>NC_072797.1:83982500-88848750 GCF_028583425.1 Eublepharis macularius
TTTAGGATGGAAAAACAAGATTACAATCTATCAGTATTTCTAAACTTACTTTCTCATTTCATAAGTGCCTTTCTTTACAGTACCAAAGTTACCAGAGCCAAGTTCTTGGTCTTCCAGAGTCAGTAAATTTCTGTCAAGAGTGACATTTTTAGCTTTCATCTCTTCTGGGTCTGCATATGGACTTTCATAGACTGCAGTGTCCATTGGTAAGGCTTCCCTCTGATAGCCTGTATGTTGAACAGCAGAACACATTTACTGTCACACGCTATCACCTGTTTTCATACTAATCTCATTATCTTTGATATAAGAACTACTAAATGTTGGCTGTATTTCCTTCTGCAGCTTCTGTCTCCATGCCTTCTGCCATACTATGTCTTCTACTAGCAATACCTCCCACCTCTGCACACTAGTTGGCAAGTCTCTCCCATCTCCATCAATTCCTTCAGCAGCCATTTCTACTATCCTCCCAAGCTTAGTTTAGTTGCATTTCTGTTGTCTAACTGCCCTTCGACTCCACCTTCACCCCACAGCTCCTTCCTCATAATCTGCCACTTTAATGGTCATTTAATGTAGATTCTACACTTCCTGGGCACAGACTGTGTCACTTCTATGTTTTGATTAGTGACTACTATATAACTAGTGCTAAATAGAAAATATTAAATACTTCCACTGATATAAATAATACTACTTTCAATCCAATTCACTTTTTATCAAATTTTATATATATATATATATATATATATATATATATATATATATATACATTCCTTAATAGCCAGATGTGCACATTTTTACACAAACTAGTTTGTGTGTGTGTTTAATCATGAAAATGCACATCTTATGTATATCTCACAGAAGGTAAGCATCCACATTTGGATGTATACTTGATTTATACTTGTAGTTCCTAAAAACAAGGATATCTGAAGGCCAAATCACATATGGCATGTTAAATCGTATTACTGGAATTCTCAATAATGCTATTTTGCCCTAAAATATCATCAGGGATTCAATATGAATCAGGGGTGCAATACTGGAAAAGGGGATTTAACCCCCCCCCCCCACCCCATGCATGTCATTTCTTTAATCAAAAATGCTCCCATGCTCTATTAAGGCAGCCTGACTGGTATGGGGAATCTGGGGACAGTAGAATCTGGCAAAGATTCTACTAATTTGGGGCCTTATTAATATTGACCTGTGCAGGTTTTGAGATTCAAATAAAAAGGGATTCAAGATATCACTAAATACATAATGAAAAAAAACTTCATAATAACAGCTAGATAAACCTCAAGCCACCAAACTGGGATGGTAGGTTTTCCAATCAACAGTATACACAATAGTGATGAGAACAAAAGAAAATAGAACTTTCACTTTCAAAATGATTAGATAAGGGTAAAAACAGCCTTCTGGTGTGAGGACAAATGAGATTAACATCTAGTAGAAGACCACTGTAAGTCCACTAGTGGCAGAAGCAACTTCTTTATTCCTATATGAAATAACAGCTTTTAACCAAATATTACTTCATTGCCTACCTGCCTCTGCTTTCGAGGATTCATAAGTGTTAGATGTTGTAGGCACAGCAGTATCGTCGCTGTAGGCACGCGGAGGTAAAGGTAACTACAGCACACAAACAGAATTCTGTCTCAGTGCATTTTGAATGTTATCTGGGCATTCTAAGACATAAATTAAGCAGTGAGAAATGTCTGCAAGAATTAACACACAAGAAAGGGAGCAAAGCTTACCTAAATCTTCAGGTTATTTCTTGTGTACATATGCCAGCCAAACACACACTGCTAAAGCATAAAAGAATTCTACAGAGAATTGTCTTCTGAAGGAATTAACAAATGGCTTTGTCTCAAATTATAACTCTCTTGAAATAATTATCTTATTTCCAAATCCTGTGTCTTATCTAATACTAGAGCTGCTTAATATTTTGTTTCCAATCCGTTTTATGTTTTTAATGCATCTCTTTAGGATTTATATACCATATAACCCAGTCTCCAAAAAACTATGAACTTTAGAAAAATGACCTATACTCAAGTTTGCATATTTAACACAATTTGAAATTAAAGCAGTATATTCATTTCCCTAGCCAACTTATTCCATATTAAGCTGATCAGTCCTGGTTTTATTTTCCATATGGGTAAATAAAAATGACAATATTAAAGGCTACTTCACATGAATTATTGTGTGCATGCAAGCAGTTCTATTGGTTTATCTTAGAAAGTAAAAATCAAAGAAAATTGCGTTAGGGAATACTAACATGTCAAATAAATGCTGGAAATGTAAAAAAACATGAAGGATCGTTGTATCACATGTGGTGGACCTGTGAGGTAGCTAAGCAATACTGGGGAGGAATAACAGAAGTGATTAATGAGATTTTACAATTTCAAGTTAATAGAAACCCAGAATTGCTGCTACTGAATTTGGGAATGGAAGATATTCCAGCACAACATAGAACATTGTTATTTTACATGACAACAGCGGCTAGACTTTTATATGCGCAGAAATGGAAATTGCAAGAAGTACCAACTATTGAAGATTGGATTTATAAATTGCTGTACATGGCTGAGATGGACAAAATGACAAGGAAGCTCAGAGACCTCGATCCAGGACAGTTTAATATGGATTGGGAGAAACTGAAGCAATATTTGGAGAAAAAATGGGATGTGGAAGGGAAACTGTGGCAGTTTGAAAATTACTGAGACTTTATAAAAGAAGAGAGAAGTGGCTTTACCGGGAAAGGGGGATTTAAATATTAAATTCTAAGCTATTATCAGGGTTAAGATGAAAATTCTGTTTTATTACACACAGTATTAAATAGCAGACGTATTATTATGAATAGATATTATGAATATATATGAGCATGCTAGTTGGGTATTTTTTATTGTAGTTAAGTTCTTAGTATAACAGGTATTTTATATAACTAAAATAGATTGAGAATAAGAATAAGAAATGTTTAAAGAAATATATAGACTATAAGTTAAATTGATTAACTTATATGAGGGAGAGTAAAGAGATTAAGTAAGGGAATAGAAAATGGATAAAATGTTATACTAATAATATAAAGGTTATCAAAATGCTAGCAATGTGTTATTTAGAATATAAGATTTAGTAAAGGAGGGGTTAATGGTAGTTCTGTGTTTTTTTAAAAAAAAGAATAACAAGCTTAGAAGAGAGTTTAAGTGTATGTTTAATAGATTACATGAGGTATTATGTAAGTAAGTAATAAGATAGATAAAGGGTTGGAAAACTGTTGGAAGTCAAATAAAAGGGGGGAGGAAAGGGAGGGGGTTAGAAACAGATATTAATAAAGGGGGTATGTTTGTATTTTATGATTATATAATCTAATCCAATAAAAAAATTTATTAAAAAAAAAAGAAAGTAAAAATCTTTCCCACCTGAGATCAAACTGGAAATGCCAGGGACTGTACCTGGGACCCCTGAATTCTAAAATGGCATGATGTCACTTCCAGGTTCACCTGGAAGTGACATCATGCTGCAAAAGCACCAATGATTTCTGCATCTCTTTTTAGTCTGCCAATCAGTGTGGGGAGGGGGAGTTGATGGCTGCAGCCAGGAAGCAACTTTGCTTTGGCTCCTCTCCTTCACTTATGTTAGGACTCGTGAACTGATAATATGATCTTATGGAAATCAAACTAAAGCTTATTTTAAAACAAACACACATATCTTGGGGCATTCTGCTGGTAACCTGTTCTAGAGCAGATATGGTAATTTCTATAGCCAGTTCGGTGTAGTGGTTAAGAGCGCGGGACTCTAATCAAGAAAACCGGGTTTGATTCTCCACTCCTCCACTTGAAGCCAGCTGGGTGACCTTGGGTCAGTCACAGCTTCTAGGAGCTCTCTCAGCCCCACCCACCCACACCGTACAGGGTGATTATTGTTGTGGGGATAATGATAACATACTTTGTAAACTGCTCTGAGTGGCTGTTAAGTTGTCCTGAAGGGCAGTATATAAATCAAATGTTATTACTGTTATTATTTAAAATTCTGAAGTGTGTGTGAACTTACTTTAAATGGCTTGGAACTAAATACTTGCATATGTTGACAAAATTAAACTTGCAGCTGAGGTCTGAAAAATAACTTGGGTTCCATTTATTCATTTTGCTCTTGTCAGGCTTATTTTCCATCTCTCTTAATGGTACTGTTTAGGAAGCACCAATGAAGAAAAATTCCTAGTGATTATTGTATAATGTGGGTGGTCACTGATTGGATCTTTATTACTGAAAAGCAGTTACAGTTGGGGGAGGGAAATTATCAATCAAATCTATTTTCTCTTTTCTAAATAAGCAAATACCAAACTAATCATGTTTACTCAAAAATAAGTAATTAATATTAGTAGGACATATTTCTAAAAAACTGCATTTATGATTTCAGTAAGCCTTACTCTATAATCCTAATGCTGTTATTTATATATTGAATGTTGAAATTTGTACTTATACATTAAATGTTGAAATTTGGCATCTTTTATAAGAGTGTACGAATATACTATTTGTTGCAGGTAGCATGTCTCATTAAACGGTACAGAAATATACTTTAATGGTTTCATAGACACTTTTGCCATATATTTTAAAGGTTAGTAATACATGCACATGCTCTTTGCAACTGTTTCCTACATGAGCAGTATCTATTCAAACCGAGACAGGGATGTTTAGAAAGAGGACAGTGATGTTTACAGAGAGGACAAGTATGTATTTTGTTCAGTGTCATGATCTCCTTCTCCCCAAGATAAACAGAAGAGTTAGCCCTATTATATAGATGGCACAATTTTAAGCATATCAGGTCTCCTATTATTCACTGGCGCTTACTCCCAGAAAAGTGTCTTTAGGATTACAGCCTAAATTAGTCTGAGCCAAACTAAATGCCCTGAGAAATAAGTTAACTTTAAAGCTTGTTAGAATTAATTAGGATTAGCCTGAAAGAGAGACTCACTTCATCCTATCAACTGTTTCCAGCAAAGGCAAGAAGGGGGCAAACTGTCCTAAGAAACATGCACATGTTATTCTGCTATACAGTCGCTAAGCATTCAGACTAGAGTTTTTGGTGGGAAACAGAATGGAAGGCAAACTCAATTCCACTTGCTGTTGGCAGCTGTTGGAGTTGGTTTGCAGCCCAAGTGATCAAGAGGCTGTTGGGAAGGGGCAAATGACCAGAGGGTGGCACACGGGAGGAAGTGACAAGCATGGCTTGCATCAGCCATCATTTTTCACGGGATCTCTGCAGCTCACCTTGGAGCCAAAAGAGACTGCACAGTGAGGCAGGCTCTTTTCCCCTACGCACAGTTGTACAAATGCCAGACTCTAAGACAGACTGCAGTCTCCTTCCCCAGCTCATACAGTTGTCTCCCAGCTCCAAGTCAGACCATCTCCAAGTCAGCAGTACAAGTTGGGGTGCGGGGAAAAGAATGCATCTCTTACCACGCTCCTACTACTTGGGGCAACACACATAATGGCGCTGCCTTGACTGTCATTATAGTTTCCTTAACACAGTATCTTATTATATAGTTGAGTAAGTGTATTCAAGACGACTCACTTCCTACCTTGGTGCACCACCAGAGGGCACTGCCGTGGAGGGAAGCCCAGGCAAGTCACCATGTCCCTTCAGAAAACGTGCTGTGGCAGGAAGCCCAGGCCAGGATCAGGATGGGAGCAGGTGGCAATGACTGCCCCCCCTTCACCCAGCTGGTATTAGGAGTGGAGCAGGTGGCAATGCCTGCCCCCCGCCTTCACCCAGCTGATATTAGGAGTAGAGCAGGTGGCAATGCCCACTCCCGCCTTAACCCAGCTAGTATTAGGAGTGGAGCAGGTAGCAATGCCTGCCCCCCCTTCCACCAGCTGGGATCAGGAGTGAACCAGGTGGCAATGCCCACCCTCCACCTTAACCCAGCTGGTATTAGGAGCGGAGCAGGTGGCAATGCCCATTCCCTGCCTTAACACAGCTGATACTAGAGGTGGAACAGGTGGCAATGCCCATCTCCAATTCACCCAGCTGAGATCAGGAGCAGAGCAGATGGCAATGCCTGCCCCCCTTCACCCAGCTGGGATCAGGAGTGGAGAAGATGGCAGTACCCGCCCCCTCCATCACCCAGTTTATATCAGGAGTGGAGCAGGTGGTAATGCCCACCCTGCTCCTTCACCTGGCTGGGATCAGGTGCAGAGCAGGAGGCAATGCCCTTCTTCCCTTCAGCCAGCCAGGATAAGGAGCAGAGCAGATTCACCCAGCTGAGATCAGGAGCAGAGCAGATGGCAATGCCCGCCCCCTTCAACTTACTGGAATAAGGTACTGAGCAGGTGGCAATGCCCACTCCATCTTCACCCTGCTGGAATCAGGTGCCAAGCAGGCAGCAATGCCCACCCCCTTTCAACCTGCCAGAATCAGGAGCAGAGCAGGTGGCAATGCCTGCACCCCCTTCACCCAGCTGAGATCAGGAGCAGAGGAGGCAGCAAAGCCTGCCACCTGCCTTCGCCTGTTGGGATCAGGTGTGGAGCAGGAGGCAATCCCCACTCCTCCCTTCACCCAGCGGGGAGCAACTGGCAATGCCCACTCCCCTTAACACAGCTAGGATCAGGCTCGGAGCAGGCAGCAATGCCTGTCCCCCGTCACCCAGCTATAATCAGGCATGGAGCAGGAGGCAATGCCCATTTCCCCTTCACCGAGCTGGGATCAGGAGTGGAGCAGGTGGCTATGCCCACCCTCCTTTACCCAGCCTCTATCAGGCATGGAGCAGGTGGCAATGCCCACCCTCCTCCTTCACTGGCTGGGATCAGTGACAGAGGAGGAGGGCATGCCTGCCTGCCCTCTCCTTTCTAGAGCCTGTTGTATTTTTTCCCCACAACGGGCTTTGCTGCTAGTCCTTTAAAAAAGTGTTCTAACATAAAATGGGGTAGGCCTTTCTAAACACAAAACAGGCATGTCCATGGCCAATGTTCTTTAAAGCCATTGTTAAATTTGTATGACATAGATACTTAGTAACATACAAAATAGCTGTCAAACAGATGACTAGCATTTTTATGACAAAGTGAATGTTAAGCTGTGAATGATTATAAACCACTCAAAAGAATGAATTTGAGGGAGAGTGAAATTATGTATTTCTTTGTACTGGGGATTTGCGCATTTTTAAATAGTGTTAATTCCTGGATAGCTAATAAAGCATAAGATACGCATTTAATTACACTACTTAATACATTCACAGTACAATCCTAAAGAGCCTTCTAAGCCTATTGAAGTCAATGTGTTTAGAAAAGCGGAAATCTGTGTAATCCACCTTGTGTTTCAGTGAGAAAGGTGGACTATAAATAATGTAAACAAATAAACTGTTTATGATTGCACTGTCAGTTTGTAATGCTATTTCTGCATGTTTCTATAACAAGGATTTCCTTCAGCAGCTAAATGCAGCCAGCAGAAAAGGACGACTCCAGCGAAGTGTTCTGCATTTGAGTTGAGTGACAGACAGTTCTTATGCAACAACATTTGCTTGTCTTCTCAGACTGATTAAAGTCTGCAAATAAAATGTAAGTTCATATTAATGAACTGAACTTCAATGCTACTAAATAAATATAAGGGCTAAAAGTACCTGGTAATAAAGTGAGACAAATCAGAATTCTGAATTGCAGTCCTTGCCATGGTTGGCACAAAAGCTGATAATGGAAATCTTGCCGACTGTGTTAGAACGCTTTAAAGTCACAAGAGCCTTATTCCCACATTGGTTTAACATTACCGAACAGCTCTATACATTATTCATCATGCTTGCCTGGCCCAAAAAGTCACGTGGCAAAAGAAAATATTTATAGCAAAGGCCTTTGCTTGCCACATTAACACTCCTACACACATACTAAAGGCAGAATATTACTTGGTGGTAAGACAAATTATTTCCTACCTTTTTGCTGTAAAGCTGGTGAAAAAATCATCTCAATGAACAGAAATCCCTGTTCCAAAGCTTATCTACCTGTTCTTCATCTATTTATTTCCCTTCTCTCACCAATTAGACTGCGAAAGCAATGTGTGGCAAACTGTAAATAGTTTGATATTAAAAACTGACACTTTCTTAAAACTTGAGTGCGTATTACTTTTGCAATAAAGATGAACAAAGCCATATGAGTGAAGAAGAAAATACAAGAAGATATCACTATTCCTTACATGGTGGTCATAGACTTGGTCAAAAATGAATTTTAAGTAGGGCTGCCAGTCCCACTGTGGGGGTGGGGGATCCCTCACTCCCAGCCTCTGCCTCCGCCGCTACTCACCTGGCCGGCAAGAGGAAAGGCCCAGGGAATGGGCCTAGGAAGCACAAAAAACTCCAGGGCCAGTGCGCAACAGGTGCACTCCCACTGGGCATGATGACATCACTTAAGGAAGTGATGCCCGGCAGCGAGCATTTGCCTGGTGGCAGGCATGCTCCCATGCTTCACAGAGCTGTGTTAGTCTGTTGCAGCGAAATAAAACAAAAGTCCAGTGGTACCTTTAAGATTAACAAACAAACAAAAAAGACTACCAAAACCAGCACCACTTTTTGACTGACTAAGCCTACCATCACACTTCTACATTCTGCACTGTGATGTGTATGTGAAGCAAGCATCAATCACCTATGAATAAGGTATAATGTACAATCCCACACTGCCCCAAAATAATACAAATATTTGATATTTTACTTAAGTGCATGTCAGTAACAGATACTGGGAACAGCACCACTTTTATTTTTGTTATGTATTAGCCATGGGTTAATTCTATAAACTAAGGCCAGAAGTAAAAGCTGAAGAAAGTCGCCAAGTGTGCACAGAGGATTAGCAGCAAGGCACAAAGTCATTAAACCATTAGAGAGTTGTAAGTGAGGGTAAGTCCTTCCACGCATTTATAAATCTACAAAAGACCATGTTTATGCACCTTCTTGCTTCCTGCCTTTGGGAAAGTGTATGATTTGAGTCTGGAGAAAATTCCACCTGTTGACAAAGTCTAGAAACCATAAAGGATATCAAAAGGATCAATAAGGGAATCAGGATATTTCATAACACATGCCTATATTTTACAACAGTAGTTAGTTTGCAAAAGTTTTACTGAGAGATGAAGTCAATAGTGCTGTTTTGTATCTTTTCCAGGACTCACATCTACCAAACTTTCCCTTTAAAAACACAACTGACTCTTCCTTAAACCCTTTCCTGGCTGTTTCTGACACTCACTGTCCACAAACCTAAAAGTTTAGATGATTTCTATTGACTGCTGGGGTCTATCCACTAACCATTTAAGAATTATTATTCAAACACTATCTCCATTTCTCTAAGAGAATAAGTTCCTTAAATGGATTTCAAATTACTTGCATAGACAGAAGCCCACCAAAGAAACAACCGCACTTGCAGTTACATATATGGATCCAGGAGCCTTTCCAGGGTTTAAAAAGTGGAAAGGGAGACCTCTTTGGCCAACAAAAAGGGCTATGCAGAGGATTATGGGCCCTACATAAACAAAAGCCATCTGGGGTTGGCACTGTAGTGAGGGGGAGAACTGGACAGGATTTAGTGAAAAAGCTTGCTGGATTCAATTCTGGATGTAACGTTACCATGACTATTTTTGCTATAGCATACTTTGTTCAGAACATTTTAGTACTTTCTGAAGTAAAAGACTATACAGTTTTGCAGCTTTAATAAAATTAGTCTGGGGCACATTTTTCTCCAAAATATTTGACCTCCTAATGTTGCTTACCTGACAACAGAAAAGTCAGTCAAATTTAGAAAATAGATTTATCTATCATATTTTTATGATTAGCTGAACAGACTTATAGTCTTAAAACAGCTCTCGAAGCAGCACCTCCTTCAGTGCTGATATGAACATCAGGAAAACAAGTCAAGCTAAGTCAAGTACTTTCTTTTATAAAATAAACAAGATGGAAATTTTCAATGCTGTTCAGTGCTGAAGAGGCATAATTTAGTGCCTTGGTGTTCTAATCTGCAACTCTCCCTCCCTCTTTTTTAATCTGCGACTCTCCCTCCCTCCCTGTTTTCTCTTCTCCTTCATTGCCTTTAACATTCCAGCCCTTGTCAATATATTCAACCCCCTCCCTGTTTAAATTAATTTTAGAGGTAGAAATAACTGCAAAATAAATATATATGCAGAACCACTTTTTAAATAATTTAAAAGTTACTTATTCTGAGTGTAGGACCTAGTGTTCCTTTGCTTGGAATTTGGAAGATTCTGACACAGAATGTACCACATCCTGTACATAACAGACAGAACCAATACTTACTTTGACATACACTATTGCTTTAGTTATTTTCACACAAATTAGCTGTTCCATAAACTTTAAAGACTGAGCAAATAATCTACATAATGAATGCTATTGTATGAAAACAAGTACAATTTTACAAGTATTCATACATTAGGAGTCCCAAGAGTAATAACCAAATATTATATAATCTCTCAATGTTGTTAAAAATAGTCATTTTTGACCAGTACATTTTCGTACCTTATCACGACCAGGAAGCGGTGGGCAAGGTCCAAGATCAAAACTGCCTAAGATAATGACACATACCAATTACTACAAAAGTTTAAATTGCTGCTTCTACTAGCACTGTTTTATAAGGGAAAAAACTGAAGGAAAAAATATTCTCCAGACATTCTGAAGATTCAGTCTAGCCCTCGCTTGACTCCACAGAAATAAACTACATTTTACAGTAAAGGATGTAAGCTCTGATAAATTTTCTTGTTATCTTACTCTCCAGGTGCCAGCATATCACAGCAATGAAGAAATTTACAAGAGCTTCTCCCAGACAGCTCTGCTGTGCTTGTCTAATATAGGATTCTGCTTTTTATTTAAGCAAGAGCCTTACTAGGATAATTCAGATATCACACAGAACACCATCAACGGGAGTTATCAACTTCCAGTGAAACAAACTAAAAGTGATAGGAATTGAAGTGATAGAATGAGCGAAGGCTGCCTCTGTTACAGGCAGTGTGCCATTGCTAAGAAAGTATGTACATGATAAAAGGTTCCAAGTTCTACAATTAACAAGAAAATACTCACCATTTGTAGAGTGAAAATTTGGACTTGGTACTGGATCTTTGATGATTCTTAGCAGCCCATCTGCTTTGTAAGAATAATGTTCCACTAGCTATCAGAACAGAGTAAGAAAGATTTGATGAGCGATGAAATTGTTACTGGTGGCCTGCAAAGTTGGCTTTGAGTTACAAATTCAGCACAACTGGGGTCCTTGAGCCACAGTCTCCCAAATGTTCTTTGTGTGTCCAAGTCCTTACAAATGCTGAAGAGTTCCTCCTGCTGCTTGATTGACCAATTTATTCATGCCAGAAGCTGCTCTTAGGTCCCCGATTGTCGTGCATTCTGTTCTTAGATAGGATGTGTATGTGTGTATAATCCTTGAAGTGCTACCACCAAAATGAGCTAGAGAGATGGAAGGAAGGTTCATTGTGTGGTGAGCAGCAGACTGCCCAGACTGGGGAAAGCCGGAATTGGACAGCTGTTGTCTCAAAACACAGGATGACAACTTGGTTGTTGTGCATGTGCTGGGGCTCTGACGAAGAAGCCAAGTGCGCAGACAGAGCAGCGACTGCTCCTATTAGCTGGCAAACCCATCTATAGTCACTGTGAAATAAACTCTCAAATTGCATCCATGATAGGGAAAGTAAGTCCCTGCATCACTAGACGGGAAAAAGCTATCACATTTATTTTTTTCATTGCCCAGATGTTAATTCTAGCAGATAGGGGTCACAAAGCAGCTGCAATGCACTTTGAACAATGAATAATTATTATGTCTGTGCTACTCTACAAATCCAAACCACTTGTATGCATACACACATTTCTTGTGGGCAAGGAATCTAACACACACAGAGAGAACCCAACCCAACACACAGAGAAAATGGTGCACAAGACTTCATGGCTTCTCCAGGGCTAAAACCTGCAACAGATTTTTAGTGATGTAATATAAGTGAATCTTATATTACATTACATAGTATAATTCCTTTGAACATGTGCAGATTGACCTCACCAGAAGAAAACTGCGCCACATTATGTAATTAATGCTATTTTGTTATGTTTTTCAGCAAACAAAGGGCTCACATCTTATATGGTAAACTGCGTATTATAAATTATTGAAGACTACTAGACAGGTATCAGCACTGAGTCTAAGTTACAGGAGTATGAAAATGCTGTGGCTGGAGCGGTCCTGTTTTCTCATCTCTGTCTACACTCGGCAAAAGGGAACTTGAACACTTATCTGCAGGGTTTCCTGAGTGTACACGCTTCAGGGCTTTTCCCAGTCATGCCATAGTGCCCCTCCTAGGAGAGGGGGCATGATCCTTTGTTCCCTCCCTTGGTGCGTTCTGTGTGCGGGCAGTGGTTGCCTGACATCAGGGGTCTGTGTCCTCACTGTTCTGCATCAGGTGGCTGCACTGCTGTGTTCTCCTCATGAGAGTGTTTGCAGCAGGCTAATCTGAGAATGGTGGATGTTAGAGGGGTTCTTACGCTCACCATGCTCTCTGCAGCTTGTCAAAGTGTGTTTCTATTGATTATTTCCTCTTGGCGGAGTGCATATAGGATACTGGCTAGCAGTGTCAGGGATACTTCAGCACTGAAAATGGAAACTAAAAACTGTGCCCAGAATGTTAAATGTCACGAACCCTTTTGACCAGCTCTGTGATCAGACCAGTGACTCAGACTTGGAGGGCTCAGGCAAAGAGCCTGAGGACCAGCAGTACCAGGATGGGTCTGGTGCTGCAGAGGCAAGAGCTGACCATGTGCCAGAGGCCACACTGCCAGAGCCTGCAAGCAAGGCCCTGGCTGGCCATGGCCTGGCCATACCTGAAACCTCCCCACCAGAATCTGCAAGTCCTTGCCATCTGCAAACATGTCCAAGCCGCCTCTCTCAGAGACCACCACAAGGGCCCTACCAGGAAGGACACCAGCCAGGGATGACAGTCCCTCCAGATTGCCTCTCACACCAAGGAAGCGGCGGCGGTAAAGGATCCAGGCAGAAGTAGCACAGAGAAGGCGAAGTGCAAGGCTGGCAGCCTGCCAACTCCCTGCAGGCTCAGGTCAGGACTCTGACAGTGATGCTTCCTTGCAAGACCACGGCCAAAGCAGGGCCTTCTGAGCCTCAGCACCTGCTGGCTGCTGAGCCATGTCACCCCTCAGCCTGTTTAGGCGGAAGCTTGTTAGAACTTCAGTGCTGGACCAACTGGTTCATGTGCAAGCCCCGTGTTCCAGCTCCAGGCTTCATTCCAGGGCAGCTGGCCAAGTAGCCAACTCCTGGGAAGACCATCTGACCAGGTGCAAGACAAATAATATTTCTGAAGTTAGTGCCTCAAAGTCCTTCTTCTTCTCTTCATAAGGGGCCACTTAATTTTTTTTATTTATAAATGAAAATGCCATTCTATTTTAGAATGTTTGCAATTTGTTCAACTACAAAAAAAAAATCAAAAATTTCATCAAAAATGTAGAAACATTATTCTAGATTGAATCCATGTTTTCTGGGAACAGAATGTGGAAGGGATTTTTCCTTTGTTTTCCTGAATAGACCATTGCAGTTTATGAAAATATACTCCTAAGAGTGAAAGGACCCTCAGAAACAGCAAAGAATATGATGTGGAACTGCAACAAAATGGGACAACTGGCAGAAATTGCATTACTACAAGTTGGTGAAAGGGATCTTTGCCCCTTTTTGCACCTTCTCTATGATAAACCACTAAAAGGAGACTTTCAGGAACTGGGTGGGATCTGTTATGTAACAAATGGCAGTACAAAGGGGAAATTGGCAGGACTACCACATACATTCAAATGCAAGCTCTTAAATATTTGAAGAAGAGCTTATGCAAGAATGTTAGAGTGATTGCTGCCACATTTCTTCTTACCGCTGCCCCTTGTGCTGCCATCCATACCAATCCCGAGTCCCCTGACCTACAGGAACAGCTTTTCAGAGAGCACAGGAGGTTGCCCTGAAGATGCGTGACAAAGATCTCTTCCATGAATTTGCTTTGTTTGCAGATGACTGGAATCAATGTGAGAATTAAAAGACAGTGGCATGACTGAAATTTAACAAACCTGGCAGAGTGTATCAAATTTCTTTCCTTCAGGAATTGACAGCTTTCCCCTCTTGTCTTTATCAATGCGATAATGTACTACCCTTCCTTCATGGAGAAGACAGAGAGCAAAAGATCCATTGGCTTCTTTTTCCCTGATTCTGCAAAAGCAAAGCCAAGTCAAAAGTTTGTTGGCAAAAAGCAGAGAGAAAAATTTCTTATGGCGACAAATATGGGGCTACCAGCAGGGCTGAAACAATACTCTGACACTGTCCATTATTAGCTGTGTAACGCTCCCAGTCCTCAGTGTGCTTTTTTGTATCACCTCCAGCTTTTCTTAAAGATCCTGGAGATTGTTGTTGTGCCCTTTGCAACCCCAGCCGGAATGAAGAGACAGACACAGGCTTGGATTAAAGGGCCATTTATTAAAATGACCATAAACATAAAGCACGGCAAGAGCTAACTAAGCGGTACAGGTCAAGCCACGGGATCAGCCCACTGACCACCACCTTGACCTGCCTGGGCGAGCCCCATGCCCCGGGTGTAGGCCATCTCACGAATGGCTGCAACCCGGCCAGCCAGGCCATGGATCCCCCCTCAAGTACCTATTACGCCCCAGCCGTCTAGCATGAGAGTAGGCCTTGTTCCTGGGGATCCCCGCAGGCGTCTGCCCGTGTTATGGCAGCCACCACAACATAACTGCCACCGGGGAGAGCGGAGCCACCTACAACAGGCTCCTGGCTCCGCCCCCCGGCTAAGCCCCGGGTGCCCGGGAAGGGATCCTGCCTCCTTTCAACCAGGTGGGGCTGCAAATGGCGGCTCCCAGCTTGAGCGGCTTTATGCCGCGGCTGGGAGAGCCGAATTCCACCAAACAAACCATGAAGGACTTTTTCTCAGCTTCTTTCCCTCTGATATTCAACACAACAGCAGCATTTAGGGGAGAACAAGCAATTTGGGTCCCTCCCTGTGTGCACTTCCATTTCCACAAAATAACTGAGCAACGGCTTTAAAGAAAAGGTAGTAGATCTGGAAAAAAAATCTACTTAGACATCTGGATTCTTACAGAGGAGTGTTAGTCTATTGTAGAAAAACAAAACAGAAGTCCAGTGGCACCTTACAAATTACCAGCATTTATTCTAGCAAGAGCTTTCAGAAGTCAGAGCTCATTTCTTCAGATGCAATGGAAAGAAATATAATTTTCCTCTCATACCATCTGGATTATTAGCCATTTAGCTGATAATTGCAACAAGCCATCCTTTCTACTGTGCATATTATGAAATAACAGGATTTTGCCATCATAGACTTCTTTGAGTTCTAAAATATTTTCAGAACAAACAATAACTCTCAAATTCTCAGTCCCATGTGTGACACATAGTTCCTCTAAAATATGGTGTCATTCTGTTACTTATCATTTGCATCATTAATTTCAGAGCGTGTGTGTCCATAAGTTTGGTGTAGTGGTTAAAAGCGGCGGGACTCTAATCTATAGAACTGGGTTTGATTCTCCACTCCTCCACTTGTAGCCAGCTGGGTGACCTTGAGTCAGTCACAGCTCTCTTGGAGCTCTCTCAGCCCCACCCACCTCACAGGGTGATTGTTGTGGGGATAATAATGACATATTTTGTAAACTGCTCTAAGTGGGCATTAAGTTATCCTGAACAGTGGTATATAAATCAAATGTTACTGTTACTGTATTTCATTAGAAAAATATTTGTAAATTTTCAGAATTCAAAGGAAAAGGAAGTCTACTGATTTTATGCCACCCGAAAAAGCAGCAGAACTAACAGCTTAAGTGATCTTGTCAAGACTTTTCCAAGCTTCTTACATGAACAGGATTTTCCAGTTCCTGAATTACTAACGCTCTATACCCTTCCTGACAGCCTATCTCAGTGATCTATAAATACGTTAGATAGCAGCTTACAGAAATACAGAGCATTACACAAATTGACATCACATGGTTTAGTCAGACAAAAAGAGATGGGAAATGCCCAAAATGCACAATGTCAATGGAAAAATGGAGTTGGGGTGAGGGAGAGAAATTCACAGGCGCTTTGTGCATCCATGGCCTTTAGAACTTGAAAGTGAGATGAAGTTAGATAAAAGACAACAGAATAGCAAAATTTGCTTCATCATGGGTATGATTGGGTGAAATAAAGGCACAGAGAGACTATTACCATCTACCTTCTACTATTACCATTTACGATTACACCCAATCTAGTTCTCAAGGAGAAAACTGATTTATGACAAATCAATGTATTCAGCCTGTCATTTAGTTCTCACATGGAATATTTTATTAGTCCATTACTCATGAGCAAGGAGTTGTGGCTGCAGGATTAACTAGAGAGACTATAGCAGGATTGAGTATCCTCAGTTCATTCACATTCAGGAATCCTATTCTTAAAATTAATGCATGCTAAGACCCTAGGTGGTATAGACACCATGACAAAGAAAGAAGTCTATCAACTATCAGCAAATCTGATCTTGTCATCACTCTACTACTGCCTGTTTATCAGAACACATGGCATACATTTCCAGAAGGCAGGTTTTAGAAGGTGGTTGTGGAGGGATGCTGCTCAGCTCCATAGCTACTGAGTGAGATCATCCACAGATTTGGGCAGGGTGGGCACCACCATGTGATGATACTCAGCTCACTTCAAATGGATCCTTCCTAGAGGGCTGGAGAAACCTTGAACCAGTGCCTGGAGACAGTGGGGAGGGGGGTGAAGAGGCCGAATATACTGAAGCTTAATCATGACAAGAAAGAAGTGCTAATTGTGAGCAGCAGGACTGACCTGGGATTTAAAGTATCTCCTTTTCTGGATGAGATTCCACTTTCCTTGAAGGAACAGGCCATAATCTCCAGTCTTGTTCCATCTATGTTAGCTCCTAATTATGTTTCTGGGCCCAATTCAATATCCTGGTGCTGACCTTTAAATCCCTATAAGGTTTGGGACAAGTGTACTTTAAGGACCACCTACTCCCAACCTACCTGACTACTACGATCCTCTTCTGAAGCACTGCTTCATGTACCTCTACCTTCTAAGTTTAGGAGGGTGCCAACCCAAGACTCCTCAGTGGAACTCCCTCCCCAGAGACATTCATCTGTCCCCTCTCATTGTCTTCTGCTGTGAAGACTTTCTTTCATTCCCTCAATGACCACTCTTTCCTGACTTGTTTTAATTGCTGGTTTTTTATACACATTTTATTTGGGGTTTAATGTATTTTTATGATGTGTTTTGCTTTAAATTGTTAGTCAGCTTGATAGCCCTGTTCAAGCAGAAAGGCAGGATATACATTTTGTAAATACTATGTATTTACTGTATTATGAACTTGCGTATTTGTTGAAGGTGCTATCTCAAAGTGGCACAGTCGGTCATGTCTCATGTCTATGGAAAAAGTTCCATTTTGTGGTGTGAAAGCTCTCCTCCTTACAAAGCCTTCTAGAAGAATATAAACATTATTTTACTTCAGACATTTGTGTGGGTGACAGGAATTTATTTGTGTCTTTTCTGTTACTGTTATGAGGATAAGTTCCAAGGGTCTGGTACTTCACAAGAATTTACAATGTCTTCTAATAAGTCACAAAACATTGCTTTCAATAGATACAAGGTTGGCTATGCATATGCACCGTGCTTTTTTCCTTAAACTTATGAGGTTCTCCCATCTCAGCCCAAGTCCCCAATGTCCCAAGAGGTGCCTGTACAATGTAAAGAGTTGCCAGTACTCTGTACTGGTGCATACATCCTGAAAAAAGCCCAGCTTATTCATACATTTTGTAAAATTTTAGAATTCTTGATAAGATATGAACGTCATATTCGGTTCTTCTGTCACTTCTCAGAGCATACAGGAAAAATATTAACTTACAAAAATTTCCCATTGGTTTTCGTCCCTAGAAGAATGCGTTGCTCTGATTCAATCCGAGTTATCATCCCATGGAACCAGGGCATCCTCAAATGTGCTGTTGTAGCAATCAATTTCTCTAGTTGTGGTTTCTGACTAATAATTGCTTGATCCAGGGCATAACCCTGCACAGGGAACAAAATGGAAAACATATGTAAATTATACCATTTTGTATATGAATATAATATAAACAATTATAAGAATATAATATAAACAATTGTCCATATCCAAAATATTTTGCTTTGTAACTGACTCAGAAATATCTGAAATCATACTGCATACAGTACATAGTTTAAAAAATATTAACATGAATCATGATAACTAGAAAATTAAATGAAAGCAATTCAAAATGAATGCTAAAAATGCTAATATTAAATATATTAATCTGATATATTAAATAAAAGCAAGATCCATGCAAGGGCTGTCATATAGAGAATGGCACAGAGTGGTTTTCTGCTGTCCCAGAAGGTTGCACCAGAAACAATAGGTTGAAATTAAATCAAAAGAGTTTTTGGCTAAACATTAGAAAGAACTTCCTGACAGTTAGAGTAGTCCCTCAGTAGAATAGGCTTCCTCGGGTGGTGGTGGGCTCTCCTTCTTTGGAGGTTTTTAAGCAGAGGCAAGATGGCCATCTGACAGCAATGCTGCTTCTGTGAACCTAGGCAGATCATGAGAAGGAGGGCAAGAAGGGTTACATCAGTGCTTGGTTCTTGTAGCTCCTTCTTAGATGCCCAGGGTAATGCCAATTGCCACTTTAGGGTCAGGAAGCAATTTCCCCCAGGCCAGTTTGGTTATGGATCCTGATGGTGTTTTGCCATCTTCTGGGCATGGAGCAGGAGTCACTGGGAGTGTGGGGGGTAGTTGTGAATTTCCTGCATTGTGCAAGGGGTTGTCCTAGAGGTCCCTTCCAACCCTGTGATTCTATGACTGACAGCCAAGCTACAAGAGACAAATTACATGAGGAGGAGCACATGAAGAGAGTTGTAATGTTAGCTGGGAAGCTGAGTTTTAAAAGAGATCAAAAGGCTTTGTCAATTTCCCCTCTCTACAGAGCTAGGGAGATTGCTGCTCAGAGGGTTTGTTAATTTCCTCTTTGCCTCCCAAAGGCTCTTGTCAGTTTCACCTCCCCTTCTAAGAGGAGAAAAGGAAATTAACAACCCCCCCTGAGCAAGCTGTCTTCCTGGCTCTGTAGAGAGGGGAAATTGACAGAGCCTTCCAATCTCTTTTAAAAATCAGCTTCCCAGCTAACATGGCGACTCCCTTCAGGTACTCCTCCTTGTGTAATTCGTCTCTTGTAGCTTAGCTTTAAGATTCTATGAAACAAACCCATCATCTGGGAATGCTTACAGAATAATGACATTGGTTAGTGCTTTTTTTTGGTCAGAGATTGAAAAAAGAAATTTGCTTGCTGATATGTGTTTTATATTTGCAGAATAGTATGTCATTTGTTTGCAAAATATTGAGAGAGAGCCACTTAGAATGGCTTTTTGTTGAATGGGAAAATTCTCCACTGATGCCTGAGAATGTTTTTGTTGCCTCTTGACACGTGCAAGTTTTCAGTTTATACCTTTCAATTCTTCCTTCCTTCTCCTTACCTCATTCTATACACCATGTACAAAAAACAAGAGAGCTAAAATTACCTGCAGGTTCCATGTTTGTTTGACATATTCCTTGATTAAATTTTCCTTTAAGTCTTCAAACGGACTTGTTTTTGGTTCCACTCCTGGTGGTCGATTATAGGGTTTCTTGAGAAGGCAAACAAGACCATCAACTTCATCTGAGTGGTAGTTAATGAGTTCTGCAGGACTTCTGTGAGATCTTCCTCCTGCAATGGCGTATGAGCCATTCATTTCCCCCTCAATGGTGTAATGATAAACTCTGCTATCATAAACCAAGGACAAGGCATAGCCTCCCAAAAAATGCCGGCTCTTTCGCAGTAAATACAATCCATTGCTCATCCCTCCTTGCATGAGGTAATCTTCAGCTTCCTCACGTGTGATGTTGCCAAAGAAATAGGGGAGATGACTGTTAGAATTAGCAGCACTGGCCATTTTTCTAAATACCTTGTAGCAATTAATGTGCACCTGGAAGGAAAGAAGAAATAGAAGTTTGAAGAGAAGTAATCTCACAAGGAAAACCAAAAATAGTAAAATCGAATACAATTCTCACACAAATATTATGCTATATGTTATACATTTTTATTTTAAGCTAGTTTGAGGACTTTGGGGAGGGCTTAAGGTGTGTTATACCATTTAGTAAGAACTTCAAATCTTACCAAAGAATTATGGTACCAAATTACAGGAAATAATATTTAGATGACTATCACAGTACCTTAGCAATATGTGAACTGACATTTGGGGACAGCCATGATTGGTCTCCTGCCTTTTCTTACCAAATTATTCCTATAGACATATTTATCTGGACCAGAACTGGTTTCCATTAACAGCAGGATGGCCTTAATGTTTTTTAAACTTTTTTACTGATTGCAATTTTACAAAAACAAAATTTAAATAAGAACAATGATGAGAATATTTTTAAGGAAGTAGTATGGGGAGGTGTGGGGAATGCAATAAAGCTGTTGTCCTCATCTAGTATATCCTTATCTTCTAGAAGTTGATTATTTCCCTGTACTAAGCCATCAAACTGGCCCTTAAAAGCATAAAAGATGCCGTAAAAGATGCAACACAAAAGCTCTGTGAAATTACTCAAAACTGTTGTAGCTGGAGTTCTAGGATTAGAATTCAAGATATGTAATTGTATCCAAACAGCTACAGAAGTGGTAGTTTAAGTGGAGCTACAGATCTGGGAAGCAGAGACTGACTTTCTCCAGGTGAAAATGGTTACCTGCATTTGTTTAAACTAAGGTAGGTGAAGACAAGAAACCATATTATGATGAGCTATTTTCCCCTGACTGGCCTTTAAGCAGCTGGGGCATTGGGGGAGCCCCATTCCATGTCACATTTCACGTCGAAGTCATTTAGCAAGCCCCAACAGATAACTATGACTTATTTGTGAAATATTTTGCTGGTAAAAATCTCTCATATCTAATCTGACAGATGGCATTTTTGAAGAGAGTTACAGGATGTTATTTAAAAACCAACCAATTCAATTTATTTTGATGAATTTTCATTGTTACGATTTGAAGATATGGACAGAATATTTGGCGAGATGGGAGTCCCACTTGCTTGCTTGATGCTTGTCCTTCTTGGTTGATGATATTCAATGGGAGGAATCACTTGTTCAGTCAAGATACAGTTCAAGATACAGTTAAAACTTCGCTAAGAAAGATGCAGTCTCAGCCACTGTGAAGAAGGTGGCCATATCATTCATCCAGATGCTAGTTATAAACTAGTTGCAGATCTTCCCACCCTCTCACCACTTGACAAGAGGGTGGTGGTAGCTAAACTTCAGAGGCTTTAGAAGAGACTGGTTAACAAAACATATGATGCATTACATGGAGAAAAAAAGGCCACAACTTTTATCGGTAACAGTGATAGGAGCATTGGCACAGCATAGGGTGTGGATCCCTGCATTGGCTGATCCGCCTGCCAGCCAATGACCCCTCACCCTTCAGCCTGCTTGCTGAAAGGGAAACCGCGGGATGAGAATTAGAGTGAAACTACAAGTGACAAAGGCACAGATTGGACACTTGTCAGCTTCCCTCAAGTTTTGATGGGAAATGTAGGCATCCTAGTCTTGCAGCTTGGCTCTCTGACTGCTGTCCAATGGACTTTTCAACTGTCACATGTCCAACATTCTGCCAAGCTGCCTACATTTCCCATCAAAACTTGAGGGAAGCTGACAAGTGTCCAATCTGTGCCTTTTGTCACTTGTAGTTCCGCTCTTAGTCAGAACCCCAATGGGCAGCAGAATCTGAGTGGTTCCCCTGCCACCTGGAAGCAGGCATGCTCTGGTAGCCTCCGAGCTGGGCTTGCCCCTGCCCATGCCTGTTCCAAGATCCCTTATGGGGATCCCCATCTATGGGGGAAACTGCATGCAAGCCATGTTTCCCCTCAAGGAGATCTGAGCCCAACACCAAAACAGCCGCCACATCAGGATTAACATGAATTACATTACAGTAAAGCCAATCAACATTTAAACTGTTCCAACCTGCCAAAAATCACTATCACCCAAAGTTGTGACAATAATGTGACATTGCAATTCAATTCAGAACATCTTGCCAAACTTGATTTAACATTAGAATAACAACATGAACCAGCCTGTACCTAAATCCCCAAATGGAGCGGTAGGAGGGAGGGATCCGCTGCTTGGAGTCCAACTGCCCTGTGCTCCTGGACTGGCTCCCTTTAAATAGGAGGGGGCTGGACCTGAGAGAAAACTTGTTCTATCAGGTTGGGAACAAAGTCCCCGCCCTCCTTCCAGCTGGCTGCTCCAATTGGCTGGCTGGATATTTTGAATGCATCTCAGGGAGCCATGTTGAGCTGCTGGCTGGGAGGCAGGGAGCCAAGCTGCCCTCCCCTTGCCTGCAGCCCGCAAACTCCAGCCCTGTTAATTCGGTGCCAGTGGCTTATCATCATCCATTTCAGAATGATTTCTGGAGGTGGCTTCAAACAATCAAACTAACAATATGCTCTACTACTTATAAAGGTGGCAGAAGTGCTAAATGATGTCTGATGGTTCTGGAGGCAAATGTTTCAGTATTTGGGAAGTGGAACTCTTTCAGTTCCAGAAAGTACTGCAATCCCCCTTAAAAAGAGAATCATTGCTTCAGATGCTGTTAGATCTAGCCCTAGGATCTATCTAGTACATTTTATTCCATCCTCCCCTCCTTGGGGTTCAGGGGATAATTCTCAAGTCTCCATTTTACCTCACAGCAAAAATGGTTAAGTGGCAATTTACTGGCCCAGAGATGCCCAGCAAACTTCCCAGCATCTCTCAGATCCTAGTTGAACACTCTAGTCCCTACACAGCACAGATTAGGACTTTCTTTTTAGCACTTGGTTAACATTTCTAATTTAAAATTGTTGTTTTAACCACTGCTTCTGCCTTTTTAAATTAATAAGACTGCAACCTTAAGAACACTTACCTGGGAGCAAATCCTATTCAATAAATGGGACTTACTTTATTTAAACCTGTTTAGGATTGATCCAGGCAAGACACAAGCAGAGGTGATTTGCCACTGCCTTCCTCTGTGCAGAAACTCAGTCTCCCTTGGTGGTCTCCCTTTCACGTACTGACTGTGGCCAACTCTGCTTAGTGCTTTCAAGCAGCTATTTGAACTGCTTTTATATAGCAAAGGAGATAAATATTTAAATAAATACCACAAAGCATGGTTTACAAACCCACTTCGAGCCCTAGTTTTAGATTCCAGCTTGCTTGTAAATTGCAAACTATAACTGCTAATGTGGACATCACATGAAACCATGACTAAACATCATTATCCATGGTTTGGCTTAGCCAGAACTGAATAGTAGAAGTAGTAGTGAATAATAACAACATTTGCTTTATATACAGCCCTTCAAGACAACTTAATGCCACACAAGAGCCGTTATTGTGGTATGTTATTATTATTCTCATGACAATCACCCTGTGAGGCGGGTGGGGCTGAGAGAGCTCTGGAAGAGCTGTGACTGACCCAAGGTTACCCAGATGGCTTCAAGTGGAGGAGGGTGGAATCAAACCTGGTTCACAAATTAGATTCCTTCTGCTCTTAACCACTATACCAAACTGGCTCTTGGTCTGTATCAGAAGCGGACCAAATGCTTGGGAATCCATTGACAGAACTCCCAGGTATATTGTTCAGTGCAGCAGCATGCCTCTTTTGATTGGAAGAGGGAATGACTAGTATAGCATTATCTTCTGACCAGCTAAAACAATTCATAGAAGACACAGAAGTCATAGTCTTCATATAGTGTCAATTTACAGGTGTAGAATGGCTGTAAAAATTGCTGCCTTGCATTCCATGATTTGTGTGGATGCTTGGATACAACCAGATGCAAGGCATAAGCATTTATATAGAATGTTCTGTGCATTTCACAGATGAAAAGAGGGATAACATTAAACATTACAGAAGAATAGCTGATGTTGAGAAATAGCAGCTTGCCTAAAGACAATTTAAAAGAGTTCATAACTACCGCAATTTGAAACGTGATCATCCTGGCTCACATTCCTGGCCATTACACAGTTCCTTTTCTTGCACATGAGTGCAGTCTAGGATTTTGTCTGATCATTTACTCAGTACAGCTCAAACATGCACTATCCGTTTTCTAGATCTGCACTACTAATTTAACCTTTGTAATTCCTTCTGAATTATAAACAGCTATAGATTATCCCATGCCCAAAAATCTCTTTGCAGGCTTTGCTTTCTTCAGTTTGTTCTTCACTAGCCCCTTGAAGCATAGCTATCTCTAAAACGCAAAGTTTACAGTTTATTCTTTAAAACGTATTACTTGAATCTTACACAGGAAGCCACAACTCTTCAGCATTTAAGAACACATATATCTCTAGGTCAAAGTATCTAACCAGTATTTTGTTTCCTCTTGTGGGTAATGGACATCCAGAACCATGTTTTAACCAAAAGTCATCTTCTGTTAGTCTACAGGAGAATGCATTGCAGAAAAGAAAAGAAGTGGAGTTATGACAAACTAGGGTTGCTTGGTTCCTTACCCTCCTGGCAAGGGGGGTGGGGAGAACTGGACACTTACCTTTTTAGTGTTCTCACATGCATGCTCCAGCTGACTGCAATAACATCACTTTCAGGAGTGACATCATCACATCCTGTGGCAGGCATGCTCCAGCCCTCCACAGAGATCAATTTGGGCCCCTGTGAAGGGCAGGAGCAGGCTCACCGCTGGAAACACATCCACTGTGTGCTGGCCCAGGAGGCCATTCCCTGGGGCCTTTTTGCCCCACTGGCCAGGTGAGTGGCGGCAACAGGCAGAGGCTGAAAGCAGGGGATTCCCCACCTCCACTGGGGAACTGGCAGCCCTAATACAAACCAATGGATGGATCCTACCACTATCCTACCATCCCAGCGAGCAAAGCTAATTTATTTATTAAAATATTTATACTTCACATTTTCTTTTGACTCAGATTTCAAGCCTTTCTCCAACTTAAGTGGTTCTTCCATTGGAGGAAGAGCCACTAAAACTGGAGGAAGATTCCTTATGCTGGAGAAATGCCATTGGAGAATGGCTGGATCCATCCGGCTATTACTAACAGTTTACTACTAAACATTAGGCTGTCTAGTATTAAAATGGGTGATGTTGCAGTAACTCAATGGCCATTACAAACCATCCTATTGGTTTACAAGTATAAGATCCCATTAGATATATTTAGGGAGTGGTGGTGGTTTGCAATCTTGCTCAGAATATTTTATTACACACAACCACTTCCACAGAGGTAGGATGACTATGTTGTACTTCTCATTATATGCACACAAGCAACTTTATTACAGGGAAAAGAGCAAGCAGAATACTGGGTGGAGATGCATTAAATAATACATAGGATATAACACCTAGTTGAAGAGTTGAAATAGATACTTGGACTCTGTGACAAACAGGAAGTGATCAAGATAAATTGTTTCTTACAATAAGCTTAAAGCAGGTATTTAAGATATAAAGTCAGATATAAAGAAATATTTGTCTTCTTTTAGAATATTAAGTATAATTATTTATATCTACATGTAGTCCTCAAGATTTTGACAAACTGCCAGTAAACAGTTTGGTGGCAAATTCCTGCTGAGCATATTTACAGTACAAACCCAAGCAGACTCACACCTTTCTAAGTCTGTTAAAGTCAATGGGCATAGAAGGCTGTAACTCTGTTAGGACTGTACTGAAAAAGAAAAGCAGAAATATACTAGTAATTTCAAGTTCAAGATGGGATGCCAGACTGGAAAAGGACAGAAAATAGCAAAATCAATAAAGCAGCTTTGCAAATAAGTCCACAACAGTATTAACCCATAAAAATATTGATAGCTCTCACACCTCCAAATACTTGTTAGTGTTTTTGTTGAACATGGGTGCCCAAAAGTGAAATTTAAAAAGAACCAACACTTTCTCATTTGTGTTGTAAAGTTTATGCTGTCCTGCAGGCAGTTGTTATTCTTTACAGGTAAAAAGCCATTTGGTGGTGGAGAGTGCCCTCAAGTCAGAGTTGACTTATGGTGACCCCTGATGAGGTTTTCATAGCAAGAGACTAACAGAGGTGGTTTGCCATTGTCTACCTCTGCAACCTGGTCTTTGTTGGAGGTCTCCCATCCAATTAGTAACCAAGGCTGACCCTGCTTAACTTCTGAGATGTGACAAGATCAGGGTCACTTGGGCTATCCAGTTCAGGACAAGCAAGGCCGAAATATGGAACAGAAGCAGAGCAACCAATGCTACGTCAGCTAAAAAACAAACCTGAAAGGCAAAAGTATATTAAAACAATATTGTTCCAATATACCTTTAAAAAACCTAAGCAGGTCCCTGTGCATGTACGCACGCATGCTCACACACACACACAAACACACACAAACACACATGCATTCAGGTATAAATTCAAGGCTACAATTCAAGCACTAATTTAGATAATTATATAATTGTGTCTTTTTAAAAACAGGCTGTTACAAGCAGGGTCACAAATAATTCTTATGAAACATTTTCTATGAAGTAGAAACATTGTAATCATTTTACAATATGAAAGAAAAAATTAAGTAAAAGGCAGTTCCTAAATTAAATTGAAAGTTAATTAGGATACACACACAAAACCTACAAGCCTGAATGCCAAGGGAGCATTGGGCTCATATTTCTCTAACAGCAAGCAAAAGTCAAAATTCCACTGGAATGTCTGAGCATGCCTAAAGTAGAACTTTGGATTTCAGCCAAAATCTCTGGATCTAGAGCCAAAAGACTTCTATGCCTAACTACAAGCTGGGTCCAGGCAGCTAGATGCCTCGTGGTTCAGTGAAACCACACAATTGCCATACAATGGATGGGGGGCTAGGGGTGCAGCTGATATGACCACGTATCCATACCCATTGCCTTTGCAGAACTGGATGTGGGCATGGGTGCTGTATAGGGATCCATTAGTGCATATGAGGGCCCCTGATTCTAGTCTGTGTTGATCTAGCTGCATCACTGATTTTTAAGCCATACACTATATTTTGTCACCAAAAAAAAGTAATACAAAATATGTTGGGGGGGGGGGGGGATACTAGTGATATTCAAGAAACTAATGATTTCTCTAGGATGCTGTACATGGATGTTAAAAAGGCACTGATGTCAGAGCTAGTAAAGAAATATGCAAAGAATAACAGCTCAGCTGTGGAATTAAAAAAAAAGTATAATTGCAAGGAGAGACCCTAAAAATAACTGTCTATCCAATGCTCTGAATATTTTTAATGTGAGAAAATTCTTATTAAGTATGCCAGTGCAGTACATTTCCAGATGGATTTCAGCCTTTAGAGAAGAGGAAGGATGCAATTTGCAGACTATTACGATGAGTAAGAAAGACACAAATCCAACCTGTCACACAAAGCTTGAACTAAACAAGAAATACTGCTAACTAGTAAAACTCAAATGGTTTCTAAATTTGGATTTTATCCTCCAGCAGAATCAGAAGTAAAAATATGAGGTAATCATAAAGAAGGATTTGCAAATACAGTATCCCAGAAATACCTAATTATTCTAACACTTGGGATAATGTATTCAGTCTCATGTGCACCTTATTCAACCTGACATACGAAACTAGGGCAAGATAACTGGTGCGCTTGTCTGCGATATTTTTAAGTCTCTTAGTTAGGATAAAAATGTTCTGGGCTTCCCTAAATATAACGAAAGGCTCAGTAATATGACCCAATGTGACAAAGGAAGCACATCCTGGAACTTTATTCCAGTATTCTGGCACTTTGTTCTGCTGAATAAACTCAAGATTCTGCATAGTCATGTGGCTTGAGAATTATTATACTTGGTCTAGTAGAGCAGAAAGAATGCCTACCCTCTTGCATGGCATTTTCTGGGCCAATTAGGACTATAGTTGCTACAGTGGTGTATGCATAGCTGCAAATTTAATAGAAGCTTGAAAGTAGCAAACACCAATCCATCCAGACACCTATATTTAGAAATCATGGGAAATTGGAATTTGTTTTCAATTGTAGTTTGTTTTCATGCCCTGGGTTAGCAGGCAAGAAACTGACAGCACAGGCACAACAAATCAAGTCAAGTTTTTACCTGTCATGGCAAACAGTAATTTAATTTCAGCTTCACATTTTGTTTGGATGCAGCCAGAATGAATTATGTTCTGAACATAAAACTGCACTTAAACTACTGCAGCAGAAGTTAGTTGTAACCATGCCAAATAATTAGCTTGCACTTTTATTTCAGAACTCGAAAGAAGCAAAGCAACAGTAAATTAATATATGGTGCTTTATTATTATACCACAAGGACACTGTCTCATCTAATTTGGTCCTCATTTACCAGGGAAACAAAGGGCTTAGGGTTGCATTTTTGTTCCATTTTCCTCAATCATTAATTTGTACAAATTTTGTTTAAGAACATGCAAATAAGTAATCAATAACAGGTACAGTAAAAAAAATTGTCTATCTTCTGTAACCAAAGTTCATTTATCGGTCAACATGGTCCCCATAAGCTTTCCCCAGCACAGACAATTACTGCTGCAGGGCAAGCGGAGAATTACACCAGGAAAATGGCAGGGCTAATCCTCCTGCTCCTAGCATTGAAATCCTGATCCAATTCCAATCTCCTATGTCTAATTTTAAAAGAAACGTAAATAGACAGAAAAGATCCAATCACATCGCTACCTCACCTAATTTGGCTCTTACTTCTGAACAAATGTTGGTATGATCAGTTGTGATGATAATTAGAATTGGCACTCCCTTACAAAGCCTTGTGCTGGGCAGACAGGAATTACAAAACAAGCCCTTGCTGTAATCAAAAGTAGATGAAGCTGTAATATGACACTTCACCCATGTTATCTTTGTAAGAATATTCCACTTTGCTTTGTGAATGCTCAGGGGTTAAACTCAAATTGCTAGTAGTCTGCCCAGGGGAAAGAGACAGCTCCCTCATCCTTTCTCCATTCCAAGCTGAAGAATGTGGCAGTAAAGCCATTAGTTTGATAATGAAGGCAACCCAAGAGACAGGATGGGTGGGCAGACCCTACATAAGCACAGGATGGGTGGGCAGACCCTACATAAGCACAGGATGGGTGGGCAGACCCTACATAAGCATGGGGCCTTGTGGAAAGAGGAGGACAGGGACAACTAATTATATTTGGGTTTTGCAACCACAGGCAAAGCCTCAGGCTTCAACTCATGCTTATCAAAACATAAAGGAACAGGAGAGCCTGGGAATGTCTCTTAACAAGTGAGATTTTTTAAAAAGATTTCCTCACTCCATGGTGGTTGAATTAGTGAGGGGATTCTGACTTGGAACATGGGGGTTGACTGTGATTCTACTGGCCCACTGGTGGGAGTGGAGAGTAAATTCCACTTGTGAAAGAGAGTGAGTGGAATAAAGCTGGAGCGGTGAATTCCTCATTGTGGTCTAGCAGCTTGAAACCCAGGCTAGCAAAGTCAATCTCTCATTCCCCATGGTAAAAATAAAAGCCTGCTGGGGATTTTTACCACAGAGATAACTACAACAGTGGAGCCTCTTCTGTGATTTTATTAATTTATATGTAGGATTTTTTTAACAAAATGCTCTTGTTCTTAACTTCTCTCTCTGTGCTGGAGTTTTAAATTGTTTCTGAAGAGTAACTGATACAATTCTCCATGGTTTATTTTACATTTCCACATCTTGTACAGATCACTGTCCACACCTTGCTTGCCATCGCTCTCTTGATGCAACTAACTGTATGTGCAGTTGACCCAAGATTCTTTTTGTGTGGTGTTCTACTAATGCTAAGGAGTGCATATGTGCATCAGTGAAACACCATATAAAAGTAAGTTTGGTGCAACTGATGTGCAATCTCATAAAAGTTGCCCCCCCCCCCATTTTCATCAATGTGCATGTTGGTAATTTAGAAATGTGTGTCTGTCTAAACTGAATGCAGAAACCATGCTACAATTCCACTATTCATTTTAGCTTGTGCATATTCACCTAGGAATAAATCCAACTGAACTCAACAGGATTTACTTCTGAATGGACCTGCTTAAGACTGAAGTCTTATGATGCAAACCTAAACCGACTGGCCCCAGTGGAATCAGAAGGGTATTGCTTTGTTAGGACTGCACTGTAAGTGATCTTAAACTACTCTTCAAAAAAATAAGGAAGGTACCTAGACTAGCCCATACCAAAGGTGTGAGGGATTCTATGTTTATTATATATGCCTTTGCACACTTTAACATCTGTCTTCACCCAATAACCTGAAACTGAAACACTTGAGACTTCCACTGTTGCCATACAATCTGTTCTCTAAGGCTGTTCATTTTTCTTCTATTCCTTGTACTACTTTAGCACAATATACACAGTTAAGAAATGTGGAGACAGAGAGAAAGGTACTTACTTCGGTCTCTCCCTCTCATAGGGAAACCGTCAAATTACTAATTTGATTATTAGCTGTGAGGCTTTGGGGAGCTATTTTGTGGGCAAAATCTTGTCCCTTTAGCCGCAACCCGCCAACCACAGTTGATACAGTGAGAAAACTGGAGTCCCCTTGGCCATCTTCTGGGCCTGTTTTAGATCACTTTGGTTGACTCACCCAGGAGTAGATTAACAGGGTCCTGCGGGCTGTGAGGCCTACCACTTGCTCCCCGGACCCATGTCCATCATGGCTGGTGGAAAGCCAGTGGTGATGGACTTCGGCCCCCACTGGAGGCCAGTGTTAATCTGCCTCAGAACTCCGGCGTTTTTCCTGGGGCAAGTTTTCTGTTGTTTCACAGTCTTTGTGAGGCATTGTAATTCTGATAGTCCCTCCTCCCCCACCCCCAACAATTGATATATAAGCTGCTCTAATTTCAGTTTTCTGGTGTAAAGCTGGATAAAAATATTTTACATAAATAATTAATTAATTCCAACTCAGCAGTTCCTCTCTGGGCACATCTCTTTGTGGCATCCGATTGTGAATGCAGGAATTTCTGCATGGTTTTTTCCCCTACTCTAGACTCCACCATTTTATTCTTGAAAATGCGTTTAATGGTAATTAATCTTTATTGCTGTACCATTACTAGCATTTAAAATGTTTCAGTACTTACTAATGTTTTAATTTGTATAATTTTATAAAAAGTGTCTTTTTGGTACTACATAAATTCTATCCTCTTCCATATTCTACTCATTTCTTTTTCTCTGGGATTCATGCCAGCTTAAACTAAGTAGCTGTCTTAAAAACTTGTTCAGCCATGCCACATATATTTTATACTATTTCCAGAAAGTGGAACAAAACTCATTCTGCTGCATGCAAGATAAAACCTATATATAAGAAAGAAGTAAAAGGCATATTAATATGTTGGTTGGGGAGTTTTACAGGAATGTAGCATTATTTCCTAAGTGGCTGTCAGTCACACTTTTACTTGCAACTTCTATACATGGAGAAGTGAATCATATGTCTGCCCCCTTCAGTTTTGAAAAGCAGGGCACAATGAGTGCAAGCAGCAGAACTGGAATAGTACTAGGTATCTAAAGATGTGAATCTGTAATAGAAGAGAACAGCACATAAGGATGAATCACCATTCTTACTCCTTATTAGGGTTGCCAACTTCAGGTTAGAAAATTCCTGGAGATTTGGGGGGTGGAGCCTGGGGAGGGCAGTGTTTGCAGAGGAGGGATCAGTGGCATATACTGCCATAGACTGCACCCTGAAAAACCACCATTTTCTCCAGGGGAACTGATATCTAGAGATCAGTTGTAATTCCATTAGATCTCCAGGCTTGACCAGGTGGCTGGCATCCCTACTCCTTATTCCTTCGCCATTCCAGGGAAGGATATGTCATTGTTCATTGTGGGGGGGGGGGGGTGGAGATTAGTGTTCATGATTTATATATTTTGGTAAGAACTAAAGTAGCACAGAGATCTGAATAGGGCACTTGGATATAAGGAATTTGGGTACAAATCCCCACATTGTCATTAAATTTACAGGCTAACCTTCGGCTTCTCACACTCCCTCAACCTCACCTACCTCACAGGGTTGTTGTGAGAATAAAATCTGAAAGTATAAACAATTTATGCTACTCTTGGTTCTTTGGATGAAGGATGAGATAAAAATATACTAGAAAATTTTTGCAGGCACATCTGCTGACCTGGATACATGAGGGGGGCCTGATCTCCTCATATTGCAGAAGCTAAACAGGGTTGGCCTTGCTTAGTAATTGGATAGGAGGCCTCCAAAGACCAGGGTTGCAGATTCAAGCAATGGCAAGCCACCTCCGTTAGTCTCTTGCCTTGAAAACCCCAGCAGGGGTCACCATAAGTCAGCTGTGTCTTGAGGGCACTCTCCACCACCACATCTACTAAGCATATCTGTCCTGAATCTTAAATCATATTTCTTTGGATTTGATCCTTGAAATCTAAGACAGTGTTGTGGTCCATCGCAATGTTTATTGTATGCACCATCTTTCTGCAATGTTCTAAACTTTTCTACAGTATATAATGGCTTAGCCTGTTTTTGTTACTTTTGAGTTTTTTTGTTTGCATTATTTTTCAGTTCTGGAGTCCTAATCTTGGAGAGTACCCTTAAATCATAGCTGAATTATGGCAATCCCTGGCAGGGTCTTCATGGCAAGAAACTAACAGAGGTGGTTTGCCATTCCCTGCATCTGCAACCCTGGTCTACGCTGGTCCCATCCAATTACTAACCAAGGCCAACCTTGCTTAGCTTCTGAGAGCTGAGGAGATCAGGCTCAGCTGGCCTATCCAGGTCAGGGCAATCCTAATCCAACTGCACTGTTTATAGGAAGTTTTTGTTATCAGATTTAATTTCTTTTCATATTTTGTAATATGCCTTGAGTCTCAGTGAGAAAGGTAGACTATAAATTAAGTCAATATTAGAAGGAGGCCAAAAAGATTCTCCCAGATAATCATATAAAAGGGTCCAAGAGTTCAATGGTATGAGATGTGGGGGTATGTTACAAGTCTGAAGGCACTATCAGTCTCAAGTCTTATCTTCAATTGTAACTTCCTGCCACAAAATTATTAGAATACTTGGGGTCTAGTGGACTTTCTTAACACATTCTGCCTAATCTGTGGCTTCAGCCTCATCAGGACTTGCTTTACAAGCCATGTCTCTGTTCCTTCATCTGCCAGCTTGTCTTGCGAGCCTCAGACACAAGTTTTCACTTTTTGCTTCTCAATAATGCCACATGCCATGAATCCTATATATAAGTCTTTAAGTAACTTCAGAGAATTGTGGGTCGAGACACTAAAACAAAACGACCAACAGTAAAACAATGCTTTCCAAAATGGCTCAGCACTATTATTTTCCACTTTTCTTCCACGTGTATCAAGAAATCTTTGCTAAGGAAAAAAGTTTCCAATCTTGCCATAAGAACCTTTTTTATTTAATCTTCTCTTTAGAAACACTTAAAACTTGACTTTCACTTCAGTTTGTCATTAACGTACAGACAGAGATAAAACAAGTACTGAGGCAATACTTTCCAATCAAAATAAGAGAAAGCACATCTGTGTAATGCACATTCTTATTATATAATTATCACCATAATAATCATAAAATGCCACTAGGTATCTCTAGTATATCACTTATTCTTATGCCCCTTCCTCTTTCTCATAAAAAAATGGAACGATGGCATGGTGGTAGAAAAAGACAGTATACGAGGGAGGGAGATTTTATGCAAAATGTAGATGAAACCCGAGTTTCATACACAGCAAGGGCAGTTTCTGTCAAACATATATATGCAAAGTACTTTCAGGATTAATGATTCATCCTGGAACTCATCCAATGACTAGCTCCAGAGTGGAACTGAATGTAGGCTGAGGGTGAAATATGCAATGGTTTAAGAATATTAAGCATTGTAAGGATGAACGTAAACAGTTAAGTCAAGCATCAGCAACCACTAACTAAAAACGTTATTCAAAACAGTTCATGCTAATGAATCTGAATTAACCTCCAATCCCAAATGCTAGACTTTGAAAGAAGACTGCAACAATGGCCACAGGCTATATGGGATTTTAAATGTCATTGTATAACAATGTAGAAAACCTAAAATAAATGCATAAAATAAATTTAAATGAGAAAAATATGTCTAGGTGAATGAAACCCACTTTCCAATACAGTCCAAATTCACTTCGTGGAAACTTGAGTGTAACAAAGAAATCTTCCTTCCAGCACCCCCCCCCCCTCATTCCTATGCTAGAAGGAGCTGCTGGTTTTACACCCATCTCAAGGGATGACATACATATGTTGTAACTAAAGGGGGTTTTCCACAGTGTTGCCAAAGCCCTGCGCACAAGTTCAGAAAAAGCACTGACATGCGCACTATGGTAAAATCAGAAACAGTTTAATGAGGGGAATGATTAGCACTCAAGCATTCATGATAATATTGTGCACACAGTAAAGTACCAAATACCAGAATGCACTTAATGAGATTCCAGTATCCGAGATACTCACACACACTTGCAGCAAGAAAGGGAGGAAAGAGACTAAAAGAGAGAATGAGAAGAAAAAGCAGAAGTTCCAGCAAAATATCCTCATCCAAGACAGGGCCCCCCCCACAATGTCTGAGAAGCCAATAAACCAAAGAGATAATCTAATGGGTGGAAAGGAGTGGACGCCAAGCCTCATTATGGTTCCAAAGCAGGCAAAGACTCATGATTGGTTGTCTAATATCAGGAAGCTTCTGTAGCACCATATGGGTAGAGTGTTGCCATTAGAAACCTTGGGGTTCAGTGAGAGAAGATATATATATATTCTAGTCTTGGAGAAGAGCAGGTAATCCAAATTAGCTAACCAATATGTTTCCTGAACAGTGGAAGTTAGCAAAGAGGAAGTTCCTAGGTCCTAAGTAGGGGAAGTCACAGAGTAGGGAAGAAGTATGTTAGAGACCATCTTAGTTGCCTCATGGGACTATTAAAAATATTCCTCAGCTGACCAGCATTAGCTCATGTGAGAGAATCCACAGAAAACTGGAAGAGGGGGGAGTAAAAGAGGCTAACTAGTTGTCTTGGTCACCAAAAATGAGAATAAAATAGGAACTTTTGCGTCAATATGTACCTTGACTAATTGTGTATAAGTCCTAATAAATGGTCTGGGGTTCTCTCAGCCCACCCTTGTTTCTTGAGCAAGTAAGGTGAATGTATGCCCAACTGTTCCCTTTCTCTGCAACACACCGCCTTTGCCTGAGAAATGGCACAAAGCTCCTCTTTGGGACTTCATATAACTGGAAAATAGAAGATCACAGCAAACAAGACAGGGAGAGAGAAAGGACCACAAAACAGAAGTCTGATGACTACTTGAATCACAATATACAGTTTGCTACTGGACTCTTTTTGATTAATATACAGTTTGTACTTTTAATATAAATCATTTGCTCAGAAAATTCTTTGGGCAATATATCTGATTGTTATGATGTTTAGTTCTGAGATTAAGTTGTTAGTTCTGATTTGTTTCAGTTAAATCAGCTTTTTGTAATTATTTGAATTGTTTGCAATCCAAAATATTTATTGATCTATTTTCTTTGGAAAGTTCAGGGCAGTCCATTTAATTCACCCAAATAGCTTTCCACCCAGGCTCTTAATCTGCTCATCTTTTCCAATACAGAACATTTGCCCCTCTCATAAGATCCATCCTTCTGTCAGATTTTAGCATCTTCTAACTCTTGAACTCAACTTATTCAGCTATGGATACAACAAAAGTTTTCTCTCTCACTGCCCTTGTTTCCTGACTGAGTAAAGTGGGTGTATGCCCAATCCTGTCCTTTCTTTGCAATTCATGCTCACCCCAACCCAGCAAGAAATATCTTCATGCAGAAATTTGCTTCTGCACTTCATGCAGATTGCAATACATAACCTCATCTGTAGCCTCTAACTGTTATGTAGTACTTTTGCTGCATGAAACTACATCTGCACCAGGGACTCTCTGAAGAAATGTGCATTTTTCAATTACGTGGTTTCTTCCTTCACAGTAGAACACAGATGTGGAACAAGTTTCAAAAAGTTCTTTTTTGAATGACCTAGAATTCTGCAGTTTGAAGAAAGATCCTAGCTTTGAGAAAATGAAGTGTTATATTAACACAACATTAATAAATACAGTATACTGAGTCATATCAAGGGACTTGTTAAAAAGAGGTCTAATACTGTGATCATTATTTTTTTGCTGCTTAAAATGGAAGCTGGTTGAAGCCTCAATCCTAAATATATTAAGAAAAAGTAAGCCCCATTAGATTCATTCAAATTTAAAAATGCAAACTTCCTTTTATAATGTGTACTAAATAAACCAAGTCCTTTATCATTTTCATAAATCTTTGCAGTGACAGTATTAATACTAGAATATAATTATAAGAAGTAGAATTAGGCTGAAATCAGTAGTTTTAAATACAGCACAATATGAGTAGCAGGTTGTAGGTCATAGTGGTGGATCATGAGAAATTCAAGTGAAACTCTTGAAAATGATGTTTCAAGTTGAGAAACTACTGAGGGTACATAAGCAAGTGGTCTTACATTTCACCAAAACAGCTGAAGAAGAAATTATTCTTGTTCCCCCCCCCCTCCCCCAAGAATCACAGTTTGAAATCCAAAGTAGTACAATAGACTCCCATGCAGTAATCCTAAACACACTTTTCTGGGCGTAAATGCCATTGAGTAGGACCACTTAGGATTGCTCCCCCAGTGTTTAATTATCATTACTGAAATTTTGCTACATGGAACTACAAGGAAGAATAATAACAAAAATGGCCACAGGTGAGCAGAGGCAAAAAATAGCCACAGAGTCTTCTTTAGGAGTTGTTACAGTTTAGGTTAAAGGGTGAGAAAAGCAAGATCTCTCTTTAATATCTTGCACACTTTTTGGTACTATAGATATTTAAATCCACTCCATGAGGCCTGCTAACAATATGAAGGTTTATTCCCAAATAACAACATAATTGTATGAGTTTAAGGCAACACCACATTCAGTGACTATGGTGTAGTGTACTCCTATCCAAAAGATTAGATGTAATATTTGTTTGGTTGTTTTTTTTTTTAAAAAAAAGCAGCTATGTAGCACAATTCTGAGTATGAGAAGGTTAGCAATCTTACATTCTATAAAGTGAATCAACTCACTTAATAGTTCCAGTTTCTGCTTCCATATAAATGGGCACAAAATTGAATTTCTGAGACAATTTCAATTTTGGAGCTAAATCTTTTGGTGCTACACCTCTGAAGATGCCAGCCACAGCTGCTGGCGAAACGTCAGGAACTACAATGCCAAGACCATGGCTATACAGCCTGGAAAATCCACAACAACCATCAATTTAAATTTTGTTTTCTTAAATCAGAAAGACAGACTGATGAGTCAGCAAGCATGTGTGCCACAGTGCATCGGGGTCACACATGCACTTGGGAGGCCTGACTTCAAATTTCTGCTTATATCACCTGGTGCTCTTCAACAAACTACCATCTCTTAGCTTATCCCGCTGCACAAAATTATTGTGATTAAAAAGGGACAGTGCCATGAACACTTGCCTGAGTGTACTAGAGAAAGGGCAGCACACAAGCACGATACAAAATTTCCTAAAAAACATTTAGGTAAAAATATCTTAGAACTGTTCGAACAAAAATGGAGGCTGACATTGAGTGTCCACTCTATCTCTACAAGAACCAGGGAAATTCCCCCTACCTTTAAGATTGTCACGGGGTCCTCAGCCTTTACCAGATGTGTGTCATGCAGAAATTCAACAGATGAAGCACTTCCCAGCATGAAGGTTTAGTGACGGGCATGGGGAACACTGATCGATCTTGATTTTTTAAAACAACAACAACACTATATTTACGTATAGAGGGTGCCCTTCCCCGCAATACTCATCTATTTTGTGCTTAGCTAAAATTATGCCTTTTCCCAGAACTTTCTCATTGTTACGCTACTGCCTCCTGAGTTTCCGGCCTTTGGTCCTTGCTGGAGGAAAACTTTTTATTCCACGGTTCTACCTGCTCACGAGGGTCCCCCGCCCAAAGTTTTGACTGCAAAAACCTGAAGGAAGTTTCCGACACACACACACACACACCCGGTCAGTCCAGATCTGCATCCCCGTCGTTTACCTGCGTGTAACAGCCGGGGAAACTAGGAAGCCAAAGCAGGCGCCTCCCCTGGCTAGCCCAGGCCTTCCAAGCGTCGTTTGGGGAGACGAGCGCGCCAGCCACAGCGAGGGCGCGCGCAAATCCTCGGGGAGGTCGCCTCGCCTCCCTCTGCGCCAGCTGCGGCTCCGGGAAACAGAACTCTGGCTGCTGGGGCCGGGGCCGGGGCCGGGGCCGCCACGCCTGCTGAGCCCCCGAGTCCGTTCAGGGTGACTGGAGCGCTCGCTTCCTCATTTTCTCTCGCAGCTATTTCCTCAGCGCGGGCTTGCAGCTGAGCAATACTTCCTCGTCGGACAAAGCCGCATCTCCTTCATTTGCTTAAGAGCGTTTCGGGCGGGGGTGGGGGGGAGAGAAGGCGAGAACAGCTTGGGGGGGGGGGGTCTGGCTCGCTCAGTGCAAGAATTGCGGAGCTTGGCACACAGCCGGCGCTGCGGTGCTCTGCAATCTGGGGCTCCTTGGGGTCGTTCTGGAACGGTTGTGCGCCTGGAGCAACTCGCAGACCTTTCTAAGAAGGGATGCGTGTCGCAATCCAGATTTCCACTCTGAAACTTTATGAGCCGCATGACTGCCTCCTTGGCAGTAGCGTAGCCGCCTTTCTTTTCCTCTTGACGTAGCGCCATCCCTTTACACTGAACGGTTTCATGACAGGCAGGAATTCCCCAGATGCAGGTCTCCCTGCCACTTTAGCTCCGAGGCAAGTGCACTTGTTGGATGTCTGTCCCTTTTGACGTGAGAAATCCTGCCAAGAGAAAATGTGGCTCCTTCCCGCTGTCTCTTTGACATTGGGTTGAGAAATGTTTATGTGGAGAGATGTTTATGTGGATACACTGGAGCTCTAGTAGGCATCCTACCCTCATACCTCTGGAGGCTTTAGATGGTTCATATACATGTTTGCTGAGACCTTTCTGCCATCAGAAGCTGTAATGCCTGTAGTATAAAGTTTATGCATAAGAATACATCAAGAAGGCTTCACAAGCATTTGGCAATGTACCCTGGAGGTCAACAGTTCAAAGGAGAGGAAAAAATCCTGCTGGGCATGCCCAACATCTTGAATGCGTAGCTCTCAACCTGCGGCCAGTGTCATTATTGTGGACTTTCATGTATATAACAAGAGCTGGTGTGCACATTGAGCGCGTGTGATAGCTTTGCCTCACAGTTGCCCGTGTTTGCCACTTACTTGGAGGCGATAATCTCTCTGCCGAACTTAGGTAGAACATCACGATGTTTTCTTGGCTGACTTTTTGTTACGGGGTGGTTTGCCATTGCCGGCCACCTGAGCCCAGCTTCTGCCAGGATTGAACTCAGCCCAATGACCAGAGTTCGATCCGAGCAGAAGCTGGGTTCAGGTAGCCAGCTCAAGGTTGACTCAGCCTTCCATCTTTCCGAGGTTGGTAAAATGAGTACCCAGTTTCCGGGGAGTAAAGTATAGATAACTGGGGAAGGCAATGGCAAACCACCCCATAACAAAAAGTCTGCCAAGAAAATATCATGATGTGATGTTCCCCCCATGGGTCAGTAGTGATTTGGTGCTTGCACAGTGGACTACTTTGCCTGCCTAATTTACTCTAGAAGATAAAAGGGGAGTGGAACTATGTGCACCATGCACAGCTTTTGGGAGGGAGGATAGATTAAAAGTGTTATTCATGTTCGTATGGAAGAGGGAAACGGATCAGCTGGACATTCATGATATTCATTTAATCTTGTGATCATGATAGCTGCAAAAAGAGGGAAAGCTGTTGACAATGGAAAGCAAGCAGAGCTGTGGTTAAACATCTGTCACATGCTCATGGCCCAGTGACATTCAGGGGATTATGTTTCACTACCATAGCTAGGACCCTATCTCACTATATCAGCTCCTTTTAAATATTAGCTTCTCCAATTAAGAAGTATCAAATAATGTGTGCTAAATCTTAATATAGAATAATTATCTACTAAAATTATTAATTTTTTTTTACCTTGCATGTCTGTCCGCATCATTTTGAGCTCTGCTTTCTATATATAGGTTTAAAATATGCTCTCAAAACCATTAATATTTTCATAATAGATTCTGCTATCTTCATTTGCTAGGAAATAATATTGACCTCTTCTAGATTTTTACTGGCTTCATAACTTTATTATCATCAGTCATTTAAAGAAATCTGAATGTTCCATCCACTCTTGAAATTACTGTCAAGAAGACATTCCAACTTCAGGCTATTATCAGAGATCTTTGGATTGTATTCTAGAGCCACACCTATGCAAAGAAGTAGGAAAAATAGAGAGCTAGTTTCACAAGCACTAGATACTTTTCATGTCAAAATTTCCCAATGTGTTAAGAACATGGAGTCTATCTAGTGCAGCATCCTGTTTCACACAGTAGCCAAACAATTGCCCTGGAGGGCCAACAAAAGTCCTGGAAAGGTGCTTGAATCCCTTGCTTGCCCTCTTCTGCACTTTTTCCAGCTCTGCACATCCTTTGTGAGATAAAATGACCACAACTTTATACCATGTTCCAAATGGGGCCACACCAGAGCTTTATGAAAGGGAATTACTATGGTGGCAGTTTTATTTTCAACTTGTTTCCTAATATTCCCCAGCATGGATTTTACCTGAATCAACTTTTTCATCCACCTATCTAGCACAACCCTAAGAATACTTTTAATCTTGGTCCTGGCCAATCCCAATCTCACCAGCATATATTGAAAATTAGGATTTTTTTGTTCCAGCGCACATCACCTTATACTTACTAATACTGAACTTCATTTGTCATGTTGTTATCTACCAACCAATTTAGAGAGAGACTCCTGGACCTCTTCACAAGCTGCCTTGGTTTTTACAGTCCTGAATAATTTGGTATCTTAAGTCACCTCCTCATCTCGTTTAAGCAGTTCTTTAATTCCTTTATCATCCAAAGACCCCAAACATCTTCCTAGCCAGTTTTCTGCTCCTGATATATTTGAAGAAATGCTTGTTATTTATTTGACCTCACCTACTGCCCTATAGTCCTGCTCAGTTGGCCAGGGTAGGGTTGCCAGTCCCCCGTTGGGGCTGGGGGATCCCCTGCTCCCACCCCCACCCCCGCTTACCTGGCCAGCAGGGAAGGGGAACGTGCCTCCCAGGGTGTGCTCCCAGTCCACACAGCGTGCTCCTGGGCTGTGTGGTGTATTCCCACGCACCTCAGCGCCCCAATCCAAGGCTGAATCGGCCCAAATCAGGCTTGAATCAGCCTGGATCAGGCCACTGTGGAATGCAGCAGCGCTCCCACGCTCTGCAGCAGCCTGATCCAGGCCAAATTGGCCTGAATCTGGCCCAATTTGGCCTGGATCAGGCCTGAATCAGCCTGGATTGGAGCCAAATTGGCCCGGATTGGGCCTCTGCAGAGTGCAGCAGCACTCCCAAGCTCTATAGCAGCCCGATCCAGGCCGAATCCAGGGGGTAGGGGGACCTGGCCATCCTAGGGCAGGGTGTGTGTGTGAATTGTCAGGAGGCTGGCTGGATCCACCAGAATGTGAGAAATGCTATGCTGGCTCTCTGGAGGTTTCCGTTGATGTCACTTCTGGTTTAGAATAGAAATGATGGGGCTCAGCAGGGTCAAATCAGCCCACAAACATAGCGTAATCGCCTCCAAGCAGCGTGGACTACAATTTCCTCCAAGCAGCAAGAGGGAAAAGAAAAAATGGACAGCATCACACATGATGCAATATCACTTCCCTTGAAAAACCAGAAAAGATGTCCCACAACCAAACTGCAACACTCTAGGAATGGCCCATATTGTTGTTGTTGTTGTTGTTGTTATATTTATATTTATATCCCGCCCTCCCCACAAGCGGGCTCAGGGCGGGTCATATCTCTATGACCTTTTGTTGGTCACGTAAACAACAGGGGGCCACCCCTCAAAGTAACTGCAATTTGCAGGAGACAAGCTGGCACTGGCAACCCTAAACACATGGGTTTCCCTAATAGATCAAATAGTCCTGGAATTGCCAACTCCAGGTTGTGAAATTCCTGGATTTTCCTGGAGACTGGAGAAGTCCAGCCCCCACCAGACAGTTGGCAGCTCTTCCAGAAGGGGTGCTGCTTCAGATTGAGGAACTAGTGTGGAGGCCTTTTACATAATCTCTGCACCACCAAATGAACCAATATTCTGAATCACTCCTGTTACCAAATTTTGCAGCAAATATAAAAATTTAAATGAAATTTCATGCATATGTTAGACAAATTACACGTTACTTTTTCCTCATTAAAAATGATGTATATAAAGAAAAGAAAAAGTTACATGCTACAAAAAATCTGAAACAAGTATGAAAGGCCGGCTTTATTTACTGTACTGCTTAATGACTGATGAGAACGGAAACTACAAGCGTGCAGTGTCCAGCTAACTTAACCACTTGTGAAGTCTGTCCCTTTGCTGCAGGCTTGCAGCCTCACCACCCTGATCTTAGAAGAGACAAGAATGAAGTGGTTAGAGTCTTGCGTGCTTTCAGGCTATTTTATTTTCAGTAAAGTGGTTGCTAAATCTGAATACCTTTTGCAGATAAAAATTAGAGCAACCCAATGCAGAGGTTGTTTGCAGTGTAATTCTAAGCAGAGTTACACTCTTCTAAGTTGGTTGAATATATTAATGAGTGAAATAGCACTTTAAACCAAAGGACTGGGTTAAAAGGAAACTTCTTGGTGCCCCAAACGGAACAGACTCCTGTACCAAGTGAATAGCTATGAAGCAGGTGTTCCACAGCTGAGATGCCGCAGAGAAGCTGTTTCTGGTGGCAGTGCCTACCTTATTTCAGAAAGTGAGGCACACACACAGTAGGTGAGATAGCTCATATCTTACCCCATGTCTTATCCTCTCAGTGAGCAAATGCTTGGACTGTGCTCAGGCTTGCCAAAACATGCTTTTGAGACCCGTTATACAAGAAAGGTGGGCTACATATTTTAATAAATAATAGATCAAACCAATCTCCTTTTGCTGCTACTGCAGCTCATTTGAGCACCCTCCTCCCAAATTGGCTTCCTTTGTTCCAGCAGTTAAGATGTAGGGCTGCTGGTCATTTGTCCTGCGCATGCGTACACACACCAGTGGAAGAGAGTGCGTGAGTCAATCACAAGCCATTGCTGCCAATTACCCGTGCTGTTCTAGCCGCCTTGTTGTTTCAAGCCAGCTGTTCCAAACTCTTTGGTGGGGAAAATATAATCAAAAATAAAACTGAAATCAAACTGTAAAGAAAAGCTGCAGTAGGACCTATTCATACTGACTGGGCATGATAAGATTCAGTGTTGCTAGTGGCACCCATTGTCAGGAGAGAGCATGTTAACTTATATTGACAGTACTTATAGAAAGTTCTTGTAGTCTCATGGGCTTTACCTGAAGCCCTACTTCTGTGCTGATTGTGTATATAGATTATTTGTTATTCACAAGAAAAACTTGCAAAGCCTGCACTTCCTTGGCTGCTTTAGCCAAGGAATCAGCCCTCATTCTGAAGGCATTTGTTCTTAAGGAGGTTCTACTGAAAGGCACACTGGGATGTGTCTTGGTTTCCTCTCTCTCTTTGCCCCTCATTTTACCTATATGTAATGCCCTTGCAAAATTAGTAATTCAGACTAAGATAGTGGGAGATGGAGATGTTCCGGAGTGCCATGATTTGGAACAGGAGATGGCCTCAAGAATGTTTGAATGCTGTGGCTTTGATTCCCCTGTACTCCTCTTATTGGCTCTTGAATGTACTTCTTGGTATGCAAAAAGATAACAAGAATTGCCATAAGGGTGTTAAGTATAAGCAGATCTTAGTGCCTGTCAAACTTTTACTGAATGGATGGGTTTGCATTCTTGTAGAAGGAACTTGATATTCTAAATATTCTTCTTGATGGCTTTTTTGTAAGAGGCTATATGTTAGTGGGCATGCCCTACATGGCATGCATGGTCAGAGATATCTGCTGTGCATCAGTTTATTTGGGTCTTTTTACTCTAATAAACTCTTTTGACTTTGCCTGCATTTCTGCCTTGGTTAATGGGATGCTGAATCCCGTTTTGGGGCCACCTTACATTAGGATACTGGTGATTCCCCTCACACTTGAATAAGGAGACAGAAAGGCCATGAAGGGACATTATGCTATTCTACGAAGTAGGCCTGGCTCTATACGTTGCTTATTTGGGAAACACTCTGGAAACCATCTATAAGCTTCTCTGAGGTCAGTGGTATGAAGTGTGTGTTCTTGAAAAGGAAAAAATAAACACAATAGAGCCAAAATGTTTGTGTAACTTCTTCAGAAATAAAGCTACCAAGTGGGTTCCATGGTTTGTATAGCTTATGCAAACTGAAACTTCCTAGCCTGATAACATCTGGCTGTCTGGGCAATGCCTTGATTCTCTCTTCATTTACTGCTAGTAAAGTGGCAAGTGACTTCCTTATTTTTGTACTGCTGGCAAACTTCCCCTCTCTGGCAGAGATTATATGAACATACATCTATATTGCTATGTTTAGCACCGTCTTTTAAGCCAGAGGAGAGTTTGTATAGTTACTGCTTATTTCAGTTTTTTGTTTGTTTTCATTATTTCCTTCCCTTCTCCTCTTACCCCTCCCCCACTTACTGTGGTAGCTGTTGCCTGGCATTGGATTGTGGCTCCCACTGCAGCTACCCTGGCTATAACAGATAGGGCAAGCTGGACAGGCTTTCAGATACTCTCTCTGTGTCCACCAGCATTGCAGATGTTCCTTCTGATGAATCTGAGGCATCATGTCACAGAAATATAGATATTATGGGAAATATAGATATTATTAATGTCAGGTGTCATTATTAATGTTAAGTGTGGCACTTTAGATATATCAGAAAGAGTGCCTAAGTTGTCGTGGACAGCAATGGTAAGAGAAAATGGTGGTAGTAGCCCCTGGAACTCTAGATAAGTAGAGAGGAGGAGGAAAGTTTTAACATGTATTAACTATTTTCCTCATGTATTGTCAAAGGCTTTCATGGCCGGAGAATGATGGTTGTTGTGGGTTTTCCGGGCTGTATTGCCGTGGTCTTGGCATTGTAGTTCCTGACGTTTCGCCAGCAGCTGTGGCTGGCATCTTCAGAGGTGTAGCACCAAAAGACAGAGATCTCTCAGTGTCACAGTGTGACACTCCTCAGGGGAGATCTCTGTCTTTTGGTGCTACACCTCTGAAGATGCCAGCCACAGCTGCTGGCGAAACATCAGGAACTACAATGCCAAGACCACAGCAATACAGCCTGGAAAACCCACAACAACCATACTTTCCTCATCTCCTATCTCTTTCCTCCCACTGATCTTTCTGAACTCTAAACCAGACAAAAAGGCACCAGAATGATAAAGAGATACAAATAATAAGAAACATTGGTTGTTGTGGGTTTTCCGGGCTGTATTGCCGTGGTCTTGGCATTGTAGTTCCTGACATTTCGCCAGCAGCTTTGGCTGGCATCTTCAGAGGTGTAGCACCAAAAGACAGAGATCTCTCAGTGTCACTGAGAGACAGTAACCTTACAAAGTGTCACTGAGAGATCTCTGTCTTTTGGTGCTACACCTCTGAAGATGCCAGCCACAGCTGCTGGCGAAACGTCAGGAACTACAATGCCAAGACCACGGCAATACAGCCCGGAAAACCCACAACAACCATCGTTCTCCGGCCGTGAAAGCCTTCGACAATACAATAAGAAACATTATTTTAAAAATTTGTTTTTGGTGTAGTTGATTAGTTAATATTCCTATTAGGCAGTATGAAACAAACCATTGGGTAAAATGGATACATTTGAGATCAGTCTTTCTTTGAACATGAAGAAATCAGATTTTCTTGCTTGGGCTTTCTAACCATTCACTGAAAACATCGTCCTTCAGAAATGCTCTGGTTCATTATACAGGAGTAATCATAGATAGCAGAGTTGTGTGGAGGTAGAAAACAACTGGATTAACCTTACAAAGTATACAGAGGTATTCAAGTAGAAATTTCACAAATATTAGGAAAGGAGGAATTTCCAGACTTTGGGTTGGATCTAGACTAGATTTTCCATCAGTGGAAGACACCATTTCCTGCTCTCTCTCTCCCGCTGCAGTCCATTAATCACCACAAAATGCTGCTCCTCGAGGATAGAGGCTCTGAAGCCACAACATGAGAGGGGTCTGCAACAGGAAGGGGCAATCAGTGGAAACTGCTAATTTAGTCCTGATTCAACCCAGAGCCTATTGTAAAACTTAGTTTCAAGTATGTTTTAGTTTTATTGTGTTTAATGATGGTCTGCACTAACATATAAATGGCATTTATTATTATAATTGCTTCAGTTAATGATTTCCCACTGCCAAAGTATAATGTACATGTAGATCTTGATCAAAAATAGCTGTCCTGCTTAGAGATGGGCACTAACCAAAATACGAACCAAAATTAAGCACGAACCAGGCTAGTTCATGGTTCGCGAACCGCGGTTTGTCAGATCCCATTTCTGATGAACCACCACAAACTTTAGGCTGGTTTTCTTGGTTCGTTTTTTGGTTCATGCCTGCAGACAGCCTGGTCCCAAACGGTTTCCTAGGCAACAGGGGATGGACTTCCTGCAGATTTTCTGCTGGCCTGGAAGTGACCTTCTGCTGACCTGGAAGTGACAATTTTCTGACCCGGATGTGACGTTTCCATGAACCAAACAAGCCAGTTCGCGAACCAGGGGCAGGTTTGTGAAAGTTTGTGGTTCATGGTTTGTGAAATTTGACGAACCACGAACCGCATGGTTCGTTTTTTTTCAGGTTTGTGCCCATCTCTAGTCCTGCTACCTGTGCATTCAAGTGATAACTGCAAGTTACAGAAATAGCATTTATAAAGAGAAACAGCTAACATACTGGCATGAGTTCAAGTATACAATTAAGTACAAAGAAAGCAAGTGAAGTATATCCATGCGAACTAGGCTGTGGAATCAAGAGGACTGATTCCTACATAGTATATTCATAGCCTGTGGGTACTTCTGGACTCCCCAACTGTATTTAGACTAACAGGTGGAAATTGCCAGCACTGCCTTTTACCAGCTATGGACCTTTCCTGTAGAAAAATGATCTTTCTGCAATCACACAAGCATCATTAATATCCAGGTTATATTATTGTAAATGGGGCTGTCCTTAAAGACAGTTTGGACATCAATAGGTACAAAAAGCTGTAGCAAAAGTCCTTGCAGGAAAATGCCATCACTGGCTCAATATAATGTTTTGAGCTCAATATAAGGTACTACTCTTGAACTTTAAAACCCTGCATGGATTAGGTCTGAAATAAGGACCACCCTGCTGGTATCAGCTTGCCTGGGCTCTGAAATCCATATTTGATGTCTTCTTGTAGAAGGCTTAGCAGAGGTGGGGGACACATGGGAGAATTTTTCAGCTACCACTTCTCAGTTGTGGAATTCCCTCCCCTGGAAGTGAGGTTAATGCCATGCCTATGAGCATTCTAAGTTCAGGTAAAGACCTTTCCCCTAAATTGGATGGATATTAGGTCAACACTTGTTGAGTTGTATTTCCCTGTGTTTTCAGATGGTTTAATGTTATTTTACATTGATTTGCATAATGCAGTTGTTTGTGTTTTAACTTTCTGTGAACTGCCTTGATGTAACACTAAGCAACAAAATAAATAAGTAACCAGTAAAGGTTAGGACAAGGATATTACTCATGGATGTTCCGCAGCATTTGCTTTTGTTTACAGTCCATGGACTCCACATACCTATCACAAAATTGCAAATATTAATAGCTTAGATTGGATCATACCCAAAAAATCCCCAAGGAAAGGAAAAGAATACTAACTGCCTGCCTGTGACATGTGCAGTAGAAGATAAATTTGATCTTATGAGAGCCAATTTGGTGTAGTAGTTAAGAGCACGGGACTCTAATCTGGAGAACCTGGTTTGATTCCCCACTCCTCCGCTTGAAGCCAGCTGGGTGACCTTGGGTCAGTCACAGCTTCTAGGAGCTCTCTCAGTCCCACCCTCCTCACAGGGTGTTTGTTGTTGTGGGGATAACATACTTTGTAAACTGCTCTGAGTGGGTGTTAAGTCATCCTGAAGGGTGGTATATAAATCGAATGTTATTCATTGTAGGCTTGTCAGCTTTTCAACTATCCTCTGTAGTTGTACCCTTAACAACAGCTTGATATTCAAACAGTGAAAACTTCATGTGCTTATTTGTATAGAGTAGGCTGCTATTACAAGCACAAGAGCAGGACAGGTTGTTTTTATATGCAATTAGAAACCCTACTTTCTTAGTACTGGGTGGCTTAGTCTTCAGTGGCACCTATTATGCCACTCTTGGAGCAAAGGTACATGGATGTAAGTCCTGCCACCTCCTCAATGGAGAATCAAGTCTAATTTTTTTTTTAAAAAATCACAATAGTTCAAACAACCTGCTTCCCGTTAATAATGAGATTACTATTATTAGTCTGGTGGTAGTATATTCCTAGCTTGCCCCTGACATATTGTGTAGGAGACAGAAAGGAGGAAAAAACTATTCATTAGGAGTCCCAGTGTTCCCCCATTCAATCTGAAGCCATGGTTAGCTTATTCATACACAGATATCACTAAATATGGAACCCAGCAATGTGTTTCTTTAAATGTGAGTTTTGCACAAACAAAGTAATTTATTTTGGAGGCCAATGTATAGATAACTATTATTTTTTAGATAACTGTTCTCATGTGTTCCCTTGATGTCTGTGGTACTTGCTTTTGTATTCGGTTACTTCCTATTTCCAGCAGATGGCGTGATGCATTAAAGGAACTCAGATTAGCAGCCTGATCCAAAATTTTATTTTATTTTTTGTGCTGCAGCATTAAGGTAGAATCTTTCTCTGCATTAAGGTACAAGCTGAAACAAATCTGGCAATACCTGCCTCCAGTAGTAAGATCCTACTCTATGCATACTTGCAAGTTACTCTTCTTCAACCTGTTTCTGTTGTCCTTGCATTTTCCCCTTTTCTTCTTTCATTTTTAGACTGATTTCCTGGTTGAGGCAATAATGAACAAAAAGGTTAATTATCAGCTCTTGGGGAGGGCAATACTGGTTTTCTACTCTATAGCAAGTCAACATCACCCATCATAACTATTGTAATAACATGACTGTGAAGAAATAATGATTAAAAAATGTAAAAAGATAATTGGTTTGCTCCAGTTCTTAAACCTTTCCCAGAGACTGACCTTTTGTTCATGAGCACTGAAGCAGAAAGGAGAAAACCCGCCTGCTGCCCATCAGAAGACCAGAAGTAACTTAGGCTGGGAAACATTTTGGCTGTCCACATGGTACATCCTAACACTGTAGTTGCAGTTTAATAAAAAAAACCTCATGATGACTACTCAGTTCTTTAAAAAACATGAGGAAACAATACCAAAAATATTTAAATGAAATGGGCTGACCGCAATGTTGTCTGGACTGGTAAATGAGTGAATAAACTGAGCATAGTTCTCCAAAGGTGCCATCCTGGAAATAGGTAAGATCAGCAACTGCCCGTCCACACTCATTCTTTGTGGTGGCTCCCATCTTATGGAACAGCCTGCCTGAGGAGGTTAGGTTAGGAGTCCCTGCTCCTGTTTAAACCCCCTGGCTGCTGGCCTAACCTTGCTCTGTGAATAAAAGCACACAGAAAGGGAGGGCTCGATGCTGGCTTTTTCCTTCATGGGAAGGGAAGTAGAGGGAGCATGGCCTACTTTTTTTATTTTTTACTGGTAAAAATGGAATACTGGACAGGGTGCTAGCTGCCAGTCTCCCTTTCTGATTAAAACCGTTAACCCAGAGTTAATTGAAGAAGATGACAAAATAATGGGAAAAGCTGAATGAAAGGGCTCATTGCTGTGCCAAAAAGTAAAAAAAAATCTGACAAGACCAGTCCTGATCTGCAAAGACTTGGGTATACATATGTTTGCGAGTGCATTTAATGCTGAGTTGTTTTAATCTGAAAAGCCCCCAAAGCCCCCATGGCCACTAAGCAAAGGACAGCAGCAGCAGAAGGCCACTGAATGGGCATCTACCAGCTCCACATGCCTGGGAGGTATCTCCTCAGTGCAGCTTTCCCTTAATAATTGCATTTTCTTTCCGATTTTCACCCTAATCTGCATAATGTGAGCCTTTACTGCAGTTAGGGGCTCAGAGGCTGCAGGAGACCTCTCACTCCTCAGCTTGGATGTTGCTGACCTTTCCTTGCATTATGCTTAAAAACGCACAGAAAGGGGAGGTGATGTAGTCAGAGTAGTAATTTGCTTTCCAAGTGCACCTCTTCTATTTTCTTCCTCTGTATCACAATAATCAGACACTGACATAAATAGTGGGTCACATGCTGAAAGAAAGTTTAAGCATCCTATATGGAAATACTTCAAGTTTCTGTCCATAGCATCTGTAATGGGAAGCTGAACGCTGCAGAAAAGTTGAAATTGTGCTGGCAGTTTGCCATTAGGAAGCCTATGCTTTAACATTTGGTTACCAGAATTTGCATTTCATTTCTCAAATCTGATACCTCTGTAATTTTCAGGAGCCTTGCTACTACTAAAAGTGTGTGTGTGTAGGAGGGGAGGCGAGGAATCGTAGGATTGCAGGGAGTTGAAGTTCATTAAGTCTAATCCTCTGCTACATTCTATACCTGAGTAATAGTCCAAGTATTTCCACCATTAATTAACTTTTTGAATGGCCTTCACATGGGAAGTGCAAGCCATCAAACATCCCGTTTACTTCACAGAGTAATGTGATGTAAATGGGATTTTTTTCCCCCAGAGTGTTTTGGATACAAATATATAAATAATGGTAAAACCACACGTAACGATTCACATAAACACAGTGACACTTTCAGTTATTTGTAATTTAGAAGCTGTCCATCAGTCAGTTTCTATTTAGGATGCCTTCCCTTTTAGTTTTCCTGCTTGTCAAACAACACTAGGGGTGGGACTGTGCAATCACTTCTAAATTGCAAGCCTCCTTTCTGCCATTTCCAAGCATGCACTTAATCATCATGCCGACCAGCTTTTTCCTCACGCTTCGAAGCTGATGACAATTGACCTTACTGTGAAAATAGCACAAAAAGTGTTTTGTTAATGAAAGACTGTGATACAAATGGCTATTAATATGGTTGAATATGAAACCTCGGCAACTTTCTGTCTTTTATATGTGTGTATACAAAAAGAGCTTTTTATAGAAGAGTTAATGTATCCTGTCCCAATTTTAGTTTTGTCATTCAGTTCAAGGATCTCTTCCTGTGCATTAGATTGAGTCTTACAGATACAGTCTAACAAAGGGCAAAAATCATTAAACTAAAGCATTTTTTTTTATAAATTGGGGAGGGGGGATCCATTTGGCTTTATGTGGTACAAAACTAGAAAGCCAATTAGCTGTTAAACCCATAACATGGAATTCATTTGTGAGCCTTTCTGTCCTTGTGCCACAAAACTGGCTATGACAAATTGATCTAACCAGCATGGAAAGATTGATTTAAAAGAAGATGGGAGGAGAGTCTGCCTATTTATCCTAGCTGAATAGTTTCTAATTATAGTCTATTTATAATAGATTCCCAAGTTTCTTTATAATTAATTTTAAAGTCTAATTCATGACTCATGCTGGAAACACTGATGCCATAAAATAGAGAGGTGTGAAGCATTTGATTTTATGCTAAAGAGAACAAGGTCTTGGCACCAAAACATCCTCTTATATCTCACTGATAGTGATGGGAGAAGAATAGTTGTCAGGGAACAAAATGTTGTTCCCTTAGCTTAGTACTGTCTACTTGGACTGGCAATGGTTCTACAGGATGTCTATCAGGAAAGGATCTTTCCCAGCCCTTGTTGCTTGAAAATCTTTTCACTGGGAATACCAGGAATGGGACCTAATCCGTTTGTTCACAAAGCAGATTTTCTGCCATTGAATTGCAGGAATGTCTCCTTTCCTAAAATTAGCCTTTTTGCTGTGTGGAGGCAGAAAATGGCCAGTTTTGATCTGACAGGCTTTGTGTAATCCATGAGAACCATTTCACAGGCAAGCAAGCCAGAAGTACAATTCTGACTGGACTTTTTCCTTGTCATTCAATGCAATAAAAATTGACTGCTTTCACTTCTTTGCAGACCAGCACCATTCTTACTGGCATCCATATTACAAGAAACCTGTTTTCTGAAAGGAAACATTTTAGCAGCTTACCAAAATGCATGGCTGCCATCAGATTTAGCTTTGAAACTCCAGCAAATTTGAAGAGGAAGAACATTTGCTATGGTTTGTAATATCATATTACTCACAAGGAGAGGAAGTGGCAGCAGTTAAAGAAAGTTCAATCTCTCTGTCTCTGCCAACACAATTGATTCAGGTAGCATATACCAACAGTTGTCCTTGTTACAGAATTTCAACAGTGTGACAGGATGGAAAATCTAATACTGAACCATTAATGTTGCACATACATGCCCAGAGTGTCTGCAGCACAGCTGATGACAGACAGAGAAGCCCACAAGAAAAGTGTTTGTTTGCATATTATCACCATAATAGGGACTGAGTGAAACATAAAGAAATGAATTAGGAAGATCGTCTGTTTGGAAGGTGTCAGTCATGGAGCCAGTGGTTGCTAGGGCAACCTCAGAGTATGATAATAACAGAGAAGAGGAAGAGGAACACAGGCTGCATCCATGGAGAGCCATTGCAAGGCAGGTTTCAGTATGGATGAAAAGGACATTGTTTCCAAATAATGAAACAATGGGAATTTTCAGGTTATTCTTCTAACAAGGACATGACTTCGAGTTATAATTTCATTCCAATGGATACACTGGATTTTATGGGTAACGTGCACATGAGTATGAAGATTTTTCCAAGCACTGCTTCCCTATGTATGTGAGTGCGTGCACACATACACAAACATCGCTTTTACTGTGAAACAGTGATCCATCTTTCTGTCTTGCCAAAGCACTTGATCAAAATGGGAGAGGATCATGCCATTGACTGCCTCATGTAAGGCACAACTTTAAACTTAAAGGATTCGCCACCACTTTAAACTTAAAGGATTTAACACTTAGCACAATATGAAGCAAGATCCTTCTCCTGTTTTTTGCAAACTACTTGCAAAGATAGAAGGAAGGCTCATGCTGTGCTTTGCACTATGGAGCCTCTCTTAAAGTGGCTGCAACAATCACTTTAATGGGGGCACTCAAAGCGCAACCCTCCCTTGGCAAAATACTGTAAGAACTATGCTGCAGATAGTCTCCTTTAAATTGGCCTTTTAAAAATGGCAACAAAGTTGTGTCAGTATTCTGGTGCCTCCCTAAAGATTGCTGAAATGGAGGGCACTTTTAAGGCTGTGAAATGTTTGTAAAATGGAAGATTCCATTTTGGCATACCCATAATAGCTGCAACCTACATGGCAAAAAGCAGGTCCCTGTCTCTGCATCTTGTTCTGCCATTTACATTTTCTTGGCAACAACAGGGTTTTTAACAAGTTTTTCCTCACAGGGAAGAAAAAAAGTGTTAATCCTTGACTATGCATATTAGTGCTTAAAATAGGCCCTGAGTGTTAAGAACATATAGCTGTAAAAATGCTAATAAAGAAGTAAGAAGAAAAGAAGTTGACTGTGAGGGTTGTGACATACATGCAGCTAAAAAACCATATCTTACTTCTTTAATCAGAAAAGACTTTAAATTATAAAAACTATAAAATTTATAAAGTCTTAAAATTATAAAAGACTTAGTCATTGTTATTTAAACAGTGAAAATCTACAACCAATTTCAGGAAGGGTAAGCAACTGGAAAATTTCCCTTTGACAAAATCTTCCCCTTGGGAACTTGAACAAGACAATTTCTCCATCTCCCTCCCTCCATGTAAGAGATTAAACTAGGTGTTTTCTGCACAGTCAGTTTATAGCGATTCAGATTCCATTCTGCTTCTCCAGAGTTCCACATGAGAAAAGGAGGCATGAGATGGAGAATCAAACTTTTTCCAGCTTTCCCCTGACTTTTTCCCTCTGCATATACAGCGTCTTTTATGAAGCCACTGTTAAGTTGCCCTTGATGGGTCTTATATGTGTATAGAATTCTTAGTCCTATACTCCTTCTCCCCCCACTCTTTCCTTTCCATAGGTGTGGATTTGTTGCCACCCAGTGGAAACCACTCCTTCCCCTCCTCAGCTCTCCACACCCTCACTCTTAATTATTTTTTTAAATGTGGGAAGGATCCGTGACATCATTTCTTCTATAGCTGTATTGCGAAATACTGTACATTCATAACCTTACAAACTGTGCCTACAAATTACATTTTTCTCATCTGACCAACTCTTTGCCTGACAACAAACCCCAAGCATCCAGGATTCATTCCCACCCACCCCCTTTTGAATTAAGGGAGAGTCACAATGCTGTGATAATTCTGCACTCTACTCCTTTAAGCAATATCTGTCCCATTCCCCAATTCCCATGTTTCCCACTGATTGTTTCTTGGATTTACTTTTTTTATTTCCCACACTTGCACTGTTCTTTTCAAGAGGGGATTGAGGGGGGGAAAGGCTCTGGGGCAGCTGTTTTTGTACTTAACGGCATGTACCATAGGCCTCCCTTTAAACCATCTATCCACCAAGTTTTTCCTCAAGTACACTACACACAACAACAACAACAAAACCTGAAGAAGGCAAGTGTCGGTGAGTGCGCACTATGGTGGGAAACAGGCAAAATGGAAGTGGGTTGGCTGCACCCGAGTAGGAGAGTGCTCTAACCAGTGCAGCGACATTTTAAAAAATCCTGATTTATATTCCGTTTTTTCTTTTTCTAAGTGAGTATAGTGCCAATAAATTATTACTTTTGCATCCTACTGTTGCCTGTTACTGCCGTGTTTCCTTGTGCTTTGCAATTTCATTCCCATGTGCCAGTTTGGTGTAGTGGTTGAAGCCAGCTGGGTGACCTTGAAGTCAGCTGGGTGACCTTGGGTCAGTCACAGCATCTAGGAGCTCTCTCAGCCCCACCCACTTCACAGGGTGTTTTGTTGGGGAAATAATAATGACATACTTTGTAAACCGCTCTGAGTGGGTGTTAAGTCGTCCTGAAGGGTGGTATATAAATTGAATGTTGTTGTTGTTGTTGTTATTATTAGGGAAGTCCTTCTTTTTGATGCTCAGCATTCTGCTACAAAATGGGGTCTATGTGTTCTTGCATTAATCACCACCAATCACCATCACCCAAGTGCAGGAAGGCAGGCAGGTAGGCAGGCAGAACTTTAATGTGGAAATTATCAAACAAGGAGAAGGATTCTTGGCCAGCCTTAACCTTGACAACTGGTTTCTATATGTGAGGAACTTTTTTTAAAAAACCGAGAAATATTCTGTAATGTGAGCTCCTATCTGCCATCTGATGTTGTATAGTCAAGACACATTTTTGCCACTTTATCTGCTGTTTGTGAGAACTTGGCCTTAGTGAGAAAACATATTGGAGCAACAGAAGCTTTGAGAAAGGAGAACTCCTACCCAACTCATATTTTATGCCATTGCCACATTGTCTACACAGCCTCCCAATCTTACCGGAGGAAATGACTCGTTCATGTTTGCTGGTCCCAGACAAAGGTTTTCAAAAGCCATAGGAAGGATCTGTGTGCTAGGATCATACGTGGTAAAAATATATTGGAAGTGACCTAGAGGCTGAAACACTCAACCAGTTTTAGTCTTAAGGCTGCTTTCACACATGTTGAATAATGCACTTTCAATGCACTTTAGCAATCATTTGCAAGTGGATTTTCCTGCTTCACATAGGAAAATCCACTTGCAAACAATTGCTAAAGTGCTTTGAAAGAGCATTATCCAATGTGTGTGAAAGTAGCGTCATCTCAGCAACCTGGTAAAAAGTAAAATAGAGACATTAAATAGATTTTACTTCATGAGCAGAAGACATCCCTATAAAATAGTAAATAAATGTTAGGAAATAGTATTATGAACTTTCAGGAAATTGTAAAGCAAAATTGTAGCCCTCTAGTGGCAGAAAATACTACCTGCAGAACAGACTGCACTGTGACTTACAGAACAGAGAGTTACTTAGTGAAAACCCACTGAAATCCGACAAAGTCTAGTAACGGTGGTAGGATTGAACCAACAATGATGAGTGGCTTTTACAATAAATACTCTTGGTCTGCAGTTCTTTGCACATTGAATAGGACTTTGTGTAAATATGTATTAGATTGTGCAGATAACACATGATGGACAGTTCTGTAATTGTTTCTCCTAATATTTTCTTCAGTGAAAAGCAGTGTGTGGAAATGAAATTAAAAATACAGCGCCGGTGAGATGGAGTGACTACTGTTTCTTTCTTACCCATGGAAGGAACTAGAAAGAAGGGGAAAATCCCAGGTTTGTGGAAAAATCTGAAATATAAAAAACAGGGGGTTGACCCCACCAAATGATAATAGGAGCATGTTTAACTTTCAGGGCCTTGGTTTCTGTCAATAAACGGCAGGGGGAGGAGGCAAAGCCCTATTTTGGCCTTTGACAGAAGGCATACTGAGACCATGCCTGCCAACAATCCCTGGGTGATTTGCTAACTTGACTTGTATGACTCGCCCAGGCTCAGCTGCTTGCAACTGTTCAAGAGCAGCTACTCCACAAAAGCCAGCATGGTGCAGTGGTTAGAATTTTAGAGTAGGATTTGGGAGTCCCAGGTCAGAATCACCAGTCTGCCATGGAAGCTTACTGGGTGTTCTTGGGTTGAGATTGTTATTCTCCAGGTGGGGCCTGGAAATCTCCCAGAATTACAACTGATCTCCAGACCATAGAGATCAGTTCCCTTGGAGAAAATGGATGATTTGGAGAGTAGACTTTATGGCATTAAGGTGAAGAGAAGGAAGCAAGAAAAGGGGAGAGGCTAGTGGGGCTTTCAGAAAAGGGGTCTTCTACTTACACATCTTGGGATCAGCATACCTTTGAGACCACTATAGCCCCACTCTCATAATCAGTGTCCATGGCTTAACCCCATGGTGGGGTTAAGGCTCCCCCTCCAGCCTTCTACTAGGGGTTGGCGCTTGTACCTTCTTCTCCCTCTTTTTCTCCCCTTTCTTTCCTCCCTTGGCACCTCCATTTTTATCCACAGGGTTTCTTCACCCATGCTGGCTGCTCAGCTCAGCCCCTCCGTTCTCTGCATCATGTTCCTCTCTTCATTAAGGAATTCCCTCCCCAGGAAGATTTGTCTGTCTGCACTGTATCATTGTCTTTTGCTAGTGAGTGAAAACTTTTCCGTTTTGTTTGATGTTCCCAAGCAATACTGATGCTTCTTTCAGTTTGTCTTTTGTTTAATTGTTAATAACTATAAGATCTATTATATAAAAGGCAAACTGTATTGCAGACAACTCACCTCTTATCTTGGTGCACCTCCAGAGAGTGCTGCCATGAAGGGAAGCCCAGGCAAGGCAGCCTGTCCCTCCACAGAGCAAGTTGTGGCGAGAAGCCCGGGTTGGAATCAGGAGGGAAGCAGGTGGCAATGCTAGCCTCCCTTCACCCAGCCGGGATCAGGAGCAGAGCAGGTGGCAATCCCTGCCCCCCTTCACTCAGTTGGGATTAGGCATGGAGTAGGCAGCAATTGCCTTCCCCCTTCACCAGGCTGGGATCAGGCATGGAACAGGTGTCAATGCCCGCCTCCTCTTCACTCTGCCAGGATCAAGTGTGGAGCATTTGGAAATACCCACCCCTCATTACTTGGCCAAGATTGGTCATTGAGCAGGCAGCAATCCCTGCCCCCTTTACCTGGCCAGGATCAGGGATCAGGAGCACAGCAGGTGGCAATTCCTACCCCTGCCTTAACCTGGCCAGCATCAGGAAACGAGCAGGTGGCAATGCCCCCCCCCCTTCACCATGCTGGGATCAAGCATGGAGGAGGTGGCAATGCCTGTCTCCTCTTCACTCAGCTGGGATCAGGAGCAGAGCAAGCGGCAATGTCTGTCCCCACCTTCACCCGGCCAGGATCAGGAGTGGAGCAGGAGGCAATGGCCGCCCCCTTCCTGCCTTCACCCGGCTGGGATCAAGTGCAGAGCAGGCAGCATGCCCACCTACCCACCCTCCCCTTTCTACAGCCCATTGTATTTTTCCTCACAACGGGCTTTGTTGCTAGTTGTTTATAAAGCAACTGTATAATATATATAGTTGTTTTCTATTGTTTTGATTGATCATTGCCTTGGGGTTGAAAGAAAGAAAGAAAGAAAGAAAGAAAGAAAGAAAGAAAGAAAGAAAGGAGCATCCCCTCTCCCTGTAAGTAAGTACTTTTTGAACTCAGCCTCTGACCATTACTTTTTATTTTTAAAAAATGAATAGGAAAAAGCCAGACATGATGTACTGGTTAGAATGTCATATTAGGTTCTGGGAAACCCCAGTTCAAACCCTTGTGTGAATTCAGGCTGCTCACATTCTCATTCTAACTTGCCTCATAGGGTTATTGTTAGAGATGTAAATTGTTGAAAATCCTAGGACTGGCATCATCTAGGGTACCTTTCACTCTGGTACTTTACATCGTATCCATACCTGTTTCGTGGCCCATGTTTGGAAAGGTTTTATACTTGCAAGCTAGTCATGAGAGACAGTGCTGTTCTGAGTCCACGGTATCCCTGATTTTTCCCCCTGCAGACATACCACAATTTTAATTTTGAAGCCGCTGCCAACTCACCGCGGACCCGATTAATGCCAGTGTGAACACTTTTGTACCCTTTTTGCTTCTCTCCCCCTTCTCCTTTTCCTAGGGAGCTGATTGGGCAGTGCAAATCTGACTACAAACACTCTCCTCAGCTCCCTGACCGCTTTGTCCATCCCCTTTTAAAATGTTTCAGCATTTGGTGGCAATGCGGCAAAGCATCCCCAGCACACCTGGCTGGCAGCAGGGAGCCGGGCAGCTGCCTGGCCTGGGGTCACAGGGTGCAAGTGTGCACACTCGCCCTCTATGCCCTGGTGCCTCCGTCCGAGCGACACTCCTGAAGAACTCAGGCTTGGCTTGGCGGGCTTGGCTTTGCAGGGGGGGAGGGCTTTGACTGTGCGGCACGTGAGGCGCTCAGTGCAAAGTCTGTGCCTGAGCCAACTTTAATCTTTGCTCAGCTGCCTCTTGCCCTTGCCAAATCCTAGTGAGTTTGTGTACCGGGGATTGTCTGCAGCCCGGAGCGAAGGAGAGTGGAAGGCTGGGAATGAGCAAGGGGTACGGGGGACTCTCCCTCTGGCAAGGTCTCTGAACAATCTCTCCTCTCTTCTGGCTCCCATCCTTGCATCCCCCTCTACTCCTGCATCCTGCTTCCTCTTAAGCTTCTTCATCACATTTGAGCTGTTTGCTTCTCTACGCCGCCCTCTCCTTTTCCTTGAGCTGATTAGTCTGTGTGGATCTAATCAAACCCACCCTCCTCAGCACCCCGTCAGCTTTTTCTGTAATTTTTTTGGTATTTCTAAAGGACAGTAACGTTTCAGCGTTGTGCATTTTTTAAAAATCAGTGGATAGGAAGCAATGCTCTTACATTACTGCTGTTTGGGAAAAAGATGCCATGGGAAATCACTACCAGTAGATATTCTTTCTGGCTCTGCAAATAACCACTTCTGTTCATTTGAATGTTGGACACATTTCCCTTTTGATTTTTAATGCTGAATATAAATGATAATGATGGCCTTAAAAATGGCATTTGAACAAACATGGGGAGTCTCCATTTTCTCCAAAAAGATCACCGCACCCCACCCATTCAGAGTTCGTGTGATCGTGTGAGACCAATGGTGGTCAGAAAATTTGCTGGGCAGGAACAATCAGTTCTCAATACCCCTTGGTACTATTTTCAAATGTGAAAAGTTAGGGTGCAAAAATGGCCACACAGAGGTGCAGTATTGATGTGCATAAGGAGGGGTGGGGGTGGGGTTTCATCACAACATTACAACACATGCACAAACTTTTTTTTTTTTTAAAGGGTGATGTGAATTCCAAAGCCCATAAAGCCCGCAACAAAACCAGGGCTTTGAAGCAAGTGTGAAACAAATGCAGGATGCCAATTCGAAACTTCTTGGACAGTGTGAAATGCATGCGTGTCGAGCCGAATCTGTTGCGATTGTGGCAACTCCTCAAAAATGACATGTTGACTCATGAGTGTGAAAGGTACCCAAAATTATTAGGCACATAGAGGAACAAAGCTTGCTAAGAGAAAATCAGAATAGCAAAGAGAATTTGTGCCTCTCTAACATTTAGAAGCTCTTTGAAGAAAGCAAATAAGCAGTAGATAATAGCAATCTGGTTGAATCTTGTTGGTCTTCCATGAGGGCACTACAATTAGAAGGGCATCTTCTTGCATCTAAAAGAAGAGGTAAAAGTGTCTTTCTAGGGAATGCAGCTCTCCAAAATGGAGAGCTGCATTCCCTGGAGCTCTCTGGAGGGATGAGCTGTCTTTTTTGGGCTTCCCTCTATGGTAGCACCCTCTGGAGGTGCACCAGGGTAGGAAGTGAGTTGTCAGGAATACAGTTAGCCTTTTATATAGTAGGATGGTAGGGTAAAAATAACCATAATAACATTTTTGGTTTTGATTTTGAACCTGAGTTCAGTTGTCAATCTGAGAGGCGTCACTATGAATGCATTTTGAATGCATTTTGGTGTGTGCAAAGTCATGGAAAAGAATGCAACATGCCTGAGTATCTTTTCCTCACAACTGAGCATGCAAAGATTATCACCACCAAAGGCAGCTCAAGGCATTCTGCCATTCTGAGCACCCTCCCCTCTGCCAGGTCAGATGAGCTCCAGAGAAATTGCTTCTCTAATAGGGCTCCAGCAGCTTCTTCCATGCTGCCTCACCAGGAGCAAGGTGGGGTGCAGCAGCACAGAAGCAGAGAGGATCAGCCTTCTGTGCTTTGCTTGCCACTGTGTTGCCTCAAGCTGCCACTTAGGTTGTGTAGGCATCAAAATGGCCGTGGTTTCCACACATCTGGGATTAAGCACCTGTCCCCTCCATTTTCAGATAGTAAGCACTTATCCTTTCAAATTTATTCTTTCTTTTGATCAGCTCCTTTAGCCAATCTTTGGAAGGAACATGTGAGGCAACAAGTAGCTTTCTGCAATAAAATTTCTTCAGCACCACGTTCATCACAATCACTTTTTCCATAATCCAGAGCCATAAAAGTGGTCCATTGATGAACTGTATGGACTCAAGGAGATCGTAGAATCAGAATTGTTGTATACTTAGAAATATGGATAGGATATATCTGATCAAAACAGAAATGTTGCTTTAAACTAGGCAGGGCTAACTGCATGGCAGAAATGGCTACCTTTGCTAAAGCAGCAGGGGATAAAAAAAAAATAGAAAACCTTGGATGTGCATTCCACATTTATTCAGTAGGTGGCAGTTACAAGCTTATATCAGATTTGTAGTCGCCATTTAGGTCTTAATAGCAGCAGAAGCAGCCTCAAGAACTACAGCCGGTCCACCACACACACACATGCACATAGATTGTGTTATTGAGGGCAGCTTACCACTCACTCAAGACTTAACCACAGCTCAGGCACCCTGAGAGGGAGAGAGCAGGCTTGCATCAACGTAACTGAAGCACAAACAGCACAAGAGGCATCAAAGATCAGTCTCAGACCGGACACAAAGGAGAAACAAGGAGCTGAGCTTGAGATCAGTATACAGTAAATCCAGTCAGCTACCGGCTACACTTGAAAGGCGCTTCCTTGGTGACTATGGCAGGCAAAAACTGAAGAATATTTATCAGATTTATTTATTCTCAGGTAACCCTCTTCAGTATTTTTTATACTCTGTCTATATCTGCATGTATCAGAATGAACAAAACACTGATTGGAGAATATAATTTCCATCTCAGTGAAGTGAATGATTGGTCCCATTGACATACTTGAAAAGGGATGTAAATAATAAACCATTTGATAAGAAGTGGGCAGTGTGTGTGGGGAAATTGGACAAGGGTGATATTTTGGAATGCATAAGGACGCTAGTGAGGGAGAACTTTATACCTTGGCATATCTCAAAATGGGTGAGATTCTGCCCCATATGACTTTCTGTATTTACAAAAAAAAAAAAAACATGCCAAATGTATTTGTACATATTCAAAGCAAAAGGTAACAATTTAGAGACGGGGGAGGGGGGGAACATGTCCGTTCTAAAATGTTTGGAGCTGTAAAACTTAGACATAGGCTGCTGTTTGTAGATCACTTTTTATATTTTAATGGTATACGTAATTTCTTGCCTTGAAATAAATTAAGTGTCTGATTGAAAAATCCAAAATGGTTTCCCAGGTTTCTGATTATTTAAAAAATTACCAGTGAGTAGACTATGCTGAGGATTTAAGCTTCATAAAGTTTTTTTCCCCATATCTTTGCATCTTTATACAGCACTTCTTATAATTTAAGTGCATGCCATCACTTGCACTCATGCCTGTTTCCCATATTTCACACGGCTTTCAAAGCCGTATTTCCCAGGATCTCCTGAGCCTCTGTTTTTCATTGCCTATGCTCTCAATAAGTGATGCTGTAGCTTATCTTACTCTATAGTGTACAGCGAATTACAAGTGGCGCTGAAATGTGTCTCTGCTTTTAATGATGGCTCAGGTACTATCATTCCTTAAATTCTGCATAATTTAATAGCCACCATTTGTAAATCGGATCATTAGTGATGGTCCAGGTGTCAAGTTATAGCCCAGTAAAACATGGATGTTGGAGGAAATGTTTGAATCCATTTATGCTAAAACATTGACTTGATAGCCTTACAGTTATTCAGTAGAATGTAGGATACTGGCACGTCTCTTCACATGGCTGCTTAAGAAAAAATTTTTACACACACACACACTCATAAATATAGCATGATTTAAAAAATTGATTTGCATGGGAAATGGTGTCTAGTGTGGTTTGAGAAACCCTAATGTTGGGTCTTCATACTACAAACTTCATCCCAGTTTTAAAAACAAATAAACTGTGGATGATCTAATACTAAAAACACAATTTTGTTTACTTCTTGATTCATTTTCCAAGCAGCTCATTGCAATTTCCAATGGTAAGAACGAATTCTGATTTTCACTGTGGTCACCAGCACATCTTAGATGAATTGCTTTAATGAATGGTAGAGTCATACTGAGTTTTCTAATAATGATGTCAGAAAGAAGAACAGGAAAGAGTTGTTCATCATAACTAGTGAAGGGCATACGTGAAGGCTTGGCTCAGAACTTCATTAGAGAAAATTTTAAAACTAAAATTCAGCAGAGGAATAAATGGCCTTCCTTGGCAAGTTTCAGGACAAGGACACAGCAATATAAAAATTGCACAACATGATCTGTCTAGTCCAGCATCCAGTTGCCAAGAGCAGCGTCAGTTAATAATCAATATGAAGTTCTTCTTTAATCCCCCCTCCCCATAATCTGGTATCCAGAAATATAAATGAATGGACAAGTATCTTTTGGGGATATCATGTATCGTTTGAGTTTAGACTAGATGACTATAGGAAAGACATTCAACTCTATACTTTTTATAAACTAAGACCACGGACCACAGACTACTAGTGGCCTCAGCTACATCTGAGCTCTTTCTGAGTTTTGCGGTCATACTGTAAAGTTTCACCACTTCATATGATCTTAACAAGGGATTTTCCTCCTTTCTCTTCACTGTTTGTTTTTCATATTCAAAGTTATTATGGAAGAATTATTATAGAATTATATTTCCTTTTTGAAAGTATTATTATTTCTTGTTTGCACTACAGAAAAGTAGTGATTTTCTCTGCTGTTAAAAGAGAAAATAAAAGAAAAACTTTTCTTTTTCTTTTTCTGTTTCTGCCCAGGGGATGCTGGGACAACAACTCAAAATATATGCATACAGATGGTATAATCTACCAGGCTCTCTGGCTGTGTAACTTCCATTGAATTTAGTGCAGTATGCATGGGTGACTTGTAAAAATCCACCTGAAAGCCGTGTAACTTCTATGGCAGAACTACTTTTGGCATGGAGTAGTCCCTCCCAGCAGCTTTTTTGATGTCACCTGAATGCCAAAAAAGTTCTTTCCCCAAGTTTCATAAATGTACCTTTTAGCACAAGTCACTGGGCCTATAGCAAAATCAACAGTTTCTGCAAATATAATATGATAAGCGTTTAGCTATATTCTAGCACCATAGCACAACTTCTCTTTGGACAAGGGTGACTAAAATAGTCTTATTCTGATTCAGAAACACTGAAAAAATACCGTATCTTTAAACTGAACCTGAGCCATTGCTGATTCGTTTGCTTTTATTTTTTAAATAAGAAATCTCTCTCAAACCCATTAATTCACACTGCGGTCTGTTGCGGAGGGGAAAGTAGTAAATATATAAAATCCTTAAATGGAAAAAAGGACCTTATAATTGGAACATGAGGTCTGATTTCTGTGTGCTTGTCTTATTGTACATCTGCAGCAATGCCTCAGAAGTCAATAGGGAATGAGAAGGCAGAATCTACCTCCTGAATTCCTTTGTCATGGGGCTTGTCAGCATATTCTTGACATACTTTTTACCTAATAGACGTTGCATTAAAGCTTCAGGAAAAGATTTTGTGTCAGAGGGGATATGGAGTATTGCAGAACTAGCTTCCTTCCCTCTTTTTAAGATGGATGTTCAGTAAAGAAGCATCATGAACAAAAGCACATTAATTTCCAGGCTGTAAAAGGTTCTTCCATTTAACACTCAGCAACTCTGACTAAAAATCAATGGCAAACAGTAATGAGGCACCCTGAATTACATGCTTGTTTCTTTATTTTCCCTTCTTACAGTAAATTTAGCCATTAGAAAAGAATAATAATTTCAGTAATAAATTGTTAGGTTACTGCAAAGCATAATAGAAAAATACTCTTCTCAAATGAAGAATTTGCTTTTCAATTGACAGGAATTTAAATTTATCGCATTCCAGATTTGTGTCCCATGTTTGTCTGCCTTTTACATTCCCAAGGTGGTCATGCGACACATTCCCAAGGTGGTCATGCTTTGTTAGGTTTTCCCTGAAGTATCTGGCTGTGAACATACTGCGACTTTTTTTTTGCTTCAGCTGCCAACTCATGCTTGGCCCAGTGTATGTCTGTGTGAACAGTTTTGCCTCCCTTAACCCCCCTCCCTTTCCTATCATAAGTTGATTGGCTGGAGCAGATTTAACCACACCCACCCTCGTCAGCTCCCCTAACGCTTCTTTCCCCACCAAAAAGTGAGGTTATTTTCTTGCGAGCATCCAGTTGGCTCCTGGCTACGTGGAGTAGTTCTCCCCGCCCCGCCCCCCTCCTGTCGCTTTCGCTGCGTGGAAATTGCAGGCTTTTATTACTCTTCTATGATTGCAGGGAAGAGTAATCAAAGCAGGGAGGAGAAGAGAGGAAGTTGGAGATCTTTCAGAAAATCAAGTTGGCAGTTGAGGGAGAAAGCATGGGTTGATGTTAATTTCACTGTAGCTGGTCTTGTCCTGGCAGTAGCCCATTCTCCTTGCAAGCAAAGAGGCTCAAGCTGTAATCCATTCTCAACACCACTCGGCACAACTTTCAAACGTGAGTAGTTTGGGTGTGAAATGGCTGCACAGAGAGGATGGGGTTTCTTAGTCTAACAAAGAAGTTATGTCACAACGTTACAACGCGTGCTCAAACTTAAAAAAAAGTGACATGTATTCAGAAGCCCACAAAGCCTGCGGCAAAATCGGTACCTGATATCAGGAATAAAATGAAGAAAAGAACGCAAAATCGAATTGAGAGCAGAGAGTGTAAGATGCGCAGGTGCAAAGCTGCAGCCACGGTGATAGAGGCAACTGCTCAAATCCAGTGGTTTTAAATATGAGTGAGAAAGGGGCCTAAGTCTAATGCATTTTAAGAAATATCACTTTTAAAATGACAAGTGAAAAGGTCTTAAATTGAAGGCATGGTACTTAAAGAATTATCAAGTAAATAAAGGTATAAATAGATTTTCTACAGAAAAATGTTTTGAAACATCTGAAACATCTTTAAAACTCCTGTATATGTAAAGTGCTGTCAAGTCACAGCTGATGTACAGCATCCCCTGCTGGGGTTTTCAAGGCAGGAGTCTAACAGAGGAGGTTTGCCATTGCCTGCCTCTGTGTAGCAACTGTAGCATTCCTGGGTAGTTTCCCATCCAAGTACTAACCAAGGCCATCCTTGCTTAGCTTCTGAAATCTGGCTAGTCTGGGCCATCCAGGTCAGGGAACCTCCCCCCCCCCCCCCACCACCACACACACACTAGTATTTAGAAACAAACTTTACTGAGCAAACAGTTAAGTGTGATAATACACCATAATCAGGTGTAGAGATAGACATCAAGTTAAGAGACCACAGAGAGACCTACACAAGCTATGAGCCCCGCAACTGAAGAGTGTAGTTCAAGCTAAATAAATAAAACAGAAGAGTGAACTAGAATAACCTGTATGTTAAAGTGAGAATTTCTGCAGGCACAACTTTACACATCACAGTGAGAACAGTGGTCCCTGTTGAAATTCCATCATGTTCTACATCAGGTATATTCATCCTTTTGAGCGTGTGACACTTTTGGAGGTTGAGAAGAGTAATGGATACCACCACAAAATGACAACCATGGTTGAGTGACCAACCACAAAATGGCTGGCTTGGGGAATGGAGCCTGTCACAAAATGCTGGGAGGTCCAAGCCAAGCATCCTCAGATGAAGGTTAACTGTTTCCATATGAGTGCTCCCTACAGAATATAGGTGATGCCTCCTGGTCTCTTCTAAAGCACCCCCGGCTCCATTTAGGTGGAGAAAAGCTGGGATTGCTCTAGGGAAGAGATGCTTTGCGAAAGAAGGTAACGAGCAGCAGGAAGCACATCTGGTCACCTTAAAGATTTTTCCTGCTCACTTTCACACATTTTTACTTTGAAAGAATCTTTCTGAATTCAATGCAAGTATGCTTAAGGTCTATATAATTATAATCTAAAATATTGCTCTGGCTGTCTGGGGTTACATTTAAATTAATTCAAGAAGGGCAAATCCAAGGGCATTTTGTGTCCCTAGGTGGACTTGCCTATGTACCCCCCATGCCAGCTCACTTAGACATGCCCTGAGCCACTGACAGGCTCTGCAGCTTGGGGCTCACACATTGGTGCGGCTGGAGAAAGTGAAAGGAATTGTGTTGAATCCAGAAATGACACCCCTTCCCAATGACACTGTAGGAATCAACAAATCTCTGGGGCAAAGACCATGGTAATTTTGGAAGTTCCTAGAACATCACCCAGAAGTTGCATCACTTCCAGGTTTGATGCAATTTCTTCCACTTTCTCCCATCACATCAGCAGGCAAGTGAGGGTGCAGCTGGGTGGTGGCCAGATGGCCAGCTGACTGAGGTGCACCCCAAGCCACCTGCCCTCTGGTGCCCTAGGCAGTAGCCTAGGTGAACCACCCCACAGTCCTTCTAGTCTAGTTCATTGCTGCAATGCAGAATCTTCTACTAGTTCACCTTTTACATATCCCTGGCCACCTCACAAGCAGCTATGAACAAGGTGCCATGTGCCAGAGGTATACACTGGGAAAGCATGGTAGCAAATCAACAAAGGCAGCACAAGGAAAGGAGCATATGGAGAAAATGAATTTTTGCCCCAAAATGGTTAGAACAAAAGCAAAGTACCATGTGTTTGATTTATCAGGCCACACAATTGCCAATTTGTGTAGTAAATCTTCACTTGAGTTATGGTGCTAGGCTTCGGAGCATTTTAATAATTTTAGAAAGGGGAGGAGTGAAGACTTCTCTGCAGCACAGTCAGCTTTGATTCTTCTGCCATCACTTCTCAATTGACAAAGCTTCTGGATAAACTTCTGAGGGCCTTTTCTTGTCTGCACCTTCTCTCATGTTTTTGCCAGGCTCTCTTCTTTTTGTTGTTGTTGTTGTTGTATTAATTTCAGATATATTTCATATTTGTCAGTTCAGATCTTTGTGTGATCCTTTATTTTAAAGGGTTTCTTTGCACTTATTTTATACTTTGTTACCAAACAGTAGAGGAGACTTGTGACTGATGTAAAGCCAGCCAATCAGCATAGCCCTGTGCCTTTTCCCAATGTTCACTTTTGTAGATATACCCGTTGATTCCTCTTATTCTCTTTTATAAAAGAGGGATTTCTCTTTGATTCCTCTTTGTAGAGAAATCAATGCATCCATTTGTATCTTTGTATCAATGCATCCATTTGTATCTTCAACTCTTGCAGCTGATTTACGTTCCACATCACCGGTGGGAGGGGTGGGGTCTAGCAAGAGGACAGGAAGGTGTGGACATTGCCCGCCTCTGAGCATCTGAAGTTTCATTAGCATGAGCAACAATCCATATGGAAGATGAGGATTAAGTAAGATTACCTTCCCTGTTGTCTTGGTTGTTACCAACTAGCTTTCTGATAAACCAATGCATAAGTAGTTGTATGTCCTGCCACTTGTGCTGATTGTTGGTGCTGAAAGACTTTCAGGGCAAAGGATTGCTGCACCTAGGGAACCTAGTCTGGCAGAAGCTCTTACAGCAGGAAGCAATTCTATTAAAAAAACACAAATGTTACAAACTATTCAATCTTCCTCCTTCCCTCTGCTAAGTTAGGGCCTAACTATGGGCCAGACTAGATGATTGTGTGGCAGGACAATCATGTTCCCTTGGACTTTGTAAAGGTGTGCAGGGTGAACAGGATCACTCGATCCTGCTGCACTATGGGCCTGTTCAGGATTGAGTCTTCACAGCTTTGTTTTTTTAAAAGTCTTCCCTGTTAGGCACTAAAACAGTGGTGGTGTCCCTGGGTCCAACCTGGAGATGCTGTGGGGTCTAGTTATGCCCCTAGACAGGGCTCTGAAATTCAGGGCTCTGTGTAAAGCCTTTACAAGAAATCATTTGCAGATCTGGAATTGGATGTCATCAACATGCAGATAACACCCAGCTCTATATCTCTTTATCCAAGGCCCTTGGTGATGTAATAGAGGTCTCAATTGTCTGGATCCACTGTGCTGCAGGATCAGGCCCTTGTGGCATTTTAAAATGGCTGACTTTAGCATTTAAATGGCATTGACATCCACAGGTTGGATGCCATAAAATCTAGTTTGGCCTTATGTGTGATATTTTCCTCATGTTGTTCCTGGGTCCTGGCAATCAGATGTATGCCATGAATGTCATGCTCAGGCTCAAAAAGGCAATTTGGATCGGGAGCATGGTCTAAGATTTTCCTGTGGAGTATTTTCCTGAACTGAAATACTCTGAGACTGAGCTATTTGCTGCACTGGGAAAACTTATGTGCAGCTCATCAGTATTTAGGGGTTTCCCAAGGAGGCAAATAGCATCTGTCCCCTTCCCCCAGATGCATCTCAGGTCAGGAAAACAGTGCAAGAGGGATGCCTTAAGCCCCTTCTCTCTGTGCACCATGGACCCTATCTGAATTGGCCCGTGTGCCTGCTAACCGAGTTTTATAATAATAACATATATAATAATAACATTCAACTTACATACTGCCCTTCAGGACAACTTAATGCCATACTAAGAGCAGTTTACAGAGTGTGTTATCCTCATGACAATCACCCTGTGAGGTGGTGGGGCTGAGAGAGCTCGAGAAGAGCTGTGACTGACCAAAGGTCACCCAGCTGGCTTCAGGCAGTAGAGTGGGGAATCAAACCCAGTTCTTCCGATTAGAGTCCTGCTGCTCTTAACCACTATACCAAACTGTCATTGTTTGGTGAATTGTGACGGCCTATGGCTATAGACAATAAACTCTTTTGACACTATACCAAACTGGCTGTTTTGAGCACAAAACTTGCAGCATACTTTGGACTTCCAGGACCCAAGGGATGAAAAATAAATGTAATATAGTTTTAAAAGAAACTATACAGTGGGTCAGAAGCTGTGGTCTTGGTTTGTTCAGTATTCTGCTTCTGATAAAAAATGGAATCAATCCTGACACAAATTGTTTAATCCCAGAAAACTGTAACCACAGTGGAGTTATTGATTTTAAAATGGTTGGAGCTTTCAACTCCCATATGCCTGTACAACCTTCCTCTGTGTGTCATATAAACTTTATTTAAAATATTTATATATCCAGCACTCTCAATAATAATATGTACATTATATATGTGTTTGTTCATTGAGATATGTGGAGCAGGAAATGCTATGTATCTAGCACAATGTACAGTACTTCTTTCATTTTCTCTTTTTAATTTTATATCTAATAATATGAGAAGAGTTCAACTAGATTTGCCAACCAGAAAAACAGAATGTCAGTAGCATACAAGAAAGTGACAACTCACTTAAAGCTTATAGTTGCCAACTTCCAGGTGGTGGCTGAAGATCTCATAGAATTACAACTGATCTCCAGGCCATAGAGATCAGCTCCCCTGGACAAAACAGCTGTTTTGGAGGGGGGGAATAGATGATATTATACCCTGCTGATGTTCCTCCCCTCCTCAAATCCTGCCCTCTCCAGGCTCCACCCCCCCAAATCTCCAGGAATTTTCCAGTTTGAAGCTGGCAACCCTATTTTAAATGCTAGTTCTTAGATAGATTTGAAATTTTGAGGTTTTTTTCCTTTGATCCATTAAGATCTCTGAGCTCTGCCCTCAGATCTGCCATGATTTTATTCTCAAATCAACCCTGTGAGACTTGTGGTAAGAGATAGTAACTGGTCTAAGTTCACCAAGTAAGCTACATGCTTGAGTGGGGAATTGAACCCAATTTCCCCACTCTTAGCCTGAGGCTTTCTTCGTTCCACCACATTAATACTGCATCAAATACAGTATTTCCTGTAATGCCAGGTAGAATTTTCTGAATATCTCCATAGTTAAGCTGATGTAAGTAGGACTTCCTTGGTGATTAAACTTAGCTCAGCAGAAATATAGTTCATAGGAACTGACTGTTCTCTGGCTGCTTTAAGACTTTGGAATGACAAAAATAATAATTACTCATTTAAAATATGCCAGTTACTTTGCTTAATCAGAAACATAATCTTATGATCAACGAATGATGGAGTGGCTGGGCTCTGGCTTCCTACCATTTATCACTGAAGTCACAATATAAAGTTCCTCTGACTTTAAAAAGCTACTCTAAGTGTTCATGTATTTCACAGAATGAGGGGGTGTCCGGGGTCAGCAGCCCAGCCCCCGGACTTGCTGACAGACAGCAGCAGGGGGCAGCCAAGAGACAACAGTTCAACTGCTCTGACTGGCAAACAGAGCCAGAACCTGCCTACTCCAGGGGGAAGGGGCGAAAGGCCAAAGCCTCAGAAGGCTGGAGGGAGCAGGGAGAAGCCAGCTAGTCCTACCCTCCAGGGGGAAGAGAGGGGGCTAAGCAGGCTAGAGGAAAAGGGCCAAGGCAGGGGGAATAGGGACCCAGCAACAGCCCAAACAGAGCCCTTACCTGCCAAGGAGGAGAAGCAGCCACTACAGCCCAGAGCCACACTCTGGCTAGAGGACAGCAGCCTGGCTCAGGAGTGGCGAGGAGCCAAGCCCCTCCAGGTGGAGCTGCCACAGGCATTCTGGGGGAGGAGATGGGTAGCCCCACCCAGCATCAAGGAGCAGGCAGCCCAGAAGCTGGCCAGGGCAGCTCCTCGTGAGCAAGGCCAGGCATACTCAGCAGCACAGAAGCCGGCTGGGGCAGCTCCTCATGAGCAAGGCCAAGGAGACCTCAGCTGGGGATGGCTCGGATTCAGCCCCACCCTGCCAGCAAGGCAAGGAAGCCAGGAAGGGATTAGTGGTAGGAGGGAAACACCTGAGGGAAGGCACAGCTGGGCCAAGTCAGGAGAGGGAACAAGCCTAGAAGGAGGGTGGGGCGGGGAAAGGAAACCCTATATAAGGTGGCTAGGAAGAGCTCTGGTGTGGTGGGTGTGAGTAAGGAGTGCTGATGTGGAGTGAGAGCAGTGTAATGTGAGAGTGGAGGCTTGGAGGAGAGTTCTGGAAGGAGGAGATGATGGAGGACACAGAGGGTAAGCAGGCCAGGTTGAGCAGGCCAGTGAGTGGACTGAGAGGGAGTCTGGGTGATGTATACTGCCCCTCCTTCCACAGAGCAGGGTCCTGCAGTATCCCTGGTGCCCCTCTGATGTCAGGGCTGGCCCAGCTGGGGGCCTGCCCAGTGGCGGCAGCGACCAGCCTTGACAGGGGGTACTTAGCAGATCATTGGGTCCACCCTGGCCCTGAAGTACCAGGCTATAGTCAGCTTTCTTCATGAGGTGTATCTGCCCCATTTCTAGGTGGTACTTCAAAAAACATAAATAGAAAAACAGTGATTTCCTCATAACCAGCAGCATTGCTTGTAGTCCTGTGGCCAAGCCCAATGTTTATGTCTATTTTAGTGTCTACAAATTATTACAAAGTCTTGTGAAAATATTGATGGGTGACTTAGGGTTAACACACCTGATTTGGGAAATTCCTGGAGATTTGGGGGGGGGGTGGATATTGGGAGTGCTAGGTTTGAGGAAGGGAGAGAACTCAGCAGCCACTTTCTCCATGTGAACTAATCTCTGTCATTTGGAGTTGTAATTCCAGGCGATCTCCAGCCTCCACCTGGCAACCCTAGGGTGACCCTGTTCCTAGACCAATGCACCCAATGGCATCTCCTTAACTACAGCCCTGATGCAGCAGCAGATGTCCTTTATTCCTAATTACCCCAACAAATATATAATGAGACTGCTTTTATAAAATCCTAAGAAATAATTCTCCAGTTTTCTCAGTGCCTCAGTGCCTGAACTGTTTTTATATATTTCAATATCTCTAATATATCAAAGGCAAGTCGTGTTGCCAATGACTCACTTTTTATCCCCGCACAGGCACACTCTGTGGGGATAAGATGTGAGTAGCTAGCCTTGGTGGCCCTGAGGACGCCACCACTGTGGTGGGAAGGCCTGGTGTGGCTGCGTGGCCCTCTGGAGGCCCTGAGGAGGCTGCCGCAGGGGCACGGCTCTCCAGAGGCCCCAAGGAGACTGCCACAGTGGTGGGAAGACCCACTGTGTCTTCACAGCCCTCCAGAGGTACATTTACTAACAGCTAAATGTGCAGATTGCCACCTTTTAGTAATAGTCCTGAAATGTAGTTTATGGCTCCTATTTAGGAACAGTCCCCCAATACAGCTTGTGGCTATGTTTCTCAATTTAAAAAAAATAAACTTCCACAAACTTTTCATATCAGCTTCATGACATACTACTTTCCATTGTCATCAGAGGCAATTCCAACTAACACAATGAAAAGAAAACCTTCTGATTAAACATCAAAAATGGTGCAATAGAGTAGCACTGCAAAAAAATTTTTTTTAAAAAAATAAAAAATAAAGAGTGCTCTCGGGCAATTTAATTCATCTGAGTAAATAATGTAGTAGTTTAGAGTAAAGTGAGAAAGAATGGGATGAAAGAATTGAAGATTTGGGTGACTTATTTATATGCAATCAGTTGACAGTCTTTAGGTGGTAACTAGAGATCTCCCAGAATTACAAGAGATCTCCATGCCATAGAGATCAGTTCCTCTGGAGAAAACTGCTACTATGGAGGGTGGACTCTCTGGCATTATACCCTACTGATCCCCCTACCCCTACCCCAAACCCTACCCTCTCTAGGAATTTCCCATCTGGGAGCTGGCAACCCTGCTCTGCCCTGACTTCAGTACAGTGCCCTTGAACCTGCCCTCACAAGGGCCCACAGTGTCTGTGAAGGTGGCGGGAAGGCCCAGTGTGGCAGTGCTGAGGCCCTCACAAGGCCCTGCAGTGGCCACGGAGGTGGTGGAGAAGCCCAGTGTGGTGGCATGGCCCTTACAAGGTCCAACAGCAGCTGCAGAAGTGGCAGAAAGGCCCAGTCCAGTGGCGCTGAGGCCCTCCACAGGCCCCGCACTGGCCGCAGAGGCAGCGGGGAGGTCCAGCTTTGTGGCGCGGCCCTCAGCAGGCCCCATGATGGCTGCTGGGGTGACAGCAGGACCTGGTCAAGAGCCACGGCCTGAGAGGCTACTTGCCACCGGGGTGGGGGGCTACCGAATCTGTTTTCTAGAGGTCGTTGTATTTTTTCACACAATGGGCTTTGTTGCTAGTTTCTTATAATTCTAAATCCACCTCCCAATAATTTACACCTTTTTGGTTTTTTGCTGTAGCCATATTGGAAATGGTGAGCAGTTCTTGTTCTAGGAGATTTAAAAAAAAATGATTGAAACAATCACCAGCCCCATTTTATTTTTCTGTCCTATATGGAATGCTTTACAATTGTGCTTGCTAAATCATTCTGCAGCTTTCTTACAGTTTTCCTAAAATCATTTTGAACAATAATCCTATTCTGAAAAGTATTTGCTTTGAACTTTTTCATCAACATCATCAATTAAGACGTTGAACAATAATACACCATAAAAGGGCCTCCATTTCCAATGAATGCCATTTCATTTTTCATTATTCCTTTCAAGTAACTGTCAGGAAATTTTCATGCCCACCTTACCATAATTACTAGAATACATTGCTTGAGTTTCCATAGAAGGAGTTTATTTCAAACAAGTTGGAAATCATTGTAGAAGTCCAGAAATACTGTATTAATTGCAATCCTCATCCAACAAATCTATTAGTTCATCAAAGAAGAACAGGTTGCATTCTGATGGTAAAGTCTTTGTGAAATAATGTTAACTGCTGGTAAGTGTTCCATATTCTTCTGTGGGTTTAAAAGTTAGCATTTTCATAGAATTCAAAAATTGTACTTACTTAAGCTCTACATTCTTTTATCATGCCCACCAAACACATATATTACCTGCCTTTTGTGAAGCACTGTCATTTCAATACACTAGTCTTACCACTTGATCTTGCAGCCATTGAGCAGTTATTATAATAAGTGGAGAAGCTCTGGATGATCTGCAAACAGATTTCTACTTGAATTATCCAGTTCTGCAAGCTCTTGCAGTTATGGCCTTGTTAATCTTGCCCAGAGAGCTTAATAGTTTCATGATCTTATCTGGTTATATATTTTAAAAGGACACTTGTGTACAAAAAATCTCTAACATATCACACTGCATTTAGAACCATGGTTATTCCATCAGAGAGCTCACAGTAACTGTCTTCAAACAGCTGTATTTAGGTAGAAATATGGAACATGAGATGATAGAGAGCATGGATTTATTTAGAAATCTAACTAGACCTAAAGAAGGATTATAGATTCTCACACTGTAACAGCAACATTGTTTCTGTACCCTTGGCTTCTCTATACATAACATTTATTGATTATGATGCTTTAAGAGTTGTTATGAAACCATTCCACCAATTCCCCCTAGCTTGCAGATAACATTGTTGATGGCATTTGAAAAAGTTAACAGCCAACAAAAGATCATGCTCTGGATTTTTTTTAAAGTTGAAGTTGCAACTGAATTTCTTTTATATTCTATTAATGACATTTCTGTACTAGTACTGACTCTTAGCAGCACTTTTCAGATACTTCTAATTTTGGAGATGAACCGAAACAATATGATACCCACCCAAAAGTGATGGAAGCTGCTGTCTGGACATAGCCTTAGGAGAACCAATACTCTGCATCACTTAAAAGTAGTTTTCAGAGAGTCTTCATCTTAATGTGCCTACTTAGTGAGGTTTATAAAAATCTAAAATAACAGCTGTCTTATCTTGCAACTCAAACAATAGTATCATTGATGAAATAAGACTCCAGGAAGATTTTTTTTTTTTTACAAAAAAAGACTGTTAGTTCAAAATCCATTGGATATTTCAAATAAACTAGCTGTTTAAGATATTGCGCTATTCAAGTACCAACATGGAATCATCCTAGATGTCTCTTCTGAGTATAATAAAACAGATATTGCTATATTCTCTGCATGAGATTATCTCTTCTGATGTACTGCATGAGCTTGAGCTGAAAAATTACTGTTCCTTAATTTGGAGTGACTTAAACTAGTTGGAGAAGACAGGTAGCATATAATGCTTGTTACAGAATTATTGGCTTACCTACCATTCATTCATTCATTCATTCATTCATTCACAGTCCGCCTTTCTCATTAAGACTCAAGGCAGATTACATAGTGTGAGATTAATACAATCAGTATCAAGGACATTTCCAAACAGTGTCAAGGACGGTTGTTGTGGGTTTTCCGGGCTGTATTGCCGTGGTCTTGGCATTGTAGTTCCTGACGTTTCGCCAGCAGCTGTGGCTGGCATCTTCAGAGGTGTACTACAATGCCAAGACCATGGCAATACAGCCCGGAAAACCCACAACAACCATCGTTCTCCGGCCGTGAAAGCCTTCGACAATACATCAGTGTCAAGGACATTTCCATAAACAATGTCATAGGATTTTACAAAGACATAGCATTAGCAAAGATCCAATACACAGTTGAAAAATTGCTGAAACAGAACATAATCAGTTCTAGGACTGACTTTAGATAACATGAAGCACAGATAGTATATAGAATACATATTCAAAGCAACAGATAATATGCAAGGCAACATAGTGGTGAAGTCTATGGTCCCTAACTCATTAGAAAAGCATCTGAGACCCCCTCCCTACAATACTTCTATCTGAGTAAAAAGCCTTTTTGAATAATTTGAGCGGGCGGTGGTGGTACAACTGCAGGAATTCCTGAATGATGCTCTAGTCCTGGACCCATTCCAGTCTGGCTTCTGTCCTGGCCATGGGACGGAGACAGCCTTGGTTGCCCTCACAGATGACCTCACAGAGGCGGGGTTCCCCAAGGGGCGATACTCTCCCCAATGTTATTTAACATCTATATGCGCCCCCTCGCCCAGTTGGTGCGGAGGTTTGGGCTGGGTTGTCATCAATATGCGGATGACACCCAACTTTTTCTGTTGATGGACGGCCGGCCAGACACGGCCCCAGACAATCTGGCCAGAGCTTTGGAGGCTGTGACGGCATGGTTGGAACAGAGCAGGCTGAAATTGAACCCAGTGAAGACGGAGGTCCTGCAGATGGGACGGGGGCTGCCAGATGTTGGGATCCAGCTCCCTGCCCTGGATGGGACACCACTGGCAACTTTGCCAGTGGTAAAGAGTCTGGGTGTGCTCCTGGATGCCTCCCTATCGATGGAGGCCCAGGTCACGGCGGTTGCCAAGTCTGCATTTTTCCATCTTCGTCAGATCAGGCAACTTGCCCCCTACCTGACGTCCCAGGACCTGGCTACAGTGATCCATGCAACAGTCACCTCCAGGCTAGATTACTGTAACTCACTCTACGCTGGGCTACCCCTGGGCCTGATCCGGAAACTACAACTGGTCCGGAATGCAGCGGCACGGGTCCTGACTGGTATACCTTACCAATCACACATCACACCTGTCCTGCACCAGCTGCACTGGCTTCCGGTTGAATTCTGAATCAGGTTCAAAGTGTTGGTTCTTACCTTTAAAGCCCTGAGTGGGTTGGGACCGGCATATCTTCGGGACCGCCTCTCCCTGTACGTTCCCCGGAGATCGCTTCGATCAGGGAATAAATATTTACTTGTGGTCCCCGGACCTAAGGAAGCCCACCTCGCTTCAACCAGGGCCAGGGCCTTTTCAGTCCTGGCCCCAGCCTGGTGGAACGCTCTGTCAATGGAAACCCGGGCCCAGCGGGACATATTATTGTTCTGCCAGGCCTGTAAGACAGAGCTGTTCCACCAGGCATTTGGTGATTGAAGGGGGCGGTGCCATGTCGGCCTCCCACCTTTGGGGTGGGGAAGGTTCTCCCCACCACTGCACCTTGTTAATTTGTTTTATTATTTGTATATTGATTTTAGTTTTTGTTTTTATCGATTTTAACTGTTCACCGCCCAGAGCCCCTGGGGATGGGCGGTATATAAATTGAAAAAATAAATAAATAAAAATAAATAAATAAATTTGGTTTTGCATTGTTTGCAGAAAACCAGGAGAATGGGGGCTCTCCTGATCTCCTCATGCAGGCCATTCCACAGGATAGCGGCCACCGCAGAGAAAGCCTGTGTGTGGGCTGCTGTTGATTTTGCCCATGTGCAGGCTGGCACCTGCAAGAGATCCTGTTCAGATGAGCGAAGCTGCCGTGGAGGGACATAGGGAGGGAGGCAGTCCATAGGTATGCTGGGCCAAGGCCGTGAAGAGCTTTGTATGTAGTAACCAATACCTTGAATTGAGCATGGTTGCTGATAGGTAGCCAATGGAGTGACTGTAGAATACAAATGATGTTCATGCTCCTGCTCACTCCTGCTAACAGTTGAGCTGCAGAATTTTGCACCAATTGGAGCCTCCTAGTTATGGCAGACCATTGTATAGTGCATTACAACAGTCAAGTTTTGATGTTACCATAGCATGAATCCAGGTGGCCAGGTGGGCCATGTTGAGGTAAGAAGCCATCCTCCAGGCTAGAGTGAGATTGTAGTAAGCATTTTTTTTTTGCTGCTGTCTTAACTTGTTTTTCTAGTAGTGGTGCCGGATCCAGTATAACCCCTAGGCTCTCAACTAAGTCTGCAAGGGTCAGATGAATTCCAGCGAAAGTGGGGAGTACAATGTATTTCAAGATCTTTGCCTTCTCAAAAAGCATCACTTCAGGCAATTGACAAAAATGGGGGGAGGGCACTAGTGATCAATGTCCTGTCAAGGAAGCTGCAGTTTTGAATATAAAAAGGGCAATAGTTTTTGTTTGCTTAAGGGAAAAATATCAAACAGAATTCTAATTACATTTCCTTAAATCTGGCATCTTTTGCCCCCTAGGTTATTCAGTGTGACTTGGCTAACTCTCTTGTATTGTGCTTAAAATGCTCCAGAAAGGCTTTTTGAATTATTAATCCTCCTCACTGAAATTCTGCCTGAACATTCAGCTCCTTTACTTTAAAACTGGCAAAGGGCCTACAAGCCAGATCCTCAATTCTTATATCTACTTACATTAGCTAAAAACAGTGCTTTGTTTATTGTTTTTTTAGCCCCACCCTCCACTACTCAGAATAGAAACATGATTTTTAAAATATCAATCATTTAAAAGTACACCAGAAGTACAAAATATACATTTGGATATATGCATGTCCCTGGTTCAAAGGCTCTGAAATTCTCCTAAGAAATGCCCAGGAGAGAGCTTAGGAGAAAACATGAACGTTCACTTCTCAAGTTACAGCAAAATATGGTTTCTGTGTTTCCACCATGAGTCAGTAGTGCCTATTCTGTAATGTATTCACATGGTTGAGAGACCATGTAATGACCATGACTTGGGTGGCAAGAATGATCAAAGCTACCAAACAGTTCTTTACTATGTGTTCAAATCTCTTAAACATTGCAGCGAAGCCATGGACAATCTTTGGTGGAAGTGTAGGGACTTGTCTTTTGCACAAAGAAATGAGAATACCTTACTTCATTTCCTCAGCATCCACACTTGATGTTTAGGAAGAAATTTCACAAGTCTGTACTTGGCTGACTGTAGAGATCCTAACTAGAGCTAAAAGGAATGTTTTGACATGAAAAGGGAAAAGATTTTCACAAGCATGGAGTGCAAAGCTGCTGCTTTGCACTCCATCCTGAGCCTAGCTAGCCAAGCTGGTTACCCTATACCAGAGGAATCCAGGCTAACCTGCAAAGTGCAGGACAGTTGTAGAAACAAGAAAGCTGATTGGAATAAAAAATGGTGCCATAGCTGAAACAAATTGAGTCTGTGAGAAGGTTCACAATGAAACAATCTATAAATACGAGATTTTCTAATCATGCCGAACTGGATTTGAGAATCTTACCTGGATTTCAGGGAACTCAGATGTTTATTTATTTATTTTTGGGGGTGCACACTCCTATTTGGCACCATAAAATTCTCTCATCCTATAGGAGAAATGTAGCTGTTCCTCTAAAATCAACCTGCTCAGATACTGTAATTAAACATTTCATTACAGAGAGAGATTATTTAATCAGTACTTGCGTTCATTATGAGCATTTTACAATAGAGTTTTTCATTGTTTGTCCTTGTCTATTTAACTATTAAAGCAGATTACATTCTTTTGTACAAGTGACAATGAAAGAAATTTACAAATTTATATACAGATTGTGATCTCCTCCTCATCTAATACACTCACTTAAAACTACAAATAAAACTTTTATGCAATGGGTCAAATGCCATCACCATTGTTATACAAAACTTTGCCAATTTTCATTAATAACTAGGAGATTTTATATGAGTTATAATATTTACTAATAAAGCAACAAGAACTGGTTTCTCTTTCTCTGCTCTCTCACAATAGAACAATGAATTGGATTTGTAATAGGTTCAGAACAAACAAAAAATCATGTGGAACATATTTAATGTATGCAGTAGGATGTGTTGATGGCATTTAACAGATTTTTAACAAAGAATTACACAAACTGTCAAAGAGTATAAGTCTGAAAACTGGCCATTATCGACAAGAGAGAGAGAGAGAGAGAGGAATGTCTATATTCACAGTCCGTGTACCTCTAACACAGATGCAGGAACAAATGTTTTCCTTAGATGTATGTGGGTAGCCGCTGATGAAGACAAAGTGTTTATTGAAAAACTGTGCACATTTCTATGAGCATCTTTGCCGGTGATTTCAATAATCATTTCAATAATCTTTTCAAAAGCGGGGGGGGGGGGAGATAACCAGGTTAAGCCCTGATGAGCATAAATCTTTTCTGCAAATTACTCTTCCAAAATTTCCCCAGCATGACTTCCTGCCAGGGGTCATGAGGTTTGTAGTTTTCTCAGTTTCTTGAACTGGAAGAAACTATAGATCCCATTAATCTTTGTGTGAGAACTTGTGAATAGTAATTGGCAGGAAAGACTGGTTCCTCTCATGACTTGTCCATTGTTTAACGAACTGGTCGCCTATAGCTAAGTGCTCTGTTCAGCCATAAGGCAGCTGAGGGAAACGGCTTCTTTTTAAAAAGGAGAGTTAAAAGGGAGCTCAGAGCCCCATGGCATAGAGTGGTAAACTGCAGTACTGCAGTCAAAGCTCTGCTCATGACCTGAGTTTGATCCCGGTGCAAGGTTCAGGTAGCTGGCTCAATGTTGACTCAGCCTTCTATCCTTCCGAGGTTGGTAAAATGAGTACCCAGTTTCCTGGGGGTAAAGTGTAGATGACTGGGGAAAGCAATGGCAAACCATCCCATAAAAAGTCTGCCAAGAAAATGTTGTGATGTGACATCCCCTTATGGGTCAGTAATGACTCAATGCTTGCACAGGTGACTACCTTTACCTTTATCTAAAAGGGAGCTCAGAATGGCTCAGGAGAAGAAAAGTCTCCTGCCCTCCCCCAATGCCATTTTTCTTGCAAGAAAACAACACATATTCTCCATGCGGAGCTGCAAAATCAGCAAAATACCACCCCCCAAAAAACACATACATGCTTCTTTTTGAGCTTGTTTGAGTTCTCCTTCTTTTAAAAAGCAGCAGTTCCTAACATCAGCTGTGTGACTGCACAAACCGTCTTAAAACAAGTGCATGCCTATGCAGAAATGTATCACCCTTAGCAAAATACATTTGTGGAGTGGAAGAGGGTTGTGTTAGCAGTAAAAATGTTGCAAACTACTTTAAGTTTGGAAGACATTCGAAACAGTCTGGGCCAGTCATAAAAAACTGCATGAGATTTTCAAGCAAGGGACATTCATTTTTGTGCTCTCCTGTTTGAAGTTAATCAGTATCAGTGAACACAATTATGGAAAACTAATGGGGTGTATAGTTCAAGTAAATTTTAACTAAAGATGGGCATGAATCAATTCGTGGTTCGTGAACCTGCAGTTCGTCAGAGCCCGTTTCTGATGAACTGCCATGAACATTAGGCTGCTTCATTTGGTTCATTCTTCAGTTTGTCACTGCAGACAGTCTGACACTGATCAACCAGTTTTCTAGGTAATGGGGGATGGGCTTTCTACAGACCTACTGCTGACCTGGAAGTGACCTTCTGATGACCCAGAAGTGACAACTTGCTGACCTGGTATTGATGTTTTCACGAACCAGATGAACCGGTTTGCGAACTGGGGCAAGTTTGTGAAAGTTTGTGGTTCATGGTTCGTGAAACACGACGAACCACAAACCACATGGTTCATTTTTTTCCCAGTTCGTGCCCATCTCTAATTTTAATACATTTTAAATATTCATTTCTGGAAAAAACTTGTTTTCTATTTGGAGCCTAAAATCCTTTAATAGGTCTAGCACTGAAATTGTGATATGTAAAAATACATTTTATTCCAAATAAAATAAAGTCACTTGTGCCTTAGATATATTTAAAAGTCTCATAGATTGTTACTGATACCTCCAAGGCTATGCATGAATATAGACTGTAAAACTACAGAAGCCAGCTAATGGTCCATTGAAGGAAAGGGGAAGTCAAATGATCAGAACTTTATCCAACTGCTAGTCAATGAAGCCACTCTACTGTTAGCATGGGGAAAAAACATAATTAAGATATTGCTTCCTTTAAGGAAGGACATACTATAGTCTTAAAAAGTGATAGTGAAATGGTCATTAAGTAGACCAAACATACAATCAAAGACTTCCCTTTTAACCTTGGATATAGTTAGCTGAACTTGAAGAAAATTAAAAACAACAACCCTGTATGCTCATTTCCAAGCTTCACATTCTAGTATATTATGGCCAAATGGTACTTCGTCTTGTGATATTTGCATCCAGTTTCTTGTTAAATCTGTAAATGAGCTGGCCACCCTATCTACTTTGTTCTTTTAGTTACAATTGTGAAGGTTACAGGTGGAGCATAATTAATATGAACCTCTGAGGCAACTGAATTTTAGTCTCAAAGCTGTATAATGTTTGGGATTATTTTACATTGAAATGCCTCAGGACCCTCTGTAGTTGCCTGGAATTCTTATAAAATGGCCCATCCCTCACACTAGCCTCTCTTTATAAATATAATTGTATAGATCAGAAGTAATTATACATATCAGAGTATATAAAACAAAAGACATTCTCCCCAGCATCCCCTTCTTTATACTTTTTAAGACACTGTCTATAAAATACAATAGTACTTACTTGTGTTGGGGTACATTTATAATCAGGTTTCAAATTTCATAGCTAATCTGTTTTGCTACTACATTATTGGTTTCATCATTACTACATAGTCAATATTACATATTTTCACCACTTCTACATGCCAGCTATAACTTTTAACAAATAACAAAATTTAACAGACTTTTAACAAATATTTTGATAGATAATATATCAAAATACAAAAGGAAAGGCTATTATATATCAATAAGAAAATAAAACATGTTTCAGCTCAAAATCTACTTCCTCGCACATTTATATTCATATATCCTTATTCTTTCCCCCAAAACAACCCTGGCAGGGTGAGCATTAGTGGATAGAATCTGACATCAGTTTCTCTTTCTCATCAGACTTCTACCATTTTACAAAATTTATTTACAACAATGCTGTGCAATCCTGACAAAATGGCCTTTTATCATTCCCACAAAGCTGCAAATGTGATCAAGTTTTGAAAAATGGCTCAGTTCTCCCAAAGTATTTATTTGATGTAATACTTAAGTAATACAAGTTTCACAGAACCAAGTGAAATTATTCCTCTCAGTGACAATAAAAAATGGGGAAGAATAGAAAAAATGTACAACTTGTATAATTTAGCCTACTAAATCTTATATTGCTATAATCAACTAGAAGGGCCTTGGTGGATCAAAAAAATGGGACATTTAGTCGAGCATCATGTTTCCAACTTAACAGGCCGTTTGCTTCCAGAAAACCAACAAGCAGTCTCTCTATGTATCTGGCATGTTAGGTGAATGAATGGAATCAGGTTTTTGCAAACCATGTGCTTTCTTTACAAAACATGAATATTACACCTGTTCAAATCCATGCAGGAGTTTTCAGTACGTGTTTGAGCAATGGACATATCATCTTTCACACTTGGAAGGAGACAACTCTCTGTAAAAACTGGTTGATAATTCTACTTCTATTTCACATAAGCCATGAATTTGTGCAATCAAAGTAATTTAAATTAATTTACTATTCTATTTCGGATTGGAACACGGAAATCTAAAATTAAAGGTGAAAAGGTCTCTCCAACTACAAGTTTCCAGTTTATGAATTAGCATAGCACATCTCTCTTACCTAAAATTTTGTTTGAACAGTGCTGTTACAAATTGTTGATTTGTGTTTTATATTTCTTTTCATAGGTTTTCTTTCTTCACCAAGCTTCACATATACTTTAAAAATATGCCTGAACAAAGCAATGATTACAGAGTGGTGGTATTTGGAGCGGGAGGAGTTGGCAAAAGTTCGCTGGTCTTGAGGTTTGTAAAAGGCACTTTCAGAGACAGTTATATCCCTACAATTGAAGATACCTACAGGCAGGTGATCAGCTGTGATAAGAGCATATGCACTTTGCAGATTACTGACACAACAGGGAGTCATCAATTTCCTGCCATGCAGCGTTTGTCTATTTCCAAAGGACATGCTTTCATTTTGGTCTATTCTATCACCAGCCGGCAGTCCCTGGAGGAACTCAAACCTATCTATGAACAGATTTGTCAGATTAAGGGGGATATAGACAGCATTCCAATAATGCTGGTGGGGAACAAGAGTGATGAGGACCACAACCGAGAGGTCCAAACTACTGCTGGAGAAGCCATGGCCAAAAAATGGAAGTGTGCCTTTATGGAGACTTCTGCCAAGACAAACCACAATGTGAAGGAATTGTTTCAAGAGCTGCTGAACTTGGAAAAACGCAGGACTGTGAGTTTACAGATTGATGGTAAAAAAAGCAAGCAGCAGAAAAGAAAAGAGAAGCTGAAAGGCAAGTGTGTTGTTATGTGAAACCGGCAATTGTTTCAATTCCTTCTGACTGTATCAAATTTCAGGCCTGTAGACAATGAGAAAACATGTAAGACTTATTTCATTAACAGCTGTTTTAAAAGAAATGTAGTAGATTTTAAAATGGTGTGGGGTAAAAGTACTATAGCCTTTTTATAAATTCACCATTTACAAAGAATATTCTGAACAACCAGTGATAGCTATTTCAAGATCATAGAAAACAGCACATCTGTAACTATGCTATGCTATGTATAGAATTATGAAATCTGTATTTATTTATAATAATAAATATTTGGAAAAACCATCACTATATTTAAGATTAAAGGAGCCATTCAGGATGACAAGTACCCCCTTTTACATTATCTTATGTTCTGGCTTCATTAGTGCCATTTATAATGCTTCTGAGCAATGTTTAAATTGTGAGATTCACACCACCTCACTTACAGACCTCAATAACATACAACTCCACTGAAGACATAATCTGATAAATGGTTGGCTGCTTGTTGGGGATCTCCCCAACAAGCAGCTGATCCGGAGGTTTAAGTGTCCATTTCCCTGCCACTGCTAAGTGGCCAGAAAGGGGCATTTAAAACCCATGAACCACGAACCGGTTCATGAACTTGCCCCAGTTCATGGGAGTTCGTGGTTCTTGGTTTGTGAAAACGCCATGAACCATGAACCACACTGTTTGGTCTTTTCGTGGTTCGTGCCCACGTCTAGTCAGGAGTCAGAAAGAAAAGTTTTTGACCAAAGTGGTACTTTTATAGGGCAAAGTGCCTATGATGAATATTTTACTATGTATTTATTGTTATCTTCTAATACAGAAATAAACTAATGACTGTATGTTGTCCAAAGGTTTTATGATTAGATTATGCCATCTTAATTACTGACATGAACTGAAAGATAAAGTTTTCCAGTCTTTATTCATGGGGAAATAGGGTTGGCTAGCTTAATGATGCAGGAACTTCCCATGTTGCCACTTAATCCCTTGTTGTGTTACCTGGGAATACAGGGAGTGTCTCCTAGGAAAAGGAAAAAAAACTGGTGTAGCATAGGGTTTCTTGTAACAAATTCCACCTTCTCATATAGTAAGGTACAGTCTGGGATTCTGTGCATGAACAGACAGTTTTGGCTTACAGTAGGCAATCCTTGGCTGGTTGGTCTTGGATGTACAGGATGAAACACTAAAGTAAATATATAATGCTATTTATGAGTCAGAATGAACGAACAGTTTGCAGGGGATCCACTAGGTTCCTTCCTTTAAATGAGGAATCTTTCATTGGAATAAAAACTGTTTATACTGGAGGAAGGAGTCCTCTAATTGGGACTCCTTTTTCAGAGGAAGGAGTCTTTCTCCTTCACTTACCAGAAGGGATTTCAATGATATGTTGAGGAAATTATAAAACTGATTGTCGAAACTTTTGTTGTAATTTCTTGTATCATCATGTAGACTTTTAGAAACAAATGTTAACCTTTACAAAGAGACCTGCTTGATAAAAACAAATATTTAAGATTCAAAAAGCATTATTCATTTTAAAAATGGTATGAATATTGTATAGGCTATATTTTGCATCAGAACAAGCTACTTTGAAAGAGAAGATATTAACATTTTGGCAAGACTGCGTATTTCAAAAGCTGGAGAATGCAGTTAAGTGTTTGTAAAAATAGCATGCTTGTTACATTTTAAATGTCAGCAAAGAGCTATTTAAATGCATCATTCATTTTTGAATACACATTGCTCATGAACACTTGAATGCTGTGCACCGTTTCATATCAATAACCTTTGGCATAAATACAGAGGACCACAGACAATCAAGCATCTTCAGAATAAGACCATGGGACATTTATATTTCCTTTCTGTTCTCCATGTAGACATAAAACTATTTCCAATTTACTGGACAGAAAACTGAATTGATCTACCAAGGGTGATATCAGACAGATATGGTGGAAGTTATTTCAACACAGTCACTATCTAATGAAAAACACTTGTTTTCAGGCCAAAAAACATGCTTCAAAATAAGCAGTCATTTCAACAGTGAAAGTGTATCCCATTTTCATTGCACCATGGTTTATCTAATGAACAGCCATTAAAAAAAAATTTATAAGTACATGCAAGACTTCCATATAATTTTAACTAGAGATGGGCAGGAACTGGGAAAATTCCAAAGCATGCTGTTCGTGGTTCATCGCATTTCATGAACTATGAACCATAAACTTTCACAAACTTGCCCTAGTTCATGAACCAGTTCGTTAGGTTTGTGAAGACCGTCACTTCTGGGTCAGAAGAATGTCTGTAGAGAGCCCCCCCCCCTTGTCTAGGAAACTGATTGATGGGCACCAGGCTGTCTGCAGTGACAAACTGAAATATGAACCAAATGGAGCGGGCTAGAATTCATCACGATTTGTGAGAAATGAGCTCCCATGAACTTCTGGTTCGTGAACCATGAATCAGCCCAGTTCATGATGAGCTTCGGTTTGTATTTTGGTTTATGCCCTCCTCTACTTTTAACCTCTAAGTGGCTTCTCTTTCCATCTGCCAAAATCCAGCAGTATTTAGCATGGCAATAATTCACTGTGTCATCATGTTAATGGCTTGTTTCATTTCTCAGCCAAAGAAAGATTTCTATCTTTTATGTTTGGGACTCCATTAAGAAAAAAAGGAAAACTGAAAGGAATGAATACTTTTCAGAACACTTTTTTTTAGCTATTTGGCTATATCCAGTATCTGCTTTATTTATTTTAAAGATTTCTTCCCACCTTTTGATCAAATAATTCTGGAAGATTACAAATAATATATTAAATAAAGAACTAAAAAAGAAACAGTCAGTGGATTTGTGCTTTTTGGCCAAATTACCTTTCCTTTCAAAGTCTGCAGTCCCTGGGCTACTGGCATTTGACTGGAATGTTATTCTTGGTAGGGGATGAATATGAACGCTTCTTGTGGCTGTTCTTTCTGGCCTTCCTTTTTCTAGACATAGTTTTTTTTTCTTGTGAGGGTGTAGTCAATGAACATCTTGAATATGAATTGGAATCTCAGGCCAATCTATAAAAGAAGTGGGCTATATGTGGCATTGTTTTTCTGCCTTCTGTGGCATTCGCTTCAGATAGGGTTGACAACCTCCAGGTGGTGCCTGGAGAGCTCTCAGAATTACAACTTATCTCCAGATATCAGTTCCCTTACAGAACATGGTGCTTTGGAGGGTGGACTCTATGGCATTATATACTGCTGGTTCTTCCTCTCTTCTGCCCTCCCCAAGCTCTGTCCTCCCCAGGCTCTACTCCAAAATCTCCAGGAATTTCCCAACCTGAAGTTAGCAATCCTACCCTCAGAGCTTCAGTCTTCCATGCATTTTACTAAATTCCTCCTACCGATCTATTTTCCACAGTCTGTGACAACTTACTGGGATGGTCGCAACTTATACGTGCAGCCTATCCTTGGAAATATTCACTCTCTACTCCCCAGACCATATATATGCATGAGAGCCAGACAGATAACAGTCAAGCCATCTGCTTCAATTCTGTGGCCTTTAGCTATTAAGAGCAACTTTGTAGTATATCTTTGAGCTGTAGCAACCATTTCCCTTTCTGCTGAAATGTGCAGAATCCCTAAAGAAATAGGAAAGGTCCTTCTTAATGTAATTCCAGTTTACATTATATAATAGGAAGAAAGGTTTTCTAATCCCCAAATGCTACCAGTGATTGCAGTTCTAATCCATCTGCACCAGTAAAATCAAAGGAATCAAAGTAAGAATCTAGCAGGGCTATTAAAGTCGATTTTCTTTTTTTGTAGTAGTTCCCCCATGTAAGACTGCCAAACCACTAGAAAATGTCTGTGAAATGTAAAGAAAATATCCCTTTGTTTCCCATTGCTCCAGCTCTTGTAACAATTTAATAAGCCATGGTTATGTTTCATGGTCCTGTATTGATCAACACAGGGCTAGTACAGAAGCAATATATATTCCTGGACCAGTAATTTGAAGAGAAATACATTTTATATTATGCCCTTCTGTGATCATTGTAATTTGTAATAGATTTTATGTGTCTGTGGATTTACCAAAATACTGGTTTTGCTCTTACTGATATAAGGAAGTAATTTCTTTTGATAGACAAAGAAAACTCATTAAAAAGGATGTGTTATACAGCTTTATTATATTTTGTGATTTGTTTACAAGTGCGTTATTAATAGACATGAATTGTTTAGAATATACACTCTCAACATTATAAAAATATATGACAGACAATTATGCTGTTCACAAAGCATGAATTTTACATACCTGTGTAATCAATTAAGATATATAGTTATCATTCAGATGTATTTATTGTTACAGTTTCACTATCAAATATTTTATTCAACAGATACCATGTAATCTGTGCCTACTGGTTTCTATGTTCCCTGTGATATTCTGTATATAAATTACACAAAATAAATGTTTTAAATTACAAAACCAGTTTGGGAATCTGTTTTGACTTAATGGAATTGTCCAAATGAAGAAAATCAGCTACAGCTATCCTTAAATAAATAGGCCTCAACCTCCTGACCTGCTCCATGCTTGGCCTGCCGATGCTACTTTCTGGCTTTTATTTAGCTGTGTCCATGGGCTAAAAGGACAGGGAGGCATATAGGTTGACCTACATCTGTCTGATGATATGTATTGGGGGGGGGGCACACATGATGTAACATCACAGCATTAACATTTCCCCTGTCCCCTGCAAGCTGCAGGGGATGGGAAGATGATAGCATGATACAAGTGACAGCCTGGCAAAAACTGGAGGGGGGCATCTCATCCTCTTCCCCACTATTCCTTCTTTATCTTTTCTGATACCCCCCATAAGTGTCTCATTTTTCTGCATTGTTCTCTCTTTCCCACCAGCCAGCCTATTTTAGAGTTGCCAAGTCTCCCGGGGCTAAAAAGTGAGGGATAGAGAGATTGTTGTGCAGCACACCGGTGGGGCCTTACCTTGAGCATGCATGTAGCTCTTTCCCTCCCGCCAACTATCCTACCATATATCTGTCCCACATCTTCAGCTGCACTTATTATTTATTAACTTAGACACTAAATTTCTCCTCAATGGGGACCAAAGCAGTTTACATCAATGTCCTCTCCTCCAAGTCTGAGAGGAAGGTTAGGCTGAGAATATATGGCTGGTGCCTCTCTAGTTTTATTTTAATGTATTTTTTAAAATCTTCCTATAATTTGGAGTTTGGGCCTAACAGTACAAATGAGCAGATCAGCAGCAGATGCACACATCAGACACCACTATACAACTGAGCCGTCTCTGGACATTAAACCAGGGCATTTCTGGTGTGAACACTGGGGCAGTATGCAACATATGGAGTGTCTCAATCATTCACACTTGATTATCTGTTTCTTATTTTAATATTTTAATATTTTTTAATACTCTGTGTAGTATTTTTTACATTTGCTAAATACGTTCTGATAATTTCAGTTTTTTAAATAATGCATCACTAACTAGAATTTGTCAACAAAAGACACATTGCATCTAGAAGCCTATGTATAGATTTGGCAGTAGTGTTTTTGTAGCCAGCATTGTTTTATTTTTTTATTTTTTAATTTTTGTTCTGTTTTGCACTAATAAATAAAATTTTTAAAAATTATGATTAAAAAGTTACATTGTGATCAGTTCCAAAAGCTCAGTCAACCATATGATATTACCATGCAAATAAATATCATTATGTTGGACATCACTGTTAAGAGCTTTAGAACTAAGATATATGAAAACTGAAAGAAAGATCCTGAGGGCTGCTGTGCTGGTGGCCAGCCATTATTGACATAATAACAGCAGTGCTAGTTGGATTCCTATGGACACTGTGGAGGGGTAAAAACAACATGTACCCATTCATAATGTGCAAACCACATAGTGAGTGCCCCTGAGTCCATAGCAAACCCAGCAACACCTACCTATCTGGCAGTGGATCCTGTTGACAACTCAAGGTGAAAGGGAGGATACATGGAAGAAATAATATGGAAGCTTGACGGCAACAATAGGATCCCTTGGGTGATAGATACAGCCTGATCATGTAATCCCCATTGGTTTGGAGATTCTTTTTTTAAAAAAACCCTTAAAATAAATATTTGTTTGCTATTGGAGCTCCATTGGAAGAACATCATCCAAATAAAAATAATGAATCGAAATACATGTCATAACAATATCAAAGAATACAAACAAAAATGTTAATGAGAAAAACAGATAAACTGAAACCAGATGTCTGTGCATTTACCTACTATATATTCAAAGCGACACTTAGAAAAGTGTATTTTAGTTTGTTGATATATAAACACTTTTTCCCAAATCCTAGATTTTCACCTCTGCAGATCTTCATCAGTAGAGAAGCTGTTCCTCATGACAAAACTTAACAGGTGGTGTTTTGAAAGCGAGCAGCAAGCGTTAACAGCTCTGTCTTAAAAACATTGTATGTGGCAGGAGCATGCTTACCTACACCTAAACCAGTTATTGCAGGAACAGAATAGCAAAATGGTGAAGAAGACTGTGCCCTTCTCTTTCACTGCCACCACAGATGACATCTGCTAATGCTACAATGTTAAAAATATTTGAAAAGGAGGGAAGAAAAGCTAATTTGCTTTGCCTTTGAAGTTCAAATGTTAGGAAACATGGATTAGGAGAGGGAAAGGGTATCCTGGCCATCTGACATTTGGAGTGATAGAAGCCCAAACAAAACCACGGTGTATCCTGACAGAAACTAATGGTTACAGAATTGCAAACTGTTTGCTTGGAACCACTTATTCAGCCCTGGGTACCAGGTGCAAAGCACATTCAATATGGATTGGTGCATCCAGAGTTTGTCCAGCACTACTAATAGAAGTCCAAGAGTACAATTCTAAGCACTGTAGTTTCACTCTTCTAAGTCCATTGAAGTTCACTGCACTGGAAGTCCACTTGCATTCTTAGACTGCTTTTGTAGGATTGGGACAGTCTGTTTATTGTTTGCAGAGAAAGTTTCTTTTAAAGGTTTGAAATACTGTTTGAAAGAGAATTGTCTTCACTATCTTGTTGCAAGTTATCCTTAATCAGTTGGATAACATGGCAGAAGGCAGAAAAGGCTACATTGCACAGCTATTACTACTGACTGGCAACTGAGAAGAGAAAAGCCTCAATTATATACCAACAATTCTGTTGGAGTGATAGAAAGTGTGGCTCAGGCTGTGAAGTAGTACTGCAATGTGGTGTACTTCCAGAACATTTGTAAAAAGACAGGGTAATCCAATGATACCATCCATCTGCAGCTGCAGAGATCTCTGAGCTCTGTTCCCTCTTTCCCCCATGAATGTTTTCATGCGTTCTTGTGTAGGTATCTATAATTTACCCAAAATAAATATTTAGATCTATTTTATTGTTTTATTGTTGCTTTATTGTTACTATATTTTTATCATTTATGATATATCATCATGAATGCATCATAGAAAACTGGTTAAATAGATGGATAGATAAATAAATGCCTCAGTACATTTAAATATTTACAGAACTCTTTGAATCCCAGAGGTTCCCAGGAAAATAGATTGCCTATTGAGCAGAAAAATTCTAGAAGAATTCTAGAATTCTTTCGTTTTTGATCCTTTTTGTGTCAAGATTACAATTAATTTGAAACCCACAACAAGCTTTATCATCAAAGATCAACTGTAGGTTAACTGCAACTATCCTTCTCTGTAATGACCAAAGGAACAAATGCAATTACTATGAGGGAAGGGGTCATAAAATAATCCAAGTAAGCGTTCGCCCACAAAGAAAACATTCTTCCCTCATAACAGCATTAAAAAGTTTTAGTTCAATATGTTAATTACTGTTGTATTTTTGTTTCTGATTGCAACAGGCTGATAATCCATAGAGTTAGTCTTTACAGAATGCAACTGTGATCAAATAAATGCCAAGGAATGCAGAAAGAAAGAAATGAAAACAAGGAAAACAGGTGTGTTAATCTGCATTTCTCTATAGTTTTTCTATTTATTTCTATATTATTCCTATTATATTTTTTGCCTTAGTTTCTAACTGCAGGTTACAAATTTCCTCAGGGACATCCTAGGGTTGAATGGAGTTCAAGTATTTCACACGTATTCCACACTCACCAGGCATGTGGGGCCCCTGATTTTGGTTGGGGGCATGGTGTGTTGAGAGAGGGGGCTGCACTGTTTTCCTGACCTGAAATAGCCCTGAGGGTTATTTGCCCTCCTGTAGAAACATAACATGTACACATCAGGCCCCAGTGGGGTAAATATCACTCCACAGGTCCATTTCAAGCTTGGAAAATAGTGTGGGGTAATGGTCTAAGCCACTTCTTTCTAAACTCCATGGTCCCAGTCTGAATTGGATCTGCACATGCCAGGGAAGTATGAAACTCAAGAACATACCGTTCTATTTGGGGAGAAACATAATACGTAATTAGATCCTTAAGAGACATAATATGTATTCTGGTAAGTTGACCTTTGGCTAAAATTCATTTCTTGTTGTTTCACAATGTGAGACAACAGAAACAATACGTTCTGTGACAGATTTAGTTGGGGGGTTGTGAGTGGGACGGCGAGTACTCTTGGCACATTCCCGTTGGTGGGGATATTAGGAACCTGTCAGTATCTGCTGGCATGCTTTACGGTGGCCAGTTGAGAGGGCAGGCTGCCTGGTGGGATCCCCTGGACAAGTCCTTCCCTCATGCTCCAAAGCGGGGATGCTTGGAGCTTTAAGGGGTAAACCATCTGCCAGGCCGGCCGGATCCCAGCCATGCATTTGGATGGCTCTCATCCAGGGCAGCAGGTCTCACCCAGACAGGTCAAGGTGGGATCTAGGAGTGATCCCAGGGCTTGACCTGTACCGCTGGTTAGGCCCTTGCCAGGTTTGAGTTGTTGCAGTTAATGTTGTTGCCAAATAAACAGGGGCCCTTCAGTACTCAAGCCTTTGTGTCTGCCTCTTTATTCCAACTTGGGGAGAGGGGCAAACAATACGTTCTGTGACACCTAAAAAGTACCATGCAGCATCATGGTCCACCTACTCTTAATTCTGTTTCACAAAGCAACCAACTAGTTGCTTTCTTCAAGTCATCTAGGTTAGTGGCCATCACTAACCTAGATTTAATTATCCTATTTCATATAGTAGTCAGTCTATGCAGCTTCAGGTTACCCTGCTCTATTCACAGCAAAAACTATTGGCTCTTTTATGAACATACCTGATAAATCATCCAAAGAGGGTTTTGCTTAACTGAATTAAAACTCTGTGGTTGAACAGTCAGGTATGAGTGACAGTTCAGGTGAATGAAAACACAGAGAAAGAAAATAATACTAGTATTATGTAAAAATGGTTGCTCACTATCGACAGGTCACTTTAATAAAGAACAAGCATGCTTAACATGTATAATTTTTTAAAATATTATTTATAGTCCAGCTTTCTCACTGAGACTCAAGGCAGACTGAGCATAAATGAATACAATCAATAGGATGGGACATCTAATAAACAATTAATAGGACTAGGGTTTAAGAAATTTGAATAAAAGCTGTTGCCAGAACAAAGCGTAAGTATTAAACATGATATGTTAAATAGTGCAGGACATAATTGCAAAATGTCAGGGGTGTGGAGGCCTTCCTGACCTTCTCAGGCAGGCCATTACACAGAAAAGGAACAGTTGTTGGTCTTGACCATTTATAGGGCAGCACTTCCTGAAGGCCCTAGTAAGACGAATTGTCATGGCAGGACATAACTGGAGAAGCAATCTTGCAGATATGAGAATCCAAGACCATGATAACTTGCATTAAGTTTGGTAACTGATGGGCAGTCAATGGAACGGCTGCAGAATTGGTATAATATGCAGGGCTGTCAAGAACGTGGGACAGATGATACAAAATTCTCAGGGCCCAAGTCAGTTCTTGAGGGCTCCTGAAGCTGGAATCATCCCACTTTGAGTGAATGCATTTTCATTTTTTCTTCACGTAGTTCTGCACTGCAACCACTAGAGGCATGGGGTAAGCAGAGGAAACTGCCAGGAGTGATGGCTTCTGCTGCCCTTTTTAGCAGTGATTTTTTAAAGAAAGGGTTGCCAGGTCCCCCACCACCCCCAGCGGGGGATCAGAGGCCTGGCACTTACCTTAAAGATTCCTCTGCCACGTGCGTGCTCCTGGCTTGCATGATGACATCACTTCTGGGAAGTGACATCATTGTGTGAGTCACAGGCTGCCCTGGAAGCACTTCTGCACTCCCCAGAGGGCCAAATCAGGGCCAATTTGGCCCAATTCAGACCCGATTCTGGCCTGAATTGGCCTGACTCCGACCGCTGCGAAGTGTAGGAGTGCTGCCGCTGCTCTACAACAGCCTGATTCAGGATGATTTGGGCCAAATTCTCTGGAAAAAATCAATAATGCTAGGAAAAGTGGAAGGCAATAGGAAAAGAAGACAAAAAATGAGATGGCTTGACTCAGTAAAAGAAGCCACATTCTCTAGTTTGCAGGATCTGAGCAAGTCTGTAAATGATAGGATATTTTGGAGGTCTTTCATTCATAGGGTCACCATAGGTTCGAGGCGACTTGACGGCACATAACAGTTTAAAAACACATCTTGTTTAGTCTTAGTTAAAACACATAGGAAATCTGAAATTAAATAGTAATTATAAGTGATTTAATTGCATATTATATTAGCCAGTTTTACTCTTTAAAACATTTTTTGGTCTTCTTCTGGTAAGAAGAAAGAGCAAACAACTATGTTGATAGGGGATCTGAGAAAGTTTGTTATAACTGCAGAAACCAAACTCTTGAGTCTTGTAAGATTTCATCAATGTCTCTAAATGAGCTGATTATTCCATCCACGGAACTTTCAAGACTCTTAATTATGTTAGATGGCCGGACCTTGTATAAGCAGACATAATCTTGGCATAGTCAATGCTTCTGCATTGCAGATAATGTTGCCTAAAATGCTTATTATTACAGAACATTAATATATTACTAATTCTTGGTTTTCTTTAGTGTTTGGGTTGTGCTGATAAAGCTCCTGGCAAGATATTTGTAATGCAAAAGTTGCCAGCTTACAAAACTTGCCTTCAGGAAAGAATGAAGTGATTGTACCGCTGACTGGCTTGCAGAGTTGCAGGACATCTCAATTGTCACAGAGACATAAGTAACTTTACAGAAATAGTATCCTCTTGATTTTGAAAATAACTCTTTACCTTCTTCCTCCCTCCTCCCCTGTTTTATAATTGTCTGCAGGTACAGAGCACAGAAGATCCCTGATAAAAGGGCTGTCAATGTAGTCTTTTCAAATTCATTTAAATGGAGTTTACACACAGAATCTGTATAATGTGACCAGAAACACTAGCCCAAAACACATTAAGCTGTAAGAGCTACATAAATGCAAACAAGGTGTCTATTCCTTTCCCCTGAGTCTGGGTTCGGACTCCATGTGGTTGTACCACTGGTGTGTTTACAAAAATTAGACTGGGAGTTGCCAACCTCCAGGTGGAGCCTAGAAATGTCCCAGAACTACAAGTGCTCTCCAGAGATTAGTTCCTCTGGAAAAAATCGATGCTTTGGAGGGTGGACTTTATGGCATTATACCCCACTGAGGTCCTTCCTCTCACCAAACTCTGTCCACCTCAGGCTCCACACTGAAATCTCCAGGAATTTTTGAAGCTGGAGTTGGCAAACCTAGCTAGACTTGGGTGAACAGGACACAGCATAACATAACCATCTTGGACTAAAGACCAAAACCTGCTTTTAAGAGTAAAACTGACTGACTAATATAATATGGAATTGACCCTTCAAGAAAATAAAATGGTTCTATTTCCCCACAATATACAAGCAAGGAATCTGAGAGACGGTGGAGCCTGGAGGTGCATGTCTCACTGAATACCCTCAAAATAAAGAATAGTCAAGGGCTGTTGGTGCCTGTTAGTTGATCAACTCCCATTCTTAAAAACACGATCTCGCAGTGGTATATTCATATTACTAAAAAAAGGACTAGATGAACAGAAATCACTTGTGACAATACAATTTAGAGTGCTATGGTAAGCCTCACTTCTTTATGCAGACTGCCTTTCAGGAAAAAAATGAAAAATCTTTTGCCTTTTCTTATTTCTTCCATATTACCGGAGTAGGATAACGCATACTAGAATGTAAACAGGTATATTCTATACCTTAATATGTAGCCTGAGTTATTTCCATGATGACTTTTTGTCTCCTAATGCACATTATGTTGAACTTTTCGTGTTTATGTGGCTTTTTGTATTTGCTGACAATGTTCTACAAAAGATATATCACACACCAAAGCAGCATTTTCACATCAGATATAAAATTGAAAAATCACAACAGCCAGAAAGTATGAGCTGCTTTCTAAGATCATTTTTTTCTCTCCCAATGGAAGATTTTCTTATGATTTCTAGGTTCAACTACTTTGGCAACAGCTCAGCAGATTCTTAGACATGGTTTTAAAATGTAGGCTATTACTGCTGTTCCATCAACTACAAATTGTAATGAATAGATTTTAACCACTTAAACTGCTTCAGGCATTGTGGAGATAATCTGCTGTTTTTCGTTATAATAATTAAACAAGCTCTCATTCTGGATGAATTATAATTGTTAAATAGGGCAGAAATATTCCTACTTATGGTAATTTATTCCAGCTTTATGGGATTTTTTTTTAAAAAAAGCACTAAAATGTCATTTATCTAGGGATAGTACAAGAGACATCTATAACAACTATTTTCAAATTTTCATAAAACTAGAGGGTTCCCCCCCCCCAAAGATGGATGTATATTTATACTGATACATTTGGATTCACTTTTGCTTTTCATAAACTGAAAGCACAAAGATCATCATTGGACTCTTGAAAAGGTAACTAATAATTGCTTAGAAGAGATATTCTTTTAAGATTTTGGCATTCCTATATACTGGGGGAGCTTGCAATGTTCAGTATGCCCAATTCAGACATTTAGTATATGTGGCAGAATTGTTCCCCCCCCCCAACCCTCAGGCCATATCTGCCCTCTGGGGTGTATAGGCACCAGAGACTGCCCAAGTCTTCACTAGGAAATGTGCTACTGTCTCAGTTTTCTCAACCCTTGGAGGTGTTCAATCTTCCTCTTTTAGTTCAGCAGCCACCAACTGGCCTTTGTAGGAATTACACGCTGAGAAGACCTGTTCCCAGCTTCCCTCAATTGCATTGCTGTACTAAGACCTCACCTTGTGCCTGTGTCGGCTGCTACTCAGCTCGTGGTTACCACAGGGACAGCTTATTGCACTTGTACAGCACTTGGGTAATTAGCAACCTGCCAAGTGACTTCCTCCTTTGGTATCTGATGAAGGGAGCTTTGACTCTTGGGAGCTTATAGCCAGGAAACCTTATTAGTCTTTACGATGCTGCTGGATTTGAATCATGCTCTGCTTTTGTCTGGAGCCCTTTTTCAATAATGTGGTCAAATGGTGGAGGCCTGTTTGGTATGGATAGCAACAACTAGCATTCAAAATTATTAAGAATTTATTAAAAAGGAAATGTCCACATGTGTACTGTCAGCACAGCAACAGATTGAACAAGGAATCCAAAGGAAAGGTAAAAACACACATTTCCTCTGACCCTCACTCGGTACATGCTCTAGCTGATTTTGTTCTAAGGCAGCTCTTACAGAGTTTTTAAAACTTTCTATTACCTTGGAGTTTTTGTTCAGATAGTAGAGTCCAGTAGCACCTTTAAGACTAACCAACTTTACTGTAGCATAAGCTTTCGAGAACTACAGTTCTCTTCGTCTGATGCATTTGTTCAGATAGTCAGCCCTCCACATGGCAATGGCAGCCTTCAGCCGGTTTTATTAAGTCTGTTTGCTTTTATTAACTGTTTGTTTTATTAACTCTGTATGCCCACCTCCCTGGGGGTCAAAGCAGCCTTTCCTGAAATGTCCAGGAAGAAACCTTCTAGCATCTTAAACCTCCCAAGTGTCTGCTTTTCTAGTGTCAGCTTCTAGCTGGAGGTGTGAGCTGCCATTTCTTTGTCCATAGAGGCCATTAGCATTTCTAAAACACTGCAGGGTAAGGCTGGAGAGTAATTGACTTCCTCTCCTGTTCCTACCTCTTCTCTGCTCAGAAAGAGAAAAACTTTTTAAACTAAAGGTGAAGGTTTTGTACAGCTCAAATCTCCTGATTGCAACCTATTTCTGCTCAGTGTGAATAAGGCAATGAATATATTTTTCATATTCAGGGCACACAGTTGGAAACTCGGACTATTAGTAGTGCACTTTCATGTACACGAAAGCTTGAAAATTTGCTCATTGCCCCATTCATACAAAATGGTATGCACATATTGAGATCACACAGTGGGTGTTCAGCTAGTATGCAAGGTAGTAGCACCAAAATTATGATTGAAAAGGACTTTAGAGAGTAGAGACAGAGTAACTTGGAGGGCTTGGCTTAGCTTTTAACTAGGGCCGCTTCCACACGTTCCATTTTTTTGGTGGGGGGGTTCCCTGTTCCAAAGCCACATCTTCCCAATCTGCTTTGAGAACTCACCTTTCACGTGCATTGTCCTCATGCGTGTTTTGTGGGTGTTTGTCGTGGGGGGGGGGGGGGAAGGTCCCAAAACAGAAAATGAGTTCTTTATCTGCACCTCGTCACAAATGATGTCGGTGCATTCCCGCCCAACTTTCTTTTTTTTCTTTTTGAGCTCATGTGGGATTGCACTATACCATTGTCCTGTCTTTCAGCTTCTGTAGAAACTGGGCATGTGTAGTACTCTGTTCTCTACCGTTGATTTCCTTGTCAAAGTTTTAAATGCAAAAATGTTTAATAAATTTGCGAACAGTAGAGTAGCACGATCACGAGAATTCATATTCTACTATATAAAAGGCAAATCATGTTCCCCACCATTCGTTCCTTATCCCCATAGAGGCACAGTATGCAGAGATAAGAAGTGAGTGAGGGGCAAAATGGTTTGCCTCCTTGTTGCCTCCTTGGGGCCTCCAGACGGAAAGCTCAGCACAGCAGCAAGGCCCTCCCAAGGTCCCACAGCAGTAGGGCAGGGCTCCCCACCACCTCCACAGGACCTTGAGAGGGCCACATCCAAGCCATATGGTGGCGGAGGGATTGAAGGAGGAGGGAGCCCCTGCTCTCTTCCCCAATCTCCCCTTGACTGATGCTGTGAGGGGAGGCACAAGGGAAGCACTGTAAGGGCCAGTTGTATTTTCCTAAACAATGGGCCTTATTGCTAGTTTAAAATACAATCAGAAAACGCATTCCATTCTCAATGTTGTTCCTAGACTGATAGTCTGATTGCTTTAAAAAAAGTTTTTAAAAGGGGAGTAATTATACGCTCACACATGAGAGCCAGATGCATGTGTGGGAGGGGTAATGGTGAGAGGAGGGGATGGAGATTTGTGGGAGGGCACTTCAAAAGTGCAAAAAAAGCCTCCACCTACATTGATACAGTAATCGCGCGGAAAAAGCAGCATCAAAAATAAAGACAGACCAAAACAGGTCTCACCAAAAAATGCTTAAAATCTGGGATCACCATGACCTGCTCGCTTATGGGAAATGATGACATGTGTAATGAGTGAGATAACCTACCAAAGTTCCGTTGGCAGGCTGTCCCATTAAGGACAAGTGGAAGCGACCTAAGTCTTTTCCCCACAGGGCTTTTTTATTGGTTCTGGACCCATACTGCATCACTTTCTCTCCAGAGCATGGTCAAAATACCCGTTTATTTATTTATTTGATTTATACCCCGCTGTGATGGACTCAGCTTCAGATGCTGAGATTTCCAGTCAGTGAGCTATGATTGACATGTTCCCCTCCACCATGGGGCTAGCCTGAAATGGCAGTTGGGGATGGAATGTTGCGGAAGCTGTCAGTTGGCGTTGGAGAGTAAACAAGAGAGTGGAAAGGAGAGTTGGAGCCTGGCTTTTGACCAGAGAGGGTCAGCCAGAGAATCCTCTGTGTGAGAAAGAAATGTTTGTGAAGCACTGTTAGTCCTCAGACTAAAGTGGGGAAAACCAGCATTAACTCCTACTTAGACTTGAGAGATCTGGGAATTATAGTGGGCCAAGGAAGTGGGTAGAAAGGAGTCTCCCCTTCAGTGCCAGGAACAGGGTTATAGCTCATTACTATAACGCCTGCCCAGTATCTAGGAAGGGTTTGTCTCAGTGGAGCACCCTTAAGTCTGGAGAGGAGGGAAAGTCGTGCTGTGTCTGTGCTTTAAAAGGGAAACATTTGTGAAGCAGTGTCAACCTCTGAAAGCAGCCAGCAACCTAATTGCAAGCCCCCCCCCCTTCGTTGGCATCACATAGCACCTTCATTTTTATTCTTGGTTTCTTCCCTGCCGACACAAATTTTGCAATTTTTCTCTGCCATTTATCAAACTGCTTTTTGTCTTTTACGATTGGAATCGTTTGTAATAAAAACATCACTCTAGGTAATACATTCATTTTAACTACTGAAATGCGACCTAACAGAGACAGATTTAGCTTATTCCATTTAATCATATCTTTTTCTATCTGAGCCCATAGTTTCTCATAGTTGTTCTTAAACAAATCTATGTTCTTAACTGTTAACTCAATTCCTAGGTATTTCGTTTTCTGAACCACTTCGCAATTTGTTATTCTCATCAAGTCCTGTTGTTTCTCCTTTCTCATATTTTTACAAAACAATTTGAACTTAGCTTTATTTATAAAAAATCCTGCCAAGTCTCCAAACTCCTTAATTTTGTCCAATAATATTGGTTCTTCTACTAAAATCATCACATCATCCGCAAAAGCTCTAAACTTATATGAGAAGCCTTTGATCTTTATTCCTTTAATGTCTTCATCCTCTCTTATTTGCCTCAATAGGACTTCCAACACCATCACAAATAATAAGGGCGAAAGTGGGCATCCTTGTCTCGTACCTTTTCTTACCTTGAATCTTGCTATTCCATCATTATTTAAATATAGTGTCGCTCTTTGGTTCTTGTAAATAGCCTTCACTGCCTCTATTAAGTCTTTCCTCAAGTCCATCTTTTCCATTGTTACAAACATAAAGTCCCAATTTAAGTTGTCAAAGGCTTTTTCTGCATCCACAAAGAAAAAGCCTATCTCCTTATCAGGGTGCTTGTCATAATATTCCACGACATCTAACACCACTCTCAAATTGTCTCTGATTTGTCTATTTGGTAAAAATCCGGCTTGCTCTTCTCCAATCCAATCCATTGGTAGTTTCTTGAGCCTTTCTGCTAATATCTTGGCAAAAATTTTATAGTCATTATTTAATAAAGATATTGGCCTGTAATTCTTTACATGCGTTAAATCTTGTGACTCCTTTGGTATCAATGAAATAGTGGCTTCGTTCCAGGTGTCTGGAAATCCTTCTCTTTTCAAAATACCATTCATCAAGGCTGAATCCATATTACCTCCGCGCGTCCCGGTGTTGCACTAAATGTTCGCGAAACACCTGGAAGTATAGCGTCTTTCAAGCACGATTTCTGAATTGCGCTAGAAAGATGCTATACTTCCAGGTGTTTAACGAACATTTAGTGCAACACCGGGACGCATGGAGGTAATGTGGATTCAGCCCATCTTTCGTAGGGATTGCACTAGGTCCATTTTCATTATTTTATAAAACTTTGCTGATATTCCATCTGGGCCCGGTGCTTTCCCCACTTTGGTTGACTCTATGGCATCCAAAATTTCCTGTTCCGTAACTTGGCAATTTAAGGCCTCTTTCATTTCCTTAGTAATCTTTGGTCATTTAGCTTTTTCCAAGTATTCATTGATTTCCCCTTGTTCTATTGTTCTTTTCTGAAATAATTTGGCATAATATTTATAAAAAGCTCTCCTTATGGCTTGATGGTCCATTACTTCTTTCCCATCTTCTATTATTTTATTAATTATTTTTTTCTCGTTCCTCTTTTTAAGTTGCCAAGCTAGATATTTCCCTGGCTTGTTTGCCCCTTCAAATGATTTCTGCTGTAACGTCCTCAGTTTCCATTCTAGTTCTTTATTAGCAAAAGCCTTTAACTATTCTTGCAATAACTTAATTTCTTGGATTATTACTTTCTTACCCGGTCTTTTCTTTAACTCTTGCTCTTTTTTTGAAATTTTCTCCTGAATTTCTTTAAATTTCTCATCTCTTTTCTTCTTTTCCTTATTGTTCAATATAATCAAAATTCCTCTCATCACTGCTTTATATGCATCCCACACCGTATGCATTGGCACCTCTTGGTCTACGTATTGGAAGAAGAATTTTGTTTCCTTTTGGATATATTCTAGATTTTCTTGCTTCAGTAACAGATCTTCATTCATTCTCCATCTTATTTTCCTGTGTCCACTCGAGGCCTTCCACGTTACAGGGTTGTGATCTGAACTCACTCTTGGCATTAACTCAATTTTCTTTGTCATACCACTCAACTCCTTTGTTGTCCAAATCATATCAGTTCTCGAAAACGATTGATGTCTTGCCGAATAAAATGTAAAATCTTTAACTTTAGGATTCCAGCTTCTCCAAACATCCACCAGCTTTTCCTATTCTATCAGTTCAAAAAACGATTTTGGTAACTTCCCCAATGTTTGCTTTGTCAGCTTAGTTTTCCTATCTACTTGCAGGTCTACTACCCCATTAAAATCTCCCATCAACATTATTTGATCATATGAATGTTGGTCTAAATTTTGTATAATCTCCTTGAAAAATTCATGTTTTGCTCCATTTGGTGCATATATTCCCAAAATCAAAGTCTTTTGAGAGTTCATCATTATTTCAACTGCCACATATCTTCCATTTGCATCTTTAAAGACTAATTTAGGATCCAATTGCTCTTTTATATATATCACAATTCCCCTTTTCTTTTGTTTTGCAGTCATCATAAACTCTTTCCCTAATTGGCCATTTTTCAAAAATTTTGCATGTTGCTCTTTTATATGTGTTTCCTGCAAGCATATTATATTGCAATTTTGTTTCTTTAGCCAATGAAATATTACTTTACATTTTTGTGGTGAGTTCAGTCCATTAACATTCCAAGATATTAATTTGTACTCTATCATGTTATTTTCTGTCTGTTCTGGGAAAGTCCTTGTCATTTTCTAATAAGAATAGATCCATCTCATACTTTGCCTTAATAGTGATTCTCTTTGCCTGAAATTGGAAGCTCAGTCCTTCTGGGAGTTCTCATCTGTACCTTATGCTCTTATCTCTCAACTTTTGCATCAATTCTCTATACTTCTTCCTTTCCTGTAGAATTCTTCTGGGAAGCTCTTTCATAATTCTCACTCTATTCCCTTCTATTGACAGAGGATTTTCAAAATGCTTTTTCAGGATTTCCTCTTTCACTCTTCTTGTTATCAATTGAACAGTAATATCTCTTGGTAGGTTCTTCTGTTGCGCATAGGTGGATCCAAATTTGTATGTTATCTCTTCTGGTTGCATATTTAAAAAATCTGCCAGAATTTCTGTTATTTGCTCCTGCGCCATCTGCATTGTAGTCTCAGGCACACCCCTAAATCTCAGCTGATTTTCCGTGATCTTACATTCCATTACAGCCATCCATTCCTGCAGCACTCGATTCTCTTCTTTCAGATTAGATGTCAGCTCTGTAGTTTTCTGTTCCATTTCTTGAACTGTCTGATTTGTTGTTTGCAGCTCTTTCTTAACTCCCTCTATATTCCTTGCCACATGCGGCCCGCTACAGAGTTTTTTGTGGCCCGCCAAGACAGTAGAAAAGTATGATAGGGTACATTTGTCTCATTAAACTGATTCTAAAATTAAATGTGCTTGCAGCTATAGATGATATGAAATTAGCACAATAAATAAATTGAATAAAACTACCACTATTTAATTTAATTTATATTTATTGATTTTTATGATACAATTTATACCTTTTCTGAAATGCAAAGTTAACTAATGAATCCAATCATTTTAAAAGTTGTGGCCCTCCGTTAACCTCCGCTCCCACAAAGTGGCCCCCGAGCCAAAACAATTGCCCACCCCTGCTTTAAACCAACCAACCAACCAACCAACCAACTTCTTGCAAGTTTCCTCAGCCCATCAGCTGACAAAGCTCATGTCAGCAAATCAACTGATGAAACTGATGTGTCCTTCCCCCCCACCCCCCAGAAAGCCTGCAGCAGAAACATTTTTCTAGTGCAGAAAAAAATGAACAGAACCACTTCAGTTTGACTCCCTCAAGTGTTGAACTGCAAAAGACCAAAGTGGATCTGATCCTCACAGATTGAATACCCAGAAAACCTGGTGTAAGTGAGCATGCAGAAAATACCCTATAGAGTCCACTTGTCATTGTCTTCATGATTCTTTTTCATTGGTCTGTGTGTCATATTTGCCTTTCTTTGTGTATTGTTTTGTTTACATGTACCTTTTTATTTGCATCTTATTTATATTTTGCTTAGTAAAATATTTTAATATTATATTATTTATTTTAGTATTTAATTATTAATATCAATAATGGTATTATTAATATTATTATATTATTTAATATTTATATTTTAATTGGCAGTCAAATACTGAGTTTGTGAGTGCTTTTTTTGTCAGTTTAGCCACAGGTTTTTATGATAAAGAAGCAAATAGACATTGGCTTCTCATTTTATATAAATACCTATAAAGTAATGTACACGCATGGAACTTTATAAGTTGGTGTGGTATTCTTTCATAATAATTCTAGTATTAATTTTCTACATTTATGTCAGCTTGCTGCAGACCATTTCCAAAATATTTGTATTTAAAAATGTCCAGCACTGTAGGTCATCATTCTCTAAAATACTCCTTTTCTCATGCAGTATATTTTGGAAAAATATGTAAGATCAAGTGTGTTTTTGCTTCCTAAACAACATATTTTATGTTGCGCATAGCTTTTTAAAAAGAAACAAATACCATCCGGATTACAACAAGGGTTATTCCAATGTATAAATTTTTCACATTGTAGGACTAGAAGCTTCAATTTAAAATGTAAACAAGATGACTGATGAAATGCATCTTTAAAAGCTCTCTGGCAAAAGCCTTCCTACAGAAATTGTTTAATCATCATGGCTGAAGTTGCCTACAGAAATGTTGATGAGAAATAGAAGATTAGAAATTCATTAGGAAGACATCAGTACTTGAATAACAACAAGAAAGTACCACCTGCACATAAATACATGACTTAATAATATTGGCTGAAATCTTACTGTGCCAGCAAATAAATGAGCCAAATCCAAGGTAGATATAAGTTAAGAAGAAATAGTGCATGAAAGTGAATACAAAAATCAATAGACAAACTCATTGCCAAGTGACTGCCTTTTCTAATGTATCTGCCAAGATGTAGGGGCGGGGGGGGGGGCAGAGAATTATTTGGAAAGGAAAATGAATCAAGGAAATGAAAGCCTTTTGTGCTTTCGCAAATATATTGCTACTGCCTTTGTACTTGAGATATGACATAGATCAGAAATAAATCAGAACTTAAGAACTAGAGACGGTTAAATAAATGTGATGGTATTCCATCGTCGCACCTCATCTAACCAAAGTTACTTCCTTTAAGCTTCCATTGACTTCAGTGGAAGAATTGAGTACAATGGTAATTAAATTAAATTGAATGGGCTTAAAGGTGCACAACTTTGGGTAAAAGAACCTATATGTTCTTTTATTCAGAATCCTTTTGTGTTCAGTTGGCTTTATATACAGTATAACCTTATAATGGGTAATAATCTGCATTTTGGTGCTTGAGTCAAGTGATAATAGAAAATCAGTATTCTGGCTGTCAGATGGGCAAAAGGCCCATTCTATGTTTGATCATAAAAACATCCACGTTAATTGGATGTAGTAAAGTCTTCAATAAATAAAAGACCTTTTCAAGAGGTTATTAAGAAAAATAAACAAATGTTTGATGGCAATAGGCTTTATTCATTCCAAATATTATTGTGAAATTGCTCATGGTTCAAAAAGCATCACAGACATTCATTACTTGCTTGGAGGAAAGTTTGTTCTAAGCAGATGAGTCAGATTTTTTACAGTGCCAATGAAAGGAAGCAGAAGAAGTGGATCTTCCCACTTTGGCTTCCTGCAGGAGTTGCTTGTAAGTAGAGATGGGCACGAACCGAAATACGACCCAAAAAACCCCATGAAACAGGCTGGTTTGGGGTTCCTGAACCAGGGTTCATGGAAATTAGCAAATGGCAAAAAATTACAAGTGTCTAATTCTGAGCCCCCTTTGAAGTTGAGGTCTAGCCCAAATGATATTCCTCCTCCCCACATGCCTGTTGGTCACTAAATATTAAATTGAATATGAGCAATTTGGGGGAAATGCTTAGCAAACTGGTTATAGGAAGCTGCTTTTTTCCTTCAAGTCTTTTACTACTCCAAACAACATCAGTAATAGTGGAAAAAACATGTTTTATTTGCTATCATCAATGGCACAGTATGGTTGGGAAATGCCTGAATATTTGGGGGTGGAGCCTGGGGAGGGTAGAGTTTGGGGAGGGGAGAGATCTCAGCAGAGTATAATGCTGTAGAGGCTGCCCTCAAAGGCAATGATTTTCTTCAGGGGAACTGATTTCTGTAGACTGTAGATCAGGTGTAATTCCTGGAGATTATCAATGCTAAATTTAATAACCTGTGACCTCTATTTCACTAACTAGTTCAACGTTATTTATATCTTGTTTTTGGTTCTGGGCACTGCTCAGCAGTAAGTCTACTATGTTCTCCTCTTTATACAATTCCATGACTAGTTTTCCGCAAATCATTTATGGTAGCTAGAAATGATTTTTTCTTTGTCATTACCTCCATAGACAATTGTTGGACCAATGTGACCATAGCAGACTTTTATTTTTGACATTTGTTTTATTTTGGTCTCTCTCTTGTTTTTTAAATCAATTTCATAATAAAAAGTGGAAGAAGATTATATGGTCCAGCAACAAGATAAATTAACTTGGCAAACAGTTAAGAATGGGCCCTTTCGCAACTCCTCCACTCCCAAATCTTGGGATCTCTCTCCCCTCTGGGGTAGTGTCCATGAGGGTGGCTGGGGAATTTAGAAAAATTCACCACTTATCCTTTCCAAAAGGGGACTCAGTCAGCAATGGGATTCTGGAGGAGCTTTTCTCTGGTCAGTATGCATGGTTCAACTGGGCAGTCAGCATAGTACAGTCCCAGGAAGAAGGTGCATGGTCGGGCAAGTGTGATATCAAGTTAGCCTTCAGGCTGTTGCCTGTGCATCCTGCTGATTTTGAGCTATTACTTTTTAGTTTTGAATGTCAGTTCTATTTGGCAAGGCCTTGCCCATGGGTTGTTCCATCTCCTGCTCAGTTTTTGAGATGTTTAGCACTTCATTAGAGTGGGATTTTAGGCAGCCTCCACAGGGAAGCCTTCTGTGTTGTGTGACTCATTATTGAGATAATTTTTTGTTTGCCAGCCCCAATGACTCTAGGGAGTGTTTATGATTTATGGCAGTTTTTGAAGAGGTTGCAGCAGAGTTTGCTGTTCCTTTAGCCTTGAAGAAGACTGAAGGCTCAGAAAGACATCTAGTATATTTGGGAATAGAGATAGACACTGTAGCTGAGGCCTTCAGGCTCCCTGGCAATAAATTGGAGAAGTGTGCATCATTCTTACAGGGTGTGTACACCAGCAGGAAGACCACTTTGAGGTACATGCAGTCCTTGTTGAGACACCTGAACTTTGCTTGCAGTGTGGTAGCACCTGGGAGGGCCTTTCTACAGTGCTTGGTGGGTACTACTAAGTGTGCCAGGGAGCCACACCACAGGATTAGGGTTACAGGCTACGTGAAGGCTGATGCCTCCATATGGCTGCAGTTCTTGCAAGATTTTAATGGAGTTTCCTTTTGGAAGCAGAAGCTTTTGTTGGGACATGACTTCCAGGTCCATTCAGATGCAGCTGGGAGGCAAGGTTTTGGGGTGCACTTTCAAGGACAATGGTGTTCCCTGCACTGGCCACAAGACTGGGAGTCTGAGGGCAATTTGAGGGATATGACTTTCTTGGAATTTTTCCCTATTGGTTGCAGTGTGCAATTGGGGAGACCAGCTTAGGAACATGGCAGTCCTTTTTTGGTATGAGAATGCTGCAGTGGTGTATGTGGTTAACCCCCATCTTCCCGTAACCCAAGGGTAATGTGGCTGGTCAGGGCTTAATATTATGTTTAAGGCACAACATGTACTAGGCGCTGACAACACCACCGTGGATGACATATTTTGTTCCCCGGAAACTGGCGAAACGTCAGGAACTACAATGCCAAGACCACGGCAATACAGCCCGGAAAACCCACAACAACCATCGTTCTCTGGCCGTGAAAGCCTTCGACAATACATTGTAGACAATTCTGATCGAAATAAGATGATTTCTCTGTTATACATTTCTGGGTAAGGTGATTGAGCAGGCGGCGGAGAAACCGCTGCAGAGTTTCCTGAAGGAGATCTCAGCCCTGGATCCCTTCTAGTCTGGCTTCTGCCCAGGCCATGGGGCTGAGACATTGCTGGTCGCCCTCATGGACGATCTTCGCAGACATCTGGATCGAGGTGGAACGGCGCTGCTGATTTTACTAGATCTTTCGGCAGTGTTCAATATGGTCAATTATGACCTTCTGACCCACTGCCTAGCCAACGTGGGGATACAAGGGACAGCAATACAGTGGCTTGTCTCCTTTCTCCATGGTCAGGGACAGAGGGTGGCGCTAGGGGAGAAGCTGTCATCCTGCCATCCATTAGTGTGTGGTGTGCCGCAGGAGGCAATACTCTCCCCGTTATTGTTTAACATCTATGTGCGCCCCCTCGCCCAGCTGGTGCAAAGTTTTAGGCTTGGTTGTCATCAGTACGTTGATGACACCCAGCTATATCTGTTGATGGACGGCTGGCCTGGATTGGCCACGGATGTCCTGGAGCATGCTTTTGAAGCCATGGCTGGATGGTTGAGGCAGAGTCGGCTGAAGTTAAACCCCTCAAAGATGGAGATCCTGCATTTGAGTTGCGGGAGTGTAGATTCAGGGCCCTGGCTTCCGACACTCAATTGGGCGGTGCTTACACTGACTCTGAGGGTTAGGAACCTCCTTGAAAATGGAGGCTCAGGTCACGGCGGTTGCCAGGATGTTGTTCTTCCATCTCCAACAAACCAGACAGCTCGCCCCCTATCTTTCGACCTGCGACTTAATTACAGTGGTCCAAGCAATAGTCACCTATAGGCTAGACTACTGTAATGCGCTCTACGCAGGGCTCCCCTTAAACTTGATCCAGCGGTTACAACTGGTTCAAAATGTGGCGGCGCATGTCATCACCAGAGTGCCTTCTAATGCACACATAATACCGGTACTGTGCCAGCTGCACTGGTTACCGGTGGAGTACCGGATCAGGTTTAAGGTCTTGATATTAACCTACAAAGCCCTATGTGGACTGGGACTGGCATATCTGCGGGACCGCCTCTCCCTGTATGAGCCCCGGAGGATGCTTCAATCCAGCAATAAACAGCTATTAATGGTCCCTGGCCCCAGGGAGGCCCACCTAGCGTCAACTAGAGCCAGGGTCTTTTTGGTCCTGGCTCCAACCTGGTGGAATGCTCTGTCTAAAGAGACCAGGGCCTGGCCGGATTTGCTATCCTTCCACCAGGCCTGCAAGACAGAGCTGTTCTACCAGGTGGTACGGTTGGTACTGGCTGGACCTCCCCACTGGCCAAATAGAGGAGAACATGCCCCCCTACCGGAAGCACTTACTGCCCAGCCTTGTTAAATACTTTTGGAGATGGTTGGGTGGTGGTCTTTGGAGAAGTCTGCTGCTGTATTTTTTTAAAAAAATATTTATATGGTTTTATTGGTTTTGAAGCTATTTGTATTTTTAATTATTATACCAGTTGTAATCCGCCCTGAGCCTGCTGATGCAGGGAGGGTGGAATATAAATTGAATTAAATAAATAAATAAATAAATAAATAAATTGATTGGTTCATAGATTTGCTCAGTCATGAGGTCTACTGCTTCAGAATTCCACTTTAACTAGGAAAAAAATAATAATGGGATGGGGGCATGGGTTCATTTGTATCTTCCTACCCTCCTCTACATTATCTATTTGATCTAATTAAAATGTATCACTAACGCTTGGAATACTTAATGATTTTTGCTTAATTGCAGCCACCAACATGAATGATCCAGCAGTGTTTTGACATATACATGATTTAGCAAAGAACTATAGTAATGGCACTTTCCCACCTTCTTAGTGGTTTGTATTTTACCTCATTTCACAACCTCTGACATGGTAAGCTTGACGGTTGAACTCACTCAAGCCAAATATATGGCATTTCTATTTTTAGATACATGGCATGTGCCTCCCTTTCCCAAGCGGGGAATGCTTCCCTGAGATTATTCCCATGGAAGAAAGACCACTGAAGGTTTATAGTGCTTTTGTAGTGTTTTCTTTGTTTACAAATAAACAGGTAGAATACAAGTAGAGGCACACAGGCAGGCCAGCAGATCTACTAACCCATATTAGCTCCCCACAAAAGATTGATCCTGTACCCCAGGGTGTGTTAACTAGCCTCCAGCAGAGTCTGACTACTTGACTCTCTGTGTCTTCCAGCATCCAAGCTGATCTTACTTTTCACATAGATAAACATCCACCCACTCCCTTTAACCAAAGGGAGGGTTCTCTCTCCCAAACCCCAATAGGCTGGTTGAACAGAGCTGTTAAGACCCTGTGAGTCATTCAGAAAAATAACCATTCATTTTGTCATGCAGGATGGACTAAGCTACAGTGATCTGGATTCAACCTCGTTATACTATTATTTTCAATGCTTAGTACAATCGGACATCTGCCTGGATCTAAAATATGCTTTTAATACATATGTGAGAGAATGTATTTCATCTTTTGCAACTATGAATATGGTACTGCAATTTTATATGCAAAATGGACATATAAACTATTGTGTATATCATCGTCCTAATAACTGAATTAACCACTTCTAAAATGCAACCAGTATTTATTAAAATATTTGTGCCACCTCAAGAGGCCCAAATCAGATTACATAAAATAGATCATAAAGCATATAACAAATAATAATGAACATTGAAAACAAATAGCTAGTACCAACTCAGAAGAAGAATTACCAATAAATCAGATTCCAGATCTCTTCAATAACAACCCCTCCTAAATAATTGTATCTAACAAAGGGGGCTTTGAATGCTTATACCCTGAAAATCTTGTTAATCTTTAAGGTGCCACTGGACTCAAATCTTTCCTTCCTAATAAAATGGCCTTGCAGGCTTTCTTAAAAACTGGTCAAAATGATATCCTCTAAAGTCCATTTCAAAGAGTTGGGCCTGTAACTGAAAAGGCTTGTGTCTGGGCTGAAACAGTCATAGCATGGTATGACATTCCCTTGTCCTTAAACAGCAGAAATGGCACCAGAGGCATTTTTAAATTAAAAAATAACTAACTAGTTTATTTATTTTAGAGGAAAAGGGTCAGATTAAATCAGGGGTTGAACATTTCTGAGGTAATTCAACATCATATTATATTAACTTTTATTCTTGTGCTCTTTGTAGGTACTTAAAAGCTTCTGTTTTGAGGCTTTGGTTCCTTTGTATTTCTCCAAACACTCTAGTATATGTTCTTTTAGTATTCTCTTCCTCTTCTGGAGTTAAGAATGCTGGTACCCACTTTCTAGTACCACAGTTTCCTTCTCTTCACACACTAGTGCTTTCCTTCAGTTGTTAACTGAATCTGAAGGAATCCACAAGCAGTTTCCCAGCACACCCAACCAGGGATTTCTTCACTCTCCAGAGCTACCTCCCTGTTTGACTGGGTAGGGAAAATCTCCTCTCCTTAGAAGATCTATCCCCTTTCTTTGGCCTGTTCGGGAGTCTGCACCTACTTCCTAAATCTCCTTGCCAACTTTCCCCAGTTCTGCCAGTGTTAAAACTGCTTTTCATTAGGACTCCATCTCCCAACTCTTCACACTGGCTTCCTCTCTCAGCTAGGATTGAGAACAGACCCTCCTCTTTCCAGTTCATGCTACTCAATCAGATCCCTTGGATCTTCCACTCAAAGCTCTCTGATTCTGTGAAGGATTAACCCTCAATAGTTCTGCAACTGTATGTGTACAGCCCTTCCAGGTTTTTTAAAACTTGCTATCTGTCACACATGGTGAGCAAAAACTATTGAAATCCTTTCAAATGTCTGAACAAATGAACAAAGGAAACTAAAAGGTAAGTTTTGAATGCACAAATGATGCATTCCATGGTCAGCAAAACAGGTTTCACTTTATGTCTCATGTCTATGAACATTTTTTAATACCCAACCATAGGGAGGCTGTTAAAAGGCAGAAAATTATATGAATAAATATCCCAGCTGCTAGAAAAATTACCCAAGACCCCTGCTGTGTTACAATCTGTTAACTCTACAGGTTTATTATTGCTTGATGTTTGCTTATTCTGGCTTTCATTCAATATGTGAAAAATAAGAACTTTATTATGTTCAGCATTCCTTCCATCTTTCCATATAAATATAGTAAAAGCGCTAGATTTAGAATTTTATTTTATGCTGGCTAATTGTAAGGTACCAGTGGCAACGTTTACTAGGGACAGGAGAATATGGGTATCAGTCTGTAGTCATCTCAAATTAATAAATTACAGATTCAGAATTCAGATATACTTGTGACAGAGGATATTATACTGGTTATGGCAAGTCTCAATTCACTAATGAAAAATGTGATCTGTAGTGAAGCTGCTTGTAGATTTTTTAAAAAAAATTGTTAAAATTGATTTGTAGATGTAATAGCTGACCAGTATAATCGTGTATTTAAAGCTACAGATTTTTATTTTTAATTTTTCTAATTTAAGACTATTTCATCTGTCTTTCTTGATTAAGGAAACATTGGTGAAATGTTAATTTGCATCATTGCATAATAGTCCCTTTATATCATGCTTTGAGGTGTTCTCCAAGCACCACTGAATCTCATAGACTATTTCATATGGTTTTCCTCTCACTTTTCCTATCCAACATTATACAAAAAAATGTTACCAGTTTTACATTTGTGGTTCTATGCTAAGGGCTTGTCCTAAAGGGTCATATCTTGGGAAGGTTGGCAGAGCTTATGACAAAACAACTGTAGCATCCTTTAATGAGACATATCCTAGACATATCCTTTCAGTGGGCCTTAAAGAGCCAGGAAATGGCTCTTTTCAGGTTCTCTCCCTTCAGTAGTAAGGAGGAGGGGGCAGTAGGGTTGCCATCTGGTCATAGACTGGGGAAGACAGAGCTTGGGGAGCGAAGGGAACTCAGGAGGGGTGTGAGGCCACAGAGTCCATCGAAGTTGCCATTTTATCCAGGGAATTTATCTGCCTGGTTTGGAGAGCGGTCATAATTCCAGGAGAATCCCAGACCCTACCTGGAGGCTAGCCTCTGTAGCAGGGTGAAAAGGAAATGAAGTTTAGATGCTGGAAAAGACTGAGGGAGAAAGACCGCTGGTGTTGGCACACTGTGAGTGCATAGTCTCTCTCTCTCTCTCTCTCTCTCTGGACAGTACTTCTTTACCTCCACCTGTGCTCTACTCATATTTGTAAATAAAGTAAATCCTACAAAAGTACCATTAAGTCTACAGCATTCTCTCCTTCAAAGGGAACTAAACCAGGAAAGCACTACTCCAGGAAATTCTCATTACTTGGGAAGTGAGGTGTTGCAGGTGTTTTCCTTGGTGGTATCTTGGGGCTTGCTTGATGCCTGTCTTACTTTTCTGTAGGCACCAAACCAAACCATTTCCTTATATTCAGGTTTTTAATTGAAGGGGTTTAATGTTTTTTTAAGCAGTTTTGTGATCTGCTTCTATCCTGAGGACGATCGAATATCATTTTAGGCTATTCAGTGTTTGTTGAACGCTGTTTTAAGGTCATGGATTGTTTTTAATGGTATGCTTGGTTTTACTGTATTGATGTAGTTCTGAACTGCTGTAGTTGAGACCTGGAGTGGGGTGGTGGGGGCTCACCAGCAACATTCTGGTGAGTCAAAATGCTAGTGTGTCTCTAGTGACACACTGAAGTCCCTTCTGGGTGCATGGGGGGGTGACCTCAGTGCATCAGGACGCTGCCCATATCCATCCCCCTTTTGCCACCGTTGTCCTCCCACTGGCAAGCTGAGTGGGCCTGCCAGCAACAGGGGATCCTCCACCACCAGCAGGACCCTGGGAAGCATAGAACTGCCTCAAACAAGTCTCTAGAGAGGTGGTTGTACATTTTCTAAATAAATAAAATTAGAAGAAATAAATTTGTGCCAGTTAATTTCAGGCATTCTGATCTTCTTTGCCAAAGAGTATTTAAGAGACAGAAAAGTAGGTAACATGACAAAGACTAATGACAAAGCTTTGTGATAGTCATGTTTACTTAAATGAGACCTCATTGCGATCAATGAGACTTATTCCCAAAGAAATAATCAGATTATAGCCTAAATTGTCTGTAGCAAGAATGTAGGAAATCACTGCAGACAGTGATTAAAGAGGAATAAGAAAATAGAAGTTCAGCTAGATCTCATTAAGCTGAGCAATTCTCAGCTTCTCTTTGAAAGCAGTGGAATTTATGATAGTAAAATCTACAATACCTTTCACTGTACTCTGAAAATCGGTGCATTCTGTGTTAGTGAAACTTCACATTTCTTCAGTGGGATTAGAACAACAACAAACAGCTGTGCTACAAACTTCACTGATACAACTGAAACCACACAGTTGCCCTGGTCATACTGGAGTATGAGAGCGGACTCCATTGACACCGTTTCCTTTTGGTAGTTTCGGGTCAGCAGCCCTCACTGTGCCACTATCTTACTGCACCCATATATAATATCGAGCCTTTCCAATGCATCTTTTGTTCCTCAAAGCTTTCCTGAATGTTTGGTTCCATTCAGGAATTTTCATTTGATCCTGTTTATCAGTTTCATTTGTATCTTATTCTCTGTGAAAGAACTTTAGGAAGCATGATGCTATCCCGTTTTATTTTCACAAAATCCTTGTGAGGTAGGGCTGCCATCTGCATGGAGAAATAAATGTTTTGTCCCTTTAAAAGAGGCTTAATGAGATGCTATTTACCATGTGATGCTATTTACTTCAATACCATGAGAAGCTTCAGCTCCCCATTTCTACACATAAAGTCTCTGTTAAATGGACAGGATATTTTTCTCCAGACTTGCTGGGAACCCTAGTTGAGTTTAGTGATGATGTCCTGCCCCAGGCCACACAGCAAGCTTCAGAAGTCAGCAGAAATTTGAACCTGGTTCAGTTTGTCTGTTAACCATTCGACCAAACTGTCTCCCTATTACTCTTTGAGCCAAGCTACAAGTGATGCCTGACACAGGTTGGACACTTGTCAGCTTCCCTCAAGTTTTGATGGGGAATGTAGGCATCCTGGTTTTGCAGCTGTAATGGAGAGCCAAACTGGAAAACCAGGACGCCTACATTTCCCATCAAAACTTGAGGTAAGCTGACAAGTGTCCAACCTGTGTAAGGCGTCACTTGTAGCTTGGCTCTTTCACACATGAGAAACACAAAAAAGGGCTTAGGAATCTTGTAGTCTAGAATAAGACAACTATGCAGATGCCTAATTATTTATATATAAATATAAGAAACATGAATTCAGGGAAACCTTCCCTTTGGGGTACTTTTTTTGAGCAATGCTACATTACCTAAAATTCTACACAGGCTTGTAATTCAGAAACTTGAAGCTGTTTTTAAAATGCAGGAGCTCAGTTTTGAGAGCTAACAATTTATTATTTCTGCAGTTTTTAAAAATAAAACTGGGACACTGTCAGAGAAGTGTTATACACTCTCCCCGTCGAGACTAGGGCCCTGTGGGACTTGTTACAGTTCCTCCGGCCTGTAATATGGAGCTGTTCCACCAGGCCTACAATTGTTGTTGAGGCATGGGCAAGCTGCCTGGTTGGCCTCTCTGCTGAGGCATTTGGTCCACCTGTTTTGCTAACACATTTTGGCTACCTACCTGCCCTACCCCCATGATACTAAGTGGGAGGTGTACTGTGGTAAACATCATATGCTGCATTTTAGACATGTGGTTTTAACTTTGTATTGAAATTCTTTCTTTTATCTTATTGTTGCACAAAGGGCCAAACCTCTCTCCCCTTCCCCAAATGAGACGAGATGCTGAGAACTCTTGAGGAGCCTTTTTGTTATTGCACCACAAGCAATTTTGCAAAAGGGTGTGCTCTAATCTTACAGCACTGAACACAGGTTTTATACATTGATCAAAACAATATATGTCATTTCCCTTGCATGACTGACGTATACATCTAAAATTGGTTATAGCTTCTTCTTAAGTGACGTATCTGTTTCTGATTGCTTTCCTTAAGTTCACATGGCTAGTTGCTCTATACGTAAGCATTAATTGTTCAAGCATATCATACTTTTTCCTGTTTTGGGGATTTCTATCTACTGTTGCTTTCCTTATAAGGTTAAGAAGACTTTTCTCAGCACATTAGGATGTCAGAGGCTTTGTTTGCTGGGGCCAGGGGATTTGTTTGCTGATCTCAGCATTTCAGCGAACAGGAGACCCAAATTGCTTACCCTAGCATTTTAGTTTGAGACCATTTGGTATTTTTCCACATTATCATTGTGCATTCTTGCTTCAATTTATTGTATTATGATAATGTTGTGACCCGCCCTGAGCCCACTTGTGGAGATGGCAGGCAAAAATCCAATAAATTAAATTATTAAATTAATGCGTATTGAGCTCTAGCTCATTGCTGTCATATAGAGTAAAGTAAATCATAAAGCTGAAGATCAAAAAGCAAGTTCTAATCCACAGTGCAGGACTAGATGTGTTCCAGTCTCTGACTTATTTCCTCAATGTGCTACAGTCAGCACTGAATGAGCACTCACAAGAGCAGATCAACAACGAAAGGCACCACATGCTTCCTCATAAGATACTAGCCAATCAGAAATAAGGGGTGGGTATATATCATATTTAGAGTTAGGAAGTCTCTCAAACCTAAAGTCAGTCACTCCACAGAACATTCATTGGGACAGAAATTCTTTACACTCAGCATCCTTTCTCTGTGGAATTTCCTGATCCCCCAGAATTAGAGATGGGCACAAACTGCAAGATGAACTAAAGGTTGTCACGAACTGGGCTGGTTCATGCTTCGCAAACTAGCGGCTCATGGAAGCCCATTTTCCATGAACTGGGCTGCCAGTTTGTGTGGTTCATGTAAAAGCCCAATACCCCGTTCTGTGCTGCTGTGAAGTGGCAAGGAAGGGGGCATTCAAACCCCCAATCAGCTGCTTGACAAGCAGCTGATCCAAGCCTGTGGGGGTGAAATGCCCCTTTCCCTGCTGCTGTGAAGTGGCAGGGAAAGGGGCATTTCACCCCCTATCAGCTGCTTGTTGGGGATCTCTCCCACACAGTTTGTGTGGTTCGTGTAGAAGCCCAATACCCCTTTCTGTGCCACTGCGAAGTGGCAAGGAAGAGGGCATTTAAACCCCTGATCAGCTGCTTGGCGGGGATCTCCCTGACAAGCTGCTGATCCAAACTGGTGGGGGAATGCCCCTTTCCCTGCTGCTGTGAAGCAGCACAGAAAGGGGCATTTAAACCCCCAATCACTTGTTTGTTGGGGATCTCCCCTCCAAGCAGCAGATCCAAGCCAGCAGAGCTGAAAAGCCCTTTCCATGCCGCTTTGAAGCAGCACAGAAAGGGGTAGTTAAACCTCATGAACCACGAACCGTGAAACGGTTCACAAACTGAGGCAAATTTGTGTAAGTTCGTAGTTCATAGTTCGTGAAGTGGGACAAACCGCGAACCACACGGTTCATTTTTCCCCCCAGTTTGTGCCCACCTCTACCCAGAATGATTTCATGCAGTTCTGGTATGACTGCTGACAATTTATCCTGGTATTTACTCAAGAAACACACAAACCCTTTTCAGACATTATGTTCATGACATCATCAATACACATAGGAATGGATACACTACATCGTCCAGATATGTGTGATCTCCATTTCTTCTGAAAAGGGCAGTGTATGCTTCATCCTTGGAACACACATGCCAGACCCACCAAATCTTATTAATTAATTCAAATCTACATATTGCCCTTTTCAGAAGAAATGGCATCAGAAGGATTGCATGTAGCACATCCATCTCATGTGCACATTCACAGTGCCATGAATGTGCCACCTAAAAAGTCCTATAGATATGATGAATAGGTATGAAATCCTCAAAGTATTCAAAGAATTGCCAAGAAAGTTGTGCAGAAGGACCAAATGATTTATAGCCAGCAGCATCACTAAACATGGTTTATCTTTCTCTCCTCTATTGAACAATTTGAAGATATTTCCATCCTGTGTTTGGGTGTCTTTAAAACAGGGGGAAAGGGCAACACTAATTATATAGTAGGCCCTGTGGAAATTACAGTGATCAAAGAAAAAGAAAAAAAATTACAGGTTTCAATAGGAATATCTGCTGAGTAATTTGTTTACTCCATGGGATACAAACTAAATAATTAACTAAACCCTGCTGGGTCTTTAAAAGCCTTTCTGTTTCTCCCAAGTAATCAGCTAGTTCAATAAAATGAAAAACTAGAAATCAGACCAAGAAATCAAAAGACAGAGCAAACATTGTTCAGACATTGGATTTCAAGGAACTAATACTCTTCTTCTGCCAACCCTCTCCCCAAAATATCTGATTTCTATTAACTTCTCTCCCACAGAGGTTATGAGCTGCAGAAGAAAAGGCTGAGGGCCAAGCTACAAGTGACACCTGACACAGGTTGGACACTTGTCAGCTTCCCTCAAGTTTTGATGAGAAATGTAGGCATCCTGGTCTTGCAGCTGTAATGGAGAGCCAAGCTGTAAAACCAGGACGCCTACATTTCCCATCAAAACTTGAGGGAAGCTGACAAGTGTCCAACCTGTGTCAGGCGTCACTTGTAGCCTGGCTCTGAGTGGCATGTGGACTGTGATGTTCCTTTTTGATTACAAGTCTGGAATAGGGTACTCACTCAGGTTCCTTCTCTTAGGGCCAAGCTACACATGACGAATGACACTTGAACGGCAAGTGGATTGAGTGGAGGGCAAGTGAACAGGGAGAAATACACTTGCCGTTCAAGTGTCATTTGTCATGTGTAGCTTGGCCCACAGATTCACATAGCAGAGATGGGTGTGTTTAAAACAACATCGATTAACTAACAATAAGATAGATGGATTGGAGCACCTGGTTTCAGAACAAGGGAGCTCATGTAGCCAACAGTTCTTCTAACTAACAAACCGAACTAAGGAGAAGGAATTAAGTCTATGAAGCTAATTCCACCAAACACACCAACAAAACACACCAACATCTCATGGGGGAACAGACTCTTCCATTATAATACAATAAATACACCATAGGCACCACCGCCAACAGACTTGGAAAAAAATGTCCTGTCCCTTTAAGAGAGGCTTAATGTTGAAATAGTCAGTTAAAGCTTTTCATGGTTTGTAGGTAAACAACATCCTGTTAAGCCTCTGTTAAACGGATAGCATTTTTTTTCTAGGTGGGGGCAACCCTCGGACCATTGCCAGGCCTCACCTGGTTTTAGGATTGACGCTTTTTTCTGGCAATGTTCCTGGGACTTTGAAAACTGCATGGCAAGCAGACATTCACATGTGCAGCTTCCCTCAGAATTGCAGTGATGGGCAAAACCCTCACTTGTTGAATATATTGTTGAGGGCTTTCACGGCTGGAGAACGATGGTTGTTGTGGATTTTCCGGGCTGTATAGCCATGGTCTTGGCATTGTAGTTCCTGACGTTTCACTAGCAGCTGTGACTGGCATCTTCAGAGGTGTAGCACCAAAAGATAGAGATCTCTCAGTGTCACTGTGATGCCAGTCACAGCTGCCAGTCACAGCTGCTGGCAAAACATCAGGAATTACAATGCCAAGACCACGGCTATACAGCCCGGAAAATCCACAACAACCTCACTTGTTGAAGTTTAACCTCCCATGAAACTGTGACGTTTGCGTTGTATAAGATGTTCCTGGCTTTGAAAGACATCCAGGGCACATATATTTCCTTCAGGACAGCTATTGAATTGGCTGGAGCCTGAGCTGTTACTGTTATTCTGAATCATACCCAGTTGTGTTTGCCAAATTGCTTATTAGGCAAATGCAGCTGGGATTCTTCTGGCAAAACTGGCTCAGAAATCCCAGCTGCTTCCAGAAAACAGAAATGTTACTTCAGGCTAGTTGAGGACCTATTCTTACTATCCCAGCTTCCCATTCCAGTCTGCCTTTCTTATCCTAGCAGCTTTATCAATCCTGCCTTGGTCCAAGCAAGTGTAGACTGGATGTCACATTTTAAACCCTTGGGAGTCAGGGTCATATTGATGCTGCTTGGTTTGTCCCTTAATGTATACAGTGTTGTTTTCTCTAGCTATGGGAATACTGCTGTCTTTATGTTTATGCATTTTCTGTGGATCTGGTCTTGCTTCAGCCCTAAAGTGTGACCAAAGAAGTACCACTTATAATAACATCTCCTTAACAGTTTTTTTAGAAGTTATCTGTGTATTTTAGAGGTTATCTGTGTAATATCACCAAAGAAGAACCTGATAAAATGTCTTTTGTACATAGCACTATTGGCCAAACATTATCAGAAGAATATTGAAAGTCAAATCCAAAGAACAGGGTCTTGGTTTTGCCTTTATTTCTATAAACCCGGGAACAACATAGCATAGAAAGACAGACCATATCCAGACCATAGACCTTGCTCTGGAACAGGTATTGTTAATTAGGTCTTTTACATCAGACTCTGCTACTATGGGTTCGTATAGTGCTTGTGGATACCTGCCAGTAGAAAGACACAGACTCTAAGGTATTACTGATCCAGATCAAATAGTTTATTGGAAGGCACTATTGCACAATACACTGCAAAAGCAAACTGAATCAAATGCATGACACATGAATAAATAAGAAAAGGCACAGGTCCGGCACCACTGTTGAGGCCGTGAAGCGGGGCCTGCAGGTGCCGTGGGGCTGGAGGGGGCGCCGGAGGAGCCCCCGGGGGTGGAGGCGCACATCATGCACCACCGGCGGCCAGCCCTGTGCTGCTGCCCCCTCCCCCTCCCCCGCCCACCCCCAGGTGGCCGCAGCAGACACAAGCCAGGAACGACAGGCGGCCTGGGCGGCGTGCGGAGTGTGGGCGGCCTTCTTGCTCCGCCCCAGCCACCCACTGGCGGCACTGCATGATGCATCATCACGCATCATCACGCAGTCGTAGGCTGGCCTCCAGCGCCAGAAACCCTGACGCTGGGGCTGAAAAGGCATACACGTTACTTCTTTTGTAAGTTCTCCACAGAGCCAACCCATACTCCACGCAGACACAGGTTACCTTGGGGACTGGTTTCAATTAAAAAAGAGAGTACAAATGGGCTTGGAAAGCTGCTGCCAGGAGAGGGAGAGCTCCTGCCTTTCTCCCAAACCTTTTCCCCCATGCAAAATTAGTGTGGAGGGGAAAAAATTCTCCATTTCTGCTGCTCCATGTGGACATATTGTGTGCATTTGAAACAGCAGAAATAGGGCAAACTTCCCCCTCAATGTTTTGCATGGGGAAAAGGCTTAGGAGAAAGGAAAGAGCCTCTCCCTTCCCGGGCAGCAGTTTGCCGAGTCCATTTGCACTCTCTCTTTTACATAGAAATAGAAATAACAATAGAAAGGGCATAGAAATAGAAATAACAATAGAAAGGGCATAGATCCTTATACCAAATATGTTTAAAAGAATATATAGAATACATAATAGATTTAAGCTACATAGAAAATATAAACAAGATTTATAACATAATTGTTACTCCTCTCCCTCATTTAGAACATAAGGTAAGCCTGCACTGGTTTGGGATCTGGGACCTAGGTCTGATTAATAGACTGCAGATACTTAAACAGAAAGGACTAGCAGACCATGTGTTAGAAAAGGCCACCATGAATATGAGAGATGGTATAACGCAGGACTAGGCTAACCAAAAAGATTGGAAGAGAGAGAGGAGTGCTGAATCTAGTGCTCTTTGAAAGGTAAAGCTTGTTTCCAAGCTTTGGATCTAAGAAGGTCACAGAGCTGGAACTGCTAGCTGGGAAGAATTGAACACTTCTCTCTGAGAGAACAGCAGTAGCTGGGAAGAGCTGAAGAAGCAAAGGGAGAGCAAAGAACAGGAACTGCTGACAGCTATACTCTTCTTTGACTGCCTCAGACCAACACCCTAGTACAGAGCTGCCCCTCTTTGTCTTGCCAGAAGGAAAGGGGAACTGCTCCTAGTGAAACAAGCAAGCTCTCAGAGTCATACAGCATCTTCATAAAAAGCGTTCTGCTGTTGCAAAGCCTTCTGGATATTTGGGATTCTGTTCCAGGCATAGCCTCTGGCTAAACCCACAAAACTGCCTGCGCCCTCTACCAAGTGGATTGTGAGTAGGACTCTGCTCTGGGGTCGCTGGTTAGTGAATCAGTATTGATAACTTTGGGAACATTTTCACAGTTGTGTTCTGTTAAAGGTAAAGGTAGTCCCCTGTCCGAGCACCGAGTCATTGCTGACCCATGGGGGGGGGGGGATGCTGCATCACAACATTTTCTTGGCAGACTTTTTGTTATGGGGTGGTTTGCCATTGCCCTCCCCAGTCATCTATACTTTACCCCAGGAAGCTGGGTACTCGTTTTACTGACCTCCGAAGGATGGAAGGCTGAGTCAACCTTGAGATGGCTACCTGAACCCGACTTCTGCCAGGATTGAATTTCGGTTGTGAGCAGAGCTTGGGCTGTGTTCTGTTATATTTAAATAAATTGGATTTACATTTTGAATTTTAAACATATCTCTAGAAATTGAACCTGGCCCTCCGGACTCTGGCAGTTACAATAATAAGAAGAATATTGAAGAAGAGAAAAAAATAGAAATTTCTATGACCTAGTTATACAAATGAACAATAATTATAAGTAACAGAATATATGCTTCAAAATAAATTTTCTCCTCCATTTCCACTGTAATACTTCTGAGTAGGATATCTAATAACATATTTTTAGAGTTCCTCACAAGGTGAAACTTTAAGCATTTTGTTTTCAACATTTTATTCAGCCTGATAATATTTAGTATATTAGCACATTAATTTAAGTATTTAGTTTAACTATTAGTCTATTTTAGTATTAATTATGCATTCCAAATTTAATAAATTGCCTATTATATATATAGAAAGTTCATCCAATCATACAAAAAACCCCTACAGAAATAAGAATAGTGTTGAAGAAGAGGGAGAGAAAATTCTGTAACATAGTTATATAAGTCAGCAATAATTGTAAATAACAGAATGTATAAGCTTCAAAACAAATCTCCACCTCAATCTCCACCTCAATCTCCCTTTCTTCATGCCTTCTTCTAACTTGTGTGCCTTGACTTGATTCCAGCAATTTGGTCAGTCTCTGAATTGCCATAGGATCACTGGATCATCTAGTTAGAAGAGGCATCCTGGGTCAAAGTCACCTTGGACCTTCAAATGGCATAACCCTCGATATGCATATGGTCCAAAATTTCTCATGTTCCACAGAAACCCAGATTATTGCTTCTGAATTCCATTTCGAATATTCCCTTTCTCCAGTCTACTCTTATCAATGAGCTTGCTTGTAATACTTGTACTAATTCAATTTTTCCTTGCGTCTCTGAATTCCTACAGCTGTATCTTAGTTTCTTGAATGGCTTGATTGTTTTCTTGAGTTTTCTGGCTTGTTTCTTGCAATCCAGAGAGTAATTCAGGTTTTAGCTTCTAACAATCTTCCCTTAATCCAATGAAAAAGCCTCGTGTAGTCTGGTCCATTTGTTGCAGTTGGGACGATGATTCCTTTATCTTCCAGTACCACTTCTTGAATCTCCGCATCAACTTGCTGCATCTGGGTTAAAGTGTTTTTATAGTCCTGCTTTAATTCTATAAACAAAGTTTCAATTTGACTTGAGAGAGAAGAATTATTTTTTGAAATATTACATCTATAACATCTTCTGGAGTTAGTTCAGCTTTGGTCTTTTTCATAGATGCAACCATTTTCTTCAATTTAACTCCTTCAACTGAATACCTCAAAAAGTCCATCCTTAGAATAGTTTTGTAGAGTGGTGCAGAATTTTTAAACAAGCATCCTTCACCCAGAGAGCAAAAATAAAGCACAGTCCACAGTTTCCTTTTAGAAGGAGAGGGGAAAAAGAGGAGAAAAAAAAGAAAGAGGTCCTAGCACAGTCATAAAAATATCTTTATATTTACAAGTGGTCCTGGACAGCTTATCTAGCTTTCCAGCTGCTTATGAGCCTACATCTTCCGAAAGCCAAGGAGTCTTCAGCTCTCTAATTAAAAAGAGCCAAATAGTCTCCAGATCTGACCGGCACCACATGCTGGAGTGGTCTCTTATTAATAAAGAAACAATAAAGAGGCTCCATGGAGAACTCAAAGAAGAAGTAACATGTAGAGTGACCCTCAGATTCCTGAAGACTAGGATGAAAAGAGTGGTGGCAGGAGAAAAAAACAAATCACCATCAGGCCAACAGGCTGACATTGGTTCTGGGGAAAATCTGGAAGTGAAATCTGGTTTTACTAGGTTCATGAATAACTCCTTCCAGTATGAACTAATTGCTTTCCATAGATGTATTTCCACATTGCATGTAAAAAAAAAGAAAAAGAAACAACATATATAAGGAGTGTAGATTATTGTCATTTAGGGTTACCAGGGACCTGGAGTCCCTCAACAGGGGATCCCCAGGTCCCCGTAGTCTCTCGGAGGGGGATTGGGAGCGGGTATTTACCCTGGCTTTGTCTCTCTGCGCGCGTGCTCCCAGCTCGCATGATGATGTCACTTCTGTGAGTGACATCATCACATGGGATCAAGGGGCACCCTGGGCCAAAGGGAGCCCCTGTTGCTGCTACCAGCTCTTGCTGCGGCCACTCACCGCTGCCACCCACCTGCCCGCTCGCTTGCTCACCCGCTCGCTTGTTTGCATGCTCTTGCTGCTGCTGCCACCACTGCCTGCTGTCACGGCATGGGAGTGCACCTCCTGCTTTTCTGCTGCACCCCCTGAGCGATGTGCCCCAAGCCAAGCCACACCGCACACCCTGAGCCGAGCTGTACCCCGTGCCCTGAGCCAAGCTGCACTGCATGCCCAAGCCGAGCTGCGCCATGCACCCTGAGCTGAGCTGCACGGCTTGGCTCAACTCGGCTCAGGGCACATGGTGCAGCATGGCTCAATTCGGGGCATGCGGCTTGGCTCAGGGCACACAGCACAGTTTGGCTCGGGGTGTGCAGCGCAGTGCAGCTCGGCTCGGGGGGGCATACCCCAGGGGAGCGTGACCCCCTGCCACCCAAGTAAGTGGGCACAGGGGGCAGAAGGGTGAGAGCAGGGGATCCCCCGCCCCTGGTGGGGGAATGGTAACCCTATTGTCATTTCTTGCATGCTCGTAACACATAATTGTACTACTACAGGAACTCTTTGACTTTGGTTTTCCAACTACTATTTAAAAAGGAGCTATCAGACATTGATTGCAGCCAGTTATTGGCTTTCACTAGACAATGTCTTGCTGCTGCCATGGCACACATTGGAACTAAGCCAAACTTATTTTTCATGAACATTTTAGACAGTATCAAAATGCATTCTCCATTTTCAGATTTGTCCACATTTACTTCAAAAATACTTGGTTGTTGTTCATGAAATACTTGTTCATGAAGACTCATTCTCACTCTGAATTTACATAGTAATATTGCCACGCAGTCAAAATTTATGAGTTATGCAGAACTGTCAAATAACTTGCAATACATGCAAACCAATGATTGCTAAGGTGCCTTAAAAGTTCTGATTAGTGCAATAGACGCAATGGCATTTTGTACCAACAAGCTGGGCATGTTAGTCAAAATTAATTAGGATTCTGTGGGGTGTCTCACATTAAGCAAAGTATAGCTTTTAGAGGATATTTTTATGCAATGATAATGAACTGAGAAGAGTTCTAATACACTAGTGTCCCTAGAGATTTGTTTTCCTTCAGGCAAATATACAAAGCCAGAATGTGGCTGTCTCTAAAGCTGCACTTTTGAAAGAATAATACACCATGTACTAGAGGAAAGGAGGGAGGAAAGCACAGAATTCAGTTTAATGTATGCAAAATCCAGCAAGAGGCAAATTTAAAGTAAACCACAACTTCACTCCCACATCAGTCCTCAATTTAGATCTTGCAAGAGAAGAGACAAGTTGTTATTCACAGTTGTGAATTATAAAAAATTCAAGTGCAAAAACCTCAGAACAAAAGTAATGAAAGTATGCATGCTTAACAACAAATCCTAGATCAAGATGGTAGGCCTGTCGTATGAGAAAGATGCCAAGACCAGAGCCAGCCCAAGTGTGATTCTGAAGAGAGATGGCAGGAAAATAGATAGAGTGGTGTCAAATAAGAGGACTCCTGAATATGTTCAAGGAAGCTTGAAGATCACACTAAACAGGAGAAACAATCATCAGGTAAGCAAGAATAACCACAGTGTAGAAGATAGGGTAACAGGCTTTGGAACACAGACTGAAGACAAAAAGCAGAACTAAAAAAGGTGAGAGCAATTCTACTGAAGAATATAGGGGTGGTCTCTTAGCTGTTACAACAATGTGGGATGAAGGATGCTATGAAAAATAGTAAAGTGGCAGAGGTGAGACTATGTTTGATGCCCATGAATGTATCATTATCTAACTGTGTATGAATATGATCAAGATTGTCACTTGGGTGAATGAAAAAAAAAGTCAGCCAAGCTCCTTACAAGTATACTGAGAATCACACCTTTTTCTTAGCAAAGAGCTCTCTCCCACACAACCTAGTACTCTGCCTTCTTTGTATAGTTTGTAAAGTTCTGAACCCTCACACACATGGCCTCTTCATGGCCTCACAATAAGGAATGTTGGAACCAAAAGGTCCAGCTGCTACTATGACAATCTCTGTGTTTGGAATTCTTAATGCATACTCTGCAAATATCTTTGCACATTAGATACAAGTATTTTATAGATTTTTATCAGGCAGAGATTTTGTACCTCTCCTTGCAACCTCTTTGCCAGTCACAGCAAAAATGCAGAGGGTGAAATAAGAAGAGCAAAGTGAAAATGCACAAATTCTATTGGGAACTGTTTTCGATTCCCTCCATTTAAAAAAATGTGCATAGCATAAAGGCAGGGCTGCCACATATCACAACCAATGTATGTGCTTTACAGAAGAATGCAAGAGGCACATTGTTTATTTTAGGCATATGTCAGGTCAGCAGTTCAGAAATATTGCAATATTAAATATTCTTACATTAGCAATTTTAAGCAGATCTCCTCAAAAGCAAGTCCCATTATATTCAATAGGGCTTATTCCCAGGACCATCTTGAGTTGCCTAAATCAGTACAGCAAATACATCAGGTTCTCTGCTCCATTTTTTTTACTGTATCTGAACTCTTTAGAAATGTAACTGGGATATTTAGTCTTTGATAGGTTTTCTGTCACACCCTCTCTCATGAGATTGTGCACAGTTCATTTGGCTCTATTTCTGGCTCTCTAAAATCATCCCCATACTCATGCTATCGTGATTTCTTTTCATGAAGTAGACCTACTCACAGTCTAAAATTTCATTCTAATGAGCTATTTTTGTTAACATTCACAAAGAAGAATGATCAGGTTTTAGGTTAGCATATCATAGAATAGAATTTCCCATAATAAATGTCAGTGCTGATGTCACCACAGGGAACACAGGCAGGTCCCAGAAAAGATTTTCCCTTCATAAATGTCAGCGCTGAAATCCTTACATGACACACACTCCCAAAAGAAAACAAATGACATTTGTGTTTATCTGTGACTCCATATGGCCAATCGTTCCCACATACGCTAAGGTGCAGTAGAATAAACAGGAGAGTGATACATGCTGAAATGTCTTGTTGTAATGAGGAAGACTGGGAGTTTGAAATGGATTCCAAAAAAGCAAAATTCCTTCTGCTGAGAGCAGAAGCTGAAAATTGAACAAACAAGCAAGACATTACTAATATTACTAATGTAACAGTCAATCTAAAATTTTGCTCATCGCTCCTACAATAGACTCCCAGAGCCAAAGGGCTAGGAGAAATCAAAACACCACCAGGCTGTATCCCAGATCAGGCAATGTGGCCTCAGTTAAAAATGCACATCCCAGTGCAGTGGCTACATGAATTCAGCCACATGGTATAGTGGGAGACAACCCTTTTTAACTGATTTATCTGGATAAAGAATTATTTTCTAAACTCAGACACAGCGCACAGTGTTTCACAAGCCATGGGAAATCCTTACAGGGGCAAGTACTTATGGGCAGGCTCCACGGAGTTGCCTTCCTGTTTACATCGGTGATTATTTGGAGGTGCATCTTCTCACCATACATTACTCAGATGCTAGCTGAGGCAATCATTAATGCTTCAAGAAACAGGGAACTCCAAAGAGCATGAGGGATGCTGAATGTTTTGTGTTTTACCAGCAAAGTATGGTTTCCAAATACAGTTAAAATCCATTCCTCTGGATTCTCAATGGTTCCATGCCATCTATTCCAGTTCCATCAATTATGAATTGTTTAGTATTAAATATGCCTGAACAAAGGAGTCTCAACAAGGCTGCAATTAGCACTTATATTTAGTGCCCTTCTACTTTCATACTTATCTGTAGATCAGCTAAAGATGCTCCAACTGTGACACTGAGAGATCTCTGTCTTTTGGTGCTACACCTCTGAAGATGCCAGCCACAGCTGCTGGCGAAACGTCAGGAACTACAATGCCAAGACCACGGCAATACAGCCCGGAAAACCCACAACAACCGTCGTTCTCCGGCCATGAAAGCCTTCGGCAATACATGCTCCAACAGTCTGCTACTCTTGTTCAGAACTGTAGTATGTTTGTCCATGGTCTGCTGCACTATGCACATTTTTTTGTGGTTCACATATATTCTTTTGCTAAAGGACTGCTAGGTGCATGGTGGGAATTTGATATATTCCATGATTTTGCATACCTTATTCAAGTACATTTGAGCATGTCTTACAATTTCCTCCAGACCTCCTGGCAATAGTGCTCGTTTGGTATTGGTAGTGCACAAGGCTAGTCCACTTATCCTGGTTCCAAGTCCTGCTTTAAGGGAGGGAGTTTCTGATAGCTAGCACAGTTGTCAGATGTTAATTGAAATGAAGAATTTAGAAGTGAGGCAGCATGGATTACAGAAACAAATGAGGAATGGGGAAATTGGTATAGGTGTTGGTAGGAAGCACCCTAGATAGAAAGAATATGCGGGAGATTGTAGGTCCAATGAGAGAAATATAGACCAGTGCTAATGGAGTGTCCAATGGAACATATGAAACTGCCATTTATTGATTTAGAAAACATATATGGTGCCTCTCCAGAGACCAGCTTGAGGTGACTCAAAAAGCAAAAGCAAACACAATAAAATCATAAAAATAACCTCCATAAAATTATCAATATATTTTTTTTAAAAAACCAAAAAAACCCCTAGTAAAAAGAATGTTTTGGCTTGGTGTCTAAAGGATTGTAAACTAGGCAGCAGGTAAGCATTAGAGCTGGGATGCCACCTCTGAAAAAGGTTGACCTTCACTAACCTCATTGCTGCAGAAGAGGGCACAGATAGCAGGATTTGGGTAGAGGACCTTAACTGATGGGCTGGATGGTATGGTTCATAGCCCCAAACTATTTAGAGCCCTAAAGGTAGGAACATTGAATTGTGCATGGAAACAAACATACAGCAAATGCAGAACTTGCAGCATTTTCAAATCATTGATCCACCTAGCTCAATATCATCTATTCTGATAGGTATTGGCTGTTCAGGAATCAGGATCTCAGGTAGGAAAAGTTATTTTCTCAGCACATACTACCAAAGATCCTTTATGCTTGATGGTTGATTTTACACACATCATTCACACCATCTGATGCTTCATTGCTCAATTATTAACAGCAGAATGTGTTAATGCTTTAATGCCACCATTCAAAAGCCTGAAGATATTTGAAATAATGCACACAAAAATCTGTGTCTGCCCAATGATGGGTCTTCTATGCATGCAGATTACCACTGAATATCAAAAGCATTGAGAGATGATGAATGTGCAAGTGGGGACCCACCTCAAATGTCCATTGTACACTGTGAAGGATCACTATAGGTCTGCTGCCCCCAAACCTAGGAAGCAAACTGCAACCCAGAAAAACAATATCTGAAACAACATATCCAAAAATTGTCCAAACTTGCTATGCCATGATATTTGCCTATAACAGAAATACAAACGTTGGTCCTTGTGAAAGTATAATGAAGGACTAGATCTGGATCCAGGCAAAAGTCATCGTGTCATCTGGTGAGCTACTCCCAGATCCTGCAGCTGAATTCCAAGGTTTTCTTATAGGTAAAGGTAGTCCCCTGTGCAAGCACAGAGTCATTGCTCACCCATGGAGAGATGTCGCATTGTGACATTTTCTTGGCAGACTTTTTGTTATGGGGTGGTTTGCCATTGCCTTCCCCAGTCATCTACACTTTACCCCCAGGAAACTGGGTACTCAGCCTTCCAGCAGAAGGATGGAAGGCTGAGTCAACCTTGAGCCACCTAGTTGAACCCGGCTTCCGCCAGGATTGAACTCAGATCATGAGCAGAGCTTGATCTGCAATACTGCAGCTTACCACTCTGCGCCACAGGGCATTATACATTATGAAAGTATAATGAAGGACTAGATCTGGATCCAGGCAAAAGTCATTGTGTCATCTGGTGAGCTACTCCCAGATTCTGCTGCTGAATTCCAAGGTTTTCTTATACATAACTAAAAATGGGGCGGGGGTGGGGTAGTAATGTGTGTGTGTGTGTGTTTTACAAACCAGTTTTCAGAAACTTAATTCTGACCTAAGATTATAAAAGGAAGAACATCAGATAATGTGGAAAGTTCTTTTTCATTTCATTCTCTCAAATACGTTATGTTACAGCTTCTGCACTCTGAAGGAGAGTTTGTGCATCTGAGGGCCAAGCTACACATGACGAATGACACTTGAACAGCAAGTGTATTTCTCCCTGTTCACTTGCCCTCCACTCAATCCACTTGCCGTTCAAGTGTCATTCGTCATGTGTAGCTTGGCCCTGAGAAAGGCAATGTAAAAAACTGTGAGAAAAACGGGGAACATGCAGTGAACAGAGGCATCTGTAGACGGCTAAGCCATTAAAAAACCCATCACAGCCTAATTAGAGAGGAGATTGGTTTCAATTAAAGTTTATATGTCAGAAAATGGGAGGTGAGAAGTGTTTCAGAAAAGGTATTTTCATTAGGGATGTTTGAATGCTGTACTCATTAGATTCAAACAGCCCAGCCGTTTATTTTCTTCATTTGTACCACAGCATTTCTCCCCAATCAGGACAGAAAATGACTTGCATCATTCTCCTCTCCTCAATTTAATCCTCACAACAACAATCCTGTGAGGTGGGTTAGGCTGTGTGTGCATGTGTGACTGGCTCAATGTCACCCAGAAAGCTTCCATGGCAGAGTGGGTTTTGAACCTTCCTAATCCAGCACTCTTACCACTTTACCACTCTTGCTCTCATTTCTTTAACCCAAGTCTAATGTTCTGGGTGTTCCAGAACAGCATCACTGATTTAAAAATCCCTCTATCTCGTGCATTGGTGGTCACAGTATGAAGGAATGTAATGTCAACATTGCATGTTGGTTATTGCTCCATTTTAAATTGTCTGATTCAGTCCTTCATTCCTCTACATTTTGCAAATTCTTGTTGAGATTTAAACATTCTAGCTAGCTTTAAAAAACTTTTAATCTTATCAAGATTACTTATAGGCAGCATTATGTAAACCATTTTGAAGAACAACACCTTTAGCCCTTTCTTCAGTATTTAAATGCCCAATAGTTGTAATGCATTTGATGAGGAAGTTACATAACTGGAGATACAAGTAAGCTCACAACTGGTGATTGTCAAGGCCTTCTTTCAAGGCTGTCAATTATGGGCACACTCAAGCTGTTGGTTCTGCAGGAACCAACAGCAAACTAAATGTTTGCCTCTCCTTTGGGAGCTCCCCTGGGACCAAAGTATTTAACTTTACTAGATCTTTTTCTTTGTTTCACCACTCTCTGTTGGTCATAGTCCCTTCCTTCCTGAGAGCAGTCTTGGACTAAGCAACAAAGTGCCTGCTGTGTGCAGCTAAAAGAGTCTGCTCTTCCTTAGCTTCTTTGCTTTTTTTCCCTGCCCCTGGAAGCCCCTTGCTATCAATGTAATAGGCTAAAGGACAGCAGAAGGACTTACATAGGCACCAATGACATAGTAAAGGACTACTGGAGATTATTTAATAAAGTAGTATACAAAGATTTAAGCTAATGTAGCTGTTGAGGCAACCACCACTATTTATACTTGTTTTCAAATTTCTGCTACCCATACCCTATTGTATTTAATAACAACAGCATTCAATTTATATACTGCCCTTCAGGACAACTTAACACCCTCTTAGAGCAGTTTACAAAGCGTGTTGTTATTTTCCTCATAACAATCACCCTGTGAGGTGTGTAGGGCTGAGAGAGTTCCTAGAAGCTGTGACTGACCCAAGGTCACCCAGCTGGCTTCAAGTGGAGGAGTGGGGAATCAAACCTGGTTCTCCAGATTAGAGTCCTGCTGCACTTGATCACTACACCAAACTGACTGCTTGGGTATTAGTGAGAAAGACAGACTATAAATAAATAAACTATTGCAAAAGACTATCCATGGTTCTTGTGTTGTCTGCAATGATGGTGGGTGAATATAGTTCTGTTGGCTCCATCCTTTATCTTTTGCTTTGAATGAAAGCTGTATTGAGTAATTTCTCACTTGGCAACATCTATTAATTAGTCAATTTTGGAACAAAGGGCTGCTCATTAAAAAAAGTTGGGGGTAGGTCTGCAGTTTTTGGAAGTCTCTTTACTTCTTATCAGTTAATTGGAGCCAGTTCTTCATTATTTCAGTCAATTAATTGCAGTACCTGAAGAGACCTCTCCTAGCATAGGAAAAATAGTTCCTCCATAAAATGGTTATTTCCCTCAAAATGTTTGAAGTGAAGCTTCAGGCCACTGCAAACAGACTAATGATAGGATAACATCCTCTCTGGTTCTTAAGCTCCACCAGTTCCAGTTTCTGCCTCTCATTTTGCACTTGCCTTATCTTTCTGAGCTTTTTTTTAAAAAAATGGAATGGATCTTAGCTTTCTATTCCAGCCCACAATTTCATTTTATACCTTGTTCTGATCTCTCAACCCTTATCATTCTAGTGAAAAAATCCAGATTCTTCTTCCCTTCCATTAGAGATTTCATAAGGAGATTGGACCTCACCACATCCTGACAACTCTCCTCTTCATCTCCTTGCTGATTTTGTGTATGGGTTCATATATGTTATATGAAAAGAGGCCAAATTACAGTACTTAAGTAGTCAATGTTTGTAATTATAACTAGCCAAATGTCACCATCAGGATCAACCATTCCCAGCTCAAAAAACCAAATTCTTCTATTTACCAGTCATGGCATCAAAGAGGTTTGCAATGTGTGGACCTGAGAGTGAGGTCAGCCAGTCAAAACCTCAGTGCCAGACAAGATGAGAGAGAGATCACAGATTTCCCAGCTGACTTCAGATGCATGGGGACTAAGCTTTACCAGGTGCCTGCTTATGATGGGTAATCTCTCAGCAATTTACTTAGATGTTCACCAGTGCCTTTGGAAATTGGGGAGGGGGAAAGATGGAGGCCTAGCATTCAAAATGGAAGTGACAAGGGACATGCTGGCATTTTTCGAGGACTCTTGTACTGGCTTTCTGGACTCTGGTATCAGGTTACAGCATCCCTTCAACTTCCTCAGAATAACAAGACCAAAGGGGGTTTCTGAAGTATAGAGTCTGCAGGCTGCTCAGGTCTTCCAGCAATCAGTTTCCCAAGATAACAAGGCCAAAGGAGGTATCCAAAATCTACGGTTGTTCAGGCTGAGGTCAGGTATTCCAGCAATCAATCAAGGTAATGTAGACAGGTCAGTGTAGTTGCATCTATGCCCAGAAGTAGCTCTCTGGAGGCTGCTTCTGGGCATAGCCTGCACACCCACATGTCCTGCACCCAGCCAGCTTCTCAGGAACAGTCCTGCAAAGACTCTTCTCACTGTCAACAGACAGCTGGCATTAAGCCAAAAGATGTGCACTGCACCTCCTCGCCTTTAACTCTGCTCTCAGCTTTCTTCTGTGGCATTACAAAGGCACAGGTGAACCCAGAGGGCTTGGAGTGGCTGGTTGGCCTTTGCTTGCTGAGTTAGAGCTTAAGGGTGGAGGTGCTTCTGACCCAGCTTTTGGCTGTAGGCCCTGGCATGCCTGTGCCTCATTTTCATGATTGGCCCTGAGGAGTCCTCACTGCCACTGAGCCCTGGCTGAACCATGACAACTCTATGGTAAAGGCTGTATGGCAAACCATAGACTTTTTGAGAAATACCAGTGTGTCCCTGGTGATGCATTAATATCACTTCTGGACACAAGGGGAGTGACATCAGCATGTTGCTGACGATGTGTGTATGTCACTGGTGCCATCATGATGTCAATGGCAATGGGCTGTACCACAGTAGCTCTCCTGATAGTTTCCGGGGGGGGTGGGGGGTTCCAACCCTAAGAAGACCCCAGTTATGACCAAGACCATACAGAAAGGCAGGATGGAGTTTAATCATTCCAGCTTTGCACAGTTTCACCTGTTGAAACTGCAGCCCCTTCCTAAGCTCCTATTAGCCTTGGATGGGAAATAAAAGATAGGTATCTGTCCCTACTCCCCAGTCCTCACCCCTTAGTTTTCAAGGCTAATAGGACTGTGATCTATTTATGTGTATGTTTTGACAATACTGTATACAAAACCTTGCAAGGGGTGGGGGAAATCAAATCCCACCTTATCTGTGCTTTTGAAATAGCGTTAAAAGACCCTGGAAGGCTGGGAGGAGCCCAGTCTCTGTCTTGTCTAATTTGATCCTAAGTTTTTAGCCTCATCAGCATGTGAGAAAAAAAGAAAAAGCAATTAAGAACTGCTTTGACACCCTTAGAATAGCTGCCCTAGAACTGTTGATAATATGATATCAGTAGTTGCATCTGATTACAGCAGAGCTTAAGGACAAAGGCTAGAGGAGACTGAACTAAACATATTAATTGGCAGCTTTTTTACATGGCAGCTTATGTAAGGGATAGTTGACACTATTTTGGTGGGCCATTGGCTGATCCTTTCCCTTCCTATAGTCTTGAGAGGTTTTTTTTTAATTCTATGATGTGCAGTGACAAGCAGCTTATTTATTTGCAGCTGATTTTACTATGTTAATATTTCTTATTTAGTTTTAATTATGGTAAATGGTTTTCATGCTGGTTTTGAATCAATTGGTTATCCACTTAATATATATCAGGGAAAGGAACCTATAAATAACCTTGATAATAAACAAATAAACTCTGTATACTACTACTTGGGCTTTTCAATTGAGCCTGACTCCCAGACTCTAGGGAACACTGGCTAATATCCTAAGGACACTACCTTGGAAGCAAGTCCCACTGAATAACATGGGGCTCACTTCTGAGTAGCCCTGTTTATAACTGTCTCTATCTGTCACATCCATCATCAACTTCAAACAACAGAGAAGATGCCGAATGAGAAAATATGCATTGTACTCTTCCCCAGAGTGAGGTTCTGCAATAAAATTTTTACTTTTCCAAGACCTGAGCTGCTGGTTGATTGTGTGCTGCCTTTGTCATTATACATTCCCCTCATGTCACAGGGGAGGGTCCTCAATGGGTATAGTGCCATGATGCAATGGTTAAAATGTCAGATTAGAATCTGGGAGATTGAGACTTGTGTCCCCACTGTGGCCTGAAGCTTGCTACATGACCTTGGGCCAGTTATACTTTCACAGCAAATTCACACATTACAACTCCCCTTGGCACTGGCTAACACAAAGGTTTTCTATCAGACTTATACTGGGATTTCTCCAACGGGAACTCAGTTCCCAGGTATATGGCAGCCCAATTCAGATCTGGATCACAGTACCCAGAGAGGAGGGGCTTAAGCCTTTTCTCCATGCCTTTTTCCAACCTGAAATGGACCCAGGCAGCCGAAACAGTGTATCCAGATGCTCACGCATGTATGTATAGAGCCAGAGCTAGTGTAGTTACCGTGTTGGCTTGGGATCTAGGAGGCCTGGATTCAAATTCCACTCAGCCATGAAGCTCACCAGCCAGAGAGAAAAATCAACAACTGTAAAACTTTTTGGAAACAGTATTTTTATTGTCAGGTGAACAGAAAGATTCATGTTCAGTAGCATCTTAAAGACCAACAAGAATTTCAGGGTATTAGCTTTTGAGAATCAAACCTCCCTTCATCAGATTGTTGGATGAATGGCTGTGATTTCCCAGCAATTAGCTACTGCATTTCTGAACAAAGTAAATCAGCATTTATTAGTAGGGGTGTGCATCCTGAAAGCGTTCCAACTGAAAATATACACAAAACCCACTGTTTCTGGTCTTTACTGTGATTTCTGGAATGGTAAACACAAATCCTTATGACACTCCCTCCCAAGTATTAATTTTTTGTTTGGGTGCTTAATGTTATCATCATCAGCAGGTCTTTTTTTTCTTTTAGTCCCCTGATTTCCCAAGCAACAGAAACTCTCCTTTCCAACTGGATCCTTGCAACGGATCTATACCACTGGAGACAAGCCCTACAGAAAAAATGTTTAAGGTCTGCAGCTACTGCTAGGGTTGCCAGGTCCAGGTTGGGAAATTTCTGGAGATTTTGGGGGTGGATCCTAGAAAGGGTGGAGTTTGGGGAGGGGAGGGGCCTCAATGGGTATAACGTCATAGAGTCTATCCTCCAAAGCAGCCATTTTCTCCATGATCTCTGTGGCCTGGAGATAAGTTGTAATTCTGGGAGATCTCCAGCCATCACCTGGAGGCTGGCAATCCTATCTGAGTTGGATCACATTTTCAGAGGAATGAGAGACCTCACATGCTGGAAACCCCTTAAATAGTAGCAATTAAGGTACCCTACAGTGGATGGTTAGCATGAAGAGGCTCAACATGCATCTCATAGCAATCAATGATTGTTTCATCATATGAAATTACACACACCTACATGCTTATATTTTTTAAACTATTTTCAAATATTTCAGTGACTGGGCAGGGGTGGAATCTGCAAAGGAATCCTTTCTTACTTTGTGAAAGGAGACAATGGACCACAAAAAGAAAGGATAGCAAATGCAGAGTTTTCAGCAGAAAGGTTTTTAAAAAGTCAGTCAGTCACTGAAAGAATACATAAAGAAGCGGAATATAGCCAGGATTTTTTTTTTTAAAAAACACACCAGCCTCCAGCATTTTCCTGCCAGGCAACTGCTTTTTATCCCACTGGAAACATTGGAGAGCAGCCACCAAGGAGCACTTACTTCAAGGGCCTGTTTATTCAAACCTCTTTATCCATTCTGACCAAAACTTAGGGGTCTTTAGATTAGAGACAATGTTCTGTGCAAATTTGAGGCCATTACTTTTAAAAATAGCTGCATCAGGAGGACTCAAATTGGTGTTCTGCCAAAGGGCAGATGGTACTTTATTAGGATTTGGATGCAATAAGCACAGAGATGTAGAAGGAAAAAGGAAGTTTATTTCACAACACACAAATGCAATACAAGAAAGAGAAATAAGTGTTCAAAAATAATATATAGAGTTACAAGCCACAAATACAAAGAAGAACAAGAAAGAATATCACCTAATGCAATGCACAGCACTCTCTCAGGTTGCTGGGAACTCCGTCTCAAAACAGCAACGAATGAACTTCTTTGGACCGGCTTTGCACAGCACTTTCTGCAGTGAAGTCCATGCGGAGGTTCTGCTAGGGCTGTCTTTCTCTCGGATTTATATACTTATAGTAGCCTAGTGCCCACCTGGCCACATCACCCTCCCCAGAGGAGGGATGATTAAAGGGAGGGTGATTAATCAAAAGAAAGGGAGAGCTCCAAGGCCCCGGAATGCCTTCAGTGTTGTGCTGTCTTGATTGTCCAAGGCCATCAGACTAAGCACCTGGCACCCGTTCAAGGACTGATTGCTGGGCCTCCCTCCTTAATCCTCACACTCTTGGGCCAGGTGCCTAATTGATACTCCTCTCTGTATTGTACCTGAGATGGGGAACATACCAGCACAATTTCAAAAGCTTGCATCAGCAGAAAATTAGAACAAGCTAGCAAGACAGATTCATATGAATATAAGGCACATATTAAAAGGCATATATTGGGCACAGATGGATCTTTAGGCAAGTTGAATGGACTTATGGCACCACTATCTCCTCGGAATATAATTTCTCTTCTTGTATCAATAAACATCTGCTTCCAAGTAACTCTGTGTCTCAACTGGTCTGCATTTGTTCCCCAGCAGTTTCCTCTCCCCCTGTCAGCTTGAGTCTGATGTTTGGGAAGGTTTTCACTCTGCACATCCACCAATTGTCCTAATAAAATAGCCACATCATCCACTGACCTGCCTTGGGCAGGTCCTAGCAGAGCCAGCAGAGCACCCCGCATTTGTGCTGGAGCTCCCCTCATCAGCCGTGCCCTCATGCCAGCTGTAAGAAGCTTGACATTGGGGCCTTGGAACCCTCGTATGTAGATTCCTGATTGCATAGCTAATCCTCTGAGTTGATCAACTGCTTCAGGGATGCTGGACTAGGAAGGAAGGCCTTCCTCCCAGTCCATGGCAGTCAGATAGCCTGCACGCACGCCCGTGGCTGTCCACTCTAACAGAGGTTGAGCTTGCCTGTGAGACCCCCTTAAATAGCTATTAATCATTTGATAATGCACCCAGCTCCAGCAGTTCCTCTGGATTTACATACAAGCTGGAACTCCCTTGATCCCATAAGCAAACTAGCTATTCACTCAGGGGCTCATTGGGATGCTGTTTGGCCCTGTTTGCAATATCAGGCAGCTCTTGTTGATTGAAATCTCTCACCGTTCTCATCGATTGAGCCTGCTCACCCAGTGGCCCTTTAGCCTTGTTAAATCCCTCACATGATGGAGAGCAGTGAGCAAAACCCAACCTATTCCTTTCACTGCTTTCTCCCCCCCTTCCTTCTCCCCCAACCCCAGCACATTCAAATATTTAATTACAGCACTGGGTGTGAGGCATTCTTCTTCCACCAACTCAAAATCCCACAACACTGGGGGAGTCACCCAAGTTAACAGTTTAGCCACTGGGGCCCAGACACTATGGCCTGAGCACCCCAGAATATGGCTTAGAGCGTCATTTTGCATGACATCCTCCTCTGTTTTCTTCCTTCTCCACCAAGGCATTGCTTCCAAATCCTGCCAACTATGCCAATTTGTTCTGCCAGAGGGCAGGTGGTTCTTTTGTAGGATTTGGACACAATAAGCACACAGATGTTGAAGGAAAGAGAGTTTATTCCACCACACACAAATATAATACAAGAAAGAGAAATAAGTGCTCAAAAAGTAACATACAGATCAACAAGCCACAAGTACAAAGGCAAGGATAACAAGAAAGAGGGTATCACCTAATGCAATGCACAGCACTCTCTCAGGTTACCAGGAACTCTGTCTCAAAACAGCAATAAGAGAACTCCTTTGGCCTGGCTTTGCAATGCACTTGCTGCAGCAAAGTCCATGCCGAGGTTCTGCCAGGGCTGTCTTTCTCTCAGATTTATATACTTACAGCAGTCTAGTGCCCACCTGGCCACATCACCCTCCCCAGAAGAGGGATGATTAAAGGAAAGGTGATTAATCAAAGGAAAGGGAGAGCTCCAATGCCATAGGATGCCTTCAGTGTCAGGCTAGCTTGATGGTTCAGGTCTAACTGATAAGCACCTGGCACCCGTTCAAGAACTGATTGCTGGGCCTCCCTCCTTAATCCTCACACTCTTGGGCCAGGTGCCTAATTGATACTCCTCTCTGTATTGTACCTGGGACGGGGAAAATACCAGCCCGGGGTCAAAAGCTTGCATCAGCAGAAAATTAGAACAAGCTAGCAAGACAGATTCATATGAGTATAAGGCACATATTAAAAGGCATATATAGGCCAAAAATGGCTCTTTAGACAAGATGGATGGACATGGCACCACTATCTCCTCAGAATACAATTTCTCTTCTGCAATTTCCACTACAATTGGTTCCCCTATTGAAAACAATGACGTTGAAGACTAAATAAAATGTGACTAAATAAAGATAAGACTAAATAAAAATACAAGTTTGGATACTGAAGGGCACTGTTCTACCTGAAAATCCTGCCCAAATCCTGGATCCAAAATTAAAATAATTTTTTAGCATATCCTGTTTATTACTATATGTGAAAATCTATTCAGTGAAGAAGCTTGTAGAAACTTAACTAAAGAAGGACGACTCAAGCTTTTGAAAAATTTTCTCCGTGTGTGGAATATATTTTTCCCTGTACTATGGAGTGTGAAATTGCTCTTCCTGTGTTTTTTACTGGCTTTTGAACTGTTTTTCCACTTGTGTACTTTGCTGATGGACAATTGCAAGGTTCCCCCACCCCCACCCCAGTCTCTCTAGAACCACCAGATTCTTACCCGGAGGCTCTCGGGTTTCATTTTTAACAAATTACTCAAGACCGAGTACCAAATCTATATTGTGAGTGAACTTTTATCGACAAAGACCAAAATTCATAAGCACTAAAAAGGGCCTGAAGATCAAACTATGCACTTATTTAATAAAACCAGATTGATTCAATTGCATTTCACAGAAGCAGGGGTGCTTGTGTACTTACCCTATCCTTACATCGAAGTTCACTTCTGAGCTCCCCTTCACAATCTTATGTATAGTGGAAGGCTCCACCTGCTGTACCATATGTTCATTTTCCCTGGCTTCTGAAACAGGAATAGTTATAATCAGATCATAACAAGTTATTATTTTTAAAGTTAAGAATATTTGACAGAATGCTTAATCTATTTATAAAATAGCCATGTCTTTAAAATATTCAGAGGCATTTTATATCTGGTGGCTGGAGAGAGAGTGAGAAGGAAGTAGTTCACTAGCATTTTTATCTACATCTGCTTACAACTCAGAGATCTACAATGCAGTCCTAAGCAGAGTTATATCCTTCTAAGCCCATTGAAGTGAATGGGTTTAGATGGGTGTAATTCTGCTTGGGGTGGCATTGTTAACATCTAGAGACCTGGAAAAAGAGAAAGAAATGTGAATGATTCCGGTGCACATGTGCACATACTAATAATATGGGTTTTTTTAAAGGATCTGCTACATTTTCTCAGAAGGTACAACAGAGATACAAAGTGGGTGCAGGCTAGACTATGGTCAGTATTAGAAAATATACCTATCTGAAGCACATGCAGAAGTTAAGAGTGCTACTTCATTACTCTTTGGCTGATAGGTTTGAGGGCTCAGACACTTTTTTAATTCTCCAGGAGCTGCAGAGATTTCCAACCAATTGCTTCCATGGCCTGATATGAAATGCAAAGTTCTACCCCTCCCCACTAAAAGAATTGCATACAGAAAGTTCATACAGAAAAAATGCTTCAGTGTGTGCCCAGAAAAATTAGAACTTGCTTCATCTTGTAGTCACATCGAAGGATCTTTTTTTTTGTAGCAGATTGTGATGGACTGCAGAACAGCAGGTTTCTGCAGTGCAGCAAAATCAGAGAGCTGGGAGGGGAAGGGTTAACTATTCCCTAGAATGGAGAGCTTGAGTGACAGGCTGCTCCCTCTTCTCTGATTGGTCAGTGCCAGCTGGGAAAAAACCCTATATGATCAACCTAGTGCAGAGGAGTGTTTTTAAAAAAATCTTTATTCCGTACTGGAGTTTCTGTCAATTAAAACCAGTCTGAATGCAGTCCGTTTCTGACCAGATTTGGAGTTGGATTCTGACAAGAAAAGGTGGACAAGTTTACCTTTAGAGTGAAAGATGAACACTCTTTTGCCTTAACTGTAGTATTACTGTCCTGAGGAAGACTTCTATCTAAGAATTCAAAGTCTAAGCATCAGCATGAGCTGAAGTATGCTTTACACAGACACCAGAGAACTGCGAGTATGTTTCAGGTGAGATTTATTGTGTTGAGACTCCCTTTCATGCCCCCCAAAAGAGGTGTTATATCTTCTGAAGAGAAGAACATTAATTCTTGCCCATTTTCAAGAGGAGTTTGGCTGTGAGGAGGACCCCAGTTCTGTTGTGAAGGGTAAATGGTTTTAGACTATTCAGGAGATAGAAATAACCTCTAATTTCAGGAAAAAATGAATTAGATGCACAAAAAAAGTAACTAACTCCAAAAAACCTGAACTATCATAGGAAAACATTCTTGCTGTAACTAAATTACTAAGTAAAATACCACTTACTGTTAAGAACCAAGAATATATGAAAATAAGCTTCAAAGATACTGTTTTGTCTGTTATGCAATTATATTCTGTAACACCAACAAAATTTTACCTCCTCATTTCCATCCCCTGACTACACTTATTAAATCCCTGTTAAATAAAATTATTTCTTTTTTAATGTTATACAGTCTCTAGTGCCATTTCCAAGCATAAAAGGAAGAGGGCTCCTGCTTTTCCTCATCAAGTTCCTGGGCTGGGCTAAAGGCCAAAATTATATCTGCGAGTGAGGGTAGGGCAAACAGACCTTTTAAACCACATGCTCCTTGGGGCATCTCAGTCGAAGCAGAGAAACTGAATTTTGGTGGGAAAATCTGCCTCACAGTGGGAAGAGTGAAGGGGAGTATTATACACAGCAAAATGGAAAACAGATATTTGTCCTGATGTGTCAGAGTGGATAGATAAATTTTATGAATATGCATCAATAGCCAAATTAATTATCTACATAACAGACCAACGGCTGAATTTGGGGGGAAATGGAAGGATTTTTTTGCCTACTTAAGCAAAAATTAACATTAATTAAAGTAACTTAGTATAAAGATCAGAAGATAAAACATAGGGAAGTGATTAATTTAAAAAGTTATTATAGTTTATATAAGCAACCAAGGAGGGGGTAGGAGAGCCATTATACAATTATGGTTTAGTTATTGCAAATTTTGAATGTATTTTTCTACTAGTTTAATGTAGTTAATGCAGTGCTTGTAAAAGTCTTAAATTAATTCCAAATGTAGTGTTATATAAGTTTGTATATGTCTCAATTCAATTTCAAATGTACTGTTTCTATAACTTTTTTATGCACCTGCTATTTTCATATCTTTTCTTTTAAATAAAATTTCTATAAAAATGAAAAAAAATCATACAGATCCACAAACCCTACTTTAACAGCCTCATCCTGCTTTGTATCAACTACCCAGTGAGTTTAGATTGTACAGATGTACCATTAATTGCAATAGAAACAACATTTTAAAGTCATACCATATCTATAATTTACACAGTGTAGGTCAACATGGCTCATTAAAATTATACTCTCCGATTCTAAGGTCAGAAGTAAACATTCATGCTTATCTTAATTGATCCGTCATATTTCAATCCTAGTCTTTTTCAATGGTCTTTTAAAAAAAATTACATCACAGAGGTCATAATGTTCCTTTCAAAGCAGGCTTTGAATGTTTCCACTCTCAGACCCACTTTATGCAATCAGCAGGACAGTGCCATTCCAAACTGAAGGTGGATTGGGTTTTTGAATGTCCTCCATATAAACGAATTCCTTACACAAAAGAGAAAAAGTGTTTCTGAAAAGGACTCAGCCTAGCCTTTTCCCTGATGTGTTTTTTATCTATAAACTAAACTATAAACTATCTGTGGACAATAGGTCTGTTTCCTGGCATTTATGGGCTTGTTTCATTACATTCAAACATGGAATTCCTCACCTGCAGCCTGAAATGATACAATCCGAGAAAAACATTACTAGTTCAACCTACTGTTTGTATAAAATAAGCATGAAGTGGAGATATTCAGTGCTATTCTGAATTTGTACAGACAAGGAAGAGCTGAACACTCCATTCCACTGTCAGGAAAAAACTAAGGGAATAAGCAAATGCACATTTATATCCCACACTATAAAAACACTCCACTTCACCAAAAGCAACTGCTACTATTAATAATTTTTAAATAGCCAATGGAGAAATAAAGAAATATGTCCCAAATGTAGAAATTCATCCTGCAGGCAGAGAACATTCCAGTGGCTTGGTATAAATTGCATGATCAGTTCACTGGACTATTTCACAAGATACATTATCAACCTCCCTGTTGAGTAATTTAAAGCAGACTCCATGTGGCAGCTGTATCATATAAACTGACCCTTAGGGTTAGCTCAAAGACAGCTCAGTGTACTAGATTCTATGAAACTCAACAACTCATGGTCTCTGGACTCTTGTCTTTTTCAAGTCAAGTGGAAAGCACACAACAAAAATCTCCATCTGGGACTTGAAGAAGAAATGTTGGCATCTGTTGTCTATATATACAAAAATGCTATAAAATTGAAGATAGGCATGCAGGCTGTACAGGACAAATCAACATTAATGAGTTAGACAATTCATTTGAATATGTTGTGTTATTACTTTATTTTCAAGTTACCTATGTATATAACCTTATAAAAGTACAGCTGTATTAAAAGGAAAAAATGAAAAACCTGATATTACTAATATTATGCATAGTGTGAAGAATAACTGTGTATCTTGCGTTTTCCAGTAGTATGATTTATGGCACCTGTACAACAGCTGGAGGGCCATGGAGAGGAAAGGACAGGGGACACACAACTCAAAGGGCCCATGTGTATCAGGTTCTCTGAATTTCTAGGTTTCATTTTTTTAAAGAAAGTCTTTAGCCCTTTCTGTTGCAGAGATTTGTGTTTCCCCATATATCGGTGCAACAGAAGGGGCTAGAGACTTTTATCCATCAATCATTTATTATGGTCAAAGACTAAAAAAATGAAAGCTGGAAATTCAAAGAATTTCCAGTACACATATCTTTTAGAAAATTATGTCAATATAATATAATATAATGATATTCTAGTCCAATTTTAAAAAAATTAGAACATCATGTGATATGGAAAAGAAGTAAATGGCTGCTGTGGAGAAAATCTCAAGGAACATTGTTGCATGTGAGTGTGGGAAATTCAGATTTTCCAAAGCATCCAGGCTTTGCTGTAATCTTTCCCAAAACTTCAGAGCAAAGCAAGTTTGAGAATGATCAGAGAAAAGCCAGGGAGGTGCACAAATGCATCACAGTACAGTGCGGAAACAGGAAAAACCCTACTTGAAGCTGAATCAGATCTTGGTTCCATCATAGTCAGTATTGTCTACTTCGACTGGCAGCAGCAAGGTCTGAGGCAGAGTTCTTTCATATTACCTACTGCCTGATTCTTTTCAGCTGTAGATGCTGGGGTTAGGGGCATACCAAAAATGCACACAACTATCATTGTTTCGGGTTGTTACTAGACATGGGCACGATCGGAATTATGGACTGAAAATTGCCCCGATTTTGGCATTTGCGCCATTGGGACCGGGCTGATCGGTTCCGTCCACGGCTCCTGGTTCAGCGCTCGGGTGGGGCGCTCTATCGGGTCTCTATCGGATCGATCGGTTTACGTTCAGGATTGCAGTCTGCAGACAGTCTGGCGCCAGCCATCTGTTCCCAAGGGTACGGAGCCCCATGGAAATGGAGCCTGGGGAATGCCAGAGCTGTTTGCCCTCCTTCTGTCACTCTGGAAACACGACAGCAGGGCTTCCTTCCAACCATGGAGCAGCCAGAAAAGCGCACGCCCATCTCATCCATTTGGGAGAAGAGAGGGGAGGGGGGGAAGGGGGTGTTCTTCTGTAGCCATGGGCACTCGAATCTCATCCCTGCAAAGCCTGAGAGGCAGCTCTTATGGCCAAACATAGCCCTCCTGCATAGCAGACCCAGGCTTTATAAATAGACATGTGCTGCACAACAAAGTTTCACTTTCCGCTCGCAGGTGGAGTGGGACAGAGGCAAGCTCTCACTTGCCACTTTTGGAGAGAGAAAGCGCAAGAAGAGAGAGAGAGAGAGAGAGAGAGAGAGAGATTTAGCTTTGGGCTTCAGCGGATAGGGAATTAGGGAATAGGGAGCTATCTCCTCTGGTCCCCCCCCCCCCGTGACAGTACCGGCACACTCCCGTGGGGACAGACCCCCCTGCCCCCTGAAGGGAGGCAGCTCGCCACCACCTCCACGGGCCTGCCGGGCCCAGCGGCCGCCATCCTCCTCACCCACCATTCCTTTAGCTCTGGAAACTGCGGGGCGCACTCCCACATCGGCCTTCCTGATTCCCGATTCCCGATTCTGTATCGGAAATGGGACTTGATCGGTGAGGTTCGGGTACCTGGGTTCGGCGCCGCCGCGGAATCACGATCAGCTAAATCGGGATTATTTTTTGGATCGTGCCCATGTCTAGTTGTTACATTGATTTTCCAGAACAGTGACACACATCTGGAATCCTTATTATGAAATCCCTCCTCCCTGAAATATCCATGTTGTTTTTCATGCTTGGGTGCTTACCATCACCAATGCACCAGGAGTCTTGTTTTGCTTTGATTCTACTGATTTCCAGGGCAATGGCATTTCTCACTAATTGGATCCTTGCAAAGAAGGACCACAGAGCACTTTCACCCAATCGCCTTTGGAGACAAGCCTTAGAGAGGCAACATTCTTCTTCTCTCCCTCCTTTCTGGGAGCAGAACCCTTTTTACTTTAGATGGGATCCAACCTGCTGTGAGGGAAGGATACATGATCATTTTCACTTAATTTGAAACCTCATACAAGGAATGGGAGAAAGCTTTGGAAGGTAGCAAAATGACACAAAACAGGTAAGATAATCTTGTTCATTTTCTGTTTGTTAGTATATTTATACACTTTTTTTCTCCAATGAGGACCAAAAGCAGTTTACAATGTAATTCTCTCCTCCTCCATTTTATCATCACCATAATGCTGTGAAGTAGATTTGGCTGTGAATGTGCGAGTGGCCCAAGGTCACCCAGAAAGGTTCCACAGAGTTGGGATCTGAACCCAGTTCTTCCAGATCCTACTCCAACACTCTGACTCTTGACAGAGTAAGAAGAGCCTGAGGAAATGGGAAGAGAAAAGGAAATGATAAGTTAAGGCAAGAAGGGGCTAATAAGAGAGAATGGTAAAAATAATATTACCATTGTTAAGATGAGAAGATTCTATATGCTTGGGAAAGAGAGGAAAGATTGGACTACTGATCGTTAAACAGGCTGATTAATAAACAAGATATGAAATACAGCGAAGTTACCACCAGTGCCTTGAAAATTGTGTGAAAACAATGTGTGATGGAACCATAAAAAAACTGAAGAACAGGGGAACCAAGGAGAAAGTCTGAGACATGTGAGCCTAGACACAGGAACTATTGTGTAATATTAGCAGTAAGGATGATGGCAGGTGTGAGAGATGGATTGCTAGGTCTAGACTCTAATTTAGACTCTATTAGAAACTCAGCCAGTTCTGGTTTCTGTAGTTATGGCAGCATTATGAGCTGGTGATCCTGCCAGGCTACCAAGAGCCGAAAAGGCATGGGTGATGGAAGGAGGCTAAATTTCATGTTCTAATGTGAGTAAACCAGCCAGTTTTTTGACTTCTAGGATTCTACTGTTGCAACCAATACATGGAGAGCTCAGTGTGAATGACTTGCTCATTCCTGCTCTGAACTGTTCTATATTCAGGGTGATTTCTTATAGCATTGTTCAAGAACATGTTTGTGGTTGGCTGTTCGTGGGGGTCAGCAGGCTCTCCTCCAGCCACCATCCAAGTTTGGTCAAGATCCCTACTGCACCACTTCCAGAAACACTACCTGATCAGGCAGCAGGAAAGGTACCAATAGTAAATAATAGCTTGGCCCCAGAGCCTGACAGCAGCCCTGAAACTTAAAGGGGTAGATCCCTATCCCACCACACACAAAGAAAATTCAAGCTCCAATGCACTCTATCAAAATGCCAACAGCAACTCTCTCCCTCTCCACTGTCTGCAAACTAAGCCAGAGCTGGGAGCCCCCCTCCCCCCTGCTCTTTGCTCCCTTGTTGTAACAAATTTGGAGCTCCACACTTGAAAGGAAGACCTGCCTATCAAGCTAAATTGGGCTTAGATTGGGGTTTCCAGGGCAACAGCAGGAGTACAGACAATCCCTGCCTAAGTTGCCAAGGGAATTGATTGCAGGTGCCAGACTGTCTGGCCTAACAAACAGCAATGAACAGCAACGAGGCTTGCAACAACCACCTGTTCGTTTAGAACAGCTTGTTCGGGAACAGCAGATTGGGCTGTTCGTGGCTTTTTTTGTTCGTATTGCTGTTTGTGCCCATCTCTAGTTTCAGGAGAACTCCAGTAATTGGCAACACAAGTTTAAAAATAGCCTCTGTCATCATGACACTTCATGGCCACCTTTAGGAAGTCAGTAATAAGTGTATTTACTAGGATCATTTATTTAAATAGTGTTTCACAATAAACATAGTATTTAATATGTTTATAGGAGGGAAAGATGATATATAAACTCAGCCACAACAAAGATAATCATTTTGTCATTAGTAAAGTTCTAAGTCCTTACCCCCACCTTGGACCTAATACTGTTTGGGAGAATTACTGAAATTTAATCCTGCACAACACAAATACCAGACCAGCTGCACACTATTTACCCAAGTCATGGGGCTGTTTTTTAATGCAAGTGCCCTCAATTGAGTCTTTTTTGTTGTTGTTAAACTATATGCATCTGAACTAATGTGTATTCTGTTCAAACATTTATTTTTCAATATCCACAGCTGTATTAACAAAGAGATCCTGGATTTGATGAAAGCTTCCCCATATAATATTGTACTCTATCTCCAGTTCAGTCATACCAAGTGATTGTTTGCATTGCCTTTCCACACTTCTTATTGCTCTGAAGCTGTGTTCTCAAGTGAGCTTTTGTCTGTGTTTTTCTAGCTTTAGACATGATGATAATGTGAGAGGTTGTGGAACTTGCACATATACTCACTGGGGGAAATGGTTTGCTTGGAAAGATCATTTGTATAAATTGTGCATGAAAAAGATGTTCTGTGAAAATATTACAAGCTCAAAAACAAACATGTGAATTGAGCCTTAGAGAAACGGCACTAAACAGCAGCACTTTGAGTAGGGAAACACTAGCTGAATCTGGAATGTGAGGACAAACATTCGTAGACAACCTATACACCTCGGGAAAGGGCATGTCCTTATTTATTTAGTGCATTTTATCCCACACTTCTGCAAAGGAACTGAAGGTGGTTTACATGTTTTCCTCCTCCTCCATGTTATCCTTACAGCACCCCTGTGCAATAGGTTAGGCTGAGGGCCAATCTAGACAACTAATACGGGAAAATCCCTACCAGAAGTGTCACAGAAATGTACAATGCTATTACCAATTTTTTTGCAAAGTTTATGCTTTTTATACTTTAAAGTGCCTAGTGCTAATAGTGCCAAAGATTATAATAAATGTACTGTAGTACTTACTTGTATTTACCTGTTGGATTTCTTCCTTACCAGTTGGACTGTTTACTGTGGTATTTGTAACTATTACATGCTATTCTTTATGTATAAAGTTTATACATAAACTATTCTAGTTTGGAAGGACCTTGTATGCATATCAAATCATCATTATATTTATTGTATTTATTATTGGGTATGTTTATTATAATCTTTGGCACTATTAGCACTTAGCACTTTAAAATATAAAAAGTGTAAACTTTGCAAAAAAAATTGGAAATAGTGTTGTACATTTCTGTGACATTTCCGGTAGGGATTTTCCCTTCTTAGTTGTCTTGGTCTTGGTCTCAGGGGTGGCCCTTTCATTTTTTTTGTTCCAGCTACGTTTGAGGGCCAATCTAGACAATACCACATCCCCAAGTCCACCATAAGTATGCAGTGCCATTTTAGAACCTTTTTACTTTTGAAAATACTGTAGGGGCCGAAGCCTACCGGGCACATGGCACAGGGGATGAGGGCCCTGGGTCTCCTCCCCCCATTTGTTACCAGAACTGCTCTTTTATTATAATGGGGAATTAGCTGTAGCAGTCTGTAACTATTAATATTAAGCGAGGATCATAACCTATGTTTACGGAGGTCCCGATCCCAGACACTCTAGTGACAAAGAGGCAGACAACGAATAAGTTCCAAACACGTGTATTGAGTGTAGCGTAAGCCTAGCTTGCACAATCATACAAAGAACATACAAGGTCTAAGAAATATAGAGTAGGAAATACAGAGACGTTCGCATTAGCTGGTTCCCAACGATGATAGGGGGAATACTCACTTATCCTGAAGCGAAGCAGAGACACAACAGCGAGGTGGCCCAATGCCAGCACTGGGACCACAGACGGACAGCAAGGAAGTCTGGATAGGAATGGCCTAAGCCACGGGCAGCAAGGGGGGGGGTCTGGATAGGAATGGCCTAAGCACCGAGTGGTCTGGGAGACCAGCTTAAATACCCCAAAACGTACCCTGGGGCTGGTGCTGTACTTGGTGGTTCTCATAGTCTAAAACAAAGGTTCTAATGGGCTACTGAATGGCTTGGATGGGCCACTTTGGTAATCAGATTGTGATAAGTGACACCTCAGGAAGAGGGGACAAAAGAGGGAGGGGGAAATCCAAGTGGGCTGAAAGGATGTTCCAGCGGACAGGGCTTGTCCTGATGTCATCAGCTTCTGGAATGCGGAGGTTTCTTTCAGGGCAGGGCTGCCCAGAAAAAGAGTCCTTTGTGCAGTTAACCACACATGGAGTCAGTGAACTACACAGTCTATAGCAGCAGCAAGGCAATTGACACGCAGGCAGGAAACTGACACGTGTATCAGAGCACACACGTGCAAAGCAGTCTTTGTGCAGCAGTGAAACAGTAATGCAGGAAACTTTAACACAGTTCATGGCAGGCTTTAAAGCAGGGGAGGGGGCCTACTTGGCAACAATCCCCCCCCTTGGAGACCCCGGGATGTCAGGCGCGCGGGTCTCCGAACTTGACTTCAAAGGTGAGGTGGTCGGCAATGTCCAGTGGTCGAGCTTCGAGCGAAGAAGGAGCGGGAAGGGAAGGAGGGGGAGGCATCACTCAAAAATTTAGTTTGGAGAACCACCTAACCGAATAAGTGCAATTTAGATCAGCCAATGGGCTGCAGGTCTCTGGGTTCACACCAGGGGGTGTGCTAAGTGCACTCGTCAGAATAAATAGCAATAATTCATAGGTAATAGCAATTCATAGTTACATAAGTAGTAATGAGCAATTCATGTATACAAGCAGCAATAATTCATATTTTGCGTACATAGATTAATTCATGGATGAAGGTAATTCATACGGAATTCATGATGGGTTAAAAGCATTAAAAACCAGGAGCAATTCATATACATGGATTAATTCATAAGCATAAGATTTAAAAGCAAAGACAATTCATGGTTCAATTCATGAATGTAGGAGTAAAAGCAATTCATACAGGATAAAAGTGAAATGTGCAAGCAAGGCATAGACCAATTCATCAAGGGTTGAACAATTCATAGATTGAACAATTCATAGATAATTAAAACCATAAATACATAAATACATAGGATTAAAAGCAATGATTCGGGAGGTTAAAACCAATAAAAGCAGCAAGAGTAAAAGCAAGTGCGTGGAAACAATTCATGAGGGGTGAGCAGCGGAAGGGCTCATAGGGGGGTCAGAAAAATAAACTCTGCAATTAAAAGACCAACTCATATAGTCAGATTAAAACCAAATTCATAGACTAGAACTGCCTCGGCGGAGGGAGTCGGGTTAGGAAGGCAATTCAAGGTTAAAATCAAATTCATAGGGATAAAGTTCATGGGCGCACTTGCAATAGATAGAGAGAGGGACTAGTTCGGGGCTAAATTCATGCGAGTAAAATTCATGGAAGCAATGGGAAGAAATTCATAAAACAATAGAGCAACAAAGATCACAGATGGCTCAGTCCGCAGTACAGCTGCTGGACTGGGTTGCATATTTACAAGAACAAGCAAGCTTAGTCCATGTGCTCCAAAACACACTTCCACCCCCCCTTGCTGTCTGCATCAATCCGCAGAGCAGGGTCGGTGAGCGGCGAGAAGGGCTTCAGGCACACAGTTCTAGTCCTCATGGCGGTGGCGTTGCTGGCGGTCGTTTGGAGAAGGGCCGTGGGCTGGGAGGCAGAGAAATATGTCCCCCCCTAGTCCACAAGAGGGCCTCGGAGCGGCGTCCGGCAGCAGAGCGTCCATGGGGCCGGTGCAGGATTCATACACATAATAAACATAATCATAGTCCATACCGGCACAAGCAATAAAACAAACAAGGGTTAAAGGAGGGCGCCAAGAATGACCATTAGGGCAAGAGGAGGTCGGGGTTGTAATGATCCAAACGGTAGGACAGTTGGAGTTGCTGGAGCTGTCGGCGGCTCCAACAGCCCAGGTAAAGCAGTGAGGCACACAACAAAACTTGAAAGGCCAAAATCACAATGATCGGGTGCAAAGCCAAATTGTAAATTCCAGTGGCAGTGGGGCTCCAGCCAAAGAGGGTCTCCCACCAGGAGTGCTCACCGGTGGTCTTAATCCGCTGGACCAGATCCAAAATCTCCTTTCCGTTGTGGGACACAACCAAAGCAGTAGTATCCCCGTCCCTCTGGATGCTCTGGAGGGTGCGGTGGAGCTGGGGGTGGGTCAGGAGCTCGTGGATTAGCTCCAGACCGATGCCAAGGGAGATGGGCTTCACATGTCGATAGATGGAGGGTGTCACCAGGATCTCTTCTTGGGTCCAGACCGGTACCGTGTAAGTGAAGTCGCAGGCTGCCACCGAAGACAGGTTACAGAAGCAGCGGTTGACTCCCGGGATCACGGGCTTGAGCTGGAACGAGTTCAGGATCACAAAGTCGCAGGCCGTTCGCACGCAGGCACATCCTTTCCCAATGTAGACCACAGCGGAGCTGTTCTCCCGGACGACCTCGAAAGGGCATTCGTTGAGGGCGTCGACTTGCGGGGCTACACAGGGATGATGAGGTGCAAAGGCTTGGTCTTGGCAAATGAAGCCGGTCTGGTCTCGATGCTGGCACCCTTGGAGGCTGACGAGCTGCCATCCGGTCGGGGTGAAGCGGGCCCAATGGTCGGGGTGTCTGGCGTAGAGGACTTCGGTGTCGCTGACTTGGAGTCCCAGAGGCACGACTGGATACACATGGAATGACTCGTGCGCACTGGCCGTTAATAAAAATAATTTAAGCTCCTGGGTGGTCGGTGAGAATGAGGAATTTACAAGAGACCACCAGGATTCAAGCTCCAGTTCTATGGGTGACAATTTGGGCATAATCAATCTTTTAATTTCCAGGGGCAAGTGCCCATCCGTGGCTTGCCGAATTAGCCCCATGGCCACAGCCTGGTTTAATTGTTGGGCTTGCATACATGCCATGGCTATTGACACGTTGCGTTCAAAAGACTGTGTCGCCTTGAGCAGCAGAGAAAAATCTCTTTCAATTTGACTCTCCCAGTTAACTAAAATGGAGCTGATCTCATGTTGCCCATTTGAAATGGAATTTAGGGACTGCACCACCGGTTTACCTAAGTCGGAGATGCTAGTCGTGACATGGGCAAACTTATTAGCGAGAGTCTCAATATTGACCGAATCCATGATTGCTAAGCCTCCGGCTGCAGGAGCAGTCCAGTCGGCAATGCTTCGTCTGGCACGCGAGAGAGAAGGAGAGGGATCGATCCACAGTTGTAGCCATGCATTCCAACCCTTGCTACCGGCCTCCAGATAGGGAGCGCACTGCGGCAGCCTCTGGGTTATATTTAGCTCAGCTAAGTCTATGCGGATCTCTTTTAAAGACATTTGCGGGCGGACTAAAACTCTCTCTCGAATGTCAGTCTTCAAAACATGGGAGCCCACTATATGCGTGCCGCCTTGGCTTAATTGCTTATTGCTAACAATCAAAGGGTCAATTTGGATGGTGTGGGTCTCCTGGGTCCGGATCAGCAGGGAATAATTGCCTGGTTCATGAGTCAAATTTACAAAGAGCAGCCCAAGCCGGTGAAATTTCTCTACTAGGGGCTTGGTTTGGCATTCGGGCGTCTGTTGAACCAGTATCCAATCAGGTGGGCCATGTTTGGCTAGGTCTTCCTCCTTTACAATCCAGGTCAGGTTCTCCCAGCGCTCTATAGCAAAGGAGAGAACTGCGCCTGAAGGGGGCGTGATAGTGACTGATGCAGACTCAGTGGTAGTAGTGCCTAGTAGGATGGTCATTCTAAAGGGGTCTCCTGCCTTCCATACTGCGGCCGACACTAAAATTACTTCACAGTATGGTCCGAAAGCCTCAGTGACAAATGGCGAGGTTTCGAAGTTGGCAGGGGTGGTATATTTGTCTACCACCGGGCCTGCGGTGGGGGCTGGCCTTATACGGGGAAGAAACATACATGGGATCGGAGCAAGTGGTGACACTGTGTCAGTAGGCGAGTAACATACTAGTTCTTGAGACAGAGTTTTTACTCCCACACATAATATAACAAGCTCGGGGGGTCGGATCCACTGCTCTTCACAACTGCGGAAGTTTGTACGATCCGTGGGGGTGGTCATATTGCTCTGCTGTACAACTTTGCAGACCATCATTTCATTCCCTGCCAGGGTATTGATACATCTCCAGTGTGGGTAGGGCATTAATTTGGACGGGCGTCCCTCTATTAGGGTGCCTGCCAGCACGAGCAAACACAGAGTAGCCAGGTGCCTCATCTCCTGGCCTTCCTTTTTCCTTTTGTGGTGAAAATATCCTGGGGAGACCTGCGGATATAAGTACAGGTTCCCTGAGTTGGTTGCAGCAAAATAAATGAAGTAAAGGGGGAAAAAGAAAAGGGAGGGCGTTTTTTCTGCCAGCACTGTCTATTAGGTGGGGCTCGAACGAGAAGTCCCGGAGCACTAAGCGAGCCTTCCAGCTTGTTGCTCTGGGGAACTCCTGTGCGAAGGTTTCTTTCTCAAGCGTGTATATTTCAGAGGGGAAACGTCTTTACGTCGAGCAAGGGTCGGCTGTGCGTTAGGCGGGATTATGCAAACTCGCCCCAGGGGTCCCTGGGTGCCTGGACTATGTGGCCTTCAGGTGCCCCTTGCTTGGCGGCGGGCTGCTTTTATTTTGCGGGCTGAGAGCTATCGGTCCGGCTCGGCCTGGCCTTGCCGTTTTAAAAAGAAAAAACTAAAGAGCGGTTTCCATTAACTATAAGGGTTGCTGCAGACGGGGGCCCTCGCTTTAATTTCCTAAAAATGGGCTTTCGTCATATGTTTGCAGGACAACCAATTTTTGGGGGGGACTCCCTCGGGAGGCCCCATCTTCTAGTTAAGAGAAAAACGATACACCGGGCAAAAAGGAAAAATACACTGAGCAAAAGAAAAATGCACTGAGCCAAAAGAAAAATACACGGAGCAAGAGGCATACGGGTGTGGGGTGCTTTTGGGTTGCCCTCACTTGGAAGGCCTGGCAGGGCTTCATTAAAACTTCAACATGTCTCCCCCCCTTCTTTTCCTTTGTACGGTACGGGCAAGGGAAAAGATTACGTGGGGCGGGCGGCTGCTGGCGGAAAGGGCCGAAATGGAGCCGAAGGCGCTCGGCGGCGTTTATCGAAAAGTGGCGGAGGCGGCCGAGATCTGCCGGCGCCACTGGGTCTGGGTTATTCGGGGGTCATCTTGGCGCGGGGGATCCTGGCTATGTAAATGAGGTACGCTGCCCCTTGTGCGTGGCGAACGCACCCCAATAACACATTCCAGAGGTAACATATTTACAAAATACTGGCGGGTCTTTTACCTTTGCACTAAAGCGTACTAAGTGGTGGCGCCGTATAGCAGCTCACCATGACGAACATAAACATTAGTGAAAGAGGGATATTGGGCTGTTTGGGGATCCTTTTCCAGGGGAGGCACGGCCCTCAAAGCCAAAGCCGACCATCATGCGAAAGCGTGGGTCTGGCAGGTGAGACCCCGAATCTACGTAGATGCGGGATCTTCACCAGCACGGCGGGTGATATATTTTCGAATACAGGGATCACCTTATTTGGTGGTTCCACTATGTTCGAAAGAATGTATGCACCCTTGGGCTAAAGCCTCTCCAACCACTTTCACACAGCAAATCTCTTTTGCCTGTGCAATTTTTTTCCGAACATGCGGCTTACAATCCAATTAAGAATCACTTTCGGTGGGGGTCCTATTTGGCTTTGATTGCCGTGTCTTTCCCTAAGGGTCCCAACTGTGGGGCCCGCCTAATGAAGTTAAAGAATAGAATTGGAAAAGCTCTTGACACTCACACTCACATCTACATGTTCTACTGTTTCTTTTATAGTAAAGCTACAAAGGTCTGGTCTAAGGGGATACAGGGTATCTCTGGCCCAGGGTGAAGGGATATCTGGCGAATCACTGGGCAGAGGGGGGCTGGGCTGGTGGCGGTTCCCCCGGGGTCATACACAGGAGGGGCGGTTTGCAGCGGCTTCCCTCTCCATTCTTTTAATTGAGAGGCGTGAAAGTATTTTAGCCACGTTCCTCCTGTCTTTCTCTGGATGGCTACCTGATAGACAGCTGGGGAGACTCTTTTTGTGATGGGGACTGGGCCTTGCCATTTGGCTGCTAGTGAGTGCGCCTTTTGCGAAAACTTCCTGTACAGAACGAGCTGCCCTTCTTCCCACTGCCTGGGGTTCCTGACCCATCCTAATTTGCGGTCCATATCTTTCTGAGCTGTGCCCAACTTCTGGGCCACTTGCATGTGGATGGCGTGTATGGATGAGAGCAGATCCTGGACCCAAGCGTCATTAATCACTACGGGCTGCATATCGGAAGGGAGCTGCGTATCTAGCCAGAAGGCTTCCGGGAGCTGCATTCTTCGCCCTGTCATTACCATATGGGGTGTGAGCCCGTGAACTGCGGTAGTGCCTCTAATGGCCATTAGGATTATGGGGAGTTTTTCATCCCAGTCTCTCCCGGACGAGCGAACCATCTTGCGGAGAGCCTCCTTGAGGGTCCGGTTGGTTCTTTCTATGGCGCCTGAAGCTTGAGGGTGGCCGGCTATGTGGAAATGTTGCTGGATGCCCAGTGCTTTACAAAGCTCCTGTGTAACTTCTCCGATAAAGTGTGAGCCTAAATCGGAGTCCATGACTCGCACAATGCCCCATCTTGAAAAGACATTGTTGAATAGTAGTTTGGCTGTGGTGGCTGCATTGTTGCGCTTGCACGGAAACGCTTCGACCCATTTGCTAAAGGGGTCTATGACGGTGAGGCAGTAGCGATTGCCGCGAGCCGTGGGGGGAAGGGGGCCGATAAAGTCAATCTGTATGCGAGCCCAGGGTCCATCGATTCTCTGATGCTGGAGGGGAGCTTTAGGTCCGGTGGGGTCTGCATTGACCATAGCGCAGGACAGACAGTTGTCTACCCATTGCGCTACTTCGGTGCGCATGCCAGGCCACCAACCAACCTCTTTTACCCATTCCAGAGTCAGATCCTTGCCTCGGTGTCCCTGCTCGTGGACAAACTGAATTAAGTCAGCCCTAACTTCCAATGGCACTACCCAATGGCGTTCGCCGGCTGCATCTACTGCCCAAACTATGCCTTCCTCTTCCCTGACCATGAGTCTCCCTGTCTGATCCCTTCCTGCGGCTAGGAGGTCAGTTATTTCTGGGTCAGATAGTTGCAGTTGTGCTAGGTCTAGTGTTCCTGCGGTTCCCTGAGCTTGGCTGCGGGCTTGTGCCCGAGTGGTGACAGGGCGGAGGGGACAATCGGTGGCTGGTTCCGGTAGGGGAGCATTTTCAGTGGCGGCTGCCTTGGCTGCAAGGTCTGCCTGGTCATTCCAATAAGCGGTCTCTGAGTTTGTCTTCTGGTGTCCCTTGACATGGGTCACCTGCGTTGGGCCTGAGCGGGACTGAAGGAGTGATGCTACTTGCTGCCATAGCTGTAGGTGGGCTACGGGTTTCCCATCGCTAGCTCTCCACCCCTGATTCTGCCACACCGGGAGCCAGACCGTGGCGGCTTTGGCCGTCCAATCCGAGTCTGTGTAAATGGCAAGTAGGCTTTCTGGGGGCTCAAACTCAAGCACTGCCAGAAGCGCTTGCACCTCAGCCGCTTGGCTGGAATGGGGGCGGGCTGGACCTTTGAGGGTATGGGCGTCGCTCACTCGCACGGCGCCGTAGCCTGTCCGAGGGGAGCCTCCAACGTGAAAGGAGGAGCCGTCACAGAACCAGCATGTGAAGCCATTCTGTCGGGCTTCCTCTAGCGGGACCCCCCAGGTGACTGGCCAGACAACCTGCGGTGGCGGGTCCAGGGGGCACTCGTGCTCGGTCCCGGTTACCAATAGGCCATAGGGGGCTGGAGGCTCGGTGGTCTCCTTTTTAAATTCTACTCCGCGGTTGACCAGGGCCAGGGTCCACTGTGCTATGCGGGCGTTTGAGACTTGTCCGTCTTGTATTTTTCCCGACAGGATATATTTGAGAGGCGTGTGAGTGGTTTGAACTATTGTACGTGACCCTCCTATGATAAATTCCCAATGGGTCAGACTCCAAACTAGAGCAAGGCAAGTCTTTTCGCATGGGCTGAACTTAGTTTCTACTGCGGTTAGGTTGCGAGAGGCATAGGCTACTACTCTAGCGGTTCCCGCCTGCTGCTGGGTGAGCGTGGCTCCTATGCTCTTGTCTGATACTGCCAGCTGAATAAAGAATGGCTGGGTAACATCTGGATGGGCTAGGGCCGGGGCTGCGGCCAGACTGCGCTTCAGCTCGGCTAAGGCTGTCTGTTGCTCCGGTCCCCACTCCCAGGGAGTGTTCTTCTTGAGGAGAGCATAAAGGGGGCGAGCTTTGTCTGCAAAGGACTCGATGAAGTCTCGGGAAAAGTTAAAAGTTCCTAGAAGGGCTCTGAGGGAGGGGACATCGGTGGGTGCAGGCAGCTTGGAAATGACCTCCATTCGCTGGGCGTCCGGGGTGCGACCCTCGGGTCCCAGGGTCAGACCCAGGTACTTGACGCTGGTCTGAACCAATTGGGCCTTTTCCCTGCTTGCCTTGAACCCAGTCTCGCGGAGGAGTTCCAGGACTTCCCTGGTGATTTGGCGGGCTAATTCTTCCGTGGGGGCGTGGACTAAAATGTCATCCACGTAGCTCAGTACGTGGGGCCTCGAGGAGGGTTGGAGGCGTTCCCACATCTGAACTACATGGGCATGACAAATGCTGGGGCTGGAGTGGAATCCCTGGGGTGTCCGCTTGAATGCGTATTGCTGGCCGCGGAAAGTGAACGCGAACTTGTACCAGCAAGACTCATGCAACCGGATGGAATGGAAAGCATTGGCCAGGTCTATGACCGAGTAGAACCGGGACCCAGCGGCAATGGCCGTTAGGATCTCATTATACTTGGCCACAACCGGGGCAACTGGAGGGGTGGTGGCATTCAGGGCACGGAAGTCGACCGTCATTCTCCAGGTCACTCCATCTGCTTTCAGAACTGGCCACAATGGGGCGTTGCAGATGGACTGCATCGGGAGTATGACGTCCCACTCAAGGAGTCCTTCTATAGTCTTGGCTATCCCTGCCTCAGCTTCTGCTGGGTACTTGTACTGTCTTTGGGGAGGGGGATCCTTTCCTTCGATCAGGACGCAGGCGCCCTTCACTATCCCACACTCGGCCTTGTCTGTCACCCACACTTCGGGAAAGTCCTGAACCCAGGGGTCTCCTGTGATGGGGGCGAGAGGAAGGGGGGCCTTGAGGGCTGCACATCGATGGACTGCATTAACAAAGTCTGGGCCTCCCGGGATGCGCCACAGGAGCCCGTTCGCTAAGTCAATGGTCAGTCCCTCGGCACGGAAAAATGGCATGCCCAAAAGCCCATCATCTTCTCCCCGGTTTGCGCATGCCGAAATCCGGGTGTCCAGGTTCCCAACAGAGAGGGGGATATCCTGCCAGACCTGGGATTCCTGCATGCCGCCTCCAAAACCGGCGAGCTGCATGGTTGTGGGGGTCTGAGTTCCCTTTGTGACTAAGGTGGGCCGGAGTATATTAAGTGAAGCTCCGGTGTCTATAAGGAGAGTGGCAGGCTTCTTCTTTTCCCCGGGAGTCCCGATCCCTGCCTTTACTGTCGGTCTCCCCCATGTATCCGGCTTTAGTTTGGCGACTATGCCCACGGAAGGAGACTGGGACTCGGGGCGACCCTATTCTGATCCTGTACCCTGATCGGTGGAAGCGGCGCTTCCTCTAAAGGGGTTGTTGGGGCTCGGGCGTTCCCGGACCGCAGCTATCGGGGGACTCGAGAAGGGAGGGTCTGGCGGCAAAGGGGGCGCCGACGGAGGTACTGGGGGCTGCTGCTGGTCTTCCCACTCCATGATCGCCTTCATTAGAACGGACGTGGGCTTTCCGTCGAAGAGCTCCATGTTCGCTCCAATGTTTTTGAGGCGCATCCATAGTTCCCAACGGAGGGAGTCCCTGGACTGGGGCGTGCTGCCGCGGTCCCGGTAGCCCTCGTGGTCGCCCTGCGATGCTCCCCAAGCGTTAGACTGATCTGGAGGCGGGTAGACCTGATGGTGGTACGGGTGCGATGCTCGCGAGTGAGAAGGGGCTATGGGTGCATCCTGTAGTCGGGGCTCGTGGGGTCCTTGCTGGGAGGAGGAACTGTAACTCGGGGCGGGCGCAAAGGAGACTCCCGGGCGGTAGTCCCTTGGTCCCCTACCCCGGTTAAAGCTACTGCTCCTTCCCCTCAGGATTCCTCCCCTTGCCTCCGGGTACGGGCTGCCTCCCTGTGGTCGGTACTGAGAGTGAGGGCCATGATTGGCGTAGGTGACTGCACTTATCGGCTCGCTCTCCTTCCTACGAGAGGCTGGGGGCTTCACATGGCGGATGGCGCCGGTTTCTCGCAACAGGCCAGCAATGCTTCTGATGCGAGCTTCCAGGTCTCCCCATGAGATGCTCCCGGGCTCTACTCCTGCCAGGGCTAGGCGGGTGGTACTATTGAGTCCATCTAAGACTGCTCTCCTGAATTCTAACTCGTCAAAGTCGGGTACATCGCTTGCATCTAGGTCCACTTCGTCTGCTAGCTCTGCAAGAAGCTGTTTCCTAGCTAAATATGCCTCTGGGTCCTCCCCGGGTTTCTGGGACTCCGCAATGTACAGGGCTTTCAAGCTTTTGGTGGGCCACAGGAATGCACAGATCTCTTTAATTGCTCCATACTGGCTGCGTGTGGCTAGCCGTCGGTTAGAAATATAGGCATTGAGGGCCGAAACTATCTCAGGGGCGGCGCATTGGCGAGCCAGTTGGGCTACATCGGAACCGCTAGCGGAAGGCTGAGAGGTGGTCACATGGGTGAACCACTGGATGGCGGTGTCTCGGTTTAGGGGTCCCATGCGATCTGCTATGGCTTGGAGCTCATCAGGCCTCCAATTGCGGGTTTCCTTAACGACCCGGTCTGTCTTTCTGCCATCCTCGTCCATGGATACTATTTCCTTAGTAGCTATTGGATGGAGGGGCTGTGGGGCTTCCTCGGGTTGGGGCGATTGAGATGCCCAGCTATCCTTACTATCTTCTGGGAGGGCCAAGAGGGCTGCGGGATGCACGGCGGAAATTACGGCCTGCTGCATCCCCAGGTGCTGCTTTAGGGCCTCTAGCTCCCTCTTACAAGCGGAGTGGTCTGCTGCGGCTATCTTTGCGACTTTCTGCTCTGCTATGAACTGGGCAGCATGGGTTAATTTGGCAATTTTCTCCTGGCCTTCAATTACTGCGTGCTCAGCCATATCGGCACGAGCGGTGGCTACTTCAGCCTTGTGCTGGGCGTCCTGGAGAGCAGCGGCTAGTCCCTGCTTCTCCAGCATGAAGTTAACGCGTTCTGAACGCCACTCGGCTGCTTTCTCCTCATGTTCCTTCTTTTCTTTCCTTAGCTTTTCTATCTCCTGTTCCTGTTCTTCCTGAGCTACCTGTAGCTTATTAATTAGGGACACGCTGTCCTGTAGGGCGGTGAAAAGTGCCCAGGCTCCATACCTATCCTTCTTACTTGACCTAGGTTTCTCCTTTTCGCAAAAATCCTGGAAGGCGCTTCTAACTATTTGGAGCGGGTCAGGTCCCTTGAAGGAACCGGCTTCCCAAGGGCAATCTCCCTTCTTAACTAGCCACTTCTCCAGGCGGGGCACGGTGGGGTTTGCCCGGTACATTTTACTTTTTAGTTTAAGGCTGATCTCGGGGGAGGTTAAAGAGTGGATCAGCGACACCAGGGGTGGGGCGATTAAAGCTGCTCAAGGGTTTTAACAACTTCTTCCTCTCTATGTCCCTTTTGGGAGGTTTATCCTTCCCTCAGGTCCTCAAGGGTTTTTACCAGGGGGTTTTAAGGTCCTACTTTTAGGTTCACAAGGGTATTTTAAGGGTCCTACACTCGGTTCTTCTCCACCGGGGGAGAAGGGAAAATTCCTATTCCCGTTTCAAGCTTGCCTACAAGCCACGGGACCAGGAAAAGTGTACTGGCTCAGAGGGTGCTCTCAAGCTCTCTAAGCCCAAGAACCAAAAACGCTCCGTGCTTCCAAGCCTCTGCTCAGAAGCCAAAGCTCAGGGGTCTCCCAAGCCTATACTCGGAAACCAAAGCTCAGGTGTCTCCCAAGCCTATACTCGGAAACCAAAGCTCAGGGGTCTCCCAAGCCTATACTCGGAAAACCAAAAAGTGTCCCCAAGCCTCGGCTCGGAAACTGCAATTAAGGGGTCTCCCAAGCCTCTGCTCAGGCAACCAGAAATGCTCCCAAGCCTCTGCTTAGAAACTGAAATGCTCCCAAGCCTCTGCTCAGAAGCTACAAATGCTCTCAAGCTCTCTGCCCAAGAACTAAACTCAAAGTGTCCCCAGGCCTCGTGCTCAGAGACAAACGGTTAAACTGTCTCCAAGCCTCGACCAAAAGACTAAATGTGCTCAAGGACTGCCTCTGCAAGTCCCCAAGCAAAAGTGCCCAGGAGTAAAACTACGGTACTCCTAAGCGGAAAAAGCGCTCAAGAGTTCAAACAACTCCCAAGCAGAAGTGTGCCCAAGAGTCCCACTGACTCCCAAGCGAGGTGCGCCCACGAGTCTGACTTAAAACTCGCAAGCGGAAAGGCGCCCAAGAGTCTACCTTAAAACTCTTAAGCACGGTGCGGCCAGCTGCCGCGGGGCTTCAGGAACCTGGCTTCAGATTCCCAAAGCTAACTAACCAAACGGACTAACGATCCCTTCACGTTTCCTCCGGAGCGGGGATTGAAGCCTAAGTGCTGGCAGGAATGGGGTTTGGACGGACTTAGGAGAGACGGGGGAGGGCGGAAAAGAGTTTTATATGTGCTGCTTCAGGAAGTATATATATATCTATAGAGCCTACTTCTGGGATCCCACCCACATAGACGCGTTTAGGCGGCCCGGAAGGTGGCCAGGAACTTCACCAGTTCAGAGGTCCTCACCCACAGTACACCGGTTATAACGGCTGGAGGGCCTCGCGGTGCACCACAAAAGGCAAGTAGTCCAAAGCTGGCTGAAGGAGGAAATGGGGGAAAAGCCAACCCACAAGATAGAAATGCTCGCTAGAGCCACACACACTCACACTTTTAATTCCCTGAGCTAAATTGCGCTCTTTACACTGAGGTCTGGAAAATTTTCCTCTAAGTCAGTTCGCTGAAAACACGCGTGTCGACTCGCGTGTATTCACACGAACTGGGTTATGCCTGCATTCTCCACCAGTAAACTGTTACCAGAACTGCTCTTTTATTATAATGGGGAATTAGCTGTAGCAGTCTGTAACTATTAATATTAAGCGAGGATCATAACCTATGTTTACGGAGGTCCCGATCCCAGACACTCTAGTGACAAAGAGGCAGACAACGAATAAGTTCCAAACACGTGTATTGAGTGTAGCGTAAGCCTAGCTTGCACAATCATACAAAGAACATACAAGGTCTAAGAAATATAGAGTAGGAAATACAGAGACGTTCGCATTAGCTGGTTCCCAACGATGATAGGGGGAATACTCACTTATCCTGAAGCAAAGCAGAGACACAACAGCGAGGTGGCCCAATGCCAGCACTGGGACCACAGACGGACAGCAAGGAAGTCTGGATAGGAATGGCCTAAGCCACGGGCAGCAAGGGGGGGGGTCTGGATAGGAATGGCCTAAGCACCGAGTGGTCTGGGAGACCAGCTTAAATACCCCAAAACGTACCCTGGGGCTGGTGCTGTACTTGGTGGTTCTCATAGTCTAAAACAAAGGTTCTAATGGGCTACTGAATGGCTTGGATGGGCCACTTTGGTAATCAGATTGTGATAAGTGACACCTCAGGAAGAGGGGACAAAAGAGGGAGGGGGAAATCCAAGTGGGCTGAAAGGATGTTCCAGCGGACAGGGCTTGTCCTGATGTCATCAGCTTCTGGAATGCGGAGGTTTCTTTCAGGGCAGGGCTGCCCAGAAAAAGAGTCCTTTGTGCAGTTAACCACACATGGAGTCAGTGAACTACACAGTCTATAGCAGCAGCAAGGCAATTGACACGCAGGCAGGAAACTGACACGTGTATCAGAGCACACACGTGCAAAGCAGTCTTTGTGCAGCAGTGAAACAGTAATGCAGGAAACTTTAACACAGTTCATGGCAGGCTTTAAAGCAGGGGAGGGGGCCTACTTGGCAACACATTTCAAGAGTTGAAATAGTCACATTTCTGTGGTGTTTTGAAAAGTAAAAATCAAGTATCTTAAATGTCCCCATGTCCCCATGTCAGACTTGGAGAGATAGAATTGTTTAGTTAGGGCCTGAGAGAGAATGACTGGCCTGAGGTCACCCCTAGACATGGGCACAAACAGGAAAAAAACCCCGAACACCCTGTTCATCGTCATCCACAAACAATGAACAACGAACACGAATGAACATGAACTGTTCCCAGACATGTTCATTTTTCATGGGAGCCAGAACCCCACCCCACCCCCAACTCTGACTTAGCCCCCCTCCCCTCAAACCCACTTACTTGGCCCTTTAAAGATCCCTTGAAACTATCAGCTGGCAGGAGGTGGGGGGGATTCCTGCAAGGGGCAGGGCCCTTTAAACACCCCACAAACTGACCTTCCCAATGTCCAATACCCACCAAATTTGCAGGGGACATAGTCCTCACTGTCCTCTGAAGACCCCCCAAGTTTCAGAGAGATTGCACCCCGGGAAAGGCATGATCCACAGGTCTCCCTGTTGGCTGTCATTTTCTCTTCACAGTGGCAAAAACAGGACTCTCTGCTGGAAGTACTTTGAAGGGTTAAAGCCAAAAGGAAAGCCAGAAGGAGTTCAGACAGAGTTCAGTCCCTCCCTGCCTCCGGTTGCCAAGGGAATTGATTGCAGCAGGTGCCAGTCTGTCTGGCTTGCTGAATGGCTGCCGAAGGTAACGAACAAGGGTTGCAATGACCACCTGTTGGTTTAGGATGGGGCATCAAGAACAGCTTGTTTGAGAACAGCAGATTAGGCTGTTCGTGGGTTTTTTCTGTTCGTAATGCTGTTCGTGCCCATGTATAGTCCCCCCTTAAATTCCATGGCAAGTGGAGATTTGAACCTGAGTCCCCCTGGTCCTTGTCCAACCTTCTTAGCACATATTACACAGTATCTCTATGTTGCTCAGATACGTTGTTAAGGCCCTCTTTATTTTTCAGTTATATTTTGCCTTTAACCCTCTTCTTACACCCTCTGAGTAGATTGCTGCCACGAGGAATTATATACCAAAATAGTTAATGTAAATTTTCCCTTTAATAACGTGCCGAAACATCAGGCTCCTTTGTGAGACTATGTGGCCCTGAGGAAAGGAATGGGATATAGGAACAACATACACTCTTGGGATAGAAAACAAAACAAAACAAATGTTTATTTTTACAAGAAGCATATCAGTTTCACACTATTACTTCAACTTGATGGTTTCAAAGATAGTTCTCCGTTCTTAAAGTTTCTTTACATAGGCTCAGTCACACAGATATGCATAAACTTTCTCTCTTAGGCGCACATACAGTTTGCCCACTTCAGATAGATCAATCACTCACTCAAATGTACATAGACTTTCTCTCAGGTGCACACACAATTTGCCTGTCTAAACCAGAATCAATATTTCTCTCAGAAATGCATAGACACCCTCAGGCTGCACACAGCTTGCCTGTCTAAACCAAAAAAACTTCTTTTCTCTCTGCTCAGTAACTAAAAACAGTAGTTCACTCCGCCCACAGTCTCATTCATCAACCCATCATCTCACTCACTCATCCCTCTCTTTCACCCCCACTATTCATCTGTACCACATCAAGCATTTAAAGGCACACACACATTTAAAATCATTACATCCCCTTCTCATCTAATCACACTTTCAAATAGGTCAGCTAACCCTTCACACAACTGTCCAACCTTTCTACTTCTTCTTCCCATTCACTTTCCTGTGTTAATAAGTAAACACTTTCCTAGGTCTGTTCAGATTAATATTGTCTCACTATTCCTGGTAGCCTTCATTTTTGGATAGCTTCCAGCTGAGCTGGCTACGGCGAGCTGATAGATTAGCCTCTTAGAGACCACCATAAATGCTCAACAATCTATATCTGTTGTGATCTGGACTGAATTAATTGCTTGTGGGAGCATGCAAAGAACTACTCTAGGTCTTTATGACACAACCCCAAACCAGCATGGGCTGATTGAAAACTGTGGTTGCCATACGGTAGCCCCATTCAGAGAGCATTGCAATAGACATGAGTAGGATTCTGAGAAGACCGACTTAGGATTGTTCGCTTAAGGATACTTAAGCATTCTTAAGAGGAGGCAGCAATTTCTGCCAATTCACTACAGCCCTTCACTACAGTTGGCCCCAAAGCTTTTACTGAGGATCCACAGACCCCTGGGAACAAAATTAGTTCAGTAGGCAGAAACAAATGGGAGAAATCTGCAAAATTAGCCAATTTGATCCAACCTGTTTAAAGTACATGGATTTTAAACATTCTCTTCTTAGGTTTTAGGGCTTTGAACATTCTCTTCTTAGGTGAAATCTCAGTATCACACTTTTACCATGCAACCAGCAATTGCTTTTTAATGGAGCAGCCACCAACCTCCTGGGATCATTTCCTTCAAAGCATTGGTCAGGGTGAGCAGTGAAGAAATCATATGAACACTTAGTCTCACATTCAGAACAGTAAAAAAATTCTTGCATATCATTCCCACATCTACTTTTTGGCAGCTAAAAATGGGCATCCTGGTCAGCCTGTAAGACATTCACAGTGGTATCGATTTACTCCATTTTTGGGGTGACAGAAGTTGACCAACCCACTAATTAACAGCTGCCCTTCGGAAGAAAATACTCAGGGTTATCATAGTATGACAACTGAAAGATCTGCTGACATTTTGATTAAGGAGAGTAGCCATTTTCAGACTACAGAAAATGAACATGAAAAAAGAAAAGCAATATGACAGCATTTCTGCACAAAACACATTGCTATGGCAACCCAAGATTTCTCCAGGGGCTCCTTCTTGTAAGAAATGTTTTAAGTGCTCACCACTAAATTGCAGGATCTTTGTGCATGCTTTGTAGAGAACAGAGATGAATACTAATGATTCACAAAGAAAGGCAACTTTATAAATAAGTGTTTCACAAAGATGTAGGTGGCTTTCAAATTGCTGCCAAAGTCTCTGAAAAAAATATGAGCAGAATAAGGATTAAAGAGACTATACTGTATACCTATGTGATCTGCTGAGTGTAATCAGAAATACCAATAGTTCATTATTTTACCCGCATGTTCAGTATTTTCTCCTGCAGTTAGTATCAGGTTATTTGTTGAAATGGAAGGAATCATTCCCCCAACCCCTGCCCACAATTTAGTCCTGCACCTTGACAAGTGAAAATTCACCAGACCCAAATCTCAACGTTCAAAGAATTGCTAGGCTTCACATCCTGAACCACTAAGATTACTAGGCCCTATCCACTGACCATTCACAAGCCATAAGCATGAGGTGAACTAGATGTACTTCAAGTAGGGTTGCCAGGTCCCCCTGTCCTCCTGGCAGAGAGCCCTAATCAGTCTGGAACGGGCTGACATCCATTCTACCTCAGTACTCTGTCACTTGAGTACCATTTCATTCTGCTGCATGTGTAGACAACAGGGTTGCCAGATTCCTGCTTGTTATACAAACTAACGGGAATCCAACCGGTAAACCAGTCTCCAGCAAGAAAACCAACCGGAGGGTACAATATCAGGCAATCAACACAAATTATCAAAAGTGCAAAATTTATCAAGTGCAAAGTGCAAAGTGCGATATTCAGTTGAACAATTAATACCCAATAAATATCAATAAATATATACACATTACATCCAACAATTGTTCATACAAAGGATGTTCCACAATCCGTATACTACAAAAATTCTACGATTTAAACGCTCACATGAGCAACAAATTTAACAAGGTGCAAATTTCAAAGGGAGTACAGGCAGGCGCAATGGTGGTGAATAGGGGTGTGCAAAGGCACAGTGGTTCGGCTTTCCTGATTCAGGTATAGCCGAATCAAGAAGCCGATTTGGGAACAGCTGTACCGGCTTGCCGATTCGGGTATAGCGATTCGGGTATTGATTCGGCTTGATTCGGGGGTTCGGGAAAGCTTTTCAATGGGAAAAAGCCTCCCCAGGCTTCTCTGAAACCTGGGGGAGGCATTTTCACACCGAATCAAGCCAAAATTGGTGGGGTCCTTCCTCTAACTCCCCTCTAACAACCTCCCAAGTTTCAGACCGATTGGACTTTGGGGGGGGGAATGTTATGGCCCACCAAACCAAGTCACCCTATCCTCGCCTATAAAAGGGCATAGCTTTAGATTGCTGCTGCTAATCTCCTATTTTGTGCTTGCTGCTGCTGATCTCCATTATTTCCTATGGGTGAAAAATGAAGAGGCAGGCTTCCTTTGCCAGGGGTGGCATTTTGCATGCAAAATGCCCCCCAACCCTCAGGGGCCCTTCTCCCACCTTTCCTCCCACCCCCCACCAAGGCACAGCCAGCTCCCACTTGGGGAAGGGCATTTCATGGCTTCCCAAAGTAGGTGCTCTCAGCCCCCAAAGTCCACCCCCTACAGCCCCACACATACCCAATACCCCCCCAGCTGCCAAACAGACCCAAATTCCCACATTAGCCCCTCACAGACCCAAATCCACCCCCTGTAGCCCCACACCCATAACCCCAGGAACAGGCTTGCCAGCCCTCTCCCTTTGTTCCCTATGCTGGGAACTTCTAAACTCTCTTACCCAGGGCAATTCTGCACAGCCCAGGGGTGCCACAATGGTGGGCACACTTCTGGGTGCCAGCTTGTCCCTGGGAAAGAGCACCTGAACCACAGACACCCTCCCTCAAATTCCCCCACCACCTACAGAGATGGCTGGCCAGCCAGCCCCATTGTTCCCTATGATGGGAACCAACTGCACAACAAAGAATAAAACACGAACAACACAAAATAAAGTTTTTAAAAAAATATTTTCTCCCTTTCAAAGTACAGGTAGGCAAAGCATTATGACACATTACACCAGCAGTCCCCCACACAGAAAAATAACACAACTCTCACTTAACATCAGAGAATCACAAAAACACAATTCCTGTCAAAAACACTTTATTTCTTGAACAGCTTTAGGTTACACAGCAGGGGGGCACACCAAAGGGCATGAAAGCAGCGTACTACACAAAAATAACACAACTCACTTCACATCAGAGAATCACCCAAACACAATTGCTGTCAAAAACGGTGAAGTGGGTTGTATTATTTTGTGTAGTACACTGCTATCATGCCCTGTTGTGCCCTCCTACTGTGTAACCTAAAGCAGTTAAAGAATGCTTGGGAGCATTTGTGGAAAAATACACTGAAGATTTCAACTTGTACAAATATTAAAGAGAATGTATATAAAATGATGTACAGGTGGTATCTAACACCAAAGAAAATTGCGCGAGGAAATACTAATATGTCAGACAGATGCTGGAAATGTAAAAAGCATGAAGGATCATTATACCATATGTATAATGTATAATGTACCATATGTATAATGTGAGGTAGCTAAGCAATACTGGGGAGATATAATTGAAGTAATTAATGAGGTTTTGCAAAACCAAATAAATAAGAACCCAGAATTGCTGCTACTGAACTTGGGAATGGAAGATGTTCCAATGCAGTACAGAACATTGTTATTTTACATGACTACAGCAGCAAGACTTTTATATGCGCAGAAATGGAAAGTACAAGAAATACCAACTACAGAAGATTGGATTTACAAATTGCTGTACATCAGGGGTGGGCAATTGTTTTGGCTCAGGGGCCACTTTGTGGGAGCGGAGGTTAGCAGAGGGCCGCACCTTTTAAAATGATTGCATTCATTAGTTAACTTTGCATTTCAGAAAAGGTATAAATTGTATCATAAAAATCAATAAATATAAATTAAATAAAATAGTGGTAGTTTTATTCAATTTATTTATTGTGCTAATTTCATATCATCTATAGCTGCAAGCACATCCACTAGCTGTCCTAGTGGAAAAAACGAGACGAATCTTCGGTCGCGCACGGGAAGGAAATCTTGGTTCAAGGCGGATTTTTCTGACTGTCTTGGTGGGCCACAAAAAACTCTGTAGTGGGCCGCATGTGGCCCGCGGGCCGCAATTTGCCCACCCCTGCTGTACATGGCTGAGATGGATAAAATGACAAGAAAACTCAAAGACCTTGATCCAGGAGAATATATTGCAGATTGGGGGAAATTGAAACAATATCTAGAAAAAAAATGGGATGTTAAAGGAGGACTGTGGCAGTTTGAGAACTATTAATTTGTGATTTCTTAAATAGAAGAGAGGAGTAACTTTACCATTAATGGGAAAATTTAGCTATTAATTAACCTAAGCTAGTATTACTATTAAGAGATTTTATCAAAAATATACAGTTTAAACAGTGATGTAGAGAATGGATATATTAGTGGATTTGATAGAGTATATATAAGAGAATTTGAATATGCTTAGAGTAAGAGATATAATACATATATGATTTAGAAGAATTTAATGGAAAATAAGTTAAGTAATAAGATAGGTTAAGGGTTGGAAAGCTGTTGGAAGTCTATAAGGAGGGGGGAGGGAAAGGGTGGGGGTTGAAATAAATTAGGTATGATGGGGAGTGTATGTAATAACTATGTACTCACCAATAAAATTTTTTTAAAAAGAGTTGGATGACTTAATATTTAGCACGTGTGAGTCTAATGCTAGGCAACACTGAATTTGATGCTTGCTCTCATTGTATTCAGAAAAATGTGATAGATTTTGCCCATGGTAAAGTTTTTGTGTGAGATTTCGTTGGTTAAAGCGCCTCTGGGCCTGCAGAAAATATATGAAGTTTGAACAACTGAAGAAGAAATGTTAACTATATTGGACTTCTCTGGGAAAAGATAAGCTAGAGATCTAATGACACAAAGAGGTGTATAAGATTTGCCATAACACATATTCAGGAACACATAAAACAGCACCATGAACCAACCTACGTGTTTAAGTTGTCATAGGATGTGCTTACCTATATTGTACTATAACAATTTCTTGGGAAAATTTCTATTGGGGAAAATTGTGGAAGATACAAGGTTTCTGCTACCTCTAGCATAATGGTTAAGTGGGTGGGTTGCAAATCAGCACTCTGATGGTTCGAATCCACTATTGCCCTGAGCTCAGCAGGTGTCCTTGGGTAAGCCTCTCAGCCCAAGTTCTCCAACTGTATTGTGGTGATAATGATAACACTGACCTTGTTCACTGCTCTGAGTGGGGCACTGATCTGTCTAGAAGGGTGGTATATAAGTACAGCTGTTGTTGTTATTGTTACCTGAGCACTATAACCTTGGTCCTCCTGGCTCAGACTCAGACATGAAAATAATCTTCAAAAGATGAATAAGAGACGTTAGGAACCACCCTAGAGGGAGATCAGGGGGATCAGGTGATGCCCAGAATCACTGGATTGGACCTAGAGCTGATGAATTCCAAGGTCTTTGACACGCCTGCTCCTGAAACCTCAGCTCAAGAAGCTGCCAACTCACAAGACCCCAGGGTAGCTGTACCTCTCCCTTGTAGTGCTAGACCACAGACCACCAGCCCTCCAGGTCCCTTCCATGGCAGGAAACTGTAAGCCAGTAAAGAGGCAGAAAAATTGTAAAGAAGAATTGGGCTTACACCTTGAGGCTCCTGCTACCAAGCTGGATTACTGTTCTGGTGCCTGTACTTCTTTACAGCATTGGATCTCCTCCAAGCCCTAACTGGTTGAAGGACAGGGACAGGTGGGGCTTCTTTCCCTTTAAGGATATTTAAGCCGTAAGCAAAGTCAGATGTTCAATATTCAATGGTCCTGTTCAATGGTTAAACTTGGACCAGGAGAACTCCAGACCATGGCCTACACTTTACTACTGCCCTGAGGAGTAGACCCCAATCTCCAGATGTTGTGTGGATCTCTGTTCTGGAGGAGTCCATAGCCAGCTCTGGGAGTCAACTGTTGAGACAGAACAGATGGTCTCTGTGGCTGTGCTCATGAATATTCAACACAATGCTGGAACAATATGTTAGGTCTCTCTATTGAGCACAACCCTCATACATCTGCTTTTATTTCTCAAAACCAAACCTCAATAATTGTTTCCTTCAAGCAAGACGTATACATTTTTTAAAAAAACACCCTGGCTGACTCTTTTTAGAAGTATACTGTTAATGCTATCATTAACAGTATTCTTCTAAGAAGACCCAGCCAGTTTTCAAAAAAACGTGTAAGTCTCACTTACTGGTTGAAAAATAGGGTGCAAGAGAATGCCGGAAAGGCAGGGAGAATGCCTGCACAGAATGTGCCAACGGGTACAGTCATGTATAACTTAAAACAATACAGGACTGTTATACAAGAAATAATTCATTTTGTCCAAATGGCATATCAGCAGTTGTTGACTAAAATCCCCGTTGATAGCTTTCAAGGCTTATTGCATAATGATAATTGTTATTGGTTGATGGAAGCTTTAAAAAAAAGATTAAGCAGAGATATCCAAGGTCAACCCATTTCACATCCATTCAGATTTACTATAGTTTTAAATGCTTTCTGCATGGATACAGACTCAGGCACTGATGGCTAAGCTTTAAATACGGTTCTGGATTAGAGAAAGCAATATCCTGTTCTGCTGTATTCAGGTCCCTGCCTGAAGTATGTGTTGATTTTTTTCCCCTAACAAAAATTGCATGAGGACTTAATTCTTTTCCATGGAACACAACTAGTATAAAGATTGAATGCAGTCTATTGAAAAAGGAAATGTTGGCAGTTAAAAGCTAGTTGCAAGCTCTGAACTTTGCTTTAATGCAGTTTTTTATGTTTCAAATACAGTGGCAGTTTTAGAAAACAAGATCAAAGCACAATAAAGAGATTCACAGGGAAAGGTAATCATTTCTAAAGCTTACCAGGTCAAGTTTAGTATTTTGCAGGATTTAAAATATCTGTTTATGTGTCCATCTGCATAGTTTAAATTATGGGAGCAAACAAAAGCACTTTATGGTCCCAATTTGTGTGCAAAATTAATGTGAATTTCAGAATTCTTATGTTTGAATGTTTGTACCATAAACTTTGTTCGTGACATTTTTGTTAAGAATTTGTGCTTTGTAGAAATTACTGTGGACCTTGTTTAATATCCTCTCCCCACCACACACAGAATATAAAGATTTATGATTTGTCTTCATCTGTCACATGGTCATTCAGCTTGCTAGCATGGGAGGGAAAGCTGGGTAAGAGATAGCCTTTACCAATGTTAAATACTCCTTGGTGGTGGAGACTACCCTCATAGTTGGTGGAGTTTTCATGGCGAGAGACTAACAGAGGTGGTTTGCCATTGCCTGCCTCTGCAACCCCTGGTCTTTGTTGGAGGTCTCCTATCCAATTACTAACCAAGGCCGACCCTGCTTAGCTTCTGAGATCTGACAAGATCAGGCTCACCTGGGCTATCTAGGTCAGGGCAAGTACTCCTTAGCCTTGCAGAAAAATAGTAAGAAGGCAACTCTATTTCTCTTCTGTTTATTTATACCTACTTTTCTCCTCAATGGGTACAGAAAACAGCTTATCAGAAAACAGAAAATGCATCATTCATCTCTCCATTTTATCCTCACAATAAAACCCTGTGAAGTAGATTTAGACTAAGAGAAATGAATATTCTAGGGTCATCCTGAAAACTTTGGTAGAATAGATTCAAACTTGGGTCACCCATTTCCTAGTCTGGTACTTGCTGACTGGTAGGATTCCTGCCCGCTCCAAAAGCAGAATTAGCTTTAGATTGCTCCTGTGTATTTTCCATGTGCTGTTCAGAGGCAGAAGCTGTTTGAAAGTGCAACCCTCTGACAGCTGGCCAGAGAGTTATTGTAGCTGAGGGAAAAGTTCTTGCATTCTCAGCCCCCCAAAAAAGGCCCCAAGGAATGCTACCTGACATAAAGTTAGCTGACCCAGAAAAGCTGCCATGCTTGATTCAGAAACAGAGGTTGACTGTGCTTGTGCAGCTCTATGCAGAGGGGGGGGGGTGCTACTCTAACTGCATGCAGTGATACTTGCCAGGAAGTGGGAGTTATGTGACAGTGATGGACTGTCCCAAGTCAGTTTGAGGTTCTCTGCTTGTGAGCATGCAGGTATGTATAAGACAGAGAACATCTTTCCTACCGGAGAAGTGACCTTGGTGAATTCCATGTCACCACAAGGCTATTTACCTTCCTTTCAATATCTCTAATAGGAGCAGCAGGCACAAAGGTTGCAAAACTAACACATGAAGTCTCTCAGAGTTAAAGATCCAATTTTAAAAGCTTTATTTCTAAGCACACACAAATAAGTCACTGTGGGAAGAAAAACAGGAATGGGAAACACAGAATTTAAACATATAGATTCTCTAGTAGTTGTGCTTTCTCTAGTAGTTGACACAACCCTTCCCAAGCACCCTCTCTTAGATTTAAGAGCCTGAGCAATCCCTTCGTTTACTGAGGGGCTATGGCCACTTAAAAGATAAAAGAGGGTCAGGTGAGAAAGACTCAGGATGAATCCAACAAATTTTAAAGCCTATTCTGTGGTGGTAAAGAAACAATATTTCTTTTCCACTGTTGCATCCATGCAGTATAGACCAGCAGTACTCTGCTTGGTGGTCAGAGGCCTATTGGGTTCTAGCCTACAGAGGTGGACTGTTCTATAGCCCACTGCAATTGTTTTTGTGGATAAAATCTCTCAAATCTGTTTCAACTTGAACTCTAGATTAATTATGCCAAGATCGGATGCTCCTAGGGCACCAACTTGTCCAATTGTATGGGATACCTTTCAAATTGTTCAGCCTCGGGAGGATGTGGACTGGATTCTGGGGAGACAGGAAATATTGCCCTGAGAAAGGGGGTGGTAATTCCTGCCTTAAAGTGGGTACTACTACACCTACTCCTACAGAAATCTATCTGATTCCAGTAAAGCTGAATAACTACCATCCAGTATCAAATAGTATCAAATGTGCTATTCTTGAGCAAGACGATTGAACACGTTGTGGCTAGGCCACTTCCTTTTTTTTATAATAAATTTTTTATTGGATGGGTCAATATATAATCAAATTAAGATACAAATATAATCCATTTCAATTCCCATGAATATATTTCCCCACCCCCTCCCTTCCCCCCCTTTTCGATGTTGACTTCCAACAGCACTCCAACCCCCCATTATTAGTAACACATTATTTCTATACTAAAATTGTTCTTATCTTGTTAATAGTAAAGATCTTAACTATATCTTATATTACTTAGTATCATTAAAACCCCTCAAAAGACCATAATTGTCCCTTAACATCCCATTTCTTTTCCATATATTTTTTCAACTTTTTCCAATCTTCCAAAAATGCTTCTGGATCTTGATCCTTCAAGTTTCTTGTTGGTTTGTCCATTTCAGCCATGTACAACAATTTCCTTGTCCATTCTTCAATTTCAGGTATCTCTTCTCTCTTCCAGTACTGAGCATATATTATTCTAGCTGCTGTTATCATGTAATATAACAATATCTTATCATTTCTGTTAACATCTTCCAAATGCAAAGATAGTAACAACATTTCTGGATTTCTAGCAAGATTATAGCAAAGTATCAAAGACATCTCAGCACATATTTTGGTCCAAAAGTCTCTAGCCTTACGACAAGTCCACCACATATGAAATAGAGAACCTTCATGCTCCTTACATTTCCAACACTTATTAGATAGCTGTTTATTGGCTATTGTAACCAACCATATTTGAATGGCAACTCCTCATTTGGTTTGAGTTTCACCTCCGTATCTGCTACTTCTGTTAGGTCCTTGAGGGTAAGCCATTCTCTTCCTTTGTATTCTAGGTTTGGATTGATCACATCAGCTGGTATAATCCACAGTGGTTTCTTCTGATCTATAAATTTTTTGTACTTTAGCCAAGTCAACAGTAAATTTCTTCTCAAATAGTGGTGCTGAAACATTGCATCCATTTTATACTTATTGTACCACATATATACATGCCATCCAAATAGTTTATTATAACCTTCCAAAGTTAGTAATTTATGATTGGTTAACGACACCCATTCTTTTAACCAGACTAGACATATCGCTTCATGGTAAAGTCGAAGATCAGGTAACTGCATTCTACCTCTTTCCTTAGCATCACAAAGTACTTTCATCTTTACTCTTGGTTTCTTTCCTGCCCACACAAATTCCGATATCTTCTTCTGCCATTTTTCAATTTGTTTTTTGTCTTTTATAATTGGTATTGTTTGCATTAGGAACATAATTCTAGGCAAGACATTCATTTTGACTGTGGCAATCCGACCAAACCACGATAAGTTTAATTTATTCCATTTTATCATATCTCTTTCAATTTGTGTCCAGAGCTTTTCATAATTGTTCTTAAATAAATCAATATTTTTAGCTGTCAGCTCTATTCCCAAATATTTAGTCTTGTGTACCACTTCACAGTTTGTTAATTCACTCAGTTCCTGTTGCTTCTTCTTGGTCATATTCTTGGTTATTATTTTTGACTTCTTTTTGTTTATATAAAAGCCTGCCAAATCTCCAAATTCCTTAATTTTATCAAGTAATCTTGGCAAAGTTTGTAGTGGATCTTCTGCTATAAACATCACATCATCTGCAAATGCTCTTAACTTATAAGAAGATCCCTTTATTTTTATTCCTTTCATATTATCATCTTCTCTGATCTGCCTTAGTAATATTTCTAGGACCATCACAAATAACAACGATGATAGTGGACATCCTTGTCTTGTACCTTTTCTTATTTCAAACTTCTCTGTCAGGTCGTCGTTGACACAGATTGTCGCTCTTTGTTCCTTATACATTGTTTTTACTGCTTCTATGAATTCTTTACCTAGGTCCATCTTTTCCATTGATGCGAACATAAAGTCCCAGTTCAAGTTGTCAAAGGCCTTCTCTGCATCTGCAAAGAAAAGGCTAACTTCTTCGTCTGGTCGCTTGTCAAAATATTCAATGGCATTTATAACCACTCTTAGGTTGTCTTTTAGTTGTCTGTTTGGTAGGAATCCAGCCTGGTGCTCTCCTATAAAGTCCATTAGCCATATTTTAAGTCTGTCTGCTAGTATTCTTACCATTATTTTATAGTCATTATTTATAAGCAAAATTGGTCTGTAATTTTTCACATCTGTCAAGTCTAGTAATTCTTTCAGGATCAAAGCAATGCTCGCTTCATTCCATGTATCTGGAAGTCCTTTTCCTTGAAGTGTATCATTCATTATATTTTTTTAATATCGGTACAAGGTCTTCCTTCATTACTTTGTAGAATTTAGCTGTGATCCCGTCCGGACCTCGTGCTTTTCCAATCTTTGCTACTTCTATTGCTTGTAAAATTTCTTCCTCTGTTACTGGAGCATTCAGTCTCTGTTTCATTTCTTCGTGGCTAGGCAACTTCCTGAATGAAGAAGATTGTTTGGACCTATTCCAGTCTGGTCTCAGTCCTGGTTATGGAACTGAAACAGCTTTGGTTGCCATGATGGATGAGCTTTTGCAGAAGATGGGAAGAGGGAGTACAACCCTATTAATTCTTCTGGACCTCAGTGGGTTCTGATACCATCTGTCATGGAATGCTTCTGAACTGCCTTTTGGAATTGGGACTCAGAGGCACCATTTTGTAGTGGGTTTGGTCCTATCTTGAAGGTTGGTTTCAGAGTGTGGTGCTGAGGGGGAGGGATGATGCTCACCACTTTGGCCTCTGGCCTTCTGGTTCCCACAAGGTTCCATCTTGTCTCCCATGCTTTTTAACATCTATGTGAAGCTGTGGTGAGAGATTATCCAGAGATCTGGGCTGAGTTGTCACCGTATGGAGATGTGCTGGATATTAAGCAGAGTAAATAAAGTGCAATGGAATAAAGCAACACAGATGTGTGTGTTGATGAACTTCTAAAAAAAGTTTACTTCAAAAATTAGGGAAATGGTTAACTGGGAAGAAAACAACAACAGTTTAACTAATTTATCTTTCTAGTTCTGATATATTCCATCTTGTTTCTTTTGTTCCCTCTCTCTCTCTCTCTCAAACACCTTATGTACATGCAGTAGAGATGGGCATGGAACAAAAAAAACCCGAACCGCTCTGTTTGTGGTTCATTAATTTCCATGGAACATGGAACATAAACATAACAAACTCACCCAATTTCTGAACCGGTTCAAGGTTTGGGGTTTGGGGGGCCCAGGATGGCTCCCTTCATGCTCAGAGAAAAAAGCACCCTTTCCCCAAACACCTCCCCAGTCCCCAGTCAGTAAGAAAAACAAGAAAGCAAGAGAAAAGAAAAGAGGCTTTTCAGCCCCCTTTCCAGCAGCCTGAAGTGCAGGCCAAAGTTCCAAGCCCAATCCCAACACCACAGCCAGCCACCAAGATCTCCTCCCTCTCCTAGTCTAGAGAAACTGAAACCACGAATCACATGGCTTCCCCTATTTATGGGAAAAGCCAAGGGATTGAACAACACAGGAGCACTCTGGTTGGCAGAAACACCTGCCTAACATGGTTTTGGAAGGAAGAGATTGGTGTTACCATGGCTGCTGAAGGCCCATCTCCTCAGTTGCCTTGGAGATTCTAATCCTCCCTTCCCTTTTCCTGGCTGGATAGGCCAGAGTGGGAGCTCTCTAGTGGGCAGGGACAGCTGCCAACAAGCCTGGAGGCCTCAGATTGGGGGCAAGCTTGCCACCATTGCCTGGGTGAGGGAGTATTTGACACCAAAAGTGTCCAAACCGGCAACGGAGTGATAAGAAAAGTTTGGTTTGGAAAAACGCGGTCCCATGGAACGCGTAGTTCTTTGACCACAAACTAGCTGTTCCAAATGGAATTTTGTTCCGTAGTTCATTTTATGCTCATCTCTAACATGCAGTATAGCATGAACTATCTCCAATATATTGATCAATCAATAGTCAATCATAGGGTCACCTCGTTAAGAATAAAACTTCCCCTTTTTTGGAGGGAAGACTCTACTTTACAACTAATTGCCTTTATGCTAAACATGCTATCTTTAGCTTATAGAAACTTCAGATTAACCCTTTCATGACTGAGGGGATGACACTTGCAAAACAAGATGACACTCAGCTCTGTCTTGCACTTCCAGCAGATCCTAGGGAGGCTGTGAATACCATGAACAGGTCCTTCGAGGCAATTTAGGGGTGGATGAAGGCTAACAAGATAAAACTTAACCCTGACAAAATGGAAGTGCTACTGGTGGGGGTAAGGTCAGGCCCCCAAACTGGGATCTCTCCTGTACTGAATGGTATTGCCCTCTTCCTAAAGGAGTAGGTTTGTAGCTTGGAGGTGTTGTTGGACCAGGGCATCTGGTTGGGTAAACAGGTGGGACCATTGGCCTTTCACCAGTTTTTGCTGGTGAATGACCAGCAGCTGTTCCTGGGCAGGAAAGATCATGCACTGTGGTATATGCCCGGTAATTTCTTGATTAAATTACTGCAATGCAGTCTAAATGTAGTAGTAGTAGTAGTGGTGGTGGTGGTGGTGGTAGAAGTAGTAGTAGTAGTAGTAGTAGTAGTAGTAGTAGTAGTAGATTTATTGTTATTAGCAGTAGGCCATCACAAGATTTTTTTAAAAATGTGCTTCATTCACAAGATAAAAAACAAAACACGCTTTATTCAATGTAGTCTAAATGTGGCTACCAATAAATATTGTCCTGAATCTACAATTGGTACATAATGCTGAGGACAGGAGTGGATTGTAGGGAGGGACCATATCATTTGAGTCAAGTTCTAGCTATACTGGTTCTCAGCTTGCTTCTGGGCCCAATTTAAGGTGTTGATATTGACTTTTAAAGCCCTATATCTCATTTTAAATGTATTAATGTTTTAAGTTTTTTAATATTTATTGCTTTGGGAACCCTGAATTGGGTGGAAAGGTGGCATAGAAATGTTTTAAATAAATAGTGTATTTCTGTTGGATGTTCATTAAGTAAAAATGCACAGGAAAGTACTCATATGCCTCTGTGAATTTTCATTGTATTTGTAGACACATAAGTTTCTCCTTTATGCAAAAGAAACCTTGAAATAAAATTAGCTGATGTAGATAAAAGGCTGTCAATTGACATACAGACTACGGGGATTTTGTTTAATATTAAATCTGAAAGACATTTGTCTGCCTACGTGTTGGCTGTAGAATGCATTTTTGCCAGTAATATTTGCGAAAAGAAAAATGATCTGGAAGAGAAAGTAATTTACAGCTGAAGGAAAATGGAATTTTCGAGCCAATGAATTTTGGTTTTGCTTGTGTTTGACGCTTATTGCAAGGATATAATTTTACAGAGAACATTTTTAATCATGTAGTTTCATAGTTTCTGAACCAATTAGGCAAGATGTTCCATTTGTGGACATTTTGTCTTGACATTCATTAATAATAAGCCCTATTTCAATAGATGTGAACTGAGTTATGTGAGTTATACCAGAGAGAAACTGCATATACTTTGCAACTCAACATGATATCCTTTAATCACTGACAACAGAGAGGAATACATTGGCTTAGAAGGGCCATCTTGGAATGATTACTTGAACAGATTGTGGAAAGCAAATTTACAAAGCTCCTCTCATTTTTAGCTTTGTGGTTACCACAGGGTCAAGTATTCTCAAGAAACTTCTAATCAGACAGAGACCTGTTTAGCTTTAACAAGGTTTCTGCACCATGGGCATTCAGACCATAACTTGAGCCAAGCTTTAGCTGCAGGCAAATTGAAGAATTCAAAATAAGAATCAGGACTTAACAAAGGCAGAGAAACAATACGTAAAAACAGATATTGAGAGATTCCCCACCCTTTAAATGCTAACAGTTAATCAGACATTTTCTAAAAGATGAAGACGAATTTTAGATAGTTCACTAGGTTAAAAGCCAATAGAAGCTGTTATTACTGGGAGGGGGGCGTTTCCCTCCCTCCCAGTCCTTTGTTTCCTTTGGTAGCTGCCACCACCCAAATTGAAACAGTCTTGATCCTTCACCAGCCATTTGGGAAGCTGGTGAGCCCCTGAGCGTGTGCAGAGTTCTAGCAAATGGCTAAGCAGGAAGCTTGTGGGTGAAGCTTGGACACAGCTTGACTTAACCAAGGAAAGATCTTTATTGTACTACAGCAGAATATAAAATAGAGAGAGCACAATGATATGACAGAGCAGCAGAAAGGGGAAGGGAAATACAGGCGCCTGTATTTCCCTCCCTGCTGCTCTGTAACTGCTAAACTTGTTCTCTTACCTCAAAGTTTGCTTGGATCTGTAGGCATCCTGGAAGCTTAAAGTTTAGCATTTACAGAGCAGCAGGAAGGGGAAGGGAAATACAGGCGCCTGTATTTCCCACCCTGCTGCTCTGTAAATGCTAAACTTTAAGCTTCCAGGACGCCTACAGATCCCGGCAAACCTTGAGGTAAGAGAACACGTGCTGAACCTAGGTATTTCTTAATGTGTGTTTTGGCTCTTAGTGAATACTGAAACCTCAGTCACAACCAACACCATGGTATCCTGGTATGTCTGCTTCGTATCCTGCAGTCCATTTTAATACTCTTGAAGTGGTAGACATAGCTTTCCCCTCTTTCTTTAAAAAAAAAGTCCAGTCTGGAAAAATCCTGTTTTTGAAATCTTGTATATTGTGGTATCTTGGTCATCTTAATAAAAAAGAATTCTAAGATTTTAATAAAGGCCTCAGACAAACCATGTATACCAGCCAAAGTTCTGGGTTCTAATGTGGGTATATAGTGTTTTTCCAAGAACATGTGTAAGAAAGATAGAAAATGAGTGTAAAACTCTTCAGATTAATTGAGAAAGAAGGTTTGACTGAATTTTATCTATTTTATTATTAAAGTTGTCAAAGCTTGATTTTAAAAATACTGTAAAATCTTTATCAAATAGAAATAAAAAAAATTCCTTCTATTCTACTTCACAACAAAGCATACCAAACTATTTAGGAAACACCACATCTCTCCTCCAACAGAGTCCCTATTTGGTAGTGGACTGAGCTGATATCATATTCCAACAACACTGAAAAAGCTGCACTAACTCCCTATCAGCTTATAGATTCAAATCAAGGTAGTAGTTAATTATTTTGAAAGTTCTTCATAACATGGGGCTGTCACAGCCTGTAGTACCCTACGTTTGGTGGCAAAATGGGGGGAACAACACTTTACTCCCATATTAGAACTCATAACTAGACATGGGTACAAACAGAAAAAAAAAACCCAAACAAGCTGTTAGTTGTTCGTTGCCATCCATGAACAACGAACAGTAATGATATGACCCTGTTCACAAACAGGTTCATGGTTCGTGGCCCTTTAAAGATCCCTTTGAACTATCAACTGGCAGGTGGCAGGGGGGATTGACGAACGGTTGACGAAGGCAATGAACGAGGCTTGCAGTGACCACTTGTTTGTTTAGAATGGGGCCTCATGAATGGCTTGTTTGCAAACAGACGAACGGGCTGTTCGTGTGTTTTTTCCGTTTGTAATGCTGTCCGTGCCCATGTCTACTCATAACCTGGGTTAGTGCTTCACTCTGAGTGGTGAACAAAGTCATTTTTATTATTATGCCTACAATACAGCTGAGGAACTGGGGCTGAGAAGAGTGGCTTATCCAAGGCCACCTACTTGAATAAGCCACTACATTGCAGTATTGGGATTCAAACCTGTATTCATTCATTCATTCATTCATTCATTAAACTTCTATTCTGCCCTTCCCGCCAAGAAGGCTCATGGCAGATCACATCATTTAAAACACAATAAAGCATGATTTCATACAATTATCCATAAAAAACATTTAAACCCCTATAACAATTTTAACAATAATAAATAAGTTTCCAAGATGGCAGCAATCACTGCTTGGCTGTTTATTTAGCTTCACTTTCACTTTGGGTGGATATATAGGCAGCAGCTGATATGACTGACAAGCAATCAAACAAATGAAATAGTTGGAACAGGGTGGTGAACGGTAGAATATTGATTCACAGCCCAACACTTAACAAGTATGCTACAGCAAGAATAGAAAGTTGTATAGAAACCATTAATAATTTGGTAGTGACAAGGCTGGAAGGGAGGACTGTGTGTCGCTTTCTGAATAACAAAGAATAACACAATAATTAGAATGATTGATAAAGTTTTGCTAGTTCCTAAAATGAAGTCTGGGTACAATGAAATGCCAATACCCATATCAGACAAACTCTTTGATTTCCCCCAAATTTTCAAGAGTATAATCCCTAAAAGATCAGAAGTCCTCAAGAAGAATGGCTAGATGATTTACGGGAGGGGAAGGCTTCATTATTAAACATATTTACAGTAGCCAACAAGGTACTCTTTCTGTAGTTTTTCTAACCTGATTATTAATAAGATTCCAGGCCATTGGTTCTATTAAATATATTAATTATATTTCATTATATTAAATATATTGATTTAAAGATAATCAGTATATCTAATTTTTAACATGGCCAAATCTGTGCATACTTAAATCTTGACTGAACTGACCTTGGGCCAGTTACACATTCTCAGCCCAGCTCACCTCATAGGTTGTTGTGAGGATAAAATGGTAAAGAGAATGATATAAACTATTTGGGGTCCCCATCATGGAGAAAGGTAGAGTATAAATGAAATAAATAAAAAATATACCCGGAGATGGGGAGGCAGATAAATAGTAGGTTGGTTGCTGGGAAAGAGGTAAAGAAGCAAGGAAACTTGAGCATATTGAGGTTGTCAGGAGAAGGGAAAGACAAAATAGTGTGAAGAGGATATGGGGCAAGCAAGGTGCCCTCACCTTTTAAGTCCTTTTGGGTTCTCCACCACACAACTCAGCCCATCCTGGGAGCCAGGTCCTTGCAGTACTGAACAATTGAGCCTGGTCCAGTGGCTAGCACTATGCAATTGGGCCTGGGACTGAGCAAATGGGCCCCACCTGGCAGCTAGCACTGCACAACTGTACCATAGTTTTCACAAGTAGAGGGCGCCAGAGGGAGGGAAGGAGGTAAAGCTAAAGATGGAGGTGAGGCAGATAAAGGTAGGTTGATGGGTGGGTAGGAAGAAAAGAAGGAAACAGGGGAATGGGAGTGGCTATGAGGGTTGTCAGGGAAGGGAAAGACAAAAGAAGGTGGGAGGGGAAGTACAATGCCCCCTGCAAGTCCTTGCAGGTCCCTTGGCTGTCTTGTATAATAAGCAATCAAAATAACATTGCAAATTTACAATGGCTAGTGGAGCATACCAAGGAATTTCAGAAGAAAGTCAGCCTGAGTTTTATAGATTACAGCAAAGCTTTTGACTGTGTGAATCATGAAAAGCTATGGATAGTGTTAAAAGAAATGGGGGTGCCACAATGTCTGATTGTTTTGATAATGCAACATGTACTCTGGACAAGAGGCTACTGTTAGAATGGTTTCCAATTGGCAAAGTTGTCAAAACAAAGATGTATATTCCCCCTATATGCAGAACATATAAGGAAAGCTGGGCTAGATTCAGAAGAAGATGGAATGACAATTGGTGGAACGAACATTAACAATCTGAGATATGCAGATAACACCACACTACTGGCAGAAAATAGTGAAGACTTAAAACATCTACTAATGAAGGTTAAAGGAGAAAATCCCAAAGCAGCATTACAGCTGAGTATCAAGAAGACAAAAGTAATGACAACTGAGGAATTACACAGTTTTAAAGTAGACAATAAAGAAATTGAAATTGTTAAAGATTTTCTATTCCTTTGCTCAATCAACCAAAAAGGAGACTTCAACCAAGAAATAAGAGGAAGATTGAAACGTGGAAGAGCAACCATGAGGGAATGAAACAAGAGCCTTAAGGATAAGTATGTCTCTCGAGGACCAAGATCATGATAACCCCCACAATGATATTCCCCATTACTATGTATGGATGTGAAAGTTGGACAGTGAAGAAAGCTGACAGGAGGAAAATAGATTCATTTGAAATGTGGTGCTGAAGGAGAGTTTTGTGGATTCCATGGATGACAAAAGAGATAAATAAGTGGGTTCTAGATCAAATCGAGCCTGAATTCTCCCTAGAAGCTAAATCACAAAACCAAGGCTATCGTATTTTGGTCACATCATGAGAAGACACAGATTCACTAGAGAAGTCAATAATGATAGGAAAAGTTGAAGGCAGTAGGAAAACAGGAAAACTCAAAATGAGATGGCTTGACTCAATAAAGGAAGCCACATCCTTCAGTTTGCAAGATCTGAGCAAGTCTCTTAATGATAGGATGTTTGGGAAGTCTTTCAATCATAGGGTTGCGATAAGATGGAAGCGACTTGATGGCATGTAATGCACACACATTATCCATTAAATTTTGGGGCTGATAGCAATCATTTTTCATGTTCAAGAGTTCTTGTACTCCTACTGGAAATGCATTCCAAACAAGAAATCTCTATCTCTACCTTAAAAGGAACAACCTTAACAGATAAGAATTACTCATTGTTCCTCAGGCACCCAAACAGTAACATGACAAAAATAACCCTTTCTTCTTCACAGGAACTGCTCTGCCTCCACACTTAACTTACAAATTACACCTCCAACTTCCAGCAACAGCTCCTGCTCTCATTTTTAAAAGACTGACTTCATTCTTCACCCTCTGAGTGATTTTGAATCTCATTCAATGGTATTATACTAATGAAGTATCAATAGTATGTGAAATACAAATTACAGGTGCACTCTGCAAGTGGCCACACATCTTCAGACCAACTGTCTAGGCCCAAAGTATCTTCTCCTATATGACAGTGTAAAATCTCCATCATGTGTTTGTTTTCTATCAGTGAAATGCAGTCCCATGAGGTATCATTATAAATTTCTGAATCATCTCCAGCCGACACAAAAAACATCCTCCATTGTTGCAACAAAGATAACTTCCATTGCCTTTTTCTGGCAAAAGACAAGTGAACAGCCTCCCAAACATTTATTTATAGCAGCCCTGTTATTCTGGACTCTCTCAACCACTTTCTAAGAACTGCAGAAGTCAGTTCCAACCTTCAGTCAGCTGAGGAATTGTCTGCCAGTTGTCTACTAATGATGGTTTCTTACTTGCATTTAAATAAGTTCTTCCTTTTCCTCTTGTCTTCACATGTCTACCTTGTTCTCTCTCTCTGACAGACAGACAGACAGACAGACACACACACACACACACACACACACACAGAGAGAGAGAGAGAGAGAGAGAGAGAGAGAGAGAGAGAGAGGATACTAATCCTAAAGAGAATCTCAAGTGTTTACTTACTTTATACAAATACAACTAAAACCCACATAAAGTCAGTAAAAACTTTCCTGGATGAGCAGCCAATAGAGTGATAGAAGAATGGGTGTTGTGCATGCTTTGCCTAGCTTCTAATAATAACATAGGTGTAGCATTCTGTACCTACTAGAGTCTCTGAGTTGTCTTTGAGGGCAGACCTATGCAGAGTGTTGCAATAATCTAGTCTCAATGTTACCACGCCATGGATTCAGGTAGCCAAATTAGCTAAATCAAGGCCATCTTCTGGGGACTAAATGAAGTTGGGAGAAAACATTTACTGACTTTATGTATAGATTATGTATTTGCGGTATGTATTGCCCTACTCTCACTGTATTATTTTTTTTACTTATGACTACATTTAACATGATCATGTCTAATACTTTATCCTTTGTTTCAAGTTTCTGTAATGCTATTCCTATTACATTGCTTATCAGATGTTTCATCCTTTTGATTGTGTTGATTTATACCATGTAATCTGCACTGAGACTCGGTGAGAAAGGTGGACTGTAAATAAAGTATAAAAATACTTAGATGGAGGAATAAGACAAAAAAACACAGTATATTTCACCACATGCCTGGGAGAATAAAAATGTCCTTTAACTCATGCCTAAAACTCAAGAATCAATAACTCAGTGGCTAGCTGTGGGCAAAGTCCCATAAATAAATATGGAATGACAACAAAGAAAATTTCTATCCATCTGACTTCAGAAAGTGAGCAGGCCTTCAGCGTATAGCTTAATATCCAGCTATCTAAGTCCCAAATAGGGAAAGAATGTCACTGTAACCCCAATAGTAAATACTAGAGATGGGCATGGACCAGAAAATCGCCAAAATTTTGCACAGTCCGGGCCAGTTTGGAGTTCGCAAACTGGTGATTCATGGGATGCCCATTTTCCATGGACCAACAGACTTTTCACCAGTCTGTTGGTCCGTGGTCTATTAAAGCCTCCCAGAACCACTGGCAAGTGGGACTGAGAACACTTTAACATTTAAATCCCCTCTTGCTCCAACTGCCTGGCGGGCTACCAGGCAGTGGGAGCAAGGGGGGTATTAGAGCTCCCGGTGGCCTAGACTGACAAACCAGTCGGTTCGCGAACTGGGGCTGGACCATAAAAAGTTTGTGGTCCATGGTCCATGAAACTGGGGAATTTGTAGCTGGACACTATCAACATATAGCTGGCTTCAGGGCGAGTGGACTTGCAGTCCTCATCCAGAATTAATGCAGGGATACTTAGGATACCTTGTTCAAGATGCTTTTACTAAGAAATTACAGAAGTTTAAAAGAGAGATTGGCCATGTCAACTGTATTTTAAGCTCTGTCAGTGTTAGTCTTTGTCTCCCAGTTTTATTTTCATGGTCATATCATCTGGAACCAGCTTGTTTGGGGTAGATAACATGTTATGCTAAATAACATAGTTGCTATTGGGACCATCAGTCTAAGCTGAGAATAAGTCATGTGAACAATGAAGATAACCCAGGTCTAGGGCCATATTTGAATATTACAGGCTCAAGATACATCTTAACAAATGGTCTTGCTGTCTTTGTGGAAGGAGATTCAGGCAGAGGAAAGGAAGGGAGGAAAGATATGAGGAAACAGAAAAACAATCTCAAAATACACCAACGAAACCCTATTCAAGCCCAACATAATTGCTTTAAATTGTATTTTTAGGTTCTTTAGACAAATGCCACGCACATGGCTCTATAGATCCTGTCACTTTATTAAGAGTTAATTACCACTACACTGAGATTTAAACAGTATTTGTAGCTATCTAGATCCAGAAGTAGCTTTAAATGAGTACGCTAATTAATTGCATTTGAAACAACGGAAGAAAAAGCAAACATATTTACACTGAGGATAGTCTGTTATAGTTTTTATGGGAGTCTGTAGTTGAACCTAAAAAAACACCTTCTGTTCTTCCTCCCCAGTCAAAGCTCAGGAGACAACTCAAGGAAGTCTCTCTCTGACCTCTCCTTTTCCTGTAGGCAAAGGATTACCCTGAATCTCACTGCTGGTGTTATGGCCTTTGTTCCCTCTGAGCTTTAAACCTAGGTCAAGGCAGTGATGCAAAGAAATTGTCAGTCTCCTGTAAATAACAAATGTAGAAGTTGAAGGAAAGAGAGGAACCATACCATATCTGCTGGATAAGAATGGGCAGCTTCCCGGGAGAAGCTTGAGAAAACTCTCTTCGAAAGTCAGGTACTCCTAAATGATCCCACCATAATCAAGGGCCTACAACAATGGCATTAGGGTGTCTTGGCCTACAGGAAGGTTGTTTCCTGTTACTATCATAATATTCTTTGCCTTCATACAGAAAAGATACGCATCACTAGGATCCACTAACACCAGTCTTGCTCAAGAATCCATCTTTTTAATCTAACTTATCTGATAGAGTTGAGCACTGTTTTCTCCAGGTTTAGTACTGTTTAGATTAAATCTCTTCACCTTGTACAATATGGACTCATTCCTGTCTTGATATTTACCCTCCCCCATCTCCAGGCCCCCAAAGAAAATGATCTTTCTTTGTGTGCCCTACTTACCTGTTGAAATACTAAGGAAAGACTTTTTGTCAGAATTGTGCTTGTGTCTGTCCTCCAAGGAACATCCATGTAATCAGAGTTGATCAGGCCCTCATCTGATACATAATACATGGCCCCAAACCCATATTTATTAGCTGTCCAGCTATCTGGATCTCATTAATCGGTGTGGGATTCTCTGCCAGATTTCAAGATTGGTAGCTATTCATTTTGCAGTTTAACGAACGGAGCAAATCATGTGGGCTCTTACTATGTCTGACTGCATAGATATCCGCTCCCAAGCCTCCTAATTTTGGGTGCTGATCACAGCTACTCCAACCATCAGGCAACTGGAATGCACTACCTTTCTAGTTTTGAGACCGTAAGATTTACTTTCCCAAAGCCTCGGCTTTCCAATCTCTGGGTTTGTTCTGGGATGTACCCACATTCAAGTCATGAATTCCAGACTTAGCTTAATTAAAATATACTTTATTAGCTTTAAGGAATGTCGCAAAGCATAAAACACTTAGACTTAGGCAACAGACATAAAACAGAGAAACCTTACTGTTGGCATCCATTCGTTGTTCATCTTATCCATCTGGTAGAATACATGCCCCTCCATGCCTAGGTGGTCTGGAATGGGGGCATGCCAAGGTGGAAACGATAGAGAATGGTTGTTGTTTTAAGGGTATACTGAGAAGCCATCATTTCTAGAACTCAGTGCATCACCCAGCAACTCAAGAGCCAATCAGGGCCAAGCTGCTAATTAGTGTTATGGCTGTGAGAACATCTAGGAAGGACAGACAGGCTCTCAAGGTCAAATCACTTGGGAATTCAAAGACCAGTTTGCAGGTGGTGTTGATTAGCTTAGTCAGCACATTTTAGGTTAGGCCAGAGCTTGCAATTACTTACAACACTGACCCAAAGTTCAACCATTCTTACTAGAATCCTGGCCTTAACTAGCACCTTCCAGTCAGGCAAACAAGAGAGGGAATATAGGCCTCTACCTTTTTTGCACTGATCAAGAAAATAATTTTATGATAAGAAGAACCAATATGGTTAGCCTGCTACAACAATAATGAAGGATTAATTCATAGAAAAACAGTTGCCATTTAACAAGTACCTTACCAGAGATTAAGGAAACACACTTTACCTATGTGGAGGGTAACAGATTGATCCTGGTGGGAAATGACTAGGGAAGGGCTGTATCCTCTAATGCCAAACAATGACATCAGTATGTGATAGAAATGGAATGAGCCTTGATATTCTTGAAATAATGGATACTTCTTGAAAACAGGAGCGAGCCCTCAGCAGAAATATGAAATACAGCATGGAGGGATTTCACTAGAAATGGAGAATTTTATACCCTCCCCTTTGTATTTGGATCCAAACCAATGTATGTGAGACATCCTGACCACTTAAAAAAACACTATATAAATTAGGGCTGCCAAGCCCCTACTGCCTCCATCTCTATTTTCTGCTCTAAGCAGTGGCAGTAAAAAAGTAAAAAGTTGGTTGTCAGCCTAATGGCATGATTGTTTTACCATAGAGTTTCTGGTGATTCCTAGAGAGGTTTTACATCACTACTAGTTTTTCCCTGGAAGAGACATCATGCTGTCATAAATGGCAGCCCCTTCATGTCCCCACATCACTTTGTCTCCTGCTGGCAACCATAATATATATGCAAATATTATGCTTATAGAATGTGTTATAATGGCAACCAGTGGGAAAATTGTGATTTATTTTCAGCTAACCAAAATACTTCTTTAAGGTCTACCATCTTTTAATTGATTTCTTTCTATTTGGTTTGATTGCTATGTTGGCTACTTTTTAGTTTCTAAATAATAATCATGATTTGCCTCCCAGAGGTGAAGGATAAGCCTATGCCTACACAAAGACAGCCTTTGCACATTTGTCTATTTGTTCTTTATAAAATTACCTTACTATATAGATTCGCTATTCAAAGGATTCAGGGTCAGCGGTGTGAGCAATAAACCGCTCTCAGGCATGTAAATGATCCAGTAATTCTGCTCAGCATTTTAAAAAGATGGCAACTGTCTAAATATAAACTGATTTAATGACTGCCCAGCTAGCAACAATTATGGTTTTTGCATTTCATTATATTCAACAATAGTCAAGAGGTTCTCAACATTCTTTCATGTCAATTGTAAGGCAGCTACTGAAATAACAGAAAATTGTTCTGAATGTAGTCACTTGGGATTTTGATTTCTGAACATTTCTAAAAGGTATCTCTTTTTTTTCACAAGGAAAACATGATTTGAAATACAAACATCTCTTTTCAGAGGACAGCTTTCCTCTTATACCATTTTAAAAAAAACTCAGAAATGGGAGAAACAGACAGAGGGCAATAGAAGATTACTGCCATGATTTTTTTTGTCTGATTACCATGGATGGGTCTGTCACTTTGGGTTTGCCCTAAAAGGCACACATCCAATGGGAGAAAAGGCTATGACCAAAGAAAGCTAATGTTCCTCAGTGGGTCCTAGTTGTTGGGAAAGGTCCTCCTTGAGACCTCTGTGAAGCACCCATCTGAACTTGGAGCCTTCTCAGCGGAGGAGAGAAAGTGGTTGTGTATGACTGTTTGAGTTTTCATGTGTAAAAAGAAAAAGAGGAGGCATAAATTTGGAAAAGACAAAGAAAGAAAGAAATTACTTTGAGTTAGAAGAATGCAATGGGATCCAAGAGTCTTTCTGAAGATCTGTTGTGGGAGAGCGTATCTGTTGCCCTGTTGGGTTCTTTCTTTGCCTTTCTTTGTGCTCCACTTGTATATTTGTAAATACAGCAAATATTATAAAAATGCCATAACTCCTGTGCTCTTTCTTCCAAAAAGAACCAACCGATATAATGCTGTCTCTAGAACTTTTCACTGTGTGTGGAATTGGTGAACATATGACACTGGTGTTAGTAGTGGGATTGTGTTCCCCCTTCTGATATTTGTGTGCATTGGATGAGGTGGAGTCTCTGCCTCTTAGTTCTATTTATTATTTAGAACTTCAGAACTGCTGAGATCCCATGTTTTGAAACCCGGTGCTATGATTTCTGTATCTTTTTGCTAGTAAATTGATTTTGATTTGAACATACCTCGCTCTGCTGTGTGAACCTAAGATGAGGAACCTGAGTAAGCACCCTATTCCTGACCTGCAAGCAAAAGGGAACATCACATGAACAAACTCATCAGACAAATAAGCAAAATTATCAGAGAAATGAAAAATTAGTATAATAACACACTTTACAGAACTCAAAGCATACCCACCTCAGTTGGGTAGAGGTGGCTGAGGAGATCCAGATGGGGCAGCTTGTAGGCTTGGTCTATAGAGTTTCACAGGATGTAGCTGAACAACAAAATCGTCTTATCTAGTAAGCTGCAAACAATGACAAGAGTGAAAAAGCAGTAGGAAACAACCGAGTGTGTGGTGGAAGAATATCTGAAGCTAGAGAAAGTGTATCCCAGGATGAAAGTGAGCACCATGAAGGTGGATGAACTGCAGTCCCCAATGGCAGACAAGACTAGACATACTGCCGTCTTAATATATGTCAAGTTTAAAACACCCCATAGCATTATCAAAAATGGTAATTTAGTAATTTTAATATTTTTTTTTATTTAGAAGACACTAATAATCTGGAGCTTGGATTCTGCTTTGGCTGCACTTTTTTGCAAAGGGGTCAGGGAGACGGATGGCAGGGCAGGCAAGTTGGGCTTCAGTGAGCACAAGGAGCTGGAGGCATTTAGTTCCCCCCACCCTCAATCCCAGCTCCTTCCAGTTTGGAAGGTTCCCTGAATCCATTGCTGTCAGCATTCACAGGAGCCTGTTCTGGGTCTGCAAGCTGGACAGAATCTGTGCTTTCATTTGGGTGCTTTCACAGTGCACTCCCTCCCCTCCTCCAGGATAGTTACGTGCTCATGAGTCAGTCTATGCTATTCCTGAGGAACACTTTGACCCTGCTTTTCAAAAGAAGAAATACAAGGCTTCTCAGCATACCGTTTTGGTACACAGCAAGGATTTCCAAGTGACACCCCTAGGCACAGCAAACAACCCAGCAGTTTGAATGCATTTGGTGGGAGTAGTTAACAGCCAGGAGACAGAGGCAGGGCTCGTTGGACAGGTTGCCACCTACCTCCTGCAAAAGGAGTTAAGAGCAGAAGGAAAGCAAGCCCATGTGACTAGGGCTGCCCCACTGCATGCATGTTCTGGAGAGGGATCTTGCAGCATTGTGTTAAAAAAACTACAAATCAATTAAAACGGTGTCAGCAGGCACAGGTTTAAAGCTCAGGGAGGCCATCAGCTGTAGCTTGGCCCTCAGAATTGGCAATGCTATTATGAATATACGCCTGATAAAGAGTTGTGGAAGAACTCAGATCTGCAGTTTGGGTGGGCCTGAAAACAACTTAAAAAGAAGCAAAGAGAAAATAGGAGTGTTTTCACAGCTTGCCACAGAAACATTTTGACTGGAATTTTCAATTGCTCATTATCAAAATATTTCTGGACAGCCTTTTGCAAACTTATGGGGGTCACCCTAGACATGTTATACTCAGTCACAGAACAATGGGAAGCACAACTAATCTTGGCAACTGTGTGTGCTTTAGAGCTGGAAGTGGGACTGAGAATTTCTAGAGAATCGAATAAATAAGTAGTTTTTCTTTTTTTAAAAAAAATCAGTTTTTATTGAATGGGTTAACATACATTACCATAATACATAATACAACTACATTTACCCTTTAAATCAGTATATATGCCCCCATCCCTTTCCCCTCCCCCTTTTCCCTTTTTGACTCCCAACAGCACTATAACCCCTTTATTTCTTATTATTATCTCTATTCAAGTACTTGTCCCTATTATAAAAGGTAAAGCTTTTACTTATTCTCTATACATCTTAATAATTGTCCAGAGACCACAACTGTCCTTTCACATCCCACTTGCTTTCAAGATACTCATTAAGTTTCCCCCAGTCATTTAAAAATTCACTTGGATTTTGTTCTTTCAGTTTTCTTGTCATTTTGTCCATCTCTGTCATGTACAACAGTTTTTGGATCCAATCTTCAACTTCTGGTATTTCTTCTTGCTTCCAGTACTGTGCATATAGTAATCTTGCTGCCACCGTCATGTAAAATAACAATGTCCTGTCCTTCACATTCACTTTTTGCATATTCAATCCTAACAACAACACTTCAGGGCTCTTCAACAAATTGCATTTCATAATTAATAACATTTCCGTATATATCTTTGACCAAAAAAGCTTGGCCTTGTCACACGTCCACCACATATGATAAAAATAGCCCTCATGTTTTTTACATTTCCAGCATTTGTTTGACATATTACTGTTAGCATTTGCTAATTTTTTCGGTGTTAAATACCACCTATACATCATTTTGTATCCGTTCTCTTTTAGATTATTACATCTTCAATGTATTCTTCCATGGAAATTCCCATGTTTCCATTGTGATTTCTTTATTAAAATTTATTGCCCACTTCACCATTTGAGTTTTAACCATCTCATCTTCCATATACCATTTCAATAAAAGTTTATACACCTTAGAAATCAATTTTCCCCCCTCCAAATAATAGTTCCTCTAACTCTGTATTTTTTGTTCTAAAACCCACTTTTCTTTTATCAGATTCAAGTAAGTCTTTAATCTGTCGATATTGCAGCCAACCATATTCAAATGGTAAGTCCTTGTTGTTCTTTATTTTAAAAGAGCCTCTGTCCACCCATAATAGTTCTTTATAGGTTATCCAATCTTCTCCCTTGTATTCCATATTTGGGTTTACAACTTCTGCTGGAACAATCCACATAGGTCTTTCCCCCCCCAATAAACTTCTTGTACTTTTGCCAAATCATTAAGACATTCCTTGCAACCCCAGCCGGAAGAAAGAGGCAGATACAGGCTTGGATTAAAGGGCCATTTATTAAATTGACCATAAAGATAAATCACGGCAAGAGCTAACTAAGCGGTACAGGTCAAGCTCTGGGGTCAGCACACTGACTACCGCCTTGCCTGTCTGGGCGAGCCCCAATGCCCCGGGTGAAGGCCATCTCACGAATGGCTGCAACCCGGCCAGCTAGGCCATAGGATCCCCAATCAAGCACCTGTTGCTCCCCGGCCATCTAGCATGAGGTTAGGCCTTGTGCCAGGGGATCCCCTTAGGCATCTGCCCCCCCCCCCGACGGTAGCTGCCACAAGCATACCACCCTAATGGCAGACCCTGTTCCCCAACCTTGGGGAATGCCACAGGGGCTCACCGGCCCGCACCCTATTCCCAAAATTTCCTGCCAAGAACTTAACTAAACAGCGCCACCCCAACAAACTCAGAACACTGCCATTAGTGCAAGGTAGGCGGAAAAAAACCCTTCCCAAAGCCAATCAGGGAAGAGAGGAAAAAATTCCTACCTGGCTCTGAACAGCAGCCAGCTATTCATGCACTAAAACAGGGTGAGGTGGGTGGGCCGAGCGCTTTTTGTCCACTGAAGCCGGGAGAGCGGAGCCAATGCAAACAGCTCCAGGCTCTGCCCCCAGCTAAGCCCCGGATGCCTGGGAAGGGAGCCTGTCTCTCTCACTGGGCGGGGCTGCAAAGGGGCGGCTCCCAGTCTGAGCGGCATTATGCCGCGGCTGGGAGAGCCGGCTTCTCACAAAATGGTGCTGAAACATCCCATCCATTTTGTGTTTGTCATATCATAAATATGCATGCCAACCAAACAGATTATTATGCCCCTCCAGAGCTAACAGTTTAAGATTAGATAGTTTTGCCCAGTCCCTTAACCATGTTAAACATACCGCCTCATGGTACAGTCTCAAATTTGGTAATTGCAAAGCACCCCTCTCTTTTGCGTCACACAGCACCTTCATCTTAATTCTTGGTTTTTTCCCTGCCCACACAAATTCTGATATTTTCCTTTGCCATTTATCAAAATATTTCTTATCTTTTACAATTGGGATTGTTTGTAACAAAAACATCATTCTGGGTAGCACATTCATTTTAACAACTGAAATATGTCCCAACAGTGACAAGTTCATTTTATTCCATTTCAACATGTCCCTTTCTATCTGCGACCACAATTTTTCATAGTTGTTCTTAAATAGATCTATATTTTTAACTGTTAATTCTATTCCCAGGTATTTTGTTTTCTGAACCACTTCACACTTTGTAACACTCATTAACTCCTCTTGTTTCTTTTTTATCATATTTTTACAAAGCAGTTTCGATTTTGTTTTGTTAATACTAAACCCTGCCAGATCTCCAAATTCTTTAATTTTATCTAACAATAATGGTAATGTCTAGACTGGTTCTTCCACTATAAACATCACATCATCTGCAAACGCTCTGAACTTATATGAAAAGCCTTTGAGTCTTATACCTTTAATGCTGTTGTCTTCTCTTATCTGTCTTAAAAGTATTTCCAACACCATAACAAATAGCAAAGGTGAAAGTGGACATCCTTGTCTTGTGCCTTTTCTTACCTCAAATTTTTCTGTCAAATCATTGTTTATATATAATTACACTTTTTGTTCTTTATATATAGCTTTCACGGCTTCTATAAATTCTTGCCCCAGTTCCATCTTCTCCATTGTCAGAAACATAAAATCCCAATTTAAACTGTCAAAGGCCTTCTCCGCATCTGCAAAGAAAAAGCCTACCTCCTTTTCAGGGTGCTTATCATTATATTCAATGGCATCTAGCACAACTCTCAAATTATCCTTAATTTGCCTATTTGGTAAAAATCCGGCCTGTTCTTCTCCCACAAAGTCAATTAAAAATCTCTTAAGCCTTTCCGCTAAAATTCTTGCAAAAATTTTATAGTCATTATTCAATAAAGAAATGGGCCTATAATTTTTGACATCTGTTAAATCTTGTGACTCCTTTGGTATCAATGAAATATTTGCTTCATTCCATGTGTTTGGGAGACCTTTTTTCTTCATAATCTCATTCATCAACCTTTGTAGGGTCTGCACCAGGTCTTTTTTCATTACTTTATAAAATTTTGCTGAAGTTCCATCTGGACCCGGTTCTTTCCCTATCTTAGTTGCCTCTATGCCTTCCAAAATTTCTTCTTCTGTAATTAGAGCATTTAGTGTCTGTCTCATTGTATTTGAAATCTTAGGTAGTCCTGCATTTTCTAAATATCTATTTTCTCTAAGTCTATCCTCCTTTTTTGAAATAGTTTGGCATAATACTTGTAAAATGCTCTTTTTATCCCTTGGTGTTCCATTATCTCTTTCCCTTCCTCCACTATCTTTCCAATTACTTTTTTCTCCCTTTTCTTTTTCAGTTGCCAGGCTAGATATTTCCCTGGCTTTTTGGCCCCTTCAAAATATTTTTGCTGCAAAGTCTTTAAATTCCACTCCAACTCTTTATTTACAAAGGCCCTCAGCTGCTCTTGTAGTATCTTTATTTCTTGAATTATTTTTTCCCTGGTCTTTTCTGTAACTCTTGCTCCTTCTTAGAAATTTTTTCCTGTATTTCTTGGATTTTTTTTCTTTTTTCTTCCTTTCCCTACTGTTCAAAGTAATCAAGATCCCTCTCATCACTGCTTTATAAGCATCCCAAACTGTATGTGTTGGTACTTCTGGACCACTGTTATGTTGGAAAAAATATTTTGTCTCTCTTTGTATAAATTCCATATTTTCTTGACTCTGAAGAAGATCTTCATTTAATCTCCATCTAAATTTTCTAAATCCCATCGAAATTTTCCTCATCATTGGATTATGATCCGAACTCACCCTCGGCATCATCTCTATTTTCTTTGTCAACGGACTTAACTCTTTTGTTGCCCAAATCATGTCAATTCTTGAAAAGGATTGATGTCTTGCAGAGTAGAACGTATAGTCTCTTATTTTCGGATTCCAATTTCTCCATATATCTTCCAAATTTTCTTGTCCCACCAACTCAAAAAAGGATTTTGGTAACTTCCCTGTTTTTTTGTGGGATGACTTTAATTTCCTGTCTAACTGCAGATTAACACCACCATTAAAATCTCCAGCCCTTAAAATTTGCTCATATTAATATTGGTCCAGATTTTGAATTATCTCCTTATAAAAGCCATCCTTTTTTTTATTTTATTGGTGAGTACATAAAATATTACACAAATTCCCCATCTTACCTAAATTATATCAACCCCCACCCTTTCCCCCCTTATAGACTTTCAACAGCTTTCCAACCCTTAGCCCATCTTATTATTTAAATTACTCTTAACTATAATTTTTCTAAATCTTATATTGTATCACTTATTCTAAGCATATTCAAATTCTTCTATATCTCCAATTTACTAATATATCCAATCTACGTCTCCATGTTTAACCTATCTATTTTTAATACATTCTTCTTAATACTAATATTAGCTTAGATTGATTAATAACTAAATTTCCCCATTAATGGTAAAGTTACTTCTCTCTCCCCTTTATAAAATCACAAATTAATAATTCTCAAACTGCCACAGTCCTCCTTTCACATCCCATTTTTTTTTCTAGATACTGTTTCAATTTCCCCCAGTCTGCAATATATTCTCCTGGATCAAGATCTTTCAGTTTTCTTGTCATTTTGTCCATTTTTGCCATGTACAACAATTTGTAAATCCAATCTTCTACAGTTGGTATTTCTTGCACTTTCCATTTCTGCGCGTACAAAAGTCTTGCTGCTGTAATCATGTAAAATAGCAATGTTCTATACTGCTTTGGAACCTCTTCCATTCCCAAGTTCAGTAGCAGCAATTCTGGGTTCTTATTTATTTGGGTTTGCAAAACCTCATTAATTATTTCTATTATATCTCCCCAGTATTGCTTAGCTACCTCACAAGTCCACCACATATGATAAAATGATCCTTCATGCTTTTTACATTTCCAGCATTTGTCTGACATATTTGCATTTCCAAGCGCAATCTTCTTAGGCGTTAAATACCACTTATACATCGTTTTATAAACATTCTCTTTAATATTGGTACAAGTTGAAATCTTCAAAGTGTTTTTCCACAAATATTCCCACGATTCCATTGTTATTTCTTTATGAAAGTTTATTGCCCATTTCACCATCTGGACTTTGACTGTCTCATCTTCTGTATACCATTTTAAAAGTATTTTGTATATTTTCGAAATGTCTTTTTTACCTTCTTGTAAAATCACTTCTTCTAGCTCCGAGTTTTTCAGTCTTATTCCTCCCCTTAAACAGTCCGAGTTGTATAGATCCCTGATTTGCCTATATTGAAACCATCCATATTGAGGAGATAACTCTTCTTGTGTCTTTATTTTTAATATTCTATGTTCTGTCGATGTTATCTCTTTATAAGTTAAACATTGTTGTTCATTATAAACAGTTCTCGGATCTATTACTTCCTATGGTACCACCCATGAAGGGATACCACTTTCCATGTAATTCTTGTATTTCTTCCAGATTGTGAAAAGGCTTCTTCTGATATAATGATGCAAAAACATAGAGTCCGCTTTAACTTTGTCATACCACAAGTAGGCATACCATCCAAACAATTTTTTATGTCCCTCCAAGGCCAGCAATTTGCGGTCTTTTAGCGTTATCCAATCTTTTAACCAAGCCAGACAAATTGCTTCATAATATAGTCTTATGTTTGGATAAAAGCCATCCTTAGCTCCATTTGGCGCGTAAATTCCCAATACCAAAGTCTTCTTAAAATTTAGCATTATCTCTACTGCCAAATATCTTCCCTCTTTGTCTTTAAAAATAAATTTGGGATCCAATTCTTCCTTTACGTATATCACAACCCCTCTTTTGTTTTGTTTTGCAGATGCCCAAAATTCTTCTCCTAATTGTCTGCTTTTTAAAAATTTACTATCTTGCTCTTTAATATGTGTTTCTTGCAGACACATTATATTACAATTTTGTTTCTTTAGCCAATGGAAAGTTGCTTCAAGTTTTTGAGGTGAGTTCAGTCCATTAACATTCCAAGATATTAGTTTGTACTCCATAGTATTACTTCTCAACAGTTCCGGGAAAGTCTCTTTCATTATCAAGCAGGAACACTGTCATATCGTGTCTTGACTTGATATTCACTCTTGTAGATTGAAAATGAAAGCTCAGTCCTTCAGGTATTTCCCACCTATACCTGATACTCTTCTCTCTCAATTTTCCTGTTAATTCTCGATACTTTTTTTGTTCTTGCAAAAAAAATTTTGGAAGTTCTTTCATAATTCTGACTCTACTTCCCTCCATTGCCAAGGGGCTTGCATATTGTCTTTTTAAAATTTCTTCTTTCATTCTTTTGGTTGTCAGTTGTACAATTATATCTCTCGGTAAATTTTTTCTGTTGTGCATAGCTGGAGTTTACTCTCTATACCACATCCAAGTTTACTTCTATTTCCTCTGGCTGCTTATTTAAAAATTCTGCCAATATTGCAATCATCTGATCTTGCGCATTCTGCGTTGTAGACTCCGGCATCCCCCTAAATCTCAACTGGTTTTCTGTGATTCTACACTCCATCACCACCACACGCTTTTGTAGTATTTGATTTTCTAATTTTAAACTAGAGGTATTTTGCTCCACCTCTTGAACGGTTTGATTTGTTGTCTGTAGTTCCTTCTTTATTTCATTTATATTTTTGGACAGCTCTGTCACCTCTGCTTTTATTAATTCCTTTATATTTTTAATCAAACTTTCCTCCATTCTTTGCATAGATTGGCCCAACTCTTTATTGCCATCTAGCACCTTTTTTTCTAACGCTTCTATTGCAGTCTGCCATTCCTTATCCGCTTTCTTCATCATGCCTGGGCTAGCTTTTGCGCCCCCTCCCCCAAGTGTCAGCTCTCTTTCTAAGCTCCGTTTTTAATGTCCACTTCAGTCTCTATTTTAAGCCAATCAGTGTTAATTTCTTTTAATTTAAAGTCTTATCAATTTCCCTTACCAAAATGTCAGGTGCAATTTCTCTATGGTAGCTTCCTTGCTCCTTTTTCCTCCTCGAAATGATGGGCTTTCACTTCCTCTTGACCTTTCAGTTTCTCTGTCTCGCGATCTTTCCCCTCTTTTTCTTCTGTGTTCTTCTACGCTGTTTCCTCTGTTCTCTCTTCCCGAGTTGGCTCCTCTCTAGGCGAAAAAACTCACAGTGCTCAGTGTCTTCTACAGTCTCACGATGTTTACTCCATTTCCTCTCGCACTCCCTCCCCTCTCTCACTGCTGTTATCTCCTCCGAAGCCACAGGTATGTGTAAACAAAACTGATTTTTCTTATTTAGCGCTTTAAAGTTCTATCAAATTTCCACAACTTCCCCTGGATTGCCTTCCTCCTCTACTCAACTAGCAGCTCAGATCGTTAGTTTCACTTTTTCTTGGCTCTTTATTCTGATCTTTAGTCCAAAAAACAAGATAGTAATCTTTACCTTCCTTTGCTCCGTATGGGTTGTTCATGCTGTTTCTTACATTCAAAGTTGATCAGATTCAGTACTGAAGCTTGGTTTCTGACGATCTTATGCCAAAATTTGACTCAAAAGAGCTCTGCAGAGGTTTTAGCTCACCCTTCTCCGAGGGGACCTCAAGGCGATGGGAGAAATCCTTTATTCAGACCCCCCCCGCCACCAAGATCACTCACTCTCAGGGTCTTATAGCGTTCTGGCCCCTCTCCTACCTGGAGAGGGGTGGCAGCGGGTGATCTAAGCACCTGGCCTGCCTAAAACAGACACTCTTGATTGCCCAGCTCCCTGGGCAGCATCAGGTCGCCATCAAGCCAAACCAGAAGTCCCAATAAATAAGTAGTTTTTCAAAGTGATGTACCTGCTGTTATTTTTAATCTTTGTATTCGGTTACTTTCTAAAGCACATTTGTTAGACCCCTTCCTCATACTGAAAGAGCAGTTTATAAATGTAATATCTTAAACCTCTTCCTCTTTTGCCATATCCACAAAACACTGCTTCACAAGGCAGAACAGATACCAACCCTGGCTGGAGTTGGAAAATTACCAGAAGGTGTGTCAGATTGACTAGCTGCCTCGCCACGCCCCAGAGAAGCACTTAAGTGAAATAAAGAGGTCTTCCAGGAGTTCCTGCTTTATCTCATCAATACCTTTCATACCTTCCTTCACCCACCTCCCCAATCTGGGCTTTTCAGGAACCTGATAGCTCTCCCCATTCACCAATTGCTGGGTCATCACACCTTTTGTGTACCTCAGGAAGAGACATTAAGCCTCTCCTATCTTGTTGTCCATATCATCAAGCCATTATCTTTGAGGCAAGATGACAGTTTTGCCTCAGGACATACTTTGCCCTATAATTGGGCTTCCCTTAACCATGTGCAGTGTGTGTGTTCTGGACCCATCCACACACCCTCAGAGTATGTTTGAGCCCTCCCTACTCTTCCATGAAGCACTGGTCATTTTACTGCTGTTCCCATGGACCTTCCCCCACTCCAGGACTAGTAAATATCACCCTACCCCTAATTGTTCTCCTCTTTTTCTCACTGTTTTCTTAGCTAACTCTGAGTGTATATTGTGCGTAGTTCTCTGTACATTTGCTTTTTATTTCTCTGTTAATAAAAGAAACCTTTCCTGTAGAACATCTGCCTGTTTATTTGAGAGTTCTCTAAGGGAACAATTCTGGTATACATTAGTGGAGATCCCAGTTACCCCCTTTCACTGCATCTCATTGTATGCTAATTCCCCCCAACTCACAAGGAGACCCCCATTAGCGTAACACATTGTGTGGATGCTTGAATGTGCTAAAGGAATACAAGCAATTAAAAATGTGGGGAAGCACAAAGTAGAGGTATATGGAGCAAATAGAATGACATGAAATATCTACAGTTAACTTCCTTTGTGGAATGAAGCTCTGATTGCATCAAGAGGAATTCGTTATGTATGTCTTGGCATATATCAAAAATTATCTTATAAATTGAAATTCATATTACAAGAATTCTTACTTTGATTGTGAGGAGCAAAATAACAAACAAAAATATGTGACTAATGGTGAAACAAGGAAAACAAGGGTCAAAAATATTTATTCTCCTGCTGTTAGTGGGGATGATTTAAATTGAAATTGAAATAGGAATACTTCTGTTAATGTATGGCTTTTAAAATATCTAGCTAACACTCTCTTTTGCTAGAAGACAGAGACACCTGGGAGACTAGAGTTTTCTTGAAGTGGGAAAGTGTTAGAGATTTGACCTCTGTCTATAGGTTTGTCCAGGTCTAGGGTGACATACTTTGTGGGAAACAAGGGCCGTTTCCAGATGGCTTACCTGCCTCCGGAACGTTGTGCCATCTTGCGGGGAAAACGCGAAATATCGCAAAATATCGCGACGTTGTGCAAAACTCGCGCGAGAAAACGCGATATTTTGCGTTTTCCCCGCAAGATGGCGCGACGTTCCGGAGGCAGGTAAGCCGTCTGGAAACGGCCAAGGTCTGCGACAAATGAATGCCTCAAAAGAATATCTCATAAGATGCTGTCCAATATCCATCATAGCTTGCAGGAGATGATCTCTCCAGCAGAGTGGAAAGGCATGTTGTGAATACAGAGATGTTTAAGTATGAAACACAAACATACGCATGCACAGAGAGAGAGAGAGAATGAGAGAGAGAAGGAAGCAGATGACTGAAGGTTTAGAAGCCTTCTCTCTGGGGATGTGTTTTTGGCTAGTGGCTCTGTTGTCTTCCAGCAGTATCTATGAGGCAGTTTTCAGATAAAATAATACAATGAAAACAGTAAACATTGTGTAAGAATAAAAATAATTAAAGCAGCAGCATAGAACATCCTAACATCAGCAACACAAACGGAATAAATTAGGACAAAAGAACCTAAAATAGTAACATAAATGTAACCAGTGTAAATTAAAACCAGCAGCATTAATTTAACTACATATCAACAACAGAAGGCAAGAGAATCCTATGTTTCCAGACCAACAATTTACAAATACATTGGAAAATAAAAAGCTTTAACCAGGAGCTGAAATATTAACAAATGTGGTGCCAGGGGCAGGGGATGTACCATTAGTGTGAAGCATAACCCCAATTTCTCCAGAGTTCACTGTTCAAAAGTCTCCTCAAGAACTCATGAAGCAATCAGAATTTCCCTTTGAAACACATTATTAAGCTGCTCCTTTGTACTGCTTGAAGCGTTTGTAATATTTCCCTTAAATAGCTGACCTTAGATTTTTTTTAGAAAAATCTTTGCTGTGGTAACCCATGGGATCAATTGGCAAAAAGTTCAAGCTTGTGTGAGAGTTTTTTTGCTGGAGCAGGTGAAAAAATGTCCAAATGCCCTGGAAAAAGTAGGGGTTCTCTGAGGAAAACATAATCTGTTACCTACTGACAAGAAAACTCAGAGGAAACAACAGCAAGAGAAAAAAACAACTTGACAGATTTTAAATCTCACTACTTCCAAGGAGTACAATTGTGTTTTATTTCAATAGAACTATTTAAAAATAACCAGTAAGCATTTTCCCATAGAGAGTTGTTAAAGGTGCTGACAAACCTAGTCAGGGTGAAGTGAAAGTTCATCTAGCTTATATATACTTGAAGATATCTTTAGAATGTAGATATCAATATATACAATTTTCAAGGTGGCCCCATCTATGGATACTTAACTCCGGAGACTGGGTCCATGGACAGAGAAGATAAATCTTTGTACAAACCTGAGAAAAGCCCCAGTTTGCAGAAACAAATGGAAACTTTAAAAAAATGAGGGGATAAAACTCTCAAAGTTGATGGAAGCAGCACATGCAGCTTTAAGAAATGAATGCTTTCAGTGGCCATTGCTAGGCAACCACAGTATTACTGGTTCTCATGCCTTTTCAAGCATCCCAGGGGGAGGGGGAGGAAGACCCTTTCCATGGCTTTTTGGTCTTGAGGGAAGTTAATCAGGGATAGGCCTGGCAGGAACCACCAAGCAACTTGCTACCACATGATTTGCATGACTCAAGCAGGCCCAACCTGCTTGCTTACTGTTCAAAAGTCACCACCCCATAATACCCAGTGTTGTGCAGTGATTGAAGTTTCAGATTAGAATCTACAAGACCCAGATTTGAATCCCTGGTCTGCCATTGGGCCAATAAACACTCTCACCCTAACCTACCTCACAGGGTTGCAGTGAGGATAAAATGGAGGAGATGAGAATAATGTAAGCTGCTTTGGGTGCCCATTGTGGAAGAAAGAGGAGTGCAGAAATGAAATAAATAAAAAGTCAGCATGATATAGAGTTTCCAGGTCTCCTAGGGCCCAACCCGGGCAACGGGGGGGGGGGAAGCAGGGGTTCACAGCAGGGACTTACTCACTCTAGACCTCTTTCTTGTCACTCTGGGAATGATGAGCTCCTGAGCCCATTCCCTGCGCTTTCCCACCCGCCAGCCAGATAAGTGGTGATAAGGGGGCACCGGGGGACTGGTAAGTCTAGCATAATATAGTTGGTAGACTGTGAGAATAAGACCAGGGCTAAATTCCTACTTTGCAATTGAAACTTGCTCGATGGCCTTGGGCCAGTCATATTGTCTCTGCCTAATCTACTACACAGGATTGTTGTGAGGATAACATGGAGGAGATGAGCATGATGTAAGCCTTTTGGGGCCACCATTGAGGAGAAAAAATGGATATAAATGAAGAAAATAAATAATAAATATTGCTAAAGATGAAGGGCAGATAAAAGGTAAGTTGGTTAATCGGTAGGAAGGTCAGAAAGAAGCAGGATACAAGGAGGTGAGAAAGAAGTAATAATAGCATGAGGAGGGGGATACAGGGGAAAGTGAGGTGACCTCCAAAGGTCCTGCAGGTTCCCTGTTGTGTAACTGGGTCCCACCTGGCTGGCACGACACAACTGGGTGGCTGATACCACACAACACAAACAAAAATATCCTGGGGAGTGGCTACTGGGGGAGGGAAGGAGGAAAAAGCTGAAGACAGGGATAGATAGTTATTTTGGCTGATGGTTGAGAAGGAGAGAAGGAAGCAGGAAAGAGAAATAGGCTATGAGGAGTGGAAACTTTCAAGAAAAGGAAAGAGGAAATAGTGAAAAAATGATACACACCTCAAATCCTTGCACTCCCTCTTTTCTATTTTAAAAATCAAAGACTTTTTTCCAGTTTGAAGCTGAGTAGAGATGACTAGTAGGTTAGATATCAGCAATTCAGTTTGGCAGAAGTGTCATTTATCTTGAGAATAACAGCAAAACTCAAATGTACACAACAAGCAAGTCCTATAATAAAAACATCAAAGAGCTGGTGTAAAATTGCCATAAAATCACAATTGTAGAATCTCCTGCAAGACAATTTCTTTTCTCCTTATATACTTTATATAAGGAAAGACCCACAAAGCTAAAGGTGCCCCAGAACTCATGATATAGCTAGTGTATTTCATGTTTAAGATTTGAAGCATGTTTTTGCAACAATAGCACCCCCTTCTAGTTAATAAGCATACTATTATTCTTTTCTTGCATCATTTCTTTTAATTATCATTTAGAAAAAATACTTTACTTGTTTATCCTCTGCATATATGGAAATTTAAGGAAGTTTGCATAATATTTTTAAAAGGAGGGAAGGGAACAAAATATCTTACTGATCTATTTATTCACACAATCACAAGGTTATTCACACATTCACAAGGTTAGATCAAACTTCCTCTGTGACTAGAGGGTTTTTCCTTTGCACAAAGGATGATGATTCACCTTCCTTGCAAACTTCCATATCATACCTTACACAGTTACCAAGTGTCCCTCAACTCCCAGAAGCCGTGATGCGTGAAAGATGCAATTTTTAAGGAGACTGTCAGTCGTAGCTCTTTGTCTCCAATCCATTATTTTTAGTTATTTCCCCTGTTGTTTTACATCTTATACAAAAGAGCTAAAACAACAAGGGAAATACTGCAACATACACTTGGTAATTAGTAGGAATCCAAAAGTGGTCTTTTCATTAAGCAAAGGTCATTTCTTTCATATTGTCATGTCTGTTTAATATTTTACTTTACTAACATTGCTTCCTCATTTCTCCAAGAGTAAAATTTGAAGACAAGTGTAGAGGTATGTGACTCCACAGCAAAAAAGATCTTATGAACTCCCATGTATGTACGTATGTATGTATGTATGTATGTATGTATGAATGAATGTGCTATACTTATTGTCCATCTGTTTCATGGAGATTCAAAGCAGTTTACAAAACTGACATGAACAATGGAATGAACTGAGTAAGCTAGATAGAGACTACACATACTACTTGACATGCCATGGGATATATACCAGAATTGATTACATTCTTGTGTCCACTAATCTGACTGAAAATATGCAACAAGCAAAAATAGGAAACATAGAATATTCTGATCACGCATGGGTGAATTGTGTATTATCAGTGGATCCCAAACACAAAAAAGAGAGACATTGGACATTTAATAAAAATTTAATATTCAATGAAAGCAATGTCACAACAATTGAACATTATATTAACCAATATCTTAAGGAAAACCAAACAGAAACAACCTCCCCCCAGATAGTATGGGATGCCCTTAAAGTTGTGTTGTGGGGCCAATTAATAGCACTATCAGTTTTTTTAAATAAGAAGAAAAAGCTTCAAAGACAAGATATATGAGATAAAATCCAAAAATTAGAACGCTTGCACAAAGAAAGAGGCAGTAAAAAAATTTATAAACAGCTACATCACTACATCCTGACACGCACAGAAAACTATGCAAGACAGAAGCACAGCCACCTAGACTATATGGACTCCCTAAAATACATAAGGATTCAGTCCCACTCCGACCCATTGTGAGTGCCATTGGTTCACCGACATATGAATTAGCTAGACATCTGGCCGATCTCCTGCAGGACCACATCGGGAAAACCTCGTCTTACATCAAAGATTCAGCAGATTTCATCAACAAAATCAGTTCTCTGAAACTCAATCCACAAGACATACTTGTCAGTTTTGATGTATCCCTGTTTACCAAGGTTCCAGTAAAAGACACTATTGCACTTATTAATCAGATTTTCCCAGAGGATGTAACAGCCTTATTCCATCATTGTCTGACAACCAGTTACTTCCAATGGGATAACGAATTCTATGAACAGATGGATGGGGTGGCCATGGGGAGCCCTCTCAGCCCAGTTATAGCAAACTTCTACATGGAACATTTTGAAAAAACAGCTCTAGAATCAGCACCCCACAAACCTAGTGTATGATTCCGGTTTGTGGATGATACATTTATCATTTGGAGCCATGGGGAGGAAGAATTGATGGGGGTTTTGAATCATCTCAACAACATCCACCGGAACATACAATTCACAATGGAGAAAGAAATCGAGGGAAAACTCCCATTCCTGGATACCTTGGTCATCCGCAAAGCAAACTTTCAGTTAGGTCACAAGGTCTACAGGAAACCAACTCACACTGATCGGTACTTACACAAAAACTCCAATCACCACCCCCGACAGAAAAGAGGCATAATGAAAACATTAGTGGATCGTGCAAGACGGATATGTGAGCCGCACTTTCTCAATGAGGAAATTAATCATCTAAACCACGCACTTCAGTCAAATGGCTACTCCAGAAATGAAATCCGAAGAGCAATCAAACCCAGGATGAATCAAACAACCAAGGAAAAACAGTCTCCTACAGGAAAAGTGTTTTTGCCATATATCAAAGGAATTACTGATCAGATGGGAAAGCTTATGAAAAAGCATAACCTTCAAGCAGTATTCAGACCCACCCAAAAAATACAACAGATGCTACGATCAGCAAAAGACAGTAGAGACCCCCTCACCTCTGCAGGAGTATACCGTATACCCTGCAGCTGTGGACAAATGTACATCGGGACCACAAAGCATAGCATCCAGACAAGAATAAAAGAACATGAAAGACACTGCAGACTTGGCCATCCTGAAAAATCAGCAGTGGCTGAACATAGCCTAACTCAAACAGTATCCTATTCCAGGACACTAAAATACTTGACAACACTTCCAACTACTTTTTCAGACTGCACAGGGAAGTCATTGAAATTCACAAGCATAAGCACAATTTCAACAGGAAAGAAGAGACTTTAAGAATGAACAGAGCATGGTTTCCAGTTCTGAAAAACACCAGGCTAACAAAACACTCTACACCCGACAATAGCCCTGCAGAGAAGATTAGCACATCAAGCACCAATCCAGATGCAAAAGAACCTCCTCAGGATACAGTGAAGCCTCCCTCCATTAGCATTCCACACCCTGGGAAACTCTTACAGGATGACTCAGCTCAACCCCACCCCTCCTGAGTAGATATAAATGACCTGCCAACACCTTTTCCACACTGTGACACTGAGAGATCTCTGTCTTTTGGTGCTACACCTCTGAAGATGCCAGCCACAGCTGCTGGCGAAACGTCAGGAACTACAATGCCAAGACCACGGCAATACAGCCCGGAAAACCCACAACAACCAGCTATTAAATGAACGTAAGGCACTAGAATCTTTAGAGACTCATAAAATTCAAAAAAATCTCCTATACTTGAAACAAAATTACTGGAGACATTTGCCTAGAACACTACGTTGCATCTCCTGGAAAGTAAAAGAAAAAATAATTAATAGAAATATCAAATTTATCCAAGACACTAACGGTCAGTGATATAATTCATTTTACATACTAAGTCTAGTGATATACTTCAAGTATTTAAAAAGTTTTACTCAAATTTATATTCATCATCCAAACCTGATAAAGTAATGATCAAAGAGTACATGACAAACCATAAAAATATTAAAAAATTAACAGAAGCACACCGTCAGATAATGGATAACCCAATATCTATTTTAGAAATATTAGATTCTATAAAAAGGTTAAAAAGCAATAAAGCTTCAGGACCCGATGGGTATTCGGCTGAATTTTACAAGAAATTTGCTTCTGTGTTAGCTCCACCATTATTACTGGCATGCAACAATATATTCAAATCAGGAACCCTTCCCCTGACCTGGCCAGAAGCAACAATAACAATGATCCCCAAAGAAGGGAAAAATCCCTCCAATCCAGGTTCATTTAGGCCAATACCATTGCTGAACGCAGACTATAAATTTTTTTCCTCTATATTAGTACAAAGACTCAATTTATTCATTGGAAACTATATTCATGGTGATCAGATTGGCTTTATTTCTAACAGAGGTATATCAGAAAATATATATAAAGCTTTAAATATTTTAGTACTTAAGTTAGTAAACATCAACACCTACAAACTATGTTTTTATCTCTAGACATAGAGAAGGCTTTTGGTACCTTGGAGGTCTCATATTTACAAGCACTTCTTACTCAAATGAACTTTGGTAACAACTTCTTGCAAGTCATAAAAGCGATATATGCTTGCCCACAAGCAAAAATCAAGATCAATGATATATCATCGGATTTTATTAATCTCCAATGTGGTACGCGCCAAGGTTGCCATTTATCCCCAATCCTTTTTGCGTTAGCAATTGAGCCATTGGCAGAAGCAATAAGGAAAAATAATCATATTCAGGGTATAGAAACTAATTAAAAAAATTTAAGTTATGTTTATTTGCAGACGATATCCTATTATTTATCACCCATCCAGAAAAATCTTTGCAATATCTTCATGAGGAACTACTTCAATTCAGGCAGGTTTCTGGACTGAAGATAAATCAAAGTCTAATATTTTATCTATAAATTTAACTGAGAGAACATGCAACACAATACGCCAACAGTATAAATATCAATGGGTTAAATCACACTTGCACTACTTAGGTATAAATATCCCCTCTAATCCAAATCAGTTGCTCCAAATCAATCATATTAAAAAAATAAAAGAAATTAAATCCATACTTTTCAAATGGAACAAACAAAAATTGTTGTGGTACGATAGGTACCACAATAAAATCATTTATTCTCCCCAAATTAATATTTTTATTCAGAACTATTCCAATAGATATCCCGCAAAAAAATTTAAAACAATGGCAAACAGTCTTTAACCAATTTTTGTGGCAATATAAGCGCCCCAGAATTGCCTTTAAAATCCTGCACAACCGAAGCTTCCAAGGGGGCCTCAATTACCTGGATATTGAACTCTATAATGCTGCGGCCAGAATGTCAGATGTGATTCAAGTCTTACAGCATAAAGGCCAAACGGACTGGATATAATAATTAGTACACCTTGTATTCGGTAATCATAAGGTTATATAACAATTGTTGTGGTAAGTTGTTGCTTGAATTGTAGTGTAGAGGCTCACTAAGAAGGGATTTTAAGAAATTTGCCCCCTAAGGGTATAAAAAGGGGTAAAATGTGTTTTCCTATAGGGATACATCTTCCCTGTGTGGCTGGCAGACTTCTCCCCCATCACCACCAACTGCCAACTCAGCCACTCTTCCCTGATTGGCCTAGCCTTTCAAGGTCATTTGCATATGCAGCCTGATTGATCTTCACTCCCCACATTCTAAACAGTCTGCGGTTGCTATTGGGAGTCATTGAATGTGTCCTGAGGTAAAATGCACCTCCCAGTCTTCCGTGAAAAGTTCACTAGGGTTGGCAACTCAAAAAAAATGTTACATACCCATAAGTATTATACTGGATTTAAAGTAGTTAAATACTGTATTGAAGCATGGGTATCAAGCTAGTACAATAATAAATATGTGTTGTCAAGTTGCAACTGATTTATGGCAAGCCTTCATGGAGGCAAGAGATGAGCAGAGGTGGTTTGCCATTGCCTTCCTCTGCATGGCAACCCTAGTCATCCTTGGTGGCCCCCATCCAAGTTGTCCTTCTAACCCTAGCTGACCCTGCTTACACTTTGTATTATATAGCTGCCATATCAGTTACATAATGGAGAATCATGCTCGGTAAAGTCCTGCTGTTACCTGTGGCATGCAGAGTGTGTTCCTGGCAATTTACAATATGATGCTTACTTATATATGGTCCCAAGAGTGAGCCTTTCCTAACTGACCTTGTTAAACTCTTGCTCATCATAAGAATCTATTTAATGGATGTGGAGCATGAACTGCTTTCTTGCCCTCTTTATTGGTTTGTGTAGACAAGATCTTGTCTATCGTTTAGAAACAATTACTCCTTGTACATTTTCTGCTAAGCAGCCTTTATGCCTTCCCCCTTCTTCTGCACTGCCTTGAATATTTCATTTTGTTTCATCAGTTAACGCAACCTGTGTATGGATGTTAATGATGAAATGCATGTTTCCACCAGCAGCTTGTGGTTTTCTTGCTTATTGTGCTGGTAATCTTTTAAGCAGATGACACATCTCCAATTTCTGGGTACTTCTCACTGCCTTTAATACTGATTAAAATAAATAATCACATTTGAGATACAGCAGCTTGAGGCTGAATTTAGTTGGCACAGAGAGCTGGATTGTATCTTCCTCTAACACAACGTTTGAATTGCCAGTTAAGAAGATATTAGCAGACTCACTGCCCCCCTCCCCCCTTACAAAGAGTCGCCAGACCTTTGATCCACCATCTTTGACTACTCTCCTTTGATTAGTTCCCAGGCCATCTCTGCACTCTAGCATGCATCTTTTATTAAGTAGAAGCTGTTCCTGGCATGAAAGGGAACTCCTGCTGTGAGTCCGCAAGGCTTTTAAAATGTTTGGCTGCATATGCTGAAAAACTGGGGAACAAAGTTAATGCCTAATGCTGCTGTTATAGCAGTTCTGCTTTCTCAACAATGTAAAATGTTGGTCACATCAACAGTGCCCAAATCAAAGGGTGATCTATTTTATGCACATTTTTTCATTTTTCATTTTTTATTAGAGCAAAACAAAAAATAAAAAACAGACAAAAATGCTAGTTATAAAAACACTATTAGCAAATCTATACATAGGCTTCTACAAAAGGTTTCCAAATATCTTAAAATAAGTCCATATGCAGTTGCTGTCTATATGCTATACTTTCAAATGTTGATATGTTTATAAGGTCTTCAATCCAATGAACTATGGGAAGTGGGCTTTTCTCTTTCCTATGCTATAAGTTTTTAGCAACGGTAATGGTACCTTAGGTCCATTTACATTGACCATCAGTTAGATTTCAAAAGACAGGCAAATAGTTTAACAGTGCATTAACATCCTCAAAGTAAATAAGTATTCTAATACAAAATTTATATGAGTAATGACTTCCTTCCAAAAGGGCTGAATCACTGAACATATCCAAAGCGTAAGGTTAAGAGATGCAACTTGTGAATTATACCGCCAACAATTTGATACTGTGCTTAATCCTTTAGTAAAAAAGTGCTGGGGTGCCTAATATACCCTGAACCTAATTTTTGCTGAAGAAGTCGCAGCTTAAGATCCATAGCAGCAACAGGCTTAAAGCCTTATCACATTGCTGGGCTTTGAGAAGGAGTAGGAAAGGAAGCTGCTAGAGTGGTGAGTCTTTTTCTGTTGCCTTCCTTAACTGCTAGGGGAATTTGCTGAGGTTACTGTGTGGGAGGACAGTGTTTGGGGCTGTGTGAGTGTGTAGAGTAGAAGTGGTCACGATCCAAAAAAATACCGATCAAGCTGATCGTGGATCGGCGCCAACAACGATCCCGAATTAACGATCCACACCGATCATCTCACATTTCCAATCCGTGGATCGTGGAGGCAAAAGCGTAGGTGATGCCGGCGGCATCTGTGTTTGAGTTTGGCTGTCTGTGTTTCGCCGTCAGAGCTGCTTATCAGGGTTTGTAGGGATGAGATTGGAGTGCCCATGGCTGCAGAACACCCCCTTCCCCCTCCCTCCCTTGGGTGTCTTCTCCCAGCTGGTGACTGCTTTGCTGCTCCGTGTTTGGAAGGAAGTCCTGCTGATCAAGGCAAGCTGGGCTTCCATTTGCGTTTCCAGGGCGACAGAAGGAGGGCAAACACAGCTCAGGCTCCGTTGCCAGGGCAATAGATTGCTGGCGCTTGAGTGTCTGGCTTCCCGATCCAAGCACGATCACCCCAATCAAGCCCCGATCCAGCCCCCCTCTCGACCACTGGATTGTTGGCCATGCCCGAGCACGATCCGCCGGGTCCTGATCGCGCGATTGCCATTATCGTGGGTTTTTTTCGATCATAATGTGGATCGTGCCCATCTCTAGTGTAGAGCCTGCTGTAAAGTGGTGCCAGTTGGAGTAAGTGTTTCTGTTTGTCTTTTTTGCCTGAGTTGGAGCTGATTGCAGAGGGGGATTGTTAATAATTGGAGAGTGTCTGTTTTGCCTGGGGCTAACTGCTGGCCCTACCCTCTACTGAGTGAGCCTTGATTGAATTAGGCACCTCCTCACCAGAGGTACATTATAGCCATCTGGGCTCTGAGAAGGAGAAGGAAAGGGACCTGCAGCTAGAAGAGTACTCTTGGAATATATTTGGAAGGCAATGATGTCAACAGAAAGCCCCTTTCCAGTCACCTGCATGGAGTGTGCAATGTTTGTTTTCCTCCTGGAAGAGAAGATGGCCTTCACTTGTCAGAAGTGTAAGCTGGTCAAGCATTTGGAGGAGAAGATTCAGAGCCTAGAGGAGAGGATCACCACCCTTCAGGAAATCAAGGAAGGGGAGGATTTTATTGAGAAGAGCCCGGGGGCTCTGCACAAGCATGAAGAAATAAGTCCAAGAGAAGAAGGAAGAGTCGATCTCCCTTCTGAGCCTCCTCTCAGTTCTGCAGTATAAACCGGAAGATGTGGACTAAGGCAACACTCTGGTCCACTGGAGCTCAAGAATCATTTTGAGGTGCTTGAGATGGTGATGGAGACGAGAGTGGAAGGAGAACCACAAAAACCTGGAGGAGGGAGTGAAGAGGGCATGGGGCCACACAGAAGTAGAAGAAAATGGAAGGTGGTGGTAATCGGGGACTTTCTGCTCAGGGGTCTGGAACACCATGTGTCCAGGCCAGATCCCCTAGTCTGAGAGATGTGTTGCTTGCCAGGAGCCAGAATTCAGGATATTACAGACCAACTGCCAAAAATGATCAGACCGACTGATCAGTACCTGTTTGTGCTGGTTCACATGGAAACTAATGACACAGCCACGAATACCATTGCAAGAATTAAAGAGGACTATGAAGCTCTCGGAAGGCAGTTGAAGAAAGTAGGGGCACAGGTGGTATTCTCTTCTATCCTTCCTGTCACAGGAAGAAGAATGCGAAGGGAACAGACCATACTCGAGGTGAATCGTTGGCTGAGGTGGTGGTGCTGGCAGGAACACTTTGGGTTCTGGGACCACAGGATAAGTTTCCTTAGATGGGCTTCACCTCTCAAGGTCAGGGAAGAAAATGTTTGGAAAGAACCTGGAGAGCATCAGGACAGCTTTAAACTGATGCCGCAAGGGGAAGGGGACGATCAGAACCTTATAATTATGGGTGACTTCAGCTTCCCCGATGTGTGCTGGGAGACAAGTTCAGCAAAGCAACAAGACTTATGCAACTTCCTGACCTGCCTGGCCAATAACTTCCTTTTTCAAATGGTGGAGGAAGCTACAAGGGTCTCGACCATACTAGACTTAATATTAATCAACAGGGAAAAATTGGTAGAATGGGTGAAGGTGGTGGGGACCTTAGGGGCAAGTGACCATGCCCTCCTTGAATTCCAGTTGCTGTGGGGAGCCAAGCAAGTTCATAGCCAGCCTCATAGGTTAGATTTTCATAGGACTTACTTCAATGAACTCAGAGGCTTGATGGGAGTCATTCCGTGGGGGAGTGTGCTGGAAGGGAAAGGAGCGAGTGAAGAGTGGGCTCTTTTCAAACACGAGCTTTTGCAAGCTCAAGCCCTCACTATTCCAGCAAGATGGAAACATGGTAAGAGCTGCAAGAAACTGATGTGGATGAACAGAGAACTCCAGAATAAGCTAAGGGAGAAAAGGGAAATTTTCAGGAAATAGAGAGGACAGACCTTTAAATGAGGGTTACTAGGTACTGCAGATCAGCCATCAGAGAAGCCAAAGCTCAGTATAAGCTGGGTCTGGCCAGAGGGTTGGAAAAGAGCAAATGTTATCCCAGTCTTTAAGAAAGGGAAGAAGGATAACCCAGGAAACTACAGGCCGGTCAGTCTGACTTCGGTTGCTGGGAAGATATTAGAGCAGATATTAAAGGGATTGATCTGTAAGCATCTGAAGGACCGCTTAGTGATCCAGGGAAGTCAACATGGTTTCGTCCCCAACAGATCTTGTCAGACCAACCTGGTTTCCTTCTTTGATTGAGTGATGAGCTTACTGGATCATGGGAACTCTGCCAATGTGATTTACCTGGATTTCAGTAAAGCTTTTGATAAGGTTCCCCATGACATTCTGATGGGTAAACTGGAAGACTGTGGACTAGACTATAGGACACTTAGGTGGATAGGGAACTGGTTAGAGGACTGCACCCAAACAGTGGTGGTCAATGGTGTTTCATCAGATTGGAGGGAGGTGTCCAGTGGGGTGCCACAGGGCTCAGTTTTGGGCCCGGTACTTTTTTTTTAATGAATGATCTGGATGAAGGGGTAAATGGGCTACTCATTAAATTTGTCGATTATACCAAATTGGGAGGAGTGGCAAACACCCAAGAAGATAGTTAAAATTCAACAAGACCTGAATACTCTGGAGTAGAAGTGGGTATGAACTGTGAAAAAAATGAACTGTGTGGTTTATGATCCGTACGTTTTCACGAACCATGAACCACGAACTTCCATGAACTGGGGCAAGTTTGTGAACTGGTTCATGGGAACTCCTGGCTGGCCAACCAAGCCCGCTCAGAGCAGCAGGGAAATGGCCCTTTAAACTGTGGGTGGGGCTTGGCTGGCTGGCCAGGAACTGCTAGTTCATGAACCACGAACCGGGCCGGTTTGTGGTTCTTTTTGGTTCATGCTCCATTGTATGCCCATTTCTACTCTGGAGAAGTGGGCATTTGTGAACAGGATGCAATTCAACATAGATAAGTGCACAGTATTACATCTGGGCCACAAAAATGTGAAGCACAAATACAGGATAGGGGATACATGTCTGGGTAGTAGTGTATCCGAAAGAGACCTTGGAGTAAGAGTGGACTGTAAACTAAATACGGGCAGTCAGTGTGATGCAGTGGCAAAAAAGGCAAACTCAGTCTTGGGTTGTATCAAAAGGGCCATTGCATCAAAATCGCAGGAGGTCATAGTCCCTCTCTATACTGTCTTGGTCAGGCTGCACCTGTGTGCAGTTCTGGAGGCCCCACTTCAAAAAGGATGTGGACAAAATTGAGAGGGTGCAGAAGAGAACAACAAGAATGATCATGGGTCTATAGACAGCCCTACGAGGAAAGGCTGAGGGCCTTGGGAATGTTTAGTTTGGAGAAAAGGAGATTGAGGGGGGGACATGATTGCTCTCTTTAAATATTGGAAAGGCTGTCACTTGGAGGAGGGCAATGAGCTGTTCCAGTTGGCAGCAGAGGATAGGACTTGAAGCAACAGGTTTAAATTACATGCAGAAAGGTACCGGCTGGATATTAGGAAAACCTTTTTCATGGTCAGAGTAGTTCAAAGGTAGAATCAGCTGCCCTGGGAGGTGGTGAGCTCCCCTTCACCGGCAGTTTTCAAGAAGAAGCTGGATGAATATTTGTCAGGGATCCTTTAGGCTCATGCTGAATTGGGCAGGCAGTTGGACTAGAAGGTCTGTATGGCCCCTTCCAACTCTGTGATTCTGTGATTGCTTTAGCAGAACTGGACACTCCAGCTCATTATTCCACTCATCTCTAAGTCTCTGTGTATTATATTCATTGTCCAACATCAAATATTTACATACTACAAGTATTGTGGGTTTTGGTTTCTGTATTGACTCAATAAGAGTTTCCAGAAGTGGGGGATATTCTGAAACACTCAGTGCTTCTGGGCCATATTTGAATACCAACAAACATGGCAATTGTAAATATTGCCATTCAGCAGAAGCTAGCAAATCATATTTAGACCTCAGTTGAGAAAATGACAAAAACTCATCATCACGACCTATCAATTGATCCATGGTAAAAATGCCCTTGTCTGTCTAAGCCTTCCATAAAAAAGATTTCTTCCCAATTTTTAAATCTGGATTGGACCATAATATAAGTATAGCATGATTTTATATGCCATACTTCTCTTGCTGAGGGGATTGCAGAAGGAACAAAAACCATTTTAAACCTAAGTAGACACTAATGCATTTCACTTTAAAAGTGGCTCCAAAAAAGAAGACCCACAAACTACAATAATCTGAGAAGGACGTGTTGGCCCCTTCCTCCTTCAGCTTTCCACCTTGAGAGAGAGGGGATGGGTTTAGGCTGGTACCTGCATCCTCTTTCTCCTCACCCATGTATGAGATTCTGCAAAAGTTCAATGGCTAGAGAGTGATGCTTGTTGGAATAGGCGACTCAGCCTGCCTTTGGACACTGGGGGGCGCTGCATGTCTCTTTGAATGTAATGTATAAGTCTAGCAATCTGCCACTCTCTTGTCTAAGGTGGGAACGCCTACTGACTCCTCCTCTCTTGCCTCTGTGCCTCTTGGGAGATTTCACACCTTCCCTCATGCTCTTCCAAGAGAAAAGATGTATAGCCACTATGCTCCTCGTGGAGCCCTCCTCTTTGTCCACAAACCTGCACCTACAACCTCGCTGCCTAGTTTCAGGCCGTGGTATTAGCCTAGAGAATGTAACTGTTTAGAATAGGATCTTTCCCTTTTTATTACCAGAAGATATTGCCATGGAGAAATCTGCTACAATAAACTGTAAGTTCTATCTTTTTTTAAAAAAAATGTTTTATTGGTGAGCATAATTTCAAACAATATTTCAATTAAACCCTATCTGATTAAATCTAACCTAACCCCCACCCTTTCCCCCCTCCTTCTTGACTTCCAACAGCTTTCCAACCCTCTACCCCCTTTATTACTTAACATATCCTATATTAAACAATCAAGCATCCCTACATAACAATCCTTACTCTAAGCCCTAATTACTCTATAATCTATACATACTATATTAGTTTTACTGATATTTCTTCGCAAAATTAATAACATACTTATCAAATTAATTTTACTAATACTTCTTCCCATAATTAACAGCATATTTCTCATATCTTATACTTAACCATAATTCAAACTTAATGATAACTAAGTTAATATTCTAACTTACTAACATTTATTACTCTAAATAATTTCCTCTTCCCTTACTATATGTATGCTATATTACTTTTTCTAATATATCAATCCCACTTCTAAATATCAGTTATAAATTCTACCCCTCCTATAGTTAACTATAATCCTAGCTTAGATTAATATAAACACACATTTCTTCTATTGGTAAAGTCACTTCTCTCTTCTGTTTGTAGTATCATAGTTTAAAAGTTCTCAAACTGCCACAGTTCTCCTTTCACATCCCATTTCTTCTCCAAATATTGTTTCATTTTCGCCCAGTCTGCCATAAATTGTTCTGGGTCTTGGTCTTTAAGTTTTCTTGTCATTTTGTCCATTTCTACCATGTACAGCAATTTGTAAATCCAGTCCTCTACAGTAGGTACTTCTTGCACTTTCCATTTCTGCGCATACAATAATCTTGCTGCAGCTGTCATGTAAAATAACAATGTTCTGTGCTGCACTGGAATATTCTCCATCCCCAAGTTCAGTAGCAACAGTTCTGGGTTCTTATTTATTTGGATTTGTAAAATCTCATTTATTGCTTCTATTATTTCACCCCAATACTGTTTAGCTACTTCACATGTCCACCACATATGATATAGTGATCCTTCATGCTTTTTACATTTCCAGCACTTGTCTGACATATTAGCATTCCCCAGCGCAATTTTTTTTGGTGTTAGGTACCATCTGTATATCATCTTATACACATTTTCTTTAATATTCACGCACGTTGTAATCTTAATTGTATTCTTCCACAAGTGCTCCCAGGACTCCATCGTTATTTCTTTATGAAAGTTTATTGCCCACTTCACCATCTGTACTTTCACTGTTTCATCCTCAGTGTACCATTTTAAAAGTATCTTATAAATCTTTGAAATTTGTTTCTTGCCTTCTTGTAGCATTACTTCTTCCAGTTCTGAGTTTTCCATTCTTATTCCTCCTCTTGAACAGTCCGATTTGTAAAGATCTCTGATCTGTCTGTATTGAAACCAATTATAACAAGGAGACAATTCTTCTTCTGATTTTATTTTTAATGTTAACTGTTGTATTTGTATTATCTCCTTGTAAGTTAAACATTGCTGTTCGTTATCAACAGTTCTCGGGTCTTTTACTTCATACGGGACCACCCAAGAGGGGATTTGATCTTCCAGATACATCTTATATTTCTTCCAGATTGTGAAGAGGCTTCTTCTAATATAATGATGCAGAAACAGAGAGTCCGCTTATATTTTATCATACCATAGGTATGCATGCCATCCAAATATTTTCTTATAGCCTTCCAATGCCAGAAGTTTGCGATTTTTCAACGTTATCCAATCCTTTATCCATGTCAAACAAATTGCTTCATAATACAGTCTTAGGTTGGGCAGTTGCAAGCCACCTCTTTCTTTCGCATCCTGTAGCACTTTCATTTTAACACGTGGTTTCTTGCCTGCCCACACAAAGTTCGAAATTTTTCTTTGCCATTTTTCAAATTGTTTAGAGTCTCGGATAATCGGAATCGTTTGTAACAGAAACATCACACGTGGTAACACATTCATTTTTATTGTCGCAATTCTGCCCAACCATGATAAATTCAACTTGTTCCATTTTATCAAGTCTCTCTCTATTTGTATCCACAGCTTCTCATAGTTGTTCTTAAATAAGTCTATATTTTTTGCAGTTAATTCAATTCCCAAATATTTTACTTTGTTTGTTACCTCGCAGTCCGTTAATTCCATCAATTCTTGTTGTTTCTGTTTAGTCATATTTTTACATAGTATCTTCGACTTCTTTTTGTTTACGAAAAAACCGGCCAAGTCTCCAAATTCCTTTATCTTCTTTATTACCTTTGGCATATTGTCGATTGGATCCTCTACAATCAACATTATATCATCTGCAAATGCTCTGACCTTGTAGGTAAACTCTCTTATCTTTATACCTCGAATTGTATCGTCCTCTCGTATCTGCATCATCAGTATTTCCAAGATCAGTATAAACAACAATGGAGACAATGGGCAGCCCTGCCTTGTATCTTTGCTAATTTTTAGTTTTTTTGTCAGATCATCATTCACTACAATCGCTGCACTTTGGTCTTTATAAATTCCTTTAACGACTTGTATGAACTTTTCTCCCATTTGCAGCTTTTCCATAGTGGTGAACATAAAGTCCCAGTTCAAATTGTCAAATGCTTTTTCTGCATCTACGAAAAAGAAACCAACCTCTCTATCGCAATGCTTATCATAATATTCAATAGCATTTATTACTGTTGTCAGATTGTCCTTAATTTGTCTGTTAGGTAAAAATCCCGCTTGTTCTTCTGCAATGAATTCCGACATCCATCCTTTAATTCTTTCTGCCAATACCTTTGCAAATATTTTATAGTCATTATTCAACAATGAAATTGGTCTATAATTTTTAACATTAGTCAAATCTTGTCCTTCTTTTGGAATCAATGATATGTTGGCCTCCTTCCAAGTGTCAGGGATCTCTTGGTCTTGCATAGCACCATTCATTACCTCCTTCAAGAGAGGCACCAGTTCTTGGCCCATTGTTTTATAAAATTTTGCCGTTAATCCGTCTGGACCTGGGGCCTTCCCCAGCTTCGTTGATTGAATAGCTTCTTTTATTTCTTCTTCTGTCACCTCCTTATTCAATTTTTCTTTCTATCCTTCTGAGATTGTCGGAAGTTTCAGCTTATCTAAATAATCCGCTATTGAATCTTTGTTCACCTCTTTTTTTTGGTATAATTTTGCGTAAAATTTAAAAAAGGCTTTACTAATGGCGACTTGATCACTTAGTAACTTATCATCTTCTCATATCGTGCTAATAATTTTCTTCTCTTTCCTCTTTTTTAGTTGCCATGCCAAATATTTCCCAGGCTTATTTGCTCCCTCAAATGACCTCTGATTCATCCTCTTTAAATTCCACTCCAATTCTTTATTGTTCATTGCCGATAACTGTTCCTGCAATATTTTAATATCCTGATATATTTTCTTTTTGCCTGGTCTCTTTTTGAGTTGAATCTCTTTGGCTTTAATTTTTTCCATGATTTCTTGTCTTTTTTCCTCCTTTTCCCTCCTATCTCTTGCATTCAAGTCCATTAGTATCCCTCTGATCACAGCCTTATATGTATCCCAAACCTTGTTTGTCGATACTTCTTTGTTCAAATTGCATTGCAAAAAGAACTTGGTCTCCCTTCGCAGTAACGCAATATTCTCTTCCATTTGTAACAGGTCCTCATTTATTCTCCATCCTCTTCTTTTACTATTCTTACCAAATTTCCACACAATTGGATTATGATCTGAGCCTACCTTTGGCATTATTTCCACCTCTTTAGTCCAAAGCAACAATTCTTTGGAGGCCCAGATCATGTCAATTCTTGATAGTGTAAAATGTCTTGCAGAATAATATGTATATTGTCTACTCTTGGGGTACTGTCTCCTCCATACCTCCTCTAAACTTTCCTGTTTCGTGATTGCAAAAAATGACTTTGGTAATAGTCCTCTTTTCTTTTGTGTAGTCTTAGATTTCTTGTCCTCCTCCAAGTTTGTAACTCCGTTAAAATTGCCTGCCAATATTATTTGATCATAAGACAATTCATCTAACTGTTTTTGTAAGTCTGTAAAAAAAATTTCTTTTGCACCATTAGGCGCATAAATTCCAATCACCAATGTCTTTTTTGAATTCCAAATTATTTCCACCGCCAAATATCGAGCTTCTGCATCACGTAACACCACTTTAGGCTGTAGTTCCTCCTTTATATACAATACAACACCCCTCTTTTTCTGTTTGGAGGCAGCTACAAACTCTTTTCCCAGCTTTGCCATTTTCAAATATTTTACATCTTGCTTTCTGATATGTGTCTCTTGTAGGCATACAATTTTACATTTCTGTTTTACAAGCCAGTGGAAAATAACCTTACGTTTACAGGGTGAGTTTAGTCCATTTACATTCCAAGATAGTGTAAGTTCTATCTTTCAATGAATTTTGTCTGAGGATTAATTAATGCACGTTTGTGAGGGTTTAAACGCTTCTGACTAAATTACTCTGCTATGTTACTCAGCTAAATTACTAAACTAAATATATATAAAATACATAATCTCTAACAATGCTCCCCCTGAAAGTTATCTTCAATCCTTTTCCAGACATTCCCAAAGCACATTTTTTGTCCTATTTCTCAAGAAATGCGTCTGGGAGTTGTGCGCAACAGGCACTGCTCTCTTGGGATTGAATGTTAAAATTGTTAGAGTTTCCTTGTCCTTGAGCCTCTTCTGTGACCAAGTCTGGTTGCTTGTTGGAGGCAAAAGAAGTTCCAGCTGGTTCCTCATTCCTCCCTTTGCTATCTGACTCATTACCATTCCCAGAATAGTAATGGGAAGAGATGGTTTTCTCTTCTTTATCACTTCTGATTTTTTCTTCTGGGCAGAAGGCCCTTTTTCCACTTGGCCACTGGCTCTAGATGGAGGAAGACCCTCAGGTCTTTGTCTACTAAACTGTCAAAGGTATCCTCAAGTTCCTGAAGGAGTCCAGAACTTTCTGTACTTGAAAGAAATCCTTCCTAAGTGATCTGCTTATGGGTGTGGCTCAGAACATTCCTGATACCTTTGATAAACTGAACCATTTTCATCTCAGGAGAAACAATCCAGTTGGTACTTTTGTGCTGTATCCTATCTGACAAAATTGCCACGTGCATCTGCTTCAGACATCCAGCACTAGCTTTTATTCTGGAATACAATTCCAACTATAAGAAATATGCTTGGCTAAAAGTAGCAAACTCCTCAAGTGTGCCTGCTACCTTATGTACAATGTCCACAGCAGTCTTATTTACCAAATTAGAAGTTAGGGGACTCTGAGCTCTGCAGAGATCATGTGAGCATCCACATCTTTCTTTACAGATGTGTTCCCCCTTGGCTTTCGTGTGCAAACATTCATGTATGACAAGGGTGTCTGATTCAATCTTCTGACAGACAGAACACACTTGTGAACCACTGTGTTGATGTTATTGCTGGCAAGAATGCTGGCAATATTTGAGATAGACCTGCATTCAGCTAGACCTGCTGTGTAGCTGTCTAAAGGGCTCTTGAAAATGGGTTCCAGGTTGTCTTGTATGGTCATGAAGACAAAACGATCTGGGAAACCCATGTCTTTTAATAGCCTTCTGAAAATGTTCCAGCTGCCTTAGTGGTCAAGTTCCTCAACAGTGAAAAATGCTTCTAAAGAATTTAAATGCTCCTGTTGAATTCTTCCCCTTTAAGGCAAACTCAGCTGATTCTTAACAGACTGTAGGTGACAAGAGCACAGTGGGGTGAGAAGTGAGGGAAGATGCTTGAGTGTGGGTTCATACTGCCACAAATTCTGATGGGGGGGTGCATGGGTGGGCACAAGTACAAAATGGCTGATGCAGGAGGTGACCCTTCGTAAAATTTCTGAGGATCTCTGAGGATCCATATTTTTGCATCATGACAACGCACAAAGCAGGAAGATCAGTGATTTTATGGCACTTCCTAGTGACCACAATATGAGCTACAGAATCATGATGCTTTAGTTTCAGTGGGGAAAAAAATGAATTCCTGAGGAGGACCCACACCTTGTATCCATACTTTTGAACTTTTGCAGCACTACAAAGCATCAGATCCATGTTTTGTATGGTGGACCAGGCTATGATAAATGATTTCCTGTTGTATTTAAAAAAATGTGTTCTATTAAAAAAAAAACCGAGGATCCATGATGATCTATGAAGTGCCATAATTTCCTTTATTCCTGCACTCTGTACACACTCAAAGGTGGTGTTCCTGCAGCCTTGCTTTCTCCCAGCTCAGATTCAGTCAGGGTTTATCCTCCCCCCTTACTGTGCTCTTCCTCCTGTCTGTCACCTATGGGAGGGGAGGGTGATACACAATGTGTAGCTCCCATGGCAAAGAAGCCCTTGCACATTTTCAGAATCATAGGCAGCACTTTCCTCTGAGCATGTTGTTCCCTGCTAATCATCCACAACCAGTCTGGTCTTTAAAAGTTCCCACTGTCGTTCTGTCCGTTCCTCCATTCTCTGCCTTTACCGGCTGCATAGGAGATGGAAATCTGACCAGTGAAGCTTCCCTCCACAACAGTGTTGCCTGCCTAGAAAAATATCATTTTCCTGCTTTCTTCTCTCCTTCCCACTCACTTTTGTCTGCCTCCATCTTCACCTCCCCCCACCAGCTGTCTCTCCCTTACGGCCCAGTTGTGTGATGCTGGCTGAGTCAGTCTCAGGTGCACGGTGAAGAATCTGCAAGGACTCGTGAGGGGTACTTCACTTTTCTCTGTATCCCTTTCCCCACGCTATTTCCTCTTTCCCTTTTCCTGGCAGCCTCCATATACTCACCTTTCCCTATGTCCTTCTCTCCTTCAAACTAGGCTTCCCTGGTACCTGCCAGTAGCGGGCAAACTCCCAAGGATTTGTCCCCTCATCCGCTGATCACCCAGCAGTTGGTAGGAGGGGACACACTCCTGGAGGTTGCCTGCCACCAACAGGCACCTCAGGTGTGCATGTTGCATGCAATCCCCACTGGCACACCAATGTCACTTCCAGAAGTGACATTGTTGCGCCACAAGCAGGAGCATTTCCGTGCTTTGTTTGTGGCCAATTTGGCCCCCAAACAGGCTGAATCAGCCCCATGTGGAGCACAGGAGTGCTTGCAATTCAAAATGGAAAAAGTTCTCATACATCTGCTCTGTGGTAACATTCAGTATGAAAATGTGCCAGACAGCACACCAAGCTGGTCTACATTATCACCTAACAACTTTATAAATGCCAATAGGGCAAAAGAGCAAGCAGGGAGCAAATCCTGCAAATCAGAGACTTAGTAGACCGAAACCAACATCTGGAGCAAAATGCAAGATGGTGGCTGGCTGTTTTTCCCTTATGGTTGCAGTTTGGTACACATGACATACTCTCATACACACATGCCATAGTTGTTGTAGATTTTCCGAGCTGTATGGCCATGGTCTTGGCATTGTAATTCCTGACATTTCACCAGCAGCTGTGACTGGCATCTTCAGAGGTGTAGCACTCAAAGACAGGGATCTCTCAGTGTCAATGTCTGGAGAAGATGTTAGCAGGTAATTTATGTCTACTCAAGAAGGTGGGTTTCGGCTGAGTCATCCTGTAAGAGTTTCCCAGAGTGTGGAATGCTAATGGGGGGAAGCTTCACTGTATCCTGAGGAGGTTCTTTTGCATGTAGATTGGTGGTTGATATGCCAATCTTATCTGCAGGCTATTGTAAGATGTAGAGTATTTTGTTAGTCTGGTGTTTCCTTTTAAATAAAAACATTAGTAGACCGTGCAAGATGGATATGTGAACCGCACTTTCTCAATGAGGAAATTAATCATCTAAACCACACACTTCAAGCAAATGGCTACTCCAGAAATAAAATCAGAAGAGTAATTAAACCAAGGATAAATCAAACAACTAAGGAAAAACAGTCCCCCACAGGAAAAGTGTTTTTCCTGTATATCAAAGGAATCACTGATCAGATGGGAAAACTTATGAAAAAGCACAACCTACAAACAGTATTCAGACCCACCAGAAAAATACAACAGATGCTACGATCAGCAAAAGACAGTAGAGACCCCCTCACTCTGCAGGAGTATACCGCATATCCTGCAGCTGTGGACATGTTTACATCGGGACCACACAGCGTAGCATCCAGACAAGAATAAAAGAACATGAAAGTCACTGCAGACTTAGCCAACCTGAAAAATCAGCAGTGGCTGAACATAGCCTAACTCACACAGGACACAGTATCTTATTCCAGGTCACTAAAATACTGGACAACACTTCCAACTACTTTGTCAGATTGCACAGGGAAGCCATTGAAATTCATAAGCATAAGCACAATTTCAACAGGAAAGAGAGTTTAAGAATGAATAGGGCATGGTTTCCAGTCCTGAAAAACACCAGACTAACAAAATACTCTACAACTTACAATAGCCCTGCAGATAAGATTAGCATATCAATCACCAATCCATATGCAAAAGAACCTCCTCAGGATACAGTGAAGCTTCCCCCCAATAGCATTCCCCATCCTGGTAAACTCTTACAGGATGACTCAGCCCAAACCCACCTTCCTAAGTAGATATAAATTACCTGCTAACATCTTCTCCACACATTGACACTGAGAGACCTCTGTCTTTCAGTGCTACACCTCTGAAGATGCCAGTCACAGCTGCTGGCGAAACATCAGGAACTACAATGCCAAGACCACAGCCATACAGCCTGGAAAATCTACAACAACTATGGCATGTGTGTATGAGAGTATGTCATCATGTGTATCATGTACTCATGATGATGAGAGAGTACGTACGTAAATAATGAATAGATTTATATGGAGAATCGGGTCGGTGGTAGAGTTTTCATTTATGGGCTGGTGAGCTGTGGGTGTCCGGTGGAGGTAGGGACATGGGGGCACCACTGATGACAGCATTCCATGACTTCTGGGGAAACTCCAGAAGTGATGCCATGACTCTTTAAGAATTGCCAAGTATTATATGATATACCATATAGTTTCTAAATAGTAAAGAGTCCAGTAGCACCTTGAAGACTAACCAACTTACTTGTAGCATAAGCTTTACTGGACTCTACTATTTTGCAACTACAGACTAACATGGCTAACTCCTCTGGATGTATAGTTTCTGTGGCTTCCTAGAGGCATGATGTCACTTGCATAGTTTCCCCAGAAGTCACATCATCATACCATCTGCTTGATTGTGATTTTTTGTTGCTGGAGGGTTGCTGCCAGGTTGCTGCCATAGCAGGAGAAGTAGCAACACTAGTCAGTGGGGAAAGAACAGATGAAATGGGAGGTGAGAAGATCTTCAATCTATGTCTTTCTACAGCCTTTCAAAATTTCACATCGGCTCCATCTTCTTTTTCCTGTATATATATCTAATTTTCAACATGGCCAAATCTATGGATACTTAAATCCAAAGTATGGAGCCATGAACAGACAGAACAGATCTTTCTATAAACCTGAGGAAAGCCCCAGGTTTGCAGGGAAAAAAATCTGAAGTAAAAAAACAGGGGGTTAAACTCCACCCTAAAGAAGAGGAGCAGCACCTGTACTTTTAAGAAACAAGTACCCTCAGTGGCTGTAGCTAGGCAGCCATAACAATATTGCAAACCTTCCAGCCTTGGTTTTCAGTCAGTAAAAGACACAGGGAGGGAGCAGGGCTTTTCCAGGTATGATTTTGTCTTTGTGGAAGGACTCATGGGACCAGGCCTGGCAGCAACCACTAGGGGACTTATATCACAGGGTTTCCATGACTCATCACAGGCCGGCTGCTCGCTACTATTCAACAACAGCTACCTCACCGAAGTCAATGTAGTGTAGTGGTCTCAGGCTAGGATCTGATAGACCCAGGTTTGAGCCCCTATTCTGGCATGGAAGCTCCCTGGGTGATCTTGGGTTCATCATAGACTCTCAGCCTAACCTACCTCACAGCCTAACCTACATCATGAGGATAATGATGTAAGCTGCTTTGCATCCTTATTGTATAGAATGGTGGGGTATAAATGAAATTTTAAAAATAATAAATATAGCTAGGATGCTCCCAAAGGTTGCTCCTAACAAGTGTGAGCCAGGCACTGGGCCCAGCAGAGCTGCAGGGCTTACTGGATCCTTCTCACTCATTCCCTCTCTCCCTTTTGCAGGAGTGGGGCCTGGGCAGGCCAGGGGCGTAGGAAGGAAATATGAGTTGCCTTCCTTCAGTCTTTGCAGGTTTCTCAGTGTGTAATTGGGCTCATCCTACCAGCTAGTACCACACAACTGGGTTCAGCTGAGTCCAGCCCATCTGGACAGATGGAACCACCCAGAATTTTCACAGGGAGAGTCTGCAAGCATAGGTTTTCCAGACACGGACTGGCAGCCAGTAGGAGACTGGGGGTAGGAGGCAGGAATATGAGGTGGTGCTTGGATCCACATTGGGGAGAAATGTATAAATGAAGTAAGTAAATAATAAATAAAGCTGAAGATGAGGACAGATAAAAGTAGGTTAGCTGGTGGGTGGGAAGGAGAAAATGACATGGAAAGAGTAGAGGCTATAGGGATGCAGGAGGAGGGAAAGAGGAAATAGTGTGGGGAAGGTAGTACAGTGCAAAAATTAGATGCTTCACTAGTCCTGGCAGACCCCCACTTGTTTGGATCTAAAATTTGTTCATGTATATTTTATATTGGCTTGACTGTAAACTCATGATGACCTTTCCATTCAAATAAATCATTCTTCTTTCCTATACTTGATTCCCTAATATCACTGGAGCATGATCAGTTATTAATATATGAGAGAATATTAAAAATGGAAGTGTTTACGTATTCTAAAACATCAAATGGGTTGCATGTGGTGATTCATTTTTTCCTTCATTTACCACTGAACATATAGTGCCATCTAGGCCTCACTGTAGGAAAAAATGTACAATCCTTGCATTGCAAAAACAGACATTTTTCATATGCTAAATTGTATGAAAGGTGTTAGGATTTTTTCCTAGCTAACAGCGTGTCACACATGGGCTTCCCAAGCGGCTGCCTGCACTATAACACTGTAAATGAGAATGTTGGTATTATGTAGTTGGTATTATGAATGCTTCCAAATTATTAGTATTTTCAGAATTCTGGATTCCTAAGAACTCCTGGGGGACTATCCAGACACCAGAAGAATCTAAAAACTTTTCCAACCTTGTAGAGGGTCTTGCTGTTCCCAGGCTGGCTGAAGCCTAGTGACAATGTGTTTCAAAACCTGCTGCTGTATTGCTTGTTGTGTGTGTTCTTTTTTAAATATTTAAGATGTTTTATTGGTTTTAAAGATAATTGTATTTTATATTACTGTATTAATTAGAATTCACCCTGAGCCTTCTGGAAGGCGGAATACAAATGGAATAAAATAAATAAATAAAATGTAAATGATCCATATCAGCACAGAAGGCTGCAGAGCAGCGTTCAGCTTCTGCCTCTCCATGAAGTGTAACCCCATCCTGATCAGGAGATATCCCCGTTCTTGGGTCAACTCCCCCACCACCAGTAGAACCTCTGTTTTTTTTAGGATTAAGTTTCATCTTGTTAGCCTTCATCCAACCAAGAAGTGCCTCCAGGCACCTGTTCATGGTTTCCACAGCCTCCCAAGGATCTGCCAAAAGCACAAGATAGAGTTCGGTGTCATCCTCATTAGGGGTGTGCAAAATGAAACAAATGAGCAGGAAATACACCCAGAAATTGCTGGTTCCATCAGTTAAGGCAGCTTCCGGAACAGTGAAACAAATTCAGGAAACAATGCTGTAACAACATCCCTCCCCCCACTGAAAAGTTCATGTGTTTCTGTTTGATTCGTACTGTACAGTAGCTGTGCAAGCTGGCAGGCACTGTGTTGGCAGCAGCAGGCGGCAACATCCGTAACAGTTTTCCTTAAAGACAACAAAAAAATTAGATCCCAAGGGAAGAGACTGACCGTAGCGAGTATTACTTTGTTGATGGGAAGGAGGATGTGCACGTTGTGCATGAGTGCATTTTTTTGTTCAGAGCTTCCCAAGTAATGGCATTAGCATTGGAAGTGGCTCGTAGAGCCTGGCTTTCCTTGTGCCAGGGAAGGGAGCAGCAGATGGCATGGCGCTGTCAGAGTAACCTATCCTTTCTGTGCACTTTTACACACAATGTAAGGAAAAGCCTGCAAGCAAGCAAGCAACGTCCACATGGGTGTGTACATGCAGGTTGGAGGAGGGAATGTTCTCCTCCAGCCTCCAAGTCCCGGACTGTCACAAAGGGTCACGGATGGTGTGTAGATTAGGGTGAAAATTGGAAATAATAATGAATGATTAAAGGAGACCCACACTGAGGAAGCCCCAGGAATGTGTGGACCAGATTGCACATTCAGTGGGCTTTTACTGCTGTCCTTTGCTTAGATGCCACCACTATTTCTTGACTAAAGAAGTACTCTAAAGATAATGGGTGAAGGCACTTCACCATCTCTGGAAAGAGTTGAAGATTTTCTTGGCTTTTCTGATTAAAACTGTTAACCCTGGGTTAAAGAATGGGAAAGAAGAGCCTTAGAAGCAGGACTGTGCACAGTCTCAGCACATCAAATCTTTTCAGATCATTATTGCACATGGGAGGACTGATCTGGCTAATTTTTTTTTGTTTTCTGCCAAGCTTCATTTTGCCTTTAAGTCAACTCCTTCTCCTTCTTCATTCAACTCTAGGTTAATGGACTGGTTTTAGTCAGAAAGGAATAATGGGTGACCTGTCCAGTCCCGTTTACGGTAAAAAGTAGAGAAAAGAGTAGCATTTGTCTACTTTACTTCCTGTACATTATTAAGGGAAAGTTGCATTGAAGAGAATCCAAGCATGTGGACCATTCAGTGGCCTTCTGCTTCTACTAACCTTTGGTTAGGAGCCACCACAAGCCAGCTGTGACTGTAGAAGTCAACCTGAGATAGTAGTCAAGGAAAACCAGAAAATGCTTCATATTGTCCAGAAAAGACTTCCATCTTTTTCTAAGCTTTTCTGATAAAACTGTTAACCTAGTGTTAAATGAGCAGAGATAGCAGAACTGCACTGCATGTTGACACCTGAGGGCCAAGCTACAAGTGACGAATGACACTTGCCTGGCAAGTGAATAGACTCATGTGTATTCCTCCCTGTTCACTTGCCATTCACTTGCTCTCCACTAGAGCCCGAAGTCTTTCCAGATCACTATCCACATGGCCCAGTCGGGTTAAAGACTGGGCTCCCTTAATTTTCTTTATTGAGACGTTGGTTTTGGCTTCAGTTTAACAACTTCCCCTTCATCATTCAATGGTTTTAGTTTGAAAAGAGAGATCGAGAGACCTGCCCACTCTCTCACCTTTATTGGTAAAAAATAGAGAAAAGAAAGAGGGTCATCCCTCTTGAAAGTTCATTTGTATCCATAAAGTGCTTTTAAAATTCATTCATGCATATTATCTGGTGTGATTTCTGACCTACCTTATAGGGATACAGGGAATTCTAAAACTGTATTGGAAACAAGTTAAATCCTTCTAAGTAGGCTGGGGCCGTTTGTCTTACCTGCCTGTGGAATATCGCACAAAAGACCCAGAAGACAGCATCTTCTTGTGTGAAATCATGCCACGAAGATGCAATTTCGTGCAAAATTCCCAGATAACAGCGTCTTCCTGGCGCGATTTCACGCAAGAAGAAGCTGTCTTCCGGGTCTTTCACTCGATGTTCCGCAGGCAGGTAAGACGTGTGGGAATGGCCCAGGTCTTGGTCTTCTTGATCTTTTTCTCAGGAAAGCAATGTTGTGTCCTCATGGTAAATAGTTTTTGATCCTGGTATTCCACCCCATTTCCTCAGAGATTCTGTGTAGCAAATTTGCTGAACTCTACTGAGGGGATGGAAGGAATGACATTCTGGATGATATGCGGCAAGGGCTCGGTGGCTTTAAGCCATCTGTGGAGCACTTAGGCCTAAGCAGAGGCTTGATGGATCAAGATTGGTAGCTGTGTTTGTCTGTAGCAGTAGAAAAAAGCAAGAGTCCAGTAGCACCTACAAGATTAGCAAAATCTGCTCCAGCAAAGCAGCGCCCCACACTGCGCCCCCCCTCTTTATCACCTCCCTTCTCTCATCCCCTAGTTTCCATATATGACCCCACTTCCCCCCTCTTCCCCAATAGTTTGTGGCTTTCATGAACCACAGCTCAATTCTTCACTACTGGACTCTTGCTCTTTTTTGTGTTTTAATGCATTTCAATGGAGCCCATGCAAGTAAATTGGCATTCCTGGCTCCCATTTTCTCCAATGAACCTTCAAGCCTCTCCCATTATTTCCAAAGGGCAATCCTGTCATTCCTTTTAGTACATCCCTTTCCCCCTCCCCGGCTGGCATCAATTCTACTGCTTACCTTTCCTTAGGCTTTTGTGTGTGGGGGGGGCTGCTTTTGGTGGAAAGAGTGGCTGGTTGCGTGCGTCGCCTCAGAGGAAGGAGGAAGTGAGGTGAAACACACACAATTCCCTTTCAGTCCCTGTGCAACAGGTAGGAGCAAATCATTGTTGTTGGGTTTAAAGTTGTTGTTTTAAATAATTTTAAAAAGTTATTTTTATTGTGTGTGTGTGTGTGTGTGTGTGTGTGTGTGTGTGTGTGTGTGTGTGTGTGTGTGTGTGTGTGTGTGTGAGATTCTCTGGTGTGATGCTGGGGGTTGTTTTAATTTAGGACTGTAAGTTGTGATTTAATAGTGATGATGTGAATTGTGATGTTTAATGCCATTTTTAAGAAATAATTTTTTAAAAAAATTGTTGTGTGTGTGTGATTATCTGGTGCGAAGACAGGGAAGAATGGAGAGTGGCTGTCCAGACAGCTCTGGGGAGGATGGAGGATTTTGGGGGGGGGGGTGTCTTTGCTTCTGTTGGGCTGTTGGGCGGTGAATTGTGAGTGGAAGTGTGGCTGCAGCCATTGGCAGTCACAATCCATGTGTTTCTGCTGTGTGGGAGTGTTCCCCACAGTAGAAACATGGTGTGGGATGGAAACCACCTTTGTGGGAGCATAAAATGTCCTCCCAAAGAGCAATCTCTCTGAAACTTGGGGGGTGGGAGGAGAGGTAGGTGCAGGTCCCCTGAAAACTGGGTGCTTTTTGCTTGCAAAATGCCACCCCAAGCCACCTAGAAAGCCTTGGTTTTCCCCATAGGGAATGATTATTCCCCATAAGGAATAATCAAGAGTGGTGGAGGATGGGGTAGCTTATTTAGGGAAGCATAACATGCCCCCCGAAGTCCAATCATTCTTGGGGGGTCATTAGAGGAGAGTTAGGAGAAGCTCCCCACCAAGTTTGATGTGATTTGGAAAGAAAATGCCCCCCCCCAGGCTCCCAGAAAGCTGGGAGTATGTTCCCCATTGAAAATAATGGCTGGATTTTTCCTAATCACACCCAAAGCGACCTGAATTGTGATTTCCAAAGTGGCTTGCCCCTTCAGGAATCACTTTATTCCGAATCTTTTTCCCAATTTGGGTAAACCGAAACAGGAAAACCGAATCACGCTGGCCCTGCACACCCCTAGTCCCAATCCCTTTATTAAAGCATCTCTTTGAACTTTTTCCTTACAGTGCAGCCCTATTAACTGTGTAAGAAAGCTCTCCTGAATAAATTGGTTTTCCACAGTCTGCAGAAAGCCAGGAAAGTGGGAGCTTTCCTGAACTTTTCTGGGAGGCCGCTTTAAAGATTTTAAATAATTCAAACATTTTAAATAGATTTTTAAGGTTTTAAAGATTTTATATATTTGTATTTTGACGTATTTTTAATATTTGAATTGTTTTAATGTTCTGTTTCAATGTTTTCATATACATCACCTTGGGGTACCCTGAATTAGGTTGAAAGGCAGCATGGAAATGTTTTAAATAAATAAAATAAACAATTGGCCATGCTGTGAACTTAATGACAATTAAATATTTTATGTTAAACCTCCCCCCCCCACGCCAACGGCTACATATGGCTACAGCTACAAGAAAAAGTAACCTTTGAATGAAGACATTTGAGAAAATCTACATATCTCAGCCTTGCCACACTGTGGACTAGAATCATAGAATCATAGAATCATAGAATCATAGAATCATAGAATTATAGAGTTGGAAGGGTCCATACAGACCATCTAGTCCAACCCCCTGCCCAGTGCAGGATCAGCCTAAAGCATCTCTGACAAGTATTCATCCAGCCTCTTCTTGAAAACTGCCAGTGAGGGGGAGCTCACCACCTCCCTAGGCAGCTGATTCCACTTTTGAACTACTCGGACCGTGAAAAAGTTTTTCCTAATATCCAGTCGGTACCTTTGTGCATGTAGTTTTAGCCCATTGCTTCGCATCCTACCCTCTGCTGCCAACTGGAACAGCTCCCTGCCCTCCTCCAAATGACAGCCTTTCAAATATTTAAAGAGAGCAATCATGTCCCCCCTCAACCTCCTCTTCTCCAAACTAAACATTCCCAAGGCTCTCAGCCTTTCCTCGTAGGGCTCAGTCTCCAGACCCCTGATCATCCTCGTCGCTCTCCTCTGCACCCTCTCGATTTTGTCCACATCCTTTTTTGAAGTGGGGCCTCCAGAACTGCACACAATACTCCAGGTGTGGCCTGACCAAGGCAGTATAGAGAGGGGCTATGACCTCCTGCGATTTCGATCCTATGGCCCCTTTGATACAACCCAGGATTGAATTAGCCTTTTTTGCCACCTCATCACACTGACTGCTCATATTCAGTTTACAGTCCACTCTTACCCCAAGATCCCTTTCACATATACTACTGCCCAGAAGTGTATCCCCCATCCAGTATTTGTGCTTCTCATTTTTGTGGCCCAGATGTAATACTATGCACTTGTCTTTGTTGAATTGCATCCTAGTCACAGCTGCTCACTTCTCCAGAGTATTCAGGTCTTGTTGAATTTTAATTCTATCTTCTTGGGTGTTTGCTACCCCTCCCAATTTGGTATCATCAGCAAATTTAATGAGCAGCCCTTCCACTCCTTCATCCAGATCATTGATAAAAATATTGAAAAGTACCAGGCCCAAAACCGAGCCCTGCGGCACCCCACTGGACACCTCCCTCCAATCTGATGAAACGCTGTTGACCACCACACTTTGAGTGCGGTCCTCCAACCAGTTCCCTATCCACCAAACTGTCCTATAGTCTACTCCACAGTCTTCCAGTTTGCCCATCAGAATGTCATGGGGGACCTTATCAAAAGCTTTACTGAAATCCAGATAAATCACGTCAACAGAGTTCCCCCGATCCAGTAAGCTGGTCACTCGATCAAAGAAGGAAACCAGGTTGGTCTGGCAGAATCTGTTAGGAACAAAACCATGCTGACTTCCCCGGATCACTGAGCGGTCCTTCAGATGCTTACAGATTGATCCCTTTAAAATCTGTTCTAATATCTTCCCAGCAACAGAAGTCAGACCGACTGGCCTGTAGTTTCCCGGGTCATCCTTCCTCCCTTTCTTAAAAATTGGGATAACATTCGCTCTTCTCCAATCTTGTGGCACATCCCCAGTCCTCCAAGAGGCCTTGAAGATGATGGACAGGGGTTCTGCAAGTTCTCTGGAAAGTTCTTTCAGCACTTTTGGGTGCACCCCATCTGGCCCAGGGAATTTGTATTCATCCAGTGCAGCCAGATGCCTCTCCACTACCTCTCTGTCAATGTCAATTAGCCACTCAGGTGTCCTGCCACATTTTCTACTATCTCTAGATGTGCCTGAGTTCTTCAGGGAGAAAACAGAGGCAAAAAAGTCATTAAGCCTGTCTGCTTTTTCTCTGTCCTGCATCAGAGTTTCTCCATCTACTCCCAACAGTGGTCCAATTGCCTCTTTTACCTTGTGTTTGCTTCTCACATATCTGTAGAAGTTTTTCTTGTTGTAGCGAGCCCTCCTGGCCAGACCCAGCTCATACTGAGCTTTGGCCTCTCTGATGGCTGATCTGCAGTACCTAGTAACCCTCATATACTCCTCTTTAGAGGTCTGTCCTTCTCTCCATTTCCTGAACATTTCCTTTTTCTCCCTTAGCTTATTCTGGAGCTCTCTGTGCATCCACATCAGTTTCTTGGAGCCCTTACCATGTTTCCATCTTGATGGGATAGTGAAGGCTTGAGCTTGCAAAAGCTCGTGTTTGAGAATGGCCCACCCTTCACTCGCCCCTTTTCCTTCCAGCACACTCCCCCATGGAATGACTCTCATCAAGCCTCTGAGTTCATCGAAGTTGGCCCTACGAAAATCTAACCTACGAGTCTGGCTACGAACTTACTTGGCTCCCCACAGCAACTGGAATTCAAGAAGGACATGGTCACTTCCCCCTAAGGTCCCCACCACCTTCATTTCATCTACCAATTCTTCCCTGTTGGTTAATATCAAGTCTAGTATGGCCGAACCCCTTGTAGCTTCCTCCACCTTTTGAAAAAGGAAGTTATTGGCCAGGCAGGTCAGGAAATTGCGTGATTCATGACGCTTTGCTGAGCCTGTCTCCCAGCACACATCGGGGAAGTTGAAGTCACCCATAATTACAAGGTTCTGATGTCTGGATACTCTGCCAATTTGTTCAAAGAGGGCAGCATCCATTTCTTCTCGCTGGTCGGGTGGTCTGTAGCAGACTCCAACAACAATACCCTTTGTCCTTCCTCCCCTTATTTCTACCCATATACTTTCCACCGGGCTGTCCACCCCATTCTCCATAACTTCTTGACAATCAAGCCCTCTCCTCACATACAACGCCACTCCACCTCCTCTTCTACTCTTCCGGTTTTTCTTGAACAACTCATACCCATCCACTAGCACATTCCAGTCATGGGAATTATCCCACCAAGTCTCAGTAATTCCTACTATGTCATAGCCCTCTGTTTGCAATAGAAGCTCAAGATCTTCTTTCTTATTGCTCATACTTTGGGCATTGGTATATAAACACTTGTAACCTTGTACCTTTGTTTGACCTTTCCTACCCAGGTGGGTCCCCACTGTGTTCACTTCATCATTGAAGTCGCCATGTCGATCATCCCCTGCCCCTTGCGGCATCAGTTTAAAGCTCTCCTGATGAAGTTCTCCAGGTTCGTTCCAAACGTTTTCTTCCCTGCCCTTGAGAGGTGAAGCCCATCATGTGCTAGAAGGCCTTCTCTAAGAAAACCTATCCCATGGTCCCAGAACCCAAAGCGCTCCTGCCGGCACCACCATCTCAGCCAGCGATTCACCTCAAGTATGGTCCGCTCCCGGCGTGCTCCTCTTCCTGTGACTGGAAGGATAGAAGAGAATACCACCTGAGCCCCCAATGTCTTCAGCTGCCTTCCAAGGGCTTCGTAATCCTCTTTAATTCTTTCAACAGTATTCGAAGCCGTGTTGTTCGTTCCCACATGAATCAGCACAAACGGGTACTTATCAGCAGGCTTGATGAGTTTTGGCAGCCGGTCGGTAATATCCTGAATTCTGGCTTCCGGCAAGCAACATATCTCTCAGAATATGGGATCTGGCCCAGAGACATGGTGTTCAATACCCCTGAGCAAGGAGTCCCCGACGACTACCACCTTCCGTTTTTTTCCACTTCCACGAGGCCGCATGTCTTCTGCACTCCCTCTTCCAGATCTTTGCGGTTCTCCTTCCACTGTCACCTCTGTCACCATCCCTAGCACTTCAAAGCGATTCTTGAGCTCAAGTGGACCAGAGCATCTTCTTCATTGACGCCTTCGGGTTTGTACTGTAGATCTGAGAGGAGGCTCAGAAGGGAGATTGGCTCTTTCCCCTCCTCCTTGACTTCCCTCTTCTTGGCTGTGCGGAGCCCCCAGGCTGTTGTCAATAAAATTGTCTCCCTCCTTGATCTCCTGAAGGGTGGTGATCCTTTCCTCCAGGCTCTGAACCTTTTCTTCCAGCTTACACTTTTCTGACCAGCTTACACTTCTGGCAAGTGAACTCTGTCTTCTCCTCTGGGAGGAAAACAAACATGGCACACTCCATGCAGGTGACTGCAAAGGGGGCTTCAGTAGACATGATTGCCTTCCAAATGTACCTAGAGTACTAGCAGAACCAGTATACTAGCAGAGTTTCAGGTCCCCCAGGCAGATCCCCAGGCTAAGAGCCACAGGCCGAGAACCCTTTAGCTCTCGCCCTTCGGCTCGCGCCTCTGGCGAGGAGGAGCCTTTTGTTTCAAAAGGTGCCTTCCTGCCTAGCCCAGCAGGGCCCCAGGACACTAGGGGGCGGGGCTTGTAACCACGAGCAACAGCAACCAGCTGCAAACAACAGCAATTCACTCAGCCCCCAACAGCCTCACACAGAACTTAACCAGAACCACTCTCTAGCAAGCTACCCAGAATCACTCACCCTCAGCTTCTCACACAGTAGCTAGGAAAGGCAAAAGGTAGAAAGACAACAAACCCTTACCTTCTAAGTCAAGTCAAGTCAAGTCAAGTTAGCCTTTATTGGCATATAGCAGCAATTCAAGTTATCCACTTACAAAAGGAAAGAACAAAGTTAAAAGATTGCTGTATTACAAATACAAAAATACGTTTAGAGCTTAACTCCGTGATATCCTTTGACGCAACTTCAAGGCAGAATGGAGAAACCTTCTAGCTTCAGCTCTCCACCATGTCTAAATTCAATGTCCTTTGTAGATGGCCATTCAACAGTGATTCACTGTGTCAAGATCAATTTTCAGTTTTGCAGAGCCAGTTTGGTGTAGTGGTTAAAAGCGCAGGACTCTAATCTGGAGAACTGGGTTTGATTTGTCACTCCTCCACTTGAAGCCAGCTGGGTGACCTTGGGTCAGTCACAGCTTCTAACTCTCACAGCCCCACCCACCTTACAGAGTGTTTTGTTGTGGGGATAATAATAACATACTTTGTAAACCGCTCTGAGTGGGTGTTAAGTAGACATGGACACAAACAGAAAAAAAAAAACTCGAACAAGCTGTTCATTGTTCATTGCCATCCACGAACAACAAACAACGTACAATAACGAACATGACCCTGTTCACAAAGATGTTCATTGTTCATGGCCCTTTAAAGATCCCTTTAAACTATCAGCTGGCAGGGGGGATTCGCCCCTGCCGCTTGCCAGCTGATCATTTAAAGGTCCCTTTCCTTGCACCCCAGGAAAGGCATGATCCATGTGCCCCCCCTTTGCTGTCATTTTCTGTTCACAGTGGCAAAAATGGAACTGCCTGTTGGAACGCAGCTACTTTGATGGGTTACAAACTGACCTTCCCAATGTCCAATACACACCAAATTTGCAGGGGGCATAGTCTCCACTGTCCTCCGAAGACCCCCCAAATTTCAGAGAGATTGCACCCCAGGAAAGGCATGATCCATGGTTCCCCCCTTTCCTATCATTTTCTCTTCACAGTGGCAAAAATGGGACTCTCTGCTGGAAGTACTTTGAAGGCTTATAGCCAGAAGGAAAGCCAGAAGGAGTTCAGACAGAGTTCAGTCCCTGCCTCCGGTTGCCAAGGGAATTGATTGCAGGTGCCAGACTGTCTGGCTTGACGAATGGCTGACCAAAGCTATGAACAAGGCTTATAACGACGTTCATTTAGAACGGGGCCTCACGAACAGTTTGTTCACAAACAGACGAATGGGCTGTTTGTGGGTTTTTCCCATTCGTAATGCTGTTTGTGCCCATGTCTAGTGTTAAGTCATCCTGAAGGGTGGTATATAAATCGAATGTTGTTGTTGTTATTATTACTCCATATATTCCACTGTAAGCTGGAAACTTACTTCACTGCAATAATGGGACAAAACAATGAGCTATAAAATGCTCACTATAGGCCAGGGCTGATTTTCTTTATGTGAATTGGCTGACATTTTGTTTATCAACAAGCTGGATATGTAAAGTACAAATTTCAGTCAAATTAAGCTACATGAGATGTCAACAAAATAAATAATCGCAATTCAACATACAGTTTTTGAAATGTTTTGCTGAGAAACATTCTGCTCAAACTAATAAAGTTTTCATATCTATTTTTCATGCTCTGGAGAGTTTCCTAGAACTGTTTTCAAATCCACATGGAGACAGTGACTGAACAAGATCACTTTGGGTGAGAAATAAATGCTAGATTTCTTACTGTTCTCTTTAGCAAGAACTCCATGTTATTGAATAATTCATTCTCCATAATGATCTTCCAGGTTCCTGTCAGGAAAACGAATCACCATATTATTATTCTGCCAGAAAGAGTAATTAAAAATTGATCACCATAGCAGCAAAATTCCCTCCAAAGCAATTACAAAAGATTTAGAATTAAGTACTTGAAATATTGCTGTTGTCGCGCTTAACCTGCATGAATTCAAAATAGCAGAATATGGTGACCTGGAGATGTCTTTTAAATACTTGACGTGAGTTTTATTTATCACTGGATTGGTTTGTTACACTCTGTATGAACTGAGGTGTTACCTGGTGACTGAAACAAAAAGCAAATGCTGTACTTAATTTGAAAAGGCAATAACAATGCTTATGTGCTGCCTGAGGTGAGTGGAAAGCTATGCAATCTCTGCTATTGCAATTACACAGTTCCCTTCCAGGCTCAGAGGAATATTGTTCAGGCATTTGATTAACTGTCAAGCACATTAATCGGTTTGTGTTTATATACATGGGCAGAAGCCACTGCAATGATTTGGGTTCTAACTTCATAACTTGTAGGAGGGGTGAGAAGATGATGGTGGAGAAAACTGTAAGCCAGCATTGTTCAACTTGCTGAGAGCTACAGAATGGCAGAATGCCCATACTGCCTCCATGTTGGTCTGTTTATGGCTCTGTTGGGCCTACATGTCTTGTTAGCCCACCTGTGCTGTATTAACTGGATGCTACATCTATTCAGTGTCCAGAGAAGGGGAGCGAGTGAAGATCTTGGTTTATGCTTCAACAGTGTTGTACCTTAACAGAAGCTTGTAGTAGCCTGGGGGGTGCACACCAGTGAAGTTTTATGTACATATGATGTCTTCATATTTGTGCAGATTGCTACATTACAGTGCTGTAGAACTTACGCCTCAGCTCAACTACAAAGAATGCAAGTACTCCAGCTGTATTCTACTTGCAGAGACCATGTTTGACCCATTCCCTTGTTTTTCTTGTTCCATACCTTGTTTTATTTGCACCTTTACCGTACTTTTTGAGGCTAACATTATATCGGACTTCCCATTATGGAAGGAGTTTGGAAAGTACCACACTACAGAACTAATCCTGGGATCGGCTCACCAAAATTGCTACCATAAATTACAGTAAATGTATTTATTGTATTTGATTTGATTTATACCCCGCCCTCCCCACGAATGGGCTCAGGGCAGCTCACAACATTCATAAAAATACAATTAATTAATCATAAAACTATAAAATCAACAATAATCTTAAAACAATCATTAAAATGGTCCAGGAGCCATAAATAAATAGTTGGGAGTCTGTATATAGGTATATATATGGCCATAGCATATAGCCGTGGGCAGTCCTAGAAAAAGTGGCAATCTTAGGTGGAAGGGGGGGAACACCCGCTGGTCCTCAGCCAAAGGCCCAGCGGAACATCTCTGTTTTACAGGCCCTGCAGAACTGTATCAGGCCCCGCAGGGCCCAGATCTCCAGTGGGAGAGCATTCCACCAGGCCGGGCCCAGGGCAGAAAAAGCCCTGTCCCTGGTCGAGGCCAGACAGATGTCCTTCGGGCCGAGGACCATCAGGAGTTGCTTGTCTGCAGAGCGCAATACCCTGCAGGGGACATAATGGGAGAAGCGGTCCTGCAGGTATACAGGTCCCAGTCCATGAAGGGCTTTAAACACCAAGGTTAACACCTTGAAATGGATCCAGAACTCCACTGGGAGCCAGTGCAGCTGGCACACCACAGGATGAATGTGTGCTTGAATTGGCGTTCCAGTAAGGAGTGGACATATGTCGCTGCATTCTGGACCAGCTGTAATTTCCAGGTCAGGCCCAAGGGCAGCCCAGCATTGAGTGAGTTGCAGTAGTCTAGCCTGGAGGTGACCGTTGCATGGATTACTGTAGTCAGGTCCTGGGGCGAGAGATAGAGCGCCAATTGCCTGGCCTGTCAAAGATGAAAAAAGGCAGACCTGGCAATGGTCGTGACCTGGGCCTCCATTGAAAATGTGGCATCCAAGGTCACGCCCAGGCTCCTCACCGCCAATGAAGGTTTCAGTTGTACCCCATCAAGGGTTGGGAGTCAGGTACCCAACTCCATCGCCCTATGACCCAGACAAAGAACCTCCATCTTCAGGTGATTTCGACGTAACCATGCCGTCATGGCCTCAAGACCGTGGCCTTGGCCAAGGAATTCAGAGCAAGATCAGAGTGGCCGTCCATCAGCAGATAGAGCTGGGTGTCATCCGCAAAGTGGTGAACTCATTTGTGGCAAAGATTGCCACATTCTTGAAGAAGAAGAAAAGTATGAAGAATTAGATGACCAAGAGATTACCCTTCTGTAAACGTACACCAGTTCATGAACATTTATTTCTAGGGAATTAACAGTGTAAATTTTGAAGCTTAAATGAACAGAATGAATTCCTAAATGTAGAGACCTGTAGAAAATGAAATTCTACAAAGTATAACCTTTCAGGGCATGACTTTTGGAAAGTCAAAACTCTCTTCATCAGAAATTCATTGTAATGAGCCCTTGTGACAATAAGGGAATGACAGCAAAGCTAAGTATAGTTCTGGTTTATTACTGAGATCTTGGAAAACTGGAAAGAGCAAGGTCAGGGGTTCTCAATACAGGAAACCTGTAGCTCTGGATTGCTCTGGTCAGACTTCATTCAAATATAAGCACAATTAGATGCCTTAGGCATCTAGTTAGCTTTGCTGTATCAAATAATTAATCTCTCTTGCTATACCTCACGATGTTTTTTGTTTGTATATGTATTTTACTAAGGTAAAAATATCCAACGAACTTTGTTTCCATTTTAATTTTTTTATTAAAACATAACTATTTATGGTTGTTGTGGATTTTCCAGGCTGTATAGCCGTGGTCTTGGCATTGTAGTTCCTGACGTTTCACCAGCAGCTGTGGCTGGCATCTTCAGAGGTGTAGCACCAAAAGACAGAGATCTCTCAGTGTCACAGTGTGGAAAAGACGTTGGCAGGTCATTTATATCTACTCAGGAAGGTGGGGATGGGCTGAGTCATCCTGTAAGAGTTTCCCAGGGTGTGGAATGCTAATGGAGGGAGGCTTCACTGTATCCTGAGGAGGTTCTTTTGCATCTGGATTGGTGCTTGATGTGCTAATCTTCTCTGCAGGGCTATTGTCGGGTATAGAGTGTTTTGTTAGCCTGGTGTTTTTCAGGACTGGAAACCATGCTCTGTTCATTCTTAAAGTCTCTTCTTTCCTGTTGAAATTGTGCTTATGCTTGTGAATTTCAATGACTTCCCTGTGCAGTCTGAAAAAGTAGTTGGAAGTGTTGTCAAGTATTTTAGTGTCCTGGAATAGGATACTGTTAGGCTATGTTCAGCCACTGCTGATTTTTCAGGATGGCCAAGTCTGCAGTGTCTTTCATGTTCTTTTATTCTTGTCTGGATGCTACACTTTGTGGTCCCAATGTAAACTTGTCCACAGCTGCAGGGAATACGGTATACTCCTGCAGAGGTAAGGGGGTCTCTACTGCCTTTTGCTGAACGTAGCATCTGTTGTATTTTTCTGGTCGGTCTGAATACCGTTTGTAAGCTGTGCTTTTTCATAAGCTTTCCTTTTTTTAATTAATAATTTTTTATTGGATGGGTCAATATATAGTCAGATTAAAACACAAATACAATCCATTTCAATTCCCATAAGTATATTTCCCCACCCCCTCCCCTCCCCCTATTCAATGTTGACTTCCAACAGCACTCGAACCCCCCGCTATTAATATCACATTATTTCTATATTATAGTTGTTCTTATCTTATTATTAGTAAAGATCTTAACTATATCTTATCTTACTTAATATCATTAAAACCCCTCAAAAGACCATAATTGTCCCTTAACATCCCATTTCTTTTCCATATATTTTTTCAGCTTTTTCCAATCTTCCAAAAACATTTTTGGTTCTTGATCCTTCAAGTTTCTTGTTAGTTTGTCCATTTCAGCCATGTACAACAATTTGTTTGTCCATTCTTCAATTTCAGGTATTTCTTCTTTCTTCCAGTATTGAGCATATAATATTCTTGCTGCTGTTATCATATAATATAGCAATGTCTTGTCATTTCTATTAACATCTTCTAAGTGCAAAGATAATAATAGCATTTCTGGATTTTTAACAACATTATACTGGAGTATCAAAGACATCTCAGCACATATTTTAGCCCAAAAGTCTCTAGCCTTACGGCAAGTCCACCACATATGAAATAGATCCTGAGGAGTTAGCCGTGTTAGTCTGTAGTAGCAAAATCAAAAAGAGTCCAGTAGCACCTTTAAGACTAACCAATTTTATTATAGCATAAGCTTTCGAGAATCAAGTTCTCTTCATCAGTTTTGATCAGGCATCTGATGAAGAGAACTTGATTCTCGAAAGCTTATGCTATAATAAAATTGGTTAGTCTTAAAGGTGCTACTGGACTCTTTTTGACATATGAAATAGAGAACCTTCATGCTCCTTACATTTCCAACACTTATTAGATAGCTGCTTATTAGCTATGGCTAATTTTTTCGGTGTTAAATACCATCTATATAACATTTTATAGCCATTTCCTCTAATACTGGTACATGTTGATATTTTAAAAGTATTTTTCCACAATTGTTCCCATGCTTCCACCATTATTTCATTGTTACAGTTTATTGCCCACTTTACCTTTTGTACCTTGACTGTTTCATCTTCTGTGAACCATTTCAATAACAATTGATACATTTTAGAAATTGCTTTATTACTATCTCCTAACAAAAGTTCCTCAAATTCTGAATTCTTAATTCTAAAACCTGTCTTCCTTTGATCTGTATCAAATAGGTCTTTAATTTGTCTATATTGTAACCAACCATATTTAAATGGCAACTCCTCATTTGGTTTGAGTTTTACCTCCTTTATCTACTACTTCTGTTAAGTCCTTGAGGGTAAGCCATTCTTTTCCTTTATATTCTACGTTTGGGTTGATCACCTCAGCTGGTATAATCCACAGTGGTTTCTTCTGATCTATAAATTTTGTATACTTTAGCCAAGTCAACAATAAATTTCTTCTCAGATAGTGGTGCTGAAACATTGCATCCATTTTGTACTTATCATACCACATATACACATGCCATCCAAAAAGTTTGTTATAGCCTTCCAAAGTTAACAATTTATGATTGGCTAAAGACACCCATTCTTTTAACCAGACTAGACATATCGCCTCATGATAAAGTCGAAGATCAGGTAATTGCATTCCACCTCTTTCCTTAGTATCACAAAGTACTTTCATCTTTACTCTTGGTTTCTTCCCTGCCCACACAAATTCCGATATTTTCTTCTGCCATTTTTCGAATTGTTTTTTGTCTTTTATGATTGGTATTGTTTGCATTAGGAACATAATTCTAGGCAACACATTCATTTTAACTGTGGCAATCCGACCAAACCATGATAAGTTTAATTTATTCCATTTTATCATATCTCTTTCAATTTGTGTCCAGAGCTTTTCATAATTATTCTTGAATAGATCAATATTTTTATCTGTCAGCTCTATTCCCAAATATTTAGTCTTGTGTACCACTTCACAGTTTGTTAATTCACTCAGTTCCTGTTGCTTCTTCTTGGTCATATTCTTGGTTATTATTTTTGACTTCTTTTTATTTATAAAAAAGCCTGCCAAATCTCCAAATTCCTTAATTTTATGCAGTAGTCTTGGCAAAGTTTGTAGTGGATCTTCTGCTATAAACATCACATCATCCCTTTATTTTTATTCCTTTTATGTTGTCATCTTCTCTAATCTGCCTTAGTAATATTTCTAAGACCATAACAAATAACAATGGTGATAGTGGACATCCTTGTCTTGTACCTTTCCTTATTTCAAACTTTTCTGTCAGGTCGTCATTGACACAGATTGTCGCTCTTTGTTCCTTATATATTGTTTTTACTGCTTCTATAAATTCTTTACCTAAGTCCATCTTTCCATTGACGCGAACATAAAGTCCCAGTTCAAGTTGTCAAAGGCCTTCTCTGCATCTGCAAAGAAAAGGCCAACTTCTTTATCTGGTCGCTTGTCAAAATATTCAATGGCATTTATAACCACTCTCAAGTTGTCTTTTAGTTGTCTGTTTGGTAGGAATCCAGCCTAGTCCTCTCCTATAAAGTCCATTAGCCATATTTTAAGTCTGTCTGCTAATATTCTTGCCAATATTTTATAGTCATTATTTATAAGCGAAATTGGTCTATAATTTTTCACATCTGTCAAATCTTGTGATTCTTTCGGGATCAGAGCAATGCTCGCTTCATTCCATGTATCTGGAAGCCCTTTTCCTTGAAGTATATCATTCATTATATTTTTTAATATCGGTACAAGGTCTTCCTTCATAACTTTATAAAATTTAGCTGTGATCCCATCCGGTCCTGGTGCTTTTCCAATCTTTGCTGCTTCTATTGCTTGTATAATTTCTTCCTCTGTTACTAGAGCATTCAGTCTCTGCTTCATTTTTTCTGATATCCTTGGTAAATCTTTTTTTGTAAAAATCGGTCTATTTCTTCCAAGTTTACTGCCTTCCTTTGAAATAATTTCGCATAATATTTGTAAAAGGCACGCTTAATTGTTTGCTGGTCTTTCAATTCTTTTCCTTCTTCCATTATCCTATTAATAATTTTCTTCTCTTTTTTCTTTTTCAGTTGCCAGGCTAGGTACTTTCCTTTTTTGTTTGCTTCTTTAAATGATTTCTGCTGAAGTGTCTTTAATTTCCATTCTAATTCTTTGTTACTAATGGCTCTTACTTGTTCCTGTAGTATTTTTATCTCTTGTCTTATTGATTTTTTCCCAGGTTTTTTCTTTAACTCCTGTTCTTTTTTATATAGTTTCTCCTGTATCTCTTGCCACTTCTCTTGCTTTCTTTTCTTATCCTTGTTATTTAATGAAATTAAATTTCATCTTATTACTGCCTTGTATGTGTCCCATACCATCTGGGTTGAAACTTCATTTTTATTATTTATTCAGAAAAATTGCTTGGTCTCTTCCTTTAAATGTTTTATATTTTCCTGATTTTGCAATAAATCTTCATTTATTCTCCATCGTAATTTTTTACAGCCCATTATAATTTTCCATAATATTGGGTTATGGTCTGAACTCACCCTTGGCAAAATTTCCACTTTTTTTGTCCATAAAGCTAGTTCTTTTGATGTCCAAATCATATCTATTCTTGAAAAAGATGCATGCCTTGCGGAGTAGTATGTAAAGTCTTTACCTTTAGGATTTTTTCTTCTCCACACATCCTCCAACTTTTCTTGCTGTACTAATTCAAAAAATACTTTCGGTAATTTCCCAGATTTCTGCTTACCTCCCTTTAACTTCCTGTCCATTTGTAAATCCACCACACCATTAAAGTCTCCAGCCATTATCATCTGGTCATATAAGTCTTGATCCAATTTCTCTATTATTTCTCTGTAAAACTGGTCTTTTGCACCATTGGGTGCATATAAACCTATTATCAGTGGATTTTTTTGCATTTACATTAATTTCCACAGCCAGATACCTTCCATTCTGATCTTGAAAAATTAATTTAGAGTCTATATCTTCTTTGATATACATCACTACTCCTTTTTTCTTTTGTTTTGACGATGCTGCATATTCTTTTCCTAATTGTTTATTTTTCAAATATTTGATATCTTGATCCTTAATATGTGTTTCTTGTAGACAAATTATATTACAATTTTGTTTCTTTAACCAGTGAAAAATTGCTTTTCTCTTTTGGGGTGAGTTTAGTCCATTTACATTCCACGATAGTAGTTTGTACTCCATTGTGTTACATTCTTAATAATCTGGGAAAGTCCTCTAAATTTTCTTCAAAAACCTTTTCCATCGGTTCTCTTGTCTTGATTATAACTCTTAGCCCATTAAAATAAAAACTTAGTCCTTCCAGTAACTCCCATCTGTATCTGATATTCTTTTCTCTTAGTTTTTGGGTCAGTTCCCTGTATTTTTTCCTTTCTTGGAGAATCCTTTTTGGCATCTCTTTCATTATCTTGATCTTGTTTCCCTCCACTGATAAGGGATCTTCAAAATGCCTTTTGATAATTTCCCCTTTCATTCTTTTTGTTATCAATTGCACAATAATATCTCTTGGTATCTTCTTTTGTTGTGCATAAGCTGAGTTGATACTGTATACTAGATCCATGTTTGCTGTTATTTCTTCTGGTTCTTTGTCTAAAAATCCTGCTAGAATTTCTGTCATTTGTTCCTGTACACTTTGCGTATCCAATTCTTGCACGCCCCTAAATCTTAATTGCCTCTCCGTCGCTTTACATTCCATCATTGCCATTCTTTCTTGCATCACTTCGTTTTCCTGCTTTATACTCACTGATAAATCCTTGGTCTTCTGCTCTACATCTTTAACTTTATTATTGGTTGCTTGCAATTCATTTTTTATTCCTTCTAAATTTTTCGCCAGTCCCACTACCTCTGCCCTAATTGTGTTGGTTGTCTGTGTTGTTTCCTTCGTTTAATGTTGGTCAAAGCTGTTGCTCAGGCTTGGTTTCTGATGATCTTATGCCAATTAAATGACTCCTGAGGGACTGCAGAGTTAGTAGCTTGCCCTTCTCTGAGGGGACCTCAAGGTAGTGGGGAGAATCCTTGATTCAGAACTCCCCCCCTCATTGAGATCACACTCTCTCGGGGTGTGTAGTGTTCAAGCCCAACTTCTCCCTGAAGTTGGGTCGGTAGCAGGCGTTCTAGCACCTCACTTTCCAAAAAAACTGTGCCTCGGACAGCCCAGATCTCTAGGCTCCTTCAGATCGCCATTAATCCCAAACTAGAAGTTGCTTTTTCATAAGCTTTCCCATCTGATCAGTGATTCCTTTGATATATGGCAAAAACACTTTTCCTGTGGGAGACTTTTTCCTTAGTTGTTTGATTTATCCTTGGTTTACTTGCTCTTCTGATTTCATTTCTGGAGTAGCCATTTGCTTGAAGTGCATGGTTTAGATGATTAATTTCCTCATTGAGAAAGTGCGATTCACATATCCGTCTTGCACGGTCTACTAATGTTTTTATTATGCCTCTTTTCTGTCGAGGGTGGTGATTGGAGTTTTTGTGTAAGTACCAATCCGTGTGAGTTGGTTTCCTGTAGACCTTGTGACCTAACTGAAAGTTTGCTTTGCAGATGACCAAGGTATCTAGAAATGGAAGTTTACCCTCGGTTTCTCTCTCCATGGTGAATTGTATGTTCAGGTGGATATTGTTGAGGTGGTTTAAAAACCCCATCAATTCTTCCTCACCATGGCTCCAAATGATAAAGGTATCATCCATGAACCAGAACCAGACTGTAGGTTTGTGGGGTGCTGATTCTAGAGCTGTTTTTTTCAAAATGTTCCATGTAGAAGTTTGCTATAACTGGGCTGAGAGGGCTTCCCATGGCCACCCCATCCATCTGTTCATAGAATTCGTTATCCCATTGGAAGTAACTGGTTGTCAGACAATGGTGGAATAAGGCTGTTATGTCCTCTGGAAAAATCTGATTAATAAGTGCGATTGTGTCTTTTACTGGAACCTTGGTAAATAGGGATACAACATCAAAACTGACGAGTATGTCCTGTGGATTGAGTTTCAGAGAACTGATTTTGTTGATGAAATGTGCTGAATCTTTGATGTAATACGTGGTTTTTCCGATGTGGTCCTGTAGAAGATTGGCCAGATGTTTAGCTAATTCATATGTTGGTGAACCAATGGCACTCACAGTGGGTCGGAGTGGGACTGAATCCTTATGAATTTTAGGTAGTCCATATAGTCATGGTGGCTGTGCTTCTGTCTTGCATAGTTTTCATGTCGGGATGAAGTGAGAAATTCTTGATCAGCACATTAGTTAGCCTGATGATTTTGCAGGTTTTTAAACCACCTCAACAATATTCACCTGAACATACAATTCACCATGGAGAGAGAAACCGAGGGTAAACTTCCATTTCTAGATACCTTGGTCATCTGCAAAGCAAACTTTCAATTAGGTCACAAGGTCTACAGGAAACCAACTCACACGGATTGGTACTTACACAAAAACTCCAATCACCACCCTCAACAGAAAAGAGGCATAATAAAAACATTAGTAGATCGTGCAAGACGGATATGTGAACCACACTTTCTCAATGAGGAAATTAATCATCTAAACCATGCAGTTCAAGCAAATTACTACTCCAGAAATGAAATCAGAAGAGCGAGTAAACCAAGGATAAATCAAACAACTAAGGAAAAACAGTCCCCCACAGGAAAAGTGTTTTTGCCATACATCAAAGGAATCACTGATCAGATGGGAAAGCTTATGAAAAAGCACAGCTTACAAACGGTATTCAAACCGACCAGAAAAATACAACAGATGCTACGTTCAGCAAAAGGCAGTAGAGACCCCCTTACCTCTGCAGGAGTATACCGTATACCCTGCAGCTGTGGACAAGTTTACATTGGGACCACAAAGTGTAGCATCCAGACAAGAATAAAAGAACATGAAAGACACTGCAGACTTGGCCATCCTGAAAAATCAGCAGTGGCTGAACATAGCCTAACTCAAACAGGACACAGTATCCTATTCCAGGACACTAAAATACTTGACAACACTTCCAACCATTTTGTCAGACTGCACAGGGAAGCCATTGAAATTCACAAACATAAGCACAATTTCAACAGGAAAGAAGAGACTTTAAGAATGAATAGAGCATGGTTTCCAGTCCTGAAAAACACCAGGCCAACAAAACACTCTATACCCGACAATAGCCCTGCAGAGAAGATTAGCACATCAAGCACCAATCCAGATGCAAAAGAACCTCCTCAGGATACAGTGAAGCCTCACTCCATTAGCATTCCACATCCTGGGAAACTCTTACAGGATGACTCAGCCCAACCCCAACCCTCCTGAGTAGATATAAATGACCTGCCAACATCGTTTCCACACTGTGACACTGAGAGATCTCTGTCTTTTGGTGCTACACCTCTGAAGATGCCAGCCACAGCTGCTGGCGAAACGTCAGGAACTACAATGCCAAGACCACGGCTGTACAGCCCGGAAAATCCACAACAACCATCGTTCTCTGGCCATGAAAGCCTTTTCAATAACTATTTTTATTTAACATTGACTAACTTAAAATAATATAATATCACCCTTTGATTTAAATAGTTAAGTCAGCCCTTACATAAACCTATTGATTTTTTTTTTTAACTAACAATACAAAGGGAAGAAAGGGAACAAGGGGAGGAAGGAAAAAAAAAACACAACAACTACAACATGTAACAACTATGCTACACAAAATGTTTTCCCTTCATACTGCCATTATTCAAAAGTTAACGCTTTATGTTATATTGATGGAGTGGTTGACCTTACTAAATGCAAATTACAATTTAAATTCAAATTAAATTTTCCTTCCCCTCCTGGGTCCCGGACGCAATTCTCTCTGAGCAACTGCAGCCGCAGTGCTCGTTTCCTCCCCCCCCCCTCAGACTTCTCCTTTTCGTCTTGCTTGGTGCACTGAAATTCCGGATTTTTATCCTCAAAATCCCTTAGTTGATCTTCTGATAATATCTTGAAAGCTTGATCTTTGTGACTGAACCAGATTCCTTCCGAAAATAACCATTTGTACTTTATTCCACGTTCTCTCAGAAGAGCTGCGAACTTTTTATACTTAAAACGTCTTTTCCGAACTAGAAATGGGACATCTTTCAATATCTTAACTTTATTACCCAAAAAGTCCAAATCTGCATTGTATGAATTATGAAGGATAGTGTCCTGGATCCTCTTAGATGAAAAATCAATGATGATCTCGCGAGGCAGCTGACGCTTCATTGCATATTTTGAAGTAGCCCGACGGACTTCCAAAATGGCGCTTTTTACTTCTTCTTTAGTTGCTCTCGCGGGTGTCGCCAGTAGGAACCTATTGATTATTTCTTACCAAAAGTAATCAAGTCACAAAACAAGGAACCAGCTGCTAATCCAATCAGACTCCCATATTTTATAGGTTTCCAAAATCATTTTCAGCTGGCTGTCCCACCAGACTGGCTAATTATAACTTTAAAGACCGTACAAAGTTATCTGTCCTTTAATATCATCTTAAAATGTATAAGTTTTATGTTAGTGCAGTTTTTCTGATTTCTATTATAATAAAAATATCAAAAATAATTATTACAGGTTTCTCATATATAACCATCTGTTGACATACAACCAATACATTCCATCTTGAACTGGTTCGTTAGACATTCTTGCCATTCTCAGGAATTTCTCACATCTGGATCCCAATACATATTATACTTACAGCACAATCCTGAGGGGGGAGGGAGTGCTCTGGAAGCCGATTAGGAGTTATGACGGCATGCATCACACACTTACACCATTGTAACCCCCTCCTACAATGGCGCAACTTTCTGAGGTAGGTGAAGCCAGCCTGGATGGGGGCCAGCTCAGCCTCCTCAGTGGGGTAGTGCATTCCTGCAGGTGGCCAAGTATGGGAGCAGTGGCTCACTGAGGATTGGGACACCTCCATGATATTAGCCACTACACCTTGGGAGGATCCAGTGGCCAGGAACTGAAGGGAGAGAAGCACCTTCTGCAGGATGAGGATGGCCCTAGGGGTGGGAGCTTGGAGAGCTGACCTGAGCTGCTTGCAGAGGTCCTGGATGGCCGTCCTGTCCAGGTGGAAGTGGTCCAGACATGTCTGTCCTGAACCAGGAGGGTGCTGATGAGCTCCCAGAATCATCTGGCCCAGTGCCTCCTCTGGCATCAATGCATCAAGCGCACCTCTGGGCTCAGAGATGGCAGGAACAGGTATCAGGCAATGGTGGCCAGTCCAGAGGCTGCAAGACAGGGGGCTATGTTAATGGAGGCTAGTTCCAGGGTCCTCATCTGGGATGGCAAAACACTCTGCCTGGAATCCTGTTCTTAGAGCCCTCTGTCCCCAGCCTGAGGAGGGAAGTCAGGAGGAAATGGAGGTAGCTGACACTGGGGATGAACTGGGCTCGATGCTGGGGGCACAGACAAGGAGATGGTGGTAAGGAGAGAGCAGCAGGGGAGGCGGTCTGAAACCCAAACGGCATGCCTGGGGTCCAGCTACCCAACCTGGGCTCCTGGATTTTACTGCTGGAGTGGTGCATCTCCAAGCCCTGACATCAAGACAGGCTGCAGCAGCAGGAACACTACCTTACAGATGCTAGACATCACCAGGTCCCCAGAGATGGTGGCCACGGAGGATCCCGCACCATGGGTATGTTGGAAATACGTCTTGTGTACAGAGAAGGCAGAAGTCTCAATGGCCATTTCCACATGCTGTTAAAGTGACGGGCTACTTACTGAATGCTGGCGTTTCCCCCCAACAGATTCCAGACACCTCCAATTTCAAAGCAGAAGCAGGCAGTTTGGCTTTCGTTTGTTCAGTGCCCTTTACCTGGCACAGGAAAGAGTGGGAAATCCCATTCTCACAAAAGACGCTGAACAAACAAAAGTGAAACTGCCTGCTTCCACGTTGAAATCAGAGGCACCTGGAATCTGTGAAAAAAACCACCAGCGTTCAGTAAGTAGCCCGTTGCTTTAACAGCATGTGGAAACGGCCAATACCTGCAGGGGGCAGCAGGTCTGACAGATAGATAACAGGATGGGGTCCTTCTTTGTTCCTCTCTTCTGTCCTTGCATGTCTCCAGATTGGTAATCTTAGGCTACTTCCAGTTTCTTCCTAGAAGTCTCTCTCTCCCAGTTTAGTAAAGTGGTTAGTATCTATTCTGTTTCTTTGCTTTCTATCAAAGTTGTAGTTCTTGAATAAACTCTCTTCAATCACTCCTTAATCAGACTCAAGATCATTTCTAAGATATACCATACCCTACCGGGTAGACTTGACATCCTCCAAGAGGGGTTAGACAACCCCAGGGAATGCAGAAGGGGCTGGTGTGCTGATGAGGCGAGTAAACAAGGAGCTGGGTGCTACAGGCTTTGAACCTGAGGTGTGCATGGAAGACGTTGAGCCCATGCCACGGCCCAAACATGGGGCCCTCACCATGCTCAGCACATCCCGCCAACTCTCTCAGCCATGTGGGCAGTGATCGAGAGGAAGCAGCTAGAGATCCACTGCGAATAGAGAGAGGGTGTGTCCTGGGGCAATGATTGCATGATGGGCTGGCTGCATCTGTGGTGGCAGCTGTGAACAACCTGAAAGATCAGCTGGCTGTCACCTGCGACAGCTAGTCATGTATTGAGGGACTGCTTGGGCCCTGGGACTGCTAGCAGAGAGTGATTGTTATAGACCATTCTAAGTTAAATATTACATCAGTTTCATAATATTATTTACAAAAATAATCTCACACCTTTTGAAATGAAATAAAGTCCACAACATGCTACTTAAGAAACTATAAAGAAAAACATCACATAACAGATGGGCTTGTCAAGGCAGCAAATTAAATATTGTGAGATTATTTTTGTTGCCTGTGGAAGTATATTTATTATCTATACAATACACTTGAAGGAGTATATTTATGATGTCTCTCCCAGTTTACGATTCCCCTTGACAAGGGCAGTGAACATTTCATTTTTTCCTACTTTGCACAGAAAGGTAATAGCACTTATAGATTTTGTCATGCTAAAATCTAACATCACAGTTAAAGGGTAGATTCTGTAAGGCTCTGATATGTTTGTATGAATATAAATATGTTAATAATTTTAAAACTAGCCATTTAATTAAGGAATACACTTTTGTATGTAACATTTACTTCATTGAATGCATAGAACTGAAAGCTTGCTAAGAATTTGGGGGTATATGAATGTGCTATTTAGATACTATTTGCCACTTTTAGGTAACTGTCAGAAAATCAAGTAAAATTACTATACTAAATGAGAAAAATTTGACAAGAAGAAATGGAAGTGATAAAAGTAACTGTTTATGGACTGATTCACTTGGGAGGGGGGGGATTTTTGAATCAAAATGACAGAGTTGCAAAATTTATCACTCCTCTTTAGTATAAGTGCACTGCATATCACATGCTGAATGAAGAATACAGCTGCCCCGCAGTACTTCACTAGGCAGACTCTAATTGAAAAGGCAAGCAGAGCAATGTGAAAGAAGATACTAAGGATGTGATCCTATGCAGAGTTACTCCAGTCTAAGGTCACTAGAGTAACTGCATAGGATTGCATTGAAAATATAATCATAATCAATTAAATATGTAGCAGAATAACATAACAGTTTTTCTAGGCCATGGCCTTAAGACCACAGGTCTATGCTTAAATGTATCCATGTGAAATCTTCCTACATTTACAAAATTAGCACATTAGAAAGAAGGCAACTGTTACCCTCAGTTTCATTCTGAAAACATACCAGGGTGTGATTTAAAAATCTCAATTTGTAATTGTAAAGACTTTCCCTTATAGCTTTGTAAATTAAATAATGCTTTGTGTTCATTCAGTATAAGAGAATATCAAGGAACGTGAAATTGTACGCTTCTTATTTTATTGTGTCTAACAAGCATAGAATTGCTATTTAAAATGTGGACTTTTTTTTTTTTGAAAAATTTTATTGGGTTAGAATCCATTATTTCCACATTTACATTCAATTTTCCCCAATTTTTTCATCTCTAACCCCCTCCCTTCCCCCCCCTTTTTGTTGACTTCCAACAGCTTTCCAACCCTTTGTCCCCTTTCCCTTACTTTTATTAGCTTCCTCTATCTAAAACAAATATATATTCTCCATTATTCTAAGCAGTACATCCTTAACTATTTTTAACATTATATGCCCAAACTGTAAGCCTTTGTTTCCATCTTAGATAAACAATTTATCCCAATTTTTCAATTTCAGGTATTTCTATATATCATAAACCATATAGATCATACATTCGTTTATATCAAACAATTTGACTTATTCTCTATATATATTATTCATTCTATCTTTTTATAATAGTTCTATATATCTCTCCTCACGTAGTCAATCAATTTGACCCATCTATATCTTCAGACATTCAGTTTGGTACAAAACTTGTCAGAAAAAAAAGAAAATATTGTTAGTTAATCGCTCCTTATATTTAGTCCTTATAATTAATTATTTTCTCTATGTTCTGTTTGTTAACCTATATATATCTATATATATGTCAATCTATTAATCTGACTGCTTATTAATTCACATTTATCTCTTCTCCCCCCGGTAAAGTCTCCCCCCTCTACTTCAATACTTCAGTAGTTCTCAAACTGCCACAGTTTTCCTCCCACCTCCCATTTCTTCTCCAGGTATTGTTTCAGCTTCTCCCAGTCTGTGTTGAACTGCCCTGAGTCCAGATCTCTCAGTTTTCTTGTCATCTTATCCATTAAAATGTGGACTTTAAGTTACTTTGCCTTCATTAAATGTACGTGCCTTAAGTGGGCGGGCTCACCCAAATCAAAATAACTTAATGATAAATTTAGCTAACAAGGTCTAGTCTACAAAGTCCACAAGATTAGAATGTTCCTAGAATGTTATAGAGCAGCTATCTTGGAAGTTCTAAGGCAAAAGAAAACTCTAGAGATCATTTATTTTAACAGAAAATATACCTACTACTTAATATTGTTTCAAAAAGAATAATTTATGTGTATCTTCAGGTTAGATATTAACTGCTCTGAGAAAGTCATTTCTGTAAGATTACTATATATAGCTGCCATTGTTATTGCTATTGTTGCTTTGTTCCTTTTTCTGTTTGTAAGCATGTTGGTCTGGAAAATTCATGTATAAGTTTAAACATGTATTTGCAAATTAGAAAAAAGTCGAAAAAATTTAATTTTATTGGGGATTTATGAACAGGGTAAAAGAGAGAGAAAAAAGATTCCCCCTTTTGTGTGATTTAGACTGCCCTGAAACAGGGATAAGAAGAACCATTCAAAACTAATATTCCTGATAGACACTGATTTCTGTGTGACATTGCCAACTACTCTGTTATTACATCAAAGCAGTTCTAAAATCTCTTCAGTAAGCAGTCTGAATGAAGCTTCTGGAAGACAATATCCATTTGCACTGCAGAATTCACCACGAAGGAACGCTATTATCCTCCTGTTTATTTCTAGAGGGACCAACAAAGTCATGGCCCTGACTGTCAAGGGTGCTTCTGAAACGTATTATTCAGTGAGGTTCCATGTGGTCTATCTAGGGGTCTGCAGTTGAGTGATGCTGACATTGAACTTATGTGACATTTTAAATATGGCATTTAACTTAAAGTTAGTAAGAATGACCATTTGTTTGAACTAATGAGATAATACTCCTTTCCTGCCCTTTATTTTACTAACTGAGATATTAGATAGCCAATTAATGAAATTCACAGGCACTTGTTATTATTGCTCTTGCAGTAGATGCCTTTCAATCTTTTGGCAAAAATACTGAAGATTGAAAATATTTTTGCACAGTGTTAAATGGAATGCAAAACAAGAAAAAGGGGTCCTGCACTAAAAACTATTGACTTGGCAGTGAATGAGTGCCATTCAATGTCATACAGAGAAATATTTTTTAGTGGTCCTGCAAGGTGCAAACTTAACATTGTCCTTTATATAACATGGGTGATATTATATTTTAGGGCACTTATTATTATTATTATTTATTACATTGTAATAAAATGTATTCTGGAATAATAGTTCTCTGTAGTGAATTTGAAGTGCGCTATAATTTGATTTGGTGTGATTATGTGCAGAGGAGATTCCTCATTGCAATTTAATGAGGATTTGAGATTTGCACTGAAAAGTCATCCTATTAATAGTAAGCAGAAGATGCAGCGTAAAGTAGTAACCTTAATAAAAGGAGCCCAGATACACTCAAAACAGTATCAGAGTGCCAAATTCTATGGTCATTGGGTAGTAAGCAGTGCTTTGGAGGGCGTGCAAGACATATTCACATATTTGGTTCATTGCTGGAAGAAATAGGGATGATGGTGGATTTCTCATTTCTGCTGTTTTATCCCAAGAAACCATGTTTTTATTTAGCTTCTCCCTTGCACTAACTGATGCCACTATTTCTTATTTTCTTCATGCTGATCTTTTCAGGTAAAAGATACACATTTTTCAACATTATTTGAACACAAAAAAATCAGCTTTATTTGTATATTACATACATTCTACATACAGATTTACATATGAAAACTGAACATAGACAGTAAAAACAAAATCAACAAAATAAAGCAGAGGACTGAAAGCACTGGCATCAATATGAACAAATATATAAAGAAATGAAATCAGGAACATAAATGCATCCCTAGAAGGAGACAGAAGAGAGTATCTTAACTGTGGAGTGACTTCAGGATGCTAAGAGTCAACTCTGCCTGAAACATGTTATGATGAATGGAAATTGTTCTGTACCACTCTACCAGGACCTGAGGACTTTGACCCCCCTCTCCTCTTTTCCACTTGTTTTCCTCCCACAAATTCTATCTCCACCTTTACACATGACTCTCGGAGAAGATGTAATGAAGCCCTAAATCTGTGCACCTGCAATTGCTTGGTGCCGCAGAATAAATGGGACTGAATGGACAAGCAAGGGAGAAAATTATTTACATAATCTCAGTTGCCTCAGACCTTGCAACTCCTGTCGTTCTTGTATTATGAACAGATTAAACTGACTGTCAGGACAAATGTAAATGTGGAATAATCTTCTGAATGGTTCAAAATAGGAAAGGACGGGTCTCCAGTGACAGCTAGTACCATCCTCCATTCAGAACTTTCCTTCTCCTTATTATTGATTTCTCTTACTCTACCCCCCTTCTCCTTTCCCCTTCCCCCCTTGTTCCCTCCCCTACCTTCCCATCCCCACTCCTGTCGCCTATTGTAGGATATGAATAGATTGGTCAATTGAGGGAGTTTTTGTAGCTCCCTTATCTCGGAATTGAGATTTGATTTGTTTCATTGGCTTTTGAAAAATACGCAGAGTGGTGGGGCTCTTTGATTAATGTATTTTGGGGATTATGTGCAATAACAATTATGAGGAGACCATCCTGAATTTGATTTTTTAGGAAATAGATTCCATATAGTTGGTGGTCTTTTCAGGACCAGAACCCAATGAAATGATGTGATGAATGATTTGTGGGGAGGGGGATGGGATCCTCTCTTGATTAGAGTATTTATTAACTTAGATATGACCTCCCTGTTACCTTTGAATGCACTTTATACTGCTTCTGTATTTGGATGTTTTCTTTCACGTCTTAAGACCATGTTGGAATGGAAATAGTGAGTATAAATGAGTGCCTTTGAATATCAGTTCTGTTATTGGATGTTGTGAGACAGTCTATGATGGACTTTTAACGATAAATTGTAGGTTGGTGGCCTGATGAAGGATTTGTCCTGAAACGAGCCAAATAGGATTGGACCGGTAAGCTCGTTGCCACTCAGCGTTCTTCGTTGTTTCCAAACGGCTTCTACGGATTTCGGGATGAAATAATACGAACTGACAGCGACGTGATCATTAAAACTACTTACCTGTTGAATACTTGAAGAACTTTGATGGACCTTTCTTGCTCCTAATATTGATACACTAAACTGCTTTCCATTGGTGTATTCCTTGTTGTAAATTATTGTAATACTGTGTATAGGGCAATATACTTTTTGGCTTGCTTCCTTTATTGTGTTTGGTGCAGTTTTACTGAGGAAGCTTTTCCCTCTTGGTTTCTGTTCTTGTATTATGAACAGATTAAACTGACTGTCAGGACAAATGTAAATGTGGAATAATCTTCTGAATGGTTCAAAATGTGTCCAGATCTAAATATATTCTTTGATATGTACAGAAGTTGCTAGAAATAAGTGCTCTTGAACAAGAGGTTGCTCCCCATCTCCTCCTACGTCCTAGCATGTTAATGTTATGATCTTGATAGATAGTAGGGCCTTAATAATCACACTCGCCAGTGAATGTTCCAGCATGAATGCGCAATATGGTATAACATTTACATTTGTTGAAAGGAACAGTATGTGCTCTGTCACTTTATATCAGAAGCTGAGCACTGCTGACATCAGTAAAGGCTGAAAGAATATGAAGAAGGATCTTAACAGAAAATATTTTCTTTAGACAGTTAATATCTACCAAAAGATAAATTATTTATTTTTCAGAAACAATATCAAGTAGCAGCTAGATTTGCTTTGAAGTATGATGGTCACTAGGACATTTCATTCATTCACTTCACAGCAACGACCTTTATTGGCATAAATAATACAGACGGAACAGAAGAAATGTTCATAGGCAGGGCCGGTGCCAGAGGTTCTGGCACCCGAGGCGGTGTGCGCGCGCTCTGCGCGCGCGTGCACGCCACGGACTGCGTGATGACATCATCGTAGATGTCATCACGCGCTGCAGGGGGGCTGGGCAGCTTGTGGAGCCCCAAGCACAGAAGCTTCAAGCTGCTGCTGGGGCGGTGCGCGGAGGCTGCTCCGTGCGCCACCCCAGCAACAGCTCACGGCTTCTGCGTCCGGCTGGGGTGGAGGAGCATGCAGTGAAGCTGGCATGACTGGGCTGCAGCTACTGCTGCAGCCAGCCAGCCAGCTCCGTGCTGCCACCGCCACGCACCCCAGCTGGGCGCACAAGCCGCGAGTCGCTGCTGGGGCAGCGCCCGGAGGCTGCGCCCGGCTGGGGTGTGTGGCGGCGGTGGCAGCAGCAGCACGGAGCTGGCTGGCTGGCTGCAGCAGTAGCTGCAGCCCAGTCATGCCAGCTTCGCTGCGCGCGCCTCCACCCCCGACACCCCCTCCGGCACCCCTCCAATGCCCGCACGCCCGAGGCCACCGCCTACCCGGCCTCCATGGGCGCACCGGCCCTGTTCATAGGGCAGCACAATCGTGTCCCAATTCATTCATTCATTCATTCATTCATCCATTCATTGTCCACCTTTCTTGCTGGGACTCAAGTCACATTATAAGTCAATACAATCAACAGCTGAGACATTCAGTAAAAATAGAATAGGGAATCAGAATTTTACTAATCCAGAGCCAAGTCAAACAACAGACAGCTGAAAATACCAGAAATAATCCAATTTTTTTTCCAACTCTCTGCATAACTGGAAGATAATTCTGATTTGAAGGTTATTCTGGTACCTTGCTGTTTTATTTCAGCTTTTCATGAAGCAGCTGGTTGAGGGACTGGGGCAGTGAGGGAAGAGAATGATTCTCCATCAATATGTGCATGACAAGCATCTCAGTAGAAGTTTTTAAGTTCAACGTTTCTACTTTTCTATTCATTGTTGTACCATCTCATGTGCTTGAAGGGTCTTTCTGATTCCATGTAAATAGGGGTCTCATTTGCTTGAACTAACCAGTTATCTAGGGCTCCTATGCACTAGGCAGGCAAGGAAAATCTTTCTATGGCAGACAGGAAAGGTTGATGGAGAAGGAGAGAAGCACAGGTAGATACAGCTTGCCTCCATCTGATGATAGCTAGGAACTGCCAGATTCAATCCCTGCTCAATGAGAACTGGTTCAAATATTATGAACAACCACTAATTAAAATGTTTATACCCTGCTTCTCCCCTTGTAGCTCAATGCAGTTTACAATTATAACAATTTAAAAACATACAAAATGCAATATAATCCCATTTATCCCTTTCTGCAGTTTAAATCCCATCAAAAGCCCTTACAAATAAAACAGATTTACAGTAGCTCCTAAAAACATCTAAAAATGGCACACTATCATCTCCTCAGGGAACCTGTTCCACAACGTGGATCTTGCCAGGCTCACTGGACTGAACTACTTGTAGCTACATGCTTAATTAGGGATCATGATAGAGTCTTTATTTAGTTAAATGTTAAATATTATATGTTTCTTGGAACAAATAAACTTTCTTTACTGGAAGCTTTAAATCTCAGAACAGTTTTCCTCCTGCTTAAAAAAGTGTCAAGGGTAGGGGGTGGGGGGATGACATTCCACTTTCCAATCTGTCCCCAGCATTGGAACAAAGAGATACATTATCAAGAGCAAAACATGCCAAGTTTCATTCACAAATCATCACTGGTGTGCAAGGACCTCTGAATATGAATTTTATGCTTGCAATAATATGCTTAAAAAAAGATCACACATTTTGAGTTATTACTGAGTTAATTCTTAGGATCTATAAGAAAAAAGAGGGAGATTTAACCTATAGATACAGTGTGGTAGAGTGTCAGCTAAAATCTGGGAGACCTGGGTTTAACCTCTACTCTGCCATGGATGCTTTCTGGGTGACCTTGGATCACTCATACACTCTCAGCCAAATCTACTTCCTAGGGTGGTTTTGAAGAGAAAATGGAGAAGGGGAAAATGTTGTAAGTCACTTTAGGTTTCCACTGGAATAAAAGTGGGGAATTAATGAATGAATGAAATATTCAGCTTCTCCAGATCTTATTGAAGAATTTTAATGGTGCTTCAAATCAACTATTCTTAAAGCAAATATTTGTGGAATTTGTTAATGAATACTTGGCAGAGTCCTATTTACAAAATAAACCAATCAAGACTGTATTTTATAGCATTTGCTTCCTGAACTCTGATTTTTATACAGACAAGATGTTTCCAAATGGTGAAGGTCACAAGATATCTGGTTTTACTAAATTAAAACATACACTATAATATAGGTGAGCAAACTGAGACATTTACCTTACCTTGCACATTTGACATTATGTTGGTTTGGCAGTGTGTATATTTATGTTGTAGTATACTGAAGGCAAAGATGAATGAAATTAAAAATTTAGAACTCCATCGATCAGTAAAAACTAAACTGGGTATACTTGAGCAGCTGTAGTTCAGATTGTGGCTATGTGGGAAGACCATTTTAATGCACCATCTTTTCCCCTTTAAAATGTTATAGTACAAGATCAGCTTTGATTGACAAAACCTCTCAGGGATTCAAGAGTAGAAGCCCCTATGGTCTTCCTACGGGGCCAGTTCTCCTCCTGGGATTACAACTGATATCCAGACTAGAGAGATCAGTTCCCCTGGAGAAAATGGCAGCGTTGAAGGGTGGGCTCTGTGGCAACACATCTCTGCTGCGTTCCCTTCACTCCCCACTTTCTCGAGGCTCTGCCCCCAAATCTCCCAGAATTTCCTGGTCCAGAGTTGGTAACCCTACTGTACGCAAGCTCAACCTTTTACAGGCTGATAGAGATCTGTGGTATCTTGAACACCATGATACACCAGCTTTATATACAATAAACTGGTTTTTATTCAGCTCTCATTCTGGCTCAGCCTGCATTTTTAGTCAGCCTCTCAGTCAAGCCTCAGCAGCCACCAATTGACTACAGGAGCCCTGAAAGACCAAGACTGAAAAACATGCAAAGCAGAAAGCTGTCCCCTAGAGGCTTTGTACATATTACAACAAGATCCATTCTCAGAAATCTGTAAAACTTTCCTTTTTATTCCGGACTTTAACTAAAAGCTTTTATTCCTGAACATTTTATGTTCTTCTGCTGGTGCCAAGATTGTTTTATCTACATCATTCTAGACTGCTCAAGGTGTATTTTATATGCCCTGGCTTGTTTTAATAGTGTTGTCCTGTTTTTGTGTTTTCTGTAGTGGAGTTGTATTTAATGGTCATGTTTTACTGGTTTCATTTTATTGGCTTAGTTGCAAGGCACATTTCAGTAGGTCTCTGGAGAGGCAGCATATAAATGTTCTAAATAAATAAATAAAACTTCATCACATCTATTTTGGCACTAAAATATTATATGTCCTTGGTGGCCAGCTAGTTCAGCTTACAATGTGATCACATGTCACAGCCACGGTAACTGAGTGTTTGCCAGGCTGCCTGGCCTGAATTCAAACAGCCCAGGCCTGTCCAGCAGCGAACTTATGTGCCTATGCGTGTATCTGCATTTGCCTCACCCTCCATCTCTGCAATTACCATTTTTAAAATAAAGAATTATAAAGAACACATTTAATATAAATAATTTCATAGGAGAAAATACTCTTTTATGCTTACTGGCTGGATGTCCACCTAATTTTGAACTGAATCTTTGAATATTAATGGTTGCCAAAGTAGCCAGGTCCACAGCAGTTCATACATGCACAATTTAGTGCAGCATCACAGCAGCTGCAGTTCATATCCCTCTATATCAGTTTCTATGAAAATGTTTTAAGCAATTTTTAACTGTATGGATAATAAAAGAATACCTTATGAGTAGAGCCCATACTGACAACTAAAGAAAAAGCATCCCATGACCACTATCTCTTGGGAGTTTTCTAGAAAATCCCTAGTCCTCTTTTGGCAACCAATTGCATCATGCTGCAGTTCTGATTGATTGCCTTCATGTGCTGCATGTTGTCACTGAAAAACATGGAAGAAACAGAATGATCTGTACTTAAAAGTGTGGCCCTGATGCCATGATTAAGGTGACTAGCCACCAGTGCAACAATGGCACTACTGGTCAGTGTCAGACTGTGGCTAGATAAGGCACTCTCTGCAAGGTTCCCTTTAGAAGCAAGAATAAGTCCAGTGTCTGGCAAAGGAAGCTTTATTGCAGAAAAGGTCCATTATAGTCCACTGTCCTGAATAGGAGACTCAGGATGGTACATGATCATTGTTACCAATGAAGAGCAAGCATAGGATACAGAGTAACAATACCCATCTGGATCAGCCTCCCCCCACAGTTCTCAAAACAACATCTTTCAGTCCTGGGAAGCTGCTCTCCTTCAAGGCCAATGCTTGGTGGAACGGTGTAAGACAAAACAGTCTCCTCCGGTGGGAATGCTGCCTGGGAACTGGTGCACCTGGGAAGAAAGCACTTAAACACTAGAAGCATTAGAAAATGGAGTCAGTACAGTTTAGATATATACTGGACCTGACATTCTGCCCCCCTTAAAACAGATCCCCCCCTGGTTTATATGGGTAGCGAGTATGAAAAGCTTTGGTTAATCTAGGAGCATGAACATGTGCAGAGTTCACCCATTCATCGTAACCAGAATCAAAGTCCTTCCATCTAATGAGGTAAAAAAGCTGATTTCGCTTGAGTTTAGAGTCCAAAATTTGTTGTACCTCATAGTGTATTTGGTCGTCAATTAAAGTTGGAATGGGTGGAGCTTTGATGTGCCATTTGTTGTCGGTGGGAGCTTTCTTTAAAAGGCTGACATGGAACGTATCATGCACATGGCGCAGGTTCTTGGGCAAAGTTACAGCAACAGTCACTTTATTTATTATCTTGCGCACAGGAAAAGGTCCCAGGAATTTTAGAGCGAGTTTGCGGCTTGTCTGAGCTAGTTTCAGGTTTTTTGTGGAAATATACACATGATCTCCGGGTTGTAATTCCCATTCGGCCACACGATGGCGATCTGCGTATTTTTTATAATCCAGTTTGGCTTTTTCAAGGTGTTTCTTAGTAAGAGTCCACTGCTGCGCCGCCTCCCCCCACCATGAAGATACATCTGGCAGTTTAGAGGAATGGAGAGGGGGTGCGTCCAATGGGAAGGGATTGAAGTGAGTCCCGTATACAATTTTGAAGGGGGCCTCTCCCGTTGAAGCGTGTACACTGTTGTTATAGGAGAATTCGGCTAGGGGGAGAAGGTCCACCCAGTTATCTTGTTGAAAATTGATGTAGCAACGAAGGAACTGTTCTAATATCTGGTTTGTTTTTTCGGATTGCCCGTCGGTTTGTGGGTGGTGGCTTGAACTGATGCCTTGCTCAATATTCAACATTTTCAAAAGCTCCCGCCAGAAGTTGGCAACAAACTGTCCGCCGCGATCCGAAATCACCTTGGACGGAAAAGAATGTAATTTTACGATGTGTTTTAGAAACAGATCCGCTAGTTTCCGAGCGGAGGGTATAGCAGTACAGGGGATAAAATGAGCTTGTTTGGAGAACAGATCTACCACAACTAAAATACAATTATGTCCTTTTGAACTAGGTAGATCAGTGATAAAGTCCATGGAGATTACTTCCCAGGGCCTGTTCGGCGTTTCCAATGGTTGCAGGAGACCCGGAGGTTTCCCTTTTCTGGTTTTTGCGCTGAGGCAAACAGGGCAGGAACTAACGTATTGGGAAATGTCTTTGCGCATGCCCGGCCACCAGAATTGTCTTTGAATTAGGTGCAAAGTTTTCAGGTACCCATAATGTCCAGCAGTGGGAGCATCATGACAGCGCTGCAAGACCTCCAGCTTGAGGCTGTCTGGGACATAAAACTTGCTCCCAGCTAGCCAATCCCCGTGTGGAGATTGGGTTAGTTTGTTTCGCGGAGCTTTATCCCCCTCCTTCTCCACTTCAGTTTTAAGTTTCGATTTCCACTCTTGGTTGGCCGGGAGGGGCTGCTTGGCACGGCTGCGAGTAGTCACCACGCCCCCAAGTTGCGTAGGCGAGAAGACCGTGTCGACAGTCTCCGCCCGTTTGCTCTTATGTTGGGGCATGCGCGACAGGGCGTCCGCCAAAAAGTTAGTTTTGCCCGGGAGATAATTTAGAGTGAAGTTGAATTTGGAAAAGAATTCCGCCCACCGCAATTGCTTGGCATTCAGTCTGCGTGGGCTTCGGAGGGCCTCCAAATTTTTATGATCTGTCCAGACCTCGAAAGGGTATCGCGCTCCCTCCAGCCAATGTCTCCAGTTAGTAAGGGCTGCTTTTACTGCAAAGGCCTCCTTCTCCCACACATTCCAATTCCTTTCCGCCTCCGAAAACTTTCTAGACAAGAATGCACAAGGCCGCAATTTCCCATCCTCCCCCTTCTGTAGCAAAACCCCCCCTATTGCCGTATCGCTGGCGTCGACCTGTACTATGAAGGGGGATTGTTCGTTGGGGTGGGAGAGGATGGGTTCCGTTACAAATTGCTTTTTTAGGCATTCGAAGGCCGTTTGGCAATCGGGGGTCCATGGTAATTTGGAAGAGGGTTTTTTAGCTTGGTCCCCTTTATCTTTGGTTTTCAGCAACTCTGTTAAGGGGAGTGTGATTTGGGCGAAATTTGCTATGAAGTCTCTATAGAAGTTGGCAAAACCCAGGAAGGATTGCAGTTCTTTGCGGGTGGTGGGTGTCTGCCAATCTTGGATCGCCTGTATTTTGGCTGGATCCATTTTCAGACCCTCTTGGGAGATACAATACCCAAGGTAAGTGAGTTCGGTTCTATGGAATTCACATTTGGACAACTTGATGGGCAGTTTATTCTTCATCAAGGTGGCTAGGACTTTTTGTACCATTTGAATATGTTCTTCCTCGGTGTCCGAATAAATTAAAACATCATCAAGGTACACCACCACCCCTTTGTACAGAAATTCGTGTAGAACTTCGTTTATCATGGACATGAATACAGACGGGGCTCCCGTCAATCCAAAAGGCATAACTAAGTATTCATATTGTCCGAGGGGCGTATTAAACGCGGTTTTCCACTCATCCCCTGCCTTGATACGAACGTGGAAGTAAGCATCTTTTAGATCTAATTTCGTAAAGATCTTACCTTGGGCCACGACGTTGAGAAGGTCTCGGATGAGCGGTATGGGATAGGCGTTGTTGGTGGATACTGCATTCAGTCCTCGGAAATCCGTGCACAGTCTGAGCCCCCCATCCTTCTTTTTCACGAAGAGGACTGGAGCGGCGTGGGGGCTAGAGGCTGGGCGGATGAACCCTCGTTGGAGGTTGGTGTCGATGAATTTCCGGAGCTCTTCGCGTTCATGGAGACTCATGGGATAGAGTCGTCCTTTGGGCAGTGAGGCTCCGGGTAAAATTTCCACCGCACAGTCCGTTCGTCGGTGCGGGGGTAGAGTATCAGCTTCCTCCTCAGAGAAAGCATTTAGAAAAGGCCAGTACGGTTCGGGTATTTGGTTGACTTCTTCTTGGGTGAGGAGGGCCTTTTCCTTATGAGTTGGATCTTCGCCCCAGTTTTGATTCCAACGGTGATTTTTACAGTTGGCATGACTGAAGGTAATACATCCTTGTGCCCAGTCTATGTAGGGATTGTGATCACATAGCCATTTGCTGCCTAGAATTAACGGGTACTTGGCAGTAGAGCTGATGACAAAGGACCTCTTCTCCCAATGTTGTCCCATGCCTGTGATCACCGGGATGGTTTCAGTTGTGACAGGATTCATGTTGGTACCATCCATTTGTTCAAAGATTACTGGATTTTGTAAATCCCGAGTTGGTAAGACCAGTCCATTGACTAGAGCTGGGGCTATGATGTCTCTCGAGCAGCCCGAGTCAATAAGAGCTTGCACCCGAATGTGCATTTTCCTCTCTGGGTTGATTAGAGTCACTGGCATGAATAAGATGGACCCAGGTGGCCGGTTCCGTGCAGGGACGGGCTTGGGGCGGATCTGTCGTTTGGGCCCTTTTACGACAGATCCATCTCGTTTCCCGACTGGGGACTTTCTGGATTGACTTCTGAAGATGGGGAAGCGGGATCGTATTCCATAACTTCTTCCGCTTCCAGCCCTCTCTCTGAGGCTGACCTTTGGGAAGCGCCGCGGCCTCTATTCGCTCGTGGAGCTGGAGTCGGGCGTTGGAGCGTAGGAAACGGAGCAAGGGTTGGACGCCGTAATTGGAGCGGAGGTCTTTGCACAGGCCGGTAGGGGCATTGTGCTGCAAAGTGACCAGCCTGTCCGCATTGCAAACACAGCCCTTGTTGCCATCTAGCATCTCTCGCTCCACGGGTGGCGTAGCCAGCTCCCCGTGCTCCCCTCTGTAAGGTCAATGGTCTTCTTTGTCCCGTTTGTTGTTGTTGTTCAACCAAACGGACTTCCAAAATGCGATTCTCCACTTCGCAAACAAGTTGAATCCAACCTAACAGTGTAGGGGGATTGTCTTGCATGAGGGCTCTGTCCAAAAGTTTCGGGTTAAGTCCTTGTTTGAACAGAATAATTTTTGTGGACTCCTCACACCTGGGGCACTTGGCTGCTAATTGCCGGAATTTTGTGACATAGTCTCTTGCTGACATGCTGCCTTGTTTGAGGGCTTGCAATTCTGTTCGGGCCCGGGTTTCTTCTAAGGGGTCTTCATATTGTGCTCGGATAGCATCCACTAACCCCTGGAGAGTATCAAGTTCTGGGGCCCCCACGTTGTATAGTCCTACATACCAATCTGCTGCCTTGCCCTGCAAACGAGATCCAAGATGTTCAATTTGGCTAGCCTCACTGCCAAAAAGGTGCCCCCACCGGTTGAAAAACTGTACCACTTGCACCAAGAAAAATCCCAGTTTGGAGGGATCCCCATCGAAGGTGGCTTCCAGCTTCACCCAGCCCATCGGGAGTTCTTGTCTTGGAGCAGGCGCTGGGTAGAAGTCCATCGGGAGTCTTAATTGCGCCTGGGGCGCGGGAGGAGGTAACTGGAGCCTCGGTCGGGGCAACGGTGGCGGCTGTACTGGCGGCGGTTGAACCGGCAGTGCCGGCGGAGGTTGGGCCGGCGGTGCGGGCGGAGGTTGCCGTGGTTGAGCTGCCGGGGGTGGTCTCGGTTGGGCCGGAGGCTGCAGTGGCGGGCGAGTAGGTGGCGGCAGTCTTGGCCTGGCTGGTAACACGGGAGGCGTTGGCGGCAGCTGTCGAGGTGGAGGAGGCTGGGGTGGTAGAGTGGAAATCGGCCGCTGAGGAGGGGGTTGGAGGTGCCGTAGTGGTGCAGGCCTTCCCGGTTGATTCGGAGGTGGTAAGGCGGGCCGGTCCTGGGGCTGCTGCAACGGTATGAGCTGCGGTCGAGGTGAGAGGGGCCGCAGCGGCGAGGGTCGAACGGGCGGAAGGCCGCGCGGGCTTGCCCCTCCAGGCGTTGTTATTCTGGGAAGCAACGGCTGGCCTCGTGGCGCTGGTAGACCATCTCCCGAAGGTTGCCCGACGGGAACAGTTTCTCGCGGTTGACCAGGGGCTCCCCCCTCGGATGGAGCCGCATGTGCTCCCGCTTGGTCCGGCCGGACCGTTATAGGAGAAGTATGGGGGGGTATCACCGGTGTATCACTTGGCTTTTCCTCCCCTTCCGTAGGCCTCTCAACGGGAGTCTCGTCTGGCGGCACATCCCCTCCCGCGTTAGGAGGTTCGGTGGGAGTCTCTCCGGGTGGCTCAACCGGGTTATCCCTTCTCGGTGGAACTTCCTGCTGTGTGGGAAGTTCCTTGGGTTGTTCTCCCGATTCGCCAGGATAGGTGCCCCCCTCGCCTGTAGGTGACGACCGCTGCTGAACTTCCTCCACTGGATAGGAGATGACACTTTGGAGGGTAGCTATCTGTATCGCCATCTCTTCAGGAGACAGTCTTTCTCCTGCTCCCATTGAGGAAATTAAATGAATGGCGTGAGCCAAACTTTCTTCCATATCCATCAGCTTAGCTTCTAACTGTTGCATTCGACTTGGCCCCGGTTGTTCACTCATGGAACCTTCATTCGTTGTACTCACCGGGGAGAAAGGGCCCCAAGGAGGAGGGTCCCCTTGGACGACTCGCAACCTCGCGGCTAGAATTCCCTTGGCCATACCTGTCACGGCCGAGATGCTGGTATCTACCGCATAGGTGCGACCTTGTATCTGCTCCCAACTTTGTTCAGGGACTTCCGTTGGCTCTTTCCACGGAGCAAGTTCGGAATAATCCCAACTCAGGGCGCCGCGGCGAGACGTGTCCCCCTCCGTCTGCTCAAACGTCCTGTTCCAATATCGCCATGGTTGGCTGCTATCTAGCTCCGGGACGGTTTCTAGGCTTCGGCGCCCGTCCATCGAAACTCGTGGATGGAGTCCACCTGCCCGGCGCTCTCTCGTTTCTCGGGGTCTGGCTCCCCACTCCGACGGGGTGGGTACCGAGATCAAGGGGAGAGCGGTTGCTTTCGGCCTTGCCCCGAGGTCGCCTTCGGTCTCGTCCCGAGTACTGAGGTCGATGAGAGGCGGGGTGGAAGTGGAAGCTCCGGTTCCGTTCCCGGTTGCTCCCAGCTCCTGGGAGTCTTGGGCTTGCACAGGTTGATTGTCGGGAGACGCATACGGATCAAACAAAGGATCCCTGTCCGGGACAACCTTGGATTCCGCTGGGCCCGACTCAGACATGATTGGTAACAAAATGTCAGACTGTGGCTAGATAAGGCACTCTCTGCAAGGTTCCCTTTAGAAGCAAGAATAAGTCCAGTGTCTGGCAAAGGAAGCTTTATTGCAGAAAAGGTCCATTATAGTCCACTGTCCTGAATAGGAGACTCAGGATGGTACATGATCATTGTTACCAATGAAGAGCAAGCATAGGATACAGAGTAACAATACCCATCTGGATCAGCCTCCCCCCACAGTTCTCAAAACAACATCTTTCAGTCCTGGGAAGCTGCTCTCCTTCAAGGCCAATGCTTGGTGGAACGGTGTTAGACAAAACAGTCTCCTCCGGTGGGAATGCTGCCTGGGAACTGGTGCACCTGGGAAGAAAGCACTTAAACACTAGAAGCATTAGAAAATGGAGTCAGTACAGTTTAGATATATACTGGACCTGACAGTCAGCTCCCTATGGACATTGTAGAGAGAAAAAATCAACACATGCCTGTCCGCAAGGAATAGAAAGGATGGTGGAGCCTTTAGCAACCTGGCAACACCCACCAATCAGGCAGTGGTACCCGACAAACTCCCTCTGAATGGCATACTTAGGTTCTGAAGAAATTTTTAGGTTAAGTTTTAATAATAGGGTTTCGGTAAGTGAGGGTTTTGGTATTTTAATAAACACAAGGTTGGTTTGGAATGGATTCTCTGGTTTAATATTGGCTCTGTTGGTCTTTTGACCAGTGATTCCTCTTGTGCATTTGGCTTCTTTAAAATTTCCCCCCACAAGAAACAATGGAGACAAGAAGGATGTTGGGAGCACTTTGTTCTGAGGTCCATAGAATTGGACCCTTCAGTCCAATTCAATTGAAACCTATAAAATCTGTAATGGACAGCCAGCACTGTTTCACCTGCAAGTTTGGTGCCATTTGGTTGAAAAACAGCCCCTCCCCCACAAAAAATGCCCCATAGGGAAGAGTGGTTAAGTGGTTGAGTTGACTATCAGCATTCTGCTGGTTCAAATTCCACTACTGCCATGAGCTCTCTGGGTGGCCTTGACCAAGGCACTCCTCTCAGCCCCACTCCCCAGCTGTATTGTGTAATAATAATACTGACTTGTTAACTGCTCTGAATGGGGCACTAATCTGTCTAGAAGAGCAGTATATAAGTGCAGTTATTATTATTAAATAATTCTGGATTCCCCCTCCCAACTAAACCAAAATCCTGAAATGTTATTGGAGGACACGAATACCCCAATTATCAATATATATATGCCCTTGCGAAAATTCAAATCTGAAAAATACCAGTTTTTGTGCGTGTGCATCCCTGGGTGTATGTACTTATTTACTTATTTGTATGTTCCACTTTTCTTCCCATTGGGGACCCAAAGTGGTTTACCTTCTTACCACTGGGGACCCAAAGTGGTTTACCTTCCCTCTGTTTTATCTTCCCAACAACAAACTTGTGAGATAGGTTAGGCTCTATGTGTGTGGGAGGTGTGTGTATGTGTGTTTCTGGCCCAAGGTCACCTAGCAAGCTTAAATAGCAGATTGGGGAATCAAACCTGGATGTCCCAGATCCTAGTCTGATACACAGTGATGGCTATGAGACAAAATAATGCTGTCTGCTATAACTGTCAGTGGCTCTTCAAGATCTCAGATTTGCACAATTCTTTTCACATTACCTACAACCTGATCCTTCTAACAGGAGATGCCGGGGATTAAACCTGGGTCCTTCTGCATGCAAAGCAGTTGCTCTACCACTGAACCACAGCCCCTACTGCCAGGACAGCTATGATTGGGTGCAGGGGTGGAGGGTTGGCCTCTATTGGGGAGAGGTGTGGCTGTGGCTGTAGATGGCATCATGTGCAATGCTGGGAAACTGACATGGTCTGTGAACACAATGCATCTTGCAAATTGGTATGTGCCTGTAGTGAGCATTTTGCCTTTTACATTGCACCGGTGCCTATGGCTATGCTATGGTTGTTGTGACCCCTTCCCCTTTCCACACCATGCAAGCATGCAGCTACTGAATGGGTAGAAGAATCTGGCATGGAGGCAAGGGATAACGCCATTTGCAAGTATTGGGTTCTACAATTCATTCAATAACAGTGCAGCTAAACCTGTGACCCCAGCATCTCCGTGCAAAAAAGGCACTGCATCTCCTTCCGCAGTGATTAGTACAGGAAGTGAGAGTCCTGCTCACACCCTGCCACTCTAGCTACTCCTTTCAGAATGCATTCCCCATCTGCAGCCTGAAGGGGACACCATGCCACCTCATTCTGTGCCATTGTCTTTTGATCTTGGTATACAAATGTGGCAAAAATAAGGTGGCAGAAACCTGAGATGGATTGTGCTCCTTTAGACAGGTAGAAGGTCATTTTTGAATTATTTTCCCTGTTAAAAAAGAAAGTCCTGAAAGAACAAAAGTCTTTTACCCCCTTACCTAAAAATGGTTTTAAAACAGGCTTTTAAATTGTGACATGACAGCTTTCGTTTGAAGAGAATAGGAACATTTCTAGTAAAACAAAATCCCTCCCTTAGCTACTGTTTCTGAATGCTTAAAGGGTAAGGGATAATTTTAAGAAGTCTAGACATACTAGGAAATATCGCAGCCCTACCCAGCAAAGCTCGGAAAGGCTGTCCTGCATGCACAAACCTTGACCTCCACCCCCACATTGATATTTCTGGAACAGAGGATTACGAAGATGGTCAATATTCACCTATGATGCTGGAAACAGGAGGAGGGAACACGTCCTTTTCTTGCCTAAAGCACATCTCTCTTGGCTGTGCTGCCACACTGCACCAGATGACAGGGAAGTGTCCATACATTCTCTGACCAAAAAGACAGCTCTATTTTATTTAGTTAGTTAGCTATTTAGATAGATCTTCCTAATGGGGGTGCAAAGCAGCTTAAAATATCATTCCCTGCTCCTTTTTTATCCTCACAACAGCAATCCTGTGAGGTGGGTAAGCTGCGTGTGTGTGACTACTCAGATTCAAACAGGGTGCCCCAAATCCTGCACTGCCATTCTAACCGTTACACTATGCTGGTTCTGTCTATGCCTTGGTATGCACTGCACTTCACTTCTGTAGATGAAAAGTTTGCAAAGCAGAAGAAGCCAATTAAAATCAGAAAATTCAGTGGAAACTGACATCGTCTATGAACACACAAAGTAAATGCATCTTGCAAATTGGTATGTACCCTGCAGCATCAGCAATGTTGTACAATTACTGTAGAACACTGTAACAATTTTATTTCCTCTTGCATAAATGAACATCCTAAATATCATATAATAAGCCATAGAACTGGGACAGATTTTTTTAAAAAATAAAGACCCTCATGTTCTTCATATGAAAACTTAAGAACATTATAAAGTTGGTAAGTTTAAAGTTCTGCTAAAATAGGCATATTCTCAACATAAATATCTCTGGAATTGCTCTATTCTTTTTTTTAAAAAAACTTAAATTTAACCCACTTTAAAAAAATACCAGCATCTTTCTAGTGTCAAATAGTAGATGGTTACTGAAAGACCTGAAATATTCCTTCAAGATTTAATCTTTTCTCAGAAAGATTAAATTTGGGTTCAGTTGACTAGATAAGAGCTGCCTTATCAAAAAGAAGGGAAATGCACAACCTTCTGCAGGCAAGCTGTTTTCTACAGCATGAGATAATAACTCGTTTGAGAAATTAACTGTATATTATAGGCGGTCGACATATTTTGTGTCGCAGCATGATCTAGTGGCAAGATCTAAGAAAACCCGGAAGATGGCACCCAGTTTCATGTAGAAACTGACTGGATAAATTCTTAGGCAAGCCACAACTCTACGGTCACTCTCCTATGCACACTTACCCAGATCTGTTGAACACAGTGGGGTTTACTTCTGAGTAGACCTGCTTAGGCTTGCTCCCTAAATATAGCAAGTTCTACAGCATAATCCTGTGCATGTTACCTCAGCAGTAAATCCACCTGAGAACAAGGAATCCTACTTTAAGTAAGTGTGTATGATCATACTGTAGAGGATCCAACTAACTTTTTCATGCAGTCTTGCTCCCCTTCCTTACTACAGCCCTTGTCCAATACAGCTTTAGTCCATGCATGTTTCATGAGTCCCACTTTGAGTGATCAAAGGCGACCCTTCCTTCCTCTTCAGTCATTAGAAAAGCTGATTAAAATCTGGATCCACCCCAGTGCCCTGGAACTCTGTGCTGGACAATCAAGATGCCCTAATCCAGATCATGTTGGTTGTACTAAAGTCTGATTGAAATGAATAGAATTTAACTTGTTCCAACTAAGGGCCTATCTACATTGTCATGTTGAGAATGTGTGATTGGACAAGAAATTTAATTGAGGGAAGCAAACTGCACTGTGACATGGATGCTGGGCAACTTTTCTCTTAGCATCCAATAAAAACAGCTTTGTGTGTTTTAACAACAACATTCGATTTATATACCGCCCTTCAGGATGACTTAATACCCACTCAGAGCGGTTTACAAAGTATGTTATTATTATCCCCACAACAAAACACCCTGTGAGGTGGGTGGGTCTGAGAGAGCAAGAAGCTGCGAGTGTCCCAAGGTCACCCAACTGGCTTCAAGTGGAGAAGTGAGGAATCGAACCTGGTTCCAGATTAGAGTCCTGCACTCTTAACCACTACACCAAACTGGCTTTCCCCAGTAACTTTCCCCAGGGGGTAAAGTTAGATACATTTATTGTGCCTGCTTTGTTTTCCCTATGAGGACCTGTAGCAGTAATGTGTGTGTGTTTGCACACACATGTGAGGCATGCATGCACACGTGCATTTTTTAATCAAACAAATGATTCTGAGGGGAAAACTTAAGCTTCCTTCCCCAGCCCCATGGCCAAGATTTATATCAACCTCTACTGCAGCTTTTTAAATAGCTGTATTACATATCTGGGGATCTAGTCATCTATGCCCTCAACAGGTAGTTTGGCTCTGCCTTACCAACAGGAATTGTTTATGACTCACATTTTCTGGATAGGGATCCCTCTCTTAATCTGGCACATACCATCTGCTGTTCTCTGAATATTACATCAGAAAGATCTAGGGAATAAGCAGACTAGCATAAGCTCAGAGAGAATTTTCCTGTGAGGCAAGCCGTTGCAAGAAGATCGAATATGTGCCCTTTTAAAAGTTGCATAAGAGAGGATCATGGCTTCGTCAGCTGAAAATTCCCTCTCCCTGTGCAGCTCTGAAACATACAGAGGCCTGTCCTCTTTTGTCTCAGGTCACCCTGTTCTCATATAATGCCATCACGAATCCCTTTGCAATTGCTCTGACACCACATTAAGCGGGCTCCTTTTTAATGAGAAGCAATGGCTTGCTAGAAGGTTGCACTGCTGGGGAACGCTGAGCTTTCATTATTGTGTTTTTCAAAACACAAGTCCGCCACAATTTTAATCATGCAAACACTGTGTAATGACTACAATGGAGATGTGGGTGGGGGGAGGTTGTGAAGGATCCATCAGAAACATTGCAGACTTCTAACTGACCTAAATGCAAACATAGGTTTCACCTGCCAATCAGAGATGCAGCCACACAGAATACTGTCAGGATTTTTTTTACAGGCAGAATCTTACTTTAAATATAAAATTTGAATTTGCTACATAAAATGAGTTGCTTTCTTTTTAGTCATATAACATTACTTAGATTTATGGTTGGGTTTGCAACTGATTTCTTTTTTATTGATTGATTGGTTGGTTGGTTGGTTGCATTTGGTGGCAATCTGAGTGTGAAACAATGAATTCTTGCAGGTCCCCCTCTTGTAACTTGCTGTAATTCAGCACTGTGGAGCTCTGTGACAGTACATTCAAACCCACAGTTGCACACTTTCCTCCTCTGCATGTCTGAATAGGGCCACTGAATAGGGCCCTGGGAAGCTTACCACCATCCTCTATATTCTCTGGCCACTGGCTTTCCATAGCCTGTTTTGGACTGCAGGACATCTGCAGCAGTACTATCCAGCTGCACTGAATGACTTGGGGAGCCCAGAATTAAAATCCCCATTCAACCATACAGCTCATTGGATAACCTTGAACCAATCATTTGCTACTTCTCAGGGCCAAGCTGCAAGTGACGAATGACACTTGAACGGCAAGTGGATTGAGTGGAGGGCAAGTGAACAGAGAGAAATACACTTGCCGTTCAAGTGTCATTCGTCACTTGTAGCTTGGCCCCAAGTCTTACTTCACTCATAGAGTTCTTCTACCCCGAGTATAGTGTATATACACAGTTCCCAACTTAACACAATAAGTCTCCTAGCAAAGGAAGGAAGAAGAGAGGGGCAGATACTTAACAATAAGTTAAGTTTTATTGACCTAACCAAGAAACAGAATAGAAAGAGGAAGTAAAATGATAGCCGCGCAAAACAGCAAAATTGAACTGTTCAACAGTACAGTAGTAATTAACTTGTGGCAATCCAATAAATCCCATTCCCTTTTGTACAATCCTAGTGCTCAGCTGTATTACTTAAAGCTACTTCCAATAATAATAACTCTTTATCCATTTTTTTTACTGAAATTCCCACATGGCTAATACAGAGAAACCAACCAAGAGACAAGACATTGGTACATGGGTTGGCCAAAAAGTTACCTTACAGGTAGCAGTCTATCTTAAATGAGAGGATGTGAATATCTAAAGCTCCACAGGTGAGTGTTTTTGCCTTGCCAGCATCACATTTAAATCACCACATGAGAAGGGAGAAGCTGTATCCAAATTTATCTCAGCTATTAGAGGCTTTACAAAGATACTATCTCTCAGGCTCTGCCTTCCTCCTATTCCTGGATGGTAATAAAATTGACCTGGCTATCTTTTATTTAAAGAAAGAAAGAAAGAAAGAAAGAAAGAAAGAAAGAAAGAAAGAAAGAAAGAAAGAAAGAAAGAAAGAAAGAAAGAAAGAAAGAAAGAAAGAAAGAAAGAAAGAAAGAAAGAAAGAAAGAAAGAAAGGTTCTGGGTCTGGGATTGTCAGCTGTCCTACTTCCATGCTCTTAAAAAAGAAATCACCTCAATCTTTTATTTAGTCTAGACCAGGGGTGGCCAAATGGCGGCTCGCGAGCCGCATGCGGCTCTCTGAGCCGTACTTGGCGGCTCCCGGAGGTTTGCAACCCCTCCCCCCCCGCAGGAACGCCAGTCACTCTCCCAAGCATCAGGAAGCACTGAGGTGGGTTCAGGATTTCCTACTTGCTGTCTGCACAACTGCCTCCTCTGCAGACAAGTTGGAAGATCCCAGCTAGGCTGGCGTCAAGGCTCATTTGGAGCCAGAACGCGGAGGAACGGAGTTCCGGTAGGTCTAAAAAGAAGTCACATGGGTTTTGGCTCCGCCCATGTAATTTCTTTCCCTCCGAGTGCAAACAGAGTGGTGCTGGCATGGGCTCCAAAGAAAGGCAAGGTGCTTGGATTAATTCTGCTGCACTCTTTTGCTTTCATTTCTGACTGGGGTGGGGGGGAGAAAATGATTGCCAGGTGGATGCTGGTCTGGGCTCCAAAGGAACAAAAGCTGCTTGGATTAATTCTGCTCTGCTCCTTTACTTTCATTTGTGACGTGGGGAGGGAGAGAAAGTGAGTGAATGAGTGATGTCACTTCCAGGTCAAAGGTAATCTGATGATATTCCCTAAGCTCCACCCCTTCCAATGATGTCACTTCCAGCATACTGCACCAAAACCCCACCCCTTCCTGTGATGTCACTTTCAAGGCACTTCCTCAAACCCGCCTCTTCCTCTGAAGTCACTTCAATGTATCATGTCTGGCGGCTCTCTAACATCTGACATTTGTTCTATGTGGCTCTTACATTAAGCAAGTTTGGCCACCCCTGGTCTAGACTGAAGAAAACAACAGTTCACTTATATCACAGGCTTCCTATCCCACAAGGAAAAGACTGTTCTATTTTGCATTATACCTCAGGTAACTGTCAGACATTGTCCCCAGTTACAAATTATATATATGGTATCATATTACTTTTGGAGGCAGTATTGGGAACTAAATATAGAGAGCTGCTTTTCATATACATACAGATATACCCTGAATTCAAAATATAATGAAGTTAGATCTAAAGCTGTTGCAAGCAGAAAGAAAACAACAACAAATACTTCACAGCCAGGTGCTCTCTGGCTTAATTTTCTCTTCTGTTTTCTTTCTCTCTCTTTCTGTCTCTCTCTTGCTGCCAACTGTTCCAGATACATGCAGGTGGATTCAAACAGAGACAAATTCTGCCAACAATGCAAACTCCCAAAGCAATTACAGTAAAAGCAGATCTCAGCATTCCATTAATGCGTGCCTGAAAGGTTTCCAACTTCTGGCCTTCAGCAAAGGAGTCTAGCATTAGGATCATAAAACACAACAATTTGAACACATTCTGATCAGTCATCAGCTGCTATCAAAATGGAATAATCCACTCATCAGTTTAATCCCACAGAATCCAGAGTCCAGTGTTTGGTAAAGAAAAAGCAGGCTGAAATGAAGTGTATCATCATGTCAGTTGCTCTAAAGATGCATTGTAGTTTATTTGCTTAGATACGGTGCAGAATTTCGACTGATGGAAAATGTGGGCTATTTTAGATGATTCCCTCCACTCCTGTATGTTTCCAACTCATGCTCTTCTTGGGGGTCCTGTGTTCCCCAGAGAAAGGGGGGGCGGGGATTTGGAGCTGCAGCAGGAGGGGAGAGTCAAGGAAAAACCTCTTTGTAGACAGAAATCGCTTCTGACAGCAGAAATGATCTTTTGGAGCCAACCCTTATGTTCCTGTCTTCTGTTCATTGACATCCAAAGTGACTTAATAATAGCACCAAAAATTAATAAAATAAAAGAAGATTAAAAAATTTAGTTGGTTAATAATACTCCCCTAAACCTTTCCCTCATAAACAAACACAGCACAAAGAGAAACTACAGCAGCAGTAAAAGTAACAATTGACTAGAGCTATTTCAATACTCACACATGCTGAATGCCCTCTGATACAAAAATAATCATTAGTTAATTATTTAAAACCAATCTGAAAGTGAGCCAAATGGGCCACCCACAGAAAAGAGTTCTGGAACTTAGGTAATACTGGGTCCTGTTTGACCAAATCAAAATTCCATGTGATGGAAGGACATTAACCTGAGTAGAGGGATTGGGATCCGAATTACATCCTAGTCCTAGACCAGCGGTCCCCAACCTTTTTGGCACCAGGGACTGGTTTTGTGAAAGACAATTTTTCCACGGACGGGGGTGGGGGGATCGTTTAGGGATGATATAATTGTGCACTTTATCTCTATTATTACATTATATAATGAAATAATTATACAATTCACCACAGTGCAGAATCAGTGGGAGCCCTGAGCTTGTTTCCCTGCAACTAGACAGTTCCTTCTGGGGATGATAGGAGACAGTGACACCCGAGGTGTGTTGCTTATGTCCAGTCTACATGATCTCATTTTGGTTGCTGGCAGCCGCAGCACACAGAGCCGCCCAGCAGCTGCACCATCACGAGGTCTATATTTTTTAGCGCAACTGTGTGGGCAGGAGGCCAGTGGTGCTTCTCCACTCTCCAGCAGCGGCCATGGCACCGGAGGAGAGGAAGAGGCAGGCAGAGGCAGACTGGGACAGATGGCAGGTGATGTTCAGGGCAGCTGACTCGGCTGCCCAGTGGGTCCGGTGGTGACCGGAGGAGGCAGAGGCAGACTGGGGCAGGTGATGCTCAAGGCAGCTGGCTGCCCAGTGGGCCCAGCAGTGACCCAGCAAACAAAGGTGTGAGGGCAGGGCAGGGCAGGGCAGCAGCTCCAGCAAGTGCAGCCACACCAACCACAGCATGAGGCAGCAACTGCACATGTGCTGGCTGGGAGCGGGAGAAGAGACCCAGAGACATGATGGGAGTCAGCTGGCCAGGTGAGGTGATATTTCTAATGAAAAGTGCAGGGCCAGCCAGGCGAGGCATGGCCTTCCCTCCCAAGACAGCGACCGCCTACCTCACCTGCTCCCCGGAGTCAGCTCTGCGCTTGCCCACCACTCACCTGTGTGGCCCAGTTGCTAACAGGCCACAGACTGGTACCGGTCCGTGGCCTGGGGGGGGGGGTTGAGATCCCCTGTCCTAGACTGTTGGCAAGGTATGAAGGACTCCAGGTGCCTTTTGAAATGATAGCACCAATCTCTGTCCCTTGCGCTGAAATTCACTGCAAGACTTACTCTCTCATAGAAGGGATAAAGAAGATCTCAGAATTTAAGCACTAACTGAGGAAGAAGTTGGTGATTGAGTTATTTGTATTGACACACCCCTGGCAAGACATCCGGGGATATCCTCACTATTTTGGTGCAGAAAGAGAATCACTGGTCAGTATATGTGAAGACTCTGCGAGAAACTTAGCTTTGTACTGGGAAGCTTTTCATGAAGAAATATTATTTATCCAGCGGTAGGTGGCACTTATTGGGAATATTTCGTTAATTCTTATATAGTTAGTGATACCTTTATGGTAACACAGCAGAGTTATTCAGATAGAAGTGTTTTAAACCCCAAACATGCATTTGTCTTCAGACAAAATCATAGAAAGATACAACTTTTATTGAAGTAGATTGCTTCCATAGCAAAATCTTGTAGAAAAGGGAAAGATCCTAATCTAAAGAGTTACATTCCTTAGGGTTGCCAGCCTCCAGGTGGTAGCTGGAGATCTGGAATTACAATTGATCTCCATCCAACAGACATAACTTCCCCTGGAGAAAATGGCTGGATAGAAATTATAGCATATACCCTGCTGAGCTCCCTCCCCTTCCTAAATCCCACTCTCTCCAGGTTCTACCCCCCAAAACTCTAGGAATTTCCCAGTCTGGAGCTGGCAACCCTACCTAAGATAGGCAGCAAGGCTGAGATGTGAGTCTGTGGATAAGGCCTTCATGGCAGAGCATGGAGGGTTACATCCTCTTCCTTCAAGACCACAAGGCAAGAGAGGGAGATCTTCCAAGAGACCAAGAGACAAGAAGGAGTCAGGAGGCATTCCCACCTTAGACAAGAGAGTAGCAGCTTGCTAGACTTACACATAAATACAGAGAGACATGCAGCACCCCCCAATGTCCAAGACATGCTGAGTTGCCTATTCCAACAGCACTTTCTTTTCTTGAATTTAGCAACAAAATAAAAAGACCCAGAGTAGTGTAGTGGTTAGAGGCCCCAAAAGGGGCCAGGACTGTGCTAAGACTCCCAATGCTGGTGCAAACATCTGCACTGATCAGCTGGTCGGTGGGGCTATACCCCAGCAGCTAGACAGTGGCCTGCTGCAGCTGCCTGGGGGAATGTTGCCCTGAGGTACCAGGGGTGCCTGCCAACCCTTCCCCTAGGGTTGCCAGGTCCAGGTTGGGAAATTCCTGGAGATTTGGGGGTGGAGACTGGAGAAGGAAGGATGTGGGGAGAGGAGGGGCCTCAGAATGGTATAATGCCATAGAGTCCACTCTCCAAAGCAGCCATTTTCTCCAGGGGAACTGGAGATCAGTTGTAATTCTGGAACATCTCCTGCCACCACCCGGAGGCTAACAAACCTACCCTCCCCAGGGCTGAGGAGGAGGAAGCTCTTGCAAGGCCTTTCGACCTTACAGGAAGGAAAGAGGAAGCTGGAGCCAGTGAAGCTCATCTTGGGCTATGTAAATCTCAGAAACTCCAGGCTGAGGAGGAGGTAGCGGTGGCTGCTTTACTCCTTGCTGAGCTATCTGAGAGTGAAGGAATCAAAGAACGACTCGTGTGACTCAAAAGCCCCTCTCTTCTCAACCTGAGAATGACTGGAGAGGCTCAATTCCAACATGCTTCCCTCTCTGGGAGAACCCAGTATAATTTTGCTAGCATCCTCTGGCCCTGACTTGATGCGCTGTGGCATCCTCCTCAAAAAGTTATTGCTTGGTTCAGCAGTCATTTTAGCCTTGACTGTCCCTGGGAAAAATCAGGATCTGGTTATGTCTCTCTTTCCTTATATTAACTCGAAATGTCTCCACTGTATTATACAGCAGAACCAACCATGTCATGTAACATGGGAGAGCCTCTGCACTCTTCTGCTGGTGTCAGAATAGATTCTTGTTCTTCCTGGCTCCTTGACCTTTTTGAGGCCCCCCATCCAAATGCAGCATCATTGAACCTTGGCCCCATAAATGCGAGCAGGAAGTTTGTTCACAAACTGGGGCAGTACAGTGGAAATACACCCGATAAAGAGAAACTGAGTAGAGTATAACATTTAACTTGTTATTGCTCTACACCAGTAATACAATATTTACTACTCATTTCATCTCTTCTTTGGAAGATGGGTAATAGATGGATGGGCTATCCTTTGATAGTTCACTGACTGATCAGGGTACAAACATATAGACTAAACTCTTACATCGTTGTAATAGGCTCACTGATGGTAGGCTTTCAATGTTGAGGAGTCCACCTAGTTTTTTGCAACACAGCACACTTAGAATATGACGAAGTAGGTCATTTGCTGGGAAAGCTGTATATAAGAATGAGAAGCAAATCACATGCAGGCTTGACATTTTATTATAATAAGAGGATGATGGAGGAACCTTTTACTTTTCATGGAAAATCAATGGCCTGAGCAACCACTCACTAGGAAATAAAGTTACTTTATGGTAACTGTTACTTCTTTATCTTCTGTTATGCAAAACAGGTTGTGTAATAACAACTAAGGTTTTGTTTTAAAAAGGAGAATATATATTTGCTCTGCAGAAAGAGAGGAATGTACCAAAAATATATTTTCCAGTTTATCTCACAAAACTGAAGGAATCACTTCTGATACATTCTTGTTCTTAGTAGTAATTCTTCTACATATGAGCGACCATATTGCTCAGTATATTACTGTCTGACTGTCTAGGTAGTTTCATTTGTATTGTGCCCACGTTGTATGTTTTTATACACAGTTTATACTCTTTTCACACTTACTCTGTGTGTGTGCGTATGCACGTGTGTGCGTGTGTGCATGTGAGTGAGAGAGGTAGGTAGGTTCTGCAGTCCAGCTCTCTTCAATCAGCCCAGTGCCCTGTACAGCAGCCTTTGTGTTTGCTATTTTTAAGAAAAAGGGAATGAGTTCAAGATCCACCTCTGTCCTCCTCTTTCCCCTTAGCTGGCTTCTCTGATGCCTGGAAACCGATCTGGTCTGTCCTCACTGACCTCTCCCTGACTTTTAAAAGCCAACATAAAAAGAAGGCAGGTCCACCCTCAGCTTCCTGACTCTTATAGGAGGGCCGACCTTCTGCCAAGAGCTAGAGAGCTAGATTTATATGGCAGCTCCAGCTTCTATTTCTCTCTTTTGACCCCTTCCTTCCTTGCTTTAACCCAACAATTCTCCTCCAGATCCCTGTCCCTCTGCTGGGCCAGGTCTATGTTGATGATAACTCCTTGCCAAATAGCCAAGGGGTTCCCATCATGGCTAGACCACCTAGTGGGGAACTGCCAATCCCTAACAATATATAATAGCAATTTATTGAGGTACCCATGCATAAACTTTATGGGAGAAATGCAGCATAAGAAAACGCAAAATGGCACAAAAAAGAATCATGGGTTCATTTTGCACGAGGGAGGAGTGTAATTAAAACAGGGATTTTCTGGTGGAAAAAGCAAAGATGAGAAATTTGCAGACATACTTATTTAAATTGCTTGGGAATTAGGGTAAGAAGTTTAAGAAAATGTCCCTTCCATTCATAGATCTATGGTAAAAAGGGGGAATCCACTTGTCTTTATTGATTGTGCAACTTGAGTATGTTTAGCATAGCTTTTTGTGGCTTTTGAAGAACTGATTGGAATTCACTAACAGGCCCTGATAGTTTATACTGTAAGATGACGGGGTCAATTTTAGGAAGGGTCAATTGCCATTTCCTCATCCCTTTGCTTTACTTCCAGTTAAATACATCTGGACATTATATTGATGCTTGTATTTTGCTTCTTTCTCACTCAGTGGTGGCATTATTTGGCCAGGAAATTGAAAGGACACATCACAAGGCTTAAAACCCATCACATTAGCCTTTTCTGCATGGCAAATCCCATTTGCTGTTTATACTTAATGGGATTTTTCATTTGTTCTGGATTGTCAGTCCTGCTTATGCTGATTTCCGCCGTGCCATCGCTTCACTTCACAGTTTTGTTTCGACTAATTCAGTAACCTAGGAAACTGGTTTCCGCAAACGTGAAATGTCTCTCCATTGCATCACTCTGATGACTAAAGTGGGTTCAAGAAGTGAATATTGAGATGGTGCTAGAATAATAGAAAGGCAGAGCAGAATCATGCAGAAACGTCCATTGAATTCATATGTGACAATAAGAGTATAGCAGCTTTTCAGTCTCGTTGCACTGTTTAAAATATATTGACCACATGGCAGCAGAGTAAACAAACAAGGTCCACTTAGATCATTAGTAACAGATTGGCTTAATATGCCTAAATTGGTATCCACCTTAGATCACATCAGCTGTCGTATACTCTAGAGGGGCCTTCCACTACAGCCCCCACCCCCTCAGTGCCTACAGTCTCTCTCCTCCTGTTCGTCTTTCCCTCAGAGACGGCCTGACCCCGAAAAAGTCAGTCTCACTTTACATCTAACTGGTCTAAATATACTCACTTAACCCTTAGAAATTGAATATTAAGGCCTATTAAGTTCATTGGAGGGGAGGGTGAATCAGAGCATTTGTTGTTTTGGGGAAGTGGGAACTCCTTGCAGGATTCAAAAACATACAGCACATACAGGGAGGACGGTTGGCAGCATCATGTTAACAGTTGCAACAGAAAGCACAGATCTAATGGAGCACAAGAAGTGCTGCGTTGAAATATGGAGCCAATGTCCTTACCTCTAAATGCTAGTAAAATAGCATGATGTACCAACCCTTGCAGTAATATACTATAATCAGGGCTGGAGAGAACAAAAACTGCATTTTCGCTGGCCAGCTTCAGCTGCTTATCATGCCGTAAACCACAAGAATGGCTCCCCTTCTCATTTCCTCTGGGCTACAATGTGCAGATGAAGTGCTGTTTGTGTCATAACTATTATTTTATGGGAACATGGTGTTTTTCAGACTCTGAACTTTTCTAAGCTCTGGCTTACATTTCTCTCAAAATTCCTATAATTGTTCTCCCCTCCAGAAACAAACAAAATCCTTTAAAATTCTAATTGGGAAGTTGTATATCAATAAGGCTGGTGTGTAAAATGTTAAGGGATATTGTAAAGTGAGACTGAGCTGCAACTCTGAAAGTCCCTAGTTTGAATTTTGCCACTTCCATGACCCCACTCAGTGATTAGAAACAAGCCACTCTCTTTCAGCCTAAGGAAGAAATCCTAAGCAGACCTACTTGGAATTAAGTCCCATTTTATTCAATAAGGCTCATGCCCAGGTAAGTGTTCTTAGCATTGCAACCTAAGCCACTTGCCCATCTGCAGTAGAGGTGTAATAACACTAACCCATATGATAGCACTGCTAAGACTTTTCAGAAGTGACCATTTTTCATAAGGTCCACAAATTCCTATTTCAAGGCACTGAAATCCAATTAATTAATTATCACTCAGCACAGATAATGTATTTATTTATTTATTTGGCAGTTTACTCTGCTTTTCCTCCAAGGAGCTCAGGGCAGCAATTATCCTTGCATACGTAAGGGAACAAGTGGAATTACGCTTTGAAGATAAACGCAGATCCAGAGAAGCTAGCTGTGTTAGTCTGTAGTTGCAAACTAGTAAAGAGTCCTGAAGCACCTTTAAGACTAACAAATAAGTTGGTTAATCTTAAAGGTGCTACAGGACTCTTTAAAATAAACACACCATCTTGTTTAGGATAGAAGAGACAGTTTAGAGAACTTGCAACTTCAGAGAAGGAGTCTCTCTACACAAGACCTCTTCTTACACAGGGATGCTCAAGTGACGTATTTCTGTGAGGTCTTTTATTCAAGCGTATTCTGTATCCCTGGTGGTGCATGTGTATCCACAATGGGAGAACAAATGTAAGATCTTTCACTTGATCCTATTCATGTAAGGGTCAAACCACATGAGACACTCAAATTACACGGGAACAGCACGCAAACAAACTCATGTGTTTCCCCATTACTCTCCTGTTCACTCGAACATTGCTGTCACACTGCACTCGTTCCCCTTTTCTGGATGCAACTTCTCTGTGAGGGAGAATTATTTACTACATTGAACACCAGGTGGAGCCATACTATATTTCCACTATCAGTGTTTACTTCTTGCTTTGTGTTTTTTTCCCCCTGGAGAAAGGGGGGGGTATTTTCCTGCCCCATTGACAAGATCTGGTAGTGGGTGTGTGGGGGGGGGTTAAAACTTCTCAGTGGAAAAACGCAAGCAGCTACAGGACGAGTGACCAGTTCACTGTGGGAGAGTGAACTTTCCTGGCTGCTGGTGTGGATATGGAATGGTCTCTCAGAGAGAGAAAAAAGGGTTGTTTAATCAATAATACACATTCTCCTTCACCTTCTTTTCTGAGGGGAGTACATGCTTCTTGGTGTCTTTTTATTCTGTTGGCTTCACTTAAACTAGGATCTCACTCTAACTAACAAACTAAGCATTTTGCACGGCCTATTTTTGGGGATTGGGGTGGGTATGGGGAGGAGGTGGGAAGTGACAGAGTCTGGATGGTGTGGGAAGATATGTGCCCTCTTACAGGAATGTTGCAGATATCTTCCACCTATCCCTTGTCACATCTGACTGCACTGTCTGGAAAGATGTTAGAAGATTTATTGTCACTTGTTAAAGGTGAGAAGGCTTTCTGTGAAGTGCGTAGCTTCTCGCCCCACAGAATGTCTTTCCTTGGGGAAATTGGCACTGATGGATATCTCAAAAGGGGATTGCAAAGTTGAATAAACATACACATAGCCTGTTTCTTTCACAAACTCTAATCTTCCCACCCCAGGAACAGCCGATCAGGGCTTGGGAGGGTGGAGTAGAGCTGACCTACTGCTAGCCCTTATGAATGCACCTCAGCTGGGGAGGACTGGTGCTGCCCCCTGTGGTCTCTGACCCATGTCCAGTGGGTGAGGCCATGGGGCGTGGCTGCCCACCTTCAGTCATCGTCATTGTCGTCATTGTTATCATCAGGGGTTGGGGGAATAAAATAATATAAATAAGGGTTTAAATATAAATCCTTGTTAAAATAAAACCTACAAAGATGGAACAGATAAAGCCAGTAAGAATTACATTTCCTAACATTTCTTAATTAAATCTAAGTTTCGCTCAATCAGATTTACAATGAAATACATTAAAGTCCCCATAGCACACATTACAATGGCAAGTTTCTCACCAAGATCTTGAAGAGATTTCTTTCAGTCAAACCCAGAGCTGCTATCTGGGTTACCATTCCAAAAGTGAATCTGGATTGGAATGTGCTCGCAAATCAACCCTTCTGCATGATTATTGATCAGTTCAGCAACCTGAGAAAAGTCCATTTCAAACTTACCTTTCTGTTCTTCACACGTGGGGAAAGGTCTCAGAAGCACTCTGAGTATGAATTCAGTCAAAGGATTTGGAGACAGAAAAGGAAACGGGAATGGCAACTGATGGAAGAAGTTTCAGGTTTCTTGCAGTTTGAGACACCCTCGGAAAATGCTCAGCGAAACAGGCTTTTGGCTAGCAGCCTATTGAGTGGGGCAAAGAACTGCAGCATCTCCCAGTCTCCAGAAACCTGTAAAATACAAAGGAAATTTTTATTCCAGAAAGTAAGAGACTAACCACTTATCTGATGTCTGGGATGGCACTGCAGCTTGCATAATCTTCCCAACCTGCCGAAGGAAAGAAAAAAAATAATTTACTTCAGCACTTTAAAATCAGCAGTTCATGTGACTGGCGGGACTTTAAATTTGCTTATGTACTGTATCTTGGATGTTGTGATTCTTGTATTATATTGTAATAACTGATATATTTAGACTATTTTAGGTAAGTTATTTATTGTATATTCAGTACTTTTGTACTTTCTTTATGCACCTATTGGAATATATGACCTATATTGTTGATTGTGCCTGTGATTGAAAACCACAGGAGGGTGACACCTTACTATTTGGTAGGTTATTACCTGTGGCAGCCTCTCTCTAGCTGTGTTCAGAAACCACATACCACCAATGTGGCAAGAGGTGATTATAACTTTAATATATAAAGAAAGGAATGATCCATTATTACTACAATCATGCAGACCAATTTCATTATTGAATGTGGACTATAAAATGTTTACAATAATGGCAGAGAGATTAAGAAATGTATATATATATATAATTCAATATATAATTCACAAAGATCAAACAGGATTTCTTCAAAAGAAATACATGAGAGATAACATCTGATATCTGCTTAATGCAATTGAGTATTCAAGGAGAATTTCTGTTTTATATGCAGAAAATGATTTTGATACTGGCCGTTTCAACACTACTCACATTCATCCAGAACACTGTACAACGTTGCGAAAAAAACACAGAAGATAGCGTCTTCTCATGCGAGTTTTGCACGACGTCGCACAAAACTCGTGCGAGAAGACTCTATCTTCCACTTTTTTGTGTGACATTGCGCAGAGTTCCGGATGAAGGTGAGTAGTGTGGAAATGGCCACTGTTTCTTAGCAATTTTTGATGAAAATACAAAATATGAACTGTGGGGATGGAATTTTTTAATTGGATGCCGAGCATTTATATTGATCAGCAAACCATAATTTTAGTAAATGATTCCCTTATGGAGAAAATTGAAATAGCAAAAGGAACTGGACAAGGGTGTCCAATATCACCACAATTGTTTAGTATAGCACTGGAAATATTGACTGTGAAGATTAGGCAAGACACTAGAATTGTCATAATAAAAGAATACAAAAAAGAATACAAAATGAAAAGTTACATGGTTGATGTTATTATATCAATTAAAAACCAAACGCTTCTCTGAAATACATAATGGAACAAATATTCAGATTTGGATTGTATTCTGGATATAATCTGGATATTGTTTTTGTCTGGGGATGGAGTTATTAAAAGTCAATTATTAGATAGGATTGTTCAGGAAATCTTATAAGCTTTGTTACATATATACAAATAAACAATCAAAAATAAATAAATTTTATACATAAATCTTAAAAATAACTATCAAAATTATATTTAAAAAACCCACTCCCTCCTAAAAATAGGGGGAAAACAAAAACAATAGCAAAACTTAACAGCCTGTTGAATAAAGGCTGTCCGGGGAACATATGGTGAGAGGCGGTCCTACAGGTATGTTGGTCCCAGTCTGCTAATGGCTTTAAAGGTCACTACCAAGACCATGAACCTAATCCAGAATTCCACTGGGAGTCAGTGCAGCTGGTGCAAAACCAGTGATATATGTGACCAGAATGGCATCCCGGTCAGAATGCGAGCCACCCCATTCTGGACCAGTTGCAGTTTCCCGAGTAGGGACAAGGGCAGCCCAATGTAGAGCAAGTTGCAGTAATCCAATCTAGAGGTGATCATTGTGTAGATCATAGCAGCAAGGTCAGGGGCTGAAAGGTAAGGAACAAACTGCCTGATCTGACGAAGGTGGAAAAATGCAGATCGGGCAACTGCTGTGACCTGGGTCCCAGGTTTCGGATCTCCATCTTCATGGGATTCAGCTTCAGCCTGCTCTGTTTCAACCATCCAGTCACTGCCTCCGAAGCCCTGGCCATATTATCTGGAGCGGAGTCTGGCTGGCTGCCCATCAATAGATAGACTTGGGTGTCATCAACAGAAATAAGAACCAAGTTTGAATCCAGTGGCCTCTTTAAGATCCACAAACTTTAATTTCTGGATATAAGTAGGAACAGAATGACTTAGTGTGTTTAGTGAGATAAGAAGCTGATATCTCTGTTAAGCCCTGGGGGTTACATTGTCCTGACTCTGAGTGTTGTAATAACTTGTAATTCAACCATTTCCTATTCCAGTCTGTTTCTGAAATTTCTTTGTAATAATACAGCTACTTTGAGATCCCCCAATGAGTGCCCTAGGAGGTTGAAATGTTTTCTTACATGTTTCTCAGTTTTGTGATTCTTGATGTCAGATATGTGTCCTTTATCCTTTGGCTATCATACAGCATAATGAAGATGTTTAACAGATTCAGGGGTCAAACAGGAATAAAAAGCTTAGTTTATATGGTTTCCATTTGTTTGGGTTCAATTCTAGAGGAAAAACAGTGAAGGAAATAAATGTCAAAATTGGAGATTGGTGTATCCTTAATTGTGGAATGCTGAGAGTAATTGATTGAGGCCATTGATTGAGACCCTGCCATCCGTCTCCTCTCAAGCACAGAGGTGAATCTAAATTATTGTTCCTTGGAACAGATGAGCATGGAACCAACTGGATGATCCAGGAGTTAGTCATAAGTAATGCTCAGAAATTGGTGCCCGATGTAGAGCTGGTTGTGCTTGTTGGGAACAGTGAGCACAACTCAGGGCCAAGCTACAAGTGACGAATGACACTTGAACAGCAAGTGGATTGAGTGGAGGGCCAGTGAACAGGGAGAAATACACTTGCTGTTCAAGTGTCATTCGTCACTTGTAGCTTCACCCTCAGTGAAGTACACCTTATATGTGAATGAATGGTTAACCAAAAAAATCCAACCAAAAACCCATTTTTAAACATTTCCAGCACAATCCTAACCCCCAAGACAGCGTTCGTGCTCATGCGTCTGCGTAAATGGGGTGCCCCTACATGGACTTTTGCAGGATAGTCCCGCCAGCACCCAAGTGTGGCAAGGCGAGATGCAGTGGCCCCTGGGAGGGCCTGCCCCTGCCCACCATTCCCCTGACAACCCCACTCACACCAGCCAATGGCCACACTCCTCCCCTGACATTCAAGCAAGGAGCAACCAGTGGTACAGCCAATCGAGAGGGCCAGGCTGGTGGCTGCAGCTCAGTGCGCCTTCAAATACCCACCGCCGCTGCCACCACCAAAAGAAAAAGGTTTCCCCTCCCTGAAAAGTAGAGCCAGATAGTAGGGAGCTGATCTCTGTTGCCTGGAGATCAGTTGTAATTCTGGGAGATCTCCAGCTACCACCTGGAGACTGGCAACCCTAAGTAGTGCCCAGGTTCCAGAGAAGCAGGTGCGGGGGAGGTGGGGCCATCAATGAGTGACAGGAACGCCCATTGGGAACCACATGGAAACGAGGGGAATGAAAAGCGCACTCAGACTTGCTGCTGCGCAACTTGAACACATCACTGCATCTCTACAAAGCGAGAACGGGGGCCGGACCTTGACAGCCATGTCCCAGTACTGGGGAGTTGCCCCTCCAGAGTGAACTGACAGACCCTCCCCACGCCACGTCCATCACTGCTTCCGCAAACACATCCCCACCCCCTGGGATCAGCTTTCCACCTGCAGCGACCATCTTCCTGGCTTATCAGATGCCAGCAACTCAGACTATCAGAGAATGAAAGTCCTTAGCACCTCCCCCCCCCCACACACAGACATTCATGTGCCACAGTTCAGTTCCCACCCCTCTGCCTGAAGTTACATTGAGGGGAGGAAGGGGGCAGGGAGGCTGGATGGGGTGCCACTTGATACATTTGTGGGGATGTGTGAGTGGACATGTGTGACAGGGTGTTGAGAGAGGGGCTAATGACAATGTCAGTCAAGCATGCAAACACATAAGTTTGTTGTTTTTCAACACATTTTATTAAACTGGAAAAAGTGCCACTGTCCCTCAGTAGCCAACGCATTTTGAGCAACCCTCATTCTGCGCTCCCAGGGGTGGGGCGGAGGTGCTGACTGCCTTGAGATATTGCTTCCTGGGCTAGATCTGAATGACACTCACAGAGGATTAGGGGGGGCTGAAGCAGACATGCTTGGTTGTCTCCTGGATGGGTCATGACGTGCCTGCAAGGGAAAGACACAGATGTGCAGCAAGTAACTCAGCCGACCCAAAGCCCACACTCCAACATCTGAGAAGATGCACATGGTAGAGAGCAGCAGCAGGAGCTCCACAGGTGCAGCTGGCAACCAGCTGATGCAAGACCCTCTGGCGAGGAAGCGCTCTGCCTTGGGGTGATTTTACCTTTAAGGGAGAAAGTGAGCAGGTAGTTACAAACACCTGGTCAAGAGTAGTTTTCTGGGCGTCTGCCTCTGGGGCAGGTAGGGGCTGCTGCCACCGTCCTCTCCCCTGCCAAGGCTAGTGGTCAGGCGAGTTCAGGTGATGGGCTAGCCTGCACAAATCAGTGAGCTGGCTTAGCCACCGCCCCATCTCCTTCTTACCGGGAAGTGCTACCTCACTCCTTACTGAGATGGAACTTCAGAGTCAGATAACCTGCAAGGAAACGTGAGTGGTTATTGTTAGTTAGCCAGACATTCTGGACTTTGCCCTTCTTCCCTTGAGCGAGTGCAAAGTTCTCCCACTTTTCTCGCAAAGTCCCCAAAGTGCACTCAGTGCCCACCACCATACATACCCTCCCTCCTCGTGCTCGAAGTACCCACAGCAGAAGTCCAAGGGGCAGAGCCGTTGGCCATGTGCTCACTTACCTGAGGTCATGAGCTGTGCAGCCAGACGTTTTGAAGGGTGCGTGAGCAGATGATTGGGTGCGGGGAGGGGGGCTCATCCACCCTGGAAGTGGACGTGGATTGGCCCCCCATGGTAGTTCCCATCCTATGCTCCTTCAGGCCACGTGGGCAGGGTGGAGCATTTGGAGAGGGGGCTGAGTTTTCCCTGGCAATGGGCCTCTATGGGCTATGCCACCTTTTTCTGTGGCATAGCTCTTTTGTGCCACTGTGGATGTTCCTGCACCTGGCAGGGCTTAGGTAGCGAACTAACTCCAGCCCCGCCCTCTGCCCTGCCCCCTCCTGCACCGGCGTGGGGCCCTGTGCCACTTCTCTGCCTCCATCCGCCCGCCAAGTGTTCCTGCTGGCGGCGGCCCGGCAGCGGTAGCACGCCTCGTGCCACCACTGGTGGAAGGGCATTTGCGCCCACGTAAGAGCCATTTATGCCCACGTAAGCCTTGGTTCTCTCCCTATGCACTCCCCCTCCCCTTCTTAGGATTGGGCTGCCCATTTTAGAAGACCAAAGTTCTCAAAAATTCTGGGGGAAGTTAAAAGGAAATTTAGAGGGAAGGTAAGGAGGGTCTATTCTGTGGGTGGAGAAGCCACACACTTCACAGAAAGCCCTCTCACTTTTAACTAGTGACAGAAAATCTTCTAACATCTTTCCAGGTAGCGCAATCAGATGTAACAAGGGGTTTGTTACCTGCAACATTCCTGTAGGGGGGGGCACGTATCTTCCCATGCCATCTAGAGTTTTCCACTTCTCACCTCCTCCCCATAGCCACCCCGCCACCCAAAATTGGGCAGCACAAAATGCATAGTTTGTTATTTAGGGTCGAGATCCCTGTTTAAGCAAAGACATCAAGAAGCACGTGCTCCTCTTTAAAAAGAAGGTGAAGGAGAATGTGCATCATTGATTAAACTCTCTCTCTCTGAGAGACCATTCTATATCCACACCAGCAGCCGGGAAAGTTCACTCTCCCACAGTGAACTGGTCGTTCGTCCTGTAGCTGCTTGCGTTTCTCCACCCAGAAGTTATAACCCCCACCCCACTACCAGATCTTGTCAATGGGGCAGGAAAATAGCATTTATAAACATAGCCCCCTTTTCTCCTGGGGAAAAAACACAAGGCAAGAAGTAAACACTGATCGTGGAAATAGACAGTATAGCTCCACCTGGTGTCCAATGTAGTAAATAATTTTCCTTCACAGAAAAGTTGCAGCCAGAAAAGGGGAGCAAGTGCAGTGTGACAGCAATGTTCAAGTGAACAGGAAAGCAACGGGGAAACATGAAAGTTTGTTTGCATGCTGTCCCCGTGTAATTTGAGTGTAATTTGTCTCATGTGGTTTGACCCTAAGATGTCTTGTGTAGAGAGACTTGAGAATGCCAACTTTTATGGTGACAGGTTAGGAAGGCCAGGGAACTAAAGGAACTAAATCTGCCCATTGGTTAAGGCTACCTTGTGCCCGGATGGATGCTTTTGGATTTCTGTTGTAGGCACCTGATCACAACAGGGAACCATTGGTCCCATAGGTCTTGGTGGAAAAGGTGTAGCCAAACCCACAAAGTTCCAGTTGGATCCACAAAGAGCATCCAAAAGTGAAGGGAAAAAATAAACAGCTTGGATTGACAGTGTGCCCCCAAGGGAAAAACTGGGGGAAATGACTGAATCTGTTGCCAAGGCTAGAAAGCTGATTTTCTTTATGTTTCTGCTTCCCTTGAGCCCATTTCTTGGTAGTGGAATCTTAAAGTAAAGTAATGGCCAGTTATTCTCTTTTTGACTTTTTATCGTTTAGTAATCTGCAGCATCTCTTACTGTGCTCTGCTTGATTCCTGTTCAGCTGTATTTGGTCTATGCTGTTTTATGCTTATTTACTAAGGCTTTTTATTTCTAAAATCCATGGTGTGCTCTGACTGCTGTTAACGCACACTTGTGTGTGCATGAATTCCAAGATCTAACTGCCTAGAGGTAAAGCTGGGGCTAGATGATAGGAAAAACTTCTCTATCTCTCTCTATCTTTCTCAGCTGCACCCTTTCCTGGGTAAAAAATATGTTGCCATTGTGGTGCATGTCCAGGTAACATCTAGCTTGGATTACTGCAATAAACTCCGCATGGAGCTGCCCTTGAAGAGTGTCTGGAAACTTCAATTGGTTACAGAATGCTGCTGAAAGAATGCTGACTAGAGTGAGTCATAGGGAGCATATCATTCCAGTCCTGTTCCATCTATACTGGCTTCCAGTTTTCTTCTGGACCCAATTAACAGTGCTGGTCTTGACCTATAAGGCCAGGGCTTTTTTTCAGCTGGAACGCGGTGGAACGGAGTTCTGGAACCTCTTGAAAATGGTCACATGGTACAAATGAAGCAAATAAATAAGTAAAAAACTTAAAATGTGTAGAATGTATACTGTACACATATACAACCAGGGCTTTTTTCTGGGAAAAGAGGTGGTGGAACTCAGTGGGTTGCCCTCGGAGAAAATGGTCACATGGCTGGTGGCCCCACCCCCTGATCTCAAACAGAGGGGAGTTCCACCACTTCTTTTCCGAGAAAAAAAGCCCTGTTTAAGGCCTTACACAGCATAAAGCCAACCTGACCGTTACAATAATCTTTGGAGGCCCTGCTGCAGAGCCCATCATCGGAGGGTAAGAAAAGGCCTTACCAGTTATGGGACAAAAACTATGGAATTCCTTATCCAAGGAGATTTGTTCTCTCCCTCTGTCGTTATTTTGGTTAATTTGCCATTCCTATATTGATCTTACTCTGTTTATATTTTAATTGTTGTTGTTTTGTGTGTTATTTTTAAAGTTGGTTTTTAATTCTTTTAAATTGTTTGCCTCCTAGAGGGCCCTAATTAAGTGGAAAGGCAGGATAAATATGTTTTAAATAACTAAATACAATAAATCATGAGAAGTACTGTTCATAATGCACCCCCCCCCCCCAAATCACTAGGATGTTTTGCTGCTAATCTACAGAGAGAAAGCAGAGAGTTGCACAGCAAAAGATAAAGTGGCCAACTCAACAGGAACAAAAATGCTCTGAGAGGTTTAATGAGTGAAGCTTTTCATGGCATGGGAATGAATAACATCACCTAATAACTATTTTCAGATTAAACTGATATTAAAGGAACAACTAGCAGAACCAATTTAAATCCTAGTGAAGAGTAGTCAGCAGAAGGGTAGGCTATCCATGCTCTGCAGAGGTGTTTCAGACTTCTGCTCTTTCTGCCACTTATGGACACTTTGCTTGCTCTAGAAGTTAGTGCAATGTAAAAGTAATACATATTTATGAAGTGTATCTAAATATATAGGTTCAATATGATACCTAAATGCTTATTGCTTGGTTAAACTTAATGTTCTACCACAGGAGCAATCCAGCAATACAGTGGCATTCTTTGCTGACACCTAGAGGCTTTTTCATTTAATTTGGCTGGAAAGAGAAATAACAGAATACAAAACTGAGCTCACATAAGCCTCTAGAGACAATTTGTGAATCATTTGCATTGGAACATGAGATTTCCCAGATATCTCGTCTGACCTTCTTTAGGAACTAGTTTGATTTGAACAGATAGACCCGTGACATCTTCAAACAGCTTTATTTTCCTTTGTTATTTTTCTTCCCAGAAGATACCCTGCTTTTAAAAATAGCTATGCTTTGCCCCTTCTGTGACTTGTAAAACTAATTGTACAAGCCAGGTTCTAAAATCTATACCATCTTAAAGTGACCTGAATGATTAGCTCACCATGTAGCATAACTATATATGGTCTGTGTGAACACTCTGAACTAGTTTACTGTTTTAACTGCACGCAAAGACACATTTCCTATATCCCGTAAAGATCTGCCATCATCAGAACTGTTGCTCATAAGCAAGCATTTTAGCTCAGTGGTGTACTGTCCTTAAACATCCAGGTCAGAGATGACTAACTGCTGAACGACAGCATGCGAGTCTTTCAGTAGGCATCCCTCCTGGGATAAATGCTTCTGATATTTCTGGGTCTTTTTATTTCATTCTGTGAGGGAGCCAGTTTGGTGTAATGGCTAGAGTGTTGGATTAGGATCCAGCAGACCGATAGGGTTGCCAGCCAAGTTCCGTACAGTGGCAGGGACATTTTGGGGACTGATACTTGCAAAACAGTGTTGTGAAATGTCACCCCAAAATGACATCACTGTTTCATGTGACACTGTAGGACCACCATCCCATCTCTATGGTAAAAACCACAGAGATCAGGAAAGTTTCTGGACTGTTCTACCCCTCTCCCAGCGCTACTGGGTGCTCATGGAGGATGAGGGAGCAATGGTGTGAGTTTGCCCACTGAGGGTCAAACCAAACATAAAGGTTTTTACTGAATTGATTCTGAGTTTCCCAGATTCATCTTGGGTTCCCTAGAGCTACACAGCAGCTATGAGGAATAGCTGTTTTAAAATAAAGGAGAGCCCAAATGGCCACAGAACGTCACTATGGGCAGAGGAAGGGCTCCTCCCTCTCCCCTCAAACCATTTCCCCATATTAAAATAGCACCGGGGGGGGGAGTGTGTTTACCTGGTTTTACTGTTCCATGTGCACAGAGTACTCCACGTGGAGCAGAAAAAACAGAGACCCCCTCTCCCACTGGCTATTTTGAAAAACAGTGTGAGGAGGGAGACAGGAGCTCTTCCTTCCCCCTGCGGTGACAGCAAAGATCCCAGCTTGGGTCTGAGGAATCTCAATTCAACTCTTTAAAAACCTGCATTTTTAGTTTAACCCTTAGAGTAGGCATATGGCATCCCTAGAGACCCAAGTTCAAATCCCCATTCTGCCATGGAAGCTTGCTGGGTGAGCTTGGCCCAGTCATGCACACTCAACCTAATCTACTTTACAAAGTTGTTGTGAGGGTAGAATGGAGGGCAGGATAACAGTGTAAACTGCTTTGGGTTCCCAGTGGGGAGAAAGGTGGGGTATAAATGAAGTATAAATAAACAATTGATATAGAACACAGAAGACTCTTTTATGTTGCTTTTGACCTAAGTAGCAGCACAACTTCTTCAGTCAGTTAGATTGGAGAGTGGCACTCTTGGACCAAAGAAAGGCCATCCTTGATTTGATTTTTATCCTACCCACACATGAAGGAGAAACATTGTACAAATACAGCTCGCACATATGACTTTATATGTAGAATGCCAGGGTCAAACTGTGTCTTAGAGTTGTGACTTCTACCATGTGAAGAAGTTCTTGGGCTAAAGGAGTGCATGTCCTGAGAATGAGGGTCTTGGGACTTCACATGATTTCAAGCCAATCAGAAGCATTTCAGTACCATTTCAAACTATTCAATCAGGGCTTTTTTCCAGCTGGAACGCGGTGGAACGGAGTTCCAGAACCTCTTGAAAATGATCACATGGCTGGTGGCCCCACCCCCTGATCTCCAGACAGAGGGGAGTTTAGATTGCTCTCAGCGGCATGGAGGGCAATCTAAACTCCCCTCTGTCTGGAGATCAGAGGGCAAGGCCACCAGCCATGTGACCATTTTCTCCGAGGGCAACCCAGTGAGTTCCACCACCTCTTTTCCCAGAAAAAAGCCCTGTATTCAATAAAACATGTATATTTGATCCCAGGTTGAATATTTTACATACAGTATCATGTCTAGATGAAAACACTAAATACTGTGTGCAAAATAATGTAACAACCAAAGTTTGTTGTAAAAGACTTCTCAAACACATTCTGAGGAATAATTGTCTCAATCTAAATGCTTTTATTCTAGTAAAATCTAAATGACTGATTGTTGTAAGAAACTACTTTGAGCAACCAGAAAAATAATAGAATTATAGGGTTGAAAGGGATCTCTAGGGTCATCCAGTACAACCCCCTGCACAATGCAGGAAATTCACAACTATCTCTGCTCCCCACACCCCCAGAAGACGGCAAAACACCATCAGGATTCCTAGCCAAAGTGGCCTGGGGAAAATTGCTACCTGACCCCAAGGTGGCGGTTAACCGTACCCTAGGCATGTAAGAAGAGACCACGAGAACTAAGCACTGATGTAACCCTTCCTGCCCTCTGTCTCATGATCTGCCTAGGTGTACAAATATTTAAAATGAATGATCAAAGAAGGTACTTAAGAAAAATGAGTACATTTTTACCAACCTTATTGCTAAATAAATAAAATATATTGTTAACTTTGTTCACTGCCAGTCAATTGTGGACACACTAATGCTACAAATGGCTGGATTCTATTTCAGAGCATGCAAAGAGTGTATAGTAAATGCAGGAGCAATTGGATCACATAGAGCAGAACCACAAGTGACAAAAGGCACAGATTGGACACTTGTCTGCTTCCCTCAAGTTTTGATGGGAAATGTAGGCAGCTTGGCGGAATGTTGGACAAATGACAGTTGAAAAGTCCATTGGACAGCAGTCAGAGAGCGAAGCTGCGAGACCAGGATGCCTACATTTCCCATCAAAACTTGAGGGAAGCAGACAAGTGTCCAATCTGTGCCTTTTGTCACTTGTGGTTCTGCTCATAGTTATAGCAATAATTGGCAGCTATGGTAAGAGGGCAGATATGTTCACGCAGTGTTATTTGAAGAGAGTTCAATCAATGTTGTTTTGAACGACAGCACAGCCTCAGCAGGAAAGATCTAGACTGTGCTCAGTTGGAGTGAAATTTGACCTAAATAACTTTTTAAATAACTAAAAGAGGTAAATGAAAATTTGGTTATTGGTCAGCATCAGTATATTTATTATTTATAGATTCTAACATCTTTTTCTTTCAATCATGAAATTTTCTTTGCCTAATGTGATCAGATTGTCACTGTGATCACAGATTATCTCATCATCATGTAGATGAGAGAAACAAGAGAGTATTCCTATATTCTTATGGAGAAGGGAATGGAATGCATGAGGGCCAATAAACTGAAGCTCAGTCTAGATAAGACTGAGGTTCTGTTGGTACATGAAGAAGCTTCTTGGAGATGGAGCCAGCCTGCCCTGGAGGGGATTGCACTCCCCTGAAAGAACAGGGTCATAGGTTGGGAGTACAGCTGGATTCTGGCCTACAGTTGGATTCCCAGATCTCCTCTATGGCACATAGTTCCTTAGCTGGCAGTACTGTGTAATCTGCCTTGAGTCTCAGTGAGAAATGTGGACTATAAATAAGGTAAACAAACAAATAAACAATCATTGATAACATCCCTGTTGCTATTGGGCAGGGAAGAAATGATGCCATCTTGGTGATGTATGTTGAGGATGTCAGAAAAGTATTACAATTTCTCTTAGGCATTGTGAGGACACACTTATGTAAAACGATTCATATTTGGACAGTTGCCTTATTTGGCATTAATAGACACCAAGTAGCAACAAGAGACAGGAAAGCACCTTGCAGCCCACACACCACAACCTGTGAAATGTTAATATTTTGTGCACTTTACAATGTGGCAAGCAGAGAATGGGAATGTTGGTGAATGGGGGCTGGTCAGGGGAAGCTGTGGGACAGCAATACTGTGCATGTACAATTGTCTTTTTTGAGAGACTGAAATACATTATGTGCTCAAACACAGGCTGATGGTTTGTTAGATGTTAAACTGTTCTGATCACAACTGCCAAACGCACTGCAACCAGTCAGAGCACTGGGTTATCAAGCATATTTTTTCCAGTTCTTCTTAACCTTTTTTATTTTTCCTGGAAAGCAGATATGGGATGGGAACTCAAAGGTGGACTAGGGTAGTGGTGATGTGGGGGTGGGAAGGTGGCATGGTATAGCCCAATCTTGTCATATCTCAGAAGCTATGCAGAGTCTGTACTTGAATGAGAGACCACCAAGGAAGACTTTGCAGAGGAAGGCAAGAGCAAATCACCTCTGCTTCTCACTTGCCCCTTGATGCGGGGGTGGGGGTGGGGAGGCTCACCATAAGTCAGTTGTGACTTAACAGCACTTTACACACACAGTGCTGATGTGGGAAAGTTTGTTTAACCTTCCCTCCACCATGCACTGTTTTCCTGCTTTAATCATTCACCGTCAGAACTGCTGTTTGCCTGACAGGTTAAAATTCAGCATCTTTGTTTTTCCCACAGTGGACAAGCAGCAGCTGGTGTGAATTAGGCTGAGAAAATGGCACCACACGGAAAGGGTTTAATGATCCTTTTCCCCAGCACCAGTGCTTTGAGTCAGTTCAGGCTCCCACCCTTCCCACACATACACCAGTTCCCTTAAGCCTGTTTTTTAAAGTAAAAAGTTGAACATCAAGAGATTTGAACTGAAATCCTAAGTAGAGCTGCACCCTTCTAAGTCAATTGAAGATGTAGATTAAAGTCATTTGCTATTAATAGATTTCCTATGTCACTTATTATTTGACCCCTTACTTTTGCCCTAATTGCTTTCCAGAAATTATAGAGAGGCTTTCTACAGTTATTTCCCAAAACTCATACTCAAAATTAGGGGGAAGGTACCATGCAATATAGTATGTTATTATTATCCCCACAACAATCACCCTGTGAAGTGGGTGGGGCTGAGAGAGCACCAGAGACCTGTGACTGACCCAAGGTCCTCCACTTGGAGCCAGCTGAGTGACCTTGAGTCAGTCACAGCTTCTAGGAGCTCTCTTAGCCCCGCCCACCTCACAGGGTGTTTTGTTGTGGGGATGATAATAACATACATTGTAAACTGCTCTGAGCAGATGTTAAGTTGTCCTGAAGGGCAGTATATAAATCAAATGTTGTTGCTGTTGTTGTTATTTTATAAAGATCAGCTGATTACTTATTTTCCAGTCTTATATTATTTATTTATTTGGAGGTAAGTACAGTTGAAATATATGGACTACTTCTAAGCAAGTGCCAGATCAGATGATACCTTCAGTAGTTGTTCCCATCTGTTTGATGGGGAGTAAGGGTGTACCTGTTCAGCCCTCCTACCTGATGCACCTGCCCTACCCCAAAAACATCCTTACAGGGTCTTCATTTCCAAATGGGGTGTATCTGTGTATGTATTGTACAGCTGACTGAAAAAATCTGAGAAGGGTCCATGCCACGTGTATACATGTATACTTAATTCAGATGTTAAGCCTTTGCACAGGTGTTTTGTCCATGTGGCAGGACTAGAAAGGTATATTCCCTTGCTCATGTAAGTTAGCAGTCAGTGAAGATAGTGTTTAATCAACACAAAGATTTTTTCGCCCTTCAACTGGAGTATTATATTGAAATTGTACATTTAGATACATGGGCTTAGGCTCAAACTAGATGTGACTTTTTAACAAGTTGGGTTGGGGTTCTGACTCATTACTGAATATGCTATGTGCAGCCCCTCAGTTGGGGTAAATAGTTTCCCAGGGAGCAATTCTGGTTTGGGCAAATGCATGGGCAGGAGGCTGAAACCCCTTCTTCCTCTGCACCACCGTCTTGATCCAAATTGGACCCCTGCATTGCTTGGGAAATTAGTTCCTTGTAGCTGATATCTGCCTGTGGCAAATGAGACATCACATCTATTTTGAACTTTAGTCCCAATGTAATCACAGCCTATTAATAGTGGCAGGACTGCAATGCAAGGTATGCAAATTAAAAAGTGATGGACAGTATTGTACCATTCTGTGTGCAGAAAGTGCAGTTTTCGCAGATCTCTTCACATTTCTTCAGCTCTTTTAGACACCTGGAAGATCAGTTCTAGGGTCAGCGGTAGTGTTGCCAGTCCCCCGTTGGGGGCAGGGGACTTCCCACTCCCACCATCCACCTCCCACCCCTGCTTACCTGGCCAGTGGGGGAGGCATGTGCCTCCAAGGGGTACATTCCCAGGCATGAATTGGCTCGGATCCAGCCGCTGTGGAGTGCAGGAGCACTCCTGTGCTTTGCAGTGGACCAATCTAGGCCAAGTTGGCCCAAATCTGGGCTGATTCAGGCCTGAATCTCTCCTCCCCATGAAGCACGGGAGCACTTCTGGGGTGGCTGCGGCCCAAGCGATGACGTTACTTCCCAGATGTGATGTTATCGCATGGGCTCAGGAGTACATGCACGAGAAACAGAAGATAAGGTAGGTGCCGGGTCCCCCGCCTTCTGCTGGGAGGACAGGGGGACCTGGCAACCCTAGTCAGGGGTCCCAAGTGGAGAAACAGCTGCATGGGTTGGGGAAGCCTGGAGTAAGGAAAGACAAGGGGTTGAAATAGCTTTCATCCCCTTGTCCCTCCTCCTGCCAATCTTTTCAGCTTTTCCATTGCATGAACCCAGCAATGGGTCTTTCACAGGGTCAGGAACAGCTGCAGCAATGGGGAAAACTTCACACATGAATAAGAGCCTACCCCAAAGTTGCATATTTACACTAGTGGAAACTGGAGCAATCAAGGTACCATCTCACTTCTTTTCTACCTATTTTTCTGGAATCAATGCAGCAACAAATATCCCCGGCAACATATAGTTTTACCACAGACAAGCACATACTGTAAGGAAGATCCTGAAAGGAGTAGCTAATTACAATAACTTCATCCTCTTCAAACTTGCACTGTTGTGATCCAGATTCAAGTGCATTAGCATAACTTATTAATACTATATTAACCTATAGTATGAAAATGACTAAAAGTTTCATACTAAATCATTATACAAATAATGATGTGTAGTTGAGAATGGAGATGCAGTGCTGTCATCCACATTAGTGGAGATACATGTGACTGTAAGATCTTTATATAGATCTTGATGCAAATAGAGCCAGAGAAGCCATGGAAAGCTCAGGTAGCCCATCTAAGCCAGCAATGTCACCCCATGAAGAACAGCTGGAGAGAGAGAGCAGCATCTCTAGACTTGGACTTAAGAGCCCTTCCAAATACAGAGCCAGAGCTTCCTGAAAGCCTGCTTTCCCACCTACCTCTAAGGTCACCATTGCCTATCTCTAGTGAACAAGTATTCTAGAGGATACACCAGGAGTTCACAAAGAACCACAGGGATGTGAGCATGAGCCCTTTAAGACAGTGGGCTTGGACCCAAAGATGCATCACAAAGCCTTTGAAAGTGGGTCACAGGACAGCACTCTCTAAAGGCCTCCCTCAAGGTTCCTGCCTTTTGCATCATTCTTTCTCTTTTCCTCCTTGTTAGCTTCTCAGATTCTCACCTTCTACTTCTGTTTGCCACAATAATGGTGGGGGGAGGAATCTGTCAGTCAACTAGTACTTTATGGTAGTAGCTGGAAGGAGGGGACAGGCTGGTGAGTTCACAGGAGATGTTCAAATGGAAAGGCTTTGTAGTACTTCAGAATGCCACTTGCTTGAGGCAGCTGCCCCTTTTGTGCAGTTTTTTGATTTCTTAAAAGCATCTGGTTGGTGAGTGTAGAAAATGGAATGCTGGACTACATGGGCACCCAGGTTATAGTCTGCCTAGGGCACCCAAAAACTTTGGGTCAGCCCTGGATAGGTCAGCATACAAAGAAAATTTGGACTTGCGGATCATCATTCCAAAAATGTTGGAAACCACTGCTTCAAGAGACAGCCCTTGCCCTATTAATGTGAGGCTTGGCCAAACTTTTCTGGTTTGGGATTCATGGGACTTCCGGTTTGGGATTCATGGAGGTCTAACGCAGCTCCACTTGCGGAGCTGACCGGACTGCCGTTTTAAGCGGCCGGCGGGGTGAAAATAGCCCGCGGCCGACTGCTCTCAGGCGGAGAGCAGGCAAAGACAGCTCAAGACCCTAGGGTGAGTTAGATCTCGGACGAGGGGGGGTTCTGCGCAACGGGTCCCCTCCCGATCCTTGAGGTCCCACCCTGCGACGGGTCGGCTACAATCTCTGCGGCAGTTCTGGGGCCAATTCGGCTGGCATAAGACCTACATACCCAAGCTTCAATTGGGGGAAGAAGCTGAGAGGAGAACTTAAAATCGAAACAGCGATTACAACCCGAGAAAAGTGAAGGGAAGGTAAAGATCACTATCTTCCGATACGGGACAGATTGATAAAAACAGAGAGGAAAAAAAGTAGATTTTTAAACTGCAACAGACTAGTGAAAAGGAGGGGAAGACTCGGCAGGAGTTGTATTTGAAAAGAGACTAACTTTAAAGAAGTTATTAAAGAAATCGGACTATTGTTTTGAATACCTGTGGCTTTGGAGCTGTGAGAAAAAGACACCATCGCGAGATCTGCTGTGGGAAGACGGGAGACAGGAAGTGCGTAATAACAATAGAGCGGCTGGAGAGAAGTGGCCCTTGCTGGAGGGCAGGAAGAAGGGAATCGCCATCTTTGAGAAGGGAAGGGTCGCGGCCTCAGCGGAAAAGGAAGTAGGCCATTTTGGATTACAAAATCATAGAGAAACCATAGAGAAAAGACGCCCGACATTTTGGACCCTTTAAAAATTAATTAATGCAAGAAGACCGGGACATTTGAAATAAAAAAGGAATTAAATTTAACGCCACGGAGTTAAGGAAGAGAGCGGACTCGTGGGAGCGAGCTAAAGCAAGCCCCACGATGTCGAAAAAAGAGTGGCAATTGGCAATAGAAAACCTGGACAAAAAACTTTTAGAGGTGATCAAGGAATTCAAAGACATGAAATTGGAGCTGATTAAAGAGGTTAAACAGACAGTAAAATCGGAGCTGTCAGAAGTAAAATCGGAGCTGTCAGAAGTGAAGAAAGGTATGGAAACAATACAAAATGAATTACAAGGGACGCAGCAGAGAGTTAAAACAGTAGAAGACGCGATGGAGAACTTAGCAGACACGCAACAAACAGAGATGAGACTGATGAGGGGGAGAATGTCAGTTGCAGAAACTAAACACATGGAGAAGCAGTTACGTTTTCGCGGCTTGCCAGAAGTGGAAGGAAAGTCAGCGCAAGAACAGATGACCGAGGTGTTAGCTGAATACCTGGGGAAGGAGGAGGAGGAAGTTGTGGCTATCCTAGATGTGGCATATCGTGTGAACTCGAGAATTGCAACCCAGAGGAAAGTACCAAGAGACGTGATTGTACAATTTACAACACGAAACATGAAAGAGAAGATTGTGACTAAACAGTTTCAAGATCCATTGGAGATCGATGGCAAGACAATCATCATAATGAAGGAATTACCCAGATCAGTGTTACTAGATCGGAAAAAATATAAAGCGCTAATCCAGATGTTGAAGGACATGAAAATTAGGTACAGATGGGAGCTTCCAGAGGGTTTGTCCTTTGAATTTGGAGGTGCCAAAAAGCGTATCAGATCTGAGAGGGAAATGGAGCGATTTATAAGGGACAATGAAAAAGACTTACCAACAAGATTATGAGTATGGAGTGTAAAGTATTATCTTGGAATGTAAACGGACTAAATTCACCGAATAAGAGGAAAAATATCTTCCACTGGCTATTAAAACAAAAATGTGATATTGTTTGTTTGCAAGAGACTCATATTCGAAAACAGGATGTAAAATATTTAAAACTGGGAAAATTGGGCAAGGATTTTGTAGCGGCCTCAAGTAAGAAAAAAAGAGGAGTGGTGTTGTATGTAAAAGAGGAGCTACAACCAAAATTCATAATGAAAGATGTGGAAGCCAGATTTGTAGCAGTGGAATGTACTTGGAACTTAAAGAGAGTGTTGGTAGTCAGAATCTATGCACCTAATGGTGCAAAAGAGAGCTTCTTTGAGGATTTGAGGAAGCATTTAGACGATCTTTCATATGACCAGATAATTCTTGCTGGAGACTTCAATGGAGTGACAGACTTGGAACTGGATAAAAAGACTACAATGGCACAAAAGAAAAGAGGACTATTACCAAAGCTCTTTTTTGAGTTGATTCAACAAGAGACTCTTGAAGATGTATGGAGGAGAGAATATCCTAAAAGTAGACAGTTTACTTTTTATTCTGCAAGGCACTCCACACTATCAAGAATTGACATGATCTGGGCCTCAAAAGATTTGGCGTTATGGACTAAGGATGTAGAAATAATGCCGATGGTAGGCTCAGATCATAACCCAATTATGTGGAAACTAGGGAAAAGGAGAAAAAGGAAAGCATGGAGAATAAATGAGGATTTGCTACAGGAAAAAGAGAATATGGAAATACTGAGAAGAGAGACAAAGTTTTTCATACAATATAACGTGAATAAAGAAGTACCAACTGATAAAGTTTGGGATGCTTACAAGGCGGTTATAAGGGGCATACTAATGGACTTAAATGGTAGAGCAAGAAAGAAGAAAGAGGAGAAAAGACAAGAGATTGAGGAGAAAATAAAAGCCAAGGAAATACAATTAAAAAAGAGACCAGGGAAAAAGAAATTATACCAGGAAATTAAAATACTTCAAGAACAGCTAACAGCAATGAGTAATAAAGAACTGGAGTGGAATCTCAAAAGGCTGAACCAGAAAGCGTTTGAGGGCGCAAATAAACCTGGGAAGTACCTGGCATGGCAACTGAAGAAGAGAAGGGAAAAGAAAACAATAAATAAAATCTGTGAAGATGACAAAACGTATTTGGAACAGACTACCATTAGTAGAGCCTTTTATAAATTCTATGCTAAACTGTATAATAAGAAAGAAGTAAATAAAGATTCAATAGCGTCATATTTGGAGAAAATGAAACTTCCAGAAATCTCGGATGCTTGGAGAAATAAATTGAATAGTGAAGTAACGGATGAGGAAATAAGTAAGGCAATACAATCTGCAAATCTAGGAAAGGCGCCAGGGCCAGATGGACTTACAGCTAAATTTTATAAGACTATGGCCAATGAGCTGGCACCATTCCTAAAGGAGGTGATCAATGGAGTTCTAAGGGATCAAAGGATTCCAGACACTTGGTCTGAAGCGAACACATCATTGATTCCAAAAGAGGGCCAAGATCTGACTAATGTGAAAAATTACAGACCTATATCGTTACTTAACAATGATTATAAAATCTTTGCGAAGATACTAGCGGAGAGACTGAAGGGGTGGCTCTCGGAAGTTATAGAGGAGGAGCAAGCAGGTTTTTTGCCAGACAGACAAATAAGAGACAATTTAAGGACAGTGATTGATGCTATTGAATATTATGATAAGCGTTGTGATAAAGAGGTTGGTTTCTTCTTTGTTGACGCTGAAAAGGCATTTGACAATTTAAACTGGGACTTTATGTTTGCCACTATGGAAAAGCTACAATTGGGAGAAAGATTCATCAGAGCAATTAAGGAAATCTACAGAGACCAGACTGCAGCAATTGTGGTGAATGATGAACTGACTAAGAAATTGACTATAAGTAAAGGAACAAGACAAGGTTGCCCGTTGTCTCCACTGTTGTTCATTTTAGTATTGGAGATCCTGATGATACAAATACGACAAGACGAGGAAATTCGAGGAATAAAAATAAAGGACTATTCATACAAGGTCAGAGCATTTGCGGATGACATAATGTTAATCGTAGAGGACCCATTGGAGAACATGCCAAAAGTGATAGATAAGATCAAGGAGTTTGGAGACTTGGCAGGTTTCTATATTAATAAAAAGAAATCAAAGATACTATGTAAAAATATGACTAAGCAGAAACAACAATTGTTAATGGAAACAACGGACTGTGAAGTAACAAGTAAGGTGAAATATTTGGGAATTGAACTGACTGCAAAGAATATAGATTTATTTAAGAATAATTATGAAAAACTATGGACTCAGATAGAGAGAGACTTGATTAAATGGAATAGGCTCAATCTGTCATGGTTGGGTAGGATTGCAGCAGTTAAAATGAATGTGTTACCAAGAGTGATGTTTTTGTTACAGACAATACCAATCATCAGAGACTCTAAACAATTCGAAAAATGGCAGAGGAAAATATCAGATTTTGTATGGGCAGGCAAGAAGCCTCGAGTGAAAATGAAAGTTTTACAAGATGCAAAGGAAAGAGGCGGAATGCAACTGCCCAATCTGAGACTTTACCATGATGCAATCTGCCTAGTCTGGCTGAAAGAGTGGATGACATTAAAGAACAAGAAATTATTAGCCCTAGAGGGATATAAAATTTTTTTTGGATGGCACGCATACCTATGGCACGACAAAGTAAAGGTCAACTCGATGTTCCTGCACCATTTTGTACGGAGAAGTCTATACATAATCTGGAAGAAGTACAGAATTTATTTACAAGAAGGAACTCCCTTGTGGGTGGTTCCATATGAGGTGATAGACCCGAGAGCTGTTGATAATGAACAACAATGTTTAACTTACAAAGAAATAACTAAAACTGAAGCATCCAAACTTAGAATAAAGACGCAAGAGGAACTATCACCTAACTACGACTGGTTCCAGTATAGACAGATCAGAGACTTATATAACTCGGACTCTGTAAAGGGAGGTATACGAATAGAGAACTCGGAACTAGAGCAGACCCTTTTTAAAGAGGACAAGAAAAGAATATCCAAGGTATACCAAGTACTGTTGAAATGGTATACCGAGGATGAGACAGTTAAAACACAAATGGTGAAATGGGCTATAAATTTTAACAAAGAAATAACAATGGAGGCATGGGAATACTTGTGGAAAACTACAATGAAGACAACGACATGTACTAATATTAAAGAGAACATTTACAAAATGATCTGTCGTTGGTACATGACACCAAAGAAGATTGCGCTAGGGAATTTGAACATTTCTAATAAATGCTGGAAATGCAGGAAGCATGAGGGCTCCCTCTATCATATGTGGTGGTCGTGTGAGGTAGCCAGGCAGTACTGGGGGGAAATAATAAGAGAAATGAGTGAAATTTTACAATTTCAAATCAATAAGAACCCAGAACTCCTGCTACTGAACTTGGGAATGGAGGGAATTCCAGCCCATCACAGGACGTTGATATTTTACATGACGGCAGCAGCTAGACTTTTGTATGCGCAAAAATGGAAAGTACAAGAAGTGCCAACTATTGAAGATTGGATCTACAAATTGCTGTACATGGCTGAAATGGACAAGATGACAAGAAAACTGAGAGATCTGGACTCAGGGCAGTTTAACACAGACTGGGAGAAGCTGAAACAATATCTGGAGAAGAAATGGGAGGTGGGAGGAAAACTGTGGCAGTTTGAGAACTACTGAAGTACTGAAGTAGAGGGGGGTGACTTTACCGGGGGGAGAAGAGATAAATGTGAATTTATAAGCAGTTAGATTAATAGACTGATATATATATAGATATATATAGGTTAATAAACAGAATATCGATAGAAAATAATTAACTACAAGGATTAAATATAAGGATTGATTAATCAATAATATTTTCTTTCTTTGGTAAGATTTGCACCAAACTGAATGTCTGAAGATATAGATGAGTCAAATTGATTGACTATGTGATGAGAGCTATATAGAATTATTATAAAAAGACAGAATGAGTAATATATAGAGAATAAGTCAAATTGTTTGATTTAAAATGAATGTATGATTTACATGGTTTATGATATATAGAAATATTTGAAATCGGAAAATGGGATAAATTGTTTATCTAAGATGGAAACAAAGACTTACAGTTTGGGTATATAATGTTAAAAATAGTTAAGGATGCACTGCTTAGAATAATGGAGAATATATATTTGTTTTAGATAGAGGAATCTAATAGAAGTAAGGGAAAAGGGACAAAGGGTTGGAAAGCTGTTGGAAGTCAACAAAAGGGGGGGAAAGGGAGGGGGTTAGAAATGGAAAATTGGGGAAAATTGAATGTAAATGCAAAATAATGGATTCTAACCCGATAAAAAAAAATTTTCAAAAAAAAAAAAAGAGAATGGAGATGCAGTGCTGTCATCCACATTAGTGGAGATACATGTGACTGTAAGATCTTTATATAGATCTTGATGCAAATAGAGCCAGAGAAGCCATGGAAAGCTCAGGTAGCCCATCTAAGCCAGCAATGTCACCCCATGAAGAACAGCTGGAGAGAGAGAGCAGCATCTCTAGACTTGGACTTAAGAGCCCTTCCAAATACAGAGCCAGAGCTTCCTGAAAGCCTGCTTTCCCACCTACCTCTAAGGTCACCATTGCCTATCTCTAGTGAACAAGTATTCTAGAGGATACACCAGGAGTTCACAAAGAACCACAGGGATGTGAGCATGAGCCCTTTAAGACAGTGGGCTTGGACCCAAAGATGCATCACAAAGCCTTTGAAAGTGGGTCACAGGACAGCACTCTCTAAAGGCCTCCCTCAAGGTTCCTGCCTTTTGCATCATTCTTTCTCTTTTCCTCCTTGTTAGCTTCTCAGATTCTCACCTTCTACTTCTGTTTGCCACAATAATGGTGGGGGGAGGAATCTGTCAGTCAACTAGTACTTTATGGTAGTAGCTGGAAGGAGGGGACAGGCTGGTGAGTTCACAGGAGATGTTCAAATGGAAAGGCTTTGTAGTACTTCAGAATGCCACTTGCTTGAGGCAGCTGCCCCTTTTGTGCAATGTTTTTTGATTTCTTAAAAGCATCTGGTTGGTGAGTGTAGAAAATGGAATGCTGGACTACATGGGCACCCAGGTTATAGTCTGCCTAGGGCACCCAAAAACTTTGGGTCAGCCCTGGATAGGTCAGCATACAAAGAAAATTTGGACTTGCGGATCATCATTCCAAAAATGTTGGAAACCACTGCTTCAAGAGACAGCCCTTGCCCTATTAATGTGAGGTTTGGCCAAACTTTTCTGGGCCTGCTCCAGTAGGCTCTGCCAGATGTTTAAACCAGTGGCTAATCTTGGAGCTGTCTGGGATCCTGCAGCTTTGCATCTACTCAATCTTCATCCTGCAACTAAGTACAGAAAGACAGGCAGACATTGTCTATGCAGACCTCTGCCTGTGAGTTCTGCTCTTGAAAGCACTCTGCTCTGCTCTGCCCTGCTGGCTCTCAACCATGACAGGGCATGAAGGATATTGTAATTCTGCATGGATGCTTCCTTAATCAGCATCCCTGTTGTTCAGGATTTTTCACACATTCATCCCTAACAAGTATATTTTAAAAATTAAAACCAGAAAGAAATAAAAGGAAGAAGGATTCTTTTTCTGCATTAAAAAAAATTAGAAGCAAGAGGCTGTTAAGAGGTAAGAGAAAATGATGAGTGCCGTTGCTGGAACAGATGCTGAAAAACAATTAAGCAAGCCTTCTAAGCAGCTTCAATTTATACAGAGAGAAATCTCCCTGTTTCCTGCCTGCTCTCCAACAGTTTTGTAGAACCTGAGAGAGCTTTGAAATGAAATTGATGCTGGGAAGATATAGGTGTGCTGGGAATCTGAGTCACTCTCCCTTCAGCATGAAGCATCACTTCAGAGAGCACGATGAGAAGAGGAAGAGAAACGCCAGATGCTTCCCAGTTGACTATCAAATCATCACTTTGTAAGCATCAGTGTGGAGCTGATCGTTTCAGGAATCAATGAAAGGGGTTGCTGGCTAGAAATCACCCGAGGCACAGTAAATTTGCACTGCACCAATTGGCCCTTTGAACAGCGTGTTCAGTTTAATGTCAAAAGATTCAGTCAACAATAGGATGACTAATGACATCGATTAAAGGAAGTTGTAATTTAGTGGGAAAGAGACCTGCAAAGAGATGCTGTCAGGGATCTGTGATAGGATTCAGCCATTTCTTTTTCATAGAATCAGTTTTGCCCCCTGGTTGACAGTAAGCAGCAATTAATAATCATTGACCCGTAAATGTTGAAGTCAGGTGTTCTGATTCAGTAGGGTTTGGCAGAAAGTAAGCACCCCTTCGATGAACATGCAACACATATCTGCCTCTAATGCAGGTTTACAATATGCAAAAATAAACGATTTCATATGAAGCCTTGATTTGCATGTATGACTGTGGCCCAGTCATTAGAGCTGGTCCTCAAAGGGGTGGTTCGTGTAGGGTTACCAGGTCCCTTCTGGCAACTGGTGGGAGGGGTGGGTGGGTACTTACCCATGGGCATAGTAACCCCCTACCAATGACATCATTTCAAGTGTGACCCAGAAGTAATGGCATCACTCCAGGGCCAATTCTTTAAAATTGGCCTAAAACATAGCATTTGGGGCCAGTTTTTAAAGTGCTGGCCCTGGCATAATGCTGTTACCTCTGGATTGTAGTGGAAATGATGTCATCCGTAGGGGCTGTGGGTTTATGCACACCCATTTTGTGGCCTGTCTTATCCACAGGCACTTCTCCAAGCATGTTTTGCAATGTATGTACTGGGCTATATGTGTTTTTTGGCTATGACTTGGATGATCTGACTTTCTGCAGATGAAGCCAGGACGAAACTACTGCGGATGAAGCCAGGATGAAACTACTACTCCATGCCTTTACAAAATATATGCATTTTCTAATGCTAATCTCATTTTAATAAATGATAATACATGAAGAAGACTTAGCTTGCTTGCAGTTTACCAAAGGTTTGACATTTCTATTATTGTTTATTATTTAGTTAGTTATTTTCCACATTTTCTCATGGTGAAAGCTCTTACAAATCATAATTTAAGACTTTACAATTTAAAAGCAACAGACTAAAACTCCCATATTACCCCCTGCAAAAGATACCTGCAATTATACTATTATGTTATACAGATGATTAGCCAGTGGGTGGCAGGAGAAGTCTACAGAAAAGATTCTGACATTGTTCTCTGACATGAATTTAACTAAAGGATGCATTGTATCAGTTTCCTGTAAAAAAATTGTTTGAACCCATAATGTAGGTTTCTATTTGCGTATTGAAAATGAACAGCAACATATGGAAAGGAATTGATTCTATTTCAGAATACATTTGAATAAATTTTAAGGACTGGTTCCTGTTTGCCAACAACCCCATACAAGCACAAGTACGGACCCACCTACAGCCTTGCTGCTGGATTATGTTCAGCTTTTCTTTGCATGTGTGTGCACACGCACATGCAAACTAGCTCTTTCCAATAGGCAGTTGTTTATCAAGAATGTATGACTTTTCCTTGATCTATAAGGGTCATGTGTAAGTGGCCTCATATATACAGGATTTGGCTGGCCCTTCCTCTCCTCCTCGCCCCCCAAAAACCCACCACCTCAGCAAAGCCATTGAAAGCCCAGAGGTAACTTTGTATGCTCTGAGTATTAAGGATGCTCATAAGTGGGAGAATTCTTTTTGAAAACTAATTGGGTCTATGATGTGAAGTCACTTCCAGAAAAATCTGGACTGATGTCATGCCCTTCTAGGAATTGCTAGAAACTCTCAAAAAGTTTTCAGCAATTCCTAGAAATGATTGACATCACTTCTGGGGAAAAACAGTTTTTAGAGTTTCTGGTGATCCCTAGTGACACATTATGTCCTTTCTGGGTTTTCTCAGAAGTGCCATCGCATTACAAGCCCAATGGCCTTATTTTGTTTATTGGTGGCAGGAAAAGAGAGCATTTGGGAAAGGGAAAAGAGAGCATTTGGGAAATTCAGTATCCCTAATACTCAGAATATAGGAAGACACCTCTGGGCTTCCAACTTGTGGAATTCTGGGGGGGGGGGAGGGTCAGACAAACCCCTTCCTATGACCATTTATACATGACATGTGAAGGTACTAGTTTGTATGCGTGTGCACACAAAACCACCTGAATATAAGCCAGCAGCATGGCCATTAATGTCCCCATACCCTCCTGAATTACTTGAATGGGAATTGTTAGCAAAAACGAACCAGCCCTTATTATTTGTTCAAATGTATTTCCATGGAAGTGGCGTCATGATTTCGCTTGTGGCCACCCTCCCCATGTCCTCTCCACCTCCCCCACCAGGTCTTCTGCTCTAGACAATGGTAGGAAAAGAGGACAGTAAAATATAGTCGCTGCTTTCACTTATTTTTAAAATCTTTTTTTTCTTATTTATTTTAAGAAACAATCTATATATGCAGTTGCACTAAAACTTAGTTTACGCTGTTCTAGGGTTGTTGGGGCCCCAGGGGCCAAAGCAGGGGTGCAGAGGATGGGGGACAGGGAGGGCAGAAGGATACCTATCTCCCTTGTGCACGCAAAGCATGCACACTCCCACATTCCCCGGTTAGCCAGAAATGGAGGTGATGGAGGCATGATGGAGGAGTTGCAGGGTGCGCTGAAGCTCAGGTCAGTAAAAATCATCTTCAAAGTGGCAATTTTTACTGAGCTGGGCTTTAGCATGCCTTGCAAGTCTTCCATTATGCTGGGAAATTAGCATGATGGAGGAGTCGCTGGGTGCTCTGAAGTCCAGCTCAGTAAAAATCACCCATTCATAGGCAATTTTTACTGAACTGAGCTTCAGCGCACCCCTCAGCTCCTCCATCACTGGCACAATGAGGGAGTGCAGGATTGCATGTACATGCTTTTCCCCCTCCCCTATGCCTCCCCTCCCCCCAATCAGCCAGGTAAGCAGGGCCAGGGGGAATCATAAAATGTTGAACATTAGAATAAACCCTATTGTATCCAGCCGCCACCCCCCCCACACACATGCATACACATACATACAAATGGCTGCCAATGAGTATAGTGAAGTGACCCCATACATCTTTACCTACCCATGACAGATGGTGATGTTAATAGGCACTCATTTAATGTATAATTTACTCCTTGCATGCATTTATTTATCTAAGCAAATTTATATACTACAAATATGTAAACCATTTTTGAAGTAGTTTGCAACTTAATTAAAATCAGGTGTGGACTGAAGTGGATGAATAATCCAGAGTACTGTCGAAGGCCAGAGAACGGCCAGAGAACGATGGCTGTTGTAGGTTTTCCGGGCTGTATTGCCGTGGTCTTGGCATTGTAGTTCCTGACGTTTCGCCAGCAGCTGTGGCTGGCATCTTCAGAGGTGTAGCACCAAAAGACAGAGATCTCTCAGTGACATCTCTCAGTGACACTGACATCTCTCAGTGACACTGAGAGATCTGTCTTTTGGTGCTACACCTCTGAAGATGCCAGCCACAGCTGCTGGCGAAACGTCAGGAACTACAATGCCAAGACCACGGCAATACAGCCCGGAAAACCCACAACAGCCATAATCCAGAGTACCTCAGCTATCAACATAAGGTTTCCCTTTCTTCTAAACTACTCCTTCTCTAAAGAGGCATTCCAGAGATTCAATACTTTATTCATAGAAGCTACTCTTTCTGTAGCTTTTAGAACTCCTCAGCAGAGAAGTGTGTCAAACAAATTCAGCATTCCTAGGAGAACTGTATATAATGTCCCCTTAGAATTTTCTTTCCACACGTTTCTGTTGAAAGCCATGGTGTAGATGCTGGAAAATCTTGTCTGCATGGTTCCATTCCAGACACTGATGTCCCATGAAAATCAGAAACATGAAAATTAAACCAAAAATGTCACTTTCTAAAGACCAGATAACCTACATGTTAGTCAAATGTTAGGGGATGTATTTGGGGTAGGGGGCCAGTTTGGTGTAGTGGTTAAGAGTGCAGGACTCTAATCTGGAGAGCCAGGTTTGATTCCCTACTCTTCCACTTGAAGCCAGCTGGGTGACCTTCAGCTAGTCACAGCTCTCTGGAGCTCTCTCAGCCGCACCCGCCTCACAGGGTGTTTTAATGATAACAGACTTTGTAAACCACTCTGAGTGGGCATTAAATTGTCCTGAAGGACAGTATATAAATCAAATGTTGTTGTTGTTGTTGTTGTTATCGTCGTCGTCGTCGTCATCATCATCATGTATGGTCAACAGGCACTTGCACTGTCAGCAATGTAAACAATGCTATTTTAGTGCATGTTTCAGAAGGGTATTAAAAACATTGCAAGTTTCGCCATCATAGTTACATGGTCTGGGCATTCTATCTCATTTAACCCTACGGTAACACTATTTCCCCATTAACTACAATTGCTACTTAAGGTGTAGCTGTTTGACATGAATCATATTTTTGCTGGAGCAGCCAGCAGATGGGGACAGGCCACAGATCTCAGAGAGCAGCTGTAGCTTGCTGGTGACAGTCTGACCCTGTATGTGAACAGAATAAAGAAATAATAGAGTAAGAATGCTTTGGTCAGCATGGCAAGTTATCTGGATGTGTATACATGTGCCTATGCAACCTATGACCCACTGAATGGAACAAAGTCCTATAGGCATGTCTGCTGGCCTGTCAGGTATTTGCCAGCCCCCTACACACACACATTAAAGGTGACAAGAAAAGGTGCTTATCTGTTTTGCATGTGCAGCTTGGTGAGTTTAAACTTGTGCAAGCCAGGCATACATAGGAGCAGAGGAAGGCCTTGCATGCCCAAAGAACATGGATAGTAATCTTACTGTATTGACAAAGGAATACTCTATGGCTCATGTAGACAAATAGTTCATAGTTTTGCCTGTTTTAAATTACTCACATTAATTGCACTTCAGTGTGATTCAAACAAAACTTAATTCCCTGTCCTTTGCAATGACAAACAACTTGGATAGTTCACAATCTCCCTGTCAGGTAGAATTCAGACCTCCTTGGTAAAAAGTGCAAGCACCAAGTCATTACTGACCTATGGGGGGACGTCGCATCACGATGTTTTCTTGGCAGACTTTTTTATGGGGTGGTTTGCCATTGACTTCCCCAGTCATCTACATTTTACCCCCAGGAAACTTACCGACCTCGGAGGGATGGAAGGCTGAGTCAACCTTGAGCTGGCTACCTGAACCCGGCTTCCGCCGGAATCAAAATCAGGTCATGAGCAGAGCTTGAGCTGCAGTACAGCAGCTTACCACTCTGCACCATGGGGCTCTTCATGATCTCCCTGTCAGGGAGAATTCAGGCCTTCTTGGTATAATAATGTAATCAGTTCAGTTCAGTCCAGTTTATTCAAGCTTAACAGCTCATAGGACATACACTAGAAGCAAAATTAAGAATTAAAAATAACAGTAAAACAAACGTTTGCCACATTCACAATGCAGCTTTTGCAAAGGCTACTCAGAAGCAACCTTACTCTTAAAGATTCATGCATTGTCAAGTATTTCAGTAGCCATTTTTAAAGAAATTGATCACTGGCTATTGCATGCTTTGGACAATGGAAAGAAAGTATGAGACAATGAGTCACCTACAGCCAAAGGGCAGTCACAGAAGTGCTGATCCGAAGGTATTTTGCAGAAATGGCTCTTGATCTGGGCTGTTGGCAGCATATTGCAATGTGTGATCATGTATGACTGCCTCAGTTTTGGAACTGCCAACATATTAAGATAATGAGGCAGGTCAAACTGGGTAAAATACTTAATTCCCATGTGGATTGGGGAGCATTGTCACGCAGCATCTTTTTGAAGGGAGTCTCAGTCCTGTTTAAGCAGATTCTCTATAAGTAGTGCCCATCAGTTAAAATTCTTGTATTCCATGAACCTAGTTGGTTTATTTCCATGTCCCCAGTTTTGTTCCACTTTGACCAACAGCAGTCATGGGCTACTGATCTAGTGAAGACTGGAACATCTTCAGAGCTTTGCAGTCTGTATTTAAAGCTGACTATGGCTTTCCAGATCAGTGTTGAAACCGAAAATCAGCTTAGCTCTACTGGCTTTAAGGAAGTTCTTCTTTATCCAAGGAGCTCAATATGTACCAACACTTTTGAAAGCATACAAGGCTCTTGTGATACCATGCATATTGTATGCATCCATCAATAAATTAACAAATCTCACATTTATATATGCTCTTGGAAGTTTACACCTTTTAATTACTATAGTTCAAGTTATACAGTCCAGGAAAGCAAATCTTAAGGAAAATCATCACTGGAGGACAAATCATAGAAAAAGGAGATAAGCTCATATTCAAACACCCAAAAGTGAAATTGTATGTCATTCTGTAGCTCTGCATATATATTCCTTTCTCCTCCTTCTTTCTATGTATTCCTTGTTTAAAAAAAACCTGTGTGTTAATAGAAGCCACACAATCTCTTTTGTAAAGCAGAATGACTCCAAGGTGCATTAAGTTTTGGCAGGTGTTGACTTCTTAAATTGAAAGACCTGAGAGAGAAGTTTGCTTACTAATGGAAACCAGATCCTCACAAATGGGACATCAGTTTCCAAGCACTCTTAAATTACTGGAATTTTTCAAGAGATGAAAATGTCACTGGTTATCTGGAAACCCTTTCAGACAGCAATCCTAAGCATATCTACTCAGAATTCTTCTCAGGTGTATTCAGTTGGACTTATTCCCAGGACAGTGTTTTTAGGTCAGCATTGTCAAATGGTAACATTGGAGCTGTTCTTTGTGCTTGCCTCTCTAATACACCATAATAAGGCCTGGTCCAATGAGTTCCTGCACTGAGTGGTTAGAGTGGGTGCAGACAACAGCTGCTGTAACAGCATGATCTATGCTATGATATGGAAGGGTTTGTAAGCCATCCAGATCATCACAGTGCCACAAAAGATAATATTACTGCGGCAACCATCACCACCAATGCTGTTTGTGACATACCAGCTCTGTGTTAAGGAGTTCAATGTAGAGCGATTAGCTGTGGGGTGGGGGTTGAAAAGGGAAGACTGAAATCTTGTCTCTATGCAAGCACTAGCCATGTAGGCCACTCAAGAGCCATACATTGATGCAACTGTAGACATGCCATATATGTGACATATATGTCACAGAGAACAGCAGGCTAGGCTTGCCTGCCCAGCCTCACACAGGGATGGCACTATAACTGCACCAGTGCAAACTTTTCTCACCATTGTGGTAGCTGTGTATACGTTTACAAGTAGCAAAGTGATAGGGTTATTTTGCATCTGTACAGATTGTGTCAGATCAGTACAAATGTATTATTACATTTGCAGCCCCATCCTAAGCCTTTCATCTGAACATCTTAATACAGTTACTAAGAACATCTCTAAGTAAGTGGAAGATGGTGTATCTGGAGGTATGCCAGTACCAAGTACAGCAGCACTTGGCAACATTACACTAGCGGCAACCCTTTGGTATCTTTTTTAGAATGCCATAGAACGCATGAAGAGTGACGATAGAAGTTTTCCTACCATCCCCTTCCTCCCCACTCCAAAGCCCTGGTGCAGCTTAGAACTAAGTTTGCAGCCAATCACAGCTTCATAAAGAACTACATAAACTCCAGCCAGGACACCCATCGCTCAGATATGACTCATTGTCCATGTGCCTCCATTGGCTCTTTGAAGACAGTTGACCAACAAAGGTAGGGTCCAAGATGGAATCCGTTCACAGTGCAATGTCAGCCACCTGTCACATAGCCAACAGCTGCAGTAACCAGGGTGCATCCAGCTGTTCTGCTCTGGGCTTGCCCATACAACTTGCACCAGCCTGGCTCTGGACACTATAGCAAACTGCTAGATAGACTGTTGTTTGCCCAACCACAGTTGTCCCCATCCTGGGTATGCAGTGATGCAGACAACTGTATGATTCTTTAATCTGTTGCTTCAGTTCTTAAAATCACAGGAGTTTTGCTGAGCAATAGGATTGACAACCCCATCAATTTGCCATGTTTTCAGAATTCTGTGCATGCTGCTGTTTAATAAATATGTGGTTTGTGACACAACTATATTCTGTTTAGTTTTGGTGTGCTAGACCATTAGTTCTCAACATATTTGGTATGGTGATCCATAAGTCCAAATTTTCTTGGTATGGTGACCCAACTAGGGCTGGCCCAAAATTTTTAGGTGCTCTAGGCAAATTATGACCTGGAGTTCCCATGTAGGCCAGCATTCCATTTTCTGCAGTAGACAACTAGATGCTTTTAAGTAACCAACAAACACTGCACAAAAGGTGCAGCTACCCCCCAGCAAGTGACATTCTGAAGTTTAAAGCCTTTACATTTGAACAGCTCTCATGAACTCAGCAGCCTTTTCCTTCCTCCTTCCAGCGACTACCATAAAGTTCTAGATGGCTGGCAGATCCCCCCCACACACACACACACCTCATTATGGTAGCAAAGAGAGGTGGAAGGTGAGAATCTGAGAAGCTGACAAGAAGGACAAGGAGAGAATGACATAAAAGGCAGGAATCTTTAGGAAGGCCATTCAGGAGTGCTGTCCTGTGACCCACTTTCAGATGCTTTGTGATCTACTTTCCACAGGTTGGGAAATACTATGATAGATTGTGCCTACTCTCTGCTCTTTACTGACCTCAGCTGTCTTCAGCAGCCGCTCACAATAGGAAAGTGCGGGGAGGATGGATGCTGTTGTTTGAGTTTTATGCAGGCATAGCTAGGCAAAGGAGAGAGGCAGGGTCCTAAGTAGAGATGGGCACAATCCCAAAAAAATTGCTGATCCAGCCGATCGTGGATTGGCGCTGGTGACGATCCCAACTAAACGATCCACACCGATCATCTCCCGTTCCCTATCCGTGGATCGTGGATCATGGAGGCCAAAGCGGGGCGTGCTGCTATTCCCAGCTATGTGGGAAGGTGGGTGTTGGTGGCGGCCACTGGGCCCAGTGGGCACGGGGAGATGGCGACGAGCCGCCTCCCCGCAGGGGGCAGGGGGTCTGGCCACTCGCCAGCGGCACCTCCCATGTGCTCACCCGCCAGGCCAAAAAGGAGCGCGCTGACAAGAAAAGAATGGTGGGTGATGCCAGCAGCATCTGTGGTTGTGTTTGGCCGTCTGTGTTTGGCCATCAGAGCTGCCTATCAGGGTTTGCAGGGATGAGATTGGAGTGCCCATGGCTACAGAACACCCCCTTCCTCCTCCCTCCCCTGGGTGTCTTCTTCCAGCTGGTGACTGCTTTGCTGCTCCGTGGTGGGAAGGAAGCCCTGCTGATCAAGGAAATTTGGGTTTCCAGGGCGACAGAAGGAGGGGAAACACAGCTCAGGCATTCCCCTGGCTCTGTTGCCCCAGGAATAGATTACTGGTGCCTGAGTGTCTGGCTTCCCGATCCAAGCACGATCCAACCCCAATCCAGCCCCCTCCCGATCGCTGGATCGTTGGCCGTGGCTGATCACGATCCGCTGAGTCACGATCGCGTGATCGCCATTATCGTGGGTTTTTTTGGATCGTAATGCGGATCGTGCCCATCTCTAGTCCTAAGGTTTCACACTCCTCATATCTCTGCTGGCATCTGATAAGGCATGCAGTCCACATGACTATGATCAACATGCTGCTAGTCAAATTGTAAGCATTGCCTTCTTGGCAATATCTCCAAAAGCATGTCTACTGCTGCCACATGGGTTCTTTCTCCCTGGCAAGTATATTTCAGTGAATGTATTGCTGCCCTAATGTTTTCATCTCCATCGCTTGGCAAAGGGCTCATGCTTTTGAGCCTCCTGTCAGGACCCAAAGCTTTGGTTGTCCCTGTCAAGTGAGCTGCAGAGGCATGGGAGTGATGTGGCTAGAGTGGCCATTTTCATTTGATATCCACATGCATAGCACCGTGCAAAAGGGAAGGCAATTGCATGAGGGAACTTGAACTATATCTGCGGAGCTCCCTGGAACACTATTGTTCTCTTTACAGTTGGAGTTGGTGCTCTGTCCCCTTTGTCCCTCATGTGGAGTATTCTGTATAGGGGGGCTTACATTAGAGGACACAGAGGCATCTATGTGCACTGGCTGGCTTTTTCCTATCTGGTTGTCACAGAGCATTGTCCCCATGCTGTGGTACAATTTGGTGGGTGTCGACAGGATGATGCTATGGAGGCTGGTGCTATTTCTTTGCTCTCTGTGCCTTGGTGAAGAGTTTTTCTGTCAAATATTTGTCCTCTGCTCAGCAGTCATAGGAAACTGAGTGGTGCTGTGTGTGATTGTGTGTGTATGGGGGGGGGAGGTATCTTAGGATCCTAAAACCTCCTACCTAAAATACCTGAGTTCTAAAGGGGAAATGCTAAGGGGGCAAAAAGGAAGATTGGGCTGCAGAATAAAAGAAGGGGCAGTGATACAGAGACTGAGGCCAGCTGAATGTCTCTGTGAAGGTCCTATGTAATGACATAGGGGCAGTAGGTGGGTGGTGTTGCTAACAAAGTACTGGGAATATCAGGGTAACTTTTATGCATTGATGAGCATTGTCTATTAAGATGCTTTGTTTCTTCTGGACCAGAATTGAACTGCAAAAGAATGTTTGCATTTTATTGGGTAGTTTGGAATTAACTGCAAGGCAGGGAAACTATAAGCATAAGTGTACTAGCAGGGGTAGTACAAGTACCAGAATGACGGCTGTGATCTGATGCAGTTGATGAGTTTATGATAGAGGTGTTTGCCAGGTGGGTCCTTCTGGAAATTAGAACTATTACTAGTTCTAATCAAGACATCATTGGGATATTAAATAGGTTGAGGGTTGTTAGGATTGCCTCCCAAACAGACCTTTTATGCATAATGAGCTGCACATTCAGGCAATTTGCATGGAGGAGTGCCCATGGCTGCTGGAATTTTACTGGAACCCTAGCTTGAATTGCTACACATGCATTCCAAGCCTTGAGGAGAGACTGAGATTAAGAGGTAAATGCACACCATATTTGGAGGGGGGTTCTCATGTCAGGGTCTGATCACTAGGTTTCAGAGTGAGGGGCCATCCAGTGTTTTCCAGGGAGTACAACATTATCTGACCACTGGGTATATGGCTATATGCTCGATGCATGGAGCTCTTGGCTCTCAGGGAACTGGTTAGTTCGCTTGAGACTAGGGATGCCAACGTGGTGAAATTGAAAGCGAGAGAATGCGAGTATCCTATCTTCTGATAGGATACCGTTAGGACTCCTGTTAGCAGGGTGAATGAATCCCCTTTGAAGATTGAGATCGATAAATTTGCGGAGCTCTTCTCTTTCGTTGGGACTCATGGGATAAAGATGGCCCTTGGGCAGCGAGGCGCCCGGTATGATTTCTACGGCACAGTCCGTCCTCCTGTGAGGAGGTAAAGCATTGGCTTCTTCCTCGGTGAAGGCTTGGGTGTATGCTCTGTACTGCTTGGGTATTTGGTTGATTTCTTCTTGGGTGAGGAGAGCAGATTCACTTATAGTTGGGTCATTGCCCCAGTTTTGATCCCAACGGTGATTTTTACATGATTCATGGGTAAATGTAATGCTTCCCTCTGCCCAGTTGATATAGGGGTTATGATCGCATAACCATCGGCTTCCCAGGATCAGGGGGTATTTCGCTGTGGCACTAATGACGAATGATCTTACCTCCCAATGGTGTCCCATGCCGGTTATGATTGGTGTGGTTTCAGTAGTGACTGGATTCATGTTGGTGCCATCCATTTGCTTGAAAATTACCGGTATTTCCAAATCTTTTACTGGAAGCACTAGTCCATTAACTAAAGCTGGTGCGATAATGTCTCTGGAACAGCCCGAATCAATTAGAGCTTGTACACGGATATGCATTTTCCTGTCCGGATTTACCAACGTTACTGGTATGAAGAGTATGGACCCATGGGGTCGGTTCAGAAGCGGGACCCCCGAAGGTTTGATCTGCCGTTTGGGCCCCTTTACAACAGATCCATTTCGTTTCCCGATGCGGGGCTCTCTGGATTCTCTCCCCCCATTAGGGTAGTCGGATCGTCCTCCATAACTTCCTCCAATTCTAACCCTCTCTCGGGAAGATTTCTTTTCGACGCTCCCCTACCTCTTGGAGCGGTTCTTGGAGCTGGAGTTGGGCGCGATGGTGCCGGGTAGGCTGCGGGGGCTGGGCGTCTTAGTTGGAGCAGAGGTCTTTGCACAGGCCGATATGGGCATTGTGCCGCAAAATGACCACTTTGGCCACATTGCAAACATAGCCCCTGTTGCCATCTAGCATCTCTTGCTCCACGAGTAGCATATCCAGCCCCCCGGCTTCCCCTGAGGGGAGTAGAGGACCGTCTTTGGCCCAGAGGTTGTTGATGTTGTTCCACTAAACGAACTTCTAGTAGCCGGTTTTCAACTTCACAAGTCAATTGTATCCACCCCAACAGCGTAGGAGGGTTATCTTGCATGAGAGCCCGGTCCAGCAATTTAGGATTCAACCCTTGTTTGAACAAAATAATCTTGGTAGACTCTTCGCACCTTGGGCATTTAGCAGCGAGCTGTCGGAATTTTGTAGCATAGTCTCTAGCCGACATGCTGCTTTGCCTAATTGCCTGCAATTCCGTTCTAGCCCTAGTTTCTTCTAGGGGGTCTTCATATTGGGCTCGGATCGCATCCACTAGCCCTTGGAGCGTATCTAATTCAGGGGCCCCCACGTTATAAAGTCCCACATACCAGTCGGCAGCTTTACCTTGGAGACGTGATCCCAGGTGCTCTATTTGACTGGCCTCGCTCCCGAAAAGATGTCCCCATCGGTTGAAAAATTGCACCACTTGTACCAGGAAAAATCCCAATTTGGAAGGGTCTCCATCAAACGTAGCGTCCAGTTTGACCCATCCCATGGGAAGATCTTGTCTAGGAGCTGGTGCCGGCATTGGGTAGGCATCAAGCGGAGCGAGTTGTAAAGGAGGCTGTCGCGGCGTTGGCGGTAGCTGTGGCGGAGGATACTGAGGGTAGGGTTGAGGTTGGTGCGGCAAAGGCGCTCCCGGAATCGGCTGGGGGATCCCCGGCGCCCCCAGAACTGGCTGGGGGATTGGCTGGGGTCCTCTTGGAGCCGGAAGTACTGGTGTTGGCCGAGAAGGTGTCGGACGCTCCCTCGGTGGGGCCCCGGGTGCTGGTTGAAGGGGAGTGGGGGCTGGCTGCAACGGAGGTGGGTGAGGAGAGATGGGTTGAAGAGGAACCGTATCCCCACGCGGCCCCGGTGTCGGAAGAGGCCTGTCCGCTCCTGGGATGACTGGTGGTGTGGTTCCTCTCGGAAGGCTTGGGGGCTGGCTCGCTTGCGTTGTGGGTGGCGGGACGACCGGGGAAGCTGGCTCTAGCGGTCGTCCTGGTTCTTCCCCTCCTCCTCCAGTCCCACTAACCACCGGAGTTATAGGGTGATCGGGACGAGGGTCTTCTGGCTCTCCACCTCCCCCACCGGTGCCGACATCTCCTGGTACAATTGGTTGATCGGGGCAAGGATCATCTGGGCAGGGTCCTTCCCCGGTGACCGGGTCCTCATCTCCCGTCTCTGGTGGCTGTTGCGGCCACAGTTGATTTTGCAGGTTAGCCAAACTTTGGCTGATGTCAGGTAGACCAGTTGGCGGAACACGACCTCTGTCTCCCGCCACTAGCACCGACAGCAGGTGGACAGCATTCGCCAAACTTTCTTCCATGTTTAAGAGTCTGTTCTCCAACAGCTGTACTCTATCCGTAGTTTCCTCCTCTCGTATTTCCGTGGACCCCACATCTCCCATTGTCTGTGAAGTCGGTATAGTTTCGGGCGGCGGTCCCGTGGTTAACGTCTGCTGCCACGGCAAGGGTGTTTCTAGCCCTTGTTCCTCTTGCGATCTCGCCGCTAACACTCCTTTCGTCAGACCAGTGATTGCCGAGATCCCTGAGTCAATGGCAATCGTCCGGCTCTGAAGCTGCACCCATTGGTGCTCGCTTACATCTTGTTGCCCCGACCACGGGGTGACTTCCGCATAATCCCAACTCAGGGCGCCACGGCGGGACGTTTCCCATTCCGTTTGTTCGGTCGTCCTGTTCCAAAACAGCCACGGTCGGCCACCGGTTTGCTCGGGTATGGATTCCAAACTGCACCGGCTATCCAACTGTAGCTGTGTAAACATTGTGCTGGCCCTCCGCTCTCTCGTTTCCCTTGGCCTTGCACCCCACTGCGTCGGGGTAGGCAAGTTGAAGAGTGGCGCGGCTGTGGCTCTAGGCCGCGTATCTGCGTTGCTAGGAGCGAGGGTATAAATCGTTGTAACCGAGGAGCTGTCTCCCCGCGGTACAGGTTCAAGGGATTCCAAACCTTGAGAGCCGGGAGAGGCATACGGGTCAAACAAAGGATCCCTGACTGGGACAGCTTTGGAGTCCGTCTGATCCGGCTTAGGCATTGGAAAAGTTGATTGGTAACAATATGTCAGAACCGTGGCTAGATAATATTCTTACTCCAGTCTGCCTTCTGCAATTAGACGGTAGTCCATTGTTTCCAAAAAGCATTTAATGAAGAAAAAGATAATTATAGTCCACTGGCCTGAATGCAATATTCAGGTTGGTACATATGCATTGTTACCAATGACTAGCAAAGCATGAGGTACAAAGTAACAGATCACAGAAGGCCCAACCTCCCCCCATAGTTCTCAAAACATTCCCCTTTTTTTTTAATTTTAAACTTTATTAACAGTAAGGCATAACAACATCAACTGTAGGAATATATATCATAAAACAATACACAAAACGATTTCCATAATACAACTGGAACATAAGAAGAGGTTTCCAATACATATACCTTAGGTGTCATACTTTAACTAGTCTGCAAGCATACAATAAAAGACATTTGTTGAACTGTATTTCACGGGCAATATAGCATAACTATCCCAGTACCACAATGGCTCCTTGACCATTCACACTTCTGGGTTTATGATCGCTTGAAAGGGCAGCTGAGATGATAAGAACTCATTTTTGGTGAGGTGGTCCAAGAAGGGGAACCACTTGGCAGCAAAGTCAGATGGTTTCAATGGGTTCGTAGAGAGTCGCAATCTGTCAGATATTTTTTCCATTATAAGGTGGTCCCACACCATCCTATACCACATGTGCAAATTTGGGGGGACTGGTGACTTCCATTTAGTTGCAATCGCATTTTTGGCTGCGATCAGGAGTGTGCGAATTAGGTCCCTTCTTTGGCGAGGTATAGTGGAATCAGTCCAGATATCCAGAAAGATTAACTCAGGGCTAGGAGGAATAACGTGGGAAGTGATTATTTTGATCTCGTTGAGAACAAGGCGCCAAAATCCTTGTATGGATTGGCATCTCCACCATACGTGAATGAACGTTCCCTGCTCACCGCACCCTTTCCAGCAAAGAGGGGATCTTTTGGGGTCTATTCTAGCCAACTGGTGTGGGGTAAGATACCACCTGTGGAGGATTTTATAATTTTGTAGTTTGGAGTTGATGACCGGGGTGTTTAACAATTTGGAGGACCAGACCCGCTCCCAGTCAGACTGTGAGATATCGACCTCGCAATCTTGTTGCCATTTGCCTTTTAATGTCATATTCTGTTCAGTATGGGAGTTTATCAGCATGTTGTAGATTTTGGACAAGAGTCCTTTGCGGGAGAGAGAGTCGGCTTCAAGAATCCGCTCAAATTCCGTCATAGATTTTGATAAAACTCGCCTCATGTTCAGGCTTCTTACAAAGTAGGTTAACTGAAAGTAGAAGTACCACGGAACCTCTCTACCTATTTTGCAGGCTAGTTCTGTTTTATCCAAGATGCCAGTTTTAGAGGTTATATCTGTCAGCCTTTCGTTCCTAAGGCACTCCCAGGCTGCTGCGCCAGTACCAGTGAGTTGAGGTGGTACCCCGTCATGTGCGGTCATTAGTGAGAGTCGAGAGATTTTAGGTAGCAGTTTGGACCTATGTTTATCCCAGAGCTTCAAAAGGGCCTTGAGGAAGATGTTCCCTTTTGGTGTAGGGGGGCGGTGGGCAATATTGGTCCAGAATAATTCACCAATCGTTTGAGTTTGGTGATGTGGGCGCAGCACTTCCATCCAGTCAAGGTGCGTGTTATGGTGCAGGATTTGAGCTATGTCCGTCAGTCTAGCTGCCGTATAGTACAGACCGATATCAGGGAAGTTAAATCCCCCCCTGGAGCGTTTGGCCCTTAGGATCTTAAAAGCTATTCTGGGACGCTTATGATCCCAAAGAAACCTAGTAAGGGATGTTTGCCACTGGGCCAGTAAGTGATGAGGAATATCTATTGGGACCGTTCGGAAAAGAAATATTAGCTGTGGAAGGATGAAGGATTTAACCAAGTTGTATCTTTCGAACCAAGATAATGTTTGCTTGTTCCATTTGAATAAAGTGTCTTTAATTCCTTTCATTATCAACAGGTGATTAAGTCGGAGCAGGTGGTCCAGGTTTTGGGGGATATTTATGCCCAGGTAATGCAAGTGGGACTGAGCCCATTGATATGGGAAGAGCCGTCTGATCTTATCGCTCAAGGGGTCAGGCAAATTAACGGGGAGAAGACTTGACTTATTTTGGTTAACTTTTAGCCCTGAGATCAGTTCAAACTGAGCTAGTTCTTTGTGAAGTTGTTTTAGAGAGTCCAGAGGGTGGGAGATAAACAGCAAAATGTCATCTGCGAAGAGGCATAGTTTAAAAGTGGTATTATTAATATGTATACCTTGGATTTGCTCGTTGGACCTTATGGCTTCAGCAAGGGGCTCAATTGCTAAAGCAAAGAGGATGGGAGACAGCGGGCAGCCTTGTCGCGTGCCCCTACAAAGGGTCAGCGTGTGCGAGGAGACACCATTGGTTTTAATAGTTGCCTGGGGACGGTCGTATATGGCCTCAATCACGTGTCGGAAGTCAGGACCAAAATCCATGTGGGACAGAAGCTCTTGCAGGTAAGTGATTTCAAGAGAGTCAAATGCCTTTTCTAAATCTAGAGAAAGGAACAGTAGGTGTTGATCGTAATGTTTGCTATAAGACAATATATTTAAGGCTTTATAGATGTTCTCTGAGATATCTCTGTTGGGGATAAAGCCAATTTGGTCCCTACAAATATATTCCCCTATAAAGGAGTTCAGCCGTTTCGCCAGAATCGAGGTAAAGATTTTGTAATCCGCGTTTAGAAGCGATATGGGCCGATATGAGCCAGGGTTTGAGAGGTCCTTGCCCTCCTTGGGTATTAATGTAATGTTGGCTTCCGACCACGTCCCGGGTAGGGTGCCTAGTGCAAAAATGTCGTTGCAGGCTGAAAGCAAAGGTTGGTGCACTGCTGCCGCAAATTTCTGATAGAATTCTGCCGGGAAGCCATCCGGCCCCGAGGCTTTATTACGTTTCAGGCCTTTGATGGAGTCAAGAAGCTCGACATTGGTGATAGGGCTGTCCTCCGCCAGTTTTTTAATATTTTTGTGTTTGGACAGATATAGTTTGATTTTCTCCTTGTTTGGCTTGGTCGAAGAGTACAACTTGGCATAAAAATCTCTAAATGCATTTACTATTTCCACAGGTCTAGTGAGCACTTGATTATTGGAGTCTTTGATTAGTCTGATATGTCTATTAATCTTTTTGTCTTTTACCTTCCATGATAGGTATCTCAAGGATTTGGGCGAGTGGTGCCAATATTTTTGTTTTAAGTATAAAAGGTTTTTCTGGATCTGTTGAATTTCAAGAGCCTCTAGTGCTTTGCGCTCGTGCAGCAGCTGCCTATATACTTTTTTACTGCCATTTCTTTTATGTAGACACTCCAGGTTGTTAATTTTGTCAAGCAAGAGCTGTTTCTGCTGTGTTTTAGTCTTATACAGGGATGCCGAGAGCGCTATCAACCTCCCCCGTAGCACTGCTTTAAGTGCATCCCACACCGTTTGGGATGAAGTTTGTCCTGTTGGGTTTTCATCCAAGTATTGTTTAATGTATTGTTCTATTGTTTTGGTGGTGCTATCGTTAAGTAAGAGGTTTTTATTAAAGGTCCAGTATTTTTCTTTAGGATATTCAGAAGCCAGGGATACCCTACAGTTCACCCAGGTGTGATCTGAATATTCTATGTTACCAATCTCAGAGTGGCTCACCCGTTCAGAGAGGTCTGTGGATACAAGAATGTAATCGATTCTCATGTATACGTTGTGTCGGGAGGAGTAGTAGGTGTAATCCCTAATCAGACTATTTTTCTCCCGCCAGATGTCAGTTAGGTGAAATTGGTTGAGTATCGACAGCAGCTTTGAGTTAGAAGGTGCCGAGCTGAGTTTCCTTTTGGGCTTAGTGGCATTGTGGTTAAATGAGGATTTATCTATTTCACTGCTCACTATATAATTAAGATCCCCACCTACTATCACTGGTCCCTCCTGAAAATCTTGCAGTTTTTGCAGAGTTTCAGTCAAGAAATCTAGTTGGCTTGCGTTAGGGGCGTAAATTGAGGCCATTGTGACCATCTGACCAGTCAGCTGACCTTTGATAAACAAGTATCTCCCTCTGGGGTCCTTTAGACTAGCTTTGTGTACAAATTGAGTATTTTTAGATAGTAATATTGCCACCCCTCGGGCCTTCGAGGATCCCTTCGCATGAAATTGCATTTTAATCCAGGGGGCCTTGAGTTCTTCATCGTGCAATGCATGCAGATGAGTCTCTTGAATTATAGCAACATCAGCCTTGAGTTTTGCCAATTTTGATAAGACCCTTTTCCTTTTTATGAGATTGTTAAGCCCCCTTAAATTTTGGGTGACAATATGTAAACTTGTTTGCGAAGTCATTGCCAATTAAGTAGTTACCCAGTTGGCGAAGTGTGGAGTCGTGCTGGTCAAAGTGGTACTAGTGGAGTGTCAAAAGCAAGCAGGTCGCGCCTGCTGCAGTAACGCGATACAGTGATAAGGTAGGTCAGTGTAGCAAAAGAAGAAAAAACAGTTAGAACAATGCGTTGCCAGCAACCAGTATAGGTTACTGTTTTAACAATCAAGTTCCATTAACACGTCAAATATGAAGACAAACTATTATACATTAAGTTCTATTGTGTAATATTATATCCCTGTAGAGAAGCACCCTTCCAATCCTTTAAAGAGAGAAGAATCACAAGATAATTGATGTCCAACGGGGTATAAAATGTAAACTTCCAATATTAGACAATCCCCTTCCCCCTCCCCTTCCCCTAATTCAATCAGTACAAGTAAAGTTGATTCGAGAGAAATAGTGGGTTAATTGATGAGACTTCAACTCCCTGTTCCTGTAGTCATATGCAGAGCTGTGTACCTCTTAATGAATAATCAATTTGATAAGTTATAAACAATTAATTGGAAGTTTGTCAGAGGTTTTTTAAGCAATTAAGTTAATACATATATATATACAGTGCCTACAATGATAATCAATGAGAAGTGATCACTCAGGTATTAATTATTAGTAGTGCTTCCTATGTTCCCTAACAAGTCAAAAAGTACAAACTGTGAATCAAATTCCTTCAATCAATGGAAGTCAACCCCCCTCCCCCCTCCCTTATTTAATCAGGATAGTTTAAGTTGATTAGAAGTTAATAAAAAAGTAATTGATGAAACCCTAATTTCTTGTCCCTATAGTTATAGGGGAAGCCCTATAGATTCCTTGTGTGTAATCAGTCAACTGGTGTGAAATTAATCAAGGAGAGAAATGCTGGTTTTAACTTATAGGATCTATGCAGTATTGTAATATAAGCATGTAGGGTCCATCATGGTCCTCGAGAAGAGGCAATCACACTGAAATTAATTATTAGTAAGGCTTCCTATTCCCTCCCCCCCCTTCTGCTTGGTATGTAATTAATTTAGCTTATATAATCAATGAATTTTGTGGTATGGCTAATCAATATTGGGCATGTGAGGTCAATCAATCAAGGGCAAGCCACCTAGCTTTGTCCTGTATAGTTTTGCCACCCAGGAGTAGTGACAAGCACTATCTACGAAAAGGTATAATAGCAACTCAACGTGCTACACCTTTAAATCGGTACAGCAAGTGAGATCCTTAGCATACCAGAAAACTGCTGTAAGTGCCCCCTCGTCTGGTCGATCCCAATACTACCGAAGGGGCTATTTATTTGATGAGGTAATTAAAGGAGAAGCAAACAAAACTTCACTAATGGAAGTATTAGTTACCCCGTTGCTAGACAGTCTTCAGAAGCTCAGAGTAAAAAGAACTTTTCTGAGCTTCGGCTTCAAGCCAAAAGAAAGGACTGCCTGTAAAAAGGAGCTAAATAGAGCAAAAAGCTCCTCATTCAATCCCACCCCGTTACCCTTTAAATGCAAGCGAGTATTATCTGATTCAAACATTCTACTTCAGATACAAAAGAGAACGACATTCAGAAAAAACTTCCCTCTGAGCTAGGTGTCATGGACGGAGACTTTGCTGTTTTTCTGTGGTGATAGAGGCAAGCTGCGTTTCCTTCGTAGTGAGTTCGCCTCGGTTTCCATGGCGCTTTCAATGCCTAGTTCCTGTAGGAAACGAAGACCATCGTCGGGCGTCGAGATGAAGTGAACCTTGCTGTTGACATTAACTCGGAGTGTGGAGTATCGGGTCCAGCTGTAATCAATTTGGGCCGATCTGAAACCTTCCGTTATAGCTTTAAATTGCCGCCTTTTTTCCAGTACTTCAGATGGGAGGTCCGTGAATACATTGATCTTTGCTCCTTTACATGTGAAAAATCGTTTCATTCTGGCCGTTTCAAGGATTTTCTTTCTAATTTTCCAGTCAGCAAATACTGCTACCACATCTCTCGGCCCATTCCTCCTCTCATTATTTTTGGCGCCAATTCTGTATGCCTTAGTAATGATTATGGGTGATCCTTCATGCAGCTGAAGCTCATTCGCCAGCCATTCCGAGAGAAAATTAGTAAGGTTTATATCTGCCGTAAAAGCCTCCTCCAGCCCCCAGAATTTCAAATTGGAGCTCCGCAGCTGCAATTCAATGTCCAGGATTTTATTTTGGACTTTGCTGTTCTCAGATTGGAGGATTCTAACGTCGTCTTTTAAAGCCGCAGTTTGAGTCAGGGCTTGGTCCGTCCTCTGAGCTACAGCATCCATTACCAATTTAAGGTCGTTAATTTGTTTAGAAATTGGCTCCATCATAAGTGATAGCCGATCTACAAAGCTAATTTCAACTTCTTTCAGCAAGGCTTTCAGGGCAGGATCATAGGATACAGCCGGTAGCTTTCGCGCCTCAGCCGAGCTTCCCGCGGCCGCCATATTGGCCCTCACACCCTCCGTTTCTCCCTCAGCACTCTCCGCCTGAGAACTTGGGAAGTATGTTTGTAAGCTTTTAACTGCTTTGGTATTTTGTTTTTTGAATGTCTGATCTTGCTTACCCTTCATTTCAAGCACAGCAAAACGAAGTAGAACGTGGTTTACTAGGGGTCCGGGGTGGGATCGAGACAGAGCTTTAGCACAGTGCGTCCATCCCGTTCAGAGCCGACGCCACGCCCCCAAAACATTCCCTTTGTAGTTAGGATAGCGAAAGTTCCCAAGGCCGGTTCTTGGTGGAACGTCGGTAGCCAAAACAATCTTCTTCTGTGAGATAGCTGCCTGGGAACCTTGGCACCTGTGGAGAAAGCACTTAAACACTGAAAGGATTAAATATGGAGTCGGTTAAGCGAAGCAGCACAACACAGCATTCTGAACCTGACATTCCAGGGAGTACAACATTATCTGACCACTGGGTATATGGCTATATGCTCGATGCATGGAGCTCTTGGCTCTCAGGGAACTGGTTAGTTCGCTTGAGACTAGGGATGCCAACGTGGTGAAATTGAAAGCGAGAGAATGGTTTGTGGACAAGACCTCCGGGGACCTATTGGAACAGTCCCACTCTTGTGGTGACAGCTCTTCTGCTGTTGTGGAGATTGTGAAGGTTGGAAGGCAACAGGCTGAGGAGGAGGGGCATGATCCCTGAGATGGGAACCCTTCTTTGAATAATGGACCAAAATCTGAGGATGCCCTTCTGGGGTTGTGGGCTTTTGGTAGAGAGTGGTTTGATTATTAGGAATATAGAGGCGACGGCTTGTGACAGGCATTTTGATCTCATGTGGATTTGCCTGCCTGGTGCGAACACACTATCCAGATAGGTTGATAGTGCTGGGGAGGAGTTAGTGCTCATGGTGCAGGTTGCTGCCAATGACATTGGGAAAAGTCATTGTGCAGTCTTGGAGGAAACTTTTAGGCTACTTGGAAGAACACTAAAGGGTAGACTCTCAAAAGTAGCATTCTCAGAATTGCTACCAGTTCCATGTGCAGGGCCAGCTAGACAGGCACAGATTAGGGATCTCAACTCGTTGATAAAGAAAGTGGTTCTGGCATGAATGGTTTAGATTTGTTAGGCTCTGGGGAACTTTCTGGGACGTGATCTTTGGCTCACTGAGGAAATCGATGTGTATCCCAGGGTACATAAATAATGTCGCCGCCCTCGGGCAGAATTTCAGGGAAGGAAATTGGTACAGGAGGAAGTGGTAGGAAAAGGAGTTGCTCCAGAGCTTCCTCTGCCTGTCTGGTTTCAGGATAAGTTATGGTATGGGAATGGCATTGATGGCACTACTGGATGACCTCCTCCCAAATGTAGACAGAAGTGAGACATCTGCTTTTCCTACTAGATGTATCAGCAGACTTTTGATACATTGGACCATGCCATCCTGTTGAAACATGTGGAGGTAGGAGTAGGAATTAACGGATGTACTTTGGATCGGTTCAAATGGTTCCTTAGATGTAGGACTCGGGAGCCAATGGTGATTTGGAAGGCCAAGATCCTGAAGTAAATGGTACTCCCCACTTTTGATGGGATCCAACTAACTCTTGCTGACTGGGTTAAGTTGATTGAGCTTTGTTGCTGAAGAAGCATGCTGATGGAAATGCAGAAAAGGCATTCTTCACTCTGCTTAGCTTGGAAAATGCCCCCACCCACCTTGACTCTGCTGTCCTGGCCCCATGGATTCATGCTATGGTTACCTTAAGCAAAGACTTCTGTAATGCACTCTGTGAAAAATTCCAGAGCACTGAAGCTCCAGCTACTATCAGGCACTATACAGAATCTCCATATCACTCTCTTTCTATAGATATTCCTTTGGTTACTTATCAGTTACCAGATTTGATTCGAGGTTCTAGCTGTCACTTATAAAGCCCTTCAAGTCATTGGATGCAAATACCTGCAGTACTCCTCCTCCTGCGATATTTCCCTGCAACAGCTTCATTCATCTAAGTAAAGCCTTCTGAGAGAGCTATCTGACAAAGAGGCAAAATATGCAACTGTTCTCTGTGGTGGCCCCTACATTATGGAACAGGCTGCCTAGGCTATTATTAAGTGCCCCCCCCCCACTGCTATCATTTCACAAAATGACCCAAACAGAATTGTTCAGGAGGGCATTCCTGAAGAGGAAGCAACATTGTTTAACTTGCTCATTTTCAACAACTTTCTCAACCTTATGTTCCCACTTGCAGTTTGCAAACAATAGCTTGTACTTTTTGCACAAATTCCAATAGAGCGTTGCAGCTACTTTATTATGGCATTTTTTAATTGTCAGATTGTGCAATATTAGTGCACCTACTGATGAGATTGTCAACCATTTCGTCTGCCTCATTACATAAACAATATTTGCTGTCATTCATGGTCTTCAATTTTTGCTTTCATATAGATTGTTTTTAATGCCTGTTCTTATGAGACTCATAAGAAACACACAACTTTGGTTTAAATAAAGGTTTTATTTAAAAAGGAAAGATAGGAATGACAGTAGAATGTGCACAGAAACTTATACAAAGCACTACATTTGAGTTAGATTTAAACTACAACAGAAAAATATATTCAAAATATGTAACAGCACAACTACATTATATAATAATTCTCTACCCCTCTCCTTAAATACTTATATCCAAACTTTAATGTCAGTAATTTTTAATCAGTCATCTCTTCTATATTTTATCTCTATAATATAATTAACTTAATTGATTATGTTTCAACCTAAATAATAAAAGAAATCTTTTCATTTTTTCCAGAATTCCAGAAGTTAATTTAGCCATTGATGCACATTCATACATCTTGTCTATCCACTCAGGCATGTCATGTCTATCTCCTTTTCAATATCTCTTGCAGTAGCCATTTCCAGTTGTTACTCTTATCAATTTTACCACTATTATTCTTTGTATAGTGGCCATGCAATGGTTTACTTTGCTATACAGTTTTCAATGTTTCTTTCCTATAGTCATCTTTTGTACCCTTAAATTTAATTATTCCTTCTCTGTAAATGGCAGCCAGCATCTTCTCTTTCTTGTTCTTGATGTAATCATTCAGCATCAGCACCCTTTTTTCTTCTATTTGTAACAATATTAGGCCACCATTACTCTACAGCAAATATGTTGATCTATGTCACTTTAAGGATGTAGCGTAATTTGTCATGATTTTCCTTGTTTTGCAATCGAATGTATCCAATTTGGCTTGCATCCAATCAACAATTTTAGTTTTGTATCACATCACTTGGATGGCCCAGGTGTTTATAGCACAAATTATATTTCCACTGTTTAGTTTTTACTCGCGATCATCATCATCATCATCATCAAAGACAATAACAACAGCAACAACAAAAACAACCCTAACCTGTGAAACATTTCCTGTTTCACAGGCTAACTAACAATGCCCAAGACCCAGGTTCTCTAGTGCACAATGTGTGACTTACCTTTCACATTAAACTAGCTGGGTTGTTTTTTATATGTCTACATAATATATATTTATGATGACTTTTGAATATGCCAAGTGCTTCATTCATCTTTTTCTCCCTTTCCTACACAATATCTCATGACAAGCCATGATTATTCCCCTCCATAGGCAGAAAACTGAGGCTGATTTATCCAAAGGCCACCCAAGTCAGTCCAAGGATTTGAACCTAAGTAACCTCCTTACACTATATCCACTGGATCTCTCTCTCTCTCTCTCTCTCTCTCTCTCTCTGCAATGAATTGAACATAAAACAATGCACTACCCCAGAAAGCAACAGACCTAGTATTTTCAGACATCTCCTCACTGACATCCCCTGAGACAGTCTGATGTGCAAACCTCTCTGGGGGTTATTGTTATAAGCCAGTGAAGCAGTCTCTATGTGTCACTTAGAGGGCCAGCTGTCGCCACATAATAGCATTCATTCCACTGAACAATCAGTTGAATCTCCCTGGAGTAGTGGCTAAATTCTATTCTCCAAGCTTGCTACAATTTAACACGTGTTACTCCACACTCAGTCCTTTTCCATTCAGGACCTGAATTCATGTAACTGACATAAATTACCAAACTGTTTTATGTGGGGCTTGTAATTTTAAACTTGCCAGCTTTCCTAATTGTGCTTTTTAAGCCTGATCTCTAACTTTCTAAGGAGTGAAAAATTCACTCTTAAGAATATTGATAAAACATAATCTTGGAATTTTTATTTTACCTTTATATTCCCCTGGACAATACCTAGAAGACTGTTTTCTTATACTGACAAGTGGGGTCCCTTGTGAAAATTACAGGGGGGGGGCAGGATTTGAGGGAGCTGCACTAGGCGTCTGGCCTCCTTTCCAAACATCCTTCTCCTTTGCTCCACTCTCTTCCAAAGACCATTCCCCTTTCTTGTTTTTGTTTTGGGGAGGTTTTAAACCCTCACTCATGTACTTTGCATTAATTTTCATCTTTTTTTGCAAGCATGGGGGGTGTCCCAAGTTTGCAGAAACATCTGGTGTGTTTTGAAGAAGTCCTGATTCTCAGATTTAAGAATCTGCATGCATTTGGGACCACTTCAGAATGAGATATATAATTTTATTGAAAGCTGAATTTATATTCCAAATAACAACATAGTAAAGTAGGCCAACTTCTCTCATCAGTCTCACGCTGTGGTTATGTTGTTCAAAAAGAACTGAGTATGTCATTGTATCTTATATAGTCCAGTATATAGATACTCGAACACTCACCAGTGTGTCTCACATACTGTTCACTGGTTGCAAACAGGAAACCAATTTTTCAATTACTTGGTTCAACTGTTCGTTAACCCATTTATGACTGTTTGGCAGGTTGCTTCACTGTATTCCTTCTGAATCACGCAATACAATGCAAGTGGTATTTTGTGCGTGTGTATTTTCACACAGCCTGATTGAGTTCTACTATCGTTCTCATTGTCGCTGCATAATTATTCCATTCAGCAGGCAATTGTTTCAATAGACTGATCAGTCACAAATCATATAAATCAGACATAACTAAATGTTGTGTTTTAACAAAATCCTACCTTTTAGTGTTTGTATAGTGTCCCTAGTGACACTAATGGCTGCCAATTGGTTTGAATTAGCAGTGTCTTTTTGCATATGCAGATTTGCAAAAACTTGATGCAAATCCATTTGGCAGGCATTTGTGGCTGTTCAGCCTGAACTGAGCTGGCTGGGTGATCAGCTTATTTTCGATAGACTCTTCAAAAATGACTGTTGGACACATTCGTGGTGAAATTCACAATACCCCTAGTCCAGAATCTTGGTTTCTTTTGTCTTCTTTGGTGATGCATTTGTGCACAGAGGACCCTATGCATCTGGTCTGGACCTTTTGTGCTGTATTGAGATATCCAGGGAGATGGCTGGATCTAAGTATTTTTTCACACTTGATGCCTCCCCAGGGTTTTGGCAGGACAAAGTACACAGCCTTGTACTTTTAACACTCCATTTGGGAGGTATTATTTTCTCACACTTCCATCAGAGATCTATGAAAGAACTATACTACACATTTTCCAAGATCTAGAAGGCACCAAAGTTTACACTGATGACATTTTAATCTGGAGACAGACACTTGAATCAGAGACTAAAGAAAGTACTAGAAAGAGCCAGAGAAGCAGGACTGAAATGGAAAAAAAGAGATATTCAAATTCATAGTCAATGAAATATTATTTTGGGGAGAATGACTAATGAAGCAAAGATATTCAAGCTAATCACAATAGAGGTGATGCCACTTCTAATAGATAAAGGGATACAAAAATTCCTTGATCATGTTGCTTTTGTCAGAAAATCCATACCAAAGCAAGCAACTAGAACTTGCAATCTGAGAACACTACAGTATAATTATGCTCAGTGGACCTGGGATGCAAACCATATTGCTGAATTTGAGAAACTTACAGTGCGATCCTAAACTGAGTCATACCCTTCTAGTTCCACTGAAATCAATGGGCATAGACGGGTGTTGACTCCATGCAGGTTTGCACTGCTAAACAACTATTAAAGAAGGCTCCAATGGTCATATATTATGATGGAAAACACAGATGCTTAAGAAGAAGGGATTGGAGTCACCCTATCACGACACCATGGTGATCACTGCAGACCAGAGGCATATGCTTCAAGGGAACTCCCAAAGACAGAGTACCAGTAGGTACAAATCGAGAAAGAATCTCTAACCTCGGTCCCCGAATGCAAAAATATTCAGGTATTTATTTATGGGATGCCAGCAATTACAGATATTAATCACAAGCCACTAGACCCATAAAGGATCAGTGGACACTTGTTCCAGAAAACAGCTGCATTATTGATTGATTGATTGATTGATTGATTGATTGATTGATTGATTGATTGATTGATTGATTGATTGATTGATTGATTGATTGATTGATTGATTGATTGATTGATTGATTGATTGAGTGAGTGAGTGAGTGAGTGAGTGAGTGAGTGAGTTAGTTATGACATTTATAGACCACCTTTCTCATTGAGACTCCACACGGATCACACAGTGTGACATTAGTACTGTCTGTATCAAGGACATTTCCATAAACAATGCCATAGGGTAAATAAATACAAGTTTACAAAGACATAGCATTAGCAAGAATTCAATACAGAGTTGAAGAAATGCTGAAACAGAAGCAATTCTAGGCCTGACATTAGACTACACGAAGCACAGGTAGCTCATAGGTGCACGTATTTAAAGCAACAGATATTACATAAGACAACATAGTGGTGAAGTCTATGGTCCCTAACTCATTAGTGAAGCATCTGAGACCCCCTCCCTACAATATAGCCCTCCTATCTGAGTAAAAAGCCTTTTTGAATAATTCAGTTTTGCATCATTTGTGGAAAGCCAGGAGAGTGGGGGCTCTCCTGACCTCCTCAGGCAAGCCGTTCCACAGGGTAGGGGCCACCACAGAGAAAGCCCATGTACAGGCTGCTGTTGATTTTACCCATGTGCAGGCTGGCACCTGCAGGAGACTCTATTCAGATGAGCAAAGCTACCATGGAGGAACATATGGAGGGAGGCAGTGTTTGCTGGATTTGGAACAAGGCCATGAAAAGCTTTGTGTGTGATAACCAATACTTTGAACTGAGCACAGTAACTGATAGCTAGCCAATGGAGCAACTGCAGGATGGGAATGATGTTATGCTTCTGATAACAGTCGAGCCAAAGCATTTTGCACCAATTGGAGCCTCCTAGTTAACTTAGATGGGAGACCTATGTATAGTGCATGACAATAGTCAAATTCTGATGTTACCATAGCATGGATCCAGGTACCAGGTTGGCCGTGTTGAGGTAAGAAACCATCTTCCAGGTGAGAGTGAGATTGTAGAAAGCATTTTTTGTGGCTGCCTCAACTTGTTTTTCTATAGTAGCGCTAGATCCAGTATAACCCCTAGGCTCTTAACCGAGTTTGCAAGGGTCAGATGAACGCCATCAAAAGTGGGGAGTACAATGTCCTTCAAGATCTCTGCCTTCCCAACAAGCATCCAGTCTTGTCTGGGTTCAATTTCAATTTGTTATTTTTCAGCCATTTCACCACAATTGTCAGGCAGCGATCTAAGATTTCTACTGCATCCTGTGGGGACTGGATAGTGAGATATAGAGTTGGGTGTCATCTGCATATAATTTACACCTTCAATAAGTACCTGAAGTAGGCCTGATTGTGGCAGATGCATTTTCCAGAGCATTAAACACATTGTTTCTTCATATATCCATCAGTTTGCAAGTAAATCAAGATAAGTAGTATATTTTCTAGAGATGGCAGCTAAATATTGCTGCTTCCCACTCTGTACATCCCATTCTGCACTCTTATTTAAAGTATTTTTCTGCCATTCTGGCTCACTTCCAGTGTTGGAGCTAGGCTGGGAGATAAATGGGTAATGGAGAACACTAGCGCAAGGAATCAGAAAGTGCAGGATTTATCTCCCCTTACTGCATTTTCTTCTAGAAGCAGATCCCACCCCACACTTCATAAATGAGCACATGTATAAAATACACATGAATCCTGCCAAAAGTCTAATTGTTCTGTACCTCTATCATGTCTCTGTTATCCTGCTCCTCTCCTTCACCTCACTAATCTTCATGCCATACATCCTGAGCCAACCAGATTCAGAGGCTTTGCTTCCCAAGCACATCATGAATGATATGAACTAATGCTAATGAACTTTGCTAATGATATGAACTTTGCTAATGCTCTATCTTTGTCAACTTGTATCTATTTACCCTATGGCATTGTTTATGGAAATGTTCTTGATATTGCCTGTACTAATCTCAGTGCGAAAGGTGGACTATAAATGACATAAATAAATGAATAAATATTTAACTCTTACGTAACAAACTAAGCAAAACTCAAGTTACCAGTTAAGTGCAGTGGTCAAGAACAGAGATGGGCACGAACAGCAATACGAACAAAAAAAAGCCACGAACAGCCCAATCTGCTGTTCACGAACAAGCTGTTCATGAGGCCCCATTCTAAACGAACAGGTGGTCGTTGCAAGCCTCATTAAGCCAGACAGTCTGGCACCTGCAATCAATTCCCTTGGCAACTTAGGCAGGGATTGTCTGAACTCTGTCTGAACCCCTGCTATTGCCTTGGAAAGCTAAGTCCAATTTAGCTTGATAGGCAGGTCTTCCTTTCAAGAGTGGAGCTCCAAATTTGTTACAAGGGAGCAAAGAGCAGGGGGGAGGGGGGCTCCCAGCTCTGGCTTAGTTTGCAGACAGTGGAGAGGGAGAGACAGTTGCTGTTGGCATTTTGATAGAGCATTGGATAGCATTGGAGCTTGAATTTTCTTTGATGCAGAGAAGTTAGCCGTGTTAGTCTGTGGTAGCAAAATCAAAAAGAGTCCAGTAGCACCTTTAAGACTAACCAATTTTATTGTAGCATAAGCTTTTGACGAAGAGAACTTGATTCTCGAAAGCTTATGCTACAATAAAATTGGTTAGTCTTAAAGGTGCTACTGGACTCTTTTTGAATTTTCTTTGTGTGTGGTGGGATATGAATCTACCCCTTCAAGTTCCAGGGCTGCTGCCAAGCTCTGGACCAAACTATTATTTATTATTGGTATCTTTCCTGCTGCCTGCTCAGGTAAGGTTTCTGGGAGTGGTGCGGTAGGGATCTACCCATTCAAGTTCCAGGGCTGCTGCCAGGCTCTGAGGTCAAGCTATTATTTATTATTGCTACCTTTCCTGGTGCCTGCTCAGATCAGGTTTCTGGGAGTGGTGCAGTAGGGATCTTGACTTGGATGATGGCTAGAAGAGAGCCTGCTGGCCCCTACAAACAGCCAACCACGAACATGTTCGTGAACAGGGCCATGTTTGTGGTTGTTTGTGATTCCCTGTTTGTGGATGGCAACAAACAACAAACATCATGTTCATTTTTTTTCCTGTTCGTGCCCGTCTCTAGTCAAGAATAGCAGGGCTCTAATCCGGAGAACCAGGTTTGATTTCCCACTTCTCCACTTGAAGCCAGCTAGCTGACCTTGGGTCAGTCACAGCTTCTCCGAGCTTTCTCAGCCCCACCTACCTAACAGGGTGATTGTTGTGAGGATAATAACACACTTTGTAAACCACTCTGAGTGGGTGTTAAGTTGTCCTGAAGGGTGGTATATAAATCAAATGTTATTATTATTACTGTCTTCTTACTGACTCTCTTCTTGTTATGAACATTATTTGGGTAACTATTGCCTTTTTGTCTTTTGTAAACAACTCTCCCCTGTTGTAAACTTTAAGTAAATTAATTCAGCTAATATCCCAAGAGCAGTTAAATCCCACTCGCCCCACACACACTTTACTTGAACTTAGATATACAGCTAAAATAATCTGGTGAGGGGGGAAAAGATACAGCAATAATGTTGTCAGCTGAAGAACAGAAACTTGATACTTTTGAACTAGACAGGCAATGAAACAGATTAGATTTGTACGCAATAAACTCCATCAGGGGAAATTGCAGTTCAGGAGGTATGAACTGCATTTAAGGCAAAGTTTTGAAGACGCAATATGTGGCTCTTAATACATTTTGTAGCAACAGCAGTTTCTGGGGTTGGCTAAGCTGTCAAGCTGCAGCAAACATGACAACTTTTCTCTTCCTCAGTGGTATTTAGGTTTAACTAGTAAAGCCACAGCCAGACTATAGCCCGTAAAAGGAGACCACTACTTCCACCAGTACTTACTTGGAGTCCAGGAAAACTGCAAGAGCTATATCTTTCTACTCATCTTAGATGTGCAAGAAATTTAAATTCATTTATTATTATGTCATCTATATGTTTTTCCTCAATTATCATTTATATTGATCAAAGCTATAACCAGATCAGAGTAAGGGCTAAAACGCAAGTGATGTTGTGAATCCTTGTTTGGATTCTCAGATGTGAATTGAGTTCCCAAAGAAGATAGGAGTCTCAGAGTGGACTGGAGCCATTGTGCTCCCCTCCCAGGTCTATCTACTTTGTTTTAAGGCTATGGAGTGGATAAAGATGGGGACAATAATGGTGCCTCTCTTCTTCCCCTCCTACCGTGAAAAGAAGCCCAGAGGGGCATACTATGGCCCTGATCCAGAATGGGACCACTTGTAGTAACATTTGACAGCTCAGTTTCACAGCTGGAGATCAATACACAGAACCCCAGTATCACTTCTTCTTTTGAACTATCTGACAAATGGGCAGCAGTCCTCCCACTTTCTGTCAGTCACCAGTAGGGATGTGCATAGCAAACAAAAAAAAATTGAAAATGTACACAGAAATCACTGGTTCAGCTTGCTAAAGCAGCTTCCAAAATGCTGAACCAAATCAAGGAAACAAGGCTGTAACCATCCCACCCCCCACCCAAAAACATTTCTTCAGCCCTTCCTGGGTAATGGCATTGACATGGAGTGGCTTGTTGGGATCAAATTGCAAAAAGTTTATTTTGTGTGGGGAGGGTAGAAGCAGATGGCAAGGTGCCGTCGGTGCCAATGTTGCCATCGCCACCCCTTTCTGTGCATTTTTACACACAATGCAAGGAAAGGCTGGCAACATCCGCATAGGCATGCACACATGGGTTTGGGGAGGAAGGAGTTTCTTTCAGTCTCTGAGCCCTGGCCGCCATAGAGGCTCATGTTAGGTCCCTCTCAGGCATGTTGAGTTGGTTGATGCTCATTCGATGGCCTTCTGCTGCTGCTGTCCTTCACTTAGGGACCATAGTGCTAGGACCACTCACTGACTTAAGAAGTTCTCTGAAGATGGTGGATCGAGGAGCAGTAGGAGGAATTTCATCTTGCCCAGAAAGCCATCTATCTTGTGGGGCTCTTCTGATGAAAACTGTTAACTCAGCATTAAATGATGGGGATGTAGCACATATTGCGCCTGTGCACACACACGCACCAGTATTCCATGCAGAAGGACTGATCTGGGGGACTTACTCAGTTCTGTCCACCACCTTGTCTTCTTCATTCAGCTCTAGGTTTACAGGGCAATTGGCAGCCAGCAACTTGTCCAGGCTCCCACTTTTACTAGTAAAAAATAGGGGAGAAAGAGGAACATCCTCTCTCTGCTTCCCTTCCAGTGATGGAAAAAATAACATCTAGACCTCCCTTTCTGAGCACTGTTATGCACAGTACAAGGGCAGGTTGGCAGCCAGCGGATTTAAATAGGGAGTCCCAGGCTGCTGCAAAGAGGAGTAGAGTAAGGAGGATTAATCCACCCCTCATTGTGAAAATAAAACTACAAGGCAGAGGGAAACATGCCATAACAGCAGGACTCACAGTTAATAATTTATTGGCCCTCTCACTAAACTCCCATAAAGAAGTTTTTTTAAAAAATTGCTGCACTGTTCTGGTTGGCAATGGAGCACTTTCCTGCTTGTGAGCCCTTGGCGTGCCATGCCACATCACTTTGCCAGTAAGTTTCCTACCATTGTGTATACCCACCAACACTTGCCTTCTTTGGGGTTCACTGTTGTGTGAGTTTTCATGTGCTTGAGAAAAAATTCATTGGATCAAAGGGGTTTTGGATGGTGCAGTTTTTCTTTAAATGCAAATTCAAGCATTTCCCCACTCCCTCTTTTGAAAAGAACAGTGTGTGCATGCATTCTCACTGTACAGCCGCCCAATACTCACTTTGATGCGTGCCTTCCCCAAGCATTCCTCAGGGGCCATAAACATGGAACTCCATTGTTGCATGTTCTCAAACTTGACAGGTCAATGGTTTAGATGGAGAACTGTGTTCAAGTGTGATTTTGGTGCAGTTGAGTGCAAACACACCTGCCCCAAAGCCTTATTTCCCTACCCCCACCCCTGCATTTGTGCATGCACAGCCAACATGCAAGCAATGGGCTGAAACTCATAAAACCTCATAAAAACACCAAAAAAACCCCATATCAGTTCTAAGCCAGCACCAATCCAGCTGGAACAAACAGTAATGGAATGCAATTATTCTGGAACTCCCCAGAATTGAAACTGAAATGGAAAGAGTACAGTCCTCTGCACGCTTATTTCTTTATCTTTTTTGGAGGCATTCTATAAAAAATTTAACTCATAAAATTATTTTAACTGATTCAGAATATTATATTCAACTGCTTCAGTCTCCTCAATCTCAAATTTCTTTTGGCTGAATCCTATCACTGCCATCAATATGTAAAGTTCATGGTTTTCAGTGTTTAAACAGAGGTAGAATGCTGCATAGTTCGACTAGAAGTGACTGTGTCCCTGAGTCCACCATGGGGACTCTGCCATTTTAGGGATTAAATACCCTCTTACAAATGCTGCAAGGGTCCAGTGCTGATTGGGACTTTGGCATGGAGGGGCTTCTGAATGTCCCGTGCCATTTTCAAGAGCTCAGACCTCTGGTCTTAATCAGAATTGGACCCTGCAGCATTTGTAAGCAGAGGGAATTTGATTCCTAAAATGGCAGAGGTGTCCCCGTGGTGGATTCAGAGATGTCATCATGTCTGTTTGATTCTAACAGATTGAACCCAAAAGGGCTTTTAAGTACAGTTCTTACATATAAAACATCAGGTAAACAGGATAAAAAACAATAATCTTAATTCACTACTAGGGATAGGTGAAATAAGGACTTCGGAAATGAGGTTTAAAACTATTTACAAATAACATACAGCTGTTCCTGGACACATGAAGTTATATAACATTTCTGATATTAAGCACTGGATGCACAGAACAGTTAACAAACAAGCTTGTATTCTTGTGGCGAATATTGAGCTTCCCTCAACCTCAGGATTCTCACAGTGTACAAGTGAACACTCAGAAACTACAGATCTTTTACTACAATCATTAGCAAGTTTCCCTCAGAAACCTGGCCCAGTCTCTTCCTAACACATTCACTCTGCTAGCGTGCTTTATTATAAAAGACAGACCCTGAGACTTCTAAAGTTTCTTGAGAAAAGATTATCAGCCTCCCTGTCTGTAAGCCCAAACTCTGTCTCCAAACATTCACTGCTTACAGTTTACATGTTTACACTCAAAATAAACTCTGAGACTTATATTGCCTTCTGAGACAGGTTCTCTCAGGACAAGAGCCCTACCTGATCTGAACGGATAGTGTAACAGTTTTTTCTCTCTCTCTCTTCCCACATATCCTCAGTCATTCGTGAGCTGTGATTAGTTGTTTGCTGCTCTGGCATACAGGGAATTGGTGACAGACAGGGAAATGGCAACTGACAGAAAAGGGAAGGAACTCTGTCCATCCATCATAGCCCTAAGATTAAAAATACTGATATTTGCTCAGATACAGACTGCATCGATCACGTTTTGGTTTTGTAGTGGTTACAATGTTTTGTCCAAAAGCTTAGCATTTCAAGAGACTAGAGTTAATAGCGAACCACCTGATAAACAAACCAAATCTTTAGGATGGCTGCATGGCTGGCTGAGAATATAATAGGTTAAAACTAATATTAGTGAATGTCTTCATGGTTTGTTGTTGTTGGATAGGAATAAAACATTTACTCTCCTGGGATGTGAATGAGAATGTTATGTGTGAATGCTTCTACTTTAAAAAAAGAAATCAAGGATAGACTAAGAATATTTTCCACGACTGGCTACTTTTCCACAGACAGTGAGTATTTACCATTTGGGATTAATCAAATGAGCAGACCTGCACGTACTATCTAAAATGGTCTGCTATAGGACGGGTACAGCACATTATTTTCTGCCCTTTATTCCATTTCAGCACTGCTCTACAAAGCAATTCATTCACAAAGCTTTTTTTTTAAAGAGCATTTTCATCTGAATTTTCTGTCATCTGTTAACAGTCAATCTAGTTTTCTTCTTTGGTCATGACTTTGGCAAGTGACCTGAGTTCCTTTAAAAAGACAATGCTGAGGTACGCCAAGTTATTTTTAATAGTGTGCACACAGCAGAATTTTCATTCACTGTGATTTCTAGCAATAAACTATGTAACATTAATAGCCTATGATGGGGAGAGTTATCTGAGTGGCATTACTGCATGAAATATCTCGTGGATGTTGAAGAAATGAAGGCAGATCTTGAATCTTATCTGACATCAGCAGTTAGTATACAATGATGCTATAGTTAAATGATAAGAAAAACAGAGAAAAGTCTGGCATTCTACTAGATAGGTCCTGAACCATAGAATGTCATCAATAAGTCAAACCACATGTGCATTGTAAAGCACAGGAAGGTCAAAATGTGCCTGTAAATCAACCTTACTTGAGTGGCCATCAGCTGAGTCAGAAACTGAATACAAATGCATTTTAAATTGCTTTTCTGCTTTTTTGCTCCCTGTCAACAACAGGATGGAGATGAAGAGCGCTCTAAGTAGCACATATGAGCTTGGAATTTCTGCCGCTTTCTGATACTGCACTGTGTCAACTGTTGTTGCACAAAATATACCATTCACTATAATAAAGTAATTGGGAGGGAAGGCAGCATGGTATAGCCTGATCTTGCCAGATCTCGGAAGTAGAGTCAGTACTTGGAGAGGAGACAACTAGGGAAGACTCTGCAGAATAAGGCAATGGCAAACCACCTCTGCTTCTCACTTGCCTTGAAAGCCCCAGCAAGGGTTGCCATAAGTCACTTGTGACTTGACAGCACTTTATACACATAATAAGGTAATTGCATTATACAGCAAATTAGAACAACACTCACACTTAACTTTAGTATATAAATTAGAATGTTTGAAATTAGCCAGTTTTGAGCATAAGCATATCAGTTCAACTCCCTTTATGAACAGTATTCTGTGGTGGTCTATGGTTGTAAACATTCACCAGCAGTTGAAGACTTTCTGATTTGCTCTGGTGTAACCTCTGTGACCCCTTCTTCCTGCCCAGTTTTCACTGTTCTTTTAATGTTTTTATGTATGTACTTTAGCTTTGGTTTTAATTATTTTTGTTTAGTTTTAATGGTTTTATGATGTGTTTATATTATGTGTGTGTTTTAACATGTTAGCTACCTTGGAGCCTTGACGAGGGTAGCAAGATGGGGTATAAATTTTGTAAGTAAGTAAGAAAGTAAGTAGGCAAGCAAGTAAATAAATAAAGTAAAATGGTGACCAACCAACTGGCCCATACAGCTCCCCAGCCATGTTTTTTTTTTTTAACAAAGAGAAGCAAATATTTAATAACCGCTTCAGGTTGGGGAGGGGGAGCAGGCCACACACATTTTTATAGCAGTTAATAAACAACAAATGAAGAAAAAAACTAAAATAAAGAGGAAGCTATTGGCATCCAGATAGGGCACAAGGGGGAGGTCCAATTAAAGATCAGATCCTGCAAATCTACAGGGGCTGACCTTAAACCATAAGCCTGCTCAGGGTTGTTTCTCACATCGAACAATGGCGTGGTTAGCAGTGTCCTGCCCCAGAGTTAGGAATACCAGCTTTATTAAATAAACAGTTATTCTATACAAATCAAGGCCTAAATATTTTATAAGTTAAAAAACGTTCCATCCATCTTCAGATTAATCTCTCCGCTGGCTTCTCAGAATGGGGGGAGGGAGCTCTATGGTCCAAGTGGCTCTATGGTCACAGGCAAACCATTACAGGTCAGGAGGGTGGATTAGCAGTGATGCAGAGCCTCTGCCGGGGCTGAGGGGCACCACCTTAAGCGGCCTGGCCCTGGAGCAATAGCAGAGACCCTCCTAGGGTTGCCACACACACACACACACACCCCTGCCCAAGCGGGGGATCCCCCGATTCCACCCTCCCCCTGCGCCCACTTACCTGGCCAGCGGGGGGCATGCTCCTATGGGCACCCCCTCGCTGGTTGGTGTGGTGCACTCCTGGGTACGGGGCATGCTCCCGCACCGCAAGAGCAGGTGGCAGTGACAGAAAGAGAGCAGACGGCAGCGGCAAGAGCAGGCCGCTCTCTCTGCCCCTCCCCGCCGTGCCTGACAGCATCATGTGGGGTGCCCTTTGCCCTTGCGTGATGACATCACTCCCGGAAGTGACATCATCATGCATGCCGGGAATGCCCATGTGCTTTGCGCACGCACAGGCACAACATCGAGAGCAGTAATAGGTTAGGAGCCAGCATCCCAGTCTCCCACTGGGAGACTTGAGGGACCTGGAAACCCTAGACCCTCCCCAGGGCTACAAGTTCAGACTATGTAAGATCTTCCCCTGCCCCAGGGGCCACTGCCTCAGTCATGCCAAGCTCATGTCTCCCTGACCCCTCAAGACCTATCTAGGGTTTCCAGCTTTCATAGCAAAGGGGCAAGATGAGGTCAGGGGTACTCAGGCCAACTCACAGCCACAGGAAAGGCCACACCCAAGGGAAATTGAAGCCCCTTCAGCCATGTATTGTGGTGTGCCAGATACAACTCTGTTGGTCAAGAGAGGCAGTAAAAACAGCCATTTTCTCAAACTTCCCTTGCTTAAGTGCCGCCACAAGGCTACTTGTCCTGAGGAGAGCGGAGAGAAAAGAGAACAGCCGTCATCGAAAAACCTGACTGAAAACTGCACGATGAGATCATATTAGAATATATACTAAAGCAGTCTATTAGTATCTGACTAAAAAATTCAACTACTGCGGTAAATGTTTTTGAAACTCAGTAGTATATTATGTTATTTTTCCTTTCCTTTTTCCTTTAGAAGCTCCTTGATATGAAGATCTTGAGCTGCAGAATTATTTAATCTATTGTTTAGGGGACATAAGAATTGAAATAAATTTTGCAACTGCCAGTGTAATTTTAGAAGCCCTATCACTTTTTATTTATTTTATTTTAAATTTTACTCCATTTATTCTCTGTCTTTCCCCCCAATGGGCATCCAAAGCAGCTTACATCATTCTCCTCCTTTTTATCCTCACAACAACCCTCTGAGGTATGCTGAGAGGGTTTGAGGTCTCCCGGTGAGCTTCCAGGACAGAGTGGGCTCTCCCAGATCCTAGTCTGACACTCCGACAGGTAAACATATCATGAAATAGTCCGCATCATAAAAATTAATCAGGCTAATTAATCAGGATTGCTTTCTGACAAAACAGTATTTTTAATGGAGTGTTGCAAATTACTAAGATTATAAGGTTATTTGGGGACTCTCATCAAAAAGCACCCTGACCTGGATAGCCTAGGTGAGCCTGATCTTGTCAGATCTCAGAAGCTAAGCAGGGAAAACCTTGGTTAGTAATTGGATGGAAGATCTCCAGCAAAGACCAGGGCCGCAGAGGCAGGCAATGGCAAAACACCTCTGTTAGTTTCTTGCCATGAAAACCCTACCAGGGGTCGCCATCAGTCAGCTATGACTTGAAGGGGCTCTCCTCCTCATCAAAAGCCAGGATAAAAACCCAACAAATGAACAAATAATACTGGATCAGAGCTAGCAACAATGGCACAAGTCCCTATCCATAAACTGTGGTAGGATAGTGTAGAAAACTGACCTTGAGAACCAAAGAGGACTGGACATATGAAATCATCTGTGTCAGACCACTGATCTTTCTAGCTCAAAGTCCATTTCTCTGACTGACATAGGTCTTCCAGGATTTCAAACAAAGGAATATTTCCCCCAATATCTGCTACAAGAGTTCAAAGATACTTTGGTTGACCCTGGGATCTTTTACAGGCAAAGCATATACTCTATCAATGACCCATTTATTTACTTACATTTTAACTTATTCTCCAAAACGAGACTCAAGTTAAGTTACAAAGATAATAAAACTATATTCAATTAAAATCTATAAAAATTAGGAAACATTTGTATTTAAAAATTAATAAATATTTACCATTTTTCAAGGAGTTCAGGACAGCATACATGATTCTTTTTCCTCCTCGTTTTTATCCTTACAACACCCATGTGAAGGCAGTAGTATAAGTCTAGTTCAAGGTCACATAGAGAATTTCATGTGAGCAGGGGTTTGAATCCAGAACTCTTAAGTCCTAGCCTAGATCAGCACTTCAGCCACTATGCCACCCTGGCTCCCATGAGCCCTCCTGTGCTTTAGGGATACTCAAGAGTCTAGCATTCATCTTCTTTTCATCTATCATTGTCTGTCCATCCGTGAATCTGTCCATCTCTCTCTCTCTCTCTCTCTCTCTCTCTCTCTCTCTCTCTCTCTCTAGTGGAGACTCAAAGTGGCATACATTGTTCTTCATTTTATCCTCACAACAATCCTGTGAGGTAGGTAAGACTGAAAGTATGACCAGCCCCAGATCACCCAGTGAGCTTCCATGGGGATTTGAACTTGAGTCTCCCAGACTGTAGTGCAACTGTCTGTCCACTATCTCATACCAGCTCTCAAGGAACTCTGTACATGCTCTGAGGAATCTACTACAATCTAGATAAATTGTACTTAGATGAGATAGACAAACTTTATTGCTTTTATCTGAGAGATTTTGTGTGTGTGCATGTGTGTGTGATAGTGTGCTCTTCACTATGTTTTGTATTTTCCCCCTTTACTACCCCCCTTTTGACACCCTTGGATACACACCTTAACCTGGTGAGGGGGTTTGAGTATGTCAGTGCAGCTGAGAGTAATACTGTCAGGAGCTCAGGCTTGGTCAAGAGTGTACCTCCTGGAAGAGACACTCAAGGTGGAATGGTCAAAGCTGAGACTCTGAGTAAGATGCATCTACCCCCCTCCCCTTTTTCAGGAATCAGCATTCACATCAGCAGAAGAGAATTGACTGTTTCGATGGTGATGGGAGTGGAGGAATTCTTGAAGACTAGTTACTGGGCAACAAGAGTAGTGGAAGATGATTCTGGCAGAAGATCTTTCACAGACAATGGCAGTGACACTTCAGCTAATCCTGGTTAATATTGTGCAGAAGAAGGAAATGGTAAACCACTTCTGATAATATCTTACCTTGAAAACCCTATGATGAGACCATCCAAAATGAAATAAGATATAGTGCAGCAAGACAGGACCCGCCAGGTTGGATGGCTACTGGGGAAGAGCAGAGGACAAGTAGGAAAAGAGCTGTTCTTAATGATGTGACTGGATTAAAGCCAAAAGGACATTCAGTTGCTGATGTGAATAGCTGCAAAAGGAATTTTCAAAGCTGTGAGACACATAATAGAAACACTGAATGGGAGAAGTATGAAGCCAGGTAAGCTAGAAATCATAAAACAGGAAACAGAACATTTAAACACTGCAATCATAGGTGAAAGTAAACTAATGTGGACCAACTCAGGACATTTTCAGTCAGAAAACCAGTCTTTTACTACAGAAATAACAAACTCAAAAGAAACGGTGCTGCTCTAATAGTGAGGTGGGACATAGCACAAGCAGTCAAGAGCTACAATGCAAAGTCTTATCAAGTAATATCAGTCAAACTTGATGGAAGCAAACCAAGGAAAGGCAAGTCAAAAAAACGAGCCAACAGACTGTTGTGTAGCTACTCCAATGTGTATTCGTAACTAAGGCAACAAGCAAGCCAACAACAAAAGGAAAGGGGAGCGCCTGTGAATCTCGGCTGCTCCCGACGGGAAATTGGCAACGGGCTTGCCAGGCTAAATTATCCCGTTTCGCAGTAAATTAGGCTTCTTCAATGGCCAATACAATAAACTCCTGAAACTTGATGGAAGGCCTATTAACATAACCATTATTCAAGTTTATGCCCCAACTACAGATGTTGAAGAGGAAGAAATCCAAAACTTTTACGCAAGTATCCAAGAAGAAATTGATCAGACACCTGAACAAGATATGTTGATAATTATTGGTGACTGGAAGGAAAAAGTAGGAGACAAAGCAGAATCCAGCATTGTCAGAAAATTTGGACCAGGTTCATAAAATAAAGCAGGAGAACAACTCATAGGAAGCCAACAACCTGTTCAAAATAACCAGAAGGGGAAAACCTCCTATGGAGACTAAATAGAAATGTCCAAGTAACTCATACAAATTTTTATCCCAAAGTGCAAGTGCTCTGAGTGCAATTTACACAGTACATGTAAGTTACAGTTCAATAAAGTTTCTCAACAACAAATAACAACAAACAGGAAACATAACTTCTTTCAACAGGGTAGTCAGCCTGGCTTCTTTAAACAGTCATTTTCTATCCAACCCAATGCAAGGTTAAGTATAAGGTAAGTCTAATATCATTCCAGTGAGTAATTCAATGTTGTTGTTTTTTTCTTTTCTAGATATGAGAACTGTTACTGTTACTGTTAGGAAAGAATGGTTTCCAATTGGCAAAGGAGTCAGACAAGGATGCATCCATAGCTTTTCTTTTGTAGATATGAGAACTGTAGATATGTTCCAGGGGACATATACTAGTATCACACTAGCATGCTGACATCACTTCCAACAAAAACTGGAAGTGATGTCATGATGCCAGGGGGATGCTCTAGATTCTCCATAGTGATATCAGTGTGCCAGTGTGATGTTAGCACTCCAGTCCCCACTCCAAAATATTCCAGAGGTTGCAGGCTGTGGACTGGCCACCCTAAGTATTTTTTTACAGGAGACAGAATTAGAAAATGGCATCCTCTATCTACAAGGGAACAGGCCACTCTACCACTTATTCCACTTCATTGAGACATACACATAAATCTTAGAATGTAAAGTGAAAGCTGCACTGAAAGCAATTGGGAGAAACAAAGCACTTGTAGTACCAATAGAGCTAGTTCAAGCTACAGAAACTCAGTCCATCAAAATCTTAACAAGAATCTGTCAACAAATATGGGAAACAAAACAATGGCACATAGACTGGAAAAGCTCAGTCTACATTCCAATTCCAAAAAAGGGGATGCCAAAGACTGAAGCAACTATTGGACCATTGTGTTAATTTCCCACGCAATCAAAATGATACTCAAAATTCTACAGCAAAGACTCTTACCATATATGATACGAGAAATGCCAGATATTCAAGCTAGATTCAGGAAAGGAAGAGGCACTAGAGATCACATTGCAAATTTATAATGGCTAATGGAGCATACTTGGGAATTTCAGAAGAAAATCAGCCTATGATTTATAGATTACAGCATACCATTTGACTGTATGGAGCATGAAAAACTATGGATAGTGTTAAAATAAATGGGGGTGCCACAATATCTGGTTGTTTTGATGAGCAACCTATACTCTGGACAAGAAGTTACTGTTAGGAGAGAATGGTTTCCAATTGGCAAAGGAGTCAGACAAGGATGCATATTAACTCCCTACCTGTTCAACCTCTATGCAGAGTATATCATAAGAAAAGCTGGACTAGAATTAGAAGAATGAAAATTGGTAGAAGGAACAGTAACAATTTGAGATATGTAGATCACACTACATTACTGGCAGAAAATAATAAAGACTTGACCTGAACATTGATGAAGGTTAAAGAAGAAAGCACCAAAGCAGGATAACAGCTGGACATCAAGAAGACAAAAGAAACTTTTAAAGCTAGCAATGAGGAAATTGAAATGATTCAAGATTTTTCTATTCCTTGGCTCAATCATCAATCAAAAGGAGGAATACAACCAAGAAATAAGAAGAAGATTGTGACTTGGAAGAGCAGTTGTGAGCAGAAGACCAAGATCAAGATAATCTAAACTATGGTTTTCTCCATTACTATGTATGGATGTGAAAGTTGGACCATGAAGAAAGCTGACAGGAGGAAAATTGATTCATTTGAAATATGGTTCTGGAAGAAAGTTTTACAGAAACCATGGAATGACCAAAAAGAGAAATAAGTGAGTTCTAGATCACATCAAGTCTGAATTCTCCCTAGAAGATAAAATAACAAAACTGAGGCTACTGTACTTTGGTCACATCATGAGAAGATAAGGCTCTCTGGAAAAGACGATAATGCTGAGAAAAGTGGAAGGCAGTAGGAAAAGAAGAAGACCTAAAATGAGATGGGTTGACTCAATAAAGGAAGGCACGTCCTCCAGTTTCAAGATCTGAGCAAGTCTCTTAATGACAGGATGTTTGGGAGGTCTTTCATTTGGAGGCAATTCGATGGCATGTAACACACACACACATAACCCTTTTGAATCTACTCACCATTTCCCTCTTTTTTCTATAATAAACCATCTTTATTTCTAAAATAAACCATTTTCTAGCTTCCTTAGCACAATACATTTCTATGAGTTAATTCTCTGAATCTCTTTCCTATGTGCCAAATCATCTGGGCACTGCGTAGTTTGCTATAAGGTATTTCCCAGGGTTTCCAACATGTTATTTTGTTATAGCGCTAGGACTGAGCTGGAGGGGCACCTTCTCAGCAGGTCAGTCTAGATGTTCTCAGGAGGATTCTGATTGGTGGTAGCAATTTTCCAAGAAAACATTGGTCTAAGGGAACTATCAGGAAGGAAAGACACCCCTCCCAACCATAACCATTATAAAATCCCAAAAAATCATTTAACTTGTTAAATAAATGATAGCATAATAGAAGCAAAGGTGTTAGATGAGTAGCTTAGCTTCAGCATCTAAGTTTTTGATGCCTCATCAGTCAGTCACCTAGACTCTTAGGCATCTGAAACTAGGTTGAGGAAGAATATCTTGGAGCAGATCTTTCTGTACTTTGCTTCCTCTTCCTAGTTAGACAAGAAATGCCACAACTATAACACTTCACTCTAAAAGTGAAGAATTTATCATTTCTTTCTTAGTTTATTGATTTCAGGCGTTCTATGGAGGTCATCTAAATTGTTGAAGGTTTTAGGATGACCATACTGTACATTCACTATGCAGTGGAGAAGATAAGTGTATTTCCCATAATAAGCATCATTCCGAGCAGCAAGACTTTTGTATAAAATGGAAACTAATTAGCAGTTATTTACTAAGCTCTGATTGGCTAACCTCTGCAACTTCACGAAATAATGTTTGAAAGAAACCCATTTCTAAACCTTTCTGTTCTAGCACTTAACATTTATAGCATAGTTTAGAGTGTTCAAACAATAGCTCAGCCCGCTCTCTTACATCAGTCCTGTCAGGCAGGCTGGTAATATCACTCCCAACTTGCAGATAGGGGTTGACCTCAGTTTCCCTAGCATGTTCATGGCCAATATCATGTCCTGTATTGCACCAGTGACAACTGCCTAAGCTGTGGGGCCAAACTAGAGGTTACATTTTACACAAGTTCCCAATGGAGTTACAAGTCCCTGGGGGCAATTCCATATAAAATCACCACAGGGACCCGATTCAAATCAGGACCATGAGAAAGGGAAGGAAGGGCTTCTGCTTCCCCCATATCATTTTCTGTAATCAAAACAGTCCAAGGGCCATGGGGCATTATTTGCCCACTGGGGAACTGCATGTGCATGCACAGCACTCCAGCAGGGCAAATAATGCCCCACCCTTTGAGTCATTCCAGCTCCAGAAAATGGTGGGCAAGAAGGCAAGAGCCCCTCTCCCCCGGTTCCCTGGTCCAGGTGTAAATCAAGCCTCTTGTAGTGCTTTTTCATGGAGTTGCCATCTGGTGACCCACAGCTGCAGTATGACTGCAAGTCCCTGTGATGGATTCATTTAAAATGTAAAGTAATTTGCCCCTGAGACTATACTAGGATGACAAATTCCAGGTGGGTAGTCAATATATTATTGCAAAAATAATCAAGAATCCTGTACTACCGAGAAAACTACTGATGCTGTTGCAGCATAGTGGTTAAGTGGCTGGGTTGCTTTGACCTGCTTTGACCATTGTAAAAACAGGAAATGTTAGATATGTTAATATATAGTTCTACAGTCAGTTGATGTATTTAGATAATATTTTTCACACTGCTGGCTTTATTGCTATGTTGTTTTGCTGGCGTTATTGTCAACTTGTATTTACTGTATTATATTATTTTAACTTTCTTATAAGCCTGTCTGTGATGGAAGGTTGAGATGTTCTGATAAACAAAGAAATAAACATGTTATCTGATCATCCCATTTCTTTCCTCTGCCCAGAGAATAAGCTCTCAGCATAGCAAGTAAGCTATAAGCTTCAGTGTATAACTTCACAGCAAAGATACAAAAGGAGCACCCCAAGCAGATTGCTTTCTGCAGTTTCTTTCAAATGGTATAAACATCCAGAGTCTCACTGATGGGTACTTAGATGAGTAACTTTATTTACACAGATAGCTTCATTAACCAGCCTCCTTAAGTGCATGAAGCTGCCCAGATGGTGATGGCTACAGATAGGTGGATGTGAACCTCTAGAGAGATGGGATGAGGCAGAGAGTCACGAAGCTAATCAGGTGGATGTTGCATGTTGCACTCATGCATTAGCACTCAGACAGCTCTTTATAGAATACATGCACATTAACGCAAAGATAGTCTTTTACAGCAAAACAAGCTGGAATATGCCCTGCCTCAGCTGACACTAAAAGGAAGGTGTAGGTAGTTTTCCTGTTGACTGCTTACGTCACTGATACTTAAAGCTTTTGAGCAAGTTGTGTACCAACTGTATTGACATGTTGCTTTAAATGTTTGGGCATCATTACTCTTTCATTTATAAGCAGGATATATAATCGGCTGTTAGACATATGAATCTACTTAGTGAGAGATCTTATACAAATGAGTGACGAGACTCTTGACTTTATAGGAGTCTAAGCCAGTTGTCCGGGGTCTGAGGCACAGCCCCCAGACATGCTGGGAGGAAGTGACGGCAGGCAGCCGGGAGACAACTGTCCAGCCACCCCAGCCGGCACCCAGGGCCAGAACCTGCCTCCACCAGGGGGAAGAGAGGAAGCTCCCAAGCCTCAGAGGGCTAGAAGGGGTAGGGGGAGGCCAGCTAGCTCCACCCTCCAGTGGGAAGATAGGGGGCTAAGCAGAGCAGAGGGAGAGGGCAAAGGCAGGGGGAATGGGGCAGAGCCCTTACCAGACAAGGAGGAGAAGCAGCCACAGCAGCTCAGAGCCATGCCCCAGCCTATACACCAGCTAGAAGGCAATAACCTGGCTCAGGAGACACCAGGAACCAAGCAACTCCAGGTGGAGCTGCCACAAGCATTCTGTCAGAGAAACTGGGCAGCCAGCCAAGGGGCCACAGCTGGGCCTGCCTTCAGCAATCAGCTTAGCCAGAGAAGCTTGACAGCCAGCCAGCAAGACACAGCTGTTGCTGACCAACACAGCCAAATCAGCTACCCCAGCTGCAGCTGCTTGAGGCAGCACAGGACAATGCTGGGAGGCAAAGGAGGGGTGTGGCCTGACAGGTGGAGCTTGGAAGGAGGGCAGGGCGGGAAGAGAAAGCCCTATAAAGGATGGCTCAGAAGAGCACTGGGGTGGTGGGTTGAGTAGGAGTGATGGAGTGGAGTTGGAGCGAAGCAGAGCAAAGGTGAGGAGGAGAGTTGATTAAGGAGGAGAGGGTGGAGATCAAAGGGGGTGAGTGGTGCAGGTTGAGCAGGCCAGCGAGTGGATTGAGAGGGAGTCTGGGTGAGGTATACCGCCCCTCCTTCCACAGAGCAGGGTCCTGCAGCACCCCTGGCACCCCTTTGACGTCAGGATCAGACATGGCGCCCTGCCCAGTGGCGGCCGCCGCAAGCCCTGACACCAGTTACCTATGCAAGTAAATGAAATAGAACAATGAATGTATTATATGTCTCCCCTTTCTCTATGTATATCCATATGTAAACTTACATATGAAGCTGTGACCAAAGGCTCATAACAATTCTGTTCAGAAATATTGTGAAGTGCACAATTCAGCATAGCAAAGGCCTGGTCATCATCTGCAGAAGAATGAAGTGGGAATTGTGTGATAGACTCCTCAGGTGGCAGGATGGATTGTACCACTTGAGACTGAATTAAACTGTTTTTGAATGCTTCTTTGTGTAATTAGTAGAAAATCAATATGGTGTTTATAGTGTGCTGGATTAGAACATTTCTCCCTTATGTTCCAGTTATTTACTTGCAGAGGGTTGTGTTAGAGTTCTCCCAGCAAAGCCATCCATTGCCCTGAAAGGCCAACAGGAGGAAATGAGGGGACATATACTAGTATCACACTAGCATGCTGACATCACTTCCAACAAAAACTGGAAGTGATGTCATGATGCCAGGGGGATGCTCTAGATTCTCCATAGTAATATCAGTGTGCCAGTGTGATGTTAGCACTCCAGTCCCCACTCCAAAATATTCCAGAGGTTGCAGGCTGTGGACTGGCTACCCTAAGTATTTTTTTACAGGAGACAGTATTAGAAAATGGCATCCTCTATCTACAAGGGAACAGGCCACTCTACCACTTATTCCACTTCATTGAGACATACGCAGACCGTGTTGTGACATAATCATGGTTGGTCCATGGGGCATAAACATATTTTGTTCCATTGTACCAAAGTACACTTTGTTCAGTTGTTCATTGTGAACAGATCAGTACAAAGACTGACTCTTTTTCCTTTCTGTGTTGTCTTTGATTATGGGAGTACATCTGTATTATTGGTTTTTAATACAGTTCAAAAATCCTGTCTGTGTTGTCAATGTAATTATCAGTGCATCCCCCAGTATATAGAGCAGTTTGTGGATGAATCACTAACCTGCCTTTCTGTGAATCTCTGAAGAATTATTATGACAGCAGCATGAATTGGATTTGCCACTCGCACATGAGCCAGCATGCTCAGTCATGATAAAGTTAGTCACTCCTGAGTAGAGCAGGCAAGTACATTACATTTTCCGGCAATTACTTGCCCCTCCTTTCCCTTCTCATTGTAATTGAATCAACTCTGGGCTTCAATTTACCCATCTTGTTAAAAAATTTCATTCATAGTTTCTTTCATTTTCAATTGCTTCCTCTTCCTTACAATCTGAAAAGAATAAAGGCATTGCAAGCATTTGGGGTGCAGCTACTCTCTTTTGTCTTTAAGGTGTCTAGTGTCTTCCTGATTACTAGATTGTATGGCATTGTGAATTTTTATTCATAAGGACACAGCTGGGCATGAACGTACCCAACTAAAGCAATGTCTTCATTTCCAGACTCTAGCTGAAATATAGTTTCTCTGAAGCTGAAGCTGTTTTCTGTACATACACAAAACATTTAAATTCTGCATGATGGAAAACTCCAAATTCTATGAGCATATCATACAGTTAGCACAGTCCTCTGTGTTCCATTCATGTGGAGTGGGAGCCCTCCATTAATGTATTTTGGGAGTGCAATACACACAATCACTATATTGAGTGACTTGGCAATATATGGATTTTCTATCTGGGTACAGTTTCCATTCACATGAATCAGAACCCTGGAATCTAAATTGTGAGAATGCAAAATGTTACACCCATGGAAATTCCATGCATTGCCCAATTCACATGATACGTTGATTGCATATATTGTGCTCCCAAAATGCCCAGGTAGCGACAGGAAAAAAATACTGATTGTGCTCATTCCCCCTTCCATCCAACAGAGTTAATTAATAACATAAGAGCTCTCTCCCCTTGTGATCCAACTGGAGTTGTTAAGGAAAACAAAATGCTTCCGCGTAAGCCCAGTGTGATACTGCTGTGAAGTACGAACTGAAACAAAACACACACATTTTTTGGTGGGAGTGTGCCATCATAACTTGGCTTTCCGGATTTAATTCACCATTCCAGAAGCTGCTTTAACAAAACAAAAGAGCGTTTCCTGGGTATATTTATAGCTAGTTTTTTTTCCATTTTGCACACCCCTATTCCCCAGAACTCTGCTTGGTACCTCAGCAGAATTCTTATTTTTGATTGTGTACCTTGCCTTCATCACAGATTGACCCATGCATTCCAATTCCTTTTTTGATCCTAATAATTCTTCTATTTAACCTTGGGTTGTTCCCACAGATACTGACCTCTGGGCTGGGTATGGATATAGTTTCTGTTATGCCCTATTAATCTATTGTCTGCCTATGCCTACCCTTAGGTCTTATTTGGCTATTCATCTTGCGTGACCAAACTGTGTTCTAATTGAGCTGTTCTTAATGTGTATATAGGTTAAAATACTTTAATGAAGCCATAGGTCTTTAAAAAGTAGTTATTGAGGATAATTCTAATAAGAGTAACATTGCTTGTACAGGAACTCAAATAAGCATAGCCTAATTAGCAGAGCTAGTTAGCAGAAACACAAACAGTGATAATTTTACATACATTTGTATATACATACTTTCATATGAATATATGCAGATAGGAAAGGAGCTTGTTACTGTGGTTCTGCTCCTTCGTACATGTTCATGATCTCCCAGAGTGTCATCAAAAAGCCCCAATATCCTTACCACTTGTCATTTCCCACTTTTTGTGACAGCTGCATTCCAGGGGAGTAAAATGCTGGCTTTAGGGTTCTTGTCTTCTTTTGGGCTGCTTCAGTGAGTTTTTCATGCCAAAGGAGCCTTACATGGTGCTGAACGAGAAGAAAGAAGAAAACACATTGCCATGGATCCAATCAAATTTAAAAAGCCCCCCAAGTTTTCTTAAGTGCCCCCAAGTTTTCTTAAGAAGCGGTGGTGAATTTTGATAACTTCCCCCTATCCACTGAAGATCACCAGTGTACTGTTCCTGAAAGTTTAGTTACACCCTTCCCTCACACAAAAAAAATCAGGGTACTAAGTGAGCTGCAATGGGAGAGAAGGATCAGTGAAATTTTCTGCCTTCTGTTAAGAAAAGAGCCCAAAGTTTCCCTAACTGAGTAGCTAGATCCAGGTTATTACCTGGCAATATGAAGTGGGAGGAATATTTCGGTTCACACTCAGATTTTTATTATGCAATAAATTTCTTTAAAGCTTATAAAAATTGCCATACATTATTTAAAAATGTGAATGGCGAGTGATGGCAATAAAAGACAAAATGATGCTTTTTTATTTTCCAAAAAAAGAGATAGAGAAATCATGATCCAACCAATGTTAAGAAGTGAAGTATTTATGTCAATAATATTATCTCCCATTTCAGTTCAAAGTAATATAACCAAGTAAGAACACTTAGAGATAGAAAAAGCAACTCTGGTGGATAGTAAAGGGAAAATGAAGTAATAAAAGGAAAGTAAAAATGTAAGTGAACCTGGACTGGAAAGCAAAATAGTTGGATCTTTTAGTTCAGTATTATCATGGTTATTTTGTTTATTACTGCCAAATTCAACAATTACAAGCATCAATGTGTTACTGAAGTCCATCAAATATACAGTAGAAAATCCAGCTTCTCCCCCATGCATTTTAAAGAGTGAAGCCACTTTATTGCTTATTTCCAATGGGACCTTTGTTTAACAAGCCAGTAATAAATAGAGATGTACAGATTCATAGGGGTACCAACAACTTAGTCAAAAAAGTTTTGCCCCTTTAACAGAGGTTTAATATGTAGAAATGGGCAGTTCAACTATTTCATGGCACAGAAATGAATAAATAACATCACCTGGTAGACAGCATCCCATTAATTCTATATTAAGAGGCCAGGACATTTTTTTCTGTAAGTTGTTGGCAACCCTCCTATTAAGAAAGGAATGGCTAGAAGATTCACTAAACCAGTTTTGTTACTTATGGGATCTGACAAGAACTAGCAATCTTCAGGCCGTGATGAGAAGCCTACATTTTATGCCTTTGAACTCTGGATTAGTTACATCAATGGCTATTAGCTAGGATGGCTAAATAGAATTTCCATGTTTAGAGATATTATACCTTTGCTGACAGCTGCCTCTGACCAACAATATGGGAAAGCGCTGGCTTCTGTGTCCCTGTTTATTGACCTTTGAGAGCATCTGATTGGTCACGGTAAAAAATAGAATTCTGGGTTAAATGGACTATTGGTCTGAGCCAGCAGGCCTACTCTGTTCTTATACTGTACACTGATTTTCCACTTTAAAAATCCACAGAGCAGAGCTGGTTCCAGCTGTGGTTGGTTGATAAAAGGGCAAAAGTCTTCACTTTCTGCTACTAAGCATGCTCTGTTGCAACTGAGCATGCCCAATAGCATTTAACAGCCAATCCTGACAAGTAGATATTTTTGTTGCAGCATCAGCCAGAAACAGGCTGATTTCATCTGGCTACTAGAGATAGTTAATAGAAATATACCTATTTGAGTCAAATTGAGTGTTGGATGGCTTGCTTATGTGAATGTAAGTCACTGGTGCATTTTTCAGTCTCCTTTGCCGCATATTTTAGTGACCATGATGCCATGCAGAAGCAGGAGAGAGAGGAAAGGCAATACTAAAATCCAGCTAATTATTCTATTATGCTCTTCCATGATGTAAAAAAAAATCATGTCATGCACTGCTTTTCAAGCAAGACTGCATCAGAGCATGCTCTGCTGTCATAATTCCTGTGTACTATTTAGTGAGGAAAACAGGGATTTGTTGTAGCTGTTTCTGTAGTGAGACCGGTTGCTATGGTTTGTTTTACATCTTTGGAAGAAAAGAACAATGACCTGGCAGTTTAGTCATATTTTATTTGTGAAGTGTAAGACTTCCTCAAAGATGTTATAAGTGTCAGGTTAACTAGAAGTTTTGTAAAGTTAAGGCATTAATTTGGCTGTCCATTGCCATATCTCGGCCCAAGATTATGTGTCTGAAGGTAAATGTTGGGATTCCCAAAGAACTCTTGCTGCATTTTTGGTTCCCACTGCAATGTTGCTGCTGCTGCTGCTGCTATCATGCAGAGAGGTCTTGTTTTTTAATCAAAGTGTAGCACAAGGGCAAGGGAAGACAAACCCTGCTCCTTTCCTGTCCACAGTTAAAAGGAGAAAGGGGTGGAAATGTTCCCATCTACTTGTCAACTACAGCTTGGGAAATTCCTGGATATGTGGAAGCAGTGCCTGTGGATGGTGGAGTATGGGGTGTGGTGGAAGTTCCGCAAGCAAGTACATAATGCCATACAGTCCACACTCTGAAGCTTACAGTTTGTCCAGGGAAACTGATTTCTGTAGTCTGAAGATCAGTAATAATTCTGGAAGAACTCCACTCCCACCCTCCTGGAAGCTGGTGTTCAGCTCTAGGGAAGTTTGGCAATTTTCAGAGGAAGATCTTCAGACTCGAGCCACAGGAGCACAGAGGTATTGAATCCTAAATGGGATAGAACTGTGGGAACCCACTAATCCCTAATAAAGATATAATAACCAGTAAACAAATGCATAAAATAATGCTAGCTCAAAGTGTAAGAGCAGATTTATTATAGTATAATAGTTGGTCTGTTGGAAGACTGGACTAGGGAGACTGAGGCCTCAAAACTTACTCTGCCATAACGCCTTCAGGGTGACTTTAGGCCAGCGACCTCAATCTAAGTTAGCTCATATAGTTGCTGTGAGGATAAAATGGAGGAATCTATTTCATCTTTACTGGGATTCTGAGTACTATAGGGTTACAGTGACTGTTTCTGTCAGCTTTCCAATAGACCCTTCCGTGAGTGCAGCACATTTGACATGCCACACACTGAGGATGGTTTTGTCCAAGCCATTCTTTTACACTGTGCTTTTAGCTGCATGGAACTTAGGTAAGCAATAGAGATGGACATGAACTGAGAAAATTCCGATCTGTGCAGTTCGTGGTTCATAGCATTTCATGAACAACGAACAACGAACCACAAACATTCATGAACTTGCCCCAGTTCGCAAACCGGTTTATTTGGTTCGTGAAAATGTCACTTATGGGTCAGCAGAAGGTCTGCAGAGAGCCCATTCCCCCCCCCCATTGCCTTGGAAACTGATTGATCGGCACCAGGTTGTCTGCAGTGATGAACTGAAATATGAACCAAACGAACTGGGCTGAAATTCATCACCATTCGTGAGAAATGAGCTCCCATGAACTACTGGTTTGTGAACCACAAACTGGCCTGGTTCATGACAAACTTTGGTTTGTATTTTGGTTTGTGCCCGCCTCTAGTAAGTAATTGCATTGGCAGAGCCATAGGGAAGTTATGCAGGGCTGCAGGTCCATGGTACTCTACTTTTTGTGATGTTGGATTCTAATTTGCCAGAAAATCTGTTTAGGGATGCACTTAATCATTTGAATTGCAGGGAATGTTCCTACAATTAATATAGTAGCTAATATAAGCAACTGGCTACTTAGTGACAGGAGATGCCTACTTACAGCAAGGGACTGGGAGGCCAGGGATGGTGGGGAACACATCCAGCATGGTAATAAAACAAACACAAGCCCTTTTTGTACAGTTAATCAAAAAATACACTATTCAGGCAGATAAATATCACCGTTAAGCATAGTTTGCCCTCTGTGAGCTAGTAGTGCCACAGTCTGTTCTGAAGACAGAATAATTTCCTGATTATTTCTGGAGCTTGTGTGTTTCACTGGTGTCTCTTCTGTGAATTGTACCTATTACCTTGTACAAACACAAGAGTTTCTATCACAGCAAAATCCACGCTTAAGTGAATTTTACAGCTTAATTGTAATGCAAATTAAGATTGCCTACATCATAGTTCTTCATAATCAATATGCACTGAGGTACAAGAGTTTAAGTTCAAATCTTGCAGGGAGATGCATTAAGAAGTATCTGGTGGGCATATATCATCTTACTAAAATATGACAACCAACCACATTACATATCACACATTTAATCTCCAGGGAAATTGGTAACGCAAGTGGGGTGTGATGTCGTTATTTTCCCTTGGATATAAATTTTAGCATTTTAAATTTATTTTATTTACTTCCTGATTTAATTTCTGTGCTGCTTTTATATTAAAATTCACAATGTTATCTGCAGCTTCTGGATGTGTGGTCAGTTCTTCTTTTCTGCTTCTACATCCATTCCACCAGCAATCTGCCTTCATTCTCCTTTTGAGCATCAACTGTTGGTTGTGGACATGTTTCATGCAGAGATGCCACATATTTCACACTGAACACATTCAGTAGCTGACGTACTCGGTTTAACAACTGCAGTCATCTTTGAGCTGAATGTCCATTATGCTTGCCTGCCCATTGACCACTTAAAATGGCTGTCAAACAGCTTTGAAGTGGCAGAGTTTCATTTCTTTTCCTTGCAGGAGCTTTTGCATCTGTAGAGTAGTTGAAATTTGCTCTACCCAGGGTCACGGAGGTCAAACGATATCTCTAAATGATATGTCTCCCCCATAAGGGTATGCAATAATGTGCATGAGCAAAATAACTTTGATAACAGATTTACATGAATACCAAAAAACTTTACTTATGATCAATGGCTTGCTGACAGATTTGTTTACACCATTGCTTGTTGTGGCATGCAACCACAACTAATCTGTGAAGATAATATAGAACTTCCATCAGGCTGTGTGTGAAACACTGCCAATTGTTCAGCTCTGTACGGCACTGCTCTGCTTGAATACCTGAAAAGTCACCTGCCAACTCTGAATGGCTCACAAATGACTGACCAACAAGCTATCAACTTCCTGACTGACAGTAGGTGTTCAAGCAGTCCTAGTACCAATTAAGGGTGCTAATCCAAATACAGTGACTGTTAAACACAAAGACATCCTAAACTCCAAGCCCAGTTTTGCTCCCTTAGCCTTTCTATAAATAATCAAAATTAAAAACTTAAAAACAGCTGTCCAGTGTAGTTACCGAGGGAGAGAAATGAGCAAACGAAAAATAGGAAATGATATCTATTTGGGAGTAGATTAGCAGAACTACACACAAATCTTGCCACTGCACTGATAGTTTTGTCTTTCCTAAGTGCTGCTTATAGTTATGCTCAAACAGCAGCTGGTTCAGTTTATTCAATGCTTACACTAGTTACAAGCAGAGAACCATCATATTCAGTTAGCAGTTTGGATATGTCTGCAAGAATTTGTATCACTAAGACTGTTTTCATGCATAAGTTGAATTTCTTGCTACCACCTCTACTCTCTGCCACCCATTGACCACTGCTACCTCCAGTGTTATAATGGCCCACATCAAAAAAGTCAGTGTGAGATTTGTGAGTTTGTAAGTTTGCATGTTCTGTTGTGCATTCAGCGTGTGCTCAATTTGTGTGAACAATTCTTGAACAGATTCCATTGACTGCACAGCCACAAAATGCAGGCAATGCAATCTAGCCAGTGCCAACACTGCAGGTACAAAGAGGGGATGAACTGCAAGGAATAGCAACTGATGAAATTGTACCGTTTGACCATGGCACTGGAGGGTGCTGTCTGGTAAATGAGATGATTTAGTTCTTGGACTGGGCAAAACCAGCTGCAATGACTAAGCAGCCACTGTGTGGGCTCAAAGCTGCTCAGCAACATGCTGTGCTCATAACAATCTCTCCCAGAGAATATCAAAGCAAACAAATCAGGAGCTTGCCTTATGTGTAAAAGAAGGAATTTGAAAAAGGTATGTTTCCCTGGCAATTGTGTTCATGCTGAAGTTTGCAGCAAATTTAGCTATTTACGTGAATCACATTGCTGCTCTCTGGCTTGGAAAGGGCTTTGATTTGCAACAGAGTCTTCTGTTTTTTTGCTATTTAGTTTTCTCTTTTGTGCCTGAGAAACCTAGTGGTATCAGGGCCAGTGATTCTGGGCCCTGGGCAAAAGTCCAGCATGGGTCCCCCCCAGGGTCAAACAAGGGGTGTACCTAACTCCATGCCACTAGAAGCCTGCCACTAGAACCTGCTGCCTTAGCCCCATGTAGGGCAAGCATGAATAGCAGTGGGGATCTGTTAGTCTTGCTTATGTTAGGAATGCATACACAGGCCGCACACTGAAGGGGGTGTGAAGAGATGGCAATGCTAAAAGTTTTGGTGTTGAGCTTATATGAGATAAATGCACATAGGAAGGAGGCAACACATTCACTGTGAGCAGAAATGGGGCCAGTGTGCTTGTTCCCACTTACATATCATGCATCCATGGCTGCAACTAACAGTGAAATCCTAAGCAGAGTTACTACGGTCTAAGCCCATTGAAATCTAATGGTCTTCGACTGGAGTAACTCTGCTTAGGATTTCACTGTAAGTATTGTATTGAAAATTCATGCAAAATAATATATCCACACTATTATTACACAGAAAACAATAAGAAATTAACAACATTTGCTTCCTTGGTCTCCTGCTAAGCAACAAAAGTGTCTTGAGTTGAAGTCCTAATGGGCTTTAATGGGCTTTGCAAAAAAACTTGCATGTGTTTGGGATGGTATCCTTGGCAGTTTCTAGAGCACTGTTGTGATGAACAACACAGATGCCCGTTCAGCAGAAATGTAGCATGTAAACAGTCTCTGAATTGTTTTTCAAAGCTGGAATCTCTTTGAACTGGTAGCAACAGAGCTACACTCTTCCAAGTATATCAGGTCACACCAGGTTATGCGCTGGGTCATTCAAGTTCAGTGATGTGTCCTAAAGCCAGCAAAAGGGAAACATAACATAAATGCCTGGTGAAAGTAATAGCACCCTAACAGAGTACACATAAACATAATCTCCCCCGCTAGAAGCAGAAAAATCACTTTATCACCAACTAACAATTTGGTACATATTTTGGATTAAATGTAATTTATACTCAGTTTTGACATATAGCCTCTGATGAACTCTTAACCCTCCTCCCCTGACAAGAAAGAGTTCCTTCTTGCTGAAAAAAGACAGTCTCCATTTAATGTTTCACAAAAAGTATGTTATAACTTTGTCTGACTTCTCCCTAAACTCCTTTACCATTTCCATCATAGGAAAGCATGCACCCTGTATAAGAGTTCAAACAGTCTAAATCTGGTAATTCAGTAACAAAATCAGAAAAGGTGCATGAAGATGCTAAACCTATTTCACAGGAGAAGTACTTGGATAAGAGTTTTTGATGATTTAATAGAGTTTCTTTAAAAATACAAAACTTCTTCGCTTTTGATTCGATTCCAAGGTCCTCTCCCACTAAGTAACTTTCCATTCTATGGAACATTCCTTCCATTTATGAAAGGAGTCAAGGATAACACATGGGCCCCCAAGCCCAGGCAAAGATTCTCTCTGGGCACCTCAAAAAACTAAGACTATACTCATACAACACCCAGACTCAAACTCATTATAGGAATTAAATCACATGACCTGGACAGCTTTCTTGGGTAAAAAGTGACGTCATAATTTTTTCCCCCTCCTATGAATTGAAGATACCTAGAAAGGAACCTTATGGTTCAAGCAAATGCATGGAAGTTGTACCACAGGCGTAAGCCTACTAAGAACCAGCTCATCATGTGGTACAAGCAACAGTGCATCAAACATAAGTGACCAACAGTTTCCAACCCCAAATGCCCTTCATAATTTTAAAAGCTGAATATGATCACTGGCCATTGATGTCATAGACACAATCACCAACATTTCTATCCTAAACAAAATTACACCCTTCTAATTCTTTTAGTCAATGAGTTTGGAAGGGTGTAAGCCTGTATAGGATTACACTATAAAAGGATCACATTTTTAGTGGGGGCCCGCACAACTTGAACTCCATCCAAATGCAAGGCAATATGCCATCAGTATATCATGGACAACAATGAGTGCACATTTTGGAATTTAGGAGCATATTTAAAGAGTTTTATGTAACTAAAAGGTAAAGATAGTCTCCTGTGCATGCACCGAGTCACTACTGACCCATGGGGGGAGTCGCATTACGACGTTTTCTTGGCAGACCTTTTACGGGGTGGTTTGCCATTGCCTTCCCCAGTCATCTACACTTTGCCCCCAGGAGACTGGGTACTCTGCACTAGAGATTAGCATGAACAGCAATACGAACAAAAAAAAGGCACAAACAGCCCAATCCGCTGTTCACGAGCAAGCTGTTCATGAGGCCCCATTCCTGGCGAACATGTGTTCATTCCAAGCCCTCTTCATGGCGTTCATCAGCCATTCGTAAAGCCAGACAGTCTGGCATCTTTCAATCAATTCCCCTAGCAACATAGGCATGGACTGTCTGAACTCTGTCTGAACTCCTTCTGGCTTTCCTTCTGGCTCGTAATCCTTCTAAGTAGCTTCCAGCAGACAGTCCAGTTTTTTCCACTGTGAAAAGAAAACGACAGGAAAGGGAGGGACACATGGATCATGGCCTTCCCAGGGTCCAATCTCTCTGAAACTTGGGGGGTCTTCAGAGGACAGTGAGGACTATGTCCCCTGCAAATCTGATGGGTATTGGACATTGGGAAGGTCAGTTTTTAAAGTAGCTTCCCGCAGACAGTCCAGTTTTTGTCACTGTAAACAGAAAATGACATGAAAGGGGGAGATCCATGGATCATGCCTTTCCTGGGGTGCAATCTCTCTGAAACTTGAGGGGGGGGGGTCTTCAGAGAACAGTGAGGACTATGTCCACTGCAAATTTGGTGGGTGTTGGACATTGGGAAGGTCAGTTTGTAACCCCTCAAAGTAGCTTCCCACAAACAGTCCAGTTTTTGCCACTGTGAAGAAAAAATGACACGAAATGAGGAGACCCATGGACTCTCCTTTCCCCAGCTCAAGTTCAGCTAAGTCCCAAGGGGGCCATTCTGGCTCCCATGAGCCTTCAACTATGAACATGTTCATGAACATGTCATGTCTGTTGATGTTCATGAATCCCTGTTCATGGATGGCAACAAACAACAAATATCGTGTTTGGCTTTTTTCCTGTTCGTGCCCATCTCTACTCTGCACCCCATGGCGCAGAGTGGTAAGCTGCAGTACTGCAGCCCAAGCTCTGCTCATGACCTGAGTTCGAGCCTGGCGGAAGCTGGGTTCAGGTAGCTGGCTCAAGGTTGACTCAGCCTTCCATCCTTCCGAGGTCGGTAAAATGAGTGCCCAGTTTCCTGGGGTAGTGTAGTGTAGATGACTGGGGAAGGCAATGGCAAACCACCACATGATGTTGAAAATTTTGACTGCAAAATTCAAATGTGTGTCTTGTGAAATTTGTGCTTAAATTACAAATTGATTTAGACCTGTTGGTACACTCAAAATGCATGGTATTCCAGCATGATCTAGACCTTTTCCCCCACCTTTGTCTGGCCCCCTGTTTTTAGCTTTCCACCTTCTCCTCTCTGGCAGACTTTACCCTATGGCACAGTTGCATAGTGCTGGATGAACCAGGTCCAGTGGCATGGTGGGGAACCTGCAAGGACTTGCTGGGGGAAGTTCAGTTTCCCCGGTATCCCCTTTCCCACACTATTTCCTTTTTCACTTTTCCTGGCAGCCTCCATATACTCACCTTTCTCCACACCCCTGTCTCCTTCAATCCACTAAACAACTTTTATATGCCCCCCCATCTTCATCTATAATTCATAATTTACTTCACTTGTATAGTGCCTTTCGCCACAATGAGGACGAAAACAGTTTACATCATTCTCCCTACCTCCAAATTATCCTTACAACAAAACTGAGAGGTAGGTTAGGCTGAGAGTGTATAACTGGATCAGGGTCATCCATGAGCTTTCACAACAGAGCAGCGATTTAAACCTGGGTTTGCCATATCCTACTGTGAAACTCTAACCACTACAATACACTGGCTTTTGCAGGGGTGGGGGCTGTTGTCAAACATAGCAAGCAGGTGAACCTGGGTCAGTCATACATGTCATGTGGTTACAAGTCATCCAGTGGTTACTTCTGGGCCTGGGCCCAATTAGTCCTCCCCCAAAGGCCAAAACAGCCCTGGAAAGGCCCTGCCCCTTACCCTGCCTTTTACTGAGAGAAACCAAGCCTATACTGTCAAAACTGTTATGGTTGCCTAGCAACAGCTACTGAGGGTAACTGGCTAAAGTTACAAGCACTCCTTTTATCATTTTGGTTTTATTAACACCCCCATTATATTTTTTTATATAGGTTTCATATTTTTCTGCAAACCTGGGGCATTTTTCAAATGTGTAGGAAGATCTGTCTTGTCCATTCATGGCTCCAGTCTCTGGATTTAAGTATCCTCAGATCAGGGCCATTTAGCTGTTAATATATAAGGTACACTTTTGACTTTATGATATACTGCTTAAAATTTTCCAAAGTTCCAGTATTATTATTATTTTGCATAAGTCTTCTGAGCTTCAAGAATCTTGTGGCATTATGTATCCTCTTTTGGCATTAAAATGTAGCATTAATTTATGACTATTCTTGAAAGTTAACTATGGGCAGCATTCTACATAGCAGTAATATTCCTTAACAGCTGCCAATAATAGCTCAGCCTCTTCCGCTGAAAAAGTCTCATTAACACCCTTCTCAGGTTACTGCTCACTGTTTCTGCTGCATGGTCCTCTTAGCTTGGATAAAGTAGTTGCCTTAAATCAAGTTTCACTGTTTAAAAAAACCGTTACCAAGATAGCTTTTGCAAAGTGATCAACATGAAGCATTCAACGGAAATAGATCATAGTGCTGAAATAAGAAGGGATAAATATTTTCTATCATATTATAGAAATTAGTCTTAAATTAACAAATATGTATCATCTATATATTATCTAAAAGGCAAGTAACCTCATCTCAACCTTTGAACAGGCACCAAAATAGTTTTCATTGCTTCCACCATGTTTTTAACTCCTTCTCTCCCCACATTTCTAATGCACTTTTGGACCCTGTATCTCCATACATTTGGTTTTGTAGGTGGTTAAGTGGTTCGGCTGTGAATCAGCACTCTACTGGTTCAAATCCCACTACTGCCATAAGCTCAGTAGGTGGCCTTGGGTAAGCCACTCCTCTCAGCCTCAGCTCTCCAGCTGTATTGTAGGAATAATAATAACACTAACTTGTTCACCGCTGTGGATAAGGCACTAATCTGTCTAGAAGAGTGGTATATAAGCACAGTTATTATTATTATTAAAACTGAAGTGGAGGTTTGGAGTAAAATAACAGGCAATTAAAAATTGTCCCTATTTAGGAGCACATTCACTACCATCAGTATTAGCAAAGGAAGACCAATTTCGGTTTTCTTTTAGATAGCATATAAATGTAATACAATAGCATTTGAAAACAATTTGCATGCAATTAAGGTCAATTTTAGGAGAATCCATAGAGCCAAGCAAGACAAGACAATTTTCATGAGCTGGGTCTGGGTTCCCCGACCAGATTTTCAGATCATCAGCCAGAGTCATGCTGCTGAAAACTAATTTCTCAAGCGTCAGAGCCCCAGTTTAGATTGGGACTATGGCACAGGGGGAGAAATGGCTCCAATCTTCCTCTGCGCCATTTCCCTGGCTATTTGTGTCATTTAAGGCTGCACCTGCATTAAAAATACACCATGTATACAAGTTTAGTAAAGTATCTGTACAAAAAAGCAAAAAAACTTCATTTCATTTTTGTGCATCCTTACCATCTTCTGTCCTCAGTCAGCAACCTGTTGGAAGATTTGCGTATTTTCAGGCATGAATCCTGAAAGCAGAACCAGTTCCTGAATACCAAAGTACAAATATTGGCTACAGTTTCCAGGATTTGCCTTATATCAGATCATGGCACTCCACTTCAGAATTTACTTTGCCACTCACAGTATTCCATGTATACTTCATTTACACAAGACATTAACATGTACGCATTGGTTCTGATATACACTAGTAAAAACCATTTTCATTCTGAAAGCCTGGGTGCATTAAAGGCTGCTACTGTCAATCCTCCTTCCCCCATGGGTGGTTAAAATGTATGAAGAGGGAACTCCCATTCCCTTCCATTCTGTCACATGCCTGTTATGTTCCTGGCTACAGCTACAAATCCTTTTTCTTTGGTCCAAAGATTGAAGTTTTTAACAGCAAAGTCTCTTGCCCTTACAAACTAAAGAGAGGTGATATGATTTGGCTTGCTGCCAAATGGATTGCTGAATGTGATAACAAGGCTGTGTCTGCACATCACTGGATATTGTGCTATCACTGCATTTGAGCAATTGTTTTCTCATGTGGATAAATTCAGCACAACTCTAGGGCTTATCTGGGATACAGGTAGGCTGGTTCACTCAAGGTCACAGACTGAGAGCCACGGCCAAAAGGCAAAGCTCTTTGGCTTTTACCAAAAGACACGTGCCTCTGAGCACAACCAGTCTTTGGTACCTGAAAGAGGTAGGGAAATAGAACCTCAGTCTTGCATCTTCTACAACTAGCAGACGTGGTGCTAAATGCCCCTCCCTGCAAATGATTGCTGTCACACAATGATAGAGCACTATTGGTGACATTTGGATACCACCTGATTAACCTTCACATTGTATGTTTCAGATATTCAGATATTCTACCACCACCCCTCCCCTATGTTTAATTTTTAGACTTTTCTTGTAAAGAGAAAACAACATCTTGGATCACATCTATAACATATCTCAGCTGGAGAAGTACCTTAACATTTCTGATGTCCTAATTAGTGAGCCACAAGTATATGTGAACTTTTAATATACAGATATGGCATATACATACATATTTATGGCTATATTAAGATGTTCAACTTGCATAATCCTTACTGTACAGCAAAAGAATGGGCGTCCTTTTGAATCCAAGGATTTGATACCTTATCTAATTACATAGTACTTTTATATATAAATAAAAAACGGACTCCATTTATATTTACCTGTGGGTGCCAACGCACAGCTGGGAAAGACTGCAACATTTCTGCAGTGTTATTTGTGCCACTCATCAGCAGGATAAAGCCTGCCCAGAGTTCTTTGGATATTTTGGAGATGAGCACAAGTTCACTGAGACCTCAGTTTATGCCTCTTAAGGATCAACAATGAAAAAGTTAGTACGCAAATACATGTATCTCCATAAAAGAGACAGCAGTTTCAGGGAACAATACTTAGAATGTCAGAATAATCATGTGCCTCAGCAGACACTACGTCAAGGTCTGTCTGTGGCAATCTGTTAGTGTGAAATGGTTCCTGCCACAGGTTCAGGAGTTTTAACAATGTTTTCACAAACTTCAAAAAATAATAACAAGGGCTTGTGATGGTTTATTGAAAATTGCTCAAACTGTACAGGGAATTGAGGCAATACTGAGTAGAGATTTTTAAAAAATAAGTTAGATGAGGAGGGATTGATGAGTTAAAGCAAAGCCATGACTCTTGTATGATAAGGGGAGTAGTCTTTTGAAGAGAAGTGGCTTGCCCATAGAAGGGTTGATGCTGAAAACAGCTGCTCCCACAGTGGGAAAGGGAAGCATGGCCCTTGTAGGGAAAGTTTCTTTGACAAGTGGATACCGTTACCAATATCTGACTGGAAAATTCCTGGAGATTTGGGGAGGGAGTTGGGGAAGGGGGGGAAGATTGGGAAGGAGTGGGACCTTTGTTTGTTTGTTTGTTTGTTTGTTTGTTTGTTTGTTTGTTTGTTTGTTTGTTTGTTTGTTTGTTTGTTTGTTTGTTTGTTTGTCCAACTTATATACTGCCTCTCCACCATGCCTGGAGCTTAAGGCAGTTTACAGCATACATATAAAATACAAACATTAATACCATGTTAAAATTGAATACAGACATTAAAAACCAATAACATAGTAAAATACTATCAATAAAACTCATACATCTAAAAGAACACCTTAGCTGGGTATAATGCCATAGAATCCATCTTCCAGAGCTGCCACTTTCTCTATGGATCTCTGTGGAGATCAGTTGTAATTCTGGAAGATCTCCAGGCCCCACTTGGAGGTTTGGCAACCCCAGAACTGGATCATCTATGTAAGTAGGTTTTGATGTAATGTAAATTGTTCTCTCGACACCCAGTCTCTAGGATGGTGTATGCCTCATAAACAAAATACATGTTTTATAGACCTTGAGCCTGAGACTGAAAGAAATATAGCAGGTGAAAATTATGTACAAATGCTGACTATGATGACAATATTGAAGGAAAAATATATTATAGGCTTAGTTAAAAGGCTTATTGTAAATAAAACTGTTCATGGTTAATGCATAGTTTTTATTTCTATTTAGGTAAATTTCAGACTTGGCGGTCAGCATTTAATTTTCTTGCTTATGTTCTTAAAATATTGTATGCACTGGCACTTAAAAACATCTGAAAATCCTCTGTTACTGCTACACTAATATGCATGCATATCTGTCGTGGCTGATTTGCTGTTCCCTGCTAGAGGAGGAAAGGAATTTGAAGAAGGCTTTTTGGCCTGTATTCATGTTGAAAGTATGCCGCAGTATCTTAATTCCCATCATGATTAATAAACCACATTTAGCGTGTGTCTCTCATACTTGCATATCTCTGAGGGAACAAATGTAATATTTTTAATGCCCACTGAACGTAACATGCATTTGAATGCTGAAGAAAGTTCAACCAAGTATTCCCCAATTCAAGTTAAAAATTACAAAAGCAGACATGAGCAGGGAAAGCCCAGTTATCCTAAGCAATGTGCAGTGACCTCATCTGTGGCTGGTATTATCTGTAAAATTTCCACATACCCTGTTGCAGAACATCCTTGTCATAATAACCCTTGCTGAAAAGCTTGCTATGCTATCCTAAACATACGTGTTTTAGTAAAAAATTCCAGGAATAAATATAAGCTACCATTTGTCAATTTGGTACTGTGAGCATGGGTGTTTCCCCCTCCCCTTTTGAGTGTTCTTTGCAGGGTATTAAATAGAATCAAGCATGTGTGAGCCTTAAATTTAGATCATCAGCTATCACAACAGCTGAGCTGTTCCATTGGGAGGCAGGTGCTGTTGATCTTATATGCACATGCCTGTGCCCAAAGCTATGTTCACAGGCAAAGCAATACTGTACATTCCAGCCTCCTGATGACACAGCTGTACTCCAGAGCAGCACATTTCTGCATTCTGTACTGCAGATGTCACTTTTCTTCCCACATTCCAGAAGCTAGGGAGGAAGGGTATTAGGATCAACAATATCACTGTTACCAGCACTGGGAACCTCTAAGTACTTTCCACTGTAGTGGGTTTGAGGCTGACACTTTGCTTTTTAGGACAAACTTTCCTGTCATATTTTAGAAGCTTCGTCTAGACACCTCATATTTGCTGCTTGCAATAAACATTCACACAAGTAAAATATAACCATATAACTATATGGCACACAGCTGCACAAGACTGCTGAACTCTAGAGCTGAAGGAATAGATTCTTCCTCATGTAGAAAATGAACACCCAAACACAATAACGCAGGGAGCAACCCATGGCCTGGGACCTTCAGATGGATCATGGAGCCTCTCCTACTGGGTAGTGAGAATTCTCTCCCCTACTCTTTTTGGTTGTCTTTTGGAAGGACCTACTGCATAGAGAGCAAGGGTACCATGGCTCCTCTCTCTTTGCATGCATTCTCAGAAGAGCAGCAGGATGACACAAAAGTGCACTCACTCAGTGGTGCAAAGGACCCTCGTTTTGCCCCTGACTACTGTGATATATATTGCTGGTGCTTGTCTTGTGTTCCATATCCCCAGATCGTTTTGTCCACTGTGAATGGTCCTAGACTTGACACTTAGTTTCCCCTCTTCCTGCTGCATGACTGTCATGTCATATAACTTTCTGTTATATGGTTGCTGCTCAGTGGGATTCATGCCAAGTAGTTCCCAGGCCTAAAAAGTTTGAAGATCCATTCTATAGTGCAATTGGTTGTCATATTTTGGAACTGGTGAGCTGGAAGCTGCTTCCATAGTTTCCATAGCACTGTAGGCCCATAGTTTGGGCCTACAGTGCGATGAGAAAGTTTGAAGGGAAAAGTTGGGGCTGGTGGATGTCTGCCTCAGTATTCTTTGGTCCGTAAATTTCACTGTAATTCTATGATATGGTAAGTGGTTATGTCTTCTGCCTCCTTTATGGTTTAGATTCCTGGGGAAGGGTGAGATTGTGACTGGGGAAACCATTTTCCTTGTGATCCTAATTAGGAGGAATGCTATAAACCTTACAAATAGCATTTAGTTATTTACTTTTAAACATTTCTATGCAGCCTTTAAACTACAAAGAAATATGTGTCAGGTGCTCAGAATCACCTGTCATATTCAATACCCCTGCAGCTGGAGCCAGGCAGTTGAAGTAGCCTTGGGGAACCTCTATCTACTTGATACTTGTCTGTAGTCGCCGGTCCTAGCAAAGATGGCATAAGTGTATGATACTGGCATCTTATCAATAAAGAACTTTTACTCCTGAAGTGAAGTCTCTTGAAAGTTGCCAGGCATCCTTATAATATGTATAAAACAGTATAAATAAAACATATAAAAACATAAACACACACCAACACATAAACAAAGAGTGTTAGAGAAGGAACACCAAACAAAGCAGAAATCTTCTCCTCCTTCACAAAGTTTTCAGAAATTTCTAGAGAGAACTGGTGTCACTTTCAGGCTTCTTTAGTTAATTTATTTCAGATTTCTTTACATTATTATTCTCCAACCAGCTGTAACAGCAATGGCAGGAAATCTCTGGATGACCTCTCCCAGAGGCTTCACATAGAAGTTAAAAAGTATGTGGGTCAAGCTGGAACTTTATGGGATCCAGGACACCAGAGGCTAATGGGCTAAACCATAGTCCATCAGCACAACCCTCTGAAATCTTCAAGGAAGGACCAAAACCCCCACAGAATGGTGCATCCCAGCCTTAACCCTGAAAAGTGGTCAAGATGGATACCATTATCAATGGTATCAAAAGCTACCAAGAGGTCCAGGATAATCAATATGGCCACCTCCCCCAGTCCATCTCCTGGAGCACATTATCCACTAGTGACCAAGGCCATTTCAGCTGCATAACCAGACCCAAAACCAGATTGGAATAGATCCAAAAATCCATGAATCCTTGAACATGCACTCACTAACACACACACACACAAAATCACACTTCCCTTCTCAAAGTGTCCATTTTTCTCTGGAGGTGAGCAACCCATATTCTTGAGCTGCTAATTTATTCACAACCTAAAATAAAGGGGCAGGAGATCCCCAGTATTGTGGGATCTCATTCATTGCAGCATAAGCTTTCATCAGCCACAGGACACTGGAGTAATGCTTGGCTATAATTAAAGACCTCCATATTCCCCTTCTCTCTAGAGAATATGAGATAGAGAGATTCCACAGTGGTGCCCCATCATGGCCTAGTGAATCACATTTCTTGAATTTATAACTGCATAGCTAGAAGTGCTTGTTTTTCTTTCCTATAATCTTTTTTTTTTTTTTTTGAAAAATTTTTATTGGGTTAGAACATTTTTATTTTTACATTACAGTCAATTTTCCCCTAATTTTTCGTTTCTAACCCCCTCCCTTTCCCCCCCTTTTGTTGACTTCCAACAGCTTTCCCACCCTCTGTCCCTTTTCCCTTACTTCTATTAAGTTCCTCTGTCTAAAACAGATATACATTCTCCATTATATTAAGCAGTACATCTTTAACTCCTTTACTTATTATACACCCAAACTATACGTCTTTAGATAAACAATTTATCCCATTTTCCAGTTTTGAATAATTCTATATAAACCTATATATCATAAACCATAAAAATTTCCCACATTTAAATCAAACAATTTGATTTGTTCTCTATATATTACTCATTTCAACTTTTTATGGTAATTCTATATAACTCCTCAGATACTCAATCAATTTAACTCTTCTATACGTTCAGTTTGGTGCATATAAATCTTGTCAAAGAAAGAAAATATTGTTAGTTAGTCAATCCTCATGTTTAAACCTTATCATTAATTATTCTCTATCAGTTGACCTATACATATCTATATATATCTCAATCAATTAATCTAACTGCTTATAAATTCACATTTCTCTTCCTCCCCCGGTAAAGTCACCCCTCTCTTTTATACTTTTATTATATTTCAGTAGTTCTCAAACTGCCACAGTTTTCCTCCCACCTCCCATTTCTTCTCCAGGTATTGTTTCAGCTTCTCCCAGTTCTTTCCTATAATCTTGAAGTTCTTGAGTTCTGAGTAATTTGTTTCAATTACCACAACTGACAGTCTGGGAGCCATTTAAGAAGTGGCAAAGGGTGCAGGAAACTTCACTTGACTTCCTTCTGTCATCAGTTGCATAAGTGGCAAGAGGAAGGTCGTACTTCAACCTGATGAGAGAACGTGATTTCCAAAACATTTTGCTTCCAATTATAAATACAGTTTAGACGGTTCATATCGATGTACAGAGTCTCACAGGCTGATGATTTGTACATTAAAAAGAATTTTCTTAATAGTTTCTTCATGACTGAGGCCTAAATTAGTGCACTCAGAGGGTCTCTGCTAGGCAAGCAGTTGTTAAACTGATGCTAGTTTGGAAAGAAAGAAAGAAAGAAAGAAAGAAAGAAAGAAAGAAAGAAAGAAAGAAAGAAAGAAAGAAAGAACACTACTCTATGAAATTGTGTTATCTGATATCAAATTGATTTATCACCTACATTTTAAAAGAAAATATTTATTCTTAAATATTTTTGGATTAAATTTGATGGCACAGAATAATTAAAGGAGCCAGTGCAATTATATTCTGTACAATGACTCCACTTGACTAAAAAAATGAGTAGAGATTTATGTAAGGCACAGAACCCTAGTATGAACTGCACGGTGACATTATGGCATGAGTATCGGAAGCATATTTTTGTGTGTGAGGGATTTGTGCACAATTCAAAAACTAGAGCTTTTGAGCGCACGTTTTAAATAGCTGCTTAGTCATCTGTTGCTCAATGGATGAATGTATGGCACATGCACACACACACACAAAATACTTGCAGTACATTTCACACAGAGCACTAAATAAGTGGCTTCCTACACATATACTGTCTCTTTTCTATAAAACATACATAGGATGAATTCTTGCAGGTTTTAGAGGATAGATTTTTTCCCTCTCATTCTTGTCAACAAGCCACAATCAGCTATGTTCACACCTAAAAAGAGGTCAGCAATAGTATAATGTATTCTGTTAAAAATTTCAGGTGGGTAGTCATGTTAGTCTGCAGTGGAACACTGGCAGTACTGAGTCCAAGTAGCACTTTAGAGACCACCAAGATTTTCAGGGTATGAGATTTCCTAAGTCAAAGCTCATTCTGTGAGGTACAGATCATCAGATTTATTCTACTACTATAGACTAACATGGCTAGCCACCTGAAACTATCTTCATGTACTTTGTGAAGAAAAATTTCTGCCTTAAGGAATTATGATTGAATCTCTCCAGTTAGGCTCACCAGCAGGAAGCTGATTGCTTGGAGTGCTATGTATCTGCATGAATTTGGATGCTTCCTTTCATCCTGATTATACCCTGGACTAGACAGCTTTCTCAAGGCAATCATCCTTCCAACATTCATCTGCTATTGCCTCCAATTTTGAAAGGTGCATAGTGAAAGGTAAAAAAATAAGTTTCAGATTGTTTTTAGTTGAAATCTGCTATTTAGGTGTTTCTGTGCTTTTGGTGTCTGCCCATGAGCCCAGCTGATCTTATGATCAGTTCTTGTGTTCGCTTTTCAAATAGACGTCACTGACTGTGCAGGTGCAAAAAGTAGGCAATGTATTCTATCTGATGTTGGTCCTTTAAGGAATGACTTATAAGCAATTCCATGCCTTAGAGAAGTCAGTCTATTTAATTACTTGGATGGCCAAGATCAAGGAGATGCAGCATAATTAATTTGCAGAATGGCCAAAAGAAGCTGCGAGAAGAAACAACCAAGCAGCCACTGTGCAGTGTAAAGTTGCTTGACCATGTGCTATGCTTGAGATGGACTTCAACAGGGAACTATGAGGCAACCTGATCTGCAGCTCAGCTCGCATGTAATCAAGGGAGTTCAAACAAGGTATGTTTGCTTGGTAAACATGTTCACCAAGTCCTTAGCATGCCGTATGCAATTTGGGAAATTTAATATGTGCATCAGCAGCTCAATATTTATGCTTATGATCACAGTGTGTGGAGTTATTAAATAACATATATTTCTATGGCACTGAAGCAGCTCATGTGGTATTGCAGTCAATGTTTGCAGCAACCAGTGGGTAGGTTTGTTCCCTTCCCTGCTCAAAGTATTGATGATGCAACTCTATGCAAAATTATTCCAGTCTAGACTCATTGATTTGAATAGCTTAGACTGAAGTAATTCTACAAAGGACTTCACATTGCAGCCACAGACAGTTCTCCATGTTGCTTTATATTTCCCATTTCTCCTTCACCCCATTTATATCACAGTTTCCCTCATTCCTATATCCTTATGCTTTCTTGAATCTCAGATCCTTCAGGCTTTGCAAGCTGTGATCCCTGATTCTAACATGTTCCCAAAGTGTGCTTGGATATTATGTTAATCCAGGGAATATTTACCTGCATGGGCTTGCCTCTTGGCCAATTTTAAGCAGTCCTAGCTTATCCCTCCACCCAGACTGGTTTTGCAGTTCCAGATCTTTTCAGTGCCAGGCCACATTTTAAAATGTATTTTAGCACAGTTTTATCCCACCCTTTCTGCTGTGAGCTCAGGGTGGTATAAATGATTCTAACCCCTCACATTTATCCCCACAACAATCATGTCAGCCTAACCAAGTCTGGCTGAGAATGACTGGCCTGAGGTCACCCAGCTCATTCATCATGAGTGGGGATTTGAACCTGTGTTTCCAGAGTAGGGCTGCCTATCCCCCACCCGGGGTGGGGGATCCCCTGTTCCCACCTCCTCCCCCCAACCCCACTTACCTGGCCAGCAGGGGAGGGCACCCCCCCTGGGTGCCGCCCCCGGTGGCACAGTGCACCCCGGGCAGTGCGGCAAGCCCCTGTGCCCCACAACAGGCCAGTTTTGGGCCAAATAGGGACCATGGAGGGGCGATTCAGCCCTTTGGTAAGTGTGGGAGCACACGTCGGGCCACCCTTTGACTTGCATGATGATGTCACTTTCCGGAATTGATGTCATCATGCATGCCAAGAGTGTGCATGTGCTACGTGCGCACATGAGAAGGGACACTGGAGACCATGGAGGGTGAGTGCCAGGTTCCCAGTCCCCCCACCAGGGGACTCAAGGGACCTGGCAACTCTGCTCCAGAGGCCTAGTCCAGCCAGCACTCTGAATGCAACACCACACTGCCATAACCATGGCATTGATTAACAATCTTTTTCTGCTCTGCACATTGCCAATTAGATCTATGAAGTCTATTCAATCCCTGAAGGGTAAGGTTCCTCTTACAAATAATTTTAAGTGAATTTCCTTTTAAACTTAAACACAATGAAAAGCAGTCTGAAAAGCCAAATAACACCCTCTAATTCTAGAAAGTCCTTGCTATAGTTGTGCAGAGTGCTTCAAGTCTTCACCCACCAGCTTTCATTAAATGTTAATTTGAGATACTGTCTGCTTCAAATTTCCCTCAGTATACCTGGTTGTTAATTCCTAAAAGGAACAAAACAGAACTATTGCAGGAACAGAATTGCAACACTGGTTGGCAGTGTGTAATAGGTGGCCGGCTTGCACCAATGAAGAATGAACTCAATGCTTCTCTTCAAGGGCATGAGATGGCAGAAAATCTTGTAACATTGACACCGTTGTAAGAGCCGAATTATACAATACTTTAACTCATACAGACAGCAGCTGTAGCTTTCCTGTATGAATGCACTTCTGTAGGGGCCTGATTTGGATTGGGACTGGGGTGGGGAGGTCTTCTCATGTCCCTTTTTCCAACCTGCAGGTTCAACACAGCCTAAAGCTGCAGGACAGGCTGTACGGTCTTAGTTGGAACCCACATTTACACATGAAGGAAAAACACACCAACATAGCCTACTAGAGCTCTAGCCTGGGAATGGGCATGAACTGAAATACGAACCAAAGTTTGTCACAAACCGGGCTGGTTCATAGCTTGTGAACCAGCAGTTCGTTGGTCTGCATTTCTGATGAACCATGACAAACCACTATGATTTTTAGGGTGGTTTGTTTGGTTCATTTTTTGGTTCATCACTGCAGATAGCCTGGCGCCAATCAATCTATTCCCTAGGCAACAGGGGGGATGGACTTCTGCAGACCTTCTGCAGCCCTGGGAACACCAATGTCAGCCCTCCAAAGCTTGATAGGCAGCTCTGGCTGCCAGCCAGAGAGCTCCCATTTGCTGTATGAGAGCGGAAGGAGTAAATAACCCCCAGCTCTCAGGTGAGTGGTTCAGTTTCCTGCAGGCAGTTAGACAGAGATGAACTGCTGTTGGATTTTCAGTCACAGAGGGAGGTATTTGAAGCTTGTGCTTGAGATTCTGCTGCTTCAGGGCTCTGAAGCATCTACTTCTGTTCCACAGCCAGGCTCAGGGGCTAAGCATAGTGGGTTACTCATCTGAGGAGTCTTTTATTATTATTTTGAGCACCCCAGTCTCTGTGCCACTGCCAGCCTCAGGAGCCAAGCCTAGCGGGTTTGTGTGAAGACTCATATTTAGAGCATCTGTCCTGACTGGGAAGGTGCCTGGATGGTGGGTCAGGGCTCTGACCCCACCCCAGTTTCTGTGCCACTGCCAGCCTCAACAGCCAAGCCTAGTGGGTTCCTGTGAGGACTCTTATTTAGAGCACTTGTCAAGGATGGGAAGGTGCTTGGGTGGTGGGTCAGGGCTCTGACTGCAGCCCAGTCTCTGTGCCACTGCCAGCCTCAGGAGCTAAGCCTAGTGGGTTCCTCGCTTGAGGGCCAACACAGTGCTGCCTTACCAACCATAATGCCCATTAGCACCATGAAGGTTAGAGTAGTGGGCAAGGGTGGTTGTGGGAGGAAGAAGCCCCAATCTCGTCCTGCTGGCCAACTGGTACCCAGCACTAGTGGGAAGGTTTCAGAGGCCAATCGTCTTTTTCTACATCCACTTGTGGGGATCGAAGAGGAGGTAGAAGAGTTGTTAGCATTTAGAGAGGATGAGTGGCTGTTAAAACTTTTTAAGGAGGAGGGATCTCAGGGTGCTGATGAATCAGGGGGTCATGGAGAAACATCCAGCTCCTCCACATCCCAACCACTTGGGGCTGCCCCTGCCTGCAATCCACCCCTCACTCAGTCCTCCCAGCCCAACCACACACAATGGCAATTAAACCTCCTTCTTGACCCACCGTCTCCTGTTCCCTGTTTCAGGCCCACACTTTAGCAGCACATCCTCACCGTCTTCAACGAACCCTGTGTGGCACATTGCTGGGCCTGTAATGACCTGGTGCGTAGGGGCTCAGACCCCAAGCACCTGTTGTCCACCACCCTCCACAGGCATCTGCAGAGGCACCACCCGAGTGTGTTGCCTCCGAAGCAATGAGAACCATCCAGTGTGGGAACAAAGATGGCTTCTGAGCAGGGAGAAGGGGGAGGGGAACAGGAATCCACCCCAAGGAAGAAGTCTCACACGAGGGTGCTGTGAGTGGGAGTGGAACTTACAGGCAGGCTCCCCTTCAGGTTGTTCCTTTGGGGTTGGTGGCACTTACAAACTAAAGGAATAGAGGGAGGGCTCAGGACGTAGGCACTCATGTACTGGCTGATTGTCCTGGATGGATTACCTTTATCCATTATGGAGGGTGTGGGATTTTGACAGCTGCTATGTCATTTTGCCCCCGATATACCATCCTCCTGCAGCAGACCGTTGGCTGGCGAGTATTGCCCTCCATCTACCACTCTGTGGCAGAGCTGGTCAGGAACCAGTTGTCCCGAGCACAAGGATGGACCGTGCACTTCACAGAGGACCTGTGGAGCAGCCATCAGCACGGTTACCTCGTCCTCACTGCCCGCTGGTGGCAACCAGAGGACCTCTGGACCACCAGGGGAAAATTAGGGCTCCAGGAGGAGGGGACAGCCCTGCTGCCAGGCTACAGAGTGGTTCTGCTCCAGGTATGGGGGATGGTTGCAGACCACACAAGGAGGAACATTGCCACTGCAATCAAGGCTGGACTGAGGGAGTGGGCACCCATGGATGATATTGTCCATGGCTACATAGTCATGGACACTGGTAAAAACATGGTGGCAGCCCTGAATGTTGCCTCCCTTGAGGGCATTGTCTGCCTGGTACACAAGATGCACCTGGTCATGAGGGATGCTCTTGGGCTGGGTAGCACCATCAAGCCCACCTGGGAACAGGGAACAGTGGACACACACGCCTTGTTGGATGGCTGCCAGCAACTGGCTGCCCACTTTTCCCACAACATGAAGTCTGCCCATCAGCTGTACAAGAGGCAGGAGGAAGGGGGAGCCTGAGAACCAGCTCCTCCAGGACATGCCCACTCATTGGAACTCCGCCTATGTGATGATAGCTTTTCTGGTGGAGCAAAAAAAAAAGTTGCAGGATATCATGTCCTCTGTGCCCATTTTTCAGGGGGGAAAGGAGCTCAGCATTAGCTGTACAGACTGGCTCCCAAATGGTGCATGTCCTGAAGCCATTTCAGGACATCACCAACCTCCTCTAATCTTACACAGCCAATCTGTGACAAGCCATCCCCCTGATCCATGGGCTGGACTGGGCACTGGCCAAAGAACTGGAGCAGCTCTTCTCCCCAGGGCCATGGACTTGCTGAGGAGGTTGCAGGCAGGTGTGGCCACCCACTTACATCCTCTCTGCCAAGACAGGGTGTACAGACTGGCCTGCATCTTCAACCCCCATATAAAGGGCAGCATCGTGATGCGCAACGCTGAGCTCCAGCAATGGAAGCAGGACCTCTGAAGAGAGGTCTGGAGGTTGCAGGCAAAACAATGTGGCCAGATGGAATATGGCATGGAAGAGACGTTGTTGGCGGAGGAGGAGGAGGAAGCAGAATGAGCCCTGCACCCAGGCCATGAGACCCTACCCAACAAGGACCCGCTCCCCCACTACTGGTTCTCGTTAGTGAGCTGGGAGGTTGGCGGCATCAGGGAGGCCAGGTGTGCCCTTGTAGAGGACTCAGTGGAGGTGATGGTGTGAGAGTATCTTGCCAAGCCCCCGAGCCCCCTGACTCCAGTCCCCTGGAGTACTGGGCACACAAATATGCCATCTGGCCAGACTTGTCGTCTGTGGCCATGAACCTCCTCTCCTCCCCCCCCCCCCAGTGTTTAGAGTGAGTGGGCATTCTCCCACCTGGGATACCTCCTCCGTGCCCACCGCTCACACCTGGACCCAACCCTGGTGGATCAATTGGCTTTCATAAAGGTCAACCTCCACCTGCTGGGCTACCCCGCCCCCTCCGGACCTTGTGGATTGGATCCAGGATCCCCCCCATTGGAAGTTAATTTTGGCCCCCACACCAACTACTGTCTGGGGGTATCAGGGCTCTGGGCCACCCCCAGTCTATGTGCCACAGGTGGGCACATGGGAAAAACTGAGTGGATTCCTCACTTGAGAACCCACATTTTATTTATCACTATTTACTGCTTCTGGGGTCTCGGGGCTGTGGTCCACCTTCGATCCCTACCACATGTAGAAGTTCTCCCCCTTGAGGAGAATCCTTATTCACCCCACCAACAACAACAACACAGGGCCAGTGGATCTTGGGGTTTGGGGCAACTGCATTTCCATGCTAGGTGCAGATGCTCTCCCCCATGAGGGGACTTCTTAATATCATCCCAGAAAAGACTACTCTGGACTAACTGTGGCCATACTGGGGAGAGAGACACTTGTTGTTGGAGACCTGTCAGCCCCTGGCCACACACTCCGAGTTGAGTGTGCATGAAAATATCCCCCCACACCCTTCAACCCCCTCTCCTAACCCCCCCCCAAGACCCTCCCCAGGACTCTTCCCACTTGCCATGTTGTGGAAATGGATTCTGGCAGTTGCCGCTCTCACCTCAAAGGGATGGGCTTCCCCTTTGTCCCTTTCCGCCTTCTCCCCTAGCAGAGAGACTCAGTCATCCAGAGCTGTGCTCTGACCCCACCCCAGTCTTTGTGCCACTGCCAGCCTCTGGGGCCAAGCCTAGTGGGTTCCTGTGAGGACTCACAGTATACTTTAATATATTATCATTATGGTCACTATCATTATTATTTAGAACACCTATCCCAGATGGAAGATGTCTGGGTGGGTCAGGGCTCTGGACCACCCCGTCCTTGCCAGGAGCAAATGCACCCCCCAGGGGAATTTTATCTTCCTTCCTCATAGGTCCTCTCATTCTCTAGTCCGCCAGTGCCTGCCACCCCCTGGCTGCATCCCAGCAGGACTCGGTTGTCCATAGCTAAGTTCGTTCCAAGAGCCCATCCCTTGCCCACCCTGTTGGGAATATTTCTGTTCCCCCAATGTCTCCTTCCCCCCAGAATTGACCTGCCCTCATGGATTGCCTCTGTCCTCCTGTCATAGATAGTCTCTGTCCTCCTGTCCTTTAAAATAATATTCCTGTCCCCAAGAATATCTTCTTGACTGTCCCGTTAAAGAGTACTTATGTGCCCATTCCAGCCCCAGAACAGTTTTTCTGTTCCCAGAAACTGTCATTCCACTCTGGGGTGCCATCATTCCATTCTCAGAGCGGGACCACAAGTGACGCCTGACACAGGTTGGACACTTGCCAGCTTCCCTCAAGTTTTGATGGGAAATGTAGGCAGCTTGGCGGAATGTTGGACAAGTGACAGTTGAAAAGTCCATTGGACAGCAGTCAGAGAGTCAAGCTGCAAGACTAGGATGCCTATATTTCCCATCAAAACTTGAGGGAAGCTGACTAGTGTCCAACCTGTGTCAGGCGTCACTTGTGGTCCCGCTCTCAGAGGAGGATTCTCTAACTCCATCCCACGTTTTAATTGCAACATTTTGGTGCTACAATGTATTTCAATGGAGCCAATGCAAGTCAATTGGCATTCGTGGCTCCAGTTATATCTAATGGAACTTTTCCGGGGACACTTGCTTTGGGGGTCTATAACTCAGACATCCAAAATCCAATATTCACTAAACTTGGAGGGTAGCTGGAGGAGAGCCTGCTGAAGACCCCTAGGAAGTTTGGCATCTCTGACTGTCAAGGGGGCTGTGCTATGGCCTCTGGAATTGATGAACTGCACAAATCAAACAAACAAGTTCACAAACCGGGCAAGTTCATGAAAGTTTGTGGTTTGTGGTTCATGAAATGCAATGAACCATGAACCACCATTTTCCCGGTTTGTGCCCCTCTCTAATCTAGGCTCATTTGTTTAGTCTATGGTGGAAAACTACCTACTTTATGGAATGTGTGCTACATTCCTATCTTTGCTTACATTTTCATTATAGTATTTTTATTAATCTTTCGCCTTAGTAACTATTCTTTGATGTTGTATGTTATTTTAACTAAGCCTCCTGTAAATGGATAACAGTGGCATTTACATTTGCCTGGTGAATGGGAAATTGCACTGTAGACTGGTCTTGTTGTCGTTCTGTGTTTGTTGCCAGTGTGGTTTGTTATTGCCTTCATTATTATTCCTATACATGTTTATCTTGATTTAGTAAACATTTTTATATCAGAAGCTCCTAAGTTGTCAAAGTGGTTCTTTTTAAGTTGGTTACATTATGTTTTGTACTAGAAAGTTGTAACTCAGGAGATCCTTCTGTTCTTTGTAAGTGGTGTTTTCCTCTGGCAATCAGACCCTGATTGACATAGGAAAGATCCTAATATAAAGTTGACCTGGTAGTTGTCAGGCTCTGACAGTTAGATCCCCAGTTACTTCACTGAAGACACTTCAAGAGCCCAGTTAAAGTTTCTTTATTAGAGATCCATCAGTATCAGTGCACTCAGACAGCTCAGCAGAAGTGACGTAAATGGGCAAAGCCATGTTAGTTATAGCGCAGGGTTCCTGCCTTGGGATAAAGACCGTTAGAATTTAGGCACACAGGGCCTAGAAGGTTGGAGGGGTAGAGAAGACAAGGATGAGCTCATTTCATGTCTCAGGGAGATATGGCTCCCGCCGGCACTTCAAGGACACTTTCCCATGCCAGCTGAGAAAGTGAAAGCAGCCACCTGCAAGATAAGCTACTCATGGCTACACAGCCAGTTACACAGATAGGTCTTTACACATTCTCAGAGGCTCCAAATACAGTACAGAGAATCATAGGCACACATGGCAGATAAGCAGGGCACATCTGACAGTAGTGTTGTGTTGGTTTGTACTTTGGATGCACTCAGAGGGATGTCTCTAGAAGTCAGGGAACAAACCTTGCATGATAGACTCATTGTTTGTTGAACCTGAACATACCTTGTAGCTTTCTGAGTTCATTTACTAACCAGCACTTCCCACTGCTCCATTAACTGGTTGCTGTACTCACTACCATGCTGAATCCCTTGCTGGCTCACCTCTCACCATTACAAGACTCTCAGTAAGCCCTGCTTCTAGTTTTCAGTTCCCCGCAGCTACTTTTGAATCTTAGTCCCCCATCCATGAGCACAGATACCCAAGCAAGAAAAAAAAATGAAATCACAACATTTAGAAGCAAAAACCTTTGTTTACCAGATCCTAGAAATGCATACTTGTGACAGTTTTGTATACTTTGCAGAGACATCTGGCTGGCCATCGATGTAGTTTTGGGCTAAATTAACTTTTGGCCTGATCCAGAAGGGAAATGTTTATGCACCACCACTCCCAGGGCCATCTCCTGGTTGAGTCCCACCTTCAAGCTGTCATATGGCCACAGTGCAAGCCTGCTTTTTTTCCAGTAGCACTCTGGCACAATGGAAGAGCCTTTCCAGTGGTGCAGAAGGTTCCATGCACAAGAAATCTAAGGCTTTGCACAAGAAATGTAAGGCTTTGTTCCGCAGGTGGGCATTGGCAGCAGTTTTAACCATCTGGTTTTGGTTTTATTTGTTTCCCACAAATGAGTATTCTTTTGTAAGGTGACTTGAACTGTTGTGGTTGTGGGAAAAATGGCATACAAATATGTCAATACATAAGTCATGATTGCATATTGAAGATAAGTTAAATTGGACCAGGAATAAGGCAGTCTGTCCTTCATTTACCACAGAAGTTTTGGCTCATCAGAAGTGTGCATGAAAAGGCAATGCTAGAATGGAAAGAATTCTAGAATAGGAATGGAATCCTTCCATTCCTATTTCTTGCTGTAACAGATGTGCTGCTCCAGCAAGCTTCTTGGTGTACCTACCCCTACAGCTAACCAGGCTTGCAGAAATTCCTTGCAGTTACTATGAGACATAAAAGTTAAGTGAACATTTTCTGCACTGTTTGCTTCAAGGTCAGTGATAGACACACAATGCAAACAAACAGAGGCTAGGCTGACGTACCTCTCTCCCATCCACATTGTTTTGTACAAACCTGTTCCAGGATGTCTATTATTATAGACCAAACTTGGCTAATCATAATATACCTTTGGGTCAAGCTTGATGTGCCAAACCACCTTTTGTTTTTAATGTTCAGATTAATGGCTCTCTCAATATTGACAGACAGAACAGTTCAGGAAAGGGAGTTTAACCTGCAGAAAGATCACACGATAAGCTCTGCAATGGATGTGGAACTATAACACTATCATAGGACATTATCTGCAAGCCCATGTTATTTTATGGCTCTAATGTATGGAAGTTATTTTCAAGCTGTTACCTCCAGTCATGTTAGATTATTACATTCCACTAAACTAAATGTAAATCTACAAGATGAATATGAAACATTGACAAGATGGATGTGGTTTCGAGTGCCAAACATAATTTCAATTTAAAACAATGATTTTAGGATACATACAAGTTATGTGGAATCTGGCAGAACATGAAATGTTCTGGATACACACAACCTTTTGGTGGCAAAGCATTTAGAGCTTTAAAAAAGATTCAACATTCCCAATAGCTTCCACCCGAGGAATACAAATGATTTATTTACAGAACATGGAAGAATGTACAAAGACAAACTGGAATAGTTTCCTGGAACTTTTTAACATTTAAAAGCGCTTCTAAGATGCATCTTTGTCAGAAGTGAAAGTAACTTGAATTTGTTACTGACATTGCCTCTCTTGAGGGACTGGAGGAAGAAGATGCCAAGCTGCACAATTTAACATGGGAAAGAAAAAAACAGGGCATAATACCTAATGTAGACTGTTTCCTGGTGCAAAAGGTGTTTCATTCCATCACAGCAAATTAGGAGTTACAGCTGTGAATAACTGGCGTAAGTGAGGGCAGGGCTGATCCAATTAGGGCCAAGCTACACATGACGAATGACACTTGAACGGCAAGTGGATTGAGTGGAGGGCAAGTGAACAGGGAGAAATACACCTGCCATTCAAGTGTCATTCGTCATGTGTAGCTTGGCCCTTAGTCTGTCACCTGGGCACTGAAAATTCATTTTCCTTTGGCTTTCATGAAAAAAGAATATGCAACAGATATTGTAAGTAGACTCAAAAGAACATCTATTGAGTTAAAATGGAGAAGGCTTAGAAAACTAGTTTAACAGATAGAAAAATTAAATGCCGTCATTGAGCTTGGGTATGTAAAAATAATGCAGGGGCCAAAAAAACCAGAACGTAATAGTATCAGGACATCAGTTTTCCACTGACAGAGTATGCCCTTTCTCTATCTGCTTGGTTTTATTATGCTTTCTTTTGCCAAAGGTGCTTGCAAAATGTCCCTGAAAAAGGGGGGGGGGGGTCTTGCAATGAGAGCACAGGGACCTATCTAAATCAAACACAGCTTCCTGGCTCATCCCTGTTTGAGTTTAAAGGCAGCATGTTTCAAAAATTGTTTGGGCTTTTGGGTGCAAAGCAAACCGAGCGGCATCAATCACACTGAGCGGTTCCCTGTTCAAACACTACTGTCCCTTTGACGTGAACAGGGAAGGGAACTCAAACAGTCTGCTTACGAGAAGCTGCAGGGAGGGGGAAAGAGATGAGGTTTCTCAGCCTGCCTGTTAGCTGTTACCTTTACTGGAAAGTCTCTTCGTGGTGGTGGGGAAATACAGGTAGGCGGAGCCAGAGGGCTGCAGCCGCCGTGGCCAGGGATCTTCCTGCTGGCGTTTTCTCTGCAGAGCAAATGCCTTTTCCATGAAGCACCTTAAGCAATCAGTCTCGAAATGACGATTCACAAGATGCGGAGCTTTCTGCTGGGCATATTCTAGGAACTCATCTGCCGGGGACATGCCAGGCTGTAATTAAAAAGGAAAATAATCTTCTGTGCTTGAAAATATATAGTCTAGCAATAAGAACCAGAAAGTACCAGCTGTTATAAGAAGCTCTGAGTGCCCTCTGAAGGAAAGTCTAACTGATCTGGCAGAGAGCTGACTAATTTGTTTCACCAAGAAATTCAGGAAAGCATACATCATCCCGCAGGAACTGGAGAAAATGGTGGTGACTGACAGGGGCCTCTGTCCTTCTTCATGTGGGGCTAAAAAATGTAGCCTTTTCTAGTCAGAGACTGCTGCCAGATCACTCTGCAGGCAATTGAGCCAGAGCAGGGCTTCGCAGGGGGGGGGCAGTGATATAGCAGTTGTGGCAAATGAGAAAGCCCCTCTTCCTCCTCCTGCGGTGCTAGATGAGTGCGTAGCAGTTGTTTCTAGATAAATAGAAGACAGGTGCATAGATAGCCAAAGAACACCAGCCAGTGAAGCTGTGGGAACTGCTGGAGTTTGGCCAAAGTTAGATTTCGTAAATTATGGCAAAGAAACATCAAGAGGAAGGAACAGCACGTTCAGAAGTACTGTAGGGCAATGGGGAGGTAAATTTCAGGGGCCATTGTGGTGCCAAAAGTGACATAGGCTATGAAATTTCAAAAAGACAGCTTTGAAGGGGCTCCATGCAGGAATGGTACATATCCAGTACTTTTATCTCCTAAAAACGGGAAACCTTTGAGACTGTTACCTCACTTCATAGCAGAGTCTCGCTAACTCTCATATCCTGATTCTGTTCTGGAGAAATCAACAAATTAATTTTCACTGAAGCAAGAAAACTGTGCCTGGATTGTACTACTTTCATATGATTGAATTTTCCCACATGTATAAAAAAAATCTCTGCATAGCAAGCCAAATGTCAGGCTAAATAACTTGACAGTTTTCTATGTGTAGAAGGGATCTCTATGTGTGTATGTATGAGAGAGAGAGAGAGAGAGAGAGAGAGAGAGAGAGAGAGAACATTACATTGTGTGAGCATTGTTACGGATACTTATTAATAAAATACAGACTTACTAATATAACTGAAATACAAGCTTACTGCCTGTTAGACCTACAAAGAAAAAATGGAAAATCACTTTCGTTGTGACCTATGGATCGATGGTGAACCCCCTCTTTTGCATCCAGTTCTCCTCCCTTTATAGTTAGGCTCTGTTTGAGTTATTTGTGCCTCAGGGAAAATAATGCTGTAAGGTAGTGAGGGAAGCAAACATTAAACGAATATTAGCTTTGGCAGAGACTCTGAGGTGCATAAGTTTATTAAAGGTCATATTGCATGACAATGGAAAAGCAACAGAGAATTATTCCCATATCCTGAAATGAAGACACCAGACAAAATGTATAGGTTAAACTGGGGTTTATTAATTATACTTTGACCTTTGCAAATAAACTCTCTGTCTCACACACACACACACCACATTATGTAGGCTCCCTAAGATGCTGCCCCACTAGATTTGCTAGCATTCAGACCACTCGCCCTTGTTTTTCATTGCCTATACCAAACTAGTGTAGCCAGATGTTACTCATCAACCCCATCCCCTACACACTAAATTGCAAAAGTTTAAATGTTGCTGCACAGCACCAAGGGATTATCCCCACAACCAGCCCTCTGGAACCATGCAGCCATTGGCAGACAGTTTGGGTGCCTTTGCCCTTCCTTGGATGCCTCAGGGTGTTTGCCAGTCTAATTAATCAACAAGCACCTAACAAATACAAATCCTGCCTATCCCTAGTTAGTGAGTGCTTCACCAACCCTTCAGGAGCACACATATTTGAATAACAACCTCACAACAACAAATGTGAATCCCGGTCAATCAGAATCAAATCAAAAATTCCTGCTTGGTCCTAAATAGACATGGGCATGAACAGCATTACGAGCAGAAAAAAAACACGAACAGCCCGTTCGTCTGTTCACAAACAAGCCATTTGTGAGGCCCCATTCTAACCGAACAAGTGGTCATGGCAAGCCTCGTTCATTGCCTTCTTTAGCGGTTAGTCAAGCCAGACAGTCTGGCTCCTTTCAATCAATTCCCCTGGCAACGGAGGCAGAGACTGAACTCTGTCTTGAACTCCTTCTGGCTTTCCTTCTGGCTTTAACCCTTCAAAGTACTTCCAGCAGAGAGTCCCGTTTTTGCCACTGTGAAGAGAAAATGACAGCCAACGGGGAGACCCGTGGATCATGCCTCTCCCGGGGTGCAATCTTTCTGAAACTTTGGGGGGGGGGGGGTCTTTGGAGGACAGTGAGGACTATGTCCCCTGCAAATTTGGTGGGTATTGGACATTGGGAAGGTCAGTTTGTGGGGTGTTTAAAGGGCCCTGCCCCTTGCACAAGGCAGGAAAGGGCCCTTTAAACTATCAGCAGGCAGGCAGCAGGGGGGAATCCCCCCTGCCACTTGCCAGCTGATAGTTTAAAGGGATTTTTAAAGGGCCAAGAACAACGAACATGTTTGTGAACAGGGTCATGTTCGTTACTGTTTGTTGTTCATTGTTCGTGGATGGCAACGAACAAGGAACAGCTTGTTCAGGGCGGGGTTTCTGTTCGTGTCCATGTCTAGTCCTAAAGCAACCATCTAATCCCACATTATTGCCGCAGGGAGAGAAGGGTGGCAGCAGCAAAAAGTAAGGCAGGTGAATGGCTTGAAATTGCCTCCTGTTCTCAGCCACCTTATTGGCCGAACCATACAAGGGATCCCTTCTTTTTGCCATATCCCCAGTGTGTGATGCCTTCACTCAGTAAGGAGAATGTGAGCAAAATCATCCCTTCCATTGCAAACAGAAATATGCTTTGTTATAGGTTTGCATACTCCATTCAAGCATTTGAAATTGGAACCTCCTGCTGTCATTACCACTTCTTAGCTCTTCATCTGGTTTTTCACCTGTTTGCCAGTAACACATTCAAAGTTGCTAGGTGCATCTTCACTGTGCCATAAAAAAGGGAATGAGGTCCGCTAAATAGGTAAGATGAAACTTCCTACAGTGCTTCTTAATATTCTACAAGACATTTCCTATTTACATAAATTAAAGAATTCCAATTTTATGTGTTCCAGTATTTGAGTTTCACTGATTTTGGCAAATCATAATATGTCATCTATACTACTAGAACAGAATTATCTAGAAGGCCACCCCAGTTGTACCTTCTCTTTGCAATTTTTAAGAATCGTTGAGAAAGCCTGGGTGTAGACCAATCTTCTGTACATTTTTCTAGAAAGAAATCTTAATGAGGCTTACTTTTAACTATGTGTGCTTCTGACTATTGTACCATTTTACCTTCAGAGAAGTTGCAGAGATCATAAAAATAAAATTAAAAAATTGTGGTTAACATTAAAATCAAATATCTGAACAGATACAATCCAGTAATAAATTTACATTGAAAATAAAGGGCTTTTATTCAGATTTTAGTTATGTCAAGACATTGTTACCTTCTGAAGTTATCTTATACTGAATCATACCATTGTTCTGCTAGAAGAAGTGGGAGAATTTAGATGATAAGTTGTAAAACTACTTGTTTTAGCCAGTACTTATAACAGACAGACACATATACATAATTTTAAAACATTTTTACCTCACCTTTCTTCATGGTTCAAGACAGCTTACAATAATAGATTAAAAACATTTTAGGTTAAAATCAAAATAAAATACACCCCATCCCTCAATTTGTGTATTATATGCTATATGTATTGTATGTATTTATATGTATTGTATTGTATTGGTTTTATTTGTATATTTTGCAATGGCCTTTTAAAGCAATAACTTCAGGCTGACTGATTGGCAGTCTACTGCCACGTGCAGAGGTCTTTCCAAGCACTGAGAACTGGGCTGCCTGGGGCATTATACATACAAAATGCTTGCTATACCACTGAGTTATGTCCCTGCTCACTAAAAATGATCTACTTGTGTCTTTTTAATATGATCAGGAGTGCTGCCCCAATAGCACATAATTAATCCTAAACATCTGTAATAGTTATATTGTCAAAGGCTTTCACGGCTGCTGGCGAAAGGTCAGGAACTACAATGCCAAGACCACAGCCATACAACTCGGAAAATCTACAACAACTAACTATCTGTAATAGTTGATCATAAAAGAAATACATTTTAAAAGAAGAAATTCTACTTGGTGGTCCCAGATTAAATTTAAAGCACTAGACCACAAAGCCTGTAATTTAACTTATTTAATTCTGCTGGGATCATCAATCTGTTGGATGGCTGGCACAGCTTACAGTTGCCAGCCCCCCTTTGGGGGCAAAGAATCCTCTGTCCCAAGCTGTGATCTTCACCCCTCACTTGGCCAGCCAGGGGAAAAGGCACCTGTATAGGGGTGCCTTTCCATCACACAGGAAAATGACATCATTTTCCAGTGCAACAAGGGATCAATGGATTGTCCTGGGAGGTCAATTCACTAAAAATCATCGCCAAACACTAAGAGCCCCAAGGGGTCTTCCATCAATGACACCATCCCCTAGTTCTGTTAGGTATGCCTCTTTTAACCAGGCTGTTAGGCTTATTAGTCCCTACAACACAGGGATCTTTATGGCCAAGAGCATTGTTCACTTGGCTTTCTTGTGGTTTCCAGTGTACCCAACAATTTCTGCTTATCAGGTATTAGGTCTAACAATGTATGGTGATGGGGAGTCCTGGTGACTGTATGACCTTTTAAACTTTCAGTACCCTCTTATAATAGGCTGTGAAGCAGCGCATGGGGTACCCACATGTCACTCAACACTTAGATGACTTCTTAATTGTGGAACCCACAGGTGATACAGCCTGTTCTGATTGTTTGGCCATTGGCCACCCAGCTGGGGGTTCTCCTGACACAGGGGCGGGCAGTGAGTTCACATAATCCAGTGTGTGAAAGAGGATCTCGGGGTTTGGTTTTCCTGCATGTTACATGCAGCTCTTCAGGCCTGACTTTCCCTGACAATGGGGGCAATTTGCTCAAACAGGATTGATATGGCCAGGAAAATGGGGGTCCAGGACATGGGGCACCTTTGGTAAGCATCGGGGTGATGTGATCCATCACTGGACATTTCAGGCTGGAGGCACTGTGTTGACCCAATGGGGTGTAGATATCATGCTGGAGACAGGACATAAGAACATAAGAACATAAGCAAAGCCATGTTGGATCAGGCCAGTGGCCCATCCAGTCCAACATTCTGTCACACACAGTGGCTAGAAATCCAGTGCCATCTAAAGGACTGTCAGTGAGGCCAGGACACCAGAAGCCCTCCCACTGCCTTCCTTCCAGCACCAAGACAACAGAGCACCACCTCCCCACAAAGAGAATACCATCTATCTCCTGTGGCTAATAGCCACTGATGGACCTCTGCTCCATATATTTGTCCAGTCCCCTCTTGAAGCTGGCAATGCTTGTAGCTGCCACCACCTCCTGTGGCAACGAATTCCATGTGTTTATCACCCTTTGTGTAAAGTAGTATTTTCTTCTATCTGTTCTAACCCGACTGCTCAATAATTTCATAGAGTGCCCACGAGTTCTTGTATTGTGAGAAAGGGAGAAAAACACATCTTTCTCGACCTTCTCTAACCCGTGCATTATCTTGTAAACCTCTATCATGTCTCCCCTCAGTCGTCTTTTCTCCAGGCTAAAGAGCCCCAAGCGCCTCAATCTTTCCTCATAGGGAAAGTGTTCCAACCCTTTAATCATTTTAGTTGCCCTTCTCTGTACTTTTTCCAGTGCTATGATATCTTTTTTAAGGTGTGGCGACCAGAACTGTACACAGTACTCCAAATGAGGCCTCACCATCGATTTATACAGAGGCATTATGATACCGGCTGATTTGTTTTCAATCCCTTTCCTAATAACCCCTAGCATAGCATTAGCTTTTTTTATGGCAGTCGCACACTGTGCTGACGTTTTTAGTGAGTTATCTCACTAGACATCTGCTTACACAGCAAGACATCTGCTTACACAGCAATCATGATGGGCTTCAGGATTCGTTACAGGTTTAGGAGCTTTTGTGGGAGCCTGGTGAGGTCATTGCATGATTCTTGTGGCAGTTTGGTGTTGGTTGCAGATCCTTTGTGGGGGAACAGGGCCTGCAAGCCCAGTCTCCCCATACTTGGAGACTGGTCTTGTTCTCCTTTCAGTTCTCCTCCTTCCTTCTAGCTTCTATGCTTCTGTATGCTTTGGTTTCAGCACTGGTTTCAAAGCCTGCCCTACCATGAAGCAATTGCTTTCTTAGACATTGGAGTTGCCATTGTTCTCTTTGCAGTCTCCTTAAGTCAGCGATCATATGTACGTTTGCTTGGGACTAAGTCCTATGGGATAGAGCAAAAATTGAAAATTTGTTGTTTGGAAATGAACTTTCCAAAGTTGAACTTCCCCGAGCACATTTTAAATGAGGTGCAAAATTCTATGGAGTTCAAACCTTACTGTCCCCAGGAATGTTACTATTTTCTTGTGTGGAATGTTGGAGGGATGACCTCCCCTTCCTTTCTCTGTGCCTAGAACTGGGATGGATGGACAGTGCAACAGGCGTGTGTTAGGAGCATCCAATGAGGACCAGATGTTGGCCATGCATGCATCAGATTGTCCAGGCTCTAGTACCTGGCCTTAAATTGGCTCCCACTGAGAATCCTCCCTATCATGCTGACAAGGTCACGTTTAGAAAGGGAAGGGGTAATGGTTGGGGTCTCGTGGCAGCGACTGAGCTTAGTTTGGAAGGCCTGGACTTGAGAAAAGGCTGAAGTTTTTAAAAAGAACTGATCTATTTTTGAAAAACTGTTATATTGGAGCTCATTGGCATTCAGGGTGGGGATATCTAGATCATCACAAGTAAATCCCGTTGAACTCAAATTCCTGAGCAAACATGCCAGGAATCACTCTGTATGAGAATGCTCTAGCACACACAATGAATATAAAATATGGGATTTACCTAAACACATTTTTAAATGTGGAGGAGACAGATGACATTTTGATATCTTACTTCAGATGCAAACATGTCAGCACTGCCAAAATCTTGATAATGCTGTATTCCTTACTTTTAAGACCTGTGTGATTGTCAAAACTATGCTTTACCATGATTGAGGGTAAATGGTAGCACTTTCTGCTTAGATGAAATTATTGTCATGACTTTTTGTTTTTTCTCCATAATGCTAAAAAAATTGAAGCATAATTAGTTCAGTTCTATTAGCTGATAAATCCCTATTATGTGTTCTAGTGCTGCAAAGCCATGCCTGGAAACCATTGAACCGGTGGTTCTGGGACATGGAGTGATACACAGTGTCACTTTTGCTATGATGTCACTTCCAGGGAAAACTCAGAAGCTATGGTGGGTAGCTTTATGAATCACCAGAAACTCTATGGTAAAACCATAGAATTTCCCATAATCTGTAGAGCTACTTGCTGTCTCTTCTGGGTTTTCCTCAGAAGTGATGGCATGGTACATGTGCCACCAAGGAGGTTTTAAAAAAATTTCTCCCTTTGTTGTGGGTATTTTGATAGTTTAAGAGACTTTGGTTTAACTAGATTAGAGAGAGTTTAACTAGATTAGAGAGAGAAAGAGAGATTTTGCAGTACCAGCCTTGATTGCTTTCTCTTCCTCTTTCACTTATTTATTCCTATGAAGGGGTCTTGTCTCAAAGAGTCTCTCTACATGAGACATCTAACAAGTGAAGAAAACATGTTAGCCAGGAAGGGTAGTTTAAAAAGATAGAGCCGATGGCAGAGCAAAGGCTTTGTTATACACTGGAGCTGTATGAAGGGACTGTGAAATGCCAGAAGGGAAACTTCAGCCCATTATAACCTCTCCAGGTCCAAGCTCAGCTCTGGAAGTCAGCTGCAGCTCATTTCCATTCTTCACTAACCCTGATTGTGATCCCACACAGTTTAAGACTGGAGAGGTGAAAATGACAGAACCTTGGGGGAGGCGAAGATGAAATTAACAAACCCTCTGAGGAGCAATCTCCGCAGGCTCTGTCTTTTAAAACTACACTTCCTGCCTAATATTGTGTCTCCCTACACTTGATGAACATGCGCTGAGGAGTCTCATGTAGAGAGACACAAATTCTTCACAGCCATAAGATGTTATCTTATTATATAATTGAGTAAGCGAATTTCAGACAACTCACTTTATACCCTGGTGCACCACCAGAGGGCGCTGCCATGGAGGGACGCCTAGGCAAGGCACCATTCTCCTTCAAAAAATGTGCCATGGTGGGAAGCCCAGGAGGGGAGCAAGACGGGAGCAGGTGGCAATGCCTGCCCCTCGCCTTAACCCAGCTGGTATTAGGAGCGGAGAAGGTGGCAATGGCCACCACACAAATTAACACAGCTGGTATTAGGAGCAGAACAGGTGGCAGTGCTTACCCAGGGCCAGATCAACAGGGGGGCAGGGGGATAGTTTGCCCATGGCACCACCAAAGAGGGGGCACTGGACGCAGCTACCGGGAGCGCACGGGTGGCAGCGCAGGGAGCTTGGAGGCTGCCCGCACCATTCACCTGCCCCACAGGACAGGGAGCGGCCGGCTTCCCAGACACCCATGCTGCCTCCGCCAACTCCATGGCACACTGGGGCAGCCAGTGAGCCGTGCGGGAGCACACTGGGAGAATGCACGCACTGTGCGCGCACTGTGAGCGCACATGAGGAGCTGGACTTGGGTTGCCCTGGGCACCAGCAACCCTAGATCTGGCCCTGTGCTTACCCCCCGCCTTAACCCAGTAGGAATTAGGAGCAGAGCAGGTGGAAATGCCCTCTCCCCACCACAATCCAGCTGGCATTAGGAGCGGAGGAGGTGGAAATGCCCACCCACCCCCTTTGAAACAGTTGGGATCAGGAGTGGAGCAGATTGCAATGCCTATCCCCCACCTTAACCCAACTGGTATTAGGGGTGGAGCAGGTGATGCCCTCCTCTGCCTTAACCCAGCTGGTATTAGTAGCAGAGCAGGTGGCAATGCCCACTTCCCACCTTAACCCAGCTGGTATAAGGAGCGGAGAAGGTGGCAATGCTCACCCCTTGCCTTAACCCAGCTGTTATTAGGAGCGGACTTGGTGGCAATGCCCTCCCCCTCCTTTAATCCAGCTGGTATTAGGACTGGAGCAGGCATCAATGCCCTCCTCTGCCTTAACCCAGCTGGTATTAGTGGTGAAGCAGGTGGCAATGTCCACCCCCCACATTAACCCAGGTAGTATAAGGAGCAAAGCAGGTGGCAATGCCCACCCGCGCCTTAACTCAGTTGGTATTAGGAGTGGAGAAGGTAGCAATGCCCTCCCCCTGCCTTAACCCAGCTGGTATTAGGAGCGGAACAGGTGGCAATGCCCTCCGCCTGCCTTAACTGAGCTGGTATTAGGAGTGGAGCAGGTGGAATTTCCCCTCCCGCCTGAACATAGCTGTTATTAGGAGCAGAGCAGGTAGCAATGCCACCCCTGACCTTAATCCAGCTGGTAATAGGAGTGGAACACTTGGCAATGCCCACCCCCCCTTCACCCAGCTGGGATCAGAAGCTGAGCAGGTGGCTTTGCCCACCCACTGCCTTAACCCAGTAGGTATTAGGAGCGGAGCAGGTGGCAATGCTCCCCCCCCACCTTAACCCAGGTGGGATCAGGAGCAGATCAGATGGCAATGCCCACCCTCCTTCTCCCACATGGGATCAGGAGTGGAGCAGGTAACTACGCCCCCCGTCTTAACCCAGTTGGTATTAGGATTGGAGCAGTTGACAATGCCCTCCTCTGCCTTAACCCAGCTGCTATTAGTGGTGGAGCAGGTGGCAATGCCCACTCCCCGCCATCACCCATTTGGGATCAGGTGCAAAGCAAGAGGCAATGCCTTTCTTCCACTCACCCAGTTGGGATAAGGATCAGAGCAGGTGGCAATGCCCGCCCTCTTCAACCTACTGGAATAAACCACTGAGCAGGCTGCTATGCCCACCCTGTCTTCACTCTGCCGGAGTCAGGAGCCAAGAATGCAGCATTGCCTGCCTCCCCTTCAACCTGCAGGAATCAGGAGCAGAACAGGTGGCAATGCCCACCTCCCTTTAACCCAGCTGGGATCAGGATCAGAGCAGGTAGTAAAGCTTGCTGCCCCCCTTCACCTGTCAGGATCAGGCACTGAGTAGGAGGCAATGCCTGTTCCTCCTTTCACCCAGCAGGAAGCAGGTGGCAATGGGATCAGGCTCAGAGCAGGGGGCAATGCCTGCACCCCCTCATCCAGCTGTAGTCAGGCACAGTACAGGAGGCCTCTCCTTTACCCAGCATGTATCAGGCATGGAGCAGGTAGCAAAGCCTACCACCCTTTCACATGGCCTAGATCAGGCAGATCAGACGTGGAGCAGATGACAATGCCCACCCCTCTCCTTCACCAGCCGGAATCAGTGAGGGAGGAGGAGCGAGTGCCTGCCCGCCTGCCCTCCCCTTTCTAGAGCCCATTGTATTTTTTCCACAATGGGCTTTGTTGCTAGTTTTACAATAAAAGTGCAAAACAACATTTCTTTAACTGACATTGTTTTGTATTGATTTCCTATAAAACAAAGGCACTTTCTGATCAATGTTGGCATGGTAGTTTGGAATAGAAGTACCAGATTAATACTTTATACACTCAAGGAACAAAGCATAAAATGGACAGCTTCAGCCTACAAGCATGAGAGGTTTACAACAGCAGAAAATAAATATGCTGGAATTCCCAGCAAAGAATCTGGCAAAAGAAGGGTCCCTGAGTACCTTATGCCCAGGCCCATTCATGGTTGTGGTTAATCAGTCAATTGGAGAGCATGTATTTAACAGGGGCTTTTTAAAAGAAAGCCACTTTGCTGTTGAATTAGAGTGGTGGAGTGATGGCTGCAAAAAGCTGTTTCTACTATAAGTTTGACTGCCAAAAGGATGTTTCACTGGCCTAATGTTAAGCCCACTGCCAGACAAGCTTATTGCCTAAACAGAGACTCTTTGAAATTGAGCTTGTATATGTATCAGGCAATGCCTCTTCGGTGTTTACCGTCTCTCTGGGCACACATTGTCTACTCCAAACTGCAGCCCAGTGTAAAGGGGAGCCCCTGGCCAGTGCCAAAAAGGAGAAAGAAGCTGTGTACTATGTGAAGCAGCTTTTGCAGGCCAGACAGATCCAACTCTGCAAGTGCTTTAACTTTCAGAGCTCATGCTCGGAACTTGGCGCAATACATTAGTGTGTTATGCTGTGCCATTGTACATCCAGCTGGAATTCTATTTGTTATATGCATCAGAACTCTGGGTACATAAAGAATGGAGTGGAATATTAAAATAATCAAGCTTTATATGGTAGTTTCCTGTTTTATCACCAATTAACCTAGGATATGTAGTACTTGAAAGTGCACTCTGAGTGTCCAGATAATGAGCATTATTATATTAATCCCCTTAAGCATCATGCTTATCCTGGCTTTAATTCCTGCCATTCATTATGCTGGCGGGGGGGGGGGGGGGGTGCCACCCAGAGAGAGCCTGTTTGGTGTAGTGGTTAAGAGTGCGGGACTCTAATCTGGAGACCCAGGTTTGATTCCTCAATCCTCCACTTGAAGCAAGCTGGGTGACCTTGGGCAGGTCACAGTTCTCTGGAGCTCTCGTGTTTTGCTGTGGGGATAATAATGGCATACTTTGTAAACTGCTCTGAGTGGGCATTAAGTTGTCCTGAAGGGCGGTATATAAATCGAATGTTATTATTATTATTATTATTTCTATACGTTAAAAGAGATTACTTCAACCAGAATGATTAAGGGATGTGTTTTGATTTATTTTTTTTTAAATGCAGTGTAAAAATTGGATTAGGTTCCATTCCATTCATTGATACATATGTCCATTTTTTCTTTTTGCTTTTTCTTTCTTTTTCTTTTTTTGCCTTTGTGTATTAAATGAATGGGGGAAAAACTGAAATGGCTCATTCCTTCCAGTATGGTATAGTGATTAAGAGCAGCAGAACTCTAATATGGAGAGCTGGGTTTTAATCCCCACTCCTCCACTTGGAGCCAGCTGGGTGACCTTGAACTAGTCACAGCTCTCTGGAGCTCTCTCAGTCCCACCCACCTCACAAGGTGATTGTTGTGGGGATAATAATAACATACCTTGTAAATCGCAAATGCAGGAATGCCATTCATTCACTCACTCTTCATTTTTGTCAAAACAAATAAGCAACACTTGCACTTTTTTGCCCTTTAATTGGGCTTGATGGCAGCATTTCTCAGTTTTCATGTCATACAAACATAAGGAGAGCCCTGCTGAATCAAACAACTGGTCCCTCTAGTCCAACATAATGTTTCACATAGTGGCCAACCAGTTTCCCGGGAAGGCCAAACAACCGGACCAAGAAGCCACGACCCTCCTCTGCTGCTGCTTCCCAGCACTATATCCTGCCTCTGTATATGGACACTTCTGTCAGTCATCATGGCTAGCGTAGCATGGTGTGACAAAGTCAAACACCTTTAATCTGAACTTTACAAGGATCTAGTTTTTTCCCACCAAGCATTTACATAAAGTAAATTTACATGAAGGTCTTCCTACCAACTGAACAGGTCTTTTGTCAGTAGCTATTAGATCTGTGGCTTACATGGTTTCTATTCTTTCTCTCTTAGTATCATTTATTTGCAACCTTATTTCCTTCATCTGGTCTGACAGCTGCAAAAAATGAAAATGCCAGCTCCTGGTGCCTCTACGCATTGATCATGTGCATTACATTTACTTAACAGTAATTTCCACACAGTTCTGTATGGACGTTGAATGTAGTGGTTCCTGCCATGAATTGGAAAGTTAAATTTTAGCTTCTTTCCAGTCATAGAAATAATAAATGTGCACCATAAATTTAAGCTAGTTTCAAATTGTTTGAAATGCCAAAGCTTCCTCTCAAGAACCACAGGAAGTGTCATTCTATGCAGGTGTTGAAAATTCTTTCTCATATGTTCAGTCCTCTTCAGAGAATAAATACATTGTGAAGAAAGGTACATTCTCCTACAGGGCAATCTTAAGAACACTTTCCTGAGAGTAAGCAAGCCCCACTAAATAGAGCCAAATAAGATCCTGAGGTAACCTGTTCACGATTGCTGTCTTATCCTGAGACTGTAGGCACTGTTTCAATGTTCCCTTGAAGCTGGCAGTGCAGGGGGAGGGGGGTTGCTGGCAAGAAACACAATTTCACAAATTGGAAGACAGATTTTTTTTTTAATGCAATAGATCTTGCTTACATTAAACTTTGTCAGATTATAACTTGGCATCATTCCTGTCACTTTAAGCTTTGGGTTGTAGTATAAAAGCAAGAAAACCAAATTGTACCAGAACATAGATGCCAAGGGAAGGAAAAGAGCAGAGTCGATTCTGCTGCTGTGACCTCCACAATGAGAGTTACATCCTTAACTATTCTGACTCAGAGAGTGATTAATTAGACAGTTAGATATTTGCATGCAAAAAAGGGGAGAGTAATTTTGGAAAAAATCCAAGTCAAGCTAGATAATCCAAACAAAAGCACTCTAGACTGCTATAAAATTAAAGAAAGTCAAACAACATGTTGTCTCATTTTATCTTTGTTTCTTAATTATCTTTCCAAATTAATGATATTCTGACCATTAAAAAAACTAGAATGATATTACTTCTTTTTTTAAAGTGTATTTTGCACAGCAATGATAAGTCAATATTTCATTGTTATGTAAGGAAACCTACAGTGCAAACCTACAGTGCAGTCCTAAATAGTCACACCCTTCTATGCTCAGTGACTGTAATAGACTTAGAAGGGTGTAACTCTATTTAGGACTGCACTGTTGATAAATGAGTCATAACCTACTGTGAGTAGGTGACAGAAAAAGGCTAGATAAGCAAAGTTTGAGTCCAGGAGCACCTTAAAGACAAGCAAGAGTTTCCAGAGTGTCAACTTTCCAGAGTCAAGCTGCCTTCTTCAGACTGTGTATAGGAAGCATTGTTTTAGACTGATAATCTTGGGTTCAGTTTTCCAGTATCTATAGTTAGAAAGAATTATAGGTAATAAGGTTGGTCATGACCTCAGCCAAGACTTTTGGGTGCCATATATTAATTTATTGCATATATATCCCATCTCTCTCCCCATTCAGAGACTCAAGGCAGATTACTTTTTTTTTTTGAAAAAAAATTTTTATTGGGTTAGAATCCATTATTTTTACATTTACATTCAATTTTCCCCAATTTTTTCATCTCTAACCCCCTCCCTTTCCCCCCCTTTTTGTTGACTTCCAACAGCTTTCCAACCCTTTGTCCCCTTTCCCTTACTTTTATTAGCTTCCTCTATCTAAAACAAATATATATTCTCCGTTATTCTAAGCAGTACATCCTTAACTATTTTTAACATTGTATGCCCAAACTGTAAGTCTTTGTTTCCATCTTAGATAAACAATTTATCCCATTTTTCAATTTCAAATAGTTCTATATATCATAAACCATATAGATCATACATTCACTCAAGGCAGATTACTAATGTTAAATGTAGTATTGTTGGACTAGTCAACTCAGCAGTGCACTAGCCAGGCTCATGGTCTGAATCCATGTCTCAAACCTAATTAAGCCTTATACAAAATTAACTGGAATTCATTAGGGAGGAAAGGAACCAAAAATGATGAATTGAAAAGGAAATGCCGTCTTCATAAAATGTTAAAAACAATGGCTTCTAATTCCCAGGTGTCTGCCCTTTTGAAGGACATTCCACATTTCTTTCCATTGCAAAATATTGTTCAACTTTCCATTACTGACTTTGTGAGGTCCAGTTTTCTTATAGGTCTAATCACTTTCAGTTAAACAACATTTGGACAATGAAGAAAATGCAACTGTGGGATGACCTTTTCAATGAGCAAATTTAGAGGTTAGGCTAAAAAGTGAAAGGACCACTTTTCCCTCCATTGGGGAAATAAATCAGAAGTTAACGGGAAAGGCATACAGGATTTTGATTTGACTCATTAAACATTTTTCTTCCATGTCCCTGAAGAACAGGTAATGTGAATGTCCTGCACGTAGAAGGAGAGCATTTCATTAGATGTAGGGATTTTTTTTGTGTTATATGAGATACTTCATTGTGCTCATGTTACAGTAAGAACTCCTAAAGCTATAGTCATGCTCAGCTGCATAACATGTACAGGGTTAGATGGGGTCAACAAAGACCTTCTTGCTATGCAGGATATAAAAGTGAGAATTTGGAACAAATGATAATTAGAGCTTTTGCTTGTCAAAAGAATATGGGTGTTATTCTGGATGAATTCCAACTTCAAGTAGCAGACTTTTTGAAACTTCAGTTAACCCCATAATACTCCACAATGCAGACTGCTGTTGTTTTTCTATCAATTGCTGTATAGAATAGAGCAACTCACTAGTAAATAATGTACCCTGCTAATAATAAGATGTGAGTCATGTGAGGATAAACTCTTCTAAGAATCAGAGACTAATAGTAAAATTCTAAGCAGAGTTACTCCAGTCTAAGCCCATTAAAATCAATGGGCACAGATTGGCGTAACTCTGCTTAGGTTTTCACTTTAAATCAGGAACAAGTTAAAGTTAAGCAAGTGGGACTGGAGAAACAAAAGATATGAAGACCAAGAGAGGGCTAGGAAACAAGTATTGATTTACAAGGATTAACAAGAAGAAGGGTGCAATCCTAAATACACATTCTTGGAAAAAGGTACACAGGGTTTCTACAAAACAAAGAAATCTATCCCTTATATCTTTACACTACGGAGTACAAACTTAGACTAGCACAAGTAATAGAGAATCTTCTTCTTCTTTTTGACCCTAGAGAGGAAATCACCTGATCTACTGATAGTGGTTTACAAATACATCTCAGTTTCCTGGGCTTTGAGGTAGATAAGGCTACTGGCTCTCTGCCAGGTTTCCCTTCCAGGTCAATACAAAACAAGAGCACACTGGGTAAACATATTTACCCCATAACGACTGAACGTCAGACATTGCAGCCTATATTTCAACACTTTTTGCATTGTCCCCAAACCGGTTAATCCAATGAGTTTCTCTTCAATCATACAAAAACCCACATAACAATGGACCCCAAAGAAGGTAAGTGTTGGTGGTGGCCAGGCACACACCAAGCACAGGGGTGGGAAAGAAGTGGCACCAGCATGTCATACAAGCAGGAAAATGCTCCAATGCTAACTGCTCCAGCACAGCACAGAGAAATTTTTTAAAAAGCATTTCTGCTTTAGTGACAAAGCCAATAAATGTCTCCTTTGAGTCCTGCTGTTATGCCATGTTTCCCTGTGCCTTCTAGTTTCATTCCATGATGAGGGGACATTCAGGTGAATCCTCCCTAATCTACTGCAAGAGCCTGGGCCAGAACTACCAGCTGCAGGCCTCTCCTTGCATTACGTGGAAAAGTCACCGGAAGGGAGGGCTAGGGAAGGGGAGTAGAGGGGAAATGGCCCTTTTTTTCCCCTGTTTTTTTACGTGTAAAAGGGAGAGACTGGACAGGTTGCTGGCTGCCTTTAACTTTGTGTTAAAGCCATGAACCCAGAGTTGAATGAAAGGGGGAAATGAGAAAATGGGGCAATGGAAGAAACTGAACTAGAGGATCCTGTTGTTATGCCCCCAAATTTAAAAAATCTGACCGGATTGGTCCCGCCATGAAAGACTTGGGGATCTGTAAGACTTGGGGTGCGTGCATGTGCAAGTGTGCAATACATACCTCCTACCTCCCTGTCACTTAACACTTAGTTAACAGTTTTAAGCATGAACTTCCTCTTAATGTTCCTTGACCCATTACCTGTGGAGGGCTTCTTCAATCACAGTGACTGGCCCTGGAACTATGACACCTAAGTAAAGGGCAGCAGCAGCAGGAGGCCACTGGATAAGCATGCACCAGCTCCACATGCCTGGGACCTCCTTAGTGCAGCTCTCCTTTAATCATTGCTTTTTCTTTCCAATTTTCACTCTAATCTGCATAATCTGAGCCTTTGTGGCAGCCAGGGATTCAGAGGCAGTAGGTGACCCCCTCCCTTCTCAAACCCACATGTGCACACCAGCGTGGATGTTTCCAGGCCAGCCTTTGTGCGTAAAAGTGCACAGAATGGGATGGCGATGGTGATGGTGATGGTGATGGTGATGGTGATGGTGATGGCAATGCTGGCATGATGGCAGCATGCCATCTGTTGCTCCCCTCCCCAGTGCAAAGAAACCTTTGATCCCTAAGAGCCACTCAAAACCAATGTCATTGCCAGTGAACACTGGAACAAAAATGCACTCATGTGTGCCACACATGCACATCTGCTTCCAAACAGTGAACCTAAGGGCTCAGTCTCTCCCCTTTGGAGGCAATTGGTTTCATTATGAGTACAGACAGACTTGCCATTAAGGAAAACAAAATGCTGCCCGATGGCCCACCCCACTGCCTAGTTTGCCTGCATGGCTGTTGTGCAGTAAGTACTGAAACAAAGCACACAAATGTTATGGCAGGGGGAAATCTTTATCTATCTATCTATCTATCTATCTATCTATCTATCTATCTATCTATCTATCTATCTATCTATCTATCTATCTATCTATCTATCTATCTATCTATCTATCTATCTATCTATCTATCTATTATTTATTTCAAATTTCTATTCCGTCCTCCCTGCAAGCGGCTCAGGGCTGATAACATATTAAAATACAATAAAAACAGCCTCGTTTCCCAAATTTGGTTCAGCATTCCAGAAGCTGCTCTAATGAGCCAAACTAGCGAATTCTGGGTATTTTTTCAGCTCTTTTTTCATTATGCACACCCATAGGAGCAACCATAGATGAAACCAATTGATTTTGAATTTCTATATATGATATTCCTAGTTTATCAAGTTAGCTACTAATGTGGTCAGACTTCATAAAGAAGGGTCACTCACTACAGTCCTCTAACAGACATTCCATGATAATCAAGTTAGCAGTCTGGATCCAGGGACAGTTGGCCCATATGGGAAAGATGCCCTGCACACGTACATTTGAACCAACACTGGAATCAGAGAATGGGCATGGTATTAGAGATCCAAGATGAGCTGTTAACTATTATGAAAGAAAACTGCACCCATGGGATAATTCTGGCACCATGACTCCCTGACAACCACAGCACATTAAGCTGCTGCTTGGTTTAGATCCAATTATTCCGGTTTAAATAAATTGTGTGTAAGAATGCAAGTATTATTTTAAGATATTAACTATGTTGAGTAATCTAAAACAGGGGTAAGCAGAAGTTGTAATCGTGGACTATTACCCTTTTATTGTTGTTGTCATTGTTGTGCAGGAGGAAAGGTGGCATGGTATAACCCAGTCTCGTCAGAAGCTAAGCAGAGTCAGTACTTGGCTGGGAGACCACCAAGGAAGACTCTGCAGAGGAAGGCAATGGCAAACCACCTCTGCTTCTCACTTGCCTTGAAAGCCCAAGCAAGGGTTACCATAAGTCAGTGGTGCCTTGATGGCACTTGATACACACACATTGTTATACATCTAACATCTGGTTGTTAGGATTCTCCAGCAAGACACTTTTTATGTTCTTAAGAAAGGGTTCAGATTTACTTCACACCAGATTAATTGTGCTTGTAAGCAATCCTAACTATGCCTGGTGACTTTGTCTTTAAGAAGAAAGAATGAAATTGGTTTACTCCTATGCTGCATTTAAACTCAAGCTGCACCAGAATATGAATGTAAATGCTTCATTTAGATATGTAACGCAGTCCATATCCCACTTCCGGTAAAGCAATGTAAATAATCAGCATTGGCCTTGGGACATGCATGCATATCTTAAAATGCTGAGATCTCTATTATTTGTGGTTATTTCCTGTTGTTAACATAAAAACACAGAATGAACTGTTTAAAAAATCATGTAAAATATAAATTAAAGCTTGCTTGCTTAGGTGCCAATAGTACCTTTTGTTGTTCAGTTACTTGCCAGGACTTATCCCACATGTTCTGTTTCAGGATACTGCCTAATGTTAGCACTTTTAGTCTCAGTAGTCCTTCCTGTTAAACTGCTCAAGTCAGTTAGTTGTTGACTTCCTCTGTTTGGAGGAATATGTTGCAGCAGCCGGGATAAATGGCAGCAATTTGCAGGGCATAAGAGCAATTCATTGAAAACTGCACCATAACATGATGTAACCTCATGTGTAAAGTATTGTCAAAAATGAAGACAGGAACTGACAGACAAAAATAGGTCTTGGTTTTTCAAGGAGAAAAAAAGGAGAGGAAGACATCTAAGAGGGCAAGGTAGAGTCCAGATCTGAGATAAAGAAAATCCTCACAATCATCTTTTTGATGTTATCAAAATCTTTTGCAAAGAATCTTTCTTTTAGCAGTGCAGCATAATTGCAGTCTTGTCTTCAGTTGCGACAGTGTAAGCAGTGGGAACCTGCATGTTCAAGTAGGGCCAGGCTCCAGGATATTCTTCTTCTTGCATTAAGACCATTTCCTGGAAACCTGGGACCCATTTAAAGATTGAGTATTACAAATCTTGATAGTGCAAAAAGAGACTGTATTTTAGAAATGCTACTGGTTTGCTTTACATCTTGACTGCTGTAAGCCACAAGCAGGGAGCCAATTTGATGTCCACATATTCAAACAGAGCAGATTAGTGGTAGCAATTGCTGGCATTTTATTCATGCTGGTTTTCACACAGCTTGATGGAAGTCCTGGTCCCTTTTGCTCCATGCCCCTCAGCTGTCAATCATTTAAATAAAGAGTGAGCAAACCAGTCACTCAGCCAGTGATTGTAAATAAGCATTATTTTTTAAGAAGTCTTACTTATCAGTATTAATCTAAGTCTGTGTTATTGATATTAGATTTCACATGAGCCTTTTTACACAGCCACATGGGAGTGGTAGATTCTCCTTCCCCTGCATCATTTAAGTACCTGACCCAACCATCCACAAATCAAATTAATTTCAGATATTGCACAGATGCAGAAATAGCTGAAAGGCAGAAGGAAATGAAATCCCACTACCACTGCTACTGCACAGCTGCAAAACTCCCTGGAAACTGCTCAGATCAGACTGTAGGTAAGGCAAGGAGATCAAACAGTGGTTGCAGAGGCAAGGTTCAGCTCACAGGTTACTGCAGCTGTTGAAAATGGTATGTGTGTCCACCAAACACATTGCTATGAAATTCACAGCACATCTAGTATATTTAATTAAAACAGAAAATAGATTCAACAGGACTAGGATCAGATGCTAAGATGTCCAACATGTTCACAGGATTCAAAACCAACTGAAGTCCTGTGGTATATGGGCCACCATACAAGTCAGGGTCTTAATCACAGTTCCTGTAGCAATGTTGCTGATGGCCAACAGCCTTAGCAAGAACTCAGCATGAATTGGCTGAATTCTTGTTTTGATCTCACCTCCCCCAGTACATGTCCCCTAGGAAGAGGGGAACATTGTTGTGCCATTGCATACTTGTTCTGCTTCACAGAAACCAAAGTATTTGTTATGAAGCATACGGGTGTTAGTTGCCCCATTTAAGACCAAACAAGCATTTTGCATGGCAAGCTCTTCTGCGTGAATAGAAATATCATGGCTGCAGCTGCTGTGCCAATGGCATTGCTTGGTTGGAGGCAGGTCCCAGCAACAGTCTGAGCAGACTAGTTCCAAGATATATATGCTCAACTGTGTGAATAGCTTCTCCACTGTAGCAGCTCAAGGCCTTTTACCAAAATAAAAAGCTGGCACAGGGAAGTCCATATTGTCCCTTCTAGTTAGTTTTGTTCTCAGTCAGTGAATGGGAGCTGTATGTGTCTCTCATTCAGTGGCTCAGGAGGACCCATATGTAGTTCTTTGACAGGGCACCTGTAGCTGTTCTGAGCGCTGTTCACAATATGGCACCTACTGCATGGTGCATGAAAATGGACAAGATCTTTACCCAATGAGGCGTGTGGTTTATAGGCACTTCCCATCATGAAACAGCTGTTGCCGGAAGAAAAGGTTAGTGATGCGTCCCTGAGGTGCAAGCCACATGCCAGGGGTGAAAATATTTATTTATTTAATCGCATTTCTAGACTGCCGTCCCCGTCAGACGGGCTCAGGGCAGTTTAACAGCAGCTTAAAACAAAAAAAAACATTATAAAACATTAAAACATCGTATCAAACAATTAAAATTGGCGGGTATAAAATATTAAAATACAGCATTGTCCTGCATGGGTGGTAGAAGGTCTTCAGTGGTATGGCTGGCGAGAGGACAGCCTAGCCCCCACCAAATGCCTGATGGAACATCTCCGTCTTGCAGACCCAGTGGAAAGATAAAAAATCCTGCCGGGCCCTAGTTTCCTCAGAGAGTTCCACCAAGTCGGAGCCAGAACTGAGAAGGCCCTGGCTCTGGTAGAAGCCAGGTGGACCTCCCTGGGGCCAGGGACCACCAGCAAGTTCTTAGTGGCTGATCGAAGCAACCTCCGGGGAACATATGGGGAGAGTCGGTCCCGAAGGTATGCTGGGCCCAGTCCACATAGGGCTTTATAGGTCAACACCAAAACCTTGAACCAGACCCGGTACTCAACCAGTAACCAGTGCAGCTGACAGAGGATAGGTGTTATATGAGCCATGATTGGTGCTCTGGCAACCACCCGTGCAGCTGCATTCTGAACCAGCTGCAGTTTCCAGATCAAGCCCAAGGGAAGCCCTGCGTAGAGTGAGTTGCAGTAGTCTAATCTGGAGGTGACCGTTGCCTGGATCACTGTTGTAAGGTCATGGGTCGATAGGTAGGGGACAAGTTGTCGAGCCTGTCTTAAATAGAAGAAAGAGGATCTAACAACCGCTGCGACCTGTGCCTCCATAGACAAGGAAGCATCCAGGACCACCCCCAGGCTCCTCACTCTCGACACTGGCGTAAGTGGTGCTCCGTCGAGAGCAAGGAGCCGGAATCCCGCACCCATGGACCCTAGACCCACATGCAGGACCTTCGTCTTCAAGGGATTCAATCTCAGCCGACTCTGCTTCAACCATCCAGTCACAGCTCCGAAGGCACGTTCCAGGACATCTGGGGCAGAGCCAGGCTGGCCGTCCAACATCAGATATAGTTGGGTGTCATCTGCATATTGATGGCACCCAAGTCCGAAACTCCGTACCAGCTGAGCAAGGGGGCGCATATATACGTTAAATAGCAGGGGGGAGAGTATTGCCCCTTGAGGGACACCGCACACCAACGGGTGGTGGGATGACAACTTCTCCCCTAGTGCCACCCTCTGTCCCTGACCGTGGAGAAAAGAGACAAACCACTGCAGAGCTGTCCCTCGAATCCCCACATCGGCAAGGTGGTGGACCAACAGGTCATGATCGACTGTGTCAAATGCTGCTGATAGATCTAACAATATGAGCAGCGCCGACCCGCCTTGATCCAGCTGTCTATGGAGATCGTCCATCAGGGCAACCAGCAATGTCTCCATCCCATGTCCCGGACGGAAGCCCGACTGGAAAGGATCTAGGGATGAGGAATCATTCAGGAAGACCTGCAGCTGCTCTACCACCGCCCGCTCAATCACCTTACCCAGGAACGGGAGGTTCAAAACTGGGCGGTAACTGACCGGGTCGGTAGGGTCCAAAGATGGTTTTTTCAGGAGAGGCCTAACCACAGCTTCCTTCAACGCTTCCAGGAAGATCCCAGAGCTCATAGATATGTTGACAATGGCCTCCAGGGCATCCCGTAGCCCATCTATGCTGGCCTTCACCAGCCACGAAGGGCACGGGTCCAAGGAGCATGTGGTAGGCCTAACTGCTCGCAGGATCCTGTCAATCTCATCCACAGAGAGTGGACTGAAATGGTCTAATATCATCCCAGAGGGCGGCCAGGGGCCTCCAGTTCGCACACTGTATCAACTGTGGCTGGGAGATCACGGCGGAGAGACAAGATTTTATCAGCAAAAAAGCTCCCAAAAGCCTCACACCTAATATTTGAATTTGAATTTTGATGGTCCCCTCCTGATAAGGAGACCAAAGACCGAACCACATTGAACAGTTTTGCTGGGCGTGAGCTAGCTGATGCAATGGAGGCTACATAGAACTCTTTCTTTGTAGCCTTCACTGCCATCTCATAGGCCTTCATAAACGTCCTATAAGATGCTCTTTCCTCTTCGTCAAGAGTTCGCCGCCACACTCGCTCTAGCCGTCTCAGCTCCCGCTTCTTCCGACGTAGCTCCTCTGTATACCAGGGAGCTAGTTTGGTACGGGGGCGAAGAGGGCGACGGGGGGCGATTTCATCGATGGCTTTGGAAAGATGGACTTGCCAGTCTTCCACCAGCTCATCCAATGAGCCGCCAGGGAGCATCGGATCCCACAGAGCATTCTGGAAACCAATTGGATCCATAAGTCTCTGCGGGCGAGCATAAATAAGCTCACCACCCTTGCAGGGGGGAGGTGGGATATCCAGCCGAGCCTTCAGGACCATGTGGTCTGACCATGGCACCAACTCAGTTGTTTCTAGCACCACATCCATCCCCATCCCAAAGATCAAATCCAGCGTGTGGCCTGCTTGATGTGTAGGGGCCGAAACAATCTGGGAAAGTCCAAGTGCAGCCATGGAGGACACCAGGTCCACAGCCCGACTAGAGGCGTCATCATCAGCATGGACGTTGAAGTCACCCAATACCAATAGTTTTGAGTGCTCCAAGGCCCATTCAGCCGCTACCTCTAGCAGATGTGGCAGGGCATCTGCTGGTGCACTGGGCAGCCGGTACACCACACAGAAGGCCAAACTTTCCTCGGCACCCCACACTAGACCCACACTGTCAATGCTGGAGATCTCCGGGATGGGGAGCGGCCAGAAGGAGAAAGACTCTCAGACAAGAATCGCCACCCCACCCCCACCCCCGGCCTCCCGTTCAGGACTGATGAAGGACTGAGAACCCAGGTGGGACTAGTTCATTCAGGGCAACCGTCTCACCCTCCCTCACCCAGGTCTCAGTCACGCATACCAGGTCCACATCATTTGCCACAAAATAATCGTGCAATGTTCTGGTCTTATTATTTATGGACCTGGCATTACACAACATCAGTGTCGAAGGGGGGGCTATATTTCCTAGCTCCACACTCAACATGTCTCGGGATGGGATGCAGGTTAGAAGGACATTGAGCCTCACCATATCTCCGTGTCCTTCTCATCCTTCCCTGGGTCCCACCGCCATACCTCCCTCGTCCCCAGAGGACTGAGATCTCTGGCCCCATGCTGACCACTCTTCACGTCCACCGCCCTGCTGCTCACACCGCTTGTCCAAACTACTAGCTCTTTTCAATTGCAATGCTAATCACAGTATACAGTCATTAATCAGTGGGGAATGCCCTATCAAAATTCAGACCAATGCTTCTCTGCCCATCAATTGATACTCTTATGTCTGGGTTCTGAACCACAGCCATATTTAATTCTATGGGTGGAACTACAATACCGCCCAGCCAATATCCTTTCCCACCCAACAAGTTTTACATCAATTCAAATTCCCTACCCAATCATACCCATGACTATATTAATTTTTTTTCTTTTATAAATTTGCAATATTAAGGCCACTGTACAAGGAGTATGACCTATACTATATAAAGCAATCAGCAATTAGTTGCTGTGTGCCAGTGGCTTGCCAGCACTCAATAATTCTTCTTATAGATGGGTCTAAAACCTTAAACAGTTCAATAGCTCTGCATCCCTTCCCCCCCCCCAGAAGTTCGTCAACAAGTCTGATAATAAAGTGCTTTACACAGTCCCATTCACAGTTTCTCAACCCTCCCTCAATAACTCCTGCAGCTCTAAAATAAAGGTGGCTCTTGGTTGATGGTAATTGTGAATGTGAGCTGCAGCGTACCACTGTTCTAGGTAAAGTGAATGACTGATTACACTATGCTGCAACATCCCGATGATGTATAGAGAAGGTCTGAGACCAGATTTACGTGTGCCACTTAAAGAGTTTTTTCTGTCTCTCTCCTCCTGCTTTGGAATGTGTGTGAAAAAGAGAGATGCAGCTTTAAAAGTTCATTTATCAGAATTGTGAATTGACGGGTGGCCATGCAGAAACATTGATTTACAGTCAATTTTCAACCTCCTTGCACTTTGGCCGGATCCTTTATCACATTCAAGTAATGTCGCGTGGGCATCTGTGACTGCAGGTGGTGGGAGAGCTTGTGAGTGGGCAAAGGCAGGTGGGGGCATGTGGGTGGGAGGGCAAGAAGAGGAGCCCAGTAGTGGGCCCAGGGCACCACAGAACATGGAACGCTGTCACGCTAGCTGCTTACCTGGACTGTAGTGCTTAAGAACTGGGCTCTTTGCTATTGTGACTTTGATCTTCTCAAATGCCTCCTGATGGCTTTCCAAGCAGTCCCACTTCTCTTCTTTGTATGTCAGCTGTCAGAGTGGTTCACAGTAATCCACTAGCATCTTGCAAAACATTGCCAGTTAGTTCATTCCCAAGAATCTTTGGACACCCTTCACATCCACTGGTCTTGGCATCTCTTTAATTGCTTCAAGTTTTCCAGAGTCAGTTGTCAGAGGTTCTCAGTTGTCAGGCTCTCAAGAGGTTTTGTTTTATATTCCATTCTCTGCATCTCTTCAAGAAGAGACACAACTTTTTGTCATGACCTTGTATTGCTCCTGTTTCTGTATCTTCTTCTCCCTTAATTAGAATATCATCTCAAATGATTTTCATGCTTGGAATATTCTCTAGTTCTTGATTCAGCCTGCGCTGAAACCCTTCTGTGGTGGGACTAAGGCCCATTGGCATAGATAGCCAATACCTGCCCAAAGGTGTGGTAAATGTGGTCAAATCACTTGACTCTGTGTCCAGTTCTGTTTGCCAGAATCCATTACTTGCATCAAACACTGAAAAAAACTTTAGCATGGATAGGTCACATGTCACACTCTCAGTGGTTGGTAGTGGGTAACTGTTTACAGGCTTAGAATCAATACAAATGTGCAACTTTCATAATGGTTTTCACAAAACAGCTCTCTCTTTTTTTGGCTGATCCATTCTGTGTTAGTATTTACAGGAGTAATTATGTCTTTGGCTTGTAGGCTGACCAGTTCCTGCTTCAGAGGTCCTACTAGTGCAACAGGTACCCTCCTTTTAGGGGTTCTCACTAGTTGCACACAAGGATCTGTCTCAAGTTTCAGTTTTCCTGCCAAAATGCCCTTCTCCTTGAAAAACACCCCCAGTTTTTTCCATTATCATTGTTGTCATCTTTAAAGCACATTGACCCTGCTGACTTGTTTGCACTTCATGCAAAATATTATGAGCTGTGCCTGAATCAGATGCCCTGACCTGGATAATGCAGGTGAGCCTGATCTCATCAGATCCCAGAAGCTAAGCCAAGTCGGCCTTGGTTAGTAATTGGATGGGAGAGCACCAACAAAGACCAGGGTTGCAGAGGCAAGCAATGGCAAACCACCTCTGTTAGTCTCTTGCCATGAAAACCCAACCAGGGGTTGCCAAGCCAGCTATGACTTAAGGGCACTGTCCACTACTACCACTTGAATCAGATGCATGGTTTGAACTGCTCTACTCCCCAGCAGGGGCCTATAAATCTCATCTTGCACAACAATAAATTCCAAGCAATAAAGCTCATTGTTTTTCGGGTTGCAAACCTTGTTGTACATGATAAGCACCTGACACATGGTTCAATGTGTGTCTTTTCATTAACTTTTTGTTAACTAGTGCCAGTGATAGCAAAGTACAGGTGGCCCCATAATCCAGCTGAAAATGAACTGGGTGTTTATTTATTAACATAATAGCAAACAGTATAGTAAGGTATATATCAGACTTTCTGGTATCGCCCACTATGTTGGCATCATGATTGGAATCCCAAAGTCAGGAGGATTAGGAGGACATCCTCAGAACCTTTCGAGTCATCACCACCCTCCTGCACTGTTCTCACTGCCAGTCTCTGAGGTTTCCTCTTGCTCCTGCATTGACTTTGGGAATGGTTTGGTTTGCCACACCCTTTGCATTGCTGTCCATAAGCCGGACATTTGTCTTTGCTCTTTTCATGTTGTTTCTCTCAATATAAGCATAGTGCCCCATCACTAGGCTGTCTTTGTTGCTTGCGGTGTAGCCCTATTTGTTGTTTTACAGCATGCAATTGCATTTCTGGTGGGCCTGTTAAGATTCTGATTCTGTCTTTAGAAACTTCTGCTGTCCTGGCAATTTCTATGCAATGGGTCAGTGTTAAATCTGCTTCTCGTGACAGTCATTCATAGAGACAGTCATTCATCTCTTGTCCCCACACACAAGTCTGTCTATGATAAGAGAGTCTATGATCATCCCAAAATTACAGGTTGCTGCTAGAGCCCTTCAAGAGTTACTGCTGCCTCATAAAAAAATTATAGCATTCCAATCGTTTCATTTGGTTTGGGTATATAGTATTCATCTAGTGACTTGAGTAATTGCTCCAGGGTATAACCAATGTTGAGGCTAAAAGAGTTGCATGCCTCTCTTACCTTCCTTCCTATGAGGTAGAATGTCGGCTTTTTGATTTTCCTCCTCTCCCTCAAAGGCAAGATCTAGATACTCTCCAACACTTCCATGCTTGGGCTAGGTTGATTACAGTAAAGTCAAGTGGTGCTAGAGGCTTCAGGCCTTGCTCCATGTCACAAAACTCTTTCTTGCTTTAGTTGTTTCTGCTGTACTGCTTTAGCTGGGTCCTGCTGCTAAACTGTTCCCACCATGTAACTGTTTGTAGCTCCTGATCTCTCTCTCTGCTTCTCTACTGACTCATATCTTGTAGCCGCTCCCTGACACTCTGTCTTCCACTGTGTCCCTAAGTTATTCCCTACAGTTGTCAACCTCCAGGTGGTGGCTGGAGATCTCCCAGAATTACAACTGATCCCCAGGCCGCAGAGAGTTCTCCTGGAGAAAATGGCGTCTTTGTAGGGTGCACTCTATGGCATTATACCCCACTGAGGTCTCTCCCCTCCCCAAACCCACCCTCCCGAGTCATAGGGTTGCCAGTCCCCCGCTAGGGGTGGGGGATACCCCACTCACACCCTCAAACCCCTGCCTCCACTTACTTGGCCAGTGGGGGAAAAGGCAAGGGAATGCACCTCCCAGAGCATGCCCCTGGGCAGTGTGGCACACTCCTGCGCTTCACAGTGGGCCGATTTGTGCCCCACATGTGTTGAAATTTTCCCACTGCAAAGCACAGGTGCACTCCAAGGCCCATCGTGCCACCCCGGCAGTGCTCCTGCCCTCTACAGTAGGCACACTCCCAGGGGCAACATGAGGCCTGCATGATGATGTCACTTCCCAGAAGGTGAGTAGCAGGTCTCCCACCTCCTCTCCCAAGGGTAAGGGGACCTGGTAACCTTACCCAGTAGGGATTCCATTCCCAGTGGAGGTGGGGGATCCCCCATTCCCAGCCTCCACCCCCTGTCACCTCTTACCTGGCTGGTGGGAGAAGGTGGGGGAATGGGCCTGGGACCCCTGCAGCACATTCATGCATGCTCCTCCTCATCATTCCAGGAATGATATCATTCCTGGTATGATGAGGGAGTGCTCCAGAGCATATGCATGCTATGTGGACATGTGAGGTGAGTCCTCCCAGTGCAATCCACCTGTTTCAAGCCTAGGGGAGCTGACATCCCTACTCCCTAGCCTCTACCCCCAACATCTCCTGAAATTTCCTAACCTGGAACTGCTAGCCCTATTATTCCCCCGGACTACTTTCCTAACTCCCTTGGTATGAGCCCTAGTCCTGTCCTTACACAGACTAACGTAAGACTTTTTCTGATGTGGTCATGGCTGGTAGCTGAAGATCCACACCTGATGACCATGATATTAGTTTCTCCATTGCCATGGCACATGACCTCCCTGCTTCTCTCTGCTGGACTTGAAGTGACATGGGCCCATGAGGACCTGCCCAGCCTCTAGAACAACAGGGGTGGGGGTTGGTAAATAAATTCAAGTTAAGTCCTGAAGTGTCTGCTTGTGCTGTTGCCACAGGAAAACATTACAACTCTTGGAAACTTGGCAGTACAGTAGTAATCCTGAACCTTTCAGAACACAAGCCCATTGATGGTGTCTTTGTACTTGTTTTCTCAGTCGCACGCACAAGCTTTAACTATAGACTGTGTATGGTATGACACAATGCAGTGTTCAAGCTCAACAGTTTCCATAAGTTTCCCACTAGATTCCAATTTATTTTTCCAGCAGATAGGTATTTAATTTCCTATCGTTACAGTGCTAAATTTACTTGTTAGACAAAGCTATTTTTCAATGCCTTTGTTTGGTCTCTAACACCAAGCAACTATAGCTAATGAAGCTTGCTACCTTAGAAATATGAAGACTTCTTTCATGCTCCTTAAAAGCAGCAATATGTAGTGTGGGCAACTGGGGAGGGTGAAGTTTCTCCCCCAATTATTTCCATGGCAGAAACTAATTCCATTCCTAGATTCCAGGCCAGAAAGAAAAAGACGGACAGACAACCTTATGTAAAGACTATTTGAGGTGAGATCTATTTTTAAAAATAGAAGATATTAATGAATAGAGGTAAACTCTGTCCCCTCCCTCCCTCACATTGCTTCACTGCCAGTTGGGTCTGTTTGGGGTCCATATTGGGCCTCTGCAAAGCTCAAGAGTGCTCTCAGGACAGCACAATGACATCAGTCCCAAGAGTGATGTTGTTGTGTGGCTCCGAGAGTGTGCCCAGGAGACCTGTTTCCTCGCCTTTCCCCCTGCTGTCCAGGTGAATGCTGGCAGGGGGTGGAGAGTGGGAGCAGGAGATCCCCTGCCCCCATGGGGGGAACGGCAACCTAAATCCATCAGTGGGGATCACTGTGGGTAGATCCAGCTTCCCAAACAAGGGCTGCAGCTGAAGAACCAACTAATACTGGTTAAATCACCTACATCCTACAAATGAAATCTGAGTATATAACTGTAACTCTGGGTATAACAGCACTCACAAACTGAGAACCTGATAGGAGTAGAATCCCAACCAAGGCAGGCTGTCTTTCAGTTCCACAATCAGCACTAACACCAATCAAAAGCAGCCTTGTTACTGTGCACATCCATAAATTCTGCATATACATGCATACATCTGTTTGTAACAAAGAGCCAATGCAACACATGTTTGCATTATTTGGATAAATGTAGGGCATACATCACATGTTCAGTTGTACATGTGTTGAACATAACACAAGAATTACTCAGTGCTCTAATAAAGATAAATCAAGTATACACTTTACACAGATTTCATCTGCATTTGCTATAACTTATGAACTGGGTTTCAGTTTACTGGCCCTTATCCAGTCCATTAGCATGCACAGACAACACACCAGGAGACAGAAGTCAAGTTGTGGTATAGATCAAATAGCTGTAAGAGTGAATTGATATACATGGTGATTCTCTACAACCTGCCCCAAACTCTTACATTTCTGTAAGCCAGTCTCTACTTCGTACTTCTCATGAGATGTACAATAGGAACCTTAAAACTGGTTTCTAATCATTAATGCAAAGTTATAATGGTACCATAGAATTTAAGGCAATCACTCTAGAAATGCCTTAGTGCCTAGTTTGCCTCTCCCTTCTACTACAATAATATACACTGCATTCCACAGTGTAAAATATTTAAGAGGTTTGGAAAGGGAAAAGGATGGATTTTCTCCTTTGTTAGCGCTAAAATTACCTAATTTCCTCTGGAAAAATATAGTAAACACTGGAAAGCAATCATAGTAGTCTTTGTTTTGAGAACTATTTTATCTGAACAAAGCAGTACAATGTTCCTACTTGGAAAGGGTGTCTGGTTTGCGAAGCAGCAGCAGAACACAATAGCATCATTCATATTGCTGTGGCTGGGCCAGTCAATGTCTTCTAGGCCTTGCCTTATTAAATTACCTGCTGCCTTCTGGTATTTTGCTTAGCTCGGCTGTATTACAGAAGCAATGCAGCTGTTTGTGATGCTGAAAATTCATCCCACTTCTGAAATACGCTGAGTGGAAGCAGAACAGGGAAGTGGGAGGGGGGGGAACATAGCACAGAACTTCAAGATGCAGCTTTGTGCTCAATGCTGTTCACCTGCCCAGTTTTTCCTGTAACATCTTCTATTACATATCTTTAGTAGCTCCTACAATCCAAATATAACACAATTTCCTATATAGTATCTTGGGGTTTTGCCCATTTAATGTGAAAATAAAGTGCCAGTCTTTCCACACTAGTCAAGCTGAAAGAAATGTGTTACACTCCTCCTACCCAAAAATGCTTAAGAATTATACTTTAACAGGGAACTATGCATTTGCATCAGAGAATAGGCCAAATATACACAACCTTTTTCTTTTCTTGTAAGCTTGCTTCTGTGTCTTTAAGATGGTCCTATCATTGATCTTAGATTAGCCCCACTTCAACAAGCCTGTAAAGGGTTCTGAAAGGCTTTTTTACTCAGAAACACCTTCAGGTAGCTCTGGGTATTGCATCCTAATAATATGTTTATCATTTAGAAATTATTTTAATTTGGGTTGTACTGTATCATTGTGATTTCAATTGTTTGCAAATTTCTTTGAGTACCTTTGGTTAGAACAGTGGCAGGGAAGCCAACTAAAATAAAAAACAAAATCATCACAATTATCTATTTTAGTAGCATGCGTCAGAATCAAGTGGTTTTTAATTCGTTGCAAGAAAATGATCAGCTTTTCAGTAACGTCTACAACAGTTACACTCAGGTTAGACTACTATGCATGGTATATATTTAAGGTATAACTGGTTCAGAATGCAACAGTTAGGATGTTGATTTGGGTAGGGCTGCCTGCAGCACCCAACACCAACTGGTTCCCAGTTGTTTTTTGAATACAGTTCAAAACATTGATTTAAAGTTATAAACAGTCTGGAGCCTGGATCTTAAGGATTTTCTCCCATCAGAACATACCTATATATTAACATGTTCCTCAGAGGCCTTGTTTCTATGCCTTTCACAGTCTGAAATACAATGGATTGTTACTCAAGGCAGGACAGTTTCCACAACAGTGCCAAAATTGTGGGACTCTCTATCAAGGGATTTCTACCAGCAGAATCATCACTTGAACCTGCCAGCCTTGGCAGGTTCAACGGTTATTTTGTAACGGTTGACTTGCAACCTTGTCAAATGCTGCAGTTGTCTACCATTCTTCCAGATCCTGCACAGCCTAGTAGAAACATCTCATACCATGGACAGGTCCCACAGTGTCATATAGCACAGTTCAGCAGGAAATAAGGGAAGTGAGGAGAACATTTTTTTAAAAAAAATAGTTGCATAAAGCTATATAAGGAAACTTTTCTTCAAGGGGTTTAAAAATGCAAAGAATATTCACAAAACAGAACAATGTTACTTTCTTTTGTTCTTCCTGTACTGCCACATGGAACACAAGGCACTGCAGTGCTATCTGATACAGTTCTGTTTTGGTACAGCTTCCTAGTCCCTAGAAATATTATTTACTTCTTACGTATCTCACTCGTTTTACCTGTGATCTTGTTCCAGCATCTGTTGGTCCTAGTGGAGACATGACTCACATTTCAGATTCACTGACTGAATTTCAAAGCATGTAGTATCACCCTTTTCCTCAACAAATCAGTCTATAGAACACCAGCAGCATAATCCCAGATGACTAACAAAACATTCTCAGTGATAAATCTAGCTGTCAGGCACTGTTTTTTTTAATTGGCATTTTCCCTGAATTGCCAACTTGTCATTCTGAAAAATTCTTTTTCTCTCTCTAATACTCTTTTTCTCTCTCAGAAGGAAATTCACTGAAGGTGAATGCAGCTGCAAATGAAGAATTCGATATAAAATAGAAACTCATTACAGTTTCATGGAAAATGATTATAAGCAGAACACGTTGTGAGGATGTGGGAATTAGAATGTGTCATGCAGTAAAAAAGATCTCAGACTTCCATTCACTTGAATAGCAAAGAGAATTTCACTGTGAAGTTGGAATGGCACGACTGTGCTGAAGAATTTGTAACTTGACTGTGCTGAAGAGCTTTTGCAAAAGAAGCCCAGCAGTCCAGCTAGCTATTTGCGGGGGTGAAGATCACCAGTATCCACTGGGTGCAATTATTTTGAGTGTCCTCAAGATACAGATGTTGTCCAATTCTATCTCTGTTTTTCAGCTAATCAATCCTTAAAAAATGCAGAAATACTACATCAGTGTCTAAAGTCAGTGATGGGGTAGATGGCAGAAAACAAATGAAAGCTTAATTAAAATTCCAGACAAGTTTTTTTAAAAAAAGTTGCTGGTAGTTTGTGGTAGAGATGAGCCTGAAGATGATACGCAGCTTGTGGTGGACGGAATTGCATTCTCCCTGATGATTCAGGTTCAGACTTCAGGTTTACTTCTGGTCTTACTCCTGCAGGTGTTAATTGGGCTCAGGAGTGCTTTCTGTTCACTAAACTTGGTACAGCAATTATGCCCTTGTCAGGAGAAGATATTCTAGCCATAGCTAGCTAGATCTTGGTGTCTTCCAGGATAATTACTTTGTTGTACTTATGTCAGTCTGTCTTTGAAAAGTATTTAAACATCACATTTCATCTCAAATGTGGCTGCCGAGTGCTGATAGACATGAGGTGCTATGATGATTAAGGAATGTTTGACTAGTGACCTGTTCACCAGCTGTAATCAGCTCAAGTCTAATATTCTGTTCTGTAAATCATGTGATCATTAAAGGCAAAGGCAGATGAACTGTCAGATCTTTTTTAATTCTCACATGTGAATTATCACATTGCCTGAAGGGCAATGAAGGGGAAATGAAGGGGGTTTTTTTCTCCAGCATTCATCCCCTGCACCGGCCAGATTCTTGTTGTAAAACTTGTTTGATAAACAAAAGTCATGTCTTGGGAATGTATGACCTTGTTTTTTCAGTTTAGAAATTATTATTCCGTGATCTGATGCTTAATCGGAAAGACCAGCAAACGGTTCAGATCAGGAGTAATTGGTGTGCTGTATTGTTGCACTGCCTCATGGGTGTTGTTGTTTGGGGGGGGGGGATATATATGTCATTCCCCTTTGGCAACTGTACGTCTCTTGCCTGGGTCGTCATGATAAAGAACTGCTTTAATTGGCTGCTTTCTTATGTCCAGGCCCCTACAGCATATGAAGCTGCTTATGCAAGATAGCCTGTAAAGTAGCTACTGTGCAGGCATAAGCTGCTTAGCATGATGTTTGATTTGAATTTCGATCCACTGAGGGGCTCGGTTATAAATGACCAGTTTGATCACTGTAAGTTCAACTGATGATCATGTTTATTTCAAAGTTCTCTGTTTCTCTGCCAAGATCATATAACACTGTCATATAACACTGTTGCCAAAAAGTTTCTTGCATGCACCTCTGGGCATGTGGCAGGGGCATGGAGTACCTGCAAGTATTATCAGTCTTGATAGAGGAACCCAGTATAGCCCCCATTGCTGTTTCAGCCGGCAGATGCCAGCACAGATCGTGGCAGAAGCACTGGACAGAGGCATGGAGTACATGCAAGTATTGTTATGCTGGCAGGGCCTGTACAGATGGGGACTGTGGTGTTTCTGGGGGATCTGCAGCATGGCCTCTTGAAAGCCACTGGAGGAAGGGGGGCAGGGCTTGACCAAGCAGTAAGCTGATCTCTTGTATGGAAATGTACTTGATACTGATTGTACTAACCTCATACTGTGTAATCTCCCTTGAGTCTCAGTGAGAAAGGCAGACTATAAACAAACAAACAAACAAACAAACAAACAAACAAACAAACAAACAAACAAACAAATGGACATGGCCCATCTGAGGTGTCAGCTCTCATTCCGCGTCTGCATGCAGAAAGAATGTTGTTTCAAAGGGCGTTTGGCTGATTCTGATTCTGAATTTGATCTGTTTTGTTACTGTTGTCATTAAGTTTCCTGATCGCAGCCCTGAGTTTTCTGTTGTTCACAGGTTCTAAAATTTTCTATGTTTTTATTTATGTCAACTGTTATTGACTAATTCTGTTTGAAGATGTATTTTAACTTAATATACTATAGTTATTGGAGATACTGTTTGAATTTTGAATTCAGAATGTATTGTTTCAAAGTATGAGCTTCTCCCACTTTCCCTGTTTTTCTAACATTTCGTCTTCCTAAGGGCAATAACCATGTACGGAGAGCCCAGAATTAATGTTCTGAAACCAATGCACAGAGATATCCCATCCCTTTCTTCTATTGGTATAAATAAGACTTGCCTCATGCACTGGTTTTATATCACTTGGACAACAATCATCAGTTATATTGAACTTGGAACTTTTCAGCCATTTGACATGGGATTGGAAGGAAAGGGAATTTGTTTGCAGTGGCCTTAGCTAAAGGTTTCTCACACACTTGTGTCCTCATGATATGAGCCCTGGTCAGTATTGAACAAGGTTAAGGGAGTCTGGTCTGATTTCTATAAACCCATATTGCTTGTCAAAAGGTGGCCATATTCCCTTGCAATCTGTTTTCGTGGGGATGCCCTTCTGATGGCTGAAGGAATGAGGACGTAGCCTAAGGTGGCACTATGTTTAGCTAAGTGTGAGCTGCACTGAACTGAATCAGAGAGTCATTCTGTGGTTTCTTATACCTCAGTTCCCAAAGAGTTCTTTAAAATATAAAGTTCAAATGTATATGGCTTTTCTGACCCAATGAGAACAAATCATTGGGACTATTTTTTTTGCTTCTCAGGAAAAGAGCTGCATGAAACCAAGAGCAGATCCCAACTGTTTACACTGTGATCTTTCATTAGCCCCAGAGGTTCATTATGTCAAGAGGTAAATGAATTGCTTTAGTTTTGCATCATTTGGGTCAACAAGCAGGTCAAGTGAAAGCCCTGTGAAGGTCATCCTTTACAAGAATTATAAACTAATTTTCTGTAAATTATAATGGAATGGAAGTAGTGAGTGCTCTTTGGAAGGTGAAAGATTTCTTACTTATAGAAAATACTACTGGAAGCAAAAGTCCATGTATTTACAATCTGATGGGTTGTATCCCATTAAAAAGGTCTGCACACACAATGGGGAACAATTTGTCCCTCTTGCAGCCGCTCTCCAACTCCCCTCTCATGCTACTCCTGGGGATTTCCCCATCTCCCAGGAAAAGCATTTCAGGGGACATTGTGGGCTACTTCACATGGGAAAGTTGTGCTTTCAAGCAAGCAATGTAGACAGGATCCAACCCTATCGAATAGCATGTTTTTATCAAACTGATATTTGAGGAGCAGATAATTGCACTGGAATATTAAAACAATTACTGAATTCTACAAAGCTGATGAAAACTGAATTTATTGCACAGGCTAATGTCTATACCCTGTGGGAGCTGGCAATAGTTTGGTTCCAGTCCAAAATGAACAACATCATCTATTACTAAGTTAGACACAGGTCAATTTATTTCCTCTCCGGAGCAGGGAAGAGCCTGGGAAGTGTATTTTGCTTCTTCAGAGTGATCCAACAACACTGAAATTGCTTGCTGAAAACTATAACATACACTGTTTGTCTAGCCTTGAATGCCATTTTCTGAACATGATAAACTGTGACCCAAACTTTCCAGGTGGAAAAGTTCTTCCAAAAGGTCACCTCTAATTGCATAGTGATGTAAGCTTTAAAAGATTATGCTGTACTGACTGTGGCCCATTTTCATCAGATTTTTACTGGAGCTTCATGGTAAATGTTATCTTGAGGGAGACCTTGAAAGTGTCTCTTTCTACACTACACTAACTTTCAATAATCATCATTTGAATTCAGAGCTATGAAAGAAAACTTTGTGATTCTCAAAGGAGTTTTTGTCATTGTAGTATAAAGGTTTGGAGCAACAAGTACATAAAATTGCTTCTGAGCTGAGCAAACAGATCTTTGTTGCTCCTGACAGAAATTGTGTTTGCTAACACAGTAACATTTCTGCAGGCACATCACTGAAATTAATCCTGGTTTGTTGACTGTTCTTCAAGACATTCAGATGACCCATTAAGTCCTACTTTTTTCTGAATGGAACAGCACAGCATCTTCCTCTGCAAGCTCACAAAACTGAGACTAGCTTTAAAACCTGTCCCTCTGACGCTGCACAGAATTATTTTAAACACACACGCCCTCCACAAAAACAAAAATCACTTTAGTTTTCATTTCCACAGTAAGTATCAGTCATCATGGATGAGAATAAATGTTTGCAATAATCAGGGTGCAGTATCTGCTGGAAGCAGAGAAACCCTACATGTGGCTTAGCACTCAGGAGACACAATTTCTTGTCCCTGTATAAAGGTGTCTAAATAAGTCACTTCTGTAGAGTTTTAAAAAATGAAATAATTTCAAAAATAAAGCAAGAAAGGACAGTCACAAAACTACATGAGTGGGGAGGAGTTGTTGAATGTGTGAGTCATTAGCTACATCACAGAGGTATTCCCTGGGTCCCTGCTGTGACATTTGAACCACCATATGCTGCACAGCAATAAACAGTTTCCCCCCACTGATATATTACATGTTTTATATCACCCTACTTCCAAGGGTCTAAGGGCAGCATATGTGGTTCTCCTGCTTCTGTTTCCATCCAGCAATCTTTTAAACAAATGAATTGGGAACACCGGCAAAGAACCTGGGCAAAATAAAAATGATCACAATGGCAACATATAATATGAAAAAGGTCAAAGCTTTCCAGTTGACACATGATGACTTGAACCCACTACATTCCCCCTCAGACCACTGTGCAGCACAATAGCATCCATTTGGGCCAGCAGGGGCTGCTCAGAGTCTCAGGCACAGGTTATTTCTCTAATACCTGCAGATGCCAGGGATGGAATCTGAGATAGCTGGAACCTGCAGAAACATACAAAGCACGTTGTGCCACTGAGTCACACAGCCTCCCTTATAATGTGGTTGTGCATGTACATTGGGATATATCATAGAATCACAGAATCATAGCATTGGAAGGGACCTCTAGGGTCATCTAGTCCAACCCATGAACAATGCAGGAAATTCACAACTACTCCCTCAACTGCGCCAGTGATTCCCGTTCCATGCCCAGAAGCGGGGGTCACTGGGGCAGTAGGGGGGGTAGTTGTGAATTTCCTATGCTGCAATTCTGCAGAAATGCAGGAGAAAACACAAAAGATCGTACTGGTGCAAAATTAATCTGATTGGAAGCTCAGCGCTTCTTCATCCAAAAAGAGCAAGTTTCTAGCCATTTTGATTCTGAATATATGTTTGACACTTGAGCATGGGAAATCTCTAGCTGAAGATTTCCCGTGCTTGGAGGCAAGGCTTCAGTGCAATGCATAGCTTCTTGCTCTTCCCCGTTACTGGAAAAATCAGAATAAATCATTAAAATCTTTCAAAATGATAGGAAACTGTGCAGATATACAGATTATTTAAGTAGGTTGCAGCATCCCATTTTCTTGGTGCAGAATTTTAAGTTTTGTTCTTCCTGGTGTGTGTGTGCTTCAATAAAGAATTGGGGAAGGAAAAGTACAGTCAGAAAAGATCATTGATTTCCCCTCCCATTAAACACCACCAGATATTTTAGAGATCTATGACAAACTGAGGAGCAGAATGAATACAGATATTTATTATGATGACTGATGATCCCCTTGTACACAAGAAGAGACTGTATGATTGTATAGGTTGTTGTCACTAAGCAACAGAATGGAGGCTGTAGGTTCCCTTGCCAGCTTTCTCATTCATGAGTAAGCAGCTGGGTTTTCAGAGAACAAGGGGATTACTCATCATCACTCCAGTCAGGCTGGTTTTTCTTCATGGGTTCATTGGCTCTCACAGTCACCCACCTCACCTCCTTCTGTTCCCAAACCACAGCCTCTGCCCACTTTGTGTCTGACCACTTACCAGGTTTCCCACTGACATCCCACTAAACACTGAGAGCAACCGGGATGGGGAGAAAGTTTCTAATAGCCACAGAAGGTCGCCTTTGAAACCAACATGTTGTTGTTAATGCATATTTTTAAAAGGATTGGCTTATATGTTTTTTTTAATGAGATTATTTTCAGCTTGACAGAAAAGATATAATTTTTGAAATACTTCAGAAATGAGGAGCTCTACTGGTAAATAAGAGTTCTTTGGCCAAAGCCTTCCTTGCCATCATTAAAACATTATCTGGAAAAATGAATTTAATTTTAACTTCAAATTGGTATTTTTGATTAGCTCAGACATTTGGCACCAAATCTGTGTTTATTTGAAACAACTGTCTTGCAGTACAATCCTAAGAACACTTTCCTGGGATTAAACTCTGTTGAGTAGACTTGAGAAGGTTGCTGAGTAGACCTGCTTTGTATTGCTCTAGTCTTGACCTTGTTTCAGTGCTCAAAAGTCTTCCACCACCATTGCCCAGCCTATAATTCCCAGAAGATTCTGTCATAGAATCATAGGGTTGGAACGTACCTCTAGGGTCATCTAGTCCACCCCCTGCACAATGCAGGAAGTTCACAACTACCCTCCCCCTGACTGCCCAAGTGACCCCTGCTCCATGCCCAGAAGATGGCAAAACACCTCCATGATTCCTAGCCAAACTGGCCTGTGGAAAATTGCTACCTGACCCCAAGGTGGCGATCGGCATTACCCTGGGCATGTAAGAAGGGGCCATGAGAACTAAGAACTGATATAACCCTTCCTGCCCTCCCTCTCATGATCTGCTTAGGTTCACAGAATTTGCACTGCTGTCAGATGGCCATCTAGCCTCTTCTTAAAAACCTCCAAAGAAGGAGAGCCCACCATCTCCCAAAGAAGCCTGTTCCATGAGGGACCGCTCTAACTGTCAGGAAGTTCTTCCTAATGTTTAGCTGAAAGCTCTTTTGATTTAATTTCAAGCCATTGGTTCTGGTCCGATATTCTGGGGCAGCAGAAAACAACTCTGTGCCATCCTCTATATGACAGCCCTTCAAGAACTTGAAGATGGTTATCATATTTCCTCTCAGTCATCTCCTCTGCTGGCTAAACATTCCGAGCTCCTTCAACTTTTCCTCATAGGACTTGGTCTCCAGGCCTCTCACCATCGTTGTTGCCCTAATCTGGACACAATACATCTTGTCTATCTCCTTCTTAAATTGTGGTGCCCAAAACTGAACACAATACTCTAGGTGAGGTCTAACCAGAGCAAAATAGAACGATACCATCACTTCTCATGATCTGGACACTATGCTTCTGTTTATACAGCCCAAAACCACATTTGCCTTTTTAGCTAACATAGCACACTACTGACTTATGTTTAGTGTATGGTCTACTAAGATCCCCAGATCCTTTTCACACATACTACTGCTAAGACAAGTCTTCCCCATCCTATAATTATCCATTTGATTTTTCCTTCCTAAAGAAAGAACTTTGCATTTATCTCTGATGAAATTCATTTTATTTATTTTAGCCATTTTCTAGCCGGTCAAAATCATCCTGTATCCTTACTCTGTCTTCAACTGTATTTGCTACCTCTCCCAATTTAGTATCGTCTGCAAATTTAATAAGCATTCCCTCTATTTCTTCATCCAAATCATTTATAAAAATGTTGAACAAAACAGGTCCCAGGATTGATCCCTGAGGAACTCCACTTGTCACTCTTCTCCAAAAGGATGAGGAACCATTAACTAGCACTCTTTGGGTGCAATCTGTCAACCAGTTACAGATCCACCTAATAGTAATAGGATCCAAACCACATTTTACCGACTTGTCAACAAGGATATTATGTGGAACCTTATCAAAAGCTTTACTGAAATTGAGATAAGCCATGTCTACAGCATTCCCTTGATCAAGCAAGGTAGTAACTTTCTCAAAAAAAAGAGAGAAGGTTGAGCTGACATGACTTGTTCTTGAGAAACCCATGCTGGCTCTTAGTAATCACAGCCATCTTTTCTAAATGCTCAAGGACTGACTGATGATTTGTTCTAAGACTTTTCCAGGGTATAGATATCAAGCTGATGGGTCGGTAGTTACCCAGATCTTCCTTTTTCCCCTTCTTGAAGATGGGGACAACATTTGCCTGCCTCCAATCTTCTAGCACCTCACCTGACCTCCAAGAATTTTCAAAAATAATGGACAGAAATTACCTCCATGAGTTCTTTTAGTACCCTTGGGTGCAATTCATCTGGTCCTGAGGACTTAGTTCCATTTAAAGAAACTAGGTGTTTACATACTACCTCTATGCTGATTAGAGATGGGCATGAACAGCAATACAAACCAAAAAAAAGCCATGAACAGCCCAATCTGCTGTTCATGAACAAGCTGTTCATGAGGCCCCATTCTAAATGAACAGGTGGTCATTGCAAGCCTTGTTTGTTGCTGTTCGTTGCTATTCATCAAGCCAGACAGTCTGGAACCTGCAATCAATTCCCTTGGCAACTTAGGCAGGGATTGTCTGAACTCTGTCTGAACTCCTGCTATTGCCCTGGAAACTCCAATCTAAGCCTAATATAGCTTGATAGACAGGTCTTCCTTTCAAGTGTGGAGCTCCAAATTTGTTACAAGGGAGCAAGGAGCAGGGGGGAGGGGGCTCCCAGCTCTGGCTTAGCTTGCAGACAGTGGAAAAGGAGAGAGCTGCTGTTGGCATTTTAACAGAGAGAGTGCATTGGAGCTTGAATTTTCTTTGTGTGTGGTGGGATAGGGATCTACCTCTTCAAGTTCCAGGGCTGCTGCCAGGCTCTGGGCCAAGCTATTATTTATTATTGGTACCTTTCCTGCTGCCTGCTCAGGTAAGGTTTCTGAGAATGGTGCGGTAGGGATCTACCCCTTCAAATTCCTGGGCTTTTGCCAGGCTCTGGGCCAAGCTATTATTTATTATTGGTACCTTTCCTGGTGCCTGCACAGGTCAGGTTTCTGGGAGTGGTGCAGTAGGGATTTTGACTTGGATGATGGCTGGAGGAGAGCCTGCTGGTCCCCACGAACAGCCAGCCATGAACATGTTCGTGAACAGGGCCATGTTCGTGGTTGTTCGTGAGTCCCTGTTTGTGGATGGCAATGAACAGCGAACATCATGTTCATTTTTTTTCTATTCGTGCCCATGTCTAATGCTGAACCTAGCCTGTAACTCCCTTCCCCCATCATGTGTTTTGTAGCACAGAGCAGCTGTAGCACAGTGGTTAAGTGGTTTGGCTGTGAATCAGCACTCTACCGGTTCAAATCCCACTACTGGCATGAGCTCAGTAGGTGGCCTTGAGTAAGCCACTCCTCTCAGCCCCAGTTCCTCAGATGTATTGTGGGGATAATAATAACACTAACTTGTTCACCACTCTGGGTGAGGCACTAATCTGTCTAGAAGAGCAGTATATAAGCGCAGTTGTTGTTGTTGTTATTGCCATGTTGAGCACCATTTCTCTTGCAGGAGAAGATTAAAGAAAAGTAGAATTGAGCAGTTCTGCCCTCTCTTCGTCGCCTGTTATAATTTCACTTCCCTGTACTTCCAATGGGCCTTCCATGTCCTTGCTCTTTTTCTTACTTTGAACATAAGCAAAGAACCCTTTCTTGTTGTTTTTAGCATCTCTTGCTAGCCTAAGCTCATACTGAGCTTTAGCTTTTCTAACCCTCTCCCTACAAGCATTGGTTATTTGTTTATATACATCCTTGGTTATCGGGCCCTCCTTCCATTTCCTGAAAAATTCTACCCAGCATAGCTTTTGGTTTGTTAAAATTTGCTTTCCTGAAATCCATCCTATATATCTGAGTACATACAGCTTTTCCTTTGCCCAAGATTGTAAATTCCATAATTATATGATCACTGCTGCCCAGAGTGCCCACTACTTTCACCTCTTCAATGAATTCTTCCCTGTTGGTGAGTATCAAGTTCAATATAGCAGAACCTCTTGTTTCCCTCTCTACTTTCTAAAAAATGAAGTTGTCAGCAAGACAAGTCAAGAATTTATTTGACTTTTCATTTTAAGCAGAGTTAGACTTCCAACAGATATTTGGGCAATTGAAATCTGCCATGACCACTGTGTCCTGTCTCTTTGTGAACTTTATAATTTGTTCTAGGAGTTTCTCATCCAATTTCTCTGCTTGGCTTGGTGGTCTATAGCAGACCCCCACCATAGTATCACTATTATTTTTATTCCTTTTATTTTTACCCAGAGACTCTCAACTGAATGTCCATGTTCAGATACATGCATTTCCTCTCAAGTATATACATCCTTTACATATAATGCTAATCGTCCCCCTTTCCTTACTTGTCTATCTCTTTTGAACAAGTTGTATCCTTCAATCCTTGTATTATAATTGCGAGCGTCATTCCACCATGTTTCAGTAATGCCTATTATGTCATAGGCCATTTTCACACTGTCTATAAATAGCACGAGACTCACAGAAGGCTGCCGGCTTCCTCGCGCAATTTTTGACGCCATCTGTTTACAAAATGCCACAAACAGTGATGGCGTTTTGTAATTGGATGGTGTTAAAAATCGTGCGAGGAAGCGGGCAGCCTTCCATGAGTCTTATGCTATTTATAGACAGTGTGAAAACGGCCATAATCCCCTTCCTGTATTTGGACTTCAAGTTCCTCCTGTTTATTTCCCATATTCTGTGCATTAGTGTAGAGACATCGGAAGCCATGAGTTATACACCCTGACGTTTTTGTTTCTGTGCTTACCTGTGAGTTAATATTTCTTAGCATGTGTTCCACTCCCTGCAAGCCTTCAGTGTTCCCTTCTCTAGTTATAGACTGAATTTTTGTCTGTCCCCCATAGGATTTAGTTTAAAGCCCTCCTTATCAGGTTTGCAAGGCTCTTACCAAACACATTTTTTTCTACCCTCATGAGTTGCAAACCATCTCTCGATAGAAGAGAGATATCACTGTAGATTTTTTTCTGTTCCAGACTCAATACTGATTTTTCATAAGGGGTTTTTGCCCCCCTATTCAGAATGAAAAGCCATACACGAGGCTTGGGTGAAACAGGGCCTTTTATTGACCAGACTAAATTAATAACTTAACAACTTAATAACAGCAAGGGTATAATTAGCGGTACTGGTCAAGCAAGGGATCAATTGGACCTACTTCTCGACCTGCTTGGGTGAGCACCCCCTGCCCCAGGCGCGAGCCATCCATTGCATGGCTGTAACCCAGCCGGCCAGGCAAATGGTTCCCCTCTTTAAAGCGCCATACACCCCAGCCATAAAGCCCAAGGGAAGGCCTTTTCCAAGGGGTCCCAAGGGCAGCTTGCCCTCTCACCTGGCAGCCGTAAAGCCCACCAGCCGATCCGAGATAGACCCCCCCCATTCCCCACCAATGGGAAGGTGCCACCGGGTGCTCACTGGCCCGCTCTGCCTACCCAAACTAACCTGCCAGCAACTGAACAACCCGGAAACAGCCCAACCTAAACCAGCAGTACAAGGTAGGCAAAAAACACCCCTCACCAATGGCCAATCAGGCGAGAGGTGAAAAAATTCCTACCTGGCCCTGAAAACCAGTGACTGGCTAATCCTGTACTGCCTAAACATAGGGCATGGAGGGTGGGACGAGCTCGCAACAAGAACTGCGCAGGAGGGGATGCAGGGCCAGCCTATAACCGGCCAGGCCACACACACCCTGCAAGCACCCGGATGCCCGGGAAAATGCTTGTTTCTTCCTCTGTTGCAGGAGGGCAAATGGCAGCACCCGGGTAAGCACGCAGGCATGCCCCGGGAGTGCCATTTTCTTTTTTTTCATCTCACAATAAAAGAACACACTAAGCCCATGACAGCATATTCTTCTTTCATATAGGCATTGTATTGCACATCTGCCATATAAGGCAGTGTGAGCCCTTATTAAGCACTTGTTTAGCACTCTTCCTCCTCTGCTGCTGGTCAGTAACCTACAGGGCATATTGCAGGGATGAGCGCCTATGGAATGAGAAGCTCCTATAACACCAAACATTTTTATGCAGTGATTTTCTTGGATAGTTTTACTCCTACATTTTTGGAATTATAAAATTGTGGCCAGAAACAAAAGGATACTTCATGATTTCATAAAAACATTCAGGTTGTTATAGTCAAAGCTACTAGAATAATTCAGAGACGCGACATGCACTTCAGCAAAGCCTGTGGTTTGTACTTCTTCTGGAATCATCCCCAAAATATAGAACTGCTAAATATTTACTACTATAAAACATTAATGGAAGAAACAAGAGTGAAGAATCTGTTTCCTTTTCTACTTCCTCTTTGGAATTGTTACCTTTGTTCTTTAAAGAAAGAGCTACTGAAAAATAGGACAAAACCCTGTAGGGGGCGTTATTTCTAGGGCACTGGCTAAGAGGCTACCATTCCAGATTCTTCTTTCCTTTCAAAGTGTACCCAGCAGACCTTTCTGTCATTTCATGACTTTCTTATTTATGATTACATCTGGCTGCTAAAGTCATTTTCTTTCAGTGAAGGCTTACACAATTTCCGCTCCAGCCTTGCTCTACCATTCTCAAACCATTTCTAATTAACAAAAAAAAGATATTCTCAGAACTGCCAATCAGAATGCTTGAAAATATGCCTAGTTCATGAATACCCTCTTATCCTAAAGACATTTACTGGGAAACAAGCTGTATTAAATTCAGTGAAACTTATTTCCAAGTAATTCTTCCTAAAAGCAAGGTTCATTAAAACATAGTAGGGCAAGAAATTGGTTTTTGACCTGTACCCATCCAAATAATTTTTCTGCTATTATGGGCAAAGTCAGCAGATTGCTAACTGGGACTAACACATTTGGAAAAATAAAAAGTAATATTTTTCTAAATGTTTTAGTCCCAGTTAAGTAATCCCTATGATTGTATTCTTAATCATTAATGCCAGTTTGAATAACATTCTGTATTTTGATGCATGTTCCCAAGAAGAATAATTAAATTAGATTAAGAAGAACAAATGAGATGATACCATTTTGGGTTGACTAATCTGATATGATCCAGGGTTGCAAATCCCATCAATTTCAACAAGAGAGAGTGAGAGCTAAACACATTCCCATTTAAATCAATGGTATTTAAAGTGGTTAGCAATAGTTTCATCGCGCTCACTAGATACAACTTTTGACATTAAATGTTCTTTACAATGTGTACGTATTCAAGAAAACTCAATGTAAATAATCCTATTGTTATACCCTAGCAGGATATTGTGAAGTTCTGCCAAGTAACTCTCAAAGACTTCACTGCATGAGTCCAGGAACTGCATGAGTTAAAGCATTTTATTTGATAAGCTACTCGTTCATTCCCTATTACAATCCTTGCCAGGAATGGCGGTTCCCTACAAGCACATAACATATATAGGATTCTAAGCCCATCCCCTGAGTTCTTACCCCCCCCTTTAGAAAGCAGTTAGCTAAGTTTAATAAATGAGCAGCAGGACACAGCAGAGATGATATGTGAGAAACTCCAAGGCCATGAGGCCCAGCTTCTCAGGCGAAAGAGAAACCGCAGGCTGAGAAAGAGATAAGAGCAGGCTGTCACATTCCAGGCGGAGAACAGTTTTCTAACATCAGAGTCACACAGAATCAAGCAGGCCTTGCAGAGTATGATAGGAGACATCCTAATAGATAATCAGAAAGCAGTATTATTAGATTATAAAATGGCAACATCATAGAGACTTTCCAGAAGCACCAGCCAGTTGGTCCAACTACACGGTATTCAAAAGTCACATGCTATAGTATGAATCAAATGAGCTGAATTGTTGGCAATGGCCTCAGAAACACTTTCCAGTTTTCTTCTACATGTAACTGTTATTTTTGCTTTTTAAAAAACAAATTAACGTCCTGCTGCCGCATTGTGTTTTTTGTTTATTCTTTATTGCTTTGTGAGAGCCACAAACATGAGAGACAAAAAAAGAAGGCAAGAGATGAGTGTTCTGTGTCCGAGCTCATAACTGAAAAGGACCTCATTGTTTCATTGTTTAGAAAATACAACTTATATGAACACCTATGAACAATATAATAGTAAAACGAACTGATACACTTTCTTGACAGAACCAGAAGTCCGTCTGTCGTGCCAACAGAATGTAACACAATGAACATTAGGAACATTTTAAGTATATTCAGACATGCTTTATGTGCCACATTGTATTATATGAATTCCGTCTGTACTATAACCATTTCACATCAGTTACCTATACCTGTTAAAATATTTTGTTATCCCAGGCCTCGTGATATTCCTGCTAAGTTGTAAAACATTTGGACCACTCTGTGCAAGAACATATAGCACATCTCATGTCTCCCTCTATCTTACCATTAGAGCCTCCAAGAATCTTTGAAAAGCACAGAACAGTTAAAACAAAACTGAACACTTACTGTATTAGTAAAGGTGATTATTAGATATGATGCAATGTTATTAACATAATAATATGATTTTTTTTTAAATGGAGTCTAGGTTAATTGGCCTTTAGTACACTTCCAATTTGCTCATACTAAGTGGGGGGACCAATCACATGTTTTCTATTTCAAGAAATCTCACTCAAAGGATAGCAAACTCACCCACTGCCCCTCCCCTTTACTGTTCTTAGGATAGAAAGTCTGAATAAGTGTGGTGTGTTTACAGAGATCAGGATTAAGGCTGGCATGGAGTAGAGGCTAGAGTGTCAGACTAAGACCTGGGGTGACAGCTGGGTGTCCTTGGGCCCATCACAGTCTCTCAGCCTAACCTACTCTCACAAGGTTGTTGTGAAAATTAAATCAAGGAAGGGGGGGATGATGAGGAAAAGATACTTTGTGTCCCCAATCAGGGAGAAATGTTGGATATATATATATATATATATATATAAGAAATTTTCACAAGCAAAAAAGTTTCACAAGCAAAAATAAAGAGTACACATGATCTGTTCAAGCATCAAGTTGAGCAAGAACATAAAGATAAGGTGAAAATATTCACTCTGCTAAACCCTCAAGTCTATACATATCCAAATGCTATTTTATTAGGACAGGATAGTAAATCTTGAAGCTGCAGCATTGAAAAGTCCATCGTTACCTTAGTTCTTAGACTTGGAATTTCTCCTATTGTCCTTCAACACATGATCAGTATAGAGTCCCTAGTTAAAGACTCAGTCTTTCATGGCTTGAATCTTGTACCTCCCTAGCCATGAGCCCAAATATAGGAGAAGACATGTGTATCCCCCTCTGGGTCCAGATTTTCCTTCTTCAAGAGGAAGACAACATTATCTTTTGGCTTTCCAAGTCTCCATCCCCTTTATGTGTGACATTTTAGCAAGGTGTGAAATGGTAAACCTTTTGTTTTTACTTTGACCAAGTCCCTTTGCATCTGTAAGCACTAAAGTACTCTGTGCTCAGGGCTTGATGACTCAACCCATGACACTTTTCCTTTCTGCCAGCTATGAATTTGCAATGCAAACAAGGCTCTCCTGACAATAACCACTACAGACCTGAAGGAAAACCAATCAGGAGTACAGAATGAATACCTCTAACCATACAATAAATAATTTTTACTCTTAAAGCGACTAAGTGCTGATACAAAGTGCTTTGTGAAAATATGAATGGAATAAATATGACTTCAAAGAAAAATATACATATGTAAATTCAATAATACATCCATTCATAAACATATATGCAAGTACAACTCTAGGATACGCAACATTCAAATATCAACTCGACCATAAATATTTATCTCTTCAGGAAAATGGTCCAAAATACTTTTTATAACCAAGTCGGGGAAGAAAGCTCCACAACAGACATAAGCAAGGATAGTATTAACATGTCATTTTCCTATCAGTTTCTTCTTTCTACAGGAAAAACCACATGGAAGGAAAGTCCAAATCCATCCGAGCCCTGTCCAAATTGGGGCTGGCTTGCATTTCTCAGTTTTCGTCAGACAACTTCCTCATGGGCAAGGAACTGAACTCAATTCAATTTATATCAATTGAAATAATTCCTATTCAAAGTTAAGGTGCGGCATCACATGATCCTTAATCGTGCGCAGTCACGTGATTAACATGGAAACTGACATGTTAATACTATCCTTGCTTAGTATTAAGGTTTGTGGTTCATGGATTTTCAAGAACCAGGAACCATGAACTGGCACGAACTGGGGCAAGTTTACGAACCAGTTCGTGGTTTGTGGTTCATGGTTCGTGGGGTTTAAATGCCCCTTTCCGGCTGCTTAACAGCAGCAGGGGGAAAAGGCATTTTAAAGGGCCCTTTCCTGCCTTGCAAGTGGCAGGTCCCTTTAAACTATCAGCTGGCAGGCAGCAGGGGAAGATCTCCCCCTCACCACCTGCCTGCTGATAGTTTAAAGGGACTTGCTGCTTGCAAGTCGCAGGAAAAGTTTATATGGCCATTTCCCTGGGGAAATGGCCATTTAAACTGCCCCTTTATGACTCAAATGAACCAGTAGACCAGTTTGTGGAAGTTCATGGAAATGAGCTTCCATGAACCACTGGTTCATGAATCACAAACTACCTGGTTCGTGCATTTTTTTGGGTTGTAATTTGATTCGTGCCCAACTCTACTCCTGATTGGTTTTCCTCAGGTCTGTAGTAGCTATGAATTTGCAGACAGATTCCAACTAATAGATAGAGTGTTACCACAATGGTTGAGTTACTGGGATGAATTCTAGGGTGGAAGACATGTGGGAAGAGGCATATAGGGCTGGATAGGGAAGGCACTCATACATGTGTAGGGGGACAGAAAAGAAAAAATACAATTTGCAAAATATGGAATAGTTTGCTACTGTCTAAAAATTGGGAAAGCAGAAGATGGACCATATGAATATCTGAATTTTCAGCTAATGCTTTCCTTATATTTTCAAACGTTCTGGTCATTAGGATCCCAAATCCTACTTCTCCATTGTGTAAAAGATGTAACATAGAGTTTTGGCATATCATGGTAGTACAGTAATTTCAGCTGGTCATAGAAGTGGCCAATTAAGCTGTTTAAATATTGGTTCAGATTGGTTGAATTGGAGTTTGTGTTATATATTGAAATACTGTGTTGATTTTTTTCAAATGAACCATTTATATTTGAGCCATTGAGAAAGGTAAGCTTGAAAAAGCTCAAATAAAGCAGCAGAGAAAACATTTCTAAGCAAATACAACAATAAATCAGGACAGATTATGGACTTGTAACCTTGAAATGTCCTCTTTGTATTCTTAGAGGTTATCACAATAAAAAAGAACAGTTTTCTCTAGCAATTCTTCATTCTCTCTCTCTCCAAAGTGAAAGGGAGTGGGGATAATCAAAGTCCTAGCAACTCACATCCTCACCTTTCAATGGAGTAATTACTCAGTAACAAGGCAAGAGAAAGAAAAGCTGCCTCAGTTTTTGCTGCCTCACAACAGCCCTCCCAATTGCTTCAGAATTACTGGGTCACTGTCTTGGAATAGGAATGTCGCACCAATCCCAACTTTTGTTTCAGGCATGAATTAAAATCTCACAATGTGATTAATCCAAAGGAAATTCTCCCCTTCCCAGACAGTAAAGGAAAGACAAAAAAAAACCTCTCACTCATAAGTACCATAAAACAAAAGGATTAGAAGCTCTATGGACATGAAACAACAGAGTTTTTTAGAAGCCAGCTGTAAGAGGCTTGGTTACTTTGAGGAGGTTTATGTCTTTGTTGTCTTTTAAGAGAGACTGTTTATTAGATCATTTCCATATTCAGACAGATCAAGAACCACATACATTTCATCACAACAGGCTATGAAAATGGAGGCATGGATCTTGTGCACTTCTGATAAAAAGACATCCAAGCAAAAACTATGCCCGGTATTAGTAACTGACTCTGACAACTAGAAAACTTGCCTGACCCTACCCCTGGGTTTTAAGATTTCCTGAGGCAATTATTGTTCCCACAAAAAATGTATGGATTAGTACAGCAGTTTGTGATTTTAAAAAAGTAATGTTTTGCCTATTATTATGTTTACTCCATCTGGTCATTGCTGGGAATTGGAAATTCCTCGTAGGCCCATTGCTAAAAAAAATGGTATCAGAAAATCTGGGAGCAATATTTGATGGATAGGATTATGCACAATCCGTTTTTTGGGAACTTGCATATGGTAGTCCCTTTATTCGAATATGTTGAAATATGGAAACCAGTTTTAGATGTTTTAAATGCCAAAGAAGTAATCCCCCCAATGCAACAAAGTTTAAATGCTTGTTTATTGTAATTCTTGGATTTTTAACAATTTGCCAAAAGTTGTTTTGATCATTTCTTTTATGGTTTAATTTTAATCCCTTTTTTGTTTGTATTTTATGGTTTTATCATTTCTTGTATTAAATATTTTTCTTCTTTATTAAAAAAATTATTATTATGTTTACTTAAATAGCTATATCTCTTTACAGACCTTTCTAAAAACAATCTATCAAGGCAAGCTACAAATTGGAAGACAATATTGCTGATTGCTCTGATATACTTAATGCTCCAAATACTTTTACCAGTCTAGCTGGTGTGAACCTGCAGCCTTTTTTTCTCTTAGCATCTTCATAAATTCAAGATTCAAATGTTGCAACATGCTCTTTGTGGCATTATGTTTGAGTGCTGTTTGGATGCCTTACTACTGAGTATATGCACTACAAAGAGTATTTTTTATCAGTGCTTCAGCATCCCAGGACTATCTTACTGCCCAAGCAACCCAACCAGCTGCTTGAGATACCAAACCAGGGGCGGAGAGAGCAACACAGGAAAATGTGGCAGTTAGGGCTTGTGTCCAACATCACCTGCTGTCGTGCTGCCAGTGCTGACTGGAATCCAAGATGGGCTTTAGAGATCCTTCCTCTGAAATCCACTTTGAATTCTGCTGAATGCCATAGGAAGAGGGGCATATTCTTTCTTTTGTGTTGCTAGCAAGAAAGGCATTTTCTCTCCAGCCCATCTTTGATCCTGCCAGGACAGTGGCAACAGGTGAAGAAATGGTTACCAACCTCCACATGAGGCCTGGAGCGCTCCTGGAATTACAACTGATCTCCAGGTGAGAGATCAGTTCCCCTGGAGAAAAAGGGCTGCTTTGGAGGGTGGACTCAAAGGCATTACACTCTGCTGAGGAGTCTCACCTCTGCCCCAAATCTGCAGGAATTTCCCATTCTAGAATTGGCAATCCTGTACAGGGAGGTATGCACCTTCTTTTATGTCTGCCACCACCTCACCACTATTCCTGGTGAGCTCCCAAGGAAGGTGATTCTACAGGTCACCTTGGATCCTGTTGGCAGGGCAGCCTTTGTTTGTTTGTTTGTTTGTTTGTTTGTTTGTTTGTTTGTTTGTTTGTTTGTTTGTTTGTTTGTTTGTTTGTTTGTTTGTTTGTTTGTTTGTTTGTTTGTTTGTTTGTTTGTTTGTTTGTTTGTTTGTTTGTTTGTTTGTTTGTTTGTTTGTTTGTTTGTTTGTTTGTTTGTTTGTTTGTACCATGTCTTTCTCCTCAGGGGAGACCCAAAGAGGCTTACATTGTTCTCCTCTCATTTTATCCTGAGAACAACTCTGTGAAGTAGATTAGGCTGAGAGTGTAACAGACCCAAGGTTACCTAGTGAGCTTCCATGGCAGTGGAAATTCCAATCTGGTTCTCCCAGGTCCTAGTCCAACGTGAGACAGAGGAGTGAGATCCTTCACTATCATGAGCTAGCCCTGCAGAGTCCACACATGGGCAGTCTTCAAGGCTTACCACGGAACTGAGCTTGACCTCTACTGCCGAGCCACAGCGTATTTCATTAATCCATTTAATTTATAAATGACTACAGAGCTGCTATAAAGACAGCAGGTGTCTTCTGCATAAATATTGTATATTGTAGCCCTATGCTTATTTATGCAAAAGCAAGCCCCTCTTAATTCAGTGGGGCTTCCTCCCAAACAAGCATGTATAGCTCCATCCAGCAGGCCCCAATCCTAAAAACACTTACTAGTGACAGTGAGGGAGTTTCTTCTGAGTATATGTGCAAAAGGACCAATCTGTTAAAGGAACAGGAGCCTCTATAGGTTAGCCTTGCAGATCACTCTCTCCTATCCCATAGATCCAGAGGAGTTAGCCATGTTAGTCTGTAGTAGCAAAATAGTAAAGAGTCCAGTGACACCTTTAAGAATAACCAACTTTATTATAGCTTACGCTACAATAAAGTTGGTTAGTCTTAAAGGTGCTACTGGACTCTCTCGTATCCCAGTTACCACTTTCAGGGTTCACTGCTTCATGGCCACAGTAAATGCTGTCTTTCTATCCAGACTTACCAGTCTCTGCCTTCCTCCTTCACTTGATGTTAAGCCACCAAACAAACACAGCACACAACAGCAAACTCATCGTTCCCAGATCCGAATGTTGAATTCTGTATCTGCCTTAGGTTTCTGGTAGGGATGTGCGTTTCGGCATTCAGAATGCCGAAAGAATGCCAAAATAAAAGTGTTTCGGCTTCTTTCGGGGAATGCCGAAACGTTTCGGGGAATGCCGAAACGTTTCGGGTAGCCGAAAGAAAAAAGCCGAAACGTTTCGGGATTCTTTCGGCTTTCTTTCGGCTTTTCAATGGGAAAATGCCTCCGTCTTCCCGGACGTCTGGGGGAGGCATTTTCCCACCGAATAAGCCCAAAATTGGTGGGGACCTTCCTCTAACCCTTCTCTAACAACCACCCAAGTTTCAGACAGATTGGACTTTGGGGGGCCATGTTATGGCCCCCCAAAGCAGGTCCCCCCATCCTCCCATAAGAAAGCGAAGGAGCAGCATATTGTTAGCATGCTGCTGCTAATCTTTCTTCATTATTTCCTATGGGGAAAAAATGAAGAGGCAGGCTTCCTTTGCCAGGGGTGGCATTTTGCATGCAAAATGCTCCCCAGCCCTCAGGGGCCCATCTCCCACCCCTCCTCCCACCCCCCACCAAGGCTCAGCCTGCTCCCACTTGGGGGGGCCATTTCATGGCCTCCCCAAGTAGGTGCTCTAATCTCTACCACTGACAGCTGGGGGAGGCTTGTGTTGCCAGGGGTGGCATTTTGCATGCAAAATGCCCCCAAGCCCTCAGGGGCCCTTCTCCCACCCTTCCCCCCACCCCCCACCCAGGCTCAGACTGCTCCCACTTGGGGGGGCATTTCATGGCCTCCCCAAGTAGGTGCTCTTTTCTCTACCACTGACAGCTGGGGAAGGCTTGTCTTGCCAGGGGTGGCATTTTGCATACAAAATGCCCCCCAGCCCTCTGGGGCCCTTCTCTCACCCTTCCTCCCACCCCCCACCAAGGCTCAGACTGCTCCTACTTGGGGGGGGCATTTCATGGCCTCCCCAAGTAGGTCCTCTCAGCCCCTAAAGTCCACCCCTTACAGCCCCACACAAACCCAATTCCCCCCCAGCTGCCACACACAGACCCAAATCCCCACATTAGCCCCTCACAGACCCAAATCCACCCCCACCTGCCCCACACCCATAACCCCAGGAACAGGCTGGCAAAGGCCAGCCCTCTCCCTTTGTTCCCTATCCTGGGAACTTCTAAACTCTCTTTCCCTGGGCAATTCTGCACAGCCCAGGGGTGCCACAATGGTGGGCACACTTCTGAGTGCCAGCTGGTCCCTGTGAAAGAGCACCTGAACCACAGACACCGTCCCTCAAATTCCCCCACCACCTACAGAGATGGCTGGCCAGCCAGCCCCATTGTTCCCTATGATGGGAACCAACTGCACAACAAAGAATAAAACAAGAACAACACAAAATAAAGTTTTAAATTTTTTTTTCTCCCTTCCAAAGTACAAGTAGGCAAAGCATTATGACACATTACACCAGCAGTCCCCCACACAGAAAAATAACACAACTCACTTAACATCAGAGAATCACAAAGCATGATTCCTGTCAAAAAGACTTTATTTCTTGAACAGCTTTAGGTTACACAGCAGGGGGGAACACCAAAGGGCATGGCAGCACTATCTTACACAAAAATAACACAACTCACTTAACATCAGAGAATCACAAAAACACAATTCCTGGCAAAAACACTTTATTTCTTGAACAGCTTTAGGTTACACAGTAGGAGGGCACAACAGGGCATGATAGCAATGTACTACAAAAAATGATACAACCCACGTCACTGTTTTTGACAGCAATTGTGTTTGTGTGATTCTCTGATGTGAAGTGAGCTGTGTTATTTTTGTGTAGTACACTGCTTTCCTGCTCTGTGCTGCCTTCCTACTGTGTAACCTAAAGCAGTTACAGAAATAAAGTGCTTTTGACAGCAATTTTTTGGGGTGATTCTTTAATGTGAAGTGAGTTGTGTTATTTTTGTGTAAGATACTGCTTCCATGCCCTTTGGTGTTCCCCCCCTGCTGTGTAGCCTAAAGCTGTTCAAGAAATAAAGTGTTTTTGACAGGAATTGTGCTTTTCTGATTCTCTGATGTTAAGTGAGTTGTGTTATTTTTGTGTAAGATAGTGCTACCATGCCCTTTGGTGTTCCCCCCTGCTGTGTAACCTAAAGCTGTTCAAGAAATAAAGTGTTTTTGACAGGAATCGTGTTTTGTGATTCTCTGATGTTAAGTGAGTTGTGTTATTTTTGTGTAAGATAGTGCTGCCATGCCCTTTGGTGTTCCCCCCTGCTGTGTAACCTAAAGCTGTTCAAGAAATAAAGTGTTTTTGACAGGAATCGTGTTTTGTGATTCTCTGATGTTAAGTGAGTTTTGTTTTAATTTTTCTGTGTGGGGGACTGCTGGTGTAATGTGTCATAATGCTTTGCCTACTTGTACTTTGGAAGGGAGAAAAAAAAATTTAAAACTTTATTTTGTGTTGTTCTTGTTTTATTCTTTGTTGTGCAGTTGGTTCCCATCATAGGGAACAATGGGGCTGGCTGGCCAGCCATCTCTGTAGGTGGTGGGGGAATTTGAGGGACGGTGTCTGTGGTTCAGGTGCTCTTTCACAGGGACCAGCTGGCACTCAGAAGTGTGCCCACCATTGTGGCACCCCTGGGCTGTGCAGAATTGCCCAGGGAAAGAGAGTTTAGAAGTTCCCAGGATAGGGAACAAAGGGAGAGGGCTGGCCTTTGCCAGCCTGTTCCTGGGGTTATGGGTGTGGGGCAGGTGGGGGTGGATTTGGGTCTGTGAGGGGCTAATGTGGGGATTTGGGTCTGTGTGTGGCAGCCGGGGGGAATTGGGTTTGTGTGGGGCTGTAAGGGGTGGACTTTAGGGGCTGAGAGGACCTACTTGGGGAGGCCATGAAATGGCCCCCCAAGTGGGAGCAGTCTGAGCCTTGGTGGGGGGTGGGAGGAAGGGTGGGAGAAGGGCCCCAGAGGGCGGGGGGGCATTTTGTATGCAAAATGCCACCCCTGGCAAGACAAGCCTTCCCCAGCTGTCAGTGGTAGAGATGAGAGCAGAGCACCTACTTGGGGAGGCCATGAAATGCCCCCCCCAAGTGGGAGCAGGCTGAGCCTTGGTGGGGGGTGGGAGGAGGGGTGGGAGAAGGGCCCCAGAGGGTTGGGGGGCATTTTGCATGCAAAATGCCACCCCTGGCAACACAAGCCTCCCCCAGCTGTCAGCGGTAGAGATTAGAGCACCTACTTGGGGAGGCCATGAAATGCCCCCCCCAAGTGGGAGCAGGCTGAGCCTTGGTGGGGGGTGGGAGGAGGGGTGGGAGAAGGGCCCCTGAGGGTAAGGGGGCATTTTGCATGCAAAATGCCACCCCTGGCAAAGGAAGCCTGCCTCTTCATTTTTCCCCCATAGGAAATAATGAAGAAAGATTAGCAGCAGCATGCTAACAATATGCTGCTCCTTCGCTTTCTTATGGGAGGATGGGGGGACCTGCTTTGGGGGGCCATAACATGGCCCCCCAAAGTCCAATCTGTCTGAAACTTGGGTGGTTGTTAGAGAAGGGTTAGCGGAAGGTCCCCACCAATTTTGGGCTTATTCGGTGGGAAAATGCCTCCTCCAGGCGTCCTGGAAGACGGAGGCATTTTCCCTTAGAAAAAAGCTGAAAGAATGCCGAAATAATGCCGAAAGAATCCCGAAAGCCGAAAGCCGAAAGAGATTCTTGTTTCGGCTTTCGGCTTTAACGATAGAGAATCTTCTTTCGGCTTTCTACTTTCGGCTATAGCCGAAAATTTTTGGCTTGCACACCCCTAGTTTCTGGTCCTAACTAGGGGTGTGCAATTCAGTATTCTGGTTAGGTTAAAAATACCAAATCAGGGCCGTTTCGGTTTTTTTCAGTATTACCGAAACTTTTTCTGAATACCGAAAAATTTCGGTAATACTGAAACAGAGATTGCCGAAACAATTCGGCCATTGTTTCAATGAGAAAACCTTCTCCCAGCTTTCTGGGAGTCTGGGGGGGGGCATTTTCTGTCCAAATAACTTGGTGGAGACCTTCTCCTAACTCTCCTCTAACTACCCCCAAGTTTCAGAAAGATTGGACTTTGGGGGGCCAAGTTATGCCCCCCCATATAAGGTGCCCCACCCTCCTACACTCTCCATGGTTCTCTATGGGGAAAAACAAGTCATCTTTCTAGGTGGCTTGGGGTGGCATTTTGCAAGCAAAATGCAACCAACTTTCAGGGGACTTGCTCCCACCTGTCCTCCCACCCTCCACCAAGTTTCAGGCAGATTCCACTGGGGGGGGGGCATTTTATGGCCTCCCAAAGAAGGTGCCCCTATCCACCTCCACTCCACTATTCCCTATGGGGGAAATAAGAGAGGCTTGTCTGGCTAGGGGTGGCATTTTGCATGTAAAATGCCCCCAAACTTCAGAGGACCTCCTCCTACCTGTCCTCCCTCCCTCCACCAAGGCTCAAGCAGATCTCACTTTGGGGGGCCATTTTATGGCCTCCCAAAGATGCTGCTCTTAGCCCCCCTTTCTCCATTATTTCCTATAGGGGAAATAAGACAGGCTTGTCTGGCTAGGGGTGGCATTTTGCATGCAAAATGCCCCCAAACTTCAGGGACCCATCTCCCACCTGTCCTCCCACCCTCTACCAAGGCCCAAGCTGATCCCACTTTGGGGGGCCATTTTATGACCTCCCAAAAATGCTGCACTTAGCCTCCCCTTTCTCCATTATTTCCTATGGGGGAAATAAGAGAGGTTTGTCTGGCTAGGGGTGGCATTTTGCATGCAAAATGCCCCCAACCTTCAGGGGCCCATCTCCTACCTGTCCTCCCACCCTCCACCAAGGCCCAAGCTGATCCCACTTTGGGGGCCATTTTATGCCCCCCCAAAGGTGGTTCTCCTGCCACACCACTTTGTCTTTCTACTGTGGGGAAGACTTCCACACCGTAGAAACACATGGGATTGGGGCTGCCAATGGCCACAGCCACAATCCACCTGCACCCAAACTGCCAAATACCACACACACCCCAAAACCTAACCTCCCCTCTCCTGTGGCCATCCACTTTCTATTGCTTCCTGTTATGGGAAAATCTTCCACAGCAGGAACCCACGGAATGTGGCATCTATGGCCACAGGAACAGTCCCCCTTTTAAGTCCACCCCCCACAGCCCCATACGGACCCAAAGACACCATCCCCAACATTCCCACACCGGCCACTACCCCAGGAGCAGGCTGGCCAGCCGTCCCTCATTGTTCCGTGTGATGGGAACTTTTAAACTCTCTTTCCCAGGACAATTATGCACAGCCCAGGGGTGCCACAATGGTGGGCACACTCCTGAGTACGAGCTTGTCCCTGTGAAAGAGCACCTGAACCACAGACACCCTCCCCCAAATTCCCCCACCACCTACAGAAATGGCTGGCCAGCCAGCCCCATTGTTCCCTATGATGGGAACCAACTGCACAACAAAGAATAAAATACAAGCTCACACTGAATAAAGTTTTTTAAAAAATATTTTCTCACTTTGAAAGTACAAGTAGGCAAAGCATTGTGACACATTACACCAGCAGTCCCCCACACAGAAAAATAACACAACTCACTTAACATCAGAGAATCACAAAAACACAATTCCTGCCAAAAACACTTTATTTCTTGAACAGCTTTAGGTTGCACAGCAGGGGGGCACACCAAAGGGCATGCCAGCAGTATCTTACAAAAAAAATAACACAACTCACTTCACATTAAAGAATCACCCAAAACACAATTGCTGTCAAAACCACTTTATTTCTTTAACTGCTTTAGGTTACACAGTAGGAGGGCACAACAGGGCATGAAAGCAGTCTACTACACAAAATAACACAACTCACATCGCCATTTTTTACAGCAATTGGGGGGTAGTTAGAGGAGAGTTAGGAAAAGGTCTCCACCAAGTTTGGTGTGATTTGGACAGAAAATGCCCCCCCCCCGACTCCCAGAAAGCCGGGAGAAGGTTTTCTCATTGAAAACAATGGCCGAATCAAGCCGAAATGCGAATACCAAATCGGCTTGCTGTTTCAGTATTCCCTGAATACCGAAACGGTTTCCTGATTCAGTTAAAACCAAATCAGGTTTAACGAAACAGGCAGGCCTTGCACACCCCTAGTCCTAACAAGTGATAATGGGAAAGTTGCACTGATCATATTTTTCTAAAACAGTAAAAGTGGTGGTTGCCTCTCAAAGCAGACGCTTGATAGGAATAAGCCTGCTAAACTGAAGGGCTAATCCACAGTCTTCAATGATATCTTACTCAATGTTTGACTCAAAAGAAAAAAGTATGAATATGGTTACATTCAATTTCCAGTATGACTTTGGCAAAAATTGAATCATCACTGTAAATGCAATTAACAGAAACAGATACATTGGCTAAGAGCCACTTCATACATTACAAAGCACCAAACCTAAAGTTGGTAACTGCCCTACTTACTTATGTAGCATAATCTGAGGCCCCATTTACAGTAATCAGCAGTTAGCTGTTCCATGAGTGTGCCGTCAGCAGAGACATGACTACCTCAGCTCAGCAGTTCTTATGATCATGAGGGTAATAGAAATGAAAATGTGGCTGAGGCAAAATCATGAGTAAACTGTAAAATGTACTCATGTTCATGGTGGATCATGACAGTGTAGTGTGCACTTAGGCTAGCAGCTTGCCTAAGAAGCACATAAGAGGAACCATTTAAGAAACTGAACATTAATGAACAAGATGCCAGCACAGTACCTAATAAAACTAGTGAGACCTACATATAATAAGTGTTAAAGATAAAGCTTAATTTTTAAAAGAAGGATCTTGTCTAATATCAGTTCTGTTGATATGCAAATGGAATCTGTATAGCAGTGTACAATACAGGAAACCTTCTTACTTGGAATACAGAAGCACATCTACAATCCAAGGATTTCTGCACAGAATGGGAAAATGGGTCTCTTTTAACCATAAGATTGCTTTTTTGAGCCAAATGATGGCAGAGAAATTTATCAGATGTTTTCCAACTACATGCTGCTACTGGGCTCAGCAAATTCAAACTGAAGGGGAAGCAGGAGTGAGGGCACACCCTTTGCCCCAGCAGAGAATCAGTGCCCACATTAGATTGTACTGCTCAAGCCACTTGAGCGGTGAAGCACTCTTGACTGGTGATATAGTAATTTAGACATCTTGATGACATGATTGTGTAGCCTGTACAGCATGTTTGTTGTTAGGAAAGCTGAAGTGCATCCTTCATACCATAGAAGTTAGTCATGTTTTAATCATGTTGTTCACTGTACCAAGGTATTAGCTAACAGAACTATACAGAGCACAGATCTATTTCACTAGAAGATGTGTGTTTGATTCGGATTCATTGGTCCTTATTTTCCCATACTTCCCTACTATGGAGGCCCAGGTCATGACCATTGCCAGATCTGCCTTTTTCCATCTTTGGCAGGTCAAACAATTGGCACCCTATCTCTTGCCCTGGGACCTGGCTTCAGTAATCCATGTGATAGTGACCTCCCAGTTGGATTACTGTAACTTGCTTTATGCTGGACTGCCTTTGGGCTTGACCCAGAAGTTACAACTGGTCCAGAATGCAGCAGCATGTGTCCTTACGGGCATATATTTCGGGTACATATCCATCCTGTGCTGCGCCAGCTGCATGGGCTTCCAGTTCAGTTCTGGATCCAGTTCAAAAGTGTTGGTTTTAGTATTTAAAGCCCTTTACAGACAGGGACCTGCATACCTGCAGGACCACCTCTTCCACTATGTACCCCACAGGGCTTTGCACTCTGCAGATACGCAGCTCCTGGTTGTCCCTTCCTGCAGGACATTTGTCAGACAAATTTACCTAGTGGAATGCATTCCTGCTTGAGAAACAGCCCCTGCAGGACTTGTTACAGTTCCACAGGGCTTGCAAAATGGAGATGTTCCGCAGGCCTTTGGTTGAGAGCCGGTGAATTGTGCCCTTCCTGTTTGCCACATTCCATGCTCCACAGGCGGCTGCCCTGCAGCTATGCACATGGTTTTTAAGATACTTTTTATAGCCTGAATTGGTCATGGTGCCAGTTTGTTTGTATTGTTTTAATGGTTTTTTTAGATATGTTTATGGTTTTAATTGTATAATATATGTTGTTAGCTGCCCTGAGCCCATTCATGGGAAGAGCAGGGTATAAATTTGATAAAATAAATAAATAATACTATTCATTTGAATTAAATAAACTGTTCAGGGCCATGATCTCTGGACTGTTCGCTGTTTATCCTTGAATCTTATAGGAAGTAAGCAACTGTGAGTAATTTAAAGTGCAGTAAAGGCAGGAAGGAAAAGGACTAAGAGCCAAGTTACAAGTGACGAATTACACTTGCCTGGCAAGTGAATAGACTCACGTGTATTCCTCCCCGTTCACTTGCCATTCACTTGCACTTCACTTGATCAAGTGGAGAGCAAGTGAATGGCAAGTGAACGGGGAGGAATACACGTGAGTCTATTCACTTGCCAGGCAAGTGTAATTCGTCACTTGTAACTTGGCTCTAAATCTCCGGCTACACCCAAGTACTTAATTCCTGCAACAGGACAGAGGCAAACACTCAGCCAAGATCTGACAGGTGGCAGCCATCTCTTCATGCTTTTCTGTGGAAAAAAGTCAAAGTACTTTGTGGGGAATGATATTCCTCCCGTCCCCACCCCTAACCGGTCCTTTGTTCTTTTGCCACTCCTTCATAAATCCTTAGAAGAAGAGTTAAACATGTGAGTGAGTTTTCCGTGTTGCAGATTCATCAATAAATACACCCTCCAATATTATTAGAAAGCCCAGAGGTGAAGAAAAGGGATTCAAAGACATTTTCAATACAATCCTAAACAGACTTACTCCAGTCTAAGTCCATTGATTTCAATGGGCTTAGACTGGAGTAACTCTTCATAGGATTGCACTGTTTGTGTACCTTCACCCATATAGTTAAAAAATCTAGATAGGCTTTAGTTTGTGGACAGACATTATGAAACATGACATACTTTCTCCAATTAATCCCCTGGCTCCTTGATGGTCACACACACCAAAACATGGACAAAAGGCATATCTTATTGAACAAAGATCATGATGTACTATTATGCAACATCCCTTAATATTAACTATTTTATTATAAATAGCCTATTAGCCTATGATGATGAAGGGCATCAAGAAGTTCCCATAGGAAATTAAGGAGATCAGTTGATGTATACAAGAAGTCACAGACATGGACTGTGGTTCAGTGGCAGAGCATCTGCTTAGCATGCAGCAGCTCCCAGGTTCAATCCCCAGCATCTCCAATGAAAAGTTTCAGGTAGGAGGTGATATGAAAGGCCTTTGTGGGGTTTGATTCTTGACTCCTCCCCTTGAAGCCGGCTGGGTGACCTTGGGTCAGTCACAGCTCTTCCAGAGCTCTCTAAGCCCCACCCGCCTCATAGGGTGATCGTTAGGAGGATAATAATAACATACTTTGTAAACCACTCTGAGTGGGTGTTAAGTTGTCCTGAAGGGCAGTATATAAATTGAATGTTATGTTAGACAGATTGTACTGACCTTGATGGACCAAGGGTCTGGTTCAGTGTAAGGCAGCCTCATGCACGTTCACTTTATATGAATGCCCTACCCATTGGGGCAATTTAAAATAGCTTCAGTGTGGAGGTCATAATGTGCACACTGAATTCTGGAAAATTGTTCAGTAATTATGAGAGAAACCAAGTCATTAAAGGTAGGGAGAGATCAGTCATTCACAATGGTTGGATTTTAACTAACTGGTAAAATAAGTAGATTACAGATTTATTGGTAGTATGTGAACAGAGAGTATACATGTGACTGGCAGATGAAACTCGTGCAAGAGCAACATCATGGCAGGTAGCACAGATGCATGGAAACTGAGAAGACGCAATTACTCTAGACTGGACAGAAAGTTAATTTTGCAGTTTCAATATTGTGACATGAACAGTATGTGCCCCGGGGAATGAACAGGCACTGTACGCTATGTTAGAATAAAAACAGTGAAGTGGAAGCAAGCCAAGATTAAGGTGAGGTCTTGCCTGTTCCACCCACCAGAACTTAGCTGAAAGGTGTTTTTTTTTAAAAACTGTGAAACACTCCTTTGAAGCAGTTTCAAAGCTGTATATAGCGGCCCCAAATTGTATGTTTGCACAAAGAAAAATAGAAATCACCTACAATAGGATGAGTGGGAAATTTTGGAGTCCTAAGTTCTCACCATAAAGACAGCTGCACCTTTTACTGGAGAAACTCCATGTCTGAGAAAAGGTTACAGGGCCTCAAATCCTAATGTTAATTTAATAAAGACAAATATATTGATATAAGGGTTATTAAGTGGCTAGGAAAAAAATGTCCAGCTTTCCCTCATGGTGACAACCTGATATTCAGAAATCATCAGGGAAAGCTTTTCACAATATGGAGATTAATCACTCCCTCCTACTGTCTGCAGATCAAGCTGCCATTAAAGGCATAGTTCCAGCTGAAAAGTTGGCAACCCTAATTGAACTGCAGAAGTTTCTTATATGCAGGGATGGTGTAAGCCAGGGCATCTGAGGCAGCTGCCCTGGTCCCTGTTCAGGGGACTTGCTGGGGGCTCTGACCACCATGCAGCCAGCTCCCCTTCTGTCCAGAAACTGCCGCTGCTGCAAATCATAGGAACTTCAGGGCAGCTCAGCTGTAGGGCAATCAGAGTCCCCCCACCACCACCACCACTTGTTTCCACCCTGTCTGAGTGAAGCCTCTGCCTACTATTCCACAGGCTCTGGAGGGGGGGCTCTCATCACCCAACAGCCTTGAATAGAGATGGGCACGATCCGCATTATGATCGAAAAAAAACCCACGATAATGGCGATTGGATCAGGACCCGGCATGGCCAACAATCCAGAGGTCGGGAGGGGGGCTTGATCGGGGCTTGATCGTGGTGATTGTGCTCGTATCGGGAAGCCAGACACTTAGGCACAAGCAATCTATTCCCCTGGCAACGGAGCCAGGGGAATGTCTGGGCTGTGTTTGCCCTCCTTCTGTCACCCTGAAAACCCGAATGGAAGCCCAGCTTGCCTTGATCAGCAGGGCATCCTTCCAACCATGGAGCAGCAAAGCAGCCATCAGCTAGGAAAAGACACCCAAGGGAGGGAGGGGGAAGGGGGTGTTCTGTAGCCATGGGCACTCCAATCTCATCCCTGCAAACCCTGATAGGCAGCTCTGACGGCCAAACACAGACAGCCAAACACAAACACAGATGCCGCCGGCATCAGCCACCATTCCTGTATCACTCGGAACAGCGGGGCGCCCCTCCGCTTTTGCCTCCACGATCCACAATCCATGGATCGGAAACGGGAGATGATCGGTGTGGATCATTAATTTGGGATCATCGCCGGCGCCAATCCATGATCAGCTTGATCGGTATTTTTCTGGGGATCGTGCCCACCTCTAGCCTTGAAACCCCCATTGCCACTACTCCAGAGGCTCTGGAGTCATGAGTGGTGGTTTCATCGGGGCTGGTAGCACAGCACAGTGGGGTAAAGAGAGCCACCAGTGGCTGCTTTGTCTGTGGGAAACGGTGTGGGAGAGAAAGCTGAAGCCCCTTCTCCCTCCACACCCTGCTTCAGAGCTGAATTGTACCTTGGAGTGCTTAGAAATGTTAGTTCCTCGACATCTTCCATCACAATTCATGGCACAATTTGTGGCAGATGTCACATATAGGCAGCTGATGACAATCAGCTCTGGAGAATGTGCATCACCCATCCATTGATTCAGGAGCTCCATCCATTACTTTTGCCCAAGACTCTAAAATCACAAAGACAGACCCTGCTAATATGCTTTAAAAATGTAACATCCTCGTGATAAATTTCCACCTGAAGGGATATTGTGTTTCCCCCTATCATTTTGCCTTTGTGGGTCTACTTTTAAAGTTACTGTAGAGATAGACATGAGGAAAAAGTGACCCAGCAGCAGAAAGGAGTTCTTCATGCAGATTTCCTCCCTTGCATTGCCAATGATAAGGTCTCAGGTAACAGATGTTGGAAAAGACCTTCCTAAGGTTCTGAAGAGCTACTGCCAGTCATAGCAGACACTACTAAGCTGTGCTGATTGTGAAATAGCAAATATGAAAGGTAGTCTTATCAAACATGGTTCAGAAAGAGCCCTGCTGAACAGAGGAAATAGTTGGTAATATAAGACTTACCCATTATCAATTTCATGGAGATTACATGAATTGTATGACAGAGATTGGGCAGATTTGCTGTGACCAGAAAGTAGTATGCATGCACATCAGTGCCAACCCCCCCACCCCCCATCCCCGGTAACCCTCCTAATTCCAGAGCAGGAACATTTTTGCAAATGTCTGTTAATTTTACAGCAATGGTTGTATCCGTTTGTTAGCATCAGGAAAACAGTATGTACGTGTTCCAATTGTTTTGGGGAGATACTAAGCTTTGAAGAGTACAGTATTATTACAGTCACTTAGATTTCAAAACTGTGAAATCATTGCCAGGTTCTGTCAGGTGAACTTGCCCACTCAGACATTCTGTTCTTTAGAGGAACATTCTCAAGAAAGGTGTCTTGAGGAAACACTCTTCTAAATGGACAGCATTAGAGATTTGGCTGCAATTTGAAAAAGTTTGCCTCTCATTCCACAGTCATGGCCAAATGGCCAAGGGGAAGGGGAATTCTACATTTTGGGAAGCCAGATAGGACATTTAAGTTCTCAAGACAATGAGTTAAGAGGCCGAGCCAAAGTGATCTCATGATTAAATTATGTACCGAATGTTTCCCTATTAATTATTATGATTCATTTAGTGTTCTTTCCTGCTTTAACTCCTCAGAGTGCATTGCAACATATATTTCATATTTTATCCTCAGAACAGACTGGTATGTAGGGCTGAGAAATAATGAGTTGCCTTAGGCCACTGAATGAACTTCATGGCTGGTAGACATTCAGAGCTAGGCCTCCATATCCAAGCCAATGGCTTGGGTACCTGCATACAAATTAATTCTCAAACTGCCCCTTCACACAATAATTGATGAACCAATAAATAAGTGTGACATTCATTTATTCAAGCAATACCTAGTAATAAATCATTAGCAAGTATTTATCAGTGGTTACAGTGCCTTTTAATCTACATAAACCAAGGACAAGTAGTTAAAGGAAGTAAAATGGGCTAAAAACAGGATAACCCTCTTTTACCCCTTTCCCTAGTGTAACAGGGTAAATCATGCTACCAAGAAGGTTTCACTCCAGCCTTTACCAGTCATCGAAAGTTTATATTGGCAGTACAGAGAGCAATCAAAACACATGTGCAGGAACATATTTCAAGAATTCAATCTAGGACAGTGGAGGCATCCCTTGTCCAACACTTTATTGATCATCATAATGAAGCAAGGGAGTTTCGGTACTCAGTAATACAGGTGCTGAAATCCAATAGGTCCAGCAACTTACAGAGGGATTTATTGAGACATGAGTGTTTTGGGATCCAAGAATTAGATACAGTTATCCCTAAAGGGTTTAATCAAACTATTGATTATTCATGCTATTTATGAGGGTAGCACAGAATATTAGTTTGTCCGTCCTGGATGTTGCATATCTCTTTAAGAATATCTCAAAATGCTCTGGTGTGATTGATGTTAGTATAGACCAGTGTATAAAGAGGGTACATCAGCAATTACCACACCCAGACTGCATTACCTTCACGACAGGGAATATTGCAAAAGGAAACATACATTGCAGTGTTGCAAGTAATAGTATATAACGACTTTGGAGTGTGATATGAATTATCTACAGGACCAATAATTATTGTCACGTTCTTTGTGTTTTTGTGACTTAGGAAATTGTTTGTATATTTCCATGATGTCCCTGAGGAAGATATTTTGAAACAGGAGTAGAGCTAGCATCCTGTTGGACATTATGGACATCTAATCCTGGACTTGATATAGCAGCGGCTTGGAATGCAGTTTGTAGAGATACTGGTATTGTGGATCAGCTGAAGGACTGAATACCTGGATAAGGGAAGTAATGAATTGAATACTTACCTGTATTGGACTTACCTCTGGATCCAGAGCAATACATTGACTTAATCTTGGAATTTATTTCCAGCCATCTGCACTTGAGCACTTTTTTGTAGAGTCAAAGGTTTTATGGTCCTTGGAAATAGTGGTTTGTGACTTTAAGAGTTGATAGGATGGGAACGTATTTATTGATACATTTTGTGAATATTTATTGGATACATTGTAATATTTATTTTGGTACATTGTTATATTTATAGGACTGTCATATTTATAGGCTTGTTATTTATTCACATATGAGCACTGTGCGCTTTATTAAATTAAGAATTGGTATATGTTTGCTTTCCATGGAAGATCCTGTATCTTCAGTCATTAGTTTCTTGTCCGTGGAGCCTTTTATGGTCCTTGGGAAAGGCTCCTTGGAGCCTTTTATGGTCCTTGGGTTGGGGTTGGAGGATTTTGCCGTGGCATACTTGGACGATGTGGCTGTATTTTCCCCAACAGGGGAACAACGTTTGGTGAACCTGCAAATGCTGTTGGAAAGGATAAAAGAAGCTGGATTTATCTTGAGGGCCAAGAAACAACAAATTGGGCTCAACCAGGTTACATATCTTGGACACAAAGTAGAACAAGGGACCATTTCTCCTGGACAAACCAAAGCGGAGGCCATTCAGGACTGGCTCATACCCAGAACAAAGACACAAGTCTGGTCCTTTCTGGGGTTGGCTGGATATTACAGAAAGTTTGTACTTAACAACAGTCAGTTAGCATTGCCACTGACAGATCTCATTGGGAGGAAAAGGCCTGAGAAGTTACAATGGACAGCACAATGTCAGCAGGTTTTCAATGAGCTAAAAAATTCCCTCATCGCCTGTCCAGTTCTAAGGGCTCCAGACTTCAATAGACCCTTTGTCCTCACAATCAACACTTCTGACCATGAGGTGGAGTCAGTGTTATTTCAGGAGGGGCCAGATCAGGAGCAACACCTGGTTGCTTTCCTTAGCGAGAAACTTACAGAGCAAGAAGCGGGTTAGGGAATTCCTGAAAAGTAATGTTATGCTATTGTATTTTCTTTGGGGAAATTCCAGCTCTATTTGTGGGGTCAATGTTTCTTGCTCTGAACTGATTATTCCCCTCTCTGGTGGCTCTAGACTGCCAAGCTCACCAACCCAAAGCTCCTGCAAGAGAGCCTAGCCATGCAAGACTTTGATTTCAAGATTAAACACATCGCAGGATCTGGGAATAAAGTAGCTGATGCTCTATCCCGCAGAGCCTGTGATGATTAGTTATCTTGCTATATATAGATATTCTCCATTGTTTCACCCCTACAGTGTTTATCCATGTTTTCCACTTGGTTTTATCTTAATGGGTTACAGAACATGTGTATTAAGTTTTAGATTGTTAAAAGAGCAACCCACGGCTTCATTGTAGACCTCATCGATGGGGATCCAGATAGCCAGACCATATGATTTGGTCTAGCAGGGGGTTATGAGCCAGGACCTAGGTAGACCTAGTGACTCTGGGGAAGCCTGCACTAAAGTGACTGCAAGGCCTACATTTCCCAGGTTCCCTTTGGACTCTGTGATTGGGTAAGAGGAGATTTGGAGGGGGAAATTGCACCAATAGAAATGTAGGGGGGATGGTGTCTGAGGGAAGGAATAAAAGGCTTCACTACAGTGTGAGGGTGTTCACTTTGAGGGAGCAGAGCTGAGGAGAGGGTGCTGCAGACGGAGAGATCCCTCATCTAGAAGGGGTGAGACAGTTTGAAGCCAGTCATCAGGAGACAGTTAAGAATAGTCTAGTTCAGGGCTTTTTTTCTAGGAAAAGAGGTGGTGGAACTCAGTGGTGGAACTCAAGACTGCACAATGATGTCACTTTGGGTCAGCTGGAACAAGGGGGAGTTTTTAAAGTTTAAATTGCCCTGGTGAAAATAGTCACATGGTTGGTGGCCCCGCCCCCTGATCTCCAGACAGAGAGGAGTTTTGATTGCCCTCTGCTCCAGCAGCACGGAGGGCAATCTAAACTCCCCTCTGTCTGGAGATCAGAAGGTGGGGCCACTGACCATGCGGCCATTTTTAAGAGGTGCCGGAACTCCGTTCCACAGTGTTCCCGCTGAAAAAAAAGCCCTGATCTAGTTAGACATATTAGGGTGTTTTAGTTTATTTGTTCGCCAACTTTTACTATTCTCTTTATTTTACAAAGGTTTGAACACCAGTTATTAAATAAAGTTCTTTATTATTTTGCCTGGGTCCTCAACGCCTCATTTGATCACAATAAATAAAACCTACTGTGAAAGAGTAAACAAAAGGGGTAGGTTATTCTTTCTGTATTTCTCAACAAAATCTGTGCTTATGCTTATGCAAGCTCCATCACAAGAATGGGTTTTGTCATGGAGCTATCAAAGGCAGAACAAAGGAAACAGTGTCAGAGGTATCCAATGAGACCCACAAGCAAATTAGATCAGGAGTGAGGAACTTGAAGCTGCAGACAGGACCACAGATGAGGCTATCCTGGGAGTATTTGTGAAGTTATGCAACCCTGTCTTTTGATCAGTAGTGGCTCAGAGCTATTGAACACCAGCAGAGAAGGAGACTGTAAGGCAAGAACAAGGTCTAGTGGAAGTGTACTTCTTGCTTTTTCATGCCATGTATTTGGTGAGTAGGAGCAAGTTTCCATAGTGAAAGAACAAATCATCTTCTCATCCATACAACATGATACAGACCTTGAGGATATGTTTAACAAAGTGTCTTGAGCAGAACTTTTTGTTGCGTGGTTAACATTTTGGTTCTAGTAGTTATTACGCTCTACCAAACTGGAGTTGGCTATTTTTGTTGGCATCATCATGGGTTGCATTTGTGACTTCACTTACCTTCCTTCTTGTTTAAGTGCTTTTTCTTCCTGATTTAATACTGCATCAAACCTTCATTAACATACACAACAAAGAAATTCAATCCAATTTAATGGGTGATTCCTCAATAGTGGTTTTCCTCGGTTCAGCTTCCAAATGACCTCGATTTTTTTTTTTTTACGTTTCCACACATGGGAAGGTGATCTTAGCAGCAGCTTCAAAGTCACTGCAGGTTTTGGCCACTTTTTTCATTCCTGCTTTCCCCCAACTTATTTGTCCATTTGCTGCAGATTAGGGATTTTAATCATGCAAAATTCCTTATCCGAAGTTCTCCCCACCCTTGCCCTTTTCTCCTGCCCTTTGAATCAACTAAATTTGATTGGTTAATCATGTTTTCCAAGCCACACTAACTACCCTTTCTCTTCCCCTCTTGTTTCTCTCTCTTTAAAAAAAAAAATTATAAAAAACATTGCAATGTTTCTACATGTCTATGCAGAAACATAGGAACAAAATAGAGGGGTTAAGTAAGAACCTAAAAATATATTAGAAAATATTCTTTATAAATGTGCACAAAGGTAGATTAAAAACAAGTTTAAAACATAAGGCCTGAATGGCAGGCTACATATATATGCTAAAACTTGCTAAAACATCTCAAGGTACAGATGATGGTACAGTGCAATGACCGACACAAATAGGCCAAGGTACAGTAAAAAAACAGATGTGTTTCAGCCCTAAGGCCTTCCTCAGTGGTCAATTGTAAACAATTTATAATCAAACACACCCACACATACAGAAACCAATCATGAAATGCTCCCTGTGTTTTATCTAGAGCTGTAACAAAAGAAGAAGGGGGGAGGAGAAAATGTCTTAATATAATATAGTCTATTATTAAGTGCTAGAATGATTTTAGGTAAAATACTAAATCAAAATTTACCTCTAGTATTGTGTGATAAAATACAATTATTGCCATAGACCCAGGACTGCATTCACACAATGCTCTTCATTTATTGTTGTACTCTATAGAAAAAATGTACCAGATATGATCATTATTCCATAACAAGCTCTTAATTATCCCCCCAGGTTCTCAAAACGCAATCACAAACCAACTTGAGGCTTGGTTTCCAATGTATAAGGGATGTTACATTGGATGTTTTAGCAAGTTTTAGCATATACATGTCGCCTGCCATTCAGGCCTTACGTTTTAAACTTGTTTTTAATCTACATTTGTGCACATTTATAATAAATATTTTCTAATATATTTTTAGGTTGTTACTTAACCCCGTTATTTTGTTCCCCTGCTTGTTTGGGTTGAGTTTGTGGGGACTTTCTCCCACACCTCCTTTTTCTTCCTTGTTATGCAGAAACATCCTGTGTCATGTGACAACAGCTGCCCAACAATGAGTTCGTTTTTCAACACACCAAATTTGTTACCTGTTGCTCCCTGACAGCTGACAGCTTCTAAGGCAGAGGGAAAGTGGGGTAATCGGTAACAATTTTCCCTCCAAATGTCAACAACCAACACTCATTCCACGATATCGGTGGGAAATCCTCTGACCTATCAGATGTATTTGTTTGATGCAACGTTTATATGTAGCAACGTGTGTTTTGAGAAAAATTTTGATGTGTTTGTTTGATGCAACACTTATACATAGCAACGTTTTGGGGTGGGTGGGATTTTTTTTAAATGAAGAAGACGCATGTCTGTCGACACTTCCCCTGGAAAAAGCGATGAGGAATCTATTTTTTTACTGGCAAATTCTGCACGATGGACTTCGAGCATGATGAATGAAATGTCAATGCGAAACAAAAGCCTTAATGTGGAATCGGAGACCAGAGGATTCGTATGACTCCACTGCAGCACAACTGCTCAGAAAGTCTGATCAAAGTCAATCATGCGGAATCCCTCATCTTTAATATAGTTAAATTGCACTTTTATGGCTTGGTATTTAATTTTTTTTAAAAAAAAAATTATTGGATTAGAAACATTTAATATCCATTACAATCAATTTCCTTTAAATTCTAATATTCCAATTCTAACCCCCTCCCTTCCCCCCCCTTTATTGACTTCCAACAGTTTTCCAACCCTTTGTCTATTTTCCCCCTACTCATTTCAAACTTATTTTATCTATTAAACATATATTTTCACTCTCTTCTAAGCTTATCTATTATAACACAATGCTATCTCTATTTCCCTTCCCTTTTGACTTATCAACTAAATAATACATTCCTGGCATATATTCTTCAATAGTCATTTTAGTAGCCTGTACTCTATCTTACTCATTCTAGTCTCGTCTATATGGTACAAACAATTTGTCCCTCATTATACATAACTTTAAGTACATTATAAGCATTGCATACATTCAATATAAGTCAATCAATTTGATCCATACTCCATATGTTACTCTTTACTTCCTTCTACATATCTTATCTTCATACTATTTTAGTTATCTAATTTCTCCATTATACAACTATCTACCAAAAATAGTCAATTATTTTAACCCATATACACATTCAGCATGAGTCAATCAATTTAACCCATATTCTGTATGCTACTATATATATTCCCCCCTTTCTTGCATTCATTCATTTTGATTATATAAATTCTCCATTATACAGTTATCTGCCAGTGATGAAATTAATTAATTTCTATCCTTATAGATCTTATAATAACACCTATATTACTTCATACTATGTATAGTAGTCAAATAGAATAATTGCTTAGAAATTTTCAATTAACTCTCCACCCCCCGGTATAGTCACTTCCCTCTTCTTTTGTTATATTTCAGTAATTTTCAAACTGCCACAGTTCTCTTCCCACCTCCCATTTTTTCACCAAATACTGTTTCAGCTTCTCCCAATCCGTGTTAAACTGTCCTGGATCAAGGTCTCTCAATTTTCTTGTCATTTTATCCATCTCCGCCATGTACAGCAATTTGTAAATCCAGTCCTCAATAGTTGGCACTTCTTGTACTTTCCACTTTTGCATGTACAAAAGTCTGGCCGCTGCTGTCATATAAAATAGCAACGTCCTGTATTGTGCTGGAATGTCCTCAATTCCCAAGTTCAGTAGCAGGAGTTCTGGGTTCTTATTAACTTGAAATTGTAAAATCTCACTTATTACTCTTATTACTTCCCCCCAGTACTGCCTAGCTACTTCGCAAGTCCACCACATATGGTACAAAGATCCTTCATGTTTTTTACATTTCCAGCACTTATTAGACGTATTCAAGTTCCCTAGCGCAATTTTCTTTGGTGTCAAATACCAACGATAAATCATTTTATAGACATTCTCTTTAATATTGGTTTAATATTTAATATTTAAGAGACCTCTTTTTTACATTGCATTTTTATCCTGCCCTCAGGGAAGTGTATATTGTTTGCCCACTTTATCCTCATAACAACCCTACAGAGATAGCTAGATTTTATTATGAGATGATGAGTGGCCCAGGATTACCTGTGAATTCTATGGTGAGCAGAGATATGAACCTGAGTCTTCACAAGTTGCTTAGACTATTACATCACACTGGCTGTTTTGTTCACTGTACAAACATGATCAGATCGAGGTAGAAATATGACATTTAGATAGTATTGATACCCATTTGCAGAGGGCAGTTTTGTGGTCAGCACTATTATAGTTGACTGTACTGATGATCAATTATGGAATGTGTGATGGATCCGACCCACTGCAGAACATTGCATATACAGCATTAAGTGATATGGATTTCCTTGCCTCTTAACAGTTAATTTTACCATTTGTGAGGTCTAATTCAGGAAGATGGTCTAGAAACATAACCATGCTTCTTTCTGAAGATTAGTCTTGTTGAATCAGGATACCTTTTGTCAATAGCCTTGATACAAAAAATAATGGTATGCATAAGGCATTGCACATATAACCGGAGTGTCAGTTGAATTTTTCTCTACAGTAGTTCCAATTCTTGGTAGAGGGAACTGCAGAGACAATTTCACACATGTATTATTCTGTCTCCAAACTTGCATGTAAATTGATTTCTTTAGATTGTGGCCAAAATGTTTCATCTCCTCTTTGATGTGACAAAATGTCTTTGAGATTAGAGGAGCAACCCATCAAAATCCATCCCCTTGCTGTCAGTCTAAGGAACACTCAAAAGTACTTTCTTTCACTAATCTCAGCACGTACAACCAGATTATGTCCTTATTTACCCTATGATCATTCCATCAACTCCATTAAATGAAGAATTTATTCCATGTGTTGAATGCAGTAAACCACACAGAGCAAATAAATGGCTGTTCCTATATATGACAAAACATTATGAAGTCTAAGAATATGTAGTCTTGCTTATCTCATGTTTCTTGCAGAAGCAAAGTATGGTATGTGCTTGTGATGAAGACTATCTGAACCATTCTGTAGAAGTTTTGAATTTCTCAGAAACACTTTAGAGCATTTGTTACCCAAATGGCTACCCATGTCTGTCCTCCCACCCTGAGAGATGTCTCTCTGAGTATGTCTAGAGTGCAGATTGGTACCACAAGGGTTATCTTATAAACTAGTGTCTGTTCCTATATATACCAGGGTCCCATTGGTAGTGCTAACCAACACTGCAACCTGAAAGTGAGGGGAACAGAATGAGAGAGGGGCAGGGAAGAGAGGCAGAGTAGATTGCCTCCCCTAAGTTATTACAATGGTGAGGAATTAAACACTTGATACTCAAGTATGATAATGGGGTTTTATTACTACTAAATAAAAATAATGGAATAGGTATGAAGGCACAAACTAGGAAAAATATAATTAAAACACATAACAAAACAATGCAATACTCACCTGTACACACTCCATATCATATACAGTTACAACACATATACAACCATGATTAACAGAACACTACAGACTTCCTAGTCGAAATGATGTTCTCTATGTTCCTAGTGTATGTATACATATGGGTGCAATAATAAAGTATACATACCATCCTGAAGAACCATGAGTCTGAGATGAAAGACTCCCAAATGAACTCCAAAAAGACAGACCTGGGGATCATGTTTAGTTGCACTCAGAAGGCAAAAAAGGTGTCCGATGTCAGGGTACACAAAAAAGTGCATAGGATATTAAAAGTACAAAAAGGTACACAAAAGATACTAGTGGCATGAAGAACCAGCCAGAATCGGAAAAGGCTAAAAGGAATAAGAGGTCATCCCCCAAAGTACCTGATGGATGCTCTCTTTATACTATTGGGCACCTATACAAGATGTAAATAAAGCTAATTAAAACAAACAGGTACCAGACACTGCAGCAGGCATGTGGTGTCCATTTGTTCTGGCAATCCTATGACCATAGTTCTTTAAATACTTTTTCAATAATATTGTGGCAAATTAAGTACGCTCTTTTGGAAAAGATGAGACCATTGACCTTTAGTAGTATATTTCCTTGCACATATATAAAGAATTTTTCTCAATTAACAAACTGGACAATGCTAGCTACTTCTAATCTTTATATTGTCATCTTGTTTAATTCATTATTAAGCATTATTTATTTCTCTTCTGGAATGCTGTGCAATTTCACTGTCTCCTTTAAAACCTGTTCATGACTTTGGTAAAAACACAGTGAGTTCTACTAACTCACTACTAATTTGTTGTTTACAAGAACTGCAAACGTCTTTATGTAAGGAGGGAGGAGGAAACTCCATCTTGTACATCACCGATACATCAGATACAGATAGGAAGAGAGAGAAACAACACAGTCTTCCCCCCACTTAAAAGTTAAAGAAACTGTCTGATGCTCTCCTACACAACGGCCAAGAACTGACTTAGAGCAAAGAGCAAGCAAGAAGCAGATCAGACTCAGATGCTATAGGGTTGCCAGCTCCAAGTTGAGAAATTCATGGAGATCTGGGGGGTGAAACCTGGAGAAACCTGGAGAAAGTAGGGTTTGGGAGGAAAAGGATCTTGGCATGGCATAATTCCATAGAGTCAACCCCCCAAAGTAGCCATTTTCTCGAGGTGAACTGATCTCTGTGGCCTGGAGACCAGCTGTAATTCCGGGAGATCTCCAGCCACTACTTGGAGGCTGGCAACACTAAGATGCTATAGGGTCTGCAGCAGAAGAAATCTCATATATTTTAACCATTTTGCACCTTGATTTCCAACTTCATCAGTTTTAAAGAGGTTCTTCTCTCTGATAGACTGAGATTCAATTCAGGACTTCAGGTCCAGGTTGTGATGTTATCAAATGCTGGGATCACAGAGCCTAGTGAGTGCTCACCAATAGATCCTCCCACTTTATCTTAAACACAATATATCATGTCCTCTCCTGCTGGGTGCTCAGTATAAGCATTTCTGCAGTGGAAGAAAAAGCATGGCATAGAAGAGAGAGAAGTAGGAAAGCCAGATCCTCCAAGTTGCTTGAACAAGTTCTCCTGCCCTGAAACTCCCCAGAAAATGGAGGCAGAAAAGACAAGCTCTGCTGTACAAGGTCCAGTCTTGAACTGGAAAATTTACTGCACTCCTAGCTGTCAAACAGCAACAGAGATGTGCTTATAGAACAAATCCATAGAGAACATTGTGCCTTTTCAAAACAATATCAATCCTCCAAAGAGCTTTTCCAAGAATCATTTCCCCTCTCTGTTCCAAAATGTTCCTTTTGCTTATGAAAGATCACACCTTTGAGCCTTGTTAAGATATTTTGTCTTGAGCTCTGCCATTGTTGTTTACAGTTAAAAAAAATGCCTGGGCACTTAATGGTGTGATTTACTTTCGTGAAAATCAATGAGTTTCTTCAAACTGCATTCATAGAGAGGCAATTGGTCATATTGGAGAAGCAGAAGTAAGATGGAGATATGACGCAAGCTGAGTGTGTTTGCCATTCGTCTTTTTTCTAATGTTTTCTCATTTGACCTGGAATCTCTGATCACCTGCTACACCATGTGGAAGACAAATCACAGCACATGAGATAGCTTGCAGGATCATTATTTTGTATGCCTTACCACTGATAATTTTCACTTGACAATTATTTCTAATTTGCATGGAGACAAGGTACTATAAAATAAAAATATAACCTTGGCTGTTCATTCCTTTATTACCATGAACTACTTTCAGAAGTAACCTGAAAAACAACTAAAATTCATCACTACCATTACACTTCTTAGGCACAGTAATTACAGGAAACTCAGGCAATCCGTTAAATATGATTCCTAGAACAAGCACTATGTTGCAGAGTTTCTGAGAGTATAGGGTAGCCAGCAGATGTATTGGGAAGATCACTGGATAGAATGGACAGAAATGCACTCAACATCCAAGCTGTGAGAACACCCACATAGAAATTCTACCACTGAAGCTTATTGATGTTTTTTTAAACCACATTATTAATTTAAAGCTTCACAGATGCATTTCAGCAAAAAGCTTTAATTAAACTTAACTGAGATCCACTGTTACAAAAAGATGCATAATGTGTCAAGACTCCAAGTGAAGTAATTGGGAAATGCTGACTTTGGGCACAATTTTATTTAAATGTGCACTTAATTTTGTTTATTTAAATGTGCCACTGATTTTGTGCCATTGTTCATTTGAACTTTTTAAAAAATGAAATCCATACAACCAGACACATTCCGTGGTTTCCTATAGACACAAGACCACCTCAGACAGATTCAGAATCTGAGTTCCAAATGAATTAACATCCCTACATTTCAGACTTCTCCCAAATGTATTTTTGTACACTGAACCTAATGAGCCCTCCGCTTTGGATTTAAAATTGAATCATATGTATTTCCAATATGTTCAGGGCCATATTAACCCATGGTTGAGCCCCTAGGCTTTCAGGTATATTGGGCCCCCTCCAGCACTTCTATCTTTGACCCCACTACAGCTGACAACTTGACCCTGGTACAGTAGGTACTAGACTGCAGTACGTAGTCCTATATCTATTTTGAGGGTCTCCTGAAGAATTCAATTCACAATTTTTTAAAACATTTTTATTGAGCGGGTAGAACTCTTCAGGAAAGCATATTTGGGGGGTATAGTTGTTCGATACTGTAATATTTTGAAGTGAATAAAATTTTATTTATTTAAAAATATATAATTTATGGATAATTGTTTTAACGTATATGAACACATATTGCTACATCGGTGAGTGCAAAGTGCCCTAACCATTGGAGAACTAAGGTGCAGGTAATGGTGCCTCAGCAAAAAAAATGGATGGGCCTCTAGTCCCTGCAGGGGCCGTAGACTTCAGCCTATTCAGCCTTATGAATAATACAGCCCAAAATATGTTCTAACTGCTTCCCAGCTTGACTAAATATATCCAGTGATAAGTCTGACTTCCTGAGGGAATGGGACTTCTTTGTGGACATGGGAGCAATTCTGAGAGAGGACTGGCAACCAGCAGAAGACCAGGAGGGTGGGGACATGAAGAAGGCAGCTGTCGGTGACAGTGTGATGTTACATTGGGGAAAACCCAGAAATGATGGCAAAAGTATTGAGTCTTCGATGATTCCTAGAGAGGACCAAGGTCACTTCCATGTTTCTCCCAGAAGTGACACCAATAGCCTCCTTGCCAATGTCCCCACCCTCCTTGGTCACTTGCTGTTGCAGGGAGAACATTCTTTTAAAATAAACACGGGGAAACTAAGAGTCCTGAAGGGGGAGCATTCCTTTTAAAATACATGGAAACTAAGAGTCTCTTTGTCTATCTCAAAGGAGCAATCTAACCACTAAACCACAGGGGAGTATTGAAATGACTGTTCTCTCCCACAATCTCTTTCTTAGTGGCTGACAGCCCTCTGAATGACGAGAAGTCAGAAGTTTATTTATTTTCTAGGTATCAAGTGAAAACCATGGTTCCCAGTCAATAATCATTCAATGTTGTATTTTAAGACTTTTATTTAAAATCAGTCTAATAAATCTTGAAATAATCAAATATACAAGGATCACAAAGACACACGAAAAACAGTTCCACATGTTAAAGATATCATACAGATAAACATACATGTCATCACCCCTTATCTTGACTATCTTAAATCTAAAAGATAACATACAATTTTAAGAATCTCATGTAAGGGCTTTCAGAAAGATTATGTAGCTTCACACAACCTAAGTCTGAGAGATTCATGGGTCTTCTGGCTGTGGGTACCTAATCTAGGCTCAGTTATATGAAACCCACATGACTATACCAAAATCCTCTGATTTGGCACTTCTGATGGCATGTCAGGAGTAGACATGGGCACGAACAGAAAAAAAAATGAACATGGTGTTCGTTGTTCATTGCCATCCATGAACAATGAACACTGACGAACATGACCTGTTCATGAACATGTTCATTGTTCATTGTTCATGGGGGCCAGCAGGCTCTCCTCCAGCCATCAAGATCCCTACCACACCACTCCCAGAAACCCTACCTGAGCAGGCAGCAGGAAATGTACCAATAATAAATAATAGCTTAGCCCCAGAGCCTGGCAGCAGCCCTGGAATTTGAAGAGGTAGATCCCTATCCCACCACACACAAAGAAAATTCAAGCTCCAATGCACTCTCCCTGTCTCTCTCTCTCAAAATGCCAACAGCAACTGTCTCTCCCTCTCCACTATCTGCAAAACCAGAGCTGGGAGCCCCCCTGCTCTTTGCTTCCTTGTAACAAATTTGGAGCTCCACACTTGAAAGGAAGACTTGCCTATCAAGCTAAATTGGGTTTAGATTGGGGGTTCCAGGGCAACAGCAGTTCAGACAGAGTTCAGGCAGTCCCTGCCTCCGGTTGCCAAGGGAATTGATTGCAGGTGCCAGATTGTCTGGCTTGACAAACAGCAACGAACGAGGCTTGCAACGACCACCTGTTCGTTTAGGATGGGTTCTTCCCTGAGCTATAGAAGAACTTTCTCATGAAATAAATGTAACAAACTTTGTACTTGTTCAGACAAAATTGTTGAGATATTTATTCTGGGCATTCATCCAACTATTGTAACTTATCTCTTTCCAAGAATATAACAGTGAGAACTTAGCTGAGCAAATAACTTGTATATATTTAAGCAAATTAGGCCTGCTTCTTTTGTTCATACCAAAGTTTGCTACACGGCTGGTTGGTACCTGCCTCAGTTTTTTAGCCCAGTTTTAGCCCAGTTTTTTAATTGTTTGTTTGTTTTTAATATTTATATTCTCTCACATTTCCTGAGATTCAAGGCAGCATCTAGCCTCTTTTAAAAATAACAGTGGAAAGTTATACACAGCTGCACATAGAGTGCAGACTACTGTTAGTAAAGTATTTGTGGATTTGTAGATATATGAAGGAGCAGCAAAACTGGGTAACTGATTTATTTACTTTAGGTGACACTTTTATATGGTTTATGACTTACTGGAATTCTGAAAAATCAAACTGCAATCATTCTTGCATATAATTTCAGGAATTAAAACAAACTGATTTCAACATGTGTAACTGGACACAGAACTACAGTTTAACTCACTTGTCTTCAGCATTCTGAAACAATTCCTACGCAAGCAATTCTAAGCAGGCCTACTGAGGTCTTAGCCCTGTTTTATTCAATGGGGCTTGTTTCCAAAAAGCTCAAGAAACAGGTATAAATTACAATTGTCATGATTTCAAATCTTCTGATGTCTAAACCCAACTTACACTGGAAAAGGATACCACCCTTCCCATTTTATCAGTGTGGACTTCCACAACTCCCTAGTCAGTGTTTTAATGTGAATGGCAGGAACTAATGCCTATGGAAAGTTGCCATCTTACAAGAGTGGCTAGACACTAGCCAGGCTGTACCACCTGTGCCAGCCCCATTCAGCTTGTATAACACATTCCAAATTGTGTCATGTGGTTTGAATGTCTCTGAACAAATGACATAAAAGACTGTTTCAGACATAACAGATTACTCCTTCTGTGCAGGGTTGCCAGGAGGGGAAGGCTTAGGGAATACTAGTCATTCCAAGGCTGGTTCAATGACTACTTGATGGAAAGGGAGAGAAGGGAAAAGTGTGACCTTGGCCCAGGGCTCTGTCTCTCTGGCAGAAGAATCTGCATAGACTGCCCTGAGTGACATATCAGGAAGGTGGAGAACAAATGTGAGGAACCAGATGGGTAAAATTATGATGTGATTAAAGATAACCAATTACTAGCCTATTGTTGCTAACGGGAAGTCATGTGACTTGTTTTCATGTGATGTTTATGTTGGGCCTGGGTGGTCTAAGGTGGAGACCAGAGAGAATCTGACTAGAGGCCAGTGTTAGCTTTCTGCAGCTCTGCCTCTAAGTATCTACCTCTGTATACTATGTATCAAATTGCAAAAATCTCTTTGCTGCCAGAATACATGTGTTTGGAAATCACATAATACCTCTCAGTTTCCATATACTCAACAAACTATACATTTGTTTTCTTCTGAGTTTCTTTTATGTTCAAAACACAACTTCATCGGTGAATGGTTGCATGCATTTCAAATTGCTCGCTTCTATTTCAAGCCTGTATTACACTGTGGTTTGCCATATGAATGTGTACATGAACTTCTGGCTCAACATCTGAAAAAAAAATCTCAGTGCGTTGTCTAGAGATGAATTATCCTGACAGTGTGAGAGGTTGCACAAGGACACCAATCAGCCAGCTGTGATTAATAGCTGGTTAAAATCAATGAGAACCTTCTTGGACAACCTATGCAACATGCTTTGAAATAGTTCACTTTGGAGCCCATTAAGAATCATATCTCTGTAATGAGGCAATTCCAAATCCAGGCAAGCACCAGAGTGTTGTTTTGGCTGCGGTTCAGACCTGGGCCTGCTGTTTATCAACAGAATTTTGTTGTGGCAACATCGGTAACTCCACAGCACGGCTAATTATACTGTGGAGTTTCTCTGGCTTCTGTTTGCTCTAGTTTTAACAGTACACTGCACTAAACTTTGGACCAGTTACCAAGGTATGCAAGTTCTTCTCAGAATGAGCAGGACTCTGAAGAGGTAGCATAGAACTACTCTAAATAAATAAAATAAACAAACTTTCCAAAAATAGAAGTGTGTTATTTGGCTTATCTAACATAACAACGCTGGAGTTGTAACTTGCCTGCTACTAATACCATCAGAAAAAAGAGCCAAAGAGATAAATGTTTGGTTTTGCTACATCAAAAGTAGTATCATGATGCAATTTTAAGACTCCTGTGTGCCCGTGGGAGGCCTTTTTGTTATTCCATAGCAGAAAAAAACCTAATAAACTGACTGAGGTTTTGGACTGATTATTTCTTAAAACCACTGCACATGTTCTATTCTCTCCTTGAAATACCATACGTGCATTGTACGGAATGCAGCACTGGTGTGGTGCACACAGGGTAAGGTAAGGCATTTGCCTCAAGCCTGACTTAGGGTTAGTAATGAAATCCACTCTCTGATTGCTGCAGTGGTAGCCTGATAGGATGCCTGAATACTACCTCTTCCCCACAACTAAGGGTCTGTGAGACCAATCTTGGCTACCTCCAAAAGGACAGATGAGGCTCAGAGCAACAAATAGGACCAGCTGACCGATTCAGGCAGCTCCTGGCAATTCAGACTGAGAGTCAATCCAGGACTCTAGGTCCAGGTTGGGATGTTATCAAATGTCAGGAACACAGTGTTTGAACTTGGAAATCCCAGGTGGTGATATGGATTGGGACAACAGTGCTGTGATCTTTTCCTCCAATCATACTAATGAATTCAGTAGAAATATAACTTAAATCTGTTGTATGATTTTGCATAAAATGGGGATTTAAATTATTTTAAAAGGTGTAAAGGAAATAAATCAATAAAATCAGCAGGTAAAATAAGCATAATGAAAAAATATACAACAAATGCTGTCAAAAATTAAAAGAATTTTAAAATGGCATATTCATACACACACACACCGCTCCCCCCCCCCCATGTCAGGTTATCAAAGACAGCCAGTAGTCCTGTTGACCAGTAACAGTGAACCCATGTACAATGTCTCCAGTTTACACCTCATTGTTCTTTATAAGTGTTACTGTTAAGTAATTCTTACATTACATTCACCATGGCTGCTTCCACACATGTTGGATAATCCACTTTCAATACTCTTTAGTGAAGATTTGAAACTGATTTTCCATGTATGGAACAAAAAATCCACTTCTAAAGGATTATGAAAGTGCATTATTCAATGTGTGTGGAAATGGCCCATATGTGCAGCTGAATGTGTGATTGAAATCCCACATCTGGTCCCTGTTGTCATTTGTAAAGTGAACACACATTGGTTCTTTCTCACAGGTGTACCCTTGTACATGCAGGTTGTGCAAATTTTCACTGTAGCATGTGAACAGGGCTAGTGCAGTGTGGGGGTTAGAGTGCCAGACTATGATCTGGGAGCTCCAGGTTTGAATCCCTGCTCTGCCATTGACCTTGAGCCAGTCATACCCTCTCAGCCTGGCCTATCTTACAGGGTTAATGTGAGGACAAAATAGAGGAGAGGAGTATGATATAAGCAGTTCTGGGCCCTCATCGGGGAGAAAGATGGGGCATAAATGAAATAAATAGATGAAACATCAAGTTGTCTTTTCCTCAGGATTGAAGGCAGAAGTAGTTGTTGTCTCACGCAGGTCTGAAGTGATAAATGTTCAAATGTTTATTCATTCTAATGTTTGTAGCTGGTGATTCCACTGAAATCTTCTGTCTCAAGCAGTAAAATTACTTGGACTGGGCTGCCTTTCTCTCTCTCATGAGCTGTAATAAATCCCCACAAGTGAGAAGAGAGGCATTCGGATATTTTATGCAATCTCAAGGCAATCTGGGGGAAGCTGAAGGTGAAAACTCACAGGTGTTTGCAGTTGAGTGCCTTTCTGAATAAGCCTTTACCTTCCTGTGCAGGAAATTGGATCTTCCTTTTATTGCATTGTAAACTGAGAAAGTTCTCATTGTACAAGTCATGTGCTGGACTTCATTCTTTTTGAAAAATTGAATAAGGCATATGATCTTTGTACAGGAGCACATGAGGCAAAGTTTATTGCTACCATACACATGAGCCACATAAAATTATCATGAGATCATATATTCCAGGGTGTTCAGTTAATATTCTGTCTTGCATCATCATGAAAAATAATCTTACATCCAAGTGAAATTCGGATTTAAAATTGGATTCCACCTATTCGGGGTCATCTGAGGAATTATAACTCTATCAACAGAATTTAGTATACCTTTTCAGCCATTATCCCATTGGAACTAGTAACAAGAGCTCATTACAGTAGACTCTCACCATTTGTAGGGGATCCATTCCTGTGATCACTGTAAATAGTGAAATCCATGAGCACTGGGAGGCAGGGTTCTGCCTTCTGGTAGCAAAGCATCCAATCATGAATAAGTGAAATTGTGAGTCACAAATCCGCACATTCCAAGGGTCTTTTGTATTCATAATTTATCTCATGTAGGATGGCTAGATGGAATATCAAAAACCAAACTGGGTGGATATGTAGATGATTCCTAAATCATCGAGTGAAAACTTCTTGAGAATATTTTCGTAGACAGTGGGGTTTTCTGCACAGTTTTTTTCCCTTGGGTTCTGGCCCCATACTGCTTTGATTTTTCCCCTGAATTCCACACACTATTTTTGTCTTTAGTTTTAGCTTTGAGGTTTTTTGGTCCCCCTCCCCCACTTTTCTTTCCTGGTTATTTTGAGACCACTTCTAACCCGATCTTTTTTCCAGAAGCCAATTTTGAACTGATTTTTTTCCTTGTGTGGAATGTTTCTTTCAGTTTTGTTTGTCTCACCCACTCCCTCGCACCTCCAACTCACTTTTCAATGACTGGACATTCACTGAACTACTCCTCCCCCCACCTTCCTTTCCCCCATTTAGTTTTCTATCTTTCTCTCTAAAGCATCATTTCCATAGTGTTATATTGACCTCCCATTGTAACAATACATGCAGTAGATTCTCTGAATTTCTTGCTTTCGTTTTATAAAAAAGCACATCTCTAGTCCATTCCAATGTGAAACAGCTCTGCGAGGGAAGGGAGACTGACTTTTGTTTTGCTAGAGACTTACTGGTTTTTAATGAAATAAGATAATTCAGAGACTCTACAGCAGGTATTATTACAACTGTATGTTGTAATCAAAAGGGGTGCTATGACATCACCGATGATGCTGTTGGTGGTGACAGCACCCTCACTTGAAAACCCGAATTATTTACGGCATGTGTGGGACAAAATAAACTCCACAACTGTAAAAATGCAAAGGGAGGGCAGACATGTAGAAGAACTGTACTGAAACTGATTCCAGTGCTTGGGGATCGGCTGCTAAGAAAATAAGGTATAAGTTGAGTATGTGGGAAAGCCCAGTAAGACCAGAGACTTAGCAGAGGGAACTCACAGGGTAAGATCCAGCTCCAGAGAGTAAGGAACAAAAGGCCTTGGGAATTTTCCTCCTAAGTTAACACTCATACTAGTCAAAGTATTGATTCCAGGAGAGCATTATGGCCACAGGATCTCATTTGTATTTGGCTTCACATCATTGGATATTGTGCTAATTGTGTGTTATAACAATCACCGGCAATTGAATTTTCCTGTATGGACAATGTAACTCAATTGTAAATAATTCTTATAGTACAACAATAACACTATATTCAACAATGTGAAGATGCAGAATTTGTCTTGCAATAGACCTCATTGACTGTAGAACTCCTGCTCTGTCTTCTCCATCCAGCTTCCATTTAAGGTATAAAGTAAAAAGAACATTTGTGGCTATTCTATACCCTATTGATTGCACTCCCCTTACGCTTAATACTTTCTTTCAAATGAGTAACTGTTTCCAGCAGCGTCACCAGGGTTTTTGGTGTCCGCAGCCAGCCAGTGGGCCGGGCGCCCCCGCACGCGCGTGCGCGCACACACACCCCAGCCTGCATGATGAAGTTGTGTGACGTCATCATGGGAGCGTGCATGCCGCTGGCATGAGCTCTCCCGCTCAGTTGCTCTGCACCAACACAGATGCCTGCCCGTGGCTGCTGCGCCCGGCCGGGGGCGTGTGCTGGCGGCGGCGGTGGCACGGGGTGGGAGGGCTAGGAGGCTGCTGCTCCATGGCACGCGCTCACGCCCCCTGTGCCTCCTCTGGTGCTCCCTCTAGCACCCCACGCCCTGAGGCCACTGCCTACCTGGCCTCAATGGGTGTGCCGGCCCTGATTGTTTCAGATGAAGGAAAGCAAAACACATGACATAATTCGATAATTGCAATCCCCTTCTTTTCAAAAGTAGGAGAGATGTTTAAGTCTGTATGTATGCGAATGATTCTGCCTAATCCATAGAAAATTTCGGTGAGAATAACTGAGTCAGCATGTGTGTTTTGGCATCTATCTTCAACAGCTGAGTTATTAACACAATATGTATGGACATTAATAGAGCTGTTTATATTTTATGCAATCCTGAAAATAGCATAATTCCCACAGAAAATATGTTGAATATAGAGTTTGAACTCTGGCTAGACTCATGAATCACTGGTGTCAATACTAAACAACAATATTTTGAGCTCCGTTTTTCACAGATGTTCATGCACACAGTCTTGAGGCTATGTGTTAAGATTGTCATTGAAAGAACATCTGGCATAAAGGCAAAATGAAACATTACAACAAGAATATGAAATAAAACTGCTTGTAGATATGAAACTATGATTGTTTATCATCACCACCTCGAGTCCTCCACTCTTTGACCTTGCATTTTCTTTAACGAAATGGATGGTTTTAAGTTTAGTGCAATTTATGTTTATGTTATTAATATTATATTTCCAAGTCAGAAGGGGGAAATGGTGAACCGTCTTGCCCAACACACATGGTGCATTTTGGTATATAGCCAGACAAATATTGGAGGACAAACATTGTCCTGGACAGGGCTTAATTTGTGCCAGGATTCCCTCTTGCCATCTGTTCAGTAGCAGGAGACAGACCAGAAACTTATGAACTAAGTAAGAGTGATTCTGCACTTGATGGAGCAGGAGCTTTCTGTCACTGCTGAGTAATTGCATCCTGTGCACACACAAGACTAAGGAGGAGAAATAAAAGAGCACATTCTCATACACCTGTGGCTCCTGGTACTTTTTAAATAATTGTCACCACAATATAGACTATAATGAATAAATGCAGCATTTTAGGGTTATGGTACTGTACTCAGGATTAGAGATGGGCACGAACCGCATTACGAACATCAAAAACCCATGAAAATGGTGATTGTGCGATCGCGATCCAGCGGTTTGTGATTGTCCACGGCCAACGAACCAGCGTTCGGGAGAGGCCTGGTTTGGTGTGTTCGGCCGCGGTTCGGGAAGCCAGACAGTCAGGCGCCAGCAATCAGTTCCCCTGGCATTGGGGCCGGGGGAATGCCTGAACTCTGTCTGCGCTCCTTCTGTCACCCTGGAAACCCAAATGGAAGCCCAGCTTACCTTGATCGGCAGGTCTTCCTTCCAACCACGGAGCTGCAAAGTGGTTACAAGTTGTGAGAAGACATCCAGGGGAGGGAGGGGGAAGGGGGTGTTCTGTAGTCATGGGCACTCCAATCTCATCCCTGCAAACACTGATAGGCAGCTCTGACGGCCAAACACAGACCTCCTGCATTGCTCAATGGGACCTGTGCTTATAAATAGCCGTGGGCTCCCAGGCTGGGTTTCACTTTCAGCGAGCAGTGGAGTGGGACAGAGCTCTTGCTTGCCACTTGCTAGCCTTTGGGTAGAAAGACTGAGAGTATAATTCAGCTTGGATTTTTGTGGGAGTTTCCTGGGGGCCTTGGATTGGAGAGGGTATAACTCCAAGATCCCTTTTGCAATCTTGTCCAAACTTGGGTGATGGCTGTAGGAGAGCTTGCAAAACACTCCCTATGAATATGGGCTCTCTAAGTGCCACGGGGGCTGTTCTGCACCCAATGAACCGCGAACCAGTTCGGCAATAGAAAATGTTCCTTGCGGTTCGCAATCTCGGGATCGTCATCGGCACTGAACCACGAACCACCAGTTCATTAAAAAAATTTTGGTTCATGCCCATGTCTACTCAGGATTGTCAGTGTTAAGTTTCCGCTTGTTAGACCTCCTGGCACCTGTTCACAATTTCCACAATCTCCCTGGGATCTGCTGGAGGCACAAGATAGAGCTGAGTATCATCCACATATTGGTGACAACTCTGTCTACAGCTCTGGATGACCCAGCAGCTTTACATAGCTGTTGAAAAGCATGGGGGACAAGATAGAACCTTCTGGAACCCCACAGGCAAGAGGCCAAAGGGAAGAGCAACAGTCTCCCAGCACCACATTCTGGAACCTACTTTCAAGGTAGGACCAAAACACCACAGTACAGCGCCTCCCAGGCAGTCAAGAAGAATACCATGATCAATAGTATGAAAACCCTCTGAGAGATACAGGAGAATCAATAGAGTTACACTCCCAATGCAGGTCTTCCACCAGGGTGACTAACAGAGTTACTCTGCTTAGGACTAACAGTCTAAGCCTATTGATTTCAGTGGGCTTAGACTGAAATAACTCTGCTAAGGATTGCACTGTAAGGCAGTCCTAAGGCTGTTTCAGTTCACTGTAAGGCTGTTTCAGTTCTGGAACCAAATTGGAATGGATCCAAACAATCTACTCCATTCCGAAATCCCTGAAGTTGCCAAGCCAGAACTCATTCAATCACCTTCCTCAGGAATAGTACATTTGGGACTGGATGCTAGTTATTTGACTCTCTTTGAGTTCAGAGTAGGTTTCTTTAGGATGGATGCATCATTGTGTTCTGTGGTTACTCTGTAAAGGCATCGAAGGGAGCATAGAAGGACTAGCTATTAATCCAGTCTTGCTCCAGATTGCTTGCAGCACACAATGGGGTCACAGTCAGACACTGTGAACTTGAACTTGAACTTGCATGCATCAGTAGCAGGTGGGAACACCATTCATACAGTCAAGGCCTCCTCACGCCCCTGGTCATGTTCTAAGCCTAGGGGCAGCCCCACATTCTCACAGATGCATTGGGAGGTACCAACAGTATCTGAATCAGCCCTAAAAATTACCAACCTAAGAAATGACAGCATTCCATCATTTTATGCAACCTGTGGAAAGATGACATCTTTACCAAGCTGAATAAGAACACAGGAAAATGATCACTGTTAAGTAAGTACATGTGGTGCTGGCAGCCATCTAGACACTGAACCAGTTTGTGTTTGTTATCTATCAACAATGCTCTTGTCATCACAAGTAGCATGTGTGCTGCAGTCAAGTTTGATAGCCTTCTTACCAGTCACATAAGAAGACTGATTCACAAGGCAGCAAATTTTCAGTATCGCCCATGGAATTTCCTGCCTGGCTCTTTAACTGTTCATTCTCATTTCAATTGTTTATGTTAAAGCTAAAAACTCCTTGATTGCCACTATAGCTTTCCTCTTCTGTTAGGAAGAGGAGGAGGAAATGTAAGCAGGATGTCTACTCTTGATTTGCTTTCATCCTCATTTCTCATTACATCAGCCTGTATCAACTGTAATACTTTTCATGCTGTTGCATAAGGCAGCAGCTCTGATGCAACTACATGCCTGACTTCAGAAAGCAGCAAGTGGAGGGTTTTCCCCCTTCATGGATGTAAATGTTCTAAAAAGGGCTAGAAAACAAGCTCTTTTGGACATTGTCATCACTACTTCTGTTGTTTTTATTTTTACACACAGGTACAGACTCAATGATGAGCATTCGAAAGAAGGAACAAAGGCACCATATTCTTAACAGTGGAACCACTTCCACATCATCTGTATAAATTTCCATGACAGAAGTGGACAAATCTAAATGTACTTTCAAGCAATAATGAATGGATGATTATTATAACCCACTGTTGCTGTTTACTGCTAGTTAATCTGTTCAGCCCGTAAGACTATTGCCAATATCAGGAGGTGGCAGAGCAACCTTAACATAAAGACCAGTGGTGGTGGTGGTGGTGGTGACATTCACCCCATGCTGATGCCCCTCTGTGAGATACTTCTATGCACACACCCATACAAACAACATTGCTACTTTTTATCACTGCCATGACCAGCAAAAGCTACCATCTGGAGGTGGCCTTGAAAACTAAGTCATAAGTTATACTAACATATTTTAGTGAGTCATAGAATTAATAGTAGTACATCTGGAGGAACAGGAAATAATAAAAATGAGTTAATAGTGTAAAGATAAAACTACATGTTAAGGGGAAGATCGATGGTCAGAACTCACGAGGCATGTGTTTGCACCAAGGCCATGAAGCAATGGTGCTGGGGCACAGCTCCCCCACACCGCATTTCTTCAATAGAATTCAGTATCCCCTGCAGTTGCTGCTGCCCTGAGAGAAAAAAAGACAGGTAAGACTCTAATCTGGAGAGCTGGGTTTGATTCCCCACTCCTCCACTTGAAGCCAGCTGAGTGACCTTGGGCTAGTCACAGTTCTCTGGCGCTCTCTCAGCCCCACCCACCTCACAAGGTGTTTGTTGTGGGGATAATAATGGCATACTTTCTAAACCACTCTGAGTGAGCATTAAGTTGTCCTTAAGGGCGGTATATAAATTGAATGTTGTTGTTGTTGTTGAACCAAATTTCTCCCCCAGCCCCACCAATGGATTTTAATATTCAAGAAAATATCAGGATAATCTCCTACAAACCAAGTGGTTTGGTCTTGTATTTCTGTAAAAGCTTTCTATTTTGTACAAAAATTATTTTTACTGTACAGATTTGATTTTAAAACCAATGGATTAAAATACAATTCCCATGTGCCTTCTATTGTAAAGGGTGTTCCTGTACTTGTTTACATTGTAAAAAAAAGTTCATATTTAAATAACTGTTTTTGTGAAGTCATTGGTTTAAGTACTTTCAACTAAGCAACACTTAATGTGATAGCCATCACCTCACATGCACACAAGCATACACACACATGTGTATGTGCATGTATGCCACTAAGTCGCAATCAACTTATGAAAACTCCAGCAAGGTGCAGTCAAGACAAGTGAGAAGCAGAGTTGGTCTGCCAGTGGCTTCCACTGCAGAATCTTCATCCATCCAAGCATTAACCCCGCTTGGCTTCTAAGATTTGACAAGATCAGGCTATACCATGCCACCATCCTTCTCACACACACACACACACTATTGTAAAGGGGACTCATTTGCATATACATTGCCTAAATAAATAAAATAAACCCATTATCAGTCCAAAATTAATGAGTAAATGTCACTAGCTGTAGCATATGGGATTACAGCTAGACATGGGCACAAACGGGGGGGGGGGATTCTGAATACCCTGTTCATTGTTCATTGCCATTCACAAACAACGAACAATGAACAGAACCCAACATGTCCCCTTAATGAACATGTTTGGTGTTCATGTTCATGGCCCTTTAAAGATCCTTTTAAACTATCAGCTGGCAGGTGGCAGGGGGGGATTCCCCCTTGCCACCTGCCAGCTGATAGTTTAAAGGGCCATTTCCTGCCACATGCAAGGGGCAGGGACCTTTAAACACCCCACAACCCCCCGCCCCCCCCCCGCCCCACCCCAGCACTGCCGGGCTGCTGCTGCCAGGTGCGAGAGGGACGGAGAGATTCTCTCTGTCCCTTTGACAGCGGGCAGAGCCAGCGCCACAGGCTGCTTCTGCCCTCTGTCAGAGGGATGAGGAGACTCGCCTCATCCCTCTGACAGCGGGCAGAGCTGGTGCCGCGTGGCTGCTCCTTCCTGGTGCCAGTGGGACAGAGATTCTCTCCATCCCTCTCATACTGGGAGAGTTGGCGCCGCCCTCTTTGCTGTCATTTTCTCTTCACAGTGTCAAAAACTGTACTGCCTGTTGGAAGCTACTTTGAGGGGTTACAAAACTGACCTTCCCATTGTCCAATACCCACCAAATTTGCAGGGGACATAGTCCTCACTGTTCTCTGAAGACCCCCCCCCAAGTTTCAGAGAGATTGCAGCCTGGAAAAGGTATGATCCATGGGTCCCCCCACCCTTTGCTGGCTATTTCTCTTTTGAGTAGCAAAAACGGGACTGTGTGATGGAAGCTGAAGGGTTAAAGCCAGAAGGAAAGCCAGAAGGAGTTCAGACAGAGTTCAGACCTTGTACTGCTGGGGGAATTGATTGATGGTGCCTGAGTGTCTGGCTTCCAGAACAGTGGCTGAACTCACGAATGGCCCGTTCGCAAACAGACGAACGGGCTGTTCATGAGTAGGGGTGTGCAGTTCGGGTTTTGGAAACCCGAAAAAAAACCGAATCACCCCGATTCGGGTTGATTCGGGGAAACCCGAATCGATTTGGGAAACCCGATTGGGTTTTCCGAATTGCCATAACCCAAATCGATTCCAGTTGATTCGGGTTGATTCGGGTTTTTCAATGGGAAAATGCCTCCATCTTCCCGGACGCCTGGGGGAGGCATTTTCCCAACGAATCAACCCAAAATTGGTGGAGACCTTCCTCTAACTCCCCTCTAAAAACCCACAGCTTTAGATTACACAGTAGGAAGGCACAACAGGGCATGAAAGCAGTGTACTACACAAAAATAACACAACTCACTTAACATCAGAGAATCACCCAAACACAATTGCTGTCAAAAACGGTGAAGAGGAAAACTGTGGCAGTTTGAGAACTACTGAAGTATTGAAGTAGAGGGGGGAGACTTTACCGGGGGGAGAAGAGATAAATGTGAATTAATAAGCAGTCAGATTAATAGATTGACATATATATAGATATATATAGGTTAACAAACAGAACATAGAGAAAATAATTAATTATAAGGACTAAATATAAGGAGCGATTAACTAACAATATTTTCTTTTTTTTCTGACAAGTTTTGTACCAAACTGAATGTCTGAAGATATAGATGGGTCAAATTGATTGACTACGTGAGGAGAGATATATAGAACTATTATAAAAAGATAGAATGAGTAATATATATAGAGAATAAGTCAAATTGTTTGATATAAACGAATGTATGATCTATATGGTTTATGATATATAGAAATACCTGAAATTGAAAAATTGGGATAAATTGTTTATCTAAGATGGAAACAAAGGCTTACAGTTTGGGCATATAATGTTAAAAATAGTTAAGGATGTACTGCTTAGAATAATGGAGAATATATATTTGTTTTAGATAGAGGAAGCTAATAAAAGTAAGGGAAAGGGGACAAAGGGTTGGAAAGCTGCTGGAAGTCAACAAAAGGGGGGGGGGGAAGGGAGGGGGTTAGAGATGAAAAAATTGGGGAAAATTGAATGTAAATGTGGAAATAATGGATTCTAACCCAATAAAAATTTTTCAAAAAAAAAAAAAAACGGTGAAGTGGGTTCTATTATTTTGTGTAGTACACTGCTTTCATGCCCTGTTGTGCCTTCCTACTGTGTAACCTAAAGCAGTTAAAGAAATAAAGTGCTTTTGACAGCATTTTTTTGGGGTGATTCTTTAATGTGAAGTGAGTTGTGTTATTTTTGTGTAAGATACTGCTGCCATGCCCTTTGGTGTGCCCCCCTGCTGTGTAACCTAAAGCTGTTCAAGAAATAAAGTGTTTTTGACAGAAATTGTGCTTTTGTGATTCTCTGATGTTAAGTGAGAGTTGTGTTATTTTTCTGTGTGGGACTGCTGGTGTAATGTGTCATAATGCTTTGCCTACTTGTACTTTGAAAGGGAGAAAATAATTTTTTAAAAACTTTATTTTGTGTTGTTCATGTTTTATTCTTTGTTGTGCAGTTGGTTCCCATCATAGGGAACAATGGGGCTGGCTGGCCAGCCATCTCTGTAGGTGGTGGGGGAATTTGAGGGAGGGTGTCTGTGGTTCAGGTGCTCTTTCACAGGGACCAGCTGGCACTCAGAAGTGTGCCCACCATTGTGGCACCCCTGGGCTGTGCAGAATTGTCCTGGGGAAGAGAGTTTAGAAGTTCCCAGCATAGGGAACAAAGGGAGAGGGCTGGCCTTTGCCAGCCTGTTCCTGGGGTTACGGGTGTGGGGCTGCTGGGGGTGGATTTGGGTCTGTGAGGGGCTAATGTGGGGATTTGGGTCTGTGTGTGGCAGCTGGGGGGGAATTGGGTTTGTGTGGGGCTGTAAGGGATGGACTTTGGGGGCTGAGAGCACCTACTTGGGGAGGCCATGAAATGCCCCCCCAAGTGGGAGCAGGCTGAGCCTTGGTGGGGGGTGGGAGGAAAGGTGGGAGAAGGGCCCCTGAGGGTTGGGGGGCATTTTGCATGCAAAATGCCACCCCTGGCAAGACAAGCTTCCCCCAGCTGTAAGTAGTAGAGAAAAGAGCACCTACTTGGAGAGGCCATGAAATGCCCCCCCCAAGTGGGAGCAGGCTGAGCCTTGGTGGGGGGTGGGAGGAAAGGTGGGAGAAGGGCCCATGAGGGTTGGGGAGCATTTTGCATGCGAAATGCCACCCCTGGCAAAGGAAGCCTGAAGATCAGCAGCAGCAACCTAAAGCTATGCCCTTTTTAAGGCGAGGATGGGGGGACCTGGTTTGGGGGGCCATAACATGGCCCCCCAAAGTCCAATCGGTCTGAAACTTGGGGGGTTGTTAGAGGGGAGGTAGAGGAAGGACCTCACCAATTTTGGGTTGATTCGGTGGGAAAATGCCTCCCCCAGGCTTCAGAGAAGCCTGGGGGAGGCTTTTTCCCATTGAAAAAGCTAACCCGAATCAATCCGAATCAACCTGAATCAACCCGAATCGGCATACCCGAATCGGCTGGGCGATTTGGGTTTCTGCTATACCTGAATCGGCTTCTCGATTTGGGTTTGCCAGATTCGGGAAACACGAACCAGGTGCCTTTGCACACCCCTATTCATTAGTTTTTTTGTTCGTATTGCTGTTTGTGCCCATGTCTAATTACAGCTTTTGCACTACATACTACCTTAATTTTCATGCACATGAATCTACTTGTATGTGTATTAAAGATAAGACACAGCACACTCCTTCTGAGATTTATATTCAGGAAATTTGGGAGAAGGGAAGGGGGGAAATCTAAGAAAACGGGGAATCAAGTAGGTTTCATGCTAACATTTTTAAAAGCATTCCTTATATTGCATCCAAAGGCAAAACAGGGACTATGATATCCTATGGAAAAGGTATCAAAAGAGGTTATATCCCTGGCAAATAAGGAGAGTTGGAAATGACTAGTTGATTCAAAAGGTTAACCTGGGTTCATAGGAAGCATGACTGCTGCATCCCACAAATTTTATGCACAGATGAAATTCCATGTACAGAGGATAGTAGTTTCCCTGCTCACTTCAAATAGCAGGATTACATTCAGTACCTGCAGTGGTAACTTCCCATATTACACAGGGAAAATTTTAGGTTGTTTTCTTCTTCTTTAGTCCTGGCTACTACTTGAATTGTCTTTTTGTTCTGCAATAAACAACAATGTATATAATGCTGCTCGACTTGTGGCACACTGTGATCTGAACAATCTTTATCTGTTATCATTATATCCAGCTTTTCAGACAACTGTCTCCTGAAGCTGTTCAAATTAATTAATAAAGAGAGATGTCCACATCTGTGAGCTTAGATATTAAGAAAGATAAAGCAAACAATGGAAGAAAAGTTGTGGAGAAAAGCAGGGGAATGATGTCAGACAGTTACACTTTATGGCTGAATTATGCCAGATTGGTCTTCATCGCTGGTGTTTTTCCTCTGATGGAAGAGGAACAATCAATCTGCAGCCCTTAGTCCTCCAAATAGTAAAAGGGGCCAAAGCAACTACTTCCTCATTTTAGACATCTCATCTCAGGGCAAATGGTGGTTTTAACAGAATTCTTTCTAGCAGAGAAACTGGAATGAGACCGAGTGATCTTTAAGGGGCTATGTGCTAACACATTTCTGTAGCCTCCCCGCCCCCAAGCTAATTGTACAATTAAAATGCCAACCAATGTGACATTCATAAATGAAACAGAGATGAAAGCAATCACAAACTTTTGTTGTACCACAAGAGTAATAAGAGTATAGCATTTTGCTACCGTGAGTCATGTGCGCTTTCTGATTTCCGTGCAAACCTAGTACAAAGTTCATCTGTCAGCAGGCACATTACTCTTGGGTTGCATCATGGAGTGATACTCTTGATAACATTACAAATTGTAAACTCTGTTGGCACCTGACACACACTTGCATGACCTCAAGAATATCACACATCCAGTAAGATCACTTTTAAAAAAAAATCCTAACAAAAAAAATGGTAAAGAATCATATTCAGTGCAAGCTGCCAACTATGCAGGGCAGCTCAAGCTATTAAACTGTCCCCATGCTCCCCCCAACAAGGTCTAAGACAGGCTACAGAAGAAATGCCTCTGTCTGCAGCCCAGCTTGGATGGATCCAATGCAGCAGAGGCTTGAAGAGTGTGTGCCTCCTTTCCTATTGCTCCACCAGGGGAAGACACAGGGTAGCTGCAGAGGAAGCTCCAAGGAGAGCAGAGACACAAGGTTCACATCTCTTCTCATGGTGCCTGGAAGGATCCAAGGCAGGCTACACAGTTAGGGCCCCAGGTAGCAACAGCAGGAGGAGGCCACACCTGCCACTTCCTGTTTCATCCCTGGTTTGACATCCAGTGGCCGTTTGGGTCACTTAAAAGGTGAACCAGTCCCCTAACTCTGCCAAATCAAGGATTAAGCTTTCTTATTATGGTGAGAAAAGGAAATGCATTGAGAGGCAGAACAGAAGCAGCTGAGCTGAGGCAAGAGCACATGGTGGACAGCTGAAGCTAGAAGGTAAGGGTTTGTTGACTTTCTGCCTTTTGCCTTTCCTAGCTACTGTGTGAGAAGCTGAGGGTGAGTGGGTTCTGTGTAGCTTGCTAGAGAGTGGTTCTGGTTAAGTTCTGTGTGAGGATGTTGGGGGCTGAGTGAATTGCTGTTGTTTGCTGCTGGTTGCTGTTGCTCGTGGTTACAAGCCCCACCCCCTAGTGTCCTGGGGCCCTGCTGGGCTAGGCAGGAACACACAGATAATGGGACTGGTTCCAAATAGAATGAATCACCAAGGGAAAACCCAGGAACCTCACACTAACAATAATATAATATCAAAAGCTTTAATCACAGTGAAAATCTCATTCTATAAATATATTTCATAAAAATCATGATACAAAATTGTACAGTGCAATAAACATTCATATACCCAATCCTGATAAACGGCTAGCCCAAGATATGAGCGCAGCTAAATTCCATCTACTTCGGAAAGTAGTCCATATACGTCCTGCTGGACCTGCTTGGAATTAGCGTTAATTGCAGAGGGAAAGTGTTGGTATGATCTGAATCATTAAGAGACTTTGACTGCTATAGGCCGAGAAGAAGGGTTACCAAAACGAGCAATTGTAGCTGGCGGGCTCGTTGCCACCTGTCGGGGACCCTGTTGGGAGCTCCGGTTTGCATCACATTGCATCAGCCGCTTTGCCATTGTTACCATCTATCGGGAGACCCCATTGTGAGCTCCGGTGTGGACTATGCATATTCAGTCGTCTGTGACATTCTCACAGTAATTCACAACTGCATAGAATTTATTTTTCGTCTACTACAGCAGGATGTATATGGACTACTTTCCGAAGTAGATGGAATTTAGCTGCGCTCATATCTTGGGCTAGCCGTTTATCAGGATTGGGTATATGAATGTTTATTGCACTGTTCAATTTTGTATCATGATTTTTATGAAATATATTTATAGAATGAGATTTTCACTGTGATTAAAGCTTTTGATATTATATTATTGTTAGTGTGAGGTTCCTGGGTTTTCCCTTGGTGATTCGGGCTAGGCAGGAAGGCACCTTTTGAAACAAAAGGCTCCTCCTTGCCAGAGGTGCGAGCCTTTGGCGAGAGCCGGGATCTGCCTGGGGGACCTGAAACTCTGCTAGTATACTGGTTCTGCTAGTACTCTAGGTATATTTGGAAGGCAATCATGTCTACTGAAGCCCCCTTCGCAGTCACATGTATGGAGTGTGCCATGTTTGTTTTCCTCCCAGAGGAGAAGACAGAGTTCACTTGCCAGAAGTGTAAGCTGGTCAGAGTTTTGGAAGAAAAGGTTCAGAGCCTGGAGGAGAGGATCACCACCCTTCAGGAGATCAAGGAGGGAGAGGATTTTATTGACAACAGCCTGGGGGCTCCACACACCCAAGAAGAGGAAAGCCAAGGAGGAGGGGAAAGAGTCGATCTCCCTTCTGAGCCTCCTCTCAGATCTACAGTACAAACCCGAAGGCATCAACGAAGAAGATGCTATGGTCCACTTGAGCTCAAGAATCGCTTTGAAGTGCTAGAGATGGTGACAGAGGTGACAGTGGAAGGAGAACCGAAAAGATCTGGAAGAGGGAGTGCAGAAGACATGGGGCCTCATGGAAGTGGAAAGTAGGGGAATAATAAATAAGAGCTTGAGCTTCTATTGCAAACAGAGGGCTATGATATAGTAGGAATTACTGAGACTTGGTGGGATGATTCCCATGACTGGAATGTGCTAGTGGATGGGTATGAGTTGTTCAAGAAAAACCGGAAGTGTAGAAGAGGAGGTGGAGTGGCGTTGTATGTGAGGAGAGGGCTTGATTGTCAAGAAGTTATGGAGAATGGGGCAGACAGCCCAGTGGAAAGTATATGGGTAGAAATAAGGGGAGGAAGGACAAAGGGTATCATTGTTGGAGTCTGCTACAGACCACCTGACCAGCAAGAAGAAATGGATGCTTCCCTCTTTGAACAGATTGGCAGAGTATCCAGACATCAGAACCTTGTAATTATGGGTGACTTCAACTTCCCCGATGTGTGCTGGGAGACAGGCTCAGCAAAGCATCATGAATCACGCAATTTCCTGACCTGCCTGGCCGATAACTTCCTTTTTCAAAAGGTGGAGGAAGCTACAAGGGGTTCGGCCATACTAGACTTGATATTAACCAACAGGGAAGAATTCGTAAATGAGATGAAGGTGGTGGGGACCTTAGGGGGAAGTGACCATGTCCTTCTTGAATTCCAGTTGCTGTGGGGAGCCAAGGAAGTTCGTAGCCAGACTCGTAGGTTAGATTTTCGTAGGGCCAACTTCGATGAACTCAGAGGCTTGATGAGAGTCATTCCATGGGGGAGTGTGCTGGAAGGGAAAGGGGCGAGTGAAGGGTGGGCCATTCTCAAACACGAGCTTTTGCAAGCTCAAGCCCTCACTATCCCAGCAAGACGGAAACATGGTAAGGGCTCCATGAAACCGATGTGGATGCACTGAGAGCTCCAGAATAAGCTAAGGGAGAAAAAGGAAATGTTCAGGAAATGGAGAGAAGGACAGACCTCTAAAGAGGAGTATATGAGGGTTACTAGGTACTGCAGATCAGCCATCAGAGAGGACAAAGCTCAGTACGAGCTGGGTCTGGCCAGGAGGGCTCGCTACAATAAGAAAAACTTCTACAGATATGTGAGAAGCAAACGCAAGGTAAAAGAGGCAATTGGACCGCTGTTGGGAATAGATGGAGAAACTCTGATGCAGGACAGAGAAAAAGCAGACAGGCTTAATGACTTTTTTGCCTCTGTTTTCTCCCTGAAGAACTCAGGCACATCTAGAGATAGTAGAAAATGTGGCAGGACACCTGAGTGGCTAATTGACATTGACAGAAAGGTAGTGGAGAGGCACTGGCTGCACTGGATGAATACAAATCCCCTGGGCCGGATGGGGTGCACCCAAGAGCGCTGAAAGAACTTTCCAGAGAACTTGCAGAACCCCTGTCCATCATCTTCAAGGCCTCCTGGAGGACTGGGGATGTGCCACAAGATTGGAGAAGAGCTAATGTTATCCCAATCTTTAAGAAAGGGAGGAAGGATGAGCCAGGAAACTACAGGCCGGTCAGTCTTACTTCTGTTGTTGGGAAGATATTAGAACAGATTTTAAAGGGATCAATCGGTAAGCATCTGAAGGACCGCTCAGTGATCCGGGGAAGTCAGCATGGTTTTGTTCCTAACAGATCTTGCCAGACCAACCTGGTTTCCTTCTTTGATCGAGTGACCAGCTTACTGGATCGGGGGAACTCTGTTGACGTGATTTATCTGGATTTCAGTAAAGCTTTTGATAAGGTCCCCCATGACATTCTGATGGGCAAACTGGAAGACTGTGGAGTAGACTATAGGACAGTTCGGTGGATAGGGAACTGGTTGGAGGACTGCACTCAAAGAGTGGTGGTCAACGGCATTTCATCAGATTGGAGGGAGGTGTCCAATGGGGTGCCGCAGGGCTTGGTTTTGGGCCCGGTACTTTTCAATATTTTTATCAATGATCTGGATGAAGGAGTGGAAGGGCTGCTCATTAAATTTGCTGATGATACCAAATTGGGAGCGATAGCAAACACCCAAGAAGATAGAATTAAAATTCAACAAGACCTGAATACTCTGGAGAAGTGGGCAGCTGTGAATAGGATGCAATTCAACAAAGACAAATGCACAGTATTACATCTGGGCCACAAAAATGAGAAGCACAAATACTGGATGGGGGATACACTTCTGGGCAGTAGTATATGTGAAAGGGATCTTGGGGTAAGAGTGGACTGTAAACTGAATATGAGCAGTCAGTGTGATGCGGTGGTAAAAAAGGCTAATTCAATCCTGGGTTGTATCAAAGGGGCCATAGCATCGAAATCGCAGGAGGTCATAGCATCTCTCTATACTGCCTTGGTCAGGCCACACCTGGAGTATTGTGTGCAGTTCTGGAGGCCTCACTTCAAAAAGGACGTGGACAAAATCAAGAGGGTGCAGAGGAGAGTGACAAGAATGATCAGGGGCCTGGAGACTGAGCCCTACGAGGAAAGGCTGAGGGCCTTGGGAATGTTTAGTTTGGAGAAGAGGAGGTTGAGGGGGGACATGATTGCTCTCTTTAAATATTTGAAAGGCTATCATTTGGAGGAGGGCAAAGAGCTGTTCCAGTTGGCAGCAGAGGGTAGGATGCGAAGCAATGGGCTAAAACTACATCCACAAAGGTACCGGCTGGATATTAGGAAAAACTTTTTCACGGTCAGAGTAGTTCAAAAGTGGAATCAGCTGCCGAGGGAGGTGGTGAGCTCCCCTTCACTGGCAGTTTTAAGAAGAGGCTGGATGAATACTTGTCAGAGATGCTTTAGGCTGATCCTGCACTGGGCAGGGGGTTGGACTAGATGGTCTGTGTGGCCCCTTCCAACTCTATGATTCTATGATTCTAGATACATTTGTTATGGTTACAGTTATGCATTCCAATCAAAATATGATTTGGTCTCTTAATTAAAACCATTGCTTGCTGTGTGGTATCATGCTGAGAGTACATGACATACCAGATAGGGAAGAAGAACTTGTAAATTATTTCATTTGCCTCATCTTTTACAAGCCACATAGATATGAATGAGTTTTATGTTGTAAATGCCCTGGATCACAATGCTTAGTCCATCTGCTTGGTAACTGTTGAGTTTTTATTTATTGCGGTAACATCTGAAGTATTAGTTCTTAAATCATAGGTAGCAAATGTCCACGTGTCACATCTCCAGTTCTCTGTTTATAACTACTGTCTGGTCAGAACTACACATTACATAAAAACCTGGGGACAAAGCTTCAAGCTCTGTTTTTATTAGGGCAAAGCAGCTTTGAGATGCAGCAAGCACATGTTCTGAGGAGAGGTGTAACTCATCCCCACCCAATGCTTTCCCACTGCCACTCCCTTCACCATCACTTCCTGCTCACACCCACAGTATGAACTGTCACTTTCTCTCTGTAAGATTCCAAATACATTTTACCCTGCAGAGAGGCCGGTGGTATACTGCAGGTATGAAAACTGTTTAAATGAGGGGTGGTGCAGTGAAGAAGTGCTAGAAAGTAGGACAGTTAAGCACCCTCTCCAGAGGTATGTTTACTGCTTATCTACTCCAGATGCTGTTTCTCACACATCTTTACCATGCCCCGTATGTGTATGTATTTTTTCTCCTTGTTTTACTTTTGGAATGGTGGAAGCCTCAGCCTTTACACAGCATAGAAGACAAACTACCTATCCCATTTCTGTAAGATGCTGTGCACGTGGTAGACCACCACCCTACTGGAAGTCATGGGAATTAGATCAAAAAGACTCTCGTCCTGTGGTTCATTTTCTGTATGTTGTCTCTGTCAGGAATATGTCTGGTGAGTCACTCTTCATTCCTCCTCCTATTTCCCATTACCTATGAAAACAAGACCAGACAGTGAGGCATCAGAATAACTATCAGAAAAGTTTATGGTCTTTTCCAAATCCAGTCTTTCATTTTGGAATATTTGCTACATTTAAAATCCAGCATCGCTTGTGTCAGATCTTGAGTCAGACATTTCCAACTGTACATCCCTATTCCACAGCCCATCTGTAGAAATTATCCAATTATTCTTCAAAATCACTTGATTATGACTGTCAGGGACATGTTCTCCTTTCTGCTCTCTCTCTCTCTCTCTCTCTCTCTCTCTCACACACACACACACACACACGCACACGCACACGCACACGCACACGCACACGCACACGCACACACAGAGCAGCAGCAGCCACAAAGAAGTCAAATCTTTCCATTCATTTTTGGTTGCCTAGAAATTAATCCCAAAGCAAAGAGACACCAAACAAACAAAAGGAGTTATCAGTCATTTTGGCCTCAGGTGAATGATCGAAGACTCAGAGCATGCATCTTGGCTTCCATGTATTTCCATATACATTTGTATGTAGAGTATGTAGAACAACACCAAGCAAACTTCAGTGGCTTAAAGTAACAGATAGTGGGGTGAGGGGGAGAAAACATTTGCCTTCCATTGCCTGTTCTCTCTATGGAGCTGAATGGATGTCAATGAAGTGTCAGCATAAAGCATTGGTGTATACCGAGAGAAGCATCCAAAGGCAAAAAATTTAATACATTTTATTTCCCCTTCATTGCCTTATACTGAGTCAGACCACATAGCTCAGTACTGTCAAGTTTGGCTAGCACAGTTTTCTTAGGTAAGATTTTTTTTATTCTTTTAAAATATTTCATTTTTAAAAAAAAAATCATAAATCTGTATTAAGATATCCTGTGTTTTATATTCTGGACCCCAAAAAGCTGGATTGTGCACATTGTACAAATCACATGAAAAACATTAGCATCATTTGTTTAATTTGCATAATTGTTACTGATGTTTATGGGGAGGGCTAACCAACTAAGTAGGCCACTGAAATGCTGCCTCAAGTCAAAAAGAAAGCTCTTAGCCTTTGACAGCCTTGAACTAAAAATGCAAGTTAGATGCAGCAAGGATTTCCAATGAAGTTACTATGCTGCATTCTTAATGTGCTGGTTTGGCCACGTAAAATGGCAGGTATGTATTGGTATCAGAGAGTGAATATACATGCAATTATATCATCCAGCGAGTAGTGCAGCATCTAAGACTCAGTATGGCCACAGCTCTAAAGAAAGTCTCCTGCACTATTAACTTGATTGAAATTGATCCCCTCCAGGCTACTTTCATCCCCACAGGGAATCCACATTTCCTCCCCAACTCGATCAGCTGCTTTTTTTTTTAACAAAACAGGTGGTTTTGTAACCACCTGTCTTTTTTCCAGCTTCACCAAACAACTTCTTCCTTATATATACTGTGTTACAGAGCCCCCTTCCCAAAATTCTGATTTATTATTGTCCATATGTTGATTGTTTGCAAGAAAATGTGTTATATCATAAACTCAGGTTCCATAGTCCCATATTACATTTTAGCCAAGCACAACTTCCTGGATGATACCCCAAAACAAACCAGAGAATTTGCGAACTTAAGTATCTAGTACATTCTTAGAACTGCATTGGTTGTAACCGAGGTAAGCTTCACACATTATATGAAGTTATATGTCTATATTTGTATGCTGCACAGACCCAGAATTTTCCCTGTAAACAATAAATATTTAACCATATCAAATGCAAGCTCCTTAATTTATTTTTAACCACATGTGCACTACTATCACAGACAGGTCTAGTACACAATTAAGTGGATTATAACAGATGCATTTGCTTAAAGGTTGCCACATCCCCTTACTGTCGTAGCACGAGGCTGAGGATCTGGGGCTTATCATGTTTGTGGCTGCAGCAGGCTTCACTGTCGTGTGATGACATCACTTCCGGCGACAGCACTTCTGGGTGATGTCATTGTGTGGGTGCAGGAACACTCACACACTTCACAATGGACTGATTTGGGCCTCAAATCAGCCCATTTGGAGCCCGAATTGGTCCACTGCAAAGTACGCATGCGCTCTCGGGGTGGCACAATGACGTCACTCCCGGGAGTGACATCGTAGCACCGTCCCTGGGAGCACACCTAGGAGGCTCTTTCTGGTGCCCTGCTCCCCACCAGCCAGATAAGTGGTGGCAGGGGGAGAGTGAAAGTGGGGAATCCCCCAGCTCCACCAGGGCAATGGGATCCCTAATTTGCTTATCAGATGTTATGATGAAGAATACTGAAATTATATGCATTTTTAGGCAAAGTAACTACTATTCCTGTAATGTGTAAAGCCCCCTAAAATGTGATATTTAGATGTCACATTTAAAAAAAAAAATCAGAAGCTTTCCCTTTTGATTTCAAATAAGATACACATTATCACTAACGCAAGAAATCCAGTTACAAGAAATCTACAACATTTGCATCAACCTTAGCTCTAAAAAAACAGTGTAGATGGTCAAAGTCTACTGCATGTTATTTTGAGGAACCTAAGGCTATCAAACTCACATTTATACAGAGTTATCTGAGGTTTCTCAGAACCACATTGCTTGGGGGGGGGGGGGGGAAGCGTTAAAATGCTTTAAAGCCTCATTTGTTCTCCAGCGTGTGTGTTTAGCCTAGTTTCTCTGCAGGTCTCCATTTTATTAGGGCTGCAGCTTAGCATTTATTAGAGTCATTTTGTTGTAACAGTTTCCTTAAATGCTCCCTCTCCCTGTCTCACTGTCTCTCTTTTAAACTCAGGAGCTTGCATAGTAAAATTGTCCTCAAGCATCACGCAGATAATTAATCTAGGTTTTAATGATCTTTTCCTACCAGCTGCAAGAGATTGTTCTTTGCCCATTAACACTTTGGGGCACATGACTAAGCTCTATAAGGCAGCTCCTCACAAAAAATTAGAAACAAGTGCTGCTGGTTAAGATGAAACACATGACTGTTTAGCTCCACCCACTATGATTAGGGTCAGTGATTCTATACCTAGGCATCTCTGGATTTTCAAGAGGCAGCTGGGACTGAAGCATGTGTTAAAGAAAACCAAGACCATGTCCCTCATGGTTGGAAGCCTAGTGCGGTGAGCTTTTAAATGGCTAGAATTTGGTTTCCCAAATCTGGATCCACCTGAAAATTCGAGTTTTCAAAAGTTTTGTATTTTGGCTTATAATATTGATTCTTATGGCTCTCCCCCTTACTCTCCTCACAATCATAATTGACCTCCTCCATTACATTCTCCAAAGCGATTCCATGCTCATCTCACAGCAGGCTCTATAAGCCATCACAGAACATGAATATTGCTTATTTGGTCTCACACATATGGTTATACTATGACTCCTGGGCAAATTAAGCGAGCCAAGATACAGAGCTGGCCTCTACCATGAGGCCAACCAGTGCAATAGATTTTAGGAGGTAGTAAACCTCTGTCCCATTTGCCCATTGCCAAGTTTCCATCTTGTCTTCCTGTCTCCACCTCCTCTGCAATAGCCCACCCATGACCAGGAGTTGCTTTGCTAGTCCTCCTTCTCTCCCTCTGACCTCCTCAACAACAATGCAGCAAGCCTTGCCTGCGTGCACCGTGAGACTCCTTCTTTTCCTATCATGAAAGTTTGGCCAGCATTTCGGTTGCCTTAGCAACCACATTACTTAACAAGGTTGTCAGGGAATCAAAATGATAGCCACACTCTTGTGAGATGAGAGGATCTTGAGACAGTTTTTAAAGACAGTTGGAGGAAACAGGACAAGAGTTCTGTCTCCCAGAAAGAGGCAGTGGCTGGAGGGGGGGAAGGAAGAGAGGGGAGTAGTATTATTTTTAGTTTAAACCATGAGACTAAAGGTAAGAGAATACATGATCCTTCAGAATATCCAGAAAAACCTTGGAATAATTTGTAAAATTATAGACTCTTAAGATACGTGCTGTTCATTTTACAATTATTACTTTACTAGCAAGAAAGCCTATTGTGGGGAAAAATACAACATTACTAGAAAGGGGAGAGCAGGCAGGCGAGCATTCTTTCCACCTCCATCACTGATCCCAACTGGATGAAGGCAGAGAGGGCGGGCATGGCCACCTGCACTGCACCTGATCCAAGCCAGGTGAATGGGGGGGGTATTGCCTCCTGCTCTGCACCTGATCCCAGCCAGGTGAATGGGGGGGCAGGTATTGCCTCCTGCTCTGCACCTGATCCCAGCTGGGTGAAGGGAGGGAGAAATTGCCACCTGCTCTGCTGCTGATCCTGGCCAGGTGAAGGGATGGGCCTTGCCACCTGCTCCATGTCTGATCCCGGCTGGGTGAAGTGGGGGTGGGCATTGGCACTTGCTCTGCTCCTGATCCTGGCTGGCTGAAGAAGGGATGGGAAATTACTCCTACCCTGCATCTGATTCTGTCTGGGTGAAGTGTGTGTGGGGGGGATTGTCACCTGCTCCTCACCTGATCCTACAGAACACTCAATTACAACAATACAAGGGTGCACACTGGCACTTCCATTCAATTAGGCAGCCATGAAACGGTTTACAAAGAATACCGTCCACAGCAAAAACATTTAAAGGGCGAAAATGTCCAATAACATCAAGCTGCAATTGAAGAAAAGAGGCTGTGAAGAGCTGAAGGGGTCCAACGCCAAGTCAGCAAATTCAGCCACCTCATCAGCCACAGGACGGGATTTGCCAGCATACGTAGTATTAGCCCGTTTCGTGAATGGATCACTTCTTCAGCAGGCACATGTAGTTAAATCCCTGTGGAACAGTTTCGCATTTTCTCTCAGTGAAGCTGCCAATTAGTCACAGACTCCTACCCTGCATCTGATTCTGGCTGGGTGAAGTGTGTGTGTGTGTGGGGGGGGTATTGCCTCCTGCTCCTCACCTGATCCTGGCAGGTTGAATGGGGGGGGCGGGCATTACCTCCTGCTCCACACCTGATCCAGGCTGAGTGAAAGGAGGCAGGAACTGACTCATGCTCCACTCCTGATCCAGGCTAGTTGAAGGGGGCAGGCATTGTCACCGTCTCCACCCTGAATCTGGCCAAGTGAAAGAGGCTGGGCATTGCCACCTGCTCCACTCCAGATCCCTACTGGGTGAAGTTGGGGGGGAGGGCATTTCCTCCTGCTCTGTGGCTGATCCTGACTGGGTGAAGGGGGTGGGCATTGCAACCTGCTCCGCTCCTGATCCCAGCTGGGTGAAGAGAGGATGGGCATTTCTACCTGCTCCACTCCTGATCTCAGCTGAGTGATGGCAGGGGGCTGGCATTGCCACTTGTTCCATTCCTGATCCTGGCTGGGTGCAGGCAGAGGGCAGATATTGCCTCCTGCTCCATGCCTGATCCCAGCTGGGGGAAGGCAGGGATTGGGAATTGCCATCTGCTCTGCCCCTGATACCAGATGGGTGAGGGGGGGCTGGGCATTGCCACCTACTCCGCTCCTGATCCCAGCTGGTGGCAGGCATTGCCACCTTCATTGCTCCTCATCTCAGCTGGGTGAAGATAGAGATGAGCATTGCCACCTGCTCCACTCCTGACCCCAGCTGGGTGAAGTTGGGGAGCAGGCATTACCACCTGTTTTGCTCCTGATCCCAGCTGGGTGAAGGCAGAGGGCACACATTGCCACCTGCTCCACTCCTGACCCCAGCTGTGTAAAGGCGGGGGATGGGCATTGCCACCTTCTCCGCTCCTGATCCCAGCCGGGTGAAGGTGGGGGCAGGCATTGCCACCTGCTCCACTCTGGATCCCAGCTGGGTGAAGGTGGGTGTCAGGCATTGCTGCCTGCTCCACACCTGATTTTGGCCTGGGCTTCCCACCATGGCACGCTCTCTGGAGATCTGGCTGCCTCATCTGGGATTCCGTCCACAGCAGTGCCCTCTGGAGGTGCATCAGGGTAGAAAGTGAGTTGTCGTGAATATGTTTAGCCTTTTATATAGTAGGATTATATATTTGACTCACTTCAGGCCAAGGATAGCAAACAAAATGGAAAATAAATGCAGATTATTTCCTCCACAAACTGTGATACAATATAATATTGTGTGACATTTAAAGTAATTGACAAAACAGCCAGTATTCTTTGGATGGACTTCATTCTGAAGGAAATGCCAATGAAGAAGAGCACTTAATTGACTTTTTATTCATTTCCTCTTGACTTAACAACACTATATTAGCCTACAGTTATGATTGCCAATTTACTGACATTCAGCCATCTGGGAAGAAAGACTATTACAGAATTGCAAGAGGAAAGAAATGGGATGCTATCCAAACTTAAATTCCTACACCTTCAAAATGACAATGTACACTGTTTAAAAAGTCACTCAGGAATTGTACTTACTAAGCCTACTGACTGTTGAGTACAGCTGGCAAACAAGCAAGGGCTCTGTAATCTGCATGGCCTACCTACTGAGATAGATGTCTGCAGAATCATATTTGCAGAGGAGCATAGAATTAGTTTAGATTTTGCTTGAACAACCTTGTCATGCCTCATCTCTCCCGGGGATGACAAGGGTAACAATAATCTAGTGGTTTTGAGTAGTTTTACAAAGCCTTAAAGAAAATATTTTCACAGGAGAGAAATTAACTAGACAAAGGGAAGATTCATATACTTTTTTTTCTTTTTCATCACAACGGTCGTATTCAGCCAATGTGCTTCATGAAGAACTAGATTACCTGAAGTGATCTAATGTGTGAAGGACTGCAGGATCCCAATATGCTGCAGAAATGTTGTTTGCTGAAAAGTAGCACATTAACACCCATCACATGAGGGGGCATTTCAAATGTTAAACTTCAGTGTGACCATTAAGAATGTATCCTTAGTATTCAAGTAAGGACATTACCAGTGTAATCCTGAGCCCCACCGTGCCACTGTCAGCCTCACGCCCTCATACCTGTGGCACCGCTCATCCACTCCTTGCAGACTTTCGCAGGGCTGGCCTCCCCTGCCCGGCTGTGCGCATGCTGGAGTGAAGGGGGTGGGCAGCTCCTCACCTTTCCTGCCACCACAAAGGATCTTTCTATACTGATGAGGGGGGCATCCTGGCAAGAAATGCTTGCACTCATGCTCTGCTAGAGAGGTGCTTCCAGGAACCTCACCACAGCACTGCCGCAGCCACCCTGGGACCCCCCCCCCCACACACACACAGCTGCTGGCTGGCATCCCCGCACGGGGGTAGAATGGCTATTCACCGCCACCCAAAAGCCGCCCTCCCCCAAGATGGTGGGCAGGGAGGTCATGAGAAGGTGGTTCATCCAGCTTGGGTGGCTTAAAATAAAAACAACTTATATAGCTTAAAATAAAACAGAATATTTAGAGAAATGTGTTTACAAAACCACGAGCCTCCAATCTTAGCCTAATTCACTGTAAAGTGTGTTAAGGCATTTTTTAAAAAGATATAATGATTGAACAGAGAACAGCAAAAAGCAATTACATACACTCTCATATCACATTAACAGTTCCAAAACAATGTACTGCAAACTAACCTGCCATGCAGCATATCAGAAGCTCAAACATTGCTCCTTTCCCAATTTGAGATATCTTGGAGAAGATATCTTAAAGCTATAAGGAGATAACATAATGAGGGCAGACAGGATAATGAACTCAACTGTTCCTCTGTTACTGTTCTTTAAACTTAGCTGAATAAAAAAAGAGCATATGTCTTGCTATACCCATTAATTTCAAATTACTTTTAACTTCACAGGGGCTAACGAGAGCTTAATGAATCAACTTTGTAAATTCAAGAGGAGTTTAAACTAGAAGACACGATTCTGATGCCAAGTTCAGAAGAATATTGCCTATGCAAGAATATTTGAAGACTTAACACATGTGAATAATATGGTGCCACCATATTATTGAATTTGCTTCCTGGTTTATAAACGATACCTCAAATAGAGCATACACAAGCACCTTACTCAGACTTCTTGTCTGCTTCTGTGAGTTTTTGTGCCTAAACCAGATCACCCTGAGGTGTGTTTCCTTACAAGAACATAATTTCAAGCGTGCCTTTGTCAAAGAAAAATGTGATGTGCAATCTGATGCTCTCCTGAAAGTATGCAAAGAGAGAGAGAACTGCATGCAATGATGGAATGACTGTGCATATCCACAACTACTTCTCTGGTTAGTACTGCTGGACTGGATATTCATCTCCAGCCTTTAGCTCTCCATGCACATTGCACTGCACTGCTACTCCATGCAGGGCACATCATTAAGTGGCCAGATTTCGCCTGCTCGATACAGAACATGTTATCTGTCTTATGTTTCCTGAATGTAGCATGTCTCCACTGCTCATCTAGAAGCCAATCATATAACTATTTGCCATTGCTCAAGATATGCTCATTTGTGCATCATGAGTGTATGTGTGAGAGACATTTCCTGTCATTGCATACAAAATATATGTTTAGACTGGAACTATTTTCTATTATGAAACAAAGCCTCTGAATCGCCAGGTGCAATGGGAAGAGGAGTATTTCTATAACATAAGGAAGACCACTGAGTTTAAAAATTACCTCTTTATGTGAGCAGTTCTTGTTCTTCCAGTGGAAACAGTACGACCGTATGTATGTGAACCAGGTTGTTATGGGTTTTCCGGGCTGTATTGCCGTGGTCTTGGCATTGTAGTTCCTGACGTTTCGCCAGCAGCTGTGGCTGGCATCTTCAGAGGTGTAGCAGCATCATTCTGAAGAAGACATAGAAGCAAAGGCTCTTTGAGGGCAGTGGTAAATGTATCACAGTTCCTACAGTGGCAAGACTGTCTCTCCCAATAATGCTGTGCTACAACAGCTTTGTTCATCTGAGCAAGGCCTTTTTGAAGGTGCCATCCTGTAAACAAGTGAGATTGACACCTGCACTCTTTGTAAAATGGCCTGCCTGGTGAGGTCTGGAAGATTTCCACACTACTGCCATTATGAAGAATGTGTGCAAAGCAGGACAGTTGAAGAGGGCATTTTCATCAAGAACATCTTTTACAAGTTGTCACAAATTTGTATGAGGTTTAATGTCTGTGGGAATTGGTTAAACAGATTTTATTGCACGTTTTATTGTACTTATGGTTTTTATTGTATTATTGGATTTGAATTTTTGTCATTTGCCTTGAGTCTCCAGAAGGCAGGTAAAACCCTAAGATCAAAATATATGAGAACTCCTTTTGTGAGATAGCAACCACCAGGGGCGGGGGTGGCTAATTGGCAAAATCACCCTGGGGGCGGGGGGGGGGAAGCTGAGTCGTCTATTCCATCAAGGTCAAACTTTTTCCTTCATACCGTGGTTCTGATCACACTGGGGTTCCAGAGGATACAATTTCCATTTCAAAATACTTTAGAGAGCCAATCATGTCCTAGTGTCTCATCCAATTTGGTAATCTTTTGGTAATCACCAGTCGCCAAAATCAATGAGCTACTCTGATTAAGGGGGATAGTACTGAAAGTGCTGATAGAACTGTTGTAAAGACTGAAAATGGAACAATCAGCATCAGCAATGTTAAAAATTCTGACCTGAAGGCAATTTTTAATTATTTAAAATATTTCTGTGCTGCCTTTCAACCCAAATAGGTTCCCAAGGAGGCAAACATCAAACTTTAAAACATTTCAATAGTAAAAAGTTTTAAAATAACATATTTAGTTCAAATAAAAAACAGTTCAATAAAACATATAAACAGATAGAACACCAAAATATACATGATCGTTGCACTCAAGATACCAGCGTTACTCCCTTCATGGCTTAGAAGTAGAGAACCCATTCCCTCACTCTCAGGCTCCACTCCCAGCCGGGGGGAAAGGCGAAGGTACAAGCCTGAGAGCCCCGCAATGTGCTCCCATGCGCTACAGTGCACTTACTCATCTAGCCAGGAATGACATCATTCCCAAAGCGCAGCAGAAGTGATGCGCTGTGCTTGGGATCAATTTGATAAAAATTGGCCCCCATGTTTGCATATGTGTCCTTGTGCACTGAACCGACCATGTACAGCATATTTGCTGTTTCTGTGCTTGAAACATAGGACACATAAAGGAAAGGAAGGCACATAATAGAGGCACTTCTGCATAAATGCATCTTTGGCTGACCTAAGATAGGAGTTCAAACACATGTAAAATAGAAGCATATGCACCCTCTTACCAATTTCAGAGGATGTTGGGAGAAAAGTAGGATAGAGATGTCTAAATAAATTAAACCATGGCTGCAGTGAGAAAAAGAATCAGGAAATATCTAATCCCAAATCTACAAAAAAAATCAAAGGCATTGAAAAACAATGCTTCACCCCTCTCCCCCGTTTTAGTTGCTTCTTCTCTACAAGAGCTAGTCAAGTCAGCTTGATCTGATGACTTGTGAATGAGCAGGGTTTTTTAAAAAAGCTTGGTTTCACTGTGCATGTTTTACAATATTATCTGATCTAAACTTGATGGTGCCTTTTTAAAAATTCCTCCAGAGCACATTAGATATGAGCACAATTGCTTAATGATATGTCAATCATTTCTATTCCATTATGAGAAAGGGAAAAAAGAATATTTAGTATTCTTAGTATAGAAACACTCTTCTCATTCTAATACCATATGACCTTTGCAGATTCTTGCCGGGCAACTTATAAGAAATGGGTATCTTTTTTGTGATAAGTAAGTAGGAGTTTTTGGAAAACAAGGGCAGACCTTTTATTTTCTGAGAGATACAGTAATCAGTTGAAGACTAATTTCCCTTGAGCTGAAATTGCTCATTAACTGATTTGTTGCATAAGATTCCTTCTTGTTCTCAAAAGCCTTCAGAAGCCACAAATTTTTTAAAAAACTACTGAAGTTCAAGAAGTGAAAAAACATGACTAATGTTCAACCTTAACTGTTTTACTCATAATATGTGTCACAGTTTTTTAAAGTTGCTTGATGATTTTTACTTGTAGTGTGAGAACACAACTATTTTATATAAATATTTGTAAACCAAGAGTGCTTAGTAATTTGGGTATGAGATTCTTGAAGCCCAGAATCCAAGAAAAAAATTTGAGCAGGTTTTTGAGGAACACAATTGGCTGCAGCTTTGGGGTGGGGGAGGCTGGGAAGATTCTCTTCGCGTATGGATTTCCACTTCTGGTTTTTTGGCTCAGTCAATGGTTAGGAAGACTCTTCTAAACTGAAATGCAAACAACTATTTTCCAAGACCAGTATCATTTCAGCTATAATCTCAGAACTAAAATACATGTAGATCTTGGTATTTTTCTTCTCCAGCTACTCACCAAAGACCAACATATATTGAATCAGCATGAATTTTGAGCCAAGCTCAGTTCATTTTGATCTGTGCCCATGCTATAGGTTGAACAAGACTGAGGTCTGCAACCACAAAGTGGATAGAACAAAGCAACTACAACAGAATCACCTTGCAATGCAAAACACAATCAAAATGGATTGTCACCACCCAGCTACCATCTTGCTTACTTGTTACTTTATTAATAATGCTAACGTTCCTGTTTGCCTTTTTGAGGTTCCTGTACCTTAAAAAGAGCTGAGGGATCTGTGAAGTGGAATGCCCAGTTGTTTCTTGGACAATACAATGTATCTTGTTTATTTTAGCTAAAGAAAAAAGTAAGTCTTATTAATGCAAAGTAAAAAAAACACAGTCAATGTTTTTTTTTATCCATTAATCCCATTCATTTTATTTTTTAATCAACACATTTGCATTAATCTCAGAGGAGCTTTTCTAAATCTGCCCTCTTTCCAATGGCTACCAAATCATCTTGATGAATATGGGATTTTTAAAAAGTAATCAAACCTTTTGTTAAAATACATCCCTGCCCATGACTTTAAAAAATTGTAACGAGTGACCTTCTAGGTCATCAGTTCAAAACTTTTCTAGATCAATTTTTATTATATGACAAGATAATATTCGATCTGTTAATTAGAGCTGTTTTAGAACAAGATTTGCTTCTGTTCTGAGAGCAATACATGATTTTTTTGCTCATGCATAGTGAACCATTAAGATCATAATACATCCTCATTTAGAAGTGTGTGTGTGTGTGTGTGTGTGTGTGTGTGTGTGTGTGTGTGTGTGTGTGTGTTGAAGTGTCATATACTTAGAAATCATTATCGTGTGCATCTTGAAACTTCCTGACATAGCAGGTCACATCATAGTCTGTTTTAAGTAGTTCCAAATATCTCTGAACTATGTAAGATGATTCTGAATTAAAAATGAGTTCTGTGCGCTAAGAGGTTTTTTGGAAAGGCATGTCCAGATTCCGTTTGAAATTCACTTCATCTGGTGACATGAAATTTGCTGAAATGGTTAAGACAATGCAACATCTTGTGATGGCAGATGAAGTAACTCTCCAGTTTGTAGAGGCCAGGCACATTTTGTTATCATTTTGTTTTATGCTTGCAAACAAGTTTCAGTAACTTTTCATAGGCCAAATAAGCATAAAGGTTAAACTGATCTTATCAAGTGCTACCTAACATGCTTCCATCATCACAGGGGCATGCTCTGTATCAGCTATAGTTAAGAAATGCACAGTTAACATAACGAGAGGGAAATCCCAAAGTATTGACTTTCAATTATTTCCTTTATGTGTTTACTGAAACCCAACAGCATTTTCTTACAGTTATTTGTTACAGTACTATTTTAGCTTTTATTCTCATCGGCATGCATATCTTGTGTCTCTGCTTTGCTCTGTAGGTTTGCTTTCATGATTCCTACTTAATTATCAATTATGAACCCAGTTTTTGATTTTGGAACTACATCGGACAAAATCTGGAAAAGAGAATATAATTCACTGGAGGAACCATTCCAAACTGATAACAAATTCATTCCAAGATACCCACCTCCACTGAAACAAATTCCATTGGGTGTAGCTAGCTATCTTAATTTGCTGCAGCAAAACCAAAAGAATCTTGTGGCACTTTAATGGCCTGTGCATTTAATGTAGCATAAAATGCTGGGGGCTTGAATCCACCTTAATAAATACATAAAACCTACAAAACATCAAACTAACCATCAAACAAAGATGCTGATCTACCAAGTTTGTGGCAGTTTATTACATTTTTATTTCACCTGTCCACCAAGGAGCTTAATTCCTACTATTTATATAATATTCTTATCATGTCCTGGCAAGGTAACATCTCTAAAACAGATATCCTTGCCAAAGGCAGTCTGCCAAGCATCTTTGTTTTTGCTAGAGATGGATGAGCTGGCTTGGCATATGCATAAGATGCCAAATAGCATAAATCTTCAGTCTATGATAATATAGTCCAGGCTAAAAACCTGTCAAACACTTCACTGTGCTTGCAAATGTGACTTTTATAATGTTAGATTAATACTTTTTCAAAAATAGAAACACCTGATATCACATACTTTTGATTGGTACACAAATCTCTGATAAGAAAATACTCCTATAGCCACAGAAGCAGCATAAGTGCATAGAAGTAGAGTGCCAATTATGATTTACTCACGTTCTTTTAATCTAACATCTAACACTCCTCTACAAAGGATATGTAACCTAATATAATGTAAATAATCTAAAAGGACTGCTGCAAATCCATCATCTTGAAAATAATGGCTGGTTGCCAACACCTTACACATCTGAGAACAAAGTTTTCTTTAGATCTTGGTTCATTAAATCAATATATATGTATGATCCACTGGCAATTTAAAGTACTATCAGAAATGGTTTGATAGCCAAAGGATTTATGAAGGTAATACTGAGAACTGGAAGGGCTGCTATCAATGTGTTATCATCAAGGCTTGTATATGTCCTAGATCATCATTTAGTTTGCACTGCACCATGTTGGGATTTCATATTTGTGTATATTGTGCCTGAAGAACAAACTTGTAGGTCCTAAAATGAAACCGTTTTTCTTCAAAGATGGTGTAACAATTACTAGCCAACACATTTAATTATAACCATATAGTGAATTCCTGCCCGATGCTGCATATACTCGAACCAGTTAAAAAAAGGTTGCTTGGTCCTTCACAGCTTCAAAAACGGGAACTGCAAGGTTGCCAAAAAAATTCTGGCAACATCTTTGGTGAGATATATTAGAAAGTGTAAAGCAAAATTCCAGGAAGGAGATGCAGATGGAGAACATTAAAACTTGTGTGTTCTCTTTCTTGAACTTGTTCGGCTTTCAGGCTTTTCCCAGCATGTTGCTGATGAGTGTACCTTATTCCAGATTTCCTGTCTTTAAAACTTTTTACAATTGTATTGACGGGACAAAGCAAAATGGGAAGATCACACACTCATTCAGAGTTCTGAAAAAATTAATGTGACTTCAGCTCATCAAAGAGTTATTCCTCTGACTCATCATTGTATGAACCTCCTTCAGTAGGTTGTGTTCTCTTTAGAAACCTCTCTAACATCTCTGTCCTGCAGATATACTTAGCTTTACTTCAGAGAGAATGATTGGCTTGCCCCAGAGTTGAATTCTTTGCACAGCAAGTGACACAAGTACCGCTTGCTATGCTGCCTGCGAGTTGCACTTGCTTTATAATGGCTATGCAATGGACACAATGTGTGGCAGTGTAGGGTCTGACAGCTCTTAGGATGGTATGTGAGTCCTCTCCAGTCCTATCCTGACCATGTTGCCACCTATGAGGCTCATCCAAGGATGCCTGCTCTATAGCGTTTGTTGTACCAATGTGGAATTTTGTGCCACATCCATAAGTTGTGATGCTACTCTGGTGTTTCATTTCAGATATTGAAAGACAAAACTGCCCACCGGCAATTTGCCATAATAAGACTGGAGGACTGAACTAGATGATATTCCTCAATGTGCAGTTTAGCTTGCAGTGTACTTTCTCCTTAAGGATGGTACTGCTTTTAATTCTCCAGTATAAGAACTTTCAGAATCAGTGGTCTTCATCAAGAAGCTAATGTTGTGTTATTTCATTAATGTCATCATTAACTCATTTATTTCCACAGCTGGGACATTATAATGAGTGGAAATATAGTTAAAGAACTTTTACATAGTTAAAGAAAAAATAGCACCAATTTTATTCCTTTAATGGTGTTATCCTAAGAAGAGTTACTCCAGTCTAACCCCATTGAAATCAATGGACTTACACTGGAGTAACTCTGCTTAGGATTGCATAGTAAGTATAGTTACCATATCTGTAAAGAAAAATTCCTGTGTGCAGGAGGGGGGTACTTCTGGGAAACCAAACTAGCAAGAGAACTAGGATGACTCCAGATCTTCCAGCGCTATAACCAGGTAGCAAAAAAGAGGCACTTGTCAATTTAAGGTTGGGTATTTAAAAATCAAATTTATTCAACAAGCACACAACTACTATGGCTGCATGGAAGGGAAATAAGGGTACAAAATTCCAGGTTTCCAAGTTTCCTTGGGGGTCCAGAGAGCCAGGTAGGGTACTACTGGGAGGAGGATAGTCACAGCATACCTATTCTAGTCTTTCAGGGTCTTAATGTAGTGTGAGGGGGCTCCAGGAAGGATCTTTAGGGTGTACAGAGGATCTTGGAAGTCCTGACCTTCCTGTCAAGATAAACTAGAAGCCAAGAGGAACTGACTGCTTAGTTCAAAGCCATTCCGCCACCAGACATTCATGCCAGGGAAAACTCACAAGCTGCAGAAACTGTGAGTACAAACCTATAAAGGTAAAGAAGAGCGTCTGAAGTCTTTATACCTGAAGATGAATCCTGCTAAAAGAAAAATGAAAGATAGAATGGGGCCAGACATTCTGCTATAAAAGCAAACTGTTCTCTGAGGTGAGATCCACTGGCATTTTAAAACAAATGACATTTCAAAAGGCATTATTAAATTGTTGTCTGACATCACATCTTTATATAAGGCTTGCTCTTCCTGCAGTCTGGAAGAGGAAATATCCAAAACCAAGCTTGTTATGTCATTTTTAAAATGATGAATCTTATTAATAGAAGTAGTCTACACAAGCACCACACAAAAGTAAAATCCTTGTTCTCAACAGCTTGGTTCATTATAATTTTGAAAGCCTCAAGAAAAAATAGCACTTGCTATATTTATTCTGGATCCCTTTTGACAACGTATATTAAAAATAACTGTCACTGCAGCACTCTTCTTTGCCTACCCCCTTCTATTTTGTAGAAAGAAAATGACTCTTATGCAGTCTACATTATGCATATTATATGCAAAATTTCATAATGAAGCATACTCTTCTGGAAGCATTTTTCCTCTACTTGCCAAGAAAAATGATAAAATACACTAGTGGAAAGGTTTTTATGCAGAAGTATTTGAAGAACCAATAACTGAGATGGGCAAGTGTCAAAAAAGCTAATTAAACACTTAAATCTATACACCTATTTACTGCTTTATTTTTAAAGGCAGAACATTTGCCACAAATATTCTAGCTGTTCTCTGGGCCTCTGTCCTAGGTCCTTTTCGAACTTATGGTTTAAATCGCCATTTATGAGCATTCGCCTTGGTTGCAGTGGCTGCGGCATGGCACTCCCACATTCCACACTGTCCAAGGCAGTTTCAGTTTGGCATCTTGTTTTTCATTTTAGACTGGCTTAGAAGCCTCAGTGCAGTTTCGGGCTTTTGGGGATTTCCAATTCACATCACACTTTTTTAAAACTTTGAGCAGGTGTAGTAACGTTGCACTGTTGGAACCCATTCCCACTCCCTGTATTTGCTGATTGGGTTTCCCCCTGCCCACTGGAGAGGCAATTGGTGGCAGAGTTCTGGAGGAAACATGTACTTTTCATGCTTGTTCCACTCTCATTTATTTTTTTTAACCCAAGCCAGAAAAGGGTTAAAATGTTGCTGCTTCTTTCCCTTGCTTTGATTTACAATCATGCAAAACATACTCTCTTTTTTTTTTTACATTGGCAGAAGACACTGGAAGGAAGGGGAAAGCAGCCATTTAACCATTACCTGGCTTTTAAAGCCAGGACAAATGAACTTACAACACTTTTCTAACACTTTTTAATATACGTTGAAAAAAAAATAAAAGAGGGAGGAAGGGGGAAAGCGGCCATTTAACCCTTTCCTGGCTTCATACAAGACTCTTAGGCTCCAAAAGCCAGCTGTACTTCTATCCACAATAGCCTCGGTTTTTGACTGAACTCACTGAACTGTTTCAAATGCTTTACAATTGGTTTACCCAGAGATATTTATGGACTTATTATACCAGAAGTGGTCTAGTGCAATATTGATCTGATTGTTTATTGTATAGTATTTATTGTATAATGTATATTTAAATTGTGAATGTTTGTTAATAAGCACTAGCACTTTATAGGTATGGAATGACACAGACTCCAACACTGCGGATGAAATGTGATATAGGTATTCTTTATTTCATAAACTGTTGTTATTTATGCAAGTGATATTTATAAGAACATTGTTGAACAATTATTGATTATAGTAAACTTGTTAGTAAGCTGTCACGATTTGTTTTTTGGTAGCCAAGAGGGAATAAGCAGCAAAGTTTCAACACAGCAAAGTTACAAATCATTGCTGGCTTTAAAAAAAGGACAGAGTGTGTGTGCGTGTACCCTAGAGGGAGGAAGGGAAAACAGCCATTTAACCCTTTACTGTCTTTTAAAGCCAACAGAGAATAAGCAGCAAGGTTAGGAATCACTCCTGGCTTTGGAAAAAAATTAAGAGAGTGAGTGCATACCCAGGAGGAAGGAAGCCAATGGAGAAGCAGCCTTATGACCCTTACCTCACTTTACTGAAAAATATGGTGGAAAAGGAGTTCAGAGAGCTGAGGAGGGTAAAGAAGTAGAAGGGGAATCCGGAGTTCACACTGACATTAATCACACCAGCCACAACTTGGCAGATGCTTCACAATAACATTGTGGTATGTCCGCAGGGGGAAAAATCGGGAACACTGTGGACAAACATCAGTACTGTGTCCATGACTACCTTGAAAGTGTGAAACTCCTGCAAACATGGGAAGCAGAACAAATACTGAAAAGCTGTAAAGTCCCAGTGCAAAAATGGCCCTAGTTTATCAAAGACCCATCCTGTCTTTTTCTGCTCTCCCTGCCTCTGGTTCCTAATCGAACCCTGTGATTCAGCCCTTCTTTATGGCCTGCTTCTTTGGAGGCTGTCTTCTTCTTGCCTGGCTTCCACTCCAGAAATGGCTCATTTTAAAGCTGACTTTCTAATTACTTACAGAGGCCATTTCCACACATCTCAGCACAGCGCTATAATCACGGAATGAGGGATCTTCCTTGCATGATTTCTGATGTCATCGCACCTCAAGAATGGCATTTTTGTGTGATGATGTCAGAAATCACACCAGGAAGATGCCCTTGGTCTGTGAATATAGCACTATGCCAGGACATGTGGAAACAGACTCAATGCCAAGTTACAAGCGACAAATGACACTTGAATGGCAAGTGGATCGACTGGAAAGCGAGTGGAGAGCAAGTGGAGGGCAAGTGAACAGGGAGGGATACACTTGCCATTCAAGTGTCATTTGTCACTTGTAGTTTGGCCCTTAGTCTCTGAATTCAGATCAAGAAATCTGTACATTGGCACTATGTACAGAGAAAGGGAATTTTTCTACAAACCTAGGGGAACCTCCAACTTTGCAGAAAAATCTACAAAATTTAAGAAAGGTAAGTGGATGGAAAAATCCCTAAAGTTATATTGCAAGGTCTCAACTGCCATCTTGGGGTTGCCTAGCAACCTCTTTTGATGCATTGGTAGGGCCAGGGACAGAATGGGCTGCTGGGAGATGGCAGCTGCTACTGCCAGGAAGGGGAAATTACATGCTGAGGAAAGCAGACACTGAGTACTATTGGTGTTTGGGATGGCTGGGCAGGCTGGCAGCAGTGGGCTCCCTCCCTGCCCAAACACCACCAGCACTCAGCAGCCCCTAAGCTATGTTGACAGAGCTGATGAGAGAAGGAACTGCTGGCTGTTAATGCTGCCACCCAGGGGAGCTAGCCCAAACACTGCTGGGGCTCAGTGACCACCTCCAACTAGCATCTTCTTTTTCTCAAGTGGTGAAGTAGATTGGAGGGGAGGAGCAAAAACAAGGCAACAAGTGGACTATGGAGAAAAATACAGAAGTGGAGAGGGAGGAAGCAGTGACCAGTGTTAAGGGGAAGGGGAAGGAAGAAGTTACAGGAACTAGAAAGAGGTGGGAAGATTCAACAGTGGACAATGGAGTCAGGGAGTGAGAAGCCAGGAAAGAAAACAGGGAACAGTGAAGGAATTTCCCCACCAGTTTCTTGTTTGAACAGTTATAAAAGAGGAATACATGTTTGTCTTTCTAGAACTTCCATAATGTTGATTATGGAAGCAATAAATGTGGGTAACTCCACCCACCCCAAGAACCTGGGTCATCTGAGGACTGCACCATGAAACTGTACCAAACTATATCTTGGTGGCAACAGTTTCCGTACAGCTTCCTCCAACCTCTTGTGAACTCTTACAGCCTGACACCTATTATTTAAAGACTTTGCATTTCTTCCTCTCCCCATGTTAATTGCTGCCAAACCTCCTTCCTTTGGCTACATTAGCACCCTAGCAGTCGTCATATTCCCAATTTCTTTTTGTTGTTGTTAATTTAATTTGTTATTAGAAACCTCTGAACTGATTTTTCATGCTCTGAGGCTGTAATGCTATGCACAGATTCTTGAGGGGAAGCATCTTTGAATACAGTGGAATTTAGTTCTTAGTAAACAATATGTGGGGGATTCTATTGTACATACTTATACATAGCAGCATAGTGAAAATTAAACGGCACTCCCGGGGCGCGCCTGCGCGCTTACCCGGGCGCCGCCATTTGCCCTCCTGCATGGAGGAAGAAGGGAGTTTTTCCCAGGCATCCGGATGTTTGAAGGAGGCGTGGCCTAGCCGTTATTGGCCAGCCCTGCCTGCCATTGTGATGGGACTCCCCTTACGCGGTACCAGTTTTGGTCTGTTACCGAGAGAGCATTGGCTAAGCTGGGCTTGACTGGGTTCAAGTTTTGTACCCATTCATTTAGGATTGGGGCGGCCTCTACGGCAGCTGCGATGGGATACCCTGAGACAGCCATTTGCAGTGTAGGGCGGTGGCGATCGACGGCTTACCGGGGGTATGTCCGTCCTCTGCCGGCCCATTTGTGAGCTCTGGTTAATTGTGCCTTTTCTTCTTTAGGTGCTGTTGTTCGCCATGGGAGGTGTCGGATCCTCATTTGCAGACACAGCATGATCTTTTGGGCTGCCCATCAGGCCAAGTGGACGCCTGTTGGGTCCCAGCTTGGCCTCAGTCGGTGGGCCAAAGTTGAGTGGCAGGGCCACCGGGGCCTGCGGTGGCCGGGCCTGTTGCCACTCCTGTTTGAGGGAAGGTGTGCCCCTCCTCCTCATTTCTTAGTTGTCCACTTAGGTGGAAATGATTTGGGGTGGGTCAAAGGCAAGGCCCTTACTCTTCAGGTGCAGGCCGACTTAAAGTTTATCGCTGAGAAATGGCCTGGGGTATTGATCATGTGGTCTGCTATCCTCCCATGTCGCGTGTGGAGGGAGGCTTTGGATCATGAGGGGGTCGAGCGAGCCAGCCAGAAGGCCAATAAAGCCATGTTTAAGGCTTTGGGTGCTGGACTGGGGATTTACTTGCCCCATCCTCAGATCAGGGACACTTATGCCGACCTCTACCAAGGCGACGGTGTACACCTGTCCTTCAAGGGCAAGGATATATTTTTGACCGATTTACTGCAAAGGCTGTGGTTAGCCCTGCAGGAGATGTGGTGTTACCAGAACTGCTCTTTATTATAATGGGGAATTAGCTATAGCAGTCTGTAACTTAATATTAAGCGCGGATCATAACCTATGTATACGGAGGTCCCGATCCCAGACACTCTAGTGAAAAAGAGGCAGACAATGAATAAGTTCCAAACACGTGTATTTAGTGTGGCGTAAGCCTAACTTGCGCAATCATACAAGGAACACACAAGATCTAAGAAACATAGAGTAGGAAATGCAGAGACGTTCGCATTAGCGGGTTCCCAACGATGATAAGGGAAATACTCACAATCCTGGAGCGAAGCAGAGACACAGCAGCGAGGGTGGCCCAATGCCAGCACTGGGACCACAGACGGACAGCAAGGAGGTCTGGATAGGGAATGGCCTGAGCACCGAGTGGTCTGGGAGACCAGCTTAAATACCCCAAAACGTACCCTGGGGCTGGTGCTGTACTTGGTGGTTCTCACAGTTAAAAACAAAGGTTCTAATGGGCTACTGAATGGCTTGGATGGGCCACTTTAGTAATCAGATTGTGATAAGTGACACCTCAGGAAGAGGGGACAAAAGAGGGAGGGGGAAATCCGAGTGGGCTGAAAGGATGTTCCAGCGGACAGGGCTTGTCCTGATGTCATCAGCTTCTGGAATGCGGAGGTTTCTTTGAGATGCATTGTCTAAGTGCTTGGGATGGTCAGCACTTAGCTCTTCTCCGGGGCGGCTCCTAAGATATGCAGAGCGGGGCGAGGGGCTCTCGCTGCGGACGTGGTGTGCCCGCTTCGCCGAAATGGCTTCTCAAAGCAGTCTTCTTCCCAGGGTCTTCTGGGTGCCTGAGAACATGGATGCCGGCTGGGCATAGCTGGGGCTGGATTGCAGGCGGCCCGGTAGTGAGGGCAAGCTCGGCGACCTACCCGCGGGAGGCTCCAGGCGGGAACTGACCAGGGAGCGCCTAGCCAGGCTCGCTGGAGGTTTCCCCGGCAGGCGCCCGGCTGCTAGCAGCGGCTTGGGCCCATATGAGGCAGGCTTCCATGGAGGCAGGGGGAACAGTACTTAAAACACAGTCCAAAGCAGGGAACAGGCACGGTCCGTGGCAGATGGCAATGCAGGCACGGGGCACACTTGTAATAAAGTCCAAACACACACTAGGAAGTCCAGATACAGGTCAGGGCAGGGCTGCCCAGAAATAGAGTCCTTTGTGCAGTTATCCAAACATGGAGTCAGTAACCTACACAGTCTATAGCGGCAGCAAGGCAATTGACACGCAGGCAGGAAACGGACACGTGTATCAGAGCACACACGTGCAAAGCAATCTTTGGTGTAGCAGTGAAACAGCAATGCAGGAAACTTTAACACAGTCCATGGCAGGCTTTAAAGCAGGGGAGGGGGCCTACTTGGCAACAGGGCTTGGCCCTGGCAGTGGCAGGTTAGTTTGGGTAGGCAGAGTGGGCCAGTGAGCACCTGGTGGCACATCCCCACTGGTGGGGAATGGGGGTCTGTCTTGGATCGGCTGGCGGGCTTTATGGCTGCCAGCTGAGAGGGCAGGCTGCCCTTGGGACCCCCTGGAAAAGGCCTTCCCTTGGGCTTTACGGCTGGGGTGTATGGCGCTTTAAAGGGGGGAACCATTCGCCTGGCCTGCCGGGTTACAGCCATGCATATGGATGGCTCGCACCTGGGGCAGGGGGTGCTCGCCCATACAGGTCGAGGAGTAGGTCCAAGGGACCCCTTGGCTCGACCAGTACCGCTAGCTATGCCCTTGCCATTATTACGTTGTTACGTTATTAAGTTATTAATAACTTAATTATTATTAATATTATTATTAATTATTATTAATAACTTAATTGGTCAATAAAAGGCCCTGTTTTCACCCAAGCCTTGTGTACGTCTCTTCATTCCGAATAGGGGGGCAAAGCAGTTGTTCTCATTACTATAAAAATGTCAAAATCAGCTAAAGCATGAGAAATTGGAGAGTAGCTACAATCTGGATTAAAATCTTTTTTATTATTATTTCTTTATAAAGGACCAAGCCACAGAATATCCACCCTTTTATGGATATTCCAACTCTTTTGCACATTGTTAACTCTTTCCATCATCCATATGCTAGGCTTCAGTCTTTAACAGTGGGGTGGAAAATAGTGTAATCTCTTTCAAAGGCCTTAAAATCCAGGTTTTGCCTATATGTAAAACCTTGCAAGATATCATAAACACTATAAATGATGTCAGCACAAATGTGCTATCAGAGGCCACAGAGAACTGCTCAGGTTTCCACAACACACTCTAAGGAAATCCTTTTTTGGTATCATGCTGAACACAGACGATATCAGCAACAGAAGACAATATTTGAAATGTGGACCATTTTCAATGCTTCTTTTTCAAGGACTAATGCCATCCCCCCACCCATGGGGGGGGGGGTAAAATCATGTTTAATTTTAAAATATATAAATTATTGGGAACAGTTCAGCCCAGGAACAAGCAGCCAAAAGATATACTCTCTGAACAAACAAGGCTGATTGGTTATTATCATATTATTTCACCTGTTTCATTTCTACTGACTGAAAGGTATCTTGAGGATGACTGAGCTCTGGAGGCCTTCCTTCTTGCATATATGCTTATGCCCTGTCCATTAAGAGAATAAAGAATGCCTAACCAGAGAAGAGATTCCGAAGTGCAGACCTGTGTATAATTTCTGACCCAGTCAATCTACTGAACCCTCCAACATGTTGTCCAACATTCATCAGCCTCCTTGATTGTATCCACATAATTTCCTCAGTGTGTTGCAGAAAATGTATATTATCACAGTCATACCTAAGTCTGTTATCCAGCCAAAACCCAATCCTTCATTCATATCTTCCTTATGTATTGTTTTAAGTTCCTCACTTCCCTGAGCAGTGGGATGGACCATTATATATTTACAAGGCCACACTTATTTTGTAAAAAAAGATCCTACAGCTTATATGGTGCTGTCTAATATATGCTTATTCACCCCTATACAGGCGGAGCAGGTAGGAATCAAGTATACTCACAGGAACACAGATCTCACCCAAAACTGTTTTGATTTTTAGGAAAGAAATTTCTGGAGCCGTAAATGTCTAAGCCCAAGACATTTTCCTTATGATTTTTCCCAATTCTCCTGGGGCAATACTTTTTAACAGCATCAAGATAAAAAATGTATTAAATATCCTTAAGCAGGATCTCCAAGTTTGGGTTGTAGAGGGTGGGGGGGGGAGTAATTAGCTGCAGTAATATTGTTGTACCTCAAACCCCCTCCATAGAACCGTTTGCAGCCTTAGAGGCAATTTATATCAGAGAAATAGCATGGGGTGAGAGGACTGGACAATCCCACACATCTAATTCTCCTTCCCCAAACTTTATGTCAGTATATTGTGTGGGGGGGGGGCTGCAAAACAACAACAAAAACTCTAATCACAGATCTTCCACCTAAGGCTTGGCCTTTTTCAGCTCCTTCATTTCTCTTTTGCTGTTTATAAAATGCTGATAGTATGTAATGAATCAAAGAAGGAGTAAGAGACCAGTTATTGGTTAATATTGGACAAAATGTGAAGGAAAGGCTCAAAAAAGTCTTCTAAACTGACATATTTAATAACAAAAAATGCTGGACATGTATGGGTTCTTTTGTGGATATAGTCATGGGTATTGCTGAATGGTTATAGGCTGCTGGTCATAAACTATCAATGAGGGTCTACAGGTAGGAAGAAAGCCCCCTCAGAAGCTGAAGAAAAGCAGCGTTTTTTCTCATCTTCAGCCAAATCGATTTACCTTCTATGCATGGGGAAATTGCCCTGGTGTTTGTTCTCTTGAAGTCTCACCACAGCATTTGTAATTCATAATTTCATTTACCGTAGCTTTTATTTTATAATTTGCTTGAAGGCATGAGATCTCAATGTGCCTTTTTTAAAGCACACTGAAGCTTCGACAATACATCACACTGAAGCTGCTCGTAGCTGTTTGATGTCTATTCAGCAAGTCGCAAGCCAAATGCAATTGGGTGTCTAGTTGAAAACACAATTTGCAGTGTCAGGCCTGTTTGCAATTGACTAACACTTTAAAGAGAACACAGAATTAAGGACCTTAACCACATCAGAGGGAAAGGGGATATGTGTACACAGATTCTAGCCATTATGGTACATCCAGATATGTTCTGGTTTCACTTTGATTGAATTTTACAATGACGTCTACAAACTTTTATGTAGAGTTTCTGACAGTACATAGGAAAATGTTCTCTGTGGTAGTGGGATCATGTTAGCTGTAATATTAAGTCATGTAGGATTGCTTCCCTCATGAATTCCATTTTAATTTTCTGTGGAATCTTATTCAATAGCATTATTTTAATTTGGATCTTATACCCTTGTGAATTAATACCATTATACCATATTCTATAGAAACTGGTAAAAATTATCTATTTAAATCAATTGACTCATTGCCGTTGAAAAACTGTTTAAGTATATGTGTCAGGAATGCAGTATTATCATGCCATGAATCCATAACCCAGGTGTTGTGCTGGTGTGCTACCAGTGTACACTTAGGAAACTGATTAAAACATTTTCTTCAAGGCCTCCTGGAGGACTGGGGATGTGTCACAAGACTGAAGAAGAGTGAATGTTATCCCAATCTTTAAGAAATGGAAGAAGGATGACCCAGGAAACTACATGCTGGTCAGTCTGACTTCTATTGCTTGGAAGATATTAGAGCAGATTTTAAAGGAATCAATCTGTAAGCATCTAAAGGACTGCTTAGTGATCAAGGGAAGTCAACATGGTTTTGTCTCCTACAGATCTTGTCAGATCAACCTTGTTTGCCTCTTTGATCAAGTGATGAACTTACTGGATCGTGGGAACTCTGTCAACGTGATTTACCTGGATTTCAGTAAAGTTTTTGATAAGGTCCCCCATGACATTCTAATGGGTAAACTGGAAGACTGCAGACTGGATTACAGGACAGTTCAGTGGATAGGCACTGGTTAGAGGACCACACCCAAAGAGTTTCATCAGATTGGAGGGAGGTTTCCAGTGGGGTGCCACAGGGCTGTTTTAGGCCTGGTACTTTTCAATATTTTTATCCATGATCTGGATGAAGGGGTAAATGGGCTACTCATTAAATTTGCTGAAGATACCAAATTGGGAGGAGTGACAAACACCCAAGAAGATAGAGTTAAAATTCAACAAGACCTGAATACTCTGGAGAAGTGGGCAGTTGTGAACAGGATGCAATTCAACATAGATTAGTGCACAGTATTACATCTGGGCAACAAAAATGTGAAGCACAAATACAGGATGGGGGATACACTTCTGGGCAGTAGTGTATGTGAAAGAGATCTTGGAGTAAGAGTGGACTGTAAACTAAATATGAGCAGTCAGTGTGATGCGGTAGCAAAAAAGGCAAACTCAGTCTTGCGTTGTGTTAAAAGGGCGATTGCATCGAAATCGCAGGAGGTCATAGTCCCTCTCTATACTGCCTTGGTCAAGCTGCACCTGGAGTACTGTGTGCAGTTCTAGAGGCCTCAATACAAAAGGGATGTGGACAAAATCGAGAGGGTGCAGAAGAGAGTGACAAGAATGATCAGGGGTCTGGAGATTGAGCCCTACGAGGAAAGGCTGAGGGCCTTGGTAATGTTTAGTTTGGAGAAGAGGAGATTGAGGGTGGACATGATAGTTCTCTTTAAATATTTGAAAGGCTGTCATTTGGAGGAGGGCAAGGAGCTGTTCCAGTTGGCAGCAGAGGATAGGACCCGAAGCAAGGGCTTAAATTATATGCAGAAAGGTATCGGCTGGATATTAAGAAAAACTTTTTCATGGTCAGAGTAGTTCAAAGGTGAAATCACCTGCCTAGGGAGGTAATGAGCTCCCCTTCACTGGCAGTTTTCAAGAAGAGGCTGGATGAATATTTGTCAGGGATGCTTTAGGCTCACCCTGCATTGGGCAGGCGGTTGGACTAGAAAGTCTGTATGGGCCCTTCCAAATTTGTGATTCTGTGTTAATGCTAATGGTGTTGCACATGAGTAGGGGTGTGCAAGCCAAAAATTTTCGGCTATAGCCGAAAGTAGAAAGCCGAAAGAAAATTCTCTATCGTTAAAGCTGAAAGCCGAAACAAGAATCTCTTTCGGGATTCGGGATTCGGGATTCTTTCGGCATTATTTCGGCATTCTTTCGGCTTTTTTCTATGGGAAAATGCCTCCGTCTTCCAGGACGCCTGGAGGAGGCATTTTCCCACCGAATAAGCCCAAAATTGGTGGGGACCTTCCTCTAACCCTTCTCTAACAACCACCCAAGTTTCAGACAGATTGGACTTTGGGGGGCCATGTTATGGCCCCCCAAAGCAGGTCCCCCCATCCTCCCATAAAGGAGCATCTTCTTCATTATTTCCTATGGGGAAAAAATGAAGAAGCAGGCTTCCTTTGCCAGGGGTGGCATTTTGCATGCAAAATGCCCCCTTACCCTCAGGGGCCCTTCTCCCACCCCTCCTCCCACCCCCCACCAAGGCTCAGCCTGCTCCCACTTGGGGGGGCCATTTCATGGCCTCCCCAAGTAGGTGCTCTAATCTCTACCACTGACAGCTGGGGGAGGCTTGTGTTGCCAGGAGTGGCATTTTGCATGCAAAATGCCCCCCAACCCTCTGGGGCCCTTCTCCCACCCCTCCTCCCACCCCCCACCAAGGCTCAGCCTGCTCCCACTTGGGGGGGCCATTTCATGGCCTCCCCAAGTAGGTGCTCTAATCTCTACCACTGACAGCTGGGGGAGGCTTGTGTTGCCAGGGGTGGCATTTTGCATGCAAAATGCCCCCCAGCCCTCTGGGGCCCTTCTCCCACCCTTCCTCCCACCCCACACCAAGGCTCAGACTGCTCCCACTTGGGGGGGCCATTTCATGGCCTCCCCAAGTAGGTCCTCTCAGCCCCTAAAGTCCACCCCTTACAGCCCCACACAAACCCAATTCCCCCCCAGCTGCCGCACACAGACCCAAATCCCCACATTAGCCCCTCACAGACCCAAATCCACCCCCACCTGCCCCACACCCATAACCCCAGGAACAGGCTGGCAAAGGCCAGCCCTCTCCCTTTGTTCCCTATGCTGGGAACTTCTAAACTCTCTTTCCCTGGGCAATTCTGCACAGCCCAGGGGTGCCACAATGGTGGGCACACTTCTGAGTGCCAGCTGGTCCCTGTGAAAGAACACCTGAACCACAGACACCCTCCCTCAAATTCCCCCACCACCTACAGAGATAGCTGGCCAGCCAGCCCCATTGTTCCCTATGATGGGAACCAACTGCACAACAAAGAATAAAACAAGAACAACACAAAATAAAGTTTTTAAAAAATTATTTTCTCCCTTCCAAAGTACAAGTAGGCAAAGCATTATGACACATTACACCAGCAGTCCCCCACACAGAAAAATAACACAACTCACTTAACATCAGAGAATCACAAAGCACGATTCCTGTCAAAAACACTTTATTTCTTGAACAGCTTTAGGTTACACAGCAGGGGGGAACACCAAAGGGCTTGGCAGCAGTATCTTACACAAAAATAACACAACTCACTTAACATCAGAGAATCACAAAAGCACAATTCCTGTCAAAAACACTTTATTTCTTGAACAGCTTTAGGCTACACAGCAGGGGGGGACACCAAAGGGCATGGAAGCAGTATCTTACACAAAAATAACACAACTCACTTCACATTAAAGAATCACCCCAAAAAATTGCTGTCAAAAGCACTTTATTTCTGTAACTGCTTTAGGTTACACAGTAGGAAGGCACCACAGAGCAGGAAAGCAGTGTACTACACAAAAATAACACAACTCACTTCACATCAGAGAATCACACAAACACAATTGCTGTCAAAAACGGTGAAGTGGGTTGTATTATTTTTTGTAGTACATTGCTATCATGCCCTTTTGTGCCCTCCTACTGTGTAACCTAAAGCTGTTCAAGAAATAAAGTGTTTTTGCCAGGAATTGTGTTTTTGTGATTCTCTGATGTTAAGTGAGTTGTGTTATTTTTGTGTAAGATACTGCTTCCATGCCCTTTGGTGTTCCCCCCCTGCTGTGTAGCCTAAAGCTGTTCAAGAAATAAAGTGTTTTTGCCAGGAATTGTGTTTTTGTGATTCTCTGATGTTAAGTGAGTTGTGTTATTTTTGTGTAAGATACTGCTGCCATGCCCTTTGGTGTTCCCCCCCTGCTGTGTAGCCTAAAGCTGTTCAAGAAATAAAGTGTTTTTGACAGGAATCGTGCTTTGTGATTCTCTGATGTTAAGTGAGTTGTGTTATTTTTCTGTGTGGGGGACTGCTGGTGTTATGTGTCATAATGCTTTGCCTACTTGTACTTTGGAAGGGAGAAAATAATTTTTAAAAAACTTTATTTTGTGTTGTTCTTGTTTTATTCTTTGTTGTGCAGTTGGTTCCCATCATAGGGAACAATGGGGCTGGCTGGCCAGCCATCTCTGTAGGTGGTGGGGGAATTTGAGGGAGGGTGTCTGTGGTTCAGGTGCTCTTTCACAGGGACCAGCTGGCACTCAGAAGTGTGCCCACCATTGTGGCACCCCTGGGCTGTGCAGAATTGCCCAGGGAAAGAGAGTTTAGAAGTTCCCAGCATAGGGAACAAAGGGAGAGGGCTGGCCTTTGCCAGCCTGTTCCTGGGGTTATGGGTGTGGGGCAGGTGGGGGTGGATTTGGGTCTGTGAGGGGCTAATGTGGGGATTTGGGTCTGTGTGTGGCAGCTGGGGGGGAATTGGGTTTGTGTGGAGCTGTAAGGGGTGGAATTTAGGGGCTGAGAGGACCTACTTGGGGAGGCCATGAAATGGCCCCCCCAAGTGGGAGCAGGCTGAGCCTTGGTGGGGGGTGGGAGGAGGGGTGGGAGAAGGGCCCCAGAGGGTTGGGGGGCATTTTGCATGCAAAATGCCACCCCTGGCAACACAAGCCTCCCCCAGCTGTCAGTGGTAGAGATTAGAGCACCTACTTGGGGAGGCCATGAAATGGCCCCCCCAAGTGGGAGCAGGCTGAGCCTTGGTGGGGGGTGGGAGGAGGGGTGGGAGAAGGGCCCCTGAGGGTAAGGGGGCATTTTGCATGCAAAATGCCACCCCTGGCAAAGGAAGCCTGCTTCTTCATTTTTTCCCCATAGGAAATAATGAAGAAGATGCTCCTTTATGGGAGGATGGGGGGACCTGCTTTGGGGGGCCATAACATGGCCCCCCAAAGTCCAATCTGTCTGAAACTTGGGTGGTTGTTAGAGAAGGGTTAGAGGAAGGTCCCCACCAATTTTGGGCTTATTCGGTGGGAAGATGCCTCCCCCAGACGTCCGGGAAGACGGAGGCATTTTCCCATTGAAAAGCCGAATGAAAGACGAAAGAATCCCGAAACGTTTCGGCTTTTTTCTTTCGGCTACCCGAAACGTTTCGGGATTCCCCGAAACGTTTCGGCATTCCCTGAAAGAAGCCGAAACACTTTTGTTTCGGCATTCTTTCGGCATTCTGAATGCCGAAACGCACATCCCTACACATGAGAGGTCCAGGAGAATCAGCAGATTTGCAGACTCTATGTTCATTTCCTGGGACAGGTCATCCACCATGGCAATAAAGGCACTTTCAGTCCATAACCAGGCCGGAAAAGATCCAAACAATTCTTTTCATCCAGGAATCCCTGGAGTGGTCCAGCCACAACAAATTCAATCACCTTATTCAAGAATGGAACATTTGTGCTTAAAATCAACTTACACACCAAGGATACAATGTTGACAATAACTGAATAGGTAGCACAACCTTTGTTGTGCTATACGGAATATGGTTCAGTTATCTATTACATAAAACAAAAACTGAACTGTAGAGTACTATAGACTTTAAATATAGTATACTTCATTAATGTAGTATACTAATGTATACTACATTAAAGATATAATTTTTAGAACTCTAGGAATAAAACATTCAAATATCTCTGTAAAATAAATAAATTAATAATAGTAGTAATAATAATGATAATAGTAAATGTGCTACTTCTAGGCAGATTAGTGCTCCACTCAGAACAGTTAACAAGATTAGTGTTATTATTATCCCCACAATACAGCTGAGGAGTTGGGGCTGAGAGGTGTGGCTTACTCAAGACTAGAGATGGGCATGAACAGAAAAAAACGAACATGATGTTCATTGTTCGTTGCCATCCATGAACAGGGACTCACAAACAACCACAAACATGACCCTGTTCATGAACATGTTTGTGGCTGGCTGTTCGTAGGGGCCAGCAGGCTCTCCTCCAGCCATCATCCAAGTTTGGTCGAGATCCCTACTGCACCACTCCCAGAAACCTGACTTGAGCAGGCACCAGGAAAGGTACCAGTAACAAATAATAGCTTGGCCCCAGAGCCTGGCAGCAGCCCTGGAACCTGAGGGTGGGTAGATCCCTACCACACCACTCTCAGAAACCTGACCTGAGCAGGCAGCAGGAAAGGTACCAATAATAAATAATAGCTTGGCCCCAGAGCCTGGTAGCAGCCCTGGAACTTGAGGGTGGGTAGATCCCTACCGCACCACTCCCAGAAACCCTACCTGAGCAGGCAGCAGGAAAGGCACCAATAGTAAATAATAACTTGGCCCCAGAGCCTGGCAGCAGCCCTGGAACCTGAAGGGTTAGATCCATATCCCACCACACACAAAGAAAATTCAAGCTCCAATGCACTGTCCCTGTCTCTCTATCAAAATGCCAACAGCAGCTGCCTGTCCCTCTCCACTGTCTGCAAAGACTAGCCAGAGTTGGGAGCCCCCCTCCCCCCTGCTCTTTGCCCCCTTGTAACAAATTTGGAGCTCCACACTTGGAAGGAAGACCTGCCTATCAAGCTAAATTGGGCTTAGATTGGGGTTTCCAGGGCAACAGCTGGAGTTCAGATAGAGTTCAGACAATCCCTGCCTACGTTGCCAAGGGAATTGATTGCAGGTGCCAAACTGTCTGGCTTGATGAACAGCAACGAACGAGGCTTGCAATGACCACCTGTTCATTTAGAATGGGGCCTAATGAACAGCTTGTTCTTGAACAGCGGATTGGGCTGTTCGTGGCTTTTTTTTGTTCATATTGCTGTTCATGTCCATCTCTACTCAAGACCACCTGCTGAGCTTGTAGTAGTAGTAAAATTTGAACTAGCAGAGTGCTGATTCACAGTCCAACCACTTAACTGCTACAGCATACAGTTTAGGGATTGGTATATACATACATATATATATATATATATATATATATATATATATATATATATATATATATATATATATATATATATATATATATATATATATATATATATATATATATATATATATATATATATATATATATATATATATATATATATATATATATATATATATATGTATGTATATATACGTATATATACGTATATATACGTATATATACGTATATATACGTATATATATGTATATGTATATGTATATGTATATGTATATGTATATGTATATGTATATGTATATGTATATGTATATGTATATGTATATATAATCTAGAATTGTTTTAACTGCTTTGCTTTATCTGCTTTGCATGATGAGAACTAATGTGTCCTAAACTTGTAAAATATTATCAAGCCGTAAATGGTGTTATGTAAGGGGGGGAAATACCTGTTGGTACTTGTTGGGACAAGACAGCTCAAACTTCCCTTTATGCTACTTACCTCTGTACTCTGCTGATTATTTTAAAAATATAAAGATTGTTAAAGATTGAAAGAAGATGTTTGAAGGTTTGGTATAAATTACATAAGAACAATTTCTTTGCTGGATGTTTTAATCTGGTATTACACCCATTATAGACTGAATGAGATGTATGTAGCTGGCAAAAGATATAAATGGCATAAATCTGGATTTTGAATATATGTGGTGGCCATTAAGATCTTTTGGGTAAAAATAGAGAGAGAACATTATACCTCATATAGATTAGCATTTACTCCAAGAAGTTTTGTTGTTGAACACACTGGGAGATTAAATACTCATTGTCTGTAAGACTATGATTCATGATTTATTAACAGTGGTTAAACTTCTAATAGCAGAGAGGGGGGGGCAATTACAGTCAGAGCATGGTTTCTATCAATACAATCAACACAGTCCTAAGCACAGTTACTCAATGGGCTTAGACTGTAGTAAATTTGCTTAGGATTGCACTGAAAAGTCTGGTATTTGGTTACACTACCTTGTTTAAAATGGTCTGTTTAAAAAATGGTAGGCAGAAAATATTTTGCTTTTTTAAAAGTTGTCAATCTTTTCTTAATTTTTGGTATCAAACTAGCAGCATAACTATTGTTTTTTAACTGCTCTTCTCTGATATAATTATTGCTATAATATTATTGGAATTGTGTTGTACGATTTACATAAAACAAAATAAAAGAATTTTTTTAAAGAATAGAACATTTGAGACTAGGGTTGCCAGTCCCCCATTGGGGGTGGGAGATCACCTGCTCCCACCCTCCTACCTCCACCCCGCTTACCTAGCCGTTGAGGGAAAAGGCAGGGGAACTCTTTTCGTAGGGCATGTTCTCGGGGAGCGGAGCATGCTCCACAGTGGGCCAATTTAGACCTCCAACTGGCCAAATTGGGCCTTTTTGGGGCCTAAATTGAGCCACTATAAGGCACAGGAGCTCACAAGGACTCTCCTAGCAGCTCTCCTGCGCAAAACAGGGGCCAAATTGGGCCCATTTGGGGCCAAAATCAGCCCATTGCAAAATGCAGGAGCACTCCAGGGCTCATGGCACTGCCCTGGCGGCACTCCCATGCCCCACGGCCAATTTTGGCCCCCAAAGGGCCTGATTTGTCCCCAAATGGGCCAAGATTGGCCCAATGCAGAGCACGGGAGTGCTCTATGGAGTGGCACAAGACCTGTGCAATGACATCACTTCCTGGAAATGATGTCATCACACAGTCTGGGAACGTGCACATTTTGCTTGTATGCAAAGACAACTAAAAGGTGAGTGCCAGCCGGATTGACGAGGATCTGGCAACCCTATTTGAGACTGATCTATACTTGTTCAAAACTCCTAGTTAGGTTTCTTTAGTTGAAGATGCACCCACCACCTATTTAAAGACTAGGGCTACCACCTTCTCTCTCAAAGAGACTTTAACTACCTCTCAGACCCAGTCAGCCAGAAACCCACCCCCTGAGCAGATTTAAGCAGCCAGAAAGGGCAAGCTCATACAAGAAAATAGGAGGTCTCAAACTTCCAGCAATCCTCTCCTCGTCCTCAGATTGAATAAACTGAAAAATATTCCAAACAAATGGGCAACTCCTGGCACCAGTTATCAAACTCCACATGAAGCCTAGAGATCTCTTGAATTTACAACAGATCTCCAGATGATAGAGATCAGTTTAAAGCTAGCATTTGATTATACCTTCATAACACTAATAAATATTTTTCTGTGTTGTCCATGCTGAATGTTAATGAACAATTTTTAATGTTTTATTAATTTTTATTTTGTAAGCTGCCTCAGCAGATTCCCTGGAGAGACATCACAAAACTTTTCTAAATAAATAAACTCCTCGTATTAAGTGAAATCAACAATTCCATCAAGATATATTGCAGCTACAGTTCCCCCTTCTTTCATTGTTTAATATATTTGTTAGAGTCTGCAGTAAAAACATATGTTATGTATATGTAGTTTATATGTGGCTTGTCCCCAAGTATCCTGGGAATTATAGTTTGATAAGGATAACAAGAATTCCTTCTTGGGGACCAGTATTCTCCATGCAATTGCCCTGGATTTCTTAGGAAAACCCAGTATATTTTAAGCCACAGGATTTTTTAAATGCACTTTAAAGGGATGCATATTTTAAAACAGGAGAATCAAAAGGCATGTTGTGCCTCTTAAACCTCCATAACATTTTTATTACTAATAACCACATACAATTATATTTATCTTGACCTTTCCCCTAAACAGGGAGGGAAAGACTTCAGGATGTTATCAATAATATGTACGATTTCTCCCAACTTGCAACTTCTGTTGGACACTGTTGAGTTCATCTGAGTTCCTGGAGAAGGTCATAGCTTGACAGGTTCCCAGAGGAAATTTTAGGTTGTACTAATTAATTCTCTTTCAAGCCACTGAAGATTTAATTAGAAATCTGCAGAGGATTTAGTATTTCCTGTCCAAAGTGCAATTAATAAATACCAGAATGCTGGAGCCAAGGAAGACATTGCTGCAGGTGGCTTTGCCTTTCAGTCACCTGCAAGTGTAGGTAAGCTGGTAAGAATAATGTCTTTGGTTGACAGGAAAGCAGCTTTGTCAGCTGTAAATTATAAGATGGCATTAGTTCTATATTGGTGAAAATGCTGCACCTTTAAGGTATCAATAAAAATAATAAGATGGCAGACTATTAGACCAAGACACAGATATCACTTGTAGAAAGATACTTCTTCCACAATGAAATCCAAACCAGAGTGCACTTCAGAAAAGCCCTCCCACAAATCTCCAACCCTTCCTCTCAGCATTACCCCTCTTTTAAACATCACACATGTGTGATGACCGTATAATTCCCCCCACCCCTTTTCTTTATTTTTTAAAATGTTCCTTGAGCTATTACGATATCTACTCAAAGGAAATCATATTGCAGTGCTTGCTACATTGGATCACTCAACAATTAGACTATCAGTCTAGGAACAACATTGAGAATGGAATGCCATTTCTGATTTTGTTTTAAATATGGAATCGCACTATCGAGCCACTCTACTGTTCGCATATTTATTAAACTTTTACATTTAAAACTGTGAACAGGAAATCAACTGTAGAAAACAGAGTACTACACATGCGCAGTTTCTACAGAAGCTGAAAGACAGGACAATGGTATAGCTCAATTCCACATTTGCTCAACAACAAAAAAAGGAAAGTTGGCCCAGAATGTGCCAACATCATTTGTGACAAGGCACAGATTAAAAATGCATTTTCTGTTTTGGGACCTTTTTTTACGCAACAAACACCCACAAAACACACATAAGGACAATGCATGTGAAAGGTGATTTCTCGAAGCAGATTGGGAAGGCGCAGCTTTGGGACAGGGACCCCCTCCCCCTCCAAAACTGGAACATGTGGAAACAGCCCTTGTCATATTTCTAAAGTCCAGGAAATTTTGCATAAGAGCATCATAGAAGATTTTATTTTGGTTTCATCCTTAACTTCTTTAATTTATCCTGAAATTTAATTTAAAAGTGTATACATAAACCCAGGCTCCCCTTGTGCCACCATTTTGCCTGTCTGGGCCTTGTCCTTTGTGGTCTTGCACTTTACCCTTTGCTTTCAGCTCTGTCATGAAATGGCTCCAGAAAAAAGACCGCTGTTATTGAGGTATAAATCTGGGAATCAAATCTGCCTTTTTGTTAATCTACAAGGACGTCTAAACAATGAAAGAGTGAACTGAATGCTTGGGAGACATATGTACATTGCCACATCACTGTTTCAGACTCTGTTGCCTTATAGAGCAGCACTCAGCAACTGGACTAGAATTTTGACAGTAGCATCTATAGTACTGGGAGTGGCAGTACAAAAGAAGGCCACTGCCACCTTGCCTGTTAAATGTCCAGATTCTAGCATTTCCCTCCTCTGGCTGCCACCTGCACAGCATAACCTGGGAGGGGGGAGGGATTTCTAATTCCTTATAGCTGAAGAAATCCCCCCATCATCATCATGTGAGCAGGACATTAATGTATACAATACTGTAAATCACTAAATTTCGCTTCCGGCACATTAGTTAGCATTCTGAGCAGTTTTCTGGCAATTCCAGCTTTCATTTTTGAATGGAAAACATTTCTAGCCCTCATAGATCCAAAGATAAAAATTTTCAAGAGAAGATTCTTTTTTCTCTGGAACAGACTGGAACTTCCAGTATGCTTGAACTGACACTATTTTACTGTGACCTGGGGGGTGTCAGTCTTATGTATACATTGGAGACGGAATATACTTTCCCTATTACTTAAAATACTGGAACTTTGAGGAGTGAGAAGAAGAAGGCCTTGTCCTCCAAATCACTAAATGCATTATTTATTCTGTAATAAGTATATATGTATATATATTTAAAACACAGTCCTGAATATTCCCAGTCCTTCCCTTTTAGCAAGTAGGACACAAGTTAATGTAGCTTTTTTTAAAGAGTTTGTTTTTAATGTCTTGGCTGCCTTAATATATCCATATTGATCACTGGTGTTGAAAAGGGAGGTTGCCTGCTGTGACTGGCCCTGTTCTACTCTCATTATGCTTTATTAAGCAAAAAAAAATTCTTTATGTACAGGTCCTTTCCACAATGTGTAATACACAACAAGGCCTCAGAATCTGCATGTTTTGTCTGCAATATGGTAAACTAGTATCTGGTTTTGAAGATACCAGTGGGCAGTAATACTGGGAACAAATCTTATTAACAGTGTCCATGTTATCCAAACAGCCCAGGCATCTAGACTAGACCAGAACATCCAGAAGATCACTCAAGACATAACAAGAAGTATAAGACAAGACACTGAACCTTAGAGTAAGGAAACGGGGCACCTACTGTTTGTGGTGCTGCTTATATTATCATTTCAATTTTCCCCTCTACAAAGGGTAAAGAAATAATTTCTTGACATGCGAAGCAAACCACACTAAACAGGATGGGTTCCAGAAATACCAAAATCCAGAGGGTAACACCCCAGGAACCCCACAACTCCGTACACAGAATATGTCAAAATGAATTTGATTGTAATATCATTCCCATTGTATAAATACAAGAGTATACAAAAATTCATACAATATTACAGAAGCTCATTCAATAATACAAAAGTTGTACAATTACATATATACAAATCCATACATCTCCCAAAATGCTGCTTTTTTTATATATATATAATTTTTTATTTTCAATATCTAACATACAACTACTACATACATACATACCCTACAGAACAGTAACTACAAAAGACTACAATAACACAAGGGATAGGAAAGAGGAGAGAAAAAAGAGAGAGGGAGGGAGGGGTGGAAAAAAGGGGAAGGTACCCTACAAACACTAAACACTAAACACTACATTTCTGTTTTCCCTTCATACTGCCATTATTCAAAAGTTAAAGCTTTATATTATATTGATGGAGTGGTTGACCTTACTAAATGCAAATTACAATTTAATTTCAAGTTAAATTTTTCTTCCCCTCCTGGGTCCCGGACGGAGTTCTCTCTGCGCAACTGCAGCCTCAGTGCTCGTTTCCTCCCCCTCCCCCTCAGACTTCTCCTTTTCGTCTTGCTTGGTGCACTGGAATTCTGGGTTCCTGTCCTCAAAATCCCTTAGTTGATCTTCTGATAATATCTTAAAGGCTTGATCTTTATGGGTGAACCAGATTCCTTCCGGGAATAACCATTTGTACTTTATTCCACGTTCTCTCAGAAGAGCTGCGAACTTTTTATACTTAAAACGTCTTTTCCGGACTAGAAATGGGACGTCTTTCAATATCTTAATTTTGTTGCCCAAGAAGTCCAAATCCACATTGTATGAATTGTATAGGATAGTGTCCCGGATCCTCTTAGATGAAAAATCGATGATGATCTCGCGCGGCAACTGACGCTTCATTGCATACTTTGAAGTAGCCCGACGGGCTTCCAAAATGGCGCTTTTAACTTCTTCTTTAGTTGCCCTCGCAGGTGTCGCCAATAATTCCGAGACAAGACCCCGTAAGTCCTCGTTTTCCTCCTCTTTCACATTCTGGAGGCGCAAAATTGTCTGTGTTCGTTCCACTTGTAGCCCGATCAACTGATTCTCAACCAGTTTAAGCTCTTTATTCGTAGCCTTCATGAGTGACACACTTTCCCGAGCAGACTTCTCTGCCCCCCCCGCTGCTTCCTTGATGGTTTTCACTTCGCTCTCAATTAAGCCCACCCTTTGATCTGTTTCATTCAGCTTGTCAACAAAGGGTTTTATAGCTTCACCAACCGCCCTCCGTACAATTTCCTCCAGCGATTCTCCCTTTAAGGCAGCCGAAACTGACTTGCCAAGGGCAGGACTTTGTTTTTTTGTTGCCATTTGGGGGGGGGGGGCCGCCAACCAAATTTTGAGACTCAGCAAAGGGGAAGAGTGAGCCTTCTTAGCTTCAGATCTCACCTCTCCTTCACGTACGCTTGTAATAACAGAAGGAATTCGCTTACTTGTAGGCTCTCGCCTAGTTCTGCTCTTTGCCGTTTCTCATGGCCCGGCAGCACTCGAGGCGCCACGCACGTCCGCCGGCCTCCGTAGGGACAAACGGGCAATTAACCCCCCGCATTGATTCCGGGGGGCTCTTCCCGCAGCGTCCCGGACCCAGCCTCCCTCACTGGGAGTTTTGGGGGCTAATCTTCACAGATCAGCCGCCCGGACAGGGTGCTCGGCCGCTTCCTCTCGAGCCAGCGAAGAGGAGCGTCCGACATGGCGGAGAAAACGAAACCGAATCCCATCTCCCAAAATGCTGCTGATAGCAAACGCCAGTTCCTTTGCGCAGCTAAATCCTCTCCTATGCAAGTAGCTGGAGAGGGGGTAATTCCTAAAACCCGTATTCGTCCTACACATGAAGACGGAAGTTCAAAATAGCTGTAAGTGCAACTGTAAATATTCAAAGCGGCTAATTCCGAGGTACAAAAACAGGATCCCCCGCAGGATCTCCCGGTGAATGGTAATGAGCCCGCCAGCTAAAGTTGCTCGTTTCGGTTTCCCTTCATCTTGGCCTCCTCTCTGCCATGGAAATATTATAAATTATAAGCCACATTTATTTCAATAAATAAACAGTATATTCCATTCCTTTTACTTACATGCACATAACAATCAGGATCACAATTTCCAAACTGATACGCCCGTGGCGGCGCTTTCCCTTTTCAATTAGTGCTAATTCACAGCAGGTGCTTGTCTACAGTACTGTCTCTTTTTATTCCCTTCCATCACATTTTCTCATTCCTCTTAAAGGTACAGTAATGTGCATCCCCCAATGAACTGCTACAGATGTCATCAGGCAACAATCACAAGAACACTGCAAAATTAATCTCACTATTTAGCCCATAGGGCGTCAAACAATTCATTTTATGAATCCATTGGGCTTCAAGTTGTAATAATTTACTGTTGTTGCTATTATCAAATTGCACCACTTCCAATACCGAATATCTAAGTTCTCTTTCATTGTTATGGTACTTAATAAAATGATCTACCAATGGGGCTTCCAGATTTCTTGTGCGGATCTTAGAAAGATGTTCCCTTATTCTCACTCTAACTGGTCGTTTTGTACTGCCCACATAAGTCAGAGGACAAGGGCACTGGATAATGTACACTACTTGTGATGTAGAACATGTAGAGAAGGACTTAGAATAAAGCGATCTACCTGTATCAGGATGTTTAATCGATGTTAATGGTATACTTAGAGCACAAACATTACAATGCCCACACGTATGGTGACCAATCAGTAATGATGAAACAGTAGCCTCTCTAAAGTCTGAGTGTACTAAAACATCACGCAAGCTTCTAGTTCGCCTGAATCTGACCTTTAAAGGTAAATCACATCCTGGTATATCCTTAATAACATGCCAATGTCTTTTAACAATGCTGGCTATGTTACCGGCTAAATGGGAAAACTCAAGTCCCCATGTGATGCCCCTGTCATCATGCCTCCATGTGTCATGAAAATGCAGAAGATCTTGCCGTGGTTTAGCTACTGCTCAACTGAGGGCACTTTCTACTACTTCTCTCAGATAGCCCCTAGACTCAAATGCTCTACTCATATTACATGCCTCCCGTTTGAAGTCTGAACCGCTGGTGGAATTGCGTTTCAGACGGAGGAATTGACCATAAGGGATATTGTTTTTGAGGTTGCGTCTGTGAAAAGATGAATAATTAAGATAAGCAGATCGATCCGTTGGTTTTTTATAAGGTCTAACCCCTAGCCTGGTTTCAGAAATTTTATGTACTACCACATCTAAAAATGGTATACATTGCTCATGTCCCTGGTGGGTGAACTTTATATTGTTATCTATCTGATTCAACCAGCTCACAAAGTTATTTACATAGTCCCGCCCCCTAATTACGAGGAAAATGTCATCAATGAATCTCTTCATGAAGACAATGTGTTCAAAAAAAGGATTATTGGCTTGGTTTAAAATAAACCATTCTTCCAAGTCAGCCATAAATAAATTGGCAATGCATGGGGCTGCCAAACTGCCCATGGCAATCCCCTTAATTTGATAGAAAAATTGTTGTCCAAAACGAAAATAATTCCTCTCTAAAATGGTGTCTAACAAATTCAAAAGAAAAGGGGTAGGGGGGTGGTCCGTGCGTCTGTTTAACAACACATTCTCAACAACCGAAATGAGCAACTTTAGCTGGCGGGCTCGTTGCCATTCACCGGGAGATCCTGCGGGGGATCCTGTTTTTGTACCTCGGAATTAGCCGCTTTGAATATTTACAGTTGCACTTACAGCTATTTTGAACTTCTGTCTTCATGTGTAGGACAAATACGGGTTTTAGGAATTACCCCCTCTCCAGCTACTTGCATAGGAGAGGATTTAGCTGCGCAAAGGAACTGGCGTTTGCTATCAGCAGCATTTTGGGAGATGTACGGATTTGTATATATGTAATTGTACGACTTTTGTATTATTGAATGAGCTTCTGTAATATTGTATGAATTTTTGTATACTCTTGTATTTATACAATGGGAATGATATTACAATCAAATTCATTTTGACATATTCTGTGTACGGAGTTGTGGGGTTCCTGGGGTGTTACCCTCTGGATTTTGGTAAAGAAATAATTTGCCAGCCAAAAAGTTTTTTCCATCCATCTGCTCACATGACTTCTACATTCAGGGCATGTTTGTCACTGATCACTGAATCCTGGGTATCAAGGCATGATAAGTTAGAACTCTCTATGGTGAGCTTCTCATATTTATTTATTTATGTTATCTGCAGTCTGCTTCTCTCACTGAGACTCAAGTCAGATTACACAATGTAAACCAATAGTTTAATCTCAGAGTTACTGGGATTTCCTGGCAATTCTTCCTCATGATCTGGACCATCTTGTGCAGTAACAGAATTTTCAATTGATAACTAGGTAATATTGATAAGGTAATGATAATTTATGGACTTGCCCTGAGATCACATAACTGTAGTCTGCTCTTCACATGATCTTAGTTTGTTCTAAACCAAGGCTTAGGCCAAATCCACACTTACCGGCATAGTGCTAAACAGTTGGAATGATAGTGTCTTCCTGGCACGTTTAATGACATCATTGTGCCACGATGCTGCTCTTGTGGCGCGATAATGTCAGAAAAAGCACCAGGAAGATGCTATCATTCCGTTTAGTGCTATGCCAGTAAGTGTGGATTCAGCCTTAGAGACTGGGAAAACAACCTTTCTAAAGCTCATAAGGTAGTATATAGAGGTTCCCTCTTTCCCAACCTCTAGCTTGCCAAGCCCAATTCATAATGACACTTTAAGTGTTTCTGTAGCTTCTTGTAGAAGCTTCATCTGTACGGGTAAGCTACTAGTTGAAGGCGCAGAATTTGCAAAATGGAAGGTGCAGGGTGTGCAAAACGGAAAAAACGAATGGCAAATATATCTGAAAATTGCTAGTTTGGTTCATTAAAGTGGCTTCCAGAATGGAAACAAATTCGAGAAGCGAAACTGTAGCAAGTCCCACCCAAAAGCTTGTGTGTTTCAGTTCGGTTCTACCTGTGCAGCAACTGCGCAGGCAGACAGGCCAGGCAGTGTGAGCCAACAGCATCTTGTTTTCCTTAACAGCAAGTCTGCTCGCAACCAATTGTATCCCAAGGGGAGAGCAAGAGAGACTCTGAGCCCTTAGCATTATACCAAAGAATTCCATTGGCGTGAAGGGGAATGTGTGCAGTGCACATGAATGCATTTTTCCAGGACAGTATTTGACCACCCCCCCTCACCCATCTGTTTTGGAAACATCCACTCACATTCAATTTAATTTAACTTTGTTGGAGGGGAAGAGGGAGGTGCATCTTTGGGGGGGGATGCTTCCCAGGCAACTGCATTGTCTCCCTGCTAATCGGGACTAGGGAGCACTGTCACTCCTTCGCACCATCATCTTTGGAATACAGAGAAAGAAGAACCTATAAAGGCAGTGATGTAGTTGCCTCAGCATCTCTCCCTGTTCCTCCATCTGCATCAGTAAGTGATGGCTTGGAGTCTGCACTCCTCAGTTTGAGATATGTCCATTCATTCCCCGCCTCCTTTCCCTTATTTTTATTTTCTTTCTGAAAATGAGGAGAGTTGGTTAGGGGAAGCTCAGTGATGCAGAATCTTCCAGAGAGGCTGGAGGAGGGTTTTGTCACTGATGATCCTTCTAACATTCCTGTGGGGTCCAGCAGTCCTGAGGTGAGGAAGGAGGGGAGCCATGGGCATGTGGAAGAGGAAGAGGTGGAGCTGCTGCTTGAAGCAATCCCTCCTGCTTCTCCCAGACACAACTCTCAGCAACCCCTCCTGCCCCTTCCAGACACAACTCTGTGTCTTCAATGGGCACTTCATGGGATGTAGCTCAACAGGCATCCACCATCACAAGTGGACAAGGAGGCCACACCACATCTGTAGTATGGAACTACTTCCAGAAAACAGAGGATGTCTGCTATGCCTGATACTAGCTTTTCAGAGTGGGGAGAGATCTTGCTCATCTCATCACTTCTGGAATGAGGCACCAAGTGGTGCTTCTTTAGGGAAAGAGACATGATGCTGGTCAGGCAGCTGCCCAGCCACTGGCCACACAGAGGTTGTGTGAATCCATAACCTCCACCTCCAGTTCACTCTCCTCCCAATCTCAGGGGCTAGCATGAGGGCTCCAGACATCCCTGAACAAATCTTTGGTACTGCATGCAGTAGAGTACCTGAGGGTGGGCTCAGGCAGGCAACCAAAATCACTCTCCTCTTTGGCCAATTAATAGGTCTTGATAGAGACCCTGCAGCATAGTAGAGGATATCAGCTTCTGCTCTGCTTCTCTGTGATGCACAATCCCCATTTGCACCATAATGAGCTGGAACGTACTGCCTGCCCATTATAAGGAGTCCAGGGAGTGTGTGAAGGCACAGTTGTCCCTAGGTTTGGGGAAAACTGTGTACTTCACATCAGAACTTTGGACCAGCTGAAATGCACTGGATGCTACCTCTCTCTAACTGTGTATTGGTGGCATCCCAAGGACCTTCAGGGTAGGGCTACCAGTGTTAGAGAGGGAGAAAGATTCCATCAGGCCAGCTACTGCCAAGCTCTGCTCATGTGATGGATGAGGAGCATATGGCAGGCGACATCTCTGCCATCATCCAACAGAGAGTAGAGGAGTGGGTAGGCAGCAATGTCACCCATAGATATGTGATGACAGATGAAAGCACAAATATTTGGTTAGCAGCTGGGGGCTTGGACCTCAGTCACATTTACTATATGGCTCACCATCTCATCATGAGCAATGCCCTCAGGTTGGGAAAGGCCATGCCCAACTTGCATGTTATGTCATGAGACTTCCACCAGCTGATCCAACTTTGACCTAAGATTTCAGGCCACATTTCACGAAGTGTGAAGGCTACTTACAGAGTGTGTGAGAAGCAGGTGAAGAGGTTAAGAATGGCAGGACTTTGATCTGGAAAACCGGGTTTGACTATCCACTCCTCTGCTTGAAGCCAGCTGGGTAACCTTGAGTCAGTCACAGTTCTCTCAGAGCTCTCTCAGCCTCACTCACGTCACAGGGTGATTGTTGTGAGGATAATAACAACACACTTTGTAAACCGTTCTTAGTGGGCTTTAAGTTGTCCTGAAGGGCGGTATACAAATCAAATGTTGTTGTTGTAGTTATTATTCATTACCAACATATTCACTTGTTGGAACTCCACTCATGCCATGCTCGAGAGTCTGGTGGAGCAATGGAGTTGCATGAGTTGTCTGGTGAAATCAACATTATGCTTGGGGGGCGGGCAGACCATTACTTCTGCACAGTGGGAGACTCTTGCCCAAATGGTGCTTGCCTTGAAGCCCTTCAAGGACTTCATTGAGGCATTCTGTAGTGATATGTGTAGCCTGGGTCATATCATTCCCTTGGTGCAGGAGCTTCAGGGGAAGCTAGACAAATTTGGTGGCCCAAGACAAGACCATGCTTCTCTGTTTCCAGAAGTGGAAGCCCTGGTGAGAAGGCTGAAAGACATCACTGACCACCAACTCTAACCTCTCACCAAGGAAAGGGTCTACATGTTAGGAACCATGTGTGTCCCCCCACTTCTATGGTTTGGTTGCCTTGGCAGCCAAATGCTCTCTCCCAACAAAGAAAAAAGCTCTGCAGGGAGATGAGGCAAGTGCAGGCTGTGAAATGTGTCCTCCCCAGAGACAAGGAGGAGGAAGATAAATGGTGAAGGTGACAATGGTTTGGAGGTAGGACTGTGTTCTGCGTAATTTTGGTACCAATAAATGTAAAGACATCTGCCCCAGAGCATCATTTGCCCAACCCCCCTTGAAAAGAATAGTGTATGTGTTCGCATGCACAGCCATCACTCACCTTGTGTGCATGCATTCAACGAACCAAAATAAATGGAAAAACCAAAATGGATTAGATCCTAACCAGCACCAGTGCACCTGGAACAAACCAGTAACTGGGCATTCATTCAGAAACCCCAGATCCAAAACAGAAATGGAAATTTTCTCAGTGCACAGTTCTAGTGCAGAGCACAGGATCACTGCAGGAGTGCCAAATTCAGAAATAGAAATAAAAATAGAAATAGAAATAGAAATAGAAATAGAAATAGAAATAGAAATAGAAATAGAAATAGAAATAGAAATAGAAATAGAAATAGAAATAGAAATAGAAATAGAAATAGAAATAGAAGCCAGGACTTCTCCATTTCTACAACCCTGGCACAGAGGAACCTATGTATTCCATGATTCTCCCTGGAACACACATAATTTCGGTCTTGCACAGAAATGGCAAGCCCAGTTAGCTTGTATATGGGTTTAAAATAGGCTGCTTTTTACCTGCTTGATGTTACTTCTGTGGTAGTTATAGCATGTTTATTTTTGTAAAGGAGTTTCCCTTGCTGTGTGGCCAACTAGGTGACAGTAACCCTAAATCATGTCACTGTGACCTGTTATTTTCTTTTGCTCATTATATATTTTTAGGAATCATGCCCAACAGCTTTCAACTCATTCTGAGGCAATTAATTTACCTCCTGTTATGCTTAGATTGTTTTTCAATCCTAGAGGGTTATGAATCAAAAAATAAAACCTGTTGTGGGAATATATCTAACCTTTCATGTCAAGCTTTCTGGCAGGTTTTGGCCAGATGGAAAATTGAAAGGGGGCTACGAAACCAGCTGTAGGAGCCTCTACCTGTACATATTGCAGGTGTCATATTGCATACCCCTCCAGCCCTCCCTCTCACTTGCTTTCTTCCTACCACCTCAAAGAGGGCCATTTTATATTTGACAAGCCCCATCTGACACAGCAAGTGAATCTCCCTCAGGCACCTGCTTTGATAGCTCTGCTTTCTAACTTTGTTCTCTAGTTCCACATCCTCTTGACTGTTACAAACACAAACTTCACACACACACACACCACCACCACTACCACCACTTTCTGCCTTGTGGAACAAACATTTAATCTGGCTCTTCTTTTAAGACAGCAAACAACATACAACAAAGCAGAATGATATTTCATAACAAGAAGATAAGCCAAAACAGCAATAGAAGCTCTAGCTCTTGCTAAAACCCTGCTAAAATAGCATGAAACAAACTGGGCTTACTTGTCCCATTTCCAGTCACTTCATATTTCCTTATGAATGTCAAATCAAAAGAAAATCAATATGCACACCATGGGAAAAGTTATCAATCATCCAGTGTGCAAAAACTATTGTTAAAATCATTTCATTTAGCTACTTCTCTGAAATACAAATAAAACCCTGCTTTTTATTTAATTTCATTCCTAGGCAAGGCACAGTGCAATATTCATGAAATTTCTGGAGATTTGGGGGTGGGTGTAATATGGGGACAGTGGGATTTGGAGGGGGGGTTCAGCAAAGTGTAATACCATAGAGTCTGCTCTCCAAAGCAGCTGTTTTCTCTAACAGAACAGATCTCTGTGTAGTCTGTAGTACAGTTGGAATTCTAGGAGATCTCCAGGCTCCACATGGAGGCAGGCAACCCTACATGTACCAGAAGCATAGACCAGGCATACTGCAGAAAAATACTTACATATACACGCGTGCACACAAACAGTCTGAACCACATAATATACACCACTTGGGAAGGTAAAATAAAAATCCTAAGATTATTGGATCATTCAGGTTAGGAGAAAATTCTTCCCTGGCCTTGAATAATCTATTGCCCAGAACCAAAGCATAATAAAATGTATTTACCATACTATCCCAGGAAAAATGTAATTAAGCACATGTCCAACATGCTGCCCTTCAAGTCATATAATGATTCTGTGGATAGAGAAGGCAAAACAAAGAGTAGATTGGATTGAAAATTTCCACCCTGTTCATTCAGACATCAGTCCCTGCTTTGTTTTGTTGCCATATCAACTGCATCTGGTAGAAGGCCATGTGTCATTTCAAAGCACACAGCAGCTGGAGTGTGTGGGGACAGGGAGTTATATTAAGACACAGTAGTGGCAGAAAACAGCCACCATAGGCTGCAAAATCACTGTCATAAGGAGTTTTTTTAATCCCGTTAATGGCGGGGGGGTGCAATAGTACAACAAGCACTCCTATAATTCTAATGCTGGAGAACAGGATCTCTCTGGAGCCTCTAATAATTCAGACTCTTGCTGCTCGCCAGTTCTGCCCGGCTCCAGCTTAGCAGACAGGGACACATGTTGAACATGAGACAAATACCAAGATAAAGTGCTGCCGCTGTGCCTGATGTCAATGCTGATAGCGGCTGAGGCTGCTGTTTTGTGCGTGTTGACAGCTGGAGAGCAGGAAAGCAAAATGAGCAACAACAATAAAAATGATGCCTGCTAGATTCAGAGCCTGCAAAGCTGCAAGAAGACGTCTTGACTGGTTTGTAACAGGATGGATGAAGAACTGACTCCCACAATCTTGGTCTCAACATAAAACCAATAGAGGATGTCAAAGTTTTCTGCACCCTGTCTGGAAAGAGTTGGTTGGGATTGTGGAAAGTGATTAATGTTGATGTATAAATTATTTGCAACTGTCCAAATAATCCTTATTGGTTGGAAATTAGCCTATTCCCAAATGGAAAGGGAAACAGCACTGGTTTGAATAAATCTAATTGTTTAGTAGTCAATCTAAGCTATAGAAAACATACAGGTGTTGAAGAAAAATAGCAATCTGATTGGTTTACAATTCAAATTCTGGAACACAGATTATTATTTAAAGACTAAGGACATGGAACATGTTTTTCCACTGAAGACCTATGTAATAATACCCAGGGAAACACATGATTATGAAGTCAAATCCATATGGTTTTGCATGAAGGACATACACAAAAGACTCCTTTCCACATCTCTTCATGGTTCTTTCCTGTATAATTATATCAGGTTTGTATTCCAATCATTCATAACATTTTTTACAATATTTTCTACTATGAATAGTCTTCTGTCAAAGGAAAACATTACCTCGGCAATCATTCATAAGAAAAAATAGAGCAGTGAGAACTGCTTTTACAAACCTGTTCAGAAAGTGGTAGATCTGTGTGCAAAAGCTTGCATTTATTTTAACCTCCATCAGAACTTTATGATGAAAGCTATGCACCTATCTACTGAAAGGGAAAAGTGACAAAAGAATTCCAAAACATATTTTCCATTGTAGAGTCGGATATAAGTTGGAATTAACTCTAATCAGAATAAGAGGTAGATGTGTGAACTCCGAGCTATGTGACCATCAGCTGATCAAACTGCTGACTGATGATCTTTAAAACACACCCAAAGCTCTAACTGTATTACAGCATCATGAGGTAATGGTGTAAAGGTTAGTGAAATGTTACAGGTTATAAAATATGATGAAGGTACAGAGGTGAAGGAAGATATGGGATACCCCTTGTTTAGGCATCTCTTTCCTGGGTGAGTCAAGGTAGTCACTCAAGGTAGAAATCCTGTTCAGCTTTGTTATGAATAATGACAACTGATCACTCAATAGGCAGCAGGACCCAGGGTTTGGTGGTAGGGTTCATAATAGAATAACCCAGATACTTTGTTCTTTTTATTTTGTGATAAAGCTCCTAAAATCATTTTAGCTGTAGCTAAATTTTTTACAGACCTTTCGTCCTTTAAATCATAGATAATTCTGTTGCTCAAGAACATTGTCTCATGGAGCTTTGGTGGGGGAAAGGAAAGAATAAAACAATCCTTGCTGAAGCTATGTCTGAGTTGGGTTATTTGGATGGGATAACTTCTGCAAACTGTACACAGTGTACTTCTGTGTACACTGCCTTGAGTTCCATGGAAGAAAGGCAAACATAGAGACAGATATATTTATATTTGTGTATTAATTTACAAAATGCTTAACAGGAGCTGTGATAAAAATTGCATGCATGCTTTGCTGCTTGATAAGATGCCCAAGATTCTATAAAGATAACAACTGATAAAATGAAGACATTAGAGGAAGACCATAAAACTACTAGCTACAAAAAGAAATAGAAGGAATTAAAACAATTAAAGAATCAATTGGACCAGTTAGAAGTAGAAGAAACACAGAAAAAGTTAAAATATTTAAAGCAAAGACATTTGAATGTGCAAGTAAGTCTGGAAGATATCTAGCACACTGTCTAAGAAAAGAAAGGAAAAAAGGATACCTGGGATCAGGAAAGGAAATCATGTAGTTTATGCAGATCAAGAAGTGCAAACAACACTTCTTGACTACTAAACAGGGATGGCTGACTTACGGAGACTTACTAGAATTCTCACAAGGAGATTGTAAATTGAAGACAAGGAAAGATCTAACAGCTAAAGGTTATAAATGTCAATGGTTTTTCTATACCCAACTTCTGAAAATGAAATATGGCCCTCAAGTCATAGTTATGGCGACCCCTGGTGGGGTTTTCATGGCAAGAGACTAACAGAGGTGGTTTGCCATTGTCTGCCTCTGCAACCCCTGTCATTGGAAGTCTTCCACCCAATTACTAACCAAGGCCGACCTTGCTTGGCTTCTGAGATCTGATGAGATCAGACTCTCCTGGGCTATCCAGCTCAGCCTTAGATCAGATAAAAAATTATGGGGCTTTGATTACGAAAAGACAGAGTTTGAAAAAGAGCTCTGTACAAATGATGAACATGTTATTTCCAAAATGTACAAACTTTTGCTGAAATTTTGAAATGGAAGAAGAATCTGTGAAAGATTGTATGGTAAAATGGGCTAAAAATTTTGGGTATAATATACCATTTTGGGTATAATATACCAATGGACCAGTGGAAAAATATGTGGGTAAAGGGGCTCAAATTCACTTTGAATTCCACACTTAAAGACAATTTCTATAAAATTATGTATCTGTGGTATATGTTTCCTGATAAATTAGCAAAAATGAGTAAAGGTATGTCAAACAAATGTTGAAAATGTGAGCAACATGAAGGAACATTTTATCATCTTTGGTGGACTTGCCCTATCACAAATTCATATGATAATACAAAAAATGTTGAAGATCAATATACAATTTAAACCAGAAGCCTTTTTGTTGGGACAAATGGATAAACAGTTGGAAAACAATGGCACTTTATTTCTATATATGACCATGGCAGCTAGGCTTTTGACCCCAGCCAGGAATAAAGAGGCAGACAGAAGGCTTTGGGTATTAAAGGGCCACTTTTTATTCAACATACAGCATAACTGTCAATACAGCAAGAGATCTAGCTGCAGTACAGGTCAAGCCCTGGCGTCCATGCCAGGACTGTCGCCTTGACCTGTCTGAGCGAGCCATGCTGCCTCGGGTGCGAGCCAACCATATGTATGGCTGCAACCCAACCAGCCAGGCAAATGGTTTCCCCCTTAAAGCTCCAACCACTCCACCATGAAGCCTGAAGGAAGAAATTGTACAGGGGGTCCCAGTGGCAGTGGCAGTCTGCCCTCTCAGCTGGAAGCTGTGAAGCCCACCAGCTGATCCTGACAGACCCCAATGCCCCTAATGGGGATATGCCAAGGGGACTCACCAGCCCGTTCCCTTTTCCCAACTCTGTCCTGCCATAGGTAGGGCCAAGCCTCTGCTTAGGCCCTTGCACCCCACAGGGGGCTTGTGGCCAACCTGAGCCCTTGCCATAAATCATCCAGGAATATGTCGTTCCCTGCCACCGAGAGGTGTATGGTGTCTCACCTGTAGAGGTCAGAAGCTGCGGCACAAATTCTTGGGTGGGGCAAGTTTGGTATAGAGAGCCAGTTTGGTGCAGTGGTTAAGAGCGATGGACTCTAGTCTGGAGAACCAGGTTTTATTCTCCATTCCTCCATTTGAAGTAGGGATCCCAGACCCCCGATGGGGGCAGGGGATCCCCGCCCCCACTCCCCACACCCTGCCCCCACTTACCTGAGCAGTGGGGGGGCATGCACCTTCCTTGCACGCTTCCCCACAGTGCGGCACGCTCCCATGTGCCGCAGCTGCCAGGATCAGGCCCATTTTGGCCTGGATCGGGGCTGCTCATTCTGCTGCGGATTGGGACCCTTTTGAGGTGCTGCGGAGTACACTCCGTAGCGCCTCAAAAACAGGCCTGATCAGCAGCAGAACGGTCCGTTTCCAGCGCTGCAGAGCACAGGAGCACTCCACAGCGCCCGAAAATGGGCCTGCCCAGGGGCCGTGCGATGACGTCACCCCTGAAGTGATGTCATCGCGCCTGTGGGGGCACGCGCATGCACTCTGCGCATGCTCATCTCCCTCTCCCCAAAGGTAAGTGCCAGGCCTCTGTGCCCCATCGGGAGGTTGAGGGGGCCAGACAATCCTAATTTGAAGCCAGCTGGGTAACCTTGGGTCAGTCACAGCTCTCCGGCACTCTCTCAGCCCCACCCACCTCACAGGGTGTTTTGTTGTGGGGATAATAATGGCATACTTTGTAAACCACTCTGAGTTGGTATAAATTGTCCTGAAGGATGGTGTATAAATTGAATGTTATTATTATCAATATATACCAAGCTCCTCCCCCATAGGTTTAAGGAGAGCTCTATTAGTTCTGCACCTAGCTTCGTTCATTCCCCTGGCATCCAAGCCTTCCCTTGGCATCCAAGCCTTTCGACATGGAAGGATAGCCGACCAAATAATCATTCCAACCGCCAAGTTCCCAGCGGTGCTAGGAGTGTGCTGGCTTCAGGACCATGAACCATACATCCAGTGGAAAGTAGGGCAAATGTATTTCCCGGCGGGAGACTGCAAACAGCATGTGTAGGATGCAAAGTGGGGAGCCCACCCCCCAATGATGCCTGAGACTGTGTGCCTTACATGGGAGGAAATTAAGGAGATACCCACCAAGTATCAGGATCTGAGGCAAGTGTTTGAGAAGGGGGAAGCTGATGAACTCCCTCCTCATCAGGCCACGGACTGTGCCATTGAGTTGATTCCCGGACAGACCCTTCTCAAGGGAAAGCTGTATTCAATGAGCCCAGCAGAACGCGAGGAGCTCCGCAAATATGGCGAGGGGATTCATCAGATCAGTGAGCTCCTCTTCATGCAGCCCCAGTGTTATTCCGAAAGAAAAAGGATAAGGGCTTAAGACTTTGTATGGATTACTGAGGGATCAATGCTGTTTCCATGTCCAATGCTTACCCACCCCCTTATCAGGGATTTATTGGGGCCAGATGGAGTAAAGCCGAGTGCTAAATTGGCCTGGTCTAACAAACGTCAGCAGTCATTTGAGAAGCTGAAATTACTCTTTACCTCCGAACCCACACTGTGCCGTCCAGATGAAAACTGGAAATTCATTGTGCAGGTAGATGTAAGTGACACTGCAATGGGAGGAGTGATATTGCAGGATGGGGGGATGGGTGGTTACACCCCTGTGCATATGTCTCCCCCAAATTTTCTGACCCTGAGAGACATTGGTTGGTGTGGGACAAAGAAGCATCTACCATTAAATTAGCTCTGTCAACATGGTTCCATTGGCTTGAAGGGGCTAAAGTACCATTTGAGGCATGGACGGTCCATAACAATTTGGTAGCCCTCCACTTGCCCCAATGGCTGGGAGTAAAGCAGCTTAGATGGGCGGAGTTTTTCTCAGAGTTTCAATTTATGCTCAAACATCTCCCCGGGACTACAAATTTCCTGGCAGATGCCTTATCACGCCTCCCACAACAGGAAAGTCAAGGAAGGAAGGTAATAGACACTATGTTCACACCAACACAGCTGGGCGGGGCTGTGGTGACATACCAGCAGGCCTGTAAACTTTTGGTAAACCTGCTAGACTCTTGATTAGAAAAAGTAAGAGAAGAGCAAGGAAAGGAAGGTGGGGCAGGCTCTCAAGATCCTCTGATGGAGGAAAAGGAGAGGTGCTGGTACAGAAATGACAAACTATGCATACCAGAAACCCTGCATGGAGAAGTTCTAAAAAAATGTCACGATGACAAGTTGGCTGGTCATTTTGGATTTGTTAAAACCTTAAATTTGGCCCAAAGACACTTTGGTGGCTGGGAATACGAAGAGAGGTATCCCAGTATGTGATGACTTGTCCAACCTGCCTAATGGGAAAAAACTGGGGGAGGGGGGAGCTTCCAGGACTATTGCAACTGATAGAAACCCCTTCTAGACCCTGGTCTATGATTTCTTGGACTTTATTATAGACCTTCCCGCTAGTAAGGGAAAAACTGTGATCCTGGTGGTAGTGGACTTAAAACAAACCCACTTTGTACCATGCTCTAAGCTACCTACAGCAAAAAACCTGGCTACCCTGTTTATGCAGACTATAGTACATCTGCACTCATTTCCTGACAAAGTAATCTCAGATTGAGGAAGCCAGTTCATGGCCAAGTTTTTGGCAGGAGCTCCTCAAAGTAACTGGGATTAAGCAAGGCTTTAGCTGCTCCCACCACCCAGAGACAGATGGGCAATCAGAACGAGTTAATCATATCTTAGAATAGTTCCTGAGGTGCTACATTAATCATCAGCAAGATGATTGGGTTGACTATCTGCCATATGCAGAGTATTGCTACAACAAAAGTATTCATAGCTCAATTGGCACATCCCCCTTTAAGGTAACCCAATGGTTCGGAGGCAAGCCAGTGCCTATGCTGGAAAATGAATCCTCAGCTGAGGAAGGGGATTTGAGAGAGTGGTGGACCAAAATAACCGATCAATGGAAGCTAGTGAAACTGGAAAAAGCTAAGCAGGACTATACGAACCAAGCGTACAAGAAGCACTCTGCCCCCTGGTCACTGAAACCAGGTGATACATTTTACGTATCAACTAAGAAATTTGGGGGGGAACAACCAAGCAAGAAGCTTGGCTGGAAATACTTAGGATCATTCAAGGTCTCTCAGCTAATCAATGATGTAACCGTGGAGCTATACCTGCCAAAGAACCTGAAGCATGTTCATCCGATGTTCCATTTCAACCTTTTGAAAAAAGACCCTGGGCCGGACAAGTGGCATCCAGAACCTGTGGCTCCACCGCCTATCATGGTTGGGGGCCAACCGCATCATGAGGTTGAACAAATATTGGACTCTAAGTGGAAGAGACGCATGTTGTTCTATCTGATACAATGGAAACATTTTGACACGAGTCAAGCAGAGTGGGTCGAGTCTACTGATGTTAACGCAGATAGATTGGTGGAAGCATTCCACAAGAAATACCCAGACAAGCGAACGGAAGGCTGACTTTTGGGGGGCAGGATGTCCCCTGCCATACTTTGAGGGGTTCATGGGGTTCATTGGGGGGTTACTGTTGCAGACCAGATCTCTGCCCAGCTTTAAAAGTGCCAATGTAGGCTTGTGTGTGTTAATCCTGCCTGGGAAATGTTATCTATGAGAGAAGCTCTGCGAATGCAGTTATCTATGTTACCAAGGAGATGAATAGGATCCGTGGACCTAGTCATAACTATAACGTTGTTTACTTTCATTTTACTTTCTGCAGCTTATTAAAAGTGAATTTAGAGCTTAGTTTCAGGGGAAGTAAAATGGGTAGTGCCTGAACTGGTGGGTAGTGCCTGAAGAATTTAATGCTTAACAGGGGGAGGGGACAGCCATTCCTATCAATAAAGTTCTTCTGTACTGAACTCAGGTTATCAATAAAAGCTTTAACTCACGCATCCTTGGACTCATGCAGTGAAGTTACTTGAGATCTAAGCTGGCAGTCTCTGACACGTGTAATCTCTCCCAGCAGTTTCATAAAGATATTAAACTGCATATGAAACAAGATGGATCCCTGCAGAACCTCATAATATAAATGCCATAGGGATGAGTTGGTTGACTGAGGGTGGAACCACCAAAGCATGGTACCCTCACTCCCAACTCAGCCAGCCTCTCCAGAATGATACCATGATCAACGGTATTGAAAGCCACCAAGAGGTCCAAGAGAATGAACAGGGACTCACTTCTGTCATTTTCCCAGTGAAGGATGACCTGCAGTGAAGGATAACATAGTGAAGGACATCCAAGGACATTTCTGTCCCAAACCCAGACCTGAATGCATATTGAAAGAGGCCCAGATAATCCATCTTCACCAAGTCCTCTTCATAAAGCAGAAATCCACATAATAAATTGGTCAAAATTCCAATTCTTTTTTTGAAAGATGACTTATTAGCCATCATGATGATTTATAACCAGAATATCAGCTGAGCCACAACAAGAGGAGTGAAACACCATGTTCCAGGTTGAACCACAGAGTGCACAGAACAGAAATGCAGGGACAGTAACATGTAAGAAGGTCTTGTTGTAGTTCTTGTACTGACATAGGTGCATGTACCCCTTAACTATCAACACAAAGTAACTAATTGGAAATGACAAACATGCACTAAGGGGTCACAGGACACAATTTCTACTTCAAAGAATAGCAACTTGAATTTGAAAGCTGTCTGGAAAGGAGATTCCTAGCCAGAGAAGATCCAAAATAGCATCCTATGGAGATAGTTTGAGGTGGATAGCCATATTGGTCTGCAGTCGAAAAGCAAAATCCAGGTCCAATAGCATCTTAAAGACCAACTAGATTTCCAGTGTATAAGCTTTCAAGAGTCAAAGCTCCCTTCATCAGATACAAGGAGTGAGAAAAGCATCCTGTTAGCTAAAATGGAGTTGCCTGTCTCTTCCTTGCCCCTAAACAGACACTCACAAATTAGCTGCAGTACTTTCATTCCAATGCTAAATGCAATTCACTGACATTTGATCCCTCCATAAAAACAGCATATTAAACATCTATTTATTTAATCCGAATCTATCCCTAAATAGAATGTGAAGAAGGATGATATTAGTGCATTACTAGTGTGCTGTTGCAGTCATAAGGGTAAATTTATTGTTAATTTTCCTTACTTTTATCATTTTCAACTGTTCTTTCTACAACTGATGATAAATCTGTAGAACAGTTGAAGCATATATATATATTCATCTAATGACTACCTGCTCAATTTTTTTTCCAGTCAAGCTTATAGAGACAAAATATCCCAGGCTTCCTTAACAACGATGCCCCCAAATGTTGTGACTCTTTACCTGCATAATTGTTTTTACATTCAGCACATATCTATGTACTTTTTCTCTTCAGAGCTGGAGCACATACTTCCCCTTGATCCCTCGTTACCTAGAAGCCACACTGTCATCTCTTCTTTACATGGCAACATGGTATTTCTCTATTTCGCTACTGCAATGACAACTGAGAAAACTGAGGAATTCTGCTCTTTTAGAAAGGCCTTCAGTGTTTATTGAAGTTTATTTTTTACATTCCTTTTCTACTAATTCAGTCCTTGGAAACTACTACTAATTGGGCAGTATGATATAGTTTTAATTATATCCCATCTTCAGAAATTTTGTATTTATATATTCTCATCAACTTTCACAGAAATCTAAGAGGGTTGTTCAGTGCAATACAGAGAACTATTATCTAATATTTCTCTAAAATGACTGGTAAGAGAGAAGTATTGAACTTCTGGAGGAGTTTTCAACATTCACATGTTGTACCATTATTTTGGGCAAAACAGGCTTATTTTTAGTGCAATATTCTTTGTAAGGGTTATGTTGGCTTGACATGTCTGTGAAGTAGTTCCACAACAATGTCTCAGTTGGTGATGCCTGAATCTATTCAGCTGGACCCCCTCAATATTCATGATGGAAATCAAGAGTCCAGTCCATTGAATTAGGTCAAAGCAAAAGTGGCAAAAAGAGAATCAGACCTCCTAATACTTAAATCAAAAAGATTTTGCATCCCCTTTATGTTTCATACGTCTCTCAACATTAATTTGTTTCAGCTTCCAAGAGGCCTCTGCTTCAAAGCACAAAAACACTCAAAAGAGCAAATGTGTTCTGCAAACGGCCCATTGCTCTTAGACTGAACATAGATTCCATGTACAAACACTTCAACAGTCATTCAAAATGGGATCAAAGAAGAAGATTGAAGCAAAGTAAAGTGTTCTATGAATTACATTTTCACTCAACTTTTCTTCCGTTGTGGAACTGAAAGCAACTTCATAAGATTCTACCATCCACGCACTGCTATGCTTCAACAAGGTTGCTTTAGAATGAATCTTATAAGCATATTCTAGGACCCTTTAGCCATACAAGGAGCAAACATATATTGAGTCGGACCTTTGGTCCATTAGTGTCTGTATTGCCTACTCAGATTGGCCTTCCACTGAACTGCAGCACCTCTCCCTACAGATCACAGGCTTCAATAGGAGAATGCTACCTATAACGCTCTACACTTACTTCCATTGAATTATTACATAAACTTAAATAACTGATATTCAAAAATCTTCTCAGCTGGTCAGCTTTTGACCACCATATGTTGGCATGAAGGAGATTTGGTTTCGTTTTCCCGGCCATGTCGGACGCTCCTCTCCGCAGGTCCAGGAGGAAGTGGCTGAGCAGCCTGACCAGGTGGTTGACCTGCGAGGGTTAACCCCCAGGACTCCCAGGTAGGGGGTCAGGGTCCGGAGCGCTGCGGGAAGAGCCCCCTGAAGTCAATCCAGGGGGTAAATAGCCCGTCTGCTCCTATGGAGGCCGGCAGACTTGCGCAGCACATCGCGTGCTGCCGGGCCATGGAGAACGGCAACAAGCAGATTTAAGGTGAAAACCTGTAAGTAAGCGAATCCCTTCTGTTACTCTAAGCGTATGCGAAGGATTGATGGGAGTTAAAGCTTAAGAAGGCTCGGATATCTTCCCCTTCATTGAGTTTTGGAACTTAGTTGGCGGACTCCCCCCCCCCTAAGATGGTGACGAAAAAGCAGAGCCCTGCTGTGGGCAAATCGGTTTCGGCTGTGTTGCAGGGGAAGGGAGAGACTCTTGAAGAGGTGGTTAAACGGTCGGTCGTTGAAGCTATGAAGCCCTTTGTTGATAAGCTAAATGAAATCGGACAAAGGGTTGGCTCAGTTGAAAATGAAGTGAAAACCATTAAAGCGCTCGAAGCAGAGGAATCTGCTCGTGAAAATGCAACACTCATGAGAGCTACAAACAAAGAAGTAAAGCTTTTGGAGAATCAATTGATAGGACTACAAGTGGATCGTGCTCAGACGGTATTGTGTTTACAGAATGTGAAGGAGGAGGAAAGTGAAAATTTAAAGGATTTGATGTCGGAATTTTTGGCGTCATTCGCAAAGGCAACTAAAGAAGAGTTAAAAAGTGATATTCTGGAAGTCCGTCGGACATCTTCAAAATATGCAATGAAATGTCAACTGCCTTGCGAGATTATTATTGATTTTTCATCTAAGACGACTCGGGACACCATTTTATACAATTCGACCAACTTCGACTTTCTTGACAACAAAGTTAAGATATTTTATGCTCGCCCGCGGAGACTGATGGACCCAATTGGGTTCCAGAATGCTCTGCGGGAACCAATGCTCCACGGTGGTTCATTAGATGAGCTAGTGGAGGGCTGGCAAGTCCGGCTCTCTGAGGCCATCGATGAAATCGCCCCCCGTCGTCCTCTTCGCTGCCGGAATCGCCGGGCTCCTTGGTATACGGAGGAGCTGCGGCAACAGAAACGGGAGCTAAGACGACTTGAGCGCGTGTGGCGGCGATCTCGTGACGAGGAAGCAAGAACATCTTATAGGCTGTTTATGAAGTCCTATGAGATGGCGGTGAAAGCTGTGAAGAAAGAGTATTATGCAGCTTCCATCGCATCAGCTAGCTCTCGCCCAGCTAAATTATTTAATGTGGTCCGTTGATTGGTCTCCCAATCAGGTGGAGACCATCAAAAGTTGAATTTGGAGATAAGCTGTGAGGCTTTTGCGAGCTTTTTTACTGATAAGATCTTGCTTCTCCGCCGCGACTTACCAGCCACAGTTGATACAGTAAATGAACTAGAGGCCCCTTGGCCGTCTTCGGGACCCATATTAGATCATTTCAGCCCTCTTTTCGGGGAAGAGGTGGACAGGATTCTGCAGGTGGTACGGCCTACCACGTGCCCCTTGGACCCGTGCCCGTCATGGCTGGTGAAAGCCAGTGTTGACGGGCTTCGGAATTCCTTGGAGGCGATTATAAACCTGTCCTTGAGCTCTGGGGTTTTTCCCAAGGCGCTGAAGGAAGCTGTGGTACGGCCTCTTCTGAAGAAATCATCATTAGATCCTGCTGACCTGCTCAATTACCGACCAGTTTCCAACCTTCCGTTTTTGGGGAAGGTGATTGAGCGGGCAGCAGAGAAGCAACTGCAGAATTTCCTGAAGGAGACCTCAGCCCTAGACCCCTTCCAGTCTGGTTTCCGCCCGGGACATGGGGTCGAGACATTGTTGGTCGCCCTCACAGACGATTTCCGCAGACATCTGGATCAGGGCGGATCAGCACTGCTGATTTTGCGGGATCTGTCAGCAGCGTTTGATACGGTCGATCATGAGCTTTTGACCCACCGCCTTGCCGATGTGGGGATTCAGGGGACAGCACTGCAGTGGCTGGTCTCCTTTCTCCACGATCGGGGACAGAGGGTGGCACTCGGGGAGAGGGTGTCATCTCGTAGGCCACTGGTTTGTGGTGTGCCACAGGGAGCGATACTCTCTCCATTATTATTTAATATCTATATGCGCCCCCTCGCCCAGCTGGTGCGGAGTTTCGGGCTTGGGTGTCACCAATACGCGGATGACACCCAGCTTTATCTGTTATTGGACGGGCAGCCTGGATCGGCCCCTGATGCCCTGGAGCGTGCTTTTGAGGCTGTGGCTGGTTGGTTGAGACAAAGTCGGCTGAAATTGAATCCCACGAAGACGGAGGTCCTGTATGTGGGTCGTGGGGAGATGGCTTTGGGACCCCGGCTTCCTACACTTGATGGGGCAGCACTTACACTGGCCCTGAGGGTTAGGAGCCTGGGGGTGATTCTGGATTCCTCCTTGAAGATGGAGGACCAGATCACTGCAGTTGCCAGGTCTTCCTTTTATTATCTTCGGCAGGCCAGGCAGCTTGCCCCTTATTTGTCTCCCCGTGACATGACTACAGTGGTCCAAGCAATGGTCACCTCTAGGTTGGATTACTGTAACGCGCTCTACGCTGGGCTTCCCATGGGCCTGATCCGGCGGTTACAGCTGGTACAGAATGCAGCAGCGCGGGTCATTGCTGGAGCACCGGTGTGGGAGCATATTACACCGGTGCTACGCCAGCTGCATTGGCTGCCAGTGGAGTACCGAATCAGGTTCAAGGTTTTGGTGTTAACCTACAAAGCCCTATGCGGACTGGGACCGACGTATCTGAGGGACCGTCTCTCACCATATGAGCCCCGGAGGACTCTCCGCTCTGACGGAAAACATCTTTTAAGTGTCCCTGGCCCTAGGGAGGCCCGCCTGGCGTCGACCAGGGCCAGGGCCTTTTCAGTCCTGGCCCCGACCTGGTGGAATGCTCTGTCTTGCGAGACAAGGGCCCGGCAAGATTTGCTTGCATTTCGCCGGGCCTGTAAGACAGAGCTATTCCGCCAGGCATATGGCTAACGCCGGGCAGTGCCCGCCCCCCCCCGTGAAGGGGGGGTTAAACCATCACCCCTATGCAAACACAGAGGCATGTATGAACCACTGGGCAGCATGAATTGTTATATTTAATGTTTTTAAATGTTTTTAAATGTATTATTTAATGTTTTTAAATGTTTTTAAACATGTTTGTATTTGTTATCCGCCCTGAGCCTGCGAAAGCAGGGAGGGCGGAATATAAATATAATTAATTAAATTAAATTAAATTAAATTAAATATTGAAGGACGTTCCATTTTTAGCTCGGAAAAGAAGATTCAAATACAAAAGGTTTGCAGCTCTTCTGAGAAAGCGTGATATAAAATACAAATGGTTATTTCCGGAAGGCATTTGGTTTAGATATAAAGACCAAGCCTACAAGATAATATCGGAAGTACAGCTGAAGGATTTTGTGCTTAATCATCAGGAGTTCGAGCAAGAAGAAGATCCAGAATCTGAAGGGGGGAGGGGGGAGTGAGCGCAGCTATTGTAGCTGTTCAAAGAGAACTGAGACCGAGACGCGGGGGGGGGGGGATGAAGACCTGATCCTGACTGTAGTTTGTATCTTATAAGATCTACCAATCTAATAGCATATTAGAAAGTTTAACTTTAAATAATTGTATTATGAAGGGAATTCAATACTTGTAGTTGTAGTCTGTGTTCTTATGTTGTTTTTTCCCTCTCCCCTTGTTTCCTTTTTCCTTTTTCTGTTTGTAGTTTTGATGTTAGTAATTAGAAAATAAATTTTTTTAAAAAAAATATGTTGGCATGAAGGCCATTTTTCTCTACCGTGATATCTCCCACTGCCAGGATCCTCCATGACTGGTCCCCTGCTGATGCTGCCACGAGCTCCCCTACCCAGAAGGCCAGATGGAATGCCAAGGTGAATGCAGCCTTGAATAACATGGCTTTGTAGGCCGACCAGCAGACATTTGGAAGACAGCCCAGTATGCCCAGTAACACGTGCCCAGTGATGGGGCGTCTAGTATCCCTGCAAGGAGGCCCCAAGTGCACACACTCATCTATAGCTTGCTTGGCGAGGAACCTGTTGGTTGGATCCCTCTGCCCCATGGCCTTGCAATAGAAGGATGTGGCCACTAGGTGCATCTTTATGGTCTTAGGTGCATACTCTTTTTCATCCAGGCCTGTCAAGTATTCTAGTAATGTTCTCTCTGACACCTCTCCTTTTTCTCATTCTGACCTCCCTTCCAGAAATGCCATAAAAGCCAAGAGCGCCACAAAGTACACCTGCCTGGTGGATGGTGCTATCAAATTCAATACTCCCAGCATGATGCATCATTCCCAAACTCCCAGAATTCCTCCAGGAAGGGGTCCAAGTGTGTCTTGGCACCTGATGCCAGGTCCCAGAATCTCTCCTCCTGAAAGCGAGATAAGGCATTCGTGATCTCGTTATCCACTCCTGCAATGTGGCGTGGTGTGAACACAATGTTATGCTGCAGGCTGACTAGGACAAACCTGTGCATCAACCACATGATCCACTATGAGCAGGAGGATTGCCAATTAACCACTTTCACTACCGCCTGATTGACGCACCAGAAGAGGGCCTTCTTGTTCCGAAACTGGCCCCTCCATATTGTAACCACCACCAAGATCAGAAAAATCTCCAGGAACGTTTTATCTCTGAGAATGTCAGTTCCCTCCAATCATCCGGCCACTTCTGAGTACACTAGTGCCCTTTCCAGAACACCCTATGCCTTCCGCTGCATCAGAGTGCACCTGGAAGGATGCCCTGATTTCTATGGGTTCCTGCCAGAACGAGATGCCATTAAAGTTCTCTAGGAATGTTCACCACACCCATAAATCTGCTTTCATCCCATTGGTGACCTGTATGTAAGGGTGCGCTGTGGTCACCCCCGCTGTAGCTCTGCCCAGCCATGCACAGAAGGTTCTGCCAGGAGCCACAAACTTGCACGTAAAGTTTAAATGTCCCAACAAGGGACATTTGTTCTCTTTCAGTTTGCACTTCTCTGCCCCCAGCACACCCCCAACTTGCTGTGTAGCACTCCCAATTTGTCTTGAGGCAGGCTGCATGTCCCTTGCATGGAATCTATCCGTATGCCTAGGTTTGTCAAGTGGGTCGAGAGGCCTTCAGTTTTCTCCTGTGCAAGCGGGATGCCTAGTTCTCCTGTAAACAACTGAAGTAGCTTGGCACAGCAGTTGTGTCCACCAATCCCATCATCAGAAAGTCATCTAGGTAATGAGTGACATATGGGGTGCCCCTGCTGACTTTTGCCACCTATTCCAGGAAGGGTCTGAACATTTCAAAAGCTGTGCAGGCTACTGCGCACCCCATCGGCATGGCCTTATCTACATACCATTGCCCTTGGAATTTGAAACCCAAGAGGCAGTGATCATCTGGGTGAACGGGCAAAAGCTGGAAATCTGATTGAATATTGCACGTCACCATCAGGGCCCCTTGCCCACATGCCCTCACAAGGTTCACTGCTTGGTCAAAGGAGGCGTAGCACACTGAGCACAGCTCGGAGGGTATCACATCATTTTGGGTATGACAAATGGTGTATCAGGCAGCATCCCCCCAGCATTTTCTTGTATACCCCCCCCCCCGCCCAGCAGGGACCCTCTGAGGTTTTGGATAGGCAGTGATTCAAATTGGCCAGCTATCCACCCGGCAGCTAACTCCTTCAGGATCTTTGCTGCCACCATCTGCAGCAGTTCCTTTGCTGATTTTAAGTTGCCTGCATCTGTCGCAACCCGTCGCCCCCAAATAGAATCCTGAAGCCTTTTGTGAAACCCTCCTAGCTCACTCTTGCAGCCATCCTGTTATGATAATGCTCAAGCCAGGGCTGCATCACCACCAGGGAGACTGGCGTCCTGGTCAGGGCCTGCCAGTCCCCCATTGGCTTTTCCTAATTTTTTGCCCCACTGACAGAGCCTCCTATTGCTGCTCAGCTCCCCACATCTCCTTTTGCCTTTTCCCCAGCTGCTCCTCCACCTCAAAAGGACTGCTGCCCCCTGGAGCCCTGGGGGCATTCCTCCCAAGAGTGCCACCCATAGCATCCTTCACAGATGTGGTTGTACCTGCACCGTGGCCGCTGGCATCTGCCCACATTGAATTCCCAGCACGGCCTCCTCATTGTGTACTGCCATGAGCTACCCTTGTCTGTTGAAGGCTGCTGCATTCTGCCCCGCCTTGCATCATGACTATCTCAATCCAGACATCGCTGTCCGTCCGCTCCCACCAGGTGTGCTGGATACCCTCTTGCTGAACTCCTCGTCATACTCAATGGCTGCCTTGTCACCCCCTGCATCTTGGATTGAACCACCTGTAGCATACGGCCACACAGGTGTCAGGCCCTCACCGGGTATGCTGCTGTGACCACTCCCATGTAAAGCCCATACTCTGCCACTGAGTTTTGAAAAGTACGTTTGGCTGGCCGCTCTCTCTCACTCCTCCCGTGCTTCCTCGTGCACCTGCATTCCCACATCGCCTTGTCAATGCGCAGTAAAGTGAAGACATCCACATAATACCCATTCAAGATGTGCTCTCCTATTCTCCATGGTAAGTGGAACCCCACCAGCACTTTACTTGCCCCCACTGGAGAGAGCAATCTCCCTCTCCAGCTGGGGCACTGTTCCTCCTATGCCACCAGCATGCCTGCTACCACTTGTCCCCTGTGCTGCCATTGCTGAGCCCAATCTGCCAACGTTGGGGTGTAGGCCACCTTTTCCCAGTAGTTCCACACCCCACATTCCCACTCCTCATCTGAGGAAGACTCACCATACAATTCCCATGACAATGAAGAGCTGTGGCTACGGGTCCTTCACTTTGCTTGTTGAGACCTTCTTCAACTTCTTCACTCTCCCACCAGTTCCATTCCACTCTGCATGGAGTTCAATGCTACCCTCCAGGCCAAGAATCTCTGCTGTCCAGACCTGGCCCACCACACCTGTGGCGCTACTACCACCTTCCTCTTTTGGTAGGCCCTCCATTGTCACCACCTTGTGGGGGTTCGCAGGCCAAACTTCTGCTCTCTTGCAAGAGGCCCCCAGAGGCCAACCCAGTGGACCACTCCTGAGGTTGTGTCCAGTGGGCAGCTCCTCAGCCACAGGGGCCAGCCCATTGTTGCCATCCAGGAGAGCCATGATAATCGCAGAAAAAACCTGCATGGACTCCAAAATGACCTGCATGGACTTAGTGAAGCCTTGGAGCATGGCCTGAATTGCCCCCTTTTGCACAGGCACCCTGGCAGGAGGCTGACCCCACCTACTCAGAGGGATGGCTGGGGCCCTGCTGGGTGTGCAGAAGTGCTCTTCCTATTACCACCATGGGGCCGCCACTGCCCCCCACGACAGCACAGGACCTTTCACCTCCGGTTGTTCCCTTGGCCTTGGATCCAGCTGCCATTCTGAAAAACCACAATGCCCACAGAGCCTGTGATGCACCTATTATTTGAGTCACCCTGCAGGAAAGGGCTCATGCCCCCCATGCTGCCCCTCAGACTGCCCTCCCAAGGTGGAGAATGCGCTGTCCACTCATCACACTGCCCTGTGTTGGTTCTGTCCTCAGGCTTGTGTCCTCAGGCAGCATCATGCTGGCCCCACCCCTAGGGTTGCCAGCTCTGGGTTGGAAAATTCCTGGAGCCTGGACAGGGTGGGGTTTGGGTGGAGGGAAGGGCTTAAGCAAGCTATAATGTCACAATGTCCCTTTCCAAAGCACCAAACTGGCCATTTTCTCCAGGGGAACTGACCTCTGTTGCCTGGAAACCTATCAGACTTCTGGGGGTTCTCCAGCCACCACCTGGAGGCTGGCAACCATAACCCCCCACCTGATAGACCCCAGTGGGCCTGGCCTGCCATCGCTCTGCAAGTGCCTAAGTAGGTGGCGAGGGGGCCACAATGGGGTGTGAGGCAAAAGACATCTGAAGGTACCAGGGCTGCACCTGGCCCTCATGTCAGGGCCGCTTCCCTCCCTAGCCGTGCCCCCCTTCCCAAGCAGTGAGGAGAGCTGCAGGCCCCCACCTATCCCATGGATGTATCCTCCCAGGAATGCGCTGCCACATTCCTGGCTGGAAAGGGCCATTGCGGCCAGCCATAGGGGTGAGGCCAGGGCTGCAGGGGACACAATGGGCCATGGGCATCCCAGCACTAGGCAAGCAAGCCTGCAGCGCTGTGGGCACCCACCCAGGCTGCCCAGCCACCTAGGAGCACCCAGCCATGCCCTCAAAGGCAGGGCCTACCACAGCAACTGAGATAAAAGGAGCATGCCACTGTCACCCCTCAGGAGTCAGCCGCCCGGATCAGGTGTGCCACTGGGGGCCTGCCGCCGAGCCAGAGCTGCGGTAGCCAGGCCACCCAGGTGTGCACCTCAACTGCCTGCACTGTGCCTTCAGAACTGCAGGTGGCCAGGCCAAGGTACAGCACACCTGGAGGAGTAGGCAGCCCAGAAGTGCCAAAAAGTCCTGCTGCTGAGCTGGAGCTGCGGCAGCCAAGGAGAAAGGAGCATGCCTCCATCACCCCACAGGTGCACAACGCACCTGTGGGGTGATGGACAACCCAGGTGCACCAAAAGGCCCCGCTGTCAATCCAGAGCAACAGTGACTGAGCTACGAGGCCCAAGCTGCTGTGGCCTGGGCCCCTGCCCCAAAGGCCACAGGTGCCAGGCAGGTCCACTGGCAGGCAGGGGCCGGGAGTCTGAAGGTCAAGCGGTGTGGCCCCATGCACTCACCATCTCCCCATGTCATAGCAGCAGCCAGGGAGGAGGCCCACCCCATGACCCCCATGTGGATCAAGGAAGGGGGCCACTTCCAGGGGGCATGAAAGCCTAATAACCCCCATCCCCTAGGCAGAAGCAGGGGTTGTGGCCTGGCACTCACACCCCTTGAGCAGGAACAGGGGAGGAGGCCCAGCAACCCCCCGGCAGGAGCAGGAGATGGGGCCAAGCCTCCCCATGCTGGAGCCAGGGCTCAGACTTATCTCATAACCACAACAAAAAGTGTCCTTCTGCCAAGTCTCCGCTGGAATGGCGCCAACCACGTTGGAGTCCTCAGAAGAAGATCTCCTCCACACTCCTCCTCTACCAACTGGTCATCACCTCCTCCTCAACCTGGCCCTCAGTTGCAACCCAGCCCGAGGTGAGTCTGCGAGCTTCTTTTGTGCACATAGGAAGTTCATTGGTTAGTATTTTTTATTAGTTTTTCCATTAGGGGTAGGGGAGAGGGGGGAAAACAGACAAAAATATCATACATTCTGCTTGAAACAACATTCTGCTTATCCACATTTTCCACACTGCTCATCACGTAACTGTGATTGCTAGTAAGAAATTACAATATCGCCTTCCTATAATTACTAAATTTGACTCTTTATATTTGTTTCCCATCCAGTTGTAAAGAGGGATCCATGGTGCAGCAAAATCTTCTTCCATTTGTTCTTTCATTAATAAAGTTAGTTTGTCTAGTTCCACATTCTCCATTATCTTCGCTATTAACTCCTCCTGCTAGGGTATTACTGGTCTTTTCCAATAAAATGCTAGTAGAATTCTTGCTGCTGTCACTGCATGTATAATAAAATATTTCTGATCTTTGTCCAAATCTTCTGGTCTACAGTTTAACAAAAATATTTCAAGTATCAATGGAATTACAATCTATAAAATTGTTTGTAAAAGTCTATGAACCATTATCCAAAATTTATGTACCTCTTTGCAAGACCACCACATATGATGAAATGTTCCCTTATGTTTCTCACACTTCCAGCAGTTATTAGATACATTTTTATACATTTTGGCAAATCTATCCAGTGTTAGATACCATCTATAGAATATCTTATATAAGTTCCCTTTAAATGACACTGACTTGGTTATTTTAACATTCACTTTCCATACCTTATTCCATTGCATTGGATCTATACTATATCCTAAATTTTGAGTCCATTTGTTTTTATATTCTTCTACCCCTTCATTTTTTTTCTTCATTTGCATTAGAAATATATACATCTATGTGCACATAGGAAGTAAATTAACAGTGGATGCGTATTCATACATCTTTTCTACCCACTCAGGCATGTCAGGGGATGAATCTGTTTTCCATTTTGCTGCATATAGTTATCTCGCAATTATCACCATATACTGGAAAAGACCTCCCTGTTCTTTTGTAACCTTATTCGGTAAAATGTTTAATAGAATGTTTAATAGAATGAGCTTGAGAATCTTCTGCATCTCTTCTTGTATCTTTATCCAATATCTTCATGCTTCCTTGCATGTCCACCACATGTGATAAAATGTTGCATCTGCACATTGACTTTTCCAACATTGTCCATTATAATCCTTACTAATTCTTGCGATATCTTTGGGCGTAATATACTATCTAAAGAACATTTTGTACTAGTTCTCTCTCAACAATTGGCAATCTGTAAATTTAATATCTTTAGTCCACAGATCTTCGAAAAAATACAGTGTAAAGGATTTTCAAAATAAAGAAGGAATCAAATTTAAGGGATGTCTGAGGATAATGCAGCTGGGCTTGTGCTTTTCCCTCATAACTAAAGGAACATTAGCATACAAGCAGTTATTTTTCTGATGAAACAAGAATTCTTCCCGTTTACAGCTGCAAGGGTCCATGTCTAACATCAGTAGCCTAATACTTTTTCAAATGCACTGGCAAGGGCTGAAGGGAATGTTTTCTTCAACTGACCCTCTGTTACTTCAGTCTGTGAGTGAGATCTCACATTACATCGATCCAACTATTGGCACCCAATTCACAAAGTTTGGTAAGAGCTAGATTTCAATCCACTATTCATATCACAAACAGTGTGGTGATCTAACACCTTCCTCCCTCACCCCATCACATCTTAACACAACTGTCTGTGCATCATGACTGTGGCCACTGATTTTCACCTGCAGTTAAATTTTGAGGTTAATAAGCAGGTTCCTGCTAAGTTAGAGCTTTATGGGATGGTAGCAAATTCACAATTTCAATGCAGGTGTAAAGATGGTGGTGATTTTCAGCATGGTAGCAGAGCCAGCACAGCATAGTGGTTAGAATGTTGTACTAGGATTTGAGCAATCCAGGTCCAAATCCAACTCTCCCGTGAAGCTTGCTATGTGATCCTAGGCCAGTCACTCTTTCTCTCAACCTACCTATCTCTCAGGGGTGTTGTAAGGATAAAATGAAGAAAAGGAGAACAATGAGACTTGTTGAGACATTCCAGTTCAGTTCCTGTGAAAACGAAACCATCACTTTTTAAACTCTGTTAAGACTCTTTTTCAAATAATAAGATCTGGGTCTAATTACACCTTAAAAACCAACTAGATTTCTAAGCAATGACCTTTTAAGAGCCAAAGCTCCCTTTATCAGATACAAGGAGGTTTCCAGGCTTTTCCTTCCTTGTACATTGTGATGTATGGGCCAAGTAAGGCTTTCTACATTGGCACCAAATGATAACAACAAACACAAATTTATTTTTTTAATTACTGTAATTAATTTATTAATAAATGAAATATAAAATAGCTAACAATTATGAAACACAAGAAAAATTAAGTGAATCTTCTTTTGCTACATCTAAAACATACCTTTCTATGACACTGAATTAAAAATCATTAAGATATCCAGTTTTAAATTCATCTGTGCCAGCCCAGAATCTGTGTGGGAATGAGAGGTATTCTATCCACAGTCAACTCAGGCTGTCTTCAGAATGGGTTCTTTTCAACCATTTCCTCTACCTTCTCACTTTGCCACTCTCTCAGAGTACTCAATCCCATCTTTCTTGGCTTAACTTGAGGAGTTGGCAAGCTAGTCTTTCTCAGCCTCTTCTAAAATAGCTTCAGAACTTTCTACATCCCCCAACATCACTCTCTCATTAAAAGCCTGTGAGCTCTTCTAGAACTTGCCCTGCACAACCCCGACAACCAGCCTGAAATAGCTTCTGGATTGTTGGCTGTCAGCAATATGACCACAGTCACCCTGGCAAGAGGCTGAGCCGCTCAGCTAAGTGGCAGTGTTGGCCATCTTTCAGATATGCCAGTAAATTACCAGCTGCATCTGGCATGGTTTTGAACCTCTGCTCTGTATTAGGTGACTTGATTGGTGGGGGAGGGGATGTCTAACCATGAATAGCTTCCTAAACCACATTTCCTTCAGATGGGCCAAATTTTTTCTTTCAACCATGGCATATGCCAATCTCTGTGAGAGCTCTCCTGGAATTCTTGGCATTCCAAGCCAGCCCCAAACAAAGGTCTCCCTTCTTCTATGGAAATAAGATTTCTTCCATCCTACCCAATGGAAAATTCTATGCAGAGTTAGCATCTCCACTGTGCCTCCATTGAGAACATGATAGGAGCAAGATCCAGGTATAATAGCACTTTAAAGACCAACTTTCGAGAGTCATGAGCTACAAGGAGTGGAAAAGGATGGTGTCTTTATAATCCAGGCACAGAGTGGGAGATTGTAAATTAAAGTGTCAGGAAGCTGGCTATAATACATGTTGCAATTAGCTTGATAGAGCATGAGTATGAAGTGCAGAAAATTAGCATCTGTAATGTGAGAAAAATCCCTTGTCCTGATTCAACCCTTGGGGATCCATTGTTCCAAATTAGCAAATAAACTCAATTTTAGCAATCTCACATAATTTTCCTTTGAAGTTCTCTGCTTCAGAACTGCTACTCTTAAATCAGCAATGAAGTGTCCTGGATTAAAATGTTCTTCTACCTGATTAAAATGTCCATCCACTTGAAACTATCACCCTTGAGAACACATTGAGAGACTCTGTGCCTTTGTGTTTAGGAGGGCACTATTGTCTTGCTGATTACTCCCTAATAATGTATGAGTTGCTGTCCTCTCCACTTAGGAGGGCTGCAATCTTGCTAAAAAAAAACCTTGGTGACAACACTTTGACCATCTGGGATGGTTGTTTTAAATTGACTTCCTACTGTTAGTAAAACATTCCTCTTCAAAATATACAGCCATATTACCTTGTGGGGCAAAAGATCATTTAATTACACCCCCCTCCCAAGACCTTTTATCTCCTAGATAGTTCCATTTCAGGTCTCAGAACTCAATTGAGAAGATTGTAGGCCAGAAGAAGGAATAGCTATATCCCTCCTGCCTGCTACTATATTCTGGAAAGCACTGCATTAGTGTTTGGCAGCAACTTACATTAAAAATACAGACCTGATATCATTGTTTCACTCATTGTTTTGCTTCCCCTGAGGAATTCAGGGGAAGCAAAATAGTTGTGCTGACCTATGAATTTTGTGGGGAAGGTTTTTGGTATCCTGAAGCTGCTTCATCTCCAGAGGAAATTCAAGGCAAATTTGGAAGCACCTGTTCAGGTAACAGCGCTAAACAATTTTTTCGAGAACTGAAAAGAAGTTTCAAATAAGTCTAGCATTATTTCTTAGGGGATTCTGCAAATCAGAGCATGGCAGCTTATTCTCAGCTCTGCACAAGGCATTCATTAGAGCACCGCCACGTTAGTTGCATTCTGACCATTTTGCTAATTACCTGTGGAAGCTTCTGATAAGCCTGTGTGATAACAAGTCAGGATCGTTCTGTGCAACATGACATTGTTATCCTGTCACATGCCCAGTAGGTATGCCATACATTTGATAAGGTATATACAGATAGGGGTTTTTTTTTAAATCTCACAGCTGATACTTGATAATTAAATCTCTGCCCTGATATGATAAGATTGGATATTGTACTAACTTTTGATTTATATAAGTCTTGAAATCTTGCTATTTCTCTATGGAAATGCTGGATGCTACAAACACCTGTCTCCAAAAATCCTTTTAACTGTAGTTTCAATAGTATATTCTATTCTATTTTTATTTTTGGTTTATTCTCTTCTGCATCATCACCATGTCTGAAATTGTATGTTCCTTCCTTGTCTCCTGAAGGGAAGTGTGCCATGAGTCTTTCATTAAAATCCCTAGTCCTGATTGAATGCTGGGTAGAAAAACATTGCGTTCTGACTGAGCAATTTGTACTTCCTATAGTAACCTAATTATTAAGATGGTTAATAAAAGAAGGGGAAACCAGGAAGCATACAAATAATGATATTACTTTCCAAGACACTATTATTTCAACAAAGAAATATTTCAGAAATAAATATTTCAGGGTGCACTGACAGGTAAAAAGGAGCTTGGGAGCCGGCTGCTCTGGCTCACTCATTCACACCAGTCTCCCATCCCCCTCACTTGTCCCCCCCAATGCTGGCATCTGTGGTTGAGGCCTGCTGGAGGGATAGTGTCAGTCTAGGAAAGACAGGATACATTGAAGGTGACTCCCCACCCTTGCAGCAAGAAATCCAAGCTCTCTTGAGTCAATGGGTCTTTATTGAGAGATCACAGGCTTCGCCATACATATGTCCATAGGTTACACAGAAACAATTAAAGGCGTCTGGCTGTACACAGGTCTCTTGTTAAGAATGACACATTGAGTACAGGATACATTATATCAACCCTGCCCCATGTCCCCCACCCCTCCAGTTCTCCCAGCCGAACACAATCAGCAGCGAAACGGGAAGGAGCTGTCCCAAGGCCGCTGCGGCGAGCCGTCCGAGATAAGGGCTCAACCGACCTGGAAAGCAACAAGGGAACAGGTGCACAAGGCTATTGCAACATATCTTAAGCTGGGTAACAATATGGAGGGACAGTGGGCAACAATCCTGACAGATAGCCCCTGCCAAAAGGCAGTCACTGAGGGAGCCATGCTTGACATGGCTGTTTTGTGGGGGAGGGCTTGTAGCAGCCCATGCCAGGGCTCCATTCAGACTCTCTCAGCCAGATTCCCCCCTCGGGCAGAGGTGGAAGTGAGGCTGTGGGTGGGGGTTACTGGGTGCTTGTTCAGTCATGGTGTCTTGTCACAGAGTCAGAGCTCCAAGCAGCCATAGGAGCAGGACAACCAGATGCAAACAAGGCGCATTGACCCACTGGAGAAGCATCCCTCTTCTGGTTGCCAGTAGCACCTATTACAACAGAGCTCTCACCATGCATGGACCCCCTCCCCAGATGTGGCAGACCCTGCCATGGCCTACATGAGGCCCAGCCCTTTGCCACACACGGTTATTTCCCTTTCAGGCTTGTAGTGACCCATCAGGGAGGCCAGGGAACATGGCTGTTCCAGGCGATCCTCCCCGGATGCCATTAGAGCCCTGCCAATGGAGCTGTTCCCTGGCCAGTCTGTGACTCAACCCTGCTCCTGAGAAAGCAGCACAAGGAATGCCTCTCCTGGCCCCGACTGCTATGCAAACTGGCATAGATCCCTTCCTGGGCGAGGGAAGTTGGCAACATGCAGCCAGCTATCCTCCTCACTTTCAGCACATCAATAAAGTCTGTGTTGAATGACTCCCTCCATATCTGTTTACTTGCCTATGCATGACAGCAGCCCCCCTCCACTTCCCCACAGGGCTGCCCTTTCACACATCCCAGCAAATAATCTCTGGCTCTGGGTTGGGACAGGTGGCACAGCCCCGAAGAGGCTCCAGGTGCCACCAAACTTTGTGTGGCTCTGCTGCCAAAAGAAGCAGGTGTTTGGTGGCACCTTGGAGGCTCTAACGCCATCCAGCTTCTCCTCTCCCCCTCAAATTCACTGAAGGCAGTAGGGTGTGTTGCCCATGTGTGTCTGGCAAGGGGTGCCATGGAGGGCTCTCATTGTTTGAAATACTGCTGGCATCTGATAAACCAGGCAGAGGACTGCTGCATGTGGGGAGTGAGGTTGATGTCAGGGGGAGATGTGATGCAATGTCCTGGGATGTCTAGGGATCATCCCCCATGAGGTCAGACCACTCTTCCTTTTGCTGTTTGAGGAGGCAGAGAAGAGTTTTAGGATTCTTGATCAGGAAATGGGATGACGGCCCTCAGAGCAGTTTCTCTGGACCTGCAGGCCATCATTCCACTCCAGGGGCCATCATCCCAGGACTGGATCCTGGTTCTCCTTACATCTTTTTGATGCAATATGTTTCTCACACAATTTTCTTCATTTGAAGCTTGGTTTCCAATGTATTTGGGTGTGTTTCATCACTCTGCAGTTGAAATAAAGTGGCACTTTAACCTCAAATAGTTCAGCTATATAGCTGAACCAAGCCTCAGAATACAATATCAAATGAAGAGCATTGTGTGAGTACAGTTCTGGGTCTGCAGCAACATCTGTATTATACCACACAATACAAGAGTTTTAGATAAAGCATCAAGAGCATTTCTATATGAGTGTGTGGGTGTGTTTGATTATAAATATTGTACAATTAACCACTGAAGAAGGCCTTAGGGCCAAAATGTGTATGGTCTGTCTTTGCGCTGGCCATCAAACTGTATCATCTTCTGTGTATGGAGAACATTTTAGCACACAGCATTGTTAAGGAGGGCCAGGACACATACCTCCCTCCATCGAAGGAGGGTGGGATAAAAATCCATATAAAAAGTCCTATTCATTATACTCTTCTAGTTTGTCATGTTACATGATTTTACAACCCACTTTAAATGGCTTTGGTTCACAGCATGTTCAAATATATTTTATAGTCATTCATTATGATGTTGCTGGAGAAATATGTGGCCTGTACACCTAGATATTTGTTATTTACAAAACCATACCAGGGTGACTTTTAAAAGCCAAAAGCATGAGTGGGTTAATTAGCCTAGGTACAGGTAGATGCCACACCCTATCCTTTTATTTTGAATAAAGCAGAAAAGAGTGTTCCTGGGGTTCCTAAAGCATCTTGAGTACAACCCACACCAACTTTAATTATCCCTGTAGGATTTCCAAACTACAGTTCAACCCTCTCTCTGGTTCTCCAAATGTTACCCAAGAATAATGAATTTGTAAGCAGCAGGAAGCTCTGAAGGATAAAGAATTTCTCTACAGCCAGGTCAAAGGGAACATTTAAACATAAGTAATTTTTAGGAGGACGCATTATACATTTAAATATGTACGACACCATAAGAAATATAAAATAGGGTTGTCAGTTAGTATGCTAACTGTACAATCCTAAACAGAGTTGTACCCTTCTAAACTGAATGAAGCCAATAGGCTAAGAAGGAAGTAACTCTGTAAAGGATTGCTCAGTAAAAGTCACTTCAAAAGCCTATGTCATACATAGAAAATACTTCCACATAGGAAAATATGCACTAATTACATGTAGTTCATCAGATATGATGCCTTGATCTGGATAGCCCAGGACAGCCTGATCTTGTCATATCCCAGAAGGTTGGCCTTAGTTTGTGATTGGATGAGAGACCTCCAGCAAAGACCAGGGTCGCAGAGACAGGCAATGGCAAACCACCTCTGTTAGTCTCTTGCCATGAAAATCCCCACTAGCTGTGACTTGACGGCACTCTCCACCAGCACCATCAGATATGATAATCACAAATACCCTTACTGCATGTAGAGATACATTAGGAAACGATTGCTAAAAACAAACATAAACTGGCCAAAAACAGATTACCAGATTTGCCAAGAGCCACCATAGACTCCTAGACAATGATTCCCTCTGCATCTCCCCTTTGCATTACTCACACCCAACTGAGGCATTGTATGAAGAAAAAAATGCATGACCTGCCTGACTCTGACCCATGGAATATTGTTCCCCTTGTTAACTACCCCCTTGGAAGTCCTGAAGGTGACATCCCCACTTGGTGGTGAACAAGTCATTCTTTCCCTCTGAGCAGAAGGGCAGACACGTTCCCAAGCCTGCTGTGTATCTCCAGTGGCCTTTAGTCGTCAAGCTACAGTGAGCAAGTGGAAAACTAAAGGGATATTTTACTTTGGGGGCAAATTGGAAAGGCAGTGGATGCATTTCAGCATTAGCCAGTTTCTAATGCAAGTCAGTGAGAGGAATGAGATCTCTAGGTCTCTAATGACACTTAACCACATTGGGAGGGAGGGGTTTCTACATATATTTAATCAATGAAGCCTACTTTTGCACATTAAGAAGAATTACTATGGGTCTCCATGGTGGGTTGAATAAAGGCTGAATAGTCATTAACATTTGGTAACATTGATCTATGATCAAGGTAGACTGTAATTCTCCCATAGTTTTGAATCACAGTGTAGAGACTGTAACTGAATTCATTAAGCATCAACCTTTTCAGAGTACTTTAATTGATTAAAGTGTGTAAACAGCACTGTGTTATATAGCACAGAAGTTCTTTTTAGTAATGTAAATAAATATCTATGAAAGAATGGTCATTTCAAACATTTATACCTCTTACAAGTAATGCACTTTCATACAGAAGACAATATACAAACTGCATACAGACGATTATGCTTGGACGAATCTATGCAGTAAGTAAATTAATCTCCATAGTGGCTGACATATACCAATTGGGTGTTCTATTTTATTAATTTCATTATTTCTTACAGCTCTGCAGTGATTATAAAGGCTGGGTCCATTCCTCAAAAACTGACATGGTTTGCTCCAATTTCACTGGGGTAAACTATTCCCTCTCAGGCCCTAGATCCAATGTGCAGGCCCCTCTGAATGCTCTGCAGGTGTACCCTGTAATAATGTCATCACAACCAGTTGTGGATCCCACCCCCAGTGACCCAGCAGACTAGGAACCACCTGGAAAGCCTTGAACCCCGTTGCCACCTTTCAGTGATGTAGAGCCACTGCAAGAGCCCTGCCAATGTCCCACACCCACAGAGGTCCGCCCAGAACCTTGCAATCAGAGACAGAGGCGCACTAGAGCACAGATAGAAACCTAACAAAGGAACACATGAGTAGCCTGTGATCTGCTTTTCTCCAGTCTCTTCCAGGAAGGAGATGAGGTGTAGTAACCCTTCATAGCAGCTGGGACTTTAACTAGGTCATCCGAAAGGGCAGGGATTCCAGCTTCTTCTATAAGCCTGGAAAAGCTTGGAAGTTTTGCTAGTTCAACATCTTCTATGAGGTTTGAAGTTGTTGCTTTGGTGCCTGCTTGATGCCTCTTCCTTCCATATCCTGCTTTGTACCTGCCCTGACTCTGGCCTGTCTGCTCACCTTAATACCTGCCACCTGCCTGCTGGCCAGCCTTGGAAAGGCAGCTGCTTGTTGTTTGCAAAACAGGACAAAAACTGCCTCCCAATGCAAGTCACACACACACATTTTGAGAATGGGGAGAGGGGCTGCAAAACAGGGCAAAAATGTTGACCTGTTCAGAGTACAGGCAGAAAGCATTTTCCCTCTCCCTGATTTGGTTTCATGGCATCATCACATAGGCATATCTTATTGGCTGGCTGGTGTCATCAGGAAGTTTATTCAGAGTGAAAGCAACATTTTGCACAACATTTTATTCACTCTGATGCAGCTTTAGGATATCATCTCACAGTCTCAGAAGGTTGGTGGGGTAACAGTGTGATCTCATTGTGTTGCCTGTTGGACAGGATTGGTTGAGAAGGAAAATGGTGTGGAAACCAGTGGTTAGACTAGGAATTTGGAAATTTGGGTTTAAACCCCCATTAAACCATGCAGCTCAGTGGGTTCCTTTAGGCCATTCTTTTTTCTAGCCTAATCCATCTTGCCAGGTTATAGTGAGGGTTAAATGCAAGACACTAGCCCTGTGCATATGTTACAATAAACGCAAATATATCCTGCATGTACATGCATACATTTGTTTCCAAGAAAGAGCCAATATGTATTCACTTTATGAATGAATCCAAGGACCAGTACCTGGATAAATGTGCGGTTTGTATCACATGTTCGGTTCAGCAGTACATGCCTTGACTATAACAAGAGAATTACTCAATGCACATAGAAAGGACAATCAAGTGTACAATGCACAGGATTGTATGTGCGTTCATTATAACTTGTGAACAAGGATTACGTATGCTGATTGGAGCTCTTGAAGGACAGGATCAAAATAAAATAAAATAGTGATGATACTTTGATATACAAAGTATTCCACTTGTATAAATCTCAGTGACTGTGTTGTAAGCAGGAAGTACATCTTTATCACTCAAGGATATTTTCTACCAGGCTTAAGCAGGTATTACACAAAGAAGAAATATTTACATTAATATTTTCCCGTGCTTCAGTGTTACTTCAATCAAGACAAAATCCCGTCTTGTAGAGGACATACTCTATAGTCAGTGCAGTATAGTAGTTATTGTGTGACTATGATCTAGGAATCCTGAATTCCTAGAACCTTGCTATGAAAGACTTGTCACATTTTTTCAGCCCAACATTCCTCACAGTGCCAAAATGGAGGGGAAGAATGATATACACCACTCCAAGCTCCTTGGAGAAAGGCTCAGATAAAAGGAAAGGATGGATCCCGACAGGAATTGCAACAACTCAGGGACATGATTTATGAATATGTTGAATGTATTCTTGTTCCCTAGGGCATACCATCTGTTCATGGAGCGCCCCTCTCCTTGGCAATGAAATTGTTTGCTAATATCTCAGGTGCACTTCTTTTTCTTGTACAGCCAACACAATTTGGAATAGCCAGTCAAAAAACCTTGATTTCCATAGTGTATTACAAGGTAAAAACAAACAAACATGTTTTGGCATTCTTCAATGCTTCAGTTAGAGGAGGAGAAGTCAAAGTCAAGGAGAAGCCTGTATGTCTCCCTTGGTAATATAGGAGGCTGAAAGCAGGGTGTGAAGTTTTCCTCTTACTACTCCCACCCAGTTTGTGCCTTGAACAGACCAAGAGGTAATACTCTTGAGTCAGAAGCTGCTCCCACTTATGCTGAGTCAATGAAGTTCCACTAATGTGACCAACAGCTTTATTGTACTGTGTATAGTAAAAGGCAAAGATGAATGACAAGATCCCTGGTAAATCAATAGACATATAAGTACATATCTGTTTAGCATAAATAAGGAAGGCTATCTTAGCCCACGAGGACATCCAAATGCTTCATCATAGTCTTACTGGGGGCAGGCTGGCATTTAACTGAGAGGTTCAGTCCAGCTGTTAGACTTGAAATGTGATTCACTGTGACTAAGGGCGACGGAATCAGACCCTTTCTGTGAAGACAATGGCATGCTCGGTATCATGACTGTCTTTCATGCCTGTTGGTTACCTTGGCCTAAGAAGAGTCAGTGCTCTTTTATAACCTTTCTACCATATGGTGCAGCATATGAATTTAAGAGCACAGTGGGGTGATGTTAACACAGACCATTTAGTACATAGCTACATCTGCAGCCAATCTCCACCCCCTTGCAGCTGCATCTCAACCAGGCTTCCTTTCATTTCCCAGTGCAAAGAAAGTTTTTGTTGTTGTTGCTGCTGCTGCTGCAGACCCCCTTCTCAGTGATGCATAAAAACTCCAAATTCCACCCTTGAACAGAGAATCCAGGTGGCCATATTGAATTGCCTGGCCCTGGATGGGTGCCAGAAAGCCATTTGGGACTGCTAGATTAAGCAGCAAAGGAACCATAGGAAGGAGCACCAGGAAGGATGCCCTTTCCACAAATGAGCTGGAAAAGAGCAAATGCTTTTTACCTCCCTGACATTCTTCTAATATTTGAATGATTTCCAGCATCGATTTTCTCCTGCAGCTGCTTTCTGCTGTAGGCGCTGTGTTTCGATCGCCTGGCAGCTATGCAGACCCAGCCCAGATGAAAGCCCATCACACCTGCTAGGGGACATCTTTGCCCCATAAGCTGCATGATTCACCACTCATTGTTCAGTGGCTGGGCTTCGAGGCAGCTTCCAGAGCAGCATCACCATGGATATGAAGAAATGTCACTCCTCCTTTTACAACTGAAAACGCCTGCAATAAAATTGTGTTGAAAGAATGTTACTAAATATAGAGCACATGAAAAAGGGAAGAAATAATATGCTGGGAAGGCAAGAAGGCATGTGCAGGCCATGACCCAAGCTTCATGAGGTAGCACTCTAGAAGGAGGTCCCAGCCTTCAAATAATCCAGTCATGAGGAACTGGAGATTTCCGGTAGGGTTGCCAGGCCCCTAAAACTCCCAGCAGGGGATAGGGGCCTGGCACTTATCTTGGGGGAGGGGAGGGTGGGCGCGCACAAAGCACGCACACCACCACAGGTGCGATGATGTCACTTCAGCAGTGATGTCATCGCGTGGCCCCTGGGAGCATGCCCAGGCTCCACAGGGGCTCAAAAGGGGCCCAATCCATGCCAAAATGGGCCTGTTTTGAGGCGCTATAGAGTGCAGGAGCACTCCTGCGCTCTCCGCAGCACCCAAAAACTGGCCCGTTTTGCTGCAGATTGGGCCTGAAAACAGGCCCATTTTGCCATGGATCAGCAAAATGGGCCGAGTCTGCGGCAAAATGGGCCGGAAACAAGCCCAATTTCGGCCAAAACAGGTCCGTTTTGAGGTGCTGCGGAGCACGGGAGCGCTCTCGCGCTCCGCATCGGCCCTGATTCTGACCAAAACAGACCCAATCCTGGCAGCTGCTGCTGCATGGGGGTGCACAGTGCATGCCCCCTCGCCGGTTAGGTAAGTGATGGCGGAGTGTGGGGAGCGGGTGCGGGGGTCTGGCATCCCTAATTTCCCACACTGCCCACTTGCAACCACAGCCCCAAAACTATAAAACAAAACAATTCTGTTCTGGCTAAAATGTGTGTCCCTTTCCCTCAGGTATTGTCCATTTTGAACCTTCATTTTGTCTATGTATGGCACTTTCTCATCTAAAGTGTGATCCCTGTGTGGTCTAAGCCAGCTGTTCTTCTTCTCACACAGGTGTCCCAGACACCCAAGGGTCCTTGAGGATGTCTGTAAGCCGGTAAGGCCATTGTAAGGACGGAGGGCCAGCCTTTCACATGCCATCCAGCTAACATGAATATGGACTTCTCGTTTTCTAGGAACTGGAGTAGGCACCTCAGTGGAAGAGGGCAGAATTGGCTGCTTCTTCTTTTGAAGGACAGGAGTTCATAGGACAGTGTGCAGTCAGCTGGCTTCCATATGATCTCAAAGTGCTAGCTCAAACACGTACTGATTGGTTGCCATAAATCAATGGCTCGGCCCTGGGGATAGGGACATCATACTTGCAGCTGATATAAAACTGAATTGGTTTTCACTCTATTTTCCAATGCAAATTATTTCAGCTTAGAAATAAGGAGATATCACCCTGCCACCCTAGATAATAATAGCCAATTGCAGTTTTCAGGTGAATACCAAAAACTTCAAGTTTTGCATAACTGTGACAGAATGGAGGTGTCTAGGCCTGGCCTGACATACCTGGTGGATGGAGAGAACAAGCTAGAGGCAGCCAGTGAATCAGGGTCCCCCAAGGACCCAGAAGTTGAGGCTGAAAGGGCAGCTGCTGTGGTGATGGTTGAGGGACTCTGCCTGCCCTGGAGAAGTCTACCTCCTGCCAGCCAGCTGAATTCAGTAAGGAAGCAGATGGAGATCTTGCTGGAGGACATTGGCATGCACTTGCCCAAGTTGAATTGAGCCCTAGAATGGGACGGGATGAGCAAGAACAGCTGGCTCACATGATGAGGAGAAGTTGGCCAATGAAGGAATAGGGAAGTAAAACAAGAGTGCAGCTGAATCCAGCCACTGGTGGCTTAGGACAGAGTAAAGAGAGCAGAGCATCCCAGGCAAGGGAAGAGAGTGAAGAAAGAAATGCAACTAGGGATCTCAGTCCCCCTGTGGGGATAGGGGAATCCCCTGCTCCCACCCTACACCCCCTGCCACCACTCACTTGGCAAATGGTGGGGGGCGGGGGAGATGGAGAAACAGACCTCCTAGGTGGGCTTCTGCATGGCACAACGATGCCACTTCCCATTTTGGGCCAGATTGGCCCAGAAGTGACATTGCGCAGGACTGAGAGTGTGCACATGCTTTGCACGCACACAAAGAGCAAAACAAAGTTGAGTGCCGGGTCCCGTCCCCCCCCCCCCCGCTCTACTGGGAGGGTAAGAGGATCCAGCAACCCTAAATGGAACAGGGAAAAATAATGGCGGTAGTGGAGGAAGAGGCAGGGGAAGAGATAGAGAAGGAGAGAAGGCCAAGTTTCAAAGAGGAGGGGAAATGGGAAGTCCCCAACCTGCAGCTAAGTCAGGTTCCTGAGCTGCCAGGAAGCCTTACAGGGCACAGTTCCATGTCCTGAGGGGAGAAGGCAGGAACAAGGGTAGATAGATGCTGTTAACCACGTTCTGGACACTTTGTACGGACTCTGTGAATAACACAGTAAACCAAGAAGTGTTCCTGGCATTCAGTGTTTTGGCATCTGTCTGCCCATGGACCCTATGTTTGACGAGTCACTGCCACCTGGCCCTGTCACAGCAAAACTAAAGCAAATGAGCAAAGGAAATAAAACCCTGCTCAGTGCTTATTCCAGTGCTTCAAGCATCTCTCTCTCTCTCTCTCTCTCTCATATGGATACTAGAAGTCAGCCATGCTGGAGGGAAAATGTTAGAATCAACTAAGCATAACGTGGAAAAGTGGTGTTGGATTAAAGTAGGTATATCCACGCAGTGCTCAAGAAGGTTGAGGATCCCTGATCAAGTGTGAGGTTTCCCTGGACAAATCCCAATAGAATGAAATAGAGCTGAGCGAGCACACTGCTCTGGTACATGGGCTTGCATAGGATGATGTGCTTTTGACTTGTGCCCATTAGTCCAGAGGGTAAATCAAGTAGAGGGAATATGTGACACCTTGCACGGAAAAACTACAAAAGGCACTGGAAAACTAATGCTGTTTGTTCTCTCTCTGTGACTGACAAAATGGAATCCTGAGATTCTTCCTGTTGACTGTACACACTTCTTTGATTCCAATGCAGTTATCAAGATATCAATCCTCAAAGTAGCCCCATCTGTGAATACTTATATCTAGAGACTGGGGCCATGGACAGACAAGACACCTCTTTCTACAACCCTGGGAAAAGCCACTCGTTTGCACAAAAATCTGAATTCTAAAAAACAAACAAAAACAATGAAAGCCAGTGTAGTGGCTTGGATCTCAATCCCCACTCTGTTGTGGAAGCTCACTGGGCTACTTTCATACACTCTCAGCCTAACCTACTTTACAGGGTTGTTGTGAAGGTAAAAGGAAGGAGAGGAGAGTGCTATAAGCTGCTTTGGGTCCCCATTGTGGAAAAAGGCAGGTATAAATGAAGTAAATAAATAGTAAACATAGCTAAAGGTGGGTGAGAGATAAACAGTAGTTTAGTGGGCGGGTATAAATGAAAAAAGGAAGCAAGAAAAGGTTGCTAGGAGTTGGGTGCTGGGAGCTGGATATGGGAGTTGCCAGGAGAAGGGAAAAAAGAAAATAGTGTGAGGGGGTGGCTATAGAGGGAAATGAGGTGTCCTCCCCCACTAGTCCTTCCAGGTGCTCCCTCATGCAACTCGGCCTTGTGGCTGGCAGTGCAGAACTGGGCCCTGCCCATTGGCTGACACTGTGTAACTAGGCCTGGCACGGCAACTAGCACAGCACAACTTGGCCATGATTTTCCTGGGTAGAGTCTGCCAGGGAGAGTGAAGGAGGAAAAGCTGAAGACAGGGAGACAAAAACAGTAGGTTGCGTGGTGGGTGGGAATAAGGAAATAAGAAAATATGAGATGCTAAGGGAGCTTTCAGGGAAGGGAAATAGAAGGAGGGAATGGGTCCCCTACTTGTTTTATTATATTTCTTGACATATATGTTTCCTGCCTTTACTATGTTTAAGACAGCTATTCATGTAACAAAGATTGAATCTAGTTAAAATTACAATTTGTGGGGGGAGAGGTAATTCAGGATTTTCAAGAGTTTATTCCCACCTCCTTCTATAACTTTTCCCTACTTGAGTATATCTCTTCTGTGCCCTTTGGGATAACACCCCTGGGATATCTTCCTGGAAACAAAAGTTCTAGGAGGTTTATTGTGACCTTGGGGTAGCCCCTGACCTCAGGATTACTGCAACATGTAGCATGTAAGCCTGATTCAAGAAAAAGCCTATGTTCACTGCTTGGAATTTCCAAATGGAAGACAAACTACTAAAGTCAGGCTTTCATTATGTTTTACACACAAAATTAAGTTTCCCTTTAGATTACTTTTTTTCAAATACTACTTGGAAAAGATTCTAGGTTCCCTTTTATCACAGACCAGAGGGGAAAAAGTTAAAAGCAAAGTGCTACATTTTTGAAACCACCTGTGAGATCATGAAAAAGCCTCAGACTTGAAAGGAAAAACACACAGAGGCGTTTAACCAAAACAGGCAGCATATCTCTTGAATCACCGCAAGAATAATTTCCCCTCTCATGTGGGGAGAATACTAAAAAGCTATGCAAATAATCTTCACAGAGTTTGGGGACTTTTTTTAAACAACAGATTTCAAAGAGCTGTTTTCCGAAAAAGAGTCCAATATCACTCAGAAGTAGAAAACTGCAGGGTGTTATTTATTTATTTATAAAGCTTACTTCAGATTAGAGATGGGCATGAACCGGAAAAAAAAACCGTGTGGTTCGTGGTTCATCACATTTCACAAACCACAAACCATGAACTTTCACGAACCTGCCCCGGTTCATGAATTGGTTCATTTTGGTTCGTGAAAATGTCACATCTGGGCCAGCAAATCACCACTTACAAGCCAACAGAAGGCCACTTCCAGGTCAGCAGAAGGTCTGCAGGAAATCTATCCTCTGTTGCCTAGGAAACTGATTGATCAGTGCCAGGCTGTCTGCAGTGATGAACCAAAAAATGAACCAAATGAACCAGCCTAAAGTTCGTGGTGGTTCGTCAGAAATGGGTTCTGATGAATCATGGTGTCATGTTCAGAATACTTTCAGGTATGCTAGTGCCAAAGAGACTCCATTTTAATCCTTTCAGTATTATGAGTGCTTTCTTCACAGGTGCCAGGATGTTCCCAGGCAGCTATCTCCCAGAGGAGGAATGTTTTGGCTATCGCTGTTCCAACCTCGAAGGACTTTCGCTTTCCGAGCTTCAAAGGGATTGTTTTGAGAACTATGGGGGGAGGTTGGGCCTGCTGGGATCTGTTACTTTGTGCCTTATGCTTTGCCTGTCATTGGTAACAATTCACATGTACCTTCCTGAATATTGTATTCAGGCTCGTGGACTATAATGCATTCTTTCTTCAGTAAACTTTTGAAAACAACGGGCTTTTGTCTGATTGCAGAAGGTAGTCTGGAGTAAGGACATTATCTAGCCACAGTTCTGACACATGGTTCGCGAACCATGAACCAGCCCAGTTCGTGCTGAATTTTGGTTCGTATTTCGGTTCATGCCCATCTCTTACTTCAGATTCTCTGTATCTAATATTACATGTTGCACTCCAAGACCTAGGGCATATTACACATTTGGATCCACTTTCTGATAGGACAGGGATGAGAATTGCCCTCAGTATCAGGGCCACCAGTAAGCATTCCAAAATCTGAAAACCCTTAATTATATCTAATTATTTTAGTTGAATATCATTAACATTATTTATTTTATCAATTTAGAATATTTCTATGTTGCCTCTCAAGAGACTATGCCCAGGATGGATTATAATAATGTATTTCATTTTAATTTACTTGGTAAATGCCAGACTGCTACTAGAGAATGTTTAATATTTGTTCTTCAATGGCTAAAAACTAGCTATTGCCTGTTCACCTGCATGCCTATTATCTGTCTGCCTACCAACCTACCATTCTTCCTAGACTCTGGTTAAAGCACTGTGGTGGAGTATTCATAAATATTCTAACTCCTTAAGGTGAATATATCAGCAGTAAAAGTCTTGGAAACTGTATGACTTGCAAATATTAGATGTGCGGAATATCCAAACAAAAAGTTCAAAAACCTATAATCAAGAAGTTTATCTGCCTACTTGTTTTCTCTATGCTCTTCTAAATATATTTTTGCAATCATGGGGACTAGCCACTAAACTTTTAATTTTAAAAAAACACCAATAATCAGCAGATAGTGCGGAAGGATCTCTGGAACTACATGCAATCCACAATTGTTATACTATCTGTGAGACAGAGCACTGAGATCCAAAAACTTGTAATTCCAGACGCATCTTGATTGACTTCTTAGCAAAATATAAAATATATCTGAAACTGTTTCATTCTCTTAAGTGCTAGCACACTTTTTAACCGTCCTCTCACTAGCTATTTCCACTGCACCATAGTAATTGACTTTGAGAGTCAACAAAGCCACACATTTTGTAGGATTCTATATAATATGATACTTGGCACAACTACAACGTCAAATCCCATTCCTTTTCCTCCATGCAAAGATATTCTGCTGCTTTACACAGCTCAGTGCTGCTATTGCCTTTTCTGCAATGGAACTAGATTAGGGTTGTAGCTGGAACCTCTGCAAGGGTGAAAACTGAGCTTTTGTTCAGATCTCATGAACTTGTTTGAAGACATCAGCCCCAGGTTGAGCAAAAGGGTCAAATTGCACATCCTCCCTGTCACTGTTAAACAGCTGTTATAGAGGAGGAGAAAGGGGCTTGTATATATTCTAACTGCCACTACTGAGAAGAATCTAAGAAAAGGAAAAGCCCTGTTTTGTAATGGACAGGTGCTATATCTTGCCCATAAGAGTTTGTACAGGCCAATGATATCACCCACCAGGTTGCTGGACAGACCGACAAGGTTTGCACTGGTGCAGCTAGCCACTGTAAGTCTGTGTGCAGACAGAGTTTTGATACTGCAAGACTACCCAGCTATTTGCTTGTCCATAGGCCTCTCTGTCACTTAGCTTCCCTTAAGAAGTGATAAAAATCAACTAAAGGAGATAACTCCACCAAGAATAATACAATATTTTTGGAATTTTTAAGTATTTATGGATATATTTCACCCAATATTCTTAAAGTGCAAGTGCCTAAAATTCTCTAAAATTAAACCTATACACAGGGCTTTTTTTCAGTGGGAACGTGGTGGAACGGACTTCTGGCACCTCCTGAAAATACTCGGCAATAGAGCATGAAAATAATATTATTTCAAAGAATTCCATGTGTTTCTTCCTCATTTCCCTCTTGAGAGTTCTGCCACCTCTTTTCCCAGAAAAAAAACCCTGCCGATACATAACATAAATAAGTATCAAAATTCAATAAATACAGTTATAAAATTATTAGAACATTTCATCCAACTTCAACCAGCCAGTGCTAATATACATCAAAGGTAAGTCCAACGTAAATACTCAGATATAAATAAGGTCCAATATGCAATGATGTAAACACTCCTCTATGCAATAATGACTTGTTTTCTTTTTCTTTTCCACAGAAACAAAATTAATTTTCCAATGTAGCATTGAGCTTGCCTTCACCAACTCCAATCTTCAAAGTGCCTATGGGCTAGGCAGCATGTAAAAATCACCCATTTTGATACACGTTTTCATGGGCAGTAATATATTTTATAAGGCAATACATTCATCTCAGCTATCGCTGGTGCACAACCGCATAGGTTGGAAGCAGACGGGCAAAGCTGGCTTTTTTCTACAATCAAGAGAGCTTCTCTGTGGAGTGTGGCTTAAGAAGCGATAGGCAGATTGTATGTGTATGTATGCATGTGCTATCAAGTTGCAGTCAACTTATGGCGACCCTATATTGTTTTCAAGGCAAGAGATGTTCAGAGGTGGTTTGCAACCCTGGCCTTCCTTGGTGGTCTCCCATCCAAATAGTGACCAGTGCCGGCCCTACTTAGCTTCCAAGATCTGATGAACTTGGGCTGCCTGGACCATCCAGGTCAGATAGTTTGTGCTAGGATCCTGTTGAAAGACCTTTAGTCATGTTATGAAGGCCAGTATAGATGCTCCTGCCAATTATTCCTAACATTTTTTGGCAACTGGCTACTTCCACACACATTTTTCTCTGCCAAAGCAGAACATGGGGGGATTGGAGCATCCACATGGCATTGTCCTCTAATAATCTATGTTCTGAATTTTTCTTGTCCTCAGTAATACCTTTCTTAAACCTGCTTTGAACACAGCCCAAGCACACTGGCATGTAGGATTGCCAAGTATCAGGTCTTCACACAGACAGTCCGGTATTTTCTTGGACTGTCTAGGGAAAATGGAGTGAAGATACCAGACATTATTATTATTATGCATTATCCTTATACTTCTCTTCAATAGCTGCACTTCCCATGACATCTTCTAATGTGTACACTAAGATGTTATACCTTTTAATGTTTTGTATTATTGAAAAGTTATAAGAATAAAGTTAAATACCGGACATTTATATTTTTGTGCATGCGACACCTGGGGCCAGCATGCAGGAGCAGCGGGACAGCACCTATCAAGGCTGGCCTCATTGTCTGGCAAGTCACAGAGGAAGGGCAGCCAGCACCAGCCAGCTACCTGCCCAGCCCAGAGAGATTGCTTCTGGCCTCACAGCTTTTTATAGTAAAGGAATAAATAATGGGCACACACTCATTTCAAATATAGCTGAGGTTTTAGTAATCATGGATAAGAAAGTGTGTAGAATGCTATAATCTGTGTCACCATATTTTCCTCTAAGAAATCATTTAGAAACCCAGAATGGTATAGTGGATAGAATATTGAACGTAGAGCAGGAAGACTTTGGATTTAAATACCTATTTAGCCTTGAAGTTCCATAGACCAATCACTCTGCCTCTCAGCCTAGCCTACTTTAATGAGATACCTCCAAGTATGGACTTCCGGTTTGGGATTTATGGAGGTCTAACACAGCTCAAAGAGCTGAGCTGTCCGTGCCGCTGTTTGTGGAGGCTGGAGGGGCGCAAACTGCCCGCAGCCCCCTGTTCCCAGGCGGGGAACAGGCAAGTACGCTCAAGGACCTGAGGGCACATCGATCTCGGGTGTGAGGGGGGTTCTACACAACAAGCCCCCTTCCACTCTTGAGGTCCCACCCGAAGAAAGGTTTGCTAAGATCTCTGCAGCGGCTCTGGAGTCAGTTTCTGGCATAAGACCTACATGCCCAAGCTTCAGTAAACCAGGAAGGGAATCGGAATTGATTGGATAATTGAAGCAGCGATTACAACCCAAGAGAAACATCTAAGAAGGTAAAGATTGCTATCTCTCAGTACGGGACAGATTATAAAAAGGAGTAAAGAGATAAAGACAATTTAAAAACTGCAAGGGACTTGTTGCATATAGGAGAGAACTCCGGCAAGTTAAATTTTTAAAAAGTGACAATATAAAGAGAACTAAATGCGGAAAACTGATTATTGTTTACATACCTGCGGCTGAGAGGAGATAACGAACTGTGAGAAAGTTTTAACATCGCGAGAACTGCAGTGAAGAAAGCAGGAACAGGAAGTGCGTCAAATCATAGAGAGATTGGAGAGAAGCGGTTTGCCAAAAGCGGAAGTAGGGAGCCGCCATTTTGAAGAAGGGCAACGCTGCGCTTCAAAGAAAATGGAAGTAGGCCATCTTGGATGAGGGTAAGGGCGATTACCTCAATACAAAACCATAGAGAAAAGACGCTCGACATTTTGGACCGCGCAAGCATAAATTTTTAAAAAATAAGCCGAACTGAGACACTTAAAAATAATAGAAAGGAGTAAACTAGTGCCACGGAGTTGAGGAAAAGGGCGGACTCGTGGGAGCGAGGTAAATCTAGCCCCACGATGTCAAAGAAGGAGTGGCAAACCGTGCTGGAAAACTTGGACAAAAAAGTTTCAGAAGGAAATAAAGAGTTAAAAGAAATGATGCAAGAGAACTTTAAAGACTTTAAAGAGGCACTCAAATCGGAGATGGCAGAACTCACAAAGAAAATTGATCAAGTACAGAACGAACTGCAAGCTACACAGCAGAGAGTAAATGTAGTAGAGAATACAGTTGATAATTTAGCTGATGTGCAGAGAACAGAGTTGAGAGGAATGAAGGGAAGAATGGCTGTAGCGGAATGTAAACAAATGGAAAAACAACTTAGAATGCGCGGAGTTCTGGAGATTACAGGAAAATCGGCCCAAGAACAGATTTCAGAAATTTTGGCAGGTTACCTGGGAAGAGGACAGGAGGAGATTGCAGCTTTCCTGGACGTGGCATACAGAATCAACTCAAAATTTGCAGCACAGAGGAAGTTACCAAGAGATATGATTGTGCAATTTACGACCAGAAGCATAAGAGAGACAATTGTAAGTAAACAATTCCAAGAACCACTAGAAGTCGATGGGAAGGTGGTGAGAATCATGAAAGAACTGCCCAGATCAGTGTTGGTGGAGCGGAAAAAATACAGAGAGCTGGTCCAAATGTTAAAGGATTTGAAAATTAGATATAGATGGGAAATACCGGAAGGACTGGCATTTGAATTTGGCGGAACAAGGAAGAACATCAGATCCGGTCACGAGATGGAAGTGTTTATTAGGGACAACGAAAAGGACTTACCAAAAAGTACACGAATGTAAATATGGAGTGTAAAATTATATCTTGGAATGTAAATGGACTTAATTCACCTTGTAAGCGTAAGGTCATTTTCCATTGGCTTCTAAAACAAAAATGCAATATAGTATGCCTGCAAGAGACACATATTAGGAAACAGGACTTAAAGTATTTAAAACTGGCAAAATTGAGAAATGAATTTGCAGCTGCCTCCAAAAAGAAGAAGAGAGGAGTTGCATTGTATATAAAGGAGGAGCTGCAGCCCAAATTAATTTTAAGTGATGTAGAAGCCAGATATTTAGCGGTGGAAATAATTTGGAATTCAAAAAAGATCCTGGTGATTGGAATTTATGCACCAAATGGTGCAAAAGAAAATTTTTTTAAGGACTTGCAAGGACAATTAGAGGAGTTGACTTATGATCAAATAATTATGGCGGGTGACTTTAATGGATGTATTGTCGAAGGCTTTCACGGCCGGAGAACGATGGTTGTTGGGGGTTTTCCGGGCTGTATTGCCGTGGTCTTGGCATTGTAGTTCCTGACGTTTCGCCAGCAGCTGTGGCTGGCATCTTCAGAGGTGTAGCACCAAAAGATCTCTGAGAGATCTCTGTCTTTTGGTGCTACACCTCTGAAGATGCCAGCCACAGCTGCTGGCGAAACGTCAGGAACTACAATGCCAAGACCACGGCAATACAGCCCGGAAAACCCCCAACAACCATCGACTTTAATGGAGTTGCAAGCTTAGAAGAAGACAAGAAATCCAAAATTGCACAGAAAAAAGAGGACTTTTGCCAAAGTCATTTTTTGTGATTAAAGAGCAAGAAGGTCTGGAGGATGTATGGAGGAGACAAAATCCTAAAAATAGACAATTCACCTTTTACTCTGCAAGACATTCTACACTATCAAGAATTGACATGATCTGGGCTTCCAAAGAATTGACGTTGTGGGGACTAGAGATGTGGAAATTATGCCTAAGGTAAGCTCAGATCATAATCCAATCATATGAGATTTGGAAAAAATACAAAAAAAGAGGATGGAGGATAAATGAAGACTTGCTGCAGACAGAAGACAACATGACGTTGCTGCGAAAGGAGACCTTTCTTTATACAATACAACATGAACAAGGACGTGTCAACTTAAAAGGTATGGGACACTTATAAAGTGGTAATTAGAGGAATACTGATGGACTTAAATGGGAGAGACAGAAGGAGAAAAGAGGAAAAAAGAAAAGAAATAATGGAAAAAATTAAAGCCAAAGAGGGGCAACTTAAGAAAAGGCCAGGGAAGAAGCGGATATATCAGGATATAAAAATATTGCAGAAACAATTGACGGCAATGAGTAACAAAGAATTAGAGTGGAATTTGAAAAAAATGAACCAGAAGACATTTGAAGGGGCTAATAAACCTGGCAAATATCTAGCTTGGCAATTGAAAAAGAAAAAACAGAAGAAAACTATAATTAAAATCCGAGAGGAAGATAGAACACTATTAGATCAAACAGCTATCAGTAAAGCCTTTTACAAATTTTATGCAAAACTGTACCAGAAAAAAGACGTGAACAGAGGTTTAATAGAGGAATACTTGGAGAAAATGAAACTACCAAAGATGTCGGAGGAATGGAAAGAAAGATTAAATAGAGAAGTAACAGAGGAAGAAATAAAACAGGCCATCCAGTCAACGAAATTGGGGAAAGCACCAGGACCGGATGGACTAACAGCAAAGTTTTATAAAGTGATGGCTAACGAATTGGCACCTTTTTTGAAAGAGGTAATGAATGAAACTATGCAAGGCCAAAAAATTCCTGATTCATGGAACGAAGCTAATATATCATTGATTCCGAAAGATGGACTGGACTTGACCAATGTTAAACATTATAGGCCAACTTCGTTACTGAACAATGATTACAAAATATTTGCAAAAGTTTTGGCAGAAAGAATAAAAGGATGGCTGGTGGAATTTATCGCAGAGGAACAAGCAGGATTTTTACCTGAAAGACAAATTAAAGACAATTTAAGGACAGTAATAAATGCTATTGAATACTATGATAAGCATTGTGATAGGGAAGTTGGTTTCTTTTTCGTGGATGCAGAAAAAGCTTTTGAAAACTTGAACTGGGACTTTATGTTTGCCACTATGGAAAAGTTGCAAATGGGAGAAAGGTTTATACAAGCGGTTAGAGAAATTTACAAAGACCAAAGTGCAGCGATTGTAGTGAATGAGGATTTAACTAAAAAATTGAAAATAAGTAAAGGAACAAGACAGGGGTGTCCATTGTCTCCATTGTTGTTTATTTTGGTTTTGGAAATATTGATGGTTCAAATACAAGAGGATGACACAATTCGAGGTATAAAAATAAAAGAATTTTCCTACAAGGTCAGAGCATTTGCGGATGACATAATGTTAATAGTAGAAGATCCAATCGATAACATGCCAAAGGTAATAGAGAAAATAAAACAATTTGGAGATCTAGCTGGATTCTATGTTAATAAAAAGAAGTCTAAAATACTATGTAAGAATATGACTAAACAAAAGCAACAAGAACTGATGGGGATAACAGACTGTGAAGTAACTAATAAAGTAAAGTATTTGGGTGTTGAACTGACTGCAAAAAATATTGATTTATTTAAAAACAACTATGAGAAATTGTGGATACAAATAGAAAGAGACTTGATAAAATGGAATAAATTGAACTTATCATGGTTGGGAAGAATAGCAGCAGTAAAGATGAATGTTTTACCACGAGTGATGTTCTTGTTGCAGACAATTCCAATTATTAGAGACTCAAAACAGTTTGACAAATGGCAAAGGACAATTTCAGACTTTGTGTGGGCAGGTAAGAAGCCACGTGTGAAAATGAAAGTACTACAAGATGCGAAAGGAAGAGGTGGCTTCCAACTGCCCAATATAAGACTATATTATGAAGCAATATGTCTGGTATGGTTAAAAGACTGGATAATGTTAAAAAATCGTAAATTGCTGGCCTTGGAGGGACATAAAAAATTATTTGGATGGCATGCATACATGTGGTATGATAAAGTAAAAGCGGACTTGATGTTTTTGCACCACTATATTCGGAGAAGCCTCTTCACAGTCTGGAAAAAATATAAGGTTTACATGGAAGACGGAATTCCTTCATGGGTGGTTCCATATGAAGTAATAGATCCAAGAACCGTTGATAATGAGAAGCAGTGCCTAACATACAAGGAGATAACACAAATACAACACTCAATGCTAAAAATAAAAACAGAAGAAGAGTTGTCTCCTTGTTATGGATGGTTCCAATATAGGCAGATCAGAGATCTTTACAACTCGGACTGTTTAAGAGGAGGTATAAGAATGGAAAACTCTGAACTAGAAGAAGTGATGTTACAAGAAGGCAAGAAAGAAATATCTAAAATTTATAAATTACTTCTGAAATGGTATACAGAGGATGAAACAGTTAAAACCCAGATGGTGAAGTGGGCAATAAATTTTCACAAAGAGATATCAATGGAGGCGTGGGAATACCTGTGGAAAAATACATTGAAGATTTCAACTTGTACGAATATTAAAGAGAATGGATATAAAATGATCTACAGATGGTATTTAACACCAAAGAAAATTGCGCTAGGGAATACAAACATGTCAGATAAATACTGGAAATGTAAAAATCATGGATCACTGTATCATATGTGGTGGACTTGTGAAGTAGCTAAGCAATACTGGGGAGATATAATTGAAGGAATTAATGAGATTTTACAAATTCAAATAAATAAGAACCCAGAATTGTTGCTACTGAACTTGGGGATGGAAGCTGTACCAAAGCAGTATAGAACATTGTTATTTTACATGACTACAGCGGCAAGACTTTTGTATGTGCGGAAGTGCAAAGTACAAGAAATACCAACTACAGAAGACTGGATTTACAAATTGCTGTACATGGCAGAAATGGACAAAATGACAAGGAAGCTTAAAGATCTTGACCTAGGACAATATATTGCTGATTGGGGGAAATTAAAACAATACTTAGAGAAAAAATGGGATGTGAAAGGAGAATTGTGGCAGTTTGAGAATTTTTAAAGGGTGGTGGTGTAAATGGAGGAGAGAAGTGACTTTACCATTAAGGGGGAAATTTAACTATGATAATCTAAGCTAATATTATGATTAAGAAAATTTGAAGTAAAACGGATATACTAGAAGACTTATACTATATATTATATATATTATGATGTATGGTGTTAGTATAGGCACTATACACTATATTGGGATGCTATATTATAACGCATGCTAGGTTACATTGTATGGAATAATGTATAACAAATACTATATTGATAGTATACTATATTGATAGTATATTGGATAGAGAATATGCATAAAAGAATTAGAATATGGCTAGAGCAGGAGATATTATAATTTAAGTGCTATAGATAAATACATGTCATGTTATATTATGTTGGGTTATGTTATACTTTAATGCATGCTATGTTATGTGGTAGGGTATAGTATACAGTAAATATTATACTGATAGTATAGTTGAAAGAGTACTTGCATAAAAGAATTAGAATATGCTTAGAGTAAGAGATATTATGATCTGTGTGTTGAAGAAAAATATAAATGAAATAGTATTAAGGAAAAAAAAGGGGTAAGGGTTGGAAAGCTATTGGAAGTCAATAGGGAGGGGGGAGGAAAAGGGTGGGGAATAGGACTAATTAGATATGAAGGGAATGTATGTACTAAATTTTAAAGTTTAAACTCACCAATAATTTTTTTTTAAAAAAGAGATAACTCCAAGTATGCAGTCTGTCCAAAAATTTTGATCCCACTTCAACCCCCCCACTCACACATATTCACAACCACCCTGGAAGGTAGGTCATGCTAAGGACACCCATAATTATTCAATTATCTTTATGGCTGAGTAAGAATTTAAACCCAGTCCTCCAGGTCCTGTCAAAGGAAAAACTATAAGGAGATTGAATACAATCTAATCCCTGAATACAATGAATAATAATTTTTTATAATTTTTATACAAAGTTCAAGTGCTCCAAAGAGCAACTGTATAATAACAACTAACAATAAGTACTGAAGTATCTGTAGTACTGTTCCAATATTCTAATGTAGTACTGTTCTAATGTATTCTAATGTATTCTAATGTATTCTAATGTAGTACTGTACAGTACTAATGTAGTACTGTAGTACTGTTCCAATATTCTAATGCCATCTTAAGTAGAGATGGGCACGAACACCAATATGAACAAAAAAAAGCCACGAACAGTCCAATCTGCTGTTCGTGAACAAGCTGTTCGTGAGGCCCCATTCTAAACGAACAGGTGGTCATTGCAAGCTTCATCCGTTGCTGTTCGTTGCTATTCGTCAAGCCAGACAGTCTGGCACCTGCAATCAATTCCCTTGGCAACTTAGGCAGGGATTGTCTGAACTCTGTCTGAACTCCTGCTGTTGCCCTGGAAACCCCAATCTAAACCCAATTTAGCTTGATAGGCAGGTCTTCCTTTCAAGTGTGCTCCAAATTTGTTACAAGGGAGCAAAGAGCAGGGGGGAGGGGGGCTCCCAGCTCTGGCTTAGTTTGCAGACAGTGGAGAGGGAGAGACAGTTGCTGTTGGCATTTTGATAGAGAGCATGCATTGGAGCTTGAATTTTCTTTGTGTGTGGTGGGATAGGGATCTACCCTTTTAAGTTCCAGGGCTGCTGCCAAGCTCTGGACCAAGCTATTATTTATTACTGGTACCTTTCCTGGTGCCTGCTCAGGTCAGGTTTCTGGGAGTGGTGCAGTAGGGATCTTGACCAAACTTGGATGATGGCTGGAGGAGAGTCCGCTGGCCCTCACGAACAGCCAACCACGAACATGTTCGTGAACAGCGCCATATTCGTGGTTGTTCATGAGTCCCTGTTAGTGGATGGCAACAAACAATGAACATCATGTTCGGGTTTTTTTCTGTTCATGCCCATCTCTAATCTTAAGTTACTCAGGAAGACAAGGTATAACTGTGGGCGGGGGGGGGGGGGGATAAAATGCTAAATAATTAATTGAAAGAAAACTATGAGTCCAATTATGGTGGAAAGAACTAGCCTAATATATTTAATTTCTGCTCTTTCTTCCTTTTGATATGTTTAGGCTGAACGGGGGCACATTTATTTAGAGCTAACAGCTGAGCAAACTGGAAAAAGATGATAAATGACTGCCCATTTACTGATAGTCAGGTCATCAGGAAGTGCTTCCTCTTCACGACCAAATGACATGTTGTCATCCTGACGCTGGAGCAACCACTGTGAACCACATTGGCTCCTGAGATGAAGGCAAGCAGCTGGAGAGAGGATGTGGTTACTTCTTAGAGAGACAAGAAAGCAAACATTTTGAGGGGGGGGAAGTATGTTTTCTTTCAAAGTCCTTTCCAGTCTATAAAATCTTTTCTTTAAGTGTGCTGTGTACACAGCCGTTTTGTTATTGCAGGAAGTTAGTACCTTTTTGAACATTTTAATTTGTTCCCAGATTTTCACCCACTTAGACCATTTGCTTTCCTTTCCTTTGCCTGTATTAAGACATTCTGCTTATATGGGAAAGTTTGGAGGGAGATATTGCTTGCTACACGTTTAATCAACATATTCATAGGTCTGTTTGTAGCAACAGCCAAGTAGTTTCTCTGATTAAGAAGAATGTCTTAAAAATATGAATGTTTTGCATAGAATTTAATCACTATAAGAATGTGCAACAGACTCTTTAAGTCTTGTATCCTTTGCTATATATCTCACAATGACCTTATATTTTATTAAATTATTTTGATACTTCATCAATCAGACCTCAGTTCAAACAGCTATCCGTATACTGGTCTTTCTCCAACAGATAAAGAAAAAATATAGAAAAGAAGGGACACTAAGATCAAATTAGCTCATGGTCATACAATATGTGGCCCATAGGTAGGGATGTTAGGTCCCCCGATCCTCCCAGCAGGAGGGTGGGGGACCTGACACTTACCTCTTCTGGGTGCTCCTCTTGTGTGCGCATAGTGCATGTGCACTCCTGCAGCTATGCAATGACATCACTTCCTGTAAGTGACATCATTGCATGGGCATGAGAACGTGCATGCGCTTCTCAGCAGACCAGTTTGGGCCCCAAACACCTGGAGCAGTGTTCCCCTACCTTTCCACCCCTGCTGGCCAGATGAGTAGAGGAAGGAGGTGGAGGGTGGGAGCAGGGGATCCCCCACTCCCAGTGGGGGAATGGTATCCCTACCTGTAGGTCAAAGGCAGGCCACTTGACCTGGGGTGGATTGGAGGAGGGAAAGAACCCTGGAAAGTGGCTTCACCCTCCTTTATACATACTCCAAAGGAGGGAGGGATAGCATGCCTGAACAGTCATAAGCAGCCTGGCCAAGTCATGGGGCTGGTGAGGTGAGGTTGGGCTGGGCACATCTCTTGCTATGGTAAGGCTGGGCACGTGCTTCTTGCTGTGGTGATACCAAGCCAGGTTGGGCATCCTGCTCTGCAGTGAGGCCATGGCTGGCCACACATGGCAAAGGACATGTCACATGTATGTTTGCCACAGTGAGCAGGATAAGTCCAAGACAGACACCTCCATTTCTGCGTAGACATGACAAATCCCCTGCTGTAGTGGAGGATACTATTCCTCAGCCTCTGCCAGCCTCTGCTCATCTGGCCATCAGGGGGGAAAGGCACCAGGAAATGGAGGTGGCAAGACTGAAGTACATGTGCAAAGTGTGCATGCATGCTTCCATGCCACCCCAAAATGATGTCATTTCCGATGGAACACAAAAGCAATGGCTCACAATAGGGAGGTGCAATTCTTTAAAAATCAACCCCAAAGAGTAAATTTCGGGCCAATTTTTAGTGAGCTGGCCCCCGGTGTAGCCCATCACTTCCATATCACACTGGAAATGGCATCAACTCTATATGAGTTGGAGTTCTTCTGGAATTACAACTGATCTCCAGAATACAGAGAGATCAGTTCCACTAGAGAAAATGACCACTTGGGAGGATGGATTCTATGGACTTATAGATGGATGTTAAAAATAAAGAAGAGCCCAAACAGCCTCAGAGTGCCCCTGTGGGGGGGAGGGCTCTTTCCTCCCCCTCAAGCCATCTCCCCATGTCAAAATAACACAGGGAGAGCGCCTCCTCCCCGTTTTTACTGCTCCATATGCACAGATTACTCCGTGTGGAGCAAAAAAACAAGGAAAAACCTCCTTCCCCTTCTATTTTGACATGGAGAAAGGGCTTGAGGGAGGAGAGAAGAGCCTCTCCTCCCGCCACAGAGGCATTCCACAGCTGCTTGGTCTCTCCTTTATTTTTTAACAGCAACTTCCCAAAGCTGTTATGTAGCTGCAGGAAACTTGAGATGGGCCTGGAGAACAACAAGAGTGAACTGGAGGTGACTTTGTCAGGTTGACCCATGCTTTCGAACTTTACATACTGAAATAGGTGAAGCCCAGGAAAGGCAGAATTGGGGGACTTCAGTGAGGCATAACTCCACCCTCCAAAGCAGCCATTTACTCAAGGGGAAGTGATCACTATTGTCTGAAGATCAACTGTAATTCAGGGAGAGCTCCAGGCCCCACCTGGAGGCTGGCAACCCTAGAAACAGCTAGGCACAGAGTCTTTCCCACTGTAGGCTTGGGAACTTTCTGGCCACTTTGGTTGTTTTGTTACATCTGAGAACTATTTTTAGTTCTTACATGATTCCCCTTTTTGTTTTACCTGTACTCCATGTAAGGTGCTTTGAGTATGTGGGGGAGGGAAGAATGTTTCAGCTAGTACAGAAGCATATGCCTAGGTAGAGGAGCCCCTGTTTGGAACATTCCATCCTTAGACCCAGCCATTTGGCATGCCATGCCATGTAGGGGTGGCATGCCTGGCTAGCCTATCAGCAAAACATTTCCTCTCCATATCTCAGTTTCCTGTGTAACGTCATATGCCTTCTGTCAGCCAGAGGTTACTGTGACAATGAATGAATATGCAGTCAGTGAGCTAGTAGTGAAAGGGCAGCTCCTGAATGATTCTGCTCGGAAAACCTTGTACTCAGTTTATTTCCAGATGCAATGGGAAATTCAATTTCTCTATCATAATATCATGAGAGAGAGAGAGAGAGAGAGAGAGAGAGAGAGAGAGAGAGAGAGAGAGAGAGAGAGAGAGAGAATACAATTGCTGTTCCTAGTCAAGTGATCTGGACAAAGTCCAGCTGTGTACTTCTACTTTGTGAATTTATGATCATGCATATCCCATCCTCCACTCTCTCCTGTACTCATCTTCACTAGAGATGGGCACAGAACAAAAAAAACCCCAAACCAAGACGTTCGTGGTTCATGGGTTTCAGAAACCACGGAACTGGACCAGTTATGAACCAGTTCGTGGTTTGTGGTTCGTGGTTTGTGGGGTTTAAATGCCCCTTTCCAGTCTTAACAGCAGCAGGGAAATGGGCATTTAACAGTTTAAAGAGCACTTTCCTGCCTTGCAAGTGGCAGGTCCCTTTAAACTATCAGCTGGCAGGCAGCAGGGGGGATCCCCCCCTCACAGCCTGCCAGCTGATAGTTTAAAGGGACCTGCTGGTGGCAGGGCCCTTTAAACTGCCCAAACTCCAGCCCCCCTACCCCCCAGCCCCAGCCTCACACTTACCTTCCCCTGTGGCACGGTGTCTTTCCTCTCCTCCCAGGAGAGGCAGGAAGGTTGTTTTTGGCCTCTTCCACCACCCTGGAGGCAGCCATTTGAGGAGCAAGGAGGCCATTTTTGGCCTATTCCATCGCCCTGTGGGCCCCCAGAGTGGTGGAAGAGGCCAAAAACAGCCTTCCCGCCCTTCTCGGGAAGAGAGGAAGGACGCCGTGCCGCAGGGGAAGGTAGGTGTGTGGCTGGGGCTGGGGCTGGGGGTAGGGGGGCTGGAGTTTGGGCAGTTTAAAGGGACCTGCCCTTGCAAGTCCCTTAAAGGGGCAGTTTAAATGGCCATTTCCCTGGTGAAATGGCCTTTTAAACTGCCAATGTAAATATGACCCAACAAACCAGTATACAGTTAGTGGAAGTTCCGTGAAAAGGAGCTTCCACGAACCCTGGTTCGCGAACCCCGAACTGGCCTGGTTCAGGGATTTTTTTGAGTCGTATTTAGGTTCATGCCCATCTCTAATCTTCACCTTCCTCTTTAAAACATACATTTTGTCTTTGTGCTGTAATAAGGCCTGATTTAAATGTGATGGTGGCAGAGACAAAAGCACTCTGCTGGAGGACTTTACACATGCAGAATGTCTCATTTAAACTGTAGTGCTTATGCAAAGCAGCACTTCTGCCATTAATCAAACTCACCTAGTTTCCAAATCAGACACCAGCCAGTTTTTCCCACTCCTGTTCAGCTAACCTCTATATAAATGTTCTGTTACCCAATGAGGAAGTTTGCTGCTGCCTATGGAACAAAATCCCTTCAAATCAAGGGGGCTAGATTAGGACTGGAGATGAGATTCTAGTCAAGGGGCGAGATTAGGCCGGTGATCTCCCAGGATTACAACTCCCAGGATTACAAATCTCCAGGCCCCAGAGATCAGTTCCCCTGGAGAACATGCCTGTTTTGGAGGGGTGACTCTATGGCATTATACCTCAGTGAGATCGCTCCCCTCCTCAAACCCCACCCTCTCCAGGATCCACCCCCAAAATCTCCAGGAATTTTCCCACTTGGATCTGGCAACTCAGCTCCTATATACATATCTGCTCTCTGTGCCATCACCTCTGCCCCCTCTTGAACTTGCTGGCAACATCATCCCTGGCCCACATCTTCACTAATACTGCCACTCATCCTTTACATGCTCCTTCAGCAATGGCCACAGGTAGCACTGATATGTGTATGGACATGTGTATGGACTGATATGTGTATGGACATGGTTACCCCTCTTTATGTGTCCTGTGCCTGCGTCTTTAGCATGGCAACAGCCTGAATGCAAACTTTGCGCTAATGAAGCTTTTACCATCACTTTATTTTATGCTGGGCAAAAGCTCACTTTCTGGATTTCTGCATGTCAAAGAGCAGACCCAGGATAAAGGATGATGACTGTAACAATGCAGACATTTAGCTGGCTACATGGTGGAGTCCTTTTCTAGCACTAGCCCCCATGACAAATGTCCCGTCCACACAATAAGACACTAAGGTTAGCAAAGGCCACAACCATTAAAGAATTCTAATGAAAATGCTTGTTGGTTCTTCCCATTTTGGAAACATGTCCTTTATTAATAGTAGAGAAATATTTATTAGTCTCCTCAAGTCACCACCCTTGGGCTGGATCAGATTAAGAATTTTTATTGGTTCGCTTTTCACAGTGACAGCTAAATCACTCTCAAAAAAGAATGCTTTGACGCAAATAGGATAGTCCAACAAGACTGCTCTTAAATAACACATCTGGAAAACCCTGCAATGCAGAACTGAGACTTTGATTACTGGGGACAAGTCATTGTTGCCTAATGCAGCTAATAGTGCCTAGACTCACCCATACTTTCCTGTTATTAAGAAAATTGCTGGAGTTGCAAAATCCATGTTTTCAAACTAATATGTTTCAGTTCTCAAAGTGGATTTATTTCTGTATTCAGTAATTGGTCTTAGACCTGCATAAAATCAATAGAAAGATGTAGAAGTGTCACAACACCAAGCATCAACAAAGATATATTAAAGGATAACTACACTTGTGATGAGTCTATTTAATCTCCTGCTTAACGGAGGAGAAGGGGAGAGAAGAGAAACACAGAAGGCCTTGTTAGAAATGCAAGTTACTGTGGTGGGGATTATATTTGACAGCGCTAGTCTGGAAAACAGGCAATTCTTATTTCAATTTGATGACTGAAATGTTTTTCCCTATGCGTCTTTTGCATTTGAACATGAAGAATGGTATTCCTGGGTGATGAACAGCAATGCCACACTCCAGCATTTATTCTGAAGTTAGACACAGTACAGAGCATGCATAGTTCCTGCCTAATGGTTTACAGTCTAATTGGGTACTTGGCAGAAACAAATTTCACTGATTTAAAAATGTGTACATAGAAATATGCATTATAAAGAGGCTCTCAGGACTGTGAATGCACTTTGAGCTCTCTTCTTAATGTGCATGTAGCGGTACATTTCCTTACTCATTTGCCTGCTCTGTGCTTCCACCGTTACTGTTTTCTTCTGAGGCTGCCAGCAAAGAAAGCATCCTGCAGCTACAATCACAGTTCACTGGCTGAAAGGCACTTATTCTCCCATTGGAGGAGGAAGTGACATCAAAGGGGAGATCAGCAACGTGAAAATGTGTCTTTAGCATATCAGAATTCAATGCATTGATAGGCTACGTCCGCATGTACATTAAAAAGAGAGTGCAAAGTGTGTTCACAGCCTTATGAACCTCTTTATAGAATACTCCAGTCTGTGTATAGCCTAAATTCCTTGTCCGACAGGGCCTATATAGTCTAACAGAGTATTCTGCCTATAGCAATAGTAAAGTGTTTTACAACAGATTGTGAGCCACCTCAAGATCATTTGCTATGGGACAGAATATACATCTTTGAAATAAAGGTTGTTACATCCTGCAGATATTGCACTGTCCATTAATGTTATGAGACTGCAGAAGATGAAGCAGTAGCCCGTTCATCCATCTCTTTCTTGGTTTGCCCACTCTTGCTTGCTGCAGTCATCAGGCCTAGAGAGATGCCATGAATTTCATGGGAAACATTTTTGATAATAGAATGTACCCTGTTTAACATTCTTGGAACTCTTGTATGGAAGGAAGCCATTTCAGGGACCACACTAAGAAGTAGAAAAGAGCAAGAGTCCAATAGTACCTATAGGACTAACAAAATTTGTGGTAGGGTTTGAGCTTTTGTGAGCCACAGCTCATTTCCTCAGCTCACACACTAAGAAGGGATGACCTGGAGGAACTGTCCTTGTGTGTGTTGAGAATAACTGATTTTGCATGTTTTATTCACCTCCCCTCTGGCACACTTTTTTTTTTTGGTAGTACAAAATGTTACAGTACATTTTTTTCCTCCATGTGATGGCCACTTAAATATTTGGGGCACAGCAGTGGATGTGTCTTATCACACATGCTCTTCTCCGAATTGCCGAAGTCATGGGAGGGTTGTAATAGTTGTGTCTCTGCACAACCTGAGACTACAGGTGACTGGCTCTTCACATGGTTTATTTCTTTTATTTTAAAAATGTCTATTCTACATTTCAACATTCAGACCTCAAGATGGCTAGAGCTGCTATGTGGGCTGCTGAAGGAGCGAGACCATGTATGTTTCTTTAATCATTAGATGAAAAACAAAAATTCAGTATTAATGTTATCTATTTGTCTGAGGTTATTATTGACCACATATGCCACAACGTGCTGAGAGGAGTTTACAGAACTGTTGATTCTTTAAAATACAAAATCAAACCTCCATGTTCAGAGGCAGTAAATCTCTCAGTACCAATGACAGGGGTTATCAACACAGTTAAATTAGATGGATTGTAGATCTGAAATGGCATAGCTGCTTTTACCTATGTTCTTATGTAAAATACAAAAAACATCAAGCAACAGAAGAAGCAAAAATAGAATATCAAAGGAAAAGGAGTAATAAAAATCAAGTAATATAAAAATTAAGCAAGGATCGAGCAGTATTATTTACTGCAGCATAAAATCAAGGTTGCAAAATTCACAGCATAACTAACTAAAAGCACAAGCAAATAAAAAGGTTTTCATTTGAAGCCTCAAACCCAGTAAGCTCAGAACAAGGCAAGCTTCTGGGGAAAGCCATGCCACAGACAGGGCACCATCACAGAGAAGGCTCAGGGGGCTCAGGGGCACTCAGCCTCACTAGACTAGCTCCAGACCCAGAGCACCAGGATACCAAAGCCTTGGCTGAGGGTAAGGATAGCAGCAGGGATGGGGGATCCCCCATCTTTCAATCCCTGACCCTGGTCACCTGTCCAGTGGTGGGGAAGAGGAGGGGAAGCAAGCTGGGTGCCCCAGAGCATGTGGTGAAATGGCATGCATGCTACCTAGGCCCCAATAATGTCACTTTTGGTGTAAGACTGGAAGCTATGGAGTATTAGTCATGCCAAATCAGCCCCAAACATAGCAAAACTGCTATGTTTGGGGCCAATTTGACCCCAAGATGATGCCATTGCTTCTGATTTTACACCAGAAGTAACATCACTAGAGGGCTTCTGGGGTGCGTGAGGAGCAAGGATTGCATCTCTTCTCCTCCACCACCCCTCATGTCCTGCTTTCAAGGTAAGAGAGACTGGCAACTCTATCTGAGGTCCTGTTCCTGAAGCCTCAGATGAAAATACCATGAACTCACCAGAGCTCAGGGCATTCATCCCTCTCCCCTATAGGGCTAGACTACAGACCATCAGCTCCCAGGTTCCTCCTCCCTACAGGAGAGGCAGAGACAGTGATAGGGATCCCTAATCCCTGTGCGGGAGATCCCCCCTCCCTCCCTCCACCCTCCACCATCACTCACCTGACCAGTAAGGGGGAGACAGGGGAACAGGCCTCCAGAGTGCACTTCTGCACTTTGCATGGGGCCAATTTGGGCCTGTTTGCTGCCCCAGTCAACCCGGTGCAAAGCATGTGCACACTCCCGGGACTGCATGATGATTTCACTTCCCAGGAGTGCCATTATCACACATGTCCAGAAGTGCGCATGCACAAAGAGAACACAAAGTGAATGCCAGCTTCCTGCTTCCCTCCAGGAGGGTAAGAGGACCTGGCAACCCGAGACAGCAAGCCTGTAAGGAGGCGGCACAGTGGTGAAGAAGTTCCAGGCTTGTGAACCAGGCTCTGCCGTCAAGCAGGATCACTGCTGTATAGTTCCTTGCAGCACTGGGTTTGAGAGCCAGACTAGACATTGCAGTGGACACAGGTTCAACCCGTGACAGACTCCATTTGCCATCTGAAGCTGCCATTTTCTTCAGGGAAACTGATTTCTGTACCATGAAGACAAGTTGTAATTCCAGGAGAACTTCAGGCACCACCTGGAGGTTGGCTTCCCTATTCAGCTGCTCTGAAGGGCAGATCCAGCCTCCAGCTTCTGTGTGGATCTCTGCTCTGTAGGAGTCCTTAGCCAGCTCCAGGATCTGACCTGTTAAGACAGAACACAAATAGGCTGTCCAGATTGAAGCGTCTTTGAATCGGGATGCCATTAAGAACAAGCTTCTCAGGGCCAAGCTACACATGACGAATGACACTTGAACAGCAAGTGTATTCCTCCCTGTTCACTTGCCCTCCACTCAATCCACTTGCCGTTCAAGTGTCATTCATCATGTGTAGCTTGGCCCTCAGTCAAACCACAACTGGAGAGTGTCATGATAAGGCACAATCATTAAGTGATTGTGACTAAGGCATGGATCACTGTGACTATATCTGATGGAACCAGGAATGGATGCAGCTGTGAACCTGACCTTCCATGGGGAGTGAAACCCCACCTAAAACTGGGGATATCTCCCAATGATGGCCAGCCATTCTGCTAACTCAGAGAATCTCCGACTTGTCAGGATTAAGTTTCAGCTTCTTCACTCTCATTCAGCCCATTACTGAGTCCACACATCACTTCCGAACGTCAACTGTGTCCTTGGAATTAGATGGAAATGGGAGGTAGAGACAGGTATCATCCATATATCTGTGACATCATGGTCCAAACTCCCTGATAACTACTCCCAGTACTTCATGTAAATATTAAATAAATGTCATCATAAATATTAAATTTAATTAAACATTAAATTAATTAATTAAATATTTAAAACATTTCCTCCAAATTGGGGCCTGGTGATTTACCCTGAAATAAGGCCATCTTGTCTCCTGTGACAAATGAAAATACACGTGCAATAATTTTGTTAAAGGCAAACACCAGAAATATACCCCAAAAAAGCCTATGGAGTTATAGCCAGTGTTTTTTTCCTTTTTCTTTTTTAGTAAAATGAAATATGTTAGAGCTGAAACAAGCTTACAATTTGTACCCTTTAACTTGAAAAACTTTTCTCAAATGTGTATAAACTGTAGCAGTGGTTACTCAATGGTATGGAAAGACACACGCTATACATGCTCTCAAGCATATCATCATTATTATTTAGAGTCAAAGGTAGGATTACTAACCTCCACACTACAAAGATTAATTCCCCTGGAGAAAATGACTTCTTTGCAAGATGGAGTCTATGGCATTATTCCCAGCTGAGGTCCCTCCCCTACACAAACCCTGGCCTTCCCAGGCTCTGTAGCATAGTGGTTAAGTAGTTCAGCTGCAAATCAGCACTCTACTGGTTCAAATCCCACTACTGCCATGAGCTCAGTAGGTGGCCTTGGGTAAGGCACTCCTCTCAGCCCCAGCCCTCTAGCTGTATTGTGGGGATAATAATAACACCAACTTGTTCACCACTCTGGGTGAGGCACTAATCTGTCTAGAAGAGAGGTATATAAGCACAGTTGTTGTTGTTACCCTTAAATTTCCCAACCTGGAGATGGCAACCCTAGTCACAGGATGATGCGATTTAAGCTAAACATGGGTCCCAGAACTAAGATATAGTGAGGCTGCTTCAATATACCTCTGTTCATAATACTCTGAGGATACTAATTCCTTGAAGGATACTCCTTCTCCTTAGCTGGAAATAATTGTTACCTCACTGAAGATGTTGCTGTACAGCCACTGTGGTGTTTTGATGGGAATCACCTGCACAATCTTTCTGTGCCACACTGTTACTGAGAGTACAGGAGCTGACTGTTGAAGAGAAATGAACAACCCTGTCAATGTTCACGGTCTCTGAGGTGTTGCATGCCTGGCCAAGCATATCTGGGTAGCAAGAACTGAATCCTTTCAGCCTGTGACTTGTGCCTCTCAAGGGAGCAGACTCAGAAGGTCAAGCAGATTCAGCCGGCTGGCAGTCACCTGCTCCCCAAGTGAGGAAGGTGACAACAGATGGGACTCCCCTAGCTCTGATGTTATCACCAGACAGCTGTGACTTTTGTGCAGGGAGAAGATAACATCACAGCTCTAAAGAATTGCTGATGAATTATAGCCAGCCCCTTTCACAGCACTGCTGTCAGACTGTTTAGTCACTTGGTATTCATTGTTTCAGCATTACTGACAGGATAGTTTGCAGCAACTTACAGGTAATGACTAAAACAGGCTCTGCAACCTTCTCTTTTCCTCCAAGGGGGCTCTGGCTTTCTTCCTGGTGCGCTTAAGGAGACATAAAGGGGGGGGGGAATGAAGCATTAGAACAATCCCAAATTCTTGTAACCGCTGAGAAAAAATGCCACCTCTTAAAGCTTTCCACTTGTTTCAGGCTTAACTGTAGTTTTCTGTCTCATTTCTAAGTAGACAAACATTTGTACAAAGAACAGGGGATCACCTTATATCTCCATAACTGAAAGGGCTAGAGACTTACTTTGTAGAAATGAAAACTGGGAACTCAGAGGAGCTAGTAGATCATCGCAACAGATTGTCATGTCAGCATGCTATGGTGATCTAGCAATTCTTGGCAGAGGTGAAATGTATAGACAATTAAATCAGTCACAAATCATATAAACCAGTCATAAATAAACACATTGTTTTCCAAAAATAAAATTCTACCATTTGGTGTTTGTCTAAGTTGTCCTGAGTAACATTCAAGGCTGTCAGTATGTTTGGATCAGTAGCATTTCGGTGGATGTGCACTTTTGAAAAGCTGTCAGCAGGGTTGCCAGCTCCAGGTTGGGAAATTCCTGGAGATTTGGGGGGTGGAGCCTGGAGAGGGTGGGGTTTGGGGAGGGGAAGTACCTCATTAGGGTATAATGTCATATAATGACCTTCAAAGCAGTCATTTTCTCCAGGGAACTAATCTCTATGGCCTGGAGACCAGCTGGAATTCCAGGAGATCTCCAGTTACCACCTGGAGACTGGCAATCCTACATTTTGAGTCATTTGTTACTGAACAGAAAAGACCTGATAATCAGCTCACATCTTATTGTCATAGTTGAACAAGGTACATTTGACTGTTGAATATGACATGAAATGTATGGCTTTCCTAATTTTGTCCCCAAATTCAGTAAAGACATACAAGCTTTGCACCGTTTTCTGAATAGACATTGGCTGCATATGCTAGGAGAAGATACTTCATTTCATAATGCTTGTTTATGATGAGAATAGAATAGAATAGAATAGAATAGAATAGAATAGAATAGAATAGAATAGAATAGAATAGAATAGAATAGAATAGAATAGAATAGAATAGAATAGAATAGAATAGAATAGAATAGAGGTCTTAACAGAAATGGAACACTTCACTATTATTTATTTCTCAGCAGTGTTCCCGCAACAAATGGATAGAAATAGCATTGCCCTCAAATGTTTAGGGCTCTTTACTGCACTCTTAAGCATGACATAGCTGTAGTGATATTTATTTCTCCAAATGCTTCAAAACATAAGCCAATCAATATGTAAGAGGAAAAGGATCTCTTCCCATTTTAATTCACCTACATCTAGGTTCAAACAGGTAAATATGTTGTTGGGCTCTTTTGTGTAGTGTTTCCCTATGGACCAGGCACAAAAGTCAAGCAGAGCCAGTCAGCTGGTAGTCACCTGCTTCCCCAGTGAGACACACAAGGGGTAGAATGAAACAAATGGGATCCCCACATGGATAAACTGATGTTATCAGTACGCAGCTGTGCTTTTGTGCTGGAAGAGGAGAGTGCCACAATTTGTGAATGTCAGTGATGAATTGCTTCTGTCCTCCTACTACATTGTTAAGGACTCCCTGTTCTTAATTACCAGTGTGGATTTGGCTTCTTTTAGACAATAATGCAAAAATACCAGCTATCCCCCAAAGCCTGAACACTGGGCTCATGAATAAACAAAGTAGACAGTGCAAGTCGAACTGCTCACTCTTGCAGTTTGTCATGTATTATTACTGCTCCTGGCAATGGCAGGACACAAAGTTCATCTCCAACATTACATACTGCTCAGAGCCCAAAATCTATCCCTTTTTATTGCATACCTAAAATATAAATGCAATTTTTGAGCCAGCATTGACCCAAATCTAAACCATTATTGTACTATTGTCACCCAGGGTATAGTGTATTATGTGCTGGTTTAGGCAGATTAATGACTGCAGCATGGAATCAGAACTGGAGGGAACTCAAAGACCATCTAGTTGACCCCTTGTAGTATGGCAAGTTCATCCATCATTCTAGCTCACATAAGCCTCAGGCAGACCTCCATGTTCTACAAAGTACAGCAGCACCAACTGAAGACAAGTTTGTGCAGAACAAATGACTCTAGGGCTGCATCCATATACCACCATGGGGGTTTTCGACAGAATCATTTGCAAATGGATTTTCCTGACTGGTCAAGCCAATTGTTACCAGAACTGCTCTTTTAGATGGGGGAAATTAGCTTGCAGTCTGGATTTAAATTAGTGTGGGATCTTGACCAGCTATACCAGAGTCCTTCTATCAGAACACGCGTGCAATAAGGCGAGACTAATAAAGATAAACGTGTTTTTACTAATAATGTTGCATATACCTAAGCTAGCACACACACAAACAAGATACACATAAGAGACTAAGAAATAAAGAGTAGGAAAAACAGAGCCGGTTGCATTTGCAGGAGAGCCCACTTGAGAATGATGGAACTGGGTATACTCACCTGGTCACGGCGTGGAAGAAAGATGTAGCAGCGAAGCGTGGTGGTATCTAATGCCTGCACTAGACCCATAGAGAGGCAACGGAGGTTTAGGATAGGAATGGCACGCGCCTGGCTGGGGTCTGGAGAGGAATGGCATGTGCACCTCATGGCAGGGGAAGTCTGCTTAAATACCCCAAAATGTATCCTGAGGCTAGTGCCTTCCATGTAGTTCTCAAAAGGGGAACAAAGGCTTAATGGGTCTACAATTATCCCTGATGGGCCACTTTAGTGTCTAATTGTGTGATAGTGACACCCTTAGGGAGGGGACAGAAGAGAAGGGGAGGAATGCCGGGTGGGTTGATTGGATCTTGTCAGGAAGCAGGAACTGTCTTGACGGGATCAGCCCTGGAATGTGATGGCTGTATTGATATGCGTCCTTTAGGTGTTCTGGTCAGTTGGCATTTAGCTTCCATTCTGGGCGGCTTCCAAGATATGCAGAGCAGGGCGAGGCTGGCCGCTGCGGATGTGGTCGGCACGCTTCCATGAAATGGCTTCTCAAAGCAAGCCATTCAGGCTGGTCTTCTGGCTGCCTGGGACCATGGCTTCTGCCTAGGCATGACTTCGGGCTTGCTAGCAGGCTGCCCAGTGGCAAGGGCAGACTCAGTGACCGGCCCGCAAGAGGCTCCCATGGGAACTGACCAGGGGGTGCCTGGCCAGGCTCATGGAGGCTCCCTCCGGCTGGCACTGCGCTGCTAACAGCATGGCTCTAGGCCCAGATGAGGCAGGCATCCATGGAGGAAGGAAATGGGTGTAGATTATACAGTCCATAACAGTGTAGAGACAGGAATGAGTGGCACAGTTCATAACGGCAGAGACAGGGAACAGGCATGGGCAGTGCTGCCCTAACACAGAGTCTTTGGTGTGGCTTTAAAACAGCCACACAGGAAACAGTTCATGGCAGGCCTCACAACAGGAGGAGGAGGAGGGGGTCCTTGGCAACACAATCCAGGAGATGAGTGACTGCAATTGTTCAATGAAGATACAAGATTCAAGCATGTGTGGATGCAGCCCAGGTGACTCACAGAAAAAAGCCAATCTTACAAGCTTCAAGTCAAGACAATGGAAAATATGATGTAGCAAATTATACAGCAACTTGCCTTACTGACAGCCACCATTGTGTATTGGTTAGAGTGTTGTGCTAGGATCTGGAAGACCTAGGTTCAAATCCCCACTCCACCAAATACTATAAAAGGGCAATGCACATTTTCATGTTCAGGACAGCAGCAGAAGCAGCATTGTTAACTGCAAAACTTGGTCAGGATATTAAATAGCTGTTAATCAATACATTTGGTTTAAAGAGCAAATTATGGCCTCCACAAGTCTGATTACCACAATAACGGGATGATGAAAATGACACAGGAGACTGAAGGTTTGAAAGTTGGATCTGATTTCAGAACTATTTTTTATAAATGTAGACATCTTGGGAGGCTTGCCTTTAGAACTACATCTTGAAGTAGCTTGGTGATAAAGCTTGGGAGGCAAGAACAGTTTTAATAATGTAACAGCTTGGATCACAAAATCTACTGTATAAGCAGAAGAAAAGGGTGACGCCTTATCAACTAACTTTATAATTGCTCACCTATATTTGGAAACCCACACACTGCCATTTTTGTTAATTGGAAACTTAGCCCAAAGATTTACCATTCTTTGTATGTAATTGTAATTTACCATTCATATAAAGATTTACCATTCTTTGTATGTTGTTGTAATAAAGTTTCTCCTATTTGGCTGAAGTTTTCAAAGTCAATTAATTTGCACTGATCTCATTGAAGTTCATGGAAATAACCCAGAGTAAACGAATTGCAGGTCATAACTATAGCTCTGTTCCTTTGACCCAATTGATATTTTGAGCCTGAAAGATTACTGTAGACAAGAACCCTCCCATGAATCAGAACTAATCATTAATATTATATTTGACAATCACCTGTAGATTACAACATCAAGATTTGTCACAATTGTGTTTTTCTGTGTGTGCCCTAAAGTTAATTTGTGAAATGTTGATGCAAATCATTTTCCTATTGCTAGATTTGATTCCTTCCTTAAACTCTGCAAACAGGTTTAATAAATTAAATAGTATCTGCATTATTTGAAATTAGATGAGAAGTCATTCTCTTCCTCAGGCAACTGTAATTCTGTGAGGTAGGTAAGTGTCAGGAGAACCATCACAGAACTGTAGTTTCCAAGATTCTTTGAGTGCAGCCATGACAATTAGATCTCAAATAGACTTCATTTGTAGTGAAGATATACCTTATCTAAACACAAAATCTCTCTACACAAGACTTTTGTCATGTGTTCTTGACCTGACGGGAGATGCAATGTTAGTTGGGAAGCATTGTTTTAAAAGACAGAGCCAGTGGAGATTGCTCTGGAGGGGCCAGATTCTCTCACAGCTTTTCTCTGCCTCTGGCATGCTGGACTGTCTCTTCTTCCAGAGCATTGCCCTGCTGAGGCTCAGTTAATTCAAAGTTTTAAGCAGCGAGAGCAGCAGGGCAAAGACTGTGGAAAGGATACAGTCTGGCATGCCAGAGGTTGTGGAGGGCTGTGAGATAATCCATCCCCTCCAGAGCAATCTCCGCTGGCTCTGTCTTTTAAACCTATGCTTCCCAGCTAACATTGTATTTCCTGGCACTTGACGAACATGTGGCCAGGCATCTCATGTAGAGAGATTCTCAGACTGAATGCACTCTATAACTTTGCCCGGTAATGATTATACTAGCCATCTTGCTCTTAAATTTTTCATTACAAAGTCAAGAGCAATTGCAAAGTCAAGTTAAGACGCTGATGACTACAATACTATCTTGTACCTACAGGAAGCCATAGGAAGGGGATAAGTGAGAGAGAAATGCCTCCCACAACCCAAATCTCCTCCAAACCCAAATTACTGTCAGCTGCTCTCAACACTGATTGCAATAAGCATGTTCAGCTCATAAGTAGAATTCCAAGGTTAAAGTAATTTGAAATTACATTCTGATTTGTAAAATATTATTCATATTGAATGGTATTTTGTTGTCTCAGTTATGGCGCACATTCTTATAACCATTAGCAATAACTTATGAATGGTCAGACTAGACTAGATCTTAACTCCAGCCTACTATTTTCCCCTTTTTCACTTAATGTATTCTATAACAGCAATCATAATTCATCTGTCCTTCACATCAGCATTTTCCTCTCAACAACACTGTGATGTAGGTTAGGCTGATAGGATGTGAGCGACCCCAGGTCACACAGCAAGTGGGGCTTCAAAGCTGGGTCTCCCTGATCCTAGTCTGACACTCTGAACACTGTACTTCACTGGGACCTTTCATTAGACCAACTTCTGTTAGTAAAATATTATGATTTCTCAATTTTAAAACTTTTCATCAAACAAACATGGAGAAAGCAAAGGCCACAATCAAGTGCATACTTTCATGGAATCTTACTGCAAACTTATCCTATAGTAAACATGCTCATAAGCAGGCTTGCCGGCTGCTTTTCATCACGGGAGGAGAAACAGACTTTCCAGACCAGATCCACCATCTCTGTCACAAGCACAATTTACATGGTGCTTTTTTATAGATGCATGATGCCCTCTTCTCCACACACAGAAAATAATTGTACTGTGCAAAGCAGAAAAATAAAGGTTTTCACCTGCAGTAAAGTCCATGTAATTCAAAACAATTCAAAGTCCATATATTTCAAAACAATTCAAAGCATGCACATAAATGAGATGTTTGTTTCCTCTTCATCCTTTACATATTTTACACATTAGGCAAAAGTCTAAAGGAGCCTAAGAAAAAATTAAGTTGAATCAGTAGCTGATGTCTGACTGTGCCAGTTTTCTATGCTGCAGAAGTACAATGAATGAGAACTGTGCGTAAAATACATTGCCTGCATTTGATTTATGAGATATTTGCTTTTACTGCTGTAATCTCATCTCACTTCCCTGTTATAGAACCCCTTTGGAGATAGTCTTTGTTAAAGGATCAGTCTTTGCCCTCTCTTCCTTCCAGTGTTGTGACTGGAGGGGCAGAGAAAGTGTACACTTCATCTTATCTTGAAGAAGTCAACACAACAGAAAGCAAACCTGAAATATTTTTTCCTACTGTACTGTCAATTTCATCCAGAAGTTATCCTAAGAAGCCCTGATATAAAAATGAGCTATGGTTGTAATATTCATAGGTAGTTAAAGAAAGTTAAAGGATCACTTCCCCCACTGCGGTCTGCGGCACACTTTTCCACTGTTGCGAAGTTTTTATTTGCTGATCTTTTTAAAAGTCCTCTAGGTGCAAACTTTTGAAACTGCTAGGCACTCTCAACCTCCCTCCCCTTTCAAGTGCAAACAATTGCATTTGAGCAAAGTGTGGCCTCAGCTTCTTTTCTTTCTAAAGCCTCTTGTGTTTGTGAAAGGAGTGTCTCCAATTTCTTGGGCAGGAGCAGCTGTTGCGGGAGCTGAAGCTGGCTTTTCAGAGGCTCTCTGAAGCCCCCCCCTCCACTCTCCCTCTTCGCTTCTTTTGTCTCTGTCAAAAGCATGCTCCCCCTTTGACCCCTCAGCTAGCACAAACCTACCCCTTTTGTCAGCCGCTGCAGACAAGTTCCACCCTAAATCAGGCATTGTCTGGGGCTCCAGAAGCCAGCACGTGCCCACATCCCCCTAATCTTTTAATTTCAGCCCCGGAAAAAGCAGCTGTTCCTGAGCTGCTCAAGGCACAGCTGTCAGCTGTGGCCTGCTGCCTACTCTGGCTGCATAATAGGAAGAAGCAAAGCCGGTGGAAAGTAATATATACATATATGTATATTTTCAACAGTTGGCAGCACGTGCTGTGTAACACTGCATTGTCCAGCAATTCAGCCCCTGCCATGCTCATTTTCTCCCACTCTCTGCCACACACATGCATATTAGCTTGAACTTTGATTGAAGAAATCTTTCCGCTTCAAAGGGCAGGGCACCCTGGCTGGTTCCATGATAACTTTGCTGCTAAAATGATCAACTGCAAAATTACAGACTAGGACAGAAACAAGCCAGCAGCTTCAAGTGTGCTTGCTTATGCCTCTTTCCCTTATACCTCTTACTATTCTAGTGTAAGAGACACAACAATGCACACTGTGAATCAGGGCCTGGATCAGTTTTTATGTTTTTCTTGTAGCTGCAGTGAACTTTGAGAAGAAAGAAAGAAAGAAAGAAAGAAAGAAAGAAAGAAAGAAAGAAAGAAAGAAAGAAAGAAAGAAAGAAAGAAAGAAAGAAAGAAAGAAAGAAAGAAAGAAAGAAAGAAAGAAAGAAAGAAAGTTATTAATTTTGAAAGTGGACCCAACTCTACTTATTATCATTAAGAATAGACAGTACCAATTCTTAATAATAATAAGTAGAGTTGGGTCCCCTTTCAGAATTGATAATTTGTTACATGTAAGGAAAAAGCATGAAATCTATGTACAGATTGTAACATACAATAACCATGCAATTGAGAAATGTGCAGTTATCACATTCGGCTTCCTTCTATGAGTATCATGGCTTTTACAGGAAAGTATCTTCCATGTAAGAAATATACAGATGCAACTGAAAAGTCCAAAACAATGTTAAACGTGACAGTATTCAGAGGGTCTACATCATAGGTCTATTAACATGCACATGCCAGACATGCCATTTGTGACAGTCCTCCATGTATCTTATATGAACTTTACATTTTAAAAATCATTACTTGCTGGTAGTGAATATTTGGAACACTGCATATATGTTTGCCATTGCACAGATAAAACATTGCACTTTTGTATACACCCAATAGCAAGCACAACTAGGCAAAAAACAGAAACTGCCCTTCCATGTAAATAATGAGTTAAATTACTGGAAATTTCAATCAGCAAGAAAATAGAAGCCAAAGATTCAAATTAAGTCATCAAATACATCCTTCAAAACTTTAATTAACTTATTTATTTTTGCATGCTACACCTTTTCTGACATCCCTTGCTCTTGAGCACTGGGTTGGCAGCAATAGAGAACAGCTGCACAAAGATCAAAGTCAGTTCCCCTGAGTATTTGGGACAGTTCAGTTGGCAGGGAGGGGAAAGCATGCAAACCCCGACACATTTGCGTCAGTCTGTTTGCTCTGTAGGGGAAAAAAAGCACACAGTGCAACATCCACATTTATTTATGGATTTTATATATGACTGCTCAGTTGCTGAGCTCTGCAAATTACCTCTTCAATTCAGCTGACTTTTGAGACCTTGTATATAGGAGGACAAGTCAAAATATAATAAATTACAGTGTCTGAAGATTTTTGGCCTTGCACATGGAAGATGCCAACTATTGTTTCTGAAGCTGTAATGCTCCAAAATAAGAGAAACCCTAACTAATGAAGAGTCCAAGATAAAGGAGACTATCTGACACACATGCCCTTTATGTATATGCCAGGTCAGAAAACAAACTAAGAAGGTTTCCTTGCATTAATGTTCTCTTTAGAAAATCAAGTACATTTTGGTATCAGGAGAAGCACCCTTAATCACTGCTTGTACGCATGTTGTGCTTCTCTGCAAGTACACATGTTTTACTTGCTTCCTCTCACCTGGCCTGTAATTTAAAGAACTTTACAGGAAACATTATCCCAAGTGCAACATATGGTGAATGGTACACCTGCTCTGTGCTTAGCACCTGCTAAATGGCTCTGCAGGAGTCAGGCTGCTCACTGTAGCTTAGAGGGCCAGGGGGCAAAAGCATTTTGGCTTATTTGCATGTTGGACTGATGCCACGTGCCTAGACTACAGGCAGATCTAACTTAGCAGTGTGACAGGGCTTTCAAGATTAGCAGAGAGAGAGAGAGAGAGAGCACTCCCTGGTCATAGCTGACAAGAGAGACTGCCCATTATTTAGACACCCATACAGATAGAAGCGCACACAGAGATAGTTATTCCATTAAAACTGAATTAATGAGTCAGAACCCTTCAATAAATAACAGTTTGCTTTGGGCATGGAATGTTAGCATTAATTGCTTAGCAGCAGGCAAATGTCAATACTACAACCAGAGGAGGGTGAAAACGTCCAGGTCTACAAATGCAAAAATTAGATGGATAATAGAACAGCATTGACTTTCAGCATACAAAAGTGATTTAGAACTGCAATTGTGTCCCAAAAATCCAAGCAACAATTTTTGCTGAAGAATTTGATAACTTCTATGGAAGCTCATACTTTAAATAGTTTTTGCTTCTTTAAAATGCATGCTTCTATATAAGAAAAAAAATCACCGGAAAGTCCTTTTGGCTAAACCAGAGTTCTGAGCTTCTAATAGACCTGACAAGAAGAGGATCCTTCCTTCAATATGTATCCCAATGCTTTTTTAAAAATCAATTTCTAGCTGTCTCTGCTTACATTTGTGCTCATATTTACTGAGACCCCCCCCCGCCCAAGTTTTAATCCTATTTATGCTTAACTAGAACGTTTCATCAAAACTTTTTAGACTGGGAGGGCCAACCCTTGAAAGTCATATTCAGCACTTCAGAAATAAAAGAACCAATAGGATGGGACATTCAGTAAGCAATGTAATAAGATTAGGACTGCAGAAATTTGCAACCAAGTAGAAATCTCTGAAACAAAGCATAAGCATTAACAGGCCAAGTTAAACTATACGAAAATTACATATTTACATTAAGTACATTACATACTACCCACAGTGGTATAGTCAGGAGTGGCACCAGGGTTTGCGGCGCCCGCGGGCTGCGTGATGACGTCACGTGTGATGTCATCACGGCCGTGCATATGAGCTGGCTCGATTGCTGTGGTGGGAGGCTGGGACGGCGCGCAGGTGGCCTCCCAGCTCTCCTGCTCGGTTGCCCTGCGTCGCTCTAGACGCCTGCCCGTGGCTGCTGTGCCCAGCCGGGGGCGTCTGCTGGTGGCGGCGGAAGCACAGGGCGGGAGGGCTGGGAGGCTGCAGCTCTGTGGCGTGCACTCCCACCCCCAGCGCCCCCTCCAGCGCCCCATGCCCTGAGGCATCCGCCTACCTAGCCTCAATGGGCATGCTGGCCCTGGGTATAGTTCACAGTCTCTTTCCCTTCTTTAAAGCATCTTTCTGAACCATTCCATTACAGTAGAGCCCTAACACCTGAGTAAGAATGCTCTCCTGGAGAATTCAGTTTTACATAGTTTGCAGAATGCCCGAAGAGTGGGAGCTTTCCTGACCTCATCAGGCAGGCCATTTCATAAGGTGGGTGGCCACAACAGAGAATGTACATGTACAGGCAGTTGTTGATCTTGCCCATTTACAGAGTGGCCCTTGCAGAACCTCCAGCTCAGATGAGTGAAACTGTCATGGGGAAGAAGTGGCAGTCCTGCAGATATGAGTGTTCAAGGTCATGAAGGGCTCTGTTTGCAATATTTAATACCTTGAACTGAACATGGTAACTTATGGGCATCCAATCGAATAACTGTAGAATTGGAGTAATATTCATGCTTAGTCTAGATCCTGATAATTACTGACCAGTGGTATTCTGCATCAACTGGAATGTCTCCAGTTTGACCTCAAGGGGAGGCCTATGTAGACTGCATTACAGTAGTCTATTCTTTTTTTTTAATAAAATTTTATTGGAATTAGAATCATTTGATTTCACATTACAATCAATTCCCGTTTCCCGATTTCTAACCCCCTCCCTTTCCCCCCTTTTTTGTAGACTTCCAACAGTTTTCCAACCCTTTGTCCCTTTTCCCTTACTCATTTTAAATTCATCTATCTAACAAACATATACTTTCCCTTTAATCTAAGCATTAATTCTTTAACTATTTTTAACACTCTGTACCCTATCTTTAAGTCCCTTCTTCCGCATTAGACAAACAATTTGTCCCTTTTTCCATAATTTCATAATTTCCTGGTTTCAAATATTTCTATAAACCATATACCATATAAACCAAATAATCCATGCATTCATATAAGTCAACCAATTTAACTTATATTCTGTATATTACTTTTTCTACATATCTTGTCTTCATTCTACTTTAGTTATATTTAATTATGTTATTAATTTCCTCTTTCTTTAATTATACATCTATATAACTATCATCAAAAGTTATCACTCAATTTGATCCATATGTTTCTTCAGGTAGACTTATTCAATTTAACATGTTACACATTTATACCAGAAACAATATTAATTAGTCGGTCCTTATAGTTAGTTATTTTCTATCCATATTCTATATATTTTTCTATATGTAACAGTCTAACAAGATAACTGCTTAGACATTTTCATTTCTCTCTCTACCCTCCGGTAAAGTCACCCCCCTCTACATTTTGTCATGTTTCAATAGTTCTCAAACTGCCACAGTTCTCCTCCCACCTCCCACTTCTTCAACACATATTGCTTCAGCTTCTCCCAGTCTGTGTTGAACTGTCCTGGGTCCAGATTTCTCAATTTTCTTGTCATTTTGTCCATTTCGGCCATATACAGCAATTTGTAAGTCCAGTCCTCAATAGTTGGCACTTCTTGTACTTTCCATTTTTGCACATACAAAAGTCTGGCCGCTGCTGTCATGTAAAATAGCAATGTTCTATATTGGGCTGGAATGTTCTCCATTCCCAAGTTCAGTAGCAGGAGTTCTGGGTTCTTATTGATTTGAAGTTGTAGAATTTCACTTATTACTTTTATTATTTCTCCCCAGTACTGCCTAGCTACCTCACACGTCCACCACATATGGTACAGAGAGCCCTCATGTTTTTTACATTTCCAGCATTTATTAGAAGTGTTCGAATTCCCTAGCGCAATCTTCTTTGGTGTCATGTACCAACGATAGATCATTTTGTAAATGTTCTCTTTAATATTAGTGCACGTTGTAGTCTTCATTGTGTTTTTCCACAAGTGTTCCCATGCCTCCATTGTTATTTCTTTGTTAAAATTTATGGCCCACTTCACCATTTGTACTTTAACTGTTTCATCTTCAGTATTCCATTTCAACAGTACTTGGTATACCTTGGAAATTTCCTTCTTATCCTCTTTTAAAAATGTCTGCTCTAGTTCCGAATTCTCTGTTCTTATGCCTCCCTTTGCACAGTCCGAGTTGTAGAGATCTCTGATCTGCCTATACTGAAACCAGTCATAGTTGGGTGATAACTCGTCCTGTGTCTTTATTTTAAGTTTGAAAGATTCTATTCGGGTTATCTCCTTATATGTTAAACACTGTTGCTCAGTATCGACAGCTCTTGGATCTATTACTTCATATGGAACCACCCACATGGGGGGTTCCTTCTTGTAGAAAGTCTCTGTACTTCTTCCAAGTTGCAAATAGGCTTTTCCGTATGTAATGATGTAAGAACATAGAGTTCACTTTCACTTTATCGTACCATAGGTATGCATGCCATCCGAATATTTTTTTATATCCCTCTAGGGCCAATAATTTCTTATTCTTCAGCGTCATCCAGTCTTTCAGCCACACTAGGCAGATTGCATCATAATAAAGTCTTAGATTGGGCAGTTGCATTCCGCCTCTTTCCTTTGCATCTTGTAAAACTTTCATTTTCCAGTAACAAATGCTTTCGTCTAACTCAATTTAGCCCAGAAATTTAGCCCTCTGCACGTCGTGTCTGATCTGGACATCTGGATCCACACCTTGGTGACATCAAGAATAGACTACGGAAAAAGACACGACGTGCAGAGGGCTAAATTTCTGGGCTAAATTGAGTTAGACGAAAGCATTTGTTGCAGCTGCATTGACATGCTTCTCCACCAGTAATGTTGTACCCAGTATGACACCCAGGTCCTTAACCACATCAACAAGAATCTGCTGAACCTCATCAAAGGTGGGAAGCACAATCTCCTTTAAGATCTCTACCTTCCCAACTAGTATTACTTCTGTCTTCTCAGGATTTAGCTTCAATTTCTTTGCTCTTAGCTATTTAACCACAGCAGAGGGGCATTGATTCAAGACCTCTACCACATCGCCAGGAGATTTGAATAAGGAGATAGAGCTGGGAGTCATCAGCATATTGATGACAGTCAACCCCCAAACTGCAAATGATTTGTCTTAATGGCTTTACATAGAAGTTGAGTAGTGTGGAAGATAAGATTGCACCCTGTGGAACCCCACAGAATAGGTCTCACATTTATGATAACTGGTCTCCAACAGCAACTCTTTGAGTCCAGTCCATGAGGAATTATTTGACCAGTCCAAAGCAAATTCCCCTGATATCTATTTGATTCCAAACACCTAAAGAAGATGGCATGGCCTACTGCATCAAAGACTGCAGGTAGATCCTGGAGTAGCAGCAAAGAAACATGGCCTTTGTCTACATCCAGACAGAGGTCATCTGCTATAGCTACCAAAGCAAGGGTCCATACCATAGCCCAGCCTGAACCCAGACTGAAAAGCATCCAGAGCACCAGAGTTATCCAAGAAGACCTGGACTTGGTCTGCTACTGTTCTCACAATCTCTTTGCCTACAAAGTGCAAAGCTATCTCATTTGTATAATTTATTCTGTATCTTGGAATTTGGGTTTGTGAAATGTAGCGGGGGGGGGGTTATCTGAGACAGCTTCATACTTAGTGGTTTAGATTATGACTCCTTTCAACAAATAGTTTAGAACAGAGGTTCCCAACCCTTCTGAACCTGTGGCACCTTTGGAATTTTGACACAGTGGTGGGCACAACCACAAAATACCTTTCAAAGGAGGCACAGCCAGTAACAAAATGGCTGCCATAGGAGGCAGAACCAACCACAAAATGTCAGGGAGTGACATAACTCTAATAGTATGTCAGGCAGAAATTCTGCTTAACAGGATGTCTTTTAAAATGAACATAACTGTTTAAAAACATTCTCTTACATACACACAGCTTACCTTCAGTCACACAGTGAAGAGGCTTGTGCTGAAGCATTTTTTTTTTTGCTCTGCACACAGCCGATCAGATCCCCAAAGACCAATCAGAAGCCCCATAATTTCTAAAAACGCTTGTCAGGTGCCAGGAAAGACATTGATGGGCACCATGGTGCCCATGGGAACCGTGATGGGGACCCATGGCTTAGAAGGAAATGTGAGCTGTCTTCTATGGATCCCTGCTGAAATCCTGCACATAGTTATGCAAACGATGAATCTAGTGGATCAAAACAAGGAGATGCATGATTTATGCCTGTGGTTTCTGCTTATGCTTGCCAGTTTTTGAAATGCCTAACAATGAATTTACATCATAGAGTTTGGTGGTACAGCTTATGTACATTTTGTTTTAATTTTTTAATATTTCGGTCAAAGTGATAATGTTTCATAAGAGTATAGCATAAAGAGACATTATATAAATGCTATTTTTTTAAAAAAAATGATGCTGGTAGTGTACATACATGATAAAACTACACACAGGAGATTGCACACATAGGTTTGCCAAGCATTTTTGTAAGAGTCAACGTCTGATTAAGCAACAGAATTAGTGAGATATTGTCAGATGAATATATTTTTAAGTCATATTGAAAGTACAGTACGTACAAACAGCACACCAGTGTTCAAATACCTCCCTCCATGTGCACACATCCTAGCCAGTGACATTTTCTGGTACTACTGGCCTGAAGAAGAACTATTTACCAAAAACTTTTTTATTTTCAAAGATACAGCAAGACAGTATGAGCCCTCTTGAATTAGATTTCTCTTTGACTGCTCTTTTGATGCATGATTCCCTTGTTCCTGTTAGTTTTTTCCCCTCTTTCCACAAGCTCTTTTTTCCTCTCCACAAGCAAGCTGCAAACACAAGCTACGTGTAAGGGAGTATCTTGCCTCAAAATGGCATTCTCCTTTTGTACATTTCAAGTGTCTGGCAGAAGAACAGATAAACTGCAGACACAGGTGGGTTCTTCTCTGCTGCACAAGTAGTCAGGTTGAAACAGAGTCCCATTATGCTGCTTTTCTTCCCCCTCCCCTTTCCCTCCTTTCTCTTCCTGTTCAGTATAGAATTGAGCTATCAGTGCAAGCCCTCAGGCCTCGGCCCAGCCTTAAACTAACCTAGTCCCATCTGTCACCCTATCTGGGCCATATTTGCCGCACGATTGGTGCAGGGGTTGAAAAGAAGACGCACGATGAGCCATGTGGCAACCCTGCAGACTGAGGGGGGGAAGGGAAGGGGGGCCCAAGATGAAATATTGGGACATGACACTTGGAAGCCCAGCTAATCACAGCAGCTGATGGCTGGAGAGTGCTATACATCCTCTTCTTCCAGGCACCACATTCCTGGCAGCCTTTCCCTTTGCATTATTCATTCAGAAAGGTCTCTTTAATTTGAAGCCAAGATTAGGGCTCTTCTCCCCACCCCCACCCACCCCCTTTGGCCTCGCTGTAGCTGCAAAGGCAACAGGGAGGCCCATTGTAAGACCATTAGCAAAGAACAATGGGAAGCTGAAAGGGTAAATCGTAGTGAATAGAAGAATGAAAGTTGGCTTGTGCCAGCGATCCTAGCTTAGCTCATTATGTGAGGCAGCAGATGGAGTGTGGCCCGGTTGCTGGGCAGAATTCTGGATTCCAGGAGGGGAGGGGTGTCTTATTCCTAAAAAGTGCCACTTTGAGGATAAAATGAACTGGGTATTTGTTGCAGAGCAATAAAAATTATCTAGTTAATTGATATGATTCCCGTTATGTGTAAAGTGAAGAAAAAATTCTAGTTGCATTTGTGTAAAATTGCAATGGAAAGAAATTCATACTTAGCCCAGAATACACTTATCTTTTTAGTATATTGGTTTATATATGAACAACTGCAACTTTACTTTGCTGTATCATATTGTATCCCTCAAAATCTGAACCTATTTATTGAAATACAAGAAATTGATAAAAGAAATGAAGTAGGTATTTTGAAAAAACGTTTGCTTTTGGACTAAGTTTGCCAGGTCTCCTTACCCTCCTGGCAGGGAGGTGGGGGCTGGCACTCACCTTTATGATCTTCACACAAACACTTATGATCCTGGCACTATGGTGTCAATTCCAGAAGAGACATCATCGCACCCGGCAGCGACCATGCTCCCGCCCTTTACAGGGGCCAATTTGGGGGACAGAGTGTGAGAGCGGGAGATAATAATAACAATAATAATAATAATAACAACAACAACATTTGTTTTATATACTGCCCTTCAGGACAACTTAATGCCCACTCAGAGTGGCATTATTATCCCCACAACAAAACACCCTGTGAGGTGGGTGGGGCTGAGAGAGCTCCAGAGAACTGTGACTAGTGGGGGAGTGGGAAATCAAACCCAGCTCTCCAGATTAGACTCCTGCGCTCTTAACCACTACACCAAACTGGCTCTCCAGTGGAAGAGGGATCCCCCTCCTCCACTAGAGGACCTGGCAGCCCTATTTAGGACCCGTCACTCCAGGAGTTTTTCACTTTGGTAAGGTTTAGTCTTTTTTTTTAAATGGAACAGATTGATGTCTCTGTATTGTAAATTGTCTGTGAGCTTTATTAAGAGGTATTGCTTGAGCCATATTACAGCCTAAAGAATAGCAAGATGAAGCTAAACTCTAAAATGTGGGTTCCAGTCTGCCAAGGCCTCATTGTATCAGGCAGAACTACCCTCTCTCAGTCTATTTTCCTTCTATAAAATGGTAATAATTATGACTTACCTTATAAGAGAAAGCATTTTATATCTTCAAAACATGCTACACGAATTATAAATATTAGCAGCATGTTTTCTATTAATTCTGGCCACAAGATCTGCTATTACTTTATTTGTACAATATGTACCTCCTTAAATTTTTACCTGGACGTTATAATCTATGGGAGGACACTTATTGTTACATAATGGTGATGAGTGGACACTTTAATCCATGCTTCCCTCCTCTTCAGTCGGTCTACTTGTGTAAGAATAATAATCCCAGCAGGTAAATACTATGGTACATAGTACAGTAGATTCTGGTTCTAGGAGTCTAGGGTTGCCAGCTGCCTGTTCACAAGTTACATTGAATGCAGACATATTAAACCATTCAACTGATACTCTTTTGCTCAGGTGAAATTTTAAGGCAGCTTCCAGTTCTACCATAAAGCATTCTGAAATCTGTTTGAAATGTAGCCAACCATCTGATAAAAACACCAGAACTCACAAGTCTTCCTTCAAAATGTCATTTTCTTAAAGGGTCAAAACCAGAATCTAAAAAGCGGGGGGGGGTTGTTTTGGGTTTTTTGCTATGGTGCTCAGTACTGAGAACTGGCACCTGACACCTTTGGAGGGCTCTCACAAGCCATGATCCTCTTGCAGCCGCCCATGGCCATTTCAACACTGCTTACCTTTCCTCGGAATGACCTGAAACATAGCACAAAAAACGCGGAAGATCGCGTTTTCTCGCGTGAGATTTGCGTGACAAAACGCGAACTTCCGCATTTTTTGCGCAATGTTTCGGGTTGTTCCGAGGGAAGGTAAGCAGTGTAGAAACAGCCCATGCTACTCTGCCAAAGAAAGAGGGAGTGGTAGGAATCTGAGGGCGGGGGGAATTGGCGGAAATTAGTGCAATCTTTGATTGATTGATTGATTGATTGATTGATTGATTGATTGATTGATTGATTGATTGATTGATTGATTGATTGATTGATTGATTGATTGATTGATTGATTGATTGATTGATTGATTGATTGTCTGCCTTTCTCACTGAGATGTAAGACTGATTACACAGTGTTCATTAATGCAGTCAATTTCAAGAACGCTTCAATAAACAATATAACAGGGTTTATAAAGGCAAATTTACAAGAATTTAAAACAAGCAAAAATCCAATACAGAGTTGAAGAAATGCTGAAACAGAGCATAAGCAGTTCTAAGTCTAACACATTGAGCTACCCAGTAGGATCATACCCAAAGCAACAGCTAGCGCTTAGTAATATATAGTAGTAAAGGCTATGGTCACTATCCTTCTACGGAAGCATCCTTCTGAGATCCCTTCCTTACTCTACAGCCCTTCTATCTGAGTAAAAAAGCCCTCTTCAATAATTCAGTTGCATCATTTGTGGAAAGCCAGGAGAGTGGGAGCTTTCCTGACCTCTTCAGGTAGGCCATCCCATGAGGTAGGGGCCACCACAGCGAATGCACATATACAGGTAGCTGTTGATTTTGTCTGTGTGCAAGGTGGCACCTGCAGAAAGCCCTGTTCGGATGAGCAATGCTGCTGTAGTGAAACATAAGGATAGAGGTGGTCCCATTTCATCTGCATATTGACGGCATCCAGTTCCATAGCTACAAATGAGTTCTCCTAAAGGCTTTACATAGAGGTTGAACATCATGAGGGATTAGACTGTGCTCTGCAGAACCTTGCAAGGTAATTCCTTGCTGTCTCCCACAACAGGCCTTTGAAAAACAATGTAAACCAGTCAAAGACACATCCTTTGATACCCACTTCTGCCTCCAAATGCTTCAATAAGATGGCATGGTCTACAATATCAAAGACTGCAGATAGAACCAGGAGGAGCAATAATGAAGCATGGCCTTTGTCTATATTTAGGCAGAGATCGTCCACTAAAGCTACTAGGGCTGTCTCCGTCCTGTGGCCTGGCCATGAAAAGGGTCCTAAGGGCTAGAGTTATCGAAGAAAATCTGAATCACTTTGGCCCAAAATGGCACTTTTTAAAAACACAAGCACTGCTGACAAGCCTCCAGAAGAAGTAAATTCTATAATTAAGGAACTATTGTAGAGAAATACGAGCTTCTTATAGCACACTTGATAGCAGTCTTTTCTAGAAAGTGAGCCTGTCAATTTAGGAAAAGAAAGTTGATGTAGACCAAAAGTAATGACTAGAAGAAAAAAGAACAAGTAGCTGCAGGCTAGAATGGATGGTTTGTAGTTTTGGTCAGTGAAGTAATGTCGGTGTTTAAAAGCAGCTAAAAGTACGGAAGCGGTTTCTATCTCTGAAAACAACTTGAAAGGAAATTGAAACTTGTTAACAATTTACAGAAGACATAAACAAGCTGATAAAGACTTTTTAAAAACCTAGCTTTGTGCAACTGTAAGCAAAATTTGAGATGTAACTGAGAATCCTCCCATTTCTGAAAGGACTGCTCAAAGCTTGCCAGCATATCCACCATTTCAAGTGCATGCAAATGGTGCTATAGGCAAGTGGGGAGAGGACGGGGGGGGGAGCATACAGCAGCTGCAAAACTTATTTCTGATCCTTGGAGTTACTGATAATGTCAGAAAAGGGAGCTTTGTTCTTTTATTATTTAGCCACAGAAGTTTATGATACCTTAACACATTCCCAGATGCAAAGGATGAAGATGATTTCCAACCTGTGCTAAACAGCATTTTTAAAAGGTTTAAGCAAATATTGGGTCTGAAATGTTTAATGTTAGTCAAGCAAAGCAGCAAGTTACAGACACAATAGATGAATAACATGCCAGGAAATCAGTTAGCAACAGCTTGTGCTTTTGGAAATGCTGATTAAAAAAATAAACTTTCACATCATAAAGCAGTGCAGTTTAACCCACCTGAAAAAGCAAGGTCTCCGTGAGTGTGCTGCTATACCAGCAGAATTCCTAGAGCTTGCATGCAAGAGCCCTGAAAAGAACTCTGTCACACCCTTAAGAACACAGAATCACTGAAGCACACAGGCTGAAGCCAAAACTGCACAAGGGGACAAGCCATATCATACAAGCAGAGAAATGAGTATTAACGAAAATTAGATTTTTGGATGGAAAGTAAAACCTGAAGGACACTCAAAAAGACAGCCTAAAATAATTGTTTACATAAGTGGTGCTAGAATATAGTTGCTTGTACATATAGAAGGAACTGCCAGTTTGAGACAACCTGTAGGACCTGCAGGAACCTATAACAACAACAATAACAACTGTGCTTATATGCTGCTCTTCTAGACCAATTAATGCCCCACTCAGAGTGGTGAACAAAGTCAGTGTTATCCCCACAATACAGCTGGGGGGATGGGGCAACTCACAACACTATTGCAAGATATTCACAGGGTTCTAAGGTGAAGGTACAAATTAAGAGCAAATTTACAGCTGTGATAAAATCTATACATTCCAAGAATGTGATTTGTAGCTGAATGAAATTGCGAGGCTGTGAGACAGCCGTTGATCTGAACATCATAATACTATCAACAAACATTGTAGAAGAATGGCCAAAAGAACATGTGGACAAATTTTATGGGACTGGGAAAGTCCATGAAATGCACACAAAGGACAAAGTAAAGCCAATCTTTCATATTGTTCTATATTGTTAAAAAATAGAGCTGCAAATATTAGAGGCCCTAGACAGCACTGGCTGACATCAACAAATATCCCCTGGCTGAGATCATGTGGAAATTAGGAATGAAGTGTCAGCAGCACTGCACTGATGACACACTGCTCTTATTTTCCTTTACAGCACAGTCAGGTGAACAGTTGTGTGGAGGCAGTACCTAAACAGCCTGGGTCCAGCCTAACTAAAGGGCCGCCTATTCCCATGCAAATATGCCCAAGACAGTGATTCTATGTTTCCTCACCCTCCGAAGAGAGGTGGGTTGCTACCAAACACAGGGCCTTCTTTTTTGTAGTGATTTCATTAGAAGGTACTTCCTATAACCCTCCACTTGGTGCCAAGTCTCATGATTCATTGGCTCCAGGAAAACAAAACATTCCTTTTTTTAAATCCTTGCTTTTTGGTTTTACCATGCTCTCTTGGCTACTTTTTCAGACTGCTTTGACTGTGGGTTTGTGTAGAAGTGTGTGTTTTATCTATGATGATTTATGCTGTCTTTGTTTTAATGCTATTTTTATGCTTTTAATTATTGTACAGCCAACTTTTAAATTCCTGTGAAACTAAAGAACTATATTGCACTTATGTTCCAGCAGCTGTCATTTTCAATATTCATGCTTTTGCCCTCTAACATAAGAGGATTCTGATTCAAACAAAGGAACGTCAAGCGGAATTTAAAAATTAAAATATATGCTCCAGGGGTTTTAGGGGGGCATCCAAGATGCTCTTAAGTGCCCCTCTAAAAACATGTTATCCCCTTATGAACAGACGGACATTTCCAGCAGAGAGAATTGGGTGTAACTTTTTTACTTCCTTAAGCTAAGCCCTGTTGGCTTCAGAAATGCTCAGAAGTGTGTGAACAAACTAGGCTTTGATCACTCCAGACGACAACATGAAATGGGAGAATGCCCAGAGGTTCCTGCAATATATATGTATGAAGATTTGTTTAATAAAGTATATAAATGTTTGAAGCAACTAAAATTGTCTCTGAAGCTTCATAGGCAACAATATAGCAACAAGCTAACTTCAGAAGGCAAGACAACCAAAGAGCTTGAGCTCATGGGAAGCTTCAGAAGGAAGCCCCTACAATACTCTGGTGGATCCAGATTGTTGAGAACTTAATGCGTCACATAAAAGTTTCTGTAAATGTAACCTAAGGATGTTTATGCTACTATATGTAGTTTATTTTTATTAGTTCCTGACTGTGCTATAATCTATCTTCTGTTTTATAGCCATGCAAAGCATGTAATACGTTTGGCCACAAGCCCCCTGGCCCTTCTTGATTCCCCACAAACACACAGTAGCTGGGTGGAATTTACACACACACACACACACACACACACAGGATGGGGCCCCAGAATCACTGCCTCAATCTACTGAGCTCCCTGCCATGCTAACCCCTGTCTCTGGGGTCCAAGTAAGTGGCAGCTCATGCCCCATGTGAGGGAGGCAGGAGACGCTGCCAGATGCCCGAGACCCAGACGGTGTCATTATGAGCAGCTGTTGCTGCCAAGCCCGCTGCCATCCTCTGACGGGTGGGGTGCAGCCAGTTGTATCTGTTGATGGACAGCCAGCCCGGCTCTGCCCTAGATGTCCTGGTAAGAGCACTGGAGGCTGCGTCTTGCCAAGTGAAGCAGAGTCGACTGAAGTTGAATCTGGTGAAGACGGAGGTCCTGCACTTGGGTCGTGGGCCGTTGGATTTGGGAATCCAGCTCCTGGCCTTTGATGGGGCACCACTTGTGCCTACTTCAGTGGTCAGGAGTCTAGGAGTGATTCTGGATGCCTCTTTGTCAATAGAGGCCCAGGTTTCAGCATTTGCTCGGTCTGCTTTTTTCCATCTTTGGCAGGCTAGGCAACTCGCCCCCTATCTCTCAACCCAGGACTTAACTACAGTGATCTATGCAATGGTCAGCTCCAGACTGGAGTACTGTAACTTGCTCTATGCAGGGCTTCCCTTGGATTTAACCTGGAAATTACAACAGGTCCAGAATGCTGCTGCTCGTGTCCTTACTGGTGTTCCATATAGGATGCATATTGCTCCCATCTTGCAGCAGTTGTACTGGCTTCCTGTGGAGTTCTTGTGGAGGTGTTGGTATTGACCTTTAAAGCCCTTAGTGAACAGGGACCTACGGGACTGCCTCTCATCATATGTGCCCCGGAGAGCACTGAGATCAGCCAACAAACATCTACTGGTGGTCCTGGGCCCCAGGGAGGTGAGACTGGCCTCAACCAGAGCCAGGGACTTCTCAGTCCTGGCTCCAACCTGGTGGAACTCTCTAACAGAGGAGATGCAAGCCTGCCAGGATCTTTTGTCATTCTGGCAGGCCTGCAATACTGAGATGTTCCATCAGGCATATGTTTGAGGCCAGACCAGCAGTCACCTGGAAGCCTCCCAACTGGCCTCCGGGCGGAGGGGCCGTATACCATCTGCCCCCCGCATATGAGTTATAGTTGATCATCTGCCGCCAGATGAGTTATAGCCTGATTAGAAAGGCCTGTTCCCCTCTTTTACCCACCCCTCTGTGTTTTACTGGTAGGAGATGAGCTGCAAGGCCGCTGTCTGTGGGTGGTGTTAATGGGATTTTTGCTGTTTTTATCAATGTTTTGAATGTAACTTACGTTTTTACTTTTGTAACCTGCCCTGAGCCTGCTTGTGGGGAGGGCAGGATAGAAATCCAATTAATGGTGGTGGTGGTGGTGGTGGTGGTGGCAGTGATAGGGGCAAAGGGCAGCTGTCCCTCTAGTTTTTTGCCCCATTGTGGGGATGCCTATGTGCTGAATGCTGAACATGCAGGGCCACAATGGTGCAAAAAGTGCCCCCAGGGCCATTTTGAGTCAGGAAAAGGGCAAAGGGGAAGGCTGGAGCCCCTCCTTCCCCGGAGCCATGGTCTTGATCTAAATTGGGCCCTTTGGCACTAGGGTAAGTAAATTCTCCACAGCTGCCAGGTGGCTGTGGGGAAAGCCCCTGGGCCCACACTTGTGTCCAAAAATATCATGTAATTCATAATGCTTTACACTGATTTGGCTATTATAATGGGTGGAATAGAGGAGAGGGGAAATGGAATCAGAGGCAATGGGAATGGGATGGAAGAAATGGAGTGAGTGAGGGGCAGAGGCGGGGGGCTGGTGTGGGAAGGAATTCTTCTGCCACTGTGAGGTCTCATAAGTCTCCTTGTCAATATTTATGGGCCTGAATTGACTGCCATTGTCTAACTATAGCTTTGCAGGTATGTGTAAACAATGTGATGAATCAAACCCAAGAAAGGTAATTTACCATCTCTCATATATGGCTAGTATATATTTCCTATTCAGCATCGTAACCTAACTTTGAACATATTACTGTACAATCCTGCTCCAGAGAATAGCAATATATACACATGATCTTCTGGGCATGGAGCAGGGGTCACTGGGGCAGTCGGGGGGGGGGGGGAGGAGTTGTTGTGAATTTCCTGCATTGTGCAGAGGGTTGGACTAGATGACCCTAGAGGTCCCTTCCAACCCTATGATTCTATGATCCTAATACAGTACAGTGATAGATAAATAAGAGTTTGCATTGTAGGGTATGAGGTGGGCTTTGAGTTTCATAAACAGTGGACATGTAGCCTTTGCAGCGGCCAAGAATGTGGCTGGGCTGGGCTGTTTTCCTTTTTAGCAGCCTGTATTTGGCTTTCCATATACATGGCTGAAGGCAGCTGTACTTGTTATATTTAAAAAAAAAACTTCAGGAAAACGTTGCCATTTTGTAAGCTGTCCTCCTAATGGCTCTCTACATTCCGTAGTTCAGCTGCCTGCTACTTAGCCTAAGGAGTACGGGGGCGTTGATCGTCACAATCAAAGTTCAGATGGCTTCAGGTTCTTGAAATAATAGAATTACTGAGTAGCTGTCATAGAAGTCTAATACAGAGTTACTTGGATTTACACATTTCTCTTGCCATACTGCTTAAGGTAGATTACATAAATACCTAGAACTCATTTTTAAAAAGAATAAATCCAACCCCACACATATAAAATAAGGTCACTTGTTACAAATGAGGCCCCTTGGCAGTGCTATCACTTTAACACGCACCCTAACACACACACTTTTTTATATTGTGAATTTCCTGCACAGGCTTTAGTTGCTGGAAAACTTGCAACAAAGATCAAATGAAATGGTGATTCTTTTCTCAGTGCTGGCTCTCTGCAACTTCCTACTGGTAAACTTATGAATCCATGACACAATAGCTTTGCTCCCTGACCAGCTGTGAACTTGCCAAATATGTCAACGCAGGCAGAGGATGTGGGGGCAAAGTCAAAGCATATGAGTGGATACCTTCCTGTCATACTTCTGCTGGGGGACTGGGGGAAAGAGGCAGACATTAGGCTTTTGCTAGGTCTACAGCACAAACCCATGCAAAGTTACTCCAGTCTAAACCCATTGAAATGAAGAGGCTTAAACTAGAGTATCTGTGTACAATTGTACTGCTAATATAGTAAGCTGAATGTCTCCTGTGATGTTTGGTAATAGTCACATTTGCAGAAGGCCCTTTTAGGGAACTGCATGTGTTCAATAAACACATTTAGTTTTTCTGAAGCCCTCGTGGGCTGAGTCTTTAGACACTGAAGTTGCCCACAATTCTGCCACTTGGCATGCCCTATATCAGTAACACCACACAATGTAGAAGAGCAGTGCAGAAGAAAAGGCAGCAGACTTTTCCCACTTCTGGCATGTCCAGTTTAATCTCTAAGTTGGCAAACTGAAAACATGGCAATCCTCCCAAAGATCTGCCTTGAAAATGCATTTGTGTTCAAAGACCCTGCTTTCTTTATGCAATTTAGCAGTTGTGTTGTTGTTCATGAATTATTATTTTTTTTGGCAGAGACCTGCATATTTGCTGCAATGGCAGACAGAAGGGATTTTGTTTTTTCCAGAGATCACTTTGCTCTTTTAAGGAAGACAGGAAGCCAAGAACACAATGTCAAAAAGAGCCAGGCAGCATGGAATGGGCCCCACAGGTGATGGGGACATTGTGCTCCTGTTGACACTATTTTCTTGCGCACTTTAGTAGTGTAAGGCTATGACTTCCAAGAGCACACCTTGGATTTTAAGCAATGTCATGTTATATTGGTGTAACAGTGTGGTAGTCAAGGCACTTTTCTAGCTAGCTGTTTTCTAAAGAAGAAATGATGTGAGTGTTTAATCAAGTTCTGGAAAAGGTAAGCAATGGTCAGGCATACATGATAGGTACCATAAATAAATTAATGTAAAGTGGTCATGTTTCCCTGTTTGTAGTACTTAGGCAGGCCAAGGGAACATTAGTATTTGAAAGGTCATAAATGCTCAACTCATTTCCTAGAAGTCAACAGCCAGTTTCCTAGAGAGAAGAAATACCATCTGAAGCCAGGAAGGTTCTATGAATCTGACACAGTTTCAAGAGCAGAGCTGGCACGTTTTCAAATGACAGAGTCACATGTGTCTTTTTTAATTACAGAAGGGCTTCTGTGTTATTCTGTTGACAGCAAAAACGGAAAAGAGTCTTGGGAAACCTTAAACAGATGTATTGTCACATAAGGGCCGATTCCAGACGGGCACAAATAAAGCGAGTGCTTTCGCTTTTTCAGTAACAGCACTCGTAAAAACCCGCAATTTCCCGTCCTGGCTTACCTGAGGTCCATGGCACTCGGTTGCGCTCTATAAGCGGACGGTGTGAACATGGTATTGCGGGTTTGCACACTTCTGGATGCTTTGTCACTGCGGAGAGGCCCTCCCCTTACCCTCCTTCCTTTGCTGGCCAGCCGGCAACAATATTCCCTTAATTTTTTTTTTAAAAAACGGGCGCCATTTGCGCAGTTGCACGTTTGCGCACATCAAACTGCGCAAATGCGCATAAATGCACAAATGCACAAAAGCACACAAACGTCGATGCTGCGTATTCGCATACCTGCGCGTTTGCGCATTTGCGCAAAACACGTAAAAAAAATTTTAAAAAACGAAATGCGAACCAATGAAGGCCCCCGATGTCAACTGTGACGGGGAGGAAACAACCAATCCCGGGTACCTCAGTTGGCCGTGCGAACATCCGGAAGCGGGACGGCACGGCACGCTGCGAGACAAAGCGGATGGAGACGAAAGTGAACGCGTGGCCGGTAAGCGATTATTTCCACAGAAAAACCGCAATTTCTGGCCATCTGGAATCGGCCAAGCTTTTGTGGACTAGAGCCCACTTCTGTCAGCATGCTGTGGAGCCAAAAAGCTATGAAAGGTTGAAAAAGAATTTATCAGAAAGTTTGATTCTACCCATTTAGGACTCAGTCCAAACCAAGTTCTTCTCCCCTTGGCAAGTGTTCAATTTGCATGGCAAATCTAGGAAAATTACGTTGCCACCTTAATGTTGTCAGGGCTCCAAGGCCATTTTCACACAGCCACGCACCCAGAAGATCACACTAAACTCACGGCATAAAAGTGTCTTCCTGGCATGATTTCCTGGCACAATCCTATTTAATGGCCCTTTTTCGGACATCATTGGGCCATTAAAGGGGATCGTGCCAGGAGATCGTGCTAGGAAGATGTTTCATGCTGTGAGTTTGCACGATCTCCCAGGGCGTGTGTGAAAGTCAAGATTATGTTTCTCTTGCATACACTTGTGTTTTAAGGGCAGACTATCTTCTACATTTCATAGCCTTTTAGCCTCACTGTTCATAACTATTTTTTATTTATACACATACCATCTGAAGATGCATTTCATGCAGCTAATGAAGTAGACTCTAATGATTATTCCACAGTAGCTTATACCACAATACATCTGTCTTTTAAAGTGTCACAAGATTTTTTTTTTAAGTTTTGTATACAGATACATTCTTGTGTTAAATTTAATAAGGGGTGAGAATCTTATGTTTAGGAAAGCACGAGAGCATGCTATGCCTGGCACGATGATGCCACTTCCTGGAAGTGATGTCATCATGCAAACGATGTCATCATGCAAAAATAAAGGGGGTGTATAAAATCTTAACCCTCCCTGTGAAGGCTATCCACCATCCTGTTTTAAATGCGTATGGATTTTTATTGTATTTTATATTTTAATATATTGTTATCCGCCCTGAGCCCACTCACGGGGAGGGCAGAATAGAAATTTGAAATAAATAAAATAAATAAAAATTAATAAGTGCCTGGAGTGTGCGCACTTCACACAAGTGCAAAAGCAACCATGCACAAGGCACAATGTAAGTGCCAGGTCCCCCCTCCTCCCAGGAGGCTAAAGAGATCTGGTAACCCTAACTCTACAGCTGAGGTCCCTCCCTTCCCCAAACCACTTCCTCCCAGGCTCCACACCCAAATTTCCAGGAATTTCCTAATCCAGAGTGGCAGGAAGCCCCTTTGAAAAGGCTTATGAGTAGGCCTGCTTATGATTGCATTGTAAGGGTATCAGTCATAACATACCTATTCTTGAGCAGTCCATTGTCATTGATTTAAGGCCCTCTCAAAAGTACCAGCTTTATACAGTTTCCAGAGTCTGCAGTTACACCTGCTAGAAAGGAGCCTGTTATCTATGCAGTTGTTTGGTTTGGCTTTCAGTATGCAAGGGGGGAAAAGTTGCACTGTGCTCCAACCATGTACAAAAGAAGCAGTGCCTGAACCACACAGAGTCCCCAACTTCTGTGCAGAAACCTGAAGAGTTTCTACATACACTTGACACAGTGGCAACACAGCACAGAATAGCTCCTATACCCTTATTAAGCTGTGAAGTGCAGTGTTCCTTTGCAGGATTAGCTGAAATGTCCTCATTTACAAATTGCTCCCAAGCACGAGGTAATCATGCCCCTCCCCTTATATAATTCAGTTTTTTCACCTGGTAAACAAGATTAAAGCACTAAGCCGGGAATAGTTACCTAAGGAAAACAGGCACAGCTCTTTGATCCTGAGCCTTGGCCCTCACAGGGCATTCTGTGCCTGGCATTTGAGCAGTGTGTATGCCACTTTTTGTCACCATTGTCATCACAGCCAAACTCTTAGAGCTGCACAATGGCAAAGTCTAGCCCTGTAAGTCATTACTGAGAGTTGTTTTGAAGTTGGGTTATTACAAAACAACTGCTGGCTTGAAGAGAAGCCCATGGGGATCCAGCAAACCAACATTTATTCCAGCCTCCCCTCTCCCTCATGACTGTCAGCAGATGCTGCTTGCACAGGAATTCCAAGGACAAACACGGCTTTGCACATGGTGTGATTTTCAAAGTAGTCCTCCTCTCGTTGCTGCTGTCACCTCTTTGGCTATTTAAAAAAAATAAGACGGTGATAAATGTATGTAAACAGAGCTGTGCTGTTCAAGATGAACAGATACAGAGTTGAATTTCACCACTCAATGCCGTCAAGCTGACAATTAGCAAAGGGGGTGGGAGCAGCCAAGGGGGTGGAGAAAGGAGGGCAAGTTGTTTTCCCCCTTTCTATGGAAATCCTGTTTTTTGTTTACTCTCACTTGGTACTGGCAAAGGAGCAGCTTAGCAAACCTCTGATGGCATAGTATCCAGTTCCTAAGTTGGATTTCTTCACCCTGCTGCTACCACCACCACCTCCATCTGCAGGCTTTTTCTAACAGTGCAATCCTATGAAGAGTTACTCCAGTCTAAGCCCATTGATTTCAATGGGTTTAGAGTGCAGTAACTCTCCATAGGATTGCACTGTAAGAGTCTCTTTGGCAGCGGCATGGGGAATCTATTTCAGATCTTGCACAAGAGCCGAGCACACTGGTATTGCTCTTTTGAATGCAGTTGATATGCACAACACAAAAGTACTTTCCAAGTTAGTAGATCCTCAAATGTGGGCAACTATGATTTCCTGGGCCCTTGTCTGGATGACAAACATTGACTGTAATTAAATAACTCTAAGGATGGTGTCGGAGGGTTTGCATTTGATCTCGCATTGCGTCATAACATGATGTTCTGCCAAAAGCAGTAGCAACTGCAGTGCGTGTGTGCCCTGACACAGCAGCAAACTGGTAGGAAAAGAATGCAATGCACTCTCCTAGACTGAAGGTTGAGTGAAAAGATGACATTGAGAGGGGTAACAAGAACTGTATCATCACAGAGAAAGAAGGGTAAAATAACTTGCAGGAGAGCTGACAGGTCATTTCCAAAACGGGTATTCAAATTTGCACATTTGAACAGGTAGAAATTGACATTTGTGTTGAATGTTGACTATTGCAAATTAGCTTCCAATTTCAGTTGCATGGTTCAAGTTGATATCAGCTCCTATTGCCACCCTGTCAAGCCTGCTCTTGATCTTCTTGCTAGTAGACCATGGAGAAGGTCTACTTCTGAATCTAAAGACTGAAGCCAAGCACAAACAAGGCATCCCAAACCTTTTCATCAGAACTGAATAGCACTATGGCATCATTGCCAAATAACTGTCAGACCCTTCCGCCCCCATGTCATAGTCAAAATCAGAAATCTTTATGTGACATCCCGATTATGCCAAGGATCACAGCCCAGCTTTTGTATGCTCACTTCCATGTCTTGCGAGTGTAATTTTGTAGTCATTTACGCCGTTTTCTACTGACTTAAAATCCAGGAGAGTTTACTCTTTGCATTAAAAAAATACACTAGAAAAGCAGCATTATTCAGCAACAGGTTGAACTGTGCAGTATGTACAATGGCAGGCTGTGCCCACATGCTAGACATGTAATCATAACTTTTACCTGGGACTTGTTAGGATTAGTTAAACAGTTTTGTAGTCATTCCTACTGGTTATAATGTGAAGTACGTTTCCAATTATAACTAGACACTCATACTCAATTCGAAAAAAAATTCTCAGAGCTGTGCTCCTCACTCGAAGGAACCTCCCTCCAAAATGTCAGCCACCTCTCCTCCATGCTAGTGAAAATGAAAAGCATATCATATTTTCAGAACTAACTTCCCCTTTCCCGATCTCAGAAATTGTAACCCTTATTCAAGGAATCTGTTCTATGAAACTGAATACAGGGAGGAACCACCACCACCGCCATGTTACAGCCCCCCCCCCCCATGTTAAAAAATTCTGTTGAAGTACAAACACATGGAAATATGTGGCTGATTTTTTTCTTTATGATGTGAACACGAAAACAGACCAAAGGGGCTATTTCAAAACAGAACTGGTGAGAGGAGCTCAGTTCTATACTTCAACATGAATGCTGGACTAGGCCCATTCATTTTCTTAGGACTATATGTTCTGTTTTTCTCTGAGGCATCACAATCCAATGTGTCCTTTCAAGTTCCCTTCCGGGAACTTCATTCCCAGGCACATAGGACCCAATTCAGACTGGGACCATAGCATAAGGAGAGAAGGGGGTTGTGCCTTCCCTGCAGTGCCATTTTTCCAACCTCCAGCACTCAAAGGAGGGCTGCTATGTGTCCTTTTACATATTCTATGTATACTGATGGGGTACACAGAAATTTCTCCAGTAGAGCCAATAGCACTTCAGGTCAGAAAACAGGCATGAGGAGAAATAGATATTCCCCCTTCTCCCCCTGTTGAATCAGGCTCCATGCACCTAAAAATCGAGTGAGGAACTCCCAAGTGTACATCTGACTGACAGTATTTGGGTAGACTTGGTCCCAACCCAGAGACGATGAATCAGGTCAGTCCAGGCCTGGAAGCAATTGCTTTGGCAACTCATTGCAACTCATATGCTTAAAGGCTACAAACAGCAGAGTACAGCAAGGTAAGGTGCAGGTGGGCTCAAGCACTAACTCACTTCACTCACATGCTCCATATTTGTACAAAGAAATGCCCTCATCCTCTTCCTCACTTCACACACGGATTGGAAGATTAGTGCATAACTGTGTCTCTCCAGGGACATGGTGTGTAGTGTACAGAAATGCCCATCAGGGATGAGGCTGAGCAGTGGGTGCTCTAACTCTTCTAGCCGGGCGGCAAGGGCCCCTCCTCAGATGCATAGCAGCCCTCTGCCCTTTTCTCTCCCAACTGTCATGTATGCCAGATACTGGAACAGAAACTGTGTCAGCAAGCGAAGCATCAGAACGCCAAAGGCCCCCAATTTTTCAGATGTTTGCTTCTAAATGGCAGTGTTGTATAATGGCTAGAGTGGCAGACTAAGATCTGGGCAACCCAGGTTCAATTCCTCACTGTGCCATGGAAGCTTGTTGGTTGACCTTGGGCCAGTCACACCTCACAGGGTTTGTTGGGGGAGAGGGGTGGGAATGAAGGAGAAGAGAATGATGTAAGCTCTTTGGGTCCCCAATGGGGAGAAAGGCAGGGTATACAGGAATTAAAATAAATAATTTCATTCTAGTCAGTCACCTTTCTTAGGTTAACGAACAGAGCATATTAGCTGGATTTTTGTTAGATACATGCACATCCCTCATGCATAGTTCCTGCACAACCATTGACCCCAGGGACTGAGCACCCAGTCTGAGATTTAACTTAGAAACTTGGGGTGAAAGGCTGAACCCTGAAGAGTAGCAACTGTAGCAACCCTTACTGTGGCAACTCACATGGCAGATTTTAACGAGATATCCCCCAAAGGCAACAACAGAGACAGTGATTTACCAGGGACAAATACCAATAAATATAGCATGCCAGATAAATAAGGAGTACATGCTCTTGTAGGCCCCTGATGTTATAGAGGAGGTACTTCTTAGCTAACACAACAGCAGGATTACACACAGCCAGAAGGGAAGAATTTGCTCTGCAGATCTGCCGAGTCATGCTTTCACTGCATGACTCATTGGAACCACATCCACAGCTAGGTGCTAGCTGCTTACATTGCAAACTAGCTCAGAATTAATAGAAGACTTAAGGATTTATTATTGTACCTTCTGCCTGAGTTATTTTGGGAGACTGTTTTCCTTTGGTGTGCATTGTTACAAAGCAAGAAGAAACAAATATTTTCTTGTTTATAAATAGAGAAGCCTTTATTTGCTTTATCTCTTGGCAGTTCAAAAGCAAGGAAATATGTTTGCTTTCACTGAATGTGATCTTGGGCATTTCTTACAGTAGGTTTCTATTGCACATAAGAAAAACAAGATCAAAATTCAGAGATGAAAGTAAGCCAGAACTGGCTGGTACAGAAAGAGACAAAGTGGTACCTCCTCACCCCCAAGAGAGACAGTACTGGAAAGACATTTAAGTGACTTTCACCTCTGCTGGGATTTCATCCTTGCCAGCAGTCATATACTGTCCATGCAGTCCCACTGACATGATACTCCTAAACACATCGTTTCCTGCAAAATACATTTTTTAAACAATTAAATGGCAGGACTGAAGGTGGCAGGAGGCTTATGACTCAATGGTAGAGCACAGGCTTAGTATGCAGACTGTCCCAGGGTCAATAGTCGGTGTCTCTTGTTCAAGGAGTTCAGGAAGCTAGTACAGAGAAAGATCCCACTGTGCCTGAAACCCTGGAGAACCACTGCCCATCACAGCAGGCCAAGTCAGTAACCAACTTGTGTCCATGATGCATTCATCATAACTACATTTCAGATTCCACAGCAAATAATAATGGAAGCATAAACAGAAAAATTACTATTAGAACCCTTTAAAAAGCACAGTTGATTCCAGCTAGCATGTCATTTGATAGGTAAGGCTTTTGAGTCTCATGAAGTAACTTCGCTATGAGAGTGTTCCTTGTATACTACAATTGTTTATAACAGCTCTTACGCAATGTTAACAAATGTGTTAGTCATTTATATATGCAAATAACTGATTTGCTAAAAAATGACACTTCACTTAGATTTCAGACACATATATTTAGGCCACATAAGAGTCTTACTCACAGCTTGCATGTGTCTTTACTCTTCATGCTTCAAAGTTCCATGCTCCCTAATTTCACCATTTGCAATCTGGCATCTTTCCAGCAATCTCCATGTTATCAAACTACATGTGACACATAGCCAGGTGCCTGTTTTCATCAAGAGTGGCTGATGAACCCTGCCATCCTGTTTCCTTTGAAGCTGATGCTTAGGATGGTGCTGTTATTTTGCTCTTTTTTCTGCAAGAGGCCTTTCTTATAAAAATTGCCCCTCTGTGCAACTTGTTGCCCTATTGATGAAAAGAGAAGAATATCTGTATCATTCTCCTGTCTGCATAGTTAAGCTGGATAGTTAAGAAAACTAGCCTACAAGGGGAAAAAAGCCTTGTGTCCTCACCATATAACTTTCTTACTCAGATTTCATCTTTCAACACTACTTTGGGTAATAAAACATTCATAAGCCTAGTGTTGTGTTTAGTTTGACTCTTCATTTGCTCGCTAATGTTAGGACTGTCTTAAAGATGGTTGATATTGCCAAGGTAGCTTTCCACAGTCAAAACATTGATCTATCTTCTGCTCTCCAGAAGACATTTCTTTAGGCAATTGTCTACTGGAAAGAACTTGTAGTCAAACCTTGTGATCACTAAAATCAACTGTTTCTAAAAAAAAAGTGGTCATATACATCACTGAATTTAAGTCATATGATAACATAATAGCTCTTTTGTACATCTTTCATCCATTTTTTTTCCTCAAATCTGCTTTAAGAATGATTTTCTCTATTTTCCTCAGGCTGTTTTTTAGACATTGTTATTAAACTCGTATCTCTGACCAAAGTTTTGCATGATGTATCATTTGCTGTTGAACTCCAAATCCTCCTTGAGTCTCAATGAGAAAGGTGGACTATAAATAATATAAATAAATAAAATGCTTCAGCAATTTGGGGGAAAAACTATTAAATGACGATGCCTGAATTCTGAAAGTATGTTCAATTGCCCAATTAATTTGGGCAAAAGAATGTGCCTCCTTTCATTTCAGGCTTTGGGGGGTTTGTTTTGTTTTTAAACAGAATATATTACTTCATTCCAAGACTAATAACTGGTTATGGTTCTTATGGATGAATGATCTCCTTTGGAATGCATTGTCTTGCACTGTTAGCAAAACAAACAAGCTTTACATTAACCTTGTTTCAACAAAAAATATGCCACAGGTGAAGCTTCCTATCTTCCAGTTGGGCCAGCTGTTTTTCCATGCCCTAGAAACTGGAAAAAGTCCTCATTGTATCGCCCTAAGTAGGTTATTAGAATGATTCTGTTCTCTCCACCAGCATTAATAAAGGTGTTGCTTCAGGGTCCAATACAATAAGTAGCCACATGATATTGACCAGACGAACTGAGGGTTTGTGTATAAAGCACTAAACGAGTTATGTGCCTAAAACTGTAAGGGTGATTGGTGGTGGTGAATGTTCTCTTAAGAAAAATGAACAAGTCCTGCTACACTAGAATGAATATATACTGCCCACCCCTCTAAAAGTAGATGACTATGTGATCAGCACCCCCCCCCCCCGTCCCCCGAATGCGGTGCCTGGAGCAGAGTTTTGTTTCCTTGCCTTGAAGAAAATCTGCTGCTTGCTGCTCCACTTGCTTATCAGCTTTCCCAGGAACTGTACTGTACAGTATGTATTTCTTCTCTTGCTCCAGATCAACATGCAACGTCTTCTGAGCAGACCCAGTGTCAAATATTACGTTAGTAAAAAACTAGGTTTCCTGTGCCAGGCTCCTTCAGCGTCTGACTCGCGAGCTGAAACAACAGCCAGAAGCAGAGTCTGAGGCACTGACTCGGACACAAAGTATAAACATTCAGTTGACCATATCTTAGTCTGAAATTGCACAATAAAGTTGTAAGTACACAAAAAGCACCCAAGAACTGCCTGTACTTTAGGTTAGCAATGGACTTTCAGTACTACTGGTGCCTATGTCTGTTTACCTCCGAGGACACTGGCAGGCAGAGTTCACAGGATCAAGAGTTGTGAAGGGGGTTTGCTGCCTTCGTATGCCTTAAGTCCTGCTCATGTGAGTAAATTTCTCCATGTGACTGTGGACATGGCTGTACTGTGTTTACTGGGCTATACCGATAAGGAGTCAGTGTCACTTTCTGTTATCATCGTGACTGCAAAATTTCTGCAATCACAGAAATGGCTGCCAGCTAGCTGCCTACCCTCCACGCAGCACATCTCTTTTATTATGTACTTGATTGAGTCCATGATCCATTAGGAAGCTCTGTATTCATTCATTCATAACTAAAAGAAAGGTCACAGGAGACTTCTGATTGGGACACCTAGAAACTTCTTTGCACCAGAACCATTTGGGGAGGGGTGTTGCACTGCAGTTCTAGAGAAGCCAACCTCTTGTTCACTGGGAGGGAACAGGTGGGACCTGACTTACATGTAAATAAGAAATTCAATCATACCAAACACTTATGGGACACTTTTTGTCTATGTACCTGCCAGTATGGTTATTTGTAACTTCAAAGAGCCAGTGGAATTTGAATTACTTGAAAATGTCATCAAAGAGTCAGTAGTACTTTAATTTCTTCAAAATGAGCAGTAAAACTGGAATACCTCCCCAAATAAATCCCATTGCATTTAGCAGTTGGAATGGTAGTTCACTCTCACATCACAAAGTAATACGTTCCAGTTATAATATCCACAAGAGGTGGGTCTTTTCTGCTCTACAGTTGTCTTCAGTAAGAAGTTCAAGCAGGACTGTTTCCATACTGGGTTCTGAAAACACAGCTGCGCTGTTGTGGAAGCTACAATAATTGGTACAGAGGCAGATGAGGACAGCATCCCCACACCCCAGCCTCACTGTACTCCCCTTTGCCCTCTGTTGTGCCAGTGCAGAAGCAGTGATGTGATAGCAATTTCACCACACCCTGCAGCCCAACAACCACCCTTTCCCCTTTCCTAGCTGAGCCAGAAGGCAAAAGTGCACCACACACAACTTATCTGTGAAGTTAAAAAGCCTGTAAAAGGCCAAGTGGAAGGGTGGAAATGTGAAGTTTAAGTCCGTCATTTTGACAGTAGGCTTAGCGCCACCTCCCCAGATTGGCTACAGGCAGGACATCCGCATGGACACAGCCAGCCCAAAGGTTCCCAATGGGGTAAAGGATGTTTTTCTTTAACCTGGCTCATCTATGAACTACTAACAGTCAAAGTGACTCTGAGCTGGATTGCAGTAAGTAGTGTAATAAACAAAACTCTTTTTTGCTGCTTGCTTAGAAACTTTATTTGCCACCTCTTCAGAGATCTGTTCCAGCATCTCACAAAACAAACATCATATAATAAAATAATGAAAGCAGCAGAATAAAAATTATTAATACTATGCTGTAAAACAACCCTGGACATAAAACAACATTCAGCAGCCTAAAATTCTATTCATTAAACAGTCTTCAGAATAGAAGTTTAATACTTTTTTGAGCCTCATGGGTTTTACTGACACAGATCAGAACTTGCAACAAAACAATGTAGCTGTAATATTTTTAGCCGTTTACTGTTTTTTTTCCTTTCCATCCCTCAACTGTGAACTCCCAGACTTTCAGCTGTGAACTCCCAGACTATTTCATCACAACCACCATAGCAAGAGCTGACAATGGAACATACCATTCCTTTTTTAAACTGTCAATATAGTACATCTTATATACTAACAGCCAAGTATCCCTAATCTGAAGATACTTAAATCCAGAAATTGGAGCTATGAACGGACAAGACAGATCTTCCTACACACTTGAAAAAAAATACATTGTGGGTTTTTTAAAAACCCAAAATGATTAAAGGAGCTCCTGTAGTTTTAAAAACCAGATGCCCTCAGTGGCTGTTGCTAGGCAACCATAACTGGTTAGCCAGTATTCCTGGCTTGGTTCTTGTCAGCAAAAGGCAGTAGGGAGGACCCTTTCCAGAACTATTTTGGTCCTTGAGGGAGGACTTATTGGAGGCAGGCACAGAAACAACCACCAGGTGACCTGATACCACATGACTTGCATGGCTCACCGAGGCCCAGCTGCTTGTAGTGGTCAGAGTTTCAGAGTGGCATCTGGGAGACCCAGATTCAAATGACCACTCTGCTGTTGAAGCTTTGATGACTTTGATCCAGCCACACATTCTCAGCCTAACCTACCTTTCAGGTTTGTTGTGACGATAATATGGATGCAAACAGAATGATGTAAGCAGCTTTGGGTCCCCATTGTGGAGAAAGGCACTATATAAATGAAGAAAAATTAAGAAATATAGGTGAAGATGGGGGCCAGATAAAAGGTAAGTAGTGGGTTTGGAGAGAAGGATGCAGGGCCGTTTTCACACTGTCTATAAATCGCGTGAGACTCACGGAAGGCTGCTGGCTTCCTCGTGCGATTTTTGACGTCATCTGTTTACAAAATGCCACGAACAGTGATTTACGGCATTTTGTAATCGAATGGTGTTAAAAATCGCACGAGGAAGCCGGCAGCCTTCCGTGAGTCTCGCTTGACTTATAGACAGTGTGAAAACGGCCTAGGTAAAGATGAGAATATGGAGTCTGCAAGGAGGAAGGAAAAAGGAAATAGTGTGGGGAAGGGGATACAGGAAAAAATGAAGTATCACTCATATGTCCTTGCAGGTTGCCCACTATGCAACTGGGCCCTGCTCAGCTGGCACCATGCAACTGGGCCATAAGGGAGAGGCTGCCGGGGAGGGGAGGGGGGAAAGTGAAGACAGGGTAGCAGACAAAGGTAGGTGGTTAGGATAGAAAGGAAGCAGGAAAAGGAAAAGAGGCTATGAGGGCAAGGAAAGGGGAAAGGACATAGTGGGGGAAGGTGGACATTAAGGGTCCCCACTTGCACCTTTCTATAACTCCATAAAAGCAGACCACAAAAATTACTTTAAAATATTGACCACCTAAGTTAAAAGTCTGGGTAAAACAAAATGTTTTGAGCTGGTACCTAAAGAACAATGAGAAAGGCAGCAGACAAGCCTCAAAAAATAGGGCATTCCAAAGGTGTGGCACAACCAATAAAAAAAGCTCTGTCTCTGTCTGGTCACCCCCCTCCTCACCTCTGCAGATGGTGGGCACAGAGAACAGACTTGGGAAAGGGACAGCATGGGAGGCAGTTGTAAGGCAGGCCAATTTTGTGAGGATCTTAGCTGACGAGTTGAAACCTCCACTTCATAACCTGGCAACTTGTTCTCGAGACCAGGATTGCTATTAAGTAGCCTGTCAAGTACCCTGAGGGGACGCCAATGAAGAGAAGTCCCCCCACCATTGCCTTTGGCGTGCACTGCCCAAGGGACCTTTGAAGCCCACCTGCTGCTCCTGCACCCTGCCCCTAACTCTGCCCATAGCCCCCGAAGTCCCAAGTATAAAACCCACATGATCCTGGGGAAATAGATCATTTGTCTGCCCCCTTTTGGAGGGAACATTTGTATAAGCACACTGATTGATCAAATTCCCCTCCTTTTCCCAGAACCCCTCAAAGATTAGCAAGAAAGAGTCCTTTGTAAGCTTTCAGCTGTGAACCTTGGAACAGGTGGCTCATCTGCAAAGAAGGTATAAAGACTAAAGAAAACTTCAATCTTGTTTTCTAAGTTCCGTATTTCTCTTCCTTAATTCTCCTCATTTTATACCTCTCTAGGAAATGAGAATACGTTTTTGTTTTTTTTTAGAATCAGATCTTGCCCTGAGAGAATTCTGATGACAAGCTGCACAACTCAGGCTCCTTAACATAGGAGGAGCGGAGACAATTGCCCACTTTGGCCTTCTGGAGCAGAAAAAGGACTTTCCCTGTCAGAGGCACCCTCTGCCCACTGAGGTTCAGAACTGTTCTGGGGCAGTCAGTCTGGTCCACAAATAGTTAACACTTCAGGTGATTGCAACTCTCCTCAGGAGCAGAGGATCCAAAGGAATGGATCACCATATGTGAAACTTCAAAGCATACGTACCCCAAACTGGATCCTGTGCACCTTTACAACACATTCTAGTCTATTCTGTTTCTGATCTTGGCTTCTAGGACAGGTCTGGATTCCCCTGAGCCAACTTGCATTCCCCACAGCCAAACAGCAGCTGCAGGAATGAATTACCCAAGCCCCAAGGGAGCCTGATTCTGAATGGGACTGTGAGGCAGGAAAAGGAGGGGCTTCAGCCTTCCTCCTGCGCTACGGTCCCAATCCAAATCAGGCCCCTGCAGAATCAGACCCCTGGCCAACTGCAGAGAATGTGAGTTGTCATGACAGGGAACCCAGACCCAACTTTTTAAAAAGAGTATGGCCCTGACTTCTGAGATGGTGCCTCTGTAGTGCATGCTATAGTACACAGGTAGGATATCTTCCAGGCCTTGGGAAAGGTTTACCTTTGTCTCTTCAGTTATGGAGCAGGCAGAATGAAACACTGGAGAGGCAGGCAGGAGTGTGTTTATTTGTTTGTCTGTTTTCCAGTCTTGGACTTTTACTCTATAGCATCTCCCAAAGAAACATGTAGCATTCATAAAAGCTGTAATTAAAAGCATTCCCATTCAAAAAACAGAACAGTAGCCACTAAACAAGCAATCAAATCAAACGTACATTTCTGCTTGATTCCGTAATTATGTGGTGTAATAATTTTGTGTATCTGATATTTTAAAAATCAAACATTTTAAAGCTAATCATCAAACAATAAGAGAGTTAACAGTGCATACATTAAATGCTTGCCAGCTCTGTGGCGTGGCCAACAGCCATCCTGCTAGAGACTGAGCCCCTTTGTGCTGGGAGGGTGTACAATGTTTTTAAAATATATTGAAAACTGCTAGTGTTTCAGATGCTACATCAGGAGGAATCTTGCATAAATTGGATGTGCATCCAAATGGAGATGTGGTCCATTCTTATTGTGTTGCTTTCAAATACGCATTTTGGTACAACCAGACACATATAAATATCATTTTTGTGCATGAGTACAGTTGAACTGTTGCCAATGGCTTTCTTTTTTAGAATATTGAAGTCAACTAGAGTACACTGGACCGTGCTATTAATAATGGGAAATAAGTACCTCCTGCAATCACTTCTTCACTCTCCCACACTTACTGAAAGTTATGACTCACTTTTTGTTTATACTTACAAGCAAAAATTGAAGTTTGTTGAAATTCCCACAATATGAATTCTCAGAATAAGCAATTAGGTTTCACACAAACCACAAAATGAGCAACCATTCTCTTTCTTATTTGAACACAAAATATATGACTCAGTTATTATTTATCTTACTCTGAAAGCATTAATCTTGTATCTCTGACCTGACTTATGCAGGTCTCTCCACCACACCTAGGCCCTGAGCCTAGAGGGTGTGGCATAGTTTCATTGCATACAAAGAACTTTTCCTTCTGAGCAGCGTGTCCTTGGGGAAGAGGGTTAAGCGAGTATCTTCCCCACAAATGTCTGATAAGCAACCCAAGATCCATTTCCTAAAACTTACTGTGCAAGCAAGAAAATTATCAAGATCAGTCATAGTTACTATTGCTTTACTGAATAAATTCCTCCTATCCTTTACCTAACCATCTTGTTCTCTGAGTTACTAAACAATCCCTATGAAGTGCTCCAAGTCCATAAAAACGTGTGATAATCAACCACACTGTTGTTCAGCAACCCAGAACATTACTGCACATCTTCTCATTCATATAAAGGTCGTCTGAAGCTACAGAAGGGCTTCTGTTTGACTTTCTACTGATTAGTAAGGCCCAGTTATACCTGAAGCTGTTGTCTGTAAGGATTACTCAGGATATGGCAATGAGAAATCCATGAACAGCTCTCCCGTTTTTTTAAACCTGCTAAGAGCCATGGAGGATGAGGGGATTCAGGTTGGGACCACGATGGCACAGGGAGAGAGCAAGGAGTCACAATCCTAGGCTTTTCACCTGGACAGTTTGGTGTTTTCTTGGACTGACCAGGGGAAATGGACTGAAAATACCAGACACCTAGCTGCAGGACGGGAGGAAGGAGAAGAGGAGGAAAGGGAGGCAGTGGCACAGCATGCAGGAAGCTAGCCACTCGCCACCACAGAACAGGCAGGATGTGGCTGGAGGGCTGGCGCTGCTCGCAGGCCAGGCTCATGGTGTGCCACCTCTCCGCTACCCATGGAGAGGTGCCCCTAGGAGAGCTGGGCTCACTAGGATGGCTTCCCACCACTGGCCCCCAGCTACATGGCCCGAGCTCTGCAGGACTCATGCGCTGGGGCCTGTGCAGCTTGTCACAATGTCATCATCCCTTCCAGAAGTGACTTCATTGTGCCAGGGCCAGGAGCACAAGTGCACAAAGATCATTCATAATGTGAATACCAGGGCCCCGCCCCTCTCATCAGGGTCCGATATTTGGGTGGAGACTATCTGGCAACTTTAAGTGTAAAACATGAAATCCAGATCAGTTTGAAGAATTCACAGCATTCAAAACTATTTTGGCCCTAAGAAAGCTGGATGTGTTGGGCATTTTTGGTCAGAAGCCTTCTAGGCTGCTTTGGGAATGATCTGCAATTGATAGGATGAGGCCTGCCCCACTTGATTAGATCAAGCCTGCACTATTTATATTTCCACTAAAGCAAGCCCAGCCCAATAAAGCAACCAGACAGATACTGGGGTCTGCCATGGACAGAGCAAACTTCTCATCCTCCCCATTTTTGCCTTTTTAAAGTATTGGGTCTGGTTCCCTGGACTCAACTCAGGTTCCCTTCAATCACACCTGAGCCACGGGGAATGGCTATTTAAAAATATAGCAGAGTTCATTTGGGCTCAGAAAATTCCCACTGGAGGAAGAAAGGGCTTCTGCCTCCTGGAAAGGAAGTTCTTTCTCTATTTTTGCTGCCCCATATTCACCAAATACTCCGCATGGAGCTGGGGCAGGGGAGTCTTTTTAAAAAGCAGTTGCCCAGTTTGGTCCTCCGCAGTTGGCTTGGAGGCCCAATAAATGAGATCACTAGAAGACTGATGCTCCTTTGAAGGATGGCACTTGTAGCTAGAATGTTAACTTGCACCCCAGTTCTAAGGACTGGTGTCTGCCTTTCCTTCTGTGCCACTAAAGCAATGTTCCAGCAATGACAACATAATGTGTAATTTCCCAAGCAAGTAATATCTCCTATCATTTACTTGCAGAGCAGATGTTGGGAACAAACTGTTAACATTCAAAACCACAAGCTGAAGAGAAATTATAAGAAGCTCGTTATGAATTCCTGCAGCATTAGCACTGTGAAGATAACAAATTCATTATTATAACTCTCAAATGGAGCCTACGCATATATGAGCCGTATGCACAACCTGTGCCCTGCATCATTATGAAGTAGAGATCACATATACAAAGCATGCCCATGCATGTGCAATGTGTATATGCACAGCTTGTGTTCAGAAGTTATGATAAATGCAGGGAGGACGGCAAGTAGGGCCAGTGGACATAATCCTCCCCCCTGCCCATACATATTCAGTCACCATGAATAAGTTGCTTGAAGCAAAGGGGATTATTTGTTCATGAGACAGATTCCACAACATTCTGTTCTAGAGGTCCTGGGAAAGACTTCTGCTTGACGCACTTGAAAGGCAGCTTCAAGACCTGCTGAAAGTCATGAGCTGGTTGAACCACTGATATGAGAAGCGATTGTAGAATGGTAGACCCTGGCAGGAGAAAAAATCTACCATTCCCCCCACCCACCCCCCTCCCCAAACCCTTGGGAATTTCTGTGTTTTACTGATAGGAACTTTTGCTTGAGGCTACAGAATATTTTGTTCATCTTCATATCCACCACTAAGTTAGAAAAATGAACTAGAGACAGTTAATAGTAGATCTTCTCTGTTGCTTCCCTCTCACAAAGATGAATCTCAGAATGAGAGAGAAGGAAAAAGGCAATGCTCACAATTTTAATAGAGTCTCAGGTGAGCCTTTGCAAATATTGACATATTACTCGATATCAATCCCCTATTGTTACCAGAACTGCTCTTTATTATAATGGGGAATTAGCTATAGCAGTCTGTAACTTAAAATTAAGCGCGGATCATAACCTATGTCCCGATCCCAGACACTCTAGTGAAAAAGAGGCAGACAACAAATAGGTTCCAAACACGTGTATTCAGTGTGGCGTAAGCCTAAACTTGCACAAGCATACAGAGAACACACAAGATCTAAGAAATGCAGAGTAGGAAATACAGAGACGTTCGCATTAGCTGGTTCCCAACGATGATAGGGGGAATACTCACTTATCCTGAAGCGAAGCAGAGACACAGCAGCGAGGGGGGTGGTCCAATGCCAGCACTGGAACCACAGACGGACAGCAAGGAAGTCTGGATAGGATGGCACGCGCCTGGCTGGGACAGGACGGGAATGGCACGAGCACCATGCGGTCGGAGAGGCCGGCTTAAATACCCCAAAACGTACCCTGGTGCTGGTGCTGTACTTGGTGGTTCTCACAGATTAAAACAAAGGGTCTAATGGGCTACTGAATGGCTTGGATGGGCCGCTTTGGTAATCAGATTGTGATAAGTGACACCTCAGGAAGAGGGGACAAAAGAGGGAGGGGGAAATCCAAGTGGGCTGAAAGGATGTTCCAGCGGACAGGGCTTGTCCTGATGTCATCGGCTCTGGAATGCGGAGGTTTCTTTGAGATGCATTCTCTAAGTGCTTGGGATGGTCGGCACTTAGTTCTTCTCCGGGGCGGCTCCTAAGATATGCAGAGCGGGGCGAGGGGCTCTCGCTGCGGACGTGGTGTGCCCGCTTCGCCGAAATGGCTTCCCAAAGCAGTCTTCTTCCCAGGGTCTTCTGGCTGCCTGAGAACATGGATGCCGGCTGGGCATAGCTGGGGCTGGTTTGCAGGCTGCCCGGTAGCGAGGGCAAGCTCGGGGACCGGCTCGCGGGAGGCTCCAGGCGGGAACTGACCAGGGAGCGCCTAGCCAGGCTCGCTGGAGGTTTCCCCGGCAGGCGCCCGGCTGCTAGCAGCGGCTTGGGCCCATATGAGGCAGGCTTCCATGGAGGCAGGGGAAACAGCACTTTAAAACACAGTCCAAAGCAGGGAACAGGCACGGTCCGTGGTAGATGGCAATGCAGGCACGGGGCACACAGTCCAAACGCACACTGGGAAGTCCAGATACAGGTCAGGGCAGGGTTGCCCAGAAAGAGAGTCCTTTGTGCAGTTATCCAAACATGGAGTCAGTAAACTACACAGTCTACAGCAGCAGCAAGGTAATTGACACGCAGGCAGGAAACTGACACGTGTATTAACACACACACGTGTAAAGCAGTCTTTGGTGTAGCAGTAAAACAGTAACGCAGGAAACTTTAACACAGTTCATAGCAGGCTTTAAAGCAGGGGAGGGGGCCTGCTTGGCAACACTATGGACACCAGTGGCTTAGAAGCAGTGTGTCACTTGTTACACACGTAGCAGGATAGATATGGGCTGACATGATTGCAGGCTTCCATTGATGGTTTCAGTTCCCCACTTGTTCCAAGAATTCTGCCTGATGGCTGCTTGTGGGAATGTGGAGGATGTGGTCGGCATTTACAGAACACCACCATCACCAATAATGAGCCCAGAAGGGAAAAAATGAAAGCAAAGAGCTATCACTCTTGCCTTGAGAATACCACATGCTCTCCCCCCTCCCCCACTTGTTGCTATCATAGGAAAAAAGAGACCAAACTTAACAGTTTCTTTCTTCATGTTATTGTACCAAATGGAAGCCTTTGGAACTACTCAAACTGCTTCTGTTATAATATCTAAATCACTAATGTGAATATATATAACAGGATCTCATTTCCCTCAATTTCATAACTGAATTTAGTGCTGTGTAACCCACACTGATAGCACATCAGTCCATAGCAAATTAAATCTGCATTGTTTATCAAACCAATTCTGCACTACAACAGGCAGAGGAGGTACATTGGAGGAGGACCAAGGAAGCAATTGGTACTGGAGAAACTCCAGCTGCATCATCTCCCGCAACCATATATGTCTAAAAGGGGTTGCAGTTTTGAGAGTGAAACTGGTGTCTATTGGCTACTATCTATGACATCACAATGGCAAATAACTCAGCCCCCAATCTCATGCCTTGTTGAGATGTTTTAAATATTTTTCACCCTCATTTGTATGTCTTCAATGGCTGTGCAATGCCTTTGGGCAATTGTGGCACAAGTGTGCTTTGGCAGCACAATTATGTTTGTTTGATTATGAGTGAAAAGTAGTATGACCTCTCTGCAGACTGCCACCTTTATTACTGTCCTTATTCTTGTACTCTGGTGAAATAAAGCAAAGGAAGCTTTTCAGTCACTTTGTCTTCTTGCAAAGGAGTGCATAGCAGACTGCTGGTAAATGCAAAGGAGCAAACACAGTAAAAAGTTGTCACTCAGTCTGCATCTTCCTCCCTGCATTGCCCTTTCAATCTAAACATATAACAAGTAAACATAAAGCTAATTTTTTAAAAAATCGCTTTTTACTTGTTGAATTTCTGCTTGTCAAGCCACTGTTAAAGGTGGTAGGAGCCCAGCCAAAATAAACTTGGCAAGCCTAAGCGGAGACCAGGATTAAACTCCCGAGTTCTGCTTACACTTGCCCATAAGGACTGAACAGTTAGAAGCAACTGGTGTTATGGTGAGGAGTCAAATTTAACTGGGGCATTTCTATTAGAAACTGAAGGTCATGCTGGATTTGACGTTAGTACTGCTAAGTTCTGAGTCATCATGACCATCCAGTGTCAGGCCATCAGTGTGAGTGCCTGGCAAATATATTGTGTCACATATAGGGTTATATCCAATCAGCTTTTCTGCAGTCAACAAAGGACAAAGGATTCCCTTTGATCACCAAAAAGGTTGTGCTGGAGATCCTCCTGGGACCTACATGGACAAAAGTCATGTGAGATAGTGGCTGTATTAAGAAGGGGAATTGGCCAAGCTCAACCTGACTGGATCCAACCTATAATCAGCAATATGGTTTTCCCAGGAAGGCTAAGATCCAATCACTCATGATACTGGGATTCCATGGCTGGAACTATGTGTTATTTGGACCTAAAATCAGTTGTTGATGCCCCCTGATGTCGACTGAGGCTTTGACACCAGGGGAAATGGGTTAACTTTTCTCCCTGCACAGTTTCTCTAGGCAAAAATGTCCTTTCCATGACAAGTTTAAACCCTAGTAAATTGGGGGGGGGGGAGACAGGTGTCCATTTCGGTTATCATTAATCATTAATCACTAACTCAAGGCACTTTTTCTCAGCCTCTTAAAGAGTCGATCATCCACCCACTAAAAAAACTTTCTTCAACAAAAATGCTGTAGTTCATTATCATCCAGTCTGTAATCTGCCCTTTCTGGGCAAAGTAGTTGAGAGGGCTGTAGCTGACCAACTCCAGACCTTCCTGGACAATTCTTGTGGACCCTTTTCAGTATGGTTTTAGGCCAAGCTAAGGGACAGAGACAGCTTTAGTGGCTTTAGGTGCCGACCTCGGCCAGAATGTAGACAAAGGCCATGCTTCATTGTTGCTCCCCCTTGAACTATCTGCCATCTTTGATACAGTAGACCATGCCATCCGGTTGAGGCAGCTGGAGGCAGAAGTAGGTATCAGGGGATGTGCTCTGGGCTGGTTTAAATCATTCCTCATGAGATGAACTCATTGGAGACCAGCTATCCTCAGTGTGGGAATTATCATGTGGGGTTCTGCAAGGTGCAAACTTATCCCCCACCTGGATTCATGCCACGGTAACATAGAAACTAGACTATTATAATTCATTCTACATAGGTCTCTCCTCAAAGTCAACTCAGAGACTTCAGATGATGCAAAATGCTGCAGCTAGTTTACTTTCAGGAGTTAGATGCAGCACACATATCACTCCCATTCTGCAGTCACTCCATTGGTTACCGATCAGTTACTAGGCTCAGTCAAAGACATTCAGATCAAAACCCTTCATGGCCTAGGCCCCTCATATTTGCAGAACCTCTCTCTATGTCCCTCCACAGCAGTGTGACTCACCTGAACAAGGCCTTCTGCAGCTATCACCCTGCAGTTGGGCAAAACCAACATTGGCCGGCACACAGCTTTCTCTGTGGTAGCCTCCACCTTGTGGAATGGCCTGCCTGAGGAGGTCAAGAAAGCTCCCACTCTCCTGACTTTCCACAAACCATGCAAGACTGAATTATTCAGGAGAGCTTTCTACTTAGATTATAGGACTGTGCAATAAATAATACCTCAGAGAGATACCTCAGTAAGGGACAGGGACTGTACTCTAGACAGTTGGGGACTGTCTGCTGATGTAGATACCCTTCTAGTGGGTAGTTCAACGTTGCTAAAGATGTCATGTTAATCACTTATGCTTTAATTCAGAAAGGTTTCTTCTATATGTTTTGGCTCCATGGTACTTTTAAAATTTGTGGCTATTATACACTATTGTTTTCTGTTTTTCATTGAATGTCCCAACTGCTTATCATATTGTATTTTTGCTGTGAATGTCCTACTTATTGAATTTCCTAGTTATTGATTATATTATATTGTATTGCAGGATGTAATCCGCCTTGGATTTCAGTGAGAGAGGCAGACTATAAATAAACAGTAATAACAATAAATCAGTGCCTGTCTTTTGTCCCTACCAGCTGTGGTGGGGATATTTTAGATCAGGGAAAGAAACAAAGTGCAGCCCCTAATCCATAAAGAGGACACCCACAGCTGTTTTTAGGACCAAATAATACTTTGCAAGTTCCAGTCCCAGAGGCATGGCCCACTAGGAGCAACTATGTCCCTCTTTTTCTGTCCAAAACTCTTTCATTTAGTGCACCTGTTGGATAGAGTTTGTGCCAAAAACCTGAAACTTTCTGAGTAGCACTAATGAAGGAAGTCAGAGATTCAAAACCACTTATGAGACTGTGTCTATTAGAAGATCTCTTCAAGAACCCATGCACACCTGTGAAGAATCATATGGAGTTAGTCATAGATTTCTTTTTGGCATTAAACAACAAAATCCCCTATGAATAGCTAAGAGCAAAATAAGCATGATATCCTATGGAGAGGAAAACAATTATTGTTCCAGGTATTTGTTCTGCCTTACAAATACCCTCTGATTAGAGGAGACCAATTGGTTCATTGTAAATAACATATGTTGCAAATTTAGCTCTTTATCTCATTCATTCATCTTTATCTCATTCATTCTACAAAGGTCTTTGCCTTTCAAGCATTATTGTACTCAACAGCCTTGCATGTGAACAAAACATGAGCTTAGGGATGGGTTGTGCTTCATTTACTCCAGCTGCTCATTATGTTCTGTTATAGTTGTTGACATGGGCCACCTAAGTCATGAGAGTCTTCTGGGTTCTTTGATTGGCTATGATTTTTAGAGAGGTAGAGCTAAAGTGAATGTCAAATACAATGATTGTATGACAGATGTGAACTACCAGATGGCTATAAAAAGCAATGAGGTTTGTGAAAGTTTTTCAGACATTTTCAAGGAAACTTAACAAATATGCAAAAAGCAGAATCTTTACTTTCTTGATCTACAAACCCACACACCACCTACTAGATTAACAGCACAATTCTATGCACAATTATATATAAATATGATCTATTCTGTAGATTAACTGCAGAGTTCTGGGATTAAGGCTCACTGAAGTAAGCTGAACTCACTTCTGAGAAAACAGCTACAGTTGTTATTTCCACTAGACTGAAGTTGACATACAGGTATATAAGAACAACAAAAGTTCTGTTGGATCAGACCAAGTATCCATCTAGTTCAACAACTTGTTTCTCACAGTAGTTACAGATACTGCTGGAAACCCCTCGAGCACTGCAGAAAATAAACATTCCTCCTCCATTGCATGTCTTCAATATCTAGTATGCACAGGTATAATGTTACTGAACATGGAGGTTCTGTTTAGCTCTTGTTTGTGATAGCTGTTGTGATAGACTCATCATCCATGGGTTTGATTAACCCTTTAAAAAGCCATCTAAGCTTGTGTCCATCACCACATCCAGTGGCAGTAGAATTCCATGTTAGCCATGCATTGAATGAAGAACATTTCCTTTTGCCAGTTCCAAACCGAGTGCCAGTCAAGTTCATTGCTTGACCCCAAGTTCTAGCATTATGAGTGGAATACAAATATCTCTTTACCAGTTCCTTTCATGCCATGACCTTGTAAGCTTCTATCATATTTCTAAACTAACAAGTCCAAATACTTAGTATTTATTGTTTGGGTAAGCTTTTCTGTACCTTTCCCAGTATAGAAGATCCAGAGAAGTTAGCCATGTTAATCTATAGTAGCAAAATAGTAAAGAGTCCAGTAGCACCTTAAAGACTAATCAACTTTATTGTAGCATAAGCTTTCGAGAGCCACAGCTCTGATGCATCATTCATCTGACCTCATGCACCTGACGAAGAGAGCTGTGGCTCTTGAAAGCTTACGCCACAATGTGTATCGTTGGTATCTGACACCAAAGAAGATAGCGCTAGGGAATTTGAACATGTCTAACAAATGTTGGAAATGTAGAAAACATGAGGGTTCTTTGTACCATATGTGGTGGACTTGTGAGGTAGCTAGGCAGTACTGGGGGGAAATAATGAAAGTAATGAGTGAGATTTTACAATTTCAAGTGAATAAGAACCCAGAACTCCTGCTACTGAACTTGGGAATGCAAGATATGCCAGCACAATACAGGACATTGTTATTCTATATGACAGCAGCAGCTAGACTTTTGTACGCACAGAAGTGGAAAGTACAAGAGGTGCCAACCATTGAGGATTGGATCTACAAATTGCTGTACATGGCGGAGATGGATAAAATGACAAGAAAATTGAGAGACCTTGACCCAAGGCAGTTTAACAAGGACTGGGAGAAGCTGAAACAATATCTGGTTAAAAAATGGGAGGTGGGTGGAGAACTGTGGCAGTTTGAAAATTACTGAAACATAATGGAAGAAGAGGGAAGTGACTATACCGAGGGGGGGAGAGTTGACTGAATAATTCTAGGCAAATATCATATTGGATTATTATATAGGGTATTAGTAGTGCTATTATTATAAGAAATATAAGGATAAAAACTAAACTAAACATCTTTCTGACGTAAATAATAGTTGCAAAAGGGTGAATGGATATATATCAGCTGGTGAAATGTGGATATAACAGATTGACTTATGTTAAACGAATATATGAATGGATTACTCTAATTAAATAGCTCTATAACTGAGAAATTAGATAATTATATTGGATATGATAGGTAAAAGGAAGTAAGGAGCAACATATATAGAATATAAGTCAAATTGATTGATTTATTACGAATGCATGCAAAGTTTATAGAAGTACTAGAAAATATGTATAAGGTGGGGCAAATTGCTTGTCCCATATCAAAGAGAGTAGAAAGAGTAAAATAGAGTATAGGTGATCAGAATGAATATTATTGAAAGGAATCAGAAATAGCACAAATATGATAGATAAGCTTAGAAGAATTTGAAAGTATATTATAATAAATATAGTAAAGTTCATATGAGTAAAGGGAAAATAGATGAGGGGTTGGAAAACTGTTGGAAGTCAACAAAAGGGGGGGGAATGGGAGGGGGTTAGAATTGGAAATTTAAAGGAATGCGAGTGTAAATGATATGATATGATATGTTTCTAATCCAATAAAAATTTTTACAAAAAAAAAAAGAAAGCTTACGCCACAATAAAGTTGATTAGTCTTTAAGGTGCTACTGGACTCTTTACTATTCCAGTACAGAAGGTAATCAGAATGGTACACATATGAAAGTTTGAAACAGGGGCATTGTAAATATGCCAGCAAATTTGGTTTCAGCTTCTTTCCCAATAGTTCCCACCACTGAATTTTGCAATGCCACAGCACAATGAGCTGACATTTTCAGCAAGCTCCCTACCATGACATTAAGATCTATCTTCAGGATAGTCACAAACAATCAAAATCATATAACATATATGAATTCAGGATTCTTTGCTCTAGTGCAGATTACTTACTAATATTGAATTTTAATTGATATTTTAATTGATATTATTTAATTGATATTTTAATTGATATTTTAATTAATATTGAATATTAATTGTTGCTTATTCACTCGGGAAAGATATTTCAGAATATCTTCACAACCTGCTTTGGAATTTTACTGTCCACAAACTTAACAATTCACTACTCATCCCTGACTGCAGATCCTCTGTAAATAAGTTACAAGGCTCAGTTCAAAACAGTTCCTTGGAGAAACTTCACAGTTTGAATTTGAGTGTTTGAGGAACAGGATGGAGAATACCCTGAGAATAAATAGGGAAGACTTTACAAAGCCCATTAGGAAAGCATGTATGGATTTTAAATCTGTTTGTAAATTCTCCCTTGCAATAAGGAGCAGTTGAAATTATATCCTCTGATCAGTTTCACTGACAAAACTACTCATGAATTCCATTTCTGTCCTTTATTTGGCCTACTGTTGACTGCATTCATTATGCAAACCTCTGTCTCATAGAAACAGGGAGTCACATATCATCTGGCACTTTGCCAACATTTAGCCCACAGTTTTGGGGGGGGGGGAAATAGCACAACTGGGTTAAGGTCATCTTGTTCCACTAGCCTGCATGGGCTGTTACCAACCCCATTTGGTCAGATTTGCATTGTCTGTTAACTCTGGCAGAACATCATTGCAGTCAATTAGCCATTTGCACTCCAAACTTCAACCAGTTTTCAAGAGATATAATAGTCATGGTGTCCAGAAACACAAGGAACTTGTGGATGCTGTTCAAGATGCCTTCACAGAATGAATACTTCTGGCAACTCCCAAATTTGAAATTCATCTGTAAATTTCTATTAAGCTTTTGAAACCAGAAGAACCAAGCTGTCTAGTGGCTGGCTATAAATGCTTTCCTAAATGGATCATCTAATATGAACAGAGGAAGTCTGATCCGCAGCAAAAGGAATTTCACCATGCCTCTGCACCAAATCAGAAATAAAGGTTTTCAGTCACCTTAAACTTTAAGGCATACTATGGTCAGATATAACAGACACTGGATCCTCCACACAATTGTAGTCACTGGGCAGAGGTTTTTTTCCTGAGGGTACCACTTTATTATTAGAAATAGTTCTATTTCATTTGGTAGCAGAGTAGTAGCAGAGTTACTCAATCAGAATCACTTCCCTCCTCAGGTAGTCAAATTGTAGAAAAGATACTTAAAGGTTATTGAGGTAGATTCCATTTACAGCAATATCTTGGAGTAGAAAGAAAGAGTCCCCGTATAAAGTCACTTTCCTTATACCAATGGCCAGCTAATCCAGCATCAAGACTGAATGCAGGTATGTGGATGAGGCCTTCATGGCAGGAGCTCAAAGAAATACATCTTTACGCTTGGAAGGCCATGAGACAAGAAGGAAAAGATGAATCCCCCAAGAGACACAGAGGAGAAGTCAGTAGTAGAGGTGTCTTGGGGAGGCGTGGAGGAGTATTTACCTTTCACGCTCTAGAAATGTCCTGTTGTGCTGGAAATGATGTCATTCTCAATGTGACAGCAAAGGGAAGGCCTCCCCGCAGGGAAATTTTCTTTAAAATCAGCTGATTTGGGCCAATTTTAAGGAAAATACCCCCACTCAGAGGTCTTCCCTTCATTGTTATGCCACAAATGGTATCATTCCCAGCATGACAACGAAGGCTCTGGAGCGTGCTCCAGAGCTCCCAGGCCCATTCCCCTCACCTTACCCCCCCCCCCAGCCAGGTAAGATGCAGCAGGGGCAGAGGCTGGGAGCAGGGGAACCCTCACCCTACCATGGGACTGGGAACCCTAGTCAGGAGATGTCCCATCTTCTACAAATAGAAGCAACTAAGTTACTATCAAGAGAGTTACACATACACACAAAGAGACATGCAGTGTCCCCCAGTGTCCAAGGCATGTTGAGTCGCCTATTCCATCATTCAGGGTCTTGTTCAGTGAAAAGGATAGGATAAGCCTGTAAGAGAGAAGGTATGCACCAATGGCATGGACCAAACCCAGGAGATTAATCCCTAGTGAAACAGTAACAGGCTCATGATATTAATCTTGATGTCTGAGTTAAAAGCCGAGCCAGGTGGATATGCCCCAAATGGAACCGTGCATAGAATATACACCCTCTCTGATGGCATTTCCAGGCAGCTCAGTGACTGTTTGTTTTCATTACTTTATATTCTTCAAATATTTCTCACAGCATATTCATGACATAATCATTCAGAGAGAGCTGACTGTGAGCTCAGACTTGGCTGCCTTGATTTTCTAAATACATTTCAATCATAGCACGTTCAATCTGTAATCAGCCAACTACCTAAACTGGCTGTTTGTACTGAAGGTGATTTAGGGAGCAGTCCCTAAGCAGAATAAACTTGACTTCAATGGACTTTGACTGGTAGAACTCTGCTTAGGATAGTACTATTAAAGCCAGGTACTTTTAGCTGCTGTACAGATAGTACTGTGTAAGGCAAAAAGCTATGTTCTGGCACTAGGATCTGTCCCTGGCATGCTATCTAGCTGTCTTCTCCCTTCACGACACTGCTATTAAAGGAGCACAGTTGATCTGGGCAGGTTTCAGACCCTTTCCAAAGAACCACAGGAGTTCTGGAGTGAAGCTGCCCAAACATACAGTTGCTTCAACTGCCTTGTTATACCTCACATTGTACGTTAAGACAGTCCTTTGGGATAGCCCCTTGATTTCTTTGTCACTAAAGCAGACTTCAGGGGGTATCTAGTACATTTCTCAGTCAGTTTGCTTTCAAACAATATCATCCAACTGCAGAAAAATTCTCTCTCTTTATACAACCGTTCCTCCAGGAAGCTCAGGCAGCATACACAATTCTCCTTTCCTCATGTTATTCTCACCACAATCCTGTGCAGTAAGTCAGGCTGACAGAGAATACCTATCCCAAGGTCCAATTAAATACTCCAACTACTCAAGCTACACTCGCTCTGCTGCTGCTCTTCCAGAAACAGAGATGTCAGGCTAGCTAAAAACTCTGAAACAAATATCCTAGTCAACAATTTCAGAAACCAGAAGTCAGTTTAGATTTAAAAGAATCATTCCAACAGCAGCCAAACCCAATGATTTCTACCTTATGAGCTGAGGAACGTTTGAATATTATGAAGAGATCTATTACCAGTAGTTAGCATAAGAAAGCACAGCATGCTATGCTGTGTGGTATGAAGGGAAGCCATATTTATTTCCATCTTCATATTCCCAATGCCATTCTCATTCCAATGTGCAGCAAGTGATCTGAGGATTTAGCAAGAGGACATAACTTTAGAAATGTGGAGGGCAGAGTTTGGATTCCCTCAGAAAAGCTGACTGGTCAGGTTTGTTTTGGAAAGCAAGAACAGGAATATTGCTGCTGCATTGTATCTCTATTCCCTGGGTGTACAGACAAATCTAGAAATGGAGGGCCAAAACAAGTTTTTTTTTTAATGAGAGGCCAAATATACTTCAGGGTTACCTGAGGCCCATGTACAAACATACATGCAGACTAAATATTTCAGCATCACAACCAAAGCCCTACAAGTCCTTTTGGGTTCAGCTACAAACTATGATGAAGTAAAATATTGCATCTCAAATTTTTCAAGCTTGGAATAACCCTCTTAACATATACTACCTTCTACCTTCCCTCAAACTCCAATCATGTGGTCTACAATTGAATGTACACAGATACTTGCATGTCATATGTGCAGACTGCCTGCTGCTGTGTGCTGGGGATAGTAGAAGAGATAAGCAAGACAAATCACTCACCAGATCGTCTTGGAGCTGATGAAATAGAAGGGGTGCAGTTGTCCTTAAAGTTCAGTGCCGTGGGGAATTCAACTTGCCAAGGAGGATGAAGAAGACACTACAATCTCTGATACCTCTCCTTCTGCTGCTGCTGGGTTGTCTTGTGCTCCTGAGGAAGGCCCACCCAAAATAACAAAGGCAGCAGGGGAAATTCTAATGTGTTTTTAGCAAACACGAGTTGCTTGTATAATTTCTGTACAGTGACCACCTTTTGTACAGTGACCACCTTTCATACTTCAGCTGCGGAATGAGTGATGGCACTTTATTAAAAATAGATCTGCAGTCAAAGATGATGCTGTGTTCTGATTGAAGGCACTGTGCCACAGAATACCAATTGCTGGGGTTGGGGACGCAGCAACAGTAAGGATCTTTGTCTTCATACCTTGCTGATGGAAGCACCTGACTGGCCACTGCAGGAGACAATATTCTAGACTGGACAGATTTGATCAAGCTGGTCCTGAACCAGATGGTCCAGGTAGCCCAATCTCATCAGATCTCGGAAGCCAAGAAAGATCAGCCCTGGTCAGAATTTGGATGGGAGACCACCAAGAAAGGTCAGGGTTGCTATAAAGAGGCAGGCAATGGCAAACCACCTTTGAACATTTCTTGCCTTGAAAACCCTCTAGGGTTGTCACTTGACAATACACAAACATACTGATCCAGCAGAGCTCTTCTCACATTCTTGTGGATATTCATCAACTCTGTCAACTTTGGCCCCATCATCTCCACAAATTTCACAATTTCCTCCCCATATTGTTCATGAATCTCTATGGAAATTCTGGACCCAAAACAGAAGATGTCCGGGAGCAAATAGGCAAGAAGTAGGACATCTGTGATTGGATCTCCTGATGTAAGGGGAAAAAACAATACTCTGGCATATATTGGGAATGGTGTATAAGTCTTTCTCCCCCCTGCCTTTTTCTTGATAAAAACCACAGCCAAACCCCTCCTGCATGCCCAGCTGGACTTATCCCTGATAAAGAAAACAAATTCCCAGTTAGTTCACTTAACTGGAGTCCAGCCCCATCTGTGTACTCTCCTTTGCTCAGTTCTATAGGTTCGCACAGGCAGTCGTATACGGGTTGGTTGACCTGGATTATGATATTCAGATTCTTTGTTGTAATAATGGCAAATCAATATGCTAGAATGTAGAAGAGTTTGGTTTCTGGCAAGTGAAAGTCAGCATTATGAGTTTACATCTGTTACAAGTTTGTGAACACTTTTAATCCTTTGGAATGTGGAATTAAGATACAAAGGGAAGTTAGATACAGCACCAGTTTTACTGCTTTAGAGCACATTTATTTGTTTCTAAAAACAGATCTGCTGGGTCAAAATATGATTATTAGCTGTTTACAGTGGAGTTGTTTGTTTGTTTGTTTGTTTGTTTGTTTGTTTGTTTGTTTGTTTGTTTGTTTGTTTGTTTGTTTGTTTGTTTGTTTGTTTGTTTGTTTGTGAGAATTTTGTGTGGCCAATATATTGGCAGGCATGGATACGTATTGCTCTTTTTTGTCCAGCATTGTATTTGCTTAGAGACAGTTCAGTGTTTTTGTTCTTTCCAAAGGAATGAACACTGTGTGTTTTTCAGGGTCTCAAAGGAAAACTTCAGTGATATATTTTATGTGAAACTTACTCACAGGAAAAGAAACAAGATAACTATTGTACTGGGGGCACAAAAGGCATTGAGGTTGACTTTAATTTTGCAAATAGTCTTGTCAAGTTCCTGGGTCATCACAACCTTTTCTTGATGCAACCGTTGTAGAAAGTATTGGCAGTGATCTCTTGTTAAACCGAACTGAAAGGTAGGATCAACTTTCTAACATGTTATGCCAGCTATCTCTCCAGCAAATGTTTTCTGCCTAGTCTGTATTTGAACATTTTTCTCCATCTGTGATAGTGCCAATGTTTTCTTTGAGCAAAATCTTCTAAAAGTTGGCAATCCTTGCTAGGTTCAGCAGCCCTTACTCTAGAGTTACTGTGTTTGAAATGTGTTCTGCCTCCCTACTATGCACATTTACTCCAAGCAAACCCTGCTTTACTCAGTGAGACTGCATGCAAGTAAATGCATATGTCTGCAACTCAAATATTTTCCTAGATTTTGTGCAGACTATGAAAGGAAAGCTGGATGTCAGTTTCCTAGGTGAAAGTGGAAGGAGTAACAAGAAAAGCATGTTCCTTTCTGAAATCATTAAAAACAAACAGCAGTGTGAGCATGAACTGATGTTGTCTTTTTGTTATAGATCAACTCTGTGGAACTTTTAATGGCATGCCATGTAACAGGATAGGCCTTCTAATATGCCCTGCCCTTGCATTTACAGAAAATAATTTGCACTGTATGGACAGCTGGGGCCTACCTACACATTACCTTTTCATTGGGGACTGCCCAAGAGATGCATTCTGGAGTATGGTTTTTCTCAGGTGCATGCAGACTTGATTCAGACTGGGACAAAAGTGTAGGGGCAGAGAGAGTTTAGACCTTCCCCCTGCACAGTTTTCCCAGCTTGTAATGGCTATTTGCTCCTCTGGTGGCTCCATGTACTGATGGGCTACCTATTATGCTTACACAACAGTTGCTCAAATAGTTGCTCCCCAGGCATTCAGGCTGGGAAAATGGTGTGTGAAGGGGGAAGGTTTAACTTCCTTGAACATTGCAGTCTCCATATTGGGCCCATGTGTACCTGGGAAACATGGAACTCCAGAAAGTATCTCTCAAACCAGTCCCTGGGGGACATATGATGTGTAGTTAGGCCTTAGCTTGTTGTATCCTAAGACCTCTTAGCACAGATCCTGCCCTACTACTTGTGCAAGTTCATATCAGCAAATGAGGTGGCATAATATTCCCATGGGGTTCAATGGGAATGAAAAAGAACTCTCTTCCCCAATGTACACCGGCTACCTGCTGACGCACTAAACAGTCACAGGATTTGTGATATCAGTAGTGATTTGGAGAATTGCGAATGCTGAGGAACCTGCCCTTTCCCCTTGCTAGGGAAGGCCTTTGCCCACCCTGGAGAACAAGGTTGCCAGGGATAAATAGCAGCAGGCAGCAATAATTAACCTCATGAATCCAGTGAGGGAATGGCTAGATGACAAAATGCTAAGCAAAATCAATGGAATCTGGGGCAGCCAAAGAACACAAGTGGCAAAATATCAGCAAGCCTGGGGTATCTGGTAGCAACTATACATAAGGCTTGAACCTCAGACATGCTAACTTAAGCAGCCTTTCTCCAGCTCAATCATGTCTTCTGCTGGAAGAAGAGCAACTTAAGTTGGGGGAAGGCACCTTCGGCTGGAGAAAAGCTTCAGACGTTGCTTAGGGAAGTGGTAAATGCCACTAATACTTATCAATTATGCACTATATGGAGCTATATTGCAGCTTTTAGTTTGCTTTGGGCTCTAAGACCACCAAACTTTTCTGGGTGCAAATACAGTAAATGATGGTTAAACTCACAGGGTTAAGGAGCACAGCTGAAATTCAGAGCTGAGAAAAGTGCAGAAGAGGGCAATCAAGATGGCTGAGGGTTTGATGTAACTTTCACTTAAGGAAGAGCTAAAGTGTCTGAGTCTTTTCAGTTCAGAAAAAAAGATGACCGGGAAGGGGGGCATGATAGAGGCTTACAGAATTATACATGAGTTGGGGAATGTAGTGAGAGAGTTCTTCCTTTTCCTTATAGTAGACCACAAGAATACCCAAAGAAGTTGACAGGCAAGAGAGTCAGGACAAATTTTTTAAAAACTCTTTCACTCAAAAAATATTTAATTAATTTACTTATTTACTTCATTTATACCCCACTTTTCTCTCCAATGGAGACCCAAAGTGGCTTACAGCATTGTCCTCTTCTCCATTTTATCCTCACAACATCCCTGTGGAGAGGTGAGGCTGAGAGTGTATGACTGGCCTAAGGTCACCAGCAAGCATCCAGTGGGGATTCAAACCTGGGTCTCCCACATCCTAGTCCATCACTTTAACCAGTACAATATACTGGGTATCCTAAAGACACTTTCCTGAGAGCAAGCCCCATAAAATAACTTGGGACATGTTTCTGAGGAGACCTGGTTAAGATTGCTCCCTAAATTGAGTAATTCTGAACATCTATATTCAATTACTCCTTTTCTCTTTGTCCCAGGTAACAGTACCTCATCATATAAATACAGCCACAATGGAATTTCTAACCAGGGTGCCAAGATTCCTTCAGCTCCTGCAAAACTTTAATACCATTCCAACATCACTGTATGTGTTCCTTAATTAGCAGACCTGGAAAATGACCTAGAAAAAACCACATGGTTTTTCCAATCCAGTTTTTAGACATTCTTGCCACCCCATGTACAGATGCAGTATGTTCAACTTTTGGAACAAATACATGTACGTGGAAAAATGACTAACACAGAGAGCTGATCTCTGTGGAGAATGTAAAGATTTTGCTTAATGGAAAATGTATACAGTTCTACCTATGTATACACTTCTGTCTTCTACCTATTTCTATTACCTTAGTAATAGCCCCTGCCCTGAGAGTCTTCTGTCTTCTACCTATTTCTGTTACCTTAGTAATAGCCCCTGCCCTGAGAGTCTTCTGTCTTCTACCTATTTCTGTTATCTTAGTAATAGCCCCTGCCCTGAGAGTCAGCTCTGGGTAGTTCTGTTTGTTCCTCTGTAGGGATCATCTGATGGTGACTAATGCTTCAAGTGTTCATGGAGCTCTGTAAAGTGATAGGGCCTTGGATAACCTTGACTTGTCTGTGTTTTCAACTTGATGTTGTGGTAGCCTTATGAGCGGCTTTTTGAGCACCCAGGAAAGGACCCCTTCACAGAGTTTTTTACATTCATTTGGATTCAACAAAATATTGTTTTTCCCCATGTGCATCACATTTCAGTGCAAAATAGCTGAGTGATGGAGACATTTTTCCCCTAATGGTTCTGTATGGAGGATTCATACCTGACAATCCAACTATAGTTGTTACTGATGTCACCTACTTTATTTTTCATTCTCAAAGCATTTCATTCTCTATACTGATAGAGAACCTGTTGCGGCTAGAAAGTTAAGACCAGAGACAGTTTCTACTTGTCTGTGGCTGGCCATTGCAGGAATGGAATTGTCTTCATCTTAGGGGAAAATCCTAAGAAAATGGGAGGGGCGGGGGGGGGGGTCTTATTGGAAACTATAGCTGTTTCTTACTAGATCCCAGTTAGGTCCTCTGTTGTTTTAGGCTGGGCCAAAGCTCTCCAGATCCAGATCTCCAAATCAAAAGCCCTTGTATCTAGACAAATTAGACTTTGCGAGATTCTTGAGGTTTGCCCATCTCTACTGTCCTCTGAAATGCATGTGACAACATATCAGCAATTTCTCCATTACAACACTGATACAATTAACAGTGCTTCTACACACCATTGCAACACATGCAATTAAAATGCATGGCCTTTCCATGCTTTTCCATCTGTCAGTGCTCACTATCTGTGCACATGGCCAGAACATCTGATATCACTATTCAAGTAGCATGATCATAGTGTTGTTGACTACAACAAAAGTTCCACTGAGTTAAATCAGACTTATGTCCAAGCAAGAGTGGGTTGGATTGCATTCTTAATCATACCCACTGAAATTAAATGTATTTATTGCAAATAATTGAGTTCAGGGAAGTAGCCCAGAAGAATGGTGATTTCTGTTGATACAGTACTACAAACCACAATATTTTTCTTTTAATTGCACCATTTTATCTAAAGATTGTTTCCATTTGAAACCATGCAAAATATATTGTATTATACTTAGAATAGTAAGAGTAGGAATTTAATGGGTGAGTCAAAAGACAAATGAAAGAAGGAGTGGCTGTTTTCTTTTAAAGCCATTGTAACTAGGCATCAAATACCCATGAAGAAGAATGCAATACACAATCCACTAATCCTAAAAAATTTAGCTGGGTTGCACTGGGAGTAAATTTTAACATGATATGTTGCCATTCTGGCTTGACTTACGAAGATATGACTCTTGCTAAATGTTTGTAAAGAATGGCTTCGTTCATCGTTGGTATCTTACCCCACAAAAAATATCAAGAATAACCTCCAAAAATTCGCCACTATGCTGGAAAAAATGTGGCAAAACAGGAACATATGCACACTGCTGGTGGCAATGTACTTATATAAATTCATTCTGGAAAAAAATATTACAGCATATTAATTCAATAACGAATTAAAAGGTACTGTTTAGATCTGAACTTATCTTTTTAGATATATGGCGAGAATATTCAGTACCACAAATAAGGCAATAATTGATTTCATCACTTTTAGTAGCAGCAAAAACAACCATTGCATCACACTGGAAATCACCTCAACCACCCGATATAAATGCATGGTACAACAAAGTTTGGGAGCATATGGCAATGGAAAAAATAGCGAATAATATACAGCATTCAACAGATTATACCAAGGAGTTAGGTTTTGTAGAAAAATGGCAACCATTTATAGATTATCTTTCTACTAAATAATCACAAGATACATCAACAATGTATCAAAAATATCTGATATTAGAACTTGAAAGCTAAAAAACTATATCAAAGAAGCATAAAACCTCATTCAGGTTTAAACTATTCTTCTTGACTCACAATACTAAAGACATATATCATATAATTTAAAAAATGATAACATAATACTGCACAATATATATTGATAGCTGATTATATTGTTAGTTTAATATGATGTTGTTATTATATTTTATGGTGGTTGTTGTATTTTAATGATTGTTAAAGTGTTTCTTTTTCCATTTACAATAAAACTTGATTATAATAATAATAAAAAGAGTGGCTTCGCTGTATCTGCATGAATGACAAGTCTTATATGAATATATCTATGGAATCAAAATCTGGGGCAGGAAATACCTGCTTGCTCTTCATATTTGCTCTCTGTGGCATGTTTGTTTAGCCTTACCCCATTAAATACTAGTTGATTCATTCCAACACTACATGGGGGTGGCATTAAATTTTTCCATGTGGCAGCTTTGGCCACATGATAAACTATTCCTATTAGGATCTCTAGGCTGCAACTCAGAGATTTAAAGATAAAATCAGTAGTGAACTAGGAGACGAAGTAACCACAGTTTTTCTACTCTGGTCTTTTCATTCAAGCCTTCTAGTTACAGCAGCTAGGGCCCCTAAGAGGAGAGATGAAGGAGGGACAAAATTCCTGGAGGATTGTGGAGCTGAGTGAGTTGTGTGATTTGTTTCCATACAGTATTTGGGTTGGATCTTGGGGGAGAGGGTGAAAAGGGCTCAGAGGGAGCAGGGGAGGAAACGGGAACTTCAGAACCAGACAGAATAATATCTTCCACTCCCCTTTAAGCCTGCTCTTGGGCTCTTGGTCCTTGGCTCTTAACCCATGGCTTCCAGCCTGTGGTAAGCCATGCCAATAGAATCAGCACCAGCCCAAGATATCCTTGTGGCTGTGTTTATACTGGGGAGCATTTGAGTTGTATGGTTTAGTTTAAATGCGTGTTATTTGTATTTCATTCTATAAGTTGTTTTTGATGCTCTGACCTGTATATTCAAGGTAGTCTGATCTCATCAGATCATGGAAGCTAAGCAGGGCTGGTTTTGGTCAGTATTTGGACGGAAGACCATTAAAGAAGTCCAGCATTGCTATGCAGAGTCAGGCAATGGCAAACCACTTTTGAATATCTTTTCCCCTGAAAATCACTTGAGGAGTCATCATAAGTCATTAAAAAAAAAACCTGGCTTTTTAGTTGCCCATTATGGGACAAAGGAGAAATAAAACTATTTAAATATAACAAATAAACTTTGTCTAGGGGCCTGAGATGACTTTTAACAGTCTTCTCTGTAGCAAGGAGAGCTCCTGGTGTGCAAGTGGGAAAGGAAGGGGGCAGACAGGAAAAGTCAGCAGAGCTTCCTTTTCCTTGTCTTCAATGAGTTTAAAGGCAAAGAGCCATTCCAAGTCACTGACAGATCATGCATGACTACTTCACACACAGGTCAGCTGGTTTTCACTATGACCATATTTCTGGAGATCTGCTGCCACATTTTAATGAAAACTATGTCAGCTGCATGGCTTGTAGTCATTTTATGGAAGAATTTAGCAACCACCCAGTGTCAACCATCAGATGTTAACCGGTCTTTAGACTTAGATGGAAAATGGTCCGCTAAATAGCATACTATTCATACCAGCAAGGACTCTCGTTTTGCCCCATAGCAAGTGGGATGGAAGCGGAGCAAGAGCAGTGGAGGTCAAAGCACAGAGTGAGTGAAGCTGCTGCTGCAGCAGCTTTTAAGTACACCATACAGAAAGGGTTCGGATGATGCCTGCCCATTTTGCCTACCAGGGAAAAGTTCACCTATTTGCTTTTTGCCCCTTCTGCAGCTTTCACAAGTACAAGAGCTTTGCTAAGAAACAAGTGGTAGTTCTATGAAATTAGCAATAGCTATTTATAAGTCGGTCCTTTCTCCATGTTTACAGTCCTATTTCACTATTTCCAGAAATTAGTTGAAATTATGTTATCAGCTGCAATGGTAGGCAGGTCAATGAAATGCTGTTAGTTACTTGTGTCTCCCCACCCATGCCCACACCCACAGGTCTAATACTTTTAGATCTGGAAATTGAAGTTGATGAGGAAACACTTCTTTAACAAGAGGATCTGCTGGCAGCAGCCTGCTTTGAAGGCAGATGATTCTTAAAGGCAATTATGCCACATAATTGCTCCATAGAGGAAATCACCTGCTGCTCAGAAACAAACCAACCTCAGACTCACTAGGACTAGCTCTAGAATTTGACATGAAAGGCATGGAAAAGCTTTCCCAGCAGTTTACATAAGTGCTTTTGGTAATATGAATTGTGGGCATACTTCTGTTTTCATTTTGGTAAACAAGGTGGCCATGGCCGATTAAAACCTTTCAGCAAAAACAGGATCAAGTGGTTTCTAGTCTCTTAAAATGATAACACACCGTTTTTACTGGGTTTTTTTCCTCTGCTAATGGAATGAACTTTGAGTTTTCTAAGCCCCCATTACTTTTTAATTTGAATTTCTGTTCCATATAGGTTCATGCAAATTCATGCAGAAGAATTTATTGGGGCAAGCAACACACATACCTGGCACAGAGCATGTGCAGTGGCTTCAACATCCACCTGCAGAGGAAGCTCTTGGGCTTGATTTTCCTTGTATGAGCCATTAGTGTGAGCCAAGAAAGCAAGAAGAAAAGCCCACTGGACATGTGGACCTTTTCACAGATGGAAGCAAATCTTTGATAGTAGCAAACATCTCTTCCAGTGTGCAGTCAAAGTTACTAATGCATCACTACAATATTAACATATTCATTAAAGGCACAATATACATACAGTGTCAGTAACAGCTAAAAGAAAATCTGTATTTTCATGTGGTTGAAACCTTCCCACAATAAGGCTGCAGTCCCAGTGTGGTATACTGGTTAGAGTTTCAGACTAAGATCTGGGGATACCCAGGTTCAAATCTCCACCCTATGATGGAAGCTTGCTGGGCAAACTTAGGCCAGACACACACACTCAGCCTAACCTACCTCACAGGGCTGCTGCAAGGACAAAATGGGAGAGAGGTATAAGCCACTTTGGATCCCTACTGGGGAGAAGAGTACAATATAAATGGAGTAAATAAATAAATAATCCCAAGAAATTGGTGGCATTGACTTAGGAGGAGTAAAAATAGTTTGGATTGGGCCACAAAGGCCATGTTCACTTATGTCTGTCCTAGTTAGTATAGCCCTGCAACATCTAGTAAGTGCAGCCATCACAAGTTGGACTCCACACAGCCAGAGCTCTCCAAACAGGACTTGTCAATGGATGCCATTCACATGTTCTTCTAATGAGGAGATAGTAAAGGATGTGGCACTAAGTTATGAGCATGTGTGTGTGAATCAGCCCTAAACATATGGCCACAATAATGTGGCCCAGCCTGTGGTATTAAAAGTTCTGACCAGGCTGCATTATACAACTGTGAGAAAAGTAACCTGCTTGCTGTTCACTTATTTGATTCAAAGTTTTCTCCCACTTTGGGGTCAAAAAGACCCCACAAGATGACTCTCAAAATCTGCAATGAAATAGCAGTTTAGAATATATTTGAAACATATGACCACACCAAAAACTAAGCCCAACCATCAAGAGACAGCCAATCAACCCATTAAGAAAAAGGGGGTGGGAGCACTGCAAAGGAAAAAGAACAAGTCAGCAATAATAAAATCAATTTATAACCCGCTTCCACTCAACTCAAATATCTCTGTAGGACAGGATTTCCCTCCCCTGAAGACTATAAGGCAAATCAAGCTGGGAGTGGGGGTGGACTCCAGGATCTTACTAATAACATGATCTACCTGGGTAGCCTGGGCAAGCCCAATCACCTGTTAGTCTCCTGCCTTGAAAAGCCCACCAGGGGTGGCCATAAGCTATGACTTGGCAGCACTTTCCTCTCCACTAATAACATATCATTAAAGCACAGGTCATTCAGTTTTTTTCAGCCAAATGATTCAACTTCAGTTTATATAAAGTTAAACCAAGGTGTGAATAGAGACAACTGATTCTTAATTCAGAAGAGAACAGTCTGTGCACTGCAACAGGCTCTTATAATCCAGTGATTTAGAGCAAACCGTATTGCCATAGTCATTGCTTTTCCAAAATTCTTAGCTTTTTGAAACAATGTGCAGCTTTGGATGTCTCCAGTCAGAAGACACTTCAGTTCCAAGGAGTTAGTGCAGCACACAGCCAGGAGGGACCCAAGCCAACGTTCTCTTTCAATCTCTCAGTTTACTCACTAACTATCAATTAGGGGCACGCCCGCAAACAGAATCGTGTTTGGCAAAGTTAGTACCTCATTTAAAGGCACTGAACAACAAAGTACTGAACAAAACTTTGTATATTGCATTAGCAAGATAAAAGATACTGGAGATTTCCAGACTGCAAATAATATTTTGTTTTATTAAAAAACACCAGAGGCAAGCCGAAGCAAGTCTACTCAAAAGTAAGTCCCATTTATTCAGTGGGGCTAGCTCCCAGGAAAGTGTTCCAAGGATTGCAGACATGTAGAGCAAAGAGAATCAGGCATTTTCAATGAATAACTAAGCAATGACTCAGAAAACAGCAAGGCTCAGCATTAACTTGTGGAACCAACTTACCTTCTGATACTCCTTGATTTTGCCACTAGTAGTTACTTCATGCTAGGAAAGTATTGGCCATCCTAGGATGCATTCACATAGCATGTTGCCATGCCCTAGTCCCCCTTCAGCCACCACCACCACCACCACCACCACTACAGTGTTATGAAGCATTTTTCAGTTTTTTCCTCTTAATTGATACTTGACATATTTCTATAGTGTTCGGAAAACAAAACCGAAAAAAGACTCCAGGGGCACGAGGAGGTAGCAGGGGACTGAGGCAGGGAAAATGGTGCCAATGTGGATGGGACTATAGGTGTAAACTATGGGGGGGGGACTGAGGGGCTCGAGCCCCCCTGGATTTGCCCAGGGGGGCTGAGCCCCCTGGGCAACCAGTGAACTACATGGGGGCTGAGGGGCTCAAGCCCCCTCAGATTTGTCTGGGGGTGGGGAAAGCAGTGACAAACTCACATCTTTTCTATTTTGCTACTACAGACTAACACCGCTAACTCTTCTGGCTCTAAACTCACATGAAGGACTCAGTTACAATGGCAGATGAAGCACAGGACTGTCCGCCCTTCCTGTTGTATCATATTACAATTTCCATAATTGGGGGGGGGGGTTGTTCCTGTTTTTTGCTCATATGTATTTCTGTGCTTATTAAGAATTAATAATTTAAAAAAGGAACTGTGGTTTATATAAACAATTTACAAATAAATGTTACAGAATTAAGACACTCTGATGGAAGATATATGATTTTGAAAATCAGGCTCCTGGAAGGCAAGATTTACACACTAGCAACAATATGTGTCAATGTTTTCCAATCCATTTTTGATTTTCAAGAAGATAGTGATCTTTAGAGACATGAATGGGGTAATGGATCTAAAAAAAAGATAGGTGGAAAAAAACAAAGAAGGCAAACTTCCCCAAAATGTGTTTAATTATATGGAAATGTTACAATTGGAAGATGTTTGGAGGATCAGAAGTCTGAATAGTAGAAACTATATTTTCTTTTCTGACAGACACCAAACACATTCAAGGATTGATATGTGTTAGATAAAAAAAAACCTGAGTTATTTATATTGTTTATTATATTATTATATTTTTGTTTACTTTCTTTTCTTATTCTTTTGATGTACTTATAATTGTGCTATTGTTTTTATTTTATTTTCTTTGTTCTGTTTATATTTATAAAAATAAATTTTATATAAAAAATAATTTATGCACTGCCTTAAAATACCTATGACTATGGTCCACACTAAGTAACTTAGTCCTTAAGCCTGGCTGACTCCACCCACTTTCAATGTAGCAACAGTCAGATTGCAAGGCCTCTGTTGGACATAATTGCAACATAATTGCTTGACTCCAATTTACATTTGGAAAACAAAACAATGGCCCACGAACTGGAAATGCTCAGTCTACATTACAATTCCCAAAAGAGGGGATGCCAAAGAGTGCAGCAACTATTGGACTATTGCATTAATTTCCCATGCAAACAAAGTGATGCTCAAAATTCTAAGCAAAGACTCTTACCATATATGTAAAGAGAAATGCCAGATGTTCAAAATGGATTCAGAAAAGGAAGAGGCACCAAAGATCACATTGCAAATTTACAATGGCTAGTGGAACATACCAGGGAATTTCAGAAGATAATCAGCCTGTGTTTTATAGATTACTGTGTGGATCATGAAAAACTGTGTGGATCACAAAATGCTATGGAGAGTGTTAAAAGAAATGGGGATGCCACAACATCTGATTGTTTTGATGCAAAACCTGTACTCTGTACAAGAGGCTACTGTCAGGACAGAATATGGGGAAACAGAATGGTTTCCAATTAGCAAAAATGTCAGACAAAGGTGCATATTATCTCCCCACCTGTTCAACCTTTATGCAAAGTATATCATAAGGAAAGCTGGATTGGATCTAGAAGAAAGTGGAGTGAAAATTCGTGGAAGGAATATTTGAGATATGCAGATGACACCACTTTACTGGCAGAAAATCGTGAAGACTTGAAACGACTACTGATTAAGGTTAAAGGAGAAAGCACCAAAGCAGGATTACAACAACATCAAGAAGACCAAAGTAGTGACTACTGAGGAATTACACAATTTTAAAGTTGAGAATGAGGAAACTGAAATTGTCCAAGATTTTCTATTCCTTGGCTCAATCATCAACTAAAAGGGAGACTGCAATGAAGAAATCAGAAGAAGATTGAGACTTGGAAGAGCAGCTGTGAGGGAGCTAGAGAAGATCCTTAAAGATAAAGATGTCTCTCTGGGAACCAAGATCAAGATAATCCAAACTGTGGTATTACCCATTACTATGTATGGATGTGATGAAAACTGGGCAGTGAAGAAAGCTGACAGGAAGAAAATTGATTCATTTGAAATGTGGTGCTGGAGGAGAGTTTTGCAGATACCACGGACAGCCAAAAAGACAAAAATCTAGTGGGTACTAGATCAAATCAAGCCTGAATTCTCCCTAGAAGCTAAAATGACAAAACTGAGGCTATCATACTGAGGCTATCATACTTTGGTCACATCATGAGAAGACAAAATTCTCTGGAAAAGTCAATAATGCTAGGGAAAGTGGACGGTAGTAGGAAAAGAGGAAGACCTAAAACAAGTTGGCTTGGCTCAATAAAAGAAGCCACATCCTCCAGTTTGCAGGATCTGAGCAAGTCTGTTAACGATAGGACATTTTGGTGGTCTTTCATTCATAGGGTCGCCATAGGGTCGGAGGTGACTTGATGGCACATAACAACAACAACAGGAACAAGAACAAGACTCCACTTCTAATGCTGTCCCTTTCTTCAGGTTTCAGAGGGGGAGAAACCAGAGAGTTAGAAAGATAGACAGGTCATCTGTTTACTGTTTACTCCTTTACTGCCCTGAACTATCCTTTGATGTGTAGAGTGCTAATCTCAGGGCTTCCTCCTCAGGAATAGATCAGTAGATAGGAATCTATCTCTCCACTTTCCTATCAAAGTATGGAGTTCCTATAATAAAGACCTCTTGCTTCTTTTCCGAAATTAAGGCAAGTATAAGTTTGTTATTTTCTTTCTCTTTCATGCTCACACCAGCCAGCACACTCCAACCACCCATCATCACATTTTTTTTCTGCAATCAATGCCACTCTGTTAAGGACCAGTTTCTGTTCCTTTTAATAGGGAGTCTCTATTTTATTTTACTTTTCAGTTACATTATCATTACATTGTATTTTGGAAATGGAACACTGGGAAAGGGTAGGCCCTATGTTTCCTTGTTTAAATAGCTTTGTTTGCTTGCTTGTTGGTTTTTTTTCTTTTGGCTGGGTGTGAGAGAACAGTTAGTTTTTTCTTGGTAGTGTGTGGGGGGAGGGGCTGTTTCAGCCACTCCTAAGCTCCTCATTCAATCTCCATTCCATTTTTAAATGGTGAGGTAGTATCTATTGCAGAAAAGGACAATTGCTAAAATGGCAGCCTGAGTGCTGTCTCTCTGAAACAATGAACAAGATTGGGGGGAGGGAGAATGCAGATCAGAGACCTTTAAAAAATTTCCTTTTGCCCTGTGTGCAGCCCGGAGAGAACATTGGCAAGGAATGTGCACTTAATTATGTGATTTTGTTAATAATGTGTTCTGAATGTCTGTGTTTTTAAGGTGGAGTTTTAAAGCAGTGTGCTAAGAAAGCAAGGTATATAAAACTGTGAGTTTTCTTTGGGTTCATGACTAACACTGTTCTGAATTGCCTCAAAATGTGCTTGTAGTCACTTATAGGATATGAGTTTGAAATGAAAAGGAGATTGCTACTACTCTGAACTAGAGATGGGCACGAACAGCAATACGAACAAAAGAAAGCCACGAACAGCCCAATCTGCTGTTCAAGAACAAGCTGTTTGTGAGGCCCCATTCTAAACAAACAGGTGGTTGTTGCAAGCCTCGTTCATTGCTGTTTGTCAAGCCAGACAGTCTGGCACCTGCAATCAATTCCCTTGGCAACGTAGGCAGGGATTGTCTGAACTCTGTCTGAACTCCTGCTGTTGCCCTGGAAACCCCAATCTAAGCCCAATTTAGCTTGATAGGCAGGTCTTCCTTCCAAGTGTGGAGCTCCAAATTTGTTACAAGAGAGCAAAGACCATGGGGGAGGGGGGGCTTCCAGCTCTCGCTAGTCTTTGCAGACAGTGGAGAGGGAGAGACAGCTGCTGTTGGCATTTTGATAGAGAGACAGGGAGAGTGCATTGGAGCTTGAATTTTATTTGTGTGTGGTGGGATATGGATCTACACCTTCAGGTTCCAGGGCTGCTGCCAGGCTCTGGGGCCAAGCTATTATTTACTATTGGTACCTTTCCTGCTGCCTGCTCCGGTCAGGTTTCTGGAAGTGGTGCAGTAGGGATCTTGACCAAACTTGGATGATGGCTGGAGTAGATGGCCCTGGAGTAGATGGCCTCCATAGATGGCCCCAACGAACAGCCAGCCACAAACATGTTCATGAACAGGGTCGTGTTCATGGTTGTTTGTGAGTCCTTGTTTGTGGATGGCAATGAACAACGAACATCATGTTTGGGGTTTTTTTCTGTTCGTGCCCATCTCTACTCTGAAGTCTGTACATTGCTCAGAAATTGAGTGCACAGCAACTGTTTGTTTTCTGCCCTGGTTCAGACTTCAACCACACATTTACCAAATGAAGGCATTTGTGATGCCACAATTTAGTAAATTTCAGTACTAAGTCACCCTTATGAATAAGGCAGAATCAATACTTCTGTAAATGAATGTCCAGGAAAACTTAAAAAATATTCCTCTACAGGCTTTTCAGTGTTGCCTTTCTTAGTGTCAAATTTGTGACCATTAATTTGTCCTATACACATGGTATGTATATTTGTAGACCTTAAAATGACTATCCTAAAAGTGAATTTCAAAAACAACACAGCAGGAGATTGCTGAGATAGCACTATAACCACTAGCTAACTCCCACCTGTTCCTAGGTTTGGCCCAACTCAGAGGCATTGTTAGGGGGGTCCCCATGGGTGCCCCCTAAATTTGTGGAGAGCCTCTCCCTAAATCCCCCATGGCCTGCCTCCATAGATGGTCGCATAGATGGTCATTGGCTCCTCCCTATGATGTCATTGGACCCCAGTTCTTTTAAGGACCTCATATAGCAATGCTTTTGGCCCAGCCTCAGCCCTCCCCACCCCCAGAAAACTGGAAAGTCTACACCCCTGAATGGGACCTGGAAAGATCCCCACTCACTCTGACTGCAATCCTTCCAAAAACATCATAGTAAAGCAGGTTTAGAACACATCACAGCAAAACCAGAGAAAAACCAGAAGGTGTACAAATGCACCACAATGGCATGAAGCTACCCCCCCAAAACACACACACACACACACACTGCACATTAAGCTGGATCAAAACAAAGTGACCCCCATGCCGATTTTTGCAGGGATTAATGGAATGGGAAAGACTCATCCCCACTCCTCCACTTGAAGCCAGCTGGGTGACCTTGGGTCAGTCACAGCTTCTTGGAGCTCTCTCACTCCCACTCACCTCACAGAATGATTGTCGTAAGGGTAAGAGTAGCACACTTTGTAAACTGGTCTGAGTGGGTGTTAATAAATCAAATGTTGTTGTTGTTGTTGTTGTTGTTGTTACTTTGAATGGTTTTGTGTTTGTACAGTTGGAAGCATTTGGCATGGCAAGTTGGCCAGGTAACTGCTGTTGGTACATGCTCTCAGTATTTACCAGATAGCTTAAATTATTAAACCTCAGGATCATTACAAGGAAACCACTCATCATTTAAAAATAGCTACATGTTTAGTGCATGCCCTGCTTTCATGCTTTTACAGTCAGTGGCATTCCTCTTGTTAGTTTATGCTCAGACTTTTGGGATTCAACTACAGTTCCCAGGCTACACTGCAGAAATGCACAAGAGATTTGCAACCCAATTTGGAACACTCAGTGAACACACTTGGCATTGGGAGTCAGACAGGCAAAATAGACAAGGGTGGAACTGCAGAAATACAACCCATGCAGCTTTCTTTCATTACAACAGGATTGGGAAAACCAAGAAAAGTGCCTGTCCGGAAAGTAAACATTTTTATTTTGGGTGTGCATTGGACCGGGGCAGCACAGAAAAGCTGTGTGAGAATGCACATGCACAAAATGCACATGCACAAAATGCAATGCAATTTCGAGAAATCTTAATGTTCCAGGATGCTGTTTAAAGTTTGGTGTATTCACTCATCACTGTTGATCATGCAAAAGCCTAGTCTAAATGTGGCAGGTTGGCAAGGGAATCCATAGGGGGATAATCACTAATGTCTATTACAGTAAACAAAGTCTTCTGGTAGCAAAAGATCTACAGTTCTTGCATCTCAGTATGGGAAGAAGAGAGCTGCTAAGAGCTCAGGTTCCAATTCAATAAAGTCCTAGAACTATGTATAGCTCATGGTGTGTCCTGAGCTATTGATTTGGAGGTGGAAGGGGTATAGCAGGAAATATTATTAAATACTATAATTGTTATTGTTAAATATTGTTAAATATTATAATATTTTTGGTTTAATAGCAAGGCAGTGGAAGAGAGAGGAAATGTCTCTGAGAATTGTTTTTGTGGGCTTGAATATAATATTCAAATGATGTATAGTGATTGTATTCTAGATAATCTGTGTAAAGAGTATATTAATTTTCCCCCAGTGTAATGGGTATTTCTGTTTTTCCTTATCTTTTTTTTCTGTAGTTCCTTTGTTGTTTAGAAAATATTTTTTTAAAAAAAATAATAAAGTCCTAGAACTGGCAGGCATCACCTGCCTGTGAGAGCTTACTTTTAAAGCCAGATTCATCTATAGTAAGCAAAGTATTAATGCTTGAGATCACATCCTAATCAGAAAGAGGGGAACATAATAAGCAGTCATTTTCATTACTAGTTTTTAGCTGGTCTACGCATGTGTGATAGAAGTAGGATAGTGGGGGTGTATTGCACATATGAAAGCAGCTATATAAAGGAGCGTTATTACATGACTATGCCATTCTTTTTCAATACAAAAGTATGTATGATATGTGAGCAGATAAAATAGACACGTCTGTAAACAGAGCCTGTGATTCCTCATCACAGCATATTTTTGTCTTTACCAGGTTGGGCAGGCACCATTAATCCTCGATATACTATTACACGTGTCCTGTTGTTAATTAAATGAATTCTAAACACACTCGGGTGTAAGTCCTACTGAACTCAATGAGATTTACTAGATCACACTGTAAGAACATCCAACACTGAGAGACAAAACATACCATCAGCAGTCTCAAACAAAGGATCTGCAGCTGGACTGTAATATCAGGGAAATTTGATTGCTCCCTATTTAAATGTGTGTGTGTGTGTGTGTGTGTGTGTGTGTGTGTGTAATGCACATAAATGATAACTGTGTTAGTCTGTTGCAGCAAAAATGAAGAGATTCAATGCCATTTTAAAGATTAAGATTCATTATAGAAGAAGCTTTTGATTTGCTTATTTCTGCAACATACTTTAACATATGCAGATTTAGGATCCCATTGGCATGAACATGGCTGACCTTCACATGAATGAACACATCCTAAGAGTACAATTCACAGACAGTAATCACCCCATTTCATTCCTAACTGTACATGTCATAGGACAGGCTTTCAGTGAGATTATATATTCTGAACCCGAGACACTATGTAATTTGACTGCACTTCACTACTGGCATCTGATGACAGGGGGATTTGAGTAAGCACTGGTTAGCAATGAACTTGGGGAACCTAACCTAGTATCTTTTATCTGTTGAACATAGACTTTTAGAATACCTCTGGGCAGGGATCCCTAACCTGTGGGTACACTGGGGATTCTGACAGGGTAGTGGCCATTGCCACAAAATGTCAACCATGAGAGGCCCTGAACTTTACTTCCAAAATATATATAAAGCTTTAAATGAAATGTTCAGATTGGAAAATAGAAGATTTCAGGGTTCTTTTAGGGAAACGTAATGCTATTGCTGGCCAAGCTTGCTAGGATTTATCCAATTGAAATAAATTGTTGTAGGTGACCATGGCTAGCATCTGTAAGTCTTTGTGGAGTCAAGGACATTGCTTGGGGTATCCAGTTGAAGCTAGTGCTAGGGAATTCATGTGTGCAATAGATTTTATTTGGAGGTGATGTAGGTATTCAGGATGTGGCAGGTGCTAGTACGTGGAGGGGGTTCAGACGGGGGGGGGGGAGATATCCTTTTTTCTCCTCATCATAGTCTCTTGTGGCACTTCTCTTCTTTGCTTTCACTTCTCCTAGTGAGAGTCTCCCTCCTACTCCCATCTATTCTACTGGTGTCAATTCAAAGTGTTTTCATACAAATACATGCCACTCGTGAAGCCAAGCCGAGCCAAGCTGTGACCTCAAGCACCCGTTATCATTGAAGATGCAGCTACTGCCCACGCTTCCTACTTGGCAGGAAATGGCTGGAACCTGGCTGTCCTCTCCCTCCCCTGCTAATCCCAATGTACCCCCATAATATCTCCATCTTCTCTTCGCCTTTAGCAAATCTTGAGCCCAGGTTAAAGGAGAGGGAAAGGGGCAGAAAAATAGGGAGGAGATAATGTAAAAGGTGACAAAAGAATGAATAGAAAGCAAAAAGCGTGAATGGGACAAAGGGCGGGGGGGGGGAAGGAACTTCAAAAGAGACAAGAAAGGAGGACTGCGGAAGGCATCAGCAAGCTGGGCAGCAAGCAGGTGCCAGGAATCAATGGATTAGCCATTATACTCGGGAATTGTCCACACTCTGCTCCAGACGGACCAAACATTAATCTCATGTGCGCGCACACCAGTTGGGTTTATACAAGCATACCTCTATGTACACGCCCGTCACCCATGCTACTAAAAGCATGAACAGCCCTGAATAAACAACGTATGGCTTCAGCAAAATCAAAGTCTGCTGCTGTAATGCAAGTCACCCTGATTCTTCTAAGGAACTACCGAACTATATTGATTTCTAGATTATGGAAGTGCAAATAAGCTGGACACACATTCAAGTTTGTATTTCAACGTATCCACAATTTAAGATGCAGTCGGTCTAACTGCAGTGTTTTGAATGGAATATCACCAAAATGTCACATTACAGATCAAACTGAGTCTGGAGCTAATAATGTATTTTTAAATCACCTAGCAATATTAGGAATAATACTTATAATTGTTTTGCTAACTAACAAACACTATGACACAAACTCCTATGAATCTGCTAAAAGAGATGCAATTGCACTTTTATCCTACAATGTGAAATTCTGCTATGGTGACACTGATATTAAAAAGTTGTGTTTAAAAAGTTTTGCCTTCATATAGACTTTCTATTAAGTACATTTTTATGGCACGCTTCCTCAAAGGCGCTTAGGGCAGTCAGTGTACATTGTTCTCCCCCATTTTATCCTCACAACTACTCCTTTGAGGTGAGGCAAGGCCAAGAGCAAGTGACCAGTGCAAGGTCACCCAGCAGGGGAAGAATGGAACTCCAGCCTCGCCAGATCCAAGGCCAATAATCTATCATATTATATGATCAAATAACACCCCTTCCTCCACAGGTAACTTTGGATAGCTGGGCATGAAAGTTTTTGAACTTTATCACTCATACTCTAATATCAAGAGATTCCCCCTAAATCCTAATCTGTAAATTACACTGCATGCTCTGGCAGTGAATTCCACAACTTAATTACTCATTGTGTAAGAAAGAAATTCCTTGTCTATTCTGAATCTATCGCCTATCAACTTCATCGGATGCCCCTGAGTTGCATTGTTATGGGAGAAGGAGAAACAGTTCTCTGTATCTACTTTCTTGACCCCATGCATTGTTTTATCAACTCATACAATGAGTTTGCCTTGCTTCAGTGACAACAGAGACACAAGCAGACACACAGCTGAAGGGAGTGTCTCTGTAATATGGTACACAAACTGTTTTGTGCGCTGTTGCAGATTTGCATATCCACTGGATCAGGGTGCCAACCTGTGACTGTAAATGCCAGCTGATAGGAATGATGTTATCATGTTAAACTTGCATGCCATCGTTATCTTCCCAGGAAGATAAAACTCAAGACTGTTGAGTTTGGGAAATAGCTGTATATGAGAGACAACTTCATACCATTGCCTGGATTCCCTACCCACCCACCCCAAATGTACCAAAATTAGAGTATGTGAGCATAACATTTTGATGCAAATTATCTAGAAAAACAATCACTAATGTGATCTTTCTTTGGTCATGTTTTTGAAACTCTCACCTCAGTGCTTGGAATGTTGTTTTGTTTTCCTACATAGAGAGAAAGGCTTTAATTTTTTCATTGATAATGCTCTTGGGTATTCAACATTTTACACAAACTGGCAGAATTAGTTTTCCAGTTACAACAATATGTACGCTTGTTTAAAAAACTTGCTTCCATCTTATCGGCTCAGGAGTTTAGTAAGTCATTCAAGGCCATAGATTAAGGCTCATAGTTTGCATGAAAGTTATTCCAGGAGAGGGGTTTTTTTTTAACATGGTTCTTGCCAAAAGTGGTACAGAGTACACAGAAGGCTCATCAAGACTTTCAAGATCTTCCAAAATGCACATATGGCCTAAATAATCTAGTTATTTATACCCTACATTCTCCCTGATGGTGACTCAAGCAGCTTACAGCATCAATCTGTTTTCCTCCATTTATATTTGATCATTCATAGCAATCTATTATAGTCTGTTCTAGCATAGCCTCCTGTAGGGCTGAGGGGGGTGGGGCTCTCCAGAGGAATCCTAAGCATGTTTACTCTGAAATGTGCTGGTGAATTATCACTTGTTACTACCTGAAAATGCTTCCAAATGAGTTTGAGCACTGGGACCCTCTCACTTTAGAAAGTCACCAACTGCCCAAATCTCTACATGCACAAAATGATTCATTCTCTGATTACAGTATAATTTGAAATCAGCATGCCGCTGATCGACATGGCCTTCATTACAGTGACGCTATGTCACTGATGAAAATAACTCCTGTTGCCATCACATAGTTACTTCTAAGGTAGTTGCAGTAATAAACACACCAGAATGTGTTTACACAGCCAGCTCCTGGTTATATGTTGCCCCTCTAGCCTACCCATTAGATCCATTACAACACTCCTATTTTAGTAATCAGTTTGGGCTATCATAATAGCAAATGCATGGAATGTATTCTACACACTCAGGCAAAAAATACAGACCACCATATTCCATTGTCTGCAAAAGCTGCATTTTTATTAGCACTCAGCCAGACTTCCAGCCCCAATTACCCAACAAAGGCATCAGCATGCAGTAATGTCTCAACTCTCAGATGTCTGTATCATAGGACCCCTCCATAAGGAAAAGGGTAACGATCCTTGTAATGCTAAGGGAATTGGGATGCCCCTAAGGGAATTTAATGCCACTTGCCAGCCACTCTTCTTCCTGTTGCAGAATATTGTTTTTGTGCTGCCACCATAAAATAAAAATGCTGGACACATCTTTGGTTTCTGTCGTAGGCTGCTTTCGAGTAGAATAAAAACTGTTTTCAGAGCTCCATTGGAATATGTCTGATAAATCAATGTAGAAAACAGTATTTAAAAGTATATAAACTATTTTTTAAAAATTTACTCAGTTTCTAGCATTGGGGATGTTGAAAGGTTTTATCAACTTTTTTTAAAATGCTGTTTTTACCCATTGAATTAGTGCTTGTAGACAATTGAAGTTCCAAAATGACAGCTTCTATTGTTCCAGCATATGGCAGACAGACAACGCAGCCAACAGCTTGAGACAGATGCAAGGTATTGACCCTCCATCTGCATATTTTCAAGGCAATCACGTCTGGTGCTTTGAGTCCGAAGTCCTGGTTGTATCTCTTGGTACAAATGAAACGTAAATTTTACAGACTAGAATGTGAGACAGAGTGAAAAGATTATGAAGCCACAAAAGAAATTGCTTTTGTAAAAGTTAAATCACTCCAGGCACCAAGTGTTCAGGTTAATACCCCGCATCTTAACCTGTAAAGCCATTTTAGCTTTTATACTTTAGTTTTGAATGCTTAGCTGGCCAGGAACATGCACCACCTCCTTTGAGTGCCTGACAAAGGCCACCTACTATAAGAGAGCTCATTAACCATGCAGCTTTTCAGTCTTGCAAGCTGTTGCCCTAAGCAGCTGTTGCAATGGAATGGGTGAAAGGTCAACTCATCAATTCAAAGGGAAGACATACCCTTTTGTCCAGCCCCCATCATTGTGTAGTTCAAAGGATGTTCAGCCAAGGATACTATCTGTGAGCTGCTTCACACATCACAGTTTTAACAAGCACAGATTAAAATCCCTATTAGAACTTCCTAAGCAATTGAGAAGTACGCCTAATCTTCAACAAATTGTGAAAATGCAGAAACTTGTTGCAAGCTGGTATGATTAGCTCCAACTCATTTCAACAGTGCTCTCAAGGTGTACAATGCATGTGCTTTACAGGTACACAAAGTAATATGAAGCAAATGTGCACTCACAGCTTAAGTAAAGTTTTAGTGATGCACAACTTCGGTGAGGCACATTAGGGAGCTATCCTAAACAAGACTACTCCAAACCAAGTCCCATTTTATTCAATGGGCTTAATCCTAGAAAAGTGTCTTTAGGATTTCAAAGTGCATTTAACTCTGTTTAGCAGTGGCTTAAACACTGCATTCTTACAATACTAGAAAGTTCCTGTAGCCCTGTCAGTTTAACACTGATTCAGACCACCTCAGTTTGCTTTATATATCCCCCCCTTCACAAGCAAAACCACCATCACACAAAGTTAGTTATTAATAAGTTTATTACAAAATATAAAAGATCCTCAATACCAGCATGAATTTAATTGGAAAAGGATTATTGTAAAATTGGTAAGCAATGCAAAATATAGTCCGAAGGCATTCAGTACATCAGTCTGCATCAAAGTTTCTGTAAAAGTATTATAGTTCCAAAGATTATGCTTCCAGTCTCTTGTTTTGGGGCTCTGGCCAGCCCAAACAGCAGTTCTTGGTTACGATATTGTGTCCATACCTTCCCATGCCATCTGTGTCCAGTTTTCCAACTTTTCTCCCCTGCTCTCTAACACAACATTCCGCCCAACCTGGAAACCTACAGGTTTTGCTCCTTCTGCACCTAAAAACTTGTAGTTCAACTCCATGAACCCGCCAGCTTCTCCAGCGCAGCAACATAGTAGGGATTCACTGTTGGCATAAGCCATTCCCCTTCTTTTCCTTTGCTTCTCCTTTCTCCACAAGAACCCACCACGTGTTGTCCCAGCGACTTAATCCAAGCTGTTGACTTGGCGAATCCACAGAATCAGCCACTTTTTGGGTTGCCCAGGTGTGCAACTCCATGATGAGAATGCAACAAAAGGCTTCCACCTCTCCCATGCACTGGACTTTCATCACTCAGGTAGGGTGATATTGGGCACCCAATCATTGATGTTCCGACTCTCCTCACAAAACAAGTTTAGCTTTTCCAAGGCTGGATCCTTCCAGGCATCCTCATTAGGGTTCTATAATAAAAAAGCAAAGAACAAAAATTCATGAGTAATGATTGCTGTAAAACCCATGAGTTATTACAGTATACGTCCCTTGTTTACCAGAACAAGTAAATTTGTTACTCAGTATGAGTGTCAACTGTAATAATACCACTGGCCTTAACATTTCCTTTGCACAAAGTTTCACATTCATATAATATTCCACCCACACTCCTTCCCAATGCATGCCTGAGATAAGCTTCCAAAAACCATTTTCAATGCTCATGGGAACCACTGATGGCCTAATGCCTGCTCTGGCTTATGATGTCCTTGAGGAAATTTCAACCTGCATTGCTCTGCTGGGGAAGGCAAATCTTGCATCTGACCAAGCCCTACCTGATGCACAATAATAAAAGGCCCGAGATCCCAGAACTCTGCAAACACTGGCACTGCAAGCTCTTTGTACGGGAAAAGCAAAAAGGCCTTGAACAGCCTGCTGAGAGCTGCCAAGAGCGCCCAGCTTGGGGGTGGGGGTGGGTTTGTCCTGCTCACCGTTATGAGGATGCAGTGAAGGTCTCGCGGCTCCCCGTCCTCCTCACTGGCCCCCACGATGCTGGCCAGCTTCTGGACGTCGTTCACTCTCACGATGTCGATGTCGTTCTCGCAGCAGAACGCCTGGATGAGGGTGAAGTGGATTTGGAGGGCAATGTCTCCCTCGTCCTCCTCGTCCGCCGCTAGCAGGCAGAAGGCCACCGTGTCCGGGTCACTGCAGACAGAGAAGCGGAGGCACCGGCCGTTAGTCCCCAGGCAGAAGCCCCCAGCCCCGGCCGCCCGCGCCTGGCCGCTCGCCGCCGCTTCTCTCCCTCCGCCCAGGGCTGGATACTCACACATTCATCAGCTTGGCCGACTCGTAGACGCCCGCCGTCAGGCAGCCGCGGCGCTGCGCGGAGACAAGCAGTTCGTGGAGGGCTTTGCCAGCGCTCTGCATCCTGCTGCCGCTGGCGGCGCTGCTGGTGCTGCTGCGAAGGTGAGAAAGGAGCGTGTCAGTGGTGGGACTCTCGCCGCCGGCAGTGCCGGACTCCGGCGCCCCTTGCCCCGCGCGAGAGACCTCCACCGCCTCCTTCCCCGCAGCCAGCCCCGAAGGGCGACGCAGCTGGCGCTCCCCTTACCTGTCACTAGTTTCAGGTATTGGCTCCTGTCCGTGAACTTCCTCTAAAGTCATAATGGCTCGACAGCGGCGAAGCAAAGAAAGCAAAACCCGAAGATGTATCCACCACGGAAAGCTCGCCTCGCGCTTAAAGAGGCTCCCTGTCCAAGACCGCCACCAGCACCCAATTCACTGCACAATTCCCAAGCCGTGTGTGAGACGGCGAGAGAGAGCTCGCCGTATTTATAGGCTGCCGAGCTTCTGTGCCGGCAGCTGCCGGAGCCTCCGCCACTCTGATTGGCCGGGCTGTGGGGTTATTGTTATGCTAAGCAGGCGGTAGGTAGAGCCGGCTCGTGCCAGGAGACCACGTGGGAGAAGACGGGGGGGGGGGGTTCTGGCAGGGAGGGGCGCGTGGGGGATTACAATGCCTCGGATCTGCGTCTGCTTTTGTTGGGATGTTACTAGGCAGACCACAGCCTGAATATGGGGGGGGGGGGGGGAATCAAAGACGGAGCGTTGCTTCAGATGTGTAATTTGGGACTTTTTGTTTATTTTCAAAAAGCCCTTTGCAAACTGCGCGAAACGCACTCCCTTTGAGCTAAAGACTACAAAGCAACTTCATTTGTGTGTTCGTGCGTGTTTATTGAAAGGCTTCGTTTGGAAAGCCACATCATACGTAATACGAAAGCCTCTCTATACTCCCCTCTCCTTTTGCAGCTTCTCATCTCCACGCGTGCAAGCGCGTCCCCGGTGCTCACTGACCACCAGCTTTTGTGAGGGGCCCACCCCCACCCCCCAGGACAGCGCGCCTGGCTGCAAAAATGTCGGTACAAAGTTCACCCGAGCGAGGCCCCAGGCCCGCATGCCTAATGAGCGGCTGTGCGGAGCAGATTGCGGATGGCACACGCGGCTCGTTTGCATTTCTATGGGGCGCGCACAATAGGGGAGGTCTGGCGTGTGGCGCTTTGGAGCGCGGACAATCGAGCCTTTCTCCTCCGCGCAGCCCCGTCCACCTGCCGCTGAGCCGCGGCTCTGCTGCCGGCCGGAGGGGGAGGGGGGCAATGGGCCGGCTCTCTGGCGGCGGCCAATCTGTTGGAGCTGATGGATGTCTCCACTCGCGCCCGCTGAAAGGCGCAGCTCTCGGAGCACGCGATCGCCTCCTGCTTCCAAAGGACCCCATTCGCCTCCCTTTGTTCGAACCCTTCAGCCGTGCTTGCAGACATCGCGGGACACGGCTCGGGCAGGCTGGGCATATGGCCAGGTTCGTTGGGCCAATCCGAAGGCAGAAAAACTTTCGCCTCTTGGGGAGATGGAGGGCAAAGCAAAGTCGGGAAAGATGCGGCTCGTGGCAGCGGAAACCCCTCTTTTCCAGTCCTTGCGCGTCAATGGAAAAGGGGAGTCGGGCAGTCAACCGCGCAGAGTGCAGAATAAGGAGCCCTTCCCCCAACACCATCGGTGGCTTGTATGAGAATCCGGTTTTAAGTATTGATGCCAAAGGCGATCATGATATTTTCTTTTTGTTAACGCTCACATCATCTTTGGTCAGCTTTAGTGTGTAATAGATCAAGAAGTAATGTGTAATGTAGTGTGTAATGCTTTACTAGCAGCGCTACCTGCTGGATGCCAACGTGTATCTTCCCGATACCAGTTATTGTGCAGGAAAACGGAAGAAAGTAAAACTAGGATCCACACGGATCCTCACAGATCCTATGGTTTTTTAAATAGGAAAAACACAAATGAAACATCAAATCACATATCACAGCCAGGTCCACAGACTGAAATATAAAAAACACAGATACAAAAATATTTAGCGCTGCCACGGTCAAAAAACATGAATCTGAGACAGGATCCTCATGAATTCATATGATTTTTACACTGAAACAAAACAAAAAGGCTGTCATATTTTAGATCATGTCCCAGGCTACAGAGAGCAACAGAACAATCACACATTTACGAATTCGTGGTGCTGCCACAGCACAAAAACAAGCTCAAAAAGCATGGATCCTCATGGATCCTCTTGATTTTTACATGGGCCCACACAAAATCCACCATACAATACTAGACCATGTCCATTTCCACAAATGGGACCAAAAATTCAGCCATCCACTGCTTCGTGGCACTGTCACGGGGCAAAAACATGGTTCAAAAGTATGGATCCTCACGGATCCTCTTGATTTTTATGTGGGGTCATCCAAAATCCACCATACAATACTAGATCATGTCCATTGCCACAAATGGGACCCAAAGATTATGCTGTCCACCCCTTCGTGGCACCGCCACAGGGCAAAAACAGGGTTCAAAAGCACGGATCCTCACAGAACATCTTGATTTTTACGTGGAGCCACCCAAAATCCACCATACAATACTAGATCATGTCCATTGCCATAAATGGGACCAAAAATTCAGCCATCCACTGCTGCGTGGCACTGCCACAGGGCAAAAACATGGTTCAAAAGCACAGATCTTCACAGATCCTCTTGATTTTTACATGGGACCACCCAAAATCCACTATACAATACTAGATCATGTCCATTGCCACAAACGGGACCCAAAATTCAGCCATCCACTGCTGCGTGGCACCACCACAAAGCAAAAACATGCTAAATAGGCACGGATCCTCATGGAACCTCTTGATTTTTACACGGGGCCTCCCAAAATCCACCCTACAATCCCAGATCATGTCCATTGCCACAAATGGCAACCCAAAATTCAGCCATTCACTGCTTCGTTGCACTGTCACAGCACAAAAAGCACAGATCCTCATGAATTTTACATAAGGACACACAAAATCCACCATAAAATTCCAAATCATGTCCATTGCCTCAAATGGCATGAAAAAAATCAGCAATCCACTGCTTCGTGGAACCACCACAGAGCAAAAACTTGTTTCAAAAACATGAATCCTGATGTATCCCCTTGATTTTTACATGGGGCCACCCAAAATCCACCATACAGTCCAAGAACATGTCCACTGCCACAAATGGAACGCAAAAATCGACCACTCCACTGCATTGTGGCATCACCACGGTGCAAAAAGTTGCTTCAAAATCATGCGTTATCAAGGATCCAATTGATTTTTTCACAGGGCCACCCAAAATCCACCATATAATCCCAGATCATGTCCATTGCCATAAATGGCACCAAAAAATTGAGCCACCAACCACTTCGTGGCATGGCCATGGAGCAAAAACAAGCATAAAAAGCATGGATCCCTGCAGATCCTCCTGATTTTTACATGGAGCCAACCAAAATCCACCATACAATCCCAGATGTCGATTGCCACAAGTGGCAGCAAAAAATTAAGCCATCCACTGCTTTATAGCACCGCCGCAGCACAAAATATGATTCAAAAGGATGGATCCTCTTGAATTTTACATGAGACCACCCAAAATCCACCATACAGTCCAAGATCATAATCATTGCCACAAATGGCACCAAAAAATCAAGCCATCTAACTCCTTTGTGGCACCGCCACAGTGCAAAAAGTTAATTCAAAACCACGGATCCTCATGGATCCTCTTGATTTTTACATGGGGCAAGACAAAATCCATCATACAATCCCAGATCATGTCCATTGCCACAAATAGAACCAAAAATTTCAGCCATCCATTGCTTTGTGACACTGCCACGGTGCAAAACATGAATCTAAAGCACGGATCCTCATGTATCCTCTTGGTTTTTCCACGGGGCCTCCCAAAATCCACCATACAGTCCAAGATCATATCCAGCCATCCACAGCTTTCTGGTACCTCCATGGGACAAAAACATGGTTTAAAAGCACAGATCCTCATGGATCTTCTTGATTTTTACATGGGGCCACCCAAAGTCCACCATACAATTCGAGATCATGTCCATTTCCAGAAATATTATCAAAAAAATCAGTCATACACCACTTCGTGGCATCGCCACGGAGCAAAAACATGGTTCAAAAGCATGGATTCTCATGGATGCTCTTGATTTTTACATGGGGCCACCCAAAATCCACCATACAATCCCATATAATGTCTATTGCCACAAATGGAACCAAAAAAATCAGGCACCCACCACTTCACGGCACCACCACGGGTCAAAAACATGCTTAAAAACGACGGATCCTCATGGATCCTCTTGATTTTTACAGTGGGCCACCAAAAATCCACCATATAATCAATGTCACGTCAAACAAGAGAGTGATGGTCAGACAGTCCTCTTGGCTGAACTGACTCTTCTCTATCCCAGTGTTGCTCTCCAAGAGCCATATACTGAGGGTGGCCTGCTACTCCACCAAACACTTGAGCATGGCATGGGTGGAGTTATGTGCTAAGATTGTTGATCCGGTGATACTTCGGCATGCCTGCCAGGTCTGCTTCTGGAGCAATTGGTGAGTAGCTTTCACACTACATGAGATGTGTGATCTGCAGGCATCTCATGATGAGACACTGGAATTCACGAGTTGGAGAGTCTGTTCAAGGTTCCTCAGAACAATCCAGACCCAGTGTGTCCTTCTTCACAAGGTGACGTTTGTGGGCCACACAGTAAATATGCTTATAGCCCACTTGGTCTGCCACTGTCAGGATGATTTTGCCACCACTGGTCACCATGAATCCTGTGGTGACATCCTTACTCATTGAACTAATTGCCACCTTGATGGTGGCAGCAATGTTTTCTGCAATGTGCAATGCAGCATGGAGCAAAGCCTTGCAGTATCTGACCTAGTGCCCCTCCATCTCACCTTGCCTGATACTGGTTAGGTGGGTAAGCACAGAAAAAAAATAGCGACAATCCAGATCCAGAATTCAGGGATCCCAGAAAAATCAAATTCGTCAAATCTGGGAAACATTCTCTGATCCAGTTCAGACAGATCAGAGAAAATCTCAGTTAATTTGGCAATTTTTCCCAATCGGGGGGGGGGGGCTATCCAAGGGGTGGGTGGGTGGCATTTCAAACAAACTTCACCAAATTTGCAGGGAACCTACTTCTGACTGTCACCCAAGTTTAATACATTGGATTCATGTTTTATGGCTTTGGTGGTAACACAGAGTACTGGAGCCAGTATTTGTGGTGTGGTCTGCGGCCATGGGCCAGGGGCATGATGAAGGATTTGATGGTGAGTTTTGGATGACCCCTGTAAAAATCTAGGGTATCCACGAGAATTCATGCCTAGGAACCAAGTTTGGAAGGGATCATATGGTGACTTTAAGGTGACCGTAAGTACAAATACACAAGATCCATGGGGATCCATGCTTTCCAATCAAGTTTTTGCACCATGGCACTGTGGCAAAAAAGTGGGTCAGTGATTTTTGTGGTTCAATCTGTGGCTATAAACATAGTATGTATTGAATGGTGAACTTTTGCTGACTCCATATAAATATCCACAAAATTCATGAGTCTCACTGCTTTCAAACCATGTATTTGTGGCATGGTAGCACCACGAAGTGGTGAATGGATGATGTTTGTCTGAGGCTACAGGCATGATATGGTATGATATGGTATTGTATGCTCAATTTTGGGTGATCCAGTGTAAAATTCAGAGGATCCATGGCTGGGAACCACCTTTTGCAGTGTGGTGGTGCCCTCAAATAGGGAGTGGGAGATTTTTGTGGTTCAGTTTGTGGGTATGGATATGGTATTAGATTGTATGGTGAGTTTGGGGGATCTCATGTAAAAATCCAGAGGCTCCATGAGGATCCATCCTTTCCAACCACGTTTTTGCAATGTGGCACAGCCAAAAAGTAATGGGTGAGTACTTCTGGGGTTCAGTCTGTGGCTCTGAACATGTTATGTGATTGGGTGACCCCATATAAAAATCCACAATATCCATGAGGACACATGCATTCCAACGTGGGTTTTGAGGCACAATGGTGCAATCAAGAGGTGGATGGATTATTTTTGAGGTTCAGTCTGTGGCTACGGACATGTTTTGGGATTGCATGCTGAGTTTTGGGTGAGCTCGTATAAAAAGGCATAGGATGCATAAGGATCTGTGCTTTTGGAACAGGTTTTTGCGCCATAGCGGTGCAACGAAGCAATGGGTGTCTGAATTTTGGTCCCATTTGGGCATTAGACATGATCTGGGATTGTATGGTAGATCTTGAATGACTCCATGTAAAAACCAAGAGAACTGTAAAAACTAGAGTTCATATTGCAAATTACAACGGTGAACGGTGCACCAGAGAATTTCATACGGAAATCAGCTTATACTTTATAGATAACAGTGAAACTTTCAACTGTGTTACTCATGAAAAACTATGGACGGTGTTAAAAAGGAAAAGGGTATATGCAACCAGTACTCCACACAAGAGAGTACTGTTAGGACAGAATATGGTGAAACAGAATGGCTTCCAAATGGGAAAGGGGTCAGACAAGGGTGTATATAAAATCTCCCTAATCTGTACAACCTATATGCAAAAGATACCATAAGAAAAACTGGATTATTACCAAAGGTTGAATTTTCTGTTTCAAAAGCTACTAATCCATATAGACGAAAGATAGGGAATTTCTATGACCCCTATTCTAAAAGACCTATGTATGAGCATTTAATGGAATTGACCTTTCGCAAAGAAGGGAAAAGCTTTTTCTTGTAAGCAAATTCCTTCTAACACAGTTTCAAACACTGTAGTTAAGTAAAGTTAGAAAGCCCTATTGCAAGGACAATATCTCTCGTTTTGACTTCGTATTCAAGAATTTACCTTGGATAAGCGCTGTAATGATTTCAAGTAAATGTGTGCCTGTATCTTTAAATACTTGGTGTGAGATAGGTGAAGAGTGGGAGTGAAAGAGAGGGATATGATTGGTTGATGACTGAGAGTGTGGGCGGAGTGAATGCAGTTTAGACTGGGAGTAGGGACACAAGTTTTAGTCAGAAGAAACCAGGCTAGCAGTGTGCTCCCTGAGTATGTTGAAGTATTTATGAGAGAAATATAACCTGTATGGAACCTGAACTGAGCATGTTTGTGGAAGAACATTCTGTCTGGGAAAGAGAGGCCAGCTGTGTGCTGCCTGAGCAGGTTTAATATTTCTGTGAATAATAGTTAAAAGAAAGCAGGCTAGCTGTGTGTTGCCTGAGTAACTTTAAGCATGTCTGTGAGAGAAATACTGAGCCAGAGAAAGAGGCTGTGTGTGAAGCCTTAGAAGAGATCTGTGTGAATGAGTTTAAATGAAGTAACTTTAAGAACCAAGATCTACTTTATGACACTGATATGCTTCTTGAAAAAATAAGAGTTTATTTTGTTTTTATTATATCCCAGAGTAGCTGTCATTGCTATATCCCATTCCTATCCTCAGGGCCCCATAGAACCACAAAGGAGCCTGACGCTTAGGAACGTTACCAAAGGGAAAATTTTAATAAAGTATCTTGGAATATAATATTCCTGGTGGCAGCAAACTACCCAAAGGCTGTTAAGGGAAAGATAAAAGGCAAAATCTACCCAAGAGAAAGTAAGGATCATAACAAGCACCCTCTCAGGAAGACACCCAAAATTCATATGTGGCACCAGGCATGTAGCATGTTTATATTACAGAGAGAGTTTATTGTCTTGTCAGTCAGGCCTGTTTTGTGCTATGTCTCCTGAAGAATTTGATTCTGAAGGTTCGCATCTAGTTTTATATAACAATTTTATCTCTTTTCTGTAAACAATTAACTTTGGAAAGGATGTTAAGATTCTCTGCTATGGTTGATCTTTATGTATATGTCACAACGAAAGCATGAGAGCACTGCTGCTGCTAAGGCAGCTTCTTCCATCAAGGGCTGGGCTTTTCCATCTGCCCAGCCCCGCCCTTTGCCTGCTCCAGCCTACAAAGGCTGCTGCCAGAGGTCTGCCTGCACTGTTGCTGCCGCCACCAAGGGAGCTTCTTCCATCAAGGGCTGGGCTTTTCCATCTGCCCAGCCCCACCCGTTGCCTGCTTCTGCCTACAAAGGCTGCTGCTGGAGCTTTGCCTGCACTGTTGCTGCCGCCGCCAAGGCAGCTTCTTCCATCAAGGGCTGGGCTTTTCCATCTGCCCCGCCCCGCCCGTTGCCTGCTTCTGCCTACAAAGGCTGCTGCTGGAGCTTTGCCTGCACTGTTGCTGCCGCCGCCAAGGCAGCTTCTTCCATCAAGGGCTGGGCTTTTCCATCTGCCCCGCCCCGCCCATTGCCTGCTTCTGCCTACAAAGGCTGCTGCTGGAGCTTTGCCTGCACTGTTGCTGCCGCCGCCAAGGCAGCTTCTTCCATCAAGGGCTGGGCTTTTCCATCTGCCCCGCCCCGCCCGTTGCCTGCTTCTGCCTACAAAGGCTGCTGCTGGAGCTTTGCCTGCACTGTTGCTGCCGCCGCCAAGGCAGCTTCTTCCATCAAGGGCTGGGCTTTTCCATCTGCCCCGCCCCGCCCGTTGCCTGCTTCTGCCTACAAAGGCTGCTGCTGGAGCTTTGCCTGCACTGTTGCTGCCGCCGCCAAGGCAGCTTCTTCCATCAAGGGCTGGGCTTTTCCATCTGCCCCGCCCCGCCCGTTGCCTGCTTCTGCCTACAAAGGCTGCTGCTGGAGCTTTGCCTGCACTGTTGCTGCCGCCGCCAAGGCAGCTTCTTCCATCAAGGGCTGGGCTTTTCCATCTGCCCCGCCCCGCCCGTTGCCTGCTTCTGCCTACAAAGGCTGCTGCTGGAGCTTTGCCTGCACTGTTGCTGCCGCCGCCAAGGCAGCTTCTTCCATCAAGGGCTGGGCTTTTCCATCTGCCCCGCCCCGCCCGTTGCCTGCTTCTGCCTACAAAGGCTGCTGCTGGAGCTTTGCCTGCACTGTTGCTGCCGCCGCCAAGGCAGCTTCTTCCATCAAGGGCTGGGCTTTTCCATCTGCCCCGCCCCGCCCGTTGCCTGCTTCTGCCTACAAAGGCTGCTGCTGGAGCTTTGCCTGCACTGTTGCTGCCGCCGCCAAGGCAGCTTCTTCCATCAAGGGCTGGGCTTTTCCATCTGCCCCGCCCCGCCCGTTGCCTGCTTCTGCCTACAAAGGCTGCTGCTGGAGCTTTGCCTGCACTGTTGCTGCCGCCGCCAAGGCAGCTTCTTCCATCAAGGGCTGGGCTTTTCCATCTGCCCCGCCCCGCCCGTTGCCTGCTTCTGCCTACAAAGGCTGCTGCTGGAGCTTTGCCTGCACTGTTGCTGCCGCCGCCAAGGCAGCTTCTTCCATCAAGGGCTGGGCTTTTCCATCTGCCCCGCCCCGCCCGTTGCCTGCTTCTGCCTACAAAGGCTGCTGCTGGAGCTTTGCCTGCACTGTTGCTGCCGCCGCCAAGGCAGCTTCTTCCATCAAGGGCTGGGCTTTTCCATCTGCCCCGCCCCGCCCATTGCCTGCTTCTGCCTACAAAGGCTGCTGCCAGAGGTCTGCCTGCACTGCTGCTGCCGCTGCTGCCAAGGGAGCTTCTTCCATCAAGGGCTGGGCTTTTCCATCTGCCCGGCCCCGCCCCTTGCCTGCTCCAGCCTACAAGGCTGCTGCCAGGGGTCTGCTTCCACTGCTTGCTTTCGTTTTGTTGTTTTTATACCAAGTGTGTTAGTTTTTGTAGTCTATGTGTATTGTTCATGTTTGTGTTTTAATTATGATGTGAGCCGCCCTGAGCCCATTTTTGGGGAGGGCAGGATATAAATCAAATTAAATTTTAAAAATTTTGCATCTGAGCTTTATTATTAAATAAATGTAATAAAATTCATACTTTTTCATTGATCACAGTTTGGTGTCTTGAATAATGGGAGAGTAACGGCTGTTATGGAAAACAAAATTAAAGCAGAGTACTTTTGAAAGAATTTTCCCTAACAATGAAAAATGATAAATAATTTTGTATGGAGTGGGAAGAAACCAAAAATAAGACTTCCCAAGTACTACAGGATGAGAAAAAAGAGGTTTATCTGTACCAAATATTAAATTATACTTCCAAGCAATCACTTGTATGGATATCAGATTGGATTATAAACCCAAATAGAAAAAAATATCAAGTTGGAAATAAGTGATACTAAAGGAATATGTAATTAATTATAATTAAAAAAACATCAAAAACTATTCAAAAAGAAGATGGCAGTCATATACTGAGGAATTATTAAGAATATGGTTTCAGTGTAAAAATACAATAAGTCTGCCAGCCGAGTTGTGGGTATCTTTTATACATTAGTATAAAAACCAAAATTGTTTGTATAAATTATACATATATGATGGCTAAGCAAAAAAAAATCATGGCAAGAAATCCAAGATAGAAAAAACATTCCATAGTTTCTGTATTATCAAATGGTGTCTAAATTTAAAGAATAGCCAATGGAGGAGGCCAGTTAAGAGAGAAACCCGTTTTTGAACAATTAATCATTGGGAGATTCAAAGCACCTATTAGGAAAAATATATAAAACATTGTACATACACATTGTACATACACAATAGAGGAAATTTAAAAAATGCATGATAAAAAGGATGTAAACTTTGGAGAAAATATTGGCATGAGCCAGTGGGAAAACCTATGGCGAAAGAAATTAAATTTACAGTACGTCAAATGTTAAGGAAGAATTGGTATAAAATATTTTTCAGATGGTACAAGAAAGCAAGAAAATATTGGATAGAAATATATGAAACGCAAAAGACATTGTGATGAATCTCCAAACTATGTTTAAGTATTTTCTAAAGTCGTATTACAAAAACACATTGTGAATTATTTAAGAGCATGGCAACAGCAGCAAGAGTAGTATTTGCAACAAAATGTAAGGCAGAATGATGTCTGGATCTGAAGATATGGAAGAATAAATTATACAAATATGTGACAATAGCAAAAGTAACATCCTATATACGCAATAGGACAATCTCAGAATTTCAAAAAAAAATTGAGGGTATTTTGATTCTATAGCTGAAAATTACGAATTTAAATTTAAAGCAAAAAGTATTACAAGAGACAAAGGGGGGAAAGTAAAAAAAGATTGGCATTGTATATTTGTAATAAAATTATTAGATGCAAAAATAGGCAAAAAAGGTAGAATAAAGACAAATAAAAGTGCCTATATTATTTAAATAGTTTGTTTTGTTTCTTTTGTATGATTTAGAGATCTGAACAATGCTATAAGTGATAGGATGTTTTGGAGATCATTAATTCATGAGGTCGCCATGAATCAGAAACTACTTGATAGCATATAAAACACACACACACACACAAGACCTCAGCTGCAGAATCAGACAAGATGGGATCTTTCTAAAATTCAGGCTTGCAGTGCCTCCTCTATCATCTTGAAGAAAAGGCAGAGATTTATAGAAGCATGAGGGTCTAGCTTCAAGTTACAAAGCCTCGTTTTTAAAAAATTGAAGAAAAAAAGCTGGTTTGGGAACAGGGAATTTGGCATGGAGAAATTATCCGGGTGTGTAATTTGCTACCTACCTACACTTTTCCTTCTAAAATTCCTTCCCATTCTGCCCTTCCAAGCTCCAAACACTTTCTGCTCTTCTTAACCTAAGATTTTATGTGAACCATTACTAAACCAATTATTTTAATGCCTCTGTGGATAGATACAAAGAGTTTGCCTCAATTGGAAAGGGAAATTCTCAAAATAAATTTATAAAAAATCTAGTAAAATGATAGAGACCCCCCCCCCAGACAATCTGCCATCCCAAATCTAAACCAACTTCTGCAATACTTTCAACAAAAGAGAGATCAAGATGAGTAGCCGTGTTTGTCTGTGTTAGTATCTGAAAAAGTGAGCTGTGGCTCATGAACGCTCATACCCTACCACAAATTTTGTTAAAGTGTTATATGAGCTACTGGACTCTTGCTCCTTTCAACAAGAGAGTTGCATCGCACCTTATGTTATAAACTTAAAATAAAAAATTATTCAAGGCCATGCTCATTGCATGCATAAAAACGTGAGAAACATGAAAAAGATCAGTTCAGCAGCTTGATCACGTTCCATTCCCCTAACAAGCAGACCTCCCCCCTGCCCATGGACGCCATTCACAAATGCAAATCTGCATTTTATGGGCAAGCTTCTACCTATGAAACCACTAAGCTGCAGCAGGATTGGGAGTTCAGTGGCTTTGGCAAGCCAGAGCTCCTTCTTCAAACACTAGGCTGCAGGATTTCCAACCCGACTCAAAGATTTCAAGAGTTCTCGCTTCCTTCTGCAGGTCTCCACAGAGGAAAAGTGACTCCACTCTCATCCCTTTCTGCCCCACAACCAAGCAGGTGCTACTCTCCCCTGCCCCGCACTAATCTCTGCCTCCTTCTTCTCAAATTCTCCCCCTCAATTTCAGAGACCTGGCCACCCTAGCCAGAGAAGGCGCCAAGAAAAAGCAAACAGAAGGAGAGGCAAGTTCAAGATCCTCCCTGCTAACATTCACTACACAAAATGGCGACCGCTGCCCTGAGGAGGCTGGTTAAAGGAAGCTCCGTGACGCCAACTCTGATTGGTTAGTGGTGTCACGTGGTGCACTCCCGCCCCTCCCTTCTTTTCTACCCTTGTTCCAGAAAAGAATTCCCGCGTTTTTCTGTGGGAGCAAATGGGTGACAAACAAGCGGCCCTTGGGAAAGTTCTCTAAACTTTTCGGTTCCCCTCTTGCTTGGACTGCAGAAAGTTGAGGCTGCTCTTGCCAACAGCGCCTGCAGCAACTTCCCAAAAAGGAATGGCGCTTTGCTGGAAACTCCCCTCTTCTCCTCCCCGGTGCTGCAATCAGTCCCGTGGGTTAATTTGCAATGCGGAAAGGTCTTCTAGAAGCTTGGGTGGCGCTTCTCTGCGGCCTTGTGATTTTTTTATTATTATTACAGATTTTATTTTATTTTTGCTACTTCCCCCGAGTATTTTTCCTGCTGGGTCCTCTTTTACTCCCTCTTCTGCTGAAGTTTGCAAACTTGCTCCACGCATGCGAGGAGCAGCAGCGGAGAAGAGCGACTTGCTTTCTACCAGATGGGGTCCTCCTTTTGCGCTCTCCTGAATAAAAATGCGAGCAATCGTTTGCACAGAGTCACCAACACAGGTACCAGATCCTGCAACAGACCCAGATGCCAGCTATGCCCTTATATCTACCCAGGAAATACAATTACAGGACCCAATGGCATCAACTACACTATTTCTGGCTCTTACAGCTGCTCATCCTCCAACGTGATATATGCCCTCATGTGCCAACCATGTCCATCTGCTCTGTACATTGGACAAACCAGCCAACCTCTGCGCAAAAGAATAAATGGACACAAATCTGACATTAAAAATGGCAACATCGGGAAACCAGTGGGAGAACACTTCAATCTACCAGGAACACTTCAAAGATTTCCTGGAAAAAAAGATCCTTCCAGAACATGCATGCAAGAAGACAAGGTGGTTTTGGAGGGGGGGGGGTTAATCCGGTAATCCCTGCGCACATTTTCCGGCTCCCTCTGAAAACCCAAAATCAGCTCCTCTGGCACACGGAGACAGCTGCTGCTGCACATTTCATACTTCCCTTTGAAACTAGAAGGTCAAAGTGGATTTGCGCCACCTGGTGGTGATCTAAACAAAACTAAATGTTCCAAATTTCGGAATATAAGCATCAGAGGAGCTGAAATGACGTTCAGCTACCCAAATAATGTTTAAGGGAGAGTTTACACCCAAAGCATGTCTTGAGCTCATCCACTTGAATTATATGATGTGTGGAGTGGAGATCCAATGCTACAGATTATTGGCCAGCTGTGTTAACATGTCACATTCTTTAAAATCAAGCATTTACGGGAAAAGCATCTTATCCATACCGTGACAGAATAAATCCCACATCAGCCTGACTGTCAGTCCCTGGCAGTTAGGTCCCTCAAGCCCTCCACAGTTAACATACAGATGTTTCAGATGAAGCAGCTTTATTGAGATCCATTTAGTACAGGTGTTCACCCGAAGGTGCAGAAATTGGCAGAAGTGACAATTCAAACAAAGGTCTGGCTATTCTAGGAAAACTTCCCGCCCTCTCTGGTCCGTTTGCATTCTGGCACAAAACTCCAAAGAGATTGCATGGGAACAAAGTAGTTTAGACTACATGAAATACAAAGAAAATCTGTCTCTGGGAAAGTTACAATGTTTGCAGCTAGCAGCTCCTTCAAGGACACTTGCTGTGAAAAGTGAAAGCACATATTTGCTACAGATAATGGAGGTGCCCACTGGCTCTCCTGCACTTAATATCAGAAGTTAAGACTCAGATGAGTACACTGAATATAGTACATAACTCTGACAAACAGCATTGATCAGTACAAAATGCAGAATACAGAATACAATCATGACAGGTATGCTGGCATGCATGACACTGACCACATTGTGCCACAAACTTCAAGGAGGTGGTAGGTTGAGAATGAATGACCAGGTGCATGTATCCCCTGAAATATTTATGAATCCCATTTGTCAATATCAAGATCATATCAGTTCTGGATTTTTTTTGTCACTGGTAAACTGCATTTGTTTGTGTATTATGAGCCATCAAGTCGCCTCCAACCTATGGTGACCCTATGAATGAAAGACCTCCAAAACATCCTATCATTTATCCCATCGCTATAAGATAGGTATGAATCTTTTTCATTGCTGGGTAGGGAAATAGAGATGCAAGGTGTAAATAACTGAAATTTGGGATTTACACCCCAAAAAATTTCCTCACTTGTGACGTTTGAGAAGGAAGAAGTGGAAACGCTTCTGTTTTAATACTGATCAAAAGTTGGTGTAGAGTAGTGGGAGAAAATCAGTTCAAATAACTCTACCACAAATTCCTTGGAACAGTATTGTAAGGATTACAACACATTAAGTGCTTGAAACATTTACAGTGCAATCCTAACCCCCCAGGCAGCGCCGTCGCTCGTGTGCCGGTGTAAATGGGGCGGCACTGGACGGCACCCTATTGACTTTTGCAGGATAGTCCTGCCAGCGCCCGAGTGTGGCAAGGCAAAATGCAGCGGCCCCTGGGAGGTCCCGCCCACTGTTCCCCTGACAACCCTGCTCACATCAGCCAATGACCACACCCCTCCCCTCACATCCAGGCGAGGGGAAAGCAGCAACACAGCCAATGGGGATGCCGCGATCCGCACCACCACCAATAGGCCCCCATCAGAGGGCAGGGATCCCTGCCAGGGAGGGGGGCAGAGGTGACAGTGAAGGTCCCGATCGAACACCCCTCCTCACCCTTCCAGCCCCCATTTCTGACAAGGGCCAGGCTGATGGTCACAGCTCAGTGCACCTGCACATACCCGCTGCCGCTGCCAGCACCAAAAGAAAAAGGTTTTCCCCCCTGAAAAGTAGGGCCAGACAGTAGGGAGCTGATCTCTGTTGCCTGGAAAGCAGTTGTAATTTTGGGAGATCTCCAGCTACCACCTGGAGACTGGCAACCCTAATTAGTCCCCAGGTCCCGGAGAAGCAGGTGGGGCCGGCAATGAGTGACAGGAATGCCCATTGGGAACCACGCAGGAGGCCGTTTGGAAATAAGGGGAATGGAAAGCGCGCTCAGACTTGCTGCTACGCAACGGGAACACATCACTGCATCTCTACAAAGCGAGAGCGGGGGCTGGACCCTGATAGCCATGTCCCAGTACAGGGGAGCTGCCCCTCCAGAGTGAACTGACAGACCCTCCCCATGCCAAGCCCATCCCTGCTTCTGCAAACACAACCCCCACCCCCTGGCAGCAACTTTCCACCTGCACCTCGTCTTCCTGGCTTATCAGATGCCAGCCGCTCAGCCTATCAGAGGATGAAAGTCCTCAGTGCCTCCCCCCTCCCTGCAGACATTCATGGGCCACAGTTCAATTCCCACCCCTCTGCCTGACGTTACATTGGGGGGAGGAAGGGGGCAGGGAGGCTGAACGGGGTCTGCTTGATACATTTGCGGAGATGTGCGAGTGGAAATGTGTGACAGGGTGTTGGGGGAGGGGCTAAGGACAAAATCAGTCAGGCATGCAAACACACAAGCTTGTTGTTTTTCAACTTGTTTTATTAAACTGGAAACAGTGCCATTGTTTCTAGGCTGGAAAGGGGGCCAAGGCATTTTGCGCAGCCCTCTGTCTAGCTCCCAGGGGCAAGGCTGAGATGTGGACTGCTGTGAGATATTGCTTCCTGGGCTGGATCCGGATGTCACTCGGAGAAGATTACAGGGCGGGGGGGGGGGGGGAAGCAGGCATGCTCAGGACGTGCCTGCAAGAGAAAGACACACATGTGGGCTTTGCCTTGGTCCACGGCCAAGGCAAAGCCCATACTCCAACATCTGAGGAGATGCGCATAGTAGAGAGCACCAACGGCAGCGGAAGTAACCAGCTGATGCAAGACCGTCTGGCGAGGACGCACTCTGCCTTAGGGTGCTTTTACCTTTAAGGGAGGAAACGAGCTGGTAGTTACAAACACCTGGTCAAGAGTTTGTAACTCTTAGTTACAAACCTGGTTTGTAACTGCCCTAGTTTTCTGGGCAACTGCCTCTTGGGCAGGCAGGGGCTGCCACCATCGCCCCCTCCCCTGCCGAGCCTCACCTGAAGAGGCGAGTGGTCAGGTGGGTTCAGGTGATGGGGCAGTTAGCACTAATCAGTGGGGCAGGTTAGCCATCGCCCCATCTCCTCCTTACCTGTCAGTGCTCCCTTGCTCCTTACTGAGCTGGAACTTCAGAGTCAGGACACCTGCAAGGAAACAGGAGTGGCTGTTGTTAGTTAGCCAAACATTCTGAACTTTGCCCTTCTTCCCTTCAGTGAGTTCACAGTTCTCCCACTTTCCTCCCAAAGTCCCCGAAGTGCACCCAGTGCCTGCCACCGTGGGCACTCTCTCTCCCACCTCGCATTCAAAATGCCGACGGCACACAGCAAACGGGCAGAGCTTCCAGCCATGTGCTTACTTACCTGGGGCGCGGGCAGCGCTGGCCGGATGTTTTATAGGGTGCATTTGCGGGTGATTGGGTGCGGGGAGGAGGGCTCATCCACACCGGGAGCGCATGCTGATTGGTCCCCATGATAGTTCCCATCCTATGCTCCTTCAGGCCACGGGGGCGGGGCGGGGCGGGGCGGGGCGGGGCGCTCGGAGAGGGGGACAAGTTTTCACTGTTCCATGGGCACCTATGGGCTACACCTTGTTCTTTTGTGGTGTAGCTCTTTTGCGCCACTGTGGGCGTTCCCGCTTCTGGAAGGACTTAAGGAGCAAACTAACTCCGGCCCCGCCCTCCTCCCCGCCCCCTCCTGCGCCGACGCGGGGCTCTATGCCACTTCTCCGCCTCTGCCCAGCCACCTCTTGCTTGCGGCGGCATCAGCCCACCAGCGGTGCTGCACCTCGTGCCACCGCCGACGGAAGGGCATTTATGCGCACGTAGGAGCCAGTTCCGCCATCGCAAGCCTTCATTCAGTTCCTATTCACTTTCCCCACCTCCGTAAGGATTGCACTGCAAGTATCAAAGAGATGCTAAGTATTAATCTTATCCTATCTGTGAAATAGGTTTTGATTACAATCAGTAACACCCACAACTATTTTAAAAAATACACCAATAGTTTCTAATGGCTTAATCCTGAATACATGAAAATTAATCATGACACAATCCTAACTCTGCTCAGGATTGCCCTGCTCATACCCTTTATGCTCAGTTTGAAAACTAAAATGTTGATGCTTTGTAGCTGGCAAATTGCTTCAATGTTAAGATTTTTCCCACTCATTGTAATGCACTAAGATACTACAGCATATACAATACAGAAGATTAAGAGAACTACCAGGAATCAGGTTGTCATCTCTTTGATTGTAGAGGAAGATCAATACCAAGGTATCCAGTATCTCTTTGTTATTTGTTCTTTAGACACAATCTGGAGAAAACTCAATACACGCTCAAGCAATAGCATCCATGTGGTAGTATATCTACAGAAATTTGGTGATAGATAAGAAGGCCAATCACTTCCAGACAGATCAGGATCTCTCTGTGCATCTTAGGTTTTGAAAAGTTAATTTCAAGTTCAATTTTAGTGACTCAGAAGTAAGTTTGAGCTTTCAGGTATACACACCTTGTATCAGAATATAACTAACACAGGAGAATTTATGCTAATAGAAAGTATCTGTTCTTTAACAACTATTCAATGAGATGGCTCAATGGATGGGCTTTCTAGTTTATTACCATATTTGTAAGGGTCATGAAGGAGCTTTTCCTCAAATGGTCCTGGCAATGACATTTTTGCCTTCTTCCATAGTCGGCAGGATGCTTTGTGAAGCGTGGCCTGGCTCACCTGCACGAGTCATTTCCAGGCATGCACCTTTTCAGCGCTGCACCTATTATTTGCTTGTGGTATGTTGCCCTGATTATATCAGCTGCTTCGAATAGGAAAGGACAGTTCTGCTTTGGGGCATGGAGTTGAACTTGGTGGCCCTTTGGGCACATTCTAATGTTATGATTCAAAGGCTGCAATCCTAAACATAAAATATGATCCATAAGCCTGTTTACCGAGAAGAAAATCTCACCAAGTTAATTTGGATTTAGTCATTAGTAAGAGGTTTAGGGATGCAGCATCACTCCAACAGGATGCAATCTAAACATACTTGGATGAAAAGCCATTGAAATCAATAGGTTTTGTTTTCGGAGTGAGCATAGTTATGGTTAGGATTAGAGAATCACCACATTTCTATTTGATCTATATCAAGTTTCAACGCATGGGTTCTCGAAACACACGAAACACATTTTATAATGTAGACTTTCTACCTAGGATGGTAAGGAAGCAATCCTAATATCATCTACTAAGAAATACAGACACTTTTATTCAATGGTGCTTACTGCCAGGGAAGTGCTCTTAGGATTATATTGTAAGCGAATGTATCCCAAACAATGGCAGTGTTCTATGCTATGATCCACAAAGGGATTAACACAAGTTCACATACAATGGAAAACATTGTTCCGCCATATGATACACTCAATGCTGGCTTGGGCCACAAAGCACACAACTTTGCAGCTCTAGTACAAAATATCAATTCTGTCCACATAGTTGAGGAGAGAACAAACACGGGCAGTGCAATTCTGAGGTGAGAGGCTAAAGTGCACAGGGAGCTAACCAGGAGTTACACTGGTGTAACCCATCCTACACCAGTACACTGGCCCAGCACTGCTCCACTGCGCTCCCCCCCCCACCGCCGCCATAAGTCCCTGTGCTGGCAGCTACGGGGGCGGGCCAGGGGTGTGTGAGTTAGTTGGCTCTGTAAGCCATTTTAGGCCCAGGAATTCCCCCAGCAGTATCAGAAAGTTATGCTGCAAAAACTGATGGCATTTCCCAGAGGCACCCATTGTATAGGAAAAGTCAGTCCCCACCCCATGCCTGGCCCCACCAAAGCAGCCTGGCAGAGTAGAGGATGCTGACTACTTCAGCAACCAATCTGCTTGCGCCCCCACCGTGGCCAACCCCTTTCCCCTATTCCCAGTCAGCTTCCTGGGCACCCTACATAACCTCCAGCCAGGGCACCCATGACCTCAGGTAAGTAGCAAGGCAGCTGGAGGTAAAGCCCAAGAGCCCCTTGCCATGGGGACTTAGAGGGCAAGGCAGGAGAGGGTGCTCTTGGTGGCAGGGCAAGAGAGCACAGGGGGACTTAGTGAAATTTGGAGCATGCCTCACACTCATTTATGGGAGGAGAGCTAAGTCCAGAATATCTAACTGCTACCACCCAAGTTCCCTTGCAGGTCACCCATCCCCTGAGAGCCAAGCTACAAGTGATGAATTACACTTGCCTGGCAAGTGAACAGACTCACGTGTATTCCTCCCTGTTCACTTGCCATTCAATGGCAAGTGAACAGGGAGGAATACACCTGAGTCTGTATTGAATGGCAAGTGCCATTCACTTGCCATTCAAGTGAATGGCAAGTGAACAGGGAGGAATACACACGAGCCTGTTCACTTGCCCCGATTCCGATCCAAGCCACACAGTCGCGCCCGACCCTCGGCTACTCCATAGATCGTCCCCCGCCAGGCCTTTCTGTCCTATAGCACGTTGAGAGAGATCCACAGAGTCTCGCAGTGAAGTTTTTACAGGGTAGGTCACCATTGCTTTCCCCAACCCAACACACTTAGCCGTACAACAGCCACGAATGGTAAGTCATACGTTGCCACCCCCTTGGCACTTTGAGCTGGTGTGGGATAAGGGGGGTTCACTTGCCAGGCAAGTGTAATCCGTCACTTGTAGCTTGGCTCTCCTCTCCTGGCTCGGAGGGATGAGGCTGTACTGACAGGTAAGAAGGAGTTGAGGAGGCAGCGCCCCTGGCTCGCTCATTCACACCGATCTGCCCCTCCCCTCCCCTGCACCTTCCCAAACACTGTCCTCTGCAGTTGAGGCTCACCGGGGTGTGTGGCCCCAGCCTGCAAGCTGGCGAGGCCCATGTCTGCCACAGAGGCAGTCGCCCAGGGGGCTGCACTCAACACAGCTGTTTCACATTCCCCTCACGTCTTTCCGATGCAGTGCTGTGTTTCAATGGAGCTGCTGCGAGTCGATGGGCATTTCTAGCTCCCATCATATCCAATGGGCCTTCCAGTCACTCGTGTTGTTTTCAATGGGCTTTCCCATCATTTGCCTCTAAGGAGCTGCTTCTCCAAGACTTGGGGGGCTGATCTTGCTAGGGGCTGGGGTGCAGCCCTCTTCAGGTCCTGCTGCCTTCCTGGTCTTACTTCTCAGGGAGAGTGTATATGTTTCTTGGAGCAGTGAGGGGAGGGTTGCAATGAGCAGAACTCCAGCTGCCAGACTGGCCCTTTTCAGGAGGAGGGGCTGGGCAAGATGGTGGGCAGGTGCCCCATCTGTGCCTTCGGAGTAACTCCCCCCCCCCATGGGTCAGGGCTTCTCTCAAGGCAGGTGCCTCTGTTGGAGTACAGCAAGCCTGATCGTGGGGGGTCTTTCTGCCCTGTGTACCTGCTTTCTGCATGGCAGGGAAGTAGCATTGGCAGCTGGCAATGGCAAATGTGGCCCGGCCTGCAGACTGGCTATACCTTTCCCTGCCACTCATGGTGCCATCAACTGTAGCCACCCTGAAATTGGTGGATTCTGCCAGCTAGGGAGCTAGGGAGCATTCTCTCCTCGCCATGCCTCACTGGGCTTAGCCACCAGTGCAGCTCTCAGGCCAAATTACTTAGGAAGTGGACTGGCAGCACTACCATGATGCCAGCTCAGGGGTGCTGGCGGCCAGGCAGACCTGAGGATTGCAGTGTACATCTGTCATAGAGCAGCCCTGGGAAGCTGTGGCCACAATCACTACCAAGTAAGACCCAGTGGGTACAATGAATACAGTTGTTTCTGTAGGGCAGGAACCATATGTTTGACAGTGGGCTGCAGGAAATCAGGGAAGGGAAAAGAAAAACATATACACTGGGCATGATAGCCAAACGCTCAGGTGCCCATTCTCATATATTTATTGTATCTTACTAAGTTTCTAGGCGCTTTTATCCCTCTTCAGATCTGATGCAAAATATCCCATGTAAACATTGATTCTCGTAGGATTGCCAGATGAAGGGGATTCAAGTTAAGGAATATTTTATGCAAATATGGGACAGTAACATCTTAGATGTGTCAGAATATTACCAGTTCTTTATTAGAATCCCATCAGCGGAATGTACTCAATTCAAATTGCTTTTTGCAGTTATGGTACTTTTTTCTCTTTTATGTGATTATTCCTGAATATATAAATAAGGAACCATTCCTTGAATTAAGGAACAGGCAGCAATCCTAAGGCTTCTTTGTAGCTTCTTCATTGATTCCCACATTTTGTTTGCTTCTTTGTTTAGAAGATTCCTTGGCCACTTTTCTATTTAAAAATACCCAACCTAGCCCACATGTTTTCATTATCAATATGGCAGGTCAGCTGCTGATTTAATTAGCTTTAACTCTGCAGTGGCCTGTAACAAACTTATGATACAAACAAACTCATGGTTGATTTCTCCATGTTGCAATTTACAGCTGTTCAAAAAGCAGCTATAAATTCTTAGAACAGAGACTTGTCCATTCTTAGAGACAATTGAACTAATGTGGCATAGAGCTTACTGGTCTTTTCTTCAAAAAATGCGTCTGTAAAGTAAACACTGGAACAGGATACATGTGTACAGCTTCAGTTTGATGGCACTAGCATCTTAAAACTACTTTCTCTTCATTTAAAACAAGTTGCTCCTAATCCTAAACCAGTTTACCCAAAATGATTTGCACTTTTAATTTATTATTTATTTTATGTCACGTTTCCAGGAACCTGCAGGAGGCAGTTTACAAAATAAAAATAATAAAAACAAAACATATTAGTTAAAATTCAGTATTAAAAACCCAACCCAGCATAGAAACAGACCATAAAAACAGACCACTGCCAGCTTAAAATACCAGTTTCTGTTCTAAAATAATGTCAAAAGAACAATGCCTTAATTAAAGGCTTCAGTGAACAGAAATCTTTTGGCCTGGTACCTAAAAGAAGGCAATGTAAGCACCAAGCAAGACTCAAGGAGAAGGTCATTCCACAAACGAGGTGCCATCACTGGAAAAGCCCTGTCTCTGGTTGCCACCCACCTTATCTCTGTGGGCAGATCTTAACTGCCAAGCTGAACAATTTGGGAGAAGACAGTCCTTCAGGTATACTGTCCTCAAGCCACGTAAGACTTTAAAGGTAAGAAACGGCACTTTAAGTTGTGCTCAGAAACAAACGGGCAGCCAGTGCAGAACTTTCAACACTGAACTGATATGATCTTTGTATCCTGCCCCTGACTGCTTCATTTGAGACAAAATGAATTTTTCAGACTATTTTCAAAGGCAGCTCCACATAAAGCACATTACAGTAATCTAACCTGGATGTAATCAGAGCATGAAGCATTATGGCCAGATCACACTTTTTGAGGAATGACTATAGCTGTTAAAAGGCAATATGTGCCACAGAGAAGATCTGGGCCTCCAACTTTAGGACCGAACAGTTCCCCCAAGTTATGAACTTGTTTCTTCAGGGAGAGTGCAACCCCCTCCAGGACAGGCTGACTTCTTGGTCCACAAGGAGCTTTGCTACTGACCAGCAACCACCTCAGTCTTGTCTGGACTGAACTTCAGTTTATTTCTGCTCCCCATCCGTCCTATTACCATCTCTAGGCACCTGTTCAGGACTTTCACAGAGCCACCTGAATCAGCTGTTAAGAAGAAATATACAGTTGTCACCCACATATTGATGACACTTTATTCCAAATTTCATTATGATCTTTCCCAGCAGTTTCATATGTTAAACATCATGGGGGACACCATAGTATAAATCCCATAGAGCCGAACAGCAATTCTCCAGCATCATCTTCTGAAATCAGCCAGTCAAGTAAAAGTGGAACCACCAAAACACGGTGCCCCTAGTCCCAACTTATCCAGTCTCTCCAGAAGAATACCATGGTTGATGGTATCAAACACTGCAAAGAGGTTCAGAAAAATCGTCAGAGATGCACTCCCCTTGTCACTCTCTGTGAAGGTTCATCATTCAGGGCAACCAAGATCACATCCATCTCAAAGCAAAGCCCAAATTCAGATAGAAATGGGTCTAGATACCTGTCTTCTCCAAGACCGCCTCAAGTTGTGTGGCCACCACTTGCATAAGTGTCTCACCCAAAATTTCTAGAAGAAAAGATTTTAACAGATTTTGCCCAAGTGCTATTTATAACAACAGGCCACCCTCTCGTGGACAGAAAGAGAATTGCTCCTTAGTCCTTACCCTTTTTATTTTCGGGAAACTCAAAGGTAAGCCTTCATCTTTAAGTTTTTAAAATAGCAGAAGTTTAATTTGTAACATTACAAAACTAAGAACATTTTATGAATGGAAACCAATATAATAAAGAATATAAAACAAACTTTTTATTGTCCTGTAGAGCATTTTTGCTATGTTGATACACAATAATATGGCATTTTATAACTTTATTTTAATGTCATCTACAGGATACTGTTGTAATATAGATAATAATTTTAGGGCAGAATTTTCTTAGGAAGTGAACACTAGGACACAGATCCTAATTTTAAGTTCCACTGATTTAACTGGAGAGTTATGGTGCAGTCCTAAAAGTTATCCTGCAAGCTTCTTAGGACAGCAGCAAAGCCCGTCACCAGTGGAATGTGGAGGTGCACTGGGATAATTTAAAGGCTTGCTGGCATGTTTAGAGATTCACACACAAGGTAAGTAAGCATCGTGTCCTCACATGAAGAGCTGCTGACAAAACACCAAATGCAAGACACATTTTGTCACCAGTTCCTTCTTTTGGTGCCCTTCTGTGTTTTGTTTTTTAAATCATTAATTTTCTGATACGTCTTCCTTTATTCCCAATTGCAGTATGCTATAGCAAACAGCCTCTCTCTCCAGTTTACGCCAACTTTCAGGAAAGTTTCACTTAGAAAGTGACTTAGGTACTTGATGCCATGTGCTGTTATAATGCTTCCTTAACTACTTCAACAGAATGGCTATATGAGGTCGGACAAAATATTTGACATTCTAAAAGTCCAGCTGTATATTTGATTACCAGTGATTTGATTTGATTACCTGTACTGTATTCAAGGAAACACCTGCTGTTAGGAAAAGATGAATATCAGGAAGCTGAAACATCTCATTATATAATGAGGATTTAAAAGTGTATTTATATTCAGCTATTCTATCAAGGAGCACACAAATTGCATGGGGCAATCTCGGTTTTCCCTACAACCCCTTTGTGAAACAACTTGTCCAAGATCACCAGTGACTGAATGACATTTGAACCCAGACCAATAAACATTTTCAGTTGTCTTGTATATCATGTATATTATGTTATGAAAATGTGTTTAGTGAATTATGTTTTTAACACAAGCAGCTTTTAAAATTTGAAAGTAGCCCTTTTATATGCTTTTTGAGAGCACAGGTGCCCAAAGAAAGAGAAAGGAGGAACAAAAACAAAAGGTTGTCCTGCATAAGCCTCCAGGGGAGGTGCCCATGTTCAGCTTTGCCCCAGAGCCAGGCAGTAGCCCCGAGACCGGCGCCCAAAGAGCGCACAGACACCTTGCCATTTGAGAGCACAGGTGCCCAAAGAAAGAGAAAGGAGGAACAAAAAAGATTGTCCCACGTGAGCCTCCAGGAGCTTTTGGCAGAGAGGATGCAAGCGGGCGGCTATGCCCGCCTGCAGCCTCTTGACCAAGTCCACCAGACGACTTGTTCCACCAGACGACAAACTATGTCATAGGTGGAGTTCCAGTGGGTGGGCATGTCCTGATAGAGGTAGTGCTCAGGATCGCCCCCCTCCCCCTACCTCTGGAGCAGCTCACGTGGGGCAGGAAAGGCAGGGAATACTGCCCTGAGCATGCTCCCAGGGTGGCACAATGACATCACTTCCAGGAGTGACATCATCACGCCACCCCTGAGAGCACTTCTGTGCTTCTCAGTGGGTCTATTTTGGCCCAAATCGGCCTGCTGAGAAGCACGTGCATGCTCCCACACCTATGCGATTATGTCACTTCCCAGAAGTGGTGTCATTGCATCAGCGCAAGACCCCACACACGCTATGCGCATGAGAAACAGCCAAGAATGCTGAACAGGTAAGCACCAACACCCCCTCCCACTGGGAGGGTAGGGGGACCTGGCATCCCTAAGGGGCAGTAAGCTCTTGCCAGTCAGGACTGTGAAGGGGAGGGGGTTAGTTCTAAAGGGACTTTTACTTGTCTGCCTGCAGAATGTTATTCTTAGGCTTATCCTTTCAGAAATCTTGAGAACTCCCTCAGCTAGTAGGGCAGCTAGATGTACTTTCTTCACTTTCTGATCCAGTTTTGCCAGTTCTGATAATAAAGATTTTGTTAATCTCAAATCTGAACTGATTTGAGTTCAACAAAAGCTTTATTAGTCTTGACTTCTCCAAAGGCACTCTGCTAATATGGCTGATTGCTTCTAGGTCTATAATTAAGGCTGGCATAACATTAATTTGCACTGCACTTTAACACACAACATTTCAATTGAAAACATATTAAACTCCTCTATATATTCAAAGAATGGGTATATGATCCATGCTGTTATAATTTATGGGACTTTAAACAGATGTAAGATTGGAGTAAGACTGGAGTCCAGTGGCACCTTAGAGACCAGCAAGATTTTCAGAGTATAAATTTTTGAGAGTCAAAGCTTTCAAAAGGGAGAGAAAGGGACCTTCGGCTCTCAACAGCTCATACCCTGAAAATCCTGTTTATCTCTAAGCTTCCACTGGCCTCAAATCTTGCTGTTCTACAGTAGACCAACACAGTTAACTGCCTGAAACTAAACAGATGTAGGGTGTGCCCTAGATTTTCAAATAAGAATTCTATGCTAATAAAGAATTCTCTCCTTTTTTTACTCAGATACTGAAAGATTCATCCTGTTAAGCAGAGAAAGAAAATGTGTCACCCTGTCTGTTTCTTTAGCCCCTCTGATCTCTCCAGAAGATGTTCTGTAATGGAACTTGTTTAGCAAAAGATGTGACCAACTGAGCAAAAATAATCCAGTGACCTTTGCCAGCTCTCATTTGTGTCATCTGTTTTAGGTCAGACAAAATGCACCATCTCAGAGTGATCAGCTAGCTGCTCAAGTGAAACTGAAGTGTGCCTTGTAAACCTGAATTGCCACTCATATTTTTACCATTAGGAAGAAAGGACATATCTAACACCTTTTATCTTTATAATTGAATGAAGCAGAAACTAACATTTGGCTTAGATTAACTACTGGTGGGACACATGTTACCATGGCATAATTCTCTGCTAATCTAGTTCTATTGACAATGACTACTGTGGAGCTCATTGCTAAACTAGCAGTATAAATGGCTTTATTCATTCATTCATTCATTTATACCCACCCCATCTTTCTCCTCAATGGGACCTAAAATGGCTTAAAGTGTTTTCCTGTTCTCCATTTTCTCCTCATATCCTAGCAGAAATGGCAAAACAGATGTAGGGAGTCTCCTGGTAGAGTTTTCTTCACGTAGAAGAAGCTTTGTGTTTGGATGTAACTATCTACCTTCCACAATATTTGAGACATGGTAATATACAGGTGCTGTGGGAGAGGAATTTGATCTTCATGGAGGACAGGCTCATGGCTTTTGGTTTTTTTTGATATTTTGAAGAAGGGAAGGGTGATATCTGCCCTAATGACAGCATCTAACTTATACCAGTGTTACAATAAGGACCCACGATTACAATAAGAGAGATAAAAAAGGAATCACATGGGAAGAGGGCATTTCTTGCTGCCCCTCCTCACCTTTAGCTCCAGCTCCAGCTCCCTTTCTTCCCCCACTTCCATTTCTACCCAAGCTGTTCATCTTGTCCTCACTAAAGTTTGAAGTCTGATGTGCAGATCGTGCCAAGGCCCTAATTAATTAAAACCAGATCATTTTCTAGTGTGATGGGAAAGGTGCAGGTTGCACTGAGGCCCAAATAATTACAAATCACCCACGTTCATAGATATTTAAAATATTCTTTATATTTTTAATATTAATAATGTGGGTTTTTAAAATATTAATTACTGTTGGTTTAAATGCAGGCCTCTGAAGAAAGAAAGAGGGGGGCTGAGTGGATGAATGGGATCTGGTCTAATTGGACAGTAGTTGTACCCTAGGGGGTCAACTGCAGTTTTAGTCAGAGTGCAAAGGAAAAGATTGGCAGTCAGTCTTTGGGTATCTCAGAGAGAAAGTATTCTGACTAAATCAGAATACTTGTGGAAGTCTAAAAGGGTTTTTTTTCTGGCTAAGTCAAGCAAATTGTGTGTGTGCCTAGTTCTGTATATGTATATCTGAGAGAGAGATTATCTAGGTCACGCAAGCTGTGTGCAGAGGCACTGAGTGAATCTATATCTGTGTGGAAGACATGAGAGTTTATTCTGTTAGTGAAGATCTGTGTAGAAAATTAGTCAATGTGACTAAGTCTGTAAATATACATTTAAGAAGATATAATTATTTTTGAAACCACCCAGTGTAAGAACTACTCTGAACAATACAATTATCAAAATTCTGCAACCATCACTCATGTGGGGGGGCAGCCTGGGGGCTGGCTGCGGAGTACAGGGGGCTTCCCTCACATGGGGGAGGGCCCATCCCTGGACATACGCCCCCTTGAGACTGGAGTGCGGGGGTCGTCCTCTTCGTGCATCCGGGACATGAAGTCGGTGTTTGCGTGGCACCGGCCCGGGCGATGACATGTCACAAAACTAAAAGGCAAAAGAGACAAGTACCACCTTAGTACCCGGGCGTTGTGATCCTTCATTCGCGCCATCCATAGGAGGGGTGCGTGGTACGTCACAAGTGTGAACGGGTTGTTTGTTAGATAGTACTGGAGGGCCCCGACTGCCCACTTGATGGCAAGGGCCTCTTTCTCCATGGTGGCATATTTGCACTCTGTGTCCTGGAGCTTCCAGATTATGAAGAGGACTGGCCGCTCTTGCCCGTCGACCTCTTGGGATAGCACTGCTCCGAGGCCCATGTCCAAGGCGTCCGTCTGGACCATGAAGGGCTTGTCAAATTCCGGATTCCAGAGCACCGAGGGCCCGGACAGAGCCATGTGAAGGGCATGGAAAGCGCGGTCACTGACTGGGGTCCAGGGGATCCAGGTCAGCTGTTCCTTCTGTAGGAGATCTGTCAAGGGGCTGGCGAGGGTGGCAAAGTCCCGCACAAAGTTGCCGTAGTACCCGACCAGCCCCAGGAAGCACTTCAGCTGTTTCTTCAAGACTGGCTGGGGGCACTGCTCCAGGGTCACCACCTTCTCCGGGAGCGGGCGGAGCAGGCCCTTGCCAACTAAGAAGCCGAGATACTTCACCACACGAAACCTCAGGCGGCTCTTCCCCGGGTTGGCATGCAGCCCCGCTGCTTGCAGTACATGCAGGACCCTCCAGAGGTGCTGGAGATGCATGGGCCAGTCCAGGCTGAAGATAAGGATGTTGTCGATGTAGGCAGCTGTGAACCCCTGGCATTGGGCCAGCACGGTATCAACCAGCCGCTGGAAGGTGGCGGCCACCCCATGTAGCCCGAAGGGCATCGTTTTGAACTGGAACAGCCCCCATGGGGTTGTGAAGGCCGTCTTCTCCTTGTCCTTGGGTCGCATGGGCACTTGCCAATACCCCTTTGTGAGATCTAGTGCCGACAAATAACGTGCCATCCCCAGCTGGTCAATGAGGATCTCGGCGCAGGGCATGGGGTAGGCGTCGAACTGTGCGATGCGGTTGACCTAGCGGAAATCTACACAGAACTGGACCGTGCTGTCGGGCTTCGGGACCAGGCCGATGGGGCTGCGCCACGTGCTGTGGGAGGGCTCGATGACCCCGAGCGAGAGCATGTCCGCCACTTCTCGGTCCACTGCCTCACACTGCTTCCGGGGCAGGTGCCACCAGGGTGTCCGTACGACCTGCCCAGTGGGCGTCAGGATAGCGTGGGCCACCAAATGGGTGGTGCCAGGGATCTTGGAGAAGACTCCAGGGAAGTCCCGGAGTAGGGCCTGCATCTGTCGGCGGTGATGAGGCCCCAAGGCCGCATCCAACTGGGGTCCTCAGGCACCGCTGGCCCAGGGGTCCATGGTAGGTGGCCATCCGAGGGTTCCAGGGGGTCCTTGGCCAAATGACACCCCTCCGGGGGGCGCTCCTGCCATTCCTTGATGTCATTGACATGCAACCTCTTAGTCTGGTGCCGGGCGGGGCCCCATCGGATGAGGTAGGACAGGGGCCCAAGTACCCTGTCGATGGTGAAGGGGCCGTGCCAGGGGTCACCCCCTGGGTGGGGCCCAAAGACTCGCCGGTTGACGAGCACCCAGTTGCCCTCATGGAAGGTGTGGAGGTGGTTCCCATGGTCGTACCGGGCCTTTTGGCCCCCCTGGGCCTTCTCCAGGTACTGCCGGGCGGCATCCCAGGCAACCTCTAGCCACTCCCGGAGCTGCCGTACGTACTCGGGGGCTGGGCGGCCCGGCTCCTCCTGGGGGGGCGTTCACTGCCCCTCTACCACCCTGAGAATCCCATGGGGGCACCACCTGTACAGGAGTTCAAAAGGGGCGTAGCCGGTGGAGGCCTGCGGGGTCTCCCGGACAGCGAAGAGCAAGGGGTCGACCAGGAGGTCCTACTGGGTGGGCTTGTCATGGGCCAACTTTCAGAGCATTGCCTTCAGTGTCTGGTTGAACCATTCCACCAAGCCGTCAGTCTGGGGGTGGTAGATGGTAGTGAACACTTGGCGAATGCCGGAGGTCATGCAGAGGTGACGGGTCACAGTGGCTGTGAAAGGTGTCTCGCAGTCCGTTATGAGCTCCCGGGGGAGCCCCACTTGCACAAAAAAGCGTATAAGCGCTCTGGTCACCCCTGCCGTTTGCATGGATCGGAGGGGCACAGCCTCTGGGTAGCGGGTCGCATAGTCCATCAGCACTAAGAGGAATCGGCACCCCCGCGCCGTCTTGGGTAGAGGCCCCACGAAATCCATGGCCACCCACTTGAATGGGGTGCGGATGACCGGCAGCGGGGAGAGTGGGGCCCGTGGAGGGGGCCGGCTTGTGGCCCGCTGGCAGATGGGGCACATGCGGCAGAAGGTTCACACGTCTCGGGCGACTGACGGCCAGAAGAAGTGTGCCAACACCCGGGCCAGGGTGTTGTTGGCGCCCTGATAGCCTGCCCAGGCATGGTCGTGGGCAAAGGCCAGCACTGTGGCTCTGAACTCCTGGGGGACCAGGAGCTGGTGGGTTTCCACCCCCCGGGTGCTGACCAGCTGGTACCATCCCTCCCGCCTCCTTAACGATCCGAGGGTAGCAGTCGGCCCGCTGCTCGTCCTGGACCTCTCCCTCACTTACCGCCACAGCATCCCGTAGGGTCCCAAGGGAGGGGTCCACTTCCTGGGCTTCTCGGAAGGTGGGGTCGGTCTGCCACGCCTGGTGAGGGGCACTCATTCCTGGCTCCTCAGGCCCGGTCAGAAAAGCCGTGTTGCCGAAGGTGGCCCGTGCCTCCCTGTTAGCCTTGGGCTGCTGAAGTTGCACGGCGAACCCTGGCACGTCCTGGCCGAGCAGCATGGGGTAAGGCAGGGCAGGGACGCAGGCTAATTCCATCTCCCACTGCTGTCCCTGGTACTGTCGCGATCTAATTATGCTACACAGGCGTCAATGGCAGGGTTCAAGAGAAGACACGACACACCAAGCTTCAGTGTATTATATCATTTACAGGTGGATACATTACAGATATATTACGTTGGCTGACAAAGTGCTCCGCCAGCAACCCGCAGAGCTGGAGCTCTTTATAGTACAAGATTCTGCGTCCTTATATATTACTTAGTAGCCTATCCCCACACAGTGCTGACTCACTGTGCCAGCCCAGGTGTCCTTGACATTTACAGAGAAGTACATCACCTGGCTGGTGTCACATGATGGCTACCTGTCATCACTCTGTTACTACTGATGGCACAGATCAGTCACTGCTAGCTGCCTCATCTCATTGTTTACTTTATTATCATGACAGGTACTGCGCGGGGACCTCCACAACCGTGTACTCCTCGGAGTGGCCGTGGAAGCAGGCCATCATGGCCTGATGGATTACAGGTAAGCCGGCCGGCAACAGGCGGGTCTGGATCATGGAGACCGAGCTGCTGCTGTCGAGGAGGGCTGAGAGTCAGCGGCCCGCAACCTCCATGATGACCAGGAGCGGAGGGGGCTGGGGGGCTCGGGCTGTCATCTGCATGGTCTCCTCCCAGCCAACATCACATTCCATCAAGGGACAGTCTCGCATCAGGTGTCCCTTCTACCCACACCGGAAACAGGGGCCACGGTCGGTGGGCTTTCTAGTTCCTACGGCCTCCCGGGGTGTGGGCGTCGGGGCGTGGCCAGTGGGGGGCTCCTCCTCCGTCGGGCTGAAGGCCTCTCCCTTGGGCTGTTGTGGGGGCTCTGCCCCCAGGGCCCTGTGGTGTGACTCGGGCTCAGCCGCTGGCGGAGACCTCCTTCCCGGTCAAGGGGGCCTCCTTGGGGGGCTCCCTGGGCTCTGCCACCATGAAGTTTTCAAGGAGCACGGTGGCCTCCTTGAGGCCCGCTGGCTTGCTACACGCCACCCAGTACCATGCCCGTGGGGCAGGATGTTGAGGAGCTGTTCCAAGACAACCTGGTCCACGATGGCCTTCTCCCCCTCTGTTGTTGGCTGTAACCACCGGTAGGCGGTGTCCCGCAGGGCCGTGACCAGCCCCCGAGGCTGGTTGCTCTTCTTGTAGGCCATCCCCCGGAACCGCTGACGGTAGGTATCCGGGGTGATGGCGTAGTGGTCGAGGATGGCCTCTTTCAGCTTTGGGTAGTCAGCCCCTTCCTCTTTGGGCAGTGCCTTAAGGGCCGCTTGGGCCTACCCAGTGAGGTAGGGCCCCAAAATAAAGGCCACTGGGCCGGGGGCCACTGGGCTGCCTCAGCGGTCCTCTCGAAGGCCTCCAAGAATGCATCGATGTCATCCTCAGGTCCCTGCTTCATGAGCTGAAACGGTGCACCCCGGGTTGGGCTGGCCACCCCGACCCCCGGGCCAGCCCCACCCTGTGCATCACCCATCACACGGCTCAGGTCCCTCAGCAAGGCCGTTTGAGCATCCTGCTACTGGGCCGCTAGGTCATGGAGGATCCAGCCCTGCTGCTCCGCCTGCTGGGCCGTGATATCGCGCAGTAGCCGGCCCTGCTGCTCCGCCAGCCATTGCCCGAATTGGGTCAGGTCCACAGCTGGGTTTGGGTTGGGGCCGGCGGTGGCGGCTCTGGCCTGGTTGGCCTCCATGGCCCCCCGGGTGGGTGCGGTGCTGAGTGCCGGGCTAGTAGCTGGGCTGGGAAACACTGATGGCCAGAGGAAACTGTGGCTGCTAGTCCACCCCGCGGGGGTGGGCAGTTAGGGGCGAAGCTTCACAGCAGGCCGAGTGCCTGCATTCTCCACCACATTGTGAGGAGGACCCATCGGCGGGCCGGTCTCCTGCAAGTCCGCTGTGGTCTGGGCCCGGCCGGGCGGTTGGCGGGCGTGGCACAGGCCACCTGCCGGGGAGCTCTTGGGGATGGGTGTGGCTCCTGTTGGCTAGGCCTCAGAAGGGGCGAGTTGCCCAGGTTGCCGCACCTTGGGTCAGCTATTTCCCCCAGCAGGAGGTCTCCCTTAGCAGCAGGGAGACCTACCTGTGCACTTCCTCCTCAGCCTGGAGCCACCTCCCCTTTTATCCCTTTCCCCCTTTGTCAGCTCCTCCCTCCTCCCTCAGCCCACCCCCAGCGTCAGGCCGATCACCTGGGCTAGGGCGGGGGCCAGCAGCTTGCTCCACCTGCGCTCAAGTGTGAGCCCTCCCTGACCCCTCCCCCCATCCCCAGTGGAGGCTCTGGTGGGGGCAGGCGTGTGTGGCAGACTGCCCAGCCTATCTCGCCCCACCGCCTGCGGGCTGCTCCGCCTCCGCGGCGTGGGGCCCGGTGCGGTTTTGCCCCACCCCGCCTCCTCCCGGGGCGTGGGCGAGCCGCGGCATGTGGCCGCATTTGGGGCCGGCCTCGGCCATCCCTCCCCAGCCGGGGAAGCGTGTGGCGGGTGGCCAGGCGGCTTTAGCCTGGCTCCGCGGTGCACTGGGGCGGCGGGGGCGGCCTCACTGTCGTCGCTGCCGCTCGGCCGTCTCTGTCGCTGCGGTGGCCGCCTCCGTTGTTGCGGCGGGCCACTTGCCCGCCTCGGCGCTGCCTCGCCACCTCCGGGCTGCCTCCTCCCTGGTGACATGTTGCCCACCCGTCCAGGCCACGGTGGCCTCCCCGACGTCCCGCGGCGCATCGCGGGCCAGGGTGCCCTGCTCCAGGTGGGTGTCACCAGTGGGGGGGCAGCCTGGGGGCTGGCCGCGGAGTACGGGGGCTTCCCCCGCATGGGTATATAACATTTTGGGGTTTTTTTGTTTGGCAACCCTAGTGAACTTTTAGGGGAAGACTGGGAGAAGTATTTTACCTCAGGAGACATTCAATAACTCCCAATAGCAACTGCATACTGTTTAGAATGTTTGTGGGGGGGGGGGGGTGAGGACTAGGGTTGCAAGCCTCCAGGTGGTAGCTGGAAATCTCCCAGAATAACAACTGATCTCCAGGCAACAGAGACCAGTTCCCCTGGAGAAAATGGCTGTTCTGAAGGGTGAACTGTATGGCATTATATCCCATTGAGGCCCCTCCCTAAACCCAGCCTTATCCAGGCTCTACCCCCCAAAATCTCTAGGAATTTTCCAACCTGGATCTGGCAACCCTAGTGAGGACCAATCAGGCTGCATATGCAAATGACCTCTGTGTTCCAACTCTTGGGGGGGGGAGAGATGAGATGTGGAATGTTGTAAACCCTAATCAGCCCGCATATGCAAATGAAAGGCTGGCCCAATCAGGGTAGAGTGGCCAAGCTGGCAGTGGACAGGGGTGCAAACAGCTTGCCAGCCACACAGGGAAGCTGAATCCCCTTGGGAAAACACATTTTACCTCTTTTGACCCCCTTAGGGGGCAAATTTCTTAAAATCCCTTCTTAGTGGGTGTTTATATCATGAAAGGAATGTTCTCACCAGATTTCATGTTTCTAGGTCCAGGGGTTTGGGCTGGGCGTTGATGAGTCAGTCAGGGCACTTGTCTTTATATAGAGAGATAAATTCTACTTTTGGTTAAGAAAAAAAGATCCCCTTTTTACCTCATAGCCACCCCCATGAGCTGACTGCTCTGTCACACTACCATCTATAACAAAGCCTTCCTGAAGTACCAGTTAAACGGAAGAGATAAAAGGCAAAAGGCCTTTGGTGGCAACGGAAACCATTTAGGAAACAGCATTATATAGGTCACACAAACACAATAGGGAAGGTGTTGTTGAGGTATAAACCTTAATAAAGTAGAGGACACCTGAAGTTTGTGGAGGTTTGTGGAAATATAAGGTGTGTCAATTTTGATCAGGGCCCTCCTGAAGTAAAATCTTAATGTAATGTGAGGAGGAGCTGAATTAAAGGTCCAAAGATCCAAGGCAAATGAAAGCAAACAAGCAAACCATTACATGCAGCCTTTTCTTTGTCTTGAACTTATTGTCAATCAATCCATGAACTGTCAATCAATCAATCAATTTCACTGGATGACCCAGACAGTAAGAGGACAAATATCTATCAATCTAGCATGTTAGTAAATCGTTTAATCCATCTGTCCTATCTGTAATCTTGAACAAAAATATATAGAATAAAATAAATAGCATACAAATTAGTAGTGCTTATAAGAACTGATGCATCAGAAAACTGAGACACTGTATGACTGTTTGATGCATATTGATGTGTAAATACTAGCTCTACTGGCACAGCTATTAAATAACAGGCCCTGTGGTTGGAATTCAGGCAACATCACTCAATATTTTATGAAAAAGGAAAGTTGTGCAAAAGAGACCTCTTCTGGCCACACTGAGAATTTCTTCTAATTAATTTGACCTTATCTTTCCAGCTGAAAATATGCCAAAGGTAATAGAGAAAATAAAACAATTTGGAGACCCGGCTGGATTTTATGTGAACAAAAAGAAGTCAAAGATTTTATGCAAGAACATGACTAAGCAGAAGCAGCAAGAGCTAATGGAGATAACAGACTGTGAGGTAACTAATAAAGTAAAATATCTGGGCATTGAACTGACTGCGAAAAATATAGATCTGTTTAAAAATAATTATGAAAAATTGTGGATACAAATAGAGAGACTTAATAAAATGGAACAAACTGAACCTATCCTGGTTGGGAAGAATAGCAGCAGTAAAAATGAATGTTTTATCATGAGTAATGTTCTTGTTGCAAACCATACCAATTATCCGAGACTCCAAACAATTTGACAAATGGCAAAGAAAAATTTCAGACTTTGTGTGGGCAGGCAAGAAACCTCGAGTGAAAATGAAGGTATTACAAGATGCAAAGGAAAGAGGTGGTTTGCAACTGCCCAACGTAAGGTTATATCACAAAGCAATATGTCTGGTATGGCTGAAGGATTGGATGATGTTAAAAAAACGTAAGCTTCTGGCCTTCGAAGGACATAAAAAAATATTTGGTTGGCATGCGTACATGTGGTATGATAAAGTAAAAGCAGACTCTATGTTTTTGCATCATTATATTCAAAGAAGCCTCTTCACGGTCTGGAAGAAATACAAGGCGTATATGGAGGAAGGAATTCCTTCATGGGTGGTTCCGTATGAAGTAATAGATCCGTGAACTGTTGATAATGAACAGCAATGCCTAACGTACAAGGAGATTATACAAATACAATATTCAAAGTTGAGAATAAAGACAGAAGAAGAATTGTCTCCTTGTTATGGATGGTTCCAGTACAGACAGATCAGAGATCTTTATAATGCGGACTGCCTGAGAGGAGGTATAAGATTGGAAAAATCGGAGCTGGAGGAAGTGTTATTACAAGAAGGCAAGAAAGAAATATCTAAAATCTATAAATTACTTCTGAAATGGCATACAGAGGATGAAACAGTAAAAGTCCAGATGGTGAAGTGGGCAATAAACTTTCACAAAGAGATAACGATGGAGGCGTGGGAGCATCTATGGAAAAACACATTGAAGATTTCAACCTGTACGAATATTAAAGAGAATGTGTACAAAATGATCTACAGATGGTATCTAACACCAAAGAAAATTGCGCTAGGAAATACCAATATGTCGGACAAATGTTGGAAATGCAGAAAGCATGAACAAAAAGAGTCCAGTAGCACCTTTAAGACTAACCAATTTTATTTTAGCATAAGCTTTCGAGAATCAAGTTCTCTTCGTCAGATGCCTGATACAGAGAAAGCATGAAGGATCACTATATCATATGTGGTGGACTTGTGAAGTAGCCAAGCAGTACTGGGGAGAAATAATTGAAGCAATTAATGAGATTTTGCAAATCCAAATTAATAAGAACCCAGAACTGTTGCTACTGAACCTTGGAATGGAGACTGTTCCAATGCAGCATAGAACATTGTTATTTTACATGACTGCTGCGGCAAGACTTTTGTATGCGCAGAAATGGAAGACACAAGAAATACCAACTGTAGAAGATTGGATTTATAAATTGCTGTACATGGGAGAAATGGACAAAATGACAAGGAAACTCAAAGATCTTGACCTAGGGCAATATGTTACTGATTGGGGGAAACTGAAACAATTTTTGGAAAAAAAAAATGGGATGTAAAAGGAGAACTGTGGCAGTTTGAGAATTTTTAAAGAAAAATAAGGATAAGAGAGAGGGGGGGGATCTTACCATATAGGGGAAATGTAATTATAATCATAGGGCCAAGCTACACATGACGAATGACACTTGAACGGCAAGTGGATTGAGTGGAGGGCAAGTGAACAGGGAGAAATACACTTGCTGTTCAAGTGTCATTCGTCATGTGTAGCTTGGCCCTAAGCTAGTATAAGGGTTAGGGGAATTCTCTTTCAGAGTATATGAATAAGAATATAGTTAAATTAATATATTAATGGGGTATACTATATATACTACAGATGATATATAATGTTAGTGGATCAGGTTGTATATTATATAATGACTATGTAATATGGTGTTGTGTGCTGTGCCACATTGGTGGCATGGCACACAGTAGGGGTTTTATAATACATATTATATTGATAGTAGTATATTTGATAGAATATATGTTTAAAAGAAATAGAATATGTTTAAACTAAGATTTTTGTTATATACTATACTATATCATACTGGTCTACTATACTGAGGGTTATAAGATGTATACTATATTGAAAGTATAACTGATAGGCGTATACTATATTGATAGTATATTTGATATATATGATAGAATATCTGGAAAAAAATTAGAATGTGCTTAGAGTAAGGGATTTCATTAAGTAATAAGAGGGGTTAAGGGTTGGAAAGCTGTTGGAAGTCGATAGGGAGGGGGGAGGAAAAGGGTGGGGGATAGGGTTAATTAGATATCAAGTGATTGTATGTATTAAATTTGAATGGTATACTCACCAATAAAAATTTTTATAAAAAAAAATAAAATAATTAATTTGACCTTATCTTAATGCTCGTTGATTTCCAGTACCATCCTAAGAAGAGTTACAGCCTACTCCTAGATTCATAGGATTCACAGAGTTGGAAGGGATCATATAGACCATCTAGTCCAATCCCCTGCCCAATGCAGGAACAGCCTAAAGGAACCCCAATAAGTATCCATCCAGCCGCTCCTTGAAGACCACCAATGAGGAGAACCCACAACAACTCTAGGCAGCCAATTCCACGGTTGAATTACTCTTAACTTGAAGAAATTTTTCCTCATGTCTAGCCAGTACCTTCCCTCTTGTACTTTAAACCCGTTGTTTCACGTCCCATCCTCTATTGCCAACAGGAACAGTTCCCTTCCCTCTCCTAGGTGACAGCCTTTTAAATATTTAAATAGAACAATCATGTCTCCCCTCAGCCTCCTCTTCATCAAACTGAACATTCACAAGCCTCTCACTCTTTCCTCATAGGGCTTGGTCTCTCAGCCCCTGATCATCCTGGTTGTTCTCCTCTGCATCATTTCAATTTGCCCACAGCCTTCTTGAAGTGAGAAGTCCAGAATTGCATACAACACTCCAGGTGGGACCTAACCAACACGGTATATAGTGGGACAATGACACCCCAAGATTACATTCACCTTTTTTGCTGCTACATCACACTGACGGCTCATATTTAGCTTTCCATCCACCCATACCCCAAGATCTTGTTCACACACACTGCTACCCAGAAGTGTATCCCTCATCTAGTATACATGCTTTACGTTTTTGTTATCCAGGTGCAGAACCCACTACTTATCCTTGCATTTTATTCAAATCTGCCCTCTTTTCAGTGTGTTTAGATCTCATTGAATTCTATCTCTATCTTAAGGGCATTTGCTACTCCTCCCAGTTCAGTGTCATCTGCAGATTTAATGAGTAATCCCTTCACAGCCTTGTCCAGATCATTTATATAAAAAACTAAAAAACACTGGGCCCAGAACTGAGCCCTGTGGCACTCCACTGGACGCCTCCCTCCAATCAGATATGATGCCATTAACAACTACTCTTTGGGTGAGGTTATCTAACCAGTCCCCTATCCATCTAACCATCCTTGAGTCCAGTCCACAATCCTCCAGTTTACCCACTAGAACATAATGAGGAACTTTGTCAAAAGCTTTACTGAAATCCAGATAAGCTACAGCACTCCCATGATCCAGTAATCCTATCATTCAGTCATAGAAGAAGATGAGGTTGGTCCGGCAGGATCTGTTGGAGACAAAAGCGTGCTGACTTTCCTGTATCACCCATCAGATGCTTGCAGATTGATGCCTTCAGAATCTGCTCCAGTATCTTCCTTGGGACACAGGTCTATTGAAGTCAGTGGGTTTAGAAGGATGTAATTTTTTTTAGGATTGCACAGTTAGTGTGACAGATTGCTCTTCAGGTGTATTGGAAACCACATCGCTTAATCATTTTAAGTCCATAAAATAAGGGGAAAATGCATATTATGCAACTGTTACTCCATTTCTTTATAACAGGGCATACAATTTATTGGATTTCATGCCAGCAATCTAAAACAGTTTTATTTATGATGTGGACTGTTGGCTGCATGAAAATAACTTAGAAGCTCTTTCAATATAAATTACAATTCACTTAGAACTTAATTGCAGAATCAAAACCTGGGTTCTCACTCATTTAAGGAATTTCTATGTGTTTTAACCAGCTTTGGAAAGAAGTGCTTTTAGGAATACTGATTGCTGTAAAGAATATACTTTTCACCACAAGATGGCACAAAAGGCTCAACATTGTGATTCCACAAAACTCGATCCTGTACTCTGAGGGGCCCAACCTTAACTTTGCATCGTTCATATGCAGTCTTTGGTTTGATCATCTTTCTATTTTATGCATTCACTATCAGCCTCTAATAATACAATCACGTCTTCTGTTAGTGTACTTTCTGCAACATGTCATGGAATACTGAATTTCCCTTTACGTTTTCCATCATTAAAAGAACTGAATATAATCCGTTTAGAATTACTTTTCAAATACTGCTTAAGTTACCTAAAATTCGACATCTTAATCTCTTTTCTCAGTCATTCTTGTTGCAAACTCCAGAGAGGTAGCAGTGTTACAGTGATATCCTAATGAGGGTTATACCTTTCTAATCTTATCTACTTCACTGCTTAGAAGGATTAACTCTGTTACTGTAACAAGAAACAGCGGTGTCTAATGACTAGCATATTCAGTATGACAAGCTTTGGAGGACTACAACCCACTTTATCAGATGCATGATGTGTTTCCTCAGTTGGCAGAAATATATACATGGGCACAGAAACAAGATTCTGGGCCAGACAGCCCATTGGTCTGATCTAGCAAGTCTCTTCATGTATTCTCGAAGAGGAACAAAATGCATAAGCAGTACAGTCAGAAGTCATCAGGAATCTGTAACGTTTCTATGCAAAACTCAAATACAAACCTGATAGACACAGGGATAATTCACAGCAGCAGTAACAGATGATAACACAATATTGCTAGACATGGTAAACTAATTTAACACCTGTTGTGTGAGGCAAAACACTCAGTGGGAAATATCAGGGCTGTGTATATGAGGCTGGTAGAAAAACAGCCTGTGGCTCTTGCGCCATCTACTGGTGAAAAGTATATACTTGTTCTCATTCCTTATTTTTAAAAGAAGTAGGATTTAAAGTCAGGAAGCTGAAATTCATTGAACACATTAAGTGCTCAGGGCTTTTGGGTTTAGAGAGAAGTATGTCTGAGTTGTTTCTCTCATAGTATTCCCTTAATTGTTTTGTACCTCCTCCACCTTAATATGAAATTCTTAATATTTTTGTAGCCTTTTATTTGTATCACATTTCTACTTATTTATTTTTCATTTATGTACTTCATGTATACCCTGCCTTTCTCCCCAGTGGGGACCCAAAGTGGCTTACATCATTCTCCTCTCCACCATCCTGTCCTCACAACAACCCACTTTGCCATGTAAAGTTTTCTGGGTGACCTTGGGCCAGCCTAACCTACCTCACAGGGTTGTCATGAGGATAAAACGGAGGAGAGGAGAATTATGTAAGCCATTCTGGATCCCCATTGGGAGAAAGGTGCAATACAGACAAAGTGAATAAATGTTTTGTTTTTTTTAAAAAACAGCTGGCACCCATAGAGTTTGGCCCTGTCCACAGGCTTATAAATGAAAGAGAAACAGGAAAAAAGACAAAACATACAAGGGAAAGGGAGTGTATGGGGAAAGTTGTGGAGGGATGGTTATATTTGATGGTTCTGTTTAGCTGGTATCAGGCTGATCTTCTTTTGCTGGTGTTCTTCTGAGATGGAAGTGATACAACTCTCCTGTAACTCTTAGTCATCCAACTGGTGACAGTCCTGTCCCCTCATTCCTGCTGTCTCAGGGCAACTGAGGGAAAGAAAAACTATTGTCTCTGTATCTGTTTCTTCTCTAGACAATGGCAGTTCCATGTAAATATCTCTAGACATTTCAAAGGCAGTTCCATGTAAAGCTCATTATTGTCGCCAATCTGTGTGTTACTCAGGAATGACTCCCTTTTGAGAGCTCTGACTCTCAAAAGATTATACTCTGAAAATCTTGTTGGTCTCTGAGGTGCCACTGGACTCAAATCCTGCTGGAACTACTGAAGAACAGCAGCCTTTCCCCCCATAAACACAAACAAGCCACGCCCAAGCCATGCAGTACAGAAGAATAGCACAGTGGAGGGTATAAAAATAAATAATGAAAACCTCTGATAGGTCCAGAACAACTAACAGGATGTATTTGCATTGTTTGATGCCCAGCATACATTAATACATTTCTGTCCACCAGAGGACTCAGAACAAAAGATCACCTCTCCCACCCTTTTTCTTAACACTCAACTCTTTTAATTTCCAAAAAGTAAAAGGGCCGCACCAGATCCTGCTAGGCCAGCTCCTAGATCTTTACTGTGGGCCTCTCTAGGCTAATGGTCTACTAATGGTCTACTATCCAGTGTGGTTGTGTCTGATTTAAGTTTCAGAAATCCAGCTCCAGTCCTGTTCAGTCACCTTCTCAGAGCACCAAATGGCACATCTGATGTTACCCATACATGAGATGCATTTCATGCATGGCATATGATGTATTTGCTTCGTTTCTCATGCCTCAGTACCAGTATACACAATAGAGGTGCAGGGCTTCCTAAGGCCTCTACACCCTTTGCCCCTAACTCCAGCTCGGAGCTGAAGCAGTTGATTTTCCTTGTCTCCTCATTCCCTCATCCATCCGTAAAAACGGCATAGCAAGGAACAAACGCCTCCCATCCAGGGATTCTCAGACTGCTGTGAGAAGTTTTCCTTTCATGAGAGTTTGGCCATCAATTTGGTTGCCTAAGCAACCGTGACAATTGGCAGGGCTACTACTGCAACTCAAATGATGGCTATTCTCTTGTTAAGAAAAATTCAAGAAAGCTCTATCTGGCACATCAACTTGCTGCTGTTTTTAATGAGAATGGGGGCAGGCAAGGGAGATTAGCTGCTCTGGATCCTGGGTGGACATAGGCACAGCGGTGATGGGGACAAGGCAAATGCAGTAGCAATGAGGTGGCGGCTGGTGGGATGGGAAGCTAGTGATTGGCAGGCAGCCAGGACTGGAGGCTGCTTTTCACTTCAAATGCACCCTCTGCTGGTTTCAGGACAGAGCCAACCCAGATAATAGAACACAACTGTAGTGTAGCACTTTGAACTAAGAGTCTTAAAAACCTCCTTTTTATCATCAGTTAGTGCTTCCTGGTCAATACTAGGACAGTGAGGCTGCAATCTTAAGAACTCTTTGCTGGGAGTAAGTTCCAATGAATACAATGGGACTTACCTATGAATAGACTGCTTAGGAGTGCTTCCAGGGGTAACCAACCCAAAGATTAGCCCTTCCTGCATATCGCTACAACAAAAAGGGCTAGAAACATACTTTTTAAAAACAAAATATTAGAATTCAGAGGAGCTAGTCAATTGTAGCAGTAGACCATTATAATCATTTATCACTATAGTGATCTAGCAATTCTTAATTTTTTTAAAAAAAAAAAGTTTGGGAAAGCACTGTATTGGTGTGGGAATGGCAGATGTGGAAACGGCAGGTGCTAATATGCCTGGGATGGTTAGGGGGCAACATTTTGTGGATGTTCCAAAGAAAACTGGCTTCAATGTGGGTACCTGCCTAGAGTAAAAGCTTGGATTGGAAGCAGCCAAGACTCTGGAGAGCTGTTGCCAGTCAGAATAGATACTACTAGGGGGGCCAATGAACAGGCTTCTCAAAAGGCTGCTTCATATGTTTTGAAAACAGTAGTCCAGACTGGACATATGAAAAAAAAAACTGAGAGCCATCCTAAACAGATCTACTCAGAACTTAGTTCCGTATTGAACCATTGGGTTTACTCCCAGCAAAGCATCCTTAGCAGTGCAGCCTATATTAAGCTAGGCAGGGTTAGTTCAGTCATACAAACAGAAATATATTGAATGTTCCTCTATTGTTGTTTAAAAATTATTCAAGTATATTGAGTTTCATCTCTACAGCAAGACTTTGATGTCACATAATTGGACAAAATTTAAAATTTCATGTATTGTGAAAGCTGTCCTCTGTGTAACTGCACTAAAGGCCTTAGATCCGATAAATATTCACCCACCACCAGGAACAACATTGAAACTTAGTGCCTTGTAAGAACTTTCAATTTGCAAAGAAACTTTCAGACACGCTGTACCAAAGCCATTAGCTGCTCTTCACATCCCAAGAGCAGTCAGAAAGTCTCAGATCCCTACAATTATATGCAGTCATCAAGTTTAGGTTAATAAAAATGTCTGAAAGATTCTATGATTTCATCTTTTGTTCTTGCAAACTGAGTGTAAAATTATACCATGTTACAAGATTATAAACAGACTAGAAAATGTGTTAATGTCTGTCAACAGATAGTTTTATAGTTTAAAAAAGACTAAGAAGTGCAAATTTTAGAACACACTATTGTTTAGAGGGTGAAGATATCTTTATAAATAGCAGCCATTATATTTTACAGTTTCCTTTAGGCGGTGTGGTGGGAGGGAGCCTAAAAGACTAACATCATTAGGTTCATTTTTCCTCTCAGGCTTCCCACTTTTCCTGTCTCTTCTGAATGCCACTAGTTTTTGCAGCTTAACATCAATCAGTCCCCCAGAGAATCACCACAACCATTTTCATTTCAATACCCTGACAAACCATCAGTTACCTACAATTTCCCTTATCCAGTATCCAGTGGAATCTGAGAGCCAAACTACAAGTGATAGTGGCTACAGGCCGCTCCCATGATCACCAGCACCATTTTAGAAGCATTTGTGGTTTTTTAAAAATTCCATGAGACCCCAATCCAGAGCACACATGTGGTGCAGCAACCCATGAACTCTTCTCCCTCCCACATGCCTTTTCAGGTGCTGAAACACCCCCGCCCCAATTGCTGTTTCAAGTGGAGGGAGAAACAAGAGCTCCTGGGACTCTCTGCACATGTGCACTGGACTAGGGCCTTATGGCAATTCTAAAAGAATAACAAATGCTTCTAATATGACATTGACAGCTACAGGATGGACTCGCACCACAGAACCAGTGTTGAACCAACTGCACTGATCTCCAATGGAAACTATATGGCAATGGACACTTGAAGCACAAGGACAAAACTGAGTAGAGTGGGGCATGGCAAAGGAGCAGGGCTCATTTTGAGGGGGAACTCGCAGGAACGTAGTTCCGGCAGTTCCCCAAAGAGGTCACATGACAGATGGCCCTGCCCACCTGATTCTCAGCCATTTTGAGCCCGTTTTGGCCAGGATTGGGGCCAAAACAGCCCAGATCCGGCCTCTGACGGGTGGTGGATCACTCTCCCGCTCAGCAGCGGCCTGATCCTGACCATTTTGGGCCTCTTTGGGGCCATTTTCAGCCCCCTTTTGCCATTTTGGGCCCAATTTTGGCCCTGAATGGCCAGGATTGGGTCCAAAACAGCCAGGATAGGTGATGTCAGGGTGTGTGGCATATGCAAATCAATTATACTAACGACACACTTCCGGTGATGGCAAGGGGTGTGGCATATGCTAATGAGTTATGCTAATGAGTTCCTCCTGCTCTTTTTCTACGGAATGACCCCTGCAAAGGAGCAGAGCCCAGCTGTGACCTTATGCTATCTTACAGTTCATCAATATGTCTAATTCTCAATATGGCCAAATCTATGGATATTTAAATACAGTAACAGAAGCCATGAACATATATGTCCAATCTTTCGATATACCTGAAAAAAGCCCCAGGTTTGCAGAAAAATCTGGAATCTTTTTTAAAAAATACATCCCCAGTACAGTATAATAGAAGTAGCACTTTAAAGATACTGGTGCTACTTCTATTATTATTTTAAAAAATGAATACCCTCTTCAACAGCCATTGCGGGCGTTGCTAGGCATCCCCAACAGTACTGCCAACATTCAAGCCTTGGTTTCTGTCAGTAAAGGGCAGGAGGAGGGGACAGGGCCCTTCCTGGGCCAGTTTTGGCCTTTGAGAAAGGACTCATCTGTTCTATGCCCATCAGCAACCACCAGCAACTTGCTACCAAGTAGTTTGCATGATTTACTGAGGCTCAGCTACTTGCTGCTGTTCAACAGCAACCACTCCATGAAAGCTAGTATGGTAGTGGTTAGATTTATAGACTAGGGTCTGGAAGATCCAGGTTCAAATCACCACTTCGCCATGGAAGCTCACTGGTGACTTTGGACCAATTACACATTTACAGCCTATCCTTCTTTACAAGGTTGTTGTGAGGATAAAATAGAGCAGAGCAGAATGATGCAAGCTGTTTGTGTCCCCATTGTGACCCCATTGCAAGGTATAAATGAAGTAGAGAAATATAGCTGAAGATGCAGGGCAGATAGAAAGTAGGCTGGTTTGTGGGTAGGGTTGTAGGGTCACCACTGGTGGGGGATGGGGGTGGTATAATGTTCAGGATTCCAAATTAGGGAGATGAGGAATATTTCAAACAGCTTTATGTACAAAGCAACTCCAGCAAACTGTAGGCAATCTCAGCTAGCTGAACTGACAACTAGAACATGTGATCTTAGGGAAGGTCTTAACATTAACAGTCCTAAACACATTATGGTAATATAAGGAAATATCTTAAAAGTTTAAGTTCTACCACTGCATCTTCCTTTTTTAAAAATACACAACAAACTAGTAACTATTGGAAGGGAAACAGACAACATATTAACAGTTCTGATTAACACATCTCTATGAGTCATTCTGGAGGTTTTATAGTCCTTGTCATCCATCTCGGGGGGGGGGGGGTGTCATCAGCTGTATCTAATGGAACTGGCTGTAAATTGTTATGCTTCTGACATCCATCTATGGCATCCATCAGTTGACTGTCACCAGAATTATGGCTATCTGACATCTCTGGAGTGCAGGTGGAACCACTACCTTCTGACATACCTGGAGCACACCAGCAGAAAGGTCTGATACCATATCAATCACAGTGCAATAAGTGACCATTGGTAGTTTGGTTCACAAAAGATCTAGGATATGGTTGTTTCACAACTGTCCCTCATTGATCCCAGGTACTGGTGGAAGAATTTCTAATGCACACTTTATCACCTGGTTGAAGTATAGGAAGGTCACAAGCTGTCTTGACAAAATATTTTTGTTTTAACTTCTGAATGCCTTTCATTTTCTTTTCTTTTTTTAAATTTATTGGATGGGTCATTATACAAATATAAAAACATACACAGTTAACTTTCCATCATATTGTAATACCCCCCCTTTCCCCCCCTTTTCTGTTGACTTCCGACAATTTTCCATTGCCTTTATTACCTCTTAAATAAAACCTTAACCAAGCTAAAATATATATAATATAATAATACCTATCTAATGATAAATACCATTATCTAACATTCCATATCCTTTAGTACTATCTATCCATAATATCCAATAACCTACAATATAATATGTCCCCTATATTAAGAGCTATATACTACATTCTAAGAATGGGTCATAGTAATATATTTTATACCATTGCATATCTTTAGCTAGCACTATTACATATATCTATCATATCTATAATGTTCAAAATTATTAATATCCTTTATATTTTTATCCAACTCATGACGTTATAATCTAGTAATTTATAACGTATTGTACCTACATATATCAATAAAATGGTATATTATCACAAACTAGATTTTTTACCTCATAATATAATGATTACTACCTCTATATTAACTCAAAGTAACAGAACACTATCCTCCCCTCAGAAAGTATCCAAAGACCACACCTTCCCTTTAATGTCCCACTTTTTTTCTATGTAATTCTTGAATTTCTCCCAACTTGTTACATACTCTTCCATATCTTCCTCTCGAAGTTTCCTCGTTAGTTTATCCATTTCAGCCAAGCTCAATGTTTTTAAAATCCAATCTTCCACCGATGGTATCTCTTTTGTCTTCCACAGCTGTGCATAAATTATCCTAGCCGCCGTAGTCATATAAAATACCATTATTCTGTCCATTTTGTCAAAGTCTTCTAGGTTCATACATAACAATAACAATTCTGGGTTTCTAACAACTTTTTTCTTCAATATCTCTGACATAGCGTCTACTATTTCCCCCCAGAAATGCTTAGCTTTTTCACATGTCCACCACATATGATAAAAAGAACCCTCATGCTTTCCACATTTCCAACATTTATCTGACATCTGACTATTTCCGTTGGCTAGCTTTTTTGGCATGAGATACCATCTATAAATCATTTTATACACATTTTCTCTTATCGTGGTACATGTTGATATCTTTATAGTATTTTTCCACAATTTCTCCCAAGCTTCCATCAATATATCTTTATTACAATTTATTGCCCACTTTACCATTTGAACTTTAACTGTCTCATCTTCTGTAAACCATTTCAACAAAATCTTATACACTTTAGATATCAATTCCCCCCCCTTGCAGTAGACATTGTTCCAGTTCTGAATTTTCCACTCTAAACCCTACTTTCCTCCGATCAGTGTCATACAAATCTTTTATCTGCATATATTGAAACCACCCATATCGAAATGGCAATTCATCATTATTTTTAATATTGTATAAATTCTGATCCACTCTAAGAATGTTCTGATATGTCATCCACTCCGCTCCTTCATAGTCAGTTTTCGGATTCATAACCTCTGCAGGTACAATCCACATTGATGTTCTTTCATTCAAATATCGCTTGTATTTAGTCCATACTGCAAATAGACTCCGCCTCACAAAGTGATGCAAAAACATCGCATCAGCCTTATTCTTTCCATACCATAAATATGCATGCCATCCAAAGGTTTTATTGTACCCTTCCAATATCAATAATTTATGATTTTCTAACAACATCCAATCCCTCACCCAAACTAAGCATATGGCTTCATGATATAGTTTCAAATTTGGTAATTGGAGTCCTCCTCTTTCCTTTGCATCATATAACACCTTCATCTTCACTCTAGGCTTTTTTCCTGCCCACACAAAGGTTAAAATTTTTCTTTGCCATTTTTCAAATTGCTTATTATCTATCACAATTGGAATTGTCTGCATTAAAAACATTATTCTTGGTAACACATTCATCTTAATTGCAGCAATACAACCCAACCACAATAGATTTAACTTATTCCACACCATCATGTCTCTGTCTATTTGGTGCCAAAGCTTATCATAATTGTTTTTAAATAGATCAATATTTTTTGCAGTCAACTCAATACCTAAATATCTTATTTTATGAACCACTTCACAATCCGTTATCTTCATTAACTCTTGTTGTTTTTGCTTAGACATATTCTTACAAAGCAGTTTAGATTTCTTCCTATTTATATAAAATCCTGCCAAATCTCCAAACTCTTTTATCTTCTCCATTAACCTTGGCATATTTTGTAAAGGGTCCTCCACTATCACCATCACATCGTCTGCAAAGGCCCTCACCTTGTATGTATATCCTTTAATCTTCAAACCTTTAATTTCATCGTCTTCTCGTATTTGTCTAAGTAAAATTTCCAACACCATCACGAATAACAGTGGAGAGAGTGGACATCCTTGTCTTGTTCCCTTTCTTATGTCCAGCTTTTTTGTTATTTCTCGGTTGACAACTATGGCTGCAGATTGATTCTTATATATCGCCTTAACTGCTTGAATAAACATCTTACCCATCTGTACTTTTTCCATCATTGCAAACAAAAAATCCCAGTTCAAATTGTCGAACGTTTTTTCACCATCCACAAAGAAGAAACCAACTTGTTTTCCTGGATTTTTATCATAATGAATGCCTTTCATTTTCCATAACTTATTATTAGTAGATTGTAGTAAATTATCGACTATGGGAAAATTAGTTCTTAAGCATCTTCTCATTGAAAGTTGAGCAGGGGGACCAATCAGTTTCTATGGACATGCTTCTGCAAATCAGAAGTGATTATGTAAGTCACTGCCTCTATCAAAAGTTTTCTTCATCAAGTTTTGGACAGTCTGAATAGACCTTTCAACAAGTTTATTTGTAGAAATATGGGCTAGATGTGATGTGCTGAAAATCCCAGTCTTTGGCAAACTGCTTGAATTCTGTGCAGGAAAACTGTGGAGCATTATCACTGAACTCCTCTTTAGGAATGCTATGCCATGCAAACATTCCTTCCAGACATGCAATCACCAACTTACTGGTGGTACTTGATAACATGCACACTTCTGAGTACAATGAATAATAGGCTGTGACTATTAGATAATCCTTGGATCACCACATGAATAGATCAGTACCCACCTTCTGGTATGCTCTGTTGGGAATTGGATATGGATGCAGTGACTGTTTGTTGGTGTGGTTTGTACTTGAGGCAGATAAAACAATCTTCCTCCTTATTGGCAATGTCCTGATTAATTCTGAGCCAATACAATACTTCTCAAGCCTGTTGTTTACACTGCTCAATGCCAAAATGGATTTTTGCAGCATTGCTTTGCGGAGGCTAGCAGGGATCACCACTTTGCATCCCTTGAAGATCACTCCATCAACCACTGTGAGGTCATATCTACAATTCCAAAAATCATGGATAATGAGGTCAGTTATCCCAACTTCCAGGCCACTGTCCAGAGACAGAACAAATGAAAGTCTGTAAAGATGAGTCATTAGCAGTCCCATCTTTGATGCAAAGCAATACTTTATTAGTCACCAGAAGTGGAGTAATAATCATGTCTACATATGCTTGCAGTTCATGTTCCACAGTTAGTTCTACAACTATCTCCGGAGGAACAGCTCAGGAAAGCACGTCAGCAGTGATCAAAATGTTACCTGGTGTATAAGTCACAGCCAAATCATATTTCTGTAGTATGATCATCACATCTTGGATGTGCAGCTTTACAGTCATTCAAAGATTTGTTAAATGAAGCAATGAGAAGCTTCGGATTCATTTTCACAGCCATTGATTTCCATATATGTGTGTGTGTGTGGATTGATTGATTGATTGAATCATTTACAAGCAAGTAAGATACTAAGGAGTTTCTTCTCAATTTATGCATATCTCATTTCTGCATCAGTGACAGACCTGGATGCATATGCCGCAGGTTGCCAGCCTTCATCATGTTTTTGTAAGAGGGCCGCATCCAAGCCAGTTTAGGAAGCCTCTGCAGAAATTTTGAGAGGCTTGTAACGTGCAGAAAAATGGACAATGGAACTTTATCTGGCTTCTCATCAGCTCCTATAGCTACCAGATATAGTTCAAACCACTCTCTTAATTTTTTCCAGTTATCTGAAAGGTCTCCAGAGAGCTGCAAGCCTGACAGTAATTCTCAGTGCTGGAGAATTACTATGTTATGTAGCAATACTTACAGAGGCCTTCTCATGTGCTGCAGGTGGGGTTCATAGAGCTCCCAATTCACAAAATAAGCCTTGGTCAAAGCCAGCACACACCTCATCCCACACTTCTGACACTATGTAATGTTCAGGGTTCCAAATGAGAGACAAGAGAAATGAGGAGACATTCCCTTTTATGTTTTAGTGTTAAGGAAGTGGTAATTTGTGAGCTTGTCCTAAGATCACAAGATTTTCATTTCTTTTAGAACTGCAGTATTTCCCAATCTTTTTTGCATGGCAGAAACTCTAAATTAATTTTTAAAATCTCGAGACACTCCTACGTAAGATAACATTTACAGGACAGAAAAAAATGTTAATTTACACTGGAATAAAAACAGTGAAGCATTTTCCTGTCTTTTTTGTATTATCTAATCTTTTATATATATATATATATATCACAATACCAAATCAAAATACCGCTTACTTAAACTTCAAAATAAAGTTCACATCCAAAGTCATTATAAGGTTCACTTTCCACGTGATATTTGGGCTTATTTTTTTTCTGCATAGATGTTGAATTCTTGGCGGATTTCTTGTGGAACCCTGACAATGTCCTGTGGAACCTCAGGGTTCCATAGAACTCTGATTGGGAAACACCAGTAGAGACTGCTGCATGAAATGTTTTACAATGCCATCCTAAGAATGCTTTCCTGGGAGGAAATTTCAGGTAGGTAGTCATGTTGGTCTGCATTAGGACAGCAGGATTTCAGTCTAGCGGCACCTTAGAGATTTTAAGGTATAGGCTTTCAACAGTCAAAGCTCCCTTTTTTAGAAGAAAAGTCTCAAATCCTGTTTCCTGGAAGTAACATTGACTAGATCTGAGTAGGATTCTGAGTAGACCACCTTAGATCGGCACTGTCAGTTGCTCTTCATATTAAAGGTGGTTTAAGACATTCCTTGTTTTGGTAGTCTTATATATGCAGAACTAGTCTTTCTGGAACACAGTTTGAAAACCCCGGCTTAGGAAAAGTATTTTGGGGGCTGTACCCTGACAAGTAAGTAGTAAGGAGACATGGTCTGCAGTCTTAGCTTGTCAAAGTCAAATTAGGCTCTTAACACAATATAAGCACTCGAACTGGAGCAAGAACACACTTGCCTGAGGCAGACACACGATTTATTGGAAGCAATAAAGGCTTTTAGTTCCAAGTCAGTGAGGAACCAAATTCTATCATTAAAATCATTTCCTACCCCACCCATTGAGTGTCCATCACTTTACAGCTACATGACATGCAATTACAGAATTTATTGCCTGCAGTATCAGCCACACCTTGGCTAAGTCAACCAGAGTTTTCTGGGAGAGCGAATGTGGGTTTGTATTCTGAAAATGGTTGCTGCCGTGAAGTCTCTGGAGAATCTCCACATTTAGAACTGTTTCAGCTCCCCTGTATTGTGTATGCAAAGGGCCTTTGACTAGTATCATTACAGCATCCTTCCCATTGTAACAGGAGAAAACTTGTATCAGGCCAACATTTTCCTGCCATTTTGATCCATCTATTTCTAGAAGCAAGAGTGAGGTTCAGATCCAAAGATTGCAGCCATCTCATGTATTTCATTTTGAGATAGTAAGCAAAGCTCCTTTGCTCAAAAGAGGTGACTATTCATTGTATTATTTTATTGATATTCATTGCACTGTTTCTTAACTCTGTAGTCTGCCTTGAGTCTCGATGACAAAGGGAGACAACATGAACTAAATAAAATAAATTATAGGGTTGCCAGATCCAGGTTGTGAAATTCCTGGAAATTGGGGGTGGAGCCTGGATAGGGCTGGATTTAGGGAAGGGAGGGCCTCAATGGAGTATAATGCCATAGAGTTCACCCTTCAGAGCAGCCATTTTCTCCAGGGGAACTGAGCTCTGTTGCCTGGAGATCAGTTGTAATTCAGGGAGATCTCCAGCTCCCACCTGGAGGCTGGCAACCATATGCAAAACACTCAAAAACTTCCACATCCAATGCAACTATATTGCCAACAGCCTGGTATCCAGAGGACAGATGTGTATATATGTATGTGTTTCTCTCTGGGTAGCACATAAGGTTGCCAACCTCCAGGTAGGGCCTGGAGATCAGAATTACAACTGATTTCCAGGCTACAGAAATCAATTCTCCTGGAAGAAATGGCTGTTTTGGAAGGTGGATTCAATTGCTTTATACCCCACCGAAGTCTCTCCCCTTCCCAGACCCTTCTGTTCCCCAAACTCCACCCTGTAATCTCCAGGAATTTCACAACCAGGACTTAACAACTCTAGAGGCACACTCCAGTGGAGCAGCTGCCTTAGGTTTTAGCAGTCCCCTTCTATTTTAGTAGGGGCATGTAACCCTGTGGCCTGGCTATGTGCTTATGTTACTGCTTCTATGGGGCTTAGGAAGCAACTTTCACACAATTTTTAAAAAAAATTCCTTTTAAACTTTTTTTTTATCAATTAATAAAATACAACTTAACTCTTAAGTGCAACCACACAAAAAACTCCAAATCAACAATGTCCTTGAAAAGGCAAACAGTTCAACATTCAAGAAGTGATGAGTCCTCTCTCATCCATTTGAAGCAACTGTACTCCAGGCTTCTGTCTTCTTGTTGGGAAATGATAGCCCTGCAAAAATAATACAATCCCAGTAACACCAACTAAACACAATACACAAACACCACTTTAAATCATATTTGATTACCTTATTCAAGGTGATAATTTATTAAGCTCCCCAGCAAACAGCCTCCTCCTCAGCAGCCTGCCTCTAGCTTGACTCCACCCCACTGGGCTAAACCAATTAACCTCACAGGGGTTACACTTGCATCCCCACCCTGGCCTGTAATGACTTTTCCCTGCCACCGGAGGCCACTGTGAGTGTAGCCTTCAGTGCCAAAAATTGCCAAGGTGAGATTCAGAGCAGCAGCAACAGTTTGGCTTGGTGGGCTATTTAACAGCTCCTGGCAACACAGGTGTACAGTTCAGTCAGGATATTTGTCCCAGGTCAGGCTCCCTTCTGTTTTCCAAGGCTTTCGTTTATTTCTTTCTGAATTCCCAGTCCCAAAATGATTTTAGTTCTGATCTTATGGATTTTCCTTGCAATAATTTTAAAGAATGTTTTATTGGTTTTGTAATTGTTGCTGACAGTTTTTTTTACTACCAGTTGATTTTTTCTTTTGTAATGTTTTAATTTTTAATATAAGTTTGTTTACTGTAATTATAATTTAGAAGCTGCTTCCAGTGCTTCTATTATTTATTGTTTATAAATGTGCAGCAGTTAATTTATAAATATTCCTTTTACCTGTCTTAACAACCGCCTGTGTTTGTAGTCCCTGGCAGAAAGCAAAGACACATCTTTTTTTTAAGTCTCTGACTGAGTCACCGCACATGGCTTGTGGGCTGGATTTGGCTGGGAAGGAACAAGTCCTATTTTGTGCAGGCCTGGTTGACTGACTTGACATCAACTTCACACCATACCCGCAGCTAAAATTTTTATGTAGCAAAAAAATTGCAGATGTAGCATGTGATTAGTGATTATCATTATACCTTTGACTAGACTGGGTGTCTTTTGGATCCCCAGAGGAAGGAATAGAGCTGACATGGAGGGAACCCATACAAATGGGAAGGAACACCCAAACTGTATGTCTAAACCTTGCTTTTTTGAAAAAGCAAAACATGTTGCCTAGCTCCCCTCAAATGGGTTTGTGAACCCAAAGCTGCCCATCTGCATGGCCCTCGTAGTGCCTCATAGTGCCAGCAGCAGCCTGGAGAATTTATTTACCTCCATGCCATGAAAAGTTTCAACCAACCATTTCCGCACATGAAGTCTCTCTTAAAGGGATTTTTCTGTAGCCCTGTTTCAAACCCTATCCCTAAATAATTCCTTGAAATTCAGCGTGTTTGTTTGTTTGTATTTGATTTATATTCCGCCCTCCCCACACCAGCAGGCTCAGGGTGGATTACAACCAACATACAATCTAAAATTACATTACATTACATTGAACAGTTAATACAGTTTAAAGACCATAAAACATTCAAAATTACATATTTAAAATACATGTACTTATACATAGCGGCACAATGATCCAACCGACCACCCTTTAACCATCTCCAGAGCATCCTAGCAGGGAATATTAAATATTCTTCTGCTTGGGGACAACTGTGTTTGGTACCCTCTTCTTCCTAATTTCTTTAAGGTATGAAAGGGATTGGCTATTCACAGTTTAAACAACTTCAGAACCCATTTTCTTTTCTTCAAAGGATTCTTTCAATTGCAGATGGCATTCTCCTTTTCAGTTGAAAGAACTGTGGAGGGAGAGGCAGTACAGTTGGAGAAGGTGCACCTTCATACAGATGTTCTCTAAGCCCAGTTTCTTGCACCTCCCATAGAATCCTTCAAATTGAAGGATTCAAATAATAGAAAACAGCCTCATCATGCCTATTGCTGCAAATGATCTTTTCTACCCTGAATCTTTACCAGAAGTTTTGCACTTAGAAATGCAATGTGAAGCTTTTCCTGGCATGCAGAGAAAATGATTGGAAAGGTATCACACTTTCTGTCTCCCATTAAAGGCACAGGAGGACCAGTTTAGAAAAAGAGGGTAGCTTTAAAAGGGAAGGACTTGATACATGAGAAAAGATTACAAGATCTACCAGCAGCTGATCTTGCTGTTTTTGATCTTAACAGCAGTTATACCATTATGTATGTGCGTATATATAACAGAAACAAAAGCAGGTTCTCATCTGTCATCACAGGTATGGTTTGATGAGATGGTATTTAAAGAAGGGGCAGAATGACTGCTTGCAAATATATGGCAGTATGATGAAGAAGGGGAGGAGAGAGTTTAATGGGAGAAAAGAGCAGAGTTAGAAATAAAGAGCAGGAACAGAGAACAAGAAAATGTGTCATCAGCAGAAAAGCAAGCTCTCACCCTTTTAATGAGGCTCTGTAAATCTAGTCTAGACAAAGACCTCAATGTTATGCTTTAAAAAATGATCCTATAATGGTGGAGGATCAAGAAAATTCTTTAATGGGCATTATCCATCACTCATTTTTTGTGACTGCATTTTATTGTTACTGGCTATTAGGGGGGAAAGCCCTACAATAATCTTGGATACTAGCATGTGCAAATTTATGTATTTATTAAAAACCTTTCTAACCTGCCTTCTCCTTGGATTCATGGCAGCTAACAATGCAGCAACCAGATTGTGAGGACATACAGTCCAAATCAGCAGGGTTAAAACACAGAGGAAAATACACCGATAATCAGTTTGAAAACACATAAGATTTAAAAGACACAAAATATTTAAAACACATAAATACCCACTCAGGATTAGAATGAGCATAGCCGTATCTGCTGAATCAAATGTGAAACCAACACATGCAAATGCTTTTTGAAAGACCTGAAGATATTTTACGCTGATGTTTGAGTTTATTTTGTACTTCTGCTGGGATCCTAATCCATTTTTTGGAAGGGAACGTCTGCAGCAACAAAAACTGCCTTGTACACAGCAGCACACCTTTACATTCCACCCATCACTGTGCAGCATATCCTCCATGCATCTGAGGAAGAGAACTGTGGTTCTCGAAAGCTTATGCTACAGTAAAGTTGGTTAGTCCTAAAGGTGCTACTGGACTCTTACCATCACTGTGCAGTGTGTCTCTAGAATCTAGATTCAGTTTAATGACACTTCCTTTGAATAGTCCGTTATCATTGTTCATCCTTATAGATGAATGCTTAAAGTATGGAAAGGAGGTATTTCCCCCCTTCCAAAGCTGTATAAAAAGATATGTGCTTAAGTACGAGCAAAAAATGAGTTGATTCAGCAAACATCTTGAGTGCTTCTTTAGAAAGCAGTGATTGTTCACACAGACAGAAACACAGCAGCCTGGGGGAACATCCCACATTCAGAACTTATTGATTAAGTGGAAATGGGAGGAGAGGGATTTTTTTTTAAATAGAGTAACCATTTTACTATAGCATAAGGTTTGGGCTGCAGCAGACTAACAGGGGTATACTTGCAGAACTTAAACTTCCCTGTGGAACTTACTGAGGCTGACATTACAACTTTGGTGAAGTTGATATGGCTGCCTATACTGTCCATGTTATCATCTCTCCCTGAAGATGGTTAGGACTCCACTTCCAACTGATCATAGGGAACTGTTATGGTTTGATGGATGAGCTTTTCTGGTTCCTGAAAAAGTCATGTAGAAGATGAACATGGTCTTTACATAGTTGACAATCTATCTATCATAACTGCCTGAATAAGTTTCTTTCTAAACTGATTCATGAATGGAATACACACATCAAATGAAACAGGACGTTTACTATTAATGTTTCCATATGCAGTGTAGGCATTTATAGAAATTGTGTTGGTCCACTGGCACAAGTTAAGACCAGATAAGACCTTAAGTCCAGAAGGACTTGCCTTAGGCCTTATTGAATCTTTAATGGTATTCACAGCCCTACACAATTTCCATCTGTGAATTAGTCTCCTTTTCCATATTCAGGAGTATAAGCAGATAGTAGATCTTAAGGTTTCATTCTAGGGAAGATAACAGAAAACCCCTCATTTATGTGCTTCACTACAGAATTTCTCCAGTTTTTGAACCTTCAGTTTTTCAAGCTTGATCTGAAGCTTGAGTGGAACTGTGATTATATTCCATCAAACAAAGTCTTCTCTAACATGTTCAAACACACACACACACCCAAAAAAACCACACTCCTACCCTTCTTCCTAGTACACAAAGTTAAAGATATGTTTGAAGTTTACCTTGAAGCCAACAGCTTTTATATTATAGAGTACTGGATACTTTAATTATTGTAGCAAAGCTTTGTATTTAAGGATGGATTTTTTAAAAATCAGCTTTTCTATCATTTGGTACTCCTTTCTACCCTTGAGTGCTGAATGGATGAAGGATGAACAGAAAACAATTCTAATTTTCTGGGAAACTGCATATATTCTAAACACTAAGGTGTGATAGAAAGGTCAGCACCTTGACTTGACATAAGTGGAGATTTGCTTAAACAGAGCTATGTGGATTTCCATTAGCAAAGGCTCTTCCCTGCTGCAATTAGTCTAATAGAATCAGAGAAACACTAATAGACTCTTAGGTCATCTTGTACAGCCCTGAGGGACTAAGCGCATCACTGGAGTGAATGCTTTGTGCTTTGACCAGCCAGATTTCTTGCCATTTCAGACATCCCATTTCTGATCTGTTCATCCTTCTGCCCTTTGATTAATGTCCTTTGAATGAATAATTTATGCTTGCGATATTTAAAACAGAAAGACCCTAAAATCTCTCATTCATGAAAGCTGAAGATCAAGCAAGCTGAGTATTAGCAGTTAGAGCAGCCAAGGTCCGTTCACGCCCCCTCCTCTGAATGCTGCACTGCTAGAGACCTGATGGCATCACCCTCCCCAGGGGAAAGCAAAGTGGTTATTACAGACCAGATGACAGCCCTGTGTTAAGGCGTAGTTGTTTAACATTGGAGAATACTGACTGTCTTCCACCATATATTTTCGTCTTGTGTGCAGGTTATAATCATGTTAGAGAAAGATGCTGTTGGCCTGGCAAAGGCAACTGCTTTGCTGCTCAGGCACTCCCCTTGCTCCCTCTTAGGTTTCTGATGTATGTCTGGTGCCATCTGGACAAATCCGCAGGGGCTGGGCTCACAATACCAAGCTCATTTCCTTGCATACCACAGCAAAAGCAGTGGATTGTGCTTACATTCCCTCAGAGATGTGGAACTGTTATTTTTATTGCTAATCCTTGTCCTTACCTGTTGTCAGCAAGGGACGGAAGCAAGAAAGGAGGGCAGTGACTCTAGTTTTATGGAGCTGATGCTGTGGGCTTGCCATCTGACCTGAAGAAAAGCACATCCTGACCCCCATAACACTAACATCAGCTTGATATCCAGAAATCAGCAAATGAAGCATTTCATTGCACGAAGATAAGCATGATCACAATTCTGCTAGTATCAACAATAACAGGGGTTATTGATACAGAGGAACAGGGGTTGGGAAAACAAAATGCTGATAGACACAAGGATACCATCATGATAAAGGATAGCATTGTATGTTTTCTACATCCAGCATAAGGATTTAAAAAAATAATATGCAGCATGGAACATAATCAATTGTATCAATAAATAATATGCAGAAATGTAGAGTAATTATGTTTTTGATTCTTGAGGTTTGTAAAAAATATATGGTTAAATAACAGTACTAATTTTGTAGTGGTCTGGGTCTTCATTATTCTGATTTATGCAAGTTTCCTTAATTTTATTGCTCACTGCCTGTGTGAGATTGCTGCTTTATAGTGCAATCCTATGAACTCTTTTTGAGGAATAAGAATAATTGAACTCAGTGGGACTTCCTTTCAAGCATGGGAGTGTAAATTGGAGCTGTTAATTTACAATCTGAACAGAGGAGGATCCAATGAAGTTGGTGACAGGTAAAACAAATGCCCAAACCAAAAACAGTCCTTTGACTAATCTCATGGGGTGAAGATATATTTGTTAAAAGGACAATTCTGCAATTCTGCCAGAATAGTAGGTAATCATCCCCTATTCCTGTAGTGTTATGGATTTCAGAAAGACAATGATTCATCCCATTGCCTTTGAGGACAACACTTTTATGGGCCTGAAAAGGAAGTGAATTCCACAACAAACACATGTCAATTGCCTTTCAAGTTCCTTTTAATATTCTCTGTTGAGTGTGAGATTCCTTTCTCAACTAAGAGCAATGAGAGGTTGGTAAATAATGCTAATGAATTGTCTACCTAGCCACTCTAATTCGAAGGGAAACTTCATTGTTTGCAAGATTCAGGTCCAGTAGCACCTTAAACAACAACTAGATTTTCAGGGTATGAGCTTTTAAGAGTCAGAACTCTCTTGTCATCTGATCTAATGAATGGACACAAATCTGACATTAGAAATGGAAACATCCAGAAGCCAGTGGGTGAACACTTCAATCTACCAGGACATTCCATCAAAGACTTAAAGGTCGCTGTAGTTCAACAGAAACCTTTCAAAAACAAAATCCAACGGGGGGGGGGGGGCTGCTGAATTGGAATTCATATGCAAATTTGACTCTGTCAAGCTGGGACTGAATAGGGACTATGAATGGTTATCACATTATCACAGGTAACAGATTTCCTTTACAGAGGCTGGGTCTGGGGGAGCCCAGTGACACCTGGCGTGGGCTTTCGGGGACCACAGCTCTCTTTGTCAGATGCATCTGACGGGGAGAGCTGTGGTTATCGAAGGCTTATACTGCATTGGAATTGGTTTTGCTGCTACAAACTAACAGGGCAAACTCCAACTGACCCTAACACCAAAAGGAGATGTTTACATTTACTAGCAAAGGAATGTTTTGATTGCTCCCTCCCCCTCCCCCCCTAATTGCCTCTTCCCTCTGCTCTTCTGTGTTTGACCAGTCTCTGTATCAGGCATCTGACGAAGAGAACTTGATTCTCGAAAGCTTATGCTACAATAAAATTGGTTAGTCTTAAAGGTGCTACTGGACTCTTTTTGATTTTGCTACCACAGACTAACACGGCTAACTCCTTTGCATCTTGCTATCTGACTACATCTTGCAGAGAGAGAGGAGAAGTGTGGCAAGAGAGAGAAGAAGCAGGATATTGCCCTGTTTAGCCCAATAGGAGACAAGACAAGGAAATGACCCCCAGGAGTCAAGAGAGATGCTGCTCTCACTGTCCTAACTAAGTGATCCTTGCTGCCCCCTGCATAGAAGGCTCTTCTTCCTTGTTGCTGCTGCAGTACACCAGACATTGCTATTTCCAACAAGAAGAGCCCCCAAGATTCAAGCAAATTAAACCAATGGGTCCAATTCTCCAGGTCCCTGAACAAGGTGCCCCCCCAGCCATTGTAATTGCAACTGTGGCTCTTCTATTACTCCACATGAGGGACTTATGGGGGCAGGACTGGAATGGCAGTTTTTCAGTCAAATGACACCAACATTTGTGAGACCCAAATTGGATTACAGCATTCTATTCGCCTCTATTTTATCCTCACATCAACCCTGTGAGGTAGTTAGGCTTAGAGTATGAGACTGGCCCAAGATCATGCAGTGAGTTTCCATGACAGAGCGAGATTTGAACCTGGATCTTCCAAATCCTAGTCTGACACACTAACCACTGCTCCACATTGTTGAAAAAATGCATCACAGCTGCAAAAAGCAAATGTAATTTGATACATTCCAAAGATAATATATTCAAATAATATATTGTTAAATGTTCTGTAACACATAAGGTGTCATTTGATCTCACAATGTGTTCATTATTTTGGAATTCTTCAGGTGGCAATTCCTAGTGTTTGAGGTATATTTCCTGAATTTACAAAGAGTCATTGGATTGGGCAAGGGATGTATGTGAAGCAGTCTGTAATTCTTGGTAGACTATTTTGAAATCAGATGCTTGTTGACAAGCAATCTTTTGCATTTTCTACGGTGATTCTTATTGTGGAGGTGTTGGGGCTAATCTAGTAATCTTCCACAATAATGCAGATTAATGATCAAGAAAAAGAATGGCAAAACAACACCTTTTAAACAGTGTGTGGGCATGTGCAGTAGAAACAAACAGAACACTTCAGGCTCAGCTTCTCCCACATGTTCTAGTTCCAGTGTCTGACTGGAGGAATTTTCCACACCACACAAACAGGGAAAGGTGTTTTCTCTTGACATTTTTGGCCTCGATGCGATGTAAACTGTATGAGATGCAGACAAGGTTCAAAGACACTATACAAAAATACACATTCCAGACCTGTTCTTTAAACAGCTCTGACTCCTTATGCTTTTATGAGTGTCCATTTCCTCGGTCTCTCTTTCAAATTCATGCTTCTTAAATCCTCTCAGTTTTACTTTTATTATAATGGTTTGGAAAACCAGCCTTCTGCAAATAGACAAAGAACAGAGATTTCTGATGGTAGTGTTCATGGCCATGATTTAGGGTGCAGTTGCTAAAATGCATATTTGCAACAGCTATTTACATCTGAGGCTACATCCTCACAGAGGTTTTTCTTTTATTTTTTTTAATTTATGTCATTTATAGTCTGCCTTTCTCACTGAAACTCAAGGTGGATTACACAGTGTGAGATTAGTACAGTCAGTTTCAAGGACATTCCCATAATCAGTGCCATAAACTAGGTAAATGAACACAATTTTACAAAGACATAGCATTAGTAAGAATCCAGTACAGAGTTGAAGAAATGCTGAAACAGAACATAAGCAATTCTAGGACTGACAAGCACTAGAAGCTCATAGGAGCATGTATTTAAGACAACAGGTAGTATGTAAGCCAACTTAGTGGTGAAGTCTATGGTCCTTAACTCATTAACGAAGCATCTGAGAGCCCCTTCCTACACAGTATAAAACCCTTTTTGAATAATTTGGTTTTGCATCAATTGTGGAAAGCTAGGAGAGTTGGGGCTTTCCTGATCTCCTCAGGCAGGCTGTTCCACAAGGTAGGGGCCACCACAGAGAAAGCCCATGTATGGGCTGCTGTTGATTTCCACACAGAGGTTTTTCTCTTTCTTGGCTTCCAAATTGCAGTGCGGGGGGCGGTTTGGAGCATTTACATGGCATTGTTGTTTAATTGTTCACTTTCCAGGTTCTCCCCATCCTTGGTACATTAGTTCTTGGGCCTGGTTTGGTGTGATCTTTCAGTTTAAAAGATGCAACACACACTTGTTAGCAAGCCACTTAGACAGGAGGGTGTAAATTTTAGAAGGCCCAGCACACATCAATGCTGTTTTCCTCGCTTTTGCCCCTGCGGGCACCGTTCCCCATCCCCTGGAGGCTTTGCCATCCTCCACTTTTCAACTGCAGCACCAACAAGGCTACTCCTCATAGCCCCCAAAGTCCACAATTTCGTAATCATTTTGCTTTGTTTTTATTTTAGCAAGATTTTTTATTTGTCTGTTGGAGAGCTTGCGCTGTGTTTGTTCAAAATAGGCTAAGCAGCATGCCTGCCAGCAAAACTATGTGGATGGTTCAGAAACAACAGTTTTAACCTGGAATGATTGTGTAAAGGATAAAATGCAGTTGTGACACTCACTCCCCGATTGTCTGGATAAACGTGGTGTGGTGGGAAGCCCACAGGCAGCCAATCAGGCAGGTAAAGGCATATCTCTCTATTATGTAATATGTCTCTCTATGCAACAGCACTGTTCTAGTGCAAAAGGCATGAGCCTTTTGCAAGATCATTTACTATAGATACAAATACAAACAGAGAAGTTTCAAATGTCAGTTTGATTCACGGCCAGCCACCTGCTGATGGAAATTCCCAATTTGCTGTGTAACTGTGATACTATCTCCTGGCGATTAGGAAAGCAACCAAGTATATAGCTTTCAAAACAACGGTTGTTTTTCTTTAATGGAATTCATGGGAGTCTCCTATAAATGCTATTTAATTGTTCAGTGAGGTTTGGTGATTGTACTGCCACCACACTGCTGCATGCATTGATTGCCATTCCTCATTCCCCCCGCCCATATTGCCACTCCTCACTCCCCCCCCCATACAGTGTTCTTCTAAGAACTTTGTGCTTTTATATATGCTGTGTTCAATAATGTTCAAATGAATGGGGGTGTATTACTTTTTAATATAAAAAGCTTTAGTACTTAAACTAAAGCTGATAGCAAAGAGCTGGGGTGGATAACTGGGAATCCAATTACCACAGTAAGACTGTCAGATAGAAGTAAGCAAAGAAGGAAACCAGTAGAACTAGTTAATACTGCTTTATTTGCAAGGATTTTCTTGTGTTCCATAACAAGGACTTAATTTGAATGAAGGTGCTTGGGCTTAGACCAAACATTTGCACTGCAGAATGAAATTTCTTAACTTCTGCTGTCATGTTTCCCTTCCAAGCTTTTCCCGCTTTGTAGGGATTATACAGGAATATAGAATCTGTGTTATAGTATGGGTCCTATCCAGATCCTCAGCACGTAGCCACTCTTCAGTAAGACTTTTCCATCCTCAATACTGGGTACATTCTTCACGCATTAGAAACTGTCTGACAAGAACAGCACACCTGAAGTGCTAATTCTTTACAAAGGAGCCATTATAGCCAAGCCTGTTCATCTGAAGTCAAAGAACGTGGTTTCTGAGTCAAGGATAAGGTAGCAATGGCAATCTGTCTAGCTTGAACTACAGTTATTCAGATACTCTAAGTGTATGCATGTAAAATGTTTTACCCTACCTTTCCTCCCCCACAAAAGATGAATTTCAGATATAGTCAGAGAGACCAGAAAATAAAATATCAGATAAAAACATCAAGCAGTGGGAACAAAAAAGTCAACAATTAACCCCCAAAAAGCAGTCAAAAATTGTCACTGAGGAAGATTCCATCAGGAGAAGGCCTGCTGGAAAAGCATGCCTAATGGCAGCAACAACTGGGCCTTCCAGGCTGCCTCATGCAGCCAATTTCACAATAGGAAAGGCTTGGGAATGGGATGAGACTGAGAGAACCACATGTGGTGAAAATAGTAAGAAGCAGCTGTTGTGAATAATGAAAAAAAGTGAACATGTTCATATGGAGGGGCTGGAGATGCCAAGTTCCCCTACCTCCCAGCGGGATGGGGGGACCTGGCGCTTACATTGTCAACGTTCCCTGCTGTTTCCAGGAAGTGATGCCATCACTTCCCGGAAGTGATTATTTTAATTTAATTTAATTTAATTTAAAAGTCATCATTTTAATCTATGCATTAGGATGTTTTATTATTTTAAATTGTATATATGATGAAATATGTTTTTAAACTTGGTTGTGATCCGCCCTGAGCCTGCTGATGTGGGGAGGGCGGAATATAAATTAAATATAATTAAGTAAATAAATAAAATCATGCAGGCATGGGAAGCATGCACATGCTTCTCAGCAGGCTGATTTGGGCCCCAAGCAGGCCCGATTAGCCAGTTTGGGGCCTAAATTAGCCCACTGAGAAGTGCAGAAGCACTCTCAGGGGCAGCACAATGATGTCACTCCCAGAGGTGATGTCATTGCACCGCCCCAGGAGCACTTCCAGGAGGCCCATTCCCTGCCCTTTCCTCCCCCACAGACCAGGTGAGTAGAGACAGGGGGAGGGTGGGAGTGGAGGATCCCCCACATCCAGCGGGGGAAAGGCATCCCTAAGAGAGGCAGTCCTCAATTATGTTGGTACCAAGCCAAGAAAGACTTTAATTACAAGAAACAGTACCTTGAATTGAGCTCAGAAGGAAACAGGTAACCAAGTGCAACTTCTCCAGAGAGGTGCAATATGAACACAGTAGTTGCATCCAGTAGACAAATGGGCATCCACATTCTATGCCAGTTGAAATTTTAAATTTATCTTCAAGGGCAGCCCCGCATAGAGTGTGTTGCTGTAATCCAGGTTACATAAACTTGCATCACAATAACCAGGTCACAGTGGCCAGGTCTGATGAAGGAAGGTAATTTTTGAATCAAATGCAATTTAAAATAGCCACTGCATCAACCTACCGCTCAGTAAGCGAAGTAGAAACCAGAGTATTGTTTTTCCTGTTCAAACTACAGCCATTTGTTTTTCTATCAGAATTCTTTTGATTTTATTATGCAAGCTTCCAAGTGACAGGAGATCTGTTCTGGCAGAATGGGAGAGCAGCTAATTCTCATCTATACATGAAACAAGTAGGCTTATTTATGCAAAGGTAAGACAATGGTCCAATAAAATATATCATCTTGCAGTTAGAACAGCAGCTGTCTATGCCAGACAGTGCTGAAACAGCCTTATACCATCACCAGTCTCACTCTACTTCTCTTAATATTTGATATTAAGAGGACCCTGCAATCTCTTTTTTTCCCCAAAATTTTATTAGGTGAGAATATTAATACATACAACTTTCAAATAACATCTCAGTATCATTTCCCCCCACCCTTTCCCTCCTCCCCTTTTCCAGGACTTCCAACAGCTTTCCAACCCTATATCTTAATCTATTCCTTATCTATCCCCTTTTTCTATAACTCATTATATCATGTTTACATTCTACTTTGTTGAACTAAGCCCTATCTGTTAACTTCAAAACTATTATTATTAACTTAAAATCTATTATCTATTACTTTCTGTTAACTCCCAATATATTTAAGTTTAAGCTAACAATTAAATAAAGTATCTACTTTATTAATTCTACCAATATCTATTAACTCTAAATCCACTTAAATTTAGGCTAACAGCTTCATATGGTAAAGATTCTAATAATTTTCAAATTGCCATAATTCCCCTTTCACGTCCCACTTCTTTTCTAAATATGTTTTCAATCTTCCCCAACCAGTAAACAATTCTGCTAAATTCTGATCTCTCAGCTTTCTTGTCATTTTATCCATTTCCGCCATGTACAGCAATTTATACATCCAATCTTCAATAGTTGGTATTTCTTGCACCTTCCATTTCTGCGCATATAAAAGTCTTGCTGCCATCGTCATGTAAAATAGTAATGTTCTGTATTGCATAGGAACATCTTCCATACTTAAATTCAGTAGCAATAGCTCTGGGTTCTTCTTTATCTGGGTCTGCAAAATCTCATTTATTACTTCTATAATATCTCCCCAGAACTGTCTGGCTACTTCACATGTCCACCACAAATGATACAATGATCCTTCATGCTTTTTACATTTCCAGCATTTATCTGACATGTTTGCATTTCCAAGCGCAATTTTCTTAGGCGTTAAATACCATCTATAGATCATCTTATAAACACTGGGCAAATCCACATTACTCATTCTAAGTCGCATGTTCCCCGCATTCCCCACGCAATCCCGAGTGCCGGTCACATTACCTCATTAAACAGACGCATTTCATTCGCATTTCTCCCGAATATGTGGTCACAGGTTTTCAACGGGAGTATCACGGTGGCTGTGAACGGGCCAATGCACAATTTACGCAGTTTTTTAAAAAACCACCCCCCTTCCTGTCTCCGGCCGTTCCGAGAGTTCCTATTGGCTGATCCAACTTGCAAGTGCTCCGTAGTGTGCAAAAGACTGTTTTTGACTTCATAGCATTGGATTTATTAATTATGCTGTTTCTGAATCAAATCTGGTAGTTTGAAAAATCATTTTGGGGTGAATCCATCCTCAGAGCAGACTCGCGAAACTTCCTTTTTAACTGTTTTTTATTTTTTTTATTTTATATTACTGTAATATCGAAATTACAAAATATCGAAATAATGACACTCCAAGGAAGTGAAACTTCAGTAAAATTCAGGCACTGAACTGTCCTGCATAGGAAATGCCCACAAAAGCTTCCCACATGCTTCCAAATGTCCAAAAAAGAAACGGGAGAGAGCCATCAGTGCTATCAGTGGGGGAAAGAGAGGCATCATTATCTTCAATGATGTTTCTTTATAAGGCAAGATCGAAATAACAGAAAAGTACGCTAAAAAAAAAATAAAAAAAATGGGCGGGAAAAAAAGGTCCCGCCCAAAAAAGCGGTTTTTGAGCGGCCGTGTGACCGGAGGGACACGCGCGAAAGACAGATTGGAAGCAGGAATGTGAACGAAGAGGAAAAAATCACGGATTGGAGGCAAACGGAAGATATCCGATAAACATGCGGGTAATGGGTGAATGTGGATTTGACCATTCTCTTTGATACTGGTACATGTTGAAATCTTCAATGTAGTTTTCCATAAATATTCCCATGACTCCATTGTTATTTCTTTGTGACAATTAATTGCCCACTTCACCATCTGTACTTTGACCGTCTCATCCTCTGTATACCACTTCAAAAGTATTTTATAAATTTTAGATATCTTCTTTTTACTTTCTTGTAGTATAGTCTCTTCCAACTCTGAGTTTTTCCATTTGATTCCTTCTTTTGAACAGTCCGAGTTATAAAGGTCTCTAATCTGTCTATATTGGAACCATCCATAACAAGAAGATAACTCTTCCTCCGTTTTGATTCTTATCATTTTTTGTTCCTTAATCAATATCTCTTTATATGGTAGACATTGTTCTTCATTATAGATAGCTCTCGGATCGATCACTTCAAACGGTACCACCCAAGAGGGGATACCTTCGCCCAGATATTTTTTATATTTTTTCCAGATCGTGAAGAGGCTCCTTCTGATATAGTGGTGCAAAAACATGGAATCAGCTTTTGTTTTATCCTGCCACAAGTAGGCATGCCATCCAAACAACTTCTTATAACCTTCCAATGTCAAGAGCTTGCGATCTTTCAGTGACATCCACTCTTTTAACCAAACTAAACATATTGCTTCATAATATAGTCTAATATTTGGCAACTGCAGTCCACCTCTTTCTTTAGCACCACACAAGACTTTCATTTTTACTCGAGGTTTCTTGCCTGCCCACACAGAGTCAGAGATCTTCCTCTGCCATTTTTCAAATTGTTTAGTGGAGGACCCTGCAATCTCTATAGCTATCACAGAGAGGAAACAAAGTGTGGTGTAAAGGCCGCAGAGCTATGGCCCCAGTATTGGCAAACTCCTCCCCATCAATTAATTCAGCTCTGTTCTCTGCCTAGAATGGGCACAGATGAACTTAAACATGCTTCTGGAAAAGAAACATAGCTAACACACACACACAAGCTGTTCTAGTAGCTTTCTTGAACTTTCTAGAAACAGAGAAGCCCAAAGTGGATATTCAAAGCTGACCTGAGAGTGGGATATCTTTAAGACTGTGAAGCACAGATGGACAAAACTTCTCTTTGTTTAGGTTACAGCATCACAAATCTCAAATTGCCTATGTACCATTTGCCTATGTAAAAGGCTTGGTGCCTTTTATACTAATTCTGGAGGAGATAAGCAGCTTCTCCTGATTTGAACACAAAAAGTTGACTTTTCCGTTTTTTTAAACATTGGGACAAACAACAATTTCTCAAGGCTGCCTCCTAAATCTATAGCAGGAAGCCATAACTTGTGACACAGGAAGCTGAATGCAGAATCCCTCTCCCTTACCCACATTAATGTGCCTTGTGGCCTGCTTAGGCGCTTGACAGCACTCTGTTTTTACGATCCCAGACAAACATTATTGATGAGGTTTACAGGGTTCCTGGTGAGGCCTTATACCTTGGGTCACAATTTGTGCAGATCTCGTTTCTAGCTAAGCAGAATGGAATCCATGTTATTCACTGGATTACTCTCCCGTTCCAAGAATTAGATTAATTTTCCATTTTTAAGGAATTAATTAAGACATCTGATTTTAAAATGTAGAATGCTTTAATGTGATTGTCACACAATGACAGCAATTAGGAACATTTCTTTACCTACACATCGTGTTAAACCTGAAATAAATGAAAGGATGCTTTGGAATTAGGTGCTCAGGTGCAAAATTAGTGATCTGTGCTGTGTTTGTTACCACTATCCTTTGATCAGGAGACAGATCTCCTGATGAAATAGCTGTTTGAATATAGCTTTTCGCTTCTTCAGGGATCAGTTTAGCCTCTGCTGTATTAGTCTAGGAATAAATTGAGCATTTGGTAATATTTGACATGGTTCAAGCCACAATCGTTCAGCTTTGCATAGTATGTTATAGTGACATTATATGATACAGGCCTCAGGACAAGTATTGTTCATTTGAATGATTGTATGGTCCTATGATGCTTCATGAAATGTCAAGCAGAACTTTTCATAATGCACGCACACTGATTTCCCCAAACTTAATCCTCGCTTCATGAAGACACATAGTACTTATCAGCTGATTCACATCCTTTCTGTGGCAGGAGATGAAATGTATAGAGCTTTATGATCACCTTTGCTTAGGCATAAGAACATTCCTTTCTGGGTCAAATTGTAGTAGCATACCAACTGTCAGGATGTGGCATTGTATAAAATATTCACTGGGCTTTAGTGTCTAGTCAAAGTATTTACAGAAGCTATAATTCTGGAAACGGGGGGGGGCAGGGCGGGAGGTAGAGGACGGGAGAAGATAGGGAAGCGATATAACACAGCAAGACATTCAAAATCGTGAAGGAGTGGGAAGGCCACAAAATAGGCTTTATAGTTTTATTTTATTGTATTGCCATTTTCAAAATCAATTGTATTTGGAAATAGAGCGACTAAATGAAGAGACTGTAGATAGCTGGGGAAGCTGTGGTTTTATAAAAACAAACTGCTCATATATCGAGAATAAAAAGTGATATTGGCAGTGATTATCTTGTTGGCAAATGTTGCTTGTTTGATACAATGCAGCTGGGTTATACAAACAACATTCACAACACATTTACTGCAGATGAAAGCCCAATCTTGGGACTTTTAAAAAAATCTTTGTGAAAATTATAGTAATTACTGTTTGATACTGTTCAGGCTTCTAAGATTTTTATATTTATTTGTTTCTTTTCTGCCTTCTTTCCTCACCCATGTTTTGTTTGTTAGATCTGTACAGTGATATCAGAATTGCCAACTCTAGCTTGGGAAATTCCTGGAGATTTGGGGGCAGTGCCTGGGGAGGGTAATGTTTGGACAGGGGAGGGATGCAATCTCCTAGAATCTGCCCTCTGAAACTGTGATTTCTTTCAGGGGAACTGATCTATGGAGATCCGTTCTCATGCTGGAAGAACTAAAGGCCCCACCTGGAGGTCAGTAACCCCAATAACAGCCTCTCAGCCCCAAAATCTACACTGTCACTACAAATTGAAGAGTCTGGTTCTCCAGGGCCTTCAATGAAGTGTTTCGTTTTGTTTTAGAAGTGTTGAAAATATACAGGTAGTTCCAGGCCATATTAGAAAAAAGTCACAGGAACACTATTTTTTTACTTTGTGGCTCCTTGTTCTTATCCAAGGACTTGGGGCATTATCCTGCTGCCAGGACAGGCCCCTTGCCCACTGCCATTCCAGGCCCTGTATGGGTGTGTGTGTGTGTGTGTGTGTGTGTGTGAGAGAGAGAGAGAGAGAGAGAGAGAGAGAGAGAGAGAGAGATCCTTAGAGCTGGAGGATCATGCTAGGCTGAGAGAGAAGCAGGACCTATCCATCTATCCATTCATCCAAACCTTAGATTAGTTGAACCAGGGCTTGTAATAATAACCCTGCCTTAATATAAGGATTTTCAAAGGAATTCCATTTCAAAGTCTGGCACCATAATGAATTCATATTATGGGCTGGAGCTAATAGTCTACACTCAAACTTTTCATACTGGTTAGTTTCAGTTTTTACCCAGTGTCATAAACAGACTATTTTATCTTGTATTAAAAGTGAGTAGGAGTTTTATTTATATATAAAAGGATATGTTGGAAAACAGGAAGGTTACACCTGATGAATTTTGAACAGTCGGAGCAACACAAGTGAAACAAAGGGAATTCAAACCTAAAACTATTACTCCAAAACAACAGTTTAGTGATGCATGGAGATAGCTTACACTAGTTTAATACAAAATGTATCTCCTCCCAGGGTTGTACTATGTGCCACGATTCAGGACTATATGTAGAAAACACTTTCTATTGGATCCTGGTTGTTTGTAGAAGACACTGCAATGAGCTATCTCAAAGGGTTATGGTGAGTAATGCTCTCTTAAGATAGTCAGGCTATCCCAATAGGGAGTGCTAGCAATCTGAGACAGTGCTAGGGAAATCATCAAAGTTGGCTTGCCCACAGACAATAAATAATACATCAGCCTTCCTGTCTGGAAAGATACCGACACTGGCTGCTAAGAAAAACTATTCTGGTAGAAATTACCAAACACTTTTATGAATAATATTTATCACAAAAGGCCAATAACCTACTACTTTTCAATTCCAAAAAACACAAAGAATGCACAACAATAAACCAACACTCCCCCAAGGGGAAGGCATCCCGAGAATGTCTCTTAATGAGAAAGCATCACTCCTTTCTTCTTAAACGCGGTGGTCAATCGATGAACACATTCCAGTGACCAGCCCCTAGTTGGGAGACTCCGCAGAAAGGACGCCAAGCCTGCAGGGAAGACGGAAAGCCACCATGCGCTCTACAGGGCGCAAGCTGAACTCCTGTTTCGTATCCTCTTTTTCAAGAGCGCTATATGCTGGTGGTTGTGCGGTTCCGCAAAGTTGCACTCTCTCCTCTAGCTCCGAAATGGATATCCATTATCAGGTCAGCGTGATGAGTGATGCTTTCTCATTAAGAGACATTCTCGGGACGCCTTCCCCTTGGGGGAGTGTTGGTTTATTGTTGTGCATTCCTTGTGTTTTTTGGAATTGAAAAGTAGTAGGCTATTGACCTTTTGTGATAAATATTATTCATAAAAGTGTTTGGTAATTTCTACCATAATTGTGTGTTGTACTTTCCAGTACCTATGTTAAGTTACTAGTCCCTACTGTTGTGGGTTGTGATCTATAACCTCTGTTACCACACAGTGTTCCCTTCTGTAATTAATTCAAGAAAAACTAGTCTAGCTGCATAGGTTTTCCATTTGCTGGGGGTATGCAAGGTGAAATTCTTCAGAATGTCCCTGGATAACCATATCTCACATGATAGCTGTACTGACCTAACATGTCCTGAAGAGATTTCTACATAGCCTAGGTCACTGCTTAGGCCAACTTCCTGTGATATGTGCATTTTCTAGCCCACAAGGAATCTCTCTGTCTACCTGAGAAGGAGCCTATCCATGTTGCTAGTGTTAAATGTTATGATGATGAGGCCACACAGATGGTGTATGGCCAACTGTGCGGTAGTGGTTAGTGTCAGACTATGGTCAGGTTTGAATTCCCACTCTGCCATGGAAACTTGCTGGGTAATGTGAGGTGGGCTAATCACCTCATTGTAGCCTAACCTTCCTCACAGGGTTATTGTGAGGACAAGCTGGAGTACAAAACAATGCAAGCCGCTTTTGGGTCCCTATTGGTGAGAAAGGTGAGGTATAAATAAAGTAAATAAATAAACTGGATAGCTTGGCCATCAGAAGGAAACCTTGAACTGAACTGGCTGTGAGCAAAAGCCAAATGAGAATTGGAGTGGGAAAGTGAAGCTGCTCTTCCTAAGAGGCTGAATTCCAGCACTTCTAAGTATGGCAAGCCAGGAAATCCAATACACTAAAGCAAACCTAAGGAACATTAACTTAAGAATAAAGACGATGCAAAAGAATTAACACATTTTCTAGTTTATTAGTACAGTATTATATTTAGTTGGATATTAAGAAGATCCTATATGCATGTGGATAATTAACATTGTTTAATATATTACAAAGTACTGCTAGAGCTAGATCTTTTACTATCCAAGTGAAAACATTGACAACTTAACCTACTTAAGTCAGATCAAAATGTGTCATATAAAGGTTAACTATTAGTAAGGCTGTTTCAAGTGGGTAGCCATGTTTGTCTCTAGTAGAAGAGCAAAATTGGGACCCAGTAGCGCTAAAGACCAACTAGATTCCTAGGGTATGAGATTTCATTATCCCTAATTAATTTTTAAACAAGCTGCCATCAATGGCTCAACTAAAGCTTTAGTTGAATAATCTGCTGGTTAAAATTATTAAAAGTTGGAGCTAACCTAAGCACATGCACAGACCCATTTCCCAAATAAACATTTGAGCAAAAAGAGAAAAGAAGCCCAAATGCCTTTGCTTCAAAAAGTCTGGATGTAGATAATCCTCTACACAATGAGAAAGGCTTTGGTCAGCTGTTGGGCCATTGACTTGGCAAATCAAATCAGACAATGGAAAAGACTGTTGAGTCTTCTCTGGGTTTTTTTAATGCTGATTGGTGAAAATATACTAGTTTCAGTGCCTCAATATATGTGTTTTCCTGCAAGGAAACACCCTGGTTTGTCCCTAATTGAAAGCACATTTCCCCCCCCCCCCCCGCCTCCCCAGTTGGAATGAAGAGGCAGACACAAGATTTAGAACTAAAGGGCCACTTTATTAATATAACATCAACCATTAAATATGGCAAGGGCCAACTAGCGGTGCAGGTCAAGCCATGGGGTCAACCCTGGACCACCACCTTGATCTGTCTGGGTAAGCCCCACAGCTCCAGATGGGAGCCATCCATGAAATGGCTTTACCTCGGCGAGCCAGGCAAAATGGTTCCTCCCTTCAGGCTCCTAAAGCCTCAGCCATACAGCATGAGGGAAGAACTTGCACATGGGGTTCACTGCAGGCAGTCTCCAGGTGGTGGTAGCGATCACAAGTATACTATCCGCTCCTGGTAGACCCCATTTCCCCACCAATGGGAAATTGCCAAGGAGTGCTCACCAGCTCACTCCCTATCCTACTCTCAGTGCTTATGTGTTTTCCTGCATGAAAACTCCCTGGTTTATCCCTAATGGAAAGCACATTGAGGAGGTTAGACTCTGAACAAGTACAATTTTAAATGTGTTACACATAAATTCTGCATGCTTTCCCAACCTTTTTCCTGTTAATCTCTTATGCATGATTTGCTCTTCATTTTATGTCTCAATAAAATGCTCTTTTATGCTTTTTATAGGCCTTTATCAAAGGATTTCCCTGATCTTTATCCTTCCCAGCCTGTTCTTTATGAGTCTGTGTCTTGTTCTTTAGAAGATAAAATTGTGTTCCCAATAGAGTTGTTTGATGAAAATGTTTCTTCGAAAAGCCCACCCTTTACCACACTGCCACGTAGCCTTTTGTTTAATTGATGCTTGAGAAGTAATCAGATCTTCTGCTATTGTTTGCCCTTTGAAATAACAGAAATCTAATAGGAGCAAGTAGAGGGAAAGTGAAATCTCCCTTCATGGCAAAAAGAAGAGGAAAGAAAGCCTGTGTAACTCCATACCTCAGAAAAACGATGCCCTGGTTTCACTTTGGCAACAGGGATTCAGTTAATGGGTCAGCAAGTTACATCAGGTTTTTGCATGCCTTTAAACTGAAAAGGACAAAGATCACAGGCAAGTGAAACCTTGCCAATAAACAAAAGCAGGTTAAGAGGAAGAAACAGACAAAATGGAAGCGTATCTTTTCTTATTTAATCACAGGGTTGTTTTAGATGATGACTTCTAATTTTATGGGTCAGTGGTTGGCTGGACAGTTTCACTGTTTCATGCTTGCAGCAGCTCAAGTGCTGTGAGAGAAACAACTGCCAGAAAACATATTTAATATATTTGCACACACCTGTTGATCCTAAGGTTTGCTGTGCTAACAAAGTAGGGCTAAGGATGGAGCCTATAGTGACTGCAGCAGCAGGGCAGTTTCATATAATGCTATGTTATCGGCTAATCCCGTATCATGATCCACGTAAGGTACCAGGTCAATTGATCGCTATTTAGAAATGTCTTGTAACATGCCACCCAAGGGGGAAAAAAAACAATGAAGGAATAGAAACGGAGTGCAGGGAGCAAGAGACTGTAAGCCCATGAAAGATTATACTGGGAGGGGGGTCCTTTGGTTTCACAAGGGGTTCCATTTCCCACTCATCAGTGCACTTCCTCTAATGGGCTTGTACATAACACTGAAGAAACAACTGAACTTGTATATAATGGTAATGCTTAATGTTGTCATAACAACACCCAGATTCTTAATTAATTTTGTGTCTTGTCTACTGTAGGAATAGGATCGGGATTGATCAGACACTTTTTAGAGGAAGAGGAAGCTTAGTAGGTCCTTATCCATTCTTTATTACTTTTGTACCACCTCTCATGATGCAGCCCACCCATTTATTTTGGCACGTCTTTCCTGTGCCTTCTCTTTTTTTAATGGATTCTGAGCCCAACATGTGGTTTGATGGATATAGATCCCTTGCCGTTACTGACTACCCCATCATTAGACACAGATGCACATATGCAAAGCATAGGTAAGCAGACAAGCATCCTGCCTTTCTTGCAATATTTTGGGGCATCCTTGTGGCTACAGGAACAGGGGGTTGCTCATGTAAGCAGGTAGTGTGAGATGGCAATTTGCACAATATATAGGGTTGCCAACTCCAGGTTGAGAAATTGCTAGAAATCTGGGGGCAGAGCCTGCAGGGAGCAGTCTGGAAAAGGGGGGGGGGCTTGGTGAAGAGATGATGCCAATGAGTTTACCCTTGAAAGCAGCCATTTCTTCCAAGGGAACTTTGGAAATCAGTTGTAAGTCCAGGATATCTCCAGGCCCTGCCTGGAGGCTGGCAACCCTCATCATCAGAAACAAAAAGATTTGTTAAAGAATAAACTTCTTGAGCTACAGGACATCACATGCATTCAGTAAATCTGGCAGGCCTATATATATATTCAGTATATATACATGCATTCAGTATATCTGGCAGGCCTATATATATATTCAGTATATATACAAGCATTCAGTATATCTGGCAGCAGTGCAGCAGGTCTTGCTAGCTGGTACAAGTAAAATCACAGGTTTGAGAACTGACTCTGAATGCTTCACCATATATAAAAAGTTTTGAACATGTTAATCAAGCATGTCTAGGAGGAGTCTAGTTTGGCCTTTCCCCTCACAAAGCTAGGTTTTTTTTATATGCAGTACTCCCCCTCCATTAATTTAAGGGAGCTTTCAAACATGATTTCTCTTACCAGTAGTTGGAGCAGCAGAGTTTCAATAAACTGCACCACAGGGCTCTCCCAGTCCTGTGTTTCAGCTTTTAGGCTAACTATCACTGGTAAATAAGGCATCTTTGATTTTCAGTTCACTGTGCCATTTAAGATAGTGACTGACACTTACATTCTCGCTTATCTGTGTTAGGAAATGGAGAAAAAGAAGCCTTTGTGTTGTATCCTGGTACAAGACAAACTGTAATGAGGTATTGACTTTTCAGTTACAGTACCTGAGCGGTTATTCACTGTCTGATATATTAATTTAAAATTTTATATTATTGTTTTGTGATAACAAAAGACATGAACATTCTTTAGTTATTTAACTGGAATCATCAAATGCTTTAATTTTTTTATTACTGTTTATTTTATTTAACACAATTTATACCTTGCCTTTCTGCCTTCATAAGAATTATAAATGTAGATAATGGCTATATACTTTATGTTGCATGATTCACTTAGCAATACTTTAATCTTGTTTACTGGCTTACTTACATAATTTTAAGCAACTCTGTCTTAATCTGTTTTCATATTTTACTTACCTGTAAAACTCCTATGAAAAATATAAGAGAAAAACAAAATGTTCTAATATGGCCCACTTTGTTAAGCTGCTGGTTAAGTGATTTGGCTGTGAATCAGCACTCTGCCGGTTCAAATCCCACTACTGCCATGAGCTCAGTAGGTGGCCCTGGGTAAGCCACTCCTCTCAGCCCCAACTCCCTAGCTGTATTGTGGGGATAATAATAACAGTAACTTGTTCACCGCTCTGGGTGGGGCACTAATCTGTCTAGAAGAGCGGTATATAAGTACAGTTATTATTGTTGTTGTTATACAAACTGGCAGGTTTGAATTTTTGCATTAAGAAACTCATGTGCAATACTTCTTATATCATGTCCTCATTGGTTCCTTTCTGTTTCAGTCTGTCTATTCAATTGTTCTGTTACTTTTTATGTTATCTGCCAGCATCCATGCTAAGTATTATGCAAAACGTATCTCTCTATAGTTGAGACCTGTTTTAATCAGTTTGGCATGCTGCCGTTGTCTAAAAGTTTTCACTGTTGAAGCATATTTTTAAACAATTATTTTAACTAACAGCTGTGTGGGGATTTTGGATGAGCACAATCAGGCTTTACAGATAATTTTAATACAATTTTCCATTATTAATGCATCTTGTTTCTGATGTTGTTGTAGAAACAGCATGTTTAATTAAAACTATCTTCTTTTTCTGTCATGCCTTGGGGTGCAAAGTCTCTTTTGAGCCTGTTATCAGATTAGTAGATATGTTCAAACTGAACTAGACTTGAATATTTCTTTGAGGCCTACTTAAAAGGATATTTTAGTTAGGTCCTAAACATGTTTAATTATCTCTCATGTGCCTCTGACTGAAAACCACTCTGTAACCACTCTGGTTGTAACCTAAATTAACTTTAAGAATATGGGACTAGGTGACTCAGCAGAAAATGGAATGACTTGTGTCCGTTTCTATTTCTCTCTGGTGGGTGTGGTCTGGATTCACCCATCTCATGCAAGGTTTGTGGCCTGTAAAACAGACATGTCTACATCACACATTATTAGTGAACCTTATTAAGATGTAACTAGACAGAAATTGGCTGAATCATGGAGCTAGATGCCCAGGGGGCATGTTTGGATTTGATATGCTGCATTTCACCTTTCACAACTTTTTTAAAACTATGCATCTCTTGTCTTTGTGTGAAAGGACAAATTCCTGGATTTGTTTGGTTGTAACACAAATCAAAGATTACAGTAATAGTAGCCTCAGGGCGTACTCATCAGTCATCACATGCCAAATGGAGAGGGTGTGAAGCAATAGCTGATCCAGTAACTTTTGCATACCTTTATTCACTTCAGCACTGGGTTAAGTTTATGAACTGAAAAATATTTATTTCTTTGCAAATCTTAATGGTAGGAAAGGTCACACAGGTGAAGTTACCTAGTTTGTCTTCCAGTCAGGCATACACAACTTGTAACCCACCATGATGCACACAACTTGTAACTCACCAAGATGGGCACAAACTGCTAGTCAGGTATGGTGGGCCGTCTTGGAAAACTTAATGATCTTGCTGCCTTCCTAGGACTGGTAGAAAAAAATGTCAACCACTACACTAAACGTATAGAAGGCTAAATCCAACTTGGTAGGTGGGTCACAGGTCCAGTTCTCATGTCATCATTAGGCATTTTACCTTGTGCATGAATCATGAAGTAAATTATCCTGTCAGTGATTCTTTTTATGAGCACATCTATCTGACTTACTGACCAAGAAATCCAGGCGAGAAAGCATTTTTTCTCTTTGATCCTTGAGTTAGCGTGAAATTTTCAAAAAGTGTAATCTGAATTTCATCGGACAAAATACATGTCCTTTCCTAATTATTATCTAATAATAAATAAATTATTATTATTTAATAGTTTCCTGAATGCTATCAGATCACTTAAAATCCTAGTGGAGATTATTTTTCAGCTGCTTGAGATTGTTCAATGGAAGCCATCATGTGTGGTATCTACAGGCTTGCCATGTACCCGCTGGTGGCCCTGCCACCTGTGGGTACTTCCTGCTGCTGCTCAGCTGGGAGGCAGGACAAAAATGGGGGATGACATGCAGCATACCAGTGCACTGACATCACTCCCCATCACCCAGAAGTGACATCAGAGTGTCTCTGGGGAACTAGTATTTATGCAAAATCCAGAGAGTTTTGCTGAAATGCTACAGCTTCTCTGACAACGCACTTCTGGGCACATGGTGAGTAATGACAGCGCATTGCTGGCAATGTGATTGCATTGCCAGCAAGCCCCCCACCACACCCAGATAATACACCCAGATGGTGTATTATATTTTTTAAGCCCAACAAAATACAAAACCGACAACAAATTATTATTAAAATCATATTGAACAAATTCTAGCATTCTTTTTAATTGTATTGCATGGTTTGAAATTATACTGAACGCTATCACAAACAAGAAACAGACATGTAGACTTTAAAATGGTCCTGATTGCATTTTTAATGCTTCAGCTGTGTTGGGAAGCAAGTCTTCAGTTTTTTGTTTTTACTAATGAATTGTACTGAAAAATAATTTCCCCTCAACACTACCCAAATAGTTCAATAAAAGGCACCCTCTGAATCACTTAGAATTTCATCTAGCAGCACATCCTATTCCTTCACTCAGAATTCCTTCACTCAATTCTGATAATGAATTGAGACAGATGTTTTTAAAGCAAAAAGCAATTGGAGTTGGAATGTGTACTTGGAATGTAACTGACCAAAATCCAATCCAAATACACCCTGCTTGTTAACTTCAGAAGCCCTATTCACCAGTTACAGTGAATGCATGTACAATTTGTGCACGGTGTAAATTTGATTGTTCTCATATTACATTCAAGTCTAGGGTCGCCAATTTTGGGTTGGGAAATTTCTGAAGATTTGAGGATAGAGCTTCGAGAGGGTAGAGTTTGGGGGAGGGACCCTCAGCAGGATATAATGCCATAGAATTCACCCTTCAAAGCAGTAATTTCTCCAGGGAAACTGATCTGTTGTCTGGAGATCCCTAGGTTCCACCTGGAGGTTGGCAACCCTGTGACAATCACCATCGTTATCCAGGTACTAGTCCCTGGTTTTATTTATAAAGTGAATATTCTTTCTCACAAATAGATGTACACAGATAAGGCAGAATTCTCACAAACAGATGTACACAGATAAGGCACTCACTGTAACGTGGACAGAGCTAGATGGGTAACTAATTGAAATAAAATTTCTTCAGAGTTATTAGGCCTTATTTGGTTATGTGGCATCTGTGGCTGTATACAATTTTCATCTTCTGTTTCCTGTGCCTTATTTAAGTTTACATGTACTCAGATAGATGAGCTGTAGAGGAAGGTCAGCGGGGGACAGACTGACTCAGCAGATATATGTTTCTGACAAGTACAGCATCCACCCAAAACATTTAGCCTATGTTTGTGCTGAACAGTATTGCCCTTAATTGGCATTTTTGTTCACAGTGTTTTCCCAGCTGGCTTGGGGGGAAGATCTCATTCTATATAAGCAAATGTGGTCCTTGACAGAACTATTCTAGTTATCAGTCTCAGACTAAAGGCAAGGTTATACTTGAGCAAGCAAGCAAAATATTTATTGTTGTAGCTGTGGACCATAACATCCTAACTCCATAGCACAGTTCATTTCAGTACCAGTTAGATAGTCCATCATAACAAAATACAAGTTAATAAAATTTAAAATATCTGTACGAATAAATGGTACAATAAACCCCTGGAATAAAATATACTCATAATTTGGCTAAAATTCTTGTGGAACCTAAAAGTCTTGTAGGAGCAGCCGGGATTAATCTCTTCCTTATATTTGTTGACAGAAAGATAAGAGTGGCCACCTTAAAAGTAACATCTAGGATGGCATCAGACAATAAAAACTCAACGAATTCCTCCTCTGAATTAGAGAAATTTGTGAGGAGTGGGTTCAAAAAATTGTTTCTAATGAGCTCGTAAAAGGGGTAGTGTAATATGTAGTGAACAATATCTTCCACCTCATTGGAACTGCTGAATCTCTGCTATTTTTTGATATCTACCCTGGATATACGCTGATGGCATGGTTTGGAAATGCGCTTGGATAATGTCCTTAAATGGACATTGGGAAGGTCAGCTAGGTAACGTGAAAGAAATGTATTTTTCTTAAACCTAGAGTACCAAACAGAGAATTTAGAGTGGCATACCTGGTTAATGTCACGTAAGGCATCCTTACCAAAAATCCACTCCCGTGTTTTACCGAAATCCCAGCACTTTACTGTCTCTAGAGAGGGCAGGGAATACAGATGTAAAATACAGTTTAGACCACTGATTCACATCACTATAATACTGGAGACTGTATTTTACCAAATGGTAACCCGGGGTGCTGTCAAGCTTTTTATAATATTTTAGTAACTTCCAATGCACTCTTGATGTAATTGATGGTAGACAAAGTTCCAGTCTTAAGTTAGACGTGGGGGTTTCCCTGGGGGAAGCCCAAGATTTTCCTTAGAAAGGTGTTCTGGGTAATTTCTAATTGCTTAAAAAAAATTTCATTCCACCCTCAAATTTCTGCCCCATATAAAAGTTGCACTATCACCTTGCCCTGAAAGACCTTTAGGGCCAGCAGGATTAATTGCCCCCCCTTTGAGAAAAATAATTTTAAAAGAATACCCATAGTGATAGAGTAGGGTGAATACCCACAGCTGATATAGTATGGTGTGCCTGTCACAACTGGGACCCCTGGGAAACTATGCCTAGATATTTAAAGGAGGAACATTGCTCTATTCATGGGCATTAACTGACCATCTGTGCTTAAGACAGTTGTTTCCAAAGACAACAATTTTTGTTTTGGTGTGGCTGATTCTTAATTCCTCCCTATCACAGTGGTCCACCAGGCTGGCTAACAACCTTCTAAGACCAATTTGGGTAAATGACACTATTGCCATGACATCTGCATACAATAGAGCGGAGATTTTCTGACCAGCCAATGAGGGGGAAAAGGAATTCTGAGAGTTCATGGCCTGAATAAAATCATTGATATAAAAATTAAACAAACAAAAAAAAGGGACCAGCAAGCAACCTTGTTTGACACTTTTTCTTAATGGAGTGAAAGCCATAAGGGAACCATATGGATCCACTTTTACTTTAACTGAAAGTTTAGAATGTAGTTCTCTCAAAAGCCTAAGGAGTCTTCCATCAATATTTGTTTTGGCCAATTTGCTCCAAAGTCTTGAATGCTCGATGGAATCGAAAGCTGAAGAGAGATCAACAAAAGCAACATAGAGGTGCCTTCTGCTATTGTTAGAGTATTTGTGAATCAAAGCCTTCAAGGTTAGGCAATGATCAATAGTGCTACGGCCCTCACTGAAACTATCTTGTTCAGGCTAAAAAAGATTTATTGAGTCAATCCAACCTTCCAATTTAAGGCCAAATCCACACGGCTCAAGTTTGCCGCTATTTTCCCACCATTTATGCGCTTCTCAGAGGGCTGTTCGCATACTCTCACCTCAATCCCGCCATTCTTTCGCATCTGTTGTGCTGCGCCTTGGACGAGTTTGTCATGCTTTTCAATGCTTCTCTTGCACAGTTCTCACCATGGATGTGAACAAATAGAAGCAGTTCACAAAGAGATCGCCCCCTCTTAACCACCCCCACTTCCTTGTTTCTTGCCTTTCCGGTACACCGTCCCTCTTTGCCAAGCAATTCTTATGGTCCCAACTCTGTCTGAGGCATGCCCCTACCCCCGTCCAGTTTATTTTTTTTAAAGGGTGCTTTTCTAGCGCTATTGTGCAAACCCGTTTCAATTCCCAAGCGATTTGGGAAGTGGCGTAAAAAGCCCGTGGAGGCATGGGGGGGGGGCATTTTTATTGCAGTGAATAATGTTTTACTGCCAAAGGACAGCCTAGGTAATTTCCGATAAGTGGACTGTGGCTGCAAAGGTTGACTCTTTCCAGGTTTTTTTTAAAAAAATTAACTATCGGTATAGTGAAAAATCGCTATCCTATATATATAATTGAGCGGTAACACAGTAGTCCGTGGTAACTGGCCATGCGAACACCTGTGTCCCACCAATGTCCGCAATCTTTTTCAGTGACCCATTGTGCTCTCTTGGGGCTCTCTGACCAACATAAAATGCTACTTCGGTCTCTCATGGCCTGAGCATGCAATGCAGCATGGTGTTTTCTATGAATCTATGAGCATGCAATACAGCCGAAAATCAATATAGCGGAAATCTCTCATTAATTTTTTTTAAAAACCGTCATGTCATCATCGGCGACAGTGGATCTAGACCCTCCCCTTATCCTGCTTTTCTCCCAGGGATGTGAACGAAGCATAGTGTGACACTGACTCAGTAAGAGAGGGGATGTGAACACAGCCTGGGACATTGCGGGACAGAATCCAGTGCAATAAATGCACAGGAAAACTGGAAGGTAAGGAAGTGTGGATTCGGCCTAAGCAAGAGACGACGAGTGTATAATTTGGAGGAAATATCCAGCATACTGATAGGGCGATAGTTTGCAGGGTCTTGCCTATTACCTTTTTTGTAAATGGGAATTATATTCCTTTGTTTCCAAGTAAAAGGGATAATACAAGTATGGTCAATTTCTGAAAAAGTCTGGCTAAAATTGGGCACCACCACTGAGAGTTTAACTTAAACTCTCTGGGGGCACCATATCCTCCCCTGGGGCTTTACTTGTAAATAAGGAGTCGATCAGCTGCTTATATTTGAACTAGCTGTGGGGAGGGGCAATTGATGCAGAGGTTTCAGCCTTATCTATTCACAGCCAAGTATCTTTGGGAAAGAGGCAAAAGCTGTCCCTGTGTACTGCAAAGACAGGAAGGCAGCTGTGCTGCTTACTCCCAGCCAGCCAGCAGTAATGTGCCAGAGGTCTTTCTTCATACGGTCCATTCTTCAACACTGCCCTCCCTTCAATATGATAGGCAACCTGACTGTTTTGTAGGTTGGAGGCTGAAGTTTCCACTCTCAGACCTGGGTCCATATGAAGTACAAGAGCTATGAACAGCTCATACCTCTCTGCAAGAGAGAACTCTGATTGAAGATCAGATCCCTTTCCTCCTTGTTGAGAAGCAGCAAAGCAGCCCTGTGGTGAATGGATTAGGCAAGGAGGTAAGACCTTCCATTTCTGTATGTCTGTATGTACATTATTTATAGTCTGAGACTCAAGGCAAATTACATAGTGATTTACACATAAAGGTGGATTTACACATAAAACTGTAGAAACACGCCCCCCCCGCCTTTCTTTCTCTTAGTGCAGAGGAACATGTGGGTAAGGGGAGGCAAACCTGTCCTCCCCTCCCTCTTCTCTCCCGAAGATCTTGGTGGAAGCACTTTCTTTCTCCCCAACTGGCCTACAAAGAGGAACTGTAATTGCTTCTACAACAGGGAGGTTTCGTCCTATATGCCGCAAAGTTAAGAGAAAAGATCCTTCATACGTTCATCAAAATTTATTGCAAAATTGCAAGTGGAAATATGTTTCTCGTTGAAATCAATGTAAACATCACTTCATGGTTTGTTCTACTGTGCAGTTAGGTACATTTTATAAAGGGTGAAAAAATTTCTGCACTGTGCAATAATTCTTGTTAATGCGGCATATGGAGTAATAAAATAAAAAGGAAAAAATGGAAAATGAGGAATTGTTTTTCTTTCAATCTTCTTAACCTTATATATTATGAAACTGATTATTTGACTATTCTATGCAATCCTAACACTTTGGGGGGAGTAAGTCCCATTGACTATACCTGCTCAGGATAGCACTGAGTAAGTCCCATTGACCATACCTGCTCAGGATAGCACTGAAAGGTGTTTCTTGATTCATACTGAACTCTGCTTAAAGCAGTGGCTTGCATCCTACCATTACGCTGAGCAAAACAGAAGCCTTCTCCTGCCTAAGGAGTCTTTAGTTGGAAGTAGCTTTTTCAACAGTAAACAGACACATCTGTTGGTGGAAGGATCCTTACTTTGTAAGGATACAAACCAGTATATGTAGGTATACAACCATTACATAATAGTACAAAACACACCAAAAGTGTCCCGACTCTCTTATCCTTTTCAATGCACTTTTTCCTATTTCTTTCTTCTTACCTTTATTTCCCAACCTGCCTGCATGTCTGTCTCTTTCTCTGTTAATTCTCATCTTCCTTTTCCTCTTTTTTGTTCTTTTTGTTTCAAGAAGTTCAGGGACAATGTATGGGCTGCCTGTGCAATAGGAAACAAAAGATTAAAACAAACTTGACATTACCAGCGTACATTAAAATGTGAAATTGTGACTTGGGATTCCCTGTTGAATTTAGCATGAGCAGTAGGATTTCTACCTCTGCAGTGCAATTCCTTGCCTTCCACCTCCTGCTGCAGCACAAAATGCTGCTTCTGGTGAACAGGAAAACCCTGGCAATCATGGATTGGTTCAGTGGGGTCTAACTCAATATTTTAAATTAACAAACTGAGCAAAACTCAAATAAAATTTTCTGCACATACATCTATTTCAGAGACCAAGCTAGATTCCAGCTCCCATAACTTAATCCAAAGATGTTGCCTACCCTCAAAATGCTGGTGTTTATGTGACTCATTAGATACTCCCGAAAGGGGGTAAATATGGAATTCCTGACTGTGGAAATGGCATTCGAAGCAAAGACAATTAAATGCATATCAGAGAAGATACACAGAAGAAACTCCCAGGGGACCACTGACTGAAGACAAAGCTTCTAGAAAAAATGGTTTAGGAAAGCACTTTTATAAAGGAAATGGGACTCTGAACTAGACTACATATAGAGTAGCTATTATCTGTTTTCTGTAAGCATTACTGGGCTTTCACTGCATTTTTAATACTTCTGTAATACTGTATTCTGTATAGTTTATCAATAAGTCTTGTTACACTGCTTATTAAATGTCTGTACTTATCCCCAGTTTCAAACCTCTGGTCTCTTTCCATTGCAGTTGTATCTATCATCCATCCATTCTTCCCCTTTGATTATATTATTTGACAGTCAGGACTGAGAATCTAATCTGGCATGGATGTTGTGTTTGTGTTTCATAAACTGTGTGGTGCAGATGTGGGGTACCTGCCTTGAAATGTTCTGCACAGCTAGTTCACTGGGTGGATTTGTGTAAATCAATCACAATATAAACTATTTAAACTGCTTTGATAATAAAGTAGGAGTACAGTTATAATGTAATCCTTAGGGAAGCATGGAAAGAAAATCAGTTTTGATGGACCAATTTAAATGATCGTGTAATATGCATAATAATTACTGTGGTTGTGATGAGTTTGTGACCTTTGGGGAAGGCAAGTAGAGGGACAGAGCTAAAGTCATTTCTAGCTTCCTCCTGTTTCAAGTTTGACATAACCTTGTTACTGTTTTACATTATAAATCTTGTATGGAATTCATTGTTATGATTTTTGCATCCTAAATGCAAATGTCTGCTCTTTTTCAAACCAAGAAGTCAAACTAGGCTAATCACTGGTGTTGGGATTTTATTTATATGTAATAAAAAGAACTTAGACATATAAAGTAGCTGTTAAGTAATCTATAATGCAAATAATTGCTTGCCACAGGTCTGAAAAGAGAGTATGATGGTAATCAATAGCTCATCAATGACTCAGCAAAAGCAGCTTGGGTCATAAATACCAACTGCAACAGTGCTACACCCACTTATTGTCTGTCTGACCCTTGCAATTAAAGCTCTCTCAACAGTGGCTCTGCTACAGAATGAGACAGAGGCTATAGTTAGTTTTCTCTTTGCTCTCATATACCTTTATATGTAAATAGGGGAAGGGAGGGAAGGAAGATAGAAGAAGCAAACTGATTGGTTTCTCTCTTCATATAAAGGAATTTGGAGGGATAGATGTTGAGTATTTATCTCATGGTGCACTGAGATTTTTTTATTTTCTGAAGCAAATTTCTAGATCCCATTTCCTTACATACTCGTTTAGTGTACATGTGTTCACTATACATGCATCGGTTGCACATATATGCATGTCTTACAACCATACACGTTATTTATAATAATAATAGTGATAACATTTGATTTATAATAATAATAATATTTGATTTGTATACTGCCCTTCAGAACAACTTAATGTCCACTCAGAGCGGTTTACAAAGTATGCCATTATTATCTCCACAACAAAACACCCTATGATGTGGGTGGGGCTGAGAGAGCTCCTAGAAGCTGTAACTGACCCAAGGTCACCCAGCTGGCGTTAAGCAGAGGTGTGGGGAATCAAACCCAGCTCTTCAGATTAGAGTCCCGCACTCTTAACCACTACACCAAACTGGTTTATATATCGCTCTTCAGGACAACTTAATGCCCACTCAGAGCAATCGACAACATATGTTATTATTACCCCACAAAAAACACCCTGTGTGGTGGGTGAGGCTGAGAGAGTTCTGGAAGAGCTGTGACTGACCCAAGTGGAGGAGGGGGAAAATCAAACCCAGTTCTCAGGATTAGAGTCCCGTGCTCTTAACCACTACACCAAACTGACTCTCCATACACAATTATTTCCACACACATACTAATGTACATGCAATCTGGACCCTGGATTTTTGGGGTACTGGTCCCCAGGTACAAAATTGGAATGTATGAGCATTCAGATGTTTGCACAACTATACGAAGAACATGAATTTACATTCATACAACATATCCTGTGACAGGTCACATAGATTCTGCTCAAATATTATCCAGCAAAATGCCATCAGAAATAAATGAAGAGAGTCAAAATCCAAAAAGTGCATGCAGGTCAATCTTAATAATAACATTCAATTTCTATACCACCCTTCAGGACAACTTATTGCCCACTCAAGAGTGGTTTACAAAGTATGTCATTATTATACCCACAACAAACACCCTGTGAGGTGGGTGGGGCTGAGTGAGCTCCAGAGAGCTGTGACTAGCCCAAGGTCACCCAGCTGGCTTCAAGTGGAGGAGTGGGGAATCAAACCCGGTTCTCCAGATTAGAGTCCCGCGCTCTTACCCACTACACCAAACTGGCTCCTATTTATAGATCCAGAGGAGTTGGCCGTGTTAGTCTGTAGTAGCAAAATAGAAAAGAGTCCAGTAGCACCTTTAAGACTAACCAACTTTACTGTAGCATAAGCTTTCAAGAACCACAGTTCTCGATGCATCTGACGAAGAGAACTGTGATTCTCAAAAGCTTATGCTACAGTAAAGTTGGTTAGTCTTAAAGGTGCTACTGGACTCTTTTCAAACTTATTTATGATAGCAATTATTGGAGGATACCCACCAAACCCTCTTCTGCCTATACAAATATATGCTGTTATCCTCAGTCATATTATCAGTCATTGACTGATGTACACAATTACGAGCAGTTCCACGCTAAAAAGATGAGCTGCTTGTCATTTAACTGTTATTTTCCAGAAACCTTGAGAAAAGGGAACTGGGATTGACAAATATCTTTCTTCGTCCTGTATAACTAATGAGAAACACTGGCATGAAAAATTATTGGAAATTGCTCAATGACAGAGTTATTTTGTGGCAGCTAATATTGTGCTAGGCCCAGGAGAGTTTACCCAACATAGGTCTTGCCAACTTTCCTGTGCATTTAACAGCTGTATGTCAGGTCTTGGCCACTACCTGTATCAGTCACACAGAAAGCCATGTACTGTAATTATTTAGTATTCTTTATTCCTCATTATTATGAAATGTATTTATTTGCCTCGTTTATCTCTCAAAAGTGGTTTACATCAAGTACCTCAGCTCTATTTTATCTTCACAACCACCCTGTGAAGTAGGTTAGGCTGAGAGGAAGTAACTGGCCCAAGGCACCTGGCAAGCTTCCATGACAGAGCGGGGATTCAAACCACCAAAATTTAAGGTGAACATTTTCCCATGCTGGGAGAACATTCAGCAGCAGATATTTTATCTTTTTATTTATTTATGTTATTTATAGCCTCATTGAGAAAGGCAGATTACACAGTGCAAAACAATGTAATCAATAGGATGAGACATGTGATAGGATTGGGACTGTAGAAACCTGAAACAAAGCTGAAATCTGTACAAAACATAGTAATAAACATGACATGTCATGCAAGCAGTAAATTATATTACATAAGTAGACATGAAATGCACTGACAAGAAGATGGTTAGGTTTACAGGTCCCCCCTTGCAACTGGTGGGAGGTAGGGGGGAGGGAATGGGAACTTACCAGTGTGCATGACCATGCATGATTGTGTCTCCAGCCAATGACATCACTTTCAACATGACCCAGAAGTGATGGAGTTGTTTTCACTGTATTTTGGGCCAAGTGTTAAAGAATCAGCCCTGGTGGCATGACACCATCACTTCTGGGTCACACCAGTGAGCAGAGGCATAAATTGCCACAAGAATGCCCACCATAAATGATCATCTACAAGACTAATCAACAGATTAAAGGGTAAAGGTAGTCCCCTGCCCAAGCACAAAGTCATTACTGACCCATGAGGGGACATCGCATCACGACGTTTTCTTGGCAGACATTTTATGGAGTGGTTTGCCATTGCCTTCCCGAGTCATCTACACTTAACCCCCAGGAAACTGGGTACTCATTTTACTTACCTCGGAAGGATGGAAGGCTGAGTCAACCTTGAGTTGGCTACTTGAACCCAGCTTCCGCCAGGATCGAACTCAGGTCGCTACAGTACTGCAGCTTACCACTCTGCACCAAGATTAACACATACCATATACAGCAGAAAAGTCCACAGTCCCGTTCCCTTCCTTAAAACACGTCCAAGACTATTATAATATAGCCCAATCATCTTTATAAAAATGCCCTTCTTAATAATTTTGTTTTACATAATTCGTGGAAAGAAGCATAGGAGCCTTCTGACCTCCTTTGACAGAGCATTTTATAAGGCAGGGGCCACAACAGAGAATGTATGCTTATAGGCAATTTGCAAAGGCCTTGCTCAGATAAGCAAATTTGTTGCTCATCATCATGCTATAAGCACAGGAAAAAAATGGCACTCTAACGGATAGATACTTCCTAAACAAATTGTTATGGGTCTGCAAACTAGAGTAATCCTCTGCAATTTGGAAGTTATGATAACTAAATAAAAAAAATTAAATTCTAGAACCAAAGAGCTTAGCAATAATGTCAGAAGTAGACTGCAGTTTTTGAAAGCCTGTTTGTGGGAATGTGTGTCATCAAGTAAAGTTTCCAGTCATGTGAAGATGGATGGTGCAAGGCCAAAGACCAAGGTTGTTTCTCAAGTAGGCCTTCCCACATGATGAGTTTAACCCTTAACAGAAATGATGCACATGGTGAATTACCCCTATGGGATTTTGAGTCTTGATGGGATTCTGTATGTACAAACAAAACTTTAACAAAGCGCTGCCCACACCAATACGCCAAGCAACAGATAGCTTGCCACAGGACGATTCTGATAATTTTATGAGCAGTTGCTTCTTTTACACAAGTTTGCTTAAGGTCTTTACTGCATTTCTTTCACCACCACTCAAGAAATGGAAGCCTCAACATCTCATCATTCTTGTGTTCAGCTTTGTCATAATGTGGAACAGGTTGTAAATTGAGGAAAACTTTCAGCACGAGTGCCTTCTAAAAAAAAGTCTCAACATTTGTTATGGACATAAACACATTAATTTTTCCCTCAAAAACAGCGCACGTGATTTAAAAAGATTTTTAAAGATTATACGTTTAATATAAAATGCCTGCTATTCAATATATAGGAGTAACTAACAAAAAGTGAGAGCCAGTACCTCCCCCCGCCGCCCAGCAAACTGTCTCGCGGCTTCTTTTGCAAGACATTGGGCAACGTCGCTGTTTCTGTGTCCCGTTCCCAGAAAGACCAACGAGGCAGGCGCAACACGTGGACGGGAACGCTACCCGGTTTCTATGTACAAACAGGCCTGGCGCAATCTCTGTTGAGGGGTAGGGGAGGAGGAGGCTTTTGCCTTCCCCGCCGGAACGCCAGCCTCTTCACTCTATTGTGCGGCGAGGGGCTTTGAAAAGTGAGATTCCGCTGCAGTTTTTCCACGGGGGAGGGGGCACCTAGGCGTTGCAGATCTGCAGCGATTTCCTCCGGCCCTTTGAATCTCCCCGCCCCCAGCCACAGCCACGGGCATCCCTTCTCCCCAGAGCCTCTGGCTGCAGCCGGGCAATACGGCGGCTGTGCGGCTCGCCCTTGTATCGAGCGCTTCTCCTCTTCCAGCAGCCGCCATACTGCGGGGCAACCCAAACTTGTTACACACTGGCACCAACTCCTCCTCCTTCGGTCGCTGCCGCCGCCCCCATTTCTATTCCCATCAAGTGCTGCTGGGCGCGTCGCGAGGTCCAGTTAACCTGCTACTGGGAGGAAGGGAAAACGGCTGGGGAACTTGGAAGAAGCAAGCCGAGCAGGTAAAAAGCTTGGCCGGGGGCGCATGCTGGCTGCACCCTCCCTGCTTCTGGGGGCTGCAGGGAGAGGAGACGCGCTAAAGGAGGCGGTTCCGGCCCCTTCAAATCGTCCTCTCGCTGCGGGATTTGGGAGCCGGCGCCTGCTTGCAGGTTGGGGGTTGCTGCTGTAATGGGTTTGTTGTGGCGGGGGCGGGGGGCGGCGATTGCTCGCGCGGGCAGGGCTGGTGGAATGCGAAGGTGGCTGGGGGTGCAGGGAGGAAGGCACAGGGACGGAGGCTGGTTGATGGGAGAGGGGAGCGTGGCGTCTGCGATCGGAAAATAGCACGCAGCGATCCAAAATAACATGCTGTGTTGCCAGCCGAGCCTTTCCGGAAGGACCTTGCGGCGGGGGCACGTATGGGGCGCTGTGCTAAGGAGATCAGCTGCCTTTTCTGGGCTCTGGTCGCCTGACAATCGAGGGCGAGGGACTACTGGACCCTGGCTGGGTTTGCAGCGGGCGCCGCTCCCCCTCCCCGCCCGTCGAGTGCTCTGCAATTTATGCCGGCCTGAAAGGGGTCGTTCCCTCCTGGTTTTGAAAGGGAACCAAGATAAGCCCTCAAATGATTCAAAACCCGTCCCTTGGGGCTGGCGTCTCAAGGACCTTTTACAGGTTATGCATTCTGGCGTGTAGCGGAGTGGGCGGCTTGATTGCTCTGGAGTTTGCATTGCAGTTTATTTCTTTGCACGCCTTCCCAATAAAGCAGCAGCAGCGACAGCCGCCGCCTCCCTCTGTCGTTCCCTCTGCAGTTTCCCTGCAGTAAGAGCTTGTGAAGTGACCCAGACGCAGAGTTCAGGCTTTCTTTCCTCGCAACCGGTGTTAGGATGTTCACCTGCCTCCATAAACCTGCCGTAAACTCCCCCCGCCCCAGCCGCCCTCTTTATAATCTGGATAACAACGGTGCTTCTTTGTGTGGAGGCGCCAACACGAGATGTGGGCTCCTGCACCGCTCTGTCATGATTTAAGGAATATTTGTCTTTCCCAGCTGTTATTAGACATTTAAAAGACCTTTTTTCCCAGTGAGACTTTGCATAAGGGGAATGGGAGGGGGGGGGCTTTTGTGATGATGAAACTGCTTTGAAGAAAGGGGGAAAGCCCAGCCTGTCAAAAATTTTTCAAACTCATCTCTGGAAAGGGATGCAATATTCGTTTTAATTTGATTTGGAAAGCGAGATTCAGCTTTAACATACATAAAAATAGTTGGTAAAGGAATAAAAAGAGTATAAAATAAAACTATAACTGTAATGCTTTTTGTTGATGGGCATGATGTCTGTGGGTTCATTTCCTCAATAGGGCTGATGTTGCACAGAGGGTAATCTAAAACAAATCAGAGTAGTTTGACAGGTGGTGAAGTTTCCTGTTCGAATCCAGTTGAGCCTTCCTTCCTGAGAGTGCTGCTTTCAGATATTGGATGGCGTGATAGCTTTTCTGAGGCAATGGTGTATGGCACCAGCAGGGGCTGGCAACATTTGGAGTGGTATTAATAACCTCCGGAAGCTGGGATGGGTTTAGACCTGGAGTGCTGCCTTGTCTTCAGGACGTGATCATAGTGCTTTGGATTTTGCCATCCCAAATAGAAATGGGGATGCTGAGGGGGAACTAGATTGCACCTGTTGAAACTATTTGCCTTCCTTGAGCTGGGCTATGGTTATTGCCAATATAAACATGGAAAAGATACGTGAGCTGGCTTTTGTCCCTTTGTGATAAATACAAAACTGCAAAGAGTTCATATAGGTAATTTTTTTATTATAAACTGAATTCAGCATTTAATCCATTTAAAACTTTCTTCTGTCTATTGTTGTTAGTTTGTTTTAGTGCTGAGGTCTTATTCCTTTTCCCCAGGTAAATGAGCGTAAGAACAAATTCTTTGTAGAAGTTACTAATGAAAAAACAACATATGCCTTAACAGACCTCATTGCCTTTCAGCTGGTTATAAATGGGAGGTTCCTCTTTTCTTTGCATTGTATGAATAGGGTGATCTGAATCTGATGCTTTCATGTTGTGGCTGTGCACATCTCCAGTGAGTTTGTTCAAAGCACAGTAATACTACACAATATTTTATACCACAATAAAAAGAATCCATGGTAAAGGATTTTATCATGTGGTTAATACTGTAATGTCAACACTTATATGCTGTGGGATGGGTGGAAGATAAGAAAACTTTCCTTGTGGTTCCAGAAGACTCTCAAAATGTGTTGACTGCGCATTGACACTGTTGGGTGACTGGTCTACCACGTAGCCTTGGGACAGGTTGGTTGATGGTTCCTCTATTCCACAATAACTATTTCTCCTATCATTCCTAGTTCTTTTTATCTTTTTGGCATCAGGTCACAGCCAACTTAAAGGGACATTCAGAGGTGATCTGCCATTGCCTGCCTCTGTGTAGCAATCCTGGACTTTCTTGGTGGTCTCCCATCCAGGTACTAACCATGCCGACCCTTCTTACGTTCCAGGATTTGATGAGAGCTGGCTAGCCTGGGATGTCTAGGTCATGGGAAAGGTTACTGCTACCTGTTTGGATGGCAACCTCCCATTCAATTAAAGCGTTCATTCTAAATTTACAGTTGTACAGGACAAACCTTTGTTGCAAGTCTCTATTCATCTTGTAGTCTAGATGTAAATGAAATTATTCTGATCTAGTTCCAGTTTATTTCTTTACTAGGAAAGACATGTTCAGAGAAAATCTCCAGATTAAACTAAAGTTTTGAATTGATTCTGGATTTATAATTGGGCTGGACAAGTTATTTCCAGGATGTCCAGCTCTCTGGTGAAACATTTCACTTTTAGAAGAAATCTACAGTGGAAGGCTAGAGTAATTAATTCAACACTTTGAATTACTATAGGTTTGTGCCTTGCCAGTGTACATCGCAGGTTGAGTCTGTCATGGACTCTAGTCCTTGTAATCCAGATGGACTCTGTATAAGAAGTTGTAGATCATTGTATGTAGTTAAGTCCTCTAGTTTCTGTTGTTAAGATCTGCTACTGGTACTTATTTTGACATCTTTTGTATCTTATTATATATATGTTAAGGTTTTCCCCTTAGGTCAGATACAAGATTTAACATTTAACTGAAGCATAACTGCACTTCATGCTGAATTTCAGCAGAATGCCACGTAAAGATTTTTCTAAAAAACCTTGTGCTCTCATGTCTTTTTTCTTGCTGTTTCATGTTGTTTGAATTTTGCTCAGTTAATCTTTTCTATCCATTTCCACTTTGTTGCTGTTGTTTACCACTTCCCTATATCTTCTCTTTTTGTTTTTGAATTTGAGACCTTTCTTTTTCTCTTTTTTGCTTCACCTTTTCTTCTGCTGTTCTACATTATTTTAATGTTTATTTTGACCATTTTCTGGCTTGTCTTCTCAGTGTTTGGTTGTCCCTTTTAAAATCCAGTGTTGTTAATGTTCCCATCGATTGGGATGAACACACTCTTGATCTCTTCTCTGTTCTGCATTGCCTCTCTTAGCTATATCCTTTTCCTTCCTGCGATTACTCTCTTGATTTTTTCACCCTTCTTTACTCTCTGCTTTTCTTCAAGAAAATTACTGTGTCTTGATATTGATTCTTTTCCAATTCGCTCTCATATCACTCTCTTAGCCTTTGTCCTTCTGGCTCTTTCGCTATACTGATTGTCATTAGTACTGAATTCTCTTTGCTCATCTTGTTCTGCACTATCAACGACCTATCTATTCTACTTGGGTTAAATCTTTTTTGTTATTTTTGCATCTGCCCCGGTGAAGACCAGAGTACTCTCTCTTACCTTATTAATTTCAGATATATTGATTGATTGATTTATCTTGTTCTATGTTCTTCTAATGAAATTAAACTTGTTAATTATTATTCTCCTATCTGTATCTTTTTCTATTTTTAATTCATCTACCCATCTTTTTTCCCATTATCAGTTTTGTGGGCAACTTTTTACTACTTGTCTCTCTTTCTTCTCCCTTTATTTACTAGAGTGGAACTTTCCCCCTTTTAAAATATATAGTTTGATGATATTTTGGTTGTGTGCTTGGTCATCTGCCAGTCTTATTCATAGTTCTTACTTGCATATATTTTTCTAAAAAATTGTTTTCAACATACAGTAATTGTGCTTCCTGCTCTGTTTTAGTGTTCAGTCTTGGTGTTCTCTCGATCTCTCGGTATATGTATCACTGTTTCATATGCTGAACAATCTCACTTGATCTTCTTTCCTTTTCTAGTAATCTTCTCTCTCTTGTCTTTCACTTTGAAAGTTGTTGGACATCTTATTGTGACTCATTATCACAGTTTTCTTTCTGCAAATTCACTGTTAACTCCTTTTCAAAGTTTTTTTCTCTTCATTTTGGGGACTTTACTGAATCTGCTCTTGCAATTTCATTGGTCTCTTGCTAAGTAACAAGACCAACTCCTTTTACTTGATTTATCTTCAATTTTTGACACTATTACAGACACTATTATAAGTCTACAAGCAGGGCTTGTCTTGATATATTAAGAGAATGATAATTGCATCATCATCATCTTCATTATTATTAATAACCACTTATATACTGCTCTTCTAGACAAATTAGTGCCCCACTCAGAGCAGTGAACAAAGTGTTCTTATTATCCCCACAATATAGCGGGGGAGTTGAGGCCGAGAGGAGTGGCTTACCCAAGGCCACCTGCTAAGCACATGCAGTATTAGAATTTGAACCAGCAGAGTGTTGATTTGCAACCCAACCACTTAACCACTATGCTGCCGAATAGAATTTAGGATGCTTTATTAATAAGAAAGATGAAAGATTCTCAGTATAACCCCATTTGTAGATTCTTCACTCTGGAGACTGGAGCCATGAACAGACAAGACATATCTTCAGCTCATCATTTATTCCCCTATTCTCTTTTATAATCATTGTGTTTGGGATCCTTGTAGAGATTGGTAGCACAGGAAGGACCGGAATGCAACCAGTACTGTTGCCTCAGGGCTGATCTTCTTGATGAAACCTTTAGAAATGTTTCTGGTTGTCAGAAGTATAGTAGTTTTCAGCTGTAAGAGAAAGTGGGGGATAAGAACATATTTTGCTATCCCAAAGAGGAGAAAATTCTACTTTTTTCCTGTCATAGATACAGCATGGTCTTCCCGGACATTGAAAGAGACCATTCTTTTGCTGTGCAGTCACAGATCATGTCTCACTCCCTGATAACGTTTATGGTAAAAACAAAAAGTGTTGCAATCTTGAGGCCTTTAAAAAAAAAAACTGTTGCCCCAGAACATTGTATTCTATTCCTCAGAGTTTTCTGTTCTTTCCATTAATATGCTTTGACTCTGCAAGATATCGAATACTCAATATCAAATAACATTAAGCCCATTGCTTACAAAGATGACATTAAAATAATTTTGAGTGAAGAGGAAGTTGGTAATATAAATGTTCTAAATCTAAAGAAACTTTCAAACTGTGTGGCAAAATACTTATGCAACAGTGTGGGGATGCTGTTTATAGCACTGCATATTTTAATTAACAAAACCATGTATGTTTATTCACTGTAAAATAGGAACTGACAAGCGTGGTAAACTCACGAGGACATGTGAGAGGCCACCTCATTTCCCCCCTCCCCACACTAGTTTTTATTTCACTGTTCCTAGCCCCCATATCATCTCTGTTTTCCTGACTTCTCTCATTTCCACACACGAACCTTCCCTGCTCCCCAATCTTCAACTTTATGTATTATTTATTTAATACCTTTTCCCCCAGTGGGGACCCAAAACAACTTATATTATTCTCCAGTCCTCCATTTATCCGCACAACAGCCCTAGTACAATGAGCAACTGGTACAATGTCACCCATTTGAACCTGGGACTTCCAGTCAAATGGTTTTTATGAAGTGGCTGCTGTTGAGTAGTAGTAAGTTGCTACATTGTCCACTGGGTTTAGGTGAGTCATACAAGTCATGTGGTACTGAATCACCAGGTGGTTGCTGCCAGGCCTGGCCCCAATGACTCTTCCCTTCTGAGTTGCCTAGCACCTCCACAATGGCCATGAAGGACATTTATTTCTTAAAGATACAAACACTGCTATTTTTTGGGAAGGGTTTTTTTTATACCCCCCCCTTTTTTTTTTAAAGATTTCAGCGTTTTATGCAAACTTGGAGCCTTTCAAGATTGTAGAAATATCTGTCTTGTCAGTTCCTGGCCCCCATTTCCAGAAATTAAGTATCCACCTATTTGGCCTCATTGAAAATTAGAGGTATCGATTGCCTTTCAAATCGGTGCTCACATGTGGCTTGGTAATAGAGTGTGCTCATTCACCAACAGTTGACACATACTGCTGGTCTCAACCACATTGACTGCTGGCTAATGGGGAAAATTGTACAGATGCCTTTGATTTTGCAGTTTTCCCAAAACTGATGCGTAAACGTTTCAGGTAGCTGTAAGCCCACTTGAGTTTGGTAAAAAGAAGATAATATTTTTTTAAAATGAATAAACCCATTCCATAATTCTGGTTGAGTATTTATTTATTTAATCTATGCTGCCTCTTCAGAGTTCTGCTCAAGGCAGCTTACAACTAAAAACCACAATATTAAAGCACAAAGCATAAAAACTATCCATAAAACAGAAGCAGATATTTACAAAGCTGATAAGATAAAGCCCTAATTAAAAGCCTGGGTAAGCCAGGTACATTAAAGAAAATATAGTAGGCACCAGGCAAGCCTCAAGTTATTCCAAACGTGAGGTGCCACCATAGAATAGGCCCTGTCTCTAGTTGCCACCCACCTCACCTCTGATGATAGGAGCAAAAACAGCAGGGCTTGAGAGGCAGATCTTAACCAGTGGGCTGCATAGTATGGGAGGAGGTGGACCTTCAGGTACCCTGGACATAATCTGTTTAGAGCCTTGAAGATAAGAACTGGCACTTTGAATTGTTCCCAGAAAGAGATTTGTAACAAGTGGAGATCTTTCAGCACAGGAGCGTAGATGTTAAATAGCATGTGAGATACGATGGAGCCCTGTGGGCCATAGCATAAATGTCAAGGGGCCAAGCAGCAGTCCTCCGCACCACCTTCTGTAATTAGTTGGTCAGGAGCAGAATCACTGAAGCATAGTAATCCCTGCGCCCAGCCTAGCAAGCCTCTCCAGAAGGATAAGATGATCGATTGTATCAGGTCCAGGAGAATCAACAAGGATGCGCTTCCCCTACCACTCTCTTGATGAAAGTCATCAGTCAGGGCGACCAGGGCCATTTCTGTCCCAAAACGAGGCTGGAGTACAGATTGAAATGGGTGTAGATGATCTCTAAGACTGTCTGTCTGAAGTGGTGAGCTGCTACACACTCTTGCTCGAGAATGGAATATTAGCTACTGAATAGTCTTGAGTAGAGAATAATGTTCAGCTAAGACCAAGGTCCATATGGCAGGCAATGGCAAACCACCTTTGTTAGTCTGTTTGTCTTGAAAACTCCAGCCGGGGTCGTCATAAGTCAACAATGACTTGACTGCACTGTCCACCACCACCACTCCACTTTTAACTCCCAGTCTGCAACATAAGACTAACTTTTAATTATCTTTCACGTTTTTATATTGCTATCCATGAAAAGAGTTCAGGTGGGCTCCAAGTGATTTTTTTGTCCCTCACAGAAACCCTGTGAACCACTGTGACATATGGACATCTAGTGAGCTTCATGGCTGAATAGGGATTTGAATTTGTTTTCCCTCCTCTCTTCCCAATACTTTTATTTTCTCAGTTCTTCTTTCTTATCTCAACAACTAATCTTAAAAAAAGCGATTTTTCAGTAGTGTGACCTGTGTTTATTTGAGGCAGCCATTCCTACGTCCAGGAATGGTAGCAGGCTTCAGGGTTAGGCTAAATTAAGGCATACAAGGCACTGTTAAAGGTACTGTTTATAAGATTTGAAAGACAAAACTCAGGCCAAATTCCTAAATGTCCTTATTAAGCATGTTGCTAATTAAACAAGTCACATTGTACTTTGAATTTATATTGAATTTATATACTGCCCTTCAGGACACTTAATGCCACACTCAGAGTGGCTTACAAATTGTATTATGCTACAATAAAATTGGTTAGTCTTAAAGGTGCTACTGGACTCTTTTTGATTTTGCTACCACAGACTAACACGGCTAACTCCTCTGCATTGTACTCGGTGGACCTTAGGTTTGAGTCAATGTGTAGACTTTAATACTACATTCTGAGAGGACTATTCGGAAATAATTACAAGAGTTTGGTGGACACACTCCTTTAAAATTGGCATTTATCACTTTTTTCTCACTTTACACATTCTAAATTAATGGAAGTTATCAAAATTGTTAACTTGTAGATAATGTATATATGTAAGTCTGTAACTCGAGTTTTGCACTGGGCAAAGTGCAGTTTTTCTTCTGCTTAACTGTTATGCAACAATGGGTTTGATACTCTCTTGAAACAATGGGATAATCAGTAGTGCAGCTTTGACTTTAGCCTCTGTCCTGTGCGCAGTTTACAAGTTGCTGAGCCTCTGGTATGGATTTGGAAGAGCTCCTTGCTCAAATAATTGAGGTGTGCCAATTTTCTTACTTGGAGCCCTCTCATAAGATACGCAAGTAAAAGCTGCATGTTGAGAAGCTTACTGGATTATTCTAATTCCTGCTGAATGTCTGGGAATGTTTTATGGTTCTTGGTGTGTGTGTTGTTAGAATAATAATGCATAGGAGAGCAAGGATTTGAAAGGCCTTTGGCAGATAAACGTTTTCTATCAAGTTGTCTCATACAAATGTCGAAGAACAGAATCCAAAACAAGACTTGCCTAACAGGATTTTAAGGTAGTTTTATTCCTCTCTAAAACTCTTCCTTTTAAAAGAGTTATTTTGTTTGGTAGTTCATTTTATTTAAAGTACAGTATTCCCCTGTTTAATAAATTATACATTGAATAGGTCATTCTAAACTAATATATCTGAAGTGAGATGCATTCAAATCATGGGAATGTGAGTTGATATATTAGTTTAGAATGACCTAGTTCTTCGACATGTGTCTTCTCTAGTCCCAACTTCCCTTACCTGCTACTTTTGCCCCACTTGCTTTCTTCATTATTTGGTTCCTTGGAACCAGTCTCTCTCCTATTTTAAGTTGCCCCCTTCCCTCTTCTCTTCAGTCCATTTAATAACAACAACATTGAATTTATATACTGCCCTTCAGGACACTTAATGCCACACTCAGAGCGGTTTACAAATTGTATTATCCGCCCAACAATCGCCCTGTGAGGTGAGTGGGGCTGAGAGAGTTCTTTCTTGATCATGGCGCCCAAACTCTGAAACTCTCTTCCCAGGGAGCTTCTTCTGTCCCTTTCTGTTGCCATTTTCTGCCAGTGAGTAAAGACTTTTGTTTTATTTGGCATTCTTTCAGTGATCTCTTCTTCATGCCCAGTGTTTAATGGTTTAAAATGTTTTTGTGGCATTTTGTACCCTTACAAGACTTGTTCTATACTGCCTCCCTGACTTTCTTAGTGTTCCCTTAGATTTTTGCTGCCACCAAAGGTTCTTGTCTTAGCTGTCTTTTCAATTTGACCTGCAGTATAGGAAGGCTTCATTATATTTGGCAGATTGACAGAACAGTCAGCACATGGTCAGTGGGTGGCTGTAAGGTAAAAGAGAATCCTTTATTCTAGATAAAACGGGCATTTTGCTTATATAGAATGAAAGTTTATTTCCCTCAGAACAACTCTCACTGAACTGCAGTTCAGTTAGTCCATAGGGTACAGCTACCATCCAATTGTAACACACTTCACTCACCCACTTTTTCTTCCCCTTTAAACCATATCAGACATACATTCAAAACCCCACATTAATTAGCAGAAATGAAACACAGATATTTACATGGCAAAATATTATAGTTTTAATCGTTGTTTTTATGTCCATGTTGTTTAGCTCTGGTTTTAACTGTTTTAATGGTGTGTTGTCAGTGATATTGTTTTGGTTGGTTTAATCAATTTAAAATGTGATTTTTATTATGTATGTTTTGTTAGCTGCATTGGTGGCCCTTATGAAGTCAGAAAAGCAGGATATGGATTTTGCTAAATAAATAATAAATACCTGTTAGTAGAGTATGTCATCAGAAAAACAGTGAAAAATTAGTATTCATTGATTAGGGACTTCAGTGAAGGAAGCAGTAACTTTAAACATGAGTAAACTATGAGAGTACATTCTGTATGTTGATATATGTAGTCAGGTTACCTTTCGGGTTGGCAGTACAGCTATTTTGGGCAAGCCTTTGTGCCACATCCTGTTGCAGTTAGCATTAAATAATACGTTACATTTTTGTGCAAGTTGTTGAGAAGATGAAGATTCTTTATTATACATTCTCAGGTTTTTTTTTTGGTGCACACCCCATCTGTGTCCGTACAGTACATATGTGTGAAGGAATGATGCACACCTTTTGGTACAGAACAGAACTTGTGCGATTGTTCCCATGATCCCTCTATGCATACTGCTTCTTCCTGGATATGCCTTCTAAGGAAGTCTAGTGTATGCTGATATCGCACAGTGCTTGCAATGCTTGTCAAAAGTAAGTACTTCTATACATGGCTCATTTTGAGGGGGAACACACCGGAATGCCGTACTGGTAGTTCCCCCAAGTCAGGTGGCCCCACCCACCTGACTTTCAAACATTCTGGGCCGTTTAGGCCTCAATTGGGGCCAAAACGGCCACAATTGGGGCCAAAACAGCCCGGAGCGGGTCGGTGCCAGGTGGGGGAAGCACCCTCCGCCCGGCACCGACCCGATCCCGGCCGTTTTGGCCCCGATCCGTGCTGAAACATGTAAAAATTGTCAATTTTGGCCCATTTCGGGGCCAAAACAGCCTGGATAGGGGCTAAAACGGCCAGGATTGGGTCAGTGGCAGGCAGGGGGAGTCTCACCCACCTGGCACCAACCTATTCCCAGCCGTTTTGGCCCCAATCCTGGCTGAAACAGGTCAAAAATGGCCATTTTGGGCCTGTTTCGGGGCTGAAATGGACTGGATCGGGGCTGAAACGGCCCTGATTCTGGCTGAAACGGGTCAAAAATAGCCATTTTTGGCCATTTGGGGCCCATTTTGGGGCCAAAATGGACTGGATTAGGGCTGAAACGGCCAGGATTGGGTCACTTCCGGGCTTGGGGAGCCTCCTTTGCCCGGCACTGACCCGGTCCCGGCCATTTCGGCCACAATGTTGGCCGAAACGGGTCAAAAATGGCCATTGTCGGCCATTTTGGGCCCGTTTGGGCCCAATCCGGGCTGTTTTGGGCCTGATCCATTGTTAGCCATTTTGGGCCCGTTTCGGCTGGGATTGGGGCCAAAACAGCCCAGATTGGATTGTTACCTGGTGGGGGAAGCTTCCCCCGCCTGGCACGGACATGGTTCTGGCCGTTTCAGCCCCCATCCTGGCCGAAATGGGCCCAAAATGGCCATTTTGGGCCCGTTTTGGCCTGGATTGAGGCCAAAGGTGCCTGGATCGGGTCAGTGCTGGGCAGGGGAAGCATACCCTGCCCAGCACCATCCTGATCCCGGCCTTTTCGGCCCCAATCCTGGCCCAAAAGGCCCAAAATAGCCACTTTCGGCCATTTGGGCAATTTTCTGCCGAGATTGGGGCCAGAACTGCCAGGATCTGGTCAGTGCCAGGTGGGGGAACCATCCCCTGCCCAGCACTGATCTGGTCCAGGCTGTTTCAGCCATGATCCGGGCCCCAACGGGACCCAAATGGTCATTTTTTGACCGTTCGGGACCCTTTTTGGCTGGGATCAGGACCCAAACTGCCAAGATTGGGTCGGTGCCTGGTGGGGGACCCCTGTCCTGCCTGGCTCCAACCCAATCCAGGCTGATTTGGGCCTGATCCAGGCCAAAACATGCCCAAAATGGCCATTTTGGGCCTTTTGGCCTGAATTGGGAACAAAACAGCCCTGATCAGGCCACTGCCAGGCGGGGGAACACTCCCCCATCTGGCAGCAGCCGAATCCTGCCATTTTGGCCCGATCAAGGGGTGTGGCATATGTTAATGAGTTATGCTAATGAGTTCCTGCCGTATTTTTTCTATGAAATGACCCCTGATTCTATACATAATTAATCATTTTATGTAGCTGCACCTTGTTCGAGTTCTGATCATAATCTGATCGATCATTTTGAATACTTTTTGAAGGCTTCTAGCTTAGATACTTTCTAACAGAAGTAAAAAGTCAAAATGTTGCACCTATTCTGCCATTTTTTTAAAAAAAGTCACACAGATGTAAGCTGAAAAAAGGAAAATGGTATCCCCTCTAGCCTATGCCCCATAGCACCTTGGCCTGCAACTAAAAAACTACTTAACCTAGTCACAAACAGATATAGGACCTATGCCAATAGCAAGTTGGTTTAGGTAGTATGTTTGACCTCAGGTCTTATATGTGTCGTGGCTACTGTACCCTTGTAGGTATGCAAGTCTTTAAATTCTCCCCCTCTGCCCATTTTCAAGAGTATTGCTTCCTCCCTGGCAATGGTTCAAATCTGTTAATGTCTACAGTTGGTCAAAGTGAGTTGGCAATTTGTTTGAGCCATTTGGGTTTTTAAAAAAACTGTTTCCCTTTTTGTTTACAAAATTTTCCACTTCCTCCAAGACCAGCAGTTACTCAAACGTATTAATTCTTCTTAACTGACCTCTTCCAAAGGACTTTTTGGTCAGTACTTGTAAGACTCTTTAATCTGGGGAACAAAAATTCATTTTGTGGGAATGCTGAGTAAATAAGTATAGGGCTGGGGTTGAAATCTAGATGAGCTATGACAATTGTGGTCGCCCCTGTTTGAACATACTAAGTTACTCTTGCTGTGGATGGTCAGAAAAGGTAAAACTTTGTTTGGAAGTAGCATGGAACATTGCAATATGGTTGTAGCGAAAATAGTGGGCACTGATTCATATCTCCCAGTGTTTTGCATATGATGGAAACATTAGTCATGTTCTTATTGTCTTTATATGATGCTAAAATATAAATATGATAAGCCAAGCAAGACATTCCAGTCTTGTGTGTTGTCTGGTCCCCCTAAGCCCTACCATTGTATACAAATTTGTGTGTGTGGGGGGGGGGGTAATAAAGGCTGACCTTCAAGTTCATGTGACAAATATTTTGTGTGCTTTTTGACTATTGAATAAAATCATATTTTATTGGACTTGTAAAGAAAAGACAGATTGCTTATTGGTATGATGACATGGCTATTTTAGCATTATGGATTCTAGTCATCTAGTCACACCCATACTACATATGATTGCCAAGGTCCAACAAGGCTATGCTGTCTGCATAACAGACTTTGTGCAGGTACTAGAATCAGGGGAAAAGTTGTTGGCTTTTTAAAATAGGCAGTTTGCTTCCATTTGGGCACCATTGGATAAGACAAAGAGGCTAGGAATCTGCCTATTGTTTTTGTGATTTAAATCTATACTGGGAAAACTAAGGTTGATATTTCTCTGAGGCAAATCTAATTTGGTATTCCTTGGTACATGAAGACTGCTGCCACCTGGATGTTGCAGCAATTCAACAGGCTAACAAGAAAGTTTAAAGAAAACAATGTCTTTGCTAATTACAATATGTCATGAATTAAACAATAATAAACCAAGACAGAAACGGGACTAAAATGTAGAGTACTGGGAGAGATTACCAAATATCCACTTCAAGTAATCTGATTTTGGAGAAATATGAACAAGTACAAATTATGATTTGTTCAGTTATGTGCATCACTCAGTTAGCTTCTCTTTGGAAAAAAATCTTTCCAATTTTGGTTTACTTTGCTTTTTTTCCTGTCTGCTGACTTTTGTTCTATAGCTGGTACTGCCCTGGATTTAAAACAATAGTTCAAAACTGTCCAAACAAAACTATAGCTCACGCTATCTTGAGCTGGCATAATAATTGGGGGTCATGACTTCTATAAGACTGGTCTTTATTTTTGTGGCTCAATGTAAGGAAGAGCATATGCATCACTAAAACATGCAGGCTTAACTGTTTACAATATTACTGATTATTCTGATTTGGATTTTACAAACAAAGGACAAATGTTTGTGGGCATTTTTAAATCTGTTCTGAAGTAAGAATTGTTCAATATAGAAAACATGCTGGGAAATACATCACCTAAGTTAAGGGTCTACTAATTGGACAGTTTGGTAAAAACTCCTGTTGCTCCAGGAAGCTTAAGTTGGTTTCTAGTTCTGAGTTCTTTATTCTCAGTTCCTAGTTCCTTATTATTGGAGAAAATTGACAAGCTTTGCAGCCTAAAATAAAATTTGGAGGAGCACATATCATATACAGCCATGTTCAGGGGATTCTGCCCTCCAAGTGGACTATGCTGCCTGCTACAAAGCCCAGTTCTTGAGTTAACTGCTTCTTAGTAGGGTGCTCCCAGGATAAATGCACAAGCGAAAGTGGGGGGGGGGTGCACCCCAAAACAATCTTTGGATCACCTCGAATCACACAGCCCTGAACTGCAGAGACTGTCCCGTACAAGAAGACATGCGCTGGTGTGACTCAAAGATTGGTTATGGAGATAAGAGTTCCTATTTGAGCTGCCTCCCAGAAGCTTCTTTGGGAAGAGATATGAATAAGGAACAGGAACAGATACATATCCTCTGCACTCTCAGATGAGGCTTACTCCAACACACATCATACACCCCCACAGTCAGGGAACTCTGCCCTCCAAGTGGACCTGTGATGCTTCCAGCCTTATTCTGGTGTGCAAAAGTCATGTAGCTGTTCCAGTTCCTTATTCACATAATATTTGGGGTAATCAAAAAATTGTGCAGCCTCCCTCGCTTCCTGACTGTATTTCTCCTGAGGGGAGCCCACTTTGTAGCAGCAAGCACAGATACTGTGCCTTGGTACCAGAAGCATCATAGGTCCACCTGGAGGGCAGATTCCCCTGGCTGTGGATTGTACGATTGATGGTGGAGTAAGCCTCATCTGGGAGAGCAAAGGGCTTGTATCTGTTCCTCAAAATAGGAGCTCTTAGCTCCATAACCAGTCTTTGGATCAACACCAGCGCATGTCTTCTTGTACAGGACAGTCTATGGAGTGTGAGGTGGTGTGATTCAGGGTGATCTTAAGATTGCTTTGGGGTGCAATCCCCCCTTCTTCTGCCTGTGCATTTGTCCTGGGGGAAACACACTTTGGAGCAGCACAAGAACTGGGCTTTGGGGAAGGATCCAGCATAGGTCCATTTGGAGGACAGAGTCCTCTGTGTCCGGGGTCAGCAGCCCAGCCCCCGGACTTGCTGACAGGCAGCGGCAGGGGGCAGCCAGGAGACAGCAGTACAACCGCTCTGTCTGGCAAACAGAGCCAGAACCTGCCTACTCCAGGGGGAAGGGGCGAAAGGCCAAAGCCTCAGAAGGCTGGAGGGAGCAGGGAGAAGCCAGCTAGTCCCACCCCCCAGGGGGAAGAGAGGGGGCTAAGCAGGCTAGAGGAAAAGGGCCAAGGCAGGGGGAATAGGGACACAGCAACAACCCAAACAGAGCCCTTACCTTCCAAGGAGGAGAAGCAGCCACTACAGCCCAGAGCCACCCCCTGGCTAGAGGACAGCAGCCTGGCTCAGGAGGTGCTAGGAGCCAAGCCCCTCCAGGTGGAGCTGCCACAGGCATTCTGGGGGAGGAGATGGGTAGCCCCGCCCGGCATCAGTGAACAGGCAGCACAGAAGCTGGCCAGGGCAGCTCCTCGCGAGCAAGGCCAGCCAGGCTCAGCAGCACATAAGCCGGCTGGGGCAGCTCCTCGTGAGCAAGGCCAGGCAGGCTCAGCAGCACAGAAGCCGGCTGGGGCAGCTCCTCGTGAGCAAGGCCAGGCAGGCTCAGCAGCACCGAAGCCGGCTGGGGCAGCTCCTCATGAGCAAGGCCAAGGAGACCTCAGCTGGGGATGGCTCGCATTCAATCCCACCCTGCCAGCAAGGCAAGGAAGCCAAGAAGGGATTACTGGTAGGAGGGAAACACCTGAGGGAAGGCCCAGCTGGGCCAAGTCAGGAGATGGCACAAGCCTAGAAGGAGGGCGGGGCGGGGAAAGGAAGCCCTATATAAGGTGGCTAGGAAGAGCTCTGAGGGGGTGGGTGTGAGTGAGGAGTGATGATGTGGAGTGAGAGCAGTAGGATGCAAGGGTGGAGGCTTGGAGGAGAGTGCTGGAAGGAGGAGATGAAGGAGGATGCAGGGGGTAAGCAGGCCAGGTTGAGCAGGCCAGCGAGTGGACTGAGAGGGAGTCTGGGTGAGGTATACCGCCCCTCCTTCCACAGAGCAGGGTCCTGCAGAATCCCTGGCCCCCCTGTGACGTCAGGTGCAGACCACCCAGTGCCACGCCCAGCGGCAGCCGCGGCAAGCCCTGACACTCTGAACATTGCAGTGTATGATCGTTTATCTTCCAAACTTTATTTTAGGGTGCAGAGCTTTTCAATTTTCCCCAATATTTGTGTTTGGATTTGCGAATAAGGAACTGGGACCAACTTTAGCTTTATTTCTGCTCTATGGACTGCATAGAGGTAGTTAGATCCTACTTCACTGAGTAACATTGGGATTAAGAACATATTAGAATACCTGTTGTATTATTTAATGGGCCATTCTGCTGTTCTGTAAAATAGTTTCTATATTTTACAGGATTTTGAATGCAGTTTACTATATTCATTATAGCCAGTTTCCTGTTAAAATGAGTTTGTGCAGATTATGTCAGATGTGCACTAGTCAGCTTTATGGCTATGTTCTCACAAGCGTTTTCTTGCATTCTTCAGTTGGTAACTTGGTTTACAGTCCCTCTGGGCTTCCACATCCACCTTTGCTTATTTGTGGAGGGTCACTACTGGTACCATTTGATTGCAGAGTAGAATGTATTTGTTTAGTGTCAGTGAAGGAGGCAAGCAGGCAAACAAACAAAATAATCTTGTGAGCAAGCTCCAAGTGTCCGATATATTTTGACATTCTTTAACATGTGAAGTGATCCTAAGAATCTGGGGAATGCTAACTGAATGTGGACGCAATGTATTGGGATTTTTGTGTCTGAATTCTGGAAGTTATTTTGAAATTTAGGAGGGTTTTTGACTCCTTAGTGTTGAAGGGAGGTGAGAACTGAGAAGCACATCTAGTGAAATACTCTTTTTTCTTTTTTTTTGCAGCTTATAAACATGCAGGAGCTAGACCCTAGTTAATAGTCTAGGACCATCTGTGTCTGCAGCAATGCTGAAGGGTAAGCAGGTGTGAACTTGATCAGTTTCTTGGATGGAAGAGCCCCATGGAAAAGCGAGACATATATAACAGATAATTTAAGTAAACACACAGGAATCGTTTAATGAATCTTGCAGTAGCTCTGTCAAGTTTCTTTTATATGCACTAGAGACATTGTTTAAAAAAAACGCTAGCATCTCTGTTAGAACTGTGGTTTGTCAAGGAACGATTAGTTGGCTTACACCTACTTTTTAAAACAAGCTTATTTTAACACTTCTCTGTGTTATCAGATAGTATGTATTGGCATCTAACCACTCTTTGAAGACTTTTAGTAACACTTTTCCTGTGTAAGAATTTTCTGTAGGAAATGAGGAAAAAACCCTCTCAATAGGCAATTGAATGCCTTCTGTTTTTTAATTGCTGGCTTTATAAGCATTAAATCCCTCTGGCTGTATGGCTGCATCCATTTCCTTCTCTGGCTCAGTAAAGATCATATGAAATAGAATGTCAGTTATTTTTATTGCTGTATCAGAAACTCTTTTTAGAGGATTATGGAACAATCTATTGCCACAAGGTCCTTATTTTGTACAAAACTATTCCACTGAGTATTATTTTGCATATGTACAAAAGTAGCCCTGAGCAATGAATGGAAGAACAATGCAGTGTGGAACTCAGAACATAAGAGCTGATTCACTAGTGCTTAGTCATTGCTACACATGCAATTCTTGGATTACTGTCTGTTATAAGACTCTGGGATGAATGTGTCTTCATGGAAAACGGTTGTGTTTTTATTAACATTGGATGGTAGGGACATTCTGTTTGAAATGATTAATGACTGATATCTCATTTATATGTCATCAATACGTTTTTCAAGTGATGAACTTCTGTGTGAACTGCCTCATGAACATTTCTGTGTTTTTTCCCATTATAGATCATCCTTGATTTATCTCAAGGTTTGAATTCTTTGGTCATAATTGGAACAGGCTTGCATTTCTCGTTTCTCTACTAGACAGTATACAGTAAACCAAAAGTTTGAATGAACGGAGATGGAGTGAGTTTTCCAGCACATCATTCAATAGTCAAAGAGAGAGAAAAAAGGTTTCTTGAAAGAGAACTAGATGTCAGGTTAAGAATTTTAAGTTTAGTCTCAAGATTGGCATGATGAAGACAGGAATTCTTAGATTTCAAAACTTCTCCTTGTCTGGAATGTTCTTGCCTCCCTTCTTGGGCTTCATAGTAACATCACTAGCTCACTGCTACACCATGCATCCTGCTCTTGGGCAAGCAGGTGGCAGCAGCTTGGTGCACAAGCTGGGGCATCAGTTATCATAGATGTTTGTGAGCTCTGTCTTTCGAGAAACCTCTTCCCTCTGACTTGGTTGCCATGACTAACAAAGGTTTTCAAGCAGCAGGGCATGAACACCTGAATTAGGGGCAGCATATAGTGCTGTGCCAGGCTAGTCACTTGCAGTACATGTGCTGCAGGTTAGGCTTCCCAGACTGAGTTAATTTTTTATGTGTTGATGAAGCTCCTCCCACCCTGGAGATGCTAGAGCCGCTTTTAACTGGCATGAATGTTCCTGATTCTTACAGTTGCCAAAAAGGGCAGGGGGCAACACAGTCTATATCATAGTTTCTTGGTGTTTGGCAGGCTTTCAGTTATGGGAGTGAGGTTGCAGGTGCATATCTAAGAGTTTGCATATCTTTGCAAGTGCTTGGGTGCAATAGGAGAGTATAGAGCGGCTGTCTTTCCACACATTGATTCAAGGGTCTTTCCACAGTCCGCTCTCATGCACTGTAGGCTCCTCCCTCAAACTACCCACCATTAATTCTTACTTGTTCTGACTTGGTTTTGATTTGAATTTATATATGTGATGCACTGAGGTGATTAGTTTGCTTCAGGATCATGTGGCCATATAAGTATCGAAATGAAAATTAGAAAACTTACTTTGACAAAGAGTAAGCTTGAATTTGCATTTTTTTTAAAAACGTAGTAAATAAAAATATCTGCGTTATGATTAAAAAGGCATCTTATGTAAAAATGCCCAGCTTTGCTGCTCTTGCCTCTTAAAATTGCCCTGTCTTTTATTATTGCTGCTTTTCATTGGCTCAGGAATGTCAGTGTACATATTCTTATTTTATTGTCATTTATACTCTGTCTTTCTCCCCAGTGGAGACCCAAAGAGGTTTACATTATTCCCCACTCCTCCATTTTATCCTCACAACAACCCTATGAGGTAAATTAGTCTGAGAGTATGTGACTGGTCCAAGGTCAACCATTGAGCTTCTTTGGTAGAAAAGAGTTTTGAACCTGAATCCTCTAACCAATACAGCACACTGGTTCTGTATAGATGGATTTACTGGTGGGAGGGGGGAGAAGAAGGGAATACTGTATTTACTTTTATTAATGTAACGAACACAACTGTCTTCATTAGAAGTAAAGTAGTTGTCACTCTGTTTTGCACTGAACCCATAGTACCTATGCATCAAATATCATTAGTTCTACTTAAAGCTTTGTGTTTTAGAGCATGTGGACTTTGACCTTAATGCTCAGCTTAGCTCCCTGGCAGGCAGACAAAACAACTGTACTAAAAGCCTGAAATTCAAGCACTTGAAATCCTGTTTCAGTGATCGGTGTAGTTCCAGAGAGCTAAATGAGGGAAGGATATGGAAAGTTTCTGAAATATATCGATCTTTTAAAAACAGGATATACCTAGCAAAGTATGCTCCTGTTCATTGGAAACCGTTTAGAGAACTCTGTTATCCTTTCATGCCAAGACTTGACGGTTGTTTGGCTACTATGAGAAAGAGAATACAATATTCCATACACCTTTTGGTCTGATCCTGTGGGACTCTTCTTGCATTTTTATTTTTCCCTATCAAGTTTATTATAGTTCTTTGTAAGGCTGCCTCAAAAGGACAGGACAGGCAGAAATATGATAGTCATAGCCTTTCCAGGCAAAAAGTTGATGGAAAAAGTTTAACCTGCTGACTTTCAGTGTCACATACAATTGCTAGGCGCATAGGCTGTGCATGGGGTGGGGGGGTTAGATGTGAATGATTCAGAGGATAGAGTGTTCTGGTGTTATTACCCCAGGATAACTGTGCAAATAGACTCATTATTGAAAGTGCACTAGTTCATTGTTTTCTGCAAGATTCCTCAGCTCCATTTGTATGCTAGACTGCTTTTTATAGCACGAGGAAGGTTCTTTCATTCCTTGTCATTACGAGAAATTGTGTCTGGTGTCTGGTCATTTGTAAGAAGTTGGCTCATTCAGCCAGAAATGATCTAATCTCTTAAGTAAGCCAGATTGTATTAGGTGAACATTTTTCTTTGTATTTTTTAAATGACAGTTGTACCTTAGAATTTCTCCTCTAATGTGGTTAGAGGTATTTGGTGAAAGTCTATTTTTATTCTGACGAAGAGAACTGTGATTCTCGAAAGCTTGCATCTGACAAAGAGAACTGTGATTGTATTGTCGAAGGCTTTCACGGCCGGAGAACGATGGTTGTTGTGGGTTTTCCGGGCTGTATTGCCGTGGTCTTGGCAAGACCACGGCAATACAGCCCGGAAAACCCACAACAACCATAGAACTGTGATTCTCGAAAGCTTGCATCTGACGAAGAGAACTGTGATTCTCGAAAGCTTGTGCTACAATAAAGTTGGTTAGTCTTAAAAGGTGCTACTGGACTCTTATTTTTATTCTGCACATTTTACTATTAGTAAATGTTTGCTGATGGATAAATGTTTTCATTAAAATATGTTGTACTTATTAGTTAACGGGATGTTTTGGGACAAAAGGCTTAGGTGTGGTATCTCATAGAATAGTTTTAAGTATCCTACGTAAACCATACTCTCGGTATGGTTTGGGATCAGTGCTATTCAATTGGATTTAGTTTGGGATTCAGTATTGAGACTGTTTTGGTGGCCTTGGTTGTATATTTGCATCATATTCATGATTCTCCTGAATCTCTGAGCAGCTTTAGATGTTGTCATCTATCGTATCTTTCTGGACTTACTGGATGAATTGGGGTTTTCTGATCGGGGGGGCTCCATTCCTACCTTGCAGAGAGAGTCCAAAAGGTGATGATGCTGTTCATCTAAATGGAACTCTCATGGGATCCTGCAGTAGTCCTTACTGGACACTGTATTGTTAATTTGTATGAAACCACAGGGGAATGTCTGGTATCAGGGAGAGATTTTTCATTAGTATACTGAGGATACCCAACTCTGTCTCTTCATTTCCTTTGAGCAAAGTGTGGCAATTGTCTCCTGGTATGACAGTCTGGGTTCAGTATTGGCTTGGGTGAGGGTGAGTAAATTGAAGCTTAAGCCAGACCAATATGAACTGTCCTAGGACCATTGGGAAGGAGGGAGGAAGGAAGGAAGGAGCTTGGATGGGAGTTGAGCAACCTGGGTTGCCGCTCAAATGTATTGCTACTGTATTTTATTATTTTAATGCTGTTTTTATTGTAATGTATTTATTCATGTTGTAATCCGCTCTGAGCCTGTCTATGGCCAGCCGATCGATGAAAGAAAGAAAGAAAGAAAGAAAGAAAGAAAGAAAGAAAGAAAGAAAGAAAGAAAGAAAGAAAGAAAGAAAGAAAGAAAGAAAGAAAGAAAGAAAGGTGTGTGCTCTTGGATCCAGGCGTAATGTTATCTCTGGCAAGGAAGAAAATGGTGTTGGAGAGAGAAGGGGGGGAACGACTTGGGAGGGCAGCCTTCTCGCAGTCATGTTTAAGAGATCAACCAGAGTGAGACCTTATGCCTCCTCCTTTTAGTGGTTTGCTTCCAGGTGGCTTATGCAAATACTCATAACAAATAGTGTGTTGACAGTTGGGTCTGTGGAAGAGACCTAATTCTCTGGCAGGATAAAAACTAAGAATTGGATTTGGCAAGATGAAAACTGAGAAGCAAATTTTCCCCTAAGTTCTGTGCCCTGTTCACTATTTAACAAATTTCACAAGCATGAGCTATGATATAATAACTTCTTTATTCAAAAGCTATGTTTCTCAGTTGCCCCCACATTTTGATGCTGATGTATTTTCATTTGAAATATTTAGTGAGGCACACAGGTCATATCTAAGAATTGATGCTGGAGCCTAAGAATATATTCAGTTGAATACAAATATTTATAATTTTTAGCAGTAGGATAATAGTAGATTTATTAAATTGGGTTTGCAGTATGTGTTAAATATGTGTACATAGCCTATCTTTGTTTTCACAGTCTATTGTCAGTATCTCATGTGTGCATCCTAACTAGATGGAAAACATAGCTGGCGCTTGCTGTGTTTTAATCCCCTTTTCAATCTGCATTGGTACATACATTTATGTACATTAGCATGTATTTGGGTAATGTTTACTAACTAGCTTAAAATATAAAACTGTCTTTTTCTTCATTGCAGCCTTTTCTCTTGTTGCCTATTGCCCTGTTGTCTTTAATCGAGGTGCATGCAATATTAAGCGTTCATTTGAATTCTAGACATGTAGTTCAATGTCATGGAGCCAGCATTCTTACTCAAAGGAAAAGGTGAAAGTGCTTCCCATCACTCACCTTTCGTGCAAATGATTAAGGACTGACATTGACTGCTTCCTTAGGGAATCCCAAGGAAGCCTGGAAGGAGAGAATTGACAAAAGTCCAATTAAATTCTTCTTTTTCTTCTTTCCTTTTAGAAATATGGCGGATTCCAAAATGTGTCTTCAGATTTACACAATGAATTGCTTAATAGTTATTTCCCTGTGCCAGATTGAACACTGTGATTCTAGCTATACTCACTTGGAAGAAATGCCAGAGGCTTGCTTCCAAGTAAATGTATTTGGGAACAGTTAGGTTTAGTATGCACGCATGGATTGTTTTATTAACTTTGAACTGTCAGTTTAAATACAAAATGGTTGTGCTTCATCAGGTCTCATGTAAGAATAGGAGCAACTAATGCGTGCGGCAAATGCCCTTCAAACCACATTGTGTGTTTGCCCTTTCTTTACAGTATTGGATTTATTTTGCTGTGAATAAAGTAATATTGATTCTAAATCAGTTTGGGTTGCATGGGATTTAAAATGCAGGAAGCTTTAGCATGGTGTCATTCTTCTCTCAGCGGACTTTCCACTTGGCAGCAAATGTCACTTTTGCCTGGATCCAAGAAAGACCTTTGAGTTTTTGAAAGAGCATTATGACAATCTGCAGCTTCTTGCTGCACAAGAATCCCAAAACATTAGTATTTGTGTGATATTGTTTGAGCAAGAAGATGGCAAGAAATTTTTTTTTTTTATTATAAATTTTTTTATTTTTCATAACTACAAAACACTACACCAGACTATCACAAGGAAAGGGGAGAGAGAAGGGACAAAGGGAGGTGGAAAAAGAAAAGGGGGGGGGGAATGAACTACAAACACTAAACACTACACTTCAATGTTTCCCTTCATACTGTCATAATACAAAAATAGCTCCATAGAATAATGATGGAGTGGTTAATCATACAGAGAATAAACATTTCAAATTCTGATTAAACTTTCCTCCCCCTTCTAGGTCCCGGACGCAATTCTCTCTGTGCAACTGCTGTTGCGATGCTCTCCTCCTCCTCCCCCCCCCTCCGGCTCCTCCTTTTCTTCGTTCTTGGTGCAGCAGAGTTCTGGGTTTTTATTCTCAAAATCCTTTAGTTGATCTTCTGATAATATCTTATAGGCCTGATCTTTATATCTGAACCATATTCCTTCCGGGAATAACCATTTGTACTTTATTCCATGGTCCCTCAGAAGAGCTGCAAACTTTTTATATTTAAAACGCCGTTTCCGGACTAGAAATGGAACGTCCTTCAAAATCTTGACTTTCAAACCCATAAAGTCCAAATCCGCATTGTATGAGTTATATAGGATGGTGTCCCGAATCTTTTTAGATGAAAAGTCAATAATGATCTCACGAGGCAACTGTCGCTTTGTTGCATATTTTGAAGAAGCCCGACGGACCTCCAAAATGGCGCTTTTAACCTCTTCTTTAGTCGTCCTCGCGGGTGTCGCCAGTAGTTCCGAGACCAAATCCCACAGATCCTCATTTTCCTCCTCTTTCACGTTTTGGACACGCAAAATTGTCTGCGTTCGTTCCACCTGTAGCCCGATCAGCTGGTTCTCCACCAACTTCAGCTCCTTTTTTGTAGCCTTCACAAGTGACGCACTTTCCAGAGCAGACTTTTCTGCCCCCCCCCGCTGCTGCCTTAATGGTTTTTACCTCGCTTTCAATTAAGCCCACCCTTTGATCAGTTTCGTTCAGCTTGTCAACAAAGGGTTTTATAGCTTCCACCACCGCCCTGCGCACCAACTCTTCGAGCGACTCCCCCTTCTGCAAGGTAGCCGAGATTGACTTACCGAGAGCGGGACTTTGCTTCTTTGCTGCCATTTGGGGGGGGGGCGCCAACAAAATTCTGGAACTCAACGAAGGGGAAGAGCGAGTCTTCTTCAGATCAACCTCTCCTTCACAAACGCTTGTAGAACAGAAGGGATTCGCTTGTTTACAGGCTTCCGCCTGTTTGTTTTACTTGCCGTTTCTCGTTGCCCGGCGGCACTCGAGGCGCCGCGCACATCTGCCGGCCTCCATAGGGACAAACGGGCAATTCCCCCCCCGCATTGATTTCGGGGAGTTCTTCCCGCCGCGTCCCGGACCCTGGCTCCCTCCCTGGGAGTCCTGGGGGCTAATCCTTGCGGATCAGCCGCCCGGTCAGGGTGCCCGGTCGTTTCCTCCCGGACCAGCCGAGAGGAGCGTCCGGCATGGCTGAGAAAATGAAACCGAATCGATGGCAAGAAATTTTCAAAGAAATCGGGACAGGCCTAGGAAATAAGGCAGCTGTTATAAATAAAGAATGTAAAATCTATCAAGTAAATAAAAATCCCAGTGTGACTTTAAAAAATAATTTGATTCTCACTTCTGAACATTTTAGTACAGTTAAGTTTTTTTAACAAACAGCCTAAACGAAAAATAAAAATTGCTTTTAAAAAAGAGTTCAGAATAGACTAAAGATGAGTGGTTTTATCTACACTTCGTTTCCACGGTAAGATGTTTCATTCGTTCTCCTGCACTCAGCAGTGTTGCCTCCCTTTCCCCTACAATATATCAAAGCATCTGGAAGCAGATGGTAGGAATAAATGGACAGTTCTCACAGTGGAGGTAAGTGAGCATCGGGGTCCCTCAAGGATCAGCATTGGGCCTGGTGCTATTTAATGTGTTCATAAATGATCTGGAATTAGGGAGGCAGTGTAGTGACCAAGCCTGGGTGATACAAAATTCTTCAGGATGGTGGAAACTGTGGCTGATTGTGAAGATCTCTATGAGAATCTCTTTAAATTGGATGATTGGATTCATGTAGGCAATTTAAGGTGATGCACATTGGAACAAAATATCCTATTTTGAGTATGTGCAGATGGGGTCTTAAAGGGCTGAGACGTCAATGGAAAGAGATCTTGGTGTCATAGCAGATAGCTTGATGAAAATATCAACTAAGTGTGCAGCAGAGGTAAAAAAATGTGAACTCCATCCTGCGGATTATTAGGAATAAAATTTAAAATAGCATGATGAGTATTGTAATGTCCACAGTTTTTGGAATATTGTCTACCATTCTGGTTACTCTTATCTTACAAAAAGATACTACAGAACTGGAAAAAGTTTAGAACAGGACAGCCAATATGATTAAGGGGCTGGTGTCATTTTCTTATGAGGAAAGCCAAAAGGATTTCCTCATAAGAATTTATAGAAGGATTTATAGAGAAAAGCTGACTAAGGACGGACATGACAAATGTTTATCAAATTATGTGTGAAGTGGGATTGGATAGACAGAACATTTTCTTCTTACTCAGTGAGTGATTAAATTCTGAAATTCACTGACAGAGGATGTTGTGATGGTCTTTAGCATTTTAAAAAGGGGATTAGACATATTCATGCTGCTAGCCATGGTACTAGCCTCAGAATACCAGCACTAAGAGGCAGTTTCAGAGGAAGACGTTGGCTTGTGTGTTCTGTTGCTAAACTTCAAGGGTAACTAGTGACCACTGTATGAGATTGGATGCTGAAGTAGATGGACCACTGGTCTGATCCAGTAGGACTTTTTGGGTCCTCAGTGTGTGAAGGAGGCTGCTTAATGAAGTCACAAAGAGTGACTAGAGGATAGAGGGAAATGAGATCCCTGACCTTTGTGCAGTGACATCTTATGATGACCGCCTAAAAATTCATCAGGTGGTGATTCTAATCACATGGAAAATAGGTTGTGTTTTTATATTTTGTAACACATTTTTGCGTGTAATTTTTTGATGCCATAGAAAAGACTGGAAAATAGCTGCAATTTATATGTAACATGTCAGTTTTTTCTAGGTTGCAGATCGATATTAGGCTTCCATTTCAAAAGCTCAGATGTTCTAATAGGGGCACAAGATTGTTCTAGTCCTAGAAGGCAGAATCCTAAGAAAAAAGGTGAAAAAACATTTGGGGCTTATATTTATGGGATTCTTTCTCACCTTGTTTGTCTTTTTATCCTGATTTTTTTTGGCCTATACTCACAGCAACTGTTAGGGCCCATGTTGAGAATCAAGAGTCTATTTGATAGATAGGATCCATTAAGTTATAATTTATGATAAATGGCTAATTCAGATTGGGATTGACTGTAGGATGTAAATTGCTATCAACAGTAAGGGTGAGTGCTCATGTTACTCCTTGTGAGTAGGACAGTGTGATACTTTGAGGAGGTGGGGAGATTTTGGCATGGTAAGTAGCCATGTCTCTCCCCCTCCCTCACGACTTCAGCTTCCTTCAGATGTAACTGAGAAGAGTGTAGGAGCAGCCATTTTGTAGCAGTTTCCATGCTGCTTCTGCTAACATATATCCTGGTCCTTGACATATGTATCATTTGCCTTCATCTCACACATGATGATTGATCTTTCTTTTTATTATCCAAAGAAAATTGCCCATGAATCATTACTGACCTTCAATCATGTAGGTCTGTGGGAGGTGTTGCTACAAGTTTATGTAGTAGCTGACATTGCAGTTGCAACTGAGTAAGGAGGATATGTCTGTCTATTTTTAAATGTGATAATTTTAGTATACCTTGGCTTGTGTGTGATGTTGAAATATATCTATTAAGCAGAGCTTGACCTACTTAGCTTTGATTGTTGCTTAGAAAATATCATCCAAGTTTCCTTATAATTTTGTTGCTTCTGGAAATGTATATCAGCGTAGCCAGGGATAGGAAAATGGACAAACATAAGTTTTGTAAGTATAAAGGGTTAATCTGCTTTTGGTCTATAGCTTTGTATTTGGCTAATATTAATATTAAATGATTTAATTTATTAAATCATTAATAACTTGGTGTCCTTTAAGTTGGTGTCCTGTTGTCAGCTGGGGATGCTGTTTTTGCCCCCCCCCACGTTACAGGGGAACAGCTGTATACCAGGCAGAATTTCAAAAAGTTAACCTTTCCCTGGCATAGAGGAGAAATGACTGAGAATGTTTTATTGATTTAAGTTTTGCTTGTCAATTGTATGGAAGTACAAGGAAGGAAGAAGAGAAGTGTCAGCCTTGCTCATTCAGTTAAAGTATGAGAAAACAGAGAAGGAGGTATTTGACTTACAAATTCATATTCGAGAATTCTGAAATGCTTTCTTTTCCAAGCCCTGTAGCACCTGTTCTCAGATCAACAGTTTTGTACAGCACAATGTGTTATGAGAGTTTCAGTGGACATGTGGTTTCTTCCTGGGAAGGAAGCAGAAGACAAGGCCACTGCTATCCAGCTCTTAGCTGCTTCTTGTTTCAGCCACTATTTTCTGTGTAACTCCAACACCTGAAGAAAGGCAGAAGGTACAAACATCCATGGAGCGTAGTAGAAGAGCTAGTCAATGTTAGTAGCCCAAGGCATCCTAATACCAGATGATTTAAATACCAGTTTACTTCATTTATATGCCACCTTTTCCCCCAGTGGGGACACAGAGCAGCTTATATCATTCTTCTTTCCTCCACTCTATCCTCACAACAACCTTGTAAGGTAGTTTAAGCTGAGAGTTTGTGTCTGGCCCAAGGTCACCGAGCAACCTTCCATGGCAGAGTGGAACTTCTGTCTCCCAGATACTAGTCCGGTACTCTGATCATTACACCACGCTGACGCAATGATTAACAACACAGATTCTTTTTAAAACAATATAATAAATGTCACTTATATTCAAATACTGCTGTTTAAAATGATTTGATTTAAATTGGAATCTGAATTTAATACAAAGATGTTGACTGCTCCGCATCGGACTTCCGGTGAAGATGGCAGAGTAATCAAAAGCAACTCTGTGCTGCTGTCTCTCTTGTGTGTTACACATTGATTTTGACCTGTCTTCTTTGATGCAGTGGTAATTTGTCTTATTTATTGTTTTATATATTCTTTTTCTTTCACCTTGAGATAAGTGGGCTTATAAACTATGGGCTTTTGACTATGAGCCATAAAGAGGAATATACAAAGACAGCTCCTCCTTCCTCCTCTGGTGCAGAAGTTCGGGGAGAAGTAATTTCTCTGTTGAAAAATATGAGGGCTCAGCTGGAAAAATAATCTGAGCATCTAAAACACCTTTCTGCTAATGATAAGGCAATTGATAAGTCGATTAAACAACTTCAGGAGTTAACTGAGGCTATTGGTATGCAAGTACAATAGATGGTCAGTGAAACTGATGCCTTGGAAGACTGAACCATTGCTCATGAGACAGCTGTCTCAGCTTCTCATAAAGTTTTCTCTAAGTGAATTATGTCCAGCATTCAGTTTCTATGAGTGGGAGTGATCACCTTTTACATATGGCAAGAGTGAAACAGGACTTGTATTGGGGTCCTAATAAAGAGCAAATCATGCTGTACCCAGATTATACTAAAGAAATATCAATATTACATCATCAATTCACAAAATCAAAAGCAAGAGAGCTGAAGCTGCAATACTACATCAAGTATCCTGCCATCTTTTGTGTCCAATATCAAGATGGATTTAAGGAGTTTTACAACCCTAAGGTGGCAGAAGCTTACCTCGTTGATCTAAAAAATTAAAATGTTTGTGATGACTGTCTGAAGACATATACAAGCAATTATTCATATTGTCAGGCTCCTCTTTGAGGTCGTCAGAGTCTGGAGGGCTGGCCCTCTAGGTTGGCTATTGCTCTAGGCGAGGCACAGGGTTGGCCTCAGAAATGAGGGGAGGATGGGGGTTGACAACACCCTGGTTCCCTCTCTTGCCTCACTGGGGTGGCTCAGCTTGAATCTGCTCTTCTCTCCCAGGCTTGTCACACTCTCTCTGTCTCCTTCACTTCCACCCATTCCAAAGCCAGGCAAAGACTACGCTCAATGTGCAAATTTTCAACCTATGTCATTGATGAATGTGGACGCTAAGAAATTAACTTCCATTCTTCAAGCTTCAAAAGATTATTAGAACTTTGGTGCATGTAGACTAGGTAGGATTTATACAAACTAGGCAAGGATCTGATAATCTTAGACTGGTCACTGATGTGCATTAAATAGAAAAAGATCTGATCAAGTTGCTATTCTTTCACTTGGTGTTGAAAAAGCATTTGACAAAATATATTTAAAATTTATTTTCTTTACATTGATTAAATTTGGCTTCCCTCATGAATTTTTGAAATGGATTAGAATTCTGTATTCATCCCTTAAATCAAGGGAGGTACTAGACAAGGTTGTCCTCTTTCTCCTCTCCTTTTTGATTTATGCTTGGAACCTCTGGCGTGTGGTATTAGACAAAGAAATTAAAATTATTTTATATGCAGATGACCTTTTATTATTTATCTCAGAACAGTCTTCCAATCCTAAATTAATGAATTTGATTAATAATTTTGTGATTTGTCTGTATATTCAATTAATTGGACAAAATATGAATTGATGCCATTAGGAGACAATATATCAATAAGTGACATTTTTGATGGTGCCCAGATGTTATTAATTATATTGGAATATTGATTCCAAGGAATATTAAAGACATGATTTTGTTGAATTTTAATAAATTGATTTTGGATATATCCTTGGAATTCAATAGATGGGCAACCCTAAACCTGGAATTATGGGGTAAAGTAAATACAGTAAAAATGAATATTGTACCTTATATACGTTATGCCTATAATACCTTTCTATATACCTTGTAGATATATTTATATGATTAATACTTTGTCTTGGATATTTATGTGGGGTTCGACACCACCCAAGATTTCTTTAAAGAGAATGCAACTTTCAATTAACGATTTGGTCTTCTGGACCTTAGTGTATATCATTAGGCATATTTGTTAGCGTGTACAATTATTGGGATCCCTCCCCTAACTTGGAGTATCCATCTTGGGCTCCTTTGGAGGTCTCTTTTTGGAACCACTTTTTAAGTGGAATGCATTAGGGTGAGAATGTATTAAAACATCTGTATTAAAACCTGCTTTTTAGTATAAAGCATTTGCTTTCTATGAGCCTGTGGCCTGACCTGACTAGCCCAGGCAAACTCGATCTCAGAAGTTAAGCAGGGCTGGTCTTAGTTAGTATTTGGATGGGAGATCTCAAGAAGGCCAGGGTTGCAGAGGCAGGCAATGGCAAACCACCTCCTTTAGTCTTTTTTTTTTCATAACTACAAAACACTACACAAGACTATCACAAGGAAAGGGGAGAGGGAAGGGACAAAGGGGGGTGGAAAAAGAAAAGGGGGGGAATGAACTACAAACACTAAACACTACACTTCAATGTTTCCCTTCATACTGTCATAATACAAAAATAGCTCCATAGGATAATGATGGAGTGGTTAATCATACAGAGAATAAACATTTCAAATTCTGATTAAACTTTCCTCCCCCTTCTAGGTCCCGGACGCAGTTCTCTCTGTACAACTGCTGTTGCGGTGCTCTCCTCCTCCTCCCCCCCCCTCCGGCTCCTCCTTTTCTTCGTTCTTGGTGCAGCAGAGTTCTGGGTTTTTATTCTCAAAATCCTTTAGTTGATCTTCTGATAATATCTTATAGGCCTGATCTTTATATCTGAACCATATTCCTTCCGGGAATAACCATTTGTACTTTATTCCATGGTCCCTCAGAAGAGCTGCAAACTTTTTATATTTAAAACGCCGTTTCCGGACTAGAAATGGAACGTCCTTCAAAATCTTGACTTTCAAACCCATAAAGTCCAAATCCGCATTGTATGAGTTATATAGGATGGTGTCCCGAATCTTTTTAGATGAAAAGTCAATAATGATCTCACGAGGCAACTGTCGCTTTTCAAACCACCTCCTTTAGTCTCTTGCCATGAAAACCCCATAAGTCAGCTATGAATTGATGGCACTCTCCACTGCCATGATCATGTATTGTATTGTAAATATAATGCAATAGGACATGCATATTATTTCTTTTTATGGAAAATTATGAATATCATAATTTTCATAACTATCAACCCAGAAGCTTGTACTTTTTGTTTCTGTTGCTGATTATTAGAGGCACTGCTTATGGAAAATTTCAGGCACTTGTTTTTTTATCCTGCATACTCAATCCTGTACTGGATTATGGCCTTTGTTTTAAAGCAAGTGAACTCTTCAGGCAGGTGAACTAATTGATTTCACACGCTCTCCAGCACCCAGCTAGTCTCTAAGGAGGTATATAAATTTGTAGTGCCTTTGGGCTGCATAACTAGATGGTTTGGATTATTCTCCTTGGTAATATAAAGACCTTATTCAGTTGCAGACCAATATGTTTTAATTGCTGTAACAACTGGAGAAGATGCAGTCTTTGTGCAGAAAATACATGCATTTCAAAATAGGCAGTTTGCTTTAAATTAGTCTTTTGTGTGCCACTGATTTAAACTGTGTGAGATTTAAATACATTGTTGGATTGATTTAAACTAACATACTTGAAGTCTTTTTAGGCTGCTGGATATCTTCTGGTAATAAAAGGACAGCGATGAAGAGCTCCAGTTTGTGATACATGCATGCCTGCAACTCCACCCCAGATTTTCTGCTGAGTTATGAATTGGTCCAGTTATAATTCAATGGAATACTTATCTCCTCATCGATTTTGATTAAATCCTTAGTAAGTTTTATTAAGTTAGTGAGTTCAGCTTTAACAGATATATGGATCTAATCTGTGTACTTGTTAGAGACTAGTAAAGAGTCTCTAAATAAAATTTTAAGATTGGTGGTAAAAGGGGGCAAAGCAGAAGCAAGTATAGAAAGTGACCTGGATGAATCATTTAAGAAAAATATACCCCTAGATTAGAAGATGGTGCTGGGTCATACTGTTTTTGAAAAAGATGAATATGAGTAGCAGGAAATACGACGGCTTCTCTGAAGAAGCAGACATTTCTGCTGTTTGTCATTCCTCTTATTTAAACAATATTACCTGCAGCAGAATTAATATTTTGATTTAAAAGGCTGGCAGCCTTATAGTTGGTAATGCCCATGGCCCAGATGGATACTTGATAGCTCATAGCTTTAGAGAACAGGCAGCTGATTTTCACCCTACCACCCTATCCTTGAGCCATTTAAATGACTTTCTGTCCCTCCTTATGAATGCATCATGCAGCTGTTCATCTTTCTGTCTGAAAGCCAGGAATATGGTTGAAAACTACAAGCTGCAGCGTGTGCCCTAATCCCTTTTGAGACTCGGACATTTTATAATGGGGTTGAAAATCTTTAAAATTTGAATTCTCACATTAGCATTAGGGTGTTGTATAGATACGGGACTACTGTGTTGCTCTTTTGCAGAAGAACATTTCTCATTATTGTTGCAGTTGTTTTTACAGATAGGGTGGTTAATAGATGGCTAGTTCACATGAGAAATTTGACTTACATGGAAGTCGTTTCCACAAGTAGTTTTTTTCCATAAGAAAAAAGCTTATGCCATTATGCAAGAAGAGTGTGATACTGAGTGCTGAGTGCATACCCCTAGTGTTTTGATAGAAGTGGATGTAGTTTCAAATTAAAAGCTATTTTGGTAAAAAAAGAAGAAGAAGAAGAAGAGCTTCTAATTACTGTAACTCTGTGTGTTGGGGAATTAATGCACCAGTTGCATTAACTTGCAGCAAAATAGACACATGGCCTATTCACAGATGACATTTACGTTTTCTACACACTTGTTCCAATATGGAATTATTTTCGCATGCCGGAATAGTTCTATGAGTTCTGTCTTATGCTTACATTGGGGTCCCCAAGAATATGGCAACAGTGAAAGAAGTTGTCTATAAATATATTGTCCGATTCATCTGCAAGTATATAAGGACTAGTGTGACTAGAGCTATCACCCTTACATTTCTCTTGATGAATGTCTCCTTTACAGGTAGATGCATGGTCAATTCTATATGAGACATGATTATAAGGGTTAAACAGTATGTGACACTGGAATTCCATGACTGAGAGTCTCATGTTTTTTTACTCTAAAAAGTGATTGCAGTAGAACTCACTGTATATGGGAACTATGGTACTTGTAAGGGGGGTGTTTAATCTTTCTGTTCCACCACCATTTCCCTGTTAAAAAATGGGATCAGAAGAGCCCATGAATGCATATATCAGAAGAGCCCATGCATGCATATGAGGGCCCATGCATGCATATATATATATATATATCAGAAGAGCCCATGCATGTATATGTCTCTCTCTCTCTCTCTCTCTCTCTCTCTCTCTCTGCAACTGCTTTTTAGATCACACACATACACACCACCACTGCACAGACATCCAGAGTTTAATCAAGAACTCCGCTTCTGCATGCAGTTTGACCTTGATACCAGGACTTAATGCAGTCAAAGGTTTTTCTACTATAGTTGCTTCTTAAGGCGATTTCCTAGAATTAATTGGATTAAATGGTGGCTTTAGCATATCTTTATTTTACCAGTTATGATTGTGTTTTGTAAAATGTTATGTAAATTATGCTACTTGTAATGGGGGGAGGGGTTTACATTTTTTTTATTTTGGTGGAAAAATAAAATATTCTGTTTTGAGCATCCAAGGTGACTTGCCAATTGGACATTTTATTATGTACGTATAGGAAGTATTGTTCTTCCTACTGTGCCAGTGTTTCCTCAAATAGTATTCACAAGAAGTGCTGTGAAACTATGATTTCCTTTTAAAAGAATCCCAAGCATTGAGGATTATTCCAACATTGGTTTAAAAAGGACCAGATGGGCTTATAAAGCTCAGCGTGCCCAAACAGGATCCAATGGTACATGCTGGTTTCAATTATTGTAAAATGGTGCTAATGTTGTCAGCCAGTCACACCAGCTTCTGCAGATGCAAGCTGAGGCAGTTTCTCCGCTGGTCTGGCTTGTGTTTTGTTGAGCTCTCTAGAGTTCATGATACTGAATGACTATTGACAGAATCAGTATAGACAACATTCATGTTAGCCTCTGGAATGTAGAGACTTTCCAAGCCAGGGACTGGCACCTTAATCTTATTTGGAAGCAAATTCTGTTCATATTAGTAGCTATACTTTTAGGAACCAAATCTAGACTAGTCCTAAAGATACTGACTTGGAAGTAGGTTCTGTGTTTAGGATCTGGCCTTAAATTTCTTGTTCCAGAGTGTGGTGATGCTGTGTGCTGGAGCCTAGCATCATTACAATTAGATATTATCCTCTAGATTACTACGTTGAGTCCATTGATGAGTTAGGGGAGACGTTTATGGAGGAAAGAGGATGCTATTGCAGCAAAATTAGACAGGAGCTTAAGGTGCCACTGAACTCCTGTTTAATTTGAATGTGTAATGTGAAAACAAAAAAGAAGAGATTATATTTCTTTTCTAATGTGCTTCTTAATACTGTGCGTATGAATGTCTATAGCCTACTGTAGGCTGATATGATTGGCACAGAGCATGTTGGTGAAAGTATCATGTTTAACTTTGCCCACCCCTCTGTGGGCCCTTCCTCATAATGGATGATGCTGTTGCAGTGCTGTGGATGTGAGTATCCAGGCCTAGTTCAGTCTGTATTATTACACTCAAACAAGGGAGTACGTGAACCGGGGGAAGCTTTTAGAGGGTAGGCAAGTATTTTAAATAGAATTATATGAGGCAAGGGGATACTGCAGGAATTTTTGCCATAAGGACATGGCAAGGGTGAACTTAAGCTGATAAGAAGCAAGGGTTGACTTGAGGCAGTGGGTGCTTATCTGCTGTTCCTTGTCCTTTTGTAAGTTTCTTATGGAAAGTGCAGTATTGCAGTTGCTCTTAAAGAACGCAATGAAATGAGGTGTGAACCCACATGCACATGGTACTTTTCTTCCTATGGCTTGCTTGGTTGCACTGTTTATAATCATAGATAGGGAAGACAGAATAGACAAGGCTAACAAATGACCTGCAAATGGTTGGTTTCCGAAGCATTCCAAAGTATATTCATTTTTTTATTAAGAGGATTTTCTATAGAAAGAAAAGTAGTACATTTTTTCCTCCCCCTTACAAGAAAACTTTTTTTAAGGCAAATACTAGGTGTGTTTTTTTTAAAAAAATGGCTTGGATCTGCCAGAGATGTCCACAGATGGATAGGACTTTCATCGATGGACTATATCTTCACTGCCTCCCCCTCCTGCTGCAGCCTCAAATGCTGCTTCTGTGGGATCCCACCGCTGGATCCAAACAATTGTTATCCTGTTCATACAGGAACATGTAGGAGCCAGTGTGGTGAATGTTGCTTGTTGGACTTGGTACAGACTTGGGTTCAAAAATCTGACATAAAGCCCATTGAGTGACTGTGGGCTTGTCACCACTGGCAGTTGATGTTGTATCAAACACATATAATTTCCAAAAATGCATCCAAAGAGAAAATAAGTTGTATAGAATTTTACTGCCAAGTCATGCAGAGTTTATATATTGGACATCATTTTTATTTATTTTACTCATGCTTTAAAAAAAACCCTACTCTGATCTTGTTATTGAATTACCTGCTATGTAAATCCAGAATGGAATGGATATACAAAAAAGACTACTTTCTTTTTTTCTATCATTAATACTTGATGGGGCAACTTTTTCCATCACTGGTATATTTATTATCTTAGTACTGTACCATTTTAGTGTGGGACAAGTACACTTGGAGAGGAAATGGCTAATGTAAGGACCGTGTCATATTATATTGTTTGCTAATCATCATATGTGGGGAAAACGCTTTCCAAATCTCTTCTGGTACCTGTCATTACACTTAGAAAAACATGGAGGAGTGGATGGGTAGGTGGGTGGGAAATATACCACCAGTGTAGTAAGTTGTACAGTTTAAAAACAAGAAAGGCCATTATGATGATTTAGCCTGACATCTACTGTAATTGACGTCTTGGTGAAATAGCACCTTTGTAATTTTCCAGTCAGTAATTTTTGCAAGTACAGTTATAAAGCTTCAAATCATGCAGATCTGACCTGCTGTTCAAATAGATAATGGTTCCAGCAGTTTGAAAATGTGCATTCTCCCTCTGGGTTGATCTTGTCTGTCTTTAATTTTCAGGCTTTTTATCTAATTATCCATCAGCCTGCTAGCATCAGCTGTCTTCATCCCATACACATTTTAAAAGGTCATGATAATCTTAATTTTATATGTAGAAGATTTCTAACAAGCAGCAACATTTCTTTAGTCCAGTTCATTACTGTAGGGGGAAAAAATCAAATTTTGAGCAGCTTTGTTGACAAACTTTGATTTGGTCTCTTTAAAATGTGTTGTCTTTCTTGTGAGACTTTGAGATTAATCTGCAAAGCTGCTTCTGATAGCTGTCTGGGAAAAAGAAATCAGTAATACAGTGTAGTCCTGAAGAATTTTTTAAAAGCCAGTAGGTTTAGGGTATAGATTTCCTTGTGTTCAGAATTGCACTAATTTTCCATTCTGGCTGCTTCCTGGGGCTAGAGAATGGTCCTAAGTTTTTCAGTGAATGCTAGGATAGGAAATCCTGGTGTAGTGGTTAGAGTATCAGACACTCAAATCGAAATACCCACTCTGCCATGGAAGTTCACTGGATGACCTTGGGCCAGACACATTCAGCCTAACCTACCTCACTAATGTAAATGAAGTATGTAAATAAATGTGGTAATTTTTTTTGTAGTAGTTTTTGAGCATGAATATTTTAGTGCAGGTAGAATACTGCAGAACTTTGTGCTGTGTGTAGTATTTGCTCCAGTACCCAGTAGAGCAGTTTTATTTGGCAGTTGGCCTCTTAACTGAGCTCTGGCAAGGAGTGGTATTAGGTTGGAGAACCATAGGTAAGCTGTAGGGTGGGGGTCCCCAACCTTTTTGAGCTTGCGAGTGCCTTTGGAATTTGAACACAGGATGGTGGATGCAACCACAGAATGGTTGCATCCACCACACAATATCAGGGAGCAAGATCATGCATAACACTAGCTCTGTTTAACAAGATACCTCTTAAAATGAACATATTGTTTAAAAGTATTTTCTTGCATTTATGCAGGTTACCTTAAGTGAAGATTCTTGAGCTGTGGTGGTGGCTGCTGCCAAAGTAACTTTTCAAAAATCTGCATGACTGGTTAGAAGCCTTGTGCAAAAGCCCTACCTGGCCAAAGCTACTTTCTGAGAACACTTGAGGGGAACCAGGGAAGTTGATGGTGGGCTCCACGCTGGGACACTTCCTGTAGGTATTAGCATATTTAGACTTACTGGAACCATAAATGTCCACACCAGTCCCACACTATTATCATCTACAGGTAAGGTTTTAGAATAGCACATATGCCAGGAATTGAATCTAGATGTTTCTGCTTCCCTTTCTGGAGACAGGATGTGGCAATAGCTATTATGGCTCAAGCCAGTGGTTTCTGCTGCTGTGGTTCAGTAAAGCCAGACTGTCTAGCTGCATTTTTTGTGAGCAGGGTTCCTCTCAACAGTACTTTGAAGATTTAGTTTCTTATTCTTATGAAAGTTTTACACAGATCAGTTGGATTTACTTGTGCATGAATGTTGCATAATTTCAGTACTTGTGTATAGACTGAAACTTATAAAGAGAGTTTGATCTTCAGGAATGGAAGCCCTTTAAAATCAATTAATATTTATAACTAATTATTAGATGTTACAGACTTTAGTGAGACAGTTGCAAATTTCTGTGAAGGAGCAGTTGCTGATAAATTGCATTGTTTGGATGCTTTAGCAGTTGCTATAAAAATGTCCTGTTGTGTTATATTCTGATGAAGAAGAAATACCTTAGCACTGTAATTCTTCAGTGGTGAGCCCCAGGAGACGTTTGTACTCTAAAGTATCCCCTTTCACAATGGCTTTTTGTCAGATACATTAGCTATTTCAGTGCCATTTACCTTGACAATTACTAGAACAGTCAGTTGTATTGAAAAGGAAATTTTATCTGTTTCATTATAAAATTCACAAAAGAAATGAGCTTAATTGCTCAGGTCAAATTGCTTATTCAGATTTTGCTGTCAGTGGAACATGCTAATGCTGTCAGACAGAGAGACTTATGATATATTTTGTTATGCATTAATCTTGTCTTCTGGGAAATAATGCTAAAATAAAAGTTGGAGTTTCCCTCACTGTTCTCCCAATCAGAAATGGATATAATATAAATCCTTTAGCTGTAACCCATGAGGTTTAATACACAGTTTTTAAAAGACTGTAATTCTTATATAAACTGCACAGTGAAATCAAACTAACAGTTGATGTGAAGTCTTTGGGAATTTTTTTTTTTAAATGTCTCAACATTGTGAGTTGGTTCTAGTTGCATATGCAATAGTTTTTAGTTTTTAAAGCAAGTACAACATTTGGCTTTTTGTTAGCAATACATACCTGAGTTATTTATAGGGATAACTTACTCAAGAAATTAACATTCATATATAAACAACTGTATTGGTTTAGGAGAGAAAATATCCTGAATGAGTGGTTTTCCCAACAGATAGTCTAAGCTGTCACCTGAAGTTAATATGTCTGTCTCACATCCCTATCAGGTACCATGTGCTGATTGTTGGCAAACTTACTATTTTCTCAGTTGCACAGTCCCCACTTCATGTATTTCCTTGGTAAATGGTATGGAGTTAGCACTGTGTTGCTGATTGAACAGACATTGCTGCAGGATTGGGTCCCCGCATGTCCTTGTACCATGTGTATATGGTAAATCTTCTCTGGTCATAGCAGTCAATAGCTTACATAGCACCCATTCTGAAATAGCGTGGCAACACTGTTAGCTGACATCTTAATAAATAGATGCTGTCTTTCCGCTAAGATAGTTTCAGGTGGGTAGCCATGTTAGTCTGTAGTAGAAGAGCAAGATTGGGGTCATACAGCCCCTTAAGCGCCAACTATATTTCCAGGGTATGAGCTTTTGAGAGTCAGAGCTCTGATCCTCGACGCTCATACTCTGGTAATCCTGTTGGTCTTTGAGGTTAGTCTTTAAAGTGCTACTGGACTTGAATCTTCCCATTGTTTAAGTGCCCAGCTCAAATATCCCTCCGTTTCCAGTTGCCATCAATGAGCAAGTAACCATCCATCACACCTGGACCAAGATCAAACTGAAATTTCCCATCCCCCCAGCTTCCAACTGGCATTCTTGAAGCCAACAGATGGAAGACGTGAAGCAGTGAGACACCCTTCCATTGTGCTCATCCCCTCAACTGCTGCCAAGGCCCTTCATCCTCTTGCTTTTATCATTTTGCCATTTTAGAATGCTTTGAGAACATTTGTGATGTAAAAAGTCTTAAAAATTGCCATATTTATTGTGGCACGAGCTTTCATTAGCTACAGTTTCACTCATCATGCATGGCCACTTCTTCCCCACATTATGTATCTGATGAACTTGTAGCCTACCAACACACATGGTAAGTGTGTTAGTCTTTGACATGCCACAGGAATCTTTGTTGTGTTGTATATCAGTTGTTCTTCTTACTACAGAGGTATCTGAGGATAGATAGTTCTATGTTGATAAAATGATCCAGGGGTTACAGTTGTAGCAGAGTATGAATCAGATCCCATTCTGTTTCTAACTCCTTGCAGTGGGTATATGTTTTACCTAAAACTTCTTAAATTTTACTGCCATTTTTGTCTTGAAGCAACAGTGGTGTGGTGTTCAGATTCAAAGAATCACCAGAGGTGTATATGTGTCTTGCTTGCAGATTCTGAAGATTTGGAAAATGGGTGGGCAAGAAACCAGACAAAGATTAACTTTGAATCGCAGTGCAGCACAAAGGACACTGTGTAGAACATCAAGTTTCCAGTCTGTTTTCTGGGGAGAGGCTGTTTTGGACATGATGAGGCTTGACTGTATGGAGTGAGAAATGCCTAAAGGGAAAAGAATGAATGTACTTCAGCGGAGTATGTGACGGTGCAGCATTTTAAACTTTGAAGTGTTGTGACCTATGGAATAAAACTTGGTTTAGAACACAAAATGATGTTTCAACTTGCAGAAACCAAATGGCAGGCTAAGTGTTCAAACTTGCAGTTTTGTGACAGCTGATCAGAGGCTGATAATTTGTATCTGATTCTGTTCCAAATGTTGTTTTCCCTTGTAATGAATCTATCCTTCACAAATCCACTATGAACTTTGTGTTTGGATAAGGACAAAAAAGAAGTGATTCAGAACATTCAAAGTTTCTTTGTTAAACTGATTAACCACTTGAGGAAGACCACATTTACACACACACACAAGAAAATGTGGTCTTGGCATTTAATTTTTTATTTTAAGAAAGTATTATGGGAAATTCCACCCTTTCAAGAAAATTGTTTGGGGGTGTGTTTAGAAATTGTACTTGTCTGGATGAAATTGATCGTTTCAGTATTATGTAATGACTGTTTCTTAAACAGTTAATGAGGCTTCTCCTGTTGTGTCTTGTTTGGGCTATTAATAGTATTCAGGACACTCAGAATCTGTGGATTACTGCAATCTCTTTTCGATAAACCTCACAGAAATCCACAAATGTTGTGTGTTTTTCTTGAGTGAGATGTGCACTTATGGAAGATGAGGCTGGGGAAATACTTCCAGATTGTGTAATATAATACCAGACCAGAAAGTCAAGCCATGATCTGAATTAATTCTGAAAGAGCAAAGGAGTTGTTTTCTGCATCCCCAAAATTACATGCAGTTGCATAGACACTCCTAAAGAATGCCTTTTCTGAAAAAGCACTAGATTATAAAAGCTGTGAGTTTCTAAAAAGAGAAAATAGGCTTCTTCTTTTTTTTAATTCTTTATTTTTGACAATTTTCATATTTTTAAATACATCTAACACAACAAAACTAAACAAGCAAACACACTAACAAGTAACCTCAAAGGTAAGTATAACAGTCCACAATAGGCATATGCTGAAGAACCATGGCATATGAGAGTGTTACACATAACAGTACAGGTATCAATGTATATCAATATACACCATCATAAAAAGAAAAATAAGAAATTTAAAAACTAAAAGGATCAGTTGGGTAAGGGGTACAAGGTGATATTTCACGAGCAGTCATATAATCAACTACTGGTAACCAATTCTCCCAAAAGTCTTGCTGCAGGTTAACAGAATCCATTAGCTTCAATTGATAGGAATTTTTTTCCATAAAGAAGGCATCCCAGATCTTATTGTGCCAAGTTGTTAAAGAAGGTGGTCGTGGGCTTTTCCAGGACGATGCTATAGATAGTTTTGCTGCGGATAACAGCGTTGCTACTAGGTCTCTAGTGTCTATTGGCAAGTCAAAGTCGGACCACAGGTTTAATAAAATCAATTCCGGCTTAGGTGGGATTAAGTGGCCTGTGATGTGTTTAATGCAGTCAATTACATCAAACCAGAATTTTTGGATTACTTTGCATGACCACCAGCAATGATAAAATGAGCCTATTTCCCCACGGAGCTTCCAACACTTAGGGGAGATAGATCTGGTGCTATAGCTAAGTTTTTGTGGGGTGATGTACCATCTGGTCAGGAGCTTAATGGACTGAGTCCTAATGTTAATTGATCTGGTTTTAATAGTTGAGGAGTTCCAAATTTTAGTCCATTGGGTGTCAGAAAATTTTATGCCACAGTCTTTTTCCCACGCTAATTGGTATGGAAAGGGCTTTGTTTTGGAAGTTGAAAGTAGCATTTTATATATTTTTGAAAGACAGCCTTTGCTGCTTTGTTTTTCTTTCAAGAGAAAGTTTTCAAAATCTGTTGTTTTTCGATTTAAAGTCCCTTTTAAAGAAAATGGAGTAAACAGATTACTTATTTGAAAATACTGGAACCATGGGATTTTGTCACATAATTTGGTTTCAATTTTTTGTTTTGAGAAAAGAATTCCATGTTTTGAAATGTCAATCAGTCTAATCATACCTCTCTTTTTCCAGCCGGTAAATGATTCATGATGAATTGCTGGTGTAAACCAGGTTTGGCCTATGAAGCAAGAGAGAGGGAATATGGGAGGTGCTAGTTTAAGTCTATGCCTGTCCCATGTGTCCAAAGCAGCATAAAAGAAGATGTTATTTTTGATGTTGGAGGGACGTTCCGATGATTTATTCCAAACAACTTCCTGTAAAGTTTTAGGAAAGGTATAATAGCTTTCTATTATTTTCCAGTCTGCATTGTAATTTTGGTTAAGCATAAGGGATAAATATGTAAGGTGCGTTGCATCATAGTATGATTTGACATCAGGTACGCCCAGTCCCCCTAGGGTTGTATGGCTGCGCATAACAAAATGGCCAATCCTGGGTCTTTTTCCTTCCCAAATGAACTGATTCAGTAACTTTTGCCAGGCCTCCAAAGTTTTATGCTTAATTGGTACGGGCAAAGCTCTAAAATAAAACAAAATCTTTGGGAGAATTATAGATTTCATAAGATTGATTTTCTCTAGCCAAGTTAGGTTGATCTTTTTCCAACTGGTCAGCATAGAAGAGATATTAGAATATAACTCTTCATAGTTGAATTTCCATATATCCTTTAATTTAAGTGGAACTTTTATCCCTAAATAACTCCAATATTTTTCAACCCATTTGAATTTATGAGTATTTTTGATATGCAGTATGTCTTCCCGATGTAAATTTAGAGGGTAAAGTTCTGATTTGGAGTGGTTAACAGATAGGCCAGAAACATAGCTAAATTCCTCTAGGGTTGCTTCGATAGCTGGAGAAAATAGGCTTCTTAATCAAGCTAACTGATTGCATGTTCAGTTTGTGGTGCTTCTTTAAGGTCCTATTAAGTTGATTTGCATAGTTAATAGTAAACAGTATGCATCTTAAAACGATGACTAGAGACTTTATCCTAAATGTGTAAGGTATAGCCCTGAGCACATGACCCTTCCATGTGTTCAGTCAGTGCACTGGAAAGGAGAGTATATGCAGGCGTGCTGGCCCTGCCCTTCTGTGCACACAGAGGGATTGTGTATTCAGGACGTATTTGTGGAACCAAGGGGCTTTGTTAGTCTCTGGTTTTAACCCCCCTCCCCTCAGTACTCCAACCTGCAACTTGGGATCTGTTTTCCCCTTCCTGTATATCTATGTTTGTAACCAAATAAAGGATGACAGGGTTCCTTTCTAAGTGCCACCTTTCTCAGGCCTGATTAAGCTCCTGCTGCCCCAGCCTGTGCACAGCTAGAGACTGACCCCTCTGACTTCCCTTGCTGCTGCAAACCTTGCCCATTCTCCCCATCCCCAGGTCCCTGTTCCTCAAAAACAGCATTTAGAATTGTAGTGGGAGGTGAGAAAGTCACACTGTTTTTTAGGAATACTTTTTATTTTACTAATAAGATTAAAAGCTCAATAAAAGGGCAAAGAGATAGAAGAAAAAAGCCTATGAAGAGAGAAAAAGAAAAAGACTGAAAATAACAAAGAAAAATAATACATTTCTTTTTTCTCCACAACACCTGTCATAGTTTAACAAACATTATACTTTTAGTTTTAATATCTCCAAATTTTACCTTTTCAATATTGCTTCCTTCTATTTATTTTCCCAAATTTATCTTAGAAATCAAAACCACAAATCATCAGTTCATTTTTCCTCATCTCATGCAGAAAGTCAATAAGGAGTTTCCAGTTAACTATAAAGGTAGACAGTGTTTTATCTCTAATCAGGGCTGTAAGTTTATCCATCTCCGCTAACTTCCATCATTTTCACAATCCAGTCCTCAATTGAAAGCAATACTGTACTTTTCCATTTTTGCACATATAAAAGTCTAGCCACCATGGTAGTCCTTTATAGAAATACCATGTTTATTTTCCAACTGTTTATCCATTAGTCCCAACAAAAAGGCTTCTGGTTTAAATTGTATATTGATCTTCAACATTTTTTGTATTATCATATGAATTTGTAACCATTTTTTTTTTTTGCTTTAGGGCAAGTGCACCAAAGATGATAAAAATGTTCCTTCATGTTGCTCACATTTCCAATATTTGTTTCTCATACCTTTACTCATTTTTGCTAATTTATCAGGTGCTAATATACCACCAGTACATCATTTTATAGAAATTTTCTTTTAAGTGTGGAACTCAAAGTGAATTTGAGCCCCTTTACCCAGATTCCCACTGGTCCATATGTATATTATACCCAAAATTTTTAGCCCATTTTACCATACAGTCTTTCACACATTCTTCTTCCATTTCAAATTTCAACAAAAGTTTGTACATTTTGGAAAAAATGTGTCATTTGTACAAAGCTCTTTTTCAAACTGTCTTTTTGTAACCAAAGCCCCATAATGTTTTATCTAATTTAAACCTTTCTAGAAGTTGAGCATAGAAAAACCATTGATATTTATAACCTTTAGTTATTAAATCTTCCCTTATCTTCAATTTACAGTGTCCTTGTGAGAATTCTAGTAAGTATCTAGTAAGCCATCCCTGTTTAATAGTCATTTCACCTCTATAAAATGCTTCCTGTGTTGAAATCCAAAGCGGTGTCTTCTGTGATAATCTCAGTTTGTATTTATTCCAAATTCTCAGGATGGCTGTCCTAATATAATTACTTTTGAAGTCTACATTGACCTTTACTTTATCATACCACAATAAGCATGCCATCCAAATCTCAAGTCATGACCTTCCAATGTTAAGAGCCTCTCATTCATCCACATTAGACATGTGGCAGCGTAATACACCTTCAAGACCAGTAAACCTAGGCTGCCTCTCTCCTTCGCATCTTGTAAAATTTTATATTTAACTCTTAGTTTTTCCCCTTGCCATATAAATGTTGAAATATCCTTTTGCCACTGTTTAAATGGTACATTGAAGTTAACACAGGTATTATTTGGAAGAGAAATAACATCCTAGGTAAAACATTCGTCTTGAGAACTGATATTCTCCCCAACAAGGACAATTGTACTCTATCCTGTCTTAACATGTCTTTTTAAACTTCTTTCCATGTCTTAACATAATTATTTTGAAATAGCATACAGTTCATCCCCGTCAGCATGGTACCTAAATATTTTACCTTATTTTTCAACCCTCAATTATTCCTGGTTTTTAGTATCCTTGTTTTTTGTTAACATTTTTGTTTTCTGTTCATTTATTATGAAACCTGCCAAAGTACCAAACTCTGTCAACTTCTCCATCAATATTTCAATTCCCTCTAATGGGTCTTCCAGAATTAAAACTAAATCATCTGCAAAGGCTCTTAATTTGTATGACTGTTTTAATTTTTACGTCTCTAATCCTTTCCTCCTGTCTAATGTCTCTATTCAAAACTTCCAACACCAAAATGAAAAGGTGTGGTGACAACGGACATCCTTGACATGTTCCTTTTTGAATCTCACATGGTTTAGTTAATTCTCCATTAACAGTAAGTTTAGCATTCTGTGAAGTGTAGATTGATTTCACCAATTTTATGAAATTCTCCCCAAAATTCATCTTTTCTAAAACTTCAAACAGGAAAATCCAGTTCAAATTGTCTCAGCTCCCAAGAAAATTGGAGCTGCTTGTTTTTCATTATTGTATTGCTGTAGTCCCCTAGGGCCCAGGGGCCAAAATGAAGAGCCCAGTCATGACCAGGAAGCAAATAATAAACAGAGTCCAGTCCAACAGTCAGCGTTCCAGAGAAGCCACAGGTTAGGTTCAGTTTAAGGGTCACAGTTCCAGGGAAGACAAAAGTCAAATCCAGTCCAAGGGTCAAAGTTCCAGAGAAGCCACAAGTCAGGTCTACTCCTAGTGTCAGAGTTTCGCAGTCTGGGCAACATCAGGGACAGTGGAGCAGCTGTAAAATGTACTAGTTTCTTCCACCAACTGCTACTTTTTCCAGCCATTTTTATGGCTGTCCTAATGAGCTAAACTGTCAGCCACTTACTAGGCAGAGATCCTAAAGCTACTAATTGATCATGGTCATTTGACAGTTATCGCTGGCTCTTGAGTCGTGCATTCTTCCTATGTACTTGAAGCCTTTGACAGTGCCGGAGCTGCGCTGCAAGGGTGTCATCAAAGAGGAAGGGGAGGAGCTGGCTTCTGCAGCCTTGTTGGGTCTGGGTCAGCTGAAGGCTGTGCTAGTTGATTAGCCTGTAATTGGATCTGTAATTTGCTCTTCATCTGACTCAAGGTCAGGTGCAGCTGGGTCAGTTTCGGGGTGAACTGCAGGCAGTTCTTCGCCTGATGACTCTTCACTGAGCACAGGACAAGGCTGCCTTACGACAGTTATGTTTATCCAAATATTCTACTACATTCAATCCAGTTCTGACATTGTCTTTCAACTGTTTTTTGCGTAAAAAATCACTTTGATCTTCATGAATAAAGTCTTTGAGAACATATTTAAGTCTTTCTGCTAAAATCGTGGTAAATAGTTTGTAGTCATAGTTTTTTGCCAGTGTCAAATCTTGCCCTTTGTTGGGTATCAATGTAATGTTAGCATCTTTCCAAGTCTCTGGCATCTTTCCTCCCAATAAAATTGAATTCATTGTATTTTGCAAGGGTACTGAAATCTCATCTTCAAAGCATTTTATAATAGTGCCCAGAGGGTTCATCAGGACCTGGTGACTTCCCAGTTTTCATCTTTTTAATTGCTTCCACCACTTCTTGAATCATTGTTGGGCTGTTCATCATCACCTGTTGTTCTTCCATAATTTTCAGTAGCTTATGTTTTATCTAATAATCTAATTATCTAAATCATTCAGTTTCTTTAAAAAGGGTCTTTTGGATGGCCCCATTTTCTGTATTCCCACCTTGCAATTTTAAAATCATCTCTCTCTCTCTCTCTCTCTCTCTCTCTCTCTCTCTCTCTTTTCTCAGTCTATAGGCCAACCACCTTCCTAGTTTATTAGCAAATTCGAAATTTCTCTGCTTAGCATAATTCTCTAAATCCCTTACTGTTAACATTGATAGCTGTTGTTGCAAGCATTTTATCTCTTGTTGCACCTTAACATTTCCCGGCACAGTTTTTAATTCTTCCTTCTTCTTTTTAAAAATTTATTACAGAATATCTTGCATTTTTTCCTGCTTTTTCCCTTTAATTCCAAGTTATGTTGTATGAAGTGGCCTCTTATAAATGCTTTGCTTGTGTCCCAAATCATTCTCAAGTCTGTACCCTTGTTCAAATTAAATTCAAAAAATTCTTTGAGCCTTTTTTTTACGGTCCTCTACAATTGCCTCTTTCTGTAGTATAGATTCATTTACTTGTCACCTAAATGTATTAGATTTGGTTCTATAACTTACACTTATAGGATTATGGTCTGAAAAGGACTTTGGCAATATCTCCACTTTAACAATTTTGGTCACCAAATTTTTTGATACCCAAACCATATCTATACGTGACCAAGATTTATGTCTCTCAGAATAGAATGTATATTCTCTTGAATCCCCATTTTTTGTTTCCAAACATCCACCAAACCCATATTATCAATCATGTCAAAACAAACCTTTGGTAATTTGCCTTGAGTGTCTTTTGTGTTTTTCTCAGCGCACCTATCTATTTGTGGATAAACTACACCATTCCAATCACCTATCAGCCAACAATTTTCATAGGGCAAATCCACCAGTTTTTCCCAAAGATATTTGTAGAACCACCCCTTTTCCTCCTTTGGTACATAGATTCCCACCATCCAAATTATGCTCCCATTTAATGTCACTTCCACCCCTACAAATCTGCCATGATTGCCAGTTCTGGTTTCACTGCTGATTTTAGATACAATACCACTCAATTTTTCTTTTTATTATCTGAAGAGACAGATTCTCCCCCCCCCCATTTTTTATAATCCAAATACTTGATGTCTTTTTTTTCTGACAGTCACACTTTGGATGGAAACCCCATCCATATGCAGAAATTTCCAGTGGTTCCAAGCCATTAAAAGAAAAATAGGTCTGCCTCCTTAGCATTTGTTTTCTCCCTATCTTTTTTTCTTTGGGGGGAAAAAGCCTTAAACAATACAAATAGGAGTTATGTCAACTGTTAGAGTCTACCTTTTGGTCAGGGTGTAGCCCATGTTGGTCCTCCTGATCCACCCTTTGAAGACAGTCAGCAAAATCATTAGTAATAAGAGTTCTCTCATTTAAAACAGAAAAGCCTGCAAGGGATGTCAGTTTTTATGCATTATATCACCTTGTTAATTTAAGATTGTAGTATTTTAAAGTTTCCCACAGTATGAAGCAATTCATCTGTGATAAGCACTAACCTACACTTTTCCAAAACAGGCTTCATGCAGAGCCTCTTTGAATGTATTCTGATTCTTATCTTACTTTTTTATCTTAGTTCTTAAGTAATGTTCAGATAGCATCATAAATGTTGAACAAAAGCATTTCTTTTTTAAAAGATAGAACTCTCTTAGGTTTGTTAGTTATTTTAGAAATTAAGTATTATGGATGCTACTCATCAGTTGGGGGAACTTGGCACTGTACAACAAAGTTGCAAACTATCTGGTGGACTTGCTTAAAGCAACACACAAGAGAGGGAATTGTTCGAACCACTGGCAATCCTCAGGTTATTTTTGAGTAGCATGTGGTACTTCCCTGGGCACAGTGGGGTCCTGCTCCATGAAAAACAGCAAATGTTCCTTGGCCAGGGTTACAAGCTGAACTGATAAGTTCCTCTTCATGGTTGATTATGATATCTCAGCTAAGGAGGTTGGTCTGTTCACCAAGCAACAGAAGGAATTGGGGAATTGGCCATTACTGTTCAAGGGTGAAGCAAAACTCACCGCCATGCTCACCCATGAAAGAAAGTTAGCAATCTTGCACGCATGCCATGAAGTCCCCTGAGCCCAGGAGCGTTCTCCCTATATGGTTCTGCCATCTTCCTCCAGCCTCAGCCACAACAACCAGACACAATAAGTGTTTTTATTCACTGAACAGCTTCCATCTACTCTCCAAAGCCCCCCTTCTTCCATCTACTTTTGTAAAGTTACTAATTGCCCCCTTCATTATTGTCACAGAGAGGGAGGGTGAGGGGAAAAGGTGTAGCTGGCAAGGAAGAAGAGAGAAAGAGAAGAGTGCAAAGGACAAGAGCCGCCATTAGGGATGGCTATCCTGCAACCAACTTTCAGAGGCTTCATAACCCACTTTTGGGTCCCGACCCACAGGTTGGGAAATACTGGTGCGAGCCATGCATACAACATTTCTTTCTTCAGTTCTAACGGAAGGTGTACCGCTTGCTTACATTGCCTGGGGTGGGGGTGGAGAAGGGTGGGAATAATTGTAATTTACATCCAACCCATATCTAGTTTGGAACCTTAGCACATAGTGCCATGGTCAAATAAGGTTCCAGTTTGTGCTTGGTTTTGTACAACATTACAAAATGTCTAACTTGCTTTTGAGTTAAAGACCCTCCAAGGTAATCATAACATCATTTAAAATACATATTAGTACAAAATGAATAAAGAGGGGGAAGAACTAACCAGCAGACCAGAAAATTAAAATAATAAAATTGAATTATCAACAGCCATGAAATCAGCATTAAAATACTTATGGCAAAACCAATCAACAAAAACTAAGGTGGATGGGACAGAACATGATAGCTCCAAGAAATTCCATAGGTCTCTTCTATCCTTCTTCTGAATCTTTGGTAGCTTTAGAAAACGGAGCAGAGCTTTTCGGATGACTTAAGTGGCATCTTAAGGCACAGTTTCCCGTGCTGATCCCTCAGTTCTTTTGTGGTTAAGTATACAACCATGTATATTGCTATTTGGCTTGTGGAGAAGCCCATTGTTATGTACTTTCCAGTATGATTTTTTGATTACCTTTTTCAGAGCCTTTCTTTTTCACTCTTTTTGCACCTTTTGTTGGGACAGAAATTGTTGCCATTGGACCAGATGCTGCTGAGCTATCTAAAGCTGTGGTGAACAGCATGCATCCTTCTCTACTGATAGGGGATGATATCCCGACTGATACATCCCAATAAAGGGAGCTGTGCCCCACAGCATAAGATTGGGCAATGATCCTTACAAATGTCCTGTGTTGTCAAGGACTCAAACCAGATGGTCAGCAAATATCTTGGACATGTGGCAGGCAGGTTGAAGGTTGCAGGCCAAAGTCAGACACACTGAACATAGTAAATCTGGTCAAGAGAAAGAAGCTTGTGGCCTCCCTCAGCTAAAGTTGACCAGATTCAGGAAAAGAAGCAAGCCTTGTAGCTCTGTATCAGCCAGTGGCACCACATTTACTACCCGCTGTTACTTGACTTCATATACCATGAGAGCTACAGTGGGCTACAGTGTTAATGTTCCAGCCAGAACTACCTGTCAGTTCTTCCTTTGATCAATAACTTAGAAGGCTCAGGAGCCTATGACTGATCCTCAGGTCTCTCAGTTCAAGTCTAGCAGATCTGGAGACCTAATGAAAAGATGTCATAGTCTTTGATTTGGCAGGATTCCTGAAAAGAGCTGTGAGGGAGTCATTCTTCATTCATCATCTTCTGTTATTTGAGATTTAGAAAAATATCGAAAAGGCTTGGGGATAGTCATACACTCTAAGCCACACAGGGAGGTTGTAAGGGTAAACGAGGAAAGAAAAATAATATAAGCCTCTTTGGGTTCCCATCGGGGAGAAAGTTATATAAGTAACATTGTTACTGAGTTTAATGTTAATGTACTATTGATGTTGAATTAATATCTTTTGAATGACAATGTAAGATGTTTTCTTGTATACAGAATACAGTATAACTGTAGCCTGAATAAAATAAACTTTACTTATAGGCTGTTGTCTACAGGCTTAACAGTTCATAATATATTTATTATATAAACTCAACATAGTACAAGCTGCCATCTTAACAATTTAGTCTAAAGGCCTGTTAGAATCCAAAATTAGGTAAACTAACCATTGAAGGTCAGTCTGCTGCCCTCAGTTCCCTTCTGCGCAGCTTCCCTGGATACATTCCCTTGCCTTGAAGTTGTGTGTTAGGGTACGGTGATGGCAGGAGGGCTCCAAAAATACATGGAGACTTCCTTGAACATACTGTTGCTCTATTCAGTTTAATACGGTAGATATAAAAATGCTTTTTCAAAGAAACAATATCAACTTCTGAAGATGTAAGTGAATTGGAAAACAGCAACAGGAAAGGAAAATGGAAATTAATGCACAAAGAGATTATGGAACAAATTGTATTTGTGTGTCTCACTTTGTCTTCCTCTCTGTGCAGGGTGGAAAAATTCTTACAAAAGCTGCGCTCATTTAAACAAGAGAAATGTATTGACTTTTAAGGGGCAATTAACTTTCTTGAGACTCACTGTCTTTTACAGTTAATTAGTTAAGCAAAATCAATAACCTTAAGCTTTACCGCATCCATCAAGTGGGCTCCATACCCCCTGACCCAAGGAATTGCTGCCATTTCTTCTCTCATCCTCATTCAATTTTGTTTTCAGCTTTAAATAGTTTTTCTTGCAAAATGAAACCTGAAAGGTTTTTGCAAGAAATCATGGTACTTGATTTAGCCAATAAGATGCCAATACTGCTTTTTATTTTCTCTTTTTCAAGGCAAACAAATAGGAATTGAAACTGAGACAGGAGAAAAAAAATGTCACATTTCTAATTCTCCCCCCCCCCCCTTTCTAAAAAGCACTTGAACCCATCTGGATGATCAAGAGCAAAATGTTAATATATGGAAGCCAAGAAGAGGTCATACAAATAAAGGGGGGGATTCGGTGCTAAAGACAAATGAAAAGCCACCATGTATTTAAAACATTTATGAGCCCCCACGTAACTGGGACCCAAGGCAATGACATCAGTGCTATATAATATTCTAAAAACAACAGAATTAAAACCACTACCAGAAAAAATGTAATAAAGTACAAAACAGACCACTGTCTTTCAAGACATCCACAAAGGAATTATCTTGAGGAACCAAAACAATTAATGCACAAGAGATTCTTAGGTCGTCTGATTTCCTGTGGAAGGTTATTCCACAACATGACATGAGCCACAGAAAAAATCTGTGAGCAGGCAGCAGCAAAATGCAACCTTACCAGAGTCAGAACAACCAAGGGGTGTTTCTGTACTGAGCAAAGCTGCCCCACATATTCATACCAAGAGAGAGTCCTCCGTCTATGGGGTAATAAACCTCGATACAAAGGGAACAGAACAAATAGAGCAGGGTTAGATGACCTCTCCTTTCTGTTCCTTTATCCACACTGTACTTCTGCTTGGTAAAGGGTAGCTTTCAGTTGGAGATTAGAAGTTTAGAGTAGTGTGTTGCATTAGGCTGATCTTTGCAATGAAAGTTGCAGTGCCCATCATTTTGATCTTGCAGTTTTGGAAAACATAATACTGAGTATATTACCCAAAGAGGGTGGCTTTTGTAGGGCAAAGGACCCAGCGCTGAGTGGCTCAGAGCAATGGCATTATCTAGAACTTTAGAAAGCAAAATGTGGAAGAAGACAACCTCTTTATTTTATTGCACTTGCCCAGATCTGTTAGGCAGCATGAAAGGAGTTGATAAATTGACAGTTTTATTTTTGGCTTCTTAATCCTGGATAGGGTGCCAAGGAAGAGCTTCTATATTTTCCATATTTTTTGGTTGTTTTATACTGAATGTGTGTATTTGTAAGAGCTTTGCTTTCATTTTTATGCATTGCTACAAGATTAATATCTAGGGACTAGTAAGAGCTGATTGAATAAATAGCCATCTGCTATTCTCTCATTTCTGTGTATAGATTTACAGATCAGCATATACATACTTGTAACGCTGATCTGCTAGCTCTTGGTGTACTTCTGACTCTTGTTAAGGAATAATTCTACCCTAGTGATCAAATTGAACAGAAAGAATACTACATGTTTGAATTTAAATTCTGAAATCACCCAGATGGGTCCTGTTGGGATTTGGATCTGATGGGAGTTAACTCTTCCCCTGAGACCCCTCCCCCCTTCCCAGGCTGCTATAGGACCTGGTGGGGGAAAGCACAAACACTATATAAGCTTGGGGGGCAGTGTGTGTTGGGGAAAACAGCCTCGGGGGGAGGTACTCCCTCTTCCTCCAGCCACAGTTCTCATTTAAATTGACATGCTTTTTGAGTTTAAATATCACCTTTGGTAAGTCCCACATCATCATGTTTGACTTTAAGCATCCTATTTCATCAGGAGCTTAGTGGTAATAGTTTTGGACAACAAATTAATCTAACTTCTTCCCCAAAAGGATTTGAATAGCCAGAACAGCTAAGTATGAGTGTGTGTGGATGGCTGCAATTGTAGCCAGAAAATAATTTGAAGCCTGGATAGACTTTGCCATGCTGTCCATAGGAGTAGGTCAACATTGGAGCATGCTAGGAAGAACCTTTCAGTTTTAAAGGGATAGGGAATTGTGATGGCTGTAGCTGTGTTTATACAAAGGCAGAATTTATAATTTTCCATCTGTGGAGACAATATTATTTGAGCTTTCCATCTGTAGTAGATATTTTTGCCACAATAATCTTATGTATTCACTGATACAGTTAGTCCTCCGAAGTTTCTAGTGAGTTCAGGCAAGACTATTTTTCGCCATCTGTTTATATGAGAGGAAGGGTGGAGGGAGGGAGGAATTCTCCTTTCACTATTGCTAGAATTCTAAACAGAAATGTTGATGTGGAATTTATCAGGCAATTCTAGAGTACAGAGCATTTAATTGAGTTGTGTTTTCTTTTGTTTTTTTGCAGTACTATATGCATTTGTAATTGTCTCATTGAATTAGGTGGGGCCTCTCTCTGTAAAAATGTATAGGTTTAGAAGAGCTTAGAAAGTGATATTTTAATGTCTATTTAAAAGCATGAATTTGTAGTGTGGGCAATTCCTGAAATCCCTTGACCCGAACACTACATTAGCTACTATTGCTGCAGGAAACTGGGCTTAATTAGAATCAATAAATTCATCTCAGAGAGAGAAAATGACCTTGTATTTTGAAGGCTATGTTACTGACCTCATTATTGGGAAATGACTCCATCATCACCCGGATATCTTTGGATGCCTGGTCACCTGGCCAGCTGGCAACTTTTCACACTAGTATATTCTTAACAAAAAATGAAAAGAGTATTTAAATGTTTATATTTCTTTACATCTGTTTTGTTAACAGTATTTTCAAGCCTTCCCTTTTGTAGCTCATTGAATAGCAATGATTGCACAGCAAGTAAATTTATTCTCTTACTATAAAATCAACTCTGGGCTCAGCAAAACATTTCTGTGTTAACTCTGGTGATAATTGTTCAGGCCCACTTTGTCTTTGCAAACAGCCTGCTTGGAGGAATATCTACATGGCAAGCCCCTCTGTTACCATAGAGTAAGGGATGCATGTAGCCTTCAGACATGTACACAGGCATGCTTGCAAGCAATATCATGAAGAGGGAAAAGGAGGCAATTCTAAATTCAGAAATATTCAACTTTACTGACTACAGGGATAGATCAGGGATAGATGGAAGAAAAAAACGGAATCCCACTTCAGTGAAATCTTATCAAAACTGGAAGAGAAGTAAGTGCGATTTGGCAGGAGACCACTGCAGCCAAGGTTGAGAACATGAATGGTTTTAGGACTGAGGGGAGGAGTCTGAGGGCCAAGCTACAAGTGATGAATGACACTTGAACAGCAAGTGTATTTCTCCCTGTTCACTTGCCCTCCACTCAATCCACTTGCCGTTCAAGTGTCATTCGTCACTTGTAGCTTGGCCCTGAGATGAGATAGGAAAAGCAGTCGGGAACATGCATCAAGCTGAAGCTTAAATTGATGAAGAGTTTAGAGTGGAGAAGAAACTGGGCTGGTTGGGAAGTAGGAGGAAAGGGGATATGTGGCCAGAGTTGAAATTCAGCTTCAGGAAAGGAAAGGGAAAAGACAAGGCAATCAGAGGCCTGGCTTTGGCTTGGCTGGGATGGAGGCTGAGAGTGAGGCTGATTGTAGCTGGGAGCAGATACCCTGGTAGGAGGCAGAGGGAGAGAATGCAGGAATTTTGAGGGTGTCAAAGAAAGGTTGTACTTCGCCTGATCTGGGAGTATGAGTCTAGTCTTGTTATCAGAGTGCAGTAGCATTGTGATGGAGGACAGTTCTTGGAGTAAAGTTGTGGTTCTGAGAATCTTTCTTTTTGTCTACAGATTTGAAGGTTTTTTGAGCCATACACCTTCATAGGTGGGTTACTGATTACCTCCTTGAGAGTCACTATGGGTCAGTGGTTGTTAGATACTGACTCCTGTTTTGTTGTTTATTTTGTTTGCTCTTATTGTGTTGTTTAATCCAGAAAGGACCTTTATAGCTCCAGATTTTTTCTGAATATGTAGGAATAGGTTTTGATGGCCTGGTAGTCACCTTGAGTCTGTTTTGGGATGATCTCACCAGGCTTTCTGGCAGAGAGGTTTAACAGCTTCTTTGACGCATTACAGTGAATTAGTGTTGGGTCAAGTTATTAATTGGGCAAACCTATTCTTGCCCACAGCCATCCCCCCAACCTTAAACAACTCCTTGATCATAACAGTGCACTTCCTAAGATAGACACAAACTCTGGGACCAGGACCGGCAATAAACCAAGATGCCAACTCTGCCCCCATATTCACTGCAACAATACAGTCACTGGACCTCACAACACCAGCTATACCATCTCACTCTGATTCACTTGTTCATCTTCCAACATTATATATGCCATCAAGAGTCAGCAATGGGCACGGATGCAACGCATACAATCACTGTGAAGCTGCTCACTCTGTCTTGCCTTGCCTGTTTCCTGAAAGCCCAACCTCGGACTTCCTGACCCTACCTAGCCTGACTGCTAGAACCCTGACCTTGGACTGCCTGACTTTACCTAACCTTATTGCAGGAACCCTGACTTTGGACTGAATGACCACACCTTGCCTAGCCTCTGGAGTCCCAGCCTTGGTCTGTGCATCTGAGCCCAGTCCGCCTTCTGGCCCCAGTACTGGGAATCCACAGGCCATTCTGATCTAAGAGTAGCAGTTCTCAAGAAGGGAAACTTCAAAGGAAAATTACAATGCAAGATTGCTGAAACAGAGTTTATTTGCAAATTTGGAACAATAGATCTCCCAGGGTTGAATCAGGACATGGGATTTTTCTCGCATCACCAGTGCTAATTTTTGCACTTCACACCCCTGCTCTATCAAGCTACTTACAACATATATTATAGCTAGCTTCCTGACACTCTAATTTAAATTACCTTTCCCACCTTCTGCCTGGATTATAAGAACTCTTTCCTTTTCCCACTCCTTGTATCTGATGAAGGGAGCTTTTACACTCGAAAGCTTATACCCTGGAAATCTAGTTACTCTTTAAGGTGCTACTGGAAGTCCTTTGAGATCATTAGCATTTTCCTTGTTCACAAAGGTCTGAACTGCATGATACGATTTCAAACACATTGGATCCTGGTTTCCCAGGCCTGCAGCCACACAGAAGGTGCAGAGAATTGCATTTTAAAGGTCCTTGGGGACCCGGTTTGGCTTTGGACCATAGTGTGAGATTGAGGGGATCCTTCCTCTTCCCGGTGCCATTCTCCTGAGCAGAAACTGCCGTAGGAGGGAATTCTTTGTCCTACTGTGGAGGTGAATTGTGCCCCTGTGGTCTTATAAAATGCTTGTGTGGCTGCAAATAAAGCAAGTCAGGTCCAGGGAACTAGAAAAGGTAACATGTATTTAACTCTAAGCTGGTCATGGTTGGCTTTGGGATGTAAATTTTATTAATAAAGAGCCATTAAACTATCACTTCACTGTTGAAACATTTACATGCTTCCAAACTAGGCCACATTCACATTATTACATATTATTAGTTTTGCTACTGATTTTGAAATGCTAATGTACTCCAGTATCAAACTTGTGCACAGATGATTAATAGTAAGACCAGCATTGGGAAACGCACATTCCACAGTCACAAATTATCCTAGAATGTACAGGTAACCTTTTGCCAGTTTTTCAGGAGATGGAAAATGTTTATATAAACACTTAAACATTTAATGTTTTACAGCCCTCATTTGGTTAATCATCACTCATTCAGTCATCACCAGAGAACCCTGAGTTCAGAATCTCCGATGTGTATATGGATCTTCTGCATCAAAAGTTATCTTGTTAACTTCAGAAAGAAGCCCGGACATGCAAGCATTCTTTGGTTTGTGTGAATTAACTCTCTTTATTGAAATGATGGAGAATGCATTCCAGTTGCAGGAGTTCGAAGTGCACATGAGAGTTCCTGCTTCTGGAACAGATCAAGTACTTACTGAACTCTGAGTTGAGATGCTTATGTTTAATCAAAAACAAATGCATATTGTATTAATTTGAATTGACAGATCTTTGACTGTTGTTCAGGCTGCAGGGTGCTGGCACAATTGTAACTGGCATCTTCATACTGTTCCTTTCTGATGAATTATATTTTTGTATGGATTTAATTGCTTTAAGCAAATGACCTTGTTGGAGTAGAAATCGGTTACTGTAGGCGTTGTATGTATGGCCCATTAAGTAGGTAGTAATGTAAGAAGAAATTCATGCTACTTATTTGAAGAAACTTTTCTGCAAAAACTTACATATTATCAGGGCTCATTTTGAGGGGGAACGCGCAGGAATGCAGTTCCGGCAGTTCTCCCAAGAGGTCTCGTGTCAGGTGGCCCGGCCCACCTGATTTTTGGCCATTTTGGGCCCATTTTAGCCTGAATCGGGGCCAAAATGGTCCAGATCGAGTTGGTGCCGGGTGGGGGAACCCTGCCCTGTCTGGCACCGACCCAGTCCCGGCTGTTTCGGCCCCATTTCAGCCTCCTTACTGCAGCCCCCTGACTCTCATGGCCCAAATTTGGGCACAAAATGGTCAGGATCAGGCACAAAACAGTCAGGATTGGTCCTGAAATGGCCAGGATCGAGCTTCTGATGAATGGCCAGGATTAGGTCCAAAACAGCCAGGATAGGTGATGTCAGGGGGTGTGATATATGCCAATAAATTATGCTAATGATACACTTCCGGCTCTGGCAAGGAGTGTGACATATGCTAATGAGTTGTTCTAATGAGTTTCTGCAACTCTTTTTCTACGAAATGACCCCTGCATATTATAGCTATTTTAGTACAAGTTTAGGAATAACCACTCACCTGGTTGCCTGTGCCAAAAGAAGTTGGAAACTTTATAGGAGTTGCTGGTTTTTTGGGGGTTTTTTTTGGCTAAAAAACAAGTGATTGACATAGGCATGTGTGAACAGATGAGCTAATAGATTCTTGTGAGTTAATAACTTTGGTGTGCTAATGTGCTGTGATGAGTAAAAGAATACAGAATTCAGATTCAGTATGTACATATGTGAAGACATTCTTGCTTTTTTGTAGTTCTGGCAGTTTTATCTAATAAAGGTTGGTAATACTCCTCAAACATCTGGATTGAATTACAGTTAACCAGCTTATCTGAGCAAGCATTTTAACAAGGGTACAAAGCACAGTCTCAGCTACCAGTCAGTGGCATTCTGTTACAAAGATGAACAGCTTACTGTGGTTATGATTAAACAAATTCAGTCAGCTTATTCCAACATTGGCATCTGCCCACAAATGCAGGAAGGATTGCTGTTATGCAGAGATGTTTTTAGATTGTTTCTTCCCAGGAAAGTCATTTTTACTGTGCATTAGGTCTGTTTGGCCACTTTCCTAGTGACCCCCAGTCCCCCATTTTGAAGGTAAGAGGGGCTGGCAGCTCTACCCCCTACACTGTGTGTCCAGAAGGTTTTTTCTGCTCCCAGTCCCTAATGGGGGGGGCGGGGTCTGCGTTCTGCCATTATGACTAGTCTACAACAGTGGCAAGACCTCTAAGAGAGACTTGCAATGGAGCTTGCCTGTTCTCTCAAAATACCTGCCAACACCGTTTTTTAAAAATATTGTGACCATTAGATATAGATACTATTTTATTAAATCATGAATAATTTTTTTAATATCAGCCTTTTTTACTTCTTTTGCTATTATTTTCCTGTAAATTCATGTACATTTTTATCATTCTGTTATATCTCATCAAAAAATTGTAAACCTCTCTGTGAAATAAGTAGCCTGTTTAAGCACTATACACTAATAAATGATTATTATAATGTTGCAGAATTGGATTTTTACTTTAAGAACCAGTTCCTGTCTTTCAGCCTAATCTTCCTTTTGGTTATTTTGAGGATAAAGAGGGAAGGGGGATCCATGTACAGAACTCCTTGATAGAAGGATGAGATAAAAACATGAATGACAGAATTCATTATCAAGAAATAAGAGGCAGGCTAGTACTCTTTGCTGCTGGAAGGAGGTGACAGTAGAGCTGCGTGATTACAGACCCTGTGACCATTCATAGGCTTTGTCCATATGATCAGAAATATGCAGAACAGTTTATACATGCATAGACAATATTTTTATATTTCAGGAATCATGCAAAAGCAAGCACGCTCCTGTCTCCCTCCTATATACTTTCTTTCTACCTTGAACATGTCAGGTAAACTGCACAAGTGCCAGTCAAGATAGGTATTGTTTTTGTATAAAGCACTTCATTATCTCTGGGAAGACTGAATGTTTAAACATCTCTTCTCCCAATGTGACATTGTTTAGGCTGAAAGAGTGACTTTCTAATACCTGTTCATTGATATGAACTTCAGGCTTTCTGATCCAGGACCAGCGCTCGTATTTACTACATCACTCTCTGTCCAGTAACAGGAGTCGTGTGTAGCATCCTTTTGTGCATGTGAAGTCTGACCTAGAAGATGCATTTTATGCATTGGCATCACTGGCTGAAAGTGAAGCGATTGATGTTTACACAGTATTTGAAGTTGGTTTTAGAATGGATTGAAGAAAATTTGTTGGACACTAGATAGCTACATTTGTAGGTACTATTGTCTGTCTTACGTTCAGTTTAAATAGGTAGCTGAATCCCTTCACTACGCTTAGCATGACATTGCCACCGTTTGCATTTAAAATGTGGTGTCAAGTCACATTATTAACAAAAGGCCTTCCTTCCTGTCCTGCTAGAAACCTTGGAAATGGGGGTCATTTTAAGTGCAGTTGCGTAATGGCTGACTGGCAGTTTTCACTTGTGGTGCTAAGGGGCGAGTTGCTGGTCTCTCACACCATTTTACAGCTAAAAATGCTAACTTCTTTTGCTTTTTTAAAAATGAATGAATGCTAGAAAGCTAATGGTAGAATATCATAAATACTCTGCATAAATACTCTGCATTCAGCAAGGGAGGGGACGTTAACTGAGTTTAATCATGGAAGAAATTGAGTATTCATTATAATAAATTCCTTGCATGTGCTATGAAGTGCTGAAGACAAGCTGCTTAGTAAAAGTTATTAGTCCTCTACAGGAAACATAATACAAAAGTTTATTTTTGATTCTGACCTCAGGGTGAACCTGTAGTCAGATGGGTAATAAATTGTTAAAAATGTGTGCAGAAGTGCATGCTCTGACACACCCCAAAGCACTGTCTTTGTGAACAAAGCTGAAGTGAAGCCTGTGTTTTTAAAATGATTTAAACTTGTTTCTAATAAATGATGATTACATGCAACCCTGTGGATGAAAGGTTTCCTAGCAACAAGTACTGGAATAAATGCAAGTCTGAATTTAGCTGATGTTTGTTTGCTAGGACAGGTTGGTGTCATAGCACAGTTGTTCATGTTGACAAATAAGCTATGCCCAGCCGAAAAGGAGTAGTGGGAATGTGATAAACTGGCTTATTCATAACTATGGTGAGAAGAAATATGCATAACTATGCATAACTATGGTAAGAATTAGCAATGCGTCTGGCTAATAAGGTATGCACTTTAAAGCAAAACAAGTGACATTATGTGTGATTGCTATAATTAGGCCAGTAAATTTGGGGAATTATCTAGAGGAAAAGTAATTTTTTAAAAAATGCTATTGGGAGCTGACATACTTTGGAGATGTGTTTCATCGTAGATATGAGACTGCAAAAAGTCACAGGAGCATTTTGAAAATTTGAGCCTTGTTGATACTTTGATCGTTTGAAAGCAAGAACATTTTGTTCATGGTTAGTGTGGTACTTGAAGATAATTAATGCATTTCATTTTTATTTCACATGAGGATTCCATATTATATCATGAAAGACTAACGAGCTGGTATACAAAGACCAAATTCTGATGGCATTTACAGAAAACTGTGTTATGAAACAAGCCAATATCTGTTAAAATCCTTCATTTCCTGATTCTTATATATGTCTTGATTTTGCAGTTAAAACGTAAAGTTCCTTTTTCTGCCAATAACTGGTTTCTATAACAAAAACAATGCTAGGGAGAGTCTTGGGGAAGAATGCTAAAGATATAGCAATAGATACTTTTTAGTTTACTCCTATTCTCACAAATACTGGACCTATATTACATTTTATATGTAATATAGGTTTTGGTGCATCAGACGATAGGGCAGAAGCTGTCAGACTTCCATACTTAGTCAGACATTGTTCATTCTATGTATTGTTCTATATAGCAGTGTTTCTCATACAGTTATCAGGTCCATTGCAGGCTGCAAGTGTACCTGCTTGCAGCAGTTCGTGTTAATGCTGAATGCATTGTAGTACAGTGTCTATTTTGGGTGTGTGAACAATGAGGAGAAAGTGGAGAATGAATGAATGGTCTAAAGAACTGTTTAAGTATTTTAAGGTTTTTGCTAAAGGCCTAGTTCAGGCCTTTACAATGTGTCCCCCTCCCTGGATGGCAACCCAGTCAGCCTTGAAGAATATTCTGTTTTCACTGACTGCCCAGTTCATCAAATATAAAGGACTGTCTTAACATCTGTCAGGCAATGTCAGTTCATGTCTGGTGGCTTATGTTCAGCTTTATGTTACAAGTTGCATAGGCCTACCTTAATTTAAAAGACACTATGAGTTCTGCTTGTAGTATAAGTCGTAGAGCTTTATAAAGAGGAATGACAAAAGGACAAGACATAGATGCATGTGTATGCTCATGTTGTTTTCTCAAGCTGGTCCTAAGGCAATTTTTTCCCCAGCTTGGACAGAGCAGGGCATTGCTGCAGCTTGAAATCAGAAGCTGTAATAATCAAAATCTATAGAACATTCTGGCTCTGTATTTTTAACTTTTTCTTAATTTTTTAATTTTGTATTTATTAGTGCAAAAACATTAAAAATGCATTGAAAAGGAAACAGGATTGAGAGGAGCTTATGTGGAATCAAAGCGTATGATTAGTGCCTGCTGTTCCTTAGAGAATCTTTGTTCGTCATCGATCTTCAGTGCAGTGCAGTCCCTCATTGGGGACTGCGCAGGCAGAGACCAGCCACCGGAAAGATTTACAAACTCTCAGACGCTAGGGGGTGCTCCCTCCTGGCAATGTGCATGAGCAGAGGATTCCCACCAAAATGCAGTGTTGCTGGGCAGAGCGAACCCTCTTCCCTCAGTTCCTTCCTTGCTGCGGCTGCAAAAGGTTATTTCTCTCTCTCTCTCTCTCTCTCTCTCTCTCTCTCTCTCTCTCTCTCTCTTGCTTCTCTTTGAGTTGTCTGCTTCTTTCTACTTTCAGACTGTTTTGGAGCTTAGATTTCATGATGTCCACAACTTTTTAAAAAGCGCTGTTCAAGAAAGGCTCCCTATGTGACACCAAAATGCCGCACTCGGACAAACACGACCTCTGCGTACTCTGCCCAGGAGAGGGCCACAATGTTGGAGCTTGTCAACACTGCAAGCGCTTCACCCCCAAGGCCAGGCACGACTGGACTGTGTGCCTTAAGGCAGCACTGTGAGAAATGTCCCTCACAGGCTCTGACAGGCCGGCTGCACCTTTACCAGCCAAGCAGGACCCGAAATTGCCATCTGAGTGAACCCCTTCGACCTCTGATAACAACAACAACATTCGTTTTATATACCACCCTTCAGGACAACTTAATGCTCACTCAGAGTAGTTTACAAAGTATATCATTATTAAGGCATGCACTATGGATCTGAAGTGGAACCGACCATTGGTTCCAGCGACCATTCTGATGACAGACACTTTGGCGCAGCCCTCAGTTCCATCGAAGCACACACAGTCAAAGTCGGAATCCAAGAAGCACTATTCCCCAGATTGGGGAGAGTGTTTGGCCTCAAAACCTCCAGCCAAGAAATCATGGACTAAGATGAAGCACCTTCGTAAGTCAGCTTCTACGCCTTCACGTCAGCATAATCTATTTCTCCTCTTCCACTCCCTCCCTTATCAAGGAAGAGATCCTATAGCCACCGATGATGCCTTCCCCTCTGCCTACCCCTTTCCTGCAATGGGATGAGGCAGAGATAAATCCCATTGAGGAGTTCCACCCGACCTTTTCACTGGATCCGAGATCAGTTCCATGCCCTCCATTGTCGGCAACCTCAGTCGCTTCCGCTCTGGAACTGGCCTGTCAACCTGCTTCAGCATGGAACCTACTGTCGTGAATATAGACGCCTCTCACCGCACCTTGACCACAAAGTATGTCCTATCTGGGGATAGGACATACTTTGTGGGGATACTATCTGGGGATAGGACATACTTTGTGGCCAAGGTGCAGTGAGAGGAGTCTGTATTCACGACAGTAGGTTCCATGCTGAAGCAGGTTGACAGGCCAGTTCCAGAGCGGAAGCGACTGAGGTTGCCACACCTTGGCCACCGCACCTTGGCCACCACACCTTGGCCACAAAGTATGTCCTATCCCCAGATTCCAAACTGGCAGGACTTTCTTTCTTGGCTCCAGGCCACTCCTCTCATCTTCGGTTCCACCTTCAGTTCCAGCAGGAGCAACTCCAGCCTCATCAGTTTCAGTATCTCCGGATCTGACAGTCTCTTTGGTTGGGATCCCATCAGTTCCGTGCTCACTCATCCCCTCCCTCCAACTCCGATGATGGGGAAGAAGCGGGCTCTTGTCGTTCCAACGCAGTCTTGTCCTGGCCTCAGATCCATCTCTGGAAGAGACAGTGGGTGACACTACATCCTCTTATCCAACAGAGGATTCCCAACTATTCTCTTAGCAGATGCTCAGAATGGCACATGCACTCAACCTTGATGTCTCTGCAGCAACACCAAAGCCCAAGTGCAAAGTACTTCAGGCACTTTATAGCAACTCACCAGACTCTGTAGCCTTCCCACTAGTGGAGGATCTTCTTGACATTGCACATGGGGTTTGGGAGAAACCAGTATCATCACCTGCTACTTCTTGCAAGATCGAGAACTCCTACAAACTCCAACAAAAAGATTGTGCATTTCTCGTCACCCATCCATGCTCATTGTCCCTTGTCACAGAGGAAGTCCAGTCTAGACACCACTATGGCTCCCACTTGTCCCCAGTGGATAAGGAAGGAACCCAGACTGGACACTCTGGGGCGCAAAATCTACTCAGCAGTGCTGGAATTTCGCATTGCAAATTACCAGGCTATAATGGGACCGTCTTTCTAACACTCAAGTCTTACCTGAAGAGAGGACAGCCCTCAACCAAGCACTCCAGAGTGAAGCCACAAGGCTTGCCAAGTAGCAAATGTCTGTGGGTAAACATGTCACAGATTTTTCAGCTAGAGCCATGGCTTCTGTCATAGTCCTCAGATGCCACTCCTGGCTCCGCTCCACTGCCTTGCCCCAGGAGAAACACAACAAGATTGGCGACTTCCCTTTTGAGGGCTCCTCCCTATTCTCTGAACAAATGAAGAAAAACCAACAGACAGCACACTGTTATTGTCCTCAGTAGCAACAGCAGCATCAGCAACAATATTCATTCAAGCATCGCTCCCAGAATTGTACTTCATACCAACAATGATCTAGGTAGACGTACGAACCTTACCAGCAGAGAGGTTACTCCATCTTCCTTTGCGCAGGAACAAAGAGGCCTAACAAACCTAGATCCAGACAACCTCAGCCGGGTTCCCTGAAATTGGGCCAAGGGAAAAAGCCACTGTTCTGATTGACCGCCCCACAGCCTCTACAACCCTGTTTGTTTAGGGACAGGTTGACCCCCTTCTACAGTTCTTGGGCATCTTGTTGGACTCTTGGGTCCTTCAAGTTGTTCATTATGGCTACCATATGCATTTTATGGAATTGCCGGAATTTTCCCCACCTACCAATGTTTCAAAGTGCCCAGTAGAGGCCCTTTCCCTCATCACTGAGAAACCCTCTCCAAAGGGGCCATTCAGAGGATCTCAACCGAACATTCCCCACTTGGTTTCTTTTCCAGATATTTTCTGGTGGAAAAGTAGGATGGAGGACTCCGCCCTATACTGGACCTCCACCAATTAAACTTGTTTATTAAAGCTGAAAAGTTTAGAATGTTAATCCTCTCCAGTGACTTGCAATATCTAGAACCAGATAACTCATTTGCAGTAATTGACCTTAACGATGCCTACTTTTGTATTGTCATACACCCCGACCACAGGAGGTACCTCAGGTTCTACTTCCAGGGAGAAATTTTCCAATACACAGTTCTCCCGTTTGGTCTCCCCCCCCCCCCTCCCCCAGGTGTTCATGAAATGTGTGGCGGCTATAGTTGCACATTTGAGGTCTAGGTTCTTTTCCATGTACCCTTACCTGGATGACTGGCATCTGGTAGCCCGTTTGCAGAACCTCCTCCAAAAACACATTGACATCACCATTCAAACCATATCCAGTTTGTGGCTGGTTATTAATTGGAACCAGAAGGTGTAGTAATCAAAATCTATAGCATCTTATGTCTCTGTGTTTTTTAAAACTTTTTCTTAATTTTTTAATTTTATATTTATTATTGCAAAAATAAAAAAGGAAACAGGAGAGAGAGGAGCTGGTGTGGGATCAAAGCGTATGATTAGTGCCTGTTGTTATTTAGAGAATCTTGGTTTCATGCTATCAACAGATTTCTGTAGCTTATCTAAAATTATGTAATGTTGAATATGCTCATTTTTAACATTTTTTTATTATTTTACAAACGCAGTCTGCCTTTATGAATGTGATTCCTACAGTTATGGCAGAGTTTGGAACATGAAAATCCTTGTTATGAATCTGATTTTTCATGTGTGCTTCTTCCCTTTTTATAATGTGATTGAGGAGCAGCACAAACCAGATTCTACAAAGTTAATCATCAGCTTGTAATAATAATGGCTTCTTTCACTGTGTTTCGTTTAGCTTGGGAAGAACTTTGTTTTAGGCTTGGCAGGAGTTAAAATCAGAGTAATGTCAATGAGAGTGTTTTTCAGGCAGTACTTCTGTTAATTCTTATACTGACATGCTCTCACACAATTTGATATGAAATTTGAAGTGCATGCATTGAAAGATCTGCACCTGGTTTATGAATAGTGAAGGGAGGCAGGTTACATGGTACAAATACCAGTGGATTTCCGATAACCAGCTATTAGCATAAAGGTCAAAGTGACCTTCAGTTCATGAGTAATACCAACACAAAGCTTTGTGTAAAGGAACAAATAGCAACACCCCCCCCCCCCCAGTTGACATGATTTATGTTACTGCATACTTGAACAGATGCATTTAACACATCAGGGGAAGCATGTTTATAAGCCAACTCAGCAAAAGCTTGTTTCACGACATGGTCTTTATGTTTTGCTCAGTGTATGCCGCTAAAATATTCTGAGCCAGGGTGCTTCACAATAAGCAACCAATGTTCTGTTCTCATCTGGAACTGAGACCATAATTTTGATAGTTGTCCAGTACATAGGAATCCCAGGATGGGGCCACTTACATTCTGTAGAATCCTCTACCCAAAACCTCCATTGGCTGAGGCTATGATATCAAGCTTATACATCCGGCTTATAGTTGTGTGTTAAGTAAAAAAAGAAATTTACAACAGCTGATGAGTGCTGATAAGCACAACCTACTAATTCTCCTTCACAATGCCCCCATATTACTGTTCTGAGAGAAACATTAGGGTCATTTCATTGAAATCACTGGAACAAGTTAGTTTCTACTAATATATTCCAGCTTTCAGTAGGATGTATTTATAAATATAAGTGTTACTGGATAGGGGTCTACCATGTTTGGGATCATATCCTCACCTTGTTTTACTCATGAGAAATTCTACATAAGGAGTGGTGGGAATAGCTCTGTGTTGTCAATGGTCTCAAGAAACTAGCTTATTCCTAGCCTATTTTTTGGCCACATACAGGTTCAGACATCCCTGCGGGTTAGGCCTCAAAGGAAAATTCTGGGAAACTTCTAAAAAACTCAGAGCAAGCAGTTCCCAGAGAGATAAGCTTGGAGGTGTGTTTTGCAGAACCCAGGTGTCAATGAGATCATGGAAGTATCAAGGATAATGGCCAGAGAGAACAGGGGTTTGTCCCTTGCATTCCATCTCGTTTAGTATCAGAGCTCAGATAGGGGCTAGTTACTCTGATTGACAGACATGATTCAGCTGCAGAGAGCTGTGTTCACATGTCTTAGCAACATCCTTTTTGGTTCTTAGAATCAGTCCATGTTGCAGCCTGACATGGGATAAAAATCTGACATTTGGCTAGAGTGCTGGCTGTGACCATTTTGCCTTTTGGACCATCTTGTTCTTGGACCAGCATTTGGATGATTGTGTCTCTTAAATTCTGTTCTATTTTTACTTTGTGGATTGATTTACAAAGTAATGTGGATTAATAGAGAAACCTGGCAAGTAACTTAGGTTTTAGCTAAATAGTCTTTCTTATTTTACTTTCCTGTTTTGCACATTTACTATACATGTGATCTTTTGTACAATTCTTAATAAATATATTAATTTTACTCTTGTGTGGTGTGATGTTATTGAGTTTAGGGGCTTTAGTCTGAATCCAGCACCTTAGCTTATTTGGCCCAGCTACCATTAACTGTTTTTGTGGACTTCAGCCTGCAGCTGGCCTGCTTGGAAGGGCTGATTTCTTGAACAATATCCAATATGACTAGAGACTTCATTTCCTTGGTCTCTGAGCTAGGGTGAGTTAGAGGAAATTGGTGGTAATATTCTACCCTAGGGTACCAAGGGTCCCTGGAAGCATGTTTGTTCATAAAAACCACCCCAGGCAACCTGGAGGTTGGTGGCAATAGCCATCTTATTAAGAAATCTAAAAAACATAGTGATATGGGCATAGCTGACTCTTTCTGATTGCTAAGCTTTTGGGTATTGTTGCTTCAATGAGTTGGTATCTGTCCAATCTCATCATTTATCTCTACCGTGTACCATGTTTGCATGAGTCAGACTCTCATACTTTTCATAGCTAATGGATCCAGAGTTTTGCTTATATGATGTCTCCGCCTTTTTCATTGTCTCAGATCAAAAATTTATACCAGATCATGTTGACTACTCAGAAGGCTGCAACTCAGAAGGCATTGCAACTTTCTTGCCACTCCACATTTTTCCTCATTTTCATCTAGGTGCAAACAAAAACAATAAGAAATATGGCTAAGTATGGAGGCTGTGCAGTGCCAAAACAAGTCATTGCAACTTCTGATCAAGACTATATTGCAAAGAGTAAGTTGTCTATAAAAGTCTCAAAAGGTTTTGCTCCTTAGAACAGATAGATTGGTTTCATTCATTTCATTCAATACAGCTGAACTAATGTTTTAAAAAAGGATTTAGCTCCAAAACATTCAGTTAATTCTAATTTCACTGGTGTCATTAGACATTATGACTATTATATATTGGGAGTTAGAAATACTGGTAGTTTCCAAGTTTCCAGGCATTTCCAGAATATTCTCTTGCAGTCAGTGTGTGTGTGTTATGCACTGTCAAGTCACCTCTGACCTATGGCCACCCTATGAATGAAAGACCGCCGAAATGTCCTATCGTTAACAGACTTGCTCGGATCTTGCAAACTGGAGGATGTGGTTTCCTTGATTGAGTCAAGCCATCTTGTTTTAGGTCTTCCTTTTTTCCTACTGCCTTCCACTTTCCCCAGCATTATTGTATTTTCCAGAGAGTCTTGTCTTCTCATGATGTCACCAAAGTATGATAGCCTCAGTTTTGTCATTCATTTTACCTTCTAGGAAGAATTCGGGCTTGATTTGATCTAGAACCGGCTTACTTGTCTTATTGGCCATCCATGGTATCCACAAAACACTTCTCCAGCACCATATTTCAAATGAATCAATTTTCTTTCTGTTGGGTTTCTTCATAGTCCAACTTTCACATCCATACATAATAATGGGGAATATCATAGTTTGGATTATCTTCATCTTGGTCCCCCAGAGAGACATCCTTATCTTTAAGGATCTTTTCTAGTTCCCTCACTGCTGCTCTTCCAAGGCTCAATCTTCTGATTTCTTCATTGCACTCCTCATTTGGGTTGAAGATTGAATGAAAGAATAGAAAATTATGAACGTTTTCAATTTCCTCATTGTCAACTTTAAAATTGTGTAGTTCCTCAGCAGTCATTGTATTTTGCTTTTTGATGTTCAGCTGTAATTCTGCTTTGGCGATTTCTCCTTTAACCTTTATCAGTAGTCGTTTCAAATCTTCACTATTTTCTGCCAGTAATGTGGTGTCATCTGCATATCAAATTGCTAATATTCCTTCCACCAATTTTCACTCCACATTCTTTCGAATCTAATTCAGCTTTTCTTACGATATGCTCTGCATAGGTAGGGAGATAATATGCATCCTTGTCTGACATCCTTTCCAATTGGAAACCATTCTGTTTCCCCATATTCTGTCCTAACAGTAGTCTCTTGTCCAGAGTACAGGTTGCACATCAAAACAATCAGATGTTGTGGCACACCCATTTCTTCTAACACGATCCATATCTTTTCATAATCCACACAGTCGAAAGCTTTGCTGTAATCTATAAAAACAGGCTGATTTTCTTCTGAAATTCCCTGGTATGTTCCTTTAGCCATTGTAAATTTGCAAAGTGATATCTAGTGCTACTTCCTTTCATGAATCCAGCTCAGACATCTGGTACATCTGGTATCCATGGAACGAGAAATGCAGTCTGTAGAGAAGTGTTATTTTCTTTTTCTTTATTTTTTATTTGCTTATTTTAAAGAGAGTTAAACCTACTAATGGTCCTCCTCCTCTTGATCTTTCTGCCTATTCATTGCTTTTGCCTAATAAGAAAAATTCCTTTCCATTTGGGGGTTGGGGTTGGGAGGAAAAACAAATAAGCATATCATTCAAATCTGGCTTTATTTTCTTTTCATGATTGCAACTGTGCCTTGTGGACTTTTAATATAAAGAAGAATGTTCTTGCTAAATACTAATGTTTCTTGTTGGAGGATTGGCCCAAGAAGTCTTAGGAATGGAAAGGGTTTTTGAATGCATGGCAATCGTCCATGTGTTGCCTTTATATAAGGAAGATGCATGGACCATCTTCCCCCACTCCTCATGCTATTCTTATTTCAAATCCAATTTTTGTACTTGATGTGACATGTAATACATGAAGCATATTTCATGTGGAGAGGACTGAATTCTTTTTGCAGTTGTCCAGAAGCCATACTTAGGACTTCCCATAAATGTGCAGCTGCCTACCATATAATAGCCAGTTTATAAAATTTTGTCTCTTAGTAATGCTCTTGACAGTTGATCCTTGCAGGTTCAGTTAAAAGCTTAGGAGTTATACTGGACCTGGCACTGCTGCTAGGGAAGCAAGTTAATGCACCTGCAAAAAAGACTTTTTCCCAACTCAGACTAGCCTGGAAGATGATCCCCTACCTTGACACAGCCGATGTGACCACCTGGATTCATGCCATGATAACATTGAGACTAGATTACTGTAATGCATTCTGCATAGGTCTCTCCTCCCAAGTGAATTCAGATACTCCAGTTAGTGCAGAACACCTCAACTCATTTATTATCAGGAGCTGGTGGAGCATACATATTATTCTCACTCTGCAGTCACTCCATTGGTTACCTGACTCTTACTGGGTTCAATTCAAGATGTTGGCTATCACATATAAAACCTTTTTTGTCTTGTCTTTTCACTGTTTTACTGTTTTAAACTGTTGTTAAACTGCCCTGAGCTTAATTCATCTGAACAGGGCAGGGCCGGGTCGAGGGGGGAGGAGGGGGTAGTCTGCCCCCGGCGCCGCAAAGGAGGGGGCGTTGGATGCAGCTGCCAGCCACCAGGAGCATGTGGGTGGCATTGCGGGTGGCCTCCCAGCCCCCCGCGCTGCCTTTTTCCTGCCCGGCTGGACAGGGGGCGGCTGGCTTGCAGCGTGCCCCCTGTCCTGCGGGGCAGGCAAAAGGCAGCATGGGGGGCTGGGAGGCCACCCGTGCCATTCGCCTGTCCCGCAGGACAGGGGGCGGCCAGCCACCCCCTGTCCTGTGGGGCAGGCGGCTTCTCAGCCCTCCGCACTGCCTCTGCCAACTCCACAGCAAGCTGGGGCACCCGGCTTGCTGCACGGGCGGCACGCTATGCCTGCGTGATGACGTCACTTCCGTGACGTCATCACGCAGCATCGGGAGCACGCACAAGGGACCGGACTTGGGTTGCCTTGGGCACCAGCAACCCTAGATCCAGCCCTGGAACAGGGTTTTCTGCATGTGCCACCCTTCAAATGGTCAAAATCAACAGCTGCCTGTACATGTGCTTTCTCTGTGGTGGCCCCACTTTGTTGCAATTACTCTGCATCTAGCTTGGGGCTAGCTGGTCCACTGAAATGCTGTTTCAGTCTTAACATTCCCATATAGATTTTGGGTGTACTGTATGCTGTGTGTAATGTTTTAGAGTGGCCTGTAGATAGGTGTTCTGTAACCCTAATGATCTCCCACTTTCTTTCCTTGTCTTGGCCTTTTCAAACACTTAATAGTTTTTGTTAATAGTTTTTGTTAGTCCTAGTTTATTGGCCTATTTCTTCTTTACCTCAATGGGCAGTTTCTTATTTTCATCAGACTTTAGTCTCCCCCTCCTATAGTTTACAATTAAGTGTCTACTGCTTTTGGGCTGTTAGCTACTCTCTGCCATTCCTTCAGCCTCCATGTATTGTCTCCCCACCTAAGCTCTTTTTTCCCTTCTGGCTTTCTCCCAGCTAACAGCTTCCCCAGGGATCCTGTATGTGTCCTGCTTTTCTGTCAACTGTATATAACCCCACTTGTTCCAAAGTCTCATGTGAGGGTCTCCACCACCTGAGGCCTTTCACATCCATCAAAAAAGGTGCCCTATCAGGATTTTGTTGCTCTATCTTTCCTGCAGCCGTTGAACTGTTCAACTTTCTCTGACAATCTATGATGGAAACCTCTTGGGCAGGTGACATTATCATCATCATCATCATCATTAAATTTATAGTCCGCCCTCCCTGTGGATGGGCTCAGGGCGGATTACAACATACGGATAAAAACACATGTATTTTAACAACAACAACATTTGATTTATATACCACCCTTCAGGATGACTTAACACCACCTCAGAGAGGTTTACAAAGTAATTATTATCCCCACAACAAAACACCCTGTGAGGTGGATGGGGCTGAGAAAGCTAGGAGCTGTGACTGACCCAAGGTCACCCAGCTGGCTTCAAGTGGAGGAGTGGGGAATCGAACCCGGTTCTCCAGATTAGAGTCCTACACTCTTAACCACTACACCAAACTGGCTCTCCAGCTTAAATAAGCTTGTTAGTGACAGCCAAAATAGCTTCTAAAGTGTTTATAATCTCTCTCACTCTCGCTCTCTCTGCACGTCTGTATGGGGACAAGAGCTATACCTCCACATAGGTGTTCTGGTTCATTTTCTCATTTGTAGGAATGGGTTTTTTAACTCAGTGCTCTTAAAATACTTTTTCTGGTTAAGTGTAGTTGTCAGAGTGGTTCTGTGGCTGCCTACATTATTTGCTGATACATATATATTTATAGTTAGCAAGACTCTGGGTTGCAAATATTGTGTTATTAAAGTTCATACAAATTTTAAATATTCTAGAGCATTTCTTCTGTATAAAGTCTATTTTTAAGCTTCTCGTTTCTGGAGCCGCCTCCCCAAATGCCTGTTTTTTCACCAGAGCTTTTATTTAGACAGTGGCTTGAAATTAACAAGCAGTAGAATCATGTGGCAGTCTTTTCTAACCAAGTGGCATAAACAGGAAGTAAAATGAGTGTGGGGGTTTATTTAATATTAATGCTTTAATTGCTTCTTAGAGTTTCATTTACTTGTATACTTTTGTCCTGGCTCTCTTTGAACAAGGCACAGTAAAGATGTAATAATTCCTTCTTTTATATTGGAATTCAAAGGTTGCTTTAATTTATATGGGCAAGCTTTTTAAAAAAGTTTTCTTTGATGAGTGCTATTATGCTATTCTATTTAAGTTGTTCCAGGCTTTCAGTCATTTATATTCAAATTGAATTCCCCCCCCCCCCAATCCCTGTTGGTGTATTCACAGTTGCCAAAATAATTAGCAGCTTGTTTTTGTATGCTAATGGTAAGATGCAGAGTTCTTAACTGCATGACTGCATGTGTATATGTGTGGAAAAAGAAGATCTACAGAAGTGGAGAAATAAGAAAAGCTTCTTGTTACATTTGGATTTCAAAATCATAGCCATTGAAAGGAGAAAAAGATATGCCTCCAGTTAAAAATCACATATGAGGGCATCCTACAGACCTGATGTGTCACTTAAATATAATACACCACTTGTGAGTAGGGGTGTGCACTAAAAAAAAATCTGTATTTTTCAGATCCGAGTACCCATAATACCATATATATTCAGTGTTCTGGATGTTAAAGTTCAAAAATAGTGATTTAGTATTTGGCTCCAGGTTTTATTCAGGAATCTGAATATATTTGGCTCCATTTTTCTCTTTGTGGGAACCTATCTGAGGGGCTACAGGGAACGTTTTTTGTGCAAACTCCACCAAAATTGCAGGAATCTAGTTCTTTCTGGCTGCTACAGATGCTGCCCTCCCATTTCAAGAATATTGGACCAAAGGGTCCAGTTCTGTGGACCCCTAAACAAGGTGCCACAGGCACTGTATTGTTTCGTATGGGGGAATAGTCCAAGCTGACTTTCAAACAAAGAAACCAAATGCACAGGGACAACCTCTGGCCAAAAACCAATTCTAATGCAAGCTGAGCCAAGAAAGCCCAACAGAACCAATGTCAAACCAGAGAATCTCAGCAGAACCAGAGTGAAACAAGGGACACTATTGCAAGCCCAGCAGAACCAGTGTCGCTCACAGAAGCCAAGCAGAACTGAAGGCCAATGTGGTAACAGACACATGCAGCAGAACCACCAACCTGGGTCAAGCCCTGGCAAAGGCAAGCAAGAACACACACAATAGTAACCTAGTATAAGATCCCTCTCCCAAGAAAGGCCTCAGAAAGCGAGGAGGAGGGATAATTTTACATAACCCAAGTTCTTCTCTCTCAGCCTATACTGTCAGTCACTGGTTCAGATGTGCCTAGAGAAAGAACCACAGAAGCTGCCCTTCATCACTAGCTCTCCTGTTCCCTCACACCCCGTAAAGAAGAAAGTTAATACAAGTGCAACACCACAGCATGTGCAGTAGCTTTATTCTGGGTGCTTCTGTGTTTTTGCTTCTGCTTGTTTTAAAAGATTGACACATCCTGTCCTGCAGGTTTTCTATCCAAGTTTTAACTTTGGGAAGAACTCTTTTCTCCACCACCCCTACACAGACTGAGAGGAATCAGGCACAATACGAATGTGGTCATTTCACTCACTCAAAGTCCAGAGCTGGAAACTGAAGAGTGGCAAGCTGACCTTAAGAAAGACCAACTGTTCAACTCTCCAAGGGAGCAGGCAAGTGTGATGAGGGCTAACAATTTGCCCACACGAGAGAAGACGGAGGGCATGAGATAAGGCTCGACAGAGAGAGCTGGCTAGGCTACCTCTTTCTTGTCCTAGTAGTTCAGAGGACAGGTGTTATGCAATTCACAGATCTCTAAGATGTAGTCCCTGACTGTTGCCTCCACCAAATCCTAGCCCATGTGCCTCAGTTCTCAGAGGAGCTGAGCACCTCCCTGATGGCCACCATGTCAGGACTGGCTGTGAGGGACCCTGCCGAGAAGGGGAGGTGCAAGGTGCAACAGCAGAGCTGCTGTCCTCCTCTTCTCCCTCTGCTGGCAGCATGCCCCTCTTGGCTGTTTGCCAATCATGGGTCTAACCTGGAGATGGAAATATGTACTCTTTTTTAAAAGCCTTATTTAGGGTACTGTTATTTTTCTAACTATAGTAGCAAGAAGCTTAATTCCTCTTTGAGAATCAAGCAGTTTCCTTCTTGAAACCCACTAATAAAAGTCAGCCTTAAGATTAAGAAAGTAGGAAACTAAATTCAAAAGTTCCCTTCCCCAATAGGGCAAAGATAACCAAGGAGGTATAAACTCAAAAGCAGTGCATCTGCCCAACCAAAGCACTGAAGAACATTTATAAGGAAAGAAAAAGCTTGCTGCTTTCCCTTACCCCCCAACCCAACACCAGGCCAACCTCTCTCCCACCCCAAAACTGGAAAAAAGATTTTTCAAACCAGGCAGCAGTCGTCTTCTGGTGGTCCCAGGCAGCAGAGTAATCCAAAAGGCACAGAATCTCAAAGGCAATGGTAATCCAGAGACAGACTTCCAGAGAGGCTAAGAGCACTCAACAGCACACTCTCCTGAAATCTCACTCTAAAATGGAGTCTGCTCTGAGCCAGGTCTGCTTTTATGTTCTTGCAATAATTTGACAAAGCCTCCCATCAAAGAATCCCTGTGATTGGCCAGACAACTAGAGGCTCCACCAGTGCCACATCCCATGGTCACTCACTTTCTCAGCTTCCCCTCCCTCCTTCCTCACTCCCCCTCCCCTGTGCCGCCTGCCCTGGGGAAAAAGCTCAGGGAAAACAAACCTGAAGCCAGCCAGCTTTAAAATGGCTAGTTCAGCCATTCCTGAATAAACCCAAATAATTCAGGTCTCTTCAGTATACTCGAATTTATTCATGTGTGCTGAGTGTACCTGAATAAAAGCAAAAGGAATTATTCGAGTATATATTTGGCTTGTGAATACTGCATCGCATGTTCCTACTCGTGAGGCTTCTTGCTGACTGTCCTGGAGAGCTAAACACCCTTCCTTCTTCGTGTGGTTTGCATGTTTGGCATTGATGCTGTAATCAGTCCAGTGATATATGAATTAGCTGGAATTCAGGGCAGGCCGAGCATAGAATGGTTTTGTACAGTTCACATTTTATGGATAACATTTGTATTCATGTACCAGTATTTGGTCTTGCATAATGTAGCTGTATTTTATTTATTTATTTTATATTTCAATTTGTATACCGCCCATCCCCAGGGGCTCTGGGCGGTGAACAGTTAAAATCAATAAAAACAAGATATCAATGTATTAACCACATGCACATTAATATCAATGTATTAACCACACACACAACTTTCTTCCTAAGCAGATATGTCTCAAAAGGGAAATATGAGGAGTTTAATTTGGATTTTATTTAAAATGCGTAACATTAGCTAGAGATTCAGTTCCCATTGTGCTAATATGTGTGTCAAATATCCTTGCAAACTATGAATAGTGTTTTATTTCTAGAGTATGATTACTGGGCAGGCAGAAAGCCAGAGGTGGTATTAAATGATAGAAGGCAGGCTATGAATAAAGCAATAGAGTTGATCTCCCCTGTACTTTGTTGCATGGAGGGCAGAGTTCAAATTGATAGAGGTGGTGGGGCTTCTTTGGTACTGCTACAGGCACATTTTAGATGTTGTGCTCCTCCTAAATGACCTTTTTTTCTAATAAAACTAAGATGCTCCATCCACAGTTGATGGATGGGACTATCCTTTCAATTATTCACCATATCAAAGAAATGCTGCTATTCACTGTAAAGGTCACAGATGTCCTCGTTGAAAGTGTTCAGTAATGCAGGAGTAGTACAAGGTCTTGAAAAATTAAAACATTCCTTTACAAAATTGCATAGGCATAGGTTGATTATGATGGCGTTGCCAGTCATGATTTATATAAGGCAGTACCTAATTTGGGGTTAGGACAGAGAGCTAAACAAAGTCTAGTAGTCTAATAAAAAAAATCTTGGAAGTAACTGAGGTCTATTGTAAATCAGTTGCTAACTCAGGCCACCTAATCACCTGGATTCATGCTATGGCAACATCAAAACTTGACTATTCCAATGCACTGTACATAGGTCTCCCATCTAAGTTAACTAGGAGGCTCCAATTGATGCAAAATGCTGCAGCTCGACTGTTTTCAGGAGCAAGCAGGACCATGAACATGACCTCCATTCTGCAGTCACTCTATTGGATGGCTACCTATCAGTTACTGTGCTCAGTTCAAGGTATTGGTTATCACATACAGAGCTCTTGGTCTGACATACCTATGGAACTGCCTCCCTCCCTATGTTCTTCCATGGCAGCTTTACTTATCTGAACAGTTTCCTGCAGGTGCAATCAACAGCAGGCCATAACAGCAGGCCATAGATGGGCTTTCTCTATGGTGGCCACTACCCTGTGGAACGGCCTACCCTGTTCTGTTTCAGCATTTCTTTAATTCTGTATTGGATCCTTGCTAATGCTGTGTCTTTGTAAATTTGTATTTATTTATCCTATGGCATTGTTTATGGAAATGTCCTTGACACTGTTTGGAAAGTCCTTGATACTGATTGTAATAATCTCACACTATGTAATCTGCCTTGAGTTTTAGGGCCAAACTACAAGTGATGAATGACACTTGAACGGCAAGTGTATTCCTCCCTGTTCACTTGCCCTCCACTCAATCCACTTGCCGTTCAAGTGTCATTTGTCACTTGTAGCTTGGCCCTCAGTGAGAAAGGCAGAATGAAATGACATTAACAACAACAACTGCATTAAGCATGAGTTGTTGCATCATAATAGGAAGGATTTCAGATAAAAATACAGAGCTCACCCATATCCTATGGAAGTCTGTCTTCTGGCTCCTGTGTATTATTTAACTAGTTATTGGATGCTTAAAGCATGAATTTTGAGTCTTTTCATTGTACAGTTGTCTAACAATGTGATTATTCATGCAACTAAGCACAGCTACTTAGCACACAAGACAAAATGCAAAGCCCTAGGGTGCAAATTGTGGCTAGACTGTCTTTCTTTTAAAAATGCCTTGAATGTTTACCCGACGTGCTTCCTATTTTTCAGGTTGCCTTTTGTAGCTGGAAGCATGGAAACTTCTCTAATGTTACGCATTTACACTGTTGTTCACACCCTTTATTCATTCAGTGGAAGACCTTCATTATGGCATGTGTGTGTTACGTGCTGTCAAGTCGCCTCCGACCTATGGTGACCCTATGAATGAAAGACCTCCAAAACATCCTATCATTAACAGACTTGCTCAGATCCTGCAAACTGGAGGACGTGGCTTCTTTTATTGAGTCAAGCCATCTCATTTTAGATCTTCCCGTTTTCCTACTGCCTTCCACTTTCCTTAGCATTATTGACTTTTCCAGAGAATCTTGTCTTCTCGTGATATGACCAAAATGTGATACCCTCAGTTTTGTCATGTTAGCTTCTAGGAGGAATCCAGGCTTTATTTGATCTACAACCCACTTATTTGTCGTCTTGGCTGTCCATGATATCCGCAAAACTTTCCTCCAGCACCACATTTCAAATGAATCAATTTTCTTCCTGTCAGCTATCTTCACTGTCCAACTTTCACGTCCATACATTATGGTATGAAGGGTGTGAATTAGCATGTAGATTTTGAAAAATTAAAGTAAATTAAGGGGATTTTAATCTTTTCATTAAAATAAAAAAAAAACCTAAAAGAAAAATTCCCATGACAGACAGTGGTAAGAATGGCAGTTCTACCAGCTCACTTGTGAGCCTGCCACTTTGAAACTTTAATAACATTTGAGACTCTGGATGCAGTGAATGCTTAGAAGTATTTCACATTCATAATTAGTGTATAAAAATCAATGATTTTTTTTAAAAAAATAATAGGTTTGTTTTTATTCAAATCTGATTTTGTTAGATTTTTCCTCAGAAAGCATTCTATCAATTTAAAGATAGATTTCTGTTTAAAATACATTATAGCCCAAAGGTTTTTTGGTCTGGAAATAATAATTAATTAATTAATACTAAGTAATAATTAAAATAATTAAATCAAAGGATTAATTTTAATCATGTAGTATGAGACTATATATTCATATAATGTTTAAAAAATTCTGTAGATGGATTTAATTAATTCATACATTAGAGATCATGGTTTTCCAGAGGTTTCAGTAAGATTAGTTTTGGTAATTTTTCTGTCTAGAGGATACCATCACAGATGCTTGGTTTTGCAGTTCTCAAAACCTGTGAAAACCACTTCTTATCAGCAAAAATGTTTTGAAATAAACATAATAAAGTTGAGAAAGAGACCTCCATTTTATTGTTCCTCTGCAAACCTATGGTACGCAGAATCAACCCCTTATCTCTTAAGCTCTTAAATTTTAACAAGCTCAATGAATAGAAGATTATATGGGGTGGAACAGATTTGGATAAGGAGATGTTAAAAGCTAAGTGTGAAGAGAGATGGGCAAGCAGTACAGATGAAAGTGAAACTGAGCAGAATATTCCAGAGGTGATCTTTTGGAGGGAACCTAAGATTTATCATATTATTCTCTCCCTTAAAGCAAAAACCTATAATAGCAGCAAGCTGTAAAAGAGACCGAGTTTGGAAATATTTTGTTTAACCATGTTAGTTAACAAACATGGATGTTTAAGAAAATTCAAGAATACATATGCTGTATGATGTTATTGTTAATGATGATTTTTCTCCTTCCAATAAAGTATAGTACAAAAGTTGTCCACTTTAACTTACTAAACTGGAGATAATTCATCTTGCAATGATTTCATAATTATCTGTTTCAAATGGTAAATAACCAAACAATCATTAGTTTTCTAAAACTAACCTGAGAAGTTATTGTTCTAAAAATGAAATCTTCATCTGGGTTGTAAATATTACAACCATGATTTAAATTGAATCTTACTGACTAGTGATTTAAATCAATTTATCTAGATTTAAATCAATTTAAATCAAATCCACTCCGTTTTTAATGTAACCAGTTATCATAAACACAGGACTAGAAAGAAGTTATCACAGTATGGCATCGTCTTCTGAAAAGGGCTGCAATTTGCTTTCTTGATGTTTTTCCCTTTTCTTCCAATGTATTTATTATATTTCTGTTTTGCTTACTTATTTCATTGCCAATAAATATCTCATTAGAATTGAAAATGTATTTAATCTAGTCAGCCGCACACTTGAATAAGACTATCAATGTCAAGGAGAGCAGGAATACAAGTCACTCATGATTTACAGAATTTAAACTTTCATTTTATGCAAAGCTGCTTCTCCCTAGTCAGACAGTGGGGAAGACATAATTAATTAAGCAAGCTAGATACTGCTAGCTTGCTTATAGGGAATGAGAAGAACGCAGGGCCACCTGCCGTATGATCAGTGAAAGGCCTGATCTGAATCTTAGGTGGGCCAGGCCCTGACTACCTTCTTAGAATGGGAAGTGGTACCAATGGTAGTGCAGAGTGCTGGCTGTTCTGTGAACTTTTTAAGAGAGGATGCCCATGTCACATGGTAAAGCAGAAAGAGAAACTGCAAAGCTCCCAGAAAGGTTCTCACACCATACAGTCAATGCTCAATACCTTAATGTATATGCCAGAATTTTCAAAATATTCTATATATTCAAAAAATGAACATAAACAGTTCTTTACAATTATACATCATGAGTACAAAGAAATACAACGAGCCAATATAAACACACTCAGCAAAGCGTTCTTAGAAAGGAATAAAGTCTCAATTCATTAAGAGATCCATTGGAGTGCAGAGTGGTGAAATGAATGAGGCAGAGTACATCACCAGGAAGTCCGTGAAGTTCAAAGATACCAGTACTCTCAGATTTGTGGGTTGGTGCAATTCTTTTCCCGTATTGTGCATTTCTCTCACACGAAAATCACACGGATGTTCGTAGTAACTCTGCCCCAAAGCGCCCTACAGACTGTTTGGCCCTGTCTGTTTCACAGACACTGTGCTTCCTCATGGGCGGTAAATCAACCTGGACCCCAAAATACTATAAATAAACATTGATTTTCCACAAGACCCTACGAGTCATAATAAACAGTTACTCACAATGTATTCTTTTTTCAAATGCTCGGAGTGCAATAATCAATGGCTCACTTGGATGGAAAATGCCTCTGTAAAGAGACAAGGCAACATACCCTCCTATTTAAAGCACATGCTCTCCCAAAGTCTTAAAAGGGTATCATTATCTACCAATCAAACATTGCATCATTCCTAGAAATCCCTGTTCAGAAACTACATGAAATTAAAGGTAACATGACAGGTCCAACTCCTGGTTCAAGCCCCAGGACCCAATGTCTGGAGTTCAAAAATCCATCTGGACTCCTTTTGTAACAAAGCTGTCTGTGGGAGTCCCCACCCCCACCCCCCATAGGTCACTACTTCCAACATTGCATAACACGGGAAAAGAATTGCACCAACCCACAAATCTGAGAGGACTGGTATCTTTGAACTTCACAGACTTCCTGGTGATGTACCCTGCCTCATTCATTTCACCACTCTGTACTCCACTGGATCTCTTAATGAATTGAGACTTTATTCCTTTCTAAGAACGCTTTGCTGAGTGTGTTTATATTGGCTTGTTGTATTTCTTTGTACTGATGATGTATAATTGTAAAAAATTGTTTTATGTTCATTTTTTGAATATATAGAATATTTTGAAAATTCTGGCATATACATTAAGGTGTGAGAAACTTTCTGGGAGCTTTGCAGTTTCTCCTTGTGGTATACTCCCAGTTTCTTGCCCTTTGGTTTTGTGTACATGGTAAAGCAGGGCAAAATAAGAGTAACTTATTTAGTTGAACTTGAACAGCACAAGCAAAAACATGAAGGTTGTTTTCTCACACTTTTGGAGGAACTGAAGATAGTCTTGGAGACACTTTACCTGCTTTGATGGAACAAGTGGCACAACCTACTGGAATTAAGGCAGATGTCATTTGGTGCATCAAAATGTTTGGTTTGATGGATTTTAAAAAAACGAATTGAATTCTAGTGAATTCTGTATTTATATATGTTAACATCTTGGGGGAACCTATAGGTCAAAAGTAGGATATGAATCGCACACAAAGAAATGTGGCATGTTCTCAAGGAGTAATGGAGACACTATAGCTGCTGCTTCACACAATACCATTTTATAAAATTGTATATATAATATAACAAACAGACTCAGAAATGCTTCTCTTCTACTGCGCAGCTTCTCCCAGAGGCCATGAGACAGATTCCAGAGTGGAGTTTTCAGCCATGTTAATGCAGTGTTGCTGTTGTTTCAGATCTGTGTTAGTAAATAGTGTATGGAACTAGCAGGTAGGTTGTCATTTGTGTATGTGGAGCAAGACATTTATTAAAAAGAGTAGGATAATAATTTATTTTAAAAATGTAAATCGCTTTCATTCTTTTCTTAGTTATTCTTTCATTCTTTCATTTCATAAATACTGAAACTTGAAAAAAACTCAAAAAGAGAATGATGGACATCTGGAATAATGTGACCATATGCGTACTTATATCAATGCATGTTCAGAATTAATAATTCCTTGTTCTGATTCTGCACACGTTGGATAATGCACTTTCAATGCACTTTATCAATAATTTGAGGTGGATTTTTTGTTCCACATACAAAAATATCTGTTCCAAATTATCTATAAAGAGGATTGGAAGTGCATTATCCAACGTGTGGAATCACTCCTGGATTAGTAGCCAGAGCAAAGAGTCACTTAGCAATTACCATTCTTTTCTTAAAAGCTGTGACTTGGTTTGTAGTAACTTTTTTCTTTCTTGTCCTGCGTTCTGTGCAACACTGAAGACGTTAGTCCTCCAGGCTGCAGCTATTTCATACTGTTTACAATCTATCCTGTCATGAATTAATGCAACCAGATACCATTGTAGGCAGTCCAAGAACCCTTGAAGCATTTAATAGTGTGATTATTCCAAAAAGCTCTGTTACCTGTGAAATAGCTTAAAAATGCTTTGAAAATTCCACCTTAAATCTAGTTTAAAAGCCTTGGTAGGGTAACATTGCAGACTTAATTACAAATTAAATAGCTTTAAAAGCAACTGGCAACAAAAGCATCCCACTCTAAAAAGGCTTTTGCTACATTAGATCATTACAGCAGTTGATGTTTCAGCTTTGGTCACCAATGTCTTAGGAGAGGTACATAACTGAAATTGAGCTGCTAGAGATGGAGTCATTAACTTTTATTGGATTCAGGGTTTTCTCCGAATGTATTCATGATGTTGCTGTTTTGTTCACTTCTTATTCCCTTGTTGCTACACTATATCCGGTACAGCTACAGACTGTTCTTTATAGGTCTAGCTTAAAAAAATTAAACAAACAAACAAATTGTGTTGCCTGTTCCTTGGCTTTATGGTGATTCTGCATTTCTTTATAGCATAGATGCCCTCCCTGTGTGTGGTGCCAAGAACAAAGGCTCTTGATTACTAACTGGTTACAGAAAACTGTATAATAAATGATGTGTTTACTTAGAATGAATTACTCTGTTGTTAGAATCTAGAACGTATTTCAGAAGACGTACTGCATCTCACAACCTGCTCAATGCAAATCATGTATTAACTGGGATTGTCGGTCTGGTTGCGTCTGCATGAGGCTTCGTAGGGTAGGGGGGTGGGGGTGGAGAGTGTTTGTGCTGTATAAGCCACTGTGCATTGAGTTCAGGCTGCCTCTTGCTCATTTCTACAGCAGAATGAGACCCTCTGGCAGAACCAATCCAGGCTGCATTTTTTTTTGCACAACTCAAGGTTCAGCATCTGCATAAGGTTGCTGAACCACGGTGTGACTACTTTATCTGGGAGTTTATCCCAAGTGTCCAGGTTATCTAATGGGATGCAGGGTGAGTCTCTTACAGGTGTAGCTTTATTCTGTACTTTGCAGAGTACACTTTTCATCACTGTATCATATCAGACAGGCATTTTGGGATCTGAGGTGTGGACTTCAGTGTCAAGAGGTGCCACTTCCAGGCTTGCATGAACTCTGGCATTTCTCGCTAATAAGTACTAAATTCAAATAGTGATGTGTATTGAGAATTTTGATAATAAATATCCTTTAACAGGGCTTTTTTTCAGCAGGAACGCGGGGAAACGGAGTTCTGGAACCTCTTGAAAATGGTCACATGGCTGGTGGCCCTGCCCCCTGATCTCCATACAGAGGGGAGTTTAGATTGCCCTCCATGCTGCCGAGCGGCATAGAGGGCAATCTAAACTCCCCTCTGTATGGAGATCAGGGGGCGGGGCCACCGGCCATGTGACCATTTTCTCCAAGGGCAACCCACTGAGTTCTACTACCTCTTTTCCCAGAAAAAAAGCCCTGCCCTTTAATATCAGAAATTTTTTATAGATCAAGCAGGTTCTGTTTCTGTTAAGAAAACTGATTGGTTTGATTTCAGTTTTGAAAAGAACTGAAGTGATAACACTTAGTAACAGAAAACCTTTATCTAGCACTGTATCAGCAATATTCTATTTCTAAAATAGAGATGAATATTTTAATGAGAATTCTGTTGATTTTTTCTTTTTTTCTTTTTGTTTGGTTTAATCACAGTACTGAAGATTCCTGGGCTAGTGTTGAATTATACAGAAAGAAGATACGTTGGGTAGCTCATTCCTGATGTAAAAAATGAAAAATTCCAAATGGTCACAGGTACTGTATTATATTATTCTTCCCACCCCAAATTTTCTTTCTTTCTTTGTCTTTGTGTATATTTCTCACATGCCAAATAAGTGAATTAATTTATAATAGAGAAATTTAAGTGGGGATTCCTAATTTACTTCTACTGGTGATGCTGAACTACCATCATGATGTAAAGTATGTATTAGACATAGCTCTTGAGTCCAATATTCTCAATGCATTTTGAAATGAGTGAGACCCCCTCCTCCCCAATCGATATTTCCCATCTCTGTTTCAATTGGGAGATATTTCATTTGAATACACACTCTTGTGGTGAAAGAGATGATACTTACTGTTATCAGGACAAACAATCAGTTTATTGCCTTTTGCTGGGTTCTTAGGATCATAACTTAGCCATGTGTGAGTCTACATATTATTAAAATATGATACATTTTGTAGTACAATTTAGTTGGATACCAAAGACTCATGAGTGCTTGAAACTATACGGGTCCTCAGCTTATTTTGTGCTCCATTTTCATGTTCTACACTCGTTTTCCCCTTTCTTATATATTCTTGCTGATCTCTTACTGTCTCCTGCCCCCGTACCTTCTCTCAATACAAGTTCTACAAATGAAAATCAGTTTCTGTGTTTATGGAGGGTTTGGTGTTCCAAAGGCAGACAAATTTGTCTTTGTGTAGAAACATATGCAGTGATCCTCATCCAGTAAAAAGATGGTTAGATCCAGATTCTCCTGACAACTTGACCCTTAGCATTGAAGAATTTCCAGTTTAATTGCAAGTAGTTTACTGATTTATAGAGTAGATGCTATCAAACACCGTTACCATACATCTCTCTTCCCTCATGCTTTTGACCATATATGTAAAAAATCTTCCACTAATACTACAAAGTGCTATGTCATTTATGAACCAAGTTTTCATCTATGGTCTTCCTGTGCAGTCCCACATGGGACTGCGCACGCGCAGGCCTGCCGATACCGGAGATTTTAATAGCTAAACACCACCAGGGGGCGCTCCCGCCTCTCAGCGCGCATGCGCGGCCGCTTTCCCGCCGAAACGGACCTTAAGAGGCGGAGCGCCCCTCACATACCCTCAGTTTCTCTTTCGCCGCCGATCGTTGAGGTTTACAGCTTTCTTCGTTTGCGATGTCTGAGAAGGCCCTGTTTAAGCGTTGCGAGACCTGCAATCGTAAGATGACAAGGTCGGATGGCCATTCCATTTGTTTATATTGCCTTGGGGAAACTCACAACACTCAGGCGTGCAAGCATTGCCGCGCGTTTACCCCAAAGGCCAGGGCGGAACGGACGGATCGTTTGCATGCCTTTCTCTGGCAGCGTGCGATGTCGGTCGAGGACCCTCCACCGAAGTCTTCGTCTGCTCCGTCTGCGTCCTCTCGTCCTCCTGTACCTTCGGGTTCCAAGACTTCTCGTTCTCAGCCGTCTCCGAGTCGCTCGGAGTCGAGGTCCGAGAGGATCCCTTCGGGTCGGAGTTTGTCGGAACCGACCGCTTCGGTTCCGAGACATCTAGCAAGTCGACCTCCTTCGATCTCGTCGGCTGTCTCGGCTTCACCTGCTCGTGGCGCCCATAGAAGTTCGACTCCGTCGGTTCCGAGGTCGACTCCGCCAACTCAGACCACCTCTACGGTTCCGATGACTTCGGATCCTTCTGTGAGACCGAAGGCCGTTCCTGAAAAGAAAAAGAAGAAGCATAAGCATTCCAGTAAGCATGATAAGGCAGTGTTGGAAGGCTTACTCACCTCTTCCCCGTCGGTTCCGGTCGACTCCGCTCCCGTCCAAGTGGAGCAGCAGGCAGAGGCGAGTGATCGTCCGCAGTCCAAGACTCCTCCGGACCGGGTGGCTCAGGAGGACGATGTCATTCTCCTCGAGAAGCCTCTTACCCCTTCCGGTCGGGCTCGATCGGCCTCGTACGAATCGGACTCTATTCAGTCGGCTCGGAGTCGATGGAGTCGGTCTGCCCGTCGCTCTAGCTGTCGGACCCCACGGTCCTATCGGAGCCGATCCAGGGAGAGTCGACATCGAGATGATCCTGTCCCTCGTTACTTTAGTAGGGAGAGTTCATACTACTCGGACCGGCATTATAGAGGTGCTTCGTTGTCTCCCTCATTTCGAGTCGGTTCCGATGTTGGCTATGACCCGTCCCGCCTCCCGTCGGATCGGGTCTCTCCACGACCCCGGGCCCGTTACAGTATTTCTCCTCTGTCGGAGTCACCTGAAAAGGAGATTGGGCCATCTGATGAGGCCTCGCCCACTGATGATTTTCGGGCCTACAACGAGTTGCTCCAAAGAATGGCGAAAGCCCTGGACCTTGAAGTGACTTCCACTGAATCTAAATTTACTGATAAGATATTGCAACATATCTATTCGGGTTCTACTCCCTCGATTGCCTTTCCCCTTATAGAGGGGTTTGCTGATCTATGGAAGAAGCTGCAGTCTCGACCTGCGTCTGCTACCGCCACTAATCGGAAAGTGGAGAGCTTGTACAGAACCAAGGACGATGCTCATCCGTTCCTGGCCGTTCACCCTCCTCCATCCTCACTTGTCACCGAGGAGATGCAAGCTCGGCCTCGCCAGGGCTCGCTATCGGCTCCAACTGACAAGGATAGTAGAAAGATCGATGCCTTGGGTAGGAAGTTGTATACTTCGGCTACGTTTGGCATCAAAGTGGCAAATTATGCCGCAATGATGGCGGCTTATCAGCTGTTTTTATGGAAGAAGGTGGCGTCTTTTCTTCCTAAGCTTCCCGAAGATCAGCGCACTCTGCTTCGGGTCATTCAGGAGGAGGCTGTTCGTCTATCCAGACACCAAATTAATGTTGGGAGAAGTATGGCTGACACTGCGTCTCGATCACTTCTCTCCTCGGTGGTACTGCGCAGGTACGCATGGCTTCGCACGACCGCCCTGCCAGTTGAGACAAGGAACAGGGTTGAGGACCTGCCGTTCGAGGGCACCACTCTGTTTTCAGAGGAAACTGACGAGTTCCTCTCTAAGAAGAGGACTGACCGTTTGACAGCCCGCTCGTATGGGGTTCTACACCAGCCGTCGCAGCAGCCTTCTCGCCCATACTATCGCTCCTTCCAGCGTGGCAGACAACACCGCTATCAGCCCTATCAAGGGTATGCTTACCAGCAGCGCAGGAGCTACCAGAGCCCACAATCTGCCTTTCCCAGACGAAGGCAGGGCCAACGTCCCAAGCCTGGTTCCCAACAGCATCAGGCCAAGGACCAGGACCAATTGCATAAGCAATTCTGACAATCACAGGGACCTGACCCCACATTTGGGGACAGGCTTAATGCTTTTTTGGATGCCTGGTGTTCAATTTGTTCCGATGTTTGGATTTTGTCTATTATCCAGTTTGGTTATAAAGTTGAATTTCTTGGTTTACCTTACCTACGTCTCCCTGTGTTTTCTTCTGACCCCCCTCGTTCAGAGATCCTGGGAGAGCTCTCAGCCCTATTGCAGAAAGGGGCTATAGAGGAGATTCCGGTTGCTTCAGCTGGTTTGGGGTTCTATTCCAACCTGTTTTTAGTGGAGAAGAAGGATGGTGGGCTTCGGCCTATCCTGGATCTTAGGGGTTTGAATAAATTTATACGAGTTCGTAAATTCAAAATGGTTACTTTACAGATGGTTTTGACCTTGTTGCCCCAACAGTCGTGGTTTGCAGTCCTGGATCTGAAGGATGCGTATTTTCATATTTCAATTTTCCCTGAACACAGGAAGTTTTTACGTTTTGTCTATGGGCAACGTGTCTTTCAATACAATGTTTTACCCTTTGGGTTGGCCACTGCACCTAGGGTGTTCACCAAGTGTGTGGCAGTAGTGGTGGCTCATTTACGCCTCCAGGGCTGCCAGATCTTTCCTTATCTGGATGACTGGCTCTTGGTTGGTGATTCTGCTGACTCTGTGTCCAATCAGGTGTATCTCACCTTAAATTTATGTTTACGCCTGGGTCTTTTTGTTAATCAGAAGAAGTCCAAGTTGACCCCTGTGCGCTCCATCCAATTTATTGGAGTGGTTTTGGATGGTGTTCGGGATGCAGGCTTCTTGCCTTCAGAGCGTGCTGCAAAAATTAAGAGGCTTATTTCGACCCTTCAGAGGTGTCGTTTCCAATCTGTTTGCTTTATCCAGACCCTTTTGGGTTGCATGGCTTCTACTACGGCTGTGGTTCCGCTGGCCAGGTTATTTATGCGACCCTTCCAATTGTGGTTCAATTCAGTATTCTCACCGGCCCGTGATTCTCAAAATAGGAGACTTTCCGTCCCTAGGGGGGTGCTGTCCTCCCTGGAGTGGTGGCTGGATGATGCTAATTTATTTAAAGGGATGGAGTTTGGTTTTCACCAAACTCATCTGTCAGTTACTTCCGATGCTTCCCTTTTCGGTTGGGGGGCTCACTGTGCTGGCCTTTATGCCCATGGGTTATGGTCTGAATCTGAACGTGAGGAACATATTAATGTTCTTGAGTTACGGGCAATTTTATATGCATTGATCTCCTTTACAGATGTCGTGCGGAACAAGTCCGTTCAAGTCCTGACCGACAACACGACGGCGATGTTTTACATCAACAAGCAAGGTGGCACGGCGTCTGTGGCTCTCTGCACAGAGGCGATGAGACTCTGGAAGTGGGCCATAGATCATGCTGTCTGGCTGCATGCAGTTCACATCCCGGGGGTGCAGAATTCCATGGCGGACCACCTGAGCAGGCTCCACAGGGAAAACTACGAGTGGTCCCTCCAGGACAAGTATCTCGCCCCTATCTTCTCGGAATGGGGGACTCCGGAGTTGGACCTGTTTGCGACTGTGGAAAATCGCAAGGTCCTAGCTTATTGTTCCAGAGGAGGAGTAGGCCCAGAATCAAGTGGGGACGCGTTTCAGTTAAGTTGGTCAGGTCCCCTGTGTTATGCCTTCCCTCCGTTCCCGCTTCTGGCACGGGTCCTCAGCAAGATCCAGAGGGACAGAGCGTCCGTCATCCTGGTGACCCCGTATTGGCCGAGGCAAGCATGGTTTCACTCCCTTCTGAGTCTACAGACTCAATCGATCCGTCTCCCGGTGGTTCCCGATCTCCTGACCTGCGGGGGGGGTTCTTCACCACGACATCAGGAGACTCAAACTCACAGCGTGGTTGATCAGGCCGGGGCTGCCTTCTCCGAGGCTGTGACTAATGTTCTCTTAAATGCTAGACGTTTGTCTACCAGGCAGTCTTATGCCCTTAAGTGGGACAAATTTTCTGTGTGGTGTAGTCGCAGGGGTTTGGATCCTTTTGAGTCCACCCTTTCTGAGATTTTGGACTTTTTGTGGGAGGTAAAGCAGGAGGGTTTGGCCAACTCCTCAGTCAAGGTTTATCTGGCAGCCATCTCTGCTTTTCACCCTCCAGTGGATAGAAAGTCTGTTTTTTCCCACTATTCTGCCAAACTATTTTTGAGGGGATTGAATAATTTGTTTCCCCCTGTGCGGGCTTTGGTCCCTCAGTGGTCGTTGCCCCTGGTTCTGACTCGTTTGATGTCTAAGCCGTTTGAACCCTTGGCTTCCTGTCCGCTTCGTTTTTTGTCCATGAAAGTGGCCTTTTTGGTTGCGGCTACTTCAGCCAGGAGGGTTGGGGAGCTAGCAGCGTTATCTTGCGAGCCCCCTTATTTGAAATTTCACCCTGAGAAGGTCGTTCTTCGTACAAAGGTTGAGTTTTTACCTAAAGTAGTATCCCGTTTTCATTTATCTCAGGAATTGGTTCTGCCGGTTTTCTTTCCGACTCCGGCTTCTGAGGCAGAGGCGGCCCTTCATTCTTTGGATGTTCGCAGGGCCATTTTATTTTATTTAGATAGGGTAAAACCATTTAGGATTGACTCTAATTTGTTTATTTGTTTTGCTGGACCGAAGAAGGGTAACCGGGCTTCGGCTCAGACTATCTCTAGATGGGTGGTCCAGGCTATACTGACCTGTTATTCTGCTGCTAACTTACCTTGTCCTTTGCAAGTGCATGCCCACTCCACCAGGTCCCAGGCGTCGTCAGCGGCTCTCTTCAGAGGTGTTCCACTCCAGGACATCTGCAGGGCGGCGACGTGGGCCTCGGCGGATACCTTTGTGAAGCATTATGCGCTGGACATCCTAGATAGAAAGGAGACAGCGGTGGGCACAGCAGTTCTGCACTCCATCTTTGAGTGATGCTTTGGCGTCACCTCCACCCAGGTATTTAGCTTTGGAATCTTCCCATGTGGGACTGCACAGGAAGACCGTAGATGAAAAACAGGTTTTACTTACCATAACTGTTGTTCATCTAGGTCTTCCGTGCAGGCACACATGCCCTCCCTCCTTCCCCGCTAACTCTCTTGGTACTTACCTTGCAGGGGGCGGCGAAAGAGGAACTGAGGGTATGTGAGGGGCGCTCCGCCTCTTAAGGTCCGTTTCGGCGGGAAAGCAGCCGCGCATGCGCGCTGAGAGGCGGGAGCGCCCCCTGGTGGTGTTTAGCTATTAAAATCTCCGGTATCGGCAGGCCTGCGCGTGCGCAGTCCCATGTGTGCCTGCACGGAAGACCTAGATGAACAACAGTTATGGTAAGTAAAACCTGTTTATATATGTGTGCACATGCACACAAACATGTTAATAAAAACAGCATAAAAATAATTAAAATTAACAAACCAAAAATCCATGCTTTAACATGAGATACAGCACCTGCACTCTTTCTTCTCTGTAAAATTTACCTTAATGATATGAATGTTTAATGATACAAATACATAAGAGTTTGGGAATATAAATGCTGTGATTTTAATTTTCATAGTATTTTATTTTAAATAAGAGGGTTTTTTGGTTCCTGTCTTTTATTGTTGATGCTTATGTAGTATTTCTAATCCCAAGGAACAATCTGCTTCTTGTTACCATGCTGCTGATGTTTATTATTTCATTTTTCCTAAATTCAAGCTGGGAAACAAATATCCCTGTTTCTTACAACAGAGTGCTTTGCAGATGTAATCAAGTCTAGACCCTTTGTAGAACCTTGCAGATTCAGTGTTGGTAGTGGTACTGTTGCAGTTCTGTTGAGCTTAGAATGTGACCAGATTGTGATTCCCGAATCACAGGTTCATAGGCAATGATTTAGGAAGACTGAAGCAGCAGTAGGAAATGTCTTCCACAGCACACACATACAGAATATTTTCTTACATTTCATTTATCCATTTGGGTGAGGGCAGCAGTGGCACAATAAGTGTCTATAAAAACTGAGGTAGCCTAGCTAGTACCATATGAATGTTGGGGTGGGGGGGAAAGAAGTGGAGCGGGAGTGCTTTCCAAACAAATTAACAGTAATTGCTTGTGACGGATGAAAAATACTGCTGCTTTCCCTGACAGCAGAAGCAGTTCAGCTAAAAATCATTAAAATCCTCTATGTGTATTGAACTTTATAAGTCTTCAGAAAAGCTATTTGTGGCTTTGAAAACCAAATAATTAAACAGTTATAATGCTGGAATTTTATTTGGTAAAATATCCTGCTGTAGTCACTTTACTGAAAAGGCTATAGTACTTACACAGTAATATATGATATAAAGAATATTTGTGGGCACCTAATGTCTGTCAGGATAGGATACATACCTTTGAGACCCCTTACCCATCTTGACAGACAGCTCCCCAAGAATTGAGGGCCTTGTTTTGGGAACTTAAGCAGCTTACATTGGTAGAGAACATTTTGTTTTCTGTCATCTGTTACCAAGCTTGTTCTACTGAACCTGCGGGTCCAAAAATGAAAACTGAAATGGTTGATTAAATCGTAAGAAGACAAAGAAGCTACTACATTGTTTTTGAGAATGTAATAGCAGATGAATTGTGTGTTCCCACTGGACTTTAAGTTACTGTTGGATAATCATCTATTAATTTACTACTGTTTCCCTTGATGTAAATGAGAGATAGCAGCTTGCATCTAGTGAGATCTGCTGGGGGAGAGGCTTTCTCACTTCCACTGAATTTCTGATACTTCACTGTCAGTCAGCATGAGCATGGGGGGTTTATCCATATACGGATTTTGTTCCTGGGGATCAGCAAACCTTCATGAACTGCATATTTGGCAAAATGGGAGTATGTTGTGGTAAAGGCCAATAAGCAGAAAAACGTCCCCTTTCCAGTGACAAAAATATCCTTTCTTTGGAAACAAGTGGAGGATACATTCCTGTGTTGACAGTCCTGTGTTAGTGTGTAGAATTATTTCTGTCTTTGTGGATATAGACAGGCTACCATTTTCTGCAGTCTGCATTCTCTAAATGTACAGGAATATAGTAGCCTCTTCTCATTAGGAGAATGGAAAAAAGTAGTAGCTTCCACCCACGTTAAAGCACCATAAAGCACCAGATATTTTCCAGTGTCAGTTCCAGGAGATGTCCCCACTTACAATTAGGGGTGTGCAGGGCCAGGTCAATTTGGGTTTCCTGCTTCGGGTTTACCCGAAGCGGGGAAAAAAATTGGGAATACCATAATTCCAAAGCGGCAAGATGCTTCGGAATTATGGTATTTTACTCACTTCGGTATGCTCCATAAATATTCGGAGCATACTGAAGCAACTCCCCCCCCACCTCCCCCCCCGGGGCAACCCCTCCACCCCCCACCCACTTACCTTGAGCTGGAGGGAGACGGGGAGCAAGATCAGCTGAATGGCAGTGGGCCGCTGCCGCCTGCGGCGTTGCTCAGTGTTGGCCGTGGAGGCAGCAGCATTGCTTGACCGTGGCGGTGGCTGCGTCGCTCAGCGGCAGCCATGGTGGCGTCGGCGTCACTCGGCGGTGGCATTGCTTGGCGGTGGCAGCCTGGAGCCAGCCAGCTCGTCTTGCCGCACCGCTCCCTCCACGGCCCCACGGGCGGCAGGGAGGGCTGGAGCCATCGCCAACCGCGGGGCCAATGTAAGTGGGGGGGCTGTTTGGATGGTGTTTAAAGGGCCCCACCACTGCTTGCAAGCAGTGGGGGTGGCCTTTAAACTAAGCCCAGAAGCTTTCCGAGGCATTCCGAATGCTTAGGAAAGCTTTTAATTCGGGATTTCCAAATCGCTGTCCCTGAGTCAGAAATCCCGAATCTTTACAGATCGGGTCCAATTCGGGAATTTTCCCCGAATCGGATTTCCGAATCGCACACCCCTACTTAAAATTAGAATACACTCTGGGCTGCTAACAATTCTGGGCTGCTGCCCTTTTCCTGGATAACACCCTGTTAGTTGGACCCACTCTTCTTTGGTAACCTGCTTAGTCCACCATGTCTAGTTGGCTTTTTTACTAACTGAATGGTGGTCACCTCACATTGGAGCAAAAGGAAGACTATGCAGCTGACATTCACTTGCGGTTCAAGAGCACCACATGCCAACATTTCTGGGAGCAATCAGCTATCCTTCAGCTTGTAATTAAAATTTACTAATAAAGTGATTTACCTTAAAGCTTATTTACCAGGCATGGAATCTGTGGTTCATCTACGGTCTTCCTGTGCAGTCCCACATGGGACTGCGCACGCGCAGGCCTGCCGATACCAAAGATTTTAATAGCTAAAAACCACCAGGGGGCTCTCCCGCCTCCCAGCGCGCATGCGCGGCCGCTTTCCCGCCGAAACGGCTCTTAAGAGGCGGAGCGCCCCTCACATACCCTCAGTTTCTCTTTCGCCGCCGATCGTTGAGGTTTACAGCTTTCTTCGTTCGCGATGTCTGAGAAGGCCTTGTTTAAGCGTTGCGAGACCTGCAATCGTAAGATGACAAGGTCGGATGGTCATTCCGTTTGCTTATATTGCCTTGGAGAAACAGACAACACTCAGGCGTGCAAGCATTGCCGCGCGTTTACCTCCAAGGCCAGGGCGGAACGGGCGGATCGTTTGCATGCCTTCCTCTGGCAGCGTGCGATGTCTGTCGAGGACCCTCCGCCGAAGTCTTCGTCTGCTCCGTCTGCGTCCTCTCGTCCTCCTGTGGCGTCGGGTTCCAAGACTCCTTGTTCACAACCGTCTCCGAGTTGCTCGGAGTCGAGGTCCGAGAGGATCCCTTCGGGTCGGAGTTTGTCGGAACCGACCGCTTCGGTTCTGAGACATTTGGCAAGTCGACCTCCTTCGATCTCGTCGGCTGTCCAGGCTTCACCTGCCCATGGAGCCCATAGAAGTTCGACCCCGTCGGTTCCGAGGTCGACTCCTCCAACTCATACCACCTCTACGGTTCCGACGACTTCGGATCCCTCTGTAAGGTCGAAGACCGTTCCTGAAAAGAAGAAGAAAAAGCATAAGCATTCCAGTAAGCATGATAAGGCAGTGTTGGAAGGTTTACTCACCTCTCCCCCGTCGGTTCCGATCGACTCCACTCCTGTCCAAGTGGAGCAGCAGGCAGAAGCGAGTGATCGTCCGCAGTCCAAGACTCCTCTGGACCGGGAGGCTCAGGAGGACGACGTCATACTCCTTGAGAAGCCTCTTACACCTTCGGGTCGGGCCCGATCGGCCTCTTACGAATCAGGCTCGGTTCGGTCGGTTCGGAGTCGACAGAGTCGGTCTACCCGTCGCTCTAGCTGTCGGAGCCCGCCGCGGTCCTACCAGAGCCGATCCAGGGAGAGTCGACGTCGAGATGAACCTGTTCCTCGTTACTTTAGTAGGGAGAGTTCATACTACTCTGACCGACATTATAGAGGTGCTTCGTTGTCTCCCTCATTTCGAGTCGGTTCCGATGTTGGATATGATCCGTCCCGCCTCCCGTCGGATCGGGTCTCTCCGCGGCCCCGGGCCCGCTACAGTGTTTTTCCTTTGTTGGAGTCACCTGAAAGGGAAATTGGGCCATCTGATGAGGCTTCGCCCACTGATGATTTTCGGGCCTACAACGAGTTGCTCCAAAGAATGGCGAAAGCCTTGGACCTTGAAGTGACTTCCACTGAATCTAAATTTACTGATAAGATATTGCAACATATCTATTCGGGATCTACTCCCTCGATTGCCTTTCCCCTTATAGAGGGGTTTGCTGATCTTTGGAAGAAACTGCAGTCTCGACCTGCGTCTGCTACCGCCACTAACCGGAAGGTGGAGAGCTTGTACAGGACCAAAGATGATGCTCATCCGTTCCTGGCCGTTCACCCTCCTCCATCCTCACTTGTCACTGAGGAGATGCAAGCTCGGCCTCGCCAGGGCTCTCTGTCGGCTCCAACTGACAAGGATAGTAGAAAGATCGATGCCTTGGGCAGGAAGTTGTATACTTCAGCTACGTTTGGCATCAAAGTGGCGAATTATGCCGTGATGATGGCGGCCTATCAACTGTTCTTATGGAAGAAGGTGGTGTCTTTTCTTCCTAAGATTCCCGAAGACCAGCGCACCTTGCTTCGGGTCATTCAGGAGGAGGCTGTCCGCCTATCCAGACACCAGATCAATGTTGGGCGAAGTATGGCTGACACCGCATCTAGATCGCTCCTCTCCTCGGTGGTACTGCGCAGGTACGCCTGGCTTCGCACGACCGCCCTCCCAGTGGAGACGAGGAACAGGGTTGAGGACCTGCCGTTCGAGGGCACCACCCTGTTTTCAGAGAAAACTGACGAGTTCCTCTCTAAGAAGAGGACCGACCGCCTGACAGCCCGCTCGTATGGGGTTCTACACCAGCCGTCGCAGCAGTCTTCTCGCCCATACTATCGTTCCTTCCAGCGTGGCAGACAACACCGCTATCAGCCCTATCAAGGGTATGCTTACCAGCCGCGCAGGAACTACCAGAGCCCACAATCTGCCTTTCCCAGACGGAGGCAGGGCCAACGTCCCAAGCCTGGTTCCCAACAGCATCAGGCCAAGGACCAGGACCAATTGCATAAGCAATTCTGACAATCACAGGGACCTGACCCCACATTTGGGGACAGGCTTAATGCTTTCTTGGATGCATGGTGTTCAATTTGTTCCGATGTTTGGGTTTTGTCTATTATCCAGTTTGGTTATAAAGTTGAATTTCTTGGTTTACCTTACCTACGTCTCCCTGTGTTTTCTTCTGACCCCCCTCGTTCAGAGATCCTGGGAGAGCTCTCAGCCCTATTGCAGAAAGGGGCTATAGAGGAGGTTCCGGTTGCTTCAGCTGGTTTGGGATTCTATTCCAACCTGTTTCTAGTGGAGAAGAAGGATGGTGGGCTTCGGCCTATCCTGGATCTCAGGGGATTGAATAAATTTATACGAGTTCGTAAATTCAAAATGGTTACTTTACAAATGGTTTTGACTTTGTTGCCCCGACAGTCGTGGTTTGCAGTCCTGGATCTGAAGGATGCGTATTTTCATATTTCAATTTTCCCTGAGCACAGAAAGTTTTTACGTTTTGTCTATGGTCAACGTGTTTTTCAATACAATGGTTTGCCCTTTGGGTTGGCCACTGCACCTAGAGTGTTCACTAAGTGTGTGGCAGTGGTGGTGGCTCATTTACGCCTCCAGGGCTGCCAAATCTTTCCTTATCTGGATGACTGGCTCTTGGTTGGTGATTCTGCTGACTCTGTGTCTAATCAGGTGTATCTCACTTTGAATTTATGTTTACGCCTGGGTCTTTTTGTTAATCAGAAGAAATCCAAGTTGACCCCTGTGCGCTCCATCCAATTTATTGGAGTAATCTTGGATGGTGTTAGGGATGCAGGCTTCTTACCTACAGAGCGTGCTTCAAAAATTAAGAGGCTTATTTCGACCCTTCAGAGGTGTCGTTTCCAATCTGTTCGCTTTATCCAGACCCTTTTGGGTTGCGTGGCTTCTACTACAGCTGTGGTTCCCCTGGCCAGGTTATTTATGCGACCCTTCCAATTGTGGTTCAATTCAGTATTCTCACCAGCCCGTGATTCTCAAAATAGGAGACTTTCCGTCCCTGGGGGGGGGGTGTCCTCCCTGGAGTGGTGGCTGGATGATGCTAATTTATTTAAAGGGATGGAGTTTGGTTTTCAACAAACTCACCTGTCGGTTACTTCAGATGCTTCCCTTTTCGGTTGGGGGGCTCACTGTGCTGGCTTTTATGCCCATGGGTTATGGTCTGAGTCTGAACGTGAGGAACATATTAATATTCTTGAGTTACGGGCAATTTTATATGCATTGATCTCCTTTTCAGATGTCGTGCGGAACAAGTCCGTTCAAGTCCTGACAGACAACACGACGGCAATGTTTTACATCAACAAGCAAGGTGGCACGGCGTCTGTGGCTCTCTGCACAGAGGCGATGAGACTCTGGAAGTGGGCCATAGATCATGCTGTGTGGCTGCATGCAGTTCACATCCTGGGGGTACAGAATTCCATGGCGGACCACGTGAGCAGACTCCACAGGGAAAACTACGAGTGGTCCCTCCAGGACAAGTATCTCGCCCCTATCTTCTCGGAATGGGGGACTCCAGAGTTGGACCTCTTTGCGACAGTGGAAAATCGCAAGGTCCTAGCTTATTGTTCCAGAGGAGGAGTAGGCCCAGAATCAAGTGGGGACGCGTTTCAATTAAGTTGGTCAGGTCCCCTGTGTTATGCCTTTCCTCCGTTCCCGCTTCTGGCACGAGTCCTCAGCAAGATCCAGAGGGACAGGGCGTCCGTCATCCTGGTGACCCCGTATTGGCCGAGGCAACCCTGGTTTCACTCCCTTCTGAGTCTGCAGACTCAATCAATCCATCTCCCGGTGGTTCCCAATCTCCTGACCTGCGGGGGGGTTCTTCACCACGACATCAGGAGACTCAAACTCACAGCGTGGTTGATCAGGCCAGGGCTGCCTTCTCCGAGGCTGTGACTAATGTTCTCTTAAATGCTAGACGTTTGTCTACCAGGCAGTCTTATGCCCTTAAGTGGGACAAATTTTCTGTGTGGTGTAGTCGCAGGGGTTTGGATCCTTTTGAGTCCACCCTTTCTGATATTTTGGACTTTTTGTGGGAGGTGAAACAGGAGGGTTTGGCCAGCTCCTCAGTCAAGGTTTATCTGGCAGCCATCTCTGCTTTTCACCCTCCAGTGGATAGAAAATCTGTTTTTTCCCACTATTCTGCTAAATTATTTTTACGGGGGTTGAATAATTTGTTTCCCCCTGTGCGGGCTTTGGTCCCTCAGTGGTCGTTGCCCCTGGTTCTGACTCGATTGATGTCTAAGCCTTTTGAACCCTTGGCTTCCTGTCCACTCCGTTTTTTGTCCATGAAAGTGGCCTTTTTGGTTGCGGCTACTTCAGCCAGAAGGGTTGGGGAGCTAGCGGCGTTATCCTGCGAACCCCCTTATTTGAAATTCCACCCTGAGAAGGTCGTTCTTCGTACAAAGGTCGAGTTTTTGCCTAAAGTGGTATCCCGTTTTCATTTGTCTCAAGAATTGGTTCTACCGGTTTTCTTTCCAACTCCGGCTTCTGAGGCAGAGACGGCCCTTCATTCTTTGGATGTTCGCAGGGCCATTTTATTTTATTTGGATAGGGTGAAACCGTTTAGGATTGACTCTAATTTATTTGTTTGTTTTGCTGGACAGAATAAGGGTAACCGGGCCTCATCTCAGACTATCTCTAGATGGGCTGTCCAGGCTATACTGACTTGTTATTCTGCTGCTAGCTTACCTTGTCCTTTGGAAGTGCATGCCCACTCCACCAGGTCCCAGGCGTCGTCAGCGGCTCTCTTCAGGGGTGTTCCACTCCAGGACATCTGCAGAGCGGCGACGTGGGCCTCGGCGGATACTTTTGTGAAGCATTATGCGCTGGACATCCTAGATAGAAAGGAGACAGCGGTGGGCACAGCTGTTCTGCACTCCATCTTTGAGTGATGCCTTGGCGTCACCTCCACCCAGGTATTTAGCTTTGGAATCTTCCCATGTGGGACTGCACAGGAAGACCGTAGATGAAAAACAGGTTTTACTTACCATAACTGTTGTTCATCTAGGTCTTCCGTGCAGGCACACATGCCCTCCCTCCTTCCCCGCTAACTCTCTTGGTACTTACCTTGCAGGGGGCGGCGAAAGAGGAACTGAGGGTATGTGAGGGGCGCTCCGCCTCTTAAGAGCCGTTTCGGCGGGAAAGCGGCCGCGCATGCGCGCTGGGAGGCGGGAGAGCCCCCTGGTGGTTTTTAGCTATTAAAATCTCTGGTATCGGCAGGCCTGCGCGTGCGCAGTCCCATGTGGGACTGCACGGAAGACCTAGATGAACAACAGTTACGGTAAGTAAAACCTGTTTTTATTTGGGAGGACACCAGTCATCCTTAGGTTCCCTGTGAGGGTCCAGACTGCAGTACTAACTTTTGACTACAGGCCTGTTGTAGTCACTTGCCTTAAAGCTAAGTGAACTAAGTTTCATATGAGGATAAGCTGCTGCGTTTGAAAAGGTAAGTGCAAGTGTACCCTCACTTTTGCTTTCAAGTGAGACTGACTGGGTTATACTTTCTGTATTACAAATGGATATTCACTTGACTAGATGTTCTTGTACATGAAAAATCCCTGTATACGACAGATGATTAAATGTTTAATATGGGGATAATCTACTGCTGTTTGAGAAGATAGATGCAAGTTACCTTCACTTTTGCTTTCAGTGAGAGAGAAATAAGAGACTGTGAATGGGTTATACTTTTTCAAATTAAAAATGGGTATTCACATGACTAAATGTTCTCACATATGAAAAATTCCCTGAAAACATGATAAAATGAAGGGAATTGTCTAGCAACAGTGATACCCCACAGTCTAGAATGTGACCTGAAAATACTGACAGATAGGCAGTTGTCCCAACTTACTCCTACTTTAGATCAAGTCACAGTTCTATACATGAGAGTAAGCTTTAATTGGCTATTGTGTTTCTGGAAAAATGCTTATACGTTACACTGGGTTTTATATAGTGCTTACACATTTTCTCTTTAGCAAATTCTGAACAGCAACTTTAAAAGGTGTGGTTCCCTCAGTTATAGCTGTAATATCCATTGACTTCCCCTTGCACACATTCACTCACACAAATCAAGTTGAGTTTGCTTTGTTTGCAATTGCATAAATAATTGGAAATGATTCTACTTAATTGGAAAACTAGAAATGGGGTTAATAAAGCACTCCTATTATCAGAGAAAAATCACACCAACAAAATTATTACTGTGTGTTTAAGGTGTAATGGAAGCTTTCCAGGCACTCTTATTAGCATAAGTGTAGCAAGCAAAAGCTTTTTCCTTAGCAGCCGAGTGGAATGGGATGTGAACTACACTCTTGGCTTTCTGCCCGAGATCGCATCAGTTGGGCTTGGTGTGCATACCTGAGAAGAGGTACGCTTCATCCCCAAGGGGCACATTAAATAAACGCATGGCAAAGAAAAGGGATTTTCAGAGGGATTTTATTAAGAAGCAGCCAACTGCCGAATTGAGTGTTGGTTCATGAATAATATTTACTTGTACTATAGATATACAGTGTGCTGAATAAGTGAAAAGAGAAATAGGAACCATATTCTGTGCTTTAATGAACTGGCCACAACTGTAATATAAAAGTTCCTGAAAATCAAACCTCGCGTGGAGGGCGGAACACAAATTTGAAACAAACAAACAAACAAACAAATAAATCTACAGAGGGTGAAAAAATATGGCACAGCCCTCGTAGAACTATTTGCCAGTTCAAAATTCAGGAAGGAGTATTATACCATCATCACCCTACATACAGATGATTGGCATATTGAGAGAATTCAGAACTCACTTCCTTGATAGATAGCTCACTTTGCATGGGAAGGGATTTTTTTATTTGGGAGGAGTATTCTAATGTATTTCCTGCATAATCATGCTATATAAAAGACAAGCCATATTGGCAACGATTCACTTTTTATCCTGGTGCAGTGAGTCATTGGCAACATGGCGATGGAGAAGCCCAGAGAAGCAGTGGCCACGGAGGCAACCGGGAGGTTTGGTGTGTGGGTGCAGCCCTCTGGAGGGTCACATCACCATGTTGGTCTTCTCCGTCGCTGTGGCAGCCTCGACAGAGAAGCCCACTGCAGCACGGCACCCCTCCCAAGCCCATTGTTTATACAATGGGCAGGGTTGCTAGTGTACTAATATAATTCCCGGGGAAGCTGTCAATAGAGCATCTTCTCACTGCCTTGTAATCTGCTGTATCTATCTGATATGCACTTTCTTCTTCCTATACCTGTATTTGCTAGGAGCCCTTCACAGCCCTCTGAACTTTAGGCAGTATTCTCTTTGCTCAGAAAACAAATCTGTCAATAATGTGTAAACTGTAGAACCTAGAAATTGGTACTGTTTCTTGAGTGTTCCCTTTCATTTGAGCCTGGAGAGGATGGGACAAAACTGGCTTATTTTGGCACCTTGTAGCCTTTGTATGGATGGTAGTTCTGCTTTATATAAGAGTTTCCCCATGCTCTGGACTAGAAAAGTCAATATCTTTTTTTCTTTGGGTGGGGGGAGAGTAACTTCCACAATAGCACTATAGCAATGGAGCCTCTTAGTAGCATTCAGGGTTTGAAGAGCATATATGATAAAGGGTTGGGCTTTTAGTCTCTGCCAATGTGGAATGGATGTGTATTTTCCTTACTTCGTGGTTAACATTATGCTTTCGACATACCTGTAGGATGGTTCATAAAAATTCATAAAATAGTGTAATAAATTTAATGACTCTAGCAACCCCTGTATTGTGTGAAACTCTTTCACAGACTTCAGAAGCTGATAGGTCGTCTGCAGGGCACAGCAGTACTACAGGCTGCATATGCTGCATATTCTGGTGACACATACTAATTTCTGTTGACACAAAGATTATTAGGGCTGCCATTGAACCACTGCATACTGAAGAGAAACTTATTTTTGAGAGGGAGCCACAAATCCCACATCCACCTTTCTGACTTCAGATGTCCAGCAGGAGATTATATGGTAACTTAGAACTTGTGTCACAAAACTGGAGCCTAAGGCATCATCTGTTTTTTACATGCCTTTGTATATTGCATGTGGAACCTCTTATAGTCATTATTCTCTTTTCCCTTTTTTTCTCATATATTATTTCTTTTCTTGATTTAGGGTGGGACGTGTCATTCCATTATTATTTTCCTGATACATTTTAAGTCAATATGACTGTGATTTAAAGGAGGACATGGTTTTTAAAACCATGTATTATCCCCTTGTATTATTTTCACATTAAAAATTGCTGCCACCATCTTCCCCAAGTTTCTTTCACTCACACCTTGGAGATGTAAAGATCCCCATATTTTTCTCCTAGCAAGGGTAAAAGCTATCTGAGAATACTGACTTTCATGGCATGATAGGGTTAAGAGTGGTATCGCACCCCACCCCTCCATATGCACAAGTCTCCTCCAAATCACAAAGCTATACAAAGTATAATTCTGCCCTTACAAAGTCAGAGTGCTCACTCTTTCAGTGCAGTCTTAAGCAGAGTGACACTTTTCTGAATCCTCATTGTTGATTTTTTGGTTTTTTAATGCAGCTTTCAGTAGATTAATTTAAATCAAGGTGAAATTGGCTACCATGAAACCGAAGCAGTACAGTTAATTGTGTTTTAGCATGACTTCAAGAGACACTAGAAACTGGGAGCTGTGGAGTCAGCCTGTTCTTGTGGGAGGGAATTGTTGCACTGGATCCTGGCCTACAGTTTTGAGGCTTTAGGTCTCCTTTGCAGCACATAGTATCTTTTTATCAGTTCTGGCTGGTTCACAAGCTATGACCGTTTCTCAAAAAGCATAATCTGGCCATGGAGAACCATGCTTTGATCACATCAGGTCACGTTTCAGATGGGGCTGCTTTAGAAAGTGGTGCAGCAATTACAACTGGTCCAAAATGTGACAGCCAAGTTATTGTCAAGGATTGGTTACTGGGATTGTATTACCCTTGTGCTGAAAGATTGGCACTAGTTACCCATTTGTTTCTGGGCACAATTCAAAGCACTGGTTCTTGCTTTTAAGGCGCTAAAAGACTTGGGGCCAGAGTACTTGAAGGACCATCGCTTCCCATACAGTCCAGGCCACCATATAATATCTGCCTCACAAGCCTTGCTCTCTGTTCCTCTCTGGATGGCACCTCACCTCTGGAATACCCTCCCCTTTGAAGTTTGTCTGGCTCCTACTTTACTTTCTTTTAGACCTCATACCAAAAACACACCTTTTTACCCAGGCTTTTAATTAGACAATATAACAATATAAAAACTATGATGGCCAGATTATGCAATATAATAAGTATAAAAACTATTTTATATATTAACAATATAAAAACTATGCATAAAATAGAAGCAGACCATTTAAAAATCTTATCAGCTTTTTAAATGGTCTGCTTCTATTTTATGCATAGTTTTTATATTGTTAATATCCAATGGCTTGTTTTTTACTGCTTTTTAATGGCACTCAAGCCACCACACCACAGTGGCATTTAGCTTAATTTTCTTTTCTGTCTGCAGTTAAAATGAGCAAAGGGTTTGTGTGAATGGGTGTGATGGTGCAGGAGCACCAATAATGTTATATTTTAATTGTAAGCCACCTCAAAAAGGCTCTGAAGAGATGGCACAGAAATATCCTAAATAAAACAATAAGAAAAAAAGTAGGAGAGGAAGAATTAAGAAGGTTTTTGTGGGTAAAGTATGTTTTGGGAGAATCACAATTTAGATGTGCTGGATACAAGGTTTAAGAGAGAGCCAAGGAAACTAGGGAAATTCTATTAAGGAAGCAGGAGAAAAGAAAGGCAAACTGATGTGACAAAAAAACCAGAAGCAAAGAACAAACAAAAACATGAAGATGAGGTCAAGAGAAGTCAGCAGAGAAAATGTGGGAACTTGAATGCTGGATATATATTTATTTTACCTCGCAAAACTCTCTTACACCATTGTACTCACTCACATTAACACCTTGCTTGTCTTAACCACACATTTTTTAAAAATTAAGCTAAAAGTCAGTGCTGTCTAGTGATTAGAGTCCTGGACTAGGACCTGGAAGACCCAGGTTCCAACCCCCATTCTGCCATGGAAGCTCACTCGGTGGCCTTGGGCTACACACATTTTCAGCTTACCTTACAGAGGATTTATGAGGATGAAATGGAGGAGAGAAGAATTATGTACGCCACTTCAGGTCCCCGTTGGAGAAAGGGCGGGGGAGGGGTAGAAATGAAGTATGTGTGTTGTGTTATGTGCTGTCAAGTTGCCTCCAACCTGTAGCGGCCCTATGAATGAAAGACCTCCAAAACATCCTATCATTAGCAGAAATAAAGTAACATCTTGTACTTCCCAATGCTGTGGAATACCCTTGATGAAGGGCAAAACTAACATGAAATGGTAAAGGTATTGGTCCAGATGCAACATGTCACTTCTAGTGCAATACTGTGCAGGAGTATTATCTCCCTTTAGATTACAAGTCATAGAAAGGTATTGCTAAGTATCTACCTTGAGGCAAGGTGCCTTAATACTTACTAGTTGCCATAGTTACCGTCTTCAGCTGGCTTACCTTTCACAGAGACCGTGAATTAAAAAATGAACTGTTGTTTCTGGAACAAAGAAGCTACAAATTTTTTGCAGTGGCAATAGCTAAATCTAACTGACCCAGTGTATTTGGGATTGAAATTGTTAGGAAGCATCTCTTTTGAATGGTAAACAGAGAATGGCAGAATTCAGCATCACAAGACTTTCTGACTAACATGCAGCATTCTGAGCCCATGTGTTGAATTTTAAAAGGGCTTTTCGGTACAAAGTATAGTTCATTTAACTTTTTCGGATTACATTCATTTTGGGAGGAGCTGATTTAAGAAGAAAACTTGACCCATAACTAAGATTTTTATGTTTTGAAAAGTGCAGTGTTTTTTTGTGTACTACCACTCTGACATATGAAATGTATTTTCCATTTTACTTTGTTATTCTTTGTTATACTTTGCTTCCCTTAACCCTACTTCAGGGAAGAGGAATGAATATGGTTTAGAATGCCTCAGGTGGACTTTTCTCGGGGGTTAGGTAACAGGAGTATCTATTTTAAAACAGCTACATTAGCTGGCAGTTTGTTTCAGAGTTCAATTCAGGGTGGTGGTTATGACATTTTAAGGCCCTTCAAAGAAAGCCCACATAATCTAAAGAATGGGATCTCTCCATGTGGCCAACAATGGTGCTCTGGTTGCCAACCTCTAACTAGCTGTTCCCCTCTTAAAACAACCCACTTGGTATCTACAAGAGCCCTTCTTTCTTTGTAATGGTTCTTAGCTTCTAGAACGGGCTTCCTTAGGAGGTGAGGGGAACACCATCTTTAGAAGTTTTCAAGAGACGCTTTAAGCCCCCCCTCTTTTTTTGCAAGAGATTTTAATGGAGTTTAAGCTATGGACATTTTCATGGGGAAGTAGTTAATGGGGTTTTGTATATGTTTAATTGTGGGGTTGTAAGCCCCTTGGGGCCACAAAAGAAAGACAGTATACGTATTTTAATAAATAAAAATAAATAAAATGAAGAACCACCCATTGGTTCCATTCTTGTCTTCCCAAAGATGCTTCCGATTTCTGGGAGCAGGATGATGTGTGTCCTTCACTTTGCCTTCAACCAAGGAGGTAGTATTAGTAGTCAGCTGTTTAATTGGAAAAGGGAAACAGCAAAGCATTTTTGCTTGCATCTTGACCATGCTATAAACTGCTTCAGTAAAGTGACCCAGCTGGAGGTCCCACTTTGGGACAGCAACCTCTTCATTTTTATGTTGGCAAACAATTGAGCTGGAAACCCAGTTTAAAAAAAAAAAAAGATTGGTATACAGAGAGTTATTTTTTTTAAAAAAAAAAATCAAGCTGAAAAAAGCACCTCAAGCTATCTGTAGTCAAAAGCTCTGTTTTAACATTGCATGATTCTTTTTCGGTCTTTTACTAAAATATTAAAATGCACCTTGAAATTTTTTTTTTCCATCTGCAATGCTTGTCTGTGGGTCTGTAGGTATTGGTTTGACGTATATGAATGTTCTCACATGCTAGTAACTTCCTGTACGCTGAAAATTTGCTGTTTCCATTTATAAAATCATGGAATGATTTGAAAACCTTGGTCTAACTTCTGACCAGTTCCTTCCTTTTACCTTGGTATCTTTTTCCCTGCAGGTTTTTATAGCATCCTAACTTAGAAGAATGTGCACAAGAAGCAGAAGAGGTGTTGAGGTTCATTCTGAAAGTCCTTTCTGTTCAGTATTGTGGCGAACCCACAGTCACTGGAGGAAGTGACCCATCAGAATATATATATTTGGAAGCATCCTTGCAAGACATCAGCCACACATACATTGTTTGATGATGTCTGTATTTCCACAAACTGTCTAAACGCAAAAGACATTTTGTCACCAAATGAACAGTTGCTTCAGTAGTTCTCCATCTACTTTCACAGAACAAGGACACATAACATGGCTCTTGTTCTGTACGGCGCTGTGGGTTTATTTATTGGAATGGCAACAGCATTTGGTCCAGTGCCCCGGATCACTTGGGAACACAGAGGTAAGAACAATAACTTCAGGTTAAGATAACTATGAATAAATACTGGTTATGTTCCTCATTGATATGATTTAATATTATAAACTTTGTTTAGAAGGTTCATTTCCAGGTTCAAGGAAACTAGGAGATTTTTTCATTCTGTTCAGTTAACAGAAAACAGCTCTTTGAATCAGGGTTTTTTAACTTGGTCTTGGACTACAGTTCAGATTGCCTCTCTGATAAGAACACTGTAAGTGTTCTGAGAGTCTACAGACAGAAAAGAGAATTCAATTGAACTTTATTTAAAAGGTTATTCATGCCATTGCAATTCTTAAAAGAAGAAAGCAATAAAATAGAAAAGCAAAGGCCTTTTCTTTTCTAAAGCATTTGCAGAGCAGCTTCTCAGTTGGATATATCATAAGCTTGCTTTTAGCTGGTAGTCCTTACTAGTCTAATTACTCCTTTAGTGTTTCCACAGGGGAAGCTTTTCTTCTGTCTTCCTCTTCTGTGTTGAGGGTTATTCTATGACCTATCCTTTGCCCTCTTGTTTTCTTTCTCTCTACATACTTTCTCAAATGTCATTATTTTCATACCACCTGTGATATCCAGCTCTACCTCTATATCCCAGAACTTTCCCCTTCTATCAGATCCTGCATCATCAGCTGCCTTCCTGATGTTTCTACTTGGTTTCACTAAGATCATGTCATTACCCTCCGTTATATTGATCAATTGCAAATGATTGACTGTAGATTCTGCGTTCATTGCTCCCCATATTCAGTCTGTCAGAAAGTCATGACACTTCTCCCTGTTCAACACTGTGAAAATATGACTTTTCATTATCTTCAGCAAAATCCCTCATTGTGGTTATTTCCTGCCCTGATTTCTCCTCTATAGCATTCTGTTTTCACACTGCTGACCTCTATTTGGAGTGGTTGACATGATTTAGACTAAATGAGTCCCTTCCTCTGGCTTGTTTTCTGGATATGTCCTCAGGTTACAGAGGGAAAGAGATGAAACCAGCATTTGTTGAGGCAAATCAGAATTTGAGTGATTTTCTGTGAGGTAAACCCAGCTTTCACAAAATAAACAATGGCTTTGCATCATTGTTTGGGTTCAAACAATGTGCGTGATTTTCAGAACACAAGCAATCTGCATAAAATGCAAATTAGGCTGTCCATATTTGTGGAACTGGAATAAGGTAACTGTACTCAGAACTTCCTAGTCAGAATAAGAAGTATACCCTTGTGAATATTTTATATATCTATTTCACACATGCTTTTGCTCAGTATTTCCTGAAGAGACCTTGACAATCATTGTAAGATGTCAGATTTCTCTACACTGTTCCTTCTGTACTCTCCTTACAGTTAATGCTACTGTTGAGAAACATAAATATCGAAGGCTGAAGGAAGGCTTTAGGTGGAGAGATGCTTAATTAATAAGCAGTGAATGAAGTATTAAAGATACTAGAATAAATTGTTTTGACAGTGTAAAAATTAGACAATCCTGATAATCTTTGGGTGAATTAAAACTTTGTTCTGAAATTATTGTATTTTAACAGAAATACATCTAGTACATTTTCAAGAGCCAAAAACATTTAACTACTCAACTTTATTACTAAGCGAAGACAAAGACATTTTATATGTGGGAGCCAGAGAAGTAATCTTTGCATTAAATTCATTAAACATTTCTGACAAACAGCAAGAGGTAAGCATGATTTTTTTAAAAAAGTCATAATCATACTTCTGATTCTGTCCATGACCAACAAGCAAATCCTAAAATAGTTTACTCAGAAGTAATCTCTTCTGAATTCATTGGGGATTTACTATAATCCAAGCAAGTGTATCGAGGATTAGAGCTGAATGGCACAGAGACAGTCTGAATACAACAGTAGGGGATGATAAACCTGGCATGATAGTCTTGTATATAGATTACTCTTCTGTTACCTCTATTATTTGCTCAGCTTGGGAAATGGCTGTCAGGACAGAAGGGCAAGCCATTTAGCCTTCAGGCTTCAAAGAGTAACAAAGTCAAAGGCATGCAATTAAGGAAACCTAATTAATGGTTTGAAATCATTTACGTTTTGCATAAGCTTAGCAGGTGCTGACCAGAAATGCATGTGTTTAGAAATGTCTTAACCCAAGAGGGTAAATGAATAGTAGCTGTCTTGCATCTTACTTGCATTTACTGCAGGGAGGCCTTGTGCCTTATTAGTTGCTGTTAGTGGTAGCAACAAGAAGGCCTTTTGATTTGTTGTTTTTTTCTGCTTTTTCCCCCTTAGGTGTTTTGGAAAGTCACTGAAGACAAGAAAACGAAGTGTGCAGAAAAGGGCAAATCTAAACAGGTGGATTTTCTTAATTTGACTTTCAGAAATGCAGTACGAAGCTCTGGAGTTAGTGGAGTTAGTCTTTCTCTTAATGCTTAGTTTGATTTCTGACAGTCACTTGTTTTTGATTATTTAATTAATTTAATGTCATTTGTATGCCACTTCTCAGAGCAGTTGACAGAACAGTACTGAACAATTTGCCAATTATACAAACAAAACAAAACCATCCTGCACAGGTCCTTATCAACAAGGCTGCTTTAAACAGGCCTCAGGCTGTGTATGAACCCAGGGCCAAGAACTCTTTTGACTTTTGCCCTGTGGATCACACCTACGGGCTCACACCTTTGTCCCTACCCAGGCCATAAGTCTTTACAAGGAGATGGAGAGGAAAAGTCTTTTAAAATATATATTTAATTACTGACTGCATAGTAGAGTTAGTAGACAATGCAAATGAACTTAACTATTTTACTTTAAAAGCAGCAATGTGGTCTGGAGCCGGTCCTTCCTCAAGCAAGCTGCTATTTTGGCCTGAAATCTTCTCACCTCAGGCTTGGCTTTTTGCTATAACGTGTTTGAGGCTGGCAGTTCTTAGAAGATTAAACTCTATCGTTTCTCACCTTCTTGCTGTCATTTTAGGGAGAAGCATGCAGAACTTGGATATGACAGTTTTTCTAAGCACTCCATCAAAAGGATGTATAAAATTCTCTTTTAAGATAATATAACATCAGATTTTGATCCATGAAACAAATTTGTCTGTTTGTTGCTTTTTAAACATCTAACAAGCTCAACTTTCTCTTGGAGTCATTTTATCTAAACACCAGTGAAATCTTTGCTGTCATCCGGCACTTAATCTTAGGTGAGGGGATGAAGAGATTGCCAATGACAGACAGCCCCCAAACTAGGGGGGAAACAAATACATTTCAAACATAGCTGGTGTTCTGGATACATGTAGAATATATTTGGATTCAAAGACATAGCAAAAGCAGCTGTGAGGCTCCTCCCTCACTGGTGCCCCCACCTGATGGCTTGCCATCCTACCAGCTCTCCAGGCAGGTATCCTCTGGCCTCAGATGGGCAGGGAAGGGGGTTGCACCACCTTGTTCCTTCTCCTGCCCTGGGAGTAACAGCAGGCTCCAGCTGACCGTTCCTGCAAAATCCTCCTCAGCCTTCACAGGAACCTGAATTTAAAGGCCTTCCCTTGCCCCACCTCCCTGGTTCCGCTCCCAGTCTCCACCCAGTCTCCCTGACTGGCCCTGCTCCCAGCCTATCTGATAGGAGGGCTGGGTAGACTCTGTAGTCTCCCAGCCCCACCTACTCCATCCCAGCCTTGGGTGGGGTATTTGGTTTGCTCTCTGCCTGGCTCACCCCTGCTGCTTCTGAACCCTCCCCAGTGGCTCCCTTGGCAGCTTGGGGCCTGGACCTGGGCCTTCCTGGCTAGTGCTGATGGCAATCTCTTGTGAGCCTGGGTGAGGTGGAGCTGTCTGGGCAACTGCAAGAGAAGGGTGAGTCTGCTGAGTGGCTGCAGGCTGTTCCCCAGAGTTGTGACTGGGTGTTGGCTGCGACTGGCCTAAGGATGAGGAAGGCCTGGAGGCCTGTAAAGGTTCCTGCAGCTGAGGTACTGACAGAGCAGAACAAAGTGGCTATTCCCTTATGAAACAGCAAATAGAAGAGGGAAAAAAACAATCCACAGGGAATACAATACTAGTCTACAAAATTACAAAAATGTATTCAGAGTGCAAAGGCTACAAAATTTCATCACTGTGTTCAAATAAATACTCTTAATACAATTTCCAGGCACATACATGAACAATACAATACTTTTTACATAATCATATAGGGCACATTGCAGTGGACATCCACAGTTTCCACAGTCTTTTTGAAATAATTATAACAATTCTTTCCAGGGCTCCCCTTGGCAAGTGAATGGTGAAGCCCAGCCGTGAAGCAGACTCCAACCCACGCTCAATCTGGGGCCGGCTATCTGTGGCAGATATCGGAATCCTTCATCAGGAGCGTGTGGAATGCTTTACAGCAGAAAAGGAAACTTCCAATGTATTCAAATCCTGGAAAGAATTGTTATAATTATTTCAAAAAGACTGTGGAAACTGTGGATGTCCACTGCAATGTGCCCTATATGATTATGTAAAAAGTATTGTATTGTTCATGTATGTGCCTGGAAATTGTATTAAGAGTATTTATTTGAACACAGTGATGAAATTTTGTAGCCTTTGCACTCTGAATACATTTTTGTAATTTTGTAGACTAGTATTGTATTCCCTGTGGATTGTTTTTTTCCCTCTTCTATTTGAGGTACTGACAGAGGCTGTGCTGCAGAGCCTGAAGATGGTGTCTGCTGCTGCAGGGCTGGTGGGGTGGGTGGACAGAAGGATGGCATCGCTGAACAGCAGCAATTCCACAATTGTTGTTTAGGCTATGAAATAGTTGCTAGAGGGTCCTAAATTTGCTAGACTTCATGGTGTTTTGATCACTTTTCTTTAGTTGGCTCCCTAAATACTGTTTAAAGATTGTAGGAAACCTTGTCAACGAAGCAGCTCTTTAAACAGTAATCATGTATAGGAAACTTTCTGTTCATCTTGAAATTGTGGTATTTGGATCTGAGGAATCACTTAAAAACCACCCATCTTCTTTTATACCATTGATCATTTGTCATTAAACAATATATCATAGAATTACAGAGTTGGAAGGGGCGTTATAGACCATCTAGTCCAACTCCATGCAACCTAAAGAAAACTCAGCAAGTATTCGTTCAGCTGCTCCTTGAAGACTGCCAGTGAGGGGGAACCTGCAACATCCTTAGGCAACTAATTCTACTGCTGAATTACTCTTAATGTGAAGAAGATTTTCCTAATGTCTAACCAGTACTTCCCTTCTGTAGTTTAAAACCATTGTTTCGAATCCTATCCTCTGTTGTCAACAGGAACAGCTCCCTTCCCTCCCATAAGTGACAGCCTTTTAAATACTTGAAGAGAGCAATCATGTCTGCCTTCAGCCTCCTTTTCTCCAAACTGAACATTCCCAAGTCCCTCAGTCTTTCATTGTAGGGCTTGGTCTCCAGGCCCCTGATCATCCGGAGGTTGCTCTCCTCTAACCTGTTCCAATTTGTCCACATCTTTTTTAAAATGAGGCCTCTAGAACTGCACACAGTTCTCCAGGTGGGCCTGACCAACACAGTATATAGTGTTATATATGGTTTATGGTGTCCAGTAACAGTTCTGCAAATAATATAGACACCATGAAAGATTATTTTATAGAAGGTGGTCCAGTCTTAAATACTATCACTTCAACTTCACTTATATTTAAATCCAATGATTGCATTTGTTAGTGAGCAAACATTGATCATCTATATTCTGAATTTGCTATATGATAGTGACTTCTGCTTAAATGTGCATGAGCTTGAAGTCATAGAAGTAGCTAGTTCTTTTTAATAAATTACTACAGAAGCAATTTATTAAAAGTCTTTTATTTTCTTCTCTTGTCTCTTATGTTTCACAGACAGAGTGCCTTAACTATGTTCGTGTCTTACAACAACTGAACGATACTTTTCTTTATGTTTGTGGAACAAATGCCTTTCAGCCAGTTTGTGATTACCTGGTGAGTTACAGAATGCAGTTTATTTTGAGGATAGCTATAACAGCATTTGAAATAGTTAGGCTTTGCTGAACAGGGTGATGACAGAAAAAAATAACATGTGATGTATGTATGTACGTATGTTTTTCTGTCGCTTTAGACACCAGGTCTTGTAGAATTTAGTAATCATTTCCCAGTGAGCACTTTGTTTTCATTCCATTTTGTTGATGCGGTTCTCCTGCATACATGTCCCTAACTTTTGAATCATGTGAATGTCCTGTGGCTGCACCTCTTTGTGTCTCCCCCTAAACACTCTGATTCCCCTCTCTGCCTATCTTATCTCTGTCAGCTCCTGACTTTACCATAACTTCATACTACTGAATTCCTCAGAATGACGTCTTACCTGTGCTTAAAAAACTTCCTGTCTGCCTTCCATGTCTGACTATCATCCGGTCTCCTTTGCTCGGATCTTACTTTGTTCTCAAGGACAGGATTCTTGATGTTAAACTGTGACCTTGCTTGTCTCTCTTATCTGTAAGTCTGTCCATCATCAGTTCCAGAACATTGCCAGACATTGTCCTCTCCTTGCCATGTCCTTGCAGCTGTTGAATCCCTTATTTATGTATTGCTAACTTCCCAGTTGCTTCTTTATGAATTCACCTTTTAATGGCGTATCTACCATCAGAAGATTTCTTTAATGCTCTGGGGAGTGAGTATACTTGTTGACATTTCCATTTTTCAGGAATTTTTCCTGGCTTTCAAAATTCTCCATAGTAATCCCCACCTATTTCACGGTCTTCATCATACAAACTACTACATTTTCGCTGCACATTTTACTTCTCCTTTCTTTACAAATATCTGTCTTTTCTTCTTGAATTTCCTATACAGGCATCATTTTTCTTTTTGCCACCTAACCTGTCATATGTTTCTTTTTCTCTTCCTTCCTGTTAGTCATCTAAATATGGATTTCTACCCTAGCTCCACACTCTGAAATCCTTGTTGTGGTCAAAGAATGTTATTGCACAAATAGCTGCCTTTCAAAGCATGGTATTGCTATGTGTTTCAGGAAATAACACCCCCCACCCCGCCCTGCATAGGTGCATGTATGCATGTTGGGGGAATGGTAACCTATAGACATGGATGAGTCTATTCTACATAATTCCAATTATTTACTCTGGTACTTTGTTATATATTTTTATTTATTCGTACAATAATGTAATTAGATAATGGGGTTGAGAAAATTAAATTACTTAATTTGAAAAATACTCTGTATAATCCAGTCATAGTTAAGCATTTGAGTTTTTCATTCATTTCCATAGAAACATAGATGTGTATGCTTAATTTCCTCTGATTTAAATAATCATAATCTTTGCCTGAATCACAGCCTTTATATTTTGTAGTTACTTCTTTACAGAATACTTATTAGGCACAATTATGGACACTGGGCTAATTCTGAACTTCAAATGGATTAGTGTATTCTGAGCTAGCCACATAAATTAATTCAACATATCTTAGGCCTGCAGCCCATCTTATCATTGTGCAAGCCATTTTTGGAAAATGTGCAAGAATGTAGTAAGTCAAAATCTGAAAACATGCTAAAACAATTACAGCTATTTCAACAGGTTGATTTCAGCATGTCAAAAGTGAATTGGAAGTGGCTGCATTAATTTGACTTTATGAGAGTCTGTAATCCCACTTAAATCAGAAACATTGCAGTATCTGCAAATGTGGGCTGGATGGTGGCTGTTTTATATTTCAAAAGTACACTGAAATATATGGTTTGATTGTTTTATTAGAATCTGTTGTCGTTTGAATTTGGGGGTAAAAATGAAGATGGTAAAGGAAGATGTCCATTTGATCCTGCACAAAGTTATACATCAGTTATGGTTGGTAAGTACAAGCATCAGATCTTGTTTGCCTTTATCAGTTCATAACCATGGCCGGGATCATACACATTTTCCACAGATTCTCATATTGTCCTTTAAAATGTTGTAAGATCAGAAAGCAGTTTGGTGTCTGCACCTGAGAATTTTGCAAACTGAGAAAAAGCTTTCATATTTGGGATAAATTCAGTATACTCAATTTTTTTAAAAAAAATCTATCCATTACATTCCAACATGTGTTCTTTTATATGTTTACCATAATCTTCTGTACTTCTTTATTAACAGGAAGTATGTTTTGGTTAATATCATTTTCATTAGCATTAAAATATTTGTAATTTTTTTTATTTATATACTTCATTTGTACCCCACCTTTTTCTCAATGGCAATCCAAAGTACCTTATGTCATTCCATTTTATCTTCACAACACTTCTGTGAGGTAGATTAGGCTGAGTGTGTGTGACTGGCCCAAGGTCACCCATCAGTCTTCTATGGCAGACTGGAGTTCAAACTTGGGCCTCCCTGATTCTAGTCTCACACTCTAACTAGTACCTACTTAAGAGAATAATTTTAAAATTAAATATTACTACCAATACTTTAGGTACTGTGAAGAAAATGTACTTGCCCTTTACACAGAGCACTTTCCATCAGTAATATGTGGTGAACACAAGAGGAAGAGAAGGTAGAAGCTGACAGACAAGGAAGGAAATGGCACAGTGGGTGTATGAGTTGTCCTGCTGAGACATGAAATATAATGGGAATAGTGCATAAAATGAAAAATACTGCTTTATACTCTTATATTACTATATATTTTGATTAATTTTATTTTTTGTTCTTCTGAAGATGGGGAACTTTACACTGGAACGTCTTACAACTTCTTGGGAAGCGAACCTATTATCTTTAGAAACTCACAGCAAAGTCCACTAAGAACTGAATATGCAATTCCTTGGCTCAATGGTGAGGAGGCAGGGGGTGAGGATAGCTAGAGAAAAAGACATTTGTTAGCATACTCCTAAATATGCAGTCTTGTTAAACTTTTCTAATGGGATCATATCTCTTGAAGAATTGTCTTTTTTTTTAAAGTAAAAAAAGCATCTCCCACTCCTCCCTTGCTTAGACATGTACAGCATTAAGAGAAAATCTTGAGATACCAACATCCCCATTGTTGTGGGGATAATAATAACATACTTTGTAAACCACTCTGAGTGGACATTAAGTTGTCCTGAAGGGCAGTATATAAATCGAATGTTGTTGTTTTTATTATTAAACAGCACTGGCTTTATTCATGAAATCACCTGAGGTAGCTCACAAACCCTGTTGTTCCTTGGTTTATCCTGGAGTATTTTGTTTGTGAATACTCAAAATATCTTTGAGCTTCACAGAAAATTAAGAGAAAATAAATGGCAGCACTATTTAGAGGCTTGTTGTATTCATGACAGACAATTCCTTCTCATGAGTCACTTCTCAATCATTGTAGTGCTTAGGATTCTTCCACCAAACCTATATATAGGATTCATTCAAATATTCCTACTCCAGAGAAATGCTGTGGTTTGTGAGTAGTACAGAGATTTGTTGCTTGCACTAAAAATTGCAGAAACTGGAACACAGAATTGTTGGTTCAAAATTGTTGTAGTTTGTTTATAATCCAAATTTCTCACTGAGATCCAAGACAGATTATAAGTGAATACAATATAATCAATAGCTAGGACAATCACAGAGAAAAAATACAATATGATCAGCAGTTAGGACATTCCATGAAAACAGATACAGTAGGGTGTGGTAGCTGCAAATCTGCAAACTAGCAGAAAGTTGAATACATAGATGAAACTTTTCTGAATTTAAAGCATGAGTAATTAACATGACATCTTTAGCAACGTTGAACTACTCAGTAGGAATTTATCTACATCTGCAGACGGTATCCAGTAGCCTAGCCTGCAAACCCTGTTCTGTACCAAGGTATCTCTTTAAACTATTTCTTATGACACAACCCTGTTATCTGAATAGAAAGCCCTCCTGAATAATTCAATCTTGCATAGTTTGTGGAAATCCAGGAGAGTGGAAGCTTTCCTGTCCTCCTCAGGCAGGCCTTCCACAAGGTGGGGGCTACCACAGAGAATGTAAGAGCAGTTCTTGATTTAGCCCAACTGCAGGGTAGTATCTGCAGGAGGCCCTATTCAGATAAGCAAAGCTGCCATGGCAGAACCTAGGGAGAGAGGCAGTTTTGCAGATATGAGGTGCCTAGGCCTTGAATTGAGCCTGACAACTGATGAGTAGCCAGTGGAGTGACTCCAGAATGGGAATGATGTGCATAATTCGTCTAGCTCTTGAAAGTAAACAAGCTGCAGCGTTCTGCACCAGCTGGAGTCTCCAAGTCAACTTTGAGGGGAGATCTATGTAGAGTGAATTACAGTAGTCTAGTCTCGATGTTACTGCGACATGAATCCAGGAAACCAGATCAGCCATGTCAAGGTAGGGGGCATCTTCCAGGCTAGTTTTAATTTGTGAGAAGGCCTTTTTAGCAGCTACATTTACTTGCTTCTTTAGCAGCAGTGCTAGATCCAATATAGCCCTTACGCTTTTTTACTGAATCAGCCAGGGTCAACTGGACCCCATCAAAGGTTGGAAGCACAATGTCCTTCAAGATCTCTGCTTTTCCAACCAGAATCACTTCCATCTTGTCTGGGTTCAATTTCAATTTGTTTGCTTTTACCTTTTTAACAACAGCTGTCAAGAAGCAACTCACTACTTCTTCAGCATCACCAGGGGATTTGGATAGCGAGTCATAGAGCTGGTATCATCTGCATATTGATGGCATCCAATTCCATAGCTATGAATTATATCTCCTAAGTGCTTCATATAGAAGTTGAATAACATAGGGGATAATTGTCTTTGTTCATGAAAATCGAATACAGAAGTAATAACATAGCAATTACTATACAGATAGTATTGCTGTTAGGACTTAGAGGTAATGCTTCTTCATCAGGAAACAAGGTGACTGGGATGAGAATTATCAGGAAAGATGGATGAGTGGGGAAAATAAGTCAATTTAAAGACAAAAAGTTTAATTTATATTTGTATTTTCCTTTTATAGAACCAAATTTCATTTTTGCTGATGTAATAAGAGCTGATCCGGACAATGCAGATGAAGATGATGACAAAATATACTTCTTTTTCACGGAGGTGTCTGTGGAATATGAATTTCTTGGGAAGCTGATGATTCCAAGGATAGCTAGAGTTTGTAAGGTGGGACAAATTGAACTATTTTTCTTTTCCTTTGGGAGGGCGGACAGAAATTGTAGGAAGAATTCATTTGGACTCTACAAATGTTCTAGCATTTTCTGTTCTCTCCAACACAACATGCAGAGTGCTTCTGGCCCACACAACTGACACAGCCAGTTGTGAACAATCTTCTGTTATTAGCTGACATTAGTAAGTGCGGGAGTAACCCTTGAGAGAAAGGGTCTACTATTCTTCAAACTTCTCTTTGTGTTTTATGAGAATCTTATGTGTGGACATGGCTTTTGTGATCTTAAAATAAACTGTTTAAAAATGGTAGTTTTCAGTGTAAGAGACTTTCAGAAGTGGTTTGCCATTGTATGCCCTCTGAGTAACGACCCTAGATTTCCTTGATGGTCTCCCATCCAAGAACTAACCAGGGCAGCCTGATATCAGGCTAGCTTGGGCCATCTGGGCCAGGGTGTTTAAGTAAGAATACTTTGAAAAGATAAATACATTTTGTATTAATAAGAAAGCAAAATTGTTCACCCTGGCTAATTACTATGAAAATTAGTTTTCTGTTGTTTTTAAAAAAAACACTTTCTATTTTCCTACTTCCTATGTGATTCATAAGCTCTAAGCTGAATGCCAGCTATAGTAATTTCGAAAGTAGCAAGATATGGTGGTGCCTGAGTTGCGCCTGACTCATTTCTAAAGAGTACCAGACAAAACCAACATCTTTCTCACACCCACAGGATTTTTTTTGCTAGACTGTAATGTGGCAGGTGGCACTTCTGTGCCAAGCTGCCATAACTAGAAAGAAAACTATCGCAACCAGCCTGATTCTGTCACTCTTCATGTTTATTAAGCATAATAGTAGCAGACTGCATTGGGGATCTGCTTGACTTGAAACAAGATTAAATTGATACAGGGAGTAGGTTGCCTTGTAATTTGCAACCGGGGATGGGGGGGGGGGGAGTTTTTAGAAGTATGGTTTTAATTGCAGAGTATAATTAAACAACATAAACTTATGCAGTCTGCAGGACATAAGATACTGCAACGGTGTGCAGCAAGTGTACTTTGCATAGTAGTAGTGGCCCTCTGCCTGCTGGCAGTTTGTCGTTGCTTTAAATTGGCAGTGTTGCACATACACAATTAGATTTTCATTCATTACAATTTTATATAGAGGTGTATATAGATTGGAGTAGGAAGAGAATATCTATCTACTTTGTCATTATTTGGGGAAAGTATATGTTGTCCTCTACGACAATATTTTACCTGCCTTGAATATATTTTGTATTAAAATATTTACTTGTTTGAAAGTGCAGACACAACAGAAATTGAATATTTTAAAACCCACTTCTAAGTAATAGCTGCACAGTTGATTCTTTCACTTCTACAAATGTTAAATTTCTCATTCCCAGGATTAAGGTCTGCTTCTCACATTATATTTGCAGCAGGGGAGCCATTGCAATACAGTTCCTTCCTGAACTAGAAAGATGCTGTCAGAAACCCTAGATCATGCAAAGGAGCCCCTACTGCAACTTCTTCCCAACCAGGATGGTGTAATTCATTGCCTCCCCTGCTGCTTGATCATGTTGAATTCCCTTTTTTCTTTCCTCAGAAAACTGCATTACATCTTCAATGGTCCCTTTTGTTTATGACGACTGGTTTACATTTACACAATGAAATTCAGAATAGAGTTTGACTCCTGCTATGTGCTTAAAAGTTACCACATTGGTGGTTTACCTAGTGCACTTTCAAAAATATCTTGGGGATCAGGGGTTTTTTTTACTTCTAATCATAGTTTAAATATGTGTTCTGATTCTTCACTTTAATATGGCAATATTGCTACACTTCTAAGAATATCACTATACACTGATTTGTGAGGAACAGGTTGCTTACTCTTGGATATTTTTGTATTATTTTGTTTAAAGCGGGACCAAGGTGGACTTCGGACTTTACAAAAAAAATGGACTTCCTATCTCAAGGCCAGGATGCTTTGCTCTGCACCAGATAAGAATTTAATTTTCAACATTGTGAATGATGTCTTTATTTTGAAGTCTCCAAGCCTGAGAGAGTCAGTGATTTATGGGGTTTTCTCACCACAATTGTAAGTAGCATTTTTCATTTTTAAGAAGTGCCTGTTACTTCTTCAAAAGTTTAAAATTGCATTAATTTTGACGTTTTCCCTTTTTAAGGAATAATGTAGGACTATCTGCTGTGTGTGCATACAACATTTCTACAGTGGAGGATGTTTTTGCCAAAGGGAAGTACATGCAAAGTGCCACAGTTGAACAGTCCCACACAAAGTGGGTGCGATACAATGGAGAGATTCCAAGACCCCGGCCTGGAGCGGTAAGTCTGGATCAGAGCTGACTGCTGCTCATTGGCTTTTGTTCCTAAAAAGTAGAAGCTTCTTGTGTTGTTGTTTTTTACTTCACCTAATGGATTTTCCTGTCACGTTTAGTTACTTGCTTTAGCTGTTTTGATGAGAAATTGTTGGAAAAAAAATACAGGGCTAAACTATTCTTCTGTTTTAAAACAAGATTTTAGATTTATGTATACCTAAATCCTGTCACAGGAAAGGATAGACACACTCTCACAAGAAAATGATTTCTGTCTTCTAAGGTATTTGAATAGTTTAATGCCTAGGGTCTGTTTTTATTGTCAGGCCACAGTTTAAGGTATACATTTTACTCTTTCTATAAAGTTCTCATTTTTTCAGGGCTCTTCTACAAGGAAAACTGAAATCTTTTCTTAAGTATGATTCACATGGTTTGGGCTGACTTTATCTATTTCCAGGAACCCCTGAGCTTTGCCCAACATGAGTGTTGCTTCACATGTCCAAATAATGTTTGAAGTGAGTGATGGAGTGAGTGATAGGAACTTCCAAAAGAGGATGAATAAGCAACAGCTTATTTCACTGTTGTTAGTACCAATGATCAGTACCCCGGTAAAAATAAAAAGTGTGTAAAAATAAAATGTCAAAAAAATTGCCTGACTTCTTTCTTGTTAACAACACTTAACACAAAGTTAATTCTAAATAAATATTCAGAAATCATAGTAGAGGTAGTGGTTTTAATTCAAAGGATGTATGAATAATTTTAGTACCATTTTTATTGTTTCCACTCTGCTATTGTTCCTTTTAAAACTTCTTATTAATCATGTTAAATATGTTAAAGGTACACAGGTTACTACACCAGTCTGATCTTCTTTTCCCCTCCCCTTTTCTTGAGACAGTGCATGAACAAGGAGGCCAGAACAGATGGTTACCTCAGTACACTCAACTTACCTGACAAAACACTACAGTTTGTCAAAGACCATCCTCTGATGGATGATTCTGTGACCCCAATAGGAGATAGACCCAAACTGGTAAAACGGGATGTGAAGTATACACAGATTGTGGTGGACCGAGTTAGAGCCCTGAATGGCACCGTGTATGATGTCATGTTCATCAGTACAGGTTTGTTTTCTGCACTCTTTACTGTGGTAGCATTGCATTAAGCTTCTGTGGCTTTCCAGTCTGGCTGAACAGTTGAGCCAGTCCTGCAAGTCCTGTGCCCTTGTTATCATTCAGTGTAACCTGAGACGTGCAAGCACAGCCACTACAGGAGGCTTTAACCCTTCCTGACTAATTTGACTATATGAATCAATCAGACCCAAACTGGTTATTGAAGCAATCAACATTCAGTCAATTCAGGATAGCATTCAAGAAATTAGTTTCCTGTTCTTCTGGACCCGAGCATTTCCACACCCGCTTGTTAGTATTTAATGGATAAAGAGGTTGGAGGTAACTGCATTTATCCAAAGAAAAATCCCAAGCGAAAAGCGGTGTAATACTTTTTATTAGGACCAACCAAATGACACAAAACTGTGTGCAAACTTTCATACTTGAGGTAGTCCATGATACCCTGAGGCAGTGTGTAGCACAATGAAAGGCACTGGAGGAGTAGGCAGAAGTAGAAGGTCACATCTGCAGAGGTCAGCCGTAGCCAGTGTTTATGTATTTTTGTTGCAATGGTTATATACATGCACCAATGCATATTGGTTGTTGCAGATCGAGGGGCCCTTCACAAAGCTATCAGCTATGAGAATGGAATGCATATTATTGAAGAAATCCAGCTCTTCCCAAATTTTGAGCCCGTTCAGACACTGCTGCTTTCTTCCAAACAGGTACAGTTGACTGAGAGGAACAGCAGGAGGAAGGAAAGTACAATATCCTGCATTATATAAAGAGGATGAAATGCAGCTGTTGAGTTCAGTAATGTCTGGTGTGAGACTGTAGTTCTGTGAATGACTCAAATGTTTCATCAGATGATAAGTTAGTCCAGATCAGTACCAGCAATGGAGACTTCAAAAGAGTACTGTTCTCTTGAAGAAAATAGTGATATGACCACTTACATTCAGAATGGTTTGGCTTGAGAACTTCAGACAGCTCATTTAAAGCTTATTTTCTAGTGGCATTTACATTCAAGCTGCATTTCAGAGACCGTGGTGCCCAGACTGGGGATACTGTTACAACCCCAGTCCCAGTATTCATTTCCAGCTTCTGTAAAGTCAGAACAGCCTTCACCCCCAGTAATGCAGCAGTTTGTTGGCTGCTTACATTAATGTTATTTTCTAGAAGGAACAATCAATGGAGGGCTTCTTTTGCTGCGGAGAACTTCACAGTCTTTTTAGCAGAGAGAAGCATGCTGCAGCAGCCATCGGTGTGGGAACAATAGCAAGGGTCAGGAAGATCAGGTGCCATTTGCCACCCATCAAACCTTTGCCACTCATTCTGATCCACAAGTATTCTTCCCAGCTTTTGTTTACTGCTGAAAAGTCAAAGTGTGTATGGGTGTGAGTGGGTGAATTGTCAGGGACGGATGTGTGAGGAATGGCCTGGAGCCGTTACAATCAATGGAAGCAAGAAATTCAAAATAATACAAATGAAGAAAACCTTATTTTGACATATTTGCATAGTCTCCAGCAAAAGAGGTTCTGACAGGCTTATTGTTCATCTTTGTCACCATCATAGCCAATAGTGCAACACTGGGGTGATCGCATTGCCTTTCCTGGGGAAAAGTTGTTCAGATTTCTGGTGAGAAACAGATAAAATGGGATGTAAGATTTTGTACCTGGCTTTTCTACGGATATAACAAGTAAAAGAATAATCGATATTACAAAGAAATAAAGGAAGATACAACTTGGAGTTCCCCTATTTTGAGTGTGTATATATAAATATGCAGAAATGGGAGGAACTGACCAGAAGTTTTTGCCCCCTAACTTTATCAACTGTTCAAGAAAAAAAATTCTTTAAAATGGAGGAAACCGATTGATCAGAAGAACAAGAGTGTTGTCCACAGAGAGAGCACTTAATATAGATAGCAAATTCAGAAAAACAGACAGGTAGGTTAGAGTTTTCATGGCAGAGTAACTCCTGACAATCCTAAGCAGAATTTTACACCCTTCTAAGTCCATTAAAGTCAGTTGGCCTAAAAGAGTGTGACTCTGTTTAGGATTGCACTGACTGTCCAATTGCACCAAATGTTAGATTATCTGGATCCACTATAAACATGTCAAAGAAATGGAGGATTAAATAGTGAACTGTTACACTTGATCCATGGGTTGCAGAACAGGTTTGTAGAGAAACTTGACAGGCAGTGATTATTCCTCTAGCTCCTAGAGAAAACATGCTTAACTTGTTAAAAAATATCATAGGGCCAGCCCTGCACTCTTCTGGATGGACAAATGGGGATTCAGATAATTGGAGATTCAGCAGCAAATATCCTGTTCTGTAAACAGAACAAGGATATTCTTCATTTACCAAGCATTTGAAATTTTAGCCCAGGTTGAATATTTAAGGTACTGTGAAGTTTCTTTTTCATTACTGTTTAGTCTACTTTCCTTCCTTGTTAAAAAAAAATCCACCTTGTTGAAAAAATCTTTTGTGCTGACTTGTAAGTTATGTGTTTACAGTTTCTGTTGGAATCATAATAGTTCTTACGTTTGACACTTGAATGAGAAAGATGGCCATCTTGTGCTTTCATTTTCCCACTGTACATCCTACAGGGCAAACAGTTCCTCTACGCTGGGTCCAATGCTGGGGTTGTGCAGTCCCCTCTTGCCTTTTGTGACAAGTACAGCACCTGTGTTGACTGTGTCTTGGCACGAGATCCATACTGTGCTTGGGATGCCCAGGAATCTGTCTGTGTTGATAACTTCAGAGAACATGAGACTGAAAGGTAAGTTCTTTTAAATACTTATTATTTACCATTTATCTTCTGCAAAGTAGATACATATGAATACATAGTTAGTTGGATGAGCTAATAAAGGAAGAACTGTGTGCATCCTTCAGCTCCAAGGACAAACTGGCTGCAGAATCTGGTATAGAGTTCAACATCCAATGTCATTTGAACCCCAGCTTTCTTTTTTCTCTTTAAAAAAAGTTTCTAGTGCCCAGAGCTGTAGAGATAGGCTTCTAGTGTGTGAGCAAATACTTCAGGATAAAGGAGAGCAGGTTTCTGAAAAAAAATTCTCATGAATCATGGAGTGCAGAGCTATTTGCCTCTCAGCTTGATCAAATGGGAATATGTTGTACATGTTCATGCTTATAAATACTGCCATCTTCTTGGCACAGAATTTAGGTTTTTTTCGAGTCTGCTACTTTGTATCTTCTGTTCTTATGAAACCAACTCTGTACTGAATTAAAATCTGTATTTTAAGTACAGGAAATTTATTCTCTGAGAGAGCAAATTGCCCAAATCTGAACGTAGATTTGCTAGATGAAAACGGAACCTGTTATCCTCAGACTGGTCTGATGTCCTTGTAAAAGTAGCAGTCTGTATCATTGGGGTCCTGTTCAGCACGTGCCCCATACCTGAGCATTCTCTGTTGCAGCTCCCCACCTTATGGAATGGCCTGCCTGAGGAGATCAGGAAGGCTCCCCCACGTCTGTCTTTCATAAACTATGTAAAACAGAATTGTTCAGAAAGGCATTTCTATAAAGCTAATAGAGCTATATTACAATGGAATGGATTAGGATGTGCCTTTTACAAAGAATGAGACTGTGGAATAGACTGCTTTGTACAGTATACATGATTTGTTTGCTGTATTACCTGCTCCCACCACATTGTTTTCTACTTACGTAATACCATATTCTGCAGAGTTTCATTTATACAATAAGCATCCTTACTTAATACCCTTTGGGAGGGGGGGGGATTTCTTGTGTTAGCTGTCCTAAAATTCCCATTCAAACGTGGGCAAAGGAGTTAGAGTATAGTAGTTGGATGAACCATAATAACTGTTTATCTGTTGAGCATTTTTCTAGTTTATTCTAAAGTCACTCTCTTGTGATTGAGTCAAAAGTTTGTTTGAAATCCATAAATGCTGCAAAGAGAGTACCCCATTTTACCATGGCATATTTTCCCACCAGTGATCCTAAAACCAAACTATGGTCTTCTGGGAACTGGCCTTTATGAACGCTGGCTTGTTCTGTCCCGAAAACGTTGGAGGAATAGATCCAGGAAGTTAGCTTATTATACAAGAATGAAGTATAAAGTTTCCCTTCTATGGATAATAAGCATATAGTTTTGTGGATCTGAAAAGCTTCCTTTCTTATAAACTGGAACAATAGCCCTCCTCCAGGAATCTGACATAATTCCTGAACTATTTTTTCTAGAAAAAACGGGCGCTAGAATCTTAGCCTGCCACATTGGATTGGCCTTAAATAACTTGCCTAGGCATAAAGCTGGACCTTACCGGATTTTAATCTTTTAATTAAACGTAATATTTCTCTTGTGGTAACTGGAGGCCATTCAGGGGCCACCAGTATATCTTGTACCTTTGAGTTTACAAAAGAGGGATCCAAAAACAACTGTCCAAAATCTTGTTCCCATGCAGACAGAGCAACGTAGCACAATGTGGCACATAAACTTCAATCTTATCGCTGTTATCATTATGCACTTTCTCCATAGACTATCAGGCATGCCAAAGTGTGTCTCAGGAGTAGCCCTCAGAGCAGAGCTGAATCAGAAATATTTGGAAGATTTAGCATGGCAAAGATCATTTTTGTTATACCAAAAGATGCTTATGGTTAATGAGGGGCTGCTGAGTTTTATTAGAAAGGATCCGTCATTGACCATTGCAAAAAGGTCATTGAAAATAGGTTTCAGCCGCAGGTCTTTCTCTCGAATAATGTATATGAGACAAAAGAAATCAAGTTAGCTGTGACATCTTTGGATTTTAATAGTATGTAGGAGGAAGCATGAATGCTCATGGGTTGTGGCTTAAACTCCTCCAATTCTATTCCACAATATGTTTTGTACTTAATGGTGCCCCACTATAGAAGGATGTTTATGCTGGCTAGGCTAAACGCCTTCTGTCTATGGTTACTAATGGCTATTATGCAGGTATATCTTATTCGTATGTAAATACGGAGATGGTCAAATTGAGACTTTGGAACATAGTCTGTTGTTCTGCTGCTTTGGGGAGAACTTGAGGAAGAAATATTTAGGGCCGTTTACATTTTATAAATTATATCTTTCTTCACAGAGATTAATTCAGATGTTATTATTAGATAATGATAAAAGGATCACGCTGTCAGTTGCAAAATTTCTGTCTGCAGTAGTTAAATGTAAAAGGGGATAATGAAAGGGTTGTTTCAGTGTAATGCTGCCTGTGGCCAGTTGGCCGTTAAAGCAATATCATTTAAATAGTTGTTGTGGGTTTTCCGGGCTGTATTGCCGTGGTGTTGGCATTGTAGTTCCTGACGTTTCGCCAGCAGCTGTGGCTGGCATCTTCAGAGGTGTAGCACTTTTTTTGGTGCTACACCTCTGAAGATGCCAGCCACAGCTGCTGGCGAAACGTCAGGAACTACAATGCCAACACCACGGCAATACAGCCCGGAAAACCCACAACAACCATCGTTCTCCGGCCGTGAAAGCCTTCGACAATACATCATTTAAATAAGTGATTTCTACAGGGTGTAACATAGCATGTCTAATACTTCTTTCTTTCTTTCAAATTTCTGTAATCCTAGTCTGATTATGTTGCTTAATTAGTTGTCACATTCTGTTGATTGCATTTAGTTATACTCCATAAACCACCCTGAGTTGTGACCTTTTGCATCCCAGTTTGGTGTGTAGCTCTCAATCTCTCTCTCCCTTTTACTCCCTGATGCAGGCACAGATTAAAACTAGAGGATTCCCCCCCCCCCCAATAAAGCAAAGCAGCTCCTAACTATAAGAGAAAAGTAATTTAAAGATTGCAGAGTTGTTTAAAAAGATGTGAATGTTTTACTAGTCTGTAAATATGTATTACCTAACTTACCTGCCAACCAGAACACCACTTTGGACCTCCATGTTTTATACAGTAAAAATTTGGTCATTGCCTTCCATACTAAGAAAGTCCAGCTCACTGTGAAGCTTGACCAGCAAGAGCCCAGTTGGCTTTTGATTACTTTTGGCTAGTGGCACGTTTCCAAATCCTCACTAGCCTTGGTTCTTATCTGCTGTAGTCAGCAAAAAAAGAAACCCAACCCCTGCCACAAGTGCCTACTTCCTTCTCCCTTTTCCTTGCCTCATTTGTCTGAATCACATGTATAACCTTCTCAAATATCTTTGGAGCCACCTATGCATAACTTTGGGGAAGAAAATCTTCTGTGGGTGTGGAGGGAGGTTGCATATGGAGGAAGGAAGGAATACAACGTAACAAACATTATCTGGCCTCTATTTACTCTTTGTAGGGACTGGATTCAGAATATAGGCGGAGATGCTTCTTCTTGCACAGGTACGCTTTTCTTGTTTAAAAATAGCACCTTGTAAATTTATTAAACATTTGTGCTAAGTTTGTTTTTATATTGAACTGTTCGAATTTTTAAAAGGTGTGGGGTTTTATTGTGTGGCTTGTTGTTTTTTACTTTACTGCATAGTGCTAGTTTCCACTCTCCAGCAACCCTTGGGAATATGTGGAGTCTGTTCCTGAGCATTCCTGTGGAGGTGGCATGTGTCAGATTGGTCCCCATGGAGACTACACACAAAGCTATCATAATGGGTATGCCCATGGGAGGTCAACAAGATACCATCACACTTGTATAAATCATGGTGTCTGTGTGATCATTCCCATGTAGAGATGCTGGTTCTCATGAGCGGAACATCTTTGTGAGTGCTGTCGTTTGGCAGCCCTTCTTGTACGCAAAGAGCTTCTGTAGAGACTGCCTATATGGGAATCAGCAATAGGACCACTGTCATGACTTCTACTGGAATACTCTGATTTAATTAACATAAAAACGACTTGTTATGCTAGAACTATTTGAGGAAATTACGTTGGAGAGACTACTGTCTTTAAATTGTTGTCATTTAGCATACACGCATAATGTAATTTTAGCTGATTACAAATAAAGCCAATGACTTTCAGAAAAAAGTTACCTTCTAAAGAGCAACAGATTTTTTGATATCCAGGAATGATGCCATAAACCCCTGAAACACATTTGTTAGTGACACAGAGAACCGCAAATCATTAATTTTTTTTACAAGCAATAGTTGGTACTGTAAGCAATGTTGGAAATAGGGTTTAAGTAAATGGTTTGTAATAAGACGCGGCCCGGAGTACCATAGAAGCTTATGTATATCCAGAACTCCAAGCGGTCAAGGGGTGTTCGTTGTTTTCTAACCATTGTTGAAAGCCCTGTGCATGCCATCCGATTCTTATCAGGCAATCTCCATTATGCACGTGGAGCATTCCTTAACTTAGAAGACAAGCTCTACCTTCCTGGCTCCTGCAGGACCACGCACCAATGTAGGGCCAGCCATGTGTTGGTACTAGGGTTGAATTGGACTAAATTTTTTAATCCTTTGTACTGCCAGCAGTCCAGTGCTTTTAGATCAATTCTTTCTGATTTATAAATGTAGTGTTTTGTTTGCTAGTGAATGCATATGTGTTACATGTACTTTAGAAAGAAGGAAGTTACAGTGAAATATCCTCTGAAATGTTTCTGACCCTTGGAAGTGTTTTTCATTTTCTTTATCTCAAACAGCATCTTTGCATTTTTGGTTTATTTTTCCATGTTTCATCACTTTATTAGGATAAGCCTTAATACAGCTTTACATTAGAACCACTTAGAAATCCCCCCCCCCCCTTTCTTACCCATTATGTGGTATCATATAACACATAAATGTGGTTTAGCAGCCTGGCCAGGCTCTAGCTTTGAGCTGGTAGATTTTTTTCTGTGTTTACCTGCATGGCTGAATTAGCCTATTCCTGCCCACCCCCCATCATTTCTGATCTCGTTCACGTTTATTTTGCTGTTCCAGATAAAGTAAAAGAGCATTCTCTGCAGCACACTTTCAAGCATGGGAGTACTGCAGAGCTAAAATGTTCTCAGAAGTCCAACCTGGCCCAGGTGGTTTGGAAATTCAAAGATGACGTGCTAAAGGTGGAAAGCCCTAAATACCGTCTTCTGGAGAAAGCGCTACTCATCTTCAATTTATCTGAGGGAGACAGTGGTGTTTATCAGTGCCTGTCAGAAGAAAAAGTGAAAAATCAGAAGTTCTCACAGGTTTTAGCCAAACATGTTTTGGAACTGAAGAAAATCCAGCATACCACTGTGAGCCCAGCCCAGCCAACAACATGGTCAGAAAGTAATGGAAGAGCATCCAGAAAGTCAATGGTCTTTATCCAGCCTCACCTTTCCTCCACTCCAGTAGCAGCAGTCACGACACCCAGGATAGTAACAAATCCCGTCATCCCCATCCTAACGAGTACCGTCTCCGATGAACTCTTGAACTCTGTTGCTGAGGTTCCTGCAAGGGCAATGTTTCTAAAGTCAAATGATAATTGCCTTTTGATGTTTCTCTTTCTGTTCTTTTTTGTACTGTTCCTGTGTTTGTTCTCGTACAACTGTTACAAAGGATATTTACCAGACCAGTGTTTAAAGTTCCGCTCTGCTTTATTACTTGGAAAGAAGAAGCCCAAGGCAGATTTTTCCGACTGTGAGCAAAGTGTGAAGGAGACACTGGTAGAGCCTGGCAGTCTCCTGACCCAAAGTGGAGAACAGCCAAAGCCGTCACATGACACAGGATATGAGACAGAAGCAGACTATGTCAACGGCCATGTTCAACATGATGAGGATCATTCACAGTCTTACAAAGAAGTCAAGGACAAACCTTTTGACGTGAAGTGTGAACTGAAATTTGCTGACTCAGATGCTGAGGGGGATTAAAAGAACATCTTCAACCTCCATAATAAAAGTACTGTCATTCTGACACTTTATTTTTGAGTGGTTTAGATGTGATAACGGGGCCAGCAAGGGCTATGTATTCTCAATTTTATTATAGACACATTGTCATTTCACACTTGGCTAGAGAAAAATCTTGCATTTTCTGAAAACCAGTTACATGTTTGTTTTTTTCCTATTTTAAATGGCCAGTTTCCGTTTCACATTGTGAGTTTCTATGTTTGTTTCTGATGATAATTTAACACTTGCACATACTGTTTTAATTAATTTCTCTTTTCATAGAAGGCAATTTTTGCAGAGCCATGCCAAAAAGAATTTAAGTAGCTCCAGTCTGCACATATTTAACTGCCATTAAAAAAAAATCTAATTTCAGTTTAATTCCAAATTGGAAATGATGTTTAGTTTATCAGATTGGTAAATTATAGCCTTTTTGTCCAGATTGGGACATTTCTTTGCATCTAGTGATTCTTAATGCTCTGTGTAATGCATTAATTGTACTTGGTAGCTTTAGCCAGTGAAAGAAATGTTGAATCTTTCCAAAACTATTTGTGTATCTTTTTAGACTATGTTGTTTATTGGGATAAATCTGGTTAGATTTGCATAACATTCTCAGGGATAAACTTGGGTTAAATGTTTTTCTTTTTCTTTCTAGAACTGTAGATATAGCAATTGGATGTTTAATGTTCATTTTGGGCTTGTGGGGAACTTAGATTTTCAAAAAGAAGTTGGACACTGCCACATTAACTGAATTTTATGAAATTATTAAGTTTTTAAGTGGATTCGTGTGGGCAAACTAATCCTGAACCACATCAATGTAAGAGGAGTCTGTTACGTGGATATAATGCAGAACTTGGCAAACATTTGTTGACCCTTCCATGAGAGACTGTTGGAGAGTTACTCTTTTTCACAGTTGGAAGGTGATCAGGTGAAAGGGATTTTCCCCCCTTTCCATTACCAGCATTGTCAAATGTTTTCACATCACAACTCCACCAACGTTTTTTTCTAAAAAGCAGATGGAGAAGGAAACCAGAGGCTGGAAGAACTGCCTGAAGAGCCAGCCACTTTCTCTCTATTGGAATTCAGATGTACTAAATGTGGTTCATAACAGCGCTAGTTGTCTGTAAAACTGGTTTGTGCTGTACGGTTTTAAATAGTAGTATCTCACTTCTGCATTTTGCTAATTGTAAATATGGTTAGAGATAGAATTTTCATCGTTGTTAAATATGCAGTATGTCAGAAACTCCCCCGCCCCAGTTAAAACCCTTTGTGACTCAATGTAGACTGTCTTAAGTATAAATGATTTTATATTTTGTAAGATTCAGTTTGCTTTTATTTTTCTATTTTTAATTATGTACATATGAAAATGGTAAAAATAAATATTCAAATAAATTGTATCACATCTTTGTCCCTGGAGGAAAATGGTAATGTCTTGAAATAGTAAACATTACACTGGGACCTTTTTTACATGGGTAGTTTTTGCTGCTTTTGGCCCCCTACCTCTTAGGATTGTCTTCTGAATTCCAGATGCTTAATTCCCCCTTTAGATTTCAGTGCAGTGTTTCAAGGGTTCTCTTCTGAGTTTTCTGCCTGTCTTTTTTCTGTGTGGGGAAAAAATCTGGAAGAGAACCCTTGAAACACTGCATTGAAATCTGAAGGAGGGGTTAAGTGTCCAGAATTCAGAAGAAACTCCAAAGAAGTATGGGGCCAAAAGTGGCGAAAATCAACCGTGCAAAAAAGGCCTTAAACCAGATGTTTTTTTAAACAGTGAAACCAGGCAAGCACCTTCTTTAATAGTTTTATTTTATTTTATTAAATTTATATTCCGCTCTCCCTGTAAGTGGACTCAGAGTGGATCACAAAATACAGGCAGAAGATACAGTTGCAGGCAGAACAGAAGATTGGAAGTCACTCTGGGATCTAATTCTACTTTCTTACTATTTACTTCTCTAATGTTCATTGTTCCTTTTTTCTTTTCTTACATTCTGTTCTTTGCACATTCTTTCTTTTGTATATGTGAAGTGTTCCTTAACAACTTATTTCCTTAGTGCCCTCTTCTTTTTTTCTTTTCTGTCGTCTTTGGTCACAGCCTCATCTCATATAGCTTTCCCTCCTCCTGGTACCTCCTTTTTGTCCTGTGTGGGAAGTGATTCAGCTCCTTCACCTCTCAATCCCGTGTCTGGCACAGACTGTTCCACAGTCATGCTGATGCCACCCTTCTTAAGTGACCAGATCCAACATGTTAATGCCCATAGCACCTTCCTCCTCTTCTGTCAAGCCGTGGGTAAGTCAGAGTGTCCTCTCTGCATGAAAGACTGCTTTGCTGCTGATTGCATTAATCAAATCTTACTTGTATTCCTTTCTGTTTCATCTTATTCTGAGGACTTGAGTGGACAAGAGTGAGCGGGATGTTAACTAACAACTTTGAACGGTGTAAAGATAAACTTTGTATCTTATGACTGTTCAGTGCATGGATCCTGCAGACAATACCATTGACAGAAGCACTGATCAGCAGCAGCACTCATCTTCCTTGTCTCTCCTCCCCTCCTGCAGCCCAAAACGCCACTCGAGGGGGACAGGGAACACCTGCCTTGGAACAGCATGAGATTGGGGGGGCGCGTTTCAGAGGTTTGCAGTGGGAAGGGAAAATCAGTGGGGGGAACCCTCTAAGAAACCCTTCAAGGGATCCCACCCAGTACCTGGGATAGCAGTACTTTATTACATTATGCTTATATAATTGCTTTCTCATTTTATATTTTTTAATCAACAGTTTTTACGTTTCTTGCAATCAGTCCATTTCACTAAATTTTCTTGCAGATCAGTGACATATTAAGTATGTCACTAGGTTAAAATCTTGCTTAAAGCTCATGTTAACTTGTGGTGATCATGTTTATGCTGTCTTTATACCTTTTGTTATGTATCTACTGGTATAGTCTAAAATTGGTGAAAGCCATCTCTTCTCATTTTTAAACCATTATCTAGAGCATGATCATGTCTTTGTACATGATATGCTTTAAAAAATATATATCAAGATTTCAGGGCAAGACAGTTCCCAGTAAAGCAGCAGTTGACCTGCATAGCTTATACATACTGATAGAGGGGCATGCCTTGTGGCAGGTCACTGACAGTGTGATTTAGTACAGACCTGGTTAATCTTATTAGATAATCCAATAAAATCCAAGTAAAAAGGTATTTTTCTGTGCATCTTATTCCTGGGGTATTTTTGGTAACTTCTAATTACTTGAAGCTGCATGAAATTATGAGGGTCCAATTTGTAATAAACTGTAGGTGATGTGCATGTTCTAATGATTTCAAGGGTTTTAGCTCTGTAATGGCAAGAACTGACTGCTTTGCTACTTAGTACATTAAACAATTTATTATAGCCAGAGGGTAAGGTGCTGTTGTGGCTTTGCCCTGGTTGTTATCTAGCTGATCAGATTACAAGAATAATGGTGCTGCCAACTCTTCCTTGCACCTACATTAAAGCCAGTAATTCAGCTTTTCTAGTCAAGAGGACATGGAGAAACTTCATGTCCTGTTGAGATATTCTTTGCCTTAGATTTGCCATTCACTCTTGGCTGGCTTTCCATTCAGAAAGAGGAAGAATTTCCCACTCAACATATTCATTTCCTGTCTGTAGCCCATAGTCACATTTTTCCCCAAGCAGGTCACAGTGTATAAATGTTCTGTCCAAAGTCACAGGATATTTGTCCTACACTTAATGATACTATATTGAAGGATGACTCAGTAAAAGGTGGTTACTGATTTATCTATGCCCTCAGTCTCTCACCAGGTCCCATTTCAGCTGTCTGAGGCTAACATCATGACAATTCTATTGAAAGATTCCACCATATTAGTTACCACTTCTTGCTGACTAGCAGATCACTGTTTTTACATGCTGAAATTCTACTTGAGTTAACTTTTTTAGTAGCTAAGGATATGCTGAATGGCTCTTGCAAAATGGTTAGTCATGCCTGAGTTATGAAGCCTCATAATGTGAGTCACCTTTTCAGTCATACGGAAATGTAGCAAACCATCACCTCTACAAGTGTATTAGGTATTTCTCAACAATAGACTTTGCCAAGTGTTTGTAAAAAGTGTCCGGCACATCTCATCACATGAAAGGGAATGGTTGTATGAATTGTTTTAACTCTTAAACTGTTTTAGAATTTTGTGAAGCAGTATAAAAATGCTTTCAATACAGCCTACTTTGGGACAGTTGGAAAAAGGATAGATTCGTTGCACTTGAGTATAGCTTCCCATGCTGGGCATTCCATGGGTCACGTTTTTTATTTTATTTGTTTATTTTGCATCATTTATACCCCACCATTCTCCCCAAAGGGGACTCAAAGCAGCTTACATCTTCCTCCTTTCCTCCATTTTATCCTTACAACAACCATGCAGGGATAGTTGGCCTATTTGTAGAAGTGTAGTGTTTGTAGAAGTTTCCAGTGGCAGCGAGGTGGGGGTGTTGCTGATTTCAGAAACTTCTCTGCGATTCATGTAACTACAGCATCATGGTAGTGCCCTGGGAAGCAGCAGGGTAACTGCATAAAGATCATCTAAGGTGGAGCACATTAGTTTTGCATTGTTTCTTATCCTGGGTTAATAGTAGGGCTTCAGTCTCTTCCTAGTATTTTTCCCTATCTTATCCTGTCAGAAATCAGGTTAATCTCCTCTTTTATATAGGAACAAAGCCAAACTTCTGGTCTCATTTTTTTGGATTTCACAATTACAAATTGCAAAATATATTGCAGCACAGTGTGTGTATCTAGCCCTCCAGCAACAAAACAACAAAAGTACATTTAGAAAATTATGGCAAGCTGAGTGATCTTCAGCTGCTTTTTTAAAACTGCTATAAAACTGAAACATTCAGGGCATAACATGCCAGTCCTTATATGGGCAATAACATCAAAAATCAGCGAATTGATATACCAGTCATAGTGGGCTAGACAGGCCCTTCTAGGAATGAAGCAAGTTTTTTTTTTAAAATCAGCTTCCTTTTCTGCAACAACTCCTGTGGTGCCTCCCCCAAGTGACCCTCCCCTGCAGAACAATGTACCATGTAACACAGGAAATCGTGGCAGCAAAGATTCTTAAACATTGCCTTTGCGTACTGTTGTGCCGGTAGAGCTCAAGTTTGTAGAATTTGCCCAAGAAGAAGGGAAGACAACCACAATATAGTTCAGTGGAAAGTTGCCCAGAACATATACCATTATTCAGCAATTCTCTAACATTCTTAAATCTATGCTCTCTTATCCTGTGCATCTAATAATATGCACATTCTTGGGAGAAAAAGCAGCTGGTTCCATAAGCAGTATTTTATGTGCAACATTGTTTATCTCAGCTTTAGGATTTGCAAAATTAATTTTGCAAAACAGTCTATTTTGCAAAATCAACAGGTTCCATGTAGTATTTTTAGATGGGATGTTACTTGAAACACCCACAGCACAAAGACTTTATCTGCCCTGATTCTGAGGAAGCTGTCAGAGTTATTGAAAAAAATATAACTTATATCTGCACATTCTGAATCTTTCCTGAGCTACTTCCATCCTAAACATTTGTTCTGTATTTTCTGTTGCTACCTCACTTCCAGCTGAAGTGCTCTCCCAAGTTTGCTTTCAGCCTGGTGGTTTTCCTCTGCCTTTTCTAAGTGAGCCAAGTTTTGCACATGCACTATATTGACATAGGAGGATAACGTAAGGTGGTGTTTCCAGGGCAACAGAGAGTTCTAACTTTTCTAGACCTGAGGCTGCATTTTTAAACAAGCAAACCTTTGCAGACTTACTGGGAGACATATTAGAGGAGGAGGGTAGAAAAGGGCCTGACTCCACACTTTCCTTTTACTCAAACACATTTTCCCTCCTGTCTCATTGTCAATTCCCTATCTCCAACTTTGAGAAAGCCCCCCTCCCAGCCCCTTGCGTTGAACTTCAGAGTTCCAGTAGCTGGGATCCTGTCTTATTCTCCCCAATCCCTTCTACCACAAAGAATCAGGACTCTGTAAATGAAAGAGACAGACAAGCATGGAGCTAAGTCCTCCTCCCCCATCCTGCTTGATAACTCACTAATCCTCCTTTGTCTAATCAGCTGGGAGCTGTCTGTTGGCAGCCAGCACATTAAAGAGAAGGAACTTTAATAGCTACATCTACTATTTTACTGTAAGACAAGCCACTCCCCCCAATCTCACATTTTATGATGATTACTACACTGGTATATCAATATGTCGCAAGGCTTTTTTAAAAAAATGGCAGGTGGTGCCAGGGAAAACAGCAGCAGCTTAGAAAAGAGGTGGCTAGGAAGCAAGGCATGGCGGTGATTGGATATGGACAAGACCTTGGAAGTGCAGCACAATTGAACAAAATAGTAGAGTCTAGTAGCACCTTCAAGACTAACCAACTTTATTGTGGCATAAGTTTTCGAGAGCCACAACTCTCTTCGTCAGATGCATGGAGAGTATGAAGAAACTGGCCAGAGATATATAGGTGGTATATATCTCTGGCCAGATATATCTCTGGCCAGTTTCTTCATACCCTCCATGCATCTGACAAAGAGCGTTGTGGCTCTCGACAGCTTATGCCACAATAAAGTTGGTTAGTCTTAAAGGTGCTACTGGACTCTTTACTATTTTGCTACTACAGACTAATACGGCTAACTCCTCTGGATCTATGCACACTGGAACAGACTCTACAAATAATGTTTCAGCTGTGTTCCTTCTGGTATGAAGTTCTGAAAAAAAACCCCAAAGTTGAGAGGAAACTGGCAGAGCACCCACAGGCAAATGATATTGTAAGGTTGGGGGAAACTGATGTAGTTAAGAAGTCAAGATAGGGTAAAACTTCCATACAGGACCTTGATTGGGCAAATTTTGCAATTGCAGAACTACAAATCATACTTATTCCTTTTAATTGCAGTGTATTTCAACTTCTCACATTTCAGTAGATGCAAGAGATCTTCAATACAAGCCTGCTTGATTTTCAGGCAAGCTTTTGTTTCTTGTGATATGTTCTATCTGTTAAGGCGCACACTGAAAGCCTAAGTTATTTATGACTAAGAACATATTAACCTTACATGCTGTTACTGTTGGGTAGCACAGTTCTTTTAATCTATGTTTGTAATTGCAGAGTCTGGATTCACTAACGGCAATTAAGAGTCCAGTTTTGTAAGGCTCTGAATTCCATAAAGCTAAAAAGAACAAAAAATCACTGAGCCCAGCCTGTTATCTGTCAATCCACAGATAAAGACCACACCACCATAGGCAACAGAAAGCAACTAGGATGGCAAATAATTGTATATGAGCCAGGCAATACTTGGCAGGAAAAGATCTCAAGATCACAGATCAACCTGGCATGAAGAAATCTTTCTGATCTCAAATAGCAGTGATCAGCCCAAGAACTAGCAAAAAGCATTAGCTAAATTTTCACAAATCCGTGAACATTCTGTCGCTGGTTTGTAATACTCCTATTATCCCCAAGATGAGACAGTCATTAATGAATGTGTTTCTGCCAGTTCTGGTGTATTGTAGTGGTTAGAGTGTCATACTGGGACCTGGGACAATGAAGTACAAATTCCTGTTGCGCCATGGAGACTTGCCAGTGACTTTGGGCCCATCACAAGGTCTCAGCCTAACTTTCTCACATTTTGTTGTGAGGATAAGATGGAGGAGGGGAGATGATAAGCCATTTTGGACCCCATTAGGGAGGAAAGCAGAAAAAGCAAGAAAGAGTTCCTGGGATGCTTGCACATCAGAGGCCAGTCCAGGTGTCCAGGTTAGATAGCATTCCTCTAGCACTACTGTCCTCAGCAGAGTTACAGCCTTCTAAGTCCATTGAAGTCAAAGTTTTACGCTGCTTAGGACTGCATTTCTACAACTAAGTCATTACAGACAGACTTCAAGCACAGAAGCCTGGTTTCTGCTTGACTTCTAGCACCTGCTGGAAAAATCAAGGCCCTTGTAAACTTAGTGGCAGCTCTTACGATCTTTCATTTCTCTAGTGTTTTGAATGTTCATGGGTTCTTTTCTCTGTATGTGCAGGCTAGCTGGAGAGGAGGGCATTTTTTGGTGGATACTTAATAGCACAATTCACTTCTTAGACCCGAAGACACTTAAGACACTTCTCAGCCAACATGAACAGAATCTTGATCAGCCTTGTAAAATCTGTTCCAACTGGAATCAACACTTTCAAAAACAGCTGACAACAGTTCACTGTTCAGTGCCAGGGTTCGATTCTGGAATGTGTTCCTGTAAGCAGATGCCGAAAACATTTTCAACCTCACTCAGAAACCACAGCCTGTCAGCACTCATCTGGGATTAGAAGGCAGGGCTTTGCCATAGGCTTCAGTCGCAGAAGCTCTCATTAGAAATAGACCACTGACCCCCAACCACTCCTCTTGTGTTGGGCCTGTGGGATCTGAGTAATGCTTCTCACTTATCTTAGACCACAGCTGGGTAGAGCACCTCATGCTCTGATTAATTTTCAGATGTTTCATTGTGCAGCTGAGTCAGGGTGTGTACTGAATCAGTTTTTATGCTCCCTCTGCATTGCCATCCCTTTACTTGTTTTCAATTTAGTCTTTTCCTTGTATGCAATTTTCTGAACTACATGTTTTTAATTACAGAGATCACAAATGGGGCATAAGACTTAATAAGGCACAGGTAGACAGATTACAAACTACTTTGCTACCAGTTGGGGAGGGGCTCATATTAATAATTTATTATTAATTTATTTCCCATAACACCCAAATTATAATTAGCTATACCAAATGCTGCTCATACAGGAACCAATGCTACAGGATCCTTGTTCCCTGCACAGCAAAGTTCATAACAAACTTGCACGATAAACACTGGAGATGACCCTAGCCAGGTGAAGCCTTACATTTTGAGATTTATGTTATTGCTGTCAAACTTGCTTTTCAATTCCTACTGATGCTGTTTCTACTAAGGCCTTTGTTTGTTTGTAGTCTGCTCTCCCTGCAAGCAGGCTCACAACATAAATACATAAAAACAATTTAAAACATTGGTAGCAGTTGTGTATGTACAGCATTAAATATAAAAGGCAGCTGTCCTGATGCAGACTTGCACAGGCAGCAAGCAAGGGGAAATTCCCAAGTTGTCAGAGCAGGACAAATTACAGTTCCAAGGTTCAGGCACTGATTAGACAACACTCACAGGTATTCCAGAAATAAGTTCACAATAACAGGCCAAGGTCAGAAACAAGAGAATCCGTTCCAAACATAGCAGCAAGGTCAGTAGTAAGCGGACATGTTGCTTCCACACAGCCACTCCCTTCTCTGCTGCTTTTAAGCCTCACACTGCTCAGACACTTGTGCTGCATCATGCACCTGCCAGCTGTCTCAGTCCTGTCCCTGCAAGCACTCATCACCACTGTTGATCCTGGGCCAGTACTGTGCAGCTAGCCTGTCACTGCGCCTTCTGGCTTGGAGCACTCTCCTAGCCCTCCTCTGACGGCGCTCCTGAGGCTGTGGTGATGAAGGGGAGAACTGGCTGGTGCCCTGCCTGGCTTTTTGTTGCCCCGCCAGGGCTGGGAAGCTGAGGGACCGAAGTGCTGGGACCTGGCTGTGGATCTATGTCTCAGCCTTCAGAGAGTGCCTCCTCCTGCAGTGCCTCTGGGTCAGGTTCACCAGCTGCCTCTTCCTCAGAAGAGTCCTCTGTGTCTCCCTACTCTGCTGGGCTGGGCAGCAGCTCATATTGCACCCTGTATCTCAGCAGATGAAACCCACAGGGCAGGGTGGCTAAAATAGTGCAGAGTGAGTTTTCTTTGATAAATAGTGGTGTACGTGCAGAAATAACTTTTTGGCCTGTTTGCAGAATATCTTGCTCTTCATAAACACTCAATAATGTGATCTTGGTACAAATGTTCTCTGTCCTGAACTGGAGATATTTTCATTACATTGGCCCCAAGTCCTCTCAGTTTTGAAATAAGGGTTCTTCACTTAGTGGTGGTCAAACTTAATGGCTATGTTCCTTATAAACATTTCCAATGGTAGGATTTAAGTCAGTGGAGCACGATTTCGCCTGTCCCACTGCACCACAATATAGCCCCTAAATGCTACTCTTGAGACATGGGTGAAGTTGGTGAAAACTGTCTCGCCTTCAGCAGAAACCCTCCACAGGATCCAACCCAGCATCTACTTAACATAATTTCCAAGAATCTTAATTCCTGGTGGAAATTCAACCTTGCTGCTAGTCATCTCCTTCAACCACCTCCATGCAATCCTATTTTCAGTGACTTTCAGGTGGACCTTATTTAAGCTGAAACCAGATTAGCTCCAGAAATAGGAGAGAGAATAAATTAAATAAGATGTCTATAAGATTGTGTCCTGAGTGTTCTAGTCAAGCTTGGCTAGGTGATTCAGTATCACCCACGCTTGGTATATTTTGGCATGAGAAATCGCTTTCTTGCAGTGTGAGATTACAAGTTGGCTTGTTTACCTCCTCTGTATATCTTCTATTGAGGCCAATTCTATTTTGGAACATGATATTTCCCTTAAAAAAACTAGTAAAAATGTGAACAATATTAAATGAATCTTTAAGCAGCCTTGCCAATCTTCTTAACTCCTACTACGCAGTCATGCTTTGCAGTTTCTATATGGTCAGATCCACATAGAATGTGATGTTCTGAAGGAATCTATTGTATACTTTCAGAAGCTTCTAAAATCCAGTGCATATTCGCTGAAAATAGAATGTGAAAAAACAATACATTTCACTGTGTGGTTTATGAATTGGACTTTGCAGGAAAATGGTTGGTATCCCATTGTGCTTCTTACTGGGAATATCTGTTCACTTTAGTTTCCATAGTGCTCCTTAAGAATGGAAGGGCAATTCTGATTGTATTTCAACAAGGCTCCCAATGGCAAGAATCCTGATCAAGCCAAAAACACTAGAAAGTACCTTTCATGTGACACATCCCTGTGATATTTGCTGACAGATAGTGGCTGCTAGGAGTATGTGGACTAGTGAAATTTATTTATTTAGTTTGATTTATATTGAAATTCACAATGGGGCGAGTCATATAGTAAGTGCTTGCAAATGTTGTGGGTCAGGCATGGGGTGCATTTTTATATACATTCCTGTGATGACGTTTGTGAACTTCAGTCCTTAGAATTTTAAATCTTATCTGCTCCTTGGAGCAGGACATATTTTTTTTAAAGCTTGTACAACTGATGAGTGCCATTATCATGGATGGTGATTGATGTATTAAACAACACAATAATGATCTAACTATGGGTGTTATTGATGTAACTTTATTGAGAACAGTGTAAAAACTGCCGATTTAGGCTGAAATCCTAAAGGCACTTTCCTGGGAATAAGCCCCCATTGAATAACACTTGATCAATGGCCAAGCAGCTAGATTCTGCTCTTGGTGAGCATAGCACCCCACAGAATTTTAGATAGAGGCAAATATATCATGTAGAAATTTCATGTAGAAAGAAACCCTTTCCAAAGGTTTCTGAAAAACAGGCCAGAGAAGTCTGTCTTGATCAGTGGTGTTGCTCCCTTTCCCTTGTCTCCATGCATTTTATGACATGTCAGCGCCACGTTTCGTCAAAAAAAATGCTGAAGTAATTTCATTAGTACTGGATATGGTAATTAATTGACATGTTGATTCTTGTTATATAAAATTTGGCTTTTTGATCCTCCAAGCACCCATGAGGATAAAAGTGAAAGTAAGTATTCAGCATGTTTTGCATTGATTCATTGTTAAGATGTCAGCAAGTTAATTACTTCAATTGGAAGGTTGATTTTGTTTTTGTATTACAATCATCCAAGTGCCAAACAGAAAAGGGAGGAACCCAAGCAGTCACATTTGATGGTTGACTGGTCTTCAGGATGTTTATAGCTTCCAGCACTATCAGTTTGGTGTGTTGGGCTTACCAACTTTTTAAACCAACCTTTTTTAACAGATGTCAGCTGCTGATAACATTTATTCCTGTACAGTGAAATCCTTCCATATTAAGCTGCTATTAAAGGCACAAGAGCAGGCTAGACTTGTTTTCTGCTTACATTATACTCAATTCAGATACATAAAACAAATTGTGACATGTTGAGTAGCAAGTATGTACAAGTATTAACCAGAAGCTGACTGCCAAATTCAGAGGTCGCGAAGAAACCCATTCCTGACCTTGGATGTCTTTGGGGTTCAAGATCCTCCCATTCGTTTCTCCTCTTGCACGCTGCATTGAGATTTAAGAATTCCTACTTTAAAACTAACTGCAATTTGTTGAGATCTAAACCAGGACCTATAACAAATTACAGTTTCTGTCTTGCCTACAAATCATGATTCTAAATCATGGTTTTGAATCCTAGTTTGGAGGTATGAAATGAATCATTATTTGTTCAAGCACCTTGTTTGGTCATCAAAACAGATTGCAGTTCTAAACTGAGAAGTCTTCACCTTTGGCATGGCACCTGAGAAGAAGGGAATAGAGCCCACAAATCCAGGATTTGGTGACTCATTCTCATCACGAACGATGTTTTGAATACAGGTGTAGCAGTCTGATGAGACATTTCTTGAAAAGTTCAAGTTATTAATTTTGTAAACAGCATAGGCTGTATTCAATTTTTTAAAAAATATGTAATATTTATTGCAGTCAAGATATAAATAAAAATTGCAAAGACATTTTGTATTTATATTCAGTAATCCAGAGATTTGGTTAAACACAGGTGTGCATCCACATTTTTCATCCATGAAGGCTGCTCCATTCATTCCAACAGAAGAAACCAAGGGAAAGGAATCGGCACTCTCATCTGCTTCCTCAAGTGGCATGAATGGAGAAGCCACTGTGGGGACAGAGGACAAGTGACACACATACATTAGAACCACCCTCCACCCATAAGGTGTTAACATTACCAAAATATTTGCAAGTGTTGTGATGTAGCATTCACCAAAATGGATACATTTAGTAGTGTGCCGCAGCAAAGGCAATACAAACTATGTAATCAAATAGAAAGGTTGGTTCTCTATTAGCCCTCAGTAATGAGGACCTGAACTGTCAAAAGCAACAAATCAAGAAAGCTCTGCCAGCCCTTTATCTTGCAACTGTAAGTCAGGCTGCAAAAAGGCTATTCTTTGTGCTCAGAGGTTCCATGGATTGTCTCTCTGAGCCATTCATGGGAAGAGAGCAAAATGGCACAGCTAGAATCTATTCAGTCACACCCAGACTGCCTGTACAAGGTGACACTGCTTGGGAAGCTACCAGAAGGGTGGTGGTTGCAGACGTTATCTGCAGACTATATCAGAACAGAATTATCTCTTGGATAATTTGTTAGTGGAACAAGTTGTGTGAATTCTATTTTGAATGGCTTCCAAGAGCATGATGTTTTGAAAAAACATTGACACTGTCAGTGGAATCTTTAGAATTACAAAGCAATAGCTCTGATCCAGTTCACACACACACACACATACAGACTCAGTCAAGAATCTAAACTCCTAGCAGAGTCACTCAAGGCGGAATGGTCACAGCTGAGACACCAGATTAATATGCATCCACCCCTTTTAGGAATCAATGGTCACATCAGCAGAATTGACAGTTCCAATAGTGATGGGGGTGGAAGAGGAAGAATTGAAAGCTTTTATTCAAGTGTCCTGGAAGAAATTAATCATACACCTGAAGAAGATGTGCTGATAATCATAAGTGACTAGAATGTAAAAGCAAAAAACAAAGCAGAATCAAATATTGTTGGAAAATTTGGACTAGAACAACAAAATGAAACAGGAGAATGACTCAGAATCTTGTGAAGCCAAGAATTTGTTCATTGCAAACATATGCTTCTGGCAACTGAACAGACAACTGTATATATGGAAATCACTGGATGGTCAACAAAGAAATCAAATAGATTACATAGGAGTAGAAGATGGAGATGCTCTGTCCCCTCTGCTATAACACAACCAGGAGCTGACTGTAATACAGAACACAAATGGTTAATATAAAAAATTCGAATTAAGATGAAGAGAAGTACTAAAATAATCTTAGTGTCAAAAAATAATCTAACATACCTGAAGAATTTAAAGACGAGGTGAAGAACAGATTTGCACTAAGTTAATAGAATATTAATTGGAAGAATTGTCAGCTGAAACCAGAGACATCAAAAATGAATGTTCCTGCAGACAAAAGAAATGAAAAGCCTCAATGGATGGCTGATGAAATTGCTAAAGATAGAAGATTAGCAAAAGTAACAGAAATAGGGTCAGAATTCTAAACGTAGCTTTTCAGCAACTTGCATGCAGAGACAATGAGAACTTTTATAATAACTAATGCAAAGAAACAGAACAACCAAAAAGGAAGAATGAGAGATCAATTCCACAAGATCTAGGAAATCAAAGGGAATTTTAAGCCACTATAAGAGATGATGAAAATCAACATGGAAATACATTATGTGATCAGGACAAAATAAAGAAAAGATGGAAACAATATCCTGAACAGATGAAAGGATGAGAGATTCCTTCAAAGAAGAATCTTTTGACAAAAAACCTGCAATTTTAGAAAGTTAAGTGAAAGATGCACTCAAACCCGTTTGGAGAAACATATCAATGAGATCTCAATCGGGCTATATCAGGCTACAGAAACTGTCCATCAAAATCTCAACAAGAATATGCCAATAAATATGGAAAACAAAACAATGGCTCACAGACTGGAAATGTTCAAGGTACATTCCAATTCAGAAAAAAAGGAGATTCCAAAGACTGCAGCAACTATCAGACCATCTCATTAATTTCCCAAGGAAAATGATGCCCATATTTTGACAACAAAGACTCTTACCATATATAGAATGAGAAATGCCCGATGGGCAAGTTGGATTCAGAAAAGAGAGGCACTAGAGATCCTGTTGCAAATTTAAGGTGGTTACTGGAGCATACCAGAGAATTTCATAATAAAACTAGTTTCATAAATCTTAGCAAAGCTTTTGACTGTGTGGATCATGAAAAACTATGGATGATTATGAAAGAAATGGGTGTGCCACTACATCTGACTGTTTTGATGTGATCTAGACTGAATATGCAGAAACAGAATGGTTTTCAGTTGGCAAAGGTATCAGACAAGGATGTAAGCCTGTACTGGAAAAAGGGTTTGGGGCCTAGGACCTAGGCCTGATCAACAGACTGCAGATACATAGATAGACCAGACTAACAGATAACTGAGCTATACCTAGGGTTGTTTAATCTGCATGTTTAGCAAAGGCCCATGGGGCATGTATATAAAAAAAGAGGTCACCATGACTAAGAGGAGTAGTGTTATGCAGGACTAGGCTAGCTGGAAATACTAGAGAAAGAAGAGTTGAAGCTGCTGCTTTTTGGAAGGCAAAGCTTGTTTCTAAGCTTTGGAGCTAAGAAGATCACAGAGCTGAAGCTACTAGCTGGAAGAGCTGAACCCTTCTCCTTGGGAGAACTACAGTAACTGACAAGAGCTGAAGAAGCAAGGAAGAGCAAAGAACAGGAATCGCTGGCAGCTGAACTCATTGACTCTTTTGAGACCAGCACCCTAGTACAGAGCTGCCCCACTCCATCTTGCTAGGAGAAAAGGGGAACTGCTCCTAGGGCAACAAGAAAGCTCCAGGATTCAGACAGCATCTTCACAGAGTCCTGCTGTGGCAAGGCCTTTTGGATATTTTGGACTCTGTTCCAGGCATAGCATCTGGCCAAATCCACAGAACTGTCTGCGTACTTTACCAAGGGATTGTGAGTAGGACTTGGCGCTGGGGTCACTGGTTACTGATCCAGTATTGATAACTTTGGGAGTGTTTCATAGTTGTATTTAAATAAATTGCATTTATATTTTGAATCGATACATTGAACCTGGTCCTCTTGACTCTAGGGGTTACAAGGATATAAATTATCACCCTATATGCTCAACCTATATGTAGAACATATAAGGAAAGCTGGTTAAGGTTTAGATGAAGGTGGGGTGAAAATTGGTGGAATGTTAACAGTTTGAGATACACAGATGACACATTACTCACAGAAATAGTGAAGACTTGAAATGAGTACTGATAAAGGTTAAAAGAGAAAGCATCAAAGCAGGATTATAGCTGAACACCAAGAAGACAAATGTAATGACTACTGAAAAATTACACAATTCTAAGGATGACAGTGAAAAAATTGAAATTGTTCAAGACTTTCCTTGGCTCAATCATCAACTAAAAAGGAGACTGCAACCAAGAAATCAGAAGATTGAGACTTGGAAGGGCAGTCATGAAGGGAATAGAAAAAAAATGCTCAACAATAAAGATGCGTTGCTGAGGACCAAGATCAAGATAATACATGGCATTTCTCATTACTATCTATGGATATGAAAGTTCGATACTGAAGAAAGCTGACAAGAAGAAAATCGATTCATTTGAAATGTGAAGCTGGAGGAGAGTTTTACAGATACACCATGGATGGCAAAAAAGACAAATAAGTAGGTTCTAGATCAAATCAAGCTTGAATTCTCCCTCAAAGCTAAAGTGACTACACTGAAACTATTATACTTATGAGAAGACAAGACTCACTGGAAAAGATGATAGAAAAATCTGATGGCAGCATGAAGAGTCCCAACATGAGATGGATTAACTCAATAAAGGAAGCCATTTGCAAGACTTGAGCAAGGATGTCAATGACAGGATGTTTTGGAGGGTGTTCATTCATAGGGTCACCATAAGTAACTTGATAGTACACAGCATTCATATTATATGCAGAAGGTTAAGTCTGAGAACTAGCAGTTGCCTAGTTAGATAATGAACGAGGTGGATTTTCAAGTAAAAAGTTCCAAACTGCAAGCTTACTTTCGTAACCATAAAGCTTCTCCTATTTAACCTGATGGTTTTGTTAAAACACAAGTGAACAGAATGTCCTATGATCAAGACTGGTGAAGACCCTTGGCCATCCCAAATGCCATGAAAGCTGCACCCACAATCCTTTGCAGTGTCAGATATTGGGTGCAAGGCCAAAATCACATGCCATCCTCAAGTTGCATCACAACATTTAGCTCCTAATAACTATATAGTGACTCTGATAGTCATTTAGTTTTATTGAGCTCTTGCATTACTAAGTTAAGCAATTGCTTAGCTTGTGTTTAAAGCTGAGGTCTTCCTACGTAAGCTGCTGACCAGTCTATGTTCTCAACACTTTTATCCAATCAGGGTGCAATAAAATGACAGAAGCAGCAGATAAATAGAATGTTTACAAATGACAGTGAAGGCTTACAGTGGGGGAAAATGAGTGAATGGAGAATAGGGAAAATGTATTATGTTTGATCAGGCTGGTAAATACTGGCACAATGTAGCAGAAATTGGTTCCCAGGACCTCTTTCCTGTAACATTTGTCTGTAAAAATGGACCAGGAAACCTGCACAGTTGTATCAAGCCTTTCCACAGTCTAAAGGACTATGGAACGTGTCTTTGTGTTTTACTTGACTAATTAGCAAGCTGCAATTTTCCACAGGTCCCAAAGATGCACAGTTTGTTTGGAAAAAGAATGGGCAGAATATAGCAGGTGTGAATGAACAATCCCATGTCCTGGCAAATGGGCAAATGCATCTTCTAAGCTGGGTTACAGATGCTGTAGCACAAGATGCAGAGTACTGCTGCCTGGTGCTCTCCAAAGCTGGAAACAGAATATCTAAAGTGGTCATCAATGTGGAAGGTAAAAGTCAATTCCATGAAAAGATACTTGCACAATTTATGAGTAGAACTTCAGAATTTGTGCTGCTGTCAAATTAGCCCGAGTTCTGAAAAATGGCATACACAAGAATGATTGCACTGTACAAATAAAAATATTCACTACTTGGAACATTACCAGTAACAGGGCATCAGAAGATAACACTAGTGATACTAAAGCTGATGTGAGCATGCATCTCATCCAAATTCTCACTGGGCAATCAAGCCTCACTGAGATTTGAGATTGTCAGCTGCAGCCCTGGGGCCACCAGCAGAAAGACTGGCTGTGAGGTCTCATGTGAGAGTCAAGTGTGGAGTCATCTGTCCCTAGACCAGGTCCAGGCCTGCCTCTAGACAATTTTCAATGGGTGATAGACCTGGAGTCCAGAGGCCAGGTCTACTGCCTTGCTTGGCCACAGCATAGTGGCCCTCTTAAGTTTAAAAGGACATTTCCTTTTCCCTCAAAGAGGCCAGGTTTAATGCCCATAGAAATAATGGCCCTTTAAAGTTTAAAGGGCAAATGTGCTGCGACCCAGATGGGAAGCACTTCCTCTTCTCTATCCTCTTAGGCCTTCCTAACAGGATTCCCACTGTTATTGGTAATAGTAATATTGGAATCAGGAATGGCAGGGAGGCAGATGCAGTACCATTTTATTCGTTGCAGATTTGATCCTCAAAATATTGGGCAATTTTCAGATTGGCAATATCTCATTGCAGACCCCTAAATACAACCAAAAACATAGAAGCAAACTGGTGGTTTTATTTTCCAGGGACACATAACTGTAAAATCCCCAAAATTCAGTTCTAGCACAAGGCACAAGCCATTCTGCAGTGTTTCCATGCATCACCCGTTCATTTCAATAGTCTGCAAAGCAATAGCACATATCTTCTGGGAGTCAAGGAATGTTGAGCTGAATGCATATTCTCATAATCAGCATCAGCACTTGTTGCTGGGTTTTTAACAGTTCATAATTTAGAAAGTAACCTGTTAAAAACCCAGTGTTACAACAGTCAACAGCAGTTTGAGTTCATTCCTTTCTATCCTCCTCCCACTTTGTTTACAGGCAGCAGTCAGGATAGCTGGTCAAGAGAGTTTGCTAGCTGGAAAAGTGTCATCAGTGAACATGACAAAATGATGGACAGCTGGAAGAAAACATGGGTAGGTAACATGGGACAGCCATTTCTGTTCTTTTGGGTAGACAGGGTATTCCAGACAATCTTCCCTATCTGGGCTGCTGGCAAGACACAAAAAAGATGGGAGATGTTTTATACAGAACTGGTTCGTAACATCTTAGAACCTTAGCTCAAATATTACAAAGGCATACGCACATGCCTCTGCACCCCCGTGTGGATCCAGCTCCTGGGCTTGTCTGGCCTTGCTGATGGTCAGCATTAGTTTGTTTAATCCTGACACAAACTGCCATTCCCTGCACCCATTCCCACATTTGCTCTTGCCATCTGGAATCTGTTGCTTACCTACATCAGGATGTTTGTGTTCCAATTCTGAATAGATGGTTCCAAGGTTACCTGGACACTCCAGGCTTTGCATATCCTTAGGTCACCTTTTAAGCAACTTGGCCAAAAGCTGTACATGACCCAAAGCAGCCCTGAAACTGGGAATGCAGCAGTTGCTTCATAGTGCAAGTCAAACAGGAGTCCAGTAGCACCTTAAAGACTGGCAAAATGTATTCCAGTTTAAGCTTTTGAGTCACGGCTTACTTCATCAGACGCATGGAGCACCCATCCAAAGTAGCTGAATTTAAATATAAATAGGAGTTCAAAAGGAAGGCAGGGGGAATTACAAGAGGCCAGTGTAAAACAAGAACCAATCAAAGAGATATCAGTCCATCCGGATTGGGTGAGAACCACTCCCAACTGTTGATAGACAGAGTAGGATTAGCATAAAATCTAATAATGGGAAATACAGTGGGAGACACATTAAGCAGATTTCATAGGGCAGTACAGGAACCATACAAAAGTCTCTCTTAAATTAACAGGTTGGGTCATGTGGAATTATTAGCATTTATAGTGATTAAGGAAATCAAGGATCTTATTCAAATATGTGTGGGGAGAGGGAGTGTGTTAAATGTCTTGAATTCTAATTCAGCCTTATGAAATGCTGGAATAAAATGCATTAGTGTTCAAGGAGCCACCAAACTTCTGTGTAAGTCAAACCACTTCTTCCAGAATTTGCTTTAAACAATTTCAGACAGGAGCCATGATGCAATCCTTGTGGGACTAACAGCTCTGAGCACTTGTGAAACATTGTCTGAATATCCTGCATACAGAAAGCTAGCACCAAGAAAAAAGCCTTTGCAACAGACATTCATGGGATGGGTGGGGAACATTATTTTTAGGTGTTTCAAATAAATTTAGATCTTCCTCAGCAGGGATTGTCAAACTATGGCAGTAAAGGAAATGCATTTCCACAATGTTTTGTGATCAAAATGTATTAGAAATACTGCCAATGTTCATCAGTCATCCTGAGTTGTAATGCACTGAAAAGCACAGTGGTAGTGGTGAAGATTAGATTCCTGCAGTGCAGCACAAGGAGTCGTGCAAACTCTAACCAGAAATGGAACAAGAGGTATAATTAAGTCTGAATATATGGGCAGTATATGATAAGCCAAGTAATAATACTGGCACAGCAGATTAAAGAACTTTTTTGTGTTTCATTATTCTTCAGGAAAGCTGCAGCAAGAAGGGAAAGGTGTAAGAAGTAAAAAAGAGAGCGGGAAAAGACTAGGAAAACTGTCAAGGCTGATGCAAGAAACAGGGTCATTCAACTGCACTGACCAGAAGACTCTGGTGGAAGAGGTTTTAAAGAACCTGGTTTGGGGAGCCATCTTTAACAACAGTGTGTTGCCATTAGAAATCCATCATTTTTCATTATTGCTAGATTGCAGTGTATTTGTTGCCTAGGAGCCTTGGATGTCAGGCCTGCTTGTTAAGCAGACCAACTCCAGAACACTGCCTCTGCTGACAGGTGGCTGAAAGGCAACAGTGCATGGAATTGCAACAATGGTTATTTTAATTAAAATACCATGCAGACTGTTTTCTTCCAAGCAAACACGATGGCCTTTTTTCACTTTCAGTCTGCTTTGTTTTTCAACATCATTCTGTCTGAGGCCAATGCACTCTGGATTGATATACAACTAGCTGTTCATGCAGGCACACTTTGATAGGCACGATGTAGTCTATATCCACAAGGATACTGGCGCCAGGCTTCTGTTATAAGTGGCATTATATACTAAACAAATTTAGTTACCTGCTAACAGAAATGCTAATTCAAACACATGAACATTCCTCATTGGCTGCAATTTTTTCAATTTTGTGTAAAGACCATGCTAATATTTAAAGGTGAAGATTGTCAGAGATGAGTGCCAACCAACCCTGTCCACATTATGAAGGCTAGAAGTTTTCATTTCTAAAACAAAACCACTACTTCCAAATTGCTTTAAAACTGCCTTCAAGCATTTATCAGAGATGTTGAAAATGAAAAAAAAAATGCATTGGCTTACAATTTGTGCATTAAACCTTGCTGGATCACAGATATATCTGTAAAATACAGCAAAAAATTAGTCCTGTAATCTGTTGAGGATCTCCTTTCCTATTTAATTTACAATGATTTTTTATTTTTCGAGCTTAAGACACAAGAAATAGGTCAGAGTCCACAGGATTGGTATAGAGCAGATGGCAAGCACACTGCTTCCTCTCGGTGTGGTTAACACTTCTTGCCCCACAATAATGCAAGAGCTCACCAGTTGCAAAGCAGCCAGACATGCATATCAGGCCTAGACACTTCATAATGAAACACTGTATGTTCCTCCTCCCTCAATTTAAAACAGTTTTTACATGGTCATGTGATTACGCTAGCAAGAACATAAACCTCCTTGTATTCAGAACCACACTGCCCCTCAGTGTACAGGTTAGGTCTATTATACAAATCTTATATTGTGCATTATCAAATAAAATGAAATTGGGGTAAGAATAACATTTGCACAATACAGAATTCTATATTCCTCTGGGAACACTGGTCTGGGGTAAAAATAAAAAATTCACACAATGGAACCACGTACACACAGGAGGTTTTTTTTAAAAAAAAACACTAGGGGAATTCTCAGGTTTGCAGAAAATATAAAAAGTAAAAAAAAAAGGTTTTTTTTTAAAAAAACAAACAAACCCAAAGAGTTGAAATGAGAGAAAAATGAGATCTCGTGCAGCTTTAGCACAAAATTTCGGTCAGCTAATACAAACAGGGCTAAATGGTCCCTGCTCCTGGGAAGACAAGACCAATTCCACTGCCAGTGTATAGGTGGGCGGGGAAGAAAGGACAATGCAGCAGTGGCAGCAAGTGTGCTTTCTGTGTCGAGCTTCTCCATGTTACCACTGGTCACCTGATCAGGGGTATGGGCTTGGAAAAGAATGCTGATCATCAGCTGGATGGAAGTGAGAAACTTGGAAGAGAAATTACATCTGGCACCCTTTCTGCTCCTCTCCCTCCCACTACTACCAGGCAGCCGAATCACTTGGCCTGTGGTGTGGGATGAAAGTGGTAACAACAAGGAGCAGCAGGAGAGGGCAAACTGGGCTGTTATCCTCTCTCCCCATCCTCACAGTTCCTTCTTTCTCATTGCCATGTATTCTTTTTTACATTTCTCACAATTCAGTATAAGTTGCACCATAAATTGCACCAATTCCAGTGCTAAACTGGTCAAACTACTATTGAGCAAGAACACAGTCCCAAAAGCCTGGTAGAGTACATTGTTAAGCAGGGTCAATGCTGTTGCATAACACATTGCCTTAAATGATGTTTCTCACTCATCCTGCTTAATGCATCCAAAATCTGCTGTCCTGATAATGTATAGCTTTGTTCCATTGGACCTATGGAATAACATCTTAGTTGGCATTTTAGCAGGCTTTGTATGGTAAAGCACTTTAGCTTGCTGAGAACAATAACCAAGTTGCGTAACCTCAGCAGGGTAGAACATTGGTCTCTTGGATTACGGTCAAATACATAGTCTAGACTTTAAAAACCTTCTGTAAGCTAGGAAAAGAGCAAACTGTACCTGGTATGCTCAAGGCAATAAGAAATTACTGATTTATTACTATTACTGTAATTATAAGAATACTAGGAGTGCTAACTAAATGATGAGGATTCCTATCATTTTACACAGACAAAAGTGGCATTTTGATCCCCGAGTTCAGAAGCTAGTAAAAATACCAAGCAGAGAGCTTCTATGATTTAGGTCAAACAGTTGCAATGTAAATAGTTTTCTTTTACAGCTATTGAATCACCCCATACCCCCCCTGAAGACATAGAAGAGTTTGAAAAGGAGCAGTGCAAAATGACCAACTAATCCTACACGTCTGTCTGGCAATATGTGCAGCTGAACGCATTTTGGAGGAGGATGCCAAACTCCCCCACAACAGTTGGTACTCCTGGCAGAAAACAGACCTCCTACTAGGACAAAAGGCTTTGATGACAGCCCAAACCAACCTTGACTTCCCTCACCCCACCCACAAAGTTCACTCAGGGTCAGAAATGCTGCTCTGCAAAAGCGGCACCTGATGAGTAGGGCACAATGATCTTCCTATGCTGTTTCGCTTGTCAGTATGTGACCAGTCATCAAATGGCACCAAATGTAGCTTAATTCTTTTAATGTTATCCACTTTTCTTCTCGGCTTCTTGTGCTTTTGGTATGAGGTTCCTGCAGTTTCTCTAAGGGCTAATTTTGAAGACTGTAGCAGAAAAATCAGCTTCTCGTGTAGAAGTAAGTATTTATGCACAAACTAGTAAATAACAAAAGTGTCTCAGCCTCCTATATCTGTGAATATTTCCCACTGGTGCTTAAAAGGCAAGCGAGGGCTCATTCAACCAAGCAACTGATATGACACATGTGCACACCTCTCTTGCTTGGTGTGAGCTGCCACTGGACATTGTGATAAAAGCTTTGTCCATAACATCTGATCTCTACCAAGCTGCTCTATGAACATGGTAGCATTAGAACGAACCTTCTACTATTAATATATAACCTAACTTATGAGGAAGTCTCCACAGTACTGTACTCAGTGTCAGAGAGAAATGGAGTAAGTTTTAAAGGGTGTTGAAGACCATATTAGGGACTAAGGAAGGATCACAAGGAAACAGCCATAGCTTTTGGTGCTTGTCTACAGCTGGAAAAACATAACACATGCTTTGGAAATGGTTGTGCCCCCCATATTTCAGACCAATATTTATTTACATGGTTAAATCACATCCAAAGAAAAACAGCCACTGGAATGAGAATGAAACCATTGTGCAAACTCCAAATTCACAAGCATTGGTCTATGAAACAGTGAAATCATCTGGTATATGTAGACTCTTTATAAGAGAGATGTAGTGGGGGTGGGAGGGTAGGCTCTTGATGAATTTTTCAACCCCAGAAAGCATGTTGCAGGCCCTAAGATGTCTGGCATCTGTTAAGTCACCAAACTTCCTGGCACTTCAAGCAAACTGGATGCTGACTCCCCAAAGTAAACGCCTTGACAGACCGCAGCTGAAAAAGTTCCAGCATTTAGTTAAAGAGACAGAAAGCTGTTGGGTACAGTCCAGAGTTGCATGTTCCAGCGTTATTATTTTGTGAAAAAGTAAGACATTACTTTAAACAACTTCTTGATTACACACCCTATCACCTGGACAATCAATTTTAGATAATTTAGTATTTACATATCTATACACACAAACACAGAAACCACCAAGGCCAAAGATGGCAGTCTTGATTTACTAAGGCTCTTCAAAATCCAAGGTCAGCATTTCAGCAGTTGCCCGATTTTCCAGCTCCAGCGCATAAGGATTATACTCCTCCTCAAGCTTTCTCTTCCAGATTTTAACTAGAAAATATTAGCGTAAAAGTAACTTTAATATCTTAGATTGCTAAATCTAAGCACAGCAGCTACATATTGCAATAATTAAAAATGTATACAGTATTTACTCAAATGCAAGACTAGGTTTTTCCCCAGGTATGTGATCAATAAAAGGAGGGGAGGGTCAATTATCTCCAGTACTAACAGTTGTATAATGGGAAGGGGGAGGTGTAATTCCTTTTGAGTAAATGCAGTAATAAAAAGATGGGAATTCATGCAAGGGTTTTTGCATCATAGGCTTCAGAATATTGCATGCTGAAAAGGCTTAAACCTTGGATCTTTTATCTAGCACAATAGAAAGGAGTCCAGTAGCACCTTTAAGACTAACCAACTTTACTGTAGCATAAACTTTCAAGAACCACAGTTCTCTTCGTCAGATGCACAGAGCATAGAGATCCAAGAACACTCAACCATTCAGGAACATAAGAAGCTTCCTTATGCAGGAAGCTGAAGATAATCTACCACCACAACAGGGTCAATTTTAGAGCTAGGGGAGGAAAGTTCCTCGATTTGTTCAGAATTTTCCTTAGACTACTGCCAACTGTCAGTCAATTATTTCAGCCAATGAAGGGTTATTTTTAGTTGTCTATGACTACAAAGGAAAGCCAGCATGAGCTAATGTATTATCATGAACATTTTTATTGTTCCCAACTTAATAGTGCTGCACTTATCATTTGAGGTAAAGTATATCAGTTGAAGGAGGAGCAAAGAACAGACAAAAACACAACAGAAGCTGCAGACAAAGAAAAAAATACTCACTATAATTAGGAACATCTTCATCAGAGTCTGGAGAGGCTGCTTTACCAGTATCTTGTACGTTGCTTTCTCTATAATGGGTTTTAGAGTGGGCACAGTCACTTTCATTTTCTTCATCAGCAGACTCTCTTTGTAAAGCTGCAATCATTTCTCTATAGGCCAACCTTGCTTCCATTGTCAATTCCACCATTTTGTGAAAACAGTCCTAGGATAAGATTGGTGCTATTTTAGATTGGTGCTTAGCTGATACAAAAATACAAAACATTTTTCATTTCCTATTAATATTTAAGCCTGAGAAAATAAAATCTTAAACATGTTATTAAGGGAATTCACTAAGAAAAAATGTTGGAAATTCACTAGTCAATCTTTCCTGCTGAACAAAAGGTACTACCCTTTGAACCAAAAAGTGCTTTAAATGAGCTTATCAGTCCCTGTCTCTGTACCAGGTTATGTCTCATGCCAGTTTCCTATACTGGCCACAAATGCAGCACTACAATTCCCTTATGCTACAAATGCAAAGTGATGGGATTGGTGTAGGAGGAAAAAGGCTGCCAGAACTCCTGGAACAGTACAACCCAGAAGAAATGAAAAACTCAGACTGTAAGTATCTTGACTGCGGCACCATGAAAAGTGGAAACCACAAATAATAGACATGGCTGGCGGCTCATGTATACGGAGCTGATTCAAACTTAGGTTTCTCGTGTATCTGAACATATGACTATACTAAGAAAATCAGCACTGTATAAAGTAGCCTTGCGACCAGTTTCAGCCATACAGACCAGCATACCCTGTGCAAATGATTTCATTTCAAATTTGTGGCCTAACCCCACACAAGACTTTTTCAAGTGAAAGCAAGTTGGGAAGGTGGTATCAGATCTCAGAAACTAAGCAGGGTCGGTACTTGGATGGGCAACTATCTCTGCTTCTCACTTGCCTTGAAAGCCCCTTGCTGGGGTTGCCATAAGTCAATTGCGACTTGATGGCACATATGCACACAATCATCAATGCAATGCACTAACTATTGAAAAAAGCATACCATTACACTCCATATTTGGAGTGCACAGTGTAGGACCATGTGGACAAGCTGGTGTTGCTACAGAATTAGCATCTTGACAAGATGTTCCACCAATACAAGATAACGGAATAGGCGTTAATATGCCAAAACAGCCACTGTTGCTGGATGCAGCAATACACAGAATTGAAGAGCAAGAAATCTAACAGATGCACATCTCACCTGTATAACTTTCCAAAAATGTTTCAACCAAAAAAAGTTATGGCAGCATAGGTCGCTACGCAGGAAAAAACGAAATAGACTTGAGGACTAAGTACAGGTTGCAGATTTTAGATCAAGTCAGACTGACTAATAACTAGGGATATGTGGGTATGTGCACATAGATACATTTGCTTGAGTAAGACGAGCTGTGTATGGGGGCATTGTTTTTGGAAAACTCTTATCTGGACTCTGTCGAACATTATGGGAAGCAGTGGATCTGATGACCTACAGTTATGATTCTAAATAAAGCAAATTTCTCGCAGAGAAGAGCCAAACAATAGATTTTCAAGCATCAACATTTTTTGTTGCTTCTGAGAAAATGGTTAATAATAAAGTAGAAAATTTCACCATTAACAAACTCTCAAATAGTTAAAGCTTTTGATTTAAAAAAATCCAAATAAATACTGCAGAAGAGAATGAAAAAAATCTTTGGTACAACTCACCTGAGCACCATCATAACTAAATATTCCCACAACACTGACAGGCACTGCTTTATTCAAACAGCGCCCTAGAGCTTTGCGATTGAGAGCAAAGACAAAAGGAATATTTTGTTCACAAGCGGTGTCAATGATGAGATGTAGCGTCTCATCCAACCCACCTAGAGCAAACATTCAAGACAGTTAAAAGGTGAACAGGAAAGTCAATGCTACTGACAAACAGGGATGGTCTTCATGAGTCTGGCCCAGGGCTAAAGTCCAGGATGGGACCCAGAATCATTGCTGCCAGGGATCCGATGAGCCCACCTGCTGGCACCAAGAAAGGGGCAGCCGGTGTGAAGCAGATGGCAACCACTGATGGGAGCTTGCTGGCTGAGCCTCAGATGTAGCAGGTACAAGCAGCAGTTTGTACTCAGCTAAGCCTGAGCCCTGGATGGGGCAGATGTGAGTTGGAGGATGGGGTCATGGGTGGTCAGCCCCCTCCCCCAGCCCTGAGCAGCTGCTCCGTTACCCACTGGCTAAGACCCCCATGCTGACAAAAGCACCATCACTTCTCCTTCCACTATATAGTTACGATGATAGCTACACATGTCCATTTATGGGATGCCTGCCCTAGAATGCATCTGTCATTACCTCAGGCTATCCATCACAGTCTGTGCACGTTGAAGTCAAATGCACTTTTAGTTCACAAGCCTCACCTTTTGACTGAATTTTTTCACAGTTTGGGGAAATGATAACACATTTCAACTTTTTCAACTTCAGGTGTTTCAACACTTCTCTCAGCCCCATAACAAGCCTGCGTTTCGTCTTGGCTTTGACTGGATCTTTCTGATACAGGCGATCTTGGAAGCGAACCAGCTCTTTCAAAAGATCAGTTACGCAGCTGTCAACCTCCTTACTAAGGACTTGCGTACAGTAACTAAAGAAAGAATCAACTCTTTCAGTAACATGTATTCACCTTTCCTTTTCATTTTTTATCTCCTCCATCGAGAGAGAGAAACAGAGTCAGAAAGAATAGAAGGAGAATATGTAACAAATAAATTTAAATGCTTCATAGTCCAATAGCATATACATATTTTTAAACCTTGAAGAATCAAACTCTCAGTCACTTTAGCATAACACATACAAACTGAAGATTAAAAGTTTTTATGAAGAATAGTGTCTAGATATAAGTGGAGAGGGGGACTAGAAGCTGCTATATAATAGAGGTGCTAATTAACAATCTGTCTGGAAAAGCTGAAGCATAATGATTTCATCAAATGATGTTAAAGGAGCCAGAAGGTAATAGCCCACTTCCTGCCCAAATAAATTTAAATTTTACCCTATTTATACCCTGCCTTTCTTCCCAACAGGGACTCAAAGTGGCTTACATCATTGTCCTCTCATCCATTTTTCCTTTCACAACAACCCTGTAAGGTAAGTTAGGCTGAGAATGTGTGACAGGCCCAAGGTCACCCAACAAGCTTCCATGGCAGAGCTAGAATTGAACCTGGGTCTCCCAGATCCTAGTCTGCCGCTCTAGCCACAATTCTGCAACTATGTAGAGCAAGGGTTCCCTAATGTGATGCCCATGGGCAGCATGGCAACCCCTGACAACTTTCCTGGCACCTGCCAAGTGTGTTTAAAAAGTGGGTGGGGCCAGATGACACTTTTGAAAAGGAGGGCTTCTGACAGGCCACAGGAGATCTAACTGGCTGAGCAAACTTTTAAATATGTTGCCTCAGGAGAAGCTGCCACCATAGCACAAGGATCTTTTAGAATGACTGAAGTTAAGCTGCGTATATATGCAAGAAATATTTTAAAATAGTACGTTCATTTTAAAATGTTAAACAGAGCTTCTGTCTGAAATGTTACTATTGGAGATATGCATACTCTCTCACTCCTTGACATTCTGTGGTTGGCTCCATCTCCTGCAGTGGCCATTTTGTGGCTGGCTCTACCTCTTGTGACAGCCATTTTGTGATTGTCAGAAATAACAACAACAACCGATTTATACACCACCCTTCAGGACAACTTACCGCCCACTCAGAGCGGTTAACAAAGTATGTCATTATTATCCCCACAACAATCATCACCCTGTAAGGTGGGTAGGACTGTGAGAACTCCTAGAAGCTGTGACTGACCCAAGGTCACCCAGCTGGCTCCAAGTGGAGGAGTGGGGGATCAACCCCAGTTCTCCAGATTAGAGTTCCACGCTCTTATCCACTACACCAAATAAAAAATGCTTGCAGGCTCTAAAAGGTTAGGGATTCCTGCTGCAGAGCCTTTATACAGTCCAGAATGATCCTAGAATTTTGGTGATGCAGCCTCAGGGTTACATTTGGTCTCTGAATTTCCAGAACACTATGACAATTAAAATGCAATGCTTTCTGAGTATTTTAGGGTCCAAATAATTTTACCATTTAAGGGCCCCAGGCAGGGAGTGTGCTTAGAGAGTATAATGCCACACTTTAGTCATGGAGAGGCTGATGATCTGTTGAGGCATAATTCAGTTGGGTAGCACACTGTTAGTCTGTTGCAGCAAAACCAAACGAAAGCCCTGTGGTTACTTAAGGACTAACCTATTTTGAAATAAGTTCATTATTATTTAAGATGCCACAAGACTCTGCAGTTTGTTTTTATAATAAAGGGGGGAAGCTATTGTAGGACTTTGTTTTTCCCTCCCCAGGTGAAAACACAGTGACAGCGTGCTGTTTCTTTGCAAAAGAACTGTAAGTAAATTGGAGTCCTTATACACAACTAACCAACCAAGTTGCCCTCCCCCGCTTTCTCCAATCCCACCAGAACGAACATGGATAACTATATCCTGGTTTGTTATATTTCCAGTTTTCAGTCTTAGCAGTAGCAAACAAAAGTAACTATTGCCAGGCAATGCTGGTTTTACTATAATAAATCAATTCCAATGAAATATTTATAATATTTTCTTATATGTGAGCCACAAGATCCAAACTATGCCTATAGGGATAAGATGGGTTGAAAATCATTTTTTTTAAAAATAAATTTAATACAAGAAATGATAAAACCGTACAGTACAAACAAGAAAGGGGTTAAAACTAAGCCATAAAAGACATTATCAAAACCACTCTTGGCAAATTGTTAAAAACCCAAGAATTACAATAAACAAGCATTTAACCTTTGTTGCACTGGAGGAATTACTTCTGGGTTGAAAATCATGACTTTAATATGTATTTTATCAAGAGAACAAAATCCCACAATTTCATTTCGCAAGGCAGTTTGCTTACAATGCTCTTCTATGAAGTTAGCCCAGATATGTGAAATCTTGTGAAGACATAAAAATAACGGCAAGTTGTGTTCAGCCTGATCAGATATCTCTTTTCAAGCATCCTATTTTGGGGGGGTAGGTACAGTAAGCTGACATAAAGGAGAGATGGACAATGAAATACTTACTCTCTAAATCTTCTGCTGTGAATCTTGGGAAGGGTGGGATTTAGCTGTGTAGGAATAAGGGAGTTGTCTGAGGAGCCACTGAGTTCTATGCAGTGCAGGGATACTTCTGAATTACTTTGAGTCAGAACTACAGCATCCATAGGCGGTTCTTCTGCAATTTCTGAATGTAAAGGAAAGTTGAATATATAACAGATAACCAAATGTGTGTGTTTTATTTACTGGAAATGTAAGCTCCACATTAGACATTAATAAGTTTCATTTCACTTTCTGTACAGCAACAGGTTGCCAAAGTAAAACTGACATGAAATGAATGTGCATGTAACCATTCATAAGTTATATTGACAAATCTCTGACAAACTGAAGATACCTGTTGATGAAAACTAACATCTAAACATATTTGTAGATGAACCTGTAACAGAGATGGCTCTGCACACCTATCTGTGACATTGTATCCAGTGAATTACAATTTAAGCTGACTTTAAGTCAACAACTAATAAAAGTACCGAAGAGTATGAACAGCATCCCACAGTTGATATGCACTCCATATTTACAACTTGCAAGTTTAAAGTAGACAACAGAATGTAATACAACATACCAAAACTCCATTTTTAACTTTAAACCATTGGAACTTCAAAGTAGTTAATTGTAACTCTTTGAAATTCTGACATCGAATGCTACTTCAATAAATATTTCTAGTAATATCAAAATCCAGAAAGAAATAAGGTAGGAAATCATTTTGCAAGCAACCCCTTAGATTTTTATTGGTGCATATATACTGTAGTAACTATATATTTTTAAATGTGCTGCAATTTCTTTTTAGTGGGATTTCATTTTTTTGTAAAAATAAAAGGTTCCCTATCTAGAGGTGAAAAATAATACCAACTAGATCCAAATTATACCTGCTTTGGTGTCTTGAGAAAATGGCTGATCCTCACAAGTAGATTCCGTACCCTCCTGATCAGTTTCATTATCCTTTGGAATCTCCGTCTGTTCTAACAGGTGTTGCTGTTTCCGCTGCTCTCTCTCTTTCAAAATAATCTTAAAAAGAACAATATTTTTATATAATGCAATTTCCTAACGAACGAACTTTATTCGGTGAAAATCTTTTGGATTTCACGAAGTAACTCCTTACCAGTCCCCACTACTAGCTAGAGTTTCAACAGGATGCAAGAATGGATACATTTGAGGTGTGAGAGAATTTGAATTGTCATACATCTAGTTATCGTTGGCAGCAGACACTACTAATGAGGTTACGAACCTCAAGGTGGGGCTTAGAGGATAATAACTGATCTTCAGGCTACAGAGATGAGTTTTTATGGAAGAAATGGTAGCTTCATAGGATGGATTCTATAGTATCACATCTCTGCTGAACTCCCACTCCCCCAGACACTATGCCAAATCCCCAGGAATTTTCTGACCTGGATTGGCAACCCTAGCTGTTAATTGTATCTCCACTTTGGGAGGGACTATATGGACTACACTATTTTAAGAAGAAGCAGACTCATAATAGCAGGAAAGAGTTAACAGGAAAGAGTTAACATTATGCTGGGGAAGCTACAACGTTCAAATAATCCATTCAAAGATAGTAGATAGGTATGGTATCTGAAGAAGTGAGCTGTGACTCATGAAAGCTCATACTCCACCCCAAATTTTGTTGGTCTTATGGGCGTACCTGGATTCTTGCTCTTTTCTATTGCTATAGACAGACTAACACAGCTACCCATCTTGATCAATCTCCATTCAAAAGTAGTTCTTCAAATCACCTTTTGACTAATTTAGAAATAGGTTAATCAAAATTTGACACCCCTCCCCCTGCAAATTATTAGAATATTTGATCTAAGATTTCAACCTTTAACAAATTTTTTTGTATAGTAACAATCTGAAGAGCTTTCAACACAGGAAGGCATCTTTAGCTAAAAATGGCACTAGTTAATGAATGATAATCTGGAACACCCATTAACTGGAGGAATTTAAAATAAATCCAGCATAAATTATGTTAATGAATCAGAGGAATGAGTGAGAGTCTAGACTTTGATGAAAGGTTCTGTGTGAATGTACCTTTTTGAGTGATGTTGGCTTTTTTGCCTTGGGGACCTCTCTCTGCTTTCCCTTCTTGACCAAAGGAGCACTGGAATCCAGTGGGTTATGTGGAGACTTTTGTTGGCTTAATGGATGACTTTTTGTTACTGGCGTAGATTCCTTTGAAGGCAATGTTACTGCACCACCAACTGAAATAAAAGCAAACTTACTTCCAAAACCCAACTCTAACACTAAGATCCTTATTTATCTGTAAGTTCCATTACTATCAATTAGACAGAGCAATCAGATTATTCAGAACTAGCTTGATACCTGTGCTTCATTACGGTATTTAACTACTTTAAATCCAGTTACTGCCTTTCTTCAACTGTCTGCAGTTTCCTTGACCTGATTTTTACCTCAGAACACAGAGTTCTACAGCTGACCAATCAGAGAGGGGGGTGCAAGCAGGCAGGAGCCTGCCAGCCACACAGGAAAGCCAGGCCCCACAGGGAGACTGGCAACCCTTGTGAATTTTTAGGGGAAGACTGGGAGGTGCATTTTATCTCAAGACACATTTAATGACTCCCAATAGCATCTGCATACTGTTTAGAATGTGGGGGGGGGGGGTAAAGACCAATCAGGCCGTATACGCAAATGACTTTTGTGTTCCAACTGTCGGGGGGGGGGGGATGAGGTGTGGAATGTTGTGAGCTCCAATCAGCCTGCATATGCAAATGACTTTGAAAGGCTTTAACAGGGAAGAGTGGCCAAGCTGGCAGTGGGCAGGGGTGCAAGCAGGCAGCAGCTTGCCAGACACACAGGGAAGTTGTATCCATTTGCAAAAACACATTTTACCCCTTTTTACCCCCTAAGGGGGCGAATTTCTTAAAATCCCTTCTTAGAGGGTGTTTACATTATGAAAGGAATGTTCTCCCCAACATTCACGCTTCTAGGTCCAGGGGTTTGGGCTGGGTGTTGATAAGTAAGTCAGGACAGTTGTCTTTATCTATATAGATTATCAGAGTTCAGCATGTAAATTTCACTGAAACCTCTGAATGTACGGTGCATTTCTCTCTTTCTGGTGCTACAGAGTACCTAAGGATTTGTGTAACTTGTTAGCTGGGGCTTTTGATTTTAACAGTTCTTTATTCTACTTAAGAATGAACTGTATTGTGAGCATGACAGTTTTTGAAGAACATTTAATTACTTCAAATATATATGTCTGCCTAACATATCTTTCAAATTTATATAATCATTAGCTGGGATTTAAATTTACACTATTTTGAAATATGGCAAAATTGGTCTCATTTCTGGACAATGCTAAATTCTCTTGAAATTTCTCACACCTATGCACAGATTCTGTTTTCCTGTTCCAGAATATTCTTAGGCTTTAACCAGAATAATGAGCTCTACCTTCTTAAGACTGAACACTGGGAGAGAAACTACATTTTTGATATGTTATGGACTATATCCTACCATGAATCACTATATGCTTTCAAAAAGGAGATTACTATTCCCAAAATTTACTTAACTCCAATGGCAAATTTTCAAACACATTACTGAAAAGTTAACAAATATTGAGTATCTGTAGACATTCATTTTTATGAAACACAAAACAACTCCAAAGGTGGGGGAAAAACACTAATTATCCTTATCATAATAAAGAAAATAATCGTGCTTGTGGAAAAAAGGAACAGACAAAGTTTTACTTCTACTATACTTCTATAACTTTTAAATTACAACTAAAATAGTAGCGGAAACTATGAGGCATCTTTCATTATAGTGCACAAAGCTAGTTTCTTTTTAGATCTTCTGTGTCTTTATAACATGAATTACATTACATCCTTCCAATATTTCACTTGTACAATCTGTTAACAAAAAAAGTACTAATTTTGAAACCACCAAAAATTCTCTTAAAACTTGTACCTGAAAGCACCACAGGCTTAGGAGACTGTTTCAATTTCTCTGCATGCTGTTTCTGTTCCAAAGCAGCCAGCATCCCTGCCAAATCCAGCTGAACGGGAAGCTGGCTTTTCTTCCCACTACTCTTAGAGGACTCCTGCAGAAAGAGAAAGATACAGAAACTCCTTTCACCTTGGTAAAAAACTGCCTTTTTATCTAGCAAGCAATGTATATTTGATAGAACTGACACAAGACAAATCTCAGACATAAAGAACTGGTTTACCTGTGTTTTCCTTTTTTCTATTATACTAGATGAAACTTGTCTGCCAGTTTTTCTTCCAGGTAGTATATCTGGCTTGGGAGTTACTAATGCATTATGAGGAGAGCCATAAGAATCACACCCAGATTCTCTTGTTAGAATTACCTTTGAAGTACAGAAATACAATTAAGCCACCATGAACAGAAAAGTTACCTGAAAAAAGTTAAATTTGCTGGTCTAAGTTCCTAGGCAGGGCTAGAAGAAAATTAACAGCACCATCCTACGTACTGTTGGGACTTAAGAGAAGCGTAACTCTTGTTAGAATGGCACACTAAAAATCCTGTCACCCATAGAATATATTGTGTAGGGATGTGTAATTTGAGTTCGATATTCGGTAAAAATTACCAAATTTTACCTGATTTGGTAAAATTCAGTAATACAGATATTCAGTAATACAGATTTAAGTTCAGTAATACCAAATTTTACCTGATTTGGTAAAATTTGGTATTACCGAACTTAAAATCTGTATTACTGAATTAATTTCATAATACCGAATTTAAGTTTACCGAATTTATTTAGTAAAATCCAGGAAGCGTAGCAGCGCTGTTCCTTTGCTAAGGAACAGCCAAGAAACATGGCTTCCAGCCTTTTTTTACCAAATGGGAGGGGGGAGAAGGGAGGGGGAATGACTCAGAGGCAGATGGGGGGAGGGGGAATGGGTAAACCTTGCAGCAGCTCTAATTCTCTTGCCAATGGGATTCTCAAGAAGGAATGTATCTTTTTTAAACTATCGCAAGGAGTTAAATTAAGAGTCTTGCCTTAGTCAGCCTCCATTTTGCTCTGGCCTGGAGACTGAGAGACACTGCTTGCTGTTGGCATTCTCTCCTGACCTGCTTTGGACTGTGACTGGATCTGGCTGCTGCCTGGTTTGACAGTCGTAGGCTCACTGGTTTTTTCTCTCTCTTTGAGGGGAATGGGGTTGGCCTGGTGCTTGGCAGGTTTAGGGGTGGGGGGAAAGGGTTTGTTTTAGTTTGTGTTTTTAAAACTGTTTTGCTCTTTGTGGGGGGCTTTGGTTTGGCTTTTCTATAGGGGGGCTTTGATTTCTGGCTTTTGAAGTTGGTTACATTACTGTTCATTTTGCTGCTTGTTCTTCTAGGGGGCTTTATTCTGTTGTGGGTAATTTGTTTAATTTTATTAAATTCACTTGTTCTTCTGGGAAGAACTGTTTCCCCTTGTTGTTGGGCTTTCTTTACAGAAGTTTAGTTGGTATTTTTTGCCGGGTTCTATTTTCTATTGTCATAAAAGTTTGGCATGTTCAGCTGTTCAATTTTTGTTGGTTGTTCTTCTGCGGAGGAATGTTTGTTGGGGTGCTTGGTTCAGTTTGTTAACTTAACCTAGTGATGTCTGGGAGCACTTTCTAGGTATCTTGAGAGAGTTGTGAAGTGTGAACTTTTACAAAATGTTTTTAAGATACACTAGTTGTAGGTTTTCCCCATAGGGAATAATGGAATTGGTGGTGGCTGGGGGCACCTTCTTGGGGGGGGGGGAATAAAATCTTTATGAAACTGGGGGGGGTTGTTAGCAGGGCCGGCGCACCTATTAAGGCCAGGTAGGCAGTGGCCGCAGGCGCGGGGTGCCGGAGGGAGCGCCAGAGGAGGTGCGGCGGGCGGGAGCGCGCGCCACAAAGCACCAGCCTCCTATCCCTCCCACCCTGCGCCGCCGCCGCCGCCAGCACAAGCCCCCGGCCAGGCACAGCCACCGCGGGCAGGCATCTGTGGCGGCGCAGGCAACTGAGCGGGAGAGCTCAGAGGCTGCCCGCCGCAGCAATCGGGTCGTCGTCGTCGTGCACGCACGTCACGCATGACGTCATCACGCAGGCCGGTGCGTGCACTCATGCGCGCGTGGGGGCGCCCGGCCGGCCGGGAGCGTGGCAGACCCTTGCGCCGCCCCTGGTTGTTAGAGGACAGTTAGGAGTAGGTCCCCTGCAAATTTGGTCCAAAAATGATGCTTCCCCCCCACTTCCCGAGCTTCCCATAGGAAACAATGGCTGAATTTTAACCAATTTGCTCTATATTAATGAATTGAACTGAAGAACAAATTTGGTATCCCCCAAATTCCAATTTTTTTCCCAGTTTGGCATTAACAAACTGAATCAACTGATTTTTTTCCCTGTGCACACCCCTAATATTGTATCTTTGTAAACTTGTTCAGCACAAAACTATCATCATTTTTTTTTACCACATCTATCACAGATATGGAAACGAAAAGGTACAGACTGACTTCTTCTTAGGGGTGTGTGATTCAGGATTCATGATCCAGCTAAATAGCCAGATTTATGCTGTTCCTACTTAATCAGGCTATGCTGGATCAAACTGCAAAATCCTGGATCAGATCTAGGGAGTCAAACTCTGCTGGGCCGAATTTATTTTGCCACAGGCAACAGCAGCAGAGGTAGAGCAGCATTGGTATGGAGGGAAGTGAGAGGACAGTGACATGAAGTGAAGGCAAGCAGCATGCCATGGCAGGAGAATAGTGAGGCTGGAGGGGACCCCATCTCATCGTGCCCCTCCATCCCTGCCCGAACAAGCTGACACAGCCAACCTAGTGAGCCCCACCCTTGCTTAAGCTTGGGATTGCAGAGAGTTGGTCTTATTATTTATGGACCTGGCATTGCACAACATCAGTGTCGAAGGAGGGTTTATTTCCCTAGCTTCACCACCTGCGTGTCTTGGGATGGGACATAGGTTAGAAGGGCACCGAGCCTTTCCACATCTCCGTGGCCTTCTCCACTTCGACCATGTCCCACTGCCATATCTCCCTCTGCCCCAGAGGACTGGGATCCCTGGTTCCATTCCAGCCACCCTCCCTACACCTTACGGCCTTTGGTAGACAACATCCCACCAGCAACAGGGGATAGTATCGCTTCTAGTCCAAGATGTAGCTCCAGTAGTTATTTCATATGGTGACTAGAGATGGGCATGAATCGAATTACGACCCCAAAAAGGCACGAACCAGGCTGGTTCATGGTTCGTGAACCAGTGGTTCGGGGAAGCTCATTTCCACAAACTGGTGTACTGGTTTGTTGGGTCGTATTTAAAGGGGCAGTTTAAATGGCCATTTCCCCAGGGAAATGGACATATAAACTTTTCCTGCCGCTTGCAACTGGCAGGTCCCTTTAAACTGTCCAAACCCCAGCCCCCACCCCACCGCCACACTACCTTGAGCTGCGACCTGCGGTGTCCTCCCCCTCCTCCCGCGAGGGGCAGGAAGGCCATTTTTGGCCTCTTCTGCTGCTGCGTGGGCCCACAGGGCAGCGGAGGACAGCGAAAACGACCTTCTCGCCCCTCAAATGGCCGCTGCAGCCATTTGAGGGGCAGGGAGGCCGTTTTCAGTCTCCTCCACTGCCCTGCAGACCCATAGAGCAGTGGAGTAGGGCAAGGAGGCCGTTTTCGGCGTTCTCTGCCACCCTGTGGGCCCACACAGCAACGGAAGAGGCTGAAAACGGCCTTCCCACCCCTCGCGGGAGGAGGGGGAGGACGCCGCGGGCCACAGAGGAAGGCAAGTGCATGGCTGAGGCTGGGGTGGGGGCTGGGGTTTGGGTAGTTTAAAGGGCGCTGTTGCTTGCAAGCAGAAGGTCCCTTAAAACTATCAGCTGGCAGGCGGCAGGGGGAGGATCCCTTGCAAGGCAGGAAAGGGCCCTTTCAAACAGTCAAATGCTACTTTCCCTGCTGCTGCTAAGCGGCTGGAAAGGGGCATTTAAATCCCACGAACTGGTTTGTAACTGACCCCAGTTCCGTGCCAGTTTGTGGTTCTTGGTTCGTGAAAAGCCACGAACCACGAACCTCATGGTTTGGGGGTTTTTTGGTTCGTGCCCATGTCTAATGGTGACAGCCTAACAAATAGGTTCCACATCATATAATAACAGCATATTCCTCTTGGGATGCATCTAAATTCCTTAATCAGGTTAGCCTTAGTGAAGAATGGAGTAATGTGATGCTGAAGTTTGATAATGTGATAATTATTTATGGTCCTCTTTTCTCACTGAGATAGCTAAGTTAGAAACTATTTTCCAAGCTTGATTAAATTATTTTAATTTACTTTTTTGTAAAAATTAAACATAGAGAATAAAAAGTCTTTATTTCAATTACACAGACGTGTAGATCTGGAAGTCTAAAAGCTATCACAAATGTTATTGTGCTTTATTCCATTTCCTTGTTGAGTATATGTAAGAGTATATGTGTATGAATTTTATTGAAAATAAAAAGATTGGGCACAATCAAGTATGGAACAGAGATGAACGGCCATCTTATAATGGACAACCAATACAAAAGAAAATGTCCTACTTCAGCCTGAACCCTCGTAGCAGGGGTTGAACAGCAGAACTTCTGAGTCCCTGGCTTGTATTTTTTATCAGTAGCAACAGCTAAGTCAGGAAATTCTTCATCATCCTGAAAAAAATGAAAAACAGTGTTAGCTTGGGCTAGATTGTACAATAGTGATCTACCTTCCCTTATCAACAAGGTATTTGGAATTCTAGGATGTACCTACTTATTCCGAGTCTTACAACCAGCATCAAAGTTGCTAAATACATGCTTTTTCCTTCCTACTGATTAATTACTGAATTATTTGTAGTGAGTAGAAGAAACCCCCACATACATTCCTGATCTGGGAGCTGATAGAGTAAAGCCTGAATTGTTCTATCTTTAAGTCTGAATCTCTGCCAAAAAACTCTAGGCAAGACACACTGTCACTCCTACATTTGTAAGAATAATGCTGACCTACTTTATCTTATTGAAATTCTTCCACCAGTCTTATAATGTGTGTGAAGTTCTCTGGATATTCTAAAACAGTACATAAATACTAGGAATTAATCGTGCTCATTTACATTTTTTGGCAGCAATCAAGGAATAGCCCAATCAAAGTTAAACACCTCTGATTATTTCAATTTGAGAGTGCAGAAGGTGCATAATTTCTCCCGCTGAAAGCAATGGGATTTAAAAGGATGGATTGTGTCCTAGATTAATATAAATCTATCCAAGGCAATAACTACTATATGAAATAGTCAGGCTGTCTAAGCCCTAGTCACAGAATTTACAAAAAAATCACACTCAAATTAAAAAATTAATTTTTATGTGAACTTAGTTTTTCATGGGAGCAGTACAGATCCCAGTACCGCTACAGAAAAAAGATTATCTACTCCAGTGTACCATTCAAAGAACTTAAATTGGTGGGATGATTTGACCTGTGTGTGTATATACAGTTCCATCATCACTGCACATAGCACTGCAAAGATTAGCAAGCAACACAAACCTCTGTCCCCAGAAACTTGCAATCTTCATGTTAACATTAGGGTAGACCAGCATATTAATTCCAAACACTTAATCTCTTAGTAAAGAGATCAGTGCAAAGCCTTAAAAGCTAAATGACTAACAGCTAATTCAAGTGTATTTATTTTCTGTGAACCTGAATCACATTATGCTGCCTGCATTGCTGTATGTGCTACGGGCAACTTTGGCTTACTGATCAGACTTCGTACCTACTGTACTTAGTGATGTATGAAAAGAAGACAGTGTTCTCTGGTCCAGTAGAGGCACTCCTAAGTTTCTAAGGATCTGAGTTGGCATCACCTCAAAAGGCACACAGACAAACCTTTGATATCCGTGGAGAATGAGCTTCAGTACCTCAATTCGTGGAGGTTCTTGAACTACAATGTTTTCATTAAGAAGTTTCTCCACATCACTGTTTGACTTGGCCTTCTTCTTCTTCTTCTTCTTTTTTTTCTTCTTCTTTTCTGACATCTCTTCAACTTCACTATCACTAGCATTCTCTTTTGACTGTTGAAAAATAGAGCTTATAAGTTATATACATGGTTAAAGTGTTAAACTAAATTTACACAGCAATATCTGTCCTAAAGTTTAGGCTGTATTAAAAATACACTTTGATTCACTGGCACTATTGTTTTCATGTGCATCTGTTTCTGGGGTCATGGAACAGAAGAAACAGCTCCCAATGTCTTATATCAATCTTGTCCACAAAACCTTTATTCTAATTCCTTAATGCTTCATGTTTCAGCTTGAGTCTGTTACATCACAGAAAACAATATACCCACTCCATCACACGGAAAGGCAGAAACTAGGAAAAGGGGAATGGACTCTTCCCTGCAAGAACAACTGGAATATTCTGTTGGCCCTGACACATTTACATATCCACAACCACTTTCTACGCTTTGAAAGGGAGTATGTGGCTCCACTTTAAATATAACAAACATCTAATGATAATAACTTAGAAGTTGTGAAAGAATCTCAAGTGTCAAGGCTTTTTCTTCCTCCCTCATAATACTAGAACTCAGGGGCACCAGGTAAAGGTAATGGACAACAGGTACAAGACAGACAAAAGAAAATATTTCATTGTTCAATGAGTAATTAGCAATGCAATCCTATGCAAAGTTACTCCAATCTAAGCCTACAGAAATCAATGAGCTTAGACTGGAGTAACTGCACAGAATTGTGCTGCAAGACTGTGGAATTCACTTTCAGCTAACATAGTCACAAACACAGATGGCTTTAAAAGGGAGTTAGACAGATTCATATCGAATAGGGCCATCAATGGCTACTAATTATGGTAAAAAAAATGAAACGCCACACTGAGAGGCAGTAAACCTCTGAACCCAGTGCTAGGATGCAAATGAGGACCTCTGTTCACTCTGAGCCTGCTTGTGGGGAGAGCAGAATACAAACAGAATGAATGAACAAATAAATAAATAAATTGTGCTGTTTGTTGGCCCTCCAGGGCAACTGGTTGGCTACTGTGTGAACCAGGATACTGGATTAGAAGGAAAACTGGCTTGATCTAGCAGGGCTTTGCTTATGTTGTTGGTCACTCATCAGCTATGGTGGTGGCAGGAAAAGAAAAAATGGACAACTGTGCTTACTCACAATTACTTCAAATTTGGTGACAGCCTATATCTACAGGTTAATTGCACAGCCATGGGCACACGCTTGGCACCACAGTATGCTAACATATTCATGGCAGACTTGGAGCAACACTTCCTCAGCTCCCATCCACTGAAACCACTCCTGTACTTAAGGTTCTTGGATGATATTTCCATCATCTGGACCCAAGGGAAGGAAGCCCTTGAGACATTTCATCAGGAATTCAACAACTTTCATCCCACCATCAACCTGAGCCTGGACCACTCTACACAACAGGTACACTTCCTGGACACCATTGCACAATTACAATGGACAACACCACTGTACAACTACATAATGGACAGATAAATACCACCTTATATAGGAAACCCACCAACCGATACTCATACCTACAGGCCTCCAGCTACCACCCAAAATATACCACTCAGTCAATTGTCTACAGCCAAGCTTTACATTACAATCATATCTGCTCCAATGCTCTTGATCAGGACTCTCACTTAAGAGATTTACAACAAGCATTTTTGCACCTTCAGTACCCACCAAATGAGGTAAGGAAACAAATCAACAAGGCCAGACTAGTACCCAGAAACAGTCTGCTCCAGGACAAACCTAAAGGAACTAATAACAGAACACCACTGGTTGTCACCTATAGTTCCCAGCTCAAACCTATCCAATGTATCATCAGTGATCTACAGCCCATCCTGGAAAACGATGCCTCTTTCTCACAAGCCCTGGGTGGAAGACCTCTCCTTGCCTACAGACAGCCCCTCAACCTTAAATGACTTCTCACTAACATCCATGAACTAGCACAGGTACCAGACCCTGCAACAGACCCAGATACCAACTCTGCTCACATATCTAACTAGAAAATATGATTACAGGACCCAATGGCATCAACTACACTATCTCTCGAACTGTGGTTCTCGAAAGCTTATGCTACAAATGTTGGTTAGTCTTAAAAGTGCTACTGGACTCTTTACTATTCTGTCAGTATGCTAACCACAAAGCAGATAATTTGGCTTACTCCACACCAAAGCAAAGAAAGAATCTGAAGTAATACAAGTAAAGAACTTGAAATCTCCGTTCCAAAATTAGTAATAAATCACACCCCGAAAGAGTTTACAAATTGTTATATTCATCTAATGGTTCTGCTTATTATTATGACAAGAATATTGTGCAGTTGGTTTCTGAACTGCATTATTCCTAAATTTTTCTTCTTTACAATTAAATAAAACAAAACTAAAAACAGCATTTCAAATCAACCATGAAATTTGATATAACACTGTTGGAAACTGATCTTCTTACCTTACGATCTTGAGGAATATCAACTTTTCTTTCACTACCAGAATGGCTGCTGGCAAGAACAGAGGAAGGCGAAGGAATAATTTTCTTTGGCGTTTGTGAAAGAATAGTGGCCCAAGACACTTGGCTCTTAGCGAAGGAACCTGAAGATACCTGAGGAACTGATGTTTGACAGAACACCATATTCAAAATTGCTGAACAACTCCAACTACTGAACTTGCATGCAAAAAATTATGGTCTGACTTTGACTTGCCAAAAGAAACCACTAAAATAATCACTATTTTACTAATTGCAGCCAAGACAACCATAGCTAATGTTTGGAAGAGTCTCAAACCCCCAACATTAAAAATGTGTCATAATAAAATCTGGGACCATTTTCTGATGGAGAAAATCACTGACCACCTCAAGATAACGGAATCAGCTACTTTTTAATCAACTGTTTTGGAGGAATGGTCACCAGTCATTAAATATATGACTAAGTTAAATGCTATTAATTATAAGCTTTCCTTGTATGACCCAGGAGTTGTATGAATATTTATACTGCTGTTCTTTTCACTATTGTCACGATTAAGTGGTATTGAAATATTATTAATATCTTCTTACTCCCAATCTGGATTATTGTTAATTGAATGTATACCAAGAAGCATCTCAAGTTCTTTCCTTTCTTTGTTTAAGTTTATAGTTATTGCTAAACGTGTTCAATTTTGTACAAAAATTTTCTAAAATAAAAAGTTTTTTTAAAAAAGAAAATTGTCTCCTTTAAACCAGCTACTGTTCTTTAAAAGGTGGTCAGCATCTTTGTTCCATCCACATTCCCCCACCCAAAGAACTACCAAAACAAAGTCCACTGTTTTGAGGAGAAGATATGAAAAGTTCCACAAAAAGGGGGAGCACATTTTGGCCTAGACCTAACATCTCTCATACTTGCACACAGAGTTTTTAATAGCTGGTGTTCAAGTGAACCATCTCTCACCATTTCACTTTAAAACAATCATAAAGAACATTATGCAATCTATAAACCGGCACCAGACCTTTTACAAATGGAATTTATATTCTGGAAACGTAATTCTGAGGCCTGCCAGAGTATCTGTGGTGCCACCCTTCCCTATGGACTTCCACAGAAGAGCTATGCTGGCGGCGAAGCCAAGCAAGCTCACAACAGCACAGAGTGTACACTCCCAACAACCTGTCAGCATCCACCAATGGCTGCATTGCTCCCCTTGACAGGGCTGCAAGTGGCAGACAAAGGCATAGCCAATGCGTGGGCCATGATCTCTGCCACTCGCTGAAACTTCTATTTCCCCCTTCAGGGAGCAGATGGTCAAGGACCACAGGATCCTGCAATTATGGCATCCATACCAAGCTGCCTGGCTCAGGGGAAGCCCTCCATGGGGCGGGAGGCTGAACGCTGTGAGGGATAGGCCCCCTCACTCCTCGCTGAGACCAGGCAGGCCCTTGAGGCTTCGTCCCCTCACAAACACCCCTCTGGTGCTTGTTGATGTTGCCCCCCACCCCTGCAGACAGCAGGCATTCAGGGCAGGGCCCTTTGGGCGGATTCCCCGCGAGCATGCTCGCCGCACCTGGGTTGTGGGCCCGGGAAGAGTAGGTGATGGTGGCTGTGTAAATCACCTTCCCCATTAACATGCCCCCCCGCCCTGCAGTCCCTGACTGGCCACTCTCATCTGTTGCCTGTTTCTGCCACCACCAAGCCCACCTCTTATCAGCACAGTACGTTTGGGTGGCATGTTAGTGCTGAAGGAGGCGTTGGACCAGGTGATTCCAGGAGCTCAGGCCGGCACTCCAGGGCTAATCCCCAATCCCATCCCCATCCTGCAGAAGCTGCTGCTCTCTTTTTGATTCCCAGACACTACATCATTCCAAAATGTCGAGGCTGAGGTCCTGGAGGTGTCACAATCCTTAGTGAGCTGCTGCTTCCACAGCTTCCTGGATGCTGTGCTGAGCAGACTCCAGAAGGAGAGGACGTGCTTGTCCCCAATGGGGCTGGGTTCATCTCCCTCGAGGGGGTTCCCAAATGTCATAGGCACTGTGGACTATATGCAGTTGCTCTATGCGCTCCCGTCAAGGAATCCAAGGTCTTCTGGAACTGCCACAGCTACTGGAGCATCAACATCCAGGTCTCCTGCAACCCCTAGGCGTCTTTATGGACCTGGTGGCAGAGTTCCCTGGGAGAATTTAGGATGCCCAGATCTTCATGGTGTCCGACCTGAACCACCTCCTTGCCATGTGGCCAGGGAAAAAGGGATGGCTGTTGGATAGGTGACCCTTGGTGGGGGCTGCTGCAGGGAAGAGGCACCGACGCCTGTCGTATTTCCTATTCGTACTGGTGATAAGGGCTACCCGCTCTTCCCATACCTCCTGACCCCAAATCCCTCAGTCAAGTCAGCAGACCATACTGCCTACAACCAAGCTCACTGGCAGACAAGGATGGCCACTGAGAAGGCATTCAGCCAACTGAAGATGCGTTTCTGATGCCTCCACCATGCGGAAGGTCAGTGGGCAATGCAGCCCATAGTGGTTGCCAAGTTCGTGGCTGTCTGGGTCATCCTGCACAACATCATCACCTGGCAACAGCTTCCACTGCTCCTAACACAGAAGCCAGGGGAGAACCTCTTGGATAGGGACCCAGCTAGCAGAGTACCCAACTAGCTAGTTACCTATTCAAATAGAAAGAGAATGTTTATTCCCAGTCAGCATAAGCAAAGAAAATTTTCTTCATCCTTCCTAAGCATGCTTATGGATGAATAGAGAAACAATGCCTTAAATCTTTAACAGGCTGTAGAGTGATCTGACAGTGACACCCAAGATCTACCAAGTTATAGCACTTACTTTCAGTATCAGTACTTAAATTTCTTCCTGGGGACAGCCTTCTCACAGATACTTCTCCCTACCAAAATAAATAAATAAAAGGTATTGGTCTCAAGCACAAAAACAGATTAACCTTCATAATTAGCATCTTTAAAAAGGACTACTCAGCGGTTAATCTTAAAGGCAGAGCTAAAAGTAATTTATATAAGACAACAATACACAGTTTGTCTTGGGTTTAGGAAGGGCAGAGATCTGACACTCAGTTCTGTTGTTTGCTTACACTCTACTCTTCTGGTTTTTTGTGTTTTTTGAGAACACCAAAACTTGAGACTTTTCATAATTAACTGATAATCCCACTCAGTTCTAATAACTGCCAAAAAAGACTGGAACGCTAATGCCTTTTACTATCCACACACAACCTCTTGAACCCAGCTGCTATTTGATGTTCCAATACCCAGTTTTTAAAAAAAACACCTTTAATGTTTTTATTTTTAAATTAGCCTCATTTAAAATGAAATCATCTTAATTCAAGCATATAATCTCTTCAAAATGAATTTATGTCTCTATGAATTTATTAAACTGACACCTCTGTCAGTTATCATACACTACAAAAGTTTATTTATATTATGGCTTGACACTGGGGGCAGGGTCATACTAAAAATATTAAGTTAAATATGTTAAAAAAACATGTTTTAAACTATAAGTAAACAAATTTAAGCCAGACAAGACAGAAGTGATGTTGGTTGGAAATCTTGAAGGATATTGTGCTTCTGACCTTTGACGGGGTTCAGTTGACCTTGGATGACATAGTTAAGAGCCTAGCACTGCTGCTAGAGAAACAAGTAAATGAAGTGGTAAAAAAGGCCTTCTCCCAACTCGGACTAGCCTCCTACTTTGACACAGCCAATCTGGCTACCTGGATTCATGCCACAGTAACATTGAGCCCAGCCTTCTGTAATACACTCTAGACAGATCTCCCCTCAAATGCAACTTGGAGACTCCAGTTGGTGAAGAACACTGCAACTCATTTAATCTCAGGAGCTAGATGGAGCATGCATATCACTTCCATTCTGCAGTCACTCCACTGGCTGACCATCGGTTACCAGGCTCAATTCAAGTTCATGATTATCATATTCAAAACCCTTCATGGCCCTAGTCCCTCATATCTATGTAACTGCCTTTACCCTTATATTTCACCTTGGCAGCTTCGCTCATCTGAACAGGGCTTTCTGCAGATACTGCCTTGCAGTTGGGCAAAATACATGTGCTTTCTCTGTGGTAGCCCGTCTTATGGAATGGCTTGCCTGAGGTCAGAAAAACTCACTCTCTCCTACAAAACCGAATTATTCAGGAGGGCTTTCTACCTAGATTACAGAGCTGTGTCATAAGAAATAGTTCAGAGAGATGCCTTGGTAAGAACAGGGACCATAGACTATGCTATTGGATACTCTGTTGATGTAGATATTAGGGAGTTTCCACATTACTAAACATGCCATGTTAATTAGTTATGCTTTGTTTCAGAAAGATTTCATTTCTGTGCTCAGGTTTATGCTTGTTTTCAAATTTTCTGCTACCATACCCTATTGCATCTGCTCACAGAATGTCCTAACTGTTGTTGATTATTGTATTTTGCTCAATGAATGTCTTAGCTGTTGATTTATATTGTATTTCACTTGCGCTGTGTAATCCACCTTCGGTCTCAGAGAGAAAGGCAGACAATAAATAAATAAATAAATAATACAATGGTTATAGTCATAATTGTATGAACTTTTATTTAGAATTCCCCTGACACCCAAAAACTATTATTGATTTCTACTGTTTCTCCATTTGGCAAAAAATATAATCCAAGAATTTTCCTGATAACTTTACGAGATTATATTTTATGTTACAACTATAGATAAAATGGCGTCTTAATGGCTGTTAAATCATTCAATTCCAAGTACAATTTCATATATGGCAGCCTATGACACTACTAAAATAAGTTGTCTGTCTGTTCTTCTACATTTTTAATCTAAGAAGACAAACTGCCTGTTAACCACCCCAACAGGAAAATGAACAAGGCAAGTGGCTGCACACTGACAGATTTCTGTATAACTCTGCAGCAGACAACTAACCTCTTTGGTTATGAAAGCAGAATTCTTTGGTTTTCTTGTGAGTTTCAAAGGCAGCGTATCACCTTCAGCTGAGCCCAATGGCCCCCAGGTACAATTCTGAAGGTCAAGCAGGTTGTTACTCCCCAGGCTTTGCAACTTTGGGAAATCTGAGAGAGTAATTTCAAAGTTGGGTGCCGGAAATGACTCTGTATTTGGAATGTGCTTGTATTTACTGTTCACAGCTTTAGTATGCCTATCTAATTAAAAAAAAAGATTTTAAAACGCTTGCAATTAAATGAGGCACAAGAAGTTTTGTTAAATTTAATAAGCTTCTGTACATTACCTTCAGGTGGACAGCCACGTTGGTCTGCAGTAGATAAACAAAGTTCAAGTCCAGAACCACCTTAAAGATCGACAAGAGTTTCCAGGGTATAAGCGTTCAAGTGTTAAACTCTCGTTGTCAGATATAAGTAGGAATGGAGATCTGAGTCTTCTTATCCCAATCAGAAGGCCTTCGGAAGGGGTGTGACAAAGAGATAAGATAAGATGTGGAGGTTCAATGTGAAATGTAATTAGCTTGATTATAGCAGGGGAGGAAATGCAGTAAATTAGCATTTGAAGTGAGAGAAGAATCAAATATCCCTATTCAGGTCAGGGGGGGGGCACCTTCGTTCTGAATTTGTGAATGAATACAGTTTCAGCAATCCCACGTTGTAGTCTTCCCTTTATGTTTCTCTATTTGAGGACTGCCACTTAGGTCAGCAGTAGAATGGAAAACATTTTCCCACTTTTTTTTAGTGTTGCGATTTTTAATACCAGGATTTATGTCCATTTATTCTTTTTGCTTAGAGACTGACCTGTTTGTCCGATCTAGAGAGTTGAAGGGCATTGCTGGCACTTGATGGTATATATAACACTGGAAGATGAGCAAGTGAATGAACTCAACATGGTATAAACTGGTGTTAAGTCCAGTGATTGTGTTGTTAGAGTGAATATAGGATACAGTTGGCATCTTGGTTTATTGCAGGCCCTGTCTCAGAGTCCCTGTCCATGCTAGGAAGTGTATTATTATTACTGAGAAGTTGCTTAATACTGATGTGTGTGTGTGTGGGGGGGGTATCTGTGGACAAGAAAAGGTTTGCCTTCCAATGCCTGTGAGTGAGAAGTATCATTGTCCAGCATAAGTTGTAGGTCATTAATGATACGTTGAACTTGTTTGAGCTGAGAGCTGTATGTGACCGCTTGTGGGGTTCTGTCGTTGTTTCGTTTGGGCCTATCTTGAAGCAGGTTGTCCCTTGGTATCATTCTGGCTTTCTTGGTCTGTTTCCTCAAGTGGGTGTTGTAATTCCAATCACCACATTGGACAAACAGGTCAGTCCCTACACAAAAGAATGAATGGACATAAATCTGACATTAAAAACTACAACACTCAAAAATAGTGGGAGAACATTTTCATCTTCCAGAACTCAAACACAAACTTCAAGGGGAGATTACATAAGATTGCTGAATTTGAGTTAATTCACAAATTCAGAACAATGGCCCCCTCTAGGGCTGAAAAGGATCCTTCTCTAACTACTAATGCTAATTTTTTGTATTTCCTTCTCTGCTCTAATCAAGCCAATTACATTTCACATTGTACCTTCACATTCTATCTTACTTCTTTGTAACAGACTGACAGATTGCCATTCCTCCTTATATCTGATGAAGGGAACTTGACTCCCAAAAGCTTATACCCTGGAAATTCTTGTTCGTCTTTAAGGTGCTACTGGTCTCGAGCCTTGCTTACATATATCACCTTGAGTGCTTTTCAGTTGAAAGATAAATAAGTTTCATACAATAAACAAACACAGAAAGAAATACATATGGATTGTGTATGCACATGCAAAACCAATTAGATTACACTCCTAGTGTAGATTTTTCAAAATCACATAATCAATTTGAAAATCTAGTTTGAGCTTAATATATATATTATGCAACTCTAAAATAAATAGTTTAAATTGCAGAGGAAGTGAATGAATTGCTGAGGCTAAGCTTTAAGTTTACTAAAACTTATGCAAATAGACTTTTCACATAATAGAAACTACCAGAGTCAACTCTCTCATTTTAAACGCTCTTAAGTCAAACTTTTAGAAATGGCATTCAAAATACAGTGAGATACAGATAAAATATATTATCTGTGGATTAATTTGTATGTGAAATCTTTACAAAATACTGAATTAATTAATAATTGTAGATATACCTGATTTAACAGGACTTCTGCCACGCAGAGCAGTCTGAAATGAACTCCCTGTTGCTGTGCAAGAAGCGTCACCACCTTCGGTCCTTTTACATCGCAGTTTGGGTTCCTCATCTTTTGGTTGCTTCTGTACAAAAGCAACCACCAAAAATTTCCATTCTTTAAGTGCTTAGTTGCATATTTATGCTATACTACATTAAACCTGTCTATCATTAAGTAGCAGCAGGTGATGCTGCTTAATGTTAAATAGCCAATGAAAAAGGAGTACTTTGTATTTAATTTAAGTTTTGTATTTAAGCCGAAACTTCCACCAGAAATGCAAAAAACTCCCTTCAGAAACCATGCAAGAAATTTCTTATCAATTAATACAGCCCTTATTTTCCTCACAAATTCAGATGGTTTCCACTTATTTTACCAAAGTCATTTAGTTATCAGTAAAATTGTCCCCATTTGATTTTTAAAAAATTCCAAAAATCCCTCTGATTGGGAAAGGAACTTGTGCTGTTCTACTATAACAAAATAAAGGTAATTCTTAAGAGAGTGAAAATTTGGTAGTTAGATTTTGGATTATAACCAGGGATACCCCAACATTCAAATCATGAAGGTCTCAACCAAACTGACTTTATAGTCTTGTAATGATAATGAGGCAGAAAAGAGAACCATGCACACTATTCTGAACTCCTTGAAGAAAGGGAGGGATAACGGTATGATAAACAATTCTCCCTCAGAAATTGCTAGTCCTCTTGCCAATGCTCTTCTCAGTGGACAGTCCAGTAATGGAGATTATCAATGAGAGTCAAACAAGCAGAGGACTAGCAAGGACAGTGGGGAGAGGGGGATTTCATCCCTTGCCACTCTATTTTCCCTTTTCCTTTCCTAAAAGCCTTCATAGTCTTTCCTCTTTTACAGCTTCCTCCTCTCCTTCCCACCCACCAGCAAGCCTATCTTCAGCTTTCCTTCCTTTCCACATCCTGGCAGCCTATACCTGGGAAAACTATGCCCCAGTTGTATGGTGCCAGCTGCCAGGCTCAGATACACAGTGGGGAACCCACAAGGACTTGGCAACTCTAGCCCCAAGGTCATTGAGAATCATGGAAGAATGGGGATTTGAACCTCGGCCTCTCAGATCCTAGAATGAAATTCTAACCACAACATTGGCTTTTGTGGCGTGGCTGCTTCTGAACAGTAGCGAACAGCCTGACCTGGGTCAGTCATGGAACTTAAGTGGTGTCATCTTGTTGCGGCTAGTGGGCTTGGCCCAAGGCGTACTCCCTCAAAGGCCAAAATAGGCATGGAAAGAGTCTGTTTTCCCATCATCTTTACTGATAGAAACCAAAGCTACAACTAGTAATACTGTTGTAGCTGCCTAGGGCATTTGTTTCTTAAAGCTAAAGCACTGTTTCTATTATTTGGGTTTTTTTTAATCCCCCAGTATTTTAAAGACTTTTGATTATTCTGAAAACCTGGGGCTTTTCTCAGGTTTGTAGAAAGATGTTTTGTCCATTCATGGCTCCAGTCTCCAGACTCATGTGTCCATAGATTTGGCCACACTGAGAAGTAGATCTTTATCCAGCCCTGAATATTTTATGATGCTCCTCTATTCCACCTTATCATTTCCAAATTTATGGCAAAACCGAGGCCTACCATTTTGTACATGCAACAGGCCATGAAGTGACTAGGATGCTGCCTCTCCTCTAGCTAAGCCCCGGAGGATGTGCTAGTATAGTTGAGGACAGAAGCAGGGTGCATGACTGATAGTTCTGGCAAAGAGAAGCCAGCAGAAAGAAACATGTTTTGAAACAGATTAATATCTGTCATCAACAGCTATGTCCAGAAGGGACAGAGGCTTATGCCCAGGCAGACAGTTCAACGGAACTTGACAGAACTGCTCATAGCAGAGTTTCCTGAATACAGTAGAGTACTGTATTGGTTACCAGTCTTTCAGCTTTATAGTTAACCTTGTAATAGGTGGTTGTTGGGGGTTTTCCGGGCTGTATTGCCGTGGTCTTGGCATTGTAGTTCAGGAACTACAATGCCAAGACCACGGCAATACAGCCCGGAAAACCCCCAACAACCATCGTTCTCCGGCCGTGAAAGCCTTCGACAATACAACCTTGTAATAGTTGCAATGTTTATCCTAATGGCATTATAATAGGGATTGTGTAGACTGAATCTTCCAGTCGTAATACGTAAGAAGCTAGCTATCCATGCTGCACAGTGTACATATGGTCTCACAAATGCCCCCAGGAGCTACATAAGCTGGCGGAAACTAATAAGGTCTGAAGCACCTGACTTTGAGCATCAGGAAAAACTGAAGAACATTTCCATCTCCTGAAAGTAGAGCCTCGCTAGACATCCCTGCTACTGTTGCAATCTACTTCCTGATGCTGGAAAGGATCACTCACCCTGGGAATGTTTTCAGCCTCTTTTCTGATGAGAGACGTCTGTTGGACATACTGTCTCTCCTGTCGAGAAGAGCTGTAGAGCTTAGAGTTCTTATCACATCGAAAGTTGGGAACTGTGGATATATTTGGTGCAGCATCAACTGAACAAGAACTGGAGTATTCCCCAAGCGAATCGCATCCCATAAGACTCTGAGATGCATATGAGGAAAGAGAGGTGGTGGAATTCCAAGGCACATCTTGAAGACATTCCTGTTGTCTAAATAAATATATTGCTCTTTAGTTCAAGCATGACAATGCCTTTCAAGGAAAAAATTATTTTGTTTGAACACATTTTTACTGGAAGATCGAACATGCGTGTTTTCAGTTCAAATGTTTCCAACTACATCAAAGAAATGGAATACTTAATACATCTGAGAAAAATACTGTTTTCAGTAATAAATGGCCACCAACAAATCTTGGTTTACTTTACCAAGCATCCTATAGAAAAACAATAGACACAAAGAGACAGTGTTAAAACCTGAGCACAAGTAGTACCTGTTAAAACCAGAGAGAGGTGTATTAGCTTGAAGTATGCAATAAATCATAATCACTAACATACTGAGATATGGAAGAGGTTAAAATTAAAATAGATAAGCAACATTATATTCACAGGCTGCACAGCAAGTCTGGAAAACTACTTCCGTGCATAGAGCTGATGAACAACTGTTAAAGATTTCTAGTTATTGGCATCATTTTTTAGATTCAAAGGATTTTCTCCGTCGTGCTGCATACAGTACAAGAGGAGGACTTCCCTCCTCCAAGCTTCACAATGAATGACTTAGCCCCAATATATGGATCAAAAAAGCCCTACAGACAAGGATGATTTGAAGAAATAGCTAAAACTAAAAAAACAAAAATTAGACAGGCAGGGGATTTAAACCCTGTCCCCATAACAAGTGGGATCTGTGCACATAAGCTGCAGTTTAGAAAACTGTTCAACAACTTGGGTTGCTTAACAACCCAAACAGATATAGAAAAAAAGTTTTTAAAAATAGCTGACATAAAAAAATAGCAGGATGGCTAACTAGAGAGTGAGCAGAAAATCGGGTAATTCTGTAGACTGGAGGTTAAAAAATATGAACTGGGAGGAAGGGCGCAGGGTGGACAACAGGGAAGGGATGGAGGGGTGAGACTTCCCCTTCTGCACAAGTCCTCCCCAGGTTCCCTTCTTAAAAGAAATGCAATTCCCCTAGAAATAGATTATTCACATCAGAGCTCTTGGTTGCAAAATAACTTGTTGTAATGAGTCTGGAAGCGGGGGGGGGGGGGTCTTATGGGTTTGCATAAATACCACAGAAATACACAGTAACAATTAAATAAGATGCCCTCATCAGGGCTACAAGCCACTAGAGCCTTATTAATAGGCTTCACAACCAATCAGACAGTTCAAAATTATTGTGACCCACATTTCATTTCTCCTTCTCAGTTCATGGAAACCCTCTTTATGCAGTTTTCAATTTATTCAAAAGAATCAACATCTAATGTATCCTTGGTAGTCATTAAAACAAGGTTCACATCTCTCATAGGATAAGAACCCGCATGCCACATCATTTACATTTCAATATGAGACATTTAAAATTCCAAATCTGTAGCACTGAAATTCAGATTATCAAAAGGCAAAACCAAAAAATAAGGTCAACTTAACTTAAAGTACTGCAAATACTAACTTCCACATGGGCTACAATTAGGTCTCAGAACAATCCTCAAAAACATTATTCAGTCTTATCCTAATGTGCAGAGACAAGATTGAAGGCTTCCTAGTTTGTAACAAATTGCAGGTTATCAAACTTTCTAGTTTTTAACAATCTTAATTCTCAGTTCAGCAGGAGGAGAAACAGGAGGGAGCACATGATCCCAAGGAATTCCTGGCTTGCTGTTGCTGTGAACAAACATATTAGTTTGTGAAGGCTGAAAACAAAGAGTCTAATGAAACATTTCTTAAAGAATGCACAGGAGTAAGACATCAGCATGGATCCTACCTGTATTTCACCACTCAGGCGAGCAAAGTTTGAAACCTTCCTCCAAAGAGAAGTGTCACTAAGTTGAAGGAAGGTTCCTTAGACTAGAAGAACTTCCTCAAGGCTATGTTTGGATCCACCTCACCATTTATAAATAACCACTCATTTTATGATAAAGCTAATTCTAAGGAGCACAATCCCACAGTCACCATTATCTGTGAAATGAATTCTGAGACAAGTTCGCAACGTTCAAACTTCTGTCCCACAATACATTTCAGTTAACAGTGAATAAACTAAATGAACTAAACAGTGACTAAACTAAACTAAACTAAACTAAACTTTAGTTCACTACTAAAGTACTGAATGAATGTGCCAGTTTATTCCCAAAACATTGCATAATTTTTACCAAACATCTTAAAGAATCTTAAATTCAAGAATTTGGTAAGTTTATAGTCTCCCAAGAAACAAGATGAAGAAGGTACATACTTATCCACTGGAGGCTCCTGAACATATGGGTAGCATGTTGTATAATATCTAGGAAAGACACATGCTTCTGAGGGTTCTGACCATGCCACTGTTACCGCCGCATATTTTGGAACAAACGGTTTGACCTCTGCTGATAACTTGGTGCCCTGAGAAACAAAAGGGGGTTTGGCTACATGCACTTTGAAATTTACCAAAATATGTGAAAATCCCCATCTACGTGAACAACATGGACACAAGAAAGAAAAGTTGGTGCCTTGTTCCTCTACTCAATCAAAATAGGGCTGAAGAGATTAAATCAGGAAGTGGTCAGAATTGTATCAAGAATTAAGTGCTCATTCAAAAATAAAGGTTTTACAAATATCTGACTTCAGATCAGAATGTAAAAAATATCTTTATTGCATGCACTGCAGAAATAGCTTTAAAATCAAGACTGGGACCAGCATACCGGTGGGACCGTCTCTCTCATTATGTCCCCTGCAGGGTATTGCGCTCTGCAGACAAGCAATTTCTGGTGGTCCCCAGCCCAAAGGACATCTGTCTGGCCTCGACCAGGGCCAGGGCTTTTTCTGTCTTGGCCCTGGCCTGGTGGAACGCTCTTCTGCTGGACATCTGGGCCATGCAGGACCTGTTACAGTTCTGCAGGGCCTGAAAAACAGAGATGTTCCACCAGGCCTTTGACTAAGGACCAGTGGGTGTCCCCTACCTCCACCTAAGATCACCACCTTTTCTGCGGCTGCCCTTGGCCATGTGTTATGGCCATATGTTATGGCCTATATGCGGACTCTTGATTGTTTATCTAAGTAGCCTATGTTTAAGGCATCTGGACTAGTTTAACAACTGTTTTAAGATTGCTACTGATTTTACAGTTTTATGATTAATTTATTGTATTTTATGGATGTTGTGAGCCACCCTGTGCCCATTCATGGGGAGGGCAGGGTATAAATCAAATCAAATCAAAAGAATAAAAATCTCTTGATAGGCAACAGCTGCAGAAGCAAGCACTAACTTAGTTATTAACTGGGGTTAAAGTATTAGAAGCATGCTGCAGAATCACGGTCTTCTGTCTTGCACACATATTCCCTCCCTCTCACTTAACACTGGCTTAGCTCCAAGATTCTCAAGGTCAGGGTTCATATCAGTTAACTGTAAAGCCAAAGCCTGGCAAAACAGCCTAAGAATATGTAACTGAGGTGGTTGCATTACAATCCCCAGTGCCTCAACTCTAGTTAATGGTAAACTAGCATTACATTCGAATGAGCCCTATAGAAAGATTAAGCAGACCAAGAGACAAACCATTCAGTCAGCAGTCCAGTATCCTGCTCACTGAACACCCTCTGGTGGTTGTATATACTCTCGATAAAAAGACAACAGAAAAACGTTTCAGTCCAATATATGAATAAATATTACAGTTGTGCAGTGCATACATCTGTAAAAAGGTGGTCTAACTTTAATTTTTAAAAACTTTTCATGACTACTTTAGACAATAAACAGAACAGTCTGACACCTAGTTACATTCATCCTAAAATATATCCAGGTTCTCTTTAAAGCTGAAACCTCATTTCTATACAAATTATTATAGTTCCCTGATCACAGTAATCTTATAATTTCAGGACTGATTGTAAATTTAAAACAATAATCTCCACCCACGTTTGTTTCTCCAACAAATGTTAAAACTTCACATTACTTTTTAAAACTGCAATACTTTTTTAAACTGCAAAACTGCTACTTTTCTAAAATTAAACAATCACAGGATTCTAATAGTAAAGAGTCCAGTAGCACCTTTAAGACTAACCAACTTTATTGTAGCATAAGCTTTCTACAGCCACAGCTTTCTTCATCAGCTGTAGCTCTTGAAAGCTTATGCTACAATAAAGTTGGTTAGTCTTAAAGGTGCTACTAGACTCTTTACTATTTTGCTACTACAGACTAACATGGCTAACTCCTCAGGATTATAATATAAGCAGAGTAATGCTATTGTTTTACTTTTACCACAGAGATGTTAATAATTTTAAGATTACTGTAGTGAGCATTTGACTTCACCAGAGATATAATAAAGTAGCTTATTTTTGTATTCTAATCCAAGATGTATTCTTAGTATGAATTAAAATATCCTGAAAGACACCACTTATATTTGCCTCTTACAAGATAATAGCACTCCCCCCCACCCCCACCCCCGCATGAAAGAATGGGGCTGGCTTGATTTAGAAAATGAAAATCTTAGACTCAAGTTCATACATTACACAACATGGTCTAGAAAGGAGTTATTTGGAAATACTGAGGTTAGACACAAGACAGCAATGGAATAACACTCTATGTGACAACCGGTGCCAATATTACTTGCCCATTTCCTTCTGCCCCACTTCATTGTATTAAAAAAACACTTCCTGGATATGGATAATTACAGAATAAAATCTTAGACGCTAGGGGGTTGAATTTGGCACAAATTTTACAGGCAAAAACCTGTTCACCAAAATAAATGTGATAAAACAGCTGTGGTCTGAAAACAGTTCTTGCCACATTACATGGGTAAGTATAACTAATCCGCACAGCCCATTTTTTAGTTTGAAACGCGACTTGAGATGAGGGAAGGAGCCATTTCCGTTGCCACAGCCTCCCTGCTTCAAAGTGCGCAGACACAAGTATCCCCCCCGCCCCCCGCCATGGAATTCTGAGCAGAAAGGATGGCATAAGAAGGCACCAAATCAACATAATCCAAATTTGTATTCTAAAGTGTGGTGCTAGGGCCAATTTCTGGAGTTTAATTCCCGCAGAAACAGTTCCTGGTCACGGGGCCGGGGCAGACTGGAAGGCCAAAACGGCCCGCGATGCGCGCCCGCACCGCATCCCCTGACGGAAAGAGGATTCGCCCAGGCCGGCTGGGACCAGAGGCGGCCTCGGGGTCGGCCAGACAAGGGCAGGCGGCGACCTCCGTCCGGCTCAGGCAGGGAATTCAGGCAAGCGACTCAGCCCCCTTGAGCCTTCGCAGCCTGGGCCAGGGGCGAGGCTCAGGAAAGGCAGCCCCGGGGACCATCATGGCCATTACTTCACTTTCGAGAAAAACAAAGTTGTGAACACCCAACAGCGTTTTGTGCCCGCGCCGCAGTGTTAAGGCAGCATACACTTGAACGCCAGCCGCAAACAGCCTTCTCAAGGCATAATGGAGGCTGTTCACGCTCCCCCCCCCCTGGCTTTCTGATAAAAAGTCCAGTAACTGGCAGGCATTCAGCAAGTGACCCCTGCCGCCGCGCCTGGCACGGAAGCACTCCGCCTTTCTGCGAGTGAGGAGAATTCCTTTCTGCTCGAGAAAGCCTGTTAGGACTGGGACCAGTGACGGAGCTTAGACGGGCATGGAGACCAGGCGGACGCGCACCCTATGGAGCATAGCACTTCCTCGGCCACTCGAAGACCGCTCTGGGTTGCTTTCCGCGCATTGTGTAATAGCTGGGTGGGTGGCTTGATGAATCGGCCTTCCCTCCTCTTACCTCGGTGCTCGCTTCCCGCTCTGAAGTCATAGCGGGATGAGGGGGGAACGAGGTCCGAGAAAACCCCAACATCCGCCGACGACTCTCGGTCTATTCCCCCCGCCCCACAACAGCGCACACAAAAAAGTCGTATTTACGACAGCGCCCGCTTAACTGTCGTAACCAATCAGCAGCGGGGAAGTGCTCTCATGATGGCCGCCATGACACCAGAGGCAAATGGGGAAACCTTCAAGCAAAGCAGGCTATTGCCACGCGCTGTGGAGGAAGGGGCTAGGCTTACCGCTTTTATTTGGTATGGGATTTCTAGCGTCCATTGACTGCAGGAATTTTGTTAACATGTTTGCTACCATTTTATGCTATTTAACCCAAATTAAACATTAGCCAATTGTCTTCCATAAGCCTATTTAATGTTAAGTCACAGTGTTACAAACAATTGTATTCTGTGCACCATAACTAACAGTAAATTTTCATTTCTACATTTGTAAAAATGTATAGCCAAACATACTTTTTCTTGCTGCATTTCAGGTTGATTTACTTCCCACTTGCCTAGCTCTACCATCATTTATGCTGCATTTGGGAATTACTTATACAATGGGATGCATTTCTCCAGCATCTGACGAAGAGAACGGTGGTTCTCGAAAGCTTATGCTACAGTAAAGTTGGTTAGTCTTGGTGCTACTGGATTCTTTACTATTTCTCCAGCAGTACTTGCTTCACTAGATCATAGCCAATGGTTATAACCAATTGTCTGGTAAAGTCTATTTAATAGTTAAGATTCTTCTACACAAGGATTTTCACTGTTTCAGAACAGCTATATTAGGCCAATCCATTTATTTCAACCTTAGCTATGAACATGATCCTTAAAAATCTACAGTTGTGTATTTAATAGTCTCAAATATCACTATATTACCACCACATGTAACTATCGTATTTCTCAATAAACATTTATGAACAAATATTGTAGACTTAATTTCTAGCTTAGATTCAGTAAGTTTCCAATGGTGGGGGAGACTGCAATACACTCAATACTGCAGGACCATATTTGGTTACCAACAAATGTTGCAATTGTAAATATTGCCATTCAGCAAGTTGAGTCCCATCTAGACCTTAGTTGAGAAAGTTACAAAAACTCATCATACCTTACAATTAATTCATTGTAAAAATTCCTATCTATCCAAGCGTTTCAAAGCTTTCCTCCCAATTATTAAATCTGAATTGGCCAGATTAATTTACTGTGAAAATGGGTCAAATTGATATTGTCATAACAACCCTATCTAGTACTCATCTCAAAACGGAGCAGAAAAATGCCATTAATCAGTACTCTAGAGCTAGGTGATGAATAAGAAATTCTAATCCACTTAGAGGCAAGTCAAATTTAGTAAATACAGCAAAAATAAATTTCAAATATATTTTGTTTTATTTGATTAGACCTTTTACTATTTAATGAGATCACATCAGTAATCTGAGATTATCAGAACTGTGCCTACTTCATATTAATCCTACCTGGTCTATGTGTACCAGGGTTGAAACAACCTGTTGAATAATGGTAGCTAATTATCTTAGCATCAACATTCTGCTAAGAAATAGGTTGAAAATTTACTCGAGTGTGGCTCTTGCCAGGTTTTAGAATCATAATATAAGCATTAGAGTAACATTAGCAAGATACCAGACTCAAAGATCTCATTGCACAGTTGACACAGCTCATAAATGTAGTCAAACTTCTAGATGCATAAGCAGTTTTCTTCAAAAAAAAATCTTGCTTTAGACCTACTATAAGCCATCACAATGATGCCACGGGCTTTGAAGAAAAAGCTGTAAGGACAATTTTTCTTATTATGACTAACCCTATCACTAAGCAGCCATATATTTTCTTCCCATAACATGCTGAACAAGTCATGTCTATGATACTACACCCAGTCAGGCTTTGGAAGACAATATGGTTACATCAAGATCTTTGTTTTAAAGAAAGGTTAATAGCTGTAGCAATGTTTCAAGAGACAAAGGTAAACAATAGCCAGTAAAAACATTGACATTCCTGCCAAAATGCTGTTTTGATTAATTGCCTAACTCTAGAAGCCTCTCTCATTCTAATGAACACTACCAGGCAAGTTTTCCTGTTTCCTTTAAATCAAATGAAAGCTTTAAGAGTGCAATACAAAACAGTGAATAATAAGTTGCTTTCAGCTAGTAAAAACAGATTCTATTTGTTCTGCCTACTTAACAGGGCATTATAGACATGGTTTGGATTAGCATCAGCTAAAAAACAATTTAATATGTTGAGTTTATTGTAGCTCTCACCCTTTGAAAATTTTCCATTATGTATTCACTACATTCTCCTCTTTAATTTTCTATACTTCTCAATCTACAACAGTTCCATAAACTAGTTAAGGAACTACTCATTTTCAAACAGTTACAACTGATTTACATGCCAGTTTCAAAACTTTTGTTTTTAATCATGCAAACAATCAAGAATATATAATGCCATTTTTTCAGGTGAAATCCATGAAATATACACAAAGTAGATTATCTAGTATTAAAAAAATTTATTTCATCAGGCCTATTTCAACAGTTGAGAAGCTAAATAATTGCTCCAACTGCTGCAGAAATAAAAACACTAGATCTTTGAATCTATTTGAGAAGCTAGTCAACAAATACGTAACTTGTAAACTTTATTGAACACAATGGACAATCAAATAGGCATTTAACAGCACAAACCATAGCAGCCTACTTTGTTTGCATTTTACTGAGCTCTGTTGCTGTGAATAATACAGCTCATGCAGCTCATGCACAAGTACATTTTGTACATTTTTTCAAGTATTCACTGAATACTACCAACATATATACATCCATATACATAAAGTTCCAGAAGATTTGTGTAGTTTTTAGAAGTTATTCATTTCTGCTGGCCTTTTGGAAGTGGTCTTCTAAAAAGGAGAATGTGTGGTTCTGTGGAAAGAAAAATAGAAATTTCAGTAGTATTGTTTAATAACAGATAAAATACAACTCTTATGTATAAATGATCAATCCGTATAGCCATTGTTTTCAACATACTCGATGCTAACAGTGTTACTGTCCATGCAAGGATCTGCTGCCTCTGAAATAAGAAAACTGATTTTTCCAGAAACTCAAGATGTCCAAAAAGACCTCGCCAGACACACCTATTCCCACTTACCTGGCTCATGAATCATATAGTGGACCCAGCCAAGACTCTGCTGTACACCAAGACTTCGCCATTCCTCCTCAGACATTAGATGAGTCTTTGGTACTTGTTTTGACAGTTCTCTTGGTAACATTACGTGCCTACATGAAAATAATTAAGACAAGTTATATTCTTTCAGCAACATAACTGTACAGCTCAGGAAGAATAATAATCTTCTGTCTCAGGTGCGGCTCAGGAACATTTCAAAATTAGTAGCTTTTGAAGTTTTTACTATTGTTCACAACTTATGAGACAGATACTCTCAAGTTAATGTCTTAATATTTAGATTAACAATATTAACTTGGTTTATTTTATACACCAGTACTTTGTTGCTACAAGGCCTGTGACAATTACTTGTGTTTAGACAAGAACACTTGTACAAGAGATGGTTCCTTCAGGCCTTAAAGCAAGTACATGGAAAGATTCCAAGGTGGACAGGTTGCACCAACATTTCAGAATGTAAGTAAACCTCAGGAATCAACAGTTTGTCTGAATGCTATAGTACACAGCTTGGGGGAAAATGGGTTGCCCAGTCCACATTTATACTTTTAGATATTTGTAGCCTGTTTTTTCCCCCTCCTCAAAGCAGTTTACAACCACCACCAGCCCGTGAGCCAAATTAGAAAGGTTACACAGCAAGTCTCCCTAACAAAATGAGCTGGTTTTCGAAAACCTGTATCATACCAGCCTTCACGTTCAGAAGGCTTTTGTTTATGCCAACGCCTGGGAAGTCAGACCGCCATTCCTCTCTCTCGCTCATTTAAGACCTAAAGTGGTCATCGTTCGCCTAACCGAGCCCGGAGTCGTTGCGAGAATACAACTAAAGGGGAGCCAAGTATTAAGTTCGCCGTCTCAAGGCCACAGGAACAGCCACAGGTGCCCTTCTCTCAGCTTCCCAGCCCTTTCGAGAAGTCCATTTAAAAAGCACCCCCCCGCGCGCCCCACTTCGTCCGTGTGGGTCTGCCACAGCTATCTTCAAGCAACCACCATCCTTCTTGTGGAGCGGACTCGCCTGCCCCTCTTCTTTGTTTCCTTCCCTTCCTATAGGCCGCCCGCCCGCCCCCCAGGCGGAGGTTAAGAACAATGGAAGTAGCTCCGTCTCAGACTGAGTGTGCATGTGGGGGTGGGGGGCACACACGTCGGTTTCAAACGGGCGGGAACAGGGAAGCAAAAAGAGCGAAAAGTCGGATCAGTGAGAGAAAGGAGAAGGTAAGCTCGCTGTGAACGCCTGAGCCAGGCAACCAGTCATACATAAAAACGGACAAAACACTGGCAGAAGCCCCGATCACTAAGAACCCTTATAAGAAAACTCCCTCTGACCTCCGCAAACCCTCAGAACTCTCTCACCGATATTCGTAGTTCTCATCGAAGTATTTATCCGAATAATAGATCTGTTTATGCGACATGACGGCAGCGGGGGGTCGCCGACGCCTCTTCTGCCTCCCAGACCACAGCAACAGCGCTCCTCGCAGCCAACTGACTCGCTTAAAACTAGCGCCCCCGCCCAACTCAATTTGAATCCACTAGCTCAGAGCTGATTGGAAGGCGGCACGGACTAATCGGAGCGCGCTCTGCCACGTGATAGAGTCAGTTGCGATTCAATTCTCTCACGCACTTCAGCACGCTCGGGCTCTCGCTCACAGCTTCCACCAATGAGATAGCGCCGTAAACGAACTCTAATTTCTGCCCCCCCCCCTCTTACTGAAACGTTATAGACCGCCAATAAAATTAGTAGTGGGAGTGGGAAGCTGGTGCGCCCGCGCTCCGGCTTTCGGGATGGGGGGGGTGAATTTACCGGGCTGAGATGTGTTTGTTGTGGTAACAAGTTTGAAGAAGAGCCGCATTATGTTCCGGTGGTAACTGACTCTGCTTGGTCTGAAGGAAACGCTAACTCCCGAGAGAACAGCTTGACCCTCTCCTTCTGATTTTTGCCTTTCTGCTTCACCGAAACTGTTCGCTGACTCATGAAAGCTTACGCTGGAGTAAACATTGTTAATTTTTAAGATGCCGCTGGGCTTTTAAGATTATTATAGTATTATTTTGTTGCTTAGGTGAACACCGCTACCCCAAGGAATTATTTCCTCACTGCCAGAGGTCTCCACTCTGCTCTCCTTGGCTTTTCTTTGGTGAGCTGATTATAGGGTTGCCAGCCTCCAGGTAGTGGCTGGAGATCTCCCAGAATTACAACTGGTCTCCAGGCCACAGAGATCAGTTCACCTGGAGAAAATGGCTACTTTGAGGGGTGGACTCTATGGAATTATGCCATGCCAAGGTCCTTTTCTTTTCCAAACCCCACTTTCTCCAGGTTTCACATCCCAGATCTCCAGGAATTTCCCAACTTGGAGCTGGCAACCCTAGCTGATTAGCTTTCATGGCTCAAGCTTCCAACGTTATATATGCCCACCTGTGTGTCTAATTGTTTATTAAAATTTCCACACAGTAAGATTTGCTTTTATCCATATTTATAGAATCACAGATCGGTTCTTAATAGTGTTGCCAGCTCCAATTTGGGAAATTTCTGGAGATCTGGGGAGTGGAACCTGGAGAAACGTGGAGAAAGTGGAATTTGGGGAGGGAAAGGACCTTGGCATGGCATAATTCCATAGAATCCACTCCCCAAAGTAGCCATTTTCTCCAGGTGAACTGATCTCTGTGGCCTGGAAACCAGTTATAATTCCGGGGGATCTCCAGCCACTACCTGGAGGCTGGCAACCCTAGTTCTTAACCCTCTGTAGTTTTTGCCTTTAAATAATACAGGTGTCCTTAGCACCTATATATAAGGGCACCTAGGTTTGCCTTTCTAACCCAGAACTTTTGCTTTCCGTATAAAAGATAAAAGATGCAGAAGGGAATGATCTCGCCACAAACATTGGCAGTCCATCTTGCTATTGCTACATGCATGGCCCACAACCCTGAGTCAACTTTCCTCAGAGATCCATAACTCTAAAGTTCCTTATGCTGATGGATTGCTGGATCTCCCTGGTTCTGCCTGTATACTGATATATTTTGTTTATTTACAACATTCTTATACCACGTGCTTAGTGTAGCTTATAAAATTAAAAATTTAAAGAATTAAAAGATACACATTAAAATCCAGCATCAAAAGCTTCAGGCCAGAATAAATACATGAATCATTAAAAACAGACGACAGACAATTTAAAACAACAGTTCCCAGGCTAAAATAGTGTTTTTAAAAAATCTCTTAATTAAAAGCCTGGGCGAACAGAAACATTTTGAGCTGGTGCCTAAAAGAAAGCAATGTAGGTGTCATGTGAGCAGCAAGGGGGTGGCATTCCACAAGTGAGGTGCCACTTCTCTAGTTTCCAATCCAGTGGACCTGGAGGTGGAGACACAGAGAGTTGGGTTTGGGGGGCTAATCTGAACTAGTGGGATGGACAATATGGGAGGCGGTGATCCTTCAGGTACCCTGGCCCCAAGCTATTTAAGGCTTTAAAGGTAACAGCGTTGGGCACTTTGAATTGTGCCCAGAAACAAATAGGCAGCCAGTGCAGATCTTTTAGCACTGGACTGATAAGATCCCTGCTTTCCACCCTTGGCAATGATTTCGCTGCTGCATTTTGGACAAACTGAAGTTTCCAGACCATTTTCAAAGGCAGCCCTGCATAATGCACACTACAGTACTCTAACCTGGAATTAATCAGAGCATGGATTGCTGTTGCTAGATCATGGTTGTCAAGGAATGGTCATAGCAGGTGTATCAGCTGAAGGAACCACAGACAAGATCTGGGACTCCAGCTGTAGGCCAAGATTAAGCAATATGCCCAATCTGAACCTGTTCCTGCTGGGGGCATGTAACCCCCTCTGGGGTAGGCTGGCTCTGCAGTCCCCAAGCAGCTTCTCCATTGACCAATAGTACCTCAGTCTTATCTAGATGGAGCTTCAACTTTGTGGTTCTCCTCCATCCCATTACCATCTTTAGGCACATGTTCAGGACTTCCACAGACCCACTTGATTCAGTTGTGTGCAATCTGTATATTAGTGGAACCTTACTCCAAATCTCCTGATGATCTTTCCCAGTGAAACCATCATAGATGTTAAATAGTATGGAGTGTGGTGGTGGGAGATGGAATTCTGCAGGACCCCACAGCATAAATGCCTTGATGGACCACGCAGAAATCCTCCAGCACTACCTTCTGGATGTCAGGCTGTGGCTTATTAAAAGTTGCAATCCAGACTATCTCTTGCAATTAGACATGAGTCCATTGATTTCAAAATTTTTTACTGAATATAAACAACCATTATAGTCCACTGACCAAGATGCAATATCTTGGCTGGTACACGGGTATTGTTACGAATGACAGGCAAAAGTTAAGGTACAGAATAGCAAAGCCCAGCGATTCCCATCCTCCCCCCATAGTTCTCAAAACAAGCGGCTTGAAGCGGAGAGAGTGAAACTTTCCCATGGTTGGAAAGGCTGTAGTCATAACATTCCTCTTCTTTGAGATAACTGTTACTGGGTTACTTGTCACCTGCAAAAGAAGAGCTTATAACACTGACAGGATTAAAATGGAGTCTGTTTGGTTAGACTATACAAGGAACACAGTCAGACCTGACATTTCTGCCCCCTCTAAAATGTCCTTCCCCCAGGTTTGAGAGGATAGAGATTGTGGAAAGATTTTACTAATCTAGGAGCATGAACATGAATAGCCTCCACCCACTCATCAAACCCAGAATCAAAGTCCTTCCATCTGATGAGATAAAACAGCTTATTACGTTTGATTTTAGAGTCCAAGATTTGTTGTACTTCATAATGGATTTGGTCATCAATTAAAGTTGGAATGGGAGGAGCACGGGTATGCCATTGATTTGCTGGGGGGACCTTTTTCAACAAGCTGATGTGGAAAGTAGGATGGACGTGGCGGAGGTTCTTTGGCAAATCAAGTGCTACAGTCACTTTGTTGATGATTTTACGAACAGGAAAAGGTCCCAAGTATTTTAGTGCTAATTTACGGCTGGTTTGAGCGACTTTCAAATTTTTTGTAGATAAAAAAACAAGGTCTGGTTGTAATTCCCAGTCGGCCGCACGATGGCGATCAGCGTATTTCTTATAGTCCTGTTTAGCCTTGTTAAGATGTTGTTGAATGAGAGTCCATTGTTGAGCTGCCTCCCCCCACCATTCTGAAACGTCATTGGAGGCTGTTGCGGGGGGAAGAGCTTCAAAAGGAAACGGTTTAAAGTGATAGCCATAAACTACTTTGAATGGCGTTTCTCCAGTGGATGCATGTACACTGTTGTTGTAAGAAAACTCTGCTAGAGGCAATAAATCAATCCAATTGTCCTGCTGAAAATTGATGTAGCACCGGAGAAACTGTTCTAATAATTGATTAGTTTTTTCCGACTGTCCGTCAGTTTGCGGATGGTGGGCGGAGCTTAAACCTTGTTCAATTCCCATGAGTTGCATAAGCTCCCGCCAGAAGTTGGCAACGAATTGTCCGCCTTGGTTGGATATCACCTTTAATGGAAAAGAATGAAGCTTTACAATATATTTCAGAAAAGTATCTGCCAACCTTTTTGCCGAAGGCATAGTAGTGCAGGGGACGAAGTGGGCTTGTTTTGAAAATAGATCCACTACGACCAAAATACGGGTGTGATTTTTTGAGGGGGGAAGGTCTGTGATGAAATCCATCGAAATAATTTCCCATGGTCTACTTGGAGTCTCAAGGGGCTGTAAAAGTCCCAGAGGCTTGCCTTTTCGCGTTTTGGCGCTGAGGCAAATGGGACACAAAGCTACATATTGCGAAATGTCTTTGCACATGCCTGGCCACCAAAATTGTCTTTGAATTAAATGAAGGGTTTTCAAATATCCGTAACGGCCAGCTGTTGGGGCGTCATGACAACATTGTAGTACTTCTTTTCTTAAACTATTTGGCACATAAAATCGATCACCCCAAAGCCATTCCCCTTGTGCAGATTGGATTAGTTTCTCTTTGGGTACATTCTCCCCCTCCTTTTCGACTTCGCTTTTCAGTTTTTGTCTCCACCCCTGATCTGAGTGAGGAGGTTGTGTTGTGCAGCTGCGCGTAGTAACCACACACCCCAGTTGGGTAGGCGAAAATACTGTGTCTATTGTCTCCTTCCTCTTGCTTTTGAGTTGGGGCATGCGTGAAAGGGCGTCCTCTAGGAAATTAGTTTTGCCAGGCAAGAATTTGAGGGTGAAGTTGAATTTTGAAAAGTATTCTGCCCATCTCAATTGTTTGGCGTTAAGTCTCCGAGGACTGCGTAACGCTTCTAAATTTTTGTGATCTGTCCAAACCTCAAAAGGATAGCGGGCCCCTTCCTGCCAATGTCTCCAAGTGGAGAGCGCCGCTTTTACAGCAAAAGCTTCCTTTCCCCAAACATTCCAATTTCTTTCGGCTTCAGAAAATTTTCTGGAGAGGTATGCACAGGGTTTGAGAATATTGTCCGTCCCCCGCTGCAGGAGGACGCCCCCAGTCACGGTATCGCTGGCGTCCACCTGTACTATGAATGGGCAATTTTCATCTGGGTGTTGCAGCACTGGTTCGGATATGAACTGCTGCTTTAACTGGTCAAAGGCTAATTGGCATTGTGGTGTCCATAATAATTTTGCCTTTGGTTTTTTTGCTTGCTCCCCTTTGTCTTTAGTTTTTAAGAGTTCTGTGAGGGGGAGAGTTATTTGGGCAAAGTTTTGTATAAATTCTCTATAGAAATTGGCAAACCCCAAAAAGGATTGCAGTTCTTTACGATTTGTGGGGGTTTGCCAGTCTTGAACTACTTTCACTTTGCCTGGATCCATTTTTAACCCATCTTTTGAGATGCAATATCCCAAGTAATTGAGTTCAGTTTTGTGAAATTCACATTTAGACAATTTGATGGGTAATTTATTACACATGAGAGTGGTTAATACTTTTTGCACTAAGTTTACATGTTCTTCTTCCGTTTCTGAGTAAATTAACACATCGTCCAGGTAAACAACTACTCCTTTATATAAAAATTCGTGCAACACTTCATTGATCATGGACATGAAAACCGAAGGGGCCCCGGACAAGCCAAAAGGCATAACTAAGTACTCGTACTGCCCTAAGGGCGTATTGAATGCGGTTTTCCACTCATCCCCCTCTCTTATACGAACGTGGAAATAAGCATCTTTTAAGTCCAATTTTGTGAAGATCTTACCTTGGGCCACGACGTTGAGTAGATCTCTGATGAGAGGTATGGGATAAGCGTTTGTGGAAGAGACTGCATTAAGTCCTCTGAAGTCAGTGCACAGTCTTAGCCCTCCATCCTTCTTTTTAACAAACAGTACTGGTGCAGCTTGAGGGCTGTTTGCAGGTCGAATAAATCCCCTTTGGAGATTGGTGTCAATGAATTTTCTGAGTTCCTCTCTTTCATTTGGGCTCATTGGATAAAGTCTACCTTTGGGCAATGTGGCTCCAGGGATGATTTCCACTGCACAATCTGTCCTCCTATGGGGAGGTAAGGTGTTGGCCTCTTCTTCGGTAAAGGCTTGCAAATAGGCTCTATACTGTTTAGGTATTTGGTTAATTTCCTCCTGCGTCAGGAGTGCTTGTTCTATGAGGGTAGGGTTGTTGCCCCAATTTTGGTCCCAACGATGAGTTTTGCAGCTGTCTGTCTTGAAGGTGACGCTTCCAGCTGCCCAATTAATATCTGGGTTGTGGTCCCACAACCATCTGCTTCCCAAAATTAACGGGTATTTTGCTGTAGAGCTAATTACAAAGGATCTTGTCTCCCAATGTTGACCCATGCCTGTAATGACAGGTACGGTTTCGGTAGTGACTGGATTCATATTTGTGCCATCCATCTGTTAAAAAATAACCGGATTTTCAAGTTCTTTTATTGGGAGCACTAATCCATTCACTAGAGCTGGTGCAATTATATCTCTGGAGCACCCAGAGTCAATAAGCGCTTGCACCCGAATATGAGTCTTTCGCTCAGGATTAACTAATGCAACAGGTATGAATAGTATGGACCCTTGAGGTCTATCCACTATGGGAACTGACTGAGTTTTGATCTGCCGTTTGGGTCCGTTTACGACAGATCCATTTCGTTTCCCGAATTTGGACTTTCGGGTGCTTCTTCACCGATTAGAGCGGTTGGGTCAAAGTCCATAACTTCCTCTAGCTCTAATCCTCTTTCGGGAGGATTTCTTCTGAACATACCTCTCCCTCGCGAAGTTCGCGGAGCGGGCGTTGGGTGGGACGGCTGAGGAAGGGTGGTAGGGGGTTGGACGCCTTGGTGGGAACGGAGTTCTCTGCACCGGCCGGAGTGGACGTTGCACTGCGAAGTGACCGCTTTGGCCACAATGTAGACACAGTCCTTGTTACCATCTAGCATCTCTCGCTTCTCTAGCTGCGTATCCTGCCCCTCTGCCCCCTCTGACAATTATGGAGGTTTGCCGGTGGCCGGCCGATTGCTGTTGCTCCACTAGACGCCCTTCTTGCATCCAGTTCTCTACTTCACAAGCTAATTGAATCCATCCCAAGAGTGTGGGGGGATTATCTTACATAAGGGCTCGATTCAACAGTCTGGGATTCATGCCTTGTTTGAACATAATTATTTTGGTGGTTTCCTCACACCTTGGGCATTTGGCAGCAAGCTGTCAGAATTTTGTAAAATAGTCTCTAGCCAACATGCTACCTTGCCTGATCGATTGTAATTCTGTTCAGGCTCTGCTTTCTTCTAGGGGGTCTTCGTATTGCGCTTGGAGCGCATTTACCATACCCTGTAGGGAATCTAATTCTGGGGCCCCCAAATCGTACAAGGCTACATACCATTCCACTGCTTTTCCTTGCAGACGCAATGCCAAATGCTCGATTTGACTCGCTTCGTCTCCGAACAAGTGTCCCCAACGATTGAAAAATTGTAGTGCTTGTACTAGAAAAAATCCCAACTTAGAGGGATCTCCATCGAAAGTAGCTTCCAATTTTACCCATCCCATTGGTAACTCTTGTGGTCTGGCAACCGGTGCTGGGAGTGGGTAATATTGTACAGGTACCAGTTCTTGCCTTGGCTGCCAATTGGGTTGGCGCGGGAGCGGTTGCATCGGAGGATACTGGGGCCTTGGTTGCGGGATCCCTTGGGGTCTTGGCTTTGGAGGACCTGGCAGCCTCGGCTGAGGTCTCTGCGGTCGCGGAGCTGGAGGGCCTTGTGGAGGTGGACCTCTCTGTCTTAGCAGCGGAGGAAGCCTAGGCGCTGGAAGCCGTGGGAGAGTCGGCTGTCCCCGCGGTGGGAGTACCGGAGCCTCATCTTGCGGCTGTACTGGTAATCCTCCTGGGAGGATCGGAAGTTCCTGCAGCTGCTCTTGTGGCTGCCCCGGCGGCTGTTCTTGGGGCTGCTCTTGTGGCTGATCCTGCGGCTGTTCTTGAGGCTGCTCTAACAGTGCCTCTTCCTCCCCTTCCAGAGGTCCTCCCGGTTCATCAGGGGGAAGTTCCTCTGGTCTCTCATCTGCTGGCTCCTGCGGTTGTTCCGGTGGTTGTTGATCGTCCACAGGTATTAGCGGTTGCTCCCTCGGGATCATGGCCTGCAGGGTGGCTAGACTTTGTCCAACAACTCGACTGGAGGCACCCTCTCCCTGCGAAGGGCCTTCCTCTGATCCTCCTACAACCAGTACAGAGAGCAGGTGAACAGCATATGCTAAGCTCTCCTCCATAGTACAAAGTCTCTCTTCTAATATTTGTACACGTTCTGGGGCCGCCGTGGGCCCCACCGATTCTGCATACTCTTGAGGAGTTTCTTTGGGAAGTTGTGTAGTTTCCATATACTCCGTATAGGACGCTGTCGCCCGAGGCCAAGGCCGAATTTCTCCCACGCCCTGAGCCCTGTTACATTGTTCTGTTTCCATTCTCCCCACCAATATTCCTTTGGCCAATCCGGTCACCGCCGAAATCCCAGCATTGACTGCCAAAGTTTGGCTCTGTAGTTGTATCCAACTCTGTTCGGTTGGCTCGCGTTGCCCCATCCACGGGGTACTTTCTGCGTAGTCCCAACTCATCACGTCGCGATGGGAGGTTTCCCACATCTGGGTACTTTCCGCAGCTCTTCGGTTCCACTCAATTTGATCGGCCTCTCGATTCCAGTGGTACCATGGCTGGCTATTTGGATGCTCTGGTATCGAGCTGATACTCCATTTCCCGTCCATTTGCAACTGAGTAAACACCACACTCACTCTCCTGTCCCTCGTCTCTCGCGGCCTCGAGCCCCACTGCCTCGGCGTAGGCAGGGATATCAAAGGTTCTGCCGCTGTCCTGGGCCTAGTTTCGGCTCTATCAGGTGCGAGGGTAATCAGCGCAGTACGTCTGGACTCCGTTCCTCCCTGAACGGGTCTTGGAGGTTCCAGTCCTTCCGAACCAGGGGAGGTGTAAGGATCAACAAAGGGTCCCTGTTGGGAGCGGCCTTGGTATCCGTCTGCCCCGGTTTAGGCATTGGAACAGATGTGATTCGTAACAAAATGTCAGGCTGTGGCTTATTAAATGTTGCAATCCAGACTATCTCTTGCAATTAGACATGAGTCCATTGATTTCAAAAGATTTTACTGAATATAAACAACCATTATAGTTCACTGACCAAGATGCAATATCTTGGCTGGTACATGGGTATTGTTACGAATGACAGGCAAAAGTTAAGGTACAGAATAGCAAAGCCCAGCGATTCCCATCCTCCCCCCATAGTTCTCAAAACAAGCGGCTTGAAGCGGAGAGAGTGAAACTTTCCCATGGCTGGAAAGGCTGTAGTCATAACATTCCTCTTCTTTGAGATAACTGTTACTGGGTTGCTTGTCACCTGCAAAAGAAGAGCTTATAACACTGACAGGATTAAAATGGAGTCTGTTTGGTTAGACTATACAAGGAACACAGTCAGACCTGACACTGGAATCAGCCCATTAGAGTGGAACCCACCAAGGCACAGTAACCCCCATTCCCAACTCAAACAGCCTCTCCAGAAGGATACCATGGTTGATGGTAGTGAACACAGCAAAGAGGTCTAAAAAAATAAATACGGACACTCGTAGCAAAGATTATCCATCAGAGCAACCAATGCTATTTCCATCCCAAACCCAGACCTGAATCCAGATCAAAATGGGTCTGGATACATTTATGCTTGCAACTTTTGTTTGTTCAGTTTCACCACCTACCCTCAAATGTTCAAGGACTTCCTATTTCCTTCAATGATTCCACCTTTTCTTCCTTGTGCTCCTTAAGCCAGGCATACACTCCTGGCTTCACCACCTTAGCCAAAGTAACACAGCCAAACTGATTTCATCCAAATACCTTGTTCAATATTTGTTTGCGTTTAGCATGATTGAAGAAACAATTTTTCATTTTTTTATTTAGGATAATTCTATACCACTCGTTCAGAATTCTTCTTGAAGCTGCTTACGGTTAATTCAACATAATAATATAAAAACAACAATTCAAAACAAGCCATTGGACATAAACAGTGTAAAAACTGTCCATAAAACAGAAGCAGACCTTTACAAAAACTGGTGGGATAAAGTCCCTAATTAATAGCCTGGGTAAAAAGATGTGTTTTGACCTGGTACCTAAAAGAGAATAAAATAGGCTCTATGTCTGTTTCAAGGGGGAACAGCATTTTAGAGGCAAGGTACCACCACAGAAAATACCCTTTTTAGTTGCCAGCCACGTCATCTCTGAAGACAGGCACAGAAGCAGACCTTAACCAGCAGTCTGGATAGTATGGGAGGAGATAGTCCTTTAGGTTTATCTAAAACGTTTTTTTAAAAAATAGTGTTAAAAATTAACATTTTTCACTTGCATAAAGTGCATATACAATGCACATTGAGTAGAAAAATTTATTCTAACTGCAGGATGCCTAATTACTAAATGCCACAGATGAAAAACAGTATTGTGGCAGTCCAATTTATTTATTAGATTTTTGTCCTACTCTTTCCCTAAAGTGTTCAGGGCTGCGCGTGCGCGCACATGCGCGCACACACTCACACTCATTATTGCTCTGAGCAGTTAGGCTAAGAAATAGTAACTAGCCCAATCACCCAGTTACCTTCAGGATGACTTAACACCCACTCAGAGCAGTTTACAAAGTATATTATCGTTATCCGCACAACAATAATCACCCTGTGAGGTGGGTGATGCTGAGAAAGCTCCTAGAAGCTGTGACTGACCCAAGGTCAACCAGCTGGCTACAAAAGGAGTAGTGGGGAATCAAACTCAGTTCTCCAGATTAGAATCCTGCGCTCTTAACCACTACACTGGCTCTGATTAGTATAGTCTCTAAGCATAAATATTTATATCCTATCTTATTTTCTTAGATTCATTATTTTCTTAGATTGGTTGTTGCTAACAGTTGTTGCTCGAATGGCAGGGCCAGAAAGACTGGCAATTCCAGGGACAAGCCCTCCCCTCTGGGATCAAAATCAGCTGACTGACCCTGCCTTCAGAGAGGAGGAGCTTTATCCCGAAAGTATGGACTGCCTCACTCCTGGACTACCGAGAAAGGAAGCTTCACGGTAAGTGAACACAAATTTTCCAACCCCTAAGCATAAATATTTATATCCTATCTTATTTTCTTAGATTCATTATTTTCTTAGATTGGTTGTTGCTAACAGTGCAACAACCAGTTGCATGGATGTAGCACAGAAGTGTCCATTGACAATATGAGAATTCACTGATTAAAACACTCATAACCAAATCTGGTGAAAGCTTCTGTCACTCCCAAGTGTCCCCTACAATAGACCAATCTTAGAGCCAAACTACAAGTGATGCCTGAAACTAGTTAGATACTTGTCAGCTTCCCTCAAGTTTTGATGGGAAATGTAGGCAGCTTGGTGGAATGTTGGACAAATGACCGTTAAAAGTCCATGGATAGCAGTCGGAGAGCCAAGCTGCGAGACCAGGATGCCTACATTTCCCATCAAAACTTGAGGAAGCTGACAAGTGTCCAACCTGTGTCTGGTGTCACATGTAGCTTGGCTCTTAGGTGCCTTCCTGAATACAAACAATGAAGGACCCTTTACATCCAACTCTAGCAGACCATTTGAGAGGAAACCACAGAGAAAGCCCATGGCTATGACCTATCTGTTGCTGTTTGGACAATTCTAAGAGAGGATACAACAAGAAGAAGGCTGTCTGAGGAATATAGCTGGTACATGGGAATATACCTGGAGATGCCATTGACACCATACCACATTGGTTCTTAGACAGCTTTCAGTTTTGAATGGAAAAAGTGGAATATTCATATAAGATAAGATCAGGAATCATGGCTTAGTGCACTGCCTTCCCAGCCTATAAGGGCTTAATGTGTAATAGCAGCATAATATGCTTACAGGAACAGCATTCAAATCTTGTGATAACTATGCCTACTGAGGACCAGTGCATAGCGTTAGAAAGAGCTACTTGTCACCAGAGTAGTGTGCCACTCACTTACTTTATCAGGTCAGTTGTTGGTTGACCAAAGAAAATTGGACAGAGTCTACTCTTCATATTAATTATGTCCTTTCCTTCTGTTTCAGTGTGGCTAATGCAGAGGACATCATATATCAATGAATTCCAGAGAGATGGCTGTGTTAGTTTATGGTAGCCAAAATAGCAAGAGTCTCATGGCACCTAAGACAACTAACTTTATTGTGGTATAAGCTTTGATGAGCCAAAGCCTACTTTATCAGATTCATGCATCCAATGAAGTAGGTTCTGGCTCAACCCCCCCCCCCAAAAACCTTATCCCACAATAATATTTTCACCCATAAGGCACCATGAGACACTTTGTCTTATTTGTGTGTGTGTGTGTTATTGATTCTCAAGCAGAGGTTTTTTTTAAAAAAGCAGGATATTGAGTTGTGTAGAAAATAATAGACTTTTGGTACCACGCAGAGGGCATTAAACTTCCTGTCTGTAAGTCTATGTACATACTTACGTTGCTTGTTTTGTTTCTCTTTAATTTTTTTAGTTCTGCAAAATATTTTGGAAATTTTAAGTCAAATGTACTTTGTTTCAATTCTATTTTCAAATATGCCCACATTTTTAATTTGGCATATAACATTGAAAAGTTTTTTTTCTCCCGAATGAGAAGTGTAGGATCACAGCCAAAAGGACTTTTTGTACTGTCCCCACTTCAAGGAATCACAACTGCAAAAGCAGTTGCTGGTTTATAAAGAATGTGTGATTCACATTCCTAACATGTGCCAATGACACATAATCTTTATTCTGTTATTTATATAGTGCCATATGTGGGCAACAGCTCTTTCCAGCTTTTTTTAAAAAGTATTTTGCCTGAGGAATTCATTATTAATCCATTTTCAAAGTCTCCTATTACTCCTGGTGTCAAAAAAGACAAGCTGACTGATTGGAATCAAGTATATAGACATATTAATATACAACAGTGTAAATATTAAAATGGCAGTGTTAAAACTCCATGGATCTTCATTTCCTTGCATTTCATGCCTCCTTTAACTCTTAATTGAATATACTTTCATTCTAAGGGCCTTCCCAGAACATGCAAAGTTACACTTACTACCCATTTGTTGAGTGCAGAACGAAAGTCTTTCCTTAGGATTGCATTTCTATTGCAAGGATAGCAAATTTTTCCAGCACATAAATGGAGATGACTCTGATCCAAACTGGTGCACATGGAGTCCTTTTTAAGCAGCTAAAATCCTACCAATCAGCTGTCTGATGGGAAAAGGGAAGTAAGAATGGGACTTCAGTTCCCTCTCCCTCCAGATCAGGAGAATTTTAGTATTTTTGAATTCCTGTACAGCTGTGAATGATTGCTTTGACTCATGCAGTGGTAGCTTTCCAACCTGCATATAGGGATTGACATTCTCCTAGAATTACAGCTGATTTCCAGACTACATAGATCAGTTCCCCCTGAGGAAATGGCAGCTTCAGAGGGAAGATTCTATGGCATCACATCAATGCTGAGATATTTCTCTCCAGACCTTTCTATCCCTGGACACAGTTTTTGATCCTCTAGATGTTTTTAAAGCCAGCATTGGCAGCCCTGAGAAGTGCCCCTTGGACTATGTAAAATATTTTCTGGTAGCGTTAGAAGCCCCCCACCAACTGATGGTGGGTGATCCCTGCTCCCAGCCACCACCCCTGCTGCCTCTCACCTGGCCAGTTGTGGGAGGAAGATGTGGGAATGGGCTTAGGAACCCCCAGAGGTCTCCCACACACTCCAGAGCACTTCTGTGTCAGGCCAGGAGGTGGGTCTGAAGACTGGGAGCAGGGGATCCCACACCCTCACTGGAGGGTTGGTAACCCTAGTGGGTAGTGAGTTTCTGGTAATCACCACTGGCTCCATCATGGGACGCAATAACGGTGGACTTTGGGTGTGTTGTTCAGGGCTGTTTGGGCCTCTCAGTCAAGTCCCCTCCCCTGCCAGCTTTGCTTTAGAGAAACCAAGACTCGGAAGGCTTGGCAATATTTATTTATTTATTTATTTAAAGATTTCTGTGTGGCCTTTCCACCCAGTACAGGGTCCCCAAGGAGGTGAACATTAAAAACATTTTGGAATATTAAAACCAGTGTTTTATATATATGTATATATATAATTTATATATATTAAAATCAGTATTTTATACACACACGCACATATATATATAAACAATTAAATACAAAATAAACAGATAAACACACAAAGGAGGATGGCTAATAAGAGTTAATAAGGAAATGTGAACAAAACAGTCTTCATCCACTGGTAGAAGACAGTGATGGAGGGGGGCAGATGAATCTTCCTGAGGAGAGAGTTCCAAAGAAGGCTCCTTCTCTAGGGTTGCCAGCCTCCAGGTGGTGGCTGGAGATCTCCTGGAATTACAACTGATCTCCAGCCAACAAAGATCAATCCCCCTGGAGAAAATGACTGCTTTGGAGGGTGGACTCTATGGCATTATACCCACTGAGACACCTCCCTTCCCCAAACCCCACCCTCTCCTGGCTCCACCTCCAAAATCTCCAGGAATTTCTCAACCCAGAGCTAGTAACCCTATCCTCAGACTGCCACCTGTCCAGCCTCAGATGGCAGAGGCACCTGAAACTGGACCTCCAAAGATGACCACACAGGTCGGGTAGGTTCATATGAGAGTAGGCAGTCCTTAAGATATGCCAACCCTAACCCATATAGGGCTTTAAATATCAATATCAACACTTTGAATTTAGCCCAGAAGCAAACTGTGAGCCAGTGTACGTAGAACAAGACTGAAGTGATACGGATTCTACGACCACTCCAGTCAACTTTCTGGCCACAGTATTCTGTACCTTCTGTAGATCATATTGCAGAATCTAATCTCTGTGTTACCAGGATTTGCACCACAGTGGCAAGATCTTTCCAGCCCAGGAAGAGTCGCAGCTGGATCACCAGCCATACCTGGTGAATGGCGCTCAACAAACTATGGTTCCTTAGCAACCCCCAACGACTACTACAAGTTCAGTGGGCATCCTTTTCTTAAAGCTACTGGTATTTCTGTTATTTGGAGGAGTTTTAAACCCCCAATCACTCATAGTTCAGAAACAGATATATTTATAATAAAGTGTAAATAATCTAATTCTATTATTAAATACATACACAAATCAATATACGAAGGGTCAATGGGTTGGATCCAGACCAAATTGACAATTTCTACTGATTGCCTCCTTCATGCTGCAGACCGCATCTTGCCAATCCCCTGCATCCCTGATCCCCCAAGAGCAGTATTTTATGGAGATCAGTGAGCTCCAGTGGGAGTCAAGAAGCAGGAAAGTCCAGTTTCACTGATGGAAAATTTAGGCCCTTTCCATATGTCCATAAAGGAATGGCCCACTCACCAAATGCTGGCGGCTTTTCCCCTTGTCTCCATTTTCAAAACGATTGCAGGCTGTTTGGCTTCCACTTTTTCGGCTCCTTTTCTGGGACCGTGAGAAAGTGTGGAAGGGGCCTAAATTTTCCACCAGTGAAACAGGACCTTCCTGCCTCTTGACTCCCACTGTATGTATTTAATAATAGCATTAGGTTATATTTACACTTTCCTGTGATCCTAGAAAAGGTACCAAAAAACCAGAAGCCAAACATTTTGAAAATGGAGACATCTGGAGTCAAGGGGGAAAGCTGCCGGCATTCAGTGAGTGGGCATCCCTTTAAAGACGTGTGGAAATGACCTTAGTCTGGATCCAACCCAGAGTAACAGTCCAGTACGAAAATTGTAATCCAGCCTTATTTTTTTTAAAAAATATATCAGCAGAAGATCTCTCTCATCTTAGCATTTTGTTATTTTGGTTTTTTGAAAGCTATGCATTCCCTCTCCTTTGTTGAAGTACATATCTAGTTAGACTTTTCCTTAAAAGGTGAAGAGTCATACATTGCTGTCTCTCCATGGAGAGACCTCATCATGTTTGAGGAGAAGCAGGATTATTTCACAAAGGCTGAAATTTGTATATCCACTGATAATCTGGATAAGTTCTTTGAAGAATGCTATCATGTTTACAGTATTAGCATTTATTACTTATTGTGAAATAAGTTGTAACACTGGCAAAATAAGGCCATTTGTTTTTCTGCACAAATCATTAACTCTTTGGACTGGATCTTGTTTTCATGTATGCTCTGCAATGTAATTAGCACACCTGTATCCTGTGAAACTGGAAATACCTTCTTCTTTTTGGTAACTCTGCCTACCTTTTTGCTTCTGCAGTTTGTAGGTTTGTGGATATATTTCTCAGCAAACTGAAAGCAAAGCTTCATGCATCTGTCAAAACTGGGTTTTGACTCTCAAAATCATATGCTAAAAAAACTGTTATTCTTTAAGATACTGTGAGTCTTTTTGTTATTTTATTAACAAGAGTGGACATTTATTTAATCTTCCTATTAAGTCCCACATTAATATATACTTCAACTATATACTTCAAATAAGTCAAAAGATTCTCAAATGTGCTTTTTAATATCACATGAAAAAAAATAATTTCGGGTGGGTATCCACGTTGGTCTGAAGAGCAAGATTCGGCTCCAGTAGCACAAATAGCAACTAGATTTCCAGGATATGAGTTTTCAAGAGTCAGGGCTCCCTTTGTCAGATACAAAGAGCGGGAAAAGGTAGGAATCTTTATAATCCAGGCAGAAAGTGGGAGGAATATTGCAAATTAGAGTGTCAGGAAGCGAGCTCCGGAGGAGTTAGCTGTGTTAGTCTGTAGTAGCAAAACAGAAAAGATTCCAGTAGCACCTTTAAGACTAACTAACTTTACTGTAGCATAAGCTTTCGAGAATCACAGTTCTCTTCGTCAGATGCTATAATGCAAGTAGAGTAGGGGTGGAAAGTACAGAAAATTAGCATCTGTAGTGTGAGAAAAATCCAATGTCCTGCTGCAACCCTGGGTGGGTCAATGGTTTCAAATTTGCAAGTAAACCCAATTTCACCAATCACATGTTGTGATTTTCCTTTGACGTTTCTCTGCTTGAGAACTGCTACTCTTAAATCATCAATGGAATATCCTGGCAGATTAAAATGTTCTCCCACTGGTTTTTGAATGTTGTGATTTTTGATATCAGATTTATGTCCATTTATTTTTTTACGAAGAGACTGACCTGTTCTCCAGTATAGAGAGTTGAAGGGCATTGCTGACAGTTGATGGCATATATAATGTTGGAAGATGAACAAGTGAATGAGAGTGAGATGGTATAGCTGGTGTTGTTGGGTCCACCGTCCAGTGACTGCATTATTGGAATGAATATGGGGACAGAGTTGGAATATTGGTTTGTTGCAGGCCCTTGTCCTAGGATTCATGTTCGTGTTGGGAAGTACATTGTTGTGAGTGAGGAGTTGTTTAAGGCTGGGGGGGGGGTTGTCTGCAGGCAATAAAAAATGGCATATTTGTATAGTGGCATATTAGACCCTCAATAAGAATCAGAAAGATTTGGAATGTAGTCTCTGTTAAATTGTACTAGAGTTGAACCAAATTGATAATATAGAATTTAGAATATTATTTCCATAGCAACTGCTGGCCTATCACAAATGCAGAATCTCATGGTAGAAAATTTGATACTCAAACAGGAGATTATAGTATATAATACTTAGTTTTACTAAGATCTATTCCTCAGACTATGCATCACCCCACTGTCCCAGACTTTGCTGATTAATGAACACTTTTTTTTAGATCTTAAAATAATGTACACCCATAATTAACTTCAAGGGTGTGACTAGCTTCACAAATTCATATGCTCAGGCTACTTGTTTGTATTACATTATATACTTACATTGTGTTCCTTATTTAATCAAGACCCATTGCATGTTAATTACATTAGTAATTTTTAATATGAGTAGCATAAGCCTTCACATAATGGCATTGCTGTGGTCTTTGTTAAATAAAGAACACGATGACTGTGTGATAGACAAGTTAAATTGAAAAGGGGGAGAGAGAGAACTAGCCCAAAGAGAAAGTTTGACACATCACTGTAGGGAATGTTAGTGGTGGTGGTGGAGAAAGCCCTCAAGTCAGATTTGACTTATGGTGACCCCTGGTGGGATTTTTATGGCAAGAGACTAACAGAGGTGGTTTGCCATTGCCTCCTTCTGCAATCCTGGTCTTCATTGGAGGTCTCCCATCCAATTACTAACCAAGGCCAACCCTGCTTAGCTTTGGAGACAAGATCAGGCTTACCTACTGCTTTTTAAAAACACTTTTAAACTATATTTATGAATATTTGGTTGTTTCGTTGTACGTTCTGTTTGGATTTTTTTTTTAAATTGGACTTTTAAAAAATGAAAAATCAGATGAAAAGGAACAGATGGCACCAGGGCTGGGTTCAGTTCAGCCAACTGATTTTCTACGATTATGCTGCATGAAAACATTGTATCTGCCTACAATTAAACAAAACCTACATAAATAACTCAGTTGAGCTCAGATATATTGCCTGCTCCATATTACACATTTTCTCATAAAGTGTAACATCAAAAAATGCCACTGGAGGGCTCATTGATTCCATTTTACATGATTGGGAAGGTACTTTGTTGTGGGTCAATAGCAATCAGTCATGTGCAGCTCAGTGCCATACGTATTACTTGGAAATTCCAATGGAGATAAGTTCGAGTAATTATCCACAGGACTGTAGACTTAAGGAATTACTGTTTTTGTTTGATGTTTTGTTTATTTAAATAAATGTCTTGCCATTATCCCTCTCCCTAATGTGGGTGAGCAATCATAAATTACAAATAAAGAATAACATGTTCAATTAAAACACAGCAATGGCTAGCATCTCTTCTCCTCCCTTTTCACTGGCTTATTCCAGCTTGTTCTGCTTTCAAATGTTGGCTCAGTCACAAAAACTCATTAGGTTGCTTCAGATAAGTCATCTGTCTTCCAGGATTAGTGAGAGGAATGAACTTCATGTATGGCACTGTCATTTTTTATGGAAAAGAGTGTGGCAAAATGTTATATATATATTTAAAAACACACACACACAAGGCAGCCCAGAAAAATAAAGGGTTTCAGAAAGATGCTCAGTATGGAGAAAACTTTTAAGAAAGTATGGAACATCCTCTTGAAATTTCTCTACATGCTGCTGTTGTGTAAACACAGATCATGAACTTGAAAATGCCTCAGTTGATCATAGTGTTTATGGTAGGACACATTGTCTCTGGTTTATATTGGAGATAGGCTGTGAATATGAAACAAGTACAGAAACTGGTAAGCCGCTGGAATGTGCTCCTCATGGTTGATGCTATAGTTGCCAATTCCGGACTAGGGAATCCCTGGAGATTTTGGGGGTGGAGTCTGAGGATGGTGGGGTTTGGGGAGGGGAGAAGCCTCAGTGGGATCTAATGCTATAGACTATCCAAAGGAGCCATTTTCTCCAAGGGAACTGATATCTGTAATTCCTGGAGATCTCCAGGCATCTTCTCATGACTGTCAAGAGGCGGCCCACTGTGTTCTGCATGAGCTGAGGTTTGTGGATGCTCATATAAGGCCACCCTTAATATGAAGCAATGTGAAGCCATCATTCCCATTGCCAAATCCAGAGGTAGTGGCATTTTCTGGCTTCTAACTCCCACTTTTCTCCTCAAAAAGGAAAGGAATGTCATTTTGAGTTTTTGTTTTTAGATAAGAAACATCCAAGGCCAGCACTCACCCGGGAAATACCTAAATACTACACCCCAGCACAAGGTAGCTAAACCAATGAAGCAAAGCATATATTGATTAATGTGTGCACAAACCAAACACTTAGTTGATTACATGAAAAAGATATACAGCTGTAGTGTCAAAAAACAATAGGAATTATTGTACTATCCCCAAGTACCTCTGTTAAGAAACCCAAGCAGAAGTAACCTCCTATAAAAAAATCCAGGGTGGGGGGATGCTTACAATGCCAGCTCAAATCTTCCACCCACGGATCCACATTGCTATAGCAACAGTCAAACCCACTCACATAAATGCAGCAGCGAGATCACCTTTGGCAAGAAAGGGATGTAAAGTTGTGTGTGTGTGTTCATGTGCAAAATGCATTTTACCCACGGGGGGAGTGGGTGGGGGGAACCCAGCAGTGTATCATACCGGAGAAAGGATGTTTATGGCATAGTCTGGCCATTCTCCACACCCCAAGATCTCCATAAGAGAAACATTGTTGTAGATGCACACAGCAAACATGTACAGAGAAAGTAAGCAAGCACACAAGGACTTCAGAAAGGGAAAACAAAGCATTGACAGGCACCTACAGTGCCATCCTAAACTAAATCACACCCTTCTAAGTCCATTGCTTTCAGTGGACTTAGGGAAGAAGGGAAGAAGCATCTTCCACACAGGGGCAACAAGGATAACTTAGTTAGGACAGTGAGAGTGGCATGTCTCTTGTTTCCTGGGGGTCATTTCCTTGTCTCCTATTGGGCTAAACAGGGCAATATCCTGCTTCTTCTCTCTTCTGATCCTCTCCCCTCTAAGAGCCAAGCTACAAGTGACGCCTGACACTAGTTGGATACTTGTCAGCTTCCCTCAAGTTTTGATGGGAAATGTAGGCACATCCTGGTCTTGCAGCTGTAACGGAGAGCCAAGCTGTAAAACCAGGACGCCTACATTTCCCATCAAAACTTGAGGTAAGCTGACAAGTGTCCAACCTGGGTACGGTGTCACTTGTAGCTTGGCTCTAAGAGGTAGTCAGATAGTGAGGACCTATTTCTATCTCTCTCCTTTACTCTCAAGTATGTAGTTCCTAAATAAACTTTTTAACCTCTTTAATCAGCACAGCATGACGTCACTGCACTTTATTTACCTACTCTGCCTAACAGTTTGAAACCTTAGAAATATAGGCAGATCCACCAGTCACAGGCCTTCTCTGTTCTGTGTAGGCTGGCCTTGTGAATGGCTTTATTGTTTTTGTTCATACAAGTGTGATGAAGATTAATTTGAGGGTGGATATTTTTTAATAAAAAAATATTTTCAGTGTTAGAACTATAAAATAAGCAATTATACTTGAAATTATATTTAATTAGAAAACTTGTCTAGGAATATGCTGATTGAGCAAGGATAATGTTACACAATGTAGTAAAAGGATCACATTTACTAGGGGGATGTGACAACAAGGCCAATTTAACACCAGAGCAGGGCCCTCCCACAGAGAGTTACAACCTTTCTGCCTCGAATAAAATGGAACTGGAAGTAACTGGAACTACTAGCGGCAGTCCACAGTATTGTTACATTGTTCAAGGTTTTGTATTTTACAGTGTAGTCCTTACTGTGTCTGTGTTTAGATCATTTAATGAATTTTATAGTTATCAGCTTTGGTTATTTGACACTGCTTAACATTTGTTTATTTCTGTGTAAATTATTCAAAAGCTGAACAGCATCCTGTCCTTTCTTAGCTTTCATTTTTTTAAAAGCCATGAATATATTATTTATTGTTTAAATGTTCATTTTAAATATTTAAGGCAGAGGAATTTAAATAAAGTTTTAATTGCCTTTTATACTGTCTAATGATATAGCATGCAAAAAAGGAGGACTCACGAGCAATATCAAGAAACGCTTTATTGTGAAGAAATGCTGCAGGTAGTCTAGCTAAAACACTTCAAAAGCATAAGATGCCCCCTCCCCCGCCTTTGTGATGGAAGCAGCTTTGAGGGCTCCTAGTCAGTCAAAATCGAGAGACATACATTTAAACAATACAAGTGACAAGGGGGGAAGTTGAGAACAGAGTCATAGCCTTATAGCTCTGATGAAAAAATAAAACAAATAATGTGTTTTAAAAGGCTTGTTTCAGCATAACCACATGTTACGTATGCACGAACCATGTAATGTTTGGTTCTTGTGTTTGAACCACTGAGCTGGTTACAGTTACAGCTCCCCTCTCCCCCACTACCTCTAAATGTAGTTCAGCTGTACACTGGATGCGGCAGGCTCCCATTGGAGTTCAGATCACGTAGCAATGAATGAACCAGATTGCATGAATAATGTGCTCTTTATTCAGTGATTGGATAAAAATGAATGCCTTCCACACCTACGTACATCCAATCTCCACTGCTTCCTGTGTGCTTGTTCTTTCTGAAGCTTTAATTATTTATCCTCAGAGAGAAGTTGACAGTTACAAGTAGTCACGACTCACCAGGTTAACTCTCCAAATGCCATTCTTCACTTTCATATCCAGCAGATTTCACAAAGCCTCATGGAGTCAAAATGCTAGTGCTTTGGAAGTGTTGGACTGTCTCATTAAAAAGAAAAGTGCCATCAGCCTGAATGTTAGAAGGTGTTTTTGTTTTTTAAGAATGACATCCAACTGCTTGCCTTTGATAACATTTAAATGAACTTATTCTTGTTCATTTTAATCTGTAGACTTTAAACATCAGTGTGGACTGTGCATTTAATAAGTCTTTAGAAAGTAAATAGTGAAATAAAAGGAACTGGAAATGTGAAAGATAATCATCAAATCAAACGCATAGAACAGAATTAGTTGTTAAAGTTGGAAGGAATAAGGCATTCTGATTTTCTACACATGGCAAGAGTACATGACAAATAGCTACAAAAGTATGACCGTTTTTATAGATTTATTCATTGGGAGGATTGACCATTTTGATACCTTTCTCCATTTTCTTGGTTGAGCATATGATTTTCTGTTACTTCTGTGTATTTAAAATCATGGTAGATACAGTAATACATCCAATAAAGCACAACCAAAGAGACTAGTGGCATCCCTTTTTCCCTCTCAATGTTTGACAGCGTAAAATAGTTATGGTGGTTTTGTAGTATGCAAACAAGCAATTCACATCAATGAAAATAAAAGCCAAAAGTTAACCCATTACACAGGATCTGGGGATGTTAATGGACACCTTTATTTACAATTAAATATGAGTTAGAAGTTACTGGCTTTTTCTCTCTCTCGATATCTGAGAACTATTCTGTTTACAGAGCGGGGTGGGGGTGTATAGGGGTACAAAATGCCCCAGGCCTCAGTTGCTCTGGGGGACCTCAAAAGCCTACTTGCCTCATTTTGCTTTCATGCTCTCAGCTGGCAAAATGCCATAATCTCAGGGCTTCACCAGCAGTTAACAACAACAACAATATTCGATTTATATACCACCCTTCAGGACAACTTAATGCCCACTCAGAGCAGTTTACAAAGTATGTTATCATTATCCCCACAACAACAAACACCCTGTGAGGTGGGTGGGGCTGAGAGAGCTCCAGAGAGCTGTGACTAGCCCAAGGTCACCCAGTTGGCTTCAAGTGACGGAGTGGGGAATCAAACACGGCTCTCCAGATTAGAGTCCCGTGCTCTTAACCATTACACCAAACTGGCTCTCAAGTTTACAATTCTATAATTGCTCAGTTTAACCCTTTCCTCAATATGCAAGAACTCTCCTGCAGAAAGAGTTGATTAAAGGGTTAATGTGGGCAGTAACTGATTCCAAGGAAGTCTTTTTTTCTATCAAGCATTAGAGAACTTTTTCTGTTCTTTAAATATGTGAGGGGGAGCAGAGGAAATCTTTTTTCAGGAGCCCCTGTTGGCTCTCAGCAGTGCTACCATTTTTTTCTTACAGAATTCATTTTGTTATTCAGCCATGACAAACAGTTTAGATATTTTGGTACATATGTAGTTAGTGAATTATGGCTAATAGCATGTCATATACTTGCATCTTCTGATTTTTTTGTATTAAGTTATAGTATAAAAGTAAATTATTTTATTCTCAATTTAGACTATTTGAAGAGCTTGCCAAATTGCCACTTCACTGATGAGACCAAGACTGGCATTGATGAGGCTAAGACTGGTATGTTCTTGGTACTTGAACATTCACAGATGAGTAGACTGCCATCTCTGCTTTCTCTTTCGCTTTGTCTCTTTGATCTCTTGTCTCTAAGTACTGCAAAATCCTTCATATGACTGGCTTTTTAAATGGGTTTTCTAGTACTGGGTGCTAATATTGAATGCTTGGTATTATTTTGACTGCTTGATATTTGCTAATTCCCCAGCCACAATATTTGTATCAGTCCCTTTAATAATGTTTAATTTATTTCACTCTGTCTGCATCTCAACATTCCTTCCTAACTTGCTGTGGTGTTTCCCACTTAGGCCTTTTTTTGCATGGGCAATTTTTGCTGTGTTTGGCCCCATACCTCTTCGAGTTGTCTTCCAAATTCTGGATGATTAACTCCCCCTTCACCTTGACCTGGATAGCCCAGGTTATCCTGATCTCATCAGATCTCAGAAGCTAAACAGGGCCAGCCTTGGTTAGTAAATGGATGGGGGACCCCCAGTGAAGACCAAGGTGGCAGAGGCAGGAAATGGCAAACCACCTCTGTTAGTCTCTTGCCATGAAAACCCTGCCAGGGGTTGCTATAAGTCAGCTATGACTAGAGAGCTCTCCACCACCACCACAACTCCCCCTTCAGATTTCAATGAGGTGTTTCAAGGGCTGTCTTCAATAAAAACGCCAAAAGCATGTTCTGCAGTGAAAACTGGCACACAAAATTTATTTAGTCTCTTTCAGTCTCCATATCCTCCTTTAGCATTCCTTTGAGTTCATCATCCAATGGCCAGATGATGTCCCTGGTCATTTTCACATGTCTTTACCCTCACGCAAAATCATGCAAAACTCATGGAACGAGAGCATCTTCGTGGCATGATTTCTGACATCATCATGCCACAAAAAAGAATCATGATGGGATGATGTCAGAAATCGCACCATGAAGATGCCCTTGTTCCATGAGTTCTGCGTGATTTTGTGTGAGGGTAAAGATGTGTGAAAATGACCCCTGATCAGTATCCTGCTTCTGGTATATTTAAATACATTAAGTAATGTTTTTAGCAGCAAACACCTCAAACTTTCTTATCACCTTATCAACTTATATCTATTCTGATAAAAATCAGTCTGTTTGTGCAAGACTTTTTAAAGGAAGTCTCCTTGCCTTTTAAAGTTTGCTTTAGTTTGCTCATTAAACATGCTGGCATTCCTTCAGATTTGGTGGTAATCTGAAGTATACATTCTATCTGAGCTTAAAATATTCTGGTTTTAAATCTCTTCCAAGTATCCTGAAAGATTTGGACTATCTTTCAGTTTCTTTTTGAGCAATCCCCTCATTTAATTAAAAATTTGAACTTTTGGACAACCTGCTTAAATCAATTTTGTCACTACATGGTACAGAAACACATGCAATCTTAACCATTTTCTGTGGGATTTTATTTATTTAAAATATATATTAGCCATCTTTCTACTTTTAGCACTCAAGGTTACTTACAATATAAAAACTACCAGCATACTGAGATAATGAGGCGGGTCAAACTGGGTAGAATACTTAATTCCCACATAAAGTGGGGAGTATTTTTGCACAGCATCTTTTTGAAAGGAATCCTAGTCATGTCTGAACAACTTCTCTATAAGTAATGTTCATCTTTTTTCAGTTAAGATTCTTGAGTTCTGTGGACCTAGTTGGTTTATTTCCATGTCCACAGTTCTATTCCACCTTGACCAACAGTGCTTGTGGGCTGATGATTTAGTGAAAACTGGAAGTTCCAAGACTGAGGTGAACATGATTGCATGCTGCAACGCATTGCTAACAGCCCAGATGAAAGACTGCTTTCTCAATATACCTTCAGACCAGCACTTCTGTGATTGCCCTTTGACTGTCATTGACTCACTCTCGTATACCTTATTCCACTGTCTAAAGCATGAACTAGCAGAGAAAGATTTCTTTAAAAATGGCTGCTGAAGTACTTGACCATTCCCAATTCTTCAAGATTAAGAATACTGCTGATTTGCATTTGCAAAAGCTGCATTGTAGATGTGGCAAACTTTTGTTTGATGGTTATTTTTAATCCTTAAATTTTGTTTTAGTGTATGGCCTATGGGCTGTTAAGCTTGAATAAACTGAAACAAAATAAAAACAACAGTCACAAAAAACCCTCTCCCCTCAAAACTATGGGACTTCTCTGGAACCAGGATGAATTTTGGATAGCATTGTTATGTGCCTCTGCCATGATCTGGCTGTGCCAGGAAGGCCTAGCATGGCCTCAGAAGCCTGTTAGCAGTGAGAGTAGGCCTGCCTACGATTCCCAGGAGCCCCTGGGCCGTTTTGGCACCCTTTTTGGCAAATCAGAACACAGGGGGCTAGTGCTATATACGTCTGGGAGGGAAAAAAGCCTGCGTTCTTTCTCCCAGGGAGCAGGCCAGAGGAGGTTTCGGCTAGGGAGAGAGGCCCTCATCCAGGTAGGGTGAGAAGACAGGCCTGGCAGACAGAGGGACAGTGAGTTCAGTCACGCTAGGGCCGTTTGTTTATTTTACTTTCACCCATCTATTGTTGCTAATGCACCTTGCTTGCTTGCTTGCTTGATATTAACTGACCTCCTTGTAAATAAATCCTTTTCTTTGTTGTTACTCTGCTGGGTCCTCACGCCTGTTTAATGGCCAAGCTACGGAGGTCAGAAGGGTTGGGAGGGTACTCTGGGCCTTCCCAAGGGACTCTAAATCCCAGAGTGGTGGCAGCGTAAGGTGGCTCACCCCACCTGAGGCATGACAGCCTCCAAATTATTCATAAAATATTCATTGCAAATAGCTAAATTTTGCTGCAACCCAGACTACATCGCATTTGATATTGATCATTTCACTTATACAGTACTATCATTGTTAGAATGTCAATGTTCAATAGTAATGTTGGGGACAACAATTGTCCAATAAGATATGTTGCATTCTGCTGGACAATATAGGTATCTATAAGCCTAGTTCACACCTGCAAATTATATGCAAGTAATATATTTATTTATTTATTAGCTATATCCCATTTATTTGATAGATTTGAATAGTCCAAATCTTTCAGTGTTTAGAAAGTTGATTAAAACAAGGGAGAGCCACGATGGTGCCTGAGCTTGCCAAGGCGTGGCACAACCACTGCCGAGAGCATCCAGCCCGCCGTTTTCCTGCCACCCCTCCAGCACCAGCCAATGGTTGCACCACCCCCGTGACAGGGGCATGAGGGACAAGCAGAAGCTCAGCCAAAGGGCAGGCCACTATCCCCGCTGTCCAGTGACACCACCTCCCCCCTGCCAGAGAGCAGGCGACTGGGGACCACACAGTGCCAATAGTACTCCCCAGCCCTGCAGAGAATGGGTGGACAGAACAGAAAGACCTACATGTTCGGGTTCATTCCCTGACAGAGGCATCTGCCTGGAAATGAGCCCTGTCCTGGGGGTGGGGTACACACTGAAGGTGCAGACAAGGCACCTGCCTTCTTGCTTGGCCAATCCCCATTACCGACAAGGGCCAGGCTGACAGCTGAAGCACCACTCACAAATCCCTCCCCACTCCCTGCTGCTGCTCCAAGAAATATGCTCCCCTTCTGGAAAAGTGGAACCAGAAAGGCGGCAGGACCCAGCATTCAGGAGCAGCACCTCAAGGCCACGGAGAGGCAGCTCTGTAGAGGCGAGCGGGGGATACATTCTGTAATGACTGACGGGACTGCCCATTGGCAATCATTGGAGAGACTGGGTGGAACATTGGATGTGATGGAAGCAAAGACTGCCCATCAATGTGCAGCGGCTCCATTTCAAACACATCACCACATTGAAGATGTGCAAGGAGAACACGGGGTGGACCTTGTGAGCCATGCTCCGGTTCTGGGATGACAGCCCTCAGAGTGGAATGACAGCTTACGGGAACAGAACCTGCTCTAGGGGCTGCCATCCCACTTCCCAGTGCAAGATTCCCAAAGTCCATCCCTGCCTCCACAAAGAGCAAATGGGAGAGTCATCTGGTCTTGGGGTGGGGAGGAATCCCCAAGATTCCAGGACATGACACCATATCCCCACCCCACCCCTGACAATGATCCCACTCTCCGTATACAGAGTTCTTCTGTCTGGCTTATCAGACACCAGGTTGAAGAATGAGAGTCCTCTGTGGCAAACCCCCTGCCATACACACACAGGCTACACTCCAAGTCCCACCTCACTGCCTGCCATGAATCTGAGAGGGTGAAGGGGGGAGAGAAGTCGGCTGGGGCTAGAGCCTCCAAGGTGCCACTGGACACCTGCTCCTATGGGCAGCGGAGCCACATACACCAGGAGCCTCTTCGGAGCCACCCCACACATCCCAGCCCTGAGTCAGAGACCATTCACTTTGGAGTGTGGAATAGCAGCTCTTTAGGGAAGTGGGAGGGAGGCTACCGTCATGCACAGACAAGCAAATGGACAGGGAGGGAGTGGTTCAACTCAAAATGTTTTGTTTAAACTGCGAAAAGTGAATGGGATGTCTGGAGGTGCATTTTGTCTATGGCCCTTGGCTGGGAAGGGAGCAGAGTTTGTTTGTGCAGCAGTTGGAGCCACAGTATCCATTCCCAATGCTGCCTGGAGAGCTTCTCCCTGGGCTGGCCTCGAATGGCAGTTGAGGAGGATCACTGTGGGCTGGGACAGCCATGCTTCTTAGCCTCCCAGACAGGTTGCAGCTTGCCTGGAAGGGAAATAGAAACATATGTGCCAAGAAGACCGGCCTCATGCAAGCCCTAGTCGGGTCTGCAACATCATGGGAGGATGTTCATGGTTGGGGGCAGTGGGAGTGGCTCCACTGTGACAGGTCCTTCCAGCAACCAGATGATGCATGCCCCTCCACTAAAATGTTCTCCATCGCCCACCTTCCTGCAAAGGCAGGAAGGTGGGCGATGGCAGCAGCTGCTGCTGCCCTATTTCTTCCTCTCCCTCTCTGGGACCACTCTGACCCCTCCCAACTACCTCTCGCTCGGGACCTTTCCAGTTCCCGATCCATACCTCTCCCTCCCAGGTACTGCCAGGAGTCCCTTCCCCACCACTTGCACCACGCTGTCCCCTCCTTTCCGTGATGGCAGGGAGGTGGGTGAAGCCAGCAGCTGCTGACAGATCAGAGTCTTCCTGTCCCCCTCGCAGGATCTTCCTGGTGCGGCTTGTCACCGCACCGAGAACCCCTGGGTCCTCCTCTCCCACCCTGACTACAGAACCCCTTCCAGGTGTGGCTCATGCCCAGAACCCCTGGGTCCTCCTCTCCCACCCTAACCACTTCGTGTTCTCTCTTTACTCTTCTCCCTCTCGGGTACTGCCTTGAGTCCCTTCTCCAACACTTGTACTGCCCTGTCCGCTCATTTCCGTGATGGCAGGGAGGTGGGTGATGCCTGCAGCCGCCAATTTGGGGTCTTCCCGTCCCCCTCGCAGGATCTCCCAGGTGCGGCTTATCACCGCGCCCAGAACCCCTGGGTCCTCCTCTCTCTGACCACCCGGTAGCCGCAGTCTTCACCCACCTTGCTGCACAAGTGGATGCTTTGTCTGCCTCTGACCTCGAGGCCTGGTGGGCGGGCACATGGGGGTGCTGCCGGCGAGCAGCCAGACCCCCGCCCCCTGAGGGGAGGCAGCACGCCACCACCTCCCTGTGCCCGCCAGGCCAGACATCCGCAGTCTTCACCCACCTTGCTGCACAAGCGTATGCTTTGTCCGCCTCCAACCTGGAGGCCTGGCAGGCAAATGGGGGTGCCGCTGGTGAGCGGCCAGACCCCCCGCACCCTGAGGGGAGGCAGCATGCCAACGCCTCCCCATGCCCGCCAGGCCTGGCAGGTGGGCACATGGGGGGTGCTGCCTGCGAACAGCCAGACCTCCGCCCCCTGAGGGGGAGGCGGCATGCCCATGCCTCCCCGAGCCTGCCAGGCCTGGCGGCCAGTCTTCACCCACCTTGCTGCACAAGCGGATGCTTTGTCCGCATCCGACCTGGAGGCCTGGCGGGCAGGCACATGGGGGGGTGCTGCCGGCGAGCAGCCAGAGCCCCCGCCCCCTGAGAGGAGGCGGCAAACCAACACCTCCCCAAGCCCACCAGGCCCAGCAGCCGCAGTCTTCCCCCACTTTGCTGCGTAAGTGGATAATTTTCCTGCCACCTGCAGGCCTAGCGGGCAGGCACATGGGGGGTGCCACCAGCGAGTGGCCAGACCTCCTGTCCCCAATAGGGGAGGTGGCATGCCTTCAGGACCACCACACAGGGCACAAGTGAACTGGGGAGGGTGGCTCCATTTGTGTTGATTGGGAGTTTCCTGGGGGTGTCGAATTTGGGAATGTATAACTCCGAGATCCATGCTGCAATCTTGATCAAACTTGGGTGGTGGCTGGAGAAGAGCCTGCTGTACATTCCCTGTGAATATGGGCTCTCTAAGTGGTAAGGGGGCCGCTCTGGTGCCGACGAACACCGAACATGTTCGTCAACGGGACATATATGGTTCTGTTCATTTGTTCGTGTTCGTCATCGGGAACGAACACTGAACAGCCTGTTCGGGTTTTTTCCCATTTGTGCCCATGTCTACTTGAAATGCAGTTGTTCATTATTTGCTCTTTTTATAGCCAAATATTATGATTTGTCCTCATCTGCTAATAAATCTTAGGTTGGTAACCTCTTCTTAACCACCTCTTTTTTGTTTAAATGGTCCTAAATCTATTTGGACTTTTAAAGTGGGGGTGGTTAAAGTACATTTTTTACAATATAAGCTATGGTTGCTGCTTCCCACTCCTAGGACAGAGTTAATAATGTGAGAAATCCTCAGCATGATTCCTTGCACTGTATGATCATTACAGCCACACAGTAAGCCATATTTGAGTGGCCTGCACTGTGTTGCTGTTGTTGTTGCTAACCTGTTCTTTTACAGGAACAATTTTCAAATGTGGATAAGGTTGTAATGTATTTATCACACACACCCCTTAGCAACAAGGTTGCTGTGGAAACAGTGCATGCAAAGGAGAGCTTGTGAGAATGTTTTATTGAAATAATTGGTCTGAATTTGTAAAACAGGGAAAAGCAAAATTGTAGTTCTGTTCTTGTCTTGCATCTTTCTGTTGTGATAATATAAGCACAGTTGCATATCTTCTCACTTGGTAAGAACATAGATTACTGTTGCAAGCTCACTTATGGATATGTTTTCTCTGGAATGCATTCACAATTAGGCATCTATTGCTTTTGACATCAGTTGTGGCTGTGATTTCTCTGAATATCTGCAACCACGCAAACTGCCTTTGAAAATTCACATGGCTATGCAACGAGTGAGAAAAAGAGTGTGCTATACATAGGCAGAAAGGAATTCTCTGTTAAGAGTGTTTCCTTTATTATTTTTTCAAAGTTCCTATTCTTCCATAACTGATTCAAAGTAAAGGGACATCCATTACAGTCAACATACATTTTAGCCTATCAGAATCCACCAAAGTTTCTTCTGTTTTATAGATTGTCCAGTGCATTAAGGTGCAGAGGGGAAAAAAGATCTTTTGAAATGTTCAATAGTTCCCATTGTGAAGACCTGGACAAATTTTCATAAAAACCTAGGATCCAAGTAGACAAAAATGCATTTCCTTAGTATATATTTACTTTTTTATTTTGCCAAGAAAATCTATCTTATAGTTTTCAGTTGTGGCATTTCTTAATTTGCTAATTACTCATGAATTTATCGTGTATACAACAAAACCTTATGATCTATGATGTCATATTTCTACTTTTAAAGCCAAGCAAGTCTTTTCTGCACTGGGCTTTTTGTTAGTTCTTCTGATACCATACTGCATTGATTTCTGTCCAGAGTTCTGCATGCATGGTGTCAGGCTATGGGTGACTGACAAGATATGGTAGACAGGTCTCTGTACCATTGCAACAAGAAGTCCAAGCTCTTGGTTAAATGATTTTATTCAGAAATCCAATAATTTCCATATATATGTCTATAGAATTACTCAGAGGCAAGAAAGCATCTAAGCAGTACACACTTCCTTGATAGGAATAGAAACTTGAAGAAAGTACAGTTCTAAATACCCAATCATTTCCCCCCTCCCACGTAGACCACAGGTTTGCATGGGAAAGGATCTGGGAATTTCTTCTAGAGTTTATACATCAGCGTAGACAGGACAAAAGACATAAGAGTAAACTGCAACATTTCAGACAGTACAAGGTCACTTCTGTGAGCTTCAAAGAAAAGAGATAAGACAGCTGTGTTCTCAGCTCCTCAGGCTGCTTGAGAAATGAAAGTGATGGTTAGAGCATTTGCAAAATGAAATTAAGGTACAGCATTGGCAATGGTTCACCACCTAGATCAATGACATGGATGTAGGGGTACAGATATGACACATGATCAAAATACCACAATTCAGTCTCCAAACTGCTTCACAGGTGCACAGCCAATCAAAGTGCACTGGAACCAGTTATAGAACAAGCATCCTGGTCCCAAAACCAGAGTGTTTTCTTTCCTGGCTTGCAGGAATGGAAGGGGCAAGGGTAGAATGAACAGTTATGCACCCTGACTCAGGAAATAGAAGGAGCATCTATTCTGGATCCTATGAATATTTCCAAATATTCATAGATCGGGGAGGTGTCTTGGAGGAGAGGGATGGTTTTGATCTGATTGGACAGACAACTCCCAAATAGTTTAATTTAGATCAGTCTGAGGTAAGAGACACATTTTCTTTGGAAAATGCTGGTGGAACAGATTTTTTGCGTAGCTGATGTTTTCTATATTGGGTCAGCCTAGTGTAGGTTATTCATTGCTGCTGCAATGCAGCACAGCAGCAACAGGGCTTCCACGCAGCAGGATTTTCCATAGTTATCTTACCTTAGATCCTGACAGTGGTCATTCTCTTCCACCCCTGCATTATCAGAGCTTTTCCAGATTAAAAAAAATCAATAATCAAATATTATTATAGCAATCTATGTATCAGATTATCTGAATTCCCAGGGTTTTTTTAAAAAGTAAGTCTCAATCCATTTCATTGTGGAAATATGCCTTTCCCCTTATATCTCCATAATGAAAGGGACTAGAGACATTTTTAAAAAAATGGATGCTGAAATTCAGAGAACACGATAGCCAGATTATTAGAATACTTCAGTGGAATGCAAGTACCTATTGAACAAAACAAAAGGGTCCTCTGTAGCATGGGGAACTGGAGCATGGAAAATGACTGCCATGTGGGCAGAACTGGGAAAATCCAAACTTTCCCACTCCTACAGCAGACATCCAGACATTGCTTCAATATTTCCCAAAACCTTTATCTGAAGATTGGATAAAAGCCGGGGAAACCCTGGGAGATGCATGAATGAAGCCGTATAAAAACCCACATCCCAACAGCATCAAACCCAATGCAACCTGTGCAAACAGCCATTGTCTGATAGTTACTGGGCGAGGCAGGCCATTCCTGAATACAGTTATTTTTCTCCATGTAAAGTAATGAGATTAAATGTAGTCTTGCTCACTATCCTTTCTTTGTTCTGCTAATGGCCAGAAACTTTGCTTGCTAGTCCATGCAATGGCAGAGGACTTTGGCCCACTCCAAGACTGAGGGGAGGGGGGGGATATGAACCAAAATGAAACTTGTTGGCAACATTTGGATGCTAACTGTAACAGCCTACAGCCAAGTTTTCCTTCTTCTCTGCTATGTGTTTAGCAAGCTGCAGCCTTGATTTGGCCAGCCAGTCCTCCTTTTTGACCCATTCTCTGCCTTGCCACAGCCATGATTTGCAGGAGGAGGGAGATCTGCACCTGCACTGTTCAAGTGTACTACTGGATTATGGCACATCAGCTGAGCCTGCTGGATTCTGGTGTGCTGAGGCATGGCTCTGCCTGCACCGTGCAAAGACTTGTTTGTTCGCACTGTACTGGCAATGTGAATTCACAGCCCTCAAGGTATGCCTGCTCACGTTCTGATCATCAGGCTGCATAAACCAACTACAGGAATAGACTCAGTGGGAGGGTGGTACAAGAGACACATCAGCATGCAAACAGCTCTAGCTCATTCTCTAAAAACCTCTTTGCAGAAAAACATTAGAAAAAGTGTTGCAATTATGTATTCATCCTTGGTGTTTGTTTTTTATATAGGGATTTTTTTGTTACTTTTTAATGAAAATCTACCCGTGTTTGAAATGGAACCTTCCACTATTTAGCAAGTCTTTGTTGAATGAGTCATCCAGGCTGCCTCTTATTGGTTGAAATAGTTAGCATCCAAGGGATTGCCTGGCAGTGGCTGCAAGGCCCTGCTTCATTCATAGAAATGCCGGTATGCTAGCCAGCTCTCTCATTCACATATACAGAATTCCATTCACATTTTCCCATTTTTTTAAACTGCTTCTAATGAAGGGAATCATTTCTGAATGGCAGAGATTTCAGCTTGTTATTGAATACACGACCAGAAATGATCTATACTATGTATATTTGCTGTTGCTAGGGTAGCAGGAGGAAAGAAAAAAAATGAATGCAGTGTGGATGCTGTAGCAGGTTTGCAGCGTGATGAAAGGCTACTCTGCAGATCACTAGAAACCTGCACTTACAATGAATAGGACATTTCCATTCATCACTACTGGGATCAGAGGTGCTGCCTTCATTTATACGTCGTCAGTTCTTCTCATTAAATACCTGCATTGAAAGATGCTTTTGTGTGCATTGCATTTTATGTACTCTAGCCTTTAGTAGGGGAAGAAGTGTGGGATACCCTTTGGATAATTGATTGACTTGTATGTTGCGGTTTTATTGCTTTGCTTTTTAAAAAAGTTGCAGTGCCATTATGCTGATCAGTCTTCTCTCGGTATAGTTACTGAGAGATCCATAATTTGCTGTGTAGCTAGAGCTCAGTCACCAGCATACAATTCAGATTTAATGGCTAATGTTAAATTTTGTGTGCTTATGACAAGTAAATGGAGTCTTTTGAAATTTTTAATATGTCGGTTTGATCTTTTCAGATTAGGTGTATATTATTATTATTCTAGTTGTATATTATTATTATTATTGTAAACCCAAGTATTTATTTTCATTTGTTTAAACAGAGAACACTACATTGCTACAAACTCTTAAACACCCTTCTCAGATTTTCAACTTTAAATCAAGCACTGATAGCTGAGATTTAGGTATCTTGTGCTGTGGATAGACTGAAAGGCACTGTGTCAGAGCCTCTTGTCATTGTCATAGATCAGAAATTATTTTTCTTCAGCCATAACTACTTCATTTAATGCAGCATTTTAAAAAACTTATCAGTGCAGAAAGAGAGAGGGAGAGAGAAGAATGAGATGCCATGGCATTTTCAAGAAAAACAATGGAGTAATTATGATGTGAAATAATCTCGCAAGATAAAGCACTTTTTAAAAATAGATTTCATATTTTCTGAAAGAAAAGAGCAAGATTCTTTATTTATAGTTTTATCATTCACCATTGAATTTGTAATGCTACTGTCTAGTTTAGTTGTCTGAAAACCTTGTCAGAGATTTGTGTACTGGGGTTTACAGGAATGTTATTCATTAAAACATTTCTATATTCCTGCCTAGCCATGGCATATTTTATATAGCCATAGTGCTAGAATACAGAGGGGGAGGGAAACATGTTTTAATAGAATAGTCATTCAGGTGGGAAAAAAGTTAAGGCTGTTATTTCAAGCTATCAAAGGCCTATGGTTGTAAAAAAAGAGTAGGAAGGAAAGATGAGAATAAAATATCTGTTTAAGATAGGGAAAGAAAATTTGAGAATTGATTGGTGGTGGTGTGCTGTAAGTGGGTGGATTTTTTTCCCTACAGGAAGTGATTTGCAGCGTTCACTGAGCCTTTTGTTGAAAAGGGTCCTTCTCATTTGTGTGAGTCATGCTTTTGCTGTGAGCGACTTGGCAGCTCTGAGCAGGACTGGGATCTTTCTCTCTCACAGAAAAAACTATTGCTTTACCTAGCTTGACTATGGAACCTTAAGCAAAATTTCTTTAAGTTTTTTCTTTTAAAAAATTCTCCACATAAACAAATTTGTACTGTCCATTTTGATATTCTGAATCGTCTGCTATGTTAGCACAGGAGTTCCCTGATTTGCATGAACATATGCAGGGTTCCAGATAGAAGGGCATGCTTCAACGTACCAAGTACAACCGCTTCAGGAATGATTCAGTGACATCGGTTGATGATCTTTTTCATAATTTGTCCATGAACAGCAAGATCTCAGCAGCTGGGACAACTTCAGCACCATCGCCATACCTGGACTTGCCTGAAGTTCTCCAGAAGGACCATGATGGACCAAATACCCTTTGCACTCTTATGCACAAAGTGTCCCACTTGAAACTCTCCAACACAGGCACCCTTTTGGGTATCAAAAACCTTTCCTCTGCAGTGAAGGAGCTTGCTGTCTCCAAGTTGCAAGGTAGCTTGGCAGCAGACGCTTCAGACAACGCATGTAACCTTGCCTCTGCTGCTCCATCTTCTCAGCAGGACAAGAGCAAGATGAGTACAGGGAAAAAAAACTGGTCAGAAGAAATGCACCTGGGAGGTGAAGACTGGAATCAAGGGAGCAATGTTGCCAATAAAGTCTCCCAAGGGTGGCTGCATTCGAATGAGAAGATACTGGGACCTGGAGTGACATACATTGTGAAGGTTGGTTGGCTTTCTTTCCATTCTCTTTTTTAAAAAAATCAATGGAAAATTTTTGCTTGTTTCAGGAACAGACTGAAAGGATCTCTATTTGCACATTTCATTTCTGGGAGTCTTGTGAGGAATGTTAAGTGCAGAAAGACATTGTCAGAAAACCATGTTAATTTGTTTTAATTAAGGAAACGTGCATGCTGACTCGTTGGCAGTGAACATGATTTAAAGCAGTGGGAAAGGAATAGTTCTAAAACAAAAGATTTCCCTCCACCTTCAAAATATTGCATGTATATTGTACATTTCAGTTTCTAGGGTTTCTGATGCAACCTATAATACAAAAGGTAAGAGAAGCACCTTTATGTTAGGTGTCCCTGTGCTTATCCTTTACCACATTAAAGCTTCAAGTATATCCGGTGAAACCTTTGTTTTGTGTGTGTGTTTTATTTTCAAATGTGTGCATATTTTCTGAATGGCAAAAGCCACAGCTTGCAGTATTTGTCTTATTTTGCAATCACGAAATACTCTTTCTCTGAGTGGTGCAGACAAAATGCAGTCTTGTTTTACATAACAGATATTCAGCCACTTTAACAGCATTTCATTTTCAGCACACTGATAGTCTAGGTGCAGAGCAACAACAAAAAAATTGCATGTTTCTAGGTTAATATGATTGACATGCTTGAATTTTCTTAAAGTATGTTCTGAACAAGGTAGAATGTAAGGCTTACAGATGAAGCTGATGGCTTACTTTATGGGAAAGAGTGTATGAAGTGTGTATGCAGGGTACCTGGCTGAAACATTGCATTGTGGATAATAAAGCCTTTGTAATTGGACTGATTTTTTAAAAATGTACAGTAATGCTACACAAAAAACATTTAATTTTTAAAAATGTATACCAAATAAGCTTACTGTACTCAAAGGAAAGAGTTAAAGCATTTAAAGTTGTGCAACAGTGTGTCCATCCTTAACCTGCAGTTAGATAAAAATCTCCTTGGTTCATATTAAGTATCTGTCTATCTATCTTAAAAGCATGCTTTGGTCAGAGGCAGCTGTGAGACATGGTGATTGTTTAATGATGGTAATTAGAACAAGTGGTTTTACTAAGAATAATATTTAGTCAAGGCTGAGGTTTATTTCCCATAATATCAAACTGACCATGGCATGTAAAGTGAAATGAGATCATAACTGCTACCTTTCAGAACATACTAAGTGCTACTCAACAATTAAAGCAGCAAGTAATTTGAGGATGGATCTTACACTAGCTACTTTCAGCTATTATCTTACTAATTAATGTTCTGGACAAAAAAAATGCTGTCTACCAAAGTCGCTTGACTTCAGAAACTTAACCAATACCTGTATTTTATTACTGAAGTTCTGTCACTCACAGATAAAAAATACTTATGTTAGGATGGTTTTTGTTTTCATTATGTATGGTTATTGTAGGTTCCAAGTGCACATACTGAAATTCAAACCATTTTAGGTTTGCAGCTATACTTGGAAAGGGGAACTCTCACTGCTAATGTGCACAGAAACGATTGAGACTACAGAAATAAAAAAGAATGCTGCATGACCATTGCACACAAGAAATAAAAAATATGATTTCATACATCCCAGAAATATATAAAAAGATAAACATAAGAGTTGAAGCAAAGGCCTATTAAAAGCATAGTGCCTAAGTGGCACGATACCAAATGGACAGATAGAAATATTTGTATTGTTCATCTTCTAATTACAGATACCTAGCCCAAGTCATGCTTGTCAGGTTTGTCTTTGCATTTAGTATTTTCGAATTTTTATCAGTGAGCAAAGAATTCATACATACAAGAAGTGCAGTTCTTATATTAGGAAACATTTTTGTCTGTTCCAAATATCAATCAATATACAGCATTCAATGAAAGAATCATGTAATAATGCATCTTCGGGGGAATTGTTCCAATTTTCGGCCAGTGTGGGTTTCTGAGTATTCACTGTAACATTTCCTATAATCGTTGCTAATCATCAAAGCTACTGTAACTTTAAATGGTATAAACCAAAAAAGTATCTTTGGTGGTCCGCAACAGAAAGATTCAAAGCTTTAATCACTGGTAGAAAAAGCAAAATTCAATATGAAGTTTAGTTCTAGTCTTTCATGATCCCTCTCCCCCAAATCTAATGTGCAAAATGGACGTCACCACAGCCCCTTAAAATAATTGGATCATTCTCTGCAAGATGTTTAGTTGTATTTTTTTGCTTTTAAAAAATCTAGACACACAGAATTGATACACAGAATGTTTGTTTTACAAAATAATTTAGAATGGGAAGACATGTTAAACATACAGATGATTTTTTTTTTGCTCGTTTCCATGGAAAGATACATACACAAGCATGTTAGAAAAGGAATTGTGTGTAGCTGATTAAAATACAGCATCATTTCCGAGAGGTTAATTGCAAAGGGAGTCAAGCATGGGTTGCAGACGCAGTTCCATTGACTTTGGCATGAATATTAAGTATATTGCATCAAGACATGGAGAGAAGACTTCGAAATGGTGCTTTACCTTGTCAACATTATTGAATGTCTGTGTGTGAGAGGGTGGGATTAAAGAAAAACCCAAAGGGAATACAGCTGTACTAACTGATGACTATCTCAGTGGATTATTTGATTTGTCTGTGGTTATGTTTCTAGAAGAACATAAGTGGCTGGACGAGTAGTCTGGGGTGCATGGGGCAAAGTGAGGAGTGAAACTGAACTTGAGGATCATTCTGGTCCTTTCTGGTTAGATCCATTGATTCAGCTTTCTAGTTTTTCATGAAAATTCTGACTTGTTTCCAGTGCCTAATTATTTTGTGGTTAACTGACAAGTCTCAGTGCTATCAATGGGAAACAAATAACTATTTTAGTACTGGTCATTAATACTGTAATAGATATTTTGGAAGCTACAGCTGTGATGGCCCACATTTTTGAAGAATAATAAATTCAGCTGCAGTCGGGGGGGGGGCAGATAAAATGTAGATTAATTGGAGAGTGGGAAGGAAGAAGGAAACAGGAAAAAGGTGAGCATATGGGGGTGGCAAGTAGGAGGAAAAGAGGAAATAGCAAGGGAGGAAGAAAGGAGATTCTCTTCCAAAATCCTTGCAGGTTCCCCACTGCGTGACTAGGCTTGGCCTGGCAGCTGGCAAAACTTGATCAGGCTTTTCCCATGGAGAAACTGCAGGGATAGGGAAGGAGGGAAAATTGAATGTAGGGGGCAGATAAAGGTAGCTTTGCTGGTGAGTGGGAAAGAGAGAAGGTGGGAAAATGGGAGCAGCTATGGGGATTTTTCAGGGAAGAGAAATAGGAAATAGTGGGGAAGCAGAAAATGATATGCCTTCCACAAGTTCCTGCATGTTGTTGCACTTATTATATCTAATTGTCAACATGCCCCCCACTGCAGACAAATCCAGAGACTGGGGCAATGTAAAGAGAAAGGAGGGTTTTTTTTACAGTCTGGGAGAATTCCCCAGGTTTGTAGAAAAATGCAAACAGCTAAAAAAAATGGGGTGAGGGTTTAAATCACTATAAATAGAGAAATGTAAAGATACTGTGAGCAGTGGTGGTAATGGCAGGCAGCAACAGGTGAGTGGGCAAACAAGTGGCATAACAGCAGAGTGCCTCTGCCACTAGGATTCACCCTCAGCTGCAAATTTCTCATGGGATCCTGTTGTGATGCTGATGCTGTTGTTGTGGGGGAAGGAGTTGGAGCCCAAGCTGCCGGTACTGGTAACCATTGCATGAGCTAGACTGGTAGACATGGTCGCTCTACTATTGGTAAAGCCGGTTAACAGGAACTACCTCCTACTTCTCTTGTCTTAGGCAGCATTGGGTCTGAATGATTGCTTTCCTCTTTACCAACTTGCCTAGGCTCTGGGATGATTGGATAAGGTCTTAGGGATGCCAGACCCTCGGGGGGGTGGGGTATCCCCCCGCCCCCACTTACTTGGCCAGGGGGGGACGCACAACTTCTGTGCACGCTCCCTTGCAGTGCTGTGCACTTCTGCACACAGCAGCCACCTGGATTGGGCCCATTTTGGCCTGGATCGGGGCTGCTATGGCCCAAAATGGGCCCATTTGGGGCCTGTTTTGGCGCTTATCGGGCCCTTTTTGGGCCGCTGTGGAGTGCAGGAGCACTCCTGCACTCCGCAGCGGCCCCAATCTGGACCAAAATGGACATGATCTGGACCAAAATGGGCCTGAAATGAGCCCGATTTGGGCCGAAATGGGCCCATTTTGAGCCACTGCAGAGTGCAGGAGCTCTCTCGCGCTCCACAGTGGCCCCAATCCAAGCCCCTGTGGAGTGTGGGCATGCTCCCAGGGGGCCATGTGATGATGTCACTTCCCAAAAGTGATGCCATTGCGCTTGCAGGAGCACACACCCCACCACAAGAGGTGAGTGCAAGGAGCCAGTCTCCCTCCGGGAGGTTAAGAGGGACTGGCAATCCTATAAGATCTTCCTGCAGTGTCTGAGATGAAACTCAGGAATGTTTGATTGATTCCCTCAGGCCATGGAATTCCCTTCCCTTGGAAGTTAGGCCAACTCCATTATTACAGGCCTTTGAGAAAACATTTATCTTCCAGAAGAAATTTGCCCTTCTTTTTTATTGTATCCTGTGGATTGTTTTATGAATGTTCGAACAAAGATACAAATTACCTAAATGCATGAAAAATGGCACTGCAGTTACGGAATTTGGGATATAGCTGCCAACCTCCAGATGTGGCCTGGAGATTTCCTGAAATTGCAACTAATCTTCAGACTACTGGGATCAGTTGCCCTGCCAGAAATGGCTGCTTTGAAGGGCAGACTCAATCGATCTCATCCTTGCTGAGCTTCTGCCCCTCCTCCAACTGCCTCACAAACGACAAGAATTTCCAAACCCAGAGTTGGCAACCTTACTTTGCTGAAGGACACTCATCCTCCTCCTCTTGCTAGTGTTTTGCCAGCTGGTGGGCTTTCAGAATTCAGAGGTGATGGTTGCATGTTAATATCTGGCTTCTGCCTTTTGTTAACTACTGATTGACTTTAAAGCTACTAATTTTTTTACTGAATTTTACTGTTGCTGGCTTAATTTTTTTTGCTGGCTTATTCTTTCTTTTCAATTAATGGTTTTTATGATACAGTATTTTTAAAATGTTATGTGAACTTGGGGATCGTGCACAGGATAGAACAGGATAGAAATAATTGGGTTTGTGATATAAATAAAATAAAAGCCCAAAGATGCTTAGTTTGGATGTCGTTCTTCTCCGTAGTCATGACCAATAATTATGGGAGTATTCCTAAGAATATCTATTCAGAATCCCATATATACTTCCAGGAAAGTGCTTTTAAGATTGTTGTCTCTCCAGGCTAACTTGGAATTGCGGTGACCATAAACACTGTTGAACCACCATTTTCTTACATCTATTTGAGGCTAAAAGCCTCAAGTCAGCTGGAAAGCTGAGGGCACTTTTTCCTTTTCTCACGCAGAATAAATGATCTGTGAATATCTGAAGTACCACCTCATCCAGTAGGAACCTACTGTTGCATTTATGTTAAAATCATTACCAAAGAACACAACATACTGGGAACAACAACAATAGAGAGATACAAAAACAAGACAGAAAGAAAAAAAACGTAACTAGTGTGTTACACATATGTAACATTATTAATTATTGGAAAAACAAATTCAGAATAACTTTTCATCATGCAGAACGAATTAACTCCCTCCCGGTTGTTTCCATATACTGTTGAAATTTCAGCTGTGAGCTGCTTTGACAACACACCTCTCATTTTTGGCATATGTCACTTTGTAATGCATCATATACATTGGTAATAATGCCAACAACGTTTGAAGTAGTAATAATCATTGCTAAATTAAGTCAGCTCAGCGCATGTTGAAATATTTTCATTATCTAGCACTTGCAATGATAATTATTCATCTGAAATAAACAGTGTTGTGATTTTTTAAAAAGAAGTCCTAGTGCATTCTTGGTAGTATGCCCTTCAAAACAATTCAAATATCAAATTAATTTCATATGACAGTAAAGGCTGGAATTATCTAGTAGATTTTTGAATTTTAAAGCTAAAACATGTATTTGAGATAATGATTTCTTTTGGTTTATCACAGAAAACTTGCTGAGTTTTTTTATAGGAAGGATATTACCTATAAGTGGCAAGATAAAAGCTAGATGGGGCACATGCTGAAATGTAAACCAAAAAATTATCCAGTGAATACCCAACAAGGCAAAGAAGTGAACAAGGTCCACACCAGAGGGAACCCTGACCTTTGGTCAAAGGGAACCCTTTGGTCACAATAAGAGCAGTCAGTTAAACAGAGCAATTTCATTAGGTAAAACATATACAGAGTAATGGATCAGGGGAAAGCAGGGCATGTGAGGAAGGATTCAGGTCAGCAGATAAACAAGCTAAACCTTTGGTTGAAAATCATATTGTTGATCAATCTCTCTCTAGCAACTTTCTGGAGCTCTCTTGGAAGGGTTTTTCTGATACACCAGAGAAGTAGAATTATAATGATTACTTTGATGTGGCAAGATTGTTGTATGCAAGGATTGCTGGAAGATGAGTAACACAAACTGCCAGTATTCACCTGGATGGTGCTATTGGGGATGTGTTTTACAGTGAGTAGTGTTTTATAACTGTAATACTGGTAACTCACCTTAAGTACAGAATTTTAAAAAATTGTACTGATGTATAATATGTATTTGTGTGGTTCCTCTGTATGTGTCTAAGTATGTGTGTGTACGTTTTACATATTCAGCCTTGTTATTACTGTTTCTGTTATCATTTATTTACAGTGAATCTTAAGAGCCCTTTGAAGTATAGATCTTCATTATACAGCCCTAGACATCTTATGATTGATCAGGAAATTAATTGCAAACAGCTTTAAGCTATTTAAAGAAGAGCCTAAAATAAAATGTACTGACTCACAGCCACACGGTAGAATTCTAAAATACACACTGACCTCTTAAGAATCTGTGTGCTGCATATAAAACAATATCTCTAGAGCCAAGACTCTGGAGATAGGAAACCTGTAAGGGGACTTGAATGGGAGTTGTTAGTCAGACATTCTGGACTTAGCTCTCCTCCCCTGTGTGAGTGCAAAGTACTCCCCAAATTTTGCAATGTGTCCCCTGTGCCACTGTGCGCACTCTCTCCCACCTTGCGCTATAAATCCCCCTGGCAGAAGGCTCTCGGGCAGAGCTTTGTTCCGTGCCTGCAGTTACCTGAGTTATTTGGCATCCTGGCTGGAGTTTATGGGGGGGGGGGCTGTAATTGGGTGCCAAGAAGAGGATTCTGCACCTCTGGAGGTGCATACGGATTGGTCATGGCTCTAGTCAGCATCCTATGCCCCTCCGGGCTGTTTGAGTGAGATCAGGCGCGGGGGAGGAAGCTACTTTTCTTGTAGGATGAGCGTTTATGGGCTACAATATCATTTTTGTGGTGCTACTTTCATCTGCGGTGGGGTGGGGGTGGGGGTGTTCCCAAGTCTGAAATGACTTAAGGAGCTGACTAACTTGTGCCCTGTCCCCTTGCCCACCAGCACAAGGATCTACATTGCAGATTTGCCCTGCTGTGGCCTCACCTGGCCACAGCAGCTAGGTGCAGGTGGAGAACTAATGTGCAGCAGTGCTGAAGAGAACCACCAATGTAAGTCAGGTTCACGATGGCGTAGAGGGCTCATTGGCTTTCTAAGCACTTTCGACCCCCCACAGAGGATTGCACTGTACATATACAAATTCATTAGCAGTATTTCAGTTATTAGTTGTATAGTGGTTAGAGTGTTGGACTAGGATCTGGGAGACCCAGATTCGAAGCTTGCTGGGTGATTTTGAGCCGGTCACACACTCCTAGCCTGCCTCACAGGGTTTTTGTGAGGTTCAAATGTAGGAATGATGCCACTTTGGGTCCCTATTGGGGTGAAAGGCAGGGTATAAATGAAGTAAACACACAAAATTGCTAGAATCATTTAAGGCCAACCAACCTGCCCCTGGCTGCACAGTGAATCCGTGGGAGAATGGAGGTCTCTGGGTCTAGCAGCATCATACTAGCTTAAACAGTGATCTGTTCAATGACCCAGTTAGTTAAAGCAATATTGTTTAAAAGAACAAAACAGGCACAGGGTTGACTGAGCTTTGCATCATGCCCAAACAAAGCTCTCATGCTCTGGGGAAGCAAATGAACCAAATCTGTACACTGTTGGGATTGATTTTTACAAAGTAATTTCTAGAAAGCATTGAACTCCTCCATTAAAGATCAGCATTTGTCTTCTCAGTGCATTTTACTCTAGAGAAATGACCTTGTTGGGCAACAAGGTGAAAACAATAAATAGGGTCAGTTTTACTGGGACAACATCTCAGCCTCGAAGCTTGTTTGTTCATTCTGCAGGATAGCTACTTTGCATGTGATCAAATTGCAACTGGGGACAGAACATACAACCAACTTGTACTTCCTCATCCTTCCTTCTCCATCTGAATTGACAACCTTTGGGACAGCTTTTCATGTGCTTGGTAGCATATACTAGGTTAAACTGATATTTAACAATTAAGAATGGTTAGATACATGCTGATTATGAACGACAAGAATATGCAAGTGAAAACTTCCAGTAAGTAATCAACAGTGTTATCCTAAACAGAAACAAAAAGAGTCCAGTAGCACCTTTAAGACTAACCAATTTTATTATAGCATAAGCTTTCGAGAATCAAGTTCTCTTCATCAGATGCCTGATCAAAACTGGGCAGATACAGAAGAGGAGGGGGAAAGAGAGAGAAAAGGGAGGGGTCATAAATCACAAGAAGGCAGAATGCAATTAGCATAGAGGCAATCAAAACATTCCTTTGCTTGGAAATGTAAACATCTCCTTTTGGTGTGCAGTCAGTTTGTAGCAGTGAAGGTGTCCAATTCCTATGTAGTATAAGCCTTCGGTAATCACAGCTCTCCCTGCCAGTTGCATCTGACAAAGAGAACTGTGGTCCCCGAAAGCCCACACCAGGCGTCACTGGGCTCCCCCAGATCACGCCTCTGTAAAGAGAATCTGTTACCTGTGGTAATGTGATAACCATTCATAGTCTCTATTCAGTCCCCGCTTGACAGAGTCAAATTTGCATATGAATTCCAATTCAGCAGCCTCCCGTTGGATTTTGTTTTTGAAAGGTTTCTGTTGAACCACAGCGACCTTTAAGTCTTTGGTGGAATGTCCTGGTAGATCTACCAGGACATTCCACCAAAGACTTAAAGGTCGCTGTGGTTCAACAGAAACCTTTCAAAAACAAAATCCAACGGGAGGCTGCTGAATTGGAATTCATATGCAAATTTGACTCTGTCAAGCGGGGACTGAATAGAGACTATGAATGGTTATCACATTACCACAGGTAACAGATTCTCTTTACAGAGGCGTGATCTGGGGGAGCCCAGTGACGCCTGGTGTGGGCTTTCGGGGACCACAGTTCTCTTTGTCAGATGCAACTGGCAGGGAGAGCTGTGGTTACCGAAGGCTTATACTACATAGGAATTGGACACCTTCACTGCTACAAACTGACTGCACACCAAAAGGAGATGTTTACATTTCCAAGCAAAGGAATGTTTTGATTGCCTCTATGCTAATTGCATTCTGCCTTCTTGTGATTTATGACCCCTCCCTTTTCTCTCTCTTTCCCCCTCCTCTTCTGTATCTGCCCAGTTTTGATCAGGCATCTGATGAAGAGAACTTGATTCTCGAAAGCTTATGCTATAATAAAATTGGTTAGTCTTAAAGGTGCTACTGGACTCTTTTTGATTTTGCTACTACAGACTAACACGGCTAACTCCTCTGGATCCTAAACAGAGTTACACCCATCTAAGACTATTTAATTCAGTGGCCTGAGAAGTGTGTAACTTTGCTTAACATGGTGATGCAAAATGTATATTCTGATTGGTGAATTCTAAATTTAGATTCTGTTTCTCTGAACTACTTTTTACAACAGCAAAGCTCTAATGCCTCTGTGCTGATATTTGATTCAGCTGTTATTTTTAAAGATATACATATATAAAAGCAAAATGGGTACAATGATGTACATGCACAAGAATGATGAGTTGGACGAAGCATTCCAAAGCATATACACATGATAGAACCTGACCTTTTTCTTGCTGTGTATTGTATGAAGTTACCCATTGTTTGTGAAGATCTCTTAATATTATAGCAACTCAACCAATTACTGCAATATGCAAACTCTGCCCCCCTCTCAACAATAGAGCCATGGCATTCTGTAGCAGCTGAAGTTTCTGAATTGTCTTCAAGGGCAGACCCATGTAATGTGCATTATAATAGTGTAAGTCTCAAGGCTGCCAATACCATAGTATGGATCCATGTGGCCAGATCAACCAAGTCAAGTCAGAAAGCCATCTTCTGGACTAAATGAATATTGAAGAAAGCATTTTTCACAGCTGAATTAACTTGCTTCTCTAGCAACAATGCTGCAACAGAGTCATTTATGTTTGTGCTCTGCTCTGTGCCTTGTTTGTACTATTGGTTTGTCTAATTACATATAACTATGCAAAAGATTACTGAACTCAGGTGACTAACAGGATCGTTCTAGTGTCACAAAAAGAAAAAGCAAGGGATCTACCACAATTCTGCCTCTTTTCTGGACACTTGTCACACAGTGGCTTTAGAGATTGTAGGTGTAGTCGGTGGAATTGCAGCAGCACAGATACCAGATAACCTTTTTGTTGAATTGTATACAAATTAATAAAGAAATACAATTCCCATTCTGTTTAATGGGGATTTATAGAACAACATTCTTGCCATAGTATGCTTCATTTTAAGATTTTTTATTACATTTCCTTTCCATTATCTGTATCTATATTGGGGACAGAATGTATATTACATGCAATCTCTAATGAGAAATAGCTATTAGGGATATACAGAATCATTAGATCATTTTCTTTTGAGATTTTACATTGGTACACAATTTACTAATTGCCGATGTCCAAAACTCTAGTCTTTCTGTATTCCCATTGTATGGATAACATGATAGATGCACACAAAATTTAAGTGTGGTGTAGAGGCTAGAACATTGGACTAGAATCTGGGAAACCCAGGTTTGAATAGCCATTCTGCCATGGAAGCTTGCTGGGTGACTTTGAGCCACTCACTCAGTCTAATCTACTTTACAGGGTTGTTGTGAGGATAAAATTGAGGAAAGGAGAATAATCTACACCATTTTGGGTCCTCATTGAGAAGAAAGGTGAGATATAAATGAAATAAATAAGGTGGGAGGAGGCATATGAAGAGGCACAGAGGCACATCTCATATTGAGTACCCTGTTAAGTATGTGTTTATTTTAAAAAGCCTTGACTATGCCTATGCAAGGGGGAAAAAACCCTTTCTCTGTCTGGGTGGGGGGAAGAGAGTCAGGACATTTGGAGGTGGACCTAGAATAACAACGATCATTCCTGTGCCATTTTATAATAATATATTGATAAACCCTTCTCCGCCTGATCAGATCTAGGGACTGATTCACATCTTAAAAAGTCATTACTGCCATCACAGGCATTTTGGATAACGTGTCCTGGAAGCTCCATGCTTCCCATGTCCATGCCCAATTTGAGATGGGGATTGGAACCATGATGCATATAGAAAAAGGCAATACAGCCCTTTCATCTATTTCCCCCCTGAATAGAGTTGCCAGGTCCCCCCAGTCCTTGGGTGGGAGGCTTGAGGCCTGGCACCTACCTTGCTGTCTCCTCTTCATGTGTGCATGCTCCAGGCCTGTGCGATAACATCACTTCTGGGAAGTGATGTCATCATGCAGGCCATCCTGGGAGTGCTCCTGCACTCTGCAGGGGACCGATCCGGGCCTGATTCGGGCCCTTATCCGGGCCTAATTTGGGCTAATTCAGCCTGGATCGGGCTGCTGTGGTGCATGAGAGTGCTGCTGCACTCTGCAGTGGTCCGATTTGGGCCTGATCCAGGCTGATTTGGCCCTGAACCAGGCCAATTTGGCCCCGATTTGGGCTGTTTCCGCTCAGATCGGGCCGCTGTGGAGTGCCGGAGCTCTGCTGTGCTCTTCAGCAGCCCAATCCAGGACGATTAGGGGCCGATCCAGACAGTTGCAGTGCACAGGAGCACTCCATGCCGGCCAGGAGCACGCCCGGAGACGCGTTCCCCTGCCTTTCCCCCCTACTGGCCAGGTAAGTGGGGGCAGGGGGTGGAGGGCTGGAGCAGAAGATCCCCCACCCCCAGTGGAGGAGTGGCAACCCTACCCTTGAACCTATTTTTCCAATCTGAATTGGCCAAGTAGGGCACTATCTACCTGCTAGGAAATGTGTAATTATGGATATATGAATAATTTCCTAATGGGACAAATAGCAGCTTTCCAGGGTCATTTCAGATGAGGAAAAAGTGCAAGGAAGCAGGAGGGGGAAAGTCTGAAGCCCTTTCTCCACACCTACTGCAGTTCTCATAAAAATTGGGCCCATATTTGCCTAGGAAGCACAAAATCCTTAGCGCAAGTGTAATCCAAAGTTTTGTAATGAGAGACTTCACTCAGAGGAAACAATATTGAACAAAAGAGAGCAATGTTTCAATATAAGGAAGGGGGTTAGACATTTAAGAAAAGTTGTAACATTGCTGATTTCCAGATTTATGGAACAGCTGTTAAGGTCCAAAAAGGGATGCTCACCTAACCAGAGCCATCCAGCTTCCAGTTCATAAAGTTGAGGTAAGCAAGCCCAAATTCTGAGAGGCAAGCAGGAGCCTTAACTAAGGAGGCCAGCTCTGGGTTGGGAAATACCTGGAGATTTGGGGGTGGAGCCTGAGGAGCATGGGGTTTGGAGAGACGAAGGACCTTAGTGGGGTATAGTGTTGTAAAATGTATTATCCAAGGCAGCCATTTTCTCCAAGGGAACTGATCTCTGTCACCTGGAGACCAGTTGTTATGTGGAGAAATGACGCATTGTATCAGGCTGGGTGCCAGCTGTGACCTTGTAGTATTGATAACTGTCCCACATACCCATATTCTAAACTGGCACACTGGTAGGGTTGCCAAGTCTCAGGGAAGGGGTCAAAACTAGGGGATGGGTGAGTGTGTGTGAGGGATCACGCAGTGGGAGTACTTGCCTCTTGAGCACTCCTGAGTGCCCTGTGTCGTTCCAGGAATGATGTCATTCCTGACATAACGTGAAAGTAATGGGACGTGCTGGGAGCCAATAGAGTGAAAAATTGGCCCCAGACACTAAATTAGGGGCTGATATTCACTCAATTGGCCAGTGGTGTGACCCATTACTTACATGTTGCACCAGGAATAAAGTCATTCCTGGTGCAATGTGAGAGAGCATGGGGGCGCTCTGAAGAACATGAGAGCATGCTTCACTCCTCCTACCATGTTCCTGCACCTTTCTTCCCCCCTCAGTGGGTTGAGAGGTGGTGGGGTTGCAAAGGCTGGGGGAAGAGGATCCTCTCCCCCACCAGGAGACTGGGAAGCCTACACAGTGGTAGGGTTGCCAGATTTGGGGGTGGATGTTTCAGTAGGGACCTCAGCAGTAATGTGATGTCATTGAGTGCAGCTTACAAGGCAGCCATTTTCTCTGTCATCTGGAGATCAGTTGTAATTCCTAGAGGTCTTTAGGCCTAGGTTACCAGTACCCCGGTGGGAGTAGGGTATCTCCCGCTCCCAGCCTCCACACACAACCCCCCCCCCCCCGCCATCTCTTACCTGGCTGCTAGGGGGAGGAAGCACAGGGAATGGGCCCAGGAGCTCCAGAGCACACAGGAGTGCATTCCACAGCTCTTCCTTGTCTCACCAGGAATGACATCATTCCTGGCACAAGGAAGGGAAGGCTCCTACATGGGCTGATTTGATGAAAATGAGCCCCCAAATCAAATCAGCCCCATGTGGGGGCCTTCCTTTCCTTGACATCATTCCCATGCGACAAAGAAGAGTTACGGAGTGTGCAAAGTAAGATAAGTTTCCCCCATCCCTTGGATTGGGCTCCAGGGGACCTGGCAACCCTACCTAGGCCCCACCTAGAAGCTGGCCACCCTACATGCTGGGAAGACGTAAATACAGGGAGGAAGATGAAGATGGCTGCAGTTCTGTTCTCTGACCAGACCTCAAATTAGAGGAGAGCCAGGATTGCCTCCAACACAGCCAGGCTTAAGGAACTAGGAGCTGAACCCCTCCTGTTGCTGAGATTGGTATATAACCTAACAAGATGCTGTGATATTGTAGCCAGTGTATTACTAGAACAAAAGCCATCCTCATCCTGTCAAAAAAGTTGCATGGAAATATAGTCAGCAACCAATGCGGATTTGGCTATGAGACGCTCCCTCCGTTACAGTGCTGTTAGGAATGTATTGTTGAAGGCTTTCATGGCTGGAGAACAATGGTTGTTGTGGATTTTCCGGGCCGTATAGCCGTGGTCTTGGCATTGTAGTTCCTGACGTTTCACCAGCAGCTGTGGCTGGCATCTTCAGAGGTGTAGCACCAAAAGATCTCTGTCTAGGTTAGATCTCTGTCTTTTGGTGCTACACCTCTGAAGATGCCAGCCACAGCTGCTGGCGAAACGTCAGGAACTACAACGCCAAGACCACGGCTATACGGCCCAGAAAATCCACAACAACCACTGTTAGGAATGGATTATGATTTCAATGAGAGCTTAATAGCACTATTTAATTTAAACAATGAATGTCTAGCCCTTAGTTAAAATAATTCTTTAAACACGCCCCTCCCCCGGCCCTGCAGAAGTATTATTCATAGTTGTTTGGGTTCTTTTTCTTAAAACTAGTAAATGCAACCTTCAGCTAGCATGATTGACTGGAACTCTGCTATTCTTAATCCTTTTCCATTACAGCCAATTCAGATATAGGGGCATGTACAGTCTCTCACACTGTGTGGTCATTCACAAATATCTGAATAATATAACTCCTTCATGTATAATTAACACCCAGGATTTTTTCCTGTCGAACGAGCCATTTCTGTGTTATCACATTGCTGTACAAGTGATCAGTTCAACATGAATAAATCTTGGCAAGTTTTTGAAGATGGGCTCCTCTTTTTCAGTTGCAACTATTGTAACGCAACAGAGACAGATTGCATCCAGGCAGCCATGAATTCAAATCTGCCTAAGGAGGAAATTTCTAATTTTGTAGGTTTATTTTTAGAATAATGAATAGCTGGCTGGCCTGCCTGTCAACAAGCCTTTTCAGGGATTTTCTGTGCCAGCATTACAAACTGCTGATTCTGAAAATGCTGTTTATATTGTTTCAAATGTATATCTTCCAGCAGGAGTTTCTGAAAATGTTAATAGCTTACCGCTGCTTCATTTTTTAAAAGGTCCATATTTACACTGCAGTATTTCTATATTCTGTACATTGTCCAGAGTGCTGTTTCAGACGTCATTGTTAGATAAGGCCTGGCTAGGCTGCTGTTCTATACATGGCAGAGCTGGTGAAGGGATTCATAAGCACACGCTTAATATATTATGCCAAGAGGAGGACGGTTCTTATTACATTAGTGTTGTTTTGTAGAATAATTGAGAAATGCACAAGAAGGCATGCGATGCTTTTACTTAACGGAATTTACTTTTAGAAGCCAGCTAATGCCCAAGAGGTGGAAAACACGAATCAAGCTACCAGTTCCTGCTGCAGGGTCTGTCAATTGCAGCCATGAATTCTAGCTTTCATTGGCTACAAAAAAGGGAACATGGTATGGGCTGTACACAAATTAAGCAGAAAACTGTATTCACATTTTGCTTTCTATTCTCAAACTGGAAAGCCTGGAGACTTGATTATTTTTCTTTTAAACTTATGAATCCTGATCAGATGATGGGCCAGTTGAACACCTAGTGGAATGCCCAAACTGTGGATAAAACCCAGCTAACCCAACTGCCCTAACTTCGTATCTCCTTGTTAGTTGTGAAAGGAACTTTTTTGTTTGTAACAGCTGGGCATAGCAAGGTACCCAACAATGTGGCAGCGTGCCTGGCAAAGGGTGTAGTAAATGTCAGCACAGGGCTTAATAGGGATAGACTGTGGCTTTATATTGCATTTTAAAATTTCTTTTATATTGCTGTTTTCAATTATGCTTATAATATACATTTTAAATTTTCTTTCTTCCTATAGTATTTGGGATGTATAGAGGTTCTACGCTCTATGAGATCTCTTGACTTCAATACTAGAACACAAATTACCAGGTAAGATGAGGTGCAGCAAATACATTCCAACAGCTGTTGTTTGAACTGCTTGTCCAAAATAAACATATCCATCTAAGCAAGAACTCAAAGAGCAAAGAATGTGGGCCATCTATTATATTCTGCTTTGATTTACAGGCATGTGCATATAACATGAATTTTCTGGTCTTTGGTTCGTGTCAAAAATACTGGAATTACTGACTTATTTGTGGATAGTACAGAAATGACCATTGGCATTTTTATTCTTGACCTGCTTACCATATTATCAACTGTATACTGCTCGGGTTATATTATCAATTGTATAATGCTCAGGTTTGCAAGGGTTGGTTATTTTGGGGGGCAAGCAGTCTCCCATGAATCTGGGAAGAAGCTGACTAATCTAATGTGAACTGACAGCTTGATAGTACATAGATAGATTGTTACATATCTCTAGGATGCTAGAAGGTAGCAGATCACTGGGTACTCTGTCCCCACAAAAATAGAAACGCTGCTGTTGGGGTGGTGGAATATAAAACCTAGGCTACACATATAGCAGAATATTGTGACAGACTCCTAACTGTTCCTCTTTCTCAGCATTGTATCATTCTACTACCTTGTTCAGTTGTCTATGATAGCTGTTGGCATCTTCGAAGCACTGGGAATGCTTTCTTTGTAAACTCCAGTTGTGTTTTCCCAAGATCTTTAGAAGACCAGGTTGTTATTTATATACAAGTGGAGAATCCACAAGGACTTGCAGGGGGCATCTCATTCAACCTCCCTCACTATTTTCTCTTTTCCTTCCTTGTCAACCCCTATAGCATCTCCCCTTTTTACCACTTCCTTCCCACCCAACATACTTTTATCTGCCCTCCTGCCTTCGGCTTTCCTTCCTTCCTTCTCCCTGGCAGCCTCTTCCTGTGAAAACTCCGACCAAGTTGTATGGAGCCGGCTGACCTGGGTCCAGTTGCATTGTGGGGAACCTGCAAGGACTTGTGGGGGATAGCAGAGTGTTATCTGTATCCCCTCCCCATACTTTTTCATCTTTTCCTCCTCCTGATATTCTACATATCCTCACCTTTCCCTGCTTCCTTCTCTCCTTCCCACACACTTGCCCTTTATTTGACCTCCATCTTGAGCTACATTTATTATTTTGTTTATACTCCACCTTTCTCCACAATGGAGATCCAAAGCAGCTCACATCATTCCCTTTTCTTCCATTTTATCTTTGTAATAACCTGTGAGGTAGGTTGGGCCCAAGATCACCCAGTAAGCTTCCATGGTAGAGTAGGGATTTGAACCTGGATCTCTCAGATTTGAGTCTGAAACCTCTACATACACTGGGTTTTGTGGGGGAGCTACTGTTGAACAAGCAGTCAGGCCTGGAAGAGCCATGCAGATCAAGTGATGTAGCTACCAGGTCTGGCCTCAATGAGTCCTTCTTCAAAGGCCAAAACAGCCCTGAAAAGGGCCCTTCCCCCTCCTTCTGCCTTTTACTGACTGAAATCAAGGTTTGAAGTCTGGCAATACTGTTGTGGTTGCCTAGCAATGGTCACAAAGGGCATCTGATTCTTAAAGCTACAGGCTTTCCATTTATCATTTTGGGAGGGGACCTGGCACCTACCTTATTGCGTGTGTGTGTTCCTGAGCCTGCACGATAATGTCACTTCTAGGAAGTGACATCATTGCGTAGGGCTTGGCTTCCCCGGGAACATTCCTGTGCTCGGGGGGGGGGGCAAATTGGGCTGGATTTGGACTGCTTCAGCCTGGACTGGGCCGCTGCAGAGTGCAGCAGCTGATTCAGGCCTGGATTGGGCTCAAATCGACCTGGAACCAGCCGCTGTGGAGCATGGGAGTGCTCCCTAACTCCACAGTAGCCCAATTTGAGCTGATTTGGCAAGAACCGTCCCGGACTGGGCTCGAATCAACCTGCATCAGCCTGGAACAGGCCATTGCAGTGCACTGTTAATGCCCCCAAATTCTTGATGGGGCCATGTTGAAAACTAGCTATATTGATATGATATTAAACAGTAAGCACATGACATGATAATGTAAAAAGTATTTTTTAAAGTATTTTTTTATTCATCCCTGATATGTTCTGGAAATCAGGAGGGGGAGAGCTCTTATATAGGATAGGAAATGGAGCGACTATCTTCATTCCAAATTTGAACTCTAAGCTTGATTATAATTTAGGGATAGCGGGGAATCAGCACTTTCAAGATGATGAGATGTTGGTATCCTAATCTAGTATGGTGTAATGTTGGAAAAAGCCTTAGATAACCTGAGTTTGAACAGAATAGAATCATAGAATTGGAAGGGGCCATACAGACCATGTAGTCCAACCCCCCTGCTCAGTGCAGGATCAGCCTAAAGCATCTCTGACAAGCATTCATCCAGCCTCTTCTTGAAAACTGCCAGTGAGGGGGAGCTCACCACCTCCCTAGGCAGCTGATTCCAGTTTTGAACTACTCGGACCGTGAAAAAGTTTTTCCTAATATCCAGCCAGTACCTTCCTGCATGTAATTTAAGCCCATTGCTTCGGGTCCTACCCTCTGCTGTCAACTAGAACAGCTCCTTGCCCTTTTCCAAATGACAGCCTTTCAAATATTGAAATGACAGCCTTTCAAATTCAAAAATTAGAATTATTGTGAACATAAAATGGGGAGGGAGACCCTTGTATACTACCCTGATTCCCTCAGAAGAAGGGTAGGCTAAAATGGGATAGATAATGCTTCAGTTTAGTTTCAGATGTATTACTATATGGACCGATGGCAATATGATACATGAAAAAACATTTTATTTTTATTTATTAAAATACATATACCCTGCTTTTGCTTTAGGCTCAAGGCGGCTTACAAATAATAACTAAACAAAACCGAATAAAACCAAATAAACCTTCCCCAATACCTCCCTGCCTTAAAAGATGCCTGCTATTCATACCCCCTCAAAAATTGTGGTAAACAAGCAAGCCTTGCAAGCCTTCTAAAGATCTCCAAAAGGGGGCTCCCCTCACCTCTTCAGGGAACCCATTACACCGTTTGAGAGCCATAATGGAGAAGGCCCTGGCTCTGGTTATGCTTGCCAACTCTGGAATGGGCAATTCCTGGAGATTTGAAGGTGGAGCCTGGGGAAGGAAGGGGTATAATGTCATACAATCCACCCTCCAAAGCAGCCATTTTCTCCAGGGGAGCAGATTTGTAATCTGGAGATCAAGAGTAATTCCAGGAAATCACCAGGCATCACTTGGAGGTTGGCAGCCCTACCTCTTGTCAATGCTAGATAGGCCACGAGAGCGGAGAAACAGCCAGCAGGTGTTGCTGTTGTTGTTGCTCAGGAACATATGGGAGGAGATGGTTCTTGTGGAGCATGCATATTACCCCCATTCTGCAGTCACTTCACTGGCTAGTACCCATCAGTTATCAGTCTCAGTTCAAGATCACATACAAAGCCCTTCATGGGCTTGGTCCCTTATATCTGTGTGACTGCCTATGCTCCAGCATGGCAGCTCAGCTCATCTGAACAGGGGCCCCTCACTACCTGAAGGAAAGCTCCCACTCTCTTGGCTTTCTGCAAAGTAAGCAAATCTAAATTATTCAGGAGAGGTTTTTTACACAGATAATAGGGATGTGCTATAAGGAAATGGCTCAGAGGAAATGGTTTTAAATTTGTACTCCCATATACTTACCTGTATTTCATGTTGTCTAATATCAGTCCTACAACTAATTATGTTCTGTTTCAGCAATTCTCCAACTCTGTATTCTTGCTAATGCTATGTCTTTGTAAACTTGTATTTATTTATCCTATGACATAGTTTATGGAAATGTCCTTGACACTGTATGGAAATGTCCTTGATACTGATTGTATTAATCTCACACTAGATAATCTGCCTTGAATCTCAGTGAGAAAGGCGGACTATAAATGACATAAACAAACAACCAAACAAATACTTGTGACAAAGAGACTCTAGACTATACTAATGGGTATTATCTATTGTTCTAGGTATGCTCCTCCTGGTTAGTTTCCATTTGTTTACTATGTCATGTCACATTACTTATGTTTTATGATAGGGAATTTCTGTGACCCCATTCTAAAAGACCTATGTATGCGCATTTATTGAAGTTGACCTTTCGCACAGAAGGGAAAAGCTTTTTCTTGTAAGCAGATTCCTTCTGACACAGTTTCAAACACTGTGGTTAAGTAAGGTTAGAAAGCCCTGTTGCAAGGACAGTATCTCTCTTGTTTTGACTTTGTCCCCTAGAATTTCCCTTGGATAAACACCCTCTCAGGAAGACACCCAAAATTCCTATGTGGCATGTAGCATGTTTATATTACAGAGAGAGTTTACTGTCTTGTCAATCAGGCCTGTTTTGTGCCATGTCTCCTGAAGAATTTGATTCTGAAGAATTGTTTGTATCTAGTTTTGTATAACAATTTTATCTCTTTTCTGTAAACAATTAACTTTGGAAAGTATATAATATTCTCTACTATGGTTGATCTTCATGCATATGTCATAATGAGGGCATCTGTATCTGAGCTTTATTAAATAAATGTAATAAAACTCATATTTCTTCATTGATCACAGTTTAGTGTCTTGATTGAATAATGGAGAGTAACAGCTGTTATGAAAAATAAAATTAAAGCAGAGTACTTTAAAGAAAGTTCCATAACATTTTGTTTTGGCTCTGTATTTGGGTTTCTGCTATCCATACCTCATGGTATTGTTTGGTGTTGCAGCCATTGATCACATTAATCCTACACTGTGTAATTTGCTTTGAGTCTCAGTGAGAAAAGGCAGATTATAAATAACATAGATATAAATAAAAAATGCATATGTTGCTTCCAGATTGTGAAGGGCTTTAAAGATCATAGCCAGCATCTAAGTGATAACCAGATTCAGTACTGATTTACATGACCTATATATTCCTGTGTGGTTTGTATTTATGGATAGTTGCCTGAATTGGCCCAGGACAGTTTACCTCATTTATAGATGGCATTTTAAAGTATCTTGGAATTTTGTTGTTCCAATCAGTGACTGTAAATGGGAGCTAGTTTTAATAAGATGGAATCCTTTGCAATGTGTGAAGCACCTTGTTTTCAGTTCAGTTCAGTGCAATTTCAGTGCAATGTATGTATGCTCAGAAGTACTGTTGAGTTGCTCAGTTGGACTTACTCTCTAATAAGAGTGTTCAGATCTGCAGCCTCTATTTATGAAAAATGATGTCTAAATGAAAATAAACAAGATTGTTCAATCTAGTACATCATTATTCAATTTTGGTAGTATTGTTCCACAAGAAATGTTCATATGCTGTCCTGCACTGGGCTGTTAAGTCTATTTTGAAATTAAATACATCTGGTGAACCCTTGGTAGCACAAAGAACTGTGCAGAAAATTCTTGGTCTGGCTTGACTTCTTGTTTGATGTAATGCAAAAATCTAGTTTCCAGTATAGACTTATACCAGTGTCTTCCAGAACCATTCCTAAAAATAACCAAGGATCAAGCATAGCCATAGCCTTTTTTTTTCTCCCTCTCCAGGGAAGCGATCAGCCTTGTTTGTGAAGCTGTGCCAGGTGCCAAAGGAGCCTTCAAAAAAAGAAAGGTATTTGTTTTGTTTCCTTGATAAGCTGATTGTATTACCTCAGCTCAGCCTAGGAAGAGGCAGTTGCAGCTTACGCCAACTGGAGAGTCATCTACACTTCATCTCAAATGTACTATGTTGTTTTAGTCCTGTTTTCACACTTACGTTACATAAATCCAGATACGAAACCCGGTCCTCTCCCAAGGACTTCATATAAATAAATAAATTTTTAAAAAATTAAAAAAATATTTTATTAGTGCAAAACAGAAAAAAATAAAAAAGCAAACAGAAGAGGAATAAAAGAAATAGTGCTGGCTACAAAAACACTATTGGCAAATGAATACATAGGTATCTATAAAAAATTTCCAAATATATAAAATAAGTCCATGCGCTCTTGCCTTCTACATGTGATACATTCACATATTGATAAGTTTATAAGGTCTTCAACCCAGTGATTTACAGGAGATGGGCTTTTGTCTTTCCAATGTTGAAGTATAAGTCTTTTAGCAACTGTAAGGGCACAGAGGGTCCATTTTTGTTGACCATCAGTTAGATTCCGAGAGACAGGCAAGTCATTTAACAGGACATTAATAGTCTCAAAAATAAATGAGTTTCCTAACACAGAATTAATATGACTAATCCCAAAAGGGCTGAATGGCTAATCATTTCCAAAGTATTAGTTAGACACTGTGCTTAAACCTTTAGTAAAAAGACACTGTGGTGTCCAATATACCTTTAAACATAATTTTTTTCTGAATAAGTTACAATTTAAGATCCATAGTAGCGATGGGGTATATGGCTTAAAGCCTTACCTCATTAATTTAGAAAAATTGGACACTCCAGATATTTATTCTATTCATCTCTAAGGCTCTGTGTATCATATTTATTAATCAACCTCAAATATTTATATACTGATATTGTAGGTTTTGCTTGCTGTATTGACTGAATAAGGATCTCCAGAAGTGGGGGAGATTCTGAAGTTTTCAAAGCTATTGGACTATATTTGGATACCAGCAAATATTGCAGTTGTAAATATTGCCATTCAGCAGAATCTGGCAAATTATATTTAGACCTCAGTTGGAAAAATGACAAGAACTCATCATCATTACCTATCAATTGACCAAATTCTCTTATCTGACCAAGCCTTCCATAAGAAAGATTTCTTCACAAATCTTGTATTTCATCACCTTTTAGCCCAAGCTAAGTACTATGAGAAAGGAGTGATGCTTGAGGCAGAAAATCTCACTGGTCAAATCCTCCCTCCCCATACAACATAGTAAATATGTTATATTTTTTCAATTTCCTAACCCAAACCTACATCTTCCTCACTCCACCTCCAGGTCCAGCCTAGATAGCCTACATAGAGCTGATAAATCTACTCTGATTTGACAAGCTGTTACTTTTTCTTCCTGAGACTAAGAGTCTCTCTACATAAGATGAATCACATGAGGATGCTCAAGTGAAGGGAGACACAATGTTAGCTGGGAAGCCAAGTTTTAAAAGACAGATTGAGAGGCTCTGTCCATTTCATCTCTCTAGAGCAGGCAAAGATTGCTCCTCAGAGGGTTTGTTTATTTTCTCTTCCCCTCCCTGAAGGGGAAGTGAAATTGACAGAGCCTTCAGGGAGGCAAAGAGGAAATAAACAAATCCTCTGAGGAGCAACTTCGCCAGCCCTAGAGAGGTGAAACTGACAGAGCCTTCCAATCTGTCTTTTAAAACTTGGCTTCCTGGCTAACATTACATCTCCCTTCACTTGAGCATCCTCATGTAATTCATCTTATGTAGAGAGACTCTTTGATGTGCTCCAAAGTAAGGACAGATAACCTCAACCCTAACCAATAGAGCTATTATTAATTATTTGTTACAACACTGTGTATGCTGAGTGATTTACAAACTAGATGTCTTTTATTAATATAGCAAAGGAACAGATGGTGGAGAGAGAATGAGGAATTACCACTTGTCTAAGGCATTACTGATCAGAGATCTGAGTCTGGATCTTCACATGCAACTTTCTGTACCAGATATAATAGGTGATATTCAAGACATATTTGCAGTATAAATTAGGAATTTTCCTTTGTATGTAGCTAAAGGTGGAGTTTTAAAGAGATTATTGATGATTGTGAGTTGCCTTGGGCATTTTTTAAAATGTAGAGCCATAATATTAATATTTTGCATAAAGAAATAAATGAGAGAGAATGCTCCTTCCCAACAAGAGATAACTATACACTCGGAAGAATTGTATGTCCCTTTGAACTTGCCCATTCACAAGGCAGACGGGGATCACAGGATTGAATATTCCCCCTGTGTTCCTCCAGAAAACCTTTCCTACACATAAAACCCAACATGTCAGAAAGAAGGCTGGGTCAGAACCCTTCTCTCTTCCATGCTAGGTTTCCCCCCCTAGACTCATGAGGATCTCTGATTGGCTTTCTTAAGCAGTAGAGCCCCATGTGATTTTTCTTGAATGCGAAGATCATTTTACTGGTAGTACAGGTCAAATGTTACAGCCAATGTGATGTAATGCTTACAGTGTTGGAGTAGGATCTGGGAGACCCGGGTTTGAATCCCCCTCTGCCATGGAAGCTTGCTGGGTGACCCTGGCTCAGTCACACACTTTCAGTCTAAGCAACATCACAGGATAAAATGGAGAAGAGAATGGTGTAACCTAGTTTAGGTCCCCTTTGGGAAGAAAGGTGGGGTATAAGTGAAGTAAATATAAATAAATAGAAAAATAAAAATGTATCATCATCACGATGTTTCTTTGATGATCATCCATTTTAATGTATTCTGTTGAAGGTGGAACAAAAACTATCTCCAATGGCTGTTTTGCATCCCTTGCTAATTTATATAGTGATGAAAATGCATGCGCGAACTTTGGTTACTATCATTGTCCATATCCAATCATATATGGAAAGCAGATGTTGAAATTATCTGTCTGAGATTTTTGCCAGAGTATGGAGATTGTTCATTTATTGTGCTTGCCACAAAAACTTTCTTCAGAGTCGGAACCTTCTTGTGTTACATTTCCTTATGTCCACAAAGCTGTGAAAACAAGAAGAATTACCTCTAGGTCAGGAACTGGCAACTGTACACTCTTTCACCATGTATATCTACTTTTTCTTGTCTGACAGCATTCTTTCCACAGGTGTTTCTGGAGCCTATAATTCTGGCTTCAATCTGGAACCCTGTGGGAGTGCATTTCAGTTTCACTGGACAGTCCATCACTGACCTAAGGGTTCCTGTATTTGAACAGAAATGTGAAAGATGATTGCAATGAGAGGTTGCAGAACAGGAATGCATTCAAAGACGTGACTGTACTTGTCAAGGAGATTCTTTCACTAGAGAAAGAAAGATTGGTCTTCCATTGGACTATGTTTTGTACTGAGGTTTAGTAGTCATGTCTATACAAAGGTTGTACATTACTGTATTTATATTCTAGCACTCAGTATTCCTATCCCCTTTACTTTTCACCTAGTTAATCTTATTTTTTAATTTCCTTCATGCCTTTGGGAAAGCCTGCTAATGCCTATGAAACTTTGTGATAGAGAAAGCCACTTTGGGATGGTTAACCTGCTACAGATAGCACATGGAGTGAGAACAATTTGAAGTCTTTGCATAGTAGCTGTTATCACTTGGCAACTGTTCACATGGATCGGCTTACTATGTTGTTGGAGTCATTTTTTCAAAGTTAGCAGAAGGACCAAAAGGACCAAACGGTCCTAGCCGGTTGGATAATCTTTCCATATTGATGGTTTTCCATGTGAAAACAGCAGCTGCATGGACTGATATAAAGTGGTCTGGTTTCCAGGTGACAGTTCTTCCCTCATCTTTCCTCACTATGCCACAATGCTTCTGGCATTTTTCCTCACAACCCAGCTATGATACCAGAAGTGAACTGGGTGGGAATCAAGTGCTGAAAGCAGTGAGGCAAGGTGAGAGGGGACTGGGTTCATCTCCCCTCACCCCTTAGCTCTACTTTGTTAACAGCCCCTCACCCCATGATTAATTAGAGTGACAACAGTATGAATGAGCCCCTCCCAGTCATGTTTAGCTTGGTCCTCTCTTCTCTCATTTCAACAGAAACAATCTTCATTTTCTTTTCTCTACTACTTTTCCTTTCTTTTCTAATTGCATAGATCTTTTGCTAACTCCAGACAGATGCAGAACGTTGATTAAAATCAGTCTCAGTCTCAACTAGTAAACCTTGGAGGCTTCAATTTACACCATGTGGGGCACGGTGCCATCAAATGTCAATACAGTTCTCAGACGTGATTTTTTTTCTTTCTCCTTTTACAGCCACCCAGTAAAGCTCTCTCTAGTATCTTGGGGAAGAGCAACCTTCAGTTTGCAGGAATGAACATAACTCTGAATATATCTACGACTAGCTTAAATCTGATGACACCTGATTCTAAACAGGTGGGTGATTCCAAGCCCACCATTGTTACATTTCCATGTTTCTTATCACTTGTAACCTGCCTGATTATTTCTGTACAAGTCCTCATCTAATTCTATGAACACTTCCACAAAAGCAAATTAATTCAAGTCAATATAACTACTCATACACTAGCATTTCCTGACTCTTGATATTATAAAATGAATGATTAGGAACAACAAAGTGTTTTCCCATATAGTGAAACTTCAGTCAGTCTTTAACTCCTCTTTTCACAGGATTTATCTTCAGACAAAGTAAGCTATTACTACTGTATGGTTTTTCCCAAACAGATTTTTTTAAAAGTATGAGAATAAAAATGAAACGGGCACCCAAACCCAGATTAAGCAAGTAAAATGTTTCTTCTTTTTTTACTGAACAGGACTGAGCATCCACAAAAAATAGTGTGAGTTTGAGGAACCTTTCTTGCCACCTTTTTCATCTTCGTTAAAAATATGTTGAATCATTTATGTTGGCTATTTGCTCAGTAGGGTCTCTGACCCAAAGGGGCATCTCAGTGGTGGTTCTGAATGGGAGATGAATGGATGTGTATTCCATGCAAACTATCTTTTAGCACAGCAAGCAGCTTGTGTGAAGGACTTCCAGCTGTGCTCCTAGGTGAAGGACTTCCAGCTGTGCTCCCAGGAGTCAGACTGTGGTAGCATAACAAGCCTTCCTGCCTTGCAAGAGCCCAGTATTTTTAGTTTAGAACACAAGAGCCAACATGAGAGCATGGGGGGCTGCCATATGGGTACGTTGTGACTCAAAGTTCAGAGATTCATGACTTTAGTCATTCATTGTTCATGTTGTTCTAGGAACTGGTTTGAATCCCTACTCTGCACAGAATGAACCTGAGGTTGAATAAAGACATAGGATTCTTATCTCACTACAGATGCTAATTTCTGCTCTAATTAGCTGCATTGCATCTATCCATCATGTCTCCTTTTTTTGGCTTCATCCCTCCCACCTCCTTACTGGGATATAAAATTCAGGGATCTCCTTCCTGTATCTGAAGAAGCTTATAACTGGGAAATCATGTTGTTCTCTAAGGTACTACTGGACTCAAATGCTGCAGACCAACATGGCCATCTACCTGAAACTGCTATATGGGAGCACTTCTGTCTGTAGGAGAATCTCCAGTTATAAGATTGCTTTTGTCTGGGAGGGAAAGAAGGTGACAGAGCATCTCACAACTTATGGCAACTTGTGGCATAATGGACACTTGATAACTGTATGCTGCTGCAAACCCAGTAACTGGCAGCAATCACAATCAGTAGGTACACTGGTGAGATGATTGTGCTGAATAGGCAGCCTTGCCCTGCTCAGTAAAAAAATACTGCCAGGTGCCACATTTAGCAGGAACATGGTACCGTTTCTTTATCAGTCAAACTGGGTGAGCCTGCAGGTTTCTCGAGAAGAGGATCACACACTGCACTGCACCAGCAACATCCAGCATAGCCAGCTGTCCAGCACACCTTCCTATTCCTGACTGGTGGTAGCTGGAGGAGGCAGGAAGAGTTAGTACATGGCAGGGGACAGGATCATGACCAGAAGCATACATCTGCCAATATTCTCAAAGCCCTCAATGTAATGGAATAGTGGCTATTCATAGAGATCAGCAGTTGATGACGCTTATGGCTTCAAGGTTACAGATACTGACAGCAGCACAACTGAAGATGGTGATAGAGAAGGTTCGGTGTGTGTGGGCATTGCTCAGCTCTTCCCCCCATTCCATGACGTTGGTGTGTGACTTTTTCCCTCCATTCTCCTTCATTATTGAGAAGCTGTTGCTAGGCATCTGGGAAGACAAACGCAACTTCTGTTCTCCCCAGTTTGTAGTACTTCCTGACATCGGAGGGGATGTTTGTGCAAACAAAATGTTTGCCTCTTCTCTTTCTCCCACATAGTCTTTTGCTGTCTAGCATCCAGAAGTTCCAATCAAAACATTTCCTCACTTTGCACTTGCCTCTGGGGCAGCCGACTATTGACTTCTAAGAAAATAATAAATGGAAAAGCGAAAGTAATATTATTTTATTCATTTTATTTAAGAACATTTATATTCTGCCTTTCTGCCCTCATAAAGGCCACCATGGTAGCTAACAAATTAAAAAATATATTCTAAAATCACATTATAAAACCATTAACAGAAAAACACATCTTTAAAACCTGATCTTTAAAAACATACAAAGATATAAAAATAACAATACTACTTCATAGTAATAGTAGCAAGGTAGCACTGATGATTGGTGGAAACACTGGGAAAGAAATACTTATCAAGAATAAAAATCTATTTTGGTGCAAGATCTGCTTGGTTGTAATGATTCACAAGAATCTCCGCCAGTTTCTCTCTCAGTGCTTTCCCCCTCCCTCTGAATCGGAACTCTGCTTGAGCTTCCTAAACTTCATAGCCAGATGTCAGGATAATGAATATGAACGAATGTCTTTAGCTTTCCTGTTTCTTTTAGTTATTATAACGACAGTAACAAATAGACTTTTTTGTTTCATTCTTCATTAGTTAATAAACAAATACACATTCCTACTATATACATACTTCAAAAACACCATTATAAAGGAAAAATAGATTGCTAGGCAGGCGGCATGTCACACTCATATGGATCCTCTTCTGAACTCTCTACAGATTATAGCGAACCATCATATGCAGTCTATTTCCTTTGCATCTGGAGTAGACGTGGTGAGTATTTTTGGTTGTTGTCTTGTGGTATTAATGTCAAAGGCTGCTGTACCAGCACGTATCTGAATCTTAGCTTGCTCCAGTTGAGAAAGTAAACATAGCTAGTTTGATATTTCCTTTTAAACTCTAAGGAAAGTCACTGAACATTTAAAGGAAAGCATTATCACTCCATTTAACTGGGGCCACTTCTGTAACATACAAAGGAACTCCCAGTGGTATTGAGCTAATGATAACCTCATGAAAAAGATCATAAATGGCATAGGTGGTCTGAAAATCAATTGATGGGATCTTATGTTCTAAGTGAACAATTTCCACACTGGTAGAGGTATGATTAAGTAACGTTCATTGCCTCTAAATGTTTCCTTTTTGTGCCTTTAATCCTAGGAATGCCCATTGCCTTCTGCTGTTGAATGAATAACATAGGTTAGCAGGTAGCAAACAGTAGTAGAAATGCTATGGTATTTGGATTAAAAATAAAGAGAGGCCCCAGTTTCAGACATGTTTTAATGATGTATACATGCATCAGTTGTCAATTACTAGTGCCTGATGATTCTCAGTGGAATGTAGGAACTGTCTCCTAGGAAAAGGTTTGCATATATTAACATTAGATGGTATGATTTGATTCTATGTGCAGTGACTAACCTGTGGTGGTTCACTCACATGTGCATGCGCGTAACTCATTGACTGTAACGGCTAGGGATGACTTGCATCCCTTCTTGCAGGTGCAAACCTTGTTTTCATTTACCCCTTATTATTTATTAAAATAATTATAGACTGCCTTTCTTCACACAGAACGAGCACTTGGGCTGGTTCCACATGAACATTTAGCTCCTTCTTTCCACCTAAACTACAGTGGGGGGGGGGGTTGTGGGGAAGGGATTGTGTAATCACCGACCTTCTGGGTTTCTCCCTGCCTCTCTATATTTTTCTCATACCTGCTTTGGTACGTCTTTCTAGATAGATTTTATTCAAAGTGGGTTTAGTCAGCATGTGGATAGGAAGCTGTGGATTTTTAGATCCCCGTGCTGGCATTTTCCTTTCCTAGCATCTCCTGCTTGCAATTCCCCCAGAGGGGTTTTTGCCACCTTAAAAATAGGTAGCTGTTATATTGCTATAAGGTTAAAACACTACTAGCTCCTACTAATTAGTAGCTAGCTGCTATAAAACTTTAAAAAGACAACAACAACAACAAACCTCCAGCAGGGGCGGGGGGGGTAGGGGGTGCAATGGCAGGCATGAAGGAAAAACCAAAGAATTCCCTCATTGGGTATTCCATTACTGCTGTGAATGCACAACAGGGAATTGTCCCCATGCAGAAACGTCTGTATGGTTACCATTGCCTCTTTCCCCATTCTTTTCCTTTGCAGTTCATCACTCGTCCAGTTTCCATCCCATCTAGGAGAGGGGTGGCAAGGCTTTTATGTCCTCTTGTGGACATAAATATATATGTTATATATATGTATGTTATTATATATATATATATACTAAGATCTTCTCCTCAAATCTAATCTAATCCAATCTACCACTTCTTTCCTTACAAATTCCAAGAGAAAGTTCCAAAATTCAATAAATGGAGGCCATTGTTGAGCAAAACAGTTCTGAGCTTGTAACTTCTTTGAAGGTTCATGTCTTATTATAGACATTTTGTTCACGAACCACAATTTTTGACACCAAGTTTCCACTTTAGGCAGAATTCCCTGTCTTTGGCAACTGTTATTCCAGCTGATGCTAGTAAATGTAGCACAAAATACCATGGTTTTTTTCAGAAGCTGTTGTAAGTTACATACCAATAAATATATTACAGGTAACTATGACATGACCAGTTAACTTGGTTGGTTAGTATGGTGCTAATAATGCCAAGGTTGCAGGTTCAATCCCTGTACGTGTCATTTTATCTTCCAGTTTGCAAGATCTGAGCAAGGCTGTTAATGATAGGACATTTTGGAGGTTGTTAATTCGTAGGGTTGTCATAACACACACACACATACATCCATGACAATTGTATTTTGTATCTTCTGTTTATTTTTCTGAAATTCTTTTTAAAAAATATTCCTTCTGCTTAAACCTTGGTGCTGGGGCAGAGCTCGTGTGAGTTGTGGCCTGCCTCAGTTCACAGTTCCTGACCTCCTGTTGGGCAGTGCAAGACTGAGACAATCCACAGATCAGTGGGACCTACAGGGAAAGAGGCGGTGTGAAATCCCGAATGGAGGGAAAATCTTTGTCATTCCTTTAGGACGGTTTAGCAGGAGAAAAACAAAAAAATCTAATTATAGCCTTTAATCCTCCAAGGAAGATACTTTCATTACCAAAGTTAATTAAGATATTCCAGTACTTGGATTTATGTGTCATCAACTTATTGTCATACATACTACATGGTGATAGGGAAGCTGGTTTCTTTTGGAGCCAGAGGGACAGCTACGGCCTAAAACATGATTATTAAAAAAGAATGTAGAATTAAGAAGATGCTAACTGCTACAGCTGGAAAAATACCATTGTCCACAATAGCAAGATGAAGTCATATTGGTGTGGGAGAGAGTAGGTATCAGTTAAATTAATTGAATTTCAATGAATTTGGAAATGAGAGTAACCCTCTGACAGAAGATGGCAACAGAAGAGGACAGACTAGGGTTGCCAACTCTGGGCTGGGAAATTTCTGGAGAGTTGGGGGGGGGGTGGATCCTGGGGAGGGTAGATTTGGGGGATGGGAGGAACTGCAGCAGGATATAATGTCATAGAGTCTACCCTTCAAAGCAGCCATTTTTTTCAAGGAAACTGATCTCCTTAGATCAGTTGTAATTCTGGGAGATCTCCAGGCCCCATCTGGAGGTTGGCAGACCTAGGACAGACAAGTCTCTCTGGTGAAAGAGTTCCAGAGTTTTGGTGCCACGCCCAAGAATGTCCTCTTCTGACTTACCACCCTCCTAATTTCAGAAAGTGAGAGCACCCAAAGCAGAGCCTCAGAAGCTGACTATAACAGCTGGATAGGTTCATAAGGGAGTAGGTGGTCCTTTAGGAATGTTGTCCAAAGCCATATAGGGCTTTAAAGGTCAACACCAGCACCTTGAATTGTGCCCAGAAACAAATTGGGAGCCAGTGTTGATGGGTCAAGACTGGACTGATATAGACCTTACGACCCACTCCAGTCAACATCCTGGCAGCAGCATTGTGCAACACTTGAAGTTTCCAAACACTTTGCAACAGCAGCCCTCTGTAGAGTGCCCTACAGTAATCTCAGCTAGGCATAATGTGCAGATTTTTTCAGTACAGGAAAGGCCACAGCTGGCAGATAAGCTGAACCTGGTAAAATGCTCTCTTGGCCACAGCTGCCACCAGCTTATCCAGCAGTATGTTTGGGTCTAGGATAGCCAGCATCCAGCATTATATTCTGCTGAGATTTGTTCCTTCTCCAAACCCCACTCACTTCCAGATCTTTCACCCAGAATTGGCACCCCTATCTGGGATTAAGAGCTCCTCCAAACTACAAACAAAGCTTTTCCCTATGTTATTTTATCCTGTAGGCCAGTGTGATGATATTTAGGACATAGGTTGTAGGCATCTCTCCCACTGCTATTGAAAGCAGAATGTCGTGCTCTAAATGGACCTTGATGTGATCTAGCTGAAAGTTTAAGAGTAGTAAGAATGGGTTCTGCTGTCCATCATAGCTGAAAAGAGTCTCTGCAAGAATATTCACACCATGCCCAATGGTATTTATCAAAAACTGCAGAAAGTGATATATTAGAAACAACAGCACAGGATTCTGAATATCATTATACTTCCAAAATGGGAATGGGCCTTTATTTATTATGTTTCATCTGGAGACAAGGAATATTAGGTAAGTCTGCCTCCAAATGCTAACATCATAATACCAAGGTATGGTCTAGACATGCTTCAGTAAGCGGTGGCAATGAAGTGGTCAAACCCTGAAGGGGAGAGGGAGGGTTGAATGGACTAAACCAATTCAGAGTGCGGGTGGAGGAATCAGATTTTTCAAAAATTTCAGGCATTATTTGTTTCCTGTAATTGAAAAACTTGCACAGCATTTGGAGAAGTAGTTTAGAGCCTTTCTCTCTGATGTGCTGATTTTTATTTGCAGAGAGGGAGAGAATTACAAAAACAACATAACCCACTTGCAGTCTGACATGGTATAGTCCATTCTGCCACCTCATTCTGCCACATTTGGAAGTCTGACCCGAATTCTCAAGGCATTTGCATAATGTACAAATTCCTCTGTTATCCTCAGAATGTCTGCCAAAGTTAATTTCAAGAAGACTTTAAGATTACAGTAGTTTGTACTTGTCTAATACAGACTTTCTCCTGAGAAAACAAGCATCAATCAGGATGAAAAAAGAAGGGCACCCCTTTAAAGGTGTGCATACACAGGCGTGTTTTAATTATCTTCGGTGTGGTTTTTTTTCTCATATATGTTAAAAACGATACTCCAGTTTTGATTGTATCTTTGTTCCATGCAGACAGTGTGCTCTCTTTCATTGGCAGGTTGCCTTTGCAAGAGTTTTATCTCTCCAACTAATTTAGCAGCCGTAGAATCTAATCTTGGTATCTGGTTGATATTTATAACACACTCGTCACCATGGTATCCAAGCACAGGCAACCAGTTGCAAATACTCAAATGAAATGCAACGCACCTTTATTGCCGCTTAAAGGAAAATTCACCACGGATGCTTCTCTTTTTTTTCACTCCCCACCTACCCCAGGATACAACAGACTACGTGGCATACGTGGCCAAGGACCCTGTTAATCGCAGAGGTAAAGTACTACTTTACGTTCTTTTTTAAACGGACTTTTTTATACTGTGGCTTTTTAACTGTAAGCCACCTCCAGCAGGAAGCAGAAGAGGCAGCATAGGAATATTCTAAATAAATGAATAAATAAATAAATAAATAAATACAGTATCTTTTTTCTTTTGACAATATAATCTGCTCAGATGTTCATTAGGTTACCTCCATACTCTATTTATAATAATAACTGAATTTATATAACGCTCTTCTAGGCAGATGTGCCCCACCCAGAGCGATGAACACGTTAGTATTACCATTACCCCCACAATACAGCTGGGAAACTGGGGCTGTGAGGAGTGGCTTATCCAAGGCCACCTACTGAGCTCATGGCAGTAGTGGGATTTGAACCAGTAGAGTGCTGATTCGCAGCCAAACCACTTAACCACTGTGCTACAGCAGCTTTCTAATGGCTTTTTAATGATATATATGTGTATCATGCTTCATTCAGCTATTTGTTATATTTGTATCTCACCCCACCCCCATCTCCAAAGAGTTCAGAGCAGCAGTTCATGAAGTAGGTCAGGCAGAGGCAGTAACTTGCTCAACCTGCCCACTGACCTTTGAAGCTGATTGGAATTTCATTTCCCTACAAAGGGTATGCAATTATTCACTTGATTTCCTGTCTCCAGGTATTATTTGTACGCCCAGGGTATCTAGATGATGATCAGAAGACTGAATTTGAAAAGAAGTGTTCTTTTATCTAGGGATCCAACTGATACGGTCTCCACAGCTCTCAGTATCAGCAATGGCTGGCGACGATGTGTATCAGAGTAGTAATGGCTGTCATTGAGCAGTGAGCATGGCAGAGGGGGACCCATGTGTTTATAAGGGCTTGAAGCGGTATGCAAGTACGTGGCTAGCTAGTAGCATCCTCTGTGGACAGAGGCTGATGATGCAGAAGGTGCTGCTGCAAGTCAGCTTCCACCTTACAGGGTGCTGCTCTTGCCACATCTGACCTTCAACATTGTTGCAGACCATTGGTAAGAACAAGGGGTCCTTTCCCCCATGGTCACAGATCAATGGCTCCATCTCTCTGCTACCCACTGTAAGTCTGCAGTGGTGGTCTCTCTGCTCAACCTTCAGCCCAAGGCTGCCAAGGCATTAGAGCAGCTACAATGTTAAATGCAGCCAGAGGGCCTGCGACACTGTTTGACCACCAAATCTCAGCAGAACATCATCCCTCTTGTTTCTGGGTGATGTCCACAGCCTATGGACAGAAAACATGCTAGTATTGGATGAAGGTGGGGGATGTAGTGACCATTAAATCTAAATCTAGACATCTTTACTTCCTCTCACACTCACTGTCTTCTAACCTGGAAGTCTGCATTGCCACATACATAATAAAAACAAGTCAAGTCAGTTTCTTCAGTGCTTGAAATGGCTTCAAGTTACACAAGTAAAAATAATGTTAGGCATCTTTTAGGGATGAACAATGGATTATTCTTCCCCCTGCCCTCCCCCCCCCCGGTTCTGTTACCTTAAAAAGCAGAATGTGTTCAAATATGCTCTTTCAAAGTGTATCCTTTTTGCAACTCAACAAGCAGCTGTTTTCTTGCAAAAGACTGGCTTAGGCCAACAACTAAGCTGTTGCTGGGTCCATCTTAAATGACTAACAGTGCCAATCTAAGCAGAGTTACACCCTTCTTAGCTTATTGAATTCAATAGAAGAGTGTAACTCTGCTTAGGATCGTATTAAATGGGGCTCATGTTGCATGCCAGGAGCTCTCAGGATGTCGAGCACCCTTTGCAGAGTTATTTTCAATTACTAGAAATATTAGCCAGGAAATATAAATAAGAAAATCAATATTACATTGCACCTTGGATAACACTGAGCAGTAAAACATATTCAAGAATGCTAGATCAGATTCAGAGTTGTAGTGGTGGATGAGCCAAAGATATCAGCTGACTTCGTCCCCATAAGGTTCACATGACTTGGTCGCTCTCCTTAAAAAATGAAATTCTACGTACTAGTTCAGTGACTTTCACATTCCATACCTTTTGTTGTTTTAGCCATATATAAAATAAAGGGTGACACCTTAGCATTGAAGTATCTGAGGATGTATTCTCGAACATTTTCTTTTTTTTACCATCACTTTTAGCATGCCATATATTGGAATGCTGTGGTAGCTTGGCCCAGGATATCATCAGCACTATAGGGCAAGCATTTGAACTCCGGTTTAAGCAATATTTGCAGTGCCCCTCAAAGATTCCTGCTCTTCATGATAGGTGAGTGATACAGCAAGGTAACGTTTTCTAATGAAAATGCTGTTTCTTTTAATGAAAGAACTCTTTCCTCAATGAACTGGTGAAATACCTCAATGAACTGGTCAAATTTGTAAGAGAGAACAACTGACTGCAAAGATTTAAAATAGATTTTTGGGAAATCTAGCCTAGTCCACAGAACTAAGATTATATGTTTGGCAGCTATTATATGTTTGGTTTGTGCTGCTCCAAACCACTCTTCTGTGAAACAGGAAACACAATAATGAACTATTTCGTTGCCAAGCACCATACCACTGGAGTGGTATCTCTTCCGTCTCTCCCTCTGTGCACATGAGAGGAAGAATAAGTTTCTCTGTAATGAGTTGGGTCTATGACATTTCACAGGTGGAAAAGGGAGATAGATAATGACTTCAGATTGCAAGTTCCTGAAAAACTGGATCCCCTCAGAGTTTCTCTACACGAGACATCTTAAACAGGAATGCTCAAGTGTAGGGAGATGCAATGTTAGCCAGGAAATGTAGTTTTCATCACTCTACACAAGGGTAGTTTAAAAAGACAGACCAACGGATATTGTTCCTCAGAGGGTTTATTAATTTCATCTTCACCTCCCTGAAGGCTCTGTCAATTTCATGAAGATGAAATTAATAAGCCCTCTGAGGAGCCATCTCTGCCAGTTCTGTCTTTTTACCCTAGTGTAGAGAGATGAAATTTAAACTATGCCTCCCGGCTATCATTGCATCTCCCTGCACTTGTGAGTCCCTGTGTAAGATGTCTCCTATAGAGAGACACTCAGTAGGAGATCCTGCTAGGATTGTTGGTATGAATACATGGTGCATAACCTTTGAAGAAGTGTTATGAAATATGTTGCTAAAGCACCTGATTGCAGAATGCAGGTAGAATCCATGCATTTGTCTGAGATATTTGAGTAGAAAATAGTGAACTGGAATAGCTACCACTATTGTGTAAAGGGATCAGTTAGGAATGGTGTCCATTATGTTAATCCTGAAGATACATAGGCCAACTGGAAATCTATTGCACCAACTCAAGTAGTTTCACAAAGTCTTGGATCAGGCTGATACGTGTAAGTGATCTAACAAATAAGCTTAACAATTCAGGAACTGGGTATATTTGCTACAGCTTGAATGTTCTTATGGTATGGAAAGCCTGGGAAAGCTCAGAAGCAAAATAACATAGCTTCTTTCTCATAGGATGCAAAGTTTGGATGAACTTTGGTTGGAAGACGATGGTGAGGCAACAGAACACCCCTATTACAACAGCATTCCAAACAAAATACCTCCTACTGGAGGCATGGTTGATGCGAGGCTCAAAGCCAGGGGCCCTTCTATTTCAGATGAAGTTCAGGTAGGGAAATTTACGCTTTGTTTTCTAAGTTTTTATTTTGCTAGAGTACAATAGCTAGAAGCAAATGGTGTGGGAGATATATCTTGGTTTGTTTGAAGGACAAATAATCAGAGAGCTATTTTAGGTGTAATTTAGAGATGCTGACCAGGTCTCCGTTCTGTACATGATGGAAGAGAGATATTGCCATTTTCCTACCTGTTCACCTGTCCTGTCTCCAAGGCCATTAGACATCCATGTGTGAGTGCAACTTTTGAATTGGGCAAGCATGCATAAAATCCAGTGCATAGAGGCCAGTGTGATCAACAGTGCAATCAGGGCTTTTTTTCAGGGGAAACACGGTGGAATGGAGTTCCGGAACCTCTTCAAAATACTTGGCAGTAGTGCTTGAAAGTAATATTATTTCAAAGAATCCTGTGTATTTTTTCTTCATTTCCCTCTTGAGAGTTCCACCACCTCTTTTCCCAGAAAAAACCCCTGAGTGCAATCAATGTTGTAGGAAAGAATCCAGGAATTGATAGCTTAGCCTGGGCCCATGCAAGTTATGTTTTATGCTTGTGTGCTGTAATGAAATATTATATCCATGTGACATATATATACATCCAGGGGCCTCAGATGCAGGACAGGTGGGCAAGAAAATGGACTCTTACTTTCTGTACTGAACACTCAAACTGTTTCTTAACTTCTCTAAGATTAAAAACAGATTCTGGTATGAGATCACCCGATAAGGAATCTCACTGTAAAAATGGTACATATACACAAGAGATAGATTGGCAGCTTTTATACAAAATGTGCATGTTATTGCTGGCCATGAGATTTGCAGGAAGATGTCAGAAATTTTTGTGTCTAAAAATTTGCCTTGGGAGATTTAAAAACTTGTCTTGATAAATGTTCACTTGTGTTACTGGAACTGCTCTATTAATAGGATGGGGAGTTAGCTTAGCAGTCCAGAACTAAAACAGCGCGGATCTAGCCAGCTATACCAAGGTCCATTTTCAGAAATCCCCGTGACAAAGAGGCAGACTACAGATGTTCAATCAATAAGTGTATTTTCTAATAGTGTGATGTATGCCTGAAATTACACACACATCCAAGGTTACATACAAGATCTAAGAAATACAGAGTATGAAAATTAGAGACCTGAGCAGGAACCCCACGATGACAAAGGGCATACTCACGAGCAGTAGGCATGTCAGAGATATGGACGTGACATGATCCAGCGCCCGCACTGGAATCACGGAGAGACAGCAAGGAAGTGTGATGGGGCTGGCGCGCGCGCACCCTCAGGTTTGAGGGGCTAGCTTATATACTTTCAAAGCACCCAGGGGCTGGCGCCCCTGTCCGTGGTTCTCAGGACTTAAATCAAAGGGTTTGAGCCCATCGGGACAGCCTTGATTGGACCATGTTTGAAGTCTGATTAATTTATAAATGACACTTTTGGGGAGAGGGGAGGGGAGGAGGAAGGGGAACCGGGACGTTTGCTCGTTCCCAGCGCCCATCCTGGTGCCTTCAAGTCCGGAGTGCAAAGGTTGCTTTGATGTGCGCTTGTTGATTGCCCTGGCTGACTGATGATCAATCTCCATTCAGGATAGGTGTTAAGAAATGCGGAGGAGAGTGGGATTCTCTTGCTGCGTACGTGGTCCGCTCGCTCCTTCGCAATGGCTTCCCAAAGCAGGCTGTTCCCCTCGGCTTCTTGGCTGTTGGCTAGGGCTTACCAGCAGATTGTCTGGCAGTGAGGGCAGTCAGCCCAAGGGAGGCTCCCGGCAGGAGCTGGCCAGGGAGCGCCTGGCCACCCTCGCAGAAGGTTTCCCCTGGCTGGCATCTGGCTGCTGGCAGCGTAGCTGAAGCCCAGAGTGAGGCAAGCTCTCATGGCAGGCAAGGGAGCAGCGTTTAAGACACAGTCCATGGTTGGCAACAGGGCAGCATCACACAGGAGAGTCCAGATATAAGCTTGAGCAGGGCAGTGCCACGTAAGAGTTTTGAGAGCAATTGTCCAGGAACTGTCAGTCTGTTGCAGCATCAGATATGAAACTGACACGTGTATTAGAGGAACACAGGCACTGCAGTCTTTTAGTGTAGAACTCAGACCCAGTTCATGGCTGGCCTCTGGAGGGAGGGGGGCTGCTCGGTAACAATTCCCCCCCTCGGGGACCACCCGACTCAGGAGGGTCGGTCCCCGAACATGTCTTCACTGTTGAGCAAGAGTGGCACGTCTGGTGGTCGAGCATCCAGGTGGGAGAGGGAAGGGGGAGGAAGGGGAGGTGTCATTTGCAAATTTGGTATGGAGAACCACACAGCCAGATTACAAAATTTAGATCAGCCAATGGGCTGCACATCTCTGTGTCCACCTCAGGAAAACTACCCATATAGGTATGCATAAACACATGTACATAAACACATACACACATATTTCCAAGATGCACCCGTTAGCACAAGCAGGAATACACAATTTCATAATATGCAAGATAACTCATATGCACATACTTAAGGGCAGAGACATTTCACAGAATGATCAGCGGTTATAAAAACACAAGGCAATTCATTCAGGTAAAAGCGGGAAGCAGATCATACATGGTTTGAAACAATTCATCTCTCATTTCCGGGTGAGGGGTATATAGCAACTCATAAGCCCAGACACAGGTGTAAAGCAATTCATGAATGCATAGTAATTCATGGGTACAGAGCAATTCATAAAAGAGCAATTCATAAACACAAAACAATTCATTCATAGACCTATCCACTCATAGAGGGTGGAAGTAATCATACAAGACTAGACGTCGCATCACAATTCATGAATAAACATCATTCCCATGTGGCTAGACTCAGAGGTGGCTTACAGTGGTACAGATGCATACATAAGAACCATGGTTATTTCATATATGGCCAAAATCAAAAGCAAAGCAGAGACATGGGTACTGGTGGTATGGCCATAGGCTAAGCTGAGGACATTTTATAACGAAATAAAATATGCATAGACTCAAAACATAATGTGGTTCATAGTACAAACAAACACAAGGATAATGACAATAATACCTAAAAGCACTATAGTTGAGGAAAACGGATTTGAGAGAACAATTCATAAGGCATACAACTTGGGGAACTAAATTCATAGGACTACACTTCCTAGAAGGCAAGTCGTTGGAATAAGTCCATAGGGACCGGGGGAGGAAAAAGATCACAGATGGCGCAGTCCACAGCACAGCTATGAGACTGGGTTGCATATATACAAGAGACAAGCAAACTTAGTCCATGTGTCTGTGCACTCCCCTAGACATCTGCGTTGAACTGCAGCGCTGGAGCGTGGGCTGGTAGACAAGACGTCAGGCACACAGTTTCTAGTCCTCATGGAGGTGGAGCCACAGGTGGCCGTCTGGAGGCAGATCGTGGGTCGAGAGGTAGAGAGGAACGCTCCCCCCCTAGTCCACAAGAGGGCCTCAGAGCGGTGTCCGGCAGGCAAAGTGTCCATGGGACCGGTTCAGTCCGTACGCATAAATGTACACACAACTATCATGGTTCATAACAACAAGGGCAATAAAACAAGCAAGGGATGGATGGAGAGCACCAAGACCTGGAAGACCAACATAACAACAATTGGGTGCATGGTCAGATTGGATATTCCCATAGCGGTGGGGCTCCAGCAGAGGAGGGCTAAACCGTAATATTCAGTATTACATTAATAATTAAAGGTAGTAACCAATAAGCAGTAATCAATTATAGCGGGTCAATAAGCAATGAGCGACCAGTAGGAATCAGCAGGCATAGTATACACCATCAGTAGGCCATAGTCAACATGCAATCAATAATAACGGGTAGATGCAAGCATACAGTATTCACAGAGGCACAGTTTACAGTATAGCTGTCAAACTGGGTTACGCATATATATACAGAAACAAGCTCATTCAGCCTATGAATACATGAAACAAGAACACACTTCCACTCCGCTGTCACTTCGCAGTGCAGGATCAATGAGGAGCTCTAGGCACACAGCTTCTGGTCAATTGGCTGGGTCTTCACTTGGTGGAGCTTGGAGGTGGATGGAGTCATTTCCATTCCCTGTAGTCTGAGCATGCAGTAGCTAGGCTGGTAGGGGTGAGGCGCCCTAATAAAAGAGACCACCCCCCCTAGTGCCCAAGGGGGCTATACATCAGAGCGGCTTAAGGTAGGAGCTGTTGGGTGGGCAGACAGCCTCATTGAGCATCATCACAGGCATCTTACATTCATGTAAATCATGCATGCTTTTATACACATAGTACTAGTAAGCCATAACAATATGTATACACATACAGGGTGAAATGCAGTGAGGTAACACAGGCATTAAGGCAGCATAATCAATGCGAGAGTCCAATGGAAATCCAATAGTGTCAGTGAAAAGCAAACAATCAGAATGAATGGCAGTGCTCCACAAAAACATACAAGCATAGAATAAATGAGGGCATTATGTCAAAATAGCACATAAAAAGCAACTGATAAAAATAAAGCATATCAAAATTAATTCAACCAGTATAGTGGCTTCCCCTGCCTGAGAGTTGACAGGTGAGAGGCATAGCAATGAAGGTGACAGAGAAATACACAAAGATTTCTAGGCAACCCTTAAAGCAATGTAACAGCAAAGCATTGACCATGAGCATGGATGCAAATAGTTAAAGCAAAGAAAATGCAACAATATGATGCACAAAAACCAACAGCACTAAGTGAATGGGATACTATGAATTAACCCTAGGCATTAAAGGCATAGGAATCAGATATGGTTGGTGAAGGGCAAGGAATCCAATCAAATGGCAGTGCCCTATGTAAACATACAAGCATCATCATAACTAGTGAGTCAGAATAGAACAAATGAAAAGGTAAATAACACCAATTCAATAATGTAAGGGAAAACCAAAGATAAAATTAGCTTAACACTTCATGAACTTACTGCAAAAAGCAGGTCAAAATTAAGAAGGCAAATAACAATTCAATAATGTAAGGAAAAACCAAAGATAAAAATTAGCTTAACACCCAATGAACTTAATGTAAAAAGCAGATCAAAATCAATTTGAACAGTAAACATAGATCGATGAACTCAGTTCAGGAATACATTCAATCAAATAAGTAACCGAATGAGGGGCAAAAGAAATGCAACTAGGTACACAAGGTAGGAAGGAAAGTGTTTACACCCCCCCTTGTATCAGAAAGGGCATTGGACAGAATAAGCGGCAATGTCCCCAAAAACAAAAATGGAATGACACGCATGTCCTTTAGCAAAAAGAGAAAAAAAAATGAGGGGTCCCCTTGGAAGAGAGGGCTGCCCTTCCATGGAGCTGGTGCTGGCCTTTGAATCAAATCAGCCAGAAAAACGGAGGCAGCCTCTGGCCAGCGAAGGAGTCTCAAATTCTGCTCCTTTGGCTGCTCCGTAGGTAGGTTTCCAAAAGGGGTTGCTGGAGGGTCTCATGTCTGCTTCCTCAAGAATCACAAGAACACTAACAGCATTTGGAAAAGGAAAACATAGCAAAAAAAGAGGGGAAGGGGGAGGGGAAGAACTTCTTGCTGCTGAGCAGGTCAGCATCAAGGTAAATTGTACAGTAGTAAAGAGGACACTGGCTGCCGGGTGTTTCAAAGCGTTAATTCTCTATATCTTTATTCCAAACAGTTCTCAGAAATATCTCTAAACCTCTTTGCACATACCAAATGATCCTACCTCTACATATTACTTCCTATTAGACCAACTGAAATATACAGCTTGCCTTCATCTTTCCTTCTGCCTTAATAATTATTCTTTACACACACCATCTAGCTCCTACTTAACATCCAATATTAACATTTCACCCAACAATCCAGTCCATTTATTAGACATATAACAAAAGGGGATACATATATATATATATGCCAGTACTGAGTTGGCTTAAGCAAACAAAAGAATGGGGTGGGTGCAGCTGTCAGCTATTCAAAGGCACCACCCTTCCTGCAAGGTAGGCTATTGGTTAATTCAACCGGGCATATGGCAGTTTATTAAAGAAAGATCCGTCCTACAGGAAAATTTTTGTCTTGCAGCATGTAATCAACAATAATGCAATGATGATGTAATAATTTTGGGTTTATGCCTTTAACCAAGATTGTCTGGGCTTCTGAAAACAATGGATTGGGTTGTGGGAGAGGCTATTTCTCCCCCCCTTGTTTTCAGAAGGCCAGTGACTTCCATAAAGTGGGGTACAACAAAGTGCCTCTGAAAGCAGAGGTTCATAAACATATTTAGAGAGAGAGAGAGAGAGAGAGAGAGAGAGAGAGAGAGAGAGAGAGAGAGAGAGAGAGAGAGAAAACCTTACAATTAAAAAAAGGATGGGGTTGTGGGGGCCCGAATTTACATTCCATCCTGGAGACGTTCTACTACTCTTGGGTCCTTTCTATTCCAAGTTCTAAGAGGAAACCAATGAACACTTTTATTTAGGCTGATCTCAGCCTGGGAGCATTACTACATTCATGACTGCTCCTGGCACTGGAGGTTCCACCTTTTCACTAAACTTTGGGCTTAAGTATTTTAAAATGGGGAGACCGATGCACAAATGTCTCTGAATCAGTACAAATACTATTAAACCACAGATGCACCACACAATCTTTTCTTCAGAGTTGCTGGTTCGGGAAAGCTGAGACCAAGCTAGCTGACCTCAGTGATTTTTAACGCCGTTTTGGGTCTCCTAAGGGGGCTGCATTTGCGCTCCCATTTGACTGGTTTGTAGGGCCCAGTCACGGTGGGTTCCGCATAGCTTGGCTGGGTGCGTTCTATGGGAGCCAAGACAATTGCTTGGGGAATGGCTTCTTCTTTTTTTTTTTTTAAGCTCTGCACATGCTCAGAGGCTGGGCCAAATTTCTAGTTCCGTGGTAGGGAAGCACAGTCTCTTCTGCTGCTCTCAGCATTAGACTGGAGGGGCTTCAAAAGTCCTATCCTATCCTCTGGAGTATTATTACACATAGTACTATACACCAGGAGTTTTATTACACTTCATGCCAATGTGTGTTTTTCTCTTCAAACTGGCCATTTACAAGGCTTTCTATTTCTTGAGGAAGTTTCTACGTTTTTCGTCAGCTCCTTCTTCCCTTATTAATAGTTTCTATCTCGTCTCCTTTCAGGTTTGGGTAAATTTAGCTTCCCGGACCATGGAGACCCAGGTTGGGTGGTTGAGACAAATAGGCGCAGAGAGGGTTAACACAGGCCTCACGCTTTAAGGTGGGACGGCAGATTTTGACTCTCTTAAGGAGGTCTGCGGATGACAGATTATGCCTCTCTTAAGGAGGTCTTGAGGAGGACAGAAGTGAGCCATGTCTCCTAAGTTCTGCCCATAAAAATCTCTTATGGTCCTGGTTAAAAGACTCTGTTCTACTTCTGCTGAGTTTCTGGCTCTCTTTTGGCAGTATTTGGCCAAGGCATCAAGAGGCAAGCAGGTCAGGAGGGAGCGTCTCGGCAAGTCACTGGAATGAGTAGAGGCGATCAACTCTCTAAGCAAACCAAGTTGACTCCCCAGAGCTCTCATCCTAACACAACAAGCCTGGTGGTTGGCCTTAATCTGAGCAGCCAGAAATTCAGCTACCTGTCTTCCCTTAATTGTCGTTTTAGGGAAGATACTCTATCATGGACGGCCTTTGTGGTAGCACGGGCCATTTCTCGTTTGGAGGCTAGATTTCCTTTCTCCAAACTAAATCACTTTTCTCTAACTTAAACTATCATCCTTTTTACTCAATATCCACAACACATTTATCCTATCTCAGGTGTCATTTTAACATTCCAAATCAGAGTTTTACCAGAAAAATCAGTCCTAGACAACACAACAAATAAGCCTTTTGCCTGCATCCACTAGGTCTGAGTTCCCTTGCTGGGGGACCTAGCGAAAGAGGGGGCCAGGATGAATTCTTAGCAGAAGGACTGTTTCACCTATCCGCAATCAAATTCAACCTACAAATGCAACCACTAACACACCGAGCAACTTCCCCGGCCCCTGAACTGGTCAGAAGTCGAGAGTGGAGGGAGTAAATTGGACCATAACTCAAGTATGGTGTATGTCTCGCACACAGAACCCGGCCATATCTGCTCCTGCTGTCTCCCCGGTACCAAGGGTTAACACCAGGTTACAGACTGTCCTGGGCTGTCTGCCAGACCACCACCCAGCCTGGAAATGCCCACAAAATACAATCCTCCTGAAGATGCTCAGGGTCCCTTGAGAAGCAAGGGGCCCTTCATACACACAATTTGCACACCCACACACAAACAGGGGGAACAGATTGCAGCTGCTATCCCTGCCGGATGGCAAGAAGTCACTTCCTACCATTCCTCATGCACACAAATACAAGCTTCCTTACACAAAATTCTTTCTTTCTTTCTTTTACCTTTTGCACTAGATATTATAAAATCTAGGGTGTCTGAGTTTCTTCATGGAATTCTACAATCCATTAGATGTTCAGCTTTCCAAGCTCAGCAGCGGAGTGGGGGGGGGGGGTGTCTGCTGGCTGGCAAGGGATGCTTACTTTGAGGGCTGATCTGGGGAGGTTAGCATTTCTCCCGGCTTGGAAGAGCCTGTCTTCCTCATCATCCGAATTGGGTTTCTCCTTTCCACAAAAATCCTGGAAAGCATCTCTAGCTATTTGGACAGGATTCCCAAGGGTGTTTTCCTTTCTTTACCACCCACTTCTCCAAGTGGGGTACTCTGGTGTTAGTACGGTACATTTTTATTATTATTATTTTATTTTTATTTTTATTTTGCACACTGATGCAATGCCCATGGGGGGGGGTCCTTTAAGCCAGTCCTCTCCAGGGGCTTTTACAAGTCCTCAAGGATTCTTAAAGGGGCATACACAGGATTACACCGTCCTCTCCAGGGACTTATTTTTTTCCAGAGCTCCTCTCCTCTTAGTCCTCAAGGACATTTAAAAGGGTTTCCAAAGGGGGTGAGGGTTTCCTTACTTTCAACTCCTATTCTCGTGTGGGCTCAGTTACAAGCCACGAGACCAGGAAAAAGGCGCTCCCAGGTTCTCTAAACCCAAGAACTCAAAAGATCCCCAGGCCTACTGCCCAGAGACAGACTGTTAAAGCTGTCTCCAAGCCAAGACCAAAAGACCGGAGCGCTCAGGAGCAAAACTGCTTTACTCCCAAGCAACAAACGCCCGAGAGTCTTACTTAAAACTCAGGCACAGTGCTTCAGGAACCTAGCTGCAGATTCCCAAAGCAAGTTAAACAAACGAACTATCAACCTCTTCACGTTTCCTCCGGAGAGGAGGTTGAAGTCTAAGTGCTGGGGGGGAGCGGGGATTTGGACGGGCTGAGGAGGGAAGGGGGACGGGAGAGAGTTTTATATGTGTTGCTTATGAAAACTGGAGCCTACTTCTGTAATCCCACCCACATAGACGCGTTTAGGTGGCCCGGGAAGTGGCCAGGGAACTTCACCAGCACAGAGTTTCTTGCCCACAGTTAAAATAAGGCAATCTGTCCGTAACTGGCTGAAGGAGGAAAAGGGGACAAGCCAACCCACGCATATAGATGCTCGCTAGAGCCAAACGCATTCACACATTTAATTCCCTAAGCTAGGTTGCTGTCTTTGCACGGAGTTCCGAAAAGTTTTCCTCTACGTCAGTTTGCCGAAAACAAATGTGTCGACTCATCTGGATTCAGACAAACCGGGCTGCCCACGCATTCTCCACCATTAATCTGTTACTGGAACTGCTCTATTAATAGGATGGGGAGTTAGCTTAGCAGTCCAGAACTAAAACAGCGCGGATCTAGCCAGCTATACCAAGGTCCATTTTCAGAAATCCCCGTGACAAAGAGGCAGACTACAGATGTTCAATCAATAAGTGTATTTTCTAATAGTGTGATGTATGCCTGAAATTACACACACATCCAAGGTTACATACAAGATCTAAGAAATACAGAGTATGAAAATTAGAGACCTGAGCAGGAACCCCACGATGACAAAGGGCATACTCACGAGCAGTAGGCATGTCAGAGATATGGACGTGACATGATCCAGCGCCCGCACTGGAATCACGGAGAGACAGCAAGGAAGTGTGATGGGGCTGGCGCGCGCGCACCCTCAGGTTTGAGGGGCTAGCTTATATACTTTCAAAGCACCCAGGGGCTGGCGCCCCTGTCCGTGGTTCTCAGGACTTAAATCAAAGGGTTTGAGCCCATCGGGACAGCCTTGATTGGACCATGTTTGAAGTCTGATTAATTTATAAATGACACTTTTGGGGAGAGGGGAGGGGAGGAGGAAGGGGAACCGGGACGTTTGCTCGTTCCCAGCGCCCATCCTGGTGCCTTCAAGTCCGGAGTGCAAAGGTTGCTTTGATGTGCGCTTGTTGATTGCCCTGGCTGACTGATGATCAATCTCCATTCAGGATAGGTGTTAAGAAATGCGGAGGAGAGTGGGATTCTCTTGCTGCGTACGTGGTCCGCTCGCTCCTTCGCAATGGCTTCCCAAAGCAGGCTGTTCCCCTCGGCTTCTTGGCTGTTGGCTAGGGCTTACCAGCAGATTGTCTGGCAGTGAGGGCAGTCAGCCCAAGGGAGGCTCCCGGCAGGAGCTGGCCAGGGAGCGCCTGGCCACCCTCGCAGAAGGTTTCCCCTGGCTGGCATCTGGCTGCTGGCAGCGTAGCTGAAGCCCAGAGTGAGGCAAGCTCTCATGGCAGGCAAGGGAGCAGCGTTTAAGACACAGTCCATGGTTGGCAACAGGGCAGCATCACACAGGAGAGTCCAGATATAAGCTTGAGCAGGGCAGTGCCACGTAAGAGTTTTGAGAGCAATTGTCCAGGAACTGTCAGTCTGTTGCAGCATCAGATATGAAACTGACACGTGTATTAGAGGAACACAGGCACTGCAGTCTTTTAGTGTAGAACTCAGACCCAGTTCATGGCTGGCCTCTGGAGGGAGGGGGGCTGCTCGGTAACAATTGATGGAAATAAGGATGCATTTTTGTCATTTATCAGAATTGCTCCATCAGTTGAAGTTTACATGTAAACGTGAACATTTTCTGACACTGGCCTCATAAAATAAGAATATGGTTGGATCCAGAACAAATTTTCCAATGGCAGAATGGAACTTTCCTGCTTCTCCACTCCCACTGCAGCCTACTGATCTCCACAAGATGCTGCTCCTGGGGGATACAGGACCCTCAGGAATACATGAGGGTGTCTGCAATAGGAAGGGAGATTGGTGGTAATTGCCAATTTAGTCTGGATCAAACCCTATGAGAAGAGCCCTGATTAATGGGTCCATCTTGTCCAGTGTTCTATAGTAGCCAGTCAGGTGCTTCTTGGAAGCATACAAAACAGGGAATAACAAACAGCAGCCTCTCTGCATTCAGTGTGAAAAAAATGATTGTTTAAATGTTAACTTTCACTCAGTTTCTCACTTTCATCACAAAATCTTGTGTATATAACTAAGAAAGTAAAGTAAAAATATAAGATCAGAATTTTGTATGTAGTGATGGTTGTTGTGGGTTTTCCGGGCTGTATTGCCGTGGTCTTGGCATTGTAGTTCCTGACGTTTCGCCAGCAGCTGTGGCTGGCATCTTCAGAGGTGTAGCACCAAAAGACAAGGATCTCTCAGTGTCACAGTGTATGTATGTAGTGCTTGCTCAAATTACTAAGCATTTTTATATGACATTGCATTGAAAGAATTAACTTATCTGAAAAGTAGAGAAACCCAGCTAACATTGTTCATGTTCAAACTCTGTTGACAAAAGTGCTGGGATAAGCTTTGTTCCTTTCAGAGTTTAACTAAGGCAGCTATTATTTCACTGGGAAACCGTTCTATCATCATAGAAGAAAAATGAGTGAAGAGTCCCAGTTCTGACATCAGTTATTATTATATCATTGTGAAGATACATGGGTTCATGGCCTGGCGTTATTTTTTAGGGTGTGTGAAAACACTATTGGCATTATTAGACTGTCAAGTTTATTCCGGGAAAGGGTGATTGAACTGGAGGAGTTCATTTTATAGATGTAATATACCTACTTTGTCATTTAGAATTACAGGGGTTAATAAAACAGGAAAGGAGTGCAGTTTCTCTGAAGGTCATCATTACTCTCATCCTCCTATGCAAACTCATTCATAAAAGAATACTCAATCATAGTGTCATACATGATGAATGAACGAAGACTGGGTTTGGGTAGAATTGCATCTGGACCAATCATAAAACAGACCCACTGAAAATGCATTACAGTTTTTAAAGGTAGAGTTTGCATGAAGAATATTTTTACTACCACCTTAGTCTGCATCTACAATGGGAAGAGAGCAAATATACTACCAGAGCCATCACATAAGAAATGTATTTGGCGAGGATTCGCAACAGGGACCCAGCCGACAAGGTAAGTAGGGCACTAAGATAGTTGAGTCTTTACATGAGTGCCAAAATTGCATTTGGAGTTATGTATGCTGATAGTGAACCTTGGTTAAAGGTTAAGGGATTACATGATGTTCATCTTCGTTCTTCTGTGCCTCCACACATGGGGGACTGCGCAGGCGCAGGCCAGCCGCCGGAGAATTTTCTAGAGCTTCCATGGCTCCGAAGGGGCCGTTCGTCGCGCGCCTCAGCGACCGTTTTCCCGCCTAAACGGTCACGTGATCCTCCAGCGACCAACGGCCCCTTCCCTCAGTTCTCTTCTTGCCGCCGCTTGGAGAGAACGTGAGCTTCGTTGCTCTGTGCTTTTGTGCTTCGTGCTTTATTCTGACTGATTGCTTGGCTTTTGACTTCGGACTTCGTGACCTCGACTATTCTTCGGATCTCGTTTGGACTTTGTTGTGGACTCGGTAATTTGACTCGGACTGTTTTTGACCTTCCTTTCGCGTGCCCCTGAAGATGGCCTCAAAGGCTCTCTTCAAGCATTGCCTCCAATGCCACACTAAAATGGCCAAGACCGATGGCCATGAACTGTGCCTGTTCTGTTTGGGGGAGACCCATAATGTAACGGCCTGTAAGATTTGCCAGGGCTTCACCAGCAAGGCCCGACAGGAGCGCAAGGCCCGTCTTAACTCCTCCCTGTGGCAGAAGGTCATGTCCGGAGGCGCCCCGTTGCCCTCCTCCAAGGCCGGCCCTAGCCCCTCTGCCGAACGGCATTCCAGAGCTGGCTCAGTGGCCTCCGCGAGGTCGGGGTCGAAACCGCGTCCCCCGAGTGCCTCGGTGTCGAGAGCGGCCTCTCCAGCGCAGGGACCGGTGCGGCCGCCCCGTAGCGCATCTTCCACCAGGTCGGATCCGAGACCGACATCGGAACCGAGGATCCGTCTACCGAGTCCCCGATCGGAACCGACGACCGGGTCGATTCCGGTAAAACCTAAGAGATCGAGGCCGAGGTCCCCTTCGAAGGCGAGGAGCGCGTCGGTTCCGAGGTCTTCTTCGGAACCGGCGAAGAAGAAGAAGAAGACCAAACATCACCGGTCGCCGCATCCCGCTCCCCAGGAAGAGGTCATCGTGCTTCCTCACACGCCTTCCCCTCATCTGGATTCCCCGGAGCCAGAAGACATCTCCGTGCCGGTGCCGGATCCGATGGCCTTCGAGACGGTGCCCGCAGAATTCTCTTCGGGACCGGAGCCGAGCCCGCGCCGTCGGATCCGAACATCGCCTGCTCTTCGGTCGCCGAGGCTGGAACCGAGCCCGTCTCCTCGTCGGAGCCGTCCTTCTCCTGCCCGTCCATCTTCACCAGCTGCCGGTCGTGAGCGACGTCGGTCTGGGGACAGTGTCCGATCGGCCCGGTCCACTGCGTCCCGACATCGACAGGCCTCCTACCTCCCCTCGCCATACCATTGCCAGTGGGAAGGGGCACCTGCGGGTTTCTCCGTGTCGGAACCGAGGCCTTCGACATCGAGGTCGACGTGGGCTCCCCCTCCGCACCAGGTTCCGGAATCCCAGCTCGGTTCCGATGAGGAGGATGTGGAGAGCTTTGGCGGCTACCAGTCGGAGTCCTGGTCCGAACCATCGCCAGCTGAGGAGCTGGTACCATCTGCGGACTCGCCATTCGAGGACCTCCGCATCTACGCCGACCAGATGGCAAGGATGGCTAAGGCTCTCGAGATGGACATCTCCTCGGCAGTTCCCCAGACCAAGGACAAGCTCCTCAAACGCATTTACGGAGACAACCCGGCATACGTTGGCTTCCCCATGCTCGAGGGTCTTGAGGAAATCGTGGAGAAGGTATGGCAGGTGCCCTGCGATCAACCTCCAACATCCAAGAGGATTGAGCAGCTCTACAAGATCAAGCAGGGTACCTGGCCGGCGCTGGTGAAACACCCTCCACCTTCCTCCTTGGTCACAGAGGAGTTCAACCCCAGGCGATCGGGTCACTCCTCGGTACCTGCCGATAAGGAGGGCAAGAAACTGGATGCCATGGGCAGGCGCCAGTACATTGTTTCTTCCCTGGGTCTGAGGATTGCCAACTATCAGACCATCATGGCAGGGTACCAGCTGTACCTCTGGGAGAAGTTGGCATCCTATACACGAGACCTCCCTCCTGAGCAGAAGGCTGTGGTGTCCCTGCTGCAGACAGAGGCTGTGAGGCTGTCTAAGCAGCAGATGAACGCTGGAAGCCACGCTGCTGACACTGCTGCTAGAGGGATGGCTTCGGCGGTGGTCCTCAGGCGCCACTCCTGGTTGCGGTCTACGGCCCTGTCCCAAGAGGTGCGTTCCAGAGTGGAGAGCATGCCATTTGAGGGGGACTCGCTCTTTTCCAAAGCGACCGACGAGACCCTGAAGAAAAAGAAGGAGGACCGGCAGACGGCGCGGTCTTTGGGTCTGGCTCCAGCGGACAAGCCCTCCTCCAGGTCACGGTACGCTCCCCGATCTGGCCCTTACCATTACCAGGGCAGATACCATCAACAGCGGCCGGGCTACCAGCAGTATCCTGCCTACCAACAGCGGCCCTACCCTCCCGCACAACAGCAGAGGAGGCGTCGGCCCTTCAAGCCTCGTCCGGCACAACAACCGGCCCAGCAGAAGGATCAGCAGGGCACCGGGAGGCAGTACTGACGGGTCACGCCAGCCGTATCCCCGAACTTTTCGGACAGACTTAGTCCACTCCTCTCTGAGTGGGAGTCAATAACATCTGACTCATGGGTCTTAACTATTGTTGAACTGGGATACGGGCTGGAGTTCGTTGAGCTGCCTAGATGCAGTTCACCCCTGACAGCTGTCAATAACACTATGGCCGAGCTGGATGCGGAGATCGTGTCGCTCTTGGCCAAGGGTGCTGTGGAAGAATTGCCCTATGAGGACTCTGTAAAGGGATTCTTCTCTAGGTTCTTCCTGGTCCCTAAGAAGGATGGGGGCTTACGTCCCATCTTAGATCTGAGGGGCCTTAATGCCTTCCTCAAGGTGACCAAATTCAAAATGGTAACGTTGGCGGCTGTGATCGCCTTGCTAAAACAGGGGGATTGGTTTGCGGTTCTTGACTTAAAAGACGCATACTTTCACGTGGGCATACGGAAGGAGCACAGGAAGTACCTGAGCTTTGTTTACCGGCAACGGGTTTTCCGGTATAAGGTGCTCCCCTTTGGCCTGTCCACTGCCCCACGAGTGTTCACTAAATGTGTGGCCCCTGTGGTTTCCTTCCTACGGGAAGAAGGCTGTACCATCTTTCCGTACCTCGATGACTGGCTCATCGTGGCTGAATCAGAGTCTAGGCTGGTGCAGGACATTGGCTTGGTACTTAGCACTTGCCAACGCCTGGGGCTCCTGGTGAACTTGGAGAAATCCAAACTGGTGCCCAACTGCAAGGTGTCCTACATTGGTGCACTGTTAGACTCTGTGGAGGGTAAGGCCCTGCTCCCCTTGGAGAGGGCTCGGTCCCTAAGGGGTCTAGTGTCCATGTTTAAAAGGAACCGGTTCCAGTCTGTGCGCACTATCCAGTGCTTACTAGGGCATATGGCAGCGGCCACCTCTGTGGTGCCTTTCGCTAGGCTGCGTATGCGTCCTCTACAGAACTGGTTTGTGCGGAGGTATGATGCTCTACTGCACCCTCCGTCCCTCAAATTCTCTATCCCGAGGGTCATCCTCTCCTCCTTGGACTGGTGGCTGTCTGATGACAACTTGTTTAGAGGGACCCCTTTCGGGTATCAACACCATGACATCACGGTTACCACTGATGCCTCTCTGTTGGGATGGGGGGCTTACTGTGGTGATGTGTCGGTGCAAGATGTCTGGTCTGACAGGGAAAAGACCCTCCATATCAATGTGCTTGAACTAAGGGCCATTCGTTTCGCACTTGTGTCTCTTACAGCACTGCTGAGAAATCGTCAGGTCTTGGTGCAGACGGACAACACGACTGCCATGTACTACGTGAATCAGCAGGGGGGCACAGTGTCCATGGCCCTGTGCCGGGAAGCCACACTCACTTGGCAGTGGGCTATCAAGAACGGCGTGTCGCTCCGTGCTATACACGTGGCTGGGTCGGACAATGCCCGGGCAGATGCCCTCAGCAGGGTCCCTTTACTGGAACACGAGTGGGAACTGAACGTAGAGTGCGTTGGGCCGATCTTCCAGATGTGGGGTCATCCAGTGATAGATGTGTTCGCCACTGCGGCGACCACCAAGGCCCACACGTTCTGTTCCAGGGCAGGGAGCGACCCCCTCTCTATTGGGGATGCCTTCCAGTTTACGTGGACGCAGGGCTTGCACTACATGTTTCCTCCGTTCCCCTTGATTCCCAGGGTCTTGTGCAAGATAGAGGAGGACGGGACGGACTGCATCCTAGTGGCCCCCTTCTGGCCACGGCAGGTTTGGTTCCCGAAGCTCCTGCGGATGTCCCAACGGACGTATGTGAGTCTGCCCTCTCGGCAAGACCTTCTCCTAAACGGGAGCCTGGTCCACCACGATCCAAGGAAGCTGCATCTAACGGCTTGGCGGATCGTTCCTCCCCGATAGGCTTTACTGACGAGGTACAGAGGGTCCTCCTGAATGCTCGTCGGCCATCCACTAGGCGCGCTTATGCGGCCAAGTGGCGCAGGTTTGAGCTCTGGGCACTTGCCAGAGGAGTGGTGCCTGACAACAGTCCCTTGGGGGTGGTGTTCGAGTATTTGTGCCACTTGCGTGGCCTGGGCTTGAAGGCTTCCTCCCTCAAGGTCCACCTGGCAGCGATATCAGCTGCTCACACCCGAGTTGAGGGTGCTACGGTGTTTTCTCACCCACAATCCCGCCAGTTCCTTAAGGGCATGTACAATCTTTACCCACCTGTGTCAGCGCCAGTGCCTCAGTGGTCGCTGTCCTTGGTGCTCTCACGTCTCATGTTGCCTCCATTTGAACCGATGGCTACATGCCCCTTGGATATGCTATCCTACAAGGTAGCATTCTTGGTGGCCGTCACATCGGCCAGAAGGGTCAGTGAGCTGTCTGCACTGAGGTCTGACCCTCCCTTTCTTGTGTTTCATCCCAACAAGGTGGTCCTGCGTCCCTGCCTTGGGTTCCTGCCCAAGGTGGTGTCCGCCTTCCACCTCTCGCAGGATATCTCACTGCCTGCTTTCTTTCCTCAACCCTCCTCTAAGGGGGAAAAGGCCCTCCATACCCTAGACTTGAAGAGGGCCCTAGCCTATTACCTGGATAGGACGAAGGGATTCCGCTCCAGTCCTCACCTGTTTGTATGTTTTGGGGCCAAGGACAAGGGTAACAGGGCTTCCTCGCAGACCCTGTCTAGGTGGATTGTGACGGCCATTAGCAAGGCCTATTCCCTAGCAGGGGTGGCTTGCCCGCTTCATGTCAGAGCCCACTCCACGCGGTCCCAAGCATCCTCTTCGGCACTCCTCAGGGGGGTGCCCCTGGTTAACATTTGTAAAGCAGCCACATGGTCCTCTGCAGACACCTTTGTCAGGCATTACGCCGTTGATGTCAATGCGGAGCAGGATGTATCTGTGGCCAAGGCTGTCTTACACTCCCTTTTTTCCTGAGGGAGTTTTGGTTTGACTTCCTTGACGTACCTGTTGGGTACCCTTGAGTGAAAGTGTGTATATATGTACCTGGGGGTGTGTATATATGTAAATATTGAGTATTTATGTGTCCTTACACAGTATTTTTACATAGATGTATATATGCATATCTATTTATTGTTGATCTTGTTTGCTTAATAAAATTGTGTTGGACTTCACCCCCGCCTTCCTTATTGTGTGAAGCTTGGTACACTCCCATGTGTGGAGGCACAGAAGAACGAAGATGAAAACAGGGTTAACATACCTGTAACTTATGTTCATCGAGTTCTTCTGTGCTGACACACAACCCTCCCTCCTACCCCGCTGTGAACTCCAATGCACAATACTGTGATGGCTGTAACGGATATTGGTGTTTTTAAGGTGTTACGGCTGAGGTGTGTTGGTCAAGCGGCGGCAAGGGAGAACTGAGGGAAGGGGCCGTTGGTCGCTGGAGGATCACGTGACCGTTTAGGCGGGAAAACGGTCGCTGAGGCGCGCGACGAACGGCCCCTTCGGAGCCATGGAAGCTCTAGAAAATTCTCCGGCGGCTGGCCTGCGCCTGCGCAGTCCCCCATGTGTGTCAGCACAGAAGAACTCGATGAACATAAGTTACAGGTATGTTAACCCTGTTTTATCTGCTCTGAGCCTGCTTGCGGGAAGAGCGGACTATAAATTTTATAGTAAATAAATAAATGATGCTGGAGAGTACCCTCAAGTCATAGCTGATTTATGGCAACCCCTGGTGGGGTTTTCATGGCAAGAGACTAATAGAGGTGGTTTGCCATTGCCTGCCTCTGCAACCCTGGTATTTGTTAGACGTCTCCCATCCAATTACTAACCAAAGCCTACCCTGGGCTATCCAGGTCAGGGCAAGCAAGCAAGCAAACAAACAAACAAACACTTCTTTTTGTTAAGAACTCCAGTGGCTCAGGGCAGAGAATGGGTTGGTGGGCTAGTTACAGCAAACAAGGACAGTACTGCCAATATGGCAAGATCTTAAAAATGCACACCTTCCTGTCCAGATAGTCTACAAACTCACTAGGATTCAGTCCTTTCCAAAAAGATCATATTGAACCAGCTTTGGAAAGATCAGTTAAGACCAGAGAGAAACCTGGAAAGTGGGTAGTTATAGGACAACATTGTGTGGATGATCTGAAAAAATCCTCTCCAGTTTAGAACAACATCCCTGTGTGGAAGCAACCCTAATTGTTTTTATCTTTCTCTAGTAGCTGTATTTGGAAAAAAGGGTGTGGTTTAATGTTCACAGGGTCTTTAGATACCTACAGCATGCCTGAAGGAAAGTCTAATGGAACACCATCAGGAGAGATGCCAACCTATGTAAATACTCAACATATAAATATGGAAATTCTGCAAGCACTTCAAGCAGATGCTGAACATCTATTTAGTGGAGCGACAGAAAGCACCAAAGGCAGCAGCCCGGGAAAAGATCTTTTTGACATGAGTAAGTTCTTTTGAAAATGCCAGTTTGGAGTCCTACACAATGATATTTGCTATATTCACTTATGAAAAGGTGTTGACTGACCAGTGGGGATGGGGCCTCCTAATTTCTTGGGCTTCTTGTAATGCCTACCATCTTTGTTCCCTGTTCCACCAACTGCATACAAATGAATATACTCATCATCATGCAATTTCCTTATGTAATATAAGAACATAAGTTGATCCTGCTGGATCAGAGCAGCTGTCCATCTAGTCCAGCACCCTGTTTCATGTAGCAGCCGACTGGTTGCCCTGGAGGGCCAAACAAACAGGGCTTAGAGTCTGAGACCATTCCCTGCGGTTGCCTCAAGGCACCGGTACTCAAGGCACTCAAGGCCTCTGCATATGGAGGCTCCCTTCAGGCACCATGGCTAGTAGCCATTGATGGGCCTTTCCTCCATGAATCTGCCTAGTCCCCCTTGAAAGCTATCTATGCTCGTTACTATCACTTCTTGCCCTGGCAATGAATTCCACAGTTTAATTACTTGTATGGTATTTACTTTTGTTGGCTTGGATTCTACTTCTCTTATAATACTAAAACTTAGGAGCAGGCCGAGGGTAATGGACGCGTCTCAGTAGAGCTCCATATCACCTCACCTTTACCCCACCAAAATAAAACAAACGGTATAAATTTCTATAAAACTAGAATGAACAAGAGAGTCCCAGACAGAAAGAAATCACAACTGAAAGCTTCGAGGAACTTACAAGATTTCTTTTCGCTGAAAAAAACGCCTCAAAACAACTCAGGAAGAGAGCTAAACAAAATGGCTGAGGCCTATGAAACTGAAAAGGTTCCCTCAGCAGAGGACAGTAAGATCGTTTTAAACCCTCAACTTACACAACTACAGCACAATATAATTCAGCAAATGAATATAATGTTACAACCCCTAACAAAACAACTTGCGGAGATCAAATTGGACTTAAACAAGACTAACACAAAAGCAGATAAAGCTTTAGAAACAAGCACTGAAACTCGACAAACAGTCTGTGAGTTACAAAAAATAATAGAGAACCAACAGGATAAACTGCTGGCTCTTGAAGTTAACGCGCATCAGAGAAATTTGAAGATAAGGGGTCTGAATGAAGACCTAACCAGAAAAAAAGACTTACTTAACTGTTTAACATCTTGGTTTACAAAACAACTTGATCTAGAAGATGGAGTGGCCCCATACATCACAAGGGCATACAGAATAGGCTCAGAAAAGCTAAGCAGGATAAAAAAGCAACCAAGAGATATAATCATTGAAATACCTGATTTCAGGACAAGGAAAAGGATCTTAGATGCAGCGAGGGGAAAAGGCAATTTTTCCTTTGAAGGTCACCCAATTCAAATCTACATAGATCTTCCTGCTGAGATCCTCCTTAAAAGAAAAGAGCTTAAGAAGACAACAGAGGCACCCCGGAGTGCAAATATCCCATATAAATGGGTTAACCAAACAAAGCTCCTTGTTATCATGCAGGATGTGCAGCATATCATCACAGATCAAGCCTCTGGGGAAAACTTGTTAGTAAATCTCAATATAGAATCACCAATGGAAACAAGCAAGTTGAGCCAAAAAAGGAAAAGTCATCAGTTGCTGTCTCCATTGAAAAACAGCAAGATCCCTGTGTGGTTTAATTGAACTCTGGCAAGTTTATTGTCTTCATTTATGTGTAAAAAAAGAAAAAAGATGCCAATTGATAGCGATTTACCTGTAAGGGGAAACATTGAAGCAAAGGTGGGGGGTGGGGTGAGGGGAGTACTACAGACATTGCTCCCATTATTGTTGAAATTGTACAGAGAGTGTTTTGTCAGTTAACTTGAAGCCTAAACAGCCAAAGGGCACTGGTATTTACCAGTAACTTGTGAGTGAATTAACTTACTTGTTTTCAAGGGCTGTTTATTTTTATTTTACTTCTAATTTTTTTTCCTTTTTAATTTTGAGGTGGGAGGGAGAAGGGAGGGGGAGGGGTGTGTGAGAGGGGGGAATTACATTGTTAAAGTTTTTTGAACGTGACAGCAGGGAGTTAAGAAAAAGAGTAACCATTATTGAAAGAAAGAGGAAAGTAGTTTGCAGTTGCTAGACTTGTTAAAACATTTGTATAGTTATATAGAATTTCTACTTTGTATTAATAAGTAAATAAAATAAGATGGTTTTATAGGATAAGTTAGTATAAATATTATTGTGAATATAGTTACATCATCAATAGGGAAAGAATAATAGAGAAAGGGGGAAGTGATACTAGTTGTATAATTGATTGGTTTTAAGTATTCTGTGGATTCATAAATTTTTGGAGATAGTTGAAAATAGTTGAAACAGTACCCTAATACATTCTGAGGGGAATACTCTATTTCACTTTTAAACTCATTTAGGAATAAACAACAATATAGGTGAAGAAAATACAGGGGGAAAGAAAATAGAAAAGAAACAGGTAATATATTACTCTAGTAACCTAATCAAACTTAATCATACACAATGCAACCAATATTAAAGGTCACATCCCAAAATGTAAGAGGATTGGGAAATCCAATTAAAAGAAGAAGAAGAATTTCTAATTTGGCACAAACAAAATCGCACATCATAATGGTACAAGAAACCCATATGAATCCCAAAAAGTTTGTAGAACTGAAAGCAAATTGGATACAGAGCCAATATCATGCAATGGGAAACTCCAAATCTCGGGGAGTTGCCATATTAATTTCCAAAGAAATAACTTTCCAATTAAACAGCATGGTGAAAGACCCAAAGGGAAGTTATATATTTGTGAAGGGGTTAATAGCGGATCAAATGGTAACCATAGCATCACTATACGCACCTAATGAAAAGCAGCTAGAATTCATAGAAAATACATTGCAAAAGCTCTCTAACTTTCAAGAAGGAATTACATTAGTAGGAGGGGATCTGAACTATATAATAGATCATAAATTGGATAGATCACAATTCAATATCAGTGTTAAAAAGGGGAAATCTAGTAAAACTAGATTGGCCACTCTATTAAAAAAAAACCACTTGATAGATACATGGAGATTTCTCCATGACAGGGAGAAAAGTTATACTTACTACTCGTCTAGGCACAACATTTATACAAGAATAGATTTTGTTCTGGTATCTGATTCATTAGGCTCTAGATTAGACTACTCTGAGATTAGCCCTATAATTATATCTGATCATGCGAAAGTCTCATGTACCATACTTAATAACTCTGATAAAAAAGAAGAATCTAACTGGACTTTCAATAGGGCATTACTTATCAATGAAATTACAGCAAAGGAAATTGAAAAGATATTAAAAACCACAATAGATGAAAATAATAAACCCAACACTAAACCACACATACTTTGGGATACGATCAAAGTAGTTGCAAGAGGGCACATAATGGCATTATCTTCTAGGATTAATAAGCAAAAGAGAGAACAGAAAAGAGAAATTGAAAATAAAATCAAAATCTTAGAAGACAGACATAAGAGTACAGGAAGCAAGAAAGTTTATCAAAATTTAATAAATCAGTGGAGATTATTGGAATCCCTAGAAACAGACAAAATACGCAAAAACCTCATTTATGTAAAACAAAAATATTGGCTGAACACCCCCAAATCTTTAAAACTGCTCTCATATAAAATCAAAGAGAAAAATGCAAAAAGAAACATCTCACACATAATAGATAGTAAAGGAAGATCCCTTACAAAATCTAATGACATAATTAATTCTTTTGAAACTTACTACAAACAACTATACTCGACAAAGAAACCAGATCTACAGGATATAGGTGCATTTCTAGCCTCAATAGACAAACTTAAAAAATTATCAGAAGAACACCGAAATTATCTGGACAGTCCTATCACATGTCAAGAAATCTCAGTAATCATTAAAAACTTAAAAAATAATAAATCCCCGGGACCAGATGGATATCCACCCGAATTTTATAAAAGGTATTGTAATTTACTTGAGCAGCATCTTCAGAACGCATGCAATAACGTAAGAGATCATGGTTTGTTGCCCCCAACGTGGAATATGGCCTTAATAACAGTCATCCCTAAGCAAGGAAAGGACAATACAAGAACCTCATCATATCGACCTATATCGCTCCTTAATCAGGATTATAAAATTTTCACGGCAGTAATGGCACATAGAATAAACTCATTCATACATAATTATATCCATCCGAATCAGACAGGATTCATACCCAGAAGAGATATGACGGACAACATTCACAAGACATTAAATCTCATAAACCACTGCAAACATCACAAGAAACAGGCTCTCTTTCTATCATTAGATATTGAAAAGGCCTTCGATACTTTAGAAATAACATACTTGGACAAAGTACTGCAAGCTATGGGATTTGGTAAAAAATTTCTGAAAATACTACATTCTACATATATACAACCAACAGCAAAATTTGAAAATAAATGGGCAGACCTCCGGAAAAATTTCAATTGATAGGGGCACTAGCCAGGGATGCCCTCTATCACCAACTCTATTTGCCATTGCAATAGAACCACTGGCTATTACAATCAGAGAAAATAATAACATTAAAGGAATCCAAATTGGAAAAGAACATTATAAGATGAGCGTATTTGCAGACAATATGATTATTTATGTGACTGATCCCCTTTGCACCTTAAACTATTTAGAACAACTACTCACAGAATTTGGTATGATTTCAGGTTTACTGATAAATCAAACAAAATCACAAATATTACCAATTAACATAAGGAAAGAAGATGCAGACAAAATAAAAAAACAACACAAGTTTCATTGGTTAGAAAAGGAACTGCTTTACTTAGGAATTGCAATTTCTACTAATAACAAAAATTTGATACAATCAAACCACTTTAAAATAATTACACAAATTAAAAATGACATGAATAAATGGAAAAAGATAAAAATCTCATGGTACGACAGACTTCATTTGATAAAAACATTTATTCTACCTAGAATAATATCTGTCATGAGAGCTATACCTATTAAAATTCATGAAAACATAATTAAGCAATGGCAGTCCATACTAAATTCTTTTTTGTGGGCTCACAAGAAACCCCGGATTTCCTTTAAAATTCTGAGATTAAAAAATCATCACGGAGGACTTAATTTCCCTGATCTATCATTATACAACAAGGTAATCAGACTTTCCAATCTCCTCTCGCTTTGGCACTCAAACGAAACAACAGAGTGGACTTCGACTTGCAATAAGTTACCACCCCAATGGAAAGTACAAGAAATAATTTGGAACCCACCTACTAAACGACCTAAAGGAATAAAGAATAATTCCTTCCTTGATGCGATCCTACATATTTGGAATAGCACCAGAACTAAATTAATACCAGACATGTCGAGGCACTCTCCTATTTCTGTACAAAACATATCAATAGACACTAAAACTCAAATAGCAAAAACACTGAAAACTACTGATATTATCACATTAAAAGATATAGCAACGAAGGACGGTCTCATAAGCAAAACTGAGATAGAACAAAAATTTCAAAGCTCAATTCCTTGGTTCTTATATCTGCAATTACAAGCTGTCACCCAACAAATAAACATAAGAAAGGTTATGAATGCAACTCAGACAAGATTTGAGCAATTCATGGATGCTAAAAAATATCAAAAAAGGGCATGATTTCAAAAATATATGGCCTGCTATTGTCCTCTAACATCCCTAACAATTTTAATTATCAAACTAAATGGCATAAAGATCTTAATGAAGTACTGACATTAGACAACTGGGAAAAAAGTATGGGCATCAAAATTAAATAAATCCTCAACTATATTAACTAAAATACAAAGCTATAAAGTTATACATAGGTGGTACCTAACACCCAAAAAAATCTCCTTAATTTATTCTTCAGCATCGCCCTCTTGTTGGAAGAAATGCAATAATGAGGGTAATTTTGCTCACTGTTGGTGGGAATGTCCCTTGATATCTCGATTTTGGTCAGAAATACTAAATATTATTAAGGAAATAACAGGGTACAGTGTCCCTATGTCACCAAAAGTAATCTTCTTGGGACTGTGGGATCAGACATCAGTCCCAAATGTTAGAAGAGACCTTATCAACTCTCTCCTGGTGGCAGCTAGGAGTGCAATAGCAACCAAATGGAAAGACCAATCTCCACCTACTACAGAACTTTGGTTTACAAAAATCTGGAACCATTTGATAATGGAAAAAATAACTGACAATCTACATCAGACAGAATATCAATCTTCGGGATCAAACTTCTGGGAAAAATGGATCCCATTTTACGAATTCATAAAAGCAAGAGATCTGCAACCTCCCTCTTCACACCACTCATTGTTAATGTATTAAAGTTGAAGCACTGTGTTAATATTTGTAAATGCAATGTATTATATTGGTTTGTTGTTTGATTATTGTTACAGTTCTAAAATTGAATAAATTTTTTTTAAAAAAAACTTAGGAGCATACCATTTCTTTGAGCGCTCCTGAGATCTATTTATAGGAGACAGAGAAGACACTCCCTCTATGCTCTTTCTCCACTCTAGGCATCATTATATAAATCTCTATTGTGTGTGTCCCCTTAGCAGTCTTTTTATAGACTGAAAAGTCCCAAAGGCTCCAGCCTTTCTTCATGAGAAAGTTGCTCCAACCTCCTCATTTCCCACACGACATTCTTACCTGCCCCTGTTGTGTTCTGGGCAAACTGGCTTCAAACTTTGCCAACATTACTGCAGGCATCATTTATCTTAGTCTACTTATGAAACAGTCCCAAGAGGTGTTATGTCTCCCCCAGCATGTTGCTTCAGCAACTAAGGACTGAATTGATGCTACCAATGGCAACCACTAACGTCAATGACAGGCTGGCTAGCAAACACCCTTCCTCCTCAGATGCTTCAGCATGCTTGCCAGTCCACCTCATCTACATTGCAGGAATTAAGCTCATTTAACAACCAACCTGCACCAAACTATGCCGGTCCCTATTCTTGGTGGTCTCTCTGCCACACTCCTGCGCGAGGTAGCATGGTTAAATGAGCATCACGAGCATGTATTAGATAGTATCCATGCTATCACTAGTGAAGAGCAACATAATTTCCCTCCTAAGCCTCTGCTGTTGGGTATATACCACATTTTTAAAGTCTTTAAAAGAATGAGTGCTCCTGCACTATGTTGTTCAAGCACAGGAGTACTTTACAGCTTGAAATAAACAAACAAGGAAGACAGAGCAAAATAGCAAAGAGTCCAGTAGCACCTTTAAGACTAACCAACTTTATTGTAGCATAAGCTTTTGAGAACCACAGTTTTCTTTGTCAGATGCTTCTGACAAAGAGAACTGTGGTTCTTGAAAGCTTATGCTACAATAAAGTTGGTTAGTCTTAAAGGTGCTACTGGACTCTGCTATTTTGCTACTGCAGACTATCACAGCTAACTCCTCTAGAAGGAAGACAGAGGTGATCATTAACAAAGGAACCCTGCTTCCCCCAACAGCTCTGTACTACATTATGGATCTATTTCCTTAAAAATACTTTTCCACAACCAAGAGATACCCTTCTCCAGTACTGATGCTCAGCACATCTCTCAGGATCATTAACAACAAAACTAGCAATTAATAGCATTGGGAAGGTTAACTGATTGAGCCATCTATTGTCCTCTTCTTTAGAACAAAATATCTCATATGTAAAAACATCCTTGAGAGCTGCAAATCTTCTTTTAAATACCTTCCCAGAAAGTTGTTTTATAAGACGACTTCTTAAGAAAAAAAAAGCCATTCTAAAGCAAAGTTGCCATAAGAAAGACTGTATTACACTGGGTTTCAGTTCAGTCATTACTTGTGTATGTTTGTTCTACGTTATCACCAGGTCCTTTTGAAGATGCTCTCAAGAGCCAAACTCCCGAGCCCCTTTTGAACAAGGCTACCTCCGTGGAATGTACCAGTCCCCTTCTGTCCAGAGCAGCTCACGTGGCAGCAGCAGAAGAGCTGAGCACAGAACCCTGGTATCAAGGGGAGATGAGCCGGAAAGAAGCAGAACAGCTCTTAAAGAAATGCGGAGACTTCCTGGTGAGGAAAAGCACCTCCAATCCAGGATCTTATGTGCTAACTGGACTACACAATGGACAAGCCAAGCATCTTCTCTTGGTGGATCCTGGAGGAACTGTAAGTATTTAATCCAAAGATCTCTCTTAGGCCTCTGTTAGCATTGAGAGCAAGTATCTTCCTTAACATTGTATTGTCGAAGGCTTTCACGGCCGGAGAACGATGGTTGTTGTGGGTTTTCCGGGCTGTATTGCCGTGGTCTTGGCATTGTAGTTCCTGACGTTTCGCCAGCAGCTGTGGCTGGCATCTTCAGAGGTGTAGCACCAAAAGACAGAGATCTCTCAGTGTCACAGTGTGGAAAAGATGTAGGTCATTTGTATCTACTCAGGAGGGGTGGGGTTGAGCTGAGTGAGAAAGTGGTGCTTTCTCAATGAGGAAATTAATCATCTAAACCACGCACTTCAGGCAAATGGCTACTCCAGAAATGAAATCCGAAGAGCAATCAAACCCAGGATGAATCAAACAACCAAGGAAAAACAGTCTCCTACAGGAAAAGTGTTTTTGCCATATATCAAAGGAATTACTGATCAGATGGGAAAGCTTATGAAAAAGCATAACCTTCAAGCAGTATTCAGACCCACCCGAAAAATACAACAGATGCTACGATCAGCAAAAGACAGTAGAGACCCCCTCACCTCTGCAGGAGTATACCGTATACCCTGCAGCTGTGGACAAGTTTACATCGGGACCACAAAGCGTAGCATCCAGACAAGAATAAAAGAACATGAAAGACACTGCAGACTTGGACAACCTGAAAAATCAGCAGTGGCTGAACATAGCCTAACGCAAACAGGGCACAGTATCCTATTCCAGGACACCAAAATACTGGACAACACTTCCAACTACTTTGTCAGACTGCACAGGGAAGCCATTGAAATTCACAAGCATAAGCAAAACTTCAACAGGAAAGAAGAAACCTTAAGAATGAACAGAGCATGGTTTCCAGTTCTGAAAAACACCAGGCTAACAAAACATTCTATCCCCGACAATAGCCCTGCAGAGAAGATTAGCACATCAAGTACCAATCCATATGCAAAAGAACCTCCTCAGGATACAGTGAAGCCTCCCGCCATTAGCATTCCACACCCTGGGAAACTCTTACAGGATGACTCAGCTCAACCCCACCCCTCCTGAGTAGATACAAATGACCTACATCTTTTCCACACTGTGACACTGAGAGATCTCTGTCTTTTGGTGCTACACCTCTGAAGATGCCAGCCACAGCTGCTGGCGAAACGTCAGGAACTACAATGCCAAGACCATGGCAATACAGCCCGGAAAACCCACAACAACCTTCCTTAACATTGTTTCACTGGTATCTTTGTCTGTGTAATGGGATATTCAGGTCAATCCCTTTGAGGGAGAATAATATAGTGTTTGTGTAATTGTATTTATTTGCAAGTGGGCTTGTATTGTGGAGGTTTAGCAAGAAGAGCACATGCCATTTGCAAACAACATTCATTCAGGCCCTAATTCCAGCTGGACCTGAACTGTTTGTCAGCAAGTTCCCTGTTAGCCCCATCCAGCAAGTAAGTGTGATAATCCCAGGTAGCTTGGAACAAAGTGAATTATTGCTACTGCCAGTAAAAGCCATGGTGTAGTGGTTAAGAGCGCAGGACTCTAATCTGGAGAACCAGGTTTGATTCCCCACTCCTCCACTTGAAGCCAGCTGGGTGACCTTGGGCTAGTCATGGCTCTCTGGAGCTCTCTCAGCCCCACCCTCCTCACAGGGTGTTTTGTTGTGGGGATAATAATGACATACTTTGTAAACCACTCTGAGTGGGCGTTAAGTTGTCCTGAAGGGCGGTATATAAATTGAATGTTGTTGTTGTTATAATAAAATCAGCTAGTGAACTTTCACAGTCTTCAAGAAATAAACCAGTCTGGTGTAGAGGTTAAGAGTGTGGGACTCTAATCTGGAGAGCTGGGTTTGATTCCCCACTCCTCCACTTGAAGCCAGCTGGGTGACCTTGGGCTAGTCACAGCTCTCTGGAGCTCTGTCAGCCCCATCCACCTCACAGGGTGTTTGTTGTTGTGGGGATAATAATAACATACTTTGTAAACTGCTCTGAGTGGGCATTAAGTTGTCCTGAAGGGTGGTAAATAAATCGAATGTTGTTATTAAACCCACAGTTAAGGATTTTGTGCTCTCTGCAAACCAAATGAACCTATTTGCAAGGCTCATTTTTCTCAAGTTGAGCACCCCTTATGATCAAATTGATGATTTGTTTGTAACATAAACTTTCCAGTATTTCAAACTGATTTGCATCTATACACCCAGTAGCATTCAGTACAAGGACAGCTGGCCAGGGCATTCCCAGAACTTCCAGGATCTCTGGGGTAGATTCAAGTTATCATTTTCTTAGCCTTTTAATTGAGTTTGGGAGGCCACAACTGCAGTTCCACTCAACATCAGCAAGCAGTTATGGTGAAGATGATTCAGAAGAGTAGTTTTCAGGAAAGTTAGGCCTTGATAGATCAAATCCACTGTTTAAAGAGCCATCCCCTCTCCTTGCCCCTTCACAAATGGAGAGGGAAGGAGTCAGGTGTACACACACACACATTTCTGAGCATTCCATAAAACACTTTCCAATTATCTGTCAAACATTTTTGAATGTTTAAAAGATATCTGTGCAAAAATTATAGCAGTTTTGGGACAAGCAGGAGGATATTTACCTAACGTACTTATTCATTTGCTTCCTTTATACCCCACTTTTCTACCTGTTGGGAATTCAACACAACATTGCTCTTCTCACATCAAGAACAACAGCTTTGCTTCCTATGTTAGGTTGAGAGTGATGTAGCAAATGTCTATGGTAGAGTGGGCATTCAAACCTGGATCTCCCAGATCCCAGGCTAGCATTCTGACAGCTATACCATACTGCCTCAATAGCCTATTGTAATAATACTTCAGCAGAGAACCTATCTGACAAACCTCATGCTGTTTAGTGCAAATGAAGTTGTGATTTTAAAAGCCGGGTTTTAAAAATGGGCCCTAGATCCCCCCACCCCGACTGAACAATAGTATGGACAAACCATTATCCAACAGTCATAAACTCTGGGAGAGAAACAGCTGCAACTCATGTGTCATGGGGTCAAACAGACACCAGAGGGCAGTAAAGGATCATTTTTGTAATGACCCAGAAGCTGACTTAGTCTGTAATTGCTTCTACTTGTGACAGGCCAAATGAGAAAGAAAGAAAGAAAGAAAGAAAGAAAGAAAGAAAGAAAGAAAGAAAGAAAGAAAGAAAGAAAGAAAGAAAGAAAGAAAGAAAGAAAGAAAGAAAGAAAGAAAGAAACTCTCCCTTTTTCTTATGGGTCAAAAAGTCTGCAAGTTTTAGAGCAAGGCTTTCTAAAAACATGCAGCTAATGTCTGTGGTTCTGACTTTGTTTGCCCAAAGAACAACAAGCTGTAAGCTGAAACTAATGCTCAACATGGTCTCCTTGGTTTACAGTACTACATATTATAAAACATTTGGACAGCTTTCATAGTATAAGAATATACAATGTGGAGAACAATGTGTATTCAATCCCTTTTGATAATTAAATATTATTTAGATATTACTTGTCCATCAGAATTCTCCCCCCCCCTCAATTGTGATTTCCCCTTACACATAAGAGGAGTCAAGGGAGGATTCTCTACTACAGGCAACCCTAAGGGTCCTTTAGCTCCTCCCCATACCCCTCTCCCTGTTCCCCCCTTCAGCCCTGTTCCCCCCTTCAGGGCCTTACTGTCTGCCACTACAGGCTTCCCAGTTGCCTGCCTGTAGAGGGCAATCTCCCGGGGGTTTGCCCCATTGCCCGCTGATCATTGGCAATTGGCAGGAGGTGGCAAGTTCCCCAGAGATTGCCTGTCACTGGCAGGCAACCCAGAAAAACACACACTGGGTACATTCCGGGCAAGACATGACGACGTCACTTCATGGAGTGACATTGTTGCACCGGTTGCAGACATGCTCCCACGTTTCACTAGGGCCAATTTTGGCCCCAAACAGGCCAAAATTAGCCCTGTGCAAAGCATGGCAGCGTGCCCATACCTGGTGTGATGACATCACTTCCTGGAAGTGACATCACACAAGCGCTGGGAGCTCGCACACACTATGCATGCCTGTGAAAATAAACATGCAGAAGCCACAACGTAAGTGCCAGGCCTTACCCTTCCCGCCAAGAGAGTAAGGGGACCTTGCAACCCTATGGCACTACTCTGATCTGGGAGTTCAACTAGAGTGGTCTCAGAGCACCTCCTTTTTCCTTCACCCTTCCTAACAGCACCCCTCTACTGATTAGGGTATTGCCAGTTGATCAGTCAAGCTTGAGGCATGAGGACCCAGATAAAGTAAAGCAAACTGCTTTATTAAACAGGAGAATCACTAAACAGGTGAAGAAAGAAGCACTTGTGAGAAACAGTTTAATGGGATACATTTACAAAAGGCAGGGCAAAATTAACATATAAAGAAGCTGGCAAGAAAACAATAAAGCCTCTTAATGCAGCTAACTTCCTGGTCCCTACAACATCTGGCCCTTCCTGGGCCCAACCCACCTCCCTGGGTGAGGGAGCCTCTCCTGTCGGTCGCTGCCACACGGCTTCTGGGAGAAGAACACCTTCCCTTGCAAAGGGAGCTGATATTAGTTCTCCCACGGTCCAGCCTCCTTGGTGCTGACTGGCTTTCCTTTCCCCTCCAATTTCTCTTAGTCCTATCCAAAATCTGGGAAAGATCTTGGGAAATATAGGCCTGCAGAGGAATTGGCAGCCAGGCCTACTGGAAAAATTTACTCTAAGGCTTCCTTTGGTAACAGAGGAAGACTGATTCCCCCTCCTTTCACTGGGAGGAGGAAAATGAGACTCATATGAAAGGGTTTGTGGTCTTGAAATCCAATTCTTCCTGAAGGGATTCTTTCAGTGATATTGGACGAGCCCTTCCCTCACACTAATAGGATCATGGGGTGAGAGTTAATGAGCAAAGAAAATAAAATCTCCTCCCCCTTTTGGTAGGTAACTTGGGCTCAGCCCACTTTTATGCCTGAAATAACCCAGCATGGTCGTGGTGGTGGAAATTAGGCTTCAAGGACACATGACTTCTGGTGTGCGAGCCCAGACTCTTCCTACACAGATCCTTTCAGCAGTGCGATGGAACCTCCCTCTGAAGACGATCAGTCAAATCTTTTGTACCCGTGTTAGAGAGATCACCTTTGCGGGAAGGGGAACTAGATGCTAACAGACACTTATACAAGGCAACCCTGTGAATTCATGACTGAAATAAGATTTGAAAAAGTCGCTTTCCAACTTACTGCTGATTCCCTTAACTAAAACCCTGTATTCAGAATTCACGGCATCTGCCCTTTAGTAATGGCCAATTTACATACTGCGTGCTAAATTGAGCTGTCATGTACTCAGTGTCACACTCACTACTGCATTTTCATCATGTGAACTAGCACCTTTTAAAGGCCATTTTTCTGTTCACATCCCTTTACTTAATCATGTATAGTCACATGAATCTAATTTTTTAAAAAAAACAGTCAAAATGGTCTGTTTTATCCTAGGGAAAAGTTTGTGATCTGAATTTGATTTAAAAATGTGGAAGTATAGTCCTTCATTTTTTGAGGCTAAGTAGACCCCATCCTCAGGCTTAAAAAAAAATCAAACAAACAATCAAGGGCATGACAAAACAGACCTTTGACTGGATGTGACGCTAGAGTGCCTGTGCAACTCCGATTTTGCATAAGTTTGTTGACTTCATCTTGAACACCAAAGGTTGGCAGTGAGGGGCAGGCTGGTGCAGGCAAGGAAAGGCCACATGAGATAGCACAGTGAAAAAATACCTGCATTTCTGCCTTTCCACTTTTCTGCTTTAGGCACCCAAATATTGAATCAATAACTTGAAATCTTATACCCTGAAAACTTGTTAGTCCCTAAAGTGACATGGGACTCAAATCCTGCTGTTGTATTGCAAGCTAACACGGCTAACCTCCTGAAACTATACTCAAGAATCTCTATATTTTTCAATTCATACAGAGCCTTAGGCCAAAATTATCATTTTTGGTGAATATAAATTATTTTCCTTCTTACTCTTCCTTCTTTTCAGGTTCGTACCAAGGACCGTGTATTTGACAGCATTAGTCACCTCATCAACCATCACCTTGAAAACAATTTGCCCATTGTCTCTTCTGGGAGTGAACTCTGCCTCCATCAGCCAGCAGAGAGGAAACAATGACCCACTGATAAGAACAACGGCTATCTCTGTTGAGCCGCCACCAGAGAAGAGCTATAAACTGATTTCCATACTAAAAGAATCTCACCTGTTGTGTTTTCTGTAGGTTAAAGAAATACCATTTCACATAATATCAAGAAAAAGAAAATTCTTATTGCTTCCTAGGGATAGTAAAGCATGGTAAAATAACAGGCAGACTTTTCCCCTCTTTAAAACGACTTTAATAAAAATGATTCTTTAATAGGAATATTGACCACACATCAACACATTATATATAAATACATAGATATTTTTATTGTTAAAGTCAGTCTGCTGAATGTATGGAACAAAAATATTATGTCCCTTGCTTTTCTCTGAAGAGACCAACTCTGATTGTTCAGATTAATGAGTATCAAAGAGCTACGTTCCATGAGAACATGGAATACCTCAATGTCTAAAGGGTAGTTTTATGATCTAATAAGCACAATAAGAAAGAGAAAGCAAGCAATCTTCAATGACTAAATACCAGATGAGGGAAAATTAATCTAGGAGCTAGAATTCCAACAGGGCAAGTTAGTTTGTAACAACTTTTGTAAATATTCTTCACTGTCTCTTAAGTACAAGAGCATTTTCTCTTTTCTGATGTCCCACTGAAATTCTTATATAATGGTACTCCAAATTGTTTGTAACTTGTTTTGACTTTAACTTGGTGTGAATTCTTTGTGTATGAAGTATATGCATTGATTTTTCTAATAATACATAAGATAAGCTTTGATTTATTAAACCAATGTTCGATATTACGATTCTTTTTCTCCAGTCATTCATGTTCAGTAGGAAATTCTGGCCTTTCTTTTTATTTGCTTATTCTTTCATTTTTATGCCTACCCTTTCTCCAAAGAGCTCACACTGTGCTCAGAAACAAGGACTACAGTGGGTTATGGAATGGATTCATTTACATTTTATTTAAACACCATGGCAGAGGTTTATAAGATTATGAACGGTATGGAGAGAGAGTAGATAGAGAATCCCTCCTCCTTCTTAGAATACAAGAACTTGGATTACCCATTGAGCTGTAGATTCAGGACAAAGAAAGTATTTCTTAACAAAGCCCATAATTAATGTACAGAATTTATCCCCAATAGGGCTGGTCATGGCCACTGGCTTTAAAACAAGAAAGAGACAAAGTCATAGAGGCTGGGCCAGTTCACTGGCTGCTTGGGGCAGCACAATCTAGTAAGAGTGCTGACACAGCCAAACAGAAGGAGTTTCAGGCAAAACCTATCCCTAAGCCTTCGAAAATATACCTATCCCTGTTGCCACCTTCTACGGGGATGCTGGTAGCTGCCTCTGGAGCTCATCTTTTTCTCACTGACTGATGGCATGGGAGGAAACAATGGGCTACCATACGCTTGTCATCATCTCCTGAACTCACATACTGTTAAAAAGAGTTCAGTAGCACCTTTAAGACTAACCAATTTTATTGTAGCATAAGCTTTCGAGAATCACGTTCTCTTTGTCAGATGCATGGAGGGCAGAAGGAAACTGGCCAAATATAGAGGAGGAGAGGGGGGGAAACGGGGGAAGGAGGAGAGGGGGGATGTAAACAACTCCTTTGATATGGAGATGCAGACAGCTCCTTTTGGTGTGGGGATCAGTTTGCTTGTGTAAAGATTCAAAGGAGTTTGCCGTGTTAGTCTGTAGTAGCAAAATCAAAGAGTTCAGCAGCACTGCAGCACAAGCCCTCGATAACCACAGTCCTCCCCGCCAGATGCATCTGACAAAGAGAACCGTGGTCCTCGAAAGCCCACGCCAGGTGCCACTGGACTCCCCCTGTCCCCGCCTCTGTTGACACAGGTCCAAGGCAAGTCCAAGCAACACTGTTTGCATGGCTGTGGTTCAGCTTGGTCTCTTGACTGGCAATGTACAGCCCCTGCTTGTGCTGACGAAATATCGTTAACTACACTACCTAGTCTATCAATGGGTATGAGCCAAATGGTACCTCTGTGTATCAAGATCCTAGGAAATAAGGGTAGGCAATAGGGGAGGGTCATAAAGGACCATTTGCTTATGAAATTTCAAAGCCATCTGGCTGGCTGTTGGTGGGACATAGAATACTGGACTAGATGGGCCTTGGTCTCCTCCAACAAGGCAGCTTGTAACTCATCTTCAGAAAGTTTTTTTAAAATAAAAAGTTGATAGCTATCTAAAACAATTCGTTTTAAAGCCGTTTTATCCATGATTCTGACAGTAAAGTCTGTCTTGGAGTAAAAAAAAGAAACAGGATTCTGTCTGTTATATGCATTATCAAGATTCAAGTCCTTTAGTCGCCTTGACTTCTCACACATCACTTTCCTTGTGTCAGGTTCCCAACTTCATGTATATTAGCAACAAGAACAAAAAAAATCCATCACCTGTTCCAGTGTTATAGGTAAACACAGGTATATCTGTGCTGGGAAATGAACATGTGAACGAGCCCTCCATTAGCTTGTAACCCTTGACTATATCCTTTAAGGTACCTAGTTGTCTCTGTTCATGTTACTGTTAAGGCTGCAGTCCTGGAAATAAATCTCACTGAAACCAGTGAAGCTAACTTCTGAACAAACTGAGGAAGGATTGAGCTACAGATCTTTTTACACTTATGGCACATTCTGTGGATTGGTGCTAATGTGGGAAAACTTCATGATGCCGTCAGGTGAACTCAGGGCCGGATCTACATATTTTTTGAGTGGGGGGAAAAGTAAAAAATGGCGCTCCCTTATATTTTTTCTTTATATATACATATATGATCAATGTTTTAAATATAAATATATAATAAACAACTATTTTAAACAATAGAATAAATTGTGTTGACTCCCTTTGCAGAAAGTCACTGGGGCAAGGCTGCCATGGGTAGGCACAATCCCGAATGCAAGTTGAACTCATCCCAGAGAAAGCCCACACTGACAAAACTGAAGGACAGGAATACAATCCCCCCACAACCTAAGTGAAGGAAGGGGACAGACATCTAATCAGAGAATCACATCTATTCCTAGCAAACCAAATGGAGGGAAGGGACATGGCTGGAACTTAGGTCAACAGGACCAGCATCACTCACAGCAGCCAGGCACTGGGATCAGCCAGTGGGGAAACAGCACAGAACAGAACCAAGCAGTATCCAACCAGAAGCACAAGGCATTCCCTTGCACCAGTCTGCTTCTGTTGGGTTACGTTGCAGCTGTCTGCCTTGCTTCAGTTTGGTTTGGGAGGAAAGGATGTGATTCTTTTATGTGGTGTTGGTATCCTTCCTTCATTTTGGTTGCGGGGGGGATTCCATTCCTGTGCTTCAGTTAGGTTCTGTTGGGCTTTCTCTGAGATGAGCTCAGCTTGCATTTGGGAATTTTCCCTGGCCATGTCAGCCTCGTCCCAATGTGTTTCTGCAATAGGAGTCAGCTTTGGCGGCTTACCCTTAGTTTTAAGAAAGCCCACCCTTCACTTTGCTCATTCACAGATGCAGATCCTTCTTGTCCCTCCAAGAGAGGAACAGACCTATGCAAAGCACCTTCTGGAAGTTTGCTCAGCTGTGGACTCACTGTATGCCCTTGGGCATATCAACATATCTCAATATGCTGAGAGGAAGTAGAGACCTACCCCGCTAGGATGCTCCAGCTGGACTCTCTATACCTGGCATTATTCCTCCTCCAAAAAGCTGCTTCTTGATAGCATTGTATGTAGGATGGCTGCCCTACAACCTTGGAATTCTCTTCCACTGCCAAAACCCAAGAGCCTTCTAGCTGGGCTGATTGCCAATGATGAGGCAGAATAGCAACGAGACTGAGAAACTTTTTGATCACAATTCAGACAGGGGGGTGGGGCTTGAGGTCTAGAAACTTTCATAGACTTTCTTTCAAGGCTGTTTCCAAAACATTTTTCCAGGCTGGCAATGTGGCAACTAAGTGAGTACCATTATTCTGGTTTTCCCCACCCTACCTTTGACCCACTGAACACATATTGCCTACTCTGAACCTTTGGGACAGCAAAAGCTGGAGATTTACACAAAAGTCCAAAAAAGAGACTTGCGAATACTGTCTTTTGAGATTGCCAAAGAAACAATCAAGAACCCCTTTCCCAAATGGGGGCTTTGAAGATGCAGCTAAGCTGGGGTCTACAAGGAGCTTAGTAATATGGCAAAGAAAGCACTCTGCACATGCACAGAAGCATTTAGGTGTTAGGTTGTTCCAAAGCCAGTATCAAATTAAAGGTTCTGAAAAACAGCACTGGAGGTAAAAAAAAGTGCAAAGCCAATTAAATTGCCCCATAGCAGAAAATGGAGCTGCTCTTGACGTAGGCAGCAGGCTCTTATTTGTCTCCAATTCTTAAAAGAGAGGTGTCAGGAAACACGAGCCAAGCCCCATCCTTGAATTTCCCAATTCCAGATATAACTAGGCTGGTTGTGACTGTAGGACTAAATGCACTAAATGTAGGACTAAAAGGCAAACTAAAGTGGGAGTTTGTTGTTTTGAAGGGAAATTATTTCAGGAGGGGAAGCGGAGAAGAAGCAGATGGGGGAGAACCTGTGAAAATGCTTAACTCTTTCCTTGCCGGCCATTCCTCCACTCCAGACAGCCTCTCCACCAAACCCGGCTAGCGAACAGAGAGCCAAGCTACAAGTGATGCCTTACACAAGTTGGACACTTGTCCATGCACACACAGCAGCAGCCACCTCCTGCTGGTTGCTCTCGGTGCGCAGCTGGGCACTCAGTCAAGGAAGAGGGAAAGGGTGGTGGCTGGTGGCCAGGCTTGATCTGCATGCGTGCGTGCGCATAGAAGCCTCCTTAGAAGATGCCCTCTTGCTGGTGCCCTCTCTTTGGTGCCACCTGGGTCAAGCGACCCCCCACTGCCCCTCCCCTAAATACAGCCCTGGGTGAACTGTTCCACAACTGAGAGTGGTTAGGTATGGGTAGTCATTAATCACTATTATTACCCATTGGCAAGGCATCAAAAAGCCTTACTCAGATGAGCAAAGTCATCACAAAAGACCATATTGGGAAAGGTCGTCTTGCAGATTATGTGGGCTCCAGGCCCTGAAGAACATTATTGGCAATCATTAACAACTGAATTCAGAAACAAAGCGGAAAACTGAATTACTATAAAATAGGTCTCATACGCTCATTCTGCCCAGCTCCTTACAGTATGTTCCTGGTTTAGAAGATGCTATTCCAGCTGAACTTCCCGAGTTGCCTTCAAGGGTTTTCACATGTAGAATATGTTACAATAGTCTAGCCTCAAAGTAGCCATATCACCCAGGTCAAGGTAGGGAGCCATCTTCTGTGCTGAATGGAAATGGAAGAAAGCATTTTTTACAGCTAAATTAATTTGCTTGTGCGTCTGTATGGCACTCATGGCTGTATCGTGCAATCAGGCCAGGTACAAAGATACAAGCAAGCATGTGAGACAGTTTTCATAAGCAAGTTACAGTAAGTACAAAAGGGAGAGCTGGCAAAAGTAAACCAATTTTTTCCAAGCCAATGGCTCCCTATAGCATCCATGTTGCTTTATAGTCCTGATGTTTTGTGATATACAGTATAAAGGATGATACAGCTGCCTTTAAACAGTTAGATAATTCGTTATGAACTGAAGTGGCTACTCCCTCTGGTAATATGCTTTCTTAAATGATTTTTTTGTTGGTGAATTTAACTAGACAATCCTCTTGATTAGTAGCCTAATTGGTAGAATTCTTAGAAGGTCAACCTTATTTTCAATTACTTTAATTCCCTTCAAAATACAGTCTACTGTTCTGGTGATTAGTAGTGTACTACCAAATAATATATCACTAATTGACTTTGGTTTAGAGGTTTCAAGGTCTCGGTTTCCTCCAAGTGAATCTGAAATTACCTCCCTTTCTTCCATATAGCTGTTATTGGAAGCAGAGTTAGTTTGAAGTGCTTGACTGATGTTAGAATTGCTTGAACTGTATCTACTATCAATGGCTTGCTGGATGAAAAAAAGTCCTCAATTTTAGTCTGCTTAGCCGCAGGAATGGGGAAAGGTCCTCTGTGTCCCGAGCCCTTTTGAAGGAGCCCATTCTTAGAAGTCAAACACTCTCACAGGTGGAGCTTCTATTCACAATTAGCAGCCATAAAATGAGGTTCATGGTACTAACTGCTCCTTCGTCCAAACACATCCAAGCAGGTATATTCTTTGCTTTTCCCTCTGCACTTTATTATTTCTCCTTCCCTCCAGTAGTTAAACGACACAATTAAGCAGTCACAGCCAATTTTGCTGCTTGCTTATGCTCCCACTCTATGGAGACCTTGATAAGACACTGAGAAGGATTGTTTATAGTATCAAACGCTGAGCCAATTAAAATAGCAAACAAAGGGCAAATCCACACTCACCATCCGCTTATCTTGCGCAGTCATGGCAGTTGGGTTCATTCTGCTACCATGCTGTGCATCATCGCATTCACCCTCCCAGTGCGTCTTCGTGGCACAATCAGTTCTCCACACACCAATGAGTAAAGTGTTATAGTGGGCGGTTCCTTCCTCCGTCGTCAGCATTGATGGCGCACGTCACTTCTTTTTTTTTTAAAGTTAATTTTGCGCTATACCGATATTCCGACTTTTAAGAAATGGCAAGGTCCCCTCCCCCTCAACTTTGATTGGTCCAGTTTTTGCTCATCACAGACCACTTTCTAACAATTGGCTGGTTGTTATGGTGGGCAAATTTGAAAATAATTTGTCACATTAAAACATTCTCCGGAAACCCTGTTGCTCACAGTGGTGTTCTGCTTGTAGTAGTCGCCAACATGGATGCGCAGAGTGTGATATTTCTAATGATGGCTCAGATTGTGGTTGGCATGCTTCGCAGCACAGCCAATATGTTCCTAGCCTTTTCCCGTGCAAACCGCTGCTCACTAAAGTAGGTTTTGTGGTATACCAACCTTTCTTTATTGTGAAAATGCGCTATGAAAGCCCATTTTTTTAAAAAAAAGATCCGGGCAAAAACAGATTTCCGCCATTATCATGTGGTACGGAAAGGAGGCGCAATTGTGGTGTGGTGATGGCGGGGAACATGCGGAATGGGAAAGCGTGTGAGTATCTGCTTGAACAGCACCGCGGTTGCGAAAAAGGCGTGGAAACAAAAAGGAAGTGTGGATTTGGCCAAAGGCTCTGGTCAGGAAAAAAATATCTAACTAACAGTACAAAGAGTTTTAAAATCCAAATAGCTGGTCTAAATACCTTAAAAACCAGATAAAAACAACATTAAGATTGGAGCTCAATTTTTCACGTCTTACCTGGAGGCCAGCTTCCCAAGAAGTGCTAAGGGCCGTCTCAGTCTTCTCCAAGGAGACACGGCTACTAAGGGGCTGGGAGAAGACGCTGAAGGATGAGGACCACAGGATGCACTCGTACAAACCAGCTTTGGTCAGTGCCTGGAGGAATGACTTCCTGGAAATCCTATTTATAGCCCAGGAGAGCCTGATTTTGTCAGATCTCAGAAGCTACTACAAAAAATACTGTCTGGAGGTATAACAAATCAAACTACACATACAAGAATGTATGAAAATATTTTTAAATATATTTTTTCCAAAAGTGCAATAGTGCTAAAGTGCTCAATCTTAAATACCAAATAACAATTCTATTTTCCACTCATTCATAAACCTATCAATAAATCCTAATCAATGAATATCAATGAATAAATAGTAGACATGAAATATAATACATTGGATCACATTAATAATAAATAGATATTGTTCATAATAAATAACAATCATTAAACATCCTTTAAGTCCAACTGGTGAAAGAGAGTTCTTCTTATAAAGATGTATCTCTTTAACAATATGAAGGTTTCTGGGTTTTTGAATAAGTGGATAATAGGATTATTTGATACTTAAGATGGAGCACTTTAGCACTATTGCACTTTCTGAAAAAAATATATTTAAAAATGCTTTCATAAATTCTTGTATGTAGTTTGATATGTTGTTATACCTCCAGATGGTGTTTTTGTAGTAGCTTTACTACATCTGGAGGAGCCCTTTTGTTTGTTGTAGAAATCTCAGAAGTTAAGCAGGGTCAGCCTTGGTTAGTAATAGGATGGGAGAATTCCAACAAAGATGAGGGTTGCAGAGGCAAGCAATGGCAAACCACCTGTGTTAGTCTCTTGCCTTGAAAACCCCACCAGGTGTTGCCATAAGTCAACTATGACTTGAGGGCAGGATTTCATTCATTCAAGTTATACATAATGGAGGGAAAGATGGGATAGAAATACAAGAATGATGAAACAGAGAGAGGTCAAATATGGAAGAGAGTAATCCCACCCACAGCTTCAACAAACACAAGCTTTGAAGACGTCACTTTTGATAACATATCATGCCTCTTTTCCTAGAATGCCTTTTCTTAGTTAATTAGTATATGGGGCAAACAAATCAGAGGACAGCTTTGCAAGCAGGTTGTAGAAGGTCATCGTAATTGCATCTTGATACAATCATTAGCTTATTGCTTGAAAGCAGAAACCTGAGATTGAAATAATTAGTAGAAGCTCTAGAGATTGATGTCGGAACAAATGAGAAAAAAGGTGGCAGGAATATTTCAGTGACTCTCAAGAGGCTGCTCCAGATTAGGGGATCTAAAAATTGTAGGTAAAGATGTCCTGTAAGGACATTTCAAGCACACAAAGCATCATTTACAAAACAAAAGTAGCAAAAATGATTATAATTTGGTACATGCTAAACATCTACATAAACGCACAATGAACCTCATACCTTTACATCATGGCATTCTACACGGTGGATCAAAACTTTCCATTGACTTTTTAACTGGGTTATGTTGTTTGATTTCTGTAGTTCTCTAAATCTGACCAGTTTGTATAACTCAGCCACTTTCCCCAACTATTCCTTCTGTTGGGGAACAATACAGCTTCAAGCATCAGATGATCATCAATTGGGAGCGCTCCCCCGCCCCAAACAACTCTCCCTACTAAACTGAAAATTGGGGAAGTGCAATAGGAAATGAGTTTTCCCTTGTTTGAAATAATTGCCCGTGGGTTTGAAATTCTGCAAAATGTTTTTTGAAATTTGTGTTCAAAACAAAATAGTTATGAGGGTGTTTTTTAACCAACAATTTGAATTGTGCAAAATCTCAAATTTGCAATTTCATATCTGGTTCCATTCTAATTCTGAAAAATCTGTAGCTGTAACAGTATCAGCCAAAGAGAAGAGAGGAGAGCATGCAATTGCTAGCCATTCCTGGCATTGCTATTTTCTCAATGAAGACTTATAGTAGCCAGCACACAGTGATGACATCCTTTGCCCTGGGTAGAGGAGCTTTATGCCTGGGAAGATCTTGAGATGTTTCTTCACCTGTGCAAACTGGATACTATTCCATGGTTACTATATAATGGAAGAAATCCATCAGCACAGGCTTGCCCCTTCCCTTCATAGCCACGGCTTAGCGGATGTGAACAGGAAGTTCATTGGGCACCCTGCATGGGCTGTAACTATACTATGACAAGCTAACAAGCTAACAGTATGCTGAATAAGAAATACTTTTTAAAAAAATGTTAGTCACTTTCATGACTAACTAAGGCTAACTCTTTTAGGAACTGTGCATTTAATGGTGGGTACTGAACACTTGAAAAATGACGTCATTTTTTTAAAAATGGAGATTTTTCTCATTTCCTGGAAACAAGTGATTGCAAAGTTTTCTAAACTTCTCAAGCCATTGTGGTACCTTTTCTCTGGTACATTTCAGTAGATATTAGAAGTGCAGAACCGGGAAAAGTGATATGGAGAGGATATGCTCCACAGGAAAAGGGGAAACATATGTTAGATGTGTCTCCTGCCTTTTCTATTTTTTCTCCATATTCTCTCCTGCCTCTGATCTGCATGCTGAGTAGTTAAGTGATGAGAATTTAAAAATACTTACTGCGTTTACAACCATACAAAATTCCTACTGCCAGATGCTGTGCAGTCGTAAGGGAGAGGACTGATGTTCTGTTGATGTATATGCTCTGCTTTCCACTGATATGGAATTTTAGAATAGGGCTACTCAGTTAATATGGCCACTGGCTATCTAAAGTAGTTACTGTATTAATTAATAAAATAAGAACAGAACAATGCTCAAAATCCTGCTGAACAATGTAGTTTTCCATCATTTTCTCTGCAGTAAGTTGAAGGGCCTTCTGATTGGGGTAGGGTATTTTTAGCTAAATGATATATTGGTTGGTGACCATAGGGTTGCCAGTCCCCCTTTGGGGGCGGGGAATAATCTCCCCACTCCCACCCTCCACCCTCACTTACCTGGCAGGCGGGGGGAAAGGTGGGGGAACGCATCTCCTGGGGTGCACTCCCAGGCAGCATGGCACACTTCTGCGCACTGCAGTGGGCCAATTTGGGCCCCAAATGGGCCAAAACAGGGCCTAAATTTGCCTGCTGTGAATTGCAGGAGCTCGCCAGGGCCCTCCTGGCAGCACTCCCATACTCAGCAGCGGGCTAAATTGGGCCTATTTGGGGTTGAAATCGGCCCGCTGTGAAGCACAGGAGCACTCCAGGGCCAGTTACGCCACCCCAGCAGCACTCCCACGCTCCACAGCAGGTTGATTTCAGCCCCGAGTGGACCCATTTCAGCCCCAAACAGGCTGAAATTGACCCACTGTGGAGTGCAGGTGCACTACAGAGCCCATTGCACCACTCCAGCAGCACTCCTATGCTCCACAGCAGGCTGATTTTGGCCCCAAAGGGGGCTAGTTTAGCCCTAAATGAACTGAAATCAACCTGCTGTGGAACACAGGAGGACTCCCAGGTGCGGCATGAGGCCTGCGCGATGACACTACTTCCCAGGAGCACATGCACACAAAGCGCACGCATGAAAAGGTGCACTCCTGTCTGTGATCTGGCAACCATAGGTGATCACCATGTTCTTTGATATATTCAGGGGGGATTTGCCACTAAAGTTCCACAATAAAAATTAAAGTTGACTATGGAGCCAGTGGTTAAGAGTGGCAGGACACTAATATGTTTGATTCCCCACTCCTCCGCTTGAAGCCAGTTGGGTAACCTTGGGTCAGTCACAGCTCTCTCAGAGCAGTCTGTCCCACCCAACACACAGGGTGATTGTTGAGAAGAAAATAATAACACACTTTGTAAACTGCTCTGAGAGGGTGTTAAGTTGTCCTGAAGGACAGTATATAAATCAAATGTTGTTGTTGTTATTACCAGGTCTCTGGTTAAAAGGGTGTAGAGCACTGGAATTTCCTTTGCACCTCTGATAGCACTTGAACTTCAGACTTGAAGTTTAGAAAACAAAAATGGGCACCAAATGGTACAACCCTTCACTGACCTCATTATGATAAAGACTAACAACAGATCATAAACAGAAGCTTGGCAAATATGAAGCACTCTCCATTTGCATCTGTTTCAGTGAGAGAAACTGAATGAACTTAATTCTGACCTTGCAATTGTTCATTATTAGGGCTTGAAAAAGCTTGACTATTGCAAGATTGTGTGCATACAGACTTGGGGTTCAATCCAGACTAAACTGGCAATTTCTGCCAATTTTCCTTTCCTCCTGCAGACCATCCATTTCTCCAGATCCCTTATCACCCAGGAGGAGAGATGGGCATGAATAGCAATACGAACCCCCCAAAAAGCCATGAACAGCCCAATCTGCTGTTTGAGAACAAGCTGTTCGTGAGGCCCCATTCTAAACGAACAGGTGGTCGTTGAAAGCCTTGTTTGTTGCTGTTCATCAAGCCAGACAGTCTGGCAATCAATTCCCTTGGCAACGTAGGCAGGGATTTTTTGAACTCTGTCTGAACTCCTGCTGTTGCCCTGGAAACCCCAATCTAAGCCCAATTTAGCTTGTCTTCCTTTCAAGTGTGGAGCTCCAAATTTGTTACAAGAGAGCAAAGACCATGGAGGAGGGGGGGAGCTTCCAGCTCTGGCTAGTCTTTGCAGACAGTGGAGAGGGAGAGACAGCTGCTGTTGGTATTTTGATAGAGAGACAGGGAAAGTGCATTGGAGCTTGAATTTTCTTTGTGTGTAGTGGGATATGGATCTGCCCCTTCAGGTTCCAGGGCTGCTGCCAAGCTCTGAGGCCAAGATATTATTTACTATTGGTACCTTTCCTGCTGCCTGATCAGGTAGTGTTTCTGAGAGTGGTGCGGTAGGGATCTACCCCTTCAGGTTCCAGGGCTGTTGCCAGGCTCTGGGGCCAAGCTATTATTTATTATTGGTACCTTTCCTGCTTCCTGTTCAGGTAGGTTTTCTGGGAGTGGTGCGGTAGGGATCTACCCACCTTCAGGTTCCAGGGCTACAGCCAGGCTCTGGGGCCAAGCTATTATTTATTACTGGTACCTTTCCTGGTGCCTGCTCAGGTCAGGTTTCTGGAAGTGGTGCAGTAGGGATCTTGACCAAACTTGGATGATGGCTGGAGGAGAGCCTGCTGGCCCCTACGAACAGCCAAGCATGAACATGTTTGTGAACAGGGTCATGTTCATGGTTGTTTGTGAGTCCGTTCATGGATGGCAATGAACAATGAACATCACGTTCAGATTTTTTTTTCTGTTTGTGCCCATCTCTACTCAGGAGCAACATTTCATTGAGGTCAATGGTCTGCAGCAGGAGGCGGAAGCAGGAAAGTTCTGTTCTGCCTCTGGAAAATTTAGTCTACATCCAATTCCGGAGGGGGGGGGGGACGTTTCTGCTGGGACATCAGGAGCTGTCATGCAGAAGTGAAGGCAATATATAAAGACAAATCTGCAGCTATAATCATAAACTGTGATATAACAAAAAAGTTGGAAATAAGTAAAGGAACAAGACAAGGATGTCCACTCTCCCCATTGTTGTTTGTGATGGTATTGGAAATTTTATTGAGGCAGATACGTGAAGATGATATGATAAGAGGCTTGAAAATTAAAGGATTCTCGTATAAAGTGAGAGCTTTTGCCGATGATATTATGGTGATAGTGGAAGATCCAATCCAAAATATGCCAAGATTGATGGATAAAATAAAAGAATTTGGGGATTTAGTAGGATTTTACATAAATAAGAGTAAATCAAAATTAATATGTAAAAATATGTCTACGCAAGAATAACAAGATTTAATGGAGATAATGAACTGTGAGGTAGTCCATAAAACAAAGTATCTAGGTATTGAGTTCACTGCGAAAAATATTGATCTTTTTAAAAACAACTACGACAAATTATGGCAGCAAATAGATATGGACATGTTGAAATGGAACAAAATGAATTTATCATGGTTGGGTCACATTGCTGTAATTAAGATGAATGTACTTCCGAGGATAATGTTTTTAATGCAAACAATACCAATTGTGAAAGATAATAAGCAATTTGAAAAATGGCAAAGGAAGATTTTGAACTTTGTATGGGCAGGGAAGAAGCCCAGAGTCAAGATGAAGGTATTATATGATGCTAAGGAGAGAGGCGGACTACAATTACCGAATTTGCAATTGTATCACGAAGCTATATGTTTGGTTTGGTTGAAAGAGTGGATGTTATTGAAAAACCATAAGCTATTGACGTTGGAAGGATATAACAAATTTTTTGGATGGCATGCATATCTGTGGTATAAGAAGACTAGAGCTGATGCTATGTTTTTACATCATTTTGTGAGACGGAGTTTATTTGCGGTTTGGAAAAAATATAAGAGATATTTAGATGAAGAGACTCCTATGTGGATTATACCTGCAGAAGTTGTAAACCCAAAGGTGGAATATGATGGAGAGGAGTGGAGGACATATAAAGAAATTTTAAGAGTAGATTGTGATAAATATATACTTAAAACCAATGAAGAACTGCCGTTTCAGTATGGTTGGTTTCAAGATAGACAAATAAAAGACTTATATGATACAGATCGTAGAAAGGTAGGATTTAGGACTAAAAACTCGGAACTAGAAGAATGTTTACTTCAAGCGGGGGAAAAGATGATATCTAAAGTATATAAGATTCTGTTAAAATGGTTTACAGAAGATGAGATAGTTAAAGTACAGATGGTGAAACGGGCAATAAATTGTAATAAAGATATACCGATGGAAGCTTGGGAAAGGTTGTGGAAAAATACTATAAAAATTTCAACATGTACCACTATAAGAGAAAATGTGTATAAAATGTATAGATGGTATTTAACGCCAAAAAAGTCAGCAAATGGTAATAGTCAAATGTCAGATAAGTGTTGGAAGTGTAAGAAACATGAAGGTTCTTTTTATCTTATGTGGTGGACTTGTGAAAAAGCTAAACAATTCTGGGGGGAAATTGTAGAGGTTATGTCAGATATTTTGCAGAAAAATGTGATGAAGAACCCAGAATTGTTGTTATTAAGTATGAACCTAGAAGAATTTGATGGAATGGACAGAACAATGGTGCTTTATATGATTACTGCAGCTAGGATGTCTTATGCACAGTTGTGGAAGACTCAAGAGATACCATCAGTGGAAAATTGGATTCTGAAATTACTAAATATGGCAGAAATGGACAAGCTAACAAGGAAGTTGAAAGAACAAGACACTGTGGATTATGTTATGAGTTGGGAGAAACTTATGAATTATGTGGGGAAAAAGTGGGACATGAAAGGCAAAATGTGGTCTTTGGATAATTGTTAAGAGGGGAGAATAGATCTTTACTTTATATTAGAGGTGAAAATATGGATAGTGTATAAGTAAGAATGATATAGTATATTTTATATTATGATCTTGAAAGTAATATTAGAGACTTATTTTAAACATGGTAGATATAGATGTTATACTATATATTATAGTGTAGAAATTAATATTATAGGAGATAGTGATGTAATGTAGATGAAGGGAATGGAAAACTGTTGGAAGTCAACTGAAAAGGGGGGGAATGGGTGGGAGTGACATAATGTGATGGATATTGATATAGAATATTATGATTTGTGTATACTGACCCATCCAATAATTTTTTTTTTTTTAAAAAGGAGCTGTCATGCAGGATACTGAGTGGCAAGAAATTGCACCCTAAGAAATCTTTCTTAGGATTACTGTCTTTAAAATTCAGAAAGCTCCCTCCGCCGCCATTAAACAGTCTGTTAACCCCAGGTTTTATTATTTTTTTGTTTTCCCTTATTTGTTTTGGTTTTAACTTCACATTGGCTACAGGTTAGGTTTTTTGTTGGCTGTTATGGTCTGTCAGGAAAGGCATCATATAACGACATTAATTAAAAAGTATTCATTTGTTTCTTAAAGAAGAATCCAAAGCAAGCCAGAAAATAACCAGACAATTACTCTTGGGTATAACACAGTAAAATTTAATGTATAACAACATAACAAAAAAAAACCCTTTCATGGTACCTAAGAACATGCATCTATGATCCAATTCTTATTAAGGGTTATTCTGATAGTTCTTGTTTAACTTGCATTTTCATAAATATTTTATTAAGACATTGCCTTGTTGCTTTTTAGACAGATTTTTGTAATTCAGTACATCACTTTCTACTGTTTGGTACGTGTTCACAGTTTCAAAGTTCTCTTTTGCATTGCATACAATCTGAAAGTTTAATGTACTGAATGGCTTACAAGATTTGTAATTTTAGAATAACAAAATGTGCAATTCAACAACTTTAAGCATTTCAGTTACTGCCATTTAATAATCTGGGAGTGAAAAAAGGACCATGGGTTATGAACTGTAGCGTTAAGTGCAAGTCATGCCACAATGCATAAGGGAATGCATTTTCACTTATATGTGCTTATGTTCTTGATCTTAAATACTGAATTTCAATAACTCTGCATAATATACTATCTGAAATGATGTCCCGTTTTAAAAGCCTTTGTTAACATAATTTATCACTCAAATAAAGAATTCCCCAAACATTTATGGCAAAATGTTTCATAAACTGAGCCTCTCCACATATTTTAATGTCTAGCATCAAATTCCATCTATACAACTATAAGGAAGATACAAAGTGGCTGTCACCTATCTACAGTCTCTGCCTGTTGAGTGAGGTGCTGTGATGTTTAGTCAAAAAACATTGGAAGTCAATGCTGCTATGAGGTGAAAAGTAGAATGTTAGCTGAGGAACTTCAGAGTGTTTTGGCCAGTCTTTCAACAGGCTCACAATGTTGTCAGGAACTACAATTTGTCCCTTGTTCTCTTTATGCTGACTTTGTTTCTTTTGACTGATTCACCGAAAACATCCAACAGGTCACATCTAAAGTATGGCAAATGCAACTTTTTCTCATCTCTCTCTCTTCCAACACAATCTGTGTGGAGCTAGAACACATGAGTGAACAGAGAGTGCCTATGAGTGCTAATTTTAGAGCTATGTAAACAGAATAGCTCTACCAATTATTTTATAGCTTCATGTCATGTACATATGAGCTAGTATATTTATCTATGAAAATGAACATTCATCTATCTAATGAACATTCAAATGTGATTTTTGTGATTCAGCTCTATTAGCATAGGCATTAATGAGGGTTTGGGAGCTTTGAAGGAGAGGACATGGAGCATGTGTGTTGTCTATGCCATAATGTCACTTCTAGGAAACCTGGAAATGATATCCGGTTGCTCTAAGAATCACCAGAAATATTATGATAAAACCATAGAGTTTCAGAAAATTCCTAGAGCTACTTGATGTCACTTCTGGATTTTCCTTGGAAGTGATATGGCACAGATGATGCCAATATTTTCTTTAATGTTTTTCCCATCACAGAATGGAGGGGCAGCACGCAATGAATGCTAATGGCAGGAGGACTGCTGCCATAGTGGGAGGCCTGGCAGCCCTAACACTTCTTGAAATGTGGTCTTTCATGTGAAATCTTTCAAAGAATACCACTTCTAGTAGTCAATTTACCCTTGCTTTATGGAGGGTTTTCAATTGGACCATCTACTTTTGGACAGGTTGGACCATCTACTTTTAAACATTTATCAAGAAGTAAAATAAAAAAAATATAAGCACTGTTTTTAATTTTAAAAACCCATGCATAAAATTCCAAGACACATGTTTCTACTGGATTCTAACTACTTTAAATAAAAGATTCAATAGCAATAAACAATTATTGTGATTTTAAAAAATAAAAAACAAATTGTTTCTTCTCACAAATGGTTAACAGGATTTTACAGAATAAATGACTGCAAGACAGAATACTAGGATGGCATAGCCCTTCCCTCCCCTCCATGAGGTTTATCTTCATTTGATATTATTATACAATATCTTGAATATAATGCTAAGATATTCTTGCCATAAAATTGTTATTTTTTAAAAAAACATACAATTAAATAGTTAGAGGCCTCAGCTTTGGCTATCTGTCTGTTCATGTCAATGCAATATCTTTGCAATGTTTTTATAATGCCTTCAGCAGGGCGAGGTTTATGTCCCATCTTAAGCATTCATTTGGTGGCATGGCAAATCTCAGGGTCTGGGGGACTATACCTGTAGTGTGAATCCGTTAGCTTTAGCATGATACAAGAGGAAAAAATTAATGCAGAGCACAGAGAAGAAATAACTTCCTTTTTAAACCTTATTAGGGAAGGTTGTTCTGAGCACCTGCAGTGCATAGAAAATGTTAACATTCACAAAGATCAACTGGCTGTTTCAATCCCCTGTGAGCGTGCCCCCCCTACCCCCCAGACAGTTAACTGACCCACTGTAATATCATGGAATGTTTGCAAACATTCTCACTGCTAGAGAGAGATGGGTCAGTCATATGATGTTTCCAAACTGCCCAGCTATTAGGAAAAGGAATGGTCAGTCTGAGAGCTATGCTTAACACAGAGCCTACCAGAGGCGTTGTATGAGATGTGAAATATGATAGTTATTGGTGACTGAAACCCAGGTTTCATATACTATTTTAAATTACCTTTCCCAAATCAGTTCTCTTATGGTCCTAATGCTAGTCCAGAACAGTTTGTGCTAAAAAATAGACACTCCAAGATAGGTAATTGGTTATCATTTTCTTTATAAATGAAAATCATGAAACCCCACCCAAAGGGCTTCCATTTGGCTCTAAAAAGCCACAGAAAATCCTTAGTTCATAGTGATATCAAGCGTCACTTACAGAAATTTCCATTCTGAAGTGAAGATTTATTTTTTTCAACTGTATATGAAGAAATTTTAGTCTGTGGGAATTCATCTTTCGGCTTTTGCGTGTTGCTGCTGCTGGATTTGCTTCGACTCTGATCTGGTGTGGGCTGGATAGGCAAAGACGTGGCATTGGTCCTTACCAGGCAGCCACAAACAAGGCGGAAGAAAGCCCGACGCATTTCTTTACTTGCCAGAGTATAGATGATGGGATTCATTGCTGAATTGAGGACAGCCAAGGCAATGAACCCATCTTCTTTGTATAAAATGGGGCACTTTGTTTCGCAGGCCACATCAATAAGCAGCAGAATAAACAATGGCAACCAACAGGCAATGAAAACTCCAACGACAATCACAACTGTCCTAAGTAATGCCATGGACCTCTCCGAGTTGCTGTGATTTGTGACATTACGGCTACTGGACTTTACCAAGATATAAATGCGTGCATAAAGGATGACGATGGCTACCAGAATGGCAGTGAAGACGCTGATGCAAAATGCTACATACTTCTTAGAATAGAGTGGTAGAACAGTGGAACAGTCTGATAAATTGTCAATGCAGTTCCAACCAAGGATTGGTAAGGCACCCAAGGAGATTGAGATAAGCCAGCATGTTCCAATAAGCAAAAAGACTCTGTACTTTTTATTAGCATCATATGGCCTCATTTTGATCATCGTCAAATGTCTTTCAATAGCAATGGCTAACAAGCTGAAAGTAGATGCTCCTAGAGCCACAAACATGCTGCCTTCCCGAACGAACCACATCCTATACGAAAGAGTCATGGTGATGTTCCCTGACATCAAAATGTTCACTTTGTAAACAATCCCAGCTAGCAGGTCGCAGAGGGCTAGATTGCCAATAAAAAAGTACATGCGGTTGTGAAACTTGTTGTTTTTCCATATGGCAATCAACACCATCAGATTTTCCAGGATGATAAAGCTACAGATGATTAGAAGTGCAATAGTGGTCGGGTCTATGCCCTTTGCCTGTTTTCCTCGGTCGCTCTTTCCAACATAATCGTAATGAAGTTTTATCACAGGGTCCAACGCTTTGTTTTGTTGGTGCAAAAAAGACTGAGTGGTTGGTGTGGTGTACACAGCCATGGTTTAAAATGATAAATTTAGAAAGCTATTTCCACTTTTTCTACTAGGGGGAGCCCAAGTCACACCATGTAGAAGGCTCCTTAGGAACGAAGCAGTATTCCTCTCTACTGGTTGCATGTCAGCATTCCCGTGCGCTGAAACCAAGACCTTTAAAAACAGCAGCAAAAGACAACATAATTCAATATGCCATTCACCATGTTAAATATATTTATAACAGTATAATCACGTTTTCTATGATAGAATATGTGGGGAATATCTAAAATGTTCAGCTCATCATATCTATAGAATAGATCTAGGCATTATAAGAGAAATCCAGCTAGCTTTTCTGCTCAGCCTCACCTAGTCCTTCTCCTTAGTACAGACCTTGTCCCACATGGATTTTCCCAAGATTCCAAGATCTCCCCTATAGCCGTTTCAGGTGGTCTGAGGTGTCCCCTTTCCTTTTCAATCTCATCTAATCCCTCTCCTTAGTAGAATCTCTGTCCCACATTAGTTTTGTCTGTGTAGGTGCCCTGATCCCCAGCAGCTTTTGGACCGTCAAAGAAGAACCCTCCCTCCCTTTTTCACCAGTGTAGAAACTACTTAGATCCAATCAATGGGAGATTGCCATAGGTGTCATTTCCCCACAAATGTGCAGTTAATGGTCAATGATGTGTAACTGTCCCATATCCTAATGTCATTGTGTTCCACATCCCGCCCCCCAACCCCCAAGGCAATCATGTGGTGGGGAAAGACACAACAGAATAGTTAGGACATTACAGAGATATCATTTCTGGCAGCAGCCCTGCAGCTTTCCTAATGCTAAGTTTCATCTTCAGAGCAGCAACAGTGCCTGGGTTGCATTACATAAAATATAGCAATAAGGTAACATTCAAACTTCATTTTAAAGCCATTTTAAAAGGGAAGTCAAAGGGCAAAAGATATACTTAATGACACCAATGTTTCACTGCATTGACATGACAAGGCAAACAAAGTATAATGTAACCAAACTTTCAAATGCCTCAGATGCTTAACTTTAAGTTTTATAAACAGTCTTAAAGGTGGGTTAATGAGTCTTAAAATTGATGGCTTTTGACTGGAGTTTGCCCATAGTGAATTTGGCTAACTAGAAAATGTGGCTTAGGTAGTAGAATTTACTTACTAGTACATATTAAGTTCCAAAGATTATTTAATTAATTTTATTTAAAACATTTTTATGCTTCCTTTCTACTAAGGTGCCCACAAGATGGCAAACAGTCACACACACAACACATAAATAAAGAGGACCAAACAAAACAGAAAAGTCTTCATCCTCCAGAAGACACTAATTGTGGTGGATAGACAAATCTCCCATAATTTTGGTGCCGTGACCAAGAAGGCTTCTTCTCAGGTTACCACCCATCTAATCTCAGATGGTGGGGGCACCTGAAGCAGGTCTTATGAAGATGTTTGGGTAGGTTCATATGGGAGTAGGCAGTCTGTAAGGTACACTGGAAACAAACTGGGAGTTGGAACAGAACTTGAGATATATGCTCCATATGACCCACTTCAGTGAGCATTCTTGCTGTAACATCCTGTACCAATTGCAACTTCCAGATATTCTTTAAGGGCAGCTCCATATGAAACGTATTGCAGTAGTACAATCTAGATATTACCAGGGTATGAGCCATAGTGGCAAGATCCTTTTTTGTCCAGAAAATGCCATAGCTGGCTCACCAGTCAAAACTGGTAAAAGCCACTCCTAGTTACAGCTTCCACCTGTTCATTCAACAGGAAGCCCTGGTCCAGCAGAACCTCCAAGCAATGAATATGCTCCTTTATGGAGACATAACCCCATCCATAACAGAAGATACCTCAGTTCCTCCACCAGTAATTTTTCCTGAATATTAACAAATTAACCAATCAGTGTCAGCAATGCCCACCTTATCTTTATACCTCCTTGCTCCTTCTGAAACAATGAAATCAGACACTGTTGTGCTTAAGCAGACTTCTGTCTCTTGGACAGGGGAAAGAATAACAAGGCATGTTGGATCTCTCTAAGCATGTCTATAAGGCAGAGGTGGGACACCATGAAAAATTGGGATCTCCTGGGAAAATCCTGGGAGCTAGAGTAACTTCTCTCCAGTCTGTTTTAGCTCTTGATGGATGCAGTCTCAAGAGAGATGTGAAAATAGTTTAAAATAATCTGTTTTCAGATTCCTATGCAACATGACATATTTAGATTAAGGTTGCCAACCAGTTAACAAATTTTCACTTGATTTCCCAGCAGCCTTTAACCAGTAAATAAAACAACTGCATTGGCATATGTGGCATAGCGGCTCTAACCAGCACTGTTTCTGTGCACGTGGGACAGAGAAATTACTCAGCTGTGCTGGATCCCCATCCATTCTGGCTCCCCTTTTAATTCTCTCTGGCTTGCTGCCACCTTCTGTCCTTCAAAGAGCATCTTCTGCTAAAGGGCTAGCTAGCACTTTAGCAATCTTTTACTGTGTTGCTATTAAAAGGCTCTGCTCTGTGACTGCATCTCCCATTTGGCTCCTTCACTGTTTCCACTGCAGAGAGATGAACTGATGCACTTGGGGAGTAGTAGGATTCCCCACCCCAGTTTCTCTTGCATGTGTCCAAACTGGGTGTGGAATGATCACAGAAATTAGACTAGCAGATCTAAATAAAGTAATAAAAAGTCCACCCTCTTTTTACTTATCCTGAAGATGTTAAAGGATAGGTTCCTTCTCTTGGGAATTAAAAGCATTCAGGAGTGCCTGATCCCTGTTTCATGGATCACTCTCTTTCTTATGGATCAGCAGCACATTCTGCTAATATATGAAGAAAAAGACTCCACCCATCTGCAGCTTCCAGCAGGTGCTGTCCACCTACTTCCCAGATGCCAGTCTACAGCTGTGCCAACTTTTGACTGTTATTTCCACTTCCGTCAGTGAGGAAGTGATGACATGGGATTTATACCAAGTGCAGGATCACTTCCCACTAGAAAGTCAGATGATGGATGAGATGTTCCTAACTTCCTCCACCCCAACCTTGCCAGCTCCTGGCATTGGTTCCTGATGTGGCAAGTAGTTGGCTGAAGTCTCATACTCTACTTCTATTGTAGTGCTGCAGGCTATTCTAGTTAAGAATTAGAGGGCCAGAAGAATCACTAGATTTAAATATCAGTTGAAGTTTTGTGAGAACAAATCAAGGGAGGGCAATCTATAACGACCTCTTGCTTTCATAAATGATTATTTAATTGCCAGTGGAAATAACTCAGATTCAGGTATTGTAACCCTCTAAGACATTGGCTCCATTGTTAAATTGCTCTCTCTGCTTGGAAATTTCTTTTATTGCCTAACTAACCATTATCCTCCTGTAAAGTTAGTCCAATCAATTAATCTTCAGAGCATCAGGGATCAAGTCTTTGCCCTCTTCCACGTGTCAGTACTGTCCATCTTGTCTATTTCCATGCAACCAACCCTGGAGTTGTCTTCATGAGGAGAGGAGGAGCTTTGCCTCTTTGTCCATGAAATCCTTGTCGATGGTTATAGCACCAGGCATGTCTTGCTCCCATTGCAATGTTGTTCCCAAGAGCAGTTCTTACCTTTACTATAAGAATGGATAAAAACCATCCACCCAGTTCTCCCCTCCTCCATTTTATCCTTACAACAACAGCCATGTGAAGTAGGTTAGGTCGAGAGTAGGGATCCCATTCTCCCAGTGGGGGAGAGGGGAGTCTCCTGTTCCCAGCCTCCGTCCCGCCCCCTCTCATGTGGCTGGTGGAGGGGAAAGGAGCAGGAATGGGGCGAGAATGCTCCGCACCATTTCCATGTCGCACCAGGAATGACATCATTTCCATTGCAATGTGGAAGCATGGGTCACACCAGGGGCTGATTGGGTAAAACTGGGTGCTGATTTTTGCCCAATCAGCCCCGTTGCGATTTGTTGCTTCTGCATTGCACTGGGAACGATGTCATTCCCGTTGTGATGTTGAAGTAAGTCCTCGTGGTGTGAGTCCCCCAATCCCCCGCTTTCAAACCCAGGGACCTGACAACCCTAGCAGAGAGTGTGTGACTAGTCCAAGGTAACCCAATAAGCTTCCATGGCAGAGTGGAAATTCAAATCTGGATCTCCCACATCCTAGTCCAACACACTAACCAGTACACACTGGCAAGTTAGCAGAAGTATCCCTGAGGTGACAGCTAAACCTGCCCATGTTGTGACCCTAGCCTACTCCATCTGTACTATTTTATTTTGTTTCTTAGTCATATTAAGGTGACCTTTTAAAATTTTTGCAACCATGGGGCGGCTTCATCCCATAGTGCTCCTGTACTGTTTACAAGCCCACAACCCTGAGGGTGGAGCCCGTTGTGTAAATCTTTTCCCTATGGAATCTGTATTCATGTTCTGGGGGCTGATTCTGTGGGAAACATGCACACAACTGACCTCACCCACATGGTTCTGAGCCTTTAAGCTTGTGCTAGTTCTGTGAGAAGAACCTGTTTGGAAAGCAGCTCCTGTGGGACAAGTGTAAAGGGCATCTCTTTCATGAGGGAAAGCTGAGAGAGAGAGCAATGGAATTTATAACAGCAGAACAAACAAGCATCACCATCCATTACTAGACAGTTTCCAGAAATATTAGATGACAGCAGTTCTATTTAAGACTACATCAATGTGACAGCAATTACATATATCAGCAAAAATACAGGGGTTTGTTGCCATTGTTTTTGTAGTTGTATTGCTATGATTCTCTAAAGTGTAATCTGCTATAGTGGGCCAAGCCTGAATACACAAATGAGAGCCTGTGTTGTGCACCGAACAGGCTGTTCAACTAACAGCGGCACGTGGGAGCACTCCTGTGCTCTGTGGTGTCCCAATCCAGCCTGATTCAGCCCAAATCCGGCCCGATTCGGGCTGAATCAGGCCAAATCCAGCACAAACTGGGCTGCTACGGTATGCGGGAGTGCGCTGTGCCACCCAGGAGTGCACCCGGGAAGTGTGTTCCCCCACTGGCCAGGTAAGCGAAGGGGGGGGGTTGAAGGTGGGAGTGGGGGATCCCCCCACCCCAGTGGGGGACTGGCAACCCTAGCTCCAGAGCATATGGGAGCATGCTTTGCCCTTGCCCCTGCATTCTCGCATGTTTCTTCCCCCCCCCACCAGCCAAGTGAAAGACAGCAAGGGGGGAAAGGGACTGGCAAGCATACCCAGAGGCAATGCCTACTGCCACTGATTTTTAAGAAGTATTTCAGGAAGCAGTACTGAGAAAATTTTTCACTTTGTCAGACTAAAAGATGGATCAAAGCTCTGACTCGGCATAAGACAGCTTCATATGAGTTATGATTATTGTAAGGAGTTCCTTGAGGAACAGTGATACAAAATTGTAATAAATAAGAAAATTATTAGTATTCAATTAATGGATTAATTGATCAACCAATATTTCTTCTTTAGTCTCATGGCAGAATGAACATTCACCTGAGCCGTGCTAATTAACAATCCCATTTATTAGTTTGTTCTTTCCCAGTTTAACAAAAGAGTAAAACAGCTGATCATACAAAACTTCACCAAACAAGAAGGAAGCAAATAAAGGCCCAATAATATAGTGTTGAGCTGGTGATCATAAGTAGAACCTCCAAATAACAATTTTTAATTTAGAGAAAGTGTGTATATAGACAGAAGAGAAACATCCTATATATTGTTTGACTGTTTATGTAATGAGTTAATGCATTATAATCTGTTGTGTAACCACTGATGGTGCTCAAGTGTAAAACAGATTTGGCTTTCAATGTAAATGCATCTTCCACACTCCTCTTTCCTCCCCAAACATCTTTGTGGCTGCAAACGTAGACTAGATAACAACAGTGGCTTGCAGAACAGAATTTCTTGGAGGGAGCTGATGTTTTTAGTACATGGTTATTTGTCTTGGCTTCTACAGAGCATGGTTTTGCAATTCTTCTGAGAAGTCTGCATATAAATCCTACAGATGTTATCAACTGATTTTAATAGTGGTTTTAAACTATATTAATGGAAGCTATATTTCATTGCTTTCTTGCCATTTCCAAATTTATTTGGTTGTGGTAAGCTTAAATTTCATTATGATCCAAAGGTCCTCCAGAGTAAAGCTCTGCATATATCCAAGCCTCTTCTATCTGTTTCTTGAAGGGAGAATATGATATTCCAGCCCCTTTGAATCATAAAGTGTTCTGTGTTTTAACTGAAAAGGTCAATAAACCATATTACCAGACCTTCCAGTGAAGTGTCTATATCTATAAATCTTCTGTGTAAATGGAGGAATATTGGAATATAATACTCTTTTTTCAAGAATCAGAGAACTGAAGTGGGTGACTGTTGCAGTGGAACCCCCACCCCCACGTACTATGCATTCTGCATTTCACTAGCTAGGACCAATCAAATTTGTGCCTAAGGATCTAACTGCCCAACTCTGTCTGTGGTTGTATCTTTGAAGAGACAGTAGGGAAAAATAGCAATAATCAGTGCTCACCCTGATGAAATCCTGCCATTTTCCACATGAGGTTCTTCCCATTGGTTCTGGCCCCATACTGTTTCAGTTTATCCTCTGAATTCCACATGCATTTGTTTGCCTTTAGTTTTCACTTCAAGTTTTTCAGTCCCCCCCCCCCCCGTGGCTTTTCCTATCTTTTTGACACCGCTTTGACCCCAATCTTTTTCTGGAAGCCAATTTTGAGTTGATTTTTTCCTGGTGCATAATGTTTTGTTTCCACCATCCCCGTCCAACCCACTTTTTGATGACTGGCTGTTCATCGTCATTGAACCACTCCTCCCCATATTTTCCTTTCCCTCCTTCCTAGTTTTGTTTTGATTTTTTAACTCATCAATTTCATATCAATATATTGACTTACCATTGTAATAACATGTGCAACAGGTTCTTTGAATTTCCAACATTTTTCTTTTTTTTTTAAAGTAAGTTTCTAGCCCCTCCCCTTGTGAAGATACAAAGAAAAAGGCACATCTCCACAAAGGAAGGAGCTAAAGACTTACTTTTACAAAATAGTTTCATATCGATTGATCAGCTTAATGTTGTAATAAAAGGTGTGGCAGCTTCTCTGAATTCCCAAGTTTCATTTTTTAAAAAGTAAGTTTCTAGCCCCTTCCCTCACAGAGCTATGCCCTTTTTGTTTTATCTCTGCAAGATAAGCAGCTAGAGACTTACTTGAAAAGAGGCGAAGGGATCTCCTCTCTCCGCTTATCACTTCTGTGTGGTCTCCTCCCTTCCCCGCTGGATCCACACTTATGAATGTTTGTAATTGACTTTGACTTACTTTTTTTTTAAATGAAAGCTGGGAATTCAGAGTATATAATAAAAGAGCAGCATCTTTTATTACAATGTTAGGTCAAGCTAGTGATATGAAATAGAAAATTAAAAAAAAATATTGCAGAAGCATGATGGCCAGTGGAAGGGGCACGGTCACTTAAGCTGCCAGAAAAATCAGTGCGGTTTGAAAACCACATAGCCACTGCTGTTCTGGACTCTGTCCCTGCTGGTGCCAGCCTCCGCCTCCTGGCTGTGGGTCAGCCTGGGCAGGACTTTCCAGTTAGGATGGGGAGAATTTAGGTATGGGTGGTGGAACTGCTTTCCTTTCAGGCTTTTCTATGCAAAGACTTACCCATGTGTTCATTTTCAATCTTTTAATACTTCAGCCCATCAATATAAGCATGTACAAAAAATAAAAGGGAGAGGGTGCTGTGACATTACTCTCACTCGAAAAACTACTTATGGTATATGCAGAACAAAATATTCCAACTCCACAACTGTAAAAATGCAAAGGGAAGGCAGACGTGGAAGAACCATGGCCAAATGGATTTGAATGCATGGGAATTGACTGCTAAAAAAATCAGGAATAAATTGAGTGTGTGAAAAAGCCCTCTGTGTAAACTGTGTAGAATGTGTAAAAAGAAATAATTCAGGACGGACATTTTTATACAGGGAATGGTGTTGTAGTTAATGTCTGTGAAATTTTAGGCAGTTTTCATTATATATATTATACTGTATTATTACATTGTTCTCTCATTCCATAATTCAAATATATTGCATTCCTTGTTATATGCATTATGCTATTCTACTGTATTTTCCAATTTTGTAATCCAGTTTTATTGCATTGTTTAATGTATGGGTTATACTGTACTTACTGTGGTGTTTAATTGTTTGATTTAACGTGAGCTTGGGCAAGAAAAGCAGACTATAATTGAAGTAAGTAAATATTGTTTGCACAAAGCTTCCCACTTTGTGACTGGGTAAGGTCAGACCCCCTCTTTTCCAATGAATCCCTAAAACAATGGCCAGAAAGAAGAGACTTGTGTCACCATTAGGCTGTTGGAACACTCACAGGAGATTGTACCTACCTTGGATGTGGTGCAAGTTTTTACTTAGAAATACTGCTAGTATTGTGTTCTAGATTAGAGATTGTGGATTGAACCCAGTGGTCATCTTGTGTAGGTTATAAGTCACTTCTGCCAGGGGGAAAAGGAAGATGACCTCCTTTCCTGCCAAAAGCCATGGAGTGCCCCTCCTCCCGCAAATGCTGGGGACTCTGTTACAGTAGGGAAGATTAAATGGGTGGCATTTAGATCAACACTGTATTTTGGAAGGGGGATCCATACCCCTTTCCAACATTTCCCTACACGTGCTTAGAACTAAACATTTGACCTTTTGAATTTAAAATATTCCAAGTAAAGGCATTGCTAAAACTTCCTGCTTGCAAGCAATGCTGACTCAGAACACTGCTGTTTATATGAATTTGGAAAGGGTGGTGTCTTGTGGAGATTAGAACTGATGATGACATGGCCCTTTGAGAAATAAGGGCATTCTCCCTGATAGAAGACAGCTGATAAGAGGCAGTTATCCAGAGCATAAAGAGTTAATATCACTGATGGCGGCAACCCTACTCAGGCATGACCCCTGGGGATTTTAGCATATAAAGTAACATGTAAATAACTTTGCACTGAAAACTGCAGCATTTTCACAATTGCTATCAGCAAAAAGCTGGACAAATGGCTAATCAAATTAGTATCTGAGGGCTGGAAAGATGAGATCATGCAGAGAGCTACACTATCAGTCCTCCAGATCTTCAAAGTTCAATAGAAGAGAATTAACTAAAGTGAGCCAGGAAATCGCCCAAGCTTTCTTTACTATCAAGTGGTACTACTTAGTAGGGAATAGTTTGTTGGCCATGGTTTATGGCTACTAGTGGGGTCATAGCAAATTAAGTAAAGCCACATGTTTGTGTGAAAGACAACAAAAACTTAGAGCGGGTAGCCAATCTGATCTGAGCAGGAAATCATCTTCCCAGCTATCCTAAGGAAGAGACCAGGAAGAGACACGGTGGTTCTGCATGGTATTCAATATTACAGCTTTCTATTATGCACCAAATTTAGCAATGCCACAGCATTATGTTTCCATGAGAGAAATCTCACTCAGCAGACTTCAACAGTTGCAAAAATGCTACCATTTGCCTTCTGGAAAAGGATGGTGTGAGTACATTACTCGAATGGCTGCGTATGCATTTCTAGTTCCAATTCAAGATGCTGGTGTTTAACTTCAAAGCTCATAAATCCCTGGGGCCTCTCTGTACGTGGAGCTGCTTGTGGCAGCTCCACTCATCCAGTCAACACCTTCCTTCTACCTCCACCCCTAGCCAGAGTTCAATCTGCTGTTGCTCCGGCTTTCTCAATTATTTCTCCCCTTCATCAGAACAGCCTCCCAGAGGAAGTGAGAAAGGCTCTAACCTTGCTGAACTTGTAGAGGACCTGTAAAATCAAACTGTTTAGGATGGCTTTGGGTGGGTTAAAAATGACCTTTGGACCCATGGGCATGCCAATTGTTTTTCTTTATTACTGGCAGAGCAGTGATTGTCTGGCTCTGTTCTTTTGTTCAGTGACACTGCTCACCCATCTTGTTGTTTTAATTATTCAATTGCTGTTTTACTTTGATGATGTTCCCTGCCTTGAATCCCAACTGTAGCGGCAAAAGACAGGGGTAAAAAGATCTTAAGTGCAAGAAATAAATGAATAACATCAGGCTCTCTCTACAGCAAGGAAATTGGCTCCTTGCATGGGATAATGGGGAGGTATACCCTTCAGCAAGCCCTTAAACATTCTTCTTACACCTCAGAATGTGGTGGCTGTTTTCTCATCATTTTATATTTTTAAAATGTATGTATTTACTTCATTTATACCCCACCTTTCTCCTCAACAGGGGGACCCAAGGTGGCTTACCAATTCTCCTCTCCTCTATTTTATCCTTTAAAAAATTATCACGTTGGTAGGTGTGGAGAAATTTAAAAGACTACTGCCTTACATAACAAAGAGGAGGGCCATTGTTGTTTATTGTATAATAGAATTGGGTTGTGATATGATAGATTTGGGGGTACAAAGAGGATAAAATGGGGTCTCCTTTAATCTAGCTCTAGTCACTGTCCCATAGCTAAAATATGAAACAGATAATGATGTTAATTATTTCAAAGGATATCCCTTAGATCACCATGGCCCCATAATAAGCATCCTACATTTCCACAGATTGCACTTCCAGAGAGCTAAACTTGGTTTGCTTGGCTTTTTGTCTTGAAGTGACCTAAAATGCACATCTGTATCCATTTCTACAGGCATCACTAACTGATGGGAGCCTTCCAGGGATGGACTGGCCATTAAGGCCGCTGGGGGCACCCAGTCCCAGTGGCTACCCTCTCCATGGCCACCCCTGCCCCAAAACAAGTGCAGGCACTGTGGGCTCACTGCATTGATTTCTCTCATCTAAGACTTTTTTTGAAAGATGGGCTGTAAAATTTGTAACAGAATACCTTCTGTTTAAATAATGTGATTTTGTCTTTGGAAGAGGAATGTTTCTGATTTCAAGAAATCAATGATGGCTAGTGTCCCAAGGGGCAGTGCTCAAACCTCCACTCCCCTGACCCACCTAGCTCTGCTCAACCAAGACTCCTCTTGGAATGGGTTGGGTTTTTCGAACTCCTTCTCATCCTTTTGATCCTTAAACTCCTCAGTCACTATGACTGTGGGTTCAGAGGTGTGCTTCAAGTGGGTAAATAACTTTAAGAAGTTTCTTTTTGTTGAAGGAAGTTGTTCACTGTAAACAGGCATATGCTTCTGAACTTTAAAGATAATATTTTTATTCAACTGACACTAACAATGCACCAACCATCAAAAACCAATAGAGACTTGGGCTTGGTCACAGGGTTTGTTCCCTATCAAGCAATTATTGCTTTTGCTACGATATCTTAGAAGCCCGACCTGGAAACAAGATCAGCCCCATCCAGGGAGGACGACTGGTCAATGCCTTGGCCTGGATGCCCCACATCCCAGCCTCCCGGGCACCGAAAGAATCCTTGCTAATCCAAACAGCAAGTCAGAAGGAGCAGGCTGCCACAGGCAAGGCGACTATACGGCTGTAACACACGCGCGAACACGCCGATGGGGGCTTTTTGCTGCTGGACTTTTGCTTCTGGTAGAGGTTGTGTACCACTCCAGCACAAAAGCAGCCACTGCTGCGGAGAAGCCCTCAACACAACCGCTTCCCAGCACAGATGGGCCGTTCCCACTTCCCCCAAAGTATTTCTTCTTTGGAGCCCCATCTTTCATTTGGAAGTAACACCAAAAGACGAACTGATGTCAGAGGAACTTCTTCTCCGACCCAAATCAGGAGGAGTCTCAGTCTCCAGCAGTCAGACTTCCTCAGAAGCAAAAAGGCGAAGTTGGGACTAGTCCCCCCCCCCCCTCCGCTTTTCCAGTTTTATCGCTTTACAAGCGCGCGCGCACACACCCAACTCCTATTACTTTGTCAAAAGTGACTGGAAAGTTCAGGAAGGCGCAGGTCGCGTTTTCTTTGTAGAGACTCCGGAATTTAGCGGGAAGGCAGCCCCCGAGAGAGAAAGCGGGCGCCAGAGAGCGGAAGGGGCAACTGCCCCACCGCAGGAGTCCGGTCACCTCCCTCCTCTCAGCCCGCCAAAGCAGCCCCGACTCCTGGTCTCACACTGGGTTCGGCTTCCACGCCACAGCAACAGCCGCAGCAGAGAGAAGGCTCGTCTCCGCTTTGGCCGCCGCCGAGGGATGCCCTAATCCCCCCAGCCGCTCACCTGGGTGCCCGTCTGCCGCCCCTCATCCTGCTCTCCGCAGTGACTCCTGTTTCTGGCTGTCCGGCCACTCGTGCCGGCTTCGCGGCTGCCGCCACTCGCAGTGCGCCTAGGCGCGGAGTTGCGTGCCCGCCCCGTCTCTTTAAGGCGAGCCTGCTAGTCCCGGGGAAGCTCAGCAAACTTCCCAAACAGCCGGCGAGGAGATGCCTCCTCCGCGTCGCAGGGCTCCTCCCCTCCGCGATCGCCCCCACAACATGCCCGGTTCACACATACCATCATATCCTTTCCTGCCTCTCCTGGGCGCCTCGTGCATTCTTTCGCATGGGAGCCTGCCTTCGCCCCCACGCCTCCCCCCACAGCTCGCTCCTCGCTTCGCTTCGCCTGCCTGCCCATCCCCTCCCCACATGGCTCTTTCAGTTGCGTTTAAAGCGGCAAAGGCCGTTGCACTCGAGCTCTGGGGAGCAGGAAGCTGGTCGCCCTGCGCTGCAAAGGTACACGAACGGAGACATGCGTTTCCATATGCAAGGCTGTAACGGTTCACTCTGTCTGGGATGCTGTGCGCGTCTATGGTTACAGCTCCGTGATGAGGAATGAGTGTTTTCCAGTCACCGGGATGAAGTATGTGGACAGCCTGGGAACATGAATGATGAATGCATGTAGGAGGGGGGTGGGGCTTGCACCCTGCTCCCTCTCTACGCATGCTGGGCCCTGTTAACACAGTGTCTATGCACCTTGAGTCTCAGTGATAAAAGCCAACGACAGACAGACAGATAGATAGCAGACTTTGGTGTGCATGAAAGGAAGAAAGAAATAGGACAGCCAGGACTTTGGTCAATCCTATACTCTCTCAACCCATTTTCCAAAGAGGTGGACCAATACTTGCGAACCATCCCAATGAAAAACATTGCCGTAATGTGTTTGGAGATCAAAAGAAAGATCAGGAACATCTCAACCTATTTAATGAGTAGTAGCTTTCAACATGTGGTGAGAGACAGAGGTCAAATTCTGAAATCAATCCTTAACAACAAAGTTCTTTAATTTTCCAAATTGTTTGAAGGTGGACATAAAGGCTTAGGCAATGGGAAAGACAGATGTATCAAAGCTAGGAATGCAGTTGAACTTCTAAGCCCTGCTAGTCAAATTCAAAAATCCTTATTTCTGTTATGTGTGCAAATTAGAGCCGCGTGTCCTTATTTTGGGATGTACTAAAAGGAATGACAGGATTGCCTATTGAAAATAATGGGAGAGGCTTGAACGCTCATTGGAAATAATGGGAACCAAGAATGCCCATTTATTTGCATGGGCTCCATTGAAACACATTACAGCAAAAATAAAAAAGTTGGAAAGAAAATGTGGAGTGTATTTTGAAGGAAGGTCCCTGGGCCCAGATAGACTATTCAGAGACTGGAATGACAGGTCCCTGAGTGGAATGATGGCACCTGGCTGTAACAGAAGGGGACTGGGATGGGAATGACAGCCTCCTGACTGGAATGAAAGTCTCTGGGTGTAGCAGAAGCGCTCTGGGACTGGAATGACAGGCCCCTGAATGGAATGACGGCCCCTGGGTGTGACATAAGGGCTCTGGGACAAGAATGACAGTCCCCTGAGTGGAATGACTGACCCTGGGTGTAGCAGAAGGACTCTGGAATGACAAGCCTCTGAGAGGAATGATGGCCACTGAGTGTATTAGAAGGGCTCTTGGACTGGAAAGACGGCCCCTGGGTGTATCAGAAAAGCTCTGGGACTGGAATGACAGGCCCCTAACTGGAATGATGGGCATTGGCTATATCAGAAGGGCTCTAGGACAGGAATGACATGCCCCTGAGTGGAATGACAGACCCTGGGTGTAGAAGACAGAATCTGGGACTGGAATGACAGGCCCCTGAGTGGAATGATGGCCTCTGGGTGTGACAGAAGGGCTCTGGGGCTGGAATAACGGCCCCTGAGTGTGAAAGAAGATCGGGGTCGATAACAGCGACACGGAAACATTTGGGACAGGGTAACGGCCGGAACGAGATGCCTAAAAGGAACACCTGCTATTTGATGACATGCTGCAGCAGTTGACAACAAAATGTTTCGGGACAGGGTAAAAGCCGGAACGAGATGGAACAGGCCGGAACGGGCACTAAAGAAATGCCAGTGCCACAAAAAAGAGGGGGATGTGTTAGAGACCCTCCAGAGCAATATTTTAGAAATGAAAACTCTGGACTGGCACCCTTCAATTAACCCTTTCCATGCCAAAAAGCTCCCGGAACAGCACAAAACAGCCCGGAACGGGCACTAAAGAAATGCCAGTGCCACAAAAAACAGTGGGATGTGTTAGAGACACTCCAGAACAATATTTTAGAAATGAAAACTCTGGACTGGCACACTTTCATTAGCCCGTTCCATGCCAAAAAGCTCCCGGAACAGCACAAAACAGCCCGGAATGGGCACTACAGAAATGCCAGTGCCACAAAAAACAGTGGGATGTATTAGAGACACTCCGGAACAATATTTTAGAATGAAAACTCTGGACTGCCCTGCTTTTATTAACCCGTTCCTTGCCAAAAAGCTCCCGGAACAGCACAAAACAGCCCGGAATGGGCACTAAAGAAAGGCCAGTGCTACAAAAAGCAGTGGGATGTGTTAGAGACACTCCAGAACAATATTTTAGAAATGAAAACTCTGGACTGGCAATTAACCCTTTCTATGCCAATATGCTCACAGAACAGCACAAAACAGACTGCAGTTTTCTGCAGACTCGAGACTGAAAGCACACCCAGACCATGTTTTTCGCTTCTCTCCACCCCAACAATTATCTGTTGGTAGCCTGGGACTTAGCCTCAGGCGAAGAGGAGTTACCTGGCTGGATGCTCCAAGTAACAACTAAAAAATATGTCCTATTTTTTCAGTCAGCAGGCGGGGCGGGGGGCGTCGGGGGGAGCGGCGCAGCCGCGACCCCCGGGGGCCCGGCTGTCTTCGTCTTCGTCTTCGTCTTCGTCTTCGGCGAGGGCGAGGGCGAGGGCGAGGGCGAGGGCGAGGGCGAGGGCGAGGGCGAGGGCGAGGGCGAGGGCGAGGGCGAGGGCGAGTTTTATTTTTGGCAACCTCTTCTACATGCCAAACTTTTTTGGTACAAATTTGTAATGTTATAAAATGGTTAAAATATCATAAAATTGTAATTTTACTAACAATCCAACTCAAATAATTTTATAGATAATTCAAACAGAATTGCTTCTATAATCATATTAGGCATAAATATTAAACATAACTTTTAAACATTAAGTAAAAAGTATTAAGTACTTGGTAGAGATGGGTTGAAGGTTTTATCTTAAATCCTGAGCAGCTTGAAACCTTCAAGTGAGAACTGAAAACACGTTTCTCTGTTTTAGAAAACCTGCTTTTCAGTACAAAATAAACGGGATGTATGTTTTTGTTGCACTCTCCCAACCAGGAGACAGACTCCTCCTAAGAGTTTAATGGCTTCTTTCATTAACAAACGCTAGTCGTTTTCATTACGTGAGGTATCAAAATATAAATGTTTATATGTATCTGATACTGCTCACTATTTTTAATTGGCTGTCAAAGATAAAGCACCAGTTATACACCATACTAGAAAAAGAACTACAGTGATGTTCATACAGCGTTATTTAGAATGCATATGTTTCACAAAGTATGTGTTCTAAACCATAATCAGCAGTCTATTGGTTTGAATCCCACTACTGACATGAGCTCACTAGGTGGCCTTGGGTCAGCCACTCCTCTCAGCCTCAGCTCCATTGTGGGGATAAGAATAGCACTAACTTGTTCACTGCTCTGGGTGAGGCACTAATATGTGTAGAAGAGCAGTATATAAGCACAGTTATTATTATTATTTATATTTCCATGACACCATCCCTTGACCTGTGAAATTAAGTATTTTGATAAATATGAAAGTGATACAAAATATAAATGCATTGCATAATGTGTGAGTGTACATATACAAACTTTAAAAATTGTTTTCGATAATACCGCAAAGCATGATTACTGAGAAAGCTGCTTTCACTGCTTTCAGTGTGGAGAGCTGCTTGTAGATCAAAACAACCTGACGAGCTGTCTTCATGCAGAGTACACTTGATTCTCTTGGCTTTCAATTCTGCTTTCGTTCAGCATGGGTAAATCAATGTGTCAGCAGTAAACATTTGTATCACTCCTCTCTGAATGACCTTTTAAATTTTACTGCCTATCGTGTCAAAGCAATTAAAATTAACAATACAGTTACTAAGCTGCTAAGATCAATTAATGGCTCTTAGGCTTTATCTATTGATCTAGTGACATCTTCAAAACCCACTGGTAACAGACTATACATACTTCTCTTCTATCCACAATAGATACACAAGGATTGATTACATATTCTTATCTTCTAAATTACTCATTTAAATGACATATTCTTATCTCCTAAAATAATTAGTCAAACTCTTACATCAAGGATTGGTGACAAGTTGTGGACAGACTATGCTTGGACAGAATGTACACTGAGAATAAATGACATCAAACAAATTGGAAACTAAATAAATCACTTTCATTTAACAAATAAATTTCTTCTGAAGTCTCTTTAGAAATTAAACAATAGAAACAAACTATGTGGCATTCCTCAAATCCACATGTAGGATGCTATGGAAGTGGTACTTAGAGGGAAATTCATCTCCGTTGCCTCCTGTCATGAAGAGCAAAAAGAAAACATTAGAAATGAAATGATATCTAGAATAAGAAAACTAGAAGATGAACACAAAAAAGGCCACCCAATCTATAAACTTGCTTGCATGAAAATTAGAGGAAAAAACCTCCTCACATTCTATACAAGCTATTAAAGGCACCCAGGAAAAACTCAAACTAATTCTGTAAAATTAGCCGATGTATTTGCTGAAAACTACCAAACCATTTGTACATCAGACAATCCTGACACTAATCATATTTTAAATTATTTATCATCACAGGAAATTTGGAAAAAAAACTCACAAGAATATAAACAATATCTGGACCAACCAGTCACAACAGAAGATGTTACAGTCACTATCAAATCCTTGAAAAAAATAGCAAAGCTTCAGACAGGGATGGATTCCCCGCCAAATTTTTGCAACTCTGTTATGTTAGGAGGTAGCATCCCTCTATCTTGGTCAGAGGCTGAAATAGTAGTTACTCCAAAAAAGGACAACCATATTACAAATACGAAATCTTCTCAACCAATACCCTTACTGAATCAAGACCAAAAGATCTTTACAAGCATATTTGCCAAAACATTGTCTAAATTTAAATAACCAACTACATTCACCTTGACCAGACAATACACGTAACACTTTAACTATAATTAATTTCTGTGAAGCATACAAAACCCCTGCATTACTTCTGGCCTTTGCTATAGAGAAGGCATTTGATTAAGTGGAAATACCATATCTAAAACTTTTACTTCAAAAAATGGGTTTTGGCGACCAATTCTAAAATGCCATTAATGCTCTTTATCTTTCTCCAAAAGCTACAGTTAGGACTAACAATGTACATTCAATAGATATCCATATAGCAAGGGGAACTAGACAAGGCTGTCCCCTTTCCCCATTTCTGTTTGCCATAACTATAGACAGGGCCAATGCTACCATTAGACCAACTAGGCAGCCGCCTTGGGCACAGACCTCAAGAAGGGCATAGTTTTAAACAGATTACTTTCTTGAAACAAATGCAACTGAGAAAACCTATTGAGCACCCCCTAAATGGTCCTGTCCACAGACATCAAGCAGCTCAAAAGCTCACCGTAACTTTTTTATTTATTCATTTATTTATTTGTTTATTTGTTTGTTTATTTATTTGATGTATACCCTGCCCTGGGCTAAGGGTGGCTAACAACATTAAAAAATACATTAAAATCACAGAAACATAAAATCAATAATATTTTTTTAAAAATAATTAAAATAGTCCAGGAGCAGGCTATTTAAACAAATATTGGGAGTCCGTATACAGGCATGGCAGGTGGCTGAGGGCAGCTCCGGAAGAAATGGTGGTCTTAGATGGAAGAAGAAGGACACTCGCTGGCACTCAGCCAAAGGCCCAGCAGAACATCTCCATTTTACAAGCCCTGCAAAACTGTAACAGGTCCCACAGGGCCCAGATCTCCAGCGGGAGAGCATTCCACCAGGCCAGGGCCAGGGCAGAAAAAGCCCTCGCCCTGGTTGAGGCCAGATGGATGTCCTTTGGGCCAGGGACCACCAGGAGTTGCTTGTCTGCAGAGTGCAACACCCTGCAGGGGACGTAATGGAAGAGGCGGTCCCACAGGTATGGCGGTCCCAGTCCATGAAGGGCTTTAAATACCAAGGTTAACACCTTGAACCAGATCTGGAACTCCACTGGAAGCCAGTGCAGCTGGCACAGCACATGATGAATGTGCGCTTGGATGGGTGTTCCGGTAAGGATGCGTGCCGCTGCATTCTGGATCAGCTGTAACTTCCGGGTCAGACCCAAGGGCAGTCCAGGATAGAGTGAGTTGCAGTAGTCTAGCCTGGAGGTGCATGGATTACTGTGGCCAGGTCCTGTGGTGAAAGATAGGGCGCCAGTTGCCTGCCCTGTGGAAGATGAAAAAAGGCAGACCTGGCAACAGCCATGACCTGGGCCTCCATTAAAAGTGTAGCATCCAAGGTCACACCCAGACTCCTCACCATCAGGGAAGGTTTCAATTGTACCCCATCAACAGCTGGGAGCCGGTTCCCAGCTCGATCGCCCCATGATCCAGACACAGAACCTCTGTCTTCAGGGGATTCAATTTCAGGCGACTCTGATGTAACCATACCATCACAGCCTCAAGACCCTTGACCAAGGAATCCAAAGCAAGATCGGACTGGCCATCTGTAATGATTCCAAGTAAACGTGTGCATGTATCTTTAAATGCTTGATGAGATAGGTGAAGAGTGGGGGGTGAAGGAGATGGATGAGTGGGTGATATGTGTCAGGCTATGGCATTCCAGACTTGATAGTCTGTTTCACTCCCTTCTGCAAGAAGATGAGGTCTTTTGATTTCAAAAGGTTTATTGTGAAAGACAGCATTCAAGCCCAGATGTGCATATTCCAGGATTAGAGATCCTGGCCGAGCAAAGCGTTGCTAGGAATGAATCATAGAGCAAAGGTTGTTACATTTCACACTCCCGGAGCCCAGCCTCCCCCCCAAGTTCATACAGCAAAACTTCTTAGAGGTGCGTTGAGCTGGCCAAGGTCGAAACAGCAGATAAGACAGGATCCTTTCCCATGGAATCGGCTCCTTGCAGGTGTTGCCTGGAGGGAAAGAAGTCTAAACACTACACGATTAAATATGGCGTTACTTAGGTTAAAACAGTTTCTGACAATATGATTGGTTGAGGACTGAGAGGGTGGGTGGAGTGAATGCAGTTTGAATGTGTGAATGAGAGTAAATGAAGTAACTTTAAGAACCGAGAACTACGTTTATGAAACCGATACGCTTCTCGAATAAATAAAAGCTTATTTTTGTTTTGCTATATCCCAGTGTAGCTGTCATTGCTATATCCCATTCCTATCTTCAGGGCCACATAGAACCACGAAGGAGCCTGATGCTTAGGAACGTTACCGAAGGGAAAATTTAAATAAAATATCTTGGAATAAAATATTCCGGGTGGCAGCAGACTAACCAGAGGGTTAAGGGATAGATTAAAAGAAAAATCTACCCTAAAGAAAGTAAAGGTCATAACACCACCCATCAGCAGATAGAGCTGAGTGTCATCCGCATACCAGTGACAACCTAGCCCAAAGCTGCGGGCTAACGGGGCAAGGGGGCACATATAGATGTTAAATAGCATCGGGGAAAGAATCGCCCCCTGAGGGATACCACATACCAAAGAATGGTAAGCAGACATCTGTTCCCTGAGTGCCACCCTCTGTCCTAGATTGTGAAGGAAGGAGTTCAGCCATTGCAGGGCTGTTCCACGAATCCCCACATCGGCAAGGCAATGGGTCAGAAGATTATGATTGACCATGTCAAATGCTGCTGTAAGATCTAAAAGTATCAGCAGTGCCGACCCACTCCGGTCCAGGTGTCGCCGCAGATCATCTGTGAGGGCAACCAGAGCCGTCTCTGCACCATGGCCAGGCCTGAAGCTGGACTGGAATGGATCCAGGATAGAGGCATCACCCAGGTATACCTGCAGCTGTTCTGCTACCGCCCTCTCAATTACTCAAAGTTATCTCAGAAGTCTCAGTCAACTTGAGAGGAACAATCCTTAGTGAAACTACTCCTTTTTAGCTCTCCAGAGAGCCAGCTAAAAAGAAGAAAGCAAACAAATTAAGTAACTGCAGACAAAAGTATCTCCTTTTCAAGTACAACACAATTCTCTCTCTCATTGTCTCACAGCAAACACGAGAAGGGGGTGGGAGTAGAAGACACTCTGTTGTGCCAGCCAGGAAAAAGGTGGGGAAATAGCTTCCAATGCTAGAAAAAGAAACTTTTCAGCAACTTGAGGAAGCCAAGCAAGAAGTGAGAAGGAAAACAAAAGGGAAAAGGTGGGAAACTGCCTCCAGAGCTAAGAAAAAAACCCACTTCTTAGAGCAAACTGTATTCCAGCAACACCAAGAGAAGAGGGAGAGTGGAAAACACTAAAATCTTCACAGCTGTTCTGCTGTGTCTGGAAAGAAATGGGCAGAAAGTCAGCTTCATGGCTGCAATAAAAGGGAGGAAAGTAGGGAAATTCTGCTGTAGCAATGCGCATAGCATACTTGCTGCAGAGGAACAAGTGCAGGGAAAAATACCTCTGAACTAGAACCTACAACTATATAGCCAAGCTTTTAAGGTTTCCTCAAAATCTGAAAATCCTTTAAAGAGTTATGATGACCTCGTCCAATCCTTAAGGCCACTTTTGGTAGGTGCTCGAGAGGGAAAACTGGTCAAGACCAATTTGTCATCTAAACCTTGGTTTGATCAAAGCTGTATTTGTGCTAAAAATGCTTTAATCTATGCCTATAAGCTAGCACTGAGAGCTGATGAAAAGACCAGACAAGATGCATATCGTTCTCTTTCATTTTTAAAAAAGAAGTATAAATCACTGGTTGCCCGCTGTAAGAAAGAACATACCAGAAAACTGTGGGCCAATATAACTGAAGCAGCTACGAGCAAAAACTCAGTGGTGTTCTGGAAACTAGTGTCAAACCGCGCCTCCACAGCCGCCTCCCCCTTGGCTTCCTCTATCCCCCCAGATAAATGGACTTCGTGTTTCCAAAAAATGTATGATGATCCTATTCAACCCCCTCCTGCCCTAACAATAGAAAACCTGGCCAAATGCTCCCCCCAGTTCATGCCGAAGAGGTAAAAGCTTATATTAGCCAGTTAAAGAATGCAAAAGCCCCTGGGCTTGATGGAATATCTCCAGAATTACTAAAAACAAATAAGGACTGGTGGGAAACTTTCCTAGCCTCCCTATTTACTTATATTGATGAAACCGGCTACATCCCCAATGATTGGGGAATGGCTATAGTAGTCCCCTTCCATAAGAAGGGAAAGAAGGAGGATCCATCCAATTATAGACCAATCAGGAGGAGGGGTCCTCCTGAGTAGCAGAGATGAGCCAGCTTGGAGAAAGAAGCTTAATGAACCCAGCCTCACCTGTAGGAGAAACTCCCTTTATAAGGCCGCAGCTAGCATGGGATTAGCTAGTCAGAATTGTGGCATTCTGGAGTTGGCTGTGGGTGAGCTCTTAGGCTCTGGCTGCCTGAGCCTTGGTGGGTCACAGTCTTTGATTTTGGAATCTGTTACTTGACCATGGAGTTTGACCTGAGAATCTTTGTTGTTGGCCCTGTTGTTGTCAGAACTTGCCTCCAACCTGGTGAGCACGATATTTTTAATCCTTCTGTTTCTACTGGTTGCTCTCCATTATACTCTTAGATTATGTTGCTGCTGTTTCTGTGGGTTTGTCATGAAAATATGGTTTAGAGCAAATTACACTAAGTGATACATGTGTATTCTAATGAACTTTGTTTTAGAATTTCATTAGGCTGTCTTGTTTTTGGGCATCAATTGAGCCAAATGTGTAAGTTTGGTTTTCTATAGTGCCTTTAATAAATATGAATCTGCCTTTCGGATCTCTTAGTGTATTTTTACGTTGGAAGGGTAAATATTTTTACTTTACCTTTTCAACATAAATTTTAAATTTCAGGCATGGGAGAGACGGAGCTCTTTCAAAGTGCTATCATTCTCTTCAACACCGACACCACACCCTCCGCTTTTCTCCATTTCTCAGCTTCTTCTGGTGGTAGCTAGGATATTTCACCCCATGAAGTAGGTTCAGGTATTTCTGCTGTTCTTAGTGCAGAGGTAGTCAATTCAAGTTTATTATTACAGTCTGCGACCAGTACATATAAAACCATTTGCAAATCAGTTTAAAAGCAGTTGAGACTGGATACCGGGGAAGAACGATGAATAAATATAAGAGTAAAAAAATAAGATCATCATAAATTAGTTGTTTAAGCTGCCTTATGTGATTTACGTTGCTTGTAGACCTGGGCACAGAATCTTGCTACTTGACATGGTGTCTGGTGATTCCGATCAGACAAAAGATAATCAAGTTTGATTTTATTTGAACTTCCAGGGAATCTTTCTACTAATGGACTGATGGTTTCCGCTCTAATTTTACTATGACTTGGGCAGTTGAAGAAGATGTGCTCCATTGAGTCAATTTCTCTTAGGGGATAGGAGCAAAGCCTAAGAGAGTAATGGACAGCTTTAAACTTTCCTTCCAGAACGGCAGAGGGTGGAGTTGAACTTCTAGCTAAAGCAAATGCCCTTCTGGAGTTACTGGATTCAAGAAAGTAAAAATAGGCTGCAGGAGCGGCAATATATTTAGTAGTATCTGAAGAAATAAAACCTGGTGCTCTAAGAAAATGCTTGTCTTTCAATGTCTGTCACTCTTTGCTTAATGAGTGATTTTGCTCGGTCTAACCCCATGACTAGCAAACTTTGAGGGGAAAGACCCAATTTTCCCAGGGATTTCAGAGTCGCCTTTTGCCAATTAGATTGTCTTGGAATAACAGAGGGAGCAGACCTTGTGGGTTTAGACGTCCTGGCAGCCATTTGAAAATTGAAAGGATGGTGATTCTGGCCTCTACCCTTAACATTCCTGTTTCCAGTCTAACCCATGAGTTTGGCATGCATTTGGGCACTTGTAATAGAGCTCTAAGGAATTTGGAGTGCACTCTCTCAAGTTGAGAGAAAGAGGAGGATGGCAGCCCCAAAAATGATCCGTATACTAATTGGGCCAATGGTTTGGCTTTAAACAAACTGAGTGCAGCCGGTACATACTGCCCCCCTTGTGATCGATAGAATTTCAGTATACCGTGTGCTGTTTTTTCTCCCACATCAGCAACGAAGCTGCTATGTGTTGTTTTGGTACCTGAGGCTTGCAAAACTACACCCAAATATTTGAAGCTGGTAAGTTGTTCTAACTGATGCCCCTGAAGCTCCCATCGTCTGATCTTTGGATTTTTACCGAAAGCCAGGATCTTAGTTTTTTGGTAATTAGTTAGAAGGTGTTCAGTATCACAGAACTGGGAGAATTTTTTTAGGGCTCGTTTCAGCCCTATGGGGGTCCTAGAAAGTAATGCAGCATCATCTGCATAGAGCCGTACGTGAATGTGCCTATTTGCTAATTTGGGAGGGTGCAATCCAGGGTCATTCAAAAGGTTTACCAAATTGTTGATGTAGAAGATAAACAGAAAGGGGGCTAGAAGGCACACCTGCCTGTAAGTTTGAATGGGGTCAGTCAAATGCCCAATTCGGCTGCACCTTACTCAGGGCAGTTTGCTTGTGCATAGCCCCCAAAAGGGACAGCAGTCGCCTATCAATAGAGGAGGCCTGCAGTTTCCTCCAAAGTCTATTTCTAGAGACTGTGTCAAAAGCTGCTTTTAAATCAACAAATGCCCGGTAAAGTGATGCTTGGTCTCCTGTAGCGTATTTCTCTACAAGGTGTTGCATTACTAGGCAGTGATCTATTGTTGACCTGCCAGCCCTAAACCCAGCTTGCTCATCAGCAATTATATGCTCCTGTTCTAGCCAGTCTAAAAATTTCTTCAGCAGATGTTTTGTAGACAACTTGCTTACAATGCTTAGTAAGCTGATTGGTCTATAATTGGATGGATCCTCCTTCTTTCCCTTCTTATGGAAGGGGACTACTATAGCCATTCCCCAATCATTGGGGATGTAGCCGGTTTCATCAATATAAGTAAATAGGGAGGCTAGGAAAGTTTCCCACCAGTCCTTATTTGTTTTTAGTAATTCTGGAGATATTCCATCAAGCCCAGGGGCTTTTGCATTCTTTAACTGGCTAATATAAGCTTTTACCTCTTCGGCATGAACTGGGGGGAGCATTTGGCCAGGTTTTCTATTGTTAGGGCAGGAGGGGGTTGAATAGGATCATCATACATTTTTTGGAAACACGAAGTCCATTTATCTGGGGGGATAGAGGAAGCCAAGGGGGAGGCGGCTGTGGAGGCGCGGTTTGACACTAGTTTCCAGAACACCACTGAGTTTTTGCTCGTAGCTGCTTCAGTTATATTGGCCCACAGTTTTCTGGTATGTTCTTTCTTACAGCGGGCAACCAGTGATTTATACTTCTTTTTTAAAAATGAAAGAGAACGATATGCATCTTGTCTGGTCTTTTCATCAGCTCTCAGTGCTAGCTTATAGGCATAGATTAAAGCATTTTTAGCACAAATACAGCTTTGATCAAACCAAGGTTTAGATGACAAATTGGTCTTGACCAGTTTTCCCTCTCGAGCACCTACCAAAAGTGGCCTTAAGGATTGGACGAGGTCATCATAACTCTTTAAAGGATTTTCAGATTTTGAGGAAACCTTAAAAGCTTGGCTATATAGTTGTAGGTTCTAGTTCAGAGGTATTTTTCCCTGCACTTGTTCCTCTGCAGCAAGTATGCTATGCGCATTGCTACAGCAGAATTTCCCTACTTTCCTCCCTTTTATTGCAGCCATGAAGCTGACTTTCTGCCCATTTCTTTCCAGACACAGCAGAACAGCTGTGAAGATTTTAGTGTTTTCCACTCTCCCTCTTCTCTTGGTGTTGCTGGAATACAGTTTGCTCTAAGAAGTGGGTTTTTTTCTTAGCTCTGGAGGCAGTTTCCCACCTTTTCCCTTTTGTTTTCCTTCTCACTTCTTGCTTGGCTTCCTCAAGTTGCTGAAAAGTTTCTTTTTCTAGCATTGGAAGCTATTTCCCCACCTTTTTCCTGGCTGGCACAACAGAGTGTCTTCTACTCCCACCCCCTTCTCGTGTTTGCTGTGAGACAATGAGAGAGAGAATTGTGTTGTACTTGAAAAGGAGATACTTTTGTCTGCAGTTACTTAATTTGTTTGCTTTCTTCTTTTTAGCTGGCTCTCTGGAGAGCTAAAAAGGAGTAGTTTCACTAAGGATTGTTCCTCTCAAGTTGACTGAGACTTCTGAGATAACTTTGAGTAATTGAGAGGGCGGTAGCAGAACAGCTGCAGGTATACCTGGGTGATGCCTCTATCCTGGATCCATTCCAGTCCAGCTTCAGGCCTGGCCATGGTGCAGAGACGGCTCTGGTTGCCCTCACAGATGATCTGCGGCGACACCTGGACCGGAGTGGGTCGGCACTGCTGATACTTTTAGATCTTACAGCAGCATTTGACATGGTCAATCATAATCTTCTGACCCATTGCCTTGCCGATGTGGGGATTCGTGGAACAGCCCTGCAATGGCTGAACTCCTTCCTTCACAATCTAGGACAGAGGGTGGCACTCAGGGAACAGATGTCTGCTTACCATTCTTTGGTATGTGGTATCCCTCAGGGGGCGATTCTTTCCCCGATGCTATTTAACATCTATATGTGCCCCCTTGCCCCGTTAGCCCGCAGCTTTGGGCTAGGTTGTCACTGGTATGCGGATGACACTCAGCTCTATCTGCTGATGGGTGGTGTTATGACCTTTACTTTCTTTAGGGTAGATTTTTCTTTTAATCTATCCCTTAACCCTCTGGTTAGTCTGCTGCCACCCGGAATATTTTATTCCAAGATATTTTATTTAAATTTTCCCTTCGGTAACGTTCCTAAGCATCAGGCTCCTTCGTGGTTCTATGTGGCCCTGAAGATAGGAATGGGATATAGCAATGACAGCTACACTGGGATATAGCAAAACAAAAATAAGCTTTTATTTATTCGAGAAGCGTATCGGTTTCATAAACGTAGTTCTCGGTTCTTAAAGTTACTTCATTTACTCTCATTCACACATTCAAACTGCATTCACTCCACCCACCCTCTCAGTCCTCAACCAATCATATTGTCAGAAACTGTTTTAACCTAAGTAACGCCATATTTAATCGTGTAGTGTTTAGACTTCTTTCCCTCCAGGCAACACCTGCAAGGAGCCGATTCCATGGGAAAGGATCCTGTCTTATCTGCTGTTTCGACCTTGGCCAGCTCAACGCACCTCTAAGAAGTTTTGCTGTATGAACTTGGGGGGGAGGCTGGGCTCCGGGAGTGTGAAATGTAACAACCTTTGCTCTATGATTCATTCCTAGCAACGCTTTGCTCGGCCAGGATCTCTAATCCTGGAATATGCACATCTGGGCTTGAATGCTGTCTTTCACAATAAACCTTTTGAAATCAAAAGACCTCATCTTCTTGCAGAAGGGAGTGAAACAGACTATCAAGTCTGGAATGCCATAGCCTGACACATATCACCCACTCATCCATCTCCTTCACCCCCCACTCTTCACCTATCTCATCAAGCATTTAAAGATACATGCACACGTTTACTTGGAATCATTACAGATGGCCAGTCCGATCTTGCTTTGGATTCCTTGGTCAAGGGTCTTGAGGCTGTGATGGTATGGTTACATCAGAGTCGCCTGAAATTGAATCCCCTGAAGACAGAGGTTCTGTGTCTGGATCATGGGGCGATCGAGCTGGGAACCGGCTCCCAGCTGTTGATGGGGTACAATTGAAACCTTCCCTGATGGTGAGGAGTCTGGGTGTGACCTTGGATGCTACACTTTTAATGGAGGCCCAGGTCATGGCTGTTGCCAGGTCTGCCTTTTTTCATCTTCCACAGGGCAGGCAACTGGCGCCCTATCTTTCACCACAGGACCTGGCCACAGTAATCCATGCACCTCCAGGCTAGACTACTGCAACTCACTCTATCCTGGACTGCCCTTGGGTCTGACCCGGAAGTTACAGCTGATCCAGAATGCAGCGGCACGCATCCTTACCGGAACACCCATCCAAGCGCACATTCATCATGTGCTGTGCCAGCTGCACTGGCTTCCAGTGGAGTTCCAGATCTGGTTCAAGGTGTTAACCTTGGTATTTAAAGCCCTTCATGGACTGGGACCGCCATACCTGTGGGACCGCCTCTTCCATTACGTCCCCTGCAGGGTGTTGCACTCTGCAGACAAGCAACTCCTGGTGGTCCCTGGCCCAAAGGACATCCATCTGGCCTCAACCAGGGCGAGGGCTTTTTCTGCCCTGGCCCTGGCCTGGTGGAATGCTCTCCCGCTGGAGATCTGGGCCCTGTGGGACCTGTTACAGTTTTGCAGGGCTTGTAAAATGGAGATGTTCTGCTGGGCCTTTGGCTGAGTGCCAGCGAGTGTCCTTCTTCTTCCATCTAAGACCACCATTTCTTCCGGAGCTGCCCTCAGCCACCTGCCATGCCTGTATACGGACTCCCAATATTTGTTTAAATAGCCTGCTCCTGGACTATTTTAATTATTTTTAAAAAAATATTATTGATTTTATGTTTCTGTGATTTTAATGTATTTTTTAATGTTGTTAGCCACCCTTAGCCCAGGGCAGGGTATACATCAAATAAATAAACAAACAAATAAACAAATAAATAAATGAATAAATAAAAAAGTTACGGTGAGCTTTTGAGCTGCTTGATGTCTGTGGACAGGACCATTTAGGGGGTGCTCAATAGGTTTTCTCAGTTGCATTTGTTTCAAGAAAGTAATCTGTTTAAAACTATGCCCTTCTTGAGGTCTGTGCCCAAGGCGGCTGCCTAGTTGGTCTAATGGTAGCATTGGCCCTGTCTATAGTTATGGCAAACAGAAATGGGGAAAGGGGACAGCCTTGTCTAGTTCCCCTTGCTATATGGATATCTATTGAATGTACATTGTTAGTCCTAACTGTAGCTTTTGGAGAAAGATAAAGAGCATTAATGGCATTTTAGAATTGGTCGCCAAAACCCATTTTTTGAAGTAAAAGTTTTAGATATGGTATTTCCACTTAATCAAATGCCTTCTCTATAGCAAAGGCCAGAAGTAATGCAGGGGTTTTGTATGCTTCACAGAAATTAATTATAGTTAAAGTGTTACGTGTATTGTCTGGTCAAGGTGAATGTAGTTGGTTATTTAAATTTAGACAATGTTTTGGCAAATATGCTTGTAAAGATCTTTTGGTCTTGATTCAGTAAGGGTATTGGTTGAGAAGATTTCGTATTTGTAATATGGTTGTCCTTTTTTGGAGTAACTACTATTTCAGCCTCTGACCAAGATAGAGGGATGCTACCTCCTAACATAACAGAGTTGCAAAAATTTGGCGGGGAATCCATCCCTGTCTGAAGCTTTGCTATTTTTTTCAAGGATTTGATAGTGACTGTAACATCTTCTGTTGTGACTGGTTGGTCCAGATATTGTTTATATTCTTGTGAGTTTTTTTTCCAAATTTCCTGTGATGATAAATAATTTAAAATATGATTAGTGTCAGGATTGTCTGATGTACAAATGGTTTGGTAGTTTTCAGCAAATACATCGGCTAATTTTACAGAATTAGTTTGAGTTTTTCCTGGGTGCCTTTAATAGCTTGTATAGAATGTGAGGAGGTTTTTTCCTCTAATTTTCATGCAAGCAAGTTTATAGATTGGGTGGCCTTTTTTGTGTTCATCTTCTAGTTTTCTTATTCTAGATATCATTTCATTTCTAATGTTTTCTTTTTGCTCTTCATGACAGGAGGCAACGGAGATGAATTTCCCTCTAAGTACCACTTCCATAGCATCCTACATGTGGATTTGAGGAATGCCACATAGTTTGTTTCTATTGTTTAATTTCTAAAGAGACTTCAGAAGAAATTTATTTGTTAAATGAAAGTGATTTATTTAGTTTCCAATTTGTTTGATGTCATTTATTCTCAGTGTACATTCTGTCCAAGCATAGTCTGTCCACAACTTGTCACCAATCCTTGATGTAAGAGTTTGACTAATTATTTTAGGAGATAAGAATATGTCATTTAAATGAGTAATTTAGAAGATAAGAATATGTAATCAATCCTTGTGTATCTATTGTGGATAGAAGAGAAGTATGTATAGTCTGTTACCAGTGGGTTTTGAAGATGTCACTAGATCAATAGATAAAGCCTAAGAGCCATTAATTGATCTTAGCAGCTTAGTAACTGTATTGTTAATTTTAATTGCTTTGACACGATAGGCAGTAAAATTTAAAAGGTCATTCAGAGAGGAGTGATACAAATGTTTACTGCTGACACATTGATTTACCCATGCTGAACGAAAGCAGAATTGAAAGCCAAGAGAATCAAGTGTACTCTGCATGAAGACAGCTCGTCAGGTTGTTTTGATCTACAAGCAGCTCTCCACACTGAAAGCAGTGAAAGCAGCTTTCTCAGTAATCATGCTTTGCGGTATTATCGAAAACAATTTTTAAAGTTTGTATATGTACACTCACACATTATGCAATGCATTTATATTTTGTATCACTTTCATATTTATCAAAATACTTAATTTCACAGGTCAAGGGATGGTGTCATGGAAATATAAATAATAATAATAACTGTGCTTATATACTGCTCTTCTACACATATTAGTGCCTCACCCAGAGCAGTGAACAAGTTAGTGCTATTCTTATCCCCACAATGGAGCTGAGGCTGAGAGGAGTGGCTGACCCAAGGCCACCTAGTGAGCTCATGTCAGTAGTGGGATTCAAACCAATAGACTGCTGATTATGGTTTAGAACACATACTTTGTGAAACATATGCATTCTAAATAACGCTGTATGAACATCACTGTAGTTCTTTTTCTAGTATGGTGTATAACTGGTGCTTTATCTTTGACAGCCAATTAAAAATAGTGAGCAGTATCAGATACATATAAACATTTATATTTTGATACCTCACGTAATGAAAACGACTAGCGTTTGTTAATGAAAGAAGCCATTAAACTCTTAGGAGGAGTCTGTCTCCTGGTTGGGAGAGTGCAACAAAAACATACATCCCGTTTATTTTGTACTGAAAAGCAGGTTTTCTAAAACAGAGAAACGTGTTTTCAGTTCTCACTTGAAGGTTTCAAGCTGCTCAGGATTTAAGATAAAACCTTCAACCCATCTCTACCAAGTACTTAATACTTTTTACTTAATGTTTAAAAGTTATGTTTAATATTTATGCCTAATATGATTATAGAAGCAATTCTGTTTGAATTATCTATAAAATTATTTGAGTTGGATTGTTAGTAAAATTACAATTTTATGATATTTTAACCATTTTATAACATTACAAATTTGTACCAAAAAAGTTTGGCATGTAGAAGAGGTTGCCAAAAATAAAACTCGCCCTCGCCCTCGCCCTCGCCCTCGCCCTCGCCCTCGCCCTCGCCCTCGCCCTCGCCCTCGCCCTCGCCCTCGCCCTCGCCCTCGCCCTCGCCCTCGCCCTCGCCCTCGCCCTCGCCCTCGCCCTCGCCCTCGCCCTCGCCCTCGCCCTCGCCCTCGCCCTCGCCCTCGCCCTCGCCCTCGCCCTCGCCCTCGCCCTCGCCCTCGCCCTCGCCCTCGCCCTCGCCCTCGCCCTCGCCCTCGCCCTCGCCCTCGCCCTCGCCCTCGCCCTCGCCCTCGCCCTCGCCCTCGCCCTCGCCCTCGCCCTCGCCCTCGCCCTCGCCCTCGCCCTCGCCCTCGCCCTCGCCCTCGCCCTCGCCCTCGCCCTCGCCCTCGCCCTCGCCCTCGCCCTCGCCCTCGCCCTCGCCCTCGCCCTCGCCGAAGACGAAGACGAAGACGAAGACGAAGACGAAGACGAAGACGAAGACGAAGACGAAGACGAAGACGAAGACGAAGACGAAGACGAAGACGAAGACGAAGACGAAGACGAAGACGAAGACGAAGACGAAGACGAAGACGAAGACGAAGACGAAGACGAAGACGAAGACGAAGACGAAGACGAAGACGAAGACGAAGACGAAGACGAAGACGAAGACGAAGACGAAGACGAAGACGAAGACGAAGACGAAGACGAAGACGAAGACGAAGACGAAGACGAAGACGAAGACGAAGACGAAGACAAAGACAAAGACAAAGACAAAGACAAAGACAAAGACAAAGACAAAGACAAAGACAAAGACAAAGACAAAGACAAAGACAAAGACAAAGACAAAGACAAAGACAAAGACAAAGACAAAGACAAAGACAAAGACAAAGACAAAGACAAAGACAAAGACAAAGACAAAGACAAAGACAAAGACAAAGACAAAGACAAAGACAAAGACAAAGACAAAGACAAAGACAAAGACAAAGACAAAGACAAAGACAAAGACAAAGACAAAGACAAAGACAAAGACAAAGACAAAGACAAAGACAAAGACAAAGACAAAGACAAAGACAAAGACAAAGACAAAGACAAAGACAAAGACAAAGACAAAGACAAAGACAAAGACAAAGACAAAGACAAAGACAAAGACAAAGACAAAGACAAAGACAAAGACAAAGACAAAGACAAAGACAAAGACAAAGACAAAGACAAAGACAAAGACAAAGACAGCCGGGCCCCCGGGGGTCGCGGCTGCGCCGCTCCCCCCGACGCCCCCCGCCCCGCCTGCGGCGGGCCGGGGGCCCCCGGGGGTCGCGGCTGCGCCGCTCCCCCCGACGCCCCCCGCCCCGCCTGCGGCGGGCCGGGGGCCCCCGGGGGTCGCGGCTGCGCCGCTCCCCCCGACGCCCCCCGCCCCGCCTGCGGCGGGCCGGGGGCCCCCGGGGGTCGCGGCTGCGCCGCTCCCCCCGACGCCCCCCGCCCCGCCTGCGGCGGGCCGGGGGCCCCCGGGGGTCGCGGCTGCGCCGCTCCCCCCGACGCCCCCCGCCCCGCCTGCGGCGGGCCGGGGGCCCCCGGGGGTCGCGGCTGCGCCGCTCCCCCCGACGCCCCCCGCCCCGCCTGCGGCGGGCCGGGGGCCCCCGGGGGTCGCGGCTGCGCCGCTCCCCCCGACGCCCCCCGCCCCGCCTGCGGCGGGCCGGGGGCCCCCGGGGGTCGCGGCTGCGCCGCTCCCCCCGACGCCCCCCGCCCCGCCTGCGGCGGGCCGGGGGCCCCCGGGGGTCGCGGCTGCGCCGCTCCCCCCGACGCCCCCCGCCCCGCCTGCGGCGGGCCGGGGGCCCCCGGGGGTCGCGGCTGCGCCGCTCCCCCCGACGCCCCCCCGCCCCGCCTGCGGCGGGCCGGGGGCCCCCGGGGGTCGCGGCTGCGCCGCTCCCCCCGACGCCCCCCGCCCCGCCTGCGGCGGGCCGGGGGCCCCCGGGGGTCGCGGCTGCGCCACTCCCCCCGACGCCCCCCCGCCCCGCCTCCAGAGTTTTCATTTCTAAAATATCGTTCTGGAGTGTCTCTAACACATCCCACTGTTTTTTGTGGCACTGGCATTTCTGTAGTGCCCGTTCCGGGCTGTTTTGTGCTGTTCCGGGAGCTTTTTGGCATGGAAAGGGTTAATTGAAGGGTGCCAGTCCAGAGTTTTCATTTCTAAAATATTGTTCTGGAGGGTCTCTAACACATCCCACTGTTTTTTGTGGCACTGGCATTTCTTTGGTCCCCTTTCCGGCTGTTTTGTGCTGTTCCGGGAGCTTTTTGGCATGGAAAGGGTTAATTGAAGGGTGCCAGTCCAGAGTTTTCATTTCTAAAATATTGCTCTGGAGGGTCTCTAACACATCCCCCTCTTTTTTGTGGCACTGGCATTTCTTTAGTGCCCGTTCCGGGCTGTTTTGTGCTGTTCCGGGAGCTTTTTGGCATGGAACGGGCTAATAAAAGTGTGCCAGTCCAGAGTTTTCATTTCTAAAATATTGTTCTGGAGTGTCTCTAACACATCCCACTGTTTTTTGTGGCACTGGCATTTCTTTAGTGCCCGTTCCGGGCTGTTTTGTGCTGTTCCGGGAGCTTTTTGGCATGGAAAGGGTTAATTGAAGGGTGCCAGTCCAGAGTTTTCATTTCTAAAATATTGTTCTGGAGGGTCTCTAACACATCCCACTGTTTTTTGTGGCACTGGCATTTCTTTGGTCCCCTTTCCGGCTGTTTTGTGCTGTTCCGGGAGCTTTTTGGCATGGAAAGGGTTAATTGAAGGGTGCCAGTCCAGAGTTTTCATTTCTAAAATATTGCTCTGGAGGGTCTCTAACACATCCCCCTCTTTTTTGTGGCACTGGCATTTCTTTAGTGCCCGTTCCGGCCTGTTCCATCTCGTTCCGGCTTTTACCCTGTCCCGAAACATTTTGTTGTCAACTGCTGCAGCATGTCATCAAATAGCAGGTGTTCCTTTTAGGCATCTCGTTCCGGCCGTTACCCTGTCCCAAATGTTTCCATGTCGCTGTTATCGATCCCGATCTTTTGCTGAATCAACAATGATAATTTCTCTTGTCTTAAAGATTGTTATGCCCAATACCCAATGATGTCCGCTGTAGCGTAAGTCAGTATTGAAAGGAAAGAGTAAAATGTCCTTGTTGAAAGCCATTGTGCATCTGTTATCTGTTCAGTTTGTAGTGGTTCCCTCCTGTTTTTTTTGCATTGTACTGTTGAGCTGTTGAGATAGAATGACAGGGCAATCTGTCAAACACAATCCATTTATGCATGCAGTTACCACCCTAGGGCTTATGCAGTTACTACCTCCAATGTCCTTGGGTGAATTGTACCTTACATAGATCCAGAGGAGTTAGCCATGTTAGTCTGTGGTAGCAAAATAGTAAAGAGTCCAGTAGCACCTTTAAGACTAACCAACTTTACTGTACTTTCGAGAACCACAGTTCTCTTCATCAGATGATAAAAAGAACTGTGGTTCTCAAAAGCTTATGCTACAAAAAGGTTGATTAGTCTTAAAGGTGCTACTGGACTCTTTACTATTTTTGTACCTTACATAGGTTTCGGGCCTTTGGTTGGTTAGCTGCTTTCCTGTGTTTGATTGATTGGATTGATTGACTGTGCTTTCTTTTTCATAGCTAAATAATTCAGCATGTACACTTATTGTTGAAGGTAGCCTTTCACTGTTTTGTTGTCCTGTTCTGTTCATTCATAAAGAATTCTGCTATGTTCATACTCCTTATGTCAAGAAGATCAAATTCTTACTGCTTGTTTCCAATGTTCTGACTGGCCATGCTGGTTCATTTAGCAAATGCATGGTATATTGCTCTTTAGACATATTGCAAGCAAATAAAAAAAATGCACTGCTTACCACTCACCAAAGCAAAATGGCAAAGTAGGTAGGTCACTGAGGAACAGTCAGGCAAAAATCCCAAATCAAGCCATCTCAGAAAACAAGATTGAGGGAAAACAGGTTTTGGATATAAAAAAAGGGGGGGGCAGAGAAAAGTTGGGACAGCAAGGGATTGTCAAAGACGCTGTGGGGGAATTATGAAAAAGGAAATCTAAACAAGGTAAATGAACCAGAACATTAAGGATCTCTAGAAGACATTAGAGCTGAATATCATTAACATATTAGTGATAATCCACCCCAAATCTCTAGGTGACCTCTCCCGGCAGCATCATGTGGATGTTGCAAAATACGGGGAGCATGATAGAACCTTGCAGGACTTGTAGGCCAGACGTGAAGGGGCGGCACTGCAATTCACCAGCACTACCATGAAAACTACCTTCAGCACAGGACTGAAACCACCACAAAACAGAGCCTCAACATCTTAACCCTGAAAGGTGGTCCAAAATAAGGTTGTGAGGTGTCCAGTCTGGGTTTTTTCTGGAACTGTCTGGGGAAACAGTTAAAACACCAGACATATAAACATTTCTGTGCAGCATCCACCTTCTCCCCTCCCTCCTGCTTTGAGCACCCAGCCTCTTCCTGCACACCCCAAAAGCAGCAGGCCCTCTCACCCACCCAAGTGCTGGAGGAGCAACCTGCCAGTCTGACCTCCTCCTGTGTGCCCAGGAAGCAGCAGGCCTGCTCGCTCACCTGGCATCCTGAGCACTGGGGAGGTGTCCAGTGATGACATCACTCCAAGTGACATCATCATGCCAAGCTATGGTTGCCGGGTCCCTCATGTCTCCCACTGGGAGACTAGGACGCTGGCTCCTACGCTGCTGGTGCTCTTGTTGCTGTGAGTGTGCATGCGCAAAGCGTGTGCGTGATGATGGCATGTCTGAAGTGACGTCATCATGCAGGGTCAAAGGGCACCCCCGCGGGACTATGTCACGTGCACTGGGGAGGGGCAGAGAGAGCAGGCAGCTCTCGCCACTGCCGCGCCCCTTGTCCCTGCTGGCTCGGGCAGCATAGGGACAGCAGTGGCCATGGCGAGAGAGTGAGCTGCAGTGGCCACATCCTGCTCTCTTGCCATGGCCACCCCTGTGCTGCCCATGCCAGCAGGGACAACAGGCATGGCAGCGAGAGAGCCATCCGTGGCCACCGCAGCTTGCTCTCTTGCCACGGCCATGGCCACCCCTGTGCTGCCCGCGCCGGCAGGGACAAGGGGTGCGGTGGCAAGAGCTGTCCGTGGCCTCCACAGATTGCTCTCTCGCCACCGCCGCGCCCCTTGTCCCTGCTGGCGTGGGCAGCACAAGGGCGGCCACAGTGGCAAGAGAGCGGGTTGCGGCAGCGAGAGTGGCGTGCTCTTGCAACTGCCACCTGATCTCTCTCTGCTGCCGCCGCCACCCGCTCTTGCGGCGCAGGAACGTTCCCCCCCCTGCCGTCCAGGTAAGTGGGTGCGGGGGGAGGGAGGATCGGGAGATCCCCCGCCCTGACCCGGGGGGTGGCCACCCTATGCCAGGCCCGGAGGTGCATGTGAGCTTTGCACACACAGAAAAACGCCAAAGTCTGGTTAATATTTTTTTGCAATCTAGCAACTCTAGTCCAGAATGATAAGATAACTGATGGTAATGAAAACCACCAAGACACCCAGGAGAATCAACAGGGTCACACTCTCCCTATCCATCTCCCTAAGCGGGCCAGCCAGGCCTGAAAACACACTAAAGCAGACTTTAGAGACATTCTCTTATATTTAACAATCTTAGGGGATTGGGAGTTTGAGGACTTGCCTTACAAACATATGATCTCAGCTAGTTTCAAAACAAGGCTTAGAGATTGCTGTACAATATTTTTAGTTGCTGTTCACATTAAAGTTGTTTTAAACTATCCCTCATTCTTTTAGTCTATCTGTGGGTCCAGAAATATTGCATACAATGTCAGCTCTCACCATTTTTGAATTTCAAATCAAATAAAATCACACCTCCAACTCCAGTACATAGATCTGGTGTCTAATTAGGGGGCCATTGCAGCATTTACTGGTGCTTGGAGTGAGGTATTCCCAGAGCCATATGGCTTTTACATGAATCAAAACATTGCCTGGTGTTGCATGACAAGTGTAAAGAACCCGATGTTCCTTGACTCACTCTGTTCATTAACTGTGAATATTGGTAGGATAGTATGTCTGAATCCTGCTTACAGCAACAGACAGTATGAACTATCACAGCAGTACAGACAACATTATCTAATCCTTTACTGAAGTATCTTTCTGAATCAGTTTGTTACAGTACAGCTCTGTTTCCTGTGTAAAAAAGCCTCTTTAATGATTTAGTTTTGCGTAGTTTGTGGAAATCCAGGAAACTGGAAGGCTTCCTAACCTCATCAGGCAGGCCATTCCCTAAGGTGGGAGCCACAACCAAGAAAGCACGTGTATGGACAGTTGTTGATTTTGTCTATTCGCAGGTTCGCACCTGCAGAAGATCCTGCTCAAATGAGCTAAGCTGTCATGGCTGATGATGGGGGAGCTGTTGTCCTGCAGAAATGAGGAACCAAGGTCATCATGAATTCTTTGTATGTGATAGTAGGCAGTACTTTAAATTGAGCATGGAAACTGATGGGCAGCCAATGAAATGAAATTTTAAATGTGTATTTCAAGGTTTGGATAAGCAATTTATTTTAAAATAAATAAGTAATAAAAATAAATCTTATACCATTTTTCATGTTTACATCATGAATATGAATCAAATCTGATGTTAGAAACCTTTTTTTTTGTAGTCAACTGAAATCTGAACCAAAAGCCTCTTAGTTATCTTGAACCTGCTTTGAACCCACTTAAAAATGTGTGATTCAATAAACTGAAGGTCATGAAAGTCCTTCAAGAGTGTTGGGAAATGGCCTTTCTATACTCCAGTTCTAGAAAAGCAAACCAAAAAGAAGCATTTCCTAAGAATTAATAGGAGGGAGGTTAAGTAATTTTTCTGTATTTATCTTGACCTGTTCCTTTCAGATCACAACTATCTGAAAAGTCTCACTTCAGCTAAACGTTGAAGTAAATAGGACTGTTCTTTCAATAGGAATTGTCTAACTTGTTTAGGCTACGATCTTGGTGCTATACCTCAGTACCACTTCCAGGATGGCATTTTTTGTACTGCAATTTCAAACTAGGCGCTCATAATACCTGGAGGGATGCTACTGGAAAATACCTGTAGAAAAGTATTGTTGTATTCAAAGTGTTCCAATATGGTAATAGATTTGCGCCATTCTTTGTATTCTAAATGATGCAAGAAATTAATTCTGAACCTTACAAGGGGTGCAGCCAATGCTAATGATTTGTGACAAGATATAGCAACCAAATTAACAGTGACTGTTCAAAAACTGAGGAGAAAGTCTGCAGAAGTTAAGTGGCCTGCAAACCTAATCACTTTTCAGCATCTCTCTCACCATTTCCACACATGTACAAAACCTTTAGAACGCACCTTTAACTGTATGTGTAACAAGTTTCTGACATATGTAAAAAATGCAGTTTTGAAGGAACTAGTATTCTGCCTGAGTTTTTGACTGATGGTCATGTAGGAAATTGATTTATAATTGCATTCCAGCCTTTATGTACTTTACAGTGTACTAGCAATTGTGATCTAAGTGTGGTGAAATTGTTTTGGATACACATTTTGCTGTCCTGAAAACAAATGCCTGGGAATGCAAGCAAATGTGTTTTCAAAATACATCTGTCTTCACCTGAAACCAGCTGATACAAACAGCAAAATCTACAAATACTTTAAAGTAGCATTGATGGGACTTCAATAGATGGTCAAAACCCCATCTATATCTATATCTATATCTATATCTATATCTATATCTATATCTATATCTATATCTATATCTATATCTATATCTATATCTATATCTATATCTATATCTATATATATCATTTTAGTTATAGTTATTTAGTTATATATATAACTTTCATTGGCTTACTCTAAAGTTTTTTTTAAGGATTTGCCCGTTTGCTCTCTTCTTTCCAGAAGATGCGTCAAACGCTGTAAGGTAGCTCAAGCAAGGAGGTTTTACATAAGTTATGTTTTTCTTTGCAGTTCTAAATTGCTACAAAGTGGCACAGAACTATAATTCAATTAGTTTTGCATGCCAAACATTCTCTGAATTGACTCCTTAGATTCTCTTCTAGAACATATCCAGTTATCCAGCATTTTGGAGGAAAAAACACCTCACACAATAAATTTATTCAAAATGTCTTGGATAATTAACAGCAGTAAATAAACTGAGAAAATTACTTAGGATAGCACCATGGGGGTGCATGTTAGATGCGTTTTTATTTGACAGCTTGATTTTCAATTTGCTGTTGAAAAGTAAATAAAATTCACAGGTGGATTTCACAAATTCCACTGTTGAAAAAGAAATAATGCTCTGAAACAAAACTGGCTTTCAGTTTTACTTGGTGTAGCAGTTAGAGTGTCAGACTGCAATTCCGTCTCTGCCACGGAAGCTTGCTGGGTGACCTTGGGTCAGTCACACACTCTCAGCCTAATTTACATCACAGGGTTATTGTAAGGATAAAATGGAGGAGATGAGAACAATGTAAGCTGCTTTGGGTCCACTTTGTGGAGAAAAGTGGGGTATACATGAAGTCAGTTAGCATGTAAATTAATTAATAATAATAAGATAATCTCTTGGCTTCTCTCTGTGTATGTGTTTTCAAAGGATTCACATTTCCAAGTGGATAGATGGGTAAAATGACTCTTAACTGCAAACCAACAATTACAATCTGCCCATCCTCTATAGGCAGAAATACTTCATATTTGGGCCAAACTACAGTAAATAAAGACTGAGGTAAGATTCTTGCTTCCTTTCCTCAGAACCTTAACTTCAGGTTAAGAGGTTTACTGGACCTGGTTACCAAAATGCAGGTTCCCTCAGAGGTATAGATTTACCTTTTCACCTTACAGTCTTTGTTTCTTAGAAACTGCCCAGGTAGATTTGATGCTTCTAGTTTTTACTATGGTCCTTATTTATCACCTAAAATAAGCTTTCTTCCCAAATCCTACCCATCCTAGCTAAAAAGCAAAATAAAAATCCTGACTAATCCAACGATCTTAACCAGAACCTCCAAGTCCCTATCTGAGGAAAGAAGTATTATTTCTCCTCCCTTTTAAATCTGAGGCTTGCTTGCCTTCCTCCCATCTAGTGGAGTTCCATGGGCTCTGACTGGCTGACAAACACTTAGATTTGCATAAGGCCAATATCACAAGGATTGGTTCAGAGCCCAGGAGGGGAAGTGGGACTTTTAGGGATGATTCCCACACACCCCTTTAATACTATGAAATCTAGGAGTCATCACTGTCCATAAGTTAATTATGCATTGTTTAGAGAAGTACTTTAGCTTTGTGGGTATGAACATTACTGAACTCTAGTTTTGAATCAAAGGGCTCTTATATGCTCAGATGCATTTTGTGAAATGTAGTGAATATACTGCAGAGAATTAACATATATAAGGGGAGTGGTGTTGTACAGTGGATGTTTCCTTGCGCCTAATCATGTAGGCTTTATCATTGGGACCAAATACAATATACTGATTGTACATATAAGACCTGCACATGTACACCTAAAATGCAGATAACATAATGTTCATAAGTTATACTGAATTCATATACGGGCATAGATGGAGCCTGCTTCCTCTCTAGACACGTTCTTTCTTTTTGAGTTATAACTTGTGAACGGTCCTGTAAGAGTTGACATGAGTGGTCAATAAATTGTGTATCAAAGCAGGTGAAGGCCTGAAGAGTGATAATGGGACCTTCTCTTTCTAACTGTGAAAAGAAAACTTTCAGGTGGTGATTTGGTGACATTTGATCTTCGGAGTCAACAGCAGCCCACTATCTTGCTTGCAAGAATCGTAATACTAAGATTATTATCAGGGTGACAGTAGTTCAATTTTTGGCACTCTTTATATAGAGGTAAATTATTTGATATACAAAGCTTGACAAACAGGATAGGCTTGAGCTTAGGCAAGAGAATAATTGGAAATGGCTGCTTCTACTGAATAATACTCCTAATTATTTGTTGATGAGCTAGCCTGCTTGGTAAACATCCTCTTGATAAGTCTAATAATACTTCAGCATTCCAACCAGTTACTGAGAAATTAATTGTGTAATCCTAAAAAAAGTTACATCTTTCTAAGCCCATAGATATCAATTGACTTAGAAGTCAATTGACTTTGCTTATGATTGCACTGTAAATCACATGAGATCTTTTAAAAGTTCATGTTTATAGACTTCAAATAATAACAAAAAATTAACTGGATTATTTCAGAGCACATGGCTTGTCAATTGGAGCCAAAGAGTTGGACCTGGAGACTTTTTTTCTGATAAGTGAGAGTCCCCCCCCCCCCCCAAATGAAGCCTTCTCCCACAAAGGAGAATTTTCAGAGAAAAGGGATCTAGATCATCCAACCCAATATTTTGCTATATGGTGTTTGGCCAGAGTTTTTCCAACACCATGACTACTATCTAACTTTATAGCAGATACTGGAAGTATCATTGCATTTATACTTTATACTGAATTTATGTACGGAGAATGTGTTCTGATAACAAGGTATTTGGTAATTAAGGTATTTGGTAATTGGATTATTATTAGTTCTGAAGAAAGACAATAGTTTAATACTGTCTATTTTTATTATCTCATCTAAAGCTGTACAATAAACATTGCAGTTCCAGGTTTTAAACTCCTGCATACATAGATTTCTGCTCATCTATTGATCTTTATATTCATTTCAGAAGATAAAATTGTTCTATACAGAGAAAATAGAGAATGTGTGGTTGTAGAGCAGCATATCCATTGAAATCAGTGGAAAGAACTGGTATGCGTAGGGATTCTGTATTGCTAGGATTCAATTATTCCCTTAAATGAACTGAAGAGTCTTTTTTTGATGGAGGAAAACTCCTTCAGCTATATAGGAGACTTGTCACTTATGAACTCTGTCAATCCTACCCTGTTTTGGTAGATAACCAGATATCTGAATCAGATCATTGCATTTTGCTTCTTGGTAGTCCTACAAGAATTTATCTCTAGTGCTACAAGAGCCAGTTCAGTGTAGTGGTTAAGAGAGGGACAGGACTCTAATATGGAGAACTGTGTTTGATTCCCCACTTCTTTGCTTGAAGCCAGCTGGGTAACCTTGGTCAGTCACAAATTTCTCTCAGCCGCACCCACCTCACAGGGTGATTGTTGTGAGGATAATAATAAACACTTGGTAAACCCAGGGCTTTTTTTCAGCAGGGACGCTGTGGAATGGAGTTCTGGCACCTCTTGAAAATAGTCACATGGCCGGTGGCCGTGCTCCCTGCTCTCCAGACAGTGGGGAGCTTAGATTGCCATCCGCGCTGCTCAGCGGCGTGGAGGGCCATCTAAACTCACCACTGTCTGGAGATCAGGGGGCACGGCCACCGGCCATGTGACCATTTTCACCGAGGGCGATTTAAAATTTAAAAAAACTCCCCCCTTGTTCCAGCTGACCCAAAGTGATGTCATTGTGTGGTCCTGAGTTCCACCACTGAGTTCCACCACCTCTTTTCCCAGAAAAAAAGCCCTGGGTAAACCACTTTCAGTGTGGCATTAAATTGTCCTGAAGGGCGGTATATAAATCAAATGTTGTTATTATTATTACCTCTAGGAAGCAAAAATTTAGTTCTAAGTAAAGGCTAATGGTTATTCACTAAATATAAACAAAATTTCCCCCAGAAGAAATTGCAATTCTCATCTCTATTACAGGATAAATGGCAACTTCTCCTAGGGAAAATAATTTATCACATGGCAAATTACTTAAAAAAAAGTAATATGTTCACAAGGCCTCAGCCAGAGAATTTTAAATTCCTACCAGAGCAATATAAACAAAGTAAGCTTCTTTCATGAACATTTGGTTGAACTTTTGAACTTGCCATATCAGTTGAAACTCTCCAATCTGTGGGTGATGCTTGTTTGGTGTGTCTTAAAATAGGTTCTATTTGAACCAACTTCTCTGCAGCATCAGAGTGAATTTTTTTTAAAAAAATTGCTAGGCCTGAAGAAAAAAGGAAATGATGCTGTGTCTTAAACATTGCTGTTTAATGTGGCATCGGTCCAGGTAGATCCATTTAGCAGCTGTTGTGAGATAAATGAGCCTGAGAAGATTTTAGATGAATACCGGACTGCAGGGGCTCACCATAATCACTTCACATTTCCCTTGGAAAAAAATCGAGAAAATGTACTTCACCTAATCAATTTCATGTGTTCAGAGACCCCAGTGTTTTTTAAAAAGGAAAAACCTGTTCCATCCAGTTCTACATCATTCAAACAATATGGAATTGAGGCATGTGAAATTATGATGGGAATGCACAGGGGCAAATGGGAAGAACAGTGCCCCCCCCAGTCCTCAGACACATTCTTTGGTTTCCTCTCTCTCTCTCTCTCTCTCTCTCTCTCTCTCTCTCTCTCTCTTTTCAGCCATTCTGCCTGGTGAATGTTAATCTGTGGAGGCTTAATGGAGGCTCAACCACCATGATTATACAGCAGACATCAACAATATCACTTTCCTTGTGATCAACCTGATCCATTATGCAGGCAGCCAGATGCCTTGGTTGCCTCTCTGGTGCATGAGAGATAGGTGGCTGGCTGGCTGCGCAGGTACCGTTTGCCAAGAGATGGAGGCTGCAGAAGGCTCTATGACCACCCTATAGCTGATTGCTGAGCTCCGGCCCCTATTCCTCACTGCCATGCCTCCCCTCAAGTCATGGCCACAGCAGCCTGCCTGGCAATCAGCTATTAGGAGACAGGTGAGGGACCCACAGACTTCCTTACCAGTGTCACACCTCTCACGGTGGCAACAGCTTTGGCATCGAAGCCTCTGCTGACCGTAGTGACATGAGGGATCAAGGCTGACCACCGTTCAGCCGATTGCTGAGCCATCATCATCATTTTCTTGTTTTCCTCCAAACTTCCTCCTCCTAGCAAGTTAAGGTAGCTAAGTTAGGCTCAGAGATAGATGTTTTCATGGGTGTGTGTGTGTGTGTGACTTCAAGACATTTTGTTTCCAGCAGGGGAAGCAGAAAAACAGCACATGTAGTTGGTGCTAGGCTTCCTCCCTGGAAAGTAGCTCTTTGAAATGCAGAGTGCTCCTGGGTCACCATGGAGGATTCTGTCCCCTTAGAAGTTCTTGTCAGAGCATAAATTATGCATTATGAGGAGACTGCCGCAGAAAGCAGATTTTTTGTAACATAGCATGCACATGGGCGTGCGCCTGTACACCTTCATGGAACTTATGACAGTCTTGGAAATTTCTCCCAAAAGTTTGTTACATGAGACCCCTCATTAAGGCAAGTCTGGCCTGCATTTTCTGACCCATCACCTTCTGAACTAGCTAGCTTATACAGCCTCTATTCTGCCCCCTTTCTACAGACTCATGGCATTGCTTTTCATCAAATGGAAACCTTTACCAGACAAAATAATTGCAAATAATCATCACATACGAAAAAAGGCTCTGACTTGTTTGGGTCCCTCCCCTCTTTCCTGTTTTTGTAGAGGTGTGGGGGTCTCCATCCTTTACTTTGCTCAGAGATCCAGAATAATTAAGGCCACACCTGGTGAAAGCCATTAAGAACTGAGATATTACAAACAAAACAATATAGAATGTTTTCATGCATATCCATGATACTTTTCACACTCATACTTTACAGTGTTTCCACACCTGTTTCACGTCCCATGTTTGCAGAAGTTTCACACTTGCAAGCTAATCATGGGATGCAGTGCCGCTCTTAGTCCGCGGTATCCCCGATTTTCCCCCCTGCAGACATACCGTGATGTTATTTTGAACCCACTGCCAACTCGCGGCTGGCCCGATTAATGCCAGTGTGAACATTTTTGTCCTCTTTTTGCTTCTCTCCCCCCTTCTTTTCCTTGGGAGCTGATTGGTCTGTGTGGATCTGACCACACCCTCTCTCCTCAGCCCCCTGACTGCTTTGTCCGCCCCCCTTTTTTAACATTTCAGCATTTGGTGGCAGTGCGGTGAAGTGTCCTGGCCTGGCTGGCTGACTGGCAGCAGGTAACTGGGCACCCACCTGGCCTGGCCCAAGCAGGGAAAGCAGAGCACAGAGCAAGAGGGAGGCTGGCAGAGCTGGGGTTGCAGGGTGCAAGTGCACGCACTCGCCCTCTGTGCACCAGAGCCTTCATCCGAGGAATGCCCCCAAAGAACTCGGGCTTGGCTTAGCAGGCAGCCCTGGCAGGGGGGAGGGCTTTGGATGTGCAGAATGCTAGGTGCTTGGTGCACGGTCTGGGGCTGAGCCGACTTTAATTTTTGCTCAGCTGCCTCTTGCCCTTTCCAAGTGCTGGCAAGTTTGTGAATCAGGGATTATCTGCAGCCCGGAGCGAAGGAGAGCAGAAGGCTGGGAATGAGCAAGGGGTGTGGGAGACTCTCCCTCTGGCAAGGCCTCCACTCAGCCTCTCCTCTCTTCTGGCTCCTATCCTTGCGTCCCTCTCCACCCCTGCATCCTGCTGCCACAGCTTCCTCTTAAGCTTCCTCATCACATTTGAGCTGCTTGCTTTTCTACACCACCCTCTCCTTTTCCTTAAGCTGATAAGTCTGTATGGATCTAATGAAACCCACCCTCCTCAGCGCCCTGTCAGATTTTTCTGTAATTCTTTTTGTATTTCTAAAGGACAGTAACATTCCAGCGTTAAAATGGCATTCAAACAAACATGGGGAGTCTTTCTCCAAAAAGATCACCACACCCCATCCATTCAGGGTTCATGTGATCATGTGAGACCAATGGTGGCCAGAAAATTTGCTGGGCAGGGACAATCAGCTCTCAACACCCCTCAGCACTATTTTCAAACGTGAAAAGTTAGGGTGCAAAAATGGCTGCACAGAGATGCAGTATTGATGTGCACAGGGAGGGGTGGGGTTTCAAGTGGTGATGTCACAAAGTTACAACGCATGCACAAACTTAAAAAAAAAGGGTGACGTGAATTCCAAAACCCATGAAGCATGCAACAAAACCAGGGCTTGTGAAACAAAATGCAGGATACCAATTCAAAACTTCTCGAACAGTGTGAGATGCGCAGGTGCCGAGCTGAATCTGTTGTGATCGTGGCAACTCCTCGGAAATGGCGCATTAACCCGAGTGTGAAATATCTCCATCATTGGGGCTATGACAGACTACACTTTTTAAAAGCTTAGAAGTGATGTACAAATAACTGAAGGACTGTTAAGGGTTAATTCTTCACAGAAACAGAGAGCCTTGAGTTACAGGCTACTTCAAGGAATCTGATTAGGTAGCAGGAGCTGAACAGAAAAAAAGACTTCTGAACTGGATGCTGGGGAAATGGGAGCCTGATTTTAGCCCTAGCTGAGATGAGTTGAGTACTGACAGTTCTGAGATTCAGCCCTGACTGAGAGCCATTTAATGCAGACAGGAGAACTGGTGGAAAGTTAGCAAGGAAGTTTGGGAAGTAGGCACAGACTCCCATTTGGGCCAAAGAAAGGGGATAGATCTTCTAAGGAGAGGAGAATTTCCCTACCAAGTCAAACGGGGTTAGCTCTGATGCATTAAGAGATCTGTCAGAGTGTCAGTTTGCTTGTCAGTTCTCTAGCCAGAGTTATGCCATTTTAATTTGCTATATTCTGTAGTTGTTTAGTTTTCCTCCCTCTAGGCCCAGGTAGTGCCCAGGCCGCCTATATCCATGGGAGCGAAGAGTTCTTATCAGCCCGTTCCAGCCGAAGACCTTGACGTCCTTGTCTTCCCATAGCTTCGCAGACAGGACTAAGGGGGGAGGCTGGGAATGGGTGTTTGAAGTGTTGTTACTTTCATTTCATGTGTCATTCTCAACAAAGCTTTCGTTCAGCCAAGGGCCTCAAGCTTTTGGATTGTGGACACCTGTATCCTGAGCATAATCTTCCAATAAACCTTTTGAAACCAAGAAACCTTGTGCTTCTTGCAGAAGGGGGAGACAAACTCTACATAACTGGGATTCCATAGTCTGACATTTTGTTGAGAATCCCCTTACTCCCCCGACCCCTCACCCAGGAAGGATGGATACTGGATCTATTCCGACAGACCCGTCTGATCCTGGCATAGAGGGTGCGGGGCTAGCTTACCTTGCCTGATGGTGGGACCGGACAGGCGTGAGTGAGCGGTGAAGGTGCACGGGCGAAAGTCAGCGCGGGACGAGGCTTCAGCATGCCAACGCCCCGACAGTGGGGTTTGAGACCCCAGGACACCAGGGAGAGGCATGCTGGCACCATGTTTTCACACTCCATGATCGATTCGAATCTAGCCACGGTGTCGGAGGACCTGGGGCCAACCAGAGGCCAAGTTTGGGAAACTGGCTGATTATCCACGCTCTCAGTGGGACCGACCAGAGCCAGCACTCAGCCCTGGTACTGCTGGGATGAGGGAGCAGGTTGCCTTGTGGAATGGAATCCACCGGAAACTGGAATCATGTCAGGAGAAGGGCGTTGGACTAACCTGCAGGATCAAGCCCAAGTGTTGCAGTATGGAATACTAGCTGTGATGGGAATGGTTAAGGGCTGGGTTGCCAGTTCCTCAGAGATGGTGGGTCCACCTGACTCAGGGACAGCCGCTGCCTCGGGGCCCCAAACGTGTGGGGCCGGATTTTCGGAGGAGGCGGCTGAGAGGGCTGATCACCACCAGCAAGCTTGGGAGGAGAGCCTACTTCAACAAACCCAAGAGGAAGAGGCCGAACCAGAACCCAGTGACCCGGCAGAGGACTGCTACCAAGCTCTGGAGGCGCAGATGGAGGAGAAGAGAGAGGATTTAGCGCAGGCCAACTATCTCATAGGTCTGATGGTTCAAGGGGACTTGGGCGCAGTGCCTGGAAGCAGTACGGGACCACCGGCCCAGCCAAGACCTGGCCCCGTGGTTGGGCCTGTCCAACCCGGAGGCCTGGCCCAGCCAGGACCCCGGCCACTCCTCGCAACTCCTAGAGTTCGTACGCAGCGTCTTGCCCCGCTGGCCCAAGGGCCGATTCCTTTACCGCCGCTGCCGGTACCTGCCAGCCCCACTGCGCCTGGGTGTGTGTGTGCTGGCCGGACTAGCACCGGGGGGGGCACCTCCCACCGGCCCTGTAGTACCGGCCGGCCCTATAGTTCCGGTCGGGCCAGCTGCGCCAGCAGGACCACGACACGCTGCCCCGGGGGGGGGGGCGCACCTCAGCTGCATGGCCCACTGCCACCGCCACCTCAGTCATGGCTGCAGCTGGTTCCTGGAGAAGCCGGACCACCGGGTCAACCACAAGCCCCGTTCCGTCTGCAACCGCGTCCCGGAGGACAAGGGGTACCGTTGAGACCCATGCCCGGGGCAAGAGTGCCGTTCCAACAACAACAGCCTCAGCCAAGGGGCCCCGCACCGCAAATGCCGCCCTTGCAACCAGTCCAAGCTGCAGACGCGATGGCCGGCGGTGGGGCCGAGTTGCCTATGGGATGGATTAAACTAGAAGCAACTTTTGATGGGCACCCATGCAAATTGGGATTCTTTGTAATTCAGGCACTACAATTCTTTAACCAGTGGGGCTACCTTTTCCCAAACGAAGAAAGCTGAGTAATGCATTTAGCGACCCGTCTAGAGGGACTATGAGGGACTATGCAGCCAAATTTCACCAGCTGGCCACGAAGTGCCCGCACTACAAAGAAGGAACGAAAGTGGTACTGTTCCGTAATGGGATGAATCCCAGGCTGCTCGATAGAGCTCTTGTCATGGCCCAGTCTGAGAGTGAGGTCTCCTCTGGAGGAGAGGAGCCTCGTGTAGCCAGCCAGGACTCCTCAGGAGAAGAGGAGCCCTGTGTAGCCAGCCCTAGCCCTGATTCAGCAGAAACCAGCAATCAGGAGCAACAGCTGCTGGCTGATCAGAGCTTGCAGCCAGCAGCTGAGACACCAGCACCCTCTAGCTCCTACACCACAGGGGAAGCTCAGCCAGGGACTTCTACAGGTGCAGCGCAGCCAAGAGCCTCCACCTCCCCAGGTTCACCCACGCCCAAGGAACGCCGCAGGCAGCGCCAGAGACTGAAACTGCAGGAGAGACGGCGCAGTGCTTGCCTCTTGACCCAACGCCAGCTGCTGGAGAGTGATGATGAGTAGTGTCAGGATGGAGCCCCAGCAGCTGGCTGAAAACCACACCTGGCTATAAGAGCCAGTCTGGAGGAACTGCCGGGCGTGGAAGCAACGTGTCTATTGCCTGCAACCACTCCGTGTTCTGTGAACCTTGCCTGTGCCTGTGCCTGCGCCTGCTTTTGGACCTGACACTACCGGTAAATGACCTTGGATTGTACCTGACCTTGCTCTTGGACTCTGGACTCACTCCTGGCGTTATCTCGTGCTCTGACCACCGGTTTGACCTGGCTTTTGCTCTTGGAACTCCCCTCAGACTCTGCCATTAAGGTTTGGACTTGAACCACCCTGCTTGAGCTGGCCCAGCCCGTGACAGCTCTGATGCAGGATGACCCCCCGCCGCTCCTGGGGTGGATACAACTAGCATGTGAAGTGGAAAACCGCACCCAAGTTGTCCAGCTAGTAGAACAACAGCAAGCCACGGGAATCCGGCGAGCCCTGCCAGCTTCAAGAGGGGGTCGGGGTACCTCAGTGGCAAGAGGGGCCAGAGAGATGCGCTGGAGACAGGGTCTATGTCTCCAATGTGGGAGTAGCAGGCATTTCGCAGCGCAATGCCCTTGCCGGGTGCAAGCTCAGCCACCGCCACCAACTCGTCCTGTTCCGGCCCCACGAGCCAACGGAGGTCGAGGAACGACTAAGAGGGGGCGTCCGGAGACGGGATTAGAAGCTGAGGAAGTATTGATGGAGTTTGACGCCCAGCTTCAGGATCCTGAAACTGCTAGCCCACCATCGGGAAACGAGATGAATCTGTCGTGAGGAGACCCCAACGGCAGATCGAAGAGAAGACCACCCTGGAGGAGGTGAGAGAAAGAGGGGCCATATTATTTATTCCAGTTACACTAGTGAACCCGAAAAATGGGATCCATGTCCGCGTGCAAGCTTTAATTGACTCAGGGTGCTCCTGGGACACTATTGCACCAGCGTTAGTGAATGGTCTGGGGTTGGAAACCCATGAGCTGAAAGTCCCAATTATTTTTGAGCAAATGGACAGCTCTAACATGAATCCAGCCGTTTTAGAGACAGAGTGGGTGCCCACGGGGATGGGCAAGCATTGGGAAAGTCGCTCTTACGTTGTAAGCCAAGCAGCCAAGTATCCTCTCATCCTGGGAAGTAGATGGCTTTGGGACCACAACCCCTATATCAATTGGGCCAAAGGAATAATTGCCTTCGATCGAGAATATTTCCAGAAACACCATTGGAGATCGGAATGGGGCGGGGAGGCCCCAGCGAATGTGGAGGTTGCCCTTTTTTCTACAGAGGAGCTAAATCTTATTCCTCTAGAATACCGAGATATGGCTCAAGCCTTTAGTGAAGAGGAGGCGGATAGCCTACTGCCTCATCGGAATACAGACTGTGCTATTGAATTAATCCCGGGTGAGAGGCTCCCCAAAGGGAAATTATATACCATGAGCCCGGCAGAGAGACAAGAACTCAGAACGTTCATAGATAAGAATCTGGAGAGAGGCTTCATCCAACCCGCCAGCTCCCCACATGCGGTCCCTGTTCTGTTTGTGAAGAAAAAGGACGGGGGGCTTAGGCTTTGTACAGACTTTCGGGGCATCAATGCTGTGTCTATGACCAATGCCTATCCGATTCCTTTAATTCGAGACCTGCTTAGCATGGTGAATTTTTATACAAGGGGGTTGTTGTTTACATAGATGATGAGTTAATTTATTCAGAAAATAAAGAAGCGCATGTAAAATTGGTCCAGAAGGCGTTGACTGCTCTAATGCGCCACAAGCTCCCAATCAAACTATTCAAGTGCGAATTTCATAAGAAGGAATTGGATTATCTGGGTTATCGTATCTCGGGGCAAGGATTAAAAATGGATCCTGCTAAAGTTAAAGCTGTGTGGGACTGGCAAGCGCCCACCACCCGAAAACAATTACAATCCTTCCTGGGCTTTGCTAATTTTTACAGACAGTTCATTGAAGATTTCGCCCAAATTGCCCTCCCTTTAACGGACTTGCTCAAAACAAAAGGGAAGGGGGAGCAAGCCACTAAGCCGATGGCTAAACTCGGATGGGGGCCAAACTGTCAGTTAGCATTCGAAACACTGAAGGACCGTTTTACCACAGAGCCGGTCCTGCAGCATCCCGATGAAAACTGGTCTTTCATAGTGCAAGTGGATGCCAGTGACTCAGCCATTGGGGGGGTCCTCATGCAGAAAAGGGATGATAACAAGGTGCGGCCATTAGCATACTTATCCAGGAAATTTACAGAGGCAGAATGCAATTGGAGTGTGTGGGAAAAAGAAGCGTTTGCTGTGAAAGTGGCTCTCACAACCTGGCGTCACTGGCTGGAGGGAGCGCGTCACCCGTTCCAGGTTTGGATGGATCACAAAAATTTAGAAGCACTTTGCACGCCCTGGCGTCTCAATGCTAAGCAACTTCGCTGGGCTGAGTTCTTTTCAAAGTTTGATTTCACCTTAAACTTCTTGCTGGGCAAATCCAACTTCCTGGTGGATGCCCTCTCGTGCATGCCCCAACATCAGAGTAGAAGAGAGGAGACTATTGACACAGTTTTCCCCCAGCCAATTGGGAGGTGTGGTTACCACACGTAGCCAAGCAACCAAAACGCAAGATAATCTCGAAGGGTGGAGAGCTAAAGTGAAAAGTGAAGTGGAAAAGGAGGGGAAGCGAGTGCCCACAGAGAAAATGACACAAATGGCTGCTGGAGAGTGAGTTAAGGGAGACAAGCTATACATCCCAGCTAGCTTAAGGAAAGAGGTGCTGCAACAATGCCACGACGGCCGGACCGCTGGCCATTTCGGATACCTAAAAACATTGCATTTAGTACAAAGACAGTTCTGGTGGCCCAGTATCAGGAAGGACGTGTCCCAGTACATAGCTTCCTGCCCTACTTGTATAATGGCAAAGCTTAGGAGGGGGAAACTCCTGGGACTTTTGCAACCACTGGAAACCCCCTCCAGGCCGTGGGAAGTCATTTCCATGGATTTTATCACTGAGCTACCCCCCTCTAAAGATTGCACATGCATTCTAGTAGTGGTGGATTTGTTCTCAAAACAAGCACACTTTATTCCTTGCACCACTGTACCGTCAGCAAAGAAACTTGCCAGCTTGTTCATGAAACACATTGTAAGGCTGCATTCTTTTCCTTCCAAGGTGATAGCGGATCGAGGAGTACAATTTGTTGCCAACTTCTGGCGGGAGCTTTTGCAAGTGGCAGGCATTGAACAAGGATTAAACTCCACCAACCATCCCGAGAGCGACGGACAGTCGGAAAGAACTAATCAGGTGTTAGAGCAATTCCTCAGATGTTATATTAATATTCAACAAGATAATTGGACTCAAATTCTTCATCTGACCGAGTATGCCTATAACAACTCGGTTCACAGCTCAACAGGTGAAACCCCGTTTAAAATTGTACATGGATATGTACAAGGGGTTGGCGTTCCCTTTGAAGTGCAGCCAGAATCCAAGCACTTGGGGGACTTGGGGGAATGGTGAACCTCCCTCACAGAGCAATGGACTGTAATTCAAAAGACTTTGACCAAAGCAAAAGCAGACTACAAAAAGTAAGCCGATCGCCATTGTGTGGCGCAGTGGGAATTACACCCCGGAGATAAAGTTTATGTTTCTACTAAGAATTCCAGATCAGAGCAATTCAGTAAAAAACTGGGGTTAAAGTATTTAGGGCCCTTCCCAATTAAACGAGTAATCAACAATGTGACAGTAGAATTGGAATTGCCAAAGAATCTGCGCCAGGTCCGCCCTACCTTCCACATTAGCCTACTCAAGAAGGCACCTCCCCCAGATGAATGGCATCCAGAAAAGCCACTGCCCCACCCAACGGTGATAGATGGCCAAATCCACTACGAGATAGAAGAAATCTTGGATTCCAAATGCAAACACAACAAGACTTTTTACCTGGTCAGGTGGAAGGACTTTGAGGAGGGGTTTTGTGAGTGGAGGCTTCTCATGTAAATGCCCCTAAGCTACTCGCTAAATTCCAAAAGAAATACCCTGAGAAAGCAGGGGCGGAAGGGTGAGGGGAGGGGTCTTAAGGGAGGCAGAATGTCAGAGTGTCAGTTTGCTTGTCAGTTCTCTAGCCAGAGTTACGCCATTTTAATTTGCTATAATCTGTAGTTGTTTAGTTTTCCTCCCTCTAGGCCCAGGTGGTGCCCAGGCCGCCTATATCCATGGGAGCGAAGAGTTCTTATCAGCCCGTTCCAGCCGAAGACCTTGACATCCTTGTCTTCCCATGGCTTTGCAGACAGGACTAAGGGGGGAGGCTGGGAATGGGTGTTTGAAGTGTTGTTACTTTCATTTCATGTGTCATTCTCAACAAAGCTTTCGTTCAGCCAAGGGCCTCAAGCCTTTAGATTGTGGACACCTGTATCCTGAGCATAATCTTCCAATAAACCTTTTGAAACCAAGAAACCTTGTGCTTCTTGCAGAAGGGGGAGACAAACTCTACATAACTGGGATTCCATAGTCTGACAAGATCTCTGGCCTGGTGTGGTTAGAAACTGCGTTTGGAGACCTTAATGGTCAGATAAAAACTAAAGAGGAGTACTGGTGTTTCAAGAGAAGGGGGTTGGGTACTGGAAAGAGAGTACTAACCTCTTGGGAACCAAAAAGAGTAAGAGAAAACCCAAAGAAAGTGTATTAGAGTGTTTGGGAAAACACTGGAACGAAAGCCTCTCAACAAAAAGATTTAAGTAACTGCGAAGAGTTTAAGAAACTCTCATTAATCAGAAACATTAGACCTGATATCTGTGCATATACTGATTTTACCTCAGAGTTATCTATATTGAGGTACCTCAGAAATGTTCAACTCTAATTTCACCTGATCTTTTCCATCTATGTTAAATAAAATAATGTGTTATTTTTGAATTTAAAATTGCCTTTAGTGCCATTTAAGTTGTTTAAGTCAAAGGGTAGGGGCATCTTGAAATTTGTTTTGCACCTAACAGCATATCATCTAATTAACACCTCCTCATCCTCATTTTAAGAAAGCTACAAACGGCAGACTTGGGACTCTTTCATCATGTTCTGAAATATCTTTCTCTCCCATCATCAAAAACCTTTGGTAAAGAGTACTGGGAAATTTGTAAGGTTGTTGTCATGGGCCAGTCTGGGCGCAGTGAAAGTGAGGACTCCTCAGGAGAAGAGGAGCTTTGTGTAGCCAGTCCAGATGAACAGCTGCTAGGTAATCAGATTCCTCCTTTTTGCTACTAATCACCTAGCACCTTTTCTGTTAATTTTTAAACACCAGAGGAAGACATTTCTATTTTCTTGTGTGTTTGGTGACTGGTATTCCCCCTTTCCTACTGACCACTTCTGGCTTATTTCAAACATGGCTGTTACATACTTCAGTTAATTCTAATTCTTTGCAACTAACTTGATTGGCTTTTAAATAATTTTACGTGCCACTGTTAAGTACTTTAATTGTTGTTTGACTGACTGTAATGATTTTAGATTATTATTTTGTTTATTTCTTCAAGAGGAAGGAAGGAAAATTTGGACTGGAGAACTGAAAAGAACAATGTGATGCCATCACAGCTGCTTTGCATACAGTGAAAGAGTTGGAAAGGTGCTCAGCCACTGCACAGAACTCTGCCGAACTAGGTAAGAAACTCTGGAGGTTTCAGTTTACCCTTTACTCCATTTTCTGGATTGGGCTAAACAATAGAAAGGTCATCCAATGTTGCTTGTGTGTATTTTGCTTTTGTGACTGTTTTTCGGAAAGGCTGTTAGAGAGCTATTGTGTTCTCATATATGTATTTAAAAATACGTGGACACTTCCTGAGAACTTTCCCATTTCTATTTAAAGGAAATTATATACTTAAAAATACCTATTTATAGCATGAAGACATTCATTAGCCCCAAGAGTGAATAACACCAAAAGAGATGCAACAAAACAAAAGCATGATAAAAAAGTGTGAACAAATTGAGTTGCTTTCTCAAGAGATACCAGAGATACCCTTTGTGCAGCAAACACACATTTAGATGTAGTTGCCAGTTCTATGAAGCACTAGCTAAGTATTGGTGATGAGGGCAACGGATGACTGGGTCGTGAGGAGGCAGCTTTAAGAAATGAGCAATTCTTAAACCACTAAAACATGTAAAATGTCTCCAGCCCAAGCCATCAGCCACACAGAAAATGCAGTGTTGGCATGGATATCCTTCATGCTTCCTGCCCTGTTTTTGTGATAAATTTATCACTAATAATAATAACAATAACAACAATCAGTGCTTTTTTTCTGGGGGGACGCAGGGGTATGCATACCCCTAAACATTTTGTGAATCTAACGGGAGAAAGTAAAAATTTTAAAATGTTGGAATTCCCACTAAACCAACTCCAAACATATTATGGATATTTATGTGATTTGTTAAGTTTTATGTAGCATATGTTGGCAACAAAGATGTTTAGTTATATTTAAACTCACTAGGAGCGCTGTTCGTCTTACAAAAAATGGAACATCTTTGAGCATCGAACACGCCACCGAGATCACTGGCATAGTCGGTGATCATTAGGGTGCAGACAAATACAAACAAGTCTTCTCTAAGCCACTTGGAGCTCTGGTAGTTGGAATCCAGCACGGTGATTGGTCAGTCTTGTTGCTACCCCCAATGGCGGTGACTAATTTGTGTATTTGTGTACGTTTTGCGCAGAGTGCAAAGAGTTCATCTATACCGAAACTCTTTGGTTGTGTGCACGTGTCACTATAGAGGGGCTTGGTTGGTAATATTGATACCCATCATTATCATCACCGACAGTCTTCTGATGTCATTTCCTTTCTCAGTGAACACAACCTCATGCCAATCTAGAAGTTATTGTGAACTGTGTAATATGAGGTAATGCATGTTTTTGGTAATTTTGTCCATTGACTGCATTTATTTTTTCCAATTTGAACTGTAAAATGGTGATTTTCTTGAGTCAAACTGAGAGTACCCCTAAACATTTTTTAGAAAAAAAGCACTGACAACAATAATAGTCTGCTTTTCTCACTGAGACCCAGTGTAAGTATAGTAAGTGTGTACGTTTCACAGTGTAATTGAAATATAATATAATCAACAGCTAGGATGTTCACTAAGCAAAATACATAATGAAAAACAGAATATTCAGTGAGTAGATACATTAAGGGATTGTAGCAGAAAATTTTAAACCAGCATAAAATCGAGAGCAGAGATTAAATTTTTCTGAAACAAATTATAACTCATTAACTTGGCATGTTTAGCAATGTGGAAACTCCCTTGTAGGAACATATGTACATCAGCAAGCAGTACCAAATGGTACAGTCCCTGCACCAACCAAGGCATATCTTTGAGCTATTTCTTGTGATACAGCCCTATAATCTGGGTAAAAAGCCCTTCTGAATAATTCAGTTTTGCATAGTTTGCAGAAAGCCAGGAGGGTGGGAGCTTTCCTGACCTCAGGCAGGCCATTCTATAAAGAAGCATTTCTTTACCACAAATGGGAGTCGTACCATCTGAACTAGTATTAAATAATCTGTTCTAAATCCTTTAAACATTCTTTTAGTTGATGTTATCTTTCCCCACAATTCAGATGCTATCCTTCTATGAAGTAGTAAAGAGGTTAATTCTGTGGTTCATATGTACAGTCAAAAAAGAAGGCTCTCAGGGTATTTCTGAAAATATCAGGCTGTTAAGATGCTTACCACATCCTGTCTAGAGTCACCATTAAGCCATCTAAAGTTTTCTGGACTCTTTTCACTTTATGCAGTGTCTGTCAATACAATTCATTCATCTCCCTTGATTTTCTAAACCTTTACAAAAACTGTGCTTGTATCACCAGGAAAACCATGAGGAAAGTCAGTCACAAAGACAAGGTCTCACCTCCTTATGGAATCAATTATTTTATATGCTATACCTCCACCATGCCTCTTGAAGCTTAGACAGCACTTCTCTTCCAAGTGGTATCAGGAGAGAATTTCCATCACAAACATATGTCTGGCAACTGGCCTGGGGTGAAAACAGCTCAGGGGGGAGTTGTAGAGGGAAAGCAGGGGGTGGAAGAAACAATCACTCCTGCGCTATGGTACTTCTCCCTTCCCATTCTGCTTTGTACAAGTGAAGTGGTTGCTGAGTTTCCACTAAACCAAGTGAATATAGACCATGGAGTTCCTCCCATGGGGAAAATGATTGAAACTGCATGGGACTGTCAAAAATTGAGACTAGCATGCACATTATACAGTGTATCCCTAATTTTGTTTTATTTTGACCTCTTTATTTTCTATTGTGTGATTAAATCTGTTACCAGTCTGTGGACCGCAAAAAGACAAAGGGCTTCAGTTTCTTCTGTTAAGCATAAAAGGTAAAGGTAAAGGTAGTCCCCTTGTGCAAGCACCAAGTCAGTACCGACCCAAGGTGGGACCACGTTTTCTTGGCAGACTTTTTTACGGGGTGGTTTCCCCAGTCATCTACACTTTACCCCCAGGAAACTGGGTACTCATTTTACCATTCTCGGAAGAATGGAAGGCTGAGTCAACCTTGAGTTGGCTACCTGAACCCGGCTTCCTCCAGGATTGAACTCAGGTCATGAGCAGAGCTTGGGCTGCAGTACTGCAGTTTACCACTCTGTGCCATGGGGATCCTCTGTTAAGTATGCTGTATAGTAAAAAGTGAGCATGATCAGTATTGTTTAGTTGCAAAATCCAACAAGCAGATATTTTTATTATTTAGCTGGTCTCTGTGAGAAGATGTGAATTATTGATACAGAAAGAACACACACACCCTTGGCTCATTCCGAGACTGACCCCATAACTAGAGTTACCAGGTGCCCACCAGTGGTGGGCAAACTCCCAGGGATTTCCCCCCTAATCCATCGATCGCTGAGTGATCGGCGGGAGGGGGCAAACTCCTGGAGTGTGCCCGCCACTGGCATGTACCTCAGGAGCACGTGCTGTGCGCGTGCTCCCACCCCTCACACTGGCTGCGGGAGCATCCCTGTGTTCTGATTTGTCCCCAAACCAGCCAAATTGGAGCTCAGGAGCACTCCCGCGGCCAGCGCAGTGATGTCACTTACAGAAGTGATGCCGCCATGCACTTGGTGTGGTGATGTCACTTCCGGAAGTGATGCCATCATGCCACCACCAGAGCATGCATGCACTGACGTGTGTGCGCAACAGTAAATTCAAGGCCCCTATCCTCCCGCTGAGAGGATAGAGGGACTTGGCAACCCTACCCATAACTGAGATAGTCCTGTTTGTAAATTAAGGGAAATGAAGCATCTTCTGTTGCTTTCGCTGCTGGAATTGCAGCAATCCATAGCCACAGATAGTTCAGATGCCCCGTTACTGTAAAAGAAAGGTTCAAGTACATTTTTCTTGGGGAACTGAACATGATGAAGTTTGAGAACCCTTGGCCTAGACGAGATCTAAGTGCTAACTTAGTACTCCACTCTTAGTAATCTTTATTTTAAATAATTAATGGCACCCTCCAAAGCAGTTGGAGGCCCTCCCTTCTTTAAATCCTAACCTCCCCAGAATCCACCTCCAAATCTCCAGTAATTTCCTATCCTGAATTTGGCAAGCCTAGATGTTGTATTTTGGGAGTTTGATGGTGCTTCCTTACTGTATTATATAGTTATAAAAAACCCTTGCTTTAGTTTCACTATTCCCTTGTTATGTTGGTAGTTGGCCGTGTCTGGTTACGGCCTAGCAGGGCCCAGACCAGGTCTTGCCTCTGTTACAATAAAGTTTGAACTGTTTTGGAACTAAGTGCAGTGGAATTAGGGATGCCAACTCTGAGTTGGGAAATTCCTATAGATTTGGGGGTGGAGCCTGAAGAAGGCGGGGTTTGGGGAGGTGAGGGGCCTCAGTGGGGTATAATGCCATAGTCCACCCTCCAAAACAGCCTTTTTTCCTGGAGAACTGATTTCTGCAATCTAGAGATCAGTTCTAATTCTGGGAGATCTCCAGCCACCACCTGGAGGCTGACAACCCTAATAGGGTTGCCAACTCCAAGTGGGGAGGGACTTTGTTGATCAGATGATGATGATGAGATAAACAGTACCAATTGACAGGTATGGAAAAAGATGGAAAATAATGAAGTAAACCATTTAAAAAGAAGACACAGTGTTTTTGAACCATCCAGGAAGCTTTTGCTGGAAGAACAGTATATTAGTTTGAAAATATAACAGCTGAAATCCAAAATTACATGTGCATTGAACAGTAGGATGAGAACAGAGTTGGTTTCAGCTGCCACGTCAGAGGCCTCACCACAAATGGTAAGAATCCCAGACACTTTATGGCCACTTGGTGCACACTGGACCCCTATAACATTTTAACTATTGCTTTTAAATGTTCAGAGTTACATTTTCCCATTATATATTGCACAGTCTTCAAGACTGAAGGCAAAATGCACATCAGGATGGTTGTAGTCTTTCCAGTACTTTTGAATGTAGATTACTCAGGAAATGACATATGAGCAACCATCCCTAAAATTAAGCAGAGTGCAATGAGGGTGGGGAGCAAGTCAACCTGATTCAGTGCAGTAGTAGAAACTGTGTATCATACTTTATGCCAGATGACAGAGGTTATACATCAAACTGCCCAAATAATTTGCCATGATTGTATCCTAATGCTACATTTTATGGCTTCAAAACATTTGTATCCCAACCTCAGAAGAGACCATTCAACCCTGCAAGACCTTAGATAAATTCATTTTTTACTGCTAGAAAAGACCACCAGAAGAGGTTTATTTGTAGATTTTAGTAAATATTGAAACTTTCTAGCCTGCATGGCTTTAATCCACAAATACTATTATAGACATTTTTCTTTCTACAATGTATACAGAAAGGGAGGCCAATAGTATGAAATTCAAAGTGTTATCCTTCAGCTTGGAAATACTTTTTATTTTAGTGCACGCATGCTGTTTAAACATTTAAGAAATGGGTACCAATCTTGGCACTCTCAAAACTTTAGTTGTGTGATGCTTCTGGGACATTCCCAGTCAACATTACACGGAGGTGGTAGAATTTGGGGGAAGCCTGAGCAAAATATAGCAGATACTATATTTGGACATTGGAAGATCCAGATAATACTGCAGTATCCAAAAAGTAGGGATTAGAGGTGGCCGTGGACCAGAAAACGGACGAAAATTTTACATGGACTAGGCTGGTTTGGTGTTTGCAAGCCAGTAGGTTGTGGGACGCGCTTTTTTCATGGATGTGATGAACTTTGGCTGGTCTGTTGGTCCATTGGTCTGTGAAACCAGTCATCCTGGCGCTAAGTAATCAATTCACTAGGCAACATAAGAGCTGCCTGCAGACCTTCTTCTGCCCTCGAAACACACTAATCTTAGCCCTGAAAACCTTGATAGGCAGCTCTGGCTGCCAAGCAGAAAGCTCCCCAGTGTTTAGTATCCAAGACTCAGCATGAAGCCACAGTTTCACTTTCCAGCCTGCAGTTACCGAGTGAGGAACTGCTTGCTGCAGGAGGGTTTTTTTTTGCTTTGTGCATCACGAGAGTGAAATTTGGGGCTTGTGCTTCAGCAAGGCTCTGGATGGGAGCAAGCTTATTGGGTTTGCTTGGCTGAGGGCTCACTTTTCTGTTTAATATTTTTTTAATTTTAATTCTTATTTGCTTGTGGGGTGGTGGGCTAGCCTAGGGCTCTGCTCCAACCCAGTCTCAGAAATGCAATAAGGCTCTGGGTGCAAGCTTATTGGGCTCTTTGATGGCTCACTTTTCCGTCTCATTTTTTCCTCCTTTTCAATTCTTATTTTGGTGTTGGGCTAGGGCTCTGCCCCAACCCAGTCTTAGGGCTGCAGCAAGGTTCTGGGACCAAGCTCAAGGGGTTCCTTGGCTGAGGGTTGGAACAAGGAGGAAGGGTGGTCATGGGGGGAAGAAGTGCCAAGATTGTCCTGGTTTCCCCATTGGTGCCCAGCACCAGCAGTACTTTTCTCCCTTCCCATTCCAGCCGCAGAGTAGGTTTTGTGCTCCCAGGAACCGTCATTCCACTCTGGGGGGTGGCGGCATAATTCTATTCTCAAAGGAAGGTTCTCCAACTCAATCCAACATTTTCATTGCAAATTTTTGGTGCTGCAAGCCAATGCAAGTCAACTGGCGTTTACAGCTACTATTCTATCTACTGGAATTTTCCTGGAGCGGCTGCTTTGGGGGTCTGTACTCGGACCTCTGAAATGCAATCTTGGCCAAACTTGGAGGATGTCTGGAGGAGAGCCTACTGAAGACTTGCTGTGAGTTTGGCATCTGTGATTGCGAAGGGGCCGGTCCCAGGGCCCCTGGAAATGATGGGCCATGGACTGATGAACTGGTCCGTGAACCGGGGCAGTCCGTTACTGATCCGTGGTCCATGAAAATTGGACCAGGTTTTTTCCCGGTCCATGCCCACCTCTAGTAGGGATGGAAGGTTTTCTAGCCAGAAAGGGGAAATGGATGGCATGAGCAGAAAAGGCTGGAGTCCCAATAATAATCCTACCAACCTGGAAAGGATTAAAGCAAATCCGGAGAATTAAAGCAAGAGCAGGGGAGAAAGAGATACTGCCCTGGGATATATTACAATGTATCACAATCATTCCACCCATTAAAGAAATGGACCATTTGTCCTTTCTTGCCAGCAGTTATGTAGGGGAAGATATGGAAAGCCACACTTGATTTTCTGGAAGTTTACAAGGCCTTTTAAACATTTTTATTTATTTATTTACTTGCTTACTTACTTGCTTTGATATCTAGTATCAAAGCACATTTGTCTACCATTGTATACTTTATCTTTTATTATTATTATTATTTGATCATGATTTTGGTTTTGTATCATATTTTGTCTTGTATACAATTTTTGCAATTTGAAATCTTACAGGTCTCTAAGTAATCATTTTGGAGGCAATCTTATGCATATTCACTCGAAAGGAAGATACATTGCATAAAGTTGTACTTACTTCTGAGTAAAGATGCAGAGGATAAGATTTTACATTACTTCCTTAATACATCCTAATAAGAAGCTTATTAGTATCTGACCCAAAGTCTTTCTATGTTAATACGACTTTGGGAGCTTTAGATTGGATTCTTTTTTTTTTGAAAAATTTTTATTGGGTTAGAACATTTTTATTTTTACATTACAGTCAATTTTCCCCTAATTTTTCGTTTCTAACCCCCTCCCTTTCCCCCCCTTTTGTTGACTTCCAACAGCTTTCCCACCCTCTGTCCCTTTTCCCTTACTTCTATTAAGTTCCTCTGTCTAAAACAGATATACATTCTCCATTATATTAAGCAGTACATCTTTAACTCCTTTACTTATTATACACCCAAGTTATACGTCTTTAGATAAACAATTTATCCCATTTTCCAGTTTTGAATATTTCTATATTAACCTATATATCATAAACCATAAAAATTTCCCACATTTAAATCAAACAATTTGATTTGTTCTCTATATATTACTCATTTCAACTTTTTATGGTAATTCTATATAACTCCTCGCATAATCAATCAATTTAACTCTTCTGTACATTCAGTTTGGTGCATATAAATCTTATCAAAGAAAGAAAATATTGTTATTTACTCGATCCTCATGTTTAAACCTTATCATTAATTATTCTCTATCAATGTTCTATCAGTTAACCTATACATATCTATATATATCTCAATCTGCTTATAAATTCACATTTCTCTTCCTCCCCCGGTAAAGTCACCCCTCTCTTTTATACTTTTATTATACTTCAGTAGTTCTCAAACTGCCACAGTTTTCCTCCCACCTCCCATTTCTTCTCCAGATATTGTTTCAGCTTCTCCCAGTCTGTGTTAAACTGCCCTGAGTCCAGATCTCTCAGTTTTCTTGTCATCTTATCCATTTCAGCCATGTACAGCAATTTGTAGATCCAATCTTCCATAGTTGGCACTTCTTGTACTTTCCATTTCTGCGCATACAAAAGTCTAGCTGCTGCAGTCATATAAAAAATCAACGTCCTACGATGGGCTGGAATTCCCTCCATTCCCAAGTTTAGCAGCAGGAGTTCTGGGTTCTTATTTATTTGAAACTGTAAAATTTCACTCATTTCTCTTATTATTTCCCCCCAGAACTGCCTTGCTACCTCACACGACCACCACATATGATAGAGGGAGCCCTCATGTTTCTTACATTTCCAGCATTTATTAGAAGTATTCAAGTTCCCTAGCGCAATCTTCTTTGGTGTCATGTACCAACGATAGATCATTTTGAAAATGTTCTCTTTAATATTAATACATGTCGTTGTCTTCATTGTAGTTTTCCACAAGTATTCCCATGCCTCCATTGTTATTTCTTTATTGAAATTTATAGCCCATTTCACCATCTGTGTTTTAACTATCTCATCCTCAGTATACCATTTCAACAGTACTTGGTATACCTTGGATATTCTTTTCTTGTCTTCTTTAAGAAGGGTCTGCTCTAGTTCCGAGTTCTCTGTTCGTATGCCCCCTTTTGCAAAGTCCGAGTTGTATAAGTCTCTAATCTGTCTATACTGGAACCAATCATAGTTAGGTGATAGTTCCTCTTGCGTCTTTATTCTAAGTTTAGATACTTCAATCTTAGTTATTTCTTTGTACGTTAAACATTGTTGTTCATTATCCACAGCTCTCGGATCTATCACCTCATATGGAACCACCCACAAGGGGGTTCCTTCTTGTAGGTAAGTTCTGTACTTCTTCCAGATTGTATATAGACTTCTCCTTACAAAATGATGCAGGAACATCGAGTTGACCTTTACTTTGTCATGCCATAGGTATGCGTGCCATCCAAAAAATTTTTTATATCCCTCTAGGGCTAATAGTTTCTTATTCTTTAATGTCATCCACTCTTTTAGCCAAACTAGGCAGATTGCATCGTGGTAAAGTCTCAGATTGGGCAGTTGCATTCCGCCTCTCTCCTTTACATCTTGTAAAACTTTTACTTTCACTCGAGGCTTCTTGCCTGCCCAAACAAAATCTGATATTTTCCTCTGCCATTTTTCAAATTGTTTAGAGTCTCTGATGATTGGTATTGTCTGTAACAAAAACATTACTCTTGGTAACACATTCATCTTAACTGCTGCAATCCTGCCCAGCCATGACAGGTTCAATCTGTTCCATTTGATCAAGTCTTTCTCTATCTGAGTCCATAATTTTTCATAATTATTCTTGAACAAATCTATATTTTTTGCAGTCAGCTCAACTCCCAAGTATTTCACCTTACTAGTTACTTCACAATCCGTTGTTTCCATTAACAATTGTTGTTTCTGCTTAGTCATGTTTTTGCATAATATCTTTGACTTCTTTTTGTTAATGAAGAAACCTGCCAAGTCTCCAAACTCCTTGATCTTGTCTATCACTTTTGGCATGTTCTCCAGTGGGTCTTCTACAATTAACATTATGTCGTCTGCAAATGCTCTGACCTTATATGAATAGTCCTTTATTTTTATTCCTCGTATTTCCTCATCTTGTCGGATTTGTATCATCAGAATCTCCAATACTAAAATGAACAACAATGGAGATAACGGGCAACCTTGTCTTGTTCCTTTACTAATCGTCAATTTCTTGGTCAGTTCATCATTCACTACAATTGCTGCAGTCTGGTCTCTATAAATTTCCTTGATTGCTCTGACGAATCTTTCTCCCAATTGTAGCTTTTCCATAGTGGCAAACATAAAGTCCCAGTTTAAATTGTCAAACGCTTTTTCAGCGTCTACAAAGAAGAAACCAACCTCTTTGTCACAACGCTTGTCATAGTATTCAATAGCATTGATCACTGTCCTTAAATTGTCTCTTATTTGTCTGTCTGGCAAAAAGCCTGCTTGTTCCTCCTCTATGACTTCCGAGAGCCACCCCTTCAATCTCTCCGCCAATATCTTCGCAAAAATTTTATAGTCATTGTTAAGTAGTGATATAGGTCTGTAATTTTTCACGTTGGTCAGGTCTTGGCCCTCTTTTGGGATCAATGATATATTCGCTTCACTCCAAGTATCTGGAATCCTTTGATCCCTAAAAACTCCATTCATCACCTCTTTTAGGAATGGTGCCAGTTCATTGGCCATTGTCTTATAAAATTTAGCCGTAAGTCCATCTGGCCCTGGCGCCTTTCCTAGATTTGCGGATTGTATTGCCTTGCTTATTTCCTCGTCAGTTACTTCACTGTTCAACTTATTTCTCCAAGCTTCCGAGATTTCTGGAAGTTTGGTTTTCTCCAGATATGATGCTATTGATTCTTTGTTTACTTCTTTTTTATTATACAGCTTAGCATAGAATTTATAGAAGGCTCTACTAGAGGTAGTCTGCTCCAAGTACGTTTTATCTTCTTCACAGATTTTATTTATTATTTTCTTTTCCCTTTTCTTCTTCAATTGCCATGCCAAATATTTCCCAGGTTTATTAGCACCCTCAAACGCTTTTTGATTCAGTCTTTTAAGGTTCCACTCCAATTCTTTATTACTCATTGCTGTTAGCTGTTCTTGAAGAATTTTGATTTCCTGGTATATTTTCTTTTTCCCTGGTCTCTTTTTTAACTGTACTTCTTTGGCTTTTATTTTCTCCTCAATCTCTTGTCTTTTCTCCTCTTTCTTTTTTCTTGCTCTGCCATTTAAGTCCATTAGTATGCCCCTTACAACCGCCTTGTACGCATCCCAAACTTTATTGGTTGGTACTTCTTTATTCACGTTGTATTGTATAAAAAACTTAGTCTCTCTTCTCAATGTTTCCATATTCTCACTTTCCTGTAACAAGTCCTCATTTATTCTCCAGGCTTTCCTTTTTCTCCTTTTTCCAAATTTCCACATAATTGGGTTGTGATCTGAGCCTACCATCGGCATTATTTCTACCTCCTTAGTCCATAACGCTAAGTCCTTTGAGGCCCAGATCATATCAATTCTTGATAATGTAAGATGCCTTGCAGAATAAAAAGTAAACTGTCTGGTTTTAGGATATTCTCTCCTCCATACGTCTTCGAGAGTCTCTTGTTGAATCAACTCAAAAAAAAGCTTTGGCAATAATCCTCTTTTCTTTTGTGCTTTTGTAGTCTTTTTGTCTAGTTCCAAATCTGTCACTCCATTGAAATCTCCAGCAAGAATTATCTGGTCATATACAAGATCGTCTAAGTGCTTCCTTAAGTCCTCAAAGAAGCTTTCCTTTGCACCATTAGGTGCATAAAGTCCGACTACCAACACTCTCTTTAAGTTCCAATTACATTCCACTGCTACGAATCTAGCTTCCACATCTCTCATAACAAATTTTGGCTGCAGCTCCTCTTTTATATACAACACCACTCCTCTTTTTTTCTTGTTGGAAGCCGCTACAAATTCTTTGCCCAATTTTCCAGATTTTAAATATTTTACATCCTGTTTTCTAATATGGGTCTCCTGCAAACAAACAATATCACATTTTTGTTTTAGTAGCCAATGAAAAATATTTTTTCTCTTATTCGGTGAGTTTAGTCCATTTACATTCCAAGATAATACTTTACACTCCATATTCATGGTTTTGTTGGTAAGTCTTTTTCATTGTCCTTAATAAATCTCTCCATCTCCCGCTCAGATCTGATACGCTTTTTTGCCCCTCCAAACTCAAAGGACACTCCTTCCGGTAACTCCCATCTGTACCTAATGTTCATGTCCTTCAAAGTCTGAATTAACACTCTATATTTTTTCCTGTCCAGTAACACTGATCTGGGCAATTCCTTCATTATGATAATCGTCTTGCCATCAATCTCCAATGGGTCTTGAAATTGTTTTGTCACAATCATCTCTTTCATATTTCTAGTTGTAAACTGCACGATCACATCCCTTGGTAGTTTCCTCTGGGTTGCAATTCTCGAGTTCACACGATACGCCACATCTAGGATAGCCACAATTTCCTCCTCCTCCTTCCCCAGGTATTCAGCCAACACCTCAGTCATCTGTTCTTGCGCTGACTTCCCTTCAACTTCTGGCAGACCACGAAAACGAAGCTGCTTCTCCATGTGTTTAGTTTCTGCAACTGACATCCTCCCCTTTACCGATCTCATCTCTGTTTGTTGCGTTTCTATTAAATTCTCCATCGCGTCTTCTACTGTTTTGACTCTCTGTTTCGTTCCTTGTAATTCACTGCTAATCGTTTCCACGCCTTTTTTCACTTCTGACAGCTCCGACTTTACTGTCTGTGTAACTTCTTTGACCTCTTTAATAAGCTCCAATTTCGTGTCCTTAAGTTCTTTCATCATGTCTATAAGTTTTTTGTCCAAATTTTCTATTGCCGATTGCCACTCTTTTTTCGACATCGTGGGGCTTGCTTTAGCTCGCTCCCACGAATCTGCTCTCTTCCTCAGCTCCGTGGCGTATAATTAAACGTTTTCCTTTTTTTCAAATGTCCCAATCTTTGCCAAAATTAATTTTTTATATCCAAAATGTCGGGCGTCTTTTCTCTATGGTTTCTCTATGTTATTATAATCCAAGATGGCCTACTTCCTCTTCCGCTGAAGCCACGACCCTTCCACTTTCAAAAATGGCGATTCCCCACTTCCTGCCCCTTGGCAAGGGCCGCTTCCCTCCAGCCACTCTATTGTTGTTACGCACTTCCTGTCTCCCATCTTCCCACAGCAGGTCTCGCGATGGTGTCTTTTTCCCACAGCTCCAAAACCACAGGTATTCAAAACAATAGTCCGATTTTTGTAATAACTTCTTTAAACTTAGTCTCTTTTAAAATACAACTCCTGCCGAGTCTTCACCTCCTTTTCACTAGTCTGTTGCAGTTTAAAAATCTACTTTCTTTCCTCTCTGTTTTTGTCAATCTGTCCCGTTTCAAGAGATAGCGATCTTTACCTTCTCTTCAACTTTCTCGGGTTGTAATCGCTGTTTCGATCTTAAATTCTCCTCTCGACTTCCCTCCCCGATCGAAGCTTGGGTATGTAGGTCTTATGCCAGCCGAATTGGCCCCAAAATTGCCGCAGAGATTATAGCCGACCCGTCGCAAGGTGGGACCTCAAGGATCGGGGGGAGACTCCTTGTGTAGAGCCCCCCCTCGTCCGAGATCTAGCTCACCCTAGGGTCTTGAGCGTTCTTTGCCTGCTCCCCACCTGAGAGCAGTCGGCCGCGGGTTATTTTCACCCCTCCGGCCGGTTAAAACGGCAATCCGGTCAGCTCCGCAAATGGAGCTGCGTTAGACCTCCATGAATCCCAAACCGGAAGTCCGCTTTAGATTGGATTCTTAATGCTCTTTGCCTGGTTTTCTATTTGTTTTATTTTGTCAGCTCACAGAGATAGTAATTCAATGTTTGAACTATTATTCCTATGTGCTAGATACTTGGTTTAAGTAATTGGTAGGCAATTAAGAATCAGAAACAGGGTGTCCTACAACTGCAAGTAGTGAAAATAGGCAATTTTCAACTTGTAAACAAAGGCAATAGTTTAGCCTTCACATGGTGTCTAGACAGTAGCAATTAACAGTAATTGGTGGCTGCATCTGCTGTTTGCCATGCTGCAGCCACTTGTATTGCAACAGAAGTTTGGGAGATTTTAGTTTAATTGTTCTGGTATCTTTTTTTTAAAAAAACATTTTTATTAGTTTTTCCATTAGGGGTAGGGAAAAGGGGAAAAACAAGAGACAAAAATATCATATATTCTGCTTGAAACAGGACTCTGCTTATCTATATTTTACACACTGCTCATCACTTAACTGTGATTGCTAGCAAGAAATTACAATATTGCCTTCATATAATTACTACATTCGAATCTTTATATTTGTTTCTCATCCAGTTGTAAAAGGGGGTCCATGGTGCAGCCATGTTCTGGTATCTTTGGATGTCTTTATTTGAGAGACCTCTTTCCTTTAACCATGTTCCTTTCAAGACTTCAGGTCAGGAATTTCATCAATAGTTAAACAGTGGCTCGGATTTTCCCCATCCCTCACACTGCACATGCTGCCTGAAATGACCAGGCAGAGGACTTTGAGGAAAGGCTGCCAGAGGAGAATAACGGGTGAAGCACAGAAGTGGCTTTTTGGATCACTGCCACTCTGTTTAATGTATTTGAAACTGAGGGAGATTTCAAAAGCAGTTTGCAACATGGGAACATGCTGTTCAAAGATGGGTGGGGTGGGGAAACAAAAAGCACTTCTGGGTGCACACATTACGGGTTCCATACAGTAGCCATTCACATCATATATCTCATTCTGAACCGGGCTAGAATGTGGATTAAAAAATCCACAAAATAGAGCCAGAGATTGGAATGGGGGATTTTTCTACAAACTTAATGAGAGTCCTGGGTTTGCAGAAAATCCGTTTTTTATAAGATTTTATTTAGAAAAAAAGATAGCAATAACAATTGAAAGTCATAGAAACTTATACATAATACATTAGGCTACATCGAAAGAATATATTATAAAAAAAGAAAACAAAGAATTATAATATTTCTAAACTAGTAACAAAGCTTGTTGTGGGAAAAAATACAATGGGCTCTAGAAAGGGGAGGGTGGACAGGCAGGCATTGCCTCCTCCTCCGTGACTGATCCTGTCTGGATGAAGAGAGGAAAGGCATTGCCACCTTCTCAGCTGCTGATCCTAGATGAGTGATGACGGGATATGGGCACTGCCACCTGATCCATGCCTGTTCCCAGCTGGCTGAAGGTGGGGGGTGGGAATTGCTGCCTGCTCCACGTCTGATCCCGGCTGGGTGAAGGCAGGTGGGCATTGCTGCCTGCTCTGTGCCTGATTCTGGCAGGTTGAAGGGGGAGTGGACATTGCCACCTGCTCCACTCCTTATCCCGGCTGGGTGAAGGGGGGAGCGGGCATTGCCTCTTGCTCCATGCCTGATCCTGGCCGGTTGATGGTGAGGGATGGGCATTACCACCTGCTTTGCTCCTGATCCGAGCTGGGTGATGATGGGATGTGAGCATTGTCTCCTGATCCATGCCTGATCCCAGCTGGCTGAATGTGGGAGGTGGGTATTGCCCCTGCTCCATGACTGATCCCAGCCAGGTGAAGGGGGGCAGGTATTGCTGCCTGATCCTGGCTGGGTGAAGGCAGGTGGGCATTACTGCCTGCTCTGTGCCTGATTCCAGCCAGTTGATGGCGAGGGATGGGCATTGCCACCTGCTCTGCTCCTGATCCCAGCTACGTGAAGGCAGGGGGTGGGCACTGTCACCTGCTCCACTCCTGATCCCTGCTGGGTGAAGGGATCTTCACCCAGAAATCATCTTCCAGGCAAGAGTGAGATTGTAGAAAGCATTTTTTGTGGCTGCCTTAATTTGTATTTCTAGTAGTAGTGCTGGATCCGGTATAACCCCTAGGCTCTTAACTGAGTTTGCAAGGGTCAGATGAACTTCTCAAAACTGTGGAGTACGATGTCCTTCAAGATCTCTGCCTTCCCAACAAGCATCACTTCAGTCTTGTCTGGGTTCAATTTCAATTTGTTATTTTTCAGACATTTCACCATGGCTGTCAGGCAGCAATCTTAAGTTTTCTACTGCATCCTGTGGAGAACTGGATAACAAGATTGAGAGTTGGGTGTCATCCGCTTGAAATGATCACTGAAGCTAGAATTTGCTAAGCACTGGAAGCAGAATAAAATGCCAGCTGTTTAATTAATAGCTAGATCAATTATTGGCATCTGTAATGTCAAAATAATGCGTATGAATATCAGTGCAATCCTGAGCAGAGTTATTCCAATCTAAGCCCACTGAAATCAATGGGCTTAGACTGAAGTAACTCTGTTTAGGTTTACACTGTATGTAAATGAAAGTAGATGGAAAACAGATTTTTTTAATAAAATGGTTTATGTTTACTGAATTTTATTGAAGGGAATTACATAGTGATATAACATGTTGATGTGCATGTATTAATGAAAATAAAATTATTAAAGTAAAAAGAAAATCAAAAGGCAATGGTATCCATGTGAAGAATTTTCTCTAAAGAATTAAGTTAGAAGGATGAAAATTTTAATGAGTAAGGGTCTGTGTCATGACATTTTTTCCAAGCATTTAGAATGACAATATGTTGTGTTTTGAATGCTTTGGTCAGCAAGGCCAATATGCTGGAGGGAAATTTGTTCACTGGAAACAGCTGTGGCCCATTGGGTAGGTTCAAAGTTCATATAGTGAAAAAACACTAAAGATAAACAAACCCTGCCTATACAGAATCCACTATATAGATTTTAAAATCTTGGGGCTTACTCTTGATTAGACATGGGCACGAACGGAAACCCCCCCCCCCAAACACCCTGTTTGTCGTTCGTTGCCATCCACGAACAAAGAACATGGACGAACATGAACTGTTCCCGGACATGTTCGTTGTTCGTGGGGGCCAGAACCCCCCTCACAACCCCCCCACTTAGCCCCCCTCCCCTCAAACCCACTTACCTGGCCCTTTAAAGATCCCTTTAAACTATCAGCTGGCAGGCGGCAGGGGGGATTCCCCCCTGCCAGCTGATAGTTTAAAGGGCCCTGTCCTGGCAAAAACAGCAGTCTGCTGGCAGCTAGTTTGAGGGGTTATAAAAGTGACCTTCCCAATGTCCAATACCCACCAAATTTGCAGGGGACATAGTCCTCGCTGTCCTCTGAAGACCCCCCAAGTTTCAGAGAGATTGCACCCAGGAAAGGCATGATCCACAGGTCTCCCTGTTGGCTGTCATTTTCTTTTCACAGTGGCAAAAAGGGCTCTGCTGAAAGTACTTTGAAGGGTTAAAGCCAGAAGGAAAGCCAGAAGGAGTTCAGACAGAGTTCAGTCCCTCCCTGCCTCCAGTTGCTAAGGGGATTGATTGCAGGTGCCAGACTGTCTGGCTTGATGAACTGACAAAGGTAACGAACGAGGCTTGCAATGACCACCTGTTCGTTTAGGATGGGGCCTCATGAACAGCTTGTTTGAGAACAGCAGATTAGGCTGTTTGTGACTTTTTTCTGTTCGTAATGCTGTTTGTGCCCATGTCTACTCTTGACAGGAAGTGGTTGGGTATTTAGTGCTGGTAGAGGGAGCAGTAGTTGATTGCTATCTTTTGTGGGATGCTCAAAGATTCAGTGCTATACTCTTTCTGGGCAAAGTGCTAAATGTAATGGTCTTTCCAAAGACCATCCTTCCTATTCCTTTTTCTAGCTATAAGAAATAGCACAGTAGGGAATACAACAAAGAAAGCGAAGTGAAGTGATGCTGTACTATAGAAACAAAGAAAATGTATTTCTGCTGAAGGCACTATGGAAGAATGCAAGGAGACAGACAGACATTTTAAGCAGTGAGACCAAAACTGAACTGGCTACTCTGTTAACATGCACAAAGAAGAACCATATTTGACCCTTTGAATCATGTGCTTCGTGAATAAAATATCTATGAAACAATGTAACAGTTCTGTTCTCGTAAAAATATGTTCAGAGGGCATGATGAACTTCCCTACCTGGGAAGAGATTGGTTCCATCAAGAGTAGAACTGCTCTGCCTCCTTCTGCATCCTGTGTATTAGTCTTGATGGCTGGTAGATTTATTGGTTAAGTAAGTTGTATTTTGTGGAATTTGATGGTTTTTCTGCTACTGTATGTATATGTTTTTTTCCCAACATTGTAAGCTGCTTTGAGTCTGCGAAGAGTGAAAAAACATAGATTGAAAGGCCCAAATAAAGGAAGAAATATACTGAGACTAAACTAGGATTTGTCCAATGCAGCTTGTTGCTGTGCTTATGTGCTGTCCTCACTTCTCTCCATTCATGCATGAGGGTGGGAGATAGGGGGAGGGAGGAGCATGTTGGCACACCACTGTTCGTGCCTGTCAGAGATTAATCTTAGTTTGTCATGATGTCTGAATGCAACCATAGACTGGAAAAAGGTCCATTGCATGTACCATTTGCTCAAAGACAAGGTATTTTGTATCTACCTTGTATCTGAGACAAGTGACCCAATACATACCCTTGTACAGTCTTTCACTGAAGTGCCTTAGAACTTCTGGAATTAGCCTTCTAGAGAACTGACTGTTTTGTTTGCACAAAAGCAATTGGAAGATCTGAGAAGATGGCCTGGATATAATGAGCACCACATAGTTACAACTGTACATAATGCAGATGGTGCTGTTTTCTCTTTTTTGTATGCATTACATCTTAGGAAATTCTGATACATTGAAGGGGACCAAGGAAGGACGGCAAACTATCTTGTATTACAGGTGGGTAACTGTGTTGGTCTTCAGTAGAACTGTAAGATTTGACTCCAGTAGCACTTTAAAGACCAACAAGATTTTCAAGCCATAGGTTTTGAGAGTCAAAGTGCTACTGGACTTGAATCTTGCTGTCCTATATTGTAGGTATCTGTGAGAAAAGATCCTTGCTTTTTAAGCAATGGTACTCTTTTCTCAAGGCAATACTTTTATTATTTAGTTTACAAGATAATTTCAAGGACTAAGGGAGTCTTTAGTACTATTATTCCATAAAAGAACAATAACCGATTTTTACAGCCTATAAAAGTTAACATTTCAGTATGCTGACACATCCGCTGTTTGCGATCACTGGCAATTTATATATCCCCTGTGTGTCACTCAGTTGTTAGAGGCAGAAAGGAATTACAGGAGAAAGGAAGAACTAGAAGGTTGCATTAATTTCTTAATAGAACTCTTCTTAGTGGTCTGTAAAATATTCATGCACTGAGAACTGATCTTTGATTTATATTGGCTTGTTCAATACTCTCAGTATGAATCATACTGTTCTTGAATTTCTGCTTTTCTTTTTTTTTGCCAAGAAAATATATGAGAATTTTTTATTTCCCTTTCCCTTCAGCTCTAATATTTGCTCTATTACATTTTAAAATCATTATCCAATTCCCACATGCTATAAAGATCAACCAATTTGCAGATTCTTGATTATATACTCTGTACATCAGATTTGGATTCAAAAGATATATAGAAAGGTGTTCTTTGCCTGCAATGAACTGGGCAAAGAACTGGCTGCAGCTCAGTAGCCGAGTACATGATTTGTATGCAGTAGGTTCCAGACTAATTCCTGGCAGCATCAAGGATATCATGTAGATGTAGGGAAAGATTAGTCTCTGCCTGATATGGTTACAAGGTTGCCTGCCTCCAACAGCTCTCTCCTGCTTTGTCCACTCTCACAGCCATAGAAAATAGGAGGAATGATTATGTCATTTTCAGTCACTACATGTGTAACATTCTAGTAATTTCCCTAAACTCTATGGTCTTTTCCTTGTCTACTGCTGATGAGAGCCAAGGGTGATGTTTGGATACAGAGTACAGAAATGAGAATATCAAAAAATACTGGAACAATACGTACATACACTTGGTTTTCAGTTATATTTGGAAAATCCATTGAACTCTGCCTTTCCTGTTTAGTTAAGGATGGCTAGACCAGTCATACTGCCCTTCCTTTATTAACAGAGTGCTCCTCCTGAGCTTCAGCACAGCAGCATGGCCTAAACTAATATTTACCACACTCTCTTACAAATTGCACACAGAGAGCCTCTCCTTGGAGTTAAAAAACCAATAGTGGTCTATTTATTTAGAGAAGTGCATTAACTTTAGTGGAGAGAAAAAGTGACTAACTAACTAAAAGTGCACTAACTAAAAGTGCAAACTAACTAAGTAACTAACTAATAACACCAGGTGCCTGCCGGTGGTGGGCAAACTCCTGGGGATTTGCCCTCTTATCCACCAAACGCTGAGTGATTGGTGGGAGAGGGCAAACTCCCAGAATGTGCCCGCCACTGGCACGCACCTCAGGAGCGCGTGCCGTGTGTGCACTCCCACCCCTCACGCTGGCTGCAGGAGCATCCCTGCACTCTGATTTGGCCCCAAACCTGCCAAGTCGGAGCGCGGGAGCACTCCCGCAGCCGGCACATCACTAACAGAAGTGACTTTGCCACGCATTTGACGTGGCGCACGCGCACAACAGTACATTCCAGGCACCTATCCTCCCGCTGAGAGGATAGAGGGACCTGGCAACCCTACTAACTAATCTAGCTAACTAGGATGGCTTCAGATTGATAACAGGCCATCTGCTTCATTTTTTCCAGGAGGAGATACCATGCTACTTCTCCTGATGCATGCAGGGAAGAGACAAAGGAAGAAGGAAAGAAGTTCCTTTGGACTACATTCTACCAGTCAAAGAGAGTGAGTGATAATAGGGTAGCCAGGAAGGAGACTGACACTAGCCTATCTATCGAACTCTATGGTTCTTACCTTCCTTTTGTTTTGTTTGTAGTCTTGAAGGTCTGAGCCAGAGACATTGCCAGTCCCTTTTTCTAACATTCCCCGCCTCCTGTAAGCAATGGTGGCACAGAATAGTCAGGGAGGGAGGCTTGCCATAACTGGTTATGCACACGCTGTAAACTTGACAGATGAAGGGTACTGCTGTGCATTAACAGTACACTTGATGTTACTTCTTTTTTACAAATATGATGCACAGAATTTGGAATAGAGTTGCATAAGAAAACAAATCATCTGGCTGATAGCTACAAGAATGGGAGAAGAAAATTAAGGAGAGGCTTAAAATCCCATTTCAAACATATTTGGAGTGGTGAGAAGGGTTAGGGAAGAAATATAAGAAATGTAATGATGACCCTTGGTGAAGGAAGACAGGGTGCAATTTGACTCTAGCTGAACTTTGAGATGAAGGACCCCTACTTCCAACTAGGAAGAGCTCTTGGTAAGGCTAGGAGAGAACATTATTGTTTTTTCTGTTCCTGTCTGCCATTATTTTCCCTGTCCAGGGAACCCCAAAGAGGCACCTATGAATTAGTGGCTAAATATTTTTAAGTGAGTGGGGCCAGATGGGACCTTTTCTCACCAGGGCTTTGATTGGCCACTGAGATCTGACTGGCTGTGCAGATTAAAGTGATGTTGATTTGTCAGCAGCAGCTACCACAGTGTTGTTTTATTCTCTCTGTCCTCTTTCCCAGTGTATTTTTAAATATATATTCTTGTCCCCTGCACTTTGTCTTCCTTTGTGTATGTGGCGTCACTTCCCATGGTGGTCATTTTATGATTGGCTATGCCTCTCATGGCAGCCATTTTGTGGTTGTACACACCATCCAGTGACAGAATTCTAAAGGTGCCCACAGGCTCAGAAAGGTTGGGGACCCTGCCTTACTCTGATGAGCCTGTGCATTTTCTCTTAGTGTTATGGAACCTTTTAAGTCAGAAAACAGTCTCTTATATTTGCATGATTTTATTACCCATCCTGAATGCATGGAACAGTTTCAAATAAAATGCCACATTTTAAAGTCTAAATTATCAGCATGTTCTTTAAAAACATAAGAATTCTGAGCTTTGTGTTATCAGTCATAAACAGATCCAGAAATTTTAAGTGGCTGTGTTGATCCATATTGGGGGCGGCAGGAGGACTAAGAAAAATATAAAAATTGAACAAGCTTTTGTATTGTCTGGAACTCTGTTAATAAATGTGTGTGTGTGTGTTGTTGTTGTTGAGCATGATGAAAAGTCTGCATTGATAGATTGTAACAGTGTTAAAATAATGCAGAGATATTATTCAGCAATAATTAGGTTAGGTTGTCCTGAGTGCAAAAAAGAGATGTATTAAGTACTGGGGTAGGCCCCGCAAGTGATTCAGCTAGGCAATGACTTCAGCTCATAGTATAGTTTATTGTACAAGAGAAGAACAACTGGCCCCGAAAGGGCCACAATATATACACTCCCAACTCCACCCCATATCCATAACAACCCAATAAGAACGTGGGCTTTAGGATCCTTCATTTGCATGCACACAACAAAAGACATCCTGTTTACTTGATTGCAATTGGCTCCTGTCCAAGGAATAACGATTGGTTGCTGACATCCCAAGTTTTTGAATCATTGAGGGAGTTTTTGAATCATCTCAACAACATCCACCTGAACATACAATTCACAATGGAGAAAGAAAGTGAGGGAAAACTCTCATTCCTGGATACCTTGGTCATCCGCAAAGCAAACTTTCAGTTAGGTCACAAGGTCTACAGGAAACCAACTCACACTGATCGGTACTTACACAAAAACTCCAATCACCACCCCCGACAGAAAAGAGGCATAATGAAAACATTAGTGGATCGTGCAAGACGGATATGTGAGCCGCGCTTTCTCAATGAGGAAATTAATCATCTAAACCACGCACTTCAGGCAAATGGCTACTCCAGAAATGAAATCCGAAGAGCAATCAAACCCAGGATGAATCAAACGACCAAGGAAAAACAGTCACCTACAGGAAAAGTGTTTTTGCCATATATCAAAGGAATTACTGATCAGATGGGAAAGCTTATGGAAAAGCATAACCTTCAAGCAGTATTCAGACCCACCCGAAAAATACAACAGATGCTACGATCAGCAAAAGACAGCAGAGACCCCCTCACCTCTGCAGGAGTATACCGTATACCCTGCAGCTGTGGACAAGTTTACATCGGGACCACAAAGCGTAGCATCCAGACAAGAATAAAAGAACATGAAAGACACTGCAGACTTGGACAGCCTGAAAAATCAGCAGTGGCTGAACATAGCCTAACTCAAACAGGGCACAGTATCTTATTCCAGGACACTAAAATACTGGACAACACTTCCAACTACTTTGTCAGACTGCACAGGGAAGCCATTGAAATTCACAAGCATAAGCAAAACTTCAACAGGAAAGAAGAAACCTTAAGAATGAACAGAGCATGGGCTCCAGTTCTGAAAAACACCAGGCTAACAAAACATTCTATCCCCGACAATAGCCCTGCAGAGAAGATTAGCACATCAAGCACCAATCCATATGCAAAAGGACCTCCTCGGGATACAGTGAAGCCTCCCGCCATTAGCATTCCACACCCTGGGAAACTCTTACAGAATGACTCAGCTCAACCCCACCCCTCCTGAGTAGATACAAATGACCTACATCTTTTCCACACTGTGACACTGAGAGATCTCTGTCTTTTGGTGCTACGCCTCTGAAGATGCCAGCCACAGCTGCTGGCGAAACGTCAGGAACTACAATGCCAAGACCACGGCAATACAGCCCGGAAAACCCCCAACAACCATCCCAATTCCTGCTAGGATTGGTTACCTTAGGAGCCTAGTTCTCCTTGAAGCTAGCTCAATACATAACACCCCTCCCCCCTAAGCTTGGGGCGCCCCGCTCCAAACATAGTCCCCCAGAAAGGCCGGTGGTTGGCGCACCCGTTGGGACCTGCGCAACCCCTCTGTGTTCTGGCTCCCCGCGGTCGGTCCCTCGCTATCGGTTGCCGGTTCCCCAGCAGGAATGGAGGGGGTTGTCTCGGCGGTGCCTGCAGCGCCGTGTGTCATTGGTAGCGGGTCGTGGCTTCCCCCCGGCCCGCCCGGGTGGCTCCCGGTTGCCGCGCCAGCTACCTCTCTAGTCTCTGTGACACAAGGGGGCAAGTTACCGTCCCATTCCGGCTCTCGCGGTGGCCATCGTTTCCGCAGCTGGTCGATGTGCCGGCGGTAGATCTTGCCCTCGGAGTCGGCTACTTCGTAGGAGATGGGTCCAGTAGTCCTGGAGATGGTTGCCGGTATCCAGACTGGCCCGGCCCCGTAGTTCCGGGCATACACTCGGTCGCCTGGCTGGAACGCTCGGGGCGGGTCCGGCGCCTCCGTCTCTCCTTTAGCGTCGGGTGCGAAGTCTGGGTGCAGCCGATCCAGTAGTGTGGTCAACCTCCGCCTCATTAGCAGCTCTGCTGGGCTCCGGCCCGTCGTGGCATGGGGGGTGATGTGTTGACGCAGCAAGAGGTCCGCCAGACGCTGGCTAAAATCCCCCCGGCCGAGCTTGTGCAGTGACTCCTTCGTTAACCTCACCATGCGCTCCGCTTGCCTGTTCGTGGAGGGATGGAACGGCGCCGATGTGACGTGCCGGATGGCATTGTTCTCCAGGAACGTTTGAAATTCCCGCGACGTGAACTGGGCGGCGTTGTCCGACACGATGGTGTCCGGCAGCCCGTGTGTTGCAATTAGGCGCCGAAGGGCGCGGATAATAACTCCCGACGTCATGGCTGATACCGGGACTACCTCCAGCCACTTGGAGTATGAGTCCACAACGACTAGGAAAGTGTGTCCTTGGAAGGGGCCCGCAAAGTCTATGTGGAGCCGCGACCATGGCGTTCGCGTTGTCTCCCAGGCTCGCACCGGAGCTTGCGGCATTTCGGGCCGGGCTTCTTGGCAAGGCTGGCAAGCCCGGACCCATCCTTCCACCTCCCTGTCTATTCCCGGCCACCACACGTAGCTGCGGGCCAGCGCCTTCATCTTTACTATCCCTGGGTGCCCCACGTGCAGCGCCTCTAGCACCCGCTGTCACAGCTTGGGGGGAACGACGGCCCTGCTCCCCCAGAGTAGACACCCTTTGTGCACTGATAGCTCAAGCTGGCGGGAGTGAAATGGTTGGAGCTCAGGTTCAGCTCCCCCCGCTGGCCACCCCCTCCACACCCAGTTGAGGACCCGGGAGAGAGTGGGGTCCTTGGCAGAGTGTGCCGCTATGTCCGAAGCCACAAGGGGGGGCTGTGGCAAGTCCTTGATCTGCATGACCCCGTGGGCCGGTGAGGGGTCGTCGGCAGGCTCTGGCAATGGCAGGCGGCTGAGGGCATCGGCATGCCCAATGGCCTTCCCCGGCCTGTAGGACAGCTGGTAGTCATAGGCAGGCAGGAACACCGACCAGCGCAGCATCCGGGGCGACATTACTTGCGGCGTTTGCCGGTCCGCCGCTAATAGGCCGAGTAGCGGCTTGTGGTCTGTGGTTATCTCGAACCGCCGCCCGTAGACGTAGTCGTGGAACTTCTTGACTCCTGCTACCAGTGCCAGGGCCTCCTTGTCGATCTGTTCGTAGTTCCGCTCAGCTCGTGACAGGTGTCAGGTCCAGTGTATATGTAAACTGTACTGACTCCATTTTCTAATGCTTTTAGTGTTTAAGTGCTTTCCCCACAGGTGCACCACTTCCCAGGCAGATTTCTCACCGGAGGAGATTGTTTTGTCTAACACCGTTCCATCAAGCATTGGCCTTGAGAGAGAGCAACTTCCCAAGACTGAAAGATGTTGTTTTGAGAACTGTGGGGGGAGGCTGGCCCAGCTGGGAACTGTTACTCTGTACCTCATGCTTTGCCCTTCATTGGTAACAATGATCGTGTACCATCCTGAGTCTCCTATTCAGGACAGTGGACTATAATGGACCTTTTCTGCAGTAAAGTTTCCTTATTCAAACAATGGACTCCTGTTTGCTTGTGAGGGGGAACCTGTAGGAAGAGCCTTATTTAGCCACAGTCTGACATTTTGTTACCAATCATGCCTGAGTCGGGCCCAGCGGAATCCAAGGTAGTCCCGGACAGGGATCCTTTGTTTGATCCGTATGCGTCTCCCGACAGTCAACCAGCGCAACCCCAAGAACCTCAGGAACCTGTGCCAGCAGGGACCGGAGCTTCGACTACTACCCCGCCTCTCATCGACCTCGGCAGTGAGGGGACAAGGCCGACGGCTGCTGCCCTCCCCTTGATCTCGTTACCCACACCGTCGGAGTGGGGGGCCAGACCCCGAGAAACGAGAGAGCGCCGGGCCAGCGGGCTACATCCACGAGCTTCTATGGACGGGCGCCGAAGCCTAGAGACTGTCCCTGAATTGGACAGCAGCCAACCGTGGCTGTTTTGGAATAGGACGACCGAACAGACGGACGGGGACACATCCCGCCGCGGCGTTCTGAGTTGGGATTATACGGAACTTGCCCCGTGGAAAGAGCCAACGGAAGTTCCTGAACAAAGTTGGGTGCAGATGCAAAGTCGCACCCTTGCTGTAGATTCAGGCATCTCGGCAGTGACGGGTCTAGCCAAAGGAATTCTAGCAGCGAGATCGCAAGTCGATCAAGGAGAGCCCCCGCCTTGGGGGCCGTTTTCCCCGGTGACCGCAACTGAGGGAGGTTCCGTGATGGGGCAACCGGGTCCAAGTCGAATACAACAGTTGGAAGCTAAACTGATCGACATGGAGGAAAGTTTGGCACATGCCATTCATCTAATCGCAGCGATGGGGGCAGGAGAGAGACTATCACCTGAAGAAATGGCTGTACAAATAGCTACCCTCCAAAGCGTTATTTCCTATCCGATGGATGTCGCCCCGTGGCAGCCGCCGCCCTCAGGAGAGGAGGAATCCTGTCCTGGGGAACCGGGGGAAACTCCCTCGGAACTTCCTAGACTAGACGAAGTCCCGCCTCGCGGGGATACTCCAGTTGAGGTACTTGGAGAAGCTCCAACGGAACCCCCTAGACCGGACGGAGATCCACCTCCCGGAGATACTCCAGCTGAGGTGCCTAGAGACGGGGAGGAAGGGCCAACCCGTCCGACCGCGTCGCTGGTGATACCCCCTCCTGCTTCTCCAATAACGGTCCGGCCGGATCAGTCAGAAGAGCCTCCGGCTCCTCCAAGGGAGGGATTGCCACGCCAACAGCCAGAAGTTGTTCCCATTCAGCAAATCCCAAGGGAAGGTCTACCGGTGCCACAGGAACAGCCTCTGCTTCCCAGAGTAACGACGCCGGGAGGGGCAAGCCCACGCGGCCCACCACCAGTCAGGCCTTCGCCGCTGCGGCCCCTCCCGCTTCGACCGCAATTAATACCTTTACAGCAACCGATACGTGTGCCTCAGGACCGACCAATATTACCACCTCCTAATCAACCGGCGGGGCCTATACCACTGCGACCCCACCGACCCGCCCCTCAGCGGCCAATCATGACCCAACCGCTACGGCCACCTCCACCTCAACCGCTACTGCCAACGCCTCCGGTGTTGCCACCACCAGCACGGCCGCGGTTGCTGCCGCCCGCCCGGCCGTTACTACCGCCACCAACCCAACCAAGACCACCACCGCCAGCCCAGCCGGTGTTACCGCCGCCAGCGCAGCCAGCACCGCCGCCACAACCGGGTCCCCAACGACCCCTCCTCGTACCGCAAGGGCCATTGATGCTTCCGATGGACTTTTACCCAGCACCGGCTCCGAGACAAGACCTTCCTATGGGCTGGGTGAAACTGGAAGCTACTTTTGATGGGGATCCCTCCAAACTGGGATTTTTCCTAGTGCAAGTAGTACAATTCTTCAACCGGTGGGGACACCTCTTTGGTAGCGAGGCCAGCCAAATTGAGCATCTCGGTTCTCGCTTACAAGGTAAAGCAGCGGACTGGTATGTAGGTCTATACAATATCGGGGCCCCAGAACTTAATACTCTCCAGGGGTTGGTGGATGCTATTCGAGCACAATACGAAGACCCCTTAGAGGAAACTAGGGCCCGAACAGAATTGCAAGCCATTAGACAAGGCAGCATGTCGGCAAGCGACTATATTACGAAATTCCGACAACTAGCTGCTAAATGCCCTAGGTGTGAGGAATCCACCAAAATTATCCTGTTCAAGCAAGGGCTAAACCCGAGACTCCTAGATAGAGCCCTTATGCAGGACAATCCTCCTACTCTATTAGGCTGGATCCAACTTGCATGCGAAGTTGAAAATCGCATTTTGGAAGTCCGTTTGGTTGAACAACAACAACAAACGGGACAAAGAAGACCATTGACTCTACAAAAGGGAGGACGGGGCGCTGGATATGCCACCCGTGGAGCGAGAGATGCTAGATGGCAGCAAGGGCTGTGTTTGCAATGCGGACAAGCCGGTCACTTTGCAGCACAATGCCCCCACCGGCCTGTGCAAAGACCTCCACTCCAACTACGGCGTCCAACCCTTACTCCATTTCCTACACTCCAACGCCCGACTCCAGCTCCACGAGCGAACAGAGGTCGCGGCGCTTCCCAGCGACCAGCCTCAGAAAGGGGGCTGGAGGAGGAAGAAGTCATGGAATACGACCCCGCTTCCCCAAGTGTGGAGGGGAATCCAGAAAGCCCCCTGTCGGGAAACGAAATGGATCTGTCGTGAAAGGGCCCAAACGACAGATCCACCCCAAGCCCGTCCCAACACGGGACCGGCCGCCTGGGTCCATACTATTCCTGCCAGTGACTTTGCTGAACCCGGAGAGGAAGATGCACATTCGTGTACAAGCCCTTATTGACTCGGGCTGTTCAAGAGATATCATCGCCCCAGCCCTAGTCAACGGATTGGTCCTGCCAGTCCGCGAATTGCAGAACCCAGTAATTTTTGAACAAATGGATGGCACTAACATGAACCCTGTTACCACCGAGACCATTCCAGTGGTCACGGGCATGGGCCAACACTGGGAGAAAAGATCTTTCGTCATCAGCTCGACGGCCAAATACCCGTTGATCTTAGGCAGCAAGTGGCTCTGTGATCACAACCCCCACATTAATTGGGCAGAAGGGTGTGTCACCTTTAATCACGCTAACTGTAAAACCCATCGATGGGACCAAAATTGGGGTAGTGATCCCTCCCACACCGAAAAAGCTCTTCTCACCCGGGAGGACATAAAACAAATACCCGAATATTATTGGCCGTTCCTGAACGCTTTCTCCGAAAAGGAAGCAGACACCTTGCCCCCGCACAGAAGAACCGACTGCGCAGTAGAGATATTACCCGGGGCCTCCCTGCCCAAAGGCCGACTCTACCCTATGAATCCCCGTGAACGGGAAGAGCTACGGAAATTCATCGACACCAATCTCCAAAGGGGGTTCATCCGCCCAGCCAATAGCCCCCATGCGGCTCCAGTCCTCTTCGTGAAGAAAAAAGATGGAGGACTCCGGCTATGCACGGACTTTAGAGGACTTAATGCTGTGTCAACCAACAACGCCTATCCCATCCTGCTCATCCGAGACCTCCTCAACGTCGTGGCCCAAGGTAAGATCTTTACGAAATTAGATTTGAAAGATGCTTACTTCCACGTTCGTATAAAGGCAGGGGATGAATGGAAGACAGCGTTTAATACGCCCCTCGGACAGTTTGAATACTTAGTTATGCCGTTTGGTTTAGCGGGAGCCCCTTCAGTTTTTATGTCCATGATAAATGAAGTATTACATGAATTCCTCTATAAAGGAGTTGTGGTGTACCTTGATGACGTATTAATTTACTCAGACACCGAGGAGGACCACATTCAACTAGTTCAAAAGGTTCTGGCTGTATTAATGAAAAATAAACTGCCCATCAAGCTATCCAAATGCGAATTTCATAAAACCGAGCTCACCTACCTCGGTTACTGTATTTCCTCAGAGGGTTTGAAGATGGATCCATCTAAAATACAAGCGATCCAAGAATGGCAAACTCCCACTACCCGCAAGGAATTACAGTCCTTCCTTGGTTTTGCCAACTTTTACAGAGACTTTATTGCAAACTTCGCACAAATCACGCTCCCCCTAACAGACCTATTAAGAACCAATGATAAAGGGGACCAGGCAAAGAAACCCTCCTCCAAAATACAATGGACATCCAATTGCCAAACAGCCTTTGAATGCCTAAAAAAGCAATTCGTTACAGAACCCGTCCTCTCCCACCCCAATGAAAACTGTCCTTTCATAGTGCAAGTCGATGCCAGCGATACAGCCATTGGAGCGGTTTTATTGCAGAAGGGGGAGGATGAAAGGCTACGGCCTTGTGCATTCCTTTCAAGAAAGTTCTCTGAGGCTGAGAGGAATTGGAATGTATGGGAGAAGGAAGCCTTCGCTGTCAAAGCAGCCCTCACTAACTGGCGACATTGGCTAGAAGGGGCAAGGCACCCTTTCGAGGTGTGGACTGATCATAAAAATCTGGAGGCCCTTCGAAGCCCCCGCAGACTGAATGCCAAACAATTACGATGAAAAAGAAAAGTATGGCCGTTTCTGCAACCGCAGTAGAGACAAGGGAGGGGTTACCCACAGAAACGTCTGCACTCTATGTGCACGCCACAACAATAATGAATGATTATACAATTTTCAAAGTGCAAGTGCCTCTTGTTCATTGAGCCAATATTGCAATTCATACAAAGACCATTGCTCATAGGACAATTCATACATGTGCAAATCGTACAAGTGCAAAATCATACATGTGCAATTTCATTTCTGGTGCAGTACAACTCTACAATACCAGGTATATAAATAATACAATGAATTTTATACAGCTTCACTCCTTCCTCTCCTTCAACTAGTTCTTCCCAAAGGTGGTGTAAAGCCCAAATAAATTCCAAAGGAGGGAGTGGAGACCGCCACGCTCAATCTGGGGCCGGCTACGAACGCAGATTTCGTGCCACCTTCTTCAGGAGCGTGCCATAAACACTCCCCAGTAGAATGTCACCACCACATTTCTCTCATCGCCTGGTTAGTAGGTATGCTTGTTCTCTTCTTCTCTCTTCCTAGGAGCGAGGTGGCGGAGCTTGGGAGATGGCTTGCACCTTGCTATCCGTTGGGTGGATTCCGTCTGCATCGATGAGGAATCCTAGGAACTCTACTCTGGGCACGCCGAACTGGCACTTCTCCTTCTTTACCTTGAGTCCCATGTCTTGGAGGCGGCGCAGCACTTCCCGGAGCCTGTCGGAGAGCTCGGAGGGGGTGGATCCCGCGATCAGGACGTCATCAAAGTACGGAATGACGCCTGGGATTCCCCGCAGCAACCCCTCCATGAGTCCCTGGAAGATGCCTGGGGCTACGCTCACCCCAAATTGGAGTCTCTTGACCTTGAACGCTCCGCGGTGGGTCACTATGGTTTGCGCCTCCGCGGTAGCTTCATCCACTGGCAGTTGCTGGTATGCTTGTGCCAGGTCGATCTTTGCAAATATGCGTCCCCCCACTAAAGATGCCAGAAGGTGGCTGACCACCGGCACGGGGTACGCGTGTTGTTGCAGTGCTTTGTTGATAGTGCACTTGTAGTCCGCGCAGATTCGCATGTCCCCGTTGGCCTTGATGGGTGTGACGATTGGTGTCTCCCAGCCGGCATGCGACACGGGCTCGAGAACTCCCTGTGTGATCAGGCGGTCCAACTCCTCATCTATGCGCGGCTTGAGGGTGAAGGGGACCCGGCGTGCCTTGAGGCGGACTGGCGCTGCAGTTGGATTCAGGTTGAATGAGAGGGGCGGGCCCTTGTAGCAGCCGAGGGACCCATCGAACATGCCGGGAAATTCTTCGCAGACTGCCCGGATGCCTGATTGGCTGACTTGTTGGACCCCGGTGACGTGGATGCCCAACGCCTCGAACCAATCAAGCCCCAGCAAACTGGTGAGGCGCCCCTTGACTACAACCACACGGAGGGGGCCCTGGAACTGCTTGTAGCTGACCTTGACTAGGCCAACTCCTGCCACTGGAACCCGTCGTCCCTGGAAGTCCGTCAGGATCAGGTCGCTTGGCTCTAGGCGCTTGCTCCTCCCGCCGGTGCACACTCGGTCAAAGAGGTCCTTCGAGATGATGCATAGTGCTGACCCGGAGTCCACTTCCATCTCGCATGGCGTTCCCTCGATCTGCACTGTGACGCGTATCTTTGGCTGTACTGTCGCCTTCGTGCTCAGGACAAGAGTCCTGACTGCGTGCTCCTCTATGGCATTGCACTCGTTGGACCGGCGCAGCCCCTTCTCTGCTGGTCACCTCGGTGGCGGGGAGCTTCCCTTCCTGGCTGTCCTGCAGGCGCGTGCGATGTGGCCCTTCCTCCTGCATGCTCGGCATTCTGCATCTCTGAATGCGCAGTACCGCCTCTCATGGGTCCCTCCACAACTGGCACATGGAGGCCCCCTGTACTGCTGCTGCTCGGAGCGCCGGGATCTGGTGGCTTGCGTCCGGTTGACTTCGTCATCCTCCTCGGTGTCGCTCGCGAGGCCCTCGTGGTGAATGGGTTCTGCTCGTTTGGCCAAGGTCGGGCTGCGCGACAGCCGCACCTCCTTGGTGGACCGCTCGGCCGTCTCCGCTGCGAGGGCTTCCTCCAGGGCCTCTTTAAACGTGAGCGTCTTCTTTGCAAACAGGCGCCGCTGCAGCTTCTCGTCCCGCAGACCGCACACCAGTCTGTCTCGCAGAGTATTCTCGAGGTCTGGGAAGTTGCATTTCCTTGCTGCTTTCCGTAAGGCGGTAACAAAATTGCTAACGGACTCGCCATGTGCTTGGTCTCGCTTGTGGAAAACGTGACGGCTGGCAACTTCCGACGGCTGCGGTGAGACGTGGTCTCGGAGCTTGTCTTTGATCTCGCTGAACGCCAATGCCTGGAGCTGTGCTGGCGCTACGAGCGCCCGGGCGATCTCGAACGTGGTTTTCCCACAGACACTGAAAAACGTGGCCCTTTGCAGCTCAGCGTCTTTCAGCTTATTTGCTTCAAGGTAGAATTCGAACCTCGCAATGTAGGACTCCCAGTCCTCGGAGGTTGAGTCAAAAGGCCCAAAGTGGCCCGCGGTAGCCATTGTCCCCTTGCGCTGGCGGAGGGGCGAGCGAGTGCGGCTGGACAAGGCGACAATTCCTTGCTGGGCGTGATTCAGCTCTGTGGCGCGGGGCTGCTTACCCGCATGTAGTGATTTTGCTCTGGGCACTCCTCTTGCGGGGCTGCATACCCGTGCTGCATCCCACCTTCGTCGCCAGTATTAAGTACTGGGGTAGGCCCCGCAAGTGATTCAGCCAGGCAATGACTTCAGCTCATAGTATAGTTTATTGTACAAGAGAAGAACAACTGGCCCCGAAAGGGCCACAATATATACACTCCCAACTCCACCCCATATCCATAACAACCCAATAAGAACGTGAGCTTTAGGATCCTTCATTTGCATGCACACAACAAAAGACATCCTGTTTACTTGATTGCAATTGGCCCCTGTCTAAGGAATAACGATTGGTTGCTGACATCCCAATTCCTGCTAGGATTGGTTACCTTAGGAGCCTAGTTCTCCTTGAAGCTAGCTCAATACATAACAAGATGGATCCAACCATTGCATCTTTGTTCTAGTAGCTTTTGCTGCAACCTGAAATTTTTTTGGTACCCTCAGCTAAATCTAATTAAGGCTGAAAAGCACCCTCTTTGCTACAATCTTTTATAGCAGTCTTCAGACTTAAGTCTTCTGTCATACCAGAAAACATCTTTTGACCTCCTTCCCATTTTTTTATTTTGCTTCATACGCACATGAAGAAATGTTCTGGGAAACTTGGAACTTTAATTACTACTTTGTTGTGTTTTGCTTGATTGTAACAAAGGTATTACTCTACTGTTGCTCTTAGATTTCATCATAAACAATTTCTGTATTGTATAGTGGGGCAAACAACAAATATCCAGTTTCCTTTAACCAGATGGTTTCTTTATTAACAGTAACTGTAAGGAAGATAACTTGGGATAGAATTATAGAGTTGAAAGGAATAAGAGGTATAACAATACTTAACTATAAGGCTGTTTTCTTGTCCACTAGATCCAAGATTGTCCTGGCCTGATCCTGAACAGTTGTTGGTAGGCCCTGCGCTCCTGCAGGCTCTTACTAGAGAAAATGAAATTGGGTCTCTCCTGCTTGCACTGAGGCCTGTTGGGTTAGCTTCTTAAAGGGGCAATACAAAACTTCATCAAAACTGAAATCTTTCTGGAGGAATTCAGTAGAATCGATTTAACTCTGAAATGTAAGGAGCTGGCTATAGTTTGGTAGTCTCTCTAATCCAGTAGCAGGAGAGTTAATATTTTTTATTGTTGACAAAAGTGAGTCCAAGGAAGTAAGAGGATTAGCAGCCTAGCTGCGAATTTAACTGGCCATATTTAGTTCAAAATTTATATATCAGTGGGAGATGGATTTGCAACTAGACTATTAGATCACTGTGAAAAACAGTTCTTTGACTGTGTCCATCCCAGTGAGTTCCTTGGCTCATACATAATAGGCAATACAGGGCTCATTTGGAGCCGGAACGCACAGGAACGGCGTTCCGGTAGGTCTAAAAAGAGGTCACGTGGGTTTTCGCCCCGCCCACGTGATTTCCTCCGAGTGCAGGCTGAGTGGTGCTGGGCTCCAAAGGAACAGTAAGCTGCTTGGATTCATTCTGCCCTGCTCTTTTACTTTCATTTGTGACTGGTGGGGGGGAGAGAGAAAATGAGTGAATGCCGAGTGGTGCTGGGCTCCAAAGGAGCGCAAGCTGCTTGGATTCATTCTGCCCTACTCTTTTACTTTCATTTGTGACGGGGGGGGGGAGAGAATGCCGAGTGGTGCTGGGCTCCAAAGGAGCGCAAGCTGCTTGGATTCATTCTGCCCTGCTCTTTTACTTTCATTTGTGACTGGGGGGGGGGGGGAATGCCGAGTGGTGCTGGGCTCCAAAGGAACGCAAGCTGCTTGGATTCTTTCTGCCCTGCTCTTTTACTTTCATTTGTGACTGGGGGGGGGAGAATGCCGAGTGGTGCTGGGCTCCAAAGGAACGCAAGCTGCTTGGATTCATTCTGCCCTGCTCTTTTACTTTCATTTGTGACTGGGGGGGGGGGAATGCCGAGTGGTGCTGGGCTCCAAAGGAACGCAAGCTGCTTGGATTCTTTCTGCCCTGCTCTTTTACTTTCATTTGTGACTGGGGGGGGGGGGACAATGCCGAGTGGTGCTGGGCTCCAAAGGAACGCAAGCTGCTTGGATTCATTCTGCCCTGCTCTTTTACTTTCATTTGTGATGGGGGGGGGGGAGAGAATGCGAAGTGGTGCTGGGCTCCAAAGGAAGCAAGCTGCTTGGATTCATTCTGCCCTGCTCTTTTACTTTCATTTGTGATGGGGGGGGGGGGAGAGAATGCCGAGTGGTGCTGGGCTCCAAAGGAAGCAAGCTGCTTGGAATTCATGCTGCTTTATTTTCATTTGTGACTTGAGAGAGTGAGTGAGTGGGTGCAAGCAGGGCTGGCACTCCAGAGGAGAGTAAGCTGCTTTGAGTTCATTCTACTTTAAGGAAATACCTGGAGACTTTTGCAGAAAGGGGACTGAGGGGTGGATGTTGCCTTCTGACACACTTCCGGTGATGTTAGGGGGTGTGGCATATGCTAATGAGTTATGCTAATGAGTTATGCTAATAAGTTCCTGTAGTTATTTTTATAGGAAATGACCCCTGGAAATACTTAAATGTCAGAGGACTTAAATGAAGACATCAATACTGGTATGATTAAAGCGGAACAGAGAACAGTTCATACACCATCCATGGGAAATCCACTTTCCATCATGAGTAACTCAGGAGTTCTATCAACTTGAACACTGTTACATCTTTCTTCCAGATAATGCAGCAACCTAACTTGTGTTGTTTCTTTGGCAAAAAGGCATAGCCTGATGAGAGGCAACCCACAGGGAAAAGATGGGTCAGTAATCTCTAGCTGTTACTTATGCAGTGCTCTGTCTTTATGTAATAATTTGCCTGGTTACCTAACCCATGGTCACTTGTTAGAATGAGCAATGATTCCATGATCAATTAGATTTCAATGACAATTATGACTCTGAGTTTTAAGAACTAGGGTCTTATGGGTCTTATAACTAGACATGGGCACAAACCAAAAATATTTAATGAATCCACAGTTCGTGATTCGGCGCTAATGACAATCCCAAAGCTGTGAACCGCAATGGACATTTCCTGTTGCCGAACCAGTTCGTGGTTCGTGGTGCTCAGAACAGCCCCCGTTGCACTTAGAGAGCCCATATTCACAGGGAGTGTGTAGCAGGCTCTCCTCCAGCCAGCACCCAAGGTTGGTCAAAATTGCAATAAAGATCTTGGAGTTATACCCTCTCCAATCTGAGGCCCCCAGGAAACTCCCACAAAAACCCAAGCTCAATTATACTTTCTCTGTCTCTCCCCAAAGGCTAGCAAGTAGCAAGCAACAGCTCTCACACTCCACTATTTGCTGAAAGTGAAAGCCAGCCTAGGAGCGCAGTGCTTTTTATAAGCTGAGGTCCCATAGAGCAATGCAGGAAGTCTGTGTTTGGCCGTCAGAGCTGCCTATCAGGGTTTGCAGGGATGAGATTGGAGTGCCCGTGGCTACAGAACACCCCCTCCCTCCCCCAGGTGTCTTCTCCCAACTTGTAACCACTTTGCAGCTCCATGGTTGGAAGGAAGACCTGCCCGATCAAGGTAAGCTGGGCTTCGATTCGGGTTTCCAGGGCGACAGAAGGAGCGCAGACAGAGTTCAGGCATTCCCCTGGCTCCATTTCCAGGGGAACTGATTGATGGCGCCTGACTGTCTGGCTTCCTGAACCGCGGCCAAATGCACCAAACCAGGCTTCTTCCAAATGCTGGTTTGTTTGCTGTGGACAATCACGAACTGCCGGATCGTGATTGCGTGATTGCCAATTTTGTGGGTTTTTGAAGTTTGTAATGTGGTTCGTGCCCATGTCTACTTATAACACAATCATATGAACTTCGGGAGGATACTGTGCCTCAATGGAGTTTTAGGATGTTAAACTGCTCCTGAGACCCATATTTGGTGCAACAACAGTCACAAGTGCTACAGCACTGACAGTAGAGACCTTTGCCTAATCCTATGCTTTGAAAATGGCACTACATTCCTTTTGCAGGGGTGCTACGTCTATGAGACTTGTCCCCAAAGAGAGCTATCTTTAGAAAGTCTATTCAAAATCCTACTCAGGTCTTAATGGGGCTTACTTCCAGGAAAGTTTTCTTGGGATTGCACTGACAGAGACTGGTACAAACCTCTGTTGTTTGCTTTTCTCCCCCATCATAATTGCAAAAAAGTTACCGCTTTGTTGATTGATGAATGTTGTGTTATTTTTTGAAAAAATTAATTAAAATTATTTTAAAAAAATAATAATTGCAAAAAAGCAGATAAAGGCAAGCAGTTACCAAACACAATGATATTTTAAATTTTAAAAGATTAACTCATTCATAATTTATGAATAAGAGGAGTCCATGAACAATGATAAAAACTTGTTTTACAGCAGGACATTGGAAAAGATGTAATCTGTCTAACAACAAAATATTATAAAATTGTCAGTGATCAATATAAATACAGAACAAATGATATCTGGCTGGTTTTGCAATGTGTGCATCTGGATTCATTATATGAAGTACAAACCAGTAGTATACTCCATCAATGCCCACTTACCTAAATTCACTAACTTTACATAGGTTAATTTTCCCATCAGAATATATATCCCAAACTTTAACTTACTTCTGTGCCTTGGAAACAATACAAATTAATTCATCCTCTGCTACAGATAACAAATAAATTGCAAGATCTTTTAGAGAACATTAGAAAATATTAATGAACACACTGGGGACGTGATGATCTATTCCATTAATTCTTTTCAGAATTAAATGATTGAAATCTTGTATTCTCTCTCCCAGATCCACCATAAATCAAAATAAGTACCCTCCAGCCACCACCTTTCCAGCATCTAACAACTTCCAAAGAATGTGTTTAAGATACCATTCATAATGTCTTTGAATTACAATTCTCTAAGACCCAGACATACTGATTTAAAAGGTCAGTTTTCTATTGAAAAGATGTGTGGTTGACAAGCAGAGAAAAACATGTAACTGCTCCACATTGGGGCCAGGTTTTAGCCATGGCTGAAGAACTTGCATTGCTGTGGCCTAAAATGAATAAAATCAATAAAGTTACTGAATCGAATGTATATATGAGTGGAAAATATTTTAGGATCTCAATTTCCCTTCATAGAATCATAGGGTTGGAAGGTACCTCTAGGGTCACCTAGTCTAACCCCCTCCACAATGCAGGAAATTCACAACTACCCCCCGACTGTCCCAGTGACCCCTGCTTCATGCCCAGAAGATGGCAAAACACCTCCAGGATCCCTAGTCAAACTGGCCTGTGAAAAATTGCTACCTGACCTCAAGGTGGCAATTGGCATTACCCTGGGTCACAAGAACTAATCACTGAGGTAACCCTTCCTGCCCTCCCGCTCATGATCTGCCCAGGTTCACAGAATCAGCATTGCTGTCAGATGGCCATCTAGCCTCTGCTTAAAAACCTCCAAAGAAGGAGAGCCCACCACCTCCCCAGGAAGCCTGTTCCTCTGAGGGACTGTTCTGTCAGGAAGTTCTTCCTAATGTTTAGCTGAAAGCTCTTTTGATTTATTTCAAGCCGTTGGTTCTGGTTTGACTGTCTGGGGCAGCGAAAAACAACTCTGCACCATCCTCTATATGACAGTCTTTCAAGTACTTGAAGATGGTTATCATACCACCTCTCAGTCGTCTCCTCTCCAGGCTAAACATTCCGAGCTCCTTCAACCTTTCCTCATAGGACTTGGTCTCCACCATCTTCATTGCCCTCCTTTGGACATGTTCCAGCTTGTCTATATCCTTCTTAAATTGTGGTGCCCCAAACTGAACACAATACTCTAGGTGAGGTCTAACCAGAGCAAAGTAGAGCAATACCATCACTTATTGTGATCTGGAGACTATACTTCTGTTTATACAGCCCAGAACCGCATTTACTTTTTTAGCTACCATATCACAGTGCTGACTTGTGTTCAGTGTATGGTCTGCTAAGACCCCTAGATCCTTTTTGCACATACTACTGCCAAGACAAGTCTCCCTTGTCCTATAATAATGTATTTGATTTTCCTTCCTAAATGCAGAACTTAGCATTTATCTCTGTTGAAATTCACTTTTTGTTTTAGTCCAGTTTTCAGCCTGTCAGGATCATCCTGTATCCTTACGCTGTCTTTGACCGTATTTGCTACCCCTTCAATTTAGTATCATCTGCAAATTTAATAAGCATCCCCTCCATTCCTTCATCCAAATCATTTATAAAAATGTTGAACAGAACAGGTCCAGGACTGATCCCTAAGGAACTCCACTTGTCACTCTTCTCCAAGAGGATGAGGAACCATTAATTAGCACTCTCTGAGTGCAATCTGTCAACCAGTTACAGATCCACCTAATAGTGATAAGATCTAAAACACATTTTACCAACTTATCAACAAGGATATTATGTGTAACCTTATCAAAAGCCTTACTGAAATCAAGATAAACTATGTCTACAGCATTCCCCTGATCAAGTAAGGTACTAGTAACTTTCTCCAAAAAAAGAGTTTAGTCTGACATAACTTGTTCTTGAGAAACCCATGCTGGCTCTTAGTAATCACAGCCATCCTTTCTAAATGCTCAACGACTGATGATTTATTCTAAGACGTTTCCAGGTATAGATGTCAAGCTGACGGGTCGGTAGTTACCTAGATCCTCCTTTCCCCCCTCCTTGATGGGGACAACATTTGTCTACCTCCAGTCTTCTGGCACCTCACCTGATCTCCAAGAATTCTCAAAAATAATGGACAGAGGCTCAGAAGTTACATCTGTGAGTTCTTTTAGTACCCTTGGGTGGAATTCATGGGGCCCTGAGGACTTAGTTTCATTTAAAGAAACTAGGAGTTTACATACTACCTCTATGCTGATCCTAGGCTGTAACTCCCTTCCCCCATCATGTGTTCTGTTATTGCCATGCTGAGTACCATTTCCCTTGCAGGAGAAGACTGAGGAAAAGTAGGAATTGAGCAGTTCTGCCCTCTCTTCATCGCCTTCAGATACCTTCATCTTCTGTGGCACTCCATTCCTCCATAAGTCTCCCATTTAACTTCTCAGTTCTATAAACATTCTTTGTTTTGGCCTGACTTCCCTCTTCCAATGATCCTTACTGGTTCACTTAACTTCTGTTTGTTTCTTCTTTCCCATATTTACCAAGGAAACAGTCTTCCTGAAGACAGAACATGTACTTTTGCCAAAACAGTTCAAAGACCTCTGAAAACTAAAAAGAATGGCTTGCTCCTTCCTTGTCCTTAACACTCTCTCAATGTGCTGTCTCTGTCTTAATATTATGTAGGTCTGGTATCCCTTTCCCCAGTGCAGTTGTTTAATATACAGTGTCTACTTCTCAGGCAGTTTATAAAGCAAAAGCCAGATAAATGTTCGTTGTAATTCAAGGGCAATGGGTTTCAGCTGTATCTTGGCTCAAATAGTTGGTCGTCCTTGTTTAAGCATAAATTATGATGGGACATCTGTTCCATAAATTATCCCAGAATTATTTTACTGGTGTGCTTACTATTTATTACAGTCTTGGGAAACAAATGCTGAGATGGCTTATAGCCCAGTCCACAGATCTATACAAGGGTTTTTACAAAAACCTCTGTGTGACAAATCTATTTGTCTTGTATGCATGTAGGCTCTGTGTATATGATTAGGAACCCATATTTTAAATCTCCATTGTTCCCAGTTGTGAAACAAGCAGAACCAGTGTCTTGGATACATGCAGGCTCTTTCATACATTGTGCTGCACTTACATAGAGTGTGTGGAGGGTGCACACAGGCATGAGTGGGTGCAATCTTGCTCCCCCTCTATGCCTGTGGACAATATATTTCTATAACACATGAACAATCTTCTAGTTCTGAAGAGTTTTGAGAAAAAATGGCTTTTAAAAGTGATTTGGCCAGCTCAAGCAGTGTGATAAATGATGATGTAATGGTTAGAGTTTTAGACTAGGATCTGGGAGATTTCAGGTTCGAATCCCCCGCTGCCATTGAGGCTTCCCAGGTAACCTTAGGACAGCCACATACTCTTGGCCTTATGTACCTCACAGGTTTCAGGTAGGTAGCCATGTTGGTCTGTAGTAGAAGAGCAAGATTTGAGTCAGCTGACAAAGAGATCTTTGACTTTCAAGAGCTCATATCCTTGAAATCTAGTTGGTCTTTAAGGTGCTATTGAACCCGAATCTTGCTGTTCTACTTCACAGGGTTATTGTGAGATAAAATGGAGGAGAGAAAAATGATGTGAACTACTTTGGGTCTGTATGGTATAAATAACATAATATAAATAAAGTAAAATAAATAAGTCAAATGTGGCATGCTACAAAGAAAGAGACAATTGCCCAGGGCAATAACTCTTCCTAAATGAAAAACAAACAGTAAAAGTAGTTATAGGTGTATTGTCCCACTGCCCTTTGGCTTTGGACAGTGCTTTGGCTAATTATTTGAATGTGTTTTCAGATTCCCTGTTGAAACAACTGTTTTTATTACAGCTAGAACCCCATATTAGTAATACAGGCCAAAACTGAGTAATGGAGATACTGTGTTGGTTGTAAGAGCTGTGCTATGTTTGTAGAGTATAGCCTCATTGCAGGAAATGAGTGAATGAATATTACAGATGTAAATAGAAGGGCTTAGGCAACATAACAAATGGCTCATTGCTCCCATAAATAGGCAAAAAATGCTGTTATATCTTCTATTAGTTGGGTCTTTTCCCGTAAGGGTGGCCAGTTCTGAAAAGTGGGATAGGGTTGCCAGCTCATCACACAGTTGAAGGAAATTGTGTTTGGACTTTTTATTTATTTTATGGGTAAACAATAAGCAGACTGAGATATATTGTATTGATTTATGTTAAGAAATAGTTTGCAGGGCATAAAATGGTATGATGTCAGAAATTAATCATTTGATTCCCTGGAGCATACATTTGGAAATTTTGGACTTTTCTTAGTTTTCTAACTGTTGTTGTTTAAAAAGACAGAGCTGGTGGAGATCGCTCCTCAGAGAGTTTGTTAATTTCATCTTCACCTCCTTGAATGGGAGGTGAAATTGGATAGAGCCTTTGGGGAGGTGAAGATGAAATCAGGGCCAGCGTGCCCATTGAGGCCAGGTAGGCAGTGGCCTCAGGGCATGAGGGCACCAGAGGGGTGTCGGGGGCAGAGGTGCGCGCTGTGGTGCTGGCGTTGCAAGAACAACAAGTACTCAAAAATGCAAGCTAATGGGCAGGAGAAAGGAGACGTTTTTAAAGGATCCAACGAAGCTGTAAAACAATCCCTGGTCATTAACAGTGTTGATGGGAAGGTGTAGAAATGGCCTGGTGCCCAAGGGATTTTAAAAGCATCCCCTATTGAGTATGGGTCCTTGCCTGCCATGGAGCACAGCTGTTGCACTTTTGCATTGGCTTGCATGGTGAAGAGATCCACTACAGGCCACAGTTGAAAAACTGGAAGGAGGTATTTCATGCCCAGTGACTATTCGTGTTGTGAATAAAACACCATGCTGAGGGCTTCTGCCTTGATATTTTTCAAAATAGAAGCCCCAAAGGGAGATGTAATAGTACAACCAAATAGAAAAGTCTCCCAATAAATATTTAAATTGTTTAATCAAAAATTTTAAGAGGTGAAAAAATGTGTAAAGTGCTCAATGTATATGATAAATAGCAATAAATACAATTAATATATAGTTCACACAAAGTAGTCAATTACATCTGCAACATTAGCAGCATAACAGCTCATACATGTACAGACCATGTAGATGATAAAAGTCCTTCTGATAAGTAGATGTAACAGTGAATCCATTTGTGTAAAAGGGGTATTGCCGTCTGGAATCCTCCTGAGACTCCCACAGAAAGAGGCAACAAGCAAAGCGCAAAGTGCAACCAAATCTTCAGTCTATCCTAAGAAGTATATCTTGTATAGCTGTGGGATGCTGCTGGGGGCAGGCTCTGCCCAACAATCTGCTAGCCGTGATGGTTTTGTTATCCAAGCTTTTTCAAGGGCAACAGTCTATGATCCAAACCAAGACGGACCAGATGACAATACACATTTTGTAAACATATTCAATAAAATTATAATTCTGTTGGTTACAACTTACATAGCGGTGACTCTTATTCTTACAACTGGATGTTCCTTCTTCCCTTTCGACTGATGCAGTTTCCATGAGGCAATGAAGCACCACCTCTCTAACATATCTTAAAGGAGACCACACCATTACCAGTTTAAAGCAATCTACAGGTTCTGTACCGTATGCATTATAAAAAGCTAGACAAGTCTCAATCTAAATTAAGACCATTTGATCTGGAACCCAATTCGAATATCCAAAAGGACTCTCATTGAAGTAATAAACGTTGTGAAATTCTACCTTCTCTATCTTGTACCACTTCTAACACTACAAACCTCAGGTCCCTATGGCACTGTAAAAAGTGAGTTGTTAAAGGATCCTCTACTACTTTTCTTCTGATTTTTGACTGATGCTCCTGTATCCTTATCCTTACCACTCGGAGTGTACTTCCTATATTGAATGCCCTACAGGGGCATTCAATGAAATAGACCACCCCATGTGTGTTACACATAGAGAAAACCCTTAATGTGATCACTCGGCTGGGAATCTGTACTGTTACTGAATTCCCTGTCATGCTGGTGGTGCACACACTGCAGTGCCCACAGCTAAAATGTACCACTGGGCCATCATTGGCTCTGCCTCTGGGTTTCATATCCAAGTGGACTAAAATGTCTCTAAGGCTGTTAGTTTTTTTGAAACCCACAAGAGGTGTAAGCTCACATCTGGGCAAATGTTCCAGCAAATGCCAGTGTTGGCTGATGATACTCATGATTTTGGGGGCTAAAAATGTATAATTCAAGGACCAACGGATTCTTTGTTCCTCCCTTTTCTGCTTGCCTCTTAATCGTTCTTTCTATTCCCACTGCTCTTAATTGGGCTCTGCGAACTATTTTCTTAGGGTATCCTCTCTGTAGAAAGTTGTTAAACAAGTTGGAACTCTCCTTGATGTAATTCAGTCTGGAGGTGGAGTTTCTACAGAGGTGCAGAAATTGACCATATCGTATATTATTTTTTAATTGGAACAAATGGTGGGAGGTGTAATATAGATAGGAATTGTAATCTGTCGCTTTCTTAAACAATCGCACTGCCAGTCCATCAGATGACTTATAGACTACAACATCTAGAAAACTAATTTGATTCATATTACTTTCTCCTGTATATTTTATTTTGGGGTCCAGATTATTCATCCAACTGATAAAGTCATTAGTTACTTCAGGAAAAATAGGAAAAATGTCATCAATATAACGATGATAATACACAATGTCACTGAAGAAGGGATTCTGCTGATCGTTTAATATGTTTAATTTTTCCAATTTACTTATATAGAAGTTGGCAATGGAAGGTACCACAGAGCACCCCATTGCCACTCCTCTCACTTGGAGGTTATTTCACAATGTTTATTATTTCAACAAGAGTCCTTTTGGGTATTCGAACTGGGTTCCAGATCTCCTAATGGTCTTAATTTAGATTGGGACTTGTCTAGCTTTTTATAATGCATATGGCACAGAAACTGTAGATTGCTTTAAACTGGTAATGGTGTGGTCTCCTTTAAGATATATTAGAGAGGTAGTGCTTCATTGCCTCATGGAAGGACTTTATTATCTACACAGATTGTACACATATGAGCTATTATGCTGCCAATGTTGTGGATGTAATTGACTACTTTGTATGAACTATTTATTAATTGTATTTATTGCTATTTATCATATACATTGAACACTTTACACATTTTTCACAACCTAAAAATTTTGATTAAAAAATTTAAATAGTTATTGGGAGACTTTTCTATTTGGTTAGTATTTTTCAAAACAGCTATGTGAATATCTTGGGGAAGTATGTTGTTCTGAATGGCCCACTCCTACAGGGCTGTGGCTTCGGCTGTTGATGTAAGTGATGCCGTTCCCCCTTGCTTGTTCAGGTAGTATAACACTGTGGTATTGTCAGTGTGAATTTGGGTGTTGGTAAGACTGTGGACCTTGGAAGTGAGTCCTTGCTTGCTGATGCTGCTGTGGAGTAATCACTGTCAGTGACTTAGCTGTTTGGTGGTTTTTCTTCATTTTAGTTAAAGAGTCATCTGGGAACAACAGAGCACCTTCAAAGGGGAAGTCCTCGATGCAACTTTTCTTATCCAGGGGGAGCGGTGTAGATCGCAATCAGGTGTGACAGCGCATAACAATGGCTGACGCCATAGACCTGGTGGAACAATCAGTGGCATGCTTCCCCGCTGTCATCTGTTGTTTTGCAAGTCTGGTGGCCAATTTCACTGAACCAATTTCACTAAGGCTCTATGGTCATCAGGAAGTTTTTGCAAAAAATTAAGAGAGTCTCTCCCTTAGGTGCAGATTATATGAACCCATTATAGTTTGATAATAGGCAATTCTGAAATTCAAAGATGCAGTAGAGTAGACTTTACGCATTACTGCATCAAATTTCCTTCCTTCACAGTCAGTTGGCACTGACAAAGATCCATGTCTGTACCTAGTTTGTACCTCTTCAGCCACCAGAGACGATGGGCGTGGGTGGTTGAACAGGAATGGACAATCCTGTTGATTCAACTTATAGTATTTTTCAATCTTCTTTGATATTGCTGGAATTGATGCAGGAGTTTGCCATACTGTATGGGCAATATCCAATAGATCCTCTACAGGTGGAAAGGCAAGATGCAGGTGCATCAGTGTACAGAGATTGTAGGATCTTACTTTTTGGCTTGGAGGTTGATGAAGAGACATCCAATTCTAATGTTCTAGCCATACGTAGCATCTGTTCTGAAAAGAGCCTGTAATCCTCATTAGGAGAGGCAGACCCCGATTCACCCACTCTCTCCTCCAGAGAAGGGTCAGAGGCCAAATCAGAGGAAACTTCAGAACGAGATTCTAAGTCCTCTTCCTCCTCTGAATTCAAGAAATCAGGTACCTGTTGTCGGATCCGCTGTGGAACTGACAATCGATCTTGCCCAATAGGTGGAGGGGCCACAGGTGCTGGAACTGTAGGTTTCATTATTGGAACTGTAGGTTTCATTATTGGAACTGGTATAATTGGAACCGGCTGAGGGTGCTGAAACGGAGGAACTTGAGGGCGTTTAAAAGAAGGGAGTACTCAAGCTAATTGGAGCCAGGTAAGAAAATCTTGCCAGTTACTCACGCCTCCCATCCCTGGTGCCAGCAGCCAAGATGAAGCCAATTGTGTTGGAGGCGCAACTTGTTGAGGCCAGTGAGGGAACGTAGGCTGTTGTGGAGTTGTTAGTTGACTTGGAAACAGAACCAAAGGTGGATCCACAGACAGTGTTGGAACTGGAAATTCCTCCTGAGGTAAGTATCCCTCATCTCCTTCCTGAAAAAGAGGAGCCAGAGGTGGCGATGGTGTGTGCATCGGTTCCCTAACATCCTCTTCCAATAGAATGGTTGGAGGCAATGATGGCGACCGGAGCAGAGCAGCTTTGACTGAAGACTGCACGCTTTTTAGTTCTTGGTCTTGCCTTCGCTTTCTTTGGAAGGGGTTGCGAAGAAACCCTCTTTGATTGCTCACCACTAGAATGCTCTTTCTTCCATGTTGAAGAATGAGAGGGATCACTGGTACTGGAACACAGATCCGACGGAGATGGTCCTGGAACCAACAGTGCCTGTTTTTTCAGATCCGATGGTTGCTCAGTCAAAACCGATGCCATTTGGTCTTTAACGGGTGATATCTCTTTCATGGTAGATTGCTTCGCTGCTGGTTTTTGAGGGCCTTGAAGCACCTTTCCCCATTAAGCTGCCTTTAATTGGGAAGTTCTGTCACTCCTTGCCTTATGAATGAATTTTGGACAATGCCGGCAGGAAGAGGACTTTTGCTCAGACATAATAGGCAAAGATCATGTTCATCGGTGTGAATCATTTTAGTCTCACACAGAATACTTTTCGAATAACAATTTGGATGATGAAGAAGACATTTCTACTCTAACTACTAACAAACTGCACTAGCTACACTAAGAACCTCTCTTGACGGCGGCGAAGGAATGTTGAGGGAATGTTGGGGTGCTCAGTCTAGACATCTGTTTTTGGTGGGAAAATCTCTGCATGTGCAGTGAGGGCTGAGCGCCCCCTTAGTGATTTTAAAAGCTACAAAAATCTCTCCATGGCCAGCCTGCACATGTGCAATCCCAATGTGGGACTGCACAGAAGGACGATGACAAATGTTGAGCGACCAGCAGTTCATGACAGAAGAATGAGAGGCTCAGACATCTCAGAGTGGGTGTCTGATCCAAGAGCATGCGTACAACTATGGAGGAAGGGTAGCCCATTTATACTGTGGAATGTACCTTTGGGCAGGATTACATCTTCTGCCCCAAAATAATAACTTAATGTCTGTCTCCGGGGCAAGGCAATAAAACTGGGAAGGTTTGATTAAACTTCCCTGGGTGTTACTAAAGTTATCAATGATGATTGATAACCCACAATGGCTGGATGGGAGTGGCTATCAGAGCCATTCAGAGAGTGGATAAGAGGAAGATTGGCAGGGTGTGGAGGTGATTAATCCAGGAACTCCTGAAAGATCTTGTTGTTTTAGGATCTTTGCCCATCTCTGGAGGTGTGGGGCTGAAAGCTAATGTCTCCTGATGACCCACCTGCCAGTTGTTTTCCAGCTCCTGGCCAGGAGCTGGTAGCCATTTCCTGCCTGGCCGGGTGGTGTCTCTGTGTTTAAAACACATGAGGAGAAGGGCTTATCATATAGCCATATTTATAAGCTTCCTATTAATGTGATGGCAGGTTCGACTGCTAACAAAGCTGGCAATCCTACTGGGAACAATGGGTAGGATTGGTAAAATTCTGGGTCTTCAGTCTATCTGGAAGCCCATAAAGCCAGCCAAATCATGTAGTTTGTTTTCATATGATGTTTGCATTGGGTGTGAGTAATGTGGTAGAGGGAACCATATGAAGTATTTGTCTGAGGCCTGTGGTGGCTCTGACAGCCTTGATTGTGGATGTAAAGTTGGTATGCCAAGCATCTAAATCCTCACAACAGAATTTGGACTCTTGCAGCATTGTGACCTGGAAGCCCTAAGAGGAGAATGAGAACTTGGGGGTGGGGTTTGGGAGAGACACACTGAACATCACATATTGACTTGATTTAGCCTGTGACTTAGGCTGCTTCTTTCTGTTGTTGTTATTAATATGCCCATTTGTGGTATAGAATATTTATAAAAGGTTCTTTATCTTAAAGCATTTTGCAGCAGTCAATAGAGCCATTTCATTTGGGAAACTAGTGCCAGATACATTTTCATTAACTGCTTTCATAGAATTTGGAACACTGTATGGGAATGCAGCCTTCATCAATGAAACACTCCAAGTTATTAATGGAAATGGCCAGCCAAAGATTTTCCCAAAAGAATTGATTTTTTTTGTTACTTAAGAGTGATTGAAAAATTACAGACTCTGCAGTGCTTACAAGGGAAATAATATGCAGATGTTTCTCCTCCAGTGTATAAACCAAGCAGATACTGTTTTTATGGACTGCTTCTCTCTTATACTAATGGAGCTTGCAGAGTTAGAAATCCCAGTTAGACACAGAAAAAAACTTCACAGGAAGTATGTGTCAGTTGTAATGTCACATCCAGCTTTTTGGAGAGAATTTACCTCACTTCTGTCTCATACAGTTATGAACAGATTGAGCATCCATTGCTGGCATCTTGTGGAATGCTGGCCTGCCTCCCTGTCCCTGTCGAAGGCCCAGTCACATGTTACCTTAACTGCACTCTGGTAACTTCCATGTGGTGACCCTCTGTGCCAGGAATTTAATGTGTAGCTTCACTTGCTACATAGAAACACACCATAACAACACGGAGACTCTGCACCAGGAGCTAACAATTCCAAGAGCATCTGGCACTGGTTTAAAATCAACTATATGTCACAGTGGCTCAGAATTATGAGAATTAAATTCCCAACAAACTATACTACAATGGATGCACAGATCTCTTTTCTGTAGCATGGAAACAATCAAACAAAATAATACTTTGGTTGTTGGGGGTTTTCCGGGCTGTATTGCCGTGGTCTTGGCATTGTAGTTCCTGACGTTTCGCCAGCAGCTGTGGCTGGCATCTTCAGAGGTGTAGCACCAAAAGACAGAGATCTCTCAGTGTCACAGTGTGGAAAAGATGTAGGTCATTTGTATCTACTCAGGAGGGGTGGGGTTGAGCTGAGTCATTCTGTAAGAGTTGTAACCTGAGGTTACAGTGAAGCCTCCCGCCATTAGCATTCCACACCCTGGGAAACTCTTACAGAATGACTCAGCTCAACCCCACCCCTCCTGAGTAGATACAAATGACCTACATCTTTTCCACACTGTGACACTGAGAGATCTCTGTCTTTTGGTGCTACACCTCTGAAGATGCCAGCCACAGCTGCTGGCGAAACGTCAGGAACTACAATGCCAAGACCACGGCAATACAGCCCGGAAAACCCCCAACAACCATCGTTCTCCGGCCGTGAAAGCCTTCGACAATACATCAAAATAATACTTTGGCAAATATTTGGGATTGAATAACATCTGGCTTGAATGACAGCATTGTTCCTTAACACCATGGTGGTGGGAGCATGTGATAAGGCAGATGAGTTTTCCAGAATGCCTGACCTCAGCAGATCTGACTCATAACTAGACATGGGCACGAACAGCAATACTAACGAAAAAAGCCCACAAACAGCCCATTCGTCTGTTCACAAATGGGCCGTTTGTGAGTCCCCATTCCAAACTAAAAGGTGGTCGTCACAAGCCTCGTTTGTTGCGTTCGGGAAGCCAGACACTCAGGCACCTTCAATCAATTCCCCTGGCAATGGCAAGGACTGAACTCTGTCTGATCTCCTGGCTTTAACCCTTCAGCTTCCAGCAGACAGTCCAGTTTTTGCCACTCAGAAGAGAAATAGACAGCAAAGGGGGGGCATGGATCGTATCTTTCCTGGGCTGCAATCTCTCTGAAACTTAGGGGGGTCTTCAGAGGACAGTGAGGACTATGTCCCCTGCAAATTTGGTGGGTATTGGACATTGGGAAGGTCAGTTTTGTAACCCCTCAAAGTAGCTTCCAACAGGCAGTATAGTTTTTGCCACTGTGAAGAGAAAATGACAGCAAAGGGGGTGGAGCCAGCTTTCCTGGTGCGAGAGGGATGGAGAGAATCTCTCTGTCCCGCTGGCACTGGGAAGGAGCAGCCCCATGGCGCTGGCTCTGCCCACTGTCAGAGGGAAGAGGAGATTCTCCTCATCTCTCTGACAGAGGGCAGAAATGGCCCTGTGACAGTGGCAGCTCTGCCCGCTGTCAGACTGACCAGGAGATTCTCCTCGTCCCTCTGACAGTGGGCAGAAGCGGCCCCGCGGTGCCACTGGCTCTGCCTGCTGTCAGAGGGACCAGGGGAGTCTCTCCTCGTCCCTCTGACAGTGGACAGAAGTGGCCCCGCAGTGGCACTGGCTCTGCCTGCTGTCAGAGGGACAGAGAGATTCTCTCTGTCCCTGTTGCACCCGGCAGCAGCAGCCCGGCGGCACTGGGGTTGGGCAGGGGAGTGGGGGCTGGGGGTTGTGAGGTGTTTAAAGGGCCCTGCCCCTTGCACTGGCAGGAAAGGGCCCTTTAAACTATCAGCTTGCAGGCGGCAAGGGGGAATCCCCCCTGCCACCTGCTAGCTGATAGTTTAAAGGGACCTTGAAAGGGCCACGAACACTGAACATGTTCGTTAAGGGGACATGTTCTGTTCTATTCATTGTCCATTGTTCATGGATGGCATCGAACAATGAACAGGGTGCTCGGAATTTTTTCCCCCGTTCGTGCCCATGTCTAGATCCTGCTTTAAATCTCTCTAAAAGTTGCCTCTGATGAAATCCTCCTCTTCTATCAGAGGACAAGGACTGTAAGAGATTTGTAAGTAGATGGGAGAACTTTCAAAATTGTGATGGATACTGAGACTATCTGATGGGGTGGAGGAACTTTCTCAGGTCAAATGCTGCTGGAAGTGTCAATTGCTGTTCATTTCATTAGAAGTTAAAACACACTTGCTTTCTCTGGACTGAAGCACAAACTGGTTTCCACATACAGATAGATCATAGAACATGCACAGAAGCCTGCATATATGTTTCACATGTGGGAAAAATTATGCACAATACCATGTGTTACTCATATGTATCCCTGTGTGGCAGCTTGTACACTTGACAATGTGTATCTTTGTTCATAGTGCTATCCACAGAACTTTCTGAATGCCACAATGTTCTGCAATTGCTGCTGTTTTCTGGATTTGGGTGAGGTTTAATTTAATATATTTTACTGGCTGCTTCAAACTATTTTTTTTCTTTCTAAGAATGTGTTGGTTTAAAAATTGTTTGGAACTGAATAATGAATTACAAAAGGCAACATGATCTTTGTTGCAAAAAGAAAAAAATGAAAGGAACAATTCAAGTTCTTTTGGCCTTTTTCTCTTCTCTGCCTGCACCAGCCACTGGGCCAGCACAAGTGTACACTGTAATTCTCAGTTTAAGTACAGAGCATGGTTTCAGTAGTGTATCATTTAGTGAAAGGAAAATGGCCAAGCATGTATTGCAATCTGGTGTACATTGTCTTTAGAGATGCCTACAAATCATATACTTAGAAATAGCTAGGTGCTGTTTCCTAGTGGTTTGAGTGGTCCGGATTAAAACAACATGTATGCATCTGCATTTTTTTCAGTTGCTTTTGATCTTCTGCCATGTGGAGATGCACAAAAGTATTTCTGCTGAATGTATCAACCTATTAGGGAAGAAGCACAAATCGTCTGCATAGATTTAATTGGATGCTACAAATGATCTGTTTTTCTCATTACTTCCCCTGGAAAATAAAAACAGAAAATGTTTGGAACCAGAAAATGCAACTGATTATCATCATTCACTCACTTTGGTCCAGCAAGGTGCACATATAGAAGCAATTTCCACATTTGGGTTCCCTTGCTGCATCAGGAACATCACTTGCAGACTGGCTGTGGATGTTCATCTGTATTAGAATGTACACTGGGATGTGAGGCATTTGTTTTTCATTACATAGAATGGAAGGGGAGGGTCACATATTTCTGCCTACAATGGAATGCACATAGATATGGTGTCCTGAACCTGTGTCTCAGGCTCTGCATGCATTGTTGTGCATATCTGTACCAGGAAGGCAAAATCTTGAATAAGATGGATACAATGGACCACAGTCAAACAGATTTAAGTTTTATTTCAATGTGCTTAGTTGGTGTTGGACAGAGGACTTTGACTTTAAGGCTTTGAGCATTTTTTTAAAAAAAAATCTCATCTTTCCCAACCACAGCTGAGACCAACATACTCACTACTGAACAGTCTCTTCTCTGCAAGATTCTTTAAAAGTGGAATTTCTCTGTGCCTTCATGCCTTCAAGTCCCACTTTGATCTCCTCCCCCTGTGGGAACTAAGGGTGAGGCTGCTACCTTAACTGTAGCTGCTTTGCTCCATTTTTCTTCCTTTTGCCAGCAATGGAGATGCCCTTGAATTAAGGCCTTTGCTATTGTGGCTCTCTCTCCATGGCTAGAAATGCCATTAATTTTGTAGCAAACCTGATTGGCAGCCAGACCTAGTGTGTTCAACATTTGTGATCAGAAGATTCTGATCTCCAACTTTACTGTGTCCCATCCCTGCCAAGACACAGCAATTTTCCTTTGGTGGTGGTGGGAGGGGAGTGTACAGCACTAATGGAGTCTATGTAGGTTTCCAAACAGGCAAATATTGCCCCGACAGCAATTTCAGGTCAGGAAAATGGCAACGGTGGAAGCTGTAATCCCATTTGCTCTATGTATCATGGTCCCAATTCAAAGTAGATCCCTTCATGACTATTAGGAAGTCATCATGGGCATTACATTATTTAGGCATTACATCTCACTTAGGTTCAAGGCAGATTACACAGTGTAAATTGATGCTGTCAATAGGATGAGATTGCTAGGATTGCTAATAAGCAATGAACTAAGATGATAGAAATATGAAGCAAAGCAAAAAAAATTAGACAATGTATTAAACAATGCTGAAAATGGTATTAGATAAGTATAAACCAAGATAATACTTTCAGCAAACAGATAATACAGCCCACAGTCCCATTCTCTTTATTAAGGCACTTCCTCAAACCATTCTGTTATAAAATGCCCTCCTCAGTAATTCTGTTTTACATGCTTTGCATGGTATGGCCACTTTGTGTAATGTGCAGTTAGGGTCTATAGGCACCTGCTTCTCTAGCAACAGACTAGGATCCAACAAGACTCCCAGGCTTTTATGAAAGCATCTATGGTGATGGTGAGACCCCTCATACACCAGCCTTTCACACTCCTTGCCACCCAGATAGGTAGAGTCTACCACATGCCACCTGTCTAGCCTCCACTATAGCAAGCAGAGAGCCCTGACCCAAATCCTCACTGGGTCCCCTCTGTCATCTTTCAGAAGCTCCACCAGTCAGGCAGCCAGTTCAATGTATGCTTCTCCCCAGCTACAGACCAGGGCTACTGGGGAAAAGGGAACTCAGAGGCTACTTTCCTTATATACATGCTGCACTTTACTACCAAGCTCTGCCCAATCAAGATTCTCTCATTCTCCATGGAATTGTCAAAACCTCTGTTACCCAGGTACTTAAATAATCCCCCCTTTAGCTACTATGAGCCTGAGTATGGGAGTGTTCTTAAAGGGTAGCTTGGGGATATTACTATTCATTTAATAAAGATGTTCATTATAAGTTAGTAAATGCTTTTGAATAAAAAAAATCTTATTTAATCTACATTTCTAATGCTGACAATTCCTAGGTATTGGGCTTGGAAATAGGCAAAAGACATTGTGTAGACCATGTGGAAATCCCTCATGAATTTCTTTCAAGAGTCTCTTGGAAAAGGTGCAGCCCCACCTAGCAAGAAAGGTGGCTACAGCCCTGACAGTTTTTCATAGTAACAACCAGCTGCATGATTTTTCTTCTTTGACTGGAAAATGATTTGCCATTGTCAAAGAATTTGCAGAAAATATTAATTTTCAATTATTAAATAAAAATAGAAATGAAAGACTTTCTGTATTTGAATGTAAAATGCTACATATACATTATTAGAACAGCAGAGAGAAATAAGAATAACCCAAAATATAATTGCTGGGGCAAAGGTTGCAACAGCCTAGAAAAAGATAGTAAGTTTGGTGGACAAAATATGCAATCTTTTGATGCTCAGACAGAAGTTGGGAAAAGACAAGGACATCAGGTGCAGGAGACAAGAGGTGACCCATAGAATCATGACTGTAAATGTTAGGGTCTTTTGCTGGGTAATGGAAAAAAAGCAGAACCATTTTTTTATCATCCTCCAAGGGCTAGTGCATGGAACGGATGGAGGACAGTCACACTGATATTGCTTATCCCTCTGGTGTTGCAGAAGCACTAAAGACCCAAGGAATGCTTAGGAACTTCAGCAATCTTCTGTTCTCATAGGTTTGGTAATTCACAGAAATTATTGTCTTGAATTCACTTTCAGTTATAAACAAACTGTCTGCACTTTGCAGGTGATCTACATGTGGGTCTCCCTTAGCAAAACTCTTATTGATTTGTACACATTCATATTTTTCTCTGCTGCATTCAACAAGCTTACGACACTGATAATGAATGGTAACATACCCTAAAATGGCAAGTAAAACCTAACATAGCACAGCTCTTTCAATGAACTTTTGGAAAATACTATGTTCACTGTGCAAGCTGAACAACTCTCATAGGAAATCATTGAACTCTGTTTTACGAGCACATCTGCTTAGCATCTGAATTTCTACACAATGTGAAATTGACTAAAGCTCAGCACTAAACCATGTCAAACCATGTATCTGGGGCCCCACCACAACTGCATTCTTAAATGCTTCATCTGTTTTTCAGTGGAACAATGAGAACTTTAGGGGAAATGATTTCCATGCTACATTTGATAAATATGCAGAAAACCCCAGGACATGATATGGGCCATAGTTTTCAAGAATTCTATAGCAGAATAATTCAATACTTTTATGGGAAATGAATCTCACCACAGCTTATCTTTAGAATCAGGATTTGTCATTGAAGGTGAACAAAGCAATGTTCTATACAAATAAAGAAATTTAAATTTCCCCAATACAGGCCTTCCTAGAAACAGTTTACACAACCAGATTTGCATAGAAAAAGTGAGTGGATTAGCATAGAGTTGGTTTATGTTCATCACACAATCAGCTCAAAACCACTGTCAAGTTTGCCAAAAAGCAAATATAAGTTGAAATGTAAGATGGGTACATGAAAATAAATTTTATTTGGGTTCAGATATACTAATTTTGTTGGTCTAAAATACATTTAGATTCTTTAATGACATTATAACATATGCCCAGAGTTTTTATTGTATTTTTAGTGCACTTCTATTGGTTTCAGTGGAAAACATTTTCACTGTAACATTTCCCCCCCAACTAATTGTGATAAAATTCTTACACCGAAGAGACCTTCTCTGCCAGGCAATTTGAGTAAAACCTCCTGATTTAGAGGCAGTTAAAATACTTCCAGACTAGATTGGTACAATGTCATGGAATCGCCCTGCTGATCCACAAGCCCCACTTTGTTTCAGTGCTCCAAAGCATTTAGGCACTCAACAATCACCCCAAGTCTCTGCCCAGTGATGCGCCACTCTCCTAAGTCTGCCCAACTCTCAAAGAGATTTTCTCACTTGTCTTTAGTGTTTCTGCTGCCACGAACTGGTCAATTACAGTATTACCTACTAAGAGGGTCAGAACTCCTCACTGTCCATCCATGATGCCATTTAAAGGCTACCTAGTCCCTGCGTCTTCTGCTATCCAATTATTGGTTATCATGGCAACAGCTTACCTCACTAGTGCACTCTTAGGGAAATAGTGATCTAGCAACCAACTGCCTCCTTTCTTCTAGCATCCATTTTAGATACCATGCTTAAACAGTGGAGGTCCATGTCATATGCAGAATGACTACCAGCATTTAAAATAGAAAAGGATTAATTGAAATAGAAAAGTCCACACACACACTTTGCAGAGTAATGGATTGAGCAAGGAATACAAAGGAGAAGTGCAAACATGCAGTCCTCTATCTCTCAGCCCCATACAATCCTTAATTGGTCTTATTCTAAGGCTGGCTATTTAAACTTAGAAGTTACAGCATTCTAAAAGCTTTCCATTACCTTAGAGTCTTTGTCTAGGCTTCTGCCTTTTTAGCTCCGTGTGGCAATAGTGGCCATCAAGATGGAACACAGGTAGAGCTCCTTTCCCCAAATGGTATCAGCCAGAATGAACCTCATTCCAACTGTGCCAAGGGAATTTATTTCCTCTGTCTGCCCAACCCTGTAGGTCATTCCTTTCCTTATTGTCCTTCTTAGGAAGGAATAGTATCTGGCATTTGGCACCCCCAGGTTTCTGTATCCTCCAAGGTGTCACATTCCTGTCAAGGTGTGATATGGCTTTTTGATCTCTGTTAGTTAGAAGCATTTGCATATCCAAGCATTAAGTACTGAGTGCTTAAGTATTTGGGGGTTTTGTAGTCACATGGAATAAATTTCTACGCACGTGCGCATGCGTGCACACACACTGTCAACAGTCAGTGCAGTAAGATAAGGTTGTGGCTAGTTGCCTGCCCTAGCTTACATGCTCCACTTTTATTTTTAAAAGTTGCACCCTGATTTATACAAACGGACCTGTGCATATTGAGTCCACTCAGAGCCTCTTTTAACTATGATTAAGAGATTATCTGAGAAATCATAGATCCTAAATTAGTAGTTCTGTGGTAGAGAAGAGTTGTTCCTTCACCATCATTGATATCTCTTGCACCTGTGTGTCTTTTACTGATAAGGTGGAAGGCTTGGGCATCTGTTTTTGCATCTGTAGAGCAGGAGAGCTGCCTATTGCAGGGGTGGAAACAGCCTGAGTCTCTGTTTGTATTGTTAGTGGTCAGACTTCCCCCCACAAGATTAGAAGGCTTGTGTGATTATGCCATAAGCCCTTTCTCTGAATGTGCTTCAAGCACTACAATTACGGCCCAAGCAGGCAGGCACAAGGTTTCAGGTTATTGTCTCCCCCTTTTTGCAATAGAACTCCCCCTATCACCGTATCGCTGGCGTCTACCTGCACAATAAATGGGCGATTTTCATCGGGGTGCTGCCAGACTGGTTCTGATACGAATTGCTGTTTTAACCGATTAAAAGCCAACTGGCATTCTGGAGTCCAAATTAATTTGGATGTGGGTTTCTTGGCATGCTCCCCTTTGTTCTTTGTCTTTAGTAATTCGGTAAGGGGGAGAGTTATTTGGGCAAAATTCTCTATAAATTCTCGATAGAAATTGGCAAACCCCAGAAAGGATTGCAGTTCTTTACGGGTAGTAGGGGGTTGCCACTCTTGTACTGCTTTAACTTTACCTGGATCCATTTTTAGCCCATCTTTGGAGATGCAGTATCCTAAATAACTGAGTTCAGATTTGTGAAATTCACATTTGGACAATTTGATGGGTAGCTTGTTGTGCATAAGGGTGGTTAATACTTGTTGAACTAATTTCACATGTTCCTCCTCAGTTTCTGAATAGATTAACACATCATCTAGATAAACGACCACCCCTTTATATAGGAATTCATGTAAGACTTCATTGATCATGGACATGAAAACTGAAGGTGCTCCCGACAAGCCAAAAGGCATGACTAAATATTCATACTGCCCTAAGGGCGTATTGAACGCGGTTTTCCATTCACCCCCTTCTCTTATACGAACATGGAAGTAAGCATCTTTTAAGTCTAATTTTGTAAAGATCTTACCTGGGGCCACAATGTTGAGCAAATCTCTGATGAGGGGAATTGGATATGCGTTCGTGGAGGAGACAGCATCCGGGTAGGATTGGTACCCCCAATTTTGGTTCCATCGGTGATTTTTACAGCCATCTTGCCGAAATGTAATGCTCCCGACCGGCCAGTCAATGTCTGGGTTGTGGTCCCATAACCATCGGCTGCCTAAGATTAGAGGGTACTTGGTGGTAGGGCTAATCACAAATGACCTCATCTCCCAATGTTGCCCCATTCCCGTGATCACAGGTATGGTTTCGGTGGTTACTGGGTTCATGTTGGAGCCATCCATTTGTTCGAAGATGACTGGTGTTTCTAGTTCCTTCATGGGAAGTACTAGTCTATTGACCAGAGCGGGTGCAATGATATCTCTGGAACATCCTGAATCAATAAGTGCTTGTACACGAATATGAGTTTTCCGCTCTGGGTTGACTAAAGTAACTGGCATGAACAGAATGGACCCTCGTGGTCTTTCCACTATGGGAACGGACTGTTGTTTGATCTGTCATTTGGGTCCGCTTACGACAGATCCATCTCGTTTCCCAAACTCGGGCTCTCGGGTCCTTCCTCTCCAATTAAAGCAGTTGAATCTAAGTCCATGACTTCTTCCAATTCTAATCCTTTCTCAGGAAGATTCCAGCGGGTTGCACTGCGTCCTCTAGCAGTTCGGGGAGCCGGCATTAGGTGGTACAGTGGGGGAAGGGTGGTAGAGGTTGTACGTACTGGCTGGAGCGGAGCTCGTTGCACAGGCCTGAGTGGACATTGCGCTGCGTAATGGCCGCTTTGACCACAATGTAAGCACAGTCCTTGTCGCCATCTAGCTTCTCTCACTCCTCTTGCCACATAACCTGCTCCTCTTCCTCCTCTAACAATTATCGAAGTTCTTCAGTGCCCCGTTGCCTGCTGTTGTTCTACAAGCCGTACTTCCTGCATCCGATTTTCCACTTCACATGCCAATTGAATCCAACCCAATAATGTTGGGGGATTGTCTTGCATAAGAGTCCGATCCAGCAATTTCGGATTCATGCCTTGTTTAAACAAAATTATTTTTGTGGACTCCTCACATCTCGGGCATTTGGCTGCTAGCTGTCGGAATTTAGTAACATAGTCCCTGGCCGACAGATTGCCTTGCCTAATGGTTTGCAATTCCGTTCGGGCTCGTATCTTTTTCCAACGGGTCTTCATATTGTGCTCAGAGAGCCGCTACCAAGCCTTGCAAGGTATCTAACTCCGGGGGCCCCAATTCATACAAGGTTACATACCATTCTGCCGCTTTTCCTTGCAGCCAGGATCCTAGGTGTTTGATTTGACTAGCTTCGTCCTCAAACAAATGTCCCCAACGATTGAAAAACTGAAGTGCTTGTACTAAGAAAAATCCGAGTTTTGCAGGTTCTCCATCAAACGTAGCTTCCAACTTTACCCACACCATTGGCAACTCCTGAGGTCTGGCGACTGGGGCTGGAGCTGGTAACGGGTAGTACTGTAAAGGCGCTGGCCTTGGCCTGGGCTGAGCGTCTGGTTGCCGCGGAATCGGTTGTACTGGTGGTTGTTGAAGTATTGGTTGTGGTGGAACCTGTGGTCTCGGTTGCGGGGAACCCTGCGGTCTCGGCTGTGGGGGACCCTGCGGTCTCGGCTGGGGGGGACCCTGAGGTACTTGCCGCGGGCGATATGGTTGCGGTGCTGGACCCCTTGGAGGAGGATGACGAGGTGGTTGTTCTCGCGGTGGCGGGAGTCTCGGAGGCTGCTCTTGGGGCCGAAGTGGTGGTTCTCTTGGTTGAAGAGGTTGCTCTTGAGGTTGAAGAGGGGGCTGCTCTTGAGGTACCTCCTGGTTCCCGTCTCTCGGGGGCCCTGGTGGATGATGATTATCATCTAAAGGGGGCCCTTGTGGGAGATCCTCGGGTAAAACATCCGGTGGACCTTGTGGAGGGTCAGGCGGAGGCGTCACCGGTTCTTGCTGATCATTCTCCGGTACGACTGGCAGTTCCCGGTTCACAGGGGGGACCTGACCTTGTGCCGGCGTTAACACTGGTGGGCCCCTTGGGATAGGCACTAGCTGTTTTTTTTTTTTTTTTTTTTTTTGAAAAATTTTTTATTGGGTTAGAACATTTTTATTTTTACATTACAATCAATTTTCCCCTAATTTTTCGTTTCTAACCCCCTCCCTTTCCCCCCCTTTTGTTGACTTCCAACAGCTTTCCCACCCTCTGTCCCTTTTCCCTTACTTCTATTAAATTCCTCTGTCTAAAACAGATATACATTCTCCATTATATTAAGCAGTGCATCATTAACTCCTTTAATTATTATACACCCAAACTATACGTCTTTAGATAAACAATTTATCCCATTTTCCAGTTTTGAATAATTCTATATAAACCTATATATCATAAACCATAAAAATTTCCCACATTTAAATCAAACAATTTGATTTGTTCTCTATATATTACTCATTTCAACTTTTTATGGTAATTCTATATAACTCCTCAGATACTCAATCAATTTAACTCTTCTATACATTCAGTTTGGTGCATATAAATCTTGTCAAAGAAAGAAAATATTGTTAGTTAGTCAATCCTCATGTTTAAACCTTATCATTAATTATTCTCTATCTGTTGACCTATACATATCTATATATATCTCAATCAATTAATCTAACTGCTTATAAATTCACATTTCTCTTCCTCCCCCGGTAAAGTCACCCCTCTCTTTTATACTTTTATTATATTTCAGTAGTTCTCAAACTGCCACAGTTTTCCTCCCACCTCCCATTTCTTCTCCAGGTATTGTTTCAGCTTCTCCCAGTCTGTGTTGAACTGCCCTGAGTCCAGATCTCTCAGTTTTCTTGTCATCTTGTCCATTTCAGCCATATACAGCAATTTGTAGATCCAATCTTCAATAGTTGGTACTTCTTGTACTTTCCATTTCTGCGCATACAAAAGTCTAGCTGCTGCAGTCATATAAAAAATCAACGTCCTATGATGGGCTGGAATTCCCTCCATTCCCAAGTTTAGCAGCAGGAGTTCTGGGTTCTTATTTATTTGAAACTGTAAAATTTCACTCATTTCTCTTATTATTTCCCCCCAGAACTGCCTAGCTACCTCACACGACCACCACATATGATAGAGGGAGCCCTCATGTTTCTTACATTTCCAGCATTTATTAGAAGTATTCAAATTCCCTAGCGCAATCTTCTTTGGTGTCATGTACCAACGATAGATCATTTTGAAAATGTTCTCTTTAATATTGATACATGTCGTTGTCTTCATTGTAGTTTTCCACAAGTATTCCCATGCCTCCATTGTTATTTCTTTATTGAAATTTATAGCCCATTTCACCATCTGTGTTTTAACTATCTCATCCTCGGTATACCATTTCAGCAATACTTGGTATACCTTGGATATTCTTTTCTTATCTTCTTTAAGAAGGGTCTGCTCTAGTTCCGAGTTCTCTGTTCGTATGCCCCCTTTTGCAAAGTCTGAGTTGTATAAGTCTCTAATCTGTCTATACTGAAACCAATCATAGTTAGGTGATAGTTCCTCTTGCGTCTTTATTCTAAGTTTAGATACTTCAATCTTAGTTATTTCTTTGTACGTTAAACATTGTTGTTCATTATCCACAGCTCTCGGATCTATCACCTCATATGGAACCACCCACAAGGGGGTTCCTTCTTGTAGGTAAGTTCTATACTTCTTCCAGATTGTAAATAGACTTCTCCTTACAAAATGATGCAGGAACATCGAGTTGACCTTTACTTTGTCATGCCATAGGTATGCGTGCCATCCAAAAATTTTTTTATATCCCTCTAGGGCTAATAGTTTCTTATTCTTTAATGTCATCCACTCTTTTAGCCAAACTAGGCAGATTGCATCATGGTAAAGTCTCAGATTGGGCAGTTGCATTCCGCCTCTCTCCTTTGCATCTTGTAAAACTTTTACTTTCACTTGAGGCTTCTTGCCTGCCCAAACAAAATCTGATATTTTCCTCTGCCATTTTTCAAATTGTTTAGAGTCTCTGATGATTGGTATTGTCTGTAACAAAAACATTACTCTTGGTAACACATTCATCTTAACTGCTGCAATCCTGCCCAACCATGACAGGTTCAATCTATTCCATTTGATCAAGTCTCTCTCTATCTGAGTCCATAATTTTTCATAATTATTCTTGAACAAATCTATATTTTTTGCAGTCAGCTCAACTCCCAAGTATTTCACCTTACTAGTTACTTCACAATCCGTTGTTTCCATTAACAATTGTTGTTTCTGCTTAGTCATGTTTTTGCATAATATCTTTGACTTCTTTTTGTTAATGAAGAAACCTGCCAAATCTCCAAACTCCTTGATCTTGTCTATCACTTTTGGCATGTTCTCCAGTGGGTCTTCTACAATTAACATTATGTCGTCTGCAAATGCTCTGACCTTATATGAATAGTCCTTTATTTTTATTCCTCGTATTTCCTCATCTTGTCGAATTTGTATCATCAGAATCTCCAATACTAAAATGAACAACAATGGAGATAACGGGCAACCTTGTCTTGTTCCTTTACTAATCGTCAATTTTTTGGTCAATTCATCATTCACTACAATTGCTGCAGTCTGGTCTCTATAGATTTCCTTGATTGCTCTGACGAATCTTTCTCCCAGTTGTAGCTTTTCCATAGTGGCAAACATAAAGTCCCAGTTTAAATTGTCAAACGCTTTTTCAGCGTCTACAAAGAAGAAACCAACCTCTTTGTCACAACGCTTGTCGTAGTATTCAATAGCATTGATCACTGTCCTTAAGTTGTCTCTTATTTGTCTGTCTGGCAAAAAGCCTGCTTGTTCCTCCTCTATGACTTCCGAGAGCCACCCCTTCAATCTCTCCGCCAATATCTTCGCAAAAATTTTATAGTCATTATTGAGTAGTGATATAGGCCTATAATTTTTCACGCTAGTCAGATCTTGGCCCTCTTTTGGGATCAATGATATATTCGCTTCGCTCCAAGTGTCTGGAATTCTTTGATCCCTAAAAACTCCGTTCATCACCTCTTTTAGGAATGGTGCCAGTTCATTGGCCATTGTCTTATAAAATTTAGCCGTAAGTCCATCTGGCCCTGGCGCCTTTCCTAGATTTGCGGATTGTATTGCCATATTTATTTCCTCATCAGTTACTTCACTGTTCAGCTTATTTCTCCAAGCTTCCGAGATCTCTGGAAGTTTGGTTTTCTCCAAATATGATGCTATTGATTCTTTGTTTACTTCTTTTTTATTATACAGCTTAGCGTAAAATTTATAAAAGGCTCTGCTAATGGTAGTCTGCTCCAAATACGTTTTGTTTTCTTCACAAATTTTATTTATTATTTTCTTTTCCCTTTTCTTCTTTAATTGCCATGCCAAATATTTCCCAGGTTTATTAGCACCCTCAAAAGCTTTTTGATTCAGTCTTTTAAGGTTCCACTCCAATTCTTTGTTACTCATTGCTGTTAACTGTTCTTGAAGAATTTTGATTTCCTGATGTATTTTCTTTTTCCCTGGTCTCTTTTTTAACTGTACTTCTTTGGCCTTTATTTTCTCCTCAATCTCTTGTCTTTTCTCCTCTTTCTTTTTCCTTGCTCTACCATTTAAGTCCATTAGTATGCCCCTTACAACCGCCTTGTACGCGTCCCAAACTTTACTGGTTGGTACTTCTTTATTCACGTTGTATTGTATAAAAAACTTAGTCTCTCTTCTCAGTGTTTCCATATTCTCACTTTCCTGTAACAGGTCCTCATTTATTCTCCAGGCTTTCCTTTTTCTCCTTTTTCCAAATTTCCACATAATTGGGTTGTGATCTGAGCCTACCATCGGCATTATTTCTACCTCCTTAGTCCATAGCGCTAAGTCCTTTGAGGCCCAGATCATATCAATTCTTGATAATGTAAGATGCCTTGCAGAATAAAAAGTAAACTGTTTGGTTTTAGGATATTCTCTCCTCCATACGTCTTCGAGAGTCTCTTGTTGAATCAACTCAAAAAAAAGCTTTGGCGATAGTCCTCTTTTCTTTTGTGCTTTTGTAGTCTTTTTGTCTAATTCCAAATCTGTCACTCCATTGAAATCTCCAGCAAGAATTATCTGGTCATATACAAGATCGTCTAGGTGCTTCCTTAAGTCCTCAAAGAAGCTTTCCTTTGCACCGTTAGGTGCATAAAGTCCGACTACCAACACTCTCTTTAAGTTCCAATTACATTCCACTGCTACAAATCTAGCTTCCACATCTCTCATAACAAATTTTGGCTGCAGCTCCTCTTTTATATACAACACCACTCCTCTTTTTTTCTTGTTGGAAGCCGCTACAAATTCTTTGCCCAATTTTCCAGATTTTAAATATTTTACATCCTGTTTTCTAATATGGGTCTCCTGCAAACAAACAATATCACATTTTTGTTTTAGTAGCCAATGAAAAATATTTTTTCTCTTATTCGGTGAGTTTAGTCCATTTACATTCCAAGATAATACTTTACACTCCATATTCATGGTTTTGTTGGTAAGTCTTTTTCATTGTCCTTGATAAATCTCTCCATCTCCCGCTCAGATCTGATGCGTTTTTTTGCCCCTCCAAACTCAAAGGACACTCCTTCCGGTAACTCCCATCTGTATCTGATATTCATGTCCTTCAAAGTCTGAATTAGCACTCTATATTTTTTCCTGTCCAATAACACTGATCTGGGCAGTTCCTTCATTATAATAATCGTCTTGCCATCAATCTCCAATGGATCTTGAAATTGTTTGGTCACAATCCTCTCTTTCATATTTCTAGTTGTAAACTGCACAATCACATCCCTTGGTAGTTTCCTCTGGGTTGCAATTCTCGAGTTCACACGATACGCCACATCTAGGATAGCCACAATTTCCTCCTCCTCCTTCCCCAGGTAATCAGCCAACACCTCAGTCATCTGTTCTTGCGCTGACTTCCCTTCCACTTCTGGCAGACCACGAAAACGAAGCTGCTTCTCCATGTGTTTAGTTTCTGCAACTGACATCCTCCCCTTCACCAGCCTCATCTCTGTTTGTTGCGTGTCTATTAAATTCTCCATCGCGTCTTCTACTGTTTTAACTCTCTGCTGCGTTCCTTGTAATTCACTGCTAATCGTTTCCACACCTTTTTTCACTTCTGACAGCTCCGACTTTACTGTCTGTGTAACTTCCTTGACCTCTTTAATAAGCTCCAATTTCGTGTCCTTAAGTTCTTTCATCATGTCTATAAGTTTTTTGTCCAAGTTTTCTATTGCCGATTGCCACTCTTTTTTCGACATCGTGGGGCTTGCTTTAGCTCGCTCCCACGAATCTGCTCTCTTCCTCAGCTCCGTGGCGTATAATTAAACGTTTTCCTTTTTTTTAAATGTCCCAATCTTTGCCAAAATTAATTTTTTATATCCAAAATGTCGGGCGTCTTTTCTCTATGGTTTCTCTATGTTATTATAATCCAAGATGGCCTACTTCCTCTTCCGCTGAAGCCACGACCCTTCCACTTTCAAAGATGGCGATTCCCCACTTCCTGTCCTTTGGCAAGGGCCGCTTCCCTCCAGCCACTCTATTGTTGTTACGCACTTCCTGTCTCCCGTCTTCCCACAGCAGGTCTCGCGATGGTGTCTTTTTCCCACAGCTCCAAAACCACAGGTATTCAAAACAATAGTCCGATTTTTGTAATAACTTCTTTAAACTTAGTCTCTTTTAAAATACAACTCCTGCCGAGTCTTCACCTCCTTTTCGCTAGTCTGTTGCAGTTTAAAAGTCTACTTTCTTTCCTCTCTGTTTTTGTCAATCTGTCCCGTTTCAAGAGATAGCGATCTTTACCTTCTCTCCAGCTTTCTCGGGTTGTAATCGCTGTTTCGATCTTAAATTCTCCTCTCGACTTCCCTCCCCGATCGAAGCTTGGGTATGTAGGTCTTATGCCAGCCGAATTGGCCCCAAAATTGCCGCAGAGATTATAGCCGACCCGTCGCAAGGTGGGACCTCAAGGATCGGGGGGGAGACTCCTTGTGTAGAGCCCCCCCTCGTCCGAGATCTAACTCACCCTAGGGTCTTGAGCGTTCTTTGCCTGCTCCCCGCCTGAGAGCAGTCGGCCGCGGGTTATTTTCACCCCTCCGGCCGGTTAAAACGGCAATCCGGTCAGCTCCACAAATGGAGCTGCGTTAGACCTCCATGAATCCCAAACCGGAAGTCGGGATAGGCACTAGCTGTTGAAGGGCTGCTACGCCTCGCCCTATCGAGACCCTAGGACACTCTCCAGCTTCTTGTCGTGGCCCCTCACCTCTTCCTTCCATGACTAGTACTGATAGCAAGTGCACTGCATGGGCCAAGTTCTCTTCCATAGTGCCAATTCTATCTTCCAGTCTCTGTACGTGAATTGGCACTGAGGTATCGACATCCTCATATGGCAATTCCTGGGGCAATTCCGTCGGGAATTGTACTGTATCCACATAGTCCTCAGAGGAGGTGGTAGCACGGGACCAGGGTTGAATCTCTCCCATTCCAGTGGCCCCGGGAGTCTCACCTTCCTCCGATATTCCAGCAAGGATTCCTTTCGCTAGTCCCGTTATTGCTGAAATCCCTGCATCAACAGCTAGAGTTCGGCCCTGTAGTTGCTGCCAACTTTGATTACTTGATTCGCGCAGCCCCGTCCACGTAGCGACTTCGGCATAATCCCAGCTCATCAAGTCACGATGGTTGGTCTCCCAATCCTGGGTATTCTCAGTACCCCTGGGGTCCCATTCTTCCAGTTGATCGGATTCTGTATTCCACATATACCATGGTTGGTTGCTGGCCCGCGCCTCGATCGGCGTTCGGGACTGCTTGGGAAGCTCCCAAATAATGCTAGGTCCTTCCTCCATTGACGAACCGACCGTCCGTCTTATGTCTATGAGCGACCTGGAGAACATCGTGCTTGCTCTCCTCTCCCTCGTTTCTCTAGGCCTGGAGCCCCACTGCCTCGGTGTTGGCAAAGATATCAGGGGTTCCGCCGCCGCCCGTGGTTGAGCTCCCAAGTCCCTCCGGACGTCCTGGGTGCCAGCTCTGTCGGGTGCAAGGGGATACACTGTAGCAGGACCAGACTCCGTTCCCCCCGGAACAGGTTGATTGGTTGTAGTAGGTTACACTCCTTCTGTGCTGGAGACATATGGATCAAACAAAGGGTCCCTGTCGGGCTCGGCCTTGGTATCCGTCTCCTTCGGCCAAGGCATTGGAACAGAGGTGATTCGTAAAAAAATGTCAGACTGTGGCTTGCTAAAAGTTGCAACTCAGCCTGCCTCTTGCAATAAGACAAAAGTCCTTTGATTTCAAAAGGCTTTACTGGAGATAAACAACCATTAGAGCACACATTCCAAGATACACGGATCTTAGCTGAACTTGAAAATTGTTACGAATGCCAGGCAAAAGCTGAGGTACAGAATAGCAGTTCCCTGCAGGCCCCATCCTCCCCCTCAGTTCTCAAAACAATCGGCCCGAGGGTGAGAAAGTGAAAGTTTCTCAAGGGTGTCGGAAAGGCAGATATATGTAGACATAACATTCCTCTTCTCTCTGTAAGCTTTCATGGGAAGGCTTGCCACCTGCAAAAGAAACACTTAATATACTGACAGGATTAAAATGGAGTCTCTTTGGCTTAAACACAATCAGAACCTGACATAAAATATGCTTTTGGAAGACTGACTGCTTGCTTTTAAAATTGGGTGGGGAGGAATGGAGGATTCTATCCCTGCTTTTTAAAAAAAGCTCGCTGAAACATGTTGACGGGGTGCTTCTCTCTATTTGGAGAGGCAGCGATGGGTTAAAAACTCCCCCCCCTGCTCTAAGTGCGTGTGTGTGTGTGTGAAAATGTCCCCTCCCTGAGGGGAGGCGGCTCGTCGCCGGGTTAAAAACTTCCCCCCCCCTCTGCTTTAAGTGTGTGTGTGTGTGTGTGTGTGTGTGTGAGAGAGAGAAAACGTCCCCTCCCTTAGGGGAGGTGGCTCATCGCCGAGTTAAAAACTCCCCCCCTCTACTCTAAGTGTGTGTGGGGGGGGGCGCCCCTCCGCTTTGGCCTCCCCGATCCCAGATTGGAAACGGGACTTGTTCGGTGTGGATTGGTGATCTGGAGTCGTCGCCAGCTCAGATCCACGAACAGCTTGATGGGTATTTTTTTTGGATCGTGCCCACCTCTAGTTAAAACAGAAACAACAAAAGAACCTTTATTTACAAGATAGAACATAGGAGTGAATGTTTTCAAAATTAACATATATTATGGCAAAACAGGGAATGATTACTATGTAACAGAACAGGTTAATAGCCACTTATATTTCAGCTGCCTCCCTTAGCAGCATTCAAACCTTTCTCTCCCTCTAAATCCCTTCCAACAGACTCCAAATGTCACTGGCCCAGCATTCCATCTGCTCTCATTTGCTGTTTCTGAGGAGAAGCGGAGCTGGAACCAGGCTTGTTTGTCACACTGACTTCCTGTATAGAAACTGAAATACCAGTGGGATAAGGTTAAGTATGGGATTTCTGGCCAGTTCTTGAAGTGTATTATGAGAAGATCTTGACTCCGAAGACCATGCTGGGATAAGGCAGGTACATAAACAGGCCCATTATTACCACAATCATAAGAAGCATAAGAAATCTGATTTTTTTTTCCTTTGGGGGGAAAAAGCATTATTTTAAAGAAGGCTCTTATTGGACCTCTTCTCCAGTTGTGTGCATGTATGTGTTTACTTTTTTTTTCCAAAAAGATTTTTATTGGGTGAGTAAAATTTAATATTACATTTTTTAAAATTAATACCCTCATTTCCATATTCCCCCACCCTTTCCCCTCCCCCTTTTATCTCAGACTTCCAACAGTTTTCCAACCCGCTGTCTAAATCTACTGCTTATATCTCTTTTTCTTTTCTTATTCATTCTAATATACTACTAAAATAGATATTATATGTTAAACTATAAAAAACCTAATATCAAATTAACAATTACAACATGTTTCTAACTTATCTCTTCTCCTCTTGTAAAGATTGCCTTCTCTTCCCTTCTGCCAAATTAATAGTTATCTAGCACTCACATTTCTCCTTTTACGTCCCACTTCTTTTCCACATACTGTTTTAGTTTCCCCCAATCATTAAAGAATTCCTCTGGACTCTGTTCTCTCAGCTTTCTTGTCATTTTGTCCATTTCTGCCATGTACAGCAATTTTTGTATCCAATTTTCAATAGATGGTACTTCTTTTGTCTTCCACTTCTGGGCGTATAAAATTCTCACCGCTGTTGTCATGTAAAATAGTAATGTTCTATATTGCCTGGGAATCCCCTCCATATTCAAATTCAACAACAGCAGTTCTGGGTTCTTATTTATTTGAATTTGTAAAATTGCAGTCATAGCTTCTATAATATCTCCCCAGAACTGCTTTGCTACCTCACAGGTCCACCACATATGATATAATGAACCTTCATGGTTTTTACATTTCCAGCACTTATCTGACATTTTGTTATTCCCATATGTTATTTTCTTCAGCGTTACGCACCATCTATATATTATCTTGTAAACATTTTCTTTAATATTAGTACAAGTCGATATCTTCAATGTATTTTTCCATAAGTATTCCCATGCCTCCATTGTTATGTCTCTGTTGCAGTTTATAGCCCACTTCACCATCTGGACTTTAACAGTTTTGTCTTCTGTATACCATTTTAACAAGATCTTATAAACTTTAGAAATCTTTTTCTTGCCTTCTTGTAGTATACAGTCTTCCAATTCCGAGTTTTTCCATTTAAATCCTGATTTTATACAATCCGAATCATATAAGTCTTTAATCTGCCTATATTGGAACCATCCGTAATAAGATACTTCATCTTCTGTTTTAAGCTTAGTCATATTCTGCTCCATTTTCAACATCTCTTTATATGACACACATTGTTCCCTATTATAAATTATCCTCGGGTCAATGGCTTCCATTGGCACCACCCACGTCGGGATACCTTCATCCAAATATTTTTTATATTTTTGCCAGACCGTGAAGAGACTTCGCCTAATATAATGATGCAGAAACATAGAGTCCGCTTTAATTTTATCGTACCATAAGTACGCATGCCAACCAAAATTTTTTTTATATCCTTTGAGAGTTAAGAGTTTAAGATTCTCTAACAACATCCATTCTTTAAGCCACACCAAACATATTGCTTCATGGTATAGTCTTATATTTGGTCACTGTAGTCCCCTTCTTTCTTTGGCATCACATAAGACTTTCATCTTCACTCGAGGCTTCTTCCCTGCCCATACAAAGTCCGATATTTTCCTTTGCCACTTGTCAAATTGCTTGTTGTCTCTTATTATTGGTATTGTTTGCAGTAAAAACATAATTCATGGAAGTACATGCATTTTAATTACTGCTATTCTTCCTAGCCACGACAAATTCAACTTATTCCATTTGATTAAGTCTCTATCAATTTGTTGCCACAGCTTTTCATAATTGTTCTTGAATAAGTCAATATTTTTAGCAGTAAGCTCTATTCCTAAATATTTTACTTTATGTGTTACCTCACAGTTGGTAATTTCTGTTAATTCTTGTTGACTTTGTTTCACCATATTCTTACATAATATCTTAGATTTTCTTTTGTTAACATAAAATCCAGCCAAATCACCAAATTCTTTTATCTTATCCAACAATCTTGGCATATTTTGGATTGGATCATCTACAATAACCATCACATCATCCGCAAAAGCTCTGACTTTGTATGCAAATCCCTTAATCTTCAAACCTCTTATGGTGTCGTCTTCTTGTATCTGCATCAGTAAAATTTCCAATATCAAGACAAACAACAGTGGAGACAATGGGCAACCTTGCCTTGTACCCTTCCGTATTTCCAGTCTCTTAGTTAATTCGTCATTTACTACGATTGCTGCACACTGGTCTTTATATATAGTTCTTACCGCTTGGATGAACTCTTTTCCCATCTGTAACTTCTCCATTGTGGCGAACATAAAGTTCCAATTTAAATTGTCAAAAGCCTTCTCTGCATCCACAAAAAAGAAACCAACTTCCTTTTCTCAGTGTCTGTCATAGTATTCTATTGCATTTATTACAGTCCTTAGATTGTCTTTAATCTGTCTGTTTGGTAAAAATCCTGCTTGCTCTTCTGCAATAAATTCAGCCAGCCATTCCTTCAGCCTTTCTGCCAATATTTTCACAAAAATCTTGTAATCATTATTTAACAGTGATATAGGTCGATAATTTTTTACATTACACAGGTCCTGTTCTTCTTTTGGAATCAGTGATATATTAGCCTCATTCCAGGTTTCTGGAACCTTTTGTCCCTTTAAGATCCCATTCATCACTTTTTTCAGGAAAGGCACCACCTCTTTTGCCATTACTTTATAAAATTTAGCCGTTATTCCATCAGGTCCTGGCGCCTTCCCCAATTTATTCGATTGTATTGCATCCATAATTTCTGTTTCTGTTATTTCAGCATTTAGTTTTCGCTTCCACTTCTCAGATAGCTTTGGTAAGTCAATTTTGCTCAAATATTGATCAATACTATCCTCCTTTACCACTTTACTCTGATATAATTTGGCATAAAATTTATAAAATGCTCTATTTATGGCTGATTGATCCATTAACGTCTTATCTTCTTCTATAATCTTAGTTATCACTCTTTTTTTCCCTCCTCTTCTTTAATTGCCAAGCTAAATATTTCCCCGGCTTGTTGGCACCCTCAAATGTTTTTTGTTTTAGTTTCTTCAGTTCCCATTCCAATTCTTTGTTGTCCATTGCTTTTAATTGTTCTTGCAGAATCTTTATCTCCAGGTGTAGTTTCTTTTTCCCTGGTCTTTTCTTTAATTGAGTCTCTTTGATTTTTATCTTTTCCTGAATTTCTTTCCTTTTTTCTTCTTTTCTTTTTTTGTCTCTCGCATTTAAGTCCATTAAGTCACCTCTCATTACAGCTTTGTACGTATCCCATACTTTATATGTTGGTACAGATTTATCCAAATTATATTGTATAAAAAATCTGGTTTCTTTCTGTAACAAATCTAGATTGCCCTCCTGTTGCAGTAAATCTTCGTTAATTCTCCATCTAAATTTTTAAATACATTTCCCAAATCTCCACATAACTGGATTGTGATCTGAGCTTACTTTGGGCATAATTTCAACCTCTTTAGTCTATATTGCCAATTCCTTAGAGGCCCAGATCATATCAATTCTCGATAGCGACGAGTGCCTTGCCGAATAATAGGTAAATTGCTTGGCTTTGGAGTTATTTCTTCTCCACACATCCTCCAAATTTTCTTGTTTTTGTATTTCAAAAAAAGATTTTGGCAATAATCCCCGTTTCTTTTGAGTCCCCTTTGTTTTCTTGTCTTCCTGTAGGTTTACCACTCCATTAAAATCCCCTGCCAGGATTATTTGTCACTCCGTCTAGTTGCTTCTGTAATTCTTTAAAAAAATTGTCTTTAGCTCCATTTGGTGCATAAATCCCTACTATTAGTGTCTTTTGGGAGTTCCAGATAATTTCCACCGCAAGATATCTGGCTTCAGAGTCACTAAATATCATTTTAGGTTGCAGCTCCTCCTTGATATATAACACAACTCCCCTTTTTTCTGTTTTGCTGCAGCGACAAATTCTTTTCCTAATTTGTAATTTTTTAAGTACTTTTGATCTTGTTTTTTAACATGGGTCTCTTGTAAACAAATTATATTACAACGTTGCTTGGATAGCCAATGAAAAATAGTTTTACGCTTGGAAGGTGAGTTAAGTCCGTTTACATTCCATGATATTACTTTACACCCCATAATCAAATTGTGGGTCTTTTAGGTAAGTCTTTATCATTGTCCAACAAGAACATCTCCATCTCATGCTGCGATCTGATAGTTCTCCTAATTGCTTGAAATTCAAAATTCAGACCCTCTGGAATCTCCCATCTATATCTTATATTCAATTCTTTCAAAATCTGAGTCAGATCTCTATATTTTTTCCTTTCTATTAGGATTTTTTAAGGTAACTCCTTTATTATTCTCACCTTTTTTCCTTCCATTACCAGTGGGTTTTGAAATTGCTTGCTCACAATGTCTTCTTTCATTTTTTTGGTAGTAAACTGCACAATCATATCTCTAGGCAGATTTTTTTGAGCTGCATATCTTGAATTAATTCTGTACACCATGTCCACATGTCTTACAATCTCTTCCATGGTTTTATTCAAGAATTCTGCTAATATTTCTGATATCTGTTCTTGGGCTACCTTCCCCTCCTTCTCCGGAATGCCACGAAATCTAAGTTGTCTCTCTATATATTTACATTCCATCACCACCACTCTTTCATTCAAGCCTGTGGTTTCTGCTTTAAATGTAGTGGTTAGCTTCTCTGTCTTTTCTTCCACCTTGTTAACTTTTTGCTGCATCGTCTGTAGTTCCTTCTTGACCTCGTCGATACTCTTTGTTAACTCCGCCACTTCAGATTTAATTGTCTCCTTGAGATCCTTCATCATCTCTTGTATTACATCTTTTAGTTCTTTGTTGCCTTCAGCCACTTTCTTATCCAAATTATCAAATGCCGACTGCCAGTCCTTTTTCGACATCGTGGGGCTCGATTTGCTCTGCTCCCACAAGTCTGCTCTCTTTCGCAATTCCGTGGCTTAAATATTTAAGTTCCCAAATTAAATTTCTTGTTTTACTAGTATTTTGTCCAAAAGTTAGCGCTTTAACTGTCCAAAATGGCGGGTGTCTTTTCTCTATGGTTTTAAATCGAAGCTTTGCCCTTACCCTTCTCCAAGATGGCCCACTTCCGGTTGCAATGAGGGCTTGCCCTTGCCCTCTTTCAAAATGGCGCACTTCCGCTTCCGCTTTTTCCTTCACAGCCGCTCTAGCCCCGTATCTCGATGTTTATGACGCACTTCCTGTTCCTTCTCCATTGTTGCACCACTACTTTCTCTTGCCATGTATGTGCTTTTTTATATGTCTATATGTTTTTGATTGTACATATATGTATACACACACATTTTAAATGTTAATGGTTTAAATGTTTTTAATATATGTTGTTTGCTGCCTTGAGGACTATCTGGGTGGAAAGATGGCATATAAATGTTTTAAATAAATAAATAAAATAAATAAGATATCTCAGTAACTATTAATTCTTTGAGAAGGACTTTTAAAAATGTAAATAAATTTACAAATATTAAACCAAAAATCTTGTATTGTATTCCAGATTTGGGGCTGAAGCCTAGGGAGGGAGGGGGTTAGGGAGGGGCCTCAGTGAAGCATAAAGCCATAGAGGCCAGCCTCCAAATCAGCCATTCTCTCCAGGGGAACTGAACTTTGTCATGTAGAGATCCGTTGCAATTATGGGAGATCTCTAGGCTCCACCAGGAGAATGGCAACCTTATGTGTATCCCTAAAGCATGAAGAAACTAATGAAATTGATTTGTGGTGCCCTAAGTGTGTGTGTATTTAAGTATGTGCCGTCATTATATCTTCTAGGCTCCACACCAAGGAGGTTAAACCTTGGACCTCCCACTTCCTTTTCTGGAAATGGCTAGGAAGTGAAAAACTCAGGTTTACCAGCGTAGCCTTCTAATAGCAGCTTGTTCATCTGTTAGGTTGTTACTGCTTTTACATTTAGCTGTTTGTTGTTTCTGGGTCATCATCATCTTGCGCCTTTACAGAATTGCAAGGTCACAATATGCATAGTGAAGGGATTAGGCGGAGGGAGAAAACTTTGGAGACATGGGATTAGCCAAGAAATTTTCTAGTTTCCTCCTCACTTCACTGCCAAATGTGGATGAACATTTTTAACTGAAATGTCTCAAAGAAGACAAAACAGCTGAAAGCTTCCTACATGTGATTGTAGGTTTCTGTTTGAATTACTCTGTATGACTTTCCTTCCCTTCATTTATAACTGTCTTTCTGTGCTTTGTAATAACATCTTTAATGTTTACGCACCCCTTTTCTGCAATTCCCTCAAGTGCAGCAGTGGTTGTATTTCCTAAGAGTAAACTCTCTGAGCTCTGACTTACTTGGATTAGAGTCAGAATAATATTCATCATCAACCCTTGTAGAGGTCACTGATCCATTTCTCTTCCTTTAGACTTCTATCTGTATTCTGTTTTCTCAGAGGGGCTAAAAGTGCAGGCTGAGCTTCGAGAATGCCAGACATTGACTTTTCATGCAGATACCTTCCAGAAACTGATGCAGAGTTTCTAACTGTGAATTTAGAGGAAAAAAGGAAGAGAAAGTCTTAACCAACTCCCTGCCCCGGATTTGTAATGTAATGTAATGGAGTTGGTGTAACCCCTCTTATAACAAGCAACATGTTGTGGATATACCAACAAATGACTACATTATATAATTAGGCAAAGTGTTACACTAATATACTATTATTTCTCCATATATTTCAGATCAACGTATATGGGGTTCCAGGTGATGTCCTATCCAAATACTGTCCAAGTCTGTACTGGCTTATCTTCAGAATTCAGAACATATCTCATAACTGAAAAGAGGAAGAAGTCAAAATGTACTCTCTCTCCCTTGGGAGAATATTCACATCATTCCAAAATAACACATAAGCCCGAAACCAGTAGCCTAACAAGAGAACAAGATGCCTAAAACCAATATTCCTTAGGAAACAATAGGCCTCCTGATTACCTAGCCAGGGAGGGGAATTACCAGCCCCAATTTTTTGTCCTCAAGGTAAAGACCATAGAGACTAGAGGAGAAGATGCATTACACAGAAGTGATATCACATCTACTCTAAACTCTGCCTTCCCCACTGTCAGCCCCCATATCTCCCAGTATTTGCCAAGGTAGTGTTGGGAACCTTACGGAATAGATAAGGCTAAATGCCATCAAATAAATTAAACAATGGTGTATAAAAAGGCACCCTCAATCCTAGGTCAACAGGTTTTACCAGTTGGAAATACTTTTCTGGCACAAATATCATTTGGCTCCTCTGTTTGAAACAAAGGACATCCTTGTTTTTAACTGTAGAAGCTCCTGATGACTCAGTAGTAGCAAACAGAAAATCCCCAAGATCAGGGCTCATTTTGAGGGGGAACGTGCAGGAACACAGTTCCGGTAGTTCTCCGAAGAGGTCACCTGTCAGGTGGCCCTGCGCATCTGAATTTTGGCTATATGGGGCCCGTTTTGGCCTGGATTGGGCCCAAAATGGCCAGAATCGGGCCTCTGATGCGTGGTGGATCACTCCTGCTTAGCAGCTGCCCAATTCTGACCATTTTGGGCCCCCTTTCAGCCATTTTCAACCACTTTTTGCCATTTTGGGCCCAATTTCAGCCTTGAATGGCAAGGATTGGGTCTGAAACAGCCAGGATAGGTGAGATCATGGGGTGTGGCATATGCAAATCAGTTATGTTAATGACACACGTCTGATGCTGGCAAGGGGTGTGGCATATGCTAATGAGTTGTGCTAATGAGTTCATGCAGCTCTTTTTCTACGAAATGACCCCTGCCCAAGATCATAACTATGGCTAAAGTTACATAGCAAATCCAAAGTGACAGTAATTGACTGTATCCTTCAAGTATTGTGTTGTTTATTCACGACATGTAACTCATTCCTTCTTTGGGAAGCACAGGGACATTTACATGGTCTCCCAGGCAGGCCTAACAAGAGCGAGACCTTTTCTTCACAGATAATTTTTGTTGGTTCTGGCCCCATACTGCTTCAGGTTTTCTTCTGAATTCTGCATGGTTAACTCTCCCTTCAGATTTCAATGCAGCATTTTCAAAGTTTCTCTTCAAATTTTCTGCCTGTGCTTATTCCTTGATGTTTTTCTCAATGCAGTTTTGAGTCAGCTTTCAGAATTTTCCTTTTGTTCCCCACCCCTCCCTTCTGTTCCGTGCCTTCAGGCCACTTCTTGCTGATTGGTCTCTCCATCTTCCTCTTGGTTTCTTCCTCCCACCCTCCTTCCCTTCATCCCCCTTGTTTCCCAAGATGCTCCTTCCTTTAGTGAGGAAAACTTAATTATATTATAATGTGAAAACTTAATGACATTATAACATCATTGTTATTGCATTGTGTCAGTTTGCCCCCCCCCCATGTGGGCCTCTGCATCCCAACTGTGGGTCAGCCTGGGTGGGCTCTCTGGTTTGGATCATGGGGTGAAGAGGGGTCATAAACCCTAAACAAAAATGTCTACTCACAGCATGGCTGTTGTGTATTGGGGATTTTTTTTTTAAAAAAAACCAAACATGATGAACTAGACATGATGTTATAACTAGACATGGGCACAAACAGCAATACGAATGAAAAAAAACCCATGAACAGCCCATTCGTCTGTTCCCGAACAAGCCGTTTGTGAGGCGCCATTGTAAATGAACAAGTGGTCGTCACAAGCCTGGTTCATTGTGTTTGTCCACTGTGAACGAACAAGTGGTCGTCACAAGCCTGGTTCGTTGCGTTCGTCCACTGTGAAGCCAGACAGTCAGGCACCTTCAATCAATTCCCTTGGCAATGGAGGCAGGGACTGCCTGAACTCTGTCTGCACTCCTTCTGTTGCCCTGGAAACCCCAATCTAAGACCAACTTAGCTTGATGGGCAGGTCTTCCTTCCAAGTGTGGAGCTGCAAATAGGTTACAATTGGTTACATGGGACCAGAGACCAGAGGGGAGGGAGAGGGAGGGGTGGTGTTCTGTAGCCATGGGCACTCCAATCTCATCCCTGCAAACCCTGTTAGGCAGTTCTGACTGCCAACCACAGACTTTATTATTGGTTCCAGGTCTGCTGCCAGGCCCTGGGGCCAAGCTCAGTGGGCACCTTGGCTGAGGGCTCACATTATTATTAGTGCCTGATCTTGTCAGGACTCTGGGACCCCACCAAGCCCCCCCCATTCCAACTCGTTGTAGTATTGGGCGAGTAAATCTGCTGTAAATCTGCTATCCATCATGGCAACCAACATCCTGTCCTGCCCTCCCACCAGCATGCAGAGCGAACGGGTGTTCTCCCACCTGGGAGACCTTCTCCGTCCCTGCCACGCATGTCTGCACCTGGATCTGGTGGACATGCTGACCTTCGTCAAGGTCAACCTCAACCTACTAGGATATTCCTTCATGGACCTGGACCTACCTGGGCTCTGAGCCACCCCAGTCTACTGTGGTCGTAGGCCAATCTCCTCTGCAGTGGGCTCCAGCCCCCCGGTTCTCAGGGCTTCTTCCACAGCTGGTAACCCTTTGTCCTCCTCTCCCTGACAAGTTCCTGGATGATCCCTCTTTCAACCTCACCCTCTCTGGATGGAACCACAACGACCCTTCCCCACAACTTGTCCTGCCCATCCTGTCCTTTCCATGAAGGCAGGATGGTGAGTGATGCCAGCTACAGTGGCTTGCAGACACGAGGAACAGCTCAAAAGCTTCCTCTGATATGGGTGTGCCGCATGGTTTCCCCTATCCATTGGCACCTGCTGTCCCCTCTGAGCAGGGGGGAATGGGTCCCTCCCACTCACCCTTTCTGTGAAGGCAGGAAGGTGAGTGCTGTCTGCTGCTGCTGCTTATGGGCACATGGATGTGATGGGCACATATGGTTGCACAGCACGGAGCCCCCTATCCAAGGCTCCTGCTGTCCCCTCTGTGCATGGTGGGAATGGGTCCCATGACTCCTGCACTTTCCGTGAAGGCAGGAAGGTGGGTGATGTCTGCTACTGCCACCGTCCATCACATCCTTTCCACAAAGGCAGGGACCCTTCTCTACCTGACAAGTACCCAGACCCTCTTTTGACCTCTCCTTCTTTGGAACAGCTCTGACATCTCCCAACGACCTCTCCTGTCCTGTCCATCCCGTCCTTTCCATGAAGGCAGGAAGGCGAGTGATGCTGGTGACAGCCTCCACTGTGACACAAGAGGGGTGGACAAGCCTCCGCCGGAGTAGTCTGCGCCATCAGACATGGTGGATGTTGGGGTCCTCTTTGTCTTCCTCTCCCTGTCAAGCTCCCTATCCCTCTTTGAACCTTGCCCTCTCTGAAACCACTCTGACCCTTCCCAATGACTCCTGCCCTGTCCATCCTGTCCATTCCATGAAGGCAGGAGGGTGGGTGATGGCTGCTTCCATCACTGACAAGATCAGTGGGTTTCAAAGATGAAGGCTCACAAATGTTTGGGTGTTTCCCGGTCCTGCTCTGCAATGCGGCCAGGAAGTGGTAACCCTCTGTCCTTCTCTCCCTGACAAGTTCATGGTCCCTCTTTAAACCTCGCTCTCTCTGGAACCACTCCGACCCCTCCCAATGACCTCTCCTGTCCTGTCCATACCATCCTTTCCGTAAAGGCAGGAAGGTGGGTGATGTTGGCTGCAGCGGCTTCTGGGTGCAAGGAACAGCTCAGCTGCTGTTGCGCATGAAATTGTGCAGTACAGTGGCCCATCTCAACGGAACCAGCTGTCTCCTCTGGGCAGGGGGGAATGGGTCCCACCATGAACATTCATGTCCTTTCCACAAAGGCAGGAAGCTGGGTAATGTTAGCTGCCACCGCTGAGTACCTCAGTGGGATCCTTAGATGAGGCCTCACAGCTGTTGGGATCTTCCCAGTTCCCGGTCCGACTTCTTCTCTGGAATATTCCAACCCCTCCCAACGACCTCTCCCATCCTGTCCCTCCCATCCTTTCTGCAAAGGCAGGAAGGTGGGTGATGTTAGCTGCCGCCACTGAGTACCTCAATGGGATCTTCAGATGAGGGCTCACAACTGTTGGGATCTTCCCAGTTCCCAGTCCAACCTCTCCCTCTCTGGAGTACTCTGACCCCTCCCAACGACCTCTCCCATCCTGTCCCTCCTGTCCTTTACCTGAAAGAAGGAAGTTGGGTGATGTTAGCTGCCACCACTGAGTACCTCAGTGGGATCCTCGGATGAGACCTTGCAATTGTTGGGATCTTCCCAGTTTCCAGTCCCTCTTTCAACCTCTCCCTCTCTGGAACACTCTGACTCCTCCAAACAACCTCTCCATCCCATCCTTTCTGTAAAAGCAGGAAGGTGGGTGATGTCAGCTGTCAGTGGCCATACCTCCAGCCCCCAGAGGGGAGGCAGCCCACCACCACCTCCCCAAGCCCACCAGGCCCAGCGGCTGCACTCATCACCCACGTCCCTGTCTGCGCAGGAAAGTACAGTACAGTACTCTGAGGCCTGGTGGGTGGGCAGGCACATGGGGGGTGCTGCTGGCGAGTGGCCAGACCCCCCACCCTCTAGAGGGGAGGCAGCCTGGCTTTGAGTCCTCCACTTGTAAACAGGGCCAAAGTCAACCGATGGCTCCAATTGTATTGAATGGGAGTTTCCTGGGGGCATTAGATTTGGAAATGTATAACTCCAAGATCCATATTGACCAAACTGGGGTGATGTCTGGAGGAGAGCCTTCTGAACACTCCCTGTGAATATGGGCTCTCTAAGTCCAACGGAGTCCGTTCTAGCCCCCACAAATAACGAACAATGAACAGCATGTTCATTTTTCCCCTGTTCATGCCCATATCTAGTTATAACATTATGACATTATAACATCATGAGGCTTAATTTTTTAAAATAATACCCAATACACAACAGTACACAACATGCACTAAGTAGACCTGTTTAGGATTAATGACCCCCTCCTCCCACAGTTCAAAGCAGAGAGCCCTCCCCCCCCACGGGCTTACCCAGAGCTGGGAGGCAGAGGCTGGAGTGAGAGAATCAAACTGACACAATGCCATAACAATAACATTACAATGTTATAGTGTCATTAAGTTTTCTTCACAAAAAAGGAGCATCATAACAGTATAATGACAGAAATTTGTGTTGTGGTTACATGGATCTCTTTTAGGTTTTCAAAGATTATGTTTTTTGAGTAAAAATTTCTGTGTTTGGGGTTACTCTGCACCAATGCTACACATGTGTCTTGTTAAATTTTCTTTCACTTTTATTCCGCCTTTGGTTTTGTTTTTTCCCCAGTACTATCACTTTAGTGCTGGGTGCCTTTGGTCATCATACTGCCAAAATGAAATAATATGATTGGGCTTCATCAAAATTAAAAAATGGGGTGGTGATGTGATGGCACCAGTGATGCCAACAATGATGTCCACACCTCACCACATAACCTGCTTTATTTCATAGAGGCACAGACAAAAAAAAGACATCTCCCACACCAGGATTAAAAGTGGTGTGCAGAAGGGTAGATGGCCAAAATGAATCTAATCCTTGAGGAGCAAACACTTAAAAAGAGAGTAAAAAAAGCTTAGCTTTAACTATGTGCAACAGTGTTACAGGCTCTCAGACTAATCTCATAATGCTGTATTGAGATGCTATAATACTCCTTTTAATAACTACTTGATGGGCTATAACACGACTAACAGCTACAAGAAATATAACTAATTGGTAAACAGAGAAAAGTACAGCATTTTACACAGGATCATGCCATTTGGGGATTATGAGATAAGAATGTGAGTAACAAACGTATTTTGTCTGGCCAGGAGGACTTGAATTCAGAATATTGCCTTGTACATGATTTCACTGGTCCGCTCTGCCAACAAGGGACTCGGATGCAGCACCGTATAACTACTTTGCTTTGTCTGATGCAACTGGGTATGAATGCAGCTGGGTATGCTGGATTTGAATCTTTCAAGGCCTGTTTACATGTCACCCTCTAGGCAAAAGATTATTTTGATGGATGTTTGAGCCCAGCCTTCTTTCTTTCCTGGGGTCAGTGCATGTGTCTAGACTTTCCTACTCCTCACTCCTGCATACATTCCAGCTACACTCAGTAGTTGTACTTTCCGTCTCCCACTCATGCATCTGGATTAGGATTGTCAATTCTGTGTTGGAAAATTCTTGAGGATTTGGCTGCAGAACCTGAGAAGGGCAGAGTTTGGAGATGCAAAGGAGCTCAGCAGGGCTATGATGCTATAGAGTCCACCTTCCAAAGGTTATAAATTGTTTGTACTCAGGGAAACTGATCTCTGTAGTATGAAGATCAGTTGTAATTCCAGGAGAACTCCAGGACCCCACTGGAGGTTGGCAGGATTGCCCTTATCCAACTATAGCCGGAAGTCCTCCACTAAGGCCAACAGATCCCTCTGCTGTTGCTGCGGCTGGAGCTTTGCCATTGCAGCAGCTTTTTCCAGAGCAGCTCCCTGGGGGAAGGTAACCCACCATGACGATGATGTCACTTCTGGAAGTGATGTTATTGTGCTGGCTGCAGAAGTGCTCCTTTGCTTTTTGGCCCCAAATGGGCCGATTCTCAAAGAACTGGCCCTGCATGGAGCATGGAAGCACTACTGCGGCTGGTGTGACAACATCACTTCCAGAAGTGATGTCATCTCTTCCGGAAGTGATGTCATCATGCAAGTACAGTGTTGGCCTTGGGTCCTATCCACCAGCCTCTACTAGAAGCAGGTAATTCTGTTGCCTTTCTACATCAAGTGCAAATGGATCATTCACTCATTTCTGATGCAGAGATATAGAGCACTGACACATTTTAAGAAAAGGCTGCCCATTGCATCTTTTGAAAAATCACTGATCTGGCCTTGCTTCCTTCTTAACAGCAGATTTGCTTAGAACTATGACTCATGCAGAAACACAAGGGGGGCTCCTCTGAAGGTTGATAATACTTCTAGACAGTCTAAAAATAAACCTTTTCCTGTTGTGCTTGAAATGTGGCTCCAGTTTCAGTTCAGGAAAATCATGTATCAAATATCAGAAGTTTGGGACATAGTTGGGGAAAAGTTGCTTTTGGGTAGTACTCATAGCATTCCTTCCATCTCTTTCAAAAGGTGGACTCTTAGAGTTCTGTCAGTGATTGAAGGGCTGAGAATACTGCAATATCTACTGATTTAACAAATCAGTCTCCAGTAGGATTGCCGAACTCCAGGTGGTGGCTGGAGATCTCCCAGAATTACAACTGATCTCCAGGCCACAGAGATCAACTCACCTAGAGAAAATGGCTGCTTTGGAGGGGGGTCTGTATGACATTATACTCCCCTGAGGTCTCTCCCCTCTCCAAATCCATCCTTTCCAGGCTTCACCCCCAACTTTTCCAGGAATTTCCCAACCTGGAGCTGAAAAACCCTTATCTCCAGTTGCCATTTTGTGATTATTTTAGGTGGTTAGCTGTGTTGGTCTGTAGAAGAACAGCAGGATTTGAGTTCAGTGGCACCTAGAGACCAACAAGATTTTCAGGGACATGCACTTTTGAGAGTCAAAGCTCCCTTCTTATATACCAGTATCTGAAGAATGGAATTTTGACTCTTGAAAGTGTATACCCTGAAAATCTTGTTGGTCTCTAAGGTGCCACTGGATTCAAATCCTGCTGCTCATTTTGTGATAGATCATTCCAATCTGGTCTGTTGTAACCTGAAACCTCAAGCACAAGTTTCCTAGTACTTGCTGTAGCAGATTTACACCCTGTACAATGAGGAGTTAGTGAATCTTCACAGAACCTTATGAATGACCTCTATTTGTCCTCTTTCACTCTATCCCAGGCTTTAGATGTACACTGCCAATTCCCACCCAATTAGCTTCTGCTCTAGTAGTACATATTGAGAAGCTTAAGGCAATCAACACCCTGCCTGTGGAAAACCATTCCCCAAACAGGTGCTGGTGCCTGCTTAACCAGGTTTGGACCGTAATTACTTCTAACACTCAGCTTGATGAAGGATCCTACATGTGGGAAGCACTAGGGGATCAGAATCCAAAAGTAAATGAAAATGGCTAGTAATATCTAGCCGAAGTGTGTGTTGGCAAGCAAATGTGAACTTGCCTTGAGTGCTGTAAGTTAAAGAGGCAGCTTATGAAATGTTTTAAATAAAAAAAATTAAGTACCCCTAAAAGAGAATGCAAATGTAATGTCACCTTTGTCGAGATAACACATGAGTTTGTATAAGAATGTCACATTAACCAGAAATGGTCTGGGTGGAATTGTAGTCTGGGACTCACTCTTTCAGCATGCCTTGCTACAAAATGATTTAATGCAAATTGTACTTAACACTTTAGTAGGGGAATCAGAACATGCAAGAGTAGACATACAGCATGAGTGACAAAAAATATTCAAGCTTGCTAAACAAGTGGAGTCATTGGCATGCTATCGTTTCAGGATGGAGTTCCCCTGCTTCATGTATACTCCATCTCATGTTACATGTTTATTCGTGTGACTATAATCTTCCTATTGTGCCTATTTGCCTTTTATTTAACCTGTAGAATTAGCATCTTATACAAGCAGTCACAGTGCTGCACTACCAATGGGTGCCGATTCACAGACATATGTGACGATTCAGAAGTGCAGTGTAGTTGAATTGCATGCAGAAGACCATTGTATGGCAAGAAGACAGTGAATCTTCACAGAGCCCCATGAATGCTCTCTTTTTTCCCTCTTCCACTCTATCCCAGGCTTAAGACCTGCACTACCAATTCACAGCCAATTAGCCAAGGCAGTAAACAGCTTGCCTGTGGTACAGGCGGTGGCACTTGCTTGCAATTTGGCCTCAGCAGCCTTTAAAAAGCTATGCAAACCTCAACATCTTTGGATCTCCCAGTCTTTTGTTACCTCTGGAACCTCTGACTCCCATTCTCATTCCAGGTACTTGGAAACCTTCCTGCCCAACTGTTAAAACCCAAATCCACCAAGAAAATTTGAACTTTTTGTCTTTGACCCAATTCTGCCTTGGGAGCACCCTTGTCTTCTTGCTCTTAGGACTTTCTGTCTATAAAAGTAGCCCCAGAATCCCTGATTCTTTGCTACAATTTTTCCTGCCCCTGTGATTTTACACAGAACCTTCAGAGACTTGGAGTCAGTCTCTGTCCTGCTTTACTTTTCACTCTGCACGTGATTGCTGCCAAGAATCACCCAGCACATAAGCACTGCTGTGTGCCCTTCTCCTCCCTTCCTTGGATCCTCTAGGACTTCCTCCCTCTTCAGGACACACTTGTATTTTCATCTCCCTCTTTTTATTACCTCATTGTTATATTGTGTAGCATTAAGGTGATTTGTAGTGTAGGAGGTAGGTTTTTGTTGAGTGTGTGTTTGAGTGCCTGATCAATCCTCAGTGTACCTTTCTCATTATTACCCTTTATTTTCATAATAAAGTTTTCAATTTCTATTTTGCACCTGTCAATTTCTAGAATTCTCCCCACTCTCACACAGAAGGCTACCCAGATCTGTGACCCCTGTAAACACTAGGCAATGATCTCCTTAATTCCCCCCCCTGCCCCAGACACACCTGTATGTATACCTGACACACAAGGAGAGGTGCCCCAAACATTAGGAGGTATACATATGTAGGCTATTTGGGTAACAATGGATTTTCAGGTGAAAACCTTCATTTAAAATTACTTCATCCCATAGAACTTAATGGGAGCCTGAGAACTGAGCCAGATCCAGTGTGCATTTCTCCTACTGCATACTTCTGCTCTGGGTTTAAGAAATGACACAACCCTAGGCACTTGCTTTTATATAAATTGAATGAGCAGTTTAGCTGTGATGCAATGAGCAGTTTAGCAGTGATGTTAGCCACATAGAGCAGCCACTGTGTGGAGACAGTTTTCGTTGATCTCCATATGTTGTCTATATTGTGGTGGTCCAAGAACAGCCAGTTAAGAACTTGCCAAGAGTAGAACCAACCACAACAAACCCAGGTTTGAATCCATACTATGCCATGGAAGCTTGCTGAGTAACTTTGGGCTAGTCAAACACTCTCAGCCTATCCTACCACATGGGGTTGGTGTAAGGATAACATGGAAGAGTGGAGAAGGATGTAAGCTGCTTTGAATCCTATTGGGAAAAAAAGATGGGGTATAAATGAAGTAAATAAATAACTGAAATTCTTGCTATCTTACTATTTTCTTAGGATGCATCCCTCTAAACATTGCCTATAGTGTGGCTTTAGAAGAAATGTTTGGAATATGAATTTTAAGTACAAGTAAAGAAATTCAGGAAAGACAGTTTACTCAGTGTGAGAGCATTTCGAAGAACAAGAATTTTTTTTGGAGAGACTCCAAATCATTATTATGATTAGCCTGCTGGGAAAACCAAACATTCTAACACACAGGAAATCAAAGTGACATCAAATATGTATGTCACGTCCTGTTGGAAATAGAAGCTGACCCTCACCAAATGGCCTGCACTGGATTGCAAATGAAATATCAACAATGGCAAGTGCTCTTGTTGACAGGAGTACTGATATGAATATTCAAAGCAATGAGAATATTCCACTGAGTGTATTTTTGCTTTTGTCTGTTCTGCTGGGAACTTTGCAGCTGACTTTCAAATGGAAGTGAATGCTCCAGTTTGCTAAAAGTGGATTGAAGGATTTCTATTGAAACTGTAGACTTCAATGGAATTATTACATCTGCCTATGTTTGCTTGTTTCAAAGCCCTGCTTAAAAGTTCGTCAAACACCAATGACATTTGCGTTATTTATAGCCTGCCTTTCTCACTATGACTCATGGCAGATTACACAGCGTAAGTTAATACAATCAAGTTAACATATCCAATAAACAATGCAATAAGATTTGGATTGTAAAAATCTGGAACCAACCAGAAATTTGAAAACAGAACTGAAACAAAGCATAAGTCTTTATATGATGCATTAAACAATACTGAAATTTACATAGTAGGACCCAACAGGCAGTATCAGGTATACACAGTAGTATAAAACATAGTATCTAAACCTTTACCCAAGTAGTTTTCTAAACCATTCTGTGTCAGGTTCAGAATGCTTCCCTATGTATTGTAACCAAAGAGACTCCATTTTAATTCTCTTAGTGTTCTGAGTGCTTTCTTCACAGGTGCCAAGATGTTCCCTAGCAGCTCTCTCTCTCAAGAGGAATGTTTTGACTACAGCTTTTCCAGTCCTGGGAAACTTTCACTTTCTCAGCTTCAAAGGGATTGTTTTGAGAACTATGGGGGGAGGCTGGGCCTACTGAGTCTTAATACTTTGTACTGTATTCTTTGCCTTTCATTCGTAACAATACACGTGTACCAGCCCAGATATTGCATCTGGGCCAGTGGACTATAATGGTTGCTTCTTTCAGTAAATCTTTTGAAAACAATGGACTCTTGTCTGATTGCAGAAGGTAGTCTGGATACAACTATTATTTAGCCACAGTTCTGACATTTTGTTATGAATCACATCTGTTCCAATGCCTAAACCGGAGCAGCCGGATACCAAAGCCGTTCCCGACAGGGACCCTTTGTTCAATCCCTATGCCTCCCCCGGTTCGGAAGGACTGGAACCTCAAGGACCCGTTCAAAGAGCAACAGGGTCTTCTGTTACTACAATATACACCCTTGCTCCTAGCAGAATGGATACTCGGCCCATAGCAGCAGCTGACCCACTGATATCCTTACCAATGCCGACACAGTGGGGATCGAGGCCTAGAGATGCGAGGGAAAGGAGAGCGAGTACTGTGTTCACGCAACCCCCGATGGAAGGCCGATGGAATTTGGCTGTGATTGCAGAGCATCCCAGTAGCCAACCTTGGTACTATTGGAACCGTGAGGCCAACCAGTTGGAGTGGGATCGAAGAGCTTCAGAGAGTACCCAAACGTGGGAAACGTCCCGCCGCGATGTAATGAGTTGGGACTATACAGAAGTTGCTCCGTGGATGGGGCAACAAGATTCGAGTGAGCACACGTGGATACAATTACAGAGCCAAACCATAGCAGTAGATGCCAGAATTTCGGCGGTTACAGGATTAGCGAAAGGAATCCTGGCGGGGAGATCGCAGGAAGAGCAAGGTAACGGGGCCCAGGGCATGGGAGAAATAAGACCGTGGCCCGGGGCATCCTATGCAGAGTATTTAGAGCCTACGCAAGTCCCTGGTGAACCTCCCCAGAAGTATGCTGAAACCGAGACCACGGTGGTGGACTCGAATAGAGTACAGATCCTAGAGGAGAGATTGTCGAGTATGGAAGAGAGTCTGGCCCATGCAGTTCATTTGCTATCCGTGTTGGTGGTTGGGGGATCAGACGGAAGCCAAGAGACGGCCTCAGGCGTACAGAGTATCAGTCAAAGCTTGTCAACTTTACAAAGAATTATTCCGTGGACAGAAACGGGGGTACCCAATCAACCACTCCCGTTAGCTGATGATTCGCAACAACCTGTACAGCCACTGAACCCCACACCAGGGCCAGTCGATGAACAGTCGACCGACACCGAAGAAGAAGAAGAAGAAGAGGAGGATGAGGAAATAGCTGGAGGAGGGGAACCACCGTGAGAAGAGCCGAGGGGAACTCCGCCGCCTCCTGGGGGTACCCCGCAACACCCGCCAGGGGAAGCTCCGATCCTTACGCCCGCACCAATTCCGCCGCAAGGACCACCAGCTACCCCCCGACTACGACCGTACAGCAAGGGCAGCCGTTCCTGCCGAGGCTCGTAGCACTGATTGCACGGGGCACCACTCCTCGGCAATACCTGCTGATGGGATCGATAGGACGGGGTACTACCCCCCGGCCTCTACTGCAACTGGGACCAAGAGGACCTCCTCCCCCAACACAGCCTGTTCCAAGAGGACCTTCTCCACCGCTACAACCAATTCCGAGGGGGCTGCCACCACCGCTACAGCCAGTGCCTAGAGGGACCCCTCCGCCAGTTCAACCAGTCCCAAGGGGACCTCCGCCGCCAATTCAGCCGGCACCGAGAGGACCGCCTCCTCCATTACAACCTCAACCGAGACCCCAGCAACCTCCGATACAACCTCCCCCGGTACAGCCTCATCCACAGTACCCAGATGGGGGACCCCAACCAGTGCCTATAGAATATTACCCACGGCCTGCACCGGTAGCCAGACACCCGGAATTGCCAATGGGGTGGGTAAAACTGGAAGCGACATTCGACGGAGACCCGTCCAAACTAGGATTTTTCCTAGTACAAGCTTTACAATTCTTTAACTGTTGGGGACATTTGTTCGGAGATGAAGCCAGCCAGATCAAACACTTGGGGTCTTGCCTAAAAGGAAAAGCAGCAGAATGGTATGTAGCCCTTTACGAATTGGGGGCCCCTGAATTAAACACATTACAAGGTCTTGTAGATGCGCTCCGCGCCCAATACGAAGACCCTTTGGAAGAAAGTAGAGCTCGAACAGAATTACAGTCTATTAGACAAGGCAGCACGTCGGCTAGAGACTATGTTACAAAATTCCGACAGCTGGCCGCCAAATGTCCAAGGTGTGAGGAGTCCACCAAAATAATTCTGTTCAAACAGGGCATGAATCTCAGACTATTGGACAGGGCCCTGATGCAAGATAATCCCCCCACACTTTTGGGGTGGATTCAGTTAGCTTGTGAGGTGGAAAATCGTATGCAAGAAGTACGCTTGGTTGAACAGCAACAAACCGCTGGGCACCAGCACTCATCTGTACTTGTGAGAGGGAGCAAGGGTGCTGGATATGCAACTAGGGGAGCGAGAGATGCTAGATGGCAACAAGGATTGTGTCTACAGTGTGGCCAAAGCGGTCACTTTGCGGCACAATGTCCGTTCCGGCCTGTGCAAAGAACTCCGTTCCTACCAAGATGTCCAGCCCCAACCTCTCAGCCCATGCCAGCCCACCCGACACCCACTCCCAGAGCGTCGAGAGGCAGAGGGACTTTCCGCAGAAATCCTCCCGAAAAAGGCTTAGAGCTCGAAGAAATTATGGACTATGATTCAACAGCTCTAATCGGAGAGGAAAACCCCGAAAGTCCCGCCTCGGGAAACGAGATGGATCTGTCGTAAAAGGACCCAAGCGGCAGATCAAAAACAAGTCAGTTCCAACTCCGGAAAGACCTCATGGGTCCATATTATTCATACCAGTAACGTTAGTTAACCCAGAAAGAAAAACACATATTCGTGTACAAGCCCTAATAGACTCGGGCTGCTCTAGAGACATTATTGCACCAGCCTTAGTAAATGGATTAGTACTCCCTGTAAAAGAACTGGAAACTCCAGTCATTTTTGAACAAATGGATGGCACTAATATGAATCCTGTCACTACCGAAACCATACCGGTCATTACATGTATGGGACAACATCGGGAGACGAGATCATTCGTAATAAGTACTACAGCAAAGTATCCTTTAATATTGGGAAGCAAATGGTTGTGGGATCACAACTCCTATATAGACTGGAAAGCAGGAAGCATTACATTTTCCCATGAGAAATGTGCAAACCATCGTTGGAATCAAAACTGGGGCAAAAACCCTACTCTCATTGAACAAGCCCTGTTAACTCAAGAAGAACATGTAGAACGGGTGAAAAAAGTCTTAACTACTCTAATGTGTAACAAATTGCCCATTAAACTATCCAAATGTGAGTTTCACAAGATGGAACTCACCTATCTGGGATATTGTATCTCCAAAGATGGTCTAAAAATGGACCCGAGCAAAGTGCAAGCTGTCCAAGAATGGCAAACCCCCACTACGCGCAAGGAACTACAATCCTTTCTAGGGTTTGCCAATTTTTATAGAGAGTTTATAGCAAACTTTGCTCAAATAACACTTCCCCTGACTGAACTGTTAAAAACCAAAGGGGAATAAGCTAAAAAACCAAGCGCTAAATTGTCATGGACACCCCAATGCCAAGCAGCATTCAATCAGCTCAAAACCCAATTTATCTCTGAACCAGTTCTACAGCACCCTGACGAAAATCGCCCATTTGTAGTGCAAGTAGACGCCAGCGATACGGCGATTGGAGGTGTCCTCTTGCAGCGAGGGGAGGACGATGTGCTTAAACCCTGTGCCTTCCTATCCCGCAAATTTTCTGAACCTGAAAGAAATTGGAATGTTTGGGAAAAGGAAGCCTTTGCTGTAAAGGCAGCGCTCTCCACCTGGAGACATTGGCTACAGGGAGCCCGTCATCCGTTTGAGGTCTGGACGGATCACAAGAATTTAGAAGCCCTACGCAGTCTGCGAAGGCTAAATGCCAAACAATTGCGATGGGCAGAGTACTTTTCTAAATTCAACTTCACTTTGAACTTTTTGCCTGGCAAAACTAACTTCCTTGCCGATGCCCTATCGCGCAAGCCTCAACATAAGAGCAAGAAGGAGGAGACCATAGACACTGTCTTTTCACCTACGCAATTAGGGGGAGTGGTTACAACGCACAGTCGCGCCACCCACCCTCCTCAACCAGACCAAGGGTGGAGACAAAAACTGAAGGTTGAAGTGGAAAAGGAGGGGGGAAATGTACCCAAGGAAAAGTTACAACAATCCGAACAAGGAGAGTGGCTTTGGGGGGACCGCTTTTATGTACCCAACAGTTTAAGAAAAGAAGTGTTGCATCGCTGTCACGACGCCCCTACAGCTGGCCACTATGGGTACTTAAAAACACTCCATCTACTGCAACGGCAATTCTGGTGGCCAGCCATGCACAAAGACATTTCCCAATATATAGCGTCATGCCCCATCTGTCTCAGTGCCAAATCACGCAAAGGCAAACCGCCCGGACTTTTGCAACCTTTAGAAACGCCGAACAGACCATGGGAAACCATTTCCATGGATTTTATCACAGATCTTCCCCCCTCCAAGGGCCACACTTGCATTTTGGTTGTAGTGGATTTATTCTCCAAGCAAGCTCATTTCATACCTTGCACCACTATACCCTCGGCCCGAAAGCTAGCAGATATCTTCCTAAAACACATTGTTAAATTACATTCTTTTCCGTCAAAGGTGATTTCGGACCGCGGCGGACAGTTCGTTGCCAACTTCTGGCGGGAGCTTCTACAAATTATGGGAATTGAGCAAGGTTTAAGTTCCAGCCATCATCCTCAAACCGACGGACAGTCCGAAAAAACTAATCAAATATTAGAACAGTTCCTCCGCTGTTATATCAATTTTCAACAAGACAACTGGATCGATTTACTTCCCTTAGCAGAATTCTCATACAATAACAGCATACACGCCTCGACTGGAGAAACACCCTTCAAAGTAGTATATGGCTTCCACTTCAAACCCTTCCCGTTTGAAGCACTCCCCCCTCCTACTTCAGCGTCCAGAGATGTTTCCGAATGGTGGGGGGAAGCAGCTCAGCAATGGACTCTAATTAAACAACATCTCGACAAAGCCAAACAGGATTACAAAAAGTATGCTGATCGCCATCGTGTGGCCCAATGGGACTTACAACCTGGAGATCTTGTTTATCTACAAAAAATTTGAAAGTCACCCAAACCAGCCAAAAACTAGCATTGAAATTTCTGGGGCCTTTTCCTGTTCGTAAAGTAATCAATAAAGTGACTGTAGCCCTGGATTTACCAACGAACCTACGCCATGTACATGATACATTCCATGTCAGCCTCTTGAAAAAAGTTCCCCCAGCAAATCAATGGCACACCCGTGCCCCTCCTATCCCTACTTTGATTGATGATCAAAGTGCAGCAAATTTTAGACTCTAAACTTAAAAGAAATCAGCTGTTTTATCTTATCAGATGGAAAGACTTTGACTCTGGGTTTGATGAATGGGTGAACTCTGTACATGTTCATGCTCCTAGACTAGTAAAAGCATTTCATACTCGCTATCCGCATAAACCGGGGGGGGGGGCGTTTTAGGGAGGGCAGAAATGTCAGGTTCAGAATGCTTCCCTATGTATTGTAACCAAAGAGACTCCATTTTAATTCTCTTAGTGTTCTGAGTGCTTTCTTCACAGGTGCCAAGATGTTCCCTAGCAGCTCTCTCTCTCAAGAGGAATGTTTTGACTACAGCTTTTCCAGTCCTGGGAAACTTTCACTTTCTCAGCTTCAAAGGGATTGTTTTGAGAACTATGGGGGGAGGCTGGGCCTACTGAGTCTTAATACTTTGTACTGTATTCTTTGCCTTTCATTCATAACAATACACGTGTACCAGCCCAGATATTGCATCTGGGCCAGTGGACTATAATGGTTGCGTCTTTCAGTAAATCTTTTGAAAACAACGGACTCTTGTCTGATTGCAGAAGGTAGTCTGGATACAACTATTATTTAGCCACAGTTCTGACATTCTGTACATTACAACTCCATTACTTGTGCAGAAAAGCCCTCTTGAATAATTCAGCTTTGCATAGTTTGCAGAAAGCCATCTAACAAACGGTAGAATTTAACACGTATGAACTAGATTTGTTCATTTTTCTCACTGTTGAAATGTATAGGTCGGAGACTGCAGTCAAGGTGTGGGTACAGCAAGAGTTCAGCAAGTGGGGATATCATTGATCCCCCACAGAGCTCAAAAGATGTTCTCTCCATTGGCCTGCATTCCTGCTGAGGCTTCCAACCCTCGCAATTTACTTCAGATTTGGGGGAGTAGGAAGAATTTAGAATTATGTGTGAATAATCCATGACAGAGTACAAGCAGCTTCATTTTGTTAGTCTCCATTTAGCACATTGCCATTTTCAGACACTCTTTCAGGATATCCACAGTCTCACCTGATTGTCAGCTGCAAAATAAAAGTAAAGCTGAGTGTCATTCATATACATATGACATCTCAACCCAGCTTTTCCTAGTGGTTTCATATAGATGTTAAAGCACATGGGGGACAAAATAGAACCCCACAGAACCACGTACTTAAAATTACAAGGCATCCTCCAGCAACACATTTTGGAACTGATCAGCCAGGTAGGAATGAAACCTCCAGTGCATTTTCCTTGCATTTGTCCAAAGTGCTTCGTTAATGTTATCTTGGAAATTAAAAGCAAAAATAATACTATTTTGCATCATAATTAATACTAATTGCATCATAAGTCAAGTATTAAAGTCTCTCAAAGGAGAATATTCTATTTATCTCACCTGAGAGTGTGAATGTACTAGAAGTACCTAATCTACGTTGTTGAACTGGATTTGAGCAAGGTACTAATTACCTAGGGAAGCTCAAGCGAACCTCATTTCATGTGTCCCCCCCATCCAACTTTCCATACACTTGCTTGCACAGTCACATTTCAGTTTGCTTGGCATGAGTACATTTACACATTGCAAACTTGTAAGTCAAAGGAGCCTACAGTAATTGTTATTGCACTGAAAACAGAGCTGAATCGACACTACCCTCCAGACACACTTGAAGATGCAATCGCACAAAGGGAGCTCTGGTAAAAGCAGCATGCACGTATGCAGAGTAAGAACAGCCTGCATGTAAATTGAGGACCACACATAAAATCCTGCACTTAAGCATCCCCAGGTAATTTGAAATGAGATCATGAAAGCCTTTCAATAAAACAGGGCTATTCTACATTTATGAATGGCCTCCAGTAACTAAAAGCATTTTAGTAGCTAAATATCTAACCCTACGCAGTAAATGTATACAGGGTTCAAAGAAAGGATGCAAAAGTATGGGGATGCATTTTTTTAAAAAGTCACAGTATAAAACTCTGCCCGCAATATTTGAGTTACATCTGGAAAAACTAACAATTATTGAGGTGTCATGTTAAAGAATGTCAAATTTATGAGGTGCACAAGGATATGTCCCTTAGCCTGTTGCAAAAATAATTGGCAATGACGATGTAGCAAAACATTCTTGGGCTGATTTAAAAGGTTAAAAAATGCCAGTGGGGTACGAAGCGGGAAAAATTCTTTCTCCTCTATCCATGTAATCCCACAATTAGTAATATTGTTGTAGGCACTGAAGCAATGGACCAAAACAATACATGGGGTAGCCATCATAATTTCCCTAGGTAAGTTGCTGCTTCACAGCCTTGTTGGATCTGCTTCCACAGATAGGCAACTGTCAGTGGTAGTGATAAGGCAAACTCCTCAGAACTGGCTTGATCTTTACAAGGGCATTTGCTTCCATACGAACCTGCCCAGTTTTTGAAGTCTGAGATCTTGCTTTGAGTTCTTTGATTGCCAACTACAATGTGGATGACCACAAGAAAAGGACCTCTTCAGTGGTAGCTTGATAGCTACAGAAATCTCCTCACAGCCATCCAGCTGGGACCTGGATCAGCACCACAGCAAGCCTTTACTGCTACACTTTCACACATGTTTAAACTCACCTCTTACAGTGGTTGGTAGCAATGCTTGAAATTCTTTCCAGTTCATTGTATAGTAACCCTGTAAATAAAACACTCATTTCCCTTTGCAAATGGCTCCTGCATGGTGCTCCCAGTTTACAGTACTGCTGGGAGAAATCTGCAAGATTGTCCTTCCCTCCACCTTGTGATTGCGGCAAATCATATTTGTGCCCACTCATCCCCAGCTTCCAGTCATTACTTGAAAGGAATATGGGAAGTGGCATACGAAGCAGAGGAGGCTGCTGTAGTAGTCGATTGTCATGCATCCCTTTTCTTAGTAGCCTGTAGTCATGCATCCCTTTTCCTTCAGCCCCGGCAGTCCCTAAAGTGCATTAGCTTACATTTTCTGGGAGGAAATGTTCTAGGAATCTGTGTTCTATTAAAATGAGAAACAAAAAGTGCCATCAAACTTCTCCTTCCCACAGTTTCAAGGGGCTGAAGTCACAGGTTTTATCAGGGATGACAGACTTTTAAAACTCAAATATATGACCCTCTAGAGAATCATTGTATTAATAAGGTTAATTTAGAGATAGACTTTGTGAGAGTGTGTCTCAGGTACCAGGATTCTTCATGGGCACACTACAGGGGCTGTTCTCAAAGTGACTGAGCACCAGTTTATGTTCTTTGGGGGAGGGGTGTACATTTGTATTATGTAAGCATATAACATTCTTGACCTTTAGCCTTGCCTCCTGGATTTCCCTATATATTTCATCTCTATCAGTAACAGATGTTTCTTTGTTTAACATCATTTACAGTAAAAATGACAGATGCCTTTCAGTAGACATGCTATTGTATTTTCCATGGCATCTCCCTAACCTGACAGGTAAGTGAATTTTGAATATAAATGTTATCCATTCTAAATTTCTACTGCTTTGTCTCATCAGACATCTATGCTAATCTTACAAACTGGCTGAGATTCTATTCTTACACAGATGGTAAAGTATTTTACAGCATTATACTTCCATCATTATTGCGGGAGATGACTTGGTAGGATATACCCTCTACCCTACTTTTGAGAAAACTATAGGAGAGGGTGAAAAAGATTAAAAAAGCCCTGTCTTTTCTAGTGCATGTTTGTGGGTGGAGTTCAAGTTCCCATCTGTACTATTTGTTTTGACTTTGAGCATGAAAAAGGAGTTATTAGTTAAACCTGAGTGAAAGTTTGAAGTCTCATACATGTGACCTTAGATACATATGACTCAATACAAATTTCAGATAAGAATTTACTTGATCATAATCTTACCCATTATCTCACACATGCTTGAATCGTAGAAGTAATCCACTCTTACCACTGGTGCAATACAGTAGGGTAACAACTAGTAACTATAGTAAATTATCGTGAGCATAGGCCTAGATGTGGGGAGCTCATGTGTCTGTCTCTTCTCCCCCTTGTTCATATGCACACACATTCATATCACAAGACCAGTTGAGATTTTTATTCAAGAAAGAAGAGATTCAACTTTGGTAGGACAACATTGAGAAATAACTCTGCTATAATTTGTTTCCTATACACAATATATTATACCAGGCTTGTAAATAACCAATAACCACTTGACTGTCCATGACCAAGAATCCTCTCCAGGAAGTTGTTAAAAATTGGAAGGAACAACAGTTAATTTGGCTTAAATAAGTAACAGACACATGAGAGAAGCGTGTCTAGCAAAATACAAAATATGTGCTAAAAACTTTGGAGTCCTTGTTTGCAAGTCTGCGTTGAATATGCTCCTACCTTTTTTCCCCTAAAGGTCACTTTAAATGTTCATATTTACCTATTATGACTTAGTACCAGAATGCATGAAGAGGGAAAGGGGATTTCTTCCATTCAGCCCCAGAACTCTTTAAATGTGGTTTGTGATGCCAAGGCTTGAGTTGCTCAGAGGATGCATGAAAAGCTTTTTTTCTGGGGAAAGAGGAGGGGGAACTCTCACCCAGGGCAACTCCCGGGAGGAGGTGGCACACCTCTCAATACATGCACACGCGTGCAGTACACGTGTGTGCTCCTGGGACTGCACTTCCGGGAAGTGACATCATCACCCAGGCCTTGGCCACCCCAGGAGTGCTCCTGTGCTCCATGGGGGGCGGGGTCTGATTCAGCCCAGATAAGGCAAAATTTGGCCCGTATCGGGCTGCTTCACCACGGGGGAGCACTCCCCCACCTGGCAGTGGCCGGATCTGGGCCATTTTGGGCCCAAATTGGCCTGGAGCAGGCTGCTGCCTCATGGGAGAACACTCCTCCACTGGGCAGCAGCCCAATCCTGGCTGTTTGGGGCCTGATCCTGGCCATTTGGGGGCAGAATTGGGCCCAAAATGGCCAAATGAGGCCCAAAATGGCCAGGATCAGGTGGCTGCCAGGCAGGGGAGTGCTGGGAGAAGCCCGGTCCTGCCTGGGAGAAGCCCAATCCTGGCTGTTTGGGGCCTGATCCTGGCCATTTGGGGGCAGAATTGGGCCCAAAATGGCCAAATGAGGCCCAAAATGACCAGGATCAGGTGGCTGCCAGGCAGGGGAGTGCTGGGAGAAGCCCGGTCCTGCCTGGGAGAAGCCCAATCCTGGCTGTTTTGGGCCTGATCCTGGCCGTTTTGGGGTGGAATTGGGCTCAAAATGGCCAAAGGGGCCTAAAATGCCTTGGATTGGGTTGCTGCTGGGCAGGGGAGTGTTCTCCCACCTGTCAGAGACCTGGTCCTGGCCATTTCAAGCCCGATCCTGGCCATTTTGGGGCCTGTATTGGGTCCAAAATGGCCAAAAGGGGTCTAAAATGACCAGGATCAGGCCGCTGCCTGGTAGGGGAGTGTTCCTCTGCCAAGAAGAGCCCCAATCCTGGCTGTTTTGGGCCCGATCCAGGCACAAAGAGGCCCAGAATGACCAAAACAGCCCATTTTAAAAATATCCATGTGACATCAGTCACGTGGGTTTTTTAAAGAGGTACCGGAACACCGTTCCAGGGCATTCTGGATTTTAAAAAAGCCCTGTGCATGAGTAAACACATCTGAAGTGAGTAAACACATCTGAGGTGAGGGGCATATAAGAACTGCATTGATGGATCAGACCAAGGTCCAAGGTACAGAGGTCCACCTAGTCCTCCGTAAGGGGCTATCCACTTGCTGTGGATGGTCACAAGCAGTCTTTCATATTATAGGTCTCAGCATCTAGTTTTCAGAGGTATACTGTTTGTGAACCTGTAGCTGTTGGAATAAAAGAGACTCAACATGCTGGAAAGGTTTTGTCTGACTCTTCCTTTTCTTTCTGTTCCTTTTATTCTTTTTCTCCTGCTAGTCTTGCAAGAAGCAAGATGCTTTTACAGAGCTCTCCTTTGCAAACTTGTAAGATCCACCCATACTCTCATTCATGTGCTGGCCACTTGTAATAGGAAACAGTGTTATTTAGATGAGGTTTCTATTTTTTTCTGCAACTACAAGAATGCAAGTGAATATGAATCAGTTTCAATAAAAGTAAGCTTTATTTGTTGTAGTATACTGACTTGGTGAGTGTTTCATCACGCATGATTCCAGACTTTCTTGGCTGTGCAACTTTGCTACATCAACTAGCATGGCATTTCCCAACCTGTGGGCTGTGACCCCAAAGTGGGTTGCAAAGGCTGATGAAGTGGATTGTGGACTCTTGTAAGCTTATGGCAGCCATTCCCTTCCATTTCTTGCCTGGTACCCAGCTGAAGCAGCTGAGTGTGCATATGGGGGAAGCAACATGAGTCCCTTTGGGCTGAGCGCAGCAGCAGCTGGCTCTGGCTCCATTGTCCTTCTTTCCCTCCTCTTAAACAGCAGTTTGTGTGAGATGTGCTAAAACAAATGTCTTGGCCTCCATGATCTGATGATATCAGGCTTGTCTGGGCTATCCAGGTCAGGGTGCATTAATAGGTGCATTAAGTAAAATTTTGCTTGAGTAACTTAAATAATGGTTATAAAATAGGCACACTTGCAGTTAAAATGCATGAAAATGATAGCTGCCAAAAATCTATGACCCAAAATTCACGTGACAATAAATCAGCAAGTCATCATACCAAGTAAATATGAACTTGTGAGCCACCAAAGTAAAAAGGTCAGGAACCAATGAATTAACAAATATCCCCAACAGTAAGTTCCATTCTTTTTCATTTCCAATGGCCTTTGACATACATATGAATGCTTCAGATCCTTTTTTAAAGCTGCAAGTACTAGTGGTCATCCTGACATCTTGTAGCAACGACTAAATCCTAAGGGAAAAAGAAGGTTCAAGAGACAGATGTGGTGGCAGGGTTACAGGATGGCCAAATGCCATGAGAATCTCCTTTGGTTTCTATGATGTGTTGAGCACCAAAGTTGTTTGTTTTAACAATTAAACATTACTTTATGGTCTAGCTGCATTTTCAACACAGAATGTTATTTTCTAGACTAATTATGTGATGGAATTTAATCTCTAATGAGAACAATATGGAACCACTTGCTCAGAAGAAAACATTGGAAGTGAACTGACATACTTTGCCAAAGTCTAGGATCAAACACTACCTCTAGCAGGAGATTCATCTACTTGTTATTAAAAAAAAAAATTGCCGGCAAGTTTTCCAAGGCTACTAGTCATTCTCAGAGCTTCCTGAATTCTAATCCAATGCAATCTTAGTTGGGAGAACCATACAGTATTCCTTAAAAAGACATACAGCTTGTGACTCAAATTTTAAACTGCATGATATCAATCAACTTACCAGTTTTTTAGAGAGAGTACACAATAGAATAGCAGGAATCAACATATCCTCACAGAATAGAGGGGGTTTTGCACTGAAGAGGTCCTACCCACTGCCCGATACCTGACCTCTGTAAGTATCTCATCAGTTCTATACAGAGTCTATGCATATGCAGATGGTGCATATGTGGGATCAGCATGTATGATCTGTACCCAGCAAAACTGCAGCCTACAGATTATGTGGAGAAAGACTATTTGCATGGAACCTGTACACTCATGCTCAGTACAGAAATTCTGAGAGACGGATGATGGCCAGGGGCATAGTGGATTTCTACAACTTCACCTTTCCCCCACATAGAATTGTTATAATTGTTCATTCTATGTGGGCATATTTAGTGAACAGAGGTAATAAATATTAGTATAAGGTGACAAATGGACTGGCCTTTTGTTTTATTAGTGGAGCTGTTTTACATCCTGCTTCAAACCCAAGCTTCAGTGACAGTCATGCATCTCATAGATGTCCAGCTCCCTGGCATAACACTGCTTAGATGTTAGTGGTTCATTAGACACATATCAAGGATGTTCAGCAAATGTTACATCAGTAGTTGTTCCATGGTAACACATCTATCCCATGTGATTTATTTATTATTTATTTTATTTATTTATAGTCTGCCTTTCTCACTGAGACTCAAGGCGGATTACACAGAAGGAGCTTAGTACAACCAGTATCAAGTACATTTCCATACAGTATATCAAATACATTTCCATACAGTATCAAGTACATTTCCATACAGTGTCAAGGACATTTCCATAAACAATGCCATAGGGTAAATATAAACAAGTTTACAAAGACATACCATTAGCAAGGATCCAGTACAGAGTAGAAGAAATGCTGAAACAGAACATAATGAATTCTAGGACTGATAATAGACAACATGAAGCTGAAACAGAACATAATCAATTCTAGGACTAACATCTGACAACATGAAGCACGGTAGTACATATTTAAAGCAGCAGATAGTATGTAAGGCAACATGGTGAAGTATATGGTCCCTAACTCATGCATCTGAGACTTCAGCCCTTGTCAGAGTGTCAGTTTGCTAGTCAGTTCTCAAGCCATAGCTACGCCATGTTCTCATGTTATAATCTGTAGCTGTTTAGTTCTCTCCCTCCAGGCCCAGGTGCTGTCCAGGCCGCATATATCCATGGGAGCGAAGAATTCTTATCAATCCGTTCCGGCTGACCTTGACGTCCTTGCCTTCCCAGGCCTTCTAGACAGGACGAAGGGGGGAGGCTGGGAATGGGTGTTTGAAGTGTTGTTACTTTCATTTTGTGTGTCATTCTCAACAAAGCTTTCGTTCAGCCAAGGCTTTCCTAGTCCTTGGAATATGGCTACTTGTATCCTGAGCATTGTCTTTCAATAAACCTTTTGGAATCAAGAAACTTTGTGCTTCTTGCAGAAGGGAGGAGACGAACTCTAGACAACTGGGATTCCATAGTCTGACAGCCCTACAATACAGCCCTCCTATCTGAGTAAAAAGCCTTCTTGAATAATTCTGTTTTGCATCATTTGCGGAAAGCCAGGAGAGTGGGGGCTCTCCTGACTTCCTCAGGCAAGCTGTTCCACAGAGTACGAGCTACCACAGAGAAAGCCCGTGTACAGGCTGCTGTTGATTTCGCCCATGTGCAGCCTGGCACCTGTAGGAGACACTGATCAGATGAGCAAAGCTGCCATGGAGGACCATACGGAGGGAGGCGGTCCCGTAGGTCTGCTGGACCAAGGCTGTGAAGAGCTTTGTATGTAATAACCAATACCTTGAACTGAGCACAGTAACTGATAGGTAACCAATGAAGTGACTGTACAATGGGAGTGATGTTCAAGCTCCCGCTCGCTCCTGATAATAGTCTTATCTGCAGCATTTTGTACCAATTGGAGCCTCCTAGTTAATTTAGATGGGACACCTATGTATAGTGCATTACAATAGTCTAGCCTTGATGTTACCATAGCATGGATCCAGGTGGCCAGGTTGGCCATGTCGAGATAAGAAGCCATCTTCCAGACTAGAGTGAAGTTGAAAGCATTTTTTGTGGATGCTTTGACTTGTTTTTCTAGTAATAACACTGAATCCAGTATAACTCCTAGGCTCTTCACTGAGTCTGCAAGGGTCAGACGAACTCCATCGAAAGTGGGAAGTACAATATCCTTCAAGATCTCTGCCTTCCCAACAAGCATCACTTCAGTCTTGTCTGGGTTCAATTGCATCTATGGATGCAATATATGCATCTATGGATCACAATCTAGCCCCTCTCATATGCTCTCTTAACCTAATATTTGCCCCCAGACTTCAATAGTGAGGTTTTTTGTAATTGCCATTTCTGCACAGTCTCAGCAATGTGCATAGAACCAGGTTACCTAATCTTTTTAAAGCTAGTAGAAATGATGTTCCCAGCAATTGACTTTAAATGGGCATATGGTCAAACTCTCTGTTAGCTCTATTTTGCAGAAAAAGCAAAAAAATAAACACAATTCTTTTGGGCTTTGGCAAAGCCCCCTAGTTGTGCAAAAGCATACCCATGTGTCACAGGCAATATGTGCTTTTGCAGCAAGCAGGGTTATGATTATGGGAGTTTCTGAGTACATTTGAAGAAAACAAGCCATCAAATAGTTTGGCCCATTTCACATATTACCACAGCTGTAATTATATGCATGGTAATGTTAGAAGCAATTACATTTGGTATAAACCCAGCTGTTCCAGAAAAGGGAGATCTGGTTTTAAACTAGAGTATAATTTCTTTGCAAAGAGTGGAGTTTATTTCTCTATTTCTTTGCCATCCTTCTGCCTGCAGCAGTTGCTGAGGTTTTGGAGAAATCTTCCTGTGAGTACCTTGAACAGAATATTTTATTGAATTGGCTTAGCTTCTGGTTTTGTGATCATTTGGAAGTTTTCAGCACAAGCTTATTAGAATATGCCAATTACTGCAACGTCTTCATAGCATCCAATGTGGAAAGTTATTGGTTCGGATTTAGACAGCAAATTGACATACGTTTTGGAAAATGTATTTATGCTTCTCATCAGCTACAGAAAGCTTCCCCACATGGTACTTATCATATAAAATTGCCATTCTTTCTTACAATAGTCCATACAATCCTAATTCATATTTACCTGGTAATGAGCAAATATACTCAGGGTTAGGAATAAAACTTAATGTAGAGACTAAGGGTGATAATTATGGCTTTGAATTCAGTTGTTAAGTATATATCCAATGAAGAAATTTATTTTAAACATTAAATCTCAACTCTTCCTACATACAGGCTCAAAGAGGTTTAAAATCAGCTCAAAATACAAGAAAACCAAAGAAGACATCCCTCCGTGTAAAAACGTAATTCAGCTGCCTGAAAAAGCCTTAGCAAACTGCAGCGCATACCATTGTTATCTTGAAAGATGACACCGTCCTTACCACCTCCAGTAGCCCCTTCCATAGAGTGTTAAAAAGAGAGAGAGAGGGGGAGAGAGAGCATATATCTGGTCAAGGATAAACAGCAAAAGGGTAGCAAGAAGAAACTGATGGTATAACTGGCATATGAAGCTATTTGGGGAGATACTGTTCATTAGATACATGGACTCCAGGTCATGAAGGGCTTTAAAACACTTTAAACTAAACTCAGAAACAAATACGTAGGTTAATGCCATTGTTTCCCCTGATCTGGATGGCCCAGGCTATCTTAAGCTTGTCAGATCTTGGAAGCTTACCAGGTTTGGCCCTGGTTAGTACTTGGATAGGAGACCATCAAGGAAGTCCAAGACTTCTGTGCAGAGTCTGGCAAAGGCAAACCATCTCTGAATGGCTCTGGCCTTGAAAACCCCAGCAGAGATTGTTCTAAGTAAGCTGCAACTTAATGGCACTTTACACATGCACTCAATGCCACTGTTTAAGCACAAGTGACATAAGTTTATACCAGTTGGCCCCCAATAACAAGTGAGATGACGCATTTTGTTGCAACTGATGTTTCCAAATTATTTTTTGTGGGCAGTTCTACATGAAGTTTGTTACAATACATAACCAACGCAATCTTAAGCAGAGTTATACTCTTCTAAGTCCATTGACTTTAATGAATTTAAAAGGATGCAACTCTGCTTAGAATTACTCTATAGTGAAAAAGCATGGATGAGCCTAGCTACGTCAGCTAAGTAGAATAGGTGAATGAATCATATGTAACTAATAAAAGGAACTTGTGGTCACAAACAATTTAATTCTCAAGTTTTTGTTTAAGCTTTTTTGGTTCTCTTTTATCCCTTACATGGCACTCCAAGTGAACAACAAAATAAACACACACACAAAATTTCCAGAACTGAGCTCATAAGCACCTACAGGGTCTTTGCCTGGTCTACAAAAGATAGTTTCCCTTTTCACAGGCCTGGCATTGCACAGCTCCAGGGTCAAAGTGAAGAGTAATGTGGGCCTGTCAAACTCTCCATCCACAGCCCTCCATATGGGATGGAGATTAAATGAGCGACAGACGCATATCCTTGAACCAACCTATCTCATTGCAACAGAGTAAGTAATTAAGGCTGTAATCCCAAGAACACTTTCCTGGGAGTAAGCCTCATTGAATGAAATGGGATTTACCTCTGAGTAGACCTCCTTAGGATTGCTCCCTAAATCTTCAAGCTTTTACTTGTGCATATTTAAGGGAAAGTGTTCTGTCACTAAGAAGCAGACGTGCACCTGCCTTCCAGAGTTCTGGCTCATGAGCGCTAAAACCCTGTGATAACTAATTCTAGGAAGTTGTTTTTTTATTTTTATAAAATACAGTTTTATTTTATTAATGTTTCATACAGTCAAAAAACTGCAAACATATTAAGCAACTTGTATTCATATTTTGGCTGTGCTGCCTGATTCTCAGCCCTTTTAGCACCCAGTATCACAAAATTCCTGGCTATAGACCTACTGAGAGGGAGCAAGATAACCAGCAGAACTGTATTATTATCAGGTGTCACAAAACTTGTATACAGGGCCCCTACTCAGCTGATGCTAACTCTTCCAGAATGCTCCTTCTTAAAACTAGAGCACCTAGGAATTTTGGATTTTTTCAAAAGTTCTCCTATACATTCCAGATAACAAGGATACATAAAAATGTAAGTGATTTCTAGTAATAGCTATGAGACAGAGGGGGAGGTGGGGGTTACTTTGATTTGGTTTACAACATGCTCTGCCATTTACTTCATGCATTGACCAAAGAAGTGTAAACCAGAGTTTGGCCCCCTGGTAGAGTTTCTCAGGGAAAGGGGTTTTGTCATGGGGAGGAGGGGTTGCTGGGACAAGAAAAAAGACATTTTTAAGGAAGAGAAGGGGGAGTTCTGAGGAAAAAGGGAGAAGAAAATCTGAGGGTCAAATTACACAATATATCTGACCACAGGTTGATTATTTGCTCCTTTGTGGAGCTGCATATGCACTGAATAGACAAGCATGTGCAGCCCTGCAACATGGCAAGAAAGGCCCTTCTACTAATTTCATCTCAGGAAACAGTGCAGGGTAAGCCCCCTTGTCCCCCAGGCATTCCAGTTGTAATCCCCACTGCCTGAGGAAATAAGTTTCTTGCAGCTGTGCTGAGTAATTATGAGGGAAGCAAGTTGCGTAGTTTTAATTGTGTTACTGAAGTTTGAGTGTTTATATATATATATATATATATATATATAAAACACATATATATATGTGTTTCCCTGTCTTGATTCTTACCTTGCACATTTACACATGTGAAGTGTAAAAGATTTCTACAGGGTCTCTTGGTTTGTTTTAAATTGTAATTATCTTTCTTTTGCCTATTGGTTAGCAGTGGCAGCCAACAGGTAGAAGGCACTGCTATTTCCTCTCCTTCCCCCTCCATTCCATTAACTAACCCAGGGACCATAATTTCTTTCTTCAACTGGAATTGGTAGGAGAAAGTGAGGCTACAGAAATGTATGGCTTTTCACATTACAGAGCCAGTGTTGTTTACAGGTTAGCATGTTTGCCTGGGATCTGGGAGGCCCAGGTTTGAATACACATTCTTCCATGGAAGCTTGCTGGATCACCTTCAGCTAGTCACATATGCTCAACCTAGTCTACCTCACACAGTTGTTGTGAAGAAAGAATAGGATAGAGGACAATGATATAAGCTACTTTGGGCCCACATTTCGAAGAAAGGCAGCGTGTGTGTATGTGGTGCCCTCAAGTCATAGCTGACTTATGGCGACCCCCCCCCCCGTGAGGTTTTCATGGCAAGAGACTAACAGAGGAGGTTTGCCCTTGCCTGCCTCTGCAACCCTTGTCTTCATTGGAAGACTCCCATCCAATTACTAACCAAGGCCAATCCTGCTTAGCTTCTGAGTTCTGATGAGATCAGGCTCACCCAGGCTATCCAGGTCAGGGTATAAATGTAGTATTTTTAAATATATATATATATTGATAAAATAATATATTGTGTTCTGTCATTCAAACATTTACTTCAACAAAAATGTATCTGATTGCATCAGGCATGAATATGTATAATCCAAACTCTGGGAAAAGAGTGATTCATGCCAAGTCTAGTTCATGATCTCCATGATTAATTCACCCACAATCTTCGTGAGAACTAGTGAGTAGATTTAAAAATGAAACAGAACTGGATGAGAAAACAATAGCATTAGGGGAGGACAGGAAGCAACTTAACTTGGTCTGTTGAGACTAGTTATATAAAACTATTCCCTACCAAAAATCTCATTCAGCCACAGCTCTTCCAAGAAGTCCAGACAAAAGAACTTTATGTCTGTTTATATCCCAGCAAAAGGGAAGGAATTCTTTGAGGAAATCAGAGAAATATCCTCATATGGTTTCTTACCATAACCCTATGACTTCTGTAGTGCTGAAATTTAAACATGTGTGATTGAGTTCTGGATCATGTTTTGTCTGTACCCCCTTTAAACTCCACCAGCTTCAAAAGTTAGCTACTGATTTCACTAGAGGAAGATCAACAGCTGCCATTTGACTGACAATAAGGATATTAAATATTTTGTTAAATATTAAATATATAACAAATATTAAATATTAACAAAATCAAAAAAAGAGCAGAAAATCCCATTACATGTGGTTAAGTAGTTGGGTTGTGAATCAGCACTTTGCTGGTTCAAATCCCACTACTACCATGAGCTCAACAGGTGGCCTTGTATAAGCCACTCCTCTCAGCCCCATCTGTAATAACGCTGACTTTGTTCAGGCTCTGAGTGGAGCATTAATCTGCATTGAAGAGTGGCATATGAGCACACTGTTGTTGCTGTTCTTATTTTTTTATGTAAGAATTAATAAATTGTAACAAATCCAAATTCTAAAAAAAAATATCTCTGATGCTACTTGATATTTGAATCTTAAAATTCTGGCACCTATCTGTCTGATGAGGAGTTCACTGAGATCAGACAGTGGAGAAAGAGAAAGGAGGAGAGAGAGGAGAATGTGATGGATAGGTAAGCATTTCTCCTCCCTACTGATGCTGCTGGCTGCTCCAATCCAGCTATGCTATGCCAAACAGGCTAATGAGCATAGAATCTTTCACCTAGCATCTCAGATGCTGATTCTGATTTACTTATTTATTTGTGTCAGATTTAGCCCACTTTCTCTCATGTAGCACTCAAGGCAGCTAACAATGGTGTATTTGAGAAAACTGCATCCCAGTATACCCTGAAAGGTATATTTCAAGGAGACTTTCTATTTATTCTGAAGGCCAGAGATGCCAATAGTCAGAAGCTTCAGCATCATCTTCTGCCCCAGTAGAATGCACTCAGAAAAGAAAGTCTTTAAAATGATCATAGAACTGAACATAAAACATGTAGGTTCTGTTCATAATCCACTGTAAGAAATTAGCAAAACAGTTGTTTCCACAAAAGCCAAAACTTTTAATTGACAGTGTTGAATGAACTGTGCAAAGGTTTTATTACCATCTAAGACAAAAGAACAGCTAAGGGAAATGTAATAAAAACAGGCCAGACTGTAGGACCTCCCCCCGTAAAAGCACTCCTGTTGCTTGAGTGAATAAGAAAAACAATTTTCCTTTCCCTTTTGGTACAAAGAAAGGTTCCTCTGTGTTTCCCTATTTCATTTTCATTAAAAGTTTTTCACATCATGGGGTGGGAGAGGAAAATAACTTTGTGTTAGAAATTCTTCTTTATATTGCTACTAACTTTTATATTGATGATCCTGCATTTGTAAAAGTCTAGGAAAGTTTTCCTGCTGACTTCAGCAGAAATAATTGTGTCTTCTATTTCAAAAGTGCCTCCAGATCATAGGGTTTATTCCTATTGATTTACCCAAGCATTCTTTTTATATTATGGCTCGTAATAACAGAAAAGTACATCAAAAGCAATACAAAGCTCATTCTTGGAAGTCTACAAGTTGGTTAATTTGGATGCTTTCTCTAGTTATTTTTGAATTTAAATAAACAGAGCTGGAATATATAAGTAGAAATGATATTGTGCTAACATTCATTAACAGATATCCTCTCTCTTTACTTTGCTCCTTATCTCAGAAACGATTTCCCAGTTCTGCTATCAAAGAAATGGAAATTTCCATGGGCTTCTAGACAGAACAATTTTTGCAAAGTAGGCTGGAGTAACTCTAAGCCATCATGGACGGATGGAAAAATATTGTTTGAGGGTATGGTCAAGCAGAAGTGTACTATAGCCATGCATTCCACATGAATGTGGCCCCGCCACTCAAATGCAGTCTACATTCACAAAACTGGTCTTAGAAGCCAATGTTTCTCTTTCTGTTCAAATTTTCTGTTCATATTTTCACAGCATAATTTTGATACAGGTTGGCAAAAAGATAAGTACAATACAATATAGCATATGATTAAGAATTTAAGGGGCTCAGTCAATGGTAGCAAAAGCTAGCTAACATAAAATGTAGTTTATATTATACTGTTACAGTGTTTTGTGATAAACAACGGTTCCCAGACTAAACTGGGAGCCCGGGTTGCAGGCAATGTGGGGGAGGCGAGTAGGGAGACAGCATGGTGTGAAGGGGCGGGGAATGACCAGGGGCCAGGAGAGCACGCCCATGAACATCTGGTGCAGGCCCGTGGTCTGGGAAGCTGGCCCCTGCCCCTCAGCACTTGGCTCATGGCAGCATCTCACCCCGCCTTCCCTTTTGTCACAACTTTGGAGCAAGTAGGTGGCAGATTGGGCATTGGACACTGATCCATTTGGGGGGAAACAGGGCCCTCAGGCTCAATTTCCGTTTTATGGGAATCCCCATAAAGGGTCTGGAGAGTGAGGAATGGCTGGTGCCTGCCCAGTCGGGGGCTGTCAGTCTGCCTCACTTCCAGGTGGCAGGGGATGATTCACACAGGGGTGCATACCCATGTGGCATCCCAATGGCTGTCATCCCATGCCCCCCCCAGCCGGAGTCTGAGGGTGCATGTGGGTCATCAGCTTGGCAGGTGGGTCAGCTGATGCTCAGATCAGTGCCCTATGGACGCCTTTTCTCCCTGAGCTGTAATCTTTTTTTTTCTTTAATTTTTTATTGGTGAGTACATAAATTTTACATAAATTCCCCATATTACCTAAATTATAACAACCCCCACCCTTTCCCCCCTCCTTATTGACTTCCAACAGCTTTCCAACACTTAACCCATCTTATCATTTAATTTATTTTTAACTATATTCTTCTAAATCTTATATCTATTGTATCCCTTATTCTAAGCATGTTCAAATTATTCTATATCTCAGATTCTCTAATAAGACCATTCTATTCCTAACTATTTAACCTATCTATTCTTTTTAATAATAGTATTAGCTTAGATTAATTAATAACTAAATTTCCCCATTAATGGTAAAGTTATTTCTCTCTCCCCTTTATAAAATCACAAATTAATAATTCTCAAACTGCCACAGTCCTCCTTTTACATCCCATTTTTTTTCTAGATATTGTTTCAATTTCCCCCAGTCTGCAAAATATTATCCTGGATCCAGATCTTTCAGTTTTCTTGTCATTTTGTCCATTTCTGCCATGTACAACAATTTGTAGATCCAATCCTCTGTAGTTGGTATTTCTTGCACTTTCCATTTCTGCGCATACAAAAGTCTTGCTGCTGTAGTCATATAAAATAGCAATATTCTATACTGCATTGGAACATCTTCTATTCCCAAGTTCAGTAGCAGCAATTCTGGGTTCTTATTTATTTGGGTTTGCAAAACCTCATTAATTATTTCTATTATATCTCCCCAATATTGCTTAGCTACCTCACAAGTCCACCACATATGATACAATGATCCTTCATGCTTTTTCCAGCATTTATCTGACATATTTGCATTTCCAAGCGCAATCTTCTTAGGCGTTAAATACCACCTATACATCATTTTATACACATTCTCTTTGATATTAGTACAAGTTGAAATCTTCAAAGTGTTTTTCCACAAGTGTTCCCATGATTCCATTGTTATTTCTTTATGAAAGTTTATTGCCCATTTCACCATCTGGACTTTGACTGTCTCGTCTTCCGTATACCATTTTAAGAGTATTTTGTATATTTTCAAAATGTCTTTTTTACCTTCTTGTAAAATCACTTCTTCTAACTCCGAGTTTTTCAGTCTTATTCCTCCCTTTAAACAGTCTGAGTTGTAAAGATCCCTGATTTGCCTGTATTGAAACCATCCATAGTGAGGAGATAACTCTTCTTGTGTCTTTATTTTTGGTATCCTATGTTCCATCGACATTATCTCTTTATAAGTTAAACATTGTTGTTCATTATAGACAGCTCTCGGATCTATAACTTCGTATGGTACCACCCATGAGGGGATGCCACTTTCCATGTAGTTCTTATATTTCTTCCAGATTGTGAAAAGGCTTCTTCTAATATAGTGATGCAAAAACATAGAGTCCGCTTTAACTTTGTCGTACAAGTAGGCATGCCATCCAAACAATTTTTTGTATCCCTCCAAGGCCAGCAGTTTACGGTCTTTTAGCACTATCCAGTCTTTTAACCAAGCCAGACAAATTGCTTCGTAATATAATCTTATGTTTGGCAGTTGCAGTCCACCACTTTCTTCCCTGAGCTGTAATCTCAATAAAGTTGTGGCCTTCTTTACCTCCAGCACTGTGTCCGTGTGTTTGTCACCATGCCCCCTCCCTGCTCTCCTCCCCCACTTAGCACTCACCTGCAACTAAAGATTACTTACAATAGATCAATTGATAGACAGACAGACAGACAGACAGATGTCAGTCTTTCAAGATAGGTGCCCAAATCTCTTATGTAAGTCAAGTAATAAAACTGAATTGAATTTTCTATGTAGTTAATTTTCTATATAGTTATTTATTTATATAGTTATTTATGTAAGAGCAGCTTTGTGCAGCTTTATTTTGTCAGGTATTAATAAGCTTTGTGCAGCTTTATTTTGTCAGGTATTAATAAGTTGATTTTTTTCAATGACTAACAGTGGAATCCTATGGAGAATTACTTCAGTCTAATCCTTTTGAAATCAGTTTGCTTAGACTGGAATAATTTTGCATTGGTCACTCTAACGGACAATTGACACCATTTGACTTAGTAAGTTGTACAATGTCCCAGGGAACAGTACTCCTACACACCTCCCTGCCCTAAATAACCTTAAAACACCAATTAGAGCAATGACCCACACACTGGTAATAAAAAGCCTTGACTAGGTGTGAGGAAGTGCTACTGCACATTTGGGAGCCATTAAAGTAACTTAGTCAGAGCCCAAGAAGAACAAAAATAAGTGGGGAAGGCTTATTAAATGGGAATAATAGAAGTAGAAAAGTGGGAAAATTAGCAAATCTGGATGAAAGGGTTATTACAAGTACTAAGAATATGAACAAGTTACAATACTCTGGCTGGAAAACTAATAAATCCAATAGGAAGAAATAGATGCAGAGGAGTTAGCCGTGTTAGTCTATAGTAGCAAAAGCAAAAAGAGTCCAGTAGCACCTTTAAGACTATGCTACAATAAAGTTGGTTAGTCTTAAAGGTGCTACTGGACTCTTTTTGAATAGGAAGAAAGAAGTGGAGTAATTTAAGGAAGAAAAACCTAGACACTCTGTATACGAATTGTGGGCACGAATAGAGTGATGGTTAAGAAGGTCTGTGTCTGCTTGTTCTACCTAGTCACCATGCCTGCCCTTCAGATTCTGGGGGTCCCTTCTGCATGAGGAACACCTGCATGTGCTTGGGCTCTGATTGCATGATCCCTAACATGCATTTTTACAGGGTGCATAAAGCATGCATGAGTCATGTATGCCCCTGTGCAAAAGGACCTCCACATATTGAAAGCAGATGCAGCAGGGAACATCAAGGCATGATCCCCAAAATACATAGATGCACTCACTTTACATCATTCTGCTCCAGCACAAATGATACTCTGTGAACACCTTTTAGTGACAAGTAAGGCTGATGCACAGCAGCAGACCTGTGATGTGATCATATGTTCCCTGCAAAGAGTGCGGCTGCCTTCAGGAACCGTATGGAACATCTGAATATCAACCTCTTTGATACCAACTGACAATTTCTCCTCTCGATGCTTGTCACAATGCTGGTCTCGCTTGGCTTTCAGTTTGCTTCCTTCTGACTGCTGCCTGGGCTTGTGTAGTGGCAGTTTTAACACATGAACCTGAAAACAGTGATCTGTGAAATACCTTTTTATTTGAAAACTGCAGCAAGCTCAGAATAAACAAAATATCACGAAGAGAGATACACCGAGATATATACTTACATAAAGTTTCACAGCTGTGGACTCACAACTCGATCAGCCTAGGAAGCTGATGAGTTGTCAGTGCCAAACACATTCTCAGCAAACTTTAAACTCTTTTACAAAGAACTCTGCCCTAAGGGAAGTGATAAATCACATGGTTACTTTATCTCTTAAGCTCAGATCAAAACTGCAGGTTCACTGTTCCTGGTTTAATCTAACCACACTGTCTGATTAGAAACTCTGCATCTGTTGTTTAGGACAGAACAGGAGATTTGCAATCTTTGGCATTATATGTGACAAGCATTTTACAGGATAAAGAACATGCTACAAAGAAATGTATTATAATAAATTGGCCTTATCACTTGGTACCTGTGCTAACTCACTGAGGAAATGGGATTCATAGGGAAAACGTTATCCATTTTGATTCACTCTCATTCAAACCAGTCCAGAATAAGGTAGTGTGCCACTTCCAGACCACCTCTGGTCTATCTTGGCTACATACATGACCCATAGAGAAGATTCTTCCCCACTATCTTGCTCTCCCACTGCCCTTCCTTTTCAGTTAGAGATGGAGCTGCCCTCCAGGACTGTCAGTGTGCTCGCATGGCTTATTGGTCTATGAATTTATGAGGTCTGTAGTCATTTCAGTAACAAATTCCCTCTCTACCAAGGACCAGGTGTTTTAGTTTCTAAAACAGTGTATTCCACTAAACGTCTAATTAAGCAGGAAGCACAGATAGTTAGGAAGTATTTTATAGCAAAGGAAAGTATAGTCAGTTTGAGCAGAGTAAAACACATATAAAACAAAGTGAGCTAGAGTTAACTTGCATTCCACTGAACATCCCTCTTTGTGTTGTATCCCTCTGAACAAACTTACTGAAGCTCATTCCCTGAGGTTCCAGAACTGGACAAAGGGAGCACAGTTGCTTGTGGACTGAGAGTATCCCCATGTTTGGACCAGTGGCAGCTGGGGAGGGGCAGTCTCCAGTTCCAACCACAAACCAGCTCATTACACTGAGCACAAACAGCTGAAAGCATCCATCATAAATGGCAATAGGCAAGCTACGACTCATGCAGTGTAGCTATAATACTGGAGAAAACTGGCATATTCCCAGTTATAGATCAGAAGCTGCCCCCCCCACCCCAGCAGCTTAATTTGGTGTCCAAATTGGTCCCTCCAAGGCAAAATCCAGATCTTTCATTAGAGAAAGGACAGCTCAAGAATGTTTCGCTGCCTGCCCAGCTTTTCCCGACTCATGCATCACACTAAAAATGCCACTCTGCTCCTTTAGTGCAGTAGATGAACTGATTACCCATTTCAGCAAATCGGCTTGTATTATTCTGTCATCAGAGTGGCTGCTCATTCATAATAGCACCTAGTACAGAAAGAACTAACCGCCCCCCACCCCAAAGTAGAGTATGCACTGAAAGATTTTGGATTAGGAATACATACACACTAAGATGAAAAGAAAGTGTTTGTCCAGTCAATCAAAATGTTATTGGGTTGGATCCAACCTGTGTTTCCACTGGTGAAAAGAAGAACAGAGGGTTCCTTCTGACTACCAAATAGGCTATGCTGGCAATCGTTAGACCTTCATGGCCCAAAGGCATGTCCAATGGAGGATATAGTAAGGAAGAGAACTGACTGACTGAAAAAGCTGGCTACATCTGACCCATTGTTTAACTGGTGGTTGCAATAAGATAGTGCAAAAAGAGAGAAAAGGGAAATACAAGCTGACCACAAAACATCCCAATAACAAACTGTCTGATAGGCCCAGCTAGTCTTGGCTGAACCTTTAGTGACTGGAGGTAGTCCACAAAGCCTGTCAATCAATATCTTGGATGTTGTATTTGAAGTAAAAATGCTCAGATGAGTCAATTCAATCAACTTTTTTTAAAGGGAGCTAATTTTACCATATAGAAATTTCTGGTCATCTTTGATGATGGTGGTCAGGGAAGAAGCAAATTCATATTGGCAGTGAATCTAGTGCAATAGCATAAAGACTTCCTCCTAAATGCAGAGCTTCCAAAATAGTTCCAAAATATGCTCCTCTGAAGAGAAATTATAAAATAAAAAGACATGGAAGTTGGAAATATGATGTGGAAAAATAAGGCACGTATTTAAACTTTAAAGATGGAGTCATTAGTTTACACAACCTGATTTCAAGTGATCTTTTTTTCAGTACGAATGCAATTTTTGATGATGATGACATGAACATGAAGGTTGCATTTCCAGCACAATTTACTAGACTGTTTGAATTCCCAAGGACTGATACAGTTTTTCATTTGTCCTTGAGCTAATGCTGAATTGGGCAACCTCTAGTGGTAGCTAGAGGCATAGTACAATAATAGAATCTTGAATCTGCAAGTTGTGAAGAACCCTGAGGGTCATGAAGCCCACAAGGCAACCCCCCTCCCCAAACCCTACACCACCCAAACAATTCCTTGTAGACCCTTGCTCAGCCTCAGTACAAGAAATGTTCTATATGGCTGGTTTCAGCATTCTCTGATGGTTTTTCTACTAATTGAAATCTGCTTGCCTGTACTTAATTATCCACTTCTTTTGTAAGAAGTGAAAAGCTGTTACACTGTCCCTCATCTCAGGCTTCAGAGCAGGACTATGAGAGAGTCAGATAGATAGAGACGTCAAGGGTCTGTCCATAGTTCCTTTCTGCTACTCTGGAGCTATCCCTTTGAAGTGTAGATTGTTTTCTCAGGGGATTCTGTCCTTCTTGCACCACACATTCCCCTCTTTGTCCTCCTCCTCCATCTTGACACCAAGGGAGCACAACATGCCATCCTGCATTCCTTGGCGGCCTAGACTAGATTGTTAGAACAGAATGCTTTCTGTACCTTTTCCTATCTGCAATGGAGTTCCTGAAATAAAAAGACTCATATTTCTCCTAAAGCTTAGACCATATGTGAGTTTGTACTTTTGCACGCAAGCATTCTACAGTGCAGGCACATATACATGCTTTTGCTGTACACTCTCTGCTAATAGCTTTTTGTCCTCCTAAGCATACTGAAAAGTTACAGAAAAACTTTAACTTGTTTACAAAAATCCTTTATCATCTTTTATGCCTATCTTTAGGACACAATACATACAAATGATGGAATTTTAGTTCCTTTAACATCAGTGGAAATCTACACATTAAATTTTGAAGAGTACCTTTCATTTTAAGGCCATTTCCCTGCTTCTGCCATTTGATTCCTTAACTACATATGGGATATATTTCATAGATGCTTGCTATTTGTCAGGTTTCCAGTAAAATATACTGGGCACAGCTGGAAGGCATCCATTATAAATGGCAATAGGTAAGCTATGGAGTGGTCCATCTATAATACTGGTGAATATAGATATAATTCAGAAGGCAGTGTAGGGGATATGCATCCATCATGTACTTTTATGAACAGGTTTACCTCACATCTTTTGAGCAGTCAGCATTTACTACATACCTAATAAGAATTGAATCACATGTTACAAAGAAGCATCACCTACATGTCCAGGCACACAGTCAGCATTTCTTCGTAATGTCCAAAGGTGCTCTTAATGTGGTAAATAGGTTAGTGATTATGACAGGGCATGTCTTACTCCATAACCTGAAAACAGGTGTTGTGGAGCTGAATGATCTCCAAGAGAATCTCTTCCAGGAGAACTCAGGAGAAAGTTGTGGTTCTTTAATGTCAGACACATCACTATACTGGGAACTGGACAGGACTTTCCCTTCAAGCTCCATTTTTATTGACTAGGTGCAGAGAGGTCTTCTTCAGTATGATGTTACTTGGCATGCTTGAGTTATTTAGAACTACTGCTCTGCAAGGAACCTTATTATTTTCTGCAACGACTGAGGTCTAAACTAAATAGGCTGGTTTACTGGGGAAGAAGACGCACCAGTGGACCAAGTTGGATGGACCTTTGGGTTTTTTCCAATTCTATGTTTCTATGAACAAAACTTTTCTAATAAAAAGATACATTTTTAAAGGTCTGGAATGATTTCATACGATTTTATAATTAATTAGTTCCCTCAAACTATCCTTATGGGCATTTAACATCTAACAGTTTTTCTTAGCTTGGATTATATGAGGTGTCATTTGCCTCATTGCTGGTTGAAAGGAAGTACAGTTAAACTGCTGTATTCATATCTTTGGCATTTTCTTTGAAAAATATGTTTGGACAGCAGTAGCCAATGCAATTGTGTTTGCATTATACTCAGGCAATCCTTTCAACTATGTGTCAGTTCTAGTTCATGATTTGACTGCAATCAGCTAAGTACAATGCTTTTTTCAAAGAGTCTTTTTTCAAGTACTGATAGAAGCTTAAACCCAACTATGCCATTACATTACTAGTGGATTACTAAATATGAGTTATTTCAATTTATCATTTTTGAGTGGGTATGAATATAAGAACAGGAAGTACAAATAATGCATCTTCATCTTTGGTTTTCTTTATAATACCTGGTCACAGAACTTCCAGGCAACATCTTATCTAGTTTGATCCTATTAAATGATAAGCAAGTTCTTCCAGTAGTGCTGTATCACATGTATAAGCCACTACTTGGTTTTGTATTCATCAGGCAATGAACATGAGGGTACAAAGCAAACCTTCATACTGACTAAAGTTCAGTGGATGGTTTCATGTCTTGAGTCTTAGTAAGAAAGGTGGACTATAAATAACATAATAAATAAATGTCTGTAGAGAGGTACAATGTTCTGTAGGATCCTTTTTCACTGCACCCCTTAAAGTCCTGCTAGTCTATGACTATAAGATTACAGCAACAAATATTAAACACATGGCACAGGAGATACTTCATATGTTTTGCATGGATAACAAATACAAGTCTGCTTGACTGAGTGTGGTTTGGGGGAAATCTCTTATTGTCTTAACTGCTTTAGTTGGTGGAGTGAACAATAGTTGGGAGGTAGGAAAGAGGTCATCTTCAGGCTGAATAAACAGAATAATTTCTCACCCAGATCACTCTCAAATGGCAGCTGCTCAACCTAAAGAGAATTGGTCCTTTATCTATTCATGATTAAAATTGTGAAATGGTGGGGGTTCAGGTAGTTTTATTCCGTTTCAGTTAAAAAAATTTTTTTGTTGTTCTCTGGCAAAAATGTCAGATGTGATGCTCTGAAGTGGCCAATGAAGTCAAGGCTCCACACAGTGCTTTTTATCCATTTGAGAGGACACAAAGAGCGGAACAAGTGAGTTGTCCCAGAGGCTACATTCCTGTTTTGAAAAGCGGCTGAATGAAACAGCATGCAGTCCACGCCTCAGGAATCCTGAAGCAGCAGTGCCCTAATTCAGTTGGAACACAATTGTTTGTTCTTACAAAGGGGAATGAAATACTTAGAGAGGCTTTATTAGGCACTGTGGTATATCCTCCATGTGATATTTAGAAAAACATACAGAAGGAGGGAGAAAGAGAAAGCTCCCTTGTTTGAAGATGTAGCCACTTGTAATAACTTTGGAGGAGGGAAGAAGGGGAGGGGGAGGGTTTATACAAGCATCTAAAACTCCAGGTAATGTGAATATATCTCAAAGCACAAGGCTTTTATAATTTTTTTCAATAGACTAAGATTCCTTAAGAAATGCTTTTTTAAGATGCTAACAAAGGTATCTCAATATATGAGAAAGGCACTGGAGGAATTTTCACCCTACCATTAACCTGACCATGAATCAATCCACACCAGAAGTACATTTTCTAGACACCACTGTACAAATACACGATGGATGCTTTAAAAACTACATTATACTGGAAACCTACTGATTGGCAAACATATCTACATGCCTTCAGTCACCATCCTAAACACACTGAGCAGTCCATTGTTTACAGCCAAGCTCTATGTTACAACCACATCTGTTTCAATCTCTCTGACAGATATTTTCACCTGGAGGATCTACAACTGACATTTTTGGAATTCCAAAACCCACCTGATGTAGTAAGAAAACAGATCAACAAAGCTAGAATGATACCAAGGGATAACCTGCTCCAAGACAGACCCAAACAAAACAAGAACTGAACACCACTGGTGGTCATATCCGGCTCCCAGCTCAAACCAATTCAACTCATCATCAGTGATCTGCAGCCTATATTGGACAATGATATTCTTCTCTCACAAACATTGGGAGGCAATCCTTTACTTGCCCACAGACAGGCCCTAACTTTAAACAATTTCTCACTCATAATAATGTATTTCCCAACACTGACACTGAATTCAGAAACAGAGCTTGCAATAAACTGCCAGCTCTGTCTCCATATTTACTCTGACAACACAATTGCTGGAAATAGTAACACCAGTTATATCATCTCAAGATCATTCACTTGTTCATCTTCCAATGCTATATATGCTATCAAGTGTCAGCAATGCCCTTCCACTCTCTACGTTGGACAAATAGGTCAGTCCCTACGCAAAAGAATAAATGGACATAAATTTGACATTAGAAATCACAAAACTCAAAAACCAGTGGGAGAAACTTTTCATCTTTGCAGGACATTCCATTGCTGACCTAAAAGTGGTTGTCCTTAAACAGAGAAACCTCAAAGGGAGATTACAATGTGAAATTGCTGAAATGGAGTTCATTCACAAGTTCAAAACAAAGGATCCCTCCCAGGACTGAACAGAGACTTAGGATTTATATTTCACTACAGTGCTAATTTCTGCTCTAAACAAGCTGCATTGTACCATTGTACCTTTACATCCTGACATCTGTCTTTGCCTCCCATCTAAACAAGATGCATTTATGTCCTGAATGCCCACCCTTTTAACACCACAGTCATATCCCCCATGTTATTCAGTCTCTATTAGCTGTTAGGAGAAATCGTTAATAGTTTTGGAATTTGATGTCATCATATGCAGGTGACACCTAGCTCTTTCTCACATTATCCAAATTACCTTGTGATGCAGTAGAAGTCTTAAGCCACTGTCTGATAGCTGTGGTCAAATGGCTGAAGGTGAACAAATTTAAAATTGAACCCAGACAAGACAGAAGTGATGAAGATTGAGAAGGACAATGTCTTGAAGGACATTGTGCTCCCCACTTTTGACGGAATTAAGTTGACTCTTGCAGACTCAGTCATCCTGGATCCAGCATTGCTGCTAGAGAAGTACGTTAATGCAGCTGCAAAATATGCTTTTTCCAAACTCAGTTTAGCCACAATAATGGCTCCCTACTCTGACATGGCCAATCTGGCTACTTAGATCCACACCATGGTAACATTGAAAATTGACAACTGTAATGTAGTCTACATAGCTACATAGTAGTATATCCTGTACTGCTAGACACCTGTGCATCTATAGCCAAGCTACAAGTGACATTTTTCACGTGAAGGACACTTGATCGTTTTCGCAAGTTTTTCTGGGAACTGAAGTCCCTCTCCCCCGCCCCTTTTCCTTCTGTTCCTTCCCCTCTCTGTTAGAATCGCTGCCTGAAGAGCCAGAGAAAGCCAGTGGCAGCAGCAGCTTTTGCAAATTGTCTTGCTCCCGGGGAGCTGCTCTGGAGAAAGCTGACATGTCGGTGAAGCTGAGCAGGACACCCAGGATTTTGCTGCAGGCTTTCTCTGGCTCTTCAGGCAGCGATTCTAACAGGGAGGGGAAGGAACAGAAGGAAAAGGGGCAGGGGAGAGGGACTTCAGTTCCCAGAAAAACTTGTGAAAATGATCAAGTGTCCTTCACGTGAAAAATGTCACTTGTAGCTTGGCTCTCAGTGTGTAAATATAAAATTAGAAAATTAAGGCACATAGCTATATAGAGAAATATTAAGAAGTACAGACAGTGGAAGCTGAGTACTTGATGCAGGGAATCCTCAGGGGCTGCTACAAAGAAAACAGGAGTTTTCATAATCTTCTATATATTAAGACAAGTGTCCTGACTGACTCATCAATGCCCAACCCAAACCCACAGACGTAGAAACATGAAATTTGGGGAGAACATTCCTTTCATGATATAAAGACTCACTAAGAAGGGATTTTAAGAAAATTTTCCCCCTAAGGGGGTAAAAAGGGGTAAAATGTGTTTCCCCATAGGGATACAGCTTCCCTGTATCTGGCAGGCTGCTCTTCCCCTGCCCCTCCTGCCAACTGCCGACTTGGCCACTCTTCCCTGAGGTCATTTGCATATGTGGCCTGATTAGTCATTACCCCAACATTCTAAACAGTACGCAGTTGCTGTTGGGAGTCATTGAATGTGTCCTGAGGTAAAAATATACCTTCCCCTCTAGGGTTGCCAATCTCCCTGTGGGGCCTAGCTTTCCTAAGTGGTTGGCAGGCTCCTGCCTGCTCGCACCCACCCCCTCCTTGATCGGTCAGCTGTGGAACTCAGTGTTCTGAGGTAAAAATCAGGTCAAGGAAACTGCTGACAGTTGAAGACACTACAAGACTCCTGAATAGAGATTTTATATAAAAGTCAGTATGGCAACTGAGTTTTTAAATGTTCGTGGGGAGATGGTGCACAACCTTTCTAGGGCCATTTCAATGCCCCTCTCACACGAACCAGCCAAAGTGCCTACCACACCACCCTTCCCTCAGTCCAACTCCACCTCACATCTCTTGCAGCCGTGACCTCTTACTGCCCCCAAGAAGTCTCCTGGCAGACGTTGTGCAAGATATACCAGTGCTAAAAGGTGGAAGCAACTTAGAGATGTGGCTAAAGAATATGCATATCATACTCCTGCAGTGCACTGAGCAGCACTGGCCAAGTACCAGCAAGTCCTGAGCCCAAGGGAAAGGTGACCATCCCTGCAGGCCTGGGCACAGTAGTGACGGCCCAAGCAGACCTAACAGCCATGATATATCCTGATATCATCACTATCATGGAGAAGTCCATGGCCTGGCTGTGACCCCCAAGAACAACAAGGCTGCCATCATTAATGAAACACAACTCCCTTGAAGGAACAGATATGGAGTACAGATCTGTGGACTCAGTGGTGCAAATGTATGATGTGGTCCACTACCCCATGGAGTTCCTCAACACACTAACCCCTCCTGGCTTCCCAGCCCACAAGCTTCTTCTCAAAGTGGGGGTTCCAGTGATGCTGCTCCAGAACTTCAACCCGCTTGAACTCTGCTATGGCACAAGACTGTGAGTGAAAGCCCTCCATAGGAACATCATTGAGGCCACATTGTTCACCAGCAGTGCTCAGGGGGAATTGATGTTCATACCACGCATACCATTCATACCATCAGATAACCTCTTCGTGTTCAAGGGACTGCAGTTCCCCCGCTAGGTCTGCTTTGCTATGACGATCAACAAGTCCCAGGAACAGATACTGAAGGTGGCAGGAATTGACTTGAGGGAAGACTGCTTATCACATGGGCAGTTCTACGTGGCCTGCTACAGAGTGATCTCACCCAGCAGCCTGGTGATCCTAGCACCTGAGGAGAAAACCATCAATGAGGTCTACAAAGAAGTCTTTCAGTAGAAAAAAAAAGGTTGTAGGTATTTTTCACTTTATTTATTGCACTGCAATCTTTTCCTTTTAAAAGCTCTTCAATAAATGTTACATTTCAAAATTCACTTCATCAATTTTTGGCATCAACACCCTTCACTTTATTAAAACACCTTTGTGAAGCTCGGGTACTATGCTATTATACTACAAAACCAACTAACCCCCCCACCCCCCCTCCCCACACACACAAACCAAAAAATTTTACATACCCATAAGTAATATAACTGGATTTAAAGTAGTTAAACACCATAGTGAAGCATGGGTATCAAGCTAGTCTTTAATAAATAGAAGAGGAGCGCATTTTTGACAGGAACACTTTGGCTGGAAAGAGCTGAGGAAAGCTGTCCATTCTCCTTTTGCACATTTATGAAGGATTATATAGATAGATAACCCCATGTAAACATAGAGGCTTATAAACTACTGAATTACGTGACGACAATGAAGGTGAGGATATTTTCATCCATAGTTAACCTGGGGCTCAGCCAAAAGGTACTGCTGTAGCACATGCTACATATTCAATTCATTGAATATACTACTATAAGAGAGATTAGAAAACTTTAAAAGGCTATTAGAAGGATTTGTGGAGGTGGACAGGTCCATGAGGGGTCATTAGCTTTGACAGCCAAATAGAATGAAGCTCCATGTTCAGAGGCTATATTCTTTAATGTCCATTTTGGAGAACAACTGTAGGGTAGCTGTTGCCTTTATTCTCTGCTGGTGGGATTCCCAGAAGCAACTGGCTGGCCAGCACAGGAAACATGACACTGTACTAGAGATACTTTTGGAGTGATCCAGCAAGCCTCTTATTTTATTATTTATTTGATTTGATTATTATTTACGTTATTTATCTTCTGCATTTCTCACTGAGACTCACAGTGTAAGTCAATACAATCAACAGCTGGTTGAGGGCTAGATTAAATACTCTATTAAAAAATATGGAGAGCCCAGGTGACGTGGTTATTATAAGATATAAATGATTGTTATTCTTTCCATGGCAAAATATATAGGGCCAATGATTAAATACCAGGGAAATAATATTAAGTAAGATTTTCCCCATTTTAATTTCTGTTTAAGGTGATAGTTTTATGAGCATTACCAGACAGACAGACAGACAGACAGACAGGCCATTTTCACACTACTAACCTGCTTCTGCAACGTTGTGCAAAAAATGCGGAAGATAGCTTCTTCTTGCGAGAGTTTTGCGCAATGTTGAGCAAAACTCTCGTGAGAAGACGGTATCGTCTGCGGGTTTTGTGCAACATTGCACAACGTTAGGGAAGCAGGTTAGTAGTGTGAAAACGGCCACAGTCAGACAGACAGACAGACAGACAGACAGACAGACAGACAGACAGACAGACAGACAGACAGACAGACAGACAGACAGACAGATAGATAGATAGATAGATAGATAGATAGATAGATAGATAGATAGATAGATAGATAGATAGATAGATAGATAGATAGATAGATAGATAGATAGATAGATAGATGGGACATTCAGTAAACACAATAAGGTAAGGATCGCTTTTCACCAAAATATTGAATCAAGATTATGGGAAACCCTTTGCAGGCATGGCTGAAGCAGCATTTGTCCGCATTAAGTTACTTTCAACAAAGTTACCAATTTGACATCAAGTGATTATTTTCAAGGCTATAGCTCTGAAGACTGTGTGGGGAAAGTTTATATTCTGAAATTTATATTGGCTTGAAGGAACATATTGCATGGGGTTATATTACACAGTTCAATTTCAGATCCAAGGAATCTGAAATATAAACATTGCAATACATTACCACTCAGCCATTTTATTTATGAAAACTCTTTTCTCTTTTTACTGCATTACTAAATTCAGCATAAATACTGTCAACCACTGCAACATGCAAGTAAATTACTCCAGCATGTTTACACAAATCCAGAACTTCAGTTTTGTTATACACTCATTAAAATGTCACCAGGGCCATTTCAGGGACCCCTGCGACGACTAACAGTCTGTTTGAAATGTCAGCCTGAGTAATGGCTTCTTGATGCCAACCTCTCTGCCTTGTTACTCAGTGATGCAGAAGGATTTGATCAGTCTAACATGGCCAGGAGATAATAAATTGGATGCAGTTCATGTTTTCCACTTTAGTGTAGTCATAATCCGGCCCGTCTTTCACCTGAACTGGAGTCTCTTTACAGACTCAGCAGTTGTGTGAGGATGATGTAACATGAAATGAGAATTCCAGACTGAGCATGATTTGTTTGCTCACATTCATCAAGATTTAGGCTTACAAACAGATGAGAGTCCTCAAACGCAATGATTTGAACATTTCATGAGCCCTGCAACATTTCTGCATATCAATGAATTCTTGCTTCATAGAGTCCCCATTTATTCAGAGTTTCTGATTCTTTGGGCATTTGGGGTACCTCAAAGGCCATGTTTGGAATTGCCTCTGAATAAGTAACAGCCCCTTGCACATCTTTTGTGAAAGCTGTAATCTCAGCTAAGCTACTCTAACCATTGGTAACCATATAGAACTTACTTAGAATGTCACATTGCAAGGCTCAGGGATATTCCCCAAAGAAAATGTCTGCTACACTAGTGCTTGCTGGGAAAAGAAGCACAACTTCCCAGGAACGCCACCTAGGGGCCAGATTGCTGATAAGCAGATACTATTGTGTCATGGGAGTGCCTGCTGTGTTTGCATCATCTGGATAGCTGAGAAATAAAAAATATTTGCTTCCCCCCCCAGAATTGTGCTTGCACAAAATGCCACCAGTCCAAAGAGATCAGCAGCCATCTATGTGGCTAAGATATACGCAGGCAAACACCAAATGACAGGATTTTAAAAAAACTTTATGACTGATTTATGTAATTTGTGGCTTATTTATCTGTCTAGTTAAACAATTGTCTGCCAAGCTGCGCAGTAATATATTACCAAAATGAAACTCTTTTCAAAGCATACTTGTGAATTATTTTTAACAGCCATTCCCTGCAGCTGTTTTGTGGCTGCAGGGAAATAGTTGGGTCTGGGACCCAGCATATTTAGTTTGGCCCTAAGAATCATGGCTCCCAGCAAGAGGTAACAGTTGTAACAAGGATAAGGGAATAGCACTCAATCAGATTGTGTGAGAACGCACGTGCACAAAAGCCAATAGCACTGTGCTGTATTGCTAGGAGGGAATAAGATGAACAGCCACAAATGGGACAATAAACTAGTGAACAGGGTGTTATGTATTGCTTGAGTAGAATGGAGGCTCCCAAGGCCTACAAGGCTATTGGTATTTGGATGCTGGCACGGCCAATCAGAACTGTTGCTTTGTAGTCCAATTGCTATGCTCAAAAATAGATACTTGTATAAAGTTCATGCAAACGAAGGATTCTATCTGCTTATATTGTATTGGTTGTTGTAAAAGTGGGTGTGGTTTCTACAAGTATAAATTAGTTACTGTTGAGCCTGAGTCTTCAATCTGTCTGCTTTTAGTCTCCAATAAAGATGTTTATTATAATAAAGAGCTGTTAATCTCAATATACAGTACAGGATGTAAGCCAAAGTGGTGGGTGTTCAAGCATCCCTAATGCTATAATCAAGAATACCCTTAGCAGGTGAGTGCTGTCTGCCCTGACTCCATTTTAGCTAACTTTGCCTTGATAGCCATTTTTGGAGCTAGCAGTGCCTCAGTTTGGAGAAGGTGAAATCAAGGCTTTCCTTAGGCTGTACTAATGAGTGGCTGAAACTTTGGGTAGGAGACTGATTCACTGATGGTGGGGCGTGGCAAGATGGCGACCAGCATGTAGTCACACCTTATCTCGCTGCTAGGGTTTTAGAGTTTTAACGTTGTTCTGCTTTATTTTAATCTATGTTTAACTAGAGAAGCTGCAGCTTTGTTCTAATTAGTTGGACAGTTTGCTATCTGGAATAGCAGTTGTAAATCATGAGCCATTGCAAGAGTGGAGAAGGGTGAATGCAGATCAACATACCCCGGAAAAGTCTACAAAGCAGCTGAAAATTGATTTCATCTCTGCTAAGAGCAACATAAGTGGATTATCAGCAAACAGATTCACTGATGAGACTTCTGCTTGCCTCCCCATCAGCGGAGTGGGAGAAGGCCTTGCAAAGCCATGCATCCATCTTGGTCTATCAATGTAATTTCATTAGCAAAAGCAAGTCATTGCTGTCATTGTTATTGTAGTCGTCATTATCATCATCATCATAACAACATTCAGTTTATATACTGCCCTTCAGGATGACTTAACACTAGGCATGGGCATGAACCAAAAAAATTTAATGAACCAGCGGTTCGCGGTTCAATGCCAATGACGATCCCGAGATCGCAAACCACAACGAACATTTTCCATTGCCGAACCGGTTCGCGGTTCGCGGTTCATTGGGTGCGGAGTGGCCCCCGTGGCACTTAGAGAGCGCATATTCCCAGGGAGTGTTTTGCAAGCTCTCCTACAGCCATCACCCAAGTTTGGACAAAATTGCAAAAGGGATCCTGGAATTCCTCTCCAATCCAAGGCCCCCAGGAAACTCCCACAAAAATCCAAGCTCAATTATACTCTCAGTCTCTCTCCCCAAAGGCTAGCAAGTGGCAAGCAAGAGCTCTGTCCCACTCCACTACTCGTTGAAAGTGAAACCCAGCCTGGGAGCCCACGGCTATTTATAAGCACAGGTCCCATTGAGCAACGCAGGAGGTCTGTGTTTGGCCATCAGAGCTGCCTATCGGGGTTTGCAGGGATGAGATTGGAGTGCCTGTGGCTACAGAACACCCCCTTCTCCCTCCCTCCCCTGGGTGTCTTCTCCCAACTTGTAACCATTTTGCAGCTCCGTGGTTGGAAGGAAGACCTGCTGATCAAGGTAAGCTGGGCTTCCATTCGGGTTTCCAGGGTGACAGAAGGAGCGCAGACAGAATTCAGGCATTCCCCCGGCTCCGTTTCCAGGGGAATTGATTGCTGGCGCCTGACTGTCTGGCTTCCCAAACTGCAGCCGAATGCACCGAACCAGGCATCTCCTGAACACTGGTTCATTTGCCATGGACAATCACAAACCGCCGGATCGCAATCGCACTATTGCCAATTTCGTGGGTTTTTGAAGTTCGTAATGCGGTTCATCTATCTCTACTTAACACCCACTCAGAGTGGTTTACAAAGTATGCTATTATTATCCCCACAAAAAAACACCCTGTGAGGTGCGTGGGACTGAGAGAGCTCCAGAGAGCTATGACTAGCCCAAGGTCACCTAGCTGGCTTCAAGTGGAGGAGTGAGGAATCGAACCCAGTTCTCCAGATTAGAGTCCCACACTCTTAATCACTACACCAAACTGGCTCTCACCATCATCATCAAGCTTTATTGTGTTAACAAAAACACAGGAAAAAATCGAATGTTCATCAAGATAAAATTTAAAAATAAAATTTCTGGACCTGTTCAAAGAAAGGATTAAAATACAGAATCACTGTTTAAATATCTGATAATAAAAATCATACAATCCAAAGGCTAATAACCTAGAGTAATTATGGGTCAACCATGCTTGGGTCAGCTCTCCTCATTGTCTTTTTAACCTTTATGGATTACGGCTATTACTGAGGCTACAGATAATTCTACTCTAATCATAGCTGAAGATGTTGAAGAAAGAACAGCTATCAACAGGCAGACTTATTTGTTCTGAGCATCTTCTAAAGACTGGAGATTTCCAGAGCCCCAAATTGGTGCTGAGGCAGTAATTTCATTTTATAAATTTCCAGGGATGGAGAAATCAAGCAACTTCCTCTCTTCCTATAAATCTTAGGATGCCAAGGACAGTTAATATGGGCTGTTCAAGTGCCCAATTGATGGAATGTCATCCCTAAATATTTAAAGGTAGATACCGTTCTAGAGTTTTCTCATCCATTCTCCATTTATAATAATGTGCTCTTCTACTAAATACCATCATCCTGGTTTTTTTCATAATTTACATTAAGTAGATTTGTTTTACAATAAGAGCTGAAATGTCTCAGCAACCTTCTAAGAGCAATTGGGTATGGGAAATTAGCAGTGTGTCATCTGCATAAAGAAATAACCTTTCCACCTACTCTTACTGGGAAAAATTGGGATACTGTCAGGTATCCTACCATATCATTTATGTATAAATTAAAAAGTAGTGGGGCCAAAATACAACCCTTTTGAGGTTTTCACCGAGTTAGGCAGTTGGCCATAGTCACCTAATCTGACCTTTAAGATGACCTTTTATACACTCTAGCAACCTATAATCTGTATTCATATTAATTAATTTTGCTGACAAATGATATCTTGAGAAGGAATCAGATGCAGCATTGATTGATAAGTGCCACATATAGTTACCTAGATGGTCCATTTGAATATTTATTAATAAGGAGTTGTCATAGAAGGCAATGGTCCAGGGTTGAATGCCCGTGTCAAAATCCAATTTGCTCTGGTGCTAACAAGTTATTTTCATTACCCAGGTCTCCAGCTTCAACAGGAGATGTCTTCCTGAGAGCAAAAACTAATTTACCACCAGTCAGAGCGAGGAAATCCATAGATTCTCATCCTGAACTCATCATAAATTTTGTACTTATTTATTTATATCATTTATAGTTCGCCTTTCTCACTGAGACTCAAGGCGGATTACAAAGTGCAGTGTGAGTCAGTACAGTCAATTTAAAAAAACACTTCAATAAACAATGTAATAGGGCATATAAATGCAAGTTTGCAAAGATTTAAAACCAGCAGAAATCTAGTGCAGAATTGAAGAAATGCTGAACAGAGCATAAGCAATCCTAAGACTGACATATTAGACAACATAGAAACTACCCAGTAAGACCATAGCAATAGACTAGAGATGGGCACAAACTGCAAGACGAACTAAAGTTCATCACGAACTGGGCTGGTTCGTGCTTTGTGAACCAGTGGTTCGTGGAAGCCCGTTTTCCACAAACTTCCACAAACTGATCTGCCAGTTCGTTTGGTTCATGTAAAAGCTCAATACCCCTTCCATGCTGCAAAGCAGCACGGAAAGGGGCATTTAAACTCCCAATCTGCTGCTTGTCAGGGAGATCCTCAACAAGCAGCTGATCCAAGCCTGCAGGGGTGAAATGCCCCTTTCCGTGCCACTGCAAAGCAGCAGGGAAAGGAGCATTTCACCCCCTGATCAGCTGCTTGTCAGGGATCTCCCAAACAAGCAGCTGATCCAAGCCAGTGGGAGGAATGCCCCTTTCCCTGCTTCTGAGAAACGGCACAGAAAGGGGCATTTCACCCCCGATCAGCTGCTTGTCATGGATCTCCCGGATGAGCAGCTGATCCAAGCTGGTGGGGGGTGAAATGCCCATTTTTGTGCCCTTTCGCAGCAGCATGGAAAGGGGTATTTAAACCCCATGAACCATGAACTGGTTCACGAACTGGGGCAAGTTCATGAAAGTTTGTGGTTCGTCAAATGGGACGAACCACAAACTGCACGGTTAATTTTTTTCCCGGTTTGTGCCAACCTCTACAACAGATAGAACATAGTAAAGTCTATAATCCCTATTCATAGAATCATAGAATCGTAGAGTTGGAAGGGGCCATACAGACCATCTAGTCCAACCCCCTGTCTAGTGCAGGATCAGCCTAAAGCATCTCTGACAAGTATTCATCCAGTCTCTTCTTGAAAACTGCCAGTGAAGGGGAGCTCACCACCTCCCTAGGCAGCTGATTCCACTTTTGAACTACTCTGACCGTGAAAAAGTTTTTCCTGATATCCAGCTGGTACCTTTGTGCATGTAGTTTTAGCCCATTGCTTTGCATCCTACCCTCTGCTGCCCAACTGGAACAGCTCTTTGCCCTCCTCCAAATGTCAGCCTTTCAAATATTTAAAGAGAGCAATCATGTCCCCCCCTCAACCTCCTCATCTCCAAACTAAACATTCCCAAGGCCCTCAGCCTTTCCTCGTAGGGCTCAGTCTCCAGACCCCTGATCATTCTTGTCGCTCTCCTCTGCACCCTCTCGATTTTGTCCACATCCTTTTTGATGTGAGGCCTCCAGAACTGCACACAATACTCCAGGTGTGGCCTGACCGAGGCAGTATAGAGAGGGGCTATGACCTCCTGCAATTTCGATGCTATGGCCCCTTTGATACAACCCAGGATTGAATTAGCCTTTTTTGCCACCGCATCACACTGACTGCTCATATTCAGTTTACAGTCCACTCTTACCTCAAGATCCCTTTCACATATACTACTGCCCAGAAGTGTATCCCCCATCCAGTATTTGTGCTTCTCATTTTTGTGGCCCAGATGTAATACTGTGCACTTGTCTTTGTTGAATTGCGTCCTATTCACAGCTGCCCACTTCTCCAGAGTATTCAAGTCTTGTTGAATTTTAATTCTATCTTCTTGGGTGTTTGCTACCACTCCCAATTTGGTATCATCAGCAAATTTAATGAGCAGCCCTTCCACTCCTTCATCCAGATCATTGATAAAAAAATTGAAAAGTACCGGGCCCAAAACCGAGCCCTGCGGCACCCCACTGGACACCTCCCTCCAATCTGATGAAACGCCGTTGACCACCACTCTTTGAGTGCGGTCCTTCAACCAGTTCCCTATCCACCGAACTGTCCTATAGTCTACTCCACAGTCTTCCAGTTTGCCCATCAGAATGTCATGGGGGACCTTATCAAAAGCTTTACTGAAATCCAGATAAATCACGTCAACAGAGTTCCCCCGATCCAGTAAGCTGGTCAGTTAATCAAAGACGGAAAGCAGGTTGGTCTGGCAAGATCTGTTAGGAACAAAACCATGGTGACTTCCCAGGATCACTGAGCGGTCCTTCAGATGCTTACAGATTGATCCCTTTAAAATCTGTTCTAATATCTTCCCAGCAACAGAAGTCAGACTGACCGGCCTGTAGTTTCCCGGGTCATCCTTCCTCCCTTTCTTAAAGATTGGGATAACATTAGCTCTTCTCCAATCTTGTGGCACATCCCCAATCCTCCAGGAGGCCTTGAAGATGATGGACAGGGGTTCTGCAAGTTCTCTGGAAAGTTCTTTCAGCACTCTTGGGTGCACCCCATCCAGCCCAGGGGATTTGTATTCATCCAATGCAGCCAGATGCCTCTCCACAACCTCTCTGTCAATGTCAATTAGCCACTTAGGTGTCCTGCCACATTTTCTACTATCTCTAGATGTGCCTGAGTTCTTCAGGGAGAAAACAGAGGCAAAAAAGTCATTAAGCCTGTCTGCTTTTTCTCTGTCCTGCATCAGAGTTTCTCCATCTATTCCCAACAGCGGTCCAATTGCCTCTTTTACCTTGTGTTTGCTTCTCAGATATCTGTAGAAGTTTTTCTTATTGTAGCGAGCCCTCCTGGCCAGACCCAGCTCGTACTGAGCTTTGGCCTTTCTGATGGCTGATCTGCAGTACCCAGTAACCCTCATATACTCCTCTTTAGAGGTCTGTCCTTCTCTCCATTTCCTGAACATTTCCTTTTTCTCCCTTAGCTTATTCTGGAGCTCTCTGTACATCCACATCAGTTTCTTGAAGCCCTTACCATATTTCCGTCTTGCTGGGATAGTAAGGGCTTGAGCTTGCAAAAGCTCATGTTTGAGAATGGCCCACCCTTCACTCGCTCCTTTCCCTTCCAGCACACCCCCACGGAATGACTCTCATCAAGCCTCTGAGTTCATTGAAGTTGGCCCTACGAAAATCTAACCTACGAGTCCGGCTACGAACTTCCTTGGCTCCCCACAGCAACTGGAATTCAAGAAGGACATGGTCACTTCCCCCTAAGGTCCCCACCACCTTCATCTCATCTACCAATTCTTCCCTGTTGGTTAATATCAAGTCTAGTATCAAGTCTAGTATTCCTTTACTGATACATCTCTTTTAAACCACTTCCTTACAGTCTAGCCTTCCTGAGTAAAAACCCCACCCCATTAATTCAAATGTACATTGTTTGTGGAAAATAAGGAGAGTGGGAACTTTCCTGACCTCTTTAGGTATGCCATTCCATAAAGCAGAGGCCACTGCAGAGAATGCATTTGTCACGGACCCTTCCCAGTGCAGAATTCTCACTCAACCAGAGGTTTAGCTCTCTTTTTCTCCTCTTAACTCTTCATACCCACTCTTCATACCCGCTCTTCAACAATGTCATGGTTCTTATGCTTGAGTACCATTTCAGTTCTAAACTTCCTTTTGGAAAAGATCTGGTTGTTTCATATTTAGTGTTAGCCTATCGGAGACACTTTGAGTTTGCTTGCATTCTATCCCGGTATCCCTCAGCTACTCATTCTGCTCCCCTTAACTGACAAATGTGTCAGCCTTTCAAGCTATCCAGGCTGTAGAAGTGGAAAGATGTTTCCCCCTGACACTCTACTTACAGCATCCAGATGTGAAAGGGAGCATACATGATAACAATGGTTTGTGGGATTCAAATATGTTGAATAACCACATTTTTTCCTTTTTTATTTATTTAAAATTAACCTATTAACAGACTGTAACATATACAAAAGAAAAAATGTACACGCAGATAAAATACGGGATATAAATAAGACGAATAAACACATTTAATTTTTTTAAAATCATGTTTTAGCATTGGGGAATCTTAAGCCAACACCAGTGTTGCATTTTGTTGCTTTGATTAATCCCTTATGCTGTAGTGTGTATGTGAACATGTGAACGAGAAGGACCCAAAGTGTTTCATTTTAAATAGTTTGAGGCATGTGGGATTTAGATGTGCTCAGATATATGCATCTGATCTCCCCCTTAAAGGGTAGGATGAGCATGCCATTTTCTCCTCTCACTTTTCTTAATAGTGCTGCTTAAGATTCCTTATGTTTATTTTCAGTCCCTCTATTTTGAGAATATAATTTTTAGCCCTTTCTGTTTCTATTGAGAAAAAGAGGTCTGGACTTTGTTAAATGCATTTGAAATAATAAATATTGTGATACAGTGATGAATTTCTGCAGAGTGTGGTTTATATACATTCAAATAGAGAAAAAAGAGGGTGATAAATTAGGTACCGAAAGCAAAACTCAAATGTAACACAGCATGTCATTCCAGACTTTGTTTTTGTTAATGCAATTTAAATTTCTTCAAGAAAACTTCAAGCAACCTGCTAGCCATCAGGATTATCTTTGCTTCAATTGTTTGATATTCTTTTAGTATTTCTATTTAAAACATTTTTTAAAATGTTATGCACTGCAACAACTGATTAAATATAAAAATTAAAATTATTTATTTGTTTATTCTATAGTTCACCTTTTCCACTAAGACCCAAGGTGGATCACAAAGTGCAAGTCAATATAATCAACAGCTAGAATAAGCAATGAACAAAAATACAGCATGATCAATAAGTAGGACATTCAATGAACAAATACAATAGGGTATGGATTGCAAAAATCTGAAAACAAGTATAAATCAGAACATAGAGATAAAACATTTCTGAAATAAAGCATAAGTAATGAAACATGACATTTTTAATGATGTGGAAACTATCCAGTAGGGGCATATAGACATCAGCAGGCAGTACCCAGTAGAATAGTCTACAGTCTGTGTCCCTCACTGAGGGCCATTTCTTTTTTTTTTAATAATAAATTTTTATTGGATGGGTCAATATATAATCAAATTAAGATACAAATATAATCCATTTCAATTCCCATGAATATATTTCCCCACCCCTCCCTTCCCCCCTTTTCAATGTTGACTTCCAACAGCACTCCAACCCCCTGTTATTAATAACACATTGTTTCTACACTAAAATTGTTCTTATCTTGCTATTAGTAAAGATCCTAACTATATCTTAGCTTACTTAATATCATTAAAACCCCTCAAAAGACCATAATTGTCCCTTAACATCCCATTTCTTTTCCATATATTTTTTCAACTTTTTCCAATCTTCCAAAAATGCTTTTGGATCTTGATCCTTCAGGTTTCTTGTCAATTTGTCCATTTCAGCCATGTACAACAATTTCCTTGTCCATTCTTCAATTTCAGGTATCTCTTCTCTCTTCCAATACTGAGCATATATTATTCTAGCTGCTGTTATCATGTAATATAACAATGTCTTATCATTTCTATTAACATCTTCCAAATGCAAGGATAGTAACAACATTTCTGGATTTCTAGCAACATTATAGCCAAGTATTAAAGACATCTCAGCACATATTTTGGTCCAAAAGTCTCTAGCCTTACGACAAGTCCACCACATATGAAATAGAGAACCTTCATGCTCCTTACATTTCCAACACTTATTAGATAGCTGTTTATTGGCTATGGCTAATTTTTTTGGTGTTAAATACCATCTATATAACATTTTCTAGCCATTCTCTCTAATACTGGTACATGTTGATATTTTTAAGGCATTTTCCCATAGTTGTTCCCATGCTTCCATCGTTATTTCATTATTACAATTTATAGCCCACTTTACAATTTGTACCTTGACTGTTTCATCTTCTGTAAACCACTTCAATAACAATTTGTACATTTTAGAAATTGCTTTACTATTATCTCCCAACAATAGTTCTTCAAATTCTGAGTTCTTGGTTCTAAAACCTGTCTTTCTTTGGTCTGAATCAAATGTCTTTAATTTGTCTATATTGTAACCAACCATATTTGAATGGCAACTAGAGGTGGGCACGGACTGGCATTTTCCCATGGACCGCCGGTTCGGGGTTCGTGGGCTTCCACGGACCACGGTCCATGAACTTTTAACGGACCAGGCCCGGTTTGAGAACCGGTTCACGAACCGGTTCGGGTCAGAAAAGCCTGGGTTTTCCCACAGATTTTCACTTCAGTCAACTTTCCCCACTAAAGGTTCTCATGTAACACTCCTTGATTAGCACTTTTCCAAAGAGACAAACAACAATTTCCCCTCCCCTATTCTCACTGACCCTTACCCGCCCTTGGGGGAAGGAGGGAAACTTGTGCTCCTGTCCAGGAGAGGGGGCTGCCCACAAAACCCACCTACATGGGGCTGCATCAACAAGAGATGCCCTCCCTGGGGGCGGGGAGACCAACTCTCCATGATGGGAAATGAATGGATGTACTTGAATGAAAGCCAACTCCACAACAGGAGATCATGCAGCAATTCAAAGGCCCCTTGCTGGAATGGAAGGCACGCGAGGGAGGGAAAGGATGTCTTCCACACCTTGAGGGAAGGAAACTCATGCTACCCTGTTCAGAAGGAGCCTCTTTGGGCAGCGGACAACGAGTCCCATTTCAGTGATGTGGTGTGTCAGCTTGCTTGCTTTCAAGCAAGCTGACCTGGGCCACTGTCCTCCTTGTCACCGGACTTTGGGGATTGACCCTCAGAGGGCCCCTTGCGCTCACGGGAGCAGGACGGTCGCCAACGAAACCCACTTCACCAAACATGATGCAGTCAATCAAGGAAGCTCATCATGTGCCTTAGTCTGTTTTGTTAATATATAAATTATAATGGAATAGTAGAGTTAATAAAGAATAAGAGGTGGTACTTAGAAGGTGCCAGGGACAGGACGTGTCATCAGGAGGAGGACACCAGGGACAGGACGTGTCGTCAGGAGGAGGATACCAGGGACAGGACATGTCGTCAGGAGGAGGATACCAGGATAGGGCTTGTCGTCAGGAGGAGGATACCAGGGACACGGCTTGTCGTCAGGAGGATACCAGGGACAGGGCTTGTCATCAGGAGGAGGATACCAGGGACACGGCTTGTCAGGAGGAGGATACCAGGACAGGACTTTGTCATCAGGAGGAGGATACTAGGGACAGGACGTGTCATCAGGAGGAGGAGGAGGAGGGGGCAAGTCCCACAGCTACTGTACTGAGTGTCTTCCTTTCCTTAGCCGGGGTTCCCACCTTGGAACAGTGTGGCAGCGGCAGCAGATCTACCTTCCTGCCCTGCCCGAAAGGATTGTTGGGACAAGACATGTCATCATGAGGGGGGCAGGGGGAGGGGGAAGGTCCCCCAGCAACTGCGTGTCCTCAGCTGAGGCTCCCACCAAGAACCCGTCTGTGACGTTCGCCGGCAGCACCCACCTTCCTGTCTGGCCAGAAAAGGATTTCTGGCACATGACGTGTCATCATGGGGGGGGAAGCTCCCGGCGGGCCAAACTCCATCAGGTGGTTAAGCCCTGTGTGGGTGGGGGTGGGGGAGGAGGAGAGATTTGCCCCACGGAAGCCTGATCCCACAGCTACCGGGTGTCCTCACCTGAGGCTCCAGCTTCAGAGACTGTCCATGGCTGGCGGCATCACCCACCTTCCTGCCTCGCCAGAAAGGACCAGAGTTGCAGGACACATCCCCACCCAACTGAAAGAGGTCCCGTCCACATTGTCAACCAAATGTATCCTCACGCAGCCGGCCGCTGTAAAACCAAAGAGAGCAGCACAATATCCGAAAGCACCCAACCGCACCCACACACCTTCCTCCCCCACTGGAAAGGTCCACTCACAGTTGCAGCATGACACATTCCTCCCACCCAGCCAAAAGAGGTCCCATCCTGGATCCTCCACATGGTCAAGCAACTATATCCTTCAGATGCGGGATCACACAACCTGGCAAACCCAAGACAGAGCAGCACAGCGGCCGACATCCCCCGACTGCAACCACCCACCTTCCTGCCTTGCAGCCAGATTCGTCAGTTGCAGCATGACACCATCCCACCCTGCCCTTGCGCTCGCAGGAGCAGGATGGTCGCCGACGAAACCCACTTCACCGAACGTGATGCAGTCAATCAAGGAAGCTCATCATGTGCCTTAGACTGTTTTGTCAATATACAAATCATATCAAGAAAAAGAGGAGGTACTTAGAAGGTGCCACGGAAAGGCCTTGTCGTCGGGAAGAGGATAATATATGTTTGTAAAGCTCAGTCAGTCGTCATGTGCCTTACACTGGTTTGTTAACACACAAATCATATCAAGAAAAAAACAAAGTACTTAGAAGGTGCCACGGAGAGGCCTTGTCGTCGGGAAGAGGATACTATATGTTTGTATAAGCTCAGTCAGTCGTCATGTGCCTTACACTGGTTTGTTAACACACAAATCATATCAAGAAAAAGACAAAGTACTTAGAAGGTGCCACGGAAAGGCCTTGTCGTCGGGAAGAGGATACTATATGTTTGTATAAGCTAGTCAGTCGACATGTGCCTTACACTGTTTTGTTAACACACAAATCATATCAAGAAAAAGACAAAGTACTTAGAAGGTGCCAGGGACAGGGCTTGTGTGTCTGCTTGCTTAGGTTAGGGGCAGAGCTCTGACCTGGGCCACTGTCCTCCTTGTCACCAGACTTTGGGGATCGACCCTTGGAGGGGCCCTTGCGCTCGCAAGAGCAGGAGGGTCGGTCGCTGACGAAACCCACTTCACCGAACATGATGCAGTCAATCAAAGAAGATCATCATGTGCCTTAGACTGTTAGTGGGGTGTCGTCGGGAGGAGGTGGAGGACCATGAAGTCCCACAGATGCTTAGTGTCCTTAACCGACTGTCCCACAACATTTTGGCGGTGGCTGCCAACCTCACCCACCTTCTTGCCTCGCCAGAAAGCGGCAGGGCGTCACTTCACTTCACCGAACGTGGTGGCATTGGCAAAGGAAGGATATACTGGTTGGGGTTCGAGTGGCTGGTGAAAGGGCAGCCACCACGTGGGAGAGGTGGGTATCGACGGTGGCCGCCACCTCCCTGCGGGGGCCCCCCTCACTGGCCCAGGTTGGGCTTCGAGTGACCGGCCCAGAGGGCGGCCACCACACCGGAGAGGTGTCTTTTGATGGTGGCCTGGCCTCACTACTCCTTGAACATGCCCTGCATTCTGCTGAAACTGGCCTCCGCACTCGGGGAGGCCCTGCCCCTGTGATGTGGGGACCACCACCGATCTGAGCATGACCTGATCAGAGCACTGCACCACCAGCAAGTAAGGATTTGATACGAGTGAAATAGGAGAGGAACCCCCTAGTTTCAACTTACTTCTCTGGAACAGGCCTGTGCAGAGCCCCATGCCACAAACAAGTTCAGCAGCACAGTGTTCTTTTACAAATTTGTCCCAGTTTAAGTTGAGTCAAAGGACAGGAGGACAGTAGAGAATGTGTTAATGAAATTGTTAAGTGGAAAATTAATAAAAATGTTTTCTAAAAAAGAAATTGTTATGTGATTTCCTTTTAATTTGTGTTTGAATCGTTGATGTGAAGGCAAAATTGAACTTGCACAAAATAATGAAATTGAAGAAGGCCACAACAAGAAAGGACAGGGAGAGGAGATGCTGGGCCAGACTGATGGTCCAGAAAACCAGACTCATAGCCTGCTCCTTCAGGACAGAGGATCTACTGAGAGAGTGGGTATTGAAATGATGGATCTTGGATTTGCTGTTAGGCAGCAGGTCATAAGAGATTATGAAGGGAGAGGCTTAGAGGTGAGAAAGAAAGTCTGGAGCAGAGAGGGAAGGCAGCTGTGGTGGGGAAGAATGGATGATTTCAGGAGGAGGGCTTCCTATCCTAACATGGACTGGGGGTGCTCTGGAGCCTGACTTAAAGTGAAGCAACCTGCCATTGGTACAGAGAGAGACGGGTTTTTCAGAGCCAAGATTCCGGGTCCCCAAGGTCCAGGGAAGGATACCCCAGCAGGGGGAGGTTGATCTTGATAAACGCCAATTGATCCACTAGGGCGGGATGCAGGCGTGAGCGGCGGGGACAGAGGATGTCTCCCAGGTGGGAGAACACCCGCTCGCTCTGGACACTGGTGGGAGGGCAGGAGAGGAAATTCATGGCCACAGATGAGAGGTCTGGCTAGAAGGCAGATTTACGTGCCCAATACTCCAGGGGATTGGATTCAGGGGACTCTGGGGTCTCGGCAAGGTACTCCCGCACCATCACCTCTGCTGAGTCCTCTGCACGTGCCATCCTGTCCTTCCTCATGCCAGCAACCTCCCAGTTCAGCACTGAGGACCAGTAGTTGGAGTGTGGTGGGCTCTCATGGGATGAAGTGCCAAGCTCATCCTCTGCCACTTCCCCCTCCTCCTCCTCCTTCTCCAGCTCCTCAGCCACCAGCCCCTCTTCCGTGCCCTCTTCCCTCCAGCCGTGTCTTTTAGCCTGAAACCTGCGAACCTCTTTGCGAAGCTCCTTCTTCCATCGTTCTAGCTCACACTGGTGCATGGCAACAGCGCCCTTCACGTGTGGATCGCACATGCAGGCCATTCTGTATGGCCACTGTTTGCAGAGAGGATGCAAGTGGGCGGCCACTCCTGCCTGCAACCTGTTCACCAAGGCCCTGACACTTGGAAGGGTTCCCCCCCCCGCTCCAGTTCTTTGGCCAGTGCCCGGTCCAGCCCACGAATCAGGGGAATGGCTTGCCCCAGGCTGGACTGGTAGGAACAGAGGAGATCAGTGGTGTCCCGAAATGGCTTGAGGACACGCACTATTTGAGAGAGTACTAGCCAGTCCACAGAGCTGATACTGAGCACATTTCCTGCATGCATGATGGGCGTTGAGGACATGATGTCTTCCAACACATGTCTTTGCTCCACCAGACGAACTATCATCACGTAGGTGGAGTTCCAATGGGTTGCTATGTCCTGGAAGAGCTCGTGCTCTGGATCTCCCCCCTCCCTCTGCTTCTTGTGCAGCTGTCGGGCAGACTTAATGCTGCGAGAAAAGTGGGCACCAAGACGACGAAAGCCATCCAAGAGGTTGCGCATCTCCAATGTTCCCTGGTCCCAGCTGGGCTTGACCACGCTACCCAACCCGAGAGCATCCCCCACCACCAGGTGCAGCTTATGGGCCAGACAGACAATGCCCTCCAGGGATGCCTCATTCAGGGCCGCCAGCATGTTTCTACTGGCGTCCGTGACCATGTAGCCACAGACAGCAACGCCTGGGGACAACCAGTCCCTCAGTGAACCCTTCAGCACAGCGGCAATGTTCTTCCCATTCTGATCCGCAATCATCCCCTGTGCCTGGAGAAGAATCACTCTGTAGCCCGCCGGCAGGGGTGGCTCCTCCTCTTGGGCCCCCAATTTGACCACGGTGTTCCGGAGGTCCTCCAGTTGCCACCAGTGGGCAGTGATGGCAAGGTAGCCGTGATGACGGCTGCTCCACAGATCTGCTGTGAAGTGCACAGTCCGCCCTCTTGCTCTTGCCAGCTGGTTCCTGACCATCTCTGCCACACAGTTGTAGATGGCGGGCAAGACTCGCCGGCCAACAGTCCGCTGCGAGGGCGTCGTGAACCAGTGTACAAAATGATGCATTGCCCTGCGAAAGCCCACACCCTCCAACACAGACAAATGGAGTCCATCCAGGGCTATCATCTCAGCCAGTACACGAGTTCCCGCCTCCTGAGCTTTCCCCCTGAATCTTTTGCTTGGCAGGGACAAAACAGAGGGAACAAGTTCCTGAAGGGTAGCCTGCCTAGAAGTTCCACTCCCACCCACAGCACTCTCAGGGGTGTGAGCCTTACTAGGGGTGGACTCCCGTTCCACTTGCCCTTCTCCCTGCTCAGCAGCCCTCTTCACCCCACTGCTTGATGGCTTTTCATGAGCCAGCAGGCTTGGGTGATGTCTCTGAAGATGCCTGCGGAGGACACTGGACAACAGGTGTTGGGGGTCCACACCCCTACGCACCATGGCATTGCATACCTGGCAACACACCGAACACGGGTCGTTTAGGATGGTTCGGAAGTGCCGCCAAAGCGTGGGGTTAAAACGGACACCAGAATCTGTGGCTCGGGAGGAGGACAAAGCCTTAATGGTTGAAGTGTGCGGCTGGGCCGGGGGGGTGGAGTGCAGGCAGGGGAAGCCACAGGAGGTTGGGATGGGAAGGAGCTGGATGTTTCTGCGGACCCTCCGGTGCCCCCTGAGACCGATCCATGGAGAGTGTTGGCAGCTGATCCTCAGTGGGCAATGCTAAGAGCTCTTCTGCCTGCTCCTTGATCCCCAAAAGCAAATCTGTAGAACGAGGAGCTGCCTCTGAGGTCTCCCTGTCCCTGGTGCCACTTGTACTGGGCACCGATGGGCACCCAGGAAAACCTTTGCAATTCTTCCCACCACGACCACTCTTGTTCCTCTTTCCAACCCTCATGGTGCTATGAGAAAAGATCTGTACAAACAAGTGAGAATTTTAAATGAAGCAGAGAGCCCCAAAAGCTTGGAGCAGGGTAGGGCAGAGCCAAGTGGCACCCAGCTGGACCCCAGTTGAGGGAAGAATGCACCACAAAAGACACTCTAGAGAGGCTTAGAAAGAAGTGAAGCAGAGAGAGCCCCCCAAAGCGAGCTGCCGGTCACCAGAGAGTAGGTGTTTCACAGAGGCCAATAGCAGTCTCCCCCCTGCACCTCAAAAGCCAGGCAGGAAATGTCCCCCCAAGTCACCCACTATTGAGGAAGTGAAAGGCTGTCATGAGTCAGCCCCAGCCTCGACTGGCCACCTTACCTATTGCTTCAGAGTCCTCCTCAGAAGATGAGCAGGAAGGGCCAGAAGGGCCTTCTCTAGAGCCAGAAGCCCCTGCAGAAGCTATTGGAGAGGAAGAGCAGTCAGAAACCACTGCTGCTGCTCCAGGGGGAATTCAGCAAGAACAGCCTGGAGCTTCTGCAGAGACTGTCAGGGATGAGGAACAGCCAGAAACCTCCACAGAGGCTGTAAGAGACAAAGACTCCCCCAGGGCAAAAGCGAAACCTGAGCACCTGGGGCCAGCTGAAAGGAGGAAACATAGAGATAAGTCAGCTCTGTTGGATAGGCGAAGGAGTGCCTGTTTACAGGCGCAACACCGAACTGAATTGTTAGAGAGAGAGGCAACAGCTGTTCCTCATTAGGACAGCATAAAAGGAAGACGCCGAGGAAACCAAGCGTGGAAGCAACTCAGCTCACCACTCCCTGCTACCAGAGCTCTACGCCTGGACGCTCTTGCCTTGCCTTGCCTTGCCTTGCCTTGCCTTGCCTTGCCTTGCCTTGCCTTGCCTTGCCTTGCCTTGCCTTGCCTTGCCTTGCCTTGTGCCCTGCCCTGCCCTGCCCTGCCCTGCCCTGCCCTGCTGCTGGATTGGATTTTGACCCCAGCCTGCTTTCTGACTACTCTTCTGCCTGCTCCTCTCTCTGACTGACGTACTGGCTCTGACACCTGACCTGACTTCTGGACTACTGACCTCCTGCCTGTTGTGTTCCGCCCTGCAGTACCAGTGAGCCTCCTGCCTGCTGTGCCCAGCCCTGTGCGCGACACGTTGCTTCCACCCCACACTCAGCAGCTACTGGCAGCATGGATGCAGCCACAGCTGCTGCACTTGTAGCTCAGAACCAGGCACTGCAGCAGACGGTGACCCAACTGAGCAACACTGTGGCTCAGCTTCAGCAACAGCTTCAGCAGCAAGCTCCAGCAGCGCCACCACCGGCCCCGCCCAAGTGCCCGGTGAGCCCACCTGAGAAGTTCGCTGGCAATGTGGAGGAGTTTCCTGTCTTCCTAGCCCAGTGCCAACTGTACATCAGCCTGTGCCCACGAGACTTTCCTGATGATAAGACCAAGGTGGGCTTCATCCTGAGTCTTTTGAAAGGCCAGGCGGCCAAATGGTCTACCCCTCTGCTCCTGGAACCGTTGCCGCTGCTGCAAGACTACACCAGGTTTGTGGAGCGGCTCCAGCAAGCCTTCGCTAACCCCGTCAAGGCTGAGAGCACCAACCGGCGCATACGACGGCTCCGCCAGGGACGGGGGTCTGTGGCCACCTATGCAACCGAATTCCAGCTATTAGCTCAGGACCTTGCGTGGAACGAGGCAGCACTGCAGGACCAGTTCGTGGAGGGCTTGTCCGATGAGGTTGCGGACGAGCTGGCCCGAACAAAGACTCCCCCAGGGCAAAAGCGAAACCTGAGCACCTGGGGCCAGCTGAAAGGAGGAAACATAGAGATAAGTCAGCTCTGTTGGATAGGCGAAGGAGTGCCCGTTTACAGGCGCAACACCGAACTGAATTGTTAGAGAGAGAGGCAACAGCTGTTCCTCATTAGGACAGCATAAAAGGAAAACGCCAAGGAAACCAAGCGTGGAAGCAACTCAGCTCGCCACTCCCTGCTACCAGAGCTCTACGCCTGGATGCTCTTGCCTTGCCTTGTGCCCTGCCCTGCTGCTGGATTGGATTTTGACCCCGGCCTGCTTTCTGACTACTCTTCTGCCTGCTCCTCTCTCTGACTGACGTACTGGCTCTGACACCTGACCTGACTTCTGGACTACTGACCTCCTGCCTGTTGTGTTCCACCTTGCAGTACCAGTGAGCCTCCTGCCTGCTGTGCCCAGCCCTGTGCGCGACAAAGGCTTTGAAAGGAGTGAAGCAGAGAGAGACCCCCAAAGCGAGCTGCCGGTCACCAGAGAGTAGGTGTTTCACAGAGGCCAGGAGCAGTCTCTCCCTGCACCTCAAAAGCCAGGCTGGTAATGTCCCCCCAAGTCACCCACTATTGAGGGAGTGAATGGCTTTGAAAGGAGTGAAGCAGAGAGCCCCCCAAAAACGTGCTGCCAGTGGTCCCAGAGAGTAAGTGTTTCACAGAGGCCAGTAGCAATCTCCCCCTGCACCTCAAAAGCCAGGCTGGAAATGTCCCCCCAAGTCACCCACTATTGAGGGAGTGAAAGGCTTTGAAAGAAGTGAAGCAGAGAGCCCCCCCAAAACGTGCTGCCAGTGGTCCCAGAGAGTAGGTGTTTCAAAGAGGCTAGGAGCAGTCTCCCCCTTGCACCTCAAAAGCCAGGCAGGAAATGTCCCCCCAAGTCACCCACAATTGAGGGAGTGAAAGGCTTTGAAAGGAGTGAAGCAGAGAGAGCCCCTCAAAGCGAGCTGCTGGTCACCAGATAGTAGGTGTTTCACAGAGGCCAGTAGCAGTCTCCCCCTTGCACCTCAAAAGCCAGGCTGGAAATGTCCCCTCAAGTCACGCACTAAAAAGGCTTTGAAAGGAGTGAAGCAGAGAGAGCCCCCCAAAACGTGCTGCCGGTCATCACCAGAGAGTAGGTGTTTCACAGAGCCTAACAGCAGTCTTCCTCCCCTTGCATCTCATAAGCAGCCAAAAAAAAGGGGGGGAATGAAGGCAAGAACTCAAGCAGGCAACGGCCAAAGCTGCCTTGCAACCAATGTGGGTCTATGAGCGGGGGTGGCATCACAGCACAATAGAACCCACCGGCAACCCAGATAAAAGGAAGAGATGGGGGGGGGGGATTAAGCCCGAGAAGAACACAAGGACTCAAAACGCAGAAAGAAATCAGAGTAACCTGATAGTGCAGTAAAAGGATTTTTTAAAAAGTGCTCTAGAATAGAAACGAGGAGAAAAAAATTAAACAGGAATGGAGAAAAGAGAAAGCTCTCTTGCACCAGAAGCCCCAAAGCACGGCTAAGGCACAAGCGCAGCCAAAAAAGAACGTGGGGAAATGAAGGCAAGAACTCAAGCAGACAATGCCCAAAGCTGCCTTGCACCCACTGTGGGTCTGTGAGTGGGGTGGCGTCACAGCACAATAGAACCCACCGGCAACCCAGATAAAAGGAAGAGATTTGGTGGGGGGAGGGGGGATTAAGCCCGAGAAGAACCCAAGGACTCACAACGCAGAAAGAAATCAGCGCAGTAAAAGGATTTTTTTAAAAGTGCTCTAGAATAGAAAGGAGGAGAAATGGAGAAAAGAGAAAGCTCTCTTGCAGCTGAAGCCCCAAGGCACAAGCCGCGCTCTCACACATGCACACACAAAAATTCCCCACAGCAAGCAGTTGCTAAGCTAGAACTAACTCGCGTCCCCGCGCCAGGAGAATGGAACCGACGTTTTGCACGCGTTGTCTTTTATACAGAAAGGGTGATCTCTGTTTGGCTGACAGAGCTGCCAATCAAGGTTTCCTGGGCTACGATTGGTGTGTTCCAAACGGGGAAGGTGGTTCCACCGTTGCCTAGGAAATTGTTTGAGTGGGAATCCTGGCATGACGGGCCAACGGACACACAGACAGAAAGCTCCAATGTTCGGCGCTTTCGTGAGAAAAACACAAGCCCACGGCCCGCGTGTTCGCGAAGCACGAACTGGGTAAGTTGGTGACGAAATTAGGTCCGTTATGCGGATCGTGCCCACCTCTAATGGCAACTCCTCATTTGGTTTGAGTTTCACCTCCTTATCTGCTACTTCTATTAGGTCCTTGAGGGTAAGCCATTCTCTTCCTTTGTATTCTTAGTTTGGGTTGATCACCTCAGCTGGTATAATCCATAGTGGTTTCTTCTGGTCTATACATTTTTTGTACTTTAGCCAAGTCAACAGTAAATTTCTTCTCAAATAGTGGTGCTGAAACATTGCATCCATTTTATACTTATTGTACCACATATATGCATGCCATCCAAATAATTTATTATAATCTTCCAAAGTTAGTAATTTATGATTGGTTAAAGACACCCATTCTTTTAACCAGACTAAACATATCGCTTCGTGGTAAAATCGAAGATCAGGTAACTGTATTCCACCTTTCCTTAGCATCACAAAGTACTTTCATCTTTACTCTTGGTTTCTTTCCTGCCCACACAAATTCCGATATCTTCTTCTGCCATTTTTCAATTTGTTTTTTATCTTTTATAATTGGTATTGTTTGCATTAGGAACATAATTCTAGGCAACACATTCATTTTGACTGTGGCAATCCGACCGAACCGTGATAAGTTTATTTTATTCCATTTTATCATATCTCTTTCTATTTGTGTCCAGAGCTTTTCATAATTGTTCTTAAATAAATCAATATTTTTAGCTGTCAGCTCTATTCCCAAATATTTAGTCTTGTGTACCACTTCACAGTTTGTTAATTCACTCAGTTCCTGTTGCTTATTCTTGGTCATATTCTTGGTTATTATTTTTGACTTTTTTGTTTATATAAACAAAAAATCTGCCAAATCTCCAGATTCCTTAATTTTATCAAGTAATCTTGGCAAAGTTTGTAGTGGATCTTCTGCTATAAACATCACATCATCTGCAAACGCTCTTAACTTGTAAGAAGATCCCTTTATTTTTATTCCTTTTATATTATCATCTCTAATCTGCCTTAGTAATATTTCTAGGACTATCACAAATAACAACGGTGATAGTGGACATCCTTGTCTTGTACCTTTTCTTATTTCAAACTTCTCTGTCAGGTCGTCATTGACACAGATTGTCGCTCTTTGTTCCTTATATATTGTTTTTACTGCTTCTATAAATTCTTTACCTAGGTCCATTTTTTCCATTAATGTGAACATAAAGTCCCAGTTCAAGTTGTCAAAGGCCTTCTCTGCATCTGCAAAGAAAAGGCCAACTTCTTTGTCTGGTCTCTTGTCAAAATATTCAATGGCATTTATAACCACTCTCAAGTTGTCTTTTAGTTGTCTGTTTGGTAGGAATCCAGCCTGGTCCTCTCCTATAAAGTCCATTAGCTATATTTTAAGTCTGTCTGCTAATATTCTTGCCATTATTTTGTAGGCATTATTTATAAGCGAAATTGGTCTGTAATTTTTCACATCTGTCAAGTCTAGTAATTCTTTCGGGATCAAAGCAATGCTCGCTTCATTCCATGTATCTGGAAGTCCTTTTCCTTGAAGTGTATCATTCATTATATTTTTTAATATCGGTACAAGGTCTTCCTTCATTACTTGGTAGAATTTAGTTGTGATCCCGTCCGGACCTCGTGTTTTTCCAATCTTTGCTCCTTCTATTGCTTGTAAAATTTCTTCCTCTGTTACTGGAGCATTCAGTCTCTGTTTCATTTCTTCTGATATTTTTGGTAGGTCTATTTTTTGAAAATATCGATCTATTTCTTCCAAATTCACTGCCTTACCTTGGAATAATTTTGCATAATATTTATAGAAGGCCCGTTTAATTGCTTGATGGTCCTTCAATTCCTTTCCTTCCTCAATTATCTTGCTAACAATTTTCTGCTCTTTTTTCTTCTTCAATTGCCAGGCTAGGTACTTTCCTGGTTTGTTTGCACCTTCAAATGACTTCTGTTTTAATACCTTTAACTTCCATTCCAATTCCTTGTTGCTAATGGCTCTTACTTGCTCTTGCAGTATTTTGATTTCCTGTCTTATTGATTTTTTTTCAGGTTTTTTCTTTATCTCCTGTTCTTTTTGGTACAATTTCTCTTGAATTTCTTGCCATTTCTGTTGCTTTCTTTTCTTGTCATTATTTTAAAAAATTAAATTTCCTCTTATTACTGCCTTATATGTGTCCCATACCATCTGGATTGAAACTTCATTACTGTTGTTTATTTGAAAAAATTGCTTTGTTTCCATTTTCAAATACTTCAAATTGTCCTGATTTTGTAGTAGATCTTCATTTATTCTCCATCTTAACCTTCTCCGACCCATTGTTGCTATCCATAATATTGGATTATGATCTGAACTCACCCTTGGCAGAATTTCCACTTTTTTTGTATTTAAAGCCAGCTATTTTGATGTCCAGATCATATCAATTCTTGAAAATGATAAGTGCCTTGTGGAGTAGTATGTAAAGTCTTTGGCTTTAGGGTTTTCTTTTCTCCATACATGCTCAAGTTGTTCTTGCTGGACCATGTCAAAGAATACTTTTGGCAACTTTCCAGATTTCTTGTTGCCTCCTTTAATCTTCCTGTCCATCTGTAAGTCCACAACAGCATTAAAATCTCCTACCATTATCATCTGTTCATATGAGTCCTGATCCAGTTTGTCCATTATTTCTCTACAAAATTGGTCTTTTGCACCATTAGGTGCATAAAGACCTATTATCAATGTTTTTTTGGCATTTACATTAATTTCCACCACCACATATCTTCCATTCTGATCTTGAAAAATTAATTTAGAATCTATAGTCTCTTTAATATAAATCACTACTCCTTTTTTCTTTTGCTTTGATGATGTTATATATTCTTTTCCTAATTGTTTATTTTTTAGGTATTTAATATCTTGATCTTTAATATGAGTCTCTTGTAAACAAATTATATTACAATTTTGTTTTTTTAGCCAATGAAAAATTGATTTTCTCTTTTGGGGTGAGTTTAGTCCATTTACATTCCACGATATTAATTTGTATTCCATTGTGTTACTGTATTAATGTTCTGGAAAAATCTTCTGCATTTTCCTCAAGAAATTTTTCCATCTGCTCTCTTGTTTTGATGATAACTCTTAAGGCTTTATAGTAAAAACTTAGTCCTTCTGGTAGTTCCCATCTATACCTGATATCCTTTCCTCTTAATTTCTGGGTCAATTCTCTATATTTTTCCTCTCCTGGAGAATGCCTTTTGGCATTTCTTTCATAATCTGTATTCTGCTTCCATCCAGTGTTTTTTTTGAAAGTTTTTTATTTTTCAATACCTAACATACAAACTACAATAACAGTAACTACAAAAGATTACAATAACACGAGGGAAGGAAAAGAAGGGAGAAAAAAGAAAAGGGGAAGGGGGGGGTGGAAAAAAAAAGGGAAGGTAACCTACAAACACTAAACACTACACTTCAATGCTTTCCCTTCATACTGCCATAATAAAGAAATAGCTTAATAAAGTAATGAGTAGTTTTTTATCTTGGTCTTTTTACTGTCATTTAATCTAGAAAGTCCGATAAAGATCTTTACCTTTCGACGTTTCTGTGGGTTGTGTGTGCTGTTTCATTCACTTATAATTGGTCAAAGCTGTTACTGAAGCTTGGTTTCTGATGATCTTGTGCCAATTAAATGACTCCTGGGGTACTGCAGAGTTGTTAGCTCGCCCTTCTCCGAGGGGACCTCAAGGTGGTGGGGAGAATCCTTGATTCAGAACCCCCCCCACACCAAGATCACACTCTCTTGGGGTTGTAAAGCGTTCAAGCCCAACTTCTCCCTGAAATTGGGTCGGCAGCAGGCGTTCAGGTGCCTCGCTTTCCAAAAAAACAGTGCCTTGGACAGCCCAAACTTAGGCTCCTTCAGACCGTCTTTAATCCCAAGCCGGAAGTCACATCGAGGGCCATTTCTTATGACAGCCCTATTATCTGAGAAAAAAAACTCTCTTAAAGAATTCAGTTTTGCATCATTTGTGGAAAGCCAGGAGAGTGGGAGCTTTCCTGACCTCCTCAGACATGCCATTCCACAAGGAAAGCATGTGTATAGGCAGTTGTTGATTTTGCCCAACTGCAGCATGGTACCTGCAGAAGGCCCTGTTCAGATGATCCAGGTTACCATGGCAGAGCAGATATGAGGAGCCAAGGCCATGTGGGCTTTGTGAACTTAATACAAACAAAAAGGAAGTGACATTTAGAATAGGTAATATCTATATAATTATACCCAAGTAGGAAAAACTTCCTGTTAGACACGGAAGAAATATATTGCAAAAATGAAGAATAACTACTACCACCACTACCACCACTATTTATAATTTTTTTGCCACCTCTCTAGGTAAGCTATCTGAGGCAGATTAAAAAATAAAACAGAAAATTATTAATTAAATCTATAAATAAGCAACCAAATGGCTCATTGAGCAGCTTAAAATAATACCTTTCCATCAAAACATGCATTATGGTGTTGAAAGATCAGCCCCTTAATTAAAATCCTGGGTTACCAGAAACCTGGCTTGGAACTCAAAAGAGAACAGCATAGGTAACAGGCCAGCCTCAAGGAGAAGGGCATTTCCCAAATGTCACTACTCAAAACCCCTGTTTCTGGTTGTTTCCCACCTAACCTCTGAAGGTGGGGGCACAGAGAGCACAGCCTCTGAGGCAGATCTTCACTGGTGGGCTGGGCAATATGGGAGGAGGCGGACCTTCAAGTACCCTGGCCCCAAGCCATTTAAGGTTTTAATAGTAACAATAAGCTCTTTGAATTGTCCTGGAAACAAATGGACAGCCAGTGCAGGATACTTTACATTTATTTTGTTAGCTTTACAATTTAAGGTTTGTTGTCACCAATTTAAGTAACAAAAAGGAATCAGCTTTCATAAATGCACCACTGAAATTTTTTGGCCATTGAAGTAATCCAGTAATATCATTCCTGGGTTCCTGTGGATAAAACATAGGGTTCCTACATCCCTTTGTCCTCCTAGTGAAAGGCACGAAGCCCAACACCTAACTTATGTGCTTTTTCCATGAGCACGTGAAAAGCGCACATGCTTCTGGGCCTGTGTGATGACACCACTTCTGGTAAGTGATGTCATCGCATAGGGCATGGCTGCCCTGGGAGCCCTGCCACATTCCATGGGGGTGGGGGGTGATCTTGGCCAATTTGGGCCTGAATCAGCCTGGATTTGGCCCGAATTGGCCTTGAACAGGCCACTGTGGAGCATGGGAGTGCTTCTGGGAACTGACATCATCGCACAGGGCGCTCCTGTGCTCCACAGGGGGCTGAATTGGGCCTGAAGGGCTGGATTTGGGCCAATTTGGCCCAGATTGGGCCACTGCAGAGCATGGGAGCACTTCTTGGGAGTGATGTCATCATGCAGGGCATGACCACCACCAGGAATGCTCCTGCGCTCCACAGGGGTGGAATCAGGCCTGATTTGGCCTGAATCAAGCCAGATCGGGCATGAATTGGGCTGGATTTAGGCCAATTCAACCAGGATTGGGCCACTGCGAAGTGCGGGAGCTCTCTTGTGCTCCACAGCAGCCTGATCTGGGCCAATTAGGGCTCAAATCAACCTGGATTGGGCCCAAATTGGCCTGGAATGGGCCACTATGGAGTATGGGAACACTCCCGCACTCCGCAGCAGCCTGATCCGGGTTGATTTGGGCCCAAATTGGTACAGATTGGGCCTGAATCAGCCTGGATTGGCCTGGAACAGCCTGCTATGGTGCATAGGAGTGCTCCCACACTCCACAGCGGCCTGTTCCAGGCCAATCCAGGCCCAATCCAGGCCAATTTGGGCTCAAATTGACCAGAATCAGCCCCACAGGAGCATGCAGTGCAGCCCAGGAATGGGCCCTGGGATGCCTGTGCCTCCCCTGCCAGTCAGGTAATCAGGGGCAAGGGGTGGACGGTGGGAGCAGAGCATTCCCCACCCCTAGTGGTGGACTTGCAACACCTTACAAGCTACTTGTGTACACACACTAAGTTTCTATCATTTATAAGCTATGCCCGTAAAACAGGCATTTTTCAATACACCCCCACCCTTCTTATTATAGACAAGTTCTTCTTGAGTGTTTCTCTTCCATGGTAACTGACTTAATTTATGCCAAGACTTCACCTTGATTTAGTCTAGGAGTTTGAAAAGGCATCTCAGTACTGAATAACTTCACCCTCCTCCCTCCCCAAAACTTAGAATTCAGAGGCAAAAGTGCTGAGCAAAGGCATAGGATGGGTTTTTAGCTTCAAACATGAGGGTGACAACTATTTTTTCTCCCCTACACACACACAAACACCTCGTTTCCTCTTTCCCTTGTAACGCCAAAGATATCTTTAAATATAAAATGTACTAGCATTATAGATGAAAGCTCTTTTCATTTAGAGGTATTTATTTGGGTGTTTTATTAGCATATTAAAGTATTAAAAGGAAGCCTTTTCCTGCATCTTCCATCAGGTACAGCTCGGTCTGAGTTGTTAGTTGGCTAAGAAAAGATATTAAAGACAACATAACAGTGTGCTACCTTTCTCATAATTAAATTCGACAGGAGATATGTCAAACAGGTAGACCCCCAGAATCAGGTGCTGACCTATTTTTATTATATATCAGGGGTTTCTGAGGGAACTCCTGCCCTTGAAGTCTGGAAAGGTAATTAGAGCAATAAACTGCCAAAGAAACACTGAGAAACCAGGAGAAAAAATTTCCATGTCACACTATTGACCTGTGTACAGAACCGTGGAACAAGAGGAAGTACGCTGTCTGTGGTTAAAAACCAGCCAGAGTTCAGAGTTCCTCTCTATCAGGTATATGGAGATTTGGGCAGATACACATTTATAGAATGATGAAATACTAATGCTTAAGTAGCTTACAGCCTTTGAGGGAGGACTCATTGGAGCCAGGCTCAGAAGTGGCTGCCAGGCAACTTGATACCACATGACTTTCATGTCTCACTCAGGCCTAGCTGCTTGCTTACTACTGTTCAACACCACCCCCACCCCCACAAAGCTGGTGCAGAGTGTGTAGTGGTTAGAGTTTCAGAGTAGGATCTGGGAGATACAGGTTTGAATCCCCATTCACTAGGTGACTGATCCAGTCACAGTCTAAACTAAACTGCTGTAGCATAGTGGTTAAGTGGTTGGGATGTGAACCAGTACTCTGTTGGTTTGAATCCAACTACTTCCATGAGCTTAGCAGGTGGCCTTGTGTAAGCCACTCCTTTCAGTCCCAGCTCCCTGGCTGCCTTGTGGAAATAATAGTAACACTGATTTTGTTCAGCGCTCTGAGTGGGGCACTAATCAGTCTAGAAAAGTGGTATATAAGCACAGTTATTATTCTTATAAATTACTGCTCAGTAGGGTTGCTGGTCCTGCAGTGGGGACAGGGGATCCCCTGCTCCCAACCTCTGACCCCCACCCCCACTCACCTGGCCAGCGGGGGAGGGGGAAGGTGGGGGAACAGCTGATTTGGGTCCCAAATGGGCTGGGTTTTTAATTAATTACGATTGATTGATTGAGTAATTAGATTTTTAGTCCGCCCTCCCCACTGAGCGGGCTCAGGGCGAAGCACAACATTTTAATTTACATAAAAATACATAAAGGCAGATAAAGGCAGATAAAGGCAATAAAATTTAAAACACTACATACAATAAAAACTTCTCCTCAGATGGCGATGGAAGAGTTACTTCATTTCAGACATGGCCCATATATCCATATCTATAGATACATATAGGGTGGTGGACAGATCTTTTCAAGTCAAGTCAAGTATGGCCAGCAGGGGGGCAACCTAGCCTCCGCCATATGCATGGCGGAACATCTCTGTCTTACAGGCCCAGCGGAAGGATAATAAATCCTGCCGGGCCCTGGTTTCAGACAGAGATTTCCACCAGGCCAGTGCCAGGACCGAAAAGGCCCTGGCTCTGGTTGAAGCCAGGTGAGCCTCCCTAGGACTGGGAACCACCAAAAGTTTTTTGAGTGTAGAACGAAAGATATGCTGAACCCAGTCCACATAGGGCTCTACAGGTCAGCACCAAAATCTTGAACCGGACCCGGTACTCAACTGGTAGCCAATGCAGCTGGCGTAATATAGGTGTTATATGTTCCCCTATTGAGACTCTTGCAATCACCCGCACAGCTGCATTTTTGAAGAATTGTCCCTGGGCGAATACAGGAGCGCTCTTGGGGCCTGCGTGATGATGTCACTCCTGGAAGTCATGTCATTGTGCCACTCCAGGAATACACATGTAGACCCTGAATGAAAGTGCCAGATTCCCTCCTTCTGCCAGGAGGGTAAAGGAACCTGATAACCCTACCTCTCAGAGTTGTTGTGAGGATAAGATGGAGGGAAGGAGAATGATGTAAGCTGCTTTGGGGAAACAGGCAGTATATAAATAAAGTAAATTAGAAATACAGGTGAAGATAGGGGACAGATAAAAGGTAAGTTGTTTAGTGGGTTTGAAAGAGGATGATGTAGGGAAATGTAAGCATATGGAAGCTGCCAGGAGGAGGGAAACAGGAAACAGTGAGGGGAAGGGGATACAGAAGAAACTGAAGTCCTTGCAGGTTCCCTACCATGCAACTGGGCCTGACTCAGATGGCACCACGCAACTGGACCATAGGGGAAAGACTGTTGGGGGAAGGAGGAAAATTGAAGACAGGAGCAGACAAAAGTGCGTGGGAAGGAGAGGAGGAAGCAGGAAAAGGGGGAGTAGCTATGAGGAGGCAGAGAAGGGAAAGAGGGAACAGTGGGGGAAGGGGAAAGAGATGTGCCCAGCAAGTCCTTACAGATCCCCACTTGTGAGTTCTGTTTGCTATTATTGCTAGATCATTATGCTATCATGCTTAATAAACCAGTTATATTTATAAAAAGGGATACCAGGAGCCCATCAATCGCTGGCCATCAGTGGGAGGTTGCAAGCTGCCCAGTGATTGCCCGCCACCACCAGGCAACCTGGGCAAACATTTGGCAAGCTCACTCCCAGCAGGATGCGACATTATTTCCTGAAGTGACATTGTCACACTTTGTGGGGGAGCAGTTTTGGCTCTAAATGGGGCCCACGCAAAGATCGTCCTACCAATACGGGTACTTGGCAATCCTATTTATAAATATAAACATTAGCGTGTGCAGTTTGTTCTCAACTGTAAGCTAAAACAACCTAGGAGAGCTGTGATTAACCCTCAGGGGTATGTTGTAGTATTACACTTTGGTCTCCAACACACATACAGCAAAGCTGTCCGCCCTTCCACAAAATGGCTGAATCCAAATTACCTCGGCACATCCCGGTGATGCACCAAATGTTCGCTAAACACCCGGAAGTATAGCGTCTTTCAAGCGCGATTTCTGAATCGTGCTAGAAAGATGCTATACTTCCGGGTGTTTAGCAAACATTTAGTGCAACACCGGGACGCACCGAGGTAATGTGGATTCAGCCAATGTTTACTGGATGTTAGGCTTATTGCATTTAAATTTGGATTTGCAGAATCAGCCCATAAAAGATAATGCTTTGATAACTCCTAAAGCTGAGATGTGGCATTTACACAAGGGATAGCTTATCCTAAGCCTCTTTTGCTGGGGTAGCATTCTTTTAAAAGACCATTTGTTTCCTTCGTAGTATTCTGCATGATGGTATTGAGAGATTTAATAGCCTTAATATCATATTCTTCAGAGTGTTCTGCTGGCACAAGACTGGTTTTTTCTTCTTTGCAATTGCTAGCTTCTTCATCTCTTCCTTCACAGAGTTGCAAGCTGTATCTTCTGGAAACTTACTGTACCATCCTATGCAAAGATACTCCAATCTATGGCTATTGACTCTGCATACAAATGCACAGTTGATGTCTTTGTCACCCTGTTGTGTTGTCATTGACTTATGGAAATGTGAAAAATGAAGTATGAACAGGAGCTATGTGATGCAGAAAAACCCTCCAGTGACTGACATTGGCTCATTTCCCTGGAAAGCCCTGAATACTCTTTTACTGTCCATAGCTTTTAAGGGCCAGAAAAACCTCATGGACCCCACGCAGAATAGGATGAATGGGCCCTTCCTTTCTATAATGACTTCATAGGAATACATTGGCCCTGGCCCTGGCTTCATGACATAGGGTTTTACAGGAACTGAAGTAAGCAATTATTCCAGGTCAGCCACTGACTTTTCAGCCCAAGTGAAAGATGACCAACTGTTCCTTCATGTCAGTTCTAGGACACAAACTTACCAGCAGCCATCTCACCACAATAAGACATTGAACTAGGTCAGACCTCTTTTGCTTATATAAGACAGTTTAATAAATGAATAAAAAGAATATGCACAGTCTGTTCAAACATTCAGGCTAAGCAAGGGCACAAAGAAAAGATGAAAACACACAGTTCCCTTCATCTATATTCAGTACTTATCCTAAATGATATTTAAATAGGACAGGATAGTATTATTGGAGGCAGCAGTAGTTTGAAGTTTAGCATTACCTCCCCCATTACCTTTCCCCATTATCCCTTGGTAAAAGTTCAGTCCTTCTCCCAAGTTAAGAGCAAGATGCAACAGAGGTTCTTCTCTGTGTCTAGAGAATTTATGATGTTCCCCTAGGAAAGTCCATCCCCTCCTGAGGTCATTCAGCCCTTACTGCTTCAAGAGGAAGGGTTTACTTTCTAGTCATTAGACTCTTAGCAGTCTGCCCTTTTGGAGTGTGACATTCTGGCAGGGTGTGAGATGGTAAAAATATTGTCTTATTTGACCAGAGCCATTAACATATGTAAGCACCCAAGTACCCTGTGTCTGGATCTGAATAGTTCATCCCCTTCCCTCCTTCCTGTCAGCTCTGAGTTAGTATCTGGGTTTCAGTGCAGAGAGAGTGCAGTCACACTGATTGAAATATTGGGGTGAATTCTTGCATGGAGGGCATTTCTCCACACATCATGAAGAATTTTAGTTTTGAAAAGAGAAGGTTAGAGAAGGGGTATATTGTACAAACATTTTAAAAATATTTAGCTAACATTTAATACATAAGAGCCATATTGCTTTGTTATTGTTGGCATCTTTCCCGTATCAACATCCCTTAGACTACACAAGGTCAAGGCTGGTTACTTTGTTAGCTGCCTTGAGTCTAAAGAGATAAGGAAGAATAGACAAACAAACAAATAAAAATACATGGTAGCCAGTTTAAAGGGATTGCCCCGGGGATTCAATAGAAAGGTAAAAAGGGTTCACAAAAGTCAAAACTCATACCAAGGAATATTGATATATTGTTTCCTGTATCAAAACATATGCCCTGACCTGGATGGCAGGCACAGGCTAGCCTGATCTTGTCACATCTCAGAAATTAAACAGGGATGGACCTGGTCCGAACTTGGACGGGAAACCACCAAGAAATTCCAGGGCCCCTATGCAGAGGCAGGCAATTGCAAAACCACCTCTGTTCTGCTTGTGCTTGAAAACTCTCTGGGGCCATGATAAGTTGGCTGTGACTTGATGGTACTTACACATACACAAAACACAACATGTGGAGAAAAGAACTTTCTACTAAATCTATATTTTCTTCTCTAGTATGACAGCTTTATAAATAAGTCCACAGAAGTTATGAACCCATACATGTCAGTTATTTGTTGAACATTAGTAGCCTGAACTCCCATATAGTTGCCAGTTCCAGGTTGAGAAATTCCTGGAGATTTGGGGGTGGAGCCTGGGGAGGGTGGGGTTTCAGGAGTAGAGGGACCTCAATGGGATATAATGTCATAGAGTCCAGCTTCCAAAGACACCATTTTCTGCAGAGGAACTGATCTTTGTAGTCTAGAAATCGGTTCAAATTATAGAAGATCTCCTGGCCCCTTCTGGAGGTTGGCAGCCCTGTCCCACCAGCCAAACTTCTTAAAGAAGCTTTCTTGCCTTGTTGCAAAGAGAAATATGCATGAAATACCACAGTCTGAAATTCAGTGGCTGGCAACCAGAATCTCCTGTTGGCTTTTTCAAGACTTGCAATCAAGGTTTACCCTGACCTGGGTAGCCCGGGCAAGCCCTATCTCCTCAGATCTTGGAAGCTAAGCAGGGTTGGCCTTGGTTAATAATTGGATGGGAGACCTCCAACGAAGACCAGGGTTGCAGAAGCAGACAATAGTAAACCACCTCTGTTAGTCTCTTACCTTGAAAACCCCAGCAGGAGGCACCATAAGTCAGCTATGACTTGATGGCACTCTATCACCAATCAGGGTTTAATGAACAAGTTTCTGCAGCTAGTGAAGCTACACAACATAGACAGTGGCCATTTCCACACATGTTGAATAATGCACTTTCAATGCCCTTTCGCAATCCTTTTGAAGTGGATTTTTTGTTCCACACATGGAAAATCAGTTTCAAATGTTCACTAAAGCGTATTGAAAGTGGATTATCCAACGTGTGTGGAAGCAGCCAATATATGCTTAAAAACTGACTCTAGTGAAAAAACTTTCAGCACCTGAATAATCAGTGTCACTGACCATGCCAGAATAGTTTAACTAGGTGGCAATGTGAAAATATTGCTTCACTGGTACTGGATGCTGCTTTTGTAGGGAAGGGAAAGAATATATTAATCCCTGATAGTATTTTATTCTCTTGGGAATTTTTCGAAAAAAACGAGTATTTCCCCTCAAATTCCATGTCATTCTTTTGGCAGTCCACAGAAATGTTCACAGGTATTTTTCTTCATGAAATATAAACTTTTATTGGATAGTTGAGGCCTTTTTTGAATTCATGCCAACACTGTCTCCAGCTGAGGGCAGGAAATCCAAATTGCTTCTCAAATTAAATTGCAGGAACTCCCCCAACTTTTACTTATCTCAAGAAAAGTTAATTGCAAACAGATGCATTGCCTGTGCTAAGCCACTTTTGTTATATAGATATCCAAGATTCATTCATCTTTCCCCCCCAAACTGTAGTTCTTCTTTCATAGATGAATGCAGTGGTTCTTGCAGGAAGCCACTAGGAGTGACATATGTTCTGTAGAGAGAAGTTAACATAAAAGGAATAAGCTCATTCTTTTTGGAGGAAAGGGTATGAAAAAGATGGGTCTTAGCACACTGGCCCTCATAAAGGTCAGGCATGTCTTTCATAAGCTATGATTAGGTTGTTTCTTTGTTTAATTGATAGATTGATTTTGTAGACCAAAATAATTTCTGGGAACTTGGAAATGCAACAATGGTTGCAATTTACACTGTAATCCTAAACAGAGTTGTTGTTGGTGGTGGTAGAAAGTGCTGTCAAATCATAGCTGACTTATGGTGACCCTTACTGGCATTGTCAAGTCAAGAGACTAACAGAAGTACATCCTTCTAAATCCATGACTTATAATGATGAAATTATGTTGAGCATTCCAGTGTATTAACACAGATCCACATGCAATAATTCCATGGTCAGGTGAATGTCACTCATTGTGGGTTGTTGGATATATATGGCTACAGCTGAGCTAAGCACTTTGGAGGCTCAAAAACCCTATATGGATGGATCCACTATAGCCTTTCTGAGGTTTCCACTGGCCTAGACCAGCAGAACTGCTTTAAGAAATGCATCACCAAGGAAGCTATAAAAATTAGATTTTACAAGAGTTAAATGATTGATTAAAGACTAAGAAGTGTGCCAGCATGAGAGTAAAGAGAACTTTATAATCATTATGTATTACTTCTATTACTATTGAATCCACTTAAAACTACACACCAAAATAATTTATCATCTATGGAAATTAATAGTAGCTTGTTCTGTTAACTCTGAATATTTTAAATATGCAAGCAACCTAATCTAAAATCCAACAGAAGCAGAATTTATGTATTTGGAGCCAAGATCCATTAATTTCAATAAAACTCACTGCCAAGTGTATGCTTAGGATGATAGCTTGAAGGCATCTTCCTGCAGATTGCTGCAACAGCAAAGAAGATGAGGCACAATGGCTGCTGTGGCAGCACAAACTCAGGACTCATTCAGGTTTTAGTAATTCTAGTCTTAGTACATTGCTAATTAGATGCCTCTTCATATCCTACTATATAAAAGGCTAACTGTGTTCCAGACAACTCACTTCCTGCACTGGTGCACCTCCAGAGGGCACTGCCGTGTAGGGAAGTCCAGAAGAGGCAGCCAGTCCCTCCGAGAGCATGCTGTGGTGGGAAGCCCTGGCCCAGATCAGACTTGGAGCATGCAGCAATGCCTGCCCCCCACCTTCATCCAGCTGGGAACAGGAGTGGAGAAGTGGCAAGGCCTGCCCCCACCTTCACCCAGCTGGGATCAGGAGCAGAGCAGATGGCAATGTCCACCCCCCACCTTCACTCAGCTGGGATCAGAAGTGGAGCAAGTGGGAATGCCTGCCCACCACCTTCACCCACCTTGGATCAGGTGCGGAGCAGGTGGTGATGCCCACTCCCCACATTCTCCCAGTTGGGATCAGGTGCGGAGCAGGGGGCAATGCCCACCCCTGCCTTCACCCATCTGGGATCCGGAGAGGAGCAGGTAGCAATGCCCACTGCCCACCATCACCCAGCTGGGATGAGGAGTGGAACAGGTAAGCAATGCCTGCTACCCCTTTACCTAGCTGGGATCAGGAGCGGAGCAGGTGGCAATGCTCACCCCTGCCTTCACGCAGCTGAGATCAGGAGTGGAGCAGGTGGCAATGCCCACACCCCCTTCACCCAGATGGGATCAGGAGCAGAGCAGGTGGCAATGCCCACCACACACACCCCGCCTTCATCCAGCTGGGATAAGGCATGGAGCAGGTGGCAATGCCCACCCCACATTCACCCAGCTGGGATAAGGCACGGAGCAGGTGGCAATACCCACCTCTGACTTTTCCCCATGGGGATCAGGAGTTAAGCAGGTGGCAAAGCCCTCTCCCTCCTTTCACCCAGCTGCAATCAGATGTGGAGCAGGCAGCAATGCCAGTCCCCCCTTCACCCAGCTGGGATCAGGAGTAGCAAGCCAAAATAGGAGGCTCCTCCAAATGCCAGAACCAAATACCAAGAGTGGAAACCACACACAGAGGAAATAAACTAAACAGCAAAATAAATAACTAGAAAATTAGTTAATTAAAGTGATAGTGTATAAGTGAAAGTGCAATTAATTCTATACACAGCAATAATCAAGAAGAATATCACATTAATAACACATGACCTGCATAGAAGATTCCTGGCTGTATAAAAGACAATCAAATCTTAAGTTGGTGTAGAGAAAATTCTACCAAGAGATCATCCAACAGGTAAGTCTCTGCAGCTAAATAAATAATGAATCTGATAGTCCTTATAAATAACTTGTTTATCTGTTTCAGGTGGTACCAACAAAAACGGGACATCCAAAGAACGCTACCCAAGCACTTTCACATATACGCTATCACTTTAATTAACTAATTTTCTAGTCATTTATTCTGCTGTTTAGTTTATTTCCTCTGCGTGTGGTTTCCACTCTTGGTATTTGGGTTCAGGAGTGGAGCAGGTGGCAATGCCTTCCCCCTGCCATCACCTGGCCGAGATCAGGAGTAGAGCAGGAGGCAATGCCTGCTCCCCCTTCAACCCATCAGAATCAGGCACTCAGTAGGCAGCAGTGCTTACCCCCCCCCTCACCCAGCCAGGATCGGACGCAGAGCAGGCAGCAGTGCTTACCCTCTTCACCCAAACGGAACCAGGCACAGAGCAGGAGGCAATGCCCGCCCCCCCTTCAACCAGCTGGGATCAGGTATGAAGCAGGCAGCAATGCCTTCCCCCTGCCTTCCCCACACAGGATCAGAAGCTGAGCAGGTGGCAATGCCCCCCCCTCCCTTCACCCTGCTGGAATCAGGCATGGAGCAGGTTACAATGCCTGCCCCCCTTCACCTGGCCGAGATCAGGCCTGAAGCAGGCAGCAATTCCTGCCCCTCCCTTCACCCAGCCATGATCAGGAGTGAAGCAAGTGGCAATGCTTGTCCCCACTTCACCTGGCCAGGATCAGGAGCAGAGCAGATGGCAATGTTTGCCCCTTGCCTTCAATTGGCCGGGATAAGTCATAGAGGAGCAGGCAATGCCTGCCTGCCCACCCTCCCCTTTCTAGAGCCCATTGTATTTTCCCCCACAACGGGCTTTGTTCCTAGTTGATTATATTGGCCTACACTGTGCTTATTAGATGCCTCTTCATATGGATTGTTACCAGCTTACACTGTGTAATCCACTTTGAATCTTAGTGAGAAAGGCAGGATATAAATAAATAAATAACCTGGGGCCAGAAGTGTCTAAGATATAGTGTAGGTATAAAAGAGTGGCCTTTCATCACTATTGAACCAACACAGATCAACACCGATACATGATCAAACCAGAGGGGAAATATCCACAGGTCTTCTAGAAAATTAGTTTATGTAAAGAAGAGACAAAGTAAAAAACTGCCAAGTTTGATATATAAATCTACTGAGCAGTTATCTTCAGTGTGGGAACAGTCTTGCACGGTTCCACAAGGCACAGTCTTATGCCCCATGTTATTCAATCTCTATTAGCTGTTAGGAGAAATCGTTAATATTTTTGGAAATGTATGTCATCATATGCAAGTGACACCTAGTTCTTTATCTCATTATCCAAATTACCTTGTGATGCAGTAGAAGTCTTAAGCCACTGTCTGATAGCTGTGGTCAAATGGCTGAAAGTGAACAAATTAAAACTGAACCCAGACAAGACAGAAATGATGAAGATTGGAAAGGACAGTGTCTTGAAGGACTCTGTGCTCCCCACTTTTGATGGAGTTCTGTTAACTCTTGCAGACCTGGTTATCCTGGATCCAGCATTGCTGCTAGAGAAGGAAGTTAATGCAGCTGCAAAAAATGCCTTCTCCAAACTCAGTTTAGCCACCTTGATGTGGCTTTTTTTGTCATTTAAAAGGGCTTTTAAAAAAGACTTGCTGATTAGAATGGATTTAAATTATGAGCCTAATACCATTATTTGGAGGCAAAGGAGCTCACTTTGCTCACGTAGTAAGTTGTGCAGTACATTTATTTTATTTATGTTTCTTATAGCTTAATTTTTCTATTCAAGCAGAAGTAATACATTTTTAAAATTATTTTTAATTTGTGCATGAGTGCTACTGCAAGCCTGTGTGAAGAGTGGCCTCAAATCATAGCTAACTTATGGTGACCCCTGGTGGGGTTTTCATGGCAAGAGACTAACAGACTTGGTTTGCCATTGCCTGCCTCTGCAACCCTGGTCTTCATTGGAGGTCTCCCATCCAATTACTAACCAAGGCCGGCCCTACTTAGCTTCTGAGATCTGACAAGATCAGGCCCACCTGGAGCCTGTACATGGACAAAAATTAAAAACAAGAATAACAATCCATTAACATTCTGTCAAGGGGGAAACATTTTTTTAAATTTGGGTTTTTTTTAAATTATTGTCTACAATAAGGAAAGCTCCCACTCTCCTAGCTAAAGATGCAAGACTGGATTGTTCAAGAGGTGGTTTTGCTCAAATGGGAGGGCTGTACTGTAAGAAAGTGGTCTGAAGAGATCAACTAGTAAAGGGATAGGGAATTCATCAATAAAGGGATAAGGAGGGACTACATACTTCACTACTATTACTGTAAACAGTGAGAGACCATAGAGTTCACTACTATTGCTGTAAATGGTGAAGGAGCATAGATGTCTATTGCTGTACTGGGTAATTCCTATACTGTTTAATATATCAGTCATGGAATTTGCCTGTGCTCTGTTTCAACATTGTTAAGTCTTTAAACCTTTCGTTTCCTTCTTTCCTTAAATCTTACAGATTGCACGTATATACCCATTACATGTATATTGAAATGTCATGATATTGATTGTACTAACTCAAACTATGTAATCCACTTTGAGTCTCAGTGAGAAAGGTGGACTATATACAAGGTAAAATAAATAAAATGAAGTGAAAGTGCCCTCATTCAGAAGTTAAAAATTAATTTAAATCTGCAGGATGGAAAGCATGAGGACACGTTCTCATAATTAGGAACAAAAAAGTGAGCCAATTTAGAACTCAAGAGGTTTTTTCTAGCATTCACAAGTGCCACAGGCAATTTGGTGTGCCTTTTGTGAGGCAGCATGATGGGAGCTCAGCCTTTTCTAGCATTATTTTCAAAATGCAATATTGAACTTCATGGCTGTTTCTCAGAGGCATATTTCTTTATCAGCTGCTTCAAGAAAGAGTAGGCTTTGTTTTCCTCTCAGTTATTATAAATAAATTAAGTGAAAAAGAGAACCCCTTATTTCTTGAAAGAGATTAAAAAAAATAAATATTTCTATGAACAAGAGTTGTGAAGCTTAAACTACCTCAGTCCATTTTTAAAACAAAATTAGTTTACTTTAACTTCTGTATTAGCACCGGATCTGACCCAAATAATGTTGCTTTGATTCTTTTTTAATATTGCTTTGTACTTCTTCAAATATTTCAGTGGAAAGAAAACCAGCCCACAGATTTGGAAATAATGAAATGACTTTCTTTCTTTGGCTAGATATCTTGAAACAAATACATCTTTTGAAGCTGACCATTGACACACAAATGGGATCCAGTTGTAGGGCTTAGTAAGATGGAGATTGGGAATGAAAGCTAATGACATTTTCAGTGCAATCCTAAAAAGAATTACTCCAGTCTAAGCCTATTGATTTCAATCCTAAGAGGAGTTACCCCAGTCTAAGCCTATTGATTTCAATGGGTTTAGACAGGAATAACTCTGCTTGGGATTGTACTGTTTGAATCCTACTGTGATTTACAGGCAGATTGTTTGAAGGGGTTAAAGTAACTTGTCTACAGTTGCACATCTTCTGGTTATAGATTGGCACAATATTAATGTTCACATTAATGGCCTTTGTGTACATTCAGGCAGAGGTCATCAACTAGAGCCATTGGAGCTGTCTCTGATCCATAGTCTGGTCTAAAACAAGAATGAAAAGGGTCCAGAGCACAAGACCTGCCCAAGAAGGCCTGGAGTTGGTCAGCTACTGCTCTTTTAACCACTTTGCCCAGAAGGGTAGATTAGAGACTTGGCAATAATTGGCGACATCATCCTTGTCTAAGGATGTTTTTTAAAGTAATGGCTTTGTAAGGCTGAGGGAGGGTGCTTTGACTTAGTGACTGATTTATGATAGATACCAAGGGCTCCTTTATATTGTCTTTACAAGATCTTAGTAGCCAGGGTGGGCAGTGGTCCAGCGTACAACTAGTGGTCTTCGTAGACGGTAGAATTCTGTCAATATCTGCTATTGCAACTGGTTCATGATCATTCAGAAGCAGACAGACTTCTGCTTCACCTGCATTGCAGCTGGCATCCAAAACAGAGTGTATTTGAGTTATTTTATCAGCAAAAAAACTTTGCAAAGGTGTCACAGCTAATTGTCTATTCTTGAGCCAGTGAGAGTTCAGATTTAGAAATCAAAAGATGCTGAAATATCTTAAACAGCTGGGATGGACACGAACCAGCTGATGCAATGATTACAAAAAAAAGTTTCTTTGCTGCAATAACCACTACTTTATAACGTGTTTTATTGGATTCAGCAGAAGTTTTCTGACAACATCTTTCTAGATGTCTTCCAGTTCTCTTTAGATCACCCAGCTCTGTGGTGAACCATGGGACTGGCTTCCACCGCAAGGGTGGGAGGGGACGGCAAGGAGTAATCTTGTCAATAACTTCAAGGAGCTTCATGTTCCATGCTTCTACCACCACTTTAACAGAGCCTGTGTTTGGAATTCTAAAATCTCCCAGGGCATTTTGAAATCCAGAAGGATCCATAAGCCTTTGTGGGCAGATCATTTTAGCTGGGCTCCCCATTTTGTGGGCTGTCAGGACCCTTGACTTTGGCAGTCCATGGTTCAGGCCAAACCTCCAATCTTGAAAGAAGACTTTCCCTCAGTTATTCTGGCTTTCTACAAACTATGCAAGACTTAATTATTCAGGAGGCTTTCTATTCAAATTATAGGGCTGTGTCATAAGAAATAGCTCAAAGAGATACATTGGTAAGGAACAGGGACTATAGACTAGGCTATTTGGTACTCTGCTGATGTAGATATGTAATGTGACTACTGGGTAATTCGACTTTGCTAAAGATGTCATGTTAATTACTTATGCTTTAAATTCAGAAAGGTTTCATCTACAGCATGTATTTGGCTTTCCACTAGTTTCAAATTTGTGGCTACCATACCCTATTACATCTGTTTCACTGAACGTCCTAACTGTTGATCATGTTGTATTTTTGTTCTATGAATGCCTTAGCTATTGATTATATTGTATTCATTTGCAGTATGTAATCTGTCTTGGATCTCAGTGAGAAAATCGGACTATAAATAAACAACTACAATAATAATAAAAATAAATAAAATAATTAAGCTCATATAAATGCTGCCTTGGCATGGTGCTTATTGTTCAAATAGTAACAGGGTACTAACCATTGTAAACATGGCAGTACCAGCAGAAGAAATAATAATGAAGCAGAAATGTGTTGGTTACAGTTTGCAAGAAAGTATAATACCATTTGGAAGAGACAACAATATCATTTAAGATAGACTATAGTATCATGTCACAATGGATGTTGAATTTAAGAATCACATTGCCCTCTAGTGGAAAACTAGTGAAATAGAAATAGCCAGTGGAGACCACGGAAGGATTTTGACGTGTTCATTTTTTATAGGTTATATTGCATCTTGTCATCATCTAGGACTACTTTCCTGATTTGTTCACAAAATGTTAAGATTGGTGAATAACCATAAATCCTATGTGGCTTAGAGAGATGAAATCTTCTTGGAAGAAAGCACATTTGCTTTAAAATGGAGATCCAAAAGAAAAGTGATGAGGTTCATTAATGCATTGGGCAAGAAAAATATCTAGAAGTTCCTTTATGACTTTCTAAAGCTGATATTGGAGCAGGGATAGGAGCACATAAGCATACCTTCCTCAAACCATATGTAGTTAGGACTAAATAGACCGTATCTGACCTACTTGTTTTGAAATAGCCATTTTAAAAACTGGTTAAGGCACAATAGAGAAGCAAAAAAAATCTATGATGTGTGGAAATGATTTTGAGAAATATAATGAAAAGACTGAATGAACTTCCATAAAAACATTGTATTCTGTACTGCTATGTTTTAAGGATCTTACACACAGAGGGTAATGACAAGATTAGTTTCTGAATAGTAACATAGCAGTTTTGATTGACAGAAATTGGAAAATTGTCAGCTGTGCTGAATTATGGATTTTCTGGAATTGGGGTGAAACACCAAACTAACATTGGGAGACTTTCTTCCAAAAACCAAGTTCTTTGTCTTTTAGCCTTCAATGCATTCAGATACCTTTTTGTACCCAACACCTTGTCATCCTAAATTTACACCCACCTTCTCTGGATTTTGTTCTATACAGCTAAATGTGGTCCCTTCCCTGGAGATAGATCAAGATGGGTAGCCATGTTAGTCTGTCTGTAGCAGTAGAAAAGAGCAAGAGTCCAGTAGCACCTATAAGACTAACAAAAATTGTGGTATGGTATGAGCTTCTGTGAGTCACAGCTCATTTCTTCATGAAAGCTCATACTCTACCCCAAATTTTGTTAGTCTTATAGGTGCTACTGGACTCTTGCTCTTTTCTGCTGCTAAAGACAGACTAACATGGCTACCCATCTGGATTTTGTTGTATTGAACATGCGACCTTCTGAATAGTTCCATTGAATTTGGGAGCTTGCACACTGTTGTTTAATGTTTTGAATAAAAAGGTATTGTGTGATTTTTGTTTGGGGAATTTTACTAGTGAAAACCTGTGAGAAGAAGTTTTTAAGTTCCTGGCATAAAAAGGTATAATCAAGGGGCATTAGATAATGCCAAGGATTATCTCAGAAACATGATGGAGAGAAGGTTCACACAAGAATGCAGGCAGTAATTCATAAAGACCTTTATGAACATTTTGAGAGTAACAAATTGTAAAGATGGATGCATCTTATCATTATTCTTTTAATTGTGAAATAAGTTCATGACAAATGTACATCATATCTGATGTTAAAGGAAGTGTTTGTTACAATGAACATAATTTTTTTAAAAAAAGAATGCAGGTTAGGTCAACAGCCTTGTGCCACTAATAAATAAGATGGTTTTCATTTATTTACATTATTTCTCACTGAGGTTCATGGCAGTTTACAACTTGTAAGTCAATATGAGCAATAGCTGGTACTTTCAATAAACAACACAATATGGTATACAAACACAAATTTGCAGAGCTTTGAAAACAAGCAGAAATCAATACAATGCTGAAACAGAGCATAAGCAATTAAACCTGACATATTAAACAACAGAGAAACTACCCAATAGGAACATACTCACAGCAACAGTCAAGTATATGGTAGTATAGTCTGCAGTAGAGGTGGGCACGAATCATAATACGAAGTTTAAAAATGCACGAACTGGGCAGGTTCGTGGTTCATGAAAACACGGTTCATGGGGCCACGTTTTCCATGAATTCCATGACTTTTTCCCCCAGTTTGTGAGAGTCGTGAGCGGTTTGAACAGCCAGATAGGCTGGCGCCGCCAATCCATTAATTCCCACATGGGGTGTGTGAAACTGAAAGCCCTGTTCTCCTGCCACCCACAAGCAGCAGGAGAAGGGGCCTGTCTGTTTCAAACACCCTGTGCCGGGTTCAGCCAATCGGCTGAAGGCGGCATGGGGTATGTGAAAGTGACAGCCCCCTTCTCCTGCTGCCCGCAAGCAGCAGGAGAAGGGAGCTGTCTGTTTCACACACCCCATGCTGCCTTCAGCCAATTGGCTGAACCCAATACAGGGTGTGTGAAAGTGACAGCCCCATTCTCCTGCCACCCGCGAGCAGCAGAAGAAGGGGGCTGTCCGTTTCAAACGCCCCACGCTGGGTTCAGCCGATTGGCTGAAGGCAGTGTGGGGTGTGTGAAAGTGACATCCCCCTTCTCCTGCTGTCTACGAGTGGCAGGAGAAGAGGGCTGTCCATTTCCAATGCCCCATGCTGGTGGCACGGAGTGTGTGAAAGTGACAGCCCCATTCTCCTGCCATCCGCAAGCGGCAGGAAAAGGTGGCTGGCTATTTCAAATGACCCGCACCAGCTTCACCCAATAAGATTAAGTCTGCGCGGGGTTTTTTGAAACTGACAGCCTTTCCCTGCCAGTTGTGAGCAACAGGGGAAGGCTGCAACTTTCAAATGCCCCGTGCTGTCTTGACCGAATTGGATGAAGCCAGTGTGGGATGGTTGTTGTGGGTTTTCTGGGCTGTATTGCCGTGGTCTTGGCATTGTAGTTCCTGACGTTTCGCCAGCAGCTGTGGCTGGCATCTTCAGAGGTGTAGCACCAAAAGACAGAGATCTCTCAGTGTCACAGTGTGGAAAAGATGTTGGCAGGTCATTTATATCTACTCAGGAGGGGTGGGGTTGAGCTGAGTCATCCTGTAAGAGTTTCCCAGGGGGTGGAATGCTAATGGCGGGAGGCTTCACTGTATCCTGAGGAGGTTCTTTTGCATATGGATAGGTGCTTGATGTGCTAATCTTCTCTGCAGGGCTATTGTTGGGTATAGAGTGTTTTGTTAGCCTGGTGTTTTTCAGAACTGGAAACCATGCTCTGTTCATTCTTAAGGTTTTTTCTTTCCTGTTGAAGTTTTGCTTATGCTTGTGAATTTCAATGGCTTCCCTGTGCAGTCTGACAAAGTAGTTGGAAGTGTTGTCCAGTATTTTGGTGTCCTGGAATAAGATACTGTGCCCTGTTTGAGTTAGGCTATGTTCAGCCACTGCTGATTTTTCAGGTTGTCCAAGTCTGCAGTGTCTTTCATGTTCTTTTATTCTTGTCTGGATGCTACGCTTTGTGGTCCCGATGTAAACTTGTCCACAGCTGCAGGGTATATGGTATCCTCCTGCAGAGGTGAGGGGGTCTCTACTGTCTTTTGCTGATCGTAGCATCTGTTGTATTTTTCGGGTGGGTCTGAATACTGCTTGAAGGTTATGCTTTTTCATAAGCTTTCACATCTGATCAGTAATTCCTTTGATATATGGCAAAAACACTTTTCCTGTAGGAGACTGTTTTTCCTTGGTTGTTTGATTCATCCAGTGTGGGATGTTTTGAAACTGACAGCCTTCTCCTGCCGCTTCTGGATGGCAGGAGAAGACAGCTGTCAGTTTCAAACACCCCATGCCAGCTTCAGCAGCTGGCCCCGGGCGTTTGAAATGCCATGAACCGATTCGTGAACCAGGGAAAGTTCATGGAAGTTCGTGGTTCATGCCCGTGCCTAGTCTGCAGTTCCTAGCCATTTACCAATGTATCTCTTTGAACCATTTCCTTACTCTCCAGAATCATTTGGGCTTGCATAGTTTGAGGAAACCCAGGAGCCTGGAAGCACTCCTAAATTCATCCTACCTGTGTATAAAAATCTCCTGAATAATTCAGTTTTGCATATTTTGTTGAAAGCCAGAAGAATGGGAACCCTCATAACCTTATCAGGCACACCATTCCATAAGATGAGGGCCATGACAGAGAATGTGCATGTACAGGCAGCTGTTGATTGTGCCCATTTGCAGGGTAGTATCTGCAGAAGGCCCTGTTCATATGAGTGAAGCTGCCATGGTGGCGCATAGGAGGTGAGGTGAGTCTGCAGATATGGGTGGGGGGTGCGGGTGGTGAGGTCATGAAGAGTTTTATATGTGATAGTCAAAACTTAGAATTGAATTTGGTAACTGATAGGTATGACTGGTACTCTCTAGTACCTGATAAACCCTTTTAAAAAAAGAATCAAAGAACCCTTGTTTAAGTGGCCCAAGGGTATGGCTGAAAAGTATATGATAAGGCATTGTGCTGAAGCTGAACAAGTGCCACGTAGGCCTCCTTGTAGCCCTATGAAAATCACCTTGAGTTCCATGACAGAAGAAATGAAATAAATATAATAATTATGGCTTCATAGATAAAGGAAGACAATCCAGAGAACATCTCCATACACTTTACAATTTCAAAGCTGAAAACAGGATTTCAGAAAACATCAGATCACTAGGCTCAATCTTATCATTTCTAAGGTATATTTAGAAAATGCAATTACCTTTCAAAGGTTAACACTTCTTTTCTTGAACTTGCTTTATTCTTAAACTGAAGAGGAATAGCTTCAGAAAGAGGACAGGAGGAAATTATGTATTTCAAGCCCTTAATAAGCATAGTTTTCCTAAAATAAACAAAATTTTGAAGATGCAATTGTTTGAATTCAGAATTATAACATGGAATCTAAGTGAACTTTTCATAAAGAAGTAACATTCAAAGAAATTCTCTCTCTTTTTAAAAATGTAATAGAAAGTAGATGTTTTGAAAGGTAATTTTAATTGGTGCCAGAAAATGGGTTCATGGAAGACTAGAAATGTCTAGTCAACAACAACAATAAAACAACAACAATAAAAAGAATGCCATCAAAAATTACCTGCTTAACATTTGGGAAAGTATGCTGTATATGGATCCACAATTGACATTTTAGGCCTTATAAGTGCTTCAGTTTCTAGATATCATATTCTTGCTACCATGAGAAGGGTATTTTCAATAGTTGTTCCAATATCAGAGAATTTCTTCTCTGCGGAGGTTTTATATATATATATATATATATATATATATATATATATATATATATATATTTCAATTATTAACAAAACTGTTTACAATATGAAATATAACATGGGTAAATTGTTAAAAACTACATAACAGAGAAAGGTAAAACATGGAAAGACAAATTCAAGTTGAATGATCTGATATATTTTGGATTATAGATTCAGGATTGTTTGGTATATTTTATTGGGAGGATATAGATTTTCTTTAGAAATGAATTCAAAAAAGGGGAACCATTTTTCCATAAAATTTGCTGTTTTCGGAAATTTTCAGCTTGATAGATTCCATCATTGATTTTTTCAAATAAAAAATGGTCCCATATTTTAGAATACCAACTGGTAATTGTTGGTACAGTATGTGATTTCCATTTTAAAGCAATTAAATTTTTTGCTGCCATTAAGAAGATATTGATGAGGTCTTGTCGAATTGGTGGGATCTCTATATCATCCCATTGATTCAGAAATATCAGCTCAGGTTTCTTTGGTATTTTGTAGCCAGTTAACAAAAAGATTTGGTGCAAGATTGTATTCCAGAATTCTTCTATGTAATGACATTTCCACCAACAAAGTATATATGATCCTGTATCCCCACATCCTTTCCAACATAAAGATGAACTGTGAGAGTAAATAGCTGCTAATTTTTTGGGTGTAATATACAATCTTGTTAATATCTTATAGCACTGTAGTTTAATATTAACTGTTGCTGAATTAAATATTTTAGAGGACCATAATATTTCCCATTGTTCTTTTGATAATATTTTGTCACAGTCTTGGTGCCATTTTGACTGATATGTTAAGGTTTTAAGTTTAATGTTTTGTAACAAAATATTATAAATTTTGGAGATTACTCCTTTATTTGAAAGACCTTTCCTATCTATAATTTGTTCAAATGTAGTCTTTGGTTGTTTCATAATGTCCTTTAAGTTTATAGAAGAGGCTAGATTCTTTAACTGAAAATAAATAAACCATGATATATTACTATTAATTTTTTGCTCCAGTTCTGGTTTATCTAGTAAGCCTTCTCGGGAGGCAATATCAGTTAGCCTTGTTATGTTGTTTTGGTTCCATTTTTTAGTGAATGCGGGTGAGAGACCCGGTGGAAACCAATCCTGAAAAAGAAGAGAACCTGGAATATTTGGGGGTGATTTTATTTCTATAAGCATCCCATACTTTTAGGATAGCTGTAAAAAAGATGTTTTGTTTAGTGTTTGTGGGGTGGACATGTTGTTTATTCCATAGAAGATCCTGAATGGATTCATTTTGTTGTGTGTTTTGTAAAAGGTTGATCCAATCCATATGATCTTCCTTTTGTATTATAGAAATTACATTTTTTAATCGTGCAGCTTTTTGATAGAGATCAATATTTAATTTTAATTTTAATTTAATTTATTATATTTATATTCCGCCCTCCCCGCTTTCGCAGGCTCAGGGCGGATAACAAATACAAACATCATTAAAAACATTTAAAAACATTAAATAATACATTTAAAAACATTTTAAAAACATTAAATATTACAATTCATGCTGCATAGTGGTTCATACATGCCTCTGTGTTCGCATAGGGGCGATGGTTTAACCCCCCCCTTCATGGGGGGGGTGGGCACTGCCCGGCGTCAGCCATATGCCTGGCGGAATAGCTCTGTCTTACAGGCCCGGCGAAATGCAAGCAAATCTTGCCGGGCCCTTGTCTCGCAAGACAGAGCATTCCACCAGGTCGGGGCCAGGACCGAAAAGGCCCTGGCCTTGGTCGATGCCAGGCGGGCCTCCCTAGGGCCAGGGACACTTAAAAGATGTTTTCCACCAGAGCGGAGAGTCCTCTGGGGCTCATATGGTGAGAGACGGTCCCTCAGGTATGTCGGTCCTGGGAAATTAAAGCCTCCTTGTGTGTTTTTTAATCTTAGTGTTGTAAATGCAATTCTTGGATGTTTATCTTGCCACAAAAATTTATTGAAGAAGGTTTGCCATTGTTTTAAAAGTTTTGGTGGGATTAATATTGGAATTGTTCGAGAGAGAAAAATTAACTTGGGAAGTGCAAATGATTTAATTAGATGATATCTATCATACCATGATAATTGTTTTTTATTCCGGTCACTTAATTCTGCTCTTATTTTAGCCATTTTATCTATGTGATTTAACTTTAGTAACTGGTTGAGGTGAGATGGTAAGATTATACCCAGATATGGTAGTTTTTTTGGTTCCCACTGGAATTTATATATGTGTTTAATATTCAATTGAGTTGTAGTTGTTGTGTTTAAAAGAAGTATGTTTGACTTGGTGTAGTTTACTTCTAATCCTGAAATTTGACCAAATAAACTTAAAAGATTTGATAAGTGTTGAAGCGATAGGATTGGGTTTGTGAGGTATAGCAGCATATCATCTGCAAAAGCACTGAGTTTATATGTTTTAGAGTTAACTGTGATTCCTTGAATTTGGGTATTCTCCCTGATCGCTATTGTCAGTGGTTCTAAGGCAATTGCAAATAAAGCAGGTGACAAAGGGCAGCCTTGTCTTGTTCCTCTATGTAGATAGATTTTGTCTGAAGTGTTCTCTGCGGAGGTTGATTGGTTACAACTTTTCACTCTTTCAGTGGAAAAATAACACAGTTCTTCTTCTGTTTTGCATTTTAATGCCAGTGTGGCGCAGTACTTAGGATGCTGGACTAGAATCTGAGAAATCCATGTTCAACTACCCACTCAGCTCAGTTGAACCTTAGGTTAATCACTGTTTCTTGGCCTCACAGGATTATTGTGAACATAAAATGAAAGGTGAGAACAGTGTATATCACCCTGAGCTCCTTGGAGGAAAAGCACTATAAAACGTTTTTTTTTTAAATTTAATAGTTTTAATTGCTGGCTGTAATTGTGGGTTTTAATAAAAGTTTTATGCTATCTCTGAAGGTTTTTTTTTTATTCTGATGGTTTTATGGAATTGTCTTTATTTCTTGCTCATCTTGATAGGTTTTTTTAATAGTGCTTTTGCCTTAGTCCTCCTCAGTTTAATATGTGATATAGGAAAGTTTACTATAGATGATAATCTGACAGAACAGTCAGCATGTGAGGGTGGTTGTGAGGCTAAAAAAGGGATTTTTTTTCTTAAACAAAAGTAGAATTTATTTATAAGTACGATGGTTGCAGAGTTTTGATAAGTGTATTGGTTTCAGAATAGTTCCTAAGCTTCAAAATATAATCATGTCTTCTCAAAGGTATATTCACAGACTCCATTTCACAGACTAATTTTCCACACAAATCTTCACTAACAGAATAAACTTTCATCTCATCCACACAGATATAGATTCATTCAGGCCTTTCCATGCAGTTTGCCTGACCTACACAGAATAATCTCTCTCTCAGATATACACAGTTTGCCTGACACAGGGCCAAGCTACACATGACGAATGACACTTGAACGGCAAGTGGATTGAGTGGAGGGCAAGTGAACAGGGAGAAATACACTTGCCATTCAAGTGTCATTCGTCATGTGTAGCTTGGCCCTTAGACAGAATCAGGCTCTCAGGCTTCCCCACAGTTTGCCTGATTTAGCCAAAATCCTTTCTCTGAGAGCCAAACTAAAAGTGACGTCTTACACAGGTTGGACACTAGTCAGCTTCCCTCAAGATTTGATGGGAAATGTAGGCATCCTGGTCTTGCAGCTGTAATGGAGAGCCAAGCTGTAAAACCAGGGCGCCTACATTTCCCATCAAAACTTGAAGGAAGCCGACTAGTGTCCAACCTGTGTAAGACGTCACTTGTAGTTTCAGAAACCCAAAGACTAACGAGAAACCCACTGACTAAAAACTGCAGTTCACTCCACCCCATAGGGCACAGCTAACAGCCAATCAAAGCAGACTCGATTTACCCATCCAGCCCCCTCCTCCTTTCCTCAGAGGCCTGCATTTAAACCCACAGTAAGAAATATTTTTTAAAACCCACATTAACCAGCAGAAGTAAAATACTCAAACTTAATTATATGCAAAACATTACACATAAGAACATACTTTTTTTGTTTCTCTGTGTTGTCATACATATTTACATTATTAATTACTGATGTTTCTCGGTAACCTGTTCTAGGTAGCATCCAATGAAAGTCTGCTGCTGTAAATTGCTGCATATTAACAATAGCAATTTTTGCCATTTAGCTAGGCTAGATTAATGATCAGGAATTTATTTCTTCAGAATTTTGAGTTGGATCTGATTATTTCTTTCTGCTAACTGATGCTTCTGCATTCCAAGGAGTCTTGGTCCATCTGAACAAGACCCAGGACTACTTTCTTTTTTTTTTTTTTATAGCTACAAAACACTACACAAAACTATCACAAGGAAAGGGGAGAGGGAAGGGACAAAGGGGGGGTGGAAAAAGAAAAGGGGAGGAATGAACTACAAACACTAAACACTACACTTCAATGTTTCCCTTCATACTGTCATAATACAAAAATAGCTCCATAAAATAATGATGGAGTGGTTAATCATACAGAGAATAAACATTTCAAATTCTGATTAAACTTTCCTCCCCCTTCTAGGTCCCGGACGCAATTCTCTCTGTGCAACTGCTGTTGCGATGCTCTCCTCCTCCCCCCCCCCCTCCGGCTCCTCCTTTTCTTCGTTCTTGGTGCAGCAGAGTTCTGGGTTTTTATTCTCAAAATCCTTTAGTTGATCTTCTGATAATATCTTATAGGCCTGATCTTTATATCTGAACCATATTCCTTCCGGGAATAACCATTTGTACTTTATTCCATGGTCCCTCAGAAGTGCTGCAAACTTTTTATATTTAAAACGCCGTTTCCGGACTAGAAATGGAACGTCCTTCAAAATCTTGACTTTCAAACCCATAAAGTCCAAATCCGCATTGTATGAGTTATATAGGATGGTGTCCCGGATCTTTTTAGATGAAAAGTCAATAATGATCTCACGAGGCAACTGTCGCTTTGTTGCATATTTTGAAGAAGCCCGACGGACCTCCAAAATGGCGCTTTTGACCTCTTCTTTAGTCGTCCTCGCGGGTGTCGCCAGTAGTTCCGAGACCAAATCCCACAGATCTTCATTTTCCTCCTCTTTCACGTTTTGGAGACGCAAAATTGTCTGCGTTCGTTCCACCTGTAGCCCGATCAGCTGGTTCTCCACCAACTTCAGATCCTTTTTTGTAGCCTTCACAAGTGACGCACTTTCCAGAGCAGACTTTTCTGCCCCCCCCCGCTGCTGCCTTAATGGTTTTCACCTCGCTTTCAATTGAGCCCACCCTTTGATCAGTTTCGTTCAGCTTGTCAACAAAGGGTTTTATAGCTTCCACCACCGCCCTGCGTACCAACTCTTCGAGCGACTCCCCCTTCTGCAAGGTAGCCGAGATTGACTTACCGAGAGCGGGACTTTGCTTCCTTGCTGCCATTTTGGGGGGGGGGGCGCCAACAAAATTCTGGAACTCAACGAAGGGGAAGAGCGAGTCTTCTTCAGATCAACCTCTCCTTCACAAACGCTTGTAGAACAGAAGGGATTCGCTTGTTTACAGGCTTCCGCCTGTTTCTTTTACTTGCCGTTTCTCGTTGCCCGGCGGCACTCAAGGCGCCGCGCACATCTGCCGGCCTCCATAGGGACAAACGGGCAATTCCCCCCCCGCATTGATTTCGGGGAGTTCTTCCCGCCGCGTCCCGGACCCTGGCTCCCTCCCTGGGAGTCCTGGGGGCTAATCCTTGCGGGTCAGCCGCCCGGTCAGGGTGCCCGGTCGTTTCCTCCCGGACCAGCCGAGAGGAGCGTCCGGCATGGCTGAGAAAACGAAACCGAATCAAGACCCAGGACTACTTTCAATGGAGCAAGTCTCAAACAGAGGCATTGGACCCAACCCTTTGTCTTTAAGAGCCTATGATGCTCTTCAAAGGTTTTTGCAAATTATTATAGCAGACTGGCTGTGATATCCATGTCCCACTTGTTTACTAGATCTGGAAATATAGCTCCTTTGATCTTTAGGTGGATTTTAGCATAAGTTTGTTTTAGCTGCCCTCCTACTGTCTGGGCAGATTCAAAATTAAGAGCTACCTATGTTACTTTTATTTTCTATGCAGTGATTTCATTGCTTTTAAAATGAGCATTGTTTCTATGCACTTTGGGATGCAAATACATATATCATTCCTTGAAAGAGATAATTTGATTAGTCAAGCTTTGCTTTCATGAGGTACTTCAATAGACAAACAAACTCAAAGTTGGAAAAGAGACATCAAAAGGAAATGTAAGTTGTCTTAGGGTTTTTAGTTAACCCCATCCCTGATTTTTAGAATTGCTTAGCTGTAAAAAAAGGGGGGGGGCTTAAATTAGAGGTCTCTGTAGTTTATATTAAAATACCCCCTCCCCAATTTGCCTTTAGATGCTAACCTGAAAAATTATTTGGGTCATGGGGGGAGACAAAATGCTCCCCCACTCTTTGCCACCTTCTCATTGAGGTATTGTGTACATACATTCAAGCACTTCACAGTCATAAGGGCTAGAATTTTTTTAAAAAAAACCCTGAGATTTCTGAGAGCCAAGCTACAAGTGACGCCTGACACAGGTTGGACACGCGTTAGCTTCCCTCAAGTTTTGATGGGAAATATAGGCATCCTGGTCTTGCAGCTGTAACGGAGAGCCAAGCTGTAAAACCAGGACACCTACATTTCCCATCAAAACTTGAGGTAAGCTGACGCGTGTCCAACCTGTGTAAGGCGTCACTTGTAGCTTGGCTCTGAGATGCTGATTTCTGTACCCAGTGCTGTTAGTGCAGTGGGGTGAATGATCCAAACTGTGCTGGTTTCAGCTGTGCGTCTCTTCGAGAATGGTCTTCTGATAGAATGCACTTGTAATAGCAAGAAAAACAAAATGCTTGGAAAGTTGTTTATGACTGCTGTCCCAGTAACTTTATAATAGAAAAACAGTTGCTGTTCAAAGAAAATGCCTACTGGGATTAAAATCATCTGTTTTGTGATCCTTAAGAAACAGTGTCTCCAGTGAAACTCCTGATAGGTAACTAAGAGACTATTGTATAATCCCTCAACAACAGCTAGTTTGATTCACACAAATAGACCTGACTTCTCTCATGATATTTACAACTTACTTTATTACGTAGAGCTCACATTTTAAAGATGATTTCCTTATAAGAGACAACATTAACACCAGCAGTTTCAATTCTATTTTGTTCCAGTGATAAGCAAGGGTCTGAAAACAGAAATCAGGCCAGCAATTTTTTTCTTGAAGACATTACTGGAGATTCACAGATCTTTACCTCAGATCTCTCTTGATCTTCTGCCAGGGCTTATACTCGACAACAAATCACAACCCAAGTCAAAATTATATGATCCAGAAAGTTAATATAGTGCTCCAAGCCCATCAGAAGCCTGAACTTGGAGCCAGTTAGAGCATTAAAGGTTCTTCGGTGAGATACAGAAAGGTTCAAGTCTAAATCTATTGCTTCCTTTCTATGTTGGCTGCTTGGTAAGAAAAAAGGATCTGGGTTCTGTTGTTGTGGATGCCTACACCTCATACTCTAAGATTGTTCCATATAGAATTGTACCATCTCTGTGATGGCCAAGCTTTCATAAATGTGGTCAGTCTGTCTTGACTGAAATGAATGAAATCCTGCCCTCAAGCCAAAGTTGACTTATGGTAACCCCTGGTGGGGTTTTCATGGCAAGAGAGAAAGAGAGGTGGTTTGCCATTGCCTGCCTCTGCAACCCTGGTCTTCATTTGATGTCTTCCATCCAATTACTAACCAAGGCTGACCCCGCTTAGCTTCTGAGATCTGACAAGATCAGGCTCACCTGGGCTATCCTCCACTACCAATTTTCAACCACATGCAGCATGCATAAAATGGGGACATGAAGTCACAATACCAAACTCACATGATCATAGATATCTTTTCATGAATGTCCAGTATCTGGGCATTAATTTTTTAATATGTTTTATGGAGGAGACTGCAATTTACTGAACAATCAATTAAGTCTCTTATTATCTTGTAAGATCATCAACTACTTAACAATTGTTAGCAGACATTAGCTTGTGCAATTCAATGTCAACAGTCATCATGTGACTATAGCCCACACATCAGCTTACAACCTGCTTGCTCATTCTTGGTTTTACGTGATCAAGTTGTCATCACATATTGAAAAGTTCAAATTTGAAGTCCTATTGTAGGATACCAAGAACCATGATGAGATTTATATTGGAACAATAATAACTAAGGGACCAATAACAATTTATATAATGTTCTGCAAGCAAATGTGGTGCCTCCTAAGGTGCCACAGCACTCTTTGTAGTTTTTGCTACAACATAGCTACCTCTCACATCCAGTGGTTTTAAAATGGGAATAGTCTGCTGTGTTTCAGTTTGCAGGAGGGGAGCATTTACCATAGCAGCCTTTCTGGATTTCACCTACCCCCTAGGAAATATATCCACCATTTCCTATAGCCAAAGCAAATAAACAAACATAGTTTATGTCCTATACATTTATATTAAATATATTGTGTAATAAAACAAGAAGGAAGATGACTGTAATATATCTTTCTTTGAGAAGATTCAGTCTTCTGTATATTTGCCTTCATAGCAGTTAACAGTAGATAGTCTGCAACACCCCCACACTCCTGTTACAAAGGGAAAGCCTCAGCGACCAGATTTGAGATTATATTTTGCAGCTGTCTGGTTTGGATGAAGGAATGGATACTGTTAAAAAACAGGACTATTGGACCTTGAAGGGCACGAGTTAAAATTTGGATGGCATGGGTATCTATCGTATGACAAAGTTAAGGCCAATGCAGAGTTTAATAATCACTATGTAAGGCGTGCCGTTCTGAGAGTACGGAATAAATACAAACTTAGGTTTTGTTTGAAAATACCTCTCTGATTGTCATCACAAGAAGCACAAGTTAAAATTAAATCAAGAGAGGATTTCGCAGCAGAAGGGCATGCTTGCCAGTGGTTTTCATATATGCAAATTTTGGAGAGATTCAAATTAGACAAGAGTCATTATGACTTTGAGCAATCTGAAACTGAATTTGAAATTGCCCTTTGTACAAATGATGAACATGTTGTTTCTAAAATGTATTTTTTGTTTTTTGTTGAGGTTTGATACAGAAGAAGAGCAAGTTAAAGAATGTATGATTAAATGGGCAACAATTGTGGACATGACATATTAATGGAGCAATGGGAAAATATGCGGACAAGGGAGTTGAAATTTACATTAAGCTCTAGTATTAAAGAAAATTTTTACAAAATTATGTATTGTTGGTATATGACTCCTGAAAAATTGGCTAGAATGTATAAGGGTGCTCCAAATGTATGTTGGAAATGTGCTAAACAAGAAGGGATATTTTTTCATATGTGGTGGACATGTAAGAAAGCAAAGAGGTTTGGGTTGCAGATACAATTATCGATTCAGAAGATTTTAAAGATTAAAATTCAGTTGAAACCAGAGACTTTTCTGTTGGGAATAATGGAAAGCCAGTTGGGAAAAAAGCTTTGGAACTTTGTTTTTATACTTTATTACGGTGCCAAGAGTACTTTATGCACAAAAGTGGAAAATTCCAACATTGCTTACAGTGGAGGAATGGTGGACAAAAGTTTTGGAGTTTGCATCAATGGCAAAACTTACTTCATTGATTAGAGACAGGACATTAGTTAACTTCTTGACTGAATGGAAACCGTTTATAGACGTTTTACATGAAAATTTTATATTTTATGTATGCCAATAAAGGCTTGCTTGCTTTGAAATGGATAACAAGGATTTGATGCCATCTGGATTTATGGATTAAGAAACATGAACAATAGAAAAAAGAGGGCTCTTATGATTAACCTAGAATAAGTGAGACTCTAGAAATGTTACATATTTGTTGTGGAGGAAATTGGAACTCAACCTGTAGTGCAATTTAGGTTTTTTTTAAAAAAAATATATAGATATAAGTTTTAACCTGTACACAAAGAAATATCAATCTGAATTAACTCTTTTTAGTGCTTGCTGCAAACAAACTACTCAGTTGTACAAATTATAAAGGCAATGGGACAGTTTGACAGCAAGACTGAGGTTTCTTTCCAAGAAGCAAAAATAATCCAAGAACAATACCTTTTTCTCAGCTTAAGCTCCATTTCATAACAGTCAAGCATAGAAATTATATATTTACTATTATTAGTAGCAATGGTAGCATTACTATTATTACTGTCCTCCTCTGCTCTTCTTTTAGAAGGATGGAGGCATGCTGAATACCTCAGCCTTCTGTTGTATTCTCTCCACCCCACCCTGTAAATGTAGTAAAACTTAACCTTTTGTATTTCCTGCTACCTTACGAAAATAAGTACTAGACTCAGCATACTGACTTCAATAAATTTACTCCATAGGAAAGTAGAGATGTCCCTGTAACCAGACCCATTCCCACTTGAATACACTTCATACTTGTATTTATTGACTTTTGTATTTTTCTATTCCTTCCAGTTGTGGTTTAGCTACCAAGTTGTCTGGTTCTGTATACTGGGGGTGCTTCTTGGTTGGTTGCTCAACCTCTAGATGGAGCCTGGAGGTCTCTTGGAATTACAACCGATTTTTAAAGTACAGAGATCAGTGCCTCTGGAGTAAATGGCAGCTTTGGAGGGTGGACTTTGTGACATCACATCTCTGCTGAGCTCCTCTCAAGAACTCCACCCTCCTTAGGCACCATTCTCAAGCCATAGTTGACAACCCTAATGCAAACCCCTTGCAAAAGCCTAAACAGTTATTTGGGTCTGGGTTGTGGAAATTCAGCCAGAAAAACTGTATTTAAATCTGCCTTTCTTCATTAAATACAACTATAATGGGCTTTCAGAATGTTTAGCATTAGCGGCTTTACCAGCTCTTAGAAACTTGAAATATTTCAAAGGTCTAAACAACTGTAGATACATATGTCTACACAGAAGAATTTGTTTTGATAACAAGAACAAAATCTGAGTAATATCTGTGCAATGCATGCAGGCACAAAGCTTAACTTGATTGCTGGTGTTAGGTTACAGCACATTCTCTGGGCAGAGGCATTCACAGAGGATGTTTATAAGATCAAGTCATAACATCATGGCCTGAAAAATCTGCTTCCAGACCCTCTATTTTTAAAAATTTTGTTACATCCAGCCTGATAGAGTTGTTGAGCTCAAAAAGCTTGTACGATGTTTTGTGTCAGTTTGATTGGTCCTAATAAAAGGTATTACATGGATTTTGTCCTAGTTTGTGGATTTTGTATGGACTGTTTACAACTTTTTTCTATTTTATTTGACTACACTAAATCCTAATGCGTTTGATCCTTAACAATATCAGACATGAAATTGACAAGAAAAATATGAGCCTTTTGTTCCCACAGCACAGATGGCTGTTGCTAACTAGAAGCCACAGGCACATCAATTAAACCTCCAGAGGTTTAGTCTCTGCAAGAGAAAGAAAGAGTCTCTTGTACAGGCGTTCAGCCTGCAGATTGTAAATGCAAATAACATGTTGTCTATTAGGCAACAAAAGAAATCAGGGCCATGCAAATGAGCAGATCATTCTTTGTTCCTCTATCTCTAGCAACATTGTCCTTGAAAGAAGACTGGATGAGAAAATACTTTAGACAGCCATGGCCAAATCCTGTAGTGTGGAAACCCCAGAGAATGGACTGTAAATGTTCCAGTTGCCAGCTGGCTTCACTCAGTTCACATCATCTGCTGTTTTGCATATGCACCTCATAATGCATAAAATCAGAAAATCTTGATTGGCTTGGGTCCTGTGTGTCCATTTTTTCCTAAAGGTCACAACAAGATCTCTTTATTTCTCTTAGCAAGTACCTATTACAAATATCTCCATGCTGTCTTAGACTAACAAGGTAGATGTTGCTTTGTGCCTTGAAAACTGAATGGGTAACAGATGTATTTATTTTATTTAAAACATTTCTATGCTGCCTTTCTACTCACATATGGCCCCAAATCAGTGAACATCAAAACATTAATATATTTAAAACATTAAAATGGCATTTAAAATATTTATACAATTCAATAAAAGCATGTAAACACTACATGGGAGGAGGGCCAATAAAAGTGTACTGGGGGCACACCAAATGAAACAAAAAAGTCTTAATCTGCTGACAGAAGACAACAACGAAGGGAGGCAGACCAATCTCACTGGGGAGAGAGTTCCAAAGTTTCAGCACCATGATCGAGAAGGCCTTTCTCAGGTTGCCATCTATCTAGCCTCAGTTATATTTGCAGCAAGGCCTCCAAAGATGACTAATGGGTGGATAAGTTCATATGGGAGAAGGTGGTCCTTAAAGTATGTTAGCCTTAAGTCATATAAGGCTTTAAAAGGCCAATACAAGGTCCTTGAATTAAGCCTGGAAGCAACTTGGGAACCAGTGTAGATGAAACAAGACAAGAATGATATGGTCCAATGGCTCGCTCCAGTCAACATTCTGGCTGCAGCATTTTCTATCAACTGTAGCTTCCAAACAGTCATCAAAGGCAGCCCCACATATATCACATTGCAGTAATTTATCTAGATGTTTCCAGTAATTAATCTAGATTGCAGTAATCTAGTTTGCAGTAATTAATCTAGATGTTTCCAGGGCACGCACCACAGTGGCGCAACTTCTCATGCCCCTTGCAATTTCTACAGCTTCCCTGGGATCTGCTGGAACTGTGAGATAGAGCTGTGTCATCTGCATATTGGTGGCAACTCCGTCCAAATCTCTAGATGACCTCTCCTAGTGGCTTTGCATAGATGTTGAAAAGCATGAAGGACAAGATAGAACCTTGTTGAACCCTGTAGGCTAGAGGGTGGAACAGCAGTCCCTCAGCACTACATTGTGAAACCTACTTTCAAGATAGGACCAAAACCACCATATGGTAGTGCCTTCCAGCCCCAATACTGAAAGACAGCCCAGAAAGATACCATGATCGATAGTTTCAAAAGTTGCTGAGAGGTCCAGAGAATTAACAAGGTTACACTCCCTCTGCTTCATTCAGAAATCCTTGAGGTTGAACAGCCACTGCTTGTTCAATCACCCTGCTCCAGAATGGTACATTTGAGACTGGACTGTAGTTATTCAACTCTCTTGGATCCATAGTAGGCTTCTTTAGGAGTGGACACACCACTGCTTACTTCAAGGCAGGAGTGTCTACCCCCTCTCTCAGGGAGGCAGCCAGGAAGTCATACAAGTAGATGGCAGGTCACAAACTTCCAAGAATTCCGTCTACTTCCTCAGACTGGGTAAGTGAAAGGTATTCCACACGACAAATCATAATCCTGGGATAATCCAGTCAGGATTTCCAGATCCCACACTGTTGTAGGGTGATCCCCCCCTGCCTTCACCAGCCTCTGCCTCCCCCACTCAACTGGCAAGTGGGGGAGGGAACACCTGGAAAGGCCAGAGGCAGGCTTGAGGCACATGCGCAAAGCACGTGCCCACCACCAGTCATGCCAGAAAATGATGTCATTTCTGGCATGATATGGAAGTAGTGAGTTGCACTACAGGCTAATTTTTTAAAAATCAGTCTCAAATACTAAGTTTTGGGTTGGTTTTTAGAAAATCAGCCCCCAATGTGACTAGAGATGGGCACGAACAGAAAAAAACACCAAACATGATGTTTGTTGCCATCCACGAACAGGGACTCACGAATAACCACGAACATGACCCTGTTTGTGAACATGTTCATGGTTTGTTGTTCATGGGGGTCAGCAGGCTCTCCTCCAGCCATCATCCAGGTTTGGTCAAGATCCCTACTGCACCACTCCTAGAAACCTGACCAGAGCAGGCACCAGGAAAGGTACCAATAATAAATAATAGCTTGGTCCCAGAGCCTGGCAGCAGCCCTGAAACTTGAAGGGGTAGATCCCCTTGCAATGACCACCTGTCTGTTTAGAATGGGGCCTCACAAACAGCTTGTTCACGAACAGCAGATTGGGCTGTTCGTGGCTTTTTTTTGTTCATATTGCTGTTCATGCCCATCTCTAAATGTGACCCGTTGCTTCTGTGTTGTGCCAGAAATATCAACATTTTCCAGCATGATGGGTGAGTGAGGAGCATGCATGTGCATTGTGCGTGAGCAGGATAAGTATCCACTCTTCTGTGTCCCAGTTTGGCCCTGAGAGGAGCTGGCAACCCTGCATCAAATCTTGTCACTGCTAATGAGGATTCCAAGTAGGAATGGATACGAGAGATATTATCCGCAAAGAGCTTAGTGAAATGATCATAGCAAGCTGCAGGGCAATCTACTTCTTCCTGTAGGCTGGAATCCAATAGGCCCACGATCTCCCAGAAGAGTTCCACAGGTCTACACTGTGTGTATGCAATGGTGGTAGAGAAATGTTTCTTCACCATCATCACTACCGTGGAGTAAAATGAACTCTAGCCCATGCCTTGTTGGATTCATCCTAAGTCCTTCTCCAGTGTTGTTCTAGCCGTCTCCCTTGTCTTTTCATTCCCTTTAGCTCTTCAGTAAACCAAGGGGCTGCCTGTGCTGTTAGACCTGAGAGGGGGCCTAGGAGCGATTATGTCAATTGCCTAGGTCATTTCCTTATTCTAGAGGTCAACCAGGGCATTGACAGCAGCACTGGCTATATCAACAGGAAAATTTCCTAATGCCATCTGAAAACCAGTCAGATCCATCAGGCTATGGGGGTGGGTCATCTTAATTCCCTGCCCCTGTGGTGTGTGTGCCTTTTCGACAGTGTTGAATGTGTTGTTAACAATGCTTTGTCACTGAAGTCTCTGGCATTTTTGTTATTGATGTGGAATTCCTTGCTGTGCTTTTATTCTGCTGCTTTTTTAAAAATCTTGCTGTTTCATCATTTTTAGCTATTTTGCTGGGGTTACAGCAATCTTTTTATGGCTCTGTTATATACTGCTTTGAGCACCATTGTTTTATGGCAGAAAATGTGGTATATACAATTTTAAATATATGCAATAAATAAATGTCTACTATCATCTGAGAATAATCTTTTGGTGGTGCCCATTCAGATGACAATTCAAAAGCTTGGAAGCAGCCACCAAAAAAAAATCACTACTTCATGTTGCTCCCAAGCTTTTGAATGTCTTTCTTCAAGTGGTTGCTGCTTAGCCTGGCCCCAAAGAATCCTTGCCATAAGCTAAAACAGGCCTGGAAATGGACCTGTCATCCCCTCTTCTTTTTACTAACAGAAACCAAGGCTTGAAGGCTGGCAATATTGTTGCGGCCATTCTTAATGGTAAAGGCATTGTTTTTATTACTGGTGCAAGTTAACTTCACTTTTTTAAAAAAAGATTTCAGATCTTTCTGCAAACCCAGGGCTTTTCTCAAGTTTGTAGAAATTTCTGCTTTATATTTTTCATGGCCCCAATCTTTGGGTTTAAGTATTCACAGATGGAGACGTTATATTTATTGATATAAATTCTGTAGGAGAGACGGAGTGGAGGGAGGAGATCCAATTCATTTGATGAACATGACTAAGACATTCTCTCCTGCTGCTGCTTTTATCTTGTTTATTAGCCAGCCAGTGTTTTTTTTGTCCTCTGCGCTTTGCGTCTTCTCAAATGCCATTCTCACAGATCTCTAGAGAGTTACCAGCAATCAGATGCTTGAACATAATAAAGCTTAGCTTACCTTCCTTTCAGTTGTGTGATCCTGTTATGTTAATCAGATATCAACACAAGACAGCTTTTAATGCATTGTTATTCCACATAAATTTCCTATGAAGTATTCTCCAGGGGTCTAACTGTGTTTATATTTGTGTACTTTTCTATGTTAAAAATAAATTAATTTTTAATTTTATTTTTTAGCAATGTCTGCACTTAAGAAGAAAAATTAAGGCTGCATATCACATTCCTAGGAACTTTTTAGTTGTTAGTATAACATTTTCATTATATATTTACATGGAATCTAGAAAAATAATAGAGGGATATTGTTCAAAAAAAGGACTATTAGCCCTTTGTCTTTCTCCCCCACCTCCTGCATCTACAACTGTCTCTGCTACCATCCCCCACCCTTCCCCCTTGTCCTCACATTCCACCTTTAGCCACTATCTTCAAGAAAGGGAAAAAACCCACTGACTGAATGGAAAAGAGGCAGGCCTTCTTGCTCTTCCCCTCATCCCACTCTTTCCCCAGGCATCCTCACTCCAATTTAAGTGACCCATGCACAGAGGAAAGCTTACATGTGTGCATCTGTTATAGAATCCAGAACCACAGGACTATATTGGTAGTATAGGTAAATGCGCATTTGAACGTAGAGACTCTCTCCTGCACAGAATTGAAACAGCAGTCTTTTGGATGTGCACTTGCAACATGTATATTGCTGCACATCTTGTTGAAAGCTACACAAATTTCTACATTTGGATGTACTTTTCCTTAACCCCTTGATTTCTTATCCAGCAAGTGATACATGCACAAAAACTTGCTTCTGTGTATAGGTTTTTGGGTGTGGGTCAGGGTTCTTAGTTCTAGCTAGAGGGAATTGCAGCTTCTCTGCTCAAACTGGGGAGCATCCTGCTCAGCCAGATCTCTCTTCAGGCCTGGCTTTACAGAACTGCCACCAGGCGTATCCACTGCAGCATTAATCTCAAGATGTGGATTGGCAGAACTGACACACAGTGTGTCACAGTGGCTTCTGCAACACAACTGTAATCACAAGGTGTCCTGCTCAAGCAGAGGAGGAGTCAGCCAATAGGCAACAGGGACAGCTGGGACCCACCCATGCCCCCAACCCACTCACAGAGAAAAGAAAAAGCAGACTCCTGGCTCTAATTACGTCCACCCTATCTGAGGCTCAGGCAGCAGGCTTGAAGTGGCTGCTGTGGCTCCTGCCCACACTGAATGGGGCAAGGGCCACCCCTTTCTTGGCTTTGGTAGGGAGGTAGAGATGGGATGATGGTGATGCTGAGGCCTCAGCCTGAATTTTTGTACAGAGCCCCAGGATTAGTAAGACAGCCCCTGCTTAGAGTTGGCTCTATCAGTGCCAAATCTGGAGAAATCTACAACAGCTTCTTTATGGACGCCAGGCATTTCGTAGCTCAGGCACAGTACTTGCAACTGTGCAAATCTTCTCCTTGGCTCATTTTGAAGTTTGAGCAGGAAACCAGTTTCTGCCTTTCAGAAGTTGATTGGACAAGATCTCCTCTCTCAACGAGACAACGGGTTAAAAAAGTGATTGGCTCCTACCAAACAGTTGTCAGAAGAAATTGTCCCATGTATGGCATGTATTAACATGTTGCAAACTAGCCTAGAGCTTCCAATGTATATGTGGCATACCATGAACATTTAGGTGTACTGTTTATCTTGAACCTTCTCTGTATACTAACTCTCTTAATTGTAAATGGGGCTCTGACTAATGAATCTGCTGGTCCCCATGTTCTGGCTCATTCTCATGTTCCTGGGTTTCAGAGAGACAGGTGAGGAGGACAGAACAGAGGCTTGATTGAAGCAGACTGAGAGGACCCATTGTCTCTCCCCATATCATCACCTTGCAAATATTTTACTGTTTCTTTGTATTGTGGCCTCTGAGATGTTTGACAGCTCCTCTATTTTTGCAGTTTTTGACAGACAGGAAAAAACAGGTTTACCAGGCCCCTGGATGGGTTGCCATCCATGACTTGGCAGATCACAAGCTGTATAGCATTTGAATACCTCAGACCTGTATGAGTGATGATTCATTTTTCTGAAAGATAAGACCTTCAAAAATCAGCTCTGGGAGTTAGTCAGATAAACTGGCAACATGAGAAAGAAAAGCCACACAACAAATCAAAGCATCTCTTTTGTAAGTTAAACTCCCTCCCCCATACACACGGGTGTATTGTATACATGAGGGAAAGACAGCCATGGAAAAAATGTGCGAGACATTCACGTGCACAAAATATTTACAATACAATTTAGAACAATTTTGAGAACTCAATGAAAACTTATTATTTTTGATCGTTCAAGGGTGCTGCTCAGAATTTGCAATAAAATAGTGACTCAAGTAGAAAAACATATGTACATTAGGCTTGTATAAATGAAGTGGTTGACACAGAATAGAATACAGAGCCACACCACCACCAAGAGGCTTTATGTACATAGACTGAAGAAACATTAAGCAAAGAGCCATCAATTTTCAATTTTGTATGCAACTGAATGAAAAAAGGATATAGTAGTAACCAATACGTTACTTAATTAAAGCAAATACTCTTTATTTTGTATTAATATAAATTACAGACCAACACTCTCAAAAGTCTTCTGATTAAGAAATATAAAGTTTTCTTTTGCAAAAATAAAGTGCTTGCATAGATTTGAGAGGCTCCACTTTATAAATGTCAGAAATAGCCCTACTATACACATCTGACCTTCAGTGAACTCTTCAATGATATCAGAAATGCTTTGGTCATATTCTATATAACAAAAACAATAACAATAATAATACAGAATACAAGCATTGTATTTAAGCACAGAAATGCTTAAATATTCCAGCTATGCAGAATATGAAAAAAAGCAAAAAGCATGGAATGAGGCAACTGTCATGTCCTCTTTTGATCAAGTTGCAACAATGAGAACTCTTGATTTACAAAATGTATAGCAAAGTGATCTCCCCTACATATCCCACCACTGGTTCAAGTACAGAAATTCTCAAAGACATCAGCCCCCTCAACCCAGTTTCGGAAGCAGTTGAGCCCTCTCTCTCGAATATGTTTTCTGCCTTTATCAGTGATGACTTCTCCAGTTTGTTTCACAATAATAAGTTTAGGAATAGCTGTGATGTTGTACTTCTTTTTCAACTCACTGCAAAGAAGAAGGGGGAAATGTTAAACACACAGGTTCATAAGCAATGGAAAAAAAATCTTATTTTTAATTAAAACAGATTTGTTACATTTAATTTGGCTTGTGTGCATGCTTTTGTGGGTTTTGTGCAACTTAATTTTTTTTGCAAAGAACTCTGGTTAAACATGTTAAATGCTACTGAATACATTTATTTATTTTACTTCATTTATATCCCACCATTCTCCCCAGTGGAGACCCCAAGTGGCTTATATAGTTTTCTTTTCCTCCAAATAATCATCACAACAACCCTGTGAGGTAGGCTAGGCTGAAAGTGTGTGACTGGCCCTAGGTCCCCCAGTAAGCTTCTATGGCAGAGTGGCCATTTGACACACCATGCTGGCCCTCCATCAAACATATGGAATTAAAAGCTGTTTTTCTATATGAAAGAGTGAACTAGGGGGAAAATATCTGATTCTTGAAATCAAGAATTTGCATTAACCAGGGGGGAAATCAAGCTTTATAAATAAAGCCCAATTCGACAGATATTGTTTATATTTATTATTGGGGGCTTCCTACTGGATTTAAGGGCTGGAAAGTCATCACAGTTACTAGGACCAAGGAGACACCAAGACAACTTTGTACTCTTTTATGTTCTTTAACGGCTTGACACTATGTTTTGCGCAGTTCTCATATTACAAATATTTAAGACTGTAGAAACCAAGCAACATGGATATTGACTTTCTAGACCTGTGAACCTGTTGTCATAACTTCTATCATTTCTTGCCCAAGAAAATAAATAAGGAGCTCCCTTCCCTATCCCTTGCAAAAAGTTTGTTTTCTCCATAATACAATAGTACAGCATGGCATGTTTTGTGTAGGAACATTATCTTCTCTTTTAATATAAAATCACTTAAATCGCTACTAAATTGCCAAATATTTTGCAGCCTGTTGCAGGTTTCCAACTATCTACTCAGCTTTGTTGTTGTCATTCTCACATTCCCCTCACTTAAAAATATTTTAGTTTAATTTAAGAGGTTTTTGTCAGAAAACCCTTCAAGACTGATTTCCATCTGAATCCACATGTCTAGTACAGAAATTCCTAAACGAACTGAGCTGCACCAAACTTGTTCCAGCTGAGACATTTACCAGATGCTGCTATTCTTCATGTTTAGAAGGGCAAATCCACTAGCATTCCTTTCACCATGCACAAATCACATGCTTGATGTTTCATCATGTGGAGGTCCTGTTTGATTTGTATTTAGCTTTCCAAGTACAGCTACTGGCTTTACACGTGATAGTCTTTACTGTGCCTTTGATCATGGAAAGTGTGGTGCCTGCCAAGTATATGATGTAGACTTTGCAGATAAGCATCAAACTGACAGGTCAATGTTGTGGGAAAGCTTGATCCAGAAGAGGTACACCCAGAAATGATATGGATAATTAGTGTGTGCGTGTGTGTGCACACGCGTGCGTGCCCGCGCCCGCACGCGCACACACACACACACACACACACACACACACACACACACACACACACACAGGAGGCGGATGCAATGCTGGTAAATAAGAAAGGATGAAGTGTTACAAAAATGGATGCTGGAATATTTTGAAGTGTGAGTTTACAAATACCAATTCATAATTTGACGGCCTTCAAGTCAAGGGACTTTGCCTGTTGAGATATCTACTGCTCAAGTGGGGAACTGTCCTTTGCTCTACGACCAATGGCCTGCCTTGTGAGGGAGGGTGCTGAGATCCTTTTGGCTGATCTTGCCAGGTGCTTAGTTGCACCTGGGCCCTTCCACTGGCAAAACATGTTCTCTGCCACTGAGTTATAGCTCATCCACCCCTCTTCAGATTTTGCTTGTCACTTCACAAGAATTTCATATACACACCACTTTTCACCTCCTACAAAGTCTTCAAGTGATAAAATTATGGAATGAGGAAGCACCAGTGTCACAAAGCCTCATCTAACTCAGGCTTGAGTTGATCTTCCTCTGCTCTGAGGTAACAATTCTCTTCACTAAGTGTATGAAGCTGAATAATGGGCAGGGAAGCCTTTAGTGGCATGGTTGACGTTTAGCTTCAACTTTCTTTCTTGTCCCACCCTTAAGGAACATATAAATGATAGAGTAACCCAGCCAAGTTTAAGTAGGGGAAAGATCAGAGGTTTGTGCTTCCCTTATAAAGTAACTGGCACTCAAACCTTATGGAGATTCAAATGAAACAAAGTTTATTTACAAGTAGGTAGAATAAGTTGGCAGGTGTTTGAAACTGAAATAACTTAGAAGGTTTTCTATTGAATACTTCACTGGTGTGAGGCACAAAACACTTGGTGTGCTTCTTAAGTGGCTGGCTTGAATGAGAGATGTTGGTGTTATCAGACCTGAAGTTGTTAAAAGTGAGTTCTTTCTGAGGTTGGCATTCTTTCGCAAGTGCTCCACTTTTAACACAGAGGCAGCATGACTTCCCCTCTTCTGCAGACCTTAGGATTCTCCACTGAGTCAACACTAGTTTTAGATACTGGACAGGAGTTATAGTTATGCCCAAGCTATTCCCCTGTTCCTGGTGTTGAAGGGGAGATTCTTTTCTACCCACTTCCTTGACACACTACAATTCCCAGATCTCGTGTCAATGCAGAAGTTAGTACTGTCTTTCCCACTTTAGTCCAAGGACTGAAAGTGCGTCACAAATGTTATGATTTCTTTTGTAAGGGTACACCTTCCCGTCCCTTCCTCACAGAGAACTCTCTGACTGACCCTCTCTCTGGTCAGAAGCCAGACTCCAACTGCCCTCACTCTTCAGTTTACTCCAACTCTCAACCCCTCCCTCTGGCAGCGCCAACTGTCACCTCAATATTCCAACACCAACTGCTATTTCATGCTAGCCACAGAAAAGAGGGAGGGGACATGTCAATCTTCCTTCCTTCCTTCCTTCCTTCCTTCTTTCTTTTCTTTTAATGCCCAGCAATCCCAGCGTTTTAAGATGAGTCCCACAACCAGTTTAGGTATATGCATAGGAGGCGCGACCACAGAGACCCCTCCCCTCCCCAAAGCACCAGCGACTGGAGGGGCTTGGACCCCGACATTTCTTCTTTAGAATCTAGGCTCTGCCCAGAAAGGTAAGGCGCCCCGTGCGGGGCACGAGGCCAAGCAACACCTGCTTACTCACTGCTTCAGCGGGTCGTGGAAAGGCAGCGCCAGCCAGTCGCCGTGCATGTCTTGCATGTAATCCGACATCTCTTCGGAGCTGCGGTCGGAGGAGATGAAGACGATCTCGAAAGGGGCCGGCGACGGCGCTTCCTCCACCAAGGCGCCGTAGAAGTCGCACAGGACCGGGGTGAATTCCCGGCAGAGGGAGCACCATGCGGCCGAGAAGTACAAGCCCACGACCTTGTTCTGCAGGGCTTCCTCGGGGTCCACCACGTGCCCGTCCTTGTTCGTGAGGAACCGCCCGCTGAATACGTCGACCATCCCGACCGCGGGGGGTGGGGGGAGGAGGACGAGGGAGACCCTTGACGGAGGATCGCCTTCGGGGGCGGCGTTACCCACCCGCTGACCTGAACCCGAGAAACCGGAAGCACCCAGCCGAAGGCACCCTAGAGACTCTTCCCTGCAGCTCCCTGGCCCTAAGAGCGGCGCGTGGAGTGAAGCGGGATGTTCTACAGCCCGGGGTGTTCCGTTTTCTTTTCTGCGCTCTCCCGCTTCTGCTTCGTGGGATGGGGGGGAGGGGGGATCAGTAACAAGCGCTCGAATCGGATCCCAGACCCAAAACTTCTCCGAGCAGTCTTCAAGCACCTCCGGGGCAGGGGGGCGGCCGGGTGGGTGCTTCGGCCAGGTGGTGCGCTTGCGTGCGTGGGGAGGGCAGGGAGAGCTCAGGCTTAGTCAATGAGCGGGAGAAAAGCGCCTTAAGGTCGAAGGGACGGCGGCGCCTTTGTTTGCTAGGGCTAAAAATGGAACGAGCGCGGCTAAAAATAGAGCGCCCAAGCGGCCCAGAGAAGCGCTTCCTAGAGCTCCGCCTCTCCATCGCTATCCCGATTCCCGAAGCGGGCTGGCACAGCGGGGCGGCCCCGGCGCCAAGCTCACTCTCCCGGCTTCTGCACAGGGCGGCTCAAGGGGAGTTGGGTGCCTCCAACTAGGCACGGTTCTGTAGGACCTCTAGACAACCTTGGTGGTCTCGAGGAGAGAGGGGCTCAGAACAGGTATCCTTGAAAGCAACAGGAATTTTGACATGCTTGGGATTGTTACCTATAGTACATCCCCATCTTGAGACGATGCTTCCAGAGTGCCACAACTCAGGACAGTGAACCCTTCTTCCAGACCACCTGTCCCCAGTTGGCCAACTACTGCATTTAGTTACAATATTTGCACCCAGTTCTTCTGTCCCATCAAGGCCACCACTCCTGGGTACCAAAGGATTAACACCCTTTTCCAGGAAGCCCATTTAGCATCTTTGCCAAGGAGAGGTTAGTGACAGACAGGCCTCACCCTCCTTAATATAGAAAGGAGCCAGAGCAGGCGCTAGTGAGGCTCCTGCTAAAAGCCAGAGATTACCAGGAATGTGGGTTTATTTAGCAGCCCCCCCCCCCTTTTTAGGGTTGCCCACACAAAAGAAACACTGCCCTTTTAACAGAGGCTTAACGCAGAAATGAACAGCTGAAGCTTTTCATGGCAGTGAGGTAAACAGCATCACCTGGTCATTGCTGCAGCTTAAATGGATCCTAAGGGGAGGAGGTCTAAAGGGACTAGTTAGCAACCCTACTTGGCAGAACCGAAGAGGGTCTGGCTACCAGGACACCCAAAGCAAAACTTGCAAAGTTTAGAAATGCAGCATGCTTGCTCAGGCCAGTAAGGTAGACTGCCTCTCTCTTGGAGGTTTGCATCATCCTTCGGTTCTAATCCCCCCCCCCATTTCACCATGCTCCAAAGGCTGGTTTGTTAACTGCCATTTACAAAGAAATGGAACAGGGCAGGAGTCCCTCAATGGGGAAAGGGGTGGCCTAACGATGCAAATTATGCCTTCCTGATAGGTCTCTGGTAAAGGCTTCTCACCAACATACTTTCTAGCTGGCCGGGTGAAAACTGCCCTGTCCCAGAGGCCGAACGTGTGCAAAGGGCCAGCTGAGCATTATCAGGGCATTTAGATACCCCCCCCACACACACAGACAAACAAACACACTGGTGATTGGGATGCTCAAACAGATCCCAAGGGTACAGAGGGTTGCCAGCCTCCAAGTGGTGGCAGGAGATTTTCCTGGAATTGCAACTGCTCTCCAGCGTTGGGTAGCAGATTCTGCGTGGGCTGACTCCCTGCACCCCAGAAAAGCCACCCTTTGCTGGGCCTGGAAGCCGGCGCCCTCCTTTTCCCGGCGCTCAAAAACGCAGCGTCCCTTCTCCAGTGCACCCTTCTTGAGCCGAGGTGCTCTTGGCTGGTATCCCAGCGAGAAGATGGATGCCACCAAGAGCAGGTGGGCCAACAGGGCTAGGGACACTTGGCAGGAGCCTGTTGCCCAGCAGGCAGTAGAAGAGGCATGAACTGGGGCAGGACAAGGCAGAAGTAGTGGGGCGTGGTACAGCTGCTGCGCCCAGGAGCTGCTGCATCTCACAGCGGTCCTTCTCTGCTCGTCTGCCCTTCTTCTCCGACCCCTGCCTGGCTCCACCTTGTCTGGGCCGCAGCCGGCATTCCACGTGGCCCGCTCCAAGCTGCCCAAATGCGATAGCCAGTGTTTCCCCTGGCCAGCAAGGCTTGAGGCCGCCCCTCTTCTGCAAGCCTGCCAGTGCCAGCCACTTAGCTCACAGTCTAGGCCAGGGGTGGCCAAACTTGCTTAGTGTAAGAGCCACATAGAATAAACGTCAGATATTTGAGAGCTGCAAGACATGATGCATTGAAGTGACTTCAGATGAAGAGGTGGGTCTTGGGGAGTGTCCTGAAAGTGACATCACAGGAAGGGGTGGGGTTTCGGTGCAGTGTGCTGGAAGTGACATCATCGAAAGGGGTGGAGCTTGGGAAGAGCCATCTCCTGACCTTTGACTTGGAAGTGACGTCACAGAAGTGATGTAACATCCTTGCTAGGCTTCACCCCCAAAGTCCCCAGGTATTTTCTGAGTCAGACCTGGCAACCCCAACATTTTTATTGAAAATATGAAAGACATGGAAAGAAAAAAGGAAGGAAAAAAAGGCAAAGGGAGGGAAAGACATGGACAGAAAGAAGGAAAGGGAGGGAAGGGAGAGAGGTAAATAAACTAAAATGTATGGCCATGGCAATACTCAGAGACCTCCAGGAGCCACACAATATGTCTAGAAGAGCCACATTGCTCCTGAGCCGCAGTTTGGCCACCCCTGGTCTAGGCTGTTGGAGCAGCCAGCACCGTAGGCAAAGTGCGTAAAAGGGAGTCTTGAACTTTTGATTAACTTTCCTTAGAGTCTATTCTATTTTGTCTTCTTTTGGGGGGTGCGGATGTTTCACGCGGAGGGTTGCCAACTCCGAGTTGGGGGAGAGAGTGCTGGAGATTTGGGGGTGGAGTCTGGAGAATAAGGCTGTAGAGTCCACTCCTGAAGCTCTCATTTTCACTGGGGTCTGGAGAGCAGAGGTAATTTAGGGAGGTTTCTCCAGCCCTCACCTCATGCAAACACTTCCTAAAAGGAAGTCTTTTTCCTCGCACAAAACTATGGGTTTGAAAAGCCTGAGGAATTTTTTTTAAGTATTCCACTGGAAAGACTTAGAAGTGAGGGGAGATATGTTGAAAAAAGTCAAGGTTATTGTTTTCTCTTTTGTCATGAAGTAGGTCATTATACATGGGGTTTCTTCACTCAGAAAGCTGGGATTGAAAAGGATTTTTTCCAGGTATTTCAATGGAAAAGCATGGAAGTTTGGGGGTGCTTTGGGGGAAAAAACCCATGGGAACTTTTCCTCTTATGTCATGAAGTAAATGCTTCTTTAGACAAGGTTTTTCCCTGCACTAAGCTGCGCTTGAAAAGTGTGAAGAAGACTTTTTCAATTCCAATGGGGAAAATGTGAGTGATGGGGGCACTGGCAAAAAGAACCTAATAAGAACTGTTTCCCCTTTTTTCATAAGGTAAATGCTTCCTATAAGGAGGTCTTTCCTTACACAAAACACTGGGTTTAAATAGCCTGAGGACTTTTTCAGTTATTCCAAGGGAAATCATGGAAATTTGGGGGATGCATTAAAAAAAAACCTCATGGGAACCTTTACCTCTTATGTAAGGTAGCCAGCTCAAGGTTGGCTCAGCCTTCCATCCTTCTAAGGTCAGTAAAATGAGTACCCAGTTTCCTGGGGGTAGAGTAGATGACTGGGGAAGGCAATGGCAAACCACCCCGTAACAAAAAGTCTGCCAAGAAAACGCTGTGATGCGACATCTCCCCATGGGTCAGTAATGACTCAGTGCTTGCACAGGGGGCTACCTTTACCTTTTTAATGAAGTAAATGCCTCCTTAGACAATGTTTATCCTCACACAAAATACTGGGTTTGAATAACCTGAGGAATTTTTCAGTTATTCAATGGAAAAAAACATGCATGGGGGGGGGGGGTGGACAAAAGAACCTCATGGGAACTGTTTTCTCTTTTTTCATAAAGTAAATGCTTCCTATGAAGAGATTTTTCCTCACACAAAATACTAGGTTTAAATAGCCTAGGGACTTTTTCAGTTATTCCCATGGAAAAGTCCGGAAATTTGGGCATACGCTGAAAAAACAAAAACCCTCATGAGTCCTAGCTGTCTCAACTATTTTCCTAAGTTGAATTTGAGGAAAGAGGGGAAGCAGCCACACTCATGGGGGCTAATCGGGGAGGGACCAGATTGCAAGCCCCCTCCCCTTAATTTTGCTGGGGTGCCAGTTACTAGCTTTGTGAGGCAGGGGTAGGCTGTGCAATTGGTGTGCTCAAGACACAGACTGCAACTGGCTTGACAGTGAGTTATTTACTTCAGTTGTACCCTGCTTTTCTCCCCAGTGGGAATCCAAAGCAATTTTACCTCATTTTTCTTTCCTCCATTTTATCCTTACAACAACCCTGTCAAGTAGGTTAGGCTGAGAATGTCATTGGCCCAAGGCCCCTCAGGAACCTTCCATGGCAGAGTGGGGATTCAAAGCTGGGTCTTCCAGATCTTAGTCTGATACTGTAACCACTACCCCGTACTAACTGTCAGCCAGTAAATTATTGCCAGTTACATGCTCTGAGCATATCCTGCCTCACAGGGTTGTTGTGAGGATAAACTTGGAGGGGAGGAGAATGATGGAAGTAGCTTTGAGTCTCCAGCAAGGAGAAAGACAGGTTATAAAAGAAGTAAGTGTCATGAGACAGCTGCAGCCTCAACTGGCCACCTTACCTCTTGCCCCAGAGTCCTCCTCAGAGAATGAACAGGAAGAGCCATCAGGGGCTACTCTGGAGTCAGAGCCAGCTGTGACAGCTGCTGCTCCAGAGGAAACTCAGCAGGAGCAGCCAGAAACCTCTGTGGAGGCTGTTGGAAACAAAGACTCCCCCAGAGCAAAAGAGAAACCTGAACTCCCTGGGCCAGCTGAGAAGAGGAAAAATAAAGCAAAGTTAGCTCTGTTGGAGTGGAGAAAAAGTGCTTGTTTGCAGGCACAACACGTGCTGGGGCTATCAGGCAAAGAGGCAACACCTGCCCCTCGTTAGGACAGTATAAGAGAGAGAAGTGGAAAGAAGCTGAGCGTTGAAGGAACTCAGCTTGCTACTCCTTGTGACCTAGAAGCTCCTGACCGGCCCTTGCCTTGTACCCTGCTCTGCTTGTTGATTTATTGGACTCTGACCTTGGCCTGCCTTCTGACTTCTCTTCTTCCTGCTCCCCTCTCTGACTGATGCATTGGTTCTGATACTTGGCCTGACTGCTGGACTCTTGTGTGCCCGCTCCTTGGCTACTGACTTTCTGGGAACTAACCTGGGTATGGCTTGTGTACTCCCAGATACTGCATCTTGCTGGGACCATCTGCAGTACCGGTGAGCCACCTGCCTGTCGTGGCCAGCCCTGAGCGCGACAGTAAATGCATAATTTCCACACACACCCCACCATGTCAAAGCCTTTTTCAGTTTTTTAAAATGCAGCATTGGATATCATATTGTCATAACAATCTGTGGAGTAATATGCCACCATCCTCCATTGGGTGGGGGTTGCCCTGGAGTAGGGAAGGACTCAAATGCCCCAGTCTTGCTAGTTTGATTTGATTGCCCTCATTTCCCCCTTGGAATAATTGCAGTGTCCTACTATGGAGAGGTTTTTGAAACTCAGAAAAACCAGGGGTGCTCCTTCCCCCTCCCCCACTGCTTTCCTGCCTTTCCCCAGTCTTTGGCAGGGGTTTCCTTCCCTCATTTCTCTCTCTGCCACTGAAAGAGGTTCCCTTTCCTGAAGCACCTTTTCCTGCAGGCAAAAAGCAACTAAAAAGGCCAGCAATGGAGTGTTTTTGGAGAGAAACTGAGAGGAGCTAAGTCTTAAAAAAAATGGCACAACTGGCTCTTTTCAAAAACTGTACATCTGTGACTCACTGGCTGTGAGGCAAAAGTTCCCTCACACTGACAACCATGCTTTTTAATGCCACAAATTGGTAAAGAACAATGAAAATGTTGCTATAATATAGATATTAATGTAGCAGGATTTCTGCCTCCTCCCCATCGCCACCCCCATTCCAGAATATGTCTGAAAAAAATAGTGTGAGTTTTCAAACCTCACAGGGATTTTTGTGCCCTGCAAATCTCCCGAGTGTCTTGAGGGTACAGTTTCCAATTGTGTGGTGTTGCGTTTCAACATGAAACACAAGCGTATTCTCAAAGTCAGTGCAGAATAGCAAATTTCCTCCTCCTTAGGGCAAGGCTTTTCTCAGGCAAAATGTATAGTATTAAAAATTTGGAGGACATTTTCAATGTTTCCAGGGGACAAACTGGGAAATTTTGAGTGCGCTGAATAAATTACAGCTGTGGAAGGGGGGGGGGTTGTGTGTAATGAGGTCAATACTTCTAAGATGAGGTTTTCTTCAAAGAAAAAGCTGGGTTTGAAAAGCCTGAGAACTTTTTCAGTTATTCCAGTGGAAAAATATGGAAATTTGAGGGTATGCTGAAAAAAAAACCCTCATAAGAACTATTCTCTCTTTCGTCATAAGTAAATGCTTTTCCTCACACACAATCCTGGGTTTGGAAAGCATGAGGGATTTTTAATTTATTTCAAATGAAAAATAGGGAATTTGGGTACATTGAAAAAAAAAAACTCCTAGGAACTGTTTTCTCATTTGTCGTGTAATGAGGTCAATGCTTCTAAGATGGGGTTTTCTCTCAAAGAAAAGGCTGAGTTTGAGAAGCCAGAGGGCTTTTTCAGTTATTCCAATGGAAAAAAGGAAATGTGGGGGTACACTGAAAAAAAAATCTCATGGGAACCATTTTCTCTTTTGTCATGAGGTAAATGTTTCCAAAGAGAGGGTTTTCCTCACACACTCTCATGGGTTTGAATAACCTGAGGAACATTTTAATTATTTTATTTTATTCCAATGGAGAAAATGGAAATTTGGGGATGCATTTTTTTTAAAAAAAACTCATAGACACTATTCTCTCCCTTGTCATGAGGTAAATGTTTCCTTTAACAACAGCTCTTACATACCACTCTTCTAAATAGATTAGTGCCTCACCCAGATTGGTGAACTAGTATTGTTATTATCATCCCCACAATGCAGCTGGGGAGCTGGGCTGAGAGAAGTGGCTCACCCAAGGCCACCTACTGAGCTCATGGCAGTAATGGGATTCAAACTAGTAGAGTGCTGCTGATTCACAGCCAAACCACTTAACCACGGTGCTACAGCAGCTTCTGTGAAATATTTATCTTTTGTAATGAGGGAAATGTTTTTTAAGGCTCCTCACAGGCAAAATGTGTAGTATAGAACAGTCTGAGGACCTTTTCATTAATTTTGTGGGGAAAATTGTGAAATTTAGGGTGCACTAAATAAAAATTCCTGGGAATGATTTTATTTTTTATAATGAAGCAAATGCTTCTTAAGACAAGGTTTTTTTTTTATCAGGCAGGTCTGAGAACCTTTTGAAGTGTATAGTACTCTCTTAATATGAAAGATAAACATATTGGGGAAACTGCTACTGTGGCACCTAAACAATGATGACATTTTGCCCTGCCCCCTTAGCATTAAAGAAATGCAAACCATGTACAAGAGGGGTACTTTAACCATAAACAAGCAAAGTGTTTTTTTCTGGTTTATTTTAGAGAAGAACTGGGAATGGCGACACATCGTACCATGGCATGCATGAAGAAGAATTTCTTGCATCTAAAATAACCACGAGGCTTGGACTGGCTTTAACCTTAAACAGATTTCTTCTATATTAACAAAGTGGGATTCTCTCAGTGTTTTCCTGCTGGACCCATATCTATTAGATAAAATAAAATGGCCAGCTAATTCCATAGTCTATGCAAGATCTGTGGACGATTCCTCTGTGCCTGTGATCTGCCATCAACTTTTGGATGTGGTGCTGTTAACAGCTTCCAGCAGGGTAAGCTGGTCTTCCGTCAGAGTTCCACTGAAAGCGACTTCATTTAATTGATGGAATGAATGTCCAGAATATTTTAAAATTTTCAAGCCACTTTTTAACAATAACCTCACTTTTAAAAAGTGAGGTCATTGTTAATTTTGTCAGCAGTAGTGTATTTTCTAGCCCTATGTGGTTGGGACCAACATGCCTGAAGGACCGCTTTGGGCCTTTCAACCTACTGGCCCACTGCAGTCATCTTCAGAGGCCCTGCTTTTGGGTTCTCCTGCCTTCTGAAATTAGGAGGGTGGCAACCTGGGAGAGAGGGCCTTCACAGTAGGGGCATCACAACTATAGAACTACCTCCCCAGGGAGATTTGTCTGCCCTGTCTATTACACTCTTCCACGAACAGGTGGAGATGTCTTTGTTTTGCTTAACATTCTTTCTGTGATCTTTCCTCTATACCCAATGTTTTAATTGTTGTTTTTAGCTTGGGTATATATTTTAATGCATTAATATTTTTTCATTGTTTCTGTCTAAATAGAGACTGTCATCCTGCTGCATCTGTGAGGTTCAGGCGCAGCTGTGAGGGGAGGTTGGAGGCTGCATAGTTCCAGCTTCAAGGAATGTCTGCAAAAAAGTAAGGTTATGTCTCTTGTTCTTCAGTAAAAATGTCTGAATGTTTATGAAATTTGAATACTTTTTTGGCATGCTTATGTTTGTGGATGTATAGTTTGTAATATAGTCAAAGAAGGGGAACCATCTTTCCATGAAACTTGATTTATAGTCTGGATTGTCATTTGTAGCTATTTGTTCTGCTATTTTGTCTATTGCAATCAGGTCCCTAATTTTATGTCCATTGTGTGATTGTTGGTATTTTGTTGATTTTCCACATTTGTGCTATAAGAAGTTTGGCTGCCATTATTAGTAGAGCTGTTAGCTCCTTTCTTAAAGTTGGTAATGGTGAGTGGTTCCAGAGGTTCAAAAGTATGATTTCAGGATTATATGGGATTGAGTTTTTTGCAATAGATTCTATAGTTTTTACAACTTTGTTCCAAAGCACTTGAGTTTTTACACACGACCCCCAGCAATGTATAAAAGTTCTAGTTTTTCCACATCTTTCCAACATTTGGGATCATTACCATTTTTGTAGTAGTGTAAAATTAAAGGTGGTTAATTTAAAAGCTTGTAATCTAATGTTTAAAGATATATATATAAGAATTCCAGATTGATTTCCATTGATTTTGGTTCAATGTTGTCTTAATCTTTTTGCCATTCTTTTTGTTGTGGAGTAATCCTTACCCATTGTTCTTGATTCAGTTGATTATATATAATTGAGATTAATCCTTTGTTTTGAATCCTTTGTTTTTAATATAACCCCAAAAGGCTTCAGTTTTCTGTCAATTATTTTTGCTAAGTCCATTTTGGTTACCAAATTACCATATGATGGACTTGGTGATGTTGCAGCCAAGGTATTGTAATGTTGTTTTGGTGTTCTATTTGATTTTTTGGCATAATATGCCCTTTTGGAATGATGTCACGAAGTCTAGTTATGCCAGTTTTCCTCCAGATTCTATAGGCTCCAGGATTTCTTCCAGGCTCAAACCAGTGTTGGCCTAGGAAGGGGGCGACCGGAGATACTCCTGGTGCTAACATTTTTCTAAACTTGTCTCATATTTTGAGAGTTGTTGTTGGATATGGGTTTTATTTAATACTACCTGGACTTTGGTTTGTTCCATATGATCTCTCATAGGTTACTTGGAGTTATGTATTTATTATGTTCTATTTGTACCCAGTCTATTAAATTGTTTTGTTTGGTATAATTTAATATTATGTAGCAGCCCAGCTAAAAATATATTGGTATAGATTTGGGAATCCCAGTCCACCCTGGTTTGCGGGGCATGTCATATAAATAAAATTTACTCTTGTTTTTTTGTTATACCATATGAATTTGCTCAATTTGGCATGCCACTGTTTTGATTCCCTTTTGCTGTAATATAATTGGTAAGTTTTGGAATATGAACAAAAATTGTGATAATATAGATTTGTTAAGTTCAGTTCTTTCTATCCATGTTAAAATTGACTTTTCCCAGTCTTTTCAATAAGTTGTTTATTTTTGTTATAAGACATTTGTAGTTATAATCAAAAAGGTTTTTCAGATTGGTAATGATGCTTGTACCTTGATGTCTCCATGTCTTTGAGATCCATTTGTACTGAAAGTCTTTGATAAGTCGCTGATGTGTGTTTAGTGATACCAGGATTGGGTATGTTTTTGTTTTGTTAATGTTATGTCCTGATACCTTGGCAAAATTTTGAACTGTATTTTGTAATCTGTGAACTGATTGAATTGGGTTACTTGCATATATCACCATATGGTCTACAAATAAACTTAATTTGCATTTCAAGGTGTTGAATTGGATGCCTTTAATTTTTTGATTGTGGCGTATTGCAAATGTCTCTAAGGAGATAGCAAATCATATGGGTGAAAGTGGGCACCCTTTTTGGTTCCTCTGGTCAGAGTCAAGTTCTCTGATCTGTAGTTTTCTTTTTATTTCAGCCTTTGGACTTGAATCAAGTGTTTATATTATACATAAAAAGTGTGGGCTGAAGCCCATAGTTTTTAAAGTTGCTTTTAAGTAGTGAATTTCAAATCTTTCAAAGGCTTACTCAGTGTCTAATGCCACAATGACTGATTCTATATTTTTTGACAACAACAATGGGTAATATTGACGGTTTTCCTGATATTGTCTGTTATAGATCTGCCAGGCATAAAATTAGTATTGATGTATATAATTCAGGATAATTTTGTCCAGTATTAATGCGATGATGAATGAGAATATTTTCAAGTCATGGTTTAATATTGAAATTGGCCTGTGGCATCTTTCTCTGGTTTCAAAATTACTATCACCCTGGCTTCCTTCCATGATGTGGGCATGCTGCCATATTTTATTAAAAAATTACATGTAGCTGTTATTGGTTTTAATAACTGATTTAAATAGCTTACTAAATTCATTTGGAATACCATCTAGTGCTAGGGATTTGTTATTTTTAAATAACATCACCTACTTCACATTGTAAGATTATTTGTTCAATAAATGCCTAGTGATCCTTGGAGAGCTTGTTTTTATAATGTATTAATCAAAAATATTCTTCAATAGCCTCTTCTTCAGGGTTGTCTGAATTATAGAGTTCTTGGTAGTAATCTTGAAAAGTTTAGACTATTTCTTTAGAGGATGCTACACTGAAAGTTGCCTATTGAATAAATTGTGACTTCTTACTAATTAGGTTTTTGTGTAACCATCTAATTAAAAATGGAGTTTTCATTACTGATCCTTCTTCTCTTAAACAGAGAAGACTCTGGTGCAGCCTTCACGGCTGACAACATTTCAAAGCAACTAACAGAAGGAGGACTCCTGTGGCTTTCACAGGCTGCTTAGATTCTCCTCCTTTTGGCTTCAGGCTGGAGGAATATTTATTTCATAGAAGGGAAATAAGAATTTATTGGAGCCTTCATGGCTGACTACATAATTAATTCCATGACAATATTGAAGTCTTCTGGTGGCTTCATGCTGGAGAAGATTTCGTTTTCTGTCAAAGAAAGAAGTCTTTTGTGGCCCCCTAAGGAGAGATCCAATATTGTTGCTTCTTCCAGAATGGAATCCTGTGTAGCCTTCATGGCTGACAATGTTTCAAAGCAACTAACAGAAGGAGGACTCCTGTGGCTTTCACAGGCTGCTTAGATTCTCCTCCTTTTGGCTTCAGGCCGGAGGAATATTTATTTCATAGAAGGGAAATAAGACTTGAATGGAGCCTTCAAGGATGGCTGACTACATAATTAATTCCATGACAATGTTGAGGTCTTCTGGTGGCTTCATGCTGGAGAAGATTTCCTTTTCTGTGAAAGAAAGAAATCTTTTGTGGCCCCCTAAGGAGAGATCCAATATTGTTGCTTCTTCCAGAATGGAATCCTGTGTAGCCTTCATGGCTGACAATGTTTCAAAGCAACTAACAGAAGGACTCCTGTGGCTTTCACAGCCTGCTTAGATTCTCCTCCTTTTGGCTTCAGGCTGGAGGAATAATTATTTCATAGAAGGGAAATCAGAATTTATTGGAGCCTTCATGGCTGACTACAAAATTTATTCTATAAAAAAGTTGAGGTCTTCTGGTGGCTTCATGCTGGAGACGATTTCCTTTTCTGTGAAAGAAAGAAGTCTTTTGTGGCCCCATAAGGAGAGTTCCTATATTGTTGCTTCTTCCAGAAAGGAATCCTGTGTAGCCTTCATGGCTGACAACGTTTCAAAGCAACTAACAGAAGGACTCCTGTGGCTTTCACAGCCTGCTTAGATTCTCCTTCTTTTGGCTTCAGGCTGGAGGAATATTTATTTCATAGAAGGGAAATAAGAATTTATTGGAGCCTTCAAGGCTGGCTGACTACATCATTTATTCCATGACAATGTTGAGGTCTTCTGGTGGCTTCATGCTGGAGAAGATTTCCTTTGCTGTCAAAGAAAGAAGTCTTTTGTGGCCCCCTAAGGGGAGTTCCTATATTGCTGCTTCTTCCAGAAAGGAATCCTGTGTAGCCTTCATGGCTGACAACGTTTCAAAGCAACTAACAGAAGAAGAACTCTTGGGGCTTTCACAGCCTGCTTCGATTCTTCTCCTTTTGGCTTCAGGCCGGAGGAATATTTATTTCATAGAAGGGAAATAAGACTTGAATGGAGCCTTCATGGCTGACTACATAATTAATTCCATGACAATGTCGAGGTCTTCTGGTGGCTTCATGCTGGAGAAGATTTCCTTTTCTGTCAAAAAAAGAAGTCTTTTGTGGCCCCCTACGGAGAGTTTCTATATTATTGCTTCTTCCAGAAAGGAATCCTGTGTAGCCTTCATGGCTAAACAACGTTTCAAAGCAACTAACAGAAGGAGGACTCCTGTGGCTTTCACAGCCTGCTTAGATTCTCCTCCTTTTGGCTTCAGGCTGGAGGAATATTTATTCATAGAAGGGAAATAAGACTTGAATGGAGCCTTCAATGCTGGCTGACTACATAATATATTCCATAAAAAAGTTGAGGTCTTCTGGTGGCTTCATGCTGGAGACGATTTCCTTTTCTGTCAAAGAAAGAAGTCTTTTGTGGCCCCCTACGGAGAGTTCCTATATTGTTGCTTCTTCCAGAAAGGAATCCTGTGTAGCCTTCATGGCTAAACAACGTTTCAAAGCAACTAACAGAAGGACTCCTGTGGCTTTCACAGCCTGCTTAGATTCTCCTCCTTTTGGCTTCAGGCTGGAGGAATATTTATTTCATAGAAGGGATATAAGACTTTAATGGAGCCTTCATGGCTGGCTGACTACATAATTTATTCCATAAAACAGTTGAGGTCTTCTGGTGGCTTCATGCTGGAGAAGATTTCCTTTTCTGTGAAAGAAAGAAGTCTTTCGTGGCCCCCTACGGAGAATTCCTATATTGTTGCTTCTTCCAGAAAGGAATCCTGTGTAGCCTTCATGGCTGACAATGTTTCAAAGCAACTAACAGAAGGAGGACTCCTGTGGCTTTCACAGCCTGCTTAGATTCTCCTCCTTTTGGCTTCAGGCTGGAGGAATATTTATTTCATAGAAGAGATATAAGACTTGAATGGAGCCTTCAAGGCTGGCTGACTACATAATTTGTTCCATGACAATATTGAGGTCTTCTGGTGGCTTCATGCTGGAGAAGATTTCCTTTTCTGTGAAAGAAAGAAGTCTTTTGTGGCCCCCTAAGGAGAGATACAATATTGTTGCTTCTTCCAGAATGGAATCCTGTGTAGCCTTCATGGCTGTCAACGTTTCAAAGCAACTAACAGAAGGAGGACTCCTTTGGCTTTCACAGCCTGCTTAGATTCTCCTCCTTTTGGCTTCAGGCTGGAGGAATATTTATTTCATAGAAGGGAAATAAGAATTTATTGGAGCCTTCAAGGCTGACTACATAATTTATTCCATAAAAAAGTTGAGGTCTTCTGGTGGCTTCATGCTGGAGGAGATTTCCTTTTCTGTGAAAGAAAGAAGTCTTTTGTGGCCCCCTATGGAGAGTTTCTATATTTTTGCTTCTTCCAGAAAGGAATTCTGTGTAGCCTTCATGGCTAAACAACGTTTCAAAGCAACTAACAGAAGGAGGACTCCTGTGGCTTTCACAGCCTGCTTAGATTCTCCTCCTTTTGGCTTCAGGCTGGAGGAATATTTATTTCATAGAAGGGAAATAAGACTTGAATGGAGCCTTCAAGGCTGGCTGACTACATAATTTATTCCATAAAAAAGTTGAGGTCTTCTGGTGGCTTCATGCTGGAGACGATTTCCTTTTCTGTCAAAGAAAGAAGTCTTTTGTGGCCCCCTACGGAGAGTTCCTATATTGTTGCTTCTTCCAGAAAGGAATCCTGTGTAGCCTTCATGGCTAAACAACGTTTCAAAGCAACTAACAGAAGGACTCCTGTGGCTTTCACAGCCTGCTTAGATTCTCCTCCTTTTGGCTTCAGGCTGGAGGAATATTTATTTCATAGAAGGGATATAAGACTTTAATGGAGCCTTCATGGCTGGCTGACTACATAATTTATTCCATAAAACAGTTGAGGTCTTCTGGTGGCTTCATGCTGGAGAAGATTTCCTTTTCTGTGAAAGAAAGAAGTCTTTCGTGGCCCCCTACGGAGAATTCCTATATTGTTGCTTCTTCCAGAAAGGAATCCTGTGTAGCCTTCATGGCTGACAACGTTTCAAAGCAACTAACAGAAGAAGAACTCTTGGGGATTTCACAGCCTGCTTAGATTCTCCTCCTTTTGGCTTCAAGCTGGAGGAATATTTATTTCATAGAAGGGATATAAGACTTGAACGGAGCCTTCATGGCTGATTACATAATTTATTCCATAAAAAGTTGAGGTCTTCTGGTGGCTTCATGCTGGAGACGATTTCCTTTTCTGTGAAAGAAAGAAGTCTTTCGTGGCCCCCTACGGAGAATTCCTATATTGTTGCTTCTTCCAGAATGGAATACTGTGTAGCCTTCATGGCTGACAATGTTTCAAAGCAACTAACAGAAGGAGGACTCCTGTGGCTTTCACAGCCTGCTTAGATTCTCCTCCTTTTGGCTTCAGGCTGGAGGAATATTTATTTCATAGAAGGGATATAAGACTTGAATGGAGCCTTCATGGCTGACTACATAATTTATTCCATAAAACAGTTGAGGTCTTCTGGTGGCTTCATGCTGGAGAAGATTTCCTTTTCTGTGAAAGAAAGAAGTCTTTTGTGGCCCCCTAAGGAGAGATCCTATATTGTTGCTTCTTCCAGAAAGGAATCCTGTGTAGCCTTCATGGCTAAACAACGTTTCAAAGCAACTAACAGAAGGACTCCTGTGGCTTTCACAGCCTGCTTAGATTCTCCTCCTTTTGGCTTCAGGCTGGTGGAATATTTATTTCATAGAAGGGAAATAAGACTTGAATGGAGCCTTCAAGGCTGGCTGACTACATCATTTATTCCATGACAATATTGAGGTCTTCTGGTGGCTTCATGCTGGAGAAGATTTCCTTTTCTGTGAAAGAAAGAAATCTTTTGTGGCCCCCTAAGGAGAGATCCAATATTGTTGCTTCTTCCAGAATGGAATCCTGTGTAGCCTTCATGGCTGACAATGTTTCAAAGCAACTAACAGAAGGACTCCTGTGGCTTTCACAGCCTGCTTAGATTCTCCTCCTTTTGGCTTCAGGCTGGAGGAATATTTATTTCATAGAAGGGAAATAAGAATTTATTGGAGCCTTCAAGGCTGGCTGACTACATCATTTATTCCATGACAATGTTGAGGTCTTCTGGTGGCTTCATGCTGGAGAAGATTTCCTTTGCTGTCAAAGAAAGAAGTCTTTTGTGGCCCCCTAAGGGGAGTTCCTATATTGCTGCTTCTTCCAGAAAGGAATCCTGTGTAGCCTTCATGGCTGACAACGTTTCAAAGCAACTAACAGAAGAAGAACTCTTGGGGCTTTCACAGCCTGCTTCGATTCTTCTCCTTTTGGCTTCAGGCCGGAGGAATATTTATTTCATAGAAGGGAAATAAGACTTGAATGGAGCCTTCATGGCTGACTACATAATTAATTCCATGACAATGTCGAGGTCTTCTGGTGGCTTCATGCTGGAGAAGATTTCCTTTTCTGTCAAAAAAAGAAGTCTTTTGTGGCCCCCTACGGAGAGTTTCTATATTATTGCTTCTTCCAGAAAGGAATCCTGTGTAGCCTTCATGGCTAAACAACGTTTCAAAGCAACTAACAGAAGGAGGACTCCTGTGGCTTTCACAGCCTGCTTAGATTCTCCTCCTTTTGGCTTCAGGCTGGAGGAATATTTATTCATAGAAGGGAAATAAGACTTGAATGGAGCCTTCAATGCTGGCTGACTACATAATTTATTCCATAAAAAAGTTGAGGTCTTCTGGTGGCTTCATGCTGGAGACGATTTCCTTTTCTGTCAAAGAAAGAAGTCTTTTGTGGCCCCCTACGGAGAGTTCCTATATTGTTGCTTCTTCCAGAAAGGAATCCTGTGTAGCCTTCATGGCTAAACAACGTTTCAAAGCAACTAACAGAAGGACTCCTGTGGCTTTCACAGCCTGCTTAGATTCTCCTCCTTTTGGCTTCAGGCTGGAGGAATATTTATTTCATAGAAGGGATATAAGACTTTAATGGAGCCTTCATGGCTGGCTGACTACATAATTTATTCCATAAAACAGTTGAGGTCTTCTGGTGGCTTCATGCTGGAGAAGATTTCCTTTTCTGTGAAAGAAAGAAGTCTTTCGTGGCCCCCTACGGAGAATTCCTATATTGTTGCTTCTTCCAGAAAGGAATCCTGTGTAGCCTTCATAGATGACAACGTTTCAAAGCAACTAACAGAAGAAGAACTCTTGGGGATTTCACAGCCTGCTTAGATTCTCCTCCTTTTGGCTTCAAGCTGGAGGAATATTTATTTCATAGAAGGGAAATAAGACTTGAATGGAGCCTTCATGGCTGATTACATAATTTATTCCATAAAAAGTTGAGGTCTTCTGGTGGCTTCATGCTGGAGACGATTTCCTTTTCTGTGAAAGAAAGAAGTCTTTCGTGGCCCCCTACGGAGAATTCCTATATTGTTGCTTCTTCCAGAATGGAATACTGTGTAGCCTTCATGGCTGACAATGTTTCAAAGCAACTAACAGAAGGAGGACTCCTGTGGCTTTCACAGCCTGCTTAGATTCTCCTCCTTTTGGCTTCAGGCTGGAGGAATATTTATTTCATAGAAGGGATATAAGACTTTAATGGAGCCTTCATGGCTGACTACATAATTTGTTCCATAAAACAGTTGAGGTCTTCTGGTGGCTTCATGCTGGAGAAGATTTCCTTTTCTGTGAAAGAAAGAAGTCTTTTGTGGCCCCCTAAGGAGAGATCCTATATTGTTGCTTCTTCCAGAAAGGAATCCTGTGTAGCCTTCATGGCTAAACAACGTTTCAAAGCAACTAACAGAAGGATTCCTGTGGCTTTCACAGCCTGCTTAGATTCTCCTCCTTTTGGCTTCAGGCTGGTGGAATATTTATTTCATAGAAGGGAAATAAGACTTGAATGGAGCCTTCAAGGCTGGCTGACTACATCATTTATTCCATGACAATATTGAGGTCTTCTGGTGGCTTCATGCTGGAGAAGATTCCCTTTTCTGTCAAAGAAAGAAGTCTTTTGAGGCCCCATAAGGAGAGATACAATATTGTTGCTTCTTCCAGAATGGAATCCTGTGTAGCCTTCATGGCTGTCAACGTTTCAAAGCAACTAACAGAAGGAGGACTCCTTTGGCTTTCACAGCCTGCTTAGATTCTCCTCCTTTTGGCTTCAGGCTGGAGGAATATTTATTTCATAGAAGGGAAATAAGAATTTATTGGAGCCTTCAAGGCTGACTACATAATTTATTCCATAAAAAAGTTGAGGTCTTCTGGTGGCTTCATGCTGGAGGAGATTTCCTTTTCTGTGAAAGAAAGAAGTCTTTTGTGGCCCCCTATGGAGAGTTTCTATATTTTTGCTTCTTCCAGAAAGGAATTCTGTGTAGCCTTCATGGCTAAACAACGTTTCAAAGCAACTAACAGAAGGAGGACTCCTGTGGCTTTCACAGCCTGCTTAGATTCTCCTCCTTTTGGCTTCAGGCTGGAGGAATATTTATTTCATAGAAGGGAAATAAGACTTGAATGGAGCCTTCAAGGCTGGCTGACTACATAATTTATTCCATAAAAAAGTTGAGGTCTTCTGGTGGCTTCATGCTGGAGACGATTTCCTTTTCTGTCAAAGAAAGAAGTCTTTTGTGGCCCCCTACGGAGAGTTCCTATATTGTTGCTTCTTCCAGAAAGGAATCCTGTGTAGCCTTCATGGCTAAACAACGTTTCAAAGCAACTAACAGAAGGACTCCTGTGGCTTTCACAGCCTGCTTAGATTCTCCTCCTTTTGGCTTCAGGCTGGAGGAATATTTATTTCATAGAAGGGATATAAGACTTTAATGGAGCCTTCATGGCTGGCTGACTACATAATTTATTCCATGACAATATTGAGGTCTTCTGGTGGCTTCATGCTGGAGAAGATTTCCTTTTCTGTGAAAGAAAGAAGTCTTTCGTGGCCCCCTACGGAGAATTCCTATATTGTTGCTTCTTCCAGAAAGGAATCCTGTGTAGCCTTCATGGCTAAACAACATTTCAAAGCAACTAACAGAAGAAGAACTCTTGGGGATTTCACAGCCTGCTTAGATTCTCCTCCTTTTGGCTTCAAGCTGGAGGAATATTTATTTCATAGAAGGGAAATAAGACTTGAATGGAGCCTTCATGGCTGATTACATAATTTATTCCATAAAAAGTTGAGGTCTTCTGGTGGCTTCATGCTGGAGACGATTTCCTTTTCTGTGAAAGAAAGAAGTCTTTCGTGGCCCCCTACGGAGAATTCCTATATTGTTGCTTCTTCCAGAATGGAATACTGTGTAGCCTTCATGGCTGACAATGTTTCAAAGCAACTAACAGAAGGAGGACTCCTGTGGCTTTCACAGCCTGCTTAGATTCTCCTCCTTTTGGCTTCAGGCTGGAGGAATATTTATTTCATAGAAGGGATATAAGACTTGAATGGAGCCTTCATGGCTGACTACATAATTTATTCCATAAAACAGTTGAGGTCTTCTGGTGGCTTCATGCTGGAGAAGATTTCCTTTTCTGTGAAAGAAAGAAGTCTTTTGTGGCCCCCTAAGGAGAGATCCTATATTGTTGCTTCTTCCAGAAAGGAATCCTGTGTAGCCTTCATGGCTAAACAACATTTCAAAGCAACTAACAGAAGGACTCCTGTGGCTTTCACAGCCTGCTTAGATTCTCCTCCTTTTGGCTTCAGGCTGGAGGAATATTTATTCATAGAAGGGAAATAAGACTTGAATGGAGCCTTCAAGGCTGGCTGACTACATAATTTATTCCATAAAAAAGTTGAGGTCTTCTGGTGGCTTCATGCTGGAGACGATTTCCTTTTCTGTCAAAGAAAGAAGTCTTTTGTGGCCCCCTACGGAGAGTTCCTATATTGTTGCTTCTTCCAGAAAGGAATCCTGTGTAGCCTTCATGGCTAAACAACGTTTCAAAGCAACTAACAGAAGGACTCCTGTGGCTTTCACAGCCTGCTTAGATTCTCCTCCTTTTGGCTTCAGGCTGGAGGAATATTTATTTCATAGAAGGGATATAAGACTTTAATGGAGCCTTCATGGCTGGCTGACTACATAATTTATTCCATAAAACAGTTGAGGTCTTCTGGTGGCTTCATGCTGGAGAAGATTTCCTTTTCTGTGAAAGAAAGAAGTCTTTCGTGGCCCCCTACGGAGAATTCCTATATTGTTGCTTCTTCCAGAAAGGAATCCTGTGTAGCCTTCATGGCTGACAACGTTTCAAAGCAACTAACAGAAGAAGAACTCTTGGGGATTTCACAGCCTGCTTAGATTCTCCTCCTTTTGGCTTCAAGCTGGAGGAATATTTATTTCATAGAAGGGAAATAAGACTTGAATGGAGCCTTCATGGCTGATTACATAATTTATTCCATAAAAAGTTGAGGTCTTCTGGTGGCTTCATGCTGGAGACGATTTCCTTTTCTGTGAAAGAAAGAAGTCTTTCGTGGCCCCCTATGGAGAATTCCTATATTGTTGCTTCTTCCAGAATGGAATACTATGTAGCCTTCATGGCTGACAATGTTTCAAAGCAACTAACAGAAGGAGGACTCCTGTGGCTTTCACAGCCTGCTTAGATTCTCCTCCTTTTGGCTTCAGGCTGGAGGAATATTTATTTCATAGAAGGGATATAAGACTTGAATGGAGCCTTCATGGCTGACTACATAATTTATTCCATAAAACAGTTGAGGTCTTCTGGTGGCTTCATGCTGGAGAAGATTTCCTTTTCTGTGAAAGAAAGAAGTCTTTCGTGGCCCCCTACGGAGAATTCCTATATTGTTGCTTCTTCCAGAAAGGAATCCTGTGTAGCCTTCATGGCTGACAACGTTTCAAAGCAACTAACAGAAGAAGAACTCTTGGGGATTTCACAGCCTGCTTAGATTCTCCTCCTTTTGGCTTCAAGCTGGAGGAATATTTATTTCATAGAAGGGATATAAGACTTGAACGGAGCCTTCATGGCTGATTACATAATTTATTCCATAAAAAGTTGAGGTCTTCTGGTGGCTTCATGCTGGAGACGATTTCCTTTTCTGTGAAAGAAAGAAGTCTTTCCTGGCCCCCTACGGAGAATTCCTATATTGTTGCTTCTTCCAGAATGGAATACTGTGTAGCCTTCATGGCTGACAATGTTTCAAAGCAACTAACAGAAGGAGGACTCCTGTGGCTTTCACAGCCTGCTTAGATTCTCCTCCTTTTGGCTTCAGGCTGGAGGAATATTTATTTCATAGAAGGGATATAAGACTTGAATGGAGCCTTCATGGCTGACTACATAATTTATTCCATAAAACAGTTGAGGTCTTCTGGTGGCTTCATGCTGGAGAAGATTTCCTTTTCTGTGAAAGAAAGAAGTCTTTTGTGGCCCCCTAAGGAGAGATCCTATATTGTTGCTTCTTCCAGAAAGGAATCCTGTGTAGCCTTCATGGCTAAACAACGTTTCAAAGCAACTAACAGAAGGACTCCTGTGGCTTTCACAGCCTGCTTAGATTCTCCTCCTTTTGGCTTCAGGCTGGTGGAATATTTATTTCATAGAAGGGAAATAAGACTTGAATGGAGCCTTCAAGGCTGGCTGACTACATCATTTATTCCATGACAATATTGAGGTCTTCTGGTGGCTTCATGCTGGAGAAGATTTCCTTTTCTGTGAAAGAAAGAAATCTTTTGTGGCCCCCTAAGGAGAGATCCAATATTGTTGCTTCTTCCAGAATGGAATCCTGTGTAGCCTTCATGGCTGACAATGTTTCAAAGCAACTAACAGAAGGAGGACTCCTGTGGCTTTCACAGCCTGCTTAGATTCTCCTCCTTTTGCCTTCAGGCTGGAGGAATATTTATTTCATAGAAGGGATATAAGACTTGAATGGAGCCTTCATGGCTGACTACATAATTTATTCCATAAAACAGTTGAGGTCTTCTGGTGGCTTCATGCTGGAGAAGATTTCCTTTTCTGTGAAAGAAAGAAGTCTTTCGTGGCCCCCTACGGAGAATTCCTATATTGTTGCTTCTTCCAGAAAGGAATCCTGTGTAGCCTTCATGGCTGACAACGTTTCAAAGCAACTAACAGAAGAAGAACTCTTGGGGATTTCACAGCCTGCTTAGATTCTCCTCCTTTTGGCTTCAAGCTGGAGGAATATTTATTTCATAGAAGGGATATAAGACTTGAACGGAGCCTTCATGGCTGATTACATAATTTATTCCATAAAAAGTTGAGGTCTTCTGGTGGCTTCATGCTGGAGACGATTTCCTTTTCTGTGAAAGAAAGAAGTCTTTCCTGGCCCCCTACGGAGAATTCCTATATTGTTGCTTCTTCCAGAATGGAATACTGTGTAGCCTTCATGGCTGACAATGTTTCAAAGCAACTAACAGAAGGAGGACTCCTGTGGCTTTCACAGCCTGCTTAGATTCTCCTCCTTTTGGCTTCAGGCTGGAGGAATATTTATTTCATAGAAGGGATATAAGACTTGAATGGAGCCTTCATGGCTGACTACATAATTTATTCCATAAAACAGTTGAGGTCTTCTGGTGGCTTCATGCTGGAGAAGATTTCCTTTTCTGTGAAAGAAAGAAGTCTTTTGTGGCCCCCTAAGGAGAGATCCTATATTGTTGCTTCTTCCAGAAAGGAATCCTGCGTAGCCTTCATGGCTAAACAACGTTTCAAAGCAACTAACAGAAGGACTCCTGTGGCTTTCACAGCCTGCTTAGATTCTCCTCCTTTTGGCTTCAGGCTGGTGGAATATTTATTTCATAGAAGGGAAATAAGACTTGAATGGAGCCTTCAAGGCTGGCTGACTACATCATTTATTCCATGACAATATTGAGGTCTTCTGGTGGCTTCATGCTGGAGAAGATTTCCTTTTCTGTGAAAGAAAGAAATCTTTTGTGGCCCCCTAAGGAGAGATCCAATATTGTTGCTTCTTCCAGAATGGAATCCTGTGTAGCCTTCATGGCTGACAATGTTTCAAAGCAACTAACAGAAGGACTCCTGTGGCTTTCACAGCCTGCTTAGATTCTCCTCCTTTTGGCTTCAGGCTGGAGGAATATTTATTTCATAGAAGGGAAATAAGAATTTATTGGAGCCTTCAAGGCTGGCTGACTACATCATTTATTCCATGACAATGTTGAGGTCTTCTGGTGGCTTCATGCTGGAGAAGATTTCCTTTGCTGTCAAAGAAAGAAGTCTTTTGTGGCCCCCTAAGGGGAGTTCCTATATTGCTGCTTCTTCCAGAAAGGAATCCTGTGTAGCCTTCATGGCTGACAACGTTTCAAAGCAACTAACAGAAGAAGAACTCTTGGGGCTTTCACAGCCTGCTTCGATTCTTCTCCTTTTGGCTTCAGGCCGGAGGAATATTTATTTCATAGAAGGGAAATAAGACTTGAATGGAGCCTTCATGGCTGACTACATAATTAATTCCATGACAATGTCGAGGTCTTCTGGTGGCTTCATGCTGGAGAAGATTTCCTTTTCTGTCAAAAAAAGAAGTCTTTTGTGGCCCCCTACGGAGAGTTTCTATATTATTGCTTCTTCCAGAAAGGAATCCTGTGTAGCCTTCATGGCTAAACAACGTTTCTAAGCAACTAACAGAAGGAGGACTCCTGTGGCTTTCACAGCCTGCTTAGATTCTCCTCCTTTTGGCTTCAGGCTGGAGGAATATTTATTCATAGAAGGGAAATAAGACTTGAATGGAGCCTTCAATGCTGGCTGACTACATAATTTATTCCATAAAAAAGTTGAGGTCTTCTGGTGGCTTCATGCTGGAGACGATTTCCTTTTCTGTCAAAGAAAGAAGTCTTTTGTGGCCCCCTACGGAGAGTTCCTATATTGTTGCTTCTTCCAGAAAGGAATCCTGTGTAGCCTTCATGGCTAAACAACGTTTCAAAGCAACTAACAGAAGGACTCCTGTGGCTTTCACAGCCTGCTTAGATTCTCCTCCTTTTGGCTTCAGGCTGGAGGAATATTTATTTCATAGAAGGGATATAAGACTTTAATGGAGCCTTCATGGCTGGCTGACTACATAATTTATTCCATAAAACAGTTGAGGTCTTCTGGTGGCTTCATGCTGGAGAAGATTTCCTTTTCTGTGAAAGAAAGAAGTCTTTCGTGGCCCCCTACGGAGAATTCCTATATTGTTGCTTCTTCCAGAAAGGAATCCTGTGTAGCCTTCATAGATGACAACGTTTCAAAGCAACTAACAGAAGAAGAACTCTTGGGGATTTCACAGCCTGCTTAGATTCTCCTCCTTTTGGCTTCAAGCTGGAGGAATATTTATTTCATAGAAGGGAAATAAGACTTGAATGGAGCCTTCATGGCTGATTACATAATTTATTCCATAAAAAGTTGAGGTCTTCTGGTGGCTTCATGCTGGAGACGATTTCCTTTTCTGTGAAAGAAAGAAGTCTTTCGTGGCCCCCTACGGAGAATTCCTATATTGTTGCTTCTTCCAGAATGGAATACTGTGTAGCCTTCATGGCTGACAATGTTTCAAAGCAACTAACAGAAGGAGGACTCCTGTGGCTTTCACAGCCTGCTTAGATTCTCCTCCTTTTGGCTTCAGGCTGGAGGAATATTTATTTCATAGAAGGGATATAAGACTTTAATGGAGCCTTCATGGCTGACTACATAATTTGTTCCATAAAACAGTTGAGGTCTTCTGGTGGCTTCATGCTGGAGAAGATTTCCTTTTCTGTGAAAGAAAGAAGTCTTTTGTGGCCCCCTAAGGAGAGATCCTATATTGTTGCTTCTTCCAGAAAGGAATCCTGTGTAGCCTTCATGGCTAAACAACGTTTCAAAGCAACTAACAGAAGGATTCCTGTGGCTTTCACAGCCTGCTTAGATTCTCCTCCTTTTGGCTTCAGGCTGGTGGAATATTTATTTCATAGAAGGGAAATAAGACTTGAATGGAGCCTTCAAGGCTGGCTGACTACATCATTTATTCCATGACAATATTGAGGTCTTCTGGTGGCTTCATGCTGGAGAAGATTCCCTTTTCTGTCAAAGAAAGAAGTCTTTTGAGGCCCCATAAGGAGAGATACAATATTGTTGCTTCTTCCAGAATGGAATCCTGTGTAGCCTTCATGGCTGTCAACGTTTCAAAGCAACTAACAGAAGGAGGACTCCTTTGGCTTTCACAGCCTGCTTAGATTCTCCTCCTTTTGGCTTCAGGCTGGAGGAATATTTATTTCATAGAAGGGAAATAAGAATTTATTGGAGCCTTCAAGGCTGACTACATAATTTATTCCATAAAAAAGTTGAGGTCTTCTGGTGGCTTCATGCTGGAGGAGATTTCCTTTTCTGTGAAAGAAAGAAGTCTTTTGTGGCCCCCTATGGAGAGTTTCTATATTTTTGCTTCTTCCAGAAAGGAATTCTGTGTAGCCTTCATGGCTAAACAACGTTTCAAAGCAACTAACAGAAGGAGGACTCCTGTGGCTTTCACAGCCTGCTTAGATTCTCCTCCTTTTGGCTTCAGGCTGGAGGAATATTTATTTCATAGAAGGGAAATAAGACTTGAATGGAGCCTTCAAGGCTGGCTGACTACATAATTTATTCCATAAAAAAGTTGAGGTCTTCTGGTGGCTTCATGCTGGAGACGATTTCCTTTTCTGTCAAAGAAAGAAGTCTTTTGTGGCCCCCTACGGAGAGTTCCTATATTGTTGCTTCTTCCAGAAAGGAATCCTGTGTAGCCTTCATGGCTAAACAACGTTTCAAAGCAACTAACAGAAGGACTCCTGTGGCTTTCACAGCCTGCTTAGATTCTCCTCCTTTTGGCTTCAGGCTGGAGGAATATTTATTTCATAGAAGGGATATAAGACTTTAATGGAGCCTTCATGGCTGGCTGACTACATAATTTATTCCATGACAATATTGAGGTCTTCTGGTGGCTTCATGCTGGAGAAGATTTCCTTTTCTGTGAAAGAAAGAAGTCTTTCGTGGCCCCCTACGGAGAATTCCTATATTGTTGCTTCTTCCAGAAAGGAATCCTGTGTAGCCTTCATGGCTGACAACGTTTCAAAGCAACTAACAGAAGAAGAACTCTTGGGGATTTCACAGCCTGCTTAGATTCTCCTCCTTTTGGCTTCAAGCTGGAGGAATATTTATTTCATAGAAGGGAAATAAGACTTGAATGGAGCCTTCATGGCTGATTACATAATTTATTCCATAAAAAGTTGAGGTCTTCTGGTGGCTTCATGCTGGAGACGATTTCCTTTTCTGTGAAAGAAAGAAGTCTTTCGTGGCCCCCTACGGAGAATTCCTATATTGTTGCTTCTTCCAGAATGGAATACTGTGTAGCCTTCATGGCTGACAATGTTTCAAAGCAACTAACAGAAGGAGGACTCCTGTGGCTTTCACAGCCTGCTTAGATTCTCCTCCTTTTGGCTTCAGGCTGGAGGAATATTTATTTCATAGAAGGGATATAAGACTTGAATGGAGCCTTCATGGCTGACTACATAATTTATTCCATAAAACAGTTGAGGTCTTCTGGTGGCTTCATGCTGGAGAAGATTTCCTTTTCTGTGAAAGAAAGAAGTCTTTTGTGGCCCCCTAAGGAGAGATCCTATATTGTTGCTTCTTCCAGAAAGGAATCCTGTGTAGCCTTCATGGCTAAACAACGTTTCAAAGCAACTAACAGAAGGACTCCTGTGGCTTTCACAGCCTGCTTAGATTCTCCTCCTTTTGGCTTCAGGCTGGTGGAATATTTATTTCATAGAAGGGAAATAAGACTTGAATGGAGCCTTCAAGGCTGGCTGACTACATCATTTATTCCATGACAATATTGAGGTCTTCTGGTGGCTTCATGCTGGAGAAGATTTCCCTTTCTGTCAAAGAAAGAAGTCTTTTGTGGCCCCATAAGGAGAGATACAATATTGTTGCTTCTTCTAGAATGGAATCCTGTGTAGCCTTCATGGCTGTCAACGTTTCAAAGCAACTAACAGAAGGAGGACTCCTTTGGCTTTCACAGCCTGCTTAGATTCTCCTCCTTTTGGCTTCAGGCTGGAGGAATATTTATTTCATAGAAGGGAAATAAGAATTTATTGGAGCCTTCAAGGCTGACTACATAATTTATTCCATAAAAAAGTTGAGGTCTTCTGGTGGCTTCATGCTGGAGAAGATTTCCTTTTCTGTGAAAGAAAGAAGTCTTTTGTGGCCCCCTAAGGAGAGATCCTATATTGTTGCTTCTTCCAGAAAGGAATCCTGTGTAGCCTTCATGGCTAAACAACATTTCAAAGCAACTAACAGAAGGACTCCTGTGGCTTTCACAGCCTGCTTAGATTCTCCTCCTTTTGGCTTCAGGCTGGAGGAATATTTATTCATAGAAGGGAAATAAGACTTGAATGGAGCCTTCAAGGCTGGCTGACTACATAATTTATTCCATAAAAAAGTTGAGGTCTTCTGGTGGCTTCATGCTGGAGACGATTTCCTTTTCTGTCAAAGAAAGAAGTCTTTTGTGGCCCCCTACGGAGAGTTCCTATATTGTTGCTTCTTCCAGAAAGGAATCCTGTGTAGCCTTCATGGCTAAACAACGTTTCAAAGCAACTAACAGAAGGACTCCTGTGGCTTTCACAGCCTGCTTAGATTCTCCTCCTTTTGGCTTCAGGCTGGAGGAATATTTATTTCATAGAAGGGATATAAGACTTTAATGGAGCCTTCATGGCTGGCTGACTACATAATTTATTCCATAAAACAGTTGAGGTCTTCTGGTGGCTTCATGCTGGAGAAGATTTCCTTTTCTGTGAAAGAAAGAAGTCTTTCGTGGCCCCCTACGGAGAATTCCTATATTGTTGCTTCTTCCAGAAAGGAATCCTGTGTAGCCTTCATGGCTGACAACGTTTCAAAGCAACTAACAGAAGAAGAACTCTTGGGGATTTCACAGCCTGCTTAGATTCTCCTCCTTTTGGCTTCAAGCTGGAGGAATATTTATTTCATAGAAGGGAAATAAGACTTGAATGGAGCCTTCATGGCTGATTACATAATTTATTCCATAAAAAGTTGAGGTCTTCTGGTGGCTTCATGCTGGAGACGATTTCCTTTTCTGTGAAAGAAAGAAGTCTTTCGTGGCCCCCTATGGAGAATTCCTATATTGTTGCTTCTTCCAGAATGGAATACTGTGTAGCCTTCATGGCTGACAATGTTTCAAAGCAACTAACAGAAGGAGGACTCCTGTGGCTTTCACAGCCTGCTTAGATTCTCCTCCTTTTGGCTTCAGGCTGGAGGAATATTTATTTCATAGAAGGGATATAAGACTTGAATGGAGCCTTCATGGCTGACTACATAATTTATTCCATAAAACAGTTGAGGTCTTCTGGTGGCTTCATGCTGGAGAAGATTTCCTTTTCTGTGAAAGAAAGAAGTCTTTTGTGGCCCCCTAAGGAGAGATCCTATATTGTTGCTTCTTCCAGAAAGGAATCCTGTGTAGCCTTCATGGCTAAACAACATTTCAAAGCAACTAACAGAAGGAGGACTCCTTTGGCTTTCACAGCCTGCTTAGATTCTCCTCCTTTTGGCTTCAGGCTGGAGGAATATTTATTTCATAGAAGGGAAATAAGACTTGAATGGAGCCTTCAAGGCTGGCTGACTACATAATTTATTCCATAAAAAAGTTGAGGTCTTCTGGTGGCTTCATGCTGGAGACGATTTCCTTTTCTGTCAAAGAAAGAAGTCTTTTGTGGCCCCCTACTGAGAGTTCCTATATTGTTGCTTCTTCCAGAAAGGAATCCTGTGTAGCCTTCATGGCTAAACAACGTTTCAAAGCAACTAACAGAAGGACTCCTGTGGCTTTCACAGCCTGCTTAGATTCTCCTCCTTTTGGCTTCAGGCTGGAGGAATATTTATTTCATAGAAGGGATATAAGACTTTAATGGAGCCTTCATGGCTGGCTGACTACATAATTTATTCCATAAAACAGTTGAGGTCTTCTGGTGGCTTCATGCTGGAGAAGATTTCCTTTTCTGTGAAAGAAAGAAGTCTTTCGTGGCCCCCTACGGAGAATTCCTATATTGTTGCTTCTTCCAGAAAGGAATCCTGTGTAGCCTTCATGGCTGACAACGTTTCAAAGCAACTAACAGAAGAAGAACTCTTGGGGATTTCACAGCCTGCTTAGATTCTCCTCCTTTTGGCTTCAAGCTGGAGGAACATTTATTTCATAGAAGGGAAATAAGACTTGAATGGAGCCTTCATGGCTGATTACATAATTTATTCCATAAAAAGTTGAGGTCTTCTGGTGGCTTCATGCTGGAGACGATTTCCTTTTCTGTGAAAGAAAGAAGTCTTTCGTGGCCCCCTATGGAGAATTCCTATATTGTTGCTTCTTCCAGAATGGAATACTGTGTAGCCTTCATGGCTGACAATGTTTCAAAGCAACTAACAGAAGGAGGACTCCTGTGGCTTTCACAGCCTGCTTATATTCTCCTCCTTTTGGCTTCAGGCTGGAGGAATATTTATTTCATAGAAGGGATATAAGACTTGAATGGAGCCTTCATGGCTGACTACATAATTTATTCCATAAAACAGTTGAGGTCTTCTGGTGGCTTCATGCTGGAGAAGATTTCCTTTTCTGTGAAAGAAAGAAGTCTTTTGTGGCCCCCTAAGGAGAGATCCTATATTGTTGCTTCTTCCAGAAAGGAATCCTGTGTAGCCTTCATGGCTAAACAACATTTCAAAGCAACTAACAGAAGGACTCCTGTGGCTTTCACAGCCTGCTTAGATTCTCCTCCTTTTGGCTTCAGGCTGGAGGAATATTTATTTCATAGAAGGGATATAAGACTTGAATGGAGCCTTCAAGGCTGGCTGACTACATAATTTATTCCATAAAAAAGTTGAGGTCTTCTGGTGGCTTCATGCTGGAGAAGATTTCCTTTTCTGTCAAAGAAAGAAGTCTTTTGTGGCCCCCTATGGAGAGTTCCCATATTGTTGCTTCTTCCAGAAAGGAATCCTGTGTTGCCTTCATGGCTAAACAACATTTCAAAGCAACTAACAGAAGGACTCCTGTGGCTTTCACAGCCTGCTTAGATTCTCCTCCTTTTGGCTTCAGGCTGGAGGAATATTTATTTCATAGAAGGGATATAAGACTTGAATGGAGCCTTCATGGCTGACTACATAATTTATTCCATAAAAAAGTTGAGGTCTTCTGGTGGCTTCATGCTGGAGAAGATTTCCTTTTCTGTGAAAGAAAGAAGTCTTTTGTGGCCCCCTAAGGAGAGTTCCTATATTGTTGCTTCTTCCAGAAAGGAATCCTGTGTAGCCTTCATGGCTAAACAACATTTCAAAGCAACTAACAGAAGGACTCCTGTGGCTTTCACAGCCTGCTTAGATTCTCCTCCTTTTGGCTTCAGGCTGGAGGAATATTTATTTCATAGAAGGGAAATAAGACTTGAATGGAGCCTTCAAGGCTGGCTGACTACATAATTTATTCCATAAAAAAGTTGAGGTCTTCTGGTGGCTTCATGCTGGAGAAGATTTCCTTTTCTGTCAAAGAAAGAAGTCTTTTGTGGCCCCCTATGGAGAATTCCTATATTGTTGCTTCTTCCAGAATGGAATACTATGTAGCCTTCATGGCTGACAATGTTTCAAAGCAACTAACAGAAGGAGGACTCCTGTGGCTTTCACAGCCTGCTTAGATTCTCCTCCTTTTGGCTTCAGGCTGGAGGAATATTTATTTCATAGAAGGGAAATAAGACTTGAATGGAGCCTTCAAGGCTGGCTGCCTCCATAATTTATTACAGGAAAATGTGGCGGTCTTCTGGTGGCTTCACGCTGGAGAAGATTTCCTTTTCTGTGAAAGAAAGAAGTCTTTTGTGGCCCCATAAGGAGAGTTTCTATATTGTTGCTTCTTCCAGAAAGGAATCCTGTGTAGCCTTCATGGCTAAACAACGTTTCAAAGCAACTAACAGAAGGACTCCTGTGGCTTTCACAGCCTGCTTAGATTCTCCTCCTTTTGGCTTCAGGCTGGTGGAATGTTTATTTCATAAAAGGGAAATAAGACTTGAATGGAGCCTTCAAGGCTGGCTGACTACATCATTTATTCCATGACAATATTGAGGTCTTCTGGTGGCTTCATGCTGGAGAAGATTTCCTTTTCTGTCAAAGAAAGAAGTCTTTTGTGGCCCCATAAGGAGAGTTCCTATATTGTTGCTTCTTCCAGAAAGGAATCCTGTGTAGCCTTCATGGCTGACAACGTTTCAAAGCAACTAACAGAAGAAGTACTCTTGGGGATTTCACAGCCTGCTTAGATTCTCCTCCTTTTGGCTTCAAGCTGGAGGAATATTTATTTCATAGAAGGGATATAAGACTTTAATGGAGCCCTCAAGGCTGGCTGACTACATCATTTATTCCATGACAATATTGAGGTCTTCTGGTGGCTTCATGCTGGAGAAGATTTCCTTTTCTGTCAAAGAAAGAAGTCTTTCATGGCCCCCTACGGAGAGATCCAATATTGTTGCTTCTTCCAGAATGGAATCCTGTGTAGCCTTCATGGCTGACAACGTTTCAAAGCAACTAACAGAACAAGGACTCTTGGGGATTTCACAGCCTTTCTTAGATTCTCCTCCTTTTGGCTTCAGGCCTAAGGAATTTTTATTTCATAGAAGGGATATAAGACTTGAATGGAGCCTTCATGTCTGACTACATAATTTATTCCATAAGAAAGTTGAGGTTTTCTGGTGGCTCCATGCTGGAGAAGATTTCCCTTTCTGTAAAAGAAAAGTCTATAGTTGCTCCCTAAGGAGAGATCCAATATTGTTCCTTCTTTCAGAAAGGAATCCTTTGTAGCCTTCTTGGCTCACCACGTTTCAAAGCAACTAAGAGGAGAAGGACTCCTGTGGCTTTCATAGCCTGATAAGATTCTTCTCCTTTTGACTTCAGGCCTGAGGAATGTTTATTTTATAAAAGCGAAATAAGACTTGATTGGAGCCATCAATGCTGTCTACAAAATTTATTACGTTAAAAAGTTGAGGTCTTCTGGTTGGTTCCTGCTGGAGAAGATTTCCTTTTCTGTAAAATAAAGAATTCTATTGTGGCCTTCAAGGCTACCGCATTGTATGAATTTTTCTTAATCTCTGTGTGGGTCACATTCATGGACATTGCTCTTGCTCTCAGCCATAGTTTGGAAACTTCTTGAGGAAGGTATTGGGTGGGAAAGTTTCCTCTCCTTCATAATTTTTTTTTTTCAGCCCTTGCTTTTCTTGACAGGTCAGTGCTGTGCCCTAAGCCTCAACCGTCATATCAGCCACACACAAGATAGGTGCTCTTAACAGAAAGGGAGAAAGTTACCTAATAATATTTTAAATGTGTAAATAAAGTAAGAAGGGTGTTCAATAAAAAATAAAATAATAAATGTCTTAAATATAATTAATTAAGCTAAAATTAATGAATGGTTAAATAAATAACTATAATCATTATTAATAACTTTTTATAATTAAATAATTTACTTACTAAATGACTAACATTCTAGAAGTAACTCAGAAACCATGTATTGTTGCTGTGCTGTCCCAACCAGCACATCTGGAGGGAGGAGACTTTCCCACCTGAGTTCCTGCTCCAGAAGTTTCCAAATCGTGACTGAAGCAGGGGTGAAGTCCATCATGGTGACTCTGGGAGAACAACAGTTAATAGCTGAGCCACCATTTGTTTCCTGTAAAAAAATAAACAAGTGTGTGCTGGCTGCTTGAAGCCTGTTGCTCTTTGCTTAGATAGAAAGCCAGTGAGATGGTTTCTGTACCTGACAACTTTTTTCCTAAATGACAGAGCAGCAAGAAATGCTGTGCTGGTGAAAAGCCTCGCATATGTTAATGGACAATAACAAGGCAGGGAATCTCTTTTGGGCTACGGTCTGGCCAGTTCCTCCCATAGTCTGTGCAAGAACTCTGAAAGACTCCTCTGTGCCTGTGACTTGCTGTCAGCATTTGAACCTGGGGCTGATTGATTCGCATCAGGAGGAACTTCATTCCAGTAGGGTAAGCCACTCTTCACTCAGTATTCAACAGAGAGGGACTTCCTGTCTTTGTTGGAATGAATGTCCAGAATATTTTAAAATTGTTAAGCCACTTCTTTAAAAAAAGATATACAGGAAAGTTACTTTAAGCACTGTGAGAATTATCTAACTAAGGTTGAGTAAGCTTATGTTTTTTTCTGTATTATTTTAGAGAAGAAATAGAAGTGTCCATACATCTTCTTGTGGCATGTGTGTAGAAGATTTTATTGCCTCTACAAGAACAGGAGGCTTTGTCTGGCTTTAACTTTCAAGAGGTTTATTCTGTATTAAGCAAGTGGGATTCTTGTGAAGGCTTCGTACCAGACCCTTGTTTATTAGATAAAAAATGTTGAGATATTCTGGTGGCTTCATGCCTGAGAAGATTTCCTTATCTGTGCAAGAAAGAGGAATTTATTGGTACCCTAAAGACTGTTCATAGATTATTGTATCTAAACCAGAGGGGAGTCCTGTGCAGCCTTCGCAGCTGACAACGTTTCTGTGCAAGTAACAGAAGCAGGAGTCTTGTAGCTTTCACAGGAATTGAACCTGTAAACCTATATTCTTCCACTCTCTCCCTGGGGACCTGTCCTCTTTTTGCATGACTGCTAAATTTTCTGAGGAGGGATTTTGTCAAAAGGTTTTTTTGAAGTCCAAGAATGTCTCCTGGATTGTCTTTATACATGTGTTTTCAGTTCAGAAAAAAGATCTATGGGGGGAAATGCTGGTAGTTTGTAAAATTATCTCTCAGTAATGCTTCCTTTATGTGTTCAATCTTTCATTAATTACAGTTTCCAGCACTTTAGCTGGAACAGACTAACTAAACTGGTCTATAATTTCCTGCATCTTCTTGAGATTCCCCCCCACACCTTAGCTTTTAATAACTTTAAATTCACAACCTTCTAATTATAAGGGAGGATGATTTTAGCAGCCGGATGCATGATTCCGTTACAAGTTTAGGAATTTTGCATTTGTGACCTCTAAGTGCATTTGGGCATATGCTGTTTGGACCCAGTGACTTTTTAGATTTTAATTTATCCATCAGCCTCAGAACTTCATCTCAGAATCTTCAAAGATTATATCTCAGTCTTTTTTTCCTTTTCAGGTGATGTAGTACTTTCCAAAGTGGACAGATTCTCCAAGGTGAAAACAGCAGTCTAGAAAATCATGTTGAAAATGGAGATGAAGCTGAAGAGCCTAACGGGTTTTACCAGCATATCACACATCCTGTTTTGCAATAAACTTTTTCAAAGGCTCATATTCAACAGAGCATTCACTGTAATAAAAATATGAATATCAATAAATTCAAAAGGTTCCGTCTCGTAAAGATACTGTCCTTATTCATACTAAACCCACAGTTATTTACTTACAGCCTGTAGGCACATTCTGTTGCAACACAAAGTTGGTCTAAAGCTGACCAGCGAAGCTGTATGAGGCAACTTTTGCAATTCTCATTTAGGCAGCCATCAATTTTCTAACTCCTGACATTTTAAAGAAACAGACACAATTTCATAAAAAACACAAATAGTTTCATTATTTCATCCATATGGGGCAAGAGAATTTAATCTTAAAACCCATTCAGACTATTTGTAATTTTTGTTGTATATCATAATTAAGAGAAGCATTTATAACGCATAGTACTGAGATCTTAAAGTCTCTGCAGTCCTGATGGCACTGTATAAAATGAGAAACTAGGGGGGGCTTCTGTTCTTATTCTTAATTCTTGATATGTTCTTGAATTCCAATATTTAATGGTCAGGAAGTGCTTCCTACATATAACAAAGGGCAACTACACTGTATCACATAAACCACATTGAGGGTGTTCAATATATTGTCGAAGGCTTTCACGGCCGGAGAACGATGGTTGTTGTGGGTTTTCTGGGCTGTATTGCCGTGGTCTTGGCATTGTAGTTCCTGACGTTTTGCCAGCCGCTGTGGCTGGCATCTTCAGAGGTGTAGCACCAAAAGACAGACTGTGACACTGAGAGATCTGTCTTTTGGTGCTACACCTCTGAAGATGCCAGTCCCAGCTGCTGGCGAAACATCAGGAACTACAATGCCAAGTCCATGACTGTACAGCCAGGAAAATCCACAACAACCACATTGGGGGTCTTACACATAGAGAAAGAAGAATTATATAAGGGTTTGTTTGTCTTGGGGTTCGTGATAAGTGAAACCTTAATGGAAAGACTGCATATATTACAATTTCCACAAGGGAAATGTCCTTTTGGTTGTTGCACTGTTTTTGTAGAATCCTGCAAATTAGACTGTACAAGGATATCCCTCAGATTCCTTGATCTCCTATATCCAATAGTGGGTGAGCCAGCTATGTCCCTCACAATATGTCAGTGTTTGCGTGTAGTTCTACTGATGCCCAACGACAATGGGGTGTAGTTGATTGCCCATCTAATTCTGCTGTCCAGTTCTCTATTTTTAGGGGCAAGCAACAAGCTCTGGGGTATATGAGCTGCTTTTCTATTAGCTTCTTGAATGATCCTCATAGGGTAACCCTGTGCCAAGAAAGAGCTATCTAGAGTTTTGCTTCTGCTCACAAAACCCGTGTTTCTGAATGAGTTTCTATCCTTAGGTAATGCCTGTTGGTATATTCCTTCTCAGATGTCCTGGGTGAAAGGATGAGAAGTGTAGGAAGGAGCATCTATCTGTCAGTTTCTTAAAGGCAGACAGATCTCTGGCCCATTTGCAGTAAGACACAAGTACTTAGTCAAATGGATTTTATTCAGAAATCAGATCAGTTCCATATACAGGTCCATAGGACTACTTAGAAGCAAGGCAGGCATCTAAGCAGCATGAGAAGTTGACAGGAATGACATGTGAGAGACACTTCTCTTTTACCCTTCTAGTTTACTCCTTTCTCCCCCCTCCCAACTGTAAACAATACTTTGGCACTTTCTTTGTGTGAGAACATTTCATATATCTCTGATATCACGATGAGTTACTAGGAAGCAAGACACAGCACTGTTTGCAAATGAGCACAAGGTCATAAACACTGGAAGCTGTTATAGTCCAACAGATAAACACCTGTGAAAGCCTGAGAAAGATAAGTTATGACACTGGCAAAGTGATATTGAGCTATAGCTAGATACACTGTGTTCAGCAGAACAGAATCAAAATTGGCATGGATGGGGCTCAGACATGACAAGGAGAGTGTGCTGGAGGAAGAGGAAGAGACTGTGGTGGAAGAGCCCACATCTCAGCCCCTTCATCCTCATCCATCTCCAACTGCCCAGCCAAGAGTGGGACACAGTGTGTCTGGACTGAGCACCTCACAGGAGATGTTTGCGGAGGGGCCTGTAAACGCCTCCCCTGTGTGGCGTGGAGCCCCATTACCTCCGATTTCTGGAATCCAGAGAATGGAGGAGCCCCAGTTTGCCCAGTGCTGGCATTGTAGGCAATGGATCAGTCATGGTAGGGATGTGAACTATCTCTCCATGTCCGGAATGCGGAACCACCTGAAGAGGCAACACCAGGCGGTGGTTCTTCGGGGGGAGAGTTCAAGTGGTGCCACATGGATGCCAGCTAACCAGAAGAAGGCAGGCTCCTCTGGTGCTCTCTCCCCATGGATTCCTGTAGGGCAGGGATGCCAAGCCTCTCTGCCAGAGATGCTTGGTGCGCTGGCCCCTAGTGTGCCCACAGAGGGGATCCAAAAGGTGACCCAGTGCATCACACGCCACATTGTCAATATGATTGCTGTCGATGGTCAGCCTTTCTCCCTAGTGGATGACTTCGGCTTCAGTGGGCTGCTCCAAGATGCCTTTCCTTGGTATGCTGTCCCTGCTCACATGACGTTGAGCAGGGCAGTGGTGCCCTTGTTTTACAGGGCTGCCAGGGACCACATGAAGGCACAGCTGTCCTGCGTTGCTGGGAGAACTGTGCACTTCACGTCCGACATCTGGACCTGCCCAAGTATGCAGCATGTGTACCTCTTGCTTACTGCACACTGGTGGCAACCCGAAGACCTTCAGGGTGGGGGTGAGGTGTCCAGAGTTAGGCAGGGAAGGATGGGAGACCACTGGGCCAGCTACTGCAAGGGCTTGCTCTACTCTGAGGTTCTCGATGTGTCACACACGACAGAGAACATTGCGGCCACCTTGAGGAGGGAGTTGGATGGCTGGATAGGCGAGGGCACCGTCACCATGGGATGCATGGTGACGGATGGTGGCCAGAACTTGAGGGCAGCGGCACAGCAGGTGAGCCACAAGTGCATTTACTGTGCGGCTCCCAAACTTCACCTAGTGGTGAAAGCTGTGCTTGGGGTGGGCTCCTTCCCAGAACCCCATGACTCGTGACTTCCAGTATCTCCTGCAGAAATATTGGAGGCTCACAAGTCACTTCTCGCGCAGTGTGAAATCCACTCATGAACTGCGCCAGAAGCAGGCCAGGACAGGCGTGCCAGAGCATGTCCTGATCTCTGACATAGTCACTCGCTGGAACTCCACCTGTGCCATGCTGGAGCACCTGGTGGAGCAGCAGGCTGCACTTGAGGCGTGGCTCTCAGAGAGCGGTGCTGCAAGTCAGGTGGGTGAGTTCAGCCAGGAGGATTGGCTCACCGTATCCCTGACAGTGGAGGTCCTGAAGCCCTTCAAGGACTTTACTGTAGTGGTCTCATCTGACACAGCGACCCTGGGTCTGGTCATTCCTCTGGTGCACACACTCCACAATTCATTGGCCTCCTTTGTGGACCCAGATGCACTACGTGCAGACAGTGTTCCAGCGGTGCGCATGCTCATGAGAAGGCTGCAGCAGGGCATAGCTGCCAGGCTAATGCCTCCCATGCAGAAGGAGTCGTACATGTTGGCGAACATGTGTGACCTATGCATTAAGGGCGCTTTTGCCGAGCGGGACAGGATCCTCACCCAAGCCAGAAATGCCATTTGTGGGCGGGTGAGGCGTGGGCAAGCCAAGAGGGGCCACCTGTCATCAGAGGGGACGTGTGAGGGGCCCAGCCCTGCGGGTCCCTCTCACGCCCCTTCTGAGCAGGCTTCCCCCATGGCAACCACCAGGATGTCCATGGAGATGGAGATGCTCCGGCGGCCCCTCGGCCCCTCTGGGATTGTGAGTCATGTGAGAGAGGATTCGGCGAAGGCAGTGGTCAGTGATTACCTTGCGGAGCCCTGTGAGTTGCTGTCCACCGATCCACTGAGCTACTGGACCAAGAAGGAGGCAGTCTGGCTGGACCGCTCCCTTGAGGCATAGCGACTCCTCTCGTGCCCTCCAACGAGCGTGGAGAGTGAGTGCATCTTTTCCTATGCGGGCGACATTGTCAGCCCACATCGCTCTCGCCTTCTCCCATGGAGAGTTGAGCAGTTGGTCTTCCTGAAGGGCAACTCTTGGCTCTTCGATTTCTCAGGAGTGAACTTCCAGAGTGAATGAGGTGAGCCCTCCTTGTGGCCTGCATCCTCTGAGAGTCTAGGACCTGGGGAATCATGCTCTTCCCTACATTAAACTTTTAGGAGTAGAAAAAAGTCCAGAAGGAGGAGGGTGGAACTCAGTGACCAAGGGAATGCACCCTGCAATTTGCCCCCCCCCCACATGGGAAAAATAACCAAAACTATCACAGACCCTGTGGGCACAAATTTATTCTGATAATTAATAACATGCCCCAGAAATGTCGATTGCCACTGGAGGGAGAGGCAGGTTAGATAGGGACTGGTTAGGTTAGGGACTCAGCAAGAAACTCAGAGTAGCAGCCAAACTAGCTATGCTGCTGTTGTTTAATGTTGTTTCAAGCTGTTAAAATGTTTATGTTGAAGGGGTGGGGGAGGAGTGGGGTTAGTAGGAATGGTGTGGGTGGGCACCAGCTGATGATGAAGGCTACATCCCAACACTGCCTCACAGGTAGTTTCCAGTTCAGCCTTAAGCTGGCGGGGGTGGGTGGGAGGGAACCTCTGCAACCGTGCTCTGGAAATGCCGTTGTGTTGTGCTTGTGGCCAAGTACTGTTCTGCTCTGTGGTGTTTCCCCACTGGCTGAACTGAAAGCCCAGCTACAGGAAATGACAATGGTTCTACTGGACTAAGTTGCAAGGGTGTCCCCCCAGTTCGCTTTGGGTTGGGAGGAATGGATGCTTGCCTTCATGCTGTGCCAAGAAATAAAGTGTTTTTGCAAGAAACTCTGTGTGTTTTTGTGATTCTCTGGTTTGAAGTAAGCTGAGGTACTATTGTGTGGGAGGCTGTTGTGATGTGTCACATTAGTGTGCCTTTAATGATGTAACTAAAAGCTAAAAAATAAAGTTTTTTGAACTTGATTCAATGTGTGTTGTGTGTTATTCTCTGGTGTGAAGGTTAGTTCCCATCATAGGGAACAATGGGGAGGGACTGGCCCGCCCGCTCTGGGGGTGGTGGGGAACTTGGGGGTGCATGCCTGTGGTTCAGGTGTGCTTTCCCAGGGACAAGCTTGCACTCAGAGGAGTGCCCTCCATTATGGCACCCCTGGGCTGTGCACAATTGCCCTGGGAAAGAGAGTTTAAAAGTTCCCATCATAGGAAACAATGGGGGACAGTTGGCCAGCCTGCTCTTGGGGTAGGGGCCAGTATGGGAATGTTGGGGAGGGTGTCTTTGGGTCTGTGTGGGGCTGTGGGGGGTGGATTTAAAAGGGGGACTGTGCCTGTGGCCATAGATGACACATTTCATCTGTTCCTGCTGTGGGAGTGTGGATTTTCCCATAACAGGAACCAATGGAGAGTGGCTGGCCAGTTACTGCAGGGGTGATTAGGTTTTTTTGGGGGGGGGAAGTGTGGTTCTAATGAATTGGTTGGGCTAGCCGAACTGTGGCTGTGGCCATTGGCAGCCCCAATCTATGTGTTTCTGCTGTGTGGAAGTCTTCCCCACAGTAGAAATAAAATTCTGTGGTGGGAGAACCACATTGGGGGGGCATGATATGCCCCCCAAAGTCCAATCTCCTTGGAACTTGGGGGAGGGTGGGAGGAGAGGTAGGAGCAGGTCCCCTGAAAATTGGATGCATTTTGCTTGCAAAATGCCACCCCAAGCCACCTAGAAAGGTCACTTGTTTTTCCTGATAGGGAATAATGGAGAGTGGAGGAGGATGGGGGGACCTTCTAAAGTTCAAATTCTCTGAAATTTGGGGAGTCATTAGAGGAGAGTTAGGAGAAGGTCCCCACCAAGATTGGTTTGCTTTGTAAAGAAAATGCCCCCCCCGGCTCCCGGAAAGCTGGGAGCATGTTCCCCATTGAAAACAATGGCCGAACCTTTATGACGCAAACCCGAATCTTTCTGAATTGGGTATTCCGAAGCGGCTTGCCACTTCAGACTCCCTTTATTCCGGATCTTTTTCCCGATTCGGGTATTCCAAATCAGGAAATCCGAATCGCCCTGGTCCTGTACACCCCTAGTTCCCAGTTCTTTTCACTAGATGGCACTAAAGCACCAGGATTGTTTGGAGGGGCTGCTGCTATTGTGCTGTGTTGGAAGAACAGCCGGATGTGCAAGTGAGCAGAGACAGGTGTGCTGGCAGGCTGGGATGATGAAGCAGCCCAAGAGTTACTGATAGCAATGCCTGCCCTAATTCCTGCAAGGAGAGATAAGTTTGGACCTGCACTGCACCCAGTTTCCTTTTGGCCCTAGGTGCTCTTCATCTGTATCTAAACTCATATGACCTGGAAAAGGCTTATTTAAAGATAAGAAAACTGGGAATCAAGGATGATAGAGCAGTGTGACTGTAAATGAAAGGCAAATAAAAGGGTTTTTTAATTTTTAATTTATTTTTTATTTATATCCCATCACATTCTCCAATAGGGACCCAAGGTGGCTTACATAATTCTCCTCTCCTCCTGTGAGGTAGGTTAGGCCAAGAATGTGTGACTGGCCCAAGGTCACCCAGTGAGCTTTCATGGAAGAGTGGGGATTTGAACCTGGACCTCCCAGATCTTAGTCTAGCACTCTAACCATTACACAAAACTGTCCTTTCAAGAAACGGCAAAACAGCTGACAAGCCTATTGCAAGACCTCTGTTGTAATCTCATGCCCTCTTATTCAGGAGCTAGCCCCACTATACAAGACTTTCTTCTGAGTAAACACATCCAGATTGTGCTGAACAGAAAGGAATGGCAGGAGATGAGCCTAACAAGAAAAGCTGGTGCTCAGAGCTAATATGTTGTGATGGCCCCAAAGGTAGGCCTGACTTCCACAAACTTCCTGAACATTCCTATGCTTTTGTTTCCACAAGGAAAAAGCACTACAAAGCAAACCATCACCATATTGCAAAAAGACACCAGAGTTCGAAGTCACAGACAAAAACAATTTTTAGCATTACAAGAATAACAAAGCTAAATGTGGTCGGGAGTTATTAATCCTTAGAAGTGCAGCTAAAAGTTTCTTGAAAGCAAATATTTCCATTAATGCTGCCTTTATAGGGATAGAGGAGACCCGGAAATACAGTGAGGCAACAGAGCTTTTAAGAGCTAGAATCCACTTTATTTTCTTATCCTCAAAGTTGTCCTCTGGGATTCAGCAAAAGCTTGTGGGTATCTCCTAATATCATCTATTGAAAAGCCACATTTCCTTTATATTTGTAGGTGTATGCCAAAAGCACACTTGATCCAGGTTGACTCAAAAGCATAGGCAATGCTTTTGGTAATCACCCTGATGCTGTGGAACTCCCTTCCCCATGAAGTTCCTCTTATACCTGTCTCCTTTCCTTGATTTTTCCTGGAGGCAGGCTGAAGTTGAGTTATCTCACAAAGCATTTATGATGTGAGGACAATTCACTGCTGATCTTTGGGCTTTTGATGCTTGTAATAGTGTTTTGTATCCCTTCTCCTCTGTTTCTCCCTTTAAGGATTTAAAGGGGTCCTGCTCTGCCTTTGTTATTCCTTGGCTTCATTTCCACTGTGACAAGAAGGCACAAATTAACTCTTGCAGGATAGCAGAGAAGCCCATTTTATTCACTTTGTTTAAAATGGTGGTATCTTTTATTCCTAGTTTTCAGGAATATAAAACTTTACGGTGCTTGCAGCCAACCTTCATACTTTGCTTTGTCTTTTATGGCTCCCTCTACAGATATTTCTTACACATAAATAAGACTACACTTGCCTAAGAAGCCACAGCCACTCGGAGCAGTTTCATTAATGAGTCTTTGCCTATGAATCTTCCTTTCATTCATAACAAGTCCTGAGATTGGACTGGTTCTGCAGCATCCATGAAGCTTCTCAGCAGGAGAGGAGGAGGAGTGGCTCAAGAACTAACAGAGCATAGCGGTGAAGAGAAGGAATTGTGATCCGGATCCATGGTTCACCTCTCTGCCATAAGCTCCCCAGGTGGCCTTGGGCAAGCCCCTTTCTGTCAGCCCCAGGACAACATGGGGCGATTACACATGTGACAGAAATGTCTGTCTGTCTTCCTGATCCAACCATCTCTCAACCCCTCTCTAGCGCTTCTAGTGCTCCTCTCATGTGCATGAGGAACCGGCGGTTCTAAAAGATGAGCAGATTTGCTAAGAATCCTGGGAAGCCCAAATCTTGCCAGGAAACAGACCTCATGAAGAGTTTGGTGACGCCTTAAAGATGAACACATTCATTGTGGCAGAAGCTGCCATGAGCCAGTGCCCACTCACTGGGTTAGTCTTTCAGGCATCGCGCACTGCAGGGCTCCTCCTCTGGAATTGGTCTGGGCCGAGAGAATGCAGCTCCGCAGCCTGCTGCTCTCCCTTGGACTTTGGCAGCCTCCCTCTCACTCCCAAACACAGATGGTCCTTGTAGTACTGAGGAAAAGGCATTCACTATCACAAAGATCTTTATGATATGTCTTCACGGGACTGCGTCCTGGCATCAGGGAAAAGCCTGATTCAGTTCAAGTCCAGCATTAATAGGAGTCAGGGATATATAAGAGTTTAAAATCTTCCTTTATGCAATCATAACCCATGAAGGAGAGAAAGCGCCGCTTATAGAAATATGAAGACTGCCTGGGTTGGATAAGATCAAAACAGTCTTCCCAGAGAAGGCTTCCCCCATGGTTTGTCTTCAGCAGCTTGTGTTCAGAGATACATTGCCTTTGAACATGGAAGCTCCATTCCGGCATCATGGAGAATAGCCAGTGATAGACATGAATTTGACTAATCCTCCTTTAAAGCCAACTAAGGGAGTTTCCAGAAGGAGATATTTGAATGGAGTTTGCTACTTCAAGATGGGGAATATAATTTTGCAATTCTCCTCTGTCTAAAAAAAATAATCTCCAAGTGGAAAATTAGCATAGCCCAGAGAGAGTTAGGCTAGAGTTTCTCCCTGAAACTGAAAACTGAGGGGCCAGTTTTCTGTTTGCAGGGAGTTTTCTCACGGAAGACTACTCAAAAACATAACTGCCTCTTGACGGTCACAGATATGAGCCTAGAAATTTTATCTGACTATTCTGAATCTACCAAGGCCAGCCTCGTCTCCCCTGACTGGCAGCTGCTCTCCACGCAGAGGCCTTTCCCATTACCTGTGACATGATCCTTGTAACTGGAGATGCTGCAAGGGATTGACTCTAAGACCTTCTCAAGATAGGTAGCCATGTTTGTCTGTAGCAGTAGAAAAGAGCAAGCATCCAGTAGTATCTATAAGACTAACAAAATTTGTGGTAGGGTGTGAACTTTTGTGCGTCACAGCTCACCACTTCAGATACCGTATCTGAAGAGGTGAGCTGTGACTCATGAAAGTTTATACCTCAACACAATTTTGTTAGTCTTATAGGTGCTACTGGACTCTTTCTACCACTTTGTCCTGGTTCACATATACAACAGTTAATTCCACAAGCTATGTGAAGATGATGAACAGATGATGCCCCCTTTTCTGTTTTAAATCCACTGTCCATCAACTTTATGGGATGAGTTGGACTCTGAGTTCTAGTGTGATAGGAGGGGGCAAAAAATCTCTCTCCACTTTCTCCACCCCATGCATATTTTTATATACTTTTATCATTTCTCCCCTTAATTATCCTTGATCCAAACTGAAAACCTCACTCTCTCCAGCCTTTCCTTATGGGTATGGCGCTCCAATCCCCTAATCATTTCGGTTGTCAATTTCTGCCCTTCTTCCTGATCTGTGATAACTTTCTGAGTTGGCACTCATCATAACTGTATCCAACAGAACCACTGCAGCCACACTGTGGATTTAAGGTACTGCCGTCGTGGCCGTTTCATTTCCATGCTCTTTCCTCACCATTCCCAGCCCTTTGCCTTAAAAACTGAAACGGCCTCATAGCATCTCTTCCCATTCTCCTTTGGCTCAAATGCCCATCTGTTAGCACTCAGGCCTTGAGCCAAGGGAGCCAATTCCCTCCCTGATGCAGCATCGGCACATTGCTCAGTGCAGAGGGGCTTCTCCAGCCCCAGGAGGAGTTGGAACAAGTTGTACACCTGCCCTTTTTACATAAGGCCTCATGACACAGCCTTGCCGAAGACGTTCCAACATGCTTTTGGCTTTGTTTACCGAGATGCAGTCAGGCTGCTCTCTTGTCAGCATAAGACGTCTGTCCGTCAGAATCTACAGGGCTGCCTGTTTCACCAGATACAGTGAAGAGCTTCAGTGCAGCAGCTGCAGCCAGGAGTCTCAAAAGCTCTGAAGGTGAACAGCATATGTGAGTCTCCTAACTGCCCACTGCAAAAAAGGCCCACCCAAAGGCAACAAGACCATCTTCGGGGTATGATGAACAGGAGAGAGTCTTGCAGCAGCTGCAGCAGATGTCACTAGAGCAATCAGAGCTAGGGTTACCAAACTCAAGGTGGGGTCTGAACTAGTTCTCACAGAATCAATAATAATAATAACCTCGTGCTCAACAAGTCAGTGTAAATATTATCCTCACAACAATCACCTTGTGAGGTGAGTGGGGCTGAGAGATCTCCTAGAAGCTGTGACTGATCCATGGTCCCCCAGCTGGCATCAAGCGGAGGAGTGAAGAATCAAACCCAGTTCTCCAGATTAGAGTCCCGCACTCTTAACCACTACACCAAACTGGCTCTTCGCTGATCTCCAGTCTACAGAGGGCAGTTCCCCTGGAGAAAAGGCAGCTTCAGAGACCAAACTTTTGTTATATCATAAAGTCTAAGAGAAAGGCAAATCCTAGAGTGACATCATATCCTCCTCTCCTCAAATTCCTTCTACATGTAAGCATCCAAGAATTTCTTAAATCAGAGATGGCAATCCTAATCAGCACAGTCTCAGCCGTGTTTAATGCTGGAGCTAAATCATGTCTTGAGGGCCTGACATTGACACCAGTCCACAGAGGATAATGGCATCGATGCTAAGGCAAACTTTGAATCCACTGGGAGGAATGCAAGCCAGGGCTTTTGCCAATGGAAGTGCCACCTGCATCCCTCCCTGGGGACCGTGCTTGGCCTGGCCTCTCTGGGGCAATCTCCCACTTACAGCTGGAACTGGCATCTGCAAGAGATAGTGGGCATGGGCACTTAGGGGAGCGCCCAAGAATGGGATGGAATTTATGCAAGATCTCTGGACCTGATGGATCCCTCACTGCATGCTGAGCTAGAAGGCCCACGGGTCTCATCCAGCAGAGCTTTTCTCGCATCAATGCTGGGAAGAAGCTTTTCCTCAGGCCAACAGCATTAGCAGCCTGGTTCCCTATCTACATAAATTGTGCCCCTCCCCAGGCATGGTGGTCCGTGTTATGTTTCTGACCAGGATGCTGCCACCAGGCCAAATGATCCCGCGCAGATGGTAGAGAGATAAATGATGCCACCTTTTTACTGTAGCTCTTGGGCCATAATTTGTACTAGACGTGTATTAGATGCAGTCTTCCCTTTTTTGTGGGGCTCTGTGGCCAGGGCCAAATGAAGGGGGGCACGGGGGTAGCCGGCCCCTGGCGCCGCCAAAGAGGGGGTGCTGAGCATGGCTGCCAGCCGCCGGGAGCATGCCAGAGCTGGTGCTGAGCACAGGGTTGGGAGACCCTCACCTGCCCCATCTATGGGGCGGCTGGCTTGCTGTGTGTACAGGACCTCCCAGTCCTGTGCTCAGCCACCCGCACAGCAAGCCGGCTGCCTGCGCCACCACCAGCACCGTGGTGCACGTGTGCTGGGGTGGCGGGCTTGCCACATGCGCAGCACAGGGCAGCGGGACAGGCGAACCATGTGGAGGGCCTCCTAGCCCTGCGCTCAGCTGCCTGTGCAGCAGGCTGGCCACCCCAGGGCACACTTGCGCCACTGCTGCCAGCTCCACGGTGCACCGGGCACTTGGGCGGTCGGCTTGCTGTGCACATGGCACGCCTCCTGTCCTTCGTGATGATGTCATGGAAGTGACATCATCATGCAGCACCGGGAGCGTGCACGTGTGGAGGTGGTGCATCATGCAGTGCCATTGGTCCATTGCCATTGCTCCATGCTGCACAAAGGCATAGAGCAGCATGTGCCTGATCCATGGAGGGCTTTTGGAAAACCTCCTTTCCTATCCATTTTGAGGCACACCAAAGTGGATTATGATCTGGATGGAACCAGGTTTCAGAGCTGCTGGACCAGTCGGAAGTTCTGGGTCCATAGCCCCATTGCCAAGGCCTCTTCCCACTTTTCGCCTTGCACAGGAGTGGCCAGTGGGATTAGACCATTTGAAACATTTGCACTGGGCCCTCTCAGAAAATCCTAAACCCAGGGCTTCCATCTCTGTGTGGCCAGAGCCGATTTCCGCCCTTTACTAATGATGTTGGGTATTGCTGCTAAGGCGGAAGGCAGCTGAGATGGGCTAATGCCGGCTGGAATGTCAAAAGAGAAAAGTGCTAAGATAGAGAACCACATCACGTGAATTTAATAGTGTACATAAACACACTCACACTCAGGGGCTGTCTTTCCACTCAGGGGTCTGTCATTCCAGTCCCAGAGCCCTTCTGTCACACTCAGAGGCCGTCATTTCACTCTGGGCCCTCTCATTCCAGTCCCAGAGCCCTTCTAATATACCCAGGGGCCATCATTCCATTCAGAGGCTTCTCATTCCAGAGTGCTTCTGCTATACCCAGGGCCGTCATTCCACTCAGGGGCCTGTCATTCTAGTCCCAGAGCACTTCTGCTACACCCAGGGTCTGTCATTCCCATTAGCGGGCTGTCATTTCGATCCCAGACTCCTTCTGTTACACCCAGGGGCCATCATTCCACTCAGGGGCCTGCCATTCCAGTCCCTGAATAGTCTATCTGGACCCAGGGACATTCCTTCAAAATACACTCCACATTTTCTTTTCAACTTTTTTTGCTGTAATATGTTTCAATGGAGCCCATGCAAGTAAATGGGCATTCCTGGTTCCCATTATTTCCAATGGGCATTCAAGGCTCTCCCATTATTTTCAATGGGCAGTTCTGTCATTCCTTTTAGTACATCCCCTGTACAGACTAGATGTGCACATGTGTATTGAACTGAGCACTCAATAACAAATTGCAGTGAACTACATTGGGTAGCAACAGATGCCAGAAGTGAAATCTACCATTTATTTCACAGGAAAATGAGGGCCAAATTGGACAAAATGATGGGATTTTCCATATAAATAACTAGTGCTAAGGCATCAGTTTATATAAAGGTGGAGACAAGGAGGGTGGTTTAAGTTCCCCTTTCAGTTTTCCTAAAGAACTATGCAGGGCTATTAGCCCTCTTGGGATAAATAGATCCTGAATTTGTATTGCTAGTACTTTTTATCTGGAGAGATCCAATCACATTGAATGGGGGCAATCTGATGCCAGTTGACTGTTGGCATATGGGTGATGCCTATATGGTTCTGCTCAATTAGGAACAGGGTTTCTAATTTCACGGAGAAAATACACACAGGATCTTTAAATAGAGTGGATTTTGCTGCTTTTATCTTGCTCCTCAGCTTATGTTCGTTTCACCATCTTTGAGCAGTTGTAGATAATTATGACAACTGTAATGGAGCAGATTTCCTGAAGATCTTACAGATTTATAACATTTTGAGAATCCAGTAATTGTAACTTCATCACAGAATCCTGTTCTCATCGACTTCCGGTTTGGGATTCATGGAGGTCTAACGCAGCTCCATTTGTGGAGCTGACCGGACTGCCGTTTTAACCGGCCGGAGGGGTGAAAATAGCCCGCGGCCGACTGCTCTCAGGCGGGGAGCAGGCAAAGAACGCTCAAGACCCTAGGGTGAGCTAGATCTCGGACGAGGGGGGGCTCTACTCAACGAGTCTCCCCCCCGATCCTTGAGGTCCCACCTTGCGACGGGTCGGCTATAATCTCTGCGGCAGTTTCGGGGCCAATTCGGCTGGCATAAGACCTACATACCCAAGCTTCGATCGGGGAAGGAAGCTGAGAGGAGAATTTAAGATCGAAACAGCGATTACAACCCGAGAAAGGTGAAGAGAAGGTAAAGATCGCTATCTCTTGAAACGGGACAGATTGACAAAAACAGAGAGGAAAGAAAGTAGATTTTTAAGCTGCAACAGACTAGTGAAAAGGAGGTGAAGACTCGGCAGGAGTTGTATTTTAAAAGAGACTAAGTTTAAAGAAGTTATTACAAAAATCGGACTATTGTTTTGAATACCTGTGGTTTTGGAGCTGTGGGAAAAAGACACCATCGCGAGACCTGCTGTGGGAAGACGGGAGACAGGAAGTGCGTAACAACAATAGAGTGGCTGGAGAGAAGCGGCCCATGCCGAAGGACAGGAAGTAGGGAATTGCCATTTTTGAAAGGGGAAGGGTCGCGGCTTCAGCGGAAGAGGAAGTAGGCCATTTTGGATTACAACAACATAGAGAAACCATAGAGAAAAGACGCCCGACATTTTGGACACTTTAAAATTTAATTTTGGCAAAGATTGGGACATTTGAAAAAAGGAAACCGTTTAATTATACGCCACGGAGCTAAGGAAGAGAGCAGATTCGTGGGAGCGAGCTAAAGCAAGCCCCACGATGTCGAAAAAAGAGTGGCAATCGGCAATAGAAAATCTGGACAAAAAACTTGTAGACATGATGAAAGAACTTAAGGACACGAAATTGGAGCTTATTAAGGAGGTTAAAGAGGTTACACAGACAGTAAAGTCGGAGCTGTCAGAAGTGAAAAAAGGCGTGGAAACGATTAGTAGTGAATTACAAGGAACGCAGCAGAGAGTTAAAACAGTAGAAGACGCAATGGAGAATTTAATAGACACGCAACAAACAGAGATGAGACTGGTGAAGGGGAGGATGTCAGTTGCAGAAACTAAACACATGGAGAAGCAGCTTCGTTTTCGTGGTCTGCCAGAAGTGGAAGGGAAGTCAGCGCAAGAACAGATGACTGAGGTGTTGGCTGAATACCTGGGGAAGGAGGAGGAGGAAGTTGTGGCTATCCTAGATGTGGCGTACCGTGTGAACTCGAGAATTGCTACCCAGAGGAAACTACCAAGGGATGTGATTGTGCAGTTTACAACTAGAAACATGAAAGAGAGGATTGTGACAAAACAATTTCAAGATCCATTGGAGATTGATGGCAAGACGATTATCATAATGAAGGAACTGCCCAGATCAGTGTTATTGGACCGGAAAAAATACAAAGTGCTAATTCAGACTTTGAAGGACATGAATATCAGGTACAGATGGGAGTTACCGGAAGGAGTGTCCTTTGAGTTTGGAGGGGCAAAAAAACGCATCAGATCTGAGCGGGAGATGGAGAGATTTATTAAGGACAATGAAAAAGACTTACCAACAAAACTATGAATATGGAGTGTAAAGTATTATCTTGGAATGTAAATGGACTAAACTCACCGAATAAGAGGAAAAATATTTTTCATTGGCTACTAAAACAAAAATGTGATATTGTTTGTTTGCAGGAGACCCATATTAGAAAACAGGATGTAAAATACTTAAAATCTGGAAAATTGGGCAAAGAATTTGTAGCGGCCTCCAACAAGAAAAAAAGAGGAGTTGTGTTGTACATAAAAGAGGAGCTGCAGCCAAAATTTGTTATGAGAGATGCGGAAGCCAGATTTGTAGCAGTGGAATGTATTTGGAATTTAAAGAGAGTGTTGGTAGTCGGACTTTATGCACCTAACGGTGCAAAAGAAAGCTTCTTTGAGGATTTAAGGAAGCATTTAGATGATCTTGTATACGACCAGATAATTCTTGCTGGAGACTTCAATGGAATGACAGACTTGGAACTAGACAAAAAGACTACAACGGCACAAAAGAAAAGAGGACTATTACCAAAGCTTTTTTTTGAGTTGATTCAACAAGAGACTCTTGAAGATGTATGGAGGAGAGAATATCCTAAAAGCAGACAGTTTACTTTTTATTCTGCAAGGCATTCCACATTATCAAGAATTGATATGATCTGGGCCTCAAAAGACTTAGCATTATGGACTAAGGAGGTAGAAATAATGCCTATGGTAGGCTCAGATCACAACCCAATTATGTGGAAATTTGGAAAAAAGAGAAAAAGGAAAGCATGGAGAATAAATGAGGACTTGTTACAGGAAAGAGAAAATATGGAAATACTGAGAAGAGAGACAAAGTTTTTTATACAATACAACGTGAATAAAGAAGTACCAACCAATAAAGTTTGGGATGCTTACAAGGCGGTTGTAAGGGGCATACTAATGGACTTAAATGGTAGAGCAAGAAAGAAGAAAGAGGAGAAAAGACAAGAGATTGAGGAGAAAATAAAAGCCAAAGAAATACAGCTAAAAAAGAGACCAGGGAAGAAGAAGGTATACCAGGAAATTAAAATACTTCAAGAACAGCTAAAAGCAATGAGCAATAAAGAATTGGAGTGGAACCTTAAAAGACTGAATCAAAAAGCGTTTGAGGGTGCAAATAAACCTGGGAAATATTTGGCATGGCAATTGAAGAAGAAAAAGGAAAAGAAAATAATAAATAAAATTTGCAAAGAAAATAAAACGTACTTGGAGCAGACTACCATTAGTAGAGCCTTTTATAAATTCTATGCTAAGCTGTATAATAAAAAAGAAGTAAACAAAGAGTCAATAGCATCATATTTGGAGAAAACCAAACTTCCAGAAATCTCGGAAGCTTGGAGAAATAAATTGAACAGTGAAGTAACTGATGAGGAAATAAGTAAGGCAATACAATCTGCAAATCTAGGAAAGGCGCCAGGGCCAGATGGACTTACGGCTAAATTTTATAAGACAATGGCCAATGAACTGGCACCACTCCTAAAAGAGGTGATGAATGGAGTTTTTAGGGATCAAAGGATTCCAGATACTTGGAATGAAGCGAATATATCATTGATCCCAAAAGAGGGCCAAGATCTGACTAACGTGAAAAACTACAGACCTATATCACTACTTAACAATGACTATAAAATTTTTGCGAAGATATTGGCAGAGAGATTGATGGGGTGGCTCTCGGAAGTTATAGAGGAGGAACAAGCAGGCTTTTTGCCAGACAGACAAATAAGAGACAACTTAAGGACAGTGATTAATGCTATTGAATATTATGACAAGCGGTGTGACAAAGAGGTTGGCTTCTTCTTTGTAGACGCTGAAAAAGCGTTTGACAATTTAAACTGGGACTTTATGTTTGCCACTATGGAAAAGCTACAACTGGGAGAAAGATTCGTCAAAGCAATTAAGGAAATTTATAGAGACCAGACTGCAGCAATTGTAGTGAATGATGAACTGACCAAGAAATTGAAGATTAGTAAAGGAACAAGACAAGGTTGCCCGTTATCTCCATTGTTGTTCATTTTAGTATTGGAGATTCTGATGATACAAATACGGCAAGATGAGGAAATACGAGGAATAAAAATAAAGGACTATTCATATAAGGTCAGAGCATTTGCAGATGACATAATGTTAATTGTAGAAGACCCACTGGAGAAAATGCCAAAAGTGATAGATAAGATCAAAGAGTTTGGAGATTTGGCAGGTTTCTTCATTAACAAAAAGAAGTCAAAGATATTATGCAAAAACATGACTAAGCAGAAACAACAATCGTTAATGGAAACAACGGATTGTGAAGTAACCAGTAAGGTGAAGTACTTGGGAGTTGAGCTGACTGCAAAAAATATAGATTTGTTCAAGAATAATTATGAAAAATTATGGACAGATAGAGAGAGACTTGATCAAATGGAATAGATTGAATTTGTCATGGTTGGGTAGGATTGCAGCAGTTAAGATGAATGTGTTACCAAGAGTAATGTTCTTGCTACAGACAATACCAATCATCAGAGACTCTAAGCAATTTGAAAAATGGCAGAGGAAAATATCAGATTTTGTTTGGGCAGGCAAGAAGCCTCGAGTGAAAGTAAAAGTTTTACAAGATGCAAAGGAAAGAGGCGGAATGCAACTGCCCAACCTGAGACTTTATCACGATGCAATCTGCCTAGTTTGGTTAAAAGAGTGGATGACATTAAAGAATAAGAAATTATTAGCCCTAGAGGGATATAAAAATTTTTTTCGATGGCACGCATACCTATGGCATGACAAAGTGAAGGTCAACTCGATGTTCCTACATCATTTTGTAAGGAGAAGTTTATATACAATCTGGAAGAAGTATAGAAATTATCTACAAGAAGGAACCCCCTTGTGGGTGGTTCCATATGAGGTGATAGACCCGAGAGCTGTTGATAATGAACAACAATGTTTATCGTACAAAGAAATAACTAAAACTGAAGTATCTAAACTTAGAATAAAGACGCAAGAGGAACTATCACCTAACTATGATTGGTTCCAGTACAGACAGATTAGAGACTTATACAATTCGGATTCTGCAAAAGGGGGCATACGAACAGAGAACTCGGAACTAGAGCAGACCCTTCTTAAAGAAGACAAGAAAAGAATATCTAAGGTATACCAAGTACTGTTGAAATGGTATACTGAGGATGAGATAGTTAAAACACAGATGGTGAAATGGGCTATAAATTTCAATAAAGAAATAACAATGGAGGCATGGGAATACTTGTGGAAAACTACAATGAAGATAATGACATGTACTAACATTAAAGAGAACATTTACAAAATGATTTATCGTTGGTACATGACACCAAAGAAGATTGCGCTAGGGAACTTGAATACTTCTAATAAATGCTGGAAATGTAAGAAACATGAGGGCTCCCTCTACCACATGTGGTGGTCGTGTGAGGTAGCTAGGCAGTACTGGGGGGAAATAATAAGAGAAATGAGTGAAATTTTACAATTTCAAATTAATAAGAACCCAGAACTCCTGCTACTGAACTTGGGAATGGAGGGAATTCCAGCCCAACATAGGACGTTGATATTTTATATGACAGCAGCCGCTAGACTTTTGTATGCGCAAAAATGGAAAGTACAGGAAGTGCCAACTATTGAAGATTGGATCTACAAATTGCTGTACATGGCTGAAATGGATAAGATGACAAGAAAACTGAGAGATCTGGACTCAGGGCAGTTTAACACGGACTGGGAGAAGCTGAAACTATATCTGGAGAAGAAATGGGAGGTGGGAGGAAAACTGTGGCAGTTTGAGAACTACTGAAGTATAATAAAAGTATAAAAGAGAGGGGTGACTTTACCGGGGGAGGAAGAGAAATGTGAATTTATAAGCAGTTAGATTAATTGATTGGTATATACATAGATATGTATAGGTTAACTGATAGAATATTGATAGAGAATAATTAATGATAAGGTTTAAACATGAGGATAGAGTAACTAACAATATTTTCTTTCTTTGATAAGATTTATATGCACCAAACTGAATGCATAGAAGAGTTAAATCGATGGACTATGTGATGAGCTATATAGAATTACCATAAAAAGATGAAATGAGTAATATACAAAGAACAAATCAAATTGTTTGATTTAAATGTGGGAAATCTTTATGGTTTATGATATATAGGTTTATGATATACAGAAATATTCAAAATTGGAAAATGGGATAAATTGTTTATCTAAAGACGTACAGTTTGGGTGTATAATAAGTAAAGGAGTTAAAGATGCACTGCTTAATATAATGGAGAATGTATATCTGTTTTAGACAGAGGAATTTAATAGAAGTAAGGGAAAAGGGACAGAGGGGGGGAAAGCTGTTGGAAGTCAACAAAAGGGGGGGAAAGGGAGGGGGTTAGAAATGAAAAATTTGGGGAAAATTGAATGTAATGTAAAAATAATAATATTCTAACCCAATAAAAAACTTTTCTAAAAAAAAAAAAAAGAATCCTGTTCTCATCAGTCCAGCACAGCCTAAATAATAATGTTGCTAAAAGTTCTGTATCACGAATCAAATATATTGAAGCTACATGTCTGTATACACTTGAAGTCAAACTGCCCCTCCCTGATTAAGGCCACTGGTTGCCCAGAAAACCACTTGAACTCTTTGGGCATTGTTATATTCAACTTTAAAACAGTTTTAATTGCTGAACCCATTTGCAGTTCCCCATTTTAGCATTGTGAGTGCAAGACTCTAAGATGCTACAATGATGCTGTTCTTCAAAAAACTCCAATTCCCAGAATTCTGTGGGAGATGTGATTGCTTAAATTCGATTAAAGTGGGTTTAAATGTGTAGCTATGCCTTTATGAAGAAATTGATCTGCATGTACCAGATCAAGTTCATTCTATCCAATATTCATGTTTTTATAGTGTCTTTCACTCACAAAGGAGGTAATAGAAGGTTTATTGTATTCAGCCATAGGTCATTACAAGTCACAAACAACAAACAAAACAGAAACACAAGCTTGAATAAAATTGATGTGACACGGTCAAAGCATTAAAATTTAAAACTAGATACATAGTCAAAGCATTAAAATTTAAAACTAGATACAGCCATTAAACCATTTCCGGTTGTCAAATTCATATAGGACAATAAAAGTATACACAGTTAAAACAGTAAAAACAATAAAAATCCGCAATGTACAATGTTAATGTTATCCCTTAAGCACAGCATTAGCCTGTATTTTTTTTGCAGCCAGGGCATATAAAGCCATTTTGTGGGATATGTTAGCATCCGAGTCAGCTAATAAAACTGCAATCTTCTCAGGATCTGAGTGGGTACAAAGGTTGGACAACATCTCAGAAAGAAATTTAGTCCTAGGTTGGGCATACAACGGGCAGTTAAGAATATAATGAGGTAAGTCCTCAATTGCGGATGTTCCACAGGGACAGAAGCGCTGGTCCTTAGGTATTTTACTGTAGCGGCCTGCTAAAACTGCAGTTGGCATTGTTTCAAAGCGTAGGCATGTGAAGACTGCTCTAAGATTATAGTTCGCAATACTAACTAGGTAAGATGCTCTAGAATGATTGCACTTGAAGAGTTTAAACCAAGAGGCTGACTGACAGTTCAAGACTGCCTGTCTATCTATCCACTCACAAAGGAAGACAATATGTTGTTTATGCATAAGTAAATTACTAATTAAGGACCCATCTTAACAGGGATTTTAAACTAGAGTTTGAAGTTGGTTTCAAATCCAGTTGGATAGTGTTATCAATGAGGGTGCTGTCTTAACCTTAAGCCTAGATAAGTCTAATTATGGAAATTTACATTTAAGAGGGAACAGATGGGGGAGGGTGGGAAGAAAGCACATGATCCCGTCAGTCATTCTTAATCCCTTAACTATGAGCAAGAGACTGAACTTTTCATGTCCTCCATGATATTCTTTTGTGTTTGAATTTGAAGTTATTCAGGACTGAAACTGAATACTTTTTAATTTAGTTTTTGAACTAACTGTATGCTACCTTTGGAGTCTGTTAGTCTGCACGTTATCTTTGATTACCTGAGTGAAGATGAATCCCTGATACTATGCAGATGTTTAATTAAATATGTGTATGTTTAATAAATGTACTTTTCCACACTGGATGAAGTAAGTGTCATAGAATGCATTGTTGAGAAAATAATCATACAAAATGTCCCCCTGCTCAGATGCAGAAGTCTCTTGCCTGGAAGAACTTTCCTATTCATTCATTGCTAGGTGTAACTCCGTGTGTCTATCCTGTTGTTCCTATGGAGCTGTTCCTTGTGTTGAAATGGGCACACTCCAGACATGCACTGGTGAAAGTTGACTTCTGAATGGTGTTGTCAACCAGACCCCGATTAGTTGTAAGATAACCAACCATATAAGGCAGTTGTTGTATTTATCTTTGAAACATATGGATTTAGGTATTATTGCATTCCATTCAAAATTTGAACATATTTTAAGATATCCATTTAAAACTACTAAGCCTTTTATTAATGATACACAGATAAAAAAATTACTGTATTACAATTACCAAAGCGTTCAAGTAACCATTTGCTAATATGGTCATCTGTGTTGATCTCACAAACATTGAGCTCCATACATTCCCCTGATTTCTGATAGGGCACATACAATTCTCAGCACTTGTCTGGGTGTTGTAGGCCACGGGACTTGCATAACCTTTCATACAAGCCAGTATTTACAACATAATCTGATACATGAAAAATGCAATTGCTTAAACCGATCAAAGAGTAGCTTAAACCTTGATATCTATTGATATTTTAAAAACAGTTTCCTGTGGGACAGGATCCCCAGAGGAGCAGCATTTTGGGGAGCATTGTAGGCTACAGGGCGAAGGGAAGGAAAGGAAGTCACATTCCACGGGAAGAAATCTTTTGATCTGTGGGAACGCTCTGGTGGCTCCAAACCGAGGTTATCAGTCCAAACTCTAATTTCAGTTTAATTTGGGAGATCATCGATATGTTGTATAAGGCAAACGTCTACACAGAGAGGAAGTAATTATCAAATTTAGGTGTAAAATGGCATAATTTTTTTTTATAACAAGCTCCATTTTTATAATATGAAATACAAAGAATTGTTAAAAAGCAAAGACTTTGGAGTCACAAAGAAATCTTTACTATTTTGAATATGCTACGGATCTTGTATTTCATTATCTGAGCACACATGTTATAATCTAGTCATCAGTCCTTAAGGGTGGTGTCTTCTAGTCCTGAAGTATGATCTATAGCCACTAGCGTATGGTTTTCATAGGGATGGTTCTTGTTCTCTGGAATGCGCCTCTGAAAGAAGAGTCAAAAAGCTTTGAGTTTACACAAGGTAAAGGTAAAGGTGTGCAAGCACCAAGTCATTACTGACCCATGGGGGGATGTTGCATCACGACATTTTCTTGGCAGACTTTTTGTTATGGGGTGGTTTGCCATTGCCTTCCCCAGTCATCTACACTTTACCCTCAGAAAACTGGGTACTCATTTTACTGACCTCAGAAAGATGGAAGGCTGAGTCAACCTTGAGCTGGCTATTTGAACCAGGCTTCCACCAGGATCAAACTCAGATCGTGAGCAGAGCTTGGGCTGCAGTACTGCAGCTTACCACTCTGCGCCATGGCTAGTGGAGTTTATACAAAACTGGTCTTATTCAGTTATTGGGTGACAGTTTTTCTGACACCATACTGACCTATTGTTTGTTTTGTGGTTTATTATAGTATTATTATATGGCTGTTATTCATTTGTTTTATAGCTTTGTGACAGTTTTTCAGCGGTTTTGCTATTAGTTTTTGTAAACTGCCTTGAACAAAGAAAAGTGTGGCATATCATTTGACACATTAAAGGGCTTGTTGCTTTGAGTAGCACTATGAAACTTCAGGGTTGCTGTTGCAGGTAATCATATTAACCACATTAGGAAGATTTATGAAGAGATTCACTTTAATTTGGCTTCTAATGAAGACTTCATGGAAAGAGGTTCCATGATTCATTAGTCATTACAGAATTCATTTTTCACTGTTTTTTACAGACTTCCTGATCTTAGTCTTTCCAAGTTACAAAAAAATCCCTTTGGTTATTTTGTTACTTTGTAAAACAGTCTTTCATTTTTATTAATCTTGTGCAGAAGATATTGTAAACATTGTATATTAAGTGATTATTTCAAGTATCTACCTTCCCTTAATGATTATTTCCATTAGTGGTCTGTTTTTCATCTTTTTATGTGTTAGAGTTTACAGGGGACAAACTCCTTTTTTGTGTAGTTTAAATTAAAGCTCAGGTAGGAGTGACACTTCCATAACAGAAAAAAGCCCAGTAGCACCTTTAAGACTAACCAACTCTACTGTAGCATAAGCTTTCGAGAACCACAGTTCTTCATCAGATGCCTCTGACAAAGAGAACTGTGGTTCTCGAAAGCTTATGCTACAGTGAAGTTGGTTAGTCTTAAAGGTGCTACTGGACTCTTTTCTATTTTGCTACTACAGACTAACATGGCTAACCCCTTTGGTTCTACTTCCATAACAGGTAAGCTTGTAGGAAGAACTGTTAAGAAGTTGGAGATAATATTTTGCAGTGTTGCCTTGCTAGACTTAACCAGGAAGCATATAGTTCTCTAGTATTTTTGCATGCTCTTTTACAATGCTAACAGTTTGCAGAGGAAAATATGAAGCAGGTTAATACATTTCAGAGGAGGAGCTGTTTTGTTCATGGCAATCATTACCCTCACCCATTCTGTTTCTTTAAAGGCCTGGGAAGGGCAGGGCAGACTTAGTTCTGTAAGCCTAACTGAGATTTATCATCATTCCACTATTTAAACAGAGTCCCTGATTTTTCTCAAGGGAGCAAATTACCTTTAGATTGAGACTGAGGTAACATTGCTTATTGGAAAGCTGGTAAGCATTGCAGAGCGACCGCCAAATGTTATCTACTAAACACATTAGAAAGGTATTTCCAAGCTCTCAAACATTGCATTTATACTCCTGACTAGAGAAAATTTCTCTTGTGCAGTTTACATTGTTATTTTAAAAGCTGTATGTGGTTTAGGGAGGACAGGAGAGAGTGAGATTGCACTTGTCCAGACACACTAACAGCAAACCATATCGTTCCTACAGATAAGTAATCAAAACTTTCCAAGATTTATTTTTACATATGGCTAAGTGAACCATATATATATAGAACCAAATAGATCTACTAGACCCAAGTCTGCTTCATCAAAATAGTTCATTAAGCCCAGGGCTTGACAAATCTCAGGTTGCCATGGTGCCTAAAGCATTTTGCTGTAGCACCTAGTATTTTTAAACAAAGATTTTAGTGACTGTCAATGAGAAGCATAAAGCTTATTTATCATTTCACATCAGGAGGTTTTTGTTGTATGGCATAGAAATACATGTGTATGACATGACGTTCTTGTCATTGCTTGCATTTATGTTAACTTTGTACCATTCAATGGTGGTGGATGGATTCATTTGTTAACCAGTTGCTTTCTATACCGGCTCCATCTAAATGGAGGAGGGAAAATTAGTAAAGGATGTATGGACTTGCATCCTTGATTTTCTGCTGTTGTGGCAGTCAAAGAAAATTCCACGCCTGTGGCTCTGCATTCCATCATAGTGTTTAATAAGGAACTGGGCAGTTTCTACATGAATTTTGCTCTGTACTAACGAACAAAAGCACAGCATGAAGCATTGCAGATATGCAGTTTTGTTATAATCACGTGAGAAAGTGAATTCAAAATTAAGCCCCTCCTAAATTAAAACCACTTTTGTTGCTATTAAAGATTCTGTATTTAATTGGAAATATTTTTGACCTATTAACTGTTTTTTAAATTATTAACTATGCAAGCTGCTGTGAACCATGCAAAAAGATGGGATGTAAATGTTTTAATAAATAAACATATTTTTAATAATAAGAGCTGTAATCTCAAAGCTTACTTATTCTCTTTGTTGAATATTCTTTTAAGGAAAAACGACTCTTCCAGAGATCTATGCACATTTTTGCAAACATTCACTTAACAGAAAAAAATCCATGAGCATCTTCAAAAGACAAAATATCAGATGGAATAATCTCCATTTTAATTATTTCTTTCTTGTGTGGTTTTGTTCACATCCTTTGTCTGATCATCCCACATTGGCATGTTACAGAAATGTTATCAAAATGTTTTAGGTAAAAAGAAGTCAATGGCAAAAGTGGCTGATAACAAAGTGCATTAAATGATTCTTCTGTGATCCCAGAGTGGGCTTCTTTAAGCAAGAAATCAATGCTAAGCCATAAGAGTAATTTGCTGTTAGCGCCAATGTGCTAAACGTGACACAATTAAGAAGCTATGTACATGCTGTCCTATGCAGGGAAATGTGACGTGAACCATCACATAACCATTGAAGAAATAGAGTAATTTTGGTGCAACAAGAGTTTTAACCAGAGTTCAGTTAATTTCAGGACAACCAAAGCAGCACGCACAGTAAAACTTCACTTTCCATTGAAATGTCACCCTTGGGAGTGCAAAGTGAGAGTCTACGTTGGGAAGGGTAATTGGCAGAAGTGCCTTCTGCAAGCAGAAAACAGCTAGTATCCAAGCCACATACTTGTAATTGTACATTAACCCAGAGCATGCCTATAGTCTGATCCTGAAGCTCTAGTTGTATCACCTTATAAGCCTACATTGACAGTGTCAACTGCAGTCTTAAATTGATCCTTCTGTAATATACCTGTTTGCTCCCAACACTGCCATCATTGAAGAGGCACCCTAGGTAAGCAGTTTAGAATTTTAGTCATGTGACTTTGAAAAAGCTGTAACTGACAACAGGATATTACTGGGTTTTTTTGCACCACGATTTTTATGTATTTGTGGATTGGTTCAAGGTATGGCATGAAGCTGATGGTATGTGGACTGGTTCAAGGTATGGCATGAAGCTACCTTGGCAAATGTAGATCAAATGCCCCCCCCACTCCTTTCTTCCAAACACCATTGCAGAAAGAAATGCCTTCAAGAGGCTAATGTGTAATTAGCCCCAACAGAATTTTCGCCTACTTTACAACTCTTAGTAGCTTAGAAAAGGGTAAGTTTGCCACATTGTCAAAATGTGTCACAGGGAAGCAGTGGCCATAGCCAATCTGAAGGGAAAATTAAGTCCTGGTAGCTTAGTTAAGAGAAAAAGGATCAATGTATTATCTTTGATGACAGGTAAAGAATTAACAGGAAAAGGGTTAATGCTTGTCTCTGTATCTCCAGTCTTTCAGCAAAGGTTGTACAATCTCAATTCCTGCCCCCTCCCTCTTTAGAAAACTAGGATTCAATCACAGTGTCGCTGACATCTATGTTAGGCATTTTCTTGCTAGGAAGTGCCTGATATCAACCATGTTCTCTTAAAAGTAACCTGCCTTGCAAGAAGTCAGTAGCTTTAAAAAGAAAGCAGGGTACCAAAAAAAGTTTTGAACTTCTGATGGATTCACAAAGCGTTATCCAAATTTAATAGTGGCTATACTGGCAAGCTGAACATATAACATCTGGTTTGAATCCAAATGTATACTATTGACAGAGGCTTTGCAAGACTAGTTTTTGAACTACAGGTTAAATGTTTATGCTGGGGATGATGCACTAAAATAACTTTCATGCTGCTTCATTTTACTTTCATTACTTCCTTGGATTGTGCTTTGTGAACAAGTACTATAATTCAATGTTTTTACTACCAGGTTTTAACCAATGTAAGTAGATCTCTTAATCATCATAGTTTGCAAAAATTGCCTAGTAAGCATAGCCACTTATAGAAGCAAAAAATGTAACAATATTAATGGCTCACTGTTAAAAATGAAATTTAAAAATTCCTCTTCAGTTTTTTAAACACATTAACTACGGTTGCCTTAAGAGAATAAGGTTTACAGTCATTAAGTTGCACATAAAGGGTTTATTTTAAATGTTTTAAGGATAGAGTTACATCATAATTATAAAAATTACTTACAGAATTAAGTAACAGATTTAAAGTGTTTATACTTCTAAATGCAGAGAACAGGGAACTGTCTACATTGTTAAAAAATAAAAAAGAAACCAAGCTCTAGAGATGAAGTCATTTACCTAATTTTAAAATGTGAACACGAAGACCTTTGAACTATACACATACCATCCAAATTGCACTAATGATGTAAAATACAAAAAAAGCAGCATTTCCAAGGAACCACAAATGAATGAAGCTGTTTGGGGAGGGAGGGTGTCTCTGAAATGGTAGCAATTAGTGTGTATTTGGAGAAGACTTTATTTTTAAAATGTATCAATTTAAGAAGGCTAAAAGCCAGTGCAAACACTACCCATTACTACAGGGGGAACTCTACTATGAATCTATTTCAACTTATTTTAGAATTTGGCACAAAAAAAGCATAGCATTTAGTTAAACTGATTTTATTTCAATTTTGAACAGAGTACATGGTCCCTTCAAATGCTGCATGACACATACACCTGGAAAGTTACCTCCTGTTGGCACTATGTTTGCCTCACCAGTGCATTTAATCCTACTATCCACCATTAAAAAACAGCACAATAAGCAAATTCACAAAAACACAAAATAAAAAAAAACTAAAAACCTAAACATTTTTAACATGCAACTTTAAATTGTTAGTTACATTGAACATTCTACCTTCTAAGCATGCAAAAAAGGATGGTCTGCATTTAAATTTGTTTTAAAATTTTACAGGGCAGCCTGACATCACGCAAAACACACAATATACAATACTACAGCAGGTAAATTGAAAGGCCAGTAACTTTTATACACAAATCCATAGCTTGTGCCACCACAAGCCCCGTGATAACTTGGAAAATCATGTTGAACCCCTAGAACAAGGAACCAACATTTAGTTACCAGGGTAACAAGCACTGCATGCAGATCTGAAACATGAGCCTAAAACAAAGCCCAAAGCAGATGGGCAAGGAATAGGATTAGTCTCAAGCCTCAAAAAGGGTGGTCTAAGCTATCAAAAAAGCAGACAATATGGACACTTAAAAAACCGTAAAATTTATACAGAATATAGATTACACTCTAAACTGGCAGAATGTGGTGTATCCCAGAGACTTGCAGAAAATCCTCAATTGCAAGCCATTGAATGTAAAATTTTCGGTCTACTTAATCCTCAGCAAATATCTCAAGACATACCTTGGATTCATTGTTTGTGTAGCCCACAATTCATGTGTATGTTTCAATACACTCACTCATTCTTGTGCCACTTGGGCTCATGGAGCCAGGCTCAGTTTTGAGATTTACATGCAGGACTCTAAAGAGTCAATAGAAAACATACAGATCTGCAGGATGAAAAAAAAACCACATACACTGGGTTGCAAATCTGCTCACTTTGTTCAATAACACAAGAAACATTTATGTTTAGGGCTTAAGGACCGCATTGAGAAGCTCTTCATGAAAAAGACAATGTTCTGCCTTTGGTTGCCCATGATGAAATACTGGACAGAATGCAACAGTAGCAATGGATGATAGATTTTAAGATACTGTATTTTGGTGCTGAATATTTGTTACCATTAAAGAGCAAGAGGCACAAGCCTTAAGGCTAAAATATGAAGTCAGGCAAAAAAATGAGGGCTTAAACCACATTGAGTCTTCAATATGTATACCCACACTAGAGGTAATTTGGACCTCCAAAAGCTAATCAGCAACACTCTTCTCACCCTGCCTAAGAAAAATTGTATAGAAACGAGCAGTGGTGTTGGTTTCACAGATGCTTTTGCAAGCAGCTTTTACTACTGCAATGTCATGCCTCGAGGCAATTTGACATCTTTGTTGCTGCTCTGATATCTTTTGACTGATTACATATAAAACTGCCACATCTATCACCTTGCAAAAAGGAAAAAAAATGTGGTTGTGGGTTGCTTATTTACATACACAATCTGGCTGCAGATGACTGAACCATGGAGACTGCCTAGCTAGTGTTGGATAGTACACCATTAGCATGCAGACCTCTAGTGTTTTTTTTTTCAATGAAGTTCACATTAACAGCTTATCTCGAGAAATACAATGTACACCACAAAAGGTAACAACAGGTTTGAGTTGTGGAAGGTGTTGACTGGATTAACCCCAAGAAAAAAAAAGGCCAGATAAAAAGATGCCTTCAACTAAGAGCAGTAGAATGAGAAGGAATGCAGCAGATCAAGTAGAAGGCAACAGGCTGATTTTCCTTCTCTGTAACATAAGATCTCTGTAATGCAAGTGGACTCTACTTTCATAAGATTTGGCTTTACATGTGACAAATTTAAGTCCACATACAGAAATCCAAGTTGCTAGTTTTGATATTGAAACACCCAGTAGCTGCTATATTCTTTAATGTTAACCAGACTGCTATGGCACGAAGCACCTGGGTTCTTCTCAAAGTAACATAAAGCTCTACATTTAGAACTGAAGGCATCCTTGTTGTAAATATTTTGACTGGTTCCTACAATTTGCATTATCTCAAAAACTGCTTTTTTTTTTAAACTATCCATTTTCTCACCAGTTGCTTTAAATGTACGTTATGGTCTACTTTCCTGCAACTAAAATGTATAAAACTCTCAGGTAATAGTAGCTCAACAGTTAAGCTGATCACAGTACACTGATGTTAATTAGGTTAGGCACTCCTTAACACTGCTTAAAAACATATTATAGTCATTGTTGCCCAACCCCCAGAAACAAGGACTGCCAGACAAGAAAATTTAATGTTACATACATGGAAGCAACATAATATCAAGCTACACTTGCATGTGGCAGTTGAACAGTTAAGTGAAAAGCTGAGGGAAAGTTACAGATAAAAAAAATCAAAAATCAGATTAATGATTACATTGCTAGAGCCACTTTTAACACAGCTTGAATCTGCAGCTGCTGTTTTCTCTAACGTCATCCACATACCCCCTTCAGAAGGCTTCCTTCAAGAAAAGGAGTTCCCTTACACAAAACTGCATCATGTTCACATAAGTCTATTAATAAAGTTCACAATGGAATAGTTTTCCTGGCAGAGATTGTGGGCTCGCAAGGACATTTAAGCTTTCAAATAAACTGGAAAGCAGTTAAGTCTTTGTGTCTACAAATATTACACTGAAGTTCCACAAGTTTGGCAAAAGTTTGCATGGTGTTGTCTAGGATGTCTTCACCAAATCATAGACATAAATATGGAAATCATCATCAAATTTGATGAAATAGACAGAAGGTTTGGCTTCAACTTGATGAATGACCATGCCAGTCCTTTTTGAGCCATCTTCTTTGGCATATTCCACTTGTTTCCCCACTAGGCTGTCCACAACTTCACCTGGTTCCCGTTCTGCTGGAGGTGAATCATCTGGAAGAACAAGATTTGGTTAACTTAAAGAAGGATTTCTATAGACAGATTCCCACAGCCTCCTTCAAAAGTTGACCAGTACTCCCTGCTAAATCACAAGTAAGAGTCAATAGTAATACTTCAAAATTCGCAGGATGCAGCTTGTTACAAGTTTATGGAGTTATTCTCCAAAGCTTTGCAATATATATTCACTGAGACACAACAGAACATATTTTGTGTAACATCTTTCTTGGCATGTCGGTCAATGCTGATTACATTTTTGTTCACAACTTTTTTATTACTTGCCTTTTTGGGTTAGAAAAATCCAACTCTGTTAAATTTCCAGCTGATACCACACCTACTTTTCAAGTGCCAGTTCCATTTTGCCATGACACATCCCATAGCACTTCAGGGTGGGAGGATGTCACGGTCTACAGGCGCTGCCACCTCGACCCAGCTGAGGGAAAGAGCCGCACAGCGACCTATAGGCCAGTTTCACACAAGTTACAAAACTGACAATAAGAGAAAGTCTCCCAATTGCCTTAGTGGGCTGCCACCAGTCCCTTTGGCTATCCCTAGGCACAGGCGCAAAGGGACAAAGCTCCAAGCCTGTTAGGTAACTAAACAGAGTAGAAGTCTACCTTGCAAGGTTGGCTTACAAGTAGAGTTCACAAAACAGAGTGTTTTATGGTAGGTGGTTCGTGAGTTCACAAAGTGGGTTCAATGGAATGATTTATAGCTTTGAGACGTCAAAGTCAAGAACCACAACAAAAGTAAAATATAATTATTTATTTTAAGGTGCAAGATTATCTAAATACATGAGACAGAATGTGAGGATAAAAAACAGTGTTGCACTTACCTGTAGCTGTTGTTTGTCTAGGTCTTTGTGTAGGCACACATCGGAACTGTGCACATGCAGGCCAGCTGCCAGGAAAGATTTTAAAGCTCTCAAACAGTAGGGGGCGCTCCCTTGCAGCCACATGCATGTGCGGAAGCTTCCTGTTGAATGCTGTGCTGCTGGGTGGAGCGTCCCTTCTTCCCCCAGTTCCTCCTAGGCCGCAGCAAGCCAGTAGAGAGTCTCACAGCAGGGTAGGAGGGAGGGAATGTGTGCCTGCACGAAAACTGAGACAAACAACAGTTACAGGTAAGTGCAACACTGTTTTCATCGTCGGACTTCAGTGCAGTCCCACATTGGGAGAACAGCAAGCTTCTCACCAATAGGGGAGGGTGTGAGATGATTAGGCGAACAGTGAGTGGAGAACAGCTGTCCCCACTGCTGCATCTCTTCTGGCATTCACATCTACCGAATAATAGCATATAAATGTGTCTGTCAATGACCAGTTTGCTGCTTGGCAGATATCCTGTAGAGGTGTGCCCCATAGGAAGGCTGCTAAAGAGGACTGTGCCCTGATGGAGTGAGCTTTGACCATCACCGGACACGGAACCTTGGCTAAGGAGCAACATCATCTGATGGCTGCAACGATCCAGCTGGAGAAAGATTGTTTGGCCACCTGGAGGCCCTTGCATGAGCCTAAATAACATAAATAGGGACTTGGACCTTCTGAATACTTCGTTCTGTTAATGTAATACAATAAAGCCCTCTTCACATCTAATCTGTGTAATGCGCGTTGTGATTCTGAGGTAGGATTAGGGAAGAGGACTGGTAGAACCACCTTTTGCTGCAAGTGAGATACCACTTTCAGGAGAAATTCTATGCTAGGGTATAGAATCACTTTTTCATCAAAGAACTGAAGGAACGGTGGGTCTATTCATAAGGCCATTAGTTCCCCTACTCGCCTCAGGGATGTTACAGCCACAAGGAGGGCTACTTTCTGTAGACCAAGTTAAGGGGCTCAAATGGAGGTAGCATAAACTGTCCCAGGACTAGTGAGAGGCTCCACTGAGGTAGTGGGGGAGTCCTAGGTGGGAAAGCGTTAAGGACACCCTTCAGAAATTGCTCAGAGGCTTGGTGTGAGAACACTGTTCTGCTGTTCATGGGTTTGTGGAATACCAAAATAGCGGTGAGATGGACCTTGACTACAAGGCCGACAAGTCCTCCTTGAGAAGCAGCACCAGATAATCAAAAATAAGAGGTAGTGGACAGAAGTGGGAATATGCTGTTAGCTATCCAGGTTGAGAAATGGGACCCCTTTTGGCTATATGATGATCTTGTGGGTGCTTTATAAGCGTTCAATAAAATCTGAGTAACCTCCCTGGAAAAGGGAGTAATTAAGGGAGTAGATGAGTTTGAGGATGGTTACGTTGTGGTGAAGGATTGGGACTCTGTGGATAAGATCCGCGGCCTCTTGAAGGGGTATGTGAGAACCCCCTGACATTTGCCATAGGGTTGGGAACCAATCCCTGCACAGCCAGAATGGAGTGATCAGGATACAATGCGTTCTGAACTGTTTGATTCTGCCCCAACACTCTGGGTATTAAAAGGATGGGAGGGAATGTGTAAAAGAGGCCCTTGTCCCAGGGAACCTGGAATGCATCTCCTATGAACTGAGGGTCTGAACCTCCCAGGGAGTAAAAAAAGTCTGGCCTTGGTGTTGTGACACTGCGAATAGATCTATGTCTGGCATCTCCCACTTCTGGAAGATAGGGTGCAGGTAGGTATGGTTGATTGACCACTTGTGGTGAGGCTTGAACACCCTGCTTAGGGTATCTGTTCTGCTGTTTATATCGCCTGCAATGTGGATTGCTTGTAGAAAGACGTTGTATCGTCCAGTGCCACATCTCCGATGCTTCTGAACAGAGAATCAATGAAGCAGTTCCCCCTTGTTTGTTCAAGTAATAGAGGGTGGTTGTGTTTTGTGTTGACCTGAACCTTCTGGCCCTGTAGCAGATCTGCAAAGGAAACAAGGAAGTAATGGATCTCTCTCAGTTCTAGAACATTTATGTGCATGCCCATTTCTGAGTCTGACCATTCATCTTGAGTGGAACGGTCTTCACAATGAGCACCCCAGCCCCTAAGTGAGGCATCAGTGGTGACGGTAATATCTGGTGAGAAGGTATCCAGCTGTGTCCCCCTGAGGATGTTTTCATCATCTATCCACCAATTCAGGGACCTAAGGGTGGACCTAGGGATAATCTTCTCTGTTGGGAGTCCATGAGAGGATCGAAGTGTCTGATGAACCAGTTTTGCAACCGTCTCATGTAGAAACGGGCAAAGGGTGTGACATTAGTGGTAGATGCCATGAGCCCTAGAAGCTTTTGGATTAGTAGGGCCAACTGAAAATGATTCTTTTTAAGCCTGAAAACTATGGCCTGTAGTGGGCAAAAAAGCCCTTCCCACTATGGAGTTTAACCTGGCTCCTATAAATCGATTATTTTGGGTTGGAATTAGACGATTTCTTCCAATTAATAATGAGACCCAAACGAGATATCGTTTGAATGGTCGTGTCAATGTGCTCCTGGAGCTGGGTCTTAGACTGGGCTACCAGAAGCCAATTGTCCAAATCGGGGTAAATTGAGCATCCTTTAGATCTGAGGTAAGCTACTACTGTTGCCATGCACTTTGTGAAAATACCGGGTGCTGAGGACAACCCAAAGGGAAGAACTGCAGATTGGAAGATTTCTCCTTGGAAGGAGAACCTGAAGTATTTCCTGTACAGATGACCATGTGGAAACAAGCATCCTTCAGATCAATTACAGCGAACTAGTTGCCCAGTTCTAGATATCGTAAGACACTAGAGAGAGTTAACATTTTAAACTTCTCAACTTCAATAAACAGATTTTAGTTATGGAAATCCAATATAGGACAGAGTCCATCGTCCTTCTTCTCCACAATCAAGTATTTCATATAGAGTCCCAAAGGGGAATCACGATGTGACACCATTTGGATGGCTCCCCTGGCAAGTAATTCTTGAACAAAAGGGGAGAGTACTTCAACGGAACAGGTTGAAGCATTAGAAGGAAGGGATAACTATGGCAGCTCTGTAAAGTGCAGCCAGTAGCCATACCTGACAATCTTGAGGACCCAGGAGTCTGAAGTAATTGAGGTCCAGACCTCACAGAAAGGGGCTAATCTGTCTCTGAAGATGAGCGGTTGCGCCAGTTGTAAGGTGGTCAGTCAGAAAAGAGGCTTTTGACCCTGATTTGATTTAGGGGATTGGGATTGTTGTTGTCTTGATCAGAGTTTGGGAGATCTTTTTGTCCCCATTTTGGAGTAGCCCTGGTAGCCCCTCTATTGGTAGGACTGGTAAGGATACCTAGATAGCTGTTGGTATTGAGGATGTTGTTGGTAGCAATACTTCTGGGAGTGTTGCTGTTGCTGCTCTTGTTGGGGGGCAATCACCCCCAGAACACAAGTTGTCTGTTGGTTCTTTTTCATTTGCTGCAGGGACTCGTCTGTGCATTCAGAGAATAGAGAGGAGCCCTCAAAAGGGAAATCTTCGATTTTGTTCCATTTCTCCTGTGTCAGGGCAGTGGAATGGAGCCAAGAATGTTGTCTGAGAATGATAGCTGAAGCCATGGATCTGGTGGCACAGTCCGCGGAGTGTTTCCCCGCTGACATCTGCTGCTTTGCTAGCCTGGTAGCCTCGCCTTGGAGCGCTTTGATGAGCACTCTTCTATCCTCAGGCATATCTTGGGCATAGTTGGAGAGGCGATCCCATAAGAACAAATTGTAGAAGCCCATTATGGCTTCATTGTTAGCAATTCTGAACTCCAGCGCTGCAGAGGAGTATATTTTTCTCCCAAATGCATCCACTTTCCCCTGTTCTTTGTCAACTAGGGAAGAGTGGGACCCATAACAGTGCCTAGATTGTATCTCCTCTGTCACTGGAGAGGAGGGGTGTGGATGAGTAAAGAGGAAGGCACAGTCCTTCTGATGCAACTTGTAGCTGTTCTTCCTAGATGTGGCAGGTGAGGAGGCTGGTTTATCTCAAACGCTATGTGCAATGTCCAGAAGATCCTCGACTGCTGGGAAGGCCACAGAAGCAAGGGTATTACTGTATAGTGCTTGGAGAACTTTACTTCTGGGCTTTGGAGTCTTTGACGCAATGTCAAGAACCTTAGCCATCCGTAGCATTTGCTCTGAAAACAAGCGAGAGTCTTCTGTGGGTGAGGGGGACGTAGTATCCTCCATGGCTTCTTCCGGTGACAATCTAAGACTAGTTCCAAGACTGTGTCAGATCAGGAACCCATCTCTTCACCTTCATCGGAACTGGATAGGAAGGACAAGCGGGCTTGGGATCCGTGGGTCAAAGCTAAGGATGTTGTCGGAATGGGGCAGTTGTGGCTCTAGTTAGCTGGTTCAGAGCTGACTGGGTCAGAACTGGCGTCTGAGTAGGAACTGGTATCATATGTGGAGCTGCCTATAGCCAGGACACGAACTCCTGCCAGTTAGGTGCCTGGGTGTAGGAAGAGGCTACTGGCCATGGTGGGGCCATGGACAGAGCACCAGGTATTGCTGGGGTCCAAGTAGCACTGTGCTGACGTATTGGTTTTGAGACAGGAGTGCTTGATAGAACCTGGGGTGCGGTGATCAGAACCAAGCCTGGATCTGGTGAGAAGCTTGGTTGGAATGCTTCAGTTGGGCTAAGGTCCTCCTCTTCAAGTGTTAGCAGCGGAGCATGTGGAAATGAAGGTGTTGGTGGTACTTGGAGAATCTCCTCCACAGTAATGAGACAGGGAGTCGATGAAGCAGAGTGATGGTGGTGCGAAGGTGTTGAGGAGGGGTGTTTTGGATGTTTCATCTTTGTCTTTGCCTTATTTGCTAGTGGCTCCAAGGCTGCGCATTCCATTTGTTCTGGGGAGCGACTCTTTCTCAAATCCAATTTCGATTTTGAGTGCTTCGTTAGGACCAAAGCGCTTGCAGATGGTATCACCTTTGGAGCTGGTGGTCGGTTCCAATGCAGATCCGGGGTGCCCGCTGTCGAGGGGTTCGGTTTGGATTGTGCTTTCAGTTCCTGCTCGGTGGAGGGTGGTGCAGCAAGCCTGCCTTAACCAGTGAGGGACATTTCCCAAAGAGCAGCCTTTAAGTGTGTGGCACAATCATGCCTTGCCTTTGATGTAAAACATTTGCTGTGCTGGCAAGCTCCAACATTATATCCCTCACCTAAGCAGAGATCATGCTTATCTGAATGTGGCATTTTCATGTCACATCAGGAGCATTTCTTGAATAAATCTTTCTGAGACATCGTTCTAAAGGTTGTAAGTCAACAGTAGAATAGTGAGGAAAAACTCAGAGGAAAGAGAGAAAAGAACCTCTCTCAGAGGCAGCAAGAAAGGAACTGAGGGAAGAAGGGACGCTCCACCCAGCAACATGGCATTCAGGAGGACGTTTCTGCACATGCGTGTGGCTGCAAGGGAGCATCCCCTACTGTTTGAGAGCTTTAAAATCTTTCCCAGCAGCTGGCCTGTGCATGCACAGTTCCAATATGGGACTGCACTGAATACCGATGACAAACAATAAATCCTAGAGCATATAAGCACTTACTAATACATACCACAATACTTCAAAAGGAGGCAGAATAAGGTGTTGTCAAAGGTATAGAAACCAGAGTCTCTGTTCAAGAGGCAAACAGCTAGGCAGCACAGTAAATTGAAATGATGGTTGCATGAGCGTCCATCTCGAGCCAGAAGTGAAGCCAGGGGCGAGTTACAGACAAGTCACTAAAACTCACCAAAATCCTGAAAGCTCCATGTTGAGTAGCTACTTTTATGTCATTTGTGACATGTCAAAGTGGCACAGGCCTGTTAGGTGACCAAATGCTGATGTCACCAAAAGGTAGGTTCGTATGTGAGGAAGGAGGAGTGAGCCAAGTCTGTAGTTCTTGGCACACTCACCCAGTCCTGCAGGTGCAAATTGTTTGTTAATTGGTTCAAGGAGAATAGTACATGGAGGCTCACTCGCTAACGAGCTGGATGCGTTATCTTATCTCAAGGCCGCTAGAAGCTGAGACTCTGAAGACAGCTAGTTTCTCAGAAAGGTCTTTAGCAAGAAAAGGGGGGAGTGTGGAGCAAAGGTATTTTCCTAACAAGAGACTTGTTTAACATGAAGCCTCTTGACCAAATTTTAAGAAAGATGGCTTCTGCTTAAGTTAGAAAAAGAGCATTTTCTTCACAGAGGTCATCTGATCCTCGAGAGGTGCACCAAAAAGGGAGAGATGGCAAAAATCTGTTTTCCAATGTTCTATGAATCCAAGTCAATGAATCTGTAGTGCATTAGGTCAGTTGTCCAAATGATTAAACTTGTGCCATAGCAAATTTGTTCAGTTCTACACAACACAAGGCAGCCAGTAACTTAACTACATACTGACTCACACAACATATTTAAATGGCCATTCTAGATTGGAAAACAAACAGGAAAGCTGTTTGTATGCCAAGTTCTGCTTCTGAAACGCAGGAATTTAATATTATGTTCAAATTAGGTTGTTTTAGGGTCCATTCTTTCTGTTCAGTTTCATACACACAAGAAACAAAGTATATGAACACCTAAAGCAGCATTAAAATGGATTCAGATTTGATTATGTTAATGTTAAAATTTCTCTACACGTTCCATTGAAATTCAAGCATTCAAAGAGACTTGATTATATAAACACCAGTCAACTTACTGGAATCAGGCATAATACGGAGGTCACCTTCTTTATAATCATCTAAGAGCTGGTACATGTACAAGACAGGATCTTTCTCGTAGGTAATATAAAACCATGTGTTCATTATAGGTGCTCGGGCCAACACCATTCCCCTCCATTCATCTTTTGAGCCATCTTCTGTCTCAAACATATGTTCCACTGCTTTGCCAATCATTGTGTCTGCCAGGTGGGCATCGCTGATTCGAGACGAAGCTGGGAAAAAGATAATCAATATTTGACCAGAGTTTTGCTAAAAGCTTGTTTTTAGCATCTTAAGAGGATTAAGAACACCATAAAGAATCCAAATTCAAAATTGTAATTCTTTTGGTTTATCGAAATGCACATGTTCACCCATGGTTACATACTCAGTAATTCCCATCATATCCAAGTAAGAAAGTTACTTAAGCAACATGATTTTTAAGGTCAAAGAAACCATTCTAATTAAATATAGAAGAAAATTCTGATGCACTGAAGAAGCCTATATTTTTAACATATTCCTTAACAAGAAGTCACTGATTCCCAAACTTCAATGAATTTCAAAGGATCAGCACTCTTTGAATAATGCTCAACTTATATATTCTTTGTCTTCCTGTGTCAGTCAATATTTTTATTCAATGGTTAGAGAAAACAAATCTTTTTCAGTATAACAGAAACATAGTACTATGGTCTGTTCTTAGGAAAAACCTAAGCAGGTGCATGAAAGCTCTTAGGAGGGCCTAAAGTGATTCTGAAGCTTGACTCCTGTATTTATTAAATTATTCCTGATAACTACTTTAGATTGGATCCTATGACTCCCTTCCACTAAGATGGATTCCACTGCTGCTTTCCACCAAGTCCTCCTCCAAAAGAAAAATATTTCTTTCAAAAAAAGTTTTCTCCATTACAGGAAGCCAGTCTTCTCTCTCATTTTCTCTATCAGAAAAAGTCATTCTCTCTTAGCAGAAATCAGTTACAGAGGATAACTGAATGGAAGGAAGTCAGAGAATCCAAACGTGTAATTTCAGGTTTCTGTAAAACAGCTATGGCTGATGTTTAAGCAAAAAATGGAAGAAGGAAAAATATAGCCACTTAACTGGTTTGTGGGACATGATTATCAAGTTTGTTACTACTTTAACATACCAATCTCCAAATATATAGGCCACAGCTTGGCAAAGTGTTAATCCTGCATCTTACAAAACAATAGTTTGTCAGTGAGAGATTTGGAATTATAAATGTTTCATTAAACTCATTTTGAGACAGCTGCATATCATCAGTTCTTATGTCCATGACTGTGACACTTTTCTCCAAACTTGAATCTTCTTGATATGGCAGCCTACAGGCTAGACTACCTTAAGGCACCACTAAAGACTATTTGGAAACTCCAAATTCAAGATGTAGCAGCTCACTTATTAATGAGAATGAGAAGATAAAACCTGTGGAGGAAAGACTTACGCTAGATCCTAATCTGTTTCAGAGTAACTCAATGTGATAGTTTTAACTTTTAAAGGGAAAAGCTGTTAAAGGGATAAGCTGTTTCTTAGAGAATGTCTTCTCCTGTATATGCAAGCTAAAAATATCAGCTGTGTTAGAAACCAGATTGATGACAAGAAGCAGAGCCTTCTGTTCAGTGGTACCTTCATCATGCAACTCCCTTCCCAAAAGGTCCCGCTAAGCTAACTTGGTAAAAATCCTTTGTTTCTCTGGGCATTTGGAAGGTAGGCCCAATTGCTAGAATATACTAGCATATCTTTCCTGGAACCTGTCCCACAGGGTTTTAAATCTATTTTATTTTTAATTACAACTTAGGTTTTAAATATAGTATATAACTTGCTAGCAGCTGCCTCAAGGGCTCTGTACCATGTTTGCCGAGTATGTTAAAATAAGTTCACAGATTAAACTTGGTATAGTTACATCTCATTCTACTATATAAAAGGCAAGCTGTGTTGGCGATGACTCATCTCTTTTTTTTTTTTGAAAAATTTTTTATTGGGTTAGAATCCATTGTTTTTCCATTACATTCAATTTTCCCCAAATTTTTCATTCCTAACCCCCTCCCTTTCCCCCCCTTTTGTTGACTTCCAACAGCTTTCCCACCCTTTTCCCTTACTTCTGTTAAATTCCTCTATCTAAAACAGATATACATTCTCTATTATATTAAGCAGTACATCCTTAACTACTTTTCTCATTATATACCCAAACTGTAAATCTTTGTTTCCATCTTAGATAAACAATTTATCCCCATTTCCAGTTTCAAATATTTCTATATATCATAAACCATAAAAATCTTATAATTAAATCAAACAATTTGACTTATTCTCCGTATATTCCTCATTCTATCTTTTTATGGTAATTCTATATAACACATCACATAATCAATCAATTTGACTCTTCTATATGTTCAGTTTGGTGCATATAAATCCTATCAAAGAAAGAAAATATTGTTAATTATTCACTCCTTACATTTAAACCTTATCATTAATTATTTTCTATCAATATTCTATCTATTAACCTATATATATCTATTTATATATCAATCTGTTAACTGCTTATTAATTCACATTTATCTTTTCCTCCCTCGGTAAAGTCACCCCCCTCTATTATACTTTTATTTTACTTCAGTAGTTCTCAAACTGCCACAGTTTTCCTCCCACCTCCCATTTCTTCTCCAGATATTGTTTCAGCTTCTCCCAGTCTGTGTTGAACTGCCCTGAGTCCAGATTTCTCAATTTTCTCATCATCTTGTCCATCTCTGCCATATACAGCAATTTGTAGATCCAATCTTCAATAGTTGGCACTTCTTGTACTTTCCATTTTTGCGCATACAAAAGTCTGGCTGCTGCTGTCATATAAAATATCAACGTCCTATGATGAGCTGGAATTCCCTCCATTCCCAAGTTTAGTAGCAGGAGTTCTGGGTTCTTATTTATTTGAAATTGTAAAATTTCACTCATTTCTCTTATTACTTCCCCCCAGTACTGCCTAGCTACCTCACACGACCACCACATATGATAGAGGGAGCCCTCATGCTTCTTACATTTCCAACATTTATTAGAAGTATTCAAATTCCCTAGCGCAATCTTCTTTGGTGTCATGTACCAACGATAAATCATTTTGTAGATGTTCTCTTTAATATTAGTACATGTCGTTATCTTCATTGTAGTTTTCCACAAGTATTCCCATGCCTCCATTGTTATTTCTTTATTAAAGTTTATAGCCCATTTCACCATTTGTGTTTTAACTGTCTCATCCTCGGTATACCATTTCAACAGTACTTGGTATACCTTGGATATTCTTTTCTTATCTTCTTTAAGAAGGGTCTGCTCTAGTTCCGAATTCTCTGTTCGTATACCTCCCTTTACAGAGTCCGAGTTATATAAATCTCTAATCTGTCTGTACTGGAACCAGTCGTAGTTAGGTGATAGTTCCTCTTGTGTCTTTATTCTAAGTTTCGATATTTCAGTTTTAGTTATTTCTTTGTATGTTAAACATTGTTGTTCATTATCAACAGCTCTCGGGTCTATCACCTCATACGGAACCACCCACAAGGGAATTCCTTCTTGTAGATAAATTCTGTACTTCTTCCAGATTGTATATAAACTTCTCCGTACAAAATGATGCAGGAACATCGAGTTGACCTTTACTTTGTCATGCCATAAATATGCGTGCCAACCAAATATTTTTTTATATCCCTCTAGGGCTAGTAATTTCTTGTTCTTTAATGTCATCCATTCTTTCAACCAAACTAGGCAGATTGCATCATGATAAAGTCTCAGATTGGGCAGTTGCATTCCGCCTCTTTCCTTTGCATCTTGTAAAACTTTCACTTTCACTCGAGGCTTCTTGCCTGCCCAAACAAAATCTGATATTTTCCTCTGCCATTTTTCAAATTGTTTAGAGTCTCTGATGATTGGTATTGTCTGTAGCAAAAACATTACTCTTGGTAACACATTCTCACATGACTCATCTCTTATCCTGGTACAGGCGCAGTGAGGGGCCTGTGGGTGTGCCTGCACCAGGCCTCTGAGGAGCTGTGGAGGCGGCAGGATCCTCCCAAGGCCTCGTAGGCTGCCAGCGCAGCCCTCCCAAGGCCCCGCAGCTAGATCCTGCTGTATTGTTTCACACAATGGGCTCTGGTGCTAGTATTTCATACTGCAGATCACTATTCCCAAACAGTTTTCTGATTTCTAGTGAAATAAACCAAACTTGATGCTTGACACAATGCATCCAGCCTTTTTTAAAATTCATTTATATTCCACTTTTCTCCCCAAAGGAGATTCAAAGTGGCTTATAACATTTTCCTCTGTATTTTCTCTTCACAACAACCCTGTGCAGTAGGCTAGGTTGGGAGTATGTGATAAGGTCCAAGGTCACCCAACAAGCTTCCATAGCAGAGTGGGGATTCGAACCTGGGTATTCTAAATCTTTTTTTTTAAAGAATTTTTTATTGGATGGGTTTACAAACATGCATATAGAAATCATTATCATTATTCACCCCATTGCATTTTCCCCATCCTCCCCCCCCTTTTTCTGGTGACTCCCAGCAGTTTTCCATACCCAACTTCATCTAAAAAGTATATCATATAAATTCTTAAAGACTATAATAATAATGTAACATATATCTATATTATACCTATCAAATCTCTTTATAATTATCTTAACAATCTACACTAACTATATTGCTTATCTTAGTTAAAAATATAAAAATTATATAATAATAGGTACATATACTAACTAAAAAAAACCCTACATATATATAACATACTATTCCTTACATACCAATTAACTATATTATCTATATTTCACATATACTCCCTATAACCTTATTACTCATAATTATACTCCCCTGTAAATATACTATACTAACCCAATAAAATACAGTAAAATATACCCCTTTTTAACCTTAAGTAAGTTTCTATCTCCCCTACTTCTCCAAAGACCACAGTTTGCCCTTCATGTCCCACTTTTTCTCCACATATTTCTTAAATTTTTCCCAGCTTAATGTATAGTCCAATTCTTCTTGTTCTTTCAATTTCCTTGTTAATTTGTCCATTTCTGCCATATTCAAGACTTTCAGAATCCAGTCTTCCATAGATGGTATCTCCTGAGTCTTCCACATCTGTGCATAACACATTCTGGCCGCCGTAATCATATAAAACACCGTAACTCTGTCCATTTTATCAAAATCTTCTAGGTTCATACATAATAACAGCAATTCTGGGGTTTTATTTATATTCCTTTGGAAAATATCTGACAGGTATTCTAAATCTTTGTTTGATGCTCTAACACTAAACCACAACCTACATCAAGACACTTACCAACTCTGTCTGGAAGAACTTCGAGTGCCGAAACTCTCTCATCTTTGTGCAGCTCTAGTCCATAGACACAATCAAATCCATCATATTTAATAAGATAGAGGGAAGGATTTACAGGAACCTGATCTAGGACGGTGCCTTTCCACTGTGTCACAGGTCCACTTCCTTCTTTCCAGCCATGCTGTATTCTGCAGCCTACAATATTTCTTCTGGGTTGAGAAATGGGTTTGCTTGGTCCCATGTTGTTTCGATGCTTTCTGTATTTATATATAAAGGCATATACTTAAGCACAGCAATAAACTACTGTAACATATGCTTTACAATGGGACACCTCAAAACTAGAGAGGTTCTCTCATTAAGTTACCTTACACAGTCTATATACATGCTTCTTTCAGGGACATGTCCTCTCCAACAGTTCCAAATATGAAAGATGGGGACCTCCGGGATTCTGCTATGGCCTTCCAGAATGGGCACAGAACCCCTAGGAAGGTAGCAGATCTTGAGTCCTCCCAAAATGTTTCTGTCAACTGGGAACTGTAGCTTGGACCAGGATTTGAGGTGGAATGAAACTCTGCCCTCTGCCTAGAATATATACAAGTCTCTATTAACATGCCCCGATTTAGAATGTGCCTATGTTTATCACTAGTCAGACAGACCTCATATAATAGCTTCAAAGCTGCTTTTAAGAAGTGGGAAGTCACTTACTTGTGGGAGGCTCTCTTCTTCATCATGCTAGCAGATACACCTGCATGCCCTGCAAGAAAGATGTCAATAGTTACTAAGCCACCAAACTTAGATGCATGTAGGTTTGCAATATACATAAATGGCTCAATTTCACTATTCAAAACTAAATTTTGTATTGTTCCTGTGACAAAAATTCTATTTAGGAATACATTTTTGATATACTGGGATCTATAAAGTCAACTGTCCCCAAGATTACCATGGAGCATACCATAGTTATATTCCAGGAACATTTATGTGTTCTAGGCAACTGTGTTACCATCACTGGCCTTTCCGACCCACTACTCTTTCCACCTACCTAATAGCCAGCTATCAGGTAAGTGTCTATCTAAGTGGAGACACCTGTCCTGATAGAGTTCTCTTTCGAATTGCCCAAACAACACCCCGGGAAGGTCAGCTTCAAGGCTAAACTTTCCCTCTGGCAAAACCTATATGCAAAAACCCCTGGTTTCCAGACCAATTGGCCAGAGCTCATAAAACAAAATATCTTCAAAAGCACTCTTTGAAAGATAGATCATAAATCACCACTCTTGGAGAAATGCTCAGTGATCCCCAACCTGGTGCCTGTGGGTACCATGGCATCCACCCCCAACATGCTTCCTGGTACAAACTTTTCTTCTTCAAAACGAAGAACCAAAGCCAGCTTTCCTCCACTCCAATGAAGCAGGAGGTGCTCAAGAAAAGCCCAGGAAGCATTGCCTTTAAACCTGCAGAATTTGGAAACTGTTGTCTCCAGCCCAGGGCAACACTTTGTTTGGAACATATCAATATTTTCAGAGGAGTTAGCCGTGTTAGTCTGTAGTAGCAAAATCAAAAAGAGTCCAGTAGCACCTTTAAGACTAACCAATTTTATTGTAGCATAAGCTTTCGAGAATCAAGTTCTCTTCGTCAGATGCATGATCCGAACTGGTCAAATACAGAAGAGGCGGGGAGAGAGGGGAGAAAGAAGGGGACATATATCCCCTTGTGATATATGTCCCCTTCATTCTCCCCTCTCTCCCCTCCTCTTCTGTATTTGACCAGTTCGGATCATGCATCTGACGAAGAGAACTTGATTCTCGAAAGCTTATGCTACAATAAAATTGGTTAGTCTTAAAGGTGCTACTGGACTTTTTTTGATTTATCAATATTTTGTGATTGACCTCATCCCCATGACAGCTACTGTGGCAGTGACCACTACAATTTTTCAAAATTCCAGAAGTGCTCAGAGGTTCAACAAGATTGGAGACTCTTGGAAATACATTTTAATATCCAGAGAACAGAGCCTACAAGCTTTTATGAATGTAGTAGCAGAAGAGTTAAATAATTCTATCTTTTGGTTTCTTGCCTGGAACTCTCTTATTTGTTGGTATATGTGTCTCCATTTACAATAACAAAAACATCTGTTACATGCTTTTATGAAAACCACTTCTACTTCCCTGGATGCTTAAATAATGTTAGTGATTGAGAAGCAACAGTAAATTTTGGGTAAAGACCCTGTAGCCAGAGGGCTGAATACAATTGACCTGCGCCCAGAGTACATCCTTCAGCATTCCTGTCTTCAGGAATTTGGTGACAATGAAGTACCTCCATGGTAATAACCAGAGGTATAAGATACCCACATGCCAAAAAATAAGACAGCAGAGAACTCCAGTTGTAGAACACTTCAAACTATAGACGGAGGGCTTCATTTTATAATGCCCCTCAAAGTTAAAACTCCCTACAGATAGAAAACTAGCAAAGCAAGCAAAGAGAGGGGATATACCTGCACTGGGTTTTTATATGAAGGAACATTCAGAGCTAGAATCCACCACTTGCGGTCCAAAGTGATAAAGTCTGTTCTGCCATCTCAGAGCATGCAACTTGAAAAATCTTGTGTAAAGGGGAATGGTTAGACTTAGTTCTGTGTTCAGGTCTGTAAGAGGTTCATTAGTTGTCTAATTACTCAACTGGAATAGCCATGTTCTCCTACAATATTTGTAAAAGTTATTAAAGTGAAAATAAGATACTTCCCTGATTTCATTACTTCTGACACCAATTGTTATGCCTAATGCTGTGGGAAGGCCCAACACTCCCACAAAGGTATTGCTGTTAAGATACCTACAATCTATGCAAAGATGCTTTAATAATTGCCACCTAACAATTTTTTTTAAAAGAAATATATATTTTCTCCATACTTTACTGGTGGGAAAGATTCATGTTGAAGGGCCAACCCAAGGTTTCCAAGTAGGAGTCTGTACTGACTCAGAATTCCTGCCTTGACGGATTTAGAACTGAAGACTAGTAACTGAATTAATACACAAGATAGTGAGACATTAACTTACAGAGATAAGGAAAGCCAATTACGTAGAGATGATTTCCAATGTTGCAATACAATTAGTTTGGCAGCAAAAACGACATGATGGATCCACTATGCTTTGAAAGGGCCCATATAATGGGGATACACCCTAACAAATGGAGAGGACTAGGTTAATGCAATGTTCAATCTCACACCAGAGTGTGGTTATATGGAAGGAATTTTAAAATAAGTACAAAAAGTTAACTGGTGATGCAATAAGCCTCAAGTACTTGTCATTTATAAGAGATTTCTTATTAGAAAAAAATTCACACTGGATAACCACATGTCCTGTAATTCACTGTAGTGGCTAATGCAGCAAAGTGGGCTTTATGGACTTAAATGCTATTTCCCATCACTTGGGTTGAAATGGATTTCTCCGTTCTGTGTTTTATGCCTGCTGTAGTTCATCCAGATGTATTTTCATTGGACAGTCAGAAATATGAACATAAAAATTTGAAGTATATATGAAGTAATTTCTAGAATGTCTCTGCCAGCACCATAATGCAGCAAATAGAGATGCAGCCATCGACATTATCCAAGAAGCCATTACCTACCTGCATCAGCTCTGGATCGCTGACCTGGTGCCTTTCCAAATGGGGTCTTCATTCATCTGTATTTAAGTGAGCAGCAAAGCTGCTAAACTAGGGTGAAAATCCAGTTCTAAGGGTATTATGAAGATCCTCAAATCTTGGAATAACGAGGAAACAAACCAAAGACCAAACTGTGATGATCTTTTTCCAAAGATAGGATACTCCTTCAATTATAGTATTCTGCAAGACAAAGAACAATGGTCAACTCTAAAGGGCAACTAATAATCTGGAGAAATATCAGAAAGAAGTTGGAGTCACCATCCCTACCAGCACTACTAAAGAAGTTCATTGCTTCTTCACTTCATTCCAGTTTGACTAAGCAGGAACCATCACCAGCTCTCAAGTAGCTGCCTGAAAGAAGGCAGTATCTTCTGCTTTTCTAGCCAGCCAGGTTAGCAACACTATACTTTCTTCACCTTCCTTAACTGGTTACACCCAACCCTCTTCCAGCCACAGCTTCTTGAAACTGGGTTGGATCATGCAGCGTTATCAGTGACTCTTTGGGCTGATCAAGATAAAGGCATGCCTTAAATAGTCATGGACTTCTAGCTCATTGATCTTTTAACAAAAGTTACACTCAGCCATGTATATGATTTCTTGTGATTGTAGCAGGCAAGTAAATACTATTAGGGAAACTTGGCTTCCATTTTATTAACAATCCCCATTTTATTAATACACAAAATAGTAGACCCTTGTCATCTGTGAATTCATGATTTGAGATTTCAGTTTATCAGTGACTGACCATGTGGTGAGAAAGGCCTCACACGGTGAGACAGTATCTGATTCTGTACCACTGAGAATGAAAAAATGTATTCAGCCAAACTGAGTCCCCAGCTGCTAGGCTCCTCTTCCTCCTCCACTCCCCGCTTCTTGCAGGGTACTCACTGCCACCAGCAGATTCATTCTCAGAGGTCTGACCAGTCTGAACATCTGCATCGGGCCTCCTCTTACACATTTAGCCTCTTTAAAAGATCTTAGTACCAGTTCTGAGGCTCTCGTACTTTCCAAATTACTACAGAGAGAATCTCTCTTATGTAAGCTCTCTAAGAAAGTAGGGCTTAACATTCCTTGTGCTTCATAGTCCTGGTAAGCGTGGACTAAACTGGGCTTGAGAAATCAAATGGGCCATGTTTAAAAGGAAAAGATGTTAAAAGAAAATTAAAAGCACACATTGGAAAACACAATGGACTGAACAAAGGTAAAAGAAATAGGAATACATACATATCCTTTTTCCTTGGTAATATACTTACTTTTTAAAATGTACTAAGAGATAGTTCGGGGTGCCCATTGTCCTCTTTTGGCTAACATCATCTGCATTTCTATGGTACTGAATGGCTTTGCACCAGGGAGGTAACTTATACCAATCTGTTTCACAGCTCTCCTCCTGGTAAACAGCAAAGAGCCTCTTATAGCCTCTGTGCTTTTACAGAGTACAAACTCAGTAATTACCTTGTGGGGCTATAAGCTACTGAACTCCTGAGGAGGAAGCAGGGGTGTACACTGAGAAAATTTCCATTTCAGTTTTGGTTCTGAGTAGAGATGGGCATGAACCGGGAAAGAAACGAACTGCGCAGTTCGTTACATTTCACGAACCACGAACTTTCATGAACCTGCCCCGGTTTGTGAACCAGTTCATTCGGATTGTGAAAACATCACATCCAGGTCAGCAAATTGTCACTTCCAGGCCAGCAAAAGGCCACTTCTGGGTCAGCAGAAGGTCTGAAGCAAGTCCATCCCCTGTTGCCTACAAAACTGATCGATCGGCGCCAGGCTGTCTGTCTGCAGTGACAAATCAAAAAACGAACCAAACGAACAAGCTTAAATTTTGTGGCTGTCAGTCAGAAATGGGCTCTGACGAACCACTGGTTCACAAACAATGAACCACAGTTCATCACAAACTTTGGTTCGTATTTCGGTTTGTGCCCATCTCTAGTTCTGAGGGTTCTGGAATAATTCTGATCTATTACTGGTTTATTCCGGGTAGGCCAGTGTCAGCTGAGAACTGATCCATTTGATTTTTTTTTCATTTTCATGTGTGTCAGCCTGTTGTGTGTGTGTGTTGGCTGTGCATGTGCAAATGCATGCTCTTCTTTTCAAGGTGTGTGTGTGTGTGTGTGTGTGTGGGGAAACAAGGTTATATGGCAGCAGTTTTTTGCATACAACATACTGAGTTTGAGAGTGGGGTTCTATGTTTATAGACCCCAAAAGATGCTTGGAGAAGGTATGCGTTAAGGCGAGTGTCGTGCAGCACAGTGTGTACAACTGCACATAGTTCTTTTCAGGGGAGGGGGAGTTGAGGAAAGAAGCTTGACTTGTGCTCACCCAAAAACTGCATCGTTCAAAACCCTTTGGTCCAATGAGTTTTTCCTCAAGCATGTACAAACTCACACAACAATGGACTCCAAAGGTATTATTCATTATGTTTCTCACTTAAGAGGATTTAGACATTGTATTTAGATTCATATATGATTCAGATGATTGATGATTGAAATAGTGGATGACTGTACAGATATGATTTGGATGATCATATGATGTAGTTATGCTTTATATATGCTTTATATGAAATACATTTTTAAAAAGGAGGCAAGTGTTGGCGGGTGCACACAATGGTGGGAAACCTACTGGCAAAGCACAAGCGTTCTAATGCCAACCAGCACAATGCAGCAAAAAAAAGAAAAGAATGCCTCTTTGTGGTAGTGCCAAAGCCAATAAATTATTACCTTTGAGTCCTGCTGTTTTGTACCATGCATCTGACGAAAAGAACTTGATTCTCGAAAGCTTATGCTACAATAAAATTGGTTAGTCTTAAAGGTGCTACTGGACTCTTTTTGATCATGTTTCCCTGTGCCTTGTAGTTTCATTTCCACAGTGAGAGTGAATCCTCTTTACCCTAGTCTTCTTTGCAGCAATTTAAACCCACCGGTTGCTGGCCTGTTTTTGCACTTTGCATTTGGTGTTGGTTTTACTTCATGGGAAGAGGAGAGAGGATGGCCCTTTTTTCCACCTGTTTTTTTACGAGTAAAAGTGGGAGACTAGACAGGTTGCTGACTACTTTTCTGATTAAAACAGTTAACCCAGAGTTAACTGAAGAAAAAGAGATGAGATGAACTGAACAAGTCCCCTAGATTGGTTCTTCCACATGGAATACTGATCTGGAAGGACTTGGGGGTGCATGCATGTGCAAGTGTGCAACACGTATGCCTGCTACCCCTCGCACATCATTTGACGCTGGGTTAACAGTTTTAATCAGAAAAGCCCCCAAACCCTGAAGGCGTCCTTGGCCAGAAGACATTCCTCCTGTTGCTCCTTGACCCACTATCTTTGCAGGACTTCTTTAGTCACAGTGGTGGCCCTGGCACCATGGCAGCTAAGCAAAGAAAAACAGCAGTAGAAGGCTAGTGAATGGGCATGAACCAGTTCCACGTGGCTGGGACCTCCTTAGCGTAGCTCTCCTTAAGTAATTGCTTTTTCTTTCCAGTTTTTACTCTAATTTGCATAACATCTTTGTGGCAGCTGGGGATCTAGAGGCTGAAGGAGACCCCTCCCTCCCCAATATTCCATGTGAATATTACCAGGCTGGACTTTCCTTGTATTGTGCATATAAGCACACAGAAAGGGATGGTGATGCTAGTGCTGATGGCACCATGCTGTCTGCTGCTCCCCTAGCCTGTACAAAGCAAACTTTGATCTGTACAAGCCACGTGCATCTCCTTCCCCCAAATGAGGTTAATGCTAAAGTCTTAATCTGTCTTTTGCAGCCAACTGGTTGCATGAGAGACTTGCCATTAAGGAAAACAAGATGCTGCCAGATGGACCTCAACTGCCTGACCAGCCTGCCTGGCCTCTGAGCACTAAGTACCAAAACAAAACACACAAACTTTGGAGTGTGTGTGTGTTTGTGTCATTATAGCCTCATTTCCAGGATTTGGTTCAGCGTTCTAGAACTTGTTTTAACAAGCTAAACTACCAAGTTCCATGTTAATTTCAATTTATTTTTTCATTATGCACATCTCTAGGCGGAAGGCCTCCAGCATGTTTTTATTCCCACTGTGCCATCACCACAAGGTTAAATTTGACTGTTTCATCTCCCATGCTATCCTGGGACTGAGTCCCTTATGAATGGTGCTGTACTGAATTTAAACCATCTCTAACTTTGTCTAGCCTAAAATATAAAATATCAGCAATTCATCAGAATTGTTGATCATAAAATACAAGAGAATTTTTACATGAGACCAAAGTATTTCTTTCCATCAGCAGTAAGTACATGAGACAAGAAGCTTCATTAATAAAGAACAAAACATTGGAAAGACCTTACCTGAAGGGTTCTTCTCTTCAGCAGGGTGAAGGCATCCAAATTGGTTAGGTCATGCCTCCTCTTGCTCCAGGCAGGGCTACGTAAATTTTTGCGTATGCCTTCTGGGATTGGGCATGTGCGTCCAGACATAAAACAGCCTAGCTCAGGATGGTTAATTCAACCTTTTATTATAACCATTTCTTTTTTTTAAACCAAGAACAGCAAAAACACAGTGTCATAGTTTTAACCTTATTGTAATATAATATAACTGCAACAATAGCAACACTGAAAAATGGGTGGGAGAATTCCCTCTGATCTGCTTACAGAAGGCTACCAATGCCAGTGTTATTGCTCTGAGCTTCAGCCAATCAACGCTATTCATTCTCTCTGTTTGGGACCATTTCCCTTGAACTACCTTGTCCAGGCAGTGGGCTCTCCAACTTCTCAGGCTGGCATCTGCTGTGACCATGATCTGACTGTTTGGGCAAAGGGAAACTCTCTGTGATAGATTTGACAGAGATGTTCACATATTAGAGAGATCTTTAATGCAGGAATCAGAGTGATGCTTTTGTGTCTCTTCTCCTTTATACCCCTTTGGTAAGGGATCAGAGTCCACTGCAGTGTTCTCCCATGGAATTTGCCCCATGTCACTACTGTAGATATGAGAAGTCCCAAAAGTTGTGTCAGCATCATTACATCTGCTTTCTTTTGACACAGTAAGGTTCTAATTAGTTTTTTATTTTTAATTTTGTTTCCAGTGGCAAGTAGAGTGTTTATATTGGTTCGCTACTAAAGTGTCGATCTTGGTTCCCAGATGTATCAAATTTTGTGATGGAAGCATCTGACTTGAGTGTTCATCAGAAAACCATGGTCTTGGAGAAACTGCAGTACTGTCTGTGTGTGTGAGCTGCACTTCTCCTTTTTTGGTGCCCTTGTAAGAATATCCAGACAGGGATATGTGTGTATTCCTTGCTGTCTTAGGGCTGCCACTAAGGTAACCAGTATTTTTGTAAACACCCTTGGAGATGATGACAGTCCAAAAGGGAGAGTCTTGTACTAATAGTGCTGCTCCATGAAGGCAAAACAAAGGTACTTTCTGGAGCTTGGCTGTATGGGAATGTGTAGGTAGGCTTCCTTGAGGTACAGGGATGTTAGGAAGTCTCCCTGTTGTAATGTCTACAAAATGGACTGCAGGGATTCTGTTCTGAATTTCTGCAGTGACACCCAGAGACTGATGTCCTTTACATTCAAAATAGCTGTCTAGTCTCCCAATTTTTTGAGGACTAAAAAGAGGATAGAATATGCCCCTTGGAAACGACCCATCGATCTGTGGTGTTTTCCCGATAGTTGGTGAAAAGGGTAAGTTGTCCCCTAATTTCAGAGTCATGCTGAAGGTTTTTTGTTTGGAGTACTCAAGTCCTGGTGTTTCGTGTTTGAGAAGTGCCTCCCTTGGAATCTGGACTGGTAAGTAAATTGCCTTCCAGGTCTTGATTCCCTGTTGTCTCTGGGTCTGATCGGTGTCCTGTAGGAACAAAAGGACTGAAAGGATTTTGATTTGTAGTCCTTCTCTTTATTAGAAGAGGTAGATGGCATAGTCTTCTTTTCCTTGGTTTCAACCAGGACCTTGTCAAGTGTTCTTTCCTTGATGAACAGATGCCCAGAATATTTTTCAGAGACTAGGTTAGATTTAGATAGGGTGTCTACCTTCCAGTGTTTCAGCCAGATTCCTTCTTACAACATTTGCTGCTTGGGCTCTGGCACAAAATTGGGTGCTGTCCTGTGATGCATCTGAGGCAAACTAGGCAGCTCTCTTTATTTTCAGCAGAGACCTTTTTAGAGCTAGTGGATCTGGTTCAGGCTGTTGTAGTAAGTCATCTGTCCACATTCCAATTGCATGGGTGAAATTGGACAGGACTGCTGAAGCTCTTACTGCTAACGAAGCCGACTCATGTGATTTTTTTTAGGACAAATTCGTTCTTTTTGTCCACTGGGCCCTTCAATGTATTATCCCCGTCTTTTGACAGCACTGTACTCGAGTGAAGTGCTACTAAAGGAACATCCATTAGGGGGACTTTGAGATTTTCCATGGTCTCATCAGGCAAGGTATAAAACCTCTTTGCAATTGACTGCAGAGTAGCCTCATAGCCAGGAATGGACCATTCTGAACGTATGACTTCATCAAAGTCCTCAGGAAAAGGACAGCTGGACATCTTTTTGGGTAGCTTTTTAAATCCTCTAGTGTCCATGGTGGGCAGGGCAGTTTCTGAAGTCTTTTCTTGGCTGGGAAAATTTAAAGTAGTAACCACATTTTTAAGCAGCCTCTGAAAGTGCTCTGGCTGGAACAGCCTGGCTGAATCGACCTTCATATCTGACTCTGCCCCTGACCACTCTCCCTTCTCTCTACCCAATATCATGATAGCTGAAGGGTTAACTGACACAGAATCCTCCATGTGCCAGAGTCCTGTCTTGGGGAGAGAGAGCTCCCTGTCTGAGCATGTCTGCAATGCTTTGCGGGCTAAGGAGGGGATGGGGTTCTGTCTGTGTCTCATCTGTCCCTCTTAATGTTTTTATTTTACTCCTTAAAATGTATACGTCTGGGCTGCACTCTCTCCGGAATTGATAAGACACAAGAGTCTGAGGACACTGGGGCTGTGTAGAGAGCGGGGCTGCATGCTCAGAGCCTTTTTCTAGTCTCAGTATGTTTTCCTGCTGACAATCTGCCGCCTGCCCCCTGCTCCCTCTTGATCAAGCCCAGTTTTCCTTCCCATTTCAAGGGGAAAGGGATTAATGTTGGGGCCCACAACTTGTGAAGGGTTCATCCAGGCTGACTTCTAAGCCTGCATCATCCACTCCATAGAGGAAGACCAAAAAAGAGTGGGGAAAAATGGCGCGCTCACCATATTCATAGCTCCTGACGTAACCGACATCCCCGGAATAGCAACACAAACAAGGCTCTCCTGACAATAACCACTAAAGATACAAGGGAAAACCAATCAGGAGTACAGAGTATAACCATACAATAAATAATATTTACTCTTAAAGTGACTAACAGTCGAAACACACAAGATGAAATACCTAGGTTCAACTCGTGTTCTCTTGGTTTGTTGGGAAGTGTAGGCGTCCTTGCAGCTTAAAGTTTAGCATTTACATTGCAGCAGGGAGAAGCGCAGGTGTCCTAGCAGCTTAAAGTTTAGGATTTACAGAACAGCAGAGAGGGATGTGCGAGGGTCCTTGCAGCTTAAAAGTCTCCCGGTGCAGCCAGGGGTCGCTCTGCAGGGCCAGGCCGGGTGAGGGGAAGGGAAAATGCCGTGATGCACCTTGAAAGTAGGAGGAAAGGCGCCCCATGCCTGAATTCCCTCCTCGCTGCTCTGTAAATGCTAAACTTTAAGCTGCAAGGACGCCTGCACTGTAAATGCTAAACTTTAAGCTGCAAGGATGCCTACACTTCCTGGCAAACCTTTAGGTAAGAGAACACGAGTTGAATCTAGGTATTTTGTCTCGTGTGTTCTGACTCTAAGTGCTAATACAAAGTGCTCTATAGAAATATGAATACAATAATATAACTTCATAGAAAAAAATACATATATAAATTCATAAATACATACATTCATATACAAATACAGTGTCTACCGGCCGGTTGCCCAACATATGGGTACAGCATGGGGCTATGTAGTGCCCATTCATTTGCTGACCCATGTATGGGTTGCAGTACATTATCTGTCTGCTTCCCTCCCCCTGTATGTTGATGGGCAGGAATCTGGAATTGACCCCATCTTGGGACAGTTATGATCTGTTCCTTGATTTTATGATGAACTGTTGTTTTATGAATTGTTTTAATATTTGTATTGTATTTTTATAAGTGCTGTACCTCACCCTGAGCCCGCTTGTGGGAAGGGCGAGTTAGAAATGTAATAAATAACAACAACAACTACTACTCTAGGATACATGAAAGTCCGTCCCCTGAATGGCCATCTGAGCTTGCCAGAAGGGGAAGAAACTTGCTGGGAAAGTCCCAATTCTGGGGTCTTGGCTCACCAGGAGAGTTTCGAGGGGGGCTACATCTGAGCCATCATCTGAGGCACTGACTCACCACTCACGAGGCTGTTAACAGTTGGTGTGAAGGCATTTCGGCATGGTCCGGTGACCTCGTGTTGCAAAGAAGCTGACTCTCCTTGCCTCAACCATTGCTGAGAGTAAGGTAAATTTAATCAAAGAGAGATCAGAGGCCTCTGAAATGCCTGATCAGTCAGCTTGTATGGCAGTGGAGCCAGCGTTTCTCATTTGCCCATCCCCTTTGCCTGAGGCCTCTGACAGGGAGGTTTTTTCCTTCCCACAGTCTCTCTTTCCCATATACCCAGGGCCCTGGGTCTTTGGGGAGGGATTACTTTCCATCATTGTTGGTCTGTGTAGTTGGGTTTTCCCATGTTTTTCTCAAGATAGTTAGAGCTAAGCTCTAGCATCCTCCTGGAGCACCAGAGCTATTCAAACTGGAGGGAAGCATGTGCACAATCCCAGAAGGCATACACAAAACTTTACATAGCCCTGCCTGGAGCAAGAGGAAGCGTGACCTAACCAGCTTGGATGCCTTCCCCCACTGACGGAGAAGTTAGTTTTCCATGTTTGTAAGCTTTCAAAAGATTACCTCATATCAGAATCCTCTCTAAAAATTCCTGTCCCTCTTTAATTGTGCTCACATTCTTGGACAATTAACTCTCTTATGGACATCAAACACCCTACAAGATTATCTACGTGCATATATTCTCAGATAAATGCACTGAAGTATTATACTTAAACATATTTTTGCTAGTTTTAGCTTATCAAAATTATTACAAATCCTGCATACTTGTAAGCTAGTAAATCATATCTTTGAACTGTATCTTCTGTTCTATTCTTGGCCAGGCCACTCTCACTATTTTTCCAGACACTCCCTGCACCCGGACCTAACACGCAATTACATATCTCTTCCATCTCTTAATATGAATTAAGACTGTTTCTGTTCTACTTCAAGGCTACACTCTGAGACCTCTTTATTCAGCATTTACTAGTTATTCTCCCATGCTTGTCTGCAGAACTGCCCTGTATAATTTTATCAGGCAGGACCAGAGACTGCTTTCCCAATAATCTTTTCTAGATCAATGACAGTAACCAAGATTTGGAAGCTTTACTTTTTTCCTTCAAAAACGCAGGCCTATTAAGTGGGAACTCTACTTAACTTTCAGGTAATGGTGACTGGACAGAAGGAAAAAAAGGATTAGTAACTTTCTATTTGTTACCTGCATAGTAAGAAAATGGGATAGACAAAAGGATGGAGATTTGGCCCACCATTCTCTGACTTCTCAATATAGCTCAAATACAAATGCAGTTGCTAGCACCTACTACAGGAATTTTAGCACTTATTCCATATTAAGTCACAACTAGGGTTACCAGGCAGTGCTTGACAACTGATGAGAAGGTTGTGTGTGAGTGTGTGTGTGTGAGGGAGGGGTGTATGCATGCAGCATCCCAGGAGAAAAATTAAAAAGAAAAATAAGGTCTTGTCTACTTACAGGAAGTTCTTATTATAGAGTTTTGGTGATTCTTAGAGCTATCTAGAAATTATAGTAAGAACTTCTTGCTTTTTCAGAAAGCATTTCCTAGAGCTACTTCCAGGCAGTTTTAGGAACTTCCAGAATTCTACAGTATAAACTTCCTGTCAGGAGCTAAGGCCTTCCACCCCCTCCCCTTCCTGCTGCCACAAGCCACAGTGGTGAGCAATGAGACCTGAGGGCAGGGGATCCCTCAGGTAGCCTTATTCACAGGAAATGCAAGACATTAAATCTGGAACCTGATTAAGACTTTTACATATGCTGTTTAAATGCTAGAATATTGAGAAAAATAAAAATTAATATTGTAACATATGGCAGTTAATATATAACATGCCTACAGTAGCTTGAAGATTCTTCAAAAGAAGTTATACACACACAAACCAGACAGATGCTTGATGTAAACTTTGCCTTTAGAAGCAAGAACTTTAGCACCCTCTTGTGGCAGATTCTATAGCTATCCAGCAGAACCTCCAATAAAACCCTTCCTAACTACTTTTCCTTGCTGGAGCTTTCCTAAACATTGCTCCTCTTGGTTCCTCATCCACCTTCAGACTCTGTTAGTCTCCATATGGCTGTGAAGAAAGGGACAGAGAATGTGGGAAGGCATTTGTACACACTGTATTGTGAACTCATTTTTTAACATACATTTTCTTAAAATTTTTAGGAGGTACACCTAAGTCTTCCAAGAGTTTTAAGTAACTCCACAGCCACAATTGAGTGATACCCCATATGACAGTGTCAGTAAACAATAACATTCAGACTCCTAACGAAGTCAGCCAGTTTTTTTACAAGTTCTTGATACAGATTTGTTAGAGTTTGCAGTGCTGCACCAGGACCATTGGAAGGGAGCCACAATGAATGCTGAAACAGGCAAATGAGTTTGTGAATCATCCATCTGAATTCTTGCCTTTTTTAATTATGAACATTGTCCTGGGGCTACATTTACAATACAAGCAGGAGTGTCTGCTATCTCTGCCAGTCACCACAGTGGAACATCTACCTTTTATGGCAGCTCCTTTAGGAGCTGGAAGTAGGGTGGCCAGGTCCCTGGGGGTCAAAGTCAGGAGATGTGGGGGCATACTAAGGAGTTGTGTGTGGAGTACTATCCTTGCTCACAAGTAAAGCACATGCTCTAGAGCACCCGATGTTGGAAGTACTGGGTCATGCTGGGGGCCGATATTCACTCAACTGGCCCCCAGCCCAACCCATTATGTTTCACATCGCATCAGGAATGATGTCATTTCTGGCACAACGGGGGTCCTCCGGAGCATATGGGAACACACTTTGCCACAGCATGCCCACGTTTCTTCCCCCCACCAGCCAGGTGAGAGGAGGCAGGGGGCAGAGGCTGCGGACAGGGGATCTCCTGCCCTTACTGGGGGACTGGCAAGTCTAGCTGGAAGTCCTAGCCACATGCCTAAGCTTTCTCCCAGGGCTGCCTCACATTAAATAAAACTGAAATCCCAAGCATGTTTAACAATAAACAACAACAAAATAAAGTACTATTTGAACAGAAATGGTTCCATACAGTCACAACAGACTATTTAGACAGAACACGCTACCCAAAAATCTATTCATTAACAACTGGCATAGATCACAACACTGTTTCAGAGGAACATTTTGATGTTCCTGCTAACAGCTCTATTTGCGATTGTATATTCAAGAAACACAGATCTTTTAAATCCTGAAGTCATGAAAGTCGCAAGTGGAATGGGTTGGGCACTGTTTATTCTCTTCCATCTATTGAACACAAAATTCCAGTATACTCTTTGTTTCCAATACTAGTGGTTTTACTGGAATTTTATAAGCTGTTGTAGAATAGGACATAATTTGTTAAATATTCAGATACAGATCTCTGCAACTAACAAAAAAAGTAACTTTACTACAGGCAAAATTGTAGTCAGGTCAATAGAAAAGATACACCAAGCTCAAAAGTTTTGGTTTGTATAAGGTTTGCAGAGCTTGCAGCCCACCTAGTCAAATTCTCTGTCTCAGTACCAAAAAGAACTAAATAGGGTTTTGACAGACCTCCAATAATCAGTATCTCTAAAAAAATCTGGAACTATGGACATCTAACGAACCTGTAGACTATGCTGTGGCAAAACCTCAAGGCTCTTGCAAACGGTAAGAAATGAGCAAATTCCAAAAGACACTTAATAAATATATTCTAATATGAGAGATACAACTGAAAAATAATCTTAGGCCAACTCAAGCCCTGGCCTGCAGAAGAGTCATCTATCCTTCTAGCAGCCAAAGCCACCAACAGCACCTTTATATTCCTCACTAGATCTGTATTCCAATGCTCTAGGAACAGAACCCTAATTTCAATTAAATTGTAGATGAACTCTTCTCTTCTTATGGTCTTTTTTTAAAAAAGAAAATCACATTTCAGATCTTCTTAAACCAATCCGTTAATGATGGTTGATGTCTCAGTCTCCATGAAGCTGCAATATACGTTTTTGCCATCATCGTGAGGCATGTAGCCATGTCATAATTTCTGACTGAATTTAAGAAACCTAGTACTACCACTTTGGGATTATATGACATTTCTTATGTGTGACAGCCTCTAATTAAAACCATTTTTTCCACAAAAGAACATAATTAAGGTGTAGTTCCTGATATATGAATCAGAGATGCGTTTTTAGGTTGACAGTGCCAACAATTTGCTTTATCTGAATTATATGTTTTAGCTTTCAAGGAGTTAAATACCATCTCATTTGATTTTTTTTAAAATGCACATATAGACATTTGAGATTTTATTTTCCTAAAACCAATTACATTTTTATTACAAAACAGAATACCAAACATCTTTTCCATTCTAGTTTTAATTCATCTTGAGTCAACAGATTTCAATAAATCTTGATCCAGACTGTGATTTACCTCTACCCAACACTCAAATTGCTTCTTCCAAACCAATAAACCTTTAATCTTCATTGAATTAAGTTGTTTACTTGAAAATACTAAAGATATTCTTCACTTACCTCAGCCTTTACTACTTTGGACAGTAGCCCCATACAGATAACCCCGCCCCCATGTATTGACAACATGCAAGGAGGAAGAATGGGCATGAGCATGATGGCCCAGCCTTTGCACAATCACCAGCTTGTGAGTTCAGCACCTACTCATGGAGGAAGTGTCTGTACATACAGTCCCACCCTATGATCAGCAATGCTGCTCTCTGAATCTTGCTTATCAAGAGGGGAGCATGTATGAGCAGACATTTCCTCCATGCATTCACACTGTGATCACATGGAGGTGAAGAAGGAAGGACCAGCAAGGCTGTTGCCCATTCTCCCTCCCTGCATGATCAGTCAACACATGGCGGCGGGGGGGGGGGGGGGAATAGTTTGTTAAGGGCTATAGTTACATTATGTCCTAGCCATTCCCTCATGTGACATGAATAGTTACCACTCCTCAAGCAAATCTCCAAGTAGATATGCCACAGAGAATTCCTGACTGTAAATATAAGAAACGGAATTGTTTGAGGGTGGCCAAGGACTGAGAGTCACAGGTCAAATGTGTTGGGTGTGGGATACGATACAAGGGCATAGAGAGTTGTGAAGACCATTTGTTCTGGACCCAGGAGCAGACAGGAAGCTAGTGTACAGATATGAGGTATATCACATGGTCAGAAGCTGTGAGATTGAGTGACAAAAAGTGAAGGCCTTGTGCCTGGCAGTGTGCACTTCAGGTTTCTGATTTGGGTTTTTAACTTGAACTGGGCCCGATTTGGAAAGATTCAGGATTTCTGAATTGAAGCCAGCATGCTTGCCACGATTCGGAAATCCTGAAACAAAGCTTCGGAAACAAAGCTTTCCGAAGCAATTTGGGTCACTTTGGAAAGCTTCATGGGCTCGTGGTTAAGTTTAAAGGGCCCTTTCGCAAGCGGCAGGCCCTTTAAGCTTCAGCTGGCAGGCAAGGGAAAATTTCCCCCACCTCCCAGCTGAAGTTTAAAGGGCCCTGCTGCTTGCAAGCAGCAGGAAAGGGCCCTTTAAACTGTCCCATTCCCTACCTAACCCCCCCCCACTCCCCACTTACCTGGCACCGGGGAGGAGGCAGCCCTCCCGCCTCTCCACTGGCTGCACGGTCCTCTCTGCTGGATAGCCTGTGGGGTGGCCCTCTCTGCCGGACAGCCAGCCTCGCCAGCCGTGGCAAAGGCCTTCTACCCATGTGGCCACTGGCTGCTCGAGCAGGTTGAGATGGCGGGGTGGCCTTCTCTGGCCAGAGCGGCAGCGGCACCAGCGTTCCATCCGTCAGGTAAGTGGAGTGGGGGGATGGGGTTTAAGGGTGGGGGTGGGCCTCTCCCCTCCCCCGTTACTTCAGAATGCTCCGAATCTTTCCGGAGCATACCAAAGCGACTCAGAAACCTAAATCTGAAGCAGCATACCGCTTTGGATTTCAGAGTTTTCCAGATCTTTTTCCTGCTTCCGGTAAACTCGAAGTGGGAAATCCGAATCTTTTTCGTGTGCACACCCCTACTTTGCCGTTTCTAGCGTCCCTTCTCCACTGGCAGACCTCCTGAGGACACCTGGTTTTTGGCCACTGTGTGACACAGAGTGTTGGACTGGATGGGCCATTGGCCTGATCCGATGTGGCTTCTCTTATGTTCTTAATATGCAAAGAGGAAACAAGTAGGGAAGGACGAAACCCTGGGGGATTTGAGAGGAGGAATGCAGAGGAAAAGCTTCTTTCTGCAGAAATGCTGACTGAGCAATTGGACAAGAGAATCAGCCAAGACACAGAAGCAAGGATGTAAATGGAGTCAAGCAAGACTGGTATCAAAGATAGTAGAAATGTCAAGAAGGATGCACAGTAGATCTTTGGATTTGGCAATGATTTTGATGAGGGGAATTTTTAGCATACATAAGATGCAAGCTGGACTGTAGTGTATCAAGAGGAATTAAATGAGACAAAGTCAAGAGAATGGGAGTAAGCAACACGCTAGGAGTCTGGAGGCAAAGGGCAGAAGAGAAACTGGATGGAAGTTAGGGAGGAAGGATGGGTCAAGTAATGACTGGGAATAAGATGAACACTCATGTCTGAATAGAGGAGAGTGATAAATTGGATCAGAGTAGTAGGCTTTTGACATTGCCACCTGATTTTTAAATTAGTTTCTAATAATTTTAAATTGCATATTGTTTTATCATCATGGTAACCCACACTGAGTCTGGTTTTGGAGAAAGTAAACTGAATAGATTTCAACCAGCAGCTAGGATAAGAGTGGGGAAGACAGCAATGAGAATGCAGGAAGGGCAGACTAAAGCAGACATGTAGAAGGGTTAGACATGGACAACAGGTTAGTCAACTCATTAAGCAATACAGCAGACATTGGAAAGGGCTGGAATTATAGGCAGAAGGAAAGCTGGAAGAGAAGGAAAATATTAGAGAGGCAAATCTTGAGTGAAATGCTTTATGGTAACATTTTAAATTACTGCTTAACTGCACTTTATCACAAAATGTTTTCTAGTAACTATGGAAGATAAAATTAGACTTCCTGTATTCAAAATGACTTCTGTCAGAATAATCAATATAAAGGCTTGCATAAGAGAAGTCAGACTTCTATTTAGCTTCCCAACATGATTATTGCCTACTGGCAAAAGGTATGCCTTGACAATGATTCCAAGTGCACCACAGTTGTAATACAAAGAAAATAATACTGGAGAAAAACCCCTTTCTATCTTTTTGTTTTATTCACCTACAGCCTTCAGTAACTGAGAGGATACTTATATAGCTCAAGATGGGTAGCCGTGTTAGTATGTCTGTAGTAGTGGAAAAGAGCAGGAGTCCAGTAACACCTATAAGACTAACAAACTTTGCGGTAGGGTATGAGCTTTTGTGAGCCTCAGCTCACTTCGTCAGATACATATTAATGTATACTTATATAGACAGTTGTAACAGCATTGCATGAGTCCAATTTCTTACCCACCCAGGCAAAGACAAACTTAAATTTCATTGAAGCTATCTTTGATTCCAAAATTATCGTATTTGTATGTTTTCAAAGAAAAGTTACCTAATATTAAAGTCATCTCTAGTATAATCTGACTGCCCCACTATTTTAGGTGCACTCTTAATAAACATATTTTCAACCCTTCATCAGCTTGCAAAATTTCTGATATACTTAAATAACATATACCACTTCAGATGGCATTCACTCACATTACTACTTTTAATTGTAACAGAAACACATCAATTTTATAACAACTAAATGTTCTACAAACATACAATACTGATAAATTGTGTCTCTAATTATTCTTCTCTTTTGACCTTGAGTGATATGCTCATTATTCTTTTGGTATTCCTTCGAGTTTTCAAATTAAAATATAAAGAGATATAGATGTATAGGTGTGTGTGTGTTTGTGAGTGTGTTGTGTGTGTGTATATGTATGTATATGTATATTCCAAAGCACTTATATCTCATTTGCTAAGCATTTGATTGCTGATAATCTTTAGATTTGTGACAGTACAGTGCAGATGTACAACCGTCAAATCTTCTTTCCAGCCTCAGATTCTTCTACCTTTGCAGCATGTAAAACAGCTATGTTTGAAAAAACCCCAAAGCCACCAAGTAGAAGTGACAGAAAACTTGCATCAATTGGTGAAAATCTTCAGTTCTCTGAAGTCCAGAGACATAAAAATGAAAGTTCAGAATTGGATGGTAATGATTTTTTATACACTTCATGGGAAACTTGGTATGACAGTACTTAAAAATAGATTGCTTAAATGCAATGTGCTTGCCTAACTTTGTCCACAATTACTATTACATGAAACAAGAAATCAATGCTGTAACAAAGATGAATTCAATATCCAGATGTAGTCATCATACCTTAAAGTAGAGACAACTTAGTGGCTTTCGTATTGAAAAGGGGAAATGGTTCTTTTTCCTCTAAGGGATATGGAGGCAATAAGCACAGAAATGGTAAAGGAAAATAGATTTTATTAAGTAGCTGAAGTAGTCTATAGAAGAAAATCACATCTACACAAGAATCAATGCAAGAAAGTAATATGCTTACATTCCTTCAGCTGCAGGAAATCTCTGGAAAATGACAATGGATGGATCTCCTGGAACTGGCAAGCTACACAGCACTGTTCCGCAGATTCAGTTTGCGCTGAGATTCCAGTCTCAGGACTACTCCTGAGCCTTTACATACCGTCTTAAGTTCACTAATTCCACAGGTGCTTGTAAAAATAATTACTGACTTAGACAGGAGTGATGATTCTCATACTCTCCGAAGGCCAACTGATTAGAAGTGGTACGTAGCAAGCACCCAATGAAGGTAACAGTGCTATGTTCCCACTACCCCTTTCACCAGGTGTATCTTATCAAACACATACTCCCTAGTTCAGTACATCAACCAGAGATATGAGCAAAGCAAAGATAAAGAGTTTGGGTCTGCAAGGATTCAGGTCTGCAAGGAAACTCAGTTACTCTAGGGGAAAATGTGGCATACTCCCTCACTCCTCAAGTTGACAATGGTCTTCCACAGATGGCACTACATTTTTCTGTTGGAGGACAACTGCTTAGGCTAGAGGAAGCCTACTTGGAGGATGGTTGTGCCCATCACAGTACGAAACAGATCTGAAAGGTGCCTTTCTACCAGTGTAATGGCCCTTTTACTAAACAAAGTGACTGCTGTTGGGTAGGGATGGAAGGAGATTTTCTGCTGATTCCATATAATGAGCTTCGCTGTGCTTGCAGTACTTCGGAATCCTGCAATTGTGCAGACACTATGTTATAAACGCAACTTTTAAGTTGTTAAAATAGAAAAGAATTTAGAAGAGAAAGTAGGACTGCACATATTTCAGTTCCCAGAATTTCTGAGTTGTATCCTATCACCTCACTCAGCTATGAATTCTGCATTCCATCCCTCTTCACAGGGGCAGAAAGACCATTACACTAAAAATGTCAGCATGCCACCAACCATCCTCTTTGCTGCTTGCCTCCCTTATAGTAAAAGCAAAGGAATGGCCTTACTTAATTTACTACTGTCCTGGCCTTGCAAGCTGTCAGCTCTCTCCTTAATTCTACTGTTCTCTCCCTGTTGTCCTTCTAGACTTCAACCAAGGGAAGTTATTGATTGATCTGTGTAGTTACTGTTTCCTGGCTCTTAGGATCAAGCTAGACATGACAGCATCCACGAGTCCAACCTGTGAATGCTTCCACCATTTTAAAGGGATTTGCAGTCTGCAGTCTGAGGCGCTCTTGTTCTGCTCCTCCCCACTCACTTGAAGCACTTGAAAAGGCACGATGGAGGACAACAATGATGACAAGAGTGCTTCAGCCCAATGGATGGCAGGCCTGATCAACATTGAGCCCTTGCAATATTTTAAATCCCCTTAAAATGGTAGTGGCTTCCACAGGTTAGACTTGTGGATGCTGTTATGTATAGTTCCAGAGGAATTAGCCATGTTAGCCTGTAGTTGCAAAATACTACAGTCCAGTAGCACCTTTAAGACTAACCAACTTTATTGCAGCATAAGCTTTCGAGAACCTCAGTTCTCTTTAGCTGATGCAAGACAAGGAGAACTGTGGTTCTCGAAAGCTTATGCTACAATAAAGTTGGTTAGTCTTAAAGGTGCTATTGGACTCTTTACTGTTATGTATACTTTGGACCTTAGACATGGCCTGAAGAGGGATAGAGTGAGTGAAAGAATTGAGCTAGAGGCTGTGATGTTATTTTGATGGTACTGCTGAAGATAAGAGACACTTGAGTTTATCTACAATCTTACGTAGGCTTCTGTAGTGGAGTGCATATTAAGAAAAATGATCCATGACAATCCAGATATATCTATTTTTTACTTTTTTACCTTTTAAAGGAGTACTTTACTTAGAATATTGTAAAGGGAGGATTTTTTTTGCTTTGTTCTTCTGCTGTCAAGAATTTGTATGTGTGTCCTTCCACTATATAGTTTCCCTCCAGATGTAGTACACAAAGGCTGAATCCTAAGCACAGTTACTAGAAGTAAGCCCCACAGATCTCAACTTGACTTACTTCTGAGTCAACAACATATGTAGGATTGTACAACAACAACACCCCCCCCCCCCCCGGTCAATACACACACCACTGGACTGTCTATGACAGGCTTAAAATACCTTCTGGTACCTGGAGCCCGATATCCCCTCTGGGCACAAGCAGCTGGCAGAAGAAAAAAAGCCAGCTCTTGCATGCTTGCTGAGGTACAGTACAGTTGATGAGTCAACTGGCTCTATCAAGAGCTGTCTGATAAATCAGCTCTCAACCTGGAAAGCGCTGGCAGCTCCAGCCCCATCTCTTAACTCAGAACTTTCAGTATTCAAAAAGTGGAAGAGATCCAAAGATCAAAGATCCTTCCCATGCTAATTTCACTCCAGCACCCTTTACAGCAGCATGGTTCAGAAAGTTATGGTGAAGAGGGGGAAGGGGACAAAATCATCCTTTCCTGAGGTCTGGAATCTAGGCAGCAGCAGCTGGTTTAGCCATGTCCCATATGTAGCAAAAGCCCAGTGCTGTAGCCCTGCTTAAAAGGGCAGAATAGAAAATAGAAACTGTCCACGATGGAGGAAAAGAGAGGAGAAAAAATGTATTTGATTCAGACAGGGGAGACTTGGGTTTAAACTTCTTTCCCATGAAGCTTACTGGGTAACTGTGAGCCAGATACACTCAAGTATGAATCCTTTCAGACATGCTATAAGAATAACATGGAGAAAGAAAGAAAACTGTATGCCATCATGAGCTACCTGGAGAAAAGGTGGGCTACAAATGCACTAATAAATAATAAAGACCAATCAAAACAACATCACAGAGGGAATAAAAGTCCTTTTTAAAGGGATCTGTATATTCCTGATGTTAGGAAGACATTTCATCAGTTATCAGATGGAGGATCTAATATTTAGAATTTTTTGTTGTTAGGATGACTCAATAGCACTTTCCATCAGTAGCATGGCAAGGCAGCAACCAGACACCAAAACCACGAAAGTCAGTCAGCATGCATTCTACACAGGATGTTGATAAAGACACTTTAGGATCAAGACCTGAGAGACCCTCTCCCTTTCTATTAGCATTTTAATAGCCAGCTTGATGAAGAATCCTGAAGAGCTTGAAAAGTTGCCTACTATGCTTTGATATTTTGGTTGGTATTAATAATACTAACTAAAAAGTATTCCATGTGGCTTTTTTGAATGATTAAAAAAAAATTCTCTCACGCACACACTGAAATATGAACTCATGTGCTTCTTTTGTTTCTATTCAAGGCCTTGTATGTCTGAGGCCCTTTAATGTAATACAGTAGGTGGCAACAGTTAAGCTACACTAGTGGCCCAAACTGTGGAAACCTTTTGGAAAAAGTGCATTTTTGAGGTTTGATGGTTCATAACACCACTTTTATTTGGAGGAATACCATAAAATTATATATCAATGGAAAGATAATTTAATCAAGAATGTAATGCAACAAAGTTTGTTCAATTATCTGTATTCTATCAAATGTTATAGCCAAATAACCAGGAAAAGGAAGCACAACTTGCTTAAGTTGATATGAAGTAGCTTTCCTTCATTTGAATGTAGCCAATGAGCATGAGTATTTAGAGAGCCAATCAGGTTTCATCTTGTTTTGGCAATGAGCCAATCAGGTCACAGTAGGATCCAGCTATTGATGTCATGTATTGGAGCCGAGAGGAGGTCATTTGTCAGTGTGTTATGTGATTGCTATCAAGTTGGTTGGTTGGTTTTGTGTTCTTTCATTTAGTGAGCTTGTAAAACGTAATAAAATTAAAGAAATGGCACAAAGTTGACTGGTCACCCAGAAAGCGATGTAAAATAGTACTATTAAGTGAACAAGGCTACAGTTATGAAGAAATTAGAAGAAAAATTGTTGGAAACTTAACCAAAGGTGGCATTTCTAAATTTTTGAAGAGGTATAAGGCAACTCAGCCACTACAAAACCAGACTGGTAAAGGTAGGAAAAGGCACACTCAAGCAAGGGATGATAGCAAGAATTGAGAGACTAAGCCTAAGTGACAGAAGAAAATCATCGGGGTGTATACAGAACGAAATGGCGCAATTTAATGTGAAGTTGAGCGCAAGGACTGTTCGGCGCAGACTGGAGGAATTTGGTCTTAATGCTAGAATTCCACAACCCCCCCCCCCGTTGTTATCTCTCAAACAAAGGTTGAAAAGATTAAACTGGGCTAAAACCCATGTTAACTGGACAGTGGAACAATGGGACAGTGTTATTTGGAGTGATGAGGCCAAAATCTCCCTGTTTGGTAGTGATGGCATAAAATACATGAGAAGAAGAATCGGAGAAGATTTGCATCCTAATTGCATTACACCTACCATGAAACACCCAGTTAGTGTTATGATATAGGGTTGTATGACATCAAAAGGTGTGGGCAGAATTTGCATGATAAATGGCAATATAAATGCCCCAAAATACATAAATGAAATTCTTGAGCCCAAACTGAAGCCTTCCACATGTGATCTTTTCCAAGATAAAGAAGCATTTATATTTCGACAAGATTCAGCTCCATGTCATGTTACTGCTGTGTGCAAAAAGTGGTTTCAAGATAATCATATTCCACTGTTCGAATGGCCTGGGAATAGCCCAGACCTTAACCCCATTGAAAATCTATGGAGCCGACTAAAGAAACTGGTTAGTGAGAAGAAACCCAGCAATAAACCACAATTAATAGAAGCAATAACTCAATCGTGGTTTCACATTATAACAGCTGCAGAACTAAAAAACTTGGTTCACTCCATGGGAAGGCATTGTAAAGCCGTAATTAAAGCAAAAGGTTACCCAACTAAGTACTAACTGACACGATGAGAATTGTTGTATAACTCATTTTTTCTACGTTTCAATTTTCTTCTTTATAACTACTGTTCTAAAAATTTTTCCTTCATAACAGTTATTGCATTACACTCTTGATTGAGTTACCTTTCCATTGATATATAATTTTATGGTATTACTCCAAAAAAAAGTGGTGTTATGAGCTATCAAACCTCAAAAATACACTTTTTCCAAAAGGTTTCCACAATTTTGGCCACTAGTGTATGGTCCAACCCCCCCCCCCACACACACAAAAATGAGCTTAATTTTTAAAACCAGATCTCCTGATCTATACTGTAAATATTCACAGGCTCATAATGTTGCTCAGATTTTAAGAGATGATTAAGGCATGAATGTCGATTCATTCCAGCTTTTATCAATTTCTCTGCTCTCTCTCCTCCACTGACTTAAGTTTAGATTGCAAGCTTACTGGAGCAGAAGTCTAAGCTTTTCTGCTGCCCATTACTCTGCAAAGCACCATGTACATTTATCGTGCTGTAATCAAAAGCTCATCTGCCTGTGACACGGCAGTCTTTTAAAAACAAATATAAAAGCAGGGCAAGTACTTAATGGGTATTATTTTAATAAAAATAAAAAATAGTTATAGAAGACAATTTAGAGCCATCAATCTTTTTGCGCTCACATACAAGAAGGATGGAGTATGTGAGATTTAGGCAAGTGCCAACAAACCTAGTCTATCCCTAAGTCTGCTTACTTTCATCCTGGAATGAGTCTTAATGGACAGGTGGATGGAGAATCATGTATGACAACACAAAAGCCTACTGAATCAAGGTAAAAGATTCTTAAATCCATTTAGATGTTATCTGTTAGTGATTGCTGAGCTGATCTTAATGATGCAAAGGACAAGGATAGGGGCAAAAATCAGTTTGCTCTGGCTTTCCAACATCTGTTGCCTTCCCCTTTGCCCTACCAGACCCGCACAAGGTTTATTTATTTATAATCCACCTTTCTTGGTGAGACTAAAAACAGATTACACACTGTAGGTCAATATAATCAATGGCTGGGACACTCAAACAATAAAGAATTCAGTAACGGAAAGATTGCACTAATTTGAAAAAAAGCAAAAATCTGATAGGTTGAAAATAATGAAAACAAAAACATAAGTTGACATGATATATTATATTATATGACACAGAACTATCCAGTAGGTGCATATTTACAACAGACAGTACATAGTTCTATAGACTACAGTTCCTATCCTGTTCCAGCAGATCTGAGATTCAAAAAAAATTTACTGATGCGCCTCAGTCCAACTTTATCTCAATTTGCTATGCCCAGCAAGGGGGTGGGGGTGAGGAATCGTTAGCTTTGTTTAAGCTAAGATCACCATGGCACTAGCCACTAACATGAAATACATGTATTTTAAAAAGCTTTAGATGAGAGACCTCCCTTGAGGCCCACTGGAGCTCAAGAATTGTTTTGAGGTGCTTGAGATGGTGACGGAGACGAGAGTGGAAAGAGAACCACAAAGAACTGGAGAAGGGAGTGAAGAGGGCATGGGGCCACATGGAAGTGGAAGAAAAAGGGAAGTGGTGGTTGTCAGGGACTCTTTGCTCAGGGGTATGGAACGTCATGTGTGCAGGCCAGATCCCCTACTCCGAGAGATATGTTGCTTGCTGGGGGCCAGAATTCAGTATATTACAGATTGACTGCCGAAACTGATCAGACCGAGATTGACTGCTGAAACTGATCAGACCGACTGATCAGTACCCGTTTGTGCTGGTTCATGTGGGAACGAATGACATGGCCGCAAATAACTTCGCAAGAATTAAAGAGGACCATGAAGCTCTTGGAAGGCAGTTGAAGACATTGGGGGCACAGGTGGTATTCTCTTCTATCCTTCCTGTCAGAGGAAGAGGAATGCAAATGGAGCAGACCATACTCGAGGTCAAACGTTGGCTGAGGTGGTGGTGCTGGCAGGAGCACTTTGAGTTCTGGGACCATGGGATAAGTTTGCTCAGAGAAGGCCTTCTGGCACATGATGGGCTTCACCTCTCAAGGTCAGGGAAGAAAACATCTGGAAAGAACCTGGAGAGCTTCATCAGGAGAACTTTAAACTGATGCCGCAAGGGGAAGGGGATGATAAACATGGGCATTTCAATGAAGAAGTAATAACAGTGTGGGCCCATCTGCGTAGGATAGATTAAACAAATGTATAAGGCTACAAGTGCCTGTATACCAATGCCCGAAGTATGGATAAGAAGGAAGAACTTGAGCTTCTCTTGCAAACAGAGGGCTACGATATAGTAGGAATTACTGAGACGTGGTGGAATGATTCCCATGACTAGAATGTGGTAATGGATGGGTATGAGTTGTTCAAGAAAAACTAGAAGGGTAGAAGAGGAAGCAGAGTGACATTGTATGTGAGGAGAGGGCTTATTGTCAGGAAGTTCTGGAGAATGTGGTTGACAGCCCAGTGGAAAGTAAACAGGTTGAAATAAGGGGAGGAAGGACAAAGGGTATTGTTGTTGGAGTCTGCCACAGACCGCCTGACCAGGGGGAGGAAATGGATGCTGCCCTTCTTGAACAGATTGGTAGAGTATCCAGACATCAGAAACGTATAATTATGGGTGACTTCAACTTCCTCAATGTGTGCTGAAAGATACATTCAACAAAATGACAAGAATCACGCAACTTCCTGACCTGGCTAGCCGATAACTTCCTTTTCCAAATGGTGGAGGAAGCTACAAGGGGCTCGGCCGTACTAGACTTAATATTAACCAACAGGGAAGAATTGGTAGATGGGGTGAAGGTGGTGGGGACCTTGGGGGGGGGAGTGACCATGTCCTCCTTCAATTCCAGTTGCTGTGTGGGGACAAGGAAGTTCGTAGCCAGACTCATAGGTTAAATTTTTGTAGGGCCGACTTCATTGAACTCAGAATCATTTTGCAGGAGAGTGTGCTGGAAGGGAAAGGAGCGAGTGAAGGGTGGGGTCTTCTCAAACATGAGCTTTTGCAAGCTCAAGCCCTCACTATCCCAGCAAGACGGAAACATGGTAATGGCTCCAAGAAACCGATGTGGATGCACAGAGAGCTCCAGAATAAGCTAAGGGAGAAAAAGGAAATGTTCAGGAAATGCAGAGAAGGACAGACCTCTAAAGAGGAGTATATGAGGGTTATTAGGTACTGCAGATCAGCCATCAGAGAGGCCAAAGCTCAGTACGAGCTGGGTCTGGCCAGGAGGGCTCGCTACAACAAGAAAAACTTCTACAGATATGTGAGAAGCAAACGCAAGGTAAAAGAGGCAATTGGACCACTGTTGGGAGTAGATGGAGAAACTCTGATGCAGGACAGAGAAAAAGCAGACAGGCTTAATGACTTTTTTGCCTCTGTTTTCTCCCCCAAGAACCTAAGCCTATCCAGAGTTGGTAGAAGACATGACAGGACACCTGGGTGGCTAGTTGACATTGATAGAGAGGTTGTGGAGAGGCACCTGGCTGCACTGGACGAATACAAATCCCCTGGGTTGGATGGTGTGCACCCAAGTGTGCTCAAAGAACTTTCTAGAGAACTTGCAGAGCCTCTGTTCATTATCTTTAAGGCCTCCTGGAGGGCTGAGGATGTGCCACAAGATTGGAGAAGAGTGAAATCCCAATCCTTAAGAAAGGGAAGAAGGATGACCCGGGAAACTACAGGCCTGTCAGTCTGACTTCTGTTGCTGGAAAGATATTAGAGTGGTTTTAAAATGATCGATCTGTAAGCATCTGAAGGACCACTTAGTGATCTGGGGAAGTCAACATGGTTTTGTCCCCAACAGATCTTGTCAGACTGACCTGGTTTCCTTCTTTGATCGAGTGATGAGCTTACTGGATCGTGGGAACTCTGTCAATGTGATTTACCTGGATTTCAGCAAAGCTTCTGATAAGGTTCCCCATGACATTCTAATGGGTAAACTGGAAGACTGTGGACTGGACTATAGGACAGTTTGGTGAATAGGGAACTGGTTAGAGGACCGCACCCAAAGAGCGGTGGTCAATGGTGTTTCATCAGATTGGAAAGAGGTGTCCAGTGGGGTGCTACAGGGCTCGGTTTTGGGCCTGGTACTTTTCAATTTTTTATCAGTGATCTGGATGAAGGGGTAAATGGGCTACTCATTAAATCTGCTGATGATACCAAATTGGGAGGAGTGGGAAACACCCAAGAAGAGTTAAAATTCAACAAGACCTGAATACTCTGGAGAAGTGGGCTGTTGTGAACAGGATGCAATTCAACATAGGTAAGTGTGCAGTATTACATCTGGGTCACAAAAATAGGAAGCACAAATACTGGATGAGGAATACACTTCTGAGTAGTAGTATATGCGAAAGAGATGTTGGGGTAAGAGTGGACTGTAAACTAAATATGAGCAGTCAGTGTGATGTGGTGGCAAAAAAGGCAAACTCAGTCTTGGGTTGTATCAAAAGGGCCACTGCATCGAAATCGCAGGAGGTCATACTCCTGGTCAGGCTGCACCTGGAGTACTGTGTGCAGTTCTGGAGGCTTCACTTCATAAAGGATGTGGACAAAATCAAGAGGGTACAGAAGACAGCAACAAGGATGATCAGGGGTCTGGAGACTGAGCCCTACGAGGAAAGGCTGAAGGTCTTGGGAATGTTCCGTTTGGAGAGGAGGAGATTAAGAGGGGACATGATTGTTCTCTTTAAATATTTGAAAGGCTGTCATTTGGAGAGGGGAAGGAGCTGTTCCAGCTGGCAGCAGAGGATAGGACCCGAAGCAACGCGCTTTAATTACATGCAGAAAAAAGAGCACTTTTAATAATTATCTAGAGAAGGTGTAAATCTGACATGATACAAATATTTGTTTTGGAGAAAATTGGAACAATCTAAACAAATATAGTTTGTTTTTCCTTTATTGTTTTTTTTCTGCATTATGTATATTTTATTTATTTGATTTTTGGCCCACCCTCCCCGCAAGCGGGCTCAGGATGGGTTACAGCAATATAAATAGTACAAAACTGAAACAAATACATTAAAACCAGAAACAATTATACAAATACATTCAGGATCTCAGGTGGCAGCCCCCTCCACTTTTCCCAACCATGATATAAGCAAAGGGGAGGAGGAGGTGCAAGTTGATATAATCACTGTGACTTGGCATGTAAGAGGGCAGATGGCTGTGTAGCCCCCTTTGCAGGGGACCAGTAGGGAGGCATTTCTAAAGAACCTAAGACTGGCCTCAACCATATGCCTGGCGGAACATCTGTCTTACAGGCCCACTGAAGGGATTTGTTACTCGTTTGTTGATTAGTGGGTTTTGTTTGTTTTATTAGTATGAGTGTAATTGTAATGATTTAGGTTTGTTTTCAAATGATTTCATAATCCTGACTAGAATGTAAAAATCTGTAGTGCCCTGCCTTATGTTGTCTCACAAGATGTTCACCAGGGATAGTCATTTGTTCCGGAACAGCAAGGAACATTATTTTCATAACGTTACCCCCACTTTACATCCTAGGTCTCAAAGCAGCTTTACAATTCTTTAAATTCAATAAAGTAAAATACAATATATAACAGATAATTATATAGTAACAATGGCAATAAATACAGCAACTCTATCCTACAGCTGCACACTAAAACCCACTGCCAGGCAATGATCAAGACCTTTCCCCAGTCAAGCAAATGTTCTTCTAAAAACTATCCATATAAAGGTCAGAAGAGTGTCCAATATATTTCCCCAATCAAGGAAAATACATAAGGAAGACTACCTAGTAGTCTGTCAACCTTGTATTCAACTGCCAAATCTTGGAGCAGGGTCCACTTCGAAGGTTACATCAGGGACAATAGTTCCTTCAGATACTCACAGTTTAGTGCAAAACAGTTTTAAAGGCCAAAACCAGCACTTTGAGTAGGAAAGCAATAGACAACTAGTACAGGTTCTTGATCTTTTATAACTAGCTCCATTTAAAAGCTGAACCTCTGAACTGTGGAACAGTTGTTTCCCAACATTTTAATAAAGGCATCAACTGTAAATGCAGTACTAATCTGACATTTATGTTATTTGGACATGTGATGGACTGCATTTGAAAGCAGGTTTTTTAAATGCAGCAATCAGACAACTGGGTGGGAAAGAGTTAACTCTTGCTTGGAATAGAGAGCTTGAGTGACAGGCTGCTCCCTCCTCTGATTGGTCAGTTAGAACCCTGCTGAAGTTAAGGCAAAGATCAGACCTACCACCTATGTTCTTGACCCATGTCCTTTCTGTTTGATAAAGCTACCAGAGGTGGACTGGCTGAGTAAGTAGGGGAGTGCTAAAAGCTTCCTTAGGAGCCTTATATTGGTCCTTATATTGGACAACTTCCAGCTCATCTCCAACTTTCCATTCTTGGGCAAGGTGCTAGAGTAAGTGGTTGCTTCTCAATCTGGCCTCAGGTCTGGATTTGAAACAGAGAGCTTTGGTTACCTTAACTGATGACCTCTACCGAGAACTAGACAGGTGAAATGTGGTCCTGCTAGTTTTTCTGCCTCTCTCAGTGGCCTTTGGTACAGTCAACCACATTATCCCACTGAGCAGCCTCTTAGCACTATTAACTAAGGGCCACTGTGTTAAAGTGGTATACTGGGGGATTCCTGCTGTGCCCCTTGGACACTGGCCTGTGGGATTCCACAGAGTTCAATCTTACCCCCATGCTATTTAATGTTTACTTAATGCTGCTGGGAGAGATCATCAGGCGGTTTGAGCTATGGTGTCACCAGTATGTAGGTGATACCCAGCTTTTCAACCTAATTCCAAGAATGTTACTGATGTTCTGACTTGATGCTTAGAGTCAGTAATGGATTGAATAAGGGTGAACAAGTTGGAACAATCCTGACAAGAAAGAGGTTCTTTGGGTTACTAGAAAGATTGACCAGCAATGTGAGATCTCTCCTGTCTCGGATGGAATGACATTCACCTTGAAAAGTCAGGTTTGCAGCTTAGGAGTCCTGCTTGACACAGTCACTTTAGAAAAATCACTTTAGTACTACTTTAGAAAGTTGTGGTGGCTTGAAGTGTGTTTGCTGTCATGACCCACTCTGACTCAGAGAAAGAGCTCAAGGGGCCAAGGCCAAAGGATCAGTGAGGACCTTACACTGAAGGCACCCACTGACCATGTTTACAGCAGCACCAGAGGGCACCCCACCAGAGCCTGCAAGCGAAACTTTGTCACCAGCCCCTGAGAAAACCAGCAGGCTTCTGCTGGACAGGACATGAACCTGGGTCCACAGCCCCTCAGGACCTGCTCCCACTCGATGAACAGCAGCCATGAAAGGAATGGGCTGAGGTAGTGCAAAGGAGACAAAGTGCTAGACTGGCTGTGCGCAATCCCAGCCTAGATCCAGGGCAGTGCTCTGAGAGTAACACCTCTTTGCAGGATCTTGGACAAAGTACAGCACAGTCTCAAGCTTCAACACCTGCCAGCAAGTACAGCTGAGCCTAATTAATTCCCTGCCTATTTAGGCTGAGGCTTCCGCCAACTGCCTTGCTGGCCAACCAATTCACATGACACAAGCCCAGCTCCTCACTGCCAGCTCCAGTGGACCCTTGCAGTCTCACCAGCCAAGCCCGAGGCTCTGCTTGTGGGACTAGACCCTGTTTTCATTCAAAGCGCAGGGCATTTGCCCAGTTTTGGCTGGTGTGTCAGCTGCACTAGTTCCTGGTTCAGTCAGATGAGTCACAGTAATCCTTGCTTTAATTACATTTAGACTGGTCTCCGGCTATACTCTCTACTTGGGAGCTAACCTTGAAGAGTATTCAGAAACTGCACCTAATGCAGAAAAGTGTGGCTAGACTGCCAGTCAGGACCAGCTATCAGGAACATGTGACCCCGATACAACAATTACACTGGCTACTATCCACTCCAGAGCACAATTCAAAGTGTCAGTTTTGTCCTTTAAAGCCCTACATGACTTGGGACTGGGCTATCTGAAGGACCATATTCTCTCATGTTGCTTCCTGGGAGTTAACTGTCCTGACTGTCCCATCAACTAAAGATGGTTGTTTGGCGGTTACATGAGAACCTTTTTGATAATAGTCTGATAATAATGGAATAACCTCTCCTGTCAATGTTTGACCTTTTTAACCTCACTGTCAATTTTAGGAGTTAGCTGAAGACTGTGTTATTTAGGACTGCATTTAATTAACTTAAGTTTTCTTTAGTTACTGGCAGTCTTAAACTGTTTTTCAATTCTGTTTTATTAGTGTACTGTTATTATTTTATTTATTTTGTATGCCACCTTGAGTTCGTGCAAGTTGGAAATGCAGCAAACAAATAAATATCAACTTGAAATGTAAATCATTACTGGGGGAGGGTCCTCCTCTCACTGGCAGCCTTCAAACCAAGACTGGTCAGCCATCTTGTCAGAAATGATCTAGCTCTGGATTTTCTGTATGAGTGTGGGTGGGTGGGTGGGGGGTAGACTAGATGGCCTATACGCTCCCTTCTAAGCCTAGAATTCATCGTCAGCTTCTATTCTGGAAAAATCAACTTCCTGACTTGATTTTATGGTAGCCAAAATGCAATATGCGCTGTCAATCACTACACATCAATAAATATCTTGAAGAATTTTCATGAGTTTGGAAAACTAAGAACCTCTTGACAGACAGCTAGAAACTTTGTTTAATTTCTTCGCAAATGTAGTTGTGTACCATCTCCCCCAATTTATCATTACGATGATTCGGAAGCCATCCATATACTCCCAAACTCATTTAGTATCCAATCCATGCGACAGGATCTGCTATGCTGAAACATGGTACTTAAAAGATGCTACAACAACCAAAAATTCAAGTGATGCCATTCCTCAACTTCATTCTGTTAGGTTCAAAGTTGGCATAATGAAACAAAATGCAAGAAAGTGATTTGGCTAGGTGCACGTAACACCAGCATGCCAAGTTTTTCATCACCTTCCATGTACTCTGGATGGGACAATCTATTTAGGTCTCGCCAACCCAATTACTCCCCCCACATACACTGGGTGAGAGTGAAGGGCTTTACTTAAAGTAAATGCCACCAAAATCAATGAGACATTACTAAGATTCCCATTAGAGCACTGAGTTGGTGGAAATGATCAGGTATTAATCATAAATTGGTATACTATCTAAAGCAGCTTGGTATGACGCATCTCCACTGATTCAAACCAAGGTAAGGATTTCCTGTATCCCAGGCTCTAGAAAGTCAGGCATGTTCCATCTTGGGCTGGGATAAGCACATATCACCTTATTCCCCCACTTGCTGATGCAGCACAGTGGTTAAGTGGTTGAGTTGCGAATCAGTACTCTGCTGGCCTGAATTCCACTACTGCTATAAGCTCTGCAGGTGCCTTTGGGTAAGTCACTTCTCTCAGCCCCAGCTTCCCAACTGTACTGTGCGAATAACAACGCTGACTTTGTTCATGACTCTGAGCGGGGCACTAATCTGTCTAGAAGAGTGGTATATAGGTGCAATTATTATTATTACCAGTACCATTGGAACTGGGTGCAAGGATTTGTTCAGTTTCTCTCATCTGTAAGGTCATGTACACAGTGAAAGGTGCAATAACTATGTCTCTCCAATAAGGTTATTTTCCAATGTGAACTAATATGGAAGAGGAAGATTGTATAGAACAGAAAAACTTTTGCCTCCCTGTTAAATTTATTGAGAACAAGGTATGCATAACAGACAGAGACTGGTCAGACTAGTAAGAACACCCCAAAACAGTCATTCTGCTCAGTGGACATACACAAGAAGCACATCTACCACTTCTGGGATTGTATTCCGTAATCTCAGTCATACTGTATACAAAAATACACAGAGTTCTTACCCAAAGCTCGCCTGTAGTAATAGATCGTGAAGATTTCACAAAGGAACAAACGCAGCAGCAGTAGCCCCCCTACTCTCAGCTGTGGGCTATTATATGTCTCAAAACTCCAACTTTCCTCTCATCTTTCTACGTCACTTATGTCCTTCGTTTCCTTGGTTACCAGGTGGAATGCATCTCAGCTCTTTTGTTGTGTGTTACACTTTGCCTAGGACAGATAAGCAGCCAAAAGGCCCCTCGTCTCCCCCTCAGCATCTCCAGGCCTCTCCCAGGCTGTATACAATAACTGTATCTTTTCCTGGGACAAAACTTTCTCAGGCCATCTGACCTTGCCTGAGTGATAAGTTCTCCTATGTGCCTGCATTCTGACTTGCCAGCTACCTAATATGGAGGAGGTTTAACAATTAGCTTTAAGAGGGGAAAAAAATAAAAGATGGCTGCAGTTCAACTTCTATGAGCAGGTCTTAAATTGGAAAAGAGCCAGAGTTGCCGCTAACAACACAAATCTTGACGGGTAGCCATGTTAGTTTGTCTGTAGCAGTGGAAAAGAGAAATAGTCCAGTAACATCTGTAAGATTTAACAAAATTAGTGATAGGGTATGAACTTTCGTGAGCTGCAGCTCACTTCTTCAGATACCAATCTGAATCTGAAGAAGTGAGCTGTGGCTTGCAAAAACTCATACCCTACCACTAATTTTGTTAGTCTTATAGGTGCTACTGGACTCTTGCTCTGTTCCACTAACACAAATCTTCTAACTGTATATTCAGTCCTGAAAAGCAGAAGTATGAGAGTTTATCATCTCTCAGTAAGGGAGCACTGTTTTCCAAAATACTATGATTACCATAAAATACACTTGGATCACTAGGCTTTCAACTTGAATTGGCTCCACTTTTTAGTTTCAAGGTAGTATTTCAAATACCCAGTTATCAACTGAACACAGTTGTCAAATCAAACCATCAGAATAAGATTAGGATATAACAAACTTTACAAATTCTTTGAAGCACGTTAGTGACAATACCGCACTGAAGAAAATGGACAAAGAACAACATAATTTACAGAAACCGACAAGTTATGACGAAGCAAGAGACTGTGATAGATTAAAAAAAATCTTAATAACCAAGACAATATAGAGTCTTCTTATACATGGGCTCGACAATCCTAGGCACCAGGCCCCACTGTGCTTATTATTTTTAGTAATGGTTTTATTTTAGTGTCTCTTGGCAATCTTCTATTTGTCCAAAGTACAAATGGTTATTTATCATTCCACACCAGAACATGTTTTGTTGTATGCTTATTTTGCTGTATGGCATGCTTATGCTCTGTTTCAACATTTCTTCAACTCTGTATTGGATTCTTGCTAATGCTGTATCTTTGTAAACTTGTATTTATTTACTTTATGGAAATGTCCTTGATATTAATTGTACTCATCTCACACTATGTAATCTGCCTTGAGTCTCATTGAGAAAGGACTATAAATGACAAATGAAAAAATAAACTAAAAATGCATGAGCATGCAGTTCTTGTTACTGCTTGTTTATATGTTATACCTTCTATGGTTGTGGATGAATCCTTTATCAGTTGCTTTCTGTACCAGCTCCAATACTCAATTAAACAATGGTTTTAAAAACAATAATGAAATTATGAGAACTTGAGGACAGGGTAAATTAGGGTTAGAGGCAAGCTTTTTGTTGTAATGAAGACAAACAGTATTACTCCTGTATTTATTTATGCTTGTGGCACTGCTTGTGTCACATGAAACTGTGAAGGGACTAGGATTAAGCTTTGTGATAGCAATAATTAGAAAAATTTGGTCATTAAAATACGAAACCCTGAAAGCTACAAAATGAGCTTGGCTGTTAAACTTTAGGGGCAGTTCCTTAAGCCAAAATATTTTTTGTCAGGGCCTGCCTTATATAAATGTTTTAATAGAATTTCATAACATAGAATTTACATCTAGAAAACAAAGAAGAGGTTTGTCATTGCAGAATTTCAAATGCTGTGTTTTCAGTTGTTCACATTGAGGGAGACATGATCATACAGATTCCATTGGACAGGCAACTGGACATCAGCTTCTATTCCTCTTATTTACTGGCAAAAACAATTAACTTCAAGGTACAAGTTAATCAACTTACACTATTAAAAGGTAAAAGGGTTTCACTTTAGCTTAATCTGTGTTTAGTTCCAAATGTGGCTGACCTTAACATGCCTAAATACCACCCCTCTTTGGATTACAGTGTTAGTTGCAGGCGTAAACCTTATCTGTATATCCTCAGTATCAGTGAAATTTCTAGCACCCTGACAAATTTTAATGCAGCTCCTTTAATATGATTCATCCCATCTTCCACCTTCAGGCTTATTTCTAATATCAAAGCTGTAATAATTGTCAAGTATAAATACTTCCAACCCCTCAAAATGGCTGGCCGCTTGTCCAGGGAAGCACTACTCAGACTGTATCAAGGAATAAACTAAGTACTCCAATACAGTAGGCTGTAGTGTAAGCCATTACACTGCACATTCACGTAAAGAGAAATGAGGAAAGAAAACACTAGCACTAATCAAAAGGATGTAAACAGACTCCTGACCAGTGCGAAGCCTCCAAATATTGGCTAATCATGATGCCATACACAATTCTAGAAGTTTTACAAGTTGGTAGCAATAGTCCAGAGCACTGACCCAAAGTGCTTATCAGACAGAAGAATCACCACCAAAAACATATAATGCTAACTTCTTCAAAAGAATGGATAACTACGGTTATAATACTAGGCACATGTAACTTGGTACAATGTGACTTAAGTAGAGATAAGACCGTTTGGGGGCAGGGGAGGAAAAAATCAGACAAAAATGAGTTTTGTCTTTTCCCAAGGCCTTTTCTTCAGTTTTTCTAAAAGAAAATTTTGGAAGTTTGAGGGAGTACTGAAAAAACTCCTATGAAATATTTTCTCTTTTAGAATTTCTTTCTTGTCATAATAAACATCTACTGGGAATGTCAATGGCAAGATTGGTGGATTTGCTGTTTCTGCATTGAGAACCAGTTTGGTATAGTGGTTAAGAGTGGCAGGACTCTAACCTGGAAAACCGGGTCTGATTCCCCACTCCACTGCCTGAAGCCAGTTGGGTGACCCTGAGTCAGTCACAACTCTCTCGGAGCTCTCTCAGCTCCACCCACTTCACAGGGTGATTGTCCCGAGGATAATAACAACACACTTTGTAAACCGCTCTGAGTGTGGCATTAAGTTGTCCAGAAAGGCTGGAACTGACCCCATCTTGGGACAGTTATTATCTGTTTGTTGATTTTATGATGAACTGTTGTTTTATGAATTGTTTTTAATATTTGTATTGTATTTTTATAGCTGCTGTACCTTGCCCTGAGCCCGCTTGCGGGAAGGGTGGGTTAGAAATGTAATAAATAATAATAATAATAATATAAATCAAATATTATTATTATACTTAGTTAAATGCTTTTAAAGACAAGGTGGGCATGAGGAAAACATATACAACTCATACATCCAAGGTGCATTTCTACACCTAGAAAGTGTGAAAGAGCAGAGAAACTGTTTCAATTTGAGAAAACATTAAGTTTTCCAAAGAGCTGCATGAAGATAAAATTGAAGGCTCAGAATAAGAAGTTTCAGAAGTTTATTCTAATTAGAGAATTGAGGAGCTGATACTTTTAACTGTGACTAATTTTATGCATAATTAAAGCTCTATAATGTGCATGCTAATACTACACTACTGGTCTGATGCTTTAATTTTATAAAGTTTAACTACATATCAGATATGCTATTAGTTTTATTGTGTGTGACCCTTTTTCTGACCAAATAATATAGTTTAGGGTATTTATCACAAAGCTTGTCTTTTCTGTTTAGCTCCTACCTTTCTACTTTTCAGGTAGCAAAAATTAAGATACATGCGCTAAGGTAGCACAGCGTGCATCAGCCTGCAGTTTTCTCTCAAGTGTTGGGCATAATTATAATTTTGATTGTAGAAAACTAAGGCATTTATAACTAATTCCATAAACATGTCAAATATTGCAATTTTATATGCGATGTAGATTATAAAGTATGCACTTTATGTTGATAAAACAGTAAAAAACGTTTAAGTTTAATGGGACAGTAAGTATTGCATATAATGCAATTTCCCACAAAATTTCTAGTTTTTTTCCATGAAAAATGGAGCAAAAAATTCCCCCTTGTGGCTTCAAATTTTTTGTGCTCAGGATCAGATTAATACTTCAATCTAAGAGGTGCACATAGGACTGGGGTCTAACATGCTCATTCACAAAACAGTCCAATAGGCAAACTTTTTGCTTGAAAGAAATTAATTGGCCTTGGTAATTAAGACTGCCTTCCCCACAACGGACAAGCATAGAACTCAAACCCACATCTAACTGTCCCACACTAAGGACACCCTTGGGCCATGCACATATGGGACCTACTAGTTTCTGGGTAATCAAAGGTCAAACACACATCAGGTTGATGTTTGAATGCCTTCCTTGCCCTCCCAACCAAGGTTCCATTCCCACCATTTCAAGAAGAGGAACAGTTTGTGCCAGTGGAAACAAAAGAGGTTGTCATTAAACATTTTCCCCACCTGACCCATCCATATACTTCCAATGAACCATACATTGGCACCCGCTTGCCTACAATTTTAATTTATTTTAACCTGTAATCCATTCATCTTCTCCCAAAGGGGTTTACTAATAATTGAGAGTTGCTGAAGCATAGTGGTTAAGTGGCTGGGTAGCAAATCAGCATTCTGCTAGTTCAACTCCCACTACTGCCATAAACTCTCTAGGTGGCCCTGGGTAAGCCACTCCTCTCAGGCCCAGCTCCACAGCTGTATTGTGGAGGTAATAACCACTGTTCACTACCCTGAGTGCGGTACTAATCTGTCCAGAAGGGCAGTATATAAGCAGACTGCTACAACTATTTTTTTTAAAAAAATTCAAGTTAAAAGCTAACAGTTTCCTCAAGAGTCAACATTACACAAGCAACAACACAAGCAACATGCTGAACATATCCCTTCAATGCTTGTTGAAAAAGCTGAATAGCCCATTTCTAAATTGAAAGTGACAAAGATAGGCAAACCACTTTCAGGACAATGGTGGTGCCATCACAGAGTTCATCATATTTTGGTGGGCTCGCAGATTTGGAAAGAAAAACAAATAGTAGGGATTCTGTTGTTCTCAACAAGTGGTTGATACTACTGTTAAAAGAACACCAAGGAAAGAACACAGCGGCCAACAAACCAGAAGCTTCATACTGTAGCCACTAGCCTTTAAGCCCCTTTCATGTTGGACCCACTGGTGTGTAGAGCCTGATCTGTCTAACATTTTAGCAGACCAAGCGTGACTTTATTTCACTAACTTTTATCTTGCATGTATACCTAAAAACTAACATCCATATTAACACATTACATGATACTGACTAAAAATTATTCCTATCCTAGAATTAAGGTGATTTTTTTTTTTACAATCAAGAATTTAAGAAATGAGTTCTAAATTGTAAAAATAGTAAAAACTTACTTCATGGATAATTAAATTGCAAAAATACAAGACAGTATGTATACGCTGCGATAAAAGATTAACATGTAGACTGATTTTACACATTAGCAATATCCTCCAAATAAAATCTGTAAGAGTACAAAAACAAACCAGTTTGCTTTTTAGCCATTGTAAGCACTCACAGGCAGCAGAGAATCAGAGAGAAACTCCTACACTCTATCATCCTTTAAAGATAGTTGCCGTTTATCTTCAAGGTCATTTTACAACAGAAAAATGTGCAACAAAAAGAAAAGATACCTCTGTCAACTAAGGATTTGTATTTGTGTAGCTTAAAACTGTTTTCTAAAGTTTTGGTAGAAGCCTGAAGGGGGTGCTGATAGTTAACAAAGAACTTGGGGGTAAAAGTCTGTATAGGGTGTGACTTATACTATGCATAGTCTTTTTTTTGCTACCAAACTCGGGTTTACCAAAGAATCTCAAATGCGTGCATTCTTTAAATTAAAAATAATAAAAAAGAGCCTTTCATTGCATACAAATAGTACAGCCATGATCAGATCTCTATTAATTTAAGAAACCAAACTGTATGATAATTAAATATTTTTTGAACTTCATTTCTCAAAGCACATCATTTTAAGATACTAGCATTGCACTGGAGAGGTGAAACAGGCTGGAAAACTGCATAGTTTTGCCACCCTGTTCAGAGCTAACACACTGTCTAGTATCAGGTAATGAGCCACATCCCAAAATAAAAGAAATGGCCCTGAGCATTCTGCTCGGGTAATACCTATTTAATCATCGCCAACATTTTGGTGCATCAGCCTCCCTTCCCCCATGACTAGGAAGATAGATACGCACATTCCAGTCAAGTCTCTCAGTAGAGGTCGCCCTACTTGCCACCCCCTCCCCCTCAACAAGGCCTCACTAAGCTTCCAGAATCTTTTGGACTTTCAGTTCATTGTAATATCAAAAAGAGTCCAGTAGCACCTTTAAGACTAACCAATTTTATTGTAGCATAAGCTTTCGAGAATCAAGTTCTCTTCGTCAGATGCTACCACAGACTAACACGGCTAAGTTCATTGTAATGTACGTAACAAATCAAAAGGAGACACCTTCAGAGCAAAAAGCTGTACTCTTGGTTTTATACCCCCCCCCCCACGCACACAGCCTTTTCTCCCTTTGGGGAGGGAGGGAGAAAAGAAAAATAAAGCAGAAAGAGAGTAGAAGATGAAAGATTAAAAAACAGAGACAAAATGAGCTTGAGGGAGGATGAGGGACAGCGTCAGCCATGTTTTGCTTGTGTGATGTGTGGGTACAGTATTTACAAACCTGCAGCTGCAGCAGCTCTTGAAGTCTGAGGGAAGAGAAAGGAGGGAGGATGGTGGGGGAGGGGAAGAGGGAGGGGGAAGGAATGAGACAAGGAGGAAGGGAGAGAAGCAGGAGAAAGGAGGGAGGAGAGACAAGCAGCAACAGCAGACAAAGGAACCCAGCAAAGCCTGACACGCGCGCGCGCGCGCACCCGCGCACACACACACAACAGCTGCAAGAGGAACTATGTTGTGTGTATGCTACTTTCGTCCATGTAGTAATTGGGGAGGGAGAAGCACAATCTCTCACACATCACTATCAACAATCCCCCTCCCAATTCTTAAGTAGCGCTGAGGTAAATCTTCAATTCCAGTGAATATTGGGAGGTGAAGGGAGCAGAGGGGGAGAAGAACTGGGGATGCGGGCACCCTTGCAGGGGCCCCAACTTGACACACAATAGCGGGAAGGATCCAGAACGTTCAGGCGCAATGGTTTTTCGGGTGGGGGGGCTGAGAATGGGCTGAGGAAGAATGGACAGAGCCTGGCGCCTCCCTCTCGTCCCCTCCCCCAGAGGAGGAGCAGTCAGAGGCGGGCAGGGTCTGCCCCACTCCCCCTCCAGGTTACGGAGGGTTCCCCTCTGGCCTCTCGCCCTCCCCCCTTCTGGCAACAGCTTCCGGGGGGGGGAAGAAGAGAAAGACGGGGGGAGGAGCAGCGCTGGGCCGCTGCGAATGAATAATAAATAACGCCAGCCCCAGGGGAGGGAGGGAGAAGGGAGCGGCGGCGGCGCCGGCTCCCCCACAGCGACTCCCTCCGGTTGTGGCCGGTACTGACAGGCCAGGCCAAGGGCGGCGCGGCAGCTCCCCCTCCCCTCCCTCCCCGCTCCCGCTCTCTCACCTGCTGCCCGAGCCTCCTTCTTGGCCGCCACCTCCTCCACCCGGGCGGGCGTGAGGTGCCCGGAGGGGGGGCGGCGTCTGCGGGGGTGCCAGTGCTGCAGAGGCTTCGCCACCCCCGCTGGCCCGGCCAGGCCGCTCAGCTCGTCGGCGGCGGCGGCAGTTGCTGCGGCTCCCCTTGTCTCGCTTGGCCCCCTCCTTCTCCGCCGCTGCTTAGCCCTCCTCTCCCCTGCCACATTGAGAGCCTCCCTTCGCCTGCGCGGGCGCCGCTGCCAGAAGAGAGGCCTCCGCGCCTTCCTGCCAAATAGTGAGCCGCTCCAAACACGCGGCCCCGCCTTCCTCCCTTCTGCAGCGCGCAGGCGCACTGCGCCCGTTGAACTGCGACAGGAGAGCGGCGCCTCTGCTTCCCTCCCGGCCGTCCTCAGGCGCATGCGCGGCTTGTGCCGAGCTCACTAACTCTGGGTAAAGGAGACGTAACTTCGGTCCTCACCCTCACAGTGGAACAGATGCGAGGAAAGACGTCTCTAGTGTGGGGTTGCCCTGTTTTTTGTAGCTGTAGGATACTCTATTCCGACTCCCGGGATAAAAAAACTAACAAGAAAAAAATTCAAAATGCATTCTCTTTTGTTATCACTCTTTGTTTTGCTGGAAAAGAAAGTTAACAAGACCCGTAAGTTACCTTCCTAGACTCACTTCTGCTCCCCATCCTTGGTTTTTCCTATGGGAAAGGTGGATGTCTTTTTAAACTAGCACAAATAATCCAAAGTATTACTAATTATTATTCGTGTTGGGTATGCAAAGTATTATCCATGTACTCCCAATTATAGACATGCACTGCAGTTTTCAACCATGACATTTCACATGCATATACAAGACTCATATAGCTATGTGTGAAATCATCACACTTTACATGGTACAGATTTTATGCTATTTCATTCCCCAAAGTACTCTCCACTTTTAAAATATTTAAGGGAGTGATCTTTGCAAGTACATTTCCAGGGTATGAGCTTAAACTTTTGCAAGTAAGGCATCATAAAAGGTTTGAGGCTTAATGCTTCATTTACTCTTTGTGAAAGTTCAGAGGTTGAGCTAAAATCTTCTTGCCTAGCTGCACCAAAGATTGCAGATCATCAAATCCTTCTAGTCTGCGGCCAATTATGCAATGGTGTGAGATAGAACAGAACAACAATGACAAAACCCTTTCCTGTGGCACCCTATTATTCAGTGTCTAGTTACCAGGCTGAATAGCCCAGTTTAGTCAAAGCTCATCAGGACTTGGGACCTCAGCAGGGTTGGCCTGATCAGTAGCTGGATCAGAGACCATGAAGGAAGATGAGTTGCTATGCAAATGAAGGTGATAGAAACATTGTACAGGCTTTAGCAGATATGGAAGAGGGGTATTCAGGTATCTATATATCTAATATTAGTCTAAATTTGTTCACACAAGCAGTGAAGGTGTTAGAGGCTAGACTTGTGAGATCTGATTTTAAGTACAGCTGCTTGGCACTGTATATAGCTATAGTTGCATTATATGTTGCATGTATGTAATTAACTTTCAGTGACATGATTTTGCAGTCATCTCCTGTAGCAGGGGGCTGCAACATGTGGCTCAGGGTGGAACCAAATGTGTCACTTTACAAAAGAAACCCAAATCTTTAAATTAAAATATATTGGAGAGTCGGGTTGGATGCTGTAATTCTATTTGAATTGTATCATTGAAATTTTTTTTGTAATCCACCTTGAGTGTCAATGAGAAAGAGGAGATAGATAGATAGATAGATAGATAGATAGATAGATAGATAGATAGATAGATAGATAGATAGATAGATAGATAGATAGATAGATAGATAGATAGATAAAACAACTAATCTCTTGGCTTGAATGCCCCATGATTGGGGTTACAGTTAGTTGTTTGTGACTTGAGGGCACATTCTTGCTTTCTTAGTAATCCTCCATGAGGAAGAAGGGGGGGCAGTCAGAGAAACTTAAAAGGAAAACCAGTGTTGGGAGGATTTGGAGAGGGCCTTCTGAACTAAAGAAAAGTTCAGCAGTTTTTTAATGATAGTTTGTGACACAGAGAGGGATTGGATCCACCCAACTTTTCTGCTAGTGAAGAAGAAAGGACTCTGCTTGGGATCACAGGTTGCAAAGGGATAGCTGTATTAATCTGTTGCATTAAAATAAAACAAAAATCTAGTAGCACCTTGAAGACTAAGAACATTTAATATGAGCTTTTGTGTGTCCCTTAATCAGATATGTATGTGATGAAGAACCCATACGAGAAGAGGGATTTTTAAGGGGCAGATGGGAGCGGCAAAGAAGTCAAGGTTTGGTGTTAATTGCACGATGAGCCTTTCAAGTATAAATTTCAATGTAACAGGGAAAGGGAGGAGTTCACAGGGCCTGCATTGAAAAAAGCCATGCATTATGGGTAATTCTCCTCCTTTAGTAAGGAGGATAATTGGGTGAGATTGAGAGAAAAGCTGGCTGGATCCAATGTATGGGAACAAGATCTATTGATGTGAGAGCAGTTGGCTGAAGCGCGAAAAGAAGATGCAGATTTTGTGTCAGCAGATGTGATTTGGAATAGTGGATCTGCTGCCTTGTAAGAGTGCCTTTGTATCTCCCTCTGATCTCCAGACAAAAGAGATCAGTTCCCCGGGGGAAATGGCTGTTTTAGAAGGCAGACTCTATGGTAAACTTCCTTCAACATCAGGGTTCCCAAGTGCCTGCTGGAAACTCTTAACTCCTAGGGTTTGCCCCCTTGCCTGCTGATCCACCAGCAATTGGTGGGAGATGTCAAGCCCCCTGGAGGTTGCCCACCACTGGCAGGCACCTCAGGAACACACGCAGCATGCAAGCTCCCAAGGGGGGGTGGGGTGCGAAAATGTTACTTCCGGAAGTGATATTGTCACGCCAGCTGTGGGAGTGCTCCCGCGCTTCGTTTGGGGCCGATTTCTGATAAGATTTCTGATAAGATTTCAAATAAGACAAAAGTATAGAAGACTCACATTCCTTTTAAAAAACATACCGTTGTACTTTAAATTTTCCTTTTGTTTTTTTCCCCTAACACTTCCTGCTGGTTTCTAAAATATTCTAGAACTTGATGATACTTTCTGAAACATTCTAGAACTGTTGCTCAAAGTTAAGTTGGTTATTTTTTCAAGCAGTAAATGGCCTGGCTTAGAGGATACGTTTCATTCACCTGACAGGAATCAATCTAGATGTGCAGATTCTGACCTTGGTTATTGAACACAGGGTTGCACTGTCTGGAAAAGGTGCTAGTAGGGTTTGAGGGATTTAGCAAATAGTACCTGTACAAATTTGTGAATATCTGACAAGCTTTGGCTGAAAGTCTTACAACACTCTCCATAGTTCCTCCCTGTTCAGCTTATCACTAATGCAACTATTTACTATCATAGGTGCTGCAGGACCAAATGTACACCTTCCTCACTGTTTGGAGACCCATTGGATAAGGGGAAGCTGGCTTGGTAATAGCAGGGGGCAGAAGGTGTGAACAAATCTTGTAGCTGTTACATCAATGAGCAATATTGCTAAGGGATACTGGCTACAGGGAAAGTCTTTCTACTTTTTCATAGTCCGTAGACTATCTTTGGAAAGTTTAGTTTGATATAGCAAGCAGTTTGAAAGGGAGATTGCACTATCATGGCCTGTGGGAAAGGGAGATAATTTTCAGAATTCATCAACTTTTAAATAACTCTCCATTTTAACTCAAAATGCTCCACTCATGCCTGGCTGGCCATGGGTGTTCGCCTGGGCAGCCCCGCCCTTGCCGGCACCAGCGGCATCTGTTGCTGCAGTGCCACAGGGCTTGGGAGTGCTGCTGCCCCACTGCATAGCTCACCTGGTTGGCGGCATTTTCCTCCTGCTGCTGCACTGCCACTGGTCTTAGCTGGGCTTCGGAGTGCTGCTGTGCGGTTGCGCAACTCAGCTGGCCTGTAGTATCCTCCTGCTTCTCGGCTGCCCCTAGGAGCAGCCTCCTCGTCGCCCCTCCAGTGGGTAAGGGGGATGGGTCCATGGGGAGCGTGGGGGGGGGCTGTGCTGGGCTCTAGTCTCAGCTGGCTGTAAGCAGGGGTCAAGGCCAAGTCCAGGGCAGCTGCAGGTAGCTCCGGACAGTGGGCTGTTTAGAAGCCTGCACAACATATCAAAGCTCTGGCCCCCTTTTAGTCCTTGCACTGTTCTTCTCAGGTGAGAAGGAGTCCAGTGAAAACTATGAGAGTTTTATTACTAAATTTAGACATTTATTTGTTTGAGTTCTGTCTTTAAAAAAAACCCAATGAACTCAACATCTGAGAGCTACTGGATTGGATTAAATTTAGTCCAATCTGCTGATTCTGTTCTAAACAGTACCTGATGCACACATAAGAATGTGCATGTTTATGTACTTGTTGAGGGGGAAAAAACCCCTAACTTCCTCATAGTTAAGACTGAATAAAATATGACATACTTTTTGCATATTATTATGCTGTAAATCTCAGAAATGAGAGATTGTCAGTCTTCAGCATCAAATGTAGACAGTCCTTTCTCTTATTGGCCACTGTCACCATACAAACTATAAAAGTCACTGTTCCCTTTTTCAATTTATAGGGATACTTACCCTTTCCTAGTAATAATTTTTATTTGTAAGCAAATCCATACACATATTAATCCAGTCATTCAACTAGCAGAGGAATTTGTGATCCACAACAGTCTTTCCAAATGTTACTGAGGAAAAATAAAAATATGGGCAGATGCTGGACTTCTTATATCTGGGTGGCAAGAACAAAAAACACAAGAACTTCTTGACTTTTCTTATAGTCATTAAAGCTAATTTACACCTTGTCCCCATGTTAAACTCCTTCCAACGTTATGAGGAGTTCTATATAAATCAAAAGCTGACTTCCTGTTTAGTGATATTTTATTGGTTCTAATAAAAAATATTACATGACTTGGTGGGGGGGGGAATGCTTCTTCCTGAAGACTCTTCAGATCTCTCTCTAACATTTGCAAAGCTAGGTGTGTATGGATCTCTTGCAGAATTTTCAGGCCTACAGACTTCTGGTGATGTTATGAAATCTCTCCATATGACTGGGAGGATGTGTGACAAGTTGTGTAAGGTGCAGGGGGAGGAATTTCACCAAGTAAAAGCTGTTTTGCACCAGGACAAGAAAGTGTGTAGAGAAAACTCAGAAGGCTAAATATCACAATTCCACTCTTGGTTTCAAGATATTTTAATACAGTTGTAGAGCAAAAGCAGTGAGCATGGAAATATCAGCCACCTGTGGATAAGTAGGCAATAACATGTCAAATCATATTCAATATAAGGTGATGCAGAATGGAGCAAAAAGCCCTCAGTTTAACTATATGCTGGTGGGATCTGAAGCAGCAGTGATTAAGAAGGAAAGAGGTTCTTGGAGTTGTGGTGGACAGATCAGTGAACATCTCAGTGTGCAGAGCACCAGTAATAAAAGAGGCATACTCTATACTAGGTACTATTAGGGATTGTTTAAGGTATCTTGATATCTTTTGACTCCTCAGTTGGAACCTTCACAGGTTCAAAAGCAGACAATTAGCTGAGATACCTTTGCTGATAAAATAACCTGAATATGTTCTGACCTGGATTCCAGCTTTAATATAGGAAAGGCAGAAGTAACAGTCCATTTCTGAATCATTTTGACCCAGTTACAGAAATGGGTATTGACAAAAATTCTAGCATCTGTGAAAGGCACTGCTTGTACTCTAGATCCTTGCCGATCCTAACTCAAGGGACCTTCCCTCAGTCTCTCAAACAGACCGTCATCTGCCCACTATTTAAAAAAACATCCGTAGACAAAATGATATAGCCAATTTTCGCCCAGTCTATAATCTGCCCTTTCTGGGCAAAGTGAGAGAGCAGTAGCTGACCAACTCCAGGACTTCTTGGGGGCAACTCTTGTGCCTTAGACCCTTTTCAATCTGGTTTTAGGGCAGGCTATGGGACAGAGACAACTCTGGTGGTTCTAATTGATGATCTGTGCCTGAATGTATACAAAGGTTTCATTGTTGTTCATCTTGGATCTGTGTAGCTTTTGATACAGTAGATCCCCTTGAGAAAGTTGGAGGCAGAAGTAGGCATCGGGATGTGCCTTGGACTGATTTAAATCATTCTTCAGGGGATGGACTTAAATGGCTGCTGTTGGAGACCAACTATCCTCAGTGTGGGAATTATCTTGTGGGGTTCCACAAGGTGCAATCTTATCCCCCATGTTATTCAACCTCTATGTAAAGCCTTTAGGAGAACTCATTTCTAGCTATGGAATTTGATATCATCAATATGCAGATGATACTCAGCTCTGTATCTCATTATCCAAATCTCCTGGTAGTGCAGCAGAGATACTAAGATGCTGCTTGACAGCTGTTGTCAATTGACTAAAACCAAACAAATTAATCCCCGACAAGATGGAAGCAATGCTGGTTGGTAAAACAGAGATCTTGAAGGACATTGTGCTTCCAACTTTTGATGGGGTTCAGTTGACCCAAGCTAACTCAGTTAAGAGCCTAGAAGTTATATTAGAACCAGCACTACTGCTAGAGAAGCAAGTAAATGCAGCAGCAAAAAAAGGCCTTCTCTCAACTAAAGCCAAGTCTGCACTGGTCTATTTTGCTGGGTCAGTTCCCATACTGCAGCATTTTTTTCCTAATTGCCTGCACCAGATTTGCCACCATGAGTAGTCACTCTGGCCACTGAGGCTTTTCCACAGCTTATACCACAACCTTTTAAAAAATCCACTTTGCAGTCTGTTGTTTCCTCATGCATGCTTTTAATTTATTGATGGGCAATAGAGTCAAGATAGACAATAGGAAGTTCTGCTTCATTCAATGAGTAATTAAATTGTGGAATTCTTTGCTAGTGGTGGCCATTAGTATAGATGAAGATTATTAGACAGATTAATGGAGGAGGGATCCATCAATGGTTACTAACACAGTTACTAAAGCGACCCTCCATTTCCAGAAAAATTGATCCATGATACATCATGTGGTGATAACTTAAGATAGTAGTTACATGTGTCCTAAGCAGTCGCATCAATTACCACATGAATAGGACAACTTAACATATGAATTTTCCTTAATGATTTCTCAATGTGGCTTTCTTGTTAAGCAGAGTATTTCAAGGAAAATAGAGATATATTCCCCCTTTTGTTTCAATGCACTTATCTTATATGTTTGTTAATTTCTTGTTTCTTTATTCAAAACTGATGATCTGTGACAGTTTTCATAGTCACCAAAGTGAGTTAACATAACAAACATCAATTGAAAAGCCTATTAAAAACCAGGAAAGCTCTAACTATTTAAAAGCTCTGTCTCCCTCACAGAATGTTTACTTCTAAGAAAGCATGGAAAGGACTACAACCCAAAGTCAGGGCCATTAACTGAAATAATCTAGATAACCTCAAATAGCCATCTGTTTCCCTGATTTCTAGAGGTCCAGAGCATACACATGGAAGCTGTGTGAATCTGTTGTAATAAACTTCAAAGCCTCTCCAAGAATCTTAAAGACTAGCAAATGTCTAGCAAACTTTCATGGTAACCTCAAAGATTATTATGGAGAGTGCAAGGGGAAATGAAATCAGTTGTGATGAACTTACAAAGCAAGATGAAACAGCATACATAAACACATTAAGAGGGACAATGACTTGCTATGCTACAGCAATATTGATATAAAGTCAGTGTGGTGTAGTGGTTAAAGTTTTGAACTAGGATCTGGGAGGCCCAGGTTCAAATCTCCACTCTGCCAACAAATCTAATTGTGTGACCTTAGGTCAGGCACATATTCTCAGTCTAACCTAACTCACAGGGTTGTTGTGAGGAAAAAATGGAAGAAGAGAAGAACAATGTAAGTGCCTTGGGTCCCCATCAGGGAGAAAGGAAGGGTATAAAAGAAGTACATTTTTACAATCCCAATTCCTATGGATTCCAACAGTACGTCCTAAACAGAGTTACCCCCTTTAAAGTCCATTTTATTTATTTATCTATTTACTTCACCGAAACTTCATCTTTCTCCCCCAAAGGGACCAAAAGTGGCTTAGAGTATTCTCCACTGCTCCCTTTTATCCTCACAACAACCTTGTGAGGTAGGTTAGGCTGCAGGTGTGTAATGGTCACAAGGTCACCATGACAGCAAGCTTTCATGACAGAGTACAGATTTGAACTAGGGCTTCCAGATCATAGTCTGACACACTAGCCACTATACTAACCAAACTACCCTTTACAATGAACTTAAAATAGTGTGACTACTAAGTATAGCATTGCAAACCTGATATTATCAGTACCTTTTATGATTGTATCTAGATTTATCTTTTTGATCAACTGGAATAATCATTGATTATAATCAATGAATAATCATTGATTGAATAATCATTGATTGAAGTTGTTATTTTCTTTCAGATTGCCATTATTTTTTGTTTTTGTTAGGTGAACGTAGGAGCGTAGTTTTGAGCCACTGCTATAAAACTATGATAAATAAACTGTGATGGATTCCAATTCAGCATCTTCACCCTGAATTCTCCCCAGTGAAACTTTGTTATTCGTATCATAACCACATCAACTCTTTTGTCTTTAGGGAAGTGTGATTTCTGCTTTTACATTCAATGGATATTCTGAGTGTAAAGGGAAGTGTGGGTTAAAGGTTTCTATTGGATTTGTATTTTGGTATTGTCAGGGAGGGACCCCATTCCTTTTTTTTTTTAAGAATTTTTTATTGGATGGGTTTACAAACATACATATAAAAATCATTATCATTATTCACCCCATTGCATTTTCCCTATCCTTCCCCCCCCCCTTTTCTGGTGACTCCTAGCAGTTTTCCATACCCAACTTAATGTAAAAAGTATATCATATAAGTTCTTAAGGTCCATAATAATAATGTAATAATGTAATATATATCCATATTATACCTATCAAATCTCTTTAATTATATTAACAATCTACACTAACTATATTGCTTATCTTAGTTAAAAATATAAAAATTATATAAGTAATAATAGGTACATATAGAATGAACCTTCTTGCTGTTTACATTTCCCACATTTATCAGACATCTGGCTATTACCATTGGCCAACTTCTTCGGTGTTAAATACCATCTATACAACATTTTGTATACATTTTCACGCACAGAGGTACATGCTGAAATCTTAACTACATTTTTCCATACCTTTTCCCAAGCTTCCGTTGAAATTTCCTTATTACAGTTTATTGCCCATTTGACCATCTGAACTTTAACAACTTCCTCCTCTGTAAACCATTTCAGTAATATCTTATATATTTTAGAAATTATTTTCTTCCCCCCCTGAAGCAAACATATGGTACCCCATTCCTGATGCCTTTGTGCTCTTTTATGATGTCGTTATCATCATTTTTCTTCATGGTTGTCCACTTGCATTTTCAGGCAAGGACACAGTATCCCAAGGAGTGTCAGTTTATTTAGAAATGCCTGGGTTATACAGCAAGTCTGGAGATTGAAACTTTTTTGTATTTAACAGAAAAATGGCACATGTTTTGCTTCAGGGTGTTTGAAGGAGAGCTTCAGTAGCTGATAATATGAAGGGTACTGCAGTAGTGATTTCCAGATAGGCTTTATTTTCAAAACTATGTTTTGAGTTACATTTTCAGATTTTTTTCACTTGTTATATTTTAGACATATTGCAGGTCTATTCAAGTAGTTGTTTTAATTTCTTTGGTTGTCTGGATTATATTTTTCTGGTCTTTTGTAACCTATTGCTTTATGTAGTACAATAGGTTTAGCCCAATATAAGGTATTGTGGTTTTTTAGTGTACTGTCTGTTTACTGTGAATGGGACTTTTAGTATGGTTTGGCTTAAAGTAGAACTTGGTAGATAGGAGTTTGACAAAATAATGTAAATGTTTTGTAATGATTATGGATGTTTCTTCAATGGGAGCTACTTCTCAAAAGATGGTCTCTTGATAGCTGTTTTTCTCTTTACAAAGATCCATGAAGGTAAAGAAAAATACCACTCTGAAACTCTTTTGGTGCCACAAAGTCTCCTCTTTCACTTTGTCCAAAACTAGTGGTTACTGGCCAATTCCAGAGATTTAGGTTTTGATCCTGTTCATGTTAACTGACTTGCAATCTACAGACAGGCCCAGTTAGGGTTGCCAGGCCCCCTCAACCTCCGGGCGGGGGATAGGGACCTGGCATTTACCTTGGGGGAGAGGGGTGTGTGCGCACCCCCACAAGCATGATGACATCACTTCAGAAGTGATGTCATCACTAGACATGGGCACAAACAGGAAAAAAACACCAAACGTGGTGTTCGCTGCCATCCACGAACAACAAACAACAAACATGACCTGTTCATGAACATGTTCGTTGTTCGTAGGGGCCAGCAGGTGCTCCTCCAACCATCAAGATCCCTATCACACCACTCCCAGAAACCGTACCTGAGCTGGCAGCAGGAAATGTACCAATAATAAATAATAGCTTGGCCCCAGATCCTGGCAGCAGCCCTCGAACCTGAAGGGGTAGATCCCTACCACACCACTCCCAGAAACCTTACTTGAGCAGGAAGCAGGAAAGATACCAGTATTAATAATAGCTTGGCCCAGAACCTGGCAGCAGCCCTGGAACTTGAAGAGGTAGATCCCTATCCCACCATATACAAAGAAAATTCAAGCTCCAATGCACTCTCCCTGTCTCTCTGTCTCAAAATGCCAACAGCAACTGTCTCCCTCACTGTCTGCAAAACCAGAGCTGGGAGTCCCCCTCCCCTCTGCTCTTTGCTTCCTTGTAACAAATTTAGAGCTCCACACTTGAAAGGAAGACCTGCCTATCAAGCTAATTTGGGCTTAGATTGGGGTTTCCAGGGCAACAGCAGTTCGGACAGAGTTCAGACAGTCCCTTCCTCAGGTTGTCAAGGGAATTGATTTCAGGTGCCAGACTGTCTGGCTTGACAAACAGCAACGAACAGCAAGGAATGAGGCTTGCAATGACCACCTGTTCGTTTAGAATGGGGCCTCAGGAACAGCTTGTTTGCGAACAGCTGATTGAGCTGTTTGTGGCTCCCCCCCCCTCTAGTCATCACGCAGCCGCTGGGAGCATGTCCAGGCTCTGCAGGGGCTCAAAACAGGCCTGATCTGCTCCGTAGTGCCTCAAAATGGGTCCAATCTGTGGCAGAATGGGTCCGTTTTGGGGCTCTGCAGAGTGCAGGAGCGCTCCTGCACGCTGCAGTGCCCCAAAATGAGCCCGTTTTGCCACGGATTGGGCCCATTTTTAAGTGCTGTGGAGTGCAGGAGCACTCCCATGCTCCGTAGCGGCCCCGATCTGGGCCAAAACGGGCCCGATCCCGGTGGCTGCTGCGTACAGGAGTGCACAGCGATGTGGGAGATCCTGCAGGGAAGGTGCACACCCCCCACCGGTTAGATAAGTGGGGGTGGGGTGAGGGAGTGGGGGCGGGGGATCCCCCACCCCCACCAGGGGTCTGGGATCCCTAGGCCCAGTTCTTGGGTATCCTAATAATGATAGATAGAAGCATTCTGGAAATGTTTCCTCTCATCATCCTGACTTCTTAAAAATTATGTTGTTTTTTGTTTGTAAGCCACCTCAAGCAGCTCTCTGTACAGGTGGTACATAAATATTCTAAAGAAAAATCAAAGCTTGCAATTTTGTATTTGCACGTCCTATCCCTCTGCGCTGCAACACTGTGCGGATCTTGGCCGCTTCCACATGCTCCATTTGGGGGGGGGGTTCCCTGTCCCAAAGGCGTGTCTTCCCAATCCACTTCAGGAACTCACCTTCCACATGCAACATCCTCATGTATGTTTTGTGGGTTTGTCGCAAAAAAAAAAAGGTCCCAAAACAGAAAATGTGTTCTTTATCTGTGCCTTATCACAAATGAAGTTGGCACATTCCCGTCCAACTTTCCTTTTTTTTTTTTTAGTGTATGTGGGATTGCGCTATACCATTGTCCCATCTTTCAGCTTCTGTAGAAACGACATGTGTAGTACAGCATTCTGTACCATTGATTTCCTACTCAAAGTTTTAAATGCAAAAGTGTTTCATAAATATATGAACAATAGTGTAGCACGATCTCACGATTCCACATCCTACTATATAAAAGGCAAACCATGTACCTGACCACTCACTCCTTATCCCCATGCAGGCATAGTACACAGGGATAAGATGCGAGTTGGGGACAAAATGGTTTGCCTCCCTATTGCCTCCTCTGGGCTTCCAGAGGCTCAGCATGGCAGCAAGGCCCTCCCAAGGTCACGCAGCTACTGGGGGAACAGGGCTCTCCGCTGCCTCCACAGGTCCTTGGTAGGCCCACGCACAAGCCAAGTGATGGCCAAGGGGACAGAGGAAGAGGGACCCCCGATCTCTTCCCCAATCCCCCCTCAACTGATGCCACTGGGGGAGGCACGGGGGGGGGGAGTGCTGCTAGGGCCCGTTGTAATTGACAGTGATCCAATGTTATAGTGTTTCATTGTTCCTTAATTTTTCACGATTTTCTTGTTGGGTTAAGTGATCCAATGTAGCAAGCAATGCAGTATGATTCCCTTTGTACACATAGATATCATAATAGTGCAAGGACCATTTTAAAAAGTAAAAAAGGGGGGATTATACGATTCTGCATGAAGTAGACGCTTGTATGTGTATGGGGTAGGAGGGGTAATGGTGAGAGGAAGGGTTGGAGATTTGTGGGAGGGCTCTTCTGAAGTGAAAAAAAGCATCCATATGCATTGTTACGGTAGATAATTGCACAGAAAAACGGGCATAAAAATAAAGACGAAACAAAACAAGTCTCACAAAAAACACTTAAAAACTGGGATCATTACGATCTACTTACATATGGGAAATGATGACGTATGTAATGAGTGAGATAACCCACCAAAGTTCTGTTAGTAGGCTATCCCATTACGAACGTGTTGAAATGGCCCTTGTTTATTTGCCCCAGAAAACTGGCAAATGGTCTTCAGGCTATTGAAGTTGCATGCGCAAAGTTACTAAGGCGCCAGGTTTGCCATTCTTGAGCTTCTGTCTAAAATGAAAGGGGTAGATGAGCCACATTTTCTTTGTGACATGGAGAAGAATAAAAGTCTATGAGAGAGCTACTGCACTTGGACAGCTTTTATGTGTTTTATAATTATCTAAAGCACAATTGTTCCAAATGTTGTATGGTGTTAGATTTCCAAGTGCTTGTATAGGGTAATGGCTAACTGCATGAGCTGAGAAATCCACAGTCAGAATTGCACCTGAACCACAAGAAAGTCAGTCAGCATGAATGTAAAACAAAAGTCCTGTGGCACTTTAAAAACTTTTATTTCAGTATGAGCTTTTGTGAGTTACTGCTCACTTCTTCAGATGTGGAAATCAAACTTAGAATCCTTCTTATGGGGTAGGTTGGGCAGGGTGGGGATTAAGATCAAGAATGAATTATTTAATGAGTCTTTCAAGTGCAGATTCATTATGTACAGGTGGTACATAATGAATCTGGAAAAAGAAAACATAGGAATGATTCTCAGGTTGATTTCCATACATATCTGAAGAAGTCAGCACTGACTCACAAAAGCTCATCCTGAAATAAATGTGATAGTCTTTAAAGGTGCCGCTGAGTGTCTGCTTTATTTTGCAGCAACAGACTAACACATCTACTCCTTTGCAAACTGCATGAAATATCCGTTTTTATACAGAAGTAGACTCTGATTTTTGTAGCCCTTTCACCTAATGGGTCTACTCGGAAAACTGTTTTTTATTGTTAATTTGTTTTGATTATAATCAAAATGTATTACATGTTTTTTTGTTTTTGGATTCTACAGAGGCTAGGAATCAATGGGCTTAGACTGGAGTTACTGTGTACAGAATTATACTGTAAATCTCTCTGCCTATCTGCTGCAATCTTGTTGGAATAGAGAAGGCTAACAATGCCCAGGATGGAATGCATGCCCTAGCACATATTCTCAGATATATTTATATTTGTATATCAAACAGTTAGGAAGGAGAGTAATTTAGTTTGATATTTAGAAACCATGTATGAATGACTTCTTGCATTGTTGTTTCTAAGTGAGAAATAATACAAATTAAAGTAGTTTGTAATTTGTTTGTATGTTTTGTATGCTTGTAGATTGAAATACTTTTTTTTTAAAAAGGAGGTGTGCTCAAAACTTTAATGCAAGTTGTTGTTTTGGCTCATGAAGTAGATTTTTGGCTCACAACACTGCACAGCTTAGAGGGAACATTGACAACTCATCAGTTGCAAATATAAGCACGGTGGTGGGCATCTATTTTCTCCTTGCCATCTGTAATGATTTTAAGTGTGTGTGTGTGTGTGTGTGTGTCTTTAAATACCTGGTATGGTACAGATGAAGAATGGGAGTGAAAGAGAGGGATGAGTGAGTGAGATGATTGGTTGATGAATGAGACTGTGGGCGGAGTGAACTGCTGTCTTTAGTTACTGAGCAGAGAGAGAAGAAGCTTTTCGGTTTAGATAGGCAAGATGTGTGCAGCCTGAGGCTGTGTCTGCATTTCTGAGAGAAATATTGATTCTGGTTTAGACAGGCAAACTGTGTGTGCACCTGAGAGAAAGTCTATGTACATTTGAGTGAGTGATTGATCTTTCTGAAGCAGGCAAACTGTATGTGCGCTTGGGAGAGAAAGTTTATGTATATCTGTGTGACAATCTATGCAAGGAAACTTGAAGAACTGAGAACTATCTTTGAAACCATCAAGCTTAAGTAATAGTATGAAACTGATATGCTTCTTGTAAAAATAAAAGTTTATTTTGTTTTCTTTTCCATCCCAAGAGTATATGTTATTCCTGTATCCCATGCCTTTCCTCAGGACCACATAGTCCCACGAAGGAGCCTGATATTTGGGCATGTTGTTAAAGGGGAAATTTAAATTAACCATTTTGGAATATAATTCCTGGTGGCAGCAATCTACCCAGAGGGTGTAAGAAGAGGGTTAAAGGCAAAATCTAACTGAAAAATAAAGGTAACACCATCCATGACCAACCCCAATGCTGCCTCTATTATTAAACTGAACAGATAACAACCTTGTAGTTTTCAGTTAGTATAATGAGAGTATAACACACATACATCTGTGAGAGGGATAATAAAATTATAACGTTCATTTCAGGAAAGGGGAGGTGTATTTATTTATTTTATGTATGTAATTTATAGTCCACCTTTTCTCACTGAGATTCAAGGTGGATTGCCCAGTGTAATTCATATGATCAACAGCTGAGACATTTAATAAACAATACAATAGGTTATCGATTGTAAGAATATGAAAACAAACAGAAATCTGATAAAGAGCTGAAACAATGTTGAAACAAAACATAAGCAATTTGACATGACATAATAAATGACAGTGATAGGCAGTGCACAGCAGTATAGTCTACAAACCCTATTCCTTTCTCAAAGCATCTCTTTGAGCTGTTCCCTTACAGCACAATCTTATTACCTGTGTAAGAAAGCCCTCCTGATTAATTTGGTTTTGGACAGTTTGCTGAAAGCCAGGAGAGCAGGCACTTTCCTGCCCTTTCAGACAGACTATTCCATAAAATGGAGGACTCTACAGAAAATGTGTGTATACAGGTAGCTGTCGATTTTGCTGATTTGCAGGATGGTACCTGCAGAAGGCCCTGTTCAGATGAGCGAAGCTGCCATTGAGTAGCATAGAGAGAAAGGCACTCCCATAGATATGAGGGGCCAAGGCCATGAAGTAATAGCCAAAACTTTGAATTAAACCTGGTAACTGATGAGTAGCCAATGGACCCCATATTTGACTGGGTTGACAGTCTCCTCCAGGTTACAAGAAAATCAATAAAAACTATTAATCTGGCTGGGAATTGGGTGCCACAATGCTGATATCTACACCAAGCCCTGTCAAGCTGCGTTAGGATGCTTTGTCATGCACCCATTCCAAGGAGAGGAATGTGGAGGTATTTTTAACTGTGGAAAATATAGAATTAGCTAGCATATTTTAAGTTTCTTTTGTCTAGTGTTCTGCCTCTAGTTATCCATCTTCTTATTGCTTGTCATTCATCTGTTTGTTTGGATTTATGCTTAGTTCTTAAGGATCTGTCCTTCGAATAGTCTCGAGTGAGACTTGACTGCTTTAGGAACTGACCCACTCAGGCTACATGTTCCCACTCCCTGGTGCAGAAGAGACAGAGCTGGCTGAGTTACAAAAGAGAGCACAGCGGTGGGGGAGGGGGAGATGACTTTACCTCTCTCACACACACATACAAATGCACCTTGAACTTCCTGGGGTCCAGCAGCGCTGGTGGGGAGGGGGGACAGAAATAGGAGGGAGTTCTTGCTTTTGGCGGGGGAAATTATCTGAAATCCAGTGCCAAGGGGAAAAGGTTTTCTGCAAAAGGACCATAAGCCAGGCTTGGTCAGCCTGAAGTCAAAAGGTGAGAGAGTCCAGAGGGTGGTTTATGACAGTGGCATCAACTCCTGTGGGTAAGGAAATAAAATGTGTTTTGTATGCTCATACGTATTGGATATTGCTAGAATAAAATACTTTTGTACTTAATCAACCAGTTCAGTTCATAAATCCAGCAAGCATGGTGTGTGTGTGGTTGGCGTTGATCTCCCTGCAATCCTGAAAAGGGACAGGGGCATAAGAACATAAGAACATAAGCAAAGCCATGTTGGATCAGGCCAGTGGCCCATCCAGTCCAACATTCTGTCACACACAGTGGCTAGAAATCCAGTGCCATCTAAAGGACTGTCAGTGAGGCCAGGACACCAGAAGCCCTCCCACTGCCTTCCTTCCAGCACCAAGACAACAGAGCACCACCTCCCCACAAAGAGAATACCATCTATCTCCTGTGGCTAATAGCCACTGATGGACCTCTGCTCCATATATTTGTCCAGTCCCCTCTTGAAGCTGGCAATGCTTGTAGCTGCCACCACCTCCTGTGGCAACGAATTCCATGTGTTTATCACCCTTTGTGTAAAGTAGTATTTTCTTCTATCTGTTCTAACCCGACTGCTCAATAATTTCATAGAGTGCCCACGAGTTCTTGTATTGTGAGAAAGGGAGAAAAACACATCTTTCTCGACCTTCTCTAACCCGTGCATTATCTTGTAAACCTCTATCATGTCTCCCCTCAGTCGTCTTTTCTCCAGGCTAAAGAGCCCCAAGCGCCTCAATCTTTCCTCATAGGGAAAGTGTTCCAACCCTTTAATCATTTTAGTTGCCCTTCTCTGTACTTTTTCCAGTGCTATGATATCTTTTTTAAGGTGTGGCGACCAGAACTGTACACAGTACTCCAAATGAGGCCTCACCATCGATTTATACAGAGGCATTATGATACCGGCTGATTTGTTTTCAATCCCTTTCCTAATAACCCCTAGCATAGCATTAGCTTTTTTTATGGCAGTCGCACACTGTGCTGACGTTTTTAGTGAGTTATCTATCATGACTCCAAGATCTCTCTCTTGGTCAGTCTCCGCCAGTTCAGACCCCATCAACTTGTATTTATATTTTGGATTTTTGGTTCCAATGTGCATTACTTTGCACTTGGCTACATTGAACCTCATTTGCCACATGGATGCCCACTCTTCTAGCCTTGACAGATCCCTTTGGAGTGCCTCACAATCCTCTCTGGCTTTCACCACCCTGAACAATTTCGTGTCATCTGCAAATTTAGCCACTTCACTGCTTAATCCCAATTCCAAATCATTAATAAACAAGTTAAAAAGCATTGGACCCAATACCGACCCCTGTGGCACCCCACTGCTCACCACCCTCCACTGTGAGAAGTGCCCGTTTATGCTCACTCTCTGTTTCCTATTAATTAGCCAGTTTTCGATCCACAAGAGGACTTGGCCCTTTATCCCATAGCTACTGAGCTTACTTAGGAGCCTTTGATGAGGAACTTTGTCAAAAGCTTTCTGGAAGTCAAGATAAACAATATCTATCGGGTCTCCCTTGTCCACTTGTTTGTTCACTCCCTCAAAGAACTCTAACAGATTGGTGAGACAAGATCTTCCCTTACAGAACCCATGCTGAGTTTTCCTCATCAGCTTTTGGTCATCAATGTGCCCACTAATTTTATTTTTGATAATAGTTTCCACCAACTTACCCGGTATTGACGTCAGGCTGACTGGCCTGTAATTTCCCGGATCTCCCCTGGAACCTTTTTTAAAGATGGGGACAACATTAGCTACCTTCCAGTCCTCAGGAACAGATGCAGAGTTTAATGACAGATTACATATTTTTGTGAGGAGATCTACAAGTTCACACTTGAGTTCTTTCAGAACTCTTGGATGTATGCCATCTGGGCCCGGTGATTTATCAGTTTTTAAATTATCTAGCAGTCGCATAACCTCCTCTCTCGTCACCTCAATGTGACTCAGGTCTTTCAAAACCCCTCCCAAAGTCAGTGCTTCCGGAGTGGGCATGCACTTCTTATCTTCCACAGTGAAGACAGAAGCAAAGAACGCATTCAGCTTCTCGGCCATTTCCCTATCACCCTTTAGTAATCCTTTTACGCCTTGGTCATCCAAGGGCCCCACGGCCTCCCTAGCTGGTTTCCTACTTCTAATATATTTAAAGAATTGTTTATTGTTTTTCTTTATGTTCTTTGCAATATGCTCCTCATATTCCCTTTTTGCCTGTCTGATCACAGACTTGCACTTTTTTTGCCACAGCTTATGCTCCTTTTTATCAACCTCACTCCGACTAGTTTTCCACTGCCTAAAAGAATCCTTTTTACCTTTTACAGCTTCTATTACATTGCTTGTTAACCATGCTGGCCTTTTCCTAAACCTATTTGTGCCTTTCCTAACCAGCGGTATATATTTAATTTGAGCTTCCAGGATTGTAGTTTTAAATAGTCTCCAAGATTCCCCAAGTGTTTTGACCTTTTTTACTTTCCCTTTCAGTTTCTTCTTCACGTACCCCCTCATCTCAGAAAAGTTACCCCTTTTGAAGTTAAACATGGCTGTGTTGGTCTTATTTGGCAATTTCCTATTTATATATATGTTGTACTCAATAACATTATGGTCACTGTTCCCAAGTGGTGCAATCACATTTACATCTCTCACCAGGTCTTCAGCATTACTGAGGACCAAATCCAGGATCACCTCTCCCCTAGTAGGTTCGGTAACCATCTGTTCCATAGCACAGTCATTGAGACAGTCTAGAAACTCACTTTCTCTCCCCCGATTCGAACACCCATTGGCCCAGTCAATGTGTGGGTAGTTAAAATCACCCATTACAACACAGTTTTTTTGTTTAGCAGCCAACTTTAATCCTGTCATCATTTTATAATCCTCCTCTATTTTCTGATCTGGAGGGCGATAACAAACTCCCACAGTTAAGTTTCCATTTGGGCCCGTAATTTCAACCCATAGCATTTCCAGAAGCGAATCTAATTCAGTTACCTTTTCAATCTTACTGGAATGTATACCTTCTCTGACATATAGAGCCACCCCACCACCAACCCTTCCCTCCCTATCCTTCCGATATAATTTATATCCAGGAATCACCGTGTCCCACTGATTTTCCTCATCCCACCAAGTTTCTGATATGCCCACAGTGTCTATGGATTCGCCCAACACTAAACATTCCAGCTCCCCAATTTTACCTCGGACACTTCTAGCATTTGTATATAAACACCTGTAACTTCCCCGGCACACTTTGCCTCGAGACGTAGTTAGGTCATCTGCACTGTTTGTCTCCATCTCAGTTGACAACTCTAATCTATCTCCCTGTAGAAGTGTTATACCTAGCCCTTCATCTCTCTGAGATGAACCATCCTGAACCAGAGACACTTTATCTCTTGTCGGCTTTCCCCTAGCATTTAGTTTAAAAACTGCTCTGCCACCTTTTTGATTTTAAGTGCCAGCAGCCGGGTTCCTTCTCGGGACAAGTGGAGACCGTCTCTCTTGTACAGCTCCCGCTTGTCCCAAAAAGAATCCCAGTGTCTAACAAACTTGAACCCTTCCTCCCTACACCATCGTCTCATCCACGCATTGAGACTCCTGATCTGCGTTTGTCTCTCTGGCCCTGCGCGTGGGACAGGTAGCACTTCTGAGAAGGCTACCTTGGAGGTCCTGGCCTTGAGTCTCCTGCCTAACAACCTAAATTTTTGTTCCAAGACCTCACGACTGCATTTCCCAACATCGTTGGTTCCAACATGGACCACGACCGCTGACTCTTCCCCAGCACTATCTACCAGCCTATCTATAACACGCGTAATGTCCGCTACCTTCGCACCAGGCAGGCAAGTCACCATACGGTCAGAGCGCGGTTGTGCCACCCAGCTATCTACTTGTCTAAGGATCGAATCACCAACTACCAAGAGCCTCCCTCCCGCCCCACCCAGGGATGGTTCCTTGATGCGAAAGGAAACCTGCTCACCAACTGAAGAAGAGGTCCCTTCTGAGGGCATGTTCCCCTTATCCTCAATACGGTGCCCTGATTCCACAAGATCCTCATTCTCCTTGACAACAAGAACGCTGCCATTTTTAGAGTGGGACACATCTGTCCTGTCCCTGAGAATCTTGTCCTCGTGCCTATCTAACTGTCTCCGCTTCTCCAGGTCAGCCACCTTGGCCTCAAGGGTACGTACTCGTTCCCTGAGAACCAGGAGCTCCTTGCAGCGAGCACACATCCAGGACTTCTGACCAGAAGGCAGATAGTCATACATGTGACACTCAGTGCAATACACTGGAAAGCCCCCAACCCCCTGCTGGCATTCTGACTTCATTATTCTGTTTTAGGAATAACACACTAAGAGGAAAGAAAACGGCTATGATCCCCCAGCTAAGAGCCACAGGCCAAGAGCCCTTTAACTCTCGCCCTTCGGCTCGCGCCAAAGGCTCGCGCCCCAGCCCAGCAGTTGCCTTTTCAATGCAAAAGGTCACTTCCTGCTAAGCACAGGAGGTGAGCACAAAGGGGTGTGTGGCTTGTACTCCAGCAACCCCCAGCAGCCTTACAAACACACTCACCCTCAAACACAATCAAGCCCAAACACACTCAGCCTCAAAACATTGTGCCCAACTCAGCAGGGTGGACTATAATGTAATGGGCTGGCCATTCCTTCTAGTTGCCCCCACTAAGTCTGGGCAATAGCTGCAGCTGAGAGAGTAGAAGGTGCCTGAGCTTGCAGCTAGACTGCATTGCCTTCACCATGGGTGGGTGAGTGTTTGCTTGAAACCACTGCAACAACATTGTACAACCAGCAGAAAGAAAGAAGGGAGGAAAACAACCCTCACTATGAGAAATAAACACAAAAAGTGGAAGAGACAAAGATGAGAAGGAAGAGGTGCATGGAGGATTTACACTCCCCTAGGCTTAGCCAAACAAAGCCACTCCATCCTCCTAGCACCTGTCACATATGTAATACCTGTGTCCCAAATGGAATCCATTGTATACAGGCTTGTGTATTCTTTGGTCATCTTCAACTGGATTACCCTATCAGAGCCTCAATTCTGCAACAGCTTGCATATGATAATTTAGGTTACCGATCACAGTTCATTCCAATAGGATAAATATTAGCAAGTGGGGCTGGATGAGACCTTAACCCCTTCCTTCTTATTTCTGTGGATAGACTGGGACTCAGCAGACTGTGGTGGTAGAATGTAGGAAGGCAAGGTAGGCCCGTTCCTCCTACATGCACACATGAGTGCATTGCATGCTCCTTCTCCCTGTGGCCTAAGGGTATTTTACTTAATTCTGTTGGCACAAGCTCTCACTCACTGTGGCGGAACAGCCCCACTGATCTGCAGGCACTCAGCCTCCAAAGGGAAATGCATTTCTGCACATACATTAAACCTTGCGTAAACTCGCAGCTCACCCTCATTCATATATGTTGAGAAGTGAGTTTCATTGGTTCTCATAGGGCTTTATTACCAAGTCAGCAGTCCTACCTAACCTGTGTATATTTATTCACAAGAATGCCCCATAAGTTTAATAGGACCGTTTCCAAGTAAGTGTGCAGAGATCATGCTGTTAGGAATAAAATGTTAACCTTGTGACAAAATTTCATCAATGAGAAAAATATATGCCTTGATTTAGATTAGCCAGTAGCTCATGAAACAGCTCATAAGACCAGAGCTTCAGCTGATGGGATGTTGACATATCAGAGTAAAATATATGATAGAATGCCAAAAGAACCATGTGATAAGGTGTGTTCTATCCAAACAATTCAAAGATTATAGATTAATTAATTTTATGAATGCTCATGTTGCCTTTCTAATGTACTGCACAATATCATGACTGCAGTTATACATATATCAGTTATTAACGTGCATGACTATATAATGCATCTCTATCTCTGCTACGCAGCATAGGGTCTTTCCCGCCTCCTGATTGCTTCCATATGCTCACCTTTCACTCCATCTCCTTCAGACCTACTAAAAAACTTCCTCCCATCTTCATCTATATTTCTTAATTTATGTCATAATGTTACCTTTCTCCACAATGTGGGCCTAGAGCAGCTTACATCATTCTCTTTGCTTCCATATTATCCACAAAAAACCCCTGACAGATAGTTAGGCTGAGAGTGTGTTACTTTATCAAAGTCATCCACTGAGCTTCCACAGCAGAGTAGTGATTTGAACTTGCATCTCCCAGATCCTACTCTGAAACTCTAACCACTAAACTAGACTATGTAGGCTTGGGTGGGGGAGGCAGGGGCTATTGTTGAACAGTAGCAAGCAGCCGGGTCTGCGTAAGCCATGCAAGTTATGTGGTATCAGGTTACCCCATGGTGGCTTCTGGCCTGGTCTCAACGAATCCTCCCTCAAAGGCTAAAATAGTCCTGGACAGGGACCTGCCCCTCCCCTGCTTTTTCCTGACAGAAATCAAGCTTGGAATACTGGCTAAACTGTTATGGTTGCCTAGCAACAGCCACTGAGGGCAGCTGGTTAAAGCTACAGGTATCTCTGTTATCATTTGGGTTTTTTAAACCCCCAATGTATTATTATTATTATTATTTTGATTTCAGAAATTTCTGCAAAGCTGTGGTATTTTTCAGGTGTGTAGGAATATCTGTCTTGTCTGTTCATGGCTTCAATCTCTGGATTTAAGTATCCTCAGATCAGGGCCAGTTGGCTAGTATAAGACAAGTAGTGACCTGCAACAAAATGTTGTGGATTGTGTTATGGTGATGCTGGAGGGGGGAGTCACATAGGTGTGGCGACACCAAGAGGGTGCTGGTCCCGGTGGGGTGGTTGTGTTGACAGTGTGTGTGTGTGGGGGGGGAACGTGGGGAGGCAGAATCCCATTAATCTTGTTTTTGCTCTCTCCCCTTCTGCTCACAATTCCTTGTTTCCATTCCCCCCACTCACCCTTCCCATTTACACTCCCCCGCTATTTCCTGTTACTTTGCCCTCCCTCAGACAATTTTCCCTGTTACCCTTTCTTCCCACTGAGGGATACTATAAACCCCGGGGGGTGGGGATTGCAAGACTGGAAGGGGGACCCAATCCAGCTTCCTCACATGCATTCGGGAGAATATGAAGACATTACTTCTGGTTGAAAACCAGAAGCTACAGGGTCTCAGCAACTCCAAAATCAGCCCTGAACATAGCATTTTTGCTTCCCCCTGCTAGGGGGCAAATAGTGGGATCAGGGGATCCCTACTACCACTGGCATCCCTTTTCCCTTACTCTGTAAGTTATTGTCCTGGGTGGCCGCATGGTTTTAGTGTGAGAAGCATGGGGAAGGGGCTCCTTGTGTCTGTTGCTAGGCTCTGCATGGCTCCCAGCTGTGGCAACTCCTTAGGCAGCTGGGCACCCTGCCCCAGTTTCATTCCTTCAGTGGCAGAGGTAGTGGCAGCTCCACGATAGGCCTCCCCACTTCAATGCCGCAGCAGCAGCAGCAGCAGCACCGCTGGCAGATTTGCTTCCTCAGCTGTGGAAACCGGAGGTAGATGTTCTGCACTTATGAAGACAGCACTATTGGTTTTGTGTATAGGGGGGAAGGTTTGAACCCCCATGTATTTCAGGCAGTTTTCAGATTTTTCTGCAACCCTTGGGAGTTCTCCAAGGTTGCAGAAGCATCTGCTTAGTAGCCAAGTGACCACAATCCACACGTTTAAGTATCTGCAGATTGGGGCCACTTGGCAATTAGTATATAAGATGGTATAAAAGCTGAGAAGGAAAATGGAGTGCCTAGGCTTGGACAAACTTGCAGTGCAACACTAAACAGAGTCACACTCTTCTAAGACTTTTGGACTAAGAAGGGTGTAACTCTGCTTAGGATTGCACTGTTAGTCAATTATCCTGAATTCTCAACCCGGCTATCAGGAAATAGCTAGCTGTTCATCATTTTAACTGTTATAATACTGAAACTGCTGCCATGTATGACTTGCCCGCCATTGCTATCATGTGTGACTTGCCTGGCGTTGCCACCATATGTGAGTTTCCCTGCGCTGCTACCATGTGCGAGTTGTCCACAGTTGCCACTATGTGCAACTTGCCTGCCATTGCCACCAGGTATGAGTTTCCCGTCACTGTCACTATTGGCAGCTTGTCCACAATTGCTACCATATGTGACTTGCCCGCCATTGCTACTATGTGTGATTTGCCCGCCGTTGCCACCATGTGGCCAACTCACACCTGGTGGCAGCAGTGGGCAAATCACACATGGTGGCAGTTTCAGTATTATAAAAGTTAAAAATGATTGCTTTCTTTAAAGTCTAATGAAACATTGCATATGGTTTTCAAAATGTGGTTGGTTATATGAGAGTGACACAAATTTTTAGTGGACAGGGCTATCTAGTTCATAAAAAATAACACTTGGTTCCAAATGAACATTGTTACAAATAATAAGGGCAGTTCAAAAATTGCTGACAGTGAGATGTGTGCTGAAGAGTGTTGGTGAGAGAATATCAATGTCAATCTAAGCAGAGTAACACTCATCTGAGCCCATTGACTGCAATTGTCTTAGAAGCATGCAACTTAGCTAGGATGGCATTATAAGTAAGGATAGTAAGAATAAAGCCTCATCACATGTTTCAAACAATGTCTGGAAGTATTAAGTAGCTCAAGATTCTGCTGTACAAAAGGCAGAGAGCAATTGATTTGATAAAAATCTAGGTTTTCTAAGTTTCACAGATGTTTTCAGAATTTTGTAATGTTTAAAGCAGTATGTGCTCTGCTGTATTTCTCTTCTGGCTGAAGTGGATATCGCATTTTAAGCAGACAAAAAGTAAAATAGGATGACGTGCTGACACCACAGACTAACCAAATGTCCCTCCACTGCAGCACAGTGACGATTCCACAGGGACCTGCACAAATCTGTAACTGCAGACGTATCCTAATATTCATCCGAGGTACATCTACTCTTGCTGTAGCAAGCCTGACCCCAGTTTTATACCACAGCAGGTGAGGAAGGAGGCTGGCAAAGGGTCCGGTAAAGGAACATGTATAGCAGCATCTTCCTTTGCTTTGGAACTTTAAAAATCATAGGATGGATCTCTGAGTTGCAATCAGCTGCCTTAGCTGGGTCTAGAGAGGAGGCATCCAAATTTTCTACATTTTACAGAGTAAAATTAGGCAAATTATTTGCTTTTAGCCCCTCCAGTATCAGTAATATGGAGGTTACATTACTGGTGTAATTTTCAGGACTGTATGGATGACTGTGTTAATGTACATGATGCATTTAGAACAGTTAAGGAATTGTGCTGTCTGTGTTAGTTTGTATACCAATCGTCATTTATAATGACACAATTGCCACTATTCAACATGATTATCAGGAGCAGAAGGGGGGGGCTCAGTAGGTTGCAGTGGGGGGAGACAGGAAAGTTCCATTCTGCCAGCTCTACCCTGCTCATGGGATGTTAGATACAAGCTAATTATTATTATTATTAAATCTATGAAGTTATTAGAATCAAATGTATATTACCGACTTCATAAAAACCTGGCACTAATTATGCAGACTTTACCCTTGAATTCAACATGTGCAGAACTGGAATGTGTAATTTTAAAGTCTCATATTGCATCTTTCCTAAATTAACTCAGTTTGAATTAGTTTAGGTTTTGTAGGGGAGGACAGGGGTTACGTAACCAAAAACAATTTCTTCCCATGAATGAGTTTTCTTGTTGAACAGTGAGAAGTTCTTCCATGATTCATAATACTGGTATTTTGTTTTAAAGCATTTTAAGTCAACACCTCCAATGTTTGCAGCTTGCATCACCACAAGAAAATATCAAGTTCTTTTTTCCCCCTTGTAGTTTTGAGAAAATTGTGGGGGGGGAGGGGGGAGAGTGAAGGAAGTTGTGTCTGATGAGGAACAGCTGAGAGTTTACGGCCATCTTATACAAATATTTCTTACCCAGAAACAATAAGGGAGTGTAGATCTTTTTCTATTAAGCATAATAATACTAAGTTATTACAGCTGTAACAGTTAAAAATATACCATTTGTACCCTGCTCATTCTCATAATACAACACCACTGACGTCAACAAATGGATACATCTGAACAGTTTCTGAGAAATGGCAGAAGACAGCCTATTCCAATACTAAACCTTTTAAGTTAAAGATTTACAGCGAAATCCTAAGCAGAGTTATTAGGCAGAGTTATTAGTTATTAAGCAGAGTTATCAGCTTAGGATTTCACTGTGAGGGGATGAAATTCTATCCTGTGGATAAAGATAGCATAAAGGCGGACTTCCGGTTTGGGATTCATGGAGGTCTAACGCAGCTCCATTTGCGGAGCTGACCGGACTGCCGTTTTAACCGGCCGGAGGGGTGAAAATAACCCGCGGCCGACTGCTCTCAGGCGGGGAGCAGGCAAAGAACGCTCAAGACCCTAGGGTGAGCTAGATCTCGGACGAGGGGGGGCTCTACTCAAGGAGTCTCCCCCCCGATCCTTGAGGTCCCACCTTGCGACGGGTCGGCTATAATCTCTGCGGCAGTTTTGGGGCCAATTCGGCTGGCATAAGACCTACATACCCAAGCTTCGATCGGGGAGGGAAGTCGAGAGGAGAATTTAAGATCGAAACAGCGATTACAACCCGAGAAAGTGGAAGAGAAGGTAAAGATCGCTATCTCTTGAAACGGGACAGATTGATAAAAACAGAGAGGAAAGAAAGTAGATTTTTAAACTGCAACAGACTAGTGAAAAGGAGGTGAAGACTCGGCAGGAGTTGTATTTTAAAAGAGACTAAATTTAAAGAAGTTATTGCAAGAATCGGACTATTGTTTTGAATACCTGTGGTTTTGGAGCTGTGGGAAAAAGACACCATCGCGAGACCTGCTGTGGGAAGACGGGAGACAGGAAGTGCGTAACAACAATAGAGTGGCTGGAGGGAAGCGGCCCTTGCCGACGGACAGGAAGTAGGGAATCGCCATTTTTGAAAGGGGAAGGGTCGCGGCTTCAGCGGAAGAGGAAGTAGGCCATCTTGGATTACAATAACATAGAGAAACCATAGAGAAAAGACGCCCGACATTTTGGATACAAAAAAATTAATTTTGGCAAAGATTGGGACATTTGAAAAAAAGGAAAACGTTTAAATATACGCCACGGAGCTAAGGAAGAGAGCAGATTCGTGGGAGCGAGCTAAAGCAAGCCCCACGATGTCGAAAAAAGAGTGGCAATCGGCAATAGAAAATTTGGACAAAAAACTTATAGACATGATGAAAGAACTTAAGGACACGAAATTGGAGCTTATTAAAGAGGTCAAAGAAGTTACACAGACAGTAAAGTCGGAGCTGTCAGAAGTGAAAAAAGGCGTGGAAACGATTAGTAGTGAATTACAAGGAACGCAGCAGAGAGTTAAAACAGTAGAAGACGCGATGGAGAATTTAATAGACACGCAACAAACAGAGATGAGACTGGTGAAGGGGAGGATGTCAGTTGCAGAAACTAAACACATGGAGAAGCAGCTTCGTTTTCGTGGTCTGCCAGAGGTGGAAGGGAAGTCAACGCAAGAACAGATGACTGAGGTGTTGGCTGATTACCTGGGGAAGGAGGAGGAGGAAATTGTGGCTATCCTAGATGTGGCGTACCGTGTGAACTCGAGAATTGCAACCCAGAGGAAACTGCCAAGGGATGTGATTGTGCAGTTTACAACTAGAAACATGAAAGAGAGGATTGTGACAAAACAATTTCAAGATCCATTGGAGATTGATGGCAAGACGATTATCATAATGAAGGAACTGCCCAGATCAGTGTTACTGGACAGGAAAAAATATAGAGTGCTAATTCAGACTTTGAAGGACATGAATATTAGATACAGATGGGAGTTACCGGAAGGAGTGTCCTTTGAGTTTGGAGGGGCAAAAAAACGCATCAGATCTGAGCGGGAGATGGAGAGATTTATCAAGGACAATGAAAAAGACTTACCAACAAAACCATGAATATGGAGTGTAAAGTATTATCTTGGAATGTAAATGGACTAAACTCACCGAATAAGAGGAAAAATATTTTTCATTGGCTACTAAAACAAAAATGTGATATTGTTTGTTTGCAGGAGACCCATATTAGAAAACAGGATGTAAAATATTTAAAATCTGGAAAATTGGGCAAAGAATTTGTAGCGGCCTCAAACACGAAAAAAAGAGGAGTGGTGTTGTACATAAAAGAGGAGCTGCAGCCAAAATTTGTTATGAGAGATGTTGAAGCTAGATTTGTAGCAGTGGAATGTAATTGGAATTTAAAGAGAGTGTTGGTAGTCGGACTTTATGCACCTAACGGTGCAAAGGAAAGCTTCTTTGAGGATTTAAGGAAGCATTTAGACGATCTTGCATATGACCAGATAATTCTTGCTGGAGACTTCAATGGAGTGACAGATTTGGAACTAGACAAAAAGACTATAACAGCACAAAAGAAAAGAGGACTATTGCCAAAGCTTTTTTTTGAGTTGATTCAACAAGAGACTCTCGAAGACGTATGGAGGAGAGAATATCCTAAAACCAAACAGTTTACTTTTTATTCTGCAAGGCATCTTACATTATCAAGAATTGATATGATCTGGGCCTCAAAGGACTTAGCGTTATGGACTAAGGAGGTAGAAATAATGCCGATGGTAGGCTCAGATCACAATCCAATTATGTGGAAATTTGGAAAAAGGAGAAAAAGGAAAGCCTGGAGAATAAATGAGGACTTGTTACAGGAAAGTGAGAATATGGAAATATTGAGAAGAGAGACAAAGTTTTTTATACAATACAACGTGAATAAAGAAGTACCAACCAGTAAAGTTTGGGACGCGTACAAGGCGGTTGTAAGGGGCATACTAATGGACTTAAATGGCAGAGCAAGGAAAAAGAAAGAGGAGAAAAGACAAGAGATTGAGGAGAAAATAAAGGCCAAAGAAGCACAGTTAAAAAAGAGACCAGGGAAAAAGAAAATACATCAGGAAATCAAAATTCTTCAAGAACAGTTAACAGCAATGAGTAATAAAGAATTGGAGTGGAACCTTAAAAGACTGAATCAAAAAGCTTTTGAGGGTGCTAATAAACCTGGGAAATATTTGGCATGGCAATTGAAGAAGAAAAGGGAAAAGAAAATAATAAATAAAATCTGTGAAGAAAATAAAACGTACCTGGAGCAGACTACCATTAGTAGAGCCTTTTATAAATTCTATGCTAAGCTGTATAATAAAAAAGAAGTAACCAAAGAATCAATAGCATCATATTTGGAGAAAACCAAACTTCCAGAGATCTCGGAAGCTTGGAGAAATAAGTTGAACAGTGAAGTAACTGATGAGGAAATAAGTAAGGCAATACAATCCGCAAATCTAGGAAAGGCGCCAGGGCCAGATGGACTTACGGCTAAATTTTATAAGACAATGGCCAACGAACTGGCACCATTCCTAAAAGAGGTGATGAACGGAGTTTTCAGGGATCAAAGAATTCCAGACACTTGGAGCGAAGCGAATATATCATTGATCCCAAAAGAGGGCCAAGATCTGACTAACGTGAAAAATTACAGGCCTATATCATTACTTAACAATGATTATAAAATTTTTGCGAAGATATTGGCGGAGAGACTGAAGGGGTGGCTCTCGGAAGTCATAGAGGAAGAACAAGCAGGCTTTTTGCCGGACAGACAAATAAGAGACAATTTAAGGACAGTGATCAATGCTATTGAATACTATGACAAGCGTTGTGATAAAGAGGTTGGTTTCTTCTTTGTAGACGCTGAAAAAGCGTTTGACAATTTAAACTGGGATTTTTTGTTTGCCACTATGGAAAAGCTACAACTGGGAGAAAGATTCATCAGAGCAATTAAAGAAATTTATAGAGACCAGACTGCAGCAATTGTAGTGAATGATGAACTGACCAAGAAATTGACGATTAGTAAAGGAACAAGACAAGGTTGCCCGTTATCTCCATTGTTGTTCATTTTAGTATTGGAGATTCTGATGATACAAATACGACAAGATGAGGAAATACGAGGAATAAAAATAAAGGACTATTCATACAAGGTTAGAGCATTTGCAGATGACATAATGTTAATTGTAGAAGATCCATTGGAGAACATGCCAAAAGTGATAGATAAGATCAAGGAGTTTGGTGACTTGGCAGGTTTCTTCATTAACAAAAAGAAGTCAAAGATATTATGCAAAAACATGACTAAGCAGAAACAACAATTGTTAATGGAAATAACGGACTGTGAAGTAACTAGTAAGGTGAAATATTTGGGAGTTGAGCTGACTGCAAAAAATATAGATTTGTTCAAGAACAATTATGAAAAGTTATGGACTCAGATAGAGAGAGACTTGATCAAATGGAATAGACTGAATTTGTCATGGTTGGGCAGGATTGCAGCAGTTAAGATGAATGTGTTACCAAGAGTAATGTTTTTGCTACAGACAATACCAATCATCAGAGACTCTAAACAATTTGAAAAATGGCAGAGGAAAATATCAGATTTTGTTTGGGCAGGCAAGAAGCCTCGAGTGAAAGTAAAAGTTCTACAAGATGCAAAGGAAAGAGGCGGAATGCAACTGCCCAACCTGAGACTTTATCATGATGCAATCTGCCTAGTTTGGTTAAAAGAGTGGATGACATTAAAGAATAAGAAACTATTAGCCCTAGAGGGATATAAAAAATTTTTTGGATGGCACGCATACCTATGGCATGACAAAGTAAAGGTCAACTCGATGTTCCTGCATCATTTTGTAAGGAGAAGTTTATATATAATCTGGAAGAAGTACAGAATTTACCTACAAGAAGGAACCCCCTGGTGGGTGGTTCCATACGAGGTGATAGATCCGAGAGCTGTTGATAATGAACAACAATGTTTAACGTACAAAGAAATAACCAAAACTGAAGCATCTAAACTTAGAATAAAGACGCAAGAGGAACTATCACCTAACTATGATTGGTTCCAGTACAGACAGATTAGAGACTTATACAATTCGGACTCTGCAAAAGGGGGCATACGAACAGAGGACTCGGAACTAGAGCAGACCCTTCTTAAAGAAGACAAGAAAAGAATATCCAAGGTATACCAAGTACTGTTGAAATGGTATACCGAGGATGAGATAGTTAAAACACAAATGGTGAAATGGGCTATAAACTTTAATAAAGAAATAACAATGGAGGCATGGGAATACTTGTGGAAAACTACAATGAAGACAACGACATGTATTAATATTAAAGAGAACATTTTCAAAATGATTTATCGTTGGTACATGACACCAAAGAAGATTGCGCTAGGGAACTTGAACACTTCTAATAAATGCTGGAAATGTAGGAAGCATGAGGGCTCCCTCTATCATATGTGGTGGTCGTGTGAGGTAGCTAGGCAGTTCTGGGGGGAAATAATAAGAGAAATGAGTGAAATTTTACAGTTTCAAATAAATAAGAACCCAGAACTCCTGCTGCTAAACTTGGGAATGGAGGGAATTCCAGCCCATCATAGGACGTTGATATTTTATATGACTGCAGCAGCTAGACTTTTGTATGCGCAGAAATGGAAAGTACAAGAAGTGCCAACTATTGAAGATTGGATCTACAAATTGCTGTATATGGCTGAAATGGATAAGATGACAAGAAAACTGAGAGATCTGGACTCAGGGCAGTTTAACACAGACTGGGAGAAGCTGAAACAATATCTGGAGAAGAAGTGGGAGGTGGGAGGAAAACTGTGGCAGTTTGAGAACTACTGAAGTACAATAAAAGTATAAAAGAGAGGGGTGACTTTACCGGGGGAGGAAGAGAAATGTGAATTTATAAGCAGTTAGATTAATTAATTGATTGAGATATATAGAGATATGTAAAGGTTAATTGATAGAATATTGATAGAGAATAATTAACGGTTTAAGCATGAGGATTGAGTAATTAACAATATTTTTTTTTTTTACTTGATAAGACTTATATGCACCAAACTGAATGTATAGAAGAGTTAAAACGACTGACTATGTGATGAGTTATATAGAAATACTATAAAAAGAAGAAATGATTAATATATAGAGAACAAATCAAATTGTTTGATTTAAATGTGGGAAATTTTTATGGTTTATGATATATAGAAATACTCAAAACTGGAAAATGGGATAAATTGTTTATCTAAAGAAGTATAGTTTGGATGTATAATAAGTAAAAGAGTTAAAGATGTACTGCTTAATATAATGGAGAATATATATTTGTTTTAGACAGAGGAAGTTAATAGAAGTAAGGGAAAAGGGACAGAGGGTGGGAAAGCTGTTGGAAGTCAACAAAAGGGGGGGAAAGGGAGGGGGTTAGAAACGAAAAATTAGGGGAAAATTGAATGTAATGTAATGTAAAAATATTAATGTTCTAACCCAATAAAAATTAAAAAAAAAAAAAAGATAGCATAAAGGCTATGTAGTGTTTAAGAGCAAATAGGAGGAGTAAGTGGGTATCACTTGAGGAATATGGAGAAATAAAAAGGGGGAAAATATAATGGACAGGCCTTTTTGTTTTCTTTCAAAGAGCAAAAAGATTTCCCAAAAGTTATCAGTCAGCTGGGTCTTATGATTGAGTGCTCCACAGAACCCCATAGAATCAAGCTGAAGAGTTCGTGTTAGCCACAGGGACACATCTAGAATCCTTTTTTCTGCTGTTCGAACCCAACTAACTTCAGCAACAGCTATCCTAAATACTAAACCTGTGCTTGCTTCTTGTCTTTAGTGCAGCCTTGGTCTGGTATGAGAAAGAAGGCATCTGACAGAGATGTTTATTTATTGACTATCCTGACTTTTTTAAAGACAGGGATACTCAAAGAAAGGGATTATATTAATTTTTTTTTTCTTATTCAGGACTTTTATGACTCACTTTTCAACAGTGAATGATTTCAAGCATGGTACATAAAAGTAGAGCTCAACAATACAAATCACTGAAGTAAACTTTACATAAGACATTAACACTACAACAGTAGTCATCAGACCATAAACAAGTTCATTAATGGCAGAAGTCCTGAATGAACAAACGGGCCTTTAAAACCCTCTTCAGAGCATCAAGTCCCTGATCCCATAAGGCAACGGAGGAAGTTGGATTCAAAGTTTTATTGTCTGATGGAGACTAAATGATACTTTATTGGTACAAGAGGAAGTAAAAAAATGTTAGAAAGAATTGATGCATTATTTCAAGTTGAACAGCACAACTGATGTTAATTCAACAACAATATGGGAAGCTAGTAAAGCTTATATTAGAAGAACTTTATTGGCAATAGCTGCATTACAGAAAAAAGAAAAGCAGGGAACTATAAAGAATAAATTGAATAAATTGAATAAAGAATAAATTGAAGATATTGGAACAAGACCACTGTTAATGAAAAAATGGAAGGAAATAAAGGAATTAAAAATGGATTTATCGGAAGTAGAAGAAATGTAAAAAACAAGCATCTAAAACAAAGGCAGTTTAAAGCTGTGAATAAAGCTGGAAGATATTTGGCATATTGTTTATGAAAAGAGACAAACAAAAGACGAATACCTGGAATCAGGACAGGAAACCAAATACTTTATGCAGGACAGGAAATGATGGAGCAAGCAAAAAATTTTTCTCAACTCTTTATAAGCCAGATTTAATAAATGAAGTAGAGGTGGAGAAAAATCTATCTGAGGTACCAATTAAAGAATCTACAATGGAACATAGAAGAATTTTGAATGAACCAATAACAATACAAGAGATCAACTCTGCCATTAAAAAATTAAAAATGGGTAAAGCATATGGACCAGATAGATTGATGGCAAAATACTACAAGTGTTTTGAAGGCATATTAGCCAATGGCCATACTATTATAAAATGTAATGAATGAGATACAAGACAGAAAGAATATACCACCAAAGTGGCAAGAAGTGAATATAACTCTAATATATAAAGAAGGGAATGATCCACTATTACCGCAATCATACAAGCCAATCTCCCTACTGAATGTGAATTACAAAATTCGTACAACGATAACGGCAGAGAGACTAAGAAAATGTATTCCAGATTTAACACATGAAGATCAAATAGGATTTGTCCCAAAGAGATATATGTGATAATATCAGATATCTACTTGATGCAATTGAATATTCAAGGAGGAAAGGAGAAAAATGGCATTTATGTTTTTGGAAGCAGAGAAAGCCTTTGATAATGTGTCATGGAAATTTTTGGTGGAAGTATTACAAAATATGAACTGTGGGGCTGGATTTCTGAATTGGATGCAAAGTATTTATATTGATCAGCAAGCTAAAATTTTATTAATGGCTCCCTAACAAAGAAAATAGAAATAGCAAAAAGAATTCAACAGGGGTGGTCAATATCTCCATTATTGTTTATTCTTGTATTGGAAGTACTGGCTGTGAAAATCAGGCAAGACACTAGAATTGCTGGAATAAAAGAAGGCAAAGAAGAATATAAAATGTAACAAAACCAAATGTTTCCCTGAAATATGTAATAGAACAGATATTAAGATTTGTACTATATTCTGGATATAAACTGAATAAAAAGAAGACTAAAATAAAGTTATTGACAACCAGAGAGGAACAAGAGGAGACAGAAAAAACATCAGATTCTGTTCTTATCAGAAAACCAGTTAAATATCTGAATAAATTTAACAAGAAAAAAATTTTGGAGGCCACTTTCAGGTGTGCAAGATGCTGAAACAGGCAAGTGGAAACATCCATGTTATTTTTTATGTGCAATCTTGTAAAATTGCATTAGAAATCAAGTGCTTTGGTTCTTTCAGTAGCTTTCTGAAGTTTTGCATTATAATGAAAGACAAAATTCAATCATTCTGTGTTGACAAGCAGGGAGCCTGCAATAGCTTGTGGGAATCACTTCATTTCCCCCTAAATCCCCATCCTGACACTGTTTTGCTCCTTCTGCCAGCGCCTATATCCTCTCCACTTTCCTTGCTTTCTTCCCTCTTTCTGCCTCATCGGTTAACCTTTCTGCCCACCCACCCACGCAATGGGGACCAAAAGCTGTTTATATCTTTCTCCTCTCCTCCATTTTTTCCTCATAACACCCCTGTGAGGTACATTAGGCTGCGAAAGAGTGACTGGCCCAAGCTTATGCAGCAAGCTTCTGTGACAGCATGAAGTTTTGAATCTGGGTCATCCAGATCCTAGTCTGATACTCCAACCACTGCACCATACTGGCTCTCAACCTCCCCTCGTTTTCCTCCTTCCCTCTCCCTAGGAGCCTCTCCCATGGGAAAAGTCTGGCCAAGTTACAAATGTTGTGCGGTAGCATGTCGCTCAGGTGAGTTATGTGGAGGCTATCCAGTGGACACTTATCACATCGGAGGGAATTGTGCAAACTGCATGGTAGCTAGTTTTCCAGTGGTTGGTGATAAGCCTGGCTCAGTGAGGGGAGGGTTAGAGGTAGAGTATCTGTTTGGCATGCAGAAAGTCCCAGATTTAATACCCTGGCATCTCTAGTTAAAAGGCCCAGGTGGTAGATGAAGTGAAAGGCATTTGCCTGAGATGCTGGAGAGCCACTACCTGCCTGACTTTGATGGACAAATGATCTGATTCATTATAAGGCAGCTTCATCTGTGTCTTCCTTCCAGGGCAGGAGCAGAAGAATGGGGAATTGGGTAACCAAACTAGCCGTGGAAAGGGCTGTGCCTCTCCTTCCACCTTTTACTGAAAAAAACAAGGCTTGAAGGCTGGTGATATTGTTATGGTAGCCTAACAACTTGCATAATAGCCTCTGAGATCTTGGAGGGCATTCATTTCTTAAAGGTACAGGGGCTGCTTCTATTATTTATAGGAGGTTAACTCCCAATATACTTTCCCCCAATTTTTTCTGCAAACCTGGGCTTTTCTTAGATTTGTAGAAAAATCTTGCCTGTTCATGTTGCCAGTCTCTGGATGTAAGTATCCATACATGGGTTCATGCTGAGAATTAGATACATTGATGTACTTACAAAAATTCAATGCAAAGGGAAACAACTTCTTGTTTCAAAAATTATTTACTATCTATAGTGTGTCCATGTCCATTAATATTGCATCAGCTCATCAGAACTCTCTTAACACTATAGAATTATATTTCAAAGGAGAGTTCATACATTTTTTCAAGAATAGCACATCTAAACATCACAGACATACATTTAATATGGAACTGGTATTCAAAGGACTAAGGAAGCTATGGGGTTGTATTTATTATTATTATTATTATTATTTAATGTATAGCCCACCCTCCCCACAAGTGTGCTCAGGGCAGGTTGCAACAGTATAATAATACAAAAATAAAACATTTAGATTCATTAAAATACATTAAAATCACAATCATCGATGTATACACTCAAACCTCAGATGGCAGCCACCTCCACTCTTCTTAATGTAGCATAAACAAGGGGGAGAGGAGGTACAACAGGTGTTATCACTGTGATTTCTCATATGAGGGGGCAGATGGTTATGTAGCCCGCCCCCAGCAGGAGACCAGTCGGGAGGCATTCCCAAAGAAACCTTAGGCTGGCCTCAGCCATATGCCTGGTGAAACATCTCTGTCTTACAGGCCTGCTGAAAAGATATACGGTCTTGGTGGGCCCGGATATCCTTCGACAGAGAGTTCCACCAGGTTGGGGCCAGGACTGAAAAGGCCCTGGTCCTGTCCGAGGCCAGCCAAGCCTCCCTGGGGCCAGAGATCACCAGTAGATGTTTTCCTGCTGATCTAAGTATTCTCTGGGGTTCAGATGGGGAGAGATAATCCCTCAGGTATGCTGGTCCCAGTCCACTTAGAGCTTTATAGATTAAAACCAAGACCTTGAACCTGATCTGGAACTCCACAGGAAGCCAGTGCAGCTGCTGCAAAGTCAGAGTAACGTGTGCCCTATATGGTATACTCATCAGGACATATGCAGCAGCATTCTGGACCTGCTGTAATTTCTGGGTCAGACCTAAGGGAAGCCCTGCGTAGAATGAGTTACAGTAATCTAGTCTGGAGGCGACTGTTGTGTGGATAACTGTAGCTAGGTCATGGGTTGACAGATAGGGTGCAAGCTGCCTAGCCTGCCAAATATGAAAAATGCAGACTGGGCAACTGCCATGACCTGGCCCTCCACTGATAGGAAAGAGTCCAGCATCACGCTGAGACTCCTGACCATTGGAATGGGCACAAGTGGTGCCCCATCAAAGGTTGGGAGCTATATTCCCAAGTCCAATGGCTCACAGCCCAAGTACAGGACCTCTGTCTTCACAGAGTTCAGCTTCAGCCAGCTTTGCTTCACCCATCCATACATGGCCTCTAAAGCTCTCACCAGGAGATCTGGGGCAGAGTCAAGCCATCCATCCATCTACAGATATAACTGGGTGTCATCCGCATATTGGTGACAATCCAGTCCGAAACTCCTTACCAAGTGGGCAAGGGGGTGCATATAAAGATTGAACAACAAGGGGGAGAGTATCGCCCCTTGCAGGACGCTGCACACCAATGATTGGTGTGCAGATACCCTCTCCCCGAGCACCACCCTCTGTCCCCAAGCGTGGAGAAAAGAGACAAGCCACTGCAAGACAGTCCCTCAAATCCCCACATCAGCGAGGCAGTAGGTCAACAGGTCATAGTCAACAGTGTTGAATGCTGCTGAAAGATCTAGCAAAACCAGCAGCACCAACCCACCTTGATCCAGGTGTTTACAAAGTTCGTCTGTCAGGGTGACCACCACTATCCTGTGGCCTGGGTGGAAGCTGGACTGGAATGTGTCCAGGATGGAGGAAGATCTAACGTTTTGTGTTTCACTGTATAACATTCTTGTTTCAAAATATTAATACAAGATCTTGGAACACATTTAGGTTGAACTCCAGAAGACTGTGGCTTTGAAGAGGCAAACATTAGTATTCATATGACATGCTTTTTCTACAGATGATTATGTGAAGCCTATGTACTTGCAATCTCTTGAATTGTGACATTTACTTGGAAAACAATCCCATTGAACTCAGTCAGCAAAAACTTTGTAGCAACTTGAAGATAAATAAAATTATTGTGGAATAAGCTCTGGTGAGCCACCCTTCGCTTCTTCAGATACATGAAATTAGGTGGTGGAAATATATCCCTTGGTACAAACAGAAGAAGTGTAAGTGACTGGTGTGAGAAGTGTGTGTGAGATGAGGTATTGAGCTCCTTCTAGTTCATCCACACTGTCTTGGGCTGTTTTTCAAACTGACTGAAATTTTTCAAACTGGTCTGAATCTGTGAGTGATATCTAGTCATGTTCTCCATTTACTTGGTGCTCTGGGACATCTCTGAGAAATTGTGCCACATTTTTTAATGAATCTGGCTTTGATACAACCCACAGCTTCCCCATTATGCTGAAAAATGATATTTTCTGAATGATGAGGGAACTATGGATTGCGCTGAAGCCAGATTAGGTTTGCCACACACCCCTTTTGTGGTGGGGGAACCATTTGGAGGTGATTTTTAATGATTGAGCTTCAGCATGACCAACATCTCCTCTGTTGTGCTGGAGAATGACATCCTTTTCCAGTGCAATGGAGGAGCTGTGAGTTGCACTGAAGCCAGATTAATTAAAAATCACATCCAAACAGGTGAATTTTAATGACTCTGGCTTTAGCGAGACCCTCATGCTGGAAAATGATGTTATTTTCTGGCGTGATGGTGGAGCTGCAGGTTGCACTGAAGCCGGATTCATTAAAAATTGCCTGTTTTGAGGCAATTTTTAATGAATTGGGCTTCAGTGGTATCCACAGCTCCTCCATCATCTCTAGACTACAGAGATAAGTCCTCTAGGAAGAAATGGCAGCTTCGTCCCTGATGGGTATCTTCTCCAAGCACTGCTTCCAAATCTCCAGGAATTTCCCAAGCCAGAGCTCTATCAGGTTTCCTGCTGAGGAGAGGGGGACCACCATCTTTAAACATTCTTAAGAGGCATTGTAAGGCCATCTTATTTACAAGGGTTTCAGTGGGGTTTAAACTGCAGGCGTTTGGGGGAGGTTATGGGGGCGGTAAATGTGGTTTTACTGGATTTTACATCCTTTAAATTTTTGTAATGGAAGCATGGGAATGATGGAGTGTAAATATGTCAATAAATAAATGTGAGATAAGCAGACTCGAAATGCAAGGGTTAAGACAGCATAAGCATTTGAAAACAAGTAAGGAGTTATGCCCCTGAGGACAAGAGGCAGCTGGATCTATTATCTTTAAGTAGGTGAAAGAAGCCACTTAACCTAGGCCCTGGGGTATTATCAAGCTCCTTGTAGGAATGCCAACTTTTATACTGGTCCCTCTAGCTCCCCCTTTAATATCAGTTTGATCTGCAAGCAATTATCAAGTGCTGTTATTTAATTTCCTTCTATGAAAAGCTTCAGCTGCCCATTTCCACACATTAAGCCTCTATTAAAGGGGCAGGACTTTCTATACTGACAATTGGCAGCCTACGTTCCTTGGGTATCCCATAAGGCTCTTTGAAACTTTGCCACATTACACTTCAATAATTGTCAGCCTCCAGAAGACACAAATGGAATGCTCACCTACTTACAATTAGATCCACCACTAAAATGGTGTAACTTGCCATTGAAATCGCTTAGTGTTTCTGAGGTAAGGTTGGATCAAGTCGTTATTCCTCACACAGGGGAGGTGAGGCAAGCAGGCATCAAAAGTTGTACTGTTAATAAACCTTGCCGGGCATGCACTTAAGAAAGTGTAATACTTCTAACATTTCATTTCTTTTATTTTACAAAATTTATTCCCTGCTTTTCTGTTTTCAAAAGGTCCACTAGACAGCTAACATTAAAAGCATACATAATATAATAACTTGTTTAAAACCATTAAAACCCACAAAAACACATCATTAAAACAATTAAAAGCAGATAAAAAATACGCATACAACAACATAAACACAACAATTAAAACATTGGTCAAAAAAGAGGGATCACCAAAGAAATGCCAAACAAAACAAAAAACCTTCACCCAGTGGCAGAAGATGGCAAGAGAAGAGGACTTATGAGTCTCCCTGAGGAGAGAGAGAGTTTTGGTGCTACAAAAGAGAAGGCACACTCCCAAGTTGCCACATTGCCTAATTAGGCCACTTGCCTAATTTCAGAAGGGGCGGAGGGCACCTGAAGCAGGGCCTCAGAAGATGACAGTAGTGATTGGGTAGGTTAATGGAGTAGGTAATCCTTCAGTTATGTGGGTTCCAAACCATATAAGGCTTTAAAGGTCATAAATAATTTTTATTTTATTCATAGAATTAAAAGCCCAATAAAAAGACAGAAAGCAAAAATAAAATAAAAAGAAAATTTAAAAAGCTTACAAGAAGAAAAAGAGAAAACAGAACTTAGATATAAAAGAAAACAATAATACATATTTCATTTCCATTCTTCTCTACAACACTTACCTTATTTTGACAAACATCATACTTAAGATTTAATCTCTCCTAAATTTTCTTTTCCACTACTGCCTCCCTTCTATTTATTTTTTCCCAGATCTATCTTCTTAAAAATCAAAGCCACAAATCATCAAATCATTTTTCCTTCTTTCACACAGAAAGTCAATAAGGGGATTTCAGTTAACCAAAAAAATAGACAATGTTTTATCTCTGATCAAAGCTATAAGAGCCAAGCTACAAGTGATGCCTGAGACGAGTTGGACATGTGTCAGTTTCCCTCAAGTTTCGATGGGAAGTGTAGGCATTACTTGTTAGCTGCCCCGCTGGCAGCGCAAGCTTGCTTGGCATCTGCCTTGCCCTGCACCCTCTCCCAGAGCCATGCAGTGTCGGGCCGTGGCCCGGATGGCACACAAGCTTGCCCAGCGTCTGCCTTGCCCTGATGGGCTGAGAGGACCAGGGAGTGCTGCTGGGGCCGTGGCTGCCTGCACTCCTTCAGTGGCTACCTCCAAAGTGCGGTGGCAGGACGGGGGCTGGCCGGCAGCATGAAGTCACTCGGTGTTTGCCTCGCCCTGCTGGGCCAAGAAGAGCCGGGAGCGCTGCTGGGGCCGTGGCTGCCCATGCTCCCTTGACGGCCACCTCCAAGGTGCGGTGGTGGGACAGAGCTGAGGCAGCTGCTGAGGGTGCGTGGGCAGCCCCAGCCCCAGCAGCAGCCTGATAAGGCGAGGTGGCCACCTTGCCCTCCCAGGCCAAGAGGAGCTGTGAACACTGTCAGGGCTGGGGCTGCCTGTTCCAATTGGTCCACATTAGAGCCAAGCTCTAATGTGTTAGAGCCAAGATGCAAGTCAGACAGGATGCCTACACTTCCTATCAAAACTTGAGGGAAACTGACACATGACCAACTTGTGTCAGGCGTCACTTGTAGCTTGGCTCTAAGTTTAGCCACCTCCGCTAACTCCCATCATTTTCATAATCCAGTCTTCAGTGGAAGGCAATTCTGTGCTTTTCCATTTTTGCTCATACAAAATCCTAGCTGCTGTGGTCATATATAGAAATAAAACTCCATGCTGATTTTCCAGCTGTTTGTCCATTAATCCCAACAAAAAGGCTTCTTGCTGAACCTATATTGTAGTCTTTAAGATTTTTTGTATTATCATATGGATTTGAATCCAAAATTTTCTAGCCTTACAGCAAGTCCACTAGGGATCATAGATTGTTCCTTCTTGTTTCTCACCTTTCCAACATTTATTTGACATACCTTTACTCATTTTAGCTAATTTGTCAGGGGACATATACCACTGAATACATCATTTTATAAAAATTTTCTTTAACACTCGAAGTAAATTTAAGCCCCTTTATCCACATATTTTCTTACTGATTGATCATTATTTTATACCCAAAACTTTTAGCTCATTTTACCATACAATCTTTCACAGAGTCTTCTTCTGTTTCAAATTTCAGTAACAGCTTATACATTTTCGAAATAACATGTTCATCATTTGAACAAAGCTCTTTTTCAAACTCAAACTTAGCATGTTCAAAGTCCCATAATTTTTTTTTCTAATTTGAATCTTTCTGAAAGTTGAGCATAGGAAAACCATTGACATTTATAACCTTTAGCTGTTAAATCCTCCCTTGTCTTCAATTTGCAGTCTCCCTGTGAGAATTCTAGTAAATCTCCATAAGTCAACTATCCCCGTTTGAAGATCATCTCTCTTCTGTAAAACGCTGCCTGTGTTGAAATCCAAAGTGGTATCTTCTGTGTTAGTTTCAATTTATATTTGTTCCAGATTCTCAAAATGGCTCTCCTGATATAGTGATTTTTAAAGTCTGCATTGACCTTTACTTTGTCATACCACAAATAGGCATGCCATCCAAATCTCAGGTCATGACCTTCCAGTGTCAGGAGTCTCTCATTTCTCAAAAGCATCCATTCCTCCATCCATATTAGACTTGCAGATGCATAATACACTTTCAAGTCTGGTAAACCAAGTCCACCTCTCTCCTTCACATCCTGTAAAATTTTATATTTAACCCTTGGTTTTTCCCCTTGCCATATGAATGTTGAAATATCCTTTTGCCGCTGCTTAAATGGTACATCTGAAGTTAACACAGGTGTTGTCTGAAAGAAGAATAACATTCTAGGTAAAATGTTCATCTTAACAACTGATAATCCTCCCCAACAAGGACAACTTTACTCCATCCCATCTTAACATATCTTTTTCAATTTCGTTCCATGTCTTAACATAATTATTTTGAAATAGCATACAATTCATTCCCATCAGCATGGTACCTAAGTATTTTACCCTTTTTCCAACCTTAAAACCTGTTATTTTAATCAATTCTTCCTGATTTTAATGTCCATGTTTTTTGTCAACATTTTTGTTTTCTGTTCATTTATTTTAAAGCCCGCCGGAGTACCAAACTCTCATTTGAGAGATCCTAAGGGAACAATCCTGGTATACATTGGTGGAGATCCCAGTTATCTCCTCTTGCTGCGTCTTCTTGAATGCTAATTCCCCAAATCACAAGGAAACCCCTCTTTTGGGTAACACACTTCTTCGTGGCAATGAAATGAGGAATCTTTGTGTTGGTATCATTCTAATCAGAAAGCTACAAATGATTTTGCAGTACTTGAAGAGTTAAAGAATAAAAGTGGGAAAGAACTCTGTTTTAGAGAATCAGATGCTAGATTGTCTTGTGTAAACACCAATGTATCATTAGAGTAAAATAAAACAGTGTGACAATGGACATGGTTTTCTTTGATTATTATAAAGGTATCTGAGAATGTGCAGGATTTGGGCTCATTGAGCTACAATCTGTTTCTATAGAACAATATCCTACTATTCAAGAATCAAACTAGGTTTTTTTCCCATTGCCATGGCAGCCACTATCTCCCACCTTGTTCTCCCTTTTTTAGTATATTTATTTCTAATGCATTTTCTCTTTCCAGTACATTAAAAGCTCCTGGAAGATCATTCAGCTTCTTATACTATTTTTCTGCCACATTTACGAATGCAGAAACAAAAATAATTTATATTCCAAAACCCCCATAGAGACTTTTTATAATAAGTCCGGAAGGAAACAAATGCAGCTTTCCATCATTTTCAGCTTGCTTAAGTCTGTGGCTTTACCTCCTTGGGTATAAAACCACAGTTCAAACCCTCTGGACACACAGCACTCAGGGACAGCATAAAATGGGAAGTTCTCAGAAGCCAAGGGGTAGTGATGAGCATGTTTGGTGAAAGGAGGAAGCACATGTTTTGAAGCCCTTGAAGATTTCTTTGACTATACTGTATAGCCATACATTCCTTGATTTTTCCTTTATGCACTTGAGGGAATTCCTTCTCCTTAAAGCCTTGCTTTGTGTGCCCAGATTTACAGAACTTGTATCTGCTTGGAAATGGGACAGAGTCTTTTCTGCTGTGGCTCAGCTCATCCAAAGTGGAGTCCCATACCAGAGATAGAAGACTTCTTTATTTGAAAGAACTTTTACTAGGCATAGAAGACTTTAATTGGACTCTTAAGTTTTAATATGTTTTGGGGTTTACATTTTTCTGTATCTGTATTCTTGTTTTTCTATTATGCTAGGCATATCCCACTTCCCCTAATGATGAGAAGTTCCAGGATCATTGAAATTGGGTCCAGATGTCTTTGGAGGAAGAGACATTGTGTTTTTGTACTGTTGTTTCATTCACAAATATACAAATAAATGGAGGCAAAATGGAACTCTCCATCAAACCTCCAAATAGATATCCTACACCCGAAAGTCCTTCACCTTCAGCCAACTCACAGCTCAACTTATCCTTTTCTCTGATTCTTTTCGTACTCTCACCTTGCTCCTGATCTTTTCAGAAGTGAAAGCTCATTTATTTCACCTGTTGTTGCTTGTTTCATCACGTGTCTCTGCATTAGGGTTGGATAATTGTGTGAAAAAGCTTACCTCATTGTAACACAACACTTGTGTTGCTTAATTGTTTAACTGCCACAGCAACCAAGTGCCAATATTCTACCTGAGAAAGCAGCATGCCATCCCTACCAGCCAGAGCGAAGTGGGCAGTGGATGGGTCACTTGCCTGGCAACAAATATCCCATGGGGGTACCCCTCTCTAATTCCATTTGTTGGTTCCTTGTTTGCTCAGTTCAGAGCGAGGAGGGCCTTGTTTGCTCAGTTCAGAGCGAGGAGGGCTTTGCTCCCACCCAGCTCCAAGACCTGACAGCAGGAGGGTGCTCTCCCCCACAGAGGCAGCCATGGACCAGGTGTTAGAGCCTGTTTAACCTGAGTACAGCCATGTTTAATTCTGTAGCATTTAGTCTTCTTTCCCTCTAGGCCCCAACACCTGCAAGGAGCCGAGTCCATGGGAAAGGAAGCTGTCTTATCTGCCTGCTCGACCTTGGCCAGCTCCACGTTCCTCTGAGAAGCTTTGCTGTGTGAACTCAGGGGGGAGGCTGGGCTTGGGGAGTGTGAAATGTAACCAGTTTCGTTTTATGATTCATTCCTATCAACACTTTGGTCGGCCAGGATCTCTAATCCTGGATTATGTACATCTGGACTTGAATGCTGTCTTTCACAATAAACCTTTTGAAATCAAAAGACCTTGTCTTCTTGCAGAAGGGAGTGAGGCAGACTACCAGGTCTGTAATGACATAGCCTGACACCAGGCACCACAAAGCCCATGTGGGCTCACCCCTGCCTGCATTCTGCCATAGCCGGGGAGGTGAAGCATTGGTGGCAAGGGGTGGTAGCACAGGGTGGCCACCTGGAGGTAAGCCCCCATCCCTGAAGTGCAAGAAGCCATGGAGGCTGCCCTGCAGGTGAGTCGCACACATACCTGGTTGCCAAGCCTGCCAGAGGGAGGGCGCCCATCCCAGTGAGACAGCCCTGGGCCCACACACCATGAGGCTGCCCCCCTTCCGCACACAGCTGCCACCAGGAAAATGAAGCTGCAACAGTGAGGGGTAGAGTGCAGGGAGGCTGCCGTGAGGTGCAGCAGATGCTGCATCAAGGCCAGGGAATCCAGGGAAGTCTCTCAGCAGACAAGCCTAGTGCCCCCGCTGCTGCTGAGCCCACCCATACAGCCAAGAAAGAAAAAGAGCGGGGGGCACTTCTCCTCCTCTCTCAACTTCCACAACTGTAGCATATACAAGTTCTGGCTAAAACCATCTCTTTCTGAGAGAATTAAGGAATTATATTCTTAGCCACTATAGCTAAAATCTGTTGTGAAATCTTGTGGGGTCTCCTCAAGGCACAAGTGCTGACCTTAAAAATCTATTTTGCATTTTTTGCTCTGAGTGAGCCTAACTGCTGTGATTGTAAGCAGAGTGATCTCTAATTACACTGTATAGCACAGATGACTTGGATTTCAAGTAATCCAGAAACCTTTAGATTACATGTGTATAGGTAGAATGTAGGTGCTGATCAGATATTCTAGCATTCAAGAAAAAGTCTCCAGAGACCAACATCCATTTCACTTGGGCAAACCCTGCTATAGTGTGGGGATGGCCACTGAGGGTATCGAATGCTGTGTGTATATCAAAAAAGCATCCAGCACAGCCCAGGCCAAATGCAGAGGGTAAAAGGTCTCTGTCTCCCAAATTGCCTGTGTGTAAAAGGTCTCTGTCTTCCAAATTGTTTTTTTTAGAAGTGCGAGCACACACATAGCCCTTACTTTCTTCTGTGTGTGTGTGTGTGTGTGTGTGTGTGAGAGAGAGAGAGAGAGAGAGAGTGGGGGGAGATAGAAATCTCCAATATCAAAAGGGAAATCATTCAACCTCATCAGGAAACCTTTTCCTAACAATCAACTTCCATAAACGCAACATCATCTGACCTCTCTAAACTATTAGCCTAACAAAAACGTTTTAACTAGCAGCAATAGCAATGCTGTAAATAGTAGTTAAACCAAGTAGTCATTCTACCCTTCTAAGCTCATTAACTTCAGTGGTTTAGAAGGGTTTTTCTTTGGTTTAGGATGCTACTGAAATACTTTTTCTTTTAAAAATTATTTTAATAAGTCACACTATTGATGGATTTTTGTTTTTTCAAATGGAAAATGACTAATTTAAAACAGTAAAAGGTGGATTTAAAATATGTGTAGAAATAATAATTTAAGCAATTCTAAAAATTCATTTGGTTACAATATCACTTTGTGGTATTTTTTAAAAACTGAAAATTGAAATGTTCTTGAAGAAAATGAGAACTCATTAGAGCAACAGCTCCATGGCTCTATTATTCCCTGTACAGCCAATACAGATCTTTGAGATGTAAAGCAGAAGACAAGCATGTGCTTCAGTTCTGAGTACACAAAAATCTTTCTTTTGCCCCTCATCCCTCAATCAATTTCTACATTTTGTGAGCCCTTCCAGTTGAAAACAAACTAGGAACATTATATTGAAAGGAAACTGGAAACCAGCCTAGACCTGTTAGGCTTTCTGAATTAGAGAAATTCTCCATCCTATGCTCCGGAATTTGATCATCTAATGCTTTTTTTACAGTCTGTTCATAATCTTAATTACTCCTGGTACATTTTCATTGCTGTGCTGCTCACTTGCTTTCTCCATTCAGGGAATCCCATTAAGATACCTTTTGTTCCTTTCCCCACTATATCAAGGCTTGCCTCCCCTCTTGTTGTAAATGAGATGAACAGGAGAGCATTCTCTTGATCTGCCTTAGTGATCAAAGAACTTCTAGGAATTGTGTGAACATTGAGAGTACTTATCCAAAGAATATCCACAAAAGATAATGGTACAGAGTGAGAACTGCAAGGCTACTGGTATGAATGTTTTTAACATTAAAAAACAAGTCTTCAAGATATGAGAAATCCACAGATATTTCAGAAATTTGCTCAATGCCCTAAGGAAGAATGGGGGGAAAGACTTCTAATCATATAATTGCCCTGCTTTAAATACTCAGCAGTAATGTTCCATTTCGTAATTATGTGCTGTACACCTGTGAGAAGCTGCACTTGCAGCCCAATCTCCTTAGATGAATGAACTGCTATTCAGATGCGATTCAGCCGTTCCCACAAAAGTAATTTTGTATGAAAGTAATAAGCCTTAATAATATTACTTTCAAGCTGTAGGTAAAAAACGAAAACAACACCATCCCCGTATCAAATTAGGACCAATGACAACAAACAGGAGCTGCCATCTCAGCCTTACAAAACAATGTGCAAACATTACCTCTGACAACACCACTCCTAAGACTGGCAAGGGGAACCTTTTTGCACTGAGATTGCTTGCAAGTGGCTCACGAATTTCACAATGAATGAACATGAATGGATTCAGTACATAATACATATATTTCTTTATTTGGTTGAAACAGTTATACCCTGCCTTTCTATACTTGCTATCCCCCCCACTCACCTACTGCCCCCCAGCCCCACTGGAGAAATGCATGCATGCCATTTTCCAGTGCATCAGGGGAGTTGTGGGTCACACTGAAGTCCCCCCCCCGCCCCCACATGATGATTGGTCTCCTTGGGTTCCCTTGCCCCTCCTTGGTTCCTTGGGAGTGTTCAGCCTGTCCATTGCACACTGCAATCCTCTCAGTTGATGTGGCAGTCTTGAGAAGTGTCTCTCCGATCAGCACCTACATTCTGTCTAAACACATGTAATCTAAAGGTTTCTGGATGACTTGAAACCTCAGTCATCTCTGCTACACATTGTAATTAGAGATCACTCTATTTACGGTCATAGCAATTAGGACCACCCAGAGCAAAAAGTGAAAAATGGATTTTCAAGGCTCAGCACTTGTGCCTTGAGGAGATCCTACTGCTCCTAGTTGCACTGGGATGATGGCACATGCAGGTTGTGCACATGTGGAAGGTAAGTACCCTGCTGGCCTGCTGCCCCCCATAACTGCCCCCTGCACCCCCATAAATTTCTCCACACCAAAGTGGGATTCAAGATGGTCAACAGCATAGGTTAAAGTGATGCTACAGTAAAACCACAATCACGGTACTTAAGAAACAAGATAAAGACTAAGGGTCAAGATGGAATCACTCATTACCCTTCCTTCCAAATGCTGGAACAGTCTTCAGGCTGGTTCAGAACTAAACACATTGATCATGATCAGTGCTGTATCTTTTCCTTCTCTCATGCCAATGATCTAGCAATTTTGATAGTGAAGCCCTCCTGTAGCACCTAGAAAATTAAACTCACCAACAGAATGGCGTTTCTCCACAGACCTGTAATAGACCCCCTCTTTCATTCCCCCTACTTTGAGACAGATTTTCCTGCCAAAATTCAGTTTGTCTGCTTTTGCCCCAAGAAGCATGTTAATCTTTGTGGTTTGAAAGCCTGTTTGTCCCACCCTGACAGTAACACATAATTTTGGCTTTTTAGTCCAGCCCAGGAACTTGAGGGGGAGAAGCAGGAGCCCTCTTCCTTTTGGTTGGAAATGGCACTGAAGACTGTATAATGTTCAAAAGGAAATAATTTTATTTAACAGGCAGGGACTGAAAGTGCTGAGGTAAAATTTTGTTGATAGTTCAGAATACACTTTGAGTAACAATAGTTTCCTTGAAGCTTAATTTCTTATATTCTTTGTTCTTAGCAGTGAGCGGTGTTTTATTTAATACTTTAGTAACAGCAATGTTTCTTCATAGGGTTTTCTATGACAACTCAGGTTTCCTGGAGTTAGTTTAAAACTATTTTCCCTTCACAACAGACCCGGGGTCCTCCTCAGAGCCAAACTAGCAGGAATTAATCTTCTTCTCCTAAGAAGATATAATCCTTCCTCTTTTGGCTTGAAAAGGATTTAACCTACTACACAATCACTGTTGCCAAAACACACTCCCAGTTCTATGGTGTCTGTGTTAAGTGGGCTTCAATTTCTGCTGTAGAAAAGAGCAAGAGTCCTGGAGCACCTATATGACTAACAAAATTTGTAGTAGAGAATGAGCTTTCATGAGTCACAGCTCATTTATTCATAACATGGCTACCCATCTTGATCTTTCAGCTTCTGCTGACACTTATACTAAGAATTCTTAAATAGAATTCTTCATGTCAGTGATGTTACAGTTAAGGCAAAATTTTTCCCTTCCCTCACTCCAGAGGGGAATCTCTGTCTGACCTTCCCTGTCAGAATCACTCATAAACTCTCTCTGAACAATCCTGTCAGAAACCAGCAGCCCTTCAGCAGGGTTCTAACTGACCAATCAGAGAGGAGAGAGCAGCCTATCACTCAAACTCTCCACTCGATTACCTTCTTTGGAAATTTTCAAACAGAGGCTAGATGGCCATCTGACAGCAATGCTGATTCTTGGGATCAGTGATATATTCGCTTCACTCCAAGTTTCTGGAATCCTTTGATCCCTTAAAACCCCATTCATCACCTCTTTTAGGAATGGTGCCAGTTCATTAGCCATTGTCTTATAGAATTTAGCCGTAAGTCCATCTGGCCCTGGCGCCTTTCCTAGATTTGCAGATTGTATTGCCTTACTTATTTCCTCGTCAGTTACTTCACTATTCAACTTATTTCTCCAAGCTTCCGAGATTTCTGGAAGTTTGGTTTTCTCCAAATATGACGCTATTGATTCTTTGTTTACTTCTTTTTTATTATACAGCTTAGCGTAAAATTTATAAAAGGCTCTACTAATGGTAGCCTGCTCCAAATACGTTTTGTTATCTTCGCAAATTTTATCTATTATCTTCTTTTCCCTTTTCTTCTTCAATTGCCATGCCAGGTACTTCCCAGGTTTATTAGCACCCTCAAACGCTTTTTGATTCAGTCTTTTGAGATTCCACTCCAATTCTTTATTGCTCATTGCTGTTAGCTGTTCTTGAAGTATTTTAATTTCCTGGTATACCTTCTTTTTCCCTGGTCTCTTTTTTAGCTGTATTTCTTTGGCTTTTATTTTCTCCTCAATATCAGTGCTTAGTTCTCGTTGCCCCTTCTTACATGCCCAGGGTAATGTCAATCACCACTTTTAGGTCAGGAAGCAATTTTACCCAGGCCAATTTTCACCAGGGATCCTGACGGTGTTTTGTCAATTTCTGGGCATGGAGCAGGGGTCATTGGGGGTGTGGGGAGGGGAAGTAATTGTGAATTTCCTTCATTGTGCAGGTGGTTAGACTAGATGACCGTGAAGATTCCTTCCAACCCTATGATTCTATGATTCAAAAAAGAGTTAACTCTTTCCCTCCCAGATCTCTGATGGATGCACTTAGGAAACCTGCTTTCAAATGCAGTCCATCACAGACCTCTGCTATAATCAAATGGTCAACTTCAAGTCAGGATTCAAGAAGGAGGCTCTGGGAGGAGGTAGTGAAGCACTCCAGATAAGATGGAATGGTAGGTTTATATAGGTATATTTTTTGATATATATGTATGATACACAGATCTGAGGCACATCTTGAATGAGACCCTTGTTCCTGATGACCACTAACCAACTCCTTATTGCTAAGTTTGATTTCTGTGTGCTGCATGATGCTTTTTAAAGGCTCTGCAGAAGAAATCAGAGATCTGAGATTTTGTCCTCAGTGCAAAATGAGCAGAATAAATTTTTTTAAAAGCTTGTTGTCAGAAGCCCCTGCAAATGAGAAGAGGCTGCCTAAAATTCCAAATGCACTGTATTTGGCCACAAAAGTTCAGAATACTCCCCAAGGTTTGTAGACTGTCTTTGTGGGCAGGGGCATGTGGCGGCTGTTATGAAGCACAGCACTAATGAGTTGACAGGAACTACAGCTGTGTGTCCTGCAAGTCAGGATATCTCTGGTTCAAATTTCACTGCAGCAATGAACTCACTGGGTGGCCTTAGAAGTAGTAGACCTGCTGGAGTACAAAAAGAAGGTATGCAGTAGAGCAAGGGTACAAATCCTGGTTCCTATTCAAAAGCCAGTATCCACTGATAAGAGAAGCAAGTGTATGAAGTAGCAGAAAAAGGAGCCTGACTCACCAGTGCCTGGAAGAAATTCTTTGTGGCAGTAAAGATAAATGTTTTGTTCCTGGATGGATTCCAGCTTTCTGCCTTTTAGAATTACTATTCAGTAATTTGGAAGAAAGAGATCAGCGTCACAGTCCTATCAGTGATCCCCTGAGGGCACAAAGTAGTGACAGAAGGAGAGTTTTTATGCAGAGAAAAGTGGTTTAAAAAGTTACATAGTGCTGATGAACAGGCATGTCTATTTCCACAACTTTTTGCTAAGTTTAAATACATTCCAGTGGAAAGAATCTAGCTACACATGACGTTTATATTAAGGATATTTTTTAGTTGATGCAGCAAAGTTGCATAGTCAGGAAAGTGTGGAATCATGTGACTCTTCAAACCAGTATACTGCAACAGATAAAACTTAATTTCATTGACACTGATTCATATTTGCTTGCCCTTCTATAGTACCAGAAGAAACAAAGAACTCTAACCTCAAACAACAGCACTATTCCCTATCACAAGTGGTCAGCTAATCCAGCTGCATGTGAGTGAAAGTATGGGTGTGCCCTTCATGTGCTTGCACCAGAGAGCTCTATACAATGTGTCTTGCTTCTTGTGAGATCAGGAGCAGAGAGAGAAGAACAAATGGGCACAGGAAGAGGAGGAGGAGTCAGACAGAAAATTTTGCCTAAGACGAAGAAAGGCATCAGACAAATACACCATCTGCTTCTAATATAAAGGGGAAAATAGACCCCTCTCCAGTGTCCAAGCCTCTGTTTCAAAAGTTTAGAGGTACCTTATTTTGTGTTTTGTTTAACCTTCACAAAACCTCCTAACAAGATCATATTAGTGCTGCTGTTCAGCTGGGAATTCACTTCAATGTTTATATTTGTTAGTGCCCTGAAAGCCAGTATCTTGTAGAAATGTTTAAACAGCAGCTTTACAGAATTTGTCAAAGTGACTTGAGATGGTAGATGCCCATCCAGACAATGTTATATCACAGTGCAAAAAGCTACCATCTGACAGAGTTTGATGTATGTTCAGAATGGCCCACTGAATGACACAAGATCAGACAGACTGGGACTATTGCAATAAAACAAGTCAGAACATGCATACATACATATATTTTAAAAAACTTTGCAGTTAGGAATGGCTGCCCCATTTATCTCATTGCTTTTAACTTAATAGCTACTCACTTCAACTAACACTGGTTTTAGAAGGTGTGAATAACCAAGAAAAGCAATAGTTGTTTTTCTTTATTGTCAACATATATATACAGCCTACAAATACAAATGAAAACAGACAGAATCGTTGATCATGATAATTCAGATATTTCCCCCCATTATACAGTTCTTTGTAATTTTTTTATTTACAATATTTATATGCTTGCCTTTCTCTTCAGAACTTATTTATAAAGTGATTTCAAGTCTGAAACCCTTTGCACATTTCTGAAATTAGCAAGAGTCCAGTAGCATCTATAAGACTAACAAAATTCGTAGTAGGGTATGAGCTTTCGTGAGCCACAGCTCACGTCTTCATATCCAGCGAGAATGTGAGTCTATCTGTCCTTACATCTCGGAGAGTGGCTTGATTATAGAAGCCAAATGATAATAGCTGGTGAATGACAAAGGCAAGCGTGATTGAATAGGGTGGCATATGCAGAGGGGTAGTGGATGTAGAGAAATCAGTGTTAGTAATGAGACAGGAAGCTTATGTCTCAATTCAGTCCAAGTAGCAGTTATCCTGCCAATCCCTCCTCTTCATCAGAGATCAGGAGGAACAGCTCTTCCTCCTCTTCCAGCCAGGAGACAAGGTCAGGTTTTGCAATTAGAGGTCCCAGAGAGGACACTTCCCCAAAATTCTCCAGCATGACTTCCTTGTACAGAGCTCTCTGGGCCAGGCTCAGCAGGGTCCACTCCCCCTGAGTAAAATGCACAGCCACCTCTTCATAGGACACCTCACCCTGAGCTGGCTGCATGGCAGCTCTTTTTCTTTCATCATGCAGAGGAGATGGTGAAGAAGGCATCAAGGGTGTCTTTTGCCTGCCCTCCTGGTCCTGGACTCAGCCTCTGGGGAAACCTCATTTGTGGTGGGCCAGGCAATGATTTCCCCCTCTTTTCCCCCACTGGAGTGGAGTGAAGTGTGCTGTGACTTACGAAAGCTCATACCCTACCACAAACTTTGTTAGTCTTATAGGTGGTACAGGACTCTTGCTCTTTTCTACTGCTACAGACAGACTAACATGGCTACCCATCTTGATCTATCTTCTGAAACCAGTTATCAGTGTGTGCTCTTTGAAGCTACCATGCACATTTAAAACAGTTGGGGTATTATGATTCTTCCAATTTTTTACTTAGTTCATCAGTTTTATAAGAAATTCAAGATCATACAATTCCTCTGGAGGATGTGCTAAAACACTGTACTATTTTATACTGTAATCATTTGTACCATGATATATCATTTGTAAGAAAAATTATCTTAAACCAGTAACTGTGGATCTTTGAACAAAGTGCTACAAATTAGGAATGAAACTGCCCATCATATCTCCAATGGCCATGTGGAATCATCAGCCTCCTCTAGCGGCATGCACATCTGCACTCCGCTGGGGGAGGCACTTGTCATTAGAAGCAGGCCGTATCAGCATGCCCCTCCTAACTTCCTCCAGAGGAATAGCCTCTTGCTCAAAATAGATATCAGTGTCTGGGTGTGGTGAGTGACATGCTGCAAAGTTTTTTTAAAGAGTTCTTTTATTGTTAATTAGCAAATTTAAAAAAATAGTAAGAAAATGCTTGAATAGCTTTTTAAAAAACGCTTTGAAAACATACTTAAAAACATTACTCTTCCCAATAAATGAACCGTGTGGAGGGGTACACAGATGTTATATTTGCTGTTTACGTAAGCTCAAAAGGCCTCTTACACTGACTACGTCTGACCAAGCACCTTCCCTATTGTTTGAAATCCATCAAAATAAAGTTATGCCCCACTCACCCACGTTTCCCAGAAATGTTTTCAGCCTTAACCCTGACACTCCACAGCTGGTGTACAGATATTTTATTAAGGTAAGGAATGAAATAGGCTTTGGGGAAATTCTGTAGTGAAAATCACCCAGTCTAATGCTAGGCCCAGCCCAGTGAAAGTGATCAGGTCTTGTGGATTGTCAAGAGTCAATCTTGAAGAACAGGTAAGAGTGCCCACACCAGTCCTGCAAGCTAACGAAGTTTATTGAATACAAAGAAGACAGGACAATGGCCAACATCAATGCATTCACTCATGCGACATCCAGTTCTGCCCAAATGGGCACACACCAGAGCCTAAGCACTTGTCCTGACAGTTTTACTTTAGGATCCCACATTCATACTGACACTTAACACAACACACAAATCTTACCAAGAAGGTGGCTAGGTACTGAGATGATTAATGCTGAGATAGGATAGGAACACCCCTCCACCTCGCTCATGACCATCCATCCCCAAAAGACTTTTTCTACCACCACCCCTTCTTGAACTGTGCAATAGATTAAATAAACTTGATTTTTGTCTTTTCTGCCCTGATCATTGGTTCATATCATACAGAAGATGGGCAGATCCACCTTCCCTAGGCAGTCCTGAGGCATGTCCTTCTGCCAGAATGTCTCCCTATATCTCAAGCTTAGGGGTCAGCCTGTTCTGATTTGTCTTTCACCCTCATTGGCACTGTCTGGCACTGAAGATGGAGCATATTGAAACTTACGTACTGTCTGTGTTATTTTACTTAAGCATGTCTATGGCCTCAAAGCTAGATATCTATATCAAGCTAAAGGACAGTGTGTCTAAAATATTGAAGCAAACCTTTGACACAGAAAGAATACAGCAAATCATAAATAGGACAAAAGCATTGAAAACAGCTCTTCCCTATCTCAGTGCTTTGACTCAGCTAATATAAAGACAGACACACAGAGAGAGAGAGAACGAAGATGGTTGCTGTTCTGCTGTATCAGCAGGCCTCAAGATGGCCCAGGTTTATATACAGGACCTGGTACCTTTCCTCCCAATTCTGGACGCTGATCACAGCCACTCCAGCAATCAGGCAGGAGAGACGCATTCCCTTTTGTGAGTCTGAAAGCTCTTCCTTTCTTAAAGGCCAGGCTTTCCAATATCAGGGTTTGTTTCTGGGGTGTACCCATGCCCAAGTCATGAATTCCAGACTTAGCTTACATAAAAGAGAAGTTTATTAGTTAAGGAGTGTTTGCAGAAAGCATGAAGCACAGGCAACAAGCATTAAAATAAGAAAACTTTACCACTGATAGATAATAAAACTGCCTATCTAAAACTTGAAAGCTAGCTATCTAAGCTTCTCTGTAAGGCATCCATTGTTGCATATCTCACCCATCCTTTACAAAGCGAGCCCTCTTCCATGTCTAGTTGGTTCAGCATAAGGGCATGCTGAGGTGATAAATAGCATGCAGCTTTCAGTTTCTCTCTGGCATACTTGTATCATGGTCAAAGCTTGATCAAAGAAAGCTAATTTGGGAACTGGGTGAGCTGAGGAGCCATATTTTTCTGGACAGAGTGAATCACCTGGCAACTCAAGAATCAATAAAGGCTAAGCTGTTAATTAGCATTTCAGCTGTGTGCAAAACTAAGGAGTCAACACAGAGCTCTCTGAGAACAGTTTCTCCAAGGTTGAATCTCTGGGGAACTTAGAGACTGCTCCACAGGTGTTTCTAATCAGCTCTGTAACCACATATCTGAGCTAGGCCACAACCTGACAATACTTACAGTTCTGAGCCTAAGTTCAGCCATTTTCTTCCAAAGACCTAGTCTCAGGTTAGCAATTTCCTTACAGGTTGTCTCTAATATTAATAGTTAATAGACTAATTCATTTTGTGTCACTATGGTGTGTATTATTGGGTTCCTTTTTTCCTCCAGGCTGCTGGAGTGGCCCACCAGACAGGCAAGTCTATGTGTTTAGTGCACAGCGGGAAGCCTTACTGTCTGGGTGGGTGAGGTGGGGAACTGGATCCTTTCCCTAGAAGAGATCTGATGCCTAAGAACATGTCAGTCAATCTCTTTGTTAAGGAATTACATATTGCTGTCATTGTGTTATGCTGTTTTGTTTCTTAGTGCACTATTCAGATACAATACCAATAATAAGGAACTGCCTTAAAAATTTAAATAGTTGTTTTTAATGCTCTCTTTTCTTGCAATACAGTAGCAACTAGAAAACAGCACATCCATTGGGGGGGCGGAATTGTAACACTGTAACAATTACTGTATATTTTTTAGTAGAAGGTGTCCTTATGTGAACAGAGTCTCTGGAGCAGCGGTATGCTGCCAGCCTGTTTCTGTAGCATGCCTGCCCCATCAGACTCACCATCACCTTTCTCCTGGAGCATGACATCTTCTTTTGCATCTCTACTGCCATTTGTTGAAAATGTGCAGGGATACTGTTGTAAGAGCTCTGGGAATCCAGGGTAATTTCATGAGCATAGAGTGGATGCTGAAAACAGCCTCAAGAGACAATCTGTTCCTCTGTTCCTCTACCTACTGAAAACAGCCTCAAGAGACAATCTGTTCCTCTGTTCCTCTACCTACTCACAGTAGTGCCCACTCTATTGCAGATTCACAGTAGCCAATGTGTTCTGTTATCCTGGTGAAATCTACACTGCTAATTAGCACAGCAACCAGCGACAAAACACAACAAATGAAGACACCAACGTGATTGCTGCTGTGGAGTTGCTGGGCTGGCTGGATTTCCATGAGGTAGAATCTTTCAAGTCACAGTGGACATTCATGGAAACAAGCTTAGGTTTGCACACTATGCAAATCAGGACAGATGTTGCCTTGGCTGCTCACAGAAGCCCAACATCATTAGACCCAGTTGTGTAAAAACATCTCCTCTGAAACGGAAAGAAAAACAAACTGGGAAAACCCAGGACACTCTGTTGTTTCAGGTGTTGGTGCTGTTTCTGTGGGGGTATCTGATTATATGGATGCTATCCTCAGATCTTATGACTTGCAGCACCCCTAATTACTTACAAGACACAACTGATTTCCTGAGAAATCTATAGTCCACGGACAGCCTCCCAGCAAACACCATCTTAGCAACTATGGATGTTGAATCTCTACATACCAATATCCAACATCCACATAAAGATAGACTGCAGGACATTAGGAACACTATCCCAGATACTACCACAGCTACTGAAATTTATTTATTTGTCCTCACCCACATTTTGAGACAGAAGGGGTCATCTCTCTAAAGTTTAAAACAGAAGGGCTCATTCGTACATTAGGAAAGAGTGAACATGCAAAGGGAGAGATTAGGGTCTCCTTTGCTGGTTGGTCCTCACCCTATGTGTATTCAATACCACTTGAGAACAGAGTCAAATATGCAAATTTTGTACAGCCAGTCAGGAAGCGAGTGTTTGACAGGGTTCTCAACAAGCAAAGACTATGAATGTACACTATATACACAAGATGTAACAATATTAGCCACTTGTATTAAATTCCTTTCACCAAAGCATCTTTTAGACCTTCTCTTAAACATAACTCACTCCCACTCAATAGACAGCTTTGGTCTAACAGATAGAATAGGAGTGAATTGTTTGAGAGAAGGTCTAAGAGATGCTTTGGTGAAGAGAAGTTAAGCGGCTAAGGCTTTGAAGAAAAAAGTTCTGAAATGGGTAATTTCAGTGCCCCCCCCAGTCACCACTACAGTGAAGCAGCTCAGATTTTTGTTCGAGCATCTGGAGGCTTATCTTGAAGTTACAACAGTGAAGTTGTTTGAGCATCCTCACAGAGGCTTTATTCCCCTTTGAAGGCTCATCCTGAGCTGCGGACTTTGGTTGTTTTAAATAGAATTGGAGATACATGTATGTGAATGAATTTTTCCTTGGAACTGGGGACTTTGGAATTCACTGAACATTTCTGAATAAGATTTCTTCCCCTTTTCAGATTTTTTTCTGTGGAATTACTCTTGAGATAATCTTTGAATAGTTTGTTTACAATGATATTGTATATTTGTATTTATGGTATTATTATTATATATGAATGAATTATGTACAGTGGATTTTTTTTGAAATCTTTACTTAGCTTTCTCACATTTTGTAAACATGAGAAACATAGCTTTCTCATATTTCATTTCCATGAGTCTCTCTTTGATCAAGATGTAGCAATTGCAACTCAATCACACGGCCAACTTTCAATCAACTTCATGGAGGATAGGTCTATGAGTGGCTTTTAGCCATGATGGCTCTATGTTAAGAGACAGAATTCTTTTGAATACCAGTGATTATGGGGTGACAACAGGGTATGTGTTTCTCTTTGTCCTTGCTGCAAAGCATCAGGTTTGTCACTGTAAAAAACAAAATGTCTTGTTCCTAAGTTATTGGTCCAGAGGAGTTAGCCGTGTTAGTCTGTAGTAGCAAAATCGAAAAGAATCCAGTAGCACCTTTAAGACTAACCAACTTTACTGTAGCATAAGCTTTCGAGAATCACAGTTCTCTTCGTCAGATGCATCTGACGAAGAAAACTGTGATTCTCGAAAGCTTATGCTACAGTAAAGTTGGTTAGTCTTAAAGGTGCTACCGGACTCTTTTCGATAAATTATTGGGTTTCTGTGAGAACTTGTAACACAATTGTACAAACAATAACAAATAACACTGTGGGGGAAAGAGGAAACAGCCTCTCAGTTGCACCATCTGGGATTTGCATCTTTTAAGAATGACATCTGATAGAATGATCTAACCAAATAAATGGGAGGTTACTGAATTACTAAAACAGAATACATGCTAAGCTTTATAACCATGGCTTCATGAGAATACTTAGAAAAATGGAGATGGTTTGGCAGCTGAAGAAGATGGAGGCACAGCCTCTGAATTATAGGCTGGAGATTATTGTAATTTTGGGAGAACTCCAGACCCCACCTTGAGATAGGTAACCCTATTTGAACTGTCATTTTTGACAGAAATATAAGCTTTGAGGCCTGTTTCAGAGCATAGCTGCACCTACTAAACAATAAAAATGTCTCATAATAAATGTCTACTTAGCAGACATTTTGAGATTTCCCAGGAATTGAACAGCAGGATGCTCACCAAAGTTGAATAGAGGACTATTTGATTGGGGTCTAAGCGCCATAGCAACCACTTTTCATGCTAGTTGGAATTTGGTATTCATATATATCCAAAGAAAGTACTTTAAGCTATATTGCTTTAAGATCTCATTGCAGAATATTGATGAGATGCCATACGAAATTCCTGGGGATTTCATTCTGTTGATTTCAGGAAAAATAACCTAGGAATCTTGGACTCCTGCAGAATGATATACTTGGACTGAAAGGCCCTGGAAAAACCTCATGTTATAATGCTTCATGTTAATGTAACCCCAGTTTCTCCTGTCAATCTTGAATAGAGTTGCCAAGTTCCTTTACCTTCAGGATGGGGGAGGGGGGGAGGACCTGGCAATTACATCATGCTTCCCAGAGTCTTCATTTCTGTGTTCACTCCTGGCGCTTGAACAATGATATCACTTCCAGGAAGTGGTCAAGGGCTTGCTCCCACCTTTTGTGACGAGCAAATTCAGCCTGTTTAGGGCCAAAATTGGCCCTGACAAAGAGTGGGAGCACACCTGTGGCTGGCGTAACAATGTCGCTTTAGAAAGTGACATCATTGCACCCCTACAAGAAGCACATCCAGTGTACGCTTTCCTAGGTTGCCTGCTGGTGGCAAGCAATTGCCAGGGACGGGGGTTGCCACCAATCACCAGACAAACCTCTAGGAGATTGAGCAATGACATCATTTCCAGGAAGTGAAGTCATCATGTGTGACAACTTCACTTCAGAAAGTGACATTGTTGCACTGGGAGCGCAACCAGTGTGCGCTCTCCCAGGTTGCCTGTCAGTGGCAAGTGATCACCAGGGGGTAGGTGGTGGTGGTTGCCACCTTTCGCTAGTCACCAGGCAAACCCCCATGAGATTGCTTGCCAATGGTGGGCAACTGGGAAGCCTAATCCCAAATGAGAGAAGAAATTATGGGATCTAGGTTGATTATTCAAACAGGATGTGTGAAAAAGATTAATTAGTTGTTTACTACTTCTTTTAACCAAGAGGGGAAATTATCAGTGAGCAAAATAGGGCTAAATCCAACAGACAGCCAAAGCCATAGTTAGAGTCGCCAGTCCCCCGGTGGGGGATTTCTCACCCCAGCTTCAGTTTTCCACTGCCACTTTGAACAGCAGTGAGAAGTTTTTTAAATAGTCATTGGGTATATGGTGTGCTGTAATTTCTGGCCAAAATCTGGCAGTGACATCACACTTTTCTAGGAATTGCTAGAAATTTTATAGAATTTTACTCTATGGTATTATCATAGAGATTCCCAGAGATGACGGACTGAAGGTTTTCCCTGGAAGTGATGTCAGTTCTTTCTAGGAATAGCTCTGTTTTTACCATAGAGTTTCTGGCAATTGCTAGAGATGTATGATGTCACTTCCAGGTTTTGCCCATAAGTGATGTTACACTGTTGCTGATGGCCACCTCTATCTACCTGCCGCCCACAGTCTCCTGCTAGTTGCCTTGCCAGACCTGGCAACCCTACCCATAGGGTTACACGAAGAGTTACATTAACTATTCACTTCACATAAAGATAAAATGATGTTTCAGCTAACTTTGTTAGAGACAAAACTAAAGGATTTCAACTATAACTACAGAACAACTACATATTATATATAATCAGGTGGGGCCTGGAAATCTCCTAGAATTATGACTGATCTTCAAATTACAGATATTTACCCTGCAGAAAATGTCTGCTTTGGAGTGTGAACTTTGTGGCCCAGGATCCTACAGAGGGCCTTTTTGCACTCTCGCTTCTGATCTTTTCAGAAGTGAAACACCCTTCTTTGTCCCATTTTTGTTTGATACGTTATGCACTTTCATCCCTGTGTTGGATTTCTCTCCAATGTTAATTGTCTGCACAGTTGCCCCCGCTTTGGAAGAACAGTTCTGATTGGAAGAAAGATCCTCTGAAAATGCTTACTTCGTTGCACTTTGTTTTTGGCAAGGGCAGGGAGTAGCGAGGTGAGGGACCTCAGCAGGGTATAATGCTCTAGAGTCCACCTTCCAAAGTAACCATTTCCCCCCGGGGAACTGTTATCTGTAGAGATCTCTGTTTTTTCGAGTTGTAATTCTGGGAGATCTCCAAGTCCCATCTGGAGTTTGGCAAACCTAGGCCGATTCCAGATGACTAACCTTAAGGCGCTTCATGCCGCCCTCTTCCGGATCGCGACGGGGAAAGTGCGAAATATCGCAAAACTCGCGCGAGGAAACGCGATATTTCGCATTTTCCCCGTCGCGATCTGGAAGAGGGAGGCATGAATCGCCTTAAGGTTAGTCATCTGGAATCGGCCTAGTATATAAATAAAATGTAGGTGCTGGTCAGAGAGACACTCCTTGTGGTGTGTGATGGACAGACTGAGTGCCTCCAAAGCGCTGAAGGGGGAAGGAAAGGAGAGGAGGAGCAAGGGGGGGAGAGGAGATGAACAGACAAATCATTGTGCAGGGGGCAGGTCTAGGGTGGGTGGAGGAAAAGGTGGATGTAAACATTTGCACGAGAGACAGGCTCAGCACATTCTCACATTGAGGGAAAAGTCAGGAGAAATCAGCATTCAGAAAACTCAGGCAAACCCCAGTATAGGGTCGAGATCACCACTGAAAGTATCTAATGCTGTGCATAAATCAGAAAAACATCTGCTACAGTATAGGCCAAACAGGAGGCAAATAGCCTGTGCATAAAAGCCCAGAGTTAGACTTTTGGTGGACTTTAGAAAGACAGAGAATGACATGAAACTACATGATCAGAAGCCAGAGGACCAACATGATGCTAAAGAAATGCACATAACCTGAACAACAAATCTGGAAACTTTAAGATTATTCTGTTTACCCTATAAACACAGGAAGAAGTCTACATGTAGGTAGAGAAGATATTTATCTTTCTCTCCTTTGTTCAGATGTTAGTGAATTGTTGCTCAACTGTATACTTTTTTTTGTAAACAATGACTACTTATATATCTAAAAAGTTGTTTAAAATTATTTTTCTGAAACTAATGTTATATGGTAAATCTGCACCCCCTAAAAGATACCAAGAAAGAACAGGAAGATGCCTGCTTGGGTGTGAATAACCCTGACAAGCAAAATCTTCAGAATTTTTCTACTTGCATGGTGGTTTGGGAAATGAAGAATGATTCTTAATCTGGAAAAAAGTATCTTAAATTGAACAAATAAATCCCTGCTACTCAAAATGGCGGTCTGCAGATAGGCAGTGATCTACAAGCACTCAGCTGCTGGTCCACAGTGAGGCCAGGGAAGAAACAACAGTATTATTTAAAAATTGCTCTGGAATTTCACCAAAAGTGTTAAACAGTTGATAAAGTTGATGATATTAAATACGTTTTCAGCTGCACATAATATCGTAATTATGTTTTAGTGCTACAGTATGTATGTACCTACATATGTCTCTTACTAAAACCTGCAAAACAAAAAGCCCAAACTAAAGCATTTTGTATGCATGTGCTGCAAATACACCTTTTCCTTCCTGCCCAGTGCTGGCTGCAGCATGGTTACTAAAGCTGGGCTTGATGGAATAGGTGACTCAGCATGCCCTGGGCACTGGGGGATGCTGCATAGCTCTCTGTGCATATGTGTGACTCTCTTGATAGTAAGCTGCTTCTCTTTGGGCCAAGCTACACATGACGAATGACACTTGAACAGCAAGTGTATTTCTCCCTGTTCACTTGCCCTCCACTCAATCCACTTGCCGTTCAAGTGTCATTCGTCATGTGTAGCTTGGCCCTTTGTCTAAGATGGGAATGCCTCTCGACTCCTCCTTTCTTCTTGTCTCTTGATCTTCCAAGGATAAGAATATATTTCTCAGAGCTGCTGCCATGAAGGCCTCATCCACACACCCACACACACCTTTGATACTGGACAGCTGGCGGTGGTATAGAGAGAGAGAGTAAATCTGTAGGACTTTTCTTCTACTCCAAGATATTGCCACGAATGGAATCTATCTCAATAAACTTAAGTTCTATCTTTTCTACAATTAGATTGCCTGAGGATTAATTTCTGCACATTGGGGGAAAATGCTTCTGAGTCACTTGGCTACTAGATGAAATATCACCATTACCAATAGGGCCGGGCAGCGAGCCACCCTAGAGCCACCTAGCACTGTCCTTGGGCGAGCTAAGCCATGTTGGGCCTGGGTAGCACTGCAGCATGGCAAGCCACCCTGAGGCTGCCAAGTGTTGCACTGATGCCTGGGCAGCAAGAGGAGGGTTGCCAGGTCCCTCTGGCAAACCATTGGGAGGATAGAGGGGGCAGGGGTGTGAGTGCAGGTACTTACTGGTTATCCTTCTCACATGCCCTATTCAGTGACATCACTGCTGGAAGTTATAGGACAATTCTGAAAGTACTGACTCTTGTGTGATGCTGTTGCTTCCAGAGTAACCAGGAGCGAGCATGTGGGGGCATTTGTCTGGGCTGCCGGCTGATTGCAAGCTACTCTGGGCAGCTTGCCTCCTTCCACCAATTGCCAGTGAATGGTGGGCAGAGAGGCAGTTTGCTAGGAGTTTGACTACCAGCAGTGGCACCTGGCAAGCCTAAGCACAACCCATGACAGAACTGTTCCAGGAAGAGTTAAGAAGAAATGAGGGGAAGTGTTTTGGAGGGAGGGAGGGGGAAAGGATAGGAGAGGATAAGGGTGTTTAGAGCAGGAGAAAAGGGGTAAGGGCATTTGGGACAGGGAGGGATTCTTGGCAGGTAACAAGAGTAACAGAGAAAGGGTGCATAGGAGGGGGGAAGGGTGGCTGGGACAACTGTGGAGACAGCTTTCTCCACAATCTGCAACAATTTGTTGCAGGACCCCACTTGAATGAATCAAGGTAAGAGAGAGAGATCTACTACCAACAGGGTTTTTTGGCAGCAATTGGCTTGGAAATAAGAGTAAAGACTCTGTACTATAGCAGCCCCTTGGTGCCTTAGTGTGTGTGTTTCATGGAAGAGAGCTATTGTGTGCCCCTTCCCCAAGGGGGCATGCAATCATTCCCTCAGTTAAATTAGTTGTGTTTTATTCCCAGATGGCTTTCCTGCTAGCTAAGTTAACTGGCTCACTTCCAATACCTTCTTCTAGCATCCTTCAAGGACACCTTAGGAAAGCACCCTGCTCTTTATGTGTGGGGAGGACGGTCTTTAGACTTCCTGCATGCCCAAACTGTTCATCATTTGTTTGGGCATTGTGCAGGCATCATCCTCATCATGTGTTGTTTATAGATTCTAGGCATTGTACTTAAAATCAAACTGATCCCTACATGCAGGCTTACAGTCTGAAAGAAGAGGACCCTGGCATGCCTGCTAGGATTGCTAGGCATTGTCTGGCAAGTGGCAGGAGATGGGGGAGGTGGGAACTTACTGGGGGGGGGGATACTGGGGCCAATTCTTCAGCACGTGACCACAAAGATGTCCACCATCATGCCTGCTTCCACCCACCGATAAACTGAGGATCAGCAGGCAATATCCAAAGCAGACACCTGGGAACCCTAATACTCACTAAGAACTATTGGGTTCATAAACTTCCAACAATTGTATGCACTGAAGAAAGCCACTGTGGCCAATGCAAAGACAGCTGGTGAACCTAGAGTGTAGTAACGACAGGAGACCGAGATCCAGATGCAAAGTCTGACCCTCCAACATGGAGGCGAGGGTTTTATTGAGAAGCTTTCAGGAAGTCCCAGATAAGAACAATGACCAAATATGTCTATAGCAACAGTTGCCGCAACAGTTACACATTCTAAACCAGTCACAGCCAACTGAACAAATATGCTGTGATCATGCTTTTGTTTTATCTATGAAGCATAGCGAAAGGTACATCATGAGCTTAGGGTGTGTGACAATATTGTTTAAAGTGTATGGGAATATTATGCTCTGTGAAGGATGAGAGACTTAGATGAAACATATTGAAACTACTCTCCTGATTCCCGTGTGGCATGCCAACTGACCAGGAACCAGGAATGTAGAAATGTAAAGAGTCAGCTAATGCAGGCTGTGTGGCATGCCAACTCCATGTCTACACTAGAGTACCTGGATTCAGGTACTAACTTCCTTGTGAACCATGACCTTTGGCAAGTCATTATCCTTCATTCAAGTTGTCTAGCTATAAAAGAAGAACCTTAATTTGCTAATGTTTAATACAGTTGTGGTGATAAATGTGATAGAATTATAAAGTACTGCATATGCTAAAGTATATAGAAAACAGTATTAAGAATAACAGACCAAACTAAGAAAAAAGTATAATTTTATTCTTCTCATTCTGTGGCACAAAAGGGTACCATTGTTCTGATCATCGAGTTGGTTATAGAAAAGAGATTTTTCAGATAACCAGGACTTCTATTCTTGCACAGGTTTTTGCAAGGAGGATCCCCACAAAACAGCAGGATAAAATTTAAGACAAAAAATAATTCCATACTAGGGTTGCGGGGTCCCCCAGTGGGGTGGGGGATTCCACGCTCCCACCCTCTACCTCCCGCCACCATTCACCTAGCTCTTTCCCCCTCCCACCAGCCAGGTGTGCTCCTGGTGCAGTTGATGTTACTCCTTGGAGTGACACCATCACATTACATGCTCCAGGAGCGCTCCTGCACTTTCTTTAAGAATTGGCCCAGTGTGAAGTGGGGGAGCACTTCTGATGCCTGCGTGATGATGTCACTCTCGGAAGTGACGTTAGCATGCTGCACCAGGAGCATGCACATGTGAGAAGACTCCAAAGGTGAAAGCCGGGTTCTCCCCCTCCCTCCAGGAGGATAAGGGGACCTGGCAACCCTATAATCGGTACAGAAAAGGAAACCAACTGGCACTTTCTTTCTCCATAAATCAATTTAAATGAAACTAGCTGGCAATGCCATACAAAAGAAACCTGAATCTTTTCGCTGCTCCAGGAAACTTTTAAAACACTGAACATTTTAAAACTTGTCAAGTCAAATTAAGAAAAATATTGCTCTCCAACATCTTACTGGAGCTTTGAGGAACTATCTATCAAAGATAATTAAGTAATGCTACAGTTATTCTAGTGAAAACATAAGTTTAACACAGAGAAATTAGAGATATCTATCGGGGTCTTTTACAAAGATAAACCATTAATCCCACCCACCCACCCCCATTTATGAGTCCTAACCTAATAAAAGAATGCACTTTCTTAGTCATCAGTGCTATATGGTTTCAAATATCTCATTCCAACAGATTAGGGTTGGAACACACTCTCTTGGTTCATTGGTGGATCCCAATCTACCAATGGCAAAACCTCAGGTAGAAAGAGAGCAATCCTAAGCAGGTCTACTCAGAATCCTACTCAAGCCTATTAATTGAATATTTCCAGGAAATTGTTCTTAGGATGGCACAGTTAATTGCCCAATTATGATCTTTTTGAAATTTCGTGGGACTCCAAAATATTGTATCTTTCTTAATAAGGATATCCTGAAATGTATTTTGTATGAATAGCATTGTATTTATTCTAGTAATTTCTTAATATATTGGGCATAAATCTTTATCATTTAAGCAGATATTTGCTTGATTTTTTTAAAGCCAGAACACAGAATCAAAACATGAATGTATTAAAAAGTGGATGGGAATTTAATTAAGCCACTGTCCTAAGGCAGAATGGAAACTTTGTGAGATCAAACTTCAGTTTGTATAGTAACTGGATCTTTGTTATGCTAGATATAAGAGATCAGTTGTTCAGGTGGTGCTGTGTCCTAACTAAGAACTGGAGCATGTGAACAGCTTTATTCAGCAAGTGGTTCACATGCCTTCGAACACTTGCATTATAGAAAGCAGTTGCTGATTGCACTGATGAACACTTTGTTGTTCTTCCCTCAGCCATTCCTGTTCATGGAGAATCTCCTTCTATGATAAAAATCAGAAGCCATATTCTCTTAGATGATTTTGTTAGCCACAGGAAGAATAATAATACCTGTCCATAAGGTTCCCTAGAATGTGAGAATGGGCTATGATTCATCTATGATGATACTTCCAGATGGATACCCATATTACAGCAAAATAAAACAGGAGTCCAGTAGCACATCAGTGTTTAGCACATGCACGTCCACAAACACACACAAAAGGACAGCACCTTTTCAGAGCTAAGTCCGTGTGCGGCCCAAGGTAGATTAATCAGTCTGGGCTTGTGGTTCTGGGTTCAAGTTCCCACCAGAACCAATTGTCAAATAGGAAGGAGCTAGGACATCAAAAGGACATTACTGTTTACCCTTTGGTTGTAAAGAAGAGCCACCCGCAGTGGAATAGCTGAGTTCCCAGGCTGCATGGTTCCAAGAGGATCGTTTGTCACCATAAACGGACAGCTGGGTTTCCCCTCATTAGTTCCAGCTTTCCTGGTTCATACACAACAGTCTCAAAGAGTCACTATTTGCTCCATTAGGGAACCTTAATATGTACTGCTGAGTTACATCTTAAGTATCCCCAATGGGTTAAATAGCAGCTCCCCATGTCCATTTCAGGTAGGGAAAATGGCATGGGAGAAAGATTTCCTATGTACTACAGTCTCAATCAGAAGCGGGGCCCTGTGTGCTTGGCAATCAAGTTCCACGCATGGAATACCCAGGCCATGTCTGTTCGCTGGAACTAAGGACAGAGCCAGGAAAACTGTATTGTATACTTATGATTTCTGTGCTGCACAAGCACAATTATGATTCAGCCCTATACAGCCCCCTGCAAAGTTGAGCTGAGAGCTGTACAGAATCATAATTTATGCCTTAGCATGTTGGTAGGTGCTCTTGTGTATTTTTCTGTGATGTTAATTTATGAACCTGATTTCCATTAAAACAACAGATAGGACAAGAAATATTGTTTTGTTTCCTTTTTGTTGTATTCTTTTAAAATTTCTCTCCACAGGAATTCTTAAACTCAAATCAGAAATAAAAATTGATAGGTTGAGAAACAAATTACCGCTTTACCACTTCACAAATCAATAGCTTCCTTGAAACATTTGACACAACCGCCCCCCCACAGAAAACCAAGATGTTGCAGACTAAACTAAATTATACTATTTGAAAACAATGTGAGTCAGAACCAGATTATGTGAATCATTATTTTGCAGCATTTTTCTCTGGATCACTTCATGTATGAGGGTTAAGAAAAACATGGACTATGCATTACTGTGAAAACTAGAAAGGACTGCTTCATTTTTTGAAGTCAAAAAGCGTTCGTGGCTTCTGGCTATTTTTCTCCCCTTCCCCAAGGATACATGCCTAGATTCATAACCTTTTGCTAGTTCCTCAGTTACACAAGAAGTTAGCAGATGCCATGTCAGTAGAGAAACTCTGTGAAAATTGTTCTGTATAAATTTCTTCAGGTCTCAGTCATTTTACCTTTGTCTGCCTTATCTGCTTCCCCCCCCTTCTCCTCCTGGGCCCCTCCAACACATACTAACCTTTTTTTCTAACCTTCTGTCACTCTTCTTTGTATTTTCTCTTACAGCTTTTATTCATGGGACTCTCCATTTGGGTACTTGGCTGACTTCCACTTTTCCCTTAAGAAATTATTAAACTAATGTTTCTTTTGTGCCTCTGTTTTATATATCAGAATTAAGATATCATGTAAAATATAATTTGGATACCAAAATTTGCAAGATTTAGTTCAGCACCTATATAGCACTCTTCTAGACAGATTAGTGCCCCACTCAGAGTGGTGAACAAGATCAGCGATGGTGTTATCCCCTCAATACAGCTAGTGAGCTGTGGCTGAGAGGAGTGGCTTACTCAAGGCCAATTGCTGAACTCATGGGGGCAGTAAGATCTGAACTAGCAGATTGCTGATTTGCAACCCAACTACTTAAACACACATTTAAAATTCAGATGATCCTGTATTGGAAGCATCAGTGACATCTGCTTGTCAGAGTTCTATGGATAGTCAAAAATCTCAGTTTGAGAGTATGCGGCTGTGAAGTCTATCTCTTGACAACTGGACCCCTACCAATCATGGCTATTAAATTTTTTCCATAGAAAGGTAATATTGTTAATATGTCCCCTGAGGTTTCCTGAACAGATAATGGAAGCTGCAGATAAACATCTTTTGAAGAAATCATCTTTGACTAAGATGTATTAAAAATTACTGGTCAATGTCTTGCGCACCTTTTGGGAATAAGGTGTTTGAACAAATGTTGGCAGAACAACATCAGGCATATCTTGATGTAACATAAAAAATAATGATAAATAAAAAATATCCGGATAACACATTTGCCTGTGAACCAGTTCTGGTTTTCTAACTGACACAGCCTTAGTAACTTTGATCGCCTCTAGCAAATGGATGAAAAAAATGCCTCTTTGTTAATTCTATTTCATTGGTCAGCATAATTTGACACAGTCTATCATGATATTTTGCTGAATCAAAGGGAATCTATGATGGGTGTGAAAATGACAGTCCTCCAATGTTTTCATTCTTTCTGTAAAGGTGAGAGTCAGAGTTTCCATTGGAGACAAAAACAAAATGGAGTCTAAATTATGAGTTCTACAAATGTCCATTTTGTCCTTCATGTTCTTTAACACTTATGTTAAACCATTGGGTGATATTGTTCATAGCTTTGAAGATCATTGTCACCAATGTGCAGATGACAGCCAGCTCCCTTTTTTAAAAAAAATCTAAGCCTCCCAAAGCCTGTAAACAGGGACTGATTTGATTTTGTACAACAACAACAACAACAACAACAACAACATTTGCTTTATATACTGCCTTCAGGACAACTTTACACCCACTCAGAGCAGTTTACAAAGTGTGTTATTATTATTATCATAACATTCACCCTGTGAGGTGGGTGTGGCTGAGAGAGCTGTGAGTGACCCAAGGTCACCCAGCTGGCTTCAAGAGAAGGAGTGGGGAATCAAACCTGGTCCTCCCGATTAGAGTCCTGCTGCTCTTAGCTAGAGATGGGCATGAACCAAAATATGAACCAAAATTAAGCACAAACCAGGCCGGTTCATGGTTCACGAACCGCGGTTTGTCAGAACCCATTTCTGACGAATCGCCACGGACTTTAGGCTGGTTCGTTTGGTTCATTTTTTGGCTCATGACTGCAGACAGCTTGGTGCCAATCAATCAGTTTCCTAGGCAACAGGGGATGGACTTCCTGCAGACCTTCTGCTGACCCGGAAATGACCTTCCTCTGCCCCGGAAGTGACCTTCTGCTGATCCGGAAGTGGCCTTCTGCTGACCCAGAAGTGATGGTTTTCTGGCCCGGATGTGATGTTTTCACAATCCAAACAAACCAGTTCGCAAACCAGGGGCAGGTTTGTGAAAATTCATGGTTCATGGTTCGGGTTTTTCCGGTTCATGCCCATCTCTACACTTAACCACGACACCAAACTGCCTAGAATCTATAATCAACACATGATTCGGATGATTCCTGCACAGCACTTTGAAACAAATGGTGACTATCTTGGGCCCATGTCTTATTTATTATTTATTTTATTTGTTTTTTATTTTTATTCCACCCTCCCCATACAGGCAGGCTCAGGGCGGATTACACTCAAATAAAACATTACAATATAGTTTACACTTTAAAATAATTTAAAATGATACCGAATCTAGAACTGAACCTTGGTAAGATATAGGTGATACCTGTGGGGAAAGCAAAGTTGTTGCCTGTTATTGTTTTGCTAATCCTAGATGGGATTAAACTTTCTTTATCACATCAAGTAAAAAGCTTGTGGGTCTTTGACTTGGCTTTATTGATAGGAATGCCTTTTTTGAATTATATCTTGTTCATAAGCAAGTGTTCTGACTAGATTCTGCTAACCTAGCTATTCTGATCTATGCTACTACTCCAGATAGTATTACTGTAACACACTGCATCGGTGTATCTTTTGTAAAGCTGTCATATTCCAAACATCTTTTCTTGGAGTACAATAAATTTTCAGATGCTGAGGGAAGTAGGAGTTTATCTGCTCGATACTGTTTGCTTGTATTATTAATGATGGTGTTTTCTACTGTTTTTAGTATAATCTACTCTGGAAAAAAGGAGCCCCATGGCACAGAGTAGTAAAAGCTGCAGTACTGCAGCCCAAGCTCTGCTCACAACCTGAGTTCAATCCTGGCGGAAGCCGGGTTCACATAGCCAGCTCAAGGTTGACTCAGCCTTCCATTCTTCTGAAGTTGGTAAAATGAGTACCCAGTTTCCTGGGGGTAAAGTGTAGATGACTGGGGAAGGCAATAGCAAACTACCCCATAACAAAAAGTCTGCCAAGAAAACATTGTAATGCGATGCCCCCCCCCCCCCGGATCAGTAATGACTCAGTGCTTGCACAGGGGACTACCTTTACCTTACTCTGGAAAAATCTTTTTATTTTGGAGGTTTTGGACTGTATCAAAATCTACATGCCTAGTTTTAAAAGTTTCTCTTAGCTGGGAACCAGTGGAGGCAGGTGTGGGGACTAAATGCTTTCCAAGCTGCATCGAGGCCAGGGCTTTAGACCTACAGATGACCTGCCTGACTGTAGACAGAGGAGTGCCAGTTAAAACTTTGTGTTAAAAGCTGACCCTTCCAGGTTGTGGGATAGAGATGTGGAGGTCTAAAATGCCAGAGAGGTTCTTCCTATAGGCTTCAGAAAAAGCCTCTCTGACTTGCCCCTATAACCTACCCAGTGGGTGGACAAAAGGAGATGATAAAATCACCTGGCACAGAGAAGAGGATCTTTTTGGCTGATTTCATCTGAAGACTGAGGGCGAAGCTACAAGTGACGAATGACACTTGAACGGCAAGTGTATTTCTCCCTGTTCACTTGCACTCCGCTCAATCCACTTGCTGTTCAAGTGTCATTCGTCACTTGTAGCTTGGCCCAGAGAAAGTACAGCTGGCCTCCTTTCAGGCAGTAGCTATTAGTCCTATGGGTGTTGGAGGCCTGAACCAAGGCTGCAAGCTATAGGAACTTCTCATTAGACTATCTTTCTATATTAAAGAGCCTGGCTTAGGATGAGGTCTGACTAGGGCATGTATAGAGTGAGGGGCAGAAAAATTGCATCTTTACACCTTTCTTTTGAAATCTCTTGCTAAATCTGATGCTGTGCTTGAAAGTATGAGTGTGGACATTTTTCTTTTTTTTAGTAAATGCTTTTTAATTCTTAAATGCTGTAGCTGTTGTCTGTATCACATAGACTTCCACTGCTCAAACATGCTATTTTAAAATGGGCACTATGGGAAATGGTGGTCTGTTGCTCAACTGCTGATCTCCCAGTGGTGTGTAAGGGTAGCAAGCAGCCCCTGCAGGAACCAGGTGCTGGGAAGTAGGAGACTTATGCATGAGGTGGGGCCTTAGAGTGGCAAGCCTACATAGTGGACTCTTGGCCCTCCTTGTCTGGCAATTTCTACAAAGGCCAAGTTGTGGCAATGGGCACAGGAGAGAAGGCACGAAAAGCTGCTTTCCAGGGTTGGGAGAGCCAGGTAGTGGCACATGCCAGGCAGAGACTGCCTCTGATGCCCAGATGCTTCAGAGGGCAAGAAAGGACAGTGTCTGTGGGTCAGTGGAACTCTTCTGCCACACCTACATTTATAGACCAACTTGAGTTCTTGAAGAAAAATAAATTTAATAAAACTGGGAGTTTTAAAAACATTTTAAAAACATAGTTGTTTTAAAAAAATTAGTCTAAGGCCAAAGATTCCCCCCTTTGCAGTTCTCTCTCCCTTTTCCTCTGCTTTCAGACTGTAAGCCTGCATGTAGGGATCAGTTTGATTTTAAGTAAAATGCCTAGAATCTATAAACAACACATGATGAGGATGATGCCTGCACAATGCCCAAACAAATGATGAACAGTTTGGGCATGCAGGAAGTCTAAAGACCGTCCTCCCCATACATAAAGAGCAGGGTGCTTTCCTAACGTGTCCTTGAAGGATGCTAGAAGAAGGTATTGGAAGTGAGCCAGTTAACTTAGCTAGCAGGAAAGCCATCTGGGAATAAAACACAACTAATTTGACTGAGGGAATGATTGCATGCCCCCTTGGGGAAGGGGCACACAATAGCTCTCTTCCATGAAACACACACACTAAGGCACCAAGGGGTTGCTATAGTACAGAGTCTTTACTCTTATTTCCAAGCCAATTGCAGCCAAAAAATCCTGTTGGTACTAGTAGATCTCTCTCTCTTACCTTTTCCTGCTTTGAGCCCCTTAAGGCTTTAGTCAGGTTCCTGCTCATTCTCTTCCTCAGTGGAGTCCCTCCATTCCTTGGGAATTTCCTGCCAAGCACTCTAGCAGTTCTGCTTCAGGCTTACTCGCCTTTCTCCTTCTCCATCCATCCACTGCCTTCTTTCCTTTTATTTCTAGTTTGCACAGATGTCCTGAGAAGCACTCATTTTGATGTAAGAACCTAACCATTCATATGAAAATCAGCTGACTTTTCATTCTGGCTGGTGGAGGGTTTTGTATCAGTCAAGTGCTGTCTAACTCACATTGTGAGATGATAGGACAATTATTGGTATCAATGGTATTGTTACAGATTTACAGTACAATCCTAAGCAGAGCTACTCCAGTCTAAGCCCATTGAAGTCAATGGGCTCAGACTGGAGTAACTCTGTTTAGGATTGCACTGATAGAGTCAGATCACTGTAGATCAGTCTATCTTATATGACAAAAGGAAAGGTGATATGTCTTAACCGTTGTATACATGCCCTCAGTATGTTTTGACTGTCAGAAAATGGCTCTGGCCAAGTACTTAACAGGTCTTGGAGGAGATGAATCCTCAACCAAGCCGACTGGAGGGCCCTGATAAGTTGTCTGTGAGAAAAGAAAGCATGGTTTTAGATGCTGAGAGAGAGACAGATAGACACTGCTTTGAGATGATTGAAACACCTGAGAGAGGAGCAGGCAGGATCTCTCTCTCTCTCTCTCTCTCTCTCTCTCTCTCTCTCTCTCTTGGGATGTGATGTGGAACAGCAGGTCTTGCTGCCCTGTAGGAATCACACTTTACTTCCACCTGCGCTCTGCCTGTGCATTTGTAATCAAAGAAAATGCTGCAAGCACACTGCAACTCTCCAGTGCTCTCTCTTCCAGATGAGGAGATAGTACACGACCTTTCTAGGGACCATTTCAATGCGAACTTCTCACATGAACCTGCCAAAGTCCTCACCACACCACCCATCACTCAGTCCAACTCCACCTCACACCTCTTGCAGCCATCACCACTTACTGCCCCCAAAAAGCCTTCTGGCAGACATCCTGCAAGATACACCAATGCTAAAAAGAGTAAGCAACTTAGAGATGCAGCAAGGAAATATGCACGTCCTGCTCCTGCAGTGCACAGAGCAGCAGTGGCCAAGTATCAGCAAGATCACCCCAAGATGCACAGAGTGGCAGAGTCTCTCTATGGGCAAAGCAATCCTGGAAGATGAGTAGAGAGGCACTCACTTCCATGGAAGGTCAAGGCTCACTCAGGAATGGCAGATGATCCCTCGCTACCTTCAAGCTGCCTCTTACCCTCATCCATGCAGAAACACCCCTGTTCAGCATCTCAAAACAAAGCAACATAGCCCAAGTGCTGTGGAACTGTAAGCTCATTGTTTTGGATGAGAGCACCATGGTGCTTAAGGTGTGCTTTGAGGCACTGAGCATAACTCTCAAAGATGTCAGGGGCAACGAGAGAGTGATGCGGGGAGTCACTGTGCTGCTGGCTGGAGACTTCTGGCAGATTCTGCCAATAGTCCCAAGGGGAACTCGAGCTGACACAGTTACCATGTGTGTCAAGGCATCTTATCTGTGGCTCCTCATCAGGAAACTCTCACTAAAAAAGAACATGAGGGTCCACTTGAGAGGCGAGGTGTCCACTGGGGAATTCTCTGAACTCCTACTAAAAATAGGGGACAGAGCATATCCTGAGTCCAAGGGAAAGGTGACCATCCCTGCAGGCCTGGGCACAGTAGTGACGACTCTAGCAGACCTAACAGCCACAATATACTTTGATATCCTCACTATCATCGAGAAGTCCATGGACTGGCTGTGAAAGCATACCATTCTGACCCCCAAGATCAACAAGGCTGCCATCGTTAATGAAACACAAATTAACTCACTCAAAATGGAGTACAGATCTGTGGACTCAGTGGTGCAAATGGATGATGCAGTCCACTAACCTGTGGAGCTCCTCAATAAGTGCAACCCTTCTGGCTTCCCAGCCCACAAGCTTCTCCTCAAAGTGGGGGCTCCAGTGATGCTGCTCCAGAACCTCAGCCCACCCAAACTCTGCAAAGGCACCAGACTACGAGTGAAAGCCTCCACAGGAACATCATCAAGGCCACATTGTTCACCGGCAGTGCTCGGGGGTGGGGTGGGGAACTCAGTGTTCATACCACGCATACTATTCATACCATCAGAGAACCCCTTCAAATTCAAGAGACTGCAGTCCCCCCTCAAGGCCTACTTTTCTGTGATGATCAACAAGTCTCGGGGCAAAAACTGACTTGAGGGAAGACTGCTTCTCACGTGGGCAGTTCTACATGGCCTGCTCCAGTGTGAGCTCACCCAGCAGCCTGGTGATCCTAGCACCTGAGGGGAAAACCACCAATGAGGTCTACAAAGAGGTCCTTCAGCAGAAAAAAAGGTTGTATGTATTTTTCACTTTATTTATCACACTACAATCTTTTCCTTTAAGAATCTCTTCAATAAATGTTACATTTCAAAATTCACTTCATCAGTTTTCGGCATCAACACCCTTCACTTTATTAAAAGCTCGGGTACTATGCTATTATACTACAAAACCAACTAACCCCCCCCAACCCAAAAATTTTACATACCCATAAGTATTATAACTGGACTTAAAGTAGTTAAATACTGTAGCAAAGCACGGGCAACAAGCTAGTCTCTCTATATAAAGACAAGTGTCCTCACTCATAAATGCCTAGCCCAAACCCCTGGACCTAGAAACGTGAAATTTGGGGAGAACGGTTTGTGATGTAGAGGCTCACTAAGAAGGGATTTTAAGAAATTCGCCCCCTAAGAGGGTAAAAAGAGGTAAAATGTGTTTCCCCATAGGGATACAGCTTTCCTGTGTGGCTGGCAGGCTTCTCCTCCCCCACCCCTTCCAACTGCCAACTCACCCACTCTTCCCTGAGGCCATTTGCATATGCAGCCTGATTAGTCATCACCCCAACATTCTAAATAGTATGTGGTTGCGGTTGGGAGTCATTGAATGTGTCCTGAGGCAAAAATACACCTCCCAGACCTCCCCTCTAGGGTTGCCAATCTCCCTGTGGGGCCTGGCTTTCCTATGTGGCTGGCAGGGTGTGCCTGCTTGCATCCTCCCCCTCTCTGATGGGTCAGCTGTGGAACTCTGTTCTGAGGTTAAAATCAGGTCAAGGAAACTGCAGACATTTGAAGAAAGACAGTATGAGACTCCTGAATACAGATTTTATATAAAAGTCCGTACGGCAACTGAGTTTTTAAATGTTCATGGGGAGATGGTGCACAACCTTTCTAGGGTCCATTTCAATGTGAACCTCTCACATGAACCTGCCAAAGTGCCCACCACACCACACCTCCCTCAGTCCAACTCCACCTCACACCTCTTGCAGCCATCACCTCCTACTGCCCCCAAGAAGCCTTCAGCAGATGTCGTGCAACTACGCTAACAGGAGAAAGCAACTTAGAGATGTGGCAAAGAAATATGCACATCTCATCCCTGTGGAGCACTGCGCAGCAGTGGCCAAGTACCAGCAAGATCATCCTGAGGTGCACAGAGTGGCAGAGTCTCTCCATGAGCAAAGCAATCCTGGAAGATGAGTAGAGAGGCACTCACTTCCATGGGAGTTCAAGGCTCACTCAGGCATGGCAAACGATCCTTTGCTACCTTCAAGCTGCCTCTTAACCTCATCCATGCAGAAACACCCCTGTTCAGCATCTCAAAACAAAGCAACATAGCCCAAGTGCTGCAGAACTGTAAGCTCATTGTTTCGAATGAGAGCACCATGGTGCACAAGGGATGCTTTGAGGCACTGAGCATAACCCTCAAAGATGTCAGGGGCAATGAGAGAGTGATGGGAGAGTCACAGTGCTGCTGGCTGGAGACTTCTGGCAGACACTGCCAGTAGTCCCAAAGGGAACTCGAGCTGATGAGGTTACTGTGTATGACAAGGCATCTTATCTGTGGCCCCTCATCAGGAAACTCTCACTAAGAAATAACATGAGGGTCCACTTGAGAGGCCAGGTGTCTGCTGGGGTATTCTCTGCTCTCCTACTAAAAATAGGAGACAGAGCATATCTTGAGTCCAAGGGAATGGTGACCATCCCTGCAGGCCTGGGCACAGTAGTGACGACCTTAGCAGACCTAACAGCCATGATATACTCTGATATCATCACTATCATGGAGAAGTCCAAGGCCTGGCTGTGAAAGCATGCCATTCTGACCCCCAAGAACGACAATGCTGCCATCATTAATGAAACACTACTTAACCCTCTCAAAGGGGCAGAAATGGAGTACAGATCTGAGGACTCAGTGGTGCAAATGGATGATGTGGTCCACTATCCCGTGGAATCCCCCAACATGCTCAACCCTTCTGGCTTCCCAGACCATAAGCTTCTTCTCAAAGTGGAAGCTCCAGTGATGCTGCTCCAGATCCTCAACCCAACCAAACTCTGCAATGACACCAGACTGTGAATGAAAGCCCTCCACAGGAACATCATCGAGGCCACATTGTTCACCAGCAGTGCTCGGGGGAGGGGAGTCGGTGTTCATACCATGCATACCACTCATACCATCAGAGAACCCCTTCGAATTCAAGAGACTGCAGTTCCCCCTCAAGGTCTGCTTTTCTGTGATGATCAACAAGTCCCAGGGGCAGACACTGAAGGTGGCAGGAATTGACTTGAGGGAGGATTGCTTCTCACATGGGCAGTTCTATGTGGTTTGCTCCAGAGTGAGCTCACCCAGCAGCCTGTTGATCATAGTACCTGAGGGGAAAACCATCAATGTAGTCTACAAAGAGGTGCTTCAGTAGAAAAAAAACGGTTGTACATATTTTTCACTTTATTTCTTGCACTACAATCTTTTCCTTTTAAAAATCTTTGCAATATATGTTAAATTTTGAAATTCAATTCATCAGTTTTCAGCATCAACACACTTTGCTTTATTCAAACACTTTTGTGAAGTTCAGGTACTATGCTATTATACTACAAAACCAACTCAACTCCCCCCCTCCAACCAAAAAATGTTACATACCCATAAATATTATAACTGGATTTAAAGTAGTTAAATACCGTAGCGAAGCACAGATATCAAGCTAGTCTATATATATAAAGAGAAGTGTCCTGACTGACTCATCAATGCCCAGCAGAAACCCCTGGACCTAGAAACATGAAATTTGGGAATAGCATTCCTTTCATGATGTAAACACCCACTAAGAAAGGATTTTAAGAAAATCACCCCGTAAGGGGGTAAAAAGGGGTAAAATGTGTTTTCCCGAAGGGATACAGCTTCCTTGTGTGGCTGGCAGGCTGCTGCCTACTTGCACCCCTGCCCACTGCCAGCTCAGCACTCTTCCCTAATTGGGCCAGCCTTTCAAGGTCATTTGCATATGCAGGCTGACTGGAGCTCACAACATTCCATTCCTCATCCCCTTCCCCCCCCCCCCCGAGACAGTTGGAACACAGAGGTTATTTGCCTATACAGCCTGATTGGTCCTCACCCCCCACATTCTAAACAGTATGCAGTTGCTATTGAGAGTCATTGAATGTGTCCTGAGATAAAACGCTCCTCCCAGTCTTCCCCTAAAAGTTCACTAGGGTAGCCAATTTCCCTGTGGGGCCTGGCTGAAAACAATGCTGAAATAAAACATAAGTCATTTGACATGATATATGGAACATGGAAACTATCCAGTAGGAACAGACAGTACACAATAGTAAAGACTACAGCGCCTATCCCTTTACTGAAGCCATTTCCTTACAGCATAGCCCTATTACTTGTATAAAAAAGCCCTTCTGAATAATTCAATTTTGTATAGGTTGTGGAAAGCCAGGAGCGTGGAAGCTTTCCCGACCTCTTCTGGCAAGCCATTCCATAAGGTGGAGCCACAACAAATAATGTGTGTGTAAAACTAGCTACTGATTTTGCCCAACTGTAGGTTGGTATTTTCAGAAGGCCCTGTTCAGATGAGTGAAGCTGCCATGATGGAGCATAAGGGAAGAGGCAGTCCTGTAGATATGAGGGATTAAGGCCTTGAAGAACTCTGTATGTGATAGCCAAAACCTCAAAATGAACCCGGTAACTGATGGGTAGCCAATGGAGTGACTGCAAAATAGGAGTAATATACATGCTTCACCTAGCTCCATCCTGATCATAATTGACATGTGGTGTTCTGCTCCAACTAGAGTCTCTGAGTGAGGGGAGGCCTATGTAGTTCAGTCTCAATGTTGCCATGCCATGGGTCCAGATGGCCAGTTGTGTCAAAGTAGGAGGGCATGTTTTAGGCTCGACTGATTTGCAAAAAGGCATTTTTTGCAGCTGCTATAAGTCTCATGGTTACTCTTGTTTTACCTCTTTCCAGGGCTCCTTAAAACTGGTTTGAGCTTACCTTTATTCTTTAAAATATTCTGAATCTGCTGCTGGCTTGCATGCTAACATTTCAATCATTGTGATAGATCACATTACAGTATATCCTGCCTTTCCCTTTCTTCTTTATGTTACAAAAGGTTGGAGGGGCTGGAGCTGATATTGAAACCTGAAATGTAGAACTGTGTCTTGAAAATGCATACCAAATTTCATTCTAGTATCTTAAGGGTCAAGGGAAATATTAATCAGGATTCTTCTATATTCCAAAAGTAATGAGGACTGTCATCCAACAGTTTTACAGGAACATTCTTTAACTTTCCGTCAAACATCTGCTAATTCAACACGTTTAATGACCCTACTCCCTTCTCTCTCATGGAAATGTTAGATTAAACAGCAGTTCCAGTGATACCAAAGAATACCTACATGCTGAGTTTTTGAAACTCAGAGCAGAACCACAAGTGACAAAAGGCACAGATTGGACACTTGTCTGCTTCCCTCAAGTTTTGATGGGAAATGTAGGTATCCTGGTCTCGCAGCTTCGCTCTCTGACTGCTGTCCAATGGACTTTTCAACTGTCACTTGTCCAACATTCCGCCAAACTGCCTACATTTCCCATCAAAACTTGAGGGAAGCTGACAAGTGTCCAATCTGTGCCTTTTGTCACTTGTGGTTCTGCTCTCAGAGTCCAGCAAAGCAAAGTCTGCTATAACCATGTCTATTGCTTGGTTATGTGCTGAATGTAAATCTTGGAGCTGGGCTGCCTGTGTAGAAAGTTATTAGTTATCACTGCCTGAGCTGCTATAATGAAGAATAAAAGAAGAGAATGCTTCTATAATGATTAACCCATTCCCTTCAACTGAGAGCAGCCTTTAAAAGTCTGTCAAGAGTTTTCACACCATGGCTCATTTCTTGGCTTGGCCAATTTCTCCTTCGTAGTAATGATGGAATGATGCAACAGTGCAGGTCCAGCCCTAAAGTGGTGCAGTATCCTATTCTTTCATTCAGGCCTTGCAAGAGGTTTCCTTAGGGCCAAGCTTCAAAATATGCCTGACATTGCTGAGTCATGGATGCATAACCATACACTGGAGGAGCTCACGTTAAAAAAACTCTCTTTCTCTGAATACAGTGGGGGTGGGGGTGGGGTGGTGGAGGAGCTTCTGGTTTCCCTCCTACCCTACTTTTGCCAGTGAAAAGGGGTCAGAGGGTCTTTTTACTGCATTTCTCTGGTAAGAAGGATATATGAAACCAGAGAAAAGGGGTGACAAGCCCCTGCCCCCTTTTCACTTGCAAAAGCAGGATGGGAGAGAAACCAGAAGCTCTTTCTTGCCCCTTGCAGTACATCTTCACAGTATCAAGCAAACAAGCACTTTTAAAGTAAATTCCCCTGACTGTGAGTCCAGTCGCACACCCGTGACCCTATCCATGTCAGATATATTGTGCAGTCATGCCCTTAGATAGTATGTTTGTTATACTACAAATTAATACAGGTGCTTGTACATCTTGCTTTGCTTTGGAATTTGATTTCTCAAACATTATGTTCCAGATACCAAAAGGAGTGGGAAAAATCCTTAGCATTTTTAATTAATAAAATTGTCATTAAGAGCAGAAATGTGATGTCACTAATGTATTCTTTTATAGTATAATGCTTGCTGCTTAACAGTAGTTTCTTAGCTTTCAACACTAATTAATTCATTTGCCAATGAGTATATTTATGTAGGCAAATATTTAATAAGTAGTTTAATTGCTATGCAAATTAATCACTGAGTAATTAATTCACTAAGTAATGGCGATACTTGGTAATCTGGGAGATTTTTATAAGCAAATGATTTAAAGAACATGTGACATGTAAATTGCTCCCTCCAGCAAATGTTTTGAAATTGCATTTGAGTTGTTTTTAGGCTATATTTGCAGAAGAGATATGTGGGTTACACAATAACTTGGCATAGACTTTCTCTGGCAGTGATGGAAGAAAATGAAACAGAGCTGAAGGCTCAGTTGCATGATAAGCCATGCAAGCACAACTGCCCGACAGAATTAAGTTATATTTCATTAATATCTTAACATTTCCATCCTATTATGAGATACAAGAGCAAAACTCATTCCTCTGAACTACCATTTGGGTCTCAGCAGTGGTGCTGTCACAGGAAAAGCTGGCAGAGTATTAACCTTACACAGCATCAGTGCAAGCAAAAGAATCTTACAGGAGAAAAGGTGCCTATTTTCCACTTCTCTCACTATCACTTCAGTACAAACATATGCACCCAACAGCACAACAAGCTGCTGTGTAGGCCTGAGGCCAGGTAGAAAGAACAGAAGGCAGTCTTTGTTGCTTCTGCTATTGCTCTTCTTTCCCTTGGGCCAGGCAACAGCCAGGCTCATTTCTAGAAAAAGCAAGAGGAGAGCGGTGGGGGATCCAGGGACAGCCCAAGACTCTTCAGTGTCTGAGAGAGAAAATCCTCCCCACCAATGAAAATTCACCAAAGGTGGTGAAATAGGGTTGCCAGGTCCCCTTACCTTCCCTGTGTGTGTGTGTGGGGCGGGGGGAGTGCTCACCTTGTCTTTGCTTCTCACACTCAAGTCAGCCCACTGTGAAGTGCAGGAGAGCTCTTGGGGTGGAAAAAGTAGACCCCATATAGGCTGTAGGCTGCTTTATTACCTTAACACTTCACTGTGACCCAAATCCATTTTATTAACAATTTCTGAATATCCTAGATTTCTTTTAAAATTCTTATTATTTCACAGTTGCAGAAAAAGGTTTGAAACATAGCAGTAAACATACTAAAGAAAGCCCATAAAATCAAACTGGCTTGTTATGGTGATTTATATCAAGAAAGACTGTACGTGCATATGCCATATACATCAGAGAAATAACTGGTGATGAGAAGAAGCAATGTCCTTATTGCCTTTTGCCTCTGGGAAAAGATGTGGGGGGGATGACACAAGCAATACCTGCTGCTTATTCCATGGATTCCCAATTCTGAAAAAAATCTCCTTCATAACTAAAGAAACAAACATTTCAATTAATTCAGTAATAAGGGTAATTAAAAAGAAATAAAAAAGATCCCATGGAAGCCATAAGAAAAAACACAGAATCTGTTTTGTCTAGGGTGATGTGATTGCAGTGATGCACATATACTCAACATATATTGTTTCAATAAATTAGTAGTCACAAGAAAAGCACACACGAGAATTGCCTGGCAGCTTCTGCAAGTGATAAATGAGGCATGTAAAACCATTATTGCTTTGTTGCACCAAAAGATTAAGTATTCAGTTGAGTAACTGTTTACACATGAATGCATTAATTTTGGGGTGGTGGCGTTTGTAAACTATGTAGCCAGGTTATACTGAAGACTTTTATCTTGATGTTAAATCTTTTATGGCTGTGTAAAAACTCTTGAAAATGGTTGATGGATGCCTAGTATATCTATTGTTATTGTCCAAGACTACAAGAAAAGGTTCTGGAGAAAAGGGTATTTATTGTATTCTTTTTTGGACCAGCCTGTTGGCATATAGGCTTTGCATACAGGAATCAAAGAGGACTGTATCAAAATCTTCACCCCCAGTTTAAAAAGTGCCTCTCAACTTAGAACAGGTACGGTGCAGGAGGAGAAGCCAAATGCTTTCTAAGCCACACCAAGCTTTGGGCTTTAGTTAAGCAAATGTAGCCAGAAGACTGTCTCTTAAAAGCTTACCCGTCCAGATAATGTATGTGGGGAGATACAGAGACCAGGAGGACTAAAATGCCAGAAAAATTTCTTCCTGGAACCTCCAGGAAAAGCCTCTCTGCCCTGCTCCTTTGACTTGCCCAGAGGGTGGGCAAAGGAAGAGAATAAAACCTCCTGGCACAGGGAGGAGGGTCTCTTGGGCTGATTGGAGCTGGAAGCTGAAGGAAATTGCGCTAGGGAATTTGAACACGTCTAATAAATGCTGGAAATGTAAAAAGCATGAGGGATCTTTGTATTATATGTGGTGGACTTGTGAGGTAGCTAGGCAGTACTGGGGGGAAATAATAAGAGTAATAAGCGAGATTTTACAATTTCAAATTAATAAGAACCCAGAACTCCTGCTACTGAACTTGGGAATGGAGGACATTCCAGCACAATATAGGACATTGCTATTTTACATGACAGCAGCGGCTAGACTTTTGTACACGCAAAAGTGGAAAGTGCAAGAAGTGCCAACTATTGAGGACTGGATATATAAATTGCTGTACATGGCGGAAATGGACAAAATGACAAGGAAACTGAGAGACCTTGATCCAGGACAGTTCAACACGGATTGGGAGAAGCTGAAACAATATTTAGTGAAGAAATGGGAGGTGGGAGGAGAACTGTAGCAGTTTGGAAATTACTGAAATACAATAAAAGTAGAGGGAGGTGACTTTACTGGGGGGTGGAGAGTTAAATGAGAATTTCTAAGCAACTACTTTATTAGACTATTATATATAGCATTAAGTATTATAGGTGTTATTATAAGAATTATAATGATAGAAATTAACTAATTATAAGGATAGAAACTAAGTAATTTCATTTCTGGCAATAATCGTATAATGGAGATAATTTTATAATTGCAATGAAGGAATTTAAGCAAGGTGGGAAAATATATATTAATGTATAGATCATGTATTAAATTGATTGAATTAGTTTGGAGGTATATATGGGTCAAATTGGTTGACTATTTTTGGTGGATAGTTGCATAATGGAAGAATAATATAATTATATAATTAAAAGAGTATGAAGATAAGATATGTAGAAAAAGTAATATATAGAGTATAAGTTAAATTGGTTGACTTATATTGAATGTACTGTTTATAGAAGTATCTAAAATTATGCTAAATGAGGGATAAATTGTTTGTCCCATATTGAAGATGAGATTATAAAATAGAGTATAGAGTACCAAAATTAGCTAAATGATTATTATCAAAAGAAAATATGCCAAGAATGTATTATTTAGTTATGCATTATTTAGTTGTTAAAGTAAGTAGGAAGACAGAAGGAGCACTGTGTTATATAGATAAGCTTAGAAGAAAGTGAAAGTTTACGTTTGATAGATAGAATAAATTTGAAATGAGTAAGGGAAAAGGGACAAGGGGTTGGAAAACTGTTGGAAGTCAACAAAAGGGGGGGGGAAGGGAGGGGGTTAGAATTGGAAAAATTAAAGGAAACTGATTGTAATGTACAATTTAATGACATCTAATCCAATAAAAAAAAAATTTTTAAAAAAAAGGAGCTGGAAGCTGAAGGAGCTGAGAGCTGGCTCCTTGCTCATGTGGAGGCTGGAGGCCTGAACCATGAATGGTATGACAACTTCTCAGTAAGCTGGAACTTTCTAAGATGGAGAGTCTGCCTTAGCAGAAGATCTAAGTTAAGCATGTACAGAGGAAGGGACAAAAGAATTGTATTTTTCCCCATTTCTTTTGAATTCCCTTGCTTGATTTGGTGCTGTGGTTAAAAGCGTGTGTGAACATTTTTTTCCCTTTTCTTTAGTAAATGATTTTTTAATTCTTAAATGCTGGTAACTGTTCCCTGCGCCACACAGACGTCCACTGCTCAACCCTGTTATTTAAAACAGGTGCCAAAGGAAGAGGATGGTCTGTTGGAAATTTGCTGATCCACCAGTGTTGCAAAATGCAGTAAGCACTTCCTGTGGTAACAAGGTGCTGGGTAGCAGGAGAATAGGCACAAGGTAAGGCTCAAACTGGCAAGCATGTACAGGAGAGCAGGGAGCATTGCTCTCCCCATGGGCAGTTCTCACAAAGGCCAAGCGGTGGCAGCAAGTACAAGAGAGAATGAGCAAAAGCTCCTCTGAAGGTTGGGATGGGGTACCAGCTGGGTGGCACATGCCAGACAGAGATTTGGATTGCCACTTGTTAACCCCAGACACCCCACAGGGGCAGTGCTCAGAGGACAGTGAGGCTGTTCCACCACACTCAGCAATATGAACTTTTGTATTTGATAAGGTCTGTTGAGATTTGGATGTTTCTGTCTCTTTTGCCCTTCTCTCTATATTATCTGCTTCATTTAGAAGTGTTGTCATTCTTTTAATGATACACCCATTGTAAGGGTGTGACAAACTGTTAAACCAGACATGACACCAAAAGAGGAGGATGTGTGCCTCCTCTTTCTTTGGAAAGTCTAGCAGAAACTTGCATTGTGGTATCAGAGCATTCCACATTTACCTGAGCAATTGCAGTTGGAGCTGGAGGTGTGAAACAGGAAGATGAAGCAGAGAAGGTCATGGCGTAAGAAAACTTCTTTGGAAGAACTGGAAGGAACTATATGCACTTGCTACTACTTTAGGTAGCAACTACACATTAATAGTGCAATCCTAATCAGAGTTACACCCTTCTGTTGACTTCAATGGACTTAGAAGGTGCAACTCTGTTTAGGATCCCATTGTCAGTATAACATCTAGTGAGTCATAAAGCCCATAATATGAGACTTCTTGGGACTAATTTATTACTATGTTCTATGGGTGAAATAGTAAAATGTATTCTTTGGAAATATATGCTTTGAGAAATGTAAATGGTTTTCAGTAATACCATAAATTGCAATCACTTACGTATCACTGAGAGACTAAAACTGATTTAAACATCTGAATGTTTATAGCCACATTAATAGTATTATGCTATACACAATTTAAAAAAAATATTTACTATAAAGGATCAAGGAGGTTGTAAATATTGAATTCTATAGTAGTTTATACTGAAAATCACAGCTTGTGATTTGTAAAACGTAGCTTACTGGGAGTACTCGGTTTTGCATGGATTTCAGAATTCTTCACATTATTATAATTAAAAATGGGCATGAACCAAAAAAATTTAACGAACCAGTGGTTCGTGGTTTGGTGCCGCCACCGAACCTGAACTAACGAACCAAAACGAACATTTCCCACTGATGAGCCAGTTTGTGGTTCATGAGCGTCAGAACGGCCCCCGTTGGACTTAGAGAGCCCATATTCCCAGGGAGTGTTTAGCAGGCTCTCCTCCAGCCAGCATCCACGTTTGGTCAAGATTGCAATAGGGATCTTGGAGTTATACCCTCTCCAATCCGAGGCCCCCAGGAAACTCCCATTTGATACAATTAAATCCACCAGTTGACATTGGCCCAGTGTACAAGGGGTTGGCCATCAGAACTGCCTATCAGGGTTTGCAGGGATGAGATTGGAGTGCCCATGGCTACAGAACACCCCTCCCCCTCCCTCCCCCGGGTGTCTTCTCCCATGTAACCAATTGTAACCAATTTGCAGCTTCGTGGTTGGAAGGAAGACCTGCCGATTAAGGTAAGCTGGGCTTTGATTCAGGTTTCCAGGGTGACAGAAGGAGTGCAGACAGAGTTCGGGCATTCCCCCAGCTCTGTTTCCAAGGGAATTGATTGATGGTGCCTGACTGTCTGGCTTCATGAACTGTGGGCGAACGCAATGAACTGGGCTTCCAACGAATGCTGGTTCATTGGCCATGGACCCTCATGAACCACCGGTTCGCGAACAGATGATCAGGCGGTTCATGGGTTTTTTTGGTTCATAATGCGGTTCATGCCCATGTCTAATTATAATGCTCACTTATCAGTGGTCATCACATTCTTTCCAATGATTATCATAAATACAAAAGAAAGAGAAAACCAACAATTTAAGTGGCATTAATTTTTGTTTTTAAAGTAAGTAAATTATTCTGGAAATCCTAAGGTAAGTTATTTCTATCAGACTTTCTGGTGTCTGTCTCAGAACGGTGGGTGGGGTGGGTGGATGGGGTATTACATAAGGTGGCTTCATGATAATAGCATGCTATAAAAAAACACTGAGTAAATGTTGAATCAACTCACTAGGTTGAAGGTTTTATAAGTTTCATTCTCATTAGATCACTGAATTCTTCTTCATTTATTCTCCTAAAGATGTAGGGCTATGAACACAGAAAAATGAGAATGAGTAACATTATTTTAATGTGCATTAGAAAGCAACATTAACATGAATCATATTGGGGAAACTTCTAGTTTGCAGTATATATAATACATCTAAAACTGCTAGTCTAGCATCCTTTTGGACTAGTGAGGCACCTTGTATTTGAGGATAATTAGAAATAAAAACATGAGAAAAAAATGAAACAGTTGATACTGCAGAAGGAGTGATTGCTACACAGCAAAGGGCTGAAAGGAGCCTCATGGAAAATCTTGTTGCTGGATCTTGCCTGAGATCAGCTTGGAGAAAACACTTATAAACCGTATCTTTCCACAGTTCTTTCACTTTCATTCTGTCTATGGCCAACAATTGAACACCCTTGAGTTTGGACACATCTCTGCCACAAAATACAGTGAAGGACACCACCCTAACTAGTATAATGGGCTGATACTTGGAACTGCTGTGCTGTTATTGCTGATTTGATTGTGACTGATTGACTGTGCAATCCTAAACAAGGTTACACCCTTATAAGCCCACTAATTAAAGCTAAGCCCATTGAGCTGTCAAAGACTTTCTTTATTCTCACTCCCATAATACTTCCTTGCAGCATATGCTTTCTTTATAAATACACTTATTCAATATCATACAGGCAATGATAATTAAATAGAACTGTGAATAAAATAGAGGAACCCAGCAAGTCTAAGCATGTGCAACAAACACAAAAAATAGAACACCCTAGTCAGCTGAAACCCAACAAGGCCTCTTTTAAAACATCTGTTTTCAACTTAAAATGACTTGAGATTCTGAGTACTCATTTCCCAGTACATCTCTGGAGAGGTGTCGTCTTCAAAAGCCAAACTGCTGGAGATATCCTGACTACAGGCTGTCTTGCACTGTAAAATGAGTTGGGCCACCAACTTGTTATTAGTTGCCCACATCTCCATAGCATCCTTCTTCTAAGAGAGGAAAAGAACTGTCTCATCACAGCTGGGCCAATCAGAATCACTAAGCACTGGGCTGGGGCTCCATAGTAGAGCGTCTGCTTGGCACCCGGAAGGCTCCAGGTTCAATCCCCAGTTTAAAGGGTCAGGTAACAGATAATGCAGAAGACCATTACCAGATACTCCGGAGAGCTTCTGCCAGGCTGAGGGTCCGATTAAGGCAGATTAATGTGTAACGTGTACTATTCTTAGGGGAGGTTTACTTCTATATTGCTCCTTAGGTCCTTCAACCTGAACTTGGTTCTAGAGATTTTAAGTTTTGCTAAACCCTGATGTTGAAAGAATGTGAAAGGGCTATGCCAGTTTATTCCTTCCTTTAAGGCTTACTTTGAGTGACTTTCTGAAGAAAGAAGGCTGATGACATTTTTGAGTCCCCGTGAATTTGTTGGCCGTTTCTTGTATTTGAAGGGTATTTCTTGAGGTAAGATCAAGACCTTGACCCTTTGTGCCCAAATGACACATTATATGTAGACACACATAAAAATAGCCTAAGTCCCTTTTAAAGGAAGAAAAGCCTATTTCCTTTTGCAAACAGACAAATGATACCAAGAGGAAAGAGGAGAGGGGAAGCTTCATTTTGAAGATGAAAACTCACAGGAAGGAAAAGGGTAAGTGTCGTTTCCTCCACTCTAATTCTTCACTCTCAGTCACACACACCAACTAAAAATGGCTTTTCATGTTTTAAAAGGGCCATCAAGCTATTGTTACATGTGTTTGCAAAGTACAGGTCCAGTCCTCAGAAACTGTTGCTACTTAGTCATTCCAAAAGGTCAAAGAAACTATAGTAGGCCCTTTCTGCCTTTCAAGGTTCCGGCAAGGTCTGAAGAGGGGAGACCATAGCCAGACATATTTCTTTTAGCTCAGCGTTCATATGATTTTATTTTAAGGCATTTTATTTTATATTTTATAAAATTATATATATATATATATATATATATATATATATATATATATATATAAAATAAAATTTTATTTTATTTTATATTTATTTTATTTCAAGGTATTTAATTTATTTTTTCAAGGCATTTGCATACTGCTTTTCCCGTATCTCAAAGAAGTTGCCACAATGGGAGAACAAGTGTAAGATCTTTCACTTTAGCAACCCTGTGTAAGATGTCTTATGTAGAGAGACTCAGGCAGCTCAATCTAAGGCTTGACTCAGCACCCCCACACATGTGTGGACATAAAAGCAGCACTGCTCCGCCATTCCCTATGGACTTTTGGAGGAGAGCTATGCTGGCGCCAGAGCTCAGCAAGATGAGGCGCCGCCACTGCCAAGACTACCCGCCTACCGTTCTCTTGACAACCCTGCCCATACCAGCCAATGGCTTCACCATTCCCCTGACAGGTGGCTGAAGGGTGAGAAGCGGTGCAGCCAATGGGGAGGCCGCAATCTCTGCTGCCCACCAACACGCCGTGAGAAATAGGTTCCTCCTCCCTGAAAAGTGGAACTAGAAAGGTGGCAAGGGTCACATTTGCAGTCTGCAGCACTTGGGATCAGCCCCCAGGTTCAAGAGAGGCGGGGGGGGGGACGTTCTTCAATAAGTGACAGGAATGCTCATTGGAAACCACACGAGAGGCCAGAAGGCCCATTGGAGGTGATGGGAGTGAAAAGCGCCCACAGACGTGTGGCAGCACCTTTTGAACACATCATTGCATCATAAAGATGTGAGAAGAATGTGGGTTGGACCTAGAGAGCCATTCTCTGGTCCTGGGGTGACGCCCCCCCAGAGTGGACTGATGGCCTACAGAAGCAGAGAAACTGCTCCGGGGGCCATCATCCAACCCCTCCCTGTGCCAGATTTCCCAAGCCCATCCCTGCCTCTGCAAACAGTGGAAAGGAGGGTGGTCCATCCTCCTGGAGGAGAAGCCCTGGAGATCCCAAGATGTTGCTCCACATCCCCCGCCTCCTGGCAGCAACCTCCCCCTTCCCCTGTATGCAGTGGTCATCGGCCTGGCTTATCAGATGCCAGCAGCTCTGTCTGTCAGTGGATGAAAGTCCTCAGTGATGAAAAGACATCCTGATTGGCGGGGGGGAGGGGTTGCGGGGGCTACTGTCATTGGAAGGCAAGCAAGCAAACAGACAGGCAGTTTGTTGGGTTCTTTTAACACATTTTATTAAACTGGAAAAGGTGAAGATGTTCTCTGCACATGTGTCTTGCCAATGTCCCTTGGCAGGAAAAAGAGCAAAGGCAGTTTGTGCAGCAGTCAGAGCAGCAAAATCCATCCCTCATTCTGCCCTTGCAAGGGCAAGGTTGAGATGCACGCTACCTTGGGAAACTGCTCCTTGGGCTGGACCTGAATGGCACTCGAGGAGGATCACCGGGGGCTGAAACAGTCATGCTCCTTAGTCTCCCAGATGAGTTGTGACCTGCCTGCAAGGGAAACAGACACATGGTGCAAGTGACAGCCCAGTCCACAGCCAAGGCCAAGCCCAATCTGCATTCTGGTAGGGTGCCCATGGTTTGGAGCAGCAGCAGCAGCTCCACTGGTGCAGCTTGCAACCAGATGATGCATGACCCTCTTATTGGGATGGTCTTATCCTGTGAAGGAGATGGTCTTATCCTGTGAGGGAGAAAGTCAAGTGGCTGAGCACCCTCCATCAACAGGGAGTTACAAACACCCAGTCAACCCGACCTGTAGCCTCACTTCCTTCTCTGCTGGAATGGGCTGTGGCTGAGGGAGTCTGAATAGAGCCCCCGGATGGGTAGCTGCCCTCCAATGGCTGCATCAAAAGCAGTTTTCTGGGCAACTGTTTTTGTGGCAGGCAGGCGCTGCTGCTGCCCACCGCCCACCAGTGATCCTCACCTGTAGAGGCTGGCATTTGGGAGGATTCAGGTGGGGAAGCAGCTGGCACAAATCAGTGAGCCAGAGTCGCTGCCACCTCAGCTCCTTCTTACCTGTCAGTGCTCCCTTGCCCCCTCCCAAGCTCAGACTCTGGAGTCAGATAAGCTGCAAAGGGACTTGGGTGGTTGTTGTTAGTCAGACATTCTGGACTTTGCTCTTCTTCCCTCGAGTGAGTGCAAACTGCAAAGTGCTACCAGTTTTCTGCAACGTCTCCCCCAGTGCACTCATGGTCCACCACTGTGAGTGCCCATTCTCCTGCCTTGCGCACATAGTCCTCACAGAAGGGGGCTGCTGGGCAGAGCCTCTGGACCCCTTCCTACTTACCTGAGTATTGGTGGCACAGCCAGAGGTTATGTAGGGTGTGTGGGCAGCTGACTGGGTGTGGGGAGGGGGGCTTGCCCACCCCAGAAGTGCATACGGATTGGTCCCTGCAGCAGTTGCCATCCTATGCCCCATTCAGGCCATGTGGGTAGGGCTGGGCGCTGGGAGGGTGGTCTGAGTTTTCCTGTTCAATGGGCACCTATGGGCTGTGCCTTCTTTTCTCGTGGCATAACTTGCCACCTCTGAAGGGGGCGTTCCCGGGCCTGGAGTGGCTTTGGAAGCTGGCTAACTCATGGCCCATCCCCTGTCCCACCTCCTCTGGCACAGGAACTTGCACCACACTTCCATCTCCACCTGGCTGCCAAGTGTGCCCGCTGGCGGCAACCCATCTGTAGTAGTATGCCTTGGGCGGGCACCAGTGGAGAGGGGGTTACATCCATGTAAGTGCCATTTATGACAGTGTAAACCTTAGTTCTCTCCCTGTGGACTTTCCACCCCCTCGCTTAGGACTGCACTGTTCATAATTCAGCCAAAAGCCTTTCATTTTTTCCTAAGGAATGTTAAAGAAGCCATGATGCTGGCTTTTATGGACAGCTTGTTCCACTGAAATGGGCTACAACAGAAAAAGCCCTCATTTGCTGTAGATCTCACCTTCCTCATAAAGGGAACAATCGATAAACACAATTGGGAGGAGTGGAGCACGCTTGTTGGCTCATAACTAATGTAATTAATAGATCCATCAAAATATTATGTACTGTTTAAGGTTGTATTGAGGTTAGTTACTTTAGCTGGAAACTGGAGACAAACATAGAAAGTTGCCCAAGCAAAAGAAGACTCAAACCCACTCTGGAGGTGTCATACTACCACCAACAGGGACCAATATTCTACTCACATATTTGAAGAAGGCATATCAGTAGTTGACCTGTGGGCTTGTGCTCAGGATTCTCTTTGAAAAGCTGTTACATTCCCTTCAGCGAGTAAACCCTAAAGCACACTAAAATCCAAAGAATGGCAGATTGTTGGCTTTAAAATTAGTTTTACTTACATAGCAAAATAAATGCTACATATTTGTGTCTGGAAGCAGGAGGGATTCCTATATAAAGTGGCGTTTTCCATTTCATCCATGCTGTACAACACAAATCAAAAACCAAAGTCACTGACAATAATCTGAAAGATGAGTCTTCACAGCAGATTATTTCATAGGTATTTACAGCACTATAAATATCTCATGAAAAACCTTTGAAGTCAGACACGTATAATTACAGGACATGCTAGGGAAAGAACAGTAGCATTGAAGGCTGCAAAGAAAATGTTTTAAAAAAACCCAACAACCCAAAAAACCCCAACAACCCTGGACAATCCTTTATTTGCTCTTATACCAAAAAGAAAGAAAAACATTTCAGGGGGGACACTCTGTTTTGCAGAAGCTAGTTATCAGTTTCAAAACTGCTAAAAAAGATACACAACTTCATATTAAATATATACTGGCAACATTGTAACAGATTATGTGAAAAAAGCAGGAAAAGAAAAAAGTTTGCAGAGATAGAAGATGAAAGAAAAGTCAAGTTATCATGCCAAAGGCGATACTAACATTAGTTTTAAAAACCCTGCTGTGTGTATAAATTGTCTTTCAATTTTCTCAGAATTTGTCTGCATCCTACAAACTAGATTCCTTGACTGACTGGCACATAATTTTGTTTGGGACTTTGATGTATTCGTTATTGATACTAAGTGTAGAGAAATGGCATAAAATGTGCAGTTTTAGAATATTCAAACAGAAGTAGACATAGTTGATTAGAATGGAGAAAACACAAAGCTTAGACATACTGATGATTTGTATTTTCCCCTTTTTAGGTTGGCATGATTTGGTTATGGTCCAGTGGCCTGATGTCTGGGATGGGTCCATGTGAAACTTATGAATAATAACTGCACTTATATACCACTCTTCTGGACAGATTAGTGCCTCATTCAGAGCAGTGAACAACGTCAATGTTGTTATTATCCCCACAATTCAGCTGGGGCGCTAGGACTGAGAGGAGTGGTTTACTGGAGAACAACTACTGAGCTGGTGGCAGTACTGGAAGAGAGAGTGTGGATTCACGACCCAACCACTTAACCACTATGCTTTGCTATGAACGAATTTATCAGATTTATCTGTCCTAGAAAACAGGGTTTTTTGTTTTTTTAGGAACTGCCTATGACTTTAGTGATGGACCATAAGTTACTCCACTAAGGCAGTCTTTTAGGGCAATCCTTCATGTTTGGCATTCACTTCCGCAACAGAAACATTTTCAAAGAACTCGGGGACCTGTCAATAGTCCGTATATACACAGCCCAAGAACAGCATTGACAGATATTGTAACTGGAAGAGATCTCAGTATTGTCTGAAATACTGGTGATCAGCAGGACAACAACCACATTCGATTTATATACGACCCTTCAGGATAAATTAACATCCAGAGCAGTTTACAAAGTAAGTTATTATTGTCCCCACGACAATCACCCTGTGGGTGGGTGAGGCTGAAAGAGCTCCGGGAATCTGTGACTGACTCAAGGTCACCCAGCTGGCTTCAAGCGGAGGAGTGAGGAATCAAACCTGGTTTTCCAGATTAGAATCCCGCTGCTCTTAACCTCTACACCAAACTGGATCGATGATGTGAAGAAGGTTCCCCATCAGTAACACCAGGCTAGTGAGACCAAAACGAATTGCAAACTATACCAAAGCTAGATATCAACTGGAGTATCCTTACAGCCTCATTTGGTCTCTAAAAATAAAATATAAACCTGTTTCTCCAACAAGTGTATTTTAGTATCATCTTTTCTCAAAGTTCCCTTTCATACTTCTCCCTTGAAATGATTTAATTGAACATAACTGTTAAAATACTGCCCTAAACTTACAACGTAAGTAGGAGCAAAGAAGGAGCTTTAGATCCTACCTGTCTTCAGTTTATTTACATTTTAATCTTCCTCCAAAGAACTGAGTGGCACAGACATTCTCTCCCCTCTATTTTATGTCCACAGCAGCTCCCGTAGGGTAGGTTATACTACTGATTAGCCCAAGGTCACCCTGTGAGGGCTCAGCGGATATTTCACTGCCCCCAGGTCCTAGTCTGACCATTGTAATTACTACACTAGTTAAAATATATAGATACTCAAGTATATAGATACATTTTCCCTTCACAGAAGACTGAGAGATCATATGACTGATGCTGGCTATATTATTTTCTCTCCCCAGAGTCTCTGATAGGGAGCTGTCTGAAGAAACACCCGACTGTTGCCCATGCAGTGGTTACAACTTTCCTCTCTCCTCCCGTAAGGAAGGGCAGACCTCCCCTTTGTCAGAAAGGCATCACCTTTACTTTCAGCTCCTATTTCCCCTCCACCACACCCAATCAGATTCATCTGGCTTTTAAACTGAACCACTTTCTTTCAGGGTGTGGTTCTAGTAAGTAAGTAAGTAATTTATTATTACAGCACTTGGCCAGTACGTTAACCATAAAATTTAAGTGCACATTTTACAACCATTTGAAACATGAAGCATATAAGTATATACAATTTAAAAACATAATTTCCTAATATCTATCAAAATTTGTAAAAACCAGGAAGTCAGCATAGTTCTAAGCAAGCAACTGAAATGGAGGCCTAGGCTCTAATGGGCTTTAACGACCAGAGCACAAAATTTCGCTATCTGGTGTAATACAGTAAAATCGGAGTTTGACAGCAGTTTCTCTAATTTTTTCTTATCCGAATGTTCAGAGATACCATCCAGAAAGGGAATAATAAATCTCATACGTGCTTCCTTATAGAAAGGGCATCTCAGGAAAACATGTTCCTGGGTTTCGACCTCCCCAAGTATGCAAGGACATAGTCTCTCATTCCAAGGAATCTTGTTAAATCTGCCATCCAGAACAGCAGAGGGTAAGGCAGAACATCTGGCCAAAGTAAGCGCTCTCCTGAGATTATTTACCTCCAGAATGGATAAATAAGAAGCAGGTGCAGAAATATATCTGTTACTAGGAGGAGCTATAAAAGCAGGAGTGCCTTGTAAGTCGGATTGTCGTTCAATATCATCTATCCTTTGCCTAACCATTTGCCTTGCTTGATCGCTTCCCATCATGAGAAGTACTTGAGGGGAAAATCCTATTGCCCTGATTTTCTGTCTAGTGGCAATCATCCACTTGGACTGAAAATCATCAGTTAAGATTAGGGGTAATAAACCACAAGGATTTAAATTTATCCTTATCCATAGGAAGATGGAATGCAGGGTGATCTTTGCTTCAACTTTCTGCATGCCAGTCTCAAGGCGAACCATTGCATTAGAAACACACTTTGGAACTTGAAGGACCGCTCTCAAAAATTTCGATTGAACTAACTCTAAAGGTGCAAAACAAGAAGTTGGTGGTCCAAGAAGTGACCCGTATAACATCTGAGTTAGTGATTTGGCCCTAAACAATTTTAAGGCTGCCGGCACAAAATATCCCCCTGAAGTGCGGAAGAACTTCAGTATACTTTGAGCAGATCTATCTCCCACACATGCTGATGCATGACTATGCGCGACCTTGGATCCTGAAGCTTGGATAATCATTCCGAGATAACGATAATGAGTAACCTGCTCAAGAATATGGCCATTTATACTCCAATTTCTACTTCGAGGTCTCTTACCGAAGGCCATCACCTTCGTCTTTTGATAATTAATGTCCAGTTTGTAGGTATTACAATAACTGGCAAATCTCTTGAGTGTTCTCCTTAAACCAATAGGAGTTCTAGAGAAAATGACCGCATCATCCGCGTACAGGAGAATGGAAATGGGACGCTGTGCCAATTTAGGCGAGTGGAGATCAGCCCCATTTAGATGGTCCACCACATCATTGAGATAAAAGTTAAAAAGAACTGGGGCTAACATACACCCCTGCCTAACTCCTTTAAAAGTGGGGATTTTATCTGTTAAATGTCCCTGACCAGTACATCTCACCCTCAATGAGGTTTGTTCATGAAGAACACGTATAAGAGCTAAGAGCCTCCTGTCTATAGTAGAGGCTTCTAATTTGTTCCAAAGAATAGATCTGGAGATGGAATCAAAGGCCGCTTTAAGATCAATAAAAGCTGCATACAGGGAGGATGGTCCCTTACCAGAATATTTTTCAATGAGGTGCTGGAGTATGAGACAATGGTCCATTGTAGATCTACCCTGCCTAAACCCAGCTTGTTCCTGGACCATTATATCATCCTGCTCCAACCACGATGTAAATTTTTCCAGGAGATGTTTGGCATAAAGCTTGCTGATGACACTTAGTAAACTTATAGGCCTATAATTTGCGGGGTCTTTTCTACTGCCTTTTTTAGGGTGTGGTTCTAGCCATGGGAACTTTCATTGAAGCATGACACCTAGAAACACAAAACTGAAGTCCAGTGGCACCTTAAAGATTTACAACATTTACTCAAGTATGAGCTTTCATGAGTCAGAGCTTAATTCTTTAGATATATGGGGAAGAACATAATTTTTCTCATTATTACAGAAAATTATGGAAGCTAAGAGAGAAAGTAGGAGGAGCTGAGTAGAAAGAGAGGCTTAGTATAATAAATCAAGTGAGAGTGTTCCTGTGGGACTAGAGTGTCCACTGGGGGTCTCCCAGAATCACAACTGATCTTCAGACTACAAAGATCAGTTCCAATGCAGGAAACAGCAGCTTTGGAGGGTGGACTTTATGGCATTACTAGAGGATGAGGGAGCAGCTCCTTTCCAGGTCCAGCTGAGAGCGGAAATAAGGAATAATCCAGTTTTAGAATAATTTTCTGATTCCCCACACCCCTAAAATGGGAGAGAAGAAAGATGGTGATAAACTAGAGCTTGTTGAGCCCAGGGAAAATATGTGTGCTTCTTGTGGCCAGCAGGCCCTGCTCATGGAAGGGAAAAACAATAATCTATTTCCTATGTAAAATTCTAACCCAGCTTGCTGGCAACAGGAGGAGCATTTGTCCAGAAGAAAACTACTCTCCCATGCCAGTTAAGAACTTGCCTCTAAGCCAAACCTTCTACACAAATCCATCAAGTTAACCACCAAATCTGTAAGTTCCCATGAGTAAAAAAGAACAGTATGACAACTGTTTATACATTTGCTGCAATGTTTGTCTAAGTTCTCCACAGAGCAAAAAACTTTTGCCTGTACAATGGAAAATGAGAAATAAATGTTAAACAGCTGCTAAGGACTTCCTAACAGGAAAAATAACAATAACAATAAAATCCCCCAAAAGATAAAAAAACATAACCAAACCTTAATTGGAATACTGAACTTTCATTGTTTGCCAAATTTCGATAAGGTGTAACTGAAAGAGAGAACATTCAGAGGAAAGAAGGGATATCTATGTAAGATAGATGAAGGGAAAAATAAAAGAACTAGGTATGTTTTTAAGCCTCAAAGCACAAGGTAATTACCAAAATATTATAGAAAAATATAATCATTTGCACACATTAATATTAATAATATGTAATATATCTTGCTTTTCTTCTACCATGAAACTCATGCATTTATGGACAACATCCTGGCATGCTCCTCTTTGATTTCATAGTCACCTAAACTTAATTTCATAATACCATTTTTTGGTATTTTATTACCATCTTTGGATTTAGAAATTCCTCCAAACAGATAAATGTCCTGAAAGAAGGAAGGAAACCTATAGCAATAGTAACAAATTGGGCATTCAACATTTCATCAGTTGTTTTACTTTTCTGCAGAGAAAGTATTATTGGTTTTTAAACCAATTAAAGGAATCCTCCTGAGGAACAATTAGTGTACCAAACTTACATACTATTAAAACTTGGACTGAGTAGATAGTATAAGGACTACAGGTCCATGCTTCAGGAAAAGTAGTTATCTGCTAATTTGAGTTCCTTTACCGGTATAAAAGACAGGTTGTTCTAAACTCTTTTCATCATACCAATACTCAGGGGATAGTTTGATTGCTTCAAACTTTTGATGTCTGGAAGTCTGCTATAGATCTTTGTCTTGCTCCAGACACTTCTAAAACAAAAGAGACATATGTGGACTGTTACTTCTGCTTACCTTGCAAATGTCCAATGTCAGCTAATTAGCATTCTGCTAAAACCCGCAGGATTGGAAGGCAGTTTACATTGCTGCTTATCGAAATGACAGGTATGGCATGGCAAACCAACAGGGAGACTTCTGCATACCTGGGCCCCATAAACGTCAAAATCACATTTCCATAACACTACCAATGAAATTCTTCTAAGCAACAGACATTAGGGGGGAAATGATGGATGAGAGATTGCCTCCCCCTCACACAAAAAATCCCTTAATACTTTACCATCCCCTGGATTGAAGGCTAACATTGGGAGGGATAGTGAAGGACTTCATTTTTCCTTGACGTCTCCTCATCATTCCTGAAGTTTCAAAGCAACTTTGCTCCCTACTAGTTTCCTCAATGCAATGGAAAATATTCAACTGCGAACCCCCCATTTTTTCCTGCTGTCACCCTCCTTTCATCTCTTTCAAGAAAAGTATGCAGATATCAAACTCACCCTCCGAGAGCATTTCCTTTATTATAACATCACTTTTAGAGAATGCCAGAGAGAAATTAGAGGGAAAGTTTGTGGAGTGGATTACTGTACAACCCTCCTGTTTCAGTGACAAAAAATTTGCATAGCTCAGCGATCCCCAACTTTTTGAGGATGTGGGCACTCTTGTTATTCTCATACAGAGTGGTGGGTACAACCACAAAATAGCTGTCAGAGGACTTGGAGCCAACCACAAAATGGCTTCCACAAGAAGCAAAGCCAACCACAAAATGTCAGGGAGTGAAGTTATGCATAACATTAATAGTAACTTGTCAATATTTCAGGTAGAAATGCTGCTTAAAAAGATACCTTTTAAAATAAATACATTGTTTAAAAAACATTTTCTTGCATACACATAGCTTATCTTTTGCCACACAGTGAAGATCCTTGTGCTGTGGTGGCACCTGCTGCCAAAGGAACGTTTGTAAAATCTGCACAGCCAATCAGACAGCTCTCGAATGACTAGTCAGAAGCCCTGCTGGGTAAAAGCCCCATCTGACCTTGCCCACTTTCTAAAAACACTTGACAGATGCCAGGAAAGGTATCAGCAGGTGCCACATTACTGATCATTAGCATAGCTTTAATGTTCGTTTGGGGTAGGAGTTACTAGAAAATACATAAGAAAGTCTGGCCTCTCCATTAACTGACTTATTATTATTTTCATTCATCATCAATGTACATTGCACTGACCACAGTAATATAGGGATAGATACCCCAAACCTCCTACTCTGGGTGCTGATAACAGCCACTCAATCAGTCAGGCAGGTAGGACACACTTCTGTTTTGCTTTGTGAGACTGAAAGCTCTACCTTTCCAAGGCCTCAGCTTTCCAATCTCTGGGCTCATTCTGGGGTGTACCCACGTTCGGGTCATGAATTCCAGACTCAGCTTAATTAAAGGTATAGTTTATTAGCTTTAAGGGTTGTTGCAAAAGGATAAAGCACTCAAAAACAGGCAACCGATGTAAAACTAAGAAGCCTTACTTCTAACGAAACTAACTAAACTTAACTAAAATCTGCCTATCTAAAACTTAAGCACTTGCTACCTTAAGCATCTCTAATTGGCATCCATTTGTTGTTCATTTTACCCATCTGGTAGAAAGCCCCCTCCATGCCTAGTTGGTCTGGAATCGGGACATGCCGAGGAAGAAAAATAAAGAAGAGTGTTAGGTGTACTGGGAAGCCTTCTTTTCTAGAACTCAGTGCATCACCTGGCACTAAAGAGCCAATCAGGGCCAAGCTTTTAATTAGCTTTACAGCTGTGAGAACATCCAGGGACATGTTTCCATTGAATTATGTAGTACAGCACCTCCACCCCCTGCTTCCATTTGGAGTCCAAAATGAGTTCAACCTCCTGAGGAGGCTGTTCATCTATGAAGATAGGAGGTGGGGCCATGGGGTCATGGTGCCAGTTGTCAGGTCTAGGGTCTTTCCTGAGGAGGCTGAAATGGAAAACTGGGTGCACATGCCTCATATTTTTGGCAGGTCTAGTTCAACATCATTGACCATACGGTTTACTCTGAAAGGACCCAGATATCTCCATCCTAGTTTTTTGCTGGGTTGTGCTCCTTTCAGATTCTTTGAGAACATATAACACTGGCTCCCACCTTCAGGTCCCAAGGGGGTGAACATTTCTTATCAACTTGAAGACTGTAGTCATGTTTGGCCCTCTCCAACATTTGTTTTATTACATCCCATTGTGATGAAATTGTAGTCCACCAGTCCTTCAAATCGCCCCCCCCTTCACATATGGGTCTGTGCCTAGCATTGACAGAAGCTTTCCTTCAAAGCCCTAAGTCACTTGGATGGGCATTTTCCCCATGGAACTGTGTAGGCTGTTATTGTAGCAGTATTCTGCATAAGGTAAGAACTCTATCCAGTCATCTTGATCTCAGGAACTGTTCCAGTATATGATTAGTGTGTTCTTTTTGTCCATCTGTCTTTGGATGATAACTGGAGCTTAAGCCCTTCTCAATTCCTGTTACCTTCATAAGCTCCCACCAAAAGTTGGCAACAAATTGACCTCCCCCCTATCGGAAATTATCTTGTTTGGAAAAGAGTGTAAATGTACCAAATTCTGCATGAACAGGTTGGCGAGTTTCTTTGCGGTGGGGAGTTTGGAGCAGGGGATGAAATGTGCTTGTTCGGAAAATAAATCAACAATGACCAAAATGACAGTTTTGCTTGATATTTGTCTGTAGCCGCCAGTCCTAGCAATGTTCCATTTTACATACCCTGCAGAATTGTAATAGATCCTGCAGGGTCTGGATCTCAACTAGAGATGGGCACAAACAGAAAAAAAAACAACTAACATGATGTTTGTTGTTTGTTGCCATCCATGAACAGGGACTCACGAACAACCACGAACATGGCCCTGTTCATGAACATGTTCGTGGTTGGCTGTTCGTGGGGGCCAGCAGGCTTTCCTCCAGTCATCCAAGTCAAGATCCCTACTGCACCACTCCCAGAAACCTTACCTGAGCAGACCACAGGAAAGGTACCAATAATAAATAATAGCTTGGCCCCAGAGCCTGGCAGCAGCCCTGGAACTTGAAGGGGTATATCCCTATCCCATCACACACAAAGAAAATTCAAGCTCCAATGCACTCCCTCTATCAAAATGCCAACAGCAACTCTCTCCCTCTCCACTGTCTGCAAACTAAGCCAGAGTTGGGAGTCCCCCTCCCCCCTGCTCTTTGCTCCCTTGTAACAAATTTGGAGCTCCACACTTGAAAGGAAGACCTGCCTATCAAGCTAAATTGGGCTTAGATTGGGGTTTCCAGGGCAACAGTGGGAGTTCAGACAGAGTTCAGACAATCCTTGCCTAAGGGCCAAGCTACACATGACGAATGACACTTGAACAGCAAGTGTATTTCTCCCTGTTCACTTGCCCTCCACTCAATCCACTTGCCGTTCAAGTGTCATTCATCATGTGTAGCTTGGCCCTAAGTTGCCAAGAGAATTGATTGCAGGTGCAGACTGTCTGGCTTGATGAACAACAATGAACAGCAACGAATGAGGCTTGCAATGACCACCCGTTAGTTTAGAATGGGGCCTCATGAACAGCTTGTTCACGAACAGCAGATTGGACTGTTTGTGGCTTTTTTTTGTTCGTATCACTGTTCCTGCCCATCTCTAATCTCAACTGGGAGAGTGTTCCACCAGGCTGGCACCAGAACTGAGAATGTTCTGGCTCTGGTTGAGGTCAAGCAGATATCCTTTGTACCAGGGACCACCAGAAGGTGCTGGCCAGAGGAACACAAAGCCATTTGGGGGACATAAGGGAGGAGACAGTCTTGTAGATATATTGGACCCAGTCTGCTTAGGGCTTTAAATGTCATAACCAAAAATAAAACATCATTCCATTGAACAGTGTGTCTCATAGCTCATTAAAAAGAAACATTGCTGGAACTGAACAAAAATAAAAATCTATGTGATAAAAGACAGAAAAGAAAGGGTCATTGTGAAGGCTCTTTTTTTTATATGTAGAGCACTTAGCCCAGCAACCTTGTAGCAGATTTAGGACACATCATGGCAGGCTTCTAGTTAGGCCTTATATTCAAGATGGTATCCTCGCCTGAAGGTTTTTTAACTCCAATGAACACCACTAAATGTTGCTAATTCTGAAATATTATTCAATTCTGCATATTTCTCCCTCATTAGAAAGTCTGGGAACTGAACAGTCAGCTACCTTTTTGAAGACCCCATCTGAATCCAACAGTTGCAGGGAGTTAGAAGTCCCTTGGCATTGTCAAAAGGACATATTGGTCCACCTTCCTCATCTAACATAATTAGGAAGGGGAAAGGAGAAATTCTACACTGGGCCTCTGACTCTTGCTGCTCTGAGGAAACAGCAAGTAGCCCTCCCACTTCAGAGGAAACAGGACAAAACTGAGGAAAGTTTTTCCACAGCACAATTTTAAGCTTCTGAATGTCCCATCTCCTGTTGAGGATGGAGTTACCCTTCTGAAGACACTTCCCACTTCTAAAGGTTAAAAAAAAAAAGAAAATGTTCTGAGTTTGCATTTCATTTATGCAAAGTGATGTGTATCTTATACTGAGAGTAGATTTTTGGATTAAACCCTCTATGTAGATTTTGAAAGCTGCAATCTGCCATGTGAAGTAACAGGTATGGCTAGTTGATTGTAGGTATCGGGCACAATGAATGAGTTGCTGAACCCTTAAAAAATCCTTCTCTTTGGAATTGCCCTTTAAAAACATGTTACTGTAATAATCCTTCCCACTCTAAGAAGCAATGGAAGTTATGTTTCTACAATAATGTGAACTGTGATTTATTGTCGAAGGCTTTCACGGCCGGAGAACGATGGTTGTTGTGGGTTTTCCGGGCTGTATTGCCGTGGTCTTGGCATTGCAGTTCCTGACGTTTCGCCAGCAGCTGTGGCTGGCATCTTCAGAGGTGTAGCACCAAAAGACAGAGATCTCTCAGTGTCACAGTGTGGAAAAGATGTAGGTCATTTGTATCTACTCAGGAGGGGTGGGGTTGAGCTGAGTCATCCTGTAAGAGTTTCCCAGGGTGTGGAATGCTAATGGCGGGAGGCTTCACTGTATCCTGAGGAGGTTCTTTTGCATATGGATTGGTACTTGATGTGCTAATCTTCTCTGCAGGGCTATTGTCGGGGATAGAATGTTTTGTTAGCCTGCTGTTTTTCAGAACTGGAAACCATGCTCTGTTCATTCCACATCTGATCACATGCTCTGTTCATTCCCATCTGATCAGTAATTCCTTTGATATATGGCAAAAACACTTTTCCTGTAGGAGACTGTTTTTCCTTGGTTGTTTGATTCATCCTGGGTTTGATTGCTCTTCGGATGATGTAACAGCCTTATTCCACCATTGTCTGACAACCAGTTACTTCCAATGGGACAACGAATTCTATGAACAGATGGATGGGGTGGCCATGGGGGGCCCACTCAGCCCAGTTATAGCAAACTTCTACATGGAACATTTTGAAAAAACAGCTCTAGAATCAGCACCCCACAAACCTAGTGTATGGTTCCGGTTTGTGGATGATACATTTATCATTTGGAGCCATGGGGAGGAAGAATTGATGGGGTTTTTGAATCATCTCAACAACATCCACCTGAACATACAATTCACAATGGAGAAAGAAATCAAGGGAAAACTCCCATTCCTGGATACCTTGGTCATCCACAAAGCAAACTTTCAGTTAGGTCACAAGGTCTACAGGAAACCAACTCACACTGATCGGTACTTACACAAAAACTCCAATCACCACCCCCGACAGAAAAGAGGCATAATGAAAACATTAGTGGATCGCGCAAGATGGATATGTGAGCCGCACTTTCTCAATGAGGAAATTAATCATCTAAACCATGCACTTCAGGCAAATGGCTACTCCAGAAATGAAATCCGAAGAGCAATCAAACCCAGGATGAATCAAACAACCAAGGAAAAACAGTCTCCTACAGGAAAAGTGTTTTTGCCATATATCAAAGGAATTACTGATCAGATGGGAAAGCTTATGAAAAAGCATAACCTTCAAGCAGCAGAAAAGATGATACTAAAATACACTTGTTGGAGAAACAGGTTTATATTTTATTTTTAGAGACCAAATGAGGCTGTAAGGATACTCCAGTTGATATCTAGCTTTGGTATAGTTTGCAATTTGTTTTGGTCTCACTAGCCTGGTGTTACTGATGGGGAACCTTCTTCACATCATCGATCCAGTTTGGTGTAGTGGTTAAGAGCAGCGGGATTCTAATCTGGAAAACCAGGTTTGATTCCTCACTCCTCCGCTTGAAGCCAGCTGGGTGACCTTGAGTCAGTCACAGATTCCCGGAGCTCTTTCAGCCTCACCCACCTCACAGGGTGATTGCCGTGGGGACAATAATAACATACTTTGTAAACTGCTCTGGATGTTAATTTATCCTGAAGGGTCGTATATAAATCGAATGTGGTTGTTGTCCTGCTGATCACCAGTATTTCAGACAATACTGAGATCTCTTCCAGTTACAATATCTGTCAATGCTGTTCTTGGGCTGTGTATATACGGACTATTGACAGGTCCCCGAGTTCTTTGAAAATGTTTCTGTTGCGGAAGTGAATGCCAAACATGAAGGATTGCCCTAAAAGACTGCCTTAGTGGAGTAACTTATGGTCCATCACTAAAGTCATAGGCAGTTCCTAAAAAAAAAAAATCCCTGTTTTCTAGGACAGATAAATCTGATAAATTCGTTCATAGCAAAGCATAGTGGTTAAGTGGTTGGGTCGTGAATCCACACTCTCTCTTCCAGTACTGCCACCAGCTCAGTAGTTGTTCTCCAGTAAACCACTCCTATCAGTCCTAGCACCCCAGCTGAATTGTGGGGATAATAACAACATTGACGTTGTTCACTGCTCTGAATGAGGCACTAATCTGTCCAGAAGAGTGGTATATAAGTGCAGTTATTATTCATAAGTTTCACATGGACCCATCCCAGACATCAGGCCACTGGACCATAACCAAATCATGCCAACCTAAAAAGGGAAAAATACAAATCATCAGTATGTCTAAGCTTTGTGTTTTCTCCATTCTAATCAACTATGTCTACTTCTTATGAAAAAGCATAACCTTCAAGCAGTGTTCAGACCCACCCGAAAAATACAACAGATGCTACGATCAGCAAAAGACAGTAGAGACCCCCTCACCTCTGCAGGAGTATACCGTATACCCTGCAGCTGTGGACAAGTTTACATCGGGACCACAAAGCGTAGCATCCAGACAAGAATAAAAGAACATGAAAGACACTGCAGACTTGGATAACCTGAAAAATCAGCAGTGGCTGAACATAGCCTAACGCAAACAGGGCACAGTATCTTATTCCAGGACACCAAAATACTGGACAACACTTCCAACTACTTTGTCAGACTGCACAGGGAAGCCATTGAAATTCACAAGCATAAGCAAAACTTCAACAGGAAAGAAGAAACCTTAAGAATGAACAGAGCATGGTTTCCAGTTCTGAAAAACACCAGGCTAACAAAACATTCTATCCCCGACAATAGCCCTGCAGAGAAGATTAGCACATCAAGTACCAATCCATATGCAAAAGAACCTCCTCAGGATACAGTGAAGCCTCCCGCCATTAGCATTCCACACCCTGGGAAACTCTTACAGGATGACTCAGCTCAACCCCACCCCTCCTGAGTAGATACAAATGACCTACATCTTTTCCACACTGTGACACTGAGAGATCTCTGTCTTTTGGTGCTACACCTCTGAAGATGCCAGCCACAGCTGCTGGCGAAACGTCAGGAACTACAATGCCAAGACCACGGCAATACAGCCCGGAAAACCCACAACAACCATTGAACTGTGATTATTCTTTGAAACAAAAAAACTATCCTCATTATTCTGGCAGCTGTTCTTGAGCTGATGTACTTTGTCTCATGCCATTTGCTACTGCTGCTGTCTGGTATCAGGTATGTTATTGAAACACTTTGAAATAAATCTCTAGAGTGCTGCAGCATCAAGTGCCTCCTAAATTGCTGAGATATGGGCAAGGATAGTTTAGATGCTAACATAGTTGGGTCCTGAACAATGGACTGTCAATGGGTTCTTGATTCTTGATCTGTCCTCTCCTTCAATGTATCTGTTCTATGCTCAGTCCTGTCCTACTGAATCCTGCCCACATTCCCAACTCCCTTTCCTACCTCCTGGCCACATTTCCTGTGTGTGGCTGCCCTGTTCTCTCTCTGCCTTTCTCAAATCCCATCCTAATGGCAAACCATTTCCCATGCTTGTAACTGATTTTTCAGATCCATTTTTTCACAGTTAGCAACTGTCTGCTGTGTCTACTTGGCCTAATCCCTGGCACCAAAAATTACTGCTGTGCATTACAGTGGGAGCAAGAAAACTATGATTATATGTTAGTACCAGTCAAACCCTTATTTCCAGCTGCAATAGCGTTCAGTTTCCTGGTTCCATTGTCATACATAAGAACGGAGCACTGACTCTCAAAAGCTCATACCCTGGAAATCTAGTTGGTCTTTAAGGTGCTACAGGACCTGAATCTTGCTCCTCAGGAAAAGTTTCCTTTCTACAGAATGTTCAGCTATTAAAATTTGAATAGGTTTATTACATCTTCAGAGATTAACCTTAGAAAGAATTTTTAGGGGCTGATGAATAAGAAAAAGACATTGCTTTCCCCAGAGTCAAATGGTTTCTTTCCCTGTAGTAAGCTATTGAACAATTATTGTATTCCATCACAATAACTGGTTCATCTATGGGATATGATTTTATAACTGGAAGAGTAGTCTCCTCCCCACCTCCAAAAACATGAAGCTTAATTTGTTAATTCTATAGTATACCTGTATTCTATTTATCACAGAAATTTGGTCCTAGAAGAAAGCCACAATCAATCATAGCAAAACCAAATTGCAATAAGAATTTTATGAATGCACATGCCAACACCAAGTTTTGTCCAAAGTCACTCACTTAATTTATTTTATTTTATTTGTTGTGTTTTTATCCTATTTTCAATTGAACTTTTTTACTCCTTTTGTGAGCAGCTAGTGTAGCCAAATTGAATCTTTAAGAAGTCTTCTCATGTTTACTTGTTTATTCGTAACAATACTTTCATATGCTTGTTTACAAAATAACAGACCCAAAGATTGTTTGTAAAAATTAAAAAGCACACACTTCTAGTACTTTACATAACTCCTCAAAACCCTGCAATACGGCAATCTCCTCTGCCTGTCTGGCTACTATATCACAAATTCTTTGAGGATGTGGAAAAATAGCTACTAATTTGTCATGTTTGCATTTTACACTTGCGCATTGTGTTTTCTAATGATTTTATGTTGGCTGCAATTTGTCATGTTCAAGTTTTCATGCATACTCCAGAGTAGTAATAAGAAAAGTGCTGCTCTTTGTGCTCTGAGAGAGCAAAGAATAATTTCCGAGTTTACATAAATTGGTATGAGTATTCTGTTATGGTGACATTATAGGGAGGTGTAATGAATCAGGTGAAAATCATGAAATTTGCACTGTGATTAGCTATAAGAACCATTTGATATAATTCAACACTCACATGAGGCAAGTAGCAGTTGTTCCTGGGCAAGCACCCAATGGAAGTGCTTTGGCAGCACCACACACATTGGTCTCTTCCTTTTTTTCTTTCCTAGCCTTAAAGGGCCCTGACTAGTGCAAATTTGTTCTGGCACTATGGGGAAATGGCTGCTTCCACATCTATTGTGCTATGCTGTAATAAGTGCCTTTTCACCCTCTCATTTTACTTCCTAAATTGCTTGCAAGGTACTCTTCTGCTTCAATGGCTTTTTCCTAGCTCATGCAGTATTGAACTTATACCTGCAGCGGCTATAAAGTATGGGAGCCATTCTAGAGTAAGACCATAATTTAAGAATGGTCTCATTGGATATGAGCAAGTTTAGCATATGGTCTCTATTAGTGGCCTGCCAGATGCTTCTGGAAAATTCACAAGAAGCCATTCCTGGGTCTTCCAGTTCCACTACCATAGAGTGAATTGGAGTATATTTTGTCTCTAAATATAGTTGTTCTGCTGTTAGCTTTGAGAGGGAATGCCATTGTGAGACAGTGGTGTCAGAGTGATTAGGACTGTTCAGATTTCCACTCAACCACGTAGCTGACTGGGTGACCTTTGAGCAGTTAACCCCTGTCAGCCTAACCTACCTCACAGGGTTTTTATGAGGATAAAATTGAGAGACGTAAGTTCTTTGGAATAGACATGCCATATTGGTGTGGTGTAGTGGCTGGAGTAACAGACTAGGATGTGGGAGATCTATGTTCTATTCTCCACTCTGCCATGGAAGTTTGCTGGGTGACCTTGGGCTAGTAACATACTCTCAGCCTCACCTACCTCACAAACGTACTTTTCACACTCGGATTTTAAAGTGTCTCTGTACCTGTTCCACGTCCCATGTTTGCAGGGGTTTTACACTTGCAAGGTAGTCATGGGACGCAGTGCTGCTCTTAGTCCGCAGTATCCTCAATTTTTCTCCCTGCTGACATATCATGATGTTAATTTTTAATCAGCTGCCCAGTCAGGGCTGACCTGATTAATGCCAGTGTGAACATTTTGCAGCGCCCCCTCCCTCTCCTTTTCCCTGGGAGCTGATTGGTTTGTGTGGAATTAACCACAGCCACCAAAGTCAACTATCTGAACTCCTTGTCCGCCATTTTTTTGGCCACTCTGCAGCCCTCCCAGCAAGCAAAGCAGGCTCGCAGCAACTCAGCTGGGGCAGCTGCTCTCCTCTGCAGCCCTCCTGTCAACCACCCACCCCAATCCAACTTTTCTCAGTGGTAAGGCAGGAGTTCAATTTGCATGGCACCTTTTTTTAAAAGTTTGAGCATATGTAGTCATGTTTCTATGTTACTACATCTTCTGACTGACAAGCCCCCCATACCCCCCTTCAGCCACCCACCCCCACCTATTCATCCTATGGGTAAGGCACAGTGCGGGGGAGCAGACTTATACCCACCCCAGCTCAGCTGAGATGCACCGAGCCATGGCTTGACTGGGCGCGCCTGCTTTTCTGCTCTGCGAGCTGCCCCAGCCAAGGCCTGGCTTGCTGCGTGCTCAGTTGAGCCAAGCCACAGCTTGGCGCCTCTCAACTGAGTGCACAGTGGGCAGGGGCTTGGCTGTGGCAACTCACAGAGCAGGAGAGTGGGCGCCCAGCCAAGCCATGGCTCGGGGCATCTCATCTGAGCTGGGGGTGGGTATGAGTCTGCTCCTTCCCACTGTGCCTTATCCCTGGGGAGGGAAGTCCTGCCTTACCCCTGGAAAGAGTGGAGTGGGGTGGGTGGTTGAAGGGGGGACATGGGGGGCCTTGTTGGTCAGAAGATGTAGTATCATAGAAACATTACTATACATGCTCAAAGTTTTTTTTAAAAAGATGCTGGGCAAATTGAAGTCCTCACTTCCCCCTGGGAAGAGTGGGGTGAGGGTGGGGTGGTTGAAGGGGGCATGGGGGCCCTTGTTGGTCAGAAGATGCAGTATCGTAGAAATGTTACTATGCATGCTTAAAGTTTTTTTAAAAAATGGTGACATGTACTGCAATGCTCTGAAAGACCGAAACTGAACAAAGGCTTCAAGGCAGATCTGAAAGGAATCACAAGAGGCCAAATCAAAACTGCTGGGAACAGTGTGAAAGGAGCCAGTACCAAGCTGAAGCCACTGTGATCGCCCTGGCTGCTCAAAAATGGTGCTTTAAACTATAAGTGTGAAAGGGGCCAGAGTTGTTGTGAGAAAAAAAATGAAGGACAGGAGATTGATGTAAGCTGCTTTGGGTCCTCATTGGGAGGATATAAATGAAGTAAAGAAGTTTAAAAATATAAGGGCATATATAGATCTATAAGAGACTTGGCCATATGTAGACATCATAAAACAATAGTGATTGCTTGGTAGTATCATCATAGGAGATACTGGAGTATTTTCCCATAAAATGCAAATCTGTATATAAAATTGAGCATTTTTGTGCATAACTAGATACAGAAAGCTCAGATCCAGGGGCATTTAATGTATAATAAAATGGGTTTATTCTCAGGAAATCATACGAAAAACTTCTTAGAAACTGCCTGTGGAATTAGAGCCCATATCTGAAAACTTCAATGTATCAGAGTCTAGAAGAAAGGAAAGGTGGTAAAAATTGTTTCCACAAACTTACTCTATTAACTCTTGGATTTTGGATTCAAGCCTTGGTTTCTAATGTTCTTCAGTTATTATCATGCATATTCTAGCCATAAATACCCATGAACTGGTATTTGTTGTTATATATTTATTACTTCCAGGAAGGATTTCTTTCTTTATAAAGTTATATTTGCACTCGTTATGGATCTAAGTTGCCTTGGTCAGTAAATGAGCATTAACTGAAAATGTTCCAGCTGAATTTTCTTAGGTGGATTTAGTTCTACTAACCTGTATTGAACATGTAGAGCTTTCCTGTACAACACACAGGCATAGATGATTTGCCCTACTACAGCTGAACCACACTTGAATGTCTGGGGTGCAATGTCTGCGGCTGTTACTTTCTGCCATATTAAAGAACCTGAAGATAAGAAAACAGAATCTGTGTTATTTTAACCATGGGAAGTAGATTTTTCCCCTTTCCTAACTCTGCTCCTTGCAGACAGTGTGATTCAAACATGGGTAAAATAAATATTATTACGCAGATGTGTTTCTTCTATTTAGCATGTCTCTAGCAAATTGCAGCATTTAAAAAAGGAATCTGGATCTTTTCTTCTCTCATCACCATTTCTGACAATATTTATACCAATTTTCCATAGAATACAACCTTCATTTCACAAATTATTTCTTTTTCATGGGAGACACAGACATTGAACTGTACTTTAACTTAATTGTTTAAATAATCTTTATTGTTGATTTCACAATGAGGTATGATAGTGGGGGGTTCTGGGATGTGTCATCAGAGATAACATAGAATTTTTAACATGTTGCCTCTGAGTGCATTTGGGCTATTTGGCTGCTGTGGGGAAACAGAAGGAATGCTTTCTTGTTACTCCTTATGCTGCCTTTTGCAAAGCATGCTATGGCACAGGGGAGCCATGACAGAGGTACTAATGAAAAAAATACTGGAAGCACCTCATTGGCCCACTTGCTTACAAGTCCTTCTGCTAGTAGAGATGGTTTGAAAAAGCAGACTGAAATATTTCCTAGCCAGCTGATTTGGTCTCAGGAAGGGTTGTATCCTCCTGCTGGAGCCCTTCATTGGGAGCAGCTTCATAGTATGGGAAGAGCTCCAATTTACAGTATCAAACAAGAGACCAGATTCTTTCCTAGCCAGAGGAGCTGTCATGACTCATGAGCATTAACACAATGTGAATTTTCTTGGACTAGCATACCTAGTACAATTTACACTGAAAGTTGGGCTCCCAACCTCCAGCTAGTGACTAGAGTTTACTCAGAATTACAACTGGGCTGTTTCCACATGGCTTACCTTCTTCCGGAAAACAGCGACTTCACGCACAAAATCACACGAGAAGGTGCTGTTATTGTGCGAGAAGGTGCTGTTATCGTGGAAGACAGTGTCTTCTCATGCAATTTCGCATGATAACAGCATCTTCTCGCATGATTTCGCGTGTGAAGATGCTGTTTTCCGGAAGAAGGTAAGCCGTGTGGAAATGGCCCTGATCTCCAGACTACAGAAATCAGTTCCCCTGAATAAAATGGCTGCTTTGGATGGTGGACTATAAAGCATTATATCCAACGGAGGTCTCTCCCCTCCCCAAACCTGTCCTCCCCAAGCTGCACCCCCAAATGTCCAGGAATTTCCCAACCTGGAGTTGGCAACCTTAATTAAAAGCAATATAGTTTGGCTTATCTTTCAGTTCCCTTATATCCAGTGAAATCAAAATGGGAAAACTACTAAGAATTCTTTATCTGTTTTGCCACAAAATCATCATATCATATCGTGTACTACCTTCACATATACTTCAACAAAAATATCTCACATAATGCATGCAACACTAAAAAAGAGTACAAGTATCTATATGTATACCATGCTGCTGTTCAAATAAAAAAAATATATCAAATTTATATGCCTTCTTTGGCTGCTTTTTAATAAATTCTTCAGGGAGAAAGCCCATAGGCCAAGATCTGAAACTACCTCATACAGTTTGGAAACACTGTGCATTTGATCCAGAGGAGTTAGCCATGTTAGTCTGTAGTAGCAAAATCAAAAAGAGTCCAGTAGCACCTTTAAGACTAACCAATTTTATTGTAGCATAAGCTTTGTAGCATAACTTGATTCTCGAAAGCTTATGCTACAATAAAATTGGTTAGTCTTAAAGGTGCTACTGGACTCTTTTTGACTGTGCATTTGAGTGAACTCCTGAGGGCAAAGAAATGATCACTGCTTTGACAATCAATACATGGAGATTAGTCTACATTTTTTTCTCTTAATGAACTGCAGGAGCTTGTTGAGATTGTAGCTTCCTGCACTCCCAGTATTTTCAATGACTTCCCCCTAGGATTAAACCATTAGCAGAACACCAGCTGCATTCCAACACCTGTTCAGGATTTCTGGGAGATTAGCACAGCTTGAAACTCCTCCATACATTTCAATTGGAGACTTATGACTTATTTATTTCGTTTATAGTCTGCCTTTCTCACTGATGACCAGTGCTCTGAACTGTTCAAATGACAAGTATGTGGATGAGCCTCAGAGTGGGACCACAAGTGACGCCTGACACAGGTTGGACACTTGCCAGCTTCCCTCAAGTTTTGATGGGAAATGTAGGCAGCTTGGCAGAATGTTGGACAAGTGACAGTTGAAAAGTCCATTGGACAGCAGTCAGAGAGCCAAGCTGCAAGACCAGGATGCCGACATTTCCCATCAAAACTTGAAGGAAGCTGACTAGTGTCCAACCTGTGTCAGGCGTCACTTGTGGTCCCGCTCTCAGTGGTTTATCTATTTATTTAAAATATTTATATTCTAGCTTATCCTGAAGGGCACAAGACAGCCTACAAGAAGATACTAAAAAACTTTTCTCTAAACAATCCACATGTATAACATTATACATGCATACATGTATAATATTATACAATAGATCCCAGCAAAGGAACATTTGCTTCTTAGAAGGAAGTGTTTGTTTCCATTGTAAGATCTTGAATATATAGACAAATTTAAGTATCTATAGATGGGGCTATGTTGAGTATTGGATATATTGATGTGAAGAACTAGCTCCAATTTTTCATGATTCCACCCCCACCCCCACCCCCCTGAGGACAATCCTAAGTTTCAAGCCAGAAGTCCAGATCTCCCATTAAATTATTTTGTTTATATTTTTAAAGTTTGTAAAGTTAAGACGATTTCAGCTTTCAACAAAGCTATGGGTCTCCTGCTTGCTGTCTCCCTTCTGCTTATGATACATTGCAAGGACAAGTTTGCCATTTTAGAAAAAGGGTGGGGCCATCAGAAGAACTAGTTGTTAGCTGTCACTGTTGACTCTTAACACTAATAACTTAAGATAATAAATGCCTTTTATGTAACATTAGCAGTAACCTATTATAATGAAGTAAGAGCCCTTTTGACTTGCCATTATAACTATAAATCCCTGGCAATCTCATTCTGTGTTTTTACTCACCAAAATCAAAGGCACTGCTCAGCATTCTTACTTGCACAACCTCTAAATAAATATATCTTGCCTTTTATTACACTATAAAGCAAATTTGAAACTTTATAGACATTCATAAAATATCTTCCCCAGAGTTAGAATTTTGTATATAAAATATATACAGTCCATTATGTTTCCTAATGGACTTTATTAAGCTCTTAACACTTCTGTCATTTGGTTGTTGTATCTGTAATGTAGATTCAGTCTGATTTTTACTTTTGATCAGGTCAAAACAATGATGCAGCATCTTGTATTTAGACCTGGAAATTGGGTGACAGTGGGAAGTACTAATGAAACAGTTACAGAAATAAAAATGTCAGTAGATTCCAATTAGCACATAAAGTAACTAACATTGTAATTGCTGCTGGCAGTTATGAAACAAGGATGTTAAATCTGATGATGAGATTCAGTGGTAGAGTAGTTGAATAAGAATTAGGGCACAGGGATGAGAGGTCATGAAAATATTTGGGGGGAGGGGGTAAAATGGAATGGTGGGGAGTAGAGGTGGGCCCGAACCAAAATACGAACCAAAGTTCATCACGAACCAGGCCAGTTCCGAACCAAAATACGAACCAAAGTTCATCACGAACCAGGCCAGGTCGTGGGAGCTTATTTCTCATGAACTGTGACAAATTTTAGCCTGGTTCGTTTGGTTCGTATTTTGGTTCATCACTGCAGACAGCCTGGTGCCGATCAATCAGTTTCCTAGGCAATGGGGTGGGGGGAATAGGCTCTCTGTAAACCTTCTGCTGACCCAGAAGTGACTTTTTCATGAACCAAACAAACTGGTTCATGAAAGTTCATGAAAGTTTGTGGTTCGTGAAACTGCACAGTTTGGAATTTTCCTGGTTCGTGCCCATCGCTAGTGGGGAGCTAAATGAGGCAAGGTTTTTCACTTCTCAAAGCATTTAGATTAAAATGGATAAGTTTAGAGAAATGGAGCTGAAATATTTTACGAAATGGTACAGGACACCAGCCCAATTAGCCAATATGGTACAGGGGATGAGTTCGAACTGTTGGCACTGTAACCAGGCTAAAGGCTGGTATTCGCATATGTGGTGGGAATGCGCTAGAGTGCAGACATTTTGGAAGAAAGTATTGGATAGGATAAAAGATAAGACAGGGGTATCAATACCAGTAGATAACAATCTAATGACACTGGGTACCCTAAAGACTGAGAAAATAGAGAGTAAATATCAAGAGGTTCTCAAAGCTATGGTATTAGCCGGGAAAGCTGTGATAGTATTGGGATGGAAAAATGAGAACAAATGGACTATGGAGAATTGGAACAATCATCTCTTTGAATTTGTACAATCAGATATTGTGGCTTTATTTACTGAAGAGAAGACCTGGGAGGAAAAGAAGAGTTCGATTAATAAGAAGTGGTCACCTTATTTTGACTGGATCATGGAGGAAGAAGCCAAGAAGGATATTAACTGGAAACTTTGGACTTTGTGCCCGTGGCTGAAGCAATGACAGAAGAAGATTAGGGGAGGGAAGGGAGGGAGGGGAGGGTAAGGAAAAAGGAAACCTGTATAACAATACCGGGAAGTTTACTTTGTAAAAAATTGTGTTAAAATAAAAGGAACAGGTATCCAAAAAAAAAAAAAACCCAAACTTCTCAAAGCATTTATGTGCTGAAAGAAACCAGAATATGGAATGGAATTAATTTTTCAAACATTATACTAGGATGAGGATTTACAGCGCAATCCTAAGCAGAGTGACTCCATTGAAATCAATGGGCTTAGACTGGTATAACTTTGTTTAGGATTGCACTGTTAATTATTAGGGTGAAAGCCACTAAATTGCTTACTGTGGCAGCTGCCTTGGCATATTATAGCATTTATATGCCTAGAAGCTCTCCGTATGGATCAGACTATTTCCTTCATCCCTCTGCAAATACCCAAAAGAAAAAAAGTCTGCAGTGGTATGAGAATACGCCATCTGCATAATCTGCTGCTACAAAAGGGTCTCACCAGGCAGTGGCAGCTTCCATGTCGAGCCATCATAGCGAGGCCTCCATGTGTAAACCAACTTTAGCAAGCAATGGGGCCTGGGAGTGGGAAGATGGGCAGCAAGGATGAAAGAAGTTTTTGCCTAATGGAGGCAGTTGAGGATATATTGAAATAAACTAGCTAGAAATATAAATTCACACATGCCTTTAAAGCAAAAAAATCACTGTTGTTTAGGGCTTGGTGACTTATTGACAAGCAGCATGGAATACCCTATGTGGCTTTACAGCTCTCTGCTCATAAACATTCATAGAACTCTCCACATTCTTGCTAGTGCCATGTGAAAAGCTGGCAAAGAAACTAATTTAGATTTCAAACATAAAAGAACAAAAAGGAAAACATGTCTGTTTATTTAAATCAAAAATAAGATTTGCCCAAAGTTACTGTACCTAAAAATGAAAAGTTTTCCAAGCCTTCAAGAAAATATTTTTTATAAAATAAATTTTAAAATGTGTGCAAGCAAAATAATATATTGCGTAGCTATCTTTTTATACATTGACTACTGGAAAAGTACGGCATTATTCCTTTTTGCACAAAATAAATTATTTGGACAAAGCCAATAAACTTCATTAAAATATTAATCATTTAGAAGAAACCAATGATTGTACTATTAAAATAGTTTAAATTGCTCCTAACAATATATCAGTGATGATCATTTATAACAGTGTGATTAATTAGGAGTCAGTTGAGGAGGAGCATGTATGTATGCTAATGGTTATTATTTTTTATAGATCCTAACAAACTGCCAAGTTGCTGAGCCAAGAAAAAAGCTTGAAGGATCTGGTAAAAGGATTGCAGCACTATTGACAAGATCTGGCAGTTCCTTTCCTATTGCTCTGGTGCTGCTTCTCTCTCAGCTCCTGAACTGTCATTTTTTCACACTTATGGGAGGCCAAGCTCTAGGCCTGAGGTCCTCCAAAGTTCCCTGTAAAAACATACTGTTCCCTCCTTTTAAAACTGAAGCTGATAAGTATTCTAAAAATAGAAGCCCAATTCAAACCATAAGCTCTTCTTTGCCAAGAAACTATCATATTATGAATTAAATGACATATTCCTATCTATTCCTATCATATTATGAATTAAATGACATATTCCTATCTATCAGTCCAGTATAAATGAATGGATGACAAAAGCAACAGCCTGACTTTTATTTTGGATCACCCTCACGTTCACAATTTATCCTGACTCCCACTAAACTTTTCAGTTTAAGAATAATGAGGATGGCTGGGTCTGGCTTGGCAACCAGTGGGAGACTAGTGTCAGACCGGTGGCTAAATAATAGCTGTATCCAGACTACCTTCTGCAATCAGACAAAAGCCCGTTGTTTCCAAAAGATTTACTGAAAAATGCAACCATTATAGTCCACTGGTCTAGATGCAATATCTGGACTGGTACACGTGTATTGTTACGAATGACAGGCAAAGCGTAAGGTACAAAATATCAGATCCCAGCAGACCCAACCTCCCCCCACAGTTCTCAAAACAATCTCTTTGAAGCTGAGAAAGCGAAAGTTTCCCAAGGCTGGAAAAGCGGTAGCCAAAACAATCCTCTTCTGTGAGATAGCTGCTTGGATCCTCTTGGCACCTGTGAATAAAGCACTTAAAATACTGAAAGAATTAAAATGGAGTCTCTTTGGTTACACACACAGGAAAAATATTCTAATCCTGACAACTAGGACAGAGGGAGAACATTTGGGTTAGCTAGAGGCTAATGGCATGATATCACTTCTGAGAAAACCCAGAAGTGATATCATACTTCTCTAAGAATTGATGGAAACTCTATGATAAACTACAGTTTTTGGCAATTCCTAGAAAGGTGTCATGGACCAACCTGGCCCAGCAGAGCAGAGAGACTCAGAGGATTCTTCTGAGGAAGAGGCAGCTGGTGAACCTGACCCAGATCCACAGCCAGTGGCAGAGGCACTGCAGGAGGAGGCAGGCCCTGAAGGCTCAGATACTGAGCCACAGCCAGGTCCCAGCACATCGGTTCCTCAGCTTCCCAGCCCTGGGCTGGCAACAGAAAGCCAGGTGCAAGCCAGCTCTCCCCCTTCATCACCAGAGCCTCGGGAGCGCTGCCAGAGGAGGGCTAGAAGAGCCCTCCAAGCCAGAAGGCGCAGTGCCAGGCTAGCAGCACAGCACCGGCCCAGCATCATTAGTGATGATGACTGCTCGCAGGAGCAGGACTGAGACAGCCGGCAGGTGCTTGCTGTAGCACAGGCAGCTGAGCACTGTGTGGGTTAAAAGCAGCCGAAGAGGGAGTGGCTGCGTGGAAGCAACGAGTCCGCTTACTACTGACCTTGCTGCTGTGTATGGAACTGATTCTCTTGTCCCTGACCTTGGTCTGTTCCTGTGGATGTGTTTCTGGAAGCTCCCTTTGGACTTAAAGCTGTGAGTGTGCCTAATCGGTGCCTGAACCTTGGAACTGGGTGCTGCCCTGCTCGAACAACTTGGGAGTTTTCCCTTGCCTGCTGCCAGTGTGAGTCTGCATCGGGACAAAAGGACTGGCATCACTTTTGTATCCACTTTTGTGGATAAAGAGAACTTATTCTCCTGCTCTCAAAATACTAGAACTTTTATACCATCCTTCTGCCATTTAGGGCAGCAAAATGAGATGAGCTGGTCCTATTATGTTCCAGCTCAGATAGTGGCCAAAATATGTTTTGGCAATTCAGAATGTGCTGGGGGCTCAAAGACTCCCCCCTCCTATCACATACAGCGGTTCCCTCCTACTCTTGGGGGTGTAAGGTAACCAAAGCATGATAGGATATCCAAGTCAGACCAGTTATGGTTACCATTAACCGTTGTTCAACTCCATATTTGACTAAGAAACATGTATCAAACCATGGCTTCTAATTCTGGTTTAGAGCACACACTAGTCTGTCTAGTTTGGACATCATGGTAAGCTACAGTTACAATAAACCAGGAGACTGAGAAAGAAGTCAGCATGAATGAAGAGTTGAGCACATGATCTTGTAGCACACTTCCAACAGCTAAACTATGGGTCACATTTTGTATTGCACTCAGAACTTAAGTCTCCATAAGCAGCATTATAAACTGAGACCTTTCTGAATTCATAAATAAAACATGAACATTTTACTAGATAACCAAAAATTAAGTACCACAAAGGATTTATTCTGACTCTTGTAAGGTGTGCTGCTCTCCTGTGGCTAGGCCTATGGCCCATCCACCCAGCATCGTGTGAGGTCAACCCCACAATCTCTAGGCCTCAAAATGGGATGAGGAAGGGGTTATACCACCTGAGCTACTATATGTGCACACACACACCCCTCCAGCTTCTGCTCTCACAGTCCTAAAATACTATGTAGTGAATCTTGCCCAGCCTGTTGTGGGATCTGTTTTTTATGAGCTGGGCTTGGCCCCACCTCTTCCCTAGCTTCCTGTCTTCCTCCATAACCTGGTCTATCAGAGAAGGGAAGAGCATCCTCCTTCTCCATGATAGCACCTCCTTTTGATTTCCTGCAGCCTTGACTGGCTGCTCCACAAGATGAGTCTGCCTTTTCCCTGAGACTGTGGACACTATTGGTTCTCCCCTCTGCCTGCAATTTACATCTTTGGGTAGTTTGGTGCTGTTGTGGTAGTTACTGTCCTCTTCTCTACTAGGCTGGTCTTCTGGAGTTCCTGCTGTACCTTGGACTGTTGTGGTAAGTATGGGACTAAAACTCCCCACAGCTTCTGTCAGCAGCTCTCCTGCTGAATATGGTATTGGGGATAGGGTGGAGATGACAGTGAGGAGTCCAGGAGACAAACCTGTCTCTGGACATGAGGTTATTTTGAAAGGAGGGACAAACAATGCTAGCTTGTTTAAAAGATTAAATTTTAATTGAGTGTGGACCTGTCATGAATTTCACTGATAAAACAAATACCTACGTCATGTCATGCTACTACAACATTCTGTGTTTTCTCCCACTCTTGACAACAGCCAAAGATGTGGCACAGGGCAGGGTATAGTAAAATACTGTCATGTCACAATATGAAGTAAATTCTACTAGATGTTACAGAGAGGGACAAGTAGAAATATGCCCAAGAAATATACTTGATATCTTTATCTTTGCTGAAAATTGATATAGCTATTTTTATAAAGTCTGAACAAATGTGAATACTTTATTATAATGTGATTGTTCAGCTTTAATTATGAGTATGACAGCTTTTTATTATATAAACAAGAGACTAAAACAAATTGAGTATTTTTCACCTTCAAAACTGATGAACATATTCCTCTGTAGTCAGTTTTTTCCCTCAGAATTGCCAACCATTTTCATAGAAAGAAATTATGCTGTAAAAATAAGATGACAGAGGTAATGAGTAGCCTGAATAGCCTAGCCCAGTTTAGCCTTAGCTTATCAGGGCTTGGGAGCTTAGCAGGGTTAGTCATGGTTAGTACTTGGATGGGAGATCACCAAGGAAGAAGGGGTTGCGAGGCAGAAGAGGCAATGGCAAACCACCTCTGCTCATCTCTTGCCTTTAGCACCCCTTGGGTGGGATTGCCCTGAGCTGGTTGTGATTTAATGCCACATTATTCATTCAAGAGGGAATGAGTAATAATCCCAACGAGAGACACATTTACTTGGAACTAAATCCAGTAATTTCAACAGACGCAATTGCCATATTGCTGTATTGGATAATGCAATGCCATTGTGCTATAGCAATAGTTCACAACTGGATTTTTCCAGAGTAGACAAGACAATACCATTGCAAATGATTGCTGTAGTGCAACGATGGCACAATACCCAACAACATGGGGATGCAGCCTTAGATGGGATACCAGGTTTGGACAGGTTTTCTCATCTTGTTATTGCAGTGAACTACATTTAAAATAAGAAAAATAACCTAGAGATCTATTTTGCTGAATTGCTTGCTTACCAAATTGCGTGCCCTTGTCTTAGACAAGGGATGTGTCCATTCTGTGGTATCTTTTCCCAATTCAAACCAGTTGAAGCAACTGTAATTTAAGATTGTCAGTAAGTATATGTTATCTTTCTATAAATACGTACACATAAAGCATTGATCTGAAAACGCCATTTTTAACTCCACATAAGTTATTTTTACGTCTGATCAGCTTGCATTGTCCTCACCATTATTCTTTCACCATAAAAGCAAGTATTAATTTCATTTTAAAGACTCACAATTTCTTTTATTCATGCCAATGCACTACCTAAAAAAAAAGCCCCTTACGATTCCTAATAATAGAAGGGAACATGCTGCATTTGATATCTGCTTTGAGAAAGAGAGAAAACAAATATATTTTCATAACATATTTGAGAAGTTTCCATAGTTTAAATGGTAGATTACATGTTGTATACCAGAAGTCTCAAGTTCAATCTCTAGCCCCTGCTGATAAAGAATTTGAAGCAACAAGGCTCAGAAAAATGTTCCTCTAAGAGACCTTGGAGAGTTTCTACACCAGGAATGGACAATAAGAGATTTAAAAATTAATGTTCTCACTCTGTGTATGGTAGTTTCAAAAGTTTATAATGTGTCTCTTCTACTTTTTAAAATAGATACCTTCTAGTGTGCATTATGAATCAAACTCAAGAATTCACTCACCTTTTGGAGCTCTTTGAGAAAGTGAACAAGTATGTAGATAATGGTAATCTAGTAGATATTATATATTTCATCTTCCCAAAGGCTTTTTGAAAAGATTCCTCACCAAAAACTCTTGAGCAAGTTTAGTAGTCATGGGATAAAAGGATGCGTCCTCTTATAGATGGGCAGTGCAATCCTAACGGGGGCGGGGAAAGTGAATAGGAACCGAACTAAGGCTTGCGACGGTGAAACTGGCTCCTACATGCGCGTAAATGCCCTTCTGTCGGTGGTGGCACGAGGCACAGCACTGCTGGTGGGCTGGTGCCGCTGCAAGCAAGAGGCGGACAGGCAGAGGCAGAGGAGTGGCATAGAGCCCCGCGTTGGTGCAGGAGGGGGTGGGGAGGAGGACGTGGCTGGAGTTAGTTTGCTCCCTAAGCCCTTCCAGAAGCGTGTAAATGCCCTTCCGTCGGCAGTGGCACAAGGCGCAGCACCGCTGCGAGGTGGCACGAGGCGCAGCATGAGGCACAGCACAGTGGCGCAAAAGAGCTACGCCACGAAAGAACAAGGCATAGCCCATAGGTGCCCATTGAAAACTCGGCCCCCTCTCTGACTGCCCAGCCCTGCCCAGCCCTGCCCCCTCTCTGACTGCCCAGCCCTGCCCAGCCCTGCCCAGCCCTGCCCCCGTGGCCCAAAGGAGCATAGGATGGGAACTATCATGGGGATCAACCAGCGTGCGCTCCCAGTGTGGACGAGCCCTCCTCCCGCGCCCAATCACCTGCAAATGCACCCTATAAAACATCCGGCCAGCTCTGCCCGCACCCCAGGTTAAGTGAGCACATGGCGGGAAGCTCTGCCCCTTTGCTGTGTGCTGTGGGCACTTTGAACACGAGGCGGGAGACAGGGTGCCCACGGTGGCAGGCACTGAGTGCACTTTGGGGACTTTGCGAGGAAAGTGGGAGAACTGTGCACTCGCTGAAGGGAAGAAGGGCAAAGTCCAGAATGTCTGGCAAACTAACAACAGCCACTCCTGTTTCCTTGCAGGTGTCCTGACTGTGAAGTTCCAGCTCAGTAAGAAGCAAGGGAGTGCTAACAGGTAAGGAGGAGATGGGGCTAACTGCCCCATCACTAGAACCCACCTGACCACTAGCCTCTTCAGGTGAGGCTCAGCAAGGGAGGAGGGGATGGCGGCAGCCCCTGCCTGCCCCCAGAGGCAGTTGCCCAGAAAACTACTCTTGACCAGGTATTTGTAACTACCAGCTTGTTTCCTCCCTTAAAGGTAAAAGCACCCCAAGGCAGAGTGCATCCTCGCCAGATGGTCTTGCATCAGCTGGTCACTGCTGCTGCCGTTGGTGCTCTCTACTATGCACATCTTCTCAGATGTTGGAGTGTGGGCTTTGCCTCGGCCATGGACCGAGGCAAAGCCCACATGTGTGTCTTTCTCTTGCAGGCACATCCTGAGCATGTCTGCTTCCCCCCCACCCCCGAATCCTCTCCGAGTGACATCTGGATCCAGCCCAGGAAGCAATATCTCACAGCAGTCCACATCTCAGCCATGCCCCTGGGAGCTAGAAGGAGGGCTGCGCGAAATGCCTTGGCTCCCTTTCCAGCCTAGAAACAATGGCACTGTTTCCAGTTTAATAAAATGAGTTGAAAAACAACAAACTTGTGTGTTTGCATGCCTGACTGACTTTGTCCTTAGCCCCTCCCCCAACACCCTGTCACATATTTCCAATCGCACATCCCCACAAATGTATCAAGTGGACCCCGTTCAGCCTCCTTGCCCCCTTCCTCCCCCCAATGTAATGTCAAGCAGAGGGGTGGGAATTGAACTGTGGCCCATGAATGTCTGCAGGGAGGGGGGAGGCACTGAGGACTTTCATTCTCTGATAGGCTGAGCGGCTGGCATCTGATAAGTCAGGAAGATGGGGTACAGGTGGAAAGCTGCTGCCAGGGGGTGGGGGTTGTGTTTGCAGAAGCAGGGATGGGTTTGGCATGGGGAGGGTCTGTCAGTTGGATCTGGGGGGGCATCTCCCCAGTACTGGGATGTGGCTATCAAGGTCCAGCCCCGCTCTCACTTTGTAGAGATGCAGTGATGTGTTCCCGTTGCGTGGCAGCAAGTCTGAGTGCGCTTTTCATTCCCCTCGTTTCCAAATGGCCTCCCGGCCTCCCACGTGGTTCCCAATGGGCATTCCTGTCACTCATTGCCGGCCCCGCCTCCTCCCCACCTGCTTCTCCGGAACCTGGGGACTACTTAGGGTTACCGGTCTCCAGATGGTAGCTGGAGATCTCCCGAAATTACAACTGCTCCCCAGGCAACAGAGATCAGCTCCCTACTGTCTGGCCCTACTTTTCAGGGGGGAAAAACCTTTTTCTTTGGTGGGTGGCAGTGGAAGCAGGTATGTGTAGGTGCACTGAGCGCCTCATCAGAAATGGGGGCTGGACGGGCGAGGGGGGGTGTTCGATCTGGACCTTCTCTGTCACCTCTGCCCCCCTCCCTGGCACGGATGCCTGCCCTCTGACGGGGGCCTATTGGCAGTGGCGGCGGCGGCGGCGGGGATCATGGCCTCTCCATCGGCTGTGCCGCTGCTTTTCCCTCACCTGGACGTGAGGGGAGGGGTGTGGCCATTGGCTGGTGTGAGCAGGGTTGTCGGGGGAATGGTGGGCAGGACCTCTCAGGGGCCACTGCATTTCACCTTGCCATGCTTGGGCACCGGTGGAACTATCCTGCAAAAGTCAATAGGGTGCCGTCCAGTGCCGCCCCATTTACACCAGCGCACGAGCAACAGCGCTGTTCAACTTGGTTAAATGACAGGATTGCCCTGTTCAACTTGGTTAAATGACAGGAAGCACAAACTAGGAATAAATGGATAGTTCTCAAAATGGAGGGAAGTAAGCAGGGTGGCCTCCACAAGGATCAGTATTGGGACCAGTGTTATTTAATTTGTTCATAAATGATCTGGAACTGGGGGTGAGCAGTGTAGAGGTCAAACTAGCAGATGAGACAAAATTATTCAGGATGGTGAAAATCAAGGTCGACTGTGAAGAGGAAGAGGAAGTTCAATGCAGGTAAGTGTAAAAGTGATGTACAAAATGTTCTAACTTTAAGTATATGCTTTTGGGGCTGAAAAAGGGAAAGAGATCTTGGGGTCATAGTAGACAGCTCAAGGAAAAGGTCAATTCTGTATGCAGTGAAAAAGGCAAACTTCTTTCTAGTGATTAATTAAGAAAGGGACTGAAAATAAAACTTCTAATATTATGTCTTTGTATAACTCTGTGATGTGGCCTCATTTGGAATGCTGTGTGCATGTTTGTGTGCAGATCTCAAACAGGATATTGCAGAGCTGCAAAAAGTACAGAAAACAGCAAGGGGTTGGAGCACCTTTTGTATGAGGAAAGGCTAAAGAGATTGGGACTTTTCAGATTAGAAAAGACAATGAAAGGAGGACATGATAGAAGTTTATAAAACTATATAGGGGGCAGAGATTGGATCACCAGGCCATTGCAATCTCCAAGAGCAATTAGGGGTGAGGCATTTTATAGCAGTGTCATGCCAGCACCTGGCAATTTAAATGCTTGTCTGCCGGTCACTGGCAACTGACAGGAGGTTTTTTGGCCACCTGGAGATCACCCACCACTGGCAGGCACCCCTGGAACACGCACGGTAAATGTGCTCCCAGCGGACATGACAATATCACTTCTGGAAGTGATGTCATTGTGCCAGCCGCAGGAGTGCTCCCATGCTTCATTTGTGACTGATTCTCATGGAAACACACAGAAGGCACGAGGTAAGTGCAGGGTCTCCTCTCCTGTGTGAGGGTAAGGGGACCTAGCAACTCTGATTTGCAAGAACACTGTGGTTAAAAACCATAGAGTTTCTAGAGAGTCCCATGATGTTACTTTTCATCACGCTAACACCCCCCATACACATTTTCTCCTGCCAGCACTTCAAGCAGAGATGGGCAATGAACTGGACGGACAGAATATCTGGCAGAGATGGTGGATAGAGAGAACTTATTCTCCTGCTCTCAAAATAATAGAACTTGATGGCACCCAATGAAGTTAATGGACAATAGATTCAGGAAAGACAAAAGGAAGTTTTTCTTTATTCAACAAATGATTAAAATACTGAATTCACTGCGCGAAAATGTAGTCATATAGCCACAAGCATAGACAGCTTTAAAAGAGGATTAGATAAATTCAGAGAGGATAGTCCATTCATGGATAGTTGATACGGTGACTAAATGGAACATGCACGGGGTAGTAAACTTCTGAATAACAGTGCTAGGGGACAACATCAGGGCAAGGCCTTGGCTTCTATGCCCTGTTGTTAGACTTCATCATAACTGCTTGGCCACTGTGTGATGGACTTGATGGACTACTGGTCTGATCCAGCAAGGCTCTTCTTATGTTCTTAAATCAGTACATCATGAGCCTGAGAGGTAATCTGCAGACAAAAATCTGCATAGTGGTATACCTGAAAGAAGCAGGTTGAACTGTACATACAGAACTCAAGAAATGGAAAGATATTTTTACTAATCACAAAATCTATCAACAAGCCATTCTTACTACACCCCCCCATATATAATTATCATTTTAGGTCAACTAATATCTCAAAATATTTTCATAAAGACTTGTATTTTGTACAGCTATTCATGCCCCCATCATAAAAATCTAGTATTGTTCTCTGCATTGTTTCTATACACTTCCCCAATTTTATGGTGATAAGTCTTTTTTTGCATTACAAATGACTTGCCTATTATAGTGAAATATGTGTAATTCCAGAGGGAGGAATAAACCTATGAACAGGCAGCCTGCTAGAAAAAAGATTAATAGTATCTCGCTTGTCAGCATGTAGAAGTCATTGAAATATGTTGCCTGATCATCCTGGGAGAGAAAGAAAGATAGATTGATGTTGATATTTTTATTTACAGGGCATCAATATTGTCATCTAGATATGGAAAGCTTTAAAATTAAATTCAAGTGTAAGCTATCTCCAGTGAATACTGCTAGAAATATTAGATAAATAGTTACCTAGAGAGAAGCAGACAAGACACTGAGGTTCATGTTAGTAGATAATGATTGGAATGCAGTAATTCTTTAGTAAATATTTATATACAATGAAAAATAGTTGTTGGATTGAGACTTAAAACAAAAAGCAAATGTGCATAAAACATACTACTTACAATGCAAACCTAAGCAGTGTTACATCCACCTCATTTACTTAAATGGGCTTAGAAAGGTGTACTTAGGATGGCACAGTTTAGTATACCCCTACAGAAAAATGTCTAATGGTAATTAAATCTGCAAGGTATAATAAACCCAAACCCAATTGGCAGTACTTACAAGAGTATTATAAAAGGAGCAGCCTCCAAATATAAGAACTATATTTCCAGCGATTGTCCATGCATATCTATGTCTAAAAGGAAACACAGAACAAGGGTAAATAGCTCTGGTTGCTGCAGTAACAAAAAATCTTTCCTCCACATTCAGAAAGGAAGCCAGACTTACCCCTCTCCTAAGCAGCATCATAATGCAATTTTATACATAGGGTAGCGCTGGTGTCTCTGAATCTACTTAACTAAAAGACAAAAACTAAAGGATGGGCCTAGAGATCTCCTGGAATTACAACTGCCCTTGACTACAAAGATCTACTGAAGAAAATGGCTGCTCTGTGATATCTCCCCATGCTCCATCCCCAAACCTCCAAGAATCCCCCAACCTGGAGTTGGCAACCCTAATTGGGAGTGTGGCAGAGAGGAGTGGCACTCAGCTGGAATCCTATGCTTATTCAGAGGGCAGTCCCACATCCCAAAGTATAACACTAAGCCAATGAAAACGGCCATATATAACTTGGAAACTCCAAGACAATTGTACCAGTCCATTTCTCCAGGTATATCAGAGGAAAAGATTCTAGTGAACTCAATAGTCAAATGTAGCAAACATAAGGAGAATATAAGCTCAGCAAGGAAACAATGTATATATCAAAACAAGAAACATGGGACTGCCTCTATGAATTAGGGTTGCGAACAGGCCTGAAGAAAAAAGTCCTGTCCTTTTAATAGGGGCTTACTTGGAAGTTATTTACGAGGTGATGTTTAATTTCATGCTGTTACCAGAACTGCTCTTTATTATAATGGGGAATTAGCTGTAGCAGTCTGTAACTATTAATATTAAGCGAGGATCATAACCTATGTATACGGAGGTCCCGATCCCAGACACTCTAGTGAAAAAGAGGCAGACAAGGAGTAAGGTCCAAACACGTGTATTGAGTGTAGCGTAAGCCTAGCTTGCACAATCATACAAGGAACATACAAGGTCTAAGAAATATAGAGTAGGAAATACAGAGACGTTCGCATTAGCGGGTTCCCAACGATGATAAGGGAAATACTCACAATCCTGGAGCGAAGCAGAGACACGGCAGCGAGGGTGGCCCAATGCCAGCACTGGAACCACAGACGGACAGCAAGGAAGTCTGGATAGGGAATGGCCGAGGCACCGAGTGGTCTGAGAGACCAGCTTAAATACCCCAAAACGTACCCTGGGGCTGGTGCTGTACTTGGTGGTTCTCACAGATTAAAACAAAGGGTCTAATGGGCTACTGAATGGCTTGGATGGGCCACTTTGGTAATCTGATTGCGATAAGTGACACCTCAGGAAGAGGGGACAAAAGAGGGAGGGGGAAATCCAAGTGGGCTGAATGGATGTTCCAGCGGACAGGGCTTGTCCTGATGTCATCAGCTCTGGAATGCGGAGGTTTCTTTGAGATGCATTCTCTAAGTGCTTGGGATGGTCGGCACTTAGTTCCTTCTCCGGGGCGGCTCCTAAGATATGCAGAGCGGGGCGAGGGGCTCTCGCTGCGGACGTGGTGTGCCCGCTTCGCCGAAATGGCTTCTCAAAGCAGTCTTCTTCCCAGGGTCTTCTGGCTGCCTGAGAACATGGATGCTGGCTGGGCATAGCTGGGGCTGGATAGCAGGCTGCCCGGTAGCGAGGGCAAGCTCGGCGACCTACCCGCGGGAGACTCCAGGCGGGAACTGACCAGGGAGCGCCTAGCCAGGCTCGCTGGAGGTTTCCCCGGCAGGCGCCCAGCTGCTAGCAGCGGCTTGGGCCCATATGAGGCAGGCTTCCATGGAGGCAGGGGGAACAGTACTTTAAAACACAGTCCAAAGCAGGGAACAGGCACGGTCCGTGGCAGATGGCAATGCAGGCACGGGGCACACTTGTAACAGAGTCCAAAGCACACTGGGAAGTCCAGATACAGGTCAGGGCAGGGCTGCCCAGAAAGAGAGTCCTTTGTGCAGTTATCCAAACATGGAGTCAGTAAACTGCACAGTCTATTACAGCAGCGGGGTAATAAAACAGCAGACAGGAAACTGATACGTGTATCAGAACACACACGTGCAAAGCAGTCTTCGTGCAGCAGTGAAACAGTAATGCAGGAAACTTTAACACAGTTCATAGCAGGCTTCAAAGCAGGGGAGGGTGCCTACTTGGGAACAATTCCCCCCCTCGGAGACCCCAGGACGTCAGGCGCGCGGGTCTCCGAACTTGACTTCAAAGGTGAGGTGGTCGGCAATGTCCGGTGGTCGAGCTTCGAGCGAAGAAGGAGTGGGAAGGGAAGGAGGGGGAGGTGTCACTCAAAAATTTAGTTTGGAGAACCACCTAACCGAATAAGTGCAATTTAGATCAGCCAATGGGCTGCAGGTCTCTGGGTTCACACCAGGGGGTGTGCTAAGTGCAATTGTCAGAATAAATAGTAATAATTCATAGCAATAGTAATTCATAGTAATAGGCAGCAATGATCAATTCATGCATATAAATAGCAATAATTCATAATTGTGTACATTGATTAATTCATGATTGAAGGTAATTCATACGGAATTCATGATGGGTTAAAAGCACTAAAAACCAGGAGCAATTAATATACATGGATCAATTCATGGATAGTTAAAATCATAAATAGATACATAGGATTAAAAGCAGGGACAATTAAAAGCAATTCATACAGGGTAAAGTGAAATGTGCAAGCATGGCATAATTCATTGAGGGTAGGCTAATTCATAAATGGTTAAAATCATAAATACATATATGTGATTAAAAGCAATAGTTCATGAAGTCAAAAGCAGCAAGAATAAAAGCAAGTGCGTGGAAACAATTCATGAGAGGGGGTAGGCGGCGGAAGGGTTCATGGGGGCCAGAAAAATACACTCTGCAATTAAAAACCAAATCAATATGGCTGGATTAAAATCAAATTCATAGACTAGAACTGCCTCGGCGGAGGGAGTTGGGTTAAGAAGGCAATTCAAAAGGTTAAAACCAAATTCATCGGGATAAAGTTCATGGGCGCACTTGCAGTAGATAGAGGGAGGGACTAGTTCGGGGCTAAATTCATGGGAGTAAAATTCATGAAAGCAATGGGAAGAAATTCATAAAACAATAGAGCAACAAAGATCACAGACGGCTCAGTCCGCAGTACAGCTGCTGGACTGGGTTGCATATTTACAGAAACGAGCAAGCTTAGTCCATGTGTTCCAAAACACACTTCCACCCCCCCTTGCTGTCTGCGTCAATCCGCAGAGCAGGGCCGGCAGGCGGCGAGAAGGGCTTCAGGCACACAGTTCTAGTCCTCATGGAGGTAGTGCCGCTAGCAGTCGTTCGTAGGCTGGCCGTGGGCTGGGGGGCAGGGAAATATGTCCCCCCCTAGTCCACAAGAGGGCCTCGGAGTGGTGTCCGGCAGCAAAGCGTCCATGGGGCTGGTCCAGGGTCCGTACACATAATGAAACATAGTCATAGTTCATAACAACATAAGCAAATAAACAAGGGTTAAAGGAGGGCGCCAAGAATAACCATTAGGGCAAGAGGAGGTCTGGATTGTAATGGTCCAGACGGTAGGACAGTTGGAGTTGCTGGAGCTGTCGGCGGCTCCAACAGCCCAAATAAAGCAGTGAGGCACACAACAAAACTTGGAAGGCCAAAATAACAACGATCGGGTGCAGAGCCAAATTGTAAATTCCAGTGGCAGTGGGGCTCCAGCCAAAGAGGGTTTCCCACCACGAGTGCTCACCGGCGGTCTTGATCTGTTGGACAAGATCCAAAATCTCCTCTCCGTTGTGGGACACAACCAAAGCGGTAATGTCCCCGTCCCTCTGGATGCTTTGGAGGGTGCGGTGGAGCTGGGGGTGGGCCAGGAGCTCGTGGATTAGCTCCAGACCGATGCCAAGGGAGATGGGTTTCACATGTCGATAGATGGAGGGTGCCACCAGGATCTCTTCTTGGGTCCAGACCGGTACCGTGTAGGTGAAGTCGCAGGCTGCCACCGAAGACAGGTTGCAAAAGCAGCGATTGACTCCCGGGATCACGGGCTTGAGCTGGAACGAGTTCAGGATCACAAAGTCGCAGGCCGTTCGCACGCAGGCACATCCTTTCTCAAGGTAGACCACAGCGGAGCTGTTCTCCCGGACGACCTCGAAAGAGCACTCATTGAGGGCGTCGACTTGCGGGGCTACACAGGGGTGATGCGGTGCAAAGGCTTGGTCTTGGCAAATGAAGCCAGTCTGGTCTCGATGCTGGCACCCTTGGAGGCTGACGAGCTGCCATCCGGTCGGGGTGAAGCGGGCCCAATGGTCGGGGTGGCGGGCGTAGAGGACTTCGGTGTCGCTGACTTGGAGTCCCAGAGGCACGACTGGATACACATGGAATGACTCGTGCGCACTGGCCGTTAATAAAAATAATTTAAGCTCCTGGGTGGTCGGTGAGAATGAGGAATTTACAAGAGACCACCAGGATTCAAGCTCCAGTTCTATGGGTGACAATTTGGGCATAATCAATCTTTTAATTTCCAGGGGCAAGTGCCCGTCCGTGGCTTGCCGAATTAGCCCCATGGCCACAGCCTGATTTAATTGTTGGGCTTGCATACATGCCATGGCTATTGACACGTTGCGTTCAAAAGACTGTGTTGCCTTGAGCAGCAGAGAAAAATCTCTTTCAATTTGACTCTCCCAGTTAATTAAAATGGAGCTGATCTCGTGTTGCCCATTTGAAATGGAATTTAGGGACTGCACCACCGGTTTACCTAAGTCAGAGATGCTAGTCGTGATATGGGCAAACTTATTAGCGAGAGTCTCAATATTGACCGAATCCATGATTGCTAAGCCTCCGGCTGCAGGAGCAGTCCAGTCGGCAATGCTTCGCCTGGCACGCGAGAGAGAGGGGGAGGGATCGATCCACAGTTGTAGCCATGCATTCCAACCCTTGCTACCGGCCTCCAGATAGGGAGCGCACTGCGGCAGCCTCTGGGTTACATTTAGCTCAGCTAAGTCTATGCGGATCTCTTTTAAAGACATTTGCGGGCGGACTAGAACTCTCTCTCGAATGTCAGTCTTCAAAACATGGGAGCCCACTATATGCGTGCCACCTTGGCTTAGTTGCTTATTGCTAACAATCAAAGGGTCAATTTGGATGGTGTGGGTCTCCTGGGTCCGGATCAGCAGGGAATAATTGCCTGGTTCATGAGTCAAATTTACAAAGAGCAGCCCAAGCCGGTGAAATTTCTCTACTAGGGGCTTGGTTTGGCATTCGGGCGTCTGTTGAACCAGTATCCAATCGGGTGGGCCGTGTTTGGCTAGGTCTTCCTCTTTTACAATCCAGGTCAGGTTCTCCCAGTGCTCTATAGCAAAGGAGAGAACTGTGCCTGAAGGGGGCGTGACAGTGACTGATGCAGACTCAGTGGCAGTGGTGCCTAGTAGGATGGTCATTCTAAAGGGGTCTCCTGCCTTCCATACTGCGGCCGACACTAGAATAACTTCACAGTATGGTCCGAAAGCCTCAGTGACAAATGGCGAGGTTTCGAAGTTGGCAGGGGTGGTATATTTGTCTACCACCGAGACTGCGGTGGGGGCAGGCCTGATACGGGGAAGGAACATACATGGAATCGGAGCAAGTGGTGAAACTGTATCAGTAGGCGAGTAACATACTAATTCTTGGGACAGAGTTTTTACTCCCACACATAAAATAACAAGCTCTGGGGGTCGGATCCACTGCTCTTCGCAACTGCGGAAGTTAGTGCGATCCGTGGGGGTGGTCATATTGCTCTGCTGCACAACTTTGCAGACCATCATTTCATTCCCTGCTAGGGTATTGATACATCTCCAGTGTGGGTAGGGCATTAATTTGGACGGGCGTCCCTCTATTAGGGTGCCTGCCAGCACGAGCAAACACAGAGTAGCCAGGTGCCTCATCTCCTGGCCTTCCTTTTTCCTTTTGTGGTGAAAATATCCTGGGGAGACCTGCGGATATAAGTACAGGTTCCCTGAGTTGGTTGCAGCAAAATAAATGAAGTAAAGGGGGAAAAAGAAAAGGGAGAGCATTTTTCTGCCAGCACTGTCTATTAGGTGGGGCTCGAACGAGAAGTCCCGGAGCACTAAGCGAGCCTTCCAGCTTGTTGCTCTGGGGAACTCCTGTGCGAAGGTTTCTTTCTAAAGCATGTATATTTCAGGGGGGACGTTTTTACGTCGAGCAAGGGTCGGCTGTGCGTTAGGCGGGATTATGCAAACTCGCCCCAGGGGTCCCTGGGTGCCTAGACTATGTGGCCTTCAGGTGCCCCTTGCTCGGTGGCGGGCTATTTTTATTTTGCGGGCTGAGAGCTATCGGTCCGGCTCGGCCTGGCCTTGCCGTTTTAAAAAGAAAAAACTAGAGAGCGGTTTCCAGCAACTCTAAAGGTTGCTGCTAAAGGAGACCTTCGTTCTATTTTTCTAAAATAATTTTTAAGTAGGGGTGGTTAGGGTTAAAGGTATGTTTTATGATGGTTTGCTTTTGCTTTGCCTTTTTCCCTCTGCTTTTTTGCAGGACCTCATGTATGTATTTCAGCGGACCATATTTTTTTCCTAGGATCAATTTTTGGAGGGACTCCCTCGGGAGGCCCCAATTTCATGTTAAAAGAAAGAAACACACAAAGCAAAAGCACACGGGCATGGGTTATTTTCAGGTTGCCCTCACTTGGAAGGCCTGGCAGGGCTTCATTATAACTTCAATATGTCTCCCCCCCTTCTTTTCCCTTATACGGTACGGGCAAGGGAAAAGATTACGTGGGGCGGGCGGCTGCTGGCGGAAAGGGCCGAAGTGGAGCCGAAGGCGCTCGGCGGCGTTTATCAAATAGCGGCGGAGGCGGCCGAGATCTGCCGGCGCCACTGGGTCTGGGTTATTCGGGGGTCATCTTGGCGCGGGGGATTCTGGCTATGTAAATGAGGTACGCTGCCCCTTGTGCGTGGCGAACGCACCCCAATAACACATTCCAGAGGTAACATATTTACAAAATACTGGCGGGTCTTTTACCTTTGCACTAAAGCGTACTAGATGGTGGCGCCGTATAGCAACTCACCATGACGAATATGAACATTAGTAAAAGAGGGATGTTGGGCTATTTGGGGATCCTTTTCCAGGGGAGGCACGGCCCTCAAAGCCAAAGCCGACCATCATGCGAAAGCGTGGGTCTGGCAGGTGAGACCCCGAATCTACGTAGATGCGGGATCTTCACCAGCACGGCGGGTGATATATTTTCGAATACAGGGATCACCTTATTTGGTGATTCCACTATGTTCGAAAGAATGTATGCACCTCTGGGCTAAAGCCTCTCCAACCACTTTCACACAGCAAATCTCTTTTGCCTGTGCAATTTTTTTCCGAACATGCGGCTTACAATCCAATTAAGAATCACTTTCGGTGGTGGTCCTATTTGGCTTTGGTTGCCATGTCTTCCCCAAGGGTCCCAACTGTGGGGCCCGCCTATTGAGGTCAAAGAATAGAACTGGAAAAAAAACTTTTAACATTTACACCCATATCTGTATATTCTACTGTTTCTTTTATACTAAAGCTACAAAGGTCTGGTCTAAGGGGACACAGGGTATCTCTGGCCCAGGGTGAAGGGATATCTGGCGAATCACTGGGCAGAGGGGGGCTGGGCTGGTGGCGGCTCCCCCAGGGTTGTACACAGGAGGGGCGGACTGGAGCGGCTTCCCTTTCCATTCTTTTAACTGAGAGGCGTGAAAGTATTTTAGCCAAGTGCCTCCTGTCTTCCTCTGGATAGCTACCTGATAGACGGCTGGGGAGACTCTTCTTGTGATGGGGACTGGGCCTTGCCATTTGGCTGCTAGTGAATGCACCTTTTGTGAGAACTTCCTGTACAGAACGAGCTGTCCTTCCTCCCACTGCCTGGGGTTCCTGACCCATCCTAATTTGCGGTCCATATCCTTCTGAGCTGTGCCCAACTTCTGGGCCACTTGCATGTGGATGGCGTGTATGGATGAGAGCAGGTCTTGGACCCAAGCGTCATTAATCACTACGGGCTGCATATCGGAAGGGAGCTGCGTGTCTAGCCAGAAGGCTTCCGGGAGCTGCATTCTTCGTCCTGTCATTACCATATGGGGTGTGAGCCCGTGGACTGTGGTAGTGCCTCTAATGGCCATTAGGATTATGGGGAGTTTTTCATCCCAGTCTCTCCCGGAGGAGCGAACCATCTTGCGGAGAGCCTCCTTGAGGGTCCGGTTGGTTCTTTCTATGGCGCCTGAAGCTTGAGGGTGGCCGGCTATGTGGAAGCGTTGCTGGATGCCTAGCGCTTTGCAAAGCTCCTGTGTGACTTCTCCGATGAAGTGTGAGCCTAAATCAGAGTCCATGACTCTCACGATGCCCCATCGCGAAAAAACATTATTGAACAGTAGTTTGGCTGTGGTGGCTGCATTGTTGCGCTTGCACGGAAACGCTTCGACCCATTTGCTAAAGGGGTCTATGACAGTGAGGCAGTAGCGATTGCCGCGAGCAGTGGGGGGAAGGGGGCCGATAAAGTCAATCTGTATGCGAGCCCATGGTCCGTCAATTCTCTGATGCTGGAGGGGAGCTCTAGGTCCAGTGGGGTCTGCATTGACCATAGCGCAGGACAGACAGTTGTCTACCCATTGCGCTACTTCGGTGTGCATGCCAGGCCACCAACCAACCTCTTTTACCCTTTCCAGAGTCAGGTCCTTGCCTCGGTGTCCCTGCTCGTGGACAAACTGAATTAAGTCAGCCCTAACTTCCAATGGCACTACCCAGTGGCGTTCGCCGGCTGTATCTACTGCCCAAACTATGCCTTCTTCTTCTCTGATCATTAGTCTTCCTGTCTGATCTCTCCCTGCGGTTAGGAGGTCGGCTATTTCTGGGTCAGATAGCTGCAGTTGTGCTAGGTCTAGTGTTCCTGCGGTTCCCTGAGCCTGGCTGAGGGCCTGTGCGCGAGTGGTGACAGGGTGTAAGGGACAATCGGTAGCTGGTTCTGGTAGGGGAGCATTTTCAGTGGCGGCTGCCTTGGCTGCGAGGTCTGCCTGGTCATTCCAATAAGCGGTCTCTGAGTTTGTCTTCTGGTGTCGCTTGACATGGGTAACCTGCGTTGGGCCTGAGCGGGACTGAAGGAGTGCTGCTACTTGCTGCCATAGCTGTAGGTGGGCTACGGGTTTCCCATCGCTAGCTCTCCACCCCTGATTCTGCCATACCGGGAGCCAGACCGTGGCGGCTTTGGCCGTCCAGTCCGAGTCTGTGTAAATGGCAAGTGGGCTTTCTGGGGGCTCAAACTCGAGCACTGCCAGAAGCGCTTGCACCTCAGCCGCTTGGCTGGAATGGGGGCGGGCTGGACCTTTGAGAGTATGGGCGTCGCTCACTCGCACGGCGCCGTAGCCTGTCCGAGGGGAGCCTCCAACGTGAAAGGAGGAGCCGTCACAGAACCAGCATGTGAAGCCGTTCTGTCGGGCTTCCTCTAGCGGGACCCCCCAAGTGACTGGCCAGACAACTTGCGGTGGCGGGTCCAGGGGGCACTCGTGTTCAGTTCCGGTTACCAGCAGGCCATAGGGGGCTGGTGGCTCAGTGGTCTCCTTTTTAAATTCTACTCCGCGGTTGACCAGGGCCAGGGTCCACTGTGCTATGCGGGCGTTTGAGACTTGTCCGTCTTGTATCTTGCCAGACAGAATATATTTGAGGGGCGTGTGAGTGGTTTGAACTATTGTGCAGGAGCCTCCTATGATAAATTCCCAATGGGTCAGACTCCAAACTAGAGCAAGGCATGTCTTCTCGCATGGGCTAAACTTAGCTTCTACTGCGGTTAGGTTGCGAGAGGCATAGGCTACTACTCTAGCGGTTCCCGCTTGCTGCTGGGTGAGCGTGGCTCCTATGCTCTTGTCTGATACTGCTAGCTGGATAAAGAATGGCTGGGTGACATCTGGATGGGCTAGGGCCGGGGCTGCGGCCAGGCTGCGCTTTAGCTCGGCTAAGGCTGTCTGTTGCTCCGGTCCCCACTCCCAGGGAGTGTTCTTCTTGAGGAGAGCATAAAGGGGGCGAGCTTTGTCTGCAAAGGACTCAATGAAGTCTCGGGAAAAGTTAAAAGTTCCTAGAAGGGCTCTGAGGGAGGGGACATCGGTGGGTGCAGGCAGCTTGGAAATGACCTCCATTCGCTGGGCGTCCGGGGTGCGACCCTCGGGTCCCAGGGTCAGACCCAGGTACTTGACGCTGGTCTGAACCAATTGGGCCTTTTCCCTGCTGGCCTTGAACCCAGTCTCACGGAGGAGTTCCAGGACTTCTCTGGTGATTTGGCGGGCTAGTTCTTCCGTAGGGGCGTGGACTAAAATGTCATCCACGTAGCTCAGTACGTGGGGCCTCGAGGAGGGTTGGAGGCGTTCCCACATTTGAACTACATGGGCATGACAAATGCTGGGGCTGGAGTGGAATCCCTGGGGTGTCCGTTTGAATGCGTATTGCTGGCCGCGGAAAGTGAACGCGAACTTGTACCAGCAAGACTCATGCAACCGGATAGAGTGGAAAGCGTTGGCCAGGTCTATGACCGAGTAGAACCGGGACCCAGCGGCAATGGCCGTCAGGATCTCATTGTACTTGGCCACAACCGGGGCAACTGGAGGGGTGGTGGCATTCAGGGCACGGAAGTCGACCATCATTCTCCAGGTCACTCCATCTGCTTTCAGAACTGGCCACAATGGGGCGTTGCAGATGGACTGCATCGGGAGTATGACGTCCCACTCAAGGAGTCCTTCTATAGTCTTGGCTATCCCTGCCTCAGCTTCTGCTGGGTACTTGTACTGTCTTTGGGGAGGGGGATCCTTTCCTTCGATCAGGACGCAGGCACCCTTCACTATCCCACACTCGGCCTTGTCTGTCACCCATACTTCAGGAAAGTCCTGGACCCAGGGGTCTCCTGTGATGGGGGCGAGAGGAAGGGGGGCCTTAAGGGCTGTGCATCGATGGACTGCATTGACGAAGTCTGGGCCTCCTGGGATGCGCCACAGGAGCCCATTTGCTAGGTCGATGGTCAGTCCCTCGGCATGGAAAAATGGCATGCCCAAAAGTCCATCATCTTCTCCCCGGTTTGCGCATGCCGAAATCCGGGTGGCCAGGTTCCCAACGGAGAGGGGAATATCCTGCCAGACCGGGGATTCCTGCGTGCCGCCTCCAAAACCGGCGAGCTGCATGGTAGTGGGGGTCTGGGTGCCCTTTGCAACTAAGGTGGGCCGGAGTATATTAAGAGAAGCTCCGGTGTCTATAAGGAGAGTGGCAGGCTTCTTCTTTTCCCCGGGAGTCCCGATCCCTGCCTTTACTGTCGGTCTCCCCCATGTGTCCGGCTTTAGTTTGGCAACTATGCCCATGGAGGGAGATTGGGACTCGGGGCAATCCTATTCTGATCCTGCACCCTGATCGGTGGAAGCGGCGCTTCCTCTAAAGGGGTTGTTGGGGCTCGGGCGTTCCCGGACCGCAGCTATCGGGGGACTCGAGAAGGGAGGGTCTGGCGGTAACGGGGGCGCCGACGGGGGTACTGGGGGCTGCTGCTGGTCTTCCCACTCCATGATCGCCTTCATTAGAACGGACGTGGGCTTCCCATCAAATAGCTCCATGTTCGCTCCAATGTTTTTGAGGCGCATCCATAGTTCCCAACGGAGGGAGTCCCTGGACTGGGGCGTGCTGCCGCGGTCCCGGTAGCCCTCGTGGTCACCCTGCGATGCTCCCCAAGCGTTAGACTGATCTGGAGGCGGGTAGACCTGATGGTTGTACGGGTGTGATGCTCGGGAGTGAGAAGGGGCTAGGGGCGCATCCTGTGATCGGGGCTCGTGGGGTCCCTGCTGGGAGGAGGAACCATAACTCGGGGTGGGCGCAAAGGAAACTCCCGGACGGTAGTCCCTCGGCCCCCTTCCCCGGTTAAAGCTGCCGCTCCTTCCCCTCAGGATTCCTCCCCTTGCCTCCGGATACGGGCTGCGTCCCTGTGGTCGGTACTGAGAGTGGGGGCCATGATTGGCATAGGTGACTGCACTTATTGGCTCGCTCTCCTTCCTACGAGAGGCTGGGGGTTTCACATGGCGGATGGCGCCGGTTTCTCGCAACAGGCCAGCAATGCTTCTGATGCGAGCTTCCAGGTCTCCCCATGAGATGCTCCCGGGCTCCACTCCTGCTAGTGCTAGGCGGGTGGTACTATTGAGTCCATCTAAGACTGCTCTCCTGAATTCTAACTCGTCAAAGTCGGGTACATCGCTTGCATCTAGGTCCACTTCGTCTGCTAGCTCAGCAAGAAGCTGTTTCCTAGCTAAATATGCCTCTGGGTCCTCCCCAGGTTTCTGGGACTCCGCAATATACAGGGCTTTCAAGCTCTTGGTGGGCCACAGGAATGCACAAATTTCTTTAATTGCTCCATACTGGCTGCGTGTGGCTAGCCTTCGGTTAGAAATGTAGGCATTGAGGGCCGAAACTATCTCAGGGGTGGCGCATTGGCGAGCCAGTTGGGCTACATCGGAACCACTAGCGGAAGGCTGAGAGGTGGTCACATGGGTGAACCACTGGATGGCTGTGTCTCGGTTTAGGGGTCCCATACGGTCGGCTATGGCTTGGAGCTCATCGGGCCTCCAATTGCGGGTTTCTTTAACGACCCGGTCTGTCTTCCTGCCATCCTCGTCCATGGATACAATTTCCTTAGTAGCTATTGGATGGAGGGGCTGTGGGGCTTCCTCGGGTTGGGGCGATTGAGATGCCCAGCTATCCTTACTATCTTCTGGGAGGGCCAAGAGGGCTGAGGGGTGTACGGCGGAAATTACGGCCTGTTGCATCCCCTAGTGTCGCTTTAGAGCCTCTAGCTCCCTCTTACAAGCTGAATGGTCCGCGGCTGCGGTTTTAGACTGGTTGTGGTCCGCCATGAACCGGGCGGCATGGGTGAGCTTAGTAATCTCCTCTTGTCCCTCCGTTAATGCGTGCTCAGCCATATCGGCACGAGCGGTGGCCGCTTCAGCCTTGTGCTGGGCGTCCTGGAGGGCGGTAGTTAATCCTTGCTTTTCTAGTATGAAATTGACGCGTTCAGCGCGCCACTCAACTGCCTTTTCCTCATGTTCTTTCTCCTGTTCGGTTAGCTTGGTCCTGAGAGTCTGGATTTCTAGGCGCAAGGCGTCCTGCTCTCGTTTTGACCTCTCCTCTAACTCCTCCTGTGCTGTTTGCAACTTGCTAATTAGGGACACACTGTCCTGCAGGGCGGTGAAAAGTGCCCAGGCTCCATATCTGTCCTTTTTGCTAGACCTAGGTTTCTCCTTGTCACAGAAGTCCTGGAAGGCGCTTCTAACTATCTGGAGTGGGTCGGGTCCCTTGAAGGAACCGGCTTCCCAAGGGCAATCTCCCTTCTTAACTAGCCACTTCTCCAGGCGGGGCACGGTGGGGTTTGCCTGGTACATTTTACTTTCGTTTAAGGCTGATCTCGGGGGAGGTTAAAGAGTGGATCAGCGACACCAGGGGTGGGGCGATTAAAGCTGCTCAAGGGTTTTAACAACTTCTTCCTCTCTATGTCCCTTTTGGGAGGTTTATCCTTCCCTCAGGTCCTCAAGGGTTTTTACCAGGGGGTTTTAAGGTTCTACTTTTAGGTTCACAAGGGTATTTCTAAGGGTCCTACACTCGGTTCTTCTCCACCGGGGGAGAAGGAGAAATTCCTATTCCCGTTTCAAGCTTGCCTACAAGCCACGGGACCAGGAAAAGTTTACTGGCTCAGAGGGTGCTCTCAAGCTCTCTAAGCCCAAGAACAAAAACGCTCAGTGCTTCCAAGCCTCTGCCTAGAAGCTAAAGCTCAGGGGTCTCCCAAGTCTATACTCGGAAAACCAAAGCTCAGGGGTCTCCCAAGCCTATGCGCTCAGAAAACCAAAAATGCTCCCAAGCCTCTACTCAGGAACTGAAGTGCTTCCAAGCCTCTGCTCAGAAGCCAACAATGCTCTCAAGCTCTCTGCCCAAGAACTAAACTCCAAGTGTCCCCAGGCCTCACGCTCAGAGACAAACGGTTAAACTGTCTCCAAGCCTCGACCAAAAGACTAAATGCGCTCAAGGACTGCCTCTGCAAGTCCCCAAGCAAAAGTGCTCAGGAGTAAAGCTTACTGTACTCCCAAGCGAGGTGCGCTCAAGAGTTCTAACAACTCCCAAGCAAAAGTGTGCCCAAGAGTCCCACTGACTCCCAAGCGAGGTGCGCCCACGAGTCTGACTTAAAACTCGCAAGCGGAAAGGCGCCCAAGAGTCTTCCTTAAAACTCCCAGGCGAAAGGCGCTCAAGAGTCTAACTTAAAACTCTTAAGCACGGTGCGGCCGGCTGCCGCGGGGCTTCAGGAACCTGGCTTTAGATTCCCAAAGCTAAACTAAAACGAACGGACTAACAATCCCTTCACGTTTCCTCCAGAGCGGGGATTGAAGCCTAAGTGCTGGCAGGAACGGGGTTTGGACGGACTTAGGAGAGACGGGGGAGGGCGGAAGAGAGTTTTATATGTGCTGCTTCAGGAAGTATATATAAATCTATAGAGCCTACTTCTGGGATCCCACCCACATAGACGCGTTTAGGCGGCCCGGAAGGTGGCCAGGAACTTCACCAGTTCAGAGGTCCTCACCCACAGTACACCGGTTATAACGGCTGGAGGGCCTCGCGGTGCACCACAAAAGGCAAGTAGTCCAAAGCTGGCTGAAGGAGGAAATGGGGGAAAGCCAACCCACAAGATAGAAATGCTCACTAGAGCCACACACACTCACACTTTTAATTCCCTGAGCTAAATTGCGCTCTTTACACTGAGGTCTGGAAAATTTTCCTCTAAGTCAGTTCGCTGAAGACACGCGTGTCGACTCACGTGTATTCACACGAACCGGGTTATGCCTGCATTCTCCACCAGTAAACTGTTACCAGAACTGCTCTTTATTATAATGGGGAATTAGCTGTAGCAGTCTGTAACTATTAATATTAAGCGAGGATCATAACCTATGTATACGGAGGTCCCGATCCCAGACACTCTAGTGAAAAAGAGGCAGACAAGGAGTAAGGTCCAAACACGTGTATTGAGTGTAGCGTAAGCCTAGCTTGCACAATCATACAAGGAACATACAAGGTCTAAGAAATATGGAGTAGGAAATACAGAGACGTTCGCATTAGCGGGTTCCCAACGATGATAAGGGAAATACTCACAATCCTGGAGCGAAGCAGAGACACGGCAGCGAGGGTGGCCCAATGCCAGCACTGGAACCACAGACGGACAGCAAGGAAGTCTGGATAGGGAATGGCCGAGGCACCGAGTGGTCTGAGAGACCAGCTTAAATACCCCAAAACGTACCCTGGGGCTGGTGCTGTACTTGGTGGTTCTCACAGATTAAAACAAAGGGTCTAATGGGCTACTGAATGGCTTGGATGGGCCACTTTGGTAATCTGATTGCGATAAGTGACACCTCAGGAAGAGGGGACAAAAGAGGGAGGGGGAAATCCAAGTGGGCTGAATGGATGTTCCAGCGGACAGGGCTTGTCCTGATGTCATCAGCTCTGGAATGCGGAGGTTTCTTTGAGATGCATTCTCTAAGTGCTTGGGATGGTCGGCACTTAGTTCCTTCTCCGGGGCGGCTCCTAAGATATGCAGAGCGGGGCGAGGGGCTCTCGCTGCGGACGTGGTGTGCCCGCTTCGCCGAAATGGCTTCTCAAAGCAGTCTTCTTCCCAGGGTCTTCTGGCTGCCTGAGAACATGGATGCCGGCTGGGCATAGCTGGGGCTGGATAGCAGGCTGCCCGGTAGCGAGGGCAAGCTCGGCGACCTACCCGCGGGAGGCTCCAGGCGGGAACTGACCAGGGAGCGCCTAGCCAGGCTCGCTGGAGGTTTCCCCGGCAGGCGCCCAGCTGCTAGCAGCGGCTTGAGCCCATATGAGGCAGGCTTCCATGGAGGCAGGGGGAACAGTACTTTAAAACACAGTCCAAAGCAGGGAACAGGCACGGTCCGTGGCAGATGGCAATGCAGGCACGGGGCACACTTGTAACAGAGTCCAAAGCACACTGGGAAGTCCAGATACAGGTCAGGGCAGGGCTGCCCAGAAAGAGAGTCCTTTGTGCAGTTATCCAAACATGGAGTCAGTAAACTGCACAGTCTATTACAGCAGCGGGGTAATAAAACAGCAGACAGGAAACTGATACGTGTATCAGAACACACACGTGCAAAGCAGTCTTCGTGCAGCAGTGAAACAGTAATGCAGGAAACTTTAACACAGTTCATAGCAGGCTTCAAAGCAGGGGAGGGTGCCTACTTGGCAACAATGCCATGAAAACCTTCAGCTGCTCATTTCTCCACATTATGATTGTATTAAAGGAACAGGGCACTTCTTCTCCAGGCACTTGCAACTCTACTGTGAACCCATGTCTATGGAATGGAGGAGAGGAGAGCAACACAAGCCATTTTGGGTACCCATTGTGGAGAAAACTGGAGTATAAATGAAGTAAATAAATGAATGAATCAGGAACACATAAGAGAACTTTAGTGAGATAGGTAGCTTTAGTGAAAGGAAGCACTGTGCAAACAAGATAGCACTCTGCACAAACTACAAACAGCTAAGGAGAACAAGAAAGCATGAAGGACATATTGCAATCACTTACTTTTCTCTGAACTTCTACAGGGCACTGTATCAAAGGACTTGATACTAGCACCATCCATGGCCTTCAAATTCGCTGCTACAAGTTAGGATGTATAGTTGATGCCTACACTTAGTTTTTGAAGAAGGGAGCTCTGACTCTTGAGACCTTATATGCTGAAAATCTTTTTGGTCTCTGTGATGCCTCTGGACTCAAATTCTGCTGTCCTAAGAAGAGTTATGCTCTCCTAAATCCACTGAAGTCAATGGGCTTAGAAGGATGCAACTCTGCTTAGGACTGCACTGTCACACACATAAGTAAGGGAGGAGAACTCACCAAGCAGGCTAAGACAGCACCCTCATGGCACCCATCCATCTCTTAATGAGGGCTTCAAACCAGAGATGAATGTGTAGAGATCTCAAAACTCCCATGGCTGCAAAGTCTTCCAATCCCCCATGACATGGTGGAAAAACATATTGTCTAAACAACCCTCCCATAATCAGTAGGATAGAGTAGGATCTGACATGGGAGCCTAGAGTCAAGCATCATAATTTGTGAATATTATCTTATCCTCTTCATTCATTCTTAGCTTCTGCTTGTAAAAGTTGTGACAACTTGAAGCTGGTTAAAATTTTTAACTATGTAGACAGAATGGATGCTGTGTTTTGTACTTTAACAGTGCTCAACACAATATGTGGAAATAATACCAGTGATGGATTTGACTCAGAAAACTGAAACACTACCATTAAAGGGGAAATTCATGAATATGTAAACAGATATTATCCAAAAGCATGGATTTTTGGATTAATTCTACAGTGCATATACTATCTATGCAATAGAATTCTGAACATATTCTATACATTCTACTGTAATTGTACTAACAGATTTTTATTCACTATCTATATGATAGAATTCTGAACATATTCTATACCATTCTACTGTAATCGTACTAACAGATTTTTATTCACAATATATAATCAGAAATTTAGTTTTATATCTCATCTGAAACATAGCCTATTACTATTAATATTTAATGTTAAGCTGTAATGCAAGACAATTCAAAACATTAACTACAATGATTACAGCAGTCTTTTAATATTATTTCATTAAACTACATACTAATAAAATGAATGAAAAAGCCTCAAATGCATTGTTTTGACATATGGAGGATTTAGGAGAAGAGATGGGCACGAACAGCAATACGAACAAAAAAAAGTTACAAACAGCCCAATCTGCTGTTCACAAACAAGCTGTTCATGAGGCCCTGTTCCCCATGAACATGTGTTCGTTCCAAGCTCTGTTCGTTGCGTTTGTCAGCCATTCATAAAGCCAGACAGTCTGGCACCTTCAATCAATTCCCTTGGCAACATAGGCAGGGACTGTCTGAACTCTGTCTGAACTCCTTCTGTTGCCCTGGAAACCCCAATCTAAGCCCAATTTACCTTGATAGGCAGGTCTTCCTCCCAAGTGTGGCACTCCCATTTTGTTACATGGGAGCAAAGAGCAGGGGGGACGGGGGTCTTCTGTAGCCATGGGAACGCCAATCTCATCCCTCCAAACCCTGTTAGGCAGTTCTGACTGCCAACCACAGACCTCCTGTATTTCTCTATGGGACCTCTGGTTATAAAAGGCACTGTGCTCACAGCTCTGGATTTCAGTTTCAGAGGACAGTGGAGTGGGAGAGAGCTGTTGCTGGCATTTGAGAGAGGGAGAGTGCATTGGAGCTTGAATTTTTTCTGTGTGGAGGGGTGGGGCTTTACTCCCTCAGGTTCCAGGGCTGCTGCCAGGCTCTGGGGCCAAGCTATTCTTTATTATTATTACCTTCCCTGCTGCCTGCTCAGGTCAGGTTTCTGGGAGTGGTGTGGTAGGGCTCTACCCACCCTCAGGTTCCAGGGATGCTGCCAGGCTCTGCGGCCAAGCTATTCTTGATTATTATTACCTTTCCTGCTGCCTGCTCCATATTGCAATCTTGACCAAACTTGGATGATGGCTGGAGGAGAGCATTCTGAACACTATCTGCGAATATGGGCTAAGTCCCAAGGGGGCTGTTCTGGCCCCAACGAACATCCAACCATGAACATGTTCCTGATCAGTTCATGTTTGTTGATGTTCGTGAATCACTGTTCATGGATGACAATGAACAACGAACAGCGTGTTCATTTCCCCCCTTGTTCGTGCCCATCTCTATTTAGGAGGTCTCCAGCCACCTCTTTTCATATTCAGTGTCCACTTGCTAATGCTATTTTAGATCTATTGTCTTAAAAATGAAGAGTGGGTTTTAAAAAACACTTCACAAGTTTGCTTGCAATCGGTGCAATCCTAGACAGAGTTTATAACTTTCTATGTCAATTAATTCTATAAATTTAGAAAGGTCTATTTATTTATAGTCCGCCTTTCTCACTGAGACTCAAGGCGGATTACACAGTACGAGCTTAGTATAATCAGTATAAAGTACATTTCCATACAGTATATCAAGTACATTCCCATACAGTGTCAAGGACATTTCCATAAACAATGCCATAGGGTAAATAGATACAAGTTTAAAAAGACATAGCATTAGCAAGAATCCAATACAAAGTAAAAGAATACTGGAACAGAACATAATCACTTCTACGATTGACATTAGACAACATAAAGCACAGGTAGTACATAGGAGTACATATTTAAAGTAACAGATAATATGTAAGACAATATAGTGGTGAATTCTATGGTCCCTAGCTCATTAGTGAAGCATCTGAGACCCCATCCCTACTGTGCTTAGAGTTGTACTGTTAAGTGAGTAATTTAAACTGTGTTTTCTACTTATCCTTCTTCATGCAGTCCTTTGAGCTGCACTGAATCCATCTCCAGAGGATTCCCCAAGCTTTAGCAGCAGCTTTTCTGAGGTGGGAGGGCCTCTAGTGGAAATGGGATGGCCTGAAAAAGCCTTGTTCCCTCTCTGCATTTACACTTTGGATTCCTGTCTGTATCTTAAGCCAGTGTCAACAGAATGTTTTGTTTACCCTTACTCTACAAAGAGCACCACAGTTCTTTTGCAGCCCTCTTGGGCATGCTAATTTTTGAAAAATGTCAAATGCCAACCAAGCATAAGTTAGAGAACCAAGTCCCCTCACCCCCACCCTACCCCTGTTTTCATGATCCACTCACCTGTTGTGCCTAGATCAGGGGTGGGCAAATTGCGGCCCGCGGGCCACATGCGGCCCGCTACAGAGTTTTTTGTGGCCCGCCAAGACAGTAGAAAAGGGTGATAGGGTACATTTGTCTCATTAAACTGATTCTAAAATTAAATGTGCTTGCAGCTATAGATGATATGAAATTAGCACAATAAATAAATTGAATAAAACTACCACTATTTTATTTAATTTATATTTATTGATTTTTATGATACAATTTATACCTTTTCTGAAATGCAAAGTTAACTAATGAATGCAATCATTTTAAAAGGTGTGGCCCTCCGCTAACCTCCGCTCCCACAAAGTGGCCCCCGAGCCAAAACAATTGCCCACCCCTGGCCTAGATCTTTCATCCGGCATACAGGAAACAGCGTCTTTACATGCTCAATAAACTTTTAGGTATTAATTTCAAGTCCTAGTTCATTCATCAGCATTATCTAGCCCTTTACCTATCTCAGTAGCAGTTGCTATGACACCAAAGTACACAAAGAGAAACACACATATCACAGTTGCTTCTCTGATGCAGCATTGGTTCCGGGTTACTTGAAGTCATAGCAACACAAGCAGACACTTCCTATACTGTGTATTTATGCCATGCATTGCAGTGCTTCTCTCATGCCAAGAAAAGATTCACTTGGTGAAATTTCTGCATGGCAGCTGCCATTAAAGACATAGGAGCAGTGGCAATAAACCCCCCCCCCACTTCTGAAAAGTAACTCCAGTTAAATAAGTTTAAATTCATGTTTAATGGCTTGACTAATTTGAAGATCAAACTGCAAATTATTGGGGGGGGGGGGGGAGATGCATCAGTTCTGGTATTTTAAACAAGTGCGCAGATGAAGGAATTTCAGCAGGTATAACTTCTTCCTGTACATCAGATTACGTAATTGGGTATGGAAACCAGGAAAAGAGTTATCAGGGAAAGAGAATCCTTATATTTACTGAAGATACAAGTGGAAGACTTGCAAGAACTTGCATCTCATTTCCCCCTGAAAATCTTGTTGGTCTTTAAGGTGTCACTGGACTCAAATCGTGCTGTTCATTTCCCCCTGTATTCCCTCTTCCACTTCCACTACTTCCTCTTTCTTTCCCTTGGCCGCTAGGGTTGCCAGCCAATGACAACCAGTAGGAGAGGCAGGGGGGCAGGGAGGGAAGAATGCCTAGGCAGTGAATATGTGGAAGTGATGTCACATCGCTGGTGTGATATCGGCATGATGCTTTAGGATTCGGATAAAATGTTATGGTTTTACTGGAGAGTTCTGTCTAGATCCTAGAACATAACAACAACATCATGCCAGTGACATGATGTCACTTCTGGGTATTTGCTAGAAGTGATGTTATGTCATTAGCATGATGCCATTTTTTAAATTTCCCTTGCCTGCCCTCAGTGGACAACAGAAAGGGAGATCAGGAAATCTCCCTACTGGAAGCTTACATAGCCTCCTTTTTACTGCTCCTTTTCTCTTTTCTGCCTACCAGATAACCTTCCTTCATCTGCCCCCTCCAGTTTTTCCTCCTTTCCCCTAGCAGACTGTCCTTAGGAAATGTCTGGCTGAAATGCACAGTGGCTGCTGCAAGCAGCCCCAGTGAAGCAGTGGGTACCAGCACTAGGCTGAGTTGTGCAGTGGCCCCTGTGCCAAGTTGTGTGAATAGTGAGTCAGTGGGCCTGTCCCTTGGTGACTCTATCTATCTTAGTGACTTTTCTTTATCAGGAGACATGATGGGAGCTTTCCTCCACCATAGCTTAGCATTACAGAAATCAAGGCTTAGAAGGTTCAACAATATTATTTTGGTTGCCCAGCCACCTACAAGATGGCCACTGATTGACCAGTGGACCTACTTTTTAAAAAAGCTACGTGCATTACTTGTATTATTTTTGGGGAGTTTTAATTCCTCAATTTTTTAAAATTCCAGGTTTTCCTGCAAACTTGAGAAGGCTTTCAGGTTTCTAGAGAACCCCTTCTCCCTTTAATCTGTCCCTAGCTCTATTTTTCAGGTCTATTGATCGATACTGTATGGCCTGGTGCTGAATTAGATACATGATTTTATCCCTATTCTCCTACATCATTGGAAATAGCCAAAGAATGTCAAATAGTTACTTATGAAACTTATGGACCTTTCAAAGAGTTTTGCCAGGGATTGCGCCTGGCTTGCCCCAGTCAGAAGCCATGTTCCCTGGGCCACTGCTTGAGAAATTCATTACATAGATTTTTCAGGGTATGCGAGTGACTTCTTTTTGTAGTGGCTAAGAATCCTAGATTTGCATAACCTTTCTGGAAAATCAAGCTAATGATCCAAAACAGTAGTTTTCATGTATATTTTTGTCTTGGGCATTCTAGAAGACACTTCCCTACTTAATGATGGAATAGGCAACTCAGCATGCCTTGGATGTTGGGAGGTGCTGCATCTCTCTCTCTGAATATGTGACTCCTCCTCTCTATTTGACTTGGGAGATTTTCCTTCTTGCTTCATAGGCTTCATAAGGGGAAGGGTGTATTTTTCAGAGTTCCTGCCATGAAGGCCTCAGCCACACACCCACATCCAGCCTTAATGTTGTGCAAAGTGGCCGTGGTAATAGGGAAAGGACTCTTTCTTTCTACTTGCTGTGAATGGAATCTACCTCAATAAATTATAAATTCTATCTTTTCTACAGTTCAAATGCCTGAAGATTAATTACTGCATGTTGGGGGGAAATGCTTCTGACTGGGTAACTCTGCTACCGAATGCAATATAACTATTTCTAATACTAAAACTGTCCTCCAGCAGCAGTTATGTTGAATGGAATACAGTTATGTTTCTACTGTCGCAAAACTCACAGAAAAAGCACCAAATTTATGATTGTCCAGTCAAAGAGAGAGAGAGAGAGACCCCTGTCCCTTTACAACACAGTGGATCAAAAATTAAAACAAACATGCTGCCCGCAAAGTCTACATAAAAGTACTACAAAGCCAAGAATAAAATGCATATTTATACTTTTAATAAGTTTATAAAACTAACTTCTAAATATAGCAGCAATCGCTTAATGGTCCAAACATGGTACAGAACCAGACACCATATACCCCTATAACATTTTGGCCTCTGTGAAGCAAAACCATGCGGGCTCCCAAAGTAGCTTCCTACCCTCTGTAAAGGCATAATAATCCATCAGACTTTAGGACAGGTGGAGAGAATTTAGTTTTTCAAGGAGGGAAAGCTGTCTCTCTCTCTCACCCCAGCCATCCTCAGGATGCTATTCTACCTGCAGTGGAATAAATATCACCATGTGCCACAGCAACTAATGTGTTCCTTCAGGATTAGGCTGTTAATATCTCATTTGTTTCCTTTTTTTTTGAAGTAAATTTTGTCTGCCCAATAAAATAGAATATGCACATTGTAAAGGCTATTTGAAGCATCTTCCCCATCTAATAAATACTGAAACAACTATTTCTACCTCGGTAGGTGCTCTTTAAGATGAGGCAATCATTTGCACAGAAATGATTCCACAAATCAGAACTCTGTGCTCCATAGATCTGATTAATTTACAGTGCAATCCTAAACAGAGTTACTCCAGTCTAAGCCTAGACTGCCTTGAGATACATTTAAAACTGCTTCCTGCTGTAACTCCAAGGCAGGACTAAAAAATTAAAACCAATCGGGCCAGAATCTTTGGATGCAATTTGGTATGTAGTTAGGCATTTGAATTTGGACTGCAATATTTTTGACATCCCCCCTCCCCTCACAATAGAATTACAGCTTTAATTACCTAATCCGTAATGGAAACATTTAGTTGATGAAGATAGTTGTTTGAATTATTAGAATTATTAGAAAAGATTATTTTGTTGTCATAATGAAGCAAGGGAAGCTGACTTCAGCAAGGTATCTAATGCTGAATATAAGCTGCAGCACTCTGATCTAATTAATGTGAGTGTTCATAGATGCACTAGCTGCATCTTCTCTGCCAAAAAAGGGCTATTAATATTTCTAATATGTCTCCAAATTAGAATTTTTTCTCTGGATCTGATTAGTAACAAAACCAATTTATTATAGGACAATCCTTTACACCATAGTTAGAATAAAGAATCAAGCAAAAGTCTGTGGTCAAACACGTGCTTTATCTCTACATGACTTAATCTCTGTCTAGCAACTGTCTTTTAAAAAATCTTAGTTGCCAGACCAGGGAAATAGCTTTTTGCTTGATACCCTAGAAAAATGGTGGTTGTAAAGAAAAATGATCTAGTTTGATAGGTTATTGGATTGATTCAGCAAAAAGTAGTGTCTTAAATTTTGTGATGTGATGATACAGTAATAATTACACTTTTTCAGCATTAATAATTATACTTCTCGACATTAATTTTCTGGTGCAGTAAGCTTCAGTAATAGTAATACATTTTACTACTTTTAATTATAAATCTCTTCTTGGTCCCCATCTATAGGCCTTGATGTGGCTAGAAAGCACATTATAAAGCAACCTTGGTGACACTAAGTAGAATTAGATATTGTTGGTGCTTACATGGACACTAGGATTGCCAGCTAATGGCTGGCAACTGGTGGGAGAGGGATTGAGGAGGTGGGCGGCAGCATGTGGCATGAAGTCACTACTGTGGAAAACTGGAGGTGATGTCATGTTGTTCTAGTGCTGCACACTGAACTGATGTTCAGTATAGCCTCAAGATGTATTTACTTATTGATCACCGACAGTTTTACTCTTGTCAGCATATACTTAGAGTTGGGATTTTTTGCTCCATATGTTACAATTACTGACACTGTCACTATAGCAATGGCTATATAAGACAATGAGGCACCCAATATACACTATGATACAATATCTTCAATTTAATCAATGCCTTGGATTAGAATTTCAACTGTTACGTTATTAGCAAACCCACAAATCAGCCATTTAAACATCAATGATTAATAGTGCTGATTTCATGAAACATTCTGGTAGTGTAGGATATATGATGTCTTGATTTTTTATGTTAGATATGGTCCTAAATTCCAGAAAGTTCATAGGATTGTGATAACATTTTTGCTGGGCCCTCAAGGAAGGTATAGTCTCCCCCTTATCTTATATGTAAGTTTTGAATTCATGGAAATGTCATAAGGTGAGTGGGCCAGTTCTACATCCCAATCTATAGTATTTAAAACAAGGCTCCTTGAGAGGGCTAGCATTTCCCTAGCAAATTTGGACCCATAATGAGTAGGGTGGCCATGCGTGCCATATTTTGTCTTTGTTTAGTCTGATTTTGCCTATAATTAAATAAGCATATGTGCAGAAAAATATCTTGTGATCTCTCTTCATCCACAGAAGATATGTCACTGCTACTTCTATGCATAATATATTAATCAGAGTCCTACTGAAGTATCTGGTAGTTTTGCTTCATTTTAATCATGTCTACAGGGAGGGAAATGATTAGTAGTGGAGGTTGCAATAATTATATGTTTTGGAACACACACAAACAACTAACTGAACAGGTCAAAACTTGGGCTCTACATTTCTAACCCCTCATGCAACTACGATCACGAAAGCAGGATCTGTCCTATTTCCTTAAAGCAATAGTACCAATATACCACAATTTTCTCTTAACCAAAGCTTTTCTGAATACTTTGAGAATACTTTGTGAACTTAACCTTATGTAGAGCTTTGGGAATGTAAGCTATTGGGTGGAACAAAGCAACTACTTAATTTGGGTGCTGGGAGGAGTGTATGTGACATCATCACATTGGTGCTGGGAGCACGCAGGTGCTTTGCGCATGCACGACAAATATCTTACCAGTAAGTACTGGATGCCCTCACTCCCATCAGGAGGGTAAGGAGACCTGGCAACCCAAGTATGTAGCTACTTGTTTGCTGTAACCTTGGTAGGTTGTGGAACATGAGGCTGTTGGTTTTGAACTGGGAAAGAAGAGTAGGGGAAACCCTTTGGAAGCCTTTGTGCTTATATCACTGGAAAGGCCTCAGCTGAAGAAGCTGCAGGCAGGAGCTATGACAAGTGCAAGTTCTACTGGACTCTTCTTCGGAACTTTGCTGCTGAGCCCATTTATTCTGGTGCAGGCCTGTTCTCCGGGTCTCTCTTTGCGGAACTCAGTTCCTAGATAGGATGTTGATTCTCAGACTGACTTTTTGGATTACATCTGATTGCGTCTGGTGTGGGCCCTTCTAGTCTGCTGGCTGAATCCACTCCCTGGGAAGAAACTGGCCCTGGAACTCAGAAACTGCAGTGCACTTCAGATTCTACAAGGATATCTGAACTCTTAGGACTTGTTGATCATCCTCCAGGCTTCTTTGAGGAAAGGTGATATGCTGGTCATCTTTCAGGCTTCTCGGAGGACAAGTGATATGTCAGAAGATTGGATTGTCATCCCAATCTTCAAGAAAGAGAATAAGGATAATCCTGGGAACTACAGGCCAGTCAACCTGACCTTCCAGGGAAGATACTGGAATAGATATGATTAAGTATTGAGCCTTGTGCTCCAGTGATTTCAGCCAGGCAGTGATTTCAGCTCATGATAGTACTTTATTGCAACAACAACCATTGTGTGGCTCCTGAAGGAGCCTAATATACACACTCCAACTATGCCCCCTTTCAGTAATCCTCTTGTTTTTGTACTGTATCTAAGATTTTAGACTTGGATGAGCTTCTTCCCAGAAGCTGTTTCAAACTCATAACAAAAGTATGGATCCAGGAATTGAGGTGTATGTATTATAGTGGGGTCTGTCTGTCCTGTCACTCAAGCTTGTGTAATGCCATAAATTCTGGGGAAGATGCAGTTCTGAAAAAATGTTTGTAATAACCTTTTTGATCTTTTATTCTGTAAACATTTAGTACTAAGATATAAAAGATTCTCTGATGCAACTGTTCTTTATGCATATGAGCTAAGGAGAGTATACATCTGAGATTATTTGGAAACAATAAAACTCACATTTCTTTATAGATCATTGCTTGGTGTCTTAAATTGCTTGTGAGCTGCTGGCTGAAAGGGGAATTGAATTGGCATGCAGAGTACTCTGACAAAAATCCCCTTTCAGACGGGCTTACTGAATTGTGGGAATGCTATCCATGTGGTTTATCTAGGGCCGATTCCAGACGGTCCCCCGCCTCGCGAAACGTTGTGCGTCGTCGCGCAGAAAACACGAAATATCGCGTTTTCTCGCGCGAGTTTTGCACGATGTCGCGCAAAACTCGCGCGAGAAAACGCGATATTTCGCGTTTTCTGCGTGACGACACGAGACGACGCACGACGTTTCGCGAGGCGGGGGGCCGTCTGGAATCGGCCTAGATTTCAGTAAAGCTTTTGACAAGGTTCCTTATGATGCTCTGATGGGTAAACTGGTGGACTGTTGACAGGACTCATGGTTAGGTGGACAGGGAGCTGGCTGGATAACCTCACCCAAAGAGTAGTTGTCAATGGCATCACATCTGATTGGAGGGAGGCTTCTAATGGAGTGCCACAGAGCACGGTTCTGGGTCCAGTGCTTTTCAATATTTTTATAAATGCTCTGGACAAGGGTGTGAAGGGATTACTCATTAAATTTGCAGATGACACCAAACTGAGAGGAGTAGCAAACACCCTTGAAGATAGGGATTCAGCAAGATCTGAATACACTGGGAAAGTGGACAGATCTGAATAAGATGCAATTTAACATGGATAAGTGCCAGGTTCTCCACCTGGGTAACAAAAACGTAAAGCATGTATAGTGGATAAGGGATATACTTCTGGGTAGCAGTGTGTGTGAACAAGATCTTGGAATACAGGTGGAAGGGAAGCTAAATATGGGCAATCAGTGTGATGCAGCAGCAAAAAAGGTGAACACAATCTTGGGGTGTATCAACAAAGGCATAACATCCAAATCACAGCATAGGGTTGCCATCCCCCCATCCAGGGTGGAGGATCCCCCGATCCCACCCTTTCCCCCCCCGTGCCCACTTACCTGGCTAGTGGGTGGGGGTGCCCCCTCCCCGGGTGGTGCAGCGCCCCCCTGGTTGCGGGGCATGCTCCCATGCCATGAGAGCAGGTGGCAGTGGTGGCAGTGGCAGAGAGAGAGCAGACAGTGGTGGCAAGAGCAGGCCACTTCACTGCTGCCGCTGCGGCCACCACAGCCCGCTCTCTCGCTGCATCTGCTACTGCGCCTGTGCAGCCCACACCAGCAGCGAAAAAGGGCGCAGTGGCAGCTAGAGAGCAAGCGAGCTTCCCGCTCTCTCTGCCCCTTCCCGGCGTGTGTGACATCGTCACGCGGGGCGCCCTTTGACCCTGCATGATGACGTCACTTCTGGAAGTGATGTCATCACGCGTGCTGGGAGCACACATGCACTTTGTGAACACAGGGTCAAAACATCAAGAGCAGCGACAGGGTAAGAGCTAGCATCCCAGTCTCCCGCTGGGAGACTTGAGGGACCTGGCAACCCTGTCAGAGGATGTCATTGTTCCACTGTATTCTGTGTTTGTCAGGCCCCACCTGGAGTGTGTGCAGTTCTGGAGACCTCACTTCAAAAACGATGTGGAAAATTGGAACGGGTGCAGAGGAGAGCAACCAGGATGATCAGGGGCCTTTCCCTACAAGGAAAGATTGAGGGACCTGGGAATGTTTAGTTTGGAGAAAAGCAGGTTGAAGGCAGACATGATTGCTCTGTTTAAGTATTTAATAGGTAGTCACTTAGAGGAGAGAAGGGAACTGTTCCTGTTGGCAACAGAGGATAGGACTCGAAACAATATGTTTAAACTACAGGAGGGAAGGTTGGTACCAGCTGGACTTTAGGAAAAATGTATTATTTATTTTATTTTATTCAGCTTATACCCCACCTTTCCCGCAAGCAGGCTCAGGGCAGCTTCTAACAAATATACTGTTAAAATACAACAAAAACCTTATTAACGCATTAACACATTAAAATTCAGGCACCATCAGACAGATCGGCTTCTTCATGTTAAGAGTAATTCAGCAGTGGAATTGGCTGCCAAGGGATGTGGCAGTCTTCAAAGAGCAGCTGGACAAATACTTGTTGGGGATGCTTTAGGCTGTTCCTGCATTGGGCGAGGGGCTGGACTAGATGGTCTGTAAGACCCTTTCTAACTGTATGATTCTGTGACTGTAAGACCCTGGTTTAATAGACCTTTCATCCTGGGACTCTGGGCCTTTGACTGCAGGAGTTCCATATCTGTTTATAGATCCAGAGGAGTTAGCCGTGTTAATCTGTAGTAGCAAAATCAAAAAGAGGCCAGTAGCACCTTTAAGACTAACCAATTTTATTGTAGCATAAGCTTTCGAGAATCAAGTTCTCTTCGTCAGATGCATCTGACGAAGAGAACTGTGATTCTCGAAAGCTTATGCTACAATAAAATTGGTTAGTCTTAAAGATGATACTGGACTCTTTTTGATATCTGTTTATTTCTGTCTTAATACATACAGTTGGTGGCTCACATCTTGTACTAAGTTTTATGAGCACAAAGCAGAGTATTTTAAGAAAGGAGACCCTAGGCTTGAACTCACCATAGATTACAACTCTGAATATCATACAAGGAACTGTTGATATATATCTGTGTTATAACCACCACTAGTTATAATGCATTTTAACCAGTAATACTGAGCACATACCATGCCACACTGGAAGTGCTCATCCTATGCCACACTCCCAGTAATTATAATTCCCACAGTGCTTAATTTTGGTTCCCCAGTGGAAACCAAACCGCTCATGAAATTCTGCCATGCTCCAAGGAACTCTCTGCTGCTCCTCTGTTTCCTTCGTTGTTTGTGCCCGCGGACATCGTTCCCCGCATGAAAACAAGGACTGGCTCCTGTAATTGTGACGCCTGTGGATACGCTTTGCTGTCGAGGCTGTTCTTCACCTGCTGTGGGTTGAATTCGGTCGCTCAGACAGTCCTGCGCTGGAGTCTGAAGCACTCTCGCTGGCCACGACAGTTTTCTAAGCAAACTTATATAGGCTGTTCTCGATACAATCCTAAAAACAATTCTCTGGGCGTGAGCCCCATTGAATAGAACTGTGCACTAGACTATTTTGAATGGCATCGTTAATCTCCCAGTGGATGCACTGGATCTTGTTGAATTTAACTACAGACTCCACAACATTTCTTATTATTAGCTTGGGGAGCAGTGCAAATTTTATGCCACTTTGCATGCACATATTAAAATGGAGGAGGGGAGAATTTCTTGTAAGCTGTGTTGCATCACCGCTGGAACTAAAACCGGAACAACTCGAATGAATGGCTAGGTAAACTAGCACAAGTTTTAAAATCTCCATCTGCACAACATAAAATAGGCATTGCATTTTACAAGGGACATATACCACAGAACAGGAATCCCCACCCCTACCCCAAAATATTAAACAGCTACAGTAGTGGAGCATGCATCTCTCTCACTCACTTCAGAATACCAGAACGGTGTTTCAGGGGCTAATTTACTAGAAGTCAGAAAAATGCTGTCATATCTACCAATGCTAATGCCAGCCTTCTTGCCCGCTAGCTTGTAGTCACATGCCTTCCTCATCCTCAGCACTAGTGTTACTGAGAGCCAAGCTACAAGTGACCAATTACACTTGCCTGGCAAGTGAACAGACTCACATGTATTCCTCCCTGTTCACTTGCGCTCCACTTGATCGTCACTTGTAGCTTGGCTCTCAGTTTAGTATATGTCCCTTGTAAAATGCAATGCCTATTTTACGTTGTGCAGATGGAGGAGATTTTAAAACTTGTGCTAGTTTACCTAGCCATTCATTCGAGTTGTTCCGGTTTTAGTTCCAGCGGTGATGCAACACAGCTTACAAGAAATTCTCCCCTCCTCCATTTTAATATGTGCATGCAAAGTGGCATAAAATTTGCACTGCTCCCCAAGCTAATAATAAGAAATGTTGTGGAGTCTGTAGTTAAATTCAACAAGATCCAGTGCATCCACTGGGAGATTAACGATGCCATTCAAAATAGTCTAGTGCACAGTTCTATTCAATAGGGCTCACGCCCAGAGAAGTGTTTTTAGGATTGTATCGAGAACAGCCTATATAAGTTTGCTTAGAAAACTGTCGTGGCCAGCGAGAGTGCTTCAGACTCCAGCGCAGGACTGTCTGAGCGACCGAATTCAACCCACAGCAGGTGAAGAACAGCCTCGATAGCAAAGCGTATCCACAGGCGTCACAATTACAGGAGCCAGCCCTTGTTTTCACGCGGGGAACGGTGTCCGCGAGCACAATCAACGACGGAAACAGAACGACGAGCAGCAGAGAGTTCCTTGGAGCATGGCAGATTTTCATGAGCGGTTTGGTTTCCACCGGGGAACCAAAACCAGTTGCCATCTCTCCGGCTGTGTGGACATGGCAACGATCTCATTCCCTTTTGGGACTCGATCCCTCGAAGATTTTTAGCGCCAGAAAATGCCTGAGACATTCACACTGATGTGACTAATCCACTTTGCCACGCCCACTGAAGCGCAGAGCCGCTGAACCCGGCGGAGGACACACCTCCTTCAGGGAGAATGGCGCCGCCCTATTTTGTTGTGGTCCTTAGCACATCCACAAGCCGAAGCAGTGCCTGTCTATGTGACGTCATTTCCGGTGGGAGGGCGTGAGGTCCTCGCGGTGCGGGTCACGTGTACGTGGAAGGCTGACAGGGTGAGGAGGAGCAACGCTGCCGCTGAGTATCGCTGCGGCGCCGGGCCCTTCCTCTCCCCGCGCGCGTTGCCTGGTCCTCGCGACGGTGGCAGCAGATGAAGGAGCCGGCGGGAGGCCGCCTGGAGCCCCTGCCCCGCCATCCCCGCCGCCCCCAGGGCAAGAAGATGGGAGCGAAATGAGCCCCGAACCGGAGCCGCCGCCACTACCGCCGCCGCCGCTTCTTCCTCCTCCTCCTCTTGCAGCGCCGGCCCGGGAAGCGGAGGTGGTGGCCTTGACAGTGGCGGCGGCAGCAGCGGTGGTGGAAGGGGAGGTGGACGCGGCGGGAGGAAGCAGCAAGAAGGGGGGCAGCCGCATCATGCTAGTGGGGCGGATCGGTCTCAAGCCCGGCGGGGGCTCCTCGGTGAGTGTCCGGAGAGGGGCGCGGATCCCGGGCGGAAGGTGGCTGGCTCCCGAACCGCGCCGCTCTTGCCCTGGCAAAGCATCGAGTGGCCGCATGAGAAGAGGAAGAGCTTTCTTCCGCAGCCTGTGCCCTGTACCTGCTCCTCTGCGCATCCCTAGCGGCGAAGGAGGCGCTCAAGGCCAAGGTCCTCAATCATACCTCGAACCTGGAAGGGGTGCATGTGTGGCAGGTCATCGCAGGGCCCTCGCCGCGTTCAGGGCAACCGGGAGGAGTTTTTTTTAAAAAAATAAAACGCCCTTCCTGCTTCCGACCGATGCCCGTGGCCTGCTCGGGTGGAGAGGGAAGGGCGCTTCCTCCATCCCTTGTAGCGGTTAGCACAGAAAAGGCGCTCGAGGCCTTAAGGCTGGCGCAAGTTGAGCCCTGGCACTTCAGGCAGAGTTGACAAGATGCTCTTTACCTGCCTTTCTGTCCCTTCCCGGAAGAGTTTCATCGCTTCGTTTATTGACTTAAAATTTACACAGTATGTGACTGAAGGTTGCAATCCGAGCCACGTTTATAGGGGAATGTTGTTACTTTGCGCTCACTTCGGTGTTGAGTAGAGGCATGATTTTTAGCCTACCAGTATATCTGTCAGTGTATCTTGAGAGATGTTAGATAAGGTTCTCTGCTGTTTACTTGGCATGTTTTTAAATAGGTTAAGAACAAACAATGTGGTGTTCCCTGCCTCTCTTTTCCATGTCGATTCTCCCTACCTTCATTATTAGCCTTAAGTTTCTTGTCATTTTTTGGAGCTGGTTTTATTAATAATTAGTATAGGCTAGCATTGAAAACAGTTTATTTGTACTTTACATCATACCTGCATTGTTGCAGAGCCTGTGCATGCGTGTGCGTACACACACCCAAGTGTCTGTAGTGTTTTATAAGGTCTTCCCTAGAGTCAACAAGCTATGATGTGCTGTTAGCTTTCCAAAGGTATTGGAGTTCTAGTGAAGATGCTTACTCTGGTTTCCACTGACAGCAGTAAATTCCCTTAAATTTTGTAGCTCTCATATCTTGTTACAAATTTTGCTAGTAACCTTTAAGTAAAATGCATCACTGGTGTCAACATAAATATTACTCGTCACTTGGAAGCAACTGAAATAGTTTGTACAGAAACTATTGGGGCAATAGTGGGACATGTTTGAATTGAGTGTTTTTTGTTAGCCCAGAGATATAGGATATCTAGCCTTGCATATCCCTGGTGGAAAGTCGCCCTGTTGTAGAAGTATTTAATATGATGCACCTGATTCATGCCATAAACCCAATAAACATATCAAATTATTCTGTGTGGGCCCACTGCCTTGGAGATGTATTTCTCTACTGACTTGGAGCTGGTTTTATTAATAATTAGTATAGGCTAGCATTGAAAACAGTTTATTTGTACTTTACATCATACCTGCATTGTGTGTCATGGTTCCCTTGAGCATTGACTCTGACAAGGTGTTCATCTGGAATAAATTGTAGCTTGCTTGGAGCAAGTGGCTGTATTGGCAAAAAAGGTTCCTATGTAAATTAACACTTTAGTAATAATAATTTAGGATGATAACTAATATCTTAATTGGTACAACATTATGGCTTCAATGTTCATCGATGTTATGGTGGGGAAATGCCATTTTATAAGTGTAAAGATGAAATTACGGGCTGGGGTGTCATTTGGTCCAGGTGGCTGTCATTGAAAGATTTTAGCTTAAAGCAATACTTGTAAAAAATTTCCAAGAATGAGCAAAGAGGTTTTTCTTCCTTTTTTTTTTGTGCTTCATGCCAGTTGAAGAAAGCTGTAGATGAGTTGAGGAAATGAAATAGAAAGTATAATGCTTTCAGCAGATAGTGAGCATTTTCTTATAAAATGAAACTGAAAATAAATCTGCAACATTGTTCTTGTACAAGGTACGATGATACAAATTTAGTAAAAAGTATACGACTAATTATGCTGTAACAAAACTATACAGTAAAAGAGAGAAGACAGATTCACTCTGCACAAGAAATTGTAATGTGTGACATAGCTTTAGTTGGTTTACCTGTTGTTAGATACTTACAGAAGCCGTGTATGTCAGGTCATTGCAAAGGCAGGAGAGACACAGCACCTTGCTCCCCAGGCTTACAGTTGTCAGGTTTCGTTTCTTCACTGAAGAACTGGCACCCTCGGATTGTAATGTATTAGCACATTTTTTGAACAGATTCATGTGATTATGCAATTCTAATTCTGATTTGTTTTAAAAAAGTTACAGCTTGAGCAGTTGCTGGGTTCTATGATAAAACCCAAAAACTGATACGAATTGATTTTTTCCCAGTTACCTTAGTGTAAATAATAATCAGAGCTGTTGTAATAAACATACCTTTTTGTTGTGATTCTTTTAAAAATTAATGCTCTAAATATCTGAAGTATTCTTTCCTAGTCAAACAACAAATATATGTTGATAGGTCGAATAGTCATATTTACAGTTTACATGTATTACTATGTCAGTATAACTTTCCAGAAACTAAACTGTGAAAATCTATCCTTGACTGGGCCTTTTGTTTTGGTGTGTAATAATTGCTTCTGTTTAACAATAATTGAATTAATGTTGTTGATGGGAACAGTTGAAATAAGTAAAAGTTGTCTTATATCACCGCCTGAACTTTTGAAATATACCAGGTACTGAACAGCTATTCAGTTACGCTATTTATAATATTTGATTCTTGAGGATAGAGAGACATCCTTATGATCACATGCTGTATTAAGCTATCCCCAATTGTCAAAATTGTCTAACTTTTTATCTGCAATTGCATAAAGTGGTTATGTTTTAAACATTCTGTATCAAGGTAGGGAGGGTAGGAAGCTAACAACATTTTACCAGCACCATCTCCAAAACTGGCATCCTTCCCCCTCATGGCTTCCTTCTGCTTGTATCAAATTACTGAAAGCTCATGAGAAATAATCTGGGTTGAAAACACAGATTTTTGCCAGAATACCCCTGAGCAGGCCAAATGCTTATGATTTCAGCTTTCTTTTCATTGTTAACTGCCTTCAATAATCTCTGCTTCCTAGAGCAAGTTCAGTCATCATCAGAATGCTTTTTAAGTGGGGAAGAGTTGTCTTTTAAATTTGCAAAGTAATTTAATTTAATTTATTAGATTTATACTCCGCCCTCCCCACATCAGCGGGCTCAGGGCGGATAACAACACAATTCAAACATATTAAGTATCACTAAAATTTTAAAATTTCTGCACATCATATAGTAATAGTTTTCTGTATACTTGGTGAGTCCTAGTATATAGAAATACTTTATCTCGTCTGCTTTGCTGACTCACAGACATTTAACCATGAAGAAGGTTAGAGGAAACAACTTAGAGGCCTGTGAAAAATTATGGAGCGGATACATTGTTCTGGGAATTTCTCTGCCCATAGAGCAGTAATAGTGTGAGATTATTGAGGTCCAGGACTAGGTAGGTAGCTTCCTTCTCACTTCATCCTGAATGTTAGCAATGTAGTAATATATCACAGTTGCTTGTAACTGCTGAGGTTTGGGCCTAGGTTAGTCTGAAGTACTCATCAAGTAGCTTTATAAAGCACATATCCTGACCCTGCTTTCATTCTCAGTTCCTAGAGCTTTTAAGGAATCTGTCTCCTCTGCTGTTTAAAGAGTTACTTTAGTTTTGCATGATTAGGATTAGAAGAAACTCTTCAGTCCTAATTAATCCTCTCACATGGGTTGTTTTACCAAAAATGTAGCCTGAAGTTCTTAAAGGCTTATATTGTCCTTGGTGGGAAGGGAGGGGGAATTAGAGACGGTGGATGAGCACCTTGTGCCAAGTGCTGGCAACTGGCGGGAGTTGTAGGGGATGGGGACGTGCAGGACAGGTGTTGCTGCAGCACTGCTTCTGGCACAGACCTGGAACTGATGTCAGCACATTGCTGTGACTCTCTAGGATTCTATCAAAACTGTGATTTTACTGTAGTGTTTTGGTGAAATCATAAGAGCATTGCCCTAATGCACTGGTGTCACTTTTGGGCCTGTACCAGAAATGACTCCCCCCCCCCCCGCAGTTTTCCTCAGGCATCAGGGCCACACTACTCTCTGCAGGATACTAAAAACTGCTCAGGCAAACTATTTTCTCTCTGCTTTTTCTGGTCTGTCTTTTCCTCCAGCCCTCTGTAATGTTCCATGCTTCTTTGTAGGAAACGTTACCACATCTGCTCCCTTTCATGTAGGGTTGCCAGGTCCCCCTACCCTCTCAGCATGGGGTGGGGGGAGACCTGGCACTTACTGGGAAGGTGTCTTCTTGCTTATGCACTCCCTGCTGGCTGGAAGTGATGTCATCACAGCTGGTGGGGACATGCCTGCTGTAAGCTGGCCCAGGAGGATTTTTGTCTCCTGGGCCCATTTCCTGGGCCTTTCCCCCCCTGCCAGCCAAGTGAGTGGTAGGGGGAGCAGAGACTGGGAGCCGGGGATTCCCTGGCCCTACTGGGGGACCTGGAAGCCCTACTTTCATGGGTTTTTTTAGACATGTGTGGACTCACAACCAATTGGGGGGAATTAAGCTCAGTACTGGGGGAAATCTCTTCCCGCTTCCACAGCCTGGCTAGCTTAGAAAACGGACACACTTGCCAGTTAGGGGGAGCAGAATATGTGATTTAGGGATCTTTCACCTAGATAGTGGGTAGGCAAGCTCAAAGTTCCTCTAATAGGCTGCCAGTAACAATGAACAACCATATCTTTTCCAATGTAAAGCTTAGAATTTATTGAGGAGACTACAGGGGTACAGGAACTGAAAAGGTACTCAAGCATAAGAACAGTGCAGTTGTTGCGTTCAGAGGGACATGCATATGAAGAGTTACATGAAAGGAGAAAAGGTAGGAGGAAAACCAAGCTTCTAGCTGAAAAGGAATTTTGTTTCTGGGAGTGGCCATGGAGGTGGAGAGCGTGAGCGAACAGCGGAGGCTTTTACCTATCCTCAGTCAGTTGAACTGTGTAGAGTACATTGTCTATTTTGATGGTCCAGAGATTAAGAGAGGAGGAACTCAGGTAGTACTTCTGAAGGTCCCAAGGAAAAGGTTGGCTGATTCCAGAAGAGAAGAGTGCTATGGGCAGCCTTTGAGCCAGTAGAGGAGATTTGGTTGCCTGCTTTTAGCTGGAAGAAGCCCGCACAAAAGAATGTTAAATAATTGTAAAGGCTGGCCAGGGATTCTGAGTGAGCTCTGGGTGCAGATCTGTGCATTTCATGAATTTGAATGAGCTTGGAAGGAGTTTCGCACAAAGGTAACAAAAGGTGATTGCCTCTAGGCAGAGTGGACAAAAAGGCTTCACCCATGCCTGTAACAGGTTGATAGGAGACATCCAGGCAGGGTCAGTAAAAGTAATAAAGCCCATCTGGGTTCTTGATAGTAATCAGATTTTGTGCTCTGAAAGACTTGTTCTTGCTGATGGGATTACATTGATAGGTCTAGGTGGGTGCAAGCCTCTGTGGAAATAGGTAGACATACAGATGTTCCATCAGTGAATCAGTCTCCTGTCCAAAGTTATGTCCACTCATTAGCATAGTCTGAGGAGAGCCTTGGCCTGACCTTCTGCAAAGTATGGCATTGCTAGCTCCTAAAATGCCTGCTGAAACTGATTTAGTCAAGGAGTCAGAGCATATAGCGCACATCAGGGAAGGGGGTCTCTGGTAAAACAGTACTTATCAGACCCTTATCAGTTCTTACTAAAATTACAACTGTTTGTTCGTTGTATTGTCGAAGGCTTTCACGGCCGGAGAACGATGGTTGTTGGGGGTTTTCCGGGCTGTATTGCCGTGGTCTTGGCATTGTAGTTCCTGACGTTTCGCCAGCAGCTGTGGCTGGCATCTTCAGAGGTGTAGCACCAAAAGACAGAGATCTCTCAGTGTCACAGTGTGGAAAAGATGTAGGTCATTTGTATCTACTCAGGAGGGGTGGGGTTGAGCTGAGTCATTCTGTAAGAGTTTTCCAGGGTGTGGAATGCTAATGGCGGGAGGCTTCACTGAATCCTGAGGAGGTTCTTTTGCATATGGATTGGTGCTTGATGTGCTAATCTTCTCTGCAGGGCTATTGTCGGGTGTGGAGTGTTTTGTTGGCCTGGTGTTTTTCAGAACTGGAGCCCATGCTCTGTTCATTCTTAAGGTTTCTTCTTTCCTGTTGAAGTTTTGCTTATGCTTGTGAATTTCAATGGCTTCCCTGTGCAGTCTGACAAAGTAGTTGGAAGTGTTGTCCAGTATTTTGGTGTCCTGGAATAAGATACTGTGCCCTGTTTGAGTTAGGCTATGTTCAGCCACTGCTGATTTTTCAGGCTGTCCAAGTCTGCAGTGTCTTTCATGTTCTTTTATTCTTGTCTGGATGCTACGCTTTGTGGTCCCGATGTAAACTTGTCCACAGCTGCAGGGTATACGGTATACTCCTGCAGAGGTGAGGGGGTCTCTGCTGTCTTTTGCTGATCGTAGCATCTGTTGTATTTTTCGGGTTGGTCTGAATACTGCTTGAAGGTTATGCTTTTCAGCACCCCACAAACCCAGTGTATGGTTCCGGTTTGTGGATGATACATTCATCATTTGGAGCCATGGGGAGGAAGAATTGAGGGAGTTTTTGAATCATCTCAACAACATCCACCTGAACATACAATTCACAATGGAGAAAGAAAGTGAGGGAAAACTCTCATTCCTGGATACCTTGGTCATCCGCAAAGCAAACTTTCAGTTAGGTCACAAGGTCTACAGGAAACCAACTCACACTGATCGTTACTTACACAAAAACTCCAATCACCACCCCCGACAGAAAAGAGGCATAATGAAAACATTAGTGGATCGTGCAAGACGGATATGTGAGCCGCGCTTTCTCAATGAGGAAATTAATCATCTAAACCACGCACTTCAGGCAAATGGCTACTCCAGAAATGAAATCCGAAGAGCAATCAAACCCAGGATGAATCAAACATCCAAGGAAAAACAGTCACCTACAGGAAAAGTGTTTTTGCCATATATCAAAGGAATTACTGATCAGATGGGAAAGCTTATGGAAAAGCATAACCTTCAAGCAGTATTCAGACCAACCCGAAAAATACAACAGATGCTACGATCAGCAAAAGACAGCAGAGACCCCCTCACCTCTGCAGGAGTATACCGTATACCCTGCAGCTGTGGACAAGTTTACATCGGGACCACAAAGCGTAGCATCCAGACAAGAATAAAAGAACATGAAAGACACTGCAGACTTGGACAGCCTGAAAAATCAGCAGTGGCTGAACATAGCCTAACTCAAACAGGGCACAGTATCTTATTCCAGGACACCAAAATACTGGACAACACTTCCAACTACTTTGTCAGACTGCACAGGGAAGCCATTGAAATTCACAAGCATAAGCAAAACTTCAACAGGAAAGAAGAAACCTTAAGAATGAACAGAGCATGGGCTCCAGTTCTGAAAAACACCAGGCCAACAAAACACTCCACACCCGACAATAGCCCTGCAGAGAAGATTAGCACATCAAGCACCAATCCATATGCAAAAGAACCTCCTCAGGATTCAGTGAAGCCTCCCGCCATTAGCATTCCACACCCTGGAAAACTCTTACAGAATGACTCAGCTCAACCCCACCCCTCCTGAGTAGATACAAATGACCTACATCTTTTCCACACTGTGACACTGAGAGATCTCTGTCTTTTGGTGCTACACCTCTGAAGATGCCAGCCACAGCTGCTGGCGAAACGTCAGGAACTACAATGCCAAGACCACGGCAATACAGCCCGGAAAACCCCCAACAACCATGTTTGTTCGTTGTTCGGCTGGAATTTTTCTGTAAGCAGAAACTTCTCACTGGTCTCATTTCACTGTCATGCTATCAGGCATTCAGGCAGGAACTTAAATATTAGAGAAAATTACAGCCTATTTGCAACTTTTTACTAAATAAGTAGTTTGTGTTTTGCGTCAGTATGTGATATGAGGTGGAGAGACTTACTGTGTAAACAAAGTCAAGCTTAAGCTATCTTTTTTAGGAGAAGAAGGATAATTGGAAGACAGTGGTACATTACTAGAAAGAGTTTTTTATTTCTGATTTTGCCCTGTGCTTTCATTCTGCATGTTAGGTTTTGAATTCTTTTGGATTAGCAGTTGATGAAACCTCAATGAAATTAGTATGAGCTGCCTTGAGCCTGCCTGCTAAGATAGGTATAAATAAGATTTATTTTAAGAGTCTGCATGCTTTATTAACATTCACATTGCAGGCTGCTCAAAGTAACTTACAATTTTCAGAAAGTACTTTTCCTGTCACTACTCCGTATCAGATTAAGTAAACAGAAAGCTTAGTTAATTGAATAGATAGAATAATTGCACATAAAAGTGTCTTCCTTTGGCAGGTATACTGAAAAAGCTTTTAATGTTTCAAGGTCTAATGAGCTTTATAAATAGAAGTATTTGCAACACCACCATATAGGTAGCCAGTGTCTCTCTATGGCAGAGCATTTTGTCACTTTTGCTGACTGCAGCATTCTGTGTGCTCAACAGGAGCTGATTATCTGTAAAGGCAAAACATCTCAATGCATCATTGTTGAACTGGAGAAAAATGTCACGGCTGAAGGGAAAAGTTCATGAAATCACTGAAGTTTATGAAATTGTTTTCCTATTCATGAGATGTTTAAAAGACTGCTTAGTTGGTGTAAATAAGACAGAGTTGCACAGAAACATCTAACTTGTATGTATTCACTGATAACTATATATTTTGGAATAAAGGACTTGCTTTAAAAAGCTAAGTAGGGTACATTTCTTACGGTAACTGAGCAGATGCTCCCTTGAAATAATTTAGAGTACTTTTAATCTCCAATGTTATAAAAATGAGGCCTTTAAGGTTTTGTTCTATTACCTCACAGTGCAGTCCTGTGAGGCCTTAGGCATTATTCTTCCTTTTCCTAGGAGCTCTGCAAAGTCTGGACATTTTTTCAAAACAGCACATAGCTTTCATTTTAGCCACTCTCAATGACCTAGGAGTGAGTGGTATTGTAGAGTTCTAATATCTATTAGAAATTAGCTTACTCATGTTTAAAACAGTTACCTGCCTTGAACTTACAAGGTCGTTTGGATAAATCATTTTGAGATGAGCTGGAGAGAAGGGTTGTGGTGTTGCTATGGTAACTGACAATCATAACTATACTTTAGCCTGGCACTGACTGGCTTGGCAAAAATTATGCTAGCTGTGTATTTAAATTTTGTGTACATGTGTTCTCTTTAAAATGGTGTTTCCTGAAGCAAGTTTTTAAGAGTCATCATACTTATTCATTTTCTTTACAGCAGGGGATCGGTCGGCCAAGTGTATACCATGCTGTTGTTGTCATCTTCCTGGAATTCTTTGCATGGGGTCTGCTCACAACTCCCATGCTCACTGTAAGTCTGCTTATTCAGGGATTTTCATTGAAAAAACCCTAGAGTATTATGTTAATTGCTACCTTCAGAACTGCATGTTTTTTATATTTGAAACTGTGCATTGGAGATCTGACTTGTACTAAACAGTGCAGAAGACTAGATATTATAATTAGAAGCCCTAGGTTTAAACCAACACTTCCAACCTTTCACTTGGTTATTTATTTATTACTTTTATACTCTGTATTCCAAATGGGAATCCAAAGTGGCTTACATTGTTCTCTACTCCATTTTATCCTCATAACAGCAGCCCTGTGCAGTAGGTCAGGCTGAATATGTGAGACTAGGTCAAGGTCACCCAGTAAGTTTCCATAGCAGAATGGGGATTCAAACCTGGCTTGCCCAGATCCTAGCCCAGCACTCTAACACTCTAACTGCTACACCATGTTTCATAGGATGACACTTAAAAATTGAAGCTTTGGCTTTAGAGTTTCATAAAACCTTTACTAAATTTATGAATAAAATGATTAACAAACTTGAGTGCACTGTGTGTCCACCTCGCAAGTTCCATAATCCAATATTAATCTCAAATTCATACCTCTGCTTAAAAAAGGGAATTTTTGAACAATATAAACATTTTGTTTACTGCAGTATATACTACTGCCATTTGATTCTCTCATTGTAATCTTTAAAAAATGTGATAAGTAGCATTTATTTATAAATTTTGTAAATTCTAATTTTAGAAGCAGGGGACCCACAAGGATTTGGCGGGGGGGGGATCTCATTTTCCTCATTCCCACTATTTCATCTTTCTCTTTCCTTCAAGAAGTCCAATAGCCTGTCCCCTTTCTCTACTTCCTTCTTTCCTTTCCACTTACTCACTGTCCCTTTATCTGCCTTGATGTATTCAGCTCCCCCCGCCCCCAGCAGCCTTTCCCTGGGAACACTCAATCCAAGTTGTGATGTTTAAGTCATCAGGCTGGGTTTAGTTGTGTGGTGCCGCCAGGCTGGGCCCAGTTGCATGTGAGGGAACATTACAAAAGGCAGCTCACTTCTTCCTGTATCCCCCTCCCCAGGGCTTTTTTTGAAGGGGAACGCTCTGGAACGCAGTTCCGGAACCTCTCTAAAGAGGTCACATGTCTGGTGGCCCTGCCCACCAGATTCCCCTTTCTCCTGGAGCCCCGGCGTCTCTTTAGCTTTTAGCAGTTCTGCAAGTCTGCACTATTTAGAGGTGAGTCCCCCTTGCCTTCCTTCCTTCCTGCTAGCCTGCCCCAGCTTGCAGGGGCACTTTACAATCTCCACAGGCCAGCTGGAGGGGTGTGTGTTAAAGTTTACATGCCTAAATATTTTGCAGGAATATTGCAAGCAGATTTACTTAGAGCCTTTGGTCTTGTGCACACAGCCGTATATCCACCTTTTTGCAAGCTGTTTTTTAAAACTTTCACCTCTGTAGTGGAAGAATGTGTAGGTGAAATTGTTCTTAAGACTAGAAGAGCCCCAAGACTTCATTAGCATAAGAAAAAAGCGGGAGCTTGCAGCATACAGGGCTACCCCTTCTCTTCCTGTCCTGGAGAGCTCAAAGAGACCACATGGCAGTTCTGGGAAGGGGGCTGTTGTTAGGCTTCCAAAATGCAAATGCCTTGTTTTAGCACCAGCCAGCCTCATTTGCACTTGCTGCCGTTCTCTTCAGTGCCCTTTTTGAACCAAGCCAAGAGGTGCAAGCAGCTGGTTGTTCAGGTAAAGGGGCTCCCTCCGAAACTCTTCCTCTCTCCCTTCTCCCCCGCCCCCTTCCAAGACTGTGTAAAAATCATCCCCCCCCACCCATTTTTGGAAGGACTTGCTTTTAAGGCTGCTTTGGAAGCAGCAAGAGCACTAGGCTTGGTATGTCAATGGTTTGTCAAAGTTTCCTCGTATGGGAAGTGAGAGAGGCAGAAGAAAGCAACAGACCGGCAATATGGGGAGCTGAGCTGCCTTTGCAGCTGCAGCAGAGCAGAGGGACGTAATTGATTTGCAGGTCTGTTTGTGAAAGTTTTGTGAGTTGCTGAAAACTAAGTAGCTTCATTAAAATCTAGTTGTATTTATAGTTTCTGAGTAGGTTATCTGAAGTTGAAACGTTTGGGGAAGGAACAGAAGCAGGGACTTAACTGGAAGATGATCCTTCTTTGAAGTTTGGTGTGACTAGTGCTGATGATCCTCATATGCAAAATTCTCCCAGATCCCTCAGTGGGATGATGCCCTTTGGTTTGCACTGGGATCATACAGAATTGAGTGTAAGCCCATTTAATTCTATGGGGTTAACATTGGAGTAATAATGCATAGGATGCTGATTGTTGCTATCCTTCAAGAGGGATGTACTAAAAGGAATGACAGGATTGCCCATTGGAAATAATGGGAGAGGCTTGAAGGCCTATTGGAAATCATGGGAACCAGGAATGCCAATTTACTTGCATGGGCACCACTGAAATACATTATAGCATCCAGGGGCTGTCATTCCACTCAGGGGCCTGTCATTCCAGTCCCAGAGCCCTTCTGATACTCCCAGGGGCTGTCAGGGGTCTGTTATTCAGGGGTCTGTTATTCTAGCCTTAGAGCCCTTCTGATACTCCCAAGGGTTATTATTCCACTCTGGGGCCTGTCATTCCAGTCCCTGCATAATCTATCTGGGCCCAGAGACCTTTCTGTAAAATCCATTCCACATTTTCTTTGCAACTTTTTTTTTGCTGTAATGTATTTCAATAGAGTCCATGCAAGTAAATTGGCATTCCTGGTTCCCATTATTTCTAATGGGCCTTCAAGCCTCTCCCATTATTTCCAATGGACAATCCTGTCATTCTTTTTAGTATATCCCCCTTCAAGAGGTGGAGAGAGCTACTAACCAATTAAAGGAGATGGCTTAATTTTTCTGCTCAGGTATTCTAGAACCAAGGTGTTTTTCTGGTTTCTTATAATTTGTGGTTTGAGATGTACTGATGGTTCAACATTTGCTTGAACTTTTTGTCTTCATAAAAAACCCCCCTGTGGCTAAAAAACTGTGCCTTGCTTTAAAAGAGTTGCTCTGTTGCCTCTTAGAGACTGACATGCACAATCATTCTTGTTTGTCTTCTGAGAGAAAACCTGTGGGTGGGTGGATAGGGCTGTTTTCTGGAAATGTCTTCAGTCTTTGCAGGTGACATCTTCTATATGTGACACTGTGTATAATCCTTTCAGAAATTAGATTGGAGTTGATAGGTGCGTGAATGCATGGATTTGTGACCGGTGTGCTGTTTCTGACACTTAACTACATCAGAATCAGTGATCATAAAACGTGGCAAGTTTCAAGTGGATCACAATCTGCAGTTGAACTTTGGAACTCATTGCTGCATGATTTTTTTTTTTTACTACAGACAGTATATTGATAGTTGCTGCTAAAATAAACCCTTCCTCCTTAGAGATGTTGGAGTTGGATGTGGGCATGAACAGAGGCATTGATCTCAAAGCCACCCATGCCAGTCAATAGAACACTAAGCTAGGTAGTCCATTGATCTAAGCCAAGTGCTTATTATGAGATATGACTCTTTCATGAGCCAGACTCTTTCCTGTTCCAGTGTCTGAACTAGAACAATTGCAAATTGGTACAATCAGGCTGACATTTAGATCTCTTCAGTCACTTCCATTTTCATGGTGGAACCTGGGTCTGCTTCATATTGGCAAGTGCATATTATGAAATGGGACAGGATAATGCTGAATTCATTGGTGTTAGTGCCACTCTGTATATAAGTGGACCAAAGAAGCTTCCCCTCGTGCAGTGTTCCCCCTCCCTTGTTTCTGTGTCAGTCCAAGCAGGGCCACGTATAGTGGCTCTTATTGAGGGGGGGAGGGTAAAGTTTAAATTGCCCTCCCCCCAAAAAAATAATTCATGCAAAACCTTCCATGTGGTGAAAACAACTAGAATCCAGTTAACAGTGTCCTGTATTGGTAGAATCTTTTGAGTGGACTGTGAGTTTGTGGAATACTTAACAATGAAACAATTATCTCTAGTCCCACTGTCCCTAACTTTTAATTTAATATCCACCACCAGTACACAATACGGAATTTTAGCAATTGGTTGTGTGTGAATAAAATACAATTGGAAGTATTTAATTGTGTATGTGATCATGTCTGGAGAGGGAGAGAGCAAAAGTCATCTAAAAGAAACACAATACGCACAGAGGAAATGAAATACATAGACATTGTTTCGAGCTAAAACCCCTTTCTTTCCCATTTCTTTGTTTTTAAAAATTGGTTTTCATTTTATTGTATGTTGATACACAGTCAGATTTCTCTGTACACCCTCAAAGCAGGGTGGATTTGATTTAAATCAAACTGATTTAAATCACGATTTAAATCACTAGTCAGTAAGGCTTGATTTAAATCATAGTTTTCTACATAAAGACTAATTCTTGCTGGTATAACTTTAATATGCAAGTAGATGAAGATTTTTAGAATAACAACTTTTCATATTAGTTTTACAGTTGTATAAAATATTGATTTTAATACTATTAGAAACACATTATAGTTAATTTATTGTGAGATGAATTGTCCCCAGTTTAGGTTAATCATTCATATTTGGACAACTTTTCTGTTGTACTTTATTGGAAGGAAAAAAATAACCATTACCTTAATAATAACAATTTAAATAGTTTTATTTATTCAACTGAAACAATAACATTACAGCATATGTTATTTGCTTAAACAAACATCCATGTTTGTTAACTAATTTGGCTAAACAAAATATATATATTTTAAGAAACTTAGACTGTCAGCCCAGCCTACACATGAAAAACTTAAATACTGTCCTCTGTAGCTCACTCGTCATCTTCATCTTCTTCTTTGTTCATAATCTGGAAAAGAAAAACAAGCTTTCCTGCTTTATCGGGTCCCAAACGATTTCTCAATTTAGAATGAATGAGTCCAAAGGAAGAGAATATTCTCTCAACGCCTGCAGAAGAAGCTACTGCTGTTAAAAGTGAAATCATTACTTGAACAGTCTCTAAATCCAAGTGCTTAAGTGACTTCCACCAGTTCACTGGTGTGACTTTCTTTAAAATATCTTCAGCAAACATATATTTCTTGAATGGTTCCCCCTTAGCTCTGAAGTTTATTATAGTTGGCATTACAGATGGATGATTGCTGGATACCCATGTCATAGCTAACTCCTCTTCCTCAGCACTTAAGTTTTGACCCTGGTACTGGATATTGACAATATTTGCCAAAAAATGAGCTGCAGACAGTGCTTGTCCCATTCGTTTTTTTAATGCTTGTAATTTAATTCTGTCCATGTGTAGTTCTGTTTTTAAGTGTTCACTCAGTTCCTTCCAAATTTCAACAGCATCAGCAATAAAACAGCTATTTTTCTGTATTTTGTTTAAAGCTTCAGAGATGGGTTTCAGGATGCTCAGCATATGTTCAACATTTCTCTTAAGCCCAATGTTGAGGATTTTGGCCGTGACAGTGCCATCTATTTTATCTCGATTTTGTTCACAAACTGTCATCAGAATAGGCCAGTTCTTGATATACTGCTCAAAACAGTCCACCACAGAGTTCCATCTAACATCTTGTGGGAGCGTTAGCTTGGTTCCACCCATCCTTTTCAGAGCTGCTGCAGCAAAATGATTGTTACGGAAGTATTTAGCAATTTCAACAACATTAGTCTTTATTTCTGGAACACTTAAGTCTTTGGCTAAGAGGTGCAGCAAATGAGCACTGCAACCATATGTTATTAGCTTTGTATTCCCTCCCTGCTCTTCTAAATTTCTTCTCATCTTGGATACATTTGCAGCATTGTCTGTGACCAAACTGCGTACTAGACATTTGAATTTTTGTTCACATGTTACAGCTTTTACTGCCACTTCTTGTAAGTATTCTGCTGTGTGTGCATTTCCTGATGTATCAATTGTTTGTGCAAGGAAGACTTTCCCTTCTTCTGTTGTTATACAAGCACATACAACAGGATCATTGTGGACATTACTCCACCCATCAATACTTAGGTTAACAATTCTACCCTCCAGAGCTGTTGCACATTGCTCTATTTCTCTGTCATACACTTTATCCAGCAGTTTCCCTGCAACATCTGCTCTGCTGGGTGGACTGTATCCTGGTCTCAGTAACTGAACCATATTAATGAAATGTGGGTTCTCAGTCAGACGGAAAGAAGAGTTCGTTGCATTAAACAAACTGGGCAATTTTTTCATCAATTAACTCTTTTTCTAATCTGCTAGTTTTTATCACAAACTTATCTATGGTGGTTCCAGGAGGGAAGGGTTTTTTCTTTCTTTTAGGTGATATACTGTGGGTGTCTGATGATGATGCAAATGAAGCACTATCTGGGATGGATAACTCTGAAACTGTAGAACAGGAGGATGGTGATCTTGAAGGTGGATAGTTTCCAGAATCCTTAATGTTGACGATGAATTCCCCTAAACAAAAAAGTCAATGCTGTTATTTTATTGTTTATACAATTTCTGCTTATTGTACAGCACTGCCCCAAAAGGAATATTTGCTTTTCTTCATAACTGTACCAAATGACAGTAACATGCAGTAATAATAAGAAATATAATTTTGCTCAAACATGACAGTTCAAGGCAGTCTTTAGAAATATGATTCAATAAAAATGTTTACCAACCTGAAGATCCTGCATGTTCAAATGTGTTTCTTTGGTCATCTTCATTACAGCACTTCTCATGAAGTTGCCTCATTCGGGCCACCAGGCCTTGCATTTCTTTGCTGCAGTGTTTGCATTTTGCACGCATGCCTGCCTTACCGATAGGTAAAGGAACTTCATTAAAGTATTCCCAAACTGGGTCTCTTTTACGGCCTGCTGCCATTATAGGTTTTTTCCTCCAAGGAAAGAATGTGATAAACCTCAGGTCATACACACAAAAGATCCAAAGACTTGTGCAGTATTGTGCTCAAAAAGTTTCACTTTCATTTTGTACCGCTTGCCCCTCCCTCCTCACACTTAGTTTCTTCTTGTGCAGATCTATTCCACTCCAAACAATCAGAAAAATATTGTTTCTATTCACTGAACTTCTTGAAACTTAGCACTGAAGGGGTTGATTCTGTCTTCATAGGTTTGTAGAACAATAGGATTAAGGTCTTTTTCTCAACTCTGTTCATGTTATAACATTTTTGCTGTGAAGAAGAGGCATGTGATCTCTGCTGAGCTGACACAAATTCAGTTTTGAGAACTGCAAAACCAAGCATCTGTGATAATATCTTGTAGGCAAAGAAACTGCCCAATAATCTTACAAAAACCTCTGGAAGAGCATGACATTGTGAATGGATTAATGGAATTTATTTACCAAAAAAATTAAACATATACAGTCTTATTCTACATAATTAAAAACTAATCTTTATTTCATGATGGAATAACCTTTGGATGGTAATATATTTTCCTCAAAAAGCATTTTATTTTAAAAAATCCAATTTAAATTAAAAAAATCCGATTTAAATCAAAAAATGATTTAAAAAAAAAAAATCATTGATTTTTATCCACCCTGCCTCAAAGTAGATTTCTGCTCACAAAGTAGATTTCTGGCTCACAACATTGCACTGCTTAGAGGCAACATTGCTGCCAGGTAAGGGGCAGGGAGACGAGCAGGCCCAAATCGCCTGCTCACCTCCCATGACTCCTGATTTACTTAATTTACCTAATCACTTTGAGTCAGGTAACTGTGATACTGCCCCTCTGTTTCCAGTTAAATTAACTGCTGGTAAATCACACTGAGATACACCAACCCTTCAAAAATAATGAAACAGATATGAGGGCAAACTTTGTTTTAAAGTGAGGCCAAGAATGCTTTCCTTCTGTAATAATGTTATTCATAACTCTGATAGAGAGAGATACCACTCTTAAGGTTATACTAGGTATTTCTGGTCAATTGTCCAACTCAGTTGCAACTTCAATAAATGTGCGCTAGGGTTGTATTTTGTCTCCGTTGCTTTTCAACCTTTATATAAACAATATGGCTGAAAATTTGTCAGGAGCACAATTTTTTCCAGTTAGGCTTGGATGGAAGACTATCTCAGTACTTCTTTACACTGAAGATAATGGGCCCTTTAAACTTCAGCTGGCAGGCAGGGGGATCCCCACTGCCTGCCAACTGAAGCCGGCCCCGGCCCGAAGCAACCCAAATGCTTTGGGAAGCTTTGATTCGGGATTTCCGAATCGGAGCCAGCATGCTGGCTCCTATTAATAAATCCCGAATCTTTACAAATTGAGTCCGAGTCGGGTATTTTTCCCGAATCGAAAATCCAAAGTGCACACCCCAAGTAACATCTCAAACAGCAATTTTATAATTTTAATGATAGTTAAATATGTTTTAAATTGTGTTGTTATCTGTCCTGAGCCTGCTGATGTGGGGAGGGCGGAGTATAAATCCAATAAATTAAATTAAATTAAATTTATTGCTTGGGTGATAAAGGCTCAGTTAAAATCATCTATTGCTGGTGTGGTCGATGGATAAACTGTAAGTTGCCTCTAATTTTGGGTTTGATGTGTTAATATAGGGATGGTAAGTTACCTCGAATTTTCTATTTTATTGCTATGGATGCATCTGATAAAGAGAGCTGTAGTTCTTGAAAGCTTGTGCTACAATAAAGTCGGTCAGTCTTAAAGGTGTTACAGGACTCTAATATTTTGCTCCTGCAGACTAACATGGCTAACTCCTGGATTGCTATAGTTTTAATTATTATGTTTTTTAAATTTTAAATTGACATTTTATGGGTTTTAATTGGTACTGAGATTGTTTGTAGTGGAGTTTTGTTTGCTAAGTATGAGCTAATGCAGTAAAGCTTATGATGATGATGAAAGTCTTAAAGTGTTTAAACTAGACGAGTGAGGTGTGCACAATTAAGATTTGGTTCCAAAGAACTCTGTGCATATATCATGAACTCTCAAATTCCCTGTTCAGATATCATTTCCTTGTGCTGATCAGTGCCTTCTTTTGAATGGGAACTGTGTGAGAAGATGTTTTGTAGAGCTGGGGCCAGTGTGGAAGTCTCATATAGTGCTTTGGATCTTGTTCTGTGATGTTCAGAGGATGGACTGCCTCATAGCAAAATGTATTTACATAACAAACCTTCTGCAGTCTCAAGTTTGGGCAGTCCTGTGGACTGTAATGCTTGTTTAATTGGATTTGAATAGATGAAATTATATAGTTTTTCAAGACTTGACAATGCAGACAAGGCCCAAATTGCTGTTTTAATCTGTGCATTGTTTTTATCTTCAAGGTGGACTCTAATGATGATTTTATGTCTGTGCAATTATTATTTCTTAGCCACCTGGATATGAGGAGACATCTTTTTTTCATAGGAAAAATATCTTGAAGATTAGCTTAATAAACTTGCTTAGATTTTGGCAAGCTTGCTACTTGTTACTTTGTGTTCATCCAGCTCCTTCTGTTGCATATTTAAAGATTTAGAAATGTGTGCAAAATATGTTTAAATAGTTCTTTTGTGCATTGAACAAAGAAAACTGTTATGTGAAAAATGTAGAGCTGCTGAAAAAAATTAAAGCCTTTTTGGCAGTTGTTGAAAATGCTACTGGTGGACCTCTAATATTTACTGTATAAGGGGATTGTCTAATTTAGTCATATTCAGTTATTGTCTTGTATAGAAGTGATAATTACTCAGAAATTTTGGGTACTGCATATTCATTAGTTTTTATGATTAATAAATACAGGTCTTTGAATGAAAGTTTGAATAACAAGTACTTCTCTTTAGGTCTTACGAGAAACGTTCCCACAACATACTTTTCTAATGAATGGCCTCATTCAAGGAGTTAAGGTAGGAATGTTTTCAGCAGGCTAATAAAGATAATTTCTGTTACTTCTCATTGTTTCAAGAACCAAAATGGGCAGAATGCATATGAACTGATAGTGGTGTCTGACATAATTTGCATGACATTAACAGCATCAAAGATACAGGCTTAGAATATGGTAATATGGTACTAGTATTGATAGATTTTTGTAACAAAGAGCAACTCATGGGCTCTACTCATGACCTGAGTTCAATCCTGGCGGAAGCCGGGTTCAGGTAGACGGCTCAAGGTTGACTCAGCCTTCCATCCTTCTGAGGTCGGTAAAATGAGTACCCAGTTTCCTGGGGGGTAAAGTGTAGATGACTGGGGAAGGCAATGGCAAACCACCTTGTAACAAAAAGTCTGCCAAGAAACCATCGTGATGCAACGTACCCCCGTGGGTCAGTAGTGACTCGGTGCTTGTACAGGGGACTACCTTTACCTTTATAGGGTAACAGAGGTTTTTGCAAAGAAACCCCCCACCTCTGTTCATTCCCTTGTATTTAAATTATTGGACCACCTAGAATGCTTGGAGAGGTTCAGTAAAACTTAACACCATGATTAAAAAACTGTCATCTGATTAGAATGATATTCTACAAAGGTGTTAAGTGTTACTATAAAATACTTTGAAAAACAAATGGTGTAGTAGATCACATTCAGGTTTAAACCAGTTGCCAATGTGAAGCAATCAGTTTCTTGGAATTGCTTCTGTTTGAATTGATAAATAATTGGGTTATAAAAAGTGAGCATCAGCAATCACCATCAAAGAATAAATTATATTTGTTGAATAAACTACATAATTTAGAGGCAAGGAAGCAGTATGATTTACTCAGATTTGTACTTTAATTTATGATGATCTGAATTTGGATGAGACAACACTTTCCTAAGAGTTCTTCATCGGGCCTTTTAATGATGGCTTCTAAAGAAAATGCTGTAGAATTTTTATCTTCCCTGTTGATATGGGTATTTTGTGTATTTTTTATATTGCAACCTGTACAAAAGGTTCTTTCTGTTCTCATAAATATTTGAAACATTTAATTAAAGGTAACAAAGTAACAGGATTACTCTTTTCTGTAGACACATATTCTGTATTTTGTACAAGTGTGAAGTAAAAAAACGAACTGAGGACAAAGCTTTAGTAGAAAATTTAATTATGTTGGTGTTACACATAATATCTATGTATCCCATAGTATGCAGGTTATTTAAGTTTTGAAGTTGGGTATTTTTATGATGGGTAATTCATAGAAGTCTGAAATAGTGGATGGTTTCAGTTAATAGCCAACTTGATGAACATGATCCCTTTCCAAGCAAAGAAGCTTTTGCTATAAGGCACATTATAACTTTTTGTAATTGCAGCATTTCCCCCTAAGTTTAAGGTGCCTAATTTCCCCCAAATTTAATTTTTATTTTTCTTTGTACCAGTATAATTCTCATTCCCTGGAGTCTAAAGGTCTGTTTTCCTTCTGGTTCTTGACTTCCAGGACCTCTCTGTTGGCAGAGAAATATTTGGCTCATTTGGGAAATGGGTCTTTGCTGGAATCAGTACTGTTGTGTAAGTGCCATTTCAAATCCCAGTGGGTCCCTTGACGGCTTTAATGATTCCTTCAGAGCTCTACTTTCATTTAGGGTTCTAGAAACACCGCTGAGCAGTATTGTTAATTTAGACCTGGATTCTGTGGAAAATTTATATGCTTGCTTACACATTCTTTTCCTCATTTACATCCAACAGAGGATTTCTACTAATGAGAGGAGGGTGATTTTCTTGCCCTCACACTCTTATTTGGGAGATCTCTTTTCCTCCACAAGCAGCATTTTGGGCTGCAGTGGGAGGTGAGGAAGTTATGCTCCATGGATGGAAATCCCTTCTGTCTGTACAAATTACCAGTGGTCCAAGCCTAGATGAAACTATGAAATTATTGTCTTCAGAATAATTGCTGTTAACCAGCAAGCATAGATTTAATATTTCCATTAAAGTTTCTTTTCATAATATTATTCTAGTCTTAACTTTCAGTTGCTTTCCTGCCAATACTTAGTTCTTTCTGTCTGCCTCTTTGTGCGCACCTCTGTCTTTAAAAGTCTTTAAAATGCTTCTAGTAAATCCTCAGATGCTACAGAAATATTCATCAGAGTTCTAATACAAAATTGAAATAACCTGTGAATGCAGAGGGTGTTTGCATTGTCTCTTAGCTATTCATTACATTTTAGCCTGAAGGGTGGTGAAGGTTCTTGGTACCACTTTTAAGTTGTCACACCAAATGACAGCTGTCATATGATGGTTAAGTCAAGGCTATTTTAAGTTCAAGTGTGTAAGACATTTGCCTGTTGGACTAATTGTATGAAATGTTGTTTTGTAAATGTTTTATATATGTCTTAATGTTATAATTTGCAATCTATAATTATCTGCTTGTAAAGTGTACTGGGCGTTATATGTTTCACATGGTGAACATATAAATACTACATTCAGAATAAATTTGATACAAATTCTGAATCTGATTACTTGATTACCATGTTTGAATGTTAGAACTTTGACAAAAGTGAGAATGTTTTAGAATGTGAGCAGTGAGGGCTTGTGCAGATTTATAATAAAGTTTGCTTTTGAAATTCATGTGTATATATGTATATCATATACATACATATACATATACATATCATATACATATGTATATCATATACATACATATATCATATGTATATTTGGATATCATGGGATTGTAAGGGCTTTTTGGTACTTGTAACTAGACATGGGCACGAACAGAAAAAAACAAACAAACATGGTGTTCGGTGTTCGTTGCCATCCACGAACAACAAACAACGAACATTGATGAACGTGACCTGTTCACGAACATGTTCATTGTTCATGGGGGCCAGCAGGCTCTCCTCCAGCCATCAAGATCCCTACCACACCACTCCTAGAAACCCTACCTGAGCAGGCAGCAGGAAAGGTACTAGTAATAAATTATAGCTTGGGCCAGAGCCTGGCAGCAGCCCTGGAACTTGAAGAGGTAGATCCCTATCCCACCACACACAAAGAAAATTCAAGCTCCAGTGTACTCTCCCTCTCTCTCAAAATGCCAACAACAAATGTCTCTCTCTCTCCACTGTCTGCAAAACCAGAGCTGGGAGCCCCCTCCCCCCTGCTCTTCGCTTCCTTGTAACAAATTTGGAGCTCCACACTTGAAAGGAAGACCTGCCTATCAAGCTAAATTGGGCTAAGATTGGGGTTTCCAGGGCAACAGCAGGAGTTCAGGCAGTCCCTGCCTCTGGTTGCCAAGGGAATTGATTGCAGGTGCCAGATTGTCTGGCTTGACGAACAGCAACGAAGGAGGCTTGCAACGGCCACCTGTTCGTTTAGAGTTCATTTAGAATGTGGCCTCACGAACAGCTTGTTTGCAAACACCTAATTGGGCTGTTGGTGGCTTTTTAAAGTTCGTATTGCTATTCGTGCCCATCTCTACTTGTAACATATGCTGAACAATTAGAATTTTTGACAGGCTTGAGACTCTTGGTCCCCTTACATGATTTCATGTAAAGGAAGTGACAAGTAACTCTCACTGATAAAGAAAATTGATGTGGAATGATGTATCTTCAGTAGTCACCATGTGAAAGTATAGTAAAGTTTATTTACTGGCCTCTTATACTAAATAAAGGCATTTCTTTTAACAGAAAAGTTATTGTACAAGTACTTAGAGGAAGCTTGAGACTGGTATTATGCTACTTAACTAAGAGTTACATGGATTTCCTGTTTGACAATAAGTTGGTATTGCAGCAATGTGGAACAGATTTGTCAGACTTTATATTTAAGAAGTCTAACAATCTCTCCCATGCTGTAGAATGTAAGCAGATAAGTGGCTGCTTTGTCTCCATGGAGCATTTAGGTTATCCTCTACTGAATGTTAACATTCACGTGTTTCATACTGGAAGGAAATAATTCTCTTGCTTTTCAAAGAGAATATAAAATGACTATAGCTGTAATTTCAGTGATGGGTTGAGAAGAAATTTGGAAAACATGAAGAGGTAAAAATAGACAATGGAGTTACTCATTAATACTGGAAAATGAAATTCCCTAGTTATAATGAAAAGGAACAGCTATTTCAGGGAGTAAAACACCGGCTGCATCAGAGATGCAAATTTCAGTCCAGACAGTCATTCTTCTAAACTTGAACCTGGTGAATGGTGTCTGTTGATACTGGGTCTGTTCAGGAAGGAAAGGAAGATCCATTACTGTGTAGCTCTTGGCTTGTTTTGATGGATTTGTGATACTTGAAGGAACCTGTGGTTTCATGTAGCCTTGCCAAAGCAGTATTCTCATTCGTCTGGCCCTTATTCATATTCTTCCATCTTCAGAAGTGAGGCTGATTATCATGAAGCATAAGGCTTCTTCAGTGGCAATCCCCTTGCCCCGCACTATGGTTGAATATCTTTCAGCTCCAGACCAACACTTCATTTCAGCTAGCTTTTAGTTATTTGGTTGGTCGGTTCCACTTTACATTATAATTTTTGTCTTGTGGTTGTACAGTGCTGCTTGCTTCAAGATTTCTCTGTTTGCTTTGATCGCTTCACTATACGGTTTATTGTCGAAGGCTTTCACGGCCGGAGAACGATGGCTGTTGTGGGTTTTCCGGGCTGTATTGCCGTGGTCTTGGCATTGTAGTTCCTGACATTTCGCCAGCAGCTGTGGCTGGCATCTTCAGAGGTGTAGCACCAAAAGACAGAGATCTCTCAGTGTCACTGAGACACTGAGAGATCTCTGTCTTTTGGTGCTACACCTCTGAAGATGCCAGCCACAGCTGCTGGCGAAATATCAGGAACTACAATGCCAAGACCACGGCAATACAGCCCGGAAAACCCACAACAGCCATCACTATACGGTTGTTTGTGATTTCACAATATGATTTTCCTATACAATTGTATCGTATTGCAAACTGCCTCATGGTCATTCCTGTGAAGAGGTGATACATACTGAAATTCTCTCCTGTCTTGCAGCTGCTTCCGCAAAGTCTGCATCTAAGAAAATGACCTGTGCTTTCCCCCCCAGCCTATAGCTTCTTGGCAGCAGCAAGCAATCAACAGACATCATTGAGTATTTCATTTAATTCTAGAAATAAGTTTGAAGTGTTGAGACTGTGCATGGAGCTGAGCATCAGTTGCCTTAAAGATGATGCCATAAGAAAATGTGAACAAGTGGGATTAACTGGGTAGTGTTAAAAGGATTTTTGATATTGATGCACACTCTCTTTTTGCAAAAATGTAACCCCTGACTCTTTACATATTTACATAAGACTGCTGAAGTGAGGTGTCTGAGATGCCTCACTTCGGATATTGCAGTACAATATTTTTCACTTTTTGTTCTCCTTTGGACCAGATATGAAAGTCAAGCTGGGATATGTAGTTGGAACATTGAGTGACATTATGAATATGTACACCAATTTTAATTATGAGGCCTCTATTTTTAAGAGAGATTATGAATAGCAAGATTTGTGGGTGTCTAGACAATGAGAGTGGTGATTGAGCTTGTCCTTGTTGGGCATAAGTTTGGTGGTGTGTCAGTGTTCAGGATAGTAGTTGTATGGTGTTGTATTTTGCATTTTCTTCATTGTATTTGATCTTCTCAGTCTTCAGAATAGTGCCTTGAGTACGATACAATTTTTCATTCCAACTCCAATATTCCAGTGGCCACTGATACTGTATTACAGACTTCAAAACAAAATGCTGGATGGGAAAGTTAAGACAAGCCTCAATGAATAATTGAAGCAAGCAGTTTCATAAGTAGCATTTTCTGGATTGTAGACAGAATTTGGAACAATCACAGTTATTGGCTGTTCCTGGAACAGTTTTTTATTTCATATTATTTATTTGTAGTCTGCCTTTCTCACTGAGACACAAGGTGGATTACATAGTTCTAGTCAATATGATCAACAGCCAGACCATTCAGTAATCAAATATGAGCAAAGAGATGAAATATTGCCAGAGGTGGGCGGGTAATGGTGTTTGCCATGTTCTGGCACTGCAGCAGCAGGTATTGCATAATGTTCTTCCTGACTATCTGGGTGGAGATGGGGGTGGGGGTGGTTAAAGGAAGTGGTGGGAGTGTTTGTATAATCCAGCAACCATTCCTGTGACAAGTCCCCTTCAGTTTAACAGTTTCTGCGCATGAAGCCAGGTGGAAATGTACCTGGGTGCTGCTTCTGTTATTCTACTTTTTATTCCTGGCAGAAGGATATCCTCATTTCCTACATGAACTAGACAGTTTGTTCCAATTAATCAAAATTATTATTATACTGATTTCTTGAGTGTAAGTGAATTAAATTGTGTGAGTTTAACAATATGTAGCCATTGTGGCCTTTTCCTGTTGTCAGGGTGGATTTGATTTAAATTGAATCGATTTAAATCACTAGTCAGTAAGACTAGATTTAAATCATGGTTTTCTACATAAAGGCTCCTCACACTTAGCTTCTTGTGCAGAGCTATTCTACTCCCAACAATCTTCTATTCATTGAATTTTTTGAAACTTAGCACTTAAGAGGTAAGGGGTTGGTTCTGTTTACAAAAGTTTGCAAAGAACAATGGGATTAAGGTCTTTTTCTTAACTGGATATGTTTATTTTATAACGTTTTTGCTGTGAAGAAGAGACGTGATCTCTGCAGACACAAATTCACAGTTTTGAGAATTGTAAAACCAAGCATCTGTGGTAATATCTTCTAGACAGAAAAATTGCTCAATAATCTTACAGAAACCTCTGGAAGACCATGACATTGTGAATGGATTAATGGAATTCGTTTATCAAAAATTTCAAACATTGCATGAATATACAGCCTTATGCTACATAATTAAAAACTAATCCTTGTTTCATGATGATAACCTTTGGATTATAATGTATCTTAAATAGAAAACTATCTTCAGATAGATTTTTCCTTTAAAAAAATTTTACTAAAAAAAATCCAATTTAAATAAAAAAATCTATTTTTAAATTTTTTTATCTACCCTGCCTGTTATGACACTAAAGAATATCACCCATATGAGAAAATTATTGTGCCTCACTTTACTATGAGACATTGCAATGAATAATTTACTTTCTTGTTCATTGCATTTTGCTTTTGCCAGTGTTACCAAAAGAGTTTTCCTGTATTGCCCTGGTGTTTAACAGGATTTCAAAGGAACTATTCTAGTATTGGGTAGAATATGGCCATCTGGCTTATCCTGATGTGTGTGTACGCATGCGAGTGACATGAAATGGAATAGAATGTTCTAAAGTCATTTCTCTTTCTTCCCTAGGGGTTTTTATCTTTCATGAGTGCTCCACTGATAGGAGCTCTGTCTGATGTCTGGGGAAGAAAGTCATTCCTCCTTGTTACAGTTTTCTTCACTTGTGTTCCAATTCCATTAATGAAGATAAGTCCATGGTAAGTGTCACAAATGACAGAAGGGAGTTCAATGTACTGAGGGGAAATAGAAGAGCAATCTTGTAGGAAAAGATAATGGACAAAAAGAAAGTGAATTATCTCATCGCAGGATTGAGCTAGTTCTATTGTAGCCATGTCTATCTGGGTTTTTATTTTACTCTGTTTTAATTTGTGATTTGTAAGCCATCTTGAGCCATGAGGAAAGGTAGGAAATAATGTATACAAAACCAGTTCTTTTAGTTGAGATTTTCAAAATGGAATATTAAATTCAAGGTGATAGTGGTGTTTTATTTCATGTTCTAATGATTATCAAAAGTTTATTGCATAACTGTATTATACATTCCAAAATGTCTTTTAAATTTACAGGTGGTATTTCGCTATGATTTCTGTATCTGGGATTTTTTCTGTTACATTCTCTGTGATATTTGCTTACGTAGCTGACATAACACAGGAAAATGAGAGAAGCACTGCTTATGGACTGGTAAGACAAATTCTTAAAAAGATCCTTGTTATACAAATGTAGCTCTGTCTGGCTTGATTGGTAGTCCTGGTATTATGTTACAGCACCTGTATGTAATTCCTTATTTATTTTATTTGTGCAGGCATTTCTGTGTTGCTTTCCCCCCCAAAGAACTTAAAGCAGCTTAATGAAATTTCCAAGCAAATTAAACAGCATAATTCAAATAATCAGCACAAACAAAACATACATCCTGGGCTGGTTCTGCTTCACTATGTTGGCTATTATGGTCCCTCAGGCCTACCTGTAGGCAGCAGCTGAGATGCTATGTAGCTTGCAAGATATTTTTGCAACAGTTCTGCTTCCTTGCTCCCAAAGGTCTCTTTAAAAATTGCAAATTATTTTTTAAAAATGCACTTTGTTGTTTAATTGTAACAGTAGTTACACTTGAGTGAAGTGCACGTTGGGCTTCGAGTTTGAGAACTGTCGCAACTATGGCAACTGCAGAAGCAGCTTAACATTTGTTTATGCATTAATGAGGAGGAACGGACTACCTACTTTGTTCCTAGACTGCAGCCAAGAAACTGGATCCTGCAAAGGTAGAAGGTTGATTAGTTATTGCTTTTGGTATAGGGTATCTTGTATTGAGGCATAGAGCAGAACCAATTGACCTACTGGGTACTTTGAAGCTCTAATTCCTTAGGTGAGGGAAGATAGGTAGGCATTTAGCTTATAAGTAATGACATTCTCCTCCCTGAACCTGCCAACTTAGAGAGAGAGAGGGTGACATGGAGACAACAGACTAAGCTGGCATGTATTCTACGAGTTTTTTTTAAGACTTAACTTTCTGAATTCTGATTGCTGTGTGGAAGGAGTGGTAATTTGATTTGTTGAAGTATGTATAGTCTAATAGGCCATAAATAGATTAAAACCCTTGGGAATCCCATTGAGGAAAAATTTATGGTTTTAGACTATCCATGCTCTTCTTCTTGAATAGCAGCTGAAATAAGGATGATTTTCCAAAGTGTCCTAGGCAGTGTACACGAGCTGCTTATGGTCAGTCTTCTTTGCAGTGATTGATTCGGTAGGAGAGTGATCTATGAAAGTTCCTGCAGGGTTTGCAGGTTCACAGTGATGATAGCAACTGATACATGAAAACTGTAAATCTTCTGACCTTCTCTTTATGACACGCGTATCGATTGACTTTCAGAAATGTTTTTCGTAGCTTGAGCATTCTAGAAAAGAACAAACAGCTGCTAGTTATAGATGAATTTCTCTGATGTGCTTGTATCTGGAAGGCTTACTTACCCTATTTACTCAAAAAGAAGACCCATATTGTAAGCTGATCACCTCCCACAATGTTATATAAAAAATGTGTTATCGAATATACGTGATTTGTATACGAATGTGAGACCTCCCTGTCTTTTTTTGACAGCCTACCTGGGAAAAAAACCCTCTCGCCTTGCATTTGAGTAAATACAGTGCTTTATGACAAAGTGTCCTCCTTTTCCCTGCCTTGTCTTGAAGAAAAGCAGTAAGAAATCTTCCAGTCCTGTAGCTAGATATTTCTCCTTGAATTAGCTCTTAGAAGTTCATCCCTAGTCAGAAAATATAGCTTTACCAAATAACATGGCTCTTTATAAAGCAGATATAATTACTTGGAAACAGTAACATGCTTTTGATGTGTTGAAGTTCTGTAGAATTATTTCTCTGGTTTCTTTCTTAGTTCATAAGACCCTAGTAAACGCCTATATATATATATTTGGCTTATGGAATCTGTCCGTTTTTCATCTCTTTTGGAGAATTTTCAGTTTCTCAATAAATGTTTCTTTTGTTGTACAAATTTTCTTTTGTCAAAGAGACATTTTCCTTTTTATCTAAAGATATGTATTGTTAAAACAGCTATGTAAAATCCACACTCTGGCACTTTTCACATTGTGACTTCAAATCGTTTTAGCACCGTCTCTCCTTCCCATGTTTGCGTGACTTTCACACTTGAAAGGTGGTCATGGGATGCAGAACCGAAGATTGGCCATGTTTTCTCTGATTTTTCCCCCTGCGCAGATACCGCAAGTTTTGTTTTGAAGCCTCAGGGGAGTCGTGGCTGCTGCGAACCTTGTCAGTGTGAAAGCATATACTCCCGTTTGGCTTCTCTGCTCCCCCCTCTCCATCCTGGGAGCTGATTGATCCATAAGGAATTGACCACACCCGCCCTCCATACCTCCTCTGCCACTTTTTCCACCATTTTTTTTGTTTCTGAATACGACAACAACGTTGCTGCATCACAATGTTAACTTGAAATGTTAAATTATCACCTTTCTGATAAGACAGGACTCACAGCGAGAATGTTGGACCTTTTTAAAAAAAAAATAAAAAATATGTTGGTAGGAGCAACGTTGTAGCATTATGATGTCACAATGTTGCTACACTTGCGCAAAAATAAAAAAAAAATGACGTGTGCTGCAAGGCCCATAAAGCCCAATCTTTCCCGCCAAAATTTATAGGCCAATCTCTGATTTTTCAAGTTAGATGAGATTCTTTCCTTCCAATAAAGGATTGATTGGTATGGGGAGAGGAGGATCCTGATGGGCAGACGATGTCAGATGATGTATTAACATCACAACATTGCTACGCATGCGCAGAATTTTTTTTTAAAAAAAGGGGTGACGTGTGCTAGAGGCCCATAAAGCCCAAAACTGAACCGAGGCTTCTGAATTGAAAAAGAGACGCAAAATCAAAGTTGCCCAACAGTGTGAAATGAACAGGTGCGATGCAGACTTCACTGCAATTGGGGCGATTGCTCTTCAGTGGCGGTTTAAGCCATAAATGTGAAAAGTATCTCTGTCTTCTTGTTCGGCCATTCTTCCTACCTGCTCCAGTTAGCAATTAGACCCCTCCTCTCACTGAGGGGCAGTTTAAGCACAAGACACTGCCTGGCCTGAAAAGAAACAAAATGAATGCCAGCCAGGTAAGAGTCTGGAAAATAGGGAGTCAGAGCAGCTTACTGACTAATGGCCCCCTCCATGCCCCGCTTTTTCCATCACCTCAATAGTCATGGTGACCAGTGTCAGCAACCAGGTTTTTGGATAGCTTTAAGAATGGAATTTCATAGTTCACTTTCTTTCTTTTAGAAAAGGTTTTCTTTTTAGCCATTTTTGCCATTTTTCATCCACATTTTTGAGCACATTGCCTAATCTGCATAACCAGAATGCTTTACAGCAGCACTAGCCCTGAATCATACAGACTTAGCAGTGTCTGCATAGTTTCGGACTTTTTTACCTGACCCACTGCCACTACTAGCCTTTTTACCTTGAAGGAAACTGACAGCTCAGCTATCTCTGCTTTTCTCTGAAGGCTTCTTTGTCAAGCCTCACAGCTCTGGCTGTGTGGGCCTTAGCATCAACTCTCAGTTCTTTTCTGACCTGTAGACACCGAAGCCTAGATCCACCAGCCTGCTGACACCATCCATGCCTATGCCCGCCAGTGCCATCTCTTGGGGCATTCATACAGTTATACTCCTATCCATTCCTCTGATCGCTTCCTGGTTTGAAGCCATTGCTTCTGCCTCCGCAAACCCCTGCCTGCCCATACTCAGTCTTCCGCAGCCAGCTGCCAACACCTCTCCTCAGCTTACCAGACGCTGTCTTGGAACAAATGGGGGACGAGGGGTTGTCATGTGTCCCTGTTGTCCCAGCTGTATGGGGGATGGGTTACTTCAAAATGCTTATGTTATGTTCTGTATCCATTCCCAATGTAAATTGTTTGTGCTGCTGCTGGTCACTTTGGACTCTGGGTAGGGGATGATTGTCAAACACTCCTTTCCACATCAGATGTTCATATATATAGTTAAGTTTACTCATGATTTTCATGTGTGTAACCCTTATGTTAAATTCATTATTTTATCTTAAGTTCATTTCATTTCCCTTAAGTCAGTGTTTTATTTGCTCCATTCATTTGCTCTATTTGATTGTTTTATTATCTGGTTGTTTTGTGTTAAGTTGATTTTATTTGCTTTAAGTTAGAGTTTTACTCCATTGATTTACTCTATGTAATTGTTTTATTATTTGGTTATTTCATGGTACATTTAATGTTTATTTTGTAGATAGGGAACTCTTCTCCGTTGCCCTGGTCTGTGGAAAAGTAGCTTAGATTCAGGAATGGAAAAGTTTTGCTTTTTTTTTTTTAAAAAAAAAATCTGGCTCATTTTACTTTTTGTCCAAACACCTTTTTTTAGTTGATGACCTTTTCCCCTATTCCACTTTCCCCACCCTCCTCGTTCCCGCCTCTTCTTCTCTCCTCTCTTGGGACCTCTATCCTAGTTGCCTCTACATTTAAGTGAAGTCATATGACTAAGTTGCATTTTCTTTGTTGGAGGGGAATTGAGTAGTCAGACCCCTCCTCTCACTGAGCGGCAGTTTAAGCGCAAGACACTACCTGGCCTGAAATGAAACACAATGGATGCCAGCCAGGTAAGAGTCTGAAAAATAGGGTGACTGACAGGGTAATGGCTCCCTCCATGCCCTGGAGAGACACATAATTTAGGATAATGGGTCTCTCAAGAAACTCTTGACTAATCTCGTCCATGCCTGATCTCGCTTCCCCTCACCCATTTTACCTTATTTAAGCAACCCCTATAATACTATTCACCAAATATGGTAGCTTTTCCCATCTGGTACTCACAGGTTCATCAGGCACCATTTATACCCATTACCTGCCTCTGGAAAACCCATCAAGTTATTGTTTTGGGGGTCAAAAATGTCAGCTTGTCCCAAGGAATATTCTGCCCAATATCTGGAGTCCATAGCCACAAGTGTGGTTGTGTGTGTGTATTCTGGGACCTGTACATACACCCCCAAATCCATTTGGGCGGTCTCTCCTTCTCCCTGTGAAACTCTGGTCATTTTGCTGCTGCCTCCGGGGACTTGTTTCTGAGACTGGTAATTATAGCCTTCCCTGAAATCGCTTTCTCCCCTCTCCTTCCTGATTTCCTCTTAGTTAGCCTCATATGTGTTCTGTGTGTGATTGTATGTTTGCCCTTTTATTTCTCTTTTAATAAAAAACCTTTCCAGCTGAACATCTGGCTAGTTTATTTCGAGACTTCTTTTTAGGGAAAAATCCCCATAAACATTCATGGAGAATCTCAGTTACTGCCTCTTGCTGTGTCTTCTTAAGCTAATTTCCCCCAACTAATTAGGAGACTGCCTCTTTGGGTAACAATATATGTACTGTTAAATGGCCATATAAAATCCACCTGTTGTCTGCTTTTTTGGATATTCTTGCTGCCTGCTCTTTCCCCTTTATTATATGTCTGAATGCTCTGACTTGGTTCCAGAGAACTGCAAATTGTAACAGTTGGTAGAATTAATCTTTGCTAATTCTCCCTTCTAAATGCAGCCCCAACCGTATACTCCAAAAAGCCACTTTTGGGGGTCATGGAACCCTCAAGAGTGGTATGGGTTACAGTTTGTGTATGTGCATATTGCAGTCGAAACTAAAAATTGGCAGTGATTCCATGCCCCTTCCCCCCTGCCTGTGAGCTCATTTTCTGTTTACACAAGAAATTATGCAAGGGGCAGGGAGATCATCACCAATTCTCCCAGCAGACCCTTGCTTTTTCTGTTCCCTGACCCTCAGAAATGGTTTTGGGGGGTCAGGATAAGGTGATGAAATGGGAAAGGGGAATTGGAAAAAGATCTGTTTCCCAAGCGCCAGTTTACAGATCTCAGGATGAAAGCCTCTGTTATGGCAGATACGCATATTTCTGTTGCCATAGCCTCTAACAAGCTGTTGTAACCTTTCAATGTATTTGCTGGTTCTTACAAGTTTGCGTGTTAAGATATGTTTAACTCAAAGGGCTTCAGGGATGATATTTTTATGTTGCTTTCTAGATTATCAGACTCTTTACCACCTCTGTGGAAACTGTTTTCTAGTTTAGTGCAGAATGCTGCTATACTACAGTTCATAATCACAGGTGGCTTGGGCTTTGGGTGAAAATGTGATACACCCTAGGGCCTTGCAGTGTTGAAATAATCTAACCCATGTGAAAAAATATTGATAGTAATTGGATGCTGCCATGGAGAAAGGATGATGGAGGGAGGAATTTTGGTTTGGACAATAAGGTATGAGGGAGGGAGAAGGTAAGAGAAGGAAAGCGATAAAATAGTGTTTCTTGTATGTTTTCTCTGCTGGAACAAATAGAAGCTAATTTTAATTGGGGAAGTGCTCATATTCTTCCCCTTCTCCTAACTGTCCCAATCCAGATAGGTCCAAATTAAGAAAATATGATAAAGTGGGACATCCAGTCACAGATCTCCAGCATCTGTCTAGCTTGGGCCCCAGAGGTGTTTTGTTCAAAATATTTGTATCCCCCTTTCTCCCAATCAGTTGGATTCAAAGTGGCTTACATCAAATTTGAAAACAAATAAAAACTCACATCAATGGAAATAAAAATATTAAAACAACGCCCAAAGGACAGAGAATATTGTATTGTGGTAATCCAATCTGAGAATGACTTTTTGAAGTTACAGTTAGTGAGCAATTTTTTGGGAAATACTAAATAATTGAAAATGGCAAAACATCAGAAAGAACTGAAGGAACAGATCAAATATGACTCTGAATTTTTTATGATTTGAATTCTGCTTAGCACTGTACAAAGAATAAAAGAGGTCTGTAACACAGTAGTTTCTCTAATAGATTATTGAAAGAAATAATGATACCACCAAGGGACATACATAGGGGTAAGTTGAACTCCAGATGTTTAGGGATGATGCAATCCATTTGATTTGTTTTATTCGTAAATATTTATGGGAAATTCAAAATTATGTATTAAAAATTGAAAAAATGTGATATACTTTGATACATTCCAGCTGCTTCTGTCTTACATGCCAGGCAATTCAGAGTAAATCAAAGAGTTGTGGTTACAGTATCAATCACTAAATTTTTTAAAAAGGAAACTAACAAAACAGCAGGATTTGTGCTATTTTATTTGAACTCTTTCCACAACAAAAGCTGTTCTTATTTGCTCCAGCAGAGAAAATGCACAGGAAATTGTGCGAAGCCAACATTATTATCTTGGGAGCGAATTCAGAAGCTGTGGTGTCATAAGAGGCTTTGGGATACCTCTGCTTCTTTAGATGTCTATAGGAGAAAGCAATTTCCTGAAGACTGCAGTCCAGCCCCTGGGTTGTTGGGCTTTACCGGCTGTAGAGCTACCATTTTTGTTGCTTTTTGGAAGGTCCTCCAGTGAGGACCTCCATGTGTACATAACAAGTGTGCTGTGCCTGCTGCTTCACTACTGCATCCACTAGGATAGCAGTAGCAGGAGAACGTGGCAAGGTCACTCAGCAGAGAAGAGGATTTCACAGGCAGGTTCAGAGATTTGCTTTTCTTCCTGTCACCTGTTGTGTGCTTGTGTCTCAATGGTCATTGTGGGGGGGGGGTGCTAGGCACACATACAAACATTAAGCTGCCTCATACTGAATCAGACTGTGGTCCATCAAGGTCAATATTGTACACTCAGTCAGGCAGCAGCTTTCCAAGGTCTCAAGTAGAGGTTCTTCACGTTACCCATTGCCTGGTACTTTTGGCTGCAGTTGCCAGGGGTTGAACCTGAGACCTTCTGAATGCAGAGCAGAGGCTTTTCCACTGAGCCACAGCCTCTCTACACTGGTGTGTCAGTGGGTCTCTACTGCTGCTTAGGGTTTAAAAGTGGGTTCTAGGTCTGGGAAAGTTAAAGACCAGTGAGTGCCTTAAGCAAACACATGGCCCAGCTTGCTACTTTTAATGTGAAGGGCCATAGCTCAGTGTGAGATTGCCTTATTTGCATATGTAAAGATTCAAGGTTCAATCCTAGTATTTGCTCTTCTAAACATCTCTTCATGGTGCCTTCGAGGGCTGCTACGAGTTATAGTAATTAACACTTGACTGATGTGGAATAATGGTGTAACTTGAGACTGCTTTGCAAGCAAGATAATTGGAGTTCATTTTAAACTTTCTGCAATGTTGTAGGTAACGAACTTTCAGCCCACAGCTACGTGATATTCCCTTGTTTGCTAAATAGATTTTTCAGTGAACAAATCTGTTTGCTACAGATTGCTACATTTAGTGAGCAAGGCTTCTTTCCCTCTTTATAAATTCCAGTTCCTTTTTCATATTGTGATGGCTAAACCACACATGAAGCTGAGTTGTTTGTCACTGGTGCTTTCTGTTTTCAAAATACAACTACATGGACATGAGCATTTGTTCTGTTTGCTATGTAAAAGGCAGCTGGGCTCTGGTGTGTGACTTTTGGACTTCCTTTTGCATTAAAGGGCTAGCAAAGCCTTAATATATCCAGTTGCCTGTATGGCAGCAGAGTAGCAGAGAAAGAAGCGTGAACAGTAGAAACTGGTGAAGCCAAGCTCTGTCAAACAGTGCACAAAGTTACTGGCAGGACTTACACAGCTGCTCCTGCAGGTCAGGATTTTGGCCATTAGGCTGCTGTGCTGACCTGAGGGCAACTGCAGTTCATGTTAGATAAGCAGGAGAACAGCGCTTCGCAAGCTTGGGTTGAAACACAAGGGACTGTTCAACTTACTGGTTTTGTGCAAAAGGCACAAAAGAGAGTCTATGGTACTTAGCAAAAAGGGAAGAGAAAAAGCTCCAAGCAAAAAACAAAGGTTTGAACTTTTACTGCTGCAGTATTGCCAGATTTGGAGGTTAATCTGTTTCTGGGCCACATGCTCACAGGGCTGCTATAGGTCTTACTTTATTTTGCTTTTTCTGGCACCAGAAGGTACTTAATGAATACTCTTCATGAAGACTGAAACAGGAGCTCATGAATGTGCATGACAACATCTTAAGCTTGAATCTTTTGGAAAATCTGAATCATTTCCTTTCTGTTAATTACTCTGAAATGTTGATGAAAAGTTGGTATATTTTTTAAAAAGTTAAATACTAGACAAATATGGTATTTAAATCAAAGAAATACAAAATTAGCTGACTTGGGAAGGGCTATTCTGTATACTTTCTATGATTTTGACACTTAACCATTACTTTTCTCTTGTTCTGATTTCTCTGACAAGATCTAAGCTTTTCTCTTAGATCAGTTTTTTCTTCAGATAAATTGTTTATATACACATTTGGCTATTTCTGCATATTTAGCAGCTCTTCTATAGTGGCATAAATGCACGTGTCAGTCATAAAACCAATAAATCATTAACATTGCTTATTTAAGATTTGAAAAGCATTTTTTCAAACAGTTAATTCTTTTTTGTTACAAATGCTTAAATTTTCATGTTTAGGTATCTGCCACATTTGCAGCAAGTTTAGTAACAAGTCCTGCCATTGGAGCACACCTGTCTGCTTTATATGGAGATAGCCTGGTTGTGCTAGTGGCCACAGTAGTGGCTATTATAGATATCTGCTTTATCCTGCTGGCTGTACCAGAATCTCTGCCTGAAAAAATGAGACCACTTTCATGGGGAGCACTTATATCATGGGAACAAGCAGACCCTTTCGCAGTAAGTTACTGTTGCTGTTCATTATCATTAAAGAAAATACTTTTTGTTCTTTATAGGCAAGGAGCAGCATACACTGTTCTCCTCTTCTCCATTTTTCCCTTGCAGTATCCTTGTGATGTAGCTTAGGCTGAGAGAGTGACTGACCTAAGGTGTCATTGAGGTTCAAGCTGAGTGAGGTTAGAACCTCAGCCTCCCAAGATCCTAGTCTGGCATTCATACCATACTAGCTCTCTGAAGCAAGTATCTCTTCAGCAGTGTTTATAAGCACCAACTAAATCAGGACTCCCATTGAGAATATATCTGGATCCTGGCCTTTGCTTAGCAGCAAGTCTTACTTGCTCTGGGTTACCAAGCAACAAACTACTGGGAGAAAGGCCACAGCACAGTGTTTTAGGACATGCTTTGCATGTCGAGGATTCAATTCCTAGTATTTCCAGTTAAAGAACCTTGAAGATACATGTTGTTTCTCTACTTAAGAGCCCCAAATCTGTTGTTAGTTGGAACAGGCAATACTGATATAGATGTGCCAGTGATGTGATTCGTTATAAGTCAACTTCATGAGTTTATTTCCCGAGTGCCTGCCTTCTGTGTAGGGCTGTGCAGATCTCAGTGTCGTCAGCACATTGAAATGGCATAGCAGGTATACAGAAAAATGTGATAAATGCACTGTTATGGGAACATTTCTCTCTAGTGATGTGGTAAACAGTCTATGAGCAAATTTCTTATCCTACTCAGTGTTTTAGGCACATTTCTCTGTATTTCTATTGGTTATTTTAGAGGTATCCAACCCTGATACTCAGCTTTTTAATCCTATAGCAAAGTTTGTCAACAAGGACTAAAGTGGGGAAGTAAGTAGTTTGGTCCTCACATCTGATATCCCCCCTCCCAGTAAAAAACAGCACTAAATGAAACATTTTTCTGCTTGCTTTTGGTTGGCTGAAAGCAATTGAAGCCAGAAGGTGTCAACATTCAGAGAAAGGCATTGTTGCTACTCTCTGCCATCATATTATCAAGATTCCTAGGCACTGAAATGGAAAATTTTTCTCCCCCAAGGACTTCTTTCAATTTTTCCAATTGGAAAATTTGGGGGAGGATTGGGAAAAAAACCCTCTTATACTATAGATTTATACAACATGTAAATAATTTTAGCAACAATTATTTTATTATAGTGTATTTAATTATTAAAGTGTTCAGTGTTTTCATTATCATAAACATTGAAACCTGCCACTTGACACTGCGGGTTCTTCTGTCCAAATAATAAATTGTTTTCTACCTTCAACTATTATTTGTTGCTGTCTTTTAGATAGCAAAAATTAAAGAGACACATACTATAGTGGCATAGTGTGCAGCAGTTTGCAACTGTTTTTGAAGTATTGGGTGTACTCGCAGTTTTTCTTGCAGAAAATGAAGATATACTTTTAAATACCATCAATATGCTGAGCAGTACGATTCTTTATGCTAACTAATGATGCTCAATCAGTAAAAAAATGTCTAGATTTGATAGAAAAGTAAGTAATTCATATATTTCAGTTTTTCCTAACATTTCCAATATGTGGGGTGCAGGAAATTTTACATCTCTAGGGTCGAACTTAGGTCGTGAGCAGAGCTTGGGCTGTAGTACTCGGCTTTACCACTCTGCGCACAATGTCCCCCCATGAGTCAGTAATGACTTGGTGCTTGCACAGGGGACTACCTTTACCTACATCTCTAAGAAGACAGCATTCATTTCAGATTTGCCTACTTTTAACACTTTCTATTCCCCTTTGACACTTCCTTTTCCCTTTTGGGGGTTAATGACAGGAGCCATAAGTTTTTTTAAAATCCATCAGGAAGACACATGTATGCAAAATCTGCCTTTTCCACTGTTCTGAACTGGTGACTGGCACAGCGCTACCTACTTTAATATTAAAGGGAACAAGTTGGGGTGCCTTTAAAAAGTTGTGGTTGATGGTAAATTAGAATCCCCCCACACCACTATCATCTCAAACTCCTATAATTTCTCAGGAGCTCGATAGAGCTGATTTCCCCATCTCCATGGGATTTGTCCCTCCCCCTTAAAGTGACTCCCTCCCTCTCAACATCCCTTGCTGTATGGAGCATGTTGAGCTCTCATTAGGCTGCTTGTGGTGGTGATGTTGGAGGGGAAGTCTAGCTTTTAGTTAGTTTACAAAATAATATTTTTCTGCATGTATATGGAAAATCCCACACTGGAGTTGGCCAGTTTTTTCCTGCTATTGTGATTGGTAGAAGCCACCTATTTTGCTATTAGATACAGCAACAAGTGAGGGAGGGGGCACTATGTAGAACTGCAAGGAAGCAAACTAGGAATTTCCCCCCTGAACTTAATCTTCCCCTCCAGGATACTATAAACTTTTAGGGGCTTGAGAAATTTCTTCAGCTTCTTTTCCCCACAACCTCTTTAACTAATGCTCAGCTATCCTCAAGATGTGTTCTTAGTTTTCATAACACAGTCTTTTTTAATTTAAAAAGATATTTCTTCTGCACACTTTGGAGCCCGCCCAAGCATGGAGAAATCCCTACTTTGTTTTAGGATGGCCTGCTTTTTCTGCTTTTGTGACTTACCTACTTCACAATTGGATGTAGTGGTGCTAATACTAATGATGTTCCCGTTTTTATGATTGCCATATAATTGCTTTTAAATAATTAAATGGCATGATCTTGTGACTGAACTAGTTGTGTGGATATCAACAACAGGCACTTGTGTCATCACTCAGAGGGAGTGCAGTGAAGTACATTTGGGATTTTTACAGGGGTTTTGTCTTGATGACAGTGTTTAACAAGCATAACATCTACTTGCTTTGAACATTTAAAAATGTCAAGGAAGATCCTACAATTAAATACATTTATGGCTGAGAAGGCTTTTTAGTTTTGCTGATTTTTATCATTCACTTAAAATATTACTAGCTTGGTGTCTCACATGGACTCACACATACTTTTTCTCAATTTTTTGGCAGTCTTTGAGAAAAGTTGGAAAAGATTCTACAATCTTGCTGACTTGCATCACTGTATTTCTTTCTTATCTGCCTGAAGCCGGCCAGTATTCTAGCTTTTTCCTGTATTTGAGACAAGTAAGTAACAGTCTTTTCTGAATACTTTCTTATTTGTGTGAAGTTGTACCAGATTTTTTAAAAATAATGAATACCATTAAGGAACATCATCACCTAATGTAACCCTTATATTAGACAGAGCTTCTTCAAGAATTAAATGATGCTATCTGGAGTCTATTCAGATTATCAGTTATTGGTTCAAATATTAAGACATTAAATGGAACAAGGGCCAGAATATTCAGCATGCTTTCGTACTTAAAGCAGTGGAGGGTGGGGCAGCTTTTAGGAGAATCGGGAGCATTCTTTATGGAGGAAAGCCTACTCTTGCTGGACTTCTGCAAGATGTGCACGTGCCTGCAGGAGCTCTCAGGGATGTCATCAGAGGCATGGCTAATACATAGCATACTATAACATTTACTTTCAAAAACGTATAATATACTTTTCAATCATAAAGTTTTTTACTTTTTGGAAACCCTGCTTTTGCTGATAGAAGGGATTTCTGTCCATGAAACATGACTTTCCTGCTTCCCTCAACAATGCAGTCCAAAATTACCTCTTAAATGCTGGTCCTGGAGGGCAGGGGACCTCCAGAAACAGCATGAGAGGAAGTCAGTTGCAGGAAGAGAGAATCAGCAAAAATTATTCCTTTTCCCATGTGCAGAAATTCTTGATTTAATCCAAGTTACCAGAAAGTCTCTTTGCCCAACCTGCAGTATTTATTTATTTACAATATTTTAACTTCACCTTTCTGCCCTCATAGAGCTGCCAAGGTGGCTTACAAATTAAAATCTTATCTTAAGAAGCATTAAAATCAGTACACAAATACATCATTAAAACCATTTAAAACCAAGACTTAAAACAAATGTAAAAAATAAAAACGCTAGTGTAACACTGTCACCTACTGTCAGAAGATGACATCCGAAGGGGACAGGTGAATCTCCCCGAGAAGAGAGTTCCAGATCTTGTTACCACTGCTGGTGTCATGACAGTGTCTCTGCAGTTCCCCCTCCCCCCTTAAGTAGATCTTGATGAGTACTGGAGGGCTGCTGTAGCATAGTGGTTAAGTGGTTCAATTACAAATCAACACTGTATTGGTTCGAATCCCACTACTACCATGAGCTCAGTAGGTGGCCTTGAGTAAGCCACTCCTCTCAGCCCCAGCTCCCCAGCTGTATTGTGGGAATAGTAATAACACTAACTTGTTCACCACTCTGAGTGTAGTACCAGTCTGTCTAGAAGAGCAGTATATAAGTATTATTATTATTATTATTATTATTATTATTATTATTATCATCCTCCTCCTCTGACAATACGCAAACTCCTGCATTTTCAGATATTTATTGTTTGATTTTACAAAACTTGCACCTCACTTTTTAATTTATTTCATTTGCATTATTTATAGTCCATCTTTCTCACTGAGACTCAAGACAAATTACACACTGGATTACAAACTGTAAATCAGTGCAGTTAATATCAAAGACATTTCAATAAAACATGTAATGGGTATATACTTTTGAATTTGCAAAGATTGTTAAAAAAATCTGCAGAAATCCAACACAGAGACGAAGAAATGTTGAAACAGAGCATAAGCAATTCTATAACTGACATATTAAACAACATAGGAACTACCCAGTAGGATCATACTTATAGCAATAGTAGTGGAGTCTGTGGTCCATCATTTACAGCGATAGTAGTAAAGTCTGTGGTTCCTCCCTGTACTTTTACTGATGGATAGGGGTATGCAGCAAAAAAAGATTCGGTTTTCCTGCGTCGTAATTTACGAAGTGGGAAAAAGAGTTGGAAATAAGCAATTTCCGAAGCAGCAAGCCGCTTCAGAAATTGCTTCTTGGCTTGCTTTGAAATGCTCCGGAAAGATTCGGAGCACATTGAACCTTCCCTGTACCCGCAGCTTTCTGTTAACCCAATGCAGGGGGAGGTAGGGATATCCCTGTCTCCCCTGCATCAAGTCAGTGAGCGGGATGGCCAGTTTAAACTAGCCCCCTGCCGCTGCCTCATCTTCACTCGATTCCAGGGAGACGGGGAGTCTCTCTCCATCTCCCTGGCATCAGGTCAGCGGCCGCCTCCCCCACTGCCTCCCCACCTTCCCGGTGCTGCCTTCACCCACTGCTGACGGGGCCTGGGAACTCCCTGGCCCCGTCAGCCCCGGGTGAATGAGGCGCCCAGCGGCAAGGCGCAGGCTAAGACCCGCCTTCCTCTTCAACCTCTACTAATGATGGCCCTGTCAGCGCCAGGTGAACAAAGTGCCCAGCAGCAAGGTGCAGGCTGAAGCCCGCCTCCCCACCAACCCCTTCACCCACTGCTGACAGGGACAGGGAACTCCCTGGCACTGGCAGCACTGAGTGAATGGGGCGCTTGTGGGCGAGGCACGGGCAGAAGCCCACCTCCCCGCCACCCCCTTCACTCACTGCATATGGGACCAGAGTACTTCCTGGCCCCAGCCGCACCGGGTGAACAAGGTGCTCAGGTACGAGGTGCAGGCTGAAGCCTGCCTCCCCACCGCCCCCTTCACCCGCTGCTAACTGGGCCAGGGAACTCCCTGGACCTGACAGTACCAGATGAATGAGGCTCCCAGGGACGAGGCACAGGCTGAAGCCCATCTCCCCGCTGCCCTCACCCATTGCTGATGGGGCCAGGGAATTCCAGCAGTCAATGAACGGGGTAGCCTGGCAGCGAGGTGGAGGCTTCAACCTACTACAACCCACGGTTTTCTTTACTTGATGCGAGAAGGGCGAAAGAATCTCCCCATCCCTCATGCATCGGGAGAGTGGCTCCCGGCCTCCTGCACCCAGTGCGAGGGACAGGCAGATTCTCCATTCCCTCTTGCCTTGGGAGATCGGGCACCGTCAGGATGCTGTGAGAGGGGCGGCGAGATTCCCTTGCCCCTCTCGCAGTGGCACAGAAAGAGGCATTTTAAGCCTGACAGCCTCCATTCAGCCTCTGGTCGGGGAAACCACCAACTAGCAGCTGATTCAGGAGTTTAAATGCCCCTTTCCATGCTGTTGTGCAGTGGCACAAAAATGGGCATTTAAACTCCTTGACTTGAAGCTTCTCAAAGCTATACAAATAGCTTTGGGAATCTTTGATTCGGGGTTTCCAAAACAGACCTGGCATGCTGAGGCCGTTTTGGAAATCCCGAATCTTTGTGAATTGGGTCCGATTCGAGTATTTTTCCTGAATTGGATATTCGAATCGCAATGGATCTCTATGAGACCACTGCCTTACAAAACAGTCCTCCTATCTAAGTAAAAAGTCCTCTTGAATAGTTCAGTTTTACGTTGCTTGCAGAAGGCCAGGAGAATAGGAGCTTTCGTAATCTCCTCAGGAAGACCATTCCATAAAGTGGGGGCCACCACAGAGAATGCACATGTACAGGTGGTTGTTGATTTTGCCAGTGTGTAAGGTTGCCCCTGAAGAAGGCCTTGTTCAGATGAGTGAAGCTGCTGTGATGGAATAGAGAGAGAGAGGCGGTCCTGTACATATGATTGACCAAGGCCATGAAGAGTTTTGTAGATGTTAGCCAACAGTTTGAATTGGGCTCAGTAGCCAATAAGTAACTAATGGTGTAACTAGAATGGGAGTAATATTCATGGTCCTCTTAGCGCCCTATAATAGCAGAGCTGCAGTGTTCTGCACCAACTTGAGTCTCTGAGTTATCTCATGGAGACCTGTGCCCAGTGTATTACAGGAGTCAGGTCTTAGTGGCATGGTTCTAGATGTCCAGATGTCCAGATTGGCCATATCGAGGTAGGGGGCCATTTTCTAGGGTAGACTGAGTTTGTGGTAAGCATTTTTGCAGGTGCTTAAATTTGTCTTTCTAGCAGTAGTACTGGATCTAGTATAATCCCTGGACACATAACTGAGTCTGCAAGGGTCACACAAACTCCTTCAAGATCTCTGCCTTCCCAACTAGCATCACTTCCTTCTTGTCAGCGTTCAGTTTGAATTTGTTTGATTTCAGCCATTTTATAACAGCCATCAGGCAACAACCCAAGATCTCTAGTGCATCCTGTGGTGATTTGGATTGTGGGGTCATCAAGACAACTAACAAATTAAAAACATAGTAAAATCACATCTTAAAACAAAACCAGCAAAAAAAACCCAGAGCTAAATTATGTGCAAAAACATAGCATTGAGCAGATCAGATGGATCACTGAGGGAGTACTAAACAAAACAAAAAGTATCCCCGCCCCTTGCAGAAGATCGCAACAGAAGATGACAGATAAGTCTCCCTAGATAGAGAATTCTTGAGCTTTGGTGCCACGACCAAGAAGGCCTTTTCTCAAGTAGCCACCCACTTAATCTCAGAAGGCAGAGGCATCCACTGTAAGGCCTCAAAAGATGAATGTAGTAGTCAGGTATGTTCATAAGAGAGTAAGTGGTCCTTCAGGTATGTTGGCCCCAAACCATAAAGGGGTTTAAAGGTCAACACTAGTACCTTCAATTGTGCCTGGAAATAGATTGGGAGCCAGGGCCGAGTACCAAGACGAATGATATAGCCCCTAGGACCCACCCCAGTCAACATCCTGGCAGCAGCATTCTGCGCCAATTGACGTTTCTGAACACTTTTCAAGAGCAGTCCCACATAGAATACATTGCAGTTACCTAATGTAACCAGGGCATGCACCAAAGTGGTTAGATCTTTTTTGCCCAGGAAAAGCTGTAGATGGCTAACCAGTATATGCTAATAAAAAGGCACTCCTGGCCACAGCTGCCACATGCTTATCTAGCAGTAGGCCTGGGTCCAGAAGAACCCCCAGACTACTGACCTGTTCCTTCAAGGGGAGTATCACCCCATCCAGGTGACACTTTAAATCCTGAGTTATATCTTCAGCTCACCAGTAGCCCTTCTGTGTTAGGATTAAGCTTCAGTTTATTAGCCTGCATCCACTCTAAAACTGCCACCTGGCTATCAGGTCAAGGTTTCTACAGCCTCCCCAGGATTAACTGGAACCATGGGATAGAAATAAGTATCATCTGCATATTGGTGACAACCCAGCCCAAATCTCCTGATGCCCTCATCCAGCGGTTTCATGTAGATGTTAAAAAGCATGGGGGACAGGATGGAACTTACAGGACCTCAAAGGCCAAGGGGCTGAGCAGCAGTCCCCCAAGCACCACCTTCTGAAACCTATCCTCTAGGTAGCATTGGAACCCCTGCTGAATGGTGTCTCCCAAGCCAGAAAGGTGGTGCCTCTCAGCCCAGAAAGGTGGTCTAGGAGGATATCATCATCAGTGAAAATTACTAGAGGTCCAGGAGAATCAAAAGAGTCGCATTTCCTCTGTCCGTTTCCTGGTACAAGTCATCCACCAGAGTGACCAAGCGTGTTTCAGTCACATAACCTGACCTAAAACCAGATTGGAAAGGATCTAAACAATCCACTCCCTCCAAGAAAATTTGAAGTGTCCAGCCACCATCCATGCAGGCATCTTCCTTAAGAATTGGACATTTGATGTTGGCTGATAGGTATTGAGATCTCTGGAGATCAGGGTTGGGTTCTTTAGAAGTAGATGCACCACAGCCTGTTTCAAGGCTGGGACAATTACCCCCTTTTTTAGACCTAGTTAGCTAGTCTTTCCCCCCACACCCCAGCAGGTTTAAGTAGCCTGGAAAGACAAGGGTCATAAAAGCAAGATGGTATTAATCCTAGAAAGAGTATTCACATTAGACATCGGGCACTTCTCTTGCTTTAAATGGAGTTTAATTTACAGACCAAAGGTAAAGGATTGGAATTGGATAGTTTTGGGACACTTAAGCAATTTCCTTCTTACGGCTTCTGTGCTTGGGTTCACTGAGTATTACCTTTTACATGTGACCACAACCACTATCTGTTCTTTTACAACTCTAAAGTAAATTTTACGGTGTTAGCCGCCTGGTGAAGGTTGCTTTTGAATTCCAGCTCTTCCAGATTTGGTTTTATGAACAGTTACTAAAATTGAGCAGATTAGAAAAAGCAGACTAACCAAATCACATTCTTTCTTACTGGAAATCAGTCAACAGATATTTCTTGGTTTTATTTATAGGTCATAAGATTTGAAGATGCTAGCATTGCTGCATTCATAGCAGTGGTAGGAATTCTATCTATAGTTGCTCAGGTAAGCATATTTCTGGTATGATATTTGAAGTCCCCACATTTTGGTGAGCACTTCTGATAGAAGGCAAATTTTGCTAATCAGGCAGTCATCAGGTATACAGAAAACAAATAGATGGTTGCTGCTTTAAATATACTTCTTGGAATCAGGATATGAAAATTAAAACGTGATTGAATTTTTGCAAACCCGTTCCGAAAGAGGTCCTGCAGGCCTCTTATGGCTGTTAAGAACTGTCAAATGTTTGGTATCAGCAAAACATTTTATCATTTTTGTCCATGAATGTGAGAATGTGTCTGACACTGAACGTATTCTGTGCATACATTGCTGCATGCATAGAATACCAGCTTTCTGTCTTTTAGGGAAAATGTAAGAAAACTGTTAAATAATTTTCTTAAACGTTCAATCAGTGTAAAGACATCTGATATTTAATTTCTTAGTTCATAAAAGACATGATGCATGATTTGTTGTCTCTGTTTAATTCTGCTTTCCTGCATGTAGGATATTTATGTGTAAATATGTTTTCTTTCAGTATCTAAATCACAATTTTTTTAAAAAAAATCTGTCACAGTTGAATTAATAATTATAGCTTGTGGTGGAATGGTACACTTAGTATCCTATAAAAGGCGGGATTAGTAGAAGTATAAAAAATGTTTGGGGAAGGTTGGTCTCAAGTTTGAGACCTTATTTAATCCACACAACTACCATATAAGATTATGAATAGATTTTGTTTGATATAGAATGTGGGCTTTGTTCTTGTTGCCAGATGTCTGTCTGGGGTAACAGAGTTCCTTTCTTGCTTGACTGAGAGCTGCGCACAAGACTTGATGTCTGCTATACTGAGAAAAACATGAAGGATTTGTCCTTCTCTCAATGTACTGAAAAGTTAACATGAGGGATTTGTAATTCAGAGCTGAAAGGAATGTGAGGAATTAGGCGGTCATAAAAATGGGTTATTAAATGAGATCAGGGAAATGGGGAGTGTTGGAAGTGAAGGACTTGTATGAAATACTGTTAATCACTTCAGTAATTAAATGTTGGGGGACCTAGTTTAATTATTGAGAATTCAAATATTTTCAGTTGAAAGTCCACAGTTAAAGTAGTACCTCAGCCGTTGAATCACTGGGTGTAGTTACAAAAGCTGCTGTTTTTCTATCTTGGCTCCCTCTTGATAAAACTGGTCTAGCCTATGGAGCAGTTATACAAGGTTACTGAGTTAAAAGATACGAAGTATGTAAGAAAAAGTGTTTTGCAAATATTAAGTGGTTAAAGTTGAACAAAATATGTACTGGTAAAAGGACAAGACTCTTCAAATTTTGTTCTTTTAGCAGTTTATATAGGTCAGTTTTTTAACTTTAAACATGTCTGCATGTATTTTAACATTGCATTGGTACCCATTTTAGCATTATTTAACTATAGTAACTAAAACACTGAAGTTTAAGTTTTTTCAACAGAACATTATTCCTTGTTTTTGTAGACTATCTTTCTTAGTATCTTAATGAGGTCTATAGGGAATAAAAACACAGTACTCCTTGGCCTTGGCTTCCAGATGTTCCAGCTGGCCTGGTATGGTTTTGGTTCTCAGTCTTGGTAAGTGCTGCTTTTATAACAGGCATATCCTGGGTAAATTTAATGTGAATCCATGAGGCTGACTAACGAGGTGTGGAATGGGAATATTCCAGTAGCTTTATTTTTCTCTAGAAAATTTTCCAACTCTGAAAATAGATTGTTTCATAAAAGTGATATCACAGAAAGTGACAGTGAATTGAGAGGAACTTAGTGTCCTCCATGGAAGAGACTATTGTTCTGTGGAAATAGTTAAGTGGACACCTTTGTCTAGGGCATATCATGGTGTGCTAAAATTAGCATGACAACACTTTTCAGTAAGAGAAATACTATATTGTCTTTAATTTTTTTACAGGTAGTATTCCAGTAAAAATACATTCCATATAAAGCTTTGAATTCATTTGTTGATAATATTTAAACTACAATTTATTATTGGTTTTTCCTAAATATAAAAAAATTCAGTGTTGCTATTGGGACATACAATTAACATAGGGACTTAAAAATTATATTTAGTAAACAAATTTTTAAAGTCAAGATGAATGTGCTTAATCAGTTCACACCCTGTGTAAGAGCATTAGTTAATTTTCTAATTCTGTTTTTTGTAGAAAACCCATGTCTCTGGTTTATAAACAAATTGGGATTTGTTACTTCAGTCTGACTAGAGTTTGTTACTTGATTTACAGTTTAAACAAGCTAATGATAGAATGCAGCCACAGATTTATTTCCAACTTTCAACCCTGCTGTATAAAATGATCAGAATTATCACTGCATTTTAAAGTAAAGAAAGCAAAAATAAAAATCCCCAAACCCTAGGATGTCAGAAAGCACAAAATTAGCAAAACATAGTGGCGGCTTTTTTTAAAGGGGAAAAAACCTATCTTTGGCTACTGTGGATAGCAATGTTCCCCCAAAACTAAAATGCTTGCAAAAAATCACGTTTTCCCCTCAAATACGTTTCCATGTTGTCCAGTTAAAAAGAAGCAAGAAGTAGTGAGTAGAGATGTGCACAAACCGGGAAAATTCTGAACTGTGCGGTTCATGGTTCATCGTGTTTCAAGAAACACAAACTTTCACGAACATGCCCCAGTTCACAAACTGGTTCGTTCAGTTCGTGAAAACGTTACTTCCATGTCAGCAGCAGGTCTTCAGAAATCCCATTCCCCTGCTCCCATTGCCTAGGAAACTGATTGATCGGCTCCAGGCAGTCTGCAGTGACAAACTGAAATACGAAGCAAATGAACCGGGCTAAAATTCGTCACAGTTTGTGAGAAAATTAGCTCCCAGAACCGCCAGTTTGCGAACCACGAACCAGCCCAGTTCATGACGAACTTTGGTCCGTATTTTGGTTTGTGCCCACCTGTAGTAGTGAGTCCTAAAAGCTAAATAAAATTTCATTATCAGTTCCCAGTATTTTTTGTGGCATGTAAAAGTGTATCCAATCATAATTGGCAGAAAGCACTTTTGAACAGATGAATTGAAGTAAAAGCTGGAGGATTTGGCTTGTGCTTTTGATATGTGCCTTCTCATCCCATTATGTACTGAAATTGCTTTGTATCTTGTTTTTAGGATGATGTGGGCAGCAGGAGCTGTAGCAGCTATGTCAAGTATTACTTTCCCTGCAGTCAGTGCTTTGGTGTCTCGAAATGCAGACTCAGACCAGCAAGGTGAATACAATAACAGGTCTATTTTTCCCCAGAAAATGTCTTGTATAGTGCCATGTTCTTTCCAAAAGAAGCAGATACACGCTCACCTGTGTGTTAGAGAAAAATGTGAGGTATTGGAAGAAATATTTTAGACATTTATGTAGTTCCATGTGAACCCGAAGAAAGCCAGCCATGTATGTAGTAGGCCTTTACAGTCATTCCCTAAGAACAGTGTGGTGTGAATAATCACTAACTGATTGTTATGAAACAAAGGTTATGGAAGGAGCATGAGAGTAATTAGCTTTGACACTTTTAGGTGAAATCTAATCAGGCTTAATATTTATGGAGTCAGTTAGATTTTCGACACAAGAATTCCTGGGTTGAGACTGAGTTGATTTCCAGATAATTACAAACTGTATATGAGTATGTAAGAATAGCAGTATTGTCTATACAGGGCATATAGCAGTGGTACTCTTTCCACAGTTCGTGGAGAGCCACATTCACAATTATCATCAACTGATAGATGAGCATGACTTCTGTGTATGACCTGTGGGCCACCCCGGTAAAGAGGGAAAACCCGCGAGGGTTAATAGCACTTATGCACCTTTCTTATAACTCAAAAATTGGTCTTAATTCAGTAATACAATAATGCAATAGCAATTTATACAGAATAGTAATTTATACAGAATAGACCTCTGGAAATCAAAATAGCCCGTCCAGTGTATTTCTTTACAGGCTAAACACATATACAGCCAATGCAGTCGAGTAATCAGGTGTATAGGCAGTCCAAACGGTGGCGGCGGTAAACCTACTGAATTGAGGGACAACCCCCTAATTCAAGTCCACTTCAATGCGGGAGCCAACCGATCAAGATGAAGAGATACGCCCAATCTGGGGCCGGCTGAAGCACAGATTTCGTCCCACACCTCGTCAGGGGCGTTTATCTCTGTTGTTATTCGCACCCAGAAGCATGCATTCTTTATTTCTAAAAAGTAAATAAATCTTTATACAAATCAAATTACAATACCTGCCCCGCTGGATTGACTCACCTCCTGCCTGAACACTAACCTGTACATTCACCTGGAAAAACTCATAGCCTGCATACCATCAAGATACTTACAACATATTTCCACACTGGTTGCATGCGGCGGCAGTGAATTCTCTTGCATGCCTTGTGTTGATTGGGACGCTCACCTTTAAACCTATTTCATCAGCCCACTCACAAAACTTAAAGGGGCAGATGACTCTCTAATATCATAAATTAAAGAAAACAATTCAGGGAAAGTTCGTTGTTCAATCCCTGTGGCCTCACAGACCGTAAGTGCAGAATCCAGTAGGCTTCTCTGCGTAGAAGAGAAGTTTGATTGAAGCTTGCCCTTTTCAAGACCTCCAATACCACAACCCTAAAAGAGTTTATCAGCATGTTTACAGTCCACAAAGTGTTGCACCAAAGGTGCTTCTGTCACTTTATTCAGAATACGAGAAAGATGTTCCAAAATGCGAGTTTTTAGTGGTCTAGAAGTACAACCCACATATACGGACTTACATGGACATTCTATCAAATATACCACTCCTGCAGTGTAACAAGAGGCAAAATGGTCAAAGGTTAGTCTTTTACCCTTAATCCAAAACTCATTCCTTCTAACATAAGACTACACATAGCACACCTTCCACATTTAAAATTACCATGTGGTAGGTGGGCTTCCTCTTTTGGCGTATCCAGACGTGCATGGACCAAGCTATCACGAAGGCTGGTTGTTCTTCTGAAGCCACATAGTGGTCGCTGTTCACAGCCCTTAATATCCTGCACAATAGTCCAATGTTGGTCCACTACTCTCTTAATATAGTTGGTGAAGGGAGTATAGTCCAGTGCCCATTTAATCCTGTCTGCCATCTCTCTGGAACTAGTCTGAAACAACTTTGTCCTATCTGTCATCTTAGCACGCAAAAAGGCTGTGTTGATAAGTCTTTGAGGATAATTCCTATTTATAAAGTTCCTACATAAGGACCTTCCATCCTTTAAAAAATCCTGGGGAGTAGATGAATTGCGTTTGATACGCAATAACTGTCCATATGGGATATTCTCTTTCAAGTGTCTAGGGTGAAAAGAGTGAAAATCCAAATATGAATTGCGGTCAGTGGCCTTAGTAAACATTCTTAGCTTTACCTTGCATGAGGAGTGTCTATATGTAATAACATCCAAAAAATCAATGTGTTCTTTGGCGTAACGCCAAGTATATCGGACATTCTGATCCCTACAGTTCAACCAGTTGCAAAAGGGCTCTATCTGGTGTACATCAGAAAACAAAAAATAAAGGTCATCTATATACCTCCGGTAAAAACGAATGTTACTCCTGAAGGGGTTAGCCTCACTCATAATGTGAATCTTCTCCCACCGGGCCATAAAGAGGTTGGCGATGCTCGGTGCGGTCGAGCATCCCATGGCCACACCATTCTTCTGGAAATAAAATTGGTCCTGAAACTTAAAATAATTTTTCTCTAGGACTAAATCCAGCATTTGTAACAAAAGTGGTACCGATAGGGAACATGGAACACCTGTGCCTTGTCTAAGTGATTCTTCAACAACTCCCCTGGCGGCCTCGTGAGGAATGATTGTATAAAGGGAATTCACATCCATTGTTAAGAATACTACATCCTCTTCCAACGGAAAATCCTCTACTTGATTAATAAAGTCCTTTGTGTCACACAGCAAATAATCTATCTTCATCACGGACGGTTGAAGAACCTAATCCAAAAAAATAGCTAAAGGTTCTAATATAGAACCGCAGCCCGACACGATTACTGAATTAAGACCAATTTTTGAGTTATAAGAAAGGTGCATAAGTGCTATTAACCTTCGCGGGTTTTCCCTCTTTACCTGGCTTATTTTGGCGAGGGCAGCCCCCTTTTTTGTGTCTGTGGGCCACCCCAGCAGATACCCACATACAATAATAGAAGGTACAGGTATTAATATAAAACATACCTCTATTTGTAGATCAGGATGGGCAGCCCAGGTGCTACTGGATTCTTGCTCGGTGTTTGTAGAATTATTTGAGAGAGCCAGTTTGGTGTAGTGGTTAAGAGCACGGGACTCTAATCTGGAGAGCCGGGTTTGATTCCCCACTCCTCCACAAAGCCAGCTGGGTGACCTTGGGCGAGTCACAGTTCTCTTGAGCTCTCTTAGCCCCACCCACCTCACAGGGTGATTGTTGTGGGGTAATAATAACACTTTGTAAACCGCTCTGAGTGGGCATTAAGTTGTCCTGAAGGGCGGTATTATAAATCGAATGTTATTAATGTTATTATTTCTCCCTACCACGGATGAGCCTTGGGTATTTGGAGTGATGGGGAGGGCTTCTTTCTCTGCTGTCTTCTCTACTTTCTCTGCGAGTCATAGTAGTTCAGACAAGAGATTGGGATTGCCAGAGAGCAAGTTGGCTCTGCAGAAAGAGGATTAAAACCACCTACTACCTATTGTGGCAAGCTTGCTGTTTTCCCAGATGGTTGCTGTGGTGGTGGTGGTTTTGCTCTTCCCTCTGGCCAGCTTGCTTTCCTCCAATCAGCTGGGACGTGAGTATAGATAGGGGGGGGCATTGAAGAGGATTGGCCTTTTTTTCATATGTGGCACCAGGCTCAGTTCAGGGAAGCTTACAGCTTTACCCATTATCCAATACCTCCAGCAGTGGCTGCTTCAAGATACAAACCACCAGACTACCACTAGGTCTACTGGGCAATGACAAAAAACAGGTTCCATGCTGGGGAATGGTATTCAGAAGAGCCACAGTTGGCATGTTAAGGAGCCGCATGTGACTCCTGGTATATATAATTTAATAGGTATCTTCTTGTAAAATGACTGTAGTTTTTAATAGATGACATAGAATGGGAATGGAATGTTGGTTTTGACAGAAAATTATTCTGTGTTTTAATGCTGAGTGTAAAAGTGTGCAAGATACAATGGGGGGAAAAAAACCCAAGTGGGATTTTTTGGGGGGTTAAGTAGCCTTGGAAAGGCCCTTTGTGTAGTTAGAAAATGAACGTTCATTGTCTGTTTTCTGTGCAGTCCTACATGGGACTGTGCATGCTCAGGCCTGCCGATCGGACATTTTTCTAGCTAAGTCTGCTAGGGGGCGCTTGCCTCCCAGAGTGCATGAACGAGACTTCCCGCCAAAAAGGCACTGGGAGGCGGTGCCCCCAATCCTCCAGTTCCTTTTTCACCACCGGTCGAGAAGGTTCTAGTTTTCAGCTCCGCTCATTGTGATCGCGTTTAGGCCGCAGTTGGTGAGATCTCTATGTTATGGCTGATACAGCCCTCTTCAAAAAGTGCGCTACCAAGATGACGAAGACTGATGGTCACTCTATTTGTCCGGAGTGCCTGGGGTAGGCCCACAACGTCCAGACATGTGAACACTGTAAAAGTTTTACCCCTAAGGCCAGGGCAGAAAGAGCCAAGCAGCTCAAGGCTCTTCTTTGGGAATGTGCAATGAAAGTATCTGATGCTCCCAAGATTCTTTCCCCCGCGTCATCGGGGACTGCAGCGATTCAGGCCCTCAAGAAAGCTGCCTATCTCCAGCCTTGGATCCATCACCCATCATGTCAATCGACGGTGTCCCCAGATCTGGCTCGGAACGAACCTCGACTCCAGGGTACAGAGCCACAGGTTCCGATGGAGATGTCTCAGATCCACACCCTGGTGAAGTCATCAGCAGTGTCAGATCTGATTCCTGCGATTGCTCCTAAAAAGAAGATGAGGCGATTAGAGGAGCGCAAAGAGACCACTGGATCGAGTTTTTCAGAACCAAAGAAGTCTCGTCCGTCTAGTTTGGAGCCCAAGACTCCAACGAAATCGGATCTGAAAGGATCGAATCTGAGGCCCTCAGATCCAACCAGATTGGAGTCAAGGTGCTTGGAGTCGAAGCGCTCGGAAGCAAAAGACTTCTTGGTGGAGACAGCTAGACCTGTTCACAAGAAGGCTATATGCATGACCAAACACTTGAAGCCGACCTCTAGAACCACACCGAGGACTCCCGCTCCTAGATCAGCTTCCCCTTCGTACCGTTCGGCTGAGGAGGGCGAGCTACAGGAGGGCTTTTCTATCCGACAAACCCTGGCAGTTGGAGAGTGAATTCCGTCATCGGGGCTTGACAAGATCCGACCGGTCCCATCCAAGGCTGTCCAGGTATGGCGTGGACCTCGTGGAGCCTTATTGCATGCACTCTATTGCTTCAGGGTTCAGTACTTTTGAGGAACACAGAGGGGCGAGATCACCATATGAGATCCCTGAGTCTGCTATGTCATACCATTTGTTAGATAGAAGCAGGGAGCAGAGTCTCAGCCCAGTGTCCGATCCATCTCCCTATGAGATCATTGTTGGTTCCGGTCAGGTTTCTCCCACCGAGGACTACTGCATGTATATGGAGCAGCTCCTCAGGATGACCTGCTCCTTAGAGATTGAGGGGGCTGTGGTAGACCGCAAACCCAAAGATAAAATTCTGAAGCACATCTACTCTGGGAACCCCTCTACAGTGGTGTTCCTGATTATCGAGGGGTTTGTGGATCTTATTAATGTGGTATGCGAGAAGCTGCTTCAAAGCAACCCACCTCCAAGAGGTTGGAGGGCCTCTACAAGATGAGAGAGGACATTTGCTCCTTCCTCTTCCAGCATCCCCCTCCTTCATCCCTTGTAATGGAGGAGATGCAATCACCAGAGTTCCTACCATACTCCGTCAGGCAAGGAGAGCTGAAAGTTAGACACCCTAGGCAGGAATCTATACTCCCCAGCAGCGCTAAACGTTAAAATTGCCAATTATACGGCTATCATGGGGGCTTACCAGATTTTTCTGTGGAGTCGTCTCATCCTTCATAGACAAGATTCCCTGGGATCAAAAGGTACTGGCGAAGATCATCCAAGAGGAGGCGCTAAAACTCTCCAAGCAGCAGATTAATGTGGGCTGAAATTCTGTCAAAACATCTGCAAGAGCACTGGCATCTTCAGTTGTCCTCCACCACCACGCCTGGCTGCGTACTACAGCCTTACCTTTGGAAACAAGGAGCAAGATTGAAGACCTGCCATTTGAAGGTGCCACTCTGTTTTCTACCAAGATGGATGATTACCTCTTTCAGAAGAGGAAGGATCACTTAACCCGCCTATTCCTATGGTGTACTCCCCAAGTATCTGCCAAACCTGCATTACCCTTATTGTCAACAACGCCTGGACCAACAACCTTATCACGGGCAGTCTGCCAGATACCAACCGTATCCTCAGTATGGTTTTCACCATCAACAATCCCATCAGGGACAGTTTCAGAGGTGACGCTTGTGGCACACAGAACCAGCAACCCCCCTCCAATAAGGAGGCATCCGGACAAAAGCAATTCTGACTAGAATTGGAACAATCTGTTGTTTGGGGTGAGAGGCTGGCAAATTTCTTCCCCACTTGGGAGGAGATCACCTCTGATAGATGGATTTTTAAGTGTTATTCAGTGTGGTTACAAATCTGAATTTGAACATTACCCGCCTCAGACTCTACCTAAGACTGTGCCATGCTCCTCATTGGAGGAATTGCAGGCAGAAATTAAGCACCTCTTGGGCAAGGGGGTAATTCAGCAAGTCTCCAGGGGAGAATCCTGTTAGGTTTCTATTCTAATATGTTTCTGGTTGATAAGAAAGCTGGGAGTACGAGACCTGTATTGGATCTCAGAAGGCTTCACAAACACATTCGGCAGAGGAGATTTAAAATGGTGACGCTGAACATGATGTTTCAGCTTCTCCCTCAGGATACCTGGTTTGCCATCCTGGACGACTGGTTACCCTTACCTGAACAACTGATGTACGGGGTCTGAGACACAGCCCCCGGCCTCGCCGGGAGAAAGCAAGGGGAGGCAGCCGGGAGGGGGCTGCCCTGCCACCCCAGCCAGGCCCAGAGCCTGCCCACCCCAGGGGAAAGGGGCGAAGGGCCAAAGCCCCAGAGGGCTAGAGGGTGCAGGGAGAGGCCAGCTAGTCCCATCCTCCAGGGGGAGGATAGGGGGCTGAGCAGAACAGAGGGAGAAGGCAAAGGCAGGAAGAATAGGGACCCAGCAGCAGCCTAAACAGAGCCCTTACCAGCCAAGGAGGAGAAGCAGCCACAGCAGCTCAGAGCCACGCCCCAGCCTCCACCTCAGCTTGAAGACAGCAACTTGGCTCAGGAGATGCTCAGAACCAAGCTCCTCCAGGTGGAGCTGCTGAAGGCATTCTGTGGGAAGAGCTGGGCAGCCAGCCAAGGGGCCACAGCTGGGCCTACCTTCAGTAATCAGCTCAGCCAGAGAGGCCTGGCAGCCAGCCAACATGACACAGCTGTTGCTGATCCAGGCAGCCCAGCCAGCTACCCCGGCTGTAGCAGCTTGAGACGGCTCAAGCCAATGCTGGGAGGCCAAGGAGGGGTGTGGCCTGGCAGGCAGGACCTGCAAGGAGGGCGGGGTGGTGAGAGAAGGCCCTATAAAGGCTGGCTGGGAAGAGCTCTGGGGTGGTGGATGTGAGTAAGGAGCGATGGCGTGGAGTGAGAGTGGAGCAGTGCGAGAGCAGAGGCTTGGAGGAGAGTTCTGGGAGGAGGAGATGACTGAGGGCGAAGGGGGCGAGCAGGCCAGGTTGAGCAGGCCAGCGAGTGGACTGAGAGGGAGTCTGGGTGATGTATACCGCCCCTCCTTCCACGGAGCAGGGTCCTGCAGCATCCCTGGCACCCCTCTGACGTCAGGGCCGGCCCAGCCGGCGCCCCGCCCAGCGGCAGTGGCGGCAAGCCCTGACAACTGATACCTGGTTACCCTTACATGGAGGACTGGTTGGTCACTGCTTCATCCGCTGAAGCCCTACAGGAGTTTGTGGCACTCGTAGTTAGTGCGTGCCAGAAATTGGGCCTGCTTATTAACTTTAAGAAGTCCTTCCTGACCACCTCTAGGAGAGTTCAGTTTATCAGGGCAGTGTTAGATGGTACGGTGAACAGAGATTTTCTCCCGATAGAGCGGTCCAGAAGGATTTCTGGTCTTGTGAGACGTTTTCAGCACTGTAGGTTTCAGTCCGCCCTCACCATCCAAACCCTACTGGGACTAATGGCAGTGACGTTTGTCACCCCTTGGGTGAGATTACACATGCGGGTGCTCCAACTATCGTTTTTGTCTGTACATGACTTTGAGGCTCAGGGTCTAAATAGGAAATACTCCATCCCCAGATGTGTTGTATGTTCTCTGTCCTGATGAACTGAGGAGGTGAACTTATTGAGAGGTATAGTTTGGGGCCCCACGGGTTGATGTCTCTATTTCTACTGATGCCTTGACTTCCGGGTGGGGGGCCCATTGTGGGGCTCTTACTCCACACAGGAGGTGGCTTGCTCATGAGAGACAGTTGCATATTAATGTTTTGGAGTTGCGTGCCATCCGTTATGCCCTTATAGCGTTCGCAGATACTGTTCAAAACAAGAACGTTCAGGTCTTAACAGACAACTGCACAGCCATGTTCTATTTGAACAAACAGGGAGGCACCACGTCCAGAACTTTGTGCAGAGAAGCCATGAGTATATGGAACTGGGCTGTGCCCAGGGGTGTCTCCCTACAGGCTGTTCATATCCTGGGCACGGTGAATATGACAGCAGACACTCTGAGCAGACTGAGATCGGAGAACCATGAGTGGTCTTTGACGAATGTGTATCTGGAACAATGGGGTTATCCAGACGTGGACCTCTTTGTGAGAGAGGGAAACCAGAAGGCGTTGGAATTCTGTTCCAGGGGAGGAATAGGATGCAACTCTCTAGGAGATGCATTTCAAATCACTTGGAGGGGGCATCTCTTCTATGCGTTCCCTCCTTTCCCACTACTTGCTCAGGTGGTGAGCAAGATTCAGGCAGACAGACCAGTGTTACATTAGTGACACCCTACTGGCCCAGACAACCATGATTCCAGCATGTGTTGCATCTCTCCAGGGGGCAGTGTCATCACTTTGGCCCACAACCGGATCTCCTCACTCACAGCAGGGCATGGTTTCACGACCTACCCAGATTGAGGGTGACGGCATGGCTCATAGACAACAGGGATCCCTTTCAGCTAGAGTAGCAGAGGTTGTGCTAAATGTGAGGAGACAAAACATGAGGAAGTCCTATGAGTTTAAGTGGGGGAAGTTTGCACGCTGGGTCACACCTAGAGGGCTAGAGCCCATTTAACTGGCAAATTTCAAACATCTTTCTTTCTTTTGTCACTCAAAGATGAGGGCCTGTACAGTTCGTCCATTAAGGTTTACCTCGCTGCTAACTCAGCCTTCCACCACAGGGTTGATGGCAAGACACTCTTTTCTCACAGCATGTCTAAATCCTTCATCAGGGGGCTGCAGAATTTGTTTCCCCCAGTTAAAGAGATAGTGCCACAATGGTCGCTTCAACTGGTTCTGTCCCAACTAATGTGCCCTCTGTTTAAACCTTTAGCAACGTGTGCCCTTGCAGAGTTATCACTCAAGGTGGCATTCCTGGTGGCCATTACGTCCCGTAGAAGGGTGAGTGAGCTGGCTGCCCTCCGCTCAGATCCCCCTTTTTGTAAGATTCACAGTGGGAAAGTGGTTTTGAGGCCTGACCTTAAGTTCAGACCCAAGGTATCTACTCAGTTTCACATGGTTCAAAACATTGTATTACCCGTTTTTTCCCCAAACCCAAGTTTGGAGTGAGTCCGGGCATTACACTCCCTAGATGTTAGGAGAGTGTTACGTTTCTGTTTGCATCACACATCAGAGTTTAGGAAAGATAAGCGTTTGTTTGTTTGCTATGCTGGACCGAAGAAGGGTTGTAGGGCTTCTGCCCAGTCAATTTCCCATTGGGTTGTTTCTATGATTAGACAGTGCTACGCTATGGCTAACGTACCTTGTCCCCTTGAAGTTCGAGCTCATTCCACGAAAGCACAGGGTGTCTTCTTCGGAGCTTTTGAAGGGCCCTTCCACTTTCAGATACCTGCATTGCTGTCACATGGTCTTCTCTGGACACGTTCATGAAGCACTACGCCCTGGATGTGATGGAGAGAAAAGAGTCAGCTGTGGGACAAGCTGTGCTCCATTCTCTGTTTCAATGAAGAACACTTCCACCTCCAGGTAAGAAGCTTGGGAATCTCCCATGTAGGACTGCACAGAAGATGGACAATGAAAACAGTTGCACTTACCATAACTGCTGTTCGTTAACGTCTTCTGTGCAGGCACATATACCCTCCCTCCTACCTCGCTGTATCCTTCACTACTTACCTGTGGGGGCTGGCGGCTCAGGAGAACTGAAAAGTTGGGAGCATCGCCTCTCAGTGCCTTTTCAGTGGGAAGTCTCGCTCATGGGCACTGGGAGGTGAGCACAGGGCCAGATCTAGGGTTGCCAGTGCCACGCGCATGCGCTCCTGACGTTGCTCAATGACATCACTTCCGTGATGTCATCACTCAGGGGCCGGAGGCGTGTAGTAAGCCAGCCGCTCTGGTGCACAGTGTGCTGCAGAACTGGCAGCAGCAATGCAGGCCGCTGAGTGGAGGCCTGGGAGGCCACCAGCGCAGTTCGCCTGCCTCGCTGATGGGGTGGCTGGCTTGCTGCGCAATCCCTGAGCCCTCTGCTCAGCCGCCCGCGCTGCCGCCGCCAGCTCTAATGGGCTCCCGATGGCTGGCAGCCGCACCCGGCGCCCCCTCTTTGGTGGTGCCGGGGGCAAACTACCCCCCTGCTCCCCATCGATCCAGCCCTGGGCAAGCACTCCTAGCAGACTTAGCTAGAAAAATGTCCGATTGGCATGTGTGCCTGCACGGAAGATGTCAACGAACAGCAGTTACGGTAAGTGCAACTCTGTTTCCCACCACCTAGTGGTGACAATGTCAGGTAAAATACTGAACTATTCTGTATATTGGAACTGCCTGTCTTGTCCTAGCGCTGATGTAAGGATTTTTAAGGAGATCAGATTGTATCTAATTTAGATGGCATAATTAGAGGGGGCAGAGTACGGCACTAGTCAATAATATTATCCATTAGAGCCTGCATGGCATAGTGGTTAGAATGTTGAGTTAGGCCCAGGTTTGAATCCCCCTCTGCCATGAAAGTTTGCTGGGTGACTTTGGGCCAGACACAGTTCTCATTGGGGAGAAAAGCAGGTATAAATAAAGTAAATATTAATCAGCTATTTCACTGTAGAAATTCTACAAGATTTCATTTCGTTTAGTAAATAGTGATGCAGTATTGAAACTTGCCATCAATTAAACTATATGTTGACGACTCAATTAGATCACCCCAATGCAATTAAATACCCCATGCATCTAGTTTAGAAAGTGTACTATTCTATTGAATTAAGATTTTGCAGTCTAGCTATCCATTAATCATAATTAGTACTTGAAATAAGATCAATATGGTGATTATATAATATCCTGAAAGTCATTATATTGCAGGTTTTGAGCTCTTGTGAATCAAAGCAGTAGCGAGTTTTCTTTTTCTTCACTGTTAACTTTAATTTTTGTGCAGGTGTTGTCCAGGGGATAATAACTGGAATCAGAGGCTTGTGTAATGGTCTTGGTCCAGCTCTCTATGGCTTTATATTTTTCTTGTTCCATGTGGAACTTAATGACTTGGCACCTGTCCAGAACTCTGATAAAACAGCATTGCAAGATCCAAGTGATGAGGTACAAGATTGGTCTTTTTTTATTGGCATTTTGGTTTTTAACAATTTACCTTGGTCTTGAAGTAGTTGTGGTGTTAAGTTGTATATGCTACACTGTGCTTGCTGTGTTTTTAGGCAATTTGTTAAACTGCATGATTGACCATAGAATCTGGTGGCATCATACTAGATGAGAAAGCGATTTCTACTCTTCATTTCTGTAGAGTGTGAAAAGATGGAGAAAGTCTAGAAGTGAAAGGACTTTGAACTGGGTCTCCCAGTAACTGGGGCTAAAATTTCTTTGCACTGCTTACCCTAACTTTTGGGATTGCTATGCCCTTGATAGGATTGGATTCTTATAACACCAGCTCTTGTGCTTGATCCTGTTTGTTTTCTCCTGACTGGGCAGGAGGTATTTTTGCCAATTCTTCCCTCTTCTCCCGTAGACAATTGACCCATTACTTTTGTGTCGTTCTGTGGGATCCTCCAAGAGCAGCCCACATTTGGTGGGAGGAGGCAAAGTATAAGGTGGGGCTGTCAATCTCCACACTCATATGGACCCTTTTCGCACTTACGGTTTAAACCGCCATTTATGAGCATTCACCCCGATCGCAGTGGCTTCGGCATTACACCTGTTCATTTCACACTGTCCACTGCAATTTCGATTTGGTGTCTGTGCTTCATTTCAAAACCTCGGTGCAATTTTGGGCTTTTACGGCCTTGCAATTCACGTCACACTTTTTTTAAAAAAATTCAGCATGCGTAGTAATGTTGCAATGTTGGAACCCTTCCCCCCTTTTTGCTGATTGGGCTGTCCCCTGCCCACCAGAGAGGCAATTGGTGGCAGAGTTCTGGGGGAAAACATGTACCACTCTCATTTTTTTAAATCAAGCCAGGAAAGGGTTAAAATGCTGCCGATTAATCTCCTCCCAGGAAGCAGAGGCTTGTTTCCAAAGGGCTGTGCAAAATGCTTGTTTTTTTTCCCCCTCTTTGGCAAAGTCTGAAACATGCCTGGGAGGGAGGGAAAAGCAGCCATTTAATCCTTTCCTGGCTTTTAAAGCCAGGAAGAAAGTGCAGGAACATTACAACGTTGCAACCCATTCTTGTCTTTAAAAAAAAAAAGAATGTGTGTGCATACCCTAAGGGAGGAAGGAGAAAGCAGCTATTTAACACTTTCCTTGATTTTAAAGCTAGCAGGGAATTAGCAGCAAGCTTAGGAATCATTCCTGGCTTTTGAAAAAAAATAAAACAGCATGCATACTGGGAGGAAGGAAACCAACGAAGAAGCAGCTTTATGACCCTCAGCTCGCTTTACTAAAAAAAATGGTGGACAAGGAGTTCAGAGAGCTGAGGAGGGTGAAAGTGGTTAATTCTGCACAAACCAATCAGCTCCCAGGGAAAAGGAGAGGGGGGGGGGGGAGAGAAGCAAAAAGGAGGCAAAAGTGTTCACATTAGCAAAATGCGGGCCAGCTGCCAGTTGGCAGCGAACTTAAAAAAACATCGGGGTATGTCCGCAGGGGGAAAAATCGGGGATACAGCGGACAAAAAGCGGGACTGCATCCCATGACTGCTTTTAAGTGTGAAAACCTTGCAAACATGGGATGTGGAACAGGTACAAACGCGCTCTAAAAACCGAGTGCGAAATGTACCATGGTTGAGTCAGCATCTTTGTTATAGTCTTGTGCTGTAATAATTTTTGCAGGATCCAGATCGTAGCTAGTATCTCTTACATAAGATGCTATGATTTAAAATCTGAACCTAATCGTTCAAGTTGAGCAAGGTTGCCAGTCTTGCACACTTAATTCTAGTTATAAATGCTGGGTTTCTGTATCTATATTTGAAGCCAATTTTCTAATGTTTGTGGAATGTTTCCCACATTATTCCAAAAGTACTTTGTCTTCTGAGGTGTCATTTAGAAGCCTGTGAAAAAAGAGTCTTGAGATAGGCTCTATTTCTTTAAGAGCTCTGGGGCTGTAAGCTTTTGAAAAGTCCAATATTGAGACTAAATGTTTACTTAGCCATTTGTGTATATCATGGCTGGATGATTCATTGTCCTTTCCTGTCATCTCAGTACATTTATTTATTTTTATGCAGTCTCCTTGGCCAGTATACTAGGGGTGTTTTATAATGGGACTGTCAATCTCCACACTGTTATGGTTGAGTCAGCATTTCTGTTAGAGTCTTGTATTGTAATAATTTACAGTTTGAGGCAAATGTTCCCTGTTGAAGCCTGCCATAAAGGCTCTCTTGGGCAAAACATTTTACAAGTATCTACAGTCTTACACACTGTGCTCATCAAGGTTGACATTTACTTATTCAGATCAACTTGAATGATTCTGCTTCCCACAGTATTCTGTGTGGGGAGGTTGTTCGCTGCCGTAGTTTGTAACTTGCATTTCTTTCTTAAATGATGTTTAATGAAATCTTTGGAGGTAGTAGAGAGTGCCCTCAAGTCATAGGTGATTTATGGCAACCTCTGGCGGGTTTTTCATGGCAAGAGACTAACAGGTGCTTTGCCATTGCCTGCCTCTGCCCCTGGTCTTCCTTGAAGGTTTCCCATCTCATTCCATTACGTCTCCTGCAGGGTGTTGCGCTCTGCAGACAAGCAACTCCAGTGGTCCCCAGCCCAAAGGACATCCGTCTGGCCTCAACCAGGGCCAGGGCTTTTTCTGCCCTGGCCCCGGCCTGGTGGAATGCTTTCCTGCTGGAGATCCGGGCCCTGTGGGACCTGTTAACAGTTTCACAGGGCCTGTAAACGGGAGATGTTCCACCGGGCCTTCAGCTGAGTGCCAGCAGGTGTCCTCCTTCTTCCATCTAAGACCACCACTTCTTCTGGGGCTGCCCTCGGCCATCTGCTATGCCCGTATATGGACTCCCAATATTTGTTTAAATAGCCTCCTCCTGGACTATTTTAATGATTTTAAAAAAAATTATTATTAATTTTTTGTTTTTGTGATTTTAATGTATTTTTAAATGTTGTTAGCTGTCCTGAGCCCATCTGAGGAGAGGCTGGGGTATGAATGAATGAATAACCAAGGATGACCCTGCTTAGCTTCTGAGATCTGATGAAATCAGGCTCACCTGGGCTGTCCAGGTCATGGCAATGAAATCCTTAAAAAGTATTATATCCTGAGTTAGCCAGTATCAGCCATTTAAATTTGCATTATGTGCCGTTGTTTAATCTTCTCTGAAGATTGTATCTTCAGATATTAGGGAGGGGAGTGGGACAACTGTTACTGCTCTCCATCTTCTCCTATGCTTCTTTCCAAAGTTCCTGCATACAGTGAGAGAGTCATTCTTGTCTATTCCCACCTCTCTTTTTTAGTCTCTCCCCTGCATATGCTGTTTCCAAATCCTCAGTCTCCCATGAGGGCCCCAGATGCTGCAGAAACAGAAGACAGCATCCATCAGATCTCATCTTGATCTTTGCAGTGTTACTCACGCATGGTAGTCCCATTCTTTTGAATTTGTCACATAGGATAGAATATGGTGGTGGTTCTGGCAATTACGTGCTGTTGTTCCAAGGCTTCTCCTGGTTCCTCCGAAGCATCTCCAGGGAGAGCAGTCTTGCTCAGTTTTGCCATCTTTTCAAGCCAGATGTTCTCAATCCCTGCCTCAGCTCAAGGTGGAAGATGAGCAAGGGCCTGTCTCTGCTTTTAGAGGCGGGAAGATTTCATTGCTTCTAAAGTTCAGTCTTAACAGTTCATACATGTATGCATCATAGAAGGAAGAGAGTGGAGACCAAAAATTTGTGACAGTCAACTCAAAGCTGGCCAAAATTAGCATATTTGTGTTTGTGATGTAAACGAGATAATTCTATTGGAAACTTCGTATGAAGACAGCCCTAAATTGTTAGCCAAGGGTTTTTTTTGTGTGTGGCAATCTCATGGTTTATATTTAGTTTCTCATAAAAGTAAGTACATGATAGGAGCTTATTCTTTTTTCCCCCTCTGCAGAGTGCAATTATACCTGGACCACCTTTTCTGTTTGGAGCATGTGCAGTCCTCCTTGCTTTCCTGGTTGCCTTATTCATCCCTGAGCACAGTAAAGCCAGCAGTACCAGAAAGCACAGCAACAGCATCAGCAGTGTCCAGAGCAACAACCCAGATCGAGGCAGCGATGAAGACATTGAGCCATTGCTGCAAGACAGCAGTGTATGAGAGCTAGATTTTCTTAATGTTAATAGACTGCAAGCAAGCAAAATCCATGCACTGAGCTCCAAAACTGGAACAGGACTTAACTGGAGTGAGCTTTTGAGCTATTGGAAACTTTGCACATTTCACCCACCAATAAGGTAAATTGTCCATTTTGGGCTGGCTGTCAACCACTTCCTGTGTTTTTGTATAACAGTCCATGGTAATTATTTTTCTGTATATGATGTGCAAAAGCCATCAAGCTCAAAATTAAACTGAAAATGTAGAAAGCTGTTTATTGGAAAATGTAATCTTCAAACAGAATTGAGTGCCCGCCCATATGCACTGTGAGCAGGACACAGCCCCTGCCAAAGCAATGAAAGGTTAAGTTTTTCCATTATGCCTGTTTTTCCATTCTGTACTCCCATGTAGCTCTCTTGGGTTTGGGAAAGAATATGTTCTGTATGACTAAGAACTGAAATGTTTCTGATGGATACAGGTTATAATAAAATCCCCGAATCTATATTCTTACTAATACACTGTCTGATGCTGAGTATTGCATTATGGCTGCTAGATGAAATGTCACTGGAGAAATTCAGCCACTGCATAAAAATTGACACTCTCGCTCCTAAGGAATTTAACTTAGAGGCATGTATAAAGGCTCCATTAGGAGCCCACTTAAAGGGCTTAGAAGATTTTCTGCTGATGGAAATCTCTGCTGAGATTTCTGCTCACTGAATGGCCTAGTGTTACTGGTGTGGCCGGTTCAAGCATAGGGACTATTAGTTTAATGCTGAGGCAACTTAACGTTTAACTGTGTGTATTTATTGCATCATTTGTCACTCTTCTGCCTATGAAGCTCTCCCATTTATTTCATTCCTGCCTTAACTGCTATTTAGCGTGCATTTGTTATCCATTTATCCTTTATATCAATTTCCCCCAAAGAATCTCATGGAATTAAAATTATGAAACTCCTTTCGAAAGGAAGCTTTAAAAGACAGTTTAGTTTCTACAAAGTATCATGCTATAATTTTTAGAGGCATTTTATGAAATTGCACAGATTTCTATGTATTTTGCGGCAGTGGAAATGGACCATTACACAACTCTTAAAGTACTCTTATGAATGTTTTATATGTATTGAATATATGTAGATATTTGTAAGAAGTTTTACTTTTTTCCAGATGAGGTACAGTGTAAATCTTGTATTTATAAATGTAATGAGGGTGTTGACAGATATACAGCTTTTATAAAGGATTGTGTATTGACTGAACAAAATTTAAATATATATAATATATATATTTTGAAACTTGTTCCGCCTTAAGCAAGGATAACAAACCTTTTGTACTATGCAGTTTGGTTTTTAAGTTAATAAGCTTCCTAATGCATAATAAATTTGCAACCTATATTATACAAGTTTCATGTGTGGCTTTACTATTTTAGTCTGTGCATCTTTATTCTCCCCTCCCCTACTAAATGTGTATTTAATATTATTTGTAGTATGCAAGCTCTTGACCAATTGGTTGAGCCCCACTAAGCTCTTAGTTTTCTCAATTGACAGGATTGGTATGAATAAAGATAACAAATCATACTCTGGTCTGCTGACAAAAGTTGATCTTTTCATCAAGGGTAAATTTCTTTCAGAATGGCAAGTGAATTCCAGAAAGACTTAAAATATGGTTGATGGAATTTATAGACGAAGAACAAGCAGGTTTTTACCAGAGAGACAAATTAAAGACAATTTAAGAGTAGTTTTGAACGCAATAGAATATTATGACAAACATCCAGAAAAGGAAGTGTCCTTCTTTGCGGACGCGGAGAAGGCCTTTGACAACTTGAATTGGCAATTTATGCTTGCAATGATGGAGAAAATGGACATGGGACAAGAAATTATACACGCTGTAGCGGCAATATATAAAGACCAAAGTGCGATAATATGTATCAATGATGGAACAACGGAAAGATTCAAGATAAGGAAAGGCACAAGACAAGGATGTCCGCTTTCACCATTACTGTTTGTTATGGTTCTGGAAGTACTACTAAGGCAAGTAAGGTACGATCAGGATATCAGAGGATTAAAAGTGAAAGGATTTTCATATAAATTAAGAGCATTTGCAGATGATGTGATGTTCGTAGCAGAAGATCCGGTCCAAACAATGCCAAAGTTACTATATAATGTCAAACAATTCGGAGACCTAGCAGGTTTTTATCAAAACAAAAAGAAATCCAAATTAATATGTAAAAATATGATAAAGAAGAAACAACAGCAGTTATCTGAAATAACAGAATGTGAAGTAGTTCAAAAAACAAGATATTTGGGAATAGAAATAACAGCAAAGAACATCGATCTGTTTAAGAACAACTATGAAAAACCGTGGACAGAAATAGAGAAAGACATGATAAAATGGAATAAGTTAAATTTGTCATGGTTAGGGAGGATTGCAGTAATTAAAATGAACGTGTTGGCAAGAATGATATTTTTAGTACAAACAATCCCAATAGTTAAGGACCAAAAGCAATTCCAGAAATGGCTGAGGAAGATATCGGAATTTGTATGGGCAGGCAAGAAGCCCAGGGTCAAGATGAAAGTGTTGTATGATGCGAAAGAAAGAGGGGGCATGCAGTTACCGAATTTACAATTATATCATGATGCAGTGTGCTTTACGTGGTTAAGGGATTGAATAATATTGAAAAATCATAAACTGTTAATACTAGAGGGACATAAAAATTTCTTTGGATGGCATGCTTATCTATGGTACGACAAAGTTAAAGCTGACACAATGTTTCAACATCATTTTGTGAGACAAAGCTTCTTTAAGACGTGGACAAAATATAAGAAATATTTGAATGAAGAAACACCACTGTGGATTATACCAGCAGAAGTTGTAAATCCAGAGCTGGTATATAAAGGCGAGGAGTGGGTAACCTACAAAGATATTTTAAAAACAGACCAGGCTGGAAGACATTTGATCAAGTTAAAGGAAGAATTGCCCTTTCAATATGGTTGGTTTAAATATATGCAAATTAAATATTTGTATGCGATGGACCGTAGAAAGACAGGTTTTAGAAATAAAAACTCTTGAGATTGAAGAAATATTGTTAGAAGGAAGAAAGAAAATGATTGCAAGAATTTATAAACTTTTTTAAAAATGGTTTACGGAAGAGGAAACAGTGAAGGTTCAGATGGTCAAATGGGCAATAAATTGTAACCGAGATATTGAGACTGAGGGATGGGAGTGTTGAACACCGTGTTCAGCGTGACTGCACCAGCTTGAGGAGGATCCACAAAGAGTCCACACCTTGTTTGTTTGGTAAAGGTGTATAATACAATTTATTTACAGGTGAATAAGGAGCAATACATATACAGTTTATAGTCCAGAGAGACAAAGTGCTTCGCCTACACCTGGACTTGAAAGAAGCCAAACCATAATGTACACAGTAGCAATATATACATATAGACAACCAATCAGATGCATGAGTGAGTTTAGCTGAGTCATTCCCTCATGGTCTCCTGACTTTGGAACTTGACCACCTGACTCCCAGTCACCTGATGTGTCTAACTGTCATACAAATCGTTTTGATCTAGAGCCTCTGCACACTGGCTTTTGACATTTGGATTACAACACTCCTCCAAGCCAGTATGAGAGCAGTTTAAAGCATCACGTAATTGTTCAAATTGTACAGTATACAGACTTTTAGTAAACATGTCTGCTGTATTATCCCCATAAACATCAATAGGTACAGCACAATGTATTTTCATGTCAGACATGAGTTGTTGTATTACTTCTAGCTCTAAAATACCTTGGCTTATGGCTGCGAATTCAGCTTCACAAGATGAATGAGCTAACAAAGATTGCTTTGATGTCTTATGTACAATGAGAGCACCTCCAACAAAAATAACTAGTCCTGTGGTTGATTTTCCGTCAGGGCGACCTGCCCAACTAGCATCACAAAACATAGTGACTTGCATAGGTTCAGTAACCTTCAGAACCAAAGAGAAATTGAGAGTAGCCTTAAGATATCTTAATACGCGTCTTGCTGCTATCCAATCCCTATGGAAAGGCTTAGTACACCTTTGACATAACATGTTTACTGCTCGTGTTATATCTGGACGGCCCCAACATGAGAGATACAAAAGACTGCCCACCAATGACTGATATCTCTGTACATCTTCCAGGGGAATGTCATCTGGCTCTTTGATATACCCTGTCATCGTTGGAGTAGATACACCATGTGCTTCAGTCAATTTATGCTCTGTGAGCAACTTCACAATTTTAACCCTCTGACTCAGTTGGAAAAATCCGTCCTGGGTTTTTGACACTTGTATTCCCAAATAGTTGGAGATAGGACCTAAATGTTTCATTTTGCAAGTATTCTTTGCTATTTGTTTAAACCAGCATAATTTGCGGAGGTCAGCTTCTCCACCAACACGACCGTGCTTTGAGCCATACTTGCTGCACTGGCCTGAGGGCCTCCTCCTTCTCCTGGTCTCCGGCACTTTTACACAGCCAATAAATCCTCCTCCGAGGGACTTCGGCCATCAGGTGCCAACATCCACCACCGACTCAGCTGCGTCTCTACTTCAGTAGAGCCTCCTCAGCTTGATGCAGTCTATCTGGGCCCATAACCCTGTTGAACAGCGTGTTCAGCGTGACTGCACCAGCTTGAGGAGGATCCACAAAGAGTCCACACCTTGTTTGTTTGGTAAAGGTGTATGATACAATTTATTTACAGGTGAATAAGGAGCAATACATATACAGTTTATAGTCCAGAGAGACAAAGTGCTTCGCCTACACCTGGACTTGAAAGAAGCCAAACCATAATGTACACAGTAGCAATATATACATATAGACAACCAATCAGATGCATGAGTGAGTTTAGCTGAGTCATTCCCTCATGGTCTCCTGACTTTGGAACTTGACCACCTGACTCTCAGTCACCTGATGTGTCTAACTGTCATACAGATTGTTTTGATCTAGAGCCTCTGCACACTGGCTTTTGACATTTGGATTACAACAGGGAGCATCTGTGGAAACATACTTTGAAAATATCATCTTGTATTACAATAAGAGAAAACGTGTTTTAAATGATATATAGATGGTATTTGACTCCTAAGAAACTAGCAATCAACAACAGTCAAATGTCGGATAAATGCTGGAAATGTAAGCAGCACGAAGGTTCCTTCTATCATATGTGGTGGACTTGCGATAAAGCTAAGGCTTTTTGGTCAAAAATAGTAGAGTTAATGTCAGAAATTTTACAAAAGAAAATTAACTTAAATCCAGAGGTATTACTATTATGTTTGAACTTAGAAAAATATGACTGTAAAGATAGTGTTGATTTTTTACATGGCAACAGCAGGAAGAATATTATGCGCAGTACTGGAAAAAGGAAGAAATACCTGAAGTAGAAGAGTGGATTCAGAAAATCATGAATGTGGCAGAAATGGACAAAATAACACACAAATTGAAAGAAGAAGACCCTGAAGATTTTGTGAAGACTTGGGGGAAAGTTAAAAACTACTTAGAGAAAAAATGGGACCTAAGGGGAAAGCTATGGCCTTTGGAGAATTATTAAAATGGGAAGCTATAAATATCTTTACCTGTGGATAAGGGGGAGTATAAAGATAAAAGCGGTAGGGGATATAAGTAAACAAAGAGTAGCCGGGGGGGATACAATGCTGTTGGAAGTCTAATACGGAAAGGGAGGTTAGGGGTGGGTGGGTACAGGGAATAGACAGGAGAACTGGGGATTACGAGTAGATAACTATGTATTGGACAACAATGATATTACAAAATAGTGTGAAATTGTATAAGATGTTTTACCCACCAATAAAAATTTTATATAAGAATAGCAAGTGAATTTAGGGAGAGCGGTCTCAAAGCTGTCAGTGAGTTTGCGTAGTAGAAAAGTTAAAACTATAGGTCTCTCCAAGCGGAACTATGACAAAAACAAAAACAGTGTCTGGAATGTTCTTTATTTTCTTAACTCTTGTAACAAACATAAAGGAACAGGATTAAAAAGTCATTCTCTTATGTTGCAACCATTTTTCCATATTCAACTATTGTGGTTAAAAATTAGACGGGTAGTCATGTTAGCCTGTTGAAGCAAAATAAAACAGAAGTTCAGTGGCACATTATTCCAGCATAAGCTTTCATGAGTCAGAACTCATTTCATCAGATGCATGGGGTGTGCATCCAAAGCAGTGATTTATTCTTGTGAGAAGCAGTATATGGGAATGTATTTCACACTTCACCTTCTTAGATTGTTTATCCTACTCTGCTAAGCTTACCTGGGAGAAAAGTTTTTTCTTTTTCTTTTTTAAACCCTTTGTTATCTTCTCTCCCCCCCCCCCTTCATTTCATCTTCTAATACGACCAAAGTATAACCTCAGTTTTGTCTTTTTAACTTTTAGGGAGAATTCGGGCTTGATTTGATTTAAAACTTACTGTCTTTTTAGCTGTCCATCGTATCCCTACAACCTTCCTCCAGCACCACAATTCACATAAATCATTTTTCTTCCTGTCAGCTTTCTTTGTTCAACTTTCTCATCCATACATAGTATGGTATAGTATGAATTATCTTCCTCTTCAGTGACACTTACTTACGCTTAAGAATCTTTTCTAGTTCTTTCATGGCTGTCCTTCCCAAATCTCAATCTTCTGATTTCTTGATTGCAGTCTCCTTTCCATTGATGATTGAGCTAAGGAATAGAACAATGATATTCAGCTGTAATCCTGCTTTGGTCCTTTGTCGCTTAACCTTCATCGTTAGTCATTTCAAGTCTTCACTATTTTCTGTCATGAAATTTTTGCATGCCTTCCAACATACTGAAGATGCTGGTGAATCTTCCTGACCCATTGCATTCATTACACATACAACCACTTGATTTATGCTGAAATAAATCTAACGAGAAAACTGACAACAGGCATCAGTATCCACATTTAAATCCAGTTCCTTAACATATTCTTGCTGCATCAGACTTATGGTCAATTCTGCATCCTGTTTCATTAAAGAGCACATCAGATGCTTTTAAAAGGCCTACAAGTGAGCACAAAGGCCAAATCCTCCCCTGTGGCCCTGTCTCTGCCGCTGGTATTCAGAGGGATAACTGCCTCTGAACATTGTTGGTAATAACTATTAATGGACCTATTCTCCATCAATTTGTCTGATCCTCTTTTAAAGCCGGAAAAAAACCAGTGGCCATCACTACATCCTGTGGCACTGAAGTCTACAGAATTACTGAGGGAGTGAAGAACTTCCTTTGCATGAGTTGCTTGTTTTATTTAAATCTGATGAAGGAAACCTTGACTGTCAAAAGCTTTATACTCTGGAAATCATGTTAGTGTTTAAGGTACTGCTGGACTTGACCTTGCTCCAAGCCAACCCAGCTACCCATCTGAAGCTATAAAGCTTTGTATGTAAGATTCAGAATGTCTAAAGTAGGGCCCTGATTGCCTTAAAGACAAGAGAGAGGACCTTGTGAGATGTAAAGAGCTGTACTATTTCTATTAGCTTATTCTGAAATGGTCCGTATAAGTGTTCTGATCCCTTGATATAACATGTTCCTTTCTGGTTTTCTGTTTTGATGGAGAAATTTCCTCACCAAGATGGCAGAACAAGTTGAGTCCATCTAAAGTATGATCTGTTGGTGCAGGACTGATCCTAAAATATTTTTACATGTTTGTGTTCATTATTTTGTGAAATGAAATGTATACAGAGAGATTCTCATTATCGTTTTCCCTTAATGAATGTAGTGTGGGTATGTGGGTGAATGAACTGGCTACCTTCAACTGCAATGCTGTTTTTGGTGTAAGCACAGCCTTGATATGTGTACCAATAATAGTGTTCAGGATCCATTAAATAAGCAGCACCATATTTAGTATTGCTCTTAATTTAATGTGAAATTGCTTAGATTATTTCCTATATGTAAAAGTACACTGCCATATTTTTCACTTTATTATATCACAGTTAAATGCTATATACAATTAATATTTAGGTGATTCTCTGCAGCTAAAATCTGTCAGGTGCAAAGACAAAGCAGAGTGTGCTGTGTAGCACTCTGCCTTTGGGGCAAACATTGCCTGCGTGAGGTGGAAATCAATTGGGACTCACAGCAGAGCAGAGACTGTGATAACTGGGACTCACCACCATGCTATCCAGTCTTGCAGGGAGCTTGCTTTAGTGGATAAAATGCCAGGCAATGCTGCCTTCTGTGTGTTGAAAAGCTCACAGCAAAGTCTCAAGAGTGTTTTAAGTTGTCAGAGTATCTGTAAAGGATTGTACAGTTCGTATTACTACAAAGAAATGGTCATGGGAGAAAATCCTAGCTGAACTAGTACATCCATCTACATTACTAAGGATGTTGTTAGGCTGACTTTGCCTCAGGCACTGACCTTCATGTAATAAGTTAAAACATTAATCGTGGTTATTAACAGCTGAGATTTCTTTATTTCTTTGAAAAAAGAACACACGCAAATACCTTATCTTTTTGTCAGCGTAACAATGCTTTGTGTTTCAATATTGTATGCCAAACCTAAAAGATTATTACTAAAAAGCTTCATGCACTAATAGCTTCATAAATGTAAGTGTTGATAGCAAAGCTGCTTCAAATTCATACACTGGACCAATTGTACATTTTATTTATTTATGTTAATTATAGTCTGCCTTTCTCACTGAGACTCATATAAAATGCAAGTTGTGATTTATTATGTGCTTTATATTTGAACAAATCACTCATTTTCCCCTCCTTGTTATACCTATTCCTGTTTGTGCTTCACAAAGGTTGATTAATTTTGTGTTTCGGAGTAATGGTTTATGCTTGGAATATATTTTGTTGGTTCAATTGTGACAAATGGATAGCCATATACTATTAGCCAAGTGGCAAAGATTTGAGGATACTTAAATCTGGAGATAGGAGCCATGAACAGACAAGACAGATTCTTCCTACATACCTGAAAAATGCTCAACGTTTGCAGAAAAATGTGAAATCTTAAAAAAAATATACATTTCAAGACTGATTATACGTGCGTTCACTAACTTGTGAACGGGGCACGTGAGTCAGGCCATAGGCCTATTAAGGCCATTATTATCTACTCTGACTGGCAAGGGTTCTCCAGTCTTTTACTTCGCCTGATCCTTTTAACTAAAGGTGCTGGGATTGAACCTAAGACTTCCTGCATGTAAAGCAAACATTCAACCACTGAGCCACAGGCCCTCCCAACATAAAATGTGTGGAATTCACAGACCTCTTTAATATAACCCGAGAAAACGCTCAGGGTGGAAATGGTAGGAAGAAAGGGCTAAGAGCTGAAGAACTGTCTGAGAGAAAGAAGAGTGCTACAGTCACTCTACAATGTGTTGTACAATGGGATGGCTTCTACAAATGAAACCAATGGCTTATTTCCTTTGGTAGCTCTGTCACTGTGGTTCAGATCTATGCATTTTTTGCTTCAAATGGAGTACAGATCTGTAAAAATTTGCATAGCATATGCATATACAAGGTAGCCAACAATGCTACTCAAAGCCACACTCTTAGTTTTGAGGGAAAGGCAAGGACATTCATTCAAAACACTCTTATTGTACATAAATAGTACATAAATCATTATTGTACTCTTATTGTACATAAATAGTACATAAATCATTTATGTACCAGGATATGGCAACTGAATGTATCTATTTATTTATTTAAGGCATTTTACTTTTCCAGCATCCTGCTCTCAGTGCATGAATGTAGTACACAGTAAACACTAAGGTTTTTTTCACCTTCCTATGAGTCTTTATGAAATTATATCATACTGGAAGAAGTGGTCCTATAAAAACGTAGCTTATTTATTTATTTATTTTTAAGTTTTATTGGATGGGTTAACAAATACAAACATACAAGTCATTACCATTTTCCACCCCATTACATTTTCCCCATCCTCCCCCCCCCCTTTTTCTGGTGACTCCCAACAGTTTTCCATCCCCAACTTAATCTAAAGAATATATCATATCCTAAAATCTATAATAATATATATCATATATATCTAGTCTATTTACTTATATTAACTATCATAATATAATACTTATCTAAATTAAGAGTATGAAAATTATATAACCATATAATTATATAATTATATAATATAATAAGTACACACATATATATATATATAAAATATACTATTCCTTAACTCCCTATTATCTGTATTATAAATCTATTACTTCTATTACATCCCTAAAATATCATATATACTTACTATTACCCATACAATCTTGTTATTCAATCTTATACTTTCCCAAATAATTATACTATCTTACTCTTAAATTTAAACTACTACAATGCTGTAACTCTCTAACTCTATACCATACCATTAAAATATAATAATATACCCCCTTTTAACCTTAAGTAAGTTTCTATCTCCCCTTAACAACTATCCAAAGACCACAATTTCCCCTTCATGTCCCACTTTTTCTCCACATATTTCTTAAATTTTTCCCAGCTCAATGTATATTCCAATTCTTGTTCTTTCAATTTCCTTGTTAACTTGTCCATTTCTGCCATATTCAGAACTTTCAAAATCCAATCCTCCATAGATGGTATCTCCTGAGTCTTCCACAACTGTGCATAACACATTCTGGCCGCCGTAATCATATAAAATACCATAACTCTGTCCATTTTATCAAAGTCCTCTAGGTTCATGCATAATAACAACAATTCTGGGGTTTTATTTATATTCCTTTGTAAAATATCTGACATAACCTTAACTATATCCCCCCAGAACTGTTTTGCCTTATTGCAAGTCCACCACATATGATAGAATGAACCTTCATGCTGTTTACATTTCCAACATTTATCAGACATCTGACTGTTACCATTGGCCAACTTCTTCGGTGTTAAATACCATCTATACATCATTTTATAAACATTTTCACGCACAGTTGTACATGCTGAAATTTTAACTGCATTTTTCCATACCTTTTCCCAAGCTTCCATTGGAATTTCCCTATTACAGTTTATTGCCCATTTAACCATCTGAACTTTAACAACCTCCTCCTCCATGAACCATTTCAATAGTATCTTATATATTTTAGAAATCATTTTCTTCCCTCCCTGAAGCAAACAATTCTCCATCTCAGCATTTTGTAGTCTAAAACCATTTTTCCTCTTGTCTTTCTCATACAAATCTTTTATCTGCATATATTGAAACCATCCGTATTGGAATGGCAATTCATCATTACCTTTAAGCATATAATTATTCTGTTTTATCTCAAGAATTTCTTTATATGTCAACCAGTCTTCCCCTGCATATTCTGTTCTTGGATTTACTATTTCCGCAGGGATAATCTACATTGGTATAGTCTCTTCCATATATTTCTTGTATTTAGTCCATACGGCAAACAAACGTCTTCTTACATAATGATGTAAAAACATAGAGTCTGCTTTTACTTTGTCATACCATAGATATGCATGCCATCCAAATAATTTATTATATCCTTCCAATGCTAACAACTTCAAATTCTTCAATATCATCCATTCCTTTAGCCAGTCCAGACATACTGCTTCATGGTATAAATTAAAATTTGGTAATTGTAATCCTCCTCTTTCTTTTGCATCATAGAGTACTTTCATTTTAACTCTGGGTTTCTGTCCAGCCCAAACAAAGTTTAACATCGTTCTCTGCCACTTCTCAAATTGTTTACTGTCTTTAACAATAGGTATTGTCTGTAGTAGAAACATCATTCTTGGAAGAACATTCATCTTAATTACTGAAATACGACCTAACCATGACAAGTTCATTTTATTCCATCTAATTATATCTTTATCTATTTGTTGCCATAACTTGTCATAGTTATTCTTATATAAGTCAATATTTTTCACTGTCACTTCCACTCCCAAGTATTTAACTTTGTTCACTACTTCACATTCCACCTTATCCATCAACTCCTTTTGTTGTTGTTTGGTCATATTTTTGCACAGTATTTTGGACTTTACCTTATTTATTACAAATCCCGCTAAATCTCCAAAGTCTTTCATTTTCTTCATCAATTTAGGCATGCACTCTATTGGATCCTCCACTATCACCATTATGTCATCAGCAAAAGCTCTCACTTTATATTCAAATCCTTTTATTCTCAGTCCTCTTATTAAATTATCTTCTCTTATTTGCCTAAGTAGTATCTCCAATACCATTACAAACAAAAGTGGGGAAAGCGGACATCCTTGTCTTGTTCCTTTTCTGATTTCTAACTTTTTTGTTACATCCGAATTAACAATTATATTTGCAGATTGGTTTTTATATATTGCCTCTATTGCTTGTATAAATTTCTCTCCCAACTGCATCTTCTCCATTGTTGCGCACATAAAATCCCAGTTCAAATTGTCAAACGCTTTCTCCGCATCCACAAAGAAAAAGCCAACCTGCTTCCCTGGATTTTTATCATAATACTCAATGGCATTCAGCAATACTCGTAAATTATTTTTTATTTGCCTTTCTGGTAAAAAGCCAGCTTGGTCTTCTTCTATAAATTCCACTAACCACGCTTTAAGTCTTTCCGCTAATATCTTAGCAAATATTTTATAGTCATTGTTAGTTAGACATATTGGTCTATAATTCTTTACATTGCTTAAGTCTAATGTCTCCTTCAGTATCAATGTAATATTAGCCTCATTCCATGTATCTGGCATCTCTGCTCCCTCCAATATCTCATTCATCAATTTTTGCATCAGATGTTTTAAATCCTCTACCATCACTTTATAAAATTTTGCTGTAATTCCATCCGGTCCCAGAGCTTTACCCACTGTAGTAGCTTGTATTGCTTGCCCCACTTCCATTGTTGTTATCTCAGCATTAAGCTTCTCTTTCAACTTCTCCGGCACCTTAGGTAAATCAATCATGTCAAAATAGTCTCGTATCTTACCATATTCCACTGGGTTTTTTTGGTATAGTCTTGCATAGTATTTATAGAATGCTCTCTCAATCAGTCCTTGATCATATAATTCCTTCCCGTCTTCTATTATTTTACTTATTGTTCTTTTTTCTCTATTTTTCTTCAATTGCCACGCCAAATATCTCCCTGGTTTGTTAGCTCCTTCAAATGATTTTTGCTTCATTTTCTTCAATTCCCACTCCACTTCCTTATTTTCCATAACCCTAATTTGTTCTTGCAATAACTTTATTTCATACAACAATTTCTTTTTACCTGGCCTCTTTTTCAGTTGCTGTTCAATTTGGATAATTTTTTCCTGAATCTCTTTTAACTTCATTTCTTTTTTCTTTTTCTCTCTACCATTTAGATCCATTAACACACCTCTATTTTCTGCTTTATATGTATCCCAGACCTTATGTGTTGACACACCTTTATCCACATTATGCTGAATAAAAAATTTCATTTCTTTTTTAAGCACCTCCACACATTCTGGGTCGCCCAAAAGATCCTCATTAATTCTCCATCTCCGTTTCTTATTTCTCCTTCCAAATCTCCACATCACAGGATTATGATCCGAGCTAATTTTCGGTAAAATATCAGTCTCTTTTGTAAATACTACTAGTTCCTTAGACGCCCAGATCATATCTATTCTGGAACAAGATTGATGGCTAGTTGTAAAAAAAGTATATTGCTTCACTGCAGGATTATATTTTCTCCAAATATCTTCTAAATTTTCTTGTTCCTGAATTCCGAAAAAAGACTTTGGTAGTTTCCCCGTCCGTACTTTGCTTGTTGATGAACTTTTATCCAGTTGCAAATCCACCACTCCATTAAAGTCTCCAGCTAAGATTACCTGATCATAAGTCCATTGCTTCATTTGTTCTCGTAAATCTTTGAAAAATATCTCCTTAGAGCCATTTGGTGCATATAATCCAAGTATCAAGGTTTTTTTTGCATTACATAAAAATTCCACAGCCAGCTATCTTCCATTTTTATCAGACACTATTAATTTGGGTTGCAATTCTTCATTAATATATATAACAATTCCCCTCTTCTTTTGCTTTGTTGCCAAAACAAATTGCTTTCCTAACTTGTTATTAATTAAATATTTAACATCTTGATCTCTAACATGAGTCTCTTGCAAGCAAATCACATTACTTCTTTGTTTGGATAACCAATGTAACACAGCTTTTCGTTTAGAGGGTGAATTGAGTCCGTTAACATTCCATGAAATTAATTTGTACTCCATAATTATAATCTAGTTGAGCTAAGAAAGTCTTTTCCATTCTCCATCAGAAAGACGTCCATTGCATATTTTGACTTAATCACTTGTCTCTCTGATTGAAATTCAAAAGTCACTCTTTCCGGCAGCTCCCATCTGTATCTAATTTCAGCTGCCTTCAATTTTTGTATCAAATCTCTATATTTTTTCCGATCCTGGCGTACTTTTCGTGGTACTTCTTTCATAATTCGAACCCGTGTCCCAGCTATTTCCAGTGGAGTTTCGAAAAGCCTCCTAATACTTCATTCTCCTTGTGGTCAATTGGACAATAATATCTCTTGGTAAATTCTTTTGTTCTGCGTATTTTGAATTGACTCTGTACACGATATCTAAATGTGTCATCATTTCCTCCTCTGTTTGTCCCAAAAAGTTTGCCAATATTTCAGCCACTTGTTTCAGAGCAGATCTGTTCATTTTTTCCAGGACCGCCCTCATACGAATTTGTCTGTCCATTGCTTTGCATTCCATCATCACAATTCTTTCACCCATACCCATAGTCTCTGTCTGTATAGCCTCCGTTTTTTTCTCCCCATCCTGCACCATCTGTTGTGTTTCGTGCACCTTTTGTTGGGTATTCTGTAAATCTGTTTTTATTGCCTCCATCTCTTTTTTAACCTCCATTATTTCTGACTTAATCACTTCTTTTATTTCCGTCATTAAGTTTTGCTGTAGTTGTTGTACCGTTTCCTGAATCTCTTTATTTCCCTCTTGTCCAAATTCTCAATGGCAACCTGCCAATCCTTTTCTTTTTTGGAGGCCATCGAACTTGCCTTGGGTCCCCACGAATCCGCTCTCTTTCTTAGCTCCGTCTTCTTTTTAATTCAAGTCTCTGTTTTTATATATCAATATATTAAACATTTGTCCTCTGTTAAAATGGCGGTTGAGGCTTCCCTTTCCCTTAAAATGTCGGGTGATGTTTCTCTATGATATAAAATGCCGGGCGATCTTTCTCTATGGTAACAATGTCACTACAGTATTCTTCCCTTACTTTCAATGGTGAGCCCTTTACTTCCGTTTCCTTTCCCTTACTTTCAATAGTGGGTGCTTCACTTCCTCTTCCAACGTTGTTTTCCTTCCGGTTCTTCCTGACCTCTCCCTTGCCGCTCTGTCTCTGTCTCCTCTCCGTCTATTATCCTCCACTTCCTGTCTCACAGCGCATCTTCCAATTCCCACAATCCGCCCTCCACGTCGCTATCTCCCCAACCACAGGTATGCAAAACAATATTCTTTCTTAGCTCTTTTTGGCTTTTTCTCGTTTTCAAACCTCAAATTAAACTGCTCAGTTCTTTAGTGTGCTTTTTAAGCTTGGTATCTCAGTCTTTCATTCTTTCAAAAACTTGGTCTTTGTTCAGTAAAACAGTCTGTTGGGGGAGATAGTAATCTTAACACAAACTTCTTGGGTTGTACTCACTGCTTCAAACGTCCAATTCTGTTCCCGAGTCTGGGGGAACAGCGAGCCTATGCCAATTTAATGACTCCAAAAGCTGCTGCAGAGATTTTAGCTGCCCTTCTCTGAGGAGGATCTCAAGGCTTGGGAGGAAAGCCCTTTATTCAGAGCCTCCCACCCGCCGAGACCCTTCACTCTTAGGGCTTCAAGCATTCCAGCCTGATTTCTAGCTGAAATCAGGAGGCTGTGGGCGATCTATGTGCCCCACCAGCCAAAAAAACAGCACCTCTGATGATCCGGAGCTCCAAATCACGTCGGTCTCGCCATTACCCCCAACCGGAAGTCTATAAAAACGTAGCTTAAATGTAGCTATCTACCTCAGCCCTGTAGTGTTATCTCATGCAATAAATACAATCAGGTTTGGATGCAGGTCTCACTTCTTCCAGATAAAATAAAGCCTGGGGGGAAGTGGCAGGAAAATAGTACTCAGCTAGGAGTGGTTAACAGTTTGGGGGCAGAGGGGGATACAGATCTTAGTAAGGTGCTGGCTTCAGGCTCTGAGTTGTAGCAAAGGAAAAACTTCTATTGTGGCATCTCCTGTCATAAAACAATTAGGGGAAAAAACTTACCTGGTGACATTCATCCCCCTTGTATGTTTAGAAAGGAAGAGGGGCATTTTCAGGGTCTGGACAATCCTAGAAGTTCCGTGCTGAGATGTCATGGAGATAGGAAGCCAGGAAGATCCTTTAGCTAGTGTTCTCAGCAGTATTCACTGAGGATTTTAAACCTGGCTTTACCCACAAGCTGCTGCTGTACCCTTGTAGTGCACAAGGCAAGTGAAGACATCTATGGCTATTGTGGCAGAATGGGGCCTTTCCTCCCACTGGTAGATCCCGCTCTGCCTGCCCCTCCCTTTCCGCCTCTGGCCAGGCACCTGAAGGGGCTGTCTCCCCTGTCTCCGGGTATTCGCTGCCACCACTGTCCCTGTATGGGGTCCTGGTTAGGCAGGACAGTCTGCTAACCCCCCTCCTCTGCTAGTGGGCCCAAGCAGTTGGGGGACTATGTGGATCAGAAGAGCTTTCCTCTGTCATCAATTCCAAAACTCATTTATTGAACTGCTAACTATACACAGGTAAATAAACAGTGAACAGAAGGACTAATAAAACCTACACAGAAACCCCTACTCTATCTCCCTCATGCCCTAATTAGATGTGTAGGGCAGGCCCAATCCTTTGATACCTGGGGTTACACTAGATCGACCTCTCCGCTCAGAGCCATCTCTCCCTCAACTCTCCAGCCACCAACTATCAACTTCCAACTCCCACTGACTCACTCTCCCTCCAATCACATTCCACTCCAGAGCTCGCCCCTCCCCTCTGCAGCCCATAGAAAGGTAACTCCAGAAACCACAAGGGTGTTTCTCCACACCTTCCCCTCCTTAGATTGTAAGCCAGAGGGGTACTCATCCAGAGAGAACCCCGTAGCAGAATCCAACTAGCCTAGAAGAAACCCACTAACAAAATTTAACGTGTAACAGGAAGTTTCCCCAACCCACAAAGTCGTACCCTCTAAGTGTCCACGTTCGTTCTGGACAAAAAGTCTACAATCACGTTAATGCCATCCAGCAATGTGCTCAATTTGGAGTTGAATTTCTGGACCCTTCAGGACCACCTCTGCAACTTAGAATTGGTGTTTTTCATGGTCTGCAACCATTGGACAAGTCCACCATAGATATCACCCTGGAGGAACCTAGTGTATCTAGCAGAGCGTCTGTCCTGGGCATAGGATAAGCGTCCGGCTTTGTGATACTATTTAACTTTTGAAAGTCCACACAAAACCTAATTGAGCCGTCTGGTTTGGCCAGTAGCACAACAGGAGCTGCCCAGGGACTTACCGAGGGTTTTATAACTCCCATCCTCAGCATTTCTTGTACCTCTCTCCGAATATCTGCCAACACCTTACCGTTGACTCTGTAAGGTGAGCACTTGCTAGGTCCATGAGAGCCAGTGTCAATTCCATGCTTTGCCAGGTCTGTTTTCTCTGGTTCTTTCTTGAAAATGTCCTCAAATTTATGTAACACAGAAAGGATATTTTCCTTGTCATGCCTGGACATTCCCGCAGACCACACTAATTCTTCCCATTGTGCAGGCTCTGAGAAGTGCGCCAGAACGTCTAACAGGTCATCATCCAGCATCTTATTTTCTCCTTCCTTTCTAGTTACATGCAACACCATGGGCCTCTCAAGGAATCGTTTCAGCATATTCACATGCACCACTTTAATTTTGTGTCCAGAGCTCTCCATAGCCACTGCATATGTACTATCGTCCATTTTGTCCATAATTACATGGGGTCCCTCCCATGCAGCTTTCAACTTATTTGTGCGAAGGGGCAGAAAAACAATCACCCTGTCCCCTATCTCAAAAGTTCGAGACCTCGCTGTTTTCTCATACCAACTGCTCTGCTTACTTTGAGCTTTGGCCAAGTTCTCTTTAACATCATGCATCATCCCCTTCAAACGTTCTCCGAAAGATAGTACATAGTCCACCACCGATTGCTTTGCCTTTGGGATTTTCTCCTCCCATCTTTCCTTGACCAGATCTAGAGGTCCCCTGACCTTTCTGCTGAACATAAGTTCAAAAGGAGAAAACCCTGTCCATTCTTGTGGTACCTCCCTATATGCAAATAACAATTGTGGTAGTTTTTCATCCCAGTCTTGGAGGTGAGTGTCCAAGTTGCGCCTCCTATCTGTCAGAATTTCTATGGGAAATCCCAGTTGACAAAATACCTTGATCAGGGCTTCGGCTACCACTGGAGCTTCAATGGAGGCTAGAGGCACTGCTTCTGGGTACCTCTTTGCATGGTCCACTAAAGTCAGAATAAACCGTTTGCCCCTCTGAGTAGGCTTTGGGAACGGGCCCACTATGTCGATCCCCACCCGTTGGAATGCTTCTCCCATGATAGGAAGGGACTGCAAAGGGGCCCAGAGTTTACCCCCACTCTTGCCCACCTTTTGACATATTGGACATGACTTGCAGGAGTCCCTCACATCCTGAGCCAGCTTTGGCCAGTAAAAATTTAGCAAGAGTCTTCGCCTGGTCTTGTTAACTCCTAAGTGTCCTGCATAGGGTATGTCATGAGCCAACTCTAAGAGTTCGGGCCTGTATTTCTCTGGAACCACAAGCTGTCGAACTGCTTCCCAAGACCCTTTTCTATTAGGTGGTAAGCAGAGCTTATATAATCAACCCTGCTTCCATACTACTTGCTCAGAAAGAGCGTCTGAGAATTCCACTTCCTGGTTCCTTGCCCCATTGCGCAGTGGTTCCAGACTAGGGTCTCCTTGAACCTCTGACAGAAACATTTCTGGATGCCCCAGACTTTCTACCATCTGTCCCTCTAGACCACCCCTAGTCCTACTGTTTCCAGGATCCTTGGCAAAGATTTTGTTGGTGTCCTCAGTTCCCTCAGTTGGGTTTTTAGCATTATTCAATTGACCCCCTTCCAGTCTGGAAGGCTCCACAGTTTCCAGCTGCTTTTGGGTAGAATGGCACCCTTCTTCCCCTTTGAAACACTCTTCCTCAGGGCTGGAGACTGGCTGGTTCTCCCCCTCCTGGGAGACTACCCTCTCCTCAACCTCTGTACCCTGGGTCACTCCCTCCTCCCGGGTTGGTGGAGATTTGGCTTCTGTGAAGTTGCCTTCCTCCTCCCACCTCCCTCTGAGGGTTTGGCTGCGTGTTACTGCATTAATGTTGTACTGGCCAGCCAACAGGTCCCGGCCCAATAACACTGGAACCACCTGTTCCTTCATTACTCCCACCTCCGTAAGACCTACTGACCCTTGCCATTCCACTGGTATCTGGGCCTCAGGAATCATGGCAGGTGGTTCCAGAACCCCCTGGATTCTGTATGCCATATCAGAGACAATATCAGTTTCCGACACCAGATCTGTCCTCATCAAAGTTACCGAGGAGCCAGTGTCAGCATGTCTGCAAACCAACCAGTCTTTCAATCTTACCGGTTCCACAAAATCACTCCAGTTTTCTGCTGGCTTCATTCGGGTAAAGAGGCACTCAGGGCTTACCACTGCCACCTTCTCCTCTTTCCCTTTTTGCATAACTGGTACATTTGAACGGGGTTTGGAGGTCTCGGTTTGCAACTGTGGGCAGGCTGACTTCAGGTGCTAAGCCTCCCCACATTTGTAACACCTGCGAACTTGCGGCCATTTCCAGTTTGTCAAATTGGGGGATTTCCTACCCTCTGCCTTGGCAGATGCCCCTTCCCTTTTGGGGGAAGGTTGTACTTTCCCACCCCTCTGGGAACCCCTCTCTTCCCTTCCCAAATGGGAAGTCCTCCAATCCAACCCCTCCCTGTTCAGCACCAGCTCGTCCACCAGTTCTGAGGCTTCTGCAACAGTTTTTGGCTTACCATCTTTTACCAGGCATTTTAACTCCTGGGGGTTTTAAAGTAGAATTGGTCTAAAACCAACAACTGAAACAAATCCTCATAATCCTGGGCTTTTGCCTCCTCTGTCCATCTCCTCTCCAACTCATTTAGCTTTACCCCAAATTCATAATACGATTTACATTGTTGTGGGGCCAAGCCCCGAAACTGCTTCTGAAAGTGGTCTGCCCCTAGTTTAAATCTTTTAAAGACAGTGGCTTTATATGCTGCAAAAGTTATCCCACAATCCCCCATAGGCATGCTGTGATAAATAGTTGCAAGTTCCCCAGTCAGGATACTACAAAGGTAAGACATATTGTCTTCCTCTGCAACTCCCCACTGCTTGGCTGCCTTCTCGAAGTTGGAAAGGTATACGGAGGGGTCTTCTCCCTCCTTGTATGCCACGAAGTCCTTGGGGGTGACTTGTATTTTCTTGCTCTGGGCTGCTTTCAGTTGCAGAATCTCGAGCTCACGTTTCCGTTGCTCCTCCTGCTCCTGCCTGCGTGTCTCTGCTTCTCTTTCTTGCTCTTGCCTGTGGGTCTCTGCTTCTCTTTCTTGCTCTTGCCTGTGGATCTCTGCTTCTCTTTCTTGCTCTTGCCTGCGGATCTCTGTTTCTCTTTCTTGCTCTTGCCTGCAGATCTCTGTTTCTCTTTCTTGCTCTTGCCTGTGGGTCTCTGCTTCACTTTCTTGCTCATGCCTGCAGATCTCTGCTTCTCTTTCTCTCCGCTCCCTCTCGGCCTGAATATGCATCCATTCCAGTTCCAGTTGCAGCTCGAAGTTTGCCTCTGGCTGGTTTAGGTGCACATCTGCAGATGCCCCTGCCTGCTGGTTCTGGTCTAACAGGAGGGCTTGCAAATTTGCCACAGTCATATTTTTACACTCCAGATTCTGCTTTGCGCATTCTTCCTGGAGCTGGGGTTTTGTCATCTTTAGAATGTCCCGTATCGTGGCAGGATCCATCCTAACTAACCCAAGAAAATAAAGCTTCCATCACTGTCTGGAGGGCACACCAATTTTAAATGCCTGTACAGTCATACTTTTGGCTCAGTTTTCTTTCCCTCTGTCTGTTCTGATCCCACCACTGTTAACCAAGATGTGGCAGAACAGGGCCTTTCCTCCCACTGGTAGACCCCGCTCTGCCTGCCCCTCCCTTTCCACCTCTGGCCAAGCACCTGAAGGGGCTGTCTCCCTTCCCTGTCTCTGGGTATTCGCTGCCACCACTGTCCCTGTAGTGTGTCCTGGTTAGGCGGGACAGCCTCCTAACCCTCCTCCTCTGCTAGTGGGCCCAAGCAGTTGGGGGACTATGTGGAACAGAAGAGCTTTCCTCTGTCATCAATTCCAAAACTCATTTATTGAACTGCTAACTATACACAGGTAAATAAACAGTGAACGGAAGGACTAATAAAACCTACACAGAAACCCCTACTCTATCTCCCTCATGTTATAATTAGATGTTGTGTGGGGCAGGCCCAATCCTTTGATACCTGGGGTTACACTAGATCTACCTTTCCCCTCAGAGCCATCTCTCCCTCAACTCTCCAGCTACCAACTGTCAACTTCCAACTCCCACTGACTCGCTCTCCCTCCAATCACGTTCCTCTCCAGAACTCGCCCCTTCCCTCTGCGGCCCATAGAAAGGTAACTCCAGAAACCACAAGGGCGTTTCTCCACAGCTATGAAATAAGTTTTTGCACTCTATGGGTCAGCCACCAAGCAGTCCAAATACCTATTGCTTGCTTCTGTCTTTTGGAGCATTGTTTGAGTGTAGAGAGCATACTGGTCTTTTTTTAGTTACGGTCCCTCTCTCACCTCATGTGATTCCATTTGGGTACCCCATCCCATCTTATGCATGTGAGTGCAAAAGGATTTTAAGAACAGCCATGGAGTTTTAATGTAAGTGATCAGTAATCACCAACCAGCAATGACATACAATATAAGTAAATGCTAGAAATACACATGAGGCTGGTTGATGCCGTTGATCAGTCTCCATTGCTAATCACCCATTGTTGATACACGCTCCTAAACTATGAATTCAAAAGCTTCCCCCATCTTGAGGCTTTTGAATTCATAGTGGTCAAATTTAAATGACTGGCTCTCAATATTCCTGCAGAATGGGGTTTCAGAAGGTGCCACTTTTATGTCATTCCTACAAGACATACTGCATCTGGGAAGATTCTTTCATCTCTCTGTTCTTAAAAGTACCTCATCCCCATCCTTCTGTGTATCTTGTTACTCTACATGCACTTTTAATAATTGCCTGACAGGCAGGAATCCTGCAGGATCCCTTTTGACTTTGCTATGCTGCTGATAAAGACAAAGTTGGCAACTCTGCAAACTCATGGCTACTATGGAACAGCAGTGTGGGCACTTGGAGGTAGTGGTAGTGGTGGTGGATGAGAGTTCTTGAGAAACTATAACAGAACAGTTTCCTTTGGGGGCTTCATTCACGGATTGAGTTTAACCTCTATAGCACAATAATCTATACCTATCCCAAGTTTGTTTGGGATCCAGAGGAGTTAGCTGTGTTAGTCTGTAGTAGTAAAATCAAAAAGAGTCCAGTAGCACCTTTAAGACTAACCAACTTTATTGTATCATAAGCTTTCGAGAATCACAGTTCTCTTCGTCAGATGCATGGAGGGCAAGAAGAAACTGGTCAGATATAGAGGAGGAGAGAGGAGGGAGGAGTAGATGCAAACAGTAGCTTCTGATATGGAGATCAGTTTGCTTCTGTTAAGGAAGTGGTTACTTCTGATAATGAGATAACCATTCATAGTCCCTATTCAGTCCCAGCCTAACTGAGTCAGATTTACATATGAATTCCAATTCAGCAGCTTCCCATTGGATTTTGTTTTTGAAAGGTTTTTGTTGAACTGCAGTGACCTTTAAGTCTTTGATGGAATGTCCTGGTAGATTGAAGTGTTCTCCCACTGGTTTCTGGATGTTGCCATTTCTAATGTCAGATTTGTGTCCATTTATTCTTTTGCGTAGAGGTTGGCTGGTTTGTCCAATGTACAGAGCAGATGGACATTGTTGGCACATGAGGGCATATATCACATTGGGGGATGAGCAACTGTAAGAGCCAGAGACAGTGTAGTTGACGGCATTGGGTCCTGTAATTGTATTTCCTGGGTAGATATAAGGGCAGAGCTGGCATCTGGGTCTGTTGCAGGGCCTGGTACCTGTGCTGGTGACTCTGCTAGCCGATTCATGATTGTAAGTGAGAAGTCATTTAAAGGTTGGGGGGCTGTCTGTAGGTGAATCAACTATTTCATATACAGCCTTGTCTTTTGACAGGGGAGAAAATTCCGTAGTAAAATAACCCAAACTGCATTGTGGCCACCCCATAAAATGCTTTTGCACGATTTTGCTTGAGATATGCATGAAACTGAAGCCATGAACCACAGACTGGAAATACTCTTCAACGTACTTGCACTTTGAGATTTCCCATTAATTGCCTGCAGCCTTTCAACCCTGTTTTAGCTGTCACAATGTTTAGAAACTTGTGGGGTAGGGTAGAGGAGCTGAAAATCCCAAGGTCTGATTCTGTGCAATGCACATAGCACTACCCATAGATTTGTCCCTCTGCTAGAGTGCCTTAGCTTTGTATATTGCAGCATGTAGAATCAAACTAGAACCATATTTGGGCATATGAGAAAGATAATGATGAGAACGTATCTTTATTTTTGGTAATGACAACTGTGGAGAGAGGATAACTTTTCCTTAGCTATATAACGAGAGCTCTAATGTGCTCCCCCATCCACTTTTAATATTCTTTCCATGTTTCAGTGATTATAGTGCATTTGCTGATGTCATTAAAATGGCATACAATAAAAGTCCAGATTAAATTATGCAGCATATAGAATTTATAGCTGAAGAGTAGCACTAAAGCTGATGAAATAATTAATAGTAATACAAGTGAAATAAATTTTCCTACATTCTGCAAACTAGAGATCTTTTACTATTTTTGAAATATACTGGTGGGTTGAAATGGAATGGTAAACTCAAGTGCAGCACATGATATATGAGCATTAATATATGCATCTGAAGTTGATTTTTGACATGTCAGTTTATGATCAGCATGCTGAAGAACGTTATTTCTAATTGCTTTAAGTGTCACACCACTTAAAATAGCCAAGTCACGATATAAAGAAACCTTTGAAATGGCAGAGTTTCAATTACTGTGTTTTGCAGTCAACCAACCACTAGCTGGCAATGTTACACAGCTTTTATTGCGGATGCATTTTATATAGCATCATGGGGTTTTTTTTTTCCTATAAAGGTGGACAAAATATTGGATTTCTGTATTGGGTATTTTTCAGTATTTCACTGATGAATTCTCAGCAAATAATAAGAAATGAAAATCCTGTATTAAAAGTTCTTATATGGCATTCCATGGCATATTTAAATGTAAGGTATACTCACAATCTACTCAAAACGTTGCTGCCAACTCAACCTGGTTGCCAGTGTTATGAAAGCACAGATAGTATTTCTCTTGTGTTTGTCATAGTGATATCTTCAACTACCATTTATTGTATTTCCTCAGTGTCCGTTCATACATGCCTTGTCCAGATCACTTTACTGTTCTAAATGTGTATCATACTTCCATCATACAATATCTTCCATGGCATAAAATTTCTCCAAAACCTAAATTTTGTAGCAGCAGAAATAAAAAATGAGCTAGGTCAATTTATCCTGATGGTTATACCTATCTACCCCACCCCACTCCTTTTCATATTTATTTTTCTTGCTCTGCTTCTTGTTCTTTGCTTTTCTTATCTAGGAATGCTGTTGGCTGATGTGCTCTGATGTCATGGTAGTCTGTTATTTGTAAGAGGCAGATGCCTAGCTCTATAATGTATAAGGGCAAGATGCAGATTGCTGTCCATTACCGGGTCAGCTATGTTGAGGGCACAGGAGGAGTTACAAGCATTGGGCAGACAACTGATTGCTTGCAAGAAATGGGAAAACTTTATTCTCAGTTTTGTGGCCCATGAGCAACTCTGTACTAAATTAGGTTTGGATTATATATATGCCAGACTCTTGAATGACATCTTGAGAATGCACGTTGGGTAAGTGATTCTTTGTGGGGTAAAAAATAAAACAATACTTGCAATTTATTAAACAGATTTATGCTGTGTTTTTTGACTTGCATAAAGCTTGACTGATCATAAACATTTGAAGTTTGGTTTCAGAAAACTTTGATTCCCCCCCACCCTTGTGCTCAGTGTTTTGCAGTGATGAAGGCAGAAAATTATGCACAGTTCCTCTTGGTTATTCTTATGGTGATGGGATCCCCTATGTTATTTAAATGATGGAGCATCTTCCAAGGGATGAGCCTTGTACCCAGTTAGGTTTGCTGAACTTTCTACCAATCTGCTTCCCACAGTGGAGCCATTTTTTTTGCTGCTGCTGGCCTCTTGCCTGGATGCTAATTCTTGTTCACCGGCGGTCTTCCTGTGCAGTCCCACACGAGCAGTCCTGCCGATTTTGGAGATTTCCATAGCTTGAAAATGCCAGGGGGCACTGTCGCCTCTCAGTGCACAGGCGCAGCCGCTTTTCCCACCAAAAACGGCTCCTAAGAGGTGGAGCGCCCCGGCATACCCTCAGTTCCTCTTTTGCTGCCAATGGTAAAAGGTTTCCAGCTCTTCCTTCGTCAGCGTTCTCTGAACAATGTCGAATACTTCTCTTTTCAAACATTGTGTGTCCTGTAATAGGAAAATGATGGATGGCCATTCGAGTTGTCTGTATTGTCTGGGTGAGACCCACAACACAGAGACATGCAAGTATTGCTGAGCCTTCACTTCGAAGGCCAGGGAGGAAACCACCTGCCCCATCCGATCCCGTGACTTAAGCCGGCCTGGAATCATCTGGATTGAAGACACCCCGCTCCCAAGTCAGTCCGGGACCATCAGGCTTGAAGACGCCCCATTCCCGCCCATCACCAAGTCACTCGGAAACCAGACCTCCTCCAGAATCGACTACCGCCATGATTTGAATCTCCTCGGAACTGACTGACCCTTTCAGATCCGAGACCTGCCGCATCCACCCCTTGGGGTCAGACTCCCTTGGTGTTGACAGCAGTTCCACGATCTCCTAAGAAGACCCTGGATCCGCATACTCGGAGCCGGACGTCTTTGGCCCCGACTGACTCTACCCTTTCCTCGGATCCGAAGGCCTCAGGTCTGACATCAGGTCTGGAGTTGACAGCTACTGGCTCGGAGAAAAAGAAGCGTAAGCATTCTTCAAAAAAAGACATGGCTGTTCAGGAATCTGTGCTGTCGGAACCATTGCCAGAGCATCCTGGAGAATCTCGTTCCGAGCCCATTAGAAAGAAGAACAGAGGCTCAGGGGTTCATTCATCGTCCCATGGTACTCCTCACTCCAGGGCTGCACAAGATGAAGAGGTGATCTTGGTAGAAACACCCCTCACTCCATTGGGGAGACCTAGATCTACTTCGCACGGCTCATGGTCTTCACGGTTGTCTCAGGAACAAAATGTTTGCTCCAGACACAGGCAAAGCCCCTGCTCCTATAGAAGTTTCTCTAGGGATGATCAACTAGTGGATGAACCACTCTCACCCAACCATTATAGAGAGGACTCCTACTTGTCTGAGCATTATTATTGAAGGTCCCCTTTGCTATGTGCTTATTCATATGCAGGCTCGAGACGGACGCGGCAACGTTCAGGAGAGGGACCTGCGAGGTCTGAACAGTTTCAGTCCAGTGTGTCACCACCATCTGAGTCACCGGAGAGGGAGATTAGTCCTGCTGATGAAGCATCTCCTACGGATGACTTCAGAGTGTATAATGAGCTTCTCCAGTGCATGGCCAAAGCCCTGGACATTGATGTAATGTCCACAGAACCAAAGTTTACAGATAAGATCTTACAACATATCTACCCGGGTTCTACACCTACCATTGCCTTTCCTGTTATAGATGGCTTTGTGGACTTGTTTAAAGGTTTACTCCTTAAACCAGCATCTACTCCAGCAATGAATAGGAAGGTCGAGAACCTATATAGGATGAAGGACGACCTTTGCTCCTTTCTTTCTGTGCAACCGCTTCCAACATCTTTGGTGACCAAGGAAATGCAATCTAAACCAAAGCAAGGCTCACTGTCGGTTCCCTCTGATAAAGAGAGCAGGAGGTTAGATGCCATGGGACGTAAGTTGTACACCTCAGCTACATTCAGAGTGAAAATCGCCAACTATGCGGCGATGATGGCTGTTTATCAACGTTTGTTGTGGAATAAGGTGGCTACCTTCATCCCAAAATTGCCAGAGTATTAGAAGATCTTGCATGTCATCCAGGAGGAGGCGGTTCATTTATTCTGCCCCCAGATTAACTCTGGCAGAAATATGGCAGATCCCTTGGCCAGGTCTCTGCTTTCTGCTGTGGTGCTGTGTCGATTTGCATGGCTGCAAACAATGGTGTTACCGGCAGATACCAGGAGCAAGGTGGAGGATCTCCCTTTTGAAGGTCACACTATTTTTTTCTGAAAAAACAAATGAATATCTGTCTAAGAAGAGAAAAGACCAACTCACCGCTCGCTCCTATGGCGTTCTTCCACAACACCAACACCAAACCCCATCTAGATCCCAGTACAGATCTTTCCAGAGGGGTTGTCAACAACATTATCAACCATACCAAGGGTGTGCTTACCAGGCTCGTAGGCCTTACCAGAGCCCACAGTTCTCATTTTCCAGATGGAGGCAAAATCAGAAGGGCAAACCAGGCGTGCACCAACAACACCCTAAAGAGCAGCCGCAGGTGCATAAACAATTTTGACAATTACAGGGCACTGATCCACTGTTCTGAGTCAGGCTGAGTGCTTCTGTTACTGAATGGTGTTCAATTACATCTGATGTTTGGGTTAAAAACATAGAGTTTGGTTATAAAATTGAATTTTTGCAGTTACCTTACTCACAACTCCCTGTGTTTACTTCTGAACCATCTTAACCGGGAGCACTGGCAGAGCTCTCTACGCTCTTGGATAAGGGGGCCATTGAGGAGGTTACTGATCACTCTTTGTGGTTGGGTTTCTACTCTAAATTATTTGTGGTAGAAAAGAAAGATGGAGGCCTTATACCTATTCTAGATCCCCGAAACATAAACAAGTTTATCAGAGTGTGTAAATTTAAAATGGTCACTCTACAGGCTCTCTTGACACTATTACCTTCAAATTCATGGTTCGCAGTGTTAGATTTAAAAGATGCCTACTTTCATATTTCCATATTCCCAGAACATAAACTGTTCCTCCGTTTTACCTATGGTTCCCGTGTCTTCCAGTACAGGGTTTTGCCCTTCAGATTTGCTACAGCCCCTAGGGTATTTACCAAACGCATGGCTGTTGTAGTGGCCTATTTGAGAGTCCAGGGATGCTGTATTTTTCCCTATTTGGACGACTGGTTGATTGTTGGGCATTCAGCAGCTGATGTCGATAGACAAGTTTCTATTACTCTGTTCCTTTGCCTATGTTTAGGGTTGTTTGTCAACCAGAAGAAGTCTAAGCTTACCCCTTCTACATCTATCCAATTCATAGGAATTATTTTGGATGGTGTCAGGGACACAGGTTTCTTACCTCCAGAAAGAGCCCTGAAAATCAAATCTTTCATTTAAAAAATCAAGAAATGTCATTTTCAACCTACTTGGCTCCTACAAACACTATTGGGCTGCATGGCTTCCAATACTGTGGTAGTCTCTCTAGCCAGACTGCATATGCACCCATTACAATTATGGTTTATCTCTGTATTCTCCCTGGAGAGAGATTCTCAGAATAGGAGGTTTAATGTTCCTAGAAGAGTTGTTAGCTCTTTAGACTGGTGGTTAGTGGATTCTAACCTATTTGGAGGGATTGGTTTCGGCTGTAGGCAGCCACAAATGTCAGTTACTTCAGATGCTTCTCCCTCAGGTTGGGGATCCCATTGTGTGGGTTCCTATGCCCATGGTATGTGGGGTCATTCAGAGAGTGGAGAGCACATTAACTTTCTGGAGTTGAGAGCTGTGTTATATGCATTGATCTCCTTTTCAGATACCATCATGAACAAGACTGTCCAGATCCTTACAGACAATACCACTACAGTGTTTTAGATAAACAAACAGGGGGGCATGGCGTCAGTGACTCTGTGCAACCAGGCAGTGAAAATCTGGAAATGGGCAGTAGACCAATCGGTATGGCTACAAGCCATTCATGTCCCTGGTATAGAAAACTCAGTAGTGGACCATCTGAGCAGGTTACAAGGGGACAATCACGAATGGTCCCTTCAGGACGTGTACTTACACCCTGTTTTCTCCAGGTGGGGTGTTCCCAATGTAGATCTCTTTGCTTCGGGAGGGAATCGCAAAGTTCACAAGTTTTGTTCCAGAGGCAGCTTAGGCTGAGAGTCTCTTGGGGATGTGTTTCAGCTCAGGTGATCGGGATGCCTCTTCTATGCATTTCCCCCATTTCTACTTCTAGCCAGGGTCATCAGCAAATGTCAGAGGGATGGGATGTCAGTCATCTTGATAGCCCCGTTTTGGCCACGTCAACCTTGGTTTCATGCCTTCCTCCGACTACAGTCTCAAATGTACAGCTTCCCAGTGGTACTGGACCTTCTGACCTGGAGAGGGGTTCTCCACTACGGGATAGAGAAACTCAAACTGACAGCCTGGCTAATCAGACGGGATTTACCTTCTCCACGGGAGTGACTCATGTGTTACAGAATGCTAGACGGCTGTCTACCCACCAGTCTTATGCACTTAAATGGGACAAATTCACAACTTGGTGTTGCAATAAGGGCTCTGACCCTTTCCTTTCCTCCCTGCCCCAAATTCTTGAATTCCTGTGGGAACTTAAACAAAAGGAATTGGATAATTCCTCAATAAAGGTTTATTTAGTGGCTATTTCTGCCTTTCACCCTCCGATAGACCATAAAATGGTTTTCTCTCACTGTACAGCAAAATTATTTCTAAAAGGTTTAAACAATTGATTTCCCCATTAGGACTATTGTCCCTCAATGATCCTTGCCCTTAGTCTTGACTCGATTGATATCTAAACCGTTCAAACCCCTGGCTGGATGCCATTTGCTTTCCCTCTCACTGAAGGTGGCCTTCCTGGTAGCCGTTACTTCGACAAGAAGGGTGGGAGAGTTAGCCGCACTGTCTTGTGAACCCCCTTTTCTAAAAATTCACTTGGAAAAGGTAGTCCTTAGGACTAGAGTTTTTGCCCAAAGTGGTTTCTAGTTTTCATCTTTCTCAGGAGATATCCCTGCCAGTGTTTTTCCTCACCCAACATTCGGAAGCGGAGAAAGCCCTCCATTCGTTAGATGTACAAAGGGCAATCCTTTTCTATCTGGATAGGGTAAAACCTTTTTGAATAGACTCCAATTTATTCTTGTGTTTTTTGGAACAGAAAAAGGACAGGAAAGCAACCTCTCAGACTTTGGCCCGATGGGTGGTACAGATGATATTAATGTGTAATAAGACTACTAACTTACCTTGTCCTTTGGAAGTGCATGCCCATTCTACCAGGTCCCAAGCGTCATCAGCGGTTCTCATGAAAGGTGTCCCTCTTCAAGACATCTGCAAGGCAGCTATGTGGGCCCCAGCCGATATGTTTACCAGGCACTGTGTTGGACATCCTAGACAGGAAAGAGATGGCAGTGAGCACAGCAGTCCTTCAATCGATCTTCCTATGACAAGTCTACAGTGCCTCCACCCAGGTATTTATGCTTTGTAATCTCCCACGTGGGACTGCACAGGAAGACCGTCGATGAAAAACAGGTTTCACTTACTGTAACTGTTGTTCATCTAGGTCTTCCGTGCAGGCACACATGCTCTCCCTCCTTCCCTGCTAACACTCTTGGTACTTACCTTGCTGTAGGGAAGCAAAAGAGAACTGAGGGTATGCTGGTGGTGCTCCACCTCTTAGGAGCCATTTTCAGTGGGGAAAGCGGCTGCGCCTGTGCACTGAGAGGCGACAGCGCCCCCTGGCGTTTTCGAGCTATGGAAATCTCCGAAATCGGCAGGCCTGTGCATGCATAGTCCCATGTGTGCCTGTACAGGAGACCTAGATGAACAACAGTTATGGTAAATGAAACCTTTTTTTCCTAAAGCAGGCGTTTCTTCTCTGTTTGTTTGTTAAAACATTTCCCTTCATTTTTCACCACAGGTTTCCCAAAAGCATCTAACAATCACATAAAAATAGAACAAGTAAAACATTTAAGACAGAGATAAAATGTAAAGGTCAGATAAAAATACAGCCCAGAATTTTAACAGCTTCTGAAATCAATCCCACAACTAAGCTAACCTTAGAGGCCTGTTTGAAACAGAAATATTTTTATCTTATTCCCGAAAACCACAAGGAAAGATGGCAGCCATACCTCATAGGAAAAAAATTCTATTGTTTTGGTTCAGCCTCTGAAAACACTGGCAACTGCCAAAACTCCAAAGGTTGTGTAATACAGATGATGTCAAGGGAGAGAATCTATCAGGTTCTATATCATTTAAGCCTTTAAAAGTCAAAAACTGCATTTTGAATTGGACCCATAATAAGCTAGTAATCTTTAACATTGGACCAGCATTGGTGTAAAATGATCCATGGGATTAGCTCCAAGTAATAAAAGAGAACGTTGCAAAGGCAATGCCATACACAGACTGCAACACTGTAGTCTTATTTGGAGGTTATCAGAGCAAGTGCATTTCTGGTCAGGTCAGAAAGGAAGCGTTGCTTTCTGTTCCTGGAGTAAGACTACTAGAGTATATTAGATAAGGAATGAGATGATCCTTAGTTTCATCATAACATGGGCGGCAAGGAGAGGCACCTTTGGATTCAGACAAGGAGAAGATGAGAAATAACAGGACTGAAGATATCAGTAGAAGAGAATCAAAGACCCTGGCCCTTGGGGATGGCAAAATGTACAGTTGTCAGCTCCTTGCCATAAGAAAAAAGAGAGGCCATGTACAAAGAAACATGTCAGCAAAGTTCCAAAATCCATCAGTCCGTAGGATGCTGGGGAGGAATCACACCAGCAAATCACAGACCTGAGTCAATTGATGCCAGGATCTCTATCTAGGGGAGAAGACCCCACGTGTCAGTGAGACCATATATGGTATTCCCTTACAGGAAGGCAAAGGCAGAAAGCAAGAAGAATGATAAAAATCAAAAGATGCCAAAGTGAGGTGGAAATCTTTTCTTGAAACTCTTTCCTTATTGATCAACGGTATTCAGTGACTGTGCAGCCTATCAACAAGCCAACAAGCATCTCCCTGAGATGGCTTCAGCTTATGAAAATGGTGTGGGGATGGGGGAGCAGAAGTTCCTTCTCCCCACAGACAAGCTAAATCAGTCCCTTGCAGTTCTTTACAAATGAGTTTCATGCAGCTGCTGTCTGTAACTCTGGGGGAAATTAAGCTGGTCTGGGGAACCCAAACCAGACTCATTAAAAATGGTCATGTCTAGTTTGTGCCTTAATGTGCTGTGCGTATGTTGATAATACACTATTGACCAGTTCAGTCCAATTGGGACTTATGTGAGAATATTTCTGTCTAAATCATACACCTCCTTTTATTTACTACAAACTTTGCATTTTGGATTTTCAACTTTTATTTTTCATATTTCTGAGATGGCAAAAACATGTTGTTGCTTAAATAGTAGAAATATATATTAAATAAAGAGCTCTACCTGTTTTAATGCTTTTTAAAACTGGTGCTTAGGTTTCAGACTGAACACGTTTTTGTTAGATGACTATATTGCAAAACCATTTTAATTCTGTCTGCAAAGACCAACTCGTTCCAGATTTACATCAGTGTTGATTTTACACGTTGAAGATATATTTCCCAAGTTTATGGAACTATAAACATCACCCATTTTGCAGAAAAGGAGAGGAAAAAAGATAACAGTTCACTAAATCCTCGAGCACCTATGAAGGTCTTGATATTAGACAGAATATTTATTGCAAAGATTAAAAGGTTTGGCTTTAGATGTGGCAATTCTCTAAATCACTTATTTCTTCCTCATCTTGATATTGAGCTCAAGAGGCCAGTTGAGGGAAAGAGACAGAAGAGAAGAGCTGGAGCAGAAGTTTATGTTAATTTAAAAACAATAAAAGCTCACTTAGTAAGCAGAAAAATAGAAAAAAAAATTCAATAAAACAGAAGGCTACCCACATATATGAAACTGTGAAGGGCACTTCATGTATCATTAGCGGCTTTTATGTGACATTTGTACATGACTACATCTGTCCATTCTCTGAAACATGAATATTATGTACGTCCAACATTTATGTAAATATTAAAGGCACTTTTTGACATTAATTTTTAGGAACCAGTGATAGACAGCTCTTTTCCATGCTTCAGAGGTCATATATGAGCAGTCTAACGTGTGGCTCTTCCCCAAATGAGAGTTGCTCCATCTTCCAGAATGGTTCCTTCTAGAATGGGCAGGAGCTGTGCTGCTGGTTCCCATCTCATCTGACCAGGTCTCCTGGTACTAACTTGTGTCACTTGGAAAGAAGCTGTGCTGAAGAGGCAAATACACCACATGCATAATGCTAGAATGCTGAAGGGATTGTTTTGAAGCCATGCTTGAGAGAAAATAGAATACCATTGGGTGTTGGATGGGCTTTCCCCTTTACTCAGTTTTCTCCAGCAGCTGACGGGAAGAAGATCAACTAAGATAATTATAGATAACACAAGGGAACAGCTCACTGGCCTGCAGCATCTCCTTGCCTCTGAACATGACCCTCGAGCTTTCCTCAAATGTTAGAATTGAGCTTTTAGACTTCCTGACAAGCAGAGCCTGGTGGCTCTTTATAGCCCAATATACAGCAAGACTCACCATTCTTAGCATATAATATGCCCTTTACTATCTCCTATGTCTTACAATATTAATGCAGGAGATAGCCATGAAATAGTTTACAAAAGTTTCTTAACAAAAGGATTTTGTGTGTGTGTGTGTTATGAGTGACTTGTTGGACAAGCTGGAAGAAAATGGTGATCTTGGGACTCATCATTATAGGCAGAGAAAGAATAATTTATAAAATATAATGTACTCTGGAGTCCAGTTAGAAAGTAAACATGAGATTTCCAGAAGAAAAGTATATAATATATACTATTCCAAATAAGGTTTGCATGTTATTAAGGTCAAGCTGGAGTTGTTCTCTTTCCTTTGTACAAGCAGCTAATTTTTCTCTCAGTTCCTGATTCACCTTATTAAGCTCATCTATCTTTAAATTCTGTTCCCTATTTATGCATGTCAATTCTCGGATTTTACTTTGCAACTCTGCCAGGTTTTCCTTAGGGGATTCTGACAATGTTTGTGCTGCGCTCTGGGTGCGAATTGCCCTTTGAGATTTTTCCTTCTCTCTTTTAATTTTGGAGCTATCGTTCATTCCTGGAGGTCGAAGCCTAGCCTCAGCCTTTGGTCTTCTCCCATGGGCAGTTAAGTGAAGAGAAGAGTGTGGGGCCCCTGGGCCTCCCTGAAGGAGAAAGGGGTTCCCAGCCAGTGGTGGCTCTTCCATTATGGTGGCTACTGGCTGTGAATGCTGGGGAGGGCCATTCCTAAGGGTCTTCAGAAGGGCAGAGAGAAGCACCAAAATGGGCTGTTTATCAAACTGGGCCATGTTGGCGTCAGTTTCTCTAAGCTGGGCCCAAACTGTGGACCTGTATTCATCCCAGTTAAGGGAGTGAGTGCGATTCTGGAGGGGCACTCAGTTCCTGCTGATGGGCAGCAGACTGGGAGTAGCTGGCATAGCTAGAGTTGCCCTTGGGAGGGTAGTTGGGCTCAGGCTGCCTGTACGAAGCTTGCATTAACAAGCATAAGAGGAACCATTTTAATACAACATAAAATTAGTTTGTGAAACTCATTGCCATAGGATGTGATGATGGCCACTAGTTTAGATAAAAGGGATTATACAAATTTATCAAGATATGTCAACCAATGGCTATTAGTTTAAATGGGACTATTAAATAATTAGTTAAATAGAGTTAGTATTCTTTAGAATACCAGCTGCTGGGGTGGGAAGGAGCAGCATGGAAGGAGACTAGGCTTCCCAGAAAATCTTGTTATGCACTATGGAAACAGGACTCTGAACTAGATGGACCATTGGTCCAGTCCATTAGGGGGTCTTCTTTTGTCCTTCTAAGATGCAAAAAATGTAATCTGAAGTGGCTCTGATCTACAGAATTTCATGCCACTTCATCTTTAAACTGCTATTGAACATTTTGAACATATTTACAGATTTCAGCTGATTTAATGGCTATTTACTCTTACTTACTTGGGGACCTTGAGAACTATAATCCTGAAGCCATGGGAGGACTGATATTTCTAATAGAATTCTCAGCATTCTCACCAAAAGACAAATAATTTACTCTGGCAGAAATGCTTCCCCTTGGTCTACTTTAGCATCTGGAATGGATTGGATCCACGAGTAGAAAAGCTGCCTTAAAGGGACTTGAGTTCGAGTCTCCACAGGCCCCATCCCTTTTCGTTGTGCAGTTTTAATTTTATGTGTGTGTGTGTGTGTACCTAGAAGAAATATATTCACTGATTCCAATTAAAAGAATGGAAGGGGGGGAGCAGGCACAAGAGGTCCCGACCCGCCAAGACCTCCCTGCCGAGCCTCTTCCCACAGAAGATCAGCCACCTCAGGTGTCTTCCATAATGGTTCGGCAACTCTGCTTAAGCCCTGCACCTGCTCAGCCAACTGTAAATTTAGCAGAAACATTTCTAGCTCTTTGAATCTTATCATTTGCCTCAGTCTCTGAAACAAGCGGGGGAGAGAATAGCCTAAGTAAGTGTTTCAGAAGCCTGGGTAAACTCCTGTAGAAATATGTGTGCAGAGATGTGTGTATAAATGTGTGCCAGAAGGCAAAAAACCCCTTTCCCTTAGGAAGTTATTATTATTTATTACATTTCTAACCTGCCCTTCCCACAAGCGGGCTCAGGGTGAGGTACAGCAGTTATAAAAATATACTACAAATATTAAACAATTCATAAAACAACAGTTCATCATAAAATCAACAGATAATAACTGTCCCAAGATGGGGTCAATTCCAGATTCCTGCCCATCAGCATACAGGAGGAGGGAAGCGGACAGATAATGTACAGCAACCCATACGTGGGTCAGCTAACGAATGTGCACTACATAGCCCTGTGCTGTACCCATATGTTGGGCAGCTGGCCAGTGGACACTGTATAACCCCACACTTAGTGGGAGGCTCAGTGAGGATCTCATGCTGGCCTCAACCATACGCCTGGTGGAACATCTCCGCCTTACAGGCCCGCCGAAATGACAGAAGATCCTGATGGGCCTGGGTGTCCTCAGACAGAGAATTCTACCAGGTTGGGGCCAGGACCGAAAAGGCCCTGGCCCTGGTTGAGGCCAACCAAGCCTCCCTGGGGCCAGGGACCACCAGCAGATGTTTCCCAGCTGATCAGAGCATTCTCCGGGGTACATGCGGGGAGAGGTGGTCCCTTAGGTTCAAGAAACACAGCTGCTAGAACAGGTAAGGCATGCCGCCCCTCCTCTTCTGAGTTGTGCTTTCTCTCTTTATTGTTGATGCAATATATGCCACCCTTTAGCCAACTACTTCCAGGCCCCCATTGCCCATACTGTACTAGAGTTGCCAGGTGCAAGGCGCTCCTAATGAGAGATTGCTGTGCAAAATGACTGGGAATTATGCAAACCCCCAGAATCCTTCAGTTTACCAGAAACTATACAGGTTCCACCAGTGGGACCCATTTGTAAAATGTCCACCCCTCTTCGTGGCCAAGTGTATTCACAGATCCTCAGGAGAGGAAGAATCTTTTTGTCACACCCCAGGAACCCCCTCTATTTCATCCGTTCCAGCTCTTTGCAAACCGCTGCACAGACAAACCTCAGAGATCCCTACGGGGGATCTGCCAGAGAAAGAAACTTATAAAAACTGTGAATTGGCTTTAATCACTGCTGCAGTCTGGAACATTGGGGATCCACTCCAAATTGTGGTTGCAATTGGCACTTTTGACCCTAGAGAAGAAGGAGATCAATTGGCAATCACCCTTACAAACCACAGCCTGACCATGATTAATTGGCAACAGATTCCCTGGGTACTCACTGGGCAAGACCTTATGCGCCAAAGTCCCCCAGACTGGATAGTTGGACTGACAGGCTCTCCCTGCGATACTCGTTCCCCTAGAATCCCCTTTAAGTCATAGGAATCCTGATTCCTGACCATAAATACATCCCACCAAGATGCAAATTATACCCTGCTCATAGGACAGAGGAACCTTGCCTCTTTACAATTTGACCCTCTGATCCGAAACATAGAATCCCTAAAAAGAGCTGCTTCCCGCATAGTCGGATCTCATGTCCTTAAGACGGATATCCAAGAGCAAGTCTTTATTCAACCCCAGATGTCCATGAAAGAGGTGAAAGTAAGTTTAATTAAATGTAATTTAAAGTAAGTTTCAAGTAAGTTTAATTTAAACTGATTTGCAAAAGGTTTTATATGTACTGGTCACAGACTGTAATAATAAACTTGACTTGACTTGGCCTCAATACCTCTCTCACTATTCCAGAAAGCACCCCCTACCTTTGCCCTAGCGAGCAAGGTTGGGAAGAATAGGTCAGATTGTGGCAAGGTGCTAACCACCCCTTACGGGGGAAACACGTTTTAAAAGCTTGGATCGCCCCAGTTGGAGTGCCTCATGCAAACCCCGCAGAACCGAGTACCTGCTCCCGCCAGAGCCGATGTCTCCCAAGGAGGGAATCCATCTAAGCAGACTGCAGGTTTGGTCTGCCTCCCCTCCAAGCCACTGCTGTCTCAAGCCACCGCTTGGCGCAGTCTGCACCATTCTCAAATGGCGTTTTCACCGCCTACCTTATGGACTCTTTGCCCGAACCTTGCCTGGGAAAGTGCCTGCCCTACAGCTTCAGTGCCTTGGATTACTTGAAGACATGTGGGCCCTCATTTTGCTTGCCTCCATCAGCTGCCCCTTCCATGCTCTTGGAACCGAGGGGTGTGTGGGAGCTGCCGTGAATTGTGCTCGCCGTTTGAACTGGCTGGCCCCAAAGATTTTGCCGCTCAGGCCACCGAGCCCTTGAACTGCTTTATTACCTGAGCCACCAGACTTTGATCTATTTTCAGTTACTGGGGGTGAGGAGGTATGTAAAAGCTCTCCACCTCCCCAACGTGTACAAAGTTGCAGATTGTCTGCCCCCTCTCCACTTACTGTGTGTGCGTTCATTTACTGTTTTACCATTGATTGCTTTGTTACTTTACTTTGAAATTATTTCAGTTCAGTGCTACGTTGCATATGATTTCATTCCAGTTACTGCTCAAGTCAGAATTGCTTCAATTTGTTTAGAGTTAGAATGTTTGGCTTTTAGTGTAGACCTCCGTTTCTGTTGCTTTCAGATTCCAGTCCGCAGAGGAAGACCATGTTCTCAGCATTCTCTCTCTCTCTCTCTTTAATTGGAACTCATTTTTATTCGGCTACTAAAAGAGTCTTGGATAATGTGGCTTTCCAAATTGCCCATTTTTTCTGCTTATGATGACAATTGATAGCTCCGAACCTAACCCTCGATCCTACTCCCTCTTACCTTGATGTAGACCCGAGCCTTGAGCCTGGCTTCGGCCAGGAGTGTCCAAAAGCCGCCCAGCAAAGCAGGGCGACTTTCAAGGGGGGGGGGCGGAATTGTAAGCGGTTGGCCCAGCCTCCGCCATTTTAATAACCAGTTTTGTATATGGCTACTTGTGATATTAAAGATGTTTAGGACTCTGGAGTTAAAATGGCTGCTGTATTGCCACTAGAGAGCCTCCAACAGTTGGTGAGCCCCGCCTGGGAGAACACGGCATGCATGGAATGCTGCACAGGAATGCAGAGTGATTAAGAGGCGATTGGATTTACTATCCTTCCAGCCCCATAGGTGTCCAGTGCAACAAAGGTCTCGCAGAGTCATCCCCACTTAACACATTCCTTTCCCTTCTTCCATGATGAGATCTTCTGTCCTTGATTGAGGAGCTAATCAAATGACATTCATAAGTATATACAGTTGTTCCTGGGAGAGTACATTCCCCACCTAAAACCCATCAACAACTCTGGTGGAATTCACTAACAAACCATCCCTTTTGTACAGCACTACAACATGCTTTGCATTTTATTTCACACACCCCAGAAACTACCAATCAAGGTACTCAAACCTTTTGTCAAACCCAGGAACTGGCTGTTGAAGTCTTTGTTCTAACGGCTTGGTGGGCTCTTCCACCTCAGGGCACGTTTTACCTATAAAAGTAGGGCCCTGGCCTCATTCAAATCATGGATGCTTCCTGGCTGCTCCCTTAGGGTCACTTCCCTAAGCCTCTCTCTCTTTGTACACGCTTCCGGATCCATAAGCGCTGTTCCCTTGAGGTTTGCCCAAGCCTCTTGCTCTCCTAGCCAAGGATGCTGGCGTTCAAAGCTACTCTCTTCTCCTGCAGACTGGACCCCTTGTCAGGATAGGTAGATATATTTGCTCCCCCCCTCTCTATTCCCAATTTCTGACTAAGCTTCCTAGGGCTCTCTCTCTCTCTCTCTCTGTAATTATTTTTACCCTGTAATTCTGCATGCATGTGCATGTCATTTTGTTCTTAATAAAAGTTATTGTGGGACCTTAAGAACCAGCCTTGTTTACTATCTTGGGAAGGGACCTGGTAGAAACTGGTGACAGATCCCTGTGGTTACTGGCCTCTTGCATAGCCATTCTCCTTGCTAGCTAATTCCCCACCACAAATCATTTTATTGCAAGACCAGTTCCAGTAACAGTAGGACACCTCTAAGAATTGCTGATTCCAGCAATTCCCAGAGCTACCAACGGGAAGTGATGTTGTGATATGGCCAAAGTTGGTCTCCCCCCTGGCCATTTCCTGATCCCATCCCTCCCACCAGTTGTCATATTGCCTGGCAATCATAAAAGCTAGTCAGATATGGATGTGGGCCTGTACCATCTTCCTTCTGCTCAATGTCATTTCCTTGTGTGTTCCCAGGATGCTATTCTCAGACTGTTTCCTGTTTCTCCTAGAGAATTTTCCCCTCCTATAATATAGTTGGGATGTTATCTCTCCCCCCTCCATTTTCTAATTTTTGTTTTTTGTAACTGTCTCTGTCTGTAGCAGCAGGCAGAGGCATCCTCCTGGAGTGCGGGCAAGGAGCTGCTGTCCAAGCCAAGGGCTACTACGGAGTCTGTGTGTACTTTCTTTAAAAACACTACTGTCTTTCTCCATGGCATTTGCAAAGCTTAGGCAAGGGTCCTTCTCTCTCCTTTGTCATTTGCCTAGTTTGCCTATATGGCTGGACTGACATTGAAGTTCGGGGTGAATTTGATTTCAGACTGTTGCAAAGCTTTAAAGGTAAGTGTGTCACAGAAGCATGTCTCTCTCCCTTAGAGATTCAGTACTGTGACCTTTTTTAGTAGTGAAAAGAGTATTCAAGAGGTTTCTTGTACTGAAAGATCTTTTGTCAAGTTATTGATAAGACATTTTCAAGAAGTGCGAAGTACATCACTGGGGTAGATTTGAGCTAGCAGGCTCAAAGTTTATCAGCTTTTAAAGAGCAGACTTCAGCTTAGAATTCATTTGCCTTTCTTCCAGAGGCTTTACATAGCTAATGCATCATAAAAGACCTTGGAATTCCTGCAGCTTTTTAATGAGTGCCTATATGGGCAGGATACAGCCTAACATATAGGGCCTTGTACTTAAGAGGAGTCACATGGGTATCTTTGCCTCATGGTTATCCTAACAGGATGCAAACATGGCTAGGAGAGAACTGACAGGCATCACCACTGTGACACTATCCCAACTCCCACCAAATTGCTCCCCTTAGAGAGAACTAAGTAAGAGGCAAGATAAAAATGGATACGGAGCTAGCTAACATCAAAGACATGCTAACCAAGGCTAGGCTTAGCATCTGATGGACAATTTCTTAAAAGGGATGCCAGAATAGCAACACAAAACAGGAAGATAGCAACTAAAGGTAAAGGGTATCCCTTTTTGAAGATTGTATTTGGAAATTTTTTATGCTGCCTCTCAAGGAACCCCCCAAGGTAGCTTACAAGACAAAATATATGAACATGGGGGAATGGTTGCTACTGTTTAACAGAGGCTGGTGTCCTCTGACTTTCCCAACCTGTGTCTCAACCCAAAAGTGGCTTGTGAAGCCTGTAAAACTGTGCCCGAGGATTTTGCAGTTTTATTAATTTGTGCATTCTCTGTTTTTTTTACGATACCAAGTAAACTTGAACTTGGGGGTCACTGCAGGAAAAAGGTTGGGAACCACTGCTCTAAGGCAACAAAGGTTACCCTAAATCAGGACAATGCTCAACAGTAATGATTTCCTTCCCAAGTTCTTTAATTTAACCCCTCATCAAAGGAAGAGACATCACTTCCGGGAGGTGACGTCACTTCCGGGGAGTGGTGGCAACCCCCCAACAGCGCTTCCGGAAGTAATGTCACTTCCTGGAAGTGATGTCATCGGGTGCTTCCGGTGGTGTGCACACACATGTAAAGTAATACAGAGTTCCACCACCTCTTTTCTCAGGGAAAGACCCCTGGGTAAATGTGATTATCTCCATCCCAATACTACATATTGGACCAGATTGATTCACACATTGAATAGAGTAATTCACAGACTGATTCCACAGATTATGTCTGTGATTCCTATTCTTGTCTTTCACTCAGACATCAGTTACAGAACATAGGCACAACCTCTGTAAACTATACTATGCGAATGTGTATGTGTGCATATATGCCAGTGTATATTGCCATAAGGCTTCATGGATCAGTGTTGCTCAATTTCTCCAGCTGCTCTTGTCTGGCTGCTTTTCATATTCACAGTCTGCATTCTTTGAGTCCAAAAGACAAGTTTGCACAAAATTGCACCATCAGATTCTCTACTGGAATTATAGGTGCCTCTGGACAAAAATTTTGCTCCATTTTGTTGGCAACTACTTCAGTGTTCTTTGTACAGGATCTCAAATATTCTATCAGTTTACCTCCTTGTTTGTATCTCATAAATACTAGCAGAATTGTTCTGTCTATTCTTTGATAACTGCTGAAGACAATTGATACTGCATTGGATTTTTTTCTTTTGCTTGGGAAACTCTGAGAAGAAAATCTTGTCCAAATAGTTAGATTTTCTCCATGACTATCAGTGGACTGTATTCTGCACTACCATCTGGAAACTCATTGTACATTCATGTTGTCAATTACAGGCAAGTATCCTTGAAGATACAGGCAAAGGCAATCACATTGTATGGCTTGATCAGTTCAACATTATATTGTGAAAGGAACCAGCTGAAGCACATATGATTTTACTGCACTGGAATAGAATATGATGTAAAAAATCATGCCTGCTATTCATTGCTTGGTAACCCACCAATTTACCATAAATCATACATGGAGGCTAATGGAGGCAGCAGAATGAGCCCCCCCCCACACACACACACATGGAGCTCTTCTCAAATCCTCTGCATTCTATTAATGGCTTTTCTCTGTACCTTCCCCAGAAACCTGAATAGCCACACAAATGGGCAACCCTTTAGAAATCTTTCCTAGAATGAAAAATTTCCCTCTGCTTAGTTTTGAGGAAAGACCTCTCTGTATCCAGCTATTAGCTCCCCCCCCCCCCAACATGCCGAGGAGAATAACTGCCAAGTTGAAACTTCTCAGAATGACACACAGAGCAATCATTCCACAACAGCAAATACTGAGACCATGAAAGCAAACAGACTGTCAGTACTTTCATTTTCTTCTGTAATAGGAGTGCATCCAATATGATATCCTGACAGAGCAAAACACTTGAATTTGACCAAACTGCAACATTTGACACAATGATGAGTGCAATATTTGCCCCTTGCTTTCAATTTCAGCTTTGTTTTTGTCATTGCTTTTCTTTCACGCTCTCCTCAGGAACAGAAATGAGTTATGGAAGCAACTGTCACAGGTTTCTCCAGAGTGAATTGGCTCAACATCCTGAATAGGCTAACTTCTTTTAATGCATTAACCTTCGACACTCTGATGCTCTAGGCCACTTATAGCCAAATTCCAAAGGTGGTGGTCGATTCTCCCATCATGAAATTATTGCAATTGTTTGTCATATTGGTGCATGGCTGTGCTGTCTGTTTCAAAGTACAGGGCAGAAAACCAAGGACTGCGTGCTTGCCTCACCATTTTCTCTGAAGAAATTTTGCTTTCAGAGTTTTAAGAATGCTTTCAGTCTTTAAAGCAGCCAGAAATGGTGATGCGTCTTCTGCTTCATCATACTCAGTTTATTTACTTTAGTTCTTTCCCACTATTCTTTTTTGGTAATCATAACAGAGTATCTGAGGTGGTCTTTCATCCAAGTTTTGATCTGGACCAAACTTGGCTCAACTTTAGAGATGGCATTACATGAGCTATCTTTAAGCCACTGCCCAGGCCCATAACAGAGTTTAGGAAATTGCCCTGTAGTTTTTACCACCATCTAGGTGGTGAAATAAACATATATATCATTGCATCAAGTTATTTTAACAGTGTAATCCTACTGGGCATCTTTTTTAAGTCCATGGAAGTTAATGTGCTTAGAACTCTGACTAGGACTGCACTGTATACTACAGATTTCATGCAGTTTTAAGTCTCTAAAGATTTATAAACAGTAGTATTTGTAAATGCATTCCATGGATCTGGTGTGCTGCTGGCGGTGATTCTACTAGCATCTAGCAAATAATATAATTTTACACTGTATCTCATTGTTTTCAGGCAAATGAAGGCAGCAGTAGCACAAAATTCCAAGAACAAAGCTTTCCTTTTCATCTACACATGATGAGCATATTAAATAATACAAATAATTTGAGTGCACTCTGTACCTGTATGTGCATCTGTATTTTCAGCCCCAAATCAGCGTACTGGTATTTTTCACCTTGCTAAAGAATCAGAGAGATTACATTCGTGGCTTGAACAGCTGGTAAAATGTAGATAGTTAGAAATCTAAACTTAGATGGGTGCATGCTTTATTTCGTTTTTACTTTCAATGGATGATCAGTTGTATATCACTCTGGGAGATTGGTCAACATCAAAGTAGTAGCAAAAATCATTTTCTGAAATATGTTTTGAGATAAAAAAGGGAAAGAGAACTGATCAATAAATATGGAAGTGCTGGAACTATGCTAGTCCTGCTTGTTATGGCTTCTGTTTTGGAGACATGGGGAAAACTGCATGTTGGGTTAGGTTAGTTCAGCCTGAAAACTGGCATGAAGTGACCTAGAACATCAACGGATATGAATATGTGCTGCTTGTAAAACACCAGCATGTATCACTCAAATAATAATGTTTTGTTTTTGTCAAAGGTAGGCAGTCAGCATGTGCATTTCAGTAGTCTTTGTGTTGTGGTTTTTCCTACTCCTCAAGTTCTCTCTATGCTTTATTTGCAGTACAAAGTTTCTTACCTCATCTCCTAGTCTCTAAGATCCAGCTCCTGCCAAATAAGGTTTTTTTGAGAGGAGAGAATGGCCAGGGAAGCTTTATGAGGATTGGCAGAAAGCTGCAATAAATGCTGCCGCATTGCTTCGCTCAAACAACACAGACCTAACCTAGAATCTTTTAAATGGTTGGGCCTGGTCATAAAGGCCTGGCATGAGGATTCTTGGCTGGCTTAACTGGTGTGTTTTGTGTTTCTTCCTTGGCCAGAAGTTAGTGCAACCATACACAGGCTACAAATACCCACCTAAAAACCTTCAGTCACTACATTCAAAACCTATGGCACCTGCTTGAGAGCTAATACTCATTTCCCCTACAGACATTCTATAGAGTGTGATCCAGTGTGGTAGTGGTTAGGGTTTAGGGCTGGGCTCTGGAAAACCCAGATTCAAATTCCTAATCTGCCCTGGGTGACCTCGGGCTAGGGTTACCAATCTCCATGTGGGGCCTGGAATTCTGGGATTATAGCTGATCTCCAGACTACTGAGTTCAGTTCACCTGGAGGAAATGGCAGCTTCAGAGGAAGATTCTGTGGCATCATTTCAACACTGAGCTCCTTCCCCTTCTCCGACTTGCCCTTCCTGGGCACCACCCCCAAATTTGCAGGCATTTGCAGTTGGAGTTTGCAGCCCTGCCTTGACCCAGTCCCTCTCTTTCACTTAACTTACCTCATATGATGGTTGCTGTAAGTATAAAATGGAGTATAGGAGGAGGATGTTGTAAGCAGCTTTGGTCCTCACTGGGGAGCAAATGCACCCAAATAAATAACAGACCTTTGCAAAAAAACAGAAAAGCAATCTTGCTTGAATAGGGTTGTTAACTCCAGGTTGGAAAATTCCTGGAGATTTGAGGGTGGAGCCTAGGGAGGGGAGGGACCTCAGCAGGGTATAATGTCATAGAGTCCAACCTTTAAAGCAGCCATTTTCTTCAGGTGAATTGCTATCTGTAGTTTGTAGATCAGTTGTAATTCTGGAAGATCCCATACCTGGAAGATGGTGACCCTTAGCTGGAAATTAGGGTTTGATCAGACAATAGGTTAAACATGAGTTGGACCCCAACCTGACGTGCATTTAATGTGTGATTCATCGCTCACATTAACAATAGTTTCTGTGGTGGAAATCACCTCCTGAATGCATGTAAGGTGGCAAGAGAAGCTTCATCATTGTTCAGGGTCTCAGGACCCTCCTACTTTGGTTTTACCTGCTCCTTTGGAGTACGGTCTTCAGGAGGTGCAAGAGTCACCCGGCAATGTAACAGCCAAGCCCTTTCAAGCTACAACAGCTGCAACCAGGGCAAGTAAGCTGCTGCAACTGGATGCTAGGAGCCCAGCTGATGTTGGAACCTCTAAGCACTGCTATATTTGTGGCCAGTGAAGACATGGTGTCACCACAAGACAAGCCTGCCAGTCTCTTTCTCAAGGATGATTGAGTTGGACGTGCACGAGGAAGGCCCCCAGGGGCAGTAATGTTGCAAGTTGCAGGAATGGCGTAATCCTGTCAAGAGTAGGTATGGCAACTAGGCCTCACAGTGTGGAAAGGGCTGGCCAGTCCCACCCTACAGCCAGGTTTTAAACAGCCGAGGTAGGGGCAGGGACGATACTCTGAAGCTTGGGGATGGGTCTTTGGCCATGATAGTCAGCTCTGGAAGAGAGAAAAACCCTGGAAGAGGACAGATCCCAGAGGGGAACCACCCTGGATAGTCTTATAAAAGGGGGCTAGCTTAGGACACCAGGGAGGACAAAACAGGCTGTCCTGGGGCCAAGAGCACAGAAAGACACCAGGATGCTCTGCGAGGAGAGAGGGTGTGTGTGTTGTATACGCCTTCCTCCTCTTTTCTGAGGTTTATCTAGCAGCCTGCCTGAAGGAAGAGAGCACCCTGAAGGGCAACCCCCCTCCTCAGCTACATAGTCATTTTCACTGTTGTAATGGTCACACTTTCATTAGCAAAGAAGGGCCATGTGAGGTGAGCTGTTTGTCTTACTGCCAGTACCATATGTCTGCCCAGGAGAAACATGGTGTCCAGGGTCCACAGCCCAGCCCCCGGACTTACCGGGAGAAGAGGATAGGAGAACCTCGGGGGATGACTACCCAGTTGCCTCGACAGACAGTCAAGTCTAGAACTGGCCAAACACGGAGGTGGGGGAATGGGAAAAGTAGCCAGAGAGAGAGCCCAGCTGGGGGCACGCTGCCCAACCCCACCACAAAGGACTAGAGGAACCCACGCACACCAAGCCCAGCCAGGGGCGCATTGCCCAACCCCGCCCCAAAGGACTAGAGGCACCTGCGCATGCCCAGGATGCCAACACAGGAGTAAAGGCACTAGAAGCCCTGGCCTCACCCCTAGGAGAAAACAGCCGCGCTCCTCAGAAGCAAAGATAGAGGACGCGCCGCTGCATCATCTGGGGGGCCCTGCCAGCCTGGTCCTGCGGGAAAGAGTGAGAGGGAAGGGGAGGGGGAAGGAAGGCATGCTGGAGGGAAGCCCCAGTTGGGATACATTCAGCTTCAGCCCCACCCTGCGAGGGGGGCAGGGCGAACAAAGAGAGGCTAACGAAAGGGAAGACACTCCTGAAGCTGCACACAGCTGGGCAACATTAGATGAGGGAAGGAGTCTGGAAGGAAGGGCGGGGCAAGAGGGAGAAAACCCCATAAAAGCCAGCTCAGGAGAGAGTTCGTGGTGGGTTGTGTAGGAGGAGAGAGAGAGCCGAGTAGGAGTTGCTGAAACTTGAAGAAAGTGAGAGAATGAGTGAGCGAGGAAGGAAGGTGGTGAAGGAATGGGAGGAGGAGGATGGACACCGGAGTGGGGATAGGTTGAGTGGGCTTGCTGGTGGCTTGAGAAGGCACATGGGGACGAAGTGGGACCCTGCATAATCCCTAGCGGCATCCTGGCATCAAAGTCAGGCACCCCGGTGCCTGACACTGCAATGCCTGGGAGAAAACCTGACACATGGAACTAACAGTATGACAAACAGCCTGTCCCCATGGCCTTTTTTTGCTAGTGAAAGCACACAGATGGGATGTGAAGGAATGATGACACCTCTCTTGCCACTATGCATGTCCTTGGGAGCCAATTTGCCCCCCTTAATTTTAAGGCGAATGATGGGTCAGGCATTAAATGTGAGTTGGGTTGGGGCTTAATCAGACCCTTAGTAGGCAAAAGCTAGGTCTTCAAAGTTGTCTTCTCTGGAGGTCAAATCCTCCTTCAAGGGATCTGCAAGTGCCCCCATTTTTCTTTGTGATGTGTATAATTTCTGATTTTCTGACCATTTGTTCCACACTGGAGACTGCTAAATAATCCTCTGTAATGCAATATATTTCATCCTGAAGGGTTCCTAATGATATCGCACAATGTTTTGCTATGAACAATTATATATATGAAAAAACACTCCTTATTAAATTTGGATTGGATGGCAATTAAGACTAATTTAGAAAGAGACTGTATGCAATTTGGATGATTTGGGAAAGGATTTTAATCAATGTGAAGTTTTAATTGCTTGAATTCTATCTGGATTTCTCATGCAGTGTGCCATACCTCATTTGGCATACCCAACATGATCTTCAACTAAGAAATGTGCACTTAACTAGCCATAAATGAAATTATTTTTAAGGATGTAAAAATTTTGCTCTCCACTTCTTAGCCAACAAAATTTCCATGAGCAAAAGAATTATATAAAAGGTTGGCTAGTTCCTTTAGAATATATTAATCTTCTTCACATCAGGTAACCCTTTACAGTTCCTACAATGCTTCTTCCTCTTCTTACTTACTTACTGCTTTGTATGTGACCAGAAGGGGAACTTTGTATTCCAAACAGTTATTCAGCTTTGGAAGTTAGCTGTGTCTTTATGAATATTTCCTTCTTTGGAGGTTTTTAAGCAGAGGCTAGGGCTGTTTCCACACAGCTTACCTGAAGCCAGGCCATGCCGCAACGTTGCGGATCGTGCTGGGGAAAACGCGAAATATCGCGTTTTCTTGTGCGAGTTTTGTGCGATGTCACGCAAAACTCGCGTGAGAAAACTCGATATTTTGTGTTTTCCCCGGCACGATCCGCAACGTTGCGGCATGGCCCGGCTTCAGGTAAGCCGTGTGGAAACGGCCTAGGTGGCCATCTGACAGCAATGCTGATTCTGTGAACTTGAGCAGATCATGAGGGAGTGGGCAGAATGGGTTACATCAGTGCTTAGTTCTCATGGCCTTCTTACATGCCCAGGGTAATGCTGATTGCCACCTTGGGGGTCAGGTAGCAATTTTCACCAGGCCAGTTTGGCTATGGATCCTGGAGGGGTCACTGCTCCAGTGATCCCTGTGTCATGCCCAGAAGATGGCAAGTCAGGGGGTAGCTGTGAATTTCCTGCATTGTGCAGAGGGTTGGACTAGATGACCTTAGGGGTAGCTTCTAACCCCACTATTCTATGATTCTATTATCTAAAATGTCTATTACACATCAAAATTTCCATCAAGACTGATACCTCCTTGGAGGATTAAGACTTACAGTTCTTTCAGGAGTAGTTCAAAGGACTGGCAACCTTGTCTTCCAAAATGGAGGCACATATAGATTCCAGATAGCATTGTTACTCAGACTACAGCAGGAACAGGACAGGAAAGTAAGGGAAGTGATATCACAGCTGATATGGGAAACAAACAGTGGCTGCCAAATACAATGCAGAGGCAAGATGCTGAAATGCCCCTGAATTTTTCTTGTTTTAAAATTTCCATATGGAAATTTGCCCTGAAATATAATTTTAAAAATAAAGGGTATAATATTTTTGAGCATTCATTTTTTTTTTTTTGAAAATTTTTTTATTGGGTTAGAACATTTTTATTTTTACATTACAGTCAATTTTCCCCTAATTTTTCGTTTCTAACCCCCTCCCTTTCCCCCCCTTTTGTTGACTTCCAACAGCTTTCCCACCCTCTGTCCCTTTTCCCCTACTTCTATTAAATTCCTCTGTCTAAAACAGATATACATTCTCCATTATATTAAGCAGTACATCTTTAACTCCTTTACTTATTATACACCCAAACTATACGTCTTTAGATAAACAATTTATCCCATTTTCCAGTTTTGAATATTTCTATATAAACCTATATATCATAAACCATAAAAATTTCCCACATTTAAATCAAACAATTTGATTTGTTCTCTATATATTACTCATTTCAACTTTTTATGGTAATTCTATATAACTCCTCGCATAATCAATCAATTTAACTCTTCTGTACATTCAGTTTGGTGCATATAAATCTTATCAAAAAAAGAAAATATTGTTATTTACTCAATCCTCATGTTTAAACCTTATCATTAATTATTCTCTATCAATGTTCTATCAGTTAACCTATACATATCTATATGTATCTCAATCAATTAATCTAACTGCTTATAAATTCACATTTCTCTTCCTCCCCCGGTAAAGTCACCCCTCTCTTTTATACTTTTATTATACTTCAGTAGTTCTCAAACTGCCACAGTTTTCCTCCCACCTCCCATTTCTTCTCCAGATATTGTTTCAGCTTCTCCCAGTCTGTGTTAAACTGCCCTGAGTCCAGATCTCTCAGTTTTCTTGTCATCTTGTCCATTTCAGCCATATACAGCAATTTGTAGATCCAATCTTCAATAGTTGGCACTTCTTGTACTTTCCATTTCTGCGCATACAAAAGTCTAGCTGCTGCAGTCATATAAAAAATCAACGTCCTATGATGGGCTGGAATTCCCTCCATTCCCAAGTTTAGCAGCAGGAGTTCTGGGTTCTTATTTATTTGAAACTGTAAAATTTCACTCATTTCTCTTATTATTTCCCCCCAGAACTGCCTAGCTACCTCACACGACCACCACATATATATTTTTGAGCATTCACATGCATTTTCTTTATAACTGTACAACAACCCTGTAAGGCAGGACAATGTTAATTTGCGTTCATTAAATAAATGGACTGACTCTCTTGAAACACTGGCTGTTTTCACATGCCTGTAGCCTCCAGAAAATCACGCAAAACTCATGGCACAAAGCATCTTCCTAGAACAATTTCCCATCATGATCCTGTTTAATGGTGTGATTTCTGATGTCATCGTGCCATTAAATGGGAAATTGCTCTAGGAAGATGCTTTTCTGGAGGGTTCCGGGGGCATGTGAAAATGGCCACTATGACTTAGATCCAATGGAGCACATCCATGGATGAAATAACTTCATGCTCTGGAGACTGACTTTCTTGCCCCTCCCCTCCTGCTGCATTAAAGATCAGAAATGAAGCAAAAAGACTGTGGCTTAGTAAAGTAGAGGACAGTTAATATTTTGGTGATTTTTTTAAAAAAACTTTTTTTGTTCAGCATTTATTGTTATGCCCTGTTACTTCTCAAGTTTTGAGTGTCTTTTGGGCTCCCCCAAAAGTTTGTAGACATTGGACTGATGATAAAAGTTTGTGGCTGTTATATGGTCTTTCATTTCGATTATCTTCCCAAATGCATCCAGTCATTCAGAAGTAATTTAGATGGATGGCAAACTTAACTGCAGCGAAGCCATTCAGACAGCAAAGCATTCTATTTGCTATGGCTTCTATAAATTTAGCACAAAAGAGTCACTGTACTCATCTAATAACCTGTGCATCTGCGCAGCACATCATTTCATACCAGAGCCTCTTATGCATGATGAACTTTACATTGGGTTTTCTGCATATTCAACCCATGAGGATTGGATCCACTTTATTCATTGGTTTTCGGCCCATACTGCTTCAATTCTTTAATTCTACACTTTGAGGAAGTCGAACTGACATAGTGTCGTTTTTTTATTTCTGTGCTAGAAAAGTGCCTCATTTCTGCTGTGTGCTTTGAGGACTTGTCAGTTTTGTTAGCTGATCAGCTGAGATTACATCAGTTTCCTCAGCTGATTGGCTGAGGAAACTTACCAAGCTTTTTTGAGGGGGGTCTTTTTTAATAGCACCAACATTGCAATGTTGAAATGGACTAAAAAGTATGGGAACCACAGGTGAAAATTTTAAAATATCAAGTGGGATAGAGGGTTGTCAGTAGAATTTGTGTGTGTTCTCTCCCCCAATCACCCTGCCCCCTACAGTTGCAAGTTTTTCTTTCTTTAAGGCATCAAGTTTTCAATGTTGCTATTTATTTTTTAAAAAAATTAAAAATCAGGAAAAAACCTTGATTGAGTGCTATTCAACTTAGTAGGATGGAGGGGGATAAAGGGAAGGTTGAAATGCAGGGCCAGGCCTCACAACAAAGAAAGCATTCTACATTTCAAAAAACCCTGATTTGACTTTGTTGGGAAAAAACATCAGAGTATGTGCGCAAGGAGAATAGCTGCAGAAAAGCTGGAGAAAGATGAATTCTGCTGCAGATGTAGCCTTTCTCTGTGTGGAACACAAAAAAAGTCTGGGAAGCAGTTTGGAGACTGAATCAGGGTATTTTGGCAGTATGTGCAGAAGTCTGGAGAGAAATCTATGCATTATGGGGCCAGAACCAATGAAAAAAACCCATGCGGAAAAGACCCAAGATGTACTAGGCTAGAAAGGTATTTGTATATCTCCTGATAACAATGTATGACTCCCTGCTCAGCAAAGTAAAGGACAATGTTTCTGAATTCAGAGTTTCAAGCTGGTATTGTCTTGCACAATGCAGATGCTGAGATTGTTTTATGACAGTCAGTAGTCTGGCTACTGCCTGTGTCAAGAAGTTTTGGATTTCAAAACAGAGTTTCTTTTTGTCAGTACAATCCTAAAACCACTTTCCTGAGTTTAATCTCTGTTGAATAGAACTGAGCAGGATTGCTTTTTCTATGTGTTTTGCTACTTGCACCTTTCTATTCATTGCATTGAGTATTTTAAGTATCTATGAAATTGATTTTGATGCAAAAAAATGTCGGGGACACAGTTCATAGCATATTTCTGATTGATTTGGAATTATCCTTAGATGTTCTTAGATAAAGGCCTTTGAGCAAATAAAATCCCATATTCAATTGCCTTATTACTGTGCTCCAGTTATGCATTCTACTCTTAGGTGTAACAGAAAGCAAATAATTCTTGTAATTGTTCAGTAATAAAATCAGGAAAAGATTGCCATGGGTCTGTCCTATTTGGCTTTGCATATAGTTTTGTATAACAAGTTTTGCCATTAGAGGGTGCCAAAGATTTTCCAGAGATGCATTTTTGTGATCTTTATGTAAATGCAGATACGTTAAATAAAAAAAATTACATCTGAAAACAATTATAATATGGCAGCCTAGCGAGTCAACAAGTGCCAGTAAATTTGCAGTTTAATTCACCTCTCTCAGCCTTTAAGTCAGCCGAGTGTGGGAGAAATCTCACAACAGGAACTGATCAATTCAGTCTGTCATGCAATTAGAAAAGGTTCAGGCATATGGTCCTTCAAGATGACTTGCCTAATCAGAGCATTTTGTAACCCATGGTGCCTGCGGGAGAAGTTGGGTCTGCTGGTAGAGGGTACTGGCTGGCTGGGGATTGTGTTTTAAGGTCAGATCTGCCTGCTTATGCGGGCCTTAACTATCCAGCCAAGGTCTTTATAGACTTCTGTCACAGTTGCCTTTTGTTCTGCAAATATCAGTGCTTTCCCTCCTCATTATTCAGTTTTCTATTATTATTTGAGTCCAAAAAAATTGCCGTGGTAGAGATGCAGCAATTCCTGGCTTCCCTATTTTCTCTGGGTTTAGGAATGTAGAAACCAAGATGTTCCTTGTGGGCGAGGGATGGGGAGAGCCAGGATAATTCTGAACAGTAATTTCTCCATGTCCAAGAAAAGACACGTGCAGAGTGCCATGTCTCCAGTACTTATTAATCATATAATTGCTTTGATAACCTAAAATTAGAAAGAACGGCTTGCAGGTCACAGTTCATGGCTTCTAGACTGGCCTGCGTTAGAAATTAAGCATCCTTTCCACTCTCCTTCAGGTTCCAGAGAAGGAGAAGGTGTTTTTTTTTAAAAACAAGCATGGCATATTCACAACTACACATATCAATATGTCTTTTCCTTAAAAGAGGTCTTGAAATCTTCAGAACCTATAGCTGCTAAGGTTTATTGAATGCTGAACGTTCACCAGAGTTGTGATTTTAAAAGATTTCAGAACCATTGGGCCTTATTCTCAAAACTCAAGATATTTTATAGTTCATTCAAGTTATTTCAAAGTTAATTTTGCAAAGACTTAAAATAGTACTTAATGTCACATAGTGTAGCTTTTACAACCAGAATGATCATAACCCATGAACATATGTTGCTTGTGTTATGCCTCTGGTCTTCACAGGGCTAGAGCAAAGTAATTTATGTGATGTGTTAAATTGCTTGGCGTAATTGAATCAATCGTCCTTGTGTAGACAAGCCTGTTGGTAGCTTCAGGGTCTCATCACTCCATAAGATTAGGATAAATGAGCTGGGGTTTATATTCACAGTGTAGTGTGGGATTCAGAATTTATTTACATCGGGAAAATTGTTGCCCACTGAGTCCCCTAGATGACCATGGAAGCGTGAATGTTTTCAAAGGAGGGCAAAAATGGTTATTGAACAGGTACTGTTGTTCACATGCCAGATCATTAACACTGCAGGCCTGCATCTAATTGCTTCTATATAAGTAGCAGATAAATCAATAGGACTTAACATCCCAATGGACAGCAGGACCACATCCTAATTGGCATGTAATAATTGAAATAATTTTAGACAAAAGTGATAGGTGAGGACTGAAAAGATAAGGTGTCAGTCCTAGGTATATGAACAGAGTTGTTCTTTGTATTTTAGATTTTATGTAGTATCTAGTTATTATTAATAACGAAGTTGCTATACAAAAAAAGGTTGCTACTGAAAATGTTGAGTTCTCCTTCTCAGTACCTAGTTCACATCACACCATATTCTGATGTCATTATTACATGCATTTCCACTGCCTATTCCAATTAGGGTTGCCAACTGGCCAGGAGAAAAAAAAAAGTTCTGTCCCTATAATAGAGGTCTGATGTGTGGAAATAGGAGGTTGAAGCTTTTCATGGCATGGAGGTAAATAATATCACCTGGTATGTGCTGCAAACCAAACTGAGAGGCTCGGCCTTCTTTAATCTTCAGTACTAGCCTGGTACCACTGCAGAGTATTTATTCCTGTTATCCAGGGCTTTTCTTCAGCTGGAACGCAGTGGAACGGAGTTCCGGAACCTCTTGAAAATGGTCACGTCTGGTGGCCCCGCCCCCTGATCTCCAGACAGAGGGGAGTTTAGATTGCCCTCCACACCACCAAGCGGTGATCATTTTGTCCAAGGGCAACCCACTGAGTTCCACCACCTCTTTCCCAGAAAAAAAGCCCTGCTGTTATCTATTCTAACTACTTGCAGTTTCCGCAGATAGTGAGGTCTACTCACACAGATTAGAACATATTATCCAAATTACTTTGTCGCATACAGCAGAACTGAGCAAGGTCTTCAAGTGGCTGCGGAAGAAGAAATAACTTGAATTTTAAACATTCATGAAGTGTGATCCCACATTTTGTTAGTCATGGAATGTGAAAGATCAATTTGTAAAGACATCTCAAAAGAATATTTCTTAGCTTTTAGCAGCTTTATATCATCCAATTTCCTCTTTGGATTCAGACAAAAATTTCCTTTGCTATAAATTCAAGGGTGAAAATAGTGCTCTGTCCAATTAGAGCTGTGCAGAAAACCTGAAAATTAAACCCAAATTTTCATACTTTTGTGTATGAGTATGCAAAAGTTCATGTGAGGTTAAATAAGCATCTTTGGGAGAGCAATTTATACTCTGATAAATTCCAAAGAGATAGCCATGTTATTATGTTGCAGCCAAAATGGCAAAGAATCTGGTATCACCATAAAACCATTTATTGTGGCATAATAGTGAGGAACTTTGCCAGAGGCATGCATGCAAAAAAAAAAAGTATTGGTTTTCCAGATTCTACTCTGACACACTAACCACTACCTCATACTGGCTTCTTTTAAGTACCACAAGACTCATTGTTGCACCATGATGCTTTCTGTCTCATTGTAGAGTTGACTTTGTAGGTACTGAGAGTCCACCCAACTTTGGAAGGGTTCCCTTCCCAATAATCTGTGAATTTCAACAGAGCTGTTTCTATAATGCTAACAATTCTAATTCAAGTATTCTGGAAAAACACTTTGAACATCTGTTTCTTTTTGCATGTCTGTGTTTTTAACCCATTGTGAATGACACACTGCAGAGGTCTGGCTAGAATGAATTTAAATGACAGAAAATGGCTTTTCTGCACGAATGGTTACACTTTGTGCCCATGTTGCCATATCATTTTATAAAGATCCTATACATTTTTCAGGAGATCACCAAAAAGATCTGAGCTGGCACCTTTTTTTCTTGTCATGAAAGGAATTTTTTTCCCCCCTGGAGAAGGTGATTGCACTCCACTTATACCATGGAATTTCATGCTGTATAATTTTATACAGCTGCTCAACATTTGTTTAAAAGGAAGAGCTGTGCACTGCGGCAGAATATATTAACAAAAATGAGAAGGAGAAAAAGTGTTTTTGATTCTGATCTTGTATGAGTTAAAGGTGGCACCTCAATTGACATTTAAAAGGAAATGTCTGACAAACAAAATAGTATGATATCCGATTTCTCCCCGTGGTGTTTGTGAACACCAAAAAGAATATATGAAGGGAATATGATTGCTGAGAAGATTGAAAAGAGTTTAAGCTTTAACAGTTGTGCACATTTGCAGCCCTGAGGAATGAGTGTATGTGAGAAAATCCAAGCAAACATTCTACCTGCAACATTTTCTGAACCAAATTAGAATGGTTCTGTTTCCCCATCTGAAAGGCGTTCCCTTCAGTATCAGATTCATTAATCTTAAAATTAGTAAACTGCTAAGAAATCAGGCTAGAAGTGGGAAAAATATTAATATTAAATCATTTTACTCTGCCTTTCAAAATATCTCCTGATGGTTTACAAGCCATATAAAACTACAAAAATACAATTATAATAATTGAAGGTGCCATTTTAACTTTTTTAAAAAAAAATCAGTCAATGCAATGCAGACTAACCTCAATGTCTTTTGAAATGGAAAGATCTCTAATGCCTTCTTCTAAAAGGAAAAGTAAGTAAGTTAAGCAGGCCTTTCGAAGAGGGAGTTCTATGAATATGGTACCACCATAGAAAAAGTGCTACCCTCAAAAGCTATCAAGTTATTTTCCATTGTCTAATGAGTAGAAAGCAAAGTGTCCTTACAGTACAGTCCTATTACAGTCTTATTAGGATTGCCCTGTTAAAGCTTCATATTCAAGGAAGCATTCCTTAAAGACCATTATACTGAGATTGTTTACATTTAGGGCTTTAATATAGACCAATGGCCTTCAACATTCTATATTGGACAAATAAGGTAGTCCCATCACAAAAGAATAAATGGACATAAATATGTTAACAGAAATCAGAACATTCAAAAACCAGTGGGAGAACATTTTAATCTGCCAGGACATTCCATCATTGACCTAAAAGAAACAGAGGAACTTCAAAAGAAAATTACAATGTGAGATTGATGAAATTGAGTTTATTTGCAAGTTGGGAATGATGGATCCCCAGGGCTGAACTGGAACACAGAATTTTTCTTGCATTACAAATGGTAATTTTCTGCACTTTGTACCCATGATCTACCAAGCTAATCACAACAAATATTATAGTTAGCTTCCTGAAACTATAATTTGCAATACCCATGTCCAAGGGTGAGTACCCAAAGCATCCCAGACTTGCCACAGACCCCTTACCTGCAAACCGACGGCACCCCAGCAGCAGGCACAGAATGCTCAGAGGAGTTGGCGCAGCTCCAGCCAGTGGAGAGGGAGGGGGAAAAGGAGCCAGCTGGAGAAGCCAGCCAGGTGCATGCTGCCCAGCCAAGCCTTAAAGGGCAAGAAGCATGCATGCCTACCTGGGATGCTGACGCCAGGACAAACAGGCTAGACGCCCCTACCCAAGTCCTAGGGGGAACCAGCAGCAAAGTTTACCCTGGGGAACTGGCCAGAACCTAGGAGGCCAGGATGGCTCCTCATGAGCAGAGGCAGAGGCAGCCAAGCCACATTGCTTGGAAAGGCCCTGCCAGCCCCATCCTGCAGGAAAGGATAAGGGGGCAGGGAGGAATGAAAGGAGGAAAACCTGAAGGTGCCACCAGTTGGGCTACATCTAGCCCCACCCTGCAAGAAAGAATAGGAGAGCAGGGAGAGACTGGGATGAGAGAGGAAACACCTGAGAGCATACCCAGCTGGAGGGTGTTAGGGATAGGGCAGAGCCTGGGAGGAAGGGAGGGGGGAGTTGGGAGAAGCCCTATAAAGGCAGGCTCAGTAGGGAGCTCATGGTGGTGTAGGAGTGGTGAGAGAGAGGTGGAGAGTGGTGAAGGAGTGGAGGGTTTAGGAGGGTATGTGAACAAAGAGAGGCGGAGGTGGAAGGAAGCTCGACAGGTTGAGCAGACCTGCGAGTGGTAGGGAGGGAGCAAGGGTGATGTATACCTTCCCTCCTTCCACAGAGCTGGAACCTGTGCTGTTCCTGTCCATGCCTGTGAGCAGTAGTTCAGGTAGTTCAGGCCCACTGGTGCTCTGCACAGCCGCGCCCATGCCAAAGCCTGACAACCCCTCCCACTCTCTCCCTGAATTCTCTGTATCTGACAAAGGGAGTTCTGCCTCTCTAAAGATCATACCCTGAAAATCTATTTGGTCTTGTGCTACTAGACCTCAGTCTTGCTCTTCTCACCAGCATGGCTACCCACTTGAAACTGCTTAGTTAGTGATGCAGCCCATGAATAGGAGATTTCTCCTGAAATCTCTGAAAATTCATGTATGGGAAGTTTCAGATGCTCTTCTGCATCTTCAGAAGAGAAAATGTTGAAACGGGGATTGAAAGGGAACCTGATTCTTCAGCTTCTTTCTGAAATGCATCAAATACATCTTCCTCTGATCTTTGGTGCGATTTATTGTTTTTCTTCAAAAGGCAGGAGAGCAAAAGTCTAGCTGCTCAATAGCCATTCCAGTCTGGCCCTTTAACTTACTGGGAAATGCCCCTATGGTCCACTGCCCTTACCAGAAGGAAGCTGAGCCAAGTGGTGGTGTCAGAGCACCAATGGTGAGACCCATGGGTAAACTTGCACCCATTGTCATTGTCACCATGGCCTGGGCCCAAGCTGAGTGGACCCAATGGCTCTACCTTCTGGACCCTGTAAACACACATGAACACATGAAGTTGCCTTATACTGAATTAGACCATTGGTCCATCAAAGTCAGTATTGTCTATTCAAATTGGCAGTATTGTCTATTCAGACTCTTTACAATGCCACATTCCCAGTCAGAATCAGGGGATCTCACAACTGTTTTTAGTCATAAAAAATGTGCTGGATATCAGTCATGGATCTTCCAGCATCTCATTAAGCTTGAGCTTCTGTTAGAGTCCTCAGCCCTGCTACACCTTCTGAGCAGCTTGGTGTAATGGTGGAGAGTGCTGGACTAGGATCTGAGAGACCCAGGTGTGAATCCCTACTCTATCATGGAAGCTCAGTGGGTAATATTAGGCCTGCCAATTTACATTCACCCAGTCTGTATTAGCCTAATTTACTTCACAGCGTTGTTGTGAGGATAAAATGGAGGAGAGGAGAATGATGCCAGCCACTTTCAATCTCCATTGAGGAGAAAAGCAGGGTATAAATTATCTAAATATGTAAAATTAACTGCACTCTCAGGTTGATTTGGAAGCAGCAGACCCTGGGCTAGCAGCAGAGTTGGATTCTGTTCAGTCACTTTGGTATGGTGTGGAGCTTGTAGGGATTGTGGGAGCAGATTAGAATATAACAAGAAGAGGCTAGCTCTCTCAGGTCTCCCTCTGTTAGAAAAATCTTACTGGTGCCTGAGTTTTACAAGTATTTTGTAACCCTGATGAAAAAAAGTGTAATAAAATATTTGTCCTTGACTTTCTACTGTTTGCTGTAGTGGTACTCTGCTATTTACAAGTGAAGTCTGAAGTGTAGTTGATCAAGATAATCCTGTAACCTTGAGCTGAATTGAAGCCCCAAATGTCTGGTTAGCTATAAAAAATGAAGAGCCATTGAGCTTAAAGTTCAGAAATAGGTTTACATGTTGCTTCCAGTTGTTTCTTCCAACTTGGAACTCTATATACTTAAATACTTTGGAAAGAAATATATTTCATAAATAACTGAATCTTTGATCATTTTATATGAAAAGCTTCCCCCCCCCCCCGAAACAGAAGTCAGCACTTTGTCAAAAGTTGCCATTGCTGAATAAGCCCGTGATTTATATTTGCAAGTATGGTGTGCTTTTATGAGTTTTACTGTAATTTTTTTCCATAAAAAGATTTACTATATTGCAAATGCTTTAAAGTTGGCATTTTAGAATACTTTCAGATGACATGAAAGCAAATGCCTTCCCATTTCATTTTTCAAGTAAGAAGAACCAGGTTTCAGTTACAAACAAAGAGAAAAGGAATCAGTTCTCAGATCTCTAAATGGCAAGGTGTTGAGTAATGTGGAAGCTGACAAACTTCATAAACTCTTTTAAGATTACAGGACATGGTACATGAAACTGCAGTGGGGAAGTTGAAGAGGGTGAAATTGCTATCTTCTGCCTCTTCAGTGAGTGGTGCTCTACTGACTGAACTGGAAAAAGGAGCATTTCATCTCTTTCTCAGGGCAGCCTCCTTACTGCATAGCTATTGCTCCATGTGAGTCCACTGACCCCAGGAATAAATTCTCTCAAGGTTAGATATGGCTGCTTGGGTGAGCGGGATGCTGGAAAATTCAATGATCTTAACACAGTCCTCACAAGGCTTAATTGTGCCATATAGTAGTGTCTTTATTAATCAGTTTCAGTTAGGGTTGCCAGCCCCTAGTGAGGATGGAGGGTCCCCTACTCCCAGCCTCATCCCCTGTCACCACTCCCCTGGCTGGCGGGGGGGGGAGTGTTACTGGAGTTGGTTTCCTTGTGAGTTGGGAGAATTAGCTGCAAGGAGAAGACTATGTGAGAGGGATAACAAGCGAGATCCTCCACCAATTTTTACAGGGTCCTCTCCCCAAGGAAACTGATGAGATGGGCGTTTTCTAAAATAAAGAGTATTTTATCTAAAGGGGAAAACTCACACACAAAACAAGAGGCAAATCACTAGCACACAAGATTCCTAAGAAAGCAGTGGTGAAAGTGAGAATAGATTTCAGGTTTTTTCGGGTGGTAATTAACTATCACAGGAGTAGAGTAGTACGAGGAGGAAGAGAGGTTCAAACAGCCGGTGTTCTCAAACAAGAGAGGTTCAGATAGATTCTGAGGGCACAGCAGTTGGATCCAAGTAAGCATGTACAATTTGGCTGGGCCAAAGCCATTATTCTTACAGGGTAAATCAGAACAGGGGCCATAGAGTCACTTCAGCCAGTAAGACAAAACCCTTAATGGTTGTCTCCTGGGATGGACAAAAGATTTGAGTACTTTGATTGGTGTTGCCGGGGTGTGACAAAAGAATTAGATTGGCTGCTCCTGGTGTTTTATAAAGAAATTAAAGTTAATTAAATGTGCCCCAGAGTTGGCTGATGAATTTAGAGTTTTGATTAAATGTTCCCAAGAAGAGTTTTGAACTTATCAGAGCTGATTGATAGTCCTAGATTGCAGACAGAATCTAATCAATGGGGAGGAGAGAGATTGGAATGTCCAAGGGGAGGTGACTCACAAGCGCCTGTCTTGTCAGGGATGGCACATCTGCATCTTGGGAAGGCAGGAACTAATCACACCCAGTCACTTGACATGTACTAGCATTCCATTCATGATTCTCTCACCCAGGTGGAAGCTGACAACATTCTACTCTGCTGGGCAGTTTTGCTAGTGCAGTATGAATTGCATTAGATTCAGTGGCTTATGATTTTATATCATAAGTAGCTATTAAAACTACGGAGGCCAGATGGGTTGCTCACAAAATGTACCGGAATAGACCTCCTGGGGTCCTCTCCTGGCACGGTGCAATGACGTCATGCTTCCAGGAGTGATGTCATTGCGCAGGCTGTTTAGGTCCCAAATCAGCCCCGGCACAAAGCTTGAGAATACTCCTGGGGTCTGTGCGATGACGTCATTCCTAGAAGTGATGTCATTGCACTGCACCATGAATAAGGAGGTCCTAAGGGGAAGTGCCAGGTCCTCCCTTCCTGCTATTTTGGCATTGAATGTTTTTTAAAAATGGTGCTCTTTTGTTAATGTTACTTATCACTGGTTTTAATTATTGCAATTTTATTGTGAGGCATTTATCTCAAGAACTTTGTGAAATGATATAGAAATGAAATGAGTAAATAATACATTAAGTCACCCTTGTTGTTGGTAAATAGGCTTTGCACATTTTTCTGTGGTTGTGAATAGGAGTGCAAAATGGAAAAAAAATGAGCTGAAATTACACACAGAACTCGGTGGTTTGGCTCATTAAAGCAACTTCCAGAATGCTAAGCCAAATCCAGGAAACAAGGCTGTAATGATTCCGCCCCTTGCAGAAAAAATTGTGTTTAGTTTAGGTACATAGAATGCAGAGGCCACGCAGGTAAGTCAAGCAGACGGAGCCATAATGTAAGCAGTTGGCCCTGGCCTCTACCATATTTAATAACTGTTTGATAGCTGCCTGAGGTATAGAAATCACAAGGCCCCTGAATTAATGCAGTCTGATCTGCAGCAGGGGAATTCCAGCTGTCATTGCTGAGTCCTGCCTGGGAGATTAAGGCATGAAAGGAATGTGCATGTGAAATGCAGAGGAATGAGATGATTTGACTTATGGCACCATCAGCTGTGGATGTGACTGACATGATAAGAAAGGGTCTCCCTGAGTCATCCCACTTAGCACATTCTGATACCCTCCTTCTGTGATGGCATTCCCACCCTAAGATCGAGGAGCAATCAATTTGCACTGATAAGTTTCTAATTTCTCTCTGGGAAAATACCACCCCTATCTACATTCATTAACTCAGCTTTGGGAAGATTAATTAGCAAACTGCTTCATTACAAACCACCAGGACAACACTCTGCATTTCTTTTATCACACCATGGAAGCAGTAATCAAAAGTAATCAAACCTTTGTAATTACCAGGAGATTACCTTTACGGTCTTTGTTCCAATGGCTGAGGGAACTCCCCAAGCGTGGGATACATTTTGCCCTGTAAGAACCAGGGCTCTTGCCCTATTCAAACTGTGCACACTTTCCTGGATCCAAGCACTGTACCCTTAGGGTCATTTCCTGGTTGAGAATGCGGGATGTTTGAAGCCCTCTTCCTTTGTGGACTACTTTGCTCTCCGAATAGGTAATTATTGCTCTGAAATCCCTCAAATCTATTCCACTTTCACCACTGCCTTTCCTAGGCATCTTGTGTGTTTGTGAACAGTCTCTCTTGTGTGTGTGTGTGTGTGTGTGTGTGTGTGTGTGTGTGTGTGAGAGAGAGAGAGAGAGAGAGAGAGAGAGAGAGAGAGAGAGAGAGAGAGAGAGACTCTTTCATTCAAGACCATAAGCCTCATTTGCTTCCTTGGAGAGGGGACCCCGTAAATACTGGTGGAGTTATCCCACAGTTACCCCCTTCACATAGCCTTCCTCCTTGCCACTAATTCTCCCCCACTTACTCACAAGGAGCCCCATTCCCGGTAACAGTCTGGCAGCATCTTGTTTTCCTTAACAGCATGTCTGTCTGCACATACAACCAATTGGCTCCACAGGGAAGAGATTGAGCCTTTAGCTTTTTTACTAGAGTGTGTTGCTTTCAGTCATTCATAAAAATGAGATAAATGTGTAGCATCACATCCCCACTGGGCTTCCTTCTCTCCTCAAACTCTTTCCTCCTCAAGTACTGCCCATCTTCTCTCTCAATGACTGCCACCACAATTTTATCTAGAGGCTGGAGGGATTTAATGGGGATGTGATTCTATACAGTCTCCCCATCCAAATGTGACATTTCCTCCAGGATCTCTGTAGTCTGAAGATCTGTGGTAACACTGGGAAAACTACTGCCCCCACTTTGAAGTTGGTAGCTAACTCTCTATTTACTGTGGGGAGTAAGGGGAAGAGCAATACGGAGCTGATTTCATTTCTCCCAAGAGTTTTTCTTTGCATCGTGTACCAGGCTTGTCATTTTTGCAAAATGTGGTCTGCTACACCACTTTCTTATTGCAATTAGAACTGTCTTCTTGCTCAAGAGTGTTTCTTGTCAGCTCAGTGAGGCAGCTATTATTCCTTCATAAGGGAAAAAAGCTTATTAATTATCGCCTCTGTCCAATCTCCACTACTTGGCGAAGGTGATCCAAAAGGTCATGTCTGAACAACCGTAATTTTATGATTTTTAAAAAATTACTTGAATGAGAAATTTCAGTCAAGCCTTAAGCAGCAAGTCATTGCATTTAGGGCTGTAGTGACTAATTCTTGATTGGGTTCTCTTTTAGTCTGAATAATGTTGATGGCTTCTTTTGATCAATGGAAGGCCATTTAAAATTCACCTTTAAATATAAATTGACCCAAGCGCTATATTTTGCATATCTATTAAATTTATTTTAAAAAAACCTCTTAAGTAGGGAAAGCAGCAGGACCACAAAGGTAAGAATGTGCCACATGGAAAACTCTAAGCCATGACCAAAGGATGTTGGAATTTGTTTCTAAGAGTAGAAGGGAAGCAGTGAAGCAGGAGATAAGGCATCCTTTCCTACTGATTTCAGTCTAACTAGCTCAAGAGAACTGTGTATCTTTAGTTGGCCAAAGCTAATTCAGGAAGGTGAATCTGAGGTTTATGATAGGCCAATATGAGTGGATAGTGATTAGACTGCTGGGTTGGAATAATGTCAGATTCTTGAAGTGCAGTGGAACTACCATTAATTAGGAAGCCCCCCTATTTGAATCTCACCCCTGCCATGGACTCACTTAATTGGCCTTAGGCAAGTCACTCTCTGCTTCATCCCTACATTTGTAATAATATGCTGGAAGTGCTAAAGCACTGCTTGCTAGGTTTTTAATTAATAAATTTAAAATGCTTTAATCCCACTTTTTCCTTAAAAAGCACCCAAAATGGCTAGCCATAGCACTAAATTAAAGCAATACAATATCATTAAAATAGACAAGGAGTATATAAATTCCAGTCATTATACTGATCTTCCTATCCTACTTTAGCCTTCAACTCCCTGTTCCTTGCATGTCTCATCTTTCTAGAATGTAAACCTGAAGGTAGGTCCTTTTTCTCTCTTTAGAGTTATAAGCTCCCCCCCCCCCCCGAGATTATTGTTAAAAAAGCAGAGTATAGGAAATACATCAATAGCAGCCAATAACGAAAAACAGCTGAGATAACACCATCATATTAGACACCCCCAGAATGTCTTCTTAAAAAGTTCTGGCTTACACATTTCCCTAAAAATCACAGGGGAAAAATGTCATCTTTGCAGACTTTGGAAGCTGATTCAACACACTGAAGGCTACTCTGTGTTGTAATAGAAGCAACTTAGAATGCCTGGACATTGGGGAGGTGCTATTTTTCTCTTTACTTTAGAAGCAAACTGTATTTGTGTGATGCTTCTCTTGGTCTCAGTTAGAAGATTTTATCTGACATCTCCTCCCCTTTCTGTGCTCTTTGTTCTTTTATTGATCTGGCAAAAAGCAAGACTCTTATTCAGAGCTCTCCTGTGCAAGCTTGCAAGAAACACACCGATACCCCCACTCATATGCAGTTGGATTAGCTGGCCACTTCTAGTAGGAAATAAGATTATATAGATTTGGTTTCTATGTTTTCTTTTGCTCTTACATGAATGCAAGTGAATACATTTCAATAAAAATAAGTTTTATCTATTGCAATATGTTGGTATGCACGTCTCTCCCTGCTGCTCTGTAAATACTAAACTTTAAGCTGCAAGGATGCCTACAGTTCCCGACAAACCTTTAGGTAAGAGAACATGAGTTGAATCTAGGTTTTTCGTCTCGTGTGTTTTGAGTCTTAGATGCAGGGGAAATAAAAGTGGGCTTCTGGCAAAGTATAGTCATCAAGTCTATGGAGGAACACAATATTGACTAGGTTCCCAGAATACAAGTGTTGGAGTATTTTATCGTTGGGTCTAGGCTCAGAACAGGCCACATCTCTGTTCAAGGTTTCTGCCATTCAAAGCATTTGTTTGGTGTAAAGCCGGAAGTCATCCATGGGAGAAGCAGTTTCCCTCTCTCATCTGGAGATGGTTCAGATAGTAGAATTGAACTCTGCTCTTCCAGGTAGGGTTCTGGGTCTGGATCAAGTAAATGAAGGACAATGGATGATCTCAGAACGGAGTACCATCAATGGTGCACTCTATGCTGTGTAAGATTCTGCTCTGTAGGATTCACTCCAGTTGACTCCCAAGGGTGGAGGTACTCCCTGATACCATGCTGAACATTTGCGTGCAAAGAAACTCTGGTGTGAACTTTGTTTATGCCCCTAAGAACTGTGTATGAGGGTTCTTGGGGTAACTTCCCTTCCTCTTCCAAGGAGTAGGTCAAGTGGGAACATGAGTGAGGAGAAGGGGTATGTGGAGTCTTCACTACTTTCCAGATCTCTGGTTTCCAGGTCTATGATCTGCATCCCATCAGAACTACTCCTGTGTTTGGAGTGCTTTGATTTAGATTTGGTCTTCTTTGGTCTTCTTGGAACCACCCAGAAACTCTGGAGTTGGCCCTTCAGTTCCCTTGGATCTATGCCCCACTGGGCTCAAAGCCAGATACTACTACTACTACTACTACTACTACTACTACTACTACTACTACTACTACTACTACTACAACATTCAATTTATATACCGCCCTTCAGGACAACTTAACGCCCACTCAGAGCGGTTTACAAAGTATGTTATTATTATCCCCACAACAATAATCACCCTGTGAGGTGGGTGGGGCTGAGAGAGCTCCTAGAAGTTGTGACTGACCCAAGGTCTCCCAGCTGGCTTCAAGTGGAGGAGTGGGGAATCAAACCCAGTTCTCCAGATTAGAGTCCCATACTCTTAACCACTACACCAAACTGGCCCTCCATAAAGGCGGGAGTCATAGGTGAGGTTTGTACCATCCGATTTGGTGGCTTTCTACATTTCAACCACTGTTGAATCCAGGGAGCTGTTGAAGTTGATGAGCATGGAGTGCTTGAAGCTCAGTGTTGTCAGATCTGTGACAGTGCTGGATCTGAGGGGCTTGGGGTCCGATAGTTGGGTCAGAGATGGACTTTGATCTAATGACCTTGGTGCACTCTAAGTAGAGCAATATTTCCAGATCCAAGATGCTGCAGTTGGATCCGAGGGACTTGGAGCCTCTGAGGGCACAACAGCTGGTAGTGTCAGATCTGGTCAATCAGCAAGCTCCGCAAGGGTAGAGAACTTGGTCAATTTATCAGACAGACTAGTCGCAGCCAAAAATGCCACTCTCATAAAATGGCCTTGAGTCTAGTAGTTCTTTCTGCTCTGGCCTTAAGAATTAAGCTCTGACAATGTTTGTTCAAGCTAACATTATGCGCCTCTTCAAACAGACAAGGCAAAGAGTATGCCTGTCCATTTTCGTCTTTATATTGCACTGAGTGCATTTTTAAATAAGGATTTTTCAGCTATTCTCTCTCTCTCTCTCTCTCTCTCTCTCTCTCTGTTTTTTTTTTAAATTTTAAGGCAAAGAATGAAACAATAGATTAATACCAGCTTTCCGTTATAGCGATTTTTCGCTCAATTGCTATGGCAAGGCCACACCTCCTTTGATGCCAGCAATTGGTCAATGTTGTTCTTTGCCATTTTTCGAGATATCCATTGGACCATTTTTCTGGCAGGAAAATTTGAAATGATATTTAAGGTGGGGGCGATCCAAACTCTCTTTGTTGGGTGTTAGAGGCAGATGTTGGTCACCACCACGGCTCTGAGATTTTTTTTTTCATTGCAGGACGTTGGTGGGACAGAGGTGTTCACATGGCCAATTACCACAGACTACTGTGTTACTGCTCAACTGTGATTATAGGATAGTGATTTTTCACTATACTGATAATTTCAATATTTTTTTAAAAAACCTGGAAGGAGTCAACCTTTGCAGCCACAGAAATTACCTAGGCTCTCCTTCAGCAGTAAAACATAATTCACTGAAATAAAAATGACGCCCCCCCTTCCCCGATGCCTCCACAGGGATTTTTCAATGCCCTAAACCACTTGTGGGTGATCTTCATGAATGGGATTGTGCAATAGTGCTAGGAATGCCCCCCTTAAAAAATAATAAACAGGACGGGGGTGCGGGCATGCCTCAGACAGAGTTGGAACCATAAGAATTGCTTTGCAAAGAGGGATGGTGTTCCGGAAAGGCAAGAAACAAGGAAGTGGGGGTGGTTAAAAGGGGGTGGTCTCTTTGTGAACCGCTTCTATTTGTTCACATCCATGGTGAGAACTGCACAAGAGAAGCGTTGGAAAGCATGACAAACTCGTCTGAGGCGCAGCGCAACGGATGCGAAAGAATGACAGGATTGAGGTGAGAGTTTGTGAACAGCCCTCTGAGAAGCACATAAATGGCGGGAAAATAGCGGCAAACTTGAGCCGTGTGGATTCGGCCCACCTTCTGCCATTTGGACTAGCTACAGCCCTGAGGGTATTTACCAAATGTATAGCTGTACTAATTGGTCACCTGAGAACTAGGGGTAGTTCAATTTACCTTTATCTGGATGACTGGTTGATTTCTGCTCATTCAAATAGGCCTTACAGGAGCACATAAACCTGGCTCTTGAGATGTGCCAATGTTCTGAAAATTCAGATGTTTCTTGGACTGATGATCACAACAATGGTGGCGATCCCCCTAGCAAGACTGCATATGAGGGGCTTACAACTACAGTTTCTATCTATCCACAAACTCTCTATACACTTACAGAACAGAAAGTATTCTATTCCCAGAGTGGTAGTTAAATTGCTGCACTGGTGATTGCTAGATCCCCATCTATTTAGAGGGGTTCAGTTTGGTTCTCCAAAAATTGAGGCCACAGTTACTACCTTTGATGGAAGGCTGGGAGCACACTGTAACCATCTCACAACCCACTGTACATGGTAGAAGGGTGAGAGAAGTTTACATATCAATATATTAGAAATGAGAGCAGTCCATTACACTCTTATCTCCTTCGCACATATCGTACAAAACAAAGACGTTCAAATACTTATGGACAATTGTCCCACCATGTTTTACATAAACAAGCAGGGAGGCACTTCTTCCAGGAGTCTTTGGAATTCATGCTGATCTGAGATTAGGCAATGTGACACAATGTCGCCCTCCATGCCATCCACATTCCATGGATAGCCAATCTTATGGCAGACAGAGCAGGCTAGGATTTTCCATTCAGAAGTAGTCACTGAAAGAGTCATGCATTCGGCTGATTTCCCAACAATGGGGATTCCTTGACATAGACCTGTTTGCAGCAGAAGATAACAGAAAGGCTCTGTTGTGCTGTTCCAGAGGAGGAATGGACTCAGGGTCCCTGGGAAATGCTTTTCAGCTAACTTGGGTCAAATTACCTGTTTTACACCTTCCCACTCATACCCCTCATAACTCGCACCATCAGCAAAATACAGATGGAAAAGGCAGATTGTATAGTAATAGCACCATTTTGGTCATCTCAAGCATCATTTCATAGGTTGTTTCTGTTGGCCAAGGGCAACTTTCAACACTTACCATTGGTAACAGGGCTCCTAATATACTGAAGGGTGAGGTACCACTGCATAACCAGGCTCAGATTGATGGCATGGCTGATTCTGCTGTAAGTGGTCTCCCTCAGGAGGTAACAGAAGTTATATTGAATGCTAAAAAGCCTAGTACTAGGAGATCTTATGCCCATAAATGGGATAAGTGTGTAGGATGGTCCAAGAGGAGAGACCTTGATCTGCAGACGTGCCTGTTATGCCTCTGTTCTGAAATATCTTTTGAGTCTTAAACATGCTGGGCTTTCTTGATCTTCCATCAAGGTGTATCTGGCTGCAATTTCAGCATTTCACTCCCTGGTGGACAAAAAAGAGCTTTTTTCACATTATAAGTCTAAACTGTTTCTGAAAAGTCTTCAGAACATGTTTCATCCAGCAGCTCAAATAGTACCTCCGTGGTCATTGCAACTGGAATCAGTAAGACTGATGACTAAGCTATTTGAGCCCTTGGCCACTTGTCTCTCAAGACTCTTTTCAATTAAAGTAGCATTCCTGATAGCCATTACCTCTGCCAGTAGAGTAAGTGAATTAGCAGCATTACATATAGGTTCCACTTTCCTAAAGACCTATGCAGGAAAATTGGTACTAAAACCTAGCTTGGAATTCTTATTGAAGGTGGTTTCCGAATTTCACCACTCACTAAAGATAGTACTGCCTATATTTTTCCCTTCTTTAATGTCCAAAGTAGAGAGGACACTCCATACTTGGAGTGTGAGGAGGGCTATACTCTTTTATTTAAACTGTACAGCATCATTTAGATCTGATGTCCAACTTCTTGTTTGTCATGCAGGACCAAATAAGGGTAAATAAGCCACCCGAGAGGTGGTCAAGTGCTGCCTGCCTCCCTTACTTCCCCTGCAGTCCATGGTCTCCAGTCATGGGGGCAGCCACCAGGGTGAGGTGGGTTTCATTGGTGGCCGCCCCCTTCTTGAGGGCCCGGGAGGCAGTCAGGAACCCGCTGCTCTTCCTTCCCTTGGGGGTTACAGGCTTCTGTAGTGGGGAGTGGGAGCAGTCACCAAGATGAGGTGCCTTTTGTCTGTGGCCTCCTTCTCCTCATGGGCCAAGGAGGTGGTCAGGAGCCTGCTGCCCTTTCTTCCTTCCCCCAGGGGTGATGGGCTCCTGTACTGAGGTGTGGCCCCAACACCCCCCTTGTGACTGGGGGGGTGGCCACCATGTTGGTGAGGTAGGTTTTGTCGATGGCCACCCCCTCCTTGTGGGCTTAGGAAGCAGTCAGGTGTCTGCCACCCTTCCTTCCCCCAAAGGTGATGGACTCCTGTAATGGGGGTGGGGTGGCCCTCAACCCCCCTTGTGACTGGGAGCAGGCCACTGTGTTGGTGAGGTGGGATTCGTCGGTGGCCACCCCCTCCGTGCAGGCCTGGGAAGTAGTCAGGGGCCTGCCACCCTTCCTTCCCCTGAAGGTGATGGACTCCTGAAGTAGGGAGTGAGGAAGCCCCAACACCCCCCTTTGTGAGTGGGGGTGGCTACTTCATTGGTGAGGCAGGATTCATTGGTGGCTGCTCCCTCCTTGCAGGCCCAGGAGGTAGTAGGGGCCTGCCACCTTTCCTTCCCCTGGGGCGATGAGGTAGCCCCCAACACTCCTCCGTTGTGACTAGGGGGCAGCTACCGCATTGGTGAGGTGGGTTCTGTTGGTGGCTACCCCCTTCTCGTGGGCCTGGGAGGCAGTAAGGGGCCTGCTGCCCTTCCTTCCCCTGGGGCAATGGGGTCCTGTAGTGGGGGATGGGGTGGCCCTAATGCCCCCCTTGTGACTGGTGGCTGGCCACTGTGTAGGTGAGGTAGGATTTGTTGGTGGCCACCCCCTCCTCACAGGCCTGGGAAGCAGTCAGGTGTCTGCCACCCTTCCTTCCCTCGAGGGTGATGGACTCCTGAGGTAGGGGTGAGGAAGCCCCAACAACCCCCCCCTTTGTGATTGGGAGCAGACACTGCATTGGTGAGAAGGGTTTTGTCGGTGGCTGCCCCCTCCTTGAGGGCCCGAGAGGTGTTCAGAGGCCTGCTGCCTTTCCTTCCATTGGGGGCGACGGGCTTTAATAGTGGGCGGTAGGGTGGCCCTGCGGCCACCATGTTGGTGAAGAGGGTTTTGTTGGTGGCTACCCTCACAAGCCTGGGAGGCGGTCAGGGGCCTGCAGCCCTTCCTTCCTCCAGGTTGACGGGCTCCTGTAGTGGGGGGTGGGAGCAGCCCCTAATACCCCTCTTTGTGACAGGGGGGCTGCCACCATATTGATGAGGTGTCTTTTGTTGGTAGCCACCCCCTCCTTGAGGGCCCAGGAGGCGTTCAGGGGCCCTCTGCCTTTCCTTCCCCTGGGGGAAATGGGCTTTAGTAGTGGGGGGTAGGGTGGCCCCACAGCTGCCACGTTGGTGAAGTGAGTTTTGTCAGTGACTGCCCCCTACTCATGGACCCAGGAAGGTGCCTTCCCCACACCTGGGGGAAGGAGACTTGTGCTCCCCTATTTGGAATGACCCTTCCCCATGCCTGGGGAAAGGAGATGGGTTCTTCAGATGGTGATCACCCCTTTCTCACGTGCCCAGGATCAGCTTGATAGTTAACCACATGAACCTCCATGAATTCCTTCCCGAATTTCTAAATCTAGATAGAGAAGTGGCCTATTTACCTTTATTTGGTCCTGCATGATGAACAAAAAGTTGGACATCAGATCTAAATGATGCTGTACAAGTGCCTTCCACACACCTGGGGAAAGGAGACTTAGGCTCTCCTATTCGGACGGTCACTAAGAAAAGACATCTTGCTGATGTGGTGGCCACAAGGGAATGGAATGTCTGCCTTCAGAAGGTACCTTCCCCACACCTGGAGGAAGGAGATGTGGGCTCCCCCGTTCGGATGGACCCTTCCCCACAGGGGTAGGACTAGTGCATCTGCCCCCATGGATGTGGATTAAAGGAGCCTCCTCTAAGAAGGAGTGGGTGTCACAGACAGAACCCACCTTGCCAATGGGGTACCTTTTATGGAAAGGATACCTTCCTCACCATTGGAAAAAGGTGATTAAAAGTTCCCTGAAGTGGTGGGGGGGGGCGCTACCCCGGTATGGAACATGGATGTGGATGAAAGGAGGACTCCTATTAAAGTCCCCTTTGGGGGGGGGTGCCACCTCTCCTCTGGGAACATGAAGACACCCATAGGCAACGGAGACGGAAAGACTCCCACAGGCAAAACCCACCTTGGTGTTGACAAAAGAGAATGGATGGATGCCTTCCCCACTGATATCTGTCCCCAATGGTCTGTGGCAAAGCAATCCGCAGGGGCCGAGACTAGCGTGTCTTTCGGTGGATGGTGAGGGACAGTTGCTCAAAATAAGAACCTTTCCCACCTCCCATCAACCAAAACTCACCTCACCAATGTGATGCCCACAATGGAAAGGGAATGGATGGATGCCTTCCCCACGTTTGGGGAAGGAAATTTTAATTCCCCTTGCAGGGGGGTCCTATTATCTCCACAAACACATGATCGAGACATGATGCCTCACCAATTGAGACGAGGTGGCCATAGGAACCCATCTCACTGATGGGGTGGCTGCGACAGAACAGAAGGGAAATGAATGCCTTCCCCTCTGTGGGGAAGGTGACTCTAGGAGCTCTTTTGGGAGTGGGGGGACCCCACCACCCCTGGGGGATGTGACATTGATGAAAGCCCATCCTCTCATGAGTTGCCACAACAATCAGAAATCTATCATCCCAAAGGGGTATCTGTGAGGTAAGCCTTCTTCAAGGCACATAAATTTCCCCTTGATGGAGGCTTTTTAGTACAGAGTAAATGGGAGGTGGGATACAGTAGACCGGTGGCAACCAGAACCCACCGCACCACTGTGGTGGCCATGAGGGGATCCTTCCCCACCCCTGAGGAAGCAGAATGACATGTCCCTTAAGGGGGTGTGGGTTTGCGCTGTGTGAGGAAGCCTGTGAAAGCCAAAAACCATCTCACTGATGGGGAAGGGAATGGATGCCTTCCCCACCTTTGGGGCAGGTGAGTCTACATCCACCTGATAGGAGAGAAGGAGAAGGAAGGACACTTCCCCTGTTGAGAAGAGGTGGCCATTGTCAGAACCCAGCTCTAGTACGGGGTTGCTGAGACGGAATGGAAAGGAAGGGATGGATGCCTTCCCCAACATCGAGAAAGGTGATTCAAAGGCTCCTTGAGAAGGGAGCCTGTACCCATGTAAAAAATATGATGGTGATGGATGGATCCCCCCCCCTTCGGTTTGGAAGATGTGGCCATTGGCAGAACCCACCTGTCCGACTGGGTGGCTGTGATGGAATGGAAGGGAAAGGAAGGGTACCTTCCCCAAGTAACCTGCCTCAAAGGGTTGTTGTGAGGACAACATGCAGAAGAGCAGCAGTCACACACACCCCTCCAAGAGAAATCCTAGCCAGAGTTTCTCCAGTTTAAGAAAGGGCAAGGACAGCTGACGAAAGGGGTAGGCTGTCATTCTACATACAATTCATGTTCTGCAACAGGAATCCACCTCACCAACGGTGTGGCTGCACATTGGCCTTGATTGCTACCCAGGCCAGGAGCTCACAACCAGATACAGCTGTTAGAATTCCCGACTCCCAGCAAGGTGATGGAGACCAATGTATGGCTCACCTATTGAGAAGATGTGTGTACCAGCAACACCTACCTTACTCATGTGGTGCTCATGATGGAACAGAATGGAATGGATGCCTTCCACACCAAGATCTCCCCAATGGTCTCTGAGGTACTGCATGCCCAATGGGATATTGCCAAGGGGTGTACCCATATCCATGAGGGGAGCCTTCCAACTGCAAGGAATTTGGCATACTCCCAAACCCACCTCACTGAATGGGTGGCCATGAGGGAGGCCTTCCCCACCCCTGGTGGGGAACACGCAAGTGACGAAGAGAACTGTGATTCTCGAAAGCTTATGCTACAGTAAAGTTGGTTAGTCTTAAAGGTGCTACTGGACTCTTTTTGATTTTGCTACTACAGACTAACTCAGCTAACTCCTCTGGATCTATGACCTGGGGAAGAAGACTCTCTCCCTCCCCCTTGCACGTGCGTTCTCATAGAGCATAGGGAGGGGACGATGCTCAACTCAGGACAACAAAGTCCCACTGCTGGAGAAGACAGAAAGGCACGAACAGGAAAGCACCCTCCCTCAAGGAAAGAACAGCGGACACTGGCAGCCATAACACACCACACTGACATGGTGGCCATGAGAGAAGAGGAGGTCGGTGGTGTCCTGAAAGGTCCTCAGGACACGGACTATTTTGGAGAGGGATAGTAGCCAGCCCGTGGCACTAATGCTGAGCCACTGAGTCTTGCAGAGTGTTTTTCTGAGCGTTGACCTATCTCACTGACATGGGAGATGTGAGGGAAGCCTTCCACTGTCAGATCTATGGGAACTGCTGCTAAAATTGCCTGGGAGAGGGCTTTGCACCTGGAGGTGATTTGGTACAGCATCCAGACTATATCTCCCCAACAGTCTCTGGCAGTGTAAACCTTAGAGACCAAGAAGGCTAGTGTGTCTGCTGGAAGCTGCGTGGGAAGGGCAAATAATCCCACAGAAATCTGATCTAGGCCCAATGCATCACCCAGAGAGACCCACCAGGATGCAACCTTCAGCAGGGGCTGCTGACATACCATGGGCAGGTGTATGTTCATCCTGGGGCTCTATGAGGGAAGGCACTCCGACTCACCCATGATGCCTTACTTGCAGGCCATTTTGGGAGATACAAGACCCTGCATCTCGTATCCCGGGACTTCTGGTGGCCCTGCATGCAAGGAGAAGTCTTCCGTTATGTACAGTCCTGTGAAACATGTCGATGAGCCAAAGATCTTCCAGGGAGGCCCGCAGGTCTGCTACACCCACTCCCCACACTGGATGGGCCCTGGGAGACAGTGTCCCTTGACTTCATTACGGACTTACCCCCATCCAAGAGTCACACCTGCATCACCGTGATAGTAGACCTCTTCACCAAGATGGCCCAGTTTGTGCCCTGCCCTGCACCACCCACAGCTAAGGAACTGGCTTACCTCTCTGTACACCATGTTTTCCAGCTCCATGGAATCCCAAAGCATCTGATATCAGATTGGGGAGTGCAATTCACTTCCCACTTCTGGAAAGCTCTGCAGACCCTCCTTGGGACCAAGGTCCACTTGTCCTCAGCTCATCACTTGCAGTCAGATGGGCAGACGGAGTGAACCATTGCTACACTGGAACAGTTCCTGCACTGCTACAGCAATTACCAGCAGGATAACTGGGTGGACCTACTCGCCATGGCAGAATTCACTTACAATAATTCGGTCCATGCCTCAACTCGGCAGACACCATTCATGGCCACCTACGGATGTCATCCGTGCCATTTCCCACAGACCACAGCCAGCTGGTCAGTTCACTCAGCTGACACCTTTGTTTAGGAACTACAGGCCCTACACCAGGTCCTGCGGGAACTTCTGGAACGGGCTAAGTAGGCCCACAAAACAACGGTGGACTGCCGAAGGTGGGAAGGAGAGCCCTTACAAGTGGGGGACTTGGTGTGGCTTTCTACTCAGTACTTCCGGTTGCAGCGGCCCTCCCACAAGTTGGATCATCAGTTCATCAGGCCCGACTGGATTACAGTGCAGATCAATCCTGTGGCATACTGTCTGGACCTCCTGCCAACACTCTGGATCCATCCTGTCTTTCATCGGTCTCTGCTCACCCCTGTGGCACTTCCCCATCCATTCTGTGAACCTGTGCCACCTCCTCCTCCAGTCTTAGTGGATGGGCAGAAAGAATATGAAGTAGAGTGACTCGTGGATTCCTGCTGGCATCGAAGGCAGCCTGCAATATCTAGTAGAATGGAAGGGATATGGGCCAGAGGATAGATCATGGGAACCGGCTGGGAATCTCCATGCACCCCGACTTATTCATCAGTTTCACCAGGCATACCCCACCAAACTGGGCCCCTCAAGGGGAGGGGGCCTTGGGAGGAGGGATAGTGTCATGAGTCAGCCTTGCCCTGACGTGCTCCAGCCTCACTCTACCACCCTGCCACTCGCCTCAGAGTCCTCCTCAGAAGATGAAGAGCTGGAGGAGCCAGCAGGGTCTACTCTGGAGCCAGCTGTAGCTCCAGAGGAAACACAGGAAGAGCAGCCAGGAACCTCTGAGAAGGCAGTTGTGAAGGAAGACTCCTACACAGCTAAGGAGAAACCTGAACCAGCTGAGAGAAAGAAGAACAAGGCAAAAGCAGCTGTGTGGGAACGACGCAAGAGTGCTCGTTTACAGGCACAGCACACAGCAAGGCTATCAGAGGAAGACACAACACCTGCACCTAGTTAGGAGAAGCATATAAGGCAGATGCTGGGCAGTATCCAGTGTGGAAGCAGCTTTGCTCATTGCTCTCTGCTGCCAGTAGCTCTGTGCCTTGTGCCTTGTGCCTTGTGCCTTGTGCCTTGTGCCTTGTGCCTTGTGCCTTGTGCCTTGTGCCTTGTGCCTTGTGCCTTGTGCCTTGTGCCTTGTGCCTTGTGCCTTGTGCCTTGTGCCTTGTGCCTTGTGCCTTGCCCTGCCTGGAACTGACTTATTGGACTCTGACCTTGGCCTGTTTCCTGAACTCTCCGTCCTGCCTGCTCCCTTGTCTGATTGACTTATTGGATTCTGACCTCAGTCTGTCTCCTGGACTCTCCATCTTGTCTGCCCCCCTGTCTGCCTGGTTCCTTGGCTCTGCCCTTTGGCTGAACTCTTGGACTTCCTGTGCCTGCTCTACTGGTGAGCCGCCTGCCTGCCTGGCACCTGGAACAGGCGCTCTCACCTCAGACATGACATTCATGGCCACGGATGGTAGATCCAGGCAGATGGCAGCTTTACATGCCCAGTACTCTAGGGCATTGGAATCAGGGGAGTTGGGGGGCTCAACCAAGTTCTCTTGCACCATCACCTCTGCTGAGTCCTCCACGAGGGCAATCCTTTCATTCCTGATGCCAGCAACTTCCCAGTTTAACTCCGAGGACCAGTAGCGGGGGTTATCCCTGTTAGGTGGGCTCTCATGGCCTGGGACACTGGGCTCATCTGTTACCTCCTCCTCCTCTACCTCCTCCTGCTCCTCCACCACCAACCCCTCTTCCATGCCCTTTTCCCTCTGGCCACATCTTTTCTCCTGAAACCTGTGTACCTCTCTGCAGAGCTCCTTCTTCCAGCACTGTAGCTCACATTGGTGTATGGCAACAACACCCTTTACAATGGGGTCGCACATCCAGGCCATTCTGTACATCCACTGTTTGCAAACAGGATGCAGGCAGGTGGCCACACCTGCTTGCAACCTCCTCACCAAGTCTCTGACAATGAGGAGAAGAGCTTCCCTCTGCTCCAGTTCTTTGGCCTGCACCTGGTCCAGCCAGTGGACCAGGAGGATGGTTTGCCCCAGGCTGGACTTGTAGGAGCAGAGGTCAGTAGTATCTAGAAACGGCTTCAGGACACAAGACTATTTGGGAGAGGACTAGCCAGTCCATGGAGCTGATGATGAGCACACTTCTTGCATGAATAATGGGCATAGAGATCATGATGTCCCTTAACACATGTTTTTGCTCCACCAGACACACTATCATCAGATAGATGGAGTTCCAATGGGTGGGCATGTCCTGGAAGAGCTGGTGCTCAGATTCCCCCTCCCTCTGCTTCTTGTGCAGCTAGCGGGAAGACTTAATGCTGCGTGAAAAGTGGGCATCAAGACGACGAAAGCTGTTCAGCAAGTTGCATATTTCTTTGATCATGCTGAGAATGTTCTTCCCAGTCTGATCCGCATCCATCCCCCACGCCTGGAGCAGAATTTGGTGCCAGGGGTGGCTCCTCCTCCCGGGGCCCTAAGTTTCCCATGGTGCTCTGGAGGTCCTCTGGTTGCCACCAGTGGGCAGTGATGGCAAGGTAGCTATGATGATGGCTGCTTCACAGCTGGAACCCCTGCTGGATGGTTCTAATTGAGGCAACATGCTCTGGTGATGCCTATGCAGATACCTATGGAGGACACAGGTGATTGGGGTCCAAGCCCCTATGCACCAGGGCATTACAGGGCCAGTAATGCACCGAACAGGAGTCATTGGGAAAGGTTAGGAAGTGCTGCCAATGTCTGGGACTGAAACGGCAACCTGGAGTTGATGGTTTGGGAGGAGGATGGAGCCTTAACTGCTGAGGTGTGGGGCTGGACCAAGAAGATGGAGTATAGGCAAGGGCAGCCCCAAGAAGTTGGGATGTGGAGGTGTTGAGTGTTTCTCCAAGGCCCCCTGATGCACCCTGAGATCCCTCCTCAAAAGGTTTTAGCAGCTGCTCTTCTTCTGGCAATGCTTAGAGCTCTCCTGACTATTCCTTGATCCCCAAAAGCAGATCTGTAGAAAGAGGCTTTGCCTCTGAGACCTCCCAAGTCCCTAGTACTGCTGGTGCTGGGCACTGATGGGCAACCAGGACAACTTTGGCACTTCTTCCCCCCAATGCCAATCCTTCCTCCTTGTTCCAACTCTCATGGTCCTATAAGAAAAGCCCTCAGCTGAGGAACCCCCTGAGCTTGGTCCCAAAACCTTACTGCAGCCCTGAAATTGGATTGGGGTCGAGCCCAACACCACAAAAAAGAGTTGAAAGGAAAAAAAATGAGACAGAAGAGTAAGCCTTGAGCCGAAGAAACCCAATAAGCTTGGTACCAGAGCCTGACTGCAACCTTGAGACTGGGTTGGGGCAGAGCCCTAAGCTAGCCCCACAATAAAATGAGAACTGAAAGGGGAAAAAATGAGACAGAAGAGTGAGCCCTCAGCCAAGGAAACCCAATAAGCTTGCACCCAGAGACTGACTGCATCTCTGAGACTGGGTTGAGGCAGAGCACTGACCCAACACCACAAATAAGAATTGAAAAGAAAAAAATGAAACAGACGAGTGAATCCTCAAGGATTCACTCTTATCCTCAAGAATAAGCTTGGTCCCAGGGCCTGACTGCAACCCCGAGACTCGGTTGGAGCAGAGCCCTAGGCTAGCCCACCACTCTACAAGCAAATAAGAATTGAAATAAAAAATATTAAACAGAAAAGTGAGCCCTCAGCCAAGGAAACCCAATAAGCTTGCTCTCACCTAGAGCCTTGCTGCAGCAAAAGCCCCAAGCCTCTCTCTGGTGCAGTCCAAAAAACCCTCCCGCAACAAGCAGTTCCTCAGAGTCGGTAACCAGCTAGAAAGTGAAACCATGGTTCAGTGCTGGGTGTTATATATACTGCTTGCTGGGTGTTATATATACTATCAAGATTTTCAGGGCTAAGATTGGTGTGTTCCAAAGGCAACACAAGGTCTGCAGGCATCTCTCCTACATTGCCTAGGAAATGGATTGTTCAGCGCTGGGATGTCTGGTTTCATGGGTCAATGGACTGAAGATCCAGCCCTAAAGTCGTTGTGTCCATGAAAAAACACACGTCCCATGGCCTGCTGGGTTGTGAACGCCGAACCGGACTGTGCCAAATGTTGATCCGTTTTTTGGTCCGTGCCCTAGTTACTATTAATATTGGTTAATTTTGGTATGGAGGCTGGACCAATAAATTGAACTATGTTATTTCATATATTTTACTGCTGAACTCACTTTACTGAAAACAAGAATCGGGACTAAAATCTCATGAGCCCTAGTGTTTAAGTATTCCTGTTTATTGGGAAAGGGGAAAAAAACCCTTTATTCGTTGTTTTCACATATGCTCATTCATGTTCACAAAAAAAGATTGTATACAACACGTGTTTAATACTTGGACATTGTCTGGCACAACAAAACTGGGCAATTCAAACAGGAGACTTTGTTCATAGATGTAAGAACTACTTAATAGTTTTCATCTGGCACGAGCACTTACCAGGTGCATCATAGGGTGTGCTGTATTTTCTTCCTAGTTGAATGGACATCTTTTGTGAACTTCAATGAGCAGTTAGCATTTGCTTTGGTAGCAGTCAACCAGTCACAAATTTACGTGCAATAAATGAGCTTTTTCAGAGCTTCATTGTGTAAAGATCTTTGTATATTATGCCTTACGTATTTTGTATGAAATCTACTTTGTGAAAATGGAGTCTTACAAATCAAACTGCTGCTAGTTCATAAATCTCAAAAAGCCAAATAATGGAAAGCAAATGACAAATTGGTGACTAACAAAGCGACAACATGCCTGTGAGCTTGGAATACAAATTGTACAACTGCCAAGAAATTTGCATTTCCATGTTGTGAATCTGGAAAATTCACTGAGCAAAGAAACATTGCTTTGAATACTCGCTCAAGACTGTCGTTTTGTCAGGACCCTGTGATTTAGAAACACGTTGACTGCAATGTGAGTATCTTTTTCTGACTCTCAACCAAACTCCACAAGGCAATGGAGGCAGCCTGGAGCTGAGGGAACAGTCAGTACCTAACAAAGCTGAAGTTGGTTCCCAGTTCCCAGTTCCTTATTCACAGTTCCTAGTTCCTTATCTGCAGAGCTAAACACCATTATTTAAGCGGGAGCTGAGATGGCTTGAATGAGTATAGTGGCGGTGTCAGGACAAAGAGACAAGATCATCTTATACAGTGTTTATGAAAGCCTATGAGGTGGCTGTGAAGGCAGTGAAGAAGGAGTTCTATGCTGCCTCCATAGCATCCACAAGTTCACGCCCAGCAAAATTATTTCAAGTAGTTCAGTCTTTGGTCTCACTTTCCCAGGGAGACAGCCAAATTGATAATTCAGACACAAGCGGTGAGGCTTTTGCAAGTGTCAGGCTATGGATGACAGGCTCTCAAGCATAGGTGGGGAGTCACACACACATCCCTCCTCCCACAGTAAACAGAGATTTTGACTTTCTGTTTGGGTAGGTCTATTGTGTGGCCTTCTTTGTCATCCACAGAAACCAGTTGGTTTACTGTTATATGATATACATAGCCATCCACAAAGACCCACACCCTCCTAAGTCCATCGATATCAATGGCCTTTGAAGTGTATCTAGGATGGCACTGAGAGTGATGTAAATAGACTTCAACAGGGTAACTGTAAGGAGGGAAGCCAGCATAGTATAGCCGTCAGATCTCGGAAGGTAAGCAGGGTCAGTACTTGAATGGAGTGCCACCAAGGAAGACTCTGCAGAAGAAGGCAATGCACATCACCCCTGCTTTTCTCTTGCCTTGAAAGCCCCTTGCTGGAGTTGTCATAAGTCAGTTGTGACTTGACAGCACTTTATATACACAGGGTAACTGTAAAAGGTCTCCCTCATTCTCTAATGTTGGATGGCCACCATCTTATTCCTTCATATATTATTTTCCTTTCTTATTATGTTGTTTACTCAGCTTTCTGGAAAACTTGCTGATGACTTGCATGCCAAAATAGGATCTACTTCTGGAGCTTGGTCATTGCTTGTGCCTCTGCAACTATCCAATTCACAGATGAGCATCTGCAGTGGCATTCTGAATTAGCATTTTCCTGAAGGATAGCAACAATTTGATTATCTGAACATGCAGATTAGCACTCAGTTTTATGCATTTTGTGATACGGAAGATAATTTCAATGAGGAAAAAAATGGTTGTTATATGTCTGTATTTTTCTTGGGACTAAAGGCAGCTTACAAGTCATAATTAAAAACATTATAATTTAAAATAAAAAATAAACCCCGAAATAACTTTCAACAATTTCGTATTTCCAAGTATACAAGGAAGGATGGAGAAAGGAATTAAAATAAGGAAAGGTGCAGATAAGATGAGACAATGAATATGATTTTCTTTTTTTAGTTTTGCATTTGTACATCACACCCAATTTTATTTATACAAAATGCCTTGAGTGAAAAACTAACAGTAAAAGGGAAAACTGCTGATTAGGATCCCTTTCACCATCCAAAGACAAACTGGCTATTTGGCATTATTTGCTCACATTTTTCCAGACCTTTCTTGTTATGTTTCTTTGCAAAGTGCATATTCCTCAGGAATTTGCGATAACCCCTCTTCAGAGATTCATATCTATGTAATCTGAGCTTCTTAATGCCATTTCTGTGCCATTTGCGAGATTGATTGTGAGTGGTGTGCTTCTTAGACTTGGCCATAGCTTAAACCTGTGCTTCTGCAGCTGCTTGGGCTACAACCGGAAGAGCGAATATGATTTCTTCTTGATACAGTAATATTGATGTGACTTGAAAATGAAATGGATGAGAGTAATAGCAATCCCATGGCATTATTTCGTTAAAAAATCTATTTGCAAAGTAGAAAAGGATTATTTTAGAACAACACATATTTATTTTATTGACTTCATCTGGGTTGTAAAAATTTATGTTGATTTTGAGGAAATTCCTGATTTTTCCATTCATTTCTTTAAAGCCCGACCTGTAGGTGCAGGCCAGCCCTGGCAATCAGCAGGAGGGATGGGGGCAGTGACAAGGGAACATGGAGAAGGGGTGTGTATGTGACATCACCAACATCATAGCATAGTGGTTAAGTAGTTAGGCTGTGAATCAGCACTCTGCTGGTTTGAATCCCTTGAGCTCAGTAGGTGGCCTTGTGTAAGCCACTCCTCTCAGCTCCAGCTTCAGAGCTGTATTGTGGGGATAATGATAACACTGACATTGTTCACTGCTCTGAGTAAGGCACTAATCTGTCTAGAAGAGCAGTATATAAGCACAGTTATTATTATGTCACTTCCAGATGACATAGCTCTAGGAATTGCAAGGAACACTTTGGTCTGCATTAAGAAGTGAGGAAAACTGCCACTCTCTTGGTCTTCTTCAGACTATGCAAACCTGAATTTTCAGGCAATAGGGTGGTGCTTGAAGGAATTGGTTCAGAGAAATGCTTTGGTAAATGGATAGGGCCTGTAAACTATACTACTAGGTACTGTATGTTGATGTGTAGTTTCCACGTTGTTTAATCTGTCACATTGAATTACTTATGTTTTGTTTCAGCAGTGTTTCATCTCTATATTCCTGTATTTGAATTTATGCTTCTTTTCAAATTTCTGCAATGCATACCCTGTTGTTTTTGTTTATTGAATGTTCCGGCTGTTGATTGTATTGACTTAACACTGTGTAATCCACCTTGAGTCTCAATGAGTAAGGCAGGCTATAAATTACATAAACATAATATATAAATATAATAAATGCCATAGAGTTTCTGGTGATACCTAGAGCTACCCTTTGCCATATCTGAGTTGTACCCAAAAGTGATGTGGCAATGTCAGTGCTGTCATCATTTTTAGTGTGGGGCAATGGGGTTTGCTTGTGGGAGGCCTCCCACCAGCCATAGAAGGAGGCCTTGCAAGCCTACCCTCCTGGAAATGTGACCAATCTACCTGGTTATGACCCTGATATTAATTTATAGTCAAGAGTTTTACTCTAGACAAATTTGAATTTCATTCAAGACCACCACCAGATAAGACCACCACCGGACTAGTAAGCAATACTAGTGATTTGCATGTTTTGCTGTTCTCACAAGGTTATACTAATATTCTTAGAGATGAACAGAAATAAGATGTTTAGCTGACACTCCTGATTTGTCTTTTACTACTGGGCTTCACTGCTGCCTTTGTTTCTTTTAGAGTATTCTTCAAAGCTTTCTTCTTCATAAAGCAGAGACAATAATGATGGAGCTGCTTTTAGGGGACAGTGCATGAAGATGTACATCAACAACAGTTCTAAAAATGCTCCATGCCTAAAAGGCTGCTTAGTTTGGGCTTTTCTTTAAAAAGTATCTTTTGTGAAAATACAAAATTATTGATGATAGCCACAGAAAGGTTAGCTAGTAAGAAAGATTATACAGAAAACATTTGCCTATTATGGCTTCCCCTGGGATTAATAGTTTTAGCATTTATTTTACTGAAGATCCTTCATTAAAATTATCCTGTGCTAGAACTTTCTGAAATGTCAAGCTGGATATGGGCCTGTGAAATGGCCTCATTTTCTAAAAGATTACAGCTGTAAAAAATAATTTTCTGTATACCTGGTCCAGGGAATGCTTTATGGTGAAAATAAAGTGCTTTTTTTTAGTAAGTAGCCAATACTTGGTCAGTATCATATCTAACTGTGCAAGTGGGGAACAATAATGTTCATTAACACTCATCCTAATTGTAGGGGCTGCTTTCTTATTTTTTCCAATCTACAATGGCATTCCTGTTAGATCTAACAAAGGGCTGTTTTTTAACATTTAAGATGATTTTCTGAACTATTCTTTAGAACAGGATACAAAGGCAACAGTCATAGTCCATTACTTGTCCCCAGTATTTGATATTTGATGGTATACTACCTTTAAGCAAATTACATGTGACATTATATTGTCGAAGGCTTTCACGGCCGGAGAACGATGGTCGTTGTGGGTTTTCCGGGCTGTATTGCCGTGGTCTTGGCATTGTAGTTCCTGACATTTCGCCAGCAGCTGTGGCTGGCATCTTCAGAGGTGTAGCACCAAAAGACCGAGGTCTCTCAGTGTCACAGTGTGGAAAAGATGTTGGCAGGTCATTTATATCTACTCAGGAGGGGTGGGGTTGAGCTGAGTCATCCTGTAAGAGTTTCCCAGGGTGTGGAATGCTAATGCAGGGAGGCTTCACTGTATCCTGATCTACAGGTAGGGTTGCCTGATCCAGGCTGAGAAATTCCTTAGAATTTGAGGGTGGGGTTTGAGGAGGAGAGGGGCCTCAGCCAGGCATAATGCCAGACTCCACTCTATAAAGCAACCATTTTCTTTAGGGGAACAGGACTCTCTAGTCTGGAAATGAGTTGTTCTAAGAGGTCTCCAGGCCCCATCTGGTAATTCGCAACTCCCTCTACATGTGTCCCTCCCAGTTCTTCTTTCCTTCTTTAAGGATAGAAGAAAAGGAGGAGAATAAAATAAATGCAGAATATGGGATTTTTGTCCTTTTTGTTTCTTGCTGGGGTTTAAGGGGCGTTTTCAATATGGGAAAGGCTGAAAACTCATTTCTTCCATTTCATAGCCCCAATACAACCATATATTTATTTCTATATCAACAGTCTTTGGCTTCTTACAGTTAAATTATATGTTGGGGGAATCACCAAAAGCCACACACAACTTCACTATCATAGCAAATGGCCTTAATAAACCCATTTTTAATTAATTTGTCCAATCCTTTTTCAAGCCCATCTAAGCTACTTATGGTTGTCATACCTTGTGACAGTGAATTCTGTAAGTCAATTATTCATTTTAGTTTGTCCTAACTACTGCCAATTAATTTCACTGGGATGTAGCATTGTAGATTTTTGTTTGTTTATTACGTTTGTATCTCTACTCCCCTTCCTCCAGGCGCCCCAAGCTAGCAAATATGTTCCTCCCTGTTCCATTTTATCCACATAACAACACTGTATAACAGGTTATGTTGACAGAGAGTGACTGGCCCCAGGTCACTCTGTGAGTTTTTTGGCCAAATGGGAACAGGAAATTGGGTCTCCCTCATCTCAATTGGGTCAGCTCTTAGGGGTGGGAAATTTTTTTCTCTCCATCTCTTCTGTCAACAAATGTGCCAAACGGGAATATGCTGGAATTGCCTCCAGGAAAAATAGAGTTTAGATGCTAATTAATCTTTTATTGTCTTCTTTGTTTTGTTAAATACAAGTGGCATCCCATTTCATTTTCTTTGGATACTTTATTTGGATACTTTCCCAATTTCTTTGGATACTTTTCCAAAACAGCACCTTATGTAGTTTAAGACAGATTAGGAAATAAATATTAAAATTAATATTAGTTTATTTCAATACTGCCGCTGCATATCAAGAAACTGACTTGCCTCAGTCTGCTTCTTGGTTCAGTTCAGGCTTTGGGTCTGACAGAAGACTGTAAAGTTATCATGACTCTGCAGTTTCAGAGCTGGGATTGAACTATGCAGGTACAATGAGGTCATAGATCAAGGTCTTGCACCTACATTGCAACATTCTAGCAAAGGACTTTGGGTGAGAGTACATGCATTGTCCTTGATTGGCTAATTGGGATCAGGCCAGTTGCTACAGTTTGGGATAAAACAAGGATCCTCATTCTAGCTTGCACCTCCCCGCCAACTCTTATTGTTTTTGGACTCTGTATGGTTGCTGAACGGATCTCTGTTACCTGCTTTTGTGTTCTGGACATGCTCACCTGGATTGGTGCCAGACCAGGATTTCTGTTTCTGAATTATGAGACTTTGGAACCTTGTTTGAATTCTTTTGGTTATGCCTGAAAGGTAACCTCGGTCTGACAGCACAGTCCTGAAGGGCAGGGGTGAAAGGAGTGAGCGGTGAAAGCTCCCCGGGAGCCAACTAGGAGTTATGCTGGCATATCCCACACTCATGCCAGCATAATCCCCCTATGCTGGTGCAGTGGCCTGGTGCTGCTCCGCCTTGGTCCTCTGCTGGCACCCAGACATAGCAGCTGGGTGTGGGCAAAATCAGGGAGTAAGTCCCTGCACTGGTGGAATGGAGTTTGGGCTGGGGACGGGGTGCAACTTAGTTGGCTCCCTAAGCCATTTTGGGCAGAGGAACACTGCCAGCAGTGGCTGAAAGTTACGCCATGAAAAACAACGGTGTAGCCTATAGGTACTCATTTTATGGGAAAAATCGATCCCCTCCCATGTCTGGCCCTGCCCAAGTTGCTCGGCGGAGCATAGGATGCCAACTAACATATGGATAAATCTGCTTGTGAACCTGTGGCAGCTGAGCCCCCTGCCTCTGCCTGAGAGCCCCCTGCCATGGGGACTTAGAGTATGAGGCGAGAGAAGATTCTTGCAATGGCTGGGCAATAGTGTACAGGGGAAATTTGTGAGAAATGGAGCGTGCTTTACATGTCCAGAATGTCTGATTAACAACTACCACCTGAGTTCCCTTGCACGTTACCTGTTTCCTGAGTCCCAGCTTGGGGAGGGGTGAGGGCACACCAGCAAGTAAGAAGGAGCTGGGAGCTGGCTGCTCCAGCTCACCCATTCTTACCAGCCACCCTTCTCCCCTCACCCTTGCACCCCAAAATTCTGGCCTCAGTGGTTGAGGTTTGCTGTGGGAGCAAAGCCCCTGCCCATGAACTGGCACAGCCCATGCCTATAACAGAGGCAGTCACCCAGAAAGCCTCATTCAACACAGCTATTTCGGGGGTCATCCAGCAGCCCATGTCAGTGCTCCATCCAAACTCCCTCGGCTTGGATCCCCCCTTGGTCAGAGGAGAAAGCATGACTTCAGGCTAGGGTAACTGGGTGCTTGCTTTCGTAACTCCCCCATGACCATGTGCATGAAACCCCATATCCTGCCTAGGATTAGAACCCCAAGCAGCCATGGGAGCAGAACAACCAGATGCAGATGAGGTGAACTTTCCCACCAGAGGAGCATCACTTGTCTGGTTTTTGGCAGTCAAACGGGAAAGTCTTCCTCCCAAAGATACACAGAAAACAGAGAGCCACCAGGCTCAAGGAAGAACACCAAGGGGCACCAATATGAAAACTTCCGTTGTTAATCCCAAATATCCATACAATAATATAATTCAATGTGAATGCAATACAAAATGAATGCAATACAAAGGGCCAATATAAGGCAAGATCAATACATCCGTAACGAGGCTTAAATAAGCCCATATGCCGGCAGTCCGTAAATAAGTCCAACCGGCTAAACCGGGGAAAGGCAGTCAACACAATGCATCTGCCAAACTGAATTGCAGAAAAAAAGGGTGTGGGCGACGAGTTGGGTCGACCTGTTCACTGCTCGTTTCAGAAGTACATTCTTCTTTCTTCAGGCCAAAATCTATGTGAACAAATCACAAAAGGAAAATTTTCACACCTCCCCAAATGTTTCAGCAAACAATATCTTCCCTGTATGAAACTTACTAACAAGGAACCGCTCTGCATCTTCCAGTTCAAGTCCTTAGAGTAAGTCTAACGAATCGTTGGGATAAGGGGTCTGAGCCCCTCCCATAATTTATACAAACGCTGTTCCAAATTAATTAAAGTGAAAGTCACCAAATTTCATATAAATTAAAGTGAAAGTCACCGAATCCGACTCTGCTGCAATTTTAATCACAAAAATACAATCAATGCAATAAATGCAATAAATACCTTAAAATGCACTGAGACTGAGACCTTTTTTTCTTACTACTTATGAATGCTAACACTATGTAAAAGTCCTTGCTGAATAAATGATGGTATCAAAACTATGGTGTGAAGAACGATCATAGAAAAGATGAATAGTCCAGTTCGTTGTTTAAACCACCAGGAGACACTGTGCGGAGGCGAAAAATCCAACGTGCCTCCGCTTGTAGTAAAAAACGGTTTGCATTACCAGGTTTGTTAACACTTTCCAGGACCGTAAAAACTAGTTCTCTCTCACTACTATGATGAGTCATAAAGTGCTGGGTGAGGGGAGCCTCCTCGTTCCGAGTCCGTATTTTAGAGAGGTGTTCCTGGATCCTTAAACGGACCGGGCGGGTGGTACATCCTATATACATCAGTTTGCAACTACACTGGATCAGGTAAACCACGTTCGGCATGGAGCAGGTTGAAAAGTTTTTAGACTCCAGTGGGTTGTTGTAGACTGGATGAATAATAGTTTTAAGATCTACACAAAGGGAGCAAACATTACAACGGCCACAGGGGAAATGCCCCTGTGGTACATTACTATCAACGGTCAAAGTTTTCAGATCCGAATGTACCAGGACATCCCTTAGGCTTTTGGTCCTCTTAAAGCCGATCTGTGGTGGGGCCTCGCAGCCCGGCACGTCAGCTAGGACATGCCAGTTTCTCCTAATAGCTCCTGCGATTCTCCCAGATAGGGGCGAGAAATGTATAGCCCATGTAATTCTCTTTTCAGGTCTATTCTCTCTCACCTTATAGGTAAGTAGGTCTCTCCGTTGCACCACTGATGAGTTGGATTAACAGCTTGGACCCCAACATTCGTTTCACAAACCAGGGTAGTTTGGACCAGGTTAATTTTTTGGATGTGGTGGTATTCAAGAGATCAGCCAACCAACTGGGCGTCAGGCCCTTCCGCAAGCCCACGGACAGAGCGGCATACTTAGAGTTCACGTCTCATCACCGCTCTGTCCTTAAACGGAACATACCTTATGGGCAGTTTTTAAGAATTAGAAGGAATGCCACTAACTATTTTGATTACATCAAGGAAGCCAGGACCATGAGTCAAGCCTTTAGATCACGGGGCTATCCCAAGCAGGTTATAGAACAAGCGAAATTACGAGCAGAGCGGTGCGCCCGGAAGAAAGAAGAATGTACTTCTGAAACGAGCAGTGAACAGGTCGACCCAACTCGTCGCCCACACCCTTTTTTTCTGCAATTCAGTTTGGCAGATGCATTGTGTTGACTGCCTTTCCCCGGTTTAGCCGGTTGGACTTATTTACGGACTGCCGGCATATGGGCTTATTTAAGCCTCGTTACGGATGTATTGATCTTGCCTTATATTGGCCCTTTGCATTGCATTCATTTTGTATTGCATTCACATTGAATTGTATTATTGTATGGATATTTGGGATTAACAACGGAAGTTTTCATATTGGTGCCCCTTGGTGTTCTTCCTTGAGCCTGGTGGCTCTCTGTTTTCTGTGTGGTTTTTGGCAGTTCCTGTGATGATGGAGCCACTGCCGCTGCCCCCAGCGATGGACACCCTCCCAGGACATGGCAAGGCCTGGCCTCTCACCACACGTGTCTGTTTCCCTTTCCCAGGCTACTAATCCAGAAGAACCCCCTGGGGGAAGGGAGCTTCCCCCACTGGGCCTGGCTATGTGCCCAGATGTAATCCAGAAAAATTCCTTAGATTAATTTTAGCATGCCCTAGATGTATTGCCTCATCCTCCTTGTTAATGGAAGCTGAATAGCAAACAATTTCTCTTATAGTTTGGTTAATGGTTATTAACAATTAATCTAGAGAGCAAGGAATCACTAGTTTCACAGTCAGTATCAGATTCTTTTAAACCTGGATGGCTTCACCTACTTAAAGAAAAGCTGAAGTCACTTGATTTGGATTCTGACTCTTTGCTGGCTTTAGGGAAAACTGGCGCTTATAGCTTAGTTAGTAGCCACCTTTGGGTAGAAGGATGGCACGGTTTTCAGGAAGGGAAGTTCTGTGTATGCTTGCTCACGTACTTTGGATATTCATACTACAATCAATAATAGTTGCCATATTACTTTTATAGTATTATAGTACCATGTTACTGGAGATTTTTTTCTTAAAAGAATGAATTCACTTCCATTTGCAGTCTTATGTGGACAATTTACAGACCAAGAGAGGGGATCTAGAGCTTGTATCTGTGATAAGTCTTTAGTAGAGACTATTGAGCATTTTTTCTTTTTTGGTGCAATTTATTTGGATCTGAGAAGAAAATTTATGGATCCTTATTTGAAGAAGAAGCCTGTTTGTTTCTAATTATTATTGAATGATTCTGTCAGAGGACCTGAATTTTAATATAACATTAGATGTATTTACATATGTAAATATATAGTTGCTGCAATTAAATGTCATTTGTTTTTAATTAATATTGGACAGCAATAACTTCTAGTTATATTGCAGTTTTTTACTGGTCGAACAGCTAAAACCTAGTGGCTTTAAGACCTAGATGGGATAAGTATAGTTTCAGGCCAGTCGGACTTGTGACCTATTAGGGAGGCCAGGAAGCATGGCTGTTCCAGCTCCCAGTGATGTGCCTGATAGCAGCCCCATGGCACATCCCTAGGGATGGTCTCTGAGCCTGGGCTGCCAGGGAAGCGTGGTCATGAGGATCCAGCAGGTGCCACTGCCCCATTGGGTTGCTCAGCCCTCATATGGAGTGGGGGGGCATTGATCCCATGGGGCTGCCTCAGCACACTGCTCCCATCCCACCCTCCACCCCTCAAATGGTGGGGAGGCAAATGGGGTGGGACACAGGGTCTCGCCCATGTGCGAGGGGAAGGCTATCAGCCACCCTCAGTGTCATTGGGACTGAAATGCCAGACAGATGGCTGTGGTGGCCTGGGGGTTGGGGATGATATGTCCCCCACAGGGGCCTGCATGCTGGCAATCTCTGCTGAAGTGGTGACACACCTTTGAGCCATGACCTCCTCATGATGGGCTATGGCAGCAGGAATGGCTGTCCCCCAGACTCTTGGCATATATGTGTCTCTGGAGCCAGTGACCACTCCCTGTGGGTGGATCCTACATCCTCTGAGTGGGACAGGGTGACACCAGAGTGGGACATGAAGAGGGACTGTGGGCTGTTGAGATGGGTTGATCTTGGGGTGGTTGCTGTGGGCTTTGGGCCGGAGTGAGATGGGAAGCGGGTCCAGGCCTGGGGCCTGGATCTGGAGTCCTCACCCTGCACAGCACATCCTCCTAATCTTTCCATCATGTGGGCAGCGACTGAGATGGAGTGGCTGGAGATGTGCTGCAAGTGGAGGGAGGTTGTGTCCCAAGGCCATGAATGTATGGAGGCTGTGTCCTGCATCAGCAGCTGTGGACTGCCTTGGGTATCTGCTGGTTGTCATGCGTGAGGGCCTCATGTGCACTGAAGAGTTGCTTGGGCAGCTTGCAGCTGTGGCTCATGTCCTCCTGCCGGACCCACCTCCCATCCCACTTCCTGAAGGAGTGGCCCAGGGGACAGCACAGTGTCACCCCCAGTGATGCTTCTGGGCAGCCAAGAGGCCACCCACTAGGAAGCACAGCTTGCCCCTCAGTGGGCACAACACTCTCCTCATCCACTGGGGTATTACACCCACCAGTCACTATTGTGGCAGGCTCAGGGGCCACCTCGACCGGGTCCCTCTGGAGGGTGCCTCCCCTACAATGTGACAGGCTCCCTGTGCTGCAGAATGCACCTTTGAGGGGGTCTTTGTGCCCTGCCTGCAGCTTAGCCAGCCAGCTACCCCTGGGAGGGCACCCAGATGTAGGTGCTATGACCATGGAGGCATTCCCCATAGCTGCCTGCTGTTTGATGGGAGGGTGGATGTATTGACAGGCAGTCGGAATCCCAGCCTGCACATTGGCTGCACCTTTGCTTGCCCACTAGGGCACCTGTCATGGGGGCAGTGTGGTGATTGGGAGATTCTGGCAGGGTTGTCAGGGGAATGGCAGGGTGGGCTCTCTCAGCAGTGGCCTTGCCGCACCTTCCCAAACTCAGTCACCAGCATAGCTCTCCTGCAAAAGTCCTTACAGAGTGGACAAGTGGCACCTCATGTATACAGGCACTGGTGGCATGGTGGGCCTCAAGATTGCATTGTGAGTGTGTTAGTCTAGTTATCTAGCATTTATTGTTTTCCTCTTGGTTGCACAGTTGTATATCATACCCGTCTGCACTTCTGTTAATGAACTCTTGGAGTATAACCTTGTATGCTCTTTGGGGATATGCAAGCTTCAATCTGAATCCAACACTTGGACTCATTTTGGTCTGCTACCCAAATAGTTGTTTAGTGGAACTCAATTTGCAAAGTGTTCTATCTTGCAGGGTTGACTTCCTGTTTAAAACCTGGTAGGGCTGGGAAGTTGCCTTTCTGTTTTACAGTTGAAAGTTTAGTCAAGAGAGGCTGGTGGCAGCTCATTACCCTGGAAGTGAGGACTCCCAGTTTTGAGTGTTTTGCTCTTGACCTCTCAAGTACTGTTGATAACTTATGTGTGTGCTACTGCAGTGCTGACTTAGATGATGCAGTGTTTTAAAAAGAAAAAAAAAGTTGAATTGCAGGTAATGCTAATAGACTGGACAGAATGAACACAATTCAAGAAAGTAAAAAACTCCTTAAAAGCTTTGTCAGATGTGAATATTCACCCTTAGTTACATTTCTTCCTTTAGTATGAAAAGCAACCAATATGAATGGACGCTTAAATATATGAAGGGTAATAGAGCCATTAGCAATAAACATAATTGATTTTTTAAAAATCACAAAAGAAGCAAGAGAAATTTGACTTCGTTGGATAAAACTGTAGAATTAGCTGATGAAGCGACTGTTAACTGTAGATTCAGACAAAGTATTTGATATAAGCCTGTCTAATTTGAGTCATTAATTCAAATTTGCTTGAAGAAGAGCTCTGTCACATGGAGAATTATTTGGCAGGCATGTGAACAAAGTAGTGGTAGTTTTCAACTTGAGTAGTACTCTACCTTCAGTTCAGCAGGAAAGAAAGAAAGAAAGAAAGAAAGAAAGAAAGAAAGAAAGAAAGAAAGAAAGAAAGAAAGAAAGAAAGAAAGAAAGAAAGAAAGAAAGAAAGAAAGAAAGAAAGAAAGAAAGAAAAAGACCAACTAGGTTTTTTTTCTGAGTCACTCACACTCAGCAGCCTTCCTTAAGTCACATGCGTTAGTGTATGCTTATGGCTCATTCACAAAGCCATTGTGGATATGTTGAATTCCCAGTAACAATAAAGAGGTTGCAGGTAGTCTTGTTGGTCCAAAGAAAATCCCCAAACATAAGTTATTTAATACATTGTGGGGGGGGGGGACCAAAATGAGGCTTCGGAACACTGAAGTAAATCTGGGAAACAAGGCTTTACACCCTCCCCCCCACCAGTTTATATGTTTTGTTTCAGTACTTACCACACAGAAGCTGCGCAGGCAGGCCTGACAGTTGGGAGCCATCTGGCAGCATCTTGATTTCCTTAACGGCAAGTTGGTCTACATATGCAACCAATTGGCTTCAAAGGGGAGACACTGAACCCTTAGCGTTAACTCCATTGGTCGGAAGGGAGATGTGTGTGGCATGCATGAGTGTATTTTTTTTACAGCATTTTCTTGGCAATGGCATTGGCATGGAGTGGCTTGTGGGGATCAAAGGTTTGCTTTGCAACAGGGAGTAGAGCAGTAGATGGCATGGTGCCATCATGCCAGGGGTGCTCTCACCATCAGCATCCCTTTTTGTGCACTTTTATGCACAGTGGAAGGACAGGCTGGAAGCCAGGGGTCCTGGCCAGGGTCCCGCAGCAGATTAGGGATGAGAATTTGCCCAAATGGCCCCTCATCGTGGAAATAAACTAGAAGGCATAGGCAAACATGACATAACAACAGGACTTGAGTAAAATTTATTGGCTTTGTCACTAAATCAGATTTTTTAAAAATATTCACTGTGCTGTGGCAGACCGGTTGACAATGGAGCACTCTCCTGTTTGATTGCGGTGCTGATATCACTTGTTTCCCACCATTGTGTGTGCCTGGTCACTGCCAACGCTCTCCTGCTTTGGGGTCCCTTAGTTTTCATGTGCTTGAGGAGAAACTCATTGGATTGATGGGTTTGGGGAAGAGGCAAAAAGAACAGTGTATGCATGTGTGCACAGCTGCCCAGTACTCACCTTGGCAAACTTCTCCCCTAAGCATTCCTTGGAGTCCATAAACAAAGAACCCCATTGTTGCATGCTCTCAAATTTGGTAGATCAACGGTCTAGAGGGAGGACTGTGTTTTCTGTGTGATTTTGGTGTGTTTACATGCAAAAACAGCAGCCCCTGAACCTCGCCCCCTTGCAGGCTCTGCGTTCTGTGGACCAGCAGTTGCTGGTGGTCCCTAGCCCAAGGGATATTTGCCTGGCTTTGACCACGGCCAGAGTTTTCTCGGTCCTGGCACTGGCCTGATGGAACACTCTTCTGGTTGAGATCTGTTCCCTGGGCCCTGATCTGTTGCAGTTCTGCAGGGCCTGTAAAATGGAGCTGTTCTTCCAGGCCTTTGGCTGAGGCAATTCATCCCCCCGGACTGCCCACGTCCCGCCACCCTGCCCTGGATATGATTTTAACCTGCCAGCTGCTTTATGGTTTATTCCGCCTTAGACTGAAACTGATAGCAGACACCTCTTTATTTTGTGACTGTTGATATTGATGGTTTTATTGTTTTAATGTAAATTGTTTTAATGTACATTATACCTGTATTCTTGGGTGTTGTTGTGACCCTCCCTAAGCCTGCTTGTGGGGAGGGTGGGATGTAAGTCTAATAAATGAAATGAAATGAAGAACGTGTATTTGCACATGTATGGCCATGTGCAAATGGCTGAAACTCATGAAAAAACTTAAACAGATCAGTTCTGAGCCAGCACCACCCCAGCCGGAACAAACTGGTAATGAGACACAATTGTTCTGTAACCCCTGGAATTGAAACAGAAATGGAAACTTTCCAGATGCCTACCCCTAGTTATGAAGCAGTGGAACAAGCAAATCTTTCCATCTTTATACCTATCGTCTTGTCTTCATTTATACCAGGGAAATTGTATTTATTTTAGTAAAACACAACCATTGTATGGTGTTCCATAATTTAATGATTTTGCATTCTATCTTGTGTAGAATGATTCCTATACTATCCTCTCTTTGCCCATTCTAATTAATTAAAGAAAATCTTTCTCGGTGTTGATTATAAAACAAGCTCCATGCATGCTGACCACCTCAACAAAAAACAAGACATGAGAGAATAAAGCAAATGTCACAAAATGGAGATGGCCTATTAGATACCCTCTCACCAAGCACAGAGCCGCCAAAGAAGGACTTTGCACCTTCTGACAGCACTTGTTTCTGAATAGTTATGAAAGGGCTACTGAACTGATCCTAAAACAATCCCCTGCCTCACTTCTGTCTCTGATTTGTTTTCACATTCAAGGGTCAAGCAGAGTCAGAAGTTTGCTGACAGTGAACCAACAAGCCATGGAAAGATCGGGGACTCTTGACTCCCCACCCCTCTCTTTCATATCTTGGAAAAAGTATGAACAATAACAGGGTTGCAGCTCACAGACAGTTTCAGGGAGTCACAGTTGATTGGGAACAGCCTAAAGTGTGTGGCTGCTAACTTCTGTAATTCCTTGGTGTGATGATGATCTTTGCATATGCAAAAAAACCCCAAACCCTCTTATCTGCAAAGAATGTTGATACGGGAAGGAACTTGCAGGCCATTTAATTAGATGTTCTTCTGTTCTAGCCATCTGTTTTAATTTATAGTGATGTAATCCCATTTGAGGCAATGGGACAACATCAGTGTAAGTAACAAAGAAATATCTATTGTAAAACACCCAGTTTAAATGAGTGTCTGAAATTCTGAGGGAAGGAAAAATCAGGAAACTTAGTCATATATTTGCATGCATGACAACTTGTAGCTATGAATGCATGAAAAGTTCCACTTAAAAGCACTGTGTTTGAAATCATTTAAACATTCTGTTGAGGGTGTTTGATCTGTGATGGTTCATTCATATATGTAGGTCTGTCTCTCGATGCTGCTATTATCAGTTGAGGAACATGTATATGAAAACCAACATTTATTTGTTACCAATGTGCAATTCTGTAAAAAAAATGGTTTACAACATAATGACATTTCAGATTTTCTGCCGTATGTGGTATTGTCCTCTTTAACCACATGTTGCCTTTGTATATACTAGAGAACTAACTGAAGCCACAGTTTTCTTAGGTACGATAAATCAGTAACTATTGAAAAGAGCTGCCAAGTTCATGGCAGGTACTGTAAATTATTCAGGGCTTTCCAATAGCAGCTAAAAATGAGAATATCTAAAAAACCCAGAGATCAATCATCTTGCAGGGGAAAAAAATTGCCTCCATCTGCCAAAGGAAATTAGGTGAGACAAAGTCCCACAACCTTATCAGACTGACTTTGTCACAGGCAGAAAAAAGAGAAAAGGTATGAATTTGTGAAAATACCTATAGACTAGACGCAGGGCCTCTGTCTCTTCTTTTGCACAGCCTATCACTTTATGCTCTTGTCTTTCAGTCCTTCCCAGAAAATTACATACATTTAACACTAGTAGGATCTTGGCCTAGGCACTGAGAGCAATCAACTTTTCTACAATATCAAATGAGTATTACAGAGAAGGAGACACTCCAGGGGGTGTTGCAGGAAAGGAATATATGATGGATACGTTCACAACTTAACATCATTCTGTGGCACTCATAAATCTAAATGTGAAGTATGTGAGTGTGGGAGAAGACTTTTGCAAGTCTAACAGGATAGCAGGATTGTTCTACAGAACAACTTTTAGTAAAGTTTTTTTTTTCCTATTGGAGGCAGAGGGCTTTGCCATACTAGGTTTCGGACGCAGTTTGGCTTCTTAACTATATTGCTTCCCTCCTCCCTTACAGACGGTATAATTTATGGATTGTTGCTCTCTTAGGCTTTCCCCCCAGTTTTCCTGTATTCTTCAGCTCACGTTTGCACTGATGTTTCCAGCAGGAGCACACCTAAAGTGTTTTCTGTGGATTCTGTAGTATTTGCTATACTTTGAAAGGTGCTGCCCACTAGGGGCATACACAAAGAAAGTTTGTTTCAGTTTCGGTTTCAGTCATTCTGTTCCATTACTGGTTTGTTCTGACTGAACCAGTGCCAGCTTGGAACTGATCCACTGGGTTTTTTTCATTTTGGACCATTGCATGCATGTCGGCTGCATATGCTGAAATGCATGCTGTTCTTTTCAAGGATGTGTGTGTGGGAATACAAGGTTCTGGGACAGCTGTTTTCACAGTTAATCAAAAACAGCACCAACCTTTAGTCCCTCTTCTAGTCTAAACCATTGATCCACTGAGTTTTTCCTCAAACACAATAATACATACACACACACAACAAAGGACCCATAGAATATGTCTGTGGGTGGGGCAGTGGCAGTGGGGTGTTCCCAAGAGGGAGAATGCTCCACCCAGTGCAGTCCAGACACATTAAAAACAAGCCTGCTTCACATTCACTTTTTTCTTTTTCTATGGTGCCAATAATTTACTACCTTTGAACTCTGCAGTTGCCTGTTGGCTTCGTGTTTCCTTGTGCTTTGTTCCCACATTGAAGGGCAAATCCACATCCCTCCTTTTGATGCTCAACATTCTGCTGCAAAACAGAGCATTCTCCCTGCCAGTCTTCTTCATTGTACAAGTGGAGGCAGGCAAGCAGGCAGAATGATTAGCTGAATCCCCTCCCCAACAGGCGGAAGTCTTCCTTTTGCTGTGGGGAAAGGCAGGACTGCTTTTGAAAGGGAAGAGTGGTACTCATTTGACTCAGAAAAAGAGAGAGCCCTGAAACATTATGGAAGCAATCTTAAAGAGGTCTACTCAAATGTAAGTCCAGTGTATTCAATAGTGCGTACTCCCAGGGGGAGTGTCTTTTGAATTGCAGCCTATAATTGAAACCTCCCTTCCAAATGTTTCCAGAGGTGATAATGAGGGGAGGGATCTCCCCTTGCAAGAACTGGATTGGCAGAGAGGGAGACCTATTTCCCTGGTAGTATGAGATGGGTGGTGGGCAGATGCACTCACGCTGTGTGCATTGGTCTGATTCTCCCTTCCTGCCAACTGACTTATTTACTAACGTATGGTTTCTCTCCCCTTAGGATCTGATTGGTGCAACTGCTGTTCAGGAAAACAGGTGAACCCAGTGCCTACCTCCTGCTGGAACTGAAACAAAACACACAAACTTTTTGGCAGGAGAGACTTTTCAATTTTGTTTCCTGGATTTGGGTCAGTGTTTTGGAAGCTGCTATAATGAGCTGAATCAGTGAGTTCTGTGTGTAATTTTGGCTCATTTTTTCTATTACGCACACCTCTACTGCCCACTTCCTTACTCCACATCTAGGGCTGCCTGTCCCGCACTGGGGACATGGTATTCCCCACACCCAGCTGCTGTTACCCAAATAGCCAATCTCCTAACTAGTGGGGGAAATTAGCTTAAAGGAGACAAAGCAAGAGGCGGTAGCTGGGATTTCCTACCAATGTTTATGGGGATTTTTCCCTAAAGAGAACTCTCAAAACAAACCAGCCAGATATTTAGCTGGAAAGGTTTTTATTAAAAGGGAGATAAAAGGGCAAACACATGGCTGAAATGGACATATGCACTCTTGAGTCGGTGGCAAATGTCATCATTTCTGGCATGACATGGAAGTGACAGGTTGCACTGGGGGGGGGAAAGCAATTTTTAGAAAAACAGTCCCTGGCTCGATCCATCACTTCCACATTACACCTGAAATGACATCATTTTCTAGTGATACGGGAGCATGAGTACTCACCACACCAACCCACCAACCCATCCCCCAGCTTTGCCCCCAGGTGACCTGGGGACCCTGACTACTTCCTACCCACCACAATGTTTTCTGAGATGCCATCACCTTCATTGGCAGAAGCCAGTTTTTATAAAACATAGTTTATGTTGATATATCACTATAGAATGCTGACTTAATTCAGTGAAGCTTACCCCCAAGTAATTGTGCACCAGTTTGTAACTTTTTTTTGCAAGTGGCAGACCATGTTTTAATACCTTCCCCCTTGCATAAAAAGTTCCTTGGAAGTAGAAAACCAATATATTAAGAAGAGGATGTGTTAGTTTCAGACATGCAGGAAACATTTTATTTGGGAAGATATGAAAAAAATAAACCTTCATTTGCAGCCTGAAGTGGCAGAGTCCACTTTACCACCTCGTTCTACTGCAAATACAGACTAGGCTTACCCCTGCATGTTTCTCAAACATAAGCCCCATATAACAAATAGGATTGCCAGCTGCCTGGGGAAAAATGTCCTGTCTCTTAATAGAGGCTTAATAGTATATTACTTAGCAGTTGATGTTATTTCCTTCCATGCCATGAAAAGCTTCGGCTGCCCATTTGCATAGATTCAGCCTCTATTAAAGAAAGGGACATTTTATTTTGGGACAGCTGGCAACCATAACAGCAGATCCATTTGCAACTCAGGAAAACTCTAAAAAAAAAATCTGATTTGATTGATGGGGTTTCCTATTTGACAGGGTTTCCTATTTAAAGAGAAAAATCCAATATAGGGAGTGTATGCCCCTAAAGGCATCTAAAATAATTTAGATTTTGGCTATCATCATGAGCTAGGTGGACCATACACATTACTCCCACTCTGCATTCACTTCACTGGCTACCCATCAGCTATGGGGCTCAGTTCAAGGTTTTGGCTATCACATACAAAGCCCTTCATGGCCGTGGCCCCTCACATCTGCAGGACTGCCTCTCCCTTTATGCTCCAGCATGGCAGCTTTACTCATCTGAACAGGGCCTCCTGCAGATGTCACCCTTCAAATGGGCAAAACCAACAGCTGCCTGTACACACACACTCTCTGGGGCGGCTCCCACCTTATGGAATGGCCTGCCTGAAGACATCAGGAAAGCTCCTGCTCTCTTGGCCTTCTGCAGACTGTGCAAAACTGAATTATTCAGGAGGGCTTTTTACTCAGGTATTAGGACTGTGCTATAAGGAAATGATTCAGAGAGATTCCTTGGTAAAGTGATTGGATCTGTAGACCATACTACTGGGTATTGTCTGTTGATAGAGATATGCTCCTAGTAAGTAGTTTCCACATTATTTAATATGACAGATAAAATTACTTTTGTTTTGTTTAAGCAATGTTTCATCTCTGTAATTTCAAATTTATGTTTCTTTTCAAATTTCTGCAATCCATGCCCCATTGTTTTGTTTATTGAATGTCCTGGCTGTTGATTTTATTGAGTTACATTGTGTAATCCACCTTGATTTTCAGTGAGAATGGAGGACAAGAAATAACATAAATCAATGAAATAAAAATAAATATCTTCTCCCTCTCAATTTCTGTGTCTTTAGCATGGAATGAGCAGCATATTTTTTTCAGTTTGGCACAAAGAAAACTGAAAATATAGCCTTCCTCAGAAAATATGAAAGGTGAGATTTTTCAGGATTTTAATAGGAAGATGTGGAGTGTGGAAATGCACATTAGAAGACTGGCAGGTTATATGTTGCTGTCACTTGGAGCATGGCCTAAGATATAGAACACATTTGAATAGATCTTGTAAGTTGGTATATTTGAAGAATCTCAGGGCTTCCTTATACACATTATACAACCCACCTCTTGTTTAGCGTGTGACTGTCAGCTTACTTTTAAAACAGTGCGTGTGTGTGTGTTGTGTGTGTGTGGAGAGGGGGGCTCAAATCATCTTCTGTGAGTGTGCAGAGGCAAGAGGAGACTCTGCCTCCCCTCCTTTCCTCCCACATACTTTAAGTAGCCAAGAAGGGCCATGTGTATACATGGGGGGAGGGGGCAGCTATTTGCATTACTGCCAAAGATCTTCCCGTATTGCTTAATCATGCCTGGACAGACATGTGGAATCATCAATGATGTATAGCTTCCCACCCAAGGCCTATCTTGGCCAGCTAAAGTGCATGGAGGCGAGAATGAAGAAGACTCTCCTCCTGTCTCTGCATTCCCCACCCCCACACTGTTTTAAAGGTAAACTTACAGTCACACATTAAACATGAGGTGGGCTGGGGGTTTGTGTAATGTGTAAGGAGGCCCCAATGCTGAAAGCAATTTTTTGTGTTCATGCAGTTAAACTCTAAATGAGATATTTAGAAGTATTCCCAATCATTGGTTGATACTTGGATGCCTATTCCATTTCTGAACAGTTTTTACAATTAGGAAAAGTTCCTCACCACATTAACCTAAGTCTGCATCTTAAATCCTTTGCTCTCAGTCTCTTCTTCTCAACAAATAATAATAATAATATTGATTTATATACCACCCTTCAGGACAACGTAATGCTACACTCAGAGTGGTTTACAAAGTGTGTTATTATTATCTTCATGATAATCACCCTGAGAGGTAGATGGAGCTGAGAGAGCTCCAAGAGAGCTGTGTGACAGATCCAAAGTCACCCAGCTGGCTTCAAACAAAGGAGTGGGGAATCAAACCTAGTTCTCCAGATTAGAGTCCTGCCACTTAACCACTGCACCAAACTGGCTCTCAAACAAAGGTGGACACCTTCTCTGTTTTTCTCTCTTGGCATCCTTTGAAATACATAAACTTTTCTGTAGACTTAATTGACCCAGTTCTCACAACCTTTTCTTGTATGTTTTATTTGATCATCTTCATAGCTCCTTTTTTGAATTCAGAATCCTTGTGATAAATGAATGTTTACAAAGGAGTAAAAAAATATGACATGCCGACAAATTATGAAATATTTTGTAAATTTCAAGGCAGCATAGATACTGATGAGTTCTAATAAAACTAATAATGATATGAACACAGGTTTTAGACTTCAATGAAGAGTGAATACAGCAGCCCTGACTGTGGCTTGTGAAAGGCAAAAACTCTTCACTCAACCTGAAATTGGTCTCCCCCCCCCCCAAAGCACTGAAACTGCTGGGTATGTGCGTGCATTTATTCACACACAAATGCATGCACACAAACATCAGGGTGTTCGTTTCCTTTCCATTAATTTCTCCTTATCTCAAGTCACAAACCTTTCTTTTCCAAAGAACTTGCCTTCATAGCCTGCTCTTTAAATTTAGGATAGTCTTAAGCCCTCAGCAAATGAGCTAGTGTGGTGTAATGGTTAAACGTTGGACTGGGATCTGAGAGGCCCAGGTTTGAATCCCCACTCTGTCATGAAAGCTTGCTTGGTGACCTTGGACAACTCACACACTCTTAGCCTACCCTACCTTAGAAGGTTGTTGAGAGGATAAAATGGAGGAGTGGAAGCCACTGTGCAAGTCACAATGTAAGCCACTTTGAGTTCCATAATGGAGGAAGGCATGATATAAATGTAGTAAATAAATAAAATTACATGCTCTGAAATCAACACATGTAGATGAGAAACAAGTATAGCCACATTGTCCCCACCTCCCATGTATGTTCCCTTTTTGACTTATATGCACTTGTAACTGGATGCACTTGTAACTGTAATTGTGACTGGAAATATTTTAAAAAGCAGCATGACTCTCCATGGGGACTGAACACAGGCACCCACACTTTGTATGTGTATAACATTCTACGCTCATGAGCCAGCAATTACATGCAGACAGTGGGAATGGCCAGTGCATTTGTGCCTATGCCTGCTTCCCATCCATATATGTTGATTTCAGCACTTGCAATGTCTCCTGCAAAAGGTTTCTGATTGTGGCATACTATTTCCCTTGCATGACTTCCTGCTAGAGTTAGTATCAGCTGTTTTTTTTGTGGCCTCCAAAAGGTGGAGTAAAATGACAACCCCATAAATCCACCATACTAGCTGTGGCTACCAGACACGCCTATGCCATGATGAATGTTGCCTACTGCAGAGACACACAGATACCCTCAAAATGCTGCTAATTTTTAATTAGAAACAAATCAACAATTTGAGAATATGAGATGCTCATCTTAAGGGGGGGAAAGGGCACAGTGAGCAGGATAAATTGATTTTCAAGCATACGGTTTGTGAGGATGATACCACTACTTGTGCCTTGATGAGAGGAAGAGACTCTGGCACTGAATGTGGCACCTAGTTGCAGCAGCAAAATATGTTGGCCTAGCCCTGAAGGCCCCCTACTGTTGCCAGCCTCCCCTTTTACCCACCCACCCCACTTCCAGCCTGTACTTTGCCCTTCCCAGTTTCTCCTGCAAAAACACTTTTTCTTCAAAAGCTGTTACTACTGCAACACTGTTCCTGTTGCTGGCAGTATCATTGCTGCAAGATCCATCTAAAGATTCAAAACATGGCAACTGTTCCTCATAGTCTTGCCTGCCTCAGGGTCTGAGGCTTGCTCACAGACAGTGGCCAATTCCACACTACCTTAGCTCCTGCTTTTCTTGTGCAATGATTGCTCCATCTGTTATTGCGCGTTCTTCACTTGTTTGTCCACATCACCCTTTGAATAGCGCTTCTCCTGCACAATCCATTGATCACATCCCCTTTCAAAAAGACGGGTAAAGGGGCGGGAAAAACCCGAACAGCCCCGCGGTTTTTTTTTAAAAAGGACAAATTGACGCTATATCGACAAGTAAGCATCCTGGTTCAATGGTATAACGACACCATTAATATAATATATTTTAAAAAATCACCCGAGACACGATGAGCGCTCGGAACATCACAGCCTGCATGCTGGTTGAAATCATCCAGGAATGGGTGAGCTGTCACGATCACCTACAGCAGCATCCCACAGCAGAGCTTCATTTTGTCTTTGGAAAATTAACATCTGTGCCTAACTCATCGGCACAGTCCGTGTCGGGGCGTAACATGAGCCATGATTTCAGTATCATGTGGATGCCCCCCCCCAAAATATATAAATTGAATTAACATATGAAATTGTTCCTCTGATATTTGAGGTCTGCCCGCCTTTTAAAAATGAGATTAATATGATGAGATGTCACCATATCGACACGGTACTCTTTTATTTTTTAAAAAAAGGGGTGGGGACAAAGGCGGAGAATTACTCCTTAATTGGGAGGCAGGTCAAGAGAGGCTCGGAATTCAACGGAGGGCAGTTATTCGTCAAAAGATAACCCACGGCGAAAGTGCAATGGGCTGTGGCGACGCCATGCCAAATTAATGACGGCTTCAGAGACGATGCGTGTGAACAGATGAAGGAATGGCGCTGCGGAAGCGAAAAACTGCTGCAAGAACGACGGTAGTGTGGATTCGGCCAGTGTTCCACATGCAATATGTATGATTCCAGTGGAGGTCTAACCAGGTTGGTAAAAATTCCCCTGCTTTTACCCCTTCCTGCATCTCCCTCTCTCTGTTGTCTCTAACAAAAGTAAAGGCCATCTCTCCCTCATCTCAGGAAGCACCCTGTCCCTCTGATTATTTCCCCACAAACCAGGTTATCCCAAACTGTATTAATAAATTAACCCGTTTGGCTAACTGTGACTCTCAGAGGCCACAGAGCTAAGTGATCTTGATTAGCTTAAATGCAGAAGCTCCTGACTCAACTGACTATATGATCAGTTGTAACTCTGAAAGCAACCCTAAGGCAAGAGATGTTTTTGGTCACCTCCATGGCTTCTCAGGCCATATGCTGTCTGGGATTGCAGGGGAGAGAGAGAGAGACAGACAGACAGACAGACCATGTTTGATATCAAATTGAGACATTAAGGTAAGGCTGCAGGAACAGAAAAGCTGACTTGCTCCCTGGAAGGTAGCCTGGCTTCCCTGGGGCCTGGACACTCCCTTGATGATAATTCTATTCTTTGGTTTCCTGAGGGTCATCAAAGTTCAGGCCATATTTAAAAATCAGATGATTGACTTTCTAGGACCATCCAGGAATCTGCCTTAAAATGCAGAGTTCCCTGAAAACTTAATCATAAGTGAGGCTACAATATCAGCCACCTCCTAGCCTTTGTTAATCCGTCTTGTCACTCAGGTAAATCAGTCAAGACACCACCCAGCCTTTGTCCAACAGGCCTGAGCTAGCCACTTGTCAGGTAAATTAATCTTTGCAGGATGACTTTTCCATACTTTCCCCATACTTTTAAATCATGCCAATATTTGCAGTTCTCTCTACCTTCCACTCTCTTAAAATTCCAATTTTCCAATAAGATCCAAAGTTTCTAGCCTGATTCTAATCCTGTCACAGTAGATATACTGTTCAACTAAAGGTGCATAAAAGCCACCTCTCAGCTCCCAAACTTTAGTAGCTAGTTTCTGGATCCTACCTGCTACCTCAACCTCAGAGTTAGTAATCTTGCTGAAATTACTTTACCTCCTCTGGGCTTCCCATGGACTACAAGAGACTTCTAATGCACTGGATCCTTCCTTCTTTGTCCTGATTTCTAGGCACAAAAAGAAAAGTATATATTTGCTCCCATCTTTAATCTATCTCCCCTTATTTTCCAGTTCACATGACACCATTTTGCTCCACACTGCTAGTTAGGGCCTCATAGCTGTCCCCCCTTTCCTGCACATTTATACCTTAAGCTTAGAAGTAACTCCTGTTACAATTGGGATTGGAATAGTTCTGGATGATATTTTCTAGATATTGTTAGGAAATGTGCTATTTGCTTGTGCTTTGTTTTAATATCTGCTAGAGTTTACTCAGGATAAGTTTTCTTCCCCTCCTAATATTGTACTAAATACTTCAGTAAACTCCATATTTTCATTTAAACCCTTAAATCTGTTTCTTCCTACGGAGTCACACTCTTCACAGTTACTCACAGTATTTTCATTAGGTAAAGATACCTATTCTCACTCCCTGCACAAACAAGCAAGCTAATTCCCAGTCAGTCTGAACACACATGTTTACATGTGTGCAGGGAAATTGTAACACTAACATTAGTACTTTCCGAATCACAATTGTGTTTCTTCTTCCTTGTATGCTAAATTCAAGCATAAACGTATAAAAAGAGTCAGGGAGGCAAATGAATCTGAAAAGAACACTAAAACCACATCTATGACTAGCATAATATATTAATAAGCAGGCCACAAGTTGTGTTTACTATTCATATTTAGAGTGCTACAAAATTGTTTATAAATATGGTATGTCTGGTCTGACATTTTTGATAAGAAACAATTATTTATTTTGCTGCCATTATATACAGCAAAAATGTGCAAATTCCCAACAGTGAAAAATGGCTTGGAAAGCTCTGTTTATGAGACAGAAGACAGCCTCTGCAAGGAACAGCAGCCTAAGAAGGTGACATAGCCAAAGGCGACAGCAGACTTGCTAACAGCAGTGTCTCTGGAGTCTGCGAAGGAATCCAATGTCATTTCTGACAATGTTATCTGCTGACCGTTTTCTTTGTACAGCCACGAACATCATGAGGGCAATGCAGCATTGTTGGAGGTTTTCTTTAAAATGAATAAAATTCATATCAATATTAACACTTAAAACTTGTAAAATAACATTTATTGTATTTCTCTGCTCCCACTTTCCTACAGAGAATTTCATCAACAACTTGATTGTGAAATACAGAGATACTTGTTTTTTGAAGAGGAAGTTTTGGACTTGTTTAACTTGGGCTACACAGTAGAGTTAACTAAAATGACTTTAAGGCTTCCATATTAGTGTTTTGTGTTTTGGTGATGTAGCGCACATGTGGACCTTTCAGGCAAATATTGTTATCTACACACCCAAATACACATACCACATATTATGACTGACAGAGGAACCCTCACTCACTCCTAGCTGTTAGTCCCTCTTCATTTTCTCTCCCACCACCAAAGATATAGATTTAAAACCCCTCACCAGCCATTTAGATGCTGGTGAACCTCTGATCATGAACAAAGTACAAGCATATGACTGAGTGCAGGCAGATGGGTGAGGATCCTTGACACAGCTTGTACTTAACCAAAGAAAGATCTTTATTGAATTACAGTAGAATATAAAATACAAGAGCACACAAGATGTAGATGAAAACACTAGGCTAGCAGCTAGATATGAAAAGGACATAAAAAGGCTAATGTCTAACTACCACTTGAGAGTTACACAAATACCTGGACATCTCTTCAGAATAGGTGCACATGTTGGACAGTCAGGGAGTAGAGGTAAGCCCTTCTCTGCCTTCCCCTTTCTCCCCCGCAGATGAGCCATACATACAAAAAGAAAACAGAGCCTTTTAAACTTCTCCTGTGGGTGGATCTCCCTCCCACCCTGTGAGTCCCACTGCCCTCCTCAGGCTCAGTGACTAGGTTTCCCTTAGGCACATAAGCACATGTATGCCACACAGCTGGTTTTATGGTGGCACCAAAAGGCTAGGAAAACAACCATTCCTCCATTCTAATGTGACAGTTTGAGCAAAAGGTGCCCTGCCCTGACAGCTTTTATTGTTCTCTCCTTCCTGAGGAGAGATCCACTTTCCCAGGGCTTGGGCAGAGAAGTTAATTAGAGGCCAGCCGAATATTGAAAGGCTGACTTGATGACATCACATTTCTTTGAGCAAAGAAATGGTCTGGCAGGGCTACTTTCTTGCGTTGGTTCCCTCTGGATGAAGGAGAACTGGGGACTTAAAAGGTACTTTTGTAGTATTTGTTTTATTTATTTAAAATGCATAAGAAGAATACCGATGGAGACACTCAAGGCTCATTAAGAAGATACCTACAACTGCAGGAAAGATTACCTCTCATTTTTGTCATGGACACTGGCTCCCTCAGGGCATGAACAACAAGGAAGCCCACTAGGGAGATATGGGGTAACTTGTCAGGCTATGGATGACAGGATATGGCAGACAGATCCCTGTACCATTGCAACAAGAAGTCCAAGCTCTTGGTTAAATGGTTTTATTCAGAAATCAAACCATTTCCATATATATATGTCCACAGGATTACTCAGAAACAAGGTAAGCATCTAAACAGTAAGAGCAAGAAATTGACAGGAATGGGAACCTGTGGAAAAACCCTTCTTCTTAACACACACGTTTGCTCCTTCCCCCTCCCAACAATAAACATAATTTTGGTGGGCACTTTGTGTGAGAACATCTCACATATTTGTGCTATCAAGTTGAGTCACTGGAAAGCAAGACATAGCAATGAACAGGTCATTGTTCATACAAGGTCATCATGAGGACTGAAAGTTTCTACAGTTTGTTAGATAAACACCTGCAATCATTCTGTGAAAGAATTGAACAGAAGAAACATTTATGGCACTGGTAATATGACATCAAAGTAAAGCATGAACCAGCATTAGTATTGGCATGGATGGGGCTCAGACATGACATGACCAAAAAGGTCTCCCAATAAGCACTTAACAATGAGAAACAGGAGTCAATGTGTTATACAATGCCAAAGTGCAAAGTACAAAGCATAACCAACAGTCAATAGCTTATAAATAGTAACAGTCAGTAATTAATAAATAGTATACATCCAATTCATAAATCACATCTGTATAAACATAGCAGCACTACACATATACACAGAAAATTTTCTTATCAATGTAAACAGTAACAGTAACAGGTAGAAGAAACACTCAGTCCACATCCAGAAACAGTGTATTCAAGGTCTGGAGAACTCCCAAGGCTCCCATGACGACCACACTTGGTATGGTAGATGAGGAAAGGAACAATAGCAATGAATCTGAACTTCAATCTGTGTAGAAGTCTCATGTATGGAAGAGGATCGCCAATGGGACCAACCTGCTAGCCACGATTGTTTCGCACCAAGGACAAATATCTGTAAGCCAGACATAAATAGGACTCTTACTAACAACATTGTTATACACCTGTTCAGTAAAATAAAATGTTCAGTAAATACTCACTTATTCAATCATTATTCTGATTCACAAAGCGCATGTGCCTCTTTCTCTCCTGATGGATGGAATCTCCGTGAGGCACTGAGACCCTCCCTGCCAAATATAACACTCCAACTGATCATACTCTCCCAAATTAAAGGTATATGCACCTCCACACACACCTGGAACTTACACAAAACAGGATAAGTCCCAGTCTAAATTTAAACCTGTGGGTGATAGCGAACCCAATTAAAAAATCCACCATGATTCTCATTGGAGAAGCAACCTTTGAGAAATATGTCCTTCCCTGTCTCTAACCACTTCTAGTACAACAAAATGGAGATCTCTTTCATTCCTATTACACTGAACAAAGTGAGATGTTAAAGGCGCCTCTAACACCTTCCTTCTCATTTTTTTAAAAAAATAATTTTTATTGGATGAGGCAATATACAATAATTGATTAATACATTAAACTTATCCAAATTAATCCTTCTACATAGATATATACCCCACCCCTCCCCTCCCCCTTTTCTTTGTTGACTTCCAACAACACTCGAACCCCCCGTTTATTCATAGCTATTATTATTACACTATATTGCTATCATTATTACCATGGTAAAGATCTTAATATGTTTTTCTTTCATTAAAGTCTTTTTATATAAAATTTAAAATCCCTCCAAAGACCACAATTGTCCTTTAACATCACATTTCTTTTCCAAATATTTCTTAAGTTTCTTCCAATCCTCAAAAAAAGTTTCTGGATCTTGCTCATTCAAATTTCTAGTTATTTTATCCATTTCGGCCATGTACAACAGCTTCCTTGTCCATTCTTCAACATTCGGTATTTCTTCTTTTTTCCAATATTGAGCATATAGAATTCTTGCTGTTACTAACATATAATATAACAATGTCTTATCCTTTCTATTAACCTCTGCGAAGTGTAAAGATAATAATAACATTTCAGGATTTTTAGCAACATTATATTGTAATATCAAAGACATTTCAGCACATATTTTAGACCAGAAGTCTCTAGCCTTTTGGCAAGTCCACCACATATGAAACAAAGAACCTACATGCTCCTTACATTTCCAGCATTTGTCTGATAACTGTTTGTTAGCTATGGCTAGTTTTTTCGGTGTTAAATACCATCTATACAACATTTTATATCCATTCTCTTTGATACTAATACAAGTTGATATTTTTAGGGTATTTTTCCATAATTGTTCCCATGCTTCCATGGTTATTTCTTTATTACAATTTATAGCCCACTTTACCATTTGAACCTTTACTGTTTCATTTTCTGTAAACCACTTCAATAACAACTTATACATTTTAGATATTGCTTTCTTATCATCTCCCAATAATAACTCTTCCAAGTCTGAATTTTTAATTCTAAAGCCTATCTTCCTTTTATCTGAGTCAAATAAGTCTTTAATTTGCCTGTATTGTAACCAGCCATATTTGAATGGCAAATCCTCATTTCGTCTAAGCTTCAACTCATCCTTTTCTAGTATTGTTAATTCTTTGAGGGTAAGCCATTCCTTTCCCTGGTATTCCAAATTTGGGTTGATTACTTCAGCTGGTATAATCCAAAGTGGTTTCTTTTCTTCTATGAGTTTCTTGTATTTAAGCCAAGTTAACAATAAATTTCTTCTAAGGTAGTGGTGTTGAAACATTGCATCCATTTTACATTTTTCATACCACATATATGCATGCCATCCAAATAATTTATTATATCCTTCCAACGTTAATAACTCATGATTGGTCAAGGATACCCATTCTTTTATCCATACCAAACATATCGCTTCGTGATAAAGTCTTAGGTCAGGTAACTGCATTCCTCCTCTTTCCTTTGCATCACATAAGACTTTCATTTTTACTCTTGGCTTCTTCCCTGCCCAAACAAACTCAGATATTTTCCTCTGCCGTTTTTCAAACTGTTTTTTATCTTTCACAATTGGTATTGTTTGCATTAAAAACATCATTCTGGGCAATACATTCATTTTAATTGTAGCAATACGACCTAACCATGACAGATTTAGTTTATTCCATTTTATCATATCTCTTTCAATTTGAGTCCAGAGCTTTTCATAATTATTCTTAAATAAATCTATATTCTTAGCAGTGAGCGCTATCCCCAAATATTTGATTTTGTGTACCACTTCGCAGTTTGTTAATTCACTTAATTCTTGCTGCTTCATCTTGGTCATATTTTTGTTATTATTTTTGACTTCTTTTTGTTTATATAAAAGCCCGCCAAATCTCCAAACTCTTTTATTTTATCCAACAATCTTGGCAGGGTTTGTACAGGATCTTCCACTATAAACATCACATCATCTGCAAAAGCTCTCAATTTGTAGGAAGATCCTTTTATTTTTATTCCTTTTATACTGTCATCTTCTCTAATCCTTCTCAGTAATACCTCTAAGACCGTCACAAACAAAAGGGGTGATAGTGGACATCCTTGTCTGGTTCCTTTCCTTATTTCGAAGTTTTCTGTCAGGTCATCATTAACACTAATTGTTGCTCTTTGTAGTTTATAAATTGTTTTCACAGCTTCTATAAATTCATTTCCTAAATCCATCTTCTCCATAGTCGCAAACATAAAATTCCAGTTCAAATTGTCAAAGGCATCCGCAAAGAAAAGGCCAACTTCCTTGTCTGGGCATTTGTCATAATATTCAATGGCATTTATCACGATTATCAGATTGTCTTTTAATTGTCTATTTGGTAGGAATCCAGCCTGATCTTCTTCTATGAACTCCATTAGCCATATTTTAAGTCTATCTGCTAATATTCTTGCCATTATTTTATAATCATTGTTTATGAGCAATATAGGTCTATAATTTTTAACGTCTGTCAGGTCTTGATTTTCTTATGGGATCAGAGTGATACTTGCTTCATTCCACGTATCTGGGAGGCCTTTTCCTTGAAACATATCGTTCATTATATTTTTTAAAATTGGTACTAGGTCCTCCTTCATTACTTTATAAAATTTAGCTGTGATCCCATCCGGTCCTGGTGCTTTCCCAATCTTAGCCGCTTCAATTGCTTGTTTGACTTCTTCTTCTGTTACTGGAGCGTTCAGTCCTTGTTTCATCTCTTCTGGTATCCTTGGTAGATGGGCATTCATCAAATACCCATCTATATCTTGTTGATTCACTGTTTTCTTTTGAAATAGCTTTGCATAATATTTAAAAAATGCACGCTTGATTGAATGATGCTCTTTCAATTCCTTACCATCCTCTATTATTCTATTAATAATTTTCTTTTCCTTCTTTTTTTTCAATTGCCAGGCTAGATACTTTCCTGGTTTATTTGCTCCTTCAAAAGTCTTCTGCTTTAATGTCTTTGGTTTCCATTCTAGCTCTTTATTACTAATAGCTGTTATTTGTTCTTGTAGTATTTTAATTTCCTGTATAATTGACTTTTTCCCTGGTCTTTTCTTTAATTGTTGTTCTTTTTTGTGAATTTTTTCTTGTATTTCTTGCCATTTCTCCTGTTTTCTTTTCTTGTCTTTACTATTGAGTAGTGTTAGATTTCCTCTTATTACAGCTTTATATGCATCCCATACCATCTGTGTCGACACTTCATTATTATTTGTCAAAAAAAATTGCTTAGTTTCTTCTTTCAAATACTTCAGATTTTCCTGATTTTGTAATAAATCCTCATTTAATCTCCATTTAAATTTTCTCCGCCCCATTGTCCATTTCCATAACATTGGATTATGGTCTGCACTCACCCTCAGTAAAATTTCCACTTTTTTAGTCAATAAAGTCAAGTCCTTAGTCGCCCAAATCATATCAATACGTGAAAATGATAAATGACTTGTGGAGTAGTATGTAAATTCTGAACTTTTTGGATTTTCTTTTCTCCATATGTCTTCCAATTGTTCTTGCTGAACTAAGTCAAAAAAAGTCTTTGGTAACTTCCCTGATTTTTTGACAGTTGTTTTGGATTTTTTATCTAGTTGCAAATCCACTACACCATTGAAATCTCCAACCAATATCATCTTGTCAAATACATCCTGATCTAATTTGTTCAATAAGTCTTTAAAGAATTGGTCTTTTGCTCCATTTGGCGCATAGAGGGCTATTACCAACAATTTTTTTGCATTTACATTTACTTCTACAGCCACATATCTTCCCTCTTGATCCTGAAAAATTAATTTTGATTCTACAGTCTCATTTATGTAAATCACTACTCCTTTCTTCTTTTGTTTGGACGATGATACATATTCTTTCCCCAATTGTTTATTTTTTAAATATTTTATATCTTTGATATGTGTCTCTTGTAGGCATCTTATATTGCAGTTCTGCTTTTTTAGCCAATGAAAAACTGTTTTTCTCTTTTGGGGTGAGTTTAGTCCATTTACATTCCACGATATTAATTTGTACTCCAAATTGTTAGATTTTTGATAATTCAGGAAAGCCCTCTGTATGTTCCTGTACAAACTTTTCTGTCTGCTCCTTTGATTTAATAACAATTCTCAGGGCTTTGTAGTAAAAGCTTAGTCCTTCTGGGATTTCCCATCTATATCTAATATCTTTATCTCTTAGTTTCTGGGTTAATTCCCTATATTTTTTTCTCTCTTGGAGAATTCGTTTTGCACTTCTTTCATGATCTTGATTCTACTGCCCTCTTTTATTAAAGGATTTTCAAAATGCGTTTTAAGAATCTCCTCCTTCATTCTCTTTGTCACTAGTTGGACGATTATATCTGCTGTGCAAAAGCCAAGTTGATTCTGTATGCCAAGTCCATATTTGCTGTTATTTCTTGCTTTTCTTTCCCTAGAAATTCTGACAATATCTCTGTCATCTGTTCTTGTGTAGTTTGGGTCTCATATTCCTGGATGCCACGAAATCTTAACTGCCTCTCTGTCGCCTTACATTCCATCATTGCCACTCTTGTCTGAATCACTTGGTTTTCATGTTTCATTTCTGCTTTTATATCATTTGTCTTTTGTTCTACCTGTTCCACTTTCTTAGTTGTTGCTTGCAAGTCCTCCTTTACTCCCTCTATATTTTTTGCCAGTGCAGCTACATCAGCTTGAATAACATCTCTCATCTTTTTAAAATCCTTTGCCAGCATTTCTTGCATCTTCTGTAACAACTCTTTATGGTTCTCTGCCACTTTTTTCCCCAATCCTTCAATCGTTGCTTCTACTGAGGCTTGCCATTCCTTGTCCGCTCCTTTTTTCCCTGCCATCGTGGGACTCGGTTTTGAGCCTCCCCACATATCTGCCCTTCTTCTTAATTCCATGGTGGATCGTTTAAAAGCTTAGATTATCTTAATATTTGTTGCAGAAAAAAAAAAATAAAAAAGTCCTTTTAAAATCCAAAATGTCGGGCATTTTTTCTCTATGGTTTGTTTATAGCGCCTCTATGGTTTCTGGCTTAACTTCATACCTTAGTTAAGATGGCGCACTTCCTGTTCCTGTTGTCTTCATAGCCCCTCCAATAAGTGTTTGTTTTGCTTCCGAGTGACACCTTTCTCACTGACCCTCTTCCCTTTCCTTTTTCTGTCCTTGCTAGGAATCCAGTTATCTGCTCTGCTGTTAGCTTCCCATCTCGCAATGTTTCTCTAGTCCACCTCCACTTTCTCACGCCGGTTATCTCAATTCTAACCGCAGTAAGTGTAAACAATATTTCTTTTCCAAGTTTTAGTCCTTATTTAGTTCCCAATGTCTCCAATTTAACACTGCCTCTATTACTAATCTTTAGCTCTTTTAAAATCTGTCCATTAATTTATTTTCTCTTGATCTTTTTGTTGCCAATCCATTTTAAATAATCCGATAACGATCTTTACCTTTGCCGATTCTGCGGGTTGTCTGTGTTGTTTCCTTTGCTTATTCTTTGGTAAAAGTTGTTACTGAAGCTTGGTTATGCCAATTTAATGACTCCTGAGGCACTGCAGAGATAGTAGCTCTCCCTTCTTCGAGGGGACCTCAAGGTGATGGTGGGAGTCCTTTATTCAGAACCCCCCTTCACCGAGATCTACACTCTCTCAGGGATGCGTAGCATTCAAGCCCAACTTCTCCCTGAAGTTGGGATGGAAACGGGCATTTGGGCACCCCGCTTTCCAACAAAAACAGTGTCTCGGACAGCCCCAGTTGGAGGCTGCTTCAGATCTCCATTAATCCAAGCCGGAAGTCCCCACCTTCCTTCTCATTTTCGACTGATGCTCCTAGCTTCTTATTCGAACAGCCCGGGCAGTACTGCCTATATAGATCTTTTTGCATGGGCATTCAATTAAATATACAACTCCACATGTATTCCACATGGAGAATGCTTTCAACTGGATTACCTGGTTAGGCTGTTGTATAGTGACACTGTTCCCTGTCATCAAGAAAGCACACACGCTGCAATGCCCACAGCTGTAGTGCCCATCTGGGGCATCATCTGCTCTCCCACTCCTTTGCATGTCAGCATGATCTAGAATGTCCCTAAGGCTGTGTGTTCTCTTAAAACCCACTAGCAGTATTTGCTCACACCTGGGTAGATGCTCTACCAGATGCCAGTGCTGCCTGATGATGTTACTTATTTTAGGGGCTAAAGATGTATAATTAAGCAACCAATGGATTCTACCTCCCTCATGTTTCTGCCTCACCTTTAAGAGATCCCTTCTGTCTACATTGGCTGCCCTCATTTTGGCAGTGTGGACTACCCTAAGTGGGTAGCCTCTCTCTAAAAAGTTGCTGACCAGATTAGAGCTCTCTCTAATGTAATCTAGTTCTGAAGTTGCATTCCTGCATAAACGAAGGAATTGGCCAAATGGAATATTATTTTTTAGGAGAGAGGAATGGTGGGACGTGTAATGTAAGTAGGAATTGCGGTCCATCAACTTCTTAAATGGCTGCACGGCTAATTTGTTATCAATTTTATAAACAACCATGTCCAAAAAATTAATTTGATTGTGGTTGCTTTCCCATGTGTACTTGATGTTCGGATCCAGGTTGCTCATTCAACTGGTAAAGTCATCAATAATGTCAGAGTTAGAAAAAATGAGAAAAATGTCATCTATGTACTGCTGATAATGAACAATGTATGAGAAGAAGGGGTTGTGCTCATGATGACTCCTGTTCCTCATGGTTAATTGCTTATTGGGAGTCCTTTTTGTTTTTGGTTCCTTCAGGGCATGTCCATAGATCATAACAAATCCCAGGCTTGTAATGCCTTCCACTATCAGCTTTGGATTTCCTGCATTGAGCAAGTACTTGGGTAAATGGTTCCATTCCTTCCAGCTCTTTCCAGATCTATGACATTTCCCTCCCTATATGAATTTATGAACCCATGTACCACCTTAATTCAACCCAAAGGCTGCATTTTGCAGGGGTCTCTGTGCTTAACATGTTCCACTTCTATGGGCTTGAGAATTTTCCCCATTATTTCTCCAAGCAGAGATCTTGAAGGCTTCATCTATCCCAGCTTTTTGGAAGACATGCGAGGTCATATCATTTGACTGAACCTTTTGTTGAGGCCTTGTATTTTAACTATCTTTCAGGGCTGTATTTATGCAGGCACATTCTATAGTTGTATGTCACTGTTAGGCTGATGGTTGTGAGTCTGATGTACAAATTTAGTTTTGCTATTGTATACTTTTAGCTGGAGAAGTGGGATTGCAATTTTCTAACAAACAAACCAACCAGGTGAGAAACTCAGGTTTTATTACTGTTGCTCAGACCACACCAATCCCGATTAGCTGTTCAGACGTTAGGGAGGGCAAATGTGTTCTTGTTGAACAAAGGGTGATAATGTCTAGATTTCTTGTGTTAATTGATACAAGCGCAAGTGAGCCATGTTCAAGATCTGCTTGGTATCATGCAGAAGTGGTTTGCATGATTTGAGGTCTGAACAGTATCTTCAGGATGGTAAAAAGAAAATAAAAAGAGGTAGATTTTTGTATCAGTCTTAATAGTGCAAATGACTAGGACAATGTAGATGTGTAAAGTCCAACTAGATAGTGGACTTTACACATATTCTCATACTTAACCAGATCAGAACTGTGTTCAGACCTTCCAAGGCAAAGGGACTTCTATACCATAATTGCTTGGAGGTGATTTCCCTTGCCCCACTAGTCAGCTCTTCCCTACTTGTCTCATACAGTTACCCTTATAGCTGCAGTGAGATAGAATTAAAATGCTAATAATTGAAGTCAGGGTTGACAGTGCTGGGCTAAATGGCCCATTGATCTGACTCAGTGCAAGACAGTTTCTTATGGAGAAAGGCAGTGGGAGATTTGGGTAAGTGTGATAGGCAATTTGTGGATAAGAGGGGTGAGGGAGAAATGCACCCCCCCACACAAAAGGAGAAATATGATTTGAAGTATTATGTGTCATACTTAACAGTTTCTTTGCACCAACATATTGCTGAAGTATGTGTGAATATTTTTCAGATATAGCCTTTAAAAAGTGCAGCAGTTTTGGACAAACTAATCTCAAGGTACAGTGATCATTAAAAGGTACATCTGAAAGTACTCTCTGTTCATACCTCTATGTGAAAAAGATAGCTGTTTAAAACTTTACTTACCATTAGAATAAAAAAGAAACCCTTGATGCGTGGCACAGTAGAGGAGCTATAAGGGTGGACGGTAAAATAGAAAAAAAATCAATCAAAATTACCATTATATACAAAGCATGGATATTATCGAACATTACTCCTTTCTAGAAATAACACTTACCTGTCAGATGAAATAAAGAGGAGGGAAGATTACTGCAAGAGTATCAAAAAGTCTGTACTCAGCAGGTAGAATAAGTAGGTTAGAATATGAAAAAAAAAATTAAAGTAAACTTTAGCATGTAGGACTCTGCAAGGGAAGAGTGTGTGAGTTTTCTTCAATGCAGAAAGCAAGAATGTGAGAAAGAACAAAGTGGTTTATCATGATAGAAGATGAGCACCCCCAATAGGGGTGCCATTCCCCCACCTGGGGCGGGGGATCCCCTGCTCTCACCCTCCCACTGCCCCTACTTACTTGGCTGGCAGGGAGACATGCAGAGAAACAAGATCTTCAGGAATGTAATCTTCAATATCATACAGACCAAATACCAGCAATTTTATTTTCCTACTGGTAAAGTTATGAACAAAAACTAGGAGAAGAGTAGTTCATGCAGGCAATAGATGCCTTCAGTTAAGATGATAGAGATAAATTTTGTATACAAAGTTTTTCATGTGGTGAATGATAAGATGAGGGTATATCTATGTATCTTGCTATATGTATCTATGTATCTATGGTCTTGCTATATTGATAGGTGCTACGCCAAGTCTAACTTTAGTGGCCATAGCAACACTGACAGACACTCTCACAATGTCCCTGAAAACTAGGGATGCTGGAAAACCAGCCAGTTTTGTTCATACTCTGTTTGTCAATTGTGAACAGGGAGTGATTTTTGTTCTGTGTAATTTTTTTTTTGGTTAATCATTCAGTGGTGTGTGAACAATTCAAGCCTGTTTGGTTACTTTTCATGTATTAAAACAGTACAGTACAGTCCACATACGCTTGCAGAGAACCACTGAATTCCAGTGTTAAGAAGGAGCATCAGGGGAAGGCCTTTTCTTCTATGCCCTGTCTGTTAGCTCTCCAGGACAACTGGTTGGCCATTGTGTGAAATAGTTAGCTGAACTAGATTGATCAGCAGGGTCTGATCCAACAGGCTTCTTATTGCCACCCCAGACAGAAAGAAGGGACAGTCACCAGAGTTGGGAACTAAATGGGCAATATTTATTTTGGCAACAACATATAACTGAACATATATACATGGCAAGGGTCTAACTAGTGGTACAGATCAAGCCCTGGGGTCACCCTGGACCTCTGCCCGGACCTGTCTGGGCGAGCCCCTCTGCCTTGGGTGAGAGTCATCCATATACATAACTGGGACCTGGCCAGCCAGGCAAATGGTTCACCCCTCTAAGCCTATAGCACCTTGCCATACAGCAGGAGGGGCTTACTTGTACAGGGGTAGTGATGTGATAGTCTGCCCTCTCAGCAGGCAGCCATCAAGCAGTACCAATGATCCTGACAGAACCCTATAACCCCCAAATGGGGATGTGCCAAGGGTGCTCACCAGCCCGCTCATTTTCCCCATCCTAATCCTGCCACCACCTCTGCTTAGGCCCTTGCGCCTGACAGGTGGCCTATTGCCAACTGGAGCCCTTGCTGCAGATCATCTAAGAAAATGTTGTTGCCCTTCACTGAAAGGCAGATCCCATCCCCTCTGTAGAGGTCAGCAAATTTAGCCCATATTTGTGGATAAGACTCCTAACCCACCCTCCAGTGTCTTATGTAGGGCACTATTGGCCTTTTGCCTTGTCCTTTCAATGGCTCTTAAGTCCCAGGCTTCTTGCTACACATGACATGGAAGCATTGCAGACCAGATGATCAATACACCAGGCCACCACTTGCCTATTAACTGCAAGTCAGCATGCACCTGTACAGACAAGGCCTTGCCCTGCACCAAACCTAGGTCATTTCCACCCAAGTTCATGTTCAGAATGTGAGGTGGAGGACTGCTTCTCCCCTCAAACAACAAAGGCATTAATCCTGGTCATCTCAATCCACATCATCCTTGCCATTCAACAGTAGCCTACTCACTAAGACCAATCTGGGCACAATTCCTGCTCCATACAGGGGACAATTTCTAAGATTGAACCCTTCTGCCTCAGTTTCATTTTAGAGCTCCTAACTCGAATTGTGACCTTGTCATCCAGAAACTTAACATCCTGTGCAGACAAGGCCTTCCTAGACCCATCCTTAAGAGTGTCTTTGATGGCATGGTGTCTTAAGGATGGGTCTAGGAAGGCCTTGTCTGCACAAGATGTTAAGGACTTGACTAAGGATACTGCATGAAATAGCAGCTCCTCAAAGCCCGAGTGGCAAACGTCAACCCTCACTGCCCCAAGTTCCTGAAGGATGGCAGGAAAGATGGGCAGCCTTTGGTCTCAGGCAGCTCTACACTCACTGGACCACCCTTCCAACATTTTCTGGAGTCTAAAGTCTCTGGTATACTCTGTCATACCTTGAACTTTACTAGCAAAGGCTAAGGCTACCAGTTGGGTCCTAATGGACTTAACCAATAAGCTCTTACCTTTGTGATCCACGCAGAACTGCATCATGTGTTCCACTGGAATCGGCCATGCTTGATGCAGTCCCACATCCCGCCTAAAACCTACAAATTGATGGACCACACGATCATACGACCTGTGGGTGCTGAGGATAATGGCTAGTTGGATTGCTCTGTACACTTCCATCTTCTAAGCCTTCACAACTCCTGGGGCATCTGGGCTGGCCACAAGTTGGCCTCGGGGGCAAGCTGACAAAAACTCTCCATTTGTTGGTGAGACAAGGCATCTGCCACACCATTGTCCACCCGGAATATGCTTGGCCATGAACAATACGTTCAACTGCAAGTAATGGAGCGTAAAAAGCCAGACTAGACCCATGACCCGGAGCAATCTAGATGACAGGGAGTTTTCAAGAAGAGGTTAAATGAATATTTGTCAGAGGCTCATCATTTGTCAGAGGCTTTAGGCTCATCCTACATCGGGCAGGGGATTGGACTAGAAGGTCTGTATAGCCCCTTCCAACTCTGTGATTCTGTGATTCTGTGAATTACATGAACCACTGCCAGATTGTTGCACCAAAAGTGAACAGAGTGGTTGGCCAACTCATTCCCTCACAGGTAAACCACCACCAAAATGGGAAAAACTCTTGTAAGGTCAGGTCTCTAGTGAGACCATCCTGGACGAAAGTACTGGGCCACTGGTCTGTGCACCTGTGCCCCCTGAAGTATACTCCCAAACCAGAGGCACCGGAAGTCACCTGAAGCTCGGCTTCCAGCAACAAGTCCTCCCTCCGGAAGGTGACCCCACTGAAGAAGTCAAGAAACTCCTCCCAGACCACTAGGTCTTACCTAATGCTTTTACTGATTCACAACCTTGATGTGAAAGCCTCAAAAAGCCCATGGCATTACAGAGCCACCATAAAAAGGCTCTTCCCGGGGCCACTACTCAACATGCAAAACAATGACTCATCAGCAGTTTTAGCTCCAAGAGGGAGATTTTTAACATGCCCTTAACCTCAGCAAAGCAATCCTTCAGGTCGCCCAGCTTATCCTCTAATAAGCGCGAGGATTGCTGGACAATGTCCAGCTCAGTGCCCACGAAGGTCAGGATGGCTTTCAGGCCTTCCATCTTCTCAAGGGCTAAAGGGACCTCCTAACTCCTCAGCCAACTTTATGAAGCCATCCAGTAGCCTGGCCCATTGACCAGTTCCAGCAGGGCCCATGGAAAGGAAATCATCAAGGTAGTAAACTGTGTCTCAGCCGTGAAGCCAGTGACACAGGGCCCACTTGAGGAACAAGCTGAAGCATTCAAATGTGGCACATGATATGGAGCACCCCATGGGGAGTGCCTGATCCATGTAAAACTGCCCGTCAAATGAAAAACCCAACAGCTCAGAGTCCTCAGGATGTACTGGCAAAAGATGAAATGCTGACTTAATGTCGCATTTGTCCAATTCCACCCCTGCCCTATGGCACCATACCACTTGAATGGCCTGGTCAAAGGACCTATAGTGAACGGAGCACAACTGCTTCGCAATAGTATCATTGACTGAACCTCCCCTTAGGATGGGACAGGTGGTGAATAATCCAGAATTCACCAACTGCCTTCTTTGGCACCACTCCCAATGGAGATGAGAAGGGTGAAGACATTGACATATTCACCACATAGGATCTTATCCTGAATGGCTTGGGTGAGATGATTGCCCAATGGCAGGGCGGTGTCCCCAAAGGGCAAGGCCTTAAATGGAACTGCCCCATAAAAAGCCAGGTCACACGGTGAAGCAAGCCAACTGACCCACAAAGATGAATACCAGGGCCTCATTGTACCTGGAGTAGGCTGAACCAACCCTCCCTGTCCAGGTGGTGTCGGAACTAAAGCTTGGGGCTGCTGCACACTCACAGCACTGCCATATGGGCTGTCCCAAAGATGAGAACATTGATGGCTGAGAAATGCCTTGGGAGGTGCTAGTCAATGCCTCATGTAAGTGTGTGGCACCTGGGGGCCCAGAGGTAACTGATTCCAGGCCCCCATGGCCATGCAGACCCCTGTTGGGGACAGCAGGACTTACCTTCAAAGTCCCATTAGTCAACAGCAACTGCTATGGGCACTTGCTTCAGTGCATCCTCTAGGATCTCAACAGCTGATCCATGTCCCTTCTGAGTTCCACTGCCTTCTCCGCTCATGCCACCAGATGTACCTTCTAAGGCAAAAAGATGGGATAAGATATCATGCTGAAAGGCTGCAGCAGAGGTCAGCTTATTGGACCTCTGCCTCTGAGCTCTGCTTAACCCAGAGGCTGACACCCCCTTGGCTTGCTCCCAGACAGCAATATGATCGAGTATCTCCTGTCTACATGAGACCTCCTCATCCTATGATGAAAACAGCACTGGCATGGCCCTTTATGGGGCTGGCTTCTTAGCCAGCTACTTCTCCTTGACTTGACCTCTCCCTTGACTTCCCCCTTTCTTGGGCGGCATGGCTCCCTAAAGGAAAGACTAGTAAATTAAACTCTTGAGGAAACTGCTGCATCCTAAAATTGCCTAAACTCGCTGCCAACTAACTGACACAAAATGGCCACCACAGCTCAGAACAGCCATCTGCCTAACACAAAATGGCTGCCAATGAAACAGAGCAGCACAGGCCGCCCACAGCTAAGATGGTCACTGACCTAATTCAACCCAATGGCCTAGGGCCCAACTCAGCAGAAGGCCTAGCCAGGTAGGTACTAGAGGGGCCCAGCAAGCAGGCAAGGGCCCTTATTGAGCAAGCCTGACCTTCCTCAGAAAGATGGGGTGGGGGTTGTCAGCCAAAACGCTCTCCCTCAATAGCTTCTAAGAAGGGGCACATCTACTGCCCACTGCCCACAAAGGTCACCCCCAATGGACACCGACCAGCCCTTCACAGCTGGAAAGTGGCGCAATGCACCCAGCTGCCACAATTCTGTGGCCCTTGGATGCTGCTGCCACCATGCTTGTCCCTGCCGGGCTGCTCTCAGCCACTCTGGGCTGCTCTCGGCTGCCCCGGGTTGTATGTGAAGGCTGCTCGTAGCCACTCTGCCGCTCTGAGCCACGCTGAGCCACTTCCCACTGAGCTGCACTGCTCTCAGTCACACTGGACTGCGTTGCTTTCAGCCACACCGTACAGCTCCCAGCAGCACCAAGCTACCTCCACAAGCCTTGCTCAGGAAGAGAGCACCTCTCTTTAGCTGACAACTGCAGAGGAACAAGGAACATGACATTGTGCAATGTGCTGACACCACATCCAGGTGAAAATCCAAACACAATGTCAGCATAACAGCTGGTGTGACATCAATGTGTTATATGAACTCTGTAGTTTCTATGGTACTACCATAGAGTTTCTAGAGTGTCAGATGACACACTAATGTCACATTCTGGTTTTCACCCACATGTGATATTGACACATAGTGTGACATCATGTCCACCCCCATTGTCCTCCAGTGGACCCAAAGTGGGGGCAGTGGAGAGAGAATACTACTTGATGCATGAAACTGGCATTGTTACACACAGACCAATGAGAGGTGTAATTTTCCCATCTCTCCATTGTCAGTTCATGCCATTCAGTAGCTAATTGTATAAATAAATTGTGAAGAAATCAGCACTCTACTTCTGCCTCTATTGCACATGGCCCAATTTGATTGTCACAGTAACTGGTGCAGAGGGAAATCAGAAGGGTGCTGGAGTTCTGGCACCATCCCCCTCACTCTTGCTTATGCTTTGGTACTAGTCCATAGGCGCAATACAAATCATCTGCTTTGCTGAGAAGGAGAAGCCATAAAATAAAAAGAAACTGCAAAGTAAACAAAGTTTAATCAACTTGTACATAATGAGACCTGTCCTAGAAAAACAACTGTTTGGTAGTTTTAATGAAGCTTTTATTCAAAAGATAACCATGTACTACCCAGCAACAAACCTAGAATGCCTTCATATATTGTTATGCTAAACAGACTCTTCTTCTCGCTTGGGGAACTGGCATATTGATGTCAGCTATATTGACCATTCACAAAGACAACAGAGAGAGGAAAAGGCAGTGCTTATGATAGATGATCTTTATGTGACACAGGGATTTGGTAGAGGAAGTGAGAACGGAAAAGGCAGGGAAATTGTGGTCTTCTTCTCTGTCAGTAACAATGAGGCCTCTTCTCTACTAGCATATTGCTAGAAGAGTAAAAAATTACAACAGTACCTTTAGATGTTGGGTTTGTGGCATGTTAACAACATATGGAAAAAACCAAAGATAAATTCTGTTTGCAGAATGAAAATTCACAGAAAGAAAATCATTCTGTGTTTAACATACAATGATATGTACTTCTCTTTTTATGCTAAATTAAGCTAATGAATGGTTTCTTTTGCTCATTAGCATTATGTTGGCCTTTCAGACTTATGATTTTAAAGTCTTATTTTCCTCCTTAATATCTTGTCTTCCTTCCTTGCTTTTAAAAAAGCACACTTGCAGCTCCCCTCTTCTGATTACAGAACATGTTTTGACAGATGTCTTTTATTATCCTCCATCAGCCCTTTTCAATATGCACGGACAGAATGTTTTAATATTACTTGACAGATTTTGTCTGTTGTTAAATGAATCTCAAAATATTCATTGGTAGGATTTAATCCAGTACTGTGATGCCTGTTGTTATCATTTCTTTTTACATTTTTTTAAAAAATGATAGTCTGCTAGAGATACCTTGTTTAATTAAAGGAAATGTAAAGCACATTCCTATGCCCAGCTTACGTTGTGCAGGGACAAGATCTCTTAAATCACTCCCTGAATCCATAGACTGAAGATACTCCTATGCTTGCAGGATACTATCAGTGCAATGGGGGTATGGGATGCAGGAGGAGAAGAGCAGAGCTCACATCCTATTTGCTTGTAGGGCTCCTTCCAGTTACCTGTGATGATATAACTTCTGTTTATGGCAAGAGAGAACCAGCCTCCAACTGTGGCCAGGACTGAGATATCCTGGAATTACAAAATGACTTCCACACTACAGAGATCAATTCGCCTAGAGAAAATGACTGCTTTGGAGGGTGGCCCCTACAGCATTATACCCTGCTTAAGTCCCTCCCCTTCCCAAATGCTACCCTCCCAGGATCCACCCCCAAATTTCCAAGAATTTCCCAGCTTGGAATTGGCAGCCCTACCTATATGACTGCTCTCCTCCACCTGCACAGCTATATTAAGAGGAAATGATTCAGACAGCTAATCACAGCCCCAGGGAGGGAACACAGATCCGGAGAGGCTTGCCTGTTGAGTCAACTTGCGTGTAATGATCATGAGACTGAAGTTCATCAAGCTGTTTGTCTGCATCCACGTGGTTGCTTTCTTGTAGCTGTTGTCGCCCTTGCCACCAACTGAAAAGGCGCATTATGAAAGGGGGTGGGTTTTAAGTTTTTGATTTATTAAGACTTACCTCTAATATCTCTGTGTGCCGAATGTGCTGTCTATTAATGGGTACTGAGCTGTCTAGATCAAGACCAGTTTGCTCATGCATGCTTGTTTTCATATGGCCTCAGGAATTTTCCTTCCTGTTCCACCCTCACATCCATAAAGAACCTTTAAAAAAAACCTTAAATCTTCTAAAGGGGACTTGGGACTTGTTGCAGTACCATGTCCTTGGCACATGACATCCACTCTGACCATTAAAAAGAAAAGCAGGAGATGATCCTGTAGCACAAGTGGCTACTGTGTAGCCACAGAGCTGCTTGGCATGGGACATCAAATAGTGAAGTGATGCTATCAGGGACTCAGATTTTATGCAACCAAGGAATTTGATCAATATAAATTTGCCTGGCAGTTACATTGAAGTTCTCAGCATCCCTGTACAGTTGAGATCAAGACACGTGTAATGAAGCTTCATCACCTGGTCTTCATGTCTGTAAATCTAGGAGTGCACAAAGTAGAACTTGTTGTACTTGTATTCTCAAAAGCTACTTGTTTTAGATCCAGAGGAGTTAGCCGTGTTAGTCTGTAGTAGCAAAATCAAAAAGAGTCCAGTAGCACCTTTAAGACTAACCAATTTTATTGCAGCATAAGCTTTCGAGAATCAAGTTCTCTTCGTCAGATGCATGATACAAACTGGTCAAATACAGAAGAGGAGGGGGGAGAGGGGAGAGAAGGAGAGGAGGGACAAGATGCAATTAGGGAGGGGGGGGAAACAAAACATTCCTTTGCTAGTAAATGTAAACATCTCCTTTTGGTGTGTAGTCAGTTTGCTGTGTTAGTTTGCAGCAGTAAAAGCATCCAATTTCTATGTAGTATAAGCCCTCGGTAACCACAGCTCTCCCTGACAGATGCATCTGACAAAGAGAAATGTTCCAGGACATTCCACCAAAGACTTAAAGGTCGCTGTGGTTCAACAGAAACCTTTCAAAAACAAAATCCAACGGGAGGCTGCTGAATTGGAATTCATATGCAAATTTGACGCTGTCAAGCTGGGACTGAATAGAGACTATGAATGGTTATCACATTATCACAAGTAACAGATTTCCTTTACAGCGGCGTGGTCTGGGGGAGCCCAGTGATGCCTGCTGTGGGCTTTCAGGGGCCACAGTTCTCTTTGTCAGATGCATCTGGCAGGGAGAGCTGTGGTTATCGAGGGCTTATACTACATAGAAATTGGATGCTTTTACTGCTGCAAACTAACATGGCAAACTGACTACACACCAAAAGGAGATGTTTACATTTACTAGCAAAGGAATGTTTTGGTTGCCTCCCCCCTAATTGCATCTTGTCCCTCCTCTCCTTCTCTCCCCTCTCCCCCCTCCTCTTCTGTATTTGACCAGTTTGTATCATGCATCTGACGAAGAGAACTTGATTCTCAAAAGCTTATGCTGCAATAAAATTGGTTAGTCTTAAAGGTGCTACTGGACTCTTTTTGATTTTACTTGTTTTAGGACTCTCAACATTAAAATCAAGTAGGTTGCTCAACTCCAGTGCTGCAAAGACAAGGCATCCCAAAAAGGCTAAGTCAATGAGAAGGTGACAGATCTGAAAGTCTTCCTCATCCCTGAATCCCTCCAAATGCTACAAGAAAGGACATAATTCTACACCCAGGGCTACAGTTTGTCTTGCTCTCTAGTTCCCAGGATATGGGGAACTATGTACTACTTTAATGTCCCTTACTCAACACAGGTTGTCATAGCACTTTCTATACTGGGAAAGAAGAAGCCTTGTTGGCCAAGAAACCCCCCAAACCCAATTAATATCATCCAAGCACCAGCGAAAAAAATGAGAAGCACAGTTCGTTTTGCAGATGAACTCCAAACACTTCATGCAACTTATTGATATTGCTGCCAAAGCACCTGTTTTCTTTACAGGATCAAATCCAAGGCACACGGAGAAGCAAAAAGAGAAATGGGATATAAAATTCAATACAATTCCCTATGACAGATGGATGAACATTGTTTCAATAACATCATTATCTCCCCCAACAGTACTATCACCGAAATAGTGGGATATGTTGCATAAGTGTGCAGAAAAGAAGCACACCTGTAATAGGAGAGTGCAGAATGGGCCTTAGATAATTCTGAAAGAAAGTGTGAAGAGACCAGAAACAATGGGTATTTGGAATTCCAGGAAGGAAATCCTTTGTCTGGGAAAGGGGCTACTATTTGCCTGCAGGCCTCATGTTGTGTAGTTTTGGATTAGATCCTTACAAGAAGTTGATGTTATGTGGTTGGAAAAGGGTCCTGCCATCCAGGTGATCCTTCTCATTTTGCTTCTCCTTTCCACAGATTCTGATGTACATAGTAGAGTTGGTGTCAACTTTCCCAGCTTTTTGCAGCCAGCCAGGTAGCCCGGCTGCATTGCCTACCTATGTTTGAGATTTCTTCGGTAACTGAATTGCCCAGTGATTAGAGCATTCTGGTTCTTGTCCTTGAACTATGCAAAAAGGAACAAATGTAAGGGGGGCAGATGCAGGGCATAAAAGGAAGAAAGGTGAGGATATGAGGAACTTCCATGGCAGGGCAGTGGCATAAAATAAATTCATTAAAACTTGCCTAAGGGGAAAACCTTCTATTTTCTGTGCATCCAGAATGCTTCATATATCACCATTTGGCAGGAGAAGCTAAATTTTTTTTAAAGAAATGAATGATGGAATCTCAGTATTTTACAAAGCTAATAATTTTTTTGAAGTTCCTCTCAAGATTCATGATAAAACCATGAGACAAACTCCATGGAATTTCCTTGCTATCATTAGATTTCTTTCCTTTTGTGTATATAACATTTCAGAATTGGAAAAATACAAGGCCTTGACTGAATATTTATAATTCCTTTCATTGTAATTCATTGTACATTAAAATTTAAAATTGCGCTTTAGCCTATAAAATAGTAATATATAGCAGTGCTTCAGTGCCTTTGAGGCAGATATTTATTTGCACACATATTCCACATACTAAAGAGAAGGTGCTGTCCTATGCTCTAATTACGTCAGCAGGACAAGAGAGGACTGCAACTTAAATTGGTATGCAATCATTACTCATAGCACAGTGATTTGTGATGCACAGTTTGGAGTTCATCAAGGAGGAGGAAGGTTTACAGATCATCTAAGCACTCATGGCCATAGGTGTCTCAATCCTTCTGTGCAAACTGTGTACTGGGTTAAAGTGTATTTAACTAGTTTTAGTTTACAGCCTGAATACCACTCCACCTACTAGTACTGATAGCTGAACTGTCACTTCTGAACAGGAGGGTGTGGCAGGCAGGGCACAGAGTTCAGAGCTCTGGAAGGAGATCTTAGCTGGCACTTAGACAGTACTCTCATGTAGGTTTCAATGGCACAGAAGCCCTGTTAAAGCCCTGATTCTCCTGTCAAGCTCCTTTCAATATTCATTAAAAGGTTTGACTGTTTCAATTGTTTGCTGGGGTAATGCATAGTTAACATACATAAGAACATAAGAACATAAGCAAAGCCATGTTGGATCAGGCCAGTGGCCCATCCAGTCCAACATTCTGTCACACACAGTGGCTAGAAATCCAGTGCCATCTAAAGGACTGTCAGTGAGGCCAGGACACCAGAAGCCCTCCCACTGCCTTCCTTCCAGCACCAAGACAACAGAGCACCACCTCCCCACAAAGAGAATACCATCTATCTCCTGTGGCTAATAGCCACTGATGGACCTCTGCTCCATATATTTGTCCAGTCCCCTCTTGAAGCTGGCAATGCTTGTAGCTGCCACCACCTCCTGTGGCAACGAATTCCATGTGTTTATCACCCTTTGTGTAAAGTAGTATTTTCTTCTATCTGTTCTAACCCGACTGCTCGAGTTCTTGTATTGTGAGAATGGGAGAAAAACACATCTTTCTCTACCTTCTCTAACCCATGCATTATCTTGTAAACATCTATCATGTCTCCCCTCAGTCGTCTTTTCTCCAGGCTAAAGAGCCCCAAGCGCCTCAATCTTTCCTCATAGGGAAAGTGTTCCAACCCTTTAATCATTTTAGTTGCCCTTCTCTGTACTTTTTTCAGTGCTATGATATCTTTTTTAAGGTGTGGCGACCAGAACTGTACACAGTACTCCAAATGAGGCCTCACCATCGATTTATACAGAGGCATTATGATACCGGCTGATTTGTTTTCAATCCCTTTCCTAATAACCCCTAGCATAGCATTAGCTTTTTTTATGGCAGTCGCACACTGTGCTGACATTTTTAGTGAGTTATCTATCATGACTCCAAGATCTCTCTCTTGGTCAGTCTCTGCCAGTTCAGACCCCATCAACTTGTATTTATATTTTGGATTTTTGGTTCCAATGTGCATTACTTTGCACTTGGCTACATTGAACCTCATTTGCCACATGGATGCCCACTCTTCTAGCCTTGACAGATCCCTTTGGAGTGCCTCACAATCCTCTCTGGCTTTCACCACCCTGAACAATTTCGTGTCATCTGCAAATTTAGCCACTTCACTGCTTAATCCCAATTCCAAATCATTAATAAACAAGTTAAAAAGCATTGGACCCAATACCGACCCCTGTGGCACCCCACTGCTCACCACCCTCCACTGTGAGAAGTGCCCGTTTATACTCACTCTCTGTTTCCTATTAATTAGCCAGTTTTCGATCCACAAGAGGACTTGGCCCTTTATCCCATAGCTACTGAGCTTACTTAGGAGCCTTTGATGAGGAACTTTGTCAAAAGCTTTCTGGAAGTCAAGATAAACAATATCTATCGGGTCTCCCTTGTCCACTTGTTTGTTCACTCCCTCAAAGAACTCTAACAGATTGGTGAGACAAGATCTTCCCTTACAGAACCCATGCTGAGTTTTCCTCATCAGCTTTTGGTCATCAACGTGCCCACTAATTTTATTTTTGATAATAGTTTCCACCAACTTACCCGGTATTGACGTCAGGCTGACTGGCCTGTAATTTCCCGGATCTCCCCTGGAACCTTTTTTAAAGATGGGGACAACATTAGCTACCTTCCAGTCCTCAGGAACAGATGCAGAGTTTAATGACAGATTACATACAGGAACTCTCCTGTCTACTTTTTATCCATGGATGGAACACATAATAGGAGGAGGAGCTCAACAGATTCACCACCACACCACAATGTGGTCAACATCTGCATTTTCCCCACACCTTAGTCATTAAAGCCCCAGTTAAAGTAAGGGGCAGGCGCTCAGTCAGATTTGGTTCCATGCTAATTAACTGAGGACCATGAAAGTTTCCTGACAGTGCTTCTTGGACTGGTGACATAGGTATTACTAGCTAATGAGGAATGTTAGAGCAAAGTTTATTCAGAGCAATAGGTGAACATTTCCATTCTTTTTGCAGCAATGCTCCCTTAAATGGTGCTCTGTGTATGTGTGCACATGCAGGAGGCATCTGTGTCCTTCAGTACTGACAAATGCTCAGGACAATTGTTTCCCTTTTGACTCCTCCCCACACACTTAGGATCTAACTACTGAATGCTTTATTGGATTTTCTTCTCTGCAACTCTGGAAGCTCAATCAGATATTGTGTTTGCCCAGAGATGCCACTATTTATGTAATATTTAGCAGGCTTTATTTTATGGAGGGCAGCCATTAAAATATGTAAGAGCCCATTCCATTTCTCTGGCAACCATTAACAAGTATGAACACTGCAATGGCTGCATTCCACAAATACTACATGGCAGACATTACAGATGGTAAGGAGAGGACTAGATAGGGAAAGTAGCATGGTATTGTCCAATCTCGCCAGATCTTGGAAGCTAAGTAGAGTTGATACTTGAATGAGGGGCCACCAAGGATGACTGCAGAGGAAGGCAGTGGAAAACCCCCTCTGCTTCTCACTTGTCTTGAAACCCCTTGCTGGGGTCACCATATGTCTATTGTGATTTGATGGCACTCACATGCAAGCATGCACACATGCCTGCTCCTTCTCTGAGCTCAGTACTTTGCAGTTGCTCCACGAACAGCAAAATCACATGGTAGAGTTTTTGTGCAGGTTCATGCCTCATTGTCCAAAAAATACTAGTTTATTGTGAAGGAAGTCATAACCTAGCTCAATTTAATTGAATGATACCAATAGTAAGAAAGAGATTAATGATTTTATTTGTTTGCCTCCACAATTTACAATGTTTATGTCTACCATCTTCCTCGAGCATCTTTTCCCCTAAACTAAAAAAAGCTCACTAGTTTAAGCTATGAGGAAGATGCTCCCTTCCCACTGGCCATTGCCATTGCCTTTTCTGTCACTTCTCCCTTCTTTGAAAGATTCAGTCACACCACCGCCTCCATTACCCTGTGAGAGCAGCAGTATGTTCTGCTGGAGATGTCATTCATGTAAACTCCTGCGATGCAAAGTAAGCCCACGCAGCAACAGGTCTCAGCAGTGTGCAGCTGCTCCCATGCTGTTTTGCTGTTGAACACAGTACAATGATTGCCAATTTGAAAACACAACTGGGTCTTATCCTGTCAGTCCCACAGCATGGACTGATATAACATATTTCTTTTTTATTTCTTTTCAAGCATTCATCAGTCAAAGATTCATGCCGTTTATATCGGAGAAGATTGAAATCCTGAACCAGCCTCTATGTTTGAGAGCTTTGAGGATGGCAAAGATATTTCTAGTGTTCCCTGGAGCTAAAACAGAGACAAATCATTATTTAGATGAAGCTAAAACAAAACTTTTGGTGATACCTTTTATCAGAAGTAAGAGTAAGGGTTTTGTTAAGTAAGAGAGGGATTCTGGATTTTAACCCCGACAGGACTTCCTACCCTCTTAAACCAAATGCTTAGCAGTTGTTATTATGATCAAAAGGCACTTTGCCCATGATCAAAAGTATATACACTATTTCTAGGGCTGTTCCAAGTATTGACAGCCAGGGGGGCATAATAATTAGAATGTTATACTTTGACCAGAGAAACTAGGTTCAAATCTCCACTTAGCCATTCTGAGGCCTTGACCTTGTCACCATGTTATAGACTTCCTTATAGCCATTCTCAGGGACTGGGACTGGGAGGATAAGAAACAGCCGATAAAGAGGAAGTCTGTTAGATTGGGCAAAGTAGTAAGCTTGGAACGGATCATGACTTGCAAAGGCAACTGTGCATTCTGTTGCAACATCACATACAGAATTGAAACAAGTGTATGCAGAATCAATGGGGTAAGAGACCAAATCACATCCAGGGTTTTTGCTTACTTAGGAGAGCTCCAACAGTGTGACAGGGGGCCTTGTGGAATAAGGAAAGGTGCTAAAGCATGCTGGTATGAGTACAATACAGAGTCACAGAAGAGCAGCTGATGGAGGCCACAGGACAAAATGGGCAATTTACACAGATTTCCCCCTTCCTTCTGCAGACCTTTCTCATGTCATTCCACTGGGCTCCTGTCCCTCAGAAGCAGTATTCTGTGGAGATCTGTGAGCTGCAGTGGGAGGGGGGCAGGGAAGTCGCATTCTACCATTGGAGAATTGAGTCAGGATCCAAGACATGTACCGTATAACACTGTTTTCTGAAGAAGGCAGTGCACTGACTTTGTAATTTCCTGGCAGGACCTTCACATCATTGTGGCTCAGAGAAACCACAGCCTAAGCCAGAGAATAATGTGTCAGCCTGACTCAACTGCTATTTTGATGCCTGCATTAGATTCAAATTAGGTAGGGTCAGAATCCCCTTCTATCATGCTCCAAATACTTCTCCTCCCCTTTCCACACTCCTTAAGAAGTCACAGTAGGTCATGGGAACTGTAAAGGGAACAGAGGGGAAGGGGAAGGGGAAAAGAAGGGAAGCCCTGGTGTTGTGGCTCTTTGACGGTTTCTGGTTGAAAGCAAGATTTTCCTTCAGTTTGCCAACAGCTTCGACAAAGGCCATGTCTTCTTACTCCTTCTATTGGATCTGTCTGCAGCCTTTGATACAGTAGATCATGTCATCCTGTTGAGGCATTTAGAAATAGGTATCAAAGGATGTGCCCTGGACTGGTTTAAATTGTTTCTCTTGGAGTGGACTCAAAGGGTTGCTGTTGGAGATCAGCTATCGCCAGAATGGAAACTATCTTGTGGGGTTTCGCAGGGCGCAATCTAATTTCCCATGTTATTCAACCTCTATGTAAAGCCTTTAGGAGAACTCATTCGCAGCTATGGAGCTGGGTGTCATCAATATGCAGATGACACCCAACTCTATATCTTGCTATCCAAGTCCCCACAGGATGCAGTAGAACTCTTAGATCACTGTCTGACAGCCGTGGTGAAATGGTTGAAAAACAACAAATTGAAATTGAACCCAGACAAGACTGAAGTGATGCTTGTTGGGAAGGCAGAGATCTTGAAGGACATTGTACTCCCCACTTTCGATGGAATTCGTCTGACCCTTGCAGACTCAGGGCCAAGCTACAAGTCACTTGAACAGCAAGTGGATTGAGTGGAGGGCAAGTGAACAGGGAGAAATACATTTGCCGTTCAAGTGTCATTCGTCACTTGTAGCTTGGCCCTCAGTTAAGAGCCATGGGGTTATATTGGATCCAGCATTATTACTAGAAAAACAAGTTAAGGCAGTGGCAAAAAAATGCTTTCTTCAACCTCACTCTAGCCTGGAAGATGCCTTCTTATTTTGGCACTGCTGACCTGGCCACTTGGATCCATGCTATGGTAACATCAAGGCTTGACTATTGTAATGCTCTATACATTGGCCTCCCATCTAAGTTAACTAGGAGGCTCCAATTAGTGCAAAATGCTGCAGCTCGCTTGTTATCAGGAGCGTGCAGGAGCATGAACATCAATTCCATCCTACAGCCGCTCCACTGGCTACTCATCATTTACTGTGCTCAGTTCAAGGTATTAGTTATTACATACAAAGTTCTTCACGGCTTTGGTCTGGCATACCTGGTCTGGCTTTGGTCTGGCATACAGGACCGCCACCCTCCCTATGTTCCTCCACGGCAGCTTCGCTCATCAGAACAGGGTCTCCTGCAGGTGCCTGGCTGCACACAGGTGAAGTCAGCAGCAGCCTGTACAAGGGCTTTCCCTATGATGGCCATTATCCTGTGGAATGACCTGCCTGAGGAAGTCAGAAGAGCCCCCACTCTCCTGGCTTTCTGTAAACAAAGCAAAACCAAACTATTCAAAAGGGCTTTTTGCTCAAATGGGAGAGCTGTATTGTAGAGATGGAGTCTCAGATGCTTCACTAACGAGTTGGGGATCATAGACTTCATCACTATTTTTGCCTTACATATTATCTGCTGCTTTAAATATGAACTCCTATGTACAACCAGTGCTCCATGTTGTCTAATGTTAGTCTTAGAACTGATTATGTTTTGCTTCAGTATTTTTCTACTCTGTCTTGGATCCTTGCTAATGCTATGTCTTTTAAACTTGTATCTGTTTATCTTATGGTATTGTATGGAAATGTACTTGATACTGATTGTATTAACCTCATACTGTGTAATCCGCCTTGAGTCTCAGTGAAAAAGGCTGACTATAAATGACGTAAATAAATAAATAAATAAATAAATATCTGCAGTTCTGTTTAAAACAGCATTTGGAACACAGTCAGGTTTGCTTGCAGATATAGTGCTGGCTCCACCTGTGCTGAATGTCCTGCCGGGCTTCAGTGGCTGATTATTGACAATTTCCATGCAGTGCCCGATTGTAGGAAAACGTGCCTGGACCTTTCCCAGGAGTTTCTTCAGCTTTTTCAAACTCTTGTTAGTAAATGCTTAGATAAAGGAGGAAATCAGTCCCTTGCTCTGGTCAGCGCCATGTAGGTTATGCTCCTGAAAAAGCTTGTTGGGCATGTGCTGTTGAATTCTGTGTGACTTAGTTCCAAGGATGAGACTGTCAGACTTTCCTGTGGCTGTAGAAATTGTTTTAATTGCTGGGGACAAGGCGTTGCACAGTCATTTCAGGCTTTACACTTGTTTTCTAATTAGTTGTTCTGTTGATACCTGTAAATTTGTTGCTGTGTGCTAATTTGCAATGTTTTATATGCTCCTGCTTTTAAGAAGAATCCTTGTTCTGAAATAATACTCACCAACAGACTTTTAATGGGATTCTCAGCCTTTATTTTATCCACAACGTTGTAGGTTAGGCCAATGTTCCCATTCTACAGTGAGTGAGTAGACACCAAAACTCATCCTCTGAAATTATACATTGGCATATCTAAATAACCAAGAGCTAACAGGGTATTTAGTGAGTCAAACTCAGGAGAGCTAGGTTCAAATGCTACTCAGCCATGAAGTTCATGGGCTGAACTTGGATTAGTCACTCACGCCCCCTCAGTCTAACCTACCTCATGGAAGAGTTAATATGAAATGGAAGAAAGGAAATCATGCCCATAACCAAGGGCTCCTGGGAGTAAAGGAAGGATAAAAAGGTAGATTAAAAATATTAGGCCGTAAAATATACAGGCTGTCATTTTAAAACGTATAGCTTACCTGTTCTTTGCAATATTAATTTACTTTATTTCTCCTCAATGGGGACGCAAAGTGACTTACATCATTTTTCTCTCCTTCATTTTATCTTCACATCAACCCTGTGAGCTAGGTTAGGCTGAAAGTGTGTGACTGGCCCTAGGTCACCTGTGAGTTTCCATGGCCGAGTAGGGTCTCCCAGATCCTAGTCCTACACACTAACCACTACACCACACAGGCTCAATAGTGATGGAAACCAGTTGATTTGATACCATCAGCCTGAAAGCCACAAAGATGGAGGGTAGGGTCTCAAATTAATGTAAGAATTTATTTATTTATTTATGTCATTTATAGTCCAACTTTCTGTTGGGGAAAAAAAGGTTAAAAATAGTTTTAAATCATAGGTGCAATGGATCTTGAATCAATAGAGAGTCAGCACACGAGTTTAGCTTTTAAAAAACATTTACTTCTAAAGGGAAAAGGGTCACAGGTTGCCTACAAAACAACAAACACCTGGAGCTACATTTTCCTTACTGTTTACAACAAAGAGCTGGGATAATGGAATGGAGAATCTTCTTCTTCCTCCTTCTTCTTGACCCTGAAAGGACAGTCACCTGACTTGTTGACCAATAACAGTTTACAAACACTCTCAAGTTTCCCGGGCTTGCAGATTATTGGCTTTGTGCCAGGTTCCCTTTCCAGGTCAATCTAAACAATAGCATGGTAGGTAAACACATTAACCCCATAATGACTGAATCTCAGACCTTGCAACACACATATATTCCAACACTTTCTCAGTGAGAAAGGCAGACTATAAACTTTTACAACAACCTCTAAAGCAGGGGTCCCCAACCATATTAAGCCTGTGTGTATTACTGGAATGTAATGGGTAATGAATGAGATCAAAAAATAGCTGTTGTGGGGGCTGGAGTCAATCATAAAATATTGGGACGTTCCAAGTCAAGCATTCTCCTAGGGTGGAGCTAGCTGTTTCTAAGTGGGTGTTCTCTGAAGACAGAAATTTGGTGGCTCTTCTTGAGCTTTTCTGAGGAACCTCCTGCTCTAATGAGATGGTGGAAAGCCAGGATTGGCTCTTTGCTTTGAGGGAGATGTTCTTCAGAGGAGAAGGAAACGGGTGCCAATGCAAGAGGTCATTGCTCTAACCTATAATCTCTTGGGGATGTTTTTTTTGACAACCCTAGATTCTTCAGTGGACTGTCCTATGGTAACTGAGTGATTACATAGATTTTATTCTGCCTCCAGTCACTCTCTTAAAAGAACTTTATTTATCCATTCAGGTCTTTTCTTCATCCTTCTGCAGAGAAGACTGCCACGGCAATTCACAATTCCGGAATGACATAAAGAATCACAGATCTTTGGTTGTGTCTTGATTTGGTGCAAGAAATTCCCACACAAGTCCTTTCTGCTCAGGAACTCACTAGAAGAGCTGGTGAAATATTTTAGTGAAAGTCTTCAAATATTTTTTTACTGTGGTTTTTGAGTCATGTTAAAATTTTCTTTGTTTACACCCTGAAGAAGGTAAGTCAAATGTACCTACTGTCATGGCAGGTATCCTGCCCCAAACATCCTGAGGTGCTTCCTCAGGAGCAGCCAGCAGAGCAGATACCTTCAGGTGTGCCTCTTAGCTCTGTTAAAGATAGCTGTCCTTTCTGTATTATAGTTCAGAGGATATTTGATCTTGTTTTCAGTCTTGTGGCTTGGATACACAGGAAGTGTGACTACAAAATAGAGATAGGCACGGACATAAAACAAACATGATGTTCGTTGTTTGTTGCCATCCACGAACAGGGACTCATGAACAACCACGAACATGGCCCTGTTCACAAACATGTTTGTGGTTGACTCTTCGTAGGGGCCAGCAGGCTCTCCTCCAGCCATCATCCAAGTCAAGATCCCTACCACACCACTCCCAGAAACCTGACCTGAGCAGGCAGCAGGAAAGATACCAATAATAAATAATAGCTTGGCCCCAGAGCCTGGCAGCAGCCCTGGAACTTAAAGGGGTAGATCCCTATCCAACCACACACAAAGAAAATTCAAGCTCCAATGAACTCTCTCTATAAAAATGCCAACAGAAACTGTCTCTCCCTCTCCAAAACCAGAGTTGGGAGCCCCCCTCCCCCTTGGTTTTTGTTCCCTTGTAACAAATTTGGAGCTCCACACTTGAAAGGAAGACAAGCTAAATTGGGCTTAGATTGGGGTTTCCAGGGCAACAGCAGGAGTTCAGACAGAGTTCAGACAATCCCTGCCTAAGTTGCCCAAAAAATTGATTGCAGGTTCCAGACTGTCTGATTTGATGAACAGCAATGAACGAGGCTTGCAACAACCACCTGTTCATTTAGAATGGGGCCTCATGAACAGCTTGTTCGCGAACAGCAGATTGGGCTGTTTGTGGCTTTTTTTTGTTCGTATTGCTGTTCGTGCCCATCTCTACTACAAAGTCAAAAATGCCTTGAAAATAGTTAATTTGCCTTCAAAACAACCTGCATCTCTAGACATTTTATCATGTTAATTATCACAGTATTGAACGGCTGAGCTCCAAACAGCTAGTCATGGCATCCCAAGAGTGTGTGTAAATACCTATTTATTTTTTAACTTTGAAATTTGATAGCCAAGAGTAAATCTTTCTCTGTAAATGTCTCTCTGTGCATTCATTAAAAATTTTCTTTTAATGAGTAATTGTAAAAAAAACCCTCAAAACTTTCCCTGTGCTAAAGCTTTCAGCATCACAGGATCAAAGCAACCTTTATCTTACAATCCAGAAAACTGCAGAATAGTCCCTATTTTTTAATCTCTTGATTGTTAGAACTAGAGGCAGGCATGGAACAGGAAAAAAAAGGGCTTTCAGTCCATGGCCCATTGCATTTTACAGATCATGGACCACAAACTTTTCACAGATCCACCCCAGGTCATGGACCAGTTCATTGGTCCATGGTCTGTCATTTCCTGGGGCCCTAGGACCATCCCCTTCACACTCAGAGAAGCTAAATTTGCAACGAGTCTTCAGCAGGCTCTCCTCCAGCCACCCTCCAAGTTTGGCCAAGATTGCATTTTGGAGGTCTGAGTTACAGGCCCCCCAAAAGGTGACCCCCAAGAAACTTCCAGTAGATAGAATAGGAGCTGCAAATGCCTATTGACTTGCATTGGCTTGCAACAATTGGCTAGCCCAACACTCCACAATCAAATAAGAATTGAAAGGGGAAAAAATGAGACTGAAGAGTGAGCCTTCAAGGAGCCCAATTATCTTGCACCCAGAGCCTTACTGCAGCCCTGAGAGTGGGTTGGGGAAGAGCCCTAGGCTAGCCCACCAATCCACAAGCAAATAAGAATTGAAATAAAAAATATTAAACAGAAGAGTGAGCCCTCAGCCAAGGAAACCCAATAAGCTTGCTCCCACCCAGAGCCTTGCTGCAGCACAAGCCCCAAGCCTCCCTCTGGTGCAATAATAATGATAAAAAAACTCCTGCAACAAGCAGTTCCTCAGAGTTGGTAACCAGCTGGAAAGTGAAACCACGGCTCAGTGCTGGGTGTTATTGTTGGCGCAGCATGGTTTGAACTGTAGCTGAGCTATAAATAAGGCTTCCACACACTTATAGCATTCAAGTGTATGTACAGTTTACTTACAGTGACTTATATACAGAATCTTGTTCTCAGTGTCAAAGTGCTTCACCAAGCACCTAATGGAACAAGCTCCACTCCAGCACAAGACACTGCTGGCTTATATCCTCCCACAGCACCCCCCAGTGTCCAATCATAACACATCTGGTGAGGTGTTGTAGGTTGTTTCTCTGCTCCTTCTCATCCAAGGAGCTGTCAAATAGATCTTTTACATCAGTAGTGACATGACAGATACAAACAGCAAGACATAGACATGCTTCTTGGCTCTCTATCTCAACCGTTATATATACTGATGTATTGTCGAAGGCTTTCACGGCCGGAGAACGATGGTTGTTGGGGGTTTTCCGGGCTGTATTGCCGTGGTCTAACCACGGCAATACAGCCCGGAAAACCCCCAACAACCATCGTTATATATACTGCTTGCTCTCATAGAGAACAATGGGAGCTCTCTGTTGCCAACCAGAGCTGCCTATCAAGATTTTCTGGGCTAAGATTGGTGTGTTCCAAAGGCAACACAAGGTTTTCAGGCATCTCTCCTACGTTTCCTAGGGAATTGATTGCTCGACACCAAGATGTCTGGTTTCATGGACTAACAGACTGACAGACCAGCCCAAAAGTCATCGCATCTGTGAAAAACTTGCATGCCACGACCCATTGGTTCATGAACACTGAACCAGGCCGGTCCATGTCAAATTTTGGTCCATTTTTCGTCAGTGCCCATCTCTAGTCAGAACCGATTATCCTTCCCTCTATTATATAGCACAGTTACTCTGTAATAATAGCACTTATATTCCGTTTTTGTGCAGGTTTACTCCCTGTGTTTAGTGAGACTTTTTCACAGGTAAATGTGTGTAGGATTGCAGCTTTAATTTATGTATGTCTCTTAGCTGCTTTGCTTTTATTTGCCCAGTCATTTTTACGACAGTGCGAGGTGGCCAGTGTTATTAGCTCCATATTTCAGAATGAATGGGCAAGTCTAAGACTAAAACAGGACAGTTTTAATTCATGGCTCAGATGAACAACTCTCTGTGCCTAGGTATATCTAGCGCTATTTCTATTGGGAAAGAGAAGCAAAAGACTTAGGAATAATTCTTTAAAGAATTATTTCTGGTAAGAAATCAAGTGCATCTGATTTCAAGTCACAGGGCTGAAAGCAGGGTCAAAACAAGAAAAGCTGATTCCTAAAGCAGAGCAAAAGGGCATAACCAAAAGTAATCTTGGCAGCTTCTCAGTTGGCTGAGCTCTAGGAATCAGTCATGTAGACTGACAATGGATGCACAGCTGATGTTCTTTAGGATGTAGCTGCAGGAAATGCCTAGAGAATACCACAGGGGGAGTATTCTTAGTTTGGTGTTTCAAGGAACCCAACTTGTGTGTTCGGGGGAAACCATTAAAAAGCAGTAACCTGTCAGTTATTCAATTTATTGTTATAGTTCTGCTGCCAAGGATGTCCCATTAGAATTTTCAGTTTCATGTGCCAAAATGTGCCTGGTTAATTCTAGTCATGTTGTTAACTGCTATACTTATATATTACTAAATGTGTTGCTAGAAATGCAGTTTCTTACATCAGTTCTTATAAGCTCCAGCCCCAGACTTACCTGGGGTCTTAGTTTGCAGCCTCAGGGATGGAGGGGGTGCATGGCATGGTTGCTGCCATTAATCTTGGCCAGGCAGCTCCCAGCAGCCTCTGGGTGGGGCAGTGTGACTGCCTGCAGTTCAAATGCCTAGACAACCACTTGGCAGCAGGCTGGCTGGGCTTGTATTGGGGAGATTTCCTGCAGGTAGGCTGGACGAACGTCATCTTCCTTCTGGTCCACCAGTGGGAAGCAAAAATTATGGAGCCTGCTGGGCTTCCAACACTTGGCTCCTGAACCTGCTTCCCACCCATCCCACCCTAGCTCTAGGGATTACTGGGTGTGTAGTGGCTCCTGGGTTTGAAAATTTCTACTTTATGCTCTCGGCTATTCTATCTCCACCACAATTTTGGGAGGAGCAGTTTTGGCATTGAGCATGGATCCTTTTAAGGGGAAACAGCCCACCAAGCTAATTTCCTCATACTTGTTAATCCTCTTGAAGGATCTGGGGGATGAAGCATTGCAAGGACAAGCCTATTGGGGGCTGTTGGGGCATGCTTACTACCAGGTGGTAGGGGAATCCACACAGAGGTTTGCGCCCACATGGAATCCCATGGCCTGTTATCCCACAGTTTCTCCCTTCAGTAGATGGGCTGAGAGGATTATTGGCTGGCATGCAGGTCAGCTAACGCTTGGATTCATTACCTATGTGATGCCAAGGCTCCATAAGCTGTAACCAATAATGTTGTCAGGGCACGAAGACCTCCCCCCACCCTGACCTACCTGAAGGGCCCACTCCATGGGCCGGGCCAGAAGAGGCCACCGATGCCAGGCCAGGGAAGAGTGACAGGCATCTGTGGTGACGTGCACCAGCGGAGCAGGGGCTGACGCCGGCTGATGCTCACCTGGGACTGTGGAGTGGACAGCAGCCACAGAAGACACCCAGGAGCCAGCTGATGCCGCCGGCAGAGCGCCAGGGCTGATGCGGCCGGCCGGGACAAGGACGCCACTGCGAAGAGCCCCAACACTGGCTGATGAACAGTGAGGCGGCACCACGGATGGGCCGAGCGGCAAGTCCCATGCCCACTGATGAGGATGCCAACCTTGTGCAGGTCCAGACAGTCCCGCGCTGCGCCTGGGCAGGGCGGAGCTGAGAAAGAGCCCTGAGCACTGGGACTGGCTGGGGAGCCCTCTGACAGGCTGGGAGGGCTGCCCATCGTGCAGGAAGGGGGATGAGAAGAGCAGGGATAGGGGAGCGCAGGGAGGAAGGTGGGGGGAAGCTGGAGGGCGGCCCAATAAAAGTAGGCACGCTGAAGGGCACTGGGGGGGGGAGATTGGGAAGAGAAAGGAGAGGGAAAGAGATAGCAGCAGAGCGATTAAGAGAGGGAGAGAGACAGAGTTTGGATGGGGACAGGGTGGTCTGGAAAGGGAGAGAGAGAGAACCGGGTGCGAGTGACCCCCCTTATCTCTTGAAAGGGGCAACATAGGGGGAGAAGGGTGCAGTATAACCCCTCCCTTCTAGTGTTTGGCCTGCCAGGCAGGGAGAGAGAGGAAGTAGGGTGGTGGGTAGCCCCCTCCCCTCCTAGCGGGGAAGGCGGAGAGAGACAGAGCCGGGTGATATTTAACCCCCTCCTGCCTCGTTCCCAAAACCTATTATTGAACTCCCCCCCCAGCTTGCTCATAGGGAGGCCAACCTGGCGACAGCGCCCCCTGCAGGCCCTGATGCTCCTGCAGGTGAGGCCCACAAACGTTATGAACTTTTTAACTCCAAGAAGTTGTCTGTGTCTTCTGTCACCTTGCCCTCAACCCTTGCCCCCATCCCCCTTGATGCCGGCTCACAGTAATATTTGCAACAGTGGCTGCTTCCACATGGAAGAATTCCTCTCCCATGACTTCCAAACTGGAGATTGTGGAGGGAGGGGGGATGAGGAATCAACACAATGTTATATAGAAATCATCTTGTTTCCAGGCTCCCCCTGTTCCCAACATGCTATTCCCCCAAACCTACTTTATTCCAATCTTTTAGTAAAGAATGCAATACAAGCCCATTAGCATGTCATCTGGAAGATTGGGATGTGTTTTCCTGCCCTTCACGTGCCCTGCCCGCATCAGCACCATTTCCCTCTAGTTAGCCTCTTACAGGCACCATTTTCTCAGCATTCTTTCCCTGCCCTGCCACCAGTGGATTTTTTGAGCGTTTTATAGTTGCTGTAGCACTATAATGATCTATTGCCATTTACTTAGTCCTACTTTAAATAGAATTATTATTGCACTGTAGCACATGTGTAAAACAAAACAAAAAAGAAGTGGCAGTCACCATGGCAGTTGTGTTGAACACACCACCAAGAGTCAGTGTAGAGTCACTGCACAGCATGTTTGGAAGGGAAAAGACAGAGGAAAGTGCTCAGAGAAGTCTCACATGTGCAAGTTCTATTGATACAGTGCATGACATCCTATTTGCACTGGTGATAAAATCAACATGGAAAATCCCCACAGTGCAGAAGCAGCCATCAATTAAGATTTACAGATGTTAAATCCTGAAGAAATCCAGAAAAGGAAAATGACAGGATCAGTCAACTATGTAGTTTGCTGAAGCTGAGAATTCACTTTCATCATTGACTGAGTGTCGGGTTTACTAAAATGGCATTTAAATTGTGGCTGATAACATGACATTTCAACCTGGTGTTTTACATGGAAGGTATGGTGACAGTTTTTTCCGCTGAGTGACGGGGTTCTTTAGCTTGACCCACCCATACAGCAGCAGATCTGGACTATGAAGTAATAAGGTTTAATGGCCTTTTGCACCAGCATTTCATTCCTTATTATTTTCCTAATTTATCTGAAATTGCATTTCATCTTCTTGTCACACTGGCAATGTACTAATTTCACTTGCAGTTTTGCTTTACGATTTGAAAACTGACAAAAGGGAAAGAATAAGTGCCTTTCTTCAACTCCTGGAGGGTGGAAAAAACCTCCCATAAATGATCAGAACAGCTACAGATGTTTCAGTAAACACTCTAGCTGATGCTCTTTTCAGCTTGTGGCTGGCCTCCAAAGATGCTTAGTTATATAGTATTGATTTCATGGTAGAAGTGGCAGCTGTCAATCTTCTTCTGTTTCACAACAACTAAAGTACCAAGCACTATCTGAATTACCAGTTCACCTATGGATTCTTACACTGTAGTCTTTGATTTACCTATCCTGTTTACTCAAAGCTCAGAGCCACTTACATGGAAGTTAATCTATTGTAGCTTCTCAATAGTCAGGTGAGAGGTTAGAGGTGGAGAGATTGTGGTTCTTTCAAGGTCATTCAGTGGAGTTCATTTTTGGATTTGAACTCAAATATTGCTTGTTGAAGTCCAACACCCTAGCTAGTTTTCCATACCTACTTTCTAAAAATCTTTCCTCCAGAAGAGGGAAAAACCCACTTGTGCATATGGGATTCTATTTGGTTTATTTCCTAACTCAAGGAAACATGCCAAATTTTCTTAGTCTGGGCAATTGCATGAAGGAGCTCCGTAGCCTTTAGATTGCAGCTTCTCTGTGCTTTTCTTCCATGGCTGACTAACCAGGGTGTAAAAAGGCACATTTGCTGAGATAAATGTCTCTGTCAGATTCATCAGCTCAGTATGGCAGTGCTCTTGTTAAAGCACACATTTCAGAGAGTAGCTCCTGAACGGTCCATTGCCAGTTCACCTTCCTTTCCTCATCCTTTAAAATTTGTTGCAGTTTATGCTTTTGTGAAGTTGTCTAGGTGCTTGTTACAACTCCAATACTAATTCTAAATAGCAAACTTTGCCAAAGGAGTAACTACTGTCTTGCTTTTATTTTCCTAAGTGTCTCTTCTCTTTTATCTGCTGTTTTGATTCCTTTCCCCTGCTGTCAGATCCAGGAGGCAGGTCGAGAAAGTACTATATTATTCCTCAAGAGTTATAGCTGATGCTGTCCCCATCGAACTAAGACATAGCTCCTTTGGGGTCAAGAGCCAAAACCATCAACTAGCCAGCCAGTCTGGAAGGTATGAAAAGGGCTGGATGTTTTCCATCTGCCTGTTTCATGATAATATAAATGAGAATGTTACAAACTATTCTAAGACTCATCAGACCCAGCTCTAGAATTTATCCACACCTTTTTGGATATTGTACTATCATTGCATTCATAGTAACCATGAGAAATTGGATTGGCTTGTCCTCACAGGAAAATCCAGTTGCAGAGGACTGCTATAGTGCAACATGAGCTCAATAGCCAGTGTACAAATACAGTCTATTCTACTTTTACTCCAAACAATGATTTTTTCAATGAAGGTCATGCCTCAGCCCTAACATGACAATGATGCTATTGATCCAGTCCAACCATTCTCCAGATTGCTACCAGAAAGTACCAGTATTTTCTCAGTGCTTGGTTGCTGGCAAACTATATTCCTAAAATTAATCTTATTGATTTATTATTAAAGAGAGGGACAGTGGAGTATTTCTTAACTCTCACTTGCAGAATTAAATAGTGCATTACACTCCATTAAGAGGTGCCTGTGTTTAGTTAGTACCTATTAAGAATAAAAAGTCCCAGCTTGCAAGCAGACTGTAGCATCAAAATACCACTCTAATTACAGTGATTTAAGTAAATCTGTCCTTGGGGTGAAGTTTTAACCGCTCTAGCACAATCTGTAGGCCACATAAGCTGAAATACTTGGATTTAAGCCAATTTGGTCCCATTGACTTGGATGAAATAAAGTTGGCTTAAGTCCAAGAACTTCTTTGTGTGTGTGTGTTTTAAAAACTTAACTGGGTTACAAATTGGGTTGTAATGTTTCAGTGCCATAGAGAGTTAATAGGCTTGTGATGGAATGAGACTTTTAAGACAGTGTTTGTAAATGGTGTGTCATTTACATGGGGAACTTCGGAGATGCAAGCAAAATCCAGTAGAATCTAAACACACAGAAAAACTTCCCAAGAAGAAAATCCCCCAGTGTGAAACAGGTGCTGAAATAATGAGATGTGGATTATTATTTCAATTTCACCATAATTTGGGGGACACGTACTACCAATGTTTTCAGCATGAACAAGGAGAAGGGCAGAAGCTTATATTATACACCAAACAACATTTTAAGTATTTTATAACTCACAAAAGCCCAGAAATTCTAACCAACTTAAGACCAAAAGGGCTGATGAAGTGCATTTCTGTCTCTCTCCCACACAGGTTACCAACAGCCTGGGGGGGGGGGAATGCCTTGCCCCTTTAATAGAAACTTAGTGGGATGTTATTCCCATCTCCCCTACTGGTAAGCCACGAGGGACAGGTTCAGATGCCTTGTGGTCTCCCCATATTCCCATATGCCTGCACTATTCCTGCCTATCCCAGTAACCAGTCTTAACCATACCTAATTAGAAACACTCTGCATCAGCAAAGTGGCAGGGTGAAGTAGGGAAAAAAGGACCATTTCTTGGACAATCTGAAAGAGCCTCCAAAATTATTGCTTGGGCCTGAAATGACCAGCGACTCCCACCTTGGCAAAATACTGGGATGAGTGGGTGGACTGTTCTGGGTGGCAAGTGCTGTGACAAGGGAAGAGCAAGCTTATAAGCCTTGCTTGCTCTTCACTGTGGCAGGGAGCCCAGCCTCCCAGCATCTCTCTGTAAACAAGCTTAGCGTCTTCCTTATTTGGAAAGAAGGACAGACAGAGGCAGCTCCCAAGCCACTGGGGATGGGGACTGAAATAACCAACAGAAGTCATCTTGACCTAAATTTGAATGACCTTTTTCACCCAAAGTGTTGATTTTGTAATTGTCAAGTAGTGAAAATGCCATTGACTATCTGGAAATCCAGAGATGGCTAAACAGCTTTTATGAGTCAAAGACTGTGGACTGATTTGGGAAGTTCTGTACTCGTCTTACAGAATGTAAGAAGAGGAGGATCAATGCTATCCCTTACTCAGGTTTCAAAGGAGGACAAACCAAAGAGTTAGAGAGATATAGAGATCAGGGAATATATTTATACTTTACTCTTTACTGCCCTGGAACTCTCTTTTAATATGTAGAATGCTATTCTCAGGGACTTCCTTTTTGGAACAGCTCATATTCCTCTCTTTGTCACTGTCCCACCATTCATTGGCATCCTTAGACTAGATAGTGAGATAGAGATCTGTCTCTCATCTTTCCTATCATGTATGGAGTTCACATAATAAAGAACTCTTATTTCTTTTCTAAAGCTTAATCAAGGCTGTGACTGTAGGTTTGTTTCTGTCTCCCACGCACACTTCCAATACAAGCTCCTACATCCCTCATTTCTCTGCTTACTATTCACTGTGCAAACACAGAAGTTACTTGCGCTTCTGTATTGCATCAGACAATAATGTATAGGTATTGCAAGGGCATGAACACCTGCACTTGCCAATTCTAGAGACCATCTGATTTCTGAATGAGGCATAAGGCTACTAACGAACTGACCGACAAATAAAATTGTTGCAACTTCTATTGAGATAAATTCTAAATCTGTGCAAAATTACATACACAAACTAATATAGTTTTTGGCTAAAGTATGCACATTTATATGTCCAGAATACATACAGTATGGAATCAGTCCAAACATCATCTGGGGTTGTGTGAGCAAGCCATTTCTATTCACCTACTCTGCATGTATCAGGCATACTACACTGTTAATTCTAGTAATGTGCTGCTAAATGCCAATTTCTAATGGGCCACATGGAAAGTCACCTGCAGGGGAGAGATGAGTCACAGTTTGAACTACAAATGGACTCCTACATTTTCAGACAAGACCACAGCCTACCCTACCAAAGTAGGGCACTTTCCTTCCGTGTTCAGAATGATTCAGTTTATACTGTGCTATCCCTAAATTGTTCTCTGAATCACGGAAGCTGAGTTAAAAGATTAATCCAGATGGTATTTGTACAAATGTAATATGAAGAACTGGACTTATCTTCAGAATGTCAAAATATGGCTGAGGATTTCTAAAATTTTATAACATTGAAGCTCCCTGCAAAAGAGCTTCTTATGCTTCTTTCATGTGCATTTGGATGTTTAGGAAGCAACACAATGAGAAAAGAAGGACCCCTATGATGATGGGATCAACATACTGACGTTGTTCCTTCTCCTGTGTCAGTTGCAACAGCTGTGGTTATGCACATTGGCTGTGTTGCAGGAGGACTGTATGTATGTTAAAGAACATTGCATGATATTCCTTGATCTCAGGATGTAACTTTGCATATATTACTTTACCATCTAAAGGAAAGGCATAAGGTCATTAAGTCCTCCTAAAATTATCTAACTACACCACCGTTTAAAGTAAAAAGTCCTGTTCATACTTCACAGAAACTTCCATGTGGTCATCATGTGCTCAGAAGACAGGCTTATCCTAGGACTCACAGGAAGATTACAATCATGTGGAGAAATAGGCTTGCCAGCCTCCAGATGGGGCCTGGAGATCTCCCAGAATTACAGCTAGTGTCCAGAATACAGAGATCAGTTCCCCTAAAGAAAATGGGAGTTTTGGATTATGGACATACCTACTGAGCTCCTCCCGCTACAATCTCTAGGAAATTTCTGTCTCAGGGTTGGCATTGGCAACCCTAATCCTTATTTTTTTTTAAAAAAACAAACTTCTGAATTAAGCTTTTTGGCTGGTCAGAGCAATGAGCAGTGCTATCCTAGGAAGAGTTATACCTTTCTCAGGTATAACTTCAATGGACTTCAATGGACTTCAACAGTATAACTCTGCTTAGGATAGCACTGTAGAGAACCTAATCTCATGGCCCGTGTTTGCCTTGCTCTTGCCTTGCTTTCTTCCCATGTTTACCCTACCTAAAGTTCATAGGAACTGAGGGCCAAGCTACAAGTGACGCCTGACATAGGTTGGACACTTGTCAGCTTCCCTCAAGTTTTGATGGGAAATGTAGGCATCCTGGTCTTGCAGCTTGACTCTCTGACTGCTGTCCAATGGACTTTTCAACTGTCACTTGTCCAACATTCCACCAAGCTGCCTACATTTCCCATCAAAACTTGAGGGAAGCTGACAAGTGTCCAACCTGTGTCAGGTGTCACTTGTAGTTTGGCCCTGAGAGTCTCTCTAAACAAGATGAATTTCATGAGGATGCTCTAGTGAAGGGAGGTGCAATGTTAGCCGGGAAGCTGAGTTCTAAAAGATGGATCGGAAGGCTTTGTCAATTTCTCCTCTCTACATAGCCTGAAAATATTGCTGCTCATGGGGTTTGTTTATTTTCTTTAAAGCATAGATAGCTTTAAAGGAGGGCTACAGATCATAGAGGACAGACCCATCAATGTCTATTAGCCACGGTGAGTGAAGGGAGCCTCCATATAAAGAGGCAGGAAACCTCTGAATACCAGTGTCAGAAGGCAACAGTAGGGGAGGGCCTCAGCCTCCAAGTCCTGATTCCTTTCCACGGCAACTGGCTGGCGGCTGTCTGAAACAAGATGCTGGACTAGATAGACCACTGGTCTGATCCAACAGGTTCTTATGTTCTTAAATTGTACCTCCCAAGGTTTAATTAGTTTGAGGTGGAGGTAAGAAGATAGATACAAGTTCTCTACCCACTTTTCCCTATAGAACTAATGGTGTACTGGGGAAAAATTGACATGATGTGGAAGGGACTTGTTTGAGAGGGAAGGGTTAAATTGTCCCTTCCCAAGTGGCTCTTCTCTGATGTGCAAAACAGACACCTGGGTTTGTTCATGTTCTTGTTTTAAAAAATATAGGAGGAAATGCACAATTTCTTGCTCATAACTAATGTGACTCTAACAGAGCATTACGGTTGTGAGGTAAGTCTGAAATTTCCCTTGCAAGTGGCTAGCCATCCTGAAGTACCATCATACTGTTGTCCTAGAATATCAGTAATAACTTTGAAATAAAGGAAGTATTTGAAATAAAGGAAGTCTAATGACATCAGGCCAGCTGGATCTAATTAGATTTTGGAAATTAAGCAGGGTCAGCCATAGTCAATAACTGGATGCGAGTCCATCAAGGATGTGCATCAAGGAAGTCCTTATATAGACAAATAATGGTAAATCACCTCAGTTCATCTATTGCCTTAAAAACCCTATAGGGTTGCCATAAGTCAGCTGCAACTTGACAGCACTTTACACACATGATTCTACCAACAGTGCAACCCTAAGAACACTTTCTTGTAGTAACCCCCACTAGAAGACTTCAGATTCTGAACCAACCAGCTTATAATTGCATTATATAAGGCATACAGCAATATGCAAAGTGTGATCCATTTATTTTGACGAGTCACCTTTGTTTCATTCAATTATTCTTCAGATTATCCTTTGGGCACACAATACCATATTATACAAACTCGGGATATGGGAGAATCTCCCCACTACCAATATTTATTGTATATACTGATATCTATGACTTCTTCCCCTTTCCCAAGGCACTTTTAATTTTCTTGCATCTGTGTTCTTTGTCAAAAATTTGCTAATCAATGAACCAGCAGAAAATTATATATATATATATATATATTCTTTTTGCTTCAGATCACTTCATAATCAGGGACAGGTTTATTTTCTGAACTTATTGCACACATACATTTTAAAGAGGTTTGGTTAGTTTTATGTGCTTATTGTCTTTTTCTACACTTAAGTCACATTTCTGAAGTCACAAAAGGTTGATACTGACTATTATCCATCACGTATTGTATATTCTGTAACTGTTTATCCAATGTGGACATCGAAAGTGCTCTCAATTTTCAACCTGGCTGAAATTTGGCTGCTATATTTGTGTATTGACTTGGGCAGCTCAATCCAAGAAGACCCTAGACACCAGCACAGCAGTGATGCTGGCATGGTGCCAGCCTAGTCATTCTGTGTCCTATGCTCTCATATGAACTGCAGATATTCATCCTGTGGCTGTCTCCTCTGCTCCTTCCAACTGTAATGCTGATGACCAAAGCCAAGTGGTCTCAGGCTATGTTGCAAGCGACAGATGAACCTCCTATCACTTCTGCTGCATCCTGGTGGAGCTCATTCAGCGTTGATCTGGCTGGCCTAGAACACTCCAGGAGAAAACATCAGAGGGGTATCTGCTTCTGTAGTGTTCTCTGGATGGCTAGGTCAAAACCAGAGCTGGTTTGGTGCCCAAGCAACCACCTCTGCAGCCCACTTTGGAGCCTGTATAGATGCAGACATGTCATCCTCTGTTCTGCTACTTCCACCAGGCTCTGAGATGTGGTGTAGTCTTTCTATGCAGTCTACTTGGGCCCATGTGGGCTGCATGTGAGAAGACATGATCCCTTCCCCCTGACCATGAAATGCCTGCTATTCTGACTGGGCACCTTAGATGTGGACATTGTCGGGTTTGCCCGTTGACCCTCACGGGCAACATGTTAAACTGCAGGGGTGGTATATTTAATAATATATGAGTGCCACCTTGTATATGTAGGCAGCACCACCTGTCCTCTTCAAGTCCACATATTGGAACATATGTCCTGCATTAGAACGTGGAGGCACCCCTTGTTGAACATTTTGTGAAATACCATGAAAAGAAAGATGAGTTACTGTTTAGTGTGCTATATGTAGCCAGAAAGGGTTTCCTAGGGGGATCCAAAGGGAACTTCTTCAAAGGGAAACATACTGGATATACCACCTTGAAAGCTTACATCAGACAGGTTTGAATAATGAATTAAATTTGTCCTGTTTCCTGTAAGATTTCCCTTTGTCTGTAAATCCATCTGACTTCTGATGTATATTATTGAGGGTTCTGTACCTTTAACTGCAGCGCCAGTTGTAACCACCACTGGATGCTCCGGTTGCCCGCTGATGTTGGGGCCAAGGAACTCCTCGGCCCCGACATCAGCGGGCGAGTGAAGGAGGCAGCGGGAGACTGCAGGCTTAAGCCTGCACCCCCCCACACTGGGTGCTCCGGTTGCCCACTGATGTTGGGGCTGAGGAACTCTTCGGCCCTGACACCGGCAGGTGAGCGAAGGAGGCAGCAGGAGGCTGCAGGCTTAAACCTGCACACACACACACACCCGCCGGGTGCTCCGGTCACCCGCTGATGTTGGGGCCGAGGAGTTCCTCAGCCCTGACACCAATGGGTGAGCAAAGGAGGCAGTGGGAGGCTGCAGGCTTAAGCCTGCTCCCCCCCCTGCCAGGCACCCAGTTGCCCGCTGATGTCGGGGCGACTGGGTGAACTCCTTGGCCCTGACACCGGCAGGTGAGCGAATGAGGTGGCGGGGAGCTGGGCACTCCTGCTGGGCACTCCAATAACCTGCTGAAGTCGGGGTCGAGAAGCTCCTCGGCCCCGACACCGGCGGGTGAGCAAAGGAGGTGGCAGGAGGCTGCAGGCTTAAGCCTGAACCCACCCGCCGGATGCTCCAGTCACCTGCTGATGTCGGTGCCGAGGAACTCCTCAGCTCCAACACTGGCGAGCGAGCGAAGGAGGTGGCAGGAGGCTGCAGGCTTAAGCCTGCACCTCTCCACCATGGGCTCCAGTCACCCTCCTTCACCCGACACTGGTGGGCGAGTGAAGGAGGCTGTGGGGAGGCTGCAGGCTTAAGCCTGCACCCCCCTCCCCCGCCGGGTGCTCCGGTCGCCTGATGATGTTGTGGCTGAGGATCTCCTCAGCCCTGACATTGGCGGGCGAGCAAAGGAGGCAGCGGGAGGCTGCAGGCTTAAACCTGTACCACCCCTGCTGGGCACTCTGATCACCCACCAAGGTTGGGGTCGAGGAGCTCCTCAGCCCTGACACTGGTGGGTGAGCGAAGGAGGCGGTGGGAGGCTGCAGGCTTAAGCCTGCACCCCTCCTGCCAGGTGCTCCAGTCGCCCACTGATGTCGGTGCCGAGGAACTCCTTGGCCCCAACATCGGCGGGCAAGGGAAGGAGTTGGTGGGAGGCTGCAGGCTTAAGCCTGCACCCCCCACTGGGCGCTCCAGTCACCCGCTGATGTCAGGACTGAAGAACTCCTCGGCCCCACACTTTTGGGTGAGTAAAGGAAGCATCAGGGAGGCTGCAGGCTTAAGCCTGCACCCCCTCTTGCCAGGCGCTCCAGTCACCTGCCGATGTCAGGGTTGAGGAGCTCCTTGGCCCCGACACCGGGGGGGGGGAGGAGGCAGTGTGGATGCAGGCATAAGCCTGCACCTCCTCATTGGGTGCTCTGCAGCCTAGCAAAGGTAAGTAGGGGGCTGGGTGTTTGGGGGTTTTTAAAGGGCCCTGGGGCAGGACAGGGCCCTTTAAACTATCAGCTGGCAGGTGGTAGGGGGGAATGATAGTGATGGGGGGCTTAATGGGGGGTTGGGAGTGGGGATGGGTGGGGGGTGCTGGAAAACCCAGTCCTCTGAATCACTTCAGAATGCTGCGAATCTTTACAGAGCATTCCAAAGTGGTTCAAATACCCGAATCCGAAGCGGCTTGCCACTTCGGGTTTTGAGTATTTCCGAATGCTTTTCCTGCTTCCTGTAAACCCGAAGCAGGAAATCTGAATATTTCCAGCATGCACACCCCTAGTCCTGAGTATAGCAATGTGCTGTCACGTTTATTCTCTTCCTTGCCTCTTAGTGCAGTCAGAAATGTGCATAGAGCCCTTTCTCTAGAGTTCACATAATCAAAGATCCCTTGTGTGTTCTGCCTGTGCATGCCATGCAGCCTGTATGATTGTCTTTACTGGGATTTATAAAGTGTTTTGTAAAGCTGCAATTGTCTACAGACATAGCCAGTATCTCAAGCAGTACCATGGCTGTGTAGCTGCGATGGGAAGTAGGTGGGACGAATGTGTGTTTCATGCCCTTTGAGATCAATGGGTATGTTTATACTTAAATCAGTGCTTTTGTTGGCGTAACATTATGCCAATACTGGGTGCAGGATATGGGCTGAGTGGATTTAGAATGATGATTTGTCTCACTTCTTCCTCAGCATGACTCCTGTACTTCTCATCCCTGAGGTCTCTGCCCACACAGCCATGCCAGTACCAGTTTATAATAGTATGACATCAATGAGGTGCTATGCCGGAGTAGCTTTATGTTAAGCCAGCATGGGGTTTAATTGACAGAGTGGATTTAGGATGAGGCTGTACATTTCCTAGTTTCCTTTCTATCCTGTAGCAATGCTTGAAATGCAAACACAAAAGCACATTATTTTAAGTTATGTCAAGACAACAGGTCTGAAAGATGACAGACATGTGCTAGTTCCACATCCCATGGTGGTATCTCATTTCCCTTAGCTGTTTGCCTGGCTGTCTGTGACAAATCAAGAGTGTCACAGGCCATGAAGACTGCTATCTAGAGTAGATCTATAACAGCACCAGAAGGATATCTCATTGTACACGAGAGAAGATTGTGTCCCCTCTGCCAAAAATTTATTGCAAATGCTCGCTGTTTGAAGGCCAAATTTCTTCATATATCAATGAAGATGTTTCGGATGTGGCTGCTATAACATGGGGTCATTAGGTTACCATCTTTGTGTCTGGAAAATAAGCTGACCAAAAGGTGAAATCCACTCTGCAAGCATATGGTCAGTTAATAGCATACTTGTGATGCCTTCTTGCACATTATATAGACAATGGACATTTGACCAGGTTAAGGTTCAGAGCTTTTAAAGATTTACCCAACCCCAAGCTAGTACTGGCAGTAGGTGCCTGATGAATTACAGAAGGCTTATCAAGAAAGGCTGCTTTGATTAGCTTAAAAATGAAATCCATGATAACAAAGCAGGAAGAAGAATTACCCATTTTCAGAACAGGGCAATTGTCTTTGTCACTTCAGAACCCCCTCCCCTTTGTTCAGTTTGTTGTTGCAAAAGGTTACTGCTGCAGCTGCTTGGGCATCAGCAGCTTTTAGTGTGAGTGAGATAACATGATTAGCTGCTGTGCAGTTGCTAGTGCAAACCCTCACTTCTCATTAAAAAAGTTGTACTCAGGTACAAGCTGTTGAAAGACTGAAAAGAATGGCACTGCTGAGTATTATGATCCTTGAGCTTATGCAGTAAAGCCAAAGCATTTTGCTGTTCTGCTTTGTCTGTTTCACAAGCCAGCTACATCCCTATTTGGTTTTTAACCACTAAAAAAATTAGCTAACTTTTACTCCAAGTGTGTGGGGAAGACTTTTGAGAATTGTATATGTCACAGGGTTGGGGATTTATTCAGGTCTTTCCAAATAAAAGCATCACTTCCCAGGAGCCCTCTAGCCCCCCAAACACTCCCCTCTCCCTCCTGCCCCTTCAGCCTTGGGGCAGGCAAGAGCCTTATATTGGCTGCCACTAGACATGGGCACGAACCAAAAAAAATTAACGAACCAGCGGATCGTGGTTCAGTGCAGACAACGATCCCAAATTAGCGAACTGCAACAAACATCTCCTGTTGCCGGACCGGATCGTAGTTCGTGGTTCGTGGAGGCCAAAGCTGAGCGCACCGGTGTTCCCAGCAATACAGGAACGTTGGGTGATGCTGGGGGCTGCCAGGCCTGGCGGGCACAGGGAGGAGGCGGGGGGTCTGGCCACTTGCTGGCGGCACCCCCCAAGTGCCCGCCCGCCAGGCCAAACTGGAGCACGCTGGTATTCCCAGTGATAAAGGAACGGTGGGTGCTGGCGGGAGCTGACGGGGCTGCCAGGCATGGGGAGATGGCTACGAGCCACCTCCCCTCAGGGGGCGGGGGGTCTGGCCACTTGCCGGTGGCACCCCCCATGTGCTTGTCCACCAGGCCAAAAAGGAGCATGCTGGTATTCCCGGCGCAGGCCAGAAGGTGTGTGCTGGGGGCGGCTGCCGGGCCTGGTGGGCACGGGGAGATGGTGACGAGCTGCATCTGGCTGCTCGCCAGCAGCACCCCCATGTGCTCGCCCGCCAGGCCAAAAAGGAGCGTGCTGGTATTCCCGGCACAGACCGGAATGTGTGTACTGGAGGCAGCTGCCGGGCCTGGCTGGCACAGGGAGGTGGCATTGAGCTGCCTCCCCTCAGGGGGTGGGGGGTCTGGCCGCTCGCCAGCAGCATCCCCATGTGCCCGCCCGACAGGCCAAAAAGGAGCTCGCTGGTATTCCCAGCGCAGGTCGGAAGGTGTGTACTGGGGGCGGCCACTGGGCCTGGCGGGCATGGGGAGGTGGCGTCAAGCCATCTCTCCTCAGGGGGTGGGGGGTCTGGCTGCTCACTGGCGGCACCCCACATGTGCCTGCCTGCCAGGCCAAAAAGGAGCACGCTGGTATTCCCGACGCAGGCTGGAAGGTGTGTACTGGGGGTGGCCGCCGGGCTTGGCGGGCACGGGGAGGCGGCATTGAGCCACCTCCCCTCAGGGGGCACGGGGTCTGGCTGCTTGCCAGTGGCACCCCCCATGTGCCCACCCCACCAGGCCAAAGAAGAGCGTGCTGGTATTCCCTGCGACGGCAGGAATGTGGGTGATAACGGTGGCTGCCAGGCCTGGCGGGCATGGGGAGACAGTGACGAGCTGCCTCCCCTCAGGGGGCAGGGGGTCTGGCTGCTCGCCGGCGGCACCACCCATGTGCCCACCTGCTAGGCCAAAAAGGAGCGCGCTGGTATTCCCGGAGTGGGTGGGAGAGGACTTGTCATCATGAGGAGGGGGAGGGGGAATATCCCCCAGCATCGGTGGGTCCTCACCCAAGGGTCTCACCAAGGAACAGTGTGGCAGAGGAAGCCAACAGTACCCACCTTCCTGATTTGCCAGAAAAGATGGGAGGGAGAGGACATGTCATCATGAGGAGGGAGAGGGGGAATATCCCCCAGCATCCACAGGTCCTCACCCGAGGGTCCCACCGAGGAACAGTGTGGTGGAGGCAGCCAACAGTACACACCTTCCTGCCTTGACGGAAAGGACGGGAGATGTGGGACACATTCCCACCCATCTGAAAGAGGTCCCGTCAGTCCCGTTGACAGAGGTGCCGCCACATTGTCAACCGACTGTATCCGTACACAATACAATCGGCTGCGCGAGCGCAACCGAGCTGTGTAACCAAGGAGGGAGCAGTAACAGGATAGTCCCTCTTGAAGCAGGGGCTGACCTGATCCACCGTCCTGCCTTTGCGGAAAGTAGGGGATGAGCAAGACAGGAGGCATTGTTTGGACAGGTCAGAGTGGATCCTTAGAGGGAGAGACAAAATGGGACAGCAGCAGCAGCAGCAGCTGACATTGGCCACCTTCCTGCCTTTGCAGGAAGGACATCAGTCGAGCGACCCATTCCTCCCTGCTCAGAGGGCTCTGCGTTTGCGATGGATGGGGGCACCGTGCGGCTGAACTATATGTGCAACTGTTCCTGAGCTGCTGCAGAAGTGCCCAAAGGAGGCTTCCATCAGCAGCATCACCCACCTTCCTGCCTTGCTGGAAAGGATAGGAGGGAGAGGACCTGTCATGTGGGGGGTAAGTGGGAAGATCCCCCCGCCAACGCCAGGCCAAAGAGGAGCACGCTGGTGTTCCTGGCGTGGGAGGGAGAGGACATGTCATTTGGACCGGGGGCCTGATCCCACAGCCACCATGGGTCCTCACCCGAGGGTCCCACTGAGGAACAGTGCGGCGGCAGCTGCCTCCTGAGCCATCATCCTTGAGGTTGTAAGTGGTGTTGTCCCAGACCCCGAGGGGACAACTTCCGCCAGCGCGGCCTGCCGGAGTGCTCTGCTCTCACCAGCATCACCCTCAGGGCAAAGTGATCCTCCCACTGACCCCCGCTCAAAAGAGCAGGTGGCCCCCTTTCTCCCCCCAATGGATGTTTCACTGGGTGAGGAGGGAGACAGGCTCGGGTGGTGCCTCTTCAGGTGCCGAGTCAGGGCCGTTGAAGACAGGTGCTTTGGGTTTTTGCCCCTGCGCACCAGGACATCACAGGCATGGCACCACACCACACAGGGGTCATCAGGAAGGGCCCAAAAGTGCCTCCTTACAGAGGCATTGTAACGCTGACCGCTAATTGTCCCAGGGGAAGGAGGACGAATGGTTACAGGCTGCGCTGCGGTGCTGGACACGGACGAGGGGGTGAGGGGGGGACTGTGGGAGGGGACACTACTGAGAGTTTGGGATGGGGACAGGAGGGATCTTTCATAACACACATACCATTCCTCCAGGGATCCATCGCCCACCCACCCCTCCTCAAAATGTTGAGAGAGATTCTCTCTCCGCTGCGCAAAGACCTCTTGGGCCTCCACAGCCCACATAGGTGAATTGGGGGGAGCGGAAGGACTCCCTGCTGCCCACGAGCCACACCCAAAACTGCTTTCCACAACTGAACCAGGAGGACTGCCATCGCACTTCATCCCACAACCACCCTTGGCAGCCAACACAAGAGGAAGGCTCATTGTGCTACAAAGCTAGAATTAAGGAGGACAGGAAAGGAGATGACTCTGTGTGCCCTCCACCGTGGTGCTCACTGAGCTTGGCCCCAGGGCCTGACAGCAGCCCTGGCACCAGAAGGAGGGAGGGACTAGAGCTCTAGCCCACCACGCCCACAGACCTGACCCGATCAGGCACTGATTTATAATAATAATGTGAGCCCTCCACCGAGGTACCCACCGAGCTTGGCCCCAGGGCCTGGCAGCAGCCCTGGCACCAGAGGGAGGGAGGGACTAGAGCCCTAGCCCACCACTCCCACAGACCTGACCTGATCAGGCACTGATTTATAACAATAATGTGAGCCCTCCGCCAAGGTACCCACTGAGCTTGGCCCCAGGGCCTGGCAGCAATCCTGGCACCAGAGGGAGAGAGGGACTAGAGCCCTAGCCCTCCATGCCCACAGATCTGAACAAAACAGGCACTAATAACACTGTATGTGCCCTCAGTTGAGGTGCCCACTGAGCTTGGCCCCAGGGCCTGGCAGCAGCACTGGCACCAGAGACTGGGGCTACAGCCATAGCCCAGTACACCAAGATGCCTGGGCAGAACAGGTACAGTGACTAAGAATAATAATAGTAATAATAAGAATCATAATTAAAATGAAAAGGATTGTGATAATAATACAAATCATTTGGTGAGCCCTCAGCCGAGATACCCACCGAGCTTGGCCCCAGGGCCTGGCAGCAGCCCTGGCACCAGAGCGAGGGAGGGACTAGAGCCCTAGCCCACCACTCCCACAGACCTGACCAGATCAGGCACTGATTAATAATAATGTGAGCCCTCAGCTGAGGTGCCCACTGAGCTTGGCCCCAGGGCCTGGCAGCAGCCCTGGCACCAGAGGGACGAAGAGACTAGAGCCCTAGCCCACCCACCACTCCCACAGACCTGACCCGATCAGGCTCTGATCAATAATCAATGTGAGCCCTCAGCTGAGGTGCCCACTGAGCTTGGCCCCAGAGCCAGGCAGCAGCCCTGGAACCAGAGGAGATAGATCCCTATCCCCCAAAGCCAAGCTCAATTGTACTCTCAGTCTCACTCCCCAAAGGCTAGCAAGTGGCAAGCAAGAGCTCTGTCCTACTCCACTGCTCGCAGAAAGTGAAACCCAGCCTGGGAGACCATGGCTATTTATAAGCATGGGTTCCATTCAGCAACACAGGAGGTCTGTGTTTGGCCGTCAGAGCTGCCTATCAGAGTTTGCAGGGATGAGATTGGAGTGCCCATGGCTACAGAACACCCCCTTCCCCCTCCCTCCCCTGGGTGTCTTCTCCCAACTTGTAACTGCTTTGCAGCTCCGTGGTTGGAAGGAAGCTCTGCTGATCAAGGAAAGCTGGGCTTCCATTCAGGTTTCCAGGGCGACAGAAGGAGGGCAGACAGAGCTCAGGCATCCCCCTGGCTCTGTTGCCAGGGGAATAGATTGCTGGTGCCTGAGTGTCTGGCTTCCCGAACCACGCCCGAATGCAACAAACCAGGCCTCTCCCGACTGCTGGTTCGTTGGCCGTGGACAATCATGAACCGCTGGGTCACGATCGCTCGATTGCCATTTTCGTGGGTTTTTGAGGTTCGTAATGCAGTTCGTGCCCATCTCTAGCTGCCACCACTCTGGTCTGGGAGCTCAACTAGAGAAGGGCCGGAGTACCCACCCCCCTTCCAAGACGTGCCTCTCCGCTGGAGAGGGTGTTTCCAGATGATCGGTCGAGCTAGAGACATGAGAACCAAGGCATAGTAAAACAAACTATTTTATTTAACAAGATGGGCAATCACCAAATGAGTGGGGGAAGGGGGGAACCACTTGTGAGCAATATATTTAACGGTAGATACATTTACAATAAGCAGGGAAAAATTAACTAGGCTAGACATCTTTTCCTAGCCCCACCTGTAGCCCCCCGGCCCTGCATACCTCTCACACCAGCAATGGAGGAGCTGTGGGGTGTACTGAATCCCAGTTCAGCAAAAATTGCCTCCAAAGAGTGATTTTTACTGAGCTGGGCTTCTGTCGTGCTCATTTTCCATCATGATGGGGGAGCCATGGGGCATGCTGAAATCAAGCTCCGAAAAATCGCTGTTGGAGACGATTTTTATACTGAACCAGGCAGAAGTGCATCCTGCAGCTCCTCGGTTGAGCTGGAAAATGACATCATTTTCTAGTATGAGGGAGCATGGGATTGTGGGCAATTGCTAGACAGACACTGGACAGGGATCAGGAGCCAGGGACAAGGTCATGGGTTAGTTCAAAAGTGAAAGGAGTTGACATTTTAAAGTATGTTATTGCTGGCTACATCAATTCTTTTTTTAATTTTTACAATGTACAGTTGTTATTCAGCTTGGTACTCAGTTTTCTGGGAGAAGGGTGGGTCTATAAATGTTTCAAATGATAACAAAGGCAAAAGATCAGAAGTGAAGTCATATTGAGTCATAAGCCAGGTTACAGAGAAAACCAGAAAACAGAAGTTAAGAGTTCGCCAAATCGTACATAGGGAGCTGAGGTCACAAGGAAGTCAGAAGGCCACAAACAGCAGAAGCCAAACTCTAAGCCGGGAATTGGTAAGGGAAACAAAGGGCAGTGATAGCCTGCAAGAATGAACAGAATACCAGGCCCAGCAGGAAAAAAAATCTGTTGACCAGGCAGTGGTCCCCAGCTTCCCTTGAGGTTTGTTGGGGCTCTTTGCAGCTTTAGAGAGCCAATGGGCTGTGCTGATGGGTGGAGTCTCTGTTCAGAGCTTCTTACAACCCTGGCTCTCCACATGGTGCAGCAGAGCCCTTTGTATCAGGGTTGGCAGCCTGTTGCTCCTGACCAACAGAACAAGGCATGGCCTTCTTTGACCTTGTAGCCTATATGGTAATTTATGCAGGAAAATTTGTGGAAGTGGCTTCATGGACAGCTGTTACCTGAATGCTACAAATGACACAGATACAATGTTGATCAATATGGTCAATTCAAACTTCAAACAAAACTGTGAGGCAATCAGATGAGACGTTCAGCTCACAGATAAATGAGCAGCTCAATCACAGTTAAGTTTGGATGTTGATTGCATTTCATGCGCACTTCTACACTTTCCCTGGTCTTGTAATCTCCCCTCTCCATCATCAGCTGAGGCACATACCTAGAGAAGGGTTTGCCAAACCAGGCCTAGTCATGAAAAATGGCGGTTGTATGTTTTTGATCTTTTGAGATTAGAGACTACTATATATTCTAAAACATTCAGAAATTGCTCATGATGACCTATATCCTCTAAATCAAATGAAATCACAAACACTCTTTCTTTTCTTATATCTTAAAATAGGAGGGAACTATGTATAAAGTGATTATTAAATTAAGTAATTTATATGCCACACTTGCTACTTAAAATCTATCATAATAACCGTAAGACAATATAAGCAATCTAAAAACAATACAGTCACTAAAAGCAGCAATAATACAAATTCCCATAAAAAAACTTGAATAGCAATAAATAGCTATTAAAGGCAGCATTAAAACAAACTCATGCGTCAATTGTTCAACAAAGTAATAAATATAAAACAAAGTTAGACTTTGCTTGAGTTAGACTTGGAATGTTTGTCCCCAGATCTCTTCAATGGTGCAACAGAGAATAGTCGCTTTGAGTATTTTCTTGACAGTGCTGAAAAGATTCCTTTCGTCACTTCTCTCTGGCTCCACTGTGTTAATTAGGTACACCATCTGCTAATGAACTCAAAATTGCCTCATGATGACACTGAAGTATACATTTTTGTCTACGAGTATGCCCATTCCTAATGTGTTTGATGTTTTAGTAAGTGGTTATATAACTCTGTCATCCTCACTTCATCTTACTTGGCGTCTTCAGGATGATATCCTCGTCCTCTTAGCAATATTCTGATTGTTGATGTACAAAGCAGCTGTTTGTCTGTAATGTTTTCTTTAACACCAGCCTCTAAATTTGAAAGTGAGAAAGACAGCAGAAGTGCTGAGGGCTCTCTCCACACATCTCCAGCATTTTTCTTAAAACATCATCAACAACAGGAATCCCAGAAGAACCATTTTGTGGGGTCAGAGGCAGGGAAGCACTTTAAAAACTTCATATCAAAAGGGGAAGCAGGAGAAGAGAACAGACAGCTACCAGGCAACTGTGCTATTCCTAGTTGAAGGATTTCCAGCATATATTGTTGGGCGGGGGTGTCTGCGTATTTTATTCCATTCTAGCTAGAAGGAATTTGGGGTAGGAGTACATGGTTTGCCTCTTCCTTTTATCTGTAAGCAACCGTATGAGGAAGGATAGGCTCAGAGAAAATACCTCACTCAAAGCCATCCAGTAAGCCTTGTTGCTGAGCAGGGCTTGCCCTGGGATTCCCAGCTCCTGGTCCAACAAGTTAATTTTTTAAGTTTTTAAAATTATTTTGCTTTATTTGAATATTGATACCTCCAAGGGAAAAGAGTAGTTTCAATCACAGAGTGATTTTATTTCTTTCTACAACCAATGCATAATGTTACAAACAACTAGAATTCAGTTTTGCACAGACAAAAAACATTTGTTCGCTGCTCATAAAGTTTGGTTCTTCTCTGGATGTTCCATTACTGCAATGGGCCTGGAGAGATCATTTTCAGAGATTTGGGGTTTCTGATTTTGTGACAGACTGAAAATCTTTTGCTTAAGTAAGCTTTTACAAGTTTTTTGAAGCTGGCATCAACCAGGAGGGGGAAAAGAGAGTTGATTGCTTTATATCAAATATATGTTGCAGTGGAGATTTGCAACTCTACCATGGGAGAGGGTCCATTGGCCTGACTCTCAGAGCGTAACAATGCCTTTCTTGCAAACTACCATGCAGGCTTGCTTAGCTTTCAACTCCTGAGCAGTAAAGGTTGTTTAATCTCATTTCCAACTTTAATAAAAATTAACCCTAGGCTAAACTTTGTTGCATCAACTGAATGAACTGCAAATGATCTCTCCCTCACCATCCCAGCCTGTTTATATCTCCTGCATGATAGATCCCCCACAAATGTGTGTGTACAGTGGTTAATACTGAGGTAAATTCTGCTTCAGAATCAACTAACTATTAGTAAATTGTCATTAACTCCAATAAATGCTTTTGTAGCTACACTCTGATTTGTGGATTGTTAACTGTGAACTTTTGAATAGACTCAGTGTTTTTTTTGTTTTTATAAATATACCAGTACTCATATATTAGGTTGCACTGATTTCTACTAGTTCTCCCCTCAGGACTTGAGAGAGCGCCCCCTCCAAATGCTGGCATTCAGTACTGATGGATATCACCAGGAAAAAAGCCCTGAACAGACCAGGTGTTCCTTTTGTTGGTTTCTGCAGTTTCTGTGGAGGGCATGCTGGGCAGGATGGGGGGGGGGGGGAGGCATGTGTTATGTGAAGCACCCTAAAGCTTCTCCTCCCTCTAGTTTGATAGCAAGACAATGGTTTCCCTTTCTCTTCAGGACACTCCACATACTTCTGAAGGATTGCCTTTTTAGATTGTGTGTTGGAAAAGACCCAAGCATGCAGTGCACACAGCACTTGAAAATGGCACTCAGGCATAGTGTTTGAATGTGCTCTTAGAAGAAATGTTCCAGGTGGAAACAGGAAGAAGATTGACTGCTTGTTTCCAATGTTCTGATTGACCATGCCAGTTCAGTTAGTGCAGGCACGATATTTCACTGTTTTGATATATTTTAAGTGTGCAGTTTAAAAAAAAATCACCACACACTAAAACAAAATGCCGAGGTGCGTGGAGCAATGTGAAATGGCATAGGGACTACAGGTTGGTGAAAAAAATGAAATCAGGGGAGACAAGTTTCAGAAACAGTGTGTGTGTGTGTGGGGGGGGGGATTGAGAAAAACCAGGACAACAAGGGATATGCAATGAAGCTGTGGGAAAATAATAAAAAAAAACCCTGGTTAACGAAGGGAAATGAAACCAGAACATTAAGGATGTCTGGAAGATACTGAGGTCTCTAAGCTTCCATCTCCTGGTAACCTGGCTGCTTCATTGCAATCTATTCTGCAATCATGCTTTAGGTAGGAGGAGAGGGCTATTTGCTTGGCTGTCACCACTGTTGGCTTTCTTCCAACTTCTGGACATTTGCAACCTCCCCCGCCCCCTGCTTTCAGCTTATTATTATTACAATGTACGTTGCCAGGACAGCAAAGGCATTTTCAAAACACCTCCACTATATTTAAAATATATTCCCGAACCCACTTGCAAGGTATATAGTGACCGATGTAGTGTGGCCCCTGGGACATAACAGAATGGCACTAATTCAGAAACAGCAACAACAAAAACCCTTGGCAATACTGTGCTGAATGAATATCCATATAGGCAAGATCCAGTGTTAAGCTTGACCTCTGGGGGAACTTATTATGAACATTGTCAAGGGAAACAACATTGATCATCTGTAGTTCACATCTACAGAAATCTGTAGGACCTAATGCAAGCCATTTTCAGCATTACAAATGATCCCTTTCATGTTACCTGCATCCTCAGGACAGGCAGAAATAAATTGCTATAGTGATGGTTATGAATATCACCTTGAACAGCAGTTTAGTCTCAACTGAACAGCTAATTTCACTTTTAATATTCTATAAAAGTTCTTGGAGTGCCATATGCTAGGTGAAATTAAATTCAGTACAGAATATACATTTAAGCAAACATATCTACTTGAGCTAGAAGCAGCTTCTTTTTCTCCTACAGTTTCTATAATTGTATAGAGGCCTGTCGATATGTAATAGTGAATATATGGCTGCTGGTGACCTGCCTTTTCCATACATGTGTCTTCCATAGCCCTGTTTTCATATTACAGTGAATGCACATACATCCTGCATGTATGTGCATATACCTGGCTGTAAGAAAGAGTCAATGTGCATTCACTTTATAAATGAAACCGGGGACCAGTACCTGGGTAAATCTGCAGTTTCAATCACATTTTCAGCTGTACATATGATAAACATAACATGACAACTACTCAATATATGTATAAAGAAAAATCAAGTGTACACTGTACGTGGGTGGTACAAGCATTTGCTGTAACTTGTGAAAATGGCTAGTAACACCTGGTTAAAAACAGGTGCCATAATGTCATTCCATCTGGTATTTAATACACCCAGTAAGCTGCAAAGCAATGAATTGTCATTGGGCAAGTTCATTTATTTTACCAACTATTTTCAGAGAAATGCAGATTGGCACCAACTGTGTCTCTCATATAACTATCAGTCAAACCCTAGCTGTGAAATTTTGCAAAATGTTCTTATTCTTTTGGCACTGTAATAAGGTAGCCTAATCTCTACAGGAGAAGCCTGAAAACCAGATATTAGTTTAAGAATGGGGATGGGTGTGGCTACTTGGCAGGAAGAAGGGGGAGTGCATAAAAGGAGTAAGAGAGAGGAAGGGAAGAAGAGTATTGTTTTGGGAGCACTCCAGGCCTCACCTTAACACTACCACCAACAACTTTGCTTATATACTGCTCTTCTAGGTAGATTAGTGCCCCACTCAGAGAGGAGAAAAGTCAGTGTTATTTTTATCTCCACAAAACAGCTGTGGGGCTGGAGGTGAGAGGAGTGGCTTACCCAAGGCCTCCTCCTGAGCTCATGGCAGTAGAGTGTTGATTTGCAGCCCAACCACTTAACCACTATGCTAAAGCAGGTAACCCAAGTTAGGAAGCCAGATTCCAATAAAGACCTCACTGTCACCACCTGTGATTTTGTTTGGAGGAACCAATTGCTGGGAAGCTGAAAACCTCACACATTTTCTTTCCATCCCAGCCCAAGAAATGTAAACATTTTGACAGGCAAATGACTGATAAGAAACAGCCCAGCATTTTGAAAAATATTTTTCCACAGCTAATTAATAAAGATTGATCATAACTGTGATCAAGTTGAGCTGAGAATCAAGCAATGGCTTTTTTTGGCTCCTGAGGTATGATTCTGCAGTTTTTTTGGCACAACTGCTGAATAACAGCCTGCTTCTCATATCACTTGTTAAAATGTCAGATTGTTTCATTTCTTTCTGATCCACCCTCCAACAGGTACAGACAACAAAATCTAGTTTTGTATCATTGGGGAGGGAAGATTTTCACAGCTGTTTACAAAGAAATTAATTCTGACTTCTTCTAGTTAAATCCATGCAAGCTGAATGAGCGGCAGTTTGTTTTCCTGTAGGCATAACAACAACACTTCTCTTATGCCATCTGATCTAGAATCCCACTTCCCACAGTGGTCAAGCCTCCAGAAAAACACCAGCAGGGCACAAAAGCAACAGCTACCTTGTGTCCCATTGTCCCCCCTCCCATAACTGATATTTAGGGAGAGTCTGTCTTTGGTGATTTATTTAGCTATCATGGCTAACAACAAATGATAAGACCTATCCTCTATGAAGCTGAATAGTCCCCTTCTACAGCTATCTAAGATGGCAGCCATCACAGCAATGTGTATCAATGAATTCCATAAATTATGTATTGTGTAAAGAAGTACTTTCCTTTGTTGATGGGAATCTACTTCCCATTAATTTCCTTGAGTTATTCTGATGGGAAAGAGAGGAAAACATTTTCTCCACTTTTTCTACTCCCTACATAACTTTACAAACCCCTCTGTTGCTCCCTTCAGGTGTAAATGAGTATCACTGGTTGGAATACTGTCATTCAGTATATTGATTTTAAATTGTAATTTATGCTTGATGTAATCCTCCCTGAGCCCCTTCGTGGGGAGGGTGGGATATAAATCAAATAAAACATAAACAATATAAATATTCATTAGTATTTGGCTGTACTAGTGCTAACATTGTTCCTTTAAAAGAGAGTGCGGGGATACTGACCTATCTCACTTGTTCTTTAAGGGCTGTACTAGACATATTCAGTCTGCGAGGATCAGCTCTGCTTTGCGCCTCTGTAATTCTGCACTTGAGGAGGTTGAACCAAAGGGGTGTCTGTTTATTTTTTTCTGCACTAGAAAAATGCCCTATTTCTGCTGCAGGCTTTCTGGGGAACGTGTCAGCTTTGTCAGGAGATCAGCTTAGGATGTCTGAGTTTCATCAGTTGATTGGCTGAGGAAATCTACAAGGCTTTTATTTTTAGGCACTAACATTATAACATTACTGTTTAAAAAATTAAAAACTCAGGAAACAACCTGGATTGGTTGATGATGTTTAACCAGTCAGGCTTAGGGGGATAAAGGGGAAGGTGGAAGGCAGAGCCAGCAGTCATGCTGAATAAAGCATTCCGCACCTTCAGAATCTACCAGTTCATGAACAGATTGGATGGCCTTGCATATGTGACAAACATAATCCTGTTTCCTTACTGTTTGCAGTCTTGAAAATTGGAAATGATCTATCATTTTGTCTTTACTCACCAGAGATGGAAAGCACACTTGAGAGGAAAACACATTTGATGGGATGTTATCTGCTAACAAGAAATAACAAATGGTAAACCTGCAGAGCAGAAGCCCTAGTAACACTGCTAAGAAAATGGGAGAGACTGGAGTAGCAAGAATTTGTGGGAAGGTGAAGTTCTAGCAGATATCCCAGGGTAGGTGATCAGGATACCATACATAATCCTTACAAGGCAAAACAACAGATCTCTTCTTACTTAGATATGTTAATTATTTTGATTGGCCTAGGAAACCAGATTTCATTCCATTCCATTTCAAATATATAGCACCCATCAGTTCAGGTATTGCTGCCTAGTTCTTACCTATACAATTGCCAATGCATCACAACAGACATGACAAAAGGCGACATCCACCTCACACTCAAAATTAGGGAAGGATAATAAAGTTTCTGCATTGAATTCCTCTTTGGTCATTCTTATTTTGTTATCAAATATATAGAGGATGGCTACTAATATGGTAGTTGGGATGTTACCAGATTCCATCATAGAATCCTGTCCTAGACACCACATTGGGCAGAGCCTTTGTCTGCAGGTTGGTGAATTTTTTTTAAATTTTTTTTTTAACTGAAATCAGATGACAGGTTCAGTCCGTATGTAGAAAATAGCCAGAGGTTTACAGTACAGTGAGGTTAGAGTTATAGTGAACCCTGGATAGCCCCATAATATAATAAAATCCTGCTTCCTTTTCTGTGTCTTTGCACTTGCTTGGAATGAAATAGACTGGAATGGATTTTGAAACCCATTCTGTATTTTTTTGGCAATCCATTCCTGTGTTTTTTCAGAGGGGAATAGATCTACTTGACTCTCCTGTGAACCTTTTTGCAGTTCAACCAAGAGTTCTACCCATCACTAACAGCAGATTAGCTTTTCCTACACGAGACTTTTAATTACATGAATATTTGACAGTACTGAACATCTTGCAATTTTTCTCTTCCTCAAAGGAAGGGAAATAATTGTTGGCTGCATAAATCTAAAAATCATCACATGCTCATTTGGTCACTATCTTCATAAGAGCTGGTGACCCTTCAGGATATTTAGAATTCTACTGTACAAGCGCATGCCTTTGTACCAATAATGCAATGTTGCTTGCGATAACATAGATGTGATCCTCTGTGTATCATTTGTCTGTAGAGATGCTGGCAACTTAATATATCTCCATGTTTTTTAAAAAGTGATTCCTGTGTTGTCTTCTATAATCACGCTAGCTATCCTAGTGAAATATAAATGATAATTTACAAAACTGAAGGCTACCCATATGAGATGATAAATAGCATGCCAATTAGATGATAGCATGTGTGAAAATCTTTTGAAGAAGTTCCATCTCATTACAGAGAGTTGTGAAAATTGGTGCAGTTTCTTTTAGTTATTTTATGCCATTAAGTGTTACTGAGCAGGAAAGAACACTCTTATTAATTATTTAAAGTATCATAAAAACACACAGACCTTTACAAGCATTTTGATCCAATATAGATGAAAGAAAAGTCAATCAGAACAAATAAAGTTGCAGGAGGGTTTTGAGAAAACATGAATGTATTCAGAGCAGGTATCTAGAAGATGATATTTTCATCCAGATTCATTAGTTTACCAAGCTTAGTGCAGGTTGACAGAGTATAACATTATGTGATCTTTTGTCACAAGTAAAATCACTACTGTAATGACTACATAATGACACCAACTATATGACATGAGTTCTTACAGGGAGGTATTCAGCTTTGAATATTGTTCTTTTCTGTGTGTTTGGCGGAGGTGGGATTCTACAATTACTTCTACAGGCCTAGGATGTATTTTATTTCCACCAGAGAACCTTTCCAGCCTCTACACCCCATACACAAATACACCTTTAACAGTTTGACAATGTAACAAGTGCAGTGAACCACAAACTTTCCTTAAAAGAAGCTATCAAGAGAAACCTATAAAAATCAAAATAACCAAAGAATTTAAAAAGTGTTATCCTAGCATTATTTAATTCTGTACTTTGTGTTGGAGTTCTCTGCAGAGAAAGGCCTGTCAGTTCTTGTTCTGGCAATCTGTGATGACACCGCTGTGTAACTAGTTCTTGGTTCAAGCTCAGCAAACAGCAATCAAACCTTTTCATCTTTCAAGCATACCTAGGAAATGTTTCTCTTTGATATTCATATTCAGATTGATGCAAATAATGACATACCCAGGGTTAGCTTTATAGACAGCAATAATTAATTCTTGGTAGGTTAGGACTCAGTTCACCCAAGACAGGACATCTTACTACAGTTTTTATAACAAAATTATTACCTGATGGCTACTGTATATAAAACCCACTGAGAAAATATAAACCAGTCTTACAGATGCAAGAAAAAGCTACATACTGCCACTGTCAAACAAAGATAGTATACAAGTTCAGTATATGAACTATTCCCTCAAAAAACAGCTCCTCCTAAAGCACGTGCGTGTGTAAGTGCACATGCATGCACATGCACATGCGTGCACAATCACACACACACACACTTTCTTAGATTTTTTACTTAAAATCAAAAGATGATTTGTAAGAACATATATTAAGATTGTGAGTTCACCTCTGACAAGAGGGAGTGGGACTGGGGTACAAACATATGGAGGTTCAGAAGACCAAAGCAAAATGCCACTTGCAGTTTAGCAGCATATCTGCTCTATTCAAGCATTTCTGACTGTTCTGAATATGAATAACTTTGTCTGAAGTTGCTTCAGCAGCTCTGGTGTGGTACAGTTGCTCTAACTTCTTCAGAGATCAGTCTTTTTAATGTTTATCTTATTTTTATGTTACTTCATTTATATCCTGTCTTTGCCACCCCAGCCAGAAAAGAGACAGACACAAGTGTTGGAATTAATGGGCCTTATTTATTTGGCAACAACATATCATCGAACTTATATACACGGCAAGGACCTAATTAGCAGGGCAGGACCTCTGCCCTGTCCTGTCTGCGTGACCCCCACTGCCCTGGGTGCAAGCCATCCAAGCACATGGCTGGGACCTGGCCGGCCAGGCAAATGGTTCCCCCCTACAAGACTATAGCACCTCATCGTAAAGCAGGAGGGCCTTACTTGTACAGGGGGAGCCATGCAGCAGTCTGCCCTCTCAGCTGGCAGCCATCAAGCAATACCAACAATCCTGACAGACCCCCTCTCAAATGGGGATGTGCCAAGGGTGCTCACCGGCCCATTCATTTCTCCCCCTCCTAATCCTGCCACTGCTAGTGCCAAGCCTCTGCTTAGGCCCTCGTGGCCCACAAGTGGCCTACTGCCAACCAAAGCCCTTGCCGCAGGTTATCTTCGGCCCTTATTTGCGGGTGGGGCAGATAAATTCCTAGCCTAGCCTTTAATGCCTGAAATAGGGCTCTATTGGCCTTACACCTAGCCCTTTGGATCAGGCCACCAGGCCACCACTTGCCTATCACTGCAAGTCTCTCTGTGTCTGCAAATGACCACACATGAGACGGAGGACCACACCTCCCCTCAAACCATCAGGCCACTACTTGTCTGGGTGGTGCAAACCTGTGTGAGCCTGTAAGGAAAAGTCCATGCCCTGTGAGCCAAAGTCCTCCTCTGTCTCTGTGTCTCTTAGGAGATTTCTTCTTTCTTGCCTCATGGCCTTCCAAAGGAGAAGGATGTATTTCTCAGAGCTTCTTCCACTTGAATATCTGTTTGGATCAAAAGACAGATTGTGAGTTTATCCCATCTGCATTCCTGAGACTGCTTGTTGGGGGGGGAGGGGTTGCTGAGACGAAGGTTTTGGCATTGGTTCCTGCTACAGCATTTGGAATGGGGGAAAACTGACTCTTTAGACTAGACTCTTTCTTTCTACTCTAAGATATTGCCATGAAAGAAATCTACTTCAATAAACTGTAAGTTCTATCTTTCTACAATTTGATTGCCTGAGGACTGACTACTGCACGTTGAGAAAAACGCTTCTGACTAAGTAACTCTGCTACCAAATGAAATATAACTATTTCTAATACTCTTCCCCTCCATTTCCCCCCTCACAACAACCCTGTGAGATAGGTTAGGGTAAGAGTATGTGACTGGTCCAAGGTCACTTAGAAAGCTTTGATGGTACAGCAGGAAATCAAACCTGGGTCTCCCAGATCCTAGTTCATCACTTTAGCTGCTACACCAAACTGGCTTTCTAGTCTGACATCCCTTTGAAATATTTTTTTTAAAATTTATGTTATTTATAGTCTGCCTTTCTCATTGTGACTCAAGGTGGATCACGCAGTGTAGTCAATATGATCAATGACTGGGATATTCAATAAACAATACAATAAGTTATGATTGCAGAGAAATTTGAAGACGTGCAGAAATTCAACAGAGTTCTTGCCATCTTAGTTCTGGCTAATCTGAACTAGACACAAAGGCAGTTTACCAATTTTGTTAATTAAATAAACAAAAAATAATCCATAGAAAGTCATTTGATAATCTTCATGGTTTTGGATGGAATTGCAGCTAGTTCTGTAAAGGGTGGCGAAGGCTGCTGACTGTGTAGCTGAATGGAGTGTGGTCCTCAAAGCCATATCTTACTATCTGTCTCTCACCCATTTTCAGATGATTTTAGCAATATGCAAAAGCAAGAAAGTGGTTGTCCACTATTTCCATCTTGGTATATATTCTTCTGATATTGGAATGGCTGACTGGTTATTGTATCACCAGTTTTTTCCCCTTCCCCAGTATGGTGGGTTGGAAACCTTTGGAAGTGACATACTTGGCTGACATCCTCTGGTCATTGGTTGAGTTAAGTATTTGATCATTTTGAATCAACATTATAGTTGCTATTTGATGGTGGCATAGTGATCTTAGAATCATATGGTTGGAAGAGATCTCCATGGCCATCTAGTCCAACCCCCTGCACAATGCAGGAAATTCACAACTACCTCCCCCTCCCCACACTCCCAGTGACCCCTGCTCCATGTGCAGAAGATGTCAAACACTGTCAGGATCCCTAGCTGAACTGGCTGGGGGAAAATTGCTATCTTACCCCAAGGTGCTGATTGGCATTACCCTGGGCATGTAAGAAGGGGCCATGAGAACTAAGCACCGATGCAACCCTTCCTGCTCTCCCTCTCATGATCTGCCTAGGTTCATAGAATCTTGAAATGTTAGTATCATGAACAGATTGTGTGAGTCAAAGTCCAATATACAACATGGTGAACTTTGCCAAAAAAAGAAAATACCTTTCAAGTGTTATTAGTAACCAAACTAATTAGAATAAATTTGGTGTCTCTCATTCCTTTTGTTCTGTGGATACTTGAGATGCTTTATATGGCTATTACTTTAGTGCAGGATAGTGGAAATCCTGTGTATTAAGACTAACTTTTCCATTAAATGATGAAAAAATGGCTTCCTATGTGTGCTAAATTCTAGAAGGCTAGTTCCATTCCTGTATGGTTTTAGAGTATGCAACAACAACAACAACAAAATGTTTCTTAATCTTTTAAATTTGTGTTTGCAAAATGTGCAGATTGTTTTGTCACCATTCTCCAAGGAAATCGTTGGATTTTTCTTCATCTTATGTTCTTAATTGCCCTCTAAGACAATCTTGTATTGTCGAGAACATCAGTGTACAGGCTCAATGAAAGCATGTGAAGGGCTGCAGGCATCATATATAAAAGATGAGATGTGACCTTCTTCTTTCTCTCTCCCTTTTCCATGTCTAATCTAAGTGTCCTTGTTAGTGTAAGACAAAGTCAAAGCAAAAAATTAAAACATCTATATGCAAATTACATATTTTTCATTAAAAAAAGGGGTTGAGTTAAAGCCTTTCTGGGCATCACTCTTCTGACTACATGTATGGCTTCCAGATTTAAGTTTCAATTAATTTTTTTTGTATTTAAAAAGGCATTTTAGGAATTGCTGACACTTCATTAAGACTGGCAAAGTGACCTTCCTTATTTGTGGAATGCTGTGTTATAGTCAGGACTACATCATTATGCACCACTTAAGAAATGCTGTAAAAGTGCAACATAAACAAAGTTCCTTCCTCTTGGCTAAATTATTGTCCAAATAAGGTTGTCCATTTCCCAAACTGCTATACCACCACTTGTGACTTTGCCACAGTCAATTAGAAACCCTCAGGATATACAAGGCAAACAAGCAAGCGAAGGCAGTGTAAAGGAGAAAGCAGATTCTTACAGAGTCAACTAATTCATTACCTTTGTGCATAGGGGAGCACAATGCCGTGGCTGACTTGTTACATTAAAACAAGTACATAACAAGTTATGCATATTATTCTGTTTTACAGCATCCCATTCCTTCTTTGCAGTTTAATAAGGGACTTCTAAATCGTTGTCAACCTATATGTCCTTGTTGCATGCTTGGTATGCTTTGAACTGTGCTAGGAATTTTGGTCCCCTATGGTTTCATCAAGTGTTCAGGATTCCATTTGCTGGTTGCTCTTGGCAGTCGATTTTATTTCTTTCTCCTATTAATGGGTTCCATTCCTGGAGGAATTGCTGAAGTTACAATTTGTTCAAGTACCAGAGCACAGCCGTTATCAACTCTTTACAGCAGATTTTTAAAAGTTTGTTTTAAGCTGTTGAGTGCCCACTGGCTGAGCAATGAAAACATCTGGGAAGGGGAGGTTATAGTGAGAAAGTAAATAGTGGAAACTGGCAAAACAACACAAGGTAACAAGATTTAGGTATCAGTTTCATGCTGAAAAAAAACCATTGCCATTTATCATTTCACAGTCTCCCTTTCAGGAAACTAGTCACGATGTAGATTTTATTCTGTCTTGTAGTATGAACAGTGGAGAAAACTGATCCACCAGGAAAGCGATCAGATTATTTAATCCAGTGTGGCAAGAACAACATTTATTTTTCCATCTTAACTTCAGTTTAGCAGCAACATCAGTTTGTTGACCATAAAGAACTGATGTTGCTGCTAATTTTACATCCAAGAGGTCTCTCTCTAGTAACATAAAGAGTGATTAATTGATCTTATAGCCATAAGGATTTTGTTACATGTATAAGATTCCCATACATGATTGGTGGGTGTGTATTTCCCATCTGATACCATGCAGAGTCTATAAATTTGTCTCTCTGATGCTGTTTGTTATATAATTTTTGGGAAATCTTTCTAAAAAAAATTGGAATATGTGATAATTTCTCTTTTATGTCGTCTAGCCACTTTTGTCATCAAGCAGCTATACCTATGCTTGAAATCATGACAGTTTTTCAGATACATAGTAACAACATTAAAGCCAGATCTATCAACTAATTAAATATTTGTTAGTTGGCTAATTTAATTGTATACCTTTTAAGCAATTAATTATTCAATTAAATTTAAATGCAAAGTACAAAACCTCAATATTGAAATATTGGGGAAATGTGCAACCTTACAATTTAATAAAGCAAAAGCTGTCACTTTTAAAGGTCATTTTTAATATTTTGTTTTAAATTTCTTATTACAGAAATGTGACAGAAGCAATAATACTTTTAAAAAATGTGCCCTGGCCTCTCAAAATTAAAATACACCCTTAAAGTTGGCCAAAGTTTTAGTTGATTAACGGTGCAATCCTAAATTGAATTACACCCTTCTAAGCCCATTGATTTCAGTGGACTTAGTAGGATGCAACTCTGCTTAGGATGGCACTGTAAATTCCTAATTAAAGGTCAAAGTGTTGGTTAACACCTCTAGTAGTCTCTTGCCATGAAAACCCTACTTGGGGTTGCCATAAGTCAGCTATGAGTTGAGGGCATTCACCACCACCACATTTTAGATAATAAAGAGTAGAGAAAGGAGGCAAGTCCCTAAGAGTATCACTCTGCACTTCAAAGGGATAGCACCAGGACAGTAGAAAGAAAGGATGGACAGACCCTTGATGACTCTCTCATAGTGCCCCTCTAAAAACCAAAACAAGGAGACAGCATAAAGTTCTTCACTTCCATCCTACAGTTCCTCCATGATTGGCAATAATATCCAGGTAGACATGAGTACAGGCTATTCCAATGGCCTACTTTTATCTTGGGACAATTTGTTACTGTTTGTAATGAGAAAATGTGCGGGACAGGTAGCAGTGTAAATGTAGCCCTCTTCCCAATACTGGCCCAAACTCACTCTAAAATATCTTCCAAGTAAAAAAGTTTCCTTCCTTCCAATATCTCTCATTCCAAGCCTAAAGAAACAGCTGACTTAAGTTGTACCTTTGGCAGCATCTCCGCACCAGTAACAAGAGGCTGTGACTTAGTGAGGAAGTACTGCTACAAGAAGATTGACATCTGAAGAGGTTAAAAACTAGAAAAAGTTAAATATCTATACTCGGGAACTGGCAGAGCTCAAGTAGTGAAAATAACATGATACTACAAGCCATACTAACGTTCCACTCATTTCAGGTATCCAAGAACAATGAGGAAGGCCTTAGATAGGCACAGGAGGGAAAAAGCAAGCTGATTCTAGCTACTATTTGTGTAGAGTTGGAGTTTCCAGCATCTGGGCAAAAAACAATCCAAATGGAAAGGTGTGAATATATGTTTTGTAATGGCTGGTGTAAGCAGCTTGTGAGGCAGGGGTAGGTAGTCCTGGGTTGGTGCACAAGTATTCCTGAATCTGGTAAAAGGACAAGAAACAGAGTTCAGAGGAAAAAACTTTTAAAATCCAGATTTGGAAAAGGGACATTAGGTAATCTTACCAGTCAAAGGGAAGGAAGGGATGGCTTGAGGATCTTGGAATTATTTCCAAATAAGCTAAAGGTAAGAAGGTTCCAGGTATGACAGGATATTACTAGACATGTGAGATGGGGCTTTCATAAGCAATTTCACCCATATAGATTGAATTATTGGGATGACTCATGAAAAGTAGGAAAGAGAATGGGAGCTTGCACATATATGGCCAAAAAACATAAAGATTAGACATGCTATAGTGACAAGTTCTGTTGGTGGCTAAAGGCCTAACAATTGTTTACTGGGTTCTTGATTAATGATTAGATGTCCAGAAGCTGGGCATTGGTGAGACTTTCCCCCGTGTATTCTACACAGGAGTATAGTTGGATTAGATACTGTCTTCTTCTTTTCCTGGCATTTTGTCTTGGTAATAGCCAGAGATCTGTTTACTTGACTATAGTGACAAATAGGAATGATGGTGCTAGAACCAAAATAGAAGCTGTCTCATAGCAGACTTCTAGGTGAATATATGTTTGTAAACATAGTAATAAGTTGTATCAGGTGTACAAATAATATAACAACGCCCTCACGTGTTACATGTGGAATATGTTGCGATCTGTAGACAGTAAACTAATTTCAGCAACATTTTGTGAGATACCATGAATAGAGATGGGCACGAACAGCAATACGAACAAAAAAAAAGCTACAAACAGCCCAATCTGCTATTCGAGAACAAGCTGTTTGTGAGGCCCCATTCTAAATGAACAGGTGGTCGTTGCAAGCCTCGTTTGTTGCTGTTCGTCAAGCCAGACAGTCTGGCACCTGCAATCAATTCCTTTGGCAATTTAGGCAGGGATTGTCTGAACTCTGTCTGAACTGCTGTTGCCCTGGAAACCCCAATCTAAGCCCAATTTAGCCTGATAGGCAAGTCTTCCTTTCAAGTGTGGAGCTCCAAATTTGTTACAACAAGGGAGCAAAGAGCAGGGGGGAGGGGGGCTCCCAGCTTTGACTTTGCAGACAGCAGAGACACAGTTGCTGTTGGCATTTTGATAGAGTGCATTGGAGCTTGAATTTTCTTTGTGTGTGGTGGGATAGAGATCTACCCCTTCAAGTTCCAGGGCTGCTGCAAGGCTCTGGTCCAAGCTATTATTTATTATTGGTACCTTTCCTGGTGCCTGCTCAGGTCAGGTTTCTGGGAATGGTGCGGTAGGTATCTACCTCTTCAAGTTCCAGGGCTGCTGCCAGGCTCTGGGGCCAAGCTATTATTTATTATTGGTACCTTTCCTGGTGCCTGTTCAGGTCAGGTTTCTGAGAGTGGTGCAGTAGGGATCTTGACTTGGATGATTGTCAGGATTGTTGCCCACTGTCCCTCCATATTGTTACCCAGCTTATGATATGTTGCAATAGCCTTGTGCACCTGTTCCCTTGTTGCTTTCCAGATTCCGGGACGGGCGAGCCCTTATCTCGGATGGCTCGCTGCAGCGGCCTTGGGATGACTCCTTCCCGTTCTGCTACTGATTATGTTCGGCTGGGAGAACTGGAGGGATGGGGGACATGGAGACCGACAATGATGGCTAGAGGAGAGCCTGTTGGCCCCCATGAACAGCCAACCATGAACATGTTTGTGAACAGGGTCATGTTCATGGTTGTTTGTGAGTCCATTTTCGTGGATGGCAATGAACAATGAACATCATGTTTGGGTTTTTTTCTGTTCGTGCCCATCTCTAACCATGAGTATCTTTTGTTAATCTTCATTCCTAATTCTATGGAGAAAGAAATAAAAAACCCTGAAATTTTAATTCAAGGTAACTTTCTAGTCAATCATGTGTTTAGTGTTCTTCCAGTTCATGCCACACTGCTTTCTATGTCAGGATCTCACCAGATACTTTTGCTTTTCATTGTTTCATTCATCTAGGTAGCTCCAAAGTGTTTAGTGTATCTGCAACTTGCTCTCCAGTGTGGATGTCTGTTCTCACTTATCATAAAATAGTATCATAAGTTTTTATAGAATCAGTGCTCCAAAGATAATTCAGCATCATAATACTACTCCACAGCAAGAAAGATCAATTCTCTCCAGAGTAATGGATGATAAGGTCATTACATGACATTGGGGGAACTATGCTTCTAATAAGGGCAAGTGAAAATGCAAAAAAATATCAATACAATGGACAAGCACAAATCAGTAAACCTTTTTTTAAAAAAAGGAAGGTAGACTAATTTGCTTACTATTTATAAGTAGCAGCTGCTGAGAGGCATTCAGCTATAGCTGAAGGGAGAAAGTAGGACTGGTTTCAGGCTATGTGAGAATGTGCATGCATGAAGCACTGCCTATTGTACTGTACTGTGCTATTTGAATACATAGAATCATAGGGTTGGGAGGGACCTCTAGGGCCATCTATTCCAACTTTTACATGAAAAAGTAACACAGCAAACAGGCTCAAACTGTTCACAAACTGTGACCTAATTCTTGGACAACCAGTACAAAGCTGGCTAGATGAACCAGTAGATGTTCCAGCATCCCTAAAGCAAACTGCAATGTACTCTGCAATGTCAAGGGTTGTCAAGCCTCAGGCAGGCAGCAGGCCCCAAACTTGGAGCTTGGAGAATGCTGGTCTGGAAGCTGGTTCTGTACCCTCACAAGTCTCTGATGAATGCATACAGCTATAGGGTAAGGAGCAAGAGCAGCATATAGGATCCCTCAAGCTGCAAACCTTATATTTCCAGGAGAGTGCAACCCCATCCAGAATCCTTTGACTAATTCTTTGGGTAGCAGTATTGTTGACCAGCCAAATCTTGTGTGGACTGAATTCCACCGTTTTGTCTTTCATCCATGCTGTTACTGCGTCCAGACACCTTTTTAACCATTATGTCACTAGATTATTCAAAAGAATCGATCACAATCAATTTAAATCCCAAGGTGATAATTTTCTGTAGTTTCATATGGATTTTGAGTAGGAAAGTAAACCTGTGAGCTCCCATACCACAGGGTCAAGTAGACATCCTTCAGTACCACCTTTTGGATACTAGTTGACTAAATAGGGCCTGAACCTCAGAGCATAGTGCCCCTGATATCTATCTGGACTAACCAGTCCAGAAGGACAGCATAGTCAATAGTATCAAAATCTACTTAGAGGTCCAGGAGAATCAATTTGGTTGCATTCCCAATCTCTCTTCTGGCAAAGGGGGCCAAGGAATCTCTGAGGTTGGATCAGAATGTGTGTTGCTTATCAGTGTTTTGACCCATGAAAGCCCAGGAGTCTGCAGGAAGGGCTAGAGGATCAGAACGTTACAAGGCTTTCAATGTAAGCAAAAAGTTACAATAGTCATGAAAACCTAACGAAATAAAGATTTAGAAAAATTACAAATGAAGACTATGTGTACTAATATGTATTGAATGGCAATTTGAATTATGAAATAACAGTAAGAATAATTTTGTAATTTTTCTAAATCCTTATTTCGTTAGGTTTTCATGACTCTTGTAACTTTTTCCTATCTCCTTTTGTGATTCTCTGCTTTTTGTTTCAATGTAAGCCAGCACAAAGTGTTAGAATGGTTGCTCACAAATAGAATAGGCAAAGATCTATGTATATTTTGTTGGAAGTAGCAATGTTTGGTGTACAAGGATGAAGGGGACAGCAAGGATTAGTCAGATAGGAATGTGAGGACAGCACCTCTCTTTTCTGTTAAGTGTCACTTCCTTGTCTCCAAATGGGCTCCAAATATTTTTGCATCCAGAAACATGACCAAGGCATTCACATTGGAGCCGAGGCCCTGGGTTGAGCTCATACATTGCAGTCTGAATGGGATCATATAGAAAAAAAACAACAGCCATCTGACTCGAGATGTATAGTGGCTGTTTCTGTAAACACCAGCTGGTGAGATCATGGAAATGGCTGATGAGGAGTCTATCTGGGCACAGTCTGATTCACACTGAGGATTCTCATGTAATCCCATACAGTGAAGGATGGTGAGAAGACATCTGACTTGCATGTGTGAACCAGCTTTAAAATTTATACATAAATTCTGAAGCATGCAGGCTGATTTTCTGTACACACGACATGATGCCATAGTTTGTATTCCTACAAATTAATAAGGCCATGTGTTGTATGTGAAAGTAGTTGTGCTTACTTTCCAATTTTCCATGGCCTATGAACCTTTCCTAGATTTAAAAAGCATCATGTGATGTGGTCAGAAAGCTGCTGTTATGAAAACAAAATGCAAGAAGAGAAAAAACATGTTGTGTAGTTGCCTGCTTTATGGAACACATGGGGAGCCACCTTCAGCTTCAAAGACTGTTTCTAACCCCTCCTTGTGTTCATCCATGTATTATCCATATGACTGTGAATGTTAAGGTTCTATTCAAAGAATGAGCAGCATGTTCATGTAGCCTGTGGTGATCTATATCAACGGGCAGATCTTATACAAAAATGACAAAATATGAAAAAGCTGGTGTTTGGCAACTAGTTAAGCACATTCTCATTTGTTTCTGTGTAACTTAGGTAAGTGCTAGTAATCATCCAGTTATAGCCTTGATAATCTGAACCTGATGTTTCATACTGGTATTTGTGCCTGAAGAAATGGTGAAGCATCATGTTTTGTTTCTTTGAAATAGTACAGCTGATGATATCCTATCTTAAATATTTGGAGCAAACACGCGTTCAGTATCAAATGTGCATCTGTTGTTGCCTCCATGCCAGGAGCTGTGCACCATGAAGGGCCGCTAGATCCCAGGGTCTTATGCTGTTACCACATGGGCTCCTTTTTATGTGTTTCCTTAGACATGTGGACTCTCTAACTTGGGTTTGGGACACTCACCCAGAACCAGAACCAATTGGGGGGGAAGTTAAGCTCAGTGTCAGGGAGAAATCTCTTCCCACTTCCACAGCCTGGCTCACACTTGCCAAGTAGAGGGAGCAGACCATTTGATTTAGGGATCTTTTACCTTGATAGCAGGCAGGCAAGCTCAAACTGCCTCTAATTGGCAGGGCTGTATTATTCATAAGGCCGACTAGGCTGAAGCCTAGGCACCTTGCAGGGGCTAGGGACCCATCAGTTTTTTTTGCTGAGGCATGTCCCCACATAAATCACAATTAATTGATTCTCTTATATAACCTCTATTAATAAGATAATTAACTGTTTCCTTATTGAAGTGAAACAAATTGTCTCATATTAAAACAATTATCCATAAATTATATATTTTAAATAAATAATAAAATTTTTATTAACTTCAAAATATTACAGTGCTGAACAATTATACCCCCAAAATGTGCTTCTCGCACAATAATAATATTTAAAAATTATGAATAGAATTTTTCAGGAGACCCTCAAAATGGATAAGGGCTAAGTACTGTGGTCTAGTACCTACCCTACCAGGTCAGGCTGTCAGCTGTAGTGGGGTGAAAGATTGAACTGCTGGAGAGGGCCCAAAATACCTGATAGCCTAATACCTGATCAAAACAACCAGATCTTTTCCAAGGTTTAGAATTTATTGAGGAAACTACAGGGGTACAGCAACTGAAAAGGTACTCAAGCATAAGAACAGTGCAGTTGTTGTGTTCAGAGGGACATGCATATGAAGAGTTACGTGAAAGGAGAAAAAGTAAAGAAAACCAGGCCTCTGACTGAGAGGGAATTCTTCCCCTGGGCATGACCACAGGGAAGAGCGTGTGTGTGAAAGAGATTTAAAAAGGGGTAGGAGTTTCCAGAGAAAAGGAGTGAACTGAGAAGGAGTTTACTTTTCCTTAGTCTGCTGAGCTGAGTAGAATACATTGTCTGCTTTGATGGTCCAGAGATTGAGAGAGGATGACTGCAGGCAGGGCTTCTGAAGGTCCCAAGGAAAAGGTTGGCTGATTCCAGAAGAGAAGAGTGGAGTGGGCAGCCTCTGAGCCCGCAGAGAGAATTAGACTGCCTGCCTTTGGCTAGCCAAACAGCAATAGTTATAAGTGCCCACAAAAAAGAATACAAGGGCTGGCAGGATGCAAAAAGGACTGGCAGCATGAAGGCTTCAATTATGCTGGTGGCAGGTTGGTAGGAGACACTGGCCGTTTCCACACAGCCAGTCTTTCCTGCCCTTTGCCCACTTTTTGTGTGTATTTTGCTGAGATGCGCCAAAAACTCAGCCTGTACACATACTTCCCAAAAGCTCTTCCCTTGCAGTTTGGAAGGAGAGGTCGGGCACTTTCATCATTGTTGCCTGCCTGCTGAGATCTTTGGGGGAGGAGCTGGGCAGTGATCAGACAATTCCTCAGAGCACTTTAACCATTCGCATGCCCCCTATTGCAGAAGAAGTGCTCCGTCAGCTCATGGCAAAAGAAAAAACCAGGGAAAGTGCAGTCCCAGAAAAGGTGCCAAACCCCCCCAGAAACCAAGCAGCCTGCAAACATTTTGCAAATGGAGACGTCTGTAATCAGGGGGGAAAGCCACCAGCATTCCGTGAGTGGGCGATGCCTACAAGGATGTATGGGAACAGCCATCGATACAAAGTCAATTAAAGTAATCAAGACCATCTGGCTGCTTGATAATAACTAGATTTTGTGCTCCGGAAGACTTGTCCTTACTGATGAAATTACATTGATAGGTCTAGGTGGATGCAAGCCCCTGTGGCGATAGGTAGACATACACTGCTCAGTCTCCTGCTCAAAGTTATGGCCAGTCTTTAGCATACCCTGAGGACAGCCTTAGCCTTACCTTCTCCAAAGTATGGTATTGCTAGTATCTAAAATGGCTGCTGTAGTGTACAGGGAGTTTCAAGCAAAAAGGCTTTCGTAGCAAGGTTCCGTACAGCTGCATTCCGATTGGCTGTGTTGTTGAGCTGGCAATCAGGATTCTCCTACAGACTAATGAACTAGCGAATAGGGTTTCTGGATACCAAGTGTTTGCTATTGGTTGAGTTTAAGTGTGGGCATCTTCTGGAGGGGAGTTAAGTGTTCTGTAACTGCTGTTTTGATGTTTGTGTTTTGAGTGGTGATGTTCCTGTTAATAAAAGAGTTATTGGAAATCACTTAAACTGTTGTACCCACCACATAAGATTGGCGATGAGGATGGCATCTTGCTGAGGTAGGAAGTCTCAAGACTAGAGCTGAATCATTTACTGGTGAGGAATTGTCGCCTCGGCCAATCAGTATACATGCACTCAAGGTAGCTGTCAGTATGGCCTCCAAGGGCCATTTCTAACCGTTTGATGCTGCTGCCAAGGATTGGGACTCATATGTCTCCCAATTCCAGTTTTACCTTACAGCAAATGACATCACCAATGCTGAGCGTGCCAAGGCCACATTCCTCATCTGTGGCTGATCCACCTTTGAGATTGCCCGTGCTCTCGTGGCACCAGAAGAACTAGAGGCGGTGTAATTCTCAGTGATCAAGGCCAAGTTATGAGAGCACTTCTCACCATAGCCTTCCAGAATTGCATGCCATCATGCTTTCTATAAGCGAGACCAGGCCCCAGGTGAGACAATTGCCACCTTTGTCACAGCACTGAGAAAGGCTGCAAGGCCTGTGTTAATTTTTCGACTTCGAGGAGGCCCTCTGCGATGGCTTGGTGTGTGGCCTCTGGGATGAGAAGCTCCAGAGGCAGCTTTTTGCAAAGAGAAACCTGGACTTCAAGACAGCCTATGAGGAGGCCATCACCACAGAAGCCGCAGAGCAGTTGACAAAGGAAGTCCGACAAGCATGCAGCCCCCTCTCCTTCCTGCAAGACCAAAGCAGTCCACCAGGGGCACATGGAGGACTTCTCCTCTATGGATGAGGACGAGGAGGAGGTCTTGCACACGAAGGTTGCCAGCCAGAAGCAAGAGGGGCTGCAGTCATTCCAGGGGGTCCCTTGTGCCAGCTGTGGGGGGGGGGGTCCCACCAGAGAAGGTCATGTAGGTTCCAGAATGCACAATGTAGGAACTGTGGGAAAACTGGACACATCTCCCATACATGCCACTCTGCTTGGCTCCATGACACATTGCCACGGGCGAGTCACATGTCACCACCGGCATCCTGAAAGACATACATGTTGGCTGGAACCAATAGTGTTTTGTCTTAACGCTACAACCACTGACATGTGCCAAGATCAAGGTGACGATGAGGATACAAGATGTGCCCTGTGAATGGAAGTTGACTCCGGGTCTGCACTGTCCATCATCTCCTCCAGCATGTTCCAGTGCTTCTGTCCCAAGTCGTCCAGCCGCCACCTTGAATCAGTCGATTTGCTCCTCAAAGTCTTCCAGGGCCGCTGAGTGCCAGTCGTGGGCATCGGTACGTTCCAGGTAGCCTACAAGGACTTTAAGGGCCCGCTTTGATTGCTGGTTGTCCAGGGCCACCAACCAAGCCTACTTGGCCTAGAATGGTTCCAACCATTGGGTATCTTAATGATACCTAATTGGTGTGGACTACAAATGCACTGCAGCAGCACGCTTATTCGGTGCCAGTCATGAGCCACCTTCTGGCATCACTGAATGGTGGGAAGGTCTTCGCTAAACTTGACCTTGCCCAGACCTACCAGCAACTGCCAGTCGACAATGCCACAGCAGAAACACAGACAATCATGATACACAGAGTGCGTTCAAAGTCAAGCGCCTGCAGTTCGGTGTCAACGTAGCTCCTGGGATCTTCCAGAGCATCACGGAAGGTCTTCTCTGTGGGATTCTGGGCGTCATTCCATATTTTGATGATGTTTTGATTGCCGGAAACTCCGAGACTGAACTAGCTGGGTGACTACTGACTGTCCTCAGCAAGCTACAGGATGCAGGCCTGAAAGTTAAGAGGGAGAAGTGTCAGTTCAGAGTTCCACAAGTTGAGTTCCTGGGATTCCTTGTAGACGCTGCCGGCATTCACTCAACACCAGCCAAGGTCCTCGCCATCTGCAGTGCACCAGCACCTGGGTCTAAGAAGGAACTGCAATCCTTCTTGGGGCTCCTGAACTTCTACCATGCCTTCTTGCTACACAAAGCATCTGTCTCAGAGCCTCTGCATTGCCTCCTGGAGTCTTCTACACCCTGCTCCTGGGGGCAGAAAGAAGCCACAGCATTTGCCACTGTGAAGGACCTCTTGTCATCCGAAAGTGTCCCAATGCATTTCGACGAGAAGAAGCCTCGCTTGTGATGCTTCACCATTTGGCATTGGGACTGTCCTCAGCCACAAGATGCCCTGTCACCATGGATGCTGCACTGGACTATGTTCCTGTTTGCCTACTCCTATGACCTACAGCATCACCCAGGCAAGGCATTAGGCCATGCAGACACCCTCAGCTGCCTGCCACTGCCAGACACTGCGATCGACCCAGCACCGGCCCACCATGTTCTGCTGCTCGAAGAACTGCCTCATCCGCCGATCTGCACCTCCGATGTCGCCATGCAATCTGCCAAGGACCATACCCTGGCCCGTGTTCTCAACTGGGTGTGGAGAGGGTGGCCAGAGGGCCGCTTGACTGAGGAGTTCCAGCTGTTCAGCTCCTGGCAGCACAAATTTTCTGTACATAAGGGCTGCCTACTGTGGGGGAACTGAGTTGTTATTCCGCCCAAGCTATGACAGCTAGTTCTCAAGGCACTGGACATCGGCCACCCAGGCATCATGTGCATGAAGGCACTCACCTGCAGCTGTGTCTGGTGGCCCTACATGGACAAAGCAATTGAAGGGTGGGTCCGTACCTGCCACCCGTGCCAAGAGTCGCATCCCGCTCCAGCCCAAGCTCTAATTCACCATGGTCCCACCTCCATGTAGATTTTGCAGGGCCATTCCAAGGATAAGTGTTCCTGATAATGGTGGACTCCTCCGAGTGGTTAGAGGTTGTTCCAGTATCCACCATGTTCACCATCATTGTCATTCGGGCACTCTGTCACCTCTTTGCAACACACGGACTTTCAGTCACTATCGTCAACGGGGCCCAGTTCACGGCGGCAGAGTTCCAACAGTTCCTGGCTGACAACGTCATCTGGCACATCATGTCTGCTCCATTTCACTCTTCAACCAATGGGCAGGCAGAGCGAATGGTGAGAATGACAAAGGACAGTCTCCGCAGGATCATACTGGGAGACTGGCATGCTCGATTGGCTGCGTTCTTACTACAGCAGCACATGATGCCCCACTCTGCCACAGGGCGTAGCCCAGTGGAACTCCTGATACACAGAAGGCTCACTACCACACTCGACAGACTGCATCCATACCTGTCACCGGAAGAGCCACAGCAACTCGCAGGAGAGGGAAGAACATTCCAACCAGGAGATTTGCTCTACGCCCGGAACTACGGCAATGGCCCAACCTGGTTGCCAGCATCAGTGCAAAGAGCGACTGGACCAGTGTCTTATAGGGTGCTCATGGTTGATGGCCGGGAGTTGCGTCACCATCTGGATCAGCTAAGATGAAGATGGCCAGAAAGAGCAATGGTAGATGGAGACATCCCTGCAGCCAGCACTCTGGAATTCATGGAAGCACCCAGCGCAGAAGGGACTCCTGTACAGCCAATTCCAGATCTGACAATGACTCCACATCCAGAGGCCAACAACGCTATGGGGAGTTCTCCAGGATTGTGTTCCGGCCTTACTGTGGCACTAGCACTACAGCAATCTATGGCTGCGGATTCACACACTTCTACAGAGGGAAATGGACTGCGGCGTTCTCAGAGGAAGCAGGCTCCACCCCGCTATCTAAAGGACTATATATGTCACCAGGTTCAATCCTGACTTAGGGGTGAGGGGTGTAGTATACAGGGAGCTTCAAGTAAAAAGGCTTTCATAGCAAGGTTCCATACAGCTGCATTCCGATTGGCTGTGTTGTTGAGCTGGCCAATCAGGATTTCCCTACAGACTAATGAACTAGCGAACAGGGTTTCTGGATACTGGATGTTTGCTATTGGTTGAGTTTAAGGGTGGGCGTGTTCTGGAGGGGAGTTGAGTGTTCTATAATTGCTGTTTTGATGTTTGTGCTTTGAGTGGTGATGTTCCCGTTAATAAAAGAGTTATTGGCAAGAACTGTTGTACCCACTACGTAAGAGCTGCCACAATAAATCTAGCCAAGATAGAGTCAGAGCAGACAGCACTCATCTGGGAAGAGAGTCCCTGGTAACAATGCTCCTAGAGATGAAGAGATATTCCACCTTGTATCAGACCAATGAATCCTGATCAGGATGATAAATGCAATTGCTGGTGAAACAGGTAAATGCAATTGCTGGTGAAACAGTTTGATTCTCACAGGAAAGTGGTCACATACCCTGATCAAAGTCTCAAATGGCCATATGGACCCCTCATGCCCTAGCTATGATTAATTACCAGTATTTGTAGGTGGTATGGTATAGTCCAATCTTGTCAAACCTCGGAAGCTAAGTAGGAACAGTACTTGAATGGGAGACCACCAAGGAAGACTGCAGGGGAAGGCACTGGTAAACCCTCTCTGCTTCTCACTTGTCTTGAAAACCCCTTGATAGGGCCACTGTAAGTCAGTTGTAACTTCACAGCCCTTTATACACACACATTTGTAGGACAATAACTTCAGATACAGCAACAAAGTTTCAATAACTTGGGTTCCATTCAGATGTCTCATGTAACTGTAATTAAGGAAAAATGTTCATGAAGAAACTGCAAAGTCCTCCTAGCTTTTCTACCTGTCTTGTTGCAGGAATGACTAGTACAAGCTTTGATGACATTAAAAAGTGACTGAACAAACCTGTGGAGGGTAGGCCTATGATCATAGTCAGTGTGTGGGTTTCTGAGTACCTGTTGCAGAGGATACAATGAGATGAGGGTTCATGTACTGCCATGAACTTTCCAAAGGTACCTGCTTAGTAGCGTTGCCTGTGCCCCATGTTTTTCCCCCACCACTGCTCAAGAGGCAGCTAGCAAAAAATGTTTTAAAACAAGCCACTCAGACAACAGTGTGCTGTCACTTCCAGGGAGTTTCCTGCAATTCCTAGAGAGGTGTGATATCATTTCTGGGTGACATCACACTGTTACTGACTGCCATTCCTATATTGCCCCCTCAGTCTCTTTCTCATTGCTGGGCTATGCCTGGCCATCCTAAAATCACTGTGGGAAACAGCATGCTGAACTAGATAAATCATTTGTTTTCAGCAGGGCTGCTTTTGTGTTCTTATCAAAAGAGAATATAATGTAGTTCCTCATATAAGATTTTTATACCTATTTCTTGAATGAACTGAAACCTTTTGAGGCCTGCAATTGTAGTTTTTAAGCCAGCACAAGAAGTGTGACATCACAATTAAGACACAAGCAAAAGACATCACAAATAAGTCATCACAAATAAGACTAGGCAAAATCCAAATGTTCTGGTATGTTTTCTGTAGAAACACCCTACCTTAGGCTAGGAATACAGATTGAAACTCTTCATCTAGTGTGTTTATTGTAGTTTCTTAATACAAATTTCATATTGAGTTTGGACTACTAAGTGGGGTTACTAAAAACATTCTAGTAGTAGTAAAGGAGCAAATGGTGGGAAATTTGTGGAAGAAAATTGAGGTATGCTTTTCTTGAATATTTGAAGAATTGGAATTCATGTGTTGCCAAGACAACAATTGCTGCAGAGAGGGTGGAAATCTAAATGGCTGGCAAAACTTTATTCAGTAAGTCAGCTATAACTCTATAAATTAAAGGTAACTTTATGCTTTTTAATGTGTGCATAAAGTGTAAATATTAAAGAACCAGTAAATACACACACACACACACACCATTAAGAACATGTTTTTTACACACATTAAGATTTGTAATTATTTTTATAATGTACTTTTAAGAGGCTGCACAAAAAGCTGCAAGTGAGTCAAAAACACCTTGACCATGTTCAACCAGGTGAACTGCTTATGACAATGTTAGTATTGAGGCACATAGATTATTTCATGCTAAATCAACAAAATTTGGCAGATGAGGGCTACATCATAGTAATTGAAATGTAGCTATAGCCAAAATAAAAATAATCACTGGAGGAAGGACCACTCCTATCCCAAAAAATTGTTCAAGGTCACATTTCCTGTAAAATGTATGCTCATTTGCATTGCCATAGAAAGATGTACAAGACTTGAAAGACTTGACTCTGAAATAGATTTGTAAATAATATGACTTACCATGACTGGGTTGTATGCTATTATTGTGTGGTCTATGACCGTAATAAAGATTGACTGAGACTTGACTCTGAAGCTCAAGAATCTTTTTGAAATGTAGAGTATAGTTTGCCAAAATGGAATAAATATTGTCCTAATTAACAATCATTTGGGAAATTTCAAAATTTCATGAATTCCCTCTCCCGTTATCTTCCATGAGCAAGTTTATGCAGTAAGTTTTAACTGTTTATTCACCTACTTATAATCAGTTCATAGATCCCATTTACTGTAATATTTTCATGTACACATGATATTTAGGGCTGCCAAATTTCTGAAACATACAAAAAATATTGTCCCTCCCCCATCATCGTGTATGCAAGGTAATGTTCAAAATACATTTCTTTGGTAATTTAGGGTGTGTTTAGAACTCCAAGAATAGCCATCCTTTATATTTTCAATGATTGTAATGTACATTGATATTAGGTATAAGGTTCATACATAAGATATAATTTTATAAATTTTCTGGTGGTAAGAATGTCACATCTGCATTTCAAGACATTTCTTTAAAATTCTGTACGGAACTGGTTTAGTTTTTTAGACCTCTTTTCCAGGAACCTTTTATGTTTCTTTTAAACGTCTTCAAAAGGTGCGCATGTGCACACACTAAACAAAGCAATTCATTGTACCAGATTTCCTATGGTACAGAACGTTCCTGTCGTGATGTAGAGACTCACTAAGAAGGGATTTTAAGAAATTCACACCCTAAGGAGGTAAAAATGGGTAAAATGTGTTTTCCCATAGGGATGCAGCTTCCCTGTGTGGCTGGCAGGCTTCTCCTCCCCCCACCCCGCCAACTGCAAACCTGGCCACTCTTCCCTGAGGTCATTTGCATATGTGGCCTGATTGGTCATCACCCCAACATTCTAAACAGCATGTAGTTGCTGTTGGGAGTAATTGAATGTGTCCTGAGGTAAAAATGCACCTCTTAGTCTTTCCCTCTAGGGTTGCCAATCTCCCTGTGCGGCCTGGCTTTCCTGTGTGGCTGGCAGGCTCCTGTCTGGTCACACCCTCCTCCTCCCTGATGGGTCAGCTGTGGAACTCTGTGTTCTGAGATAAAAATCAGGTAAAGGAAACTGCAGACAGTTGAAGAAAGACAGTACAAGACTCCTGAAAAGGGATTTTATATAAAAGTCAGTATGGCAATTAGGTTTTTAAATGTTCATGGAGAGATGGTGTAGGATCTTTCTAGTGGCCATTTCAAAGCGAACCTCTCACATGAACCTGCCGAAGTGCCCACCACACCACCCTTCCCTCAGTCCAACTCTACCTCACACCTCTCGCAGCCATCACCTCTAACTGTCACCAAGAAGCCTTCTGGCAGATGTTGTGCAAGATACACTCATGCTAAAAGGAGGAAGCAACTTAGAGATACAGCAAAGAAATATGCACATCCTACTCCTGCAGTGCACCGAGCAGAAGTGGCCAAGTATCAGCAAGATCACCCTGAGGTGGACAGAGTAGCAGAGTCTCTCTATGAGCAAAGCAATCCTGGAAGATGTAGAGAGGTGCTCACTTTCATGGAAGGTCAAGGCTCACTCAGGCAAGGCATATGATCCTTCGCTACATTCAAGCTGCCTCTTAACCTCAGCCATGCAGAAACACCCCTGTTCAGCATCTCAAAACAAAGCAACATGGCCCAAGTGCTGTGGAACTGTAAGCTCATTATTTGGGATGAGAGCACCATGGTGCTTAAGGAGGGTTTTGAGGCACTGAGCATATCCCTCAAAGATGTCAGGGACAATGAGAGAGTGATGGGGGAACTCACCATCACTCTCTCATTGCCCCCGCTGGCTGGAGACTTCTGGCAGACTCTTCCAGTAGTCCCAAGGGGAACTAGAGCTGACAAGGTTACCATGTGTGTCAAGGCATAATATCTGTGGCCCCTCATCAGAAAACTCTCACTAAAAAAGAACATGAGGGTCCACTTGAGAGATGAGGTGTCCACTGGGGAATTCTCTGAAGTTCTACTAAAAATAGGGAATGGAACATATCCCAAGTCCAAGGGAAAGGTGACCATCCCTGCAGGCCTGGGCACAGTAGTGACGACTCTAGCAGACCTAACAAGCACGATATACCATGATATCGTCACTATCACAGAGAAGTCCATGGACTGGCTGTGAAAGCATGCCATTCTGACCCCCAGGAATGACAAGGCTGCCATCATTAATGAAATACAACTTCCTCGAAGGGGCAGAAATTGAGTACAGATCTGTGGACTCAGTGGTGCAAATGGATGATGCGGTCCACTACCCTGTGGAGTTCTTCAACATGCTCAACCCTCCTGGCTTCCCAGCCCACAAGCTTCTCCTCATAGTGGGGGCTCCAGTGATGCTGCTCCAGAACCTCAACCCATCTGAACTCTGCAATGGCACCAGACTACAAGTGAAAGCCTCCACAGGAACATCATCAAGGCCACATTGTTCACCGGCAGTGCTCATGGGGAGTGGGTGTTCATACCACACATACCATTCATACCATCAGATAACAGTTCAGGAGTTCAGGAGACTGCAGTTCCCCCTCAAGGTCTGCTTTGCTATGACAATCAACAAGTCCCAGGGGTAGATACTGAAGGTGGCAGGAATTGACTTGAGAGAGGACTGCTTCTCACATGGGCAGTTCTATGTGACCTGCTCCAGAGTGAGCTCACCCAGCAGCCTGGTGATCCTAGCACCTGAGGGGAAAACCACCAATGAGGTCTACAAAGAGGTCCTTCAGTACAAAAAAAAAGTTGTATGTATTTTTTACTTTATTTATTGCACTACTATCTTTTCCTTTTAAAATCTCTTCAATAAATGTTACATTTCGAAGTTTACTTCATCAGTTTTTGGCATCAACATGCTTCGCGTTATTCAAACACTTTTGAGAAGTTCGGGTACTATGCTATCATACTACAAAACCAACTCAACCCTGCCCCCCCCCAACTAAAAAATTTTACAGACCCATAAATATTATGACTGGGTTTAAAGTAGTTAAACACCATGGCGAAGCATGGGTATCAAGCTAGTAACTAATAAAGCAGCTACCTTAGAGAAACTACTAATGGCTGATCTGTGCTTCTAAAATAAGAAGAACCTAGGCTGAAATTTTCTTAGAAGCCTTAACCCCAGAGCTGTTGAACATATGAAGCTTCCATTCTAGACTATTGGGCCATCTAGTTCAATAGTTCAAATCACAGCTTTAAATGAGGGTTCTGTCTTTTAAAGCTCTTTTTATACTTAGCTTCCAGCCTAAGGAGAACTATTTCATGAATAATATTTTAAGCTGCTGAATGTTGTTTAATGTTGTTTTTATGCCTGGATTAGACTGGGAATCTTTTTCACGCAAAGCACGTGCTTTCACTGAGCTGCTATACTTCTCTTCATTTTATACTACACACCATGGATTCTCTGATCTTATTAAATCACATGTTCTAGTTCTGAGCTCTGGCATCATAAACAAGTTCCAGGGTTGCCATCATGACTCCCAGCTGAAATTAGCCCCACTATTGCTTTCTGGTCTTTAGGTATTATCAGAAGCTACCACTTTACTCCCTTGCTATCACTACTGCTTATAATACATTGCTCAACAAACAGCAAATGAATTTCTTTGTAACAAACAATGGGAAATGGGGGAATTTGACTGGTACTAAATCTGAAATATAGTAGGCATGAGAGAAGCTAAAATTATCCTCTGGAAATTGTAACAAAATGCCTGTTTTGTTAGCAAGTTAATTGCAAACATCTGCACTTTATTTTTAGATTTAAATTTGCAACTATATTTCTTAGTCCTACGACTGTCAGTATTACTGTAAATTATGCATAACAATGGAAAATAATTAAACAGAGCCATTAGGAAATGCTGTTGTGGAAAATAAAAGCTTACATGCTTTTAAATAAGCTGCTGCTATTCTCTCTGTCTTTCATCCTTCAGTCTTTGTCTTACTGAATTCCAAATATGGGCCTGTGCAACTAAAAGTATTTGTATACAAATGACTCTGATTTAATCCTTCAGGAGAAAAGAGAGCTATTTCAGTTCAAACGATTCTTGGGCCTATTAGCAACAATGCAGAGATAAAAAGAGAGGGTCTATTTGCTCATCAAAGCTGTGATGGGACAATGGGGACCATTTTAAATAGCAGGTGGGAGCTGTGAGTTGAATTTGGCAGGGAGCCATTTGAGAAAGTTTTGTCAAGCCAGTATCTATCAGTGTTGAAATATAAGCTTCCCACATAGAAAAAATGTATCATTTTTGGCATGGTAGAAGGGATGATTTTAAAAATAATCTCATTGGCTGCTTCCACATGGTGTGTGTTTGAGAAAATACATGCCCATTGCAGAACCAGTGGGTGGCATTTGAACATGTGGGAATAATGTCCCACTGATATCCCTCTCACCCTTTCCTTCTGTCATGTTGGCCTAGAAGCACCAATGCAGTGACAATTGCAGCAGCTTCCCCAAGGCCTAGCAACCCCCCTTCCCCTTTCCAGCTATGAATTAACCCATTAAAGGCCTAAACAAGGGGAAGGAAATACAGAGGTTAGCTTTGCCATTTGGAATTCAGAAACAGCAATAAAATGCATCTAAAATAATAGAGAAGAAAACTATTCTCAATTTTTATTCTTGCAATTATTTTGTAATGTCTTATGAACTTCTAACATTTTTGAGTGTGAAAGGATTACAATTCTAGGCAAGTGTAACAGGGAAGAAACCATGCAATCAAGCAGTGAGAATTTTCCTGTTTTGCAGAAAGGAATAAAACATTATGTTTCCATGCTGCTTTCTAGAAGAGAAGTTCATTGCTGGTACATTTTTTATCTTGCTTCGATGGTGAAGTATTCTCAGTCACTTTGGAGAATATTTTCTTTAACCTCCATGTGCTTGTAAAATCTGGAGAGTGAGGACATTGATGGATGAAGGTCTTCTTGAGGCTTGACATCTAGTTTTGGAGAGGCAGTAGGGAATGTAAGTAGACTGGTACAAAGCCGGACAAGGGCAGAATTGCCTGTTAACCACACAGATGAGAGATTTTCAGAATCTGAAAGTTCATTCTGAAACTCTAATCAGGGATGAGACAAGAAAGCTTTCAAATGGAGCCCTTTGAACTCTCCCACCCCACTCAGAGATTTAGGCTGAGAAATCTCCAAATCTTTTCCAGCCTGAACATAAATGACACTTTATTAGGATTATGGCTCTGTACTTTCTGTAGCTATATTTCTTTCTTTCTTCCAGTGTAAACGCAGGTATGAAGGGGTATGACCTTTCCTAGAGAAGGGAGCACAAGAGCTTCTACTTTAATCTTTTGGATTTTGGTTGTTCATAGCCTTCTGAAACTTTCACCTTTTGAGGGCTTTTTTCATAGTATGGCCTCTTTCTGAAGGCAAAATAATTTGTTTCGGATTTTGTGTGATTTTTGTGTAAGCTTAAAGAAAAGTGATTCAGTTGTTGCAAATGCAATATGAAACCAATGATGGAGCAAAACACAGGTTTTGCTTGTAACAGGACATTCTTTTGCAACCTTTCCGTGAACTGAAAACATCTTTCTTTAAATCTTGTATCTGAATGAAGAGGTGTAGTCTGGATTCCAAACAGTTGAGTATGCAAGGCCTTTAGGTCCCTCTCCTGAGCAGCTGCTCTGAACTCTGTAGAACCTTTTAGAGAGGAATCAGATGCAGAAGCCGCAGTGTGAGAGAAAAACGCCACATTTGTACACATCAGGTACTTTTGATGCTGGCCCACCACTGGTGCCAGGGTTTCTGGCGCCCGCGGCCACCCCCACGTGTGCACTCACGTAGTGTGCATGCACACCCCCGGACTGCGTGATGATGTCACCACATGATGACATCATCATGCAGCAAAGCTGGTGGCTGGGACGGCGTGCGGAGACTGCCCGTGCTCCACATGCTGCCCCGTCCACCTGCTGTGCCTGGCCTATGGCTGCTGTGCCCAGCTGGGGGCATGTGGTGGCGATGGCGGTGGCGGTGTGGGGCTGGCCTGCTGCAGCAGCTGCAGGCCAGGCATGGCAACTCCGTGGCACGCCCCTCCACCCCCGGCACCCCCTCTGGCAGCCCCTTCGGCATCCCAGCACCTGCGGTGCCCGCCTCACCACCTCAATAGTGGCGCTGGCCCTGTTCTGGCCAGAGAACCACTTTGGTTTAGTGGTTAAGAGCAGCAGGACTCTTGAGAACCGGGTTTGATTCCCCACTCCTCCACTTGAAGCCAGCTGGGTGACCTTGGGTCAGTCACAGCTTCTAGGAGCTCTCTCAGCTCCACCCACCTCACAGGGTGTTATAGGGATAATAATAACATATGTATTGTCGAAGGCTTTCACGGCCGGAGAACGATGGTTGTTGGGGGTTTTCCGGGCTGTATTGCCGTGGTCTTGGCATTGTAGTTCCTGACGTTTCGCCAGCAGCTGTGGCTGGCATCTTCAGAGGTGTAGCACCAAAAGACAGAGATCTCTCAGTGTCACAGTGTGGAAAAGATGTAGGTCATTTGTATCTACTCAGGAGGGGTGGGGTTGAGCTGAGTCATTCTGTAAGAGTTTCCCAGGGTGTGGAATGCTAATGGCGGGAGGCTTCACTGTATCCTGAGGAGGTTCTTTTGCATATGAATTGGTGCTTGATGTGCTAATCTTCTCTGCAGGGCTATTGTCGGGTGTGGAGTGTTTTGTTGGCCTGGTGTTTTTCAGAACTGGAGCCCATGCTCTGTTCATTCTTAAGGTTTCTTCTTTCCTGTTGAAGTTTTGCTTATGCTTGTGAATTTCAATGGCTTCCCTGTGCAGTCTGACAAAGTAGTTGGAAGTGTTGTCCAGTATTTTGGTGTCCTGGAATAAGATACTGTGCCCTGTTTGAGTTAGGCTATGTTCAGCCACTGCTGATTTTTCAGGCTGTCCAAGTCTGCAGTGTCTTTCATGTTCTTTTATTCTTGTCTGGATGCTACGCTTTGTGGTCCCGATGTAAACTTGTCCACAGCTGCAGGGTATACGGTATACTCCTGCAGAGGTGAGGGGGTCTCTGCTGTCTTTTGCTGATCGTAGCATCTGTTGTATTTTTCGGGTGGGTCTGAATACTGCTTGAAGGTTGTGCTTTTTCATAAGCTTTCCCATCTGATCAGTAATTCCTTTGATATATGGCAAAAACACTTTTCCTGTAGGTGACTGTTTTTCCTTGGTTGTTTGATTCATCCTGGGTTTGATTGCTCTTCGGATTTCATTTCTGGAGTAGCCATTTGCTTGAAGTGCGTGGTTTAGATGATTAATTTCCTCATTGAGAAAGCGCAGCTCACATATCCGTCTTGCACGATCCACTAATGTTTTCATTATGCCTCTTTTCTGTCGGGGGTGGTGATTGGAGTTTTTGTGTAAGTACCGATCAGTATGAGTTGGTTTCCTGTAGACCTTGTGACCTAACTGAAAGTTTGCTTTGCGGATGACCAAGGTATCCAGGAATGAGAGTTTTCCCTCACTTTCTTTCTCCATTGTGAATTGTATGTTCAGGTGGATGTTGTTGAGATGATTCAAAAACGCCATCAATTCTTCCTCCCCATGGCTCCAAATGATGAATGTATCATCCACAAACCAGAACCATACACTGGGTTTGTGGGGTGCTGATTCTAGAGCTGTTTTTTCAAAATGTTCCATGTAGAAGTTTGCTATAACTGGGCTGAGTGGGCTCCCCATGGCCACCCCATCCATCTGTTCATAGAATTCGTTGTCCCATTGGAAGTAACTGGTTGTCAGACAATGATGGAATAAGGCTGTTACATCCTCTGGGAAAATCTGATTAATCAGTGCAATAGTGTCTTTTACTGGAACCTTGGTAAACAGGGATACAACATCAAAACTGACAAGTATGTCTTGTGGATTGAGTTTCAGAGAACTGATTTTGTTGATGAAATCTGCTGAATCTTTGATGTAAGACGAGGTTTTCCCGATGTGGTCCTGCAGGAGATCTGCCAGATGTCTAGCTAATTCATATGTCGGTGAACCAATGGCACTCACAATGGGTCGGAGTGGGACTGAATCTTTATGTATTTTGGGGAGTCCATATAGTCTAGGTGGCTGTGCTTCAGTCTTGCATAGTTTGCTGTGCGTGTCGGGATGTAGTGAGGAATTCTTGATCAGCGCATTTGTTAGCCTGGTGATTTTGCAAGTGGGATCTCGTTTTAGTTTTTTGTAGGTGGAGGGGTCCAGGAGTTCCTTAATCTTCTTTTTGTATTCCTCCGTTTTCATGATCACTGTAGCATTGCCTTTATCAGCTGGTAGAATGATGATGTCTGGATCTGCATTGAGGGTCTTGGTGGCATTTCTCTCCTTGCGTGTTATATTGCTGGTGGGAAGCTTTGCCTTTCGTAGAATCCTGGCTGTCTCTCCTCTTATTTCCTCAGCTTCCTCTTCAGGTAGATGACGGATGGCAGCTTCTACATTTGCAATGATGTCTTCCACAGGAATTCTGGTGGGGGTGACTGCAAAGTTTCCTCCCTTAGCCAAGATGGAGGTTTCTTCTGGTGAGAGTTGACGGTCTGTCAGATTGATGACAATGCGTGCATTGTCGAGCATTGGGCTTGTCTGTCTTTTTTCCTGTAGTTTGTTAAACTTCTGCTTCTGTCTGGATGTGTGGTTGGTAAACACTTGTTCCATCTTCCTGTAGGTGAGATTATCGACCTTGTCCCAATCCTGACTTCTCATTTTATGGCTGGTGTTGATATGCAAGCAAAATAGCTCCCTGTCTGTGGCAGCAAGTTCTCTGCGGGTAGTGTCGATTCTCTCACGTAAGAGGGCCTGTTCTAGACGGTCATAAATGCGGTTCGCCTGTGTGGTTTTGAAGATTCTTTTAGTTGTGAGAAAAGATGGAATGGTTCTTGTGTCCCTGCAGCGTAGAAGAAAGGTCAAAGAACAGAGTAGATGTGCTTTCTTGTTCCGAAGTGTTTCCAATCTTCGAGTCTGTTGGAATGTTTCCTCCCCGTAGAGGTGTTCGATGTATTGTTGAAGGCTTTCACGGCTGGAGAACGAAGGTTGTTGGGGGTTTTCCGGGCTGTATTGCCGTGGTCTTGGCATTGTAGTTCCTGACGTTTCGCCAGCAGCTGTGGCTGGCATCTTCAGAGGTGTAGCACCAAAAGACAGAGATCTCTCAGTGTCACAGTGTGGAAAAGATGTAGGTCCTGAGTAGATACAAATGACCTACATCTTTTCCACACTGTGACACTGAGAGATCTCTGTCTTTTGGTGCTACACCTCTGAAGATGCCAGCCACAGCTGCTGGCGAAACGTCAGGAACTACAATGCCAAGACCACGGCAATACAGCCCGGAAAACCCCCAACAACCTTCGTTCTCCAGCCGTGAAAGCCTTCAACAATACATCGAACACCTCTACGGGGAGGAAACATTCCAACAGACTCGAAGATTGGAAACACTTCGGAACAAGAAAGCACATCTACTCTGTTCTTTGACCTTTCTTCTACGCTGCAGGGACACAAGAACCATTCCATCTTTTCTCACAACTAAAAGAATCTTCAAAACCACACAGGCGAACCGCATTTATGACCGTCTAGAACAGGCCCTCTTACGTGAGAGAATCCACACTACCCGCAGAGAACTTGCTGCCACAGACAGGGAGCTATTTTGCTTGCATATCAACACCAGCCATAAAATGAGAAGTCAGGATTGGGACAAGGTCGATAATCTCACCTACAGGAAGATGGAACAAGTGTTTACCAACCACACATCCAGACAGAAGCAGAAGTTTAACAAACTACAGGAAAAAAGACAGACAAGCCCAATGCTCGACAATGCACGCATTGTCATCAATCTGACAGACCGTCAACTCTCACCAGAAGAAACCTCCATCTTGGCTAAGGGAGGAAACTTTGCAGTCACCCCCACCAGAATTCCTGTGGAAGACATCATTGCAAATGTAGAAGCTGCCATCCGTCATCTACCTGAAGAGGAAGCTGAGGAAATAAGAGGAGAGACAGCCAGGATTCTACGAAAGGCAAAGCTTCCCACCAGCAATATAACACGCAAGGAGAGAAATGCCATCAAGACCCTCAATGCAGATCCAGACATCATCATTCTACCAGCTGATAAAGGCAATGCTACAGTGATCATGAAAACGGAGGAATACAAAAAGAAGATTAAGGAACTCCTGGACCCCTCCACCTACAAAAAACTAAAACGAGATCCCACTTGCAAAATCACCAGGCTAACAAATGCGCTGATCAAGAATTCCTCACTACATCCCGACACGCACAGCAAACTATGCAAGACTGAAGCACAGCCACCTAGACTATATGGACTCCCCAAAATACATAAAGATTCAGTCCCACTCCGACCCATTGTGAGTGCCATTGGTTCACCGACATATGAATTAGCTAGACATCTGGCAGATCTCCTGCAGGACCACATCGGGAAAACCTCGTCTTACATCAAAGATTCAGCAGATTTCATCAACAAAATCAGTTCTCTGAAACTCAATCCACAAGACATACTTGTCAGTTTTGATGTTGTATCCCTGTTTACCAAGGTTCCAGTAAAAGACACTATTGCACTGATTAATCAGATTTTCCCAGAGGATGTAACAGCCTTATTCCATCATTGTCTGACAACCAGTTACTTCCAATGGGACAACGAATTCTATGAACAGATGGATGGGGTGGCCATGGGGAGCCCACTCAGCCCAGTTATAGCAAACTTCTACATGGAACATTTTGAAAAAACAGCTCTAGAATCAGCACCCCACAAACCCAGTGTATGGTTCTGGTTTGTGGATGATACATTCATCATTTGGAGCCATGGGGAGGAAGAATTGATGGCGTTTTTGAATCATCTCAACAACATCCACCTGAACATACAATTCACAATGGAGAAAGAAAGTGAGGGAAAACTCTCATTCCTGGATACCTTGGTCATCCGCAAAGCAAACTTTCAGTTAGGTCACAAGGTCTACAGGAAACCAACTCATACTGATCGGTACTTACACAAAAACTCCAATCACCACCCCCGACAGAAAAGAGGCATAATGAAAACATTAGTGGATCGTGCAAGACGGATATGTGAGCTGCGCTTTCTCAATGAGGAAATTAATCATCTAAACCACGCACTTCAAGCAAATGGCTACTCCAGAAATGAAATCCGAAGAGCAATCAAACCCAGGATGAATCAAACAACCAAGGAAAAACAGTCACCTACAGGAAAAGTGTTTTTGCCATATATCAAAGGAATTACTGATCAGATGGGAAAGCTTATGAAAAAGCACAACCTTCAAGCAGTATTCAGACCCACCCGAAAAATACAACAGATGCTACGATCAGCAAAAGACAGCAGAGACCCCCTCACCTCTGCAGGAGTATACCGTATACCCTGCAGCTGTGGACAAGTTTACATCGGGACCACAAAGCGTAGCATCCAGACAAGAATAAAAGAACATGAAAGACACTGCAGACTTGGACAGCCTGAAAAATCAGCAGTGGCTGAACATAGCCTAACTCAAACAGGGCACAGTATCTTATTCCAGGACACCAAAATACTGGACAACACTTCCAACTACTTTGTCAGACTGCACAGGGAAGCCATTGAAATTCACAAGCATAAGCAAAACTTCAACAGGAAAGAAGAAACCTTAAGAATGAACAGAGCATGGGCTCCAGTTCTGAAAAACACCAGGCCAACAAAACACTCCACACCCGACAATAGCCCTGCAGAGAAGATTAGCACATCAAGCACCAATCCATATGCAAAAGAACCTCCTCAGGATACAGTGAAGCCTCCCGCCATTAGCATTCCACACCCTGGGAAACTCTTACAGAATGACTCAGCTCAACCCCACCCCTCCTGAGTAGATACAAATGACCTACATCTTTTCCACACTGTGACACTGAGAGATCTCTGTCTTTTGGTGCTACACCTCTGAAGATGCCAGCCACAGCTGCTGGCGAAACGTCAGGAACTACAATGCCAAGACCACGGCAATACAGCCCGGAAAACCCCCAACAACCATCAATAATAACATACTCCATAACCCACTCTGAGTGGGCATTAAGTTGTCCTGAAGGGCGGTATATAAATTGAATGTTATTGTTGTTGTTATTAAAATGATAAAATAAAAGTTTACTCAAAAGTAAATATCAATAGAACTTACACCTGCATAATCTTTCTCATGGTAGATGAGAAGAGAAATTATTTCCCATTAATTGATGCTTGTTGTCTTGAATATAATCTTATTTCTGCTATTGTTCTGCTTAATTTGAGAGGGAAACATCCTATTTCTTTGGCTGAAGTGAGCATTAGAACATATCAACATCTCTCATCACATATTCATTCCAAAGGAGTAGCCATGTTTGTCACAGTAAAAACAGAAAGTAGTTTTGTAGCACTTTAAATACAAGGAGATTTATGGTGACATCGGCTTTCTTGGGCTAGAATCCAGTGAAAACTTATGCCATAATAAATATTTTAGTCTTTAAAGTGCCATAAGACTTCTCCCGCCCCAAATGGACTGGTCTTTCTGCTAGGTTTTAAGGATGTGCTTTTTATGGAATTTTTTTTTTGCAAGGGGGGGGGTAACCTTCCTTGCTCCATTTCTGTGGAAAAACAGCAGTATCTGCTAGAAAAAAATCTAATAACAAGCATCCAACCAGTACTTTGCTATCATTTCAAGGAGTGTAATTATATTGTAGTTACCTGTCCACTGTGACAGGAACTGCTTTCTGGACCATCTAGAAGTGCTCCATTGGAGGCTGTGTGAGATTTGCTGTTCAAAGTCATTGTCTTTGCCAGAATCTAGATTCTGATGTTTATGAACTTATCCATGATTTTGTAGAAACATAAATGTAATTTTCCAAGCTGCAACTGATATGTTACAGTATGCAAAATTAAAGATGCTTCAATGCTGATGGCATCTAATGATGTCACCAAAATCTGTTTCATAAAAATTTACCAGAGAGTGCCTCCCCCCCCACTTTTGCGTGTACACATTCATGAGTTCTCTATTCATTGGCTGAAGAAAGGGAAAAGTATAACATAGGACACAGAATTGGATTTCAATTTAATTTGTGTTTAATATGCAGTCAGAACTTTACTAGTCAAGACTCAACTTGAAACATATTCATTTCCTACCTAATAAATACACCTAATACCGACGGAGCTATGCCAGACATTCAACAATTGTGAGAAATCTTCTAATCCAACAGTTATTCTGTCTTGTAAATTTTCATTTTCCCATGTGGAAGGGGCAGTGAGGAACTGCACAACTCATCAGGAATGTTCCAGTAGGAGCAAAATGGGAGTGAGGGGGGGAATCAGCATTGTGCCATTAATAGCTGCTTGACATGCAAAAATCAGCCAATGAAGCTTCTCGCTGCTTCTCACTGCACCTAGCTCCCCACCTGTATTTCTTCTAAAGTTTATACATCAGCCTAGACAGGACAAAAGGCATAAGAGTAAACTGTAACATTTCAGACAGTACAAGGTCACTTCTGTGAGCTTCAAAGAAAAGAGGTAAGACAGCTGTGTTCTCAGCTCCTCAGGCTGCTTGAGGAATGAAAGTGATGGTTAGAGCATTTGCAAAATGAAATCAAGATACAGCATTAGCAGTGGTTCACCACCTAGAAAAATGACATGGATGTAGGGGTACACAGACATGACAGCAGCATTATACCTGCAGAGTTTAGCTGACAAGTGGATGACCATACAGTCTGTAGAATAGATCTCGCAATCTTATCTACAGGCCATACTCTGCATTGCTAGGCTGAGGGAGCATGTTCTTAGGGCTTTTAAAATTCCTCTAAATGTTTTAAATAGACCAGCATTCCTCTCAGAAAACTGATACCCAAGGCGGGTAACAACAATAAAAGCCACACATTGCAAAAGTGTCAAATAATAACTGTGAAAATGGCCTGCAACAAGAAGTTTAAATGGAGAGTCCAAGCCATTACTCATTTCATTTTAATTCATTAAGGGCTTGTTCTTCTACTCTGTTGGACCATCTTGATGCTAACTTACTTGGTCTGAATGGCCAACACTTTTCACTCTCATTTATCGGAATACGTACATGAGAGGGATAATTTCCAGCAGTTGTTTTTATGTTTCACCAGTACCACTAAGCACAGTCAGTTGAAGTAAACGAGGTTAGAAGGGTGCAAGGTTGCTTGCCCCGGTTTGGATGCTGTTGGGATGTGGGGTTTTTTCCTGCTTCTCCACAGCATTTGATGCTTATGAGCACCTCCTGGGTTTTTCCAGACTTTCATGCAATCTTTTCTAAACTCAATTTGTTGTGATATTTTAGGAAGCTTGCAGTGATGTCAAGGCAGCATCCACATGAGCAGAACTGTCTCATTCTCATCAGAACCATTTTCCTTGCCCAGCCTGTCATCCCCCCTGAAAAAAACATTTTTCTTTTTTGTTTAAAATCAGCAATTGACATACCTTTATAGCAGTTTTAGCTTTTCACAAGAGCCTCTAGCACCTATCATTGTGGTGATGCACAGTGTCTTTTTGTGATGGTATTCACTGGTACTGAGTTCTGGCACCTTTGGGGATGGGGGTCTCCCAAGACTGAGAGGAGGGGAATGAGTGGAAATCAGCACAACATTATATTTGGATATAAATAAAAAGTCATATCTTTTCATTAAAGTGTCTAGAGGCTTTTTTTTAAAAAAGGACCCTGAGGATTCAGATCCTGATAGATAAATTGTTATAATACGTCAATTGCTGAATTTGAACACACAAAGAACAAGCCCTCTGGTTGCCATGGAGGACAGGGAAAGAGAAAATACCACATGGAAGTCTAGTTGTGCTGTATTGGCAGCCTCAGCAACAATGGGGAAACCACATAAGCCTGTCCCAAAGTGGAAAACATGCAAGTTATGTTAGGATGCTGCTGCAAGACTTTCCCAAATCTTACAGTGCAAGGTTTGGAAAAATCTAGCAGACAGCTACAAGAATATGCTAGGGAATTAGGCTATTGTGTTTTAATAGCTGTAGCTTGTTTCATTGTTGATATTTGAAGTTTGTCCTATTAGGGAGACTGTAGTCCGTTGCTGGCAGACTAGAGTAGGGATATGCGCTCAGATATATCCAGTCCAAAAATATATCCAAAAAAATCAACTTATCAGAATTTATATTTGGGGCCAGATCAATATTCAAGATTCTTGCTTATACCAGTATTCAGATCCTGAATATTCCCAGAAATATTTGGGAATAATCTGTGCCAGCATTTTAAAGATTGCCGCAAGTTGCAGCTTGTGTGTGTGTGTGTGTGTGCAGGTTTCCCAAGCAAAAGGTGGGTGAGCGGCTGGGAGGTGGGCCTCACAAACAAATGGCATTGCATGTTAGGGGAAGCTCTAAGTTCTGTACAGTCATAACAATTCTCATAGAAAAGCTGGTCTGCCCTGACCCCCATTTCAGAGTGCTTCGGTCTGTTTGTGCCTTGGACCCTCTTATTGTGTGCAGGGATTAAAATGTTATTTAATGATTCCCCCTTTTTTTCTTGTGGGGATGGGTAAGAAAGGGAGTCTCTTTCTTTCTTTCTTTCTTTCTTTCTTTCTTTCTTTCTTTCTTTCTTTCTTTCTTTCTTTCTTTCTTTCTTTCTTTCTTTCTTTCTTTCTTTCTTTCTTTCTTTTCTGAAGTGGATGCTTGAAGGGAAGAGAGCCTTTGTTTGGTTCTATTTTCCTTTGTTTTTGTTTTATGCCAGGTTCCCCAGGCCTGACTCAGGTTCCCCACAGCCACATAGCAGCTGTGGGAAAGGCTGTTAAAAAATTAAGGAGAACCCAAACAGCCTTAGAATGCCATCATAGAAGGGAAGAAAGGCTCCTCTCTGCCCCCTCAAGCTGTTTTGCAAAATAGCAAGCAGTAAAGGGTCTGTTTTTGCTGTTCCACATATTCTTTACACGTGGAGCATAGAAAACAGGGAAATACCCGCCTCCCATGCTAATTTTGACATGGGAAATGGCTTGCAAGGGGAGGCAGGAGCTCTTCCTTCCCCTGAGGAGCGATCTGGGGACATTTGGGCTCTCCTTTATTTTTTAACAGCCATTCCCCTCAGCTGCTACATGGCTGCAGGAAACACGGTTTGGTCTGCGGAACTCAGACCCAACTCTTTAAAAACCTGTTTGTCTAACTTGACTCTTGGTAACTAGCCTTCCTGGATTTTGTGATCTTTTGCCTCAGAAAGAGAATTTTGCAGTGATGGGAGAAAATGCTTCAGGCAGAATTTTCTAACTCTTTGCAGGCTCTGGATTTTGCAACCTTAACCAGGCTTAGCATTATAATGCAGTTATGAAGGTAAGCATTATGAAAACTCTGCCGTGTTTGGCTAATGGTGGCATTAAAATATAAACTTTTGCTGCATTAGCTGAAGCATGGAATATCTCCACTCTGCTAGCCTTAAAACACCCAATAAAACCAAAGCCCTTGACTTTATTGCAAGTTTGCTTCACTAATGGCAATGTTGTGCCGCAGAGATAAAGCCAGGATCGCACTACTTGCTGTTTTATGGATCCTACAATGAAATCCTTGTTTTTCTAAGAGAACATTGAAAAGTCAACGCCTGATAATGAGTTTGCTCTAATTCATTAAGGAACATATCTTACACCTTAAAAACCTTTACCTTGTGTTCACTTGTTTTGCATCACAGAATGAGGATAGTTAATGGTGCGGAGTGCAGACACTTGCCTTTGATTGTAGCATCAGCCAGAACAACACAGTTGCATGACTCTTCTTGTTCCTTTTCAGACATATGCCATAGATGGAATTCTGAAGCCACTTAATTTGGAGACGTCTGAATTCAGTTGGTTGGCTGCCAAACAGCAGAGCTTCTCTGGGAGTATCCACATGACATTTTGGTCTAATTGTGCTCCAGGTGTCATTTCCCTCTCCAATATGTTCATAGGCTGGGGGTATAGCCATGGCTCAATGGTAATGCATCTGTTTGGCAAGCAGAAGGTCCCACATTCAATTCCTGGCATCAGTTAGTAGGTGATGTGAAAGACCTCCCCTTGAGATCCTGGAGAGCCACAGCTACTCGGATAGACAGGATTGATCTTGACCAATGGTCTGATTCAGCATGTGTGTGGGGTGGGGGGAACAGTTTTATGAGTCTTTTCCTAAATCTAAACCTTCTCTGATCTTTTTGGAAAGATACGAGAAATACAATTCCTTTGTCAGGCAGCCTGGCAGGAATGTGTGCTGTGTGTTATCCAAGGTCCCACCCACATTCCTTCCTGACAGCCTCTATCGTCTCTGCTAAATGACAGTAACACCCTGATCTGGATAGCCCAGGCTACACCAATCTCATAGGATATTAGAAGTTAAGCAAGGTCAGCCATGGTGATGGGTGACCATCAAGGAAGTCCAGGCTTGCTACACATATGCAAGCAGTGGCAAATCATCTCTGAACGTGGTTGTTTTGAAAAACCCATGGGGGGGGGGTCACCATAAGTCGGTTGTGACTTCTTGGCATTTTACACACACAGATATTGTTAGCGGTCAGACCTGCCCTAATGTTAATAGAAGGTTTATGAACATGGCAATATCATAAGTCCCTCTCATGTATTTTAAACACAGAAATGGTGCCTAGCAAGGTAGGAAATGGCTGCCAGCTCCTGGCTGGGAGATGGAAAATCACTGGCATGTGAGTCACCAGGGGAGACTAGCTTTCAACCCCACACCTCCGGAGATGTGCAAAGATCCTAAAACAACAGGGTCTTCCAGGACTTCTTGAATTAATCAACTCCACACCTGGCTGATCTCCTTATCCGCTCTTCCATTCTGGGCTATTCAGGGGCCTAATAAGCCTCACCCATCCACCCATCCAGCCACCATCAGTCATCATTTATAACTTTAGTTCCACCCAGGAAAGCTTAATCAAGGGTTTCCCAGTTCTTTGTCTTTTGGGCAGAAGACACAATCCTGCTCCAGAGTATGTTCCGCAGTATAATTGAGCTACCATTCCACCACAGTTGTGTCACGCCTTCAGATCCAGCATTCCCCGTCAGACACCCCATCTGAGCCTCTCATTTTCCTGCCATGAAGCACTGGTTGCTCAACACTGCTCTCTCAAGGCTGCAGTCTTCTCATATGATTGGTAACTATCACCCATTCCTACAACCCTCTCCAATTTGTCTCCATGTTTTTCTAGTTAACTCTGAGAGTGTGCTATGTGATTTGTGTGCAATGGATCTTTATTATTTTATAAATAAAAACTCCCTTGACTGAACATCTGCCTGTTTATTCAGTGAGATCTCTAGAGGAACAACCCCCATATACACAGGTGTAAGATCTCACTTGTTACTCACCTCTCGCTGCCTCTCCTTGCATGCTAATTCTCCCAACTTGCAAAGAGACCCTAATTTGGGTAATTTGGGTAAAAGGGCTATTTTCAGGCTTTTTCTTTTAAAAATCCAGAAATTGCTAGATCACTCTAGCATTGTAAGGTTGTAACAATCTATTACCACAGTCTACGGGTTACTCCAAATTCAAAGCTTTCATTTTTCTTTTTAAAAGGCACTAGTCCTTTTTTATTGTAAAGATCCAAAGAGAAAGGTATATCTCCACAATGAAAAGGGCTAGAGCCTTATTATAAAATGAAAGCTGGGAACCGGTAGACTGTAGCAATAATATGTTATAACTTCAGCTGTGATCTTGTGGCTTTCAGCTCCATTTGTATATGGGGATAATATTCATTTACCTTAAGGGTTGCAAGGATCAATTGGTCATATATATAAAATGTTTTGAACACCTGAAAGCACTGTAAAAAATCTGAGTGTTATTAATTCCAAAATTTGGTGCCGCCCACAACTAAACTAAATGGCTCCGTGTTAGCAAAAGTGTGAATTTTACTGCAATGTTCACGTATATAAAAATGAATGATTTAAAAACAGCAATGTGCAGCTGGGCCTTTGTGAATGAATCTTGAATATTTGTGTTGGAAAAGTGCTTTTTTCCTACAAGCAGTCCAACCTTCCTTTCTAGAGGAGAAAGGCTTTGGCTACTTCTACTTTTAAAAAAATAAATAAAGCCTATGGGTTTGCTTTCCTAAAAGGAAGCTGAGTTTGTGTGTGTGGGTGGGTGGGGGTGGAATAGAGTTTTTACTCTTCTACACATGTGCCACCTCTGGGAATAATTTCTTGCAACTGTGCTATTTGTTTAGATACTCTATCAAGATTAGGAAAAAAGACTTGAATGTATTGCTGCTAACATTATGACAATGTTTTTCTGAGCAAAGTAGTTCCAGGACATGTTTTATCATAAGTGTTTCTTGGATTAGGAGGCAAATTGAAGAAACAGCCCACACCAGAGGGAGAGGAAGAGATTGACTTTTAATTTTGTGAAATTTGTTCTTTTCAGATACTGCATTTTACATCTTTCTGTCTTGATTCAGCAAGTTAACATTTTAAACTGTATATAAGTAGCACAAATGAATATCTTGCATCAGTGCCAACAATATCAAAGGATCACTTTGTACCTGTAAAATATATGGATTCCAAAGCGTGAGTGGAAGGTGCTGTCAGGGATCTGTCATGCCTCTCACTTCCCCTAGCAAACTGGGTTGATCCCCCAAAATTAAAGATGAGAGCTGAAGGGAGCCTTGTGGACAAAGGACACAAGGTGGGATGGGGGTTGCAGCAAGAAGGGGAAATTTGTTCCTCCTCCTTCTTGCGTAAATGGAATCTTGCTTCACTGTGGCTCCTCTGCCCTTGCAATTTGCTGGATTCAAGACACAAAGTAAAAATACAGTTTTCATTGTCACCTATGTGCTACATCAGGCTGAGTTCCGGCAATAACACACAGACACCGTCCTTTGGTTGGAATGGCCACAACTTTAGTGATTACAGCTAGATGGAGCATTGGCCAGGCATATGGGCACAGATCCACATTGGCATCAGAAGGCCCACTCGCGTTCAGTGCACCATGTCAAGCATTCTTCCACCGCCAGCCATGCTGAATGGCCATTGCCCCCCAATCCTTCGGGGTGAGCTGCCCAAGTGCCCACTTACTCTTTTAGCATCTGGCCCGATGCCTCAAATGCATCACAGGAGGCAGGCCAAAGACCTGACTCCTGCCAACACTCCAACAGCTGTAGCCAAAGTTGGAGCCAACCCCCCACCAAGGTTCCCAACTTCGATGCCCAGAGGAAGGTGAAAAAAACCCAAGGGAGCCCCAACCAATTTGGCCCTTTGTGGGAAAAATTCCTTCCTGGTCCCCTCAGGTGACTGGCACAACTGGCCCTGGGGATCTCTGCTGGGACCCCCAGGGGGCCCAACCGCATCCCCCTGAACTACTACTCATGTTTCTTTGCTTGTTCAGATGTTGCTGCCAGCCGTTCGCCGTTGTTCCCAGGGGGATGCCGTGACTGAAACTAGATCAAACAATGTTAGTACATTCTCTTCTGATGTAACCCAAGTATGCTCTGGAAGCCCACCTACCAATCACCTTTATGCGGTCCACAGACAGCCCGGCTTTGACTGCTGTGGTTGCTTCCCCAGTTCGGAATGAGTGAGAGGTGTACTCTGCCGGTGGGAGGCCTGCTGTTCGGAGGCTGGATTTCAGAACACCTGTGAACTGGAACCTCGTGAGTAAGCTGTTGTCAGCGTGGACCAGGAGTTAGCCGGCTGCCGAGAGGCACCTGCCTAGATACTCCCTGACAGCCCAGACAGGTCAAGGAGGCCCGTTCCCCACTGCTTGGAGCCATACCACCACTCCTTGCCCCTGCTAGTCTGTCTTGGAGTGCTGGACTTTGACCCATAAGCTGCTACCCTTGAGTGAGACATCACCCACTGCCAATGCCCTGCCTGATGGGTCCCCAAATGAAGCAGCTACAAGCTCCCCAACCCCAAAGGCCCTGTAGAACGCTAGGCAAAAGGCTGCCCTGCACAGTGTGGTCTTGAAGGATGACTGAAGTACTCTGAGGAGGCACCCCAGGATACTCAGCAAGTTGTTTGGCGTGATTGGCTGCCAGAAGTCCTTGTGGGGGGGGGGTTCCCAGTGGGCCCAGTTTGCCACGGCCTGGCAGGCCAGGAAGTTGCTGGTCGGGTCCACCTGACCTGTCACCCTGTAGAAAAATGAGATGGCTGCCATGTGCGTCCTGATGGTCTTGGGCGTGTAACCGGACTCATCCATCCATGCCAAGTATTCCAGGAACGCCTCCTCTGGTGCCTTGCCTTCCACCTGGATGAGCCATTTGGAAAGAAATGCAGAAACAGCTGCATTCCTTTCCAATGCATAACACTTTGGAAAGGAAATGCAGAAACAGCTGCTGTATACGTCTGACTGGTGGATGGCGCTAGTGAGTACAGAACTCCCTAGATGATCTGGTGCTTCCAAGTTCCCACAGCTCCTCTGGGAAGGGGCTTGGGTGTTGTTCAGTGTTTGGTGCCATGTCCTGAAATCGGTCTTCCTGAAAGCGAGAAAGGGTGTCTGCTATATCATTCTTCATTCCAGCTATGTGGTGAGCTCCAAACATGATGTTGTGCTGCAAGAAAAGGCATACCAGCCTGCGTACCAATCACATGACTCGCTCTGAACGTGATGTTTGCCTGTTCACCACTCGCACCACCACCTGGTTGTCACACCAAAAAATAACTTTCCTGTTGCAGAACCAGTTGGTCCAAAGGACCACTGTGACCAGAGTCAGGAAGAGCTCCAAGAACATAAGGTCCTTGAGAATGCTGCTTCCCCTCCAGGCCTCCAGTCATCTTTGTGCGCACCACTGTCCTTCCCAGTACACTCCAAAACCCACCCACCCTCCGCGGCATCCAAGCGCACTTGGAAAGTTGTCCCCATCTCCATGGGCTTGCACCAACAAGATACATTGTTGTAGGCACTCAAGAAGGTTTGCCATATCTGCAGATCCGCTTTCAATCACTCAGTGATCCAAATGGGGGGGGGGCATCACTCCTGCAGTTGCCCTGGAGAGGCGAGCGCAGAATGGTCTCCCAGGTGCCACCACACGGCAGGCGAAGTTCAGACTGCCCAAGAGGGATTTGACCTCCTGCAGCATCTTCTTCTTCGACCCCAGCACATCATGTACTTTCTGGTGGAGAGCTCTCAGCTTGTTCTGGGGTAAGCTGCACGGACTTTGCATGGTGTCTATTGATATCCCCAGGTAAGCTATGCAGTTAGAGGGGCCCTCTGTCTTCTCATGGGCTAATGGGGCTCCCAGCTCTGCGGCCACCTCTTGGAACAGGTGGAGGAGCCTCTAACAGTTGGTGCTGCCCGCCTGGTCCACCAGGAAAAAAACCATTCAGTTAATGAGTAATGAAAGGGGAGCCTGCTCAATCTTTCACGGCCCATTCCAGGAAGGTGCTGAAGGTCTCGAAGGCCAAGCAGGCTACTGTGCAACCCATAGGCATGGCCTTGTCTATATACCATTTCCCTTGGAATTTGAACCTCAGCAGGCACCAGTTCTCAGGGTGGACTGGCAGAAGTTGGAAGGCCGACTGGATGTCACACTTATCCATGAGTGCCTCCCAACTGCAGGCGCACACCAGATTCACTGCCTGGTTGAATGAGGCATAGCGTATGGAGCAGAGCTCCAGAGGGATTGCATCGTTCACGGAGGCCCCTTTTGGGTAGGAAAAGTGGTGGATCAAACGATACTCGCCAGGCGCCTTATTTGGGACCACACTGAGAGGGGACACTCTCAAGTTCGGGATGGGAGGAGAGTCAAAGGGGCTTGCTACCTGTCCTGCACTCAGCACTTTCTGAATTTTGGCTGCCACCACTTCCGGGATGTCCCGTGCTGAATTCAGGTTGGGCGCATCCATGGTTATCATACGATATTCTGAATCCATGGTTATCATATGATATTCTGAACCCTTTGGTGAACCCCTCCCAAAGTATGGTGCCAACCACCCAGTTGCTGTAATGCTGCAGCAGAGGTCACAGTGCTGCCAGCAGTACTGGCGTCCAGGCAACAGATGACCAGTTTCCCTGCGCGCTGTCTTCATTTCTTGCCTGCGGTGATAGAGCTGCCTTGGCCGCCACCTTGACCTGTTAGATTCCTGTCATCTCCCTTTACCTTGTTACCTGTTGTGCCCCCCCAAAAGGGCCGCTGGGAGCTGGCTCCCCAAGGGCATTCCTACCATGGGTGATGCCTGTAGCACACCTCACATGCATGATTGTAATGACACCTCGACCGTTGACAACCTCCCATGCTGAACTCCCAGCATGGCTTCCTGAGAGAGTACTTCCTAGCACTAGTCCCCTCAACCAGGGTCCTGTCCCCCCTGCTCCTGCCATTCAGCCTGTGACGGACTCAGCTTCAGATGCTGAGATTGCCAGACAGTAAGAGTATGATTGACATCCCCCCCCCCAATGTGGCTAGCCTGAAATGGTAGTTGGTGATGGAATGTGGAGGGAGCTGACAGTTGGAGAGTAAATTGCAGAGTGAAAGGGAGTTGGAGTCTGGCTTTTGACCAGAGAGGGCCAGCCAGAGAATCCTTTGTGTGAGGAAGTAATGTTTGTGAAGCACTGTTAGTCCTTGGACTAAAGTGGGAAAAACCAGCACTAACTCCTGCTTAGACTTAAGAGATCTGGGAAGTATAGTGGGCCAACTAAGTGGGTAGAAAGGAGTCTCCCCTTCAGCGCCAGGAACAGGGTTATAGCTCATAACTATAACACCTGCCCAGTATCTAGTAATGGTTTGTCTCAGTGGAGCATCCTTAAGTCTGGAGAGGAAGGAAAGTTGTGCTGTCTGTGCTTTAAAAGTAGAGCATTGGTAAAGCAGTGTCAACCTCTGAAAGAAGTTAGCAACCTACGGTTATACCAAGTGTTTTGTGCCTCACACCAGTGAAGTTTCTATATAAAAACCTTTCTGTTACTTCAGTTCAAACATCTGCCTACCTGCCTTCTGACTTTACCTACTGTAAATAAACCTTCTGTTACATTTTGAACCTCCCCAAGTCTTGTGTGCCAGTTTCTGCTAAAGGGAAGCGCAAACCCCTGATGTCCCCTACTAAGACTTGGCTAGGTAACCATACTACTTTTATGTTACTGAAGGGTGGGTCCAGAAAGAAAGTTGAAGCTTAACAGCAACCATACTACTAGAGGCTTCCTTGCCCAGTATACAGCTTCATAGGCTTAGAGAGAAGTTTTACCTCAGGGTAGGGGAAGATCAGCCCAAGCCTGAGTTGGACGTGAGTTTGTGACAACACAACGACCCCACCACGTTGTCTAGCTGGTCCCATCTGGTGAGCTCGTTGCTGGATGCCTTCCTCCAGAATTCCTTGCCATACTCAAAGGCTTCCCAGTACCCTTTTGCCGCCTTGACCTGTGCGACCTCCCTCTGGTGAGCAGTGAGATGCCAGCCCCTTTCTGGGTAGGCTGCCTATACCACCCCCATGTAAACACTGTAGCCAAGGATCCAATTGTTAAAGGTGCGCCCAGCTGGGAGCTCCCTCTCCATTCTTCTATGCTTCCTGGAGCATCCACACTCCCCAGCTGGCTTATCTGGGTGCAGCATGGTGAAAACATCCACGAAGTACCCATTCAGGATGCGCTCCCTCATTTTCGTGGATAGGTGGTACCCCAATGGAGCCTCCCCAGGGCCCACCAATGGGTGAAATTGCCCCTGCCTGGTGGGGCACAGGCAATCCCAAGAAGTGTGCATTCCCCTGTCAGTCCTCCCATGGTGCCTGCAGCACCATGCCCAATCTGCGAACCCCAGGGCATATGCTGCTTTCTCCCAGTAGTCTCATGCCCCACGCTCCCAATCCTTATCTGCCAAAGACTCATCCCACAATGCCCTGGATGATGAAGAACTGCGGCTGCGACTCCTCTGTCATGGCCTGTGAGACTTCCACTTCGAAGCCTGAGCCTGGCCCCGGTCTGCCTTCTGCTCCGCGTTGCTCTCCCACAGTGCTTCAGGGCCTGACAGGTTCTCCAGTTGGTTGATCTTGCCTTGGTCATTGGGGGATGGGCTCCTAGGCAGCAGTGGCCAGTCGGCTTTAGGCCTTCTTGCCCACCAGCCCCCCCAAACCCCCCAACCCAAAGTCTCTGCTGCCACGGGCTTATCCCCTGTGGGGGCATGGCCACTGTCCCCACCCAGCACGGCTGTAATAGAGTCAGACAGGACCTGCATGGACTCCATGAAGCCGCACTAGAGGCCCCAGAACGCTGCATGCATAAAGTTTATGTAAGCAGACTTCAGTTGCTCTTGAAAATCCAGTTCCTGCAATGCAGTATGAGGCTTGTCCACCACCGTATCATTAATATAACTCCTGAAGATAAACAAGCTATGGGCTCTGCTTCCTGAAGGAAAAGGTCATAATTTTTTTTGCAACAATTCATAGGGGCTCCTTTCACTGGAGCTCATTCTAGCACTACATGTTCAATGTTCTTCTGTATGCTAATTCTTTTAAAATAGTTATTTTAATGTTGACAACTTTTTGTTTATTCTAGTGTTTTAATAAGCAATTGAGTTGTCTGGAAAAAACCAAAGCACTGATCCTGAAATGGAGGGAATTCCATCTATAAAACATACAGTCCAATTTTAATGTTTAGTCCTGTATACATTTCTTATACTAAATTGTAACTCCCAGTCAATACAGAGCATATATGTAAATGAACAAATAACATAGTATTGCTATGCTATGTGTTCAGTCCCAGGAACAGTGCATATTTGGGTGGGGGGCACTTTCCTGGGAGTTGGAAAAGAAAGTCCAGACATTGCCAGAGATTACTTCAGAAATCTTTTGATTTTTTTAATTTACGTTTTTTATAATCCACCTTTCTCACTAAGACTTAAGATGTGTTACATTGAATAATTCAATAAGATCAATAGTTGGGACATTCAATAAACAATACAATGAGGTAAGGATGGCAGAAATTTGAAAACAAGCAGAAATTCGATACAGTACTGAAAAACAATACTGAAGCACAACATAAGCAGATTGATATGACATATAAAACAAATACAGAACTGTCCAGAACAAACATACTTACAGCTACATATATACTATACGTATATACAGAGACTCTATAGTATAGTCTACGTACCCTAACAAAACATCTCACTGAACTATTTCCTTACAGCCAGGGGTCATTTCGTAGAAAAAGAGCTGCAGGAACTCATTAGCACAACTCATTTGCATATGCCACACCTCTTGACATCACCGGAAGTGTGTCATTAGCATAACTGATTTGCATATGCCACACCCCCTGACATCACCTATCCTGGCTGTTTTGGACCCAATCCTGGTCATTCAGGGCCAAAATTGGTCCCAAAATGGCAAAAAGGGGCTGAAAATGGCCAAAAAGGGCCCCAAATGGCCAGGATCAGGCTGCTGCTGTGTGGGAGAGTGATCCACCACCCATCAGAGGCCCAATCCTGGTCATTTTGGGACCAATCCTGGCTGTTTTGAGCCTCATCCTGGCCATTTTGGGCCAGAATTGGGCTGTCTTGGCTCCAATCCAGGCCGAAACAGGCCCAAAATTGCCAAAAATCAGGTGGGGGAGCCACTTGACGTGACCTTTTTGGAGAACTACTGGAACTGCGTTCCTGTGCATTCCCCCTCAAAATGAGCCCTGCTTACAGCAATGCCCTATAACCTGTGTAAGAAAGCCCACCTGAGTAAAAAAGCTAGGAAAGTGGGAGCATTCCTGACCTCTTTTGGCAGGTTGTTCCACAAGGTGCCCCCCCCCCGAGAATATGCATGTATGGGTAAACTGTTAAATTTGCCAATTTGCAGGATGGCACCTTTTTCTCTCCTTGCGCTTTTGAGGACTTAGAGCGGAACTACAAGTGACAAAAGGCACAGATTGGACACTTGTCAGCTTCCCTCAAGTTTTGATGGGAAATGTAGGCAGCTTGGCAGAATGTTGGACAAGTGACAGTTGAAAAGTCCATTGGACAGCAGTCAGCTGCAAGACTAGGATGCCTACATTTCCCATCAAAACTTGAAGGAAGCTGACAAGTGTTCAACCATCAAAACTTGAGGGAAGCTGACAAGTGTCCAACCTGTGCCTTTTGTCACTTGTAGTTCCGCTCTCAGTTACATATATCTGGTTTTAGTCTGATGGATACTTCTTAGTATCCATCAGACTATGTTTAAACTATGTTATCTGAGATGGGTACCATTTTGGTGTGGAAGAAATGCAGAAGATAAGTGTTTAAACAAAACTGAATAGTTTCCCCATTTGCAAAGATACTGAGCCTTGATAAGAGGGTTCCAAACAATAGGGATGGCTGTAGAACTACATGCAGTTTCTGAAACTCTTTTTGTGGGATATGGGATGTTACATATTCTTTGCTCTGATAGTAATGCTTGTCACCATCTTTTTTTTAAAAAAAAGTTTTTTTATTGGATTAGAAATATTTTAATGTCCATTACAATCAATTTCCTTTAAAAAAATTCCAATTCTAACCCCCTCCCTTTCCCCCCATTTTGTTGACTTCCAACAGTTTTCCAACCCCTTATCTATTTTCCCCTACTCATTTCAAACTTATTTTACCTATTAAACATATACTTTCACTCTCTTCTAAGCTTACCTATTATATCACAATGCTGTCTCATTTCCCTTTCCATTTAACTTAACAACTAGATAATACATTTCTGGCATATATTCTTCAATAATCATTTTGGTAACCTGTACTCTATCTTACTCATTCTGATCTCCTCTATATTGAACAAACAATTTATTCCTCATTATACATAACTTTAAGTACATTATAAACATTGCATACCTTCAATATAGGTCAATCAATTTAACCCATACTCCATATATTACTCTTTGTTTTATACTTTAAGCATAAGTCAATCAATTTGACCCATATTCTGTATATTACTATATATTTTCCCCTACTTTCTTGTATTCATTCATTTTGATTATACAGTTTCTCCATTATACCATTATCTGCCAGCAATGAGATTAATCAGTTTCTATCCCTAATAGTCAAATAAAACAATTGCTTAGATATTTTTCAACTCTCCCCCCCGGTATAGTCACTTCTCTCTTCTTTTGTTATATTTCAGTAATTTTCAAACTGCCACAGTTCTCCTCCCACCTCCCATTTTTTCACCAAATATTGTTTCAGCTTCTCCCAGTCCGTGTTAAACTGTCCTGGATCAAGGTCTCTCAATCTTCTTGTCATCTTGTCTATCTCCACCATGTACAGCAGTTTATAAATCCAGTCCTCGATGGTTGGCACTTCTTGTACTTTCCACTTCTGCGCGTACAAAAGTCTTGCCGCTGCCGTCATGTAAAATAGCAATGTCCTGTATTGTGCTGGAATATCCTCCATTCCCAAGTTCAGTAGCAGGAGTTCTGGGTTCTTATTAACTTGAAATTGTAAAATCTCACTTATTACTCTTATTTCCCCCCAGTACTGCCTAGCTACCCCACAAGTCCACCACATGTGATACAAAGATCCCTCATGTTTTTTACATTTCCAGCACTTGTTAGACATATTTAAGTTCCCTAGCGCAATTTTCTTTGGTGTCAAATACCAAAGATAAATCATTTTATAGACATTCTCTTTAATGTTAGTGCATGTCGTAATCTTCAACGTATTTTTCCACAAGTATTCCCATGCCTCCATTGTTATTTCTTTATTAAAGTTTATAGCCCACTTCACCATCTGCACTTTAACTGTCTCATCTTCAGTATACCATTTTAACAACACCTTATAGACCTTAGAGATTTCCTTTTTATCTTCTTGTAGAATTACTTCCTCTAGTTCTAAGTTCTCTATTCTTATCCCTCCCTTTGCACAATCCGAGTTGTAAAGGTCTCTAATCTGTCTATATTGAAACCAATCATAATTTGAAGACAACTCTTCTTGCGTTTTTATTCTTAACTTGGAAAGGTCTGTTCGTGTTATTTCCTTATATGTTAAACATCGTTGTTCATTGTCAACAGTTCTCGGGTCTATTACTTCATAAGGAACCACCCAAGAGGGAGTTCCTTCTTGCAGGTAGTTTCTGTACTTCTTCCAAATTGTGAAGAGGCTTCTACGGATATAATGGTGCAAAAACATAGAGTCTGCTTTTACTTTTTCATACCACAAATATGCATGCCATCCAAATATTTTTTTATATCCCTCTAAGGCCAGTAGTTTACGATTTTTCAGAGTCATCCGATCTTTCAGCCACACCAAGCAGATTGCATCATAGTAAAATCTTAGATTGGGCAGTTGCATTCCACCTCTCTCTTTTGCATCCTGTAATACTTTCATTTTCACCCTAGGCTTCCTGCCTGCCCAAACAAAATCCGATATTTTCCTCTGCCATTTTTCGAATTGTTTAGAGTCCCGGATAATTGGTATTGTTTGTAACAAAAACATCACTCTTGGCAGCACATTCATCTTAACTACTGCAATTCTTCCCAATGCTTGTCACCATCTTAACAAGTTGTGTTTATTTTTAAATGTTCAGGATATTTGAAAGTGAATGTAAAACTCAACCAGCCATCTCAGATATGTGGGGAATTCATTTTACTTGTGTGGATTGTAGATAGTGAAGCCACAGAGTATAACAGATTACAATGCAACTGTGTAATCCTAAAAAGAGTTATACCTTTCTGCGTCTGTGACTCTCTGTAGAACTGCAATCTAAACTGTTCATTTCATTAAAAGACCAGCAGAAGAGAAATAAACATTTATATAATTACGTTTCAGGCATTATTGACAGGTTTATCTGCTTTTTATTAATGGTGATGGACAGTTGTTTAGGGGATCAGGAGTGCTGAATCCTTGACTTATGACAGAGCTTGTTGAGGAACAGCTGAACAAATAAACAAAACACACAGAGACCATTACTGTAAAATGGCAATTGTAGTGTCTGTAAAAAGTGAACTCCTCTTTTAAATCTAAAAATAACCCATGACCCCTATTCACTGGGAGGCCAGGTTGCGGAGTCGCAGGGCCAGGTGAGAGGCAGAAGCTCCTGCTGTGGCTTGGCCCAGGTGGTAAGTGTGATTGCATGGGAGCCAATGGCCCGGCCAGAAAATCAGAGGCCAGCTAAATCAGGGAGCGTGCCTGGATGGGTGGACCTGGGTGACCTAGTTTGCCCTCAGGTCATCCCTGCACATTTAAGAGGCAGAGCCACCCCAGTCCCCACATGATTTTGCAGTGGCTGGCAATCAGGGAACAGCAGCTCCCAGGTGCCCATCAGTGGCAGCAGCGGTGACAGTGGCTTCAGTAGCCTAGACGGCTTTGGCAGTGGCAGTGGCTGCAGCTGCGGCAGCAGCAGTGAGGCAGTGAGATGGTGAGGTAGCAAGGTAGTGAAGTGGTGGAGTGGAGCAACATGGCATGGGTCCTTGCCTTGTGTGGGTGGTGGCAGTGGCTGTCTGCAGGGGGGAGGTCTTGCTGAGCTTACCAGCCATGAGGGAAGTGATGCTCACAGGGGAAGCCCCATGTACATGTACAAGATCTATATACATTCCACTCTTTCTCTCACTCCGCCTTGTTTGTAGTTCCTACAGGGCAGATGGTGTGGATCTGTGGGCAGAGCATTGTCCATTGGATTGGCTGTTATGCAGTGGAATCGAGATGGGGCAAGCATCTTGGACTCCAGGGAGCCATCGGTGTGAGCTGGGGTGGCGTGCAAGGGATGTGTGGAACACCTTTCTCCCGACAGTGTTTCTACGTGCATTGGACTCTGGGCTGCTGGACATATTAGTGATCTACCTGGGAGAGAATGGCCTGGGTTGGACCTGTCACTTGCCATCATCAGAGACTTGGAGCTGATGTGGCAATGTTTCCCAGGGACTCAGCTTCTTTGGTCGGACTTACTTGAAAGACGCTCTTGTTAGGATGCTGCTTTGCCTAAGAAAATGGACTTGGCCAGGTGGCCAGTGGGTCAAGGCCATGAGACATTTTGTGGAGGCTTCGGGTGGTCATGTTATCTTCCACCTGGACATTTCCTTCTGGCTTGAAGCCTTGTACCATCCCGACAGGGTGCACCTGACCATTTGACAGGAGGACTTTTGGTTGCAAGACATTTGGAATGGCCTGCAGAATTGCTGTAGGAGCTTTGGCAGGAGCCATTTTGGGGCTCTTGTGGTAGTTTGGCATTAGGCATGGATCTGCTTGGGAGAATTGCAGCCTGCATGCTGTTTCCCTATCGCAGGAGATTCTCGTATGAGATCTTGTGGGTGATGCAGAGTGGTGACAAGCCCAGCTCGGGAGCTGCTGGGGCATGCTTGCTCCCAGGTAAGCTCAGGTGGGTCCCGCTTGCTATCATTCTACTGTGCCCCCCTCACTTGGTGGCCTGAGGAGGTGAGTGGGTCATCAACTGGCAGATGGATCAACCAATCAGGGATCCATGCCCCATGGAATGCCAAGGCTCTGGGTAAAGCAATAAAGTCGTGGCTTTTTATCTGCAACCTTGGCCTTTTGTGGCATTTTATCTCCAACCTTGGTCTCTGTGCTTTCTGTACTCCACCCTCACCCTCAACCCTCAAGCTGGCACCACATGGCTGGGGAAGCTGTAGAGGCTCCTGCCACAGCTTGGCCCATGTGGTTCCTACTGGCCCCACATGATCACCCAGGAGCCAATAGCCTGATGAGGCCTGGCTGACTAATCAGAACTGGCTGGCCAGGCTTGGAGGCATGCTTGGGCGGGTGTACCTAGACAGCCTCGTTTCCCCTCAGGTCTACCCTGTATGCTTAAGAGAAGGAGCTGCCCCAGTCACCACATGATTTCACCTGGGCCAGCAATCCCACCCAGCCTGCCTCCTCTCTCTTTTGTTGGGATGTTTCTGTTCACTTGATTGTGTGGGGCTTGTCTTCAAGGTCTTTCAACTGCTTGTCACAACGTTGAGGTGGTTTGGCATTGGGCACAGATCTCTTTGGCGGGAACACAGCCTCTGTGTTCTCATTTCCCATAGTAGGGGATCCCCTTATGGGAATTTGGGGGTGATGCAGGGTAGTAATTGTAGGCACTGGTATATCTTAGGAATGATCTTGAGTCTGATTAAGGAGTTAATGAAGAGAGTTTATTCAGGAACTACAACTTTGACAGAAAGGAGAGAAACAGAATACATACTAACTACTTCAGTAAAAAGGGAGGAGAGAACTTACGGGAAGAGGAAGAAAGCAGGATGTAGCCTAAGAATACCACTCTGGAGACATGCAGGAAGGACAGAAGAGAGGAGGGAAGAAGGATCCCACTCTGCCATCTATCTAACTGTCAGACCCTCTGCCCCTTGCAGGTATTATGTGTCTTCTGCCTTCTATGTACACAATACACAACAGTAATAAGTAGACATGGGCACGATCCAAAAATAAATCCCGATTAAGCCGATCGTGGATCTGGGCTGCCGCTGAATGTAGGTTCCCGATTCTAACTGATCAAGTCTCGTTTCCGGTCCGAAATTGGGAATCGGGGAGGCCAGCACCCAGAGCAACCATAGTCAGGCTGTAGTGCGCGTGCATGCGCGCGCTCCTGAGTCGCTCCTGCCCACGCAGCAAGCCGGCTGTCCTGGTGCGCTGCGGAGCTGGCAGCAGCGCGAGTGGCTCGGAGGCTGCCCGCGCCGTTCACCTGCCCCGCAAGACAAGGGGCGGCCGGCTTGTCCATGTGTCCCTTGTCCTGGGGAAAGGGGAATGGTGCAGGTGGCCTCCCAGCCTCCCGCGCTGCCTTTTGCCTTTCCCCAGGACAAGGGGCGGCTGGCTTGCCCACGCGCCCCTTGTCCTGGGGAAAGGCGAACGGCGCGGGCGGCCTCCCAGCCTCCCGCGCTGCCTTTTGCCTTTCCTTTGTGCCCACCCCCTTCCCCCTCTCTCCCCTGGGTTGCTGCTCCGTGTTTGGAAGGAAGCCTGCTAATCAAGGAAAGCTGGGCTTCCATTCGTGTTTCAAGGGAGACAGAAGGAGGGCAAACACAGCTCATTTCCCTGGCTCCGTTGCCTTGGGAATTAATTACTAGTGCCAGAGTGTCTGCAATTTCGAACAGAAACTGACCCATCCGATCAAGTTCCGAACTAGCAAACTCCCAACTGCTGGATTGGTTGCCATGGATAGAACCGATTAGCTGAGTCACGATGGCGAAAACGCCAAAATCGTGTGTGTGTGTGTTTGAAATCGTAATTCAGATCGGGCCCATCTCTAGTAATAAGTCCAGCTTGGGGACTGTCGGGGCATGCTTGCTCCCAGGTGACAGGGGAACCCTGCAGAGGTTTATGCCCAGGTGGGTCCTGCTTACTGCCATCCCATGGTCCCCCTCCCTCAGCTGGTAGCCTGAGTGAGTGAGGGGTCATCAGCTGGCAGATGAGTTAGCCAACTGGGAATCTGTCCTAAAGAGACAAAGAATTTATTTATAACACTTTTAACCAAGATCATCATGAAACAAGGAGATTTCTGATTACTGTTTTCTCCGTTTTCAACTATCATGTGGTCAGTGGAATTCCCAGTCTTTAAAATCAAGTACACTAGCATTATAGCCTATTATTAGTTTAGCCTGTCCACACATACCTAGTATCCTGTGACATACTGACATCTTTAAAAGGAGGTAGAGAAATGAACAGAACCAACCCAATTCCCATTTTTAAAAAGTGTCTTGGACTGGTTACACAGAAGCAGTTCTTACTTGTCAAAGGTGACATATTGTGTAATCCCAAACAGAATTACACTCTTCTATGCCCATTGAAGTCAGTGGGATTAGAAGGGTGTAACTCTGTTTAGGATTCCACTGTAGGTAAGTGGATATTTACAATCTGGATACTTCTGTAAAAACTGATCTGCCCGAACCTACCCTATATACCTTGTAATATTCCTGGCAAACATATGAGCGGGATGTATTTTATGTGTGCGTGTGTGCCTTTTGGGATATGAATACACTTGTATGCAATAATTTCCAGCTGAGGCATCCCATTTTCCAGCTGCCATGATTGTGGGAGTATTGGAAGACTGTTCCTATTACTGGGATAGTATTCATATTTCCCTCATGTAGTCATAGACATGCATACAGTGGAGGAGGGGCTGCAGTTAATTGCCTGCATTGAAACTGGACATAACTAATTAGTGTATTGAGGCCAGCTAGGAATCTTTCACTAAATGAAATAGGTTAGTAATTAGACTTCCCTCTAGCTTTTAGTTTTTGCTGCCTTCTGTAAAAACTTCTGTTTTATTTGTTTCCTCCATCTTAATTACTGTATCAGTCCTAGCCAGCAAGCCTCTGGTATGGTGTACTGTGTTCGTACTTCTTCTCTTCTTGAAATGTGCTATAATCTGGATAATATGTGTTAATCTTTAGCAGATAAACATGTAAAGGATTCTACCTTCAGGATAAAGGATTTGGATGTGATAAACTTTTTGTCCCTTTTGGCTCCCAATATCTTTGGTGGGAACAGTTTTGAAAAGAGACTAGATGAAAACTGGACTTCATTGGCTTAGTTACAGAGAACCCTTGAGGTTCCCACCTAGCCTTATGCCTCCCTGACAGAAATGTATTTCAGATGAAAGAAAGTGATAGTCAAAAGCCTGATGTCGTTGAGGCTGTAAGCAAAGCATGATAGACTAGTGACATTTTCAGGGTATTTTTTCACTCCTTCACAATATGACATTTGCTTAGCAATAGGCAGTTGCGGTTACACATAAAAATCCCCACAGTAGTTTACACATTGATATCTGTAAAAGCAGATACTTGCCCAGCCATCTGAAAATAGCTTCTTTTCTTTCACCATGCCCCAGACATTAATACACTTTAGCACATTCACTTTTTTTTGTACTGCTAAAATAGCAGATAATAAAATGGACATCACAGTAGCAAAGGAGCCTTATGTTACTTATATGGAGATCTTGACTAAAGTCATTGAGTTAAAATAATATATTTTAATAATGTTTACTGTTTAGGTATTACAGGGCTCATGGCTAAGTTCATCTGGTTTACTAACAAAAAGATATTCCTCTTTGTCTTTTTCTTCAGCACTTTAAAAAAAATGTAAATGACATTGAACTGTCTTTCTATTCTGCAGAATACTGCAGTCTGGTTCCTTATTCGTAATGGAATTCTGCCTCTTATGAGCTAATTCTGTAAGTGGGCATTATGAATAATCACTTGCAAGAGAAATCTTTCTACAAATACACAATCACTTTTGAGGTAAGGAAAACCCCAACTTTTTTCATGGGAGGAAGAATAAGTTGAATGCCAGTTCTCTTCAAGCAGAGTGTAGAACTGTGTTGTTTCATGCTGCATTGCAAATCTCTAAGCTGCAATGTTTTGTTAGAGTAATCATAATGCAAATTTTGCATCAAGTCAGAGTTTGTTGGAAAACTGGACCATAGTCCAGGGATTTTATTTTCTAAGAAATATATGTTTGAAAAGTATTATCCAGGCTCATGTTGGGGAAATATGAGTTCTTTTCAGGTGCAATTATCTGCTTTTATAATAATTTGTGTGTAAACTACTGAGCGTCACCAAGGCTGCTTCCCCATGGAGATTTTGCTCCTTCATGGAATGTTGAAAACATCCAGATTTAAGGAAAATGTCCACTTGATGTTGTGCTCAGTCTGCATCCAACTGATGCTGTTTCTTGGACTTTCTCCTTTGATCCTGAGAATCTGTTTACTTAGATTTAAATGAGGAACAGTGGGTTGGTTGCAGATGGAGCGTCCAACTGGATGCTCCACATTTAGCCACCATGAGGAAGGGGTAGAACTAAATTCCACTTTTAGAATGGTGCTGGCATGGTTGCCATTGAGTCGGTATTTTTGTGCAGATGCAATGGGGGAAAAGGGGAAGCACAGGGTTGGGGGATGTCAGGCATGATCAGTGTGTAAATGGAGGTATGTGGATACTGTGCTTTTCTGATTCCATGGCTCTCTCTGTTGCTGCTATGGTGGGGACGCGCCATGATTTTTTGGTTGTGTTTTCTGGCCTGAAGTGTGAGAGAGAGCATTGAAAGAGAGATTAAGAATAGAATTTAGGCAGTATATGTTAGAGACCCTTTGCAGACAGCATAATCAAAGTATGGGTTGGAAAGCCTACAGTGTACCCTACAGTGTAGGCACTGTACAGAGAAATCAAATTATTACATGAAACTTGGAAGAAAGACCAGCAGGAGAGCTCCTTATCTCCCTTCCATGCATTGATTATATCTGGATTTCATAGAATCATAGAATCATAGGGTTGGAAGGGACCTCCAGGGTCATCTAGTCCAACTCCCTGCAAATACAGGAAAATCACAACTACCCTCCCCCCACCACACACACCCAGTGACCCTGCTCCATGCCCAGAAGATGGCAAAACATCGTCAGGAATGGATCCCTAGCCAAATTGGCCTAGGGGAAATTTCTATCTGACCCCAAGGTGGTGATTGGCATTACCCTGGGCATGAAAGAAGGGGCCATGAGAAATGTTGCCAACTCAAACCTGATGGAGTAAGGGGAGGGGAATGATAAACATATAATGTATGTAGTCAGAGAATTTGGGTGCTAAGTGATCAATACAGAACAAATGTCTAAGGAGAAAGTTTGATTGTTGACTCTATCATCTTTGATGAAAAAATGACACTGTTTTGCCTTCTATATTGAATAGACTTCCTGCGTTCATTTGATGGCATCTACTCTTTTGTTTTATGAACCAAGTGAAGATTTTTTTTAGTGATGTTTCATTTTGTTGGATATAAATATCTGCTGGTTTTGCTGCTTTTATTGCTCCCATAGCTTTTCTTGTTGAGTTTATTACTAGTGGATTTATTCTTAGAATTCATTCTTAATGACTGTGGTCTTCTTGCTGCATGTCATTTTTCATCTGTTTTCTTCTTTTATTTTTTGTATGTCTCTCCTACTTTATCTCCAGCTCTTCTTGTTGGGATCAATAACAAAGTTTTCAGTTTGTAAACAGTCTACTATCATTTCACCCATGCACTAGAGAACACATGCAATGGACATCTGGTTTCAGTAGGCATTGGAATCATGCACTTTTGAATCCAAAGGGACAAATCAGACATTGCAATGCAGACATTCTCCCATCATTGCTGCACTTTGTTGACAGGCCTAGGTGGGCTATAGATTTCCCACAAAGAAGAGAAGAGGCCACAAATCTGAATTACCCCAGTAGGCTGTGTAGCTTTACAGTAGATAACCTATTTGTATATAGACAACCTCAAGTTCAATCACTGGCATGTCCCGGTAAACATCTTGGGCGACAGAGGTCTCTGTAAGACAGCTTTTTATGTTCCTCAGTGAGTCACTGAGTAGATTCCACTGAACCTTTCCACTGACTGAAGGATTTCCATCAGCAGAGTGGGCCCTCATTGCCTTCCTTGTCCCACTGCAGCTCAACATACTCTTTCCCCCAAATGTGGATCCTGGGGACAGGGGAATGGAGAGTCAGAGGTCTGCAGCAGGATATTGGTATCACCTGAGAAAAAAAACAAGATATGCAAGCTGATTTTATGTGATACTTCTTTAGGTTATTTTGGGGGGCTTTGTGTTCTAAGAAACACTGAAGATTTTCCGTGTTCCATTTCCTTAACAAATTTTGGAAGCTTCATTTTTTTCTAGAATGAAGGACAGAGAGATAAAAGAAATGAAAACTATGAATAATTTAATTTAGAAATCATCAAAGTAGAAAGAACTGTTAGAGTCCTCCAACCTGCTAATGCATGAATCCATGTGAAATGCAAGTGGCTGGAAGACAGCCAAAGGTTTAGGTTGCAAGTTAAAAATTTCTGATTTCTAAAGGGTTTAGAGAGAACTAAATTATTTGCTCTTGCAGAAAAAAATACAAGTTGTTTACTTTCTCAGTAAAGAATCTCCTCAAGATGAAGCATAATTTAAATATTCATTTCACTTTGATGCTTTGGGTTTATACAGCTTAATACTTTCTAATGGGATTGAAATCCATGTACAGTATTGCAAATCACAGTGGAGGCAGTAAATGTAACACTGGAGGGATGGTTGCATGAGTAGTAATATGCGAGCACAATTAATTATAAGCTACAGTGAGTGGCCAAAAAAATTAAAGATTGGAAAAAAAAATCTGACTAAAAACAGTGCTTAATAGCTCAGTTTATTGAAAAGCAAATTTTGAAACTGTCAACTGAAGTTACTGTGTGTGAGATGAGCACACACACATACTCCATTAAATCATGTGGTAATTATTCCAACCGGCATGTGTAGAAGAAGCTAAAAAGTTCAGTTAAATTTTCATATAAAATTATTTATGGATATTTGTATTCCCACCCCCCTTGACTAAGAATCTGAAAGTAGGTAATATAATAAAGTGTTTAGTGCCCTAATTCTTTAGCATCAAAACTGTTAACAGTTCAACATACTGCGCTGTACTTCAATATTACTTGGCTGAATAGCAATTCTTTTAAGTAGTTTTGTGAATTTTTAGTTCTTCATAAATTCATTGATCTATGACCAAGACTGGGATTATTGGGTTGTGGTTAGCATAGCATTTCTTCAGGTACAAGGATGTCCACCCCATGGAACATGACTTTCTCTGCTTCCACCTCCTACAGCAATCCAATTTTCCACCAGAAATACTGTTGCAGCCCAGTGCTGATGGGTGGAGGAGGGTAGGAGGGCACGGCAACGAAACACACAACATGACTGACTGGAGTAAAAAATGAAGAGAGGCTGGGCTGGCTGCCCCTTAAAAGTACAGCCACCGGGCCTGAGGAAAAAGTGTGCCACTTAGGTCTTGTGCCAGGACCCATCCCACCATCAACTCCCCAGTCAGCCCTGATTGGCTGGTAGGGAAGTTTGAACTGATTGGGCCACGTGCTCGCACAGAAGGATCCTGGGAGGGTTTGAACATGGTGGCCACCATACCTTGTGCCCCTCCACTGCCCTGCAGGCTGCAACCCAGGTTGCCCAGGTGAGTCTGGGGGCCGTTGCTTCCAGGGGGAGATAAGATCCCAAGAAATAGTCTTGGGGAGGTATTTCAAGCTGCTGTGAGAGGGGGTGGGAAGTAAGCAGAAATCCTTGTATCTTTGAAAACTACTAGATTCAATCCATTGTTTGGCTACAAAATGTTCATTTATATGTATCAATTGTGACACCCACTTCTGAGTTTAAACAGCTGGTATAATGTTTAAAGACTGTTCTTTGCATTTTGGAAGAGTGTCCGGTATGATAATCCCCCTGGGACTGCCCTACTTTGGAGTACCAGTTGGAGAATATTTGTTTAAATAGAAAAAATACAAAATAAGTGCCTGGATGTAGAAAATTAACATGTTGGCAAGAAGGAAAGACTAAAATGATCAAATACTCTGATACTCTTTATTCTTGCTTTCCTTTCCTTTAATGGTAAGTTCCTTCAACCTGAGTTCCTAAAATTCTTGCTTTCCAAATATATGGAATTTGATATTCCCAAACATTATAACATGCAACTTCTTCCCTATATTCTTAAGTATTATTGTGCCAGGAAGTTTTTACTGCATGCTTTTTCAAAGACTGGATCTAAAGTGTGTTGAAAATTGGGTTATTGTTGCTTCTGTAATCACTGTACTCACAGGAGCTGCTGAATGTAATACTGCTTTATTCTCAACCAACAAGGAACTAACACAGAAAAAAAAAGTAAGAAAGAAAACAGTCTAGGTGGAGTTCTCCATCCCATAATCAGGTTCTAGGTAACACTTTACTATCCATTTTACTACAGTTGCCTTATCATAATCATTCACCTTGTGATACTCTTGTCCACCCAGGGAAAAAACAGCTGATGAATGATACAATGGTGCAGTCGTAGCACTATTGTTGATCCAGCCAAAATGTGTAGGTTGACGCTAAACAGTCTAAAGTTTGCAAATTTTTGCCTCCATGTCATATTTATACCTGACATATTAATCATACTTTTTAAGTTGAACTTCTGATGATTATTTGAATTGGTGATTTATGTTTGTGCAAACTGCATTTCATGGTGAGCACAGTAAGATGCAACTAAGAAACCACCATCTCCTCAAAATCGTCAGCAGGAGCTGGCTGTGCACTACCAGAAGGGGAAGATTGCTTATATAATAAAGACCACTAAGTGTTTGTTACTTTACAAAACAGATGGATAATCTTTCTTGTTAGAGAAAGCAACCTAAGCTAGGATGAAGAGAGATGCAGAGGGCGTGTATTGCTCTCATGGAGGCCAGAGAGAAGGAGCACAGAATACTCCATGTGGAGTGCTATTTTGACATGGGGAAATGAAGGGGGAGGCTGCAGGGAACCTGAGCTGGGTCATTAACAAACTGTACATATAGCTTGAACCTTAGGTGGAGATCTCACCTGCCTTTGTCCTTAGTATCCCTAGAAAGGAAAGGGCTAAATGTGAAGCTTGAAAACCACCGTGTTCATGGTCTTTCCTTGGTATAGCTTTTTCTTTGGGAGAAAGAATTGCCACTGGGTAAATGACTGAGTCTGCAGATCATGCTTTCTCAGCACTTTTTGATTATGCACATGAAGTACTATGACGACGTGCACAAATTTTGCAGATCCTGATATATAGAGATAAATAGATCAGGAATCTAGTATTTTGTGGTGCTCTGTCTGCACCATAATTTTAAAGGATTTGTTCTGTTCCGTTCCTTAACACAGAGACTAAAAAATAATTGATACTAATGTTATTTAATACCAATATCCACACAGTTAGTTTTATTATTGGTGCCTCCAGGGCCATTCTGAACTTTCTGCTGATGTTTTTAACATAAGTGCACCACTGTGGAGAGAGAAATTGATTTGGGTCAGTTCAGTCTGACCTTCATAACAACATGAAAAGCACAAGTTGGTATCATCTTCATAAGCAATCTCTCAGTAAAGTTTTCAAATTATTTTAAAATAAGGGTTACATGTTTTCTTTAACATCCTTTTTTAGTACTCCAAGGAAAGTTGACATCTTTTGTTGTCTGGTGTGTGTATGCAATAATAATTCATTCACCGTGTGTGGGGGATGGGGGGTGGGGGTGGGAGAACAGCAAATGTGTTTAAATTCGGATAGAACAATTTCATAATCCTGCAGTCTGTTGCACTGAATAGGTATTAGTAACAAAAATAGTACTGCAGAACCCAACTGGTGATATTACCTAATTGTGCAGTTTTCTTTACTATCATCCACATAGTCCCAGGTCAGTGTTCCCTATGGAAATGTCAGTTCCATTTATCCCAGATTTGTGGTTTTTTTCCTGTGTTTTGTTCTATCTCTAGCTAAAGATATAAATGCAACAGTGCTGTAATCATGCACAGAATAATTAAAAGGGCTTAAGGATATAATGATATATTATTTGTAGCTATATGCATTTAAAATAGGCCATACCAAATACCTGATCTGTAAAACAGCTTCCTAGGTCTCAGACTCACTATGTTTGTGATAGTACTATTAAATCCTAAATCTCTTTCATACATTACTTCAGTGGTGTGGGAGTTGATTTCCTGGGACTCCATTCTATACTAGTGTGTTATGTTTTGAAGCCCAGCACCACACAAGCAGGGCTGATGATGGAAGTCCTTCTTACTTGATCATTGCTCAGCTAGGAAGGAGAGCGAAGAAGATTAGAAGAACCCACACCTCTGCCCAGGCAGTACGACATACAAAACAAGAGGAACAATTTAGATTTTCTCAGACTACAATCAAAGAAACCATGAAGCAAAATGGTTAAGTTTGACTCAGTTATTCCTCTCTTGACTTAGCCAACCTCACAGGACTGTTGTAAGGATTTTATGGAGGATGAACACCATGAGATTAGGCAGGTGACAACCCACAACCCACTTTCTTTTCATGGCCCCCAACTTCTGAAATTCTTTCAACAGGGAGACTCATCTGTATCCTTCTGTTGCCATCTTCTGCTAGCAACGGAAGTCTTTTTTGTTTGTTTGGTGTTCTCTTGGTGATTCCTCCTTTCTGCCCAGTGTTTTAATTCTTGTTTTTGTGTATATTTTAGCTCTGGTTTTGATTGGTTTAATGATATGTTTCTTGTTAGTTTTGTTTTTAAGATGTGGTTTTATTTTTAATGTTTTAATTTGTTTGCTGCCTTGGTGGCCCTCATGAGGGCAGAAAGGAGGGTATACATTTTGTAAAATAAATAAAAATAAATAATCAGCTTGAGCTCCTTAGAGAATGGGCAAGATACAAATCAAACTAATATTCTAGCAACAAAAACATTCACAGCAAAAGTAGATTCTATGTCTTTCAAGCATGCATGAGCAATTTTTAGACACCTTTAAAGCCCCCAAATAACAAATAGTATATGAAAGAGATTGTATATGATGTTCCAGCTTAACATATTCTATTATTTCCTCCCTATTGTATGTAGCTAATAAGGGCAGGCTTTGATTTGAAGGCTAAGGCTGGCATAATGGGAAAAGGCTTCTTAACTTTCCATTGTGCCAGCTGCTGGCTGAACATTGCCATCATGATTTGCTCTTACTTCCACTCAGGGAAAAATGTGGATATTAGTAAATTCTCACCATCAGGGTAAAAGAAGCTAGGGATGGAAGCAGTGGCATTTTTAGCAGGAAATCAGAGCAGTGGGAAGAACTATGTAGCCTATTTCCCTCCCATGGCAGTCTCCTCTTTTAAATCATAGCCCCAGCAGCTATATCCTGGCTTGCTTGTTTTTTTTAGGAAAGAAAAGTAACCATGGATCAACATTTACTTCTGCCTTGAGAGACTAGGCACTTTCTCTACTTGATGGCTGAAATCCACAATCCAATTTCAGGACATGCTGTAAACAGTTTTACTTCCTATCCCTTGAACAGTTTTATACCTAAACTCAAAGGATGATTCAAATGTTTTAATATTAAAGCACTAAAAGACCTTTTTTGTACAGTGGAACTGGAACATCTGGGAATGGTTCCTAAATGAGGTCCTATTAATTTTGTAATAATTTCAGCTTAGAAGCTTTGAGCGGCATCAAGGTTTAATTCATAAAGCATACCTTCATTAACATCGTTTTCCCAGTGCACTTGTGAACAAAAGCTCTTGTTATGTTTTCTAAATGGATGTACTTCATTCTTTTCTGCAGTATTATATCCGCAGCACTGGTTTTAACTATTCCTGTGATGGAGGAGGAATGGAGGAAAGAAAGAGGGAGAGCCTGAACACCCACTGTGTGCACGTAGGGTTCAGCCAGAGCACTTTGGATGCAGATAGGTTGTTGATAGAACTGCCACCACCTAAAGGCAACTTGAGCACTTCATGGGACCCTATTAAGGCATTCCTAGAGCATCATGACCATGCATGCATCTGTATGTGTGTATTTGTCCAAGGGGCTTCTACGGCTCTGCATGACAAGCTGCCTCTTCTTTTCTCAAATAGTGTGCATGGTAAGTTCTTGGGAGGGGGGAATATAACCCACCCTAATCTCAGTGGAAAAAGCCTCATTATCTAAGTTAAGCACACATAAAAAGCAAGACAGTGGGAACTTGGAGATGGAAAATACAGAAGCACAGAAAATAAAATATAAGTTATAGTTCCATTCATAAGCTGTAGGTACATCCATTTTCAAGAAGACAGATCTTTGATTCAGTGGTGTGATTGTTTAAAAATAAAGCTGCTGAAATCTACACGGAGTAACTTCCTTAGAGAATGAATTACTTTCTTAAAGAATGAGGGAATATATTGTTTATAAACTCAACTATTCTTAAAGGCTGACACAATTGCTGGACTTTTTTCATGCCATCAACTGGACACTAGTATGATTACTAGAAGTGATGATGAATTATCTAGGATAGGTTTCAACTGTTAAAATGTGTTCAATGGCCACAGAGAAACTCAGTACTCACAATCTAAATATATCACTAAAATCAAAGGTAACTCTGATGTTTATTAATATGACTGGTATTGGAGCCAAGATAGAAAGATTTGCGCATCCTATCTTAATATGACACAATCTGGAATTAGTATGAAAACTTTAGAAAAATAATTGGCTCATTCTTAAGGAAATCTAGAGATACAGAAATCAGTCATAAGAAGGTATACTCACTTGATTCAAAAGGACTTACTGTGCAATCCTAAGCAGAGTTACTCCAGTCTAAGCCCATGGAAACTGGACTGGAGTAACTCTGTTTAGGATTGCACACACACACACACATATATGTATATATATATATGTATATATTGCAGAAGCTCAGCTATTTCGGGCACGTAATGCGGGCCAACTCACTAGAAACATCAATGATGCTAGGAATGGTGAGTGGAATGAGGAAGAGAGGAAGACCAAAAACCCGCTGGCTGGATACCGTCATGAAAGACACTGGTCTGAACATGAAGGAATTGAAAGAAGCAGTCAGAGACAGAAAGGCCTGGAGGGATACGATCTACAGAGTAGCCAAGGATCAGACACGATTAAATGGCTAGGATTGGATTGGATTGCCTTTCTGTCCTCATAAGGGCCAACAAGGCAGCCTACAAAACATACATTCTAAAATCACATTATAACATCATTAAAATTAATTATGGAACACATAATTAAAACTAGTGGTATATAGAATGAAAATCCCAAGCCATAAAAATCATGAGAATACTGCCAACCCTGCCAAGGGCTTGCCCTTTAGGCAGGTGGCAGCTCTTTGCCCTGCTGCAAGGATAGAGGCAGACAGCGAAGCCTCACATCCGGGGCCTCAGCCTTGGGGGCGGAGTTTCACAGCATTTGCTGTTTCTCCACCCCTGCGGCTTCAGTCTCGCCTCGTGCTCGGCCCACCCACCTCACCCTATTCCAGGGCGGGACTAGCCGGCTGCCAATTTTGGAGCCAGGTAGTAATTTTTTCTCTCACAGCCCCAGATTGGCCCCGGGGGGCTGGAGTTTTTTTACCTACCTCGTACTGTTTTGAGGGGGGTTAATTGGCTTGGTGGGCCTGAGTTAATGCCACGGGTGGCAGGATGTTAGTTAGGGAAGAAACTGTAGCGGGCTGGTGAGCACCCTTGGCACCTCCCCATTGGTGGGGAATTGGGGTCTGCCAGATGTGGCTGGCTGCCATATGGCCCAGTTGCGTGGTTAGACGCCCTGGTGGGGAACCCCTGGACAAGCCAGTCTCCCCCCGCTGCCGTACGGCCGGGTGGGGGAGCTTTACAGGGGTGAGCCACTTCGCCTGGCCAGGCCGGGTCCCAGACATTTGGATGATGGCTCGCACCCGGGGCAGCGGGTGTCTCGTCCAGACAGGTCAGGGCGGGGTACAGAGTGACCCCAGGGCCTGACCTGTACCGCTAGTTAGGCCCTTGCCGTAGTTAATGTTGATTTGTTGTTGTTTAAAATAAAGCGGCCCATTTTTAGAACCCAAAATACTGTGTCTGTCTCTTATTCCTAATAGTGGGGCAAAAACTGTTTTTGAGCCTTATTTTCATCTCTCTGGAATATATATGCTGGTCTGGGCTTCTTGGTAGTCACAGAAACCCCCCTCCAAACATTCAGTGATATTTTTCGATTTCAAGTGCTTTTGACTGTGCTGTCTCATCACAGCATCATACAGGTGCTTCTCAGTTTTCAGATATTTTTTCCAAAAATTTTTCCCTAGGCAACTGACTGCACTATTCCTTCCAATGTGATAACAGAGCACAGAGCTGTCCCCTCCCACAAACACTTTTACACACAGAAAGCATGCTTTTGTGCACCTTTACAGAAATGAAATAAGAGCCAGAATCATCTCTATGGCATGATGCATTGGCTGGGGGTGAGGGGTGAGGAGGGAGGGTCTCTGCCCCTGCAAAACAGTAAAGGACCATTTTATGGAAATAAGGGTAAACTGAAAGAAACCACAATAACAAAAAAGTAAACATAAAAGAGGATTTCTTTCCCAAATGTTTCTGGCTAGCACAGGACAGTGTTGCTTATCTTCTGCTTGAGTGCCAGCCTGCCTCTAACAGTTTGTTTTCAGTTTCCTGCCATAAGAATTAGTGAATGACAAGTCTGTATCACCGATACTATTCACACTGACCCCCTTGTTTGTGTGGGTTGGAAACATGATGAGTCAATGGTTCAGAGGGAGGACTGTATTCTGTGTGATTTGGGTGCTGTTGAGAGCAAAAACAGCTGCCCCAGAGCCTCCAATTCGTCTCTCTTCCCCTTCCCCACTGAAAAGAACAGACACAAAAACTATGAGAACAAAAGAAATTAACATATTTCAGTCTGAATCAGGAGTGCCCCAATGGAAAACTATCCAATCATAATTAACATTTCATTCAACAGTTACAGATATGAAAAAAGCTTATCGAAAGCTTATGCCACAATAAAGTTTGTTAGTCTTAAAGGTGCTACTGGATTCTTTCTATTTTGCAACTACAGACTAACACGGCTAACTCCTCAGGGAAAATGAAACAGTAATTTTCAAAATGCACATCCCTAATTTAAATAACTAAAACCAGAGCTTTAAAAACATACAAACACATAAAAACAATCAAAAATTTTTAAAAAAGTAAAAACAATGGGCATGAAGGAAGGATCATTGATGGTACTCCAAACAAAAAAAAAAATTCACTCACTGGTAGAAAATGCAACACAAGGGGACTGACAATTCTCCCTGGGGAGAGAATTTCAGAATTTTGGTGCTACAACTGTAATAATGATTAGAGGCACCTGAGTTTGAGAAGTTAATTCAGTCTTTTTAAAAATCTTGAATCTCTGAGTATTTAATATGTGAGTGACAGTGCTGCAGTCTTTTTCTGCTTCACTGCTTTGCTTGCCATCTTAAGTCATTCACAGGCAGCAGTTAGTATGCCTTCTAGAATTTCACAGATAAAATCCATCTCTCGTGCTCTTTCCAAATGCCTTTATTTTCCTTTAAAAAAATAGGCACACAGTGCCCCAGTACAGACTGAGATTAGAACACATGTATGTGCATGTGGGGGGAGAGGTGTAGGGTCACTTCTTACTTGCTTCAGCAGGAGAGCTCTTGATGATCCTTCCTGATCCCCACTAATGCACTAATGAGCAGTTGTGGAAAATGGCATTATATGATACCTTCTGGCTGAAAAATCAGAATCGATGTCATCATGTTGCAGTGATGCTCTAGGAATTGCCCAGATCTCTATGGTCAAACTTCCAGGTCATACAATATCATATGACACCCATCCTCACTGTTGGGTCCTTCCACCACTAAAGAAGGTCTAACAACCCCTGAGGAATGGGATATGTTTTGTAGGATGCTTATATTTGCTCAAGTGGGGCAAATAGCAACTTCACAAAATCTTTTCAAGATTAAAAAATGGCAAAGAAGAAGCTTTAATCCCCCTTTCTGCTTTGTAAAGCCAGTCAAAATTGGAGTTGTGAGCACCTTTTTTTTAAGATTTCAAGAGACCATTGGGGATTATAAAAACTTCTGAGGCTTGGTACCCAGAACTTCTAGGATTCTACATAAATTAGTCCTCTCAGCCTGGATTACTCTCTGAGTTACCACCACCACCCTTATGCATAAGCTTAGTTTTTTCCCTGGCTGTTTCATATTAAAGTGACTGTAACAATTTACTTCTTAAGAAATGTTTAGTGTCACAATAGATCTCGCTGTATATCTTATAAAACAGCCATATATTGGTTATATTCACCAATATTTACAGTAGTTGTTGTGGGTTTTCCGGGCTGTATTGCCGTGGTCTTGGCATTGTAGTTCCTGACTTTTCGCCAGCAGCTGTGGCTGGCATCTTCAGAGGTGTAGCACCAAAAGACAGAGATCTCCCAGTGTCACAGTGTGGAAAAGATGTTGGCAGGTCATTTGTATCTACTCAGGAGGGGTGGGGTTGAGCTGAGTCATCCTGTAAGAGTTTCCCAGGGTGTGGAATGCTAATGGCGGGAGTCTTCACTGTATCCTGAGGAGGTTCTTTTGCATATGGATTGGTGCTTGATGTGCTAATCTTCTCTGCAGGGCTATTGTCGAGTATAGAGTGTTTTGTTAGCCTGGTGTTTTTCAGAACTGGAAACCATGCTCTGTTCATCCTTAAGGTTTCTTCTTTCCTGTTGAAGTTTTGCTTATGCTTGTGAATTTCAAAGGCTTCCCTGTGCAGTCTGACAAAGTAGTTGGAAGTGTTGTCCAGTATTTTGGTGTCCTGGAATAAGATACTGTGCCCTGTTTGAGTTAGGCTATGTTCAGCCACTGCTGATTTTTCAGGTTGTCCAAGTCTGCAGTGTCTTTCATGTTCTTTTATTCTTGTCTGGATGCTATGCTTTGTGGTCCCGATGTAAACTTGTCCACAGCTGCAGGGTATACGGTATACTCCTGCAGAGGTGAGGGGGTCTCTGCTGTCTTTTGCTGATTGTAGCATCTGTTGTATTTTTCGGGTGGGTCTGAATACTGCTTGAAGGTTATGCTTTTTCATAAGCTTTCCCATCTGATCAGTAATTCCTTTGATATATGGCAAAAACAGGAGACTGTTTTTCCTTGGTTGTTTGATTCATCCTGGGTTTGATTGCTCTTCGGATTTCATTTCTGGAGTAGCCATTTGCCTGAAGTGCGTGGTTTAGATGATTAATTTCCTCATTGAGAAAGTGCGGCTCACATATCCGTCTTGCGCGATCCACTAATGTTTTCATTATGCCTCTTTTCTGTCGGGGGTGGTGATTGGAGTTTTTGTGTAAGTACCGATCAGTGTGAGTTGGTTTCCTGTAGACCTTGTGACCTAACTGAAAGTTTGCTTTGCGGATGACCAAGGTATCCAGAAATGGGAGTTTTCCCTCGATTTCTTTCTCCATTGTGAATTGTATGTTCCGGTGGATGTTGTTGAGATGATTCAAAAACCCCATCAATTCTTCCTCCACATGGCTCCAAATGATAAATGTATCCTCCACAAACCAGAACCATACACTAGGTTTGTGGGGTGCTGATTCTAGAGCTGTTTTTTCAAAATGTTCCATGTAGAAGTTTGCTATAACTGGGCTGAGAGGGCTCCCCATGGCCACCCCATCCATCTGTTCATAGAATTTGTTATCCCATTGGAAGTAATTGGTTGTCAGACAATGATGGAATAAGGCTGTTACATCCTCTGGGAAAATCTGATTAATAAGTGCAATAGTGTCTTTTACTGGAACCTTGGTAAACAGGGATACAACATCAAAACTGACAAGTATGTCTTGTGGATTGAGTTTCAGAGAACTGATTTTGTTGATGAAATCTGCTGACAATACAATATTTACAGTAATTTAAAACAAATTTCAAGATTATAAAAAATGCATCTGAACACTTCAAATACATAAGCAAATTAACAAAAGACAACAATCCATTTTAACAGAGAATTAAAAATTTAAGTTGACTATATCACCTTGACAATCAGGGACATTTATAAAATTTTTCTTATTATTATTTTCTTATTAGAATCAACTACACATATACAATCCTGTTACTTTGAACTCTTATCACTAGAAAAACAAGTTCCCCTGAACTGATCAATAGGTTTTCCATCTTAAATGATAGAGTAAGATTTTTTTCACAAATTGTAAAATAGATAATGGTTCAAATCTTCAATTTACCCCCACTAGAAAATGAAGAAACATATAATCTCTTGCCCACAGCTAGTTTAAGTCATGCTAATCCTTTGAGGCTGCTTGCTTTCTTTCCTAAGACTGTAGAGCAAAAACATTCTTGATTAAACAGTACAATTATTTTAGGGAATTGGAGGGTGTTTTATGATTGTTAAAAAGTTTTACAGCTCTCAGTCTATTAAACCTGGTAAAGTAGATGTTGGAAAATGACAATGACAAAGGAAAACATGAAATAACTGACTTAAGGAATATATCGGTAAAAAGGGGTAAGGAGGGTACAATTGGACTGTTGTGTAATGTTAACTATGATGAATAAGAGTCTTGGACAATTGTCTTTAGGATGTCTATTCATATATATTGGTCATTTATGAATATCGGTTCATAACAAGTTTATGAATTGCAAGATCTAATATTATTTTTCTATCACTCTTTTTGTTCCTGTTCTAAACTGTTCCTAAAAGGGTTTTTTTTTTTGCTATCACGGTATTTTTTTGTGGGAAATTAGGGGAATACTTAAAAGAATCTTATTTTTCTCAGCATAATTAACATGAATAATTTGGTAAGCTATGTCTCTGTTTTTGTTTCACTGTATGATTTCCAGCTAACAAAAGGAAAAGAAAACAATGAACCACCTTATTGCATTACCAATGTGTGTTCAGTATTCATGTTTCAGTAATGAGCTTATATAAATAAAAGTTGACATTTATTAACTTAACTCAGTTGGATTCTGTTTATACAAAGAAGTGGAATGTATTTATTTATTTTAGGGTTAATTTTATTTGTTTACTTCATTTATATCCCACTTTTTTATCTAGTGGGAACTCAAAGTATATAACATTCTCCTCTTTTCTATTTTATCCTCACAACAACCCTTTGAGGTAGATTAGGGTGAGAGTGTGTGAATAGCCCTAAGTCAATCAGCAAGCTTCCATAGCAAAGTAGGAATTTGAACCTGGGTCTCCAAGATCCTAATACAACACTAACAACTATAACATGATGGATCTCAATTGCACTTCTTGCTACATTGTTTGAATGGTGCAAACATGTAAACAGAGGTCTGAAAGATTTTAGGGCCACTTAGAATTGGGAGCACTGCCTTGTAACCCCTTACTCTTTTTGTTTTTATGTGCTACAGTTTCGCTAAAAAAAAAAGCTGGAAGATGAGGAAACAAAAATAAATTCTGAAAAAAATCCATTGGAGTAGTACTTCCTAAAGCTCTGCAGATGTGTTTCCACATTTTTTTTGTTTCTGCACATGTATGGAATGATGTGTAGTAGTGTAGTAGTTAAGAGCAACAGGACTCTAATCCTGAGTCCCAGGTTTGATTTCCACTCCACTGCTTGAAGTAGCTGGGTGACCTTGGGTCAGTCACAGCTCTCTTGGAACTCTCTCAGCTCCATCCACCTCTCAGGGTGATTGTTGTGAGGATAATAAAAACACAATTTGTAAATCACTCTGAGTGTGGCATTAAGTTGTCCTGAAGAGAGATAGATAAACCGAATATTATTATTATCTCCACAAGCACAACGTATGTCATATTCTCATAGTATATGTACGGGAACCTTCCTGACCACCTTAGACAGGCTTTTCCCCAGTCCTACTTCTTTATTCAACCAATACTTGTTATCAGACTATAATCTGCAGCAGTTCCACAAGGTGGTGGCCACCAAAGACAGTATGTGAACAGGCAGTTTTCAATCTTATCCATTTGCAGATGGCACCTTCAGAATGCTTTGTTCAAATGACTGAAACTGTTGTAATGGAGTGTAGCAGGAGAAGCAGTTCTTCAGGTATGTGGGTCTGATGCAATAAAGGACATTGTAGGTAATAACCAGAACCCTGAAGCATATAACTCCAGTGGAGTGTCCATGGAATGGACCATAAATGTAGCACAAGAGTGCACTCTATGATCATAACATGCTAAATAAGCAAACTTTCTAAAGAAGGAGAATTCTGCATCCCATTCTATATATGGGTATGTATAGATCTGGCAGCAGCACATACAGACTGCACCAAAGATAGCAAAGTGAAACTAAAAGAACCTTACTAAAACTTCATTTCTTTTGTTTTCTTTTTGTTATGGTATCTGTTTGAAGTCTATGAGTTTAGACATCAGGAGGATCCTTTGCAATTACTGTATCTCTGTTGCTTCCATTGCATGATAATTACTTGTAATTGAAAGGACACTCACGCTGATGAAGATCAATTTCTAAATTGTCAATTTTCTTATCTGCTCAGTTTATTTTACATTATGATTTCAATGGGTTGCTGTCTGCTGAAATATTTGAAAAACTCTCTAAAATTCAGATATTGTAAAAAGTGTTTAGTATATTTTTAGATTTCCTTTTAATTTTAGTCAGGGCAAATGGTTACATTTCAGAAAAAGGTGGGGTCATACATGGCAGAAGCATTTTTACAGTTAATAGATACATCTGACAAAAAATGCAGCATGAAGCTTATTCTGAGAGTGTTAGCAGCTCTGTGCTCCTTATAAACAGCAACCATTTGAGAACATAATTTATGACATACCATTTAAAATGCCCTTTTATAATATACAGTGATTTCCTATGCATCAAGAATTCTCAAGAAAAACACAAATTGTGGTATTTACAGAACCTTGCATAACTCTGATGAAAAGGTCTTGTCCTTGAGCACAGCAAATATTTGTTTTTCCCCTCCCAAGGGAGCCTCTAGAGGGAGAGGGGACTTTTGGTAATAGTATGGGATGTGGTGCAGGGGACTATGGTTGGAGTAGCAGGGATTGTAGGAAATTGTGTGTGTGTGAGATTCCCCCTCTTGCTGACTTTCCAATTGCCCTTCGCATTCAGGAGGATATTTGGGGTCTTCAGTGGGATGGGGGAAATAGTGAACTGTGCTTAATTCCTAATTTAAAATAAAGTTTAAGATATTGATCTATGCATTCAGATGAATTATATTCTTTAAGATGATTGAAGAATAGCAATGTCACCTATTGTAATGTTTGATATTTATCTTCAGATTTTTAAAATTCACTTATATGGCTCACCTTGTGATTCACATGCCAGTAATGTTCCAATTCCCGGCTGGGGGTTGGCAGCCATTTTCTGCCTTGCCAGACAGTGTTTCTATATTTAAAACATATAAGGAGAGGGGCTTATGATATACTCATATTCATAAGCTTCCCTGTTAGCATGAGGGGAGGTCTGATTGCTAACAGAGGGGTAATTTTGGGGAAGCCAAGATCTTCACTCTCTAGTCTCTACAGCCTACATTGTCACTCTCAGCGACTCAGAGGAGCCTCGAGACAGAGCTGCAGGTTTCAGCAGCCCTTCATCAATTTAACTAGGGAAAAAGAAATCTCCCCACAAGAACAGAACCAGCAAGTTAACTTAATAAGTTAATAATAAAGCAAAAACACACACCTAAACACCAAATAATTTAAAACAATGCACGGTAACACAGGGTCTAAGTCCAAAGATCTAGAGGCTGTGTCAGACTAGAAGCCTATGATGAAGACCTTTGTGGCAAAGGGTACTTATTCAGGGTAAGCCATCTATTTCATGTGTGAATTATATTGTATATCTCTGTTGCTGTTTGTGTTGGTCTTCACACAGACTGGCTCATTTCTCTAAGCTGGGTATAGAACCTAAGGGCCAAGCTACAAGTGACGAATGACACTTGAACGGCAAGTGTTTTTCTCCCTGTTCACTTGCCCTCCACTCGATCCACTTGCTGTTCAAGTGTCATTCGTCACTTGTAGCTTGGCCCTCAGCTAGCAGTTCTCAATAAGAGGTAGAGGAAGGAAGTTTCTCCTTCTTATGCTCAGGCTACCCTAGTACAAACTTGGAACACATTCTAAGGTATACATATTTGAACAACATAGTAAAATACATTCACAAATGTGAATATATTCTGTTGTGTAAGCCAACTCACTTATCAATGAATCTTGCCAATAAAACAGCAGAGAAATACTTTACTATTTAACCAATGGCCACTGTTGCATCTTACTTTCACCGGCTCTGTTGTGAGAACAAATTGACAAATAGCAATCAAAGCTCAGGATAGTATTGACCCCTGACACTGAAATTTCCTTCCAAATAACTGTCATTGCTAATGAAACTCGTTCCAGATAATTATTTTCTTTGCAGAAACTTTTTAAGCTTTCTGTGTCATTATTGAACTGCTAAGCCAAACAACTATTTTGTTTTTCTCTCTTCTCCAATAACAAAATTGATTTTCTCAAATAAAACAATCAATCATTCCTCACTTTGTACCAAAGTGGAAAAACTATTATCCCCAATGCAACCGCAGGATCAAAATTGCACAGCTAGTTTCCATTTCTAAGGACATGGATTTTTTTAAAGCGGGAGAGGAACTGTTTATTTTCTCACTTCCTTTTATTGACCTATGTATTTATGATTCATATTTTAATAATAAGATTAAGTGATTTGGTAAAATACATTACCAACATAGATTAATCCAATTTGTTGTTTAATTTTTATGTTAACATTGCAGAAGAGCTGAGTAGTATTGCTAGATACAGGAAACAGGTCGCCCGTTGGGGGCTGATTACAAACTCTACACTGAGCAATCTTTAAAAACAGGCCTCTGCCCAAAAAAAGAATGAAAAGAGATGGGTAAGTCCCACCCAGTTTGGAGTCACTCATGATTGTCAAAGCATTAGGTGGACAAGCAAGATGTACGAATGCATAAGCTTGGTAGCCTAACACCTATACTTGTGAATTAAATTGGAGGCAGTTTACTGCTCACTGGACATTTGTCTAGCAACAATAACTTTCTTACTAAGGTAAAAGTAAAGATTTAATAATTTATTTATGATTTTGAATAAGTTTCGACAACAATGTTATGAAACATAGTGGATATTAATGATCCCTGAACTCCAGCACGTTCTAATTGGGTCCTTCTTGGAGTCCCTGTAGGGAGAAAGGAGGAGTATATATGAACTAAATAAATAAAATAAGTAAAACAATTGACTCATAATCACCAGTTACAAATATGCTCTCTGTTTATCAATCATCAGTTTGACTGACCACTGAGCCGTTTGTCATTTTGCAGCATAACAGCATATGTGCATGGACACAAACACAGTTTTCGCACATTCCTAATGTGCCTTACAGCTTGATGGCCCTGCTGCAGGACAGGCATAATTATTTTCTCTGAAACCAATTTTAAATCTATCATGACTATCGCCCCAAATGTATTGATTTTAAAGTGGATCCTACCATTTGCTCTTTTTATTAATGCTGTCTGAATATGGCTAGTGACAACATAAATTTCTTACATGTGGAGATTTGCAAAGTTTGCTTTAAAACAAGGAATAGATCAAGAAAAAACAAGGAAGGGGCTGGATGGGATCATAGCCCTTGTAGCTGCTGTGAGACTTTTGCAACTTTGGCAGACTTTTACTGGGGAGAGGCTGCTGAGGGAGGAAGAGGAGAAGGTTGCAAAGGAGGTGCTAAAGGTAAGTTGGCTGGTGGGTAGGAAGGAGAAAAGGAAGTAGAAAAAGGGATCGTAACCTGATGCTCTAACCATTATTTAGCACTGGGGGGAGGGGGGAGGCTAAGCTAAAGATTGGCTGGTGGGTGGAAAGGGGAGAAGATCACAGAAAAGGGAAATGGGAAGTTACTACTTATTTATGTTCTGTGCTTCATATATACCTTGCCTTTCTTCCCCATGGGAACCCAAAGCAGCTTCTCCTCTGATCCATTTTATCCTCACATCAACCTTGTGAGGTATATTAGGCTGAGAGAGACAGACTGGCCCAAGTTCACCAAGCAAGCTTCCATGGTGGAGTGCAGATTCAAACCTCCAGATCTTAATTCTATAACACACTGCTGGAGGAGTAATAGAGGCAACAGTGCTGGATGGAATACAGGAGAAAATGAAGTGCTCCCCTCTTGTTCATTCTGTTCCCAGGTATTGGCCTACTCTGGGGGTTGTCATTCTAGACCTTGAAGAGCCAGAGTGCAGTGCTAAGTAGGTCTACACATATGGAAGTCTCCTTTTACTTAATGAGCTTCCTCCCAGAAAAAATATTTCATCCTCCTCCTGCTTGTTTTTCTGATCCTTTCCTTGTTTTATGTGCCACTTTACAGTATTTCAGCTTATTTCAATGGAGCTCATTCAAATCAATTGACATTCCTTATTCCCATTGCCTCCTATGGGCCTTTAGAAAGCTCCCATTGTTTCCAGTGAGTAGGTTAAAAAAAAGCACATTTATAATCAAAACACATTCCCCTCAAGGATCTATGCTCCTAAAACATGAAATTAACCAACCAATTGCTATACACCATTGCTTCATGTCAATGTGTCTATCACCCTTAACACTGACCATGGCTTATGCAGAAAAGCTACTGCACAGCCACAAATAGTTCAGAAGCAGTTCAGGGTGATTGTTGCACTAAGAAACATCCTGGGATCAGCTCACTGGAATCATTTCAATTGATTATGGTAAGTTTGACTGGCAAATTTATTTGTGGCAAAGATTGAGGTATTCCTACTGGTATAGGTCTTGTTCTTACATCTTTCTTCCTCGCATCTCTTATCCTGATGTCATATCTGTTATAACACTGGTTTCTGCAGCAATTACTGTAGATTTCCATCTGTCTGAGAAGACAGATTTGTTCTTCACAAGGGCTCATTTTGCACCATCTTGGATGAAGTCCAAGAATGCTACTGCTAATATATGCTAGCAATGAGATTACAGCAACAACCATCATGTATGGAGTACTTTGACTTTGCAGCATCTAGCCATATGGCCTCATGAATTTTACCATTCTGTTATCAGATTTCTGAGATTTGTTTAAGGTGTAGTACAATTTGCACACACAGGCTGAACAACAGACTTTGCCAGAGCTAGATAGAGCCCCAGCATCTTACAAGACATTCATAGTCCTTTTTAATACCAAGTAGTTCCAGTACCATCATTTTCCATTGGTCATTGTTCTTTCCTGGCCGTCTATAATAACCTCTTTTTTCCCCATTAGAATATATTACTGCGTCATAAACCTCCTTGCATGTATAATTGTTTGAACTACTCCTTCCTGCTTTGTTACCTGACCTAGTGAGCTTTATTCTGCTTCCTTAGCCCCATAGTCCTGCAACCTGTTCATCTCTGCATGTGTGAGTTACTAGTCTTGGGAACTGCCTCAGGTGGTTTTGCCTTGTTCTTTGGACAACAAGCAATGCAATCCTACCAAGAATTAGTCTTAGATTGGAGTAACTCCGTCTAGAATTGCAGTGCTCACCACTGAAAATGGTATAACCAAGCAAAGAGAGAGAGAGATCTTTCCTCATTCCTCCTCAGAGTTCCCTATCCATTGTGTGTGTGTGTGTGTGGTCCATTAGAGTCTGCCAAAATGGAATTGTGGAAGGAGTCAAATCTAAAAGGAAGTGCTTTAAGAAGTAATGCCATTCAAGCATTATTCAAGCCAAAGGCCAGGTGCTCATCCTTCCTCCAGAAGGGCAAGAAGCCCCAGCGTCCATCCTTCCCCCAGATGTGCAAGGAGCCCCAATGCTAGCTGGCTTAACAGCCCAACCCATACACCCAGTGGGAGTCCTAGCTGGGCTGATCCCTGGACCTCCACCACAGCTGCTGTGGAGGCTATGGAAATTAGAAGCCTGCTTTGAAGGGGACCCAGAGGAGCTGGGGTACTTCCTAGTGCAAGCAGCAGAATTCTTAAGAGAATGGGGCCATACCTTCCTTGATGAAGCCAGCTGGGTGAGCTACTTGAGCACCCGGTTGGGGGGAGAAGTGGCCAAATGGTGTGTAACTCTCTATACAGCCCAAGCCCCAGAGCTGCAGAGTGTGAGACCCTTCATGTGTGCAATGCGGGCACAGTATGAAGATCCCTTCAATGGGGAGAGAACAAGAACTAAACTGAAGTGCACGCAGCAGGGGAAGTCCTCGTTATGCAAGTTTGCAGCCAAGTTCAGAGCATGTGCTGCCAAAGTTCAAGATTGGACTGAATCGGTGAAGGTGGAATTTTTCCATGCCGGCTAGAATCCAGACCTAGTAGCCAAAGCCCAGGTGCAAGATGACCCACATACCCTGCTGAGGTTGATACAACTGGCATGTGAGATTGAAAACAGAGTATCCAAGGAGGGACTTGGGATGGACCCCACTAAGGTCAGAGATGTGTTGGGATGTGAGGGTCCTAAAATGAGATGGCTATTAGGCTTCCTAGGCTTTACAGACCATTCATTAAAAACTTTGCCCAAACTGTACTACCTTTAACAGACTTGTTAAAAACGAAAGGAAAAGGACCAGAAGGAATAAAACCAAGTGCTAAGTTGGAGTGGACAAATGAATGCCAGCAGGCATTTGAGAGGTTAAAAACCTTGATCACCTCTGAACCTGTGTTTGGCCACCTAGATGAAAACAAGAAGCTCATCGTGCAAGTAGACGCAAGTGATGTAACCATGGAGTAAGCATGATGTAACCATGATTTTACAAGAGGGCTGTAATGGACAGCTATACCCCTGAGCTTATGTGTCCAAAAAGTTTTCAGAGACAGAAAGACAATGGTCAGTTTGGGACAAGGAAGCAGAAGCCATCAAGTTAGCCTTATCCATTTGGCGACATTGGCTGGAAGGGGCAAAAATACCCTTCGAGATTTGGACTGATCATAAAAACCTAGAGGCAGTTAGATCACCCTGCAGGTTGGGGGCAAAGCAGCTCTGGTAGGCAGAGTTCTTCTCAAAGTTTCAATTCACACTCAAGCATCTCCCAAGGAAGTCAAATTTCTTAGCAGATGCTAAGAAAATAACTAGGAGACTCCAATTGGTGCAAAATGCTGTGGCTCAACTGTTATCAGGAGACAGCAGGAGAGAGCAGGAGCATGAACATCACTGCCATGCTGCAGTCACTCCATTGGCTATCCATTAGTTACTGTGCTAAGTTCAAGATATTGGTTATCACTTACAAAGCTCTTCATGGCCTTGGTCCAGCATACCTACAGAACCACCTCCCTCCCTATGCTCCTCCATGGCAGCTTTGCACTTCCGAACAGGGTCTCCTGCAGGTGCTACCCTGCACACTGGTGAAATTGACAGCAGCCTGTACATGGGCTTTCTCTGTGGTGGGCCCCACCCTGTGGAATTCCTGCCTGAAGAGGTCAAGAGAGCACCCACTCTCCTGGCTTTCTGCAAATGATGCAAAACTGAATTATTTAAAAAGGATTTTTACTCAGATAGGAGGGATGTATTTTAGGAAGGGGATCTAAGATGATCTGCTAATGAGTTAGGAATAGACATCGGCAAGGACCAAAAAAACCCCGAACCATGAGATTCGTGGTTCGTGGATTTTAACAGACCAAAAACCATGAACTGGCACAGAACTGGGGGCAGTTACGACCCAGTACGTGGTTTGTGGGGTTTAAATGCCCCTTTCTGGCTGCTTAGCAGCGGCAGGGAAAAGGCATTTAACAATTTAAAGGGCCCTTTCCTGTTTTGCAAGCAGCAGGTCCCTTTAAACTATCAGCTGGCAGGCGGCAGGGGGGGATCCTCCCTGCCGACTGCCAGCTGATAGTTTAAAGGGACCTGCCAGTGGCAGGGCCCTTTAAACTGCCTTAACCCCAGCCCCCACCTCCACTCCTGCACTCCCCCACTCCCCCAGCCCCAACCCCTGCCCCAGCCCCAGCCCCACACTTACCTTCCCCTGTGGCGTGGGGCCCTCCCTCTGCGAGGGGCGGCAAGGCTGTTTTGACCTCTTCCACCCCTGTGCAGGCCCGCAGAGGGATGGAGGAGGCCAAAAACAGCCTTGCCACCCCTCAAATGGACGCGTTGCACCCTCAAATGGCAACGCTGCGAAAACGGCCTCCTCTGTCCCTCTGCGGGCCTGTGCAGAGGCGGAGGAGGCCAAAACCGGCCTTGCCACCTCTCAAATGGCCACGTACAACGCAGCCTGTTTTGTGGGGTTTTTTGGGTTGTATTTCGGTTTGTGCCCATCTCTAGTTAGGAACCAAAGACCTCACCACTATGTTGTATTGGACTACTACTAATGCTATGTCTTTGTAAACTTTTAATCTATTTACCCTATGGCATTGTTTATAGAAATGTTCCTGATATTGACTATACTAATCTCACACTGTGTAATCTGCCTTGAGTCTCAGTGAGAGACAGACTATAAATGGCATTAAATAAATAATAAATAAATAAAATTCAGTGATGTTTTCTATGATATTTTCTAATATTAGCATATCTAATTTTCTTTGATACGTCTGAAGTTCAACATTAATTACTTTTTCTTTATTGATATCTTTATTTAGTAGTAGATTAGTTATGGTTATCTATACTTTCTCCTCCCCCCTCCATGGGACTCAAAAGTAGCTTATAACATTGATCTCTCCTCATTTTAACCTTGCAACAACAACCCTTTGAACTAGATCCAGCTGAGAGAGTGTGACTAAATGAAGGTCATCCAGTAAACTTCCATAGCAAACCAGGGGTCTGAAAAAGGTCTGTAAGATCCTAGCTCACCAGCACTCTAACCACTACACTGCACAAGCTTCAAATATACCATGCTCAATGCTCCTAGGAGGAAGCAATAGTTGCACATGAACAAGTTTTTGTATTCCGCTAATGTTGCATAGAAGAAAATCACTTGCACCTTTTTGATTATGTTGACATATTTCCCCCACAGTTGGGAATATGTTATCTACCTTGTGTAGAAATACTGTGAGACTTCTTCCATACTATTGGGTGGTCATATGAATCCACATGCACAAGCGGCTCAGTGTATTCACACCAATATCCATGATTATTGATCAACTTTCTCTTAAACAGCAACATTTCAAGGTACAGGTGTAAGATAGATAATGATATATAGTGTATTTTGCCCATATGAAGTAGCATCCCCCAATATATATTTGTATCCAAGGAACTTTGTGTGTAAAGTGCCATCAAGTCACAACTGACTTATGGCAAGCCCTGCTAGGACTTTCAAGGCAAGTGAGAATCAGAGGTGGTTTGCCAGTGCCTTCTTTTGCAGAGTCTTCCTTAGTGGTCTCCCGTCCAAGTACTGACCCTGCTTTGTTTCCAAGATTTAATGAGACAGGGCTATATCACGTTGCTTTCCCTCCCATCCAAGGAACTATTGTTCAGTGTATGTGCAAATCATTTTCTATGATCAAACTAATGGCTAGATTAGAATGAATTAATGTTCTTGCTAAGTAATTATCTGTATGGTTTCTTTTTTAAAAAAACTACATAAAGAATTATTACAGTTCAGTGGATACATCACTGGACTATGCTGTTTTCTTTCTCTTGGTAATACAATTACACCAGTCAGCTTAACAAGTTGTTAGATTTCAGAGGGCTAGTTTCTACATCCAGCACAGTCAAGTTTATAAAACTTTTCCTTGTTTACCACACTTCAAACTGTAGACGAGTCACATCTTAAATCCATCCACTTCAAACATCTAAAATAGGGGTCCCCAATATTGTTCAACCTGTGGACACTTGGAATGGCTGCTGTGGGATGGGCCAGTCACAAAATGCTTGCTATGGGGATCAAGTACAACCACAACACTGTGGGAAATTCCACAAAATGTTAGAAGGATGCATGCCAAGCATCCTGTTATGGAGTTGGCTGTCCAAAACTAGACAAAGAATCAGTATAGCCATCTTCCTAACATGCCACCTTTCTACAGTCAGGATTCCCCCCCCCCCTCATTAGGTAGCTTTCACACTTTATTTATATTTTTATTGTATTTGAGACATTTATAAGACGCCTTTCCCCCAGTTAGGGCCCTCAAGGTGGCCAACAAGTAAAAGAGATCAAAAACCAGCTTTTAAAATGGGTGTGTGTTGTTACCAGAACTGCTTTTTATTATAAGGGGGAAATTAGCTTTAGCAGTCTGTAACTTAAATTTAGCGCGGATCTTAACCTATGTTTACGGAGGTCCTGATTCCAGACACTCTAGTGAAAAAGAGGCAGACAACGAGTCAGGTCCAAACACGTGTATTGAGTGTAGCGTAAGCCTAGCTTGCACAATTATACAGAGAACACACAAGACCTAAGAAATACAGGGTATGAAATACAGAGACGTTCGCATTAGCTGGTTCCCAACGATGGTAAGGGAAATACTCACAATCCTGGAGCGAAGCAGAGACACGACAGCGAGGGTGGCCCAATGCCAGCACTGGGACCACAGACGGACAGCAAGGAGGTCTGGATAGGGAATGGCCGAGGCACCGAGTGGTCTGAGAGACCAGCTTAAATACCCCAAAACGTACCCTGGGGCTGGTGCTGTACTTGGTGGTTCTCACAGTTTAAAACAAAGGGTCTAATGGGCTACTGAATGGCTTGGATGGGCCACTTTGGTAATCAGATTGTGATAAGTGACACCTCAGGAAGAGGGGACAAAAGAGGGAGGGGGAAATCCAAGTGGGCTGAAAGGATGTTCCAGCGGACAGGGCTTGTCCTGATGTCATCAGCTCTGGAATGCAGAGGTTTCTTTGAGATGCATTCTCTAAGTGCTTGGGATGGTCGGCACTTAGTTCCTTCTCCGGGGCGGCTCCTAAGATATGCAGAGCGGGGCGAGGGGCTCTCACTGCGGACGTGGTGTGCCCGCTTCGCCGAAATGGCTTCCCAAAGCAGTCTTCTTCCCAGGGTCTTCTGGCTGCCTGAGAACATGGATGCTGGCTGGGCATAGCTGGGGCTGGATAGCAGGCTGCCCGGTAGCGAGGGCAAGCTCGGGGGCCGGCTCGCGGGAGGCTCCAGGCGGGAACTGACCAGGGAGCGCCTAGCCAGGCTCGCTGGAGGTTTCCCCGGCAGGCGCCCGGCTGCTAGCAGCGGCTTGGGCCCATATGAGGCAGGCTTCCATGGAGGCAGGGGGAACAGTACTTTAAAACACAGTCCAAAGCAGGGAACAGGCACGGTCCGTGGCAGATGGCAATGCAGGCACGGGGAACACAGTCCAAACACACACTGGGAAGTCCAGATACAGGTTAGGGCAGGGTTGCCCAGAAAGAGAGTCCTTTGTGCAGTTATCCAAACATGGAGTCAGTAAACTACACAGTCTATTACAGCAGCAGGGTAATTGACACGCAGGCAGGAAACTGACACGTGTATCAGAACACACACGTGCAAAGCAGTCTTTGTGTAGCAGCAGCGAAACAGCAATGCAGGAAACTTTAACACAGTTCATAGCAGGCTTTAAAGCAGGGGAGGGGGCTACTTGGCAACAATTCCCCCCCTCGGAGACCCCGGGACGTCAGGCGCGCGGGTCTCCGAACTTGACTTCAAAGGCGAGGTGGTCGGCAATGTCCGGTGGTTGAGCTTCGAGCGAAGAAGGAGTGGGAAGGGAAGGGGGAGGAGGCGTCACTCAAAAATTTAGTTTGGAGAACCACCTAACCGAATAAGTGCAATTTAGATCAGCCAATGGGCTGCAGGTCTCTGGGTTCACACCAGGGGGTGTGCTAAGTGCAATCGTCAGAATAAATAGTAATAATTCATAGCAATAGTAATTCATAGTAATAGGCAGCAATGATCAATTCATGCATATAAACAACAACAATTCATATTTGGGTACATTGATCAATTCATGGCGGGAGGTAATTCATACGGAATTCATGGTGGGTTAAAAGCATTAAAAACCAGGAGCAATTCATATACATGGATCAATTCATGGATAGTTAAAATCATAAATAGATACATAGGATTAAAAGCAGGGACAATTAAAAGCAATTCATACAGGGTAAGGTGAAGTGTGCAAGCATGGCATAATTCATCAAGGGTAGAGTAATTCATACATGGCTAAAATCATAAATACATATATGTGATTAAAAGCAATAGTTCATGAAGTAAAAAGCAGCAAGAATAAAAGCAAGTGCGTGGAAACAATTCATGAGGGGTAGGCGGCGGAAGGGCTCATAGGGGCAGAAAAATAAACTCTGCAATTAAAAGACCAACTCATATAGTCAGATTAAAACCAAATTCATCGAGCTTAAAATCAGAAATAAAATAACCTTTAAAAGAGACCGTTCAGGAGGGGTCCCGGTTAAAACCAAATTCATAAAATAATAGATATGCTAGAATTACCTCGGCGGAGGGAGTCAGGTTAAAAAGGCAATTCCTAAGGTTAAAATCAAATCCATCGGGATAAAGTTCATGGGCGCACTTGCAGTAGATAGAGGGAGGGACTAGTTCGGGGCTAAATTCATGGGAGTAAAATTCATAAAAAGCAATGGCAGGAAATTCATAAAACAATAGGTCAACAAAGTTCACAGACGGCTCAGTCCGCAGTACAGCTGCTGGACTGGGTTGCATATATACAGGAACAAGCAAACTTAGTCCATGTGTTCCAAAACACACTTCCACCCCCCGTGGCTGTCTGCGACAATCCGCAGAGCAGGGTCGGTGAGCGGCGAGAAGGGCTTCAGGCACACAGTTCTAGTCCTCATGGAGGTGGCGCTGCTGGCGGTCGTTTGGAGACGGGCCGTGGGCTGGGAGGCAGAGAAACATGTCCCCCCCTAGTCCACAAGAGGGCCTTGGAGCGGCGTCCGGCAGCAGAGCGTCCATGGGGCCGGTGCAGGATCCGTACACATAGTAATAAACATAATCATAGTCCATACCGGCACAAGCAATAAAACGAACAAGGGTTAAAGGAGGGCGCCAAGAATAACCATTAGGGCAGGAGGAGGTCGGGGTTGTAATGGTCCAAACGGTAGGATAGTTGGAGTTGCTGGAGCTGTCGGCGGCTCCAACAGCCCAAATAAAGCAGTGAGGCACATAGTAGAACTTGAAAAGCCAAAATAACAATAATCGGGTGCAAAGCCAAATTGTAAATTCCAGTGGCAGTGGGGCTCCAACCAAAGAGGGTCTCCCACCACGAATGCTCGCCGGTGGTCTTAATCCGCTGGACAAGATCCAAAATCTCCTTTCCGTTGTGGGACACAACCAAAGCAGTGGTGTCCCCGTCCCTCTGGATGCTCTGGAGGGTGCGGTGGAGCTGCGGGTGGGCCAGGAGCTCGTGGATTAATTCCAGACCGATGCCAAGGGCGATGGGCTTCACATGTCGATAGATGGAGGGTGCCACCAGGATCTCTTCTTGGGTCCAGACCGGTACCGTGTAGGTGAAGTCGCAGGCTGCCACCGAAGACAGGTTGCAAAAGCAGCGATTGACTCCCGGGATCACGGGCTTCAGCTGGAACGAGTTCAGGACCACGTAGTCGCAGGCCGTTCGCACGCAGGCACATCCTTTCCCAAGGTAGACCACGGCGGAGCTGTTTTCCCGGACGACCTCGAAAGGGCACTCATTGAGGGCGTCGACTTGCGGGGCTACACAGGGGTGATGAGGTGCAAAGGCTTGGTCCTGGCAAATGAAGCCGGTCTGGTCTCGATGCTGGCACCCTTGGAGGCTGACGAGCTGCCATCCGGTCGGGGTGAAGCGGGCCCAATGGTCGGGGGTGGCGGGCGTAGAGGACTTCGGTGTCGCTGACTTGGAGTCCCAGAGGCACGACTGGATACACATGGAATGACTCGTGCGCACTGGCCGTTAATAAAAATAATTTAAGCTCCTGGGTGGTCGGTGAGAATGAGGAATTTACAAGAGACCACCAGGATTCAAGCTCCAGTTCTATGGGTGACAATTTGGGCATAATCAATCTTTTAATTTCTAGGGGCAAGTGCCCTTCCGTGGCTTGCCGAATTAGCCCCATGGCCACAGCCTGATTTAATTGTTGGGCTTGCATACATGCCATGGCTATTGACACGTTGCGTTCAAAAGACTGTGTCCCTTTGAGCAGCAGAGAAAAATCTCTTTCAATTTGACTCTCCCAGTTAACTAAAATGGAGCTGATCTCGTGTTGCCCATTTGAAATGGAATTTAGGGACTGCACCACCGGTTTACCTAAGTCGGAGATGCTAGTCGTGACATGGGCAAACTTATTAGCGAGAGTCTCAATATTGACCGAATCCATGATTGCTAAGCCTCCGGCTGCAGGAGCAGTCCAGTCGGCAATGCTTCGTCTGGCACGCGAGAGAGAAGGAGAGGGATCGATCCACAGTTGTAGCCATGCATTCCAACCCTTGCTACCGGCCTCCAGATAGGGAGCGCACTGCGGCAGCCTCTGGGTTACATTTAGTTCAGCTAAGTCTATGCGGATCTCTTTTAAAGACATTTGCGGGCGGACTAGAACTCTCTCTCGAATGTCAGTTTTCAAAACATGGGAGCCCACTATATGCGTGCCGCCTTGGCTTAATTGCTCATTGCTAACAATCAAAGGGTCAATTTGGATGGTGTGGGTCTCCTGGGTCCGGATCAGCAGAGAATAATTGCCTGGTTCGTGAGTCAAATTTACAAAGAGCAGCCCAAGCCGGTGAAATTTCTCTACTAGGGGCTTGGTTTGGCATTCGGGCGTCTGTTGAACCAGAATCCAATCGGGTGGGCCATGTTTGGCTAGGTCTTCCTCTTTTACAATCCAGGTCAAGTTCTCCCAGCGTTCTATAGCAAAGGAGAGAACTGCACCTGAAGGGGGCGTGATAGTGACTGATGCAGACTCAGTGGTAGTAGTGCCTAGTAGGACGGTCATTCTAAAGGGGTCTCCTGCCTTCCATACTGCGGCCGACACTAAAATTACTTCACAGTATGGTCCGAAAGCCTCAGTGACAAATGGCGAGGTTTCGAAGTTGGCAGGGGTGGTATATTTGTCTACCACCGGGACTGCGGTGGGGGCTGGCCTGATGCGGGGAAGAAACATACATGGAATTGGGGCAAGTGGTGACACTGTATCGGTGGGCGAGTAGCATACTAATTCTTGAGACAGAGTTTTGACTCCCACACATAAAATAACAAGCTCTGGGGGTCGGATCCACTGCTCTTCGCAACTGCGGAAGTTAGTGCGACCCGTGGGGGTGGTCATATTGCTCTGCTGCACAACCTTGCAGACCATCATTTCATTTCCTGCCAGGGTATTAATACATCTCCAGTGGGGGTAGGGCATTAATTTGGACGGGCGTCCCTCTATTAGGGTGCCTGCCAGCACGAGCAAACACAGAGTAGCCAGGTGCCTCATCTCCTGGCCTTCCTCTTCCTTTTCTGTAGTGAAAATATCCTGGGGAGACCTGCGGATATAAGTACAGGTTCCCTGAGTTTGTTGCAGCAAAATAAATGAAGTAAAGCGGGGAAAAAGGAGGGCGTATTTCTGCCAGCACTGTCTATTAGGTGGGGCTCGAACGAGAAGTCCCGGAGCACTAAGCGAGCCTTCCAGCTTGTTGCTCTGGGGAACTCCTGTGCGGAGGCTTCTTTCTAAAGCGTGTATATTTCAGGGGGGACGTCTTTGCGTCGAGCAAGGGTCGGCTGCGCGTTAGGCGGGATTATGCAAAACTCGCTCCAGGGGTCCCTGGGTGCCTGGGCTATGTGGCCTTCAGGTGCCCCTTGCTCGGTGGCGGGCTATTTTTATTTTGCGAGCTGAGAGCTATCGGTCCGGCTCGGCCTGGCCTTGCCGTTTTAAAAGGAAAAAAAACTAGAGAGCGGTTTCCATTAACTACAAGGGTTGCTGCAGACGGGGGCCCTCGCTTTAATTTTCAAAAGTAGGCCTTCGTCATATATTTGCAGGACAACCAATTTTTGGAGGGGCTCCCTCGGGAGGCCCCATTTTCTAGTTAAAAGAAAAAGGTACACTGGGCAAAAAGAAAAATACACTGAGCACAAAAAAAAAAAAATACACTGAGCAAGAAGCATACGGGTGTGGGGTATTTTTAGGTTGCCCTTACTTGGGAGGCCTGGCAGGGCTTCCTTAAAACTTCAATATGTCTCCCCCCCTTCTTTTCCCTTATACGGTACGGGCAAGGGAAAAGATTACGTGGGGCGGGCGGCTGCTGGCGGAAAGGGCCGAAGTGGAGCCGAGGGCGCTCGGCGGCGTTTCTCGAAAAGCGGCGGAGGCGGCCGAGATCTGTCGGCGCCACTGGGTCTGGATTATTCGGGGGTCATCTTGGCGCGGGGGATTCTGGCTATGTAAATGAGGTACGCTGCCCCTTGTGCGTGGCGAACGCACCTCAATAACATATTCCAGAGGTAACATATTTACAAAATACTGGCGGGTCTTTTACCTTTGCACTAAAGCGTACTAACTGGTGGCGCCGTACAGCAACTCACCATGACGGATATGAACATTAGTAAAAGAGGGATGTTGGGCTATCTGGGGGACCTTTTCCAGGGGAGGCACGGCCCTCAAAGCCAAAGCCGACCATCATGCGAAAGCGTGGGTCTGGCAGGTGAGACCCCGAATCTACGTAGATGCGGGATCTTCACCAGCACGGCGGGTGATATATTTTCGAATACAGGGATCACCTTATTTGGTGGTTCCACCATGTTCGAAAGAATACAGTCACCTCTGGGCTAAAGCCTCTCCAAACACTTTCACACACAGCAAATCTCTTTTGCCTGTGCAATTTTTTTCCGAACATGCGGCTTACAATCCAATTAAGAATCACTTTCGGTGGTGGTCCTATTTGGCTTTGATTGCCGTGTTTCCCCAAGGGTCCCAACTGTGGGGCCCGCCTAATGAAGTTAAAGAATAGAATTGGAAAAACTCTTGACACTCACACTTACATCTACATATTCTACTATTTCTCTTATTCTAAAGCTACAAAGGTCTGGTCTAAGGGGACACACGGTATCTCTGGCCCAGGGTGGAGGGATATCTGGCGAATCACTGGGCAGAGGGGGGCTGGGCTGGTGGAGGTTCCCCCAGGGTCATACACAGGAGGGGCGGTTTGCAGCGGCTTCCCTTTCCATTCTTTTAATTGAGAGGCGTGAAAGTATTTTAGCCACGTTCCTCCTGTCTTTCTCTGGATGGCTACCTGATAGACAGCTGGGGAGACTCTTTTTGTGATAGGGACTGGGCCTTGCCATTTGGCTGCTAGCGAATGCGCCTTTTGTGAAAACTTCCTGTACAGAACGAGCTGTCCTTCCTCCCACTGCCTGGGGTTCCTGACCCATCCTAATTTGCGGTCCATATCCTTCTGAGCTGTGCCCAACTTCTGGGCCACTTGCATGTGGACGGCGTGTATAGACGAGAGCAGATCTTGGACCCAAGCATCATTAATCACTACAGGCTGCATATCGGAAGGGAGCTGCGTATCCAGCCAGAAGGCTTCCGGGAGCTGCATTCTTCGCCCTGTCATTACCATATGGGGTGTGAGCCCGTGAACTGCGGTAGTGCCTCTAATGGCCATTAGGATTATGGGGAGTTTTTCATCCCAGTCTCTCCCGGAGGAGCGAACCATCTTGCGGAGAGCCTCCTTGAGGGTCCGGTTGGTTCTTTCTATGGCGCCTGAAGCCTGAGGGTGGCCGGCTATGTGGAACCGTTGCTGGATGCCCAGTGCTTTACAAAGCTCCTGCGTAACTTCTCCGATAAAGTGTGAGCCTAAATCGGAGTCCATGACTCGCACAATGCCCCATCTTGAGAAGACATTGTTGAACAGTAGTTTGGCTGTGGTGGCTGCATTGTTGCGCTTGCACGGAAACGCTTCGACCCATTTGCTAAAGGGGTCTATGACAGTGAGGCAGTAGCGATTGCCGCGAGCAGTGGGGGGAAGGGGGCCGATAAAGTCAATCTGTATGCGAGCCCAGGGTCCATCAATTCTCTGATGCTGGAGGGGAGCTCTAGGTCCGGTGGGGTCTGCATTGACCATAGCGCAGGACAGACAGTTGTCTACCCATTGCGCTACTTCGGTGCGCATGCCAGGCCACCAACCAACCTCTTTCACCCTTTCCAGAGTCAGATCCTTGCCTCGGTGTCCCTGTTCGTGGACAAACTGAATTAAGTCAGCCCTAACTTCCAATGGCACTACCCAATGGCGTTCGCCGGCTGCATCTACTGCCCAAACTATGCCTTCCTCTTCTCTGATCATGAGTCTCCCTGTCTGATCCCTTCCTGCGGCTAGGAGGTCAGTTATTTCTGGGTCTGATTGCTGCAGTTGTGCTAGGTCTAGTGTTCCTGCGGTTCCCTGAGCTTGGCTGCGGGCTTGTGCCCGAGTGGTGACAGGGCGGAGGGGACAATCGGTGGCAGATTCCGGTAGGGGAGCATTTTCAGTGGCGGCTGCCTTGGCTGCGAGGTCTGCCTGGTCATTCCAGTAAGCGGTCTCTGAGTTCGTCTTCTGGTGTCCCTTGACATGGGTCACCTGCGTCGGGCCTGAGCGAGACTGGAGGAGTGCTGCTACTTGCTGCCATAGCTGTAGGTGGGCTACGGGTTTCCCATCGCTAGCTCTCCACCCCTGATTCTGCCACACCGGGAGCCAGACCGTGGCGGCTTTGGCCGTCCAATCCGAGTCTGTGTAAATGGCAAGTGGGCTCTCTGGGGGCTCAAACTCGAGCACTGCCAGAAGCGCTTGCACCTCAGCCGCTTGGCTGGAATGGGGGCGGGCTGGACCTTTGAGAGTATGGGCGTCGCTCACTCGCACGGCGCCGTAGCCTGTCCGAGGGGAGCCTCCAACGTGGAAGGAGGAGCCGTCACAGAACCAGCATGTGAAGCCGTTCTGTCGGGCTTCCTCTAGCGGGACTCCCCAAGTGACTGGCCAGACAACCTGCGGTGGCGGGTCCAGGGGGCACTCGTGCTCGGTCCCGGTTACCAATAGGCCATAAGGGGCTGGAGGCTCGGTGGTCTCCTTTTTAAATTCTACTCCGCGGTTGACCAGGGCCAGGGTCCACTGTGCTATGCGGGCGTTTGAGACTTGTCCGTCTTGTATTTTTCCCGACAGGATATATTTGAGGGGCGTGTGAGTGGTTTGAACTATTGTACGTGAACCTCCTATGATAAATTCCCAATGGGTCAGACTCCAAACCAGAGCAAGGCATGTCTTCTCGCATGGGCTAAACTTAGTTTCTACTGCGGTTAGGTTGCGAGAGGCATAGGCTACTACTCTAGCGGTTCCTGCTTGCTGCTGGGTGAGCGTGGCTCCTATGCTCTTGTCTGATACTGCTAACTGGATAAAGAATGGCTGAGTTACATCTGGATGGGCTAGGGCCGGGGCTGCGGCCAGGCTGCGCTTTAGCTCGGCTAAGGCTGTCTGTTGCTCCGGTCCCCACTCCCAGGGAGTGTTCTTCTTGAGGAGAGCATAAAGGGGGCGAGCTTTGTCTGCAAAGGACTCGATGAAGTCTCGGGAAAAGTTAAAAGTTCCTAGAAGGGCCCTGAGGGAGGGGACATCGGTGGGTGCAGGCAGCTTGGAAATGACCTCCATTCGCTGGGCGTCCGGGGTGCGACCCTCGGGTCCCAGGGTCAGACCCAGGTACTTGACGCTGGTCTGAACCAATTGGGCCTTTTCCCTGCTTGCCTTGAACCCAGTCTCGCGGAGGAGTTCCAGGACTTCCCTGGTGATTTGGCGGGCTAATTCTTCCGTGGGGGCGTGGACTAAAATGTCGTCCACATAGCTCAGTACGTGGGGCCTCGAGGAGGGTTGGAGGCGTTCCCACATCTGAACTACATGGGCATGACAAATGCTGGGGCTGGAGTGGAATCCCTGGGGTGTCCGCTTGAATGCGTATTGCTGGCCGCGGAAAGTGAACGCGAACTTGTACCAGCAAGACTCATGCAATCGGATGGAGTGGAAAGCGTTGGCCAGGTCTATGACCGAGTAGAACCGGGACCCAGCGGCAATGGCCGTTAGGATCTCATTATACTTGGCCACAACCGGGGCAACTGGAGGGGTGGTGGCATTCAGGGCACGGAAGTCGACCGTCATTCTCCAGGTCACTCCATCTGCTTTCAGAACTGGCCACAATGGGGCGTTGCAGATGGACTGCATCGGGAGTATGACGTCCCACTCAAGGAGTCCTTCTATAGTCTTGGCTATCCCTGCCTCAGCTTCTGCTGGGTACTTGTACTGTCGTTGGGGAGGGGGGTCCTTTCCTTCAATCAGGACGCAGGCGCCCTTCACTATTCCACACTCGGCCTTGTCTGTCACCCACACTTCGGGAAAGTCCTGAACCCAGGGGTCTCCTGTGATGGGGGCGAGAGGAAGGGGGGCCTTGAGGGCTGCGCATCGATGGACTGCATTAACAAAGTCTGGGCCTCCCGGGATGCGCCACAGGAGCCCGTTCGCTAAGTCAATGGTCAGTCCCTCGGCACGGAAAAATGGCATGCCCAAAAGTCCATCGTCTTCTCCCCGGTTTGCGCATGCCGAAATCCGGGTGGCCAGGTTCCCAACGGAGAGGGGGATATCCTGCCAGACCGGGGATTCCTGCGTGCCGCCTCCAAAACCGGCGAGCTGCATGGTTGTGGGGGTCTGAGTTCCCTTTGTGACTAAGGTGGGCCGGAGTATATTAAGTGAGGCTCCGGTATCTATGAGGAGGGTGGCAGGCTTCTTCTTTTCCCCGGGAGTCCCGATCCCTGCCTTCACTGTCGGTCTCCCCCATGTGTCCGGCTTTAGTTTGGCAACTATGCCCACGGAGGGAGACTGGGACTCGGGGCAACCCTATTCTGATCCTGCACTCTGGTCGGTGGAAGCGGCGCTTCCTCTAAAGGGGTTGTTGGGGCTCGGGCGTTCTCGAACCGCAGCTATCGGGGGACTCGAGAAGGGAGGGTCTGGCGGCAAAGGGGGCGCCGACGGGGGTACTGGGGGCTGCTGCTGGTCTTCCCACTCCATGATCGCCTTCATTAGAACGGACGTGGGCTTTCCGTCGAAGAGCTCCATGTTCGCTCCAATGTTTTTGAGGCGCATCCAAAGTTCCCAACGGAGGGAGTCCCTGGACTGGGGCGTGCTGCCGCGGTCCCTTTAGCCCTCGTGGTCGCCCTGTGATGCTCCCCAAGCATTAGACTGATCTGGAGGCGGGTAGACCTGATGGTGGTACGGGTGCGATGCTCGCGAGTGAGAAGGGGCTATGGGTGCATCCTGTAGTCGGGGCTCGTGGGGTCCTTGCTGGGAGGAGGAACTGTAACTCGGGGCGGGCGCAAAGGAGACTCCTGGGCGGTAGTCCCTCGGTCCCCTTCCCCGGTTAAAGCTACTGCTCCTTCCCCTCAGGATTCCTCCCCTTGCCTCCGGATACGGGCTGCGTCCCTGTGGTCGGTATTGAGAGTGGGGGCCATGATTGGCATAGGTGACTGCACTTATCGGCTCGCTCTCCTTCCTACGAGAGGCCGGGGGCTTCACATGGCGGATGGCGCCGGTTTCTCGCAACAGGCCAGCAATGCTTCTGATGCGAGCCTCCAGGTCTCCCCATGAGATGCTCCCGGGCTCCACTCCTGCCAGTGCTAGGCGGGTGGTACTATTGAGTCCATCTAAGACTGCTCTCCTGAATTCTAACTCGTCAAAGTCGGGTACATCGCTGGCATCCAGGTCCACTTCGTCTGCTAGCTCAGCAAGAAGCTGTTTCCTAGCTAAATATGCCTCTGGGTCCTCTCCGGGTTTCTGGGACTCCGCAATGTACAGGGCTTTCAAGCTTTTAGTGGGCCACAGGAATGCACAAATTTCCTTAATTGCTCCGTACTGACTGCGGGTGGCTAGCCTTCGGTTAGAGATATAGGCGTTCAGGGCCGAGACTATTTCAGGGGCAGCGCATTGGCGGGCCAGCTGGGCCACATCGGAACCACTAGCGGAGGGCTGGGAGGTGGTCACATGGGTGAACCACTGGATGGCCGTGTCTCGGTTTAGGGGTCCCATACGGTCTGCTATGGCTTGGAGCTCATCAGGCCTCCAATTGCGGGTTTCCTTAACGACCCGGTCTGTTTTTCTGCCATCCTCGTCCATGGATACTATTTCCTTGGTGGCTATCGGGTGGAGGGGCTGTGGGGCTTCCTCGGGTTGGGGCGATTGAGATGCCCAGCTATCCTTACTATCTTCTGGGAGGGCCAAGAGGGCTGAGGGGTGCACGGCGGAAATTACGGCCTGTTGCATCCCCAAGTGTCGCTTTAGGGCCTCTAGCTCCCTCTTACAAGCTGAATGGTCCGCGGCTGTGGTTTTAGACTGGTTGTGGTCCGCCATGAACCGGGCGGCATGGGTGAGCTTAGTAATCTCTTCTTGTCCCTCCGTTAATGCGTGCTCAGCCATATCGGCACGAGCGGTGGCCGCCTCAGCCTTGTGCTGAGCGTCCTGGAGGGCAGCAGTTAGTCCTTGCTTCTCTAACATGAAGTTAACGCGTTCTGAACGCCACTCGGCTGCTTTTTCCTCATGTTCCTTCTTTTCTCTCCTTAGCTTTTCTATCTCCTGTTCCTGTTCTTCCTGAGCTACTTGTAGCTTATTAATTAGGGACACGCTGTCCTGTAGGGCGGTGAAAAGTGCCCAGGCTCCGTATCTGTCCTTCTTACTTGACCTAGGTTTCTCCTTCTCGCAAAAATCCTGGAAGGCGCTTCTAACTATTTGGAGCGGGTCGGGTCCCTTGAAGGAACCGGCTTCCCAAGGGCAATCTCCCTTCTTCACTAGCCACTTCTCCAGGCAGGGCACGGTGGGGTTTGCCCGGTACATTTTTCCTTTTTGTTTAAGGCTGATCTCGGGGGAGGTTAAAGAGTAGATCAGCGGCACCAGGGGTGGGGCGATTAAAGCTGCTCAAGGGTTTTAACAACTTCTTCCTCTCTATGTCCCTTTTGGGAGGTTTATCCTTCCCTCAGGTCCTCAAGGGTTTTTACCAGGGGGTTTTAAGGTTCTACTTTTAGGGTTTACAGGGTATTTTAAGGGTCCTATACTCGGTTCTTCTCCACTGGGGGAGAAGGAAAATTCCTATTCCCGTTTCAAGCTTGCCTACAAGCCACGGGACCAGGAAAAGTTTACTGGCTCAGAGGGTGCTCTCAAGCTCTCTAAGCCCAAGAACCAAAAACGCTCAGTGCTTCCAAGCCTCTGCTCAGAAGCTAAAGCTCAGGGGTCTCCCAAGCCTCTGCGCTCAGAAAACCAAAAAGTGTTCCCAAGCCTCTGCCCGGAAACTGCAACTAAGGGGTCTCCTAAGCCTCTGCTCAGGCAACCAGAAATGCTCCCAAGCCTCTGCTCAGGAACTGAAGTGCTTCCAAGCCTCTGCTCAGAAGCCAACAATGCTCTCAAGCTCTCTGCCCAAGAACTAAACTCAAAGTGTCCCCAGGCCTCGTGCTCAGAGACAAACGGTTAAACTGTCTCCAAGCCTCGACCAAAAGACTGAAAGCGCTTAAGGACTGCCTCTGCAAGTCCCTAAGCAAAATTGCTCAGGAGTAAAGCTTACTGTACCCCCAAGCGAGGTGAGCTCAAGAGTTCTAACAACTCCCAAGCAAAAAGTGTGCCCAAGAGTCCCACTGACTCCCAAGCGAGGTGCGCCCACGAGTCCGACTTAAAACTCGCAAGCGGAAAGGCGCCCAAGAGTCTAACTTAAAACTCTTAAGCACGGTGCGGCTGGCTGCCGCGGGGCTTCAGGAACCTGGCTTTAGATTCCCAAAGCTAAACTGACTGAACGAACGGACTAACAATCCCTTCACGTTTCCTCCGGAGCGGGGATTGAAGCCTAAGTGCTGGCAGGAACGGGGTTTGGACGGGCTTAGGAGAGACGGGGGAGGGCGGAAGAGAGTTTTATATGTGCTGCTTCAGGATATATATATCTATAGAGCCTACTTCTGGGATCCCACCCACATAGACGCGTTTAGGCGGCCCGGAAGGTGGCCAGGAACTTCACCAGTTCAGAGGTCCTCACCCACAGTACACCGGTTATAACGGCTGGAGGGCCTCGCGGTGCACCACAAAAGGCAAGTAGTCCAAAGCTGGCTGAAGGAGGAAATGGGGGAAAAGCCAACCCACAAGATAGAAATGCTCACTAGAGCCACACACATTCACACTTTTAATTCCCTGAGCTAAATTGCGCTCTTTACACTGAGGTCTGGAAAATTTTCCTCTAAGTCAGTTCGCTGAAGACACGCGTGTCGACTCACGTGCGTTCACACGAACTGGGTTATGCCCGCATTCTCCACCAGTAAACTGTTACCAGAACTGCTTTTTATTATAAGGGGGAAATTAGCTTTAGCAGTCTGTAACTTAAATTTAGCGCGGATCTTAACCTATGTTTACGGAGGTCCTGATTCCAGACACTCTAGTGAAAAAGAGGCAGACAACGAGTCAGGTCCAAACACGTGTATTGAGTGTAGCGTAAGCCTAGCTTGCACAATTATACAGAGAACACACAAGACCTAAGAAATACAGGGTATGAAATACAGAGACGTTCGCATTAGCTGGTTCCCAACGATGGTAAGGGAAATACTCACAATCCTGGAGCGAAGCAGAGACACGACAGCGAGGGTGGCCCAATGCCAGCACTGGGACCACAGACGGACAGCAAGGAGGTCTGGATAGGGAATGGCCGAGGCACCGAGTGGTCTGAGAGACCAGCTTAAATACCCCAAAACGTACCCTGGGGCTGGTGCTGTACTTGGTGGTTCTCACAGTTTAAAACAAAGGGTCTAATGGGCTACTGAATGGCTTGGATGGGCCACTTTGGTAATCAGATTGTGATAAGTGACACCTCAGGAAGAGGGGACAAAAGAGGGAGGGGGAAATCCAAGTGGGCTGAAAGGATGTTCCAGCGGACAGGGCTTGTCCTGATGTCATCAGCTCTGGAATGCGGAGGTTTCTTTGAGATGCATTCTCTAAGTGCTTGGGATGGTCGGCACTTAGTTCCTTCTCCGGGGCGGCTCCTAAGATATGCAGAGCGGGGCGAGGGGCTCTCACTGCGGACGTGGTGTGCCCGCTTCGCCGAAATGGCTTCCCAAAGCAGTCTTCTTCCCAGGGTCTTCTGGCTGCCTGAGAACATGGATGCCGGCTGGGCATAGCTGGGGCTGGATAGCAGGCTGCCCGGTAGCGAGGGCAAGCTCGGGGGCCGGCTCGCGGGAGGCTCCAGGCGGGAACTGACCAGGGAGCGCCTAGCCAGGCTCGCTGGAGGTTTCCCCGGCAGGCGCCCGGCTGCTAGCAGCGGCTTGGGCCCATATGAGGCAGGCTTCCATGGAGGCAGGGGGAACAGTACTTTAAAACACAGTCCAAAGCAGGGAACAGGCACGGTCCGTGGCAGATGGCAATGCAGGCACGGGGAACACAGTCCAAACACACACTGGGAAGTCCAGATACAGGTTAGGGCAGGGTTGCCCAGAAAGAGAGTCCTTTGTGCAGTTATCCAAACATGGAGTCAGTAAACTACACAGTCTATTACAGCAGCAGGGTAATTGACACGCAGGCAGGAAACTGACACGTGTATCAGAACACACACGTGCAAAGCAGTCTTTGTGTAGCAGCAGCGAAACAGCAATGCAGGAAACTTTAACACAGTTCATAGCAGGCTTTAAAGCAGGGGAGGGGGCCTACTTGGCAACAGTGTGGGGGGGGTGAGTGTTACTAATGATTAAAAACAAACAAGAAGGAGGATCTGTTCTCCATCTGGAGTCTAGCAACTTCTTGCACTACTTTCAGTGATAGATCAAGGGGAAAAACTGGTGTGAATGGCTGTGCTGTAATTATCTCTATTTGCTAGGGGCAATCCTACTTTTCTGTTAACTGTCCCTTATAAATAATTGTCTCTATTTTGTACTCTTTTAAACTTTTTGGGATTCTCCATTAAAGTTTTATTAGTATGAATTGCTTGAGTCTTCATTATCTAGGTTCCTCCCCAAGATCTTTAGAAGGTAACTCTCTTATGAAATAGATCCAGAGGAGTTAGCTGTGTTAGTCTGTAGCAAAATATTAAAGAGTCCAGTAGCACCTTTAAGACTAACCAACTTTATTGTAGCATAAGCTTTCGAGAGCCACAGCTCTCTTCGTCAGATGCATGGAGGGTATGAAGAAACTGGCCAGAGATATATAGGTGGTGAGGGGAGGGGGTAGAGGGTGCAGGGAGTGAGGGTCATGTAAATGTAAATAAGTTACAAGAAGTCATGAAAGAGGTGGAATGCACAATCCAGGCTGGGTGTGACCCCTCCCCTCCATGGTAGAATCTGAATAGACTGCCTGAAATCAGTTACTTTTTGGTAATAAGATAACCATTCATAGTCTCAATTCAATCCAAGTCTGACTGAGTCAAATTTACACATGAATTCCAATTCAGCAGCTTCTCGTTGGATTTTGTTTTTGAAATATTTCTGTTAAACTATGGTGACCTTTAAGTCCTCGATGGAATGTCCTGGTAGATTGAAGTGTTCTCCCACTGGTTTCTGGATGTTGCCATTTTTAATGTCAGATTTGTGTCCATGTATTCTTTTGTGCAGAGGTTGGCTGGTTTGTCCAATGTACAGAGCAGATGGACATTGTTGGCACATGAGGGCATATATTATGTTGGAGGATGAGCAGCTGTAAGAGTCAGAGATAGTGTAGTTGACACCACTGAGTCCTGTAATCATATTTCTGGGTAGATATGAGGGCAGAGTTGGCATCTGGGTCTGTTTCAGGGTCTGGTACCTGTGTTGGTGACTCTGTTACCCGATTCATAGTTGTTTGTGAGAAATCGTTTAAGGTTGGGGGGCTGTCTGTAGGCAAGGAGAGGTCTTCTACCCAGGGCTTGTGAGAGAGGGGCATAGTTTTCCAGGATGGGCCATAGCTCACTGATGATATGTTGGATGGGTTTGAGCTGGGAGCTATAGGTGACAACTAGTGGTGTTCTGTTGTTAGTTCCTTTTGGTTTGTCCTGGAGGAGGCTGTTTCTGGGTACTAGTCTGGCCCAGAAATATAGAAAACTCATTTGAACATTCAGAAATATGTCGTTGGGGGAACAGGGATTGGGCTATGATTATTACTGTGAGATTAGGATGTCAACCTTTTCATCTATGAATCCTAGAACTTATATCATGATGTACTGATTATCTATAGAATTCTAAACTTGTGAACATATTTAAAGAAAGAGATGTTTTATGAGAATTGTATTGAATCTAATAAAATGGCTCAAATGCCTCAAATTTGTTTTTATTGAGCTTGAGAAAGAAAATTTTAGATCTGCAGCTCTCCTCTATAAAGAATAATTGAATACCAGTATAAAATATTTACAGATACACTTGTATGTCTGTTATCCTACTGGTGAAGATAACCACATTAGCTGGCAAAAATAAGTAATTGTAAAAGCTTTCAGAAAATATCACTGTAATGAGTGAGAATATCAGGATAATGTAGTACATTACATGAATGGATTTCTTTGGTGCAGACTATAGACTCCATTAGAGATCACCTTTCTCTTCAGATTCATGCCATTTACATTTCAAAAATGGCTATTGGGCCTTGTTTGCAAGAATTTGTTGGTTAACAAGAGGTAATTTTAGTGATAGGATTGGAATAGATATTCTCTCTCAGCTATCAGTTTCATATTATAAACCAATTTGTATCATAATGCCTCTGAATAATATAAAACTCTCATTAATTTCAGCTGCTAAAACTACAATAGCTGTGCAAGTATAATGTTCAGTGTCAAGAAAGCTGATTGTGCTATATTTGAAAAGGTGTGTTTGCATATAGTGTCTATCTCTGTCTAGGAGTTCTTTGAATGGGAAGCTACTGAAACTGGGTTCCAGCAAATGCCAGTATAATTGTGGCTGGAATCATTCTCTTCAAAGACACTTAATACATGTCGCTGAAGAGTCATTGTGCAGCAAAGTCTGAGTATGTCTATGAACTCTGACAACATACTTTATCTAAACTCTCCTTAGTGAAATTGTTTTTGCCATTTTATATAATATATATCATATATATATATATATATATATATATATATTATAGAATATATAACTGTCCTGAAGCACCACTGCCAACATACCCTGTTTGCTACTATTGAGGATATGTTTGATTCGGAGGTTTGAATTGTACAAAACCTTCACTGTTAGTTTTAAAAAGGTTTTCTCTCTCTCTTAGCAGTGAATTCAAGCTTTAGAGATGCTAATGCATGGCCAAAGACAATGAAATGGCCAGCTTACACCTCCTTCCAGAAGTTGATACCTAGCATGGAAGAGAGATTTGGGAGATTAAGATGCAAGAAAGTCTTTTCCTTGAGGCTTCAGGAAAAGCTTCTTTGACCTATGGGGATGGGGAAACAGAGATAATAAGACCCTTCAGCATAGAGGGTAAGTTATCTTTGGCTAATTCCATCTAGGCAGAGGGAGCGCTCACACCTGGGCTAATGGTGAAGGCAGCCATTGCCATGTGGAGGGCTGCAGGACTGAACAAAGACTCCAAGGAAAACTTTGCTGGGTACAAAATAAAATTTCCCTAGTAGAAAATCAGAAGTTGACTCTCAGCTGATCCCTTATCAGCTGGAAGCTGGCTTCTGATTGCTTCAAATAGCATGTTCTTGTGAATAGACATGGGCACGAACTGCATTATGAACCAAAAAACCCACGAACCACCTGATTGTCTGTTCACGAACCAGTGGTTCGTGAGGGTCCATGGCCAACGAACCAGCATTTGTTGGAAGCCCAGTTTGTTGCATTCACCTGCTGTTCATGAAGCCAGACAGTCAGGCACCATCAATCAATTCCCTTGGAAACGGAGCTGGGGGAATGCCTGAAATCTATCTGCACTCCTTCTGTCGCCCTGGAAACCCAAATCGAAGCCCAGCTTACCTTGATTGGCAGGTCTTCCTTCCAACCATGGAGCAACAAATTGGTTACAGTTGGTTACATGGGAGAAGACACCAGGGGGAGGGAGGGGGAGGGGGGTGTTCTGTAGCCATGGGCACTCCAATTTCACCCCTGCAAATCTTGATAGGCAGTTCTGATGGCCAACACCTTGTACGCTGGGCCAACGCCGACTGGTGGCTCTAATTGTATCGAATGGGAGTTTCCTAGGGGCATCAGATTGGAGAGGGTATAACTCCAAGATCCCTATTGCAATCTTGACCAACCTTGGGTGCTGGCTGGAGGAGAGCCTGCTAAACACTCCCTGGAAATATGGTCTTTCTAAGTCCAACGGGGGCCGTTCTAATGCCCATGAACCACAAACCTCGAACTGGTTCATCAGCGGGAAATGTTCGTTGTGGTTCGCTGGTTCGAGTTTGTCATCAGCACCAAACCATGAACCACTGGTTCATTAAATTTTTTTGGTTCGTGCCCATGTCTACTTGTGAATACACTTGAACTGGCTGAGAACAGCTGAACAACTGGTTGGTATTTTTTATTTATTTGAAACATTTCTATGCCACCTTTCCAGCCAGATAGAGTCCCCCAAGGCTTTAAACATACAGCAGCATTTAAAATAATATATAAAATTCTTCACCCACTGGTAGAAGACAATGATAGAAGAAGACAGATGAATCTTCCTGTGGAGGGAGTTCCAAAGTTTTGGTGCCATTGACTAAGAAGGTCCTTTCTCAGGTTGCCACACGTCTAGCCTCAGATGGTGGGGGCACCTGAAGCAGGACCTATGAAGCATATGGGATTGAACTGGTAGATTCATATGGGAGAAGGCAGTCCTTAAGGGATGCTGGCCCCAAGCTGTATAGGGCTTTAACAAGATGCCTGATCACTACTGGCAATCCGGCCATCCCAGCCAGTGGCTACAGCCACTTAGGCTGGTGGCCGTTATTTGCCTCCTCGGAAGGAGGAAGGCAAACAGTGCACCTGGCATCCGGGGTTTCAGCACAGGGGCGGAGACTGTAGCCTTAACAGGCTTCTCCGCCGCTTGCTGCCTCAGTTGCGCCTCGTGCTCAGCCCACCCACCTCTCCCTATTGCAGTGCAGGATTAGCTGGTCACCTTTTGGGGCCAGGTAGGAATTTTTTTCTCTCCTTTTCCCTGATTGGCACATGGGAGTGGAGTTTTTTCTCCTACCTTGCACTGTGAGAAGATGGAGGTAATTGGCCTGGTGGGTCTGAGATAATTCCCGGGTGGCAGGATTTAAGTTAGGGGAAAACTTGAGCGGGCCGGTGAGCACCCTTGGCACCTCCCCATTGGTGGGGAATTGGGGTCTGTCAGGAGCGGCTGGCTGCTGTATGGCCCAGTTGCGAGGACAGATGCTCTGGGTGAGGAACCCCTGGACAAGCCAGTCTCCCCCCACTGCTGTACGGCTGGGTGGGGGAGTTTTACAGGGGTGAACCACTCCACCTGGCCAGGCTGGGTCCCAGCCATTCAATGGATGGCTCGCACACGGGGCAGCGGGTGACTTGCCCAGACAGGTCGGGGCAGGGTCCAGGTAGTGACCCCAGGGCCCGACCTGTACCACTAGTTAGGCCCTTGCCGTAGTTGATGTTTAACTGTTGAAATGTTAATAAAGCAGCCCATTTTTATAACCCAAATACTGTGTCTGCCTTTCATTTCGACTGAGGTGGCAAGTGGGCAGTTGTTTGAGCATCTTTAATTCAGACTGTACAGCCTGTGTGTCTGAATGGGGCCATCATCATGTGTTTGGTGTTGATGTGGAGCTCTTAAGTCAGGCTCAAAAAGATCTGTTGCCATACAAAGTTTGTTAGTGATGACTGGTGGAATTTCTAACTTTTGGCCAGCAGATTCCTGTGCAGTATCACAAACTGCTTTTGAAATTTCCTCACTTTCAAAAGAGGTTTGTTATAACTCATGAACGGATGCTATTTGAGAAACCCAAGAGCAGACTTCTTAGGGATGTGTAGAACTAGTCATGTGTTTTTTTTGGGGGGGGGGGGGACCAGACCTTTCTATTCTCTCTCATAACCCACTCCTTACTTAGACACCAGTTGCCACTACATTTAATCAATTCTCTTTTCTCATCAGATTTCTAAAGATGAGTGACCCATGTGGTAGACAAGATACTGACGTCTAGGTGCAATTATAGGGTACAAAATAATTACTATCAGAAGTGGAAGTAATTGATCCCTTTTGATAAGCATCTTTGGATATGGATAGATCACTTTATATTCTAGGGCAGCCAACCTGACATTTTCCATTAGCTTTACTTTTGCTTTAAAATTAAACTAGAATGTCAGAGATAGAAGAAGGGGCATCCATCCTTCTGAAGCCCAGGGTAAATATTATCCTACTTACTTGTTTTCTTTCGGCTTCATATTTTATAAAGGAATCTAAGGATCTGGTGTTTGAAAAGGGAGAATTTGTGCAGTGCTAAATAATTGGTACAATTCTGGTAGCAAACCAGATACAGAGGAAAACTTGGAGGAGGTTGTGGTGAAAGAAATCACAGGAGGTTGAGATGTAGCTTGAAAAAGCTACGACTGAAACTGGCCATTTTTATTTGTGTTCAGTATCAGTCCATGTGACTGCTGAGATTTAGAAAGAGACAAGGAAGTGTGACTAGTCCAACAGAGGCAATCGGCTTTCTTTTTCCTTAAAGGAGAGGGTAAAGCAAACTGCTGCAGGCAAGAAACTGGAGTGAGGGTCTATGGAAGAGAGCTCCTACAGTGCATGGCTGTGCATCTCTGTTTAATTTTCACATGTGAGGATCACACTAAATGAAGTTGTAGGATGACAAAAACTCATGCTGGCAAATCCCATTTTAGAGGGTAGAATGTATTGCTTTTCTGTGAGAAAAGAAACATCAAAATGTCTGTTTACTGAGGAAACGTTAATGGAAGAATGTATACAGAAAAGTCTGCAATCAGCAGGACTCCTCTTGCTGTAGTGTGTTAGGTACACACTGTCAGTGTGTGTTATTGCATGTCGCATTACACTTGATAAAATGTGACAGGACAGTAAAATGGAATGCAAAGAATATTAAAATCACATATAGTCAAAAGCAATCTCTTGTCATAGCTCTCTCTGATAGTTTCAAGAAGCATTGAACTTGAATGCTGGTGGATGCTTTGATAATCGAAACTGAAATCACCTGCCTGAGGTATCCATCAAGACCAGCAATCATCTTAGAAATCTTTAATGACATACTGTTTTCTCTCAGAAACATTCTGTATGTTGCATTTTGTGAAACCAAATGCATTTTCCATAGGCCTGAATCTATGAGAATGTTTCTTCAGAAAGAATGATTTCCACACATGGAGTGTGACTTTGAGCAAAAAGTCATGTTACAAGTTATAGAAGAACGAGTGAGTGCATGATTCAACTTGTAGTCCTCAATTCACGTGCAGGCTGTCTTTCGGTCAGTGATCTGCATTACAAGGTATGGAATCAGAGGTGGGAGTAAAAGTGAATATTTGAACAGTAAACGGAAAGGTTTATTTTCTAAGATTAATTACACTGGAACAAAGAAAGGCAGAGCCAGAGTTATTTCTTTAAAGAAAATTTTACACAACTATTTGCATCAATTAAAGACTGCATTATCATTGGGAGGGATAAATGAAAATCCCAGATGCTTCACAATCCAAAATTACTTTTTGAAACAGTACAACAGTCTAATTTGCTAAATCTGAGTAAAAAACTATATAGGGGCTGTCAAGAAACTGACTTGTCCCAGTTTCTTGGTTCAGTTCAGGCTTTAGGTCTGACAGAAGCCTGTAAAGTCATCATGACTCTGCAGTTTCAAAGCTGGGATTGAACTGTGCAGGTACAATGAGGTCATAGCTTCAAGGTCTTGTTCCTACATTGCATAAGAACTTTGGGTGAGAGTACATATACTGTCCTTGATTGGCTAATTGGGATCAGGCCAGTTGCAACAGTTTTGTAGAAAACAAGTGTCCTCATTCTCGCTTGCACCTTGTCCTTCCTAGACCCTTATTGCTTTTGGACTCTGGTTGCTAAAGGGTTGCCTGCTACTTGTTTTTGTGCTCTGGACCTGCTCACTTGGATTGATGCCAGCCCAGGATTTCTGTTTCTGGATTGTGAGACTTTGGAACCTTTGATTGGACTTTTTTGATTTAGCCTGAAAAATAACCTCAGTCTGGAAGACTCAAAGTCTGTTTAAGTGTGTTAGTCTAGTTATCTAGTGTTTATTGTTTTCCTCTCTGTTGCATAGTTGTATATCTGTCCCCATCTGAACTTTCATTAATAAACTTTTGGATTTTAACCTTGTGTGCTTTTGGGGAATTTGCAAATGTCAATCTGAATCCAGTACTTTCGCCCATTTTGGTCACAGCTACCAAAATAGTTAGTGGAGTTCAATCTGCAAAGTGAGTTACCTTGCAAGATTGACTTCCTGTTTAAAACCTGTTAGGACTGGGAACTTGCCTCTCTGTTCCACAGCTGAAAGTTTAGCCAAGAGGCTAGTGGCAGGCAGCTCATTACCCTGGAAGTGAGGACTTACTCACTTACTGAGAGCCTGTTCGGTGTAGTGGTTAAGAGTGCAGGACTTTAATCTGGAGAGCCAGGTTTGATTCCCCACTCCTTCACTTGAAGCCAGCTGGGTGACCTTGGGCTAGTCACAGTTCTATGGAGCTCTCTCAGCCCCACCCACCTCACAGGGTGTTTTGTTCTAGAGATAATGGTAGCATACTTTGTAAACTGCTCTGAGTGGGCATTAAGTTGTCCTGAAGGGTGGTATATAAATCGAATGTTGTTGTTGTTATTATTATTATTATTATTATTATTATTACTACTACTACTACTACTCCCAGTTTTGAGTGGACCTCCCACTCAGGGAGGCTTCTGAATACAGCCATCTGTGACAGGGGCAAGAATTAAATGCATTTTGTTGAACCGTGGATAAGCAAACCATTATAATAAAAAAAAAGAGTTTAAAAATTGCAATGTCTAAAATCTGGAATTCTATTGGGTATCACTGAAAAAGATATGAATGAGATGGCTTTGGTGCCACTGAAAAACCTCCTCATGAATGAAGGTAAACAAGTGCTAGGGGAGAAGGGGGGTTACAAAGAGGGTCAGGATCTCTTGGAGAAAGGAGAAGTTGCACCTGGTGACCATGTCATGTATGCCAGCATACCTGCCATGACCGTATTCTGCATTTTATAATGGTCAATGCTGATTTGTACTGTTTGCTGGAATTATATGCTATATCTCTGTGTGATCATCTGAGAGTATCTTAATGGCTGATATTAATTGCAGGAGAGCCAGTGGGCCCCTCCATTATCTGTTGAAAATATGTCCTTTCACTTTTCTAGCGAGTGTCCTTGAGGAGAGCTGCTAGCAGCTAACACTGTTTTCAACTGTGTTCATGTACATATTAAGAGTAAATGGAAGTGTGGGTGTGCGAGTGAGTGCGTGGAACTTTCATAGAATGGAGGACATGTGAAATTAGGTACACATGTGCATCCTCACATAACTTGTAACATGTATTTCTGCTCTTTCTAATCTCCCCTCTTCTGCTGCAGCTCAAAATACTTTTGGGCTGCAGTGAGAGGGGAGAAGGCAAAAAAGTCATTCTCAATGCATAGAAGTCTTTCTGTGGAATCACCTTTATGAATCCAAGCTAACAAGAGTTCTGATATCTCTGACCTAATGGCAAAGCACTACTGTCCCTCTTCTTTGAGTATTTAGAGTCAATAAGTGACTGACTTGGACTTTGAACCAAATCATAGTTTACCGTTAGTAAAACTAATATACAATCTTTTTTTGAAGGGAAAGCCCAATCCTTAGTTTGCTGGTTCAAATGTAAAAACAATCTATGGTTTGCATTCAAGAGAAAGTTGGTAACTGATCCCAAGTTCATGTGGGGATGAGAGAGCATGTTAGAAGAAGGCTCATTCATGTGAACACCCAAATATGGTTTGGCAGTAAATCTGTACTATTTCTCCCCGCCCCCCCCCCAGAGGTTTCTACTCATGCATGCAAACTGTCTAGTACTTGAGATAATATTATTGTGTACTCTAGTGCAAAAGGGTTTAAAATTCCTTGTGATGTTAAGGTGTCAGCTGAGCCTGCTTGCCATATTTGTGGCCGGGAAGAAATATTTACACCAATTAAATAATTGTATCTCATAGAAAATGGCTCACTACCAGCTGCTTTGTTCTGCATTTATTCTATCTATTGCCTGTAAATAGGAATCCTTTGCATAATTATGAGTATTTTAGGCACTCACAAAAGAATGAAAATAGCTATTTTATTTTATTTTGGAGTCTGGGCAGAATAATGGAATATATACCACATATAACCATAAAGTTTCCATTCCCCTAATGACCAGTTTCCAATCAAAGAGGCAGATGAGAGTTTGTAGTTGGGAATTAAACACATAAGGTAGAATAGAATTCCCGTTTCTAATGCTTTGAAAAAAAATTGATTGCATGTTCTGTCAGGATAAAGTAATCAGATTTGGAGCCATTTCTACATAACAATCACATCCGCCAGCAATCCCACCGGCATGTGTCATTTCTATTGTTTCATTGTTCTAGCCACACTCTAGTTGATGCTCCAGACCAAGACCCATATTTATATTTATGCATATTTATATATGCATATATTGTTTGTTTTGCTTCTGATTTTTTAAAATACTGAATATGCTGAGATATGTTGGAGCACAATGTAAGATTGTATGTTTACCTTTGCTGTTCTCAGAATTTGTTTTTCAGCTACCTGATCTTCTAAACTGGAACTAGAGTATTAGAGGAGACATTAAACCATAGTATTCAATGAAATCTTTGGTTTTCCAATCTACAAATTAATTTGAAAACATGAAAGGCTGCTGCCAGCTTTAGAAAGGAATTGTGAACAAATAAAGGTACCTAGGACTAATACTTTGGAAACATCCCCAAGGTGCTTTTCCATCCACGATGCAGGAAACATTTGGACATGTGTGCATGGAGGGAAAAGCATAAGTGAACCATGTGTTTGATTCCCCAGCTTGCTCTTTCTGCCAAGGTATAGCAATGGTTGGGATGAGGAATATGCAACAATGATGCTTACTCTATGGGATCAATAAAGAATGCCATAAACCCTGGAAAAGAGTGATGACTGAGACAAATTTGACTGCAGCTTCAAGAGAGGATTTGCTTATGCAAAGCTGGGTGTTGGTTCTGTTTCAAAACACATGCTTTTGTAGATTCCCTTAGCCCTAAAAACTTTTTTCTAAAATTTGAACAAAAAAAGTTTCTAAGGCAAAGTTAAAGTGCCAGATGCCATCGTTTAAACTAAACCCCCTATAATTTCTCCTTCAGTCTTACTGAGGCCTCTTAAAACCCCAAAGTCTTTGTCAAATAGGTCTCTTGCCATAAGGAGATGCTTATTGTTCTAGCCTCTATTGCCAGTCAGCATTCCTTTTTGAAGTATAAATTGTGGCAGAATGGATGGCTAGGTCTTGAGTACTGGATGAGAGTTGAGAAGGAGAAGTTTCAGTAAGAGTAGCACATCTGTCCTATATTATTAGCCATAATAAGTTTTGTTTTTTTATGTTGAGGATGGTTTGAGTATTGGTGGAATGAACTGATGCTTTATATTTAGCTTTAGAATTGACTAGTTCCAGTGGTTTCTGGACATTGCAGATTACTTAGCATTGTTTTTAGCCATAAGAATGACTCAGTGTAAAGTATATAAATACTGTGGAATAAGTTTGCATTGCATTGTTGGCTTAGTTTTCACCCATTGTGAGTTGAGTCTGAAGTTAAATTACATGTTTGATCGTATTATTCATTGAATAGTTTTAGAATGCTTCCTGTGTAACACTCTTTAGGGTGGAAACATTTATTTGCATTTTAAAATTAGCATATTGAAAGATGAGCTTTACATAAATACTATGTAATTTCTATGAATGGCTGGGTAAAAATATAACTGCTATTGTTTTATGAAGCATTTTCAGCTCAAGTGAAATGTATTATGTAGGGCTATGTTTATGACAGACTTGTATGGATGGCTATAAATGGTTTTTGCAGGTAAATAAATGAAGAAGCAAAGTGGAGGCATATTATAATTGTGGAAACAATTTCTCATGCATATAGAACAAAGCCATGGAAATTACCCTTATTATATGCCAAGTAGATGACTTGTCAAACATTAACATAAAATGCTTTCTTGGTAAGTGATGGAGAATAAGTTTTGTGAAATTATAAACTTTTTTTATAGTCAGAGGAGAAGATAAAGGGAGAGACTTGTGCATGAATCCATAAAAGTCCAAAATAGGGCTGATGCAAATTAGGGCGCCCCTAACTGAGCATCCCTACAAAAAGCCCCTTCCTTTTAACAACTGTTTGTGGAAAATCAAAGGAGGTAGAAAATGTTTGACCCTGGTTGCTGCCGTTTAAGAGCAGCAATCCACTCTACAGACCAGTTGGGCTGCATGTATCACTGTGGAGGGCTTTTGTTGAAAGGGCAAAGCAAGTGGAGGATAAGATTGCTCTGCACATCACATTGTGGGATTCCTCCTGAGGCAGTCTTCAGTGTGAGGCCTGGCACACACTCTGGTGAAAGGAGGGAGAATACTGATTTTGCAGCAGAAGGTGATGTTTGCTGCTGCTGTTGTTAAATTTGAAGACGACCTTATGCACCTGAACAACTCCTTTTTCAGTGGAAAAAAAAACTATGAACGTTTGGCTTAGCCTCATTCAAAATGATAAACTTAAATTGGGTCTTCATGTCTGTCATCATAACTAATACAACACTTACTTGTTGAAGCAGTCTGGAGCATGAGAATGGTTGTCATCATATGGCTGATGTCCTGGTGCTTGCTGGCCCCTTTTGGAAATTGGAGCATTTTTGCATAGACCCGGGTGCCCATTAGCTCTTGGGGTGTTTGGGTTGCCATCTGACCCAGAAATTGGGCTGTCTTGTCTTGCTTGATGGATTAGAACTATAATGTTGGTTTCCTTCCTAAATCTGGCTGGGTTGTTGTGGGACTATCACAGGTTGCAGTGGAGAATCTCTATATTGGTACCTGAAAATTCTGTTATCAGAGTATGAACTGAATTTGGTGGTTGGTAATCTTTGTCTCTGGGATTAATGTTTTATTATGTTTGAATTGCCACTGGCTAGTTGTTTTGGATCATTGTTTAACCAGTAATGTTACTATTAATTGCAGATGTGAATTTGATTGTGTTATTTATGCTGTAATTAATTGGGGTTGTATTGGTATTTATATCTGATAATTAAGGGGGGGAAGGTAGAGTGAGTATTCTAAAACCCATAGTTGAGGTTTTAGATTGGGAATAGTTAGATGTATGTTAGATTATGGGATGGAGAACATGAAGGATGATGGATGTGACATCCATCATCTGGGGTGGGGCTAGGGATCCCAGTGCTCCATAATCAAGGGAGGTATGGCAGTAGGATGCAGGGTCAGAAAGGAAGGCCACAGAGATGTGGCAGGGCTCAGTATCCTTCTTGCATCTCATCCTGAGGCATGTTGGTTGTGGGGCTAGGAAGAGAAAGTGCCTCCGGCACTGCTATTGTGTAATGCCAGGTCCATTAATAATAAGACCAAAACACTGCAAGATTACTTTGCAGCACACAATGTGGACCTTGTATGCGTGACTGAGACCTGGATGAGGGATGGTGAAACAGTCACCTTGAAAGAACTTCCCCCCAGGATTCTTGGTCCTTCATCAGTCCCAGACAGATGGTTGGAGGGAGGGTGATGCTCACTCAAGCATCTTTCTCCTTCAGGCCACTCCCAACACCAAAGATCTCTGGCATTGTTGGCCTGCGTGAGTGCTGATGGAGTGGTGTACCGACTGCCTAGTGCACCAACAGCTACCCTGTTCAGCCTGTTGGAAGTGGTGGTGGGGTGGGCCTTGGAGCACCCTAGGCTGTTAGTCCTGGGTGACTTCAATGTCCACGTCGATGATGCCACCTCTTCACAGGTTTTGGACCTGGTGTCATCCATGGCAGCAGTGGGACTCTTCCAATTTGTTTCAGCTCCTACGTGTCAAACAGGCCACATGGTAGATTTGATCTTTGGGATGGGGATTCAGGTGGACCTTGATGCTGTTGAAGTGGTGTCATGGTCGGACCACTTTGTCCTGAAGGCTCATCTGGGAGCACCAGCCCCCCTCCCCCCCGCATAGGCAGTGAGCTAATTTATACTCGCCCGCGGAGATTAATGGATTCAATTGGTTTCCAGAATGCTCTGTGGGATCCGATGCCCCCTGGTGGTTCGTTACATGAGCTGGAGGGGGACTGGCATGACCATCTCTCTGGGACCATCGACGTAATTGCCCCCCATCACCCTCTCCATTTCCATATCAGATTAGCTCCCTGGTATTCAGAGCAGCTATGTTAGATGAAGTGAGAGCTGAGACGACTTGAGCAAGTGTGGTGGTGGAATTGGGACGAACTGACGAGATCATCCTATAGTGCATTTATGAAAGCCTATGAAGTGGTTGAAAAGTTGGCGAAGAAGGATTTCTATGCTGCCTCCATGGGATCTGCAAGCTCATGCCCAGCAAAAAAATTTCAAGAAATTTCAAGAAAATTTTTTTTCAAGAAATTTGGCTATTAGCTGTGAGGCTTTGGGGAGCTACTTTGCAGATAAAATCTTGTCCCTCCATTGTGATCTACCAGCCACTGTTGACAAAGTAAAGAAACTGGAAACCCCTTGGTCATCTTCTGGTCGATTTCAGGATAGCTTCACTTTGGTCTCCCAGGAGGACGTTGACACCATGACATGGACCCCTGCCCGTCATGGCTGGTAAAAGCCAGTGCAGATGGGTGGAGAACCCCACTGGAGGCGATTATTTATTTGTCTTTGAACTCTGGGGTTTTTCCTGGGGTGCTTAAGGAAGCCATGGTGAAACCTCTTCTGAAAAAACTGTTTCTGGACTGACCCGTCCAGTTACTGCCCAGTCTTGAACCTCCTGTTTCTGGATAAGGTGATTGAGCGGGCGGTGGTGGAGCGGCTGCAGCCTTTCCTGAAGGATTCCTCCATCCTGGATCCTTTCCAGTTCAGCTTCTACCTGGGCGATAGGATGGAGATAGTGTTGGTCACTCTCACAGACGAACTTCATAGGCACCTGGATTGTGGTGGGGTGGCACTGCTGGTTTTGTTAGATCTTTCAGCAGCATTCAACATGTTAGAATATGAACTGTTTACCCACCCCCTCGCTGTTGTGGAGATTTGAGGGACTGCCTTGCAGTGGCTTGTCTCTTTTCTCCATGGTCAGGAACAGAGGGTGGCACTTAGAGAGAGACTGTCTGCATGCCAACCATTGGTGTGCAGTGTCCCACAAGGGGCAATACTTTCTCCCTTGTTGTTCATTCTTTATATGCGCCCCCTCGCCCAGTTGGTACAGAGTTTCAAACTGGGCTGTCATCAATATGCAGACACCCAGTTGTATCTGTTGATGGATAGGTGGCCTGACTCTGCCCCAGATGTCCTGATGAGAGCTTTAGAGGCCATGTCTGGATGGGTGAAGCAGAGCCGGCTGAAACTGAATCCGGCGAAGACAGAGATCTTGTACTTGGGCCGTGGACTGCCAGATTTGGGAATCTGGCTCCTGATCGTTGATTGGGCACCACTTTTGCCCATTCAATCAGTCAGGAGTCTGGGACTGACGCTGGACTCTTCCTTATCAATGGAGGGCCAGGTCACAGCAGTTGCCTAGTTGGCATTCTTTCAACTTCAGCGGGCCAGGCAGCTTGTACTCTATCTGTCAGCCCATGACCTAACTACAGTGATCCATGCAATGGTAATCTCCAGATTAGACTACTGTAACTCACTCTACACAGGGCTTCCCTTGGGTCTGACTCAAAAATTACAGTGGGTCCAGAATGCGGCTGTGCATGTTCTGATCGGTGTACCATACAGGGCACATATTACCCCAATTTTACAGCAGCTGCACTGGCTCCCCATAGTTCCGGATCAGGTTCAAGGTTTTGGTTCTAACCTTTAAAACCCTAAATGGGCTGGGACCAACATGCCTGAGGGATCGCCTCTCCCTGTATGTACCCCGGAGAGCACTTAGATTGGTGGCAGTGTTTCCACTAATGTGAGCATGTGAGCAATTGCTCACAGATTTTGACTCCTCTGCTCACAGATTCTCAGCTGTAGCTCACACGTATTAACTCTCAGGTGGCCCCGCCCTCCCACTCAGCCGGCCCCAGCAGGCGGACCTAATAAGGATGGAGCAGGGATGGACCCTTGTCCTGCTTCTCTCCTTCCTTCCTGACTGTGGCTGGCTTAGCCCTCAGGGTGGAGCCAGAGAGCAATTCCAATTGCCGCCACCTCTCTAGCTGGGGAACAGAGGAGAGCTGAGCGATGGGGCTCAGCCTGACACTGCCTCATACTCAGAAAATGGAGACACAATATTTTTAGGATTTCTATCACTTTTTTTGTGACAAATGGTATTACTGAATTCCTGTGGAATCCATTAACTAGGCAGAAATCCCCATATTGTTATCAGGCAACCTGTTTCAAGGCCAGGCTTGTTGGCATGTTCCCAGATGCCACAAGCTTTGCTGTCTAAAATAATGACAGATACTGTGAGCCCTCCCTCCTTTTAGAAGAGAATGTGTCAGTTGCTGGGTACTGAATTTTTCACACAGGCATGTAGGACACAATGTGCATATGTCGTGCAATGCAGAATCATGGCAGCTACACATATATTTGGGTAGCATCTATGGAAAGATTGCTCAGAGCATTCTATGGGCTGAATCTTACATTCAGACAACAACCAGGTAGCTTATCATTCTTCTGTGCCCTTCTTGTAATTATAAGGAGTCTTTTAGCCTCTGCTAATCTTCTCATGGTTGGCAGCAGGGGAAAAAGAGGAATTATTGGACTCACTAGTGATGGATGAACCTCCCTCTGCTTGAATTGGCATGTTGAGCTTTCTCTATTAACAACTGAAACAAAATCACTTTTTTGCTATGTTATGAACTGATGGTAATGTTTTGACACATTCACTATCTTAAAACACCAATGGGAAATTGTTGTTTGGGGTGTGTGTGCAAGCAGGCAGCAATGAGTTACCAAAGTAGCCAATGCTCTTTTCCTTCCATACTTGGGCTGATCATAACTTAGCACACGGCTCTGGGCCTTATATTCAGCTGTGAGCAGATGGAGAGTAAATAAAGCTTCATTGAGATCACTTACACATTCTAGGGTAACCTTATTCATAAAGGCTGGCCAGACCTCATTGCATGCACAGGAAAGCTCATGAGGATGAAAAGTAGAACTCTGCTCTGGCCCGTTTCAGTTCCCTTCTTTGTAGGGCTGATGACATTACAGCATCTCTGGCCATTCTCTGCTCATTCTTCACCACTTTAATCCTTTCTCCTTAGCCTACAGAATGCAGTTGTGCCCACTTCTTGCTCAGCACCAGATTCTCTTATTGACATCTTTGTGGGCTTTCGAGGTTCCTCTCTGGTGTTTCAGGGTTTCCCCTTTACTTATCTCATGATGCTGGCTGGGAGGCAGGGGAAGCTTAACTACACAGAGTCGTTCGAGCACATCACATGTGTTATATTGGAGTGAAACAAGCTGTTCTAGGGCCAGAGTGTAGCATCTTTGATCTTCGGCCTATTTCTACTTTCATACATTTGCGCTAGCATTTTCTATTAGACATGGGCACGAACCAAAAAAAATTAATGAACGAGCGGTTCGTGGTTCGGTGCCGATGATCCCGAAGTTGCGAACCACTCATTCCATTGCCAAACCAGTTCACCATTCGTGGGGCTCAGAACGGCCCCCGTGGCACTTAGAGAGCCCATATTCCCTGGGAGTGTTTTGCAGGATCTCCTACAGCCATCACCCAAGTTTGGACAAGATTGCAAAAGGGATCTTGGAATTATACCCCCTCTAATCCAAGGCCCCCAGGAAACTCCCACAAAAATCCAAGCTCAATTATACTCTCAGTCTCTCTCCCCAAACGCTAGCAAGTGGCAAGCAAGAGCTCTGTCCCGCTCCACTGCTCGCTGAAAGTGAAGCCCAGCCGGGGAGCCCACAGCTATTTATAAGCACAGGTCCCATTGAGCAACGCAGAAGGTCTGTGTTTGGCCATCAGAGCTGCCTATCAGGGTTTGCAGGGATGAAATTAGAGTGCCCATGGCTGCAGAACACCCCCTTCCCCCTCCCTCCCCTGGGTGTCTTCTCCCAACTTGTAACTGCTTTGCAGCTCCGTGGTTGGAAGGAAGACCTGCCGATCAAGGTAAGCTGGGCTTCCATTTAGGTTTCCAGGGCGACAGAAGGAGCGCAGACAGAGTTCAGGCATTCCCCCAGCTCTGTTTCCAGGGGAATTTATTGCTGGCTCCTGACTGTCTGGCTTCCTGAACCGTGGCCGAACACACCAAACCAGGCCTCTCCCGAACGCTGGTTCATTGGCCGTGGAGAATCACGAACCGCCAGATTGTGATCGCGCGATCACCAATTTCGTGGTTTTTTGAAGTTCGGAATGCGGTTCGTGCCCATCTATATTCTCTATTTCTAAATATGGCTTAGGAAATTCCAGGCTAAAGTTGCTAAATACAGAGGTTAGTTCAGGAACAGTTGCAGAGTGCAAATTAGCTGTTTTCTTGGTCCTGCTGACTGGTGGTGGAGAGTGCCCTCAAGGCAGAGTCGACTTATAGTGACCTCGGTGGGGGTTTCATGGCAAGAGACTAACAGAAGTGGTTTGCCATTGCCTGCCTCTGCAACCCTGGTCTTCATTGAAGGTCTCCTATCCAATTACTAGCCAAGGCCGACTCTGCTTAGCTTGAGATCTGATGAGAGCAGGCTCACCTGGGCTATCCAGGTCAGGGCCCAGCTGACTTAGAAACAAGTAAATAAGCATTATCTATTAGCAACCAGTCTATATTCTGTGTTTCCCACGTTGTGTTTCTTGGTGTCCAAGAACCAAGCTAGAAGTGATGAATTACACTTGAATGGCAAGTGAACAGACTCGCATGTATTCTTCCCTGTTCACTTGTTCTCCACTTGTGCTCCACTTGCGCTCCTTGCAATTGTGTGGAGCGCAAGTGAACAGGAAGCAATACATGTGAGTCTGTTCACTTGCCATTCAAGTGTAATCACTTGTAGCTTGGCCCCAAGACAGTTATGAAACTGAAGTTGGTGCTGGGACTCAACTAAATTATCATATAAAAGGGCTTCCTGTCTGTTTCCAAACCAAATTCATGGTGCTGGTTTTAACTTTTGAAACACCTAAATGTTTTGGCTCCAAAATATTTTAAGTACTGCTTTCATCCATATCAGTCTCCTGAGTGCTGCGAGGAGTGGGGCTTCTACTTTCACTCCTGCACGATTTTTTCCTAGTGGAAATTGCTGAAGGGTCTCTATTTTTCTTTCCTTGAGTTCCATGTGACCTCAGTTATATGATCCCAGGACACAAGAAGCCCAAAGAAGGGGCAAACAGGCCCCCCACCTGGTTGATTCTATTAGGCAAATGGTGAAAGCAGAAGCCCCTCTCCCAACACTCTGAGCCACATTGAGTGATGGAGCCATTTTCAAGGTGATGAACATGTTACTCTGAGTTGGGTTGGGAGGACTCCCTGTTTTGGCAATTTGGTCAGCTTCTCTAAGAATTACATAGACTGCATATCTTACATTTTTATGTGGCCTTTCTGTCTTGCCATAAAGATCCGGACTGTGAACACAGTAGCAACTGATCCAAAGGGAAAGTTCTGTCACACCCTGTGTACCTGATGGTGTTTGACCACTGCCTTTTATGTGTGGTCTTATGGTTTAGATGTATCACAAGGATCATCATCACACCCTTAGGTGCTATTTCTCTATCAAGGTACCAGTGAGCCTATGAGGGATCATTAAGCAGGTCTTTCTTTGGGTGCTAGGAGGCTGTTAATCTACTCAAAACACTTTTGAGATTCTGACACTTCTACAATACTTGTTTTTCAGTTCAATAATTTTAAGTATCTTGGCACATAATGAAGTTTTCTGAATTTCCTCAACCTGCTAGGCCCATAACCAGTAAGGAGTCAAGAGTACATGGAGGGGGAGGGACTGTTGGGTGATCATGTCACTACCATGAAACTCAAGTATTTTGGATCCTTCCTGCCCACTGGACAAGCTTGGGCCTTTTGTCCCACCAATGTTTGGAGATTGAATGTAGTGCCTCTTGAATATTTGAGACCTGTGAATGGAAAATATAGTTTTAAAGCTGACACTTCTTAGGGACAAGTTAATTATCAGAGAAGCCAAACTTGGTAATTACCTAGTTTAGAATATAATGCTCAGATGAATTTCAAACTGAATGACTTTTTATCAAATTCTAAATTAACTTATAAAATGAGATTCTGACAATCTATAGAATGTGCTTTTAACATGAATATATTTTTTGTTTATGTCCTTGAAACTAATGACACCTCAGAACAGAACTCAATTTTGAATTGAGTTGAGGGAGTGGTCCATTGCTAGTGTTGATTGCTAAAAGCACATGGGGCAGGAAAGGAAAATCTAATTGTCAAGATGTAGATATTCCTTAACTATCACCATTTAACAAGGAATTGATTAGGTAATTAAGTTGGATACTCTGTTTGAAGAGAAGGGTGAAAAACAGCCCCTTGGGAACATTGGTTGTTTTCTGAATGACAACTAATTAGACTGCTTTCATGGAAATATTGGGATTGGTTTTAATTTTATATGTAGATGAGGTATCAAAAACATCAACATATATTTGAAAAGGTGCTTTTCTATGATGAAAATTGTGTCTTTCCCTTTGTGTTCTTCGTAAGGGCCTTTGAAATTTGAGATAGAGATATGAATTGGAAATGTCAGTTGAAAACTTAAATTCTACCCATTTCACAGGAACGTGAAATTGTTTGGAAACAATAGGATTTAAGTTAGTAGTGAAAAGTATTGGCTCTACCATTAGGCAAAGTGAGAAGATGCCTCAGGATGCACTTGAAGGGTCATTAGTAGACATGGGCACAAACCAAAAAAAATAAAGAACCTGTGGTTTGTGGTTCGGTGCCAGACACAAACCCAAACTCGCGAAACGCGACGAACATTTCCCACTGACGAACCTGTTCAGGGTTTGTGGTTAGTGGGGGTCAGAATGGCCCCCGTTGGAATTAGAGAGCCCATATTCACAGGGAGTGTTTAGCAGGCTCTCCTCCAGCGAGCATCCAAGTTTGGTCAAGATTGCAATAGGCATCTTGGAGTTATACCCTCTCCAATCTGAGGCCCCCAGGAAACTCCCGCTCGATACAATTAGAGCCACCAGTTGACGCTGGCCCAGTGTACAAGGGGTGTACTCGAAGGTGGGCTGCCTCCCCTCTAGGGGATGGGGTATGGCCCCAGGGCCTGGCAGCAGCCCTGGAACCAGAGGGAGGGAGGGACTAGAGCCCTAGACCAACACTCCCACAAACCTGACCAAATCAGGCACTATTAATACTGTGAGCCCTCAGCCAAGGTTCCCACTGAGCTTGGCCCCAGAGGCAGGCAGCAGCCCTGGAATCAGAGGAGATAGATGCCTATCCCAAAAATCCAAGATCAATTATACTCCCTCTGTCCCGCTCCCCAAAGGCTAGCAAGTAGCAAGCAACAGCTCTGTCACACTCTACTGCTCGCTGAAAGTGAAACCCAGCCTGGGAGCCCAGTGCTTTTTATAAGCTGAGCTCCCATAGATCAGCACAGGAGGTCTGTGGTTGGCCATAAGAGCTGCCTATCAGGGTTTTCAGGGATGAGATTGGAGTGCCATAGCTACAGAACAACCCCCTCCCTCCCCTGGGTGTCTTCTCCCAAGTTGTAACCACTTTGCAGCTCCATGGTTGGAAGGAAGACCTGCCGATCAAGGTAAGCTGGGCTTCCATTTGGGTTTCCAGGGCAACAGAAGGAGTGCAGACAGAATTCAGACATTCCCCCGGCTCCGTTTCCAAGAGACTTGATTGATGGCGCCTGACCGTCTGGCTTCACGAACTGCGAACATACGCAATGAACCGGGCTTCTTACGAACGCTGGTTCATTGGACTTGGACGCTCATGAACTGCCAGATAGAAAAAAGGATGATTGGGTGGTTCATGGGGTTTTTTGCGTTCGTAATGCAGTTTGTGCCCATGTCTAGTCATTAGCATCCTACCTGGTCATTGCCAGACTGCTGCCAACCACAGTTAATGGTAGTGAGTCAGGAGGACAACCAAAACGATGGCCAAGCTCATGAAAGAAAAGAATTCCACAGGAACACAGGGAGTCTCAAAACATGCATGGCTTACCATTCTGTTTTTGAAGAGGGCTAGGGAAGAGATGGTGGAGGAGGAAAAAGGAGGTAAGGAAGTTGCAATGGTGAGCCAGAGGTGGCTATGAAAATGGTAATGGACAACAAAGATTCCTAGGTTTTAATGGTGCATAAAGACTCAGAACTTGATTGGATTGAGACATCCCCTCCCTCAATTTTATAGTGTTCTATGCTTCTGTATGAGATAATCATAAAACCTTGGGGATACCTAGCCAGAACTAGCAGCAGATTCTTTTCTTCCAGGTGCACACATATGTTAAACTGTTCAGACATTTAATACAGTTTTGCTTGAAACATTATAGTTTCAAAAATCTCACTTAGGGCTGATGATTCATACTGAATGTTTTCTCACATTTAACTTTTGAAAATACCTTTTCACTATAAATCTATCTTTCTTTCATCCCGCAAAGAATTCTTACAGCACAATGTAAATGTCTGTAAGACTTTTAGTATTCTTAATGCTCCATACAGTATTCAACAGATTTCAAGTTTTTTCTTCACACTGGCAGCTAACAACTACAAAGCATCTCCAGAGGGACAGCCAAATTCTGGACCTCAGATTTTATCAACATTCATTACTTTGCCTTTCCTATTCAGATGCAAAAACAGGATGGTCAAATGTTTAAATTACAGCAGCATTTGTGTACCCATAGAAATAAAGAAACTGGCATTTTGTTGTGTATATTGATGATGCTTTGCAACTCTCCTTCATAAATTAGGCATAGACTTATTATTTCACACATCAGGAAATGACAGTGGCCATTTCAAAAGCCACGGAATTTGCTGGTTTTTTAATGAATGATTGGAGGAATTTGCTGATTTTATGAAGCAGGCAAAGACATATGGCCTGAATTCAAAGAACCATGAGCAGGAGGAAAAACAGAAGTGGTGTAGTTGTGTAAACTAAGTGCTAGTATGACCAGCAATGGAAGCTTAGCAGTATATGTAAACAAAATTTCTAGGGTTGCATTTCAGTCTAATAGAAACATGCTGAACTGCCATGGCATTCATGACTAGAGATGGGCACGAACCGTATTACAAACTTCAAAAACCCACGAAATTGGCGATTGCACGATTGCGCAATCGTGATCCGGCGATTCATGATTCTCCACGGCCAATGAACCAGCGTTCGGGAGAGACCTGGTTCAGTGCGTTTGGCCGTGGTTCAGGAAGCTAGACAGTCAGGAGCCAGCAATCAATTCCCCTGGAAACAGAGCCGGGGGAATGCCCGAACTCTGTCTGCGCTCCTTCTGTCGCCCTGGAAACCTGAATGGAAGCCCAGCTTGATCAGCAGGTCTTCCTTCCAACCACAGAGCTGCAAAGCGGTTACAAGTTGGGAGAAGATACCCAGGGGAGGGAGGGAGAAGGGGGTGTTCTGTAGCCATGGGCACTCCAATCTCATCCCTGCAAACCCTGATAGGCAGATGTATTGTCGAAGGCTTTCATGGCTGGAGAACGATGGTTGTTGTGGGTTTTCCGGGCTGTATTGCCGTGGTCTTGGCATTGTAGTTCCTGACGTTTCGCCAGCAGCTGTGGCTGGCATCTTCAGAGGTGTAGCATCAAAAGACAGAGATCTCTCAGTGTCACAGTGACACAGAGATCTGTCTTTTGGTGCTACACCTCTGAAGATGCCAGCCACAGCTGCTGGTGAAACGTCAGGAACTACAATGCCAAGACCACGGCAATACAGCCCGGAAAACCCACAACAACCACCTGATAGGCAGCTCTGACGGTCAAACACAGACCTCCTGCATTGCTCAATGGGGAACCCACCACATCCCTAGGCAGTCTATTCTTTATATCTACCTGGTACCTTCCCTCCTGTAGTTTAAACCCATTGTTTCAAGACCTATCCTCTGTTGCCAACAGGAACAGCTCCCTTTCCTCCTCTAAGTGACAGCCATTTAAATACTTAAAGAGAGTAGTCAGGTCTCCCTTCAATCTCCTCTTCTCCATATTGAACATTCCCAGGTCCTTGTAGGGCTTGGTCTTGACTTGAGGCCCCTGATCATCCTGGTTGCTCTCCTCTGCACCCATTCCAATTTGTCCACATCCTTTTTGAAGTGAGGCCTCCAGAATGCACATAACACTCCAGGTGGGGCCTGACCAATGCGATATATAGTGGGGCAATGACATGCTATGATTTTAATGTTATGCCTTTGTTGATACACCCCAAGAGTGTGTTCGCCTTTTTGGTGCAGCATCACTCCGACTGCTCATATTTAGCTTCCCATTTACCTGTATCCCAAGATCCCATGTGACAGCACCAGGGACACTTACAGTGAAGTCAACGATGATACCCACACCTCACCACATAATCCTTTTATTTCATGGCACTGCACCCATAGCAAGATTAAAAGTGGCATGCAGAAAGGTAGGTGGCCAAAATGAAACCAATCCTTCAGGAACAAACACTCAAAAAGAGAGGAGTAAATTGTCAATGCAGAAAAGGCCTTTGTCTATATCTGTATTTTTTCAGCAACTTGGGCAAAACTGCTTGGTCCTTTTGTCTTTTCATTCTGCTTATATACGATGCATGTGTTAAGACACTGAACAATCACATAATTGTATTACTTTCAAATTTTGCTCAAACTTTCCAAGCCATGGATTGATCTAAAGGAAATGAAAGGGCATTTCCCTCCACACAGTTGACCTTTTAAATGGTCAGGCACAGTGTGACCCAATAACTTGAACGGTAAATGAACATTACATAAAAAGGGAAAGAGAAGAGATGGTTACTTTAGGAATCAATCTTAGGTTGCCCATCTGGCAGCAAAAATTTATTGCAAGGTGAACAATATGTGAAAGTAAAAGGTGTTTCCTTACTAAATGGAACTGTCAGAGCTCTTGATGTTTGCATATATAAACTGGCAAAAAAGTTTCTAGCACTAGCTAAGAAAGATGTCATTAATATACTGTCTGTTGAGTTTTTAAAATGTAGATTTAAAACAACCATATATCTAACTTCATTTGTCATGCTGTTTTGCAATTTTTCTGTGGTTTTCCTGGCTTATATATTTTCCTCACAATGAAATGCTTAATGTTTGCAAATAAAGGAAGTAAAATATGTGGTGGTAGCAAGTACCTTCAAGTCATAGCTGACTGATGGTGACTTTGCTGGCGTTTTCAAGGCAAGAGACTAACAGAGGTGGTTTGCCATTGCCTGCCTCTGAAACCCTGGTCTTCATTGAAGGCCTTCCATCCAATTACTAACCAAGGTTGACCCTACTTAGCTTCTAAGATCTGAAAAGATTGGGCTTGCCTGGGCTATCCAGGATAGGGCAGCTGAAATATAATGAATATGATTTTCCTATCTTCCTAGCTGGGAGTGTTACCAAAAAGCCTGGGATTTAAAACATATGGCTGGTAGTATTGTAGTATCCTTGATTTGTTTATGTGGTCCATTTCTAAAATGGGCATGAGTAGGTAGGTTCACCTTTATGCTGTTAGGTAAAGTAACATATTTAATTGAAGAATGGAGAGTTCAACAAACTGAGATAGCATCTTCTGAACAACAAGATGAACATGGAATTGTGAAAATAGTTGTTATGAATATTTTAAAGCCATCATTCATCTCACACAGCACCAAATGATGAATACTGTTACCAGAACTGCTCTTTATTATAATGGGGAATTAGCTATAGCAGTCTGTAACTATTAATATTAAGCGAGGATCATAACCTATGTTTACGGAGGTCCCGATCCCAGACACTCTAGTGAAAAAGAGGCAGACAAGGAGTAAGGTCCAAACACGTGTATTAAGTGTAGCGTAAGCCTAGCTTGCACAATCATACAAAGAACATACAAGGTCTAAGAAATATAGCGTAGGAAATACAGAGACGTTCGCATTAGCTGGTTCCCAACGATGGTAGGGGGAATACTCACTTATCCTGGAGCGAAGCAGAGACGCAGCAGCGAGGGTGGCCCAATGCCAGCACTGGGACCACAGACGGACAGCAAGGAGGTCTGGATAGGGAATGGCCTGAGCACCGAGTGGTCTGAGAGACCAGCTTAAATACCCCAAAACGTACCCTGGGGCTGGTGCTGTACTTGGTGGTTCTCACAGATTAAAACAAAGGGTCTAATGGGCTACTGAATGGCTTGGATGGGCCACTTTGGTAATCAGATTGTGATAAGTGACACCTCAGGAAGAGGGGACAAAGGAGGGAGGGGGAAATCCAAGTGGGCTGAAAGGATGTTCCAGCGGACAGGGCTTGTCCTGATGTCATCAGCTTTGGAATGCGGAGGTTTCTTTGAGATGCATTCTCTAAGTGCTTGGGATGGTCGGCACTTAGTTCCTTCTCCGGGGCGGCTCCTAAGATATGCAGAGCGGGGCGAGGGGCTCTCGCTGCGGACGTGGTGTGCCCGCTTCGCCGAAATGGCTTCTCAAAGCAGTCTTCTTCCCAGGGTCTTCTGGCTGCCTGAGAACATGGATGCCGGCTGGGCATAGCTGGGGCTGGATAGCAGGCTGCCCGGTAGCGAGGGCAAGCTCGGCGACCGGCTCGCGGGAGGCTCCAGGCGGGAACTGACCAGGGAGCGCCTAGCCAGGCTCGCTGGAGGTTTCCCCGGCAGGCGCCCGGCTGCTAGCAGCGGCTTGGGCCCATATGAGGCAGGCTTCCATGGAGGCAGCGGGAACAACATTTTAAAACACAGTCCAAAGCAGGGAACAGGCACGGTCCGTGGCAGATGGCAAAGCAGGCACGGGGAACACAGTCCAAACACACACTGGGAATTCCAGATACAGGCCAGGGCAGGGCTTGCCCAGGAAGAGAGTCCTTTGTGCAGTTAACCAAACATGGAGTCAGTAAACTACACAGTCTATTGCAGCAGGGTAATTGACACGCAGGCAGGAAACTGACACGTGTATCAGAACACACACACGTGCACAGCAGTCTTTGGGTGTAGCAGTAAAACAGCAACGCAGGAAACTTTAGCACAGTTCATAGCAGGCTTCAAAGCAGGGGAGGGGGCCTACTTGGCAACAATACCATAAAATTATTTATGGCATATGTGGACAGTCATGTAATACGTACTGTATTGTATCTAAGAAAACTAATGTCGTAAGGAATGAGGGCTTTGCAAGTCTGAGAAGACAGGAGTTGCTAGTGTTGAGGAATAGAAAAGAAAGACAGCCTGAGAGTGTCCTGCTGTAAATTTTTATACCTGTTTCCATCAATTGGATATGGTACTCAGAATGTAGATGACATCAATTTTTAAAATTTTTCCTTACTTAAGTTTAATCACTTTCTTTCTGAGATGGTGTTGAGAGAACTGGAATTTGGGACATCCACTTCCATCTCCAGTTCAATTTGTTTTGTGGGCCTAACAAAATACCTTGAAGGTCAAAGTATAATTTCTTTATCAACCCAATCAAAAAATCCAATCCTCTCCCACACAATTCTCTAGACAGTGTTTAGGAGCTGTAGTACATTGCTGAATCAGTCTTGCTCTTTGGGTTATGAGGTCCTAGTGTGAGCAATAGTTGAAGTTGACTGTTTTACCCCTCTTGTCCGACAACATCTACTTCTTCATCTGACAAGACATTCCCATCATTAGCTCCCTTGCCTTTCGACATCTTTGCTTTCATTGCATGTTTAGTATGGTTACTGATGTGTTCAAAGAGACCAAAAAGAAATAAATAACACTGTTTTTTTTAATGATGTAAGATTTGACTTAAAATTTGAGAATATCAAATAGCATCTTTTCAAGCAGTGAAAGGCAGAGATTTCAGCATATCTATAGAACTGAAAATATGAATGTCTAATGCACTAAAGAATGAAGGGAAATGATTGACTAGTAAAGTAAAATACTGAGTGAGTACAGATTTGCCGCTGAGCGTTTCTGTGCATGACTAGGTCAGTCTGATTATATGCAAGTGTGGTTTATACAATGTCTGACAGAGTTTAAGAAACCATTCATGTTGAACTGCTAGCAGCGAAACTTTCTGCTTTGGTATTTCCATTATTCTGTAAAATGGAGTCTTCTAAGTACTTTGCCACATGAGAGTTCTGAAGGATTGAGTCTATTTTAGGCATATGATGACAGGATTAATAGCTGAAAGAAGTAAGGAAATGCACATTTCTTCAACACTTGAGAAAAAGTCTGGTCTTGTCAAGGAGGAAATTACAAAATGTTCTCCTGGGTTCAGTAGACTACTGCCCCAATTAATAAACTTTGGCAGGACTTGGCATATGAAGCTGTGTTTAGTGGGAGTAAAGAATTACCTTACAAGGAATTCTAAGGATGGATCCTCACATTACAAGGGATTATCTGACCCCATGTTGGCTGCCTGTAGCCCCATATTGGCTGCAGTAGCCAATAGCACAGTAAACGTAGTGGCATGACAGAGGAGGAATGAAAGGGGTATGAGATGAGCAAAAACAATGAAACATGAATAAAATAAAAACAAACTGATTTTTAAAAAGATGATCAGAAAGGACATTAAAAAACCTACTGTTTGAATCTCAACTCAGATTTCCAAAAAAAGAAATAATAAATGTGGTCTTTAATGTTTTCATGTTTAAAAGGTTGCTTCTCAAAGTTCATTTGGGGGCCTGTATAGCTTAGTTTTGTGAGACTGCTTAATTTACATTTCCCCACAATGATTCTGACATGATAGTCTTATCCCAACTTCCTTAACATTTCAACGAAATGATGGCATGAGCCCTTTGTAAAAGGTAGAAGTTATTTCTTTAATAAAATATTTTTATGTTGTCTTTCTGCCCAGTTCAGGATATTTTGGGTGATCAACAGACAAAATATTAAAATGACTTTTAAAATGGATATATATAAAACAATAAAAACAAAACAAGCAAACAAGCAAAACACAAACAAGCATAAAGAGGATGGAAGGTCATTGAGGGAATAGAAAACAAAACAGAAGAATCTTTACTCTGACAGAAGACAGTGCTCAAGGGGGAATAACATGATCTCTATGATACACTCCAGTCAGAATTTGGCCGCAGCATTTTGCACCAGTTGTAGTTTCTGAACACTCTTCAAGGGCAGCCCCATGCAGTTCAATCTAGATATAAATAGGGCATGCACCACAATAGCAAGACCTTTTTGTCCAAGAAAGGTCACAGCTGGCTAACAACTAGACATGGGCACAAACAGCATTACTAATGGGAAAAAAACGATGAACAGGCCGCTCGGCTGCTCACGAATATGCCGTTCATGATGCACCATTCCAGCTGAACAGGTCGTTAGCGCAAGCCTTGATCATTGCGCTTGGCTGACGTTCGGGAAGCTAGACACACAGGCATATTCAATAAATTGCCTCGGCAACAGAGGTGGGGGGAGTGCCTGAACTCTGTCTGCACTCCCTCTGTCTCCCTGGACACCCCAATCAAAGCCCAACTTAGCTTGATGGGCAGGTCTTCCTTCCAAGCGTGGAGCTGCAAATCGGTTACAATAGGTAATGTGGGAGCAGACACCAGGGGGAAAGGAGGGAGGAGAGGGTTGTTCTGTGGCCATGGGAACTCCAATCTCATCCCTGCAAACCCTGTTAGGCAGTTCAGACTGCCAACCACAGGCCTCCTGCATTTCTCAATCAGTCCTCAGCTTATAAAAGGGCACTGCGTTCCCAGTTCTGGTTTCACTTTCAGCAAGCAGTGGAGTGGGACAGAGCTCTTAATAGCCTTTTGGGAGAGAGACAGGGAGAGAACATTGGAGCTGGGCTTTTTTCTGTGTGTGGTGGGTGGGATAGGGAGCTATCCCCTCCAGTTCCAGGGCTGCTGCCAGGCTCTGGGTCCAAGCTCAGTGGACACCTCGGCTGAGGGCTCACCCTGATCTGATCAGGTATCTAGGAGTGCTGTGCTAGGGCTCTACCCCCTCCCTCTGGTTCCAGGGCTGTTGCCAGGCCCTGGGGCCAAGATCAGTGGGCACTTTGGCTGAGGGATCACATTATTATTACTGCCTGATCTGGTCAGATCTCTGTGAGTGTTGGGCTAGGGCTCTACCCCCTCCCTCCAGTTCCAGGGCTGCTGCCAGGCTCTGGGACCAAGCTCAGTGGGCACCTCGGCTGAGAGCTCACATTATTATCACTGCCTGATCTGGTCAGGTCTTTGTGAGTGTTGGCCTAGGGCTCTACCCCCTCCCTCTGGTACCAGGGCTGCTGCCAGGCCCTGAGGCCAAGCTCAGTGGGCACCTCGGCTGAGGGCTCACATTATTATCACTGCCTGATCTGGTCAGATCTCTGTGAGTGTTGGGCTAGGGCTCTATGTCAGTATATGTGCATCCCAGCACCAAGACCGCAGTCCACAGTCATCCAATAATTTGTTCAATCAGACAAAGTGCTGCGCCGGCCAGTCTGTTTAAAAGCAGAGTGAGACTATACAGAGCATATACATTTATATACATATCAGCACTGATGATTATCCAATCAGCAGTCATGCTGAGTCATCTATCCCCTCCTGTATTGCATCATCCAGGCAGCAGAGGAACCAGATCTAACTAGTTCAGTCAGGCACATGCAGCTATCAGGAAGCCTCAGAGATCATGCTGTATTGCATCATCCACTAAGTGCCTGTAGTCTTATAGCAATGTAATGCTGACACTCCTCCTAAGACTCAGGCTCTTAGTTTTAACGATTGTTTGAGTTTTTCAAACCTTTCAACAGAAAGACATTTGGTAAACATATCAGCTATATTGTTCTCTGATTCACAGTGTTGCAGGATTACAAGCCCTCTGTTCACTGCTTCTCTCACATTTTGATACCTGATATTAATGTGCTTGCTTCAAGTTGATTGACCCCTTGATTGTCAGCCAACTGCTGAGCTGCTGTGTTATCGCAAAACACCTTAATAGGTAATGTACAGGTTATTTTTAAATCAGACATCAGTTGGTGCATCCATTCTAATTGAATCACACAGTCACTGATGGCAGAATATTCAGCTTCACACATACTAGTGGAGACATGTGTTTGTTTCAGAGATTTCCACATGACCAAGGCATCACAAACATAAATGGCATAGCCAGTAGTAGACCTTCCTTCTATTTGGTCTCCCCAGCTGGCATCACTGTAAGCTAACAATTGTTGATCACTGACAGTATCCAGGACAAGTTTGTGTGTTGCAGTACCTTTTAAATACCGCAACAACCTTTTTGCAGCCACCCAGTCCCTTTTGTAAGGACATGCACATCTTTGACACAGTAAATGTACTGCCATGTATTTGTCAGGCCTAGACCAGCAAGCAATATATAATAATGACCCCACAAGTGACTGATACATTGTTTTGTTCTCAAACACAATATCCTCTGCCTCTTTTACATAGCCAGTGGTCATTGGTGTGCTCACACTTTTGGCATCAGCCATAGTGTACCTTTCCAGTAGCTGCTTTATTTTTTCCTCTTGGCATAACTCAAAACAACCATTTTTATTCTGAGTAATTTCCACACCAAGATAGTTTTGAATACTGCCCAGATGTTTAACTTTAAACAGACCCTCTGTGGTATGCATGAACCAATTTAGCTCAGCATCTTTGTGGAACAAGAAACAGATATCATCTACATAAATCAACACAAAACAATAATTGTTTTCAACACATTTGTAAAACAAACACGGATCTGCAATACTCTGTGTAAAACCAATTGCAGTTAGTGCTTTACTTAGGCATTCGTTCCATGCTCTTGTGCTTTGTCTTAATCCATACAAGGCTTTGTTGATTTATAGTACTAAGTGTTTGTTAGTGCACTCAAAACCTGGAATCTGTTCCATGTACAGGTCCTCATCAGTGCTGGCATTCAGATAAGCAGTTGTAAAGTCAAAGTGATGGACTTTCATGTTATCCACCCCTGCTTTACACAGTGCTGTTTTTAAAGTGTCTGCCCTGACTGTAGGAGCAAAACATTCATCATAATCCACTCCTTCAATTTGCGAGTACCCTTTAGCTACCAACCGTGCTTTCCTTTGTACCCCACCATCTGGCAAGTGTTTTAGTTTGTATAACTATCAGCAACCGATAACATCCTTGTTAGTTGGCAGCGTTGCCAGTGTAAACACCTTGTTATCTTCAAGAGAGTTATACTCTGTCTGCATGGCTTCTAGCCAAGCCTTTTTCTCTTTTTCATCCAGAGACAGCACCTCCTGAAAATTCCTTGGCTCTTTGACATAAACATAATTTTTTGGCGGTATCATAATCATAGCGAACTGGAGGCACTCCTTTTGTACTTCTACTAGATACTCTAGGCTGTTGCCTTTCACTCTGCACACCCTCAGAGGAATGTTGTCTAGGAGAAGTTACCTCCTGTTTTCTTTCTTTTGTTTCCTCTGAGCTTTCTGAAAGTGGAAACATAACCTGAGAAGGCAATTCATTTGCATGTATTCTGAGCCAGTTTTGGTCCTCACAAAAATTAGCAGACCTGCTAAAGCTTAACATGTGTTGGTCATTTGCAAACTTGTAAGCTTTCATTCCTGTTTGATACCCAAGGAAGAGGAGCTTCTTAGCCTTTGCTCCTCCCTTCCTTCTTTGGCTAACAGGGATATTTACCCAAGCCTTTGCACCAAAAATCCTCAAGTATCCCAAGCTGGGATCTTTCTTATACAGTATCCTGTATGGTATATCATTTATGGATTGTGTCCAAAGCCTATTTGTATGTAACAAGCAGCTTTCAAGGCCTCTGCCCAGTAGGAGATAGGTAAACCTGCATCAGCTAGCATTGAACCCATCATTGTTTGCAGTACACCTCCTCTACGTTCTGCTACACCATTTTCTTGTGGCGTGGAGACATTTGATACCCTGTGCCTTATACCTTGAACCTTTAGCCACTGGGCAAACTCAGAGGACATGAATTCACCTCCCATGTCCGTTTGCAAGGCACATATTTCACAACCCAATTGCTTTTGCACTTTCCGTGCCCAATATTTAAAGGTTGTGAATACTTCTGCCTTTCTTTTCAGTGCAAACACCCAACCAAACCGGGAATAATCATCAACCAATATGAGAGCATATTTGTTGTTTGAGTGACTGTTGGCATAAGGCTCAATTACATCAACATGTATCAGAGCCAGCGGTTTGTCAGACACTCTATCACTCTTGTTAGACACAGGACACACTTTTGACTTGGTGCATTTACAGATATCACAATCTAAATAATTACTGCACTCCTCCACACTTTCATTCCCGAGAAATGCCAGTGTCTTTTTAATCGTGTTATAACTCACATGCCCAAGACGCCTGTGTAGTAAGTGTATACATTTATGATGTGGGCTCTTATTTGTCACTGATTTCACCCCCACTGACACATTATCAAGCACATATACATTGTTATGCAATCTCCCTGTTATGCAAATATTTGGCTGCCTCTTGCTATCTTGCATGATTTGCCAGCAAAAGTAACAGTAAAGCCAGCCTTATCTAAAGCAAAGACACTGAGGAGATTGTTTTCCACTGCAGGCACACACAACACACCTGTGAAAGTGTGCTGCAAGGCAGGAAATGTCACACTGCCCTCACACAGTGCCTTGGAGTTTCGTCCGTCTGCCAAACTCACGTGCTGCAAACTTGAAGGGTGGACGTCCTGTAGGAGGCTCTCACTCTGGCAAAAATTCTGAGACACGCCAGAATCCAGGATCCAAACCCTGCGTTCAGCAGCTACATCAGTGACTACCAGTGTAGCTTTCTGCCTTTGCACAGATTTCTGAGGCTGTCTCCCACCTCCATCTCTCCTCCTGGCGTCCGGACAATCTCTTTTTAGATGGTTCATAGATCCACAACAGAAACACCTTCGGACCTTGAGAGCCACCTGCTCCAGATCAGCACGCTGTCTTCTGCTGCTTTCTCTCCCTCCACCATTGCTGCAGCCGGGCCCTTTGGTTCCCTCTGGTCCAGGATGGTAACAAGCGTGGGAAGAGGTCAACTTGCTCTCCCCCTTTCTGGCTTCTTCCTCCAGCAGCCTGCTGGTGACATAAGCTAAGGTCAGCTTGTTCGTCTCCAGGGACTCCAGGGATGTTATCAGCATGTTAAACTGCTCAAAAAGGGAGCTCAGGATAATAAAAACTTTGTCCTCCTCTGACACATTTTTGCCTCCCTGCTCCAGCAACTGGAAACAAGTTGATAAAGCATTTAAGTGAGCCCGCACAGACTCCCCCGGCCGCATAATAGTTCTATGCATGCGACGAGTTATGGCAATCAAAGACCCAGCTGTTTGCTGCACATAAATTGCCTTCAAACTGTCCCACACATCCTTAGCTTTCGCCTTACCAGATACGTGCACCAGCTGGTTGTCTGCCACACCCACGGCCTTTTGATCTTTGGCATCGTCCTCTGCTGTCGGCTGATTTGGGGGAGATGCAACGTAAAGCCACAATGCTTCTCTTTTTAGATAGTGTTCCATTCGGAGTGCCCAGACATTATAGTTAGTGGAGGTGAGCTTATCTACCAGCAATGCCGCTGCTGCCTGTGCCATGATGCCTTCTGCATCTGGCATCTGTATATCAGCTCCACGTCTTCCTCCGACTCACTATCTTCAGACTGGCTTGGGCTGTCTTCCTCTGTTTTTCCAGTTGCTGTAGACATACACTCAGCCACTGGATACACAGCTCACCACACCTCTTTCCGGCAGACCAGCCTCGTTTAGAACCTCCAGGGTACAGCGTAGCGGAAGCGAGCTGGGCCCATAACCCTGTCAGTATACATGCATCCCAGCACCAAGGCCGCAGGCGAGCAAATCATAGTCATAAACACCAGTAAAGGCAAGTGCAAAAACTATTTACATTTATTTACAAAACATACAGTCCACAGTCATCCAATAATTTGTTCAATCAGACAAAGTGCTGCGCCGGCTAGTCTGTTTAAAAGCAGAGTGAGACTATACAGAGCATATACACTTATATACATATCAGCACTGATGATTATCCAATCAGCAGAAATGCTGAGTCATCTATCCCCTCCTGTATTGCATCATCCAGGCAGGGGAGGAACCAGATCTAACTAGTTCAGTCAAGCACATGCAGCTATCAGGAAGCCTCAGAGATCATGCTGTATTGCATCATCCACTAAGTGCCTGTAGTCTTATAGCAATGTAATGCTGACACTCTACCCCCTCCCTCCGGTTCCAGGGCTGCTGCCAGGCCCTGGGGCCAAGCTCAGTGGGCACCTCGGCTGAGGGTTCACCGTGATTATTACTGCCTGATCTGATCAGGTATCTGGGAGTACTGGGCTAGGGCTCTAGCCCCAGCCTCTGTTTCCAGGGCTGCTGCCAGGCTCTGGGACCAAACTCAGTGGGCACCTCAGCTGAGGGCTCACCCTGATTATTTCTGCCTGATCTGATCAGGTATCTGGGAATGCTGTGCTAGGGCTCTACCCCCTCCCTCCAGTTCCAGGGCTGCTGCCAGGACCTAGGGCCAAGCTCAGTGGGCACCTCGGCGGAGGGCTCACATTATTATCACTGCCTGATCTGGTCAGGTCTCTGGGAGTGCTGCTGGGCTCGGGTTCTACCCCCTCCCTCTGGTTCCAGGGCTGCTGCCCGGCCCTGGAGCCAAGCTCAGTGGGCACCTCTGCTGAGGGCTCAAATTATTATCACTGCCTGATCTGATCAGGTCTTTGGCAGTGTTTGGCTAGCGCTTTACCTCCTCCCTCTGTTGCCAGGGTTGCTGCCAGGCCCTGGGGCTAAGCTCAGTGGGCACCTCGTCTGAGGGCTCACATTGTTATCACTACCTGATCTGATCAGGTCTCTGGGAGTGCTGGGCTAGTGCTCTACCCCCTCCCTCTGGTTCCAGGGCTGCTGCTAGCCCTTGGGGCCAAGCTCACTGGGCACCTTGGATAAGGGCTCACAGTGTTCTCTCCTTTTGTGTCCTCCTTAATTCTAGTTTGGTGGCACAATGAGTCTTCCTGTTGTGTTGGCTGCCAAGGGCGGTCGTGGGGTGAACTGTGAAGGCTATCCTCCTGGTTTACTTATGGAAAGCATTAGTGGGTGTGGCTCAGCGGCAGAAGAGAGTCCTCCCACTCCCCCAAATTCACCTGTGGGGGCTGTGGAGGAGGCCAAAGAGGTCTTTCTGCTGTAGGGAGAGGATCTCTCTCAACATTTTGAGGAGGGTGTGGGTGACAGATCCCTGGAGGAATGGTTTGTGTTTTATGAAAGACCCCTCACATCCCCATCCCAAACTCTCAGTGGTGTCCCTTCCTGCAGTCCACCCCTCACCCCATTGTCCGTGGCCAGCTCCGCAGCACAGCCTGTAACCATTCATCCTCCTTCCCCTGGGACAGTTAGTGGTCCATGTTTCAACACTTCCATATAGAGGCACTTTTGGGCCCTTCCTAATGACCCCCATGTGGTGTGGTGCCGTACCTGTGATGTCCTGGTGTGCAGGGGCAAAATCCCGAAGCACCTTTCTTCAACGGTCCTGACTCAGCACCTGAAGACACACCACCTGACGCTGTGGTCTCCGTTCTCGCCCAGTGAAACATCCGTTGTGGGGAGAATGGGGGCAACCTGCTCTTCTAAGCGGGGATCAGTGGGTGGGTCACCTTGCCCTGAGGGTGACGCTGGTGGGAGCAAAGTGCTCAGGCATGCTGCCCTTATGGAGGTTGTTCCCTCGCGGTCTGGAACAGCGCCACTTAGAACATCACGGTTGAGGGTGGGCCTTCGCATCTTGGCAGAAACTATTGCCCTACATGGCTGGCCCATATCCAGCATGGAGTCCATGGGGTTCTGCAGGCTACTAAAGCATCTTGCTCCTTTGTTCTCCATGCCATTGCCGTGCACTCTTGTCCGTCGAGTCCTTTGGGTATCTCGAATGAGGGCTGGCATGTTTGGGTCAGGTTTAACCAGGCCCACTCCCACTGCGATCAGGCTTCTGAGACCTTGATAGGCCTTCCTGGCACAGCCAGATCATCATGACACCTCCTTTCTGCGAAGGCAGGAAAGTGGGTGATGCTGGCAGCAGCCTCCTTTGGGCACTTGTGCAACAGCTCAGGAGCTGTTGCATATGTAGTTGAGCCACACAGTGCCCATATCTATTGCAAACGCTGTGCCCTCTGAGCAGGGGGGAATGGGTCCTGATGTCAGCTGCTGCTGCTGCTGCTGTCCCATTTCTATCTCTCCCTCTCTGGAACCACTCTGACTCATCCAAGCAATGTCTCCTATCCTGCCCATCCCCTTCTTTCCACAAAGGCAGGATGGCGGGTTATGTCAGCTGCCGCTTCACAAGGGACTATCCTGTTACTGCTCCCTCCTTGGTCATGAGGGACAGCTCGGCTGCAATCATGCAGCTGATTGTATCGTATAGGGGTACAGTTGGCTGTACAGCATGGCGGCTCCCCTGTCAATGGGACTGACTGGACCTCTTTGAGCTGGGGGGAATGTGTCCTATGACTCCTGTCCTTTCCGTAAAGGCAGGAAGGTGGGCAATGGTAGCTGCTGCGGCCGCTGCCCTATTTCTTCCTCTTCCTCTCTGGGACCATTCTGACCCCTCCCAAATACCTCTTGCTTGGGAGCTTTCCATTTCCCAGTCCATACCTCTCCCTCCCAGGTACTGCCAGGAGTCCCTTCCCCACCACTTGGACCACCCTGTCCCCTCCTTTCCATGATGACAGGGAAGTGGGTGAAGCCAGAAGCTGCTGACAGATCAGGGTCTTCCCGTCCCCCTCGCAGGATCTTCCAGGTGCGGCTCATTGCCGTGGCCGGAACCCCTGGGTCCCCCTCTCCCACCCTGACCACTTCGTGTTCCCTCTTTCTTCCTCTCCCTCTTGGGTACTGCCACGAGTCCCTTCCCCAACACTTGCCCCACCCCATTCCCACATTTCTGTGATGTCAGGGAGGTGGGTGAAGACAGCAGCCACTGACGGATTCGGGTCTTCCTGTCCCCCTCACAGGATCTTCCAGGTGCATCTCATCACTGTGGCCAGAACCCCTGGGTCCCACTCTCCCACCCTGACCACTTCATGTTCCCTCTTTCTTCCTCTCCCTCTTGGGTACTGCCACAAGTCCCTTTCCCAACACTTGCACTGCCCTGTCCCTTCATTTCCGTGATGGCAGGGAGGTGGGTGAAGACAGCAGCCACTGATGGATTGGCATCTTCCAGGCTCTATTATCTTCCAGGTGCAGCTTGTCACCGTGGCCAGAACCCCTTGGTCCCCCTCTTCCACCCTGACCACTTCATGTTCCCTCTTTCTTCCGCTCCCTCATACTGCCACGAGTCTCTTCCCCAACACTTGCACCACCCCTCATTTCCATGCTGGCAGGGAGTTGGGTGAAGCCAGCAGCTGCTGATGGATCAGGGTCTTCCCACCCCCCTTGAAGGATCTTCCAGGTGTGGCTTGTCACTGCAGCCAGAACCCCTGGGTCCTCCTCTCCCTGACCACCCGGCAGCCGCAGTCTTCGCTCACCTTGCTGCACAAGTGGATGCATTGTCCATCTCTGACCCAGAGGCCTGGCAGGCAGGCACATGGGGGGTGCCACCGGTGAGTGACCAGACCCCCTGTCCCCGAGAGGGGAGGCGGCACACCTTCAGGACCACCGCACGGGGCACAAGTGGACTGGGGAGGGTGGCTCCATTTGTGTTGATTGGGAGTTTCCTGGGGGCATCGAATTTGGGAATGTGTAACTCTGAGATCCATACTGCAATCTTGACCAAACTTGGCTGGTGGCTGAAGAAGAGCCTGCTGCACATTTCCTGTGAATATGGGCTCTCTAAGTGCTAAGGGGGCCACTCTGGCACCAACGAACACAGAACAACAAACACATTCATTAACGGGATATGTTCGGGTCCAGTCAGCTGTTTGTGTTCGTCGTCGAGAATGAACACCGAACAGCCTGTTCGAGTTTTTTTTTCCTGTTCGTGCCCATGTCTACTAACAACTGAAGCTGATGAAAGGCACTCCTAGCCAAAGCCAACGCAGCTGGATCCAGGGCTATTGATGGATAAGCAAATCCAAGCTATGGACCTGCTCCTTTAGGGGGAGTAGAATCCTATTCAGAACAGAAACATCTCAATTCCTGGGCCAGTCCTCCCTCCCTCTAATAGCACCACCATTTTGTCAGGACTGAGGTTCAGCTTATTAGCCTTTAACCCTCCCAAAAATGCCTCCAGGCATCAATGGTTTCTACAGCCTGCCTGGGATTCACTGGAATTGTGAGATAGATCTGAGTGTATTGTCTGCATGTTGATGACAACACAGCCCAAATCCCTGGATAACCACTCCCAGAAGCTTCAGGTAGATGTTAAAGAACATAGGGACAATGGAACTTTGTAGGACCCCAGAGGTCAGAGGCCAAGAGGTTGAGCAGTAGTCCCCCAGATCACCTTCTGGAAGCTACCTTCCAGGTATAACCAAAACCACTACAGAAGAGTGGTTCCCAGACCCAACCCTGAAAGGGGGTCCAGAAGGATTAGTGGTAAAAAGCCACTGAGACGTCCAGGAGAATCAATCCATCTCTCAGCATAAATTATGTACCAGGGTGACCAAGGCAGTTTCAGTCCCATAACCAGGCCTGAAAATTGAAAACCCGGAAAGGATCCAAACAGTCATTCCATCCAGGAATCCTTGGAGTTGTGCAGTTACCACTTGTTCAACCACCTTGCTCAAGAATGGTATATTTGAGACTAGATGATGGTTCAAGTCTCCTGGATTCAGAGTATATTCCTTTATGAATGGATGCACCATAAGCTGTTTCAAGGCAGGAGCAACCACACTCATCTCTCAGGGAGGCATTTACTGTTTCCTTGACCCAGTAAGCCAACTCCCAGCAGATTTAAGCAACCTGAAGTGGTAAGGGTCATATGATAATCCTCTCCACATCCCCAAACTCGAAAAGTTGAAAGGTACCCTACAACGGGATAATCCAGCTCCTTTGCACCATCTGATCTTATCATTGCTAATGTAGAGTCCAAATTCGTATTGGTGTGAAAGATTCTATCTGCAAAGTGTCAAGCACTGGAGACCCCTTGGCTGTCTTCCAGCCCTTTTTAAGATCACTTCAGTCTGGTCCCCCTGGAGGAAGTTGACAGGATCCTGTGGCTGGTGAGACCCACCATGTGCTCCCTGGACCCCTGCCCATCATGGCTGGTAAAGGCCAGTGCAGATAGGTTGGGGGCCCAACTAGAGGTTATTATTAATCAATTGTTGAGCTCTAGGGTTTTCCGTAAAGTGTTGAAGGAAGCCGTGGTGAAGCCTCTCCTGAAGAAACTATCTTTGGACTCCACCGACCCATCCAATTACCAACCAGTCTTGAACTTCCCGTTTCCTGGAGAGCCAGTTTGGTGTAGTGGTTAAGAGCGCAGGACTCTATCTGGAGAACCAGATTTGGTTTCTTACTCCTTCACTTGAAGCCAGCTGGGTGACCTTGAGTCAGTCACAGCTTCTAGCTCTCTCAGCCCCACCCACCTCACAGGGTGTTTTGTTGTGGGGATAATAATGACATACTTTGTAAACCACTCTGAGTGGGTGTTAAGTCATCCTGAAGGGTGTTATATAAATGGAATGTTGTTATTATTATGTTATTATTATTCTGGGAAAGGTGATCGAGTGGGCGGTGGTCAAACAGCTGCAGGTTATCCTGAAGGATTCTTCCATCCTGGACCCATTCCAGTCTGGCTTCCGCCTGGGACATGGGATGGAGACGATGCTGGTCTCCCTCACGGATGAGCTTTGCAGGCATCTGGATCAAGGTGGGTTGGCACTGCTGGTTTCGTTGGATCTTTCAGCAGCATTCGACAGCATTCGGTTGATTATGAACTGTTGACCCACTGCCTTATCGATGTGGGAATCTGAGGGACTGCCTTGAAGTGGCTTGTCTCCTTTCTCCATGGTTGGAGACAGAGGGTGGCGCTTGAGGAGAGCTTATTCACATGTCAGCCACTGGTGTGTTGCATCCTGTAAGGGCCGATACTCTCCCTGTTGTTATTCAACCTGTGTATGCGCCCCCTTGCCCATTTGGTGCAAAGTTTTGGACTGAGCTGTTACCAATATGCAGATGACACCCAGTTATATCTGCTGAGGGGTGGCCAGCCGGCCCAGTCCTAGTGAGAGCTTTGGAGGCCATAGCTGGATGGGTAAAGCAGAGCTGGCTGAAATTAAACCTGGTAAGGATGGAGGTCTTGTACTTGGACTGCGGGTTGCCAGATTTGGGAATCCTGATTTTTGGTGGGGCACCACTAGTGCCTGTCTCATCAGTCCAGAGTCTTGGAGTGATACTGGATTCCTCCTTATCGATGGACAGCCAGGTCACGGCAGTTGCCCAGTCTACGTTTTTCCACCTCTGACAGGCCAGGCAGCTTGCCCTATCTTTTGACCGATGACCTAACTACAGTGATCCATGTAATGGGCACCTCCAGACTGTAACTTGCTTTGCATAGGGCTTCCCTTTGGCTTGGCCTGGAAATTACAGCAGGCCCTGAATGCTGCTGCACGTGTCCTGATGGGTACACCATACAGGGCACATATTACTCCAATCCTGCAGCAGCTGCACTGGCTCCCCGTGGAGTTCTGGATCAGATTCAAGGTTTTGGTTTTAACCCTTGAAGCCCTAAAAGGTCTGGGACCAGCATACCTGAGGAACTACCTCTCCCTGTATATACCCCAGAGTGCATTAAGATTAGCAAATAAGAAGTTATTGGTGGTCCCTGGCCCCAGGGAGAGGCTGGGCTGTCCTCAACCAGGGCCAGGGCCTTCTCAGTCCTGGCTCCAACCTGGTGGAACTCTCTGTCGGAGAACACCTGGGCCCACCAAGATCAAATATCTTTTCAGAGGGCCTGTAAGACAGAGATGTTCCTCCAGGAATACGGTTGAGGCCAGTCTTTGATTGTTTTAGGAGCCTCTCTACCAGTCTCCCACCAAGGGGGCTATGAAATCATCTCCCCCCCCTGCAAGCACAGTCACTGGAGCATTATTAATTGTGCCCCCCCTCTGTTTACATTATGATTGGGGAAATTGGACGGGGCCATCTGAGATGCTGTCTGTATATGTATTGTGTTTTCTGGATTTTTAAATGTATTTAAATGTTTTAATGGATACTAAGCATTTTATTGTACCCCACCCTGCACCTGTTTGCAGGAAGAGAAGGCTAAAAATTGAATAAATAAATTAAAATAAATAAATAAATAGGCAACCTGATTGTAGCAGGTCACTGAGCAGTCCACTTCTTCTCATATATTTTAATTATTGTTTCTTTTATTTTATTCTAAGGGAACCTTGGTGTTTCTTAGCCAACCTCCTAACTAGAGATAGGCACGAACCGAAATACGAACCAAACTTCATGACGAACTGGCCTGGTTCGTGGTTCACGAACCAGTGGTTCGTCAGAGCCTATTTCTGACAATGAATTTTAGGCTGGTTTGTTTGGTTCATCACTGCAGACAACCTGGTGCCAATAAATCAGTTTCCTAGGTAACAGGGGATGGACTTCCTGCAGACCTTCTGCTGACCGAGAAATGGCCTTCTGCTGGCCTGGAAGTGACCTTCTGCTGACCCGGAAATGACGATTTGCTGACCTGAATGTGACATTTTCATGAATCAAACGAACTGGTTTGCAAACTGGGGCAGGTTCATGAAAGTTAGTGGTTTGTGAAATGTGACGAACCATGAACTGCACAGTTCATTTTTTTTCCCAGTTCATGCCCATCTTTACTCCTAACCTTGCCTTGACAGATGTTCCCTTTCAAAATTCAAAAATCAGATTGCTTGCCACCACTCCAGAATGCACTTAGTCAAATATTTTCTTTCAGCACTCTAGGCATTTAGAGATGTCTCTATTTCTTCCACAGACCCAAATAATCTGTTTTCCTGTAGTTTGTAAAGACAAAAGTTGGACTCCACTAGCAAATTAATATAACTGATGGTTAATAGATATATTTGCTGTAACAGAGGACAGTTAGCATTCATGTGTGTGTGTATGCACATGTCAAATAACAATATAAAAACAAACAAGAATTTACCCCACAGCTGAAGCATAGCTTCTTAACAAAAGACTCAAAGAACAAACTTCTCAAGAAACTGGAGCTTCAGTGTTTTACTAGCTAAGGCTGTTAAAATTGAATGATTTATCTAGTCCTTGTGACATGGATCAATCAAATCTCACAAGCAGGAATACCTATTTATAGGTTACTTATAGGTACGGTTACCTAGGGTTATATCTGTAATTGCTGTTGGAACCTGAAAGGGCAGCAGGAGAAAAATGGTAGCAAATTCGGAGGGGGTATACTGACGTGCAATGTCACTTCTGGTGAAAGCCATAAGTGATGCTATGATGTTGGCAGGGCTGCTCTAGAATTTTCCAACAATTCTATGGATAAGAACATAAGAACGTAAGAGAAGCCATGTTGGATCAGGTCAATGGCCCATCCAGTCCAACACTCTGTATCACACAATGGCCAAAAACCAGGTGTCCTCAGGAGGTCTGCCAGTGGGGAAGGGATACTAGAAGCTCTCCCACTGATTGCCCCCCCCCAAACACCAAGAATACAGAGCATCACTGCCCTAGACAGAGAGTTCCATCTATAACTTGTGGCTAATAGCCACTGATGGACCTCTGCTCCATATGTTTATACAATCCCCTCTTGAAGCTGTCTATGCCTGAAGCTGCCACTACCTCCTGAGGCAGTGAATTCCATGTGTTAATCACCCTTTGGATGAAGAAGTACTTCCTTTTATCCGTTCTAACCCGACTGCTCAGCAATTTCATTGAGTTCCCACGAGTTCTTGTATTGTGAGAAAGGGAGAAAAATACTTATTTCTCTGCCTTCTCTATCCCATGCATAATCTTGTAAACCTCTATCATGTCACCCCTCAGTTGTCGTTTCTCCAAGCTAAAGAGCCACAAGCACTTTAACCTTTCTTCATAGGGGAAGTGTTCCATCCCTTTAATAATTCTAGTTGCCCCTTTCTGCACATTTTCCAGTGCTATATCTTTTTTGAGGGGTGGTGACCAGAATTGCACACAATATTCCAACTGAGGCTGTACCATTGATTTATAAAGAGGCATTATGATACTAGCTGATTTGTTTTCAGTTCCCTTCCTAATAATCCCCAGCATAGCATTGGCCTTTTTTATTGCTGTCACACACTGTATCGACATTTTCAGTGAGTTATCTACCACGACTCCAAGATTTCTCTCTTGGTCACTTTGGATTAACCAAAGTGCTGTTGGGCCTGTTCCCAAATGCTCCCAGAGGTTCCATGCTGCAGCCTAGCAACCTTACTCACAAGTCATTAAATTATTTCAGATGTTCCAGATATGTACAATGGATGTACAATGTGGGTGGAACAGCATTGTTGCTAAAGCTTTAGCCAATGTACACATGGTCCTTGGTACCACCTATACATAAAGCATATCTAAGTACAATGTAGAACACTTCTCATGTGACTGGGAATCCAGAAGCCTGTGGTCATTTGATGAGAATTTTTTATTTGCGTATGTTCAGTGCAGACATAATAAATGTGCCTGGATCACAGGTGGTGCTTAATGCTGCTATCCTACATGCACAATCGCAGCATGCATTTAAAATGTCAGGAGAGGGATATAAAGACTGAAGTCAGAATTTTTTAAAAGCCAATCAGTGAAGCTTATTCTAAGATTAGTTTTCCATTTTCCATTCTAATATATATTTATTCAGCACTGTAAGTGCTGAACCGTTTAAGTAATTTGAGAAGGACAGAATTACTAATTTATGCCTCTGTACAGTTAGTCTGACTAGGAATTGAGAAGTTCCTTTAGAGTATTCCAGATACTGAATGGTGACAGGGTATTTGTCACTTAGGTAAGACAGAAGTGGGGAGAGACTGGTTCTGGTGTTTGGATCAGTCAGCACATATACATAATAAGGAAAAACCCCTTTGCTCCAAAGTGCAATTCTGGTCTTTTAAAATGGAAAGAAACCAATAATATCAAACTAGCATAACCTTAAATATTATGCCCAATATGCTCCAGGTTCATAAGATATCCTTTTAAAAATCAAATAACTTTATTCAGCACTAAGTTCCCATGGATCTATTAGTAAATTTTAAATACTTAAATTAGGAAGCAGCTCTTCAAAGTTTAATGAAATTAAAGTGCTAATGAGTTTTTAATTTGAACTCTATTTTTCCTCACTTGGTTTCACAATATGTTTCTAATTATCTGCCAGCAGTGACATCAGAAAATACCAAGTGCAGAAATTATTCAATGTATCTTAACTTAGTGGTTAATACAAACTGATTGCAAAAATGGAAAGTTATAGGGAACTCAGGCTTTCCATTTGAAATGAATTGCTTGCCTGTGACTTTGCTGACTCTTTCTATTGCTTTACTTGAAGATTCTCATGTTTTTGACCTCACTATCATAACAAAAACCTGTCTTCTAATGTTCCTCTTTTTAAGCTCAGCAAATGAAGTGAAATATTGCTCTAAAGCATCATCTGGGAAATGATTTGCTGCTTTAAATAACTGCATAAGAATATGGCCACCACAGTCTGAATATACTAAATTAACTCTATTAATGATTTATTCTCTTTAAGAAAAACTATAATGAATGCAGGCCTGCTGAAGTGCTGTATACACATTTCATTTTTTTAAAGTTCAAGAACTTCTCTTGAATTTAATAAAGGTAGAAATGGTCACTGAAAAACTACCCTTGTTAAGTTTAATTACCAATGTGTTTGTTCTGTGATATGGCTGTTGCTTTTCAGGGCATGGTTAACATGGTTTGGAATTTTACCTTCTCCAAGCAAATTTGCAATGGGTAATGGATTATGTTATTCAGTTCAGGTAACTATATAGGGGAACATGACACATGCAATCTTTATAAAAATGTCAACAAATGCTAGTTGAAGGTATATGCAAACTTATGAAATTTTCAGCAATCATCTGCCATTTTATTTCAACACAATTATCTTAAACCTCAGCCTGGATGGTTCAGGCTAGCCTAATCTCATCAGATCTTGGAAATTAAGCAGAGTCAGCCCTGGTTAGTACTTGGGGTGGGGACCACCAAAGAAGTCCAGGTTCGCTATGCAGAGGCAGGCAAATGCAAACCACCTCTGTTAATCTCTTGCGTTGAAAACCCTGTGGGGTTTCCATAACTTGACGGCAGTTTACATACACACACGTATCTGCTCATAAGTTATTAAGTATGAAGCTGACCCTTCTCAGATTGAGGGAAAACCTACACAATATGAATGAAATATATCTCAGAATGTAATCTTCCAACTACAAATACTTCTTTGGGATTTCTTAACACAATAGTAAAGTCCATCTTCTCATTGCCTTTATAGCAGGTTCATAGAACTAGTAGATACATAATCAAGGGATGATATTTATTGGCTTCCATCTAAGGTTAAAAGGAAATCAGCCCCATATTAGGGATAATAGTTTCAGTTCCGTAGTGTATTGAGACTTCATGTTCTTTTTAATTTAAAAAAATCAACTTCATGGTAGAATCAGTTTTCAGATTCAGAAGAATTTGTCCAGTTGGCTGATTGTAGGATGGATAATTATTGTTAGTGATCCTTTATCCAAAGCTATACCCTAAAAACTTCCCAACTATTGATCAACTAGATCTCCCAAGGGAGAAGTATCCACATTCGAAGCACCTCTGCAGAGACTTCCTGTTTTTTGAAGCCATCAGACTAACCTTTGTTTGTGGAAAGATGTTTCCCAACCTGCCTTCTACTTATGGAGGTATAGGAGGAGGTTTCTCACAAGCAAACACCGCCTAAACTATTTTTCATGTTTGTATTATATCTTGCCTGCTAGCACAACCTACCTGTATCCACAGTAAATTGATGTCAAAAAAGCCATGCCTATCTAAACTTCTGACTTTCTGGATGCTTCATATATTTCAAGAATTTAAGGCATATAGTTAGCTGTGTAAATATGCTTGCCAGGACCCTAGGAGCTAGAGTGCCCAGGAGATGTAAACCCATTTTTTTTGTAGCCTCCCATGAATACTTTGGTGATCAGGCTCACAGAAGACACAATTCAGATGTCTAATATGTCAGATCAGGTTAATAGAAAAAATCATCAAGAAGAAAGAAAGAAAGAAAGAAAGAAAGAAAGAAAGAAAGAAAGAAAGAAAGAAAGAAAGAAAGAAAGAAAGAAAGAAAGAAAGAAAGAAAGAAAGAAAGAAAGAAAGAAAGGTTATGTGAATTGGTCCTGAGGATCTTTACATGTAATAAATAATATTAAATAGCTACATGTTGAACTGGAACTGTTTTAAAATAGTTTTTGCCAGCCGTTTCTTTTTGGTCTGCCAGTAATCCCAGGAATGAGATGCTAATTCCCCCAAATGCATTTATAATGGAACATCTGGTTTTCCTAAGTAACATGTGCTCAAGGCTTTTCCTTTGGGACATTTGCATTATATGACAGATGAAAGCAACACTGATGCATCAACTTCCTGTTTTTTTCCACATCACTGATATCTGATTTTTCTTTTATTCATGCACTTAACAGGCTGAATGTACATAAATAAAGCCTTATTTGGTTTAATCTGTTATGCATATCAATGATGATTATATTTGCTTTATATCACCTCTCAAAGTTTTTACTCTACCAATAGGACACAATTCAAAGTTTTATATTAATAATATTGCAAGTCCAAAAGAATCAACAAGAGATCTTGGATACATAAAGGCACATTTTCATGTCTGTAGTATCTTAGTTTTAAAATGTAGTATTATCCAGAAATAATGGCATCAAATGAAGTTAGCATGTTGGAATTTATGATTTTGTTGCAAGCAGACACATAAAAGTGCATGTTACAAAAACTGCAAATATTGGCTTTGCAGTGATTTCCAATTGTAGTGATTAAGCACATCCTCTGAATGCAGATTGTTACAGGTTCAGTTCTTGGCATCTCCATAAAAAGATCTCACATGGTATGTGTTGGGAAAGACCTTTCCTTTTTCTGTTAGAGATTCTGGAAAGCCAGTGATAAAGTCTTACTCAGAATACGTAGTAATGAACTGGATGGACCAATGATGTCACTCAGTAGCCCTGTTCACACACTCATGAGGAGAGGTCTGCTATACATGGAGCAAAAGTAGTGCACAGGCCACACCCTATGCTCACATTATGATGTCCCCACCTCCTAGCTCTAAGTATTTTCCAAAGGTGGACTCAGCATATAAAAGAATACAAACTATGTCTGCATAGGTTATAATCCCATAATCAGGAAGGACGGAATCAATGCATGTAAAAGTGGCTGAGCCACTGTCCATGCCGATGCTCATACAGGCAAATGCTTGCTAACAAGACACCCTCATGTTCATATGGTAGCTTATGCTTCTTTCTTTTTCTTTTCAAAAATGTGCTTAATTTCCTGCTTAATGTATATTTCAATAACTGAGAACTGACCCTACCTGGTTTATGGAACTCATGAACTGAGGGAGACTGTCTTAACTGCTGTGATGGCATGCTGCTCTGTGACCTAAAGCTAATTAGCTATTGATTTGTTTTAAAAATTTCTGTGCTGCCTCTCCATAGAACCTGCTCAAGGCAGCTTACAAAGTAAAACACAATCAAAACATGAAACTATAAAAGTCATTAACATTGAAGTAGGAAATAGGATACATCTTAGGACTTAAAGAAGCTGTGCAAATCACGGTGTGTCACGAGGTTTCCAAAATGGCTTTTTTTGTTTCTTAATGATTATTTAATGGAAATTAGATAAGTATATCAAAATATTTTCATTTTTAAAATAACAGGCCTGAAAAAAAATGTGTAAAAAGCTGTAGAAACAATCTGAACAAACTGGAATCCTTGTGAATGTGCCTATGTTGTGTATGTTTTTGTTGAATGTAACAGGTAATAGTACAACATGGTATAGTTATAAAAACTGGGAATCCTTGACACTACCAACCTAGTGAAAGACAATGTACCAAAAGCAATTGCTTTAATGCTGTATAGAAAAACATCCCTTTGAACTTTATGCACATACACATGCAATTCTTATATTTTGAGGATTTTTTTATAGGTTGCTGCCTGAGCCTTCTATCAAAAAGAAATATTTTTATGAACAGTGACCAATATTTATATAGTGTTAGGTAAAAATTTTAGTATCATAGGTTACATTTCAGTGTGACTAAGACTTAATAGGTCTATGTAGACAAGAGCAGGGGAACAGTTTAAATGCTGAGGGACAGGACTGCTTCTCCAGGCTGCCCATGCCCCTTGCTCAGGTTCGTCCTGCCTGGGTCTTAATACAATGTCGCTGTAAAAAGCTGTGCTTACAGTCAAAAGAGCGGAGCATCCTATAGAAGTCATATATCAGCCAGCAAGTGATATACAAATCATGGTAAGAATGTAGAAAACAGCGCTTGCTTGAAGAAGATGATTTACATCAATCTTTATTTGAATTTTTAATTTGTTTTTTGACAATTTTCCTGTAGTGAAGAATGGCTAGATATATACTTTGTGTGTTGTGTTGAGATTCTTAAAATGCAGTAGGTTTTGAGAACTGACTCTGCAAGTCCATACAAGGGCATTAGGGACAGGGATGTTGTCCCAACCCCTTCTCAATTCAAATAAGCCACAAGACCTGAATGGTAGGGTCCAGACTATGGAGAGCTGGCTTAAGTAAGGCATAGAAAGGCCTCTCCCATGCAGGCAAACTATGTAAAACAAATATATTCAGGAGGGCATTTTTATAAAGATAACAGGGCTATATTATAACAGAACGGTTCATAAAGGTGCTTTAAGAAAAGGACCAAGACCATGGACTATACTACTGTCTATAGTTTGTATTATCTGCTTGCTGCTTGTATTATCTTGTTCTCACTGCATTGTTTTCTACTTATATAATCAATTTTCTGCAGGGTTTAATGTATCATATCTAATACATATGCTTTGTTTCAGATTTCTGAAATCCAAATCTTAATATCTTGCTTATTAGATTCTTATCCTATTGATTGCCTTATACTATGTAATCTGCCTTGAGTCTCAGTGAAAAAGGTGGACTATAAATAATGCAAAGAAATGAATCATTTGTCATGAGCTGCTGAACCACCCACTGGGGTGTGCAAAAAGAAACAAATGAGCAGGACATACACCTGGTTATCACTGCTTCATTTCATTAAATCAGCTTCCAGAACAGTGAACCAAATCCGGGAAACCAAATTGTAATAACACCTTCCCATCCCAAAGTCCATGTGGTTTGCTACAGTTTGGTTCTTAACTCACAGTGGCAGTAGTAGCAGGCAGACCTTGGACCTGGACAACAGCATCTTGTTTTCCTTAACTGCATTCACCAATCAGATCCCAAGGGGAGAGAGTACTTATGTTATTAATCACTTTGTTGGCAGGAGGGGGGAATGTGCACAATGTGCATGAGTGTATATTCCCCCCCCCACACACACACCATTACTTGGGCAATGGCATTGTTTCCCTGCCAATTGGATCCCTGTAAGGGGAGACCCCTCCCTGCCTATTGGCACTGGAAGTGTTTGGAAGGGTGAAGGGGCAGACTTAAATCATAGGCTGCAATTCTAAAGACCCTTCCCTGAAATTAAGCACTATTGAATAACTTGGGACTTACATCTGAGTATACTTGTTTAGGATTGCTTTCCTGTATCCTGAAAGCCATTTGCCAGCTCAGCCCTTTCAAAAGCAATCCTGCCAGCCCTCAGCAAAAGGAAAACTTATGGGGGAAACACAGGCTTGTTTGGGGAGGGGGGATGTCAGACAATCATGTTGTATACCTGCCTGCATGCCTGCATTTGGGTAATAGAGGTTGGTGGCAATCAATGTGAGAACACTCCCTCATCACAGGAACAAAATGACGAAGCACAACGAAACATGATAGCAACAGACAATAGAAGGATATAAAGATAATAAGATTGGTTAGAACACAAAAAAGGATGGTAAGAATAAGGCAGGTTGCTCATTATGCATAAGTGGAATTAATAAACACCTTGAGTCATCATGAAATGAAATATCATTACTGCAACAGCCCGTCATTCATTGTAAGCAGGGTAGGCTGGACAAGGAGCTGCCCTTGGTCCTGAACAGCACCAACCAAACCCTTAGCTGTCTCTGCGGCACATTGTGGAAGAAGAAGAGGCTTGACAGGGTAGAATTTATGTGCAGGGACGGATAAACAAAGCCAGCAAAAGTTATTGGCAAATTTGCAACCAGGGTGGAGTTATTCAAATGACAGTAGCCACATTCATAGCTTATCACATATATCAATTAGTTAAATAAACTATTTAAACTCAAGTATGGTTGTCATGTGTCTTCATTTGGTGCTGGTGCTGGGGACAACTCAGTGAGACTGAATATCTCAGCTGTTAAAATAATCAACCTTTTAATGACTCTTTACAAGGGCACAAATCTTCTTCAAGAAGGAGGTCTGACTTCTTGCAAACCCCCCAAGTAATAGATTACTGCACTGCTGCCAGAAGGGCACGGTAGAATTTGGCTTATTTTGTTTACCTTCTAATTTTAGACTTATTTTTCATCATAATGGTTGCCAAACAAATGTAGTTTGGCATATTGTATTTTCCAGCAGATCTTTAGCTACATTTTGATACATTGTTTGAAGGACAGTCGGTTAAATCAAGGATAAATCCTGGCACAATAAACCATGTTTTGAATATAACTATGTGGGATGCTTCTGATCAATAAATGACAACAGAAAATTTGAAACATATTATTACAGATTTCTGCCTTTACAAAACCTAATAGGTTTTTAAGTGTGTGAACTAAGTATTTTACTAATTTATCTGATGCTTGATAATAAATGGCATATGCTGTGTGCTTAATAGAATTTCTCCTCAGGAATATTGAGACTGTTATCAGAAATGATCTCAGGTAACCATTATATTCTATAAGGATAGGCTAAGTATCAGAGTTTTTATAATGTATCCTAATTATGAATGCTAAGAACATCAAATGTGCCTCGTTAGAGTAGGGGGAAACTAATACAATTCATTCTCAGTATTTATTAATTTGCTTCTACAGATGTCAGGGAGGAGATCCGTGTCACATTTAGGTCATCTAGTTTCATTGAAACAGTTACATAAAGCAACTTGTGGGATGTATGTTTACTAGATAAGTAAATAAGAAAAAATTACCCCTAATTCATTCCAGAAATCCCTAAAATTATACAGGGGGGAATATCATGGTTCCTGCCAGTGTGTTTCCTGGTGAACTATTTATTTATTTATTTAATCAATCAGCCTTGGGAATCCAAAGGGTCTTAAATGGAACAGACAAAAACAGGGAGCTTTGAGTCATCCTAACCACTGACTGATTACCAAAGTGCTGTGCTTCCCCCAGTCTGGCCATATACTCAGACTTACTTTTGTCTTGGGAACTGGAAATGACTCCTTGCGGCCACACAGAGAGCAAATCATCTCCTTTCTTTAGAAATTAACACCAAATAACATCTCCTTCTGAAAGCAAAAGCTGATCCCAGATTTCATCTCATTGCTGAGCAGATGCTTCAGAAGAGCCCAGGAGGCATCACTGTTGTGATAGGAGGAAGTGCCAAGTTGATAACAGCTGCCTCTGTCAAAGGAAGAGGATGCTTGGCTTGGAATTTCCTAACATTTGGGGACTGGCCCATGTGACAGCCATAGTGTAGTGGTGCTCTCTATCCTTTCTTAAAATTCCAGTAGTGCTTATATGTACAATATAGTTGAGTACCCAGCCTCAGACCAAACTTCTTGATAGGCATAAAGAGTTCTGATGGTTGCCCACTAGCCCTAGCCTGTGAGCTAGGATGCTACTCGTGCACAGAGGGGTGAGAGGGATTTCAGTGTTAGTAAACAATAAAAAGAAGAATTTGAGTGGAGGAGAAACTGTGAATATCAGATTCAAATATCCTCTTACTATTTGCGGTTGTTGAATTCCTTCTGTTTATGATCGAGGACCATCAACTGCCTTATACTTCAACTAATTATAAGAGAACCATGGTGCCAACCCTTTTGCAGGCCAGCACCGAGAGCCGGAGGAGAGCTACGAGGCAAAGTGAAAAAAATACACCAGACAACCATGATGGAGTTAAAAATGCCACAACATTATTGATTTACAGTTAGTGGGATACCTACCATGTGGGTGTGCACTCCTGTGTGGATCCCCTGACACCTGTGAGTGAGGCAGACTTGACAGCCCTTGAGCTAGGCATGCACATGCCATACCACACACCCCAAACCTCTTAAGGAGATCCCCATAATAAGGAAACTGAGATCTGAGCCCTGTTTTCCCCCAAATGGATTGGTGACCAATGCCCACACTGCCACAAGAGCCACAGAAGGGGCAGCAGGCCTGAGCAGAGTGTGCCTCCCCGGCCATCAGCCCTCTTCTTGCCCCTTGCCATGCAGGCTAGCCTGCTTTGATTGACTGGCCCTGGCATTTGAATCTGGACTGTGCAGGCTCCCTCCACCATGGAAGGAAGCCCGTGCTGCCCTCCAATGTGTCAGCCACCTAGAATCCTGCCCTCCTCCCACGCAGCCTGCAACTGACTCCCCCCCCCCCATTAAGTCTGAGGGGGTCAGCATTTCTGTCCTCTCTAGAGATGACAAGAGTAAAGTAGAAGTTGTAGTCTTTTTAGGATACATGTCAATTATTTTTTATTATTTCATCAGGAAGCATCCATGACAGGATATAGCTCTTTAGGCAAACAGAACTAGAATTGTGTATTTCATTTACTATTAATTATTAAAATAGAGTATTTTAGATTTATTATAATTAATACAAAAATGAAACAAATTTCCCAGCCTATGACAAACAAAAAGCCTGATTTTTTTGTTTTCTTTTGTTCTTTTGTTACTATTTATTTATTTAAAAAATTATATGCTACTTCTCTACCCAAATAGTGGCCCCAAGGAGGTGACAGCTTTGCCACTCTCTGACTCAAATATTTTATTTTTACAAGCTCTTTTCCTTAAGGGAAGTGGGAAGAGAGGATCTGGGTTTTCTTGACTGAGTGCAAGCTGTAGCCACTAGGATTACATACAAGTGTGAGGTATTCTAATCCTGAAATACATGGTGGAAGTTTGCCTTCCTCTCTCCTTTCAATGCCCTGCACTGCCAAATTTCCTCTTGCAATCTGTGCTCCCTTGCTTAACTGCTGCTCTCTAAACCTTAGTCACCATCCAAGAAAATCTACCCCAAAATTCTCCTACTACTACCTGCTGGCCAAGATACCTTAACCTCCATGTGCCACCAAATTATTGCCATGCCAGTCTGCCTCTTTTTCATTCTACTGTTCTTCAAACTACGGGGCTGCAGTGCCAAATTCCTTCACTTCACACTGCTCTCTGTTACTGTGTGTTTGGAATCTTTCCTACTAATTCTACTTTAGTAGGAAAAAAAAATGTTTGCACCAGGACACTTCTTTGTGTTTAGGTAGTGCCGTCTTGCAGCTTACTGGTGCTTACTTTGCCATTAAAAGGAAAGATGGCGGCTTTAATTTTATGTTTCAGTTCAAGTGAAGTCTGCTTAGGAAGTTCTTGCCTAGAAAAGCTCATGCTATATTAAATTACTTAGTCTTTAGAGTACTGTAAGACTCCAGTCAAATTTGCTTCTTTGCTTATAATGTAATTGTATGTTTGCTGAATGACACAGTAATGCCTATAGTAAATCAATGATTTACCCTGCCGCTGCCCCCCTCCACATTTAACAATTGCATTCTTACCTCAGGAGTCTACCATCTCATTCTGCTACCTATGTAGTTTAGACCTAAGTCAGCTGAATTTCTCATTTTGAATGGAGCATTGCTGAAACCATATGGCATGCAACAGAAAGAACAAATTTAAAATAATGGACTGTAATTTTGTGTATCACATTTCATATTCTGCATATGAATGGTTTCTGGAGCAATTGTTTGTATTTTATGGATTGCCAAGAAAGAATACTTTCCCCGAAGCATATTTACATCAATTTAGATGGAAAATCCATAATAATCAGCATTCAAAATAACATATTGGTATCATTGCTGCTTTTAGAGAGAGGTGGTCTGAATAAATGTCATTTTCTCAGTTGTTTTAAAACACATTTTGGAATAATGTAGTTAGATTTCAGTAATAGTTAAACAAGTATAGTATCTGTTAGAATATGTAAGACTTTGCCAACATATCTGACAAAGAAATATGTAGTTGTACATAGTTAATGTTGGCATGTTGGCTGATTATTTATTTATTTCATTGTTGTTCCCGTGAATCCTCCAAGGAACTCAGGGCATTACAGAAGGTTTTCCCTCTTATCACCAGAACCCTGTGAGATAGGTTAAGCTAAGAGATAGCAGTTTTTGGTTACACTTAGCGATGCCATGAATTTCTTAGTGAACCTGTTTGGCTGACAAACTTACATTGTTTGATGCTCATGATCAGACTGTGATCCAATCAGGGATTTGTTCAGATTGCTCTGAGCAAGCTGAACAGCTGCTGAACACTAAGTTTGCAGCAGCTTGTTGGTCAGAACCCAACTCTTAGCTGATGGGGGAGGGATTCGCTGGCAGTTGGGTTCTGATCTATTCCCCTCAGCAAAATAGCTAAACAATGAAGTTGCAAAAGGGAGTGGGGGTGTACATAATGGAAAAAAGCAAACTGAAATTACACACAGAAATCGCTGGTTCAGCTCATTAAAGCAGCTTCCAGAACACTGAACAAAATCCGGGAAAATAAATTGTAATGAATCCCTCCCACCAAAAATTTTGTGGGGTTCATTTTGGTTCATACTTTCTAGCAGCAGGGAGGCGCTGGGGTTGCCATGCAGAGCATCATCTTGTTTTCCTGAAGAGCATTCACCAATCAGATCCCAAAGGGCAGGGCAGGAGATAAGGATTTTTCAGTGGTGGCACCTTGCCTCTGGAGTGGCCTCCCAAGGCTCAGCTAACATCTTCTTTGCTCTGGTCTGCTCCTAGCCGGAGGACTATTTAATCAATATAATTTTAGGCTTCTGCTTCTTATGTGCTGTTACGTTTTAGAAAGTTTTAGATATGGTGTTTTAATCCCTTGGACTGTTTTATTGATATGTTTTTATTGATATATTTTTTAAAAAATTATTCTCTCTGTGGTTTTATTTTAGTCAGTTGCCTCAAGCAGGTCTGTGGAGGCAGCCAGTATACAATTTAAAAAATAAAATGAACTGAATGCACAGCGGATGATGCCTAGGAGGATGTCTGTATTGAATGGGGTGGTTCTATCTACTTTCACTGAAGACAGTTAAAAATTGGGGAGTCCTTGTAGATCCAGGTTTCGTGTTACATAAACAAGTAAATATAGCTGAGAAAAAAGTTCTAGCTGCAATTAGTTTTGAAGTCGACCTATGCAGACATCAGATTTGGTCATGCTACTCCATGCTATGGTAACCTCAAGACTAGATTAATAGAAGCTATTTTACATGGGGCTGCCCTTGATGATTTGGAAACATCAGTTGGTACAAAATGTGGTGACCCCACGTATGAAGATCATATTGCAGCAGTTCTGTGTGTTTTTCTGCCTGAAGAACTATCTTTTCTGATAAGAACAATTGTAGCAACTGATCTCTCAACACGGACTCCTAGCAATCGTCTCTCTTAGATCTTTTATGTAGTGGGCCATTTTTATTGCTGTCCTACTACTCTGGAACAGCTTCCCAGAAGGAGTAAGGCAGGTACCTTGGATCTTACCAGTGAGGCTGTTGAAGAGAGCTTATAGGACAGCTTGGAAGTTCTAGGTGAAAGATCTCTCATATTGGTATAATGACATGTTTTTTAATTATTTTAATAAATTTTCTTTTGTATTGTAGTTGTCTTTGGTCATGACAGTGTCATAAAATTTTGTTTGCTGGTTTCATTCCAATTGTTCAAATATTTTTATGATATGTTCCATTGAATGCAGAGTTGAGTTGCTCTCTTCACCTCTGCTCCTGTCAATATTGCTAGCTGTAACTTCACAGTGAACCTTATTCATGAAGGTGAAAGCAGAGTTGACACAGAGTAGTTCTCTTTTCTTGGCACCGTCTGTCAGGATTACCTCCTCTAAGCTAAGCATCTGACCCTGTGAAACATTTGCCCAACTTCAGCTTTTAACCGATTTTTAAATTGGTTTCTTATTGGTTTGCCTTATTTTGTATTTACAGTTTATATTATACTCTGCTGTCTGATTCTTTCCGCATATGGTCATGTTACTTTAGTTTACATAGAAACATGTAATTTTTTTCCGTTTCAGGAACTGCTCTTTAAATGTGAAGAATATAATACGTATTTTGGAATGCAAGAACCGATCAAGAGAGTGGAGCCGTGGCTCAGTGGCAGACCTGTTTTGCATGCAGAAGATCCCAGGTTCAATCCCCAGCACCTCCAATTAAAATTGTCAGGTCAAAGGGGATATGGAAGACCTCAACCTGGAGAACTTCTGGAGACCCTGGAGAATTTCTGCGAGTTAGATTAGACAATACTGACCTTGACAGACCAATAGGCTGACTGATCATAAGCAGCTTCCTGTGAAATATGTTATATGTAAGCCCCTTCTGGTGGGAGCTGGCACATTGTACATGCTAAGGTCCATTATGAAGTGTCCTAGTCATGCTTCTTTCTGCAACTGTAGGTTTCATTAAGCATCTGACATTAGTGCCTTCCCCTTACTTGTTCTACAAGCCAGGTTGGGTGATTCTCTTCATCTATATCTTTTTTTCTTGCTCCTCCACGTATCTCCACTGAGTCCAGTGCTTTTGGGATGTGAATTTTTTCTTATTTCCCTACAATATTGTGGTCAATTTGTGAACATCCAGGAGTTTCCCCAGTTTTTCTCCAATCTTTCTCAAACCTGCATTGCTCCAAAATTGTGCAGAAGATTGCAGTAAAGCCTAGATGGCTGTGGTGTGGGTGGGAAAATCCAGCCATTCTGGCAGACATGGCAACTGTTTTCCATGACCCTATCTCTGTGGTAGCCATTTCTTCACCCTGCCACTGAGGGAGGAGGTTTTCCAAGGGCCCACCAGTAGTGGGCAAACTCCTGCCCTCTCCTTCAGCCTCCATTCACAAATTGCATTTCCTTGTATTAAGTGCTCTTAAGCCCATTTACTTTAAGTAGGGTTATTTTGAAATGCATTGTGATCTTAGCTGCTGTGTGAGCGGTCCATCCGGCCTCCACCATTTTAATAGCTGCTTATGATATAAAAATCATAAACCACTGAATCTAATGTGCTTCAAATCGCATTAGCAAGTGACCCAGCTGAGCAAAGAGTTGTCAGCTCCTGCCTGGAAGAGTGAACATGAATGGAATGTGAGTACATGCCAAGTAACTGGGCATGATTGGCTCCTGCCTCCCCACGCTGCGGACATGCTATCTTTAAAAAAAAAATTAATTTTTTTTATTGATAACAAATAGCATAACAAGAGTAACAGTATACAAGTGGTATAACATTATACATAGCAGTAGTCAAGTAACATGATGATAACTTCAGTATTTAACCATTAGTGAGCAAACATACAGTGCAGGTGTTTACATGAAAAGGATGACCAAACATCAACAATAGAAGTGGGAAACAAGCTAACAAATCTGTTTTCATATAAAGCACAATTATAATTCAGATATCTGGATTTATGATAGTATAAAAAGGCAATTTCTATGTCAACAAGTCATTTTTGGCTAGGAAGTCTAAGAAGGGGTACCATTTTGCATAGAAGTTGGAGGGCTGGGAAGGGTTCAAGAGAAGCTGTATTCTTTCTGTTAATTTCTCCATCATAAATTGATCCCATACCATTCTGTACCAAATGTCAAAATTTGGGGGAAAGTGGGATTTCTATCTGGCCGCAATCGCGTTTTTGGTGGCAGCCAGAAATGTTCGAATCAAATCCCTCTGCTATTGGGGTACAAGTGAATCTTTCCAGATGTCTAAGAATACTAGTTCAGGGCACAAGGGTATAACATGAGCTGTAATTTTGGATATTTCCAGGAAGACCACTTGCCAAAAATTTCTATGGACTGACACTCCCACCAGGCATGTATGAACGTCCCCTGACCTCCACATTTTTTCCAGCATAAGGGGGACCTTTTGGGGTATATTTTCGCCAATTTCTGGGGCATAAGATACCATTGGTGTATGAGCTTGTAGGCCTGCAATTTCACATTGGTGACAGGGGAGTTTATCAATTTAGAAGACCAGACTTGCTCCCAATCTGTTTGTGAGATGCTAATCCCACAATCTTGTTGCCACTTATTTTTTAGTACCCCATTTTGCTGGGGTTGGGAACTCAACAATATGTTATAAATTTTGGACAGCAATCCCTTACGAATGAATGAGTGGGAGTCTAGGAGTCTTTCAAAGTCAGTCATCGGTTCAGTCAGAATATTCCGTATCCCGAGCTCACCCAAAAGATAGCTCAGCTGAAAATAGAAGAACCATGGCACCTCTTTTTCCATTTTGTGGCTCAATTCAGCCCTGTCTATTATGCCCTCCTTACACGCTATATCTAACAATCTTATATTCCTAAAGCTATCCCAAGCCTTTAGCGCTGTTATATTGTGATGGAGAGGTAGACCTTCATGTGAAGTTATTACGGAAAATCTGGAGATCACTGGAATCAAATTTTTCTTATGCCTGTCCCAGTGCTTCAATAGTGTCGTAAGAAAGATGTTATGACTAGTTGAGGGGGGCGGCAAGTACGATTGGCCCAAAACGTTTCACGAATTGTGTTGGGTTGGTGATATGTATGCAGAATATCGATCCAATCAGAATGTACTGCATGGTGTAGGATATGAATCACGTCTGATAGTCTGGCTGCTGCATAGTAAAGTCCCACATCTGGATAGTTAAAGCCTCCACTAGAGTGTCGAGTGCGCAAGGATTTAAAGGCTATCCTAGGACGTTTGTATTGCCACAAAAATTTGTTTAAAGTTGTTTGCCATTGGCTTAGGATACTCTGAGGGATGTCTATCGGAATAGTTCTAAAGAGAAATATTAGCTTTGGAAGGATGAACGATTTTATTAGGTGGTACCTCTCGTACCCTGACAAATTCTGTTTGTTCCAGTTAAGGAGAGTACTTTTAATTTCCTTCATTTTTTGCAGATGATTGATTTGAAGCAACCTAGCTGGGTTCTGCGGGATATTTATACCTAGGTAGTGTAGATGTGATTGGGCCCACCGATATGGGAATTGTCGCTGTATGACATTACCTATTGAGTCAGGCAAATTTATGGAGAGAATGCTAGATTTATTTTGATTAACGCATAGGCCAGATACCTGTCCAAATTGTGATAACTCCTCATGGAGATATCTTAAGGATGTTAAAGGCTGAGTAATGAACAGCAGGATATCGTTGGCGAATAGGCATAATTTATAGGTATTTTTGTTGATAGTTATGCCCTGAATTTGGTTGTTATTCCTAACTGCTTCCGCTAGAGGCTCTATTGCCAGGGCAAAGAGGATAGGGGATAAGGGGCAGCCTTGGCGTGTGCCTCAGTGAAGATGGATAAACGATGTTGCTGTATCATTAACTTTGAGTTTTGCTTTGGGGCAACCGTAAATAGCTTTAATTACCTGTTGAAAATTAGTGCCAAAGTTCATGTGGGCGAGAAGCTGTTGTAAGTATGGGATCTCCAAGGAGTCGAAAGCTTTTTCTACATCTAAGGACAAAAACATTGATTGCACATTGTATTGCTTGCTAAACGTTAAGATATTCAAGGCTTTGTAAATATTGTCTGATATGTCTCTGTTGGGGATGAAACCAATCTGATCCTTACATATATATTGTCCTATAAATGAATTCATTCGCTGTGCCAAGATTGAAGTGAAGATTTTATAATCAACATTCAGCAGCGATATTGGTCTGTAGGAGCCAGGGTTTGCAAGGTCTTTTCCTTCTTTGGGAATTAATGTTATAGCTGCTTCCGTCCAAGTTCTGGGGAGGGCACCTGAATCAAATATATCATTACAAGCCGATAACAAGGGCGGATTCAAAATAGAGGCAAATTTCTTATAAAATTCAGCCGGGTATCCGTCGGGTCCCGATGCCTTGTTGCATTTTAACCGTTTAATGGATTCAAGGATTTCCGTGTTGGAAATCGGGTTGTCCATTATCTGCTTATGAGCTTCCGCCAGTTTCTTAATAGTTTTGTGTTTAGATAAATAGTGCCTAATTTTCACTCCGTCTGGTTTAGTTGTGGAGTATAAGTTTGAGTAAAATGTCTCGAATACTTTCATTATGTCACTAGATCTAGTAAAGATTTGACCGTTGGTGTCTTTTATAAGTCTAATGTGTCTACTAATAGTTTTCTCCTTTACTTTCCAGGAAAGGTAGCAAAGGGTCCTTGGAGAATGACTCCAATATTTTTGTTTCAAGTACAAGAGATTTTTTTGGATTTTATGAGTCTCTAGGGCTTCCAGAGCTTTACGTTCATGCAACAGTTGCTTATAAACTTTCTTGCTGCCATTTTTCTTATGCAGGTGTTCTAAGCTATTGATTTTATCGATTAAGGCCTGCTTTTGTTGTCTTTTGGTCCTATTTAAGGAAGCCGATAGTGCTATTAGTTGTCCCCTTAGCACAGCTTTAAGGGCGTCCCATATTATTTGGGGTGAGGACTGTTCCGTTTGGTTTTCCTCAAGGTATTGTTTGATATACTGTTCTATTACTACCACAGTATTTTCATTGAGTATTAAATTTTTGTTAAACGTTCAGTTTCTCTCTTTATTATATTCTGAAGTTAATGATAACATACAGTTTACCCACGCATGATCAGAGTATTCTATGTTCCCTATTCTGGAGTGGTACACTCTGTCAGTGAGATCAGTGGACACAAGGACATAATCTATTCTGGTATATACCCCGTGGCGCGGCGAGTAGTAAGTGTAGTCTCTGACCAATGTATTTTTTCCCTCCAGATGTCTATCAGATGGAATTGGTTAAAGAGTGTGAGCAGTTTTGTGTCTGGGAGGGTAGATTCAGGTTTCTTTTTGAGTTCAGCATCGGTATGGCAAAAGGAGGACCTGTCCATATTATGATTTACTATACAATTAAAGTCCCTGCCCACTATTACCGGACCTTCCTGAAAATCTTTCAACTTCTGTAGTACTTCCTCTGTGAAGTCTAGTTGTTTTGCATTAGGCGCATATACTGAGGCCAATGTAACTAGTCGGCCATTTAACTGGCCTTTTACAAACAGAAACCTCCCCCTGGGATCTTTTAAGCTAGCTTTGTGCATAAACTGAATATTCCTTGACAGCAGAATTGCTACGCCCCAGGATTTTGAGGAGCCCTTTGCATGAAATTGCATCTGTATCCATGAAGCCTTGAGTTCTGATTCGTATGGTGCATGCAAATGAGTTTCTTGTATCAATGCGATGTCAACATTGAGTTTTGCTAATCTGGATAAGACCCTTTTTCTTTTCACTACATTATTTAACCCTTGCATGTTTTGAGATATAATATGAAGCCCTGCTTGAGATGCCATGACCAACTATTTAGAGATTCAGTGGTATCCCTTGGAGCAAAATCCGGGCACACTGATGTAAAAGGGAAGCTTTTCAGACTATTAAAACAGTTACAACAATTAAGTATCAGTCTTCACTTAATCAATGTCAGTAAAGCAGCACTGGTACAATAAATACTAAATGGACCATCAAAATAGCAGTAGAACGAGATGCAGTTAGGATAATTAATTGCTAAGCTAAATCAATATATTGGTAATCTATCTGCAACAGTGAGTTAATTAATAATAAAAACAGATTCACAATCAGTTTCAGTATACCGTGTTATAACTCTAATGTTCACCAAAAGATCACCTTGGTTGTGAACCAACACAATGCAACACCAATGAAGGGACCTTAGGGTGAACCTCTTTTCACCATTCGAAAGATAAGAAGAGCAGAACAGATTGTGAAGAGGCAAAACAAAGGATAAGCTTCCCCAACAGAATATAACTTCCCTCCCTTAGTTCCTTTCTAACCAAATTGATTCAAATTAAGTTAATTTAATTGAAGTAATTAATCAGGTAAGTAAGTGTGAGCTTCCCCCTAATATAACTGTTATAAATATGTATATACAAGTTTGATAGTTAATTAATTAATTGTTGTATAAGCAATTGTTTTCCAGAATAAAATAGTACTTTGGCATCACTGTATAATATATATATATATATATGTATATATATATATATATATATATATATATATATATATATATATATATATATATATATATATATATATATATATATATATATATATATATATATATATATATATATATATGTATGTATGTATGTATGTATGTATGGTGCTTTTTTTGCTTGTTTTCCTATCTTAGTTAATTTTTATTTTTATTATTTTTTATTTATTATTTTTGTTGTTATTTATTTGTAAAGAATTATGTAATTTATGAGAATCAATTAAGCAAGTCAATTAGAGAGGTGCAATTTTATTCAATTATAGTTGTTTCCAAGTCCCTATAACCAATTAAATCAAGTCTGTATTCTCCCACAATCTAACTAGTGCACTGTATAACCCTTTGGACAAACTGTCTAAGCAATGACTACCACCTACTGCCTATAGAATATATGTAAAATAGCCAGATGAAATTTTTCTGTATATACCTACTATATTAAATTCTTCCAATATGCCTAAACCCAGCTATGTTCAGTAAGCACTTTACCCACTAATATTAACAATTTCTTTGGTTTCTGAAGAAGCTATATATGTGAAATAGAATTTTAAGTAGAATCAGGTTTTAAATTTCCTTAAATGGTCTAACAATAATCGGTTTGCCAAGCCGTCCTTAGTAGATCAGGGGGAAAAAAAACTCCACTGAAGCTACTGCAACTAAGCAGTAAGAAGGACTGCCTGTAAAAAAGGGCTGACAGAAAAGACGAACCTTTCAATCCCACCCCAAACCCCCTTAAAGATAGAAAGTTATTATTAGTTTTAAACGTTCTAAAACCCCAGTACTGACCAAGAAATTAGCATTTCCTTAGATTAGTTATCACGAACAGGAATTTTACTATTTTTTTGATGTGACAACGGTAAACTTCGCTTTCTATTTTCCAAGCTTGCTTCAGTTTCCATGGCTACTTCTATGCCCAAGTCGTGCAGGAGACGGAGTCCCTCATCAGGAGTCAAAATAAAGTGAATTTTACCATTGAGCTTGACCCGAAGCGCAGAGTATCGAGACCAGCCGTATTAGATTTGAGCGGTTCTCAGCCCCTCAGTTATTTGCTTGAGCTGCCTTCTCTTCTCTAGGATTTCAGACGGGAGGTCTGTGTAGACGCTGATCCTTGTTCCATGGCACATTAAAAATCTCCGCATTCTGGCTGCCTCGAGGATTTTCTTCCTGGCTCTCCAGTCAGAGAAAACAGCCCCGACGTCTCTTGGTCCCTTTAGTTTGTCTGGGTTTTTGGGACCCACCCTGTATGCCTTCGATATCATGATGGCTGGTTCATCTGCTTGTTGAAGTTCTTTCGTCAGCCAACCACCTAAGAAATCAGAGGAGTCTGTGTCTGCTGATAGGGCCTCATCCACCCCTCTGAATTTTAAATTAGAGCTCCGCAAATGAATTTCGATGTCCAATATCTTGTTTTGAACTCGGCTGTTCTCAGTTTGGAGAAGGCGCATGTCCTCTTGCAAGGCTGCGCTTTGGGTTAGAGCCCGATCTGTCTTCTGAGCAACAGAGTCCATTACAAGTTTAAGATCACTAATTTGCTTAGTTAATGGCTCCATTAAGTGAGACATTCGATTAGAGAAGCTCATTTCAAGATCTTTAAGCAAGGCTTTTAATGCAGGGTCATAGGCTAGGGTATGTGAGTTTCGCACCTCTGCAGCATTTTCGGCGGCCGCCATTTTTTCCCGCGCTCCCTCTGCCTCCCCTTCAGTGTTTTCAAGCTGTGAGTTTGGAAAATAGCTTTGTAAATTCTTAACAGCTTTGGTGTTCTGCCTCTTGGTATTTAGATCTTGCTTACCCTTCATGTCAGACTGGGTAGAACGTGGTTTGAAGCGTTTTATCAGGGCTTTAGGGTGGGATCGAAACGGAACCTCAGCCTCAAGCGTCCATTCTCCTCAGAGTCGACCCTATCTTTGACAATAAAGGTGCTTGTGAGTCACTGCCCTGAACATTCCAATCATCCCTTGGAAAAATTGATGAAGCTTTTGCTGATTTATTGAAAGTGGCAAATTTGGCAAGATGGGGTGTGTATACACAAATTTTGGTACTTAACAAGAGATTTAGATGTTTACTATTGGCTTTTGTTGGGGCTATTGGATTTAGATAATTACAATTTTACTATGTGTTATTTTTTGTATTCCAGAAGCTATATTGTAACTGAGAACTATTTCAATCTTGTACTAACATATGTAGACATGGTAAGAAGTTTTTGGATTTATGTTTACATTTTGATATGGTACTACTGGACATTGTTATTGAGTGTCTGCACACTGTATTTTGTTGTAGAATTGCCCATTGTATTTATGCAACAATTAATGACTGAAGATGTTTACATGAGAGAAAGTGACTGTGTCCTGCTGAAGATTTCTTTATATTTAACCTGATGAAGGAACTGGACTCCTGAAACGGGATTATTACTGGAAGCCCATTGTACTTGTCATCTGTTTGTGGCATTAATCGTTTGCATTAGACCATTGTGAATATACTGTAATTTAATTTGTTGAACTGTTGCTGACACCACATTATAACACTTAACAGGACATTGGTGTTACCTGAGTAATTATGAATTACTACCACACGGTGGCTCTGTTGTGTTGTTGGAATATCACACCGTGGTCCATTGTTTGTATTACAGCTCAGGGCACATTCAGCCTTATAAGAATCCTGACTCAGCCCCAATCAAATTGAGCAGTGTGGTGGGCACCTACATTGAATCTTAGCACTGCTCCCTCAATTATCTCTCTGGGCCTTACTCCCTGGCCGAAGATGCAGGGCCAGATCGCGAGGAGGGGCAGGGGGATAGTCTGCCCCCAGTGCCGCCAGGAAGGGGGCGCCGGAAGCAGCTCCCAGAGCATGCAGGCAGCAGCATGGGCAGCTGCGCTGCCTTTTGCTTGCCCCGTGGGACAGGGGGCGGCTGGCTTGCCGCGCACCCCCTGTCCTGCAGGGCAGGAAAAGGGCAGCGCGGCCGCCCATGCCATTCACTTGCCCTGCAGGAGAGGGGGCAGCTGGCCACCCCCTGTCCCACGGGGCAGGTGCATGGCGCAGGCAGCCTCACAGGCTCCCACGCTGCCTTTTGCTTGCCCAGCAGGACAGGGGGCGGCTGGCTTGCAGCGCACCCCCTGTCCTGCAGGGCAGGCAAAGGGCAGCGCGGCCGCCCATGCCACTCGCTTGCCCTGCAGGAGAGGGGGCAGCTGGCCACCCCCTGTCCCACAGGGCAGGCGCATGGCGCGGGCAGCCTCGCAGCCCCCTGCGCTGCCTTTTGCTTGCCCAGCAGGACGGGGGGCAGCTGGCTTGCAGTGCACCCCCTGTCCTGCAGGGCAGGCAAAGGGCAGCGCGGCCGTCCACGCCACTCGCTTGCCCCACAGGAGAGGGGGCAGCTGGCCACCCCCTGTCCCGCGGGGCAGGCACATGGCACGGTCAGCCTCGCAGCCCCCCGCACTGCCTTTTGCTTGCTCCGCAGGACAGAGGGCGTGCGGCAAGCCGGTCACCCCCTGTCCCACAGGGCAGGCGAAAGACAACGTGGGAGGCTGCAAAGTCGACCGTGCCATTTGCTTCTGAAGCGAATGGCATGGGCAGCTTCTCAGCCCCCCACACTGCCTCCGGCGTGCAGTGTGATGATGTCATCAAAATGACGTCATCACGCCGCGTCAGGAGCGTGCGCGCACTGTGTGCACGCGCGAGGGCCGGCAAGTGTTGCCCCAGGCGCTGGGAGTGCTAGATCCGGCCCTGTGAAGATGCAGGATGTTTGAAGCCCTCTTTCTCTATAGACTACTTTACTCCTCTGATGGTAACTCTCCCAAATCCCACACTCTGTTCGAACCTCTGGCTAATTTCCTAGGACTATGGTTTGCTTGTGTAAGCCATTTATTTACCTCTTGTGTGTGTGTGTAAGTTTTCCTCTTTTAAATAAAAACTACTCTTTATTTCGAAGAACACCCATCTCATCAGTTTCCTTGGGGAGAGAACCCCGTAAAAATTGGTGGAGGATCTCGCTTGTTATCCTCTCGCATAGCCTCCCCCTTGCTGCTAATTCCCCCTACTTGCAAGAAGACCAATTCCAGTAACAGCTGGGCTTGCGGTGCTCCAAAAAAAAAAAAGCCTGTCTGCAGTATTCACCAACTTTGCCTCCAAAGGTAATGCAGCTACTCTCAGCTTCAGCCGCTTAGGCAGGGAGCTGTTCTTTGCCTATCTGATGGTGGAGTTGGCAGAGAGCTTTTTCCTGGCTATCAAGGTCTTCTGGCTGGGGGCGGAAACAGACACCATAAAAGGTGGCTCTGCCCCTCAGCTTTTGTAGTTTGCTTTGTACTTGGCCCACCCACCTGCCCTGCAATAGTGCAGGTTTAGCCAGTCACTGATGATCAGGGCCAGGTAGGATTTTTTTCTCCTCTCCCAATTTGGCTGACAGAGAGGGGTGTTTTTCCCCTACCTTGCACTGCTGACAAGGGTTATGTTAATTGGCTTACAGTGGTGCTTTAAATAGGCTGTCATTGACAGAACAGAATATTGGTTGTAGGCTGGTGGGCACCCTTAGCACATCCCCTCTAAGGGCAATTGGGGTCTGTCAGGATCACTGGCATGTTTGATGGCTGCCAGCTGAGAGGACAGACTGCTACATGAGACCCCCTGCATGAGTAAGGCTCTCATGTTGACAGCTGGGATGCTATAGGCTTGGTGGGGATGCCATTTGCCTAGCCAGCCAGGTCCCATCCATGTGTATGGCTGGCTTGTACCCAGGGCAGTGGGGCTTGCCCAGATAGATCAGGCTGGAGGTCCAGGGGTGATCCCAGGTCCTGACCTGTACCGCTAGTTAGGCCCTTGCCATATTTGCAGTAAAGTTGAAAATTAATGCTGTTGCCAAAATAAATGGCCCTTTAATTTCCAAATAACTGTCTCTTTATTCTGTCGGGGGGGGGGGCAAAGACAGAAAGAACAAGCCATTCTCTCCAGGCCAAAAGCATGTCTTTTTACCCAGGCTTTTATTTAAGGGGTTGATCTCTTTAAATTGTTTTTACAATCTTTTTTTAGCCTGAGAAGTGTTTTGAGTCTCATGTTAAGCTGCAAAATGTTTTATGCTGTTTTCATTATCTGGTGGGTTTTTGTTAATTTTTAAATATTTAATGCAGTTTTATGTTTTACTTTGTAAACCACCTCAAGCAGATTCTCCAGACAGGTGCAATAGAAATGAATGGATGGATAAGAACTTAGCTGGCACACAGTTTAACATAGAAGACAGTCCTTTAGCTATACTATTACCAGATGATTTAAATAAGAACTAGCATTTTGACTTGTGCTTGGAAGCAAACTGATAACTAATTATTTCTATATATCTTAACTTCTGTCTTTACCAGTCAATAACCAAATGAATCCCCTGATTATTATATTTTAGTAATGTCATATTAAATACAAACATACACAAATACAACATTTCCTATTTTTCTCTAACATATGTAATTTAGCACAGACAATTTGTGATACTATGAACACATGTTATGGGTTGCTTTGTACTCTTAGGCATCAATCAAGGATATTCTGGGAGTAAGTTCCAGTGGATATAGGATTTGCTTTTGAATAGACATTCTTAGGATTACTCCCTTAGTATGGTATGTTAAACACCTGACAAAGGATCAGGTCCTCAGTTTTAAAAGGTGTTATGCACATTTCAAATATACATGAAGAAACTTTCATGTTGATATGGTATAGATGAATTTTGTACTTGGGTAACTGAGTACAGAAACAACATATATCACAAAAAACAACCCTAAAGCTGAAAGAGAATTCTAATGATATGATTCTCATTTAGAGTACCTTTAGGAAATTTATTTTATATGTAGTGTTTAAAGTAGAGGTGGGCACGAACAGGAAAAAAAAAGAACACGATATTCATTGTTCGTTGTCATCCACGAACAGGAAATCATGAACAACCACGAACATGACTCTGTTCATGAACATGTTTGTGGTTGGCTGTTCGTGGGAGGGAGGGGGGAGACTTGGAAGGGAAGAAAGTTCCCTGAGCCGTTTGTAAACGGCGTGGGGAACCTCCTTCCTTTCAAAGTCTCTCTCCTTCCAGCCAGCTGGAGAGAGGGAGGGAAAACTCTGAAGGGAAGAAGGTTCCCCATGCTGTTTGCAAATGGCATGGGGAACCTCCTTCCCTTCAAAGTCTCCCTCCTTCCAGCTGGCTGGAGGGAGGGGGGGAGATTGTTAGGAAACCCCTGACAAGCGGCTGAGTCGGGAGTGAAGTGCCCTTCTCGCTGCTGCTGTGCAGCAGCAGGGAGAAGGGCATTTCACCCCAACAGGCTGCACTCAGCCGCTTGTCAGGGGTTTCCCTGACAAGCAGCTGAGTGGGGGATTTAAATGTCCCTCTTCCTGCACTGCGCAGCAGCAGGGAGGAGGAAATTTAAACCCCAGCAGGCTGCACTCAGCCGCTTGTCAGGGGTTTCCCTGACAAGCAGCTGAGTGGGGGATTTAAATGTCCCTCTTCCTGCACTGCGCAGCAGCAGGGAGGAGGAAATTTAAACCCCAGCAGGCTGCAATGAGCCCTTGTCAGGGTTTTCCCTGACAAGTGGCTAATTCAGGGGTGAAGTGCCTCTGCGCTTAGATTGGGGTTTCCAGGGCTACAGGAGTTCAGACAGAGTTCAGAAAGTCCGTGTCTACTGTTGCCAAGGGAATTGATTGAAAGGTGCCAGACTGTCTTGCTTGACGAATGGCTGATGAACACCATGAACAGGACTTGGAACTAACACATGTTCATCAGGAACGGAGCCTCACGAACAGCTTGCTTGCAAACAGCTGATTGGGCTGTTCATGGCTTTTTTTTGTTCTCATTGCTGTTCATGCCCACCTCTAGTTTAATGGTTGCTATAATTTTAATTATTTAATTTGGTGTGATTTAATATAATTCTAATGGGATATTTTACAAATTTTTAAAATTCTCCTTAATCATTCAGTGAAAATTCAACTACCATAACATTTTTCATAAAGGATAATTCTATGAGAATGAATGGGATAGTTATATGAAATTTACCACCATAGTATCAGATTGCTTTTAAAGTAAAGTTATTTCCCCTAATATTCTGGCCTTTAACAATAATTTTATTTATCTTCTTCTCCCCTCTTCTAAAAGTATAAAACTCAAATATCTTTTTTTCCATTTTGCAATGTTTAGTTAATCACACTGAAAAAGCATTAAGTATCTGGTTTTAGAAAGTGGTCTTGCATTTAGATGTCTTCACAATGAGCAATGTTGCCATCCACAAGAGCAGAGACAAACATGCCCTGGAAAGACCATTACCACACCAACATGTTTAATGTTTATACACTTACAGAATGGAGATAGCTGTCAAGGTGAAGTCTTAAGTGTCCTGTGGTTATGTCGTTTCCTACCCATCCTCTGTCTTACTCAAACACATTCAGGTCACAAAGTACAGTTAATTAAGCAGTCTATTTTCCTTGCTGGAAGCACAGCTGAATATTCTAGTCATTTTAATTTGTTTCACTTCCACAGCTTGAAGGGGGGAAAACAATTATATACTGTACAGCTATCCAATTGCTTGGCAATTATCTATATTATTATCCCATTGGCTCATTCTGCATACTAGTAATGGACAGAAAAGCTGAGATATATTAGAAGGAAACAAGTTTTATTCAAATTGATTATCCCCAACTACACACAATGTTGTTACATAATTTCTCTCACATCTTTATACTGATATATTGAATAACTCACATGTAGGATTTTAGTGGTTTGTTTTCTTTTATGGTAACTAAATTGCAGCTCGGAAGCCAGACCATACCCTGTTATGTTTGAAGTGTGTGTGGGGGGGGGGGATTTTACTGAATCAGATAACCATTATTGATATTGGTTCTGAGGCCACCAAGTGTGCTGTTTTCTCTACTCTCCATATGCAAATATAAGAAAGATCCATTTTATAATTGATTTGGTGTGTAATAGGTCCTACATGCAGTAGGAGAACAAGCTTTGACCTCCTATGCACTTTCTCCCATGTGCAATAGGGCCTTATGTTTAATCTATTGCAACAATAGACAGGACAGATTGTGAGATTATATGGCCATGTCACATGTGACCACACATGATGGAAGAGAGAATTTGAATACAATTTGAATTTGAATACAAAGGGTCATTTCCATGCTCTACCACACTTACAGTGCAATCCTAAGAAAGTAAGCACCATTGAATATACCTGAACAGGATTCTTAGTACAATCCCTTAGGATTGCTTGCTTAGAATCCACATTCCAGGACAAAGTATAAATGGTCAGTAAGTTCCAGATGCAGAACACTGAACTGTGCTGTAGATTATTAAAGGTGTCAAGCAGATTTACCTGTGTTCAGGATTCTAAATGAATATTTATCATGATGAATTTGTTTTGCATACACTAGAGACAATCTGTCTCCCCTTCTCACCTGATTCCATTTCATACAAGCAGAACTTTCTGAGGATACATCATTACAAAACTTTGTTTATAAGAACTGAAATCAAAATTCTCTGAGAGTTCAGAACACCATGGCAACCCAATCGTGAAATTCTACTTCCCCTTCTCCCATCCTTCCTTTTCCTATCCCACTCAGTCTATTTGCTTTTCTGATGAAAAGCAATGGCATGGTGAGATGAGAAAGCTGAAAGGAAGGAAAGAACTTACAATATCTGGTTCTTTCTTCCCTCCCTCTCTCATGTCAGGCATTCCGGGAACTGAAATTCCTGGAACTCATATGGGAGAAAGAAAAGGAGGCTTCTGGTGCATGCTGGGAATGTAGTTCTCAGGACACCTAATAGTTAATGGCAGCTGTTCTGATAGTAGTTACATTCTTCAGATACACAGAGTGAGGGAGGAAAACAAATAGAAGCCATTGCACATATTTTCCTGTCTTTCAGATGGCTTACGCCATCACTTAATAGTTCTACATCAACAAGACAAGTAAGTTTGTGATGTCATGGAAAAAAGGAATTCAGCATCAGCATTATTTCACTTACGTCTACGCTTTCCAAGCTGCTAGAGCTCATACTCTGACACAAAGCCTTTGGTAACATCTCTAATAACTGCTGCTTTTACAAATATGACTTTAAAAGGGGGACTGAAAAAAGTAAAGTTGTTCCTTAAGTTTGGAAGTTTTTCTTACAGCTTGCTGCTTGATAAACAGGAAGTTTACAGGTGAAACTTTTCCTGGTATGGAAGTAAAGTGTTGGAGAAAACATTTGAATTTTCATGTGTCATCTATGCACTAAAATGCATTTACTACTGTGAAAGGAAGGACAGACAGGAGGCAGAAGTATGTTCTTACTGGGTAGTTCCTATGTTGTTTAATATATCAATCATGGAATCTGTCTATGCTCTGTTTCAAATCTTTTAAATATTTAACCCTGTAAATCTTCTTATTCGTTCTTTCCTTCTCTTTAAATCTTGCAAATTGCATGTATATATCCGTTACAGGTATATTGAAATGTGATATTGATTGTGCTGACTCACACCATGTAATCTGCCTTGAGTCTCAGTGAGAAAGGCGGACTATAAATGACAAAAACAAACAAACAAACAGTGTCTCCCTTTAATGGAATGTTACTGAAACACTAGGTCCATCTTGGTAAGCATCTAGTAACCTAGAAGTTTACATATCAATGGAATTTTATTGCCAGCTGTAAATGCCTTGAATCTGGGCTTGTTGCTCTGCCAAAGGATTTACATCAGCACCAACGTAAGTCTCTCTATATCTTTGGAGATGATATATTTTTTGCAGAGAGAAAAAATTGCAACCCTAAAACACTTACTAGAGAACAAGCTTCACTGAACATAGTGAGACTTATTTCTGAGTAAAACATTTAAGATTGCATTGCATAACTTGCAAGTGCCCATACTGTATTTTCTCCACACACCCCCTCAAAGAATCCTAAATTGTGGTTTGAAAGGGATTGTCAACAAAGTACTATATATAGGTAAGCTTTTGTTTTTCTGTCCATGCTCTTGATATTGTACCAGAAACCTCCCTAAGGTGCAATAGCGCAAAACACCTGTTAGCTACATGCTCGTCATTAGAACATTTTGGATATATTTATACTTGTGACATTTATGATTCAAAGCAATGAGTGTCCTATGGGAATAATCATCTTGGCAGCTTGAATCAAAGGACAGTACTGGCAGAGCTGAGAGTAAACAGATAAAATATAAATCACAGTACATGAAATGATAATTTCTACTCCTACCGCTGTGGTGTAAACACATGTCAATCTCCATGTTAACAAGGGAGGGATTTGTCTGGAAATTTACATTTCTACAAAGTGCTTTGAAACTCATTACAGATTTGTTTATAGTTGAATCCCTGGCAAAATATCAGTACTGAAGGATAATACAAATAATTGCCCATTGAAGACAATAATAATAATATAAACATATAGCTATGTGAAGTGTGGAAGGGTTGTCTTTTTGGTGACACAAGTTTTTTAAAAAATTGAAATGTGTTCTGCTTGACAAAGTAATCATGACAGTCTTGTGGCACATTAAAGACTAACAAATAACAATTTTTATAGGTTATAACCCAGTTGGTGCGCTAGAAGTGAACAGTTGTGTAGTGATCCTTTGTGGCTTGAGTTCATCTAAAATGTTACGATCATTCAGTAGCCATACTTGGGGCATTTCCCCCTCCTCCTTTCAGTCCATGAGCTAAATATTACATTATAATTTTCTTCCTTGGAGAAAAAGTAAATTTTCTTTAATCTTCTGTTTCTTTGGCTTTCTTTCTGTTCCTTAGACTGTATCTTGGCTGTGATGTGTACAACAAACATGCAATCTATAAATAAACCTGTACTTGGGGCCAAGCTACAAGTGACGAATGACACAGGTTGGACACTTGTCAGCTTCCCTCAAGTTTTGATGGAAAATGTAGGTGTCCTGGCTTTACAGCTTGGCTCTCCAACTGCTGTCCAATGGAATTTTCAACTGTCACTTGTCCAACATTCCACCAAGCTGCCTACATTTCCCATCAAAACTTGAGGAAAGCTGACAAGTGTCCAACCTGTGTCATTCATCACTTGTAGCCTGGCCGCATTCACTAGAACCTTTTGTCAGTTTCCTTTTTGTTTTTCAAGTTACACTTCTGCCCCTTCACTGCAACTGCAGGGAGTGGGGGGGGGGAGGTTTACAAATGTTCCTTTGGGGTCAAGTACGTACAGCCACTGCCATTCTGTGTAAATGACAATCCAGACTTCTGGAGCACTATGCCAATGGACCCTCCCATGTCACCACAGCTATTTAAACCTGTTTCCTAATGTAGCAAGCCACTGCATATCAACTCAAGGCATTTTAGTTCTCCCTCAGAAGGCCCTTGCCACAAAAGATACTCATGAAATGAAAAGCAGTTGTGTCCTTTGCTGAGTGGGTTGCTTAGAAACACATGAGGACAGTGAGGAAGGGGCAAGTGGAGTGGGCCATGCAATAAATGCATAAATACCTTGGGGACCTTATTTGAGTGTAAGCAGCATGGAAATGTTTTAAATAATTAAAAAAAATATTGTATTCATGTAGTGGCCTGTGACAGTCCACATGGCCTGGTGGCTTGCTTGCACTGATTGTACCTTAGTTTCATTACAGCAAGCATAGGTTTGAATTTTCTCTTTAAATAGGATTTTAAAAGCATGCTCTCTCTTGAACTACTTCTCGGTCTCTTTGGTGAAAGGGGGGGGTGCTTACTAAAGGCATGGATATGATCAGTTCCTGGAATCTGTTAAATAACTTTGAGTTTAAGGATTTCAGATTTATTCTATAGATTTTCAATATCACTGAGCTGAAATGAGATAATGGGAGAGGCAGTGTCATGAAAATATCAACACTGAAATCCCCTCTTTGTGACTTCTGGGGATCTTTGCAAAAGAGTTGAGAATCTTATTATTTTTGGTGACCCCTCATTAGCTAAGTTTACCCATATAAATCAATACATGAAATATTGGCTTCCTTTGTCCTAGTGAATTTTGCACATAGCTAAATTCAATTAAAAACATAGTGTTGTGACATCATTACTTCCAGTATATGATCCATAACTGGCTGTGATTGTTCAAAGACAAACAGAACAGAGGAAAAAAGGCTGTTAAAGCAAACAGTGGGAGATGGAGTAGCTGCCCACAGCTTTGCAGAACTGCACAACTGAGGGATTAAGGATGTTTCCAGAGGGAGAATCACATCCCCTTTGGAATCACTACTTCTGAGGTGAAAATCAAAGCTGAAAAATATTCAGTTCCATGCTAATTTTCAAACCACTCTGCTGAATTACATTCAATAGGCCAGTGCAATGAGCTCACTAAACAGAATTCTAACAATACCAACATTGATGTTAGAAAGGAGACACTTGGCTAAAACATAATGTAATTGCCAATTTCTTTAATGTGCATTTGTAATGAGTTTTATCAGAAGCCTGATTCACATGAACATGCACAATTAGCTCCGACCAAGCCGATTGCTCCACTGTTGCCTCTGCATTAGCCTTAGTTTCATTACCTTTCTGAAGCATGTTTTCTAATGCATAACTGCAGCTAAGGAATTCTCTGAGCCTTACCTAATGCTCTGCACAGTCTTGAAGGACATCTGTCTTTCAAAGTGAGATGCTAAAAAGGCAAATTTTGTGCACCTTGCTAAGGTTGGCAGATCAAATTTTTAAAAATAAGAAGTACTCTATGTGATGCAGGCAGCAAAATAGATTGACAGCCAGGAAACCAAGGGAACTCAACCATCCAGTAAGACCAGAGTTCTAGAAGAATAACATTGAATGCACAATTACTCCAAAATAGGTTAAAGATTTAAAAATGCATCTATACCAAGAAACAGTAACTCTTTCATTTTGCATCGGGAAGCACTTTGAAACCATATTTTTCTCCCTTGCTCATACTAACTTTTCCCTTCACAAAGCAAGAAAAGGAGGGAAGGAGGAACTTCACATCTCTTTATTTTGTCACGTGTATGGGTTGTCTCATTTTCAGTCTCATGCTGCTGTCTGCCAATACTAATCTCCCCTCGTCCACCAAAAGCAGTTAGGTTATCTAGATTAATACCCTTTGGTCCATCTAGAGTTTGCCATATATGTCTCAAAAATGTCATCTCTGCATAGGAACTAGTTCAGGGTGTGACAGTTCTTATCTCAGAAAGCAGTGGGGAGCAGGAATGAAAAAGGATCATTTGTGAGCCTTCTTTGGGATGCCTTGTAAAATTCTGTCACTGCAGGGGTTGCAGATTTAACTTATGAAAAACTCAGTGATGTGATCAGATAATGCTGATTCAGCACTATCTTTTGAATGTTTGATCACCAAATGATTGACAGAACCCAAGACATGGTAACAGCCAAGGCAAGGAGCAGGCATTCAAATGGAAACTGGAGACCTGAAATGAGATTTCTTGAGGTACACTTGCCCTCTGATTGCACTCTCTCCATTTTTTTTTTTTAGTTCAAAAGCAAAAGTCTGATTCAGAATAGGATCATTATTCCTTGGCCAATCGGGACATCCATGAGCAAGGCTGTAAATGAGCTAATATTCTCAGTTGCTATTCTGTCACTCAATCAGAAAGGATACAATTTCCTCTAACTGGAAATCTAGATGCCATGCATATGAAATGTTTTGGAATCTGCTGAGAGTCCTAGATGACCTGGCTCCAGCAAAGGAAACTCAGGCTTTTAAAAGCTGGCTCTAACCTAAGATCTGTATCTGCATAACAATATCAAGCTCACAACAATTGGAAGTTTGCTGCTTATATTTTAACTTTGAATTGCTGTGAAAATCTAAGTAGTTAGTTGCAACATTATTTGAGGTGCTTAGAAGTAGTAGACCAACAATGTAATCTTTCCATGTCCATTGAAGTTAGTGGGCTGAGAAAGGCGTAACTTTTGTACTGGACTGCACTGACAAACGCTGAAAATGAGTGAGAGTCCTGTAGCAGCCCACTACAGACTACCCTAGCTTAATGTGGATCAAGATAGACACTATCCACTATTTTTTTTAAAAAAAAAAAACCTAAGATACCTGGGGCTAAAGGAAATGACGAAGGAAGTATCCCCACATATGACAATATTTTTCCACTTACAGAAATAAGCTAGCCCAAACTAAAGGAAAATAATAAAAATAACATTTCTGAATACAAAATCTTAGGGCCTAATTAGATAAGGTGCTGCAAGATTGTGACTGGCTCTTCTCGATGCTGTTTAAGGCAAATCACAAATACAGGATACCCAAATGTGCCTGTCTTTTTCTTTCCAGAGGTTTAATTGGTGAAATTGTGCAAGTATGGAAGGGTTAACTCTCTCCCTCTGAATCATAGCTGCTGACTAAATAGGACCTGTTTGCTATATGCCTCTATAATATGGTTGCCTACAGTGGTCTGGGAAATTCTTGGAGATTTGGGGGCCAGGCTGGGGGAGGGTGGAGGGAGGGAACTCCGTGGAGATGTAAGTTCTTATGGTCTGCCCTCCAAAGCTGCCATTGCTTCCTGAGGAACTGATTTTTGCAGCTGGGGATCAGCTGTAATTTTGAGAGAACTCCAGGCCCCACCCGAATGTTATCAAATGTACTCTGGAATGAGCCCCCCACACACAGATCTCCCAGAACTGTGACTAGATAGGAACTTAAAGTGGTTGCGTCAAGCTTTTCCTGTCCTATTTCTTCTCTTGTTTAATCTCTCCAGGTTGTGATGCATACCAGCTGCAAAATGTTTATCTTCTCGTGTTACCGAAATGATACAAAATTTAGTTTTGCTTTTCTTGAGTTCTGATTGTACTTTGCTTTATACACCACAGGCATTTTGCAAAAAGAAAATCACTTTCTTCACATAGGCAGTTATTAGTAAAGTGGCAGATTATCTCTAAAACTGTATGTTTCCCAAAATGCGCATTTCCATTTATTTCATAATTTTCTTTGTTGTATCCTAATGGTAAAAGAAATAGTTTATTGTCCTCTTCAGATTATATGCTGTGCCATACAGTGCCTTAGAAATCATTGAAGCTGAGATTGTCTTTTTATATAAGTTATACTGAAAAAAGTTCTTTTTGATAAAGTGATAGAAATTATTTTCCCCTGTTGATAATGAGGAATGAGAATCTATTAACACTGATTATTTCCATGATGCCAATTCATTACTTTTTTGTGGATAATCAAATCAAAATTCATCATATAAATTGACTACTCTTTTTCATCTGGCAACAATCCATTTTTCTTTCTAATTACTGACTTAATTCTTTCTAAGCTGTGTGCCAAACTATTCATTTTTTTACAACTTGATGACAAGTACTTTTGAAACTAAAAGGCTTTCAAAATTCAGAGTTTTTGAGAAAATGAAAATAGCTTATTTAAAACAAGTGCAGCTATTATGTCTGGGCCCAATAGACAATCATCTATAACCATTGCATTGCCCCATGGATGAAAATGAAAGCCTAAATCTTGCTGTAACTAGGTATTTCTGAAACACTTAAATTGCTCATGTAATTTGATGTAAAGGGCAATAGCAAATTTTGATCTGAAATTTTTATTTTTCTATGAAGTTTCCTTATACTCCAACAGGCAGCCCAATCCCGAGGGTCTCCATAATGATGGTGGCCAACCACCAAGGTAACAGCAGATGCACTGGGCCAATCTCTATGGGCATTCTGTAGGGAGAACAAACAAAATGTGCCTCTCTACAAGATGCAGACCACATAGTGAGCACACTGGTAGCTACCCCAGCAACACCCCCTAATCAGGCAGTGGAATCTGATAAAATCCTTCTGAGTGGCACACACTGGTGCAGCCAACCATTGCCTGCTGATGTAGCCACTGTCCCTCATCACTGTTTTCCTACACATAGAGGACAAGGAAGGGAAGACCCAGCAATAGTTCGAACCTAATGGAGACATGTGGCCTGAGTGTGCCCCTCATTGCTTATGGGGAAAGGTGTCCACATGGCAGATAGGATGCCCACCCACCCCCAACAATGGTCTCAGTGGCAGAAAAAGTACTATCCCCACACAACTATCTGTGCACTAAGCCTCAAACACACCCTTCCACTGAAAAAGAAAAAAGATGGCAGAGGCCAGGCCTGAACCCATTGCCCCCACACTCATGTTAAACATCCTAATCGTTGGGCCAAGAAGGCAAATGCAAACGAGGCATGCCATCGGGCATCAGTTTGTTCCCCACTGCAGCTCTGATGCCCCCACCAGCTATTTGGGGCTGGGCACAGAACATTGCAAAGAGAGGCATGGCTTAGTGGAGAGGCATTGAAAAAACATACCCAAGGTTCCTGGTTTGATGGCCACATGGGGAGAGGCAGGAGGCAAGCAACAGTTTCAAAGCTGACATTTTGCTTCCACAAACTACAAAAGAGGGAACTGGGTGGCCCAGCTGATGGGTAGCCCTAGATATTCATCATTTTGGCCAAGGCACCCCATCAAAATTCCTGCATGACACACCCATCAACCTGTATGACTCATCAGATGCCAACAGAGCTATGGGGATCTAGAACATCAAACCATCCACCCCACAAGCCCCTGGGCAAACTGCACACAGCAGCTGGCAGGCTGCATGAGTGGGAAGGGGGTGGAGACTGCAAAGGAGTGACAAAGACAGTCTGTTATGGCTCTCTGAAAAGGTGAGCTGCAACACATTAAAGCCCATATTGAACTACATGCCACCAGTCTTTAAGGTGCCGATGCACTTGTGTTGTATTTCACAGCAATACAAAATAGGTCCAGTGGCATTGTGAATACTGACCACATTGGTCCTGGCATGAGTTCCCTTGCATCAGAGCTCACCCCCTCAGATGCTTGAAGGCGGGGTATCATTCTGGGAAGCCCTATGGGAAAATCACAGGTGTGGGAGGAGTTGGGGCAGATAGTGGTGTGGGGTGAGGGGGTGGGTTTTGAAGGAGCATGCTTGTGGCAGCTGGCCACAGTGCAGCAGCAGGGGGGCACTATGCCAGCACTATGCCACTGAAATATGCTGACATAGTGGCTGCTTAGCTCCCTGAGTACTTTCTCCCCACCCCACCCCCACACCCTGAATTGAATTGCAAGTGATGTCCAAAAAACCCTATCAGAGCAATTGGAAAAACAAAGTAATTTTAATGTTAAATTATTAAATTATTTAATATGTTAAATTATTTAATATGTTTATATTTTATATTCTTATTGTTTTATATTTGTATGTTTTATCTTTTCTGTACACCGCCCTGAGTCCTTCGGGAGATGGGTGGTATAAAAATTCAATTTAAAAAAATGTAATAAATTTTTGTGCAAATGTATTGCCAAGTGATCATTTTGAAATGATAGTGATGGGATTTTAGCTGCCTTGAAGGCAGGATCACTCACGTCGTGGATTCCACAGATAACCAGTTGGACTCTGCAGTTTTCATGAGCAGCATCTGCAGAGGAAATAAATCTAGTTGACTGAAGCTAAAAGCCAGAGCCAGAAGGCTTCAAGGTGTTTAGGCAATGTAATCCTAAATTAATACTGTACATCGCCACTGTGGGTGCAAAGGTGACATGCTGAAGTAGTGACAGTAAATATGATTAAATTTAAGCATTCCTATTCACATAATTTAAAAATGAGCAAACCGTCCCTTTCTCTCAGCAGAATAGTAATTACTGAACTGTCCCAGTGCTGATTGCTTAGTTAACATTTGAACCTCACATTCAGTATAAAAGCTGTGTAAGAGAGAACAATTATGCTTCTTTCCATGAGATCCTCTGCTGCATTACTCAGCACCACTGCACTGTTCTTGTATGCATGTGTATTCCGAGCGTGCTTTCCTGAAGTACACACCGTCTTAGATGTTGAAGCTCAAACTGTGACAAATATTCTCCTTATGGAAAGAATTCTTCCCTAATCCATTCACATTACTGCAATGGCAAAGCGAATCTCAGGGCATCTTATCTTAGTCAGCAAAAGAAAATTCACTCTTTTTTTGTAACTAAAGAGTTCACACATAACATCAGACTCTTGTTTGGTGCTATGAAAACAAACTTTGTGTTTGTGTGCTCAGTCCTCATCTCACATACTCTGATTCAATTAGGTACTTCATTGGCAAAACAAAAAAGCAAAAATGTAGATTGCCATTGCATCACACCAGCAGACTAGGATTAGGTCTTGCTTTTCAAAACAAAATTGCAAACCATCTTCAAATTATGGGTCATAATTATTATTCAGAAACCATAGTTTGTTGCTTTGGACAAACTATGGTTTCTTTTGACAAGCTATGCTTTAGGCTAACAAGAAAGCAATTGACACAGTGCAGTCCTACGCAGAGTTAATCCAAGCAGAAGCCAACTGAAAAAATGAGTTGAGGCTGCAGGCAGTAACTCTGCATAAAGCTGGGGGAAAGGTGAGGTATAAATGACGTAAATAAATGAATAAATAATTTGGGGCTGCAGCAGAGTGAAGAATGCAAGGAACTCAAATTCTGTGGATTTAAGTCCCCTCTGTTTATAGAATGCCTTTGATGCTAAATAAGTCAAAATTTCAAATGGTAAGTGTGTGTGATTGGCCTAAGGTCATCCAGTGAACTTCCATGGCAGTGTTCCAGATCTTAGTCCAAAACTCTAACCACTACACAACACTGGCTCTCTTCTTCCTTCCATTCATGGAATTTCTATGATAGATCCAAATGTTTGCTTTCAATACTTGAATTCTTCTGTCAAGGCACCCATTTACAATTTGTTCAAAAATCAAAATGAGCAGTAAAGTGGTTTTGCAACTGTGCAGTCAGCAGAGAGGTGGCTAGGTATTGGCCGATGGTACATATTGATCATTTTCTAGGTTCATTGATAACATTAGATTCAGGGCCATCTTAGGCAGTTATGCATAATTTAAAATCAGCTCAATTTTAATAAAAATAAAATATTCTTGCAAATATTTGAGTGCCCACTATTTGTGATTAGATTGTGATTTGAACTGAGGAGTTATCTCATGGAGTAAAGGCAGGAAAGTTCAAGCATTAGATTTGTAAATAAATATAATCACTCTTAATGTTGATTTGGGATAAGCAGCACTGTGGTTCTCTGTCTTTTACTTTCTTGAATCAGAAGCACAAGATGGGTGGTATGGTAGTAGTTCTTCTTTCTGCAATTGCTCAGTTGCATTGACCTCAGCAATTACTTTACCCAGTGGGAAAAGGTAAATGGATCTCATATCTTCTCCTCCCAACCAAGCTAAGGAGAAAACAACTTGATTAGGAAGTGATTTTCTACTAAGAAATGATAAGACAAAATAAGCTTCAGCGGCCCCTGTTCGAACAGCCTTCCCCTCATGGTTTCATTCCCCTACAGCTGCTTTCTATTAAAGTAAAAGTCAGAAGGTACTTTCACAGGTCTAGTGTGTCTAGTGTAACATGAGCATCAATGTGTATTTGTCTTGGGCAAACTGACCATTCAAATCAAAATGTTTGTCTATTATGTTGCTGTGAAGTACATCTTGCACCACCTCCTTTAGAGGGATGATCAAGATTTTTAGGGGGATGATCAAGATTTTTCCTTGTGGTCATATAGGTTATAAATGTGGCTGGTGCACCAGGCAAAGAACACACAACACACTGGCTCTTTAGTGAAAATAGGCCACAAATTTATTGATTACAGCCATTGCAACATAGGGCATGGATCTACTGCACTGAATGACCTGTCTATTGTTCAATGGCATGCATTTCCCAGCCCGTCTGCTGGGCACCATGGGATCAAACAACTCAGTGGAAAAACTATACCTAGGGGAAGAAATAATTATACAATGCTCATATATAATAATTTATAAGGTCATTTATAAATAGTTAAAATGCAAAGTGAATTGTGCTCTAATAAATACTAATAAATACTTAAAAGTCATTGTCTGCACTTCTAGACAGTCATTAGAAAAATAACTCCACATTCCATACATGAAAGACACAGTATCAAATTTCCATCAGTATCGGCCATGTCCGAAAAAGGAACACTGCCCTCACAAAAGGAGAACTCAGTCCAATATTTGTTCTTTTCCAACATTGGTTGGAAAAAGATGCTCCAATGGACATTCCAATGCGACAGGTAAGTATTCCTCGAGTCACTCTTTCAAGGCAAAAAATTAATATTCTCTATACATTCCAGGTGGAGCCGTGAAGAAGGGGGAAGGACCCAGAGGATCCTCCTGCCCAACAAGTGGCTGGCTGAAGACTCAAACTTGTTTCACAACAATCACTTCATCAGGGGCCAGAAAATCAGTCCACCAAGCAAATGAAAACTCTAAAAATATTTTTTTAACAATACATATATCAATTATACAAATAATATATGAAAAGGTTATCCAATTTACCACAATGTGAAATACACAAAACTCAAGTGCATTCTTTTCGGAGCATCTTTAAATTGTTTCTTGTGGGGAGTGCAGTTTGCATACGGCTGATTATCGAGGTGCTCCGAAAACAGCCTGCCCTTTACCCCAGCCTCACCTCCTAGATGCAATGTAGCCTGCAGGTTAAGACAGTAAGCCCCCCTTTTCATCAGGTTTCTGTTTAGCTGACTGAGGGCCAGGCTACAAGTGACGAATGACACTTGAACAGCAAGTGGATTAAGTAGAGGGCAAGTGAACAGGGAGAAATACACTTGCTGTTCAAGTGTCATTCGTCACTTGTAGCTTGGCCCTGAGTTGGAGGTATTAGGATTGTTGACTGGCATTTTGTCTTTTACTGCAAATGATACCAGATCCTACTAGTTTTCTGTTGAATATTTTGTGTTACCTTGTTTCCTGTTTTGCCCTCTGATTATTTTTTTAATATTAACTATATTTTGCAATTGAGATTTTATTCTACTTCAGCCACTTGGAGATACTTTATACACCATCATTAACATGATAATTTCCCCTTTCTGTCCTCCTCCCTCCTCCTCCTCCTCCTAATAATTTGTTTCAAAAATATTAAGCATTTTATTATTATTCTTAAAATAGTAATGATAAGGACATAGGTATGTTTATATTACGTGATTTCCTGTGAGGCTACCTGGAAACAAATGGTGCATTTCTGACCTCCTTCAAGCTCACGGTCCCTAATTGGTAGTGAATATCTGGTTAGAGACTGTAGGAGAGGAATCTGAACTGACTGATTAAAATAACAAAAAAGTTAATAGCTAATCTATTCTTTCCTGTGACATTATTTCGTTAATCCATTTAATCAGGTCTAATAATTAGCTCTTGCTGAAAGAGTGAACATTTCATTTGAAAGCTATAGGAGGCCAGGAGGTAGGACTTTAAAACCTATCACTGTGTTGCAATTCTTAGTCTATCTCTGTGAGAGATCCATTATTTTTTTCTCTTAGAAAAGTATCTGAGAAGATGAATGAGCCAGTCTTTCCTTTGTGACCTGAAAATTATCACAAGGATATGCATTAATTACAGTACTAGTTTTTATATTCTGTGTAGTAAATGTATCTTTGATTATACCAGTTTTGGTATTATATTTTCTTGAAAACTATTATAGTATCAATAACATCAGCAAATGCTTTGAAGGAGGACATTTTTTAAAAAGGATTGGTGTGTGTGTGTGTGTGTGTGTGTGTGATTATATAGTCTGGAGGAGCTACACAACTATAGGTGAAAATAATTCAGCCCACCCAGCCAGCAGTGTAGCTGCTTAAGGCTGGGGGCTGCCTTTTGCCTCCCCACAGGAAGAAGAGCTGACAGACAACTTCTCAGCCAATTGGGGATTAAGGAGGGGGCAGAGCCAAGAGCCTTATAAGGTGGCTCCACCCCTGCTCCCCTGCAGTTGCCTTGAGCTCGGCCCACCCACCCACCCTGCAGTAGTACAGGCTTAGCCGGTCACTGTTTACCAGGTCCAGGTAGAAATTTTTTCTCCTTTCTCCATTTTGGCTTTGGAGAAGGAAGTTTTTTGCCTACTTTGCACTTCTTGCATGGGTTGTGGTAATTGGCGTATGGTGGAGCTGTAATTGGATGTCCCCTGGCAGGATTAGGCAGGGGAGAAATGAGCGGGCCGGTGAGCACCCTTGGCACATCCCCATTTGGGGGGGATTTGGGGTCTGTCAGGATCACTGGTACTGCTTTATGGCTGCCAGCTGAGAGGGCAGACTGTCGTGTGGATCCCCTAGACAAGTACGGCCCTCCTGTTATATGGTGAGGTGCTATTGGCTTGGAGTGGGGAACCATTTGCCTGGCCAGCCGGGTCCCAGCCATGCATGTGGATGGATCGCACCCAGGGCAGTGGGGCTCACCCAGACAGGTCAGGGCAGAGGTCCAGGGTGACCCCAGGGCCTGACCTGTACCACTAGTTAGGCCCTTGCCATGTATATATGCTCAATGATATGTTGTTGCCAAATAAATATGGCCCATTAGTTCCCAACACTTGTGTCTGTCTCTTCTTTCCATCTGGGTGTGGCAAGTTAGTACTGCCTCATATAGAGTACTGGTAAGTACTCTCTTTTGCTCCATGCACCCCAGGAACTACAACATAATCACTATTTTCCATATTGCAAGAGAGCCATGTACCTAAAGACTGGCCAGAACCTCTGTTTGGTTGAAGAGTCAATTAACAGAGAATTCGGCCCCCACCCGGCCAGCAGCCAAGGGCTTGATGCTGGGGACCTCATTTGCCACCATGGATGAGAAGCGGCAGCGTTTCCCCGGCCTCTCAGGGTCACATGGGAAGGGGGCGGGATTAAGTGCCTTAACAGAACAGCCCTGCTTCTGCATTAGCACTTGCTGCCTCGTGCTCTCGTTCATTGTGTGGAGGCCTTTTTCCTTTTCAAGGTGCCTTCACTTGCTGCCTCGAGCATATATCAAGCTCTCTCAGCCAAGCTCCTCAGTTTTGCTGAAGGCCCTCAGGGCTAGGTGGCTATAGCTGCCTCGGGGAAAGCTGTGATATTCCCCTGCCTGATACCTTCAAACAACAAGAGGAGAGCCAAGACCCAGCGCCAAGCTCAGTGGTTTGGCAGAGATTATCATCATCATCATCATCATCATCATCATCATCATCATCATCATCATCATCATCATCATCATCCCCTTCTTATTTACATTTGGGGACTGTTGTCTATCAGTCAGGAGGGCTAAAGCAGAGTTATATCCAGTTCTTGCAGGCCTCTGGCCTAATTAGGCTCTTCTTCCCCTCCCCCTTATTTTGTTGGGAGGGAGTACTTTCAGCAGAAACAGCAATAGGCTTTGCTGTAGGCCGCAGGGGTGAATTGCAGCCATCTGAGGGGTGGATTACATTACTGCTACTGGCTTAGCAGGGTGGATGCTGGTAGGCTTCCTCTCTGTCTAGGCTTCTCCCTCCTCCTCCTCCTCCTCCCCCCTCCCATTTATACTTATTTAGGAGGGAGTATTTCTAGTAGCAATAGCTCGGCTTAAGGCCTTCAGGAAGCAGGGGGTGCATTTTGTGAAAAGGCTTGGCAGTTTATTCACTTGGGTGCAGCCATTTTGAGTGTGGCACCAGTGGCTGCTTTGCCTCCTGGCAGTACAGCCTTATTGAGAAGGCATCTACAATATGCACAGCTCCAGCAGCGGCCATTTTGAGTGTGGGTTTTATATGGTCTGATTTGCCTCCTGCTTACTGGCAGTGGAAGCCATTTTGGTGGGGCTTTTACAGCTTCTGCTGTGCTGGAGTGGCCATTTTGAGTGTGTCACCATGTGGCCTGCTTAGCCTCCTAGCACTGGCAGCCATTTTATAGAGGCCTCTGCAGTTTACACAGTGTTTGGGCTGCCTTTTGGGGGGAATGGGTTACTACAGTACATTACATTACTGTACATTTCCATCATGACACTATTTTAAAAAAAAGGCTAGCAGCTGTGCTAAGGGCAAACAGCCACTGAACACATATCCTGCAAAGCAGCCCTACCTGCACAGTTAACCTTTGAGGATGATGAAGTGGCCATAGGGAGTAAGGAAATACTGTGCTATCAGTGTCTATGGCTATGGTTTGTAAGGTGGCATTATTCTATGGCTATGGTTTGTAAGGTGGCATTATTCAAAGTCTTGATGAAACAATACAGGTTGGTAAGATGCAGCTCTTTAGAAATATAGTTCATCATTAATTTGTTGTTTGGCTAAAATGACTATCCTTCATAATGCATCTCTAAAACAATGTGCGTTTTAAAAGAGTGACAGCTTCATTCTTAAATGACATAATGAGTGTACTAGAAAGTCAAAGAGTTTTCTTTGATTAGAAATAACAATGCAAAATGATGTTCTAGTTATTCTCCCTTTCAGATAACTAGATAGCAACTCGGCAGAGGTAGCAATCTAGGTAGCATGTTTAGTAATGTGGTTACTCAAGCTACAATCAAAAGGAGTGATCCCTTTCCTCACATGCAGCGGCATTAATGGTTTTAATAGGTGATCTTACCAACAATAATAAGAGTATAGTAATAGTAATAATAATACTAATAACAACAATACTTGTTCTTGATATTATTATTAAGACAGAATAAATACGTAACCATGCCACCCAAAGAGGGGTCTGCCCCTTCCAAAGGAAAACAACCAGCTAAGAGGCCCCGCCTAAGAGGCCTCCACCCACTTTCTCATCTTTAGACAAGGATGAAAGCGCTAGTTGCCAAGCTATTTTGAGCTGCATTGCGGCCTTGGAGCAAGCAAAGCGCGGTAGGCCTGTTTGGCTGACGTCAGCTGCTGCTTGTCAGGCTGAGGTTCTTAAACGGCTTTCTGCCCTTGAGGGGCCTTCTGTTTCAACAGACACTATGGTGGCTGAGAACCAAAACGAGGACGGTGGGCAGTTTTGAACCTTCAAGTGGCGATCCAGGCCGGATGGCTGATTTGAACCTGTGGCGGTGGTTGTGGACCTGGTGTGGGATAGTAAGTCTTCTCTTATGCAGCAGGGTAGTGGCTGGCTATGGGGACCCCGAAGTCAGGACTCTGCCCGAGTGTTCTCAACTCAGGCATGCAGCAAAGCAATGCACACAGTCAAAGCACTTATGGGGCTGTGCCAGTTCAAAGTAAGAGTAATCAGGCATGGGGTGTTCAGTATGCTGCTGCTGACCCAGGTGTTAAGGGACAGATGAGCAGGGCTAGTTGGCAGAGTTTGGAGGGCCCATGCAACTCCGTTTCCAGCAAAAGATCACCCCTCAAAAGGAAATGCCGTTAAATTCCTGTAAAATTCCTCCCAAACCATAAGTTCCTCCCAGGTTCCTCCCTGAATCTAGCATCCATCCTGAACATCCATCCTGAGCCTGTGATGGGGAAGCCTTAATTTGTCCATGGCATCACAGAGGCACCTTAAGAAAGCCCATTCAGGAACCACCACTCTAAAAACAAAGTTTAAGTGTCCTACAAGCTGCTGCAACTCAATCAGAGATACTCTATGCCACTCATTAAATGAGGCAAACCACACCCTGAGGTCGGCTAGGGCCCCGGGCCAATTGGACCACCAACTGCCCTACTAGGTTAATGAAGGCCCCTTGGAAAGGAAAAAGGCACCCAGATAAAGAACAGTGTCCCAACAATTGTTTCCCTAATGATCCCTTCCATACCTGCCACTGATCGACGATTGGCTGCCATGAAAGGAGCCCTAGGTCCCTGGAAAAGAATCCTGATCCCACAGTTAAACCCATTGAACATGAACAAGAGTCTTCACGCTTAGGATAACCATCCAAGAGATACTTTAAGTTCCTTCAGTTTTATTGGGCTGGGCCCTTATACAGCTTACTGAGGGAAGTTATCATTGCCCCCACTCCACACTTAACCCAACCTCCTCTATGGCACCTAGGGCAAAAGTTAAAGGAGTGGGAGCCCCCACACATTGGGCATTCATGCTTGTACCTGCATGGTTTCCTTGTGCATATTCCCTGGTTCACCTAGTCCCAGCACAACAGCCGTGGTTGAACCGGCTGACCCAAAAACCCATGGATACTGGGTGCGGTGTAGGACCGCTGTACTAAATGGCCACTGTCAGAGCGGTCAGGAAGATTAGCCTTAGCAGAACCATCACCTGAAGCCAAGGTTGCTGCAGAATCTTATCCCATGGCAAATCAGGGTTCATTGCCGCCCGCATTTGAAATTCTTCATTGAACTGCATCCCCGACGAAGCCTGTGTACCCTTTGTATATTATGTCCAGGTACGGTAAAAGAGATCAGCCCTGCATGGCTGTGCCCTAACTATTACTCCCGCATAAATCAGGAACCCAGGGAGCCTAACCGGACCAGGCAGATGATGGGCCAGGCAGTGACTGACTAGATTGAGTGCTAGATTGAAAAGCTTAAAGGCAGGGGAGAAAAAGGCCTTTTCTTCTTTTTTTTATAGAGAGAACTTATTAAAAGAGAAAAAGACTTTATAAGTCTTGTCAATTCATAGTCTTTAGGATCATTGCTAAATCAGCAATTCTGTAGTGGAGAGATTATTACAGATGATAAATCTCAAGCTGTATTTGGCAATATGAGGCAGATAAAAACATTTGTAAACAGTAAAATACAAATAGTTTATTGTTTTGGTGTTCCTTATTTAATTGTTTAGTTATGCAGAGGGAAAGAAATGTTTGAATGAATAATTCTGCAATAATTTGGTTTATTCCAGGATGAATAGCGGCCAAATTACGCAGCTGAATGAGAACTGCATGGGAGACAAAAGAACCCAAATTATCATTGCTGATTTACTGTAAGTGAAATTGAAATGTCATTTCTTTTTGAAAGCAATGGGCAAACTTTAAAAGAAGACAGGAAACCTATAATCCATGGCTCTACTTATAGAATATTCAAAAAGTTATACAACCTTTCTTACAGCAACTACACAGTGCCTGTATTTGCTGAGCATGCATTTAAGTAAAAGTACTTGTTTTGTCCTCATTAAATTGCCCATGCTGTGTATTTCTATGTATATGCCAACTTTAGAATTTGTCAAAAAAAATGTTTTTGTTTTGGGGTAAGGTGTAATCTCAGCAGTGATTGCAGTTCTTTGAGCAGCTCATATTGTACAAGTTAAGATATACTGCAAATTGTGGGCAACTTCTAGATCAGGCATAGAATTCAGCTCAAGGGTCTTCTAACACAGTAATGTTGCATTCTTATTAGGGGAGGGCAGACTTTAGGTTTGTAGGACTTGCTTTTTTTCCAAAAGTCTTGAGAGATACCAATTAAAAAATGGCAGCATGGGAGACAGAGGCAGTCAAAAATGGTGGCATTAGAAGATTGCAATTCTATCCATATTCACTAGGAATAAACCCATTATAAACTGTTCATTCAGTTATTTGAAGAAAAGGTCAAAAGTGACTCCCTATGAAACACAAATGACAAGTCATTTACAACAACCCTACATACATTTATTCGGAGCATATTAAAATCAGCTGCTACGGACTCTCTCTGTCACACACTTATTTCTACTTGTATTATTCAAACTTGAATGGATAAAATTATGTATCATTGCATCAGGAAGGCTCTCATAGATTTTTTTTAGCAATGCAAATCATATGCTAAAATTAAAAATATTGATGGCTTTCATGCAGGAATTTCCAACTATTTTCACCAAAAAAAGTTAAAATAATACATTACTACATATTTTCTTTGCCCAGAATATTTGTAACACCCCAGTTTTACCTACCCAAAAAGTAACAGTGGTGAGAAGTGCTGAAGCTTTTGTGGAACACACATTGCTGGGCCAGCTTGAGGGCGAGGGGTAGGGGCAAGGGCAAAGACACAGAGGCAAAGGATGAAGAAAAAAAGCCACAGCTTTATTGGTTACAACAGAAGGATAATTGGTGTAACATAGGGCATGGTTCCAAGCATCGGCTGCCCTGCCTGCTGTGATGACCCTTTTGCCCCCTCAGCCTGCCTGCTTTGGGTGGGCACTATAAGATGACAGTTATCGACTGACCCTCTATGGCCAAGTTGAGCCCTTTTGCCTGCAAGAGGGAATCTTTTACTAGTTTGGACTCGGCAGACACCTCCAATGGAGAATAAGAGAAACCAAACAGCCAATTCATAAGGTTGTAAAATTAATTCAGTTTCTTCAAAAATCATAAAACAAGGCTCTTTCAAAAATCATGATACAGAGTTCTAAGAAGCCAGATTATAAAATGGGGAGGCATATGAATTACATAGAGTGCAGCATGGTATAGCAAAGCATTGCAAAGCATGGCAAAATATCTTACCAATCCAAGATGTGTGTATTAATGGGGAGAGACAGATTCACCATCCTTCTGGACCATGTACCTGCAAATAGAGGTAAAGAGGAGGAAAGCATAGGTACTTTCATCCCCCCCCCTTCTCATACTTCTCAGGTCCATCGTTATACTCTTTTGGGCACATCTGCCCACCTCTCTCAACCAATCAGATCTCCTGGAGTCTATGTAATCTTTGGCAGGAAAGTCTCGTGCTTTTGGAAAATTTGCAAAAATGACTGGGTCAATCCAACCTATTTCAGAATTTGCTGTCGTTGCTCAAATTATGATAACTCATTTTAACATACATCACACCAAACCACTTCAAGAGGACAGCATCCTGATGCCCCAGGGCCAGGCCCCAACCAGAAATTTCTGTGTAGCACGTTCACTGTGTAGTGTACGATGCTGTGTCTGAAGATCCAGACCTGTTTGTGCCACCCTGGAGGAACTAAAAAGAGGGAGGATTAACAGCCAGCCTGGACTGAATCTAGAACTTATACATGTTGGACCACCATTTGCCCACAGCCTGGATACAGTGGAGTGAGGGGAGGTTGATCTCTATGGCTACCATGGCTGCCCAAATCTAGAAGAATTGCTTTTACTAGCCCTATTCACATGTTACAGAGAGCACACATGCATTCTTTGTAAAAAAGAGCCAACATGTATTAACTTAGCAACCAAAACAATTGGTCAGTACCTGGATAAATAAGTGCTTTGTACATGCAATTACCCAAAACATATATTAAAAACAATCAAGTATGCACTGTACACAGATAGAATGTGCATTCCCTGTAACGTGATCAGGGCTACTGACAGGCTTGGAGGCTGGCAATACTGTTGTGGTTGCCTGGTAACCACCATAATGACCATTGAGAAGACATTAATTTCTTAAAGCTACAGGTGCTGATTCTATTTTTCGGAAATATTTTAACTCATATATAAGTAATAAGCAATGCAGTAATAAGAAATATAATAATTATAAGTAATATAAGTAGTAAGGAATAGACATGGGCATAAATTGAAATACGAATAAAATTTTGTGACGAATCACGCCAATTCGTGTTTTGTGAAACATGTTTCATGGGGCCATGGTTTTCATGAAATTCATGACTTTTGGAGCCGATTAATTCGATTTCTGAATGATTCGTGATGCCAGACAGGCTGGCGCTGATCCATTGATTCCCTAGGCAACATAGGCCCAGAATGTCTGCAGACCTTTTGTTGCCATTGGAAACCCCAATCTTAGCCCACATAACCTTAATAGGCAGCTCTGTCTGCCAACTGGAGAGCTTCCATACTGCCCTATACAGCAAGAAGCTGGGGGTGGGGGTTAATCCCCTAGGCAACTGAGGTGATGGGCCTTCTGTAGCCATGGGAACACCAATTTCATCCTTCTAAACCCTGTTAGGCAGGTCTGTCTGCTAACCAGAGACCTCCTGTTCTGCTCTATGTGAGCATTCCTTATATAAGGCACAGCTCTCTGCCTCGTGCTTTTCAGTTCCAGTAGACAGAGGGAGATGGAGGACCTGTTGCTGGGATTTGGAGTGAGAGAGTGGAATTGGGAGTTTTTGGCTGGATTTGCTGCTGCTTTAAAAGAGACTGAACAGCTTATTTCTTGTTTTCAGCTCTTAGCCTTAATGGGAAGGTTGTTGGGCGAGGGTGCCTTCTTTCCTCCTCCCCACCCAACCGCAGTCTCAGGGTACTGCCTGGCTCTGGGGTCTAGCTTGACTGAGGCCTACCTTTTTTTTCCTTTAATTTTCTTTGCTTATATTCTTATTTAGAGCATTTGTTCCTGCTGGTTTGTTGGGTGAGGGTGGGTGGAGGAGAGCCTGCTGAAGTATCCTTGCGAGTTTGGCATCTCTGGGTATGAAGGGGGCCATTGAAGTGCCTTCAGTTCTGATGAATCACGAAACTAACAAATGATTTTGTGAAACGGGACAATTTTGTGAAAATTCATGATTCGTGGAATGCAACGAAACACAAAATGCTCATTTCATTTTTTCCCCATTTTGTGCCCATCTTTAGTAAGGAATGCAGTAATAAGCAATGTATTCATTAGCTCCCACTGAGTTCTAGAGGACTTGCTTCCAATTTTTTCTGCTTAAGGCTGCAGCCCAAGTAACCATTCATTAAAGAACTTTGAACCAAATTCCCAGGGAAACACACACACACATGCATGCACACACACACAAATTCAAACTTTATCAGCTCTGGTTATTCCTAAATTAGAAAGTGAAATCATCATAATTCAACTTGGGAACCATTATTTTTGAAAACAGCATTCCTAAAAATTGTTTAAAGGACTGGTTTCTGACTTCCAAAGACCCTTAACAACTACATGTTCCAGAAATGCTGTTTTTTAATATAAGGTTCAGTAACATAACATGTGAAATCATGTTCCATTTCGTTTCTCCCAAAATGCAATAAATGGAAGGGGAAAAAAATAAGATACTTTGTTTTGAGATGTACCAGACTGAAATGGGGTGTGTGTGGGGGAGATAAATGTGGCAATTACTAGGAAATTCTTAAAGTGTAGCTAACAGCACTCTATGTTACTAATTAAATGGGGAGATGTAAAAAGGTATTGTATGAAAAAGACCAGATGAAAGCAATTTTTAAAACAATTACTGCCATTGCTTTGAGAGATATAAGAGCCCCCTAATAGCTTTGTAAAGAAAAATCTGCCAATATCTCGTTTCAATCAGCTTACAAAATCCAGATGACATATTAAATGTTCAAATTTTTCCTACCAGAAATGTTCTGCTATGTAAATATAAAACTTCTTTATCTTAAAAACAAAATAACCCAAGCAACTATGGCCTTAAATGATCTACTTCTGTGTGGAATCTACATCCCATTGAAGCAAATGGTGAATATCATCCTGATTTTAACAGATTTTCTTCTAAATTCAGTGAATATTTATTGAGAATTGTGGTTATCCTTGCTAAGAGTTTATTCCTGCTTCCACAATGCCATTTCCTGTTCCATACTGGTCCCTCCATATGAAGGTTTTTTGCAGCTCTATGTGCCTCTGGGTCCAAACTAGAGATTGGCACAATCCAAAAAAAAATAAACGATCTAGCTGATCGTGGGTCGGTGCCGGCAACGATCCCGAATTAATGATCCATTCCGATCATCTCCCATTCCCGAGCCATGGATCATGGATCGTGGAGGCCAAAGTGGGGCGCGCTGCTATTCCCAGCTATGTGGGAAGGTGGGTGGTGGTGGCAACCGACTCTCTCAGTCTCTCTCTCTCTCTCTCTCTCCAAAGGCTAGCAAGTAGCAAGCAAGAGCTCTGTCCCACTCCACTGCTCGCAGAAAGTGAAACCCAGCTTGGGAGCCCATGGCATGGGTCCCATTCAGCAACACAGGAGGTCTGTGTTTGGCCATCAGAACTGCCTATCAGGGTTTGCAGGGATGAGATTGGAGTGCGCATGGCTACAGAACACCCCCTTCCCCCTCCCTCCCCTGGGTGTCTTCTCCCAACTTGTGACTGCTTTGCTGCTCCGTGGTTAGAAGGAAGCCCTGTTGATCAAGTAAAGCTGGGCTTCCATTCGGGTTTCCAGGGCGACAGAAGGAGGGCAAACAGAGCTCAGGCATTCCCCTGGCTCCATTGCCAGGGGAATAGATTGCTGGCACCTGAGTGTCTGGATCCCCAATCCGAGCCCGATCGCCCCGATCCAGGCCCCTCCCAATCGCTGGATCATTGGCCGTGGCCGATCACGATCCACCAGTTCACGATCGCGCAATCATCATTATCGTGGGTTTTTTTTCGTTCATAGTGCAGATCGTGCCCATCTCTAGTCCAAACAGAAATTGCTACCATCATAGTGTTATGCAGCCATATCTGTGAGACAGTCACATCTACCAGTTCTCAGAGCACATGTTCTGCCCTGCAACAATTTATTGCCAATCAGATTATGCCAAGTGTACTTGTTCCTACTTTACCATATAAGGTAATGTAAGTGCCTATACAAGTTTTCTAACTGTGTCAGTACAGGGTCTTTGAACTTCAGATCTTAGGCCTGTGCATGTATGTAAAACTGTTTTTGGTATTGGTTGTTTAGAGGCAAGCATTATATCAAAAAAACTTTAAAAAAAAAGAATATTTGATGCATGTCTGTATGATCTAATGGCCAATTTGCATAATCTCTTTGGCATGTGTATTTATTTGTTACATTTCCATTCTATCTTTCTTCCATCACAGAATTTAAGGACATGCTGTTTTGTAACTAGAGAGGACAGAGTGCTGTGTAGGGGCAGACTGAAAACGTACAATGGCCCTTGCATGCCTCTGATCATGTTAAACAGCAAAAGGACACAACATTTATAAGGCACTGGTGGTTGACTTTGACTAATAAAATCTTGAGCAGCTGCTCAAGACTTCTCACATAGTCTTTCTGCTTCCTTCCTATAATGTATTCCAAGATGTAAACATCTAGTTCTGTAAAAGTTGGGAAAAGTTTCTAAACCTTGAGGGTTACAATTTCCAGCAAAAATGGGAAATGAATACATTTCCATCCTGCTGAGCCTATATAAGATGATGTGGGTTAACCCAGCGAATATAACAACCACTTTGGTCTATCAAGTCCAGAATTCCAATTCACACAGAAGACAACCAGATGCTCCAGAATGGTCACAGTGAATGCCATAATGTATGGCTTGTCCCTGGCAATGCAATCCCATTTTGTTTATTTTTTTAAAAAATCACGGAACTTTAGGAAGTGTTGGTGTCTGTCTAGTAGGTTTTTTTTTTCAGTCACACAGAAGCATGTCAGACAGTTTACAAGAGAAGAATAATCCTCTGGGAATGTTAGGTTGATGATGAAAGTGGCAGGACTATTTTTCTGAAGGGTCCCCCTCGCCCACCATCTAGCACCTTACTCTCTGTCATATTATATGTATACTGAGTATTATCTACCCATTTATCTTTGGAGGTCCTACTTTGGGTGCCCCCACCATCTGAGTTTAGCTAGGTGGCAACCTAGGAAAGGGCCTTCTCAGTTGTGGCACCAAAACTTTGGAACTCCCTCCCTGGGGAGATTCACCTGTCCTTCTCTACTTCTGTCTTCCACCAGCAGGTGAAGACTTTTTTTGGTTTGTCTGGCATCCACAAATGTTATTGCCCCTCCTTCTTGTCCTTTGTGTTTAATATTCGTGTGGCTGTATTTATTGAGTTGTTTTAATACTATTTTAAATGTTGTTTTAAATTTAAATTGTTTTAAATGTTGTTTTAAATTGTTTGTTAGAGTTTTAAAATTCACCACCTTGGGGACCCTGTCTTGGGTGGAAAGGAGGTATACAAATGTTTTACACTAATAGATAAATAAATACTAGGTCATTTGGTTTGAGAATAGCCCTACATAACAAATTAGCACATTTTTTTTTGCATAACAAAAACATGAGATCATTGTAATCCAATCAAGCTGTCATCTAAGAAAGCTAAATAAAATTAACACGTGAAGCTGCCAAATAAACACAAAAGCACTGCCATACATTTAATTTGGAGGTGTTGTGCAATACTAAATGTCTCCATGCATTTCTGAAGCAGAACAAAAACCCTAACACAAAAACCTTAACAACCCCCCATTGAATTTATAAATTACAAATTTATTTTGAATAGCATTTACTTCCATAATGACTTTTGAACTAAAGAGACATAATTGCTCCCATACCGAAAGCAAAGCAATTTGATAATTTAGTAGTCAGCATTTCAGTTTGAAATTCAGCTTTGCTTTACCATATAATGAAAACATTAAATCCTAAGAACTTGGCAAAGGTTCTATACATAAATAGCTATCTTGTCATGTCATTTTCACTTAGAAGGGCTGTTTTTTCAGTTAAAACAACCACATAAATAATGTATTCATTTTGATACAGTGGGTATGACACAGGACAACTGGCCTAATTTTGTTGATATATGCACACTATCTAGCACTGGCTCTGGGGCCTGCATCCAGCAGTTCAACCATGCCAGCATGGGAACAGGACTGAGAATCACTTACAATGGTTATTGGCAAAGGCAGGTGGACAATTTTCAGGTTTTTAACAATATAACTCCCTCTTTTGACTTAACTTAAATACCTTTAAATAGCTTTACCTAAATAGCATTAGAGGCATTTTTAAATTTAAAAAAAAACCAAATATTTTATTAAACATAGAGGGGAAGGTCTGGTGAAATTAGGGGTTGAAAATTTCTGAAGTAACTCAATATAGATAATGCTGAGGTCAAATCGGTACATGCACAGACTTTAGTTCTTATGTTTCAGACTAATGAAAGTTTCTTAAGCTCTTCATAGTTACTTAAATCTTTAGGTCGAGAGGTTTTTGTTCCAGTGTTTTCCCAAACACTCTAGTACACTTTCTTTGAGTATTCTCTTACTCTTTTTAGTTTCCAGAAGGTTGGTACTCTATTTTCAATTCCAAACCCCTTTGCTTGAAACATCAGTACTAATCTTGAGTTTTTAACTGACTCTTAAGGTCTCCAAAGGCAGTTTATAACCATGCCAGACTAGGGATTGCTTCACTCTTCAGAGATAACTCCCTGTTTTGAGTTTGCACCTACTTCCCAAACTTCCTTGCCAACTTTCCCCCAGTTCTCCTGTCAGGGCTGAATCTTGAAACCTGTCAGTACTGGACTCCTATCGGCTAATGCTGGACTCCTCTCTTCCCAGTGTCCAGTTCAGAAGTCTTTCTCTGTTCAGCTCATGCTACCCAATCAGATTCCATGGAATAACCTGTCACTCAAGGCTCTCTGTTTCTGTGAAGAATTAACCCTTCACAGTCCTTCAGCTGTTTGTACAGCACTTCTGGCTTTTAAAAAGTGAACTGTCACCACCACTTTAAAAGATGTTTTAATATCAGAGTTATATGTTAGAGAATCAAACAAATAGTAGTTTTCATTGGTTTCAGTAGGCTACATTTTTGTATAGTGTATACACTCTGATAGAAATTCTCTAGGATTGTATCCCTCACCCAAGGAATCCTCCCTGTCATAGTTCAAAAAGATAGGAGAAAGTTTTCCTGTTGTATAGGCACTGGATATGGGGTGGTAAAGTACTGGAATGTAAATGAGCTTTTCTCTCCCCTCCCAAAATCTTTAAAAAGAAAATGAAGCAAATTGTGACCTAGATCTCTTATCTTCTGCCATCATGTTTTTCCTTCCTCAAAACCACTTCTTGCTCAACTTGCATCAGTTTTGCTAGATCATGTGCTCCTTTCTGTCCACCTCATTTGGGAAAACTTTCCACTTTTTATGCCTTTTATGCTTCCTTTACTTGGGTCATTAACCACACAGGCCTCCTTTTTAAACTTGGTGATACCTCTCCTGTCTTCAGGTATGCATGCTGTCTGGATCCCAATTAGCATGGCTTTAAACAATCCGCAGGCATCATGTAGATATTTTACTTTCTCAATTATCCTCTATAATGTATGCATCCCCCCCTACAGAATATGGGAGCAAATGGCAAGCCTGACAAGTAAAAGCATGTCATGAATGTACATCCCAACATTCATTGTAGAGTCTTAGCACCCAAAAGTAACACTGCGCTCTGCCAAGTATTACAGGAGAGGTTTTACATGTCTCCTGTCCCAGTGCTCAAATTATGCAGAGAAATGTGTGTAGGAGGCATATGAAATCCATAAGCCCCACCCCACTTCCCCTCAACTTAGCCCTTCTGACTGGTCATCAGTTTAGCTGGTGCTCCCAGCTCCACAACCCCAAGCCCTCATTCCCCATTCTGTATCTTCAGAAAGAAAGCAAAGAGACAAGCTAGCTTGCAGAATTTCTTCTAGGGCAATTCTGCCACACCCTCCAAGCAGGACTTCTGGTCTCAGCAGACAGAATCCAACCCTCCACTGCATGGTTCCTGCTGGCCATTTAGCACTCTCAGCTCAGCTTCCTGCAAAAATTCAGGAGAGTGTCTGACTCCCACCCCCTCCCCCATCACCTTGGGGTCTGCTTGAGTTCTGGAGCTTGACATTGGCTCAGATAGAAGGGAAGATTTATTTTATTTTACTTCCTCTTCCTTGAATAAGGCTCAAAGTTTTTCAGCATTATTTTAAAATTGGATTTACATATAAAGAGGAAAGTTTGCCCATCATTCCTCCCTACTCTGTATAATAGCAGTGAATGTAGGGAGGGAGGGTTTTTTCCCCTAGTGTTTAGAAGGAGTACAGACATTAAAGTGTAATGGGTGCACATTTCCATTATTCTGCAACTTTCCTTTCATGAGAAGAGAACTTCCAATGTCTACCCTGCAAAGACCCTGGAGGAATTTTTTTTCTGTGATCCCTTGAGGGTATGCATTTTAGTTATTAAAGGATCTCTTGGAAAGTGCTGCTGAGAATTCAGCAGGAGTCTCTACTGTGAATTAGATTATTCTTTAATGTGATATAATTAGGATCACATTAGACAGACATTACTGTTAGCTTCTCTGATGTGATATTAATCCTATATCGTACTAATCATCTAAGATGCATGGAAGAATTGTACTGAGACCTGGTGTATGCTTTTCTGGATATTTCTTAAACATGATAATATACTCAGAAGAGATCTCAAAGTGCATCCCTCCTCCCCTCCCCCTGGCTTGGGCAACACTGATGAAACTTAATTAAGCCACTGGTTGACCAAAGAGTGTGCCTATATTAATCTGTTTTTCCTTGTTGTAGGGCAAATGTATGGTAGTGGAGATCACCAAGGAAGACTCTGCAGAGGAAGGCCATGGCAAACACCTCTGCTTCTCACTTGCCTTGAAAGTCCCTTGCCAGGGTCGCCATAAGTCAGTTGTTACTTGATGGCACTTTACACATACACAGTTTTAATAGTTCCTAACATCATTAGTACTGATTATAAAAGTTGTCATAGTTCATTACCTTTTGTAACTTAAAATATTATTTCAGTGCTAACTGTTGGGCCATGTATGTCCAAGAAAGATTTCTTCTATTCTTTTGAACACTTAGTACAACACTATTTTTAGAGTATATTTCTTTTTAAATTGTCCATAGTATATCACTGAATAATTCTTCTTTTTTCACAAATGTATGTTAAAATGCAAGAGACGTATATGATAGGGCTGTTGCCATCATGCCCTGCTTTTATGAACTTCCTGTGGCATCCAGCTGCCACTGCTAGAAGCAGAATGCTGGACTCACTGAACCTTTGCTCCAATCCAGTAAATCTCTTTGTATGTAATTATAATTTACATTTAGATAACAACTGGATATGTGCATTATGTAGACCTATTTTACTCTAGATACAAATTAGGAACTCTGGAGTATGGGCGTTATCCGATAGGATCTCATGCCATTCTAAAATCCCCCACCCCTTAAAGCAATTGCAGGAGTGTCGACATTTGATCAAAGCAATGACATTGGGTGAGAGGATATTCAACACTCTGGCACCCTCCAGAAGAGCCCAGAAAAGACAGAAGTCTTTCTGGGCAAGCTGAAGTTCCACCTAGTGCTCCTTGACCTGTTATCTTTAGAGGACTGCTTTAATCACTGTGATGGCATCTAAGAAAAGGACAGCAGCAGAAGGTCAATGAATGGGCAACCTGATCCACACATGCCTGGGTCCTCCTCATTTTGAGTCTTCTTTAATAATTCTATCTTTAATTTCCAGTTTTTACTCTAATCTGCATAACATGATATTGATTGCTTGCTGTCCTTTCCTTGCATTGTGTGTAAAAGTACACAAAAAGGGACTGGTTGGTGAGGCAATGCCTACAGCGCCATGCTGTCTGCTGTTCCCCTCCTCAGCACAAAACAAGTCTTTTGTGAATAGATCCCTGTTTCCCTTGAGGACAAGCTGCTCAGTGCCAATGCCATTGCTCAGAAGGTCCTGAAGACAAAATGCACTCAAATGCAAAACACACATTCCCTTTTCCATCAACGGAGTAATGCAACTCAAGGGCTTAGTCTGTCCCCCTGACTCAATCGGTTGGTTGCCATTAAGGAAAACAGTTACAGATCCTGCCACCTGCTACTGCTGGCTCAGTGCCTGCCTGCCTGTACTGCTGCTGTGTGGTGAGAACCAAACAGAAACTTTTCAGTGGGGGTGAGGAGAGTTGTTATAGTTTTGTTTCCCAAATTTGTTTTATCATTCTGGAAGCTGCTTTAATTAACCAAACTAGTGATTTCTGGGTATATTTATGGCTTGTTAATTTCAACTCTTATATCAACCTTACTGGAAGAGGCAACAGATGACATGAGTGGAGGTGCTGTATCCAGTGAAGTGAATAAGTAAGCCTTCTCCCAGGAGTGTATCTGAACATGCACCTATTTTTGGACTGAAAGAAATGGAGTTTGACAATGTAAGAATGTTTGTTGTATGGCCAAAAGAGTGCAACTATATAAAGTCATAAATTGTCAAAGCTTCACAACAGCTGAAAGTCATTTAGACTGGGTTACCTCTTTAATTGTCTTATGTCACAAAAGCAAGAAGCAGGTCAGCACACATTTTACAAAGACAATAAAAAACATATTCATTCTCCTGCCAGTCTCATCCCCCTTTGCTCTCTAATGGTGAAAGAAGATTATTGAAGTTCAAGTTTCCACTGTCCATCAATGGCAATAAAAAGTGCATTTTATCTTGGGCTGGAACATCAATTTCCACACAGCAGTGACAGTAGAAGTACTATGGTACATCAGTTTGGAAAAATTTATTCTGCAAAGCTTTTTTTCAAAATTAGGCATTATTCTGAGAGCTATTTGGAGAAAGATTGGGATGTAACATAAGTGAAGCTAGAAATGGTTCTCAGTCATCTCCATGTAAACAAAAATGTGGTTTAATTTCCAAAGGGCAGAAAATATCCCAAAATGTTGATAGTTTAACATTACAAGTAAAAAAGGCTAACATTTTTTCACAGATATCTGCAGAGACTCAATGCCTATAGCTATAGAGAAAGCTTAGGAAACTAGGTTAACTGGAATGAAGGGCTTCTCCAAAGCATGCACATCGACAGCATTTTTGCAACATTGGATTGTAATTGAGGTAACCCATTTCAAACCAGTGCTACATTCTATTTGAGAAAACCTATTAGTTTTACCAAAAAGCAACTATGCTGTATAAGACTAATGGTCTATTTAGTCCAGCATCATGTTTTACACATTGGTAAACTAGATGCCTTTGGAAGGCATGCCGTCAGAGCACAAAGGCCAAGACCTCCCCCTGTTGCCTACACCACTGGTATTTAGAGAGTCACTACCTGCAAGCACTGAGGTTTCATTTGGTCATCATGGATAATAACAATCAAAGGACCCATTCGTCACAAATCTATCTAGTCTCCTTTCAGAGTAAATACATATTTGTGGTCATCACTCTATCCTGTGCAAGTGAGTTGTAGAAATTAATTACACACTGTGTGAACTGTTTTGTCTGTCCTTAAGGTTGTTCATTGGGTACCTCCAATTTCTATTGGAGAAAAAGAAAAAAGTTCTGTCTTTCCACTTTCTGCACCCTATCCATGATTTTATAAACTTCTGTCATTTCATCTGATATATTAATAATCTTTTCTCTAAACTAAAAAACCTCAAACTCCTTAGCCTTTCCTCCTAGGGTTCTTCAATCTTTTTAGTTGCAACTTCTCCAACTCTACAATTTGCTTTTTGAGATATGGCAACTAGAGCTATATACAATATTCACCATACAATTATACAAGGTCACTATGATACTAACCCTCTATGATACTAGCCAGGGAGGGAAGGCAGCATGGTATAGCCCAATCTCAACAGATATTGGAAACTAAGCAGGATCAAGACTTGGTTGGGAGACCACCAAGGAAGACTCTGCAGAGGAAGGCAATGGCTTGTCTAGAAAGTGCCCCTTGCTGGTGCCGTCTTAGGTTTAGTGTGGGTTGAGGGCACTTCACACACATATATGATACTGGCCATCTTGTTTTCAAAACCTTACTTAATATTCTCTAGAATTTGTGTTTTTTCATCACTATCACAGAATGGTTCAATATTTTTTCATTAAGACAGTTTCAGGTGGGTAGCCATGTTGGTTTGCAGTAGAAGATCATGATTTGAGTCCAGTAGCACCTTAAAGACCAACCAGATTTCCAGAGCATGAGCTGTCAGAATCATACCTTGGAAATCTTCTTGGTCTTTAAGTTGCTACTGGACCTGAATCTTAGGGCCAAGCTACACATGACGAATGACACTTGAATGGCAAGTGTATTTCTCCCTGTTCACTTGCCCTCCACTCAATCCACTTGCCATTCAAGTGTCATTCGTCATGTGTAGCTTGGCCCTTAGCCTTCTGTTTTTCATTGTTTTTCACCAGGACACCAATTTCTTTCCTGGTCCGTCAGTATGGTGTGTGCAAAGGAGTTTGCTCATTCTTGCCATCAGCTTGTTATTTGATAACTGTCTTGAAGCATCCTTAGGTGAATAAGCATTATTCTGGCACCAGCTCTTTGGCTTATTTACTACCCAAACTCCTTTAGTTTGTTCTTACAAATTCCAGATTTGCTATTGGTAGCTGGTCAGATCTCACTTGCAGTGATCTCTGTGTCTTGAGATGGTTTGCAAGATTCTCATTGCCCACTAAGTTTTCCTAGGGTCCAAATTCCACTTCTTAGTTGCATATTTACATGTGGGCTTCTGCATCCCTTCTAGAAAACAGTGTGCTGTGATTTTCATCCTGATTTCTCAGAAAACCTGGAACTCCTCAGAAATGTAACAATGAGATGATGAGTAACAATCTTTTAATGACCCCACTGTCAATGTTCCCATACAATGTGTACCAAAAGATTTAACATATGTTCCAGAGGGCACTCTCAGTTCTTATAGAACAACCATTAGGCAAACAGGCTTCCCTGATGACAGAAAATTTGAAAATCACTGTGCTAGAGTGGAAAAAATTGTCTCCTCTGCTTTGCTGATGTGTGAAAGTGGATAGAAATATTGTCTCTCCTGCTTTGCCGATGTGTGTTTTTGTTATCCTCCGCTGTGCCGATGTGTGTGAAAGTGGATAGAAATTAGATTTCTTAACTCTTGCTCAGTATTCTTGGTGAATATTTAATGTATTCTGCTGTGAATCTGCCATCTGTTTTGTCCAGTCTTGAACAGCTCGAACAAGTGCTGGATGGACATCAGTGGTGCATTCAGGACCAGATTTCTTTCATTCTTTTGTTCTTTTGTTCTACTTCATGTATCACCTGCCTTTCTTTTTAGAGTCAAGGCAGATTTCAGAGTTTCAAAAATAGTGCAATGAAGGCCAGCATAATACACACAATAAATAATGCAATAAAGCTGGATCACACAATTAGGGAACAATGAAATAAAAAGAGTATCATACATCTGATAAGCTGCATTTCACAACTACAGAGTAATGACAAGAACAATTCCCCACTCTGGGCCAAACTAGATGTGATTGTGTCCTCATGTCTAACATGTGGACACTGCTGATATTTTAAAGGGATTGAAAATGTCTCAAGAGTCTGGTCTAGTTAGACCTGCAACACAGTGAGCTGAAGCACTCCCCTCCCCCAGTGCCATTGCAAAACAGTTGCAGGAGAGTTGGCCATTTTGGCACTTGTAAAGGCACTGGCAGGGTGGGGTGGGGACAAGAGACCTCAACTTGCCATGCTGCAGACCTGATGGCCCTTATGGCATTTTTTAATCATTTTAAAAGTCATGGAAGCTCACTAGTTGACCTTGGGCCAGTCATTCTCTCTCAGTCTAACTTGTTGTAAGGGTACAACAGAGGAGAGTATAACAATATTGTAAGACAGTTTGGAGAAAAGCAGGGTATATTTACCTACATTATCTTATTCTCAGGGTACTGAGTATGAGGATGGGTCCCAGATGAAAAATTTGCCCATTTACAGTGGGGACATATTTGTATCCATCAGTAACTAATACTGGTCGGGATTATTAATAAGAACAATAACATTACAAGCTCTTCTGTAGATCTGAGTATAAAATCTTCCTTTTGCATAACAGGTCTTTGTTGTGAATCTAACAAAGGCATGCTTCATTAAACAATTCCATATGTTTTTATTTTTAGAGAATCTTATGGTGTTAAAAATCCCATCTGTAACACTAATATAAACACTTTGCTTAACTAAATATTCTTAGTTTAATCAAATTATTTGTAGGACTACAGTACTGTTATATGCCTACAGTACTGTTTCTAATACTAACATTATGTGCTGAGAACATCCTATTCATTAAAAATTAACATTGAGGGGGAAATAATTTAAATATACCCCAAGAAGGATCCTGGGACTATGTATTTTCCACTTCTCTTTTTAAAAATTAATTTGTTTTCATTCTATGTGTTGTTATTCCCATGTAATTATTCATGGCCTTTGAAGGGTAATATCTTTTTTGCTGTAGCTTCTTTTATTTTTCCATGCAACCTAAATGACATTTTCAGGCATTGTGTCTGGCACCCAAAGGAAAATCCTGAACAAATTTTGCAGATTTACAGTGCAATCCTAAAACAAATTACTCCAGTCTTACTCCATTGAATTAGATGGAGTGGTCCAGGCTTAGGTTGATAGTAGGGTGAAAGTTATTGAAGTCCTGATGAAATCTCTCAAGGGCTTCCTTCCCAGGAATAGCAGAGATGGGTATGTTCAAAACAACATTCATTTATTAACAAGAAGATACAAGGATAGAGGCACCTGGTTTCAGGACAAAGGAACTCATGCAACCTACAGTTCTAACATACAGAACCCACTAAAAACTCTACCGTGAGACTAAACCAACTCAAACAAATATCAGAGGGAGGGAAGTGGACTGTTCCGTTGTAACATACGCAATAAATGTATCACAGTAGGAGGCAAGCACCCATACAACACAACAGACAGAGGCTGGCATTTTTAAGGTTCAGGAATACAGGCAATATAACTGGAAGGAAAAACAATTCTCGTTAAAAAATGCAAATAATGATTGGGAAGCTTCCATATCAGTTTGTTCATATCTTCCTCTGACATCCTTGAACTCTGACATTTCTCTAATCAAACTGTCAGTTGCCTGGGACATGAATGTAACAAATAATCCAGTGACATTTCTATTCATTTTTATTGCTACAATGAATTTTGCCTTTTCCGTTTTTATTTTCCATTCATTTTAAATGAATACACATCACTGATTTGGATGCTGAAGTAGCCTTTTAGCTATAGCCAATGGGATGGAATTGCAATACTCATCTGAACTCTGCTGAGGTGGTTTGATGTGTTTCTTCAATGAAGACGGGGGTAAACATCCCCATTCAGTACCACTAGTTACCATGTGCAGCTTATGCCCCTAATTGGAGTGGAATTAAAGAATGTTGTGAATCAACATAATGGGCCATTTTAGACCCTAAAACTGAGGATTAATAGAATTTATATTTTTTAAGATGAAGGGATATTTTAATAAATATTTTTATTTTAAATAAATCTGATTTTATTGTCGAAGGCTTTCACGGCCGGAGAACGATGGTTGTTGTGGGTTTTCCGGGCTGTATTGCCGTGGTCTTGGCATTGTAGTTCCTGACGTTTCGCCAGCAGCTGTGGCTGGCATCTTCAGAGGTGTAGCACCAAAAGACAGAGATCTCTCAGTGTCACTCTCAGTTGACACTGAGAGATCTCTGTCTTTTGGTGCTACACCTCTGAAGATGCCAGCCACAGCTGCTGGTGAAACGTCAGGAACTACAATGCCAAGACCACGGCAATACAGCCCGGAAAACCCACAACAACCATCAAATCTGATTTTACATGAACAAGTATGCTATGCGAGGAAGGGAATAAATAAACGCTCTAGCAATTGAATTTATGGAATGATTATACAACCAATCAAACAATAAAACTGATCAAACAATAAAGTTTTTTGAGTCTGAATTGTACAAATAAAAAAGTTACAAATATCTCAGATCTACACAATGGGAATACATTTGAAATGGGAAATTTGTAGAATGGTACTGATATATGGCAGCTATATCAATTGTTAGTTCTTAGTGGCAAAGTGTTTGCCTGTAATGGCCATAAAATGTGATTAGGTGGTAGGGCTGAGAAATGCATCCTGAAAAGAGATCCAAGATGTAAAATTTTAAGAGCTGGAGCTTAGTTCAATAATAGGGAATTTTGTAACATTTTTGTTATGCAACTGCAACTGGGACTGTGACAGTGGGTTGCATTGAGGAGTGGGTGGGACATGTATGGAAGCACAGAAAAGCAGTTGTGTTAGTATAAACTGTTTGCTACATGGATCTGTCCTCAGTGGCCAGTGGTTCACTCTTGTATCAGAATAGAATTACAAACCAGGAAGAGGAAACAGGTTAATCTTTAGTTTATTTTTAAAATGTTTACAGCTTGAAGTTTGTTAACTAACTGCAGATGATATCCAGCATCATAAGGTATCCCCTGAATGTATACATTTATTGGGTTTTTATTTCATTCTCCTCCACGGAGCTCAGGGTGGTATACATAGTTTGCCTTTGTTCCATAGGACAGGCTGAGAGAGAAAGCAACTGTGTTAAGGTGTGACAGGGGAATATAAACCTCACTCTCCCCATTTCTCATCCAACACTCTAACCACTACACACTAGCATCCATCACCAGCTGTCTCAACCTGTTCTGTTGCTTTTATGCTCCTGTCTTACTATTCCCTCTTCTTTCAAATCCCTTCCCTCCAAGCAAATGTTTTGATGGAAGGGAGACAAAGAAGTGTGTGGTTGTGATACAGAGATGGGTGGACTCTTGGAGAAGCAACTGCCAGACACTAGCACCATTCTCCTATAAACACCGTCAATATTTGTACTTAATCAAATGGCTGACTTGTGCACTTATTTGAAAGCTAAATTAAGTTCACTTAAAAATGTATTCATGATTTTGCTAATGCCTTCAGGATTCTACAAAAATATAATCTATGCTTCCCAGCTCTGTAATCTGAGTGATCTTGTGCTTTCTCTCCACCCTCTACCCCCATCTCTTATCTATTTCCTCCCATCAGAAAGTTCAAAATTTTTGCCTGCGGTATCATCATCTTGCATCCAAATTCCTGCAGTGTTCTCTACCTTGCTTGACAAATCTCCTTCAAAAAGTAGCTGCCAAAGGAGCTTTTCTTTGCTTCATTACTCTTCACATGTCCACTCATTCTTACTATTTTCACTTATTCTTTTCTCATATTTCTCAGTCACTTGTAATTCAAAGGACTGAAAACACACACAGTACCAAAAAATCAGGCTTAGTTTAATTAAATTGGGCACAATATGTATTTCCAGTTATTCTAAGGCCTTAGGAAACTGTTAGCTTTGAAGTTAATTATATACCATCTTGCTGTGGTGATTGGAAGGGGGGAATGCTAAGGCCATCACTTTTGATATGGTCATATCAGCAAACTTCTAAAGGCTTGCTCAAGGCACTGAAAGGGCACCACTGTTTTCTCTGAGAAAAAAGAACCATGTTATTCTGTATGTAATGGATTATGAAATTTTGAGGATTCTTTCTGTGAGTTGAGTGAAGTTTGTATTTAATTTCATTCAATTAGCCCTCTCTTGAGAATGGACAAGTTGGGAAAGTCACCTGTCCTTCTGCCTTATAGAAGACTTCAGACTGAACTATTCGAAAGGGTGTTTGAAGGCAGTCAGTGGAGGACTGACTTTGCTTATTATCTGTTCTTGGCATTGTTCTTTCCATTTATTTAAATGATTGTTTTTTAATGTTATGGCACGCAATAAATAGCATTACAGTGTTTTCAAAACGTTCTCGCATTGTCTCATATTGACATCTTCCAAGGAACCAGATTGCACCTTCAGAAGCAGAGGCACTTAGAGCATGCTGATTCTTCAGCAGGGGTTTAGGGATCCTTGGAAGCCTGTGAGGTTACTAAGAGGGTTTTTACATCCTTTGTAAGGACATAGGGTCTTTTCTAGCTGGCTGATGTGCAAATGGCATCCTCTTAGACTGGGAACAAGTGCAAATGAGTAGACCAGAGTACGAGTCTCTTCAGACCTGCTTAGGATTGCTCTCTAATTTTTCTAGGAATGGAGACAGGGACTCTGCATCAAGAAAAAAAATGGTATGCTATAGTTTGAGAGACTCCATAGTCTGCTTGTGTGACTGCATGGACAAAACCATTCACCACTAAAATGTTTATTTCCACCTCACAATCTTTCTGGAATTTGTATGGCTATCTAAGAGAGTGAGGTTACCAATGCAATCTGTTCCTCCTCCTAGCTGTCCATACCACTCATTGTCCTGCTCATGTACTCTTGGTAGGGAGTGTGAGCATGAGAATGAGTAACAATGGCAGAAAGGGCAGCAGCTACCATATTGTTCTTTCATACACCAGAAAAGAGATGGTGAGTGGATGTGCAGCAACAGCAGTGAGAGAGAGCTGGGTCTACCAGTGCCTGTACACAATCTTGCCCAATAGCTCTCTTACTATAGAGAAGAACAATGAATATATTGTTCAGTTCAGTGTGCTCTGATGTGCCAGCTGCTCATGACATGAGTACCAGTAAGGGAAAGAGGAGAAGAAACAACAGCAGTGTACTCACACTGACACAACCCTACAGACAAATCAGCTGTTTAATCTCTTGTTTCTAGTTATGTCAATGGTGAGGGAACCAATCTACACCCTGGAGAGCAGGACCTTTGAAGACTGCCAGAACCCCATTAGCCAACCACAACATACATACAACTACTTACTATAACAGCAACATGTTAACAGAATACTGTAACATTTCCTATGCTGCTTATGAACCAATGTTCTGAAAATGTTCAGCCCCTCTTTAATTAGTCATCTGCAATAAAAAGGTCTTGATGTAACATTTACCCATGGCTTTTATCAGCAATACTTAAGGATTTACAGCCTGTGTGTTAATGAGTCCACTTGAATTATTGCCTTGTTAAGCCACAGTCTAGCTTTATCTCCTTTTATAGACATCTAACTCCATATCCAATAAAAGTTAATTAATTTTTATAATATTTAGAAACGAGTTCAGATAGCTTCAAATCTTTTTCATCATAGGCATTAATGGGTCAAATGCCTTTACAGCCAGTTTTATTCTTGGATATGTAATTTAATCTGATCTATATTTCTGGCAGGATGCTATTGGTTTTTGACTCAACATGTAAACACAGAAGGAATTTTTAAAAACTCGTTAATTTTAAGCTCTGTAAGCTATATACAAAGAATCCTTACATATTGTTAATATTACATTTATATACATACACACACCAAGTCTTTCTTATCCCCTTCTCTAAATTAATAAAACAGGTAAGATACTTCTTTATATACTGTTTACAGAGCTTAAAATTAATGAGATGTTTTTTAAAAAATCCCATCTTTGCTGAATGTGTTTCCACAACTGTATTTGTGAAACTGTCCTAATTATACATTGTGAATTATACATTATACAAATTATACATTGTGAAACTTGCATTTTGTTGTCCTAATTCCACCCCCCTGCCCGCAAGCTTTGTATAGGCCAATCCACAATCTGTGGTCTAAACTCGTCCATGAACAATTTTTCCAACACCGAGGTATCACATTTAGTAGCACTTTCCCAGGATTTTCGAAATGTTTGTGCTCCATGTCATTTGTGACTACAGACTGGAGCAGATGAATTTGCAATATGATGATCATAAATCACATAGTGTTACAATTCAGCATGGTGGCTGTGGTGTTACAGGACAATATGGTCCTTCACTTACTCCTAAAAATGCCTTGGTCAAGATTTTCCCATATTTGTGTATTTTTATATATAAATAAAATGTTTACTTCACAGCTTCTTACAGTGCCTTCATAGGCTCACAGAGCCTCAGAAAGTAAAGCTATCACTAGGACCAACATTTAAGAAACAGCTGGGATGCATCAATTAAAGCTAGACAGCACAGACAGCTATGGTGCTTTTCTAAAACCTGATCACACCTGAATCACTTCAGCAATGCACTACTAAATCTGGTTGTTATCTAGTAATGGGGTGCTTCACTATATCCAGGCAGAGCCATATTATCTATTTGCCTACATGTTGCATGTATTTTCCAAAAAGATAGCTGCATTCAAGTAAACAAGTTCCCAGAAGTAACTCTTTGTTGGTACATATGCATCACATTCAGCAATACAGTGTGCTGTATGTTTCTGTATCATAAACAATTGCAAGTTGTAAGAAGAAAAACAGTCTTTGCTCTTTGGTAAAAAATTAGTGTTGAATGAATGTATATAATATATCATCATTAAATATAATGGAACCTTGAAGTAGGAATTTGAAATGATCATAAAAAGGCAGACTGAAAAACAGATTAAAGGATAGTTAATTTCATCCACATTGTTTCCCATTCAAAAAAACTAAATCTGTTGGTCAATCCACTTGAGCTCTCCACGCTATAATAATAATACTATGATAATAAAAGCAGATTTCTCTATAATTGAACAACAGTTTATTGACTACATTTTTAAAGACTGCATAATAAGTAAAACTGTTGGGTGAAAGAACACATCTGATAGATCAAAGATGAATGCCTGTTTTCATTATTTAAAGCATATGGAAATGGAAGCAAACAACTGGAATTAACCAGAGTGTATTTGGAAATGCTTTTTGTTTGTTGCCAATGAGAGCTGACTGCAGTGGGAGTGGCAAGCCATTCTGTAGCTATGACTCTGTTCTGAGGATGGTACTACCAGAATTAACTCAGGATTCCTGTATTTGAATATAATGATTAACCAGAATTGCAAGATTCATAAACTGGGATGTAACTCTAGTTAAAAACCTCAGTGTGTGTCCCTTCTACCACAGTTAGTTGTGTGGCATGCATTCAGATATCATACTAAACCAGAGTTTAAGTAACCATGGAGTATAAACCCTGGGTAATTGTGTGATTTCCGAAATCACTATAAAATTGTGAAAAGTTCAAATTTGCCATCCTTTAGGGAGGAAAGACATGCAAACTATATCATGAGGATCAGATTTATTTACAGTTAATAACCAGTACAGACTTGTAAAAAACATAAGTATCATACACAAAATACACCACTTTGTAAAAATAATTATATAAATATATAATTATATAAAAACTTGGCAATATAAATACAAAAGTGTGGGCTTTCAGGGTTAATCATGAGGATCTTTTTAAACCTTGTACAGCTGAGCTGAGAAATGTTTATTAATATATCTAATGTGTCATGACCTAGATAGCCCAGGGAAGCCCAATTTCATCAGATCTCGGAAGCTAAGCAGAGTCAGCCTTGGTTAGTACTTGAATGGGAGACCTCCAAGAAGACCAGGGTTGCAGACCTAGGCAATGGCAAACCGTCTCTGTTAGTCTTTTGCTTTAAAAGTCCCAGCAGGAGTCACCATAAGTCAGCTATGACTTGACAGGGCTTTTTATCACCAAATATAAATACATTGGGGGGTTAACAACTCCCTAGATAATAAAATGTCAATGGCATTAAGAAAGGAAAGCCATCAGTGGTAGTTGTGGGGGTTGTTAGGCAGCCAAGACAGTATTGCCAGCCTTTAAGCCTTGGTTTGTATCAGTAAAAGAAGAGCAAGAGGAGGCAAAACCCTTTCCAGGGCTGTTTTGCTCTTTAATGGAGGAGTCATCAGGTTCAGGCCAGGAAGTTCAGGCCACAAGGCAACTTGCTACCATATCACTTGCATGACTCATACTGTACCTGCTGCTTTTACTGTTCAGCAGCAGCCATCCCATGAAAGACAGTGATGTGTAGTGGCTAGTGTTTCAGACTAGGTTCTGGGAGACACAGGCTCCAGTCCACACACTGCCATGCAAGTAGGGTTGCCAACCCCTGGTGATTTTGGGGTGAAGCTTGGTGAGGACAGAGTTTGGGGAAACCAGGGGCCTCAGTGAGGTATAATGCCTTACAATCCACTCTCCAGAGCAGCCATTTTCTGGAGTCCGAAGATCAGTTGGAATTCCAGGCAATCTCCAGGCTCCATTTAGAGGTTGACAATTGTACATGGAAACTTACTAGGTTATCTGGGGCCTGTCATACATTCTCAGCCTAACCAACTTCACAGGGACAAAATGAATATGCTGGTTGCCAAGAGGAAAGAAAGAGTGTACGGAAGGCAAGGTGGCAAAATGAGGTGCCCCTTGCAAGTCCATGCAGGATCCCCACTATGCAGCTGGGCCTGGTCCAGCAACCAGCACCACACAACTGTGTCATAGTTTTCCCAGGTACAGTGTTCCAGAGGTAGGGAAGGAAGGAAAAACTGAAGATGGGGAAGAGATAAAGTTTAGGAGCTGGTGAGTTGGAAGGAGAGGAGGCACAGAAAGGGGAGAAACTATAGGGGCTTTCAGAGAAGAGAGAGGAAGTAGTGGTAGAGGGGGAAAGAGATGACAAATCCTTGTAGGTTCCCACTTGTCAATATACCTAATTCTCAATCCACCTTAGGTGGATTGGCTAGTCCAGTCCAGGTTTGGGGTACATACCATTGGCCTACCAGGAGGCATCTCAGTGCTCTTAATGGCTAATCTGCTCCTGCTTGTGAGGTACATTCGGCTGAGAATGTGTAACTGGCCCAAGGTCACCCAGTGCATTTTGTTGGCAGAATGGAGATTTGAGGTCCTAGTATGGAACTGTATCTTCTACATAAAATTTGCCTTCATGGAGTAGCTGTTCCAGTTGAACAGTACCAAGCAGCCTATTCTAGATGTGATATCTAGTCAAGGTGGTATTGCCAGATCTGGCCCTAATGAGTCCTCCATCAAAGATCAAAACAGCCCTGGAAAAAGCCCTTCCCCATGTTGTTTAATGATAGAAACCGAAGTTTGAAGGCTAGCAGTACTGTTGTAGTTGCCTAGCAACCCCCACAATGATCACTGCAGAGATCATTTGTTTCTTTAAAATACAGATGCTGCTTCTACCAGTTTGGTAAGTTCACAGGCAATCCTAAGAAGAGGTACTCCAGTTGAAGCCCCTTGATTTCAATGGGCTTAGACTGGAATAACTCTTTTTAGGATTGCATTGTTAATACCCTAATGTATGTTTTTAAAGATTTCAGATTGTGGGACATAATCGAGCTTTATTAAATGCTAATCCCAAGTCCCATGAAGCACCCAGATATGAGCATATACTTAGGCATTAACATACTCACACATAGAGGAATAATTCTAGAATATAGATCCAACTGTAGTATAACATTAATAACTGAGTAGTATGTTTTTATTAATATCCTATATGTTCCTATAACTAATAATCACAGCCAGTGTTCTTTTGCTCATTAGTCTTGAGCTAGCTGCAAGATTTTTCTGTAAACTTGGAATTTTTTCCAGGTTTGTAGAAAGATCTGTCTTGTCTGTTCAATCATGACTCCAATCTCTGAATTAGATATATTGATTGTTTTGGAACATAGAGGTTCGGTTTGGCTAAATATCCATTGGTGGAGTCCAATCAGCGAAAGAGGATCAATATCAAGGAGTCAGTTTTTCACCAGAGTTTGAATGCATCTAAAGAAATTCAGCTGAACCTCTTTGTATAATCACACTGCTTTTTGTAGCTGCCATTCTCCCCATAGCTGCTGCTGTCTCCGATTGCTAAAAGGCATACAGTTAAGAGGAGGGGCGGGGGGAATCCATTTAAGATTTTTGAATTGAGAATTACCACTTAGATATTTATGCCTTAGTTTATGTCTGTCCATGAATCCAGTCTCGTGATGAGTTCTTCTAATCATATTGCAAATTGATGCCTTCTGACTGAGCAGGTACAAAAAGCACACAATGCAATGTACACAGTGTAGATGTAAAGGATGCATGCAACTGCACAGGCACAAGGAGGGAATGAAATGCAAGTGATTTGGTGCTTGGCATTAGGTCATTGACATTAGAAATTCACTAGAAATATGTGCCTTTTCTCCAGTAACTGAGATCAGTCAGGTTTGTGGTTGGTTCCTTAAAGTCATTATCAAGATGCAATCTGGTAGCGTAGCACAAGCACTTTCTTTGAGATGCAAAGCTGTTCAGTGTGGTGCTTGAGATGAGCTTTGACAGAATCATGAAGGCGATCCAATCAGGAACTTGCCTCATATGTAACTGAGGATGTTCATTCAATAGAAGTTCATCTGGTGGTTGTGTTAATGTTTATTTAGCATGCATAAAATCAGTGGACAAAGAAGAATAAAAAGGTGTGTGACGTTGTAGAAAAGTAATTTTTTTTATTTACTTATATCTAACAGAGGTATTTTAAGGTAATACTGAGGAGTTTTCTGTAGCCGATTTTATGCCTCTGGGCTTAAAGTTGTGTAATTTAAAAGGAGGAAATGAGGATTTTTATGGTATTTTTATGATTCCATCCCTTATTTCCATAAATCTTGAATTGCAAGAATATTTTCTTTGTAATATCTACCTAGTACCAAAGCACAACCCCATCTAGCTACTGTGTAATCAGTTGCCAGCAGTATTTCACAAGAGGTTTATTATCACTCTTAGAGAACTCTTCTTTATAACAAAATAACAGGTGTGGAATTCTGTAAGATTGTAAACATCTGTAATTGACCATTTGTTGGCTACATGTGAATACATCATTTAGCATCTCTCAGAACCAGAAATTGCCAGCTTCTATTTGAAATATATACAATACAAACTTTCTAAATGATATCTATTTAGGAAATTCTTCCATTTCTTTTTTGAGCGAGCCAGACTGGGGGGAAAGACACCTGAAGCTCAAAGTAAAATAACTATATTTGTTCATAAAGCAACAAAGGATCAAAAAACAGCCAATTACCAATATAGCTATTCTAAATAGGGGTGTGCGATTCAGTATATCAGTCTGAAAATGTACCCAAAAAACACTACCTCAGTATTTTAGGGGGTATATTCATGAATCCTGATCATATCTCAGATTCTCAAATATACTAATAAATCTAGTCCCCAAAATACCTGGGATTATTTGGGAATATTTGGACATCAGCAAACACCAATGGCTTAAAGGCTACAGCAGCTTTTTACCACCCTATGTAGATGTCCTGGGCAACAGGAGGAAGGGAGGAAGGAGACTGCTGTCAAACAAATGGCCTTGGTTCCTCCCAGGTTTCTGTGAGTGACACCTGGTTTTGCTGGGCTTGCAAGAGTGCCCTTGACTTCAGTTGGATCTGTTGGGATGCTCTGGTTTGATGTTGGTTCTGTTGAGCATTGTTGGTTCTATTTGCATTGGGACATGGGAGGCTTTGGGTCATTATGGAAAGTGGTTGCTCTTGTGTGTTTAGCTAAAGCTTCTTTGCCTTGGAGAAAGCATTGGATTCCCCCTCCCTCACATTGTTGCAAAGATGGAACCATCTCCTTTATTTGCAAGGATGCAAGTTCAGAGATAAACAACATTAAATATAATTTCATTTAAATGTAAACTGCACTAACACCAAAGCAAATTAAACTCTAGCCAACTTATGCTCAAAGTGGTTATATTTCCACTAGTAGTAAAAAAAACTGTCAATTTCCATCCTAGGCAAAAGCAGTGATGCTTGTTGTACTACCTGGCCCTATGAAAACATCATGCTGCGCTCCCATTTTGTTAGCCCTGCAGGCTTGTACATAATTAGATCCTTAATGGGGAATAGCCAGTGGTAAGGGAGGAGTTCTAGCATCTCTGTAGAGGGAGAGAGTAGAAAGGAATAGCCTATTTAGAAAGTGTCAGCAAGATGAGCCCAGTGGCCTTTACATGTTCCAAGAATATCACATTACACCTTCTGCATGGTCCTGGTTCACTGGAGGATGACTCCCTGGGTCTGGTGGCTGCATCATTTTCTCTGTAATAGATTTTCCTTTTTCCAATCTGTTGCATTTGCTGACAGCTGCTCACCAGGGTGACACAGTTTGTGTATATCTCTCTATTTGAAGGTTTGGACATGTGCAGAAATGTTATACGGCAATCATATAACAGCATTTATGGTAGTATGTTTTTCTTCAATGTCTTTTAATTGAAATATTTATTTTGGCAATTATTTAAAAATAATGGCATGTTTGCTCTTTTCCCTCTCTAAATGATCCAAACATCATTAGAGCTAGTAAGAAATGACTAATCACATGATCTCCTGCAACAAAACAGCAAAATTGTACCTCAAAATTGTTTGGGATTATATTCTGAATATCCTTATTATGGCTAAGATTTGACTTTTTCCCTTTAATGTTTCAGCAGGATTTTTTTTACTGACTTAGTTATTGTCTCCTTACAGTTCCCCTTAAGGTTCTCAATTTTATTTTATTATATTTTTAATCCACCCTTCTTTCAGGACAGGGTACTTGGTTCTCATCACAACTTCCTTGTGAAGTAGGGATAGGCTGAAAAACAGTGACATTCACAAGGGGATTTGAATTCCTTCTCCTCTATCCTAGTTCCTCATTCTACTGAGCTATACTGGCTGTCCTTTAAGTATTCATTTATGATGTTGTTATGCTAGTTGTTTTGTGTTACAAGCAGCGGCAGAAGAGGATAGATAAACTTTGTTATCTTTTGCTGCTTACCCAAGTAAAAATGCTGTTTTACACACCATGATTTCTTACACTGATATGTTTCTGTATAGGAAACCCACATTTCGATTACACGTACCCTAGAATGTCTTGAGTACACTCTTGGCTATTTCACTACCAACATCCCTCTGCTTGAAAATGTCGTGAAGATGAGAAAGAAACAGACTGACCAGCTCATTTCATGGAAAAACAATGATACTCAGTATCTACTAGGAATAATAAATCGGTATGAGCTCTGTAAAGTGTACCGAAGAATACAAGGAGCAGACTGTGCAGCAAAATTCAAACTTCATAAAGTGCGCACAAAATCTATCAGTCTCCACTCAATACTCCTGCACTGTGTTATTTGCACTCAAATTTCTGATAACACTGACTATATGTATCACCAGCATAGTACTGTGGGTGCATTTAAATAACTGATTTCTTAAACCAGAAACCTATGTGCATGATCTGAGAAGTTCCCTCTATGAAGCTGAACTGATAGGTGTTGTGGTTTCATACTAAAGTTAGTGAATTGGACTGTACTACCACTGCTGACTGTGACTCTACCAAAGATTAGCACAAGACCTGGCGAAACTTGAAGTGTTCACATTTTCAGCACATAGATCTAGTGTCTCTGATACTTATATAATCCAAGATGAAGACAAGCATTCATTCAGAAGTGTAATGGAAAATATTTGTATTCACATTCTCTACTTTCTGGTTTCAGTACAGAGAATATATGAAGCAACCAGCATCCGTCATAGTTAGAATTTACGGCTTTAAAATACTATTGTTATGGACAAAAATTTGAGTTTGTCTGTTTCCAAGCACAGAAGCTCTGACTCAACAGTTCACATGCACACAGGAGGTCCCAGGTCCAATCTCCAGTATCTCCAGTTAAAAGGTAGAGGTAGTAGGTGATCTGAGAAAGACATCTATGAGTCTCTCTACATGAGACACCTCAGTGTGTGTTGGACAAGTGTAGGGAGACACAATGTTAGCCGGGAAGCATAGTTTAAAAAGATAGAGCTAGCGGACATCACTCCTCAAAGGGTTTGTTAATTTCATCTTTGCCTTCCCAAAGGTTCTGTCATTTTTACCCCTCCAGTCTAACACTGTGTGGGATTGCAACCAGAAGGCAACGAGGAATGGAAGTGGGATGGAGCTACCTTCCAGAACTGGTCTTGGAACTGGAGAGGTTATAATGGGCTGAAGTTTCCTTTCTGGCATTTCACAGTCCCTTCACACAGCTCCAGTGTACAGCAAAGCCTTTGCCCTGCAGCTGGCTTTGTCTTTTTAAATTATCCTTCCTGTCTAATGTTGTATCTTCCAACGCGAGTTCTTCATGTGTCAGCTGTCTCGTGTGGAGAGACTCTATGAGCTGCTGCCAGTGAGAGTAGACAATACTGTACCAAACCAATGGTCTGGTTCTGCGTAAGGCAGCTTCATACATTTGTTCACATTTAGAAAATGGGCTCTGGCAGAGCTATATGCTTGTAGCCCTTTCTCAAAAGACTTCTATATACCTAAATTCCATAGAACAGCTATAGATGGGGGGGGGGGAGTCCGGATTGAATCCCTGCACTTCCTCTGGAACATGGATTGGATGGTTTTTGGCCCCAATCAGCCTTGGGAGGAAGGTTAAGAGGGAGTAAGACGAGTCAGCAGCCAAGTTCACCCAATAAACTTCATGGCAGGGTGAGGTATAAACCTGATTCTTCTTGGTCCTTATACCACATCACTCTGTCTTAGCCCTGGATTAAATCCAGTTCCTTTGTTCCCTGGCCCACTATGTATTAGGCTGTTAAAAGGTAGAGGAGGCAGGAGAACAGGAAGGTGAAACAAAAAAGCGTATGTTTCTCCTAGATACTTTCCCTTTGTCTTTTAGTTGTCTATCTTCCCTGCAGAACTGACACAAAGTTTGACAAATTTGTCTTGTTTCTAAATTTCCAGAGGCAGAACATGAAAACATATAGGAACAACAGGTGAGAAAAATAAATGAGACTTCTTTTCTAGCTCAAGGTCTTGGATCAAATCAAGTTTTTAATCTTTCTGATATTCTTTATAAACAAAAAAAAATAACGTTTATTTTCCTTTTCTATAGATCATAGATAAAAGATCCTTTCTAGGGAATAAATTGTTTGCTCTCAAAAAATATTTTGCTTGTTTCATTCATTTCACAACTTTTTTTCTTGTTGTACTCTTTTTTCCTGTGCTAGTATTTCTTTTCTTTTTTTTACAGCAGTCTAAAAGAATGAGAGAGAAAAATGACATTTTGTGTTGCTTTTTTCCATTATCATTCCCATGTACCTCTTATGCCTATACTGTACTTTAAAAAAAGGAAAGAGAGGAACTGTTCACACACCTTTTTTTGTTTCACATTACTGTTCTCATGAACAGTAATACCCCCACCCCCAGGCTGGATTTAGGGGGAAATGACCCCCTAACCATCTGGGGTACCAGGCTCAGTCAGGACTTCCAGTCTTGGAAGGCACTTGTTACGGGTTATCTATCCAACTGTCCACTTGACAGCTGAAATGAAAAGTACAAATTATTCATCTTGTCTTGTAAAGTTGTCAGCACTGATCAGAGTTTTATTAGTGCTCATTTTTAAAGGTATTTTTCTCTGAAAAAAAATTACATCATCAATAATTATTCAACAAACAGTATGTAGGTAAATGATTGTGATGGAATTGATATAAAATAATTAACTATCATGAGTTCTATGATATATGAGCACAAGGGGTGCAACTTTCATTTACCCTCCTCCTATGGCAGCTATCCAATTCACTGTGTGGTTAAAAACCCCACTTGTTCTGCAAACTACAGTGTGAGGCATCACTATTGTCCTGAAAAGCACCTGTATAAATGCTCTTGCCTTGTTCTGGATGGTGCTTGCAGACTCAGAAACAACACTGTGCACAATGTGCTCAACAAGGGAAGGGGGAAATGTGAGATCATACTCCGTCCTGAACAGAAATGGAGCTTAATGTTCCTTTGTTTGAATCACAATTTGATTGCATGTTGCAAGCAACCCCTTTGAACACTTGAATTTTTTTTTGCCTTTCATAAGTGCTTGAAACTTTTCTAAATTGGATTGCAAATGTTTTGTATGTGTATTGTTCTCTACTTTCCCATGGTTGTCCCCATCTCCCTCTGCCATCCATGCAAATCCCTCCTCATGACAGAAAAAATATAAAATTACAAAAAAGATGTGCTTTCCTGGATTTTCTTGAGCCTGCTGCAGCCTTCCCTGTTGTGCCTGCCTGATTCTCAAAGCTGAGTATCCCTGTTAATCAAGTGGTCTAAATTGGATATGCCAACATGATGAATGCCATTGATTGCACAGGTGCAAAAACAGCACATACATTCAAAATGTAGCAGATTTAAAATGATGGATGGCCTTTACATAATGACCCTAGAACATATGTAAGTCCAAGGAGCCAGTAAATTGTGAATATTCACCAATGGCAGCTACCTGGCCAGAATGCTACTACAGCACAGAAATAAAATTAAACTACTTGAAATACTGTCTGAAATAAATTCTGAATAAATCATCTATATGGTTTCACTAAGTGCTTGAACTGAAGACAAACCAGGCACTGGGAACTAGATAAGAGTGGTGTTGGAATGCCATTTCTAAAAACTTTAATCATCCCTTCCTCTCCGTTGAAGAGGATCTGGTTTTAGTTCAAAGAACCAGGCTGCTGTCTGACCTACTTTCTAGTCTTTGCCAGGCTTATATAACTTAGAGAGATATTGTTTTCAGCATGAGAGTTGTGATAGTGGACTTGAATATTAAACAGGAGGTCCATGAGTCGGGTGGGTAAAATTTGGAGCATTAAGCTTTTGGGGGGAGAGAATGCTATCCCCCAGAGATTTTTAAATTGGTAGTCTAAAAGTGTTTAGCTATCAAGCCATCATATTTTAAGTCTTGGGGAGGGGATTGAGGTGAGGCAAATGAGTGGTCCAGGAGATACCATGTATCCACTGGCCTCTCCCTGGCTAGTACCCTGATATGTATCTGCATGGCTGAAGGCAAGGAAGTTGGCTTTCTAAACAAAATCACAGGAAGAAATAGATGAAAAGCATATAAGGCTCAATGTCAGAAATGTTGACGTTTCTGAAGTAAAACACACTGGAGGGAAAAGGCTACTGGGGTAGATCCTATGCCTAGCCTACCACTCTACTGAGCAAAGCTTTTAAAAAATAATAATAATAATTTTATACCCCACCTTTCCTTTTGGCTCAAGTTTGAAGCCATCTTCCAATCTAAGGAAGTTTCCTCCAACTCCAAAGTGGCTCTTCTGTTGGAGGAAGTTCCTCTACTTAAGTGGGAGAAAGGCTCCTTTAGTTAGAGGAAGGCTCCGTGGAGGATGGTTGGATCTACCCTATTATACATTCTACAAACATTAGATTATGCTTTTAGCCATTTCTAGTTTACAGTATGAACATATCTGCACTATGCACTAAACAAAACCAGCAAGCACTATGGGGATTCGGTTTTTCACAATAATAATATTAGTCATAATTTTCTGTTCCTGATAAAGTCAGGCACTGAAATGTTGTGGTTATAATTGAGGAGATTCAGATTTACACATTGTGTTCCTCCAACAAAATATGCTCAGAAGTAATTCACTTGTTTATCACAAGGGAGAGTGAAGCCCTCATTGCTATTTGTTAGTACATTACAGAAGGTAAAACGTGTTCCTTATTTTGAAAGTGCAAGAGTAAAATTGCCCTCATATGTTAATTACCCACGAAGTTTGGATTTGGGGAGAGTAGGTGTGTGTGTGCTGTATGCATTAGCCAGAGTGACAGTTCTTTGCTTTCTGACTTCCAAAATTAATATAGCATTTACTTTGGTGCGTTTCTGAATGTGCTAATAATGTCATTGCTCAAAGGCATGCAGAATGCTAACTAAAGAGAAAATATGGATATTACCCAAACTAATTGGTTTTACATTTTAAACAAGTATGCATAGAATTTCTTCATAGCAGCTAGCCATTATATATTTTATTATAACCTTATTAATGTTCGAATAGGCAATAAGATTTGACCTACTTCCTGTCCTTCATTCCTGTAATAGTTGAAAGGCTGGATTCCAAGGGCCTATTTCAGTATTATAAGTGATCTGGGATAACTTGTGCTCCTGGGTCCCTACCAGTAATGTAGGTCTAAAATTAATAATGCTACACTACAATGAGCTCCGTAAAACAGAACTCTGAGTACAGGTATTATATGGGAGCTAGGTTCATCTGCTGTTGACATAAGCAATTCTGGTACCTAAGTGGGTTTGGGGACAGAGTCTTGTGGGTCAGGTCTGGGTCCCAAAAGGTTTGATGGTCCAGTAAAGGAGCAGAATCTAGCTTTCTATTCATTTGTCAAATAGTGGAATGTAAATATCATAGCCAAATAAATGATAAACACAGTTTGGGCTGGGACTTTCTGTAACTCCCAGGTCTTTAATGTAGGTTGACTGGTAGAGCTCAGTACAAATGCTCCCTATTGGCACGCAATTATTTTTAAATGCTGGGGGTGAGAGCAATGGCTTTGTACATTGATTTTCAGGAAACTGGTTGAATGGTAAATATAAACAAAAAAATCCCAGACAAGCTAAGGTTTGAATGCCAGGAAGTCTCAAGGGGAAGGAAACTTTCCTGCCTTTTCCTCCCACTGCAGTCCTTCTTTCCTGATTTTGTTCCTGTGGGTTATTTAACCACTGGTAACAGTGTGTGGACAAGGGGGGGTCCATTGTGGGATGGGCAATCAGTGAAAATCACCCTTCCTATCTCCACAAATAGAAATGTCCTTCTATCATCAGAACTGCTTTTGCTCCAACAGAAGTTTAGTTTAGTTTGAAGTCTATGTTGCTCTGTCGTTGTTGACAAGCCTAATGCACACCACCCAATTATTCATTATACGTTACATAGATGCGTGTTTTACTTACTCCAGGTTTAGAATTGTGTTTTAAAGGTCCAAAAAAACCCTAATATTTATCATTCTGGGTGGAATATCTTTAAAAGTGGCAATACAATATTAAAGAATATTTCATTAAACATTTGTATAATTTTTTTAAAATGGACATAAACATGAATACTGTTATCACTACTGCAATCATGTTAGGCACTGTCTAACCCAGACCTAGATGGAAGAGAACCCCACCATACCTAAGGACAAGGGCTAGTCAGGACCTCTATAGGGAAATTCAAAGCCCACTAACCAGGAAGAAACTCCAGCCTATCTACCAACAGAATGATCATGTTCACATCTGGGACCACAAGAATGAGGTAGATAGTGAATCCAAGCAGACACTTGTCAGATTGATTGAGCACATACCTAGAAGCATAGAGCTTTCCATCAAGGACTCCAGTCAAGTGGAAGAAACAAAATTTGAGTCTTGCCAGAATAAGGGCTTGGGATAGCAACCAGGTTGTCTGTGATTCCTTAGACACAGCATGACCATTATGGGTATATCAGAACATAAGAACAGCCCTGTTGGATCAAACCAATGATCCAAGAAACCTGTTTCATACAGTGGTCAACCAGTTGCTGTGGAGGGCCACAAAGAGGGAATAGTGGCCAATGCCTTCTCCTGACACTTCCACTAGCACTGGTATTCAGAAATGTATTGCCCCTGGATGCTGCATACTCCTTTTAGTTACGGCTTGAAAACCTATCCTCCATGAATCTGTCTAATTCCATTTTAAAGCCATATATGCTTGTGGACATCACTATGCCCACTAGCATTGAATTCCAGAATTTAATTCTTCATTTAGTAAAGAATGATTTCCTTTTGTCTGCCCTTCAGCTGGTGCATATCGATAGCCTGAAAAAGTCTTTACTGATTTGGTTCTTGCTCTTAGTGTTCTGACCCTTCCAACCTTTGCCTAACAGTTTCCTGGACAGCTTCTTGCAGAACCAGCCTGGCTGGAAGCAGGAAAAGCTACACATTTGTTAACGTGTTCCTCATTCCATCTGAAAGAATGGCATGATTGTCTCACATTTCAAATTTGGCTTGAATTACAGCGAACCAATAATCAGCTAACTAGTGTTTGGAACATGAGTATTAAACTACAACCGTTTTCTTCTTACACAGCCCAATTATATCTTTTTTAAATATCTGAATTGGTATTTGTACTTTTCTTCAAACCAAAACACATTCGAAATGTCATTTGTTTTCTCATTCTGGTTTGCCACAAAACAAGGAAGAAGGGAGTTGTGTCATGCAAGGGAAAGAGGGTAGAGGAACACAGAAGTTCCCTATTACTAACCCATGGTTTGATGTTGGGTCTACTTCACTGTAGTGAGGACCTCCTCAAAATGAATTCTGTTCTCACTGTTCATCTGTGCTTCTCAGCTTGTTATGCTAAAAGGTTCATATGAAAACCAATGGCCTCAGGTTTTCAAAGAACACAGCTATTTTTTTCTGCTATAATTATCTTCATACTGACTACCAAATCTTTTACAAATCCATGCCTTTTAAATTTACATAGGATGGCCCTTCCTTCTCTCTTGCTGTATTTTGTCTCTCACTGAAATGGTGATGTATAACTGCATTTTATTTGGACAGTTAGGTCTTCTGCACGCTGAAAAAGAAAGTGTATAGAGTAAACTTGTGTTGCCGTAAGGCAAAAAAATGATTGATTGTGTGTGTGAAAAACAACTGAAGAAATGTGTGTCCTCATGTGTGTAATAGGTTGTGCCAGAAGTTTGGGTTTGGTGGAGAAAAGGAAGAAAGAAAATGGCAATCTATTTTGTTGAGGGGGTTCTCTGTTGTTTTCATTCCAATATTAACAGAGATTGAAATGCTTCCTACAACAAACTGCAAGTAGCTAAACAGAAACAAAGTTTAAACATAATTCTCCAATCATAGTATATATTTAATACCCTAATAAACAGGAAATGCTTTAGAATGCTTAGACAAGATGTGTAGACATTAGAATGTTTAGCTGAAATTAGTTAATAGCTTGTCATAAATAATATCAATTATGCCTACTGACTAACAACTGAACAGGGCAGGGTTTTTTGTTTTTGTTTTGTATAGAGCTAGAGAAGCCAAAATTCTGTCCTGGTCTTTATATTCCCTAACATTAAAAACACAAGGCAAATGGATGTGTGACTTGAGCTGTTTGGCAATATGAAAAGGGATTTCATTGGCATATCTGAAAAACTTTTGCCACCCCAGACGGAAAGAAGAGACAGACACAAGTGTTGGGAACTAATGGGCCATATTTATTTGGCGACAACATATCATTTAACATATATACACGGCAAGGGCCTAACTAGCGGTACAGGTCAGGCCCTGGGGCCACCCTGGACCTCTGCCCTGACCTGTCTGGGCGAGCCCTGCTGCCCCAGGCGCAAGCCATCCACACGCATGGCTGGGACCTGGCCAGCCAGGCAAATGGTTCCCCACTCCAAGCCTATAGCACCTCATTGTATAGCAGGAGGGCCGTACTTGTCTAGGGGATCCACATGGCAGTCTGCCCTCTCAGCTGGCAGCTGTAAAGCAGTACCAGTGATCCTGACAGACTCCAATTCCCCCCCAAATGGGGATGTGCCAAGGGTGCTCATTGGCCCACTCATTTCTCCCCCTCTTAATCCTGCCACCCCTAGGGCCAAGCCTCTGCTTAGGCCCTTCTGCCCCACAGGTGGTATACTGCCAACCCAAGCTCTTGCCGCAGGTTATCTAAGGGGACGTTGTTGCCCTTCACCGATAAGTGAACCCCACCCCCTTTGTAGAGGTCAGCAAATTTGGCCCTTATTTGTGAGTGGGTCAGATAAATCCCTAGTCCACCCTCTAATGCCTCACACCTAGCCCTTTGGATCAAGACACCAGGCCACCACTTGCCCATCACTGCAAGTCTAAGTGCACTTGCAAAGACTAGAACCAGTCATCATTACCACCCAGGTGAATGACCACACATGAGATGGAGGACTGAACCTCCCCTCAGCCATCAGACCGCTACTTGCCTGGGTGGTGCAAGCCTGTGTGAGCCTGAAAGTAAAGACCCATGCCCTGTGAGCCATGGTCATTACCACATGGTGTATGACCAAAACATGAGGCAGAGGACCTCACCTACCCCCAAATCATTAGGCAACAACTTTCCTGGGCACTGCAACCCTGTGTGAGTTTATCCCCTTGTAAGGAAAGGGCCATGCTCTGTGAGCCGAGGTCCTACCACCTAGTTGAATGACCTGAACATGAGGCAGAGGCCGCTCCTCACCTCCAGCTCACGAGGCCACCTTGCCTATGTGTGAAAGTCTGTGTGAGCCTATATCAGAAGGGCCATGCCCTGCATCCAAGGTCATTACTGCGCAGGTGAATGACCAGAATGTGAGGCAGCAGACTGCTCCTCCCCTCAAGTGCACCAAATCACCTTGCCTGTGCATGCATGTCATTGGGGCCTGAAATGGAAGGGCCATGCCCTGGAGAAGCCCAGCCCATTACCACAAGGTGAATTACCAGGAGTGAGGCAAAGGACCCACCTCCCACCAAACAGTAGCAACAGCTGTCCATCACCAGCCCAGTGGCTAAGTGCAGAGTTGCCAGACCCTTCCTTAAGGGCTTGGGCCATCACCACACCAACCCTCAGGATCTATCTCCCATGCTGACCAATAACATTGTGAGACCCCAGGAATCACCTGGGCTTACATCAATCTAAGAGGTTTACTGGCAAACCTAGAGGTGCCTAAGCCACCTGATGGCTGCCACTGGATATGAGGCAAACCCCTTAACACTCCACTCCCCATACCTGAGGGAAAGATGCACCAGCTCAGCCATAACTCCTACAGCCCAACCTGCACCCCAGCCGGAAGCTACTGGCCAGTTGGTCATCAGTTTACTACATGCTGGGGGCAATGGTGCCTGGTTGCCAAGTAACCACAGCCTTCCCCACAAGCATAGCACAGAGGAAATCCAAGGGGACAAGCTGCACCATTCCATCTGCAGGCAAGACCAGGTGTTGCCTTGAAACATAAACAACAGAACTAGTCTCCAGGACCTGTCTCAAAATCCTATGACACTTGGATGAAAGAGGGTTAAGTATTAGCACCACTTCCTATTCGTCCATGGGAAGAGGGCTGAGGGGTTATCTAGTTCCCTCCCCCCACAATCCAACTGCTACGAGGATTGGAAAATTCCAAATATATACAGTCTATAGTAAGACCCACATTCTGACTGGTCAACGGCCCACTGCTCAGCCCACCAGTGCCCCTGAACTAAATCCAGAAGCCACTGGGCCTCAAAGTAGTGTAAACTCCAATGAAACTCCACTTCTAGGTGCCAACACCCTGGAGACAAGGCTCGGTGCCCCACCAGCGGCTGTAACTCCCATAGCTGCCTGGCCTAGGTGAGGGAAACCTTTTTAAGTCTCATTTACTTGTCTCTCTCCTCAGATCTGCCTCATCCTTCTCCTTCTCCTCCACTTCCTGAAGAAGAGGGTTAACTCCCAGCATGCTGCTCCCTTTATGACTCTGTCCTTGGGAGACTGAGTTAAGTAATAACCCAGTGGCCAAACTGCAAAACCCAAAGGCAAGACCCAAGATGATATAACCTAGGAGTTGAATCATGGGAGCCCAGAGACTGTCACGTGACCCCCAGAGCTCCCACAGCCAGACATGAGGGGCCCGTGGACTTATCTACCTTGTCAATCAGGTCCACTGTCACCTCAACATGACCGGATTACCACAGCCTAGGCCAGATCCACTACCAGCTGTCAATTGTGCTAATTTGGTAGAAAGGTCAGATCACATCTTAGACTTCTGTGCCCTGAGTGACAGCTTTGCAGAATTCAGCAGATGCAATAACACAGCATGCCATTAGGTTGCCTGAGTGACATAATCTAAAAAAAACAGCTCTTTAGGCCCACATAGCTGCAAAACTGAGCAGGGAAAAGGGGGAGGGATTTAACCAGCCACTACCCTGGGACTGTAGATACTTGCTAAGCCAGTAGAAATAATATGTGTAGCAAACCTCCCTTCAGATGACTGCAAGCACCCACCCCCCCAGCCTCAGCCAGGCCTTCACTGTTGCTGCTGCTGCAAGTACTCTCTCCAAATAAAGTGAAACAGTGAGGGTGGCCTAGATAGGCAGGGGCCCTGCAGGGGCTGGGGCCAACCTTGCTTCAGCCCTCTTGACTGATGGACACTGATAGCCCAGTATTTCCCTCCTCCCCTTGGCCACTTCATCATCCTCAAAGGATGAGTCTGCAGGACTGCATTGCAAGAGGTCTATTAACCGGCTGCTTGCCCTTAGCAGGGCTACTATCCTTTTTGGGTGGCATGAGCGAAACGTACAGTAATGTAATGTAATGTAATGTAATGTAAAGTGACTGCTTTTTGAGCTTCAAACCTCAATAGGAATATACCACCCCCAAAATAGCAGCCCAAATACTGTGTAGGCTGTAGAGGCCTCTATAAAATGGCTGCCAGTGCCAGGATGCTAAGCAGGCCACCATGTGACACACTCAAAATGGCTACTTCCAACACAGGATAAGCTGCAAAGCCCTACCAAAATGGCCACTACTACCAGTAAGCAGGAGGCAAATGAGGCTACACAAAGCCCACTCTCAAAATGCCCCCCTGGAGCTATACATATTGTAGATGCCTTCACAACAGGCTGCCATTGCCAGGAAGCTAAGCAGACCACTGGGTGCAACTCTCAAAATGGTCACCCCCAGCACAGGATAAGCTGCAAAAGCCCCATCAAAATGGCTGCTACTGCCAGTAAACAGGAGGCAAATCAGGCCACATAAATGCCACACTCCAAATGGCCACCCCGATTGCTGTGCATACTGATGATGCTTCCACAACATGGCCACCACAGCCAGGAGGCTAAGCAGGCCACTGGGTGCCACTCTCAAAATAGCCACACCCAACTGAATAAACTGCCAAGCCCTCCCACAAAATGGCCCCTGCTGCCTGAAGGCCTTAGAGGTTGAGCTATTGCTGCTGTAAATACTCCCTCCCAAGTAAGTGTAAATGGAGGAGGGGGGAGGAAAAAGTCTAAACAGGGAGGGGAGGAGCCTACCAGCATCCACCCTGCTAGGTCAGTAGCAATAATGTATGAAGTAATCCTCTCCTCAAATGGCTGCAATTCACCCCTGTTGCCTATAGCAAAACCCTTGCTGATGCTGCTGGAAATACTCCCTCCCAACAAAGTGAAAAGTGTGTGTTTGTGTGTGGGGGAAACCTAGGTAGGCCAGAGACCTATAGGGGCTGGGCTTAACCCTGCTTTAGCCCTTCTGACTGATAGACAGCAGGCCCCAAACGTAAATAAGGAAAAAGTCCCTGCCAAACCACTGATCTTGGCGCTGGGCCCTGGCTCCCATCCTGGAGTTTGAAGGTAGCAAGCAGGGGAATAGCACAGCTTCTCTAAGGCTGTTACTGCTGCCTAGACCTGAGGACCTTCAATAAAACCAGCCTCAGAGGAGCTCAGCTTGAAGCATGCTCTGCTCAGGCCGAGCTCAAGGCAACTGCAGGGGAGCAGGGGCGGAGCCCCCTTACAAGGCTCTTAGCTCTGCCCCTCCTTAATCCCCGATTGGCTGAGAAGTTGTCTGTCAGCTCTTCTTCCTGTGGGGAGGCAAAAGGTGGCCCTCAGCCTTAAGTAGCTACATTCAATATGTGGCCATGGCTTAACATGTGGATCACAAGGTAGATGTGCTTTATTTAAAATTGTATTATTGTTTTAATACTAAAATAACATTTTAGTAAGTGAGAAATTTTGTAAATAAATGAGGTTTGTACTCTCAAGGGCCACCAGCCTGCCCACGTAAAGTATGATTCAATTCTTCTCAAAGTATTTTTTATTATTTTGCTTCCCTTTTCCCCAGAGTCAATGCAACCAGTCACTTCTGAGTTTCTTACAATTTTATGCTTCCTGTCAAATCTGTGAAATTACATTTTTCAAAACTACAGTGTTTTTTTTTAAAAAATGTTCCTTAATAAAAGGTACACTTTAATCTATGCAAAAGAAATGTGCAAATTTAATTTTTGTATCAGTATTACAACATTCATTTGTTTGTAAAGCAACACAATTTTCTTGTTAGGCTCTGCTACTAAGGCATAACTTTTTATTCCAGTTCCTTCAATGAAGTCATGAACAGCTGAGTCTATCCTAACTAATTTTTTGTCCTCTGAAAATTAGCTAAATTGAATTAGCATTAGATGGGTAACTTTAAGTGTAAAATTCCATAAGCCCAATAAATACGAAAAAGAGTAAATAAATTAGACAATGCAAAACTTTCCCTTTATGTAAACATGATTTTAGTCAGAAATGAATTGCTAGTTTATCCCCTTGCTTATAGAAAATCTAGGACAATCTATATTATTTTAGGGACATGTGAGCAACTTTGAGATGCTTCAGCACACAATAAAAATAGTGATGTTAATTGTTGTTGCCTAACGTGATGGACCTAAAGTCTCTGCAGGACTTTTGCCTTAGGCAAGAATTCAAGTTTTATTCTGTTGGGATAATGCAAGAGTATCCAAGCAAGCTACTTTCTGTGAGCCTCATGCTATGTATGTATACTGGGCTAGACAGGATAAAGTATCATAAATAGAAGGCAAAAACACTTTCTGTTCAGTACAGGATTTCAGGATAATGATTGCTGGTAGCAGAAATACAGACTACTTGGAACCATGTCTCACAATGAAACTTTCCTGTAAAATGTACATAATGTACCAATCTGGCTTGGCATATGCAGAGAAATGCATTTTATTTTGGAGGTTTGTACTGTACAAAACTTTTACTTTCAGCTATAAAAAGTTTGTTCTCTCTTTTAGTAGAGAAAAGACAGGTGGGAAGAAATAAAGCCCAATGTTCTCCAACCCCACCTAGCCAGGTTTTAGAAACGTCAATGGCCTCCTAGCCTGGAGACAATGAAATGGCTCGCTTACACCTCTGGCTGGAAGCTGTCACAGGAGAAAACTGAGATCTGGGTGATGAAAGATGTTAGAAGATACTTTTCTGGAGATTTCAGGAAAGGCTTTTTTGACCCACAGTGAAGTGGGCAAACAGAGATAATAAAAACCCCTGACACAAAGGAAGAAGTTCTCTTTGGTAGATTCCAATTTGACAGAAGGAGCTCTTTACACCTGGGCTCCCGCTGAAGGCCATCATGTGGAGATCTGCTGTCCAAAACAAAGACTCCAAGGTAATTAAAACACTGTAACTTCTAAGTTAAGAACCCTGCCTTAGAATAAGAGGTGCTAGGGCATGTACAGAATGAGAGAGTGGAAATGTGTATACAATAGAGGTGGGCAACATGCTGGTTCGTGAACTGGCGGTTTGTCAGAGTCCATTTCTTACAAACTGCAACAAACTTTAGGCCAGTTTATTTGGTTCGTTTTTCAGTTTGTCACTGCAGACAGCCTGGCACTGATCAATTAGTTTCCCAGGCAACCAGGGATGGACTTTCTGCAGTAGAGGTGTGCATCCAGCCACTTTTCAGCTGATGGTAGGGTGATCTCCCCATCAGCTGAAAAAAGTTGCTGGCATTTGAAAGCAGCAACATTTTTCTTGCTGTGAAGCTTTGGTGCAGTTTCAGGCTGCAGGGAAACAGTATCAAGAATTAAAACAAGGTACGATGGATATGATAACCCCTTTAGCTCATCATATGGATGAATTGGAGACTCCACATAAGCAAACTGCTCAAAAAGTGGAAAAAGCTATAAAGAAAATTGCTGGCTTGGAAAAAAAGATTGGAATAACTTCTCAAGATGGTTGGTCTAGAGAAAAAATTATGATTCTGGATTCTTGTTTAAGAGATAAAAATTTGAAATGTCGTGGTTTTTTACCAAACACTGAAGCAGCAACAGAACTTCCCATTTTCATGGTGTCCTGGCTAGCTACTCTGCCCTTGCACAACTCCTATATGGTATTAATTTGGGCATATCCATTGATAATTTGTGAGTTCTCGAGAAGATTCAGTCCAAATTTATCCGTGCCATCTTACAGGTACCCCCAGGAGTGCCAAATGCCCTCCTATGGCTAGAAACAGGCCAAATGATAATTGAAGCCAGAATATTGCTATCTTCTGTTTATCAGTGGCTCAAGATATATAACAATCAAAAAGGCCTCCTCCCTCTAATAAACCAAGATCCTTACCAATCTAGGTGGATGCGGATGGTTAAGAGAAACCTAGTAAGATTGGGACTCTCACCTGACGACCTACTGACTCAGGGCAGTGACCAGGCAAGAAGTATTGTTAAACAAAGGGTGAGAGACATATAGCGCCAACAAGATTTAGCTCAATCTCCTCATTTTATGGCCCCTAGAGAATCTAGATATGTTATGGGTATGGCCAGATATCTCACTCATTTGGATGTGCCATCTTATAGAAAAGCTTTCACTCTGTCCTGATGTCTGACCATTGAAGGGAAATATAGAAAGATCTCATACGAGGACAGATACTGCTGTTGCTCCATTGAAGTGGAATCACTTATTCATATGTTCTTTCGTTGTCCTTTCCATCAAGTCTATAGGGACAAGTTTATTTCCCCACTCTTAGACAGACCAATTGCAGAGGCAAATAAGGCCTGCCTGGAGAAATTCCTAATTGATGAAAATCCAACTATCTCCAGGCAAATAGCTGAATTCTGTTTCTATTTGGTTAAATTCCATAATAAAAAGAATAGCCATACATAGTCCTGCTCTTTTTATGATTTTAACTGTTTTAATGTCAATGTTTTAAGTATTAGAATTACTTCGGTTCCCAGAGAACTATATACATTTTAAGATAAGATTTTAAATGCTAAATGTATTTTTCTATGTACTTTACATTTTTATGCTGGATTTAACTATTCTATTGATTGCTAAGGATGTATTGCCATTGTTATGGTCTCTGACCACAAATAAATTCATTCATTCATTCAGCTACTTTGCTAAAATTGGAGGAGAGAGAGATGTCTTTAATTGTGAGAGCTTACCAAGTTGGCAAAATAATAAATATTTCTGAGACAGCCTTTCCCAGTAGAGAAATAGTGGTGGAGTTTGCTGATTATGGGACCAGGAAGAAAATTTTATTGGAAGCATGTCAGCATAACAGTTTGGATTTCCAAGGAAGCAAAATATCTGTATTTCCTGACCTCTCCTCAGAAATGCTTAGGATTTGCAGAGATTTAAAACCCACCATTTCAAAACTGCAGGCAGCTGGGGTTAAATATCATTGGCTACGCTCTGGCAAAATGTTTGTGGATTATAACCAAACTCAATATATCACATATGATCATGCTTCTGGAGCAGCTCAACTATCTGCACTGGGATTGTCTACCTTAGAGCAAGCGGGAACTAGAGCTGAAAAAAGAAAGACTCAATCTCCATTGATTTCAGCCAAAAGCAACAAATTTTATGTTACAGAAGAAGTAGAAGATGGAGAAATAGTATTAGAGGGGTTCTAAGTTCTAAATTCTGAAAATTTAGAAGATATTTTACTACAATAAGTAAGCTGAATATGTAATAGCCCTGAATGTTCTGTATGCAAGAAGCTGGGGGATATAGGCAGCAATTAGGTATGTGCCCCCACATTACAGGTCTATGGGTGGGGCAGATTTTCTTTTTTGGTTTTCTTTCCCAGCCCACTACTTAGGCTTCCCTAGACTTGCTCAGTTTTTTTGTTTCTGTACATTTACCTTTTTGATAATTAGTTGTATTATATGGATTAATACAAGAAGATAGAAGACCTCAAAGAACCTGAGAAATTAGATATTGTTGATTGTATTATAGCATTAAGTAATGATTGTGTTGTGATTCGGTTTCGTTTTCCCGGCCATGTCAGACGCTCCTCTCCGCTGGTCCGGGAGGAAACGTCTGAGCAGCCTGACCAGGCGGTTGACCCGCGAGGGTTAACCCCCAGGACTCCCAGTGAGGGAGTGAGGGTCCGGGGCACCGTGGGAAGAGCCCCCTGAATGTGATGCAGGGGGTAAATTGCCCGTTTGCTCCAATGGAGGCCGGCAGACTTGTGCAGCACATCGCGTGCAGCCGGGCCATGGAAAACGGCAAAGAGCAGAACTAGGCGAAAGCCTGTAAGTAAGCGAATCCCTTCTGTATTATAAGCGTACGTGAAGGATTGGTGGGATCTGAAGCTAAGAAGGCTTGGGTTTCTTCCCCCTCACTGAGTTTCAGAACTTGGTTGGTGGTTTCCCCCCACCCCTAAAATGGCGACGAAAAAGCAGAGTCCCGCTTTGGGCAAGTCAATCTCGGCTGCCCTGCAGGGTAAAGGGGAATCTCTCGAGGACTTGGTGAAGCGGTTGGTGACTGAAGCCATAAAGCCCTTTGTTGACAAGCTGAATGAAACGGATCAAAGGGTCGGCTTAATTGAGAGCGAAGTGAATACCATTATGGAAACAGCTGGGGGGGCAGAGAAGTCTGCTCGGGAAAATGCATTACTCATGAGGGCAACAAACAAAGAATTAAAGCTGGTGGAGAACCAGCTGATCGGGTTACAAGTGGAATGAGCACAGAAAATTTTGCATCTCCAGAACATGAAAGAGGAGGAAAATGAGAATTTGCGGGATCTGGTCTCGGAACTTTTAGCGACACCCGCAAGGGCAACTAAAGAAGAGTTAAAAAGCACCATTTTGGAAGTCCGTCGGGCTTCTTCAAAATATGCAACGAAGCGTCAGCTGCCTCACGAGATCATCATTGATTTCTCATCTAAGAGGATTTGGGACACTATCCTATATAATACATACAATGTGGATCTGGACTTTTTGGGCAATAAGGTTAAGATATTGAAGGACGTTCCATTTTTAGCTCGGAAAAGAAGATTTAAATACAAAGGGTTTGTGGCTCTTTTGAGGAAACGTGAAATAAAGTTCAAATGGTTATTTCCGGAAGGTATCTGGTTTAATTACAAAGATCACGCTTACAAGATAACATCAGAAGATCAACTAAGGGACTTTGAGGATCAGCATCCAGAGTTCCAGCAGGATTTGCAGCAAGAAGAGAAGGGTTCCAAGTCTGAAGGGGGAGGGGCGGAAGGAACGAGTGCGGCGACTGCAGCTGTTCAGAGAGAACCGAGGCCCGTGGGGGGGGGGAGGAAGACTTAATTTTGATTATAATCTGTATTTTGCAAGGTCTACCAATCTAACAGTATTTTACAAAGTTTTAATTTTAAACAATGGCAGTATGAAGGGAAAGCATTATTTGTAGTGTTGATATGTGTTTTTTTTCTTTCCTTCCCTCTGCCCCCCTCCTTTCCCTTGTATTGTTAGTAATTAAAAAAAAAGTAATGATTGTGTTGTAAAGTAAACTAAAGGAGAAAAGAAGAACATAGTTTAAATACAGAACCAGCAATAACACTGCATTATCAATATCTAATGTTAATTATAAGTTAGGTTGATTGTGCATTGTAGACTCCCTACAAGGAGCTGAGATAATATACTTCAAACAGTATTTTTGTTTGGTTATGTATTGTTATTAGTTATATATGGTTCTTCAATAAAAATTATTTAAAAAACAGGAGGAATGTGCAGTAATGTTACAAAGTTACTGTTACAACATTACAACGTAACGTCACAACCCACTTTTGTCTTTGAAAAAAAAGAGAGAGTGTATGCATACCCTGAAGGAGAAAGAGAAAAGCAGTCATTTAACCCTTTTCTGGCTTTTAAAGCCAGGAGGAATGTGCAGTAATGCTAATGTTACAATGCTACTATGTTACTATGTTACAACATTACAACCCATTCTTGTGTTTGGAAAAAAAAAGAAAGTATGTGCATACCCCAAAGGAGGAAGGGAGAAGCAGCATTTTAACCTGGCTTTTAAAGCCAGCGGAGAGAGCGCTTGCATACCCAGAAGAAGGGAAGTCAAAGGAGAAGCAGCCTTATGACCCTTACCTCACTTTAGCTCCCTGGGGAAAGGACAGCAGCGGCCTTTTAAAAGCAGCAACACTTGTGCAACAAAAGCATTGCTGCTTTCAACATCTGGCAGCTTTTTTCAGCTGCTGGGGGATCCCTCATCATGAACCAAACTAACTGGTTCACGAACTAGGACAAGTTCGTGGTGGTTCGTGGTTCATGGTTCGTGAAATGCCACAAACTATGAAACATACAGTTCGGCATTTTCCCAGTTTGTGTCCATCTCTAGTTTACAACTTTTGTTTGGATTCCTTGCTAAATCTGTTGCTCTGGTGACAGTATGCGTGTGGGTATTTTCTTTTTAATAATTATTTTTCTAATATTGAATGCTGTTAGTATTTCTCTGTACCACATAGACCTCCATTGCTCAAGCACACTATTAAAAAGGATGTCAGGGCAGGGGTGGAGGCAGAGCCTTACAAACTTTAAACATCATTGTTGTGTTATATCCTGGAACCCTACCCAGAAAGGAAGACACAAAGAATGGATTAAACTAAGGGACACAAAGAATTGATTAATTAATGAAAATGCTGAACTGCAACACCTACACTATTTATCTATCGGCACAGGCACTCTAAGGATTAGGTAACCCAATGAATACACCAGTGCTTAAACAATACCTTCTTTCCACTTGTAAAATGTTTGGTATTGTTGTGCCAGATCTTCCACTTACTGCTGTAAAGTTAGTATTTTGGTAGTAAAGTTTACATCAGGACCACAAAGCATAGCATCCAGACAAGAATAAAAGAATATGAAAGACACTGCAGACTTGGCCATCCTGAAAAATCTACAATACAAACCCCTGGGTCAAAATCAACAAATCAAAGTTATATTCAATAGTACATTCATTCATGAAAATTGTTTACAAGCATATAGATTTTCATACATATCATAAATTTGAATACATTTGTACCACCATTCAACTGAATTTCAGACCGTGTGAATTCTTAGTCCATGTGTCAATTTTCCATGTAGATAATTTCGATCTCGCAGTGCATCAAAATAAAGTTATTCACCCTTAAATGTGTAGTTCATCTTTCTTCCAAAAATTTTTTTCTCCAGTGCACTGCAAGACACTAAACTCCCAACGTGCTTGAAGGGGTTGTGTGGAAATTGTCTTTCCAGAGTTAATATCCAATTGCCTGCGGGTAGACGCCTGACAAACTTCTTTGCTCGTAAATGAGAAGAGCACGTGGGAGAGGGGGCCTGGCCGGTCTCCCCTCCCTCTGCCCAACAAGCCGCTTGCAAGAGTCGCTCAGCTTGTTTCACACCATTTCCTCAGGAGCATTTATGTCTCGTTCTTCTATCTATAAACCTAAGAAAGTATTGAAAATCATCAGCCTTCTTGTACAAATTACTGAATGATTATTACATAACCTACACCTTATCAAAAGTAATGCTTACCCAATGGCAAATCACAAAATCTCAGATGCTTCTCTCAGTGCACTCACACACGGTCTGTACCAATTAGGAATACCTGCCACACCCGACAGTTATATACAAGACTGGTTACAATAGTTTAAAGTTACAGAACACATTACAGCATACAGTGAAATTACAGCATATAACCCTGCCCCCATCTGTTGTTGTTACTTATAACTGTCACAAAAAACATGACAAATTTTGTTCTAAGTTCAAGCCCCTGGGTATTAAGGTTTGGAGATTGTGGATCCACTCTGCTTCTCTTTGTAGGAGGTTTCTCTGCACCGCAGTCTGTGTACTCGCAGGGGACACATACAAGATGGTAAATTTAAATTCTGTCTCCTTGGTGTGATGTTCACAAAAGTGCTACACTAGCGGTGCCTCCATATTCCTGTTCTTGATTCTGGATAAATGTTCCAGCACCCGTATGCGTACCGCTCTTGTAGTGCTCCCAACATACATTTTATTGCAATTACATTTAATGAGGTAAACAACCGCAGTTGTTTGGCATGTAGCAAAATGGGATACTCTTATGTTCCGAGTTCTACCCGCAATTTGGAACTCACTCCCTGACCACATCAGTGAACAAACCCGACAATGGCCACACGGAAAGTTACCGATTGGTAAGCTGTCATTTCTAATTGGTCCCCTCATTTTCACATGTACTAAGATGTCTTTTATGTTGCTTGTGCATCTGCAGCCCACCCTCGGTGGATCTCTGCATCCCTTTATATCTGATACCAAGTGCCAGTGTTGCCGGATAATACTCTGAATCTCATATGATGAAGGTGTGAAGTCTAAGGAGATAGTTATTGCTTCCTGAGTGTTCCTGTGTTTCTCTTTAAAGAGTTCCTGCCTTGAGACCCGAGCCACCCTTTCTTCTGCCTTCTGTATTTCTCTATATGGGTAACCCCTGTCTAAGAAATGTTGTTTGATCCTGGTGCAGCCTCTAGAGAAATCTTGGGCCGAAGTGGAATTGCGCTTCAACCAAAGCATCTGGCCATATGGTATATTCTCTCTGGTGTGGCGAGGATGGAAAGACCTGAAATCTAAATAGGAGTTCCTGTCCGTGGGCTTTTTAAACGGTCTAACCCCTATTGTACCATCCATGTTATGATAAGTGACCACATCCAGAAAGCTAATGAAATATTGTTATCCAATTGATTCATCCATGCTGCAAAGTCACCAGCTTGTTCCAATCCCCTGAATAGGACATAGAGATCGTCAATAAATCTGCGATAAATTATGATCTTATCATAAAAGGGGTTCATGGTGGGTTCAAAAACAAATCTCTTCTCCAAGTCTGCCATATACAGGTTTGCTATAGAGGGGGCGGCAGCACACCCCATGGCCACCCCTTTTGTTTGGAAATAGAACTGTGATTTAAATTGGAAATAGTTCTTTTCCAAAATAATGTCCACTAACTGTAACAAAAAAGGAGTGCTCGGAGTAGGATCCTCTCTTTGATGCAGGAGTGTTTCTACCACCATTCTAGCCCCCTCATGGGGGATGGAAGTGTAGAGGGACATAACGTCCATGGTGATGAAGACATAGTCTAACTGCATCTCCTCACCCTCAATCAGCATCTCCTTACCCTCAATCAGCCTGTATCTTTTAAGAAGGCTGGCGTCCTCATTACAAAAGGTTGGAGGGAAAAAATCAATATAAGTAGATAGGGGGTCCAGAATGGAATTACACCCAGAGAATATCGGGCATCCTGGAGGGGGATGGGTGCCCTTGTGTATCTTAGGAAACACATAAAACAATGGTATTCTCGGGGTCTGGTTCAGCAGCGCTTTATATGTCTGATCTGAAATCTCCCCTGCCAACACTCCTTCATCTAGTACCAGCTTAATTAAATTAGCTATATGGCCAGTCGGGTCCTGGGGGGTGGGGGTGTAGCTTTCCCTGTCTCCCAATTGTCGGAGAACTTCTGTCTCATACATGTTTGTATCCATTACTACCACCACCCCCTCATCTGCTGGCTTTATAACTATGGAGGGGTCTCTTTCCAGTGATTTCAATGCCATCCAATCAATTTTAGATAGGTTGTGCCAAACTTTGCGGTTTTTATTTTCAGCAACAGAAATATCTCTCAACACGACATATTCAAAAGATTCAATGCGGTGGTCTACTACGTTCGGAACAAAGGTGGATCTCAATTTAATCCCACTCTTCTCCCTGGGATGTGTTTTGTCCCCAAAGAACCTTCTTAATTTAATCTGTCTGATCAGTTTATAAATGTCAATTTGTGTTTGGAATGAGTTGTATCTAGGTGTTGGGACAAAGCCCAACCCTTTTCCCAACACACTCAGTTCACTAGGGGACAACTCTCGGGAGGAGAGGTTAAAGACTAAATTTTCCTCCTCCCTCTCTGGTATGGTCTGCTGTATCCCTTCCCTAAAAAAGACTGCCCCGAGTTCTGGTTGATGGTACGACTCCTCAGTGTCTGAGGAGACTGACACACTTCTTTGCTCGTAAATGAAAAGGTGTGGCAGGTGTTCCTAATTGGTACAGACCGCGTGTGAGTGCACTGAGAGAAGCACCTGAGATTTTGTGATTTGCCATTGGGTAAGCATTACTTTTGATAAAGTGTAGGTTATGTAATAATCATTCAGTAATTGGTACAAGTGGGCTGATGATTTTCAATACTTTCTTAGGTTTATAGATAGAAGAACGAGACATAAATGCCCCTGAGGAAATGGTGTGAAACAAGCTGAGCGACTCTTGCAAGCGGCTTGTTGGGCAGAGGGAGGGGAGACCGGCCAGGCCCCCTCTCCCACGTGTTCTTCTCATTTACTAGCAAAGTAGTGTGTCAGGCGTCTACCCGCAGGCAATTGGATATTTACTCTGGAAAGACAATTTTCCACACAACCCCTTCAAGCATGTTGGGAGTTTAGTGTCTTGCAGTGCACTGGAGTAAAAAAAATTTGGAAGAAAGATGAACTACACATTTAAGGGTGAATAACTTTATTTTGATGCACTGCGAGATCGAAATTATCTACATGGAAAATTGACACATGGACTAAGAATTCACACGGTATGAAATTCAGTTGAATGGTGGTACAGATGTATTCAAATTTATGATATGTATGAAAATGTATATGCTTATAAACAATTTTCATGAATGAATGTACTATTGAATATAACTTTGATTTGTTGATTTTGACCCAGGGGTTTGTATTGTAACTCTGGCTATTCCTTGGGCTTTGCCTGTTCTAACCCCCTCTTTTTGGCTTCATCCTGAAAAATCAGCAGTGGCTGAACATAGCCTAACTCAAACAGGACACAGTATCCTATTCCAGGGCACTAAAATACTTGACAACACTTCCAACTACTTTGTCAGATTGCACAGGGAAGCCATTGAAATTCATAAGCATAAACACAATTTCAATAGGAAAGAAGAGACTTTAAGAATGAATAGAGCATGGCTTCCAGCCCTGCAAAACACCAGGCTAACGAAATACTCCACATCCCACAATAGCTCTGCAGAGAAGATTAGCATATCAAGCACCAATCCATATGCAAAAGAACCTCCTCAGGATACAGTGATGCCTCCCTCCATTAGCATTCCACACCCTGGGAAACTCCTACAGGATGACTCAGCCCAAACCCACTTTCCTGAGTAGATATAAATTACCTGCCAACATCTCCACACCGTGACACTGAGAGATCTCTGTCTTTTGGTGCTACACCTCTGAAGATGCCAGCCACAGCTGCTAGCGAAACATCAGGAACTACAATGCCAAGACCATGGCTATACAGCCCAGAAAATCCACAGCAACCTTCAATCTGAGGTTTTGGAGTGTATTGTGTGCCCAATCTCCACTCAGTCCAGAGAATGGCTCCCTATCTTGACCCTGCTAATCTGGCCATGTGGATCCATGCCGTGGTAACCTCAAGGCTAGAATATAATAACATACTCTCTATATGGGTCTGAAAACAACTTGGAAAATCTAGCCATGCAGAAAGCCTTGCTCATTTGCTATTAGGAGCTAGGCAGAGTATGTTTATTATGCTTGCAGTCTCTCCACTGGTTACCGATACATTCCCAAGTTCATGGTGCCTGTTATTTACCCACAAAGCTATTCATAGCTTAGGACCAACTTTTATACAGGACCATCTTGATATGCTCCACTGAGACTTAACTCATGTGGACAAAGCCTGCTGAAGATAGCACCCTGCAAAAGTGTAAAAACAATAGCACCCTTATCAAAGCTTTATCTGTCACGGACCCTTTCTAGTGTAGTGGCCTGGCTGTCAGAGTCAGACAAGGTCCCCACACTTTGGTTGTTTGATAGACAATGTAAAACAGAATGGTTCAGGAAAACATTTTAATTAAGATGTAGATGTAGTAAAACAAAATTCTGCAGGAAGGACAGTATCTAGGTAATAAAGTTTTAATTTAATAGCCTGTGAAATTTTTAAGCAGCTCTTTTTCCCCCTTACTCCCTCTTTATGCAGCATTGCTTGCAAAATGTATTATACAATCTGTACTTCAGTGTTCTCTAATTGTGAAATCCAGTTTATTGGATTATTGTTCTGTGAAAATACTACTTATTTGGGAGAATTGTATCTAGCATATTCTCCCTGCACTCATGGTCAAATAAAATGACTGAAAAGGGCTACTATCTACTTTTCAACATCTTTCAACTAGACTGTTGAATTTTCTCTACCTGCTATCTTAGTCATTTTCCTAAGAGTTTTGTTTGTTCTTTGCTCTCTGTTGTTTTTATGATGAATGACCAGATTTAATGGATTTGCTTCCTGTATCCTGCTTCTACTTTATTCTGGTGGGTAGTTGAATTGATGGAAAGCTCTGATTTTTGAACTTTTATGTGCTCTTCAGATTTTGCATCTAGAATGCTCTGCTGATACCATTTTGAGCCTTTGGGTACTGATCCTGCAAAGTTGCTAAACCAAGCTTGACCCAAACAGGTAGAAGTAATCAAACAAATGCCCTGTTTCTGAATATTCATATGTACCAAAGAAGCTAAGCTGTGTAATCTTCTGTGCAGCTCTATTAATTTTAGTATGTCACCTTTTCATTGGTACTATTGATGCGTGCCTTGAAAGGCTCTATGCTCCTCTAATGCAAGGGCAGTAAGGAGAAGAAAGGGCAATGACATACATGAGCAAGTGTTTCAAAGTCATTTAATGAGACACTCTGCATAAAGATGAGGTTCTTTGAAACTGACACCATCAAAAGTTTAGAAGCTACATGCTGAATTGATTCTCATTAAGTTTTTAAGATTAATGATAAAATCAGTAAGCTGAATGTCATATGTATGATAGAGATGTTGAAGTCAAAAGAAGAACAAAAAATTTCACAAGCTAGCTTCATGATACAATATAGATTCTCAAATGTATGTTGTGGTATCTGTATTCATTTGTCAGAATTAAGAATAAAGGAATCAGAAAGGCAATGTCTTGAAGATCTGACCTTTTAAATATTCTGTATTTTGACAGCCCATCTAATTCAGCTTTTCCTAAGTCATTTTTTGAAATGGTAAACAAGGAAATAACAGAAAATTGCCAGGAATATAACTTTGAAAAAACCTGGTTTAAAAGGATCCATAAATAATCAAATTTGTTAGGAATAGCTGGATAATTTTCTCAATACAAAGATGAGAATGGTGTAAAGAAAATATTCATACTCTGTTCCAATATTCATGAATCAGATGGTAAACAAATCCTGATTTTGAATCCACCAATTGTGGAATTTACTTGTTACGTTACTGGAATTTCTAGGATCTGAGGGTCTGATTATTTTACATAGATAAATACCATAATAAAAAGATTGGCCTCTGGTTCTTAATTTATTTAAAGTTATTGTTTAGGTCACTCAGTCTTGACCAGGCCAGCACACTGGCCCATATGAGATGCGTATGCTCCACCCTTTCACTTGGGATTCCTCCTCCCATGACCCTTCCTCCATACATGAGCTTCCTCACATCATAGTCATAGACATGCCGCCACACTTGCCAGGCTAAACACCTTCCCAACTGCAAAACTAAAGGGACGTTTTGCCAAAATTCCATATTCGGGCCACCTACGTGATTGTGCATCTGGTGCAATAGGGAGACTGTATCATCTTTAATTATTCTGCCATCAATGGGCAGCCCCCAGGTCCCTTTGGATTACCTCCATTTTGAATAAATATGAACTTCTCTTGGAATCCTGGGTAATAGCCCCATTGCTGGCAGACTCAGATCCTGAAATAACACATCTTGTGGCAAAATATCTACAACGGTAAGCTCCCTTAAATGACATTGAAATGTCTTGTGTATTAACCTCAAAATAACAACAACAACAACAACAACAACAACATTCAATGTATATAACACCCTTCAAGACAACTTAATGATCACTCAGTACAGTTTGCAAAGTATGCTATTATTATCCCCACAACAATCACCCTGTGAGATGGATGGGACTGAGAAAGCTTACAAAATCTACAAGGTATACTTACAAGATCTATTACAGGGCTTTCAGATTTATATTAAATTTAAATTTAAACTGAGATTATGGAATTGTAGCAGTCTGTATCTTATTATTTTCTATCTTCTTGTTTTATATATTTTATATATAAATTATATTTTATAAATTTATATAAAAATTATAAACTAGCTTGATGTCCATGCTTCACTACAGTATTTAACTATAAATTTCATTATAATACTTATGGGCAGGGGTCATTTCCTATAAAAAGAACTACAGAAACTCATTAGCATAACTCATTAGCATAACTTATTAGTATATGCCACACCCCCTGACATCACCGGAAGTGTGTCAGAAGGCAACATCCACCCCTCAGGTCCCTTTCTGCAAAAGTCTCCAGGTATTTCCTTAAAGCAGAATGAACTCAAAGCAGCTTACCCTCCTCTGGAGAGCCAGCCCTGCTTGCACCCACTCACTCACTCTCTCAAGTCACAAATGAAAATAATGCAGCATGAATTCCAAGCAGCTTGCTTTCCTTTGGAGCTCAGCACCACTCGGCTTGCACTCGCTCACTCATTTTCTCTCCCCGCCCCCAGTCACAAATGAAAGTAAAGGAGCAGAGCAGAATGAATCCAAGCAGCTTGCATTCCTTTGGAGCCCAGCACCACTTGGCATTCTCTCTCTCTCTCTCCCCCCCCCCTCGCCCCCCAAGTCACAAATGAAAGTAAAAGAGCAGGGCAGAATGAATCCAAGCAGCTTGCGTTCCTTTGGAGCCCAGCACCACACGGCATTCTCTCTCCGCCCCCCCCCCCCGTCACAAATGAAAGTAAAAGAGCAGGGCAGAATGAATCCAGCACCACTCGGCATTCTCTCTCTCTCTCTCTCTCTCTCTCCCCCCCCTCGCCCCCCAAGTCACAAATGAAAGTAAAAGAGCAGGGCAGAATGAATCCAAGCAGCTTGCATTCCTTTGGAGCCCAGCACCACTTGGCATTCTCTCTCTCTCTCTCTCTTTTTCCCCCCCCCTCGCCCCCCAAGTCACAAATGAAAGTAAAAGAGCAGGGCAGAATGAATCCAAGCAGCTTGCGTTCCTTTGGAGCCCAGCACCACACGGCATTCTCTCTCCGCCCCCCCCCCCCGTCACAAATGAAAGTAAAAGAGCAGGGCAGAATGAATCCAGCACCACTCGGCATTCTCTCTCTCTCTCTCTCTCTCCCCCCCCTCGCCCCCCAAGTCACAAATGAAAGTAAAAGAGCAGGGCAGAATGAATCCAAGCAGCTTGCGTTCCTTTGGAGCCCAGCACCACTTGGCATTCTCTCTCTCTCTCTCTCTCTCTCTCTCTCTCTCTCTCTCCCCCCCCTCGCCCCCCAAGTCACAAATGAAAGTAAAAGAGCAGGGCAGAATGAATCCAAGCAGCTTGCGTTCCTTTGGAGCCCAGCACCACACGGCATTCTCTCTCCGCCCCCCCCCCCCGTCACAAATGAAAGTAAAAGAGCAGGGCAGAATGAATCCAGCACCACTCGGCATTCTCTCTCTCTCTCTCTTCCCCCCCCCCGCCCCCAAGTCACAAATGAAAGTAAAAGAGCAGGGCAGAATGAATCCAAGCAGCTTGCATTCCTTTGGAGCCCAGCACCACTCGGCATTCACTCATTTTCTCTCTCCCCTCCCCCACAAATGAAAGTAAAAGAGCAGAAGGAATCCAAGCAGCTTACTGTTCCTTTGGAGCCCAGCACCACTCGGAGGAAATCACGTGGGCGGGGCCAAAACCTACGTGACCTCTTTTTAGACATACCGGAATGCCATTCCTGTGTGTTCCGGCTCCAAATGAGCCCTGCTTATGGGTATGTAACATTTTTTGGTTTGTGGGGTTTTTTTTAGTTGGTTTTGTAGTATAATAGCATAGAACCCGTGCTTCACAAAAGTGTTTGAATAAAACAGGGCATGATGTGATGCATAAAACTGATGAAGTGAATTTTGAAATGTAATATTTATTGAAGAGAATTTTAAAAGGAAAAGAGTGTAGTACAATAAATAACATGAAAAATATGTACAACCTTTTTTTCCTACTGAAGGACCTCTTTGTAGACCTCATTGGTGGTTTCCCCACACTTTGGAGCCCCCACTTTGAGGAGAAGCTTGTGAGCTGGGAAGCCAGGAGGGTTGAGCATGTTGAGGAACTCCAGAGGGTAGTGGACTGCAGCATCCATTTACCCCACTGAGTCCACAGATCTTTACTCCATTTCTGCCCCTTTGGGGGAGTTAAGTTGTGTTTCATTAATGATGGCAGCCTTGTCATTCTTGGGGGTCAGAATGGCATGCTTGCACAGCGTGTCCATGGACTTCTCCATGATAGTGATGATATCAGGGTATATCGTGGCTGTTAGGTCTGCTAGGGTCGTCACTACGGTGCCCAGGCCTGCAGGAATGGTCACCTTTCCCTTGGATGTGAGACTTGCTGGTACTTGGCCACTGCTGCTCAATGCACCACAGGAGTACGATGTGGATATTTCTTTGCCACATCTCTAAGTTGTTTCCTCCTTTTAGCATTGGTATATCTTGCACAACATCTGCCAGGAGGCTTCTTGGGGGCAGTAAGAGGTGATGGCTGCAAAAGGTGTGAGGTGGAGTTAGATTTAGGGAAGGGAGGTGTGGTGGGCACTTTGGCAGGTTCATGTAAGAGGTTCACATTGAAATGGTCCCTAGAAAGGTTGTGCTCTATCTCCCTATGGACATTTAAAAACTCAGCTACCATACTGACTTTTATATAAAATCCTTTTTCAGGAGTCTTGTACTGTCCTTCTTCAACTGTCTGCAGTTTCCTTAACCTAATTTTACTTCAGAACACAGTTTCGCAGCTTACCCATCAGCCTGCCAGCCACAGAGGAAAGCCAGGCCCCAGAGGGAGATTGGCAACCCTAAACTGGGAAGTGTATTTTTTCCTCAGGACACGTTCAAAGACTGGGAATAATTTAATGTGTCCTGAGTACTGCATGTGTCTTGCTTACTGTTTAGAATGTTGGTATGATGACCAATCAAGGCCGCACGTGTAGATGACTTCAGGGCAGAGTGGCTGAGTTGGCAGTTGGCAGAGGGAGGGGGATGAGCAGCCTCCCAGCCATACAGGAAAGCTGTATCCCTATGGGAAAACACATTTTACCCCTTTTTACTGCCTTAGTGGGAGAATTTCTTAAAATCCCTTCTTGGTGAGCCCCTGCATCATAAAAGGAATGTTCTCCCTCAAATTTCACATATCTAGATCCAGGGGTTTGGGCTGGGCATTGATGAGTCAGTCAGGACACTTGTCTTTATATATATAGCTTGATGCCCATGCTTCGCTATGGTATTTAACTACTTTAAATCCAGTTATAATATTCATGGGTATGTAACAGTTTTTTGGTTGGGGGAGGGGGGGTGTTCAGTTGGTTTTGTAGTATAATAGCATAGTACCTGAGCTTCACAAAAGCATTTCAATAAAGCGAAGCATGTTGAGGCCTAAAACTGATGAAGTGAATTTCGAAATGTAACATTTATTGAAGAAATTTTTAAAAGGAAAATATTGTAGTGCAAGAAATAAAGTGAAAAATACGTACTGCCCTTTTTTTCTACTGAAGGACCTCTTTGTAGACCTCACTGGTGGTTTTCCGCTCAGGTGCTAGGATCACCAGGCTGCTGGGTGAGCTCACTCTGGAGCAGACCATGTAGAACTACCAATGTGAGAAGCAGTCCTCCCTCAAAGTCAATTCTTGCTACCTTCAGTGTGTGCCCCTGGGACTTGTTCCTCGTCATAGCAAAGCAGGCCTTAAGGGGGAACTGCAGTCTCTTGGATTTGAAGGGGTTCTCTGATGGTATGAGTGGTATGCATGCTATGAACACCGACCCCTTGCCCCTCAGCACTGCTGGTGAACAATGTGGCCTCGATGATATTCCTGTGGAGGCTTTCACTCATAGTCTTGTGCCATTGCAGAGTTTGGGTGGGCTAAGGTTCTGGAGTAGCATCACTGGAGCCCCCATTTTGAGGAGAAGCTTGTGGGCTGGGAAGCCAGGAGGGTTGAGCATACTGAGGAACTCCACAGGATAGTGTACCACATCATCATTTTGCGCCACTGGGTCCACAGATCTTTACTCCATTTTGAGTGAGTTAAGTTGTGTTTCATTAACGATGACAGCCTTGTTGATCTGGGTGGTCAGAATGGCATGCTTGCACAGCCAGTCCATGGACTTCTCTGTGATAGTGATCGTATTAGAGTATCTCATGGCTGTTAGATCTGCTAGGATCATCACTACTGTGCCCTGGCATGCAGGGATGGTCACCTTTCCTTTGGACTCATGATACGCTCCTTCCTCTATTTTTAGTAGGAGTTCAGAGAATTCCTCAGCAGACACCTTGCCTCTCAAGTCAACCTTCAAGTTCTTTCTTAGTGGGAGTCTCCTGATGAGGGGCCACAGATACGACACCTTAACATACGCAGTAAACTTGTCAGCTTGAGTTCCCCTTGGGACTACTGGAAGAGTCTAACAGAAGTCTCCAGCCAGCAGCACTCTGACTCCCCCCATTGCTCTCTCACTGCCCCTGACACCTTTGAGGATTATGCTTTGTGCCTCAAAACACCTGTTAAGCACCATGGTGCTCTCATCCCAAACAATGAGCTTACAGTTCCACAGCACTTGGGCCATGTTGCTTTGTTTTGAGATGCTGAACAGGGGTGTTTCTGCATGGATAAGGTTAAGAGGTAGCTTGAAGGTAGTGAAGGATCATCTGCCATGCCTGAGTGAGCCTTGACCTTCCATGGAAGTGAGCGCCTCTCTACTTGTCTTCCAGGATCGCTTTGCTCATAGAAAGACTCTGCTACTCTGTGTACCTTGGAGTGATCTTGCCGGGATTTGGCCACTGCTGCTTGGTGCACCGCAGGAGCAGGACATGCATATTTCTTTGCTGTATCTCTAAGTTGCTTACTTTTTTTAGCACCAGAGTATCTTGCACTACATCTGCCAGAAGGCTTCCTGGCAGCAGTAAGAGGTGATGGCTGCAAGAGGTGTGAGGTGGAGTTGGACTGAGAGAAGGGTGGTGTGGTGGGCAGTTTGGCAGATTCATGTGAGAGGTTCGCATTGAAATGGCCCCTAGAAAGGTTGTGTACTATCTCCCCATGAACATTTAAAAACTGCTACCATACTGACTTTTATATAAAATCCCTGTTCAGGAGTCTGGTACTGGCTTTCCTCAACTATCTGCAGTTTCCTTTGCCTGATTTTTACCTCAGAACACAGAGTTCCACAGCTTTCCCATCAGCCTGCCAGCCACACAGGAAAGCCAGGCCCCACAGGGAGATTGGCACTCCTAGACTGGGAGGTGTATTTTTACCTCAGGACACAGTCAGTGACTTCCAGTAACAAGTATATACTCTTTAGAATGTTGGAGAGATGGCCAATCAAGGCTGCATATGCAAATGACCTCAAGGAAGAGTGGCAGTTGGCAGGGGGAGGAGGACCCTGCCAGACACACAGGGAAGCTGTATCCCTGTGGGAAAACACATTTTACCCCCTTAGGGGGTGAATTTCTTAAAATCCCTTCTTAGTGAGCCCCTATATCACAGAAGGAACGTCCTGCCCAAATTTCACGTTTCATGCTTATAGGGAATATTGTATTTTTAACTATATATTATTTATGATCTTAGACCTCATGAAATTTATTGTCTTGAACTTTGTTTTACCTGCTGCTATGTAATACTGTATGTTGTTTTAAATTGCTGACATGTTTTTATAAGCCTATAAGCTTAAGACCTCTGGTCAAATGAGCTAATAAAAAAAGAAAAGGTTTAGGTCACTCAGATACACTACCTGGCTATATCCGTTACAATGTACATACAACATATAAGTGCCAAGTTTGACCATTAGTGTTAACTATCATTAGCTGATTAGGTTGCAGATTACTCTTAGTCATCACTAGTCAGTGATAAAGGAAACAACATTTTTATGACCATGTATTAAATACTAGACAAGAATTAAATATATAAATAAATATACTGAAAACCAGTATATTTATTTTTGAAGCATTAAATAAAGATTGAAGAGACATGGGTTCAAAGTCCCACTCAGTTGACCAATCACAATCTCTCATTCTAATATGGAGAGAGAACCATATGCTTTGAAAATTACCTAATGAACTAAAAGCTGATTCAGGGTCCATTTATGCACACAGCAGGCATGGGGAAAGGCTAGACAATGATGACCCATGCTGAGCATGTATATTCATGTACAGTACAATGTGATTTAGTGAATTCATCCTCCAGTAGTGCATGTACTAGCTCAGCATAGTCTGAAGCAGATGAAAATCAGTACAGGTTAGACTTTTCCTAAATTTGCCATGTTCTGAGGAAGTGAGGTGGGAGTCTCTGACATACCTTAACATATGTACAATTCTATTTATTTGCTTAATGTATTATCCCTTCTCATGGATACACACCTTAGCATGGTGAGGGGGTTTGAGTGCATCAGGGAGGCTGAGAGCAATTCCATCAGGAGTGCAGGCTTGGACAAGCATCTAAACTCCTGAAAGTGTCACTCAAGGCAGAATGGTCAAAGCTGAAACACTCTGGTGTCTCAAAGTCAGGAATCAACGGTCACATCAGCAGAAGACACCCTGATAGTTCCAATGATGGGTGCATATGAATTCTTGAAGAGTAGCAACTGGGCAAGAGCAGTAGTGGAAAGTGAAACTGGTGGAGGATCTTTCACAAACAATGACAGTGTCACATCAGCTAACACTGGTTAATACTGCTCAGAAGAAGACAATGGCAAACCACTTTTGATAATCTCTTACCTTAAAAACCCTATGGAAGACTGGATATTTTGGAGATCTTTCATTCATATGGTTGCCATATGTCGGAGGTAACTTGATGGCACATAACACACACAATTTATACTCCACCTTTCTCCCCAGTGGAGACTCAAAGTAGCTTATATTGTTTTCCTTTTCTCCATTTTATCCTCACAACAATCCTGTGAGATAGCTTAGGTTGAGGGTATAGTCACCAAGCAAGATTCCAGGGCAGGGTGGGGATTCAAACCTAAATGCAACATTTTAACCACTATGATACTTTCACATTTGAAGTTGCTTCTTACGGGAAGGATAATGTAAAATTGGTATTTTAATACATGCTGTGAAATGCAAACTTTAAACCACTTAAAATGAAAGTGTGATTCATTGCTTTTTTTGCATACAAATTTGCATACAAATTTCTAAGTTGTACATTAGAGTCAGACATATCTTTTTACTTTTTACCTTTAAAATTTGCAAATATTGTAGTTCCTATTAATTAATTACACAACAATAGACCAGATTGACCTCTTTTCCAGCTTCTTTTTTGGCTTCTTATAGCAGGTCATTATAAATATATCCAGGTAATAATTTATAGTAATAGTTTATAGAATATGATGTCCTGCTAAAGTGGACATCATATTCATTTTGCTACCCCCTATGATGGACTGCATGTTTTAAAAAGCCTGGAAGGGCTGTATACACAAAGTTGCAGGACTGTGAAGGGTTAATCCCTTACAGAATTAGAGAGCTTTGAGTGACAGACTACTCCAAGGAATCTGATTGGGTAGCATGAGCTGAAAAGAGAAGGGTCTTTTTTCAGCTCTAGCATAGAGGAATCTAGTATGAACAATGGGAAGATGGAGTCCTAACTGAACACAGTTTTAATACCAGCAGGAGAATTGGGGAAAGTTGGCAAGGAGGTTTGGGAAGTAGGTGCAGACTCTCAAACGGGCCAAAGAAAGGGATCTTCTAAGGAGAGTTTTTCCCTACCCAGTCAAACCGGAAGTAGCTCTGGAGAGTGAAGAAATCTCTGGCAGGCGTGGTTGGAAACTGCCTGTGGAGACCTTCAGATACAGTTAATGACTGAAGGAACGCACTGCTGTGTAAAGAGAAGGGGACTGGGATATTAGAAAGTGGCTCCAGGAGATAAAAATAATACTAAAAGAAAGTATACTAGAGTGCTTGAGGAAAAACAAAGGAACCAAATCCTCAAAACAGAAGTCTTTAAGGATCTGTGAAGAGTATATGCCATGAACATATGTGCATGTTCTGATTTTACCTCAGATATGTGTGTGTGTTAAATTACCTCAAAAATTTCAACCCTTAACTTCACCTGACCTTTCCCCTTTAAAGTAAATAAACTAGTCAGTTGTATTGTCAAAGGCTTTCACGGCCGAAGAACGATGGTTGTTGTGGGTTTTCCGGGCTGTATTGCCGTGGTCTTGGCATTGTAGTTCCTGACGTTTCGCCAGCAGCTGTGGCTGGCATCTTCAGAGGTGTAGCACCAAAAGATAGAGATCTGACACTGAGAGATCTCTATCTTTTGGTGCTACACCTCTGAAGATGCCAGCCACAGCTGCTGGCGAAACGTCAGGAACTACAATGCCAAGACCACGGCAATACAGCCCGGAAAACCCACAACAAGCAAACTAGTCAGTTATTTTTGGAATTTTAAAAATGCCCCCTTCCCGCATCTTGATGACAAGATCAGCTCCTGCATGCGTATCTGGCCAGACAAAAGATGGAGAGCCAGCAATAGAAGTTTGCCTGTGTCTAATGTCATCAAGCTAAGTGGAGTAGAACAGGCTGTCACAGAGAGGACCTTCTGGCTACCAGATTATTTATCAAGGATCTGAGTGATGAATCTGCCACATTAGCTTATCTGAAAAGAATTTTTCTCTGCCTTTGACTTGCCTCCTAATAAATGGATTGCCTGCTAAAATCACATCTCCAATCAGACAAAGACTGCTTATCAAATACACTTAACTTCCCACCTGGTTTACCCCTCCTCTTACATTTTTTGGAAGTTTTTCCAAGCCCTCAACCATCCATTCTTTCTCTTTATTTTACCTTGTCCGTTCCTTCTTTCCAAGCCTGGAAAGAAAAAAAAAACTTCCTGGCAGAGGATTGTTTTGCCTATTGTATAACTGCCACTAGGGGTGTGCACTCCCCCAAAAATCCAGGTTTCCTGCTTCGGGTTTACCCACCCCCACCCCCCACCCCAGGGCAAACCCACCCACTCCCATCCACCCACCCCACTTACCTGGCCAACAAGGAGAGGGGAGGCCGATCAGCTGGGCGGCACAGAAGTGTGGAGCCGGCTCCTGCAGGACCTGTGCCACCTCCTCCTCCACCTTAGCAGCCAGCTGGGCAGTGGAGAAGGCCCAAATCAGCTACTTGATAGGGATTTCTATGCCAAACAGCTGGTCTGCAGATTTAAATGCCCCTTTCTGTGCTGCTTCACATTTATATGAATCACTTTGGGAAGCTTTGAATTGAGGTTTCCGAATCGAGCCCAGCATGCTGAGCCCACTTTGGTAATCCCAAATCATTGCGAATTTGGTCCGATTTGGGTACTTTACCTGAATCTGAAGCCTGAATGGTACACCCCTAACTGCCACAGAAATCTGTCCCCAAAATGTACTTTTGACCGTCCTCAAACCACTCATGTTTGTACATCCTCTTAGGCTCCCATTGCCATGTGAGATACGGTCTTGCTTCTTTTGCCTGTTAGATTATTTTCTGCCTAGATGCTTGGAATCCTTCTAAGACAGCAATAACCTTAGTTTAGGGTACTTTGGTGTGGATTTGGGCTCAGATTGATACACGTTATTGTATGTGTGTCCTCAAACCACACATGGTATAAGGCAGAAATAAAAAGAAAATCTGCCATTGGAAAAAGCTGAAAATGCTGTCAAATAGCAAAATATGCACTAGTTACAGAAAACAGTGATGTTTAAATTCTAATTAGAATTTAAAAGAAACTATTTTTATATGACTAAAACACTGTCTTGTTCAAGGTCAGGAGTTGCCCCTGTGGAAATTCCTAGGATAAGGGTTAAGCACCATAAAATTAGACTACTTTAAAGTTTGAATTACAGCACATGAATCAAGGTTCTAAGACTTAGCACAATCCTATTGATTTCAATTTGGATTTTAGGTGAGTAAGCAAATTACACTGTAGCCTGGAAGATCATTTTAAAGATAATCATTTTAAGTCCAGGAAAATAAGAACTATAAGAAGGATCATTTTCTAGCATTTCAGCAAACAACTTGTATGTTTGCTAGAGCTCCACTGGAGGCAAAAGCAAGTGATACTTGTAAAAGTATCACTTTTTAGACTATTTGTATGGTTTGCATGGATTAAATGCATGGTTTAAAATGCACCAACCTCCTAATGCATTATGAGAGTTCTAGAGAGACCATCCCACAAACACATAGTATTTGTGCAGTATTAGCCATTTTCAGTATGACTTCTTTGAATTTATGCTTCTCTTTGGATTTTTGCAGTGCATACACTATTGTATTGTTTTTTGAATGTCCCAGTTGTTGGTCATATTAATACTGTGTAATCTGCTTTGAGTTTCAGTGAGAGAGAAAGCTCACAGACTCACCATGGGCAACATTGCCACCAAGGGCCAGACTGTGGGGGATGCAAATGTGTTCCAGAGGAGGAAGAGGAGTGGAAGGAGGCCTCTTCTGAGAAGACAATGTGCTAGTGCCATTCCAGCGCAGCACCAGAAAGAGCAAGGGTGACAGGGCAGACTTTAAGTATGACGAGCAGTTCCGGAAATGGGTGTCCAGCTGTGAGCTCACCAGGTGAGACTGGAAGGACAGTGATGTGTGAATTGACATGTTGGGGATGTCCAGTCATGGAAGGTCTGAGTGGGCCTCCACTGATAGGGGGACCATACAGCAGTACTCGCTCAGAAGGCCTTGTTGGGAGTTCAATGTGGGGCAGTGCCATTGGATGCATTGTAGGTATGATCATGTGTGCAAGGGATGCTACAGGTGGCACCCCTGTAAAGATTTCCCCCAGAGTTCCGGGCTGCAGCAGCCCTTTTGAGGAGGCAGGGCAGCCAGGGGAAGGACAAAAGGGGAGGTTGGGACTTGAGCCACATCTGGAGGTGCAAAGAAATGAACTGGGACAGAAGGGAAACTGTTGGGCACTGGCTGGTTTGGGGTTTTTGAGGCATTGGGACGCATCCTCAAGGGGTGAGCAGGGCAAAAAGAGTGGTTCACTCCTGTGGAATCAGGAGGCAAGGGCCAGACAGCATGGCTGGGGCCGAACACCATTTGCTCCCTTGGGGCCAGCACTGGTCTGGGGTGTCATGCATCGAACAGCTCAGAGCCTTTCGATGCCAGAGGATCCACTGCCCAGATGCCTGGCCAATGCTCCAACCTGGCAGTAATCAATACAGTTGTGGCCATTCCAACCAAAACGGAGGTGTCTGTGTATCATTGCTGGAACCCAGCCTAATATAGCATATAAGTGGCAAGAAAGCTTGCAGACTCACCATGGGCAACGTTGCCACCAAGGGCTAGGCTGTGGTGGAAGCAGGCATGGTCCAGAGGATGAAGAGAAGGAGTGGAAGGAGACCTCTTCCGAAAAGACAACGTGCTGGTGCCATTCCAGCACAGCGCGGGCAAGAGCAAGATGCTGTACCGCCCACCCACTGCTCTCAAGGCGGCCAGTGGGCCAGTCACAACTTTATGGGAGTTGGCAGTTTTGAGGCATTGGGCTGGACCCTCAAGGGGTGAACAGGGCATAATGGGCAGCTCACCCCTGCGGAATCAGGAGGCAAGGGCCAGTAAGCATGGCTGTGGCCGAACACTACTTGCTCCCTTGGCGCCAGCATTGGGCTTGAGTGTCATGCATTGAACAGCACAGGGCCTTTCAGTGCAAGAAGATCTGCTACCCAGATGCCTAGCCAATGCTCCAACTTGGCAGTAATCAATAAAGTTATGGCCATTCCAACCAAACAGAGGTGTCTGTGTATCATTGCTGGAACCCAGCCTAACATAGCACATAGGTGGCAACATACTCTAAATACATACATACATACACACATACATACATGGTTGAGAGTGCCCTGGCAACCCCTGGTGGGATTTTCATGGCAGGTGACTAACAGAGGTGGTTGCCATTGCCTGCCTCTGCAACCCTGGTCTTCATCAGAGATCTCCCATCCTATTACTAACCAAGGCTGACCCTACTTAGCTTCTGAGATCTGATGAGATTATGTTCCTCTGGACTATTCAAGTCAGGGAATGTACATATATATATGTAGCACAGATGCAGTAGAGATCATGATGCTACCCACAGCTCAGCACCAGTTTCTGTTACCTCTCTCATTCTGCTGCTGAGTTGTAAAGCTAGTATGGCTCAGCTGGGGGGGAGAATCCAGAGCTCTTTAAAGGGCGAACAGGTGTGTATGTTGGGGGTGGGGGGAGATTGTCTGACTTAGCTTCACTATTTTGAAGGCAGAGTTTAACTGTACCTCCTCATAGTATTGGGTGGATTGTTCATTGATATGATTTAAAGGAGAAAGCCTTGAGTCATGTTAAAAATGAGCGTAATGTTGTGTGGCGACTCATTTAAATTGGGCACTTCCTCATGTGGAACCAACTATAATTATTAATTACAATTTGTCCAAATTAAAATATATGTATATTATTATCAACTATCAGCTGAGATTGAGGCATGTTGAAAAACTGTAGCTTCTACTCTTCTCAGGAATGTTTGAAGCCTTCCCCTACCTAAGGTGTCTTCTTCCAGTGGAAGTAGTTCTTCCTCTGGTAGGAGCCATCTCTGTTGGGGAAAGGCTCCTTAGATTGAAGGAAGACTTAAAACTTTTCTGAGCAGAGTTGTAGGAATGAAGCTGTGAGGAAAAAATACTTAGCTAGAGAAACTATGGTGTCTGATAATATATACAATGAATACCAATTTTTGAATTAAATATGGAATAGTCAGTATATTCTTGCACATGCTCTCTATGACTTATTTTAGCATGGTCCATAAATTCAGAAGCTGGATAATCGTGTGAACTTGCCCTATACCAAGGGAGACCAGCATAGAATAATCTTTTCTAACATCTGCTGGAGATGGCAGAATTTGAACCTGGGACCTGCTGCTTGCTATGTGTTCAGCTGATACTGAGCCACAGGTCCTCTCAATCAGTCAAATAATGGTCACATAGAATACTGTAGGACTTTCTGTTAAAAAGAAGAACATTTGTGAATTGTAAAGGAATTGTATTTTTGGTCCTACATGATATTTATAATAAATGTTTATATTCTCAGCAGTGTGTGTATCCAAAGACCTTCCCTTGTGTTTTTTGGATTATTTGTTCATTCAATGTATTCATAATGAACTTTTTCAACTGATAGGCCTCCAGGATGGTTTCCTGATGGTTCCGTCAGGGAAAGGGGTATTTAATCATTTAAAGGGCCCTTTCCTGCTGCTTGTAAGGGGCAGGACCCTTTAAACTATCAGCTGGCAGGTGGGGGAATCCCCCCTGCCGCCTGCCAGCTGATAGTATAAAGGGACCTGCTGCTTGTAAGCAGCAGGGTCCTTTAAACTCCCCAAACCCCAGCACCGACCCCTAGCCCCCACCCTGCAGCCCCAGCCCCTCACCCCTCCAGTTCCAGCCCCAGCCCCCCCACTTACCTTCCCTCTGATGCTGGGGTGATGGAGGACTCCTTCACTGCCCTGCAGGCCTGCACAGCAGAGGAGAAGGCCAAAAACGCCCTTTTCGCCACTCAAATGGCAGCCGTGGCTGCCATTTGAGTGGCAGAAAGGGCTTTTTTGGCCTTCTCTGCTGACTTGTGGGCCTGCAGGGCAATGGAGGAAGCCGAAAAGGGCCCTCCCTCCCCTCAAATGACAGCTGTTTTTGGCTTCCTCTGCTACACAGTGCACCCACAGAGCATTGAAGGAGGTGGAAAAGGGCCCTCCTGCCCCTCAAATGGCAGCCGTGCTGTGCGGGCCTGCAGGACAGTGGAGGAGGCCTCCACCACCCCAGCATCAGATGGAAGGTAAGTTGGGGGCTGGTGCTGGGGCTTGGGAGGAGGGTGAGGGGCTGGTGCTGGTTGGTGTGGGTTGGGGCTGGGAGGTGGAGGCTGGGGGTTGGGCTGTTTAAAGGAAAAGTTTAAATGGCCATTTCCCCCAGGGAAATGGCCATTTAAACTGACCCTTTAATACGAACCAAATGAACCAGTAGTCCAGTTTGTGGAAGTTTGTGGAAATGAGCTTCCATGAGCCCTGGTTCGCGAATCATGAACCGAGTTGGTTCGTGGGGTTTTTTGGTTCGTATTCAGGTTCATGCCCATCTCTATTCACAGTAAGAAAACATTAAGATCAATAAAGCATTGGTCACTGGTGGGAAAGTTGATGATTTATAATTGTGAAGACAAAATATGAGAGGAGACAGAAGAGTGTGGCTGACAGACACATTGATCCATCAGCAAAGTGTTTATCAATCTCAGCACCAAAGAGGATGATTTATTGGTTCTTATGGACAGTATTTGTAATAAGGATTACTGAGAAAATGAATATCAAGCACTCTGTCTTCTGCTATCTAGCTTTTCTTAGTGTTCCACCCATGTGATGCCACTCAAGAGATCCCTCCACTGGCTTCTTATGATGTTCCTCATTCAACTCAGTGCTGTGCCATATAAATGAAGCCAGAGACCCAAAATCATACTCAGTGTGATGCCATGGCATGCCCAGCTGTGTCATGAACATTCATATGTATTCCTGTTGGCTTCATCCCTGTTTGTGGCTATAGAGACTTTCTGATTCTAGGCACATGGTCATGTGTCTCTACCCATATAGTGCAAAAAATGTTGCTTGTTTAACCTAATGTGTGATGTGGTGTTTAGCACACAGGTTTTAAGATGTTTGAATTCAACATGTAAATAGCCCTTTGGTAAATCCTCAATTCACTGCCTTCCTGGAACCTTCTAGAATTTCATCCTTTACATATAAACACAGTTTTATTTCAGAAAAGAATCTAGAGATCCTTAACTAGGCTTGTTTAATCTTATTTTTTGATCTAACAATCTATGTTGCTGTTGGACATGTTTCCCCATCTCTCAAAATATTGAGGGGTTGGTCTTTTATGCTGCATGATCACAATCAGTCTGGAATAAAATCTTAAAAGAAACTACTCTTAAAAAACCATGGGCCATTAAAACTTCTCATTAAGAATGACAGATGAATTCTATTACATTCTCAGCAGAGAATTCAAGGTAACAGAAGCCTGGGCACAGCTAGCATACAGCAATCACATTCAAGAGAAAGAAAAAAAGCAAAAAAAAGCATCACAATATTATCAGGCACTAGCAAAATGCCTACAAAATATACAGTTAAACTGATTTGTGCCTTAGCAGAGAAATGAAGGTACATCTCCCATGTTCAAAGCTGCTTATCAGTTTTGCTGGCCACCTTGCCTAACTGCATAGCTTTGCATAGAATTAGAGGAGAATCACATGCAAATACACATCCTTACAACAATCATAGCTTGGTTTGAAATTTTTTATAGATTTTCAGTATGAAGTGAGCAAATGCCCAGATCACTGATGTATAGAGCTTTGGCTTTGTTTTCCTAAGCTTCTGAGCCAGAGCGCATCAGATAAACTAAAGGAAAGACATCCTTTAAACCTTTGAATATCACAAAGAGGAAACACATGCAATACTTATGAGTGGGATCCTGATTACAAATTGCTGGGAAATAAGACTGAACAGAGGGAAAGGTTATGCTAAAGTAGGGTTTTCCTGCCCCCCAGTTATACTGAAGTCGATTTTTTTCAATCTCAGGAAACTTTTTTTTTGTTTTTTATCTGTCTGTCTAGAAACACTACTTGTCCATAAAACACCAATGTTTTCTTTGTCTATAAAGATTTTTGTTTTAATGTCCATATCTATATGAGAAATGTATGAAATGGCTCTGTTTATTCATTATAATATGTAAATATCCCCCCTTCTCCTTAGATTCAGGGTAGGTAATAACTAGGATTGCCAGGTGGTCTTGTCACTTTAGTAGAAACAAAATGGTGGAGTAGAGCAATGTTGTGACATCTCTTCTGGTTGTATCCAGAAGTGACATCACAATGCTTTAGGAATCCCCTGATCTCTGTCGTAAAAATGATAGAGATTTGGGGAATTTCCAGAGTGTCATGCCATCACTTCCAGGTACAATGGGAAGCGACATCATGATATTACATGCCACCCCCCCCCCCCATTTTTGCCCCCATTGGAATGAAAAGTGCCAACAGGGACTGGGAGTTCGGGCCAGAATATTGCCTGCCATTGAGGAAAATCTGGTAAAATGTGGTAAAACCTGGTAAGGCTACTAACAATTTGTCATATAACAACATCCATTAATAAAAAAATAACTAAAAATCCTAAAATTGCATGTAAGGCCATAGAAGTTTTTAAACAAACTGACTTGCTACTCCTGTGACAGGTTCGTTAAGCCTTTTGAAAGAATAAGGCCTTACAAGCCTTCAATAATGTGGTTATTATACATTTTTGTAGTCAGATAACATCATTTCCTCAGTACAAAAGAGTGTTGATGATGCTAGTCAGCATTGGCAGTTAATTTATATTTTTAAATACGGAACAATATCGTGCAGAGAAGGATGGGTTTACTCATACATCGAGATACTGAGAAATGTATGTTACTTGAAATCTGGACTGCCTTGAGAAATTTGGATCTGATTCTTTTTATAGATTTATGAACTATGGCTACCCATTGTGTTAAGAAAAAAACTTACATTTAGGTTACTGTACTGTACTTATGAGTTTAAGAATAAGCATAGCAGTTCCAAATCAGATCAGTAAATCAGTGGGCTCTCAGGGTGGTTCTACAGAGCCTGTGAAGTAGAAACAAGAGCTTTGCAGCTATTTGTTTTTCTTTGGTGCCCAAGCAAGCAAAGGAGAAAACCAACTGGATTTACCAGGTTCCAGGCAGACTACTGGGAAAACTGTGTAGAAGAAATAACCACATTTATGTTCCCTCCTCATGCTCAATGAAGCTGTTTCCCAATCATTACTGGTCACAGGGAATAATAGTTTGTGTAGCCACTTTCTCTGCAGTCATCCCTGCAGATGACCAGGTGATCACATGGAGGTGTGTGTGTGTATAGGGGGGGGAGACCTATCACTCTCCCACCCTGCACATAAAGTGAATATGTGTGGCTGTCATTTGTACCTGGATGTCCTCTGTCTCATTGCAGGTTTAATTTTACTGTATAATGTTCTTTAGTTTGTGTCTGATGTCTTGTCTAAAGAATCTGTGGCTTGACACTTCTTGTCCTGCCCAGCTGCACAATAATTCTAGGTTTCTCTTAAGGAGAGAAGGTAGGTCAACAGCATGTGGTAGTTGTCTGTATGGTGAGGGAAGGAAGCCCCTTTTACGGCTTTCCCAAAGACATCTCCTATGGGCTTGGCAATTAACTGCCCTGACCAATTAGGTTCTGTTCCTTATTTAAATTTTAGAAGGTGCCTGGCCCCAATGATCATGAATTTATTTATTTAAATCTTTTCTATGCTGCCTTTCCACCAAAATAGGGTCTCCTATAATTAAAATAATTAAAACAGCATTTAAAATTAGACGTGTAAAATACTTAACAATTGAATGAAAATATTTAGACAAAAAGCATAACTGAGGGGAAGAGCCAATAAGAGTAAGAAAGAAGAAAGAAGAAACCTTAAGAATGAACAGAGCATGGGCTCCAGTTCTGAAAAACACCAGGCCAACAAAACACTCCACACCCGACAATAGCCCTGCAGAGAAGATTAGCACATCAAGCACCAATCCATATGCAAAAGAACCTCCTCAGGATACAGTGAAGCCTCCCGCCATTAGCATTCCACACCCTGGGAAACTCTTACAGAATGACTCAGTGAAGCCTCCCGCCATTAGCATTCCACACCCTGGGAAACTCTTACAGAATGACTCAGCTCAACCCCACCCCTCCTGAGTAGATACAAATGACCTACATCTTTTCCACACTGTGACACTGAGAGATCTCTGTCTTTTGGTGCTACACCTCTGAAGATGCCAGCCACAGCTGCTGGCGAAACGTCAGGAACTACAATGCCAAGACCACGGCAATACAGCCCGGAAAACCCCCAACAACCATCGTTCTCCGGCCGTGAAAGCCTTCGACAATACATCGAACCAGTATAAAGTTCGTGGAAAAGGAGCTTCCATGAACCCAGGTTTAGGAACCCCAAACCAGCCTGTTTCGTGGGTTTGTTTGGGTCATATTTCGGTTTGTGTCCATCTCTTGTCAATACTAGCACCTTGATTTGAGCCCGGAAGCAAATCAGGAGCCAGTGTAGATGGAACAAGACTGGAGTTATGATGTCCCTATGACCCAGTCCAGTCAACATTCGTGTCACAGCATTCTGTTCCAACTGTAGCTTCCAGACAGTCTTCAAGGACAGTCTCACATAAAGCATACTGCAGTAATCTAATCAAGATGTTACCAGAGCATCCACTACAATGCCAAGATCTTTCCTGCCCAGGATGGGCTGCAGTTTGATCACCAACTGAAGCTTGTGAAAAACACCTCTGACCACTGCTGCCACCTCTTTATCCAATCCAACAGGAGGCCTGAATCCAGCAGCGCCCACTAGCAAGAAACCTGTTATTTTAGAGTACAGCCCCATTCAGGAGATACTGCAGTTCCCAAGTCAAACGTTCTATACACCAGTAGCACTTCTGTTTTATAGGTTTGTTTGCTCTCATCTATCACAAAATTTCCTCCAGGCATCTGTTCACAGTTTCCACAGGCTTCATGGGATCGGCTGCAAGTGTGAGGTAGAGCTGTTTGTCACCTGCATATTGGTGGCACCTCAGACCAAATCTCTGGGCAGCCTCTCCCAGCCTGAGAAACAAAGCATAGGAATATGCAATTCTTTGTGTGATTTTATTGTCTTTTCTATCTTATTTGACTCTGTGCCCTCTTTGATATGCAGAGCAACACCACCCTCTCCATACCCTTTATCAGTCCTGCCTTTAGAGTTTATATCCATTCTTCATTCCACCTGTTTTTGAAATGGTCACTGTATCTGTGTTGTCATTTGGCCCCAACCATTCCACTTGTTCCTATTTGTTAGATTGGGTTCAAGATAGGAGAAGACAAGTTCAGTCATTCCTAACAAGAGAACTGATAATGACCCTGTTGGTTGATAGCTGGTGAAAATTAAAATGAAGAGTCTGTTGGTAGCCTTTGAAAGGGATGCTGACAAAGATACTTAACAGCTTTTGATTTGTAGGTTTTTCATATACTTCTTATATAATGTAATGTTATTAAGCTGATATATATGCTTAGAGCTAAGTGCTTAATGAGCTGAATATAGCTCTGATTTGCCCTTGCTTGGCCTTCTTTCATTCTGCCTAAATAGCTAGCAGAGGCAGAAACAGATTTTTTTTTAAAAGTACTGTTGCTTTTTAGGCAACTTTTTAAAAAAAATCTGTGTTTTAGCAGCCAATTTTATTACTAATCCATTTTTATTTCCAATACAATTTTTGTATATATTCTTCATCTTTAATTGAACTGTGGAGATAATGTATGAAGTGAAAGCTCAAAGGTATTTTTGACAGAAAATAAACATGAAATTAAATATCTTTTGGAATAAACCACAAAAATTGAATTGGTTAAAAAAAAGATACATGCTATAATTTTGTTGTACCTGAAAGTAAGGAAACAGAAATAGCACAATCCTATGAATGCTTTTGTGGAAGCAAGTCCACTGAATAGATTGAGTAAAATTTTAAATAGACCTGCTTAAGATTGTACTCTTGGAAAAGGGTTGCCAGCCCCCTCTTACCTTGAAAGCAGGGGATGGGGAGTTGCTAGGCAGGCAGGGGGCACAATTGTGGTTCCTTGTACATGTGCTCTGTCTGGAACCCTGCCCCCCAGGGGGGGCTGGCATACCTATCTTGGACTTAGATCCTATATAATATGTGTATGAGGGTGTGGTTGTTTCCCTCCATTTCTTTTTTTTTTGAATTTTATTTTTATTTTTTAATTACTAGAACTACAAAAAGGAACAAATGGGAACAGGGAGAAGGGGAAGAAACAACACATAACAACACAAACACTACATCTACAAGTAATGCATTCCCTTCATACTGGAATTGTTTAACATTAAAACTTTGTATAATGCTGTTAGATTGGTAGATCTTATAAAATACAAACTACAATCAGGATTAGGTCTTCTTCCCCCCTCTGGGCCTCGGTCGCAATTCTCTCTGAACAGCTACAGTCACTGTGCTCGTTCCCTCCTCCCCTCCCCCTTCAGGCTTGAAATCCTCTTCTTCTTGCTGGAAATCTTTGTGTTTACACACAAAGTCCCTTAGCTGATCTTCTGATGTTATCTTGTGAGCTTGATCTTTATAGCTAAACCAAATACCTTCTGGAAATAACCATTTGTACTTTATTTCACATTTCCTCAGAAGAGCTGCAAACCTTTTATATTTAAACCTGCTTTTCCGAGCTAAAAATGGAATGTCCTTCAATATCTTGACCTTATTGCCCAGAAAGTCCAAGTCTGCATTGTATGAATTATATAGGATGGTGTCCCGGATCTTCTTAGATGAAAAGTCAATAATAATCTCGCGAGGCAGCTGACGCTTCGTTGCATATTTTGAAGAAGCCTGACGGACTTCCAAAATGGCGCTTTTTTACACTTCTTTAGTTGCCTCCGTGGGTATCGCCAAAAGTTCCGACACTAGATCCTTTAAATTCCCATTTTCCTCCTCCTTCACATTCTGGAGACGCAATATTGTCTGAGCACGATCCACTTGCAACCCGATCAGTTGGTTCTCCAACAGCTTTAAGTCTTTGTTTGTTGCCCTCATGAGTGCTGCGTTTTCCCGAGCAGACTTTTCCACACACCCCCGCTGCTTCCTTAATGGTTTTCACTTCACTCTCAATTAAGCCAACCCTTTGATCAGTTTCGTTTAACTTGTCAACAAAGGGCTTTATGGCTTCGACGACCAACTGCTTTACTAGCTCCTCCAGAGACTCTCCTTTCCCCTGCAAAGCAGCCGAGATAGATTTGCCCATAGCGGGGCTCTGCTTTTTCGTTGCCATCTTAGGGGGGGGGGAATCCGCCAGCCAAGTTTCGATACTCAGTGAGGGGGAAGAAATCCGAGCCTTCTTAGCTTCAAATCCCACCAATCCTTCGCATACGCTTGTAGTAACAGAAGGGATTAGCTACTCACAGGTTTTCACCTTATATCTGCTTTTTGCCGTTCTCCATGGCCCGGCAGCAGGTGAAGTGCTGCACAAGTCTGCTGGCCTCCATAGGAGCAAACGGGCAATTTACCCCACGCATCGATTTCGGGGGGTTCTTCCTGTCGCGCTCCGGACCCTGACACCCTCACTGGGAGTCTTGGGGGCTAACCTTTGCAGGTCAGCCGCCCGGTCAGGCTGCTCGGGCGCTTCCTCCCAGACCTGCAGAGAGGAGCATCCAACATGGCCGAGAAAACAAAACCAAATCAGTTGTTTCCCTCCATTTCCATTCCCACATCATTCATCAAAGATCTCCAACCTGATTCTACTGGAGACACTAGAATTCACATGTGTCCCAAGAGGGGCTACAGTGAGGGAAAACCTCCCCCTCCCCTTGGTGCAAGTGAAGCCTATCTGGATGTGTGGTTTGTCAACCATGTGAATCTCACAGCTTTCTGATCAGTGCTTTAGCTGTTCCAAGGAATGGAGAGAGAGGGGGAAAGAGGGACAGAGACAGAATAAATGATTTATACAAATAAAATTCATTTAGTCCTCATGCACACACTCCAAAGGATCCACACTTCACTAGTAGAAATGATGCATCAAAAACTGAGAAGTATGTGGTGGAGAAAGTCCATCTGACCCATTCGTGGAGTCAAGAATTTTCAGTAATTTCCCAGGAAAATTAATTGTCCTAGATGAACCTACTCCCATAGGCTGCCTATATAGTTCATAAGGCCAGCATTCGCAAGCTCAAAAGTGTATGTCAATGATTGCACTGTGGCAAGGTCCCTGTTTTCATTGTGAAATATGAAAGGTACAACAAGAACAAAGTTTGAACATATTTTAATGCCATTTTAATCTTTAAAGTCATGCAATTATACATATATGTAACACACAGTACCATCCTAATTCTGTTGACTCCAATGGAATTAGAAAGGTGATGGTACTTATTATTCCTCCCCAAGACATATCATGTTTCTGTATAGTTGCAACTGTTCTCTTCTTTCAGTGAAGAAAGATATTGCAATGCTCCTTTCTACAATAGAGGGAGGTTTTTTGGCACTTTGCTTAGAGACAATTTACACTCTTGTCACACAGGATGAACTAAGATTTATAAGACAATTCAGGGAAGACCTAAACATTGTATTCTCTCTAAAAAGACCAAAAAGCTTACTGGTAAGGAACTGAGATTTTTTTCCCCCAAAGAAAATAAGTAATTTTGAAATGGGAAATGTAGGGAAATTGTCTAACACCATGTGCAAATGATGTAGCTGGAGAATGGCATATGAAAAGCTAGGCCTTGATTATCTCTTGACACTTGTGCCTCTTTCCTCTAAGGAGAAAATATACAACTGGGTACCCTTTGTCGGTGCAGGAGAGATTATCTTTACAAAAACAGAACGGTATTACAATTTAAAGATTAAAATGGTATTAAAATATATTCAAATTTTACTCCTGTTTTTAAGATGTATATGTTTTTCATTGTTGTTGCTGTTCCCCCAGTAGTGGTGGGGGATCCTCTGCCCCCCCCCCCACTCTGTTGGGTTTAGTTAAGGATGGCTGGATCAGTCAGACAGCCCTTCCTTGCTTTATTAACAGAGTGCTCCTCCTGAGCTTCAGTGCAGCAGCATGGCCTAAACTAATATTTACCACACTACCTTACAAATTGCACACAGAGCACCTCTCCTTTGAATTAAAGAACCAATAATGGTCTATTTATTTAGAGAAATACATTAACTTAAGTGTAGTGGAGAGAATGCGGCACTCCCCAGCCTCGACAACAGCTGTGGGCTGGGGGCCCGAGATTTGCCTCTCTGAAGGAGGCGGAGGCAGACAGGGCTTTCACAGGCATCCGGGTAAGCTGGTGGGGTGGAGACAGAGGCCTGATAAGGCTGCTCCACCCACCCAGCCAACAGTTATTGCCTTGAGAGTGGAAGGAGAGGATGCGATATTGCAGCCCTGTTCCCTTACGCCACATGGGGCAGTGGTGGGTGGCTAAGTAGCTCGGCTGCCTTCCTAGACGTGATGGGGGTGCTAGCCCCGTACATCGGCAGTGCCTTTGAGGACTGGCTTTGTCCTGCACACAGCTTGGGGAGCCCAGCCCTGGGTGGTTTGGAGATCTGCAGGAGAGGAACCCCTGTGGGAGGGGGTTGGTTTGTCAGGGCCTTTGATCTCCTCCTTTCTCGGCATCGCTCAGCCCACCGGGGCAGAGCAGGCTTAGTGCTCAGCCACTTTTGTAGCCTACTGTAATGGGCAAACTGCTGGGATGTGCTGGGCTCATGGCAGCTCCAGCCCTTGGTCTCCTTCATAGTGTGAGCCCCTCCTCTTTATTCTCTTGGTGTGCATGCATGAGGGCCTTCATTCGGGCTCCACAGCACTTGGGCTCCAGCTACACTAGTCCATGCACCTACCTGCCCATTTCTTAATCCCCTTTGCCTCCATCATAATGCATGCCCCCATCTCTATTTGCATGGAGGGCACTCTTAAGGGCCTTTATTGCAGCCAGACTGCTGGAGGACAGGGGCCAGTTTGGTGTTGTGGTTCAGAGCAAATACACACCAGCCAAAACCGGGAAAGGGTTGGTTTGGGTAGAAGAGCCACCAGGGAGAGGATCCTAAGGGGGGAATACGTTGATGTCTTTACCCTTCTTTTCAGGGAGCTGGAGAAGAAGAATAAAGAGGACCTGGAAGAGCATGATAAGAAGCACCTTAAGTGCCAGAGGGTCGATCGGACCTGGGTTAACTGGCTGCCCGGTTTATTGATATATGCTGGGGTAATTTCCCAGGCACAGCCCTGGAGGGCTGCCTCTTTAATCCAGTTCATGGACATTATTTACCGTGGGTATTCAGATTTCAGTGGTGCCGCTTGGATGCAATATGATGAGGAGTTTAGAATGCAGGCAGGCCTGAACCCCTCTATGCCCTGGGACCAAGTGCACTAACAGCTATGGCTACAAGTTGTCACCAGCGCGGCCTAATGCAGGGGACCTCTCAGACAGTGGTCACCTGGTGCACCACCCTTCTATGAGCAACAGTGGCCAGGGGGGACAGAGACCCTCAACGAATAATGCCCCCCTTGCTCTGCTGGGAGTTCACCTCACAGGGGATTTGCAGCAGGAAAGCTTGTAAGTTTGGGCACAAGTGCCCCATATGCAAAGGTCCCCACCCATTTACGGCCTGCAAGAGGCAGAAATCTCTTAGTGAGCAGAGTGGGGCTCCAGTGGACAACTATGGGGCTGGACAGGGGCCACAGCCCAGAAAACCAGAGGGTTTGTGAGACCTGGGTGGGGCAGCACCCCAGGATTCAGAGGGACGCCACTCTGGAGCAACAGGACTGGGTCCGTTACACTTCCTTTGACCAAGCAGCCAAGCTTCTGATAATTTGTGTAGTGTCTCAAATCCATATTAGGCTGTCTTTGGGGCTTGAGCAGGGCACAGGCCCAACAAGTGTCAATTTGGCCAGTGTGGCCTTCTGCTGCTTTGGGCAAGCATTTTTCCCTTCGAACTTAGTAAATACCTTCCTAACACTATTTTCCCCTAGGTGGTGGGCCGGCAGGAGGAGTCCAGTATCCTCATCAGCGGCCACAGCAGGGCTTGGCAGCACACCAAATTAAGAAGTTGCCATTTCAGTCCCAGCAGCTGTTTGGGCCCCAGCTCAGCTGAGCCAGTGGGGCCTCCGTTATGCCTGGGCCATCAAGGGTAAGCATGGGTGTAGTTGCAGGAGTTGGCAAGTGCTGGCCTGGCATCCTGATGATCTGGTCTGCAATGCTTCCACACTGGTAGGGCAGGAAGCGTTGGACCCTACAGCAACAGGGAGGTCTGGGTAGAGGGCCAACAGAGACCAAGTGGGTTGGTAAATCAGCTGCCTCTTCCACAAGAATTGGGGGCTGAATTGCGCACCTCTACTAAGGGGATGGCACAACCAGTCAGTGAAAGTAGGCCTGCAGCAAGGGCTCAGGGTAGCCTTAAGCCACATGTCGGGTGCATAGGGCTAAGCAGAGGCTTGGCCTTTGTGGTGGCAGTTTAGATGTAAGGGGGAAAGCAGCATGATGGCAAGCACCCATGGCATATCCCCATTGGTGGGGAATTGGGGTCTGTCAGGAGTGGCTGTCTGTCTCATGGCACAGTGGCAAGGACAGACCCCTGGACAAGCCAGTCCTCCCCCAGCTTTGTGGTGGGGGGGGGAAAGAGATTTAAAGGGGTGAACCACATCACCTGGCCAAGCCGGGGTGCAGCCATATGATGGATGGCTTAGACCTGGGGCAGAGGGTGGCTCACCCAGACAGGTCAGGGCGGAGGTCCAAGAATGACCCCAGGGCCTGACCTGTACTGCTAGTTAGGCCCTTGCTGTGGTTGCAAGAACGTCCCAGTTCCCAATTCTTGTGTCTGCCTCTTCATTCCGACTGGGGGTGCAAAAAGTGACTAACTAATTGAGCTAACTAGAATGGCTTCAGATTGATAACAGGCCATCTGCTTCATTTGCCCCAGGACGAAATACCATGCTGCTTCTCTTGGTGCATGCAGGGGCAAAAAAGGAAGAAGAAGAGAGAGGAAGGAAGGAAGTTCCCTTGGGCTACATTCTACCAATCAGAGAAAGTGAGTAATAGTAGGGTAGCCAGGAAGCTGATATTAGCCTATCAATCTGTCTAACTCTATGGTTCTTGCCTTCCTTTTGTTTTGTTTGTAGTCTTAAAGGTCTGAGCCACAAACATTGCCAGTCCGTTTTTCTAACACCGCTCACTGGGCCAGTAAGAGAAGAAAGGTGGAAGAATCGGCCTCCCGGGCATGCTCCTGGAGCACTGCAACAATGTCACTCTCAGGAGTGATGTCATTGCACTGCCAAAAGAATGCTGCCATGCTTTGCAGCACTTTGGGGCCCAAATAAGTCCAATGTGAAGCATGCACACACTCCTGGGACTCCATGATGATATTGTCTCCTAGAAGCATGCATGCAAAGAGGACAAGTAAAGTGAGGGTAAGGGTATCTGGCAACCTTAATTTAGCTCATGTCCATATGTACTTGTCCATTAAAAAACCTCACATGCACAAAAAACATATTATAGATTAACAACTCAAACAATGGAGATAGATCAAGATGGGTAGCCATGTTAGTCTGTCAGTAGCAGTAGAAAAGAGCAGGAGTCCAATAGCACCTATAAGATTAACAAAATTTGTATGAGCTTTCATGAGCCATAGCTCACTTCTTCAGATATACCTAGAATGTGATTCCATCTTTCCTCATATCTTAGAGAGTGGAGTGACTGCAGAAGCTGAATGATAATAGTAAATGACAATGACAGGCATGATTAAATAGGGTGGAGTATTCAGAGGGTAGTGGGTGTGGAGAAATTAGCATTGGTGATGAAACTGGAAGCCAAAATCTCAATTCAGTCCGGGTGGATGCATTGTCTTGAACTTCATTATCAGTTGCAATTCAGTAGGTCCTCTTTCTAATCTCCCTTTGAAATTCCTCTGGAGGATAACTGCTACTTTTAGGTCAGCAACTGAATGTCCTGGAAGGTTAAAACGTTCCCCCATTGTTATTTGAATGTTCTAGTTTCTGATATCCAACTTATGTCCATTAATTGTTTGTCGAAGGGACTGGCCAGTTTGTCCAATATAGAAAGTGGAAAGAATGGCTAACATCTGATGGTGTAAATTCCTTTGGTGAATGAGTAGTAGTATGAACCTGAGATGGTTTGGCTGATGTTGTTGGGTCCACTGATGGTGTTGCTCAGATCTATATGAGAGCAGAGTTGGCATCTTGGTTTGTTGCAGGCCTTTTGTACCAGAGTCCATGTTAGTGTTAAGTAGTTTATCATTGTAGGTGAGTAGTTGTTTCAGGTTAGCAGGTGGTCTGAAAGCAAGAAAACATCACTCCCCCCACCCCCAGTGCCTGTGTGAGTGAAGTGTCACAATTCAGCATGGGTTGTAGGGCATTAATGTGTTGAACTGGCTTGAGTTGTGGGCTGTAGACACTGGGGGATTGAATTTATGGGATGAATGTACACCATGCACCTTTATACCTATATATGCATGTACAACACTACAATTTGTTGATAAGGTGTCATCATGAACTTCTTATTTATGATTCTGAATTTCAGATTATGCATACTTCTCATACATGGACAGGTTTAAGAGTTACTAAATTCATTGATATACTTCTAAATTGTTTTTCATCTTCAGACTTCAGTAACAGAATTATAGACCAAGGCTGGTTTCAATATTTTCAGTTACGTAATTATATATCCTGACAGGCAACAAGATAACTTTTCACGAGTGCTGGAAATATGACTTTGTGTTTGCAGATTTTTTACATATGTGGTGACTTTGTCGAATTATACAATAATTTTGGGATAATGGAAATACTGAAATCAATCATACACTGAACCTTGGACCTCTAAAATCTCCTAAAGCTATCATTTAAGGCCTTTCTCATTATTATTTTTAAAAAGAGCATTTAAATACTCTTCTTAATAACAATAATAATATTAGATTTATATAACACCCTTCAGGACAATTTAACACCCACTAAGAGTGATTTACAAAGTATGTTACTAACCTTTCCACAACAATCACCCTGTGAAGTGGGTGGGGCTGAGAGAACTCTAGAAGAGCCATGACTGACCCAAGGTCACCCAGCTGGCTTCAAGTGGAGGAGTGGGGAATCAAACCTGATTCTCCAGATTAGAGTCCACCAATCTTAACCACTACACCAAACTGGATTCTTGACTTAATTTTTACAGTTAAAATGTTAAAAGTGGAAAATTGAAAGCCTGCTAAGATTTAATATTAAGAGCTAGATTTAAAAAGTTTGGCAAATCACACAGTTTTTGTAACTGAGTAAAGTAATTCATTTGAAATGTATTTATTTATTTCAAATTTCTATTCCGCCCTCCCCGCAAGCAGGCTAAGGGTGGATAACAACATATTAAAATACAATAAAAATTCATCTACATTAAAACATCATTAAAATAGCAGTGTATTTCTATAAATACACATTTAAAACAGGATGGTAGACAGCCTTCACAGGGAGGGTTAAGATTTTATACACCCCTTTTTTCAGGCTGGTGGAGGCCCAGCCTCAGCCATATGTCTGGCAGAACAACTCTGTCTTACAGGCCCGGCAGAAGGATAGTAGGCCCTGACGGGCCATGATCTCAACAGACAGAGCATTCCACCAGGTGGGAGCCAGGACCAAAAAGGCCCTGGCTCTAGTTGAGGCTAGGCAAGCCTCCTTGGGGCCAGGGACCACCAACAGCTGTTTGTCCCCTGATCGGAGTGTCCTCCGGGGAATATAATGGGAGAGACAGTCCTGTAGATACTCCGGTCCCAGCCCGCACAGGGCCTTATAGGTCAATACCAGAACCTTGAATCTGATCCAGTACTCTACTGGCAACCAATGCAGCTCGCATAAGATCGGTGTTATATGCACCTTATTTGGCACTCTTGTAATAACATGCGCTGCTGCATTTTGTACCAGCTGTAATCTCTGGGTCAGGCTCAAGGGAAGCCCTGTGTAGAGCAAGTTACAGTAATCTAGTTTAGAGATGACCATTGCATCACTGTAGTTAAGTCATGGGTTGACAGGTAAGGGACAAGTTGCCTGGTCTGCCACAGATGGAAAAAAGAGGAACTGACAACCACTGTGACCTGTGCCTCCATTTTCAGGGAGGCATCCAAGATCCCCCCCAGGCTCTTAACCCTCAGAACTGGCACTAATGGTGCCTCATCGAGAGCCGGGATCTGGAGTCCTGAACCTAATCCCCCATGGCTCAAGTACAGGACCTCCGTCTTTGTCGGGTTCAGTTTCAGCCAACTCTGCTTCAACCAACCAGTCACAGCTGCAAAAGCATGTTCCAGGACATCTGGGGCTGAGTCAGGCCGGCTGTCCCTCATCAGATACAACTGGGTGTCATCTGCATATTGATGACACCCAAGTCCGAAACGTCACACCAATTGGGCAAGGGGGCAGATATAGATGTTAAACAATAATGGGGAGAGTATTGCTCCCTGTGGGAACCCACACACTAACGGGTGGCGGGATAACAATTTCTCCCCAAGTGCCATCCTCTGTCCCCAACCATGGAAAAAAGAGACAAGCCAGTGCAAGGCAGTTCCTCGTATCCCCACATCAGCAAGGCGGTGAGTCAAAATATCGTAATCAACTGCATCAAATGCTGCCGACAGATCCAATAATATCAGCAGTGCCAAGCCGCCTCAATCCAGATGTCTACGAAGATCATCTGTGAGAGCGACCAGCAATGTCTGTGTCCCATGTCCTGGACGGAACCTGGACTAGAAGGGGTCTAGGGCTGAGACATCCTTTAGGAAGCCCTGCAGCTGTTCCACCACTGCCTGCTGAATCACCTTTCCCAGAAAAGGGAGGTTCAAAACCGTGTGGTAATTGACCAGATCAGAGGGATCCAGTGATGGTTTCTTTAAAAGAGGCCTCACCACAGCTTCCTTGAATGGCCCAGGAAAACCCCTGGAGCCTGAGGGTAGGTTAACAATGGCCTCCAGCGAGGACCGCAGCCCCTCAGCACTGGCCTGTACCAGCCACGGTGGGCATGGGTTCAAGGACATGTGGTGGGCCTAACTGATCGCAGGGTCCTGTCAATATGATAGACAGTGTAAGCTTACTTGCTTAACAACCTGGCATCTTTTCTTGAGTTCTGGAAGCAAAAGCTGATCAATAAACAAAGAAAATCTTTGTTTTGTAAATTGTTGACTAGAGGAAATAGAATTTGTGTGTGTTAGGGTTGCGAACTCCTAATTGGGAAGTTCTTGGAGATTTGGGGGGTGGGAGCTTGGAGAGGGGAAGGACTTCTGTGGGCTATCACACCATAGAGTTCACCTTCTGAAGCAGCTATTTTCTCCAGAGGAACTCATCTCTGCAGTCTGGAGATCAGTTGTAATTTCGAGAGATTTCCAGGCCCTACTTCGAGGTTGGCAACCTAGTGTGTGTGTAGCAGGAAGGGTTTGTGGGCTCAGCTCTTGAAAGCACTGCCTTCACCTGCATTCAGAAAGCAACTTGCTCCTGAATTCTCACTGCATGGAGAAGCAAAACTTTGGAGTTGTTCTTTGGAGAGGGAAAGGCCATTATCTGCCAAACTCTTGCACATGGCTGCTCTCGCACAAGGCAAATAGCAGGAAGTATTTTGAGGTATAATTGTATGGGCTATCCAATGGTTGTTCCTTTAATGAATACAAAATGACACTGGCATAAGGAACAAATCACTGACCTAGCCAATAAGATTAATCTCAAACTATGAATTAATTTTTGATTTTAACAATGTGTGTAATTTTGGAGGTGGTGGATAGATTGGCAGAGGTGTTTAAGAGGCAGCTGAATGTACCAGTATTCATTCATGCTTGTGTCTCTCTATCCTTTTTCATAATAAAAAGTCTACAAGCCATTCAAACCCAGACAAACAGTGTATTAAATGTTCAGCACTAGTGATTATATCCCTATGCAGGCCATGTGCTGAACTGATGGGTGACTGAGTATCTTTGATTTTATATTGTTTTGTCCATGGAAAATATCTTGTTGCTGGAATGATGTCAGGATGTTTTACATATGTTCTGATAGATATTAATTTCTGCTGTAGCTTCCGTAAAGCTGATTCCTGTAGCAGCTACATATAAACTGTGTTAGCTTTTATACAGGAAATGTAAGATGTTGAACACAATGAATGTTTTATTTCAACTGGCCTTTCAATTAATTGCCCATTCAGAACATTTCATATTAAACCTCCTTGTCAGAACGTTGTAGGTATTCTGCTGAGCTAAATGTATCCCTGCAGATTTGTGCATCTAGAGCAAAACTATTACTAAGCAGAAATACTTTCCATATGGGACTTCTGTAATGTTTGAAGTGGCTCTTCATCCCCTTGTTTATTTTTTAAACATATACCTAGTTTACCCTGAGAACAGATGACTTTGAGTAGAAGTGAACAGAGATCATTTATCAACTTGAACTTTTTATCATTAGTGCCATTGTCCTTGTGTTACTTCTTAATTAGTAAGAGATATGCTAATTGATCAGTTTATAGTGGCCTGTCTTTGTCCTTAGTAAAACAACTTAATGGATGAACAGCTGGAGATGGAACTTTGAATCCCTTGTGAAAAGTTCAACGAAACTGTGCATGTCAGCACAAACCTCTGGACAGTCAATCCAACTTTAAAAATTAGTATTCCATTTAATACCTTACTTAAGTGTCTTCTACTGTCATATCTTCCCACTTTGCCATCTTCCTAGAATTTCTGGAAGTTTGTTGGCAAGGCCTAAAATTATCTGGGCAATAAAGGGCAGCTGGGAAGAATTAAACAAATTGGATGCTAAAATTAAATTTTAATGTGTATCACCAATTATTTCTATTCTTCCAAATTTGGGTTATTAGTTTTTAATAGATTTCTAACATATAAGTAACTTAGCAGCTGTATTAGTTCTATAAAGTCAAAATTTATTTCATATTTATTTTTCTTCTGCTGGAAAGAAAGGCTTAATTTAGAAAGAATGAAGATATGCTAGTGCTGCCAGACATTTGTGAAGTGCTGACAGGCATTTGTGAAGTCCATCAGTCATTAGGACCCCCTCCCCACACATAGGCTAATCATGTATTTCCTGACATGGGGCTCTCCTGAGACCAGAAAGACATGTAAAGCAAAGAATAAGCATACATGATGGGGTCCCTGGAATTTTCCAGACATCTGGTGGGTGCTCCCATCTGTGAATAGGGAAGCAGTCTCTCTTGTGGAAAAAAGATGCACTTGGAAGACAATCTCATCATCCATTTCCCCATTCAGAACCCTGGAGGCATCCAAGATTGGCCATAATCATAGCTTTAATGCATAGAAGAATATACAAGGCATACACCAGGATACAGTACTATCAGCCATCCCAAACTGAATAATTAATCCCACCTGATTTTTTGTCTTTTAAACAGAAGCATTTCTGATTAAGCAGAAGCACCTGTTCCTATAATATTCTTCATAATATTGCTGAATTTTACCTGAATACAAACTATCCAGTAAGTTTCAAACTTTTCTCTGCAGTCCAATTCCAATCCAAGGGAAGTGAAATCTCTAGATAATAGTATTATCCGTCCATTGAATGACAGAGTCCCCTGGTAAACTTGTAGCAGATCACCCCATCTCAATTCCACTGGTAGCAGGTCTCCTTGTAGCAGAATCACCTGACTTACAGCCCCTATGACACTGTACTGGGCCCTCAATAGACACTGCAAGCAGGCCTTGGTCTCCAAATTTTCCTTCTTCAACCTCTGGATCCCCCAATCACTGCCTACGATTACCCCTTACAGCACTGTTGCATGTCCTTCATCTCTCTCCATCAGATCTTCCCAGATTTCTCCTCCTGTCAGGATTAGGCTCATATGCTTTCTATCTCTCATTTGCACCCTTATCAACCCTGTTCTAGAACTCATGTAAGTTAGGTAATAGATTTTGGTTGTGTATTAGTTGTGTGTGTGTGTGTGTGTGTGTGTGAAAGAGAGAGAGAGAGAGATAGAAAGTAGTGCATTGATATTCACTCCATCTCTTGTCTGTTTTAGTCCTGTATTGTATTTTCTAGCAAAGATAAATCTGTACTATTTTCTACCTGCTCTTTGCTGATTTCCCTTTTTTCCTGTTTATAAAACACTGCTGAAGTTGGGACCCTGGTATACATCAGAGGTACATATGTTCTGCTTTACACCCAAGGGAGATGCTCCAATGTTAAGGGACCTATATGTTTACCCTACTTGGGTAACATCTGCCCTCAACCCTTAAGAGCTTTGGAATGTGGAATGTGAGGATAGAAGCATCAATCAATATTGTGACATCATGTCCAGGTTTTATCCAAAAGTGGTATCGTGATGCCCTAGAATTCCTAGAGTATTGTGATGTCACTTTCAAATTTTATCAACCTTTCTCCTCCCCACCCCCATTTCCCCCTGCCATGCTATTGAATGGGTATGGGGGCACAGGAGTATTGGCAGAAGGAGTCCTACCACAAGCAGGGAAGTGGTAACTAGGGGTGTGCAAGCCAAAAATTTTCGGCTATAGCCGAAAGTAGAAAGCCGAAAGAAGATTCTCTATCGTTCAAGCCGAAAGCCGAAACAAGAATCTCTTTCGGCTTTCGACTTTCGGGATTCTTTCGGCATTATTTCGGCATTCTTTCGGCTTTTTTCTATGGGAAAATGCCTCCGTCTTCCAGGACGCCTGGAGGAGGCATTTTCCCACCACATAAGCCCAAAATTGGTGGGGACCTTCCTCTAACCCTTCTCTAACAACCACCCAAGTTTCAGACAGATTGGACTTTGGGGGGCCATGTTATGGCCCCCCAAAGCAGGTCCCCCCATCCTCCCATAAGAAAGTGAAGGAGCAGCATATTGTTAGCATGCTGCTGCTGATCTTTCTTCATTATTTCCTATGGGGAAAAAATGAAGAGGCAGGCTTCCTTTGCCAGGGGTGGCATTTTGCATGCAAAATGCCCCCCAGCCCTCAGGGGCCCTTCTCCCACCCCTCCTCCCACCCCCCACCAAGGCTCAGCCTGCTCCCACTTGGGGGGGCCATTTCATGGCCTCCCCAAGTAGGTGCTCTGCTCTCATCTCTACCACTGACAGCTGGGGGAGGCTTGTGTTGCCAGGGGTGGCATTTTGCATGCAAAATGCCCCCCAACCCTCTGGGGCCCTTCTCCCATCCCTCCTCCCACCCCCCACCAAGGCTCAGCCTGCTCCCACTTGGGGGGCATTTCATGGCCTCCCCAAGTAGGTGCTCTGCTCTCATCTCTACCACTGACAGCTGGGGGAGGCTTGTGTTGCCAGGGGTGGCATTTTGCATGCAAAATGCCCCCCAGCCCTCTGGGGCCCTTCTCCCACCCTTCCTCCCACCCCCCACCAAGGCTCAGACTGCTCCCACTTGGGGGGGGCCATTTCATGGCATCCCCAAGTAGGTCCTCTCAGCCCCTAAAGTCCACCCCTTACAGCCCCACACAAACCCAATTCCCCCCCAGCTGCCACACACAGACCCAAATCCCCACATTAGCCCCTCACAGACCCAAATCCACCCCCACCTGCCCCACACCCATAACCCCAGGAACAGGCTGGCAAAGGCCAGCCCTCTCCCTTTGTTCCCTATGCTGGGAACTTCTAAACTCTCTTTCCCTGGGCAATTCTGCACAGCCCAGGGGTGCCACAATGGTGGGCACACTTCTGAGTGCCAGCTGGTCCCTGTGAAAGAGCACCTGAACCACAGACACCCTCCCTCAAATTCCCCCAACACCTACAGAGATGGCTGGCCAGCCAGCCCCATTGTTCCCTATGATGGGAACCAACTGCACAACAAAGAATAAAACAAGAACAACACAAAATAAAGTTTTAAAAAAATTATTTTCTCCCTTCCAAAGTACAAGTAGGCAAAGCATTATGACACATTACACCAGCAGTCCCCCACACAGAAAAATTAAAACAAAACTCACTTAACATCAGAGAATCACAAAGCATGATTCCTGTCAAAAACACTTTATTTCTTGAACAGCTTTAGGTTACACAGCAGGGGGGAACACCAAAGGGCATGGCAGCACTATCTTACACAAAAATAACACAACTCACTTAACATCAGAGAATCACAAAGCATGATTCCTGTCAAAAACACTTTATTTCTTGAACAGCTTTAGGTTACACAGCAGGGGGGAACACCAAAGGGCATGGCAGCACTATCTTACACAAAAATAACACAACTCACTTAACATCAGAGAATCACAAAACACAATTCCTGTCAAAAACACTTTATTTCTTGAACAGCTTTAGGTTACACAGCAGGGGGGAACACCAAAGGGCATGGCAGCACTATCTTACACAAAAATAACACAACTCACTTAACATCAGAGAATCACAAAAACACAATTCCTGGCAAAAACACTTTATTTCTTGAAATAAAGTGCAATCTGTCTGAAACTTGGGTGGTTGTTAGAGAAGGGTTAGAGGAAGGTCCCCACCAATTTTGGGCTTATTCGGTGGGAAAATGCCTCCTCCAGGCGTTCTGGAAGACGGAGGCATTTTCCCATAGAAAAGCCGAAAGAAAGCCGAAAGAATCCCGAAACGTTTCGGCTTTTTTCTTTCGGCTACCCGAAACGTTTCGGCATTCCCCGAAACGTTTCAGCATTCCCCGAAAGAAGCCGAAACACTTTTGTTTCGGCATTCTTTCGGCATTCTGAATGCCGAAATGCACATCCCTAGTGGTAACCCTGTGATAAACCTCACATCCTCCTGAACACTCAATAACAACACAAATGGCTATACTGACTTCTGAGGTAAGGAAAGAACACTTTATACCTACCCCAAGATAAACTGTTATCTAGACAGTGAGGATACAAGGAAAGGAGAAATATTTCTACCAAATGAGTAAAAGATATGGAAGGTACCTATTTAAGTCTAGATGATGATTTCAGTTTCTGATACCCAGATCACATCAGAACCCTACGGAGGATTTATTTTATTTTTTTATTTTGTTTATTTAGTTAGTGCTCATGGAAGTTTACCGTATACATATAAAAACACTATTAAAATAATATAAATATAAACATTAAAATCAGTAGTACAACATTAAAACAGGAATATAAACATTAAAAACCAATAATACAATAGAATACAAATTAAAACCCATACATATAAGAGAACAACACCATCACTAAATCCTACTCAAGCCCATTGTCTATAATAAATAACTCAAATGAAGTTAAGCCAATAAAATTATTTGAATCAGCTGACAAATGCCAGACAAAACAACTCTGCTTTGCAGGCCCTCTGGAATTTCACCAAACACCAGAGGAAGTGAGTCTCCTCTGTTAATGCATTCCAGAGGGAGGGAGCCACAACCATAAAAGCTCTCTTTCTAGTCAAAAAGAGTTGAACAGCCCTTGGGCCAGAAACCATTAACAGGTCCTGAGTTGAGGAGCATAGGGTATGTGGGGGTTATACCAGTAGAGGAGTACCTGTAGGGTCTTAGACAATTAAGGACTTTAAAGACTAAAAACAACACCTTGAATTTGATTCAGAAGACAATTGGAAGGCAGTGCAGTTGCTTCAAAATCAAAGTAATATGTGTTGACCATGGTGTACCAGTTAACAGACTGGCAGCTGCATTCTGTACTAATTGAAGTCTCTGAAACACCTTCAAGGGTAGCCCTAAAAGTGAGTTACAGTAGTCTAGATGCGAGGTGACTGTAGCATGAATTGCTGTGGCAAGGTCAGACAGATACAAATATAAAGATAACTAGCGAGTTCAGCGAAGATGGTAGAATGCTGACCTCACCACCATGGACACTTGCTTGTCTATGGAAAGTATGGAATTCAGAGTCGAACTACATGAGACGAATTACACAAGACAGAGCGGGCGTCAAGAATTGTGTTGTATCCTACCTGCCCATGTCCTGCAGTCCCATGATGAGCACTTCCCACTCTGGGAATGCATCAATAAACCTCTGCTCGATGTGTAGTCGCAACGGTGAGTGTATGTGGACCCCATCAGTAAGTTGGTATTGTAGAGTGGCCATTTTCAGTGGTCTTCCACTTCCCACTTTCCCTTCACTCTACTGTGTTATCAAAATAACAATTAGATGGCGCTCTCATCTATGTGACGGTATTGTATGTTTTGGGATAGGAGGACGGCCACTCTACTCCTTCCCAACTGCCCGTTCTGTAGCTGCCCACCTCTGTTTTCAGCAATTTGCAAATACATTTCACACAAGTTGTGGTCTGCTTCCTGTTTGGATTGATCCAGAAGAGCATCTAGTTTAAAACCTTCAGAACAGATTAAGCATGCACTAACTGGAGATGCATGATGGGATATGACTCCCGCGTCTTGGAGGAATGCTGAAGAAACCCGTGCCAACTTGCACATGGGATCAAGTACAGTCTTGCCGCACTGGCTAGTGTACAGGAAAGCAACGGGGAGACACGTGTAAGTTCACTCACATGTCATTTGCATGTGATTTGAGCCCAAATCAGTGTAGTTCAGCTCTCAGCAACCCTCCCAAACTCCAGACAGAGTCCTGTGTTCTGTGAATATTTGGTGCCATTATCTTTATAAACAAGACTGCCCTGGAGCCTTGTATACATTTCCAATTGAAAATAATTGCCTTGAACTCCAGAACCTGAAACACGCATGGATTTGAATCGGAACCACTAACATCCTACCCAGAAATAAGCAATCGTGGTAAAAATTCTCCCCGTGAAGTCTGGATCTGAAATTATAACAAAATTTTTGCTACAAAAGTTTATGCTACAATAAAGTTGGTTAGTCTTAAATGTGCTACTGGATTCTTTGCTATGTAACAAAATTTTTGTCAGTGTACACTCCTAGTATGGAGTTTCTAATAAAGAGTTGGGCATTCATGCTTTTATCTACATTCTGAGTGATGTTTCATTGAGCAAAGTAGACAATAATAGGGGATACTTCTAGGGAAATAGTGTCTTATTGTATTTCGCTGGCCCAAATGTATGTCTATGCTCCATTCTAGCATATGAATTTGTATAAGTTGGTGTGTTCTAGTATAAGAGGATTTCATATATATGACGTGTGTGTGTATTTCATCTTTTTAGGAGCTGCAAAGTCAAATAATCCTAATTTTGATGAATAAAATGAATGGTGTAGCTCACAGAAGAATTAAACTATTTAGATATTTCCTTTGTTTTGCTCTTTTCAGCTGCAGAGTTTTGTGTTCAATAAAACTGTGCTTAGATCATTGTTTATATTCTATTAGTGCAGCTATAAAAAATCTGTTTGGTATGAGCTCTTAATGCTATTCCCATAAGGTTGGGCTCAAATCTTATAAATAACATTAATTAAAATTGTAAAACTGAGTTGTTAATGTTATGCCATTTTGTTATTTAAAATAATATAATTTGAAAGTCTACTCTAAATGTGATCATAGACAGGTGAATATAATTAATTGTAGCAAAAATGTTATTTCAGGCTGGCTGCTTATAGTATATAACAACTAGCTTGTAATGTGTGGGGCTTACATGATTTCTTAAATGATAGATTTTTTTTAAGGGTATATTTGAAAGCATAATATATGCTACTGTGCTAGATAGTTTAAAACAGCATGCATTCCGTTTGTAATACCTTTAAAATGACTGGAAATTACTTTTGAAGTATGCTTAATGTTCACTTTTGACATGAGTGAAAGATGCCTTTCATAATGTCATCACCATTTGTCAATGAGGTACAGCAAGATTACAATAACAGAAAGCACTGGTAACTTCTATGTCTCTTCCTAAAGTATTTATTTTGAGCCTTTAAAAAGCAAAAAAACAAACAAATTACAAATCATTGTGAGATCAGGGTGATGATCAGGATTAACTGTACCACATTGATTTTATTGCAGTTTAGAGTAGCATCTGCTCTGATTATGAGCAAAGTTTTAAATCATTGCAAATATGAAGAGTGATAATAAAACATAACGTTTGTCTCCAGAATTGCAATCCTTTGTCGCACTGCAGGAAACCATCCACAATTTTTCTTTGTTCAGAAGAAGTTAGGGGCAATTAAAATTCAAATAGAAGCATGTATTAAACAAGATGGCACACCTAGCTGCATGTGAAACATGCTTAGGCTGGGTGCCACTTTTTGCCTCACTGAACAGAGGGAGAGACAGCCTTGCATTCCTGGGCATCCAGGCTTTGGGAGGTGGGGCCTGACCCTATAAAGGGCGGCTCCGCCTCTGTAGGGCTCAGTCAGCTTTGAAAGCTTGGTCCACCCACCGCACCCTATGGCAGTACAGGATTAGCTGGTTGCTGGTTACCAGGGCCAGGTAGGAATTTTTTCTCCTTTTCCCAAATTGGCAGAGGGAAGAGGTGTTTTTCACCTACCATGTACTGTCTTGTAGGAGCGGTATTTGGAGTGGTGGAACTGTAATCTAGGTCCCTGGCAGGTTAGATTTGGGTAGACAGAGCAGGCTGGTGAGCACCTGGTGACACCTCCCCATTGGTGGGGAATAGGGGTCTGTCAGGGATTGGCTGGTGGGCTGTACAGCTGCCAGGTGAGAGGGCAGACTGCCTGTGGGACCCCTGTACAAGTCCTTCCCTCAGGCTTCACGGCTGGGGTGTATGGAGCTTTAAGGGGGGAACTATTCGCCTGGCCAGCCGGGTTACAAACATTCACATGGATGGTTCACACCTGGGGCAGGGGTGACTCACCCAGACAGGTCGGGGATGAGGTCTGGGGTGATCCCTTGGTCCTGAACTGTACCGCTAGTGATGCCCTTGTCATTATTAAGTTTAATGTTCGTCAATAAATGGCCCAAATTTATACTTAAGCCTTGTGTCTGTCTCTTCATTCTGAATGGGCGGGGGGGGGGGGCAAAAGTGCCTAACAAAACAAGCTGTCCCTGTAACATTCCAGGATGCGATCTTTGTCCATTGCTTTTACACAACCAGAGTGTAACATTTTGCAGTTATAAGATAGAAGAAGAAAATACTGTGACACAGTAAGGGAGGCTAAGCTGGTCACATTATTTTGATCTTTATTTGCATTTCAGATTTACTACATTTGTGCCTCACCCTTTTGCGAAGCAGCCAATTGTGCAACCCTAAGTAGAGTGAAACTCTTCTAAAATAATTGACTTGACTTCAGAGGGCTTAGAAGGGTGTAACTCTGTTTAGGATTGCACAGCAAACCATGTATATCAGAGATTATAACCACCTAGTAAAGAGTCCAGTAGCACCTTTAAGACTAACCAACTTTACTGTAGCATAAGCTTTTGAGAACCACAGTTCTCTTCGTCAGATGCATGATGAAGAGAACTGTGGTTATCGAAAGCTTATGCTACAGTAAGGTTGGTTAGTCTTAAAGGTGCTACTGGACTCTGTTCTATTTTTCTACTACAGACTAACGTGGCTAACTCCTCTGGATCTAAAACCACCTGGTGAGCTTTGAAGTGGAGTCATGCATTTGAACCAGGATCCTCCATACTCAAGACCACTGCTTTAATCAGTGATTGTCACTGTCACCACTGAAACTGATAGCCCATTATTGATGGCATTGTTGCTGTCATGTTGGTGGCCATAATATTCTGATTTAACCAGCAGATGATGACATGGATATATTTTTTTAATGATAATTAGTAGAAGATGAACTCAGGTGTTTAAAGGTGAAAATAATGTGGGCTCTGAATGTCAAAGGAATGCTTTACTATTTGCGACATTTCATACATGACCATTTAATAATGGCAGTGTTCTGGCAATGCCTGAGAAACAGATCCTATCAATAAACTTTTATGATATATGATGACTTGGGTAATGCTAGCCTTCTCTGTATTGTTCCAGTTTTAATATATGTGCTGCCAACATGACACCTTTCTATTCTTTGGCTCAATCATCAACCAAAAGGGAGACTGCAATGAAGAAATCAGAAGAGGCACCTTAAGCCATGTGACATACACTTGACAGACTTCCAGGGTCGTTGGGTTCTGGTGGTGGGCATTGGCAAATTTGAAGTTAAGTTTTAAAGACTTTTGTGGCCCCCTCTGCCTGATCATCATCGAGGCACACCACATAAGTTTGCTGGAGCTTGATTGGTTTGTAGCATTGGGAATCCACATCTCTAGCATCCAACAAATCAGCCAATTGAACACTGAGGCCATCTGTTCTGAATTTCTATCCCTATTCGATGGCTCCCTGGGATGTTACACTGGACCACCGGTATCCTTTGACCTAGACCCTACAGTACTGCCAATCCGTTTGAAAGCTCGACGTGTTCCCTTCACTCTCAATCCATGAATTGACAAGGAGCTAGACCGGCTGGTCACACAAGGGGTCCTTGAACCAGTGTCACATGCCCATTGGGAGACTCTCATTGTCATGCCCATCAAGGCCAACAGGACAGTAAGTTTCTGCGCAGGCTGTAAGTGTACCCTTAACAAGGCACTGCAACAGCATGCTTATTTGGTGCTGGTAGTGAGTCACCTCCTGGTATCGCTAGCAGGGGGCAAGATCTTTGCAAAGATTAACCTGGCACAAGCATACCAGCAGCTTCCAGTAGAAGACACCACTGCGGAAGCGGATTCATGATTGACGCCAATGGCATCCACCCTACAGCCAGCAAGGTGAAGGTCATTCGCAGTGCACCTACACCTCATTCCAAGAAAGAACTCCAAGCATTTCTCATGCTCCTGATTTTCTACCACTCTTTCTTGCCTCACAAAGCATCACTAGCCAAGCCACTGCATAGACTACTTGAGAAGAAAATGCCCTGGGTCTGGGGTCGGAAGCACAACCAGGCATTCTCCGCAGTTAAGGACCTCATTTCATCAGACAGCATACTCACCCATTAGGATGAACTCAAGCAGCTCATGCTCACCTGCAGTGCCCACCTTACGGAATTGAATGCCTGATGGATGGGAGGCCCCTATCGCGTACTTTTCCAGGACCTTATCACAGGCAGAACAGAACTATGCTCAGATTGACGAAGAGGCTCTTGTTCTGGTTGCTGGTGTTAAAAAGTTCCACGACTATGTCTATGGATGGCGCTTCAAGAACACCACAGACCACAAGCCACCACAGACCACAAGGCCTTTTTGCACCTGACCGACAGACCCTGCAGGTCATGTCTCCAAGAATGCTGTGCTGTCAGTTTTCCTATCTGCCTATGATAACGAACTTTTCTATCATCAGGCGAAAGCCTTGGGACACACCAATGCCCTTAGTCGCCTGCCACTGCAGGGTCCAACCACAAACCATGCTCCTGCTCATGAGGTCATGCAGATGGAATACCTGCCCCAACCACAGGTGCCACAGGCCCCTGTGCACCCATGGGAGACAACATACACACCGTGATCACGGATCCAAATTGATTTCGCTGGGCCTTTCCAGGGGCAAGTTTTTCTCATCATAGTGGACTCCTTTTTCTAAGTGGCCGGAAGTAATCCCTGTATCGACCATGATGTATGTGGTGTTCATCCATTCATTTAGGCATCTATTTGTGACCCATGACCTGCCAGGCACTATAGTCTCAGACAACGGTGCACAATTCACCTCCCAGGAATTCCAGAGATTCCTCAAGAACAATGCCATCTGGCACATCACGTCAATGCTCTTCCACCCATCAATGAATGGAATGGCAGAAAGAGTGGTGAGGGCCACTAAAGACTCACTCTGCAGATTAGGCCAAGGTGATTTGAGCCAGCGGTTGGCCAACTACTTATTGTGGCACCACATCACCCTGCATTCCACCATGGGACAGAGCCCAGTGAAGCTCTTGATGGGATGACGGCTAACGACCCTATTCAATCAGCTCAACCCAGACTTAGATCCAGATGCCAGGAGGGAGATGGAGGTTTCAGGATAACTCGGGAGGTTCCAGCAGGGCAACCTAGTTTACGCCAGAAACTATGGGGAAGGGCCAACCTGCGTTCTGGCTTCAGTGCTCAGAGCAACGGGGCTAATCTCCTATGAGGTGGCCGATGCCACCAGCAGAATACTCCGGAGACACACCAATCAGTTATGGCAGTGCTGGCCAGAGCGGGCGCTGACACAAGGGCTGAATCGGCAGTGACGACTGAACAGAGTGGAGGTAGTACAATGGCACAAAGCTGTTCAGCAATTCAGTCGAGTCCGGAGAACTCCTCCACTTCTCCTAGTGGGGCAAAGACCATTGTCAATGCTGAGCCACCTTTCCGAGGACCATCTATATCAGAAGGGTTGCATAGGTCTCAACAGGCTCGCCATCCCCCAGCTTATCTTAGTGACTTTGTCTGCAATGGGGTAGCCCGAACTTAGGGGGATGGGTGTTATGTATTGCTTGACTAGAATGAAGGCTCCTGAAGCCTACAAAGCTATTGGTGCTTGGGTGCCGGCACAGCCAATCAGAACTGTTGCCCTGTAGCCAAGCCAATCATTGTGCTAAAAAGTAGATACTTGTATATAGTTCATGCAAACGAAGGATTCTAGCTTCTTACATTGTATTGGTTGTTGTACAAGTGGGTGTGGTTTCTACAAGTATAAATTGGTTACTGAGGCTTCAGTCTGTCTGCTTCCAGTTTTCAATAAAGATGTTTATCATAATAAAGAGCTGTTAATCTCAATATACAATAATTGCTGTTGCCTTTTTTGATCAAAAATGATGGTTCATTTTTATAGAGACCTAACGTTCTAAACTACAGAGTTGGGGTTGTCTTTACTGCTAGTGCCCCCACCATGGTACCTGAGACTGATCATTTTGATCTTCTGCTGTCTGCACTTTATGGGTTTAGTATTGCCTTTGAGATATATATTGATGACTATGTAAATTTGTATTTATTGATTGGTTTTATCTGTTTTAATATGTATTTTAAATCTGTATTTAACTGTTCATTGTGAGCTGCCCTGAGCCTGCATGCAGGGAGGGCAGAATATAAATCTAATAATAGACATAAGCATAAACTGTATTCACATGATCTTTGAAAAGCCAGCCAGTGAAAAGAGGGATCTGAAGGAAACAAGCACACTATGGGCCTTTAAAAAGCTAATCAATGACTGTGTCAACTATGACCCACAAATACCTGTTTGTCAAGTTCTGGCATTGGTAGTGATATTTTGGTTCTATTTTTGCAATGACTTTCATTGAAGGTTTCAAAATAGCTTTGTTGTTTTTAATCTACAGTTATAACACAATTGCTGACAGTCTTACAAATCTGGGGTGTCATCATGTATTTCCTCTTGCTGCAAAATAGCCAAGCTTGTCAGGAAAGATTGCAATTTTAGCTTGCTTCCACTGTGGTACTTCATTAGTTGTTGTTGATAAAATTGTCATAATTAGCCTTAGCATATGCCAGAATAGTTTAAGGCTCATCCCAGGCATCTATGCACACATATCTGCAGATTGTGATGTACGGAATTATCTGGAGTAGTTCATACTATAAATAAGATAACTTTTGAAATATTTGGTTAAAAAAAAGGTAAACGTCCATGGGAGTTGTAGGAGAATAGTAATCTGATGACAGAGGAAGCTATAAAACCAGACTTTCTAAAAGCAATTTAAAATATTGCAGAGCAGGGTCATAAGAGTTAATTTTTTAACTGTATTGCCTTGGGCTGTAACCCTGTCTAAATTTATGAATGGATATATCCCATTTGCCTCCCCCCATCAGAATAAAGAGGCAGACACAAGGCTTGGGTACTAATGGGTAAAGTGGTTCCCCCCTTTAAAGCCCCTTAAAGCTCCAACTGCTCAAGCTGTGAAGCCTGAGGGAGGACTGGCTTGTCCAGGGGATCCTCACTAGGCAGTTTGTCCTTGCAACTGAGCCATGAAGCAGCCAGCTGCTCCTGACAGACCCCAATTCCCCACCAATGGGAATATGTCAAGGGTGCTCACTGGCCCGCTGACTCTTCCCAAACTCTGTCTTGCCACTAACAACCTATTCACAGCTCCACCTTGAGCCAGTTACCATGTCCCATGTACACAGTACAAGGTAGGCAAAAAAATCCTCTCCCCAACAGCCAACGGGGGAAAGGGGAACAATTCCTACTTGGCCCTGGCAACCAGTGAAACGTGCACTGCTATAGAGTGGATGGGTGGTCTGAGCAAGAGGTGATCACTGAAATGCCAGGGGGCTGCCTTTTAAGGGATTCAGCTCTGTCCCACCTCTTGAGTGAGGTATGCCTGCCGCTTTCCCCTTCTGGGGTAGCAAAAGCAGCCCCCAGCCCTAGCAGCTGGTTCTGTGGGCCAGGAAGTGCCAGATCATTTCAACTGGACTTTCCCACACATGTTCTGTAAGTAGGAAGAAAGTGGTTTTTATTTATTTTTGAGAGAGGTGGCAATGGCATGTTGGAACATCACACAAGTAAAAAAGATAGGAACTGAGAAAATACTGGGAATAAGATAGGAACTGGAAAATTACTGAAAACAGATTTAAGGGAGAAAATTTCCCCTAATAAGTTGCGTGAAAAGGAAATGAGGGGTAAAGAAACTATTGTGGAAGGTATCTTGGAAGACCGACAAAAAAATAAGACAAAAACATGCAAAAGAGATTGATGATTGTAAAGAAAGGTGGGAGGAAGGCAGCAGAAGAATAGGTGGGTGTGAAAGAGTCAGGTCAAGGTGAATTGAATCTGAAACAGGTCAGTGAATCAAACTTCATCTAAATGTACTTACTTTGAGCATCCTCAAACTTACATTAGAGGTGGGCGTAAGAGCCAAAGAATGAATTAGAAATTGCTCCTTCAGAATTAAATAGAAGATCAAAGGGCATTACATTGTGATAACAACTATGAATTGTATCTGTCTAGATAATTAAAGCAGCAATGAATGAAAAGCTAGCACTGAAAAATGGAATAGATTAAATTGCAATTTGAGCACCTTTCTGTACAGGGAACTGGTAGAACATCCCAGACTTTTTCTAAGCTCTTCTAAAATCTCATCAATGGTAAAAACCATTACTACTTATATTTCCTGACACAAGCACCTCACTCTTGGATTTCTATTCTTCTAGATAAGTGGTGTCCATAATCAAGTCATTTTTTTCCCTAGTGATGCATGTTTTCTGGGCATTTACAATCTCAGAAGGTATTTGTAAATAACCTGAATTATACGATCAGTGAAGATTAGGCAAAATAAGAGCATGTTTCCTTATTTTGCATACTTTATTGTGCTTTGATTAATCATGGGGAGTGGCTCATGGGGAGCACAGGATAGTGAATAACCTTTCTTTGACTTCTAGAACTCAGCTGGAGTTCCTGTAAGAAATTTCTTTCCCTAATGGTCCTCAACTGAAAAAGTCCACTGAAATGTATAACATATTCTTTATAACTGTATATTCAAGTATGTTTGCATGAAGAAATGAGACCATAGTCTTCTGGAGACCAACAGAGTTTGCTTACAAGCATCTTTTGGCTCTCCCTTGGGTAGCCAGATGGGGTTAGTCCACAACATCCAATAATTTCTTGTTACACATTTGGCTCAAACAGACAGGTGTAATGGTACCCCTGGTAAACTAGATCATAAATAAGTATTTCTTCATATAGCAAAGTTATGTAATAGTTTGAAACAACAGTAGGCAAAAAGTGTTATTGAAGAAATTTTGGGTTATGTATATATTAGTGGTTAATTTGTTGGTTCTTGATTTTATTAGTTATTATTTTGCATTGTAATAATGTATTCTGCTCATAGTTGTACAGCAGTGACTCATGAATGGAAAGCCATCAGAATTTCTGGGGTCATGTGTAGCATCATGCAACTATTAAGGGGCTAGTGGAATTAGCAATGGCAAGTGATATCATCACCCTACATTTGCACCAGGTTTCATAAGCCACTCAGTAGCTTTGTGCCTGCACAGTGCTGCAACCATGGCCATGGCGGCTCCATTGCCATCTCCCAGTGCCCACCAGTAAGGGAGGCAGCTTACCTTCCCTTTCAGCAGCACTCAGTGATGACAGCTGGGACGTTTGCTGTATAAGTGCCACTGTGGCTGACATTTAAAATGAATGAAAATTTTAATTTATGGCACTTCCCCATAACAAGATTTTCAAAGCAATGTACAGGAATAAAAATAACTTCAAACCCCAACAAAATCAAGCATCCCTACAAATCAATGCAGTAGTCAACACAGTTAATTTAATCAATACAAGCATCAAAGGTTTCCCCCCCCTCTCCCCCCAAAACCTTCCCTTTGGCAACAGAAAATAAATGGCACACTGCATAATACAGCAAGATTCAAATAAATGTAATAAAACCCCAACCAACTGGACAAGAAAGCAGAGCCAGCTTTACCTAGATCCTAAAACTTCACAAAAATTAACAAAAAAGGTAAACCAAGGCACATACAGCAAGGCTTTAGGTACTTCTCCTATACTCCTCCTATAATGTAGTACATTCCATGACCCTAACTAGTAGTGGTAATGTTAATGTGATAATGGTTCCTATGGTCCGTAATGATCCCTTCCATTACCACCACAATATTTATACTGTTTCCACAAGCCTCCTTTTATAAACTAAACTGCCCATGTTCGTTTATTATCTTCATCATCGTCATCGTCATCATCATCATAGTCTGCCTTCCTCACTGAGATCCAAGACAGATTACACAGTGCAAATGAAATACAATATAATCAACAGCTAGAATGTTCACTGAACGAAGTACAATAATGAACAACAGTTAGGATGTTCAATGAAACAGATACAATAGGGTATGGTAGCAGAAAATTTGATAACAAGCATAAAGCAGAGCACAGAGATGAATCTTTTTGAAAAAAAACAACGAATTTACATGACATGCTTAGCAATGCAGAATCTCTCTAGTAGGTGCATAATCTACATCAGCAGATGATACCCAATAGCACAGTGTATAGTCCCTGTCCCTATCAAGTCATCTCCCTGAGCTGTTTCTTAGGACCTTGACCTATAACCTGGGTAGAAAGCCCTCCTGAATAATTCCGTTTTGTACAGTTTTCAGAAAACCTAGAGAGTCTCTAAACAATTAAAAACAAAAAGCCTAGAAAGTCTCAATATTACAGTGTCATAAATCCAGGTGGGCCAAATTGGCCATGTCAAGGTAGAGGGCCGTTTTCCAGGCTAGTCTGCGTTGTGAGAAGGCCTTTTTTACAGCTGCAAGAGAAGCATTTTCTTGCTTCTCTAGCACCAGTGCTGGGTCTAGTATAACCCCTAGGCTCTTAACTGAGTTGGCAAGGTCAACTAAGCCCCATCAAAGGCTAGAAGAACAATGTCCTTCAAGATCTCTACTTTATCAACCAGCATCACTTCCATCTTGTCTGGGTTCAATTTCAATTTGTTTGCTTTCCATCAGTTGACAACAGCTGTCAAGCAATGACTTTACTGCATCACCAGGAGATTTGGGTAATGAGATATAGAACTGGGTATCATCTGCATATTGACGGAATCCAATTCCATATCTATGAATGAGGTTTCCTAAAGACTTTACATATTGTTTGAATAATATGGGAGATAAGATCACACCTTGCGAAACCCCACAAGATAATTCTCACACTGAGGATAGCTGGTCTACAATAGGAACCCTTTGAGTCCATCCCATGAGGAACAATTTAAGGAAGGTCTCTATCCCAGGTACTTTTCTCACTCAGGTTTTAAAGCGTGTCTGTACCTGTTCTGCATCCCATGTTTTCAAGGGTTTCACATTTGCAAGCTGGTCATAGGATGTGGTGCCACTCTTTTCCCCCATTACCCCGATTTTTCTCCCTGCTGATATAGCCCAATGTTAATTTTTAATCAGCTGCCCAGTCGGGGCAGACACGATTAATGCCAATGTGAACATTTTGCAGCACTCCTCCCCCTCTTCTTTTCCCTAGTTGCTGATTGGATTGTGTGAAATTAACCACATCCACATAACTCAGCTCTCTGAACTCCTCTTTTCCGTCATTTTTTTGGCTGCACGTACAGTCTCTCTTACTTTATTACTCTGACATATACTTTTCCTTTGGGTGGAACCTGTAAGGGAGGAGGGGTTGTTTCAATTTAATTCTTCTTTCTCCACTTTATGTGCTATCCCTGCGCCCCGGTGCGTTTCATGTGAGTGCTGCCTGTTTAGGTTGGGTTGTTTTCCTCCCTTTCTCCTCAGCCTGGATCCATTTCCTTTTCTCTCCCTCCCTCAAGAGCATCTCTCAAAATGCTGTCAGTCAGAGTGGCGGGGCTTCTCTTTCATCTCCCCCCCTCCACCCTTTCAAGCCAGCAAGCGAGAGCATGAGGTGGGGGCAGAGGAGTGGGAGGCGGGGATGTTAAAGTTACATTACTGGTGTGATGGAGAGCGGAAGAGAGAGAGGCGTACACACACACACAGAGGCTCTCCACTGGCTCTCCACTTCACGCAGCCAACTTGCTAAGCTCAGCCAAATTGTGCTGGGTTCAAGAGCTGCTGCAGCCTCTCCTCTTTGGAGTGTGCATGCGCAATCCCCACGCAATAGAGAATTTCCACACAAGACAGAATTTCGCAGCCCCTCAGAAAGCATGCCAAGCCCCGGCTCAGCATGTCTCAGCAGAGCCAGAGGTGGGTATGAGTCCACTCCCCCTCACACCATGCCCAACCTCTGGGGAGGCAAGTCCTGCCTTACCCTGGGAAGAGTGCAGTGGGAATGGGTGGTTGAAGGGGCGGCATGGGGGGGGGGAGGCTTGTCTGTCCGAAGATGTAATGCAGGGTCATTAATAGACATGGGCACGAACCAAAAAATTTACAGAACCAGAGGATCATGGTTCGGCGCAGACCACGATCCCGAATTCCCGAACAGCAACGACTATCTCCCATTCCCGAACCCGGATAGTGGATTGTGGAGGCAAAAGCGGAGGGGCGCCCCGCTGTTCCCAGTGATACAGGGACGGTGGGTGATGCCGGCGGCATCTGTGTTTGTGTTTGGCCATCTGTGTTTGGCCGTCAGAGCTGCCTATCGGGGTTCACAGGGATGAAATTGGAGTGCCCATGGCTACAAAACACCCCCTTCCCCCTCCCCTGGGTGTCATCTCCCAACTTGTGACTGCTTTGCTGCTCTGTGGTTGGAAGGAAGCCCTGCTGATCAAGGTTAGCTGGGCTTCCATTCAGGTTTCCAGGGCGACAGAAGGAGTGCAGACAGAGTTCAGGCATTCCCCTGGCTCCGTTGCCAGGGGAATTGATTGCTGGCACCTGACTGTCTGGCTTCTCGAACCGCGGCCAAACGCACTGAACCAGGCCTCAAGTCAAGCTGGGCTTCCATTTGGGTTTCCAGGGCAACAGAAGAAGGGCAAACAGAGCTCAGGCATTCCCCTGGGTCCATTGCCAGGGGAATAGATTGCTGGCGCCTGAGTGTCTGGATTCCCGAATCGAGCCCAAATGCCATGATCCAGGCCTCTCCCAACCGCTGGATCGTTGGCTGTGGATGATCACGATCCGCCGGGTCACGATCGCGCGATTGCCATTTTTGTGGAGTTTTGACGTTCATAATGAGGATCGTGCCCATCTCTAGTCATTACCATGCATGCTCAAAGTTTTTTTTTTAAAAAGCTGACGTTCACTGCGATGCCCCAAAAGTCTGAAACTGAACAGAGGCTTCCAGGCAGAATCACGAGAGGCCGAATCGAAACTGCTGGGAAGTGTGAAAAGATCAGTACCAAGCCGACACCACTGTGGTTGCTAAACAATGGCACTTTAAACTGTGAGTGCGAAATCCACCCTCGTCTTCCATTTTAGTTACTTAATTTTTATGATATTTCTCCCAGCACATATATCAATGTTCTCAATGTTTTTGCTTAATACTGCTTCTTATATAGTGTGGGATGCATTTTTGTCTAAGATGGTAATCAATTAATATATATTCCATGAATGATTTTATTAATTTTGAACAATAGCATACAATATTAGCCACTTCTCAGACACAAAAATGAGCCTTCATGTTGGATAAAGCAATGTGTGTCTTGGATCTTATTGTATGGAAAATGTAAGGCACAGGAACAGCTTAACCTCAACTGATTTTAATGGAGCTGCATGGTTCCAGTTGATGAAATGCAGTTGATGGAATGTAAGTAGAGAGAGATGGGTTGCTAACTAGAGTTTTAAAAGAAGTTCAGTCTGAAATAATAAATGATATGTATCTGTATTGCACCTTGAATTATTTTACATTCACTAAAATAAAGTATTTTTTTAAAAAATTCTAAAGTATTTGCGACTGTGAAGAATTATTTGTTACTCTTTCTCCAAATATGTTCCTAATGATTCTCATATCTACGTTAATATCCCGTTTTAAGAAAAGTTTAGTTTGTAGCTGGAAATATTCATAGTTTTTGTAATGTACTCATTTTTAAAAAGAAATTCACTGTTTCTGTGCATAAAGTTATGATACAGACTAGAAAACAAGCTATAAAACAGCACAACTCAATAAACAACAATCAACACTAACTACAGAGGCTCTAATAGCCTAAAGATGGTAAAACTGTTCAAAGACAGAGATGTTAAACTAGCTACTTAACAATAGCAGAACTCTGACTGCACAATTCAGCAGCAATTTACAGGGCAATCCTAAGAGAAGTTATTCCAGTCTAAACCCATTGAAGTAAATTGGCTTAGATGAGTAATTCTGTTTAGGATTGCACTGTTAATTTCCAAAGGTTAGACATCAGAACTGTTCCATTTATTGAAATGAATAGAGCAGTTTGCATGTGCATGATTTTTTTTTGTTAATAATTTTTATTGGATGGGTCAATACAATCAAATTAAAATACATATACAATTCATTTAATTTCCCACAGCTATATTTCCCCACCCCTCCCCTCCCCCTTTTCCATGTTGACTTCCAACAGCACTCCAACCCCCCATTATTATTATCACATTATTTCTATACTATAGTTGTTCTTGTCTCGTTATTGGTAAAGATCTTAACTATATCTTATCTTACTTAATATCTTTAAAACCCTTCAAAAGACCATAATTGTCCCTTAACATCCCATCTCTTTTCTATATATTTTTTTAGTTTTTTTCCAATCTTCCAAAAACCTTTTGGGATCTTGATCGTCCAAATTTCTTGTTAACTTGTCCATTTCAGCCATGTACAACCATTTCCTTGTCCATTCTTCAATTTCAGGTATTTCTTCTTTCTTCCAGTATTGAGCATATAACATTCTTGCTGCTGTTATCATATAACAATGTCTTATTTCTATTAACATCTTCTAATGCAAAGATAATAACAACATTTCTGGGTTTTTAACAACATTATACTGGAGTATCAAAGACATCTCAACACAAATTTTAATCCAAAAGTCTCTAGCCATTCGGCAAGCCCACCACATATGAAACAGAGAGCCCTCATGCTCCTTACATTTCCAACACTTATTGGATAGCTGTTTATTGGCTATGGCTAATTTTTTCGGTGTTAAATACCATCTATATATCATTTTATAGCCATTCTCTCTTATACTGGTACATGTTGATATTTTTAATGTGTTCTTCCACAGGTCCCATGCTTCCATCGTTATTTCATTATTACAATTTATTGACCACTACCATCTGTACCTTGACTGTTTCATCTTCTGTGAACCACTTCAATAACAATTTATACATTTTTGAAATTGCTTTAGTATTATCTCCTAACAAAAGTTCTTCAAATTCTGAGTTTTTAATTATAAAACCTGTTTTCCTTTGGTCTGAGTCAAATAAATCTTTTATCTGTCTGTATTGTAACCAACCATACTTAAAAGGCAACTCCTCATTTGGTTTAAGCTTCAGCTCCTTATCTGCTACTTCTGTTAAATCATTGAGGGTAAGCCATTCTTTCCCCTTATACTCTAGATTTGGGTTGATCACCTCAGCTGGTATAATCCACAGTGGTTTCTTCTGATCTATATATTTTTGGTACTTTAGCCAAGTCAACAATAAATTCCTCCTCAAATAGTGTTGCTGGAACATTGCATCCACTTTATACTTATCGTACCACATATATGCATGCCATCCAAAAAGCTTATTATAACCTTCCAAGGTTAACAAATTATGATTGGTTAAAGACACCCATTCTTTTAAACAGACTAGGCATATCGCTTCATGGTAAAGTCGAAGATCAGGTAACTGCATTCCACCTCTTTCCTTCGCATCATAACGTACTTTCATCTTTACTCTGGGTTTCTTTCCTACCCACACAAACTCCGATATTTTCTTCTGCCATTTTTCCAATTGCTTTTTGTCTTTAATGATTGGTATTGTTTGCATTAAGAACATAATTCTGGGCAGCACATTCATTTTAACTGTGGCAATCCAACCAAACCACGATAAGTTTAATTTGAAACCCCAGCTGGAAGGAAGAGACAGACACAGGCTTGGAATAAAGGGGCGTTTATTAAAATGACCATAAATGTAATGCACGGCAAGAGCTAACTAAGCGGTACAAGTCAAGCACTGGGGTCATACCACTGACCACCGCCTTGCCTGTCTGGGCGAGCCCCACTGCCCCGGGTATAGGCCATCTCCTGAATGGCTGGAACCCAGCAGCCAGGCCTAGGATCCCCCCTCAAGCACCCTTTACGCCCCAGCCGACTACCATGAGGTTAGGCCTTGCTCCTGGGGATCCCCTCAGGTGCCTGCCCTCTTAGCAAGGAGCCGTCAAAAGCATCCCGCCGTCCTGGCAGCCCTGCACCCCACGCATGGGGAAATGCTAGAGGGGCTCACCGGCCCGCACCCTATTCCCAAAATCTCCTGCCAACTATTAACTAAACAGCACAACCCAACAATAACTCAACCACTGCCATTAGTGCAAGGTAGGCGAAAAAAAACCCTTCCCAACAGCCAATCAGGGAAAAGAGGGAAAAATTCCTACCTGGCTCTGAGCCCAGCAGCCAGCTAGTCCTGCACTAAAAACAGGGTGAGGTGGGTGGGCCGAGCGATCGAAGAGACTGGAGCTGGGGAAGGGCGGAGCAGCCAGCAAATGGCTCCTGGCTCCGCCCCCCAGCAAAGCCCCGGATGCCCAGGAAGGGAGACTGTCTCCGTTCCACCGGGCGGGGCTTCAAAGGACGGCTCCCAGCTCCAGCGGCATTCTGCCGCGCTGGGAGAGCCGCATTATTCCATTTTATCATGTCTCTTTCAATTTGTGACCAGAGCTTTTCATAATTATTCTTAAATAAATCAATGTTTTTTGCTGTCAGCTCTATTCCCAAATATTTAGTCTTGTGTACCACTTCACAGTTTGTAAATTCACACAATTCCTGTTGCTTCTTCTTGGTCATGTTCTTAGTTATTATTTTTGATTTCTTTTTATTTATAAAAAATCCTGCTAAGTCTCCAAATTCTTTAATTTTATCCAGTAATCTTGGCAAGGTTTGTATTGGGTCTTCTACTATAAACATCACATCATCTGCAAAAGCTCTTAACTTATAAGAAGATCCCTTTATTTTTATCCCTTTTATGTTGTCATCTTCTCTCATCTGCCTTAGTTATATTTCTAAGACCATAACAAAGAGCAAAGGTGATAGTGGACATCCTTGTCTTGTACCTTTCCTTATTTCAAACTTCTCTGTCAGGTCGTCATTGACACAGATTGTTGCTCTTTGTTCTTTATATATTGTTCTCACTGCTTCTATAAATTCTTTACCTAAATCCATCTTTTCCATTAATGCAAACATAAAGTCCCAGTTCAAATTGTCAAAGGCCTTCTCTGCATCTGCAAAGAAAAAGTCAACTTCTTTGCCTGATCGTTTATCAAAATATTCAATAGCATTTATAACCACTCTCAAGTTGTCTTTTAATTGTCTGTTTGGTAGGAATCCAGCCTGATCCTCTCCTATAAAATCCATTAGCCATATCTTTAGCCTGTCTGCTAATATTCTTGCCATTCTTTTATAGTCATTGTTTATCAGTGAAATTGGTCTGTAGTTTTTCACATCTGACAAGTCTTGTGATTCTTTCGGGATCAGAGCAATGCTCGCTTCATTCCATGTGTTTGGAAGTCCTTTTCCTTGAAGTATGCATGTGCATGAATTTTGTGTGACATGCAAGCTGTATACAGGACTTTGGATGAAGATTTTCATGATGTTTTTGTGAGACTTCAGAGCCTTTCTTTCTCCATTCTTGTTTTAATCCACAAATATCCACACATTCCTTTCCTGCTGTACCTCAAGCAATCATAAGTCCAAAAATTTCATTACACTTATATTTTAGTATGTATGAAGGTTCTTGAAGAATGTCTTTGTACAATTCTGAAATGTTTGGTTCAGCATTTTCTGATTCAATGGTAAGGGGGGGAACTGTAATAAATTTTGAAGCTATTGGCTTTGAACACTGCTTCTCTCCTACAACAGCTGCTGCTGATGCACTGAAATGTTTATCAAAACACCATGAGTTACTGGCATATATTTATGCATTATTATTATTTTTTGCACAGGTGGGAAGTAATTTCTGCTCTTTCCATTCCATGAGATATTTGCAGTTTGCCTATATTGCAAGGCAGGCCACCATTTTCTGCCCTCAAATCCTGAGGGTTGCTTTTGTTTACAATGGAAGTAGCTATGATTCAATATTGTGATAACTTGGAGTAATTCCCTCATCTCTCTCAGGTTGTAGAAAGGAAATAGTTGAATGTCAGTATTGTTCTGGTATATGGCTTTTGTATCCATTTGTATTTGTGCTTCAATAGATTGTCTAACAGGTTGAATTGTACAGTTCCACATGTGTGGGAGCAAAATCTAGATTCTAGTCAAAATAGTCTGACAAAGAGGGCTTGACTCTTGAAAGTTTATATCCTGGAAATTTTGTTGGTGTTCCTCTTTTACTGCAGACTTACTCAGGGGGATTCCACATGATCAATTTTGATCGGACTTTCTGAGCAGTGATGCCGCAGTGGAGTCCTATGTATCCCCTTCTCCCCGATTCCACATTAGGCTTTTGTTTCGCACATTTCGGCTCAAAGCCCATCATGCAGAATTTTTGACAGGATAAAAATCGATTCCTCATCTCTTTTTCCGGGGGAAGTGTCGAATGATGCACATCTTTTTTTTTATTCCCCCCCCCCCAAAAAAAACGTTGCTACACATAAACATTTCATCAAACCAACACATTAGAAAAAAAATTCTCACAAAAAAACGTTGCTACACATAAACGTTGCATCAAATAAACATATTGGATAGGCCAGAGCACTTCCCGCCGATATTGTGGAAGAGTAATGGCTATTGACATTTGGAGGGAAAATTGTTACCAATGACCCCGCGTCTATCTTTCCCGCTTTCTTCGTGAGCAGTGTGGTTTAGTGATAGGTGTTGTGTTGAGGACGGTCTCTTTCTCCCTCCATGAAATGCCTAGACCACTAGTTGAACGCTGAATTCCCTCCATCACACTTTCACTCTACCTCAGAAGCTGTCAGCTGTCAGCAAGCAACAAGTAACAAATTTGGCGTGTTGTAAAATGGACCTGTTATTGGTCAGCTGTTGTCATGTGACACAGGATATGTTTCTGCATAGATTTGTAGAAACGTTGCAACGTTTTTTTACATTTTTTTAAAAAAAAAGAGGGGAAGGGAAAGGGTAGTGGGTGTAGCTTAGAAAACATGATTGGCCAATCAAATTAAGTTGATTCGAAGGGCAAGAGAAAAGGGCAAGGGTGGGGAGAACATCGGATAAAGAATTCTGCATGATTAAAATCCCTAATCTGCTGCGCATGGACAAATAAGTCGGGGGAAAGCAGGATGGGAAAAAAACAGACAAAACGAGCAGTGACTTCGAATCTGCTGCTAGGATTGCCTTCCCACATGTGGAAACACAAGAAAAAATCGAGGTCATTTAGAAGCTGAAGCAGGGAAAACCATTCGTGCAGAATCACCCATAGTTTCTCACCTGAAAATTGCTTTGTTTTCATGTATGGAGCCAGAGACACCCTTACCCCTACTCGGTATGATTAATAAAAACAAAATAATTTCTCCTCTCTCCTGCCCTCTTTCTTGGGGTGTTTTTTTTTCTCTTGATCCTCTTGGATTGAACGGCTCACTCCAGTTGTTGCAGGTTTACATGTTTAAGAATACTGGATGGAAACTGCACAATTGCAAAATACAATGATTGATTGATTTAACTTATAGTTATCTCTCTTTGCAAATGGGCTCAGAGTGGATAACTTTAATATTAAAATGTACATTAAAATTTTACATTAAAACCATAAATAGGTATACATTTCAGTCATAAAAAACAACTCTAGATGGTGACTCATTTTACCCAGCCCCCATAAAGCATTTCTATGTGGTAGGAGGTGAAGAACAGCAGTAGACCAGGGACCACCAGCAGGTGTTTATCAGCTGATGAGAGCAACCTCCAGGGAATATATGGTTAGAGGCAGTTCTGCATATATGCTGGTCCCAGTCCTCTAAGGACTTTATAGGTTAGAACCAAAACCCTGAATCTGATCTGAAACTCTACGGGGAGCCAGTACAGGTGTCATAGAACAGAAGTTATAAGTATCCATAAGAATGCACACAGCTACATTTTAGACCTGCTGTAATTTCGGGACCAGACGCAATGAGGCAACTATATCAGCATGACTGAATTTGTGGATTTATTTGCTGAAACTGATAAAATGTATTTATGGAGGACTATTGTCATAATCTTGCACTCACTATCTGCAATGATATAAAATCTTAGATAAATCTTGTAAAACTATCAAACAATCCAAATTTGAAATTGAATTGAAAAATACTTCATATTTCTAATGCCTGATTTCCCAATATGTTAATAATAAAGAATTTGGTTCACTTTAATAGGAATTAATTAAGCAAATAAGATAAATAGCATGCACACACACATACACATAAATCAAATCAAGAAAATGAAGGGATGGTGTCACCAATTTTCTGACTTGTAAAGCACAGGGAAGAGTAATCAGATTTTCTGGAATGACTGACACTCAGCAAGAAATTCTACATGCCATCCTGTCTTAAACATCATCATCATGATCCCAACCAAGGAAACTACCTTGTCATGGTGGTAGGAATTGTGTGCTCCTATGAGGCAAATATGCTGGTGGTAGCAAGGCTCAGTCACTCAAGCCAAACTGGTTTTTGCTGAGGAAGCAGACTAAAAGTGTCCAAAACCTATGAAATATAGTGAAAAAGTTGAAAAGGAAATCCATATTGGATCAGTCATCACCCAGTTCAACAAGGACCACACTGGATGTTGGAGCTCATGGACATCAGGTGATAAGTGGGCTACAGGACTCAATGACCTCTGCTAGACAACCAGGGCAAGACACTGGAAGGCTACTAGAAGGATAACTACAAAGAAAGAAATGGACATTGAAAAATAAGTCAGCAATGGAGTGTTATAGCCAAGCAAATTTATCAGCTTGAGGGTGTCACAAACAAATTTTTGCAATTTGGAAAGAAAGATTCCTTGATTCTGAAGTAACTGAGCAGCAATTGTGTGACCAAAGATGCTATTTAACAGGGATGTCAAACATATGGCCTACAGGCTGTATCCAGCCCTTCCAGGCTCAGATTCAGCCCGAGAGCAACCAGGTGACTGGAGGCTGCTCTGGGGTGTGAGCAGGACATTGCATAGTGAAGGTACACCAGCTCAGAACTCACTAGCTGAGACTTCTGGCTCCCAACACGGTCTGTGAACTATGACTCCCATGATGCTGTATGCTGGGGGCCCTGACACTGGTGAGGCCACTTGCTTTCAGTGGCAGGGTCGCTCTTCAAATTACCATAGTGGCAGGGTGAATAGGGAGCTGGCTGGAGTTGGAGGCTGTGGCATGGCATAATTCAGCTGTAAGGGGTGAGAAGGGCTGAGTTGGTTCTAGGGTAGGATCACTGGGCACAGCTGGGAAGAGGGTGTTTGCCCCCCCAGTCGGAAGAATGAGACAGACACAAGTCTTTCGAATTAAGGTCCGCTTTATTGAATACAACATACACTCTAAACTGCGGCAAGGCAAACTGGCGGAACAGGTCAAGCCATGGGGTCACCACAGGACCTCTGCCTTGACCTGTCTGGATGAGCCCCACTGCCCCGAGTGTGAGCCATTCATGGAATGGCCTAGACCCAGCCGGCCAGGCAAAGGGTTCCCTGCCTCAAGCTCCTAAAGCCTCAGCCATACAGCATGAGGGAAGGACTTGCACCTGGGGTTCCCTGAAGGTGGTCTGACAGGTGGTGGTAGCCATGAAGCATACCATCCCTCCTGACAGATCCAATTTCCCCCCTATGGGGAATTGCCATGAGGGTGCTCACCAGCCCACTCCTTATTCCCCCACTTTCTCCTGCCAGGATGGCGTAACAGGCACCACTCAACCAAATGCCTCAAACCCCTGCTGCAGTATGAAGTAGGCAAAAACCCCATTACTGCTTTGCCAGTTAGGGAAATGGGGAAAATTTCCTACCTGGCTCAAAACAGCAGCTGGTTAATCCCGCACTGAAACAGGGTGAGGAGGGTGGGCTGATCGCATGGAGCAACTGAAGCCGGTGGGGGTGGAGACGCCAGCTACAGTGCCTGGGAAGGAGGGAGGTCTGTCTCTTCCTCCTTCCGTGGGGGCAAACTTCGCCTCCCAGCTGAGCCTCTAAAAGGTAGCTGGGAAGGGGCTGCATTGTGTGAATCTGGAATAGTTATGATGAACTGTTTGGGTGATCTGATGTCAAGATCATGAGAATGTCCATGTGGATGGGGCTTTGGGGTGGCTACAATATGGTTAGGAGTAGAAAAACGGTGTTGGGGGTTCAGCCTGTTAAAACTTAATGGGAATAATTGCTAATGAAGTTCACCAACATCTAATTGATAAAGACCTTTTACCAAAGGACAGAAAAGAAACTGCCAAAAGTCTCGCAGAACAAAAGACCAATTACTGATTGATAAAATAGCATTAAAAATAAATTTGCACATACATTGGATTGATTACAAAAAGGCATTCGACTCCCAATCGCTTTCATAGATTGAAAAAGTATTGGAAATACTTGGTTAGCAGCAATATTAGAAAATGGTGCACAATATTGACAGCTACTAGAGCGCTACTAAAATGTGTCAGTATCACATGTGAAATATTTAATGGTGATTCTCTCACTTTTATTGCTTGTCATTGCTATAATGGCACTAATGATGATACTGAATAAAACACATTGCAGATATGAGATCTTGAAGAGAGCAGAACAAATATCTCATTTGCTATATATGGATGACCTTAAATTATCTAGAAAATCCAAAGAGGAAATCAAATCGGTGCATACAATGCATACTGTGTACACATATTTAGCCAACATATAGCTATGGAGTTTGGGGAAAATGTGCAATGCTATCAATAAAGCAAGGGGATATTTCTGAATTAGATGGAATACAACTTGTGAATGGAAACAGAATCAAGAGCTTAGGGTATGAAGAAAACTACAAATATTTGGAAATATTGCAAGCTAATGATATTCAGCATACAATAATGAAAAAGAAGACTTATGTAGAATGCATAAAAAGGGTTTGGCAAATACTCAAATTGAAATTAAATGGTGGAAGAATAATTCATGCTATAAACACATGGGTGATGCCATTGATTCAATACAGCTCTGGAATGGTAGATTGGGCACTAGCCAAATTGGATGTACTGGATTGCAAAATGAGGAAAATTATGACACCCTACATCACACACTAAATCCTCAAACTGACATAGTTCAACTTTATTTGCTACGAAGTAATAGTAGACAAGAATTTTTATAATTAAAACAAACAATAGAAAAAGAAAAAAAGACACTAAATGATCACATCAACAGCAAGAAAGGGAAAATGCTGGCTGATGTTCACAGAGTAGGAATAATTAAAGTTAAAGGTGTGTGAGTGAAATGTCATCAAGTCACAACTGATTTATGGCGACCCCTGCTGGGGCTTTCAAGACAAGAAAGAAGAAGAGGTGGTTTGCCATTGCCTTCCTCTGCAGTATTCCTTGGTGGTCTCCCATCCAAGTTCTGACCCTGCTTAGCTTCCAAGATCTGATGAGGTCAGGCCTCCCCTCCAAAGCTAAAGATGTAAAAGATAAATGTAGGAAAGAAATGTTAAAAACTGCATGGAGGCATGGCAAAGTAAACCACTGCATGGTCAATACATGAAGAGTACTGAGGGTAAAGTCGACAGGAGTAACAACTGAATTGACTATTACAAGATATATTGAAAAAAGAGACAAAAAGACGTCTATTAGCAGCACAAGAGTAGGCAATAAAAATTGAAAAGACTATGAATGACGGCAAGTGTAGATTGTGCAACAAAGTGGATGAAACAGCTGACCATCTCATCAGTGGGTACAGTAAGATCACAGAAACTGAGTATAAAAAGCACTATAATAAAGTAGCTGCAGTGCTTCACTGAAATTTATACAAAAATACGAGCAAAATATTGGTGGGAATAAACCCAAGAAAGTTGTTGAAAATGAAAACGTTAAGAACTTGTGGAATTTCAAAATCCAAAAGCCAAGAAGTTAGCGCATAATACTCCAGATATTACTGTGGTTGAAAGTCAAACTGATTGATGAAGCAATCCCAAGTGACAGTCTAATTGAGAAAAAAGAGACTGAAAAGATAACAAAATATCAAGATCTAAGATCTGAAGTTCAGAGTCTCTGGGAGAAACATACAACGGTTATTCCAGTAGTGATAGGAGCACTAGGAGAGGTTCCAAAAAGACTAACTAAACATTTAGGCATCTTAGAAAACAATATTTAATTAGATGAATCAATGGTATGCAGTATTAGAAAGAAGATTCATACATTTATATATTCCTGCAAACATTGCATTCAGTTGCTGTTAATCCAGGCATTGCCACTATCCCTGCCTCAACTGGATCACTAATCCAAGCTCCTGTAAACTTGCTAAACTTCTAATAGGGAGCTGTCTAGCAAGTACCATTGCCAAAGTTGTTGTGCACTCATTCTTTTCAAAATTATGAGATGATGACTTGTTAGTTTCCTGTATGCTGTTGCAGCAGGGAAAATAGCAACTCCCAGAAACTATTTCAGATTAAGAAAATGGAAAAGGGGAACATCTAATCCACCTCCCCTTGCAGTACTGTTCTCACTATTCGTTCATTGAACAGTAGCGCAACCCCAAGATAAGGTTTCTCTTCAGATCGCCTAAATCTTTCACCTCCCCTTGCATATTCCCTAACTGTATTGGGTTCACTCGCTGTTTACAGAAAACTAATTGGTTGGGCTATAAAATCATAATCTTCTTCCCTCCAGAATTCTTACAAGTAATGAGGTACAATCCGTGATCCCAAATGACCATTCTACATAATAAACAATAGATTATTAATAATAACTTTAAGTAAATATACTTAGCCACCCTACATTTTCTGCTTTGTGTTACTTGGTGCATTTTGATGTTCAGGTTTTTTTTTTTTTAGTTTCTCTGTATTTAAGAAAATGACTTTTAATTAATGATCATTTGTTTCTGTTGTGGCAAATTTTGTTGTTGAATGTCTTCTATACATTTAATCTGGGGGAGGGGGAGATTTCCTCAAAGTGTGCAAATAAAAAAAAATTGGTACCTTCGGTTTGGTAATACCAAACTGGAGAGAAAATTCAGTAATCCCCAAATACCAAATTGATTATCTAGTTCAGTTTGGTAATACAGAGCAAATTCGGTAAAATTCAGCCATTGTTTCCTAGGGGAAACACAATTTGGGGCTATCTGGTGGCCTGGAGGGGGTTATTTTTTGACCAAATTTTCATCACATTTGCAAGGTACCTAGTCCTGAGACTCTTCTCTAAAGTACCCCCCAAAGTTTCTTAAAGATTGGACCAGGGGGCATTTTATGGGTCCCAAAAGAAGATGCCCCCAGCCATGCTCCAATCTCCCAGTATTCCCTATGGGGGAAACTGGAGGGTTTCCAGAAGGCTAGGAATCATATTTTACAAGAAAAATCCACCAAATCTGCAGGGGGCCAACTCCTGACTGTCCTCTAACGACTTCCCAAGTTTCATGAAGATTCTGTGGACCTCTGAACAAGGTGCCCTGAGCTGCTCTATTCTTATTGGGGGGGAGGGGAGTCCAAGCTGAATCTCACTGTAGAAACACATGAAGCAAGGCTTTCATGGCCAAAGGCACAGTCCAAAATGGAAGCTCCAGACACAGAAAGTCTAACAGAACTAAGCGGAAGCCAAACACCCCACACTACCCAAGTGTCCTTGAACAAGCTGCCCACAGCCATTCTCCATACTTCCCAATGATGAGAACTTTCTTTCTCGGGGGCACATACACATAGGGCAAGGCTGTTAAGGCACAATCCCAAATGCAAGCTTATTCCTGGGGAAGCCTAACAAAGCCAAACTGACACCTCACCAAACCCATGTGCCCCTGAGCACTCCTAATACGCTCACAGAGGATATCAGTTTTGATCTTCACTGACCTGGTATTGTACAACATCAAGCTACAAAGGAGGGAAACAAACTGGGCCTGATCATCATCATTCCCAGGGATGGGCCTGAGGTTAGAAGGGAGCTGAGCATATCCATATCTTGACCTACTTCTCTGGATTCCACTCCTCCTCCCACCTCCATACCTCCCTCTCCTTTTATACCCTGATCTCTGGGGGCACATTCTAACCAGCCGTACTGAGGTGTAAAAAGCTAAACACTAAATTCTGATTAAACATCAAAGTGAGGCTATATAACAGATTAATACTATGCTAGGCCTATAATATCTGTTAATGGAGATAACTTTAAAGCTCTTATTATGGCTTACACAAACCAAATAACAGTACCTCATACTGAAACCTATTACTCTATCTTCAACAACGCAGGCACTAAAAACTCTATCTTAAGTAACCCTTCCCAGAGCAGAACTACTCATCACATGCCTGTCTGTTAAAAATAATCACACACTTTCACCAAATCAGCAATGTAGGCAGAACATGATAAAAAATCCAGCCTGGCATTGATGTTCCAGGACAAACAGCTGTTAGCTGCTTGGCTGATATTATCAGGCTGGCTGACTAGTGTCACAAGAAGAAAGAGGCTCATGCTATTAATCACATGTCTCAAGAGGGAGGAGGCTCACACTGTTAATTGATGGTGGCCGATGTTCAAACACAAATGGCTGCTGGCTGCTTAAGCAGGTGACTACCAGACTGGTCAACCATGAAATGTCAAGAGTGGAAAGACTTGTCACTCATTTCTTCCAGCATGAAACTTTGTCCTCATAAATTTGCTTAGGACTGCAGCTGATCTCCCACAGCAATCTCCCTACACCAAAAGTAAGTCAGCTTGACATCAGATAACAATAGATGGAGCAGTATTTATCGCAACAGAGACCTTGACTAGTCATTCTAACAATTCAGTTCAGCCACTTATTGCAATGTGGGTGGAAGAATCTCAGGTAGTTAATATATATTAGAATGCCTAGGCAAGATGGAAAAACACTGATAAAACAGTCTTTCTGTCAGAAAGGGAGGTCAAGCTAAAAACTGGCAGCTGAAATCAACTAGGAACTGAGGCCACAGTTCCCTGCTGTTCTGAGTTGAAACTACTGCAGAGGAGAATCAGTATAAATTTCAATAAATGCAAATATTCCCAGGAATCTTAACTTCCCTCCAGGGACATTTACACAAACCTTTTAGAAGAAATCATTCATAGCTTTGGATGTCATCAATATGCTAATGATACCCAGTTCTATATCTCTATACCCTGATACCCAATTAATGTGAAAGAAGTTTTGAACCAATGCATAACTGCTATGGTTAAATGGCTAAAAGTGAACCAACTGAAACGGAACCAAAACAAGAGGGCAATAATGTTTGTTGGAAAGGCAGAGGCCTTCAAAGACACTGTACCTCTCACTTCTGATGGGGTTCAGCTGACCCTTACTGACTTAGTTCAGAACCTAGGGATTATACTGTATCAAGCATTGCTGTTGGAACAACATGTTACAGCAACTGCAAAAAACACTTCCTTCCAAATTAGTCTAGCCCAGAAGATGGCTCATTACTTTGGCATGGCTAATCTGGCCAATTGGATCCATTCTACAATAACATTGAGACTAGACTACTATAATGCACTCTATATAGGTCTCCCCTTGAATGAGTAGACTTCAAGGGGAGTTCTATGAGTGCATTATAGTAGACTACTATAATGCAAAATGACAAGACGAAAGCTATTGTACTTTGGTCACATCATGAGAAGACAAGATTCTCTGGAAAAGTCAATAATGCTAGGAAAAGTGGAAGGCAGCAGGAAAAGAGGAAGACCTAAAATGAGGTAGCTTGACTCAATAAAAGAAAGTACATCCTACAGTTTGCAGGATCTGAGTAGGTCTGTTAGAGAGAGAACGTTTTGGAGGTCTTTCATTCATAGGGTCGCCATAGGTCGGAAATGACTTGATGGCACATAACACACACACACACTATAATGCACTCTATATAGGTCTCCCCTTGAATGAGTAGACTTCAAGGGGAGATCTATGAGTGCATTATAGTAGTCTAGTCTCCAGCAGATGTGGCACCCTACAGTACTGTTATTATCAGGAGCTAGGTGGATCATGAATAGTACTTCCATTCTGCTGTCACCTCATTGGCTGTTTCATCAGTCTGCCTTTCAGTGAGAAAGGCAGACTATAAATAATGTAAATAAACAAGTAAATAAATACATGGACACATGAGTGAATAGTTTGCATGAAGAGGTTGCAGTTTCAGGTGTCTCAGTTTCAGGGAACAGGTGTCGAGAAAGTCTTCTCTTACTGAGAGCCCAGAGAGCTGCTCCAGTTTGAGTAGCAAGACTGAGCTAGATGGACCAGTAGTCTAACTCAGAGTACAGCTTTGTATGCATTATAACACAGCTTTTGATGCATTGTTTTGTTTCTTTCATTTTTGTTATTAATTCCAAAAAGGGACTGTTTTTTTATTAAATTGTTCTGTATGTTTTTGCGGCCCTATCCTGGCTCGCAGCAAAGCTGCTTAAACCAGGGGCCGTTTATTGCCGCGCTGGAGGAGGGAGGCAGCACCGTCACCCCACTTCCTAATATGGTCTGCTGGGAGGGTGGAGCTAGAGCCTTAGGCGGCTGCTCTGCCCTTCCCAGCCTCATTGCAGCAAGTCGCTCGGCCCACCCTCCTCTCCCAGTATTGGTGCAGGATTAGCCGGCTGCTTTTATCAGAGCCAGGTAGGAATTTTTCCCCTCTTTCCAAACTGGCATCAGAAAGGGTTTTTTTTAGCCTACCTTGCACCTAATTCGGGGATTGAGATGATTGGCCAAGGGTGGTGCCTGTTAATAGTACCATGGCTGGTTTGAGTTGGAGTAGGGTGCGGGCCGGTGAGCACCCTTGGCGCTTCCCTATTGATGGGAAGAGGGGCCTGCCTAAAGGGCTGGTACTGCTTTGACGGTTGCCAGATGCAGAGGCAGGCTGCCTTCGGGAACCCCCACCTGCAAGTCCTTCCCTCACTGCTATACGGCTGAGGTGTTCAGGAGCTTAAAGGGGGGGTGACCAAATTGCCTGGCCGGCCGGGTCCGCACCATCCAGTGGATGGGTCCCACCCCGGGCTTCAGGGCTCGCCCAGACAGGTCAAGGCAGTGGTCTATGGGGGACACCGTGGCTTGACCTGTACCGCTTTAGGTCCTTGCTGCTGTTTGGCTTTTTTTAGTTGTATAAAGTTAATAAAGTGGCCCTTAGATCCAATTTGGTGTCTGTCTCTTCATTCCGACTAGGGTGGCAATGTTTCATTATTGTTTTGTTTGTTATTGTTGTTTTGTTTCCATAATTCTGTCTATTGTTATTCCCACTGGTTTCAATGGAAGACGCCCTCCTTCCCCCACTCAGGTCTGTAACTTCATGGGTTCCCATCCAAATTGATAGGAAAGATTACAAACAGTAAAACGGAAAGCACAATAGCTACTCATCTTGAAGAAAAATAGCATGAGCAGGGGGCCAGTTGAGAAGACAAGGGCATTTGGTGACACATGAGGGTGAGCCTTGTGGACAGGCAGGCAGTAGGAAGAGGAACTTGAGATAGATTTGCTTGGACTGGGGATAAGGCTTGAAGAGCTGCAGACAAGGTTCAGAGTGTAGGGGAAATTTGGCACAGCAAAACGGGAGGAGAGAGGGAGGTGAAGTCCCACCCCATATTCTTCAGGAATTGAACATATAATCCTAGATATAATTTGCAGTTATTCAAGAAATCCCAGATACCCTCTCCCCTCCCTGCAAGAAACACCATGCTCTCTTTATGCCCTTATTAGGGATATGCTCCCTGCCTTATAAAAATGGAGCCAACGGGGTAGAGTGTGGAAAGAAAACCAGAAAAAAGCTAAAGAAAATCATGTTGGTTTTTTGTTTGTTTGTTTGTTATAGGCTGCTTAGATGGGGGATTTTTTCATTTTTGTATTAATTATGATAATTATGAAACAGCCCATTTTCATTATTATTGTAATTAAAAACTAAAGAAAGTATTAACACAAGGCTAGTATGCATGTTTGACTTCAGGGAAGTAAATAACCCAGGATATGTCTCTATTAGAGATGGGCACGGACCTAATTTTTCCACGGACTCACCCTGTTCGTGGTTCGCGAACACGCGGGCCGTGGGCTTGTGTTTTTCTCACGAAAGTGCCGAACATTGGGGCTTTCTGTCCGTGTGTCCGTTGCCCCTTAATGCCAGGATTCCCGCTCAAACAATTTCCTAGGCAACAGTGGAAACACCTTCCCCGTTTGGAACACACCAATCTTAGCTCAGGAAACCTTGATTGGCAGCTCTGTCAGCCAAACAGAGATCACCCTTTCTGTATAACAGACAACACACGCAAAGCGTCGGCTCCATTCTCCTGGCGCGGGGACGCGAGTTAGTTCTAAGCTCAGCAACTGCTTGCTGTGGGGAATTTTTGTGTGCGTGTGTGTGTGAGAGAGAGAGCGCGGCTTGGGCTTCAGCTGCAAGAGAGCTTTCTCTTTTCTCCATTTCTCCTCCTTTCTATTCAGAGCACTTTAAAAAAAATCCTTTTACCGCGCTGATTTTTTCTGCGTTGGGAGTCCTTGGGTTCTTCTCGGGCTTAATCCCCCTCCCCCCCCCAAATCTCTTCCTTTTTTCTGGGTTTGCTGGTGGGTTCTATTGTGCTGTGACACCACCCCACTCATAGACCCACAGTGGGTGCAAGGCAGCTTTGGGCGTTGTCTGCTTCAGTTCTGGCCATCTTTCCCGCACTTTTTTTTTTGGCTGCTGATGAGATGCAAGGGGAGGAAGACTGCTATTAGGCTCTGTGAAACACCTACTCTCTGGTGACCGGCAGCTCGCTTTGGGGGGGCTCTCTGCTTCATTCCTTTCAAAGCCTTTCACTCCCTCAATGGTGGGTGACTTGGGGGGACATTTCCAGCCTGGCTTTTGAGGTGCAGGGGGCAGACTGCTACTGGCCTCTGTGAAACACCTCCTCTCTGGGACCACTGGCAGCAGGTTTTGGGGGGCTCTGTCTGCTTGACTTCTTTCTAAGCCTTTTTCACTCCCTAAATAGTGGGTGACTTGGGGGGATATTTCCAGCCTGGCTTTTGAGGTGCAGGGGGCGATTGCTACTTGCCTCTGTGAAACACCTCCTCTCTGGGACCACTGGCAGCAGGTTTTGGGGGGCTCTGTCTGCTTCTTTCTAAACCTTTTTCACTCCCTCAATAGTGGGTGACTTGGGGGGATATTTCCAGCCTGGCTTTTGAGGTGCAGGGGGCGATTGCTACTGGCCTCTGTGAAACACCCACCCTAGAACCACTGGCAGCAGGTTTTGGGGGGCTCTGTCTGCTTCTTTCTAAGCCTTTTTCACTCCCTCAATAGTGGGTGACTTGGGGGGATATTTCCAGCCTGGCTTTTGAGGTGCAGGGGGCAGACTGCTACTGGCCTCTGTGAAACACCTCCTCTCTGGGACCACTGGCAGCAGGTTTTGGGGGGCTCTGTCTGCTTGACTTCTTTCTAAGCCTTTTTCACTCCCTCAATAGTGGGTGACTTGGGGGGATATTTCCAGTCTGGCTATTGAGGTGCAGGGGGCGATTGCTACTTGCCTCTGTGAAACACCTCCTCTCTGGGACCACTGGCAGCAGGTTTTGGGGGGCTCTGTCTGCTTGACTCCTTTCTAAGCCTTTTTCACTCCCTCAATAGTGGGTGACTTGGGGGGACATTTCCAGCCTGGCTATTGAGGTGCAGGGGGCGATTGCTACTTGCCTCTGTGAAACACCTCCTCTCTGGGACCACTGGCAGCAGGTTTTGGGGGGCTCTGTCTGCTTGACTCCTTTCTAAGCCTTTTTCACTCCCTCAATAGTGGGTGACTTGGGGGGACATTTCCAGCCTGGCTTTTGAGGTGCAGGGGGCGATTGCTACTTGCCTCTGTGAAACACCTCCTCTCTGGGACCACTGGCAGCAGGTTTTGGGGGGCTCTGTCTGCTTGACTCCTTTCTAAGCCTTTTTCACTCCCTCAATAGTGGGTGACTTGGGGGGACATTTCCAGCCTGGCTATTGAGGTGCAGGGGGCGATTGCTACTTGCCTCTGTGAAACACCTCCTCTCTGGGACCACTGGCAGCAGGTTTTGGGGGGCTCTGTCTGCTTGACTCCTTTCTAAGCCTTTTTCACTCCCTCAATAGTGGGTGACTTGGGGGGACATTTCCAGCCTGGCTATTGAGTTGCAGGGGGCGATTGCTACTTGCCTCTGTGAAACACCTCCTCTCTGGGACCACTGGCAGCAGGTTTTGGGGGGCTCTGTCTGCTTAACTTCTTTCTAAGCCTTTTTCACTCCCTCAATAGTGGGTGACTTGGGGGGACATTTCCAGCCTGGCTTTTGAGGTGCAGGGGGCAGACTGCTACTGGCCTCTGTGAAACACCTCCTCTCTGGGGCCACTGGCAGCAGGTTTTGGGGGGCTCTGTCTGCTTCTTTCTAAGCCTTTTTCACTCCCTCAATAGTGGGTGACTTGGGGGGATATTTCCAGCCTGGCTTTTGAGGTGCAGGGGGCGATTGCTACTGGCCTCTGTGAAACACCCACCCTAGAACCACTTGCAGCAGGTTTTGGGGGGCTCTGTCTGCTTCTTTCTAAGCCTTTTTCACTCCCTCAATAGTGGGTGACTTGGGGGGATATTTCCAGCCTGGCTTTTGAGGTGCAGGGGGCAGACTGCTACTGGCCTCTGTGAAACACCTCCTCTCTGGGACCACTGGCAGCAGGTTTTGGGGGGCTCTGTCTGCTTGACTTCTTTCTAAGCCTTTTTCACTCCCTCAATAGTGGGTGACTTGGGGGGATATTTCCAGTCTGGCTTTTGAGGTGCAGGGGGCAGACTGCTACTGGCCTCTGTGAAACACCTCCTCTCTGGGACCACTGGCAGCAGGTTTTGGGGGGCTCTGTCTGCTTGACTCCTTTCTAAGCCTTTTTCACTCCCTCAATAGTGGGTGACTTGGGGGGACATTTCCAGCCTGGCTTTTGAGGTGCAGGGGGCGATTGCTACTTGCCTCTGTGAAACACCTCCTCTCTGGGACCACTGGCAGCAGGTTTTGGGGGGCTCTGTCTGCTTGACTCCTTTCTAAGCCTTTTTCACTCCCTCAATAGTGGGTGACTTGGGGGGACATTTCCAGCCTGGCTTTTGAGGTGCAGGGGGCGATTGCTACTTGCCTCTGTGAAACACCTCCTCTCTGGGACCACTGGCAGCAGGTTTTGGGGGGCTCTGTCTGCTTGACTTCTTTCTAAGCCTTTTTTCACTCCCTCAATAGTGGGTGACTTGGGGGGATATTTCCAGTCTGGCTTTTGAGGTGCAGGGGGCAGACTGCTACTGGCCTCTGTGAAACACCTCCTCTCTGGGGCCACTGGCAGCAGGTTTTGGGGGGCTCTGTCTGCTTCTTTCTAAGCCTTTTTCACTCCCTCAATAGTGGGTGACTTGGGGGGATATTTCCAGCCTGGCTTTTGAGGTGCAGGGGGCGATTGCTACTGGCCTCTGTGAAACACCCACCCTAGAACCACTTGCAGCAGGTTTTGGGGGGCTCTGTCTGCTTCTTTCTAAGCCTTTTTCACTCCCTCAATAGTGGGTGACTTGGGGGGATATTTCCAGCCTGGCTTTTGAGGTGCAGGGGGCAGACTGCTACTGGCCTCTGTGAAACACCTCCTCTCTGGGACCACTGGCAGCAGGTTTTGGGGGGCTCTGTCTGCTTGACTCCTTTCTAAGCCCTTTTCACTCCCTCAATAGTGGGTGACTTGGGGGGACATTTCCAGCCTGGCTTTTGAGGTGCAGGGGGCGATTGCTACTTGCCTCTGTGAAACACCTCCTCTCTGGGACCACTGGCAGCAGGTTTTGGGGGGCTCTGTCTGCTTGACTCCTTTCTAAGCCTTTTTCACTCCCTCAATAGTGGGTGACATGGGGGGACATTTCCAGCCTGGCTTTTGAGGTGCAGGGGGCGATTGCTACTTGCCTCTGTGAAACACCTCCTCTCTGGGACCACTGGCAGCAGGTTTTGGGGGGCTCTGTCTGCTTGACTTCTTTCTAAGCCTTTTTCACTCCCTCAATAGTGGGTGACTTGGGGGGACATTTCCAGCCTGGCTTTTGAGGTGCAGGGGGCAGACTGCTACTGGCCTCTGTGAAACACCTCCTCTCTGGGACCACTGGCAGCAGGTTTTGGGGGGCTCTCTCTGCTTCTTTCTAAGCCTTTTTCACTCCCTCAATAGTGGGTGACTTGGGGGGATATTTCCAGCCTGGCTTTTGAGGTGCAGGGGGCAGACTGCTACTGGCCTCTGTGAAACACCTCCTCTCTAGGACCACTGGCAGCAGGTTTTGGGGGGCTCTCTGCTTCACTCCTTTCAAAGCCTTTTTCACTCCCTCAATAGTGGGTGACTTGGGGGGACATTTCCTGCCTGGCTTTTGAGGTGCAGGGGGCAGACTGCTACTGGCCTCTGTGAAACACCTACTCTCGGGGAGCACTGGCAGCAGGTTTTGGGGGGCTCTGTCTGCTTGACTTCTTTCTAAGCCTTTTTCACTCCCTCAATAGTGGGTGACTTGGGGGGATATTTCCAGCCTGGCTTTTGAGGTGCAGGGGGCAGACTGCTACTGGCCTCTGTGAAACACCTCCTCTCTGGGACCACTGGCAGCAGGTTTTGGGGGGCTCTCTGCTTCACTCCTTTCAAAGCCTTTTTCACTCCCTCAATAGTGGGTGACTTGGGAGGACATTTCCTGCCTGGCTTTTGAGGTGCAGGGGGCAGACTGCTACTGGCCTCTGTGAAACACCTACTCTCGGGGAGCACTGGCAGCAGGTTTTGGGGGGCTCTGTCTGCTTGACTTCTTTCTAAGCCTTTTTCACTCCCTCAATAGTGGGTGACTTGGGGGGATATTTCCAGCCTGGCTTTTGAGGTGCAGGGGGCAGACTGCTACTGGCCTCTGTGAAACACCTACTCTTGGGGAGCACTGGCAGCAGGTTTTGGGGGGCTCTCTGCTTCACTCCTTTCAAAGCCTTTTTCACTCCCTCAATAGTGGGTGACTTGGGGGGATATTTCCAGCCTGGCTTTTGAGGTGCAGGGGGCGATTGCTACTGGCCTCTGTGAAACACCTCCTCTCTGGGACCACTGGCAGCAGGTTTTGGGGGGCTCTGTCTGCTTGACTTCTTTCTAAGCCTTTTTCACTCCCTCAATAGTGGGTGACTTGGGGGAAATTTCCAGCCTGGCTTTTGAGGTGCAGGGGGCGATTGCTACTGGCCTCTGTGAAACACCTACTCTCTGGTGACCAGCTGCTCGATTTGGGGGGGGGGCTCTCTGCTTCACTCCTTTCAAAGCTGAATGGATGTCCCTGGCATCCTCCTCCTTGTGACATGTCCTGTCCTTGGTATCCTCCACCTGACGACACATCCTGTCCCAGGTATCCTCCTGATGACAAGCCCTGTCCCTGGCGTCCTCCTCCTGATGACAAGCCCTATCCCTGGTATCCTCCTCCTAACGACAAGCCCTGTCCCTGGTATTCTCCTCTTGACCAGTTCTGCCCCTGGTATCCTCCTCCTGACAACACATCCTGTCCCTGGTGTCCTCCTTATGACGACAAGTTCTATCCCTGGTATCCTCCTCCAAACGACAAGTCCTGTCCCTGGTATCCTCCTCCTGGCGACACGTCCTGTCCCTGGCACCTTCTAAGTACCTCCTCTTGTTCTTTATAAACTCTACTGCTTCCATTACAATTTGTATGTTGAAGAAACAGTCTGGCACGACTGCTGTCCCTTTCTGGCGAGGCAGGAAGGTGGGTGAGGGCCGCTGCCGCCAAGTTTACGCTAAGCCGGAACTTCAGGTGTGGTCACCTGGTAGGTGTGGGATCAGGTTTCCCCTGGGTGAATGTGGCCTCCTTCCCCCACCCCCCTTGGTGGAAATACAAGCACACTGCATTTTGTCCTGTCGGGAACGGGGGGAAGCTCCCTCTCCCCCTCCTCGTGACAACACGTCCTGTCCCTGGTGTCCTCCTCTGATGACAAAGTCCTGTCCCTGGTATCCTCCTCCTGATGACAAGCCCTGTCCCTGGTATCCTCCTCCTGATGACAAAGTCCTGTCTTCGCGGCCACCCTCTCTCCACTCACCCCCTACTGGGGCCAGTGAAGGGGGCCCCTGCAGGGAGGGGCAGCCGCCATCGAAACCCACCTTTCCGACGTGGCAGCCGCACTCTCGCCAGCCACTCGAACCCCAACTGGGGCCAGTGAAGGGGGCCCCCGCAGGGAGCGGTCGGCCGCCACCAGCACCCACCTTCCTGTCTTCGCGGCCGCCCTCTCCCCACTCACCCCCAACCGGGGCCAGTGTAGGGGGCCCCCGCAGGGAGGGGCAGCCGCCGTGGAAACCCACCTCTCCGATGTGGTGGCCGCCCCCTCTTGCCCGCCACTCGAAGCCCAACCGGGGCCAGTGAAGGGGGCCCCCGCAGGGAGGGGTCGGCCGCTGCCAGCACCCACCTTCCTGTCTTCGCGGCTGCCCTCTCCCCACTCACCCCCAACCGGGGCCAGTGTAGGGGGCCCCCGCAGGGAGGGGCAGCCGCCATGGAAACCCACCTCTCCGACGTGGTGGCTGCCTCCTCTGGGCCGGCCACTCGTACCCCAACCGGGGCAAGTGAAGGGGGCCCCTGCAGGGAGGGGCTGGCCGCCGCCAGAACCCACTTCCCTGTCTTGGCGGCAGCAAGCAAACACACAAGCCCTGTCCCTGGTGTCTTCCTCCTGACGACACGTCCTGTCCCTGGCACCTTCTAAGTACCTCCTCTTATTCTTTATGAACTCTACTGCTTCCATTAGAATTTGTACGTTGAAGAAACAGTCTAAGGCACATGATGAGCTTCCTTGATTGACTGCATCACGTTCGGTGAAGTGGGTTTCGTCGGCGACCGTCCTGCTCCCGCGAGCGCAAGGGCCCCTCTGAGGGTCAGTCCCCAAAGTCCGGTGACGAGGAGAGTGGCCCAGGTCAGAGCTCTGCCCCTAACCCAAGCAAGCAGACACACAAGGCCTTTCTGTGGCACCTTCTAAGTCCCTCCTCTTTTTCTTGATATGATTTCTGTCTTAACAAACCAGTGTAAGGCACATGATGACTGACTGAGCTTATACAAAAATATATTATCCCCCTCCCAACTACAAGGCCTGTCCCTGGCACCTTCTAAGTACCTCCTCTTATTCTTTATGAACTCAATGACTTCCAGTATAATTTGTATGACAGAACAGGCTAAGGCACGACCGCTGTCCATCTCATCGTTTCTGGCGAGGCAGGAAGATGGGTGAGGTCGGCAGCTGCCGCCGAAATGTTCCTCGGGGGTGGGTCCCTGACTTCAGGATACTGGCCATTTGTGGTACTTCATGGTCCTCCCTCTCCTCCCGATGACACATCCAGTCCCTCCCTGAATCCTCCCAAGGGTGACACGCTCTGCCCCTTTCTGGAAATGCAGGAAGGTGTCAGGTCAGCTGCCTCCGAAGGATGCTAAGTCAGCAGTTGGCACTTCAGGTGCGGTCTCCCGATAGCGGGGGGGAATCAGGCCGCCCAAAGGGCAAATGTCAACTCTCCCCCAGTGACAGTACTGGCACACTCCCGTGGGGCCAGACCACCCCGCACCACCTCCCTTCCTTTGCGGGGATTCCGCCCCGCTCACCTTTGGCCCGGCGGCCAGGCACATGGGGGGTGCTGCCGGCGAGCGGCCAGACCCCCCGCCCCCTCAGGGGAGGCGGCTGGGCCCCGCCTCCCTGGGCCTGCCGGGCCCATTCTGCCCCGCTCTCCTTTGGCCCGGCGGCCGGGCACATGGGGAGTGCCGCCGGCGAGCGGCCAGACCCCCCGCTCCCTGCTATGCCCAGCAGCTGCTGCCAGCAGACACCTTCCTTCTTGGTGGGGAATACCACCCTTCTCCCCTCTTGCCCGCCACTTGAAGCCCAATCAGGGCCAGTGAAGGGGGCCCCCTCAGGGAGGGGGTGGCTGCCATCGAAACCCACCTCTCCCACATGGTGGCCGCCCTCTCGCCAGCCACTCGAACCCCAACCAGCATATCCTTCCTTTGACAACACTGCCACGTTCGGTGAAGTGGGTTTCGTCGGCGACTGTCCTGCTCCTGTGAGCGCAAGGGCCCCTCTGAGGGTCAATCCCCACAGTTCGGTGACAAGGAGGACAGTGGCCCAGGTCAGCTTGCTTGCTTGAAAGCAAGCAAGCTGACACACCACATCGCTGAAATGGGACTCATTGTCCACTGCCCAAAGAGGCTCCTTCTGAACAGGGTAGCATGAGTTCCTTCCCTCAAGGTGTGGAAGACATCCTTTCCCTCCCTCGCGTGCCTTCCATTCCAGCAAGGGGCCTTTGAATTGCTGCATGATCTCCTGTTTTGGAGTTGGCTTTCACTCATGTCCATCCATTCATTTCCCATCATGGAGATGCCCCAGGAAGGGCATCTTTTGTTGATGCAGCCCCATGTAGGTGGGTTTTGTGTGCAGCCACCTCTCCTGGACAGGAGCACAAGTCTCCCTCCTTGCCCCAAGGGCGGGTAAGGGTCAGTCAGAATAGGGGAGGGGCAATTGTTTGTCTCTTTGGAAAAGTGCTAATTGAGGAGCGTTACATGAGAACCTTTGGTGGGGAAAGTCGCCTGAAGTGAAAATGTGTGGGAAAACCAGGCCTTTTCTGACCCGAACCGGTCCGTGGACCGGTTCGCGAACCGGGCCCGGTCCGTTAAAAGTTCGTGGACCGTGGTCCGTGGAAGCCCACAAACCCTGGACCGGCGGTCCGTGGGAAAATGCCGGTCCGTGCCCACCTCTGATTGCTTTGACTGTCAAATGGTGGAAAGCATTCAAAGTACAATAAGCCTCTTGGTTCAGACACAAAAATTTAAAAATCTTTAGGAGCCTCAGGTAGTCTCAGGGTTATAATAGTTTGTTAAATTAGAAACCAATTATCAGACCTCAAGTCAATGATTTCCTCTTATATTGTTCATGAAATATAAGTAATCCTCAGAAATAAAATTTGGGGGAGCAGATAGAACTGCAGAAGAGAAGTAAGAAAATCCTCATTTCCTCACTGCTACTCTGTTCATGGACCTTGTAGAGTACAAACCGATCAGACTAAATACATAGGTATATGACAGAAAGATGGAACAACTTTGATTCTACATTTACAATGATTTGTTCTTTCACTTAACAGGATGCCACCAATTTGCTCATCTATGTGTCTTTTCATAACATGATCCTGTTGTTTACCCTTGTTCTTTCTAGCCATTTAATATCCAAGACAACTGCTGTGAATGTAGTAAGATCCACAAAATCTATCTCAACAATAATGGTAAAGGCCTATTTATGACCCACAAAGAATCTAGTTAATGATTCTTGAGAAAGCATAAATCATTTTACCTATTGCAATGGCTAATTCACGTACCTAATTTGTAGTTTCAAAACATGCCGCTTGTTAAAAGTACCTGGTATAATTTCAGGTTTCATATATTCTGTACTAATGCATATGTGAAACATTAAAGACTACAAAATTGTAATGTATTTTGAAATTACAGTGGAACTTGCTAATAGACACTTCTGGGCAAAGCAGTTTGGGGAGCTATAATGGGACGAATAATGAAAGTGCAATTGCCAAGGGAAAAATGTGAATGGCTCTTTAAGCTGTCATAACCTGAGCTGTACCAACAAAAAGGTTTTTATTTCCCTTGAAGATATTAATGGCTATGCTTTCAAATGGTACATAGATGCCGAATATTACAAAGCAATGACTGTTCAACTAAGACTGCAAAGAGGGAAATGTCCCAGGGCAGATTCAGAGATAACCAATTGTTATACCAAACTATTGGATAATGGAGGTGTGGCTTGTGCACTTAAAGCAGCAGGCACCAAAGTAATATTTTCAAAATGGATGACAGTTTAGTCCTGATCTTTACATGTCCCTCCTTGACAAAGAACACATTCTACTCTAAGCTCTACTTTCCTATCTATCTGCACTGCTGATTTACCTGGAAGGGCAGTGAAAGAGACTGTGGTGTTTTATCAGCTACTACTGAAACAGTCATTTGGCTACTAACAGAGCAATCATAAGTAAGTCTACTCAGAATCCTACTCAAGTATACTCAATAGGGCTTACTCCCAGAAGCCCCAGTGCCAGAACTTAATTTGTGGGCTGCACAGGTGTGGGGTGCGGAGCAGGGAGACCATCCTCCTTCTCTGCCCGGCTGGCTCCTAGAGGCCCCCATGGGAAGCCACAAGTTCAAACTTCCTCAGCCAGCCAATCAACAGCGGGCCCTGCTGGCAGACCTTGGAAACACAGGCTTCAACCAGGTCCGTCTGGTGGTATATATCCAGGAGCTGGCTGGGCTCTCATCAGCAGTTGGCTCTGACCAGCATTCTACCCTTCCCAGCCTTGGCTCACTTGGGTTGTCATGGACTTAGTTATGGACTGGGGGTATCAGTAGTTTTCTTGTCTGGTGATGGGATAGGGGGTTGCCTTTAGCATTGTCACAACTTAGGTATGCTGGTTTTAGCATTGGGCATGGATCCTTTGGGGGGAAATATGACCCACATGCCCTGTTTTCCCATAGTTGTGGATCCCCTTAAAGGGTCTTGTGGCAAGGCATGGCAAGGACAAACTAGCTCAGGAGCTGTGAGGGCATGCCCACTCCCAAATGACAGGGGAATCATGCAGTGGTTTACTCCTATGTGGAATCCAACTCACTGTCATCCCGTGGTTCCTCCCCACCTCAGCAGGCGGGCTGAGGGTGTGTGGGGGGTAATCAGATGTAACTGATAAAGTTGTGGCCTTTTTGACTCCAACAGATGCCTCTGTGTTTTGTCACCTTGCCTTCCTCCATCCCTTACCCCACAAAAGTGTTCTTAGGACTGAACTGTGAGTGTTTAGCTTCCTTGTCCTTCACTTGGTCTGTAGATTGTATGGAGTATGGTTGAACTGAAAAAGACACTGCTGTATCTTATGTTTACCCGTCCTAGAAAAATAATCTTACTGTCAAAACAGGTATTTAAAGTCCTGTGATCCCAGATCTCCTCTAGCTGTCTAATATATACTTAGAAAGAAAATAATGCAGAAAATACCTATCTTAATTCAAAGCATTCAAAGACGGAGTCCATTAATGACCTTAACATGAAACCTGAGGATAACCTAAATATATTTTCATATCATGAATGAATTGACTGGAGTTCAACAGTTTATGTATTTGGATATTAGGATTCAGAATGGAGAAGAGATTGCTAAAGGTGTCATGCCACAATTACTGGAAACCATAACTGGCTTTATTACTATTAGATATATTTCTCCAGTGGCTGCATTTTATAGGTATCCTCAGTTCTCCCATCAAGTCTTGGTATAAATAAAATATTTATACATTTCATAAATATGTATAGATGCCTAAATGAGTATCAGAACTCTTTAGAATTCCTTTGCTGTACAAAAAAATACTTTTAAAGGGGGCTGCACACTTACATGTATGGTTGAGATTAGACCCTCCTCAACTATTGTGTTTTAAATTGTTTACAGCCTTAGAGGAAGAGAAACATACCAATTATCGCATTCTTTGTCATTCTTAATCTCTGTTAGTAGAGATCTCCTATCTTTATGTCTTCATTTTACTTCTACAATTTTGTCCAAATGTATTGCAAACAATTAATTTAATCACAGAAATAAACACACAATAACAAGCCTTCCCGAGCAGAAGCCTTCTTTTCAGAGAATTATATTCCATATGGGAATGTATGCCTTGCTTATTTCTAACAAATATTAATTATGTGTAGTAACAATTGATATTCTGCTGTGTTTGCAAAGGACTCCAATTCTAATTTTAACAGTCAAGTCCAATTCATGATTCATCTCAGCTGCTACATTTCCATGGGTTATATTCATAATGTTAGTAAATGAAAAGTGATGGTACTGTAATGGTTAGCACCTGGCTGTCACCTCTTTTTTGGTATATTGTGATTGCATGGCTTGGGCTGCCACTGATTTTTGTTTGTGGCACAGCCCTGATATGGTGGGGGAAGGAGAAACAGCTGCATGGGGGAGAGACATGAACTAAAAGGGTCTTGGGACTGAATGCTGTCCTATTACCCCCACAACCAGACCCTCTACATTCTTTCTGTTTAAACCCTAGACATAGATGTAAACTACAGGGGGGCTGAGGAGCTCAAGCCCCTTTGGATTTGCCCGGGGGAGGCAAGCAGTGACAAACTCATATGAGGGACTCAGTTACAATGGCAGATGAAGCATAGGACTCTCCACTCTACCGGTTGTATCATATTACAATTTCCATGATTCTTTGGGGCTCTGTTCCTCTTTTTTGCTCGTATGTGTGTTTATTAAGAATTTATTATTTAAAAAAGGAATTGTGGTTTATATAAACTATTTATAAATAAATGTTAAAGAAGAATTAAGAGACTCTGACGATATGTGAAGATATATTGGAAGATATATGATTTTGAAAATCAAGCTTTTGGAAGGCAAGATTAACTCAGTAGCAACAATATATGTGCCAAACAATGCAAGAGAAAATTTTTATGAAAATGGTTTCCAATCCATTTTCGATTTTCAAGAAGATAATGATCTAGAGACATGAATGGGGTAATGGATCTAAGAAAAAGATAGATGAAAAAAAAAAGAAGGCAAACTTCCCAAAAATGTGTTTAATTATATGGAAATGTTTTAATTGGAAGATGCTTGGAGGATCAAAAATCTGAATATTGGAGACTATACTTTCTTTTATGACAGACACCAAACACGTTCAAGGATTTTTTATTATATGTTTACTCTTTTCTTTTTCTTTTGATGTAATTATAATTGTGCTATTGTTTTTATTTTCTTTTTTCTTTTCTGCTTATATTTATAAAAATAAATTTTAGATAAAAAATAATTTATTCATTGTCTTAAAATACCTATGGCTATGGCCTACACTAAGTAGCTTAGTCCTTAGCCCTGGCTGGCTCCACCCACTTACAATGTAGCAACAGTCAGATTGCAAGGCCTCGGACATAATTGCAATATAATTGCTTGGCTACAATTTACATTTGGAGAATGTTAGAAGACTCCACGTCTAACGTTGTCCCTCTCCTCAGGTTTCAGAGGGGGAGAAACCAGAGAAAGATAGGTCAGGGCATCTGTTTACTGTTTAATCCTTTACTGTTCTGAACTATCCTTTGATGTGTAGATTGCTAATCTCTGGACTTCCTCCTCAGGAATAGATCAGTAGATAGGAAGTTATCTCTCCTCTTCCCTATCAAAGTATGGAGTTCTTATAATAAAGAACTCTTCTTTTCTAAAACTAAAGCACATATAAGATTATTTTCTCTTTCACACACACACCAGCCAGCATGCTCCAACCACCCATCATCACGTTTTCTCTGCAATCAATGCTACCCTGTTAAGGACTAGTTTCTCTTCCTTTTAATAGGGAAAAAGTGAGTATTTTATTTTATTTTACTTTTCAGTTACGATATCATTACATTGTATTTTGGAAATGGAACACTTGGAAAGAGTAGGCCCTATGTTTCTTTGTTGAAGTAGCTTTGTTTGCTGTTGGTTTTATTTTCTTTTTGGCTGGGTGTGGGAGAACATTTAGTTTTTTTCATGGTAGTGTGTGGGGGGGGGGGCTGCTTCAGCCACTTCTAAGCTCCTCTTTCAATTTCCATTCCATTTTTAAATGGAGAGGTAGTATCTATTGCAGAAAAGGACAATTCCTAAAATGGCAGCCTGAGTGCTGTCTCTCTGAAGCAATGAGAAAGCCCATCTGCATAAACAAGATGGGTGGGGGTGGGTGGGAGGGATGCAGATTAGAGGCCTTTTTAAAATTTCCTTTTACCCTGTGTGCAGCCTGGAGAGAATATTGGCAAAGAATGTGCACTTAATTATGTGATTTTGTTAGTAATGTGTTTTGAATGTCTGTGTTTTTAAGGTGGAGTTTTTAAGCAGTGTGCTAAGAAAGCAAGGTATATAAAATCCTTGGTAGTACAACTGTGAGTTTTCTTCATGACTAGCACTTTTCTGAATTGCCTCAAAATTTGATGGTACTCACTTATAGGATACGAATTTGAAATGAGAAGAAGGCGATTGCTACTACTCTGAACTCTGCACATTGCTCAGAAATCGAGCGCACAGCAACTGTTTTCTATTCTGCCCTGGTTCAGACTTCAACCGCACATTTACCAAATGAAGGCATCTATGATGCCATAATTTAGTAAATTTCAGTACTAAGTCACCCTTATGAATATGGCAGAATCAAGACTCCAGTAAACGAACGTCCAGGAAAACTTAGAAAATGTTCCCCTACAGGCTTTTCTGTGTTGCCTTTCTTAGTATCAAATTTATGACCATTATGACCACATGGTTTGTATATTTATAGATCTTAAAGTGACTATCCTAAAAGTTCCAGAATAGTTAGCTGTGTTAGTCTGTAGTTGCAAAACAGTAAATAGTCCAGTAGGACCTTTAAGACTAACCAACTTTATTGTATCATAAGCTTTTGAGAACCACAGCTCTCTTCATCATATGCATGGAGGATATGAAGCAACTAGCCAGAGGTATCTAGGTGGTGAAGGGAGGGGGGAGAGGGTGCAGAGAGTGAGGGCCATGTAAATGCAAATCAGTTGCAAAAGTCATGAAAGAGGTGGAGTGCACACTCCATCTATATATCCACCTCACTCCCTGCACCCTCTCCCCCTCCCCTCCCCACCTATATATCTCTGGCCAGTTTCTTTATACCCTCCATGCATCTGACGAAGAGAGCTGTTTTTAAAAGTGAATTTTAAAAACAGGACACAGCAGGAGATCGCTGAGACAGCACTATAACCACGGGTCCAACTCCCACCTTTTCCAAGGTTTGGCCCAGCCCAGGGGCATTGTTAGGGTGGGTCCCCATGCACGCCCAGGTCCCCCTAAATTTGTGAGGAGTCCCTTCCTAAAACCTCCATAGCCCTGCCTCCATGTATGGTGCCATTGGAAGCCCCTCACTCTGATGTCATTGGCTTCTCCATATGATGTCACTGGGCTCCAGTTCTTTTAATGCCTCTGGCCCAGCCCCAGCCCCCACCCCCAGGAAATTGGAAAGTGTATGCCCCTGACCCCAGATGCCACAGTATCAATAAAAAGGGGAGACACAAGCTTTCATTAATTGGATGGTATCATGTAGCTTTTTATTTCCAAAAAGGCTTGTAATTGTAACACCAAGAATATGGAATTTGATAGTGAACTGATTAGAAACCCCTTTTCCACAGCTATATTGACTGGACAGACATCACACAGATGGAACAGAACAACCAAAGATTTATATACAGGAAATATGTTATAAAAACAGTTAAAGGTATAGTGCAGAATGAATAATAAATGCATATGTATGACTGGCTCACTACTTCACTCATCAGAGATTAAGTTTTTCTCCACAGGGAGGTTACTAGTTGAACCTGAGCCTAAGTTAACACTTTAAAAGGCTGAGAGGAAAACACCATTCCTGTCCCTCCAGATAGGGTTGTCAGATGGGGTCTGAAACAATACCAGATCCGGGGCGGGGGTGGGGCAGGGACTGCACTTAACTTTAATATTTGTATGCATGCTCCCAGCCAGTGCAATGACATCACTATGGGAAGTGACATCACAGTGCTGACCACTCCCAAGGCCCCCAGCTGGCTGGCTGGCCACTCCTGGGTGGCACTGTACAGCCTCAGGGGGCCAGCTGGGTGGCCCATTCCCTCTGGCACTGCGCAGGAGGCCAAGTGCCTGGACTGCTGGCCAGTTTCCTGGCCTATGGTGATGCAATGCAGCCACAGGCTGCTGGGTTGCTGGACTGGGTGATGGGGGGGGAGGAGGGGCAGGGCCATGTGTCCAGTATTTGGGGGACATTTCCCCCAGACAGTGTCCCAGATACCGGACTGTCCGGGTGCATATCAGACCCCTGGCAATCCTAATTCCAGATAAATCTCCTCAACAAATAATCACTGCTGACAAGATTCTATTCAGATTCCAGGCCACACTGTTAAATTTTTGAGAACTTGGCCTTGGAACCAGTACAAAACATATTTTGGGGAGCCCTTCAAAAAGGGTGCTTGTTTATATCATTTGAAACAATAATCCTACCATACCCTGACCTCCCAAATCCTAACTGAACTGAAAAGAATAGCCTGGCTCAACTTATAACTGTATCCAAGTCCACAAGCTTCCTATCCAAAGGAAAATGTATCACGTCCCTATTTAAACCGAGGTGACTCACTCCCCCTTCCATCCAGTGGAGTTCCAGGGGCTCAGACTGGCTGGCCAGTCTCTATGCTTGCTTGAGGGCAGATTCCCCAGGATTAGTTTAGAGCTCTAGAGACAGGCAGAACTTTGGGGATGTACTGGATGATCCATATGTTACAACTGCTACTAGGAGTAGAAAATATAGAACATCTCCATTTAACTACATCACTGCAAGATTCTTTTAGTCATATCAACCTGCCAGAGCCTTCAGATTGATGGATAGAGCTTTCCTGCTAGAACTTATCGCACAGTAGAAATCCATGCAATGACCTTTTCAGCAGCTGCCCCAAGTTACGGAACTTGCACCGCCATTTCCTGCCTTCCAGTGCTGATTAAATATACATTTGTTATGAAAGATCTTTGAGGACATTTTATGACTGTTTTACTGTTTCTCTGTCTTAATGAATGACTATGCATTTTCTTTTTTGCCTTTTTGTTTTAAGCTGCTGGCTGCTTTGTTTTCCTTTTTTAAAAAATCAGATACTTTTACTGTTTTTATTGATGTATTCAATAATAACTGCACTTATATACAATTCTTCTAGACAGATTAGTGCCCCACCCAGAGCAGTGAACAAGTTAGTGTTATTATTATCCCCACAATACAGCTGGGGAGCTGGGGCTGAGAGGAGTGGCTTACCCAAGGCCACTTATTGAGGTCATGGTAGTAGTGGGATTCGAACCTGTAGAGTGCTGATTCGCAGCTGAACCACTTAACCACTGTGCTACAGCTGCTGATTTTATAGGAATTTAAAGCAGAGATATAAGCTAAATCAATAAATCACTCTAATACAATGTTTAAGTATTAATGATACAATGTGAACTTCTTCATCAAGAATTACTCACTGTATACAGCAGGCAGTATTAATAACTGACACAAATTTGTCCCCAGAGTTTCACAAGATGGTTGGCATATTGTGAATATCTCAGATACCTTAATAAAATATTCTGCCAAAAATAGATTAAATTTTTGGTATAAAAATTAATACTTATTGAGAAACATAAAGACACATTTACCAGAGTAGTTGAACAAAACCAAAATTTCCTAAAGAAAAAAGACTATTATAATTTAATCTTTCTTGAAACTATGAATTCATATAAAACAGTGAATTAACTAAAAGGTATTGAAAATTGAGTGGCTCAAACTGAAGAGCTACTTAATTTGGTGGAATATCACTTAAATTGGAGTAACTTGAGCCAAAAGGAAAGATGAGGTATAAATACTTTAATTACAATACAATTCTAAGAGTTACTCCAGTCTAAGCCCATTGAAATCAATGAGCTTAGACTGGAGTAACTCTTCTTAGGATTGCACTGTTAATTAACTAACTTTTTATCAAAGTGGTAGAAACCACTACAGTCATTCACCAAAAATGGGATAGAATATACTTGATGAATTTAATTTTTATTGCTGAAAATAAATGCTTTATTAAAATGGAAGGTTATATCATACAAACTTTTTGCCCTCTCAAAACATAACTCTCAAGGCTATGCAAGCAGGCCAGAATGTTCATATTATTGCTTCTTTCTTGCAACATTCAAAGTGGGGTCCAAGTTTCTGGCCCTTACTCTGAAATTGCTTAGTGATAACCATATAGCCCAGGGCATGACATATATGGACAACATGGTGCCCCCCAACATCTTTTCTGACACCTGCTAATCATTTTTAAAAAGTAAGTGAGGCCAGATGGAGCTTTTGCCCAGCAGGCTTCCAATTGACCATCAGAGATCTGACTGGCTGTACAGATTTTTTTTTAAAATGTTGATTTTTCAAGCAGCTGCTGCCACCACAGCACAAGGATCTACATTGCATGACTTAGAGTAAGCTGTGTGTATGCAAGGAAATGTTATTAAACATTATATTAATTTTAAAAGGCCTCCTGTTAAAGAGAGCTTCTGCCTGAAATGTTGAAGATTTACTATTAAGAGTTATGCACAGCCTCATTCCCTGAGATTTTGTGATCAGCTCCACTTCCTGGGACAGCTACTTTGTGGTTGCACTCGCTACTCTTTCCCAGAATTCCAAAGATGCCCATAAACTCAAAAAAGTTGGGGATATAGACCATCAGTTATTTGACTGTGACCAAATCACAATGCTAATTCATAGTTAGGAAAATGCATCATTCTGAAATGACTATGTTTTTACTTAGATAATACAGGCTTCATGATATTGTCACAGAACAATGTCACACTGTGTGATCTCTGATTGGCTGAGCCTGAGTTCATTCCAGAAGAGACTATACCTTGGCAGCAGTAGAAAGGAAGCAAATTCTATGAACTGTGGATTGGGGCACAAAAAAGGTATAGTGAAATAGTTCTCCAAACAAAATGATTTTGAGAACTCTTTTGATCCTCTAAATCCCCACCAAATTTTGGTAGGTGAACATTAGATATAGCTCTATTGAAAATTCAATGGCAGATGATCAAATCATTTTAGTAATGCATATTAATGGGAAAATAGAATTTGGGTGCAAGATTCTTTCTTGAATTCACTCTGCATGTGTGTTAGACTGATGGAAATAATGTATTTGTATTTCCATGGCTGATTCAACAGTACAGCAAATGTGCATATATGAATGCCTTTCATCCCTTTCTCTCATCTTCTCTTCGTAAGTACTCAGACAGAAGTATATATCATAAGGCTTGTAGAAGCTGAACTCCAAACCCTTAATGTCAATTGTCAATCCTTAATATTTTTGGACTACCATATTTAATGCACTAGTAAATTATGAAATTATGGATTATGGGATTCTGATTAATCTTTCAACATTCTTTAACTTTTCTTTATTTTCTATAATTTATTGTACCTAATTTTTAAGTTAATACTTGGATATCTATCACATTATAAAGCACTAAACAAAAGGAACAATTCTATCTGTTCAGGATAAATGGAGCATTTAACGGTTACTATAACCTTATCAGTTAAAAGGGACCTTTGTATCTTGTGTTTTCTGTCTCCGTACATAAGCTAAGCACATAAAAGGGTTATTGATCAGAGTCAGAGACTTGGTAACAGATACAATGTTGAAGAAGTATATGTTTTAAAGAAGAAGTGAGAGGATGAGTCAAAGGGAGTCCTTGGCCGTCAGACACTCATTTATTCAGCTGTATGGATCAATTTAAATGAGAAGAAGCTTTCATTGCTAAAAAGCTAAATATCATTGTCAGTATTACTCAACAGTTTAGAATTGTTAGAATATTAGCACTAACCACATTCATTGGTCACATCAGAGAGTAACATCTAGAATCAAAGCCAGTTATGAAGATACAGGTTGATTAAATGTGGTGCCTTCAAGTTGCCTTGCTCTGTGTTACAATGCCTGCAGGAAGCCGTCGTCTCTACTAGGGCCAAAATGGAAAGATGCAAATCTGGAAGATATATGGTCAAATCTGCCCAGCATTTTGAAAAGTTTCTCACATGGAGCTGGAAGTTTAGTCCTTCCATCTTGCATGAATTCACCAACTGAAACCAACACTCTCACAACCCATGTTGTTAATAACATGAAAGATAATATGCTAAGAAATGTGCTTGTCTTTTTCCTTTCTAGAGCTCAAAACTGTATTTATGTTTTTCCCAGTTGTTGAGACTTAGCATACTCTTTCTTTATAGAAGTTTGGTTGGTGCTTTTTGCTGGGTTCTGTTTTCGGTTGGCATAGAAGTTTGGTTTGGTGTTGCTGTTCACTGTAAATTTTTGTTGGTTGTTCTTCGGGAGGGGTGTTTGTTGAGGTGCCCAGTTCACTGTGTTAACTTAAATTACCTAGTGATGTTTGGGTGTACTTTGGGCATTTAAAGAGGGTTGTGAACTGTTAAAAAGTGCTTTTAAGATAGGCTAGTTGTAGATGTAGTAAAACAAAACTTAATTGGTAGCTTTTAGGGACCGAACAAAGGGTCCCCCCCTTTAATAGGCTTGAACAGGAATTAAGAAGGGTTCAGGTGTGCTCTAGTCAAATTCTCTAGATAAATAGGCCCATAGTGACAATAGCTTCCAAACTGAATATGGCTGGTCTCCAACAGCAGCCAGTTGAGTCATGTTGTCAAAAAGCAGTTGAGGAACTGTGCAAGGAGCCAATGATAGCTAGTTTCTAAGTCAACAGGTTGTTATACTTGGGAAATTCAAGTATATCTTTGCTATTATTGTATGTTAACTTTGTTGGGCAGTTAAGATGAAACAGTTATTTTATATACCATCATGAACCATTGCAATATATGAGAGAAAACTAGTGCCTTGTGTCCACAGGTGGCTGGGACTTGCGTTTCTTCACAACAGCTTCACCCATATATCCCATCATCATGGCAATTCTCTTTACCATTCCTGCCCAAGGCAGGAATCAGCACCACTAACACCACCAACTGCTGTTCACTTCTGCCATAGCATGCTAGTCAGCCTGCTTTTTCTCAAGCATACAGGCAAGGAATGGTAGGAGCTCATACCCAGAGGAAAAGGACAGGAGAAGATATCAGTAGCTGCTGCTCCTGGATGTGTCCCCCACTTACCAGCAGGGTAAGAAAGCTGATATCAATATATACCTTGGATGGGGAGGAGTAGCCATGGGTTATAGTGGGGGCAGAATAACTGGAAGGGCAGCTCGCAACAGCGGGGATGATCTGAGAAATGCAGAGGATATCATCCATGTTGGATTGAAAAATGATGACTGATTGGTAGCGCACAGGCTTGTGTGCTCCCACACTGGCTGTTTCCATGAAGGCAGGTTTATGAAAATAAACCCCAAACCCGTCTCCTAATGACAGAAGACGTATCAGCTATGTGTGCAAGAGGGATATCAGAGGATTTTTGAGCCCTTTTAATTAGGGGCTTAATGATTTTCTGTCTCCTCCAACGTGGCAACATCAAGCAGGAAACAGATTCAGACCGGCGAATGCTGAGTAAGTCTGCCTTGCAAATATCTCTTTACCTTTCTTTTCTGGACCTTGGACTCAATTAAGAACTGTTTTAATCTACTCTGTCTACAAGAAATTAAAGATCAGCTACTTTTTCTCTTTATCTCATTTTACTTTGTTAAATGAAGGCAGCAAACACATTTGCAGCTCTTCAAAGAATATATTAGATACAATTATTTATGGCTTATTCAGACTTGGAAGTTTAAAACATAATAGATAACAGACTGTTAAACACGAACTATAAACGTACCCAGGAAAAGTGCCAACATTTCAAACATTAGCTATTTTTTTTACTTGTGTTATGATTTTCTTCTTATCTTCTGAAAAAAAATGGCTAACAGACTTTAAATTGCTTCTCATTTTGTTGATTGGACTATAGCGGCTTCCTGTTTTTGGATTATAGCATATTAAATATAATTACCTGCTTTCCTTTCTTCCGTCTCTGAAAAGAAACCGTGTCACAGACTCTAAGTCATCCCATATTTTAAATTAACTTCCTGTTTTTGGATTACAGTATATCAAACTCTTCTCTGTTGCATGAACTATAAAAAACTGGGAAAATATAATTGTTGGTCTGCAGCTGAAAAGAATTTTTTTTAATCTTTTTAAAAATTTCCCTCACTAAAATGGCTTCCTACTGAAGATTTTTAGTAATATTCTATTATACCACCATCCACTGGTCAAGAGTAAATATATCTTTGAATTATTAAAACCATATCATTGTTATTCATTAGTTTGAAAAAAAATGGTTGCAGTTATGGAAAACGCAGTAGAAATAATTGCTCAATTAATCATTTCTTTGCCTTTCTACCAAAATTGGAAGTTTGTTTTATAAAATAAAGCAAGGTTATGGAAACACTTTAGTCCAGATGTGTCAAGGGGACCAAGAGACTCCAAATCCAGTCTCAGAAGATAAGAAACCTTCTTTGGAGTCAGAGAAACCAGCATTGTATTCACACTTAGTCTTTCAAACCAGGGGAGAAATTTTTGAAGAACAGAATGATAGATTCAAACTACATTTGGGCATGTACAGAACAAATCAGATATCTCATGGATTAAATCAAGTAATTCAAGAATCAAAGAAACAGCTGGATAAATCTACTGACTTGGAAAATGGAAGTAAACTTTTATTTTTACTACAAGTAGGCCCTGAATTCAGAAGGTACAACTCAGACTTTCATAGAGACTACGTGAAGATCCAAGGGGTCTTTGAGCCAGGTGGCCTTTTTCTCTGAGACCAAGAGGATTATAGATGCAAAGAACATGTTGAGGATATGTGTTTTGTTATATCTATCTATGGTCAAATGGCTTACGAAACTGCTCTCAAATTATTTTACACACAATAAGAAAATATTTTGTTTGGAAAGCATTATGAATATCCTAAAATGCAAACTGGAAGATTTGGTATTTATCAAAAAATAATGTTAAAATCAAAATATTGGAATCTTTCTTAAGATGATTTTTGTTATCCTATTAAGGTTTAATTTAGCCCAAATGGGGCAGAAAATTGAGATTTATATAGTCTTCAAAGTAATTGTCAATCTTCTTTGATTTAGGCGGTCTTTCCTACTGAGATTTTAAAGATTATAGATTCAAAGAAGATATTGAGGATATTGCTACATCTATTTATGGTCAATCGGCTCACAAAATTCTTATCAATTTAAAACACAGTAAGTTAATTAATCTTACTTGGAAGGCTTAATGAATATTTTAAAATACAATCTTGAAGATTGCTATCTATAATAAATATTAAAATTAGACTAAGAAACAACAACAAAAATAGTAATACTAATGTTGAAATTAAAACATTGGGCAATCTTTTGTTCAAACCTTAAGAATAAATTTTAGTATTCTGTTAAGATTTGAAGGAGAAAATGTATATTTATATAGTCCTTTAAAATAATGGTTTATTTTCCCTCCTTTTCTTTTCTTCCATCTTTTTTGGAATATCATCTGGTATATTACATATATATGGATTAATATACTATATATCTAGAGTTTAATTTACCTATTTAGGATTAGATGAATCTTAGTTTATTAATTTAATATGGACAATTGATGTCAAAGATTTATGATGACTGTGACTCAGTAGGTTTTGAGATTTCAAGAATTATTTAAGTTAAGGAAGATTCTGAGGATTCATATTACGTTAATTACAGGCAAGATGAACAAGACCCAAGTTATTGTGGATGGAGGGGAAAATCTGTTTTTGCATTTGGCTATTAATAGCGACTGTTAAGTTCCTTTTCTTTCTCTTTGAAACAATATTTTTGTTTACTGTATTTTTACTGCTTCATGATATGTGTTTATTATTTCTTATTACCTTTGTGCTTTGTGCTCTTTAATAATAGATGAAAAACATAATCTATATATATAAAAAGAAGTGTCCTGACGGACTCATCAACGCACAGCCCAAATCCCTGGGCCTAGAAATGTGAAAGTTGGGGAAAATGTTCCTTTTGTGATGTAGAGGCTCACTAAGAAGGTATTATAAAAAATTTGACCCCTAAGGGTGTAAAAAGGGTTAAAATGTGTTTTCCCATAGGGATACAGCTTCCCTGTGTGGCTGGCAGGCTGCTCATTCCCCTCCCCCTGCCAACTGCAACCCAGCCACTCTTCCCTGAGGTCATTTGCATATGTGGCCTGATTAGTGGAGCTCTGTGTTCTGAGGTAAAAATCAGGTAAAGGAAACTGCAGACAGCTGAAGAGAAACAGTACAAGACTCCTGAATAGGGATTTTATATAAAAGTCTGAATGGCAACTGAGTTTTTAAACGTTCATGGGGAGATGGTACACGACCTTTCTAGGGGCCATTTCAGTGTGAACCTCTCAATGTGAACCTGCTGAAGTGCCCACCACACCACCCCTCCCTCAGTCCAACTCCACCACACACCTCTTGCAGCCATCACCTCTTACTGCCGCCAAGAAGACTTCTGGCAGACATCATGCAAGATACACCGATGCTAAAAGAAGGAAGCAACTTAGAGATGAAGCAAAGAAATATGCATGCCCTGCTCCTGTGGTGCACCAAGCAGCAGTGGCCAAGTACCAGCAAGATAACCCCAAGATGCACAGAGTGGCAGAGTCTCTCTATGGGCAAAGCAATCCTGGAAGATGAGTAGAGAGGCACTCACTTCCATGGAAGGTCAAGGCTCACTCAGGAATGGCAGATGATCCCTCGCTACCTTCAAGCTGCCTCTTAACTTCATCCATGCAGAAACACCCCTGTTCAGCATCTCAAAACAAAGCAACATGGCCCAAGTGCTGTGGAACTGTAAGCTCATTGTTTGGGATGAGAGCACCATGGCACTTAAGGGGTGTTTTGAGGCACTGAGCACAACCCTCATAGATGTTAGGGGCAATGAGAGAGTGATGGGGGGAGTCACAGTGCTACTGGCTGGAGACTTCTGGCAGATTCTGCCAATAGTCCCAAGGGGGACTCGAGCTGACACAGTTACCATGTGTGTCAAGGCGTCGTATCTGTGGCCCCTCATCAGGAAACTCCCACTAGGAAAGAACATGAGGGTCTACATGAGAGGTGAGGTGTCCACTGGGGAATTCTCTGAGCTCCTACTAAAAATAGGGGACAGAGCATATCCCAAGTACAAGGGAAAGGTGATCATCCCTGCAGGCCTAGGCACAGTAGCGACAACCCTAGCAGACCTAACAGCCACATTATACCCTGATATCATCACTATCATGGAGAAGTCTATGGACTGGCTGTGCAAACCTGCCATTATGACCCCCCAAATTGACAAGGCTGCCATCATTAATGAAATACAACTCACTCAAAATGGAGTACAGATCTGTGGACTCAGTGGTGCAAATGGAAGATGCGGTCCACTACCCTGTGGAGTTCCTCAACCCTCCTAGCTTCCCAGCCCACATGCTTCTCCTCAAAGTGCGGGCTCCAGTGCTGCTGCTCCAAAACCTCAGCCCACCCAAACTCTGCAATGGCACCAGACTGCGAGTGAAAGCCCTCCACAGGAACATCATCAAGGCCACATTGTTCACTGGCAGTGCTCGGGGGGGGGGGGTGTCGGTGTTCATAGCACGCATACCACTCATACCATCAGAGAGCTCCTTAAAATTCAAGAGACTGCAGTTCCCCCTCAAAGCCTGCTTTGCTATGATGATGAACAAGTCCCAGGGGCAGACACTGAAGGTGGCAGGAATTGACTTGAGGGAGGATTGCTTCTCATATGGGCAGTTCTACATGGCCTGTACCAGAGTGAGCTTACCCAGCAGCCTGATGATCCTAGCACCTGAGGGGAAAACTGCCAATGTGGTCTACAAAGAGGTCCTTCAGTAGAAAAAAAATGGTTGTACATATTTTTCACTTTATTTCTTGCACTACAATCTTTTCCTTTTAAAAATCTCTTCAATAAATGTTACATTTCAAAATTCACTTCATCAGTTTTCGGTCTCAACATGCTTCACTTTATTCAAACACTTTTGTGAAGCTCGAGTACTATACTATTATACTACAAAATAGGGATGTGCGTTTCGGCATTCTGAATGCCGAAAGAATGCCGAAACAAAAGTGTTTCGGCATTCTTCAAGAATCCCGAAACGTTTCGGGGAATGCCGAAACGTTTCGGGATTGCCGAAAGAAAAACCCGAAACGTTTCGGGATTCTTTCGGCATTCTTTCGGCATTCGAGAATCGCCATTTTGATTTTGCTAGCCGTTTGCCTTAGCAAGCGGCTAGCAAAATCCTGCTGGAAGCAAAGGCTTCCTGCAGGCTCTTAGAAGAGGGGAGGGGGGGAGAAGGAGTGAATCACTCACTCCTTCTGTCACCCCCCACCCCTCTTGCAAAGGAGGATAGGGAATCCTGCTTTGCCTTGCAAATGCAAGGTGCAAGCATTGCATTGCACTTTGCATTTGCAAAGCAGCAGAGATTCCCGCCAAAACTAACAGGTAGGGGAGGGGGAGCAGGAGGAGGGTGGCTCTTGGAGTGTGGGTGGGGAAAGGCAGGGGACTGGGGACTTTAGAAGTCACCAATCCCACTGCTGCATTCTCATGCCAGCCAATAGATTTAAATCTTTGGCTGAGGCTGCAGCAGGGGATTTAAATTTGGAGCAAGACTGTCTGGAACACTTCTGTTGCTGCTGCTGCTGAGCTGTGACCGAGAGAGGAGAAGAAGAGAGACTGCACCTGGAGCCTGGAGGACATCTGCCTGGAGGATCAACTGTGCTGGACATCCTGAGAGGACACCTGGTAGGCCTTTTTAAAATTTTTGTAAATTTTTTTGATGCTGGGCAATGTGCTGCTGTGGCCTGCCTCTGCAAAAAGGTGTTGCAGTTTATTCTTGGCATGGCCTGGGGGACAGGTTGGGCAGACAATGTTTGATGGTGGGGTGGGGGTTTCAGCATTGGTTGTTGTGCTTGCCTTCTTAAAGCTTGATCCACTGTTTTAAGATTAAAACAAGAGTGTGCCAGCTTTGGGCCTACACAGGCCAGAAGCCTTTCTTCTGGCTGGCTCTCACAGTTGTGCTCCACAATCTGGAATGGTGTGGCTTGCTTTTCTGTGTCTGGTCCCCTGCTTGCAAGGATTCCCAACAGGCTCCGTCCTGATCAACTGTGCCAGCCTGTTTATCGGGTTGTTTTATCTGTTTTATCAGGTTGTTTATCGTTGGTTCAGCATTGGTTGTTGTGCTTGCCTTCTTTAAGCTTGATCCACTGTTTGAAGATTAAAACCAGAGTGTGCCAGCTTCGGGCCTACACAGGCCAGAAGCCTTTCTTCTGGCTGGCTCTCACAGTTGTGCTTCACAATCTGGAATGGTGTGGCTTGCCTTTCTGTGTCTGGTCCCCTGCTAGCAAGGATTCCAATCCCAACAGGCTCCGTCCTGATCAACTGTGCCAGCCTGTGGGCCACACACAGGTATGGCCTGGGGGACAGGTTGGGCAGACAATCTTTGATGGTGGGGGGGGGGGTTTCAGCATTGGTTGTTGTGCTTGCCTTCTTTAAGCTTGATCCACTGTTTGAAGATTAAAACCAGAGTGTGCCAGCTTCGGGCCTACACAGGCCAGAAGCCTTTCTTCTGGCTGGCTCTCACAGTTGTGCTTCACAATCTGGAATGGTGTGGCTTGCCTTTCTGTGTCTGGTCCCCTGCTAGCAAGGATTCCAATCCCAACAGGCTCCGTCCTGATCAACTGTGCCAGCCTGTGGGCCACACACAGGTATGGCCTGGGGGACAGGTTGGGCAGACAATCTTTGATGGTGGGGGGGGGGTTCAGCATTGGTTGTTGTGCTTGCCTTCTTTAAGCTTGATCCACTGTTTGAAGATTAAAACCAGAGTGTGCCAGCTTCGGGCCTACACAGGCCAGAAGCCTTTCTTCTGGCTGGCTCTCACAGTTGTGCTTCACAATCTGGAATGGTGTGGCTTGCCTTTCTGTGTCTGGTCCCCTGCTAGCAAGGATTCCAATCCCAACAGGCTCCGTCCTGATCAACTGTGCCAGCCTGTGGGCCACACACAGGTATGGCCTGGGGGACAGGTTGGGCAGACAATCTTTGATGGTGGGGGGGGGGGGGTTCAGCATTGGTTGTTGTGCTTGCCTTCTTTAAGCTTGATCCACTGTTTGAAGATTAAAACCAGAGTGTGCCAGCTTCGGGCCTACACAGGCCAGAAGCCTTTCTTCTGGCTGGCTCTCACAGTTGTGCTTCACAATCTGGAATGGTGTGGCTTGCCTTTCTGTGTCTGGTCCCCTGCTAGCAAGGATTCCCAACAGGCTCCGTCCTGATCAACTGTGCCAGCCTGTGGGCCACACACAGGTATGGCCTGGGGGACAGGTTGGGCAGACAATGTTTGATGGTGGGGGGGGGGGTTCAGCATTGGTTGTTGTGCTTGCCTTCTTTAAGCTTGATCCACTGTTTGAAGATTAAAACCAGAGTGTGCCAGCTTCGGGCCTACACAGGCCAGAAGCCTTTCTTCTGGCTGGCTCTCACAGTTGTGCTTCACAATCTGGAATGGTGTGGCTTGCCTTTCTGTGTCTGGTCCCCTGCTAGCAAGGATTCCAATCCCAACAGGCTCCGTCCTGATCAACTGTGCCAGCCTGTGGGCCACACACAGGTATGGCCTGGGGGACAGGTTGGGCAGACAATCTTTGATGGTGGGGGGGGGGGTTCAGCATTGGTTGTTGTGCTTGCCTTCTTTAAGCTTGATCCACTGTTTGAAGATTAAAACCAGAGTGTGCCAGCTTCGGGCCTACACAGGCCAGAAGCCTTTCTTCTGGCTGGCTCTCACAGTTGTGCTTCACAATCTGGAATGGTGTGGCTTGCCTTTCTGTGTCTGGTCCCCTGCTAGCAAGGATTCCAATCCCAACAGGCTCCGTCCTGATCAACTGTGCCAGCCTGTGGGCCACACACAGGTATGGCCTGGGGGACAGGTTGGGCAGACAATCTTTGATGGTGGGGGGGGGGGGTTCAGCATTGGTTGTTGTGCTTGCCTTCTTTAAGCTTGATCCACTGTTTGAAGATTAAAACCAGAGTGTGCCAGCTTCGGGCCTACACAGGCCAGAAGCCTTTCTTCTGGCTGGCTCTCACAGTTGTGCTTCACAATCTGGAATGGTGTGGCTTGCCTTTCTGTGTCTGGTCCCCTGCTAGCAAGGATTCCCAACAGGCTCCGTCCTGATCAACTGTGCCAGCCTGTGGGCCACACACAGGTATGGCCTGGGGGACAGGTTGGGCAGACAATCTTTGATGGTGGGGGGGGGGGTTCAGCATTGGTTGTTGTGCTTGCCTTCTTTAAGCTTGATCCACTGTTTGAAGATTAAAACCAGAGTGTGCCAGCTTCGGGCCTACACAGGCCAGAAGCCTTTCTTCTGGCTGGCTCTCACAGTTGTGCTTCACAATCTGGAATGGTGTGGCTTGCCTTTCTGTGTCTGGTCCCCTGCTAGCAAGGATTCCCAACAGGCTCCGTCCTGATCAACTGTGCCAGCCTGTGGGCCACACACAGGTATGGCCTGGGGGACAGGTTGGGCAGACAATCTTTGATGGTGGGGGGGGGGGTTCAGCATTGGTTGTTGTGCTTGCCTTCTTTAAGCTTGATCCACTGTTTGAAGATTAAAACCAGAGTGTGCCAGCTTCGGGCCTACACAGGCCAGAAGCCTTTCTTCTGGCTGGCTCTCACAGTTGTGCTTCACAATCTGGAATGGTGTGGCTTGCCTTTCTGTGTCTGGTCCCCTGCTAGCAAGGATTCCAATCCCAACAGGCTCCGTCCTGATCAACTGTGCCAGCCTGTGGGCCACACACAGGTATGGCCTGGGGGACAGGTTGGGCAGACAATGTTTGATGGTGGGGGGGGGGGTTTCAGCATTGGTTGTTGTGCTTGCCTTCTTTAAGCTTGATCCACTGTTTGAAGATTAAAACCAGAGTGTGCCAGCTTCGGGCCTACACAGGCCAGAAGCCTTTCTTCTGGCTGGCTCTCACAGTTGTGCTTCACAATCTGGAATGGTGTGGCTTGCCTTTCTGTGTCTGGTCCCCTGCTAGCAAGGATTCCCAACAGGCTCCGTCCTGATCAACTGTGCCAGCCTGTGGGCCACACACAGGTATGCTGCTTTGGCCAAGGTAACCCTTTTTGGTTGCTGGCCTGGCACTCACAGTTGTGCTCCACAATCTGGAATGGTGTGGCTTGCGTTTCTGTGTCTGGTCCCCTGCTTGCAAGGATTCCCAACAGGCTCCTTCCTGATCAACTGTGCCAGCCTTCGGCCCACACACAGGCCTGCTGCTCCGGCTTTGGTAACCCTTCCCGTTTGCTGGCCTGGCACTCACTGTTTTGCTTCACATTCAGGTTGTTTATCGTTGGTGGACCTCTTCTGGACTGGACTGCACTTGGTGGACATCGGCCTGCAGATCTCTGCGTGGAGGATCAACATTGCTGGACATCTGCACTGGTGGACTGGTAGGGTTGTTGTTAAATTTGGTTTTTGAGCTTATGTCTGCTGCTGTGCCTACCTGCGAGCATATGCTTTGGCTCTGTCTTTATGGCTTGGGCCGGGGGGGGGGGGCATTTTCTGGTTGGGCAAGAGGATATTGTTTGGGGGTTAGGGGGGCCAGCATTGATCGCAGTGCCTGCTTTCTTTCATGTTTCATTTTTCAAGTTTGAGTGTGGGGTGGGCATGAACTGCTGTTTCACAGGACTAAAAAATGAGTGTGCCAGCTTCTGGCCTGCACAGGCCAGAAGCTCTGCTGGGTGGATGTGTTTTGTTTTGCTGCTGGTTGGCCCTAGCCTTTAAGGGGGGGGGCTGACTTGGCTTGTGCAACGGGGCCTTGAATTTTGGGGTTGCGTGTGCGGCGTGTGGTGTTGACTCTGCTAACATTTCCAATTTTCTTGACAGCATCGTGGAGGAGAGGAGGACCAGCTGCAAGACCGCCTGAACATCGCTGGACTGCAGGACTGGTGTTAGTGTGAGCGAGTCCGGGTTCATATTTGGGTGGCCTTGGGGGTGGGTTCTTGCTAGCTTGGGAGGGGGGAGGCTCATCTTCAAAACACCACATCCACACCCCACACCGACATACCACAGATACATCGGTCCCGCTAAATAGTGTCTCTTAGGTAGGTAGGCCAGTTGGTAGGTGATCAGTGGATAATTGCCCTCAACATAATTATTAGGGAAACCGAGCCTAGTTTTTTTTAAAAAACTAAATAGGGACTCAGCAGGGAAAGCATTAGTGAGTGAGTGTTAGGTTTGAATTCTATATATATATATATATATATAAAAAAATTTGTAATAGCTGTCAATAGGCTTCCCATTAGTGCCCCCATAACTAGGGTTCCACTGCCCATCTCTGGCACCCGTGGTGGTGCCAGGCCGGCCCGGGCATACTAGTGTGTGAGTGTTTAAGGCTTTGTCACCTGTTATTGGGGTTTAGGGCCAGCTCAATTCCAGAGGAATTCAGCTGATTGGCAGGCTCAGGTTCCCTGACATAAATAGGGTTGCTTAAAAAGGCACTTGATTGTTCATCTCCAAGTCACAGAGCCACTAGAAGCACAGATTTAGAGCAGGTTAGTTAGGTCTTGAAAACAAAGTTGACCTTTGTTTTCTAAATCTTTTCTGATTAGTTAGGGTTGAATTTGGGAGGGGAAAGTATGTCGGAGAGGAAAGCAGAGAGGGGCCCCGGGGGAAAGGCTAGGGAGAAATCTAGAGGGGAGGAGGGGAGGGGGAGGGGGACTGCTGCGGCAGCCCCTCCATCTGAGCGGAGGAGGCCCTCCCCTGCGCTGCTGCCGTTCACCAGCCTGGCTTCTGGTGACAGGAAGAGGGTTCGCAAGACTCTCTTTCCTGAGGCAGCTGCTGGAGGGCCACCCCCAACCCGGGTGCGTGAGGCAGGGGCTGGCACTGGGCAGGGGCCTGCTGCTGAGGCTCCTCCTCCTCCAGTGGTTGCGAGCCAGCTGCTGGAGGAGGGGCAGCATGTGGTGTCTCCTGGGATGGGCGCGGAGCACATGACTTTCCCTGCGCTCCCGCTCACCCCAGGAACCCGGAGGATGTTGGAGGAACTGCCCGTGAGACCCCCCCTGGGGCGGTCCACCCCAGTTTCCTCTGAGGCCAGCAGCAGGCCTCTCGCGGCTGTGCAGGAGGAGAGGACGCGGGAGGAAGAGGCAGAGACTGTGGTGGAAGAGCCCACATCTCTGCCCCTTCAGCCTCGTCCATCCCCACCTGCCCGGCCGAGAGTGGGACACGGTGTGTCCGGCCAGAGCACCTCACAGGAGGTGCCGCAGGGTGGTCCCGAACGCGCTTCTCCTGGGAAGCGTGGGATGCCCTTTTCCTCCGAAATCTGGAAACACTTCCAGACAACGGAGGATCCCCGAGCAGCCCTGTGCCTGCATTGTAGGCAGCGCGTCAGCCGTGGCAAAGATGTGTGGCATCTCTCCACGTCTGGGATGAGGTACCATATGAAGAGGCACCACCAGGCGGTGCTTCTTCGGGAGGAGGGTTCGAGTGGCGCCGCACGGCCGCCAGCTAGCCAGAAGGAGGCAGGCTCCTCTGGTGCTCTCCCCCCAAGGGTACCTGCAGGAAAGGGACGCCAAGCCTCTCTCCCGGAGATGCTTGGTATGCAGGGCGCTAGTGTGCCCAGAGAGGGGATCCGGAGGGCGAGCAGGCGCATCACGCGCCACATCGTCAACATGATAGCAGTGGATGGGCAACCGTATTCCGTAGTTGAAGACTTCGGCTTCTCAGGGCTGCTCCAAGATTGCTTTCCCTGGTACGCCGTCCCTGCTCGCACGTCGTTGAGCAGATCGGTGGTGCCCTCGTTTTACAGGGATCATGTGAAGGCACAGCTGTCCCGGGTTGCCGGGAGAACTGTGCACTTCACATCGGACATCTGGACCTGCCCAAGTGTGCAGCAAGCGTACCTCTCGCTTACTGCTCACTGGTGGGAACCCGAGTCGGTTCTGGGTGGGGGCCGGGGGGAGGTTCCTAGCACAGCTAGACAGGGAAGGATGCGAGACCGCCAGGCCGGCTACTGCAAGGCCTTGCTTCACGCCGAGGTGCTCGACGTGTCCCACACGGCGGAGAACATCGCTGCCACCTTAAGGAGACAGTTGGACGAGTGGATAGGCCAGGGACCCGCCACCGTGGGATGCATGGTGACGGACGGTGGCAAGAACATGAGGGCAGCGGCGCATCTAGTGAGCCGAGAGAGCGTCTACTGTGCCGCTCACAAGCTTCACCTAGTGGTGAGAGATGCGCTGGGGTTGGGCTCCTCGAAGGAACCCGTGGATACCCGGACCCGTGAACTCCAGTTACTTGTCCAGAAATGTCGGAGGCTCACGGGTCACTTCTCGCGCAGCGTGAAGGCCACGCACGAACTGCGCCAGACACAGGTCAGGACAGGTGTGCCAGAGCACGCTCTGATCACTGACGTCAGCACTCGCTGGAACTCCACCTGCGCCATGCTTGAGCGCTTGGTGGAGCAGCAGGCCGCACTCCACGCGTGGCTCTCCGAGCACCGCGGTGCGAGTCAGGTGGGTGAGTTCAACCGGGAGGATTGGCTCACCATCACCCAGACAGTGGAGGTCCTGAAGCCCTTCAAGGACTTCACTGTGGCGGTCTCGTCAGACACGGCGACCCTCGGTCTGATCATTCCCCTGGTGCACACGCTCCAGAGGAATCTGGCCACCCTTGCAGACCGGGTCGCGCCCCGTGCTGACCTTGTTCCAGCGGTGCGCGCATTAGTGAGAAGGCTGCAGCAGGGCATAGCTGCCAGGCTAACTCCTCTCACTAAGGAAGAGTCATACATGTTGGCGACCATGTGTGACCCGCGCATAAAGGGCACTTTCGCCGAGCGGGACGGGAACCTCACCCAAGCCAGAGACGGGCTCTGCTCTTGGGTGAGGCGCAGGCAGGCCAAGAGGGGACGCCTGTCGACAGGGGGGACGCAAGAGGGGCCCTGCCGTGCGGGTCCCTCTGACGCCCCCTCTGCGCAGGCCCCCCCCGAGGCCACCACCGGAGTGCCGATGGAGATGGAGATGCTCCGGTGGGCCCTCGTCCCCTCTGGGGTCGTGAGGACCGTGAGAGAGGATCCGGCGGAGGCGATGGTCAGGGACTACCTCGCGGAGCCCTGCGAGTCGCTCTCCACCGATCCGCTCAGCTACTGGGCCAGGAAGGAGTCGGTCTGGCCGGACCTCTCCCTCGAGGCGCAGCGGCTGCTCTCATGCCCTCCGACGAGCGTGGAGAGCGAGCGCGTCTTTTCACATGCGGGCGACATTGTCGGCCCACATCGCACTCGCCTTCTCCCATGGAGAGTCGAGCAGTTGACCTTCCTGAAGGTCAACTCTCGCCTCTTCGATTTCTCAGGACTGGACTTCCAGAGTGACTGAGGTGAGCCCAACTTGTGGCCTGCATCCTCTATGAGTCCAATCCTTTGGAATCGCGCTCTCCCCTGTATAAAACCCTGTATATACAGTTAAAACCGGCCAGTAGAGGGAGGGTGGTTAGGAACCAGTGGCAAAGGGAAAACACCCAGCAATTTGAAAGCCCCCCCCCCCAGGGTATTCAAAACATCTCCCATCACTGAGACATACCCTGTGGGACCAAATTTATTATGAAAAATAATGCCCCAGAAACATGGATTGCTACTGGAGGGAGAAACAGGTTAGATAGGGATTGCTTAGGTGTTTTTATCAGATGAAATCATTGTAAAAAAAATTGTAGAAGAATTGTTGTACTGTTTTTTGAAAGTTGATGTTCTGTTCATGTAAAAAAAAGGAAAAAAAACCAAAAAAAAATGTTGTGATTATGTTTTTTAAAAGTTGATTGAATGTTCATGTAAAAAAAAAAAAAACCCAAAAAAATGTTGTGATTATGTTTTTTAAAAGTTGATGTTCTGTTCATGTAAAAAAAAGGAAAAAAACCCAAAAAAAAATGTTGTGATTATGTTTTTTAAAAGTTGATTGAATGTTCATGTTTAAAAAAAAAAATTTGATGTTAATGTTGGGTTTGCATGGTTGGGGGATGCGGGAAGAGTGGTGGATGGGCACCGGCCAATGATGATCTCTCACAGATGTTCCCAGGTAAATTCTGAGGCTGGTGTGGGGGTGGGGGGAGACCTCTGCAGAACTGCTCCAGAAATACCATTGTCCAGTGCCTTGGAAGTGCCCAGTTCAGCTTTGTGTGTCTGAACTGAAAGCACAGCCACAGGAAATGACATAGGTTCTGCTGGACCCTGTTGCAGTGGTTCCCCCCCATTAAGTCGTTTTATGGAGGGAGAGTTGTATTAGGCTGGTAGTTATTATGATCATCTTCTGTTTCCATGCCCTGTTGTGCCCGCTCACTATGTGACCTGTTGTAATGTTCAAAACTTTACTGTTTGTCCATTTCAAAAAAAAAATTGTGTTTAAGATTCTCTGATGTGTAGTTAATTGTGTTGTGTTGTGCTATGAGGGACAATAAGTGTAATATGTTGTGATTTGTTGACCACTTGTAATTTGAAAATGAGAAAATAAAGGTTTTTTAAACTTAATGATTGTGTGTCTGTGTTCCCTTCTTTGATGGGAGGTTGGTTCCCAGCATAGGGAACAATGGGGCAGGCTGGCCAGCCTGTTCCTGGGGTACTCGGTGTGGGGCAGCTGAGGGTGGTTTTGGTTCTGAGAGGGGCTGAGTGGAGGATTTGGGTCTGTGTGTGGCAGCTGGGGTGGGGGAACTGGGTTTGTGTGGGGCTGTAAGGAGTGGACTATGGGGGATGAGAGCACTGGTCGTCCCTTTTGCCCAAGTAGGCCCCTGCTACTGTCCTGGTGTGGGCTTCCATGCCTCTATCAGTTGCTGGCCCTCCTTTGCCATCTTTTTCAGAAATTTTCCTAGGGCTGCCAAACTCCTGGTTGGGCTTGAGTTCAGGTTAGAGAGAGTAGTTCCCTACAGAGAAACTGGCTGCTTCCAAGGGCAATCTCTTTAGAGGGCAAATGCGGACCATGGATTCTGGGGGAGATCCCTACTCAGATTTTCCTTTCCACAAGTCCCACCCCCAAATTGCCAGTAACTTCCAAGGCCAGAGTTTGCCACCCCAGAGAGATCCCGTTCCCACCCTCTTAGCCTTGGCATGAAAGTTGTAGCCCCCATGGAACGCTTCCAGGTTCCTGATTCCAAGCCCAATGACACCAATGTAAGACAATCCAGACCTCCATCAAAAATGGATTTTAAGTAGCAGTGGGATTGGGCTGCATTTCAGTCATTCACATATCTGGTTGTGTTCCCAAACATTTAGCTTATGGTTTTTTAAATCGGCGTATGGCACTTAAGGACACTTTTAAATGGTTCTAAAAACATATTTTTATTATGAAGTATTTAATGTGGCATTGATCAAGGGCAGGCCTTTTGGCCAAATGAGCAGTATCAGTACAGTAAAATTTAGACAAAGCTCATAGGAGGAAAAAGCATTCACACTGTGAAGTGGGAAGAAAGTTTCAATTTACATGTACCATGGACTCCGAAAAAGACATGTCCAGACCAAATCAGGCCTGCTTTCTCCCTTGAAGATATCAATTGATGATAGTGCTTATGTCACATCATGAGAAGACAAGGTTCACTAGAAAAGACAATAATGCTAAGAAAAATTGAAGGCAGTAGGGAAAAGAAGAATACCCTAGATGTGGTAGATTGACTTCGGTTTGCAATACATGGACAAGGTTTTTGGGATACTGTGGAGCTCAATATAATTCTAAAGTACACCACAAGTGATTTGAATGCATAAAACATACAGACACATACACATAAAATGTATATACCCCCTCCCCACCAAATTAAAGGTTTATCTTATGCCCCGGTTTTCTCCCCCATGGGAACCTAGAGTGGTTTACACATTGCTGTTCTCCCTTGATTTGTTTCACCCTCATCACAACCAGGCTAACAATAGACAGCTGCTCCATGCCTCACATTGGAGTGACTCCACCGATGGCCTTCTTAGTTGTTGGAGGGGGTGGAGGGGGGGGAGGAAGGAAACAACGCACTCCTGCCCACTCTATCTGGGGCCTAGGTGACCAAATTGCTTGGCCTTGGCAAGGAGCCAGTGGTGGGGTGGCACTGGTTCTGGGGCCCCATCCAGAACATTTGTCTAGGGCCCCAAAATCACCTAGACTGCCTCTGGAAAACACAACACAATTGTTTACTTAGGCTGAGCCAAGAACATCCATCAAGCCTACAAGGCACAGAATCAGAGTCTGCCAGATTCTAGACCAACTCTCTAGCCATTGCACTACAGTGGATATCTAAAAATTGTTCATACCCCCACCAGCAACTTGAACATTTTTCTCCAAAAGGCACACAACTTGGCTGGGTCTCAAAAAGGACTATGATGCATGGGCCTGTCAATGCATACTGGTACTAAGGCTCTGGCCGGGGGGAGGGGGGCATTGTGCCAATGCCACCCTGGCTTTGGAAGGGGACAGTAAAATAGAAGAAATAATCTAGTTTCAGTGCCTCCCCCCCTTCTCTCTCTCTCTCTCTCTCTCTATAATGTGAGTGAAAACATTACTATACCATCACTGAAGCCTACAGGATACTTAGGGTCTGTTCACACACGCATGATCATTTAATGGCAATGCTCTGGCATGATGATGTCTGTTCTAGGAAGTGATGTGATCATCACACAAGGCTGGGGAGCACGCACAATTCACAGCAGGCAGATTTGGGCCACAAGGGATCCTGCTTTGGCCTGCAGGGCCCAAATCAGCCCACTGCAAAGCACAGGCATACTCTCAGGGCAGCCAGATGACATCAGTGACATCACGGCAGCAGCCCCTGGAGCGTACCTTGAAGGCTCATTCACTGACTTTCCCCCTTCGGGGTGATAGGTGAGAGTGGGGGATCCCCCACCAAGGGGAAACGGATCCCTAATTGTGTCTGAGGTTGTGGAAATCAAATGGGTCATATTGCTTCTGTCTTTGAGGGACTTACATGCACATTATATTTAACTCCAGATTTCTTGATTGTCAAGGAATGCATGTGGTGGGGGGTGGGGGGAAGGGTGGGAGAAGGGCCCCTGAGGGTGAGGGTGGCATTTGGCATGCAAAATGCCACCCCTGGCAAGACAAGCCTCTCCCAGCTGTCAGTGGTAGAGATGAGAGCAGAGCACCCACTTGGGGAGGCCATGAAATGGCCCCCCCAAGTGGGAGCAGGCTGAGCCTTGGTGGGGGGATGGGAGGAAGGGTGGGAGAAGGGCCCCAGAGGGTTGGGGGGGGATTTTGTTGCAGTGGTTCCCCCCCATTAAGTCATGTTATGGAGGGAGAGTTGTATTAGGCTGGTAGTTATTATGATCATCTTCTGTTTCCATGCCCTGTTGTGCCCGCTCACTATGTGACCTGTTGTAATGTTCAAAACTTTACTGTTTGTCCATTTCAAAAAAAAAATTGTGTTTAAGATTCTCTGATGTGTAGTTAATTGTGTTGTGTTGTGCTATGAGGGACAATAAGTGTAATATGTTGTGATTTGTTGACCACTTGTAATTTGAAAATGAGAAAATAAAGGTTTTTTAAACTTAATGATTGTGTGTCTGTGTTCCCTTCTTTGATGGGAGGTTGGTTCCCAGCATGGGGAACAATGGGGCAGGCTGGCCAGCCTTCTCTGCGGGTGGTGGGGGGGTCAGGGGGGTGGTTGTCTGTGTGCCAGGGCAGGTGCTCTTTCCCAGGGACGATTTGGCACTGCCACCATTGTGGCACCCCTTGTCTGTGCAGAACTGCCCTGGGAAAGAGAGTTTAGGGGTTCCCAAAAGGGGAGGGCAGGCCAGCCTGTTCCTGGGGTTATGGTGGGTGTGGGGCAGGTGGGGGTTGATTTGGGTCTGTGAGGGGCTACTGGGGGGATTTGGGTCTGTGTGTGGCAGCTGGGGGGGAATTGGGTTTGTGTGGGGCTGTGAAGGGTGGACTTTAGGGGCTGAGAGCACCTACTTGGGGAGGCCATGAAATGGCCCCCCCAAGTGGGAGCAGGCTGAGCCTTGGTGGGGGGTGGGAGGAGGGGTGGGAGAAGGGCCCCAGAGGGTTGGGGGGCATTTTGCATGCAAAATGCCACCCCTGGCAACACAAGCCTCCCCCAGCTGTCAGTGGTAGAGATTAGAGCACCTACTTGGGGAGGCCATGAAATGGCCCCCCCAAGTGGGAGCAGGCTGAGCCTTGGTGGGGGGTGGGAGGAGGGGTGGGAGAAGGGCCCCTGAGGGCTGGGGGGCATTTTGCATGCAAAATGCCACCCCTGGCAAAGGAAGCCTGCTTCTTCATTTTTTCCCCATAGGAAATAATGAAGAAGATGCTCCTTTATGGGAGGATGGGGGGACCTGCTTTGGGGGGCCATAACATGGCCCCCCAAAGTCCAATCTGTCTGAAACTTGGGTGGTTGTTAGAGAAGGGTTAGAGGAAGGTCCCCACCAATTTTGGGCTTATTTGGTGGGAAAATGCCTCCTCCAGGCGTCCTGAAAGACGGAGGCATTTTCCCAGCAAAAAAACCCGAAAGAATCCCGAAAGAATGCCGAAATAATGCCGAATCCCGAATCCCGAAAGAGATTCTTGTTTCGGCTTTCGGCTAATGCCGGTAGAGAATCTTGTTTCGGGTAATCCCGAAACAAGAAAGCCGAAAGTTTTTTCCTTGCACACCCCTACTACAAAACCAACTCAACCCCCCCCCCACACACACACACAAACCAAAAACTGTTACATACCCATAAATATTATAACTGGACTTAAAGTAGTTAAATACCGTAGCGAAGCACGGGCATCAAGCTAGTTAATAATATTTTAGATTTTTGGTTTGGAATAGGGGGAGAGGGGTTATATACCTAGTATGTACTTTATTATATTATTATTATCTATTTTACTGTATTTTGTATAATCTCTCATCTATTCAATAAATAAAGATATCATCCATGTCCATCTGATGAGCTGCAAAGCATTTCCTGACCTGTATATCTCCTGTCAAAGTGGCTCTGTCTCTCCAATGAATTTACATAGATAAGACAAGCACCTCTTGACTTTTAATACCCCAGTAGCCCTTTGTCCTTTCCTCGTAAAGCACAAAGGATACACATGGATGCCACTGAATAGTTTGCTCCATCCCTGAGCATATACTTGTTGGGTAAAATTTAACATTGGTGCTGGTGAATTATAGATACAGCTGGCAGCAAGTTTCATAATCATAGACACATTTCTAATGAATTCAACCACAGGGATTGCTGATGGCTATGATCATGATCACACAGTTAACATAAGCTGCCCATGAGGATGTGTTTCAGGATTGCTTGAATGTCAATGGAAAAAGTCTTTTAGGAACCAACCTGAGAAGATTTACTTAGTTCAGTGAAAAATGTCACAGTCTTCGTAGGTTTTGTATGTCTTGGTCAGCATGCAGTCAGCTTAGCTTAGCAGCAAGAGCAGAGTTGAATTTTTCTGTGTATTTGAATTCAGTGGTTTAAACTAGAATAATGAGTAAGTGGAGGAACATACTTCATTTTTAACACTTCCAGTACATCATATTCTTTTATCTGTAGAAGACAATTGATATTACTGCTTTATTTTTGACCTGGCTCTGAATTGGTAGATGTTAAATACACAAATGACAAGATAAATCATCTTCTTTTCTTGTCAGCTTCAGTTATATATAACACCTTTACCACCTGTGTAAAGAGTTCCATTTTACACTCTGACTTCTGTCCACTGACCTCTACACTAGTGCTTCTCAAATTATGATGAGGCCTACTCACATTCCTTCCTGCATTAAGGACTTTCCAGTTGAGGTCATGCACCCCAGCCTTGATGTTCCCTTGCTGTAGCTCTTTGCCCTGCATTTTTCCCAACACCAACAAGTGGCAGATTGGTGCTATTCTTATTCATTGTCCATTGGGGAAGATGATTGATGATGAAAATATATAGTGGTTTTCCACTGTCAGTACATTATCTTGATAATCCTTGCAAATATGCCAATGTTACTACCCCTGTGTTTTGAACACATGAAGCTGCCTTATATCGAATCAGACAAATAGTCCATAGAGAGCAGTTTTATCTACTATGACAGGCTGAATAGTTAAAGCTAAAATAGCTGAATAGTTAAAGCTAAAAATAGTTAAAGCTAAAAATCAACAGTCTTCCTAAATCTACCTAGTGAGTTCATGTATGGACTTGCCGCTCACTCTCTTAATATCTATATTACAATAATAAAAGGATTCGAAAGAGACTAATATCTCCCATGGGTGCAAGGACTTCTACTGAGTGCAAGGACTTCCATGATTTTCTCAGTTTCCCTGTCAGGTTAAAAGCCCCCTGAAATCCTAGTCTTTGAGGTGAGGAAACTCCAGGAACACATATTCGGAGAACCATTTGGGCTGTCATTGGAGGGTAAAGCAGAAAAAACATGTTCTGCAAATGGAAGACCTTGAACCTGCATTTAGATGTCAATTCCTTTCCCCTGTCAGTACCACAAAACTCATAGTTTCATGTGTTCTTAATTGACATCAAGATTGGTAATGTCTTGCATCTATTGTACAAAGCCAGTTACGACTCGTGGCAAAAGAATAGCAGTTATGCACACCTGTGGCACAGAAGTAAGATACTTATGATTATTAGAACACAAAACAGGGACTTATCTTACTTTTAAAGCAATTTGTCAGACTATGGAATCCCAGTTATCTAGAGTTCGTCTGCCTCCTTCTGCAAGAAGCACAAAGTTTTTTGATTCCAAAAGGTTTATTGAAAGACAATGCTCAGGATACAAGTATCCATATTCCAAGGAATAGGAAACCCTTGGCTGAACGAAAGCTTTGTTGAGAATGACACACAAAATGAAAGTAACAACACTTCAAACACCCATTCCCAGCCCTCCCCCCTTAGTCCTGTCTAGAAGGTCTGGGAAGGCGAGGACGTCAAGGTCGGCCAGAACGGATTGATAAGAATTCTTCGCTCCCATGGATATAGGCGGCCTGGACAGCACCTGGGCCTGGAGGGAGAGAACTAAACAGCTACAGATTATAACATGAGAACATGACGTAGCTCTGGCTTGAGAACTGACTAGCAAACTGACACTCTGACATTCTGCCCCCCTTAAGACCTCTCCCCTCACCCTTCTGCTCCTGCTATCTCTGGGTACTTTTTATGGAACTTAGCAACCAGTGTGGGAGCATTTACATGAGAAGCTTCTACCCACTCACGAAACCCCTCCTCAAAGTCCTTCTACCTAACTAGGTAAAAAAGCTTGTTGTGTCTGTGTTTGGAATCCAAGACTTCTTCAATTTCATAGTGAACTTGATCTTCTATCATGGTTGGATGTGGAACCAATCTGCTGGGATGCCACTCATCTGGGGGGGGGTGCTTCCTTGAGCAGGCTGGTGTGGAAAGTTGGGTAGACCTGCCGTAGATTCTTTGGTAATTCAAGTTCTACAGTCACATCATTAATCACTTTCCTTATTGGGAAGGGTCCCAACTATTTCAAGCCCAACTTTTTACTAGGTTGTTCCGTTCTGAAGTTTTTGGTGGAGACATACACTTTATCTCCGGGGTGTAATTTCCACTGTGCCACACGATGGCGATCTGCATACTTCTTGTAGTCAACTTTGGCTTTATTCAAAGTCTTTTGGATTTCTGCCCACTGTTTTGCTAGGGCGGTCCACCATTCACCTAAGTCCCCCGAACGTGTGCTGGGGGGCTGCACCTCAAAGGGGAATGCTACTCCTTCATAGCCATGGACAATTTTATAGGGAGTCTCTCCTGTTGAGCTGTGTACCGTGTTGTTGTAAGCGTACTCGGAAAGATGCAAGAGCTGGGTCCAATTATCCCGTTGGAAATTAATATAGCATCAGAAGAATTGCTCTAATACTTGATTAGCTCTTTTGGACTGTCCATTGCTCTGAGGATGGTGGGCGGAGCTTATTCCTTGTTCAATGTCTGCCACTTGTAAAAGCTCCCGCCAGAAGTTGGCAACAAATTGAACTCCCTGATCCTATATTACCTTGGAAGGAAAAGAATGCAGTCTTACAATGTTTCATGAATAAACTGGCCAAATTCTTAGCTGAGGGAATACTGGAGCATGGGATGAAGTGGGCTTGTTTGGAGAACAGATCCACCATTACTAGAATACAGGTGCAACCCTTAGATGGGGGGAGATCAGTAATAAAGTCCATGGAAACCACTTCCCAGGGCCTGTTGGGAATTTCCAAGAGTTGTAGTAGTCCAGGGGGCTTCCCCCTCCTGGGTTTCGCCATAAAACACGTGGGGCAGGAAGCTACATATTGAGACACATCCCTCCGGATACTGGGCCACCAAAACTCTCTTTGTATCAAATGCAAGGTTTTCAGGTATCCAAAATGGCCGGCGGTCCAGGCATCGTGGTATTGTTGAAGCACCATCCATCTTAAACTAGCAGGGATGTACAGCCAATTTCCCTTTAACCACTCTCCAGCCACCGTTTGTGTCATTTTTCCAAAACAGTACAATTTTGGTTCCTTCCTCCTGATGTGGGCACTTGGCCGCCAGCTGACAGAACTTGGCTGCATAATCTCTCACTGACTGGGATCCTTGCCGCAAGGTTTGCAATTCTGTGCGGGCCCGTTACCCTTCAAGAGGGTCTTCATACTGGGCTCTGAGCACGGCAATAAAGGCTTGCAGACTTCCCAGCTCTGGGGCCCCCGTGTAGTAGAGGGTTACATACCATTCAGCTGCTATGCCTTCCAGATGGGCCACGAGATGCATCACTCGGCTCTCCTCATTGGGGAACAGGTAACCCCATTGATTTAAGAATTGCAGGGCTTGTACGACAAAGAACCCTAATTTACAGGGATCACTGTCAAAGGTAGCTTCCAGCTTAATCCAGCCCATCGGTAATTCACCCTCACTGGCTCCTCCTACGTCGATAGGTTTGACAGGCGGCCGTTGCATTGCAGGGCCTCTAGGAGGGGACACGGCTGAACCGGTGCAGGTCTCAGCATCCTTGGTCTTGGTAGTGCTCCTGGAGCACCCGGACACGGCTGAGGTGGAGGTGGAACGGGGAGTCGCCCTGGTGGCCCAGCTCCCCCTGGTCCCAGTTGCGGCCTCGGCTGCGGTGGTGCCACCGGCCCCTGAGGTTGAAGTGTGGCTGTCGCAGGGGTAACAGGTCCTGGACCCACTGGGGCCACTCCACCAATGGTAGGTGCTGGTCCTTGAGGCGCTGCCCCCCCTTGCGCTCCATTTCTTACGGGAGCGGCTCCTCCCGGCCTGGCAGGGCCAGCTGTTCCCGGCGGTAGTGGCAGCGGGAGTGGTGGGCCCTGCGCGGGTGGGGCAGCCGGTCTTGCGCTGCTTCTGGGCGCCGCTAACTCAAGCAACTGTTGTAGTCCCGCTGGGGCCTGGGCCCCAGCTCGCCCTGCACCTTCCTCTCCCTGGACCAGCAACGCAATCAAATAGGTGGCTTGCGCTAAATCTGCTTGCATCGCCTCCATTTGCGCTTCCAGGGCTTGGCAGCGGTTCTCATCCTCTACGTTGAGGTCGGGCTCCGTCTCGTCTTCTCCGGGCAGCTGGAGCAAGCTCTCCTCTCAAGCTCTCTGTTGGTGGTCGGCTCTCTCCACCACCTCCTCCATGGCTTGGGCTCCTTGAACATGGGCTTAGGGACCAGACACAGCAGCTGACCCCAAAGGGACTTGGTCCAACATCTCAGTTGCGCTAGCCACCCAATCCTTAGCAATTCCAGTCACAGTTAGAACTCCGTACTGTAACACTTGGGCCTGCTGGTTCACACCACTCCGACTCCCTTCTCTGCTAGGAATTGCCAGCTTATTTCATGCAGCCCCAGCTGGTTTAGCATCCACACTGTCCCAGCCTAGCTCCACGCACAGCGCCTCCCAATCCAGGAGACTCTCCTCATCCCAATAGTCCTGGGGCTGGGTGTCGACTCAGAGGGTTCCCCAGTCCTCTTGGCCTTCCAGCACCCTCGAGTCCTCCGGCACGGGGCCCAGGGAAGAACCGAGCATAGAGCAGGAGAACATGCTGCGTGCGAGTCATTTGCAGGCATCCAGGGGTCGTGAATCCCACCGCTGGGGTGTAGGCAAAGTCCGTGGGGGAATACCTCATCCCATGCCAATATCCCGGGGCCACGGGCCCCCATGCCAAGGTGTAGGACCGGCCGTTTGAGGGGTAAATCCTCATCCCACGCTGGTCCAGGGCCTGACACCTTCTCCGCTCGCTCGCGCCTGATCAGTACCACCATCAGGCTGGGGAAACTACCCCTCACCCTCCATGCCTGGTTCAGACGGGTCTGTCGGATGAGATCCGGTATCCATCTCTCCCAGTTGATCCATAAACTGGCTTTTGAAAGGGATTAGACAAATTAACAGTGAATAATATTGCCCAACAGTGATTAGCCATGTTAGCTAAATGAAACCACCACATACCAGTGGCATGGGGTGTTGCTGTGTTCACATGTTGCTTTTAAGTTTTCATTTCTGGCCATGTTTTGAAAGAATGTTGCCCCATATTCAGCCTTGGCCTGATCCAGCAAGAATTTTCTTAGGTTCTAAATTTCAGTATCTTCTTACTTATCTCCTTAGCCTTAGACCTAGTTATTTCATCTAGTTCAAATTATCCTGCACTATCTCCAGCATCTTCAATTACTGTATTATCATTCTGTTCATTCTGAAAAGCTTGTAAGAATACACAAAACTATTTTCTTCCTCATTTCCACCATATTTATTAGGTAATAGCTTTATATCTCTTCCCTTGTGTACATACTGTTATTGTACTATAACCGTACAGACAGATAACGATGCCAATAATCGCCAATAATATTCACAGGCATTTATTTTAGAAGAATAGACAGGGTGCCCTAAAGGACAATAAGATGCTATTGTTTTACTAAACCATGAACTACTTCTGGTAATTTAATTTCCAAGGGTTTTTGAAGCTAAAGTTAACTTATACTGCAATTACTATGAAACATAATGGTGTTGAGAAACTCTTCGCAGCTCAGTTCAGAATCAAATCAGATTTAGAAGCTTTCTTAGTGAACATTCAGACAAAACTTCATCTTTTTCAGAGTTCTGTATGGGCTGGTAATGTCTAGTCTCAACAGATTGGTAAGACAACAATGGTGCATTTTATATTAACCCTGTAGATATATAATTTCGAACAAAGTTATGGCTAAAAATCACTCCGAAATGTTAAGTCAAAAAGCTTTCCATCTTTAGAGCTGACTGTTGTGTTGTCCACAAGGGGAGTTCACTCAAAATTACAAATGATCTCCAGACTACAGAAATCATTTCTTATGCAGAAAATGGCAGGTTTGGAGTGTGGACTCTATGGTATCACATGCCTGTTCAGTTTACTCCCTAATCACTACCCTCAAATCTCCAAGAATCTTCTAAGCCTGATTTGGTAACCTTAGCTGTCCCATGCCCTGGATATCCTCGGTCCATCTGTTAGACTAGAGGGGACAGGCTTTATCTAGTCCAATTTCAAACTCCATTCCTACACTGAAAAAGTTCCCTGCTGTGTTTCTAATGCAGTTTTGCATTCTGAAGAGGGTTTAATTTCTCTGGAAGCTCATGGATGGATACAGAAGATTAATTACAGGCTGAAGCTTGTTTTTCCCCCCTCTTCTAGGTCTTTTGTGTCTAACAATAATAGACACATTTCTGTCCAAACAGAAAAGGTCCTCTGGGAGAAATTACAATTCATTGGATATTCCCCTCGCAGCTTAATAGCTTTAAAGGCTAGATGTGAAATAAAAAAAACCCTTCAACACTATTTAAGTTCAGATTCAGGTATCCAGAATACCATATATATTCAGTATGCTCAATATTCAGGTTAAAAAATACTAGTATAGTATTTGGATTCATGTTTTATTTGGAATTCTAAATATATTCAGTCACATTATTCCCTATGAGGAAATCTTTCTGGGGGGAGTCAATTTTTCAAGCAAATTTGCAGGGACCCTAGTACTTCCTGTCCACTAAAGTCCCCCCAAGTTGTAAGTGGACCAAAGGATCAAGTTGCAACTGTTCTACTAAAGTCTACTAAAGTTACACTTAATCACTAAGTTTCAAATGTTTCAAAGTCTCGCTGGCATTTCCCAATTGTTCTGTCCTCTGCACCCACCAGGAACATTAGTGCATGCATGTGTAAAAAGTAACAAGGCCATTCAAGATCTTTCATATTTTCCTATTAATCTCCTACCGGTCAGATTCTTAGAGACAGAGACAGTCATCAGATACAGATCAGGGACTTGATATTATAGTTCCTTCTGAAGCATCTCTTTAGCAGTTCAGCCTTGGAAGTTGTTGCAATACTTGAGAGAAGTACTGAGTTATCTTCTTTCCAGTGAATATAATACCTCTTTGCACTGAGTTCCTTGGAGATTATTGTTGTACACCATATAGCAAATACTGTATTAAACTGTAAATAATATATTATATTGGAGCAATACTTTTCTATATCACAAGAAGCTAATTCAATTTTTAAAGAATATTTAAACATTTCTAAAAATATATAACCATTCCCAAAAGAGGGCCAAGACCTGACTAACGTGAAAAATTACAGACCTATATCGCTACTTAATAATGACTATAAAATTTTTGCGAAGATATTGGCGGAGAGATTGAAGGGGTGGCTCTCGGAAGTTATAGAGGAGGAACAAGCAGGCTTTTTGCCAGACAGACAAATAAGAGACAATTTAAGGACAGTGATCAATGCTATTGAATATTATGACAAGCGTTGTGACAAAGAGGTTGGTTTCTTCTTTGTTGACGCTGAAAAAGCGTTTGACAATTTAAACTGGGACTTTATGTTTGCCACTATGGAAAAGCTACAATTGGGAGAAAGATTCATCAGAGCAATTAAGGAAATTTACAGGGACCAGACTGCAGCAATTGTGGTGAATGATGAAGTGACCAAGAAACTGACGATAAGTAAAGGCACAAGACAAGGTTGCCCGTTGTCTCCACTGTTGTTCATTTTAGTATTGGAGATTCTGATGATACAAATACGACAAGATGAGGAAATTCGTGGAATAAAAATAAAGGACTATTCATATAAGGTCAGAGCATTTGCGGATGACATAATGTTAATTGTAGAGGACCCATTGGAGAACATGCCAAGAGTGATAGATAAGATCAAGGAGTTTGGAGACTTGGCAGGTTTTTATATCAACAAAAAGAAGTCAAAGATATTATGTAAAAATATGACTAAGCAGAAACAACAATTATTAACGGAAACAACGGACTGTGAAGTAACAAGCAAAGTGAAATATTTGGGAGTCGAATTAACTGCAAAGAACATAGATTTATTCAAAAACAATTATGAAAAACTATGGACTCAGATAGAGAGAGACTTGATTAAATGGAACAGACTGAATCTGTCATGGTTGGGTAGGATTGCAGCAGTTAAGATGAATGTGTTACCAAGAGTAATGTTTTTGCTACAGACAATACCAATCATCAGAGACTCTAAACAATTTGAAAAATGGCAGAGGAAAATATCAGATTTTGTTTGGGCAGGCAAGAAGCCTCGAGTGAAAGTGAAAGTTTTACAAGATGCAAAGGAAAGAGGCGGAATGCAACTGCCCAATCTGAGACTTTATCATGATGCAATCTGCCTAGTTTGGTTGAAAGAATGGATGACATTAAAGAACAAGAAACTACTAGCCCTAGAGGGATATAAAAAAATATTTGGATGGCACGCATATCTATGGCATGACAAAGTAAAGGTCAACTCGATGTTCCTGCACCATTTTATACGGAGAAGTCTGTACATGATCTGGAAGAAGTATAGAATTTATCTACAAGAAGGAACTCCCTTGTGGGTGGTTCCATATGAGGTGATAGACCCGAGAGCTGTTGATAATGAACAACAATGTTTAACGTATAAAGAAATAACTAAAATTGAAGCATCCAAACTTAGAATAAAGACGCAAGAGGAACTATCACCTAATTACGACTGGTTCCAGTATAGACAGATCAGAGACTTATATAACTCGGACTCTGTAAAGGGAGGTATACGAATAGAGAATTCGGAACTAGAGCAGACCCTTCTTAAAGAAGACAAGAAAAGAATATCCAAGGTATACCAAGTACTGTTGAAATGGTATACCGAGGATGAGACAGTGAAAACACAAATGGTGAAATGGGCTATAAATTTTAATAAAGAAATAACAATGGAGGCATGGGAATACTTGTGGAAAACTACAATGAAGACAACGACATGTACTAATATTAAAGAGAACATCTACAAAATGATCTATCGTTGGTACATGACACCAAAGAAGATTGCGCTAGGGAATTTGAACACTTCTAATAAATGCTGGAAATGTAAGAAGCATGAGGGCTCCCTCTATCATATGTGGTGGTCGTGTGAGGTAGCCAGGCAGTACTGGGGGGAAATAATAAGAGAAATGAGTGAAATTTTACAATTTCAAATTAATAAGAACCCAGAACTCCTGCTACTGAACTTGGGAATGGAGGGAATTCCAGCCCAACACAGGACGTTGATATTTTATATGACAGCAGCAGCTAGACTTTTGTATGCGCAAAAATGGAAAGTACAAGAAGTGCCAACTATTGAAGATTGGATTTACAAATTGCTGTATATGGCTGAAATGGATAAGATGACAAGAAAACTGAGAGATCTGGACTCAGGGCAGTTCAACATAGACTGGGAGAAGCTGAAACAATACCTGGAGAAGAAATGGGAGGTGGGAGGAAAACTGTGGCAGTTTGAGAACTACTGAAGTACTGAAGTAGAGGGGGGAGACTTTACCGGGGGGAGAAGAGATAAATGAGAATTAATAAGCAGTTAGACTAATAGATTGACATATATATATAGATATATATAGGTTAACAAACGGAATATAGATAGAAAATAATTAACTATAAGGATTAAATATAAGGATTGATTAACTAACAATATTTTCTTTCTTTGGTAAGTTTTGTAAAATGTACCAAACTGAATGTCTGAAGATACAGATGAGTCAAATTGATTGACTACGTGATGAGAGTTATACAGAATTATTACAAAAAGATAGAATGAGTAATATATAGAGAATAAGTCAAATTGTTTGATTTAAATGAATGTATGATTTACATGGTTTATGATATATAGAAATATTTGAAATTGAAAAATGGGATAAATTGTTTATCTAAGATGGAAACAAAGACTTACAGTTTGGGTATACAATGTTAAAAATAGTTAAGGGTGTACTGCTTAGATTAATGGAGAATATATATTTGTTTTAGATAGAGGAATCTAATAGAAGTAAGGGAAAGGGGACAAAGGGTCGGAAAGCTGTTGGAAGTCAACAAAAGGGGGGGGAAAGGGAGGGGGTTAGAGATGAAAAATTGGGGAAAATTGAATGTAAATGTAAAAATAATGGATTCTAACCCAATAAAAAAATTTTCAAAAAAAAAATAAAAATAAAAATATATAACCATGTAAAATATAAAACCATGTAATACAAAATGAATGTTAATCCATGTATATGAATGAAGATAGTGTCTAGCATTTCACATAGCAGCAAGTAGTTCAGTCTTTATCAAGATTTGAACACTTGGTATAGCTGACCAAATAGCAGACCCAGGAAAATGTGGGGAGGGGGTGAAGTTAATAATTTTACTAATTTTTCCCCTGCCTATGGCATTCAACGTGAAAATAGCTTGAAGAAAACTATTTTTTTTTAAATAAAGGAAGTAGAAAAATATGTTGGCCTAAAAGTTCACAAAAGACAAGAGATGTGTTTAATAGGGGTGTGCATTTTGAAAATTACAATTCCCTTTCTGCATCTATGGCTGCTGAATGAAATGTCTACTGTAATTGGGCAGCTTCCCAGTGGGTAGCTACCAGGTCAGACATGAAATTCATTAGTTTTCTTTCATTCCCATGGTTTACATGGCCATTTCAATGGGGAATGGGATGGGGGACCAATTGGAGACTCTAGGGCAGCCATTTTTGCACACAATGACACCAGAATCTTGCAGAATACAGCTTTCCATTTGAACCATTGAGTTTCCAGCATACACGAACAAGGGATCCATGTGTTAACAAACCCCAAAGAAGGCAAGTGTCGGTGGTACACCCTCATTTGCATTACCTTCACTTGCATAGCATGATCCTTTGCTGTTTTGCAGGGAGGAAGGACCCCTACCATGGCACGGAGAGATGCCTCTGGCACCCCTCTTTTGTACATAAAAGTGAACAAATAATAACAATTGGTTTATATATCACCCTTCAGGACAACGCCCACACAGAGTGGTTTACGAAGTATGTTAATATTATCTCCACAGCAAAAAGGAGAGACGTCGAAAAACGAGTCAACAGACCGTATAGAACAGCTTCAATTGTATTTGTGATAAAGGAACAAAAAAGCCTTGGGCAAAGAAAACAAAGGGAGAGCGCCCGGATTTCACGGCTGCTCTCAACAGCAATTAAGCGAGGACAAAACAACAAAGGGAGAGTACTCAAATTTCTCAGCTACTCCCAAATAAAGCGCCCCGACTTGGCGGCTGCTTTCAACAGGAATTAGGTAAGGAGAACAGAAAGCAAGGGGAGAGCGACGGGAAAATGGCAACGGGCTTGCCAGGCTATACTTTATCCCGTTTCGCACAAAATTAAGCTTCTTCAGCAGCCAAAATCATAAATTCCTGAAAACACACAAAACACAATGCTTTACATAGTGAGCCTCAATTAAACAGTAAGAATATAACAACATCATGAAATTATTTTGTGTACATATTTACCATTACATCATGTGATTCTACATAACAAATAAAAGTTGCTGGCCGGCAGACAGGAAATAAACGTTTCTTCTCAGTTTCAAAACAGCTGTAGTTTCTCCCATCCATCTGCAAGCCCTAGTACGTGGGTGTAACCTAAATAGAATACCCAGCATACCTAATAGAGACAGCCCCAACAAATTAAAGGGCACATAGCACCAATGCATAAAACTTAATGAAGAAGTTGGACAGGAACCAAAAATCAACAAAGCCAGTGAAAGATCCCATCATGCCAAAAATGGAGAAAAATCTATCTCCTGATTGAGACCACTGGGTGCCACAGTCCTAAGATTAAAAATCCATTTGGCTTCCAAACGAAGGAGAGTTTTACGATCTACATTGCTCCCTCTCATGTCTAAAACTTGGAGTACAGTGTAACAAAATTCACGCTCATTTTTGTGATGTGCTATAAAATGTTCAGTGAGTGGTGCCTCAATAGCAACATTCCTGATTTTCGACATGTGCTCTTGAATCCGGAGCTTCACAGGTCGAATGGTAAATATTATCTCCACAACAATCACCCTGTGAGGTGGGTGAGTCTGAGAGAGCTCCTAGAAGCTGTGACTGACCCAAAGGCTCCCAGCTGGCTTCAAGCAGAGGAGTGGGGAATCAAACCCAGTTCTCCAGATTAGAGACTGTTTTCCCCAACACTAAGATTAAATTCCCCCAAATTGGTTGTGGTTCTGGGTCAGTTTCCTGAACTCAAGTTAGAGCATTGACACATGTCTAAGAATACACTTGAAGGGGAACACACGTGGTAACACATGAAGGAGATGCTAGCACACTGCTGAAGAAATAGTGAATGGCAAACCTTCCTATGCCTTATAGCTTCCATAACTGGTAAAAATAGTGTATATTGGTTGATGGTAACACTTGAAAATGATATTTAAATACTTTCAGATGCTGCCTGCCAGCTATTCTGGCTGCATTCCAAAGCCAACAGATTCTCTTTGGTTTCCCATTATGAGCAGATTAAGTCCTGAGTGAAAAATTTAAGCTAAATTAATTGAATGTTGTTTCTTTGTCCAGAACAAGATTCTAGATCCATTTTCATAGCCGTGTTCCGTTTGTGTGCGAATATTTTTAATTGGAAGCAGAAGCATTATCTGGTTGTGTTTTGCTCTATCTGTGTACCTTGTATTTAAACATCTTTCAGCCCAGTTTTGTAACACCTCAAATATGTTTCTTCCTCCAGACTTGATAAACCTTGTTTAAAATTGTATTTTTGGTCAGGATGATATTAGCAATGTTGCAATAGCAAACAAACATAATCCGATCAAATTTGGCCACATGAACAATCCACATGTGTAATATTTTTCTTAATAATAGCTTGACATTTGTAGAACTAATAAGGTACACTTCTTTCTGAACTTAAGTTTATTTCCTCCTGGCAACCCACATAGCCTCACCTTTCCCTGCTTCTTTTTTTTCTGCCCATCCTCTAAGCAAACTACCTTTGATTTCTCCCTGTATTTATCATTTCATTTCATATTTTATACTTCATTTATACCTGACCAAAGCAGCTTACATCATTATCCTCTCTTCCATTTTATTCTCTTACCAACCCTGTGAGGTAAGTTAAGATGAGAATGTATAACTGGCCCAAGGTCACACACTGAGCTTCTCCATCAGAGTTAAATGGATTTGAACTTGGGTCACCTAAATCATAGCCTGAAACTCCAATCACAACACCAAACTGGCTTTCATAGGGTGGCTGTTGTTGGACATTAGCAAGAAGTCAGCCCTGGGTGAGTCACACAAGTCATGCAGTATCAAGTCATCCGGTGGTTGCTGCCAGCCTAGCCCTGGTGAGTCGTCCTTTAAAGGACTAAACATCTCTATAACAACAACAACATTTGATTTATATACCACCCTTCAGAACAACTTAATGTCCACTCAGAGTGGTTATCCCCACAACAATCACCCTGTGAAGTGGGTGGGGTGGAGAGAACTCTAGAAGAGCTATGACTGAGCCAAGGTCACCCAGCTGGCTGGGTGGGAATCAAACCTGGTTCTCCAGATAAGAGTCTTGCTGCTCTTAACCACTACACCAAACTGGCTCTGCTCCCTCTTTCTGCCTTTTACTGCAGGAACCAAGGCTTGAATGTTGGAAATATTGTTGTGGTTGCCTAGCATGGGACACAGAAGTCATTTGTTTCTTAAAGTTACAGGTGCAATTTCTATTATTTTTTGGTTTTTAACACACACACACAACCCGGTGTATTTTTCAAAGAGTTCATATTTTTCTGCAAACTTGGGGGTTTTCTCAGATGTGTAGAAAGATCTGTCTGGACTTTGGATTTAAGTATCCGTAGTTGGGGCCATGTTAACAACAACAACAACCTCCAATCTTTATACCACCCCTCAGGACAATTTAATCCCCACTCAGAATGGGTTACAAAGTATGTTATTATTATCCCCACAATAATCACCCTGCAAGGTGGGTGGGGCAGAGAGAGCTCTAGAAGAGCTGTGACTGACCCAAGATCACCCAGCTGGCTTCAAGTGGAGGAGTGAAGAATCAAACCCGGTTCTTCAGATTAGAATCCTGCCTCTCTTAACCACTACATCAAACTGGCTGTTAGATATATCGATATATTATTGATACCTAGTTTAGATATATCGATGCATAGTTTTCTAAAATTGCAAACACACTCAATATATATATAACAGAGAGAAAGAGAGAGAGCAAGAGTATTACATAGTATGATATCTTAGTACATATATGAAGAAATGGATCAGTTTCCATTATTTTTCATATAGTTATTTAAAATGGTTCACTTTGGTAAAATGGTTTTCATCTGCATTAGGCAGTGAGTTCATAATGTCAGGAGCAAAGTTGTTCCAATGACACTTTAATTTTTCTCTCAGCGTCTTAATTCCGAACTGTTTGTTGCTTTTTCCACATGCTGGTTTTATTGAGCTTCTAGCATGTTTTTTTCCCCAGCATTTTAAAACTTTGTACTGTGTTTTAAAAACATTTAAAGTTTTGTTTTGGTTTCAGTGTATCAAAAGGTGAGCTAAAAAGTTTACATAGGACTACCATTTCTAGTGGCAGCCCACTTGTTTTTAAATGACATGTAGTTTTGCCCTTAAAATTGGTGAAAAGTTATAAACACATTTGCTACTTTTTTAGTTCATGGTCATATATGATATTCTTCCCTGGTTGTTTCCACGATATAATTTATACCAGATTTGAGAAACATGCCATATGAAAATGACATACTTTCAGTGGATTAGGCTACAATAAATAATAAATGCTTGGTTGGAGCTAATCTCTTTTTGGGCTCGACTTTCCAAAATTTAACAGAGAATTCAAAAATATGAAGAGGGTTTGTTTTATTTTTAAAAGGAAATAATTCTCAATAGTTGCCTTATGCTAACAAGTGTTCACTATCTTTTCATAGAGGATAACCTTTCCCACTTGTCTGACTTATGATCAGTTGGCTGCTTGATCTGAGTCAAAGACTAACTAACTTTAATGTTCAGGTTTCTTCACTGACTCTGCAGGCATTTTCCCAGTAGCATGCTTTCACATAGAGAAGCTTTCTTTGTATCACTGGCCTTCATTATTCACAGCATATGCAGCCTCATAGAGAGTGAAGATAGTGGGGCTCATTATTCATTGGCACCGCACTGCTTTGCCTTAGCTGTTGGCTGTCTGTTTAGAGCCTGGATATATCCAGGCAGTTGTGTTTATTTCTCTTCTCTCGCCATCTACATCCATCATTTCTACTGTAATTATTATTTTTTATCAGTTCCTGCTTGAATCTATGTATGAATATGTTTTCTGTGCTTGATTCTTTTTGTTCTCCTTTATCACCCACCTGGCTTGCAACAGAAACTTAACCAAATAATATTTTGTATTGTACTACTGTTTTTTTTGTTGAAGTTTTGGCAGTTTGGTTCATCTGAAGATTTATAAACATTGTAATTATAATCCAATAACATCCTGTCATCTTTACTGCCTTTACTCATCAGTAAATTCAAAGGAGTTCACTGTAATGACGTCCATATTTACCTGAAAGGAAGATATGACCCCCTTACACACCAACACCCACCATGAACTTCCCTATGCAGGGCTTTGGGGAGGGTGTTTCCCTCAACCTTCCAGCTGTCTGATGTCCAATTTCCAGGCAGCGAGCTCTGACCTAAATCCACACAGGATCCCCCTCTCCTCTTCCAGAAGTTCCACCAGACAGCCAGATAGTTCCCTATATTTACTTCCCCTCACCTAGCTACTGCCCAGGACTACTGGGGAAAGGGAACTTAGAGTTTACTTTCCCTCATATATACTGCCATCATTTATATTAATTATATTGGCCCATTTGTCATGACCAAGATGTCTGAGGTTTGCATTTGTGCTTTAATTTCACTCAGTCAACAACTTCAGGCCAGCCAGGGTTAAACAGAAACAAAAAAAGGGAACTTTTATTTGTGACATAGAACATAGGAGTGAATGTTTTCAAAACTCTTATATATTATAGCTAAACAGGGAATGATTACTATGTTACAGAACAGATTAACAGCCACCTATCTTTCTGCTGCCTCCCTTAGCAGTGTCCAAAACTCTTCTTTTTTTCTAACTACCTTTCCAACAGACTGCAACTGTTACTTGTCCAGCATTCTGCCCAGTCTCATTAGCTGTTTCAGAGGCGAAGCGGAGCTGGGACCAGTCTGTCACAGAAAACTAACTTTTGCACAATGCCATCAAGAAAAAGAGGAGTCCCATTAAACTTTGCATATAAATTACTGTTAAGTATAAATTTGGTGTAAATTTACAGTGTTCATGACCACAGATTAACTGTACTTGTGCAAAAATGATAGACATGTCACACAGAAGTACAAATATTGTAATGTATACACATATTCATTTTATTTGCCTTTCTAGCTACGCAGTCTGTTCTTTCATATGAGACATTGTTGCTCAGTTGGCTTACAAAGCATAGTAATGAAGGGCCTCCTTTTGGCAAGTTTGTCCAGTTGAAACCTTTTTTACACCACACTTCTGACATTTGCAGAAGGCAAATGTCTGATCTAACAGTGCCATTCTTGTAGAATTAGTTCAGCAAATCTATCCCTTCTGAACTGCTACTGCCCCATGTCATACTTCAGCACTGCATCAGAAAATTTCAAAATTAGCAAATATGCTCATACAATTCATATTGCAAGAATTGAATATACCTAGACTGAGAAAATGTATTGGTTGGCAGATGCTTACAAAGGAACTTATAATCAGAATCTACCTCTGTGCCATTCCTTGAGAATTTTCTTTAAACCAGGCCTGCACAGTGTGCAATCTACCAAGCCAAACAAAGCTTACCAGCAATAACAAATAGTCCACTAATAGTCCACTAACCTATATTTACTGTCTGCCTCCAAAACAATGGGTATTCTCAAGTACCTAGCAAGTTACAATTTATTGTAGGTGAACTTCAATAGGTTTAGTAGGTTACAAATTGTACAAACCCATCTTAAAGTTATCTGAGCTGCTTTAAGCATATGTTTCATGAGAAACTGGCATTAAAATGACCTAGATAAATGAACAAAATAATACTTGGAAAGATACTTAATTTTGAAAGAAACTAATGCTGTCAAAGAAAACAATTCAAATTGGTATGACTTAAAGTTGCCATTTGGATGGCTATTTTGAATGTTCGTTTCTTTGTTATGCTATAATTTGGTATTCCCAGCAGCAGCAATGCTGCTTTAGCTGGGTGCTGCACTTTGCCTCCCTGCACGGAGGAGAGGCAGACTTTCCCCAGGCATTCAGGTATTGGGCCAGGGGTGTAGGCAGGTGCCTCATAAGATGGCTCTGCCTCCTCGGCCGGCAGTTCATTTGCTCAGGCAAAGCAAGAGCTATTTGCTCTGCTTCCCCAAGCAGGCAAAATGAGCACTGTGGAATGTGGATGAACATTGAGGAGGTGCTTTGTGCTGATGGTGCCCAGAACAGCACAGCATTCAGCAGAGCAAGGTGGTGGCTGGTGCTTTCAGGCCTGTGGGCCTGTGGGCAGCTCCACTTGTGCTCACAGTAGCAGTGTGGTGGCCATGCTTGAAAGGACCACTTCCCAGAGGTTGGAAACTTCCCCCCAGGAAAGGAGTTGGGCCCGTTGACCCTTCCCTCCACCCTCACCATTCTTGTTGTACTGGGGAGCCCAGATTGGCATGGGGCCCCATTCCTTTGCCCCCCGGATAAGACCTCAACTTATGGTGGCTATTAGCAGTGGGGGAGGTTTGGGTGAAGCGCACTCAGTGGGGTCTTGTAGGCTGTCTTGTGCCTGGTAGGCTTAGGCTCCAGCATCTACTTCACACAAAACAGCATCTGTTTTGTGTGAAGGCAGCCCTAAGGGCTGGGGAGCTATTTGGAACTCAGGAGACCATTTTGTGGGATGTCAGCCATTTTGTGGGCTGTTAGCCATTTTGGGAGGTTGGTCCCCAGCACTGGCAGCCTGCAGTGAGGGTCTATGGCTCAGGAGAAAAACATTGGCCTCCATGCAGAGGTTCTCAGGATTAACCCTTGCAGCTCTATTCTATGTCTACAGCTCATCGCATTTGGCAATGCCACCCAAGAAAGGTGGTGGCCTGTCCAAGGGCAAGCAGCCTGCCAAGAGGCCTGCCCCCAGGAGGCCCCCACCTACATTGTCCTCTTCTGAGGATGAGAGTGCAGGAAATTTTGGATCACCTGGCAGTGTTAGAATATGCTGGGGGGTTGGCAAGGCAGCTGAGGTGAGGCTTACAGCAAGCTGGCATGTTAGGCATGCCTCCAGAGCAGCATTTCAAAAAGAATTACTAATGTGTATCTCCACTCTTGAGGGAACATCAGGGGAGGCAGCAGGTAAAGGCAGCAGCACCCAGGCTTTGGCTCATCCATCAGAAGAGGTGGTTCCAGCAGAAACCAAGCACAAATGGCCAGTGGAAGGTGGACAGGTCACCATAGCAGTGGAGCCAAACTCAACTAAGGGTCAGTTAGCCTTGCCTCAGCATGCATGCATCTGGCGATAGGGTCCCTGGGGTCAGTTAGCTGCATCCTGGGCCCCCAGCGCTACCACCTACTTACATGCCAGCAGTGACCAGGTGGCTCCCTGCAAGTCAGCCTGGGTGGCCTGGGTAGACAATGGTTTCACAGGGCCAGCAGCATGCACAGAAGGAGTCTGCCCCTATGGGTTGGGGAAGAAGGGATTACCAGGCTGCTGCATTTTCACCAATTGGAGGCTTTATGCCACATTGGGGGGGGGGTGCTAGGGCCTAAGCAGAGACTATTGGGAAATAGGGAACAGGCCAGTGAACACTCAGTGGCATTTCCTCACTGGTAGGGAAACAGGGTCTGCCATGAGCGTGGTATACTTGTGATGACTATCACCAGATGGGCAGATGGCCTGTGAGGAACACCATGGACTAGTCCTTCCCTCGTACTGTACAGCTGAGGCTTTAGATGCTTAGTGGGGGAATCCATTTGCCTGACTGGCTGGGTCACAGCCATTCCACAGATGGCCTACACCTGGGGCAGTGGGGCTCACCCAGATAGGTCAAAGCAGAGGTCCAGGGGTGACCCCGTGGCTTGACCTGTACTGCTTAGTTTGCCCTTGCCACAGTTTTATGATTATGTTACATTCAATAAATAGCCCTTTAGATTCAAACACCATGTCTGTCTTTTCATTGCAGCTAGGAGGGCATTTTTAATGGTATGTGGGTTGCTGTTTTCACAAGACAGCTTTTTGGTCCTTAGCTGCCCCCAGGCTACTCACTCCACTTTCCTTTCAGATTTCTGCCCTGCACTGAGTTTGACCAAAACCCCAGTTTAACCTTTAAGGTATGAGATACTTTCCTTGGTATGATCTACCACCACCAACAGGAAATTCTTTTGAACCTGGTTCCTTTTTTTAAGCCAGAAAGATATGTGTGTGCTTGTGTTATGTGACAGAGAAACAAAAGATGTGTGGGCTATACTGAGAGACCTACCAGCATTGGCCCCATGTAACTTGCAACTAGGGTTGCCAGGACCCTTACCCTCCCAGTGGGAGAGGGGACCTGACACTTACCTTGGATGAATCTTGCACATGCTCTCCACCAGGCACAATCATGTAACTTCTGGAAGTGATGACATCATGCCTGGCAGAAGGCATGCTCTAGTGCTTCACAAGGTCCTGCTCTAGGTGCAATTACATCACTTAAGGAAGTGATATTGTCACACATAATGGGAGTGCACCCGCTGTGTGGTGGCCTGTGTGGCCCCCAGGGCCTCTCCACCCTAATGGTCAAGTGAGTGGTGGTGGGGGGCAAAGGCTGGGAGTTGGTGATCCTATGCCTCCACCGGGGTGTGTGTGTGTGTGTGTGTGTGTGTGGAAGCCCTACTTGTCACCACTTCCCAAGTTGACATAGGAAAAATGGAGAGGGGCTTTATTGGTGTGGAAGTAACATCATTGTATTGTGGCAATGCTCTAGAACAGGGGTCCCCAACCTTTTGGCCCATGGGGGCCGCATTAGAGTGCCCAATGCCTAAAGAGGGCCTGAACTTGAAACGTAACAAAATTATTAACCTACCCATTTAGATCAACAGTAAATATTCAGAGGTCAATGAAGAAATGTTAACTTGAATGCAATCCATTTTGGAACAATGTTTTACTGTCAAATCCTTTTATCTAGCTACACCTGCTTACCTAGTCAGTGTGATTTTGGGGGCTGTTTTCTGTTAGCCAAGGCATTAATGTCCAAGTCAAGGTTTGTGACAGATACCCATAAAATGTCGTGTAGGGGGCATGGCGTCGGTCTTGGAATAGATGGACGCGTGTTGAAGGAGCTCCGACACATCCCAGCCTGGAAACACGCAAAATAAAGCAGCTACTGCAAAAAAAGAGAGAAAGGAATGAGGAAGCAAGGGTCAGGGAAGAAAAAATCACCGACCAGGTCGTACCACAGGCAGCAAACACTTTTACCAGAAGCGGTTCCTGTTGCACAGCAAAGCCGCGGTCACGAAGCAGACAAAATGGCCAACGGAACTTGGGAAGCTAGTGCAGCGGTAAATACCTTATCTGCTCCCCTTGATAAACAATTGGCACAATTGCAGCAGGCTCTTGTAAAGCAAATGTCTGAACTAATACAGCCTTTATCAAATCAGCTGGCTGATATAAAGTTAGAACTACTTAAAACAAATGCAAAAGTCGATAATGCATTAGATATGGCTTTTTTTTTTTTTGAAAAATTTTTATTGGGTTAGAATCAATTATTTTCACATTTACATTCAATTTTCCCCAATTTTTTCATCTCTAACCCCCTCCCTTCCCCCCCCTTTTTGTTGACTTCCAACAGCTTTCCAACCCTTTGTCCCCTTTCCCTTACTTTTATTAGCTTCCTCTATCTAAAACAAATATATATTCTCCACTATTCTAAGCAGTACATCCTTAACTATTTTTAAAATTGTATGCCCAAACTGTAAGTCTTTGTTTCCATCTTAGATAAACAATTTATCCCATTTTTCAATTTCAAATATTTCTATATATCATAAACCATATAGATCATACATTCGTTTATATCAAACAATTTGACTTATTCTCTATATATTACTCATCCTATCTTTTTATAATAATTCTATATATCTCTCCTCACGTAGTCAATCAATTTGACCCATCTATATCTTCAGACATTCAGTTTGGTACCAGAAAGAAGGAAAATATTGTTAATTAATCAATCCTTATATTTAGTCCTTATAGTTAATTATTTTCTCTATGTTCTGTTTGTTAACCTATATATATCTATATATATATCAATCTATTAATCTGACTGCTTATTAATTCGCATTTATCTCTTCTCCCCCCGGTAAAGTCTCCCCCCTCTACTTCAATGCTTCAGTAGTTCTCAAACTGCCACAGTTTTCCTCCCACCTCCCATTTCTTCTCCAGGTATTGTTTCAGCTTCTCCCAGTCTGTGTTGAACTGCCCTGAGTCCAGATCTCTCAGTTTTCTTGTCATCTTATCCATTTCAGCCATATACAGCAATTTGTAAATCCAATCTTCAATAGTTGGCACTTCTTGTACTTTCCATTTTTGCGCGTACAAAAGTCTAGCTGCTGCTGTCATATAAAATATCAACGTCCTGTATTGGGCTGGAATTCCCTCCATTCCCAAGTTCAGTAGCAGGAGTTCTGGGTTCTTATTAATTTGAAATTGTAAAATTTCACTCATTTCTCTTATTATTTCCCCCCAGTACTGCCTAGCTACCTCACACGACCACCACATATGATAGAGGGAGCCCTCATGCTTCTTACATTTCCAGCATTTATTAGAAGTGTTCAAATTCCCTAGCGCAATCTTCTTTGGTGTCATGTACCAACGATAGATCATTTTGTAGATGTTCTCTTTGATATTAGTACATGTCGTTGTCTTCATTGTAGTTTTCCACAAGTATTCCCATGCCTCCATTGTTATTTCTTTATTAAAGTTTATAGCCCATTTCACCATTTGTGTTTTAACTATCTCATCCTCGGTATACCACTTCAACAGTACTTGGTATACCTTGGATATTCTTTTCTTATCTTCTTTAAGAAGGGTCTGCTCTAGTTCCGAATTCTCTATTCGTATACCTCCCTTTACAGAGTCCGAATTATATAAGTCTCTGATCTGTCTATACTGGAACCAGTCGTAGTTAGGTGATAGTTCCTCTTGTGTCTGTATTCTGAGTTTGGATGCTTCAGTTTTAGTTATTTCTTTGTACGTTAAACATTGTTGTTCATTATCAACAGCTCTCGGGTCTATCACCTCATATGGAACCACCCACAAAGGAGTTCCTTCTTGTAGATAAATTCTGTACTTCTTCCAGATTATGTATAGACTTCTCCGAACAAAGTGATGCAGGAACATCGAGTTGACCTTTACTTTGTCATGCCATAAATATGCGTGCCATCCAAATATTTTTTTATATCCCTCTAGGGCTAATAGTTTCTTGTTCCTTAATGTCATCCATTCTTTCAACCAAACTAGGCAGATTGCATCATGATAAAGTCTCAGATTGGGCAGTTGCATTCCGCCTCTTTCCTTTGCATCTTGTAAAACTTTCACTTTCACTCGAGGCTTCTTGCCTGCCCAAACAAAATCTGATATTTTCCTCTGCCATTTTTCAAATTGTTTGGAGTCTCTGATGATTGGTATTGTCTGTAGCAAAAACATTACTCTTGGTAACACATTCATCTTAACTGCTGCAATCCTGCCCAACCATGACAAATTCAATCTATTCCATTTAATCAAGTCTCTCTCTATCTGAGTCCATAGTTTTTCATAATTGTTTTTGAATAGGTCTATGTTCTTTGCAGTTAATTCGACTCCCAAATATTTCACTTTACTTGTTACTTCACAATCCGTTGTTTCCATTAACAATTGTTGTTTCTGCTTAGTCATGTTTTTGTATAGTATCTTTGACTTCTTTTTGTTAATGAAGAAACCTGCCAAGTCTCCAAACTCCTTGATCTTATCTATCACTCTTGGCATGTTCTCCAATGGGTCCTCTACAATTAACATTATGTCATCCGCAAATGCTCTGACCTTATATGAATAGTCCTTTATTTTTATTCCACGAATTTCCTCATCTTGACGTATTTGTATCATCAGAATCTCCAATACTAAAATGAACAACAATGGAGATAACGGGCAACCTTGTCTTGTTCCTTTACTTATCGTCAGTTTCTTGGTCAATTCATCATTCACCACGATTGCTGCAGTCTGGTCTCTGTAAATTTCCTTAATTGCTCTGATGAATCTTTCTCCCAATTGTAGCTTTTCCATAGTGGCAAACATAAAGTCCCAGTTTAAATTGTCAAACGCTTTTTCAGCGTCTACAAAGAAGAAACCAACCTCTTTGTCACAACGCTTGTCATAATATTCAATAGCATTGATCACTATCCTTAAATTGTCTCTTATTTGTCTGTCTGGCAAAAAGCCTGCTTGTTCCTCCTCTATGACTTCCGAGAGCCACCCCTTCAATCTCTCCGCCAATATCTTCGCAAAAATTTTATAGTCATTATTGAGTAGCGATATAGGTCTATAATTTTTCACGTTAGTCAGGTCTTGGCCCTCTTTTGGGATCAATGATATATTCGCTTCACTCCAAGTGTCCGGAATCCTTTGATCCCTTAATACCCCATTCATCACCTCTTTTAGGAATGGTGCCAGTTCATTAGCCATTGTCTTATAGAATTTAGCCGTAAGTCCATCTGGCCCTGGCGCCTTTCCTAGATTTGCAGATTGTATTGCCTTACTTATTTCCTCGTCAGTTACTTCACTGTTCAACTTATTTCTCCAAGCTTCCGAGATTTCTGGAAGTTTGGTTTTCTCCAAATATGACGCTATTGATTCTTTGTTTACTTCTTTTTTATTATACAGCTTAGCGTAGAATTTATAAAAGGCTCTACTAATGGTAGTCTGCTCCAAATACGTTTTGTTATCTTCACAAATTTTATTTATTATTTTCTTTTCCCTTTTCTTCTTCAATTGCCATGCCAGGTACTTCCCAGGTTTATTAGCACCCTCAAACGCTTTTTGATTCAGTCTTTTAAGATTCCACTCCAATTCTTTGTTGCTCATTGCTGTTAGCTGTTCTTGAAGTATTTTAATTTCCTGGTATACCTTCTTTTTCCCTGGTCTCTTTTTTAGCTGTATTTCTTTGGCTTTTATTTTCTCCTCAATCTCTTGTCTTTTCTCCTCTTTCTTCTTTCTTGCTCTGCCATTTAAGTCCATTAGTATGCCCCTTACAACCGCCTTGTAAGCATCCCAAACTTTATTGGTTGGTACTTCTTTATTCACGTTGTATTGTATAAAAAACTTTGTCTCTCTTCTCAATATTTCCATATTCTCTCTTTCCTGTAACAAGTCCTCATTTATTCTCCATGCTTTCCTTTTTCTCCTTTTTCCAAATTTCCACATAATTGGGTTGTGATCTGAGCCTACCATCGGCATTATTTCTACCTCCTTAGTCCATAATGCTAAGTCTTTTGAGGCCCAGATCATATCAATTCTTGATAATGTAAAATGCCTTGCAGAATAGAAAGTAAACTGTCTGCTTTTAGGATATTCTCTCCTCCATACATCTTCAAGAGCCTCTTGTTGAATCAACTCAAAAAAAAGCTTTGGTAATAGTCCTCTTTTCTTTTGTGCCGTTGTAGTCTTTTTGTCTAGTTCCAAGTCTGTCACTCCATTGAAGTCTCCAGCAAGAATTATCTGGTCATATGCAAGATCGTCTAAATGCTTCCTTAAATCCTCAAAGAAGCTTTCTTTTGCACCGTTAGGTGCATAAAGTCCGACTACCAACATTTTCTTTAAATTCCAAATGCATTCCACTGCTACAAATCTAGCTTCCACATCTCTCATAACAAATTTTGGCTGTAGCTCCTCTTTTATGTACAACACCACTCCTCTTTTTTTCTTGTTGGAGGCTGCTACAAATTCTTTGCCCAGTTTTCCGGATTTTAAATATTTTACATCCTGTTTTCTAATATGGGTCTCTTGCAAACAAACAATGTCACATTTTTGTTTTAGTAGCCAGTGAAAAATATTTTTCCTCTTATTCGGTGAGTTTAGTCCATTTACATTCCAAGATAATACTTTACACTCCATACTCATGATCTTGTTGGTAAGTCTTTTTCATTGTCCTTAATAAATCGCTCCATCTCTCGCTCAGATCTGATGCATTTTTTAGCCCCTCCAAACTCAAAGGACACTCCTTCCGGTAACTCCCATCTGTACCTGATTTTCATGTCCTTCAAAATCTGAATTAGCACTTTATATTTTTTCCGGTCCAATAACACTGATCTGGGCAGTTCCTTCATTATAATGATCGTCTTGCCATCAATCTCCAATGGATCTTGAAACTGTTTTGTCACAATCCTCTCTTTCATATTTCGTGTTGTAAACTGCACAATCACATCTCTTGGTAGTTTCCTCTGGGTTGCTATTCTCGAATTCACACGGTATGCCACATCTAGGATAGCCACAACTTCCTCCTCCTCCTTCCCCAGGTATTCAGCCAACACCTCAGTCATCTGTTCTTGCGCTGACTTTCCTTCCACTTCTGGCAAGCCACGAAAACGTAGCTGCTTCTCCATATGTTTAGTTTCTGCAACTGACATTCTCCCCTTCACCAATCTCATCTCTGTTTGTTGCGTGTCTGCTAAATTCTCCATCGCGTCTTCTACTGTTTTAACTCTCTGCTGCGTTCCTTGTAATTCACTTCGTATTGTTTCCATACCTTTTTTCACTTCTGACAGCTCCGATTTTACTGTCTGTGTAACCTCTTTAACCTCTTTTATCAGCTCCAATTTCGTGTCCTTGAGTTCTTTAATCATATCTAAGAGTTTTTTGTCCAAGTTTTTATCCAGGTTTTCTATTGCCGATTGCCACTCTTTTTTTGACATCGTGGGGCTTGCTTTAGCTCGCTCCCACGAATCCGCTCTCTTCCTTAACTCCGTGGCGTAAAATTTAACGTTTTTCTGTTTTAAATATCCTGGTCCTCTTGTAAAAATTAAATTTTAAAGAGTCCAAAATGTCGGGCGTCTTTTCTCTATGGTTTCTCTATGATTTTGTAATCCAAGATGGCCTACTTCCTCTTCCGCTGAAGCCGCGACCCTTCCCCTTTCAAAAATGGCGATTCCCTACTTCCTGCCCTCCAGCAAGGGCCGCTTCTCTCCAGCCACTCTATTGTTATTACGCACTTCCTGTCTCCCGTCTTCCCACAGCAGATCTCGCGATAGTGTCTTTTTCTCACAGCTCCAAAGCCACAGGTATTCAAAACAATAGTCCAATTTCTTTAATACCTTCTTTAAGCTTAGTCTCTTTTCAAATACAATTCCTGCCGAGTCTTCCCCTCCTTTTCACTAGTCTGTTGCAGTTTAAAGATCTACTTTTTTTCCTCTCTGTTTTTATCAATCTGTCCCGTATCAGAAGATAATGATCTTTACCTTCTCTTCACTTTTCTCGGGTTGTAATCGCTGTTTCGATTTTAAGTTCTCCTCTCAGCTTCTTCCCCCAATCGAAGCTTGGGTATGTAGGTCTTATGCCAGCCGAATTGGCCCCAAAACTGCCGCAGAGATTATAGCCGACCCGTCGCAAGGTGGGACCTCAAGGATCGGGAGGGGACCCGTTGTGTAGAGCCCCCCCTCGTCCGAGATCTAGCTCACCCTAGGGTCTTGAGCGTTCTTTGCCTGCTCCCCGCCTGAGAGCAGTCGGCCGCGGGCTATTTTCACCCCACCGGCCGGTTAAAACGGCAGTCCGGTCAGCTCCGCAAGTGGAGCTGCGTTAGACCTCCATGAATCCCAAACCGGAAGTCCGCATTAGATATGGCTTTCATGTCCCAGCGTGATATTCGCGATCTGCAGGAGTCTTCTGACTCCTTTCAAGCAAGAATTATCAATCTAGAAGTGGCTGTAAGGAGGAGAAATTTAAAGCTACGTGGAATAAAAGAATTCCAACTTGACAACGGTGATTTAATTTCAACTCTAACTTGCTGGTTAAGAAAGCAACTAAACCTGCAAGAAACTGGGAAGCCACTGATTGTAAATGCTTTCTGTATCGGCTCTGAAAAGGTGGCTAAGGCAAAGAATTCATCAAGAGACATTCTTATAGAACTTGAGGACTTAAATATTAAGAAGCAACTCATGCAATGAGCCAGGACACAAGGTCCTCTACTCTTCAATGACAAGACTATAAATATCTTTTCTGACTTGCCCAATGAAGTGCTATCCAAGAGAAAGGAGCTGAGATTTGCAACTTTGGTGTTAAGAAGAGCTAATGTACGCTATAAATGGGTGAACTTCACCAATCTTTCCATCATTCATAATGGAAAGCAGATTGTAGCCTCGGATCCAGAGGAAGCTGAACATCTCCTGCAAAGACTAAACCTGGAGTATCCAATGGAGATCAACAAACCAAGCTTCAAAAGAAAACTTCTGATGTCGCCTTCTCAGCAAAAAGGGAGTAAAATCCCAGTTAAAAACATTTAATTTAGGTTATAGCCACTGTGGAAATGCATTGCCAGAATTTTGCAACAAAAAAAGAAAGAAAAAGGAATAATAATAATGATGATAATAGTAACATAATTATCATAACCAGGAAGGGGGGGTAGGTTGGGTTCCTTTGATACCACTCCCACATTTTGATAGTGGTTCCTTAGGAGTAGGTAATTGCCTCATGCTAGAGTATTTTATACACTAGCCCAAGAGAACTATTTGATCAGTTTTGTTGAAAATTAATTTTAATTTACTTATAGTATATTAATCACTAAGTAATATTTTATTACAATACAATTTCATAAATATATACAGTTTATAAATAAATAATTGAATATATACACATTTAGATATATCTATACATAGAGTATATTTTGAAGTTGACTTGGTAGTTCATAAGAGGTTGAAGTTTATAGGTAGTTTAGTTAGAGATACTGAAATAGTGTCATTTTATTTTATCTTTGTCTATTTATTTATTTACTTTTTGAGGTTCAATTTATCTTGGTTAAACATTTTGCAATCTTAGGGTTACTAATTAAGTGTACATAAATAAAAAAGAAAAAGGGGGAATAATAATAATTTTAAAAGGGGGGAAGAGGGGGGAGGAAGGGGAAAGAGTAAAGCGGGGGGGAAGTGATAGGAAATTAATTAGTGATATATATACAGATATTCATATAAAGAAAAAAAGGAAAAAGGAAAAAAATAAATAATACAAAACTAAAATAATAATAAAAATAATAAATATATAAAAAAGAAAAAAAGAGGGGGGGAGGAAAGAGTTGAACTTATAAGGCTGTTTCATTGTTGAGTATATATTGACTGAAATTGTTGATTCTTAGGATTTAGAATTTGCAAATATTGTGGTTATTAGTATTGTAATAGCAGATATATTAGTGCATATTATCTTTTTATTAGGTTTGTAACAACTCTATAATATGACTATTGTTAACAATCTAGTTTAAAAAATATCTTAGGAGTAAGCCTATATTATCTAGATATTGTTCTGCTGTAAGATGTCATCGAGCATCAAAGTTATTTCCTACAACGTTCGCGGTTTGGGAAATCCGATTAAAAGGAAAAGAATTGTTAATGCCCTGACTAAGACGGGCTGAGATATCATACTTCTGCAAGAAACTCATTTTCATCCAACCCATTCACAAAACCTAACTACTAAACTCTATTAGCAGCAATTTCATGCTTTTGGCACCTCAATAGCGAGAGGGGTATCAATTTTAATATCAAACAAGGTACCTTTCCAGCTAAAAGACATTATCAAAGACTCTCAAGGAAGATTTATTTTTGTAAAAGGATTAATTGAAAAGCAAACATTTACTTTTGGTTCGCTTTATGTACCAAATCAAACCCAACTTTCTTTTATAGAGAACGCTTCGGATAAATTTGCTCAGTTTCAAGAAGGCATCCAGATACTAGGTGGGGACCTAAATTATATTATTGACCGCAAATTAGACAGAACCAAAACCGAAAAAGAGAAACCAAAAAGTGGAAAATCGATGTTGAAATTAGCGCAGGTACTGGATAACAATAACTTCATAGACATATGGAGACACCTACACAACACAGAAAAGAACTTTACTTATTTTTCCCCTAAGTATAATATCTATACTAGAATAGATTACCTTTTCACATCAAAATCTCTTTCTAATAATTTAATCAAATCTGAGATAGGCAATATTGGTTTATCTGATCATGCTTGGGTCCAATGTGAAATATTAATAGATCTCAACCTATCCAAACCTAAAACCTGGTTGTTAAACAAATCTTTACTTTCAAATCCAACAGCAATTAAGGAAATAGCTAAGTATATAGAAGAAGGCCTACTGGATAATGACACAGAAGATGTTACACCAAGTATCCTATGGGATACGATAAAAACTGTAATTAGAGGTCACAATCTCACTTTCGGGTCATGTAAATAAACAAAGAAATGCAATGAAACAGGACCTACAAGACAATATTAAGCTTTTGGAAGAAACCCATAAAAAAAACTTGCAGTAAAAAAATCTATAAGAAACTTTTATTTCAACGCAAATTATTGGAAACACTGGAAATAAATAAAATTCAAAGAAACCTCCAATTTGTTAAGCAAAATTACTGGTATTATTCGCCCAAATCTTTACGTCTTTTATCGTATAAGATAAAGGGGAAAAAATCATTGAATCATATCACAAAAATAACAGATACTGATGATATAAAACATTTTACAACACAGGGAATCCTAAAATCCTTTGAAAAATATTACACACAACTTTACTCTTCCAAATATCCGAACCAAAAATATATTCAAAAATTTCTAGAATCATGCAAAAATTTTTAAAAAATAGATAATGATCATAAAACTCTACTAGACAACCCAATTACCCTACAGGAAGTATTAGAAACAATAAAATCATTACAGAATAACAAAACACCAGGCCCTGATGGGTACCCTGCTGAGTACTACAAAACATTTGCTACACAATCAAGCAAACCCCTGGCTGATGCATGCAACACAATTTTAGATCAGGGAATAATGCCTCCAACTTGGTCAAATGCAAATATAACAGTAATTTTGAAACAGAATAAGGATAGTACTAAACCAAACTCATATAGACCCATATCTCTGTTGAACCAGGATTATAAGATCTTTACTACGATTATTTCCAAAAGAATCAACTCTTTTATAGCGCAATACATCCATCCAGACCAGTCAGGTTTTATTCCGAACAGAATAAATGATGAATAATATATACAAAACCCTAAACCTGATTTCATACTGCCAAGCAAACAATTTGGAATCTGGCCTTCTGTCCCTCGACATAGAAAAAGCCTTTGACTCAACTGAACTTCAATACCTCAAATTAACGTTGAAACACATGAATTTTGGCCCCAAGTTCTTAAGATTAATAGATGCTATATACTCACATCCATCAGCTCAAATAAAAATCAATGGTAATATTTCTAAAAAGATGTCTATTCAAAGAGGCACGAGGCAAGGGTGCCCACTTTCCCCAATTTTATTTGCCATTTCTATTGATCCCCTAGCAGAAAAAATTAGAGACACAAATGAAATCCGAGGTATATCAACAACTTTAAACAATTTCAAATTAAGTCTGTTTGCAGATGACTTACTTATTTACTTAGTCGACCCAATACAATCATTCATACCCCTTTAAAAAATATTAGAAGAATTTAGCCAGATCTCAGGTCTGATGGTTAATTATACCAAATCTCAGCTTTTACCAGTTTTTATGCATCGTAACACATCTAATTGGATTAAAAAGAACTGCAATTATCAATGGTCTCCTGACCAGATAACCTATTTGGGCATCAACATTCTTACTGATCTGAAAAATTTGTTGAAATTCAATCATAACATTGCTCTTGATAAAATCAAAATTAATTTAAATAAATGGAATAAATGGAACCTCAGCTGGTTCGAAAGGTATAACATAATTAAAACTTTTGTGTTACCAAAATTGTTATTCTTTCTCTGTGCAATTCCTTTATTGGTCCCTCAAAAAATTATGAAAAATTGGCAGAACCTACTAAACAAATTCTTATGGAATGGAAAGAAACCCAGAATAGCCTTTAAGACTCTCAGACTAAAACACTCAGATGGAGGATTCAACTACCCAGATTTAAATATGTATCAAATTGCGATTAGACTATTAAACATCACACAAGTTTTAAAATCTACAAGTATTTCAGATTGGACTAAAACTATACACCCAAATAAAGAAATATCAATAATTCAAAGCTTAATTTGGAATGGTAAAGAAAATCAATTGACAGGAAAGATTAATAACCCCTTTTTTAAGGATATGCTGACAAATTGGAACCAACATAGGAAGAAGATCTTACCCACCATATCAAGATATTCATCTTTTTTGGGCCAAAACTGGTTTCTCCCGGGTCTCACTATAGGCTTTGCAAAAACATGGCAACAAAACGACTTAACCCGGCTGATAGATATCTCCTCATCCAAAGGCATATTAGACAAGTTAGAAATAGAGGGAAAACTTCAACACAAATTACAATGGTTTACATACCTCCAGTTAGCCCATATGAGGAACCACATTAAGGTAGTACAAATCTTTAACACCCCTCAAACAAACTTTGAGATTATTTTAAATCAAAAAACCTTGACTCAAAAGGGGCTAATATCTAAATTTTATGATTTGCTTTTAAGCACACTTGAATCCAAACCTCTAAAGTACCAACAAAATTGGCAGCTCGACTGTAACTCAGATATTTCTGTAGCACAATGGAAAGCGATTTGGACTTCCAATCTACTACAATATAATATTACCTCTGCTAAAGTCCAGTCTTATAAAATTCTGCATCGTTGCTACCTAACCCCTGCCCCCAAAAAACAATCTTTAATCTATCCAAAGCGTTCTCCACTCTGTTGGAAAGGATGTGGCGAAGTAGGCATGTTCGCACATTGCTGGTGGGCTTGCCCATACGTTGAGAAATATTGGAAAGAAATTTTAACAATTATACAAGATATCACTGCATATTCTATTCCATTTGATCCAAAACTAATTTTTTTGAACCAATGGGAATCTGTAGATGTTCCTGAAATAAGGAAAGAGTTAATTTGCAACTTTTTGATGGCCGCCAAGTCTCTATTAGCGTCCAACTGGAATTCATCTAAAATCCCCTCTATTGAGAATTGGTTAATTAAGCTATGGGATTTCTTTGTCCAAGAAAGAATTGCGGACCTTATTAGTCAATCACAACTAAATGGTTTCTGTTTTTTGAATTTCTAATTATCAATGACATACATCCTCCTAAACACATCTTTTTTTTGGTTGCCCTAAGTTAATATTATGGCACTGTTCTAATACCTGAGAATTGCATGTATTAAGTTTGTTTGTTGATTTGTTTTACATTGTTTGAAAGTTGAAATGTTAACTGTTATTCAATTATATAAACTAAATAAAAATTATTTTAAAAAATATGTTAGTAAGCTTGGAAAATTAAAAATTAAAAAATAAAATGTCGTGTAAATGTACATCTGTAAGTATTGACCTACACTTGGATTTCACAATTTTCATCTAGAAAAAAGTTTGTTCACAGATGTATGTGGTGCCAAAGACTGTGAACATAGAATCTGTAAGAGGCCCCTTCACTCACAAATGAAATAAAGTAGAGCTCTACGTGTGAAGGACAATCAGGGAATGTATATCACCACCAAAACAATGTGGAAATGCACTTTGCCACAACTATGCAGTCACAATTTCCCCTTCATCAAACACATTCCAGAAATGCATCACAACTCAAGATAATCATCAAAATATACCATCTATTGCAGTTAATTTAACATAACTAGACAAATTCCCTCAAATGGTCATAAATATTTACAATACATATGTCTTATTGAAATAAGCTGTGCACTCTTTCCCCACTAGTGTACACTAAACCTCAGTCATACAATGATTCCAAGTTCATCAAAAAAACCATAATAGGTAAGTCTCTCAAGTAAATGTCCAAAACAATTATCTGAGATGTTTCTTCATAAATAATCAATAAGTAATATCCTTTTCAAGTATTGAAGAAAGCACTGTTGAACGCCAAAGAGGCGTCCTTTGACAACCCACTGAGTTCTATCACCTCTTTTCCCAGAAAAAAAGCCCTGTTTAAATCTACATATGCTAATACTTTGAGGGATTCTCCAAAAAGGGGCAGATAGAGAGAAAGAGTGACTGAAAGGGCAGCATCCCGCCTGGAGCAGAAGACATGCCATTAAGTTGCCTTCAAATGGTATGCGGGGTGTACATACACATCACTGCCCGTCAGCCAAGCCTCAATCATGAGAAGCAAAATGGCAGCCAGGCAGAGGGGAACTTGGCTGGAGGAAGATGTGGCAAGGGGGATCCTATAAGCTTCCCTGCTAAGGGAGTACTCCTTTGCACTCAACCCAAGGGGCTACTCACTGGCTCCTGCAATCACAGATGCATGAGAAGATTCCTAGTGGGAGTGAGTAGGGGAGGAGAGGCAGAAGCAAGCAAGGCAACAAGTCAGAGCGACCAGCTCCTGTTGAAGAAAGGAGAATGCTTTTGCCTGCAGCAGCAACCTCACCAGTAACCTTGGAAGCAACTTGGAATAACCTTGATGGGTGGAGCCTCTAGAAATATTCAGTATGCAAAACACTTTGTATCCTTTTTTTTTTTTGGCAACCATACCAGCCCTTTTACTGCCTTTTTTGCAAAAGACATCTCCTGTACTCTTTCACACAGCTTCTTTATACACATATATAGGTTTCAACATGGTAATACATGGAGTGGGTAAAAGTTGAGGAAAGTACCCAACTTTTTGCTGGGTAGCCAGCAAAGCACCCAAAATGGCCAAAATGCTAGTCTGGAGGATAAGACCAAGAAGGCTGGCAGAAGGAACCATGAAAACAAGAAGAAACAATGTTACTGTTGTGTTTTTTTGCAAGAAAGGGACACGAAGAACAGCAGTAGGTGGTGTCTTTTGAAGCAGGAAGAATAGTGTGGGTCTGAGGGAAAATGCCTTGAGAGTGATAGCAGCAAATAAGTAGGTTGGAGGGCCGCACAGAAAGAGCTTGGGGGCCGCATGTGGCCTGCGGGCCGCAGGTTGGGGACTCCTGCTCTAAACTCTATGGTTAAACTCTATGAGCATCACTCTAACACAATAATGTAACTTCTAATTTTGTGTCAGAAGTGATGTTGATCATTAGTATGCCACTGGCAAGCCTGCCCATGCCTGCCCCCCTCCATTTTTTACTTTATTAGCTGTATCTTGTACAAAACTGACAGAGCTGGTCAGCATATCACAGCAGCTGGCAAAATTTGGTTAAGATTTCTCTCTCCAAGCAATCAATTCAATTGAAAGATTATAAACTTTAATAAAACCTTAATAACTAAATATAAATCCAAGAAAGCATGGATAACAGCTAACAATCATAAATAGTTTCAGGCAGAAAACTGGGAAGAAATATGAAGTTATTTAGCTAAGTCAATACTTACAAAGAACCTATAAATTTTCCTTCCTGGTAATGGGTCCAAGACTGAGATTTCTGATACATATTGTTAGACCCTTTCTTCTCCATTTCCTCTTTTTGACACGTCTTGGCAGCGGTCTTGACACAAAACACCAGTCCAGGTGAAACACTTTGTTGACTTAATTGCAGCCTAGGATTTCCCTTGCTAATCCAATCATAATTTAGGAGTACAGGTTCAACATTTTCCTCCAAGCTTGCTCTTGACCAATCACTTCGAAGTCTGGATTAAAGGAGTTTTAAGGCACTGTGGAGGAACTAGTAATGATTCATCACAACCACCTTGACAGTTTAGCCAAAAGGTGGAAATTGATACTGAGTATTAGTTTTCTTCCCCAGCTTAATTGATCACTGTAAACCTGACTCTCCCTGCCTAGGATATAATTTAGGACTTAATTGCATCATTTTCACAAAGAATCCTGTGTTATTCTATCAGCATATTTATCCTTTAATAACAGCTGTATCTGTGTCTAAGTATTTTGACTTGAATATTATTAGACAATATGTTATCAGTGTCTCTCTGTATTTTTTAAAAAAATCATAAATAAATAAATTTAATGCTGAAATTCCTTGTTGGCAGAAGTAAACTTGGTTCATTAAAAGTTAAACCTTGCTAGAATAAATCATTAGTTTTAAAATATTAGTAGTGGCATTTTTGGTTTTGCTTTCCTTCACAATCATGTTTACTTTATTCAGCTCCTTTTCAAGTTCTTAATCTTTTCAGTTTCATTCTCTGGGTTTTTTGTTGTTGCCAAGTTACCACCATAAAAATCCAAACAGATGTGCTACTGTTAACACAGCTGTGCAGACAAACAATTTCTATTTCCATTTTGAAAGAGTGCCCCGGGTATCCACTGAGCAATTTAAATGATAGCAACATAAACAATCACCCAGAAAGCTTCCCAAACCTCTTCCAACAATAAAATAATTTGTCCACTAATTGAAAGGTCTTAACTTTAGTTGTCAAGCAAAGATGCTTACTTAAAGCTGCTAAGGCAATAACAAATAAGACATTGCAATAGGTAAACTCAGAAATGTGTTTCATTGGCTGTTTTCATGAATGTTGATAATTCCATAGCTTGGAATTCAAAGATTAAGTGCTATTAGTATTTATCCCCGTCATTTTTCTCCCATATTTCCTACAAGATCAATATAGCATATATGGCTCTCTTGCCTCTTTTATTTTATCCTGACAACTCATCTATAAATGTCAAGTAGACTGTAACTGGCCCAAGATCATAGTGAACTTCATACTGTATAGGGATGTTCACCCAGTTTTCCTCAGATCTAGTCAGACATTCAGCTTCAAAGCCACACTGTTTTTCACTACAACTAATAGGTCACTACCACCTGTGTGTAATCTCTAAAGTCCTGTTCACAAGTTACAGTGAACACATGTACAATCCATGTGCTATGTACACTTTATTTTTCTTTACAAATAAATAGAGTAATTCTCATGTTACATTCAATGCATGTGCCGGTGAACATGTGATTGAAACCCCACATTTATCCAAATTTTCATCCCTGGTTTCATTTATAATGTGAACTGTATATTGGCTATTACAAAAAGATGTACTCATGAACAGGCAGGATGTACATGTACTCACTGTAACATGTGAACAGATCTTAAGTGAACCATTATTTTGCTACTATTAGTTTGATGAAACATATTTAATATTACCAGTATTTTAATTCCTCAAATTCTATTGCCATGATTGTATTTCAATTGTCTGTGTTTGTCTGATATTTATGTTATTGTAGTACTATGTTGTTCGACTACTTTGATTTCCATATTTCCATTTTCATACCTGACAGCCACTCTAATCTGTGAAAACTTCAGCTGCTCAAAGATTGCAAAGGGTTGGACTACATGTATTGCTTTTGGAGTATGTCTGTGGGGGTGGGGGGTGGGGAGTCAGTTTGAAAATTGAGAGAATGGTGGGAAAGGAATATTTTTAATGAAGTATTTAGTTTTGTCGAAGGCTTTCACGGCCGGAGAACGATGGTTGTTGTGGGTTTTCCGGGCTGTATTGCCGTGGTCTTGGCGTTGTAGTTCCTGACGTTTCGCCAGCAGCTGTGGCTGGCATCTTCAGAGGTGTAGCACCAAAAGACAGAGATCTCTCAGTGTCACAGTGTGGAAAAGATGTAGGTCATTTGTATCTACTCACGAGGGGTGGGGTTGAGCTGAGTCATCCTGTGAGAGTTTCCCAGGGTGTGGAATGCTAATGGCGGGAGGCTTCACTGTATCCTGAGGAGGTTCTTTTGCATACTTGGTACTTGATGTGCTAATCTTCTCTGCAGGGCTATTGTCGGGGATAGAATGTTTTGTTAGCCTGGTGTTTTTTAGAACTGGAAACCATGCTCTGTTCATTCTTAAGGTTTCTTCTTTCCTGTTGAAGTTTTGCTTATGCTTGTGAATTTCAATGGCTTCCCTGTGCAGTCTGACAAAGTAGTTGGAACTGTTGTCCAGTATTTTGGTGTCCTGGAATAAGATACTGTGCCCTGTTTGAGTTAGGCTATGTTCAGCCACTGCTGATTTTTCAGGTTGTCCAAGTCTGCAGTGTCTTTCATGTTCTTTTATTCTTGTCTGGATGCTACACTTTGTAGTCCCGATGTAAGCTTGTCCACAGCTGCAGGGTATACGGTATACTCCTGCAGAGGTGAGGGGGTCTCTACTGTCTTTTGCTGATCGTAGCATCTGTTGTATTTTTTGGGTGGGTCTGAATACTGCTTGAAGGTTATGCTTTTTCATAAGCTTTCCCACCCGAAAAATACAACAGATGCTACGAAGCAAAACTTCAACAGGAAAGAAGAAACCTTAAGAATGAACAGAGCATGGTTTCCAGTTCTAAAAAACACCAGGCTAACAAAACATTCTATCCCCGACAATAGCCCTGCAGAGAAGATTAGCACATCAAGTACCAAGTATGCAAAAGAACCTCCTCAGGATACAGTGAAGCCTCCCGCCATTAGCATTCCACACCCTGGGAAACTCTCACAGGATGACTCAGCTCAACCCCACCCCTCGTGAGTAGATACAAATGACCTACATCTTTTCCACACTGTGACATTGAGAGATCTCTGTCTTTTGGTGCTACACCTCTGAAGATGCCAGCCACAGCTGCTGGCGAAACGTCAGGAACTACAATGCCAAGACCACGGCAATACAGCCCGGAAAACCCACAACAACCACAGTATTTAGTTTGTGTGCAAGTATTATCACCTATGTGCTATGGTCAGTCTGGGTTCCAGCAAATAACACACAGACACTCTCTCTTGGTTGGAATGGCCACAACTTTATTGATTACAGCTAGATGGAGCATTGGCCAGGCATATGGGCAGCAGATCTTTGTTAGCATCGGAAGGCCCTTATTGCTGTCCGATGCATAACACCCCAGCCCCGTGCTGGTTCATGACAGCAAGCATTATCCTGCCGCCAGCTATGCTGTTCGGGCCTTGCCTCCCTATCCACAGGGTGAGCTGCCTGAATGCCCTGCTCACCCATACAGGCCCAATGCCTCAAAACTGCCAAACACATAAAGTTGTGACAAGTGTCCCCATCAGCCCTTGTGAGCATGGAAGGTGGGTGGGAAACATGCTGCTCCTGCCAAGGATTCTGCTGCAATGGCACTGACCATGCACTGGTCAGCAGAAGGGCCTTTCCAACCCTCCTCTTCCAATTGGATCCCTGCCTGCACTCCAGCCTGGCACTTGGCATCAACTCAGCCTACAGTGAGTCTACAAGCTTTCTTTGTCACCTATGTGCTATGTTCAGTCTGGGTTCTGGCAAATAACACACAGAAACTCTCTCTTGGTTGGAATGGGCACAACTTTATTGATTACAGCTAGATGGAGCATTGGCCAGGCATATGGGCAGCGGATCCTCGTTAGCATCAGAAGGCCCTTATTGCTGTCTGATGCATAACACCCCTGCCCTGTGCTGGTTTGTGACAGCAAGTGTCAGGGCCAAGCTACAAATGACAAATGACACTTGAACGGCAAGTGTATTTCTCCCTGTTCACTTGCCCTCCACTCAATCCACTTGCCGTTCAAGTGTCATTCGTCACTTGTAGCTTAGCCCTTATTCCGCCACCAGCCATGCTGGTCGGCCCTTGCCCCCCAATACACAGGGTGAGCTGCCCGAATGCCCCACTTACCCCTATTGGATCCAGCCCAATGTCTCAAAACCACCACAGGAGGGAGGCTCCGACTGCTGTATAAAAGCTGTACCCCCCCCCCCGCCCAGTGGTCCCTGGCCTTGATGCCCAGGGGAAGATGAAAAAACCTCAAGTGGCCTCAGCCAGTTTGGCCCTCTTGGAAAAAATTCCTTCCTGGCCCCTGTGGGCAACTGGCACAACAGGCCCTGAGAATTTCTGCCGCAACCACCCCAGGGCCCAACTGCATTCCCCCTTCTTTATTCCGTTGCTCATCATGGTGGTGCCTTTGACTCAGTCCAGCCGTCACTCTCTGGGGGACGCTGCGCCTATAACTAAATCAAACAACGTTAGTGCCTTCCTCCCTCCTGACATAGCCCAAATGCGCCCTGGACACCCAATAACCAATGATCTGTATGTGGTCTGCTGACAGCCCCGCCTCTGCGGCCATGGTGGCTGCCCCAATTTGGAATTAGTGAAAGCCATACTACCCAGCCGGGAGCTCTGCCACCCTGAGGCTGGTCTTCAACACTGCTGTAAACTGGAACCTAGTGAGCAACTTCTTGTTGACATGCACCAAGAACTGGCCTGCAATTGGGGGCACAAACCCAAGTAATCCCTGATGGCTCAGAGCGGACAAGGGCCCCACCCCCTGCTGCCAGAAGCTGGACCACTGCTCCCCACCCCCACTGGTCCATCTTGGATCACTGGACTTTGGCCCTAAAGCTGCAGCCCTTGAGCATGATGTCCCTCACCACCAAGGCCCTGCCTGATTGATCTCTGGCCGATGCCACCCGGAAGGCCCCATAAAATATCAGGCTGAAGGCTGCTCTGAACAGTGTAGTCTCGAAAGGAGAGAGGCACACTCTGGGGAGGTGCTCAAGTATGCTCAACAGTATGTTTCCCGTAATTGGTTGCCTGTAATCCTTACAGGATGGTTCTTTGCGAACCCATCCCGCTATGATGTGGTGGGCCAGAAAGTTGTTGGTAGGTTCTCTCCCGTTGCTTTGTAAAAGAATGAGATGGCTGCCACATGTATCTTTACAGTCCTGGGTGCATACCTGTTCTCATCCAGTATCACCAAGTATTCTAGCAATGCTACTTCTGGTTCCAGGCCCAGCCTTTCTGCAAGGAAAGCTGTGAAAGCCAAGACTGCTGCAGAGCATGCTCACCTGGTGGATGCTGCTAGTGAATTCAATACTCCATGAACAATCCACTGTTCCCAATCTCCCACAACTCCTCTGGAAAGAGGTCTGGGTGGGGTTCAGCGTTTGGTGCCAGGTCCCGGAATCTCTCCTCCTAAAAGCAAGAAAGAGTATCTGCTATGTTGTTCTTCACCCCTGCTATATGGCGTACCCGAAACATAATGTTGTGTTACAGGCAGAGAAGGACCAGCCTGTGCACCAACTGTATGACCCGTTCCGAACATGATGACTATCAGTTCACCACCCACACCACTGCTTGATTGTTGCACCAGAAGAGGACATTCGTGTTCTGAAACTGGTCCATCCAGAATCATAGAATCAAAGAGTTGGAAGGGGCCATACAGACCATCTAGTCCAACCTCCTACCCCAGTGCAGGATCAGCGTAAAGCATCTCTGACAAATATTCATCCAGCCTCTTCTTGAAAACTGCCAGTGAAGGGGAGCTCACCACCTCCCTAGGCAGCTGATTCCACTTTTGAACTACTCTGACCATGAAAAAGTTTTCCTAATATCCAGCATGTAATTTAAGCCCATTGCTTCGGATCCTACCCTCTGCTGCCCACTGGAACAGCTCCCTGCCCTCCTCCAAATGACAACCTTTCAAATATTTAAAGAGAGAAATCATGTCCCCCCTCAATCTCCTCTTCTCCAAACTAAACATTCCAAAGTCCCTCAGCCTTTCCTTGGTGAGTGCTGCACCTTGACACCAAGGTGCTTCAAGAGCCCGGCAGTCTTCCAGGTGACACCAAGGTGCTTCAAGAGCCTGGCAGTCTTCCAGGTGACACCAAGGTGCTTCAAGAGCCCAGTAGTCTTCCAGGTGACACCAAGATGCTTCAAGAGCTCGGCAGTCTTCCAGGTAGCCACACCAGTCCTTCTAAGAAGCCAGTCTTTGAAGAATTTGCCTATGAAGAAGTAAAATCTACGAAACAGGAATTGGAAATATTCGAGCTAAAACCCATCGGCTGCATGATAAAAAGTTTGTTCAGCTTTAGTTCTTCTCTATGATGGTCTTCAACCTGTGGATGAAAGAAATAAGCCATTGAAATTGACCAATATTCTTTTTTTCACCAGATGGAGTTCTTACAAAATGAACTTGTGATCTCAACTAACTTATGAACTTATTTATTGTATTTATTTATTATATTTATTGTATTTGCACTTAACACTTTTGCACTTTGCACAATTTAAAAATTTAAAAATTTAATTTTTTTTCCAAAAATTGCTATAAGTTTTGTGACTGCTTCTGAATTGTTTTTTGCCCGGCTTATGGTTATAGTTGCTTAACGTACCCGGGTGGTTCCCCCTTGTTCATTGTCCACCACTGTTTTTAAGCTGTTGCTATTTCAGTTGTACTGTTCTATTATTTGTTATTAATTGTATCGCTGCCATCAGGAAAAAGAGTGCTGCTATTTTTGTATGATGTTTTAAATGTTTTAATATGGAATGTTTTAAATGTTCTTAATGTTGTTATCCACCCTGAGCCTGCTTGTGGGGAGGGGGGAATACAAATGAGATACAAATAAATAAAATAAATAAAAAGCCATGACCCCCTCGAGCAGGCTGGCCCAGAGTCTCCCCCTGCAGTGTTCCCTGGGGTGTTGGAAGAGGGTGGGTGGGTAGAAGGGGGCCCAGGAGTGCACGGCCGGCCCATCTTGCACCCCTAATCCTCCTACCATAGAAGAGGGATGAACAGTAGGTCTCAGTAAATAAAATTCTGACACAGAAATTCTGCAGGTGAACTTCAGAGTTGTTCCGATGTCTGCCCAGTTGAATGCCGCTGCTGCTGTTATTGCTGCTACAGCAAAACTATGGTAATCCACTCCCCTTTCCTTCCTTGGAGAGTACTTCTTACGTAGATTGTTCTGCAGTGTTACAATGCTGTTGAAGTTGTAATGTAATATCACTGTTTTGTTGGGTTTGTTGTTTTAACTTTATTTTTAGCTGTCCTGAATTACTATTAGGGCAGTTGGTGGTTTACAAATTTAAATGAATATCATTGAATATCACTATGACATGTATGGTTATGACTTCTTCCTGAGGTCTATCCTAACTTCTTTCTTATTCTGTATTCTAAAAGGTGAATTGGACCCTGGTTCAATTTTCTCACAGAGGGTTCCCAAAGTAGCATAATACTACTTTTGAACAGTAGTTTGCTCCAATGTTTCTATAGAATAAGTGTCCCTTCAAAGTTTCCTCTTGCATAAAATGACTTAGTTCACAATGTTCTCCTTTTCTATAACTATACGAGAGATTTTGCTATTGCTGCAAGAAATCCACATTGGCTACAAATAAGTATTCAGTTTTTGGACACATTTGACATTTTATGAACCATACATAGTTTGGAAATTGAAACAAGGGAATAACATTCCAGTGTTTCACATCTCAAATTTTCCATTGCTTTCAGTCATGCATACATAACAGTAATACAAGCAGTGCTCTTCTCATCATCTGACTAAAGACACTGAAGTCCTAAGTGACTTTAAAATGACAAAAGAAACAGATGCCTCAGTCTCTTTGTCAGCATCTTGTATTGAATGCCTATGTGTTTTCCCTTCAAAAATTACACCATAGAGAGAATGAACAGATCTGAAGAGCTTAAAGCAGATTTATTAGAGCAGAACTAGAAATTATAGATGACATGGGACTTCTGCTGAAATCACCAGCCCTATGTCTCATTCTTGTCTCATCTCCCCTACAGTGTCTAAGACGTGATATCTTCATGCATGAACATCTCAATCCCCAGAAGTGGCAAAGAGTTATCTGAAGTGGAGTGATATAGTATGGAAAAACATAATATGATATACAGCCATATTGTGAGTTTCACTAGACATTACAGGTGAGGAGACTAGACAAAGGAATATTCCTTTTTGAGGCAGATCTGAATTGTTCACAGCAACTTGGTCCACCTGTAGAGACAAGTTCTTTCAACCTCTTGCCAATTTCTTATTCACCTTATCCCCAAGGCACTGATCAGCTAGAGACCATTTGAAACATATTAAAATATAGATGAGGCCTCTGGTCCAACAAATCCCTAATGTGCCTTAGAGGTTGCACTTATGCAGATGGGTGTTTTTGCATAGATTTTTGTCTAGCAGTCCCTCTCTAAGGAACAGTCAAACTGAATTTGAAACTCCTGTTTACAAACTTTGGGTTTGGTTTGGCAGCAGACTACATCCATGCAAATGAAAACAAAGGCATCCACTTTCCATATCCACCTCGAAATCATTGTGAAAATGTATTCAGATTTATATTCTGTAAACTCTTAGTGCCAATAGACAAATATGTGACAGACATTAAAGGCCTCCAGTGAAGACATCTGGGAAGATGGCAGCATGAACGTGAGCTCCTGGTGTGTGCTCTGCTGAAGAAGCATCAAAAACACCACAAAATAACACATAATTGGAATTTTTGAGCTCTTAAAACAACTCTGATCTCCCAATACAACTCTTGAAACAACTTTACTAAGCTTAACCGCACACTTTGCAAGCTAAATGGCAACAGAGTTAAAACTACCCTTCAAATAACTAAACAGCAATGGAGCTAAAACCACCTTGCAATCTAATAGTAATGGAGTTACAACTGCTTACCGGCAAGTGAGCTGGGTAGAAAAATAGTTGTTAAAATTGGAAATTGAGTTAGAACTGTGTCTTGGAGGAGTCGGACGACACTGAGGCCATTTTTGAGAGGCCAGCCTAGCCCCAAACTTGAGTTGGCTACTCAATTGCCCAGAAGACATAGCTCTTACCTGGCGGTTTGGGAGCCAACAGAAGAAGCTAGGGGAAGACAAAGAGGAAGCCCAGTAAAGGTAAATCGGAATGGTTGCTGTGAGGTGACTGGGAAGAGAGATTGCTGCCTTGGAGGCTCTTGGAGAATTTTGGAGGCTATCGGAGAGTATCAGAGGCCTCTGGAAGGCTGGGCAGCTTTCAGGAGCTTCAGAGACCGCTTGGAGGCCTTCGGTGGCCTTACAGAGATTGATGGGTTTTTGCCTAACAACAGAACTGCAGCTGTTGTTTTTTGTATAACAACAGAAGAGATGGCCTGGACTTGTTGAGCCCCTGAAACAGCTGGAGAAGCCTCGGAGTTGCCGGTCCTGAAGACCATCGAACTACTGGCTTTAGAGTAGGGTTAGGAAGTTAAGAGTTGGTTCGCATTACAGAGGTGGATGATAGGCTTCCCTGAAGCTGATTAAACTATCATTCCCTGAGATTGAAGAATTGTAATTATTGCACCTTCTTTAATTGTGGCTTTAAAGTAAGAAAAAAGGGAAAAAAGAGGGAGGGATTATTAATACTTATTCTACTTATTCTAAATACTTAGAATAATATTTAGAATAATACTTATTCTAAATATGTATTGAGTAAATTATTTTTTGTTACTACAATTGGAGTTTAATGTGGTGTTAATTAGATGGGGGGTGGGGGAGCTATTGATTAGGTTAATTATTGATTAGGTTAAATTGAATGAATGGCTTTTTGGAATCGATCAAACTGGGGGATTGTATTTACTGCACCACCTTGTTTAATTGTGACCTTAATAAATTATTTTTTAAAAAGAAAAAGAGGGGGGGAGGGGGAAAATTAGAAATAGAATGCTATACGGTCTGCTGCAATTGGAGTTAATATTAGTGGTTAAATTAGATGTGGTGCTAATCAGATTAGGAAGGTGGGGTTATTGATTGGATAAAAATGGATTAAATTGATCGGGGACGGAGCCATGGTAAGTGGCTTAAGGAAAATTGATTATTGTATGGTGCAGATGTACCTAGGACTGGATTATTGTGCCAGAATTAGTGTTGAATTAGTTATAAAGATATTCACTACTGCTGGTCATACAATGTTGTTAGCTGGTGGTGAACACTGGGGGGGGGGTGGCTGGTATGGAGCCAGGGATACCAGTTGACAGAGACCCATGTCGGCTGGGCTCTCTACTTGCTGACAATTCGTCCTCCTCAGAGGAGGGGCTGGAAGAGCCAGCGGGAGACCCACCTGCAGTGCCTGAAGAGCCATCCAGCGACCAGCAACCTGGTCCCTTGGTGCAAGATAGCGAAGGAAAGGGGTCATGCAGACAGCAGGAGGAACCGGCGCCTTGGAGAGCCAAGCCTTGTGAGCCAGCAGCAAGGCAGAGAGCTCAAGCAAGAGAGGCGGTTAGGGAACAGTGAAAGAGTACATGCCTGCAAGTGCAGCAACAAGTGGAGCTGAACGCCGAGGATGAGGTGGGGCAATCAAGTGAATGAGAAACCTGGTCCTCATCCTCTTATTCTGTCCTGAGCTTATAAGGGGTATGCTGGGCAGAGCCCAGCGTGGGAGCAACGTTGTTCACCACTCCTTGCAGCCAGCAGCTCGGCTCCTGGAAGCTTCACCTCTGCCTTGTACCCTGCCCTCACTCAGATAGACCTCCTGTGTCCTGACCTTGGCTTTGTCCTCAACCACCCCTTGCTTGTCTCTGCGTGGAACTGACAACTCAGCTTTCAGACCTCAGCTCAGCTTTCTGACTCTCCTCTGCTTGCTCCCCTGACAGACGGACTTTCTGGCTCTCGACCCCAGCATGCTTTGGACTCTTGCTCTCTCTCTCTCTCCCACTCAGCCCAGCGTCCAAGCTGGAACCCCAGCCCTGACCATGACACATTGCTCCCACTGAAACAACAGGCAGCATGGATGCAGCAACCACTGCTGCGCTGGTAGCGCAAAACCAAGGGCTGCAGCAGACGGTCAACCAACTGAATAATGCTGTGGCCCAGCTTCAGCAACAGCTGCAACAACAAGCTCAGGCAATGCCGCCACCTCTGCCAATCATGCCCAAGTGCCCGGTAAGCCTGCCAGAAAAGTTTGCTGATAATGTGGAGGAATTTCCAGCATTCCTAGCCCAGTATCGGCTGTACATCAGCCTGCACCCACAAGACTTTCCTGATTATTGGACCAAGGTGTGATGGATATGGATTTGAAGAAAGGGATTTTATATACTACTTTTATATACTACTTCTGTGCCTTTCAGTATTACATGCCTTGCACTTTTTCTATGCTCAGGAGCCAATGTAGTATTTGTAATGCAACCTGCAATGCAACCTGTAAGAATATAACACTTGTAATGCAACCTGTAAGAATATGACACTTGAAACAAGAAGAACAGAGAAGAATGTATGCTGACTAAAAAATATACTGCTTGTAGAGATGCACTTATAAAAATATTACACATATGTTATATTATTCTATAAGATTCCAATAGGAATCAATACCAGAGAGCCTTTTGTAGAAACTGATTTATGCAGCAAGCTGGGTCAGCTACCCAGCATTATCTCCCTCAAGGCTGCAAAAAGGAGGGAGAGTGAAGAAATGGAAACATTCCTTTCTGCCCACGGACTTCAGTTATCTGAAGTCTTCAAGGCTGCCAGACTGAGACTCCATGCCGCCGTCGAAGGTAACAGTAGCAAAAGGAAGTGGGCATAGCGATAGAAGATGGCCTTCCAAGGGGAGACAAGATAAAGGGGCTGCAAGATTTAGAATTCCCCCAAGTAGGGGGCCAACCCAGAATTGCGTCTTCATATCAGAACTGACCCTAGACATGTTCCGAGCCAATAAGATAACAAATATTAGAATATTGTAATATTATTATAATTAACCTGAGGGTACTAATTGCTTTGCACTCCTATTGTAGCTTTGATGAGCTTTGCATACAACGAGACCATCTACTTCTGTGTAAAAAGGGGCTCATCCACCATTTAATTAAACAATCTATTTTGCTTCAATTCAAACAGGACTCCAGGATTATTTGTTTTTTTATTGTGGTTGGTCAAAGGGGGAAAAGATACCACAGAAGCGCAAAGTTTGCACATAACAGGTGGGCTTCATTCAGAGTTTATTGAAAGGCCAGGCTTCCAAGTGGTCTACCCCCTACTCCTTGAACTGTCGTCACTGCTACAGGACTATACAGGGTTTGTGGGGTGGCTCCAGCAAGCCTTTGTGAATGCCGTCAAGGCAGAGAGAGCCAACCAGCATATCCGATGCCTCCGCCAGGGGCGAGGGTCAGTGGCCAGCTACGTGGCAGAGTTCCAGCTTCTGGCAAAGGACCTTTCTTGGAATGAGGTGGCACTGCGAGACCAGTGCATGGAGGGCTTGTCTGATGAGGTCTCAGACAAGCTGGCCCGGGATGAACGTCCCACCACCCTCCAAGGCCTAGTGATACTGTGTCAGCTCATCAACCAATACCTGGAAGCCCGGAAACAGGCACGCAGCAAGGGCTCCTGGTGGATGGGTCCACCTCGACTGGTGCCTGTAGGCACCTACTCCTTCCCAGTCGCCCCGAGAGGGCCAGAACCTGAGAAAACCATGCAACTGGGAGGCACACAACCCCACCTCATGGCCACAGAGAAGGCATGGTGACATACTCAGGGGCTTTGCCTGTACGGCGGAGGGGCTGCTCACTACACCAACACCTGGAGAAGCACCACCCAGAGGTCACAGCAAAAGAGAGGCCACGGGTCATGGCAGCCCATGCGGACCAAGACAAGATGTCTGCACCAATGGGGCCCTCGATGTTGGAGGAGGACACCTCCTCCTTCCCTTAGAGATTCAACTGCCAGACAGGAGGCACTTGGAAACAAACTCGATGGTCGACTCTGGCGCTTCCCGGAGTTTCATGGACCAGGAGTTGGTCTGCCAGCACCGCATCCCCATGCATGAGAAACAAGTTAATTCCTTGGTGGAAGCCATAGATGGGCGCCTGCTGAAATCCAGTCCAGTAACCCATGAGATAGAGCCTGTGGAGATAGTCATGGAGGGTCACAGGGACCGAATCCAGTTCGATTTGTTCCACATGCCACACTGCTCTGTCATGCTGGGCCTGACCTGGCTCACAAGCAACAACCCTCTCATCAACTGGAAGTGCCAGGTAGTCCAGTTTCCCTCCATGAAGATGGATCCCTCCCGGAGGCTGCTCGCTAGTTCCAGCACTAGCCCCCAGGTAACCGTGCTTCCACCCCATTATGTTGAATTCTCAGATGTGTTCGAGGAGATGGGGGCTGAACAGCTGCCGCCTCAACGGCCGTATGACTGCACGATTAGCCTGATGCCTGATAAGCCCCTACCAACAGCCCGCCTCTACTCCCTGACCGAGCCTGAGTGCCTGGCGTTCCAGGAATTCCTGGCTAAGAACCTATAGCGTGGGTTCATCCGGCCCTCCACCTCACCCACGTCAGCACCAGTCTTGTTTGTGAAAAAGAAGGGAGGGGAGCTCAGACTGTGCCATGACTACTGGGCCCTGAACCAGATCACAATCCGGGACCGCTACCCACTACCCCTGATTCCAGAGCTCCTGGACCAGTTCTGGGGAGCAACCCACTTTACCAAGCTTGACCTGTGCGGGGCATACAATTTGATCCAGATTTGCGAGGGGGACGAATGGAAGACTGCCTTTGGGACTTGCTACGGCCAATTCGAATACCTTGTTATGCCGTTCGGCCTGTGTAATGCACCCTTGGTCTTCCAGAGGTACATAAATGACGTGTTGCGTGACCTGTTGGATCACTATGTCATCGTGTACCTTGGTGATATCTTGGTGTTCTCCCGGGACCCGGCCAACACCCCAACCATGTTTGGAATGTACTCCACCAGCTGAGACAACACGGACTGTACGCCAAGCTCGAGAAGTGCGAGTTTGACCGGGAAGAGGTGGAATTTCTGGGACACCATGTCTCTGCCCAGGGCATCTGGATGGATCCAGCCAAGGTCGATGCTGTGCTCTCCTGGCAGGCCCCCAGGAGCTGGAAGGATGTCCAGCGGTTCCTGGGGTTCACAAACTACTACAGGCAGTTTATCCCCAAGTTTGCTGAACTGGTGGTTCTGCTGACCTAGCTAATTAGGCCCCGAGTCCCCTTCAATTGGACCCGGGTGGCCCAGCAGGCCTTCCAAGTGCTGAAGAACCGCTTTACCACCGCCCCATCCTACGATACCCAGATGCAAACCGACCTTTTATTGTTGAAACTGACGCCTCGGACACAGCGTTAGGGGCCATCCTGGCACAACATGACTCCCCTGAAGGGCCGCTATGCCCCTGTGCATACTACTCTCGCCAACTCATGCCTGCAGAGCAAAATTACACCAATTGGGAGAGAGAGTTACTGGCCATCAAGGCTGCCTTCGAGACCTGGAGGCATCATCTGGAAGGGGCACAGCACCCAATCCTGGTGCACTCAGACCACCACAACCTGGAACACCTACAGACCACCTGGAACCTGAACCAACACCAGATCCAGTGGGCCTTGTTCTTTGCCCTGTTCCCGTTCACCACCTGCTATGTCCCTCATGCCCAGAACAAACAGGCAGATGCCCTGTCCCGGAAACTAGAGTTTCCCCTACGGGACGAGAAGGCTCCCATAGTCACCACCATTCTTCCGCCGGAGGTCTTTGCAGTGACAGACGAGCCTGCATCTCTGAGACTCCAAATCCAGCAAACCCAGCTGGAGGACCCATGGGCCAGGCGCATCGCTCAGCTCTTGCGCGACCCAGCCCAGACAGACACACCTGGGAACCTGTGCCAACTGGACCTTCTAACCCACAACGACAGGATCCATGTACTCTCTGGGTCCCTGCATTGGGAGGTGCTGCAACTAGTTTAGTGTTGTACTCTCTCATCAGCTTCAAGGCAATGAAGAATTCTTCCAATGCCTCTCTCTCCCCCTCAAAAGTCTCTTGTGAAACTGATATATCCCATATATTTCATTTTTCTTCAGAGTGCAAAACACTTGCAATGACTGCTTTACTGGATCATATCTTGATATGCTGACCTGGCCTAGCTGCATGTTATTCAGGATGGATTCAGGGGCGGGGGGGGGGGGAGGACACTGGCAAGGAAGTAAAGTAATGGAGAAGATCTTTATTCAGGGGAAAAGTAGCTTTCTACTTCCATTAACATACTTTACAGAATGGCTATAAATAACTTTTAATCCAAGGCATTGGGTCTTCTTGAGCTAGGAAAGCAGAAGAAATATGGCGGGAGAGGTACCTACTGCCCTTATTACCTCCTGATGCTATCATAAATATCAACTACTTCTGATCTTTTAATATTCAGGAACATAGTTACTTTTTGTCCATATATTGGTGTCTTCCTGTAGCTGTCACACTTTTAAAATCTTTTCCAAGATCATTGGGTGAGGGGAGGTAGTTGAAAGTTTCATTTTGTAAGAATTCTTTAGATACTGTATCTTTCCACCAACTGCTAATATAATAAATAAAAGATGCTAGGACTGTTCCTATGCTCACAGTGTCACAAAGTACAGGTCACTATCATTATTGGTATATATTCCCATTGCCTTAAAATTCAACTTCAATTGCATTTTCTAAAAGTGAAAATTTCAATAGATTTGCATATTCTGTATTTCTTTTTTTATGACAGTGAAATGATTCTGGGGAAAAAATCTTCCTCATGAAATGATTTGAACTTGACATCTTTTGTAACAATAAACCAATACAAAGAAATATGGAATAAATAGCATGGTAATGCATCTTTTATTAACTATACATTTTACATTTCATTAAAGCTAAGGTTATGGTTAACCATTTATAAAACTGCAATGATCTCCATGAAATCTTTTTCTTAGACAGGTTCGTAGCACTCTGTATGCAATAGTTTTGAAATATATTTATACGTCTTTTAAAACTGAATCTTAAATATCTGAGGAGGAGAATAAAGAACAAACTCTTCTATATTCTGAGCAAACCCCGAGAGGCAATTTTAATTGAAGACAAAGTGCAAGAATGTCCTAGGACCTACAGATACCTCATTATTACTTTAGCAAGCTGATTTATTAAGTGTCAAGTTAAATCCTTCTATCTTATTATTTTACTCCTTAATAAAGTTTGAGAGTGAGAACCCCCTCACTTTTCAATTCAAGAAACAGATACAGAAAAGATCATTAAGCTACATTCCTGCCAAAAAGAAAGAAAGAAAAGTAGGTGTTATTCATGAGGTATAGTTGTACATATGTTAGTATAATGATTTGGTATTATAATGGCATCATCAGTGCACATAGTACATAGTCCTTTATGGAGATGAAAGGAGATTATTTCCCTCTAGAATTACTGTCTCAAGAGCTGTGCAGATCAAGTTTATGCAGGTTTATTAGGAAGTCTGCCTGCCATCCTAAGCAGACCTTTAAAGTCCATGGAAGTCGATGGTCTTAGAAAGGTGTAATTCTGCTTTGAAAGTTTCATTGATTACAATGGGACTTATTCTTCAGTAAGTGTGTTCAGCCTTATACTTTAAATTTAGATAATGGGTTGTAGAAGATGGGGGATGTGGAAACAGTGATAGATGAGGAAAGAAAGCAGAAAGATATCAAAACTTAGGAGAACAACGGAAGAAGAAAAGGTAACAAAGGAATGTAAGCAAACAGTGTTTCACATTGTTGTGGGTAAAAGGGGGCATGGGGGCCTTGTCTACCATGAGTGTTTCTCCCCCAGGAGTCCTTTAGCCCCACCCACACACCCCTCTCCCTTCTGCTCCCTTCAGCCTCAGAAAAGACAAGGGTCTGACTGGCTGCCACCATTCTGATCTGGGAGTCCAACTAGGGCAGCTTAGATCACCCTTCACTCTTCCTGACATCACCCCTCTGTTGAGGCTTGAGGCATGAGGACCCAGAAAAAGTAAAGCAAACTGCTTTATTCAAAAGGGACAAACACTAAACAGGTGGGGGAAAGAAACACAAGAAATAGTTTAACAGGGAATATGTTTAAAACAAGAAGGGCAATTAACACATGAAGGAGATAGCAAGAAAACAATAAAGCTTCCTAATGCAGCAAACTTATTGTTCCCCACAATAGCTGGCCCTTCTTGGGTCCAACCCACCCTCCCTGGGTTAGAGATCCTCTCCTGTTGGTAGCTGATTCTTTGTCCTGCAGCTCCTGAGAGAAGGCACCTTCCCCTTTCAGGAGAGGCCTTTTTTCATGGTCCAGCCTCCTCAGTGATGATTGGCTTTCCTTTACCATCCATTTTTCCTTAGTTCAATGCTAAAGCTAGGAAGTATCTTGGGAAATGTAGGCGTGCAGGAAATTTGGCAGCCATGCCTATTGGATATTTAGTGGAAGGCCTCAGACTTCCTTGAGGCCCACAGGCCCAGGATCATGAGACACATACTTAGTTTATTTATTTTATTTATACCCTGCATCACTGATTTCCATTGGTGGTTCATAGAATCCATGCCCATTATAGACTTCTTACTAGATATATTAAACTCATAAATATATACATTGAAATGAACTATTGGTAGTTTCCAGGGAGATCCTCTTATTTTTTAAAAAATTGCTTCATTTAATATCAGTGGGCAACATTAACTTGAAAAGCCCACACTTACTTGTAGTATTACATTGCAGTAACACTTACAGAAGTCCATGTAACAGTATTGTGACAGAACAGATATAGGCAATAACAGCACTTCTTAGGTGGACAATCTCATCTCTGCTATGGCTTATTATCTGCTTCTGGATCTGTTCTCTCTTACCAATCAGCCTCATTCATCTCAGGAATGGCATGAGTTGGCAGCCATTTTTGTGCCTTGTTTCTCTTCTTCTTCCTAGCATGCTTCCTTGCTGTATCACTTATATTTTCCCTAATTTTAGTCACTTACTCCTGAGAGGATTTCAAATATTGGTAATTCCTAATTAGCAGCAGGTATTCTATATTTTAAATAAAAGTCTTTTCCCCATCTCTTTGATTATTTCCTAATATTCCTCTCCATCTGTCCCTAAAGCAGAATACTCATACTAACATCTGCTCTCTTCCCATTAGTTTAGAGGTATGGGCACTTTTGACATACTTGGCACTAATTAGAAATTAAACATTTGATTGGACATTTTTGATGGGTTTTAGAGACTAAGAAAATATGTTGCAATAATGTTAAGAATGCAATGTTGTAACACTGTTGAAAAATAACTTTTCCCAAGGTCTCACATGAACACACACGAAGCTGCCTTAGACAGAATCAGACCATTGGTCCATCTAGGTCAGTATTTTCTACTCAGACTGGCAGCGGCTCTCCAAGTTCTCAGGCAGATGTCTTTCACATCACCTGTTGCCAAACCTTTAACTGGAATTGCCAGGGATTAAACCTAGGACTTTCTCCATGTGAAACACGTGCTTTATCAGTGAGCCATGGCCCCTCCCTGCAACCAGTGAGCACTCAAATACAGTCCAGTAATTGAAATGCCAAATGGCACCGAACCCTCAAATAAAGAGTAGAAAATCACCCTCAACCATCTTGATACCCGCCATTTGGTTATACAGATGATTCGTTCATGAAAAGTTGCTGCAAGGATAGAATTCTATATAAAAGCCTTGACACTGTAATTCCAATTCGGTCAATGGATCCTCATAGCAGCTCTTTGATAAAATAATTGGCAAATGAAAAGCGACTTGATCCATAAAGTCATACAATTCCCCCAAATAAGGGCACAATTCCTCAGAACATTTAGCACTTAAGTGAGATGCAACTACTGTATAGTTTCGTCTAAACGTTTTCCTCCACTGTGCAAAGTAGACAGGATGTGCCCCTTCTCACACAGTGACATAAACCAGAACTACTTCTAACAGAAAAGAATGACAAGAAAAGAATGAAAGCAATATTCAGTATTTCTATTTTTAATCTTTCTCCTTGTTTTATTTTTAAGCTATAACCTAGCCCCATATGCACAAATGCACAAAACTTAGTTCCCAAAGCACATTTTCTCTAGTGCACAAAATGTATCAAATTGTACATTACAATAAAACATAGACTGTTAACAAAAAAAGAACAAAAATCATTCTTATTTTCCATAAGCCTAACCTCCATATGTTTAAAAAACAGTCCTTTTGATTTTTTAAAGATTGTAAGAGGCCACAAAATGCTATATTCATTCATGATAAATAAATGTATGTATCAGTGCTTCCTACTGATACATTAAAATCGCTAGATGCTTAGTTAGATGCTAAAAATAGCAATAAAAAAGATAAAAGTATTCCAGGTGTTCTAATAGTACTTTGAGGTAATGTGACAAAGCTTCAGCAAGGCCTTCATACTGCTTCCTAATATTTATAATACGTATGACATTTCCAGATATTCTTCAGTTATTCAGACATCATGGGTGGTAATTTGTTGCTGAGTATGTTTCCAGTCACATAAGAATTTCTTTCTGATATCTCAGAATGAATTAGATAGTTTCAGAGATCTCAGAGATGAACTTGGAAATGATTTTGCATTTCATTAAGCCTTTTGATTCTTCTATGTTTTCAAAGAAGATCTTAGAAGTGGAGTGCAATAAACAGCAGAGCAGATGTAGATCTACTGGGACAGAAGGAAATGTGATAAAGATAATGTACATAACCCATGAGGCTCAATGTTCATAATGAAAGAAATAAGCCCTGTTGTCATCCATCAGAATTCATATGGAAATCCACATGTACAGAGGCACATACCTATGCAAAGGAAAGTTTTGTGGATATAAAGATGCATGTTTTTTTGAGACTGGGCTTACATAATAATGCCTAGTAGCTAGGGTTGCCTAGTGGTGGAGATCCCGTATTCCCACCCTCCACCCCCCGCCCCCACTTAGCTGGCTGGCGGGGGAGGCACCCTCCTGGGGGCGTACTCCCAGGAGGTGCAGCATGCTCCTGCAGGCCTGATCCAGCACAAACCATGTCAGACTCATGGCCCCTGCCATACTCTGGGGTTTGGGGTTCACTGGTGTGCTGCAAGCCTGATCCTCTTTGGGGTTCTTTGGAAGTGTTATTAGGATCTTTGACATACCTTGGGAAGAAGCTCTGGAATGCAGAGAAGGCAGTTATCAATGTTACCAGGACAGTTATCGCTGTTGCCAAGGAGACGAGGATCCAACTTTGTTTACTTTTCTTTTTCTTTCTGCAGCTTCTTAGAAATGAATTTAGAGATTAGTTTCAGGGGGAGTAGCGTGGGCAGTAGTAAAATGGGTAGTGCCTGAAGGAGTGGGTAGTTCCTGAAGAAAGGCTTAACAGAAGGAGGGGACAGCCATTCCTATCAAGAATGTCTTTCTGTACTGAACTCTTGGATTATTAAAAGCTTTAACTCATGCATCTTTGAACTCATGCAGTGAAGTTATTTGAGATCTAAGCTGGCAGATCGGGGTGCTGCAGAGCGCAGGAGCACTCCCGTGCTCTGCAGCATCCCAATCCAGGCCCAGATTGGGCCCAAATTAACCTGGATTGGGCCCAAATCGGGCTGGATCGGGCTGCTGCGGAGTGCAGGAGCGCTCCCGCATTCCACAGTGGCCTGATTCGGACCTGAAATGGCCTGGAATGGGTGTGGATCAGCCTAGATCAGGCTGTTGCAGAGCACGGGAACACTCCTACTCTCCGCAGTGGCCTGATCTGGCCCAATTCGGGCCCAATTGGGCCTGATTTGGCCCACCGCGGAGCTCAGGAGTGCTCCTAGGGTGGCTGCGAGCCACCTGATGATGTCACTTCCCAGAATCAGCCAAGATCAGGCATTGATCAGGTCTGATTGGGAGCAAATTGGCCTGGAATGGGCTGCTGTGGAGTGTGAGAGCACTCCCATGCTCTGCAGCAGCCTGATTTGGGCCCAATCTGAGCTGATTTGGGCCTGAATTGGACCCAATTGACCCTTCCCCACCCACGGAGTGTGGGACCACTCCTGGAGTGGCTGCATGATGGCATCACTTCCCAGGTCCCCTCTGGAACTTGTGATTGATTTAAGAGGGGATTTGGAGGGGAAATTGCACCAATAGAGAAGTAGGAGGATAGTGTCTGAGAGAAGGGATAAAAAGCCTCACCACAGTCAGAGGGTGTTCACTCCTAGGAAGCAGAGCTGAGGAGAGGCTGCTTGCAGATGGAGGGATCCCTCATCCAGAAAGCGTGAGACAGTTGAGTCAGTCACCAGGAGACTGCTAGGAACAGTCTTGTTAGATGCATTATACTGTGTTTTATTTTGTTTGTTCACCAACCCTTACTATTCTCTTTATTTTACAAAGTTTTGAACACCAGTTAATACTAAACCTGCTAAAAGTTGTTTATTATTTCGCCTGGGTCCTCATGCCTCATTCAGTCACATAATTTAAAAAAACCTTTTGGGAAAGAGTAAACAAAAGGGGTTGCTTGGGTGCTCTGGACCCTTACAAGGAAACCTGTACCAGAGTGGTGGCAGCCTACAGAGAGCTTTTCTTGTCTTTGCCTGCTGTGACACATGTGTAGGATATTCTGTGTGCAAAATGTGCTCATGTGCCACAAACCAGAATCCCTGAGTATGTGAGATATGAGAAGCCTATGTTGCTTCTCATAACATATTCACAATGGGATGGGTCTATGGACTCAATTCTGTGCAGTCACCATCCAGCACAGAGAGGAAGGCTTTCACTGTCTAATAAAGACTTCCTCCCTGGGAAGAAGATTCCTCTCTTAGGATCCTTAATATAGTCTAACAGTGCAATCCTGAAAAACAATTCCTGGTTGTAAGTAGAGATGGACACAAAATGGGGAAAAAACGAACCCTGAGTTTTGTGATTCATTGTGTTCTATGAAACATGAACCACGAACTTTCACAAAATTGTCCCATTTCACGAAACGATTCATTAGGTTCGTGATTTGTCAGATCCTGGGGCCCTACAATAGCCCTCTTTATACCCAGATGCCAAACTCGCAGGGAGACTTCAGCAGGCTCTCCTCCAGCCACCCTCAAAATTTGATGAAGCAGCCAAGTTACAAAAGATGAATTACATGTGGTGGGTCCACGCAAGATTACTTGGGAACTGTAGTCGGAGATTCCTTACCCTCTCTGTTTCCCTTCTCTGTTTTTAAAAATGGGTTGGTGGAGTAACAGCAGCAACGGAAGCCTCAGCAGCTCCTTCTGTCACTGCTTGCTGCTTGCCAGCTTCAGGATCCCTTCCCTGACTCTCTCCCTCCTGTCCTCCTGCTGCTCTGACATGCCTTCCCACCCCCCTGCCCCCAAGCTCCCTGGAAAGGATCTTGAGTGGACCCGTTCTGCTCGGCTTTTCCTTCAAGAACTTGAATGTGGGGGGAGGGCATTTCAGAGTAGTAGGAGGACAGGAGGACAGGAAGGAAAAGTAAGCAAAGAGACACTGAAGAGAAGAAAACCCAAGCAGATCTGCTCTGTGTGTCTTTTTTTCCAGCAGTGGCAGAAAGCTCTCTTCAGGTCCTCTTTGCTGACTTTTCCCTCCCATCCTCCTGCCCTCCTGCTTTCTGTTTGGCAGGGAGAGCTGCCTATCAAGGTTATGTGGGCTAAGATTGGGGTTTCCATGGCAACAAAAGGACTGCAGACCTTCTGGGCCTATGTTGCCTAGGAAATCAATGGATCAGCTCCAGCATGTCTGGCATCACGAAGCATTCACAAATTGGATGAATCAGCCCCAGAAGTCATGGATTTCATGAAAAACGTGGGCTCACAAAATGCATTTTTGCGATACAAAATCGGCCTGATTCGTCATGAAATTTGATTCATATTTCGATTCATGCCCTTGTCTAGTTGTAAGCTCCATTGAATAGACTTGAGTAGTAGACCTGCTTGGAGTTACTCTCTAAAGCTACCTTTTCTGTCTTTGGATAAACAAGTTGGTATTCTTAACCTTGGGCAAATCCACACTCACTCATCTTCCACTTATTTTGCGCTTTCGTTGCAATCGCCTTTATTCCGTTACCGGGCTGTGCATCCTCACATCCACCCTCCTGGTGCGTCTTCATGGCGCAATCAGTTCTCCACATGCCACCAAGAAAAGCGTTACCGTGGGCTGATCCCTCCTCTGACATCAGAATTGACGGCACACGTCACTTCCCTTTTTTTAAAAAAAGGGAAATCAATTACCCGGTATACCGATTTCTTGAATTGTGAGACTTGGCAATCGATCCCTCCCACTTTTCTTGGATTGGCTCATTTTTTATCGTCCAAGAACTCTTTATTTCAATTGGCTGGTTTGCCTCCTGGGCAAATTTGAATTTTTAATTTTTATAATTTTAGAAATTGCACTGTAATATTGCGGCTCAGAGTGTTCTTCTGAGTTTTGTGGTTGGCATCATGCCTACTCAGAGTGCTCTCTTTCTTACGATGGTTCAGATAGTAGTCGGCATGATTCATTGCACATCAAATATGTTTCTTGCCTATAGAAGGCACATCTCGAGAAGGCGAAGGGCTACCGCCAGAATCCTTTTTTTTTCTTCACGGCGATCCACCTGTCATCGACGGTACCAGAGACTGCCTGCATCCACAATGCGGCAGAGATGGTACACCTTGGCCGATCTTGAAGAGCCCAGAGACTGCTGGGTGTATCCACGAAGCTTGGAGTGGTGGGACTGCATCGTTATGTGCTGCTGGGACGACTGGGAGTGGATGCGGCGCTTCAGAATGTTGAAAGCATCATTCCTTGAGCTTGTTCAGAGGCTTCATCCATGTCTGGAGCGGAATTCCACCACCATGCATGCAGCCTTGTCCTTGGAAAAAAGAGTGGCTGTCGTGGTATGGTTCCTTGCAAGTGGAGCCAGCTATCAGGTTGGAAGCGACCTCTTCGGGATGGGACACTCCACCGTGGCTTCCTCAGTTTTGGAGTTTTGTTTCGCAGTTGAGTTGGAACTGCTAGCGAAGACGGTCTGCCTTGGGGATGATGTGGGCAAGGTGAGCGCTGGGTAGTTATATGACTACAGTATTCCCCTATATCACCTTTAAAAAAAAAAAAAGGTAAATCAATATACTGGTATGTCAGCAAAAAATTTTTTAAAAAGATTTGCCATTAGAAGATATAATGCACCGAATCTTGGGTTTTAACAGATATTTGTTTTAACCATGTTTTCATGTGAATCATGCAATCCAGTAATCAAAATAATATCATGTTTGTATTGAACAGATAATGGAATGCTTCCAACTTCTGGGATTCCCGCATTGCATCGGCACGATTGACGGGTGCCATATTCCTATATGTGCTCCAGGTGGGAGACCAGAGCAATATGGAAATAGGAAGCATTTCTCTTCCATTCTCCTGCAAGGGACAGTTGATCATACTGGCATATTCATAGACGTGGAGGTAGGGTGGAGTGGGAAGAACCACGATGCCTTCGTGTTTTCCCACTCCGCTCTATGCTCCGCCATGGACTCTGGGACCTTTTTGCTGGGCAACCAATGTATAACGGTGCATGGTATTCAAGTTCCACCACTCATCATCTCCGACGGCGCGTACCCCATGCGGAGATGGCTGATGAAGCCCTTTGGTAATACAGCGAGCAGTGCCATGGAGCGTCACCTTGACCGCTGTCTCTGCCGTGCGCGCAATACTATTGAACGCTCTTTCAGAAGGCTGAAATCGCGTTGGAGGAGCCTGTCCACATGCCTAAGGGCGCGTGAACAGAACATTGTCTCCATTGTGACAACTGCAGTGGTGCTGCACAATCTGTGTGAAGCCAAGGGGCACCCAATACTGTCTGTGCCTGGAGACTCGGCGGCATTACAGGTGGAAGTCGAGGCACAGGAATTCCAAGAACCAGAGAACAGACACCATGAGGAGGGCAAGGTTGTGCGAAGAGCACTCGCCAGACTCATGAGTGGTGGCACCTGAGAGATGGCATGCAGTTATGGGGGTTGTGTTAAAACCAGGCAAATGCTTGAGATTATGTTAATTGCTGTTCTTGAAATGTTGAATCTTGAGTGACTCACACCTGTTTGTATATACTCCTTCTTTTAAAAAAAGGTTTCCTGTTAAATCAGCCTGACTCTTTGTGGACATTATTTCTGTGTTGAGAAAATGATGCAGAAGCTGGTCACACCTCCCTTCAAACAGGCAACCACTCTGGAAGGATTCATCACACCCATCTTGTTGCACTCATAGGTGGTTTCACTTTTTTAAACAAAAAAAAATTAACAGCACACAACGTTCACTCAACTATTGTGTTTAACAGCACATAAAGCAGGACAATGTTGATTATTTTGAGGAGCCATTGACAAATGCTGCCTCCACTTTGTCGTTTTCATATTGGTGCATGCTTCAGTTTATGCATGCCATACTCTGGGAAGCTGTCCTGGCAATATTATATCAAAGCCCTTCATTTTTGAAAACGGGTGGGACACATAGTAACTCTTTCGCGAAAATCATAACCGCGACATACGCTCACAGAGGGATAATATGACACATCAGAACAGGATAGATGGAATGTTGCGCACAGCGTTTGGTTGCTCCCCTATGGATTTTGTATATACTGTACTGTATGTAAGCCATAATAAGGAACCCACGGCTGCCCAACGGGACCTTCTGCGACAAGAAGCTTGGTGGACTTTTAAATTACAATCTATGGAACCCAGAGGACTGAATAATACATTTGACTTGGCTGCTTTCTTATGAGGACATGACCAGAAGCACTAGCACTTTAAATTATATAATTGATGCAGAGCAACCTGATGATTGTGAGTAATATATAACATCTGAGGTGGGTGTAGGAGATTGCTGACGCCATTGAGCAGATTGCCACTTTGCACTTTAACTTTTGGAAAAATGTATTGAACTGCTACTAGTAAGTATTTGTAATAGTAATTTTAAATTTTAAAAAGTAATTTTAAAAAGACATATTTATAGGTCTTAAAAATTGTTTGAGAGTGTATTTATGTGGCTTTTTTATCTTACAGTATTTATTGAAATATCCATCAAAACTGTTTGTGAGTATGTAGTAGTGCAATCATATGGTCATTTTTGTGCATTGTATATGAATTCTAAAAATTATCTTTGTATGTATTTTACAGAAGTAACTGCTTTGATAAAGGGATTCCGGAACGGGAGTTCCTGCTGGCAACCCGTCAGCAGTTACCTTTATTATATTAGAATCTTGCACAGCACAACAAAAATTATATATTTTAATTGATGGATGTGGATCCTCAGATGATGTGAATTTGTATTATGCTTGTATTAATGATTCTTATGAAAGTGCTTTATTAAACAAGTTGATATATTCATATAATCTAGTTAGTAGGGTGCGGTTTATACAGTTTGTTTGCTGATTCATCCCGCACCTCTCTCCTGTGTTAATTTCGTGACCACAAGTCACAGCAAACCCTTTCAAACTGAACTGAATGTAAATACTAACGTGCACACGAGTCATCTGACTCTTTGGTTCGAGAGGAACGCTTGGTTGATACAATTGCCTTGATTCTTCTGTTTTGCACGTCAAGCTGAAGATCATTCCTTAATTTTAAAATTTAATAAATTGAAGAAAAAAAAATATCAAGGCAAGATGGCACACCCAGCTGCATGTGAAACATGCTTAGGCTGGGTGCCACTTTTGCCTCACTGCACGGATGGAGAGACCAGCCTTACATTCCTGGGCATCCAGGCTTTGGGAGGTGGGGCCTGGCCCTGTAAAGGGTGGCTCCGCCTCTGTAGGGCTCAGTCAGCTTTGAAAGCTCGGCCTGAGCAGAGCATATATCAAGCTCTCTCAGCCGAGCTCCTCTGAGGCCAGTTTTACTGCAGGCCCTCAGGGCTAGGTGGCTATAGCTACCTTCTTGGGGAAAGCTGTGATAGTCCCCTGCTTGATATCTTCAAACAACAGGAGGAGAGCCAGGGCCCAGCGCCAGGCTCAGTGGTTTGGCAGAGTTTTATTATTATTATTATTATTAGTAGTAGTAGTAGTATTATCCTCTTCTTATTTACACTTGGGGACTGTTGGTTATCAGTCAGGAGGGCTAAAGCAGGGTTATATCCAGTCCTTCCAGGCCTCTAGCCTAATTAGGCTCTGCTTCCCCTTATTTTGTTGGGAGGGTGTACTTTCAGCAGAAACAGCAATAGGCTTTTCTGTAGGCCGCAGGAGGGAATTGCAGCCATCTGAGGGGTGGATTACATTACTGCTCCTGGTTTAGCAGGGTGGATGCTGGTAGGCCTCCTCTCTGTCTAGTCTTTTTTCCTCCCCCCCCCCCGTTTATACTTACTTGGGAGGGAGTATTTCTAGCAGCAATAGCTTGGCTTAAGGCCTTCAGGCAGCAGGGGGTGCATTTTGTGAAAAGGCTTGGCAGTTTATTCAGTTGGATGCAGCCATTTTGAGTGTGGCATCACTGGCCTTCTTTGCCTCCTGGCAGTACAGGCTTATTGTGAAGGCATCTACAATATGCACAGCTCCAGCAGTGGCCATTTTGAGTGTGGGTTTTATATGGTCTGATTTGCCTCCTGCTTACTGGCAGTGGAGGCCATTTTGGTGAGGCTTTTACAACTCCTGCTGTGCTGGGGTGGCCATTTTGAGTGTATCATGCTGTGGACTGCTTAGCCTAGCACTGGCAGCCATTTTATAGAGGCCTCTGCAGTTTACACAGTGTTTGGGCTTCCATTTTGGGGGTATGTGTTAATGCAGTACATTGCGTTACTGTACATTTCCATCATGCCACTATAAATTTAAAAAATAAAAAGGCTAGCAGCCCTGTTAAGGGCAAACAGTCACTGAATATGTATCCTGCAAAGCAGCCCTACCTGCACAGTTAACCTTTGAGGATGACGAAGTGGCCACAGGGAGTAGGGAAAGGGATGTACTAAAACGAATGACAGGATTGCCCATTGGAAATAATGGGAGAGGCTTGAATGCCCAAAGGAAATAATGGGAAACTGAAATGCCCATTGACTTGCATGGGCTCCATTGAAACACAGAGCAAAAAAAGAGGTGCAAAGAAAACGTGGAATGGATTTTGAAGGAAAGTGTCTGGGCTCAGATAACCTGTTCTGGGACTGGATTGACAGGCCCCATGTTGGAATGACGGCCCCTGGGTGTGCCAAAAGGGCTTGGGGACTGGAATGACAGGCCCCTGACTGGAATGACGGGCCCTGGGTGTGCCAGAAGGGCTCAGGGCCTGGAATGACAGGCCCCATGCTGGAATGACAACCCCTGGGTGTGCCAGAAGGGCTCTGGGACTGGAACGACAGGCTCTGTGCTGGAATGACGGCCCCTGGGTGTGTCAGAAGGGCTCGGGGACTGGAATGACAGGCCCCTGCCTGGAATGATGGGCCCTGGGCGCAGCCGCGACCCCCGGGGGCCCCCGGCCCGCCGCAGGCGGGGCGGGGGGCGTCGGGGGGAGCGGCGCAGCCGCGACCCCCGGGGGCCCCCGGCCCGCCGCAGGCGGGGCGGGGGGCGTCGGGGGGAGCGGCGCAGCCGCGACCCCCGGGGGCCCCCGGCCCGCCGCAGGCGGGGCGGGGGGCGTCGGGGGGAGCGGCGCAGCCGCGACCCCCGGGGGCCCCCGGCCCGCCGCAGGCGGGGCGGGGGGGCGTCGGGGGGAGCGGCGCAGCCGCGACCCCCGGGGGCCCCCGGCCCGCCGCAGGCGGGGCGGGGGGGCGTCGGGGGGAGCGGCGCAGCCGCGACCCCCGGGGGCCCCCGGCCCGCCGCAGGCGGGGCGGGGGGGCGTCGGGGGGAGCGGCGCAGCCGCGACCCCCCGGGGGCCCCCGGCCCGCCGCAGGCGGGGCGGGGGGGCGTCGGGGGGAGCGGCGCAGCCGCGACCCCCGGGGGCCCCCGGCCCGCCGCAGGCGGGGCGGGGGGCGTCGGGGGGAGCGGCGCAGCCGCGACCCCCGGGGGCCCCCGGCCCGCCGCAGGCGGGGCGGGGGGCGTCGGGGGGAGCGGCGCAGCCGCGACCCCCGGGGGCCCCCGGCCCGCCGCAGGCGGGGCGGGGGGCGTCGGGGGGGAGCGGCGCAGCCGCGACCCCCGGGGGCCCCCGGCCCGCCGCAGGCGGGGCGGGGGGCGTCGGGGGGAGCGGCGCAGCCGCGACCCCCGGGGGCCCCCGGCCCGCCGCAGGCGGGGCGGGGGGCGTCGGGGGGAGCGGCGCAGCCGCGACCCCCGGGGGCCCCCGGCCCGCCGCAGGCGGGGCGGGGGGGCGTCGGGGGGAGCGGCGCAGCCGCGACCCCCGGGGGCCCCCGGCCCGCCGCAGGCGGGGCGGGGGGGCGTCGGGGGGAGCGGCGCAGCCGCGACCCCCGGGGGCCCCCGGCCCGCCGCAGGCGGGGCGGGGGGCGTCGGGGGGAGCGGCGCAGCCGCGACCCCCGGGGGCCCCCGGCCCGCCGCAGGCGGGGCGGGGGGCGTCGGGGGGAGCGGCGCAGCCGCGACCCCCGGGGGCCCCCGGCCCGCCGCAGGCGGGGCGGGGGGGCGTCGGGGGGAGCGGCGCAGCCGCGACCCCCGGGGGCCCCCGGCCCGCCGCAGGCGGGGCGGGGGGCGTCGGGGGGAGCGGCGCAGCCGCGACCCCCGGGGGCCCGGCTGTCTTTGTCTTTGTCTTTGTCTTTGTCTTTGTCTTTGTCTTTGTCTTTGTCTTTGTCTTTGTCTTTGTCTTTGTCTTTGTCTTTGTCTTTGTCTTTGTCTTTGTCTTTGTCTTTGTCTTTGTCTTTGTCTTTGTCTTTGTCTTTGTCTTTGTCTTTGTCTTTGTCTTTGTCTTTGTCTTTGTCTTTGTCTTTGTCTTTGTCTTTGTCTTTGTCTTTGTCTTTGTCTTTGTCTTTGTCTTTGTCTTTGTCTTTGTCTTTGTCTTTGTCTTTGTCTTTGTCTTTGTCTTTGTCTTTGTCTTTGTCTTTGTCTTTGTCTTTGTCTTTGTCTTTGTCTTTGTCTTTGTCTTTGTCTTTGTCTTTGTCTTTGTCTTTGTCTTTGTCTTTGTCTTTGTCTTTGTCTTTGTCTTTGTCTTTGTCTTTGTCTTTGTCTTTGTCTTTGTCTTTGTCTTTGTCTTTGTCTTTGTCTTTGTCTTTGTCTTTGTCTTTGTCTTTGTCTTTGTCTTTGTCTTTGTCTTTGTCTTTGTCTTTGTCTTTGTCTTTGTCTTTGTCTTTGTCTTTGTCTTTGTCTTTGTCTTTGTCTTTGTCTTTGTCTTTGTCTTTGTCTTTGTCTTTGTCTTTGTCTTTGTCTTTGTCTTTGTCTTTGTCTTTGTCTTTGTCTTTGTCTTTGTCTTTGTCTTCGTCTTCGTCTTCGTCTTCGTCTTCGTCTTCGTCTTCGTCTTCGTCTTCGTCTTCGTCTTCGTCTTCGTCTTCGTCTTCGTCTTCGTCTTCGTCTTCGTCTTCGTCTTCGTCTTCGTCTTCGTCTTCGTCTTCGTCTTCGTCTTCGTCTTCGTCTTCGTCTTCGTCTTCGTCTTCGTCTTCGTCTTCGTCTTCGTCTTCGTCTTCGTCTTCGTCTTCGTCTTCGTCTTCGTCTTCGTCTTCGTCTTCGTCTTCGTCTTCGTCTTCGTCTTCGTCTTCGTCTTCGTCTTCGTCTTCGTCTTCGTCTTCGTCTTCGTCTTCGTCTTCGTCTTCGTCTTCGTCTTCGTCTTCGTCTTCGTCTTCGTCTTCGTCTTCGTCTTCGTCTTCGTCTTCGTCTTCGTCTTCGTCTTCGTCTTCGTCTTCGTCTTCGTCTTCGTCTTCGTCTTCGTCTTCGTCTTCGTCTTCGTCTTCGTCTTCGTCTTCGTCTTCGTCTTCGTCTTCGTCTTCGTCTTCGTCTTCGTCTTCGTCTTCGGGGTGGGGTGGGGTGGGGTGGGGTGGGGTGGGGTGGGGTGGGGTGGGGTGGGGTGGGGTGGGGTGGGGTGGGGTGGGGTGGGGTGGGGTGGGGTGGGGTGGGGTGGGGTGGGGTGGGGTGGGGTGGGGTGGGGTGGGGTGTTTTATTTTTGGCAACCTCTTCTACATGCAAAACTTTTTTGGTACAAAGTTGTAATGTTATAAAATGGTAAAAATTTCATAAAATTGTAATTCTACTAACAATCCAACTCAAATAAGTTTATAGACAATTCAAACAGTATTGCTTTTATAATCACATTAGGCATAAATATTAAACATAACTTGTAAACATTAAGTAAAAAGTATTAAACACTCGGTAGAGATGGGTTGAAGGTTTTATCTTAAATCCTGAGCAGCTTGAAACCTTCAAGTGAGAACTGAAAACATGTTTCTCTGTTTTAGAGAAACTGCTTTTCAGTACAAAATAAATGGGATGTATGTTTTTGTTGCACTCTCCCAACCAGGAGACAGACTCCTCCTAAGAGTTTAATGGCTTCTTTCATTAACAAACGCTAGTCGTTTTCATTACGTGAGGTATCAAAATATAAATGTTTTTTTAAGTAAAACAGAAAAATAGAACAGATGAACGCAACAAGAATTAAGTTTCCTAACATTTCTTAATGAAATCTAACTCAGTCAGATTAACGAAGAAATGAATTCAAGTTACCGTAGCACATATTACAAGGGTAAGTTTCCTGCCTTTGTTTTCCTTCATGAGATTTCTTTTGGCCAAAACCCTGATCTGCTATTTGGATTACCATTTTTATATATTATCTTATGCAGAAATCTAAGATCTTTTCCTATGATAACAAAGATAAATATCAAACCAATCATAATTTAATTCTTTTTTACTATTTCCAATCATGTGACATTTTACCTAGCCAAAAGTACCACTATGCCCAGCTGTAAGATAAGAGATATGGATAGTAAAAGTGACAAGAAAAGTTACATGACCAGATCATCCTTGGTCTCTGCTAACAATTACAGAACATGTATCTGATACTGTTCACTATTTTTAATTGGCTGTCAAAGATAAAGAAGCACCAGTTATACACCATACTAGAAAAAGAACTACAGTGATGTTCATACAGTGTTATTTAGAATGCATATGTTTCACTAAGTATGTGTTCTAAACCATAATCAGCAGTCTACTGGTTTGAATCCCACTACTGACATGAGTTCAGTAGGTGGCCTTGGGTCAGCCACTCCTCTCAGCCCCAGCTCCATTGTGGGGATAAGAATAACACTAACTTGTTCACTGCTCTGGGTGAGGCACTAATATGTGTAGAAGAGCGGTATATAAGCATGGTTATTATTATTATTTATATTTCCATGACACCATCCCTTGACCTGTGAAATTAAGTATTTTGATACATATGAAAGTGATACCAAATATAAATGCATTGCATAATGTGTGAGTGTACATATACAAACTTTAAAAATTGTATTGGATAATACCGCAAAGCATGATTACTGAGAAAGCTGCTTTCACTGCTTTCAGTGTGGAGAGCTGCTTGTAGATCAAAACAACCTGACGAGCTGTCTTCATGCAGAGTGCGCTTCATTCTCTTGGCTTTCAATTCTGCTTTCGTTCAACATGGGTAAATCGATGTGTCAGCAGTAAACATTTGTATCACTCCTCTCTGAATGACCTTTTAAATTTTACTGTCTATCGTGTCAAAGCTATTAAAATTAACAATACAGTTACTAAGCTGCTAAGATCAATTAATGGCTCTTAGGCTTTATTTATTGATCTAGTGACATCTTCAAAACCCACTGGTAACAGACTATACATACTTCTCTTCTATCCACAATATATACACAAGGATTGATTACATATTCTTCTCTTCTAAATTACATATTTAAATGACATATTCTTATCTCCTAAATTAATTAGTCAAACTCTTACATCAAGGATGGGTGACAAGTTGTGGACAGACTACGCTTGGACAGAATGTACACTGAGAATAAATGACATCAAACAAATTGGAAACTAAATAAATCACTCTTATTTAACAAATAAATTTCTTCTGAAGTCTCTTTAGAAATTAAACAATAGAAACAAACTATGTGGCATTCCTCAAATCCACGTGTAGGATGCTATGGAAGTGATACTTAGAGGGAAATTAATCTCCGTTGCCTCCTGTCATGAAGAGCAAAAAGAAAACATTAGACATGAAATGATATCTAGAATAAGAAAACTAGAAGATGAACACAAAAAAGGCCACCCAATCTATAAACTTGCTTGCATGAAAATTAGAGGAAAAAACCTCCTCACATTCTATACAAGCTATTAAAGGCACCCAGGAAAAACTCAAACTAATTCTGTAAAATTAGCCGATGTATTTGCTGAATACTACCAAACCATTTGTACATCAGACAGTCCTGACACTAATCATATTTTAAATTATTTATCATCACAGGAAATTATTTGGAAAAAAAATCACAAGAACATAAACAGTATCTGGACCAACCAGTCACAACAGAAGATGTTACAGTCACTATCAAATCCTTGAAAAAAATAACAAAGCTTCAGACAGGGATGGATTCCCTGCCAAATTTTTACAAAAAAATACATTCACCTACTTTCAACTCCACTAACTGCCACATGCAAGTCTTGTTATGTTAGGAGGTAGCATCCCTCTATCTTGGTCAGAGGCTGAAATAGTAGTTACTCCAAAAAAGGACAACCATATTACAAATACTAAATCTTCTCAACCAATACCCTTCCTGAATCAAGACCAAAAGATCTTTACAAGCATATTTGCCAAAATAAATTTAAATAACCAACTACATTCACCTTGACCAGACAATACACGTAACACTTTAACTATAATTAATTTCTGTGAAGCATACAAAGCGCCTGCATTACTTCTGGCCTTTGATATAGAGAAGGCGTTTGATTAAGTGGAAATACCATATCTAAAACTTTTACTTCAAAAAAGGGGTTTTGGCGACCAATTCTAAAATGCCATTAATGCTCTTTATCTTTCTCCAAAAGCTACAGTTAGGACTAACAATGTACATTCAATAGATATCCATATAGCAAGGGGAACTAGACAAGGCTGTCCCCTTTCCCCATTTCTGTTTGCCATAACTATAGACAGGGCCAATGCTACCATTAGACCAAGTTCATACAGCAAAACTTCTCAGAGGTGCGCTGAGCTGGCCAAGGTCGAAACAGCAGATAAGACAGGATCCTTTCCCATGGAATCGGCTCCTTGCTGGTGTTGCCTGGAGGGAAAGAAGTCTAAACACTACACGATTAAATATGGCGTTACTTAGGTTAAAACAGTTTCTGACAATATGATTGGTTGAGGACTGAGAGGGTGGGTGGAGTGAATGCAGTTTGAGACTGAGAGTAGAGAGAAAATTTTTAGTCAGAAGAAAGCAGGCTAGCTGTGTGCTGCCTGAATATGTTGAAGTGTTTATGAGAGAAATATAACCTGTGTGGAACCTGAACTGAGCATGTTTGTGAAAGGACACTCAGTCAGGGAAAGAGAGGCCAGCTGTGTGAATGAGAGTAAATGAAGTAACTTTAAGAACCGAGAACTACATTTATGAAACCAATACGCTTCTCGAATAAATAAAAGCTTATTTTTGTTTTGCTATATCCCAGTGTAGCTGTCATTGCTATATCCCATTCCTATCTTCAGGGCCACATAGAACCACGAAGGAGCCTGACGCTTAGGAACGTTACCAAAGGGAAAATTTAAATAAAATATCTTGGAATAAAATATTCCGGGTGGCAGCAGACTACCCAGAGGGTTAAGGGATAGATTAAAAGAAAAATCTACCCTAAAGAAAGTAAAGGTCATACCACCATCCATCAGCAGATAGAGCTGAGTGTCATCCGCATACCAGTGACAACCTAGCCCAAAGCTGTGGGCTAACGGGGCAAGGGGGCACATATAGATGTTAAATAGCATCGGGGAAAGAATCGCCCCCTGAGGGATGCCACATACCAAAGAATGGTAAGCAGACATCTGTTCCCTGAGTGCCACCCTCTGTCCTAGATTGTGAAGGAAGGAGTTCAGCCATTGCAGGGCTGTTCCACGAATCCCCACATCGGCAAGGCAATGGGTCAGAAGATTATGATTGACCATGTCAAATGCTGCTGTAAGATCTAAAAGTATCAGCAGTGCCGACCCACTCCGGTCCAGGTGTCGCCACAGATCATCTGTGAGGGCAACCAGAGCCGTCTCTGTACCATGGCCAGGCCTGAAGCTGGACTGGAATGGATCCAGGATAGAGGCATCACCCAGGTATACCTGCAGCTGTTCCGCTACTGCCCTCTCAATTACCTTACCCAGGAACAGAATATTCGAAACGGGGCGATAATTAGCTGGATCAGCAGGATCCAGTAATGGTTTCTTGAAGAAGGACCGCACCACTGCCTCTTTCAGTGAGTCTGTAAAAAACCCAGAACTCAGAGAAAGATTAATGATGTCAGCTAACCGTACCCAAATCCCATCACCACCACTTTTCACCAGCCATGATGGGCATGGGTCCAGTGAGCTCGTGGTAGGTTTCACAGCATGAAGGACCCTGCCCACCTCCTCCTGGGAGAGTGGCCTGAATTGATCTAATATCAACCCTGAGGACGACCAAGGGGCCTCCAGTACACATACTGCATCAACTGTGGTGGACAGATCCCAGCGGAGTGACAAGATATTATTCGCAAAATAGTCTCCAAAAGCCTCACAGCTTATTACCGAATTTACATTTTTATTTGTCCCATGTGTGAGGGACGTTAAAGACCAAATCACTCTGGAAAGTTGTGCTGGGCAAGAACTAGTGGACGCAGTGGAAGCTGCATAGTAGTCTCTCTTTGCAGCTTTCAGTGCCATCTCATAGGCCTTCATAAACGTCCTATAAGATGTTCTTGTCATTTCATCATGGAGTCGCCGCCACACTCGCTCTAGCCGTCTCAGCTCCCATTTGATTTGTCGTAGCTCATCAGTATACCAAGGAGCTACTCTAGTTCGGGGGCGGAGAGAGCGATGGGGAGCGATCTCATCAATAGCTTCAGAGAAACGGACATTCCAGTCCTCTATCAGCTCATCCAATGAGCCACCAGGGGGCATCGGATCCTGCAGAGCGTTCTGCAATTCAATTGGATCCATTTGACTCCACGGGTGAGCATAAATCAGCTCATCGCCCAAGCAGGAGGGGGTCATGGTGCCCAGACAAGCCCTCAGGATGAGGTGGTCTAACCATGGCACTGCTATAGCTTCATCCAGATCCACCTGTATCCCAAACCCAAAGATCAAATCCTGTGTGTGTCCTGCTCGATGTGTGGGCATTGATACAAACTGGGAGAGTCCTAATGCTGCCATGGAGGCTATCATGTCCATGGCCTGTGAGGAGGTAGCATCATCAGCATGGACACTGATGTCCCCTAAGACCAGAAGCCTGGGGTACTCCAAGGCCCAGCCAGCCACCGCCTCTAACAGGCCAGGCACAGCATCTGCTGGTGCGCTGGGCAATCGGTATACCAGACAGATGGCTATACTCTCCTCGGCATCCCACACCAGGCCCACACAATCAATGCCAGCAATCTTTGGCAGAGGGAGCAGCCTGATGGAGAAACACTCGAATGAGCACCACTACCTCAACAAGACATTTCCCAATATGTAAAACAAATATGAGAAACCTGTACCATAAATGTGTTGGAATATATGTGTGTTGCAAGGTCTGAGATTCACTCATTATGGGGTTAATGTGTTTACCTACCATGCTATTGTTTAGATTGACCTTGAAGGGGAACCTGGCTCAAAGCCAATAATCTGCAAGCTCAGAAAACTTGAGTGTTTGTAAACTGTTATTGGTCAACAAGTCAGGTGATTTTCTTTCAGGGTCAAGAAGACAGAGGGAGAAGAAGATTCTCCATTCAGTTATCCCAGCTCTTTGTTTGTAACCAGTAGTGAGAATGTAGCTCCAGGCATTTGTTATTCTGTAGGCAATCCTGTTAACCTTTTTTCCTTTAGAAGTAAATGATTTTAAAATGTCGTGTGCTGACTCTTTATTGATTCAAGATCCATTGCACCTCTGAAGAAAAGCTATTTTTTAACCTTTCCCCCCAACAAAGTGGACCAGTTGAAGTAATTATTAAGGTGAAAAAGACGCTAGCGATTCGTGTATATTGTTCTTTGAATAACAGCAGTATGGTATGGCTTTGGATAGGCAATATGAGATCATTAACTCTCAAAAAAGGCAAACCTTATGAGTTATATCATCCTGCTTTCAGATAACACTGCCAGTCATTGCTGCATCTCAAAATAGTCTAGGAGACTCAAAATTATCTCAGAAGTCTCAGTCAACTTGAGAGGAACAATCCTTACTGAAACTTCTCCTTTTTAGCTCTCCAGAGAGCCAGCTAAAAAGAAGAAAGCAAACAAACTAAGTAACTGCAGACAAAAGTATCTCCTTTTCAAGTACAACATAATTCTCTCTCTCATTGTCTCACAGCAAACATGAGAAGGGGGTGGGAGTAGAAGATAGTCTGTTGTGCCAGCCAGGAAAAAGGTGGGGAAATAGCTTCCAATGTAGCTGAAGGAAATACCAATTGTTTAATTACTAATAGATTGCAAATGCTGAGTGCCATTAATACTGAATGATTATAATGAAAAATAAACTTTGTTCTCACATTTTACAGTAGCCTGCATTCAAAGTGAAAGAGGAAGCTATGTAGACATGCTTATCTAAAATAGCCTGCATTCAAAGTAAAAGCGGAAGCAATGCAGACATGTTTATCTAAAATGTCAGTTGAAGTGCCTCGCTGTTAGATGGGAAAACAGATACATTCTAGCTAAAATGAGCTTAGCTTACCTGACACCAACACCATGTGATGTGTCTATATGCTGTATGTATAAAATGAGGAACTGTGAATGAATCGGGAGCTCAGTTCTTTGTGGCACTAGTCATGCTGAGCTCTGCCGGCAATAAACATCATTCCTTCCTGAAAATTCTGTCTAGTCTCAATTCTTGGGAACACTGAACCCTGCTACATTTTTGGGGGCTCATTCTTCCGGGATTGAGGGGACCCTTGGGGTACCCCCTTGACCCCCAGTCCGTGGCCGCTGGTTCTAGACTGGTAGTGGACCTGTGGGCGCCCCCTGAGTTTTTCAGGAGCAGGCCCTGCCTTCCTCGGGTGTCAGTGGTGCGCCACTGGGGCGTCAACGACCCGGTGACGGAATCAGGAACGAGTGATCCAGGAAAGTCCCGGGACATGTGAGTATGGAGTAATTGGGGTTACCGTTCCACTTTGGAGTGAAGAGGGGCTTGATCACCCCCTAGCACAGCCCAAGTAAGTGAGTCAGAGGGACTCAACTGAACCCGCTGGTGCTTGTAGGAACTGGGATGGAAACTTGTCATGTGAATGCCATGAATGGAATGCCTAGGGCGATTGGTGTGTGAATCTCCGAGACGCATTTCCTGGCTGGGCGACTTCATCAGGTCGTCAAAGACGAGAAGCGAGTGTGTAGGGCCTCGTGAGAAGCAGACCCCTTACTGCTTTCTCACTGTTATTAATCCCTAGACTGTCTTGTCTTGTCTGGGCTCTGTGTTGATAATGGGTGGTTCATGCTCATCCCCAGAAACAACCCCCTTGAAATTGATGTTGAAACATTTCCAGGAGGTGTATGGATGATGGGTCCAGTCAGGGGAGAATCCAACCCCTGAGCTGTTGGAAATTTTCTGGCCTACATTTGATTTAGGCTGGCCAAAGGAAGGGACTTTTGACGAAACAACTGCCCTAAATGTTTATCACTTTACTCTTAAGTAACATGATGATCAGATTATATATGCACAGTCATGGTTTGATACTTGTTTGAATCCCCCTCCCTGGGTTAAGGACTGGCCGGGGTACCGGGCTAGGAAGAAGGAGGTGCAGCTTATGGCCCTAGGGAAAGGAAGGAGGATGAATCCATAGTCAAGAAGGCGACCACCAAAGGGAGGCATCTACCCGGTGGTGCCAGTAAAGAGAGATACTGCCTGCCCCACTGCCCCTCTAGAAGCTAGGCTCCAGCCGAAGTCTAAGCCTGTTCAACAAACCCAAGAAGAAGAGGTGCCCACACCACCATATGCTCCCTCACTGCCTAGAGGAGGAGAGAGAGTGGAAGGGCCTGTAGAAGAGCAAGTAAGGGGAGCTGGGGGTGGACCAAAAAACCCCTCCAATGCTACCCCTGCCAAAACCAGATCTTAGACACGGAAAGAAAATGTAGAGGCAGAAGATGAGTATAAAGATATCCCAGAGCTAGAAAAAGAAGGGGAAGAGAGCAATGTCTATCCCTTGAAGAAAACTAAAGCCTGTCCCTTAAGAGAGACAGTGGACCCTCGCTCAGGGACCTCGCATTTAATATATATACCCTTTCCAACTACTGATCTGTACAATTGGAAGACTCACACACCTCCATTCTCAGATCAGCCAGAACCGGTGACTACTTTGTTTCAGTCCATAATTAATAGCCATAAACCAACTTGGCAGGACTGTAACCAGCTCCTAATCACGTTCTTCAATACAGAGGAACGCAAACGTATTATACAAGGAGCTAGGAAATACCTAGCAAAGCTAGTGAAAGAAGGGGAGGATACAGAAACAAAAGGTGAAAGAGGCATTTCCTATGGCAGATCCGAACTGGGATGCCAATGAAGAGGGAGGCATGGCTAAACTAACCGGGGTACCAGTAGGCCCTGATGCAAGGGATAAAGGCTGCAGGAAAAAGGGCAACCGATATGAGAAAAATACAAGAGTGTCAACAAGGACCAAATGAGCCTCCTGGTGCTTTCCTAGAAAGGGTCTACCAGACCTACCGTCAATACACTCCCTATGACCCAGAAGCAGAAGAAAATAGGAGAATGGTTTTGAACACTTTTGTCACCCAACCAGCAGGGGACATTAGAAGGAAAATACAGAAGCAAGAAGGGTTCCTGGGAATGAATATAGAGCAGCTGCTTGAAATTGCCCATAAAGTTTTTTCTAATCGTGAACAGGAAGCACAAAGAGAGACCGATAGAAAAATGAAAAAGAAGGCAGAATTGCTGGCTGTAGCACTGGCCCAGCAGCACCAACAGGGACAGTACCCCCCTGGAAGGGGACGTATGGGGGGCACCCTGAGAGAGAGGAGGCAGGCAGCCCCTAGATTTTGAAACATGTGCGTGGTGTTTTAAAAGAGGGCATTAGAAAGATGAGTGCAAAGAGAGGCTACAGAGTATCAGGGGATGTGGAAGAGGACGAGATGATAGAAGGAAAAGATGGGACCCCCAGAGCCGAGGGGAAGTCCGAGATGGAACGTATAAAAGATGAGGACCAGCCATGGAAGCAGCATTGAGAGAGGACAAATATGGATGGCAAATAGACTCTGAATGGGACGAAGAATGGGAGGCATACGCCAGACTGAGCACCTTCAATCTTGGCCCCCAGGAGCCCATGGTTGAAATTTGCATGAGGAGCCAAAATATTTCTTTCTTAGTGGACACTAGAGCTGAACGTTCAGTAGTAACTCAGCCAGTAGTCCCCATGACAGATAAAACAATCATTGTAAGGGGATTTGTTATGAGGCTACCCAGAAGTTGCTAAAGGTGCTATACAAAGCTGGCTACAAAGTGTCACAGAAGAAAGCACAGCTCTGTCAGCCCCAAGTAAAATATTTGGGATTTGATATATCAGAAGGAATCAGGTCCCTGGGCCATGAATGCAAGGAAGCAGTCTGCTCCATTCCAGAGCCCTCCTCCAGGAGGCGAGTGCGAGAATTCTGGGGTCTGCAGGGTATTGCCAAATTTGGATTCCCAACTTTGCAAAAACAGCAAAGCCCCTTTATGAAGTTACAAAGGGGGGAGAACGGGATCCTTTTTCTGTGGGGAAAAGAGCAGAAGCAAGCATTCCAGACTCTTAAAGGACAGTTGCTGGAAGCCCCTGCCCTGGGTCTGCCAGACCTTATGAAGCCTTTTTGCTCTTCTGTGCATAAGAGGAATGGCACAGCAGCTGGAGTATTAACCCAGCATCTGGGAAATTAGCAAAGGCCAGTAGCATACCTGTCTAAGCAGTTGGATGCTGTAGCAAAAAGCTGGCCAGCCTGTCTCCGTGCTGTAGCAGCCACAGCAGAGCTAGTCAAAGATTCGCAGAAGCTGACTTTGGGACAGAAGGTCTGTGTTAAAGTCCCACATTCTGTGCTCGCCCTGATGGACTACAGGGAAGAGATTCATTCACAAATGTATGCATGACCACATATCAGGGATTGCTGAAAACCCACAAGTGAAGCTAACTGTAATTAGTGCTCTCAACTCAGCATCCTTACTGCCAGTAGATGAGGAGAGCCCAACCCTTGATTGTCTCCGAACCATCGATGAAGTTTACTCTAGCCGAAAGGACCTGACTGATGTCCCCATGCCAAACCCAGACATTATTTTACTGACGGCAGCAGCTTTGTCGAAAATGGGGTTAGAAATGCAAGGTATGCAGTAGTAACTTGGACAAAGAATATAGAAGCTAAACCCTTGCCACCCAATACCTCTGCTCAGAAAGCTGAACTTACTGCTTTAGCCAGAGCTCTTCACTTAGCAGAAGGATTAAAAGGTTAACATTTGGACAGATTCTAAATATGCATTTCTTACTCTGCATGCTCATGGAGTTTTATACAAAGAGAAAGGTCTCATCACTGCTTCATGAAAACGAATTAAAAATGGACCTGAGATTTTGCAATTGCTCCAATGCTTTAAAAAGTAACTGTCATGCATTGCAGTGGCCAGAGAAGAATTTTTGCAGCCATCCCATTTTCAATGTCCTTTTCCAAGTCCAGATGTCTGATTGGACTCCAAAGTATTCCCATGAGGAGGAGGACTAGGCTAGTCCTCAGAATACCCAGAGACGTGATGGCTGGCTTCAGTTTCCAGATAGAAGACTCTTTGGGCCAGAATCAATTGCTCATGCAGTAGTAAAAGCTGCCCATGAAGCCACTCATTATGGAAAGTCAGCACTAGCAGAGTTACTAAACAAGGACTTGTACATTGCTAAACTACATGGACTGTGTGCAGCTGTTTCCAGAAGCTGTGTCGTGTGTGCCAGAAACAACCCCCGACAAGGACCAGGTCCACCTCCTGGGTTCCAACCCCCGGGGTCTCTGCCATTTCAGTCACTAGTTGTAGATTTTACTGAATTGCCACGGTACCAAGTATTCCGATACTTGTTAGTGTTTGTTAACTCATATTCTGGGTGAGTAGAAGCGTTTCCTTGTAAAACTGAAAAGGCCAGAGAGGTAGTTCGGTGTCTCTTAAAGGAAATTGTAGGACGGTGGGGTCTGCCAGCAGTTATTTTAAGTGAAAATGTCCCCATTTGAGTTAATGTTTGGTAGGCCACCTCCTATTTTACAAGGTGTTACAGGAAACCCTGGTCAGTTGGGAGATCTGAGACTCAGGGAACAAGTTGTGGCCCTGGGCAAGACTTTGCAGAAAATTCAAAAGTATGTAGGAGAACAATAGCCTTTGCCAGTGTTTAATCTAGTCCATAAGTTTCAGCCAGGAGCTGAGATTTGGGTAAAGGACTGGCAAGTAATTCTGCTAGGACCTAAATAGAAGGGCCCATACACTGTCCTGTTAGCAACTCCTACTGCTGTGAAAGTAAAAGGCATTGCAGTTTGGGTTCATTGGACTAATATTAAACCTGCTGCCACACCTTGAGTTTCAGAGATCTGTCCAGACGATCCCCTCCGTTTCTGACTGAAGAAGCTACCCTCTGGATCTCACCCTACCGGAAAAGGCTAAGATTCACAGGCAACAGTTCCAGGGCCTGGTACCTGAGCACTCCAGGAGGCTGTTCAGGTTCAAGGCTGAAGACGCTCTGGTCTAGCCACTCCTGGGCTGGCTAGTCTACCCACAGCTGAAGCTTTGATCATCGGTGGACTACAGTAACAGTTGATGTTTTTTCGCGTTTTCTCCTATACCTTTACTGGCTGTGCATTTTTCCTGTGTTTTGTTCTCCTTATCTGTTGTTTTTATAAGATCAGGACAGGCATCCAAGAGGTAGTTTGTCCTGACTGTGGTCAACAACATTGTAGTAACGTACCCTGCCCCCAGTGTTTCTTATATACTCCTCCTACTCTCCCACTCCAGGGAGTGGTGCTACTCCCCCACCGCTCTGATATTATATCTAGATTGAGCTTTGCTTGACTATATTATAAGTGCTTTGCTAAAAAGCTTGGTCCAGGGAAAATGTGCTAGACTCAGGCTGCAATTTAAAGTTAAGTTTTAGGAAGAGCTTCATGTCATACTCTGCCTTCATTATTATATCGGGGTGTGTGTTTGGGGTCTGGCTAACCCTTCTTTTCAGCTGCCTACTCAGGTGTATTTTGGGCAGACGACCATAAATAGAGACTTGTCCAGTCTGTAAGTGCCAACACTATGCTATTACTACGTGCCCCAATTGTAGGCTGTCTTCTCCTCCTCCTTATACTCCTTCCAACACAGATGACGCTCCCACAGAGAGGATGGAGGTGTAACCATTGTTTTGGCTTGAAACGGTATATCCGAACTTTTCATGCCGTAACCACCCCTGTTAGTACAAAGTGTTATCACAGACATCTTGCAAAAGTTTGTTATCATGAAGGGAAAATGTATGCAATGGTCCAAAATATAGGGTGGTCCTGGTCTGGTACGATGCAAGGTTGCCCAACCATACCATGGTTATGCATCCCAGCTGCGTGGGGGAAGGATCGTGTGGCCTACGCCCCCAGAGCAACTCAGACACCAGAAACTGAGGCCACAACTAAGGCCCCGATTGTGGTATACTCCTCCTTGTATCAGGAGGTTGCCTCAGATGTTCCAATCCCCGCCCCTGGTAGAAATCTCTTTTTGACTCTTGCTGAACAAATAGCTGCCTCTTTAAATGTCTCAGATTGTTGGGTGTGTGGGGGACCCCTTATGAGTGAGCAATGGCCCTGGGTGGCAATGGAAGTGACCCCTGAAATATTAACCCAGTGAAACCATACAGTTCAGGCCTCCCAGCGTATAATAGAGTATTATGGCCCAGCCACCTAGAGTATTATGGCCCAGCCACCTAATGGCCCAGCCACACTAATCAAACAGCTGCGGCTCTTGAACTCTTGGCCCGGCAGCAGACCCAAATGAGAGCACCTATCTACCAAAATAGATTGGCTCTAGACTACCTGCTAGCCGAGGAAGGAGGAGTATGTAGAAAGTTTAATCTCTCGGATTGTTGTTTATCAATTGATGACAGTGGGCAAGCAGTTACAAACATAGCTTCCAATATACGCAAGCTAGCCCATGTCCCTGTGCAGATGTAGAAATCTGCTTGGTACACTACCTGGTGGGACTCCTTCTTAGGAGGAGGTTGGTGGAAGAAAGCTTTGTTTCTGATGGGGTGTGCTCTAGCCGGTATTATATTCCTCCCTTGTTGTATTCCCTGTGTTATTCGCCTCATACAATCTACAGTTTCAGGCATGACAATGATGGTCACACCGGTGGCGCCTCCACCCAGGGGAGCCCCACCCCTGACTCAGCTATATACTGTTATCTCTGTATCTCCTGAACGAGATTATTCAATTAAGATGCGGGCTCTGAGGTTCCCGTCAGAGGATGAAAAGAAGGAGGGGGAGTATGTAGGGCTAAAGGCATAAATTGTACAGACAAAGTTTTGGGTCAGCCTCTTTGCTGCACTAATCAGAGGCTGAAAGGGGGAAAATGTAGCTGAAGGAAATACCAATTGTTTAATTACTAATAGATTGCAAATGCTGTGTGCCATTAATACTGAATGATTATAATGAAAAATAAACTTTGTTCTCACATTTTACAGTAGCCTGCATTCAAAGTGAAAGAGGAAGCTATGTAGACATGCTTATCTAAAATAGCCTGCATTCAAAGTAAAAGCGGAAGCAATGTAGACATGTTCATCTAAATTGTCAGTTGAAGTGCTTCACTGTTAGATGGGAAAACAGATATATTCTAGCTAAAATGAGCTTAGCTTACCTGACACCAACACCATGTGATGTGTCTATATGCTGTATGTATAAAATGAGGAACTGTGAATGAATCGGGAGCTCAGTTCTTTGTGGCACTAGTCATGCTGAGCTCTGCCGGCAATAAACATCATTCCTTCCTGAAGATTCTGTCTAGTCTCAATTCTTGGGAACACTGAACCCTGCTACACCAATGCTACAAAAAGAAACTTTTCAGCAACTTGAGGAAGCCAAGCAAGAAGTGAGAAGGAAAACAAAAGGGAAAAGGTGGGAAACTGTCTCCAGAGCTAAGAAAAAACCCACTTCATAGAGCAAACTGTATCCCAGCAACAACAAGAGAAGAGGCAGAGTGGAAAACATTAAAATCTTCACAGCTATTCTGCTGTGTCTGGAAAGAAATGGGCAGAAAGTCAGCTTCATGGCTGCAATAAAAGGGAGGAAAGTAGGGAAATTCTGCTGTAGCAACGCGCAGAGCATACTTGCTGCAGAGGAACAAGTGCAGGGAAAAATACCTCTGCACTAGAACCTACAACTATATAGCCAAGCTTTTAAGGTTTCCTCGAAATCTGAAAATCCTTTAAAGAGTTATGATGACCTCATCCAATCCTTAAGGCCACTTTTGGTAGGTGCTCGAGAGGGAAAACTGGTCAAGACCAATTTGTCATCTAAACCTGGGTTTGATCAGAGCTGTATTTGTGCTAAAAATGCTTTAATCTATGCCTATAAGTTAGCACTGAGAGCTGATGAAAAGACCAGACAAGATGCATATCGTTCTCTTTCATTTTTTAAAAAGAAGTATAAATCACTGGTTGCCCGCTGTAAGAAAGAACATACCAGAAAACTGTGGGCCAATATAATTGAAGCAGCTACGAGCAAAAACTCAGTGGTGTTCTGGAAACTAGTGTCAAACCGCGCCTCCACAGCCGCCTCCCCCTTGGCTTCCTCTATCCCCCCAGATAAATGGACTTCTTTTTTCCAAAAAATGTATGATGATCCTATTCAACCCCCTCCTGCCCTAACAATAGAAAATCTGGCCAAATGCCCCCTAGTTCATGCCGAAGAGGTAAAAGCTTATATTAGCCAGTTAAAGAATGCAAAAGCCCCTGGGCTTGATGGAATATCTCCAGAATTACGAAAAACAAATAAGGACTGGTGGGAAACTTTCCTAGCCTCCCCATTTACTTATATTGATGAAACCGGCTACATCCCCAATGATTGGGGAATGGCTATAGTAGTCCCCTTCCATAAGAAGGGAAAGAAGGAGGATCCATCCAATTATAGACCAATCAGCTTACTAAGCATTGTAAGCAAGTTGTCTACAAAACATCTGCTGAAGAAATCTTTAGACTGGCTAGAACAGGAGGCAATAATTGCTGATGAGCAAGCTGGTTTTAGAGCTGGCAGGTCAACAATAGATCACTGCCTAGTAATGCAACACCTTGTAGAGAAATACGCTACAGAAAACCAAGCATCACTTTACCGGGCATTTGTTGATTTAAAAGCAGCTTTTGACACAGTCTCTAGAAATAGACTTTGGAGGAAACTGCAGGCCTCCTCTATTGATAGGCGACTGCTGTCCCTTTTGGGGGCTATGCACAAGCAAACTGCCCTGAGTAAGGTGCAGCCGAATTGGGCATTTGACTGACTCCATTCAAACTTACAGGCAGGTGTGCCTTCTAGCCCCCTTTCTGTTTATCTTCTACATCAACAATTTGGTAAACCTTTTGAATGCCCCTGGATTGCATCCTCCCAAATTAGCAAATAGGCACATTCACGTACTGCTCTATGCAGATGATGCTGTATTACTTTCTAGGACCCCCATAGGGCTGAAACGAGCCCTAAAAAAATTCTCCCAATTCTGTGATACTGAAGACCTTCTAACTAATTACCAAAAAACTAAGATCCTGGCTTTCGGTAAAAATCCAAAGACCAGACGATGGGAGCTTCAGGGGCATCAGTTAGAACAACTTACCAGCTTCAAATATTTGGGTGTAGTTTTGCAAGCCTCAGGTACCAAAACAACACATAGCAGCTTTATTGCTGATGTGGGAGAAAAAACAGCACACGGTATACTGAAATTCTATCGATCACAAGGGGGGCAGTATGTACCAGCTGCGCTCAGATTGTTTAAAGCCAAACCATTGGCCCAATTAGTATACGGATCATGGGGCTGCCATCCTCCTCTTTCTCTCAACTTGAGAGAGTGCACTCCAAATTCCTTAGAGCTCTATTACAAGAGCCCAAATGCATGCCTAACTCATGGGTTAGACTGGAAACAGGAATGTTAAGGGTAGAGGCCAGAATCACCATCCTTTCAATTTTCAAATGGCTGTCAGGGTGTCTAAACCCGCAACGTCTGCTCCCTCTGTTATTCCAAGACAAATTTCAATCTAATTGGCAAAAGGCGACTCTGAAATCCCTGGGAAAATTGGGTCTTTCCCCTCAAAGTTTGCTAGTCATGGGGTTAGACCGAGAAAAATCACTCATTAAGCAGAGAGTGACAGACATTGAAAGACAAACATTTTCTTAGAGCACCAGGTTTTATTTCTTCAGATACTACTAAATATATTGCCGCTCCTGCAGCCTATTTTTACTTTCTTGAATCCAGTAACTCCAGAAGGGCATTTGCTTTAGCTAGAAGTTCAACTCTACCCTCTGCCGTTCTGGAAGGAAAGTTTAAAGCTGTCCATTACTCTCTTAGGCTTTGCTCCTATCCCCTAAGAGAAACTGACTCAATGAAGCACATCTTCTTCAACTGCCCAAGTCATAGTAAAATTAGAGCGGAAACCATTAGCCTATTAGTAGAAAGATTCCCTGGAAGTTCAAATAAAATTAAACTTGATTATCTTTTGTCTGATCAGAATCACCAGACACCATGTCAAGTAGCAAGATTCTGTGCCCAGGTCTACAAGCAACGTAAATCACATAAGGCAGCTTAAACAACTAATTTATGATAATCTTATTTTTTTACTCTTATATTTATTCATCGTTCTTCCCCAGTATCCAGTCTCAACAGCTTTTAAACTGATTTGCAAATGGTTTTATATGTACTGGTTGCAGACTGTAATAATAAACTTGACTTGACTACCTCTGCACTAAGAACAGCAGAAATACCTGAACCTACTTCGTGGGGTGAAATATCCTAGTTACCACCAGAAGAAGCTGAGAAATGGAGAAAAGCGGAGGGTGTGGTGTCGGTGTTGAAGAGAATGATAGCACTTTGAAAGAGCTCCATCTCTCCCATGCCGGAAATTTAAAATTTATGTTGAAAGGGTAAAGTAAAAGTATTTACCCTTCCAACGTAAAAATACACTAAGAGATCCGAAAGGCAGATTCATATCTATTAAAGGCACTATAGAAAACCAAACTTACACATTTAGCTCAATTTATGCCCCAAAACAAGACAGCCTAATGAAATTCTAAAACAAAGTTCATTAGAATACACATGTATCACTTAGTATAATTTGCTCTAAACCATATTTTCATGACAAACCCAAAGAAACAGCAGCAACATAATCTAAGAGTATAATGGAGAGCAACCAGTAGAAACAGAAGGATTAAAAATATCGTGCTCACTAGGTTGGAGGCAAGTTCTGACGACAACAGGGCCAACAACAAAGATTCTCAGGTCAAACTCCATGGTCAAGTAACAGATTCCAAAATCAAAGACTGTGACCCACCAAGGCTCAGGCAGCCAGAGCCTAAGAGCTCACCAACAGCTAAGTCCAGAATGCCACAATTCTGACTAGCTAATCCCATGCTAGCTGCAGCCTTATAAAGGGAGTTTCTCCTACAGGTGAGGCTGGGTTCATTAAGCTTCTTTCTCCAAGCTGGCTCATCTCTGCTACTCAGGAGGAGTAGATCCTGTACTGGCTCTCCTGACATTTCCTCAGCAGGGGGAAGGCCGTGGGCTGCCAGGCATGCGCTCCTGTGCTTGGCCCATGACTCTGCCCTTACCCTCAGCCTTCGCTGCTCCTGGGGTTCTTTGGGAGACAGTGGCAGTTCTGGCAGCAGGCAGTTCCATGCTAAGGCCGCCTGGCTTGATGACTCTGTGGTTGTCAACCCTCCTGGAGATCCCCACAAATTACAACTGATCTCCAAATGCCACAACTTGGTCTTGACCAGTTTTCCCTCTCGAGCACCTACCAAAAGTGGCCTTAAGGATTGGATGAGGTCATCATAACTTTTTAAAGGGTTTTCAGGTTTTGAGGAAACCTTAAAAGCTTGGCTATATAGTTGTAGGTTCTAGTGCAGAGGTATTTTTCCCTGCACTTGTTCCTCTGCAGCAAGTATGCTCTGCGCATTGCTACAGCAGAATTTCCTTACTTTCTTCCCTTTTATTGCAGCCATGAAGCTGACTTTCTGCCCATTTCTTTCCAGACACAGCAGAATAGCTGTGAAGATTATAGTGTTTTCCACTCTGCCGCTTCTCTTGGTGTTGCTGGGATACAGTTTGCTCTAAGAAGTGGGTTTTTTTCTTAGCTCTGGAGGCAGTTTCCCACCTTTTCCCTTTTGTTTTCCTTCTCACTTCTTGCTTGGCTTCCTCAAGTTGCTGAAAAGTTTCTTTTTGTAGCATTGGAAGCTATTTCCCCACCTTTTTCCTGGCTGGCACAACAGAGTGTCTTCTACTCCCACCCCCTTCTCATGTTTGCTGTGAGACAATGAGAGAGAGAATTGTGTTGTACTTGAAAAGGAGATACTTTTGTCTGCAGACACTTAATTTGTTTACTTTCTTCTTTTTAGCTGGCTCTCTGGAGAGCTAAAAAGGAGTAGTTTCACTAAGGATTGTTCCTCTCAAGCTGACTGAGACTTCTGAGATAACTTTGAGTAATTGAGAGGACGGTAGCAGAACAGCTGCAGGTATACCTGGGTGATGCCTCTATCCTGGATCCATTCCAGTCCAGCTTCAGGCCTGGCCATAGTACAGAGATGGCTCTGGTTGCCCTCACAGATGATCTGCGGCGACACCTGGACCAGAGTGGGTCGGCACTGCTGATACTTTTAGATCTTACAGCAGCATTTGACATGGTCAATCATAATCTTCTGACCCATTGCCTTGCCGATGTGGGGATTCGTGGAACAGCCTTGCAATGGCTGAACTCCTTCCTTCACAATCTAGGACAGAGGGTGGCACTCAGGGAACAGATGTCTGCTTACCATTCTTTGGTATGTGGCATCCCTCAGGGGGCGATTCTTTCCCCGATGCTATTTAACATCTATATGTGCCCCCTTGCCCCGTTAGCCCACAGCTTTGGGCTAGGTTGTCACTGGTATGTGGATGACACTCAGCTCTATCTGCTGATGGATGGTGTTATGACCTTTACTTTCTTTAGGGTAGATTTTTCTTTTAATCTAACCCTTAACCCTCTGGGTAGTCTGCTGCCACCCGGAATATTTTATTCCAAGATATTTTATTTAAATTTTCCCTTTGGTAACGTTCCTAAGCGTCAGGCTCCTTCGTGGTTCTATGTGGCCCTGAAGATAGGAATGGGATATAGCAATGACAGCTACACTGGGATATAGCAAAACAAAAATAAGTTTTTATTTATTCGAGAAGCGTATTGGTTTCATAAACGTAGTTCTCGGTTCTTAAAGTTACTTCATTTACTCTCATTCACACAGCTGGCCTCTCTTTCCCTGACTGAGTGTCCTTTCACAAACATGCTCAGTTCAGGTTCCACACAGGTTATATTTCTCTCATAAACACTTCAACATATTCAGGCAGCACACAGCTAGTCTGCTTCCTTCTGACTAAAAATTTTCTCTCTACTCTCAGTCTCAAACTGCATTCACTCCACCCACCCTCTCAGTCCTCAACCAATCATATTGTCAGAAACTGTTTTAACCTAAGTAACGCCATATTTAATCGTATAGTGTTTAGACTTCTTTCCCTCCAGGCAACACCAGCAAGGAGCCGATTCCATGGGAAAGGATCCTGTCTTATCTGCTGTTTCGACCTTGGCCAGCTCAGCGCACCACTGAGAAGTTTTGCTGTATGAACTTGGGGGGGGGGGGAGGCTGGGCTCCGGGAGTGTGAAATGTAACAACCTTTGCTCTATGATTCATTCCTAGCAATGCTTTGCTCAGCCAGGATCTCTAATCCTGGAATATGCACATCTGGGCTTGAATGCTGTCTTTCACAATAAACCTTTTGAAATCAAAAGACCTCGTCTTCTTGCAGAAGGGAGTGAAACAGACTATCAAGGATGGAATGCCATAGCCTGACTCATATCACTCACTCATCCATCTCCTTCACCCCCCACTCTTCACCTATCTCACCAAGCATTTAAAGATACATGCACACATTTACTTGGAATCATTACAGATGGCCAGTCTGATCTTGCTTTGGATTCCTTGGTCAAGGGTCTTGAGGCTGTGACGGTATGGTTACATCAGAGTCACCTGAAATTGAATCCCCTGAAGACAGAGGTTCTGTGTCTGGATCATGGGGCAATCGAGCTGGGAACCGGCTCCCAGCTGTTGATGGGGTACAATTGAAACATAAGAACATAAGAACATAAGCAAAGCCATGTTGGATCAGGCCAGTGGCCCATCCAGTCCAACATTCTGTCACACACAGTGGCTAGAAATCCAGTGCCATCTAAAGGACTGTCAGTGAGGCCAGGACACCAGAAGCCCTCCCACTGCCTTCCTTCCAGCACCAAGACAACAGAGCACCACCTCCCCACAAAGAGAATACCATCTATCTCCTGTGGCTAATAGCCACTGATGGACCTCTGCTCCATACATTCGTCCAGTCCCCTCTTGAAGCTGGCAATGCTTGTAGCTGCCACCACCTCCTGTGGCAACGAATTCCATGTGTTTATCACCCTTTGTGTAAAGTAGTATTTTCTTCTATCTGTTCTAACCCGACTGCTCAATAATTTCATAGAGTGCCCACGAGTTCTTGTATTGTGAGAAAGGGAGAAAAACACATCTTTCTCGACCTTCTCTAACCCGTGCATTATCTTGTAAACCTCTATCATGTCTCCCCTCAGTCGTCTTTTCTCCAGGCTAAAGAGCCCCAAGCGCCTCAATCTTTCCTCATAGGGAAAGTGTTCCAACCCTTTAATCATTTTAGTTGCCCTTCTCTGTACTTTTTCCAGTGCTATGATATCTTTTTTAAGGTGTGGCGACCAGAACTGTACACAGTACTCCAAATGAGGCCTCACCATCGATTTATACAGAGGCATTATGATACCAGCTGATTTGTTTTCAATCCCTTTCCTAATAACCCCTAGCATAGCATTAGCTTTTTTTATGGCAGTCGCACACTGTGCTGACGTTTTTAGTGAGTTATCTATCATGACTCCAAGATCTCTCTCTTGGTCAGTCTCCGCCAGTTCAGACCCCATCAACTTGTATTTATATTTTGGATTTTTGGTTCCAATGTGCATTACTTTGCACTTGGCTACATTGAACCTCATTTGCCACATGGATGCCCACTCTTCTAGCCTCGACAGATCCCTTTGGAGTGCCTCACAATCCTCTCTGGCTTTCACCACCCTGAACAATTTCGTGTCATCTGCAAATTTAGCCACTTCACTGCTTAATCCCAATTCCAAATCATTAATAAACAAGTTAAAAAGCATTGGACCCAATACCGACCCCTGTGGCACCCCACTGCTCACCACCCTCCACTGTGAGAAGTGCCCGTTTATGCTCACTCTCTGTTTCCTATTAATTAGCCTTCCCTATTAACCTTCCCTGATGGTGAGGAGTCTGGGTGTGACCTTGGATGCTACACTTTCAATGGAGGCCCAGGTCATGACTGTTGCCAGGTCTGCCTTTTTTCATCTTCGACAGGGCAGGCAACTGGCGCCCTATCTTTCACCACAGGACCTGGCCACAGTAATCCATGCAACGGTCACCTCCAGGCTAGACTACTGCAACTCACTCTATCCTGGACTGCCCTTGGGTCTGACCCGGAAGTTACAGCTGATCCAGAATGCAGCGGCACGCATCCTTACCGGAACGCCCATCCAAGCACCCATTCATCATTTGCTGTGCCAGCTGCACTGGCTTCCAGTGGAGTTCCAGATCCGGTTCAAGGTGTTAACCTTGGTATTTAAAGCCCTTCATGGACTGGGACCTCCATACCTGCCGGACCGCCTCTTCCATTACGTCCCCTGCAGGGTGTTGCGCTCTGCAGACAAGCAACTCCTGGTGGTCCCTGGCCCAAAGGACATCCATCTGGCCTCAACCAGGGCGAGGGCTTTTTCTGCCCTGGCCCTGGCCTGGTGGAATGCTCTCCCGATGGAGATCTGGGCCTTGTGGGACCTGTTACAGTTTTGCAGGGCTTGTAAAATGGAGATGTTCTGCTGGGCCTTTGGCTGAGTGCCAGCGAGTGTCCTTCTTCTTCCATCTAAGACCACCATTTCTTCCGGAGCTGCCCTCAGCCATCTGCCATGCCTGTATACGGACTCCCAATATTTGTTTAAATAGCCTGCTCCTGGACCATTTTAATTATTTTTTATAAAAAAATTATTGATTTTATGTTTCTGTGATTTTAATGTATTTTTTAATGTTGTTAGCCACCCTTAGCCCATCTGTGGGGAGGGCAGGGTATACATCAAATAAATAAATAAATAAAAAAGTTACGGTGAGCTTTTGAGCTGCTTGATGTCTGTGGACAGGACCATTTAGGGGGTGCTCAATAGGTTTTCTCAGTTGCATTTTTTTCAAGAAAGTAATCTGTTTAAAACTATGCCCCTCTTGAGGTCTGTGCCCAAGGCAGCTGCCTAGTTGGTCTAATGGTAGCATTGGCCCTGTCTATAGTTATGGCAAACAGAAATGGGGAAAGGGGACAGCCTTGTCTAGTTCCCCTTGCTATATGGATATCTATTGAATGTACATTGTTAGTCCTAACTGTAGCTTTTGGAGAAAGATAAAGAGCATTAATGGCATTTTAGAATTGGTCGCCAAAACCCATTTTTTGAAGTAAAAGTTTTAGATATGGTATTTCCACTTAATCAAATGCCTTCTCTGTATCAAAGGCCAGAAGTAATGCAGGGGCTTTGTATGCTTCACAGAAATTAATTATATTTAAAGTGTTACGTGTATTGTCTGGTCAAGGTGAATGTAGTTGGTTATTTAAATTTAGACAATGTTTTGGCAAATATGCTTTTAAAGATCTTTTGGTCTTGATTCAGGAAGGGTATTGGTTGAGAAGATTTAGTATTTGTAATATGGTTGTCCTTTTTTGGAGTAACTACTATTTCAGCCTCTGACCAAGATAGAGGGATGCTACCTCCTAACATAACAGAGTTGCACGTGGCAGTTAGTGGAGTTGAAAGTAGGTGAATGTATTTTTTTGTAAAAATTTGGCAGGGAATCCATCCCTGTCTGAAGCTTTGTTATTTTTTTCAAGGATTTGATAGTGACTATAACATCTTCTGTTGTGACTGGTTGGTCCAGATATTGTTTATGTTCTTGTGAGGTTTTTTTCCAAATTTCCTGTGATGATAAATAATTTAAAATATGATTAGTGTCAGGATTGTCTGATGTACAAATGGTTTGGTAGTATTCAGCAAATACATCGGCTAATTTTACAGAATTAGTTTGAGTTTTTCCTGGGTGCCTTTAATAGCTTGTATAGAATGTGAGGAGGTTTTTTCCTCTAATTTTCATGCAAGCAAATTTATAGATTGGGTGGCCTTTTTTGTGTTCATCTTCTAGTTTTCTTATTCTAGATATCATTTCATTTCTAATGTTTTCTTTTTGCTCTTCATGACAGGAGGCAACGGAGATTAATTTCTCTCTAAGTACCACTTCCATAGCATCCTACACATGGATTTGAGGAATGCCACATAGTTTGTTTCTATTGTTTAATTTCTAAAGAGACTTCAGAAGAAATTTATTTGTTAAATAAAAGTGATTTATTTAGTTTCCAATTTGTTTGATGTCATTTATTCTCAGTGTACATTCTGTCGAAGCATAGTCTGTCCACAACTTGTCACCAATCCTTGATGTAAGAGTTTGACTAATTAATTTAGGAGATAAGAATATGTCATTTAAATATGTAATTTAGAAGATAAGAATATGTAATCAATCCTTGTGTATCTATTGTGGATAGAAGAGAAGTATGTATAGTCTGTTACCAGTGGGTTTTGAAGATGTCACTAGATCAATAGATAAAACCTAAGAGCCATTAATTGATCTTAGCAGCTTAGTAACTGTATTGTTAATTTTTATTGCTTTGACACGATAGGCAGTAAAATTTAAAAGGTCATTCAGAGAGGAGTGATACAAATGTTTACTGCTGACACATTGATTTATCCATGTTGAACGAAAGCAGAATTGAAAGCCAAGAGAATCAAGCACACTCTGCATGAAGACAGCTCATCAGTTTGTTTTGATCTACAAGCAGCTCTCCACACTGAAAGCAGTGAAAGCAGCTTTCTCAGTAATCATGCTTTGCGGTATTATCCAATACAATTTTTAAAGTTTGTATATGTACACTCACACATTATGCAAGGCATTTATATTTGGTATCACTTTCATATTTATCAAAATAGTTAATTTCACAGGTCAAGGGATGGTGTCATGGAAATATAAATAATAATAATAACCGTGCTTATATACCGCTCTTCTACACATATTAGTGCCTCACCCAGAGCAGTGAACAAGTTAGTGTTATTCTTATCCCCACAATGGAGCTGGGGCTGAGAGGAGTGGCTGACCCAAGGCCACCTACTGAACTCATGTCAGTAGTGGGATTCAAACCAGTAGACTGCTGATTATGGTTTAGAACACATACTTAGTGAAACATATGCATTCTAAATAACACTGTATGAACATCACTGTACTTCTTTTTCTAGTATGGTGTATAACTGGTGCTTCTTTATCTTTGACAGCCAATTAAAAATAGTGAACAGTATCAGATACATGTTCTGTAATTGTTAGCAGAGACCAAGGATGAGCTGGTCATGTAACTTTTCTTGTCACTTTTACTATCCATATCTCTTATCTTACAGCTGGGCATAGTGGTACTTTTGGCTAGGTAAAATGTCACATGATTGGAAATAGTGAAAAAGAATTAAATTATGATTGGTTTGATATTTATCTTTGTTATCATAGGAAAAGATCTTAGATTTCTGCATAAGATAATATATAAAAATGGTAATCCAAATAGCAGATCAGGGTTTTGGCCAAAAGAAATCTCATGAAGGAAAACAAAGGCAGGAAACTTACCCTTGTAATATGTGCTACGGTAACTTGAATGCATTTCATCGTTAATCTGACTGAGTTAGATTTCATTAAGAAATGTTAGGAAACTTAATTCTTGCTGCGTTCATCTGTTCTATTTTTCTATGTTTTATTTAAATAAACATTTATATTTTGATACCTCACGTAATGAAAACGACTAGCATTTGTTAATGAAAGAAGCCATTAAACTCTTAGGAGGAGTCTGTCTCCTGGTTGGGAGAGTGCAACAAAAACATACATCCCGTTTATTTTGTACTGAAAAGCAGTTTCTCTAAAACAGAGAAACATGTTTTCAGTTCTCACTTGAAGGTTTCAAGCTGCTCAGGATTTAAGATAAAACCTTCAACCCATCTCTACCGAGTGTTTAATACTTTTTACTTAATGTTTACAAGTTATGTTTAATATTTATGCCTAATATGATTATAAAAGCAATACTGTTTGAATTGTCTATAAACTTACTTGAGTTGGATTGTTAGTAAAATTACAATTTTATGAAATTTTTACCATTTTCTATCATTACAACTTTGTACCAGAAAAGTTTTGCATGTAGAAGAGGTTGCCAAAAATAAAATTGCCCATGCCCATGCCCATGCCCATGCCCATGCCCATGCCCATGCCCATGCCCATGCCCATGCCCATGCCCATGCCCATGCCCATGCCCATGCCCAGGACGAGGACGAGGACGAGGACGAGGACGAGGACAGCCGGGCCCCCAGGGGTCGCGGCTGCGCCGCTCCCCCGATGTCCCCCACCCCACCTCCGCCATCAGTTATCAAACTCAGTTCAAAGTCTTGACTGTGAGATGGCCTTGGCCTGGCATATCGGTAGGACAACCTCTTCCTCTATGTTCCACCACAGCAGCTTTGCTCACCTGATCAGGGCTGTCTTCAGATACCGTCGAGGAGGGAGGGAGAAAGCTGCCATTTGTCTACTGAATGTCAAGCCTTTGTCCTTCACATATGTGAGAAGCTGTTCTCTTCCACATATGTGACAGGGGGAGGTAACCCCCCCCACCAATCCTTGCCTTTTGAGTGCTGACATCTACAATGGATGCCCTGGCTCCATTTTTTGGGGTTCACCAACCCACACTTTACAAACCAGTGGGTGAAGAAGACATCATTTGTGCATGTTATCTACCTACCTCTTTGTGGCTGCATGGCAGACAGATGTTTGGGATATAAACTTCCCTGTGTCCCAAATACCTGGTTCCAGGTCACAGCGTTAGCAAATATGAATGCTGTGCTGTCACAGGATGGCATTGTCAACGGTATCAAAAGGCACTAAGAAGTACAGGAAAACAAACAAGGATGCAGTTTCCAAATAAGAGGATCAGTGTAGGGCATTCATCAGGGCAACAAATGATCTTAGTCTGCCATGATGAGGGCAACAATCAGACTGAAATGGATCATCTTTATCACGTGGCAACGGGGGTGGACAGGGTTGCCAAAGAAGCCATGGAAAATGGTTCTTCACCATTGGTCCCATCCCTCTTCCATCAACACTGCCTCATCTGGAGGAGATCCAACAGATAATGGGCTAATATGCAAGTACAAGCCAGCAGCAGGAGGCAGCACCACAGTGAAGCCAAGGACTATTGCTGCCTGTCTCCCTCGGCTCGTCTTTGCCTCACTTGCCTCATCATTGGTCATCTGTGGCTGGTGTCTCTGATCAAGAGGGATCACTGATGGGGCAACTGAGGCAAAGGCAAGCCAAGTGAGGAGGATAGGCAGCATCTGCAGCACCAGGCTTTTCATTCTAGAGTATGATATTTGCTGCTTCACCATCCTCAGCCTCCCCAGTCTTACAGTTGCTGACTCCTGCTTGTGCCAGAAGATTTAGGGGTAATATCAGAGGATGGTGTGGTTTAGGAAGGAAAGGAACCTCGGTGGCATATAATGTCATAGAGTCCTCCCTCCAAAGCAGCTATTCCAGGGGAGTTGATCTCTCTTATCTGGAGATCAGCTGTAATTCCAGGAGAACTCCAGGCTCTATCTGGAGGTTGCAACCTTACCCAGTCTCCTTCTCTTCAAATCAGCTCTGCTGTTCCCTCCTGTATGCTTGAACCGTCTCTCCAAGCACCTGCTGACACTTTAGTCAAAACCCTCTTCAGATACCAATACTTCATGCAGCTTTCCAACCAAGCTGTCACGAATTTTTGCATCACTGATTTTGTTCACATTAATCCACTGTTCACTGTACAAACATACACACCCTTCGCATCATTTTTGCACTCACCTTCATTTTGACCCTCTAACTGAATTGGTCTATGGGAAGCAATCCTTAAAGTGGATTCCTTTTTTTGGTTTATTATATATATTAATCGGACATCTCTTAATTTTTTTTCAAATAAATAAACAAATAAATAACTGAAAAAATAGGACATATTTTTTGATTGTTACTTGGAGCATCCAGCCAGGTAACTCCTCTTCACCTGAGGCTAAGTCCCAGGCTACCAACAGATAATTGTTGGGGTGGAGGGAAGCGAAAAACATGGTCTGGGTGTGCTTTCAGTCCCGAGTCTGCAGAAAACTGCAGTCTGTTTTGTGCTGTTCCGTGAGCATATTGGCATAGAAAGGGTTAATTGAAGGGTGCCAGTCCAGAGTTTTCATTTCTAAAATATTGTTCTGGAGTATCTCTAACACATCCCACTGTTTTTTGTGGCACTGGCATTTCTTTAGTGCCCGTTCCGGGCTGTTTTGTGCTGTTCCGGGAGCTTTTTGGCATGGAACGGGTTAATAAAAGCGGGGCAGTCCAGAGTTTTCATTTCTCATAGAATCATAGAATTATAGAATCATAGAGTTGGAAGGGGCCATACAGACCATCTAGTCCAACCCTCTGCCCAGTGCAGGATCAGCCTAAAGCATCTCTGACAAGTATTCATCCAGCCTCTTCTTGAAAAGTGCCAGTGAGGGGGAGCTCACCACCTTCCTAGGCAGCTGATTCCACTTTTGAACTACTCTGACAGTGAAAATTTTTTTCCTAATATCCAGTCGGTACCTTTGTAGTTTTAGCCCATTGCTTCGCGTCCTACCCTCTGCTGCCAACTGGAACAGCTCCCTGCCCTCCTCCAAATGACAGCCTTTCAAATATTTAAAGAGAGCAATCATGTCCCCCCTCAACCTCCTTTTCTCCAAACTAAACATTCCCAAGGCCCTCAGCCTTTCCTCGTAGGGCTCAGTCTCCAGACCCCTGATCATCCTCGTCGCTCTCCTCTGCACCCCCTCGATTTTGTCCACATCCTTTTTGAAGTGAGGCCTCCAGAAGTGCACACAGTACTCCAGGTGTGGCCTGACCAAGGCAGTATAGAGAGGGGCTATGACCTCCTGCGATTTCGATGCGATGGCCCCTTTGATACAACCCAGGATTGAATTAGCCTTTTTTGCCACCGCATCACACTGACTGCTCATATTCAGTTTACAGTCCACTCTTACCCCAAGATCCCTTTCACATATACTACTGCCCAGAAGTGTATCCCCCATCCAGTATTTGTGCTTCTCATTTTTGTGGCCCAGATGTAATACTGTGCACTTGTCTTTGTTGAATTGCATCCTATTCACAGCTGCCCACTTCTCCAGAGTATTCAGGTCTTGTTGAATTTTAATTCTATCTTCTTGGATGTTTGCTACCCCTCCCACTTTGGTGTCATCAGCAAATTTAATGAGCAGCCCTTCCACTCTTTCATCCAGATCATTGATAAAAATATTGAAAAGTACCGGGCCCAAAACCGAGCCCTGCGGCACCCCACTGGACACCTCCCTCCAATCTGATGAAAAGCCGTTGACCACCACTCTTTGAGTGCGGTCCTCCAACCAGTTCCCTATCCACCGAACTGTCCTATAGTCTACTCCACAGTCTTCCAGTTTGCCCATCAGAATGTCATGGGGGACCTTATCAAAAGCTTTACTGAAATCCAGATAAATCACGTCAACAGAGTTCCCCCGATCCAGCAAGCTGGTCACTCGATCAAAGAAGGAAACCAGGTTGGTCTGGCAGGATCTGTTAGGAACAAAACCATGCTGACTTCCCCGGATCACTGAGCGGTCCTTCAGATGCTTACAGATTGATCCCTTTAAAATCTGTTCTAGTATCTTCCCAGCAACAGAAGTCAGACTGACTGGCCTGTAGTTTCCTGGGTCATCCTTCCTCCCTTTCTTAAAGATTGGGATAACATTCGCTCTTCTCCAATCTTGTGGCACATACCCAGTCCTCCAGGAGGCCTTGAAGATGATGGACAGGCCTTGAAGATGATGTTCTGGAGTGTCTCTAACACATGCCACTGTTTTTTGTGGCACTGGCGTTTCTTTAGTGCCCGTACCGGGCTGTTTTGTGCTGTTCCGGGAGCTTTTTGGCATGGAACGGGTTAATAAAAGCGGGCCAGTCCAGAGTTTTCATTTCTAAAATATTGTTCTGGAGTGTCTCTAACACATCCCCCTCTTTTTTGTGGCACTGGCCTTTCTTTAGTGCCCGTTCCGGGCTGTTTAGAGCTGTTCCGGGCTTTTTGGCATGGAACGGGTTAATTGAAGGGTGCCAGTCCAGAGTTTTCATTTCTAAAATATTGTTCTGGAATGGCTCTAACACATCCCCCTCTTTTTTGTGGCACTGGCCTTTCTTTAGTGCCCGTTCCGGGCTGTCTTGTGCTGTTCCGGGACCTTTTTGGCATGGAACGGGTTAATAAAAGCGGGGCAGTCCAGAGTTTTTATTTCTAAAATATTGTTCTGGAGTGTCTCTAACACACATCCCACTGTTTTTTGTGGCACTGGCATTTCTTTAGTGCCCGTTCCGGGCTGTTTTGTGCTGTTCCGGGAGCTTTTTGACATGGAATGGGTTAATTAAAGGGTGCCAGTCCAGAGTTTTCATTTCTAAAATATTGCTCTGGAGTGTCTCTAACACATCCCCCTCTTTTTTGTGGCACTGGCATTTCTTTTGTGCCCCTTCCAGCCTGTTCCGTCTCGTTCCGGCTTTTACCCTGTCCCGCCCACTTCGAAGCTCTTGCTGCCTGCGCTGCCCCAGGCCGAGAACGTGCGTCGCTCCAAATCCACACGCAGATTCTCCCCGTGTTGAACTCTGAGCGGGCACCGCGTGACTGCGAAGGGGGCGCAGCACAGGGCGGAAGAGGAAATGCCTGCTCCACCTGCCCTGCCCTTTCTAGAGCCTGTTGGTTTTTTCCCCCCACAACGGGCTTTGTTGCTAGTCCTACTTTATAATTCCCTTAGCGGGTTTCCGATGCACCAGTAAGTGCACCAGGCAGGCCATTTCTGGAGGGTGCCGCTCGATGCCGCAGGTTTCGCAGCCTTTTCGGAGGGCGGTGGCACTCTCAGCCCTTCCCACGGTGGCGCAGGAAGGGCAGCAAGGGCGGCGTGTCAGAAAGGCTCAGGGAAGCCGTGGCAGGAGAGAAGCCTGCTGCCCTCTGACCCCTGCCAGAACCGCGCAGCGCTGCTTTCGGCAGGGACAGGACGAGGGCAAAGCACCCGCTGCCATGTCAGCCCTGCCGGAGCCGGGCACGTCACTCTGCAAAGACCCGGGGCCTTGCATGGCAGCGGTGCTCCTCTTGCGGCGTCTCGACCCGGGTTCGAGGAGAGCAGTGCACATGGTTCCTGGTGCCTCGCAGGACAGCAGTTCTCCACTCTCCTTGGGCCCGGGGAAAGGCGGCGTGAGCGGAGTGCCACCGCCCTGCAAGGCCTCTGGAACCACGGCACTCCGCTCTCCGATCCAAACCCCCATTGCCTCCCTCCCTGCCTTTCCTTTCCACACCCCACCTGCCTCTGACCCCTCCCCAAAACCCCATTGCCTCCCTACCTGCCTTTACCCTCCACACCTCACCTGGCTCTCAGCCCTCCCCAAAACCCCATTGCCTACCTACCTGCCTTTCCCCTCCACACCCCACCTGGCTCTCAGCCCTCCCCAAAACCCCATTGCCTCCCTAACTGCCATTACTCTCCCCACCCCCACCTGCCTCTGACCCCTTCCCAAACACCCATTGCCTCCCTCCATGCATTTCCTTTCCACACCCCACCTGCCTCTGACCCCTTCCCAAACACCCATTGCCTCCCTACCTGCCTTTCCTCTCCACACCCCAACTGACTCTCAGACCTCCCCAAACCTCCATTGCCTCCGTACCTGCCATCCCTCCCCAGACTCCTCCTGCTTCTCACCTCTCCCCAGACCCACCTTGCCCCCCACCTGCCAGCCGTTTCTAACCACAACTTCCCACCAGCCCTCTGCAGCCCCAGGTTTCTAGAGCCCATTGTATTTATTTGCACAACGGGCTCTGTTTCTAGTATAAAATAACAAAACTTCACCCCCTACCCACCACCCATTGAAAAGGCAATATAATGTTGATAACAAAAACTATTGAACTCAAATTAATAAGAAAGCAATTTTCATACCAAATGTTAAATCAAAAAACATGATATATGTACAGCCTCTGAGAGACCCTGTGGAAAGTGAACTCATTTGGGCCTGTTGAACAAAAGTGCAAAATCAAGGGCCTGTCTTTATTGGAGGCAAGAGAAAATGCCCCCCCACCCAAACCTCAATACTGCTGGGTAGCACAAACTGCTAGTGACATATTACACTGGTTTTTTTTAAAAGTTTGGATTGTTTCCCCCCTTCCCCACTTATACGGCTTGCAAGGAAATGGGGAAAAAAACAATTTCTTGACTATGGAATGCTTTCCATTTTGTTGCTCAGTTGTTTCTTACTGGAATTAGTTCCTTTATGAGGAGTAGGGGCTGAATGAGTTAACTTTTTTGTGCAGATTTTGATAGGTCAGTGGAGGTAACGTTGAGTTTATACAGTAAAGCTTGTCCTGATACGATAGAGTACCATACGGCAAATATTTTCAAGTTTAAAGAAATAGCATTAGCAAGGAGCCAAGACATAATTTATCGCACCCACGGGCCGTCATTCCAGTCAGGGGCCTGTTATTCCAGTCCCAGAGCCCTTCTGGCACACCCAGGGTCCGTCATTCCAGCATAGAGCCTGTCATTCCAGTACCAGAGCCCTTCTGTCACACCCAGGGCCCGTCATTCCAGTCAGGGGCCTATCATTCCAGTCCCAGAGCCCTTCTGGCCCACCCAGGGGCCGTCATTCCAGTCAGGGGCCTGTCATTCCAGTCCCCGAGTCCTTCTGGCACACCCAGGGGCCGTCATTCCAGGCAGGGGCCTGTCATTCCAGTCCCCGAGCCCTTCTGGCACACCCAGGGCCCGTCATTCCAGGCAGGGGCCTATCATTCCAGTCCCCGACCCCTTCTGGCACACCCAGGGGCCGTCATTCCAGGCAGGGGCCTGTCATTCCAGTCCCCGAGCCCTTCTGGCACACCCAGGGGCCGTCATTCAAGCATGGGGCCTGTCATTCCAGTCCGAGAGCCCTTCTGGCACACCCAGGCGCCGTCATTCCAGTCAGGGGCCTGTCATTCCAGTCCCCGAGCCCTTCTGGCACACCGAGGGCCCGTCATTCCAGTCAGGGGCCTGTCATTCCAGTCCCAGAGCCCTTCTGGCACAACCAGGGGCCATCATTCCTGTCATGGGCCTGTCATTCCAGTCCCCGAGCCCTTCTCTCACACCCAGAGCCCTTCATTCCAGTCAGGGGCCTGTCATTCCAGTCCCAGAGCCCTTCTGGCACACCCAGGGGCCATCATTCCAGCATGGGGCCTGTCAATCCAGTCCCCGAGCCCTTCTGGCACACCCAGGTGTCGTCATTCCAGTCTGGGGCCTGTCATTCCAGTCCCAGAGCCCTTCTGGCACACCGAGGGCCCGTCATTCTATTCAGGGGCCTGTCATTCCAGTCCCCGAGCCCTTCTGGCACACCCAGGGCCCGTCATTCCAGTCAGGGGCCTGTCATTCCAGTCCCTGAGCCCTTCTGGCACAACCAGGGAACGTAATTCCAGTCAGGGGCCTGTCAATCCAGTCCCCGAGTCCTTCTGGCACACCCAGGGGCCGTCATTCCAGTCAGAGGCCTGTCATTCCAGTCCCCGAGCCCTTCTGTCACACCCAGGGGCCATCATTCCAGCCAGGGGCCTGTCATTCCAGTCTCAGCACCCTTCTGGCACACCGAGGGGACTTTATTCCAGTCAGGGGCCTGTCATTCCAGTCCCCGAGCCCTTCTGGCACATCCAGGGCCTGTCATTCCAGTCAGGGGCCTGTCATTCCAGTTCTCGAGCCCTTCTGGCACACCCAGGGGCCTTTATTCCAGTCAGGGGCCTGTCATTCCAGTCCCAGAGCCCTTCTGGCACACCCAGAGGCCGTCATTCCACCATGGGGCCTGTCAATCCAGTCCCCAAGCCCTTCTGTCACACCCAGGGACCATCATTCCAGACAGGGACCTGTCATTCCAGTCCCAGAGCCCTTCTGGCACTCCCAGAGGACGTCATTCCAGCATGGGGCCTGTCATTCCAGTCCCCAAGCCCTTCTGTCACACCCAGGGGCCGTCATTCCAGTAAGGGGCGTGTCATTCCAGTCCTTGAGCCCTTCTGTCACACCCAGGGCCCGTCATTCCAGTCAGGGGCCTGTCATTCCAGTCCCAGAGCCCTTCCGGCACCCCCAGAGGCCATCATTCCAGCATGGGGCCTGTTATTCCAGTCCCCAAGCCCTTCTGTCACACCCAGGGCCCGTCATTCCAGCATAGAGCCTGTCATTCCAGTCCCAGAGCCCATCTGTCACACCCAGGGGTCGTCATTCCAGTCAGGGGCCTGTCATTCCAGTCCCAGAGCTCTTCCGGCACCCCCAGAGGCCGTCATTCCAGCATGGGGCCTGTCATTCCTGTCCCAGAGCCCTTCTGTCACACCTAGGGTCCGTCATTCCAGCATAGAGCCTGTCATTCCAGTCCCAGAGCCCATCTTTCACACCCAGGGGTCGTCATTCCAGTCAGGGGCCTGTCATTCCAGTCCCAGAGCCCTTCTGGCCCACCCAGGGGCCGTCATTCCAGTCAGGGGCCTGTCATTCCAGTCCCCGAGTCCTTCTGGCACACCCAGGGGCCGTCATTCCAGGCAGGGGCCTGTCATTCCAGTCCCCGAGCCCTTCTGGCACACCCAGGGCCCGTCATTCCAGGCAGGGGCCTATCATTCCAGTCCCCGACCCCTTCTGGCACACCCAGGGGCCGTCATTCCAGGCAGGGGCCTGTCATTCCAGTCCCCGAGCCCTTCTGGCACACCCAGGGGCCGTCATTCAAGCATGGGGCCTGTCATTCCAGTCCGAGAGCCCTTCTGGCACACCCAGGCGCCGTCATTCCAGTCAGGGGCCTGTCATTCCAGTCCCCGAGCCCTTCTGGCACACCGAGGGCCCGTCATTCCAGTCAGGGGCCTGTCATTCCAGTCCCAGAGCCCTTCTGGCACAACCAGGGGCCATCATTCCTGTCATGGGCCTGTCATTCCAGTCCCCGAGCCCTTCTCTCACACCCAGAGCCCTTCATTCCAGTCAGGGGCCTGTCATTCCAGTCCCAGAGCCCTTCTGGCACACCCAGGGGCCATCATTCCAGCATGGGGCCTGTCAATCCAGTCCCCGAGCCCTTCTGGCACACCCAGGTGTCGTCATTCCAGTCTGGCGCCTGTCATTCCAGTCCCAGAGCCCTTCTGGCACACCGAGGGCCCGTCATTCTATTCAGGGGCCTGTCATTCCAGTCCCCGAGCCCTTCTGGCACACCCAGGGCCCGTCATTCCAGTCAGGGGCCTGTCATTCCAGTCCCTGAGCCCTTCTGGCACAACCAGGGAACGTAATTCCAGTCAGGGGCCTGTCAATCCAGTCCCCGAGTCCTTCTGGCACACCCAGGGGCCGTCATTCCAGTCAGAGGCCTGTCATTCCAGTCCCCGAGCCCTTCTGTCACACCCAGGGGCCATCATTCCAGCCAGGGGCCTGTCATTCCAGTCTCAGCACCCTTCTGGCACACCGAGGGGACTTTATTCCAGTCAGGGGCCTGTCATTCCAGTCCCCGAGCCCTTCTGGCACATCCAGGGCCTGTCATTCCAGTCAGGGGCCTGTCATTCCAGTTCTCGAGCCCTTCTGGCACACCCAGGGGCCTTTATTCCAGTCAGGGGCCTGTCATTCCAGTCCCAGAGCCCTTCTGGCACACCCAGAGGCCGTCATTCCACCATGGGGCCTGTCAATCCAGTCCCCAAGCCCTTCTGTCACACCCAGGGACCATCATTCCAGACAGGGACCTGTCATTCCAGTCCCAGAGCCCTTCTGGCACTCCCAGAGGACGTCATTCCAGCATGGGGCCTGTCATTCCAGTCCCCAAGCCCTTCTGTCACACCCAGGGGCCGTCATTCCAGTAAGGGGCGTGTCATTCCAGTCCTTGAGCCCTTCTGTCACACCCAGGGCCCGTCATTCCAGTCAGGGGCCTGTCATTCCAGTCCCAGAGCCCTTCCGGCACCCCCAGAGGCCATCATTCCAGCATGGGGCCTGTTATTCCAGTCCCCAAGCCCTTCTGTCACACCCAGGGCCCGTCATTCCAGCATAGAGCCTGTCATTCCAGTCCCAGAGCCCATCTGTCACACCCAGGGGTCGTCATTCCAGTCAGGGGCCTGTCATTCCAGTCCCAGAGCTCTTCCGGCACCCCCAGAGGCCGTCATTCCAGCATGGGGCCTGTCATTCCTGTCCCAGAGCCCTTCTGTCACACCTAGGGTCCGTCATTCCAGCATAGAGCCTGTCATTCCAGTCTCAGAGTCCATCTGTCACACTCAAGGGTCGTCATTCCAGTCATGGGCCTGTCATTCCAGTCCCAGAGCCCTTCTGGCCCACCCAGGGCCCTTCATTCCAGTCAGGGGCCTGTCATTCCAGTCCCGGAGCCCTTCTGGCACACCCAGGGCCAGTCATTCCTGTCAGGGGCCTGTCAATCCAGTCCCTGAGCCGACTTCCGGTTTGGGATTCATGGAGGTCTAACGCAGCTCCATTTGCGGAGCTGACCGGACTGCCGTTTTAACCGGCCGGAGGGGTGAAAATAACCCGCGGCCGACTGCTCTCAGGCGGGGAGCAGGCAAAGAACGCTCAAGACCCTAGGGTGAGCTAGATCTCGGACGAGGGGGGGCTCTACTCAATGAGTCTCCCCCAATCCTTGAGGTCCCACCTTGCGACGGGTCGGCTATAATCTCTGCGGCAGTTTTGGGGCCAATTCGGCTGGCATAAGACCTACATACCCAAGCTTCGATCGGGGAGGGAAGTTGAGAGGAGAATTCAAGATCGAAACAGCGATTACAACCCGAGAAAGTTGAAGAGAAGGTAAAGATCGCTATCTCTTGAAACAGGACTGATTGACAAAAACAGAGAGGAAAGAAAGTAGATTTTTAAACTGCAACAGACTAGTGAAAAGGAGGTGAAGACTCGGCAGGAGTTGTATTTTAAAAGAGACTAAGTTTAAAGAAGTTATTACAAAAATCGGACTATTGTTTTGAATACCTGTGGTTTTGGAGCTGTGGGAAAAAGACACCATCGCGAGACCTGCTGTGGGAAGACGGGAGACAGGAAGTGCGTAACAACAATAGAGTGGCTGGAGAGAAGCGGCCCTTGCCGAAGGACAGGAAGTAGGGAATCGCCATTTTTGAAAGGGGAAGGGTCGCGGCTTCAGCGGAAGAGGAAGTAGGCCATTTTGGATTACAACAACATAGAGAAACCATAGAGAAAAGATGCCCGACATTTTGGATATTTAAAAATTTAATTTTGGCAAAGATTGGGACATTTGAAAAAAAGGAAAACGTTTAATTATACGCCACGGAGCTAAGGAAGAGAGCAGATTCGTGGGAGCGAGCTAAAGCAAGCCCCACGATGTCGAAAAAAGAGTGGCAATCGGCAATAGAAAATCTGGACAAAAAACTTGTAGACATGATGAAAGAACTTAAGGACACGAAATTGGAGCTTATTAAGGAGGTTAAAGAAGTTACACAGACAGTAAAGTCGGAGCTGTCAGAAGTGAAAAAAGGCGTGGAAACGATTAGTAGTGAATTACAAGGAACGCAGCAGAGAGTCAAAACAGTAGAAGACGCGATGGAGAATTTAATAGACACGCAACAGACAGAGATGAGACTGGTGAAGGGGAGGATGTCAGTTGCAGAGACTAAACACATGGAGAAGCAGCTTCGTTTTCGTGGTCTGCCAGAAGTGGAAGGGAAGTCAGCGCAAGAACAGATGACTGAGGTGTTGGCTGAATACCTGGGGAAGGAGGAGGAGGAAATTGTGGCTATCCTAGATGTGGCGTACCGTGTGAACTCGAGAATTGCAACCCAGAGGAAATTACCAAGGGATGTGATTGTGCAGTTTACAACTAGAAACATGAAAGAGAGGATTGTGACAAAACAATTTCAAGACCCATTGGAGATTGATGGCAAGACGATCATCATAATGAAGGAACTGCCCAGATCAGTGTTATTGGACAGGAAAAAATATAAAGTGCTAATTCAGACTTTGAAGGACATGAATATCAGGTACAGATGGGAGTTACCGGAAGGAGTGTCCTTTGAGTTTGGAGGGGCAAAAAAACGCATCAGATCTGAGCGGGAGATGGAGAGATTTATTAAGGACAATGAAAAAGACTTACCAACAAAATCATGAATATGGAGTGTAAAGTATTATCTTGGAATGTAAATGGACTAAACTCACCGAATAAGAGGAAAAATATTTTTCATTGGCTACTAAAACAAAAATGTGATATTGTTTGTTTGCAGGAGACCCATATCAGAAAACAGGATGTAAAATACTTAAAATCTGGAAAATTGGGCAAAGAATTTGTAGCGGCCTCCAACAAGAAAAAAAGAGGAGTGGTGTTGTACATAAAAGAGGAGCTGCAGCCAAAATTTGTTATGAGAGATGTGGAAGCTAGATTTGTAGCAGTGGAATGCAATTGGAATTTAAAGAGAGTGTTGGTAGTCGGGCTTTATGCACCTAACGGTGCAAAGGAAAGCTTCTTTGAGGATTTAAGGAAGCATTTAGACGATCTTGTATATGACCAGATAATTCTTGCTGGAGACTTCAATGGAGTGACAGATTTGGAACTAGACAAAAAGACTACAACAGCACAAAAGAAAAGAGGACTATTGCCAAAGCTTTTTTTTGAGTTGATTCAACAAGAGACTCTCGAAGACGTATGGAGGAGAGAATATCCTAAAACCAGACAGTTTACTTTTTATTCTGCAAGGCACCTTACATTATCAAGAATTGATATGATCTGGGCCTCAAAAGACTTAGCGTTATGGACTAAGGAGGTAGAAATAATGCCGATGGTAGGCTCAGATCACAACCCAATTATGTGGAAATTTGGAAAAAGGAGAAAAAGGAAAGCCTGGAGAATAAATGAGGACTTGTTACAGGAAAGTGAGAATATGGAAATATTGAGAAGAGAGACAAAGTTTTTCATACAATACAACGTGAATAAAGAAGTACCAACCAGCAAAGTTTGGGACGCGTACAAGGCGGTTGTAAGGGGCATACTAATGGACTTAAATGGCAGAGCAAGGAAAAAGAAAGAGGAGAAAAGACAAGAGATTGAGGAGAAAATAAAAGCCAAAGAAGTACAGTTAAAAAAGAGACCAGGAAAAAAGAAAATATACCAGGAAATCAAAATTCTTCAAGAGCAGCTAACAGCAATGAGTAATAAAGAATTGGAGTGGAACCTTAAAAGACTGAATCAAAAAGCGTTTGAGGGCGCTAATAAACCTGGGAAATATTTGGCATGGCAATTGAAGAAGAAAAGGGAAAAGAAAATAATAAATAAAATTTGTGAAGAAAATAAAACGTACCTGGAGCAGACTACCATTAGTAGAGCCTTTTATAAATTCTATGCTAAGCTGTACAATAAAAAAGAAGTAAACAAAGAATCAATAGCATCATATTTGGAGAAAACCAAACTTCCAGAAATCTCGGAAGCTTGGAGAAATAAATTGAACAGTGAAGTAACTGATGAGGAAATAAGTAAGGCAATACAATCCGCAAATCTAGGAAAGGCGCCAGGGCCAGATGGACTTACGGCTAAATTTTATAAGACAATGGCCAATGAACTGGCACCATTCCTAAAAGAGGTGATGAATGGAGTTTTTAGGGATCAAAGGATTCCAGACACTTGGAGTGAAGCGAATATATCATTGATCCCAAAAGAGGGCCAAGATCTGACTAACGTGAAAAATTACAGACCTATATCATTACTTAACAACGATCATAAAATTTTTGCGAAGATATTGGCGGAGAGACTGAAGGGGTGGCTCTCGGAAGCCATAGAGGAGGAACAAGCAGGCTTTTTGCCAGACAGACAAATAAGAGACAATTTAAGGACAGTGATTAATGCTATTGAATACTATGACAAGCGTTGTGATAAAGAGGTTGGTTTCTTCTTTGTGGACGCTGAAAAAGCGTTTGACAATTTAAACTGGGACTTTATGTTTGCCACTATGGAAAAGCTACAACTGGGAGAAAGATTCATCAGAGCAATTAAAGAAATTTACAGAGATCAGACTGCAGCAATTGTAGTGAATGATGAACTGACCAAGAAATTGATGATTAGTAAAGGAACAAGACAAGGTTGCCCGTTATCTCCATTGTTGTTCATTTTAGTATTGGAGATTCTGATGATACAAATACGACAATATGAGGAAATACGAGGAATAAAAATAAAGGACTATTCATATAAGGTCAGAGCATTTGCAGATGACATAATGTTAATTGTAGAAGATCCATTGGAGAACATGCCAAAAGTGATAGATAAGATCAAGGAGTTTGGAGACTTGGCAGGTTTTTTTATTAACAAAAAGAAGTCAAAGATATTATGCAAAAACATGACTAAGCAGAAACAACAATTGTTAATGGAAACAACGGATTGTGAAGTAACTAGTAAGGTGAAATACTTGGGAGTTGAGCTGACTGCAAAAAATATAGATTTGTTCAAGAATAATTATGAAAAATTATGGACTCAGATAGAGAGAGACTTGATCAAATGGAATAGATTGAACTTGTCATGGTTGGGTAGGATTGCAGCAGTTAAGATGAATGTGCTACCAAGAGTAATGTTTTTGCTACAGACAATACCAATCATCAGAGACTCTAAACAATTTGAAAAATGGCAGAGGAAAATATCAGATTTTGTTTGGGCAGGCAAGAAGCCTCGAGTGAAAGTGAAAGTTTTACAAGATGTAAAAGAAAGAGGCGGAATGCAACTGCCCAACCTGAGACTTTACCATGATGCAATCTGCCTAGTTTGGTTAAAAGAGTGGATGACACTAAAGAATAAGAAACTATTAGCCCTAGAGGGATATAAAAAATTTTTTGGATGGCACGCATACCTATGGCATGACAAAGTAAAGGTCAACTCGATGTTCCTACATCATTTTGTAAGGAGAAGTTTATATACAATCTGGAAGAAGTATAGAACTTACCTACAAGAAGGAACTCCCTTGTGGGTGGTTCCGTATGAGGTGATAGACCCGAGAGCTGTTGATAATGAACAACAATGTTTAACATACAAAGATATAACTAAAATTGAAGTATCTAAACTTAGAATAAAGACGCAAGAGGAACTATCACCTAACTATGATTGGTTCCAGTATAGACAGATTAAAGACTTATACAACTCGGATTCTGCAAAAGGGGGCATACGAACAGAGAACTCGGAACTAGAGCAGACCCTTTTTAAAGAAGATAAGAAAAGAATATCCAAGGTATACCAAGTATTGTTGAAATGGTATACTGAAGATGAGATAGTTAAAACACAGATGGTGAAATGGGCTATAAATTTCAATAAAGAAATAACAATGGAGGCATGGGAATACTTGTGGAAAACTACAATGAAGATAACGACATGTACTAATATTAAAGAGAACATCTACAAAATGATTTATCGTTGGTACATGACACCAAAGAAGATTGCGCTAGGGAACTTGAACACTTCTAATAAATGCTGGAAATTTAGGAAGCATGAGGGCTCCCTCTATCATATGTGGTGGTCGTGTGAGGTAGCTAGGCAGTTCTGGGGGGAAATAATAAGAGAAATGAGTGAAATTTTACAGTTTCAAATAAATAAGAACCCAGAACTCCTGCTGCTAAACTTGGGAATGGAGGGAATTCCAGCCCATCACAGGACGTTGATATTTTATATGACTGCAGCAGCTAGACTTTTGTATGCGCAGAAATGGAAAGTACAAGAAGTGCCAACTATTGAAGATTGGATCTACAAATTGCTGTACATGGCTGAAATGGATAAGATGACAAGAAAACTGAGAGATCTGGACTCAGGGCAGTTTAACACAGACTGGGAGAAGCTGAAACAATATCTGGAGAAGAAATGGGAGGTGGGAGGAAAACTGTGGCAGTTTGAGAACTACTGAAGTATAATAAAAGTATAAAAGAGAGGGGTGACTTTACCGGGGGAGGAAGAGAAATGTGAATTTATAAGCAGTTAGATTAATTGATTGAGATATATATAGATATGTAAAGATTAATTGATAGAATATTGATAGAGAATAATTAATGATAAGGTTTAAACATGAGGATTGAGTAATTAACAATATTTTCTTTCTTTGATAAGATTTATATGCACCAAACTGAATGCATAGAAGAGTTAAATTGATTGATTATGTGATGAGGTATATAGAATTACCATAAAAAGATGAAATGAGTAACATATAGAGAACAAATCAAATTGTTTGATTTAAATGTGGGAAATTTTTATGGTTTATGATATATAGGTTTATGATATATAGAAATATTCAAAACTGGAAAATGGGATAAATTGTTTATCTAAAGACGTACAGTTTGGGTGTATAATAAGTAAAGGAGTTAAAGATGTACTGCTTAATATAATGGAGAATGTATATTTGTTTTAGACAGAGGAATTTAATAGAAGTAAGGGAAAAGGGACAGAGGGTGGGAAAGCTGTTGGAAGTCAACAAAAGGGGGGGAAAGGGAGGGAGTTAGAAATGAAAAATTAGGGGAAAATTGAATGTAATGTAAAAATAATAATGCTCTAACCCAATAAAATTTAAAAAAAAAAAAATCCAGTCCCTGAGCCCTTCTGTCACACCCAGGGGCCGTCATTCCAGCACACAGCCTGTCGTTCCAGTCCCAGAGCCCTTCTGGCACACCCAGAGGTCGTCATTCCAGCATGGGGCCTGTCATTCCAGTCCCAGAGCCCTTCTGGCACACCCAGGGCCCGTCATTGCAGGCAGGGGCCTGTCATTCCAGTCCCCGACCCCTTCTTGCACACCCAGGGGCCGTCATTCCAGGCAGGGGCCTGTCATTCCAGTCCCCGAGCCCTTCTGGCACACCCAGGGGCCGTCATTCCAGCATGGGGCCTGTCAATCCAGTCCCCGAGCCCTTCTGGCACACCCAGGCGCTGTCATTCCAGTCAGGGGCCTGTCATTCCAGTCCCAGAGCCCTTCTGGCACACCGAGGGCCCGTCATTCCTGTCAGAGGCCTGTCATTCCAGTCCCAGAGCCCTTCTGGCACACCCAGAGGCCGTCATTCCACCATGGGGCCTGTCAATCCAGTCCCCAAGCCCTTCTGTCACATCCAGGGACCATCATTCCAGTCAGGGGCCTGTCATTCCAGTCCCAGAGCCCTTCTGGCACCCCCAGAGGCCGTCATTCCAGCATGGGGCCTGTCACTCCAGTCCCCGAGCCCTTCTGGCACACCCAGGGGCCGTCATTCCAGTCAGGGGCCTATCATTCCAGTCCCAGAGCCCTTCTGGCACCCCCAGGGCCCGTCATTCCAGTCAGGGGCCTGTCATTCCAGTCCCCAAGCCCTTCTGGCACACCCAGGGGCCGTCATTCCAGTCAGGGGCCTGTCAATCCAGTCCCCGAGTCCTTCTGGCACACCCACGGGCCGTCATTCCAGCATGGGGCCTGTCATTCCAGTCCCCGAGCCCTTCTTTCACACCCAGGGGCCATCATTCCAGTCAGGGGCCTGTCATTCCAGTCTCAGCGCCCTTCTGGCACACCCAGGGTCCTTTATTCCAGTCAGGGGCCTGTCATTCCAGTCCCCGAGCCCTTCTGGCACACCCAGGGCCCGTCATTCCAGTCAGGGGCCTGTCATTCCAGTCCCCGAGCCCTTCTGTCACACCCAGGGGCCTTTATTCCAGTCAGGGGCCTGTCATTCCAGTCTCAACGCCCTTCTGGCACACCCAGGGTCCTTTATTCCAGTCAGGGGCCTGTCATTCCAGTCCCCGAGCCCTTCTGTCACACCCAGGGCCCGTCATTCCAGTCAGGGGCCTGTCATTCCAGTCCCCGAACCCTTCTGTCACACCCAGGGCCCGTCATTCCAGTCAGGGGCCTGTCATTCCAGTCCCAGAGCACTTCCAGCACCCCCAGAGGCCGTCATTCCAGCATGGGGCCTATTATTCCAGTCCCCGAGCCCTTCTGTCACACCCAGGGCCCGTCATTCCAGCATGGGGCCTGTCATTCCAGTCCCAGAGCCCTTCTGGCACACGCAGGGGCCGTCATTCCAGCATGGGGCCTGTCATTCCAGTCCCCGAGCCCTTCTGGCACACCGAGGGCCTGTCATTCCAGTCAGGGGCCTGTCATTCCAGTCCCAGAGCCCTTCTGGCACACCCAGGGGCCGTCATTCCTGTCATGGGCCTGTCATTCCAGTCCCCGAGCCCTTCTCTCACACCCAGGGCCCTTCATTCCAGTCAGGGGCCCATCATTCCAGTCCCAGAGCCCTTCTGGCACACCCAGGGCCCTTCATTCCAGCATGGGGCTGTCAATCCAGTCCCCAAGCCCTTCTGGCACACCCAGGTGTCGTCATTCCATTCAGGGGCCTGTCATTCCAGTCCCCGAGCCCTTCTGGCACACCCAGGGCCCGTCATTCCAGTCAGGGGCCTGTCATTCCAGTCCCTGAGTCCTTCTGGCACACCCAGGGGCCGTCATTCCAGCATGGGGCCTTTCATTCCAGTCCCCGAGTCCTTCTGTCACACCCAGGGGCCGTCATTCCAGTCAGGGGCCTGTCATTCCAGTCTCAACGCCCTTCTGGCACACCCAGGGGCCTTTATTCCAGTCAGGGGCCTGTCATTCCAGTCCCCGAGCCCTTCTGGCACACCCAGTGCCTGTCATTCCAGTCAGGGGCTTGTCATTCCAGTCCCCGAGCCCTTCTGACAGACCCAGGGGCCTTTATTCCAGTCAGGGGCCTGTCATTCCAGTCAGAGAGCCCTTCTGGCACACCCAGAGGCCGTCATTCCACCATGGGGCCTGTCAATCCAGTCCCCAAGCCCTTCTGTCACATCCAGGGACCATCATTCCAGTCAGGGGCCTGTCATTCCAGTCCCAGAGCCCTTCTGGCACCCCCAGAGGCCGTCATTCCAGCATGGGGCCTGTCACTCCAGTCCCCGAGCCCTTCTGGCACACCCAGGGCCCGTCATTCCAGTCAGGGGCCTGTCATTCCAGTCCCAGAGCCCTTCCGGCACCCCCAGAGGCCGTCATTCCAGCATGGGGCCTGTTATTCCAGTCCCCGAGCCCTTCTGTCACACCCAGGGACCGTCATTCAGGGCATAGAGCCTGTCATTCCAGTCCCAGAGCCCATCTGTCACACCCAGGGGTCGTCATTCCAGTCAGGGGCCTGTCATTCCAGTCCTAGAGCCCTTCTGGCACACCCAGGGCCCGTCATTCCAGTCAGGGGCATCATTCCTGTCCCTGAGACCTTCTGTCACACCCAGGGCCCGTCATTCCAGCACAGAGCCTGTCGTTCCAGTCCCAGAGCCCTTCTGGCACACCCAGGGCCCGTCATTCCAGTCAGGGGCCTGTCATTCCAGTCCCCGAGCCCTTCTGGCACACCCAGGGGCTGTCATTCCAGTCTGGGGCCTGCCATTCCAATCCCAGAGCCCTTCTGGCACACCCAGGGCCCGTCATTCCAGTCAGGGGCCTGTCATTCCAGTCCCAGAGCCCTTCTGGCACAACCAGGGGCCATCATTCCTGTCATGGGCCTGTCATTCCAGTCCCCGAGCCCTTCCCTCACACCCAGAGCCCTTCATTCCAGTCAGGGGCCTGTCATTCCAGTCCCAGAGCCCTTCTGTCACACCAAGGGCCCGTCATTCCAGCATGGGACCTGTCATTCCAGTCCCAGAGCCCTTCTGGCACACGCAGGGGCCGTCATTCCAGCATGGGGCCTGTCATTCCAGTCTCCGAGCCCTTCTGGCACACCGAGGGCATGTCATTCCAGTCAGGGGCCTGTCATTCCAGTCCCAGAGCCCTTCTGGCACACCCAGGGGCCGTCATTCCTGTCATGGGCCTGTCATTCCAGTCCCCGAGCCCTTCTCTCACACCCAGGGCCCTTCATTCCAGTCAGGGTCCCGTCATTCCAGTCCCAGAGCCCTTCTGGCACACCCAGGTCCCTTCATTCCAGCATGGGGCTGTCAATCCAGTCCCCAAGCCCTTCTGGCACACCCAGGTGTCGTCATTCCAGTCTGGAGCCTGTCATTCCAGTCCCAGAGCCCTTCTGGCACACCGAAGGCCCGTCATTCCATTCAGGGGCCTGTCATTCCAGTCCCCGAACCCTTCTGGCACACCCAGGGCCCGTCATTCCAGTCAGGGTCCTGTCATTCCAGGCCCTGAGTCCTTCTGGCACACCCAGGGGCCGTCATTCCAGCATGGGGCCTTTCATTCCAGTCCCCGAGCCCTTCTGTCACACCCAGGGGCCGTCATTCCAGTCAGGGGCCTGTCATTCCAGTCTCAACGCCCTTCTGGCACACCCAGGGGCCTTTATTCCAGTCAGGGGCCTGTCATTCCAGTCCCCGAGCCCTTCTGGCACACCCAGTGCCTGTCATTCCAGTCAGGGGCCTGTCATTCCAGTCCCCGAGCCCTTCTGACAGACCCAGGGACCTTTATTCCAGTCAGGGGCCTGTCATTCCAGTCAGAGAGCCCTTCTGGCACACCCAGAGGCCGTCATTCCACCATGGGGCCTGTCAATCCAGTCCCCAAGCCCTTCTGTCACATCCAGGGACCATCATTCCAGTCAGGGGCCTGTCATTCCAGTCCCAGAGCCCTTCTGGCACCCCCAGAGGCCGTCATTCCAGCATGGGGCCTGTCACTCCAGTCCCCGAGCCCTTCTGTCACACCCAGGGCCCGTCATTCCAGTCAGGGGCCTGTCATTCCAGTCCCAGAGCCCTTCCGGCACCCCCAGAGGCCGTCATTCCAGCATGGGGCCTGTTATTCCAGTCCCCGAGCCCTTCTGTCACACCCAGGGCCCGTCATTCCAGCATAGAGCCTGTCATTCCAGTCCCAGAGCCCATCTGTCACACCCAGGGGTCGTCATTCCAGTCAGGGGCCTGTCATTCCAGTCCCAGAGCCCTTCTGTCACACTCAGGGTCCGTCATTCCAGCATAGAGCCTGTCATTCCAGTCTCAGAGCCCTTCTGGCACACCCAGGGCCCGTCATTCCTGTCAGGGGCATCATTCCTGTCCCTGAGACCTTCTGTCACACCCAGGGCCCGTCATTCCAGCACAGAGCCTGTCGTTCCAGTCCCAGAGCCCTTCTGGCACACCCAGGGGTCGTCATTCCAGTCAGGGGCCTGTCATTCCAGTCCTAGAGCCCTTCTGGCACACCCAGGGCCCGTCATTCCTGTCAGGGGCATCATTCCTGTCCCTGAGACCTTCTGTCACACCCAGGGCCCGTCATTCCAGCACAGAGCCTGTCGTTCCAGTCCCAGAGCCCTTCTGGCACACCCAGGGCCCGTCATTCCAGCATGGGGTTTGTCATTCCAGTCCCAGAGCCCTTCTGGCACACCCAGGGGCCGTCATTCCAGTCAGGGGCCTGTCATTCCAGTCCCCGAGCCCTTCTGGCACACCCAGGGGCTGTCATTCCAGTCTGGGGCCTGTCATTCCAATCCCAGAGCCCTTCTGGCACACCCAGGGGCCGTTATTCCAGTCAGGGGCCTGTCATTCCAGTCCCAGAGCCCTTCTGGCACACCCAGGGGCCGTCATTCCAGCATGGGGCTGTCAATCCAGTCCCCAAGCCCTTCTGGCACACCCAGGGGTCGTCATTCCAGTCTGGGGCCTGTAATTCCAGTCCCCGAGCCCTTCTGGCACACCGAGGGCCCGTCATTCCAGTCAGGGGCGTGTCATTCCAGTCCCCGAGCCCTTCTGGCACACCCAGGGCCCGTCATTCCAGTCAGGGGCCTGTCATTCCAGTCCCCGAGCCTTTCTGGCACACCCAGGGGCCGTCATTCCAGCATGGGGCCTGTCATTCCAGTTGTCGAGCTCTTCTGTCACACCCAGGGGCCGTCATTCCCGTCAGGGGCCTGTCATTCCAGTCCCCAATCCCTTCTGTCACACCCAGGGGTCGTCATTCCAGTCAGGGGCCTGTCATTCCAGTCCCAGAGCTCTTCCGGCACCCCCAGAGGCCGTCATTCCAGCATGGGGCCTGTCATTCCTGTCCCAGAGCCCTTCTGTCACATCTAGGGTCCGTCATTCCAGCATAGAGACTGTCATTCCAGTCTCAGAGTCCATCTGTCACACTCAAGGGTCGTCATTCCAGTCAGGGGCCTGTCATTCCAGTCCCAGAGCCCTTCTGGCCCACCCAGGGCCCTTCATTCCACTCAGGGGCCTGTCATTCCAGTCCCCGAGCCCTTCTGGCACACCCAGGGCCAGTCATTCCTGTCAGGGGTCTGTCAATCCAGTCCCTGTGCCCTTCTGTCACACCCAGGGGCCGTCATTCCAGCACACAGCCTGTCGTTCCAGTCCCAGAGCCCTTCTGGCACACCCAGGGGTCGTCATTCCAGCATGGGGCCTTTCATTCCAGTCCCAGAGCCCTTCTGGCACACCCAGGGCCCGTCATTGCAGGCAGGGGCCTGTCTTTCCAGTCCCCGACCCCTTCTTGCACACCCAGGGGCCGTCATTCCAGGCAGGGGCTTGTCATTCCAGTCCCCGAGCCCTTCTGGCACACCCAGGGGCCGTCATTCCAGCATGGGGCCTGTCAATCCAGTCCCCGAGCCCTTCTGGCACACCCAGGCGCTGTCATTCCAGTCAGGGGCCTGTCATTCCAGTCCCAGAGCCCTTCTGGCACACCGAGGGCCCGTCATTCCTGTCAGGGGCCTGTCATTCCAGTCCCTGACCCCTTCTGGCACACCCAGGGCCCGTCATTCCAGTCAGGGGCCTGTCATTCCAGTCCCCAAGCCCTTCTGGCACACGAGGGGCCGTCATTCCAGTCAGGGGCCTGTCAATCCAGTCCCCGAGTCCTTCTGGCACACCCACGGGCCGTCATTCCAGCATGGGGCCTGTCATTCCAGTCCCCGAGCCCTTCTGTCACACCCAGGGGCCATCATTCCAGTCAGGGGCCTGTCATTCCAGTCTCAGCGCCCTTCTGGCACACACAGAGTCCTTTATTCCAGTCAGGGGCCTGTCATTCCAGTCCCCGAGCCCTTCTGTCAAACCCAGGGCCCGTCATTCCAGTCAGGGGCCTGTCATTCCAGTCCCCGAACCCTTCTGTCACACCCAGGGCCTGTCATTCCAGTCAGGGGCCTGTCATTCCAGTCCCAGAGCCCTTCCGGCACCCCCAGAGGCCGTCATTCCAGCATGGGGCCTGTTATTCCAGTCCCCAAGCCCTTCTGTCACACCCAGGGCCCGTCATTCCAGCATGGGGCCTGTCATTCCAGTCCCAGAGCCCTTCTGGCACACGCAGGGGCCGTCATTCCAGCATGGGGCCTGTCATTCCAGTCCCCGAGCCCTTCTGGCACACCGAGGGCCTGTCATTCCAGTCAGGGGTCTGTCATTCCAGTCCCAGAGCCCTTCTGGCACACCCAGGGGCCGTCATTCCTGTCATGGGCCTGTCATTCCAGTCCCCGAGCCCTTCTCTCACACCCAGGGCCCTTCATTCCAGTCAGGGGCCCGTCATTTCAGTCCCAGAGCCCTTCTGGCACACCCAGGGCCCTTCATTCCAGCATGGGGCCTGTCAATCCAGTCCCCGAGTCCTTCTGGCACACCCAGGGGCCGTCATTCCAGCATGGGGCTGTCAATCCAGTCCCCAAGCCCTTCTGGCACACCCAGGCGTCGTCATTCCAGTCTCGAGCCTGTCATTCCAGTCCCAGAGCCCTTCTGGCACACCGAGGGCCCATCATTCCATTCAGGGGCCTGTCATTCCAGTCCCCGAGCCCTTCTGGCACACCCAGGGCCCGTCATTCCAGTCATGGGCCTGTCATTCCAGTCCCTGAGTCCTTCTGGCACACCCAGGGGCCGTCATTCCAGCATGGGGCCTTTCATTCCAGTCCCCGAGCCCTTCTGTCACACCCAGGGGCCGTCATTCCAGTCAGGGGCCTGTCATTCCAGTCTCAACGCCCTTCTGGCACACCCAGGGTCCTTTATTCCAGTAAGGGGCCTGTCACTCCTGTCCCCGAGCCCTTCTGTCACACCCAGGACCCGTCATTCCAGTCAGGGGCCTGTCATTCCAGTCCCCAAGCCCATCTGTCACACCCAGGGCCCGTCATTCCAGTCAGGGGCCTGTCATTCCAGTCCCAGAGCCCTTCCGGCACCCCCAGAGGCCGTCATTCCAGCATGGGGCCTGTTATTCCAGTCCCCAAGCCCTTCTGTCACACCCCGGGCCCGTCATTCCAGCATAGAGCCTGTCATTCCAGTCCCAGAGCCCATCTGTCACACCCAGGGGTCTTCATTCCAGTCAGGGGCCTGTCATTCCAGTCCCAGAGCCCTTCCGGCACCCCCTTAGGCCGTCATTCCAGCATGGGGCCTGTCATTCCAGTCGCAGAGCCCTTCTGTCACACCCTGGGTCCGTCATTCCAGCATAGAGCCTGTCATTCCAGTCCCAGAGCCCATCTTTCACACCCAGGGGTCGTCATTCCAGTCACGGGCCTGTCATTCCAGTCCCAGAGTCCTTCTGGCCCACCCAGGGTCCGTCATTCCAGTCAGGGGCCTGTCATTCCAGTCCCCGAGCCCTTCTGGCACACCCAGGGCCCGTCATTCCTGTCAGGGGCGTCATTCCAGTCCCTGAGCCCTTCTGTCACACCCAGGGCCCGTCATTCCAGCACAGAGCCTGTCGTTCCAGTCCCAGAGCCCTTCTGGCACACCCAGGGGTCGTCATTCCAGCATGGGGCCTGTCATTCCAGTCCCCAAGCCCTTCTGTCACACCCAGGGCCCGTCATTCCAGTCAGTGGCCTGTCATTCCTGTCCCAGAGCCCTTCCGGCACCCCCAGAGGCCGTCATTCCAGCATGGGGCCTGTTATTCCAGTCCCCGAGCCCTTCTGTCACACCCAGGGCCCGTCATTCCAGCATAGAGCCTGTCATTCCAGTCCCAGAGCCCATCTGTCACACCCAGGGGTCGTCATTCCAGTCAGGGGCCTGTCATTCCAGTCCCAGAGCCCATCTGTCACACCCAGGGGTCGTCATTCCAGTCACGGGCCTGTCATTCCAGTCCCAGAGGCCTTCTGGCCCACCCAGGGGCTGTCATTCCAGTCAGGGGCCTGTCATTCCAGTCCCTGAGCCCTTCTGGCACACCCAGGGGCCGTCATTCCTGTCAGGGGCATCATTCCTGTCCCTGAGACCTTCTGTCACACCCAGGGCCCGTCATTCCAGCACAGAGCCTGTCGTTCCAGTCCCAGAGCCCTTCTGGCACACCCAGGGCCCGTCATTCCACTCAGGGGCCTGTCATTCCAGTCCCCGAGCCCTTCTGGCACACCCAGGGGCTGTCATTCCAGTCTGGGGCCTGTCATTCCAGTCCCAGAGCCCTTCTGGCACACCCAGGGGCCGTTATTCCAGTCAGGGGCCTGTCATTCCAGTCCCAGAGCCCTTCTGGCACACCCAGGGGCCGTCATTCCAGCATGGGGCTGTCAATCCAGTCCCCAAGCCCTTCTGGCACACCCAGGGGTCGTCATTCCAGTCTGGGGCCTGTAATTCCAGTCCCAGAGCCCTTCTGGCACACCGAGGGCCCGTCATTCCAGTCAGGGGCCTGTCATTCCAGTCCCCGAGCCCTTCTGGCACACCCAGGGCCTGTCATTCCAGTCAGGGGCCTGTCATTCCAGTCCCCGAGCCCTTCTGGCACACCCAGGGGCCGTCATTCCAGCATGGGGCCTGTCATTCCAGTTGCCGAGCCCTTCTGTCACACCCAGGGGCCGTCATTCCCGTCAGGGGCCTGTCATTCCAGTCTCAGCGCCCTTCTGGCACCCCCAGAGGCTGTCATTCCAGCATGGGGCCTGTCACTCCTGTCCCCGAGCCCTTCTGTCACACCCAGGACCCGTCATTCCAGTCAGGGGCCTGTCATTCCAGTCCCCAAGCCCATCTGTCACACCCAGGGCCCGTCATTCCAGTCAGGGGCCTGTCATTCCAGTCCCAGAGCCCTTCCGGCACCCCCAGAGGCCGTCATTCCAGCATGGGGCCTGTTATTCCAGTCCCCAAGCCCTTCTGTCACACCCAGGGCCCGTCATTCCAGCATAGAACCTGTCATTCCAGTCCCAGAGCCCATCTGTCACACCCAGGGGTCATCATTCCAGTCAGGGGCCTGTCATTCCAGTCCCAGAGCCCTTCCGGCACCCCCTTAGGCCGTCATTCCAGCATGGGGCCTGTCATTCCAGTCGCAGAGCCCTTCTGTCACACCCTGGGTCCGTCATTCCAGCATAGAGCCTGTCATTCCAGTCCCAGAGCCCATCTTTCACACCCAGGGGTCGTCATTCCAGTCACGGGCCTGTCATTCCAGTCCCAGAGTCCTTCTGGCCCACCCAGGGGCCGTCATTCCAGTCAGGGGCCTGTCATTCCAGTCCCCGAGCCCTTCTGGCACACCCAGGGCCCGTCATTCCTGTCAGGGGCGTCATTCCAGTCCCTGAGCCCTTCTGTCACACCCAGGGCCCGTCATTCCAGCACAGAGCCTGTCGTTCCAGTCCCAGAGCCCTTCTGGCACACCCAGGGGTCGTCATTCCAGCATGGGGTCTGTCATTCCAGTCCCAGAGCCCTTCTGGCACACCCAGGGGCCGTCATTCCAGTCAGGGGCCTGTCATTCCAGTCCCAGAGCCCTTCCGGCACCCCCAGAGGCCGTCATTCCAGCATGGGGCCTGTTATTCCAGTCCCCAAGCCCTTCTGTCACACCCAGGGCCCGTCATTCCAGCATAGAGCCTGTCATTCCAGTCCCAGAGCCCATCTGTCACACCCAGGGGTCATCATTCCAGTCAGGGGCCTGTCATTCCAGTCCCAGAGCCCTTCCGGCACCCCCAGAGGCCGTTATTCCAGCATGGGGCCTGTCATTCCAGTCCCAGAGCCCTTCTGTCACACCCAGGGTCCGTCATTCCAGCATAGAGCCTGTCATTCCAGTCCCCGAACCCTTCTGTCACACCCAGGGCCCGTCATTCCAGTCAGGGGCCTGTCATTCCAGTCCCAGAGCCCTTCCGGCACCCCCAGAGGCCGTCATTCCAGCATGGGGCTTGTTATTCCAGTCCCCGAGCCCTTCTGTCACACCCAGGGCCCGTCATTCCAGCATGGGGCCTGTCATTCCAGTCCCCGAGCCCTTCTGGCACACCGAGGGCCTGTCATTCCAGTCAGGGGCCTGTCATTCCAGTCCCAGAGCCCTTCTAGCACACCCAGGGGCCGTCATTCCTGTCATGGGCCTGTCATTCCAGTCCCCGAGCCCTTCTGGCACACCCAGGGGCCGTCATTCCAGTCAGGGGCCTGTCATTCCAGTCCCAGAGCCCTTCTGGCACACCCAGGGGCCGTTATTCCAGTCAGGGGCCTGTCATTCCAGTCCTAGAGCCCTTCTGGCACACCCAGGGGCCGTCATTCCAGCATGGGGCCTGTCATTCCAGTCCCGAAGCCCTTCTGTCACACCCAGGGTCCGTCATTCCAGCACAGAGCCTGTCGTTCCAGTCCCAGAGCCCTTCTGGCACACCCAGGGCCCATCATTCCAGTCAGGGGCCTGTCATTCCAGTCCCCGAGCCCTTCTGGCACACCCAGGGTCCTCATTCCAGCACAGAGCCTGTCGTTCCAGTCCCAGAGCCCTTCTGGCACACCCAGGGCCCATCATTCCAGTCAGGGGCCTGTCATTCCTGTCCCCGAGCCCTTCTGGCACACCCAGGGTCCTCATTCCAGCACAGAGCCTGTCGTTCCAGTCCCAGAGCTCTTCTGGCACACCCAGCGGTCGTCATTCCAGCATGGGGCCTGTCATTCCAGTCCCAGAGCCCTTCTGGCACACCCAGGGCCCGTCATTCCAATCAGAGGCCTGTCATTCCAGTCCCCAAGCCCTTCTGGCACACCCAGGGGGCGTTATTCCAGTCAGGGGCCTGTCATTCCAGTTCCAGAGCCCTTCTGGCACACCCAGGGGCCGTCATTCCAGCATGGGGCCTGTCAATGCAGTCCCAGAACAGGTTATCTGAGCCCAGACACTTTCCTTCAAACTCCATTCCACGTTTTCTTTGCACCTCTTTTTTTGCTCTAATGTGTTTCAATGGAGCCCATGCAAGTCAATGGGCATTCCAGTTTCCCATTATTTCCTATGGGCATTCAAGCCTCTCCCATTATTTCCAATGGGCAATCCTGTCATTTGTTTTAGTACATCCCGTAGGGAAATACTGGGCTATCAGTGTCCATCAGTCAGGAGGGCTGACACATGGTTAGGCTCAGTCCCTCCAGGCCTCTAGTTTATCTAGCACCCCTCCTCCCCAACGTTTTCACTGTATTGGAGAAAGTACTTACAGCTACAGCTGTGAAGGCCTGGCTGAGGCTGGGGTAGGGGGTGGCTTGCAGTCATCTGAAAGGCAGATTGCTTCACATATTATTGCTATTGGCTTAGCAAGGGTTTATATGCTCAGGGTGGTAGCTTGTAAACCCCTACCCCTGCTCAGTTTTGCAGCCTTAGCACAATTGACGTTGGTAGCAGAACTGGCCTAGGCTGCTGTAACCTAGTCATGTGAGGGTGACAGTGAACCTGACTGGCAGATAGGTAAGTCCACTGGAGGGGCTCCTGGGGTCAGGCAACAGTCTCCAGGCACCCATGTTTAGACTCCTGGGTTGTATCCTCTTGGGTATTGCCTTTGAGTTTTATAGTGGCGTCTTGAGTTATTTCTTGATTCAGTTATAAAGGGACAGTCATAAAGGGAGCAGCAGTTTGGGGGTTAACCCTCCTTTTCAGGAAGTGGAGGAGAAGGATGAGGTAGACCTGAGGAGGGAGACAGTGAATTAGAGTTAAGGTGGTTTACTGTACATGGACCAGGCAGCTGCCAGCCGGCCTCCTTTATGGGAGCTTCAGCAGCTGGCTGGGCTTTGAGCCTTGTCTCCAGGGTGTTGATACCTAGAGGTGGAGTTTCCTTGGAGTTTCTGCTGCCTTGGGGCTTAACAGCTCTGAGTTTAGTTCAGGGGCGCTGGTGGGCTGAGCAGTGGCCCATTTACCGGTCAGAATGGGGGACTTACTATACTATATGCTTGGAATTTTCCACTCCTCCTGGCAGTTGGTGTGGGGGAGGGAACTAGATAACCCCTCAGCACACTTCACGTGGACAATTAGGCAGTGATGCCCATACCTAACCCTTTCATCCAAATCATATAGGATTTTGAGATGGGTTCCGGAGACTGGTCCTGGCATTTATGTTTCAAAGCAACACCCAGTCTCAACTGCAGATGCAACAGGGCAGTTTGCCCTCAGATTTCCTCTGAGCTAGGCCTTCAGGGATGGCTGTGGTTATTGGTCAACCAGATATTATAGCCCCCAGCACACGGTGCACCTATGTCTAAGTAGATGGAGGTCTCTAGGCTGGGGCATAGGTTGGTCTGTAGGAGTTATGGCTAGTGGATATATCCCACAGTTATGGGGGTGGGGTTGAAATTAAGGGGCTCGCCTTGTAGCCAGTAGCAGTCATCAGGCAGCTTATGCGCCTTTAGGTTCACCAGTAAACCTCCCCGTTTGATGTTGGCCTGGGCATTTTCTGGGGCTACATGATGTTAATGGTTGGTGTGAAAGTTAGATTCTTGAGAATTTGCACAGTGATGACCCAAGCCCTTAAGGAAGGGTCTGGTTGACACTGCACTTAGCCACAAGGAACATGATGGCCAGCTGTTATTTCTGTTTGATGGGACATGAGGATCTTTCCCTCACTCCTGGTCATTCACCAGGGGGTAATGAGTTGAAATTTCCAAGGGCACAGCCCTTCTATTACAGGCCCCACAGACGTGCATATATAAGTTGGGTGGCCCAGTGTGCTTGAGGGGAGGAGCTGTCCTCTGCCTCACATATTGTTATTCACATGTGCAGTAATAACCTGGGCTGTGGAGCATGGCCCTTGCATGCATAGGCTGGGTGGCCTTGTGAGCTGGAGGGTGGAGCGGCCTCCATTTCACATTCAGTTTGTTCACCTGGGTGGTATGACATTGGTTCATAGTGTCTGGACCTTTCCTTACATGCTCACACAGACTTGCAGCCTCGGTTTAGGCTCTGTTTGGAAAAAGGTGTGCCTATCAGGATTTGAGTCTGCACTATTTCATGCAACATCGCTGATGGCCTTCTGCGGAACTCTGAGAGGAGTGAGCTGGTGGCCCAATCCCTCACAGATCTGTCTGGGTGTGCACTGAGGGCACAGGACCTGAAGTTTGAGACTGATTCAGTGACCCTTCATATTAGGTGGTCCAAGATGGATCAGTGACAGTGGGGGCACAATTGTTCAGGTGGGCCCTTGTGATGAGTCCTAGCAGTGCAACTGCACTGGGCTATCTGGGACCAAAGAGTAGGTCGGTGATAGTAGGCAGTGTATTGGGCATACGTGCACCCCTGCTGACACTCTAAAGAGTTGTGTCTAATTGTTTCTTTTTCTTTTTAGATGCTGTGATTCACTGCAGGAGGTGTTGAAGCCTCATATGTGGACACAGCATGATTTTCTGGGTGGCTCATCAGGCCAAGAGGATGCCAATCGGGTAGTGACAGGGCCTCTGCGTGCAATCCTCTGCCTCACATTTTGGTCATTCAAGCTCACACAGGCTTGCAGCACCCAGGCAAGTAGTGGCCTGATGACTGGAGGGCAGGTGCGGACTTCTGCCTCACATGTTGGTCATTCGCCGCGTGGTGTTGACCTTGTCTCGCCGGGCATGGCCCTTCCCTTACAGGCTCACACAGGCTTGCAGCGCCCAGGCAAGTAGTGGCCTGATGGCTGGAGGGGAGGTACGGACCTCCGCCTCACATGTTGGTCATTCGCCGCATGGTGTTGACCTTGTCTCGCAGGGCATGGCCCTTTCCTTACAGGCTCACACAGGCTTGCAGCACCCAGGCAAGTAGTGGCCTGATGACTGGAGGGGAGGTGCGGACCTCTGCCTCACATGTTGGTCATTCGCCGCGTGGTGTTGACCTTGTCTCGCAGGGCATGGCCCTTTCCTTACAGGCTCACACAGGCTTGCAGCGCCCAGGCAAGTAGTGGCCTGATGGCTGGAGGGGAGGTACGGACCTCCGCCTCACATGTTGGTCATTCGCCGCATGGTGTTGACCTTGTCTCGCAGGGCATGGCCCTTTCCTTACAGGCTCACACAGGCTTGCAGCGCCCAGGCAAGTAGTGGCCTGATGGCTGGAGGGGAGGTGCGGACCTCCACCTCACATGTCGGTCATTCGCCGCGTGGTGTTGACCTTGTCTCGCAGGGCATGGCCCTTTCCTTACAGGCTCACACAGGCTTGCAGCGCCCAGGCAAGTAGTGGCCTGATGACTGGAGGGGAGGTGCAGACCTCCGCCTCACATGTTGGTCATTCACCGCATGGTTTTGACCTTGTCTCGCAGGGCATGGCCCTTTCCTTACAGGCTCACACAGGCTTGCAGCGCTCAGGCAAGTAGTGGCCTGATGGCTGGAGGGGAGGTGCGGACCTCCGCCTCGCATGTTGGTCATTCGCCGCGTGGTGTTGACCTTGTCTCGCAGGGCATGGCCCTTTCCTTACAGGCTCACACAGGCTTGCAGCGCCCAGGCAAGTAGTGGCCTGATGGTTTGAGGGGAGGTGCGCCTCCGCCTTATGTTCTGGTTATTACCTGGATGGTAGTGACCTCGGTCTACTGTGCTTCCCCGTCATGGTGGTGGGAAGGGTCATTCACCTGGGTGGTGATGACCTTGGTCTGCAATGCTTCCGCGTCAGTGTGGCGGGAAGATTGAGACCCACTAGTTTGGGGCTAGGCATATGGCCAACAGAGCCCATGAGAAAGCTGTCGGGAGGGACTGAGCATCTATTTGCCATGCCCCTGCAAAAAGGCTGAATTTGCTGACCTCTACAGAGGTTATCAGGGGTCATGGTATAAGGCCAAAATGGCCCTTTAAAAGGCTTTGGGAGCAGGAGGGGTATTTATTTGCCCTTTCCTGGCATTAGGGCCGAAGTTGCCAACCTCTACAGAGGTGTCGGTGTTCACCTGTTGGTGAAGGGCAACACAATATTCTGTAGTAACTGACAGCAAGGGTGATGGTTGGCACTAGGCTAACTGTGGGGTGCAAGGGCCTAAGCAGAGGCTTGGCCCTAGCTGTGGCAGGTTAGATTTGGGTAGACAGAGTGGGCCGGTGAGCACCCAATGGCACCTCCCCATTGGTGGGGAATAGGGGTCTGTCAGGGATTGGCTGGCGGGCTGTACGGCTGCCAGCTGAGAGGGCAGACTGCCTGTGGGACCCCCTGTACAAGTCCTTCCCTCGGGCTTCACGGCTGGGGTGTATGGAGCTTTAAGAGGGGAACCATTTGCCTGGCCGGCCGGGTTACAGCCATTCACATGGATGGCTCACACCTGGGGCAGGGGGTGCTCACCCAAGCAGGTCGAGGAGTTGGTCCAATTGACCCCTTGTCTTGACCTGTAGTACCGCTAGTTATACCCTTGCCGTTATTAAGTTTAATGTTGGTCAATAAATGGCCCAAATTTATACCCAAGCCTTGTGTCTGTCTCTTCATTCCGAATGGGGGGGCAACATACGCCAGGACCAGATAAGGAACAATCTCAAGGGGGTACAGAGTCATGTTCTTACAGAGTTGCACATGTGTGTGTGCTGGACGGGTGTGTTGCAGAAGCTGATCTTTCTATAGCATCAGCCCCCAATCACCATTTGAATAGATCGATTGGAGAGAATGGTCCAGATTAAGTTTCTCATGGAGGTTGAAGGAGAGGTGTGTGCTCTGTGTGTTGTGATGGTGGAGTTAGGGTAACAAGAGTCAGCCACTGATGTTGTCATTATTGGTTGGACTTACCGAAAACCTGCTTTAATAGCAATGTGAAAAACGGGCAGCACATTACACGCTGACTATGGAATTCAAATCTGTATTTCAGGGTTTCTGCGTGGGAGAGATCAATCCCAAACTCAAGAAGCAGAGGAGGATGAGCAGGAGGAGGAGAGCACACAGCCGTCACGTGATGAGCAACATCAGGGAAGCGCAGAAGAAGCTGGCACAGGTTTGTCTCGAGATACACAGAACACCCACACTCTGTCACCTCCTTTTTAATCACACTTTCTTAAAAGTTGTATTTGAGGACACTCTAATACGGTGGTGGATGTGATTATGGCCATTTACGCACATGTTGTTTTATGCAATTTTAATTCACCTTAGCGATCCTTTGGAAGTAGATTTTTGCTTACACAGATGGAAAAGTATTTTCATTTTTTCACTAAAGAGTATAGAAAGTGGTTTATCCAACGTGCGTGTAAAGATCCTAATTGTGGAACAAAAAATGCACTTCCAAAGGTTTGTTAAAGTGCATTGAAAGTGCGTTATTCAACGTGTGTGGAAATGGCCAATGTATCATCAGTCTACCAAGGTGTTGTGATTTGAGACTTGCTTAAATTATGCACAGCGCTGCTCACGAGAACAGTTCCAGACATTAAGCGAGGGGGAGGCAGAATTCCATGGGCTGTAGGGGCTGGAGTGACTCAATCAATATTCGGACCCGCCCAGTTCACATATACAGATATAGCATGATCAGTCACAATTGCCAGATTGCACTTTTGGCAAACTCCTGTAGTACCAAAGGAAAAACCACGTTCCCTTTATTACTCCGTACTGTTCATGAAAATATTGACAACACTATGATAACAAAAAAAAATTCCCCTTCAGGATAGGACACAACACCAAAACACGTTCAGCAATGAAAACTAAGGGGAACACTCTCACCCGATTTCCACCCAAACCATTCTTTTTCGCAGTATCAGTTTGAGATAACCTGTGCATTTTAATGGTAGGACCAGAAATACATCACTGCATCATTTGGAAATTTAAATCGAGAATTGTAATTTAATGTCATACGCTGGAACATGTTAGTCATATAAGAATAAATGCAGTTAATGGCCATTCCATTGCTTCCAGAATAGTCACAGAGTAAACAGAACGGAAAGATTGCTTGGTCTTCTTTTTACCCATTGGAAACCATGGGGCAAGAGACGTGCACTGAGAATAACTGAAAACAAATGTAAGAAGTTTTAAGGAAAACAACCTATAACACTTTTCCACCAACTGACACCCACACCATTTCTTTGTCACGAAACAGCTGGTCCCTCAGGCAGCACCCAGAGGCCCTCCCGGAGCATTGAGGATCTCTTCACGGCGTTCGAGGGAATGGAAGTAAGAATGTGGAACACATGTGAGTTGTGAAGCACTGCTTGACCATGCTCAAGCAGTTAAGCCTTCCTCCTTGTAAATCGGAGGTCTTATTTTTTAAAAAAAAAAATCCACAGAAGGGACAAATTAATAGCTTGTAGACAGCTGATGGTACAGCTGCACCTAACATTTGATACCTACACAATTTCCTTTTCAGTGGACAGCTTTCAGAAGAGATTGACCAAGGTCGAGTGGGGGGTTGTGAGGAATGGACGAAGACTCTTGGCCATTGAAAAAAAAATCAAACGGAGAAAAGAGGACCCTCAAAGGCTCGTGCAAAGAAACGTTAAAGCTAGATGTACATAGTTTTCTATATCTTTTCAATATGTTGTATAAATAAAAATTTTCATTTATTCTTGACTACAAATGGTTACTCTATTGAACATTGTCTGTGGCAAAGATAGGAAACATGTCTGAGGGGCATATCCAAATGAAGAACAGACAACCAACACAGAAGTGAGCACGGTGATCAATCATAAGTAGATTGAAGCACACAACAACATCCGCAGAACTATCAAAAAAAAAAAGCTAATAAAAGTAAGGGAAAGGGGACAAAGGGTTGGAAAGCTGTTGGAAGTCAACAAAAAGGGGGGGGAAAGGGAGGGGGTTAGAGATGAAAAAATTGGGGAAAATTGAATGTAAATGTGGAAATAATGGATTCTAACCCAATAAAAATTTTTCAAAAAAAAAAAAATCAACTCACACAGAATTCTGATGCTAAAAACAATAAAAAGGAATCACATAGTGAGGCGGTCTCTACCCTTTCCCACACAAGAACGTTTTGCATGCACATTTTTGGAAGGTATGTGTTTAGTGTTCTCAGCATTGTTTGCTAGGCTTGGGAGTGTGCATTGATCTTGAGACGCACGCTGCTTAAGCATAAGGTCTCCAAGAGTTTGCAGGGAACAGAAAGCGGAACGCATGATGTCCAAATTCTGGGACCATGCCTCCTTGAAGTCTATGCGCTCCTGCCTGGTCTCCTGGAGGAAGTCCTCCTGGATGCGTGCCTCCTTCTCATTGTGCACCTCCTCACGGTCGATTCTCCATTCATCTACCTGTGTCCTGTGCTGTTCAGTGGCCTGCTCCATCATTTTCTCAGCCATAGCAAAAAGACTGGTGCTCCTTCTCTTTCTGCTCCTTATTTTGGAAAGCCAAGTGCCAGGGGAGAGTCTGCATCGCCAGTCGAGGAATCTCCTGCTTGAGAAAGAGGGTAAGGAAAATCATGGCAGGAGATGCTTTCTTGTTGGTCAGCTCAAATTAGTGCTTTCAAGATCGGACTGTCTTTGGCTCATCAACAGGAGGCCCTCTTCCAAAAAAAGAAAAGGTCAGTGAAATTACAGGCAATGCTCATCCCCATCTTTATTCTAAAACCTCAAGTGACTACTCTTCTGAACAGTCATGCCGATCATATGTCTGCGTCACTATGTGCCCGCAGCAAGAGGCAACATATAAGCACATCTATGTAAGAGGGAATGGCTGGCCTTATCATCCCCGCAGAGACACCGTAACATGCACCCACCCACCCCTCAAACATTTTTCTATCCCTCCATTATAATACACAGAATATGCATCCATGGTCTATACATCAAATGTTCCCACCATGCATTCCTGTCCGTGGTGTAGATGGCAGGTTCTCCTTATTCTGCACATAACCCACTCCATTTTCCATTGGTATCTCTGGACCTGTGTTCCCACCAAAAGAAAAAAAAAGTGATCCAACACAGAACATATGATTTGTAACCTGACTCTCACATAAAATATTAACCGATTATCGAGTCAATCAATTTTTGATAATCCCTCCCCGCACCGAATATGCGGGGCCCCTTGCCAGGGCTTATACTTGGGTTTTGTGGATTGGCAGGTAATTTATTCACAACCACATAGCTTGAACAGTATTCTCCAACCATGATAAGTTATCCAAACGTAACATATCACAACTTACAATAACCGGAAGTGTTTATGTTATGGATAACGAAGATGTTGCAATCTCCTGTTTTACACAACAACAGTGTTGTTCTTTTTTTTTTTTTGGATTCTTTTTTTCTTTTTTCTTTTTTTTTTAACAGTGTTGTTCTACAGATGCTGGTAGCACATACTATGAATAAAAATTCATCTGGTGAACAACATACCACTGACATCCAGACTGTCAATAGTGACATCTGGGTCTTCTTCCAAAGAATTCTCTGAGCAGCGCCTTGCTGTGTCTGCTGGAGAGGAGATGCAGAGTAGGTGAGATTTAATAAACATTATCAAGGAGCACCACAAAAACCATTCTTGAATAAAATTTCTTACAAGACTAGTATTACAGAGCCATTTTTTTTCCAATTCAAAAATGCACTCTTACCAGCATTGCAGGGGGTGGAAGATCTTATGTGTTCAGGTTGAATTGTCACCATCTCGTAGCTAAAAAGCTCTTCAGAACCCTCCATCACAGTCACTGGTGCAACATTGGCATTTTGAACGACCCTCAGTGGCATGCTACGAGCAATCCTTTTAGGCTTGACACTTGCGTCCCCACGGAGAATACTATCGAGTTTGCGAAAGTAAGGGTATGATATGGGTCCATTTCCAGATGTGGCGTTGTGAGCGACCACTCGCTTATATTCTAGCCGCATGGTTTTTGCCTTTGAGCAGCATTCCATGGCAGACCGATGGTGCCCACGTGCTGCCATTTGTCGAGCAATCGTTTCATAATAATCTATATTGCAGTGTGTGTTCCGAAGTGCATCCTGTATTTTTTCCTCACCCCAAAACGAGAGAAGGTCTAGAATCTCGCGCTCCCTCCACGCCACACCATGCGATGATGCATTCAGTCTTTCACACATGGTGGAATCTCCCACGAGCTTTCGAAGCCTGCCGGAAAAAAATTGTTTCCCGCACCAGCCATTCAGTGGAGACAAACGTTGTGGGACAAACAGGATCGCGCAGCTTAGGACCACGCAGTCTTGAAAATTGGGGAACTCATTAGGGAAACGGTCCCTGTATGAAATGCACATGCTCAGGGAACCGTTTCTTTTCCCGCGCAAACCACAGATGAATAAGGTTGATAAACCAGTATACCGACCATTGTGGACAGCAAAAAAAGGGGAAGAAAACGGATTTCCGCGAATATCACGTGGTTTGGAGGGAAGGCGCAATAGTGGCGCAGTGATGGCACAGGGTGAGGCGTGTGAGTATCTGCGTAAATAGCGCGCCAATTGCGAAAAAAGCACGGAATCAAATTGGTGTTGTGGATTCGGCCCTTATTAAAAAAAAATCTTTTAATTCTTCTGAGTCTTTCAGGAGGAAAAAGACTTTTTAATTAAAAGCACTATAAATAATACTCTTGAAGAGCTGGCACGGCTCACAGAAGTACAAAAAATGCTTTGAAGGTCCAATGATTCCAGTTGCTTTTCTGGAGGTCTTAAATGGCTGCATTAATATGTCATCTAATTTTCCATAGGAAGCTGTTGGTTGTACCAAATTCCCACAGTATTATGTTGCCCTGAAAAGATAGCAGTCTATGTAATTACTACTGAATTATATTTGTTTTATATTGTTTTATATATTAATTATCTGGGTATTAATCATCACTACACATTTTTATCCCCCCCTTTTCTTTTTTTCTGTGTTGCACGTTCATTGTGCCCTAGGTCTTGTATATTTCTTTTTTGTATTTTATTGATGGGGTGCTGTCGGTGATATTTTCACACCAATGAGAAAGGCCTTTGGGCAGAAATACATCTGGTTTTATTGGTTCTGTACATATGGCAATGTAATGTACTATTTTACCTGTGTATTAGTGATCTTGTTTTGTTTATATACAGGATTTTAGTACATATATATAGAACCATTTGATACTTTTAATCCAATTTATGTATTTCTAATCGAATTATTAAATTTTGTACTGGTGTTTGTAATTTATATTTTTAGTTACTTCTAAAAATTTATTTTTTTCTCTTTTGTTCCAACCTCCTTGGTTACCCACAGCTCACAGAATTTTTTTAAAAAATGCTTTGAAGGTTCAAAGACTTCAGTTGTCCATTAGTTTTGCTTTTCTGGAAGTCTCCATTAATATGTCATATTTTTTAGGTAAGGTAAGGTAAGTTTATTGTTTGTGGCCAAAGACCGTTACAATCCATACAAATAAAATACATAAAACACTCAAGCCTGTAGACATATGTATAATTTTCCCTGGGAAGCTGTTGCTTGTACCAAATGCCCACAGAGTTATGTTGCCTTTAAAAAGTAGCAAACAGTCTATGTAATTACTACTAATGGTTTGGGTTGAGGAAATATCAATATTTCTGTCATTTGGAATTAAAAGGTGTTATAGGAAACAATTTCTATGAAACTTGTGCTTTTGAAATCCACAGACTCAATATGAGTGTTTTCTTTGTCAAATACATCTAGTTAACTTTTGAAACTGGCTAATGGCATGGTTTGCTGAAAATATTGGGATCAACTACATCTGAAACTTGAATTTGTGTGAAACTGATTTGTCCCAGCACTGGCAAAACAGTAATGTTATAAAGCATTAAAAAAGAAGGAGATTTGCATAGCATTAAATTGACAAACCCATTAACCCTTCAAATGAAGGCTGTCATGGTGTTGGTGCAGTAGTTAGAGTGTTGGATTAGGATCTGGGAGACCCAAGTTTGAATTCATATTCTGCTATGGAAGCTTGCTGAATGACTGTGGGCGTGCAACATGCTCTCAGCCCAACCTACCACACAGAGTTGTTGTGAAGATAAAATGGGGGAGAGGAGAATGCTTTAAGTCATTTTGGGTTCCACTGGGGAGAAAGGTGGAATACAAACAAACAAACAAACAAACAAACAAAATAAAATGTCAATTCTTTGGTTTTAATAAGCTGTGCTTTCCATTTTAAAAAGTTTTGTTAGATCTTCTCAGTCTGAAAAAGGAGCATAGACATGAAAACACACAAATGTATGCTGCTGTATGGAGAGAATCTGTATATATCATTAATGTAATAATATACTGATACATGTAGCAACAACTTTTAAATTTAAGCCTATTTTTATTATCTGAAGTTTTAAAATAAAGCAGAGGAAGGCATATAGAATGCTTCAGCAAGCTGCAAAACTGAAAATATTTTTCACCAAAAATCTACATCATCAAAGCTTACTCTTAATTTATCCCTAGCTATTTTATGACATTATTTGAATATAATTAAGAAATAAGAGGACATATAACAGAAGCAAAGGTCACTAAAAGTAATCAAAAATTTCAGTGGGTTTCAAAAATTTGATTTTCAGAACTGCTGATTTGTCATAATTTCTACCCAATATCCACATTTTTTCTCTAAATTCTTCCAAAATGTAAATATCTAGCTTTAAATGCATAAGACTTAACTATGATAGATCCTAGCCAACTAAGGGGAGACTGAAATACAAAAGTCCACAAAGGATGGCTGAATTGATGCATTCATCAAGATAACTTATGATGCATTCCTAACTTTAAATGGGCCAATGGTTTTGGTACAGGTATGTTGAAATGAAATTCACACATGATTTCTCAGGCTGGATACATAGATGAAAAAAATCCAAAATAATTTTTCCCATGTGTGTTCTTGTGGGATTACCAAATTGGGATTTGCTTTTCAGATGACCTGGACCATTAGTCCTTTAAGAAATTATATTTTCATTACTGTTACAGTTAGATGATTAAGAAGATTGATTCCCTTAATCAGAAAACAGTACATGCTACTCATTGTGTTGTTATTGGTGCATTTTATAATTGTAACAATTATGTGAGGTAAGTTACCCAGTGAGACAACTCATCAAAACTTCACAATATGCTTCATAGTTAAATAGAGACTTAAGCATTCATGTTCTCGCATGTAGAGATTTTGCAGATGAAGACAGGCTTGTATGGTTTCTCTGTTGCTGCTGTGACTGCTGATATAGCACAGCAGCAATAGGGCTTTCCATATGGCAGATTTCCTTGCTACTAGCCCTCTCCCTCTGCCACACCACAGGGGCTCCTCCACGTTTTTTAAAATCAATCAACAATTGAATATCATTATTGAATTTGACATGGCCTGTCTGGCCACATGGATCCACGGCACAGTAATGTTGAGACTAGATTACTGTAATGCACTCTATGTAGGTCTCTCCTCAAGTCAGCTCAGAGATTTCCGTTGATGCAGAATGCCGCAGTTCAGTTATTATTAGGAACTCGGCAAAGTGTGCATAGTACTTTCATTCTGCAGTTACTCCATTGACTTCCCATCAGTTACCAGGCTCAATTCAAAGTATTAGCTATCACATACAAAGCCCATCATGATGTTGGTCCTTCATATCTGTGGGGCCACTTCTCTCCCTGTAGTCTTCCTCAGCAGCTTTATTCATCTGAACAGGGCCTTCTGCAGGTACCACCTTGTAAATCACTAAAATCAATTACTGTTCATACATGTGCTTTCTCTCTGGTGGCCCCTCCTTATGAAATGACATGTCTGATGAGGTTAGGAGGGCTCCCACTCTCCTGGTTTTTGGCACACTGTGCAAAACTGGATTATTCAGGAAGCCTTTATTACATGGACAGGAGTGCTGTACTTTCAGGAAATTTCAAAGAGATGCATCAGTAAAGATATTCAGATTATAGATTATACTACTGTATACTGTCTGCTGCTGTAAGCATGTTCCTACTGGTTAATTTCGGTGTTGTTTTTCATCATTGTTTCAGCTCTATATTGCATTTCTGTTTGTTTTCAAATTTCTACAAATTTTGTATTTGCATACCCTACTGAATTGTTTATTGAATTTCCCAGGTATTGAGCATATTGACTTACACTGATTCACAGTGAGAAAGGGAAACATTTAATACTTTAAAATTATATTATTATAACAATGTATCTCTATTCAAACATTACAGTGAACTCACATACATTCTGCATGTATTTGCATATATCTGTTCATAAGAAACACCTAATGTGTGTTCACATCACAGATGAAACTGAGGACTAGTAACTGGATAAATGAGTAGTTTCAATCACATGTTTAGCATTGCATGCAACATGATAATTACTGAATGCATGTGTTATGAAAAATCAAGTGTACACTGTACATGGATTGTACATGTGTTCATAGTACTTTGTGAACAGGGATCCTATCAGGTTCTCTGAATCCCTTGCTTTCATTTTATTTTTCAGAAATGAGCCTCTAGTCCCTTTCACTGTGGAGACAGGGGGAAAGAAATATCTCTGCAACAAAAGGAGCTAGAGATTTACTTATATTCAAATGCAAGTTAGAATTCAGAAAACCTGATAGACACATTATAATAACATTAAAATGATATAATGATATTCAGTTACAAAAGGGGAATGGTCCCTGTGGGGACAGGGCAAGAAAATGGCTGCCCTGTGGAGAGGACTAGGAAAATCTAAACTTTCTCATCCATACAAACTTTCTTGTCTATACGTCAGCCATCCAGGCTTTACTGCAATTTTCCCTAAACCTTTTTAACAAAGCAGATTTGGAAAAAATCAGAGAAAATTTTGGAAGGTGTTTTAATGCATCATGATGCAGTGGGAAAGTGGGGGCGGGGGGAATCCATTTTCAAAAGCATTGAACCTTCAGCAAATAACCTCTGTGAAAATGGTCTTATACTCAGCAATGTAGTTAACATATCACCCAGTGGCTTTCAAAGTTTAGAGAATCAGCACTCTCAATCTGCACTATCAGTCAACAATCCACAATATTACTCAATTTTGGCAACATTAGCTCCATATCTCAATTATAATGAATATGTCTTTATTGAAGTATTTCCTATTCTGCTTCTGGACATCCCAGTTTCAGGATAAGGGAGCAGCCCCTCAACACTAGAGATGGGCAAAAAATGAACCATGGAACAAAATTCTGGATGGAACGGCCGGTTAGGCAGGTTTTTCTGCCAACCAGAGTGTTCTTGTGTTGTTCAATCTTATTGGCTTTTTCCGTAAATAGGGGAAGCTGTGATTCCTGGTTTCAGTTTCTCTAGAGTGGGAGAGGGAGAGAACAGAAAGCTTGCTGGCTGCAGTGTTGGGAACTTGGGAGGGATCTTTGGACTGCACTTCTGGCTGCTGGAAAAGGGGCTTAAAGCCTCTTTTCTCTTGTTGCTTTTCTTACTGGGGACTGACTGGGGAGGTGTTTGTGAAAAGGGCGGTTCTTTCCTTTCTCCCTCCCCCATCCTAGTCTTAGCTTTTCACCTCCCCCACCCCAGCCTAGTGTTAGGCCTCTGAGTAGAACTGTGGTCTTGCTTGACCAAAGTTTTTATTTGCTTTTATTTTTCTCCTTCTCTGCTTTTTGGAGGCTACAGTTTCTGGGGGGTTGTGGCCTTCCCCACCGAGGGAGCTTCACTTTTATTTGCTTTTATTTCACTCTTTCTCTGCTTGTTGGAGGGTCTCACTTCTGGTTTATTTTATGGGTGTCCCCCCCCCCAGGAGCCTGACTTTTCTGTTCGCTCTCTGTGTGCACTTGTGTGGGTATAGTGCAGTTTTCCCTTTTTCTGGACACCTCTTTAGTGCCCTTTAATTTTCTTTTGTGCGCCTCTGCAGCAGCCAGTGCCTGTGACTGGGTGATGTATGGGGGGGGGCTCGTGCCTCTGGTGAGCTGACTCTCACCTGCACCATTGCTCCACAGCCTCTGCTGTGTGCACCATCAGTGCCCACACTTTTTTTTTGAACCCCTGTCAAGCTGGGGACAGTGAGTGGGGGAAGGTGGTTTTGGGGGCTGCCAACTGACTCAACATCTGCATGGGTAGTAGCTTTACTGTCTGCACTGCAGGCTCCCCACTTGCACACTTCTCTAGTGAAGCTCACCTTTGCTGTGTGCATGCACACCGTCAGCGCGCACACACTGTTTTGTGTTATTTTGAGCCCCTTTCTAACTGGGGACAGTGCCTGGCAGAGGTGGCTTTGGGGGCTGCCCGCTGACTCACATCTGCACGGGTAGCTTTACTGTCTGCAGGCTCCACATTTGCATGCTTCAATAGTGCAGCTCGCCTTTGCTGTGCACACACACCGTCAGCGCACACACTCTTCTGTAGGGGTGTGCATGGCCAGCCTGATTCGGTAAACCCGATTCGGGTTTACCTGAATCAGGAAACCAATTCGGCATTAAGGGAATACCGAATTGGCAAGCCGATTCAGTATATGCATTTCAGCTTTGATTCGGCTTGATTCGGCCATTGTTTTCAATGGGAAAACCTTCTCCTGGCTTTCTGGGAGCCAGGGGGGCGGCATTTTCTCACCGAATCAAGCCAAACTTGGTGGATACCTTCTCCTAACTCTCCTCTAATTACCCCCAAGTTTCAGAAATATTGGACTTTGGGGGGAGGGGGCCATTTATGCTTCCCCAAAGAAGGTGACCCATCCTCCGACACTCTACATGGTTCTATAGGGGGAAAAACAAGTCATCTTTCTAGGTGGCTTGGGGTGGCATTTTGCAAGCAAAATGCACCCAACTTTCAGGGAACCTGCTCCCACCTGTCCTCCCACCCTCCCCCAAGATTCAGGGCGATAGCACTTAGGGAGGCCATTTTATGGCCTCTCAAAGAAGATGGCCCTTTCCACCTCCACTCCACTATTCCCTATGGGGGAAAAAAGAGGCTTGTCTAGCTAGGGGTGGCATTTTGCATGCAAAATGCCCCCAACCTTCAGGGGCCCATCTCCCACCTGTCTTTTTGCTTTTTGCCCCCCTTCTCCATTACTTCCTATGGGGGAAAAAAAGAGAGGCTTGTCTGGCTAGGGGTGGAATTTTGCATGCAAAATGCCCCCAACCTTCAGGGGCCCATCTCCCACTTGTCCTCCCACCCTCTACCAAGGCTCAACCAGATCCCACAAGAGCAGGTGCTCTTAGCCCCCCAAATCCACCCCCAACAGCCCTACACAGACCCAAATCCACCCCCCACAGCCCCACACAGACCCAAAGACACCCTCCCCAATATTCCCACACCGGCCACTACACGAGGAGCAGGCTGGCCAGCCATCCCCCATTGTTCCCTATGATGGGAACTTTTAAACTCTCTTTCCCAGGGCAATTATGCACAGCCCAGGGGTGCCATAATGGAGGGCACACTCCTGAATGCAAGCTTGTCCCTGTGAAAGCACACCTGAACCACATACACCCTTCCCCAAATTCCCCCCTCCACCTACAGAGATGGCTGGCCAGCCAGCCCCATTGTTACCTTTGATGGGAACCAACTGCACAACAAAGAATAAAACACAAACACACACTGACTAAACTTTAAAAAAAAATATTTTCTCACTTTCAAAGTACAAGTAGGCAAAGCATTGTGATACATTACACCAGCAGTCTCCCACACAGAAAAATAACACAACTCACTTCACATCAAAGAATCACAAAAACACAATTCCTGACAAAAACACTATTTTTTTAACTGCTTTAGCTTACACAGCCTCCATTCCAGAAACCAAGGACAGAATAACAAAAACCACACACACACAGGTTTTTTCCAGACCACTTTATTTCTTGGCACGTGAGGCCAAGAGGGCAATGACCCATCCCTCCCAAACCAAATTGATAGGGAGAAACTCTTGCAACAAGGTCCAGCAGAACCATTGTCATTTCCTGCAGCTGTGCTTTCAGTTCAGGCAGTGGGGAAACAACACAAAGCAGAACCATGCACAGTCACAGCCACAACACAATGGCATTTTCGGAGCAGTGTTGCAGATGTCCCCCCCCCCCCCGCCTCAGGCTGTACCTGGAAACATCTGTGAGACACCTATGTTTCCTTCACCATCAGCTGGCCACCTGCATCATCCCCAACTGTCCCCAACCCCACCAAGCACACCCAGCCAACATGAACATTTCAACGGCATGCAAATGAGAAAACATTAGAATACTTCAAATAACATCAAAAACATCCAATAAACAGTAAACATAAGCATCCTTAACCGAACCAGTCCCTATCTAACCTATTTCTCTCTCCAGGGCCAATCAACATTTCTGGGGCATGTCATTATTTTTCAGAATAAATTTGGTTCCACAGGGTCTGTCACAGTTTTGGGTCAGTGTTTTAATTCCTTTTGGGGGAGGGAGGGGGAACAAATTGCAGGGTGCATTCCCTTTGCCACTGATACCCACCCTCCTTCTGCTGGCCGGTTTTAACTGCGTCTAACAAGTTTAATGCAGGGGAGAGCACGATTCCAAAGGACTGGACTCGCAGAGGATTCAGGCCACAAGGTGGGCTCACCTCATTCACTCTGGAAGTCCAGTCCTGAGAAATCAGAGAGGCGAGAGTTGACCTTCAGGAAGGTCAACTGCTCGACTCTCCATGGGAAAAGGTGAAAGCGATGTGGGCTGACAATGTCGCCCGCATAGGAAAAGATGCTCGTCGAAGGGCATGAGAGCAGCCGCTGTGCCTCGTGGGAGAGGTCTGGCCAGACTGACTCCTTGGGCCAGTAGCTGAGCGGATCGGTGGAGAGCAACTTGCAGGGCTCTGCAAGGTAGTCCCTGACCACTGCCTCCACCGAATCCTCACTCACGTGTCTCACAATCCCAGAGGGGCCGAGGGCCCACTGGAGCATCTCCATCTCCATGGACACTCTGGTGGTGGCCGCGGGGGGAGCCTACTCAGAGGGGGCGTGAGAGGGACCCGCACGGCAGGGCCCCTCTCCCATTCCCTCTGGTGACAGGCATCCCCTCTTGGCCTGCCTGCACCTCACCCAAGCACAGAGGCCGTCTCTGGCTTGTGTGAGGTTCCCGTCCTGCTCAGCGAAAGAGCCCTTGATGCACAGGTTACACATGGTCGTCAACATGTATGACTCATTCTGCTTGAGAGGCGTTAACCTGGCAACTATGCCACGCTGCAGCCTTCTCACCAGAACGTGCACCTCTGGAACAATGTCAGCACGAGGTGCGTCTGGGTCCACAAAGGTGGCCAGATTCCTCTGGAGCGTGTGCACCAGGGGAATGACCAGACCCAGGGTTGCTGTGTCTGATGAGACTGCCACATTGAAGTCCTTGAAGGGCTTCAGGACCTCCACTGTCTGGGTGATGGTGAGCCAATCCTCCTGGCTGAACTCACCCACCTGACTCACACTGCTGCTCTCAGAGAGCTACGCGCGGAGTGGGGCCTGCTGCTCCACCAAGTGCTCAAGCATGGCACAGGTGGAGTTCCAGTGATGTCAGAGAACAGTACATGCTCCAGCATGCCTGTCCTGACCTGCTTCTGGCACAATTTGTGAGTGGCTGTCACGCTGTGCAAGAAGTGACTCATGAGCCTCTGATGTTTCTGGAGCAGCAACTGGAAATTACGAGTCCGGGTATCATGGGGTTCCTTGGAGGAGCCTGCCCCAAATACATCTCTCACCACTAGGTGAAACTTGTGGGCCACATAGTAAATGCGCTCTTGGCTCACTTGATCCGCTGCTGCCCTCATGTTGCTGCCACCATCCATCACCATGCATCCCACGGTGGCGGGTCCCTGGCCTATCCACTCATCCAACTGTCTCCTCAGGGTGGCAGCGATGTTCTCTGCCGTGTGCAACACGTTAAGAACCTCGGCGTGGAGCAAGGCCTTGCGGTAGCCAGCCCAGTGGTCTCCCATCCTTCCCTGCCTAACTGTAGACACCTCCCTCCCACCCAGAAGTTCCTAGGGTTCCCACCAGCGTGCAGTAAGCGAGAGGTACGCTTGCTGCACACTTGGGCAGGTCCAGATGTCGGACGTGAAGTGCACACTTCTCCCGGCAACCCGGGACAGCTGTGCCTTCACGTGTTCCCTGTAACAATAGAAAGGGGACACCCCAACTGGGTCAAAAAGCTTTTTTTCTTTTTCAAAGTAACAAATGCTCACTCTTAATGCAATGTATTTCATAAATAACAATTTTTAAAACGACTCCAGATAACTGAACCAAGGTAAGTAATTAAAGTCCCTTCTTTTTTCAAAGCAACAATTGCTCACTCTTTATATACTGTAGTAATTAAAGTCCATTCATAGTAGTGCTCTTATCTTCTTTCCTTTTGCAGCTTGTCCTTTTGCATCTTATATTTATCAGTTGTTGTTGCCAGAGGAATTGGCATTCCCACGCAGATGCCCAAATCGGGGCCAGCTATTTGTAAATGCTGATTTTCGTCCCACAGACTTCCTCAGGGGCATTTTAATCTGTTAATTATTACAGTATTTACAAAGCATTCAGTTATTGATACACAATATAATACACAAATTACATTCAACGTACAAATAATAAACATTAACTTCATATTCAAGGATCACCTGTCTCCTTTTAAGTCTTATACACGTATTTTCTATCTCTCTTATTAGGTAACTGGAGAGCGACACTAATACTCTTTCTCTGATGTGCTGCCTATTGCACCACATGAGTCTCTGATCTTAGTGTGCTGGGACTTGCTGTTGCTCATTAAAGGAAACACGAACTGTTTTTTACTCCAAGAAGCAGTTAAGCAATAATTCACTGTTAAGTCCACGGGGTTTCATGCTCCCAAGTTTATATCTCCACCATGCCTCCTTCCTAAGTAACATCTTCTGCATTTGTTGACTGCTGCTTTTCTATGCCACAAATAAGACTGCTACTTTAAATTCTCCTTCACCACGGTCCAACTCCAGGAAATGCTCCATAAGTGGAGCTTCCATGGTCCTATTCCTTATCCTGGATATATGTTCTAACACACTTACTCAGAGGGGTCTGGAAGCGTTGCCCACATATATTTTCAGGCATGGACACATAATTAAATACACCACACCTCCTGTCTGGCATGTGGAGAAATGATCAATTTTTATCTCAGTTCCCCCAGGTATAGCTACATGATCTCCCTCCCTAATTAAGTTACAAATAGAGCAGTGCCCACATCTATGGTTACCTCTAGTCCTTACTCCCAAGGTCTCTGATCTCCCCATGTCAGAATGCACCAAAACATCCTTTATATTCTTGGTGCACCTATATCCCACTGAGGGTGGGGATGTACATCCTCTAATATCAGCCACTAATGGCCAATGTTTACAAATAATCCTACTCAATGATCTTGATAGAGGGGTAAAGTCCAGTGCCCAACGCACTCTATCAATTTGAACCTGAGACTTTTGCCCAAATAAACGATCCCTTGAGGTTTCCTCTGCTCTCTGAATTGCCCTTTTGATAACCCTCTCCGGATATCCTCTTTGAGAAAACATCATGCATATCTCCTCCCTCCCTTGATTGTATTCATCTACATTAGAGGAGTTGTGTTTCAATCTCAGCAGTTGTCCGAAGGGAATATTTTCCCTTAAATGCGCTGGATGGAAGGAATCAAAGGTAAGATATGAGTTCCTATCAGTTGCCTTCCTGTAGGGCCGGATAGACAATTCACCACCATTATTCTTATACACTGTCACATCTAAATACTGTATCTCTTTAACACTATACTGCCAGGTGAACTGAATGTTCTCATCCCTTGAATTAATCCATTCACAGAAATCAACGACTCAGATTGGTCCTCTCAGCAAAAAGAACAAATCATCTATAAATCTTTTAAAGACGCAAATGTTTGTGTAATAGGGGTTCGTAATATTAACTATATGTTGGGCTTCCCACTGCACCATGTACAAGTTGGCTATACTTGGCGCAGTGGCACAGCCCATTGCCACCCCTCTTGTTTGGAAATAGAACATATCTACAAATTTAAGATAGTTCTTTTCTATCACAATGTCCAGTAACTGGAGTAGGAACCCCATTGTAGGGGTAGGAGTAGGGTTTGGTCTGTCACATAATATAGTCTCTATGATTGTACGTATCGACTCCTGTGGTATGGACGTATAAAAGGAGTTGATATCCATGGTGAGTAAAACATGCTCCTGTTCCACCTTCATTCCTTCCACCAATTTTATCAAGTCCCCTGTATCCTTCCCATAAGAGGGAATCCTCTTTACTTCTGACTGCAAGAAAGTATCCAGGTAGATGCTGCTGGCCTCAGAGGAAACAGGGGTGGACTGCCCAGCAGGTGGTCCCACTGGCAGTTCCTCCAACATTCTACAGGTTCCTGGGGTGAGTGTGAAGGATGGAAAAGTCGCATGCCTCACGTCTATCCCAGGAGACACCACATGCTGCCCCTCCTCCAGCAGCTGGGTCTCAACCACTGGAGGAGGTAGAGCCTCAGTAGCAGGCCCCCACCCAGTGCCAACCCCTGCCTGAGACACCCTGGTTGGGGATGGCTCTCCAGCAGCTGCCTCAGGAAAGAGGGCCTTGCGAGCCCTCTTCCTGTCACCAGAAGCCAGGCTGGTGAATGGCAGGAGAGTAGGGGAGGGCCTCCTCCGCTCAGATGAGGGGCTGCTGTAGCAGTCCCCGTCCACCTCCCCTCCACCCCTCTAGATTTCTCTCTGGCCTTTCCCCCAGGGCCCCTCTCAGCTTTCCTTTCTGACATCCTTTCCCCTCCCAGAAGCTACACTGACTATTTAGAAACAAAAGGAAAACAAAGGTGAACTTAGTTTTCAAGAGCTATCTACCTACTTCTAAATATGTTCTTCTTGTGGCTCTGTCACTCCTGGAGATGGTCAATCAAATGTCTTTTTAGACTACCCTATTTATGTTGGGGGACCTAAAGCTACCAAACAGCTGAATTCCTCTTCAGGAATCGAGCTGGCCCTAAACCCCAATAATAAGGGAAAGCCTTAGCCACTAACAAGACTAGTATGCCCGGGCCAGCCTGGCTCTATGGGTGCCAGAAATGGGCAGTGAAACCCTAGTTATGGGAGCACTAATGGGCAGCCTATTTATGACTATACCAATATGTATATATATGTATATAATTCGAATATAACCTAACTCTAACTACTGCTTGTCCTACTGATCCCTATTTACTGTGTTAAACAAACTACCCTTGGTTCTCTATCAATTAAGTTGAGGGCAAGTAGCCACTGAATGCCTACAAACTGGCCTACCTTCTAATGACAATATTTTAAAGGGAAACTTTTCTGTTGTGTGTCTGTGTGGGGTGTGCATGTGGTGTTCAGAAAATGTGACTCCCCCCCCACCCAGGCAAGCAAGGACCCACCCCTATGCCCACCCAAATGTAAAACCCAGCAAGTCACACTCACCAGTAGGGATGTGCGTTTCGGCATTCAGAATGCCGAAAGAATGCCGAAACAAAAGTGTTTCGGCTTCTTTCAGGGAATGCCGAAACGTTTCGGGGAATCCCGAAACGTTTCGGGTAGCCGAAAGAAAAAAGCCGAAACGTTTCGGGATTCTTTCGTCTTTCATTCGGCTTTTCAATGGGAAAATGCCTCCGTCTTCCCGGACGTCTGGGGGAGGCATCTTCCCACCGAATAAGCCCAAAATTGGTGGGGACCTTCCTCTAACCCTTCTCTAACAACCACCCAAGTTTCAGACAGATTGGACTTTGGGGGGCCATGTTATGGCCCCCCAAAGCAGGTCCCCCCATCCTCCCATAAAGGAGCATCTTCTTCATTATTTCCTATGGGGAAAAAATGAAGAAGCAGGCTTCCTTTGCCAGGGGTGGCATTTTGCATGCAAAATGCCCCCCAACCCTCTGGGGCCCTTCTCCCACCCCTCCTCCCACCCCCCACCAAGGCTCAGCCTGCTCCCACTTGGGGGGGGCCATTTCATGGCCTCCCCAAGTAGGTCCTCTCAGCCCCTAAATTCCACCCCTTACAGCTCCACACAAACCCAATTCCCCCCAGCTGCCACACACAGACCCAAATCCCCACATTAGCCCCTCACAGACCCAAATCCACCCCCACCTGCCCCACACCCATAACCCCAGGAACAGGCTGGCAAAGGCCAGCCCTCTCCCTTTGTTCCCTATGCTGGGAACTTCTAAACTCTCTTTCCCTGGGCAATTCTGCACAGCCCAGGGGTGCCACAATGGTGGGCACACTTCTGAGTGCCAGCTGGTCCCTGTGAAAGAGCACCTGAACCACAGACACCCTCACATTACACTTCACATTAAAGAATCACCCCAAAAAATTGCTGTCAAAAGCACTTTATTTCTGTAACTGCTTTAGGTTACACAGTAGGAAGGCACCACAGAGCAGGAAAGCAGTGTACTACACAAAAATAACACAACTCACTTCACATCAGAGAATCACACAAACACAATTGCTGTCAAAAACGGTGAAGTGGGTTGTATTATTTTTTGTAGTACATTGCTATCATGCCCTTTTGTGCCCTCCTACTGTGTAACCTAAAGCTGTTCAAGAAATAAAGTGTTTTTGCCAGGAATTGTGTTTTTGTGATTCTCTGATGTTAAGTGAGTTGTGTTATTTTTGTGTAATATACTGCTTCCATGCCCTTTGGTGTTCCCCCCCCTGCTGTGTAGCCTAAAGGGAGGCTACACAGCAGGGGGAATTTGAGGGAGGGTGTCTGTGGTTCAGGTGTTCTTTCACAGGGACCAGCTGGCACTCAGAAGTGTGCCCACCATTGTGGCACCCCTGGGCTGTGCAGAATTGCCCAGGGAAAGAGAGTTTAGAAGTTCCCAGCATAGGGAACAAAGGGAGAGGGCTGGCCTTTGCCAGCCTGTTCCTGGGGTTATGGGTGTGGGGCAGGTGGGGGTGGATTTGGGTCTGTGAGGGGCTAATGTGGGGATTTGGGTCTGTGTGTGGCAGCTGGGGGGGAATTGGGTTTGTGTGGGGCTGTAAGGGGTGGACTTTAGGGGCTGAGAGGACCTACTTGGGGAGGCCATGAAATGGCCCCCCCAAGTGGGAGCAGTCTGAGCCTTGGTGTGGGGTGGGAGGAAGGGTGGGAGAAGGGCCCCAGAGGGCTGGGGGGCATTTTGCATGCAAAATGCCACCCCTGGCAACACAAGCCTCCCCCAGCTGTCAGTGGTAGAGATTAGAGCACCTACTTGGGGAGGCCATGAAATGGCCCCCCCAAGTGGGAGCAGGCTGAGCCTTGGTGGGGGGTGGGAGGAGGGGTGGGAGAAGGGCCCCAGAGGATTGGGGGGCATTTTGCATGCAAAATGCCACCCCTGGCAACACAAGCCTCCCCCAGCTGTCAGTGGTAGAGATTAGAGCACCTACTTGGGGAGGCCATGAAATGGCCCCCCCAAGTGGGAGCAGGCTGAGCCTTGGTGGGGGGTGGGAGGAGGGGTGGGAGAAGGGCCCCTGAGGGTAAGGGGGCATTTCGCATGCAAAATGCCACCCCTGGCAAAGGAAGCCTGCTTCTTCATTTTTTCCCCATAGGAAATAATGAAGAAGATGCTCCTTTATGGGAGGATGGGGGGACCTGCTTTGGGGGGTCATAACATGGCCCCCCAAAGTCCAATCTGTCTGAAACTTGGGTTAGAGAAGGGTTAGAGGAAGGTCCCCACCAATTTTGGGCTTATTCGGTGGGAAAATGCCTCCTCCAGGCGTCCTGGAAGACGGAGGCATTTTCCCATAGAAAAAAGCCGAAAGAATGCCGAAATAATGCCGAAAGAATCCCGAATCCCGAATCCCGAAAGAGATTCTTGTTTCGGCTTTCAGCTTTAACGATAGAGAATTTTCTTTCGGCTTTCTACTTTCGGCTATAGCCGAAAATTTTTGGCTTGCACACCCCTACTCACCAGTCTTGCAGTCCAGCGATGGTCAGGCAGACCAACTCCTCCTCAGCAGCAGGTGAGACGAGGCTCTGCAAGCTGCCACAGCAGCGAGAGTCTCAAGTTGCTCTAGGCCAGGAACCGAACGGTGAGAGGTTAGCAAAGATCCATAAACTGCACTCCCCCCAAAAGTTAAAAAACACCAGGCTCTGGCATAGGTGTGACCTGGTAAGGCCCAGAGCCATTGTGCACAGGCAGGCCACAGAGTTAAACAGAGCAAACATGCAAGCAGTGTGGCCAATTTCCCAGTAAAAATGCTCCCCCTTTGCTTCCCTGGCACGTGAAGATAAAACAGAGGACAATAATCCAGGCCTCAAAAAGACCCAGGCCCACTTTGTAGGCAAAGCCAGTGTCACAGTGAAGCATTTTTAACCAGGGGTAAGCAGAGTGGCCCAACATCAATTTAAGCAAACTCTGTCCCTTCCCTTCCTCCCATCTCTCCCCTAAATAAAAAATATCTCCTACCAGTCCTCTCGTGATAGCCAGCCCTGAGTGAGTTGAACCACAGGCAGAAGTCCATAGGCAGAAGTACACTGCACTCCAGTCCAGGAAGGTCAGGCCAAGACAGAGACAGTGAGAAGAAGCAGTGTCTCTCTCACTATCTCTCTCCAGCAGCAACAGAAGCTGTCCCAAAGTCCAGGCTCTATTTTAAATCCCCTGCTGCATCTTCTTCCAGAGAATCCATTGGCTGGAAGGAGGATGCAGCAGTGGGATTGAACACTCCTAACTCCCCCCTCCCCTGCCTGATCCCCCTCCCTCCTCCCCCTTCTACTCCACTCATCCCCTCCCCTACCTGAAATTGTGGCGGGAATCTCTTGCTTGCTTTGCATTGCCTTGCAATGCATTGCCCTGCAATGCAAGCAGATTGCAAAGCAAGCAAAGATTCCTGCCTTTTCTTGCAAGGGGGAGAGGTGAGGAGGAGGTAGTGAGTCACTCACTCCTTCTCCCACCTCCCCTCTTGAAAGCACCAGCAGGAAGCTGTAGCTTCCTGCAGAATTTTGCTAGCCGCTTGCAAATGCAAACAGCTAGCAAAATGGTGATTCTTTGATTGCCAAATCGACCCGAAACATACCGAATCAATTCGGCAATCTCCAATTCGGTATTAGCGAAATTTTTTCGGTATACTGAAAAAGTTTCGGTAATGCCGAAAAAAGCCAAAATGGGCCTGATTCCGGTATTTTACCCGAATCAGAATACTAAATTGCACACCCCTACTCTTCTGTTTTATTTTGAGCCCCTTTCCATCTGCGGACATTGTCTAGTGGAGGTAGTTTGGGGGGCTGCCCGCTGACTCACATCTGCATGGGTAGCTTTACTGTCTGCAGGCTATCCGTTGCATGCTTCTCTAATGCAGTTCGCCTTCGCTGTGCACAAGCACACTGTCAGCGCACACAGTGATTTATTTGTGAGCACCTGTGTAGCCAGGGCTAGTGACTGGGTGGAGGTGGGTTTGTGGGCCAGGGGCTCTTGCCCGCTTGCAGACTCACACACCTGCACAGTGTTGCTTCACTGTCTCCGCTGTGCACACCATCAGTACCCACACTTTTTTTTTTAATTTAGAGCCCCTGTCCAGCTGGGGACAGTGACTGGGTGGAGGTGGTTTGGGGGCTCAACACACCCAACCCCAGTGTCAGGGCCACTTCTTGCCACCTCACTCCCTCACTGTCGAGTTTGTCCTCCATTATCTCCAGTGGTTCCTCTCTGTTTTGGGTTTTGTTTTACTGCACCACTTTGAAGTGTTCCTTAATAGACAACACTGGTCTATTTCCCCCAACACTGGTGTGGGGGGAAAGGGCAGAGTATGTGGCCCATTGGAGGCCGGCAGCAGCAGTTCTGGGGGGTAAGTCTGTTCGGCAGCAGAGTCTCTCACTTCTGATCTGTCCATAGAGCCCAAGGCGGAGGCAGAAGTGGTCTCTCCTATGCTGCCGGGAGTGGATCTGGTGAAGCTGTTTGCGAAGGGGGAGTGATCTAAGGAGGAATGGGTGGGGTTTGGAGCATCATCCCAGTCCTCTGCATCAGAAACACCAAGGAGTCTCCCTGTCTGCAGCACACCCCTACTCCCTCTTCACAGTCTAGCTCCATGCCGTGGCAGTCATTCCTTCAATGTCCTCCCGAAACACCACCTACCAGTGCCTGTTTCGACAACTCAATTTGGAGGCACTTTTACTGTGTGGCTACCAGTCCTTTCTGAGGCAGGTCATCCCTCTGATCCATGGCTTGGACCAGGTCCTGGCCAAAGTGACGGAAGAACAGGACCAGCTTCTCCACAGGGTCAGGGACTTGGTTGCGAGGTTGCAGGCAGGCTTGGCCACCCGCTTGCATCCTCTGTGCAGGGAGGACCCATACAGACTGGTCTGTATATGTGACCCTTGTATCAAGGGCATCATAGCCATGTGGCAGGGAGAGCTCCACCAGTGGTCAAATCTCCTGCGTCAAGTGGTGCAGAAGCTCTGGTCCCAGTGAGCAGAGGGGAGGGAAGAGTGTGTGGGTGAGGGGACAGGGAGGAGCAGGCATTGATGGTTCCCAGCACCACCAGGGGGCAGGAGAGCTCTCCCCACAAAGACCCACCCCCATTCTGGTCCTTGGTTGTGGGCTGGGCAGTCGGTGGCAGCAGGGTTGGGACTTTCATCGAGTTGGAGGACTCGGTGGAGGCCATGGTCAGAAAGTACCTAGCTGAGCCCCCCGAACCCTCCCACTGCAATCCCTTGGAGTATTGGGCGAGAAAATCTGCCGTTTGGCCAGACCTCTCAATGGTGGCCACCAACATCCTCTCCTGCCCCCCCACCAGTGTCCAGAGTGAGAGGGTGTTCTCACACCTGGGAGACCTCCTCTGTCCATGGCACTCACGTCTAGATCCAGACCTGGAGGACCCGCCCTCGTTCATCAAGGACAAACTCCCCCTGCTCGGCTACCTCTCCATGGATCTTGAGTGTTCTTCTGAGCCCTGAGCCAGCCTCTGCCTCTCTTTCGCCGTCCGCCCACCCTCAGCCTCCAGCCCAGAAAGCCAAGCCAACATATCCAAGATCACAGTCCAAGCTGCAGGGTACTTCTGATGAGGGCTCGCTGCAAGATTTTCAGGTTTTCTTTCCCCTTCAATGTAGAGCATGTTAGGAATAGGATTTTCTTTCCCCTTCTCTTTGGAGCTCCTTTTCCTTTTCTTTCTCTTTCCATCTTTCTTTGAGCACCTTTCTCAAATGGGAAGGTGACTGTCTGCTGCCATTCAATTACTTTCCCCTTCTCTTTGGAGCACATTTTCCTTTTCTTTCTCCTTCCATCTTTCTTTGAGCATCTTTCTCGAATGGGAAGGTGACTGTCTTCTGCCATTCAATTACTTCTTCTGGAAGAAATATGTTTTATCATGCAGTGCCTGCCCAGAATGAGGAGGGGTGTGTGGGTTTGGGCACTGCAGGGCCATAACTGAGGACAGGGGCAGAACCCTTTCTGAGTGTGTTCTGTGTTGTGGCCCAGAGGCCCTGAAAGAGGCATGTGTTGAGGGCCCAGTTTGCCTGCTGTGTATAAGCTGCCCCTGCTCATGCTGGGATGCACACCAGGAAGGGTGGCAGGACTTTGAACAGCCTCCACGCAAGGAGGAGGAGGAGGCATCCTTCTCCTTTGCCATGGCTGGCAGGTGGGTCGGTGATGTCTGTGTCCTCGGCACAAGGGACGGCTCCTCGGCACAAGGGACGGCTTTGCTCATATAGTTGTACAGTATTGTGGGAGGAGTCCCGTTCAGCCGGGACATCGCCCCTCCATGCGAGGGAGGGGAATGCACAATGTCGCTTCACTGCTCTGCTCTCCTGCAGGGGAGGGCCAGGTCACCCCCCCTCCCCGAGCGGGACCCTCCTCCATGTCCAGCGGATGGGTCATTAGGTGACTGCCTCCAGTGTTCCATGATGCTGCTCTTCCAGGTCCGGCCTCATCCAGGCCAGTTATTTTGTGCACCCTTCTCCTTTGCCATGGGTGGCAGGTGGGTCTGAGTCAGTTATGTCAGTCAGTGTCCATGGCCAATGCTCTTCTCAATGAGGGACAGCTTTGCTGCCACATCTGGCGGGTGGGTCATGCCTGCGGCCACCGCTACTCTGCATGAGGGATGGTGTTGCACATGAAATTGTATGACACAGTTTCAGGGGCCCCGATCCATGGGACTTACTGTCTCCTTTGTGCCTGGGGGAAGGGGTTCCTTCATTGCCATTGGCAGATGGGACATGGTCTCCTCACAACCTGACCACGACCTGCTATGGGTGGGTCAGGGAATTTCCATCACAGCCAGCGGGTGGGACATTCAGGGGACTGCCCCAACTCTTCCACGCCTGCGTGATGCCATACACTGTTGTTCCTGGTTCCTGCGGTGGCCTTGTCCAAGCCACTTATTTTGTGCTGCTTGTACAGCTGGGTCGTTGCTTCGCTGCTCTGCTCTCCCATGAGGGTGGAGGGCCAGGTCTCCCCCCCCACCCTGACTGTGACCTGCCACATATGGCGGGTGGGTCAGGGACTTGCCTCCACATCTGGTGGGTGGGACATGGTCTCTTCTCTTGAATGGCAGAAGACAGTCACCTTCCCATTCGAGAAAGGTGCTCAAAGAAAGATGGAAGGAGAAAGAAAAGGAAAATGTGCTCCAAAGAGAAGGGGAAAGTAATTGAATGGTCTCTTCACACCCTAACCATGACCCGCCACATCCGGCGTGTGGGTCAGGGACTTTCTGCCACTTCTGGCAGGTGGGTCATGCCTGTGGCCACAGCTCCTCAGCATGAGGGATGGCATCATGCCACGCCAGTGTGCTGCTCTTTCGAGTCCGTACCCATCCGGGCCGATTATTTTGTGCCACCTGTCCAGCTGGGGGACATTTTTCTTCCATGTGGGGCAGGGGTGCACACGATGTTTCCTCCTTCCCTGACTGCAACACGGCACATGTGGTGGGTGGGTCATGCCTGCAGCCACCGCTCCTCAGCACGAGGGACGGTGTCTTGCTGTTCCAGTGCGCTGCTCTTCCGGGTTCATCCCCATTTGGGCCGATTATTTTGTGTCACCTATCCAGCCGGAGGAAAATTTTCCCTCCATGCATGGCAGGAGCATGCATGGTCTCCCCCTTCCCTGATTGCGGTATGCCACATCCGGTGGGTGGGTCATGAACTTTCCGTCACATCCAGCGGTGAGTGATGCTGGTGACTACCTCCACCACTCCACGCATGCGTTCAGCTACATGCTGCTCTCATGGTCTATCCTGTTCCGGGACGCTTATTGTGTGTTTCCTGTGCAGCCAGGCCATCTCCCCTACATGCGAGCAAGGGGAGCACATGATGTCACTGCATTGCTCTGATCGCTCCTCTCCTTGGTTGGCCTAGTCCAGGCCACTTATTTTGTGCACCCAATCCAGCCTAGCTGGCACCCCTCCATGCAAGGGAGGGGTGCACACAATGTTGCTGCGTTGCTTTGCTTTCCCACTGGGGGAGGGCCAGGTGTCCCCCTCCCCGACCATGATCCACCGCACCCAGTGGGTGGGTCAAGCCAGCAACAGCTGTCACTTCTCCATGCTGCCGTTCAGCTGCATGCTGCTCTCCTGGGCAGACCATGCCTGGGGAAATTGTGTGGAGCACCTGTCCTGTCTAATCTCCCCGCCCCATGGGGGAAAGGGGTCCCGTAGTTGCCACCATGGCTGGCCGGTGGGTGAAATGTGTGGCTGCCACATCCTATCCGAGGGACTTACAATGGCCTCCCCCCAAGGTGGGGAAGGCATCTGTGACTGCCGCCTCATCTCAGAGATGTCTTATAATCTAATTCTCTTACTCAGAAAATGTTCTAATGTGTAATTAGGTGCGAATATGCAGCAATGTGATATCAAATACTGTGATAATGTGCAAATATTCAACAAATTATATGAAATGCTATGATGGATGTGTGATGTAGACTTGGGTTGGTTTGGTCAGCAGCCACATCTTCTAGGGAAGAAGGTCCTCATACTGTGGGATGATAATAGGACCCTGCAAACCCTGCCAGTGGGACTTAAAATAGCCTCATCTCAAGGAGGGGGAGGTATCCATCAGGGCGCCACATCCAAGAGGTGAATTTTGTCAGCAGCCAGTCACTCACTGTTTCTCGGCATGAGAGATGGGTGTGTCAATCAGTCTGTTTCCCATCCAGGGAGGGTACCCCATACACCATCCATGGGACTTGGGTGCCTTTTAGGGAAGTAACACCTTCCCAACCACAGGGAGGAGGGGGCAGCCACCGACATGACCCACAGTGCCAGACATGTGGTTGCCCCTAGGGCAGTGTGGGTACAGGGGGTGCTGTTGGGGGGACAGACCCCCCACCCAAGTTGGGAGGTGGCCAGACACCTCCCTGCCCAAGCCCACCCATGAGAAGGGGGTGGCCACCAACATGGCCCACAGCGCCAGACGTGCGGTCACCCCTAGGGCCATGCAGGCAGGCACAGGGGGGTGCCACCGGGGTTGGCCACACCCCTGCCTCAAGTTGGGAGGTGGCTGGTAGCCTCCCCACTTGAGCCTGCCCATGAGGAGGGGCAGCCACCGACATGACCCACAGCACCAGACATGTGGTTGCCCCTAGGGCTGTGTGGGCAGACACAGGGGGCTGCTGCCAGGGTGGCAGGCAGTTCCCCTGCCTTGAGTTGGGAGGCAGCAGGATGCCTCCCCAAGCCCACTCATGAGGAGGGGGCGGCCACAGACATGACCCATGTCTGGGGGTCCATCACTTCAAATGGAGGCATAAGGCAATTGCCATTGATGGCTCCAATTCTATGGGACTTTCCTGGGGGCACCAACTTTGGGTCTCTATAACTCAGAGATCCGTATTGCAATCTTCATGAAACTTTGAGGGTGGCTGGAGGAGAGCCTACTGAAAACTCCCTGCGAGTTTGGGCTCTCTGAGCATGAAGGGGGTCATCCTGGCTCCCTGAACCCTGAACCTCGAACCAGTTCAGAAATCAGGTGAGTTGGTTAAGTTTGTGTTCTGTGTTCTGTGGAAATTAACGAACCACGAACTGAGTGGTTCAGGTTTTTTTCATTCTGTGCCCATCTCAACATATACCAGCAGCTTTTTTGCCTAGGAGAGATGCCTCTGTTGATGTATTTATTAATGTTTCTAAAGTGTGGATGTGTAACCCCTTCAACAAAGGCCAGTTTTGCCAGTTCAGTTCCCATAGTGCACTGTTTTTTTTCCATGACCATCTGCATCTGATTTGCCACCATGAGTCTGGCTACTATGCAGCTTTTCCATGGCTTTCCTTGGAGCACTTATACCCTGACTTTTTAAAAAAAAAATATTTTCCAGTTTTTTGTTTCCCATACACACTCTTTATCCCAATTCAGTTCAGTTTTATTATTACAATCCTAGATCAAAATTCCAATTAGCATATACAGTAATATATAACAAGTACAATAATTCCTAATCTAAACATTTCTAAGGATTAAATATAACTATATACTAAGAAGAATAACATTTTTAAAATATAATTAAGATTTCTTAAAAGAAGCTATAATGTTTTCTCTGATTCTGGTAGCAGAATCTTGCTACCTTGGCAGTCATTTAATTGCAGCAATCAGCTAGGAGAGAGGAATAAAATTAATTAGATCTGCGTGGGTAGACTCTTTAACCTACCTTTTGTTGTTCCACCCTCTTCTGCCCCCCTTCTGCCAGCCCATTTCATTGTTATTGACCGCTGTTGTCTATCTAGCCACTTCCCCCTCCTTTCCATTCCTCCCCCTTCCCTCTTTTCTCACCATTTTCCTTTCCACTCTTTTAAAAGGAAATTTTTAATCCAATGTAGGATCGATACCCCGATGGGTTGAGAAGGAGAAATCCAGGAAATAGATTGATTCAGCATTCCAGCAATGCATCAATTCATTGTGTGTGCAAAAGAAAAAGGGGGAAAGGAAAGGGCTGGCACTGTGATGTCACTGATGATGGTATTGGCAGTGAAAGCGCTAGCACTCATCAGTCCCAACACACACATTTTGACCCAATGCAGACTAAAATAATGGCACCACACTGATCAAACGTGAGAAGTATGAAAGGGTTCAGACAAGCAAATTCCATCCCATGTGGCTTGACTTCTGGGATAGTGAGGAGTTATGTACCCAGTGCAGAAGGGGCTTGTGTGTGTTTGGTAGTTCCTATTTCTCTTGTTAGGTTTTGTAAGCAAACAATGATAATCTGCCACAGTCTGCTTAAATTTCTAATGAAAATACATAATAGGAAGACAGAATATGGGCTTCTTAGGGATGTCACAGGAATAAATACATTTTGATGCAAACCCAGCAAGTATAACCAAATGTATGAAGAAAAAACAAGAAAAAAATCATAGATCTCTATTTTGGCTGATATTTGTTCACATAAAAATTATTTAAGTGGTTTGCAAATTGGCGAGCATAATATGTTTTTATGGCCCCCGAATGCAGTATTTCTTATTTATTTTAAGGTTCACATATATTATATTATTAGGCTATGATACATAGCATTGCTACGTGTGGCATTTATTTTGAAACTGGAAATGGAAGTTTTATGATAATGTATAAGCAGATTCCCTAAATGCCCTTTAACTGAACAAGGATAAAGTAAACATGAGATTATTCATGGCATGTAAACCTCGTCTTTCATGCTCCTTTCATCTATTTTATAACAGAGATAAATATCATTAAATGACCTGTGAATTTGCATGAGTAATATTTTAAAGACCTTAGTGTGGTACATCTAAGACCATTTATAGATGAAATTTTCTTTTCCACATCACATATGACCTTTTAAAAAGCATTTAATCTCTCTTCATGTAACGATTAGTTAAGCTGAGGCACTGAGATGTTGAGAACTTCATTGAGATGCTGAGAACTTCACAACTTATTTGCTTTGGACTTGCCTTATTCACATTGCCAATTCTGTGTCATGTTGAAACCTCATACAGTCACCTGTGACTTGCAGCATTTATTGTGCTAGCACATGCTCAAAAATGGGTGAACAAAGAAACAGGCCCCAGAGCCCCTCACCTGACTGAATCTCCACTTTTAAAAACTGATATAGCAAAGAAGGTTACAGATTCTTTTAACAAGAACTCTCTTTCCCCACCAAGTTTGGAGAAAAATCTCCCTCATCTTGAGCCATAGATTTAAATACTTGCAGGTGATATTTATACAGAATACAGAATTAATGTCCTATCATTAACAACTTTGCTCAGATCATATTTTTACATCTTTATAAACAACCTATACTTACTATAAATAATACAGCCATTTTTAGTTTTGGATATGGACACATAGTTCACTCAGGGCTGCTGAGAGCCATCATGGCCCCTAGGAAAAGATTCCTTACATGACCCCAATCCAAACCAAGTATCATAACAAAACAAATCACTTGGCTTGCTGTTATTATGCAGCTATATTAATAAAAGGATTCTCGTGTCTATCTGTCTGTTTGTCCATTTATGGCAGTCATAACTGATAAGAAAATAAAGCTAGAAGTCTCAAAACTGGCCACCAGCTTCAGGAATATCATGGGAGTTCCAGTGACAAAAATGAATCAAAATATTCTGGCCCAGGTTTTGCAATGGAAGCTAAGGCTTTCTGCTTATGGCAGAGATAAATCATCAAAAAAAATGCCAGGTGTTTGAAAATTGGCCCCCAACATCAGGATAATAATGGAAGGTTGTTGAGTGAAAATAAAATGTAGAATAGGAGATAAATGGAGGCTGCTTTGGGTCCCTATTTGAGAGAAAGCCATGGTATGACAGTTGTTTTAAATATAATTTTGCCTACAGTTCACCCCCCAAAGATGACTGTTATTGTGCAACTCTTTTGGCAGGAGAAAGAACTGCTGCTAAATATGCAAGCACGGTGATCAGGAGCAGGCCCCTACTGTGAGCAGTCCATCTAGCTCTCTGAGATATAACATGCACTTATGATGACAAGAAACATAAGCCCTCTCTCTCTCTTTTTTTTAAAAAGTTTTTTATTATTTTTTAATATCTAACATAAAAAAACTACAAAAGACTACAAAAGTATAAAGGGGAGGGGGGGGAAAGGGAAGGGAGAACTGGGAAAAGGGAAAATCAACATACAAACAACAAACACTACACTACATGTCTTGTATTCCCTTCATGCTGCAATTTTTCTTAAAAGTTAACTTTCTAATATGCTATCAGATTGGTAGGTCTTATACAATACAGATTATATTCAGGATCAGGACTTCTTCCCCCCCCTTGCGTCTCGGTCTCAATTCTCTCTGCGCAGCTGGAGCAGCTGCGCCCGCTCTTTCCTCCCCCCCCCACTTTCCCCTTCAGACTTCGAACTTTCTTCCTGCTGAAACTCCTGATGGTTAAACAAAAAGTCTGTCAGCTGCGCGTCCGATGTGATCTTGTAAGTTTGATCTTTATATCTGAACCAGACGCCTTCTGGAAACAGCCATTTATATTTTATATCACATTTCCTCAAGAAAGCCGCAAGTCCTTTATACTTGAATCTTCTTTTGCGAGCCAAAAATGGAACATCCTTCAATATTTTAACCTTATTGCCCAAATAATCCAAGTCCACATTATACGAATTTCTGAGATGGTGTCCCGAGTCTTCTTAGATGAAAAGTCAATAATAATCTCGCGAGGCAGCTGCCGCTTCGTTGCATACTTTGAAGATGTCCACCGGACTTCCAAAATATCGTTTTTTATCTCTTCTTTAGTTGCCTTTGCGAATGGCGCCAAAAGTCCAGACACCAAATCTTTTAAATTTTCACTTTGCTCTTCTTTTACATTTTGAAGACGCAATACCATTTGGGCACGGTCCACTTGTAATCCTATTATTTGATTCTCCAAAAGCTTCACTTCCTTACTTGTTGCTTTCATGAGTACTGCGTTCTCGTGCACAGACTGCTCTGCTCCGGTCGCTGTTTCTTTAATGGCTTTCACCTCGCTCTCCACTGAATCAACCTTTTGCCCCATTTCATTCAGTTTCGCTACAAAGGGCTGCACAGCATCGAAAACTGCTCGTCTTACCAACTCTTCCAAAGTTTCCCCCTTCCCCTGTAACGTCGCCATCACCGATTTACTCATTGCTGGGCTCTGCTTTCTCGTCGCCATCTTAGGGGGGGGGGACGCCAACTAAGTTCCGAAACTCGGTGCAGGGGAAGAAGTCTGCGCCTTTTTAGCTTCAATTCCCACCGATCCTTCGCATACGCTTAAAAATCAGAAGGGATTCGCTTACTTACAGGTCTTCACCTTAAAACTGCTTATTACCGTTCTCCATGGCCTGGCAGCACACGCGGTGCTGCGCAAGTCTGCCGGCCTCCGTTGGAGCAATTTACCCCCTGCATTACTTCCAGAGGGTTCTTCCCGCGGCGCCCTGGATCCAGGCTCCCTCACTGGGAGTCCTGGGGGTTAACCCTCGCGGGTCAACTGCCCGGTCAGGCTGCTCAGACAGTTCCCCCTGGACCTGCGGAGAGGAACATCCGACACGGCCGGGAAAACGAAACCAAATCAATCATAAGCCCTCTCTCTAATGCTCTGCAAGCCTCAGTAGCAAGCTGCCTGATTGGAAGAGATTTTGCCGGCTCCCGCCCGGGAGACTGGAATGTGAACAAAATGTGAATGGAATGCAGAGTGATTAGGTGTGATTGGTTCCTGCCCTCTCTGCAGCCCTGCGAGATTCCTGACAATAAAGGTGCTTGGGGGATTTTTCCTAAAAAACAAACACTCAGACATTCCTGTCTCCCCTTCCCTATTCTGAGTTGATTGTAACTCTGAATGATCAAGGCCTATTCAGCAATCAAGGACCATCAGTCATCTCTGATAAGTTTAAACTCTTTCTAGGAAAACCTAATCTAAACTCTAAGTTCTTTATCCAACCCGGGAGGCACTTAATTAAAACTACAGTTCCATTGTCCAGCACTGGGAATAACTAATCTAAATCTCCCCACTTCTCATTGTCATACCCCGTAATGCCAATCAAGTTTTCGCAATCCCTTGGTCCCAGCCAAAATGTGTGCACTTACTTGGATCCAAGTGCCCTACCCTCAGATTTCCTCTGAGTCTCCTGGCAAAGAACACTAGCCATTTGAGCCTCCTTCATCCTGGACCTCTCTACTTCTCTGAAGGTAACTATTACCCGAATCCTACAACCTATATCCAATCTCCTCACTGCTTTTCTTAGGACTCTTGTATACCTGTGATTTTTATATATTTTCCTCTTGCTGTGTGTGTGAATTTCCCCTTTTAAATAAAATATTTTCTGCTTTGGAAGATACCCATCTAGTCAGTTTCCTCAGGGAAGGGACCTGTTATTCATTGGTGGAGGATCTCGCTTGTTACCGCCTCTCACAGCTTCTCCTTGTTTGCTAATTCCCCCAACTCACAAAAAGACCTTTCTAGGTAACATCTAGGATCTATAGAAATCATCATAATTGTGAAAAAAAAGCAGGAGCAGCTTTCCTCCCTCTCTCCAAAAAAGCTGTTCCTGCCAAAAACACCCTGCTCATTTACTCAGTTTGTACAGCCTGTGCCTCTCAATATTTCTCTCTGTAGCCATGTGTTTAACTTTTTTACTTTTTATTTTGTATTACACCCACACACACACATATATATGTCTACCAATATAAAATACACTTCTTACATATGATTTAGTTTGTTTTATTTCACAAAAAGCTTAACGTTACACCCTTTAGAAGGTAAATCAGTAAGACACCTATTTTAATGTTTCCTTGTTTCTTTACCTAGCAGAAAAACAGGAGCAAAATGGGTTATGTAGTGGTGCCGGATGAGAAGAACTGGGATCAGTGGGGATGATTTTGCTGACTTAAAAAATTATGTCATTTGTCATATAATATGAAACTTTATGTCTACAGTAATAAAGGGGTATTTGCAAAAGTTTATTAGATGTTGCACCAATATAATAATAACACAATGTCTGAACAGTGTTTAAAATGTAATAAAGGAATGGCAAAGAAAGGAAATCAAAAGGAGTTCTAACTTCTGTTCCACATTTATAGCTACCAAGACAGAACATTCCATTACCATGCATGTAAAGGGTAGATAGTAGGGGAAAGGTTTCCTTTTACTACTTTGATTAATCATGGGGAAATATTATCTCCCTCCCCTCACACTTTTGTTCATAATATTAGCAAAGATATGCTGCTCTACTGCTGTTAAGTATGTTCTAAGTTCCCAAACAAGATAGGGAAGAAAAGGACCAAGACATGAAAATAATTAGGATGGGGGGCACAGAAAAATTAAAAAGTGGGGAAGAGAGAAATAAAGGTAGATCATGAATGGGAGACAGCTTCTGAAAGAGGAGAAAAGTATGGAAAAGATGGAGAGAAATTAAGGAGAAGAGTAGAAGAAGATTTTTTATTTTGCTACAACACACTAACAGGACTGCCCCTTTTCAAGATCTAGCTGAACAGACAAATTGTGGTGCTGGATAGTAGGAAAGGAAGAGGAAAACAAATTTCTGAAAACAACAACCTAATTAAGAGCCCACAGCCTGGCAATTACTAAGTTTGTCTTCTTCCTGCCTGTAACCAAAGACAAAGGGAAGACTGCCTGTGGCAGGGGGATCCCACCTGCTCTCCCTAGACCAGTTCATCTGCCCAGTGGAGGAAGGTAAAGCATGGGAAGGGGCAATTTTTAATGAATCTGGCTTCAATGTGACCTGCAGCTCCTCTGTTGCACTGGAAAAGGATGTTATTTTCCATCACGATGGGGGAGTATGGGAGTGCACACGTAGGAGGAAGTACCCCACTGCCCCCTCCCCAGGTCCCTGGGCCCCCATTTGCCCCCTGGTGACCTTGGCAACCCTATCAATTATTGTACCACCATCAGCTGTGCTGGGCTGGATGGTCTTGTCTTGCTCCAGTGCTGGCTTGGTTGATGGCATCTTGCAATAACCCAGTATTTGACTCAGCATCCTTACAGACATTGTCCTTACAGACTACAATAAGCAGATAGTTAGCATTCCTACTGTTTACTGTTCTGTACCTTCCCTGTGCTCCTAATAGCTGGAATGTAGAACTGTATTAAAAATAAAAAAATGAAATGAATTTCCTGAATGCAGCATGGTTCTAGCTTCACAGGCCCTCAAGCTAAATTGGGGGCCCTAAATTTTGTCCCCCAGTCCCCCCTTTCAGTGACCCTGAGTTCACTCCAGTGAATTCTGTGTATATTGCTATACATTCTATGTATTTACATAGTGTATTTACATAGTGAAATATGCATATGAGAAAGGGACAAGTGAAAAACATTTTCTTAGAATATAGCACCTCAATTAAAATCTTCTTTACCATTGCCTTCTGCTAACCTCGGTATAAATACAGAACATTTCTCCCCCTTCACATCAGCAATTTACAAGGATTAAAAACAGAATAAACAAATTATTATTCAAGCCTCTCAGCATTTTGCAGATGGATAAAACCTATCTTCCAAACTGTTGTGAAAATTACTTATACGGAATCTCAGAACTCAAATAGATGGCTATGTTAAAGTAGAGTGGGAATTTATTTTCATTTGCAGAAAAAAGCAGAGCGGGAGGAGTAATTTAGGCTCAGTGCCAGAAAAATGAGATGTTGCCATATGCCTGGTGTCATTTGTTCCTTTCAGAAAAGGGACATTTCTAAAATGAGGGGTTGCCGCCTCTTTTCTGGTCAGGTTGCATGGCAAGCAAAAATTCATGGCACAAAGAAACAGTGATAGGATGAAAATCCACCAGTGAATTTCTGCCAGGAACAGAGAAAGGTTGCTAAGAGGTGCAGTCCTCTTAGCAACCAAACTTTGCAATAATTGAGAGAGCAACTTAAGCAATGTTTTTCTTGTCACTAGGTGGTTTCAGCTACATATACAGCTGTAGCATTGCATTATACGTTAAATTTAAGACCTAAGTCTCAGAAAAACAGAACACGTGTTCTGAGCTGTCCAATTAATTAAGAGAGAAGCTTTATTGCTCAATTAAAATCAAACAGATTGTACATTTATCATAATTAGGGAGCTGGCAGGTTGCTCTTATACTTTCCTCTGTACAAATGAATCACATTCAATCAGCTGGGACCCACCATTTCAAATGGATAAAGAATATAACCTTTTCTTAATCCCACCTGCTGGATTATTTTTTGAACTTTTACTGCATATCATTCAATAGCAATCTGTCTATACTATTGGGGATATTTGTTAATATAGCAAAACTGCACAATCAGGAAAGCCTGGACTCGTGTAGTGAAATACTCTTCAAGCCGTAGATAGGTGGGTAGCCGTGTTGGTCTGTGGTAGAACAGCAGGATTTGGGTCCAGTGGCACTTTAGAGACTAACAAAATGTTCAGAGTGTAAACCTTCAAGAGTCAGAGCTCCCTTCTTCAAACACTCTTCAAGCCAATAAATTGCAACAGATGAAATTTACTTTTATTGAAACTTAGTCACATTCACCTGTATTTTTGTAATAGCAGAATAACACTATTCCCTATTAGAAGGGGCCAGCGAATCCAGCTGCACATGGGTGAGAGTATGTGTCTGCCTATTGCAAACTTGCACTGGGGAACTCTGCATCTTGTTTCTTGCAAGACCATGAGGAGAGAGAAGGAACAAAAGAGATTGAAAGGTCCAAGAGAAGCTTCAATCTAAGACAAAGAAAGGCATCACACGTATAAACAGCCTGGAACAAAGGGAAAAATGGCATCCATCAGTGTCAAGGAATGTGAGTCACTTCTGTACCAACATATACGAAGTAATTATTTTCAAACTACATTTTAAAGGACTATTTTCTTAGCTACTATAGTTGCATTATTTCTATTAATGTCAACAACAGAATTTTCCAGTGCTAGCACCAGATATAGATTTGGTTGCTGATGTGTCAAAGTGCATCTTTGTTGAATTTTTGGCAAACTCTTCAGGCTCTTTTATTTGTTTCAGAGAAGTTGCAAGAGAAGAAACATGAGTGACAATTGATTCTTGGGCTTGTGCAAAATGTGGAGATGCATATCCTTGGAGGTAACTGGAAGTATATTCCAACAGAAATAAAGTAGACACATTCTGAAACATAATTATTGTTCAAGGAATCTGCATTATATATACTGTTTCTTGTAGTTTATTTATTTATTTATTTATTTAATTATAGTCTACCTTTCTGAGACTCAAGGTGGATTACACAGTGTAAGTCAGTACAGTCAATATCAAAAATATTTCAATAAAACATGTAATTTGCAAAGATGTAAAAACACCCACAGAAATCCAATACAGAGCTGAGGAAATGTTGAAACAGAGCATAAGCAATCCGATGACTGACATATTAGACAAAATAGAAACTATCCAAGAAGAGCATACTTATAGCAATCATAGTGGAGTCTATGGTCTATCAATATTTACAGCAATAGTAGCAAAGTCTGTGGTCTCTCCTGATCCCTTTAATTATGGATCTTTATGAGACCACTTCCTTACAGTACAGCCCTTCCTTCTGAGTAAAAAGCCTTCTTGAATAATTCAGTTTTGCATTGTTTATGGAAGGCCAGGAGAGTGGGAGCTCTTCTAACTCCCTCAGGTAGACCATTCTGTAAAGCAGGGGCTATCACAGAGAATGCACATGTACAGGCAGCTGTTGATTTTGCCCATGTGCAAGGTGGCAACTGCAGAAGGCCCAAATGAGCAAAGCTGTCTTGGGAGAACACAAGGAGAGAGGTGGCCACAGATATGATGGACCAAAGTCTTGAAGAGCTCCGCAGCTGATAGCCAATACCTTGAATTGGGCTCGGTAACTGATAGGTAGCCAATAGAGTGACTGAGCATGGGACAAATACTCATGATCCTCTTTGTTCCCAATAATAACTGAGCTGCAATGTTCTTCACCAACTGGAGTCTCTAAACTTAGAGGGAGACCTATGTACAGTGCATTACAGTAGTCCAGTCTCAATGTTACCATGCCATTGAACCTGGTGGCCAGATTCACAGTGTCGGGGGGGCGGGGCGCATCTTCTAGGCTCCAGGCTAGACTGAGTTTGTGAAAAGCATTTTTTGAAGTGGCCTTAATTTGTTTTCTAACAGTAGAACTGGATCCAATATAACTCCTAGGCTCTTAACGGAGTCTGCATGGGTTAGATGAATGCCATTGAAAGTGGGGAGTACAACGTCTTTCAAGATCTCTGTCTTCTCAATGAGCATCACTTTTGTCTTTTGCAGGTTCAGTTTCAATTTGTTTGCTTTCAGCCATTTGACCACAGACGTCAGGCAATGACTCAAGATCTGTATTGCATCCCATGGTGATTTGGATAGTGAGATATAGAGCTAGTGGTTAGTTTTATATTGGTTATATAATCAAATACATTTGTTTTGTTGCATTATGTATAAAGATTAACAAATTAGTATATATTACAAATATTAATATAAAATATTACATAATTTATAGAGGAGCTATTACTTTAATAATATTAAAGATGTCTTAGAATCCTGAAAGTATTTCTAACAGTCAAAAGAATAAAAAATAAAAATTAGATAAAATCTCAACCCAATGTTTTTCATTAGTGCCAGTTTCATGTGTCTGCCATGGAAATACATGGAGCTAGCAGTAGGTCAAATAGCCTCCCCCTCCCCCAGTCCTTTTTTACTTTTGAAAGTGTACCAGAAGGAAAGGAAGGGAATAATGACACTCTTCCTGCCTCACATTTAACTTATCATCTAATCAGACTTACGACTGTCATGAGGATTCTTTATTTATTTACTTCATTTAGAACCCACCTTTGCCCCCTCAGTTGGACGAACGAGACAGACACAGCATATTGGTATAAATGGCCGCTTTATTAAACATAACATCAACACTAAACTGCGGCAAGGGCAAACTATGCGGTACAGGTCAAGTCCTGGGGTCACCTCTGACCACCGCCTTAACCTGTATGGGCGAGCCCCCACTGCCCCGGGTGTAATCCATTCATGGAATGGCCTCAGCCCGGCCGGCCAGGCAAAGGGTTCCCCCTCAAGCTCCTAAAGCCTCAGCCATACAGCATGAGGGAAGGACTTGCACCTGGGGTTCCCTGGAGGCAGTCTGCACAGGTGGTGGTAGCCACGAAGCATAACATCCCTCCTGAGAGACCCCTTTTCCCCACCGATGGGGAATTGCCAAAGGGGTGCTCACCAGCCCGCTCCCTATTTCCCAACTTCTCCTGCCAACGCGATAGGCCAAGCCTCAGCTTAGGCCCTAGTGCCCCACAGGTGGCCTAGTGCCAACCTGAGCCCGAGCCACAGATCCTCCAGGAAGATGTCATTGCCAGATGGGGACAAATGGACCCCATCATCCCTGTAAAGGGATTAAGGCCATTTGCGGCCATTTGTGGCCTTAATGCGAGGGTGAGGGAGGTAGATGCCTAGTCCCGTAGCTAAAGCCTTCTGAATGGCTCTATTGGCCCTGCGCCTAGCCCGAGCCATACCCCTAGGATCAAGAGACTCCCTCTACCTGCGTCGGGGGAGCATCTTAGACCAAGATATATAAACACTAGGCCAACGGCTCTTTATCACCCTTAGATCAGCAATCACTTGTAGTGACAGGGCTCTGCCTTTCAATAATCCCAGGTCATTACCACCCATGTGTAAGACCAAAATATGGGGAGGAGGACCCATCCTTCCTCCAAACAAAAGAGGCAGCAACCCCGCCCACCGAAGGCCACGCCAGCCCAACCACTCAATGGAGGCATCTTTGCTCAACCCGAGCTGAGCTCCAATCGGCGTCCATCTGGCTTGCACTGCAGCCCAGAACACCATACTGTGGCCAGCTATAAGAATCCGCTTCCTCTCAAGGTTGTTCACTGCACCTGGAAAAAATCAAACTGCATGAGACTTGAACCATGGTAGAGGACGAATATAAGACCGGAAAGCAGATGACTTCCATCTGCCCACCTTCTGAATGGTCTTGTCAGCATACCCCATGGCCGCCGCAGTAGATGCAGCCCCAATTTGAAATGAATGAGTGCCAAATTTGACACCCACCAATCCCAGCTGGTGTAACGCTCTATCTGTCACCGCCCAAAATTGGTAGCGAGTTAATGGAGAGCGATCATCATGCCGAAACAACACTCCTTCATCTTCGCCCCTAACCTTCACATAAGAACGAAGTGCCCGGACTGGGCACAACGCCTTGTCCTCACAAGGACCCAAAGTCAACACGGACCCAGCACGCTTCTGATCCGTCTTAGATTTCCGAATTTGAATCAGGACTTTACCGCCCATGAACTGAATATCACAAGCCGATAAAGCCCACCCTGAAACATCCCGTTGTGACTGAACCACAAGTTCACTCACCCTCAGGGCACCGAAGAATGCCGTAAGGGAGGCGGCATGGAACAGCTGGCATTAATAACCAGAACTACATATCTCCCCCCACCGAGACCCAAGGCCTCTAAGGATAGCTGGGGAAATTGGCTGCCTTAAGTCTCTAACAACCCCTGACTCCCTGGACCAACCTTCAAGCATCTTTCGGATTTGAAAATCACCCGTGGATTCCGGCAAGCCACGCGCTTTGCTGGCAAATGCCAACGCAGCCAATTGGCCCCTAATCGTCTTCACTGCTAAACCACAGGCCCTCTGAGCTACACAAAACTGCAGGACGTGCACAGCGGGAATGGGCCACAACTGATTCAGTCCAACCCCCTCCCTAAAATCCTGAAACAGTCCTACCGCTTGTTCATACGCTCGACGAGTGCTGGGAACAATAGCCATCTGAATCGCTCTGTTCACTTACACTTGCCAAGGCGCCACAGATCCAGCGGCATTCTGGAAGGAAGGCTGTCGGCCCCGGGAGCTAGATGCCTGAAGCGATCCATCTGTTGGCGAGACAAAGTGTCCGCCACCCCATTGTCGACACCCGGCACGTGTCTAGCCCTGAACAATATATTAAGCTGCAGGCACTTCAAAGTGAACGCCCGAACTAACGACATAACCCTGACAGACTTAGATGTGAGGGAATTAACTACCTGCACTACAGCCATGTTGTCGCACCAGAAGTGCACAACATGGTTGGCAAGCTCATGACCCCAAAGAAAAACCGCCACCAGAATGGGAAAAAACTCCAAGAAGGTTAAATCTCTAACCATCTCACTCTCAGCCCATTCCTTAGGCCACTGCTCAGCACACCAGTGCCCACAGAAAAACACCCCAAAGCCCGTTGACCCTGAAGCGTCAGAAGCTACTTGCAACTGGGCGCCCACTAACAATTCCTTGCACCAAAAGGTAATCCCAATGAAAGAACCCAAAAACTCTTCCCACACCTCAATGTCCACACACATACCCCCATCAATGCGAAGTTTATGGTGAGGGGCACGAAGAGCTGCCATAGCATCACACAGCCGGCGCAAGAATGGCCTGCCTGGGGCGACCACCTTGCATGCAAAATTCAGAGAACCCACTAGCTGCTGCAACTCGAGAAGAGATGCCTTCCGCTTACCCCTGAATGCAGACAATAGCTCCCTGAGCTTGCTTACCTTATCAGCCAGGAGACGCAACGACTGGTGCACCGTGTCAAGCTCGATGCCCAAAAAAGTCATAACCCGAGATGGACCCTCGGTCTTCTCATGTGCCAGGGGGACCCCCAGTTCCCCAGCCAGGGATACAAAGCCCGCCAGCAGGCTGGCACATTGTGCCGAGCCCGCTGGCCCAACGAACATAAAATCATCGAGGTAATGACAGGTATCCCGGCATTTGAACCTTTGCCGCAGCTCCCACTCTAAAAAGGAGCTAAAGCACTCGAAGGCAGCACATGAGATTGAGCACCACATGGGAAGGGCCCTGTCTATATAATATTGGCCCTCAAAAGAGAAGCCCAGGAGATCAACATCTTCGGGGTGTACCGGGAGCAGGCGAAAGGCTGACTTAATGTTGCACTTAGCCATCAAGGCTCCAATCCCGCATCTGCACACTACCCTGACCGCCTGATCAAAGGAAGTATAACGTACAGAACAAAGCTCCTCAGGGATGGCATCGTTAACCGATGCCCCTTTCGGAAAAGAAAGGTGGTGAATCAAACGAAATTCACCAGAGGCCTTTTTAGGGACTACCCCTAAGGGAGAAACACGCAGGCAGGGGACAGGAGGCGTAGGAAATGGACCCAATACCCTGCCCTCTGCACACTCCTTTGAAATTTTATCCCGCACAACAGCTTCTATGCCAACAACAGAACGTAAATTTTTAGACATGGAAGGAAACCGCGGGCCCTGAAATGGTATCCTAAAGCTGTACTTAAAACCGTTCAACAGGAACAACGCGTCACTCCGCTTGGGATAGTAAGGCAGTAAGCGCTCAAGCGCTCTCAAACTTACTGGCCTGGGGCCCTTTACCAGCCAACTGTTGACCCCCACCCCCACCTGAACGCCTGCCACCCCCACCAGACTTCGCTCTGGGGCAGGAGGAATAAGCATGCGGTCCAGAACAAGCTGAACATTCGTGTTTATATTTACAGGCCCTCCTGTTGCAGACACCCTTTGAGGTAAAGTCCCAACAGAGCAGCCGGGGTTGAACCTGCTGCCCCGCCTGGGAGCGGGTGGAGCCAGCTGCCTGCGGGCAGTGGATCAAATGACCACTATCTGCCCTGTCACCAGAATTAGGTTTTGAAGGGGACATCATGTGCAGCCACAGCTGCTGGTGAATCTGGTCCCAGGGGATCTGGGGGTTCAACGCTGCCCTCATTCTAAACTCTTCATCGTACTGCAACCATGCAGCACCAACGAAGTCCGTATATCCCCTATAAATTATATTGAGGTACTGAAATATGGACATGGCCTGTAAAGGCTGTGCCCTTGCCAGCACTCCTGCATATATCAAAAACCCTGGGAGCCAGTTATGCCACGTGCGATCAACCTTGCGACGCTTGATCTTTTCCTTATCGCGCTCGTCCAAGTCCTCCTTGTCCTTCTTTTCCAGTTCACGGAAAAGAAGGGTGAACACATCCACATACTCCCCCCTCACTATCTTATCCCTTGTAGCCTGGGTAAGATGATCACCAAGGGGAAGAGCTGTATCCCCAAACGGTAGCGCCCTATAAGGGACCTGACCATACACACCATAAGGGGTAAATCCCCATGGCGGGTAACCACTATACTGCCAACCCAAGGGAGGAACACCCTGAGCCAGGCTATCGGGACCCGGCCAAGGACCTATAGCAGGCCCCACAGCCGACGGAGCACTAGGTGCCCCTGGGGGCATATTAGCTACACCCCCAAGCCCTGGAAACTGCCAAGCTGTGTTCAGTGTTGTGGATGGAGTGGTAGGGCCAGAGGACCCGGAGGCAGCGGCCTGACCCCAGGGTCCCCATGGCCAGGTGCATGCCTGTTGCGGCAAAGTGGACTTACCGTCAGGACCACTAGGCTCCACAGCCACTGCCACTTGGCAACCTTCCGCCTGTCCTTCAGGTTCGGCGTCGCAAGCCACGACTTCCTCCTCCACCGGGAGCTCCCTTGTAGTTGCTGGCCCAGCTTCCGCCGATCCTGCAGTAGACTCAAGGGCAGACAAACGAGTCATAATCTCCTTCCTAAATGCGGCTTTAGAAGCAATTCTAATGGGTCTACTGCACTCAGTGGAGGAACCAGCCGTGGCAGGCGCCCCCTTGCCCCTTTCCAGAGCTTCCAGGTGTTTGAATATTGCAGCATGAAAACTAGCATCCTCATCGTCATCTGAGGATGACACTGCAGGGGGAGGCCGTTTAGCAGGCTATTTCTTAGCAGGCTGCTTGCCCTTGGCTGTTCCCTTCCCTTTCCTGGAAGCCATGCTAAACCAACCCTGTGAGGTGAGAAAAACTGATAAGGCCCTGGATCAGTGACTGCCTGCAGGCCACCCAGCAGGCCCCCGGAGGGGAGTAAAGAACCAGACCTTTTCCCCCAAGAAGAGTCCTGCACCCCTAACTACTATAAAAATGTGCAATTCACCCAGGACCCCAGAACACAGCAACTGCAAGAAGGGGGGGTGACTAAACCAAACTGCATTTGCAGCGGCCAAAGAAAAAGTGCGCGGCCCAAACAGAACCACGCAGACCTCCGCTGACAAAATGGTGCCCGCAAGTGTGCCCAAAATGGCGGCCGCAACGCCGCACGAGAGGCGGATTGGTGCTAGGCCAGGAAGGCTGGCAACCCCCATCACAAGCCCCTAAATACGGCTATACAGGTAAGCCCAGACTGAAGGGAAGCCAATCCACCCCTCACCCACCCAGCAAGCCCCGGAGAAAAGCGGCGCAAAGCGCCCAAACTGCTCCGGATGAAGCCGCTGAGACGATGGGAAAGCAGCTGGGTCGCCACATGCCCTGCACAGCACCGTGCTAACTGGAAGGCACCCGGGAGCGTCCAAGGGAGACGGAGCCGCCACCGCTGAACTGCGAAGCAGCACAGCCAGGCAAAGCTGGAGCACCGAGCAATAAGCCGGCTGCTGCCAGAAGAGGTTCCGCTCACAGACGCATCCTCCGAGCGATGGCAGAGCAGGCTCTAAAAAGACGTCCTGCTCCGACCGATTGCTCGGAGCAACTGCGTAGGGAGAGGGCGGAGATGTCAAATGGCTCTATCTCCACCCCACCCCCTTGAATGTCCCGTATGGTCGGGAAACCTGGCTCCTCCTCCATCCGAGGAGGCAAAATCCGGCCCTATGGCCAAAGCCACACGTGGCTGCCTTGGATGGCCGCATTCTTGCTGGAACTCAAGCCAGATTACAAAATATAAAAGACAACTCAGTGAGATAGCAAAGATCTCCAATAAACAATGCTATAGATCTCAGATTACAAATGGAAAACAACCCAAACAAAAAACCCTGCCTAAGCTACAAAGGTAGAAGACAATGCAGAAAAGGACCACAGTGTAAACAATAAACATTACAATAGACTACAGTCCTATCACTTATAAAAACATCTTCAGCTGTTCCATTATACTACAGTTCTAATTCCTTTATAGAAGTGCTCTTGTGAACATTTCTGATTTGCACATCCTGCAAAATTATAGAAAAGACTGTGCCTTCTGTACCACCTTAGGTAGGCTGTTCCAAAAGGCTGAAGCCAGTCACAGAGAATGTGCATTAAAGGATCTTACCCATTTGCAGCATGGCACTGGCACCTTCAGAAAGCTTTGCTCTGATGAACAAAGCTGTAGGAACAGGGCATAGCATGAGAGGCAGTCTGGCAGCTAAGTAGGTCTAGGCCACTAAAGACAGGTGGTGTTCACTAGAACCTTGAATTGAACCTATTAACTGATCAGTAGCCAATGGAGTGTTTAGAGAAAGGGTGTGAAATGTATGCAAATACCAAGTAGAATGCTGAGTTGTATTTAAGGGTAGCCCCATGTAGAGTGCATTACAATATAGCCTAGTGTCAAGTTAACCATAGCATGCATCCATGTGGCCAGGTGAGCAGAGTCAAAATAGGAGGCCATTCTCTGGGCTCGAAGAAGGTGAAAAATGCATATTTTTTTTAGTTGGGTATATCAGGTGGGCTAAGTCTTTTGGGGTGTAGCAGCTACCATTAAATCTCATTTATTCTAAAAACCAAGATGCAATTCTTTAAATGACATTTTCACATTGCAAATTTAAAATCCTGTGTTTTTTTTAAATGCTAGATAGTGTAAAACCAATGTTTCTGATAGGAAGGAAACCACTTGTCCCATCCAGGCCCAGAGTTGGACATGACTATATACCATTTAAATCCATGTTTCTCCTGTCAGTGGTGACTGACATCTTCCATTGGCATCACTAAAATAAACTCATTGAAGTATTGGATATATGGGTACCATAACATATGACTAGTCTTACTTACTAGGGTTATTTGGAGTGCTGGTCCTGCAGACATATGTTCTGTGAGTTTGTCTTTGGGAAAGCTTGAATGGTGATGACAGGAAATTGAAATGGCTAGTCTTGTCTGGATGGTTATCATATGTTGAAGACATTATAAGCATCAATCGTCTATGTCTCAGGAACATAATAATAGAAGAGTAGAGAAGAAGACTGAACACTTTTTAACATATTCTGTCAACTGAAAGGAAAGCCAAAGCAAAGGAGCATAACTGCTGCACCAACACATGTTAATGATTTTGCCTTTCCTATCAAAGGAGGCCTTTTAGGAGAAATTAATTTTTCAGAGAACTTTTTATTCTCTATACTGCATTCATTGGATTTTCAAAATACAATTGTTTGTTGCATGTGGGTCGCTACCTATGTAGAAAGTAGTGGGTTCAGATGCTAGAGTGATTTCAGCATAGCTCTTTTATTAGCAGAAACACCACTGAAAACACATGCAGCAAACCGCAGCTATATACACATAGCCCACCATCAAAACACGCCCCCCCCCCCAAATTCAACTCAACCAATAGCAAACACCCGGTATTTCGAATCCCCATTTGCTAATCATTAGCCTGTAGGAGTATCCTGATTGGCCGGCCCAACAAGCCCAGCCAATCTGAGTGCAGCTGCAAGGAGCCTCTCTAACAAAGGATCTTTGCTTGAAGATCCCAGTACACTACAGTAGATATAAAAGAAATTAAAAATTATGGGGAATTAAAAATTATGGGAATACCCAAAATTATGGGAAATAATTTTGAATAGCATAGCAAATGGTGATTAAGACTACTTTTTTGTGAAAGGAAAAGTGTGATATGTTCCACTGTATTTTGACACAATTAAAGGCTTCAAAAATGATTTAGGTAGGAGAATGCTAGAAGGTTCCAAAATTATGCAGTTCGTATATAAAGTATGTTCTAGGAACTGTCTAGGCTCTTCTTATCCTGAATAAAATACTATAATTCAGTTTGTATTGCATTACATACAGAGAGGGTGATAGTGTTAACTTTTAAAGTATTATGCAAAATATTAGAATCAAGGGGAGAGAGGCATTGCTGAATGTAGTCTTTTAGTAAAATATAGCACATAGAGAACAATATGAATGAACATATGAATGTGCTTTGTGCTGCTTGCTATTGTGGTTGTGGTTGGTAGCATCTCTTCAGGTTGCTAGGCAGAGGTCTCTCCCAGACCAATACCTAGATTCCTTTTAGCTGGAAATAACTGGGGCTGATTCTGCAACTTTCTGCATGAAAAATATGTCCTCTATCACTGAGCTGTGGCTCCTTTTTTTTTTTTACTTCTTGAAATAAGCTTTGTAAGAGTTGCAGAGGGATCAAATTAAAAAGCTGTCCCATGGCTTCCAAATTTCTCCCAAAGCAACAACCGCTCTTCATCATGTAAATATTGGCTTGGCTCAGTTCCTTACCAGCCCTCCTATGATGACCTGCAGGCAAATATAGGACTGCGAGCAACTGGCATTATTTGAAGAGCCAGTTATGTGAATCTGCCCCTATGTGTATGTTTAGTTACAGACAAAAGAATTTCCAAATCTGTAACAGTAGAAGAAAATCAGACTCTTAAAAATTGGTTCAATCAAGGCGCTCTTGCAAAGAGTAGTCTTTTATTCTAGCCTCATTCCTTGTTACATAAGAGGCCCTAGTGACATCAACCTTTTTTAGTTTTATGAAGTACATTTAATTTATTTTAAAAAGTAACAATTCTGTAATGGTACATCAGCCTTTAACTAATAAAGTTCTATGTTGCATTTGAATAATTTGTTTGCTTAATTCCTCATTATGTTGCTAAGATGATCTCTCACAGAGCTTCCCACTCAGCTTTCCCTCTTTTTAATATGTCTTTCCATAAAACTCCCTTGCCATACCTAAAAATCAGAATGTTGTCCACTGAAGTTATCGGAATCCCCCCATCTCTTTCCAAGGTACATTTCACACTCGGTTTTTAGAGCGCGTTTGTACCTGTTCCACATCCCATGTTTGCAAGGTTTTCACACTTAAAAGCAGTCATGGGATGCAGTTCCGCTTTTTGTCCGCTGTATCCCCGATTTTTCCCCCTGCGGACATACCCCGATGTTTTTTTAAGTTCGCTGCCGACTGGCAGCTGGCCCGCATTTTGCTAATGTGAACACTTTTGCCTCCTTTTTGCTTCTCTCCCCCCCCTCTCCTTTTCCCTGGGAGCTGATTGGTTTGTGCAGAATTAACCACTCCCACCCTCCTCAGCTCTCTGAACTCCTTGTCCACCATTTTTTTTAGTAAAGCGAGCTGAGGGTCATAAGGCTGCTTCTCCGTTGGTTTTCTTCCGTATGCATGCTGTTTTTTTTTTCAAAAGCCAGGAATGATTTCTAAGCTTGCTGCTAATTCCCTGCTAGCTTTAAAATCAAGGAAAGTGTTAAATAGCTGCTTTCTCCTTCCTCCCTTAGGGTATGCACACACATTCTTTTTTTTTTTAAAGACAAGAATGGGTTGCAACGTTGTAATGTTCCTGCACTTTCTTCCTGGCTTTAAAAGCCAGGAAAAGATTAAATGGCTGCTTTTCCCTCCCTCCCAGGCATGTTTCAGACTTTGCTAAAGAGGAGGAAAAAACCCAAGCATTTTGCACAGCCCTTTGGAAACAAGCCTCTGCTTCCTGGGAGGAGATTAATCGGCAGCATTTTAACCCTTTCCTGACTTGATTTTAAAAAATGAGAGTGGTACATGTTTTCCCCCAGAACTCTGCCACCAATTGCCTCTCCGGTGGGCAGGGGACAGCCCAATCAGCAAAAAGGGGGGAAGGGTTCCAACATTGCAATGTTACTACGCATGCTCAATCTTTTTTAAAAAAGTGTGACGTGAATTGCAAGGCCCCAAAAGCCCAAAATTGCACTGAGGTTTTGAAATGAAGCACAGACACCAAATTGAAATTGCAGTGGACAGTGTGAAATGAACAGGTGCAATGCCGAAGCCACTGCGATCGGGGCGAATGCTCATAAATGGCGGTTTAAACCGTAAGTGCGAAAAGGGTCCAAGCCTAGGAAAACAAATGCTTTGGTCCCAGCATTTCCCCATGCCTTTATCAGAGCTGTACTGACTCATCTAAAGTGTAATCAGTACTCACATTTTGAGCTATACTTGCTGTGTGGTGTGCCATGAGCTTTAGCTCTGTTGTTTCATCCATCCCTTAACAGAGCCCTAATCAGTGTGCTTCTCCATAGAATCCTACTTGGATCTCTTGTCCTTGGGTTTTACTCAAACTTTTGCCTAGGTTTAGGGATCCCATTCCCTCCTTTGGAGCGGGAGATCCCTTGCTCCCAATCTCTGTCCCCTGCCACTCCTCACCAGGCCATCAGGGGGAAAGGTGAGGGAACAGGTTTAACCCTTCCCCCTCAGAGCTTGCTCCCACACTCTTTGTATCACTTCTGCATTGCACCAGTAACGGTGTCATTCCCAGCACAACGTAGAAGCATGGGGTCATATCACTACCATGTCACACTGGGAATAATGTCATTCCTGGTGTGAATTAGAAGTGATCCAGAATGTGTGCATGCTGTGGATACAGGCAAGGTAAGTTCTCCCGTTGCACCCACTCAGCTATCCTCCCTGTATCCCAGTTTGAGCCCCAGGGGATCTGGCAACCCTACTGGTTGCTACTTGGCAAGCTCTCATCAAGGAGTTTGACAGGGTGGCCAAGGTGAAATGCTAACCCTGTATCAAAGACACTTGCCCTTTTCATACCCTTGGTGGAGGAGAGTGGCCTCAAGTTATAGCTGACTCATGGTGACCCCTGGTGTGGTTTTCATGGCAAGAGACTAACAGAGGTGGTTTGCCATTGCCTGCCTCTGCAACCCTGATATTCGTTGGAGGGCTCCCATCCAATTACTAACCAAGGCCGACCCCTGCTTAGCTTCTGAGATCTGATGAGGTCAGGCTTACCTGGGCTATCCAGGTCAGTGCTTTCATACCCTTATTCTATAAATATTCTATATAATATGTTTTTGTCACATTTACTCATATTTCCATCACAACCTATTCTTCTGCATATTCTTCTGCATATTCTTCTGCATATATTGAATGTCACATGAACATGTTTAAGATTAAAATCTTCTTCCTTTGCTTATCTCTTTACATTAAATATCTGTGGGGGCTTCTTGTAGCAGACTTTCTTAAAACATAACTATCTTGGATCCATTAGTCTTCAACCTCTGATAAGACCCTCTTCCAACTGCACCACATTCCCTCCTTTGAACTATCTTCCTATGCATTCCTGTATAGGGTTAGCTTAAAGAGTATATGAGAGAGAAAGGAGATGATTCTATAAAATGACTCCTCTTCAATCAAGCTGTTTCTTTAGGTTGGCTCTGAAAAGTAGGATTCTTAGAACAAGAGTTTTCTCTGGACTCTAACACTGATACAATGCAATTAAAGTAGATTGTCTGGAAACAGAAATGCCAATATTATGATTAGTAAACTAAGTCAAAGAGAAAGGAAGGAGCAACAAAATATAAAAAAGGAAATTGACCAATTTGGCAGCAGACTTTTTTCTAAGCAAAGCTTTTGAAGTCTGTTTGTACCCATCATTCATGACTGCAGAGTTCAGGATTGTCATTGAATACTAGATTTGATGGTCAGAACTCAGGAGACATCTGAAGAGAGTCTTTTTGTCTTTAGCAAAGTTAAATACAAAAACAATAATCCCTTTATATAGAAACGTGTCCCAAGAGTTCTTAACAAAAGGGGTTTGCATTTTTTCTCTCTTAACAATTATTCAGCATAGAAAGGATTTCAGTTACTTTAAGATACAATTTGACACATGGGAGATAATCTTCACCTTTCAAATGCAATTAACACTGTCTGAGTGAACACTGCAGAGTGTGAAATGGGATTTAGTAAAACAAATGAAATTTTTTTAATACAGAAGAGCTATTGGATTTAGTTTAAAAAATGTATTGTTCTCACTGTGTCTTCTGTAATTCAAATGTGTTTTCACAGAGTGCTCAGCTTTGGAAGTTCAAAAATGCATACAGGTTCCTATGACAAATATAATAGCCCTACTATCTGTGCTTAAACAGTGTGGGACACAGGTCGGCGATCATGCTGGTATGTCACTATTGTCTGTCTACACAGGCCACTGATGTCAGTGACCTATGCCTGTGTATGTAATCGAATGGCCTGTCATCCCCTGGTCCAAACTTTAACTTGCACCACTTCCAGTGCACTATTGTCTTCTTCTGGATCATCAGTCAAGAGTGACAGCCATTTATGACCAAAAGTACTCCAGCTGTTTTGACTTCATTGGATTTGGAGGGGGGCATATTCACTGAAAGCCTTCATTAGTTTTCATTGGAAAAATGAAATTTTAGGTGAGTTCTAAAGGAACATGTCCTAGCTGAGGGAGCTAGGAATCTTTTCATGAGCTTTGAAAGGACCCAGGACAAATGAGAAGAATCTGAAAGGCTTTACTGTCCACAGCAAATGCTAAAGGGTTCTGCTGAAAGAAGTTGTTCACTCTTCCAAGCAAAGCTACACGATTTCCAGCATGGTCCAAAGAGACCTGGCTCAGAGACATTCTCTAGCACTGGACTCTGTAAAAGCTGTAAAGTCCCTGAGGCAGTCCAAAAAGAAGGAACTTGGGAAAGTGACACAACTCTGGGACCATCAAGAGGGGGGATTCCAGGGGGAGGGAAGTTCCAGGAAGCTGTGCAAGTCATATCGCTTATTTTCATTTGATGTTTGAGTTGGATCTGGATGGTATGAGAGAGTCACAGTAAGAATCTTTACTAGGGATCCTGCAGACTCTTCTTGACAGCCCTGCCATAGCTGAACCAAGTTGCAGCACAGCAGGCATCCCTTTATATTACTTATGCAAGACCTGTCCTAAGCCCAAAGTATTATCAGTTTTCCAACCCTGCATGTGACCACCTCCAACAATCATGAATTAAAGAGAGGAGGGCTTAATATTGGGTATCAAACTGGGCTCCTGATATTGAAATCTTTGTTTTTGGCTTTGTTAGTTTGTTAAAGCATCAAGATGAGTTTATACTTAATTAAAACTCATTTCATTCCAATGAGCAGCATTGAGTTAGTGTAGTTTTTAGAAGTATTAAATATATACTATGCCTATAAAACGTGAAAAGAAATCATTTTTACTGTATTCCCATTAATGCCAGCATGCACTCATCATGATTAATGTTGTTGTATAAATACTACAGGAATTAATGAGTAGGTTATTAATTTTTTAGTGTTACCAAAATTGTTATGGAGGTCTGTGGCATTTAACTGCTCTGAATTGTACACTGTTGTATACATTTTAATGTTGTACTGTACAAATCTGAGCACATATGCTCACTCCTGTGCCACCTTTATAAATCCTCTTCATGATTTTACAATAACTTGTGATAAGGTTTTAATACCCTTTCTTCTATCACAGAATCAGCCCAACCATCAGATCTCTGGGGTCAAATGCAAAGATGAACTTTTAATGAGGACAAGCCTCTCCATTCTTATAATCTGGAGTACACAATTCAGATGTATTACAATGAGATGTAGGAACTGTCTCAAGCAGGAAGATTTGTGATAAATAAATCATATGTTGGCCCCAGAAACCTAATTAAAGGATTCCATGTTTGGGCCGTTAACTTAGAGTCTACAGTTTAGCAGAGGAAGTGTGATTATAGGTGGTTGTGAGCTGGTTCTGCTGGCTGGTGTATGTGCAGGAATAAAAATAACAAATATACACTTGCTTATACTTAGAAAGGAAATAAGAGTTCTTTATTGTAGAATTCCATACTCTGATAGGAAAGGAGGAGAGACTGATCCTAACTACCTATCTAGTATATAGTCCTGCACCCATGCTTCCAAGATGGAGGAAGGAGAAGGAGAGAGATGTTGCCTGGAACAATGCCAGGAAGAGAAGAAGGTGAGAGGGAGAAAGTCAGGAGGATGAAACGCTGAGAATAGCAATCTACATATCAGAGGACAGTCAGAGCAGTAAACAGACTGCCCTGACCTCTCTATCATTCTAACTCTGAAAACTTGAGGAAAGGGACAGTGCTGGATCTTCCTCTTCCAACAATTTTTTTGTGAAAGATTGTCAGTTTTTATGTCTTCATGGATATTTCATAATAGAAATAAAATATCCAACAAAACGACTCACCAATAGAACTGCATTTCTTTGTGAGGTATTCTGGTTAGAGCATCAGACTAGGATCTGGGAGACTCAGGTCTGCCATGGAATTTTGCTGGGTGACCTTGGGCCAGTCACTGACTCTCAACCTAACCAACCTCACAAGGTTGTAGTGGAGATAAAAGGGAAGAGAGGAGAATGATATTGGGTCCAATCAGGGGTCATTTTGTAGAAAAAGAGCTGCAGGAACTCATTAGCATAACTCATTAGCATTTGCAATGCCCCTTGACATCACTGGAAGCCTGTCATTGGCATAACTGGTGTGCATGTGCCACACCCCCTGACAACACCAAAAGTGTGTCAGAAGGCAACACCCACACAGACAACAAAGACAGCAAAGCACAGATTTTTAAATAAAAATTAATGTTGCCAGTGCACTCTGTACGTCTGGGGAGGGGGGACATACAGTAACATTCAAGAACATTGTGTTTCTATGCTTTTCTAGACAGATTAGAGCAGCTCCACACAGACAACAAAGCCAGCAAACCACAGATTTTTAAATTAAAAATTCCAGTGCACACTGTACATCTGGGGAAGGGGGACATACAGTAACATTCAAGAAGAGTGTGTTTCTATGCATTTCAAGACAGATTAGAGAAGCTCCACACAGACAACAAAAACAGCAAACCACAGATTTTTAAATAAAAACTTCCAATGAACACTACATCTGGGGAAGGGGGACATACAGTAACATTCAAGAACAGTGTGTTTCTATGCATTTCAAGGCAAATTAGAGCAGCTCCACACAGACAACAAAGCCAGGAAAATACACCGAGGGGTGGGGAGGGAAGATATACTCACTGCTTGCAGGCTGGGAGGACAGGCTCCAGAGACTGCCGCGGGCTGCTGGCCGCCATGACCGGCCTGCAGGCTGGGATGATGGGCAGCACAGGCTGCAGTGGTACCGGATGCCAGCTCTAGAGGGCGCCATGGGCCGTGTGCTGCCTTGACCAGACTGCAGCCTGGGAGGACGAGCATTGCAGACAACAGCTGTGCCAGCTGACTGTGGGAGAGTGTTCCCACACCTGGCAGTGGCCAGATCAGGGCCATTTTGGCCCCAATCCAGGCTGAAACGGGCCCAAAATGGCTCAAAATGGCCATTTTGGGCATGTTGTGGCCTGGATAGGGCCAAAAAGGGCCCAGATTGGGTTGGTGGTGGTCAAGGGAAGGGTCTCCTTCCAGACATGGACCCAATCCTAGTGATTTTGGCCCTGACCTCAGCCAGAAAGGGCCCCAAAGGGCCAGAAATCGCCATTTGGGACCTGTTTGGGCTTGGATCAGGGCCAAAACACCCTAGATCTGGACAGTGCCAGGTGGGGGAGGGTTCCCCTTCCTGACACTGACCAGATCTGGGCCATTTCGGCACCAATCTGGGCCATTTTGGCCCCGATCCAGGGCAAAATGGGCCTAAAAATGCTGAAAATGGCTATTTTAGGCCTGTTTTGGCCAGGATTGGGGCCAAAAAGTCCAGGACTGGGTTGGTGATAGGCAGGGGAGGGTTCCCCCACTTGGCACTGACCCAAACCTGGCCATTTTGGCCCCGATCCAGGATGAAATGTGCCCCAAAAGTCCTAAAATGGCCATTTTGGGCCCATTTTAGCCTGGATTGGGGGCAAAATGGCTGGGATTGGGTCAGTGCAGGACAGGAGAGGGTTACCCCTCCCAACACTGATCCAATCCAGGCCATTCTGGCCCTGATCCAGGCCAGAATGGACCCAAAATAGCCAAAACGGGCTATTTTAGGCCCGTTTCAGCCTGGATCGGGGCCAAAAGGGACAGGATTGGGTTGGTGCCAGGCAGAAAAAGGTTCCCCCTCCCAACACAGACCTTATTTCAGCTGCTTTGGCCCCAATCTGGGCTGTTGTGGCCTCGATCAAGGCCAAAATGTGCCCCAAAAGGCCTAAAATGGCCATTTTGGGCCCATTTTGGCCCGGATCGGGGCCAGAACGGCCGGGATTGGGTCGGTTCCTGACAGGGGAACCCTCCCTAGCCCAGCACCAACCCAATCCCATCCATTTTGGCCCCAATCTGGGCCGTTTTGGCCCTGATCCAGCCCAAAACGGGCCCCCAAAGGCCGAAACTGGCCATTTTATGCCCATTTCGGCTGGGATTGGGGCCGAAACGGCTGGGATTGGGTCAGTGCCAGGCAGGGGAGGGTTCCCTTGGCACTGATCCAATACAGGCCATTTTGGCCCCAATCTGGGCCGTTTCGGCCCAAATTGATGCTGAAATGGCCGGAAATGGCCTCAAATTAGGTGGGCAGGGCCACCTGACTGTTGGGGGAACTGCTGGAACGGTGTTCTGGCATGTTCCCCCTCCAAATGAGCCCTGGGTCCAATTAAAGAGAAACTCAGGTAATAAATAAAATATAAGTAAATATATAAAATTCATTTCAGAATCTCTAATCCTCCTAGAGAAACTTATTTTGACCTAGTGGATGGCACTGATATCAACATCCAGTACTAGCAATTTCAAAACTTCTCTTGGACATGTGAGAAATGTGACTGCTTCAGCTGGCCATGCACCAGAAAACTTTCTGCCACATTGTGGGTCAGTAACACAACATCAAAACCCTTAGGTGGAGGTGTCAGTGTCCACATTTACTGGCTTAGCTACCACCAATGGGAGACAGCTATGAGGTTTGATGGGTGTTGAGTACAGATTGTATTACTGAGCATAAGGAACAGAAAGACAAGAATATCATATACCAATAGGTTTCCAGTTTGAAGTGTTGAATCCTCAATCTCTATCTGCTAGGCAAAGAAGGGTTACCAACCTCAGGGTGGGGCCTAGTGTTTCTCCAGAATTATAACTGTTCTCCAGACCACAGAGATCAATTCCTCTGGAGAAAACAGCAGCTTCGGAGGGTGAAATCTATGACATTCCATCCAAACTGAGCTCCCTCTCCAGGCACCACCTCTAAATCTCCAGGAATTTTCCAAGCCACAGTTGGCAGCCTTGGAGCAGGACAAATCTACAGTGCCCTCATGATCCAAATATATCATTTATGTATTAGATAGAATATATACAACTGACTTGAACTTTGTGATTATATAGCACAAAGAAGAAGGAGGATTATGTTATCCAGAATTAAGTTCTTTTGTATTAGGGCTTTGCCATCTTGCAAGTTCAAACTTCTTCCTTATGTTTAATAAGACTTAGCTGAAAGGTTGGGGGCAATTTTCATTAGTCTACAAAGAAATTGCTAAAAATAGGGACAAAAGGGTTAGCTATTGAGGAACCATTACCTGCACTCTAGATAAGTTTCATTTGACTCAGTGAAGCAGCATGTAGCCACATTTGATTGTCTATATTGCAGCATAACCTCACATTTATTACTTGATCCCTGAATGGAGGGACTCAATGAAGGAAGGAGAGTGAGGACCTAACCAGGGAAAAATATAATAAAGCAGCTGCTGACTGAGAACAGACTGGTAGAGAACAAGAACTTAAGAGGCTTTCCAGAAGCCCTACCTTTGATCAGAATGAGAGAACATCAGGCATAGATGTACTTTTAAAGTATTATTATTTATTATTTAATTATATTTATAATCCACTCTCCCTGCAAGCAGGCTCAGAGCAGAGCACAATTTATCAAAATATTAGGATAAAACATGGTCTCATAAAAGCAAGATAAAACCTATAATACAGATTACTTAAAAACAGCAGCACACGTAATTGCACAACCCACTGAAACAGAACTCATGGGGCCAGATGGCCAGCTACCAATGGACTGCAATGGCAGGAGGCTGGTTAGCTTGCCTGTCTGCCTCAAACCATCATATGGCTGATGGAACAACTCTGTCTTGTAGGCTTGGTAGAAAGATAGCAAATCCTGCCGCAGGACTCCACAGACAGAGAGTTCCACCAGGTTGGAGCCAGGACCAAGAAAACGCTGGCCCTGGTTGAGGCAAGGCAGACCTCTTTGGGACCTGGGTCCACCATAAGATGTTTATCTGCTCAGCTGAGCATCCTCTGGAGAACATATGGTGAGAGGATGACCCACAGATATGTCAGTCCCAGTCCTCTAAGGGCTTTGAAACTTAAAACCAAAACCTTGACTCTGACCCGGAATTTCACTGGAAGCCGGTGAAGCTGACGCAAGACTGGTGGTGTATGTGACCAGAACAGAGTCCCAGTCAAATCACGTGCCTCTGCATTCTGGACAAGTTGCAACTTCTGGGGCAGGCCCAAGGGCAACCCAGCGTAGAGCGAATTGCAGTAGTTCAACCTGGAGATGACCGTTGCATGGGTCATGACAACTAAGTTGTGGGTTGAAAGGTAGGGAGCAAGTTGCCTGATCTAGTGGAGATGAAAAAATGCAAACATGGAAACTGTAATGACCTGAGCCTCCATTGATAAGGAGACATCCAAGACCATGCCCAAACTCCTCACCACTGGCACAGGTACAAGCGATGCCCCATCCAGGGCTGGGAGCTAGATCTCAAACCTGACAGTTCATGGCCCAGGTGGAGGACCTCCGACTTTGTAGGATTCAGTTTCAGTTGGCCACCCAGTCATGGCCTCCAGTGTCCTGGCCAGATAGTCCAGGGTGGTACCTGGCCATCCATTCATCAACAGATAAAGTTGGGTGTCATCAGCGTACTGATGACAGCCCAACCTGAAACTCTGCACCAGCTGGGTGAAAGAACGCATGTAGATGTGAAATAACATTGGGGAGAGTACAGCCCCTTAAGGAACATCACACACTAAGGGGTGGAAAGGTGACAACTGCTCCCCAAGCGCCACCCTCTGTCCATGTTCGTAGAGGAAGGAGATCAGCCAGTAAGGCAGTCCCATGGATTCCCACGTCAGTGAGGCAGTGGATCAACAGATCATAGTCGACTGTATTGAACATAAGAAAGTATCAAACATAAGAAAGGACTGAACATAAGAAAAATGCTACTACATCAGACCAGGGATCCATCCAGTCCAGCATCATATTTCAAACAGTGGCCAACAGTTTCCCAGGAGGCCAACAAGCAGATCATAGCTTCCAAGGCTTTCTCCTGATGTTGCCTTTTAGCACTGGTATCCGAAGGTTTATTGCCTCAGGACATTGAATATTCCCTTTAGTCATCATGGCTTGATGGTCCTTTCTGTCAGTCTTATTCTCTTTTAAAGTAATCTATGCTAGCACCCATTACTGCATCTGATGCCAGTGAATTTCACAATTTACTTACTCACTGAAAGAAGAACTTTCTTTTGACTGTCCTGAATCTGTTGCCTTTCAACATTACTGAGTGCCTAGTTCTGAGTTCTATCTACTTTTTCTACCCCATGTATAATTCTATCAACTTCTATCATGTTCCCCTTAGTGGTCTTTTTTCTAAAATGAAAGTCTGCAGTGTTCGTCATCTCCTTAAAGGAAAGGTGGCCCAATCCTTGATCATCTTGGTTGGCCTCCTCTGTGCTCTTTCCAGCTCTGCAATATGCCAGAACGGTTCACAGTATTCCAAATAAGGCTGCACCATAGATCTTTACAAGGGCATTATAATATTGACCATTTCATTTTCAGACCTTTTCTCATAATCCCTAGCAAAGAGACTGCCATTTTTCACTACTGCTGCACACTTACTTATCTATGCACATCCTGATGAAAGAGGTGGGATTTGCTTTAGGCCTGATGCTTCCTGCTCAATATACACTCAGTGGCAAACCCAATTCTGTTGTATGTAACATGTTTAATGGCTCTTTTATCGTAATGGTAGAAAATTTCCAGAGTCCATTTGTGTTAACTCCTGGATTACTTGGCCTGCATTTAAAGTGCTTGCACTCTTTACTGACAGACATTTGACTTTAGATATGTTAAACAGTTCCAGATGTCATTGTTTCCAAAATTCTACTGAAAAACTGAGTGGTATTCTACACAACTGTTCAGTGCACCTTGCCTTACTAAAAAAGCTTATATTTTTTTAACCACCAAGCATGTTTTGAACTCATTTTCTTTTTAATGTACCATTCTATATGACACCTTCTAAAAATGTGCTTTATACCAAATGTTGAACACCATATGCTAACTATATATTGAAACTCTGGTTTTACTGCTTCAACACGTTGTGTGGACATTTTTACAGGTAAGCATATGTCATCTCTTTAATTTCTCTTCCACAAGCTCATTCTTTTAACTAAATCTGCTTTCTGCCTACGCATTTAAAATTTTTGTGACCAGTGTGTATATCTTTACATTTGTCTATATTAAGTTTTATTGGGCAAGTCAGTAAATGCAGTTATATACTATGATTCAAGTCCTTTTGATTTTTACTTGCTGCTTGCTCTAACTTTACAGCATATCTTAAATTTATATTATCCACAAATGTAAGCTGCTGAAGATGCTTCTCTTCCCTGCCCCCCCCTTCAACCTCCATCTGTTTCTGACTCCTTTATCATACCGTGTGAAAACCAGGAAGATATTTGAGCATACCCAATTAGCTTGATCAGTTGACTATACGGATGTTCAATGCAAATTCCTGTAATATTTCAGCCTGGGTGGGATATTTCTGCAAGTCCATAGTATTAAATATAATTTAAATGTAATATTGTTATTCAGAAGGGAGAGCAATAAGCATGCTATGCTCCCTTCCTCCTGTTTTTTAAAAGTTTTAGATAATTAAAATTCTAGAGAGTATTGAATTTCTAAATACCTCTCTGGAATTTAACAGCCTGTGATCTGGAAACCCTCCCCTGTTTCCTGATTTGTGTCATCTCTCTCTTTCTTTATTAACTTTTGAGTTAGGTACCATTTACCTGCTCTGGGATACTTTCCAACCATTTTTTAAAACTTTAAACTTAAAATTTTCTTGATGGAGGCCTAGCTCAAATTGAGCTCTGACTCTACTAGATCAGTGCTAAGCTTATAAACAGGGGACATTCCATGAAGCAGAAACTAAATACACATCAAATTGTTGTGTGGGAGGGGCTTGTTTCAGTTTATGACTACAGAGGAGAGGATAGCATCCTTTACATGACCTCAAATTAGGGTTGCCCGGTCCCTTGACTCCCCCATCGAGAGACTGGGAGACTAGCATCTACTCACTGCACCCCTGTGTGCACATGCATGCTCCCGGTTTGCATGATGACATCACTTCCTGGAAGTGACATCATCATGTAGCTCCAAAGGGCAGCTTGGGAGTGCTCCTGTGCTCACCAGGGGGCTGTATTGGTCCACTGTGGGGTGCATTTTGGCCCAAACCGGGGCACTGTAGGCACTGGAGCATGCTGCGCTGCACAGGGGTGCACCACAATGCCTGGCGGCATGCTGCGCCACCCAGGGGGTCCCCAGGGAGCACGTCTCCCACTGGCCAAGTTAGTGGGCATGGGGGAAGGCTGGGAGCAGGGGATTTCCTGCCCTGGGCGGGGGAATGGTGTCCCTACTTCAAATGCGATGGGTACTGATATTCACCACATGGGTGAAAACTAGCCAATCTTCCAGTAACTTGCATATTTCTTCTAATTGAGCAAATAGCAGTTCCTAGCCCTAAAAGAAATTGGGGTGGTGGTGTTAATCCCTTTTCCAACAGCATGGATGCAGTTTGACTCAGATCTTTTCAAGGCTACTCTGACAACAAAATCAGATTGACAATCCATTCACAGGTCTTTCATTGTCTGGTCTAACCAAAGAAAAGTCTAAAGAAAGACTTTCTCTGACCCAGTTGTCAGAGTAACTATTCAATAATTCTCTGAAAACTAATGTTTAATAGTTGTTGGATCAGAGTGTTTTCTCTGTTCTATTACTGACTGCTCCCGACCCAATACATTTGCAATGGCCCAAAAAAGTAACAGAGGGGCAGAATATAGCTTTCTTCATCCACGCACTTCAGAAATTGCATGGATTTTGTTGTAAAGTCCTGCCAATGGAAAGAGTCCTTAAAGTGTAACTCTATATAGCTGATTTAATGGGTTTTCTAACCCTATCTCCCTAAGATGAGTGTTACTTACACATATCTGATTGCCTCAGACTTCTAAGTTATGCCACAGCTGGAGTCAGGGCCGGTGCCAGGGTTTCTGGCACCTGAGGCGAGATACCTACTAGTGATGCCCCCCCCCCCGCTAACCAATTTTAAAAAACAGAAGAAATGTAGGAAAAATGAAAAGCACAAAACTTGAAACTTTTTACATTTTTAATTTAATTTTTATTTCTTAATTTAAATTTTTTTGAGGTTCAAAACATAACTGAAGGTTTATTTACAGAAGGTTAAAATCAAAAGGCAGGTAAATTAATTTAAATTTTAAATTTTAATTTTTTTAATAAGTGTGAGAATAACAGCAATCTTTGTTTTTCTTATTGTGAGCCAAAAATCTATTTTGTGAGCAGAAACAGCAACTCGCATTGAAGTTTTGAGCACACCTCCTTTTGTGTGTATGTGTGTGTGTGTAAAAAGTTTCCATCTCTCTTTCTTCCCACCTGTCTCTGAACTAGACATGGACATGATCCAAAAAATAATCCCAATTTAGCTGATCGTGATTCCTCGGCGGCGCCGAACCCAGGTACCCAAACCTCACCGATCAAGTCCCGTTTCCGATACAGAATCGGGAATCGGGAATTGGGAAGGCTGATGCAGGAGGGTGCCCCGCGGTTTCCAGTGCTAAAGGAATGGTGGGTGAGGAGGAAGGCGGCCGCCAGGCCTGGCAGGCCCATGGAGGCGGCGGTGAGCCGCCTCCCCTCAGGGGGCGGGGGGGTCTGTCCCCACAGGAGTGTGCTGATACTGTCATGGGGGGGGACCAGAGGAGATAGCTCCCTATTCCCTAATTCCCTATCCACTGAAGCCCAAAGCTAAAGCTCCCTCCCTCTCTCTCTTGCGCTTTCTCTCTCCAAAAGTGGCAAGTGAGAGCTCGCCTCTGTCCCACTCCACCCGTGAGTGGAAAGTGAAACTTTGTTGCGCAGCACATGGCTATTTATAAAGCCTGGGTCTGCTATGCAGGAGGGCTGTGTTTGGCCATAAGAGCTGTCTCTCAGGCTTTGCAGGGATGAGATTTGAGTGCCCATGGCTACAGAAGAACACCCACTTCCCTCACCCTCCCCTTTCTTCTCCCAAATGGATGAGATGGGTGCGCGCTTTTCTGGCTGCTCCATGGTTGGAAGAAAGCCCTGCTGATCAAGGAAAGCTGGTCCTCCACTCGTGTTTCCAGGGCGACAGAAGGAGGGCAAACAGCTCCGGCATTCCCCAGGCTCCATTTCCACGGGGCTCTGTTCCCTTGGGAACAGATGGCTGGCGCCAGACTGTCTGCAGACTGCAATCCCAAACGTAAACCGATTGATCCGATCGAGACCCGATAGAGTGCCCCACCCGAGCGCTGTACCGGGAGCCGTGGACAGAACCAATCAGCCCGGTCCCGATGGCGCAAACGCCAAAATCGGGGCAATTTTCAGTCCATAATTCCGATCGTGCCCATGTCTACTCTGAACCGAGAGACTCTTGACAGTAGAAGGAGGGCTTCTCTTACAGGGCCTGCTTGGAGGAGAGAGATGTTTGGAAGGGGGAGACTGAGCTGAAGCCTTCTGTTTCTCTCCGACCCTCTCCAAGCCTTAAAATATTGATCACCTTTGTCAGAGATCCCTTTTGGGAACTACCCTCCATGCTCATCCTTCTCCTCTTCCCTTTGTGTTTGAAGTGAATGGCAGCTGACAGCTAAGCATGTGGTGTATAAATATGGAAACAAACTATTGGGGGAGAGGGGGAAGGTGTGGTGATATATGTAAACTAGGGAATGAGAGAAAGAAGGTGACAAAGAGGGGGGTTCAGTGGGAGGCACTGCTCTGCTGGAGTAAAGGGGGAGCAGCATTGATATCAGAGAATAGCAGGGGGGAGGGAGAACAAAAGGGAGAAGGGGGAGGAAAGTAATAGAATTTAAAACAACAACTCGAAACCCAACAACAGCAATTTGCTCCTACCGGTCACTAGAGATGGGCACGATCCACATTACGATCGAAAAAAACCCACAATAATGGTGATCGCGCGATTGTGACCTGGCAGATCGTGATTGGCCACGGCCAACAATCCAGTGATCGGGAGAGGCCTGGATCATTGCGTTCGGGCTCGGATTGGGGATCCAGACACTCAGGCGCCAGCAATGGAACCAGAGGAAAGCCTGAGCTCTGTTTGCCCTCCTTCTGTCGCCCTGGAGACCCGAATGGAAGCCCAGCTTTCCTTGATCTAAGCAAACAAGGGAATCCACCCGGATAGTAGAAAACCAAACAAACAAACAATTCCGGGAATATGTATATATCTAACAATTTTTTATATTTTTATAGTGCAAAGTGCAAAGTGCAAAATATAGTGCATGATTATATATACAATAATAAATATACAATAAATACAATAAAATATTGATATCTCTGTCCCAACATGCAATAAATATGGTAAAAATACAGAATTTGATACTAATGGTTATGAAGTATATTTTTCAAAGGAACAATGTCCATGAATTAATTAAGATGAAAATGTAGCAGCATGCAGGTTTCCTCAGATAGAGCTCCAATGTAGACGTGTGGGAGGCATGAGATGGCAAGCTCCAGTCCAAACTGCAAATAAGTCCAAAAGTGGCACTTAATTTATGGACATTGTTCCTTTGAAAAATATACTTCATAACCATTAGTATCAAATTCTGTATTTTTACCATATTTATTGCATGTTGGGACAGAGATATCAATATTTTATTGTATTTATTGTATATTTATTATTGTATATATAATCATGCACTATATTTTGCACTTTGCACTTTGCACTGTAAAAATATAAAAAATTGTTAGATATATACATATTCCCGGAATTGTTTGTTTGTTCAGCTTTCCTTGATCAGCAGGGCTTCCTTCCAACCACGGAGCAGCAAAGCAGTCACAAGTTGGGAGAAGACACCCAGGGGAGGGAGGGGGAAGGGGGCGGGAGGGATTTCAGGGGAGTATTAATGCCATAGAGTTCACCCTCCAAAGCTACTATTTTCTCCAGGGAATGGATCTCTGTCATTTGGAGATCACTTGTAGTTCTGAGAGATCTCCAGGTCCCACCTGGAAGTTGACAACACTACTGCATGAACTGCTTTCTTTCTATAGGAAAAAGGTATGGCGACTCCTGTCTTTTCTCCTGCAGGGGACAAAAAAAGCTTCAGGAAAACTTTGATCAGAGTAACAGCTGGAAAGTAATGGGTTAACCTTCCCACTTCTCATTTGCTGAACAACAGCTGCCTCCTGATGCTGCTTTGCACTACAATGAAAATAGTTATAATTGTTTAATCAAGACATTTTTAAAAGTTCATGAAACACTGCTTTATAAACATCTTAAGCAGGGGAGGGAGGGGGAAGGGGGTGTTCTGTAGCCACGGGCACTCCAATCTCATCCCTGCAAACCCTGATAGGCAGCTATGACGACCAAACACAGATGGTCAAACACAAACACAGATGCCGCCGGCATCACCCACCGTTCCTGTATCGCTGGGAACAGCAGGGCGCCCCTCCGCTTTTGCCTCCACGATCCACAATCCATGATCCACGATCCACGGCTTGAGAATGGGAGATGATCGGCGTGGATCATTAATTTGGGATCGTTGTCGGCGCCGATCCACAATCCGCTGGATCATTAAAATTTTTTGGATCATGCCCATCTCTACCTGTCACACAGGGACTGAAAGGGAATTGTGTGTGTCTCACCTCATTTCCTCCTTCTTCTGTGGCGGTGCACACACAACCAGCCACTCTTTCCACCAAAAGCAGCCCCCCCAAAAAAGCCTGAGGAAGGGTGAGAAGTAGAATTGATGCCAACCAGGGAGGGGGAAAGCGATGTATTAAAAGAAATAACAGGATTGCCCATTGGAAATAATGGGAGAGGCTTGAAGGCCCATTGGAGAAAATGGGAGCCAGGAATGCCAATTTACTTGCATGGGCTCCATTGAAATGCGTTAAAACACAAAAAAGAGCAAGAGTCCAGTAGTGAAGAAGTGAGCTGTGACTCATGAAAGCTCATGCCCAAACACAAATTTTGTCTTATAGGTGCTACTGGACTCTTGCTTTTTTCTACAGCTAGAGATAAACACGGCTACCCATCTTGATCTATCAACACAGGCTCCAGAGTGGAATGACAGTCCCTGGGGAAAGAATCAGTGGTCTGGGACTGGAATGGCAGTGGGTGTGGAATGACAGGGAGGTGTCATTCTAGTCCCAGAGCCCTGACTCTATTCCCAGGAGCAGTCGTTCCACTCTTCGACCTGTCATTCCAGTCCCTGAGGACAGGTTCTATTCCTAGGGGCTGTCATTCCAGTCCAAGAACACTTCTGCTACTCCCAAGGGCTGTCATTCCATTGTGGTGCCTGTAATTCCACTCCAAGAATGCTTCTCTACTACCAGGGGTTGTCATTCCACTGTGCAACCTGTCATTCCTTCCCAGAGCACAGATTCTGCTCTGAGGGGCTGTCATTGCACTCTTAGAGTTGTCATTCCAGTCCCAGAACTCTTCTGCTCCTCCCAGCTTCTGTCATTCTAGTCTGGTGCTTGTCATTCCAGTCCCAGAATGCTTCTTCTACTCCCAGAGACTATCATTGCACTGCACTTTGGGGGTGTCCTTCCAGTCCCAGAGCACTGAGCCTATTCCAAGGACTGTCATTCCACTCTGAAACCTGTCCTTCTGGTCCTGGAGCACAAACTCTATAGCTAGGGACTGTCTTTGCACTCTGGGGGCTGTCATTCCACTCCCAGAGTATTCCATCTGGTCCCAGGGACCTTTATGGAAAATCCATTCCAAATTTTCTTTGCAACTTTTTTTGTGCTGTGATGCATTTCAATGGAGCCCAGGCAAGTAAATTGGCATCCCTGGCTCCCATTATCTCCAATGGGCCTTCAAGCCTCACCTATTATTTCCAATAGGCAATCCTCCTGTCATTCCTTTTAGTACATGGGGGGGGGCAAGAAAGAAAGGAGGGAACAAGGGGGACAAAAGGTCAGATGGGAGCTCGCTGCTCCCTAGCCAGCTAGAGTGTCTCATGCTTGAGGAAGCTTTGCCCAAGGCTTAAATTGAGAGAGAGAGAGCGGAGGAGGGGGAAAAGGGCAGAGAGAGAAATGTCCCCACTGATGGGGCTGAACTCGAAGCTCCTCAGGAGCTGGCTGAGCAGGAAGACAGGGCTGCCCTTCTGTACTCCAGAAGAAATGCCTTGCGCCAAGAGAGGAGAATTCCTGCGTGAGCACATGGGAGCGTGCACACTGCAGGGAACGCGGCCATTGGGGGGGTTGCATGGTGCCTTCTTCAGCATTCAGAGCTTTGCCTCAATGGTAGCGCCGGCCCTGGCTGGAGTAGGTGCCCAGACAGACACCCCATTGCTACTTGCTTACATTTAAGCTCTCATGCATAGTGATTCTTCTTAAACAAGGAAGGCTTAATAATTTATGTCCTAGTGTGGCAAGTATTACAGTGGATCTAAGATAAAGAAGTATAATGGAATGTGCTTTTAGTATTTTTTTCAAATAAAAATACTACCCAGTAACGCTAGGTAGATAAGTCAAAATGATGGAATGAACTACTTACATGAGTAAATGCTGCTATGTGTGAGTGAAGGTTGCCGAATTATTCCCTAAAGGAAAACGTTCAAGAAAAAAGAAAGATTGCTGAAGCATTCAAGCAAGCTGTATAATATAAACTGCAAAAGCATTTGATCAAAACCCAATTAAGTTGTCATATAATCTTTTCTTTAGCTCATTCTCATTATTGATGATGGACCAAATGTTCCGTTTGCAAACAGAAACTGTTTTCCTAGGAGACTTTCATACCTGATTTATTTAATGACACCAGACAGTGGTTATAATACCTCTGTTTCCAACGCTGAATTATGATACAGTGAGGATTAGGAATATGTGCAGAGCACACAACTACAGGGAAGATCCATACCCAGATGATAGCAGTTTGGGATCTGAACCCCCAAATCTACTTCTGGACCAAGTTAACTGACTTGGAGCTTTGTCCTGAAGTTGCTACTGCTTATGTTCCCCTCTATATAACTTAACCCACTGCTGTAATCAGGCCTACAGTTCTTCTGTACATCTTTCCTTCCTCTGCATTTTTTCAGTTGTGTCTGAATTATTAAAAAAATATCAAAAATGAACACATGCTTGGGGATGAAGAGAAAGATGAGAGAGAGAGCTCCATTGACACATGTAAGGATGCTGGGGGGAAGGATAGTATTCTGGGCGGGGGGGCTGCAGCTGACTATTTGGGAGGGCCAAAGCAAGCCTCATCGTTCAGCCAGAATACTCTTTCACTCAAGAAAAGAACAAAAAAAACAAAAAACCCTGCCTGCCTGTCTTTGCTTGGAGAAAACTTAAAAGGGGGACAGATCCACCCATTCCCATGGTCCTAACCAGAGTTCTCCTTTCTGGGCTAGCCAACCAGAAGCATGCACATTTCTTGTGCATGCTTATATCATTGTATCTGTATAAAGGTAGATTTGTTTAAAAAAAGAGAGAGAGAGACTGAAAATAAAACCACTCATCTTTAGGCAGGAGTGGGGGAGGAGTTTAAGTGGTATGACAATGACCACAGTCCAATTATCATAAAGTGGGTTGGAGGTAATTAGGAGTGTGTGAGACAACAAAAACAGAAAGAAATCCGGCTATGTGATATCGCAGAGTAAATGAAGCTTTGCTCCTACCTCTGAAAGAAATGTAGCCAATCATAGTTAGCTATATAATCAAATCACAATGCCAATTCAGAATGAGGCAAATGCTTTCTTCTTTCACTCAAAATGAAAGAATAATTTCTCTGATTTTTTTCAGTTCCCTCAAAAGATTTTGAATGGAGAAAGAGTTTGCAGGAGTGCAATCATTTGTGTTTCATCCCTATTTGTAAAGCTAGCAGTGCCTTTCTAAGTACCAGAGTTGCACCTTTCTAAGTCCATTGAAATCATTGAGCTTAGAAGGGGGCAACTCTGTTTTGGATAGCATCTGTGTGTAAAAAGGGTATCGAATGTAACAACTTATTTTCATCTTATGGTTCATTATGGTGTAGATTTTGTGGATTAATTTGTTACAGGCTAATATATAAAAGACTGCTTGTCGGCTGGGCTTTTCTGAATATCTTCTGATTGCCATGGGTGACCCTTTGAGCCTATCATTATTTGGTGGTGATTGCACTCAAGTCAGAGTTTACCTATGATGACCCCTGGTGGGGTTTTCATGGCAAGAGACTAACAGAAGAGGTTTGCCATTTCCTGCCTCTGTAACCTTGGTCTTCGTTGGAGGTCTCCCATTCAATTACTAACCAAGGCCAACCCTGCACATTATTATAAATATAGCTAAATAAAAGTTTTCCCTACAATACTCAGGAGTAAATAGGGCCTTTAAAATAGCCCAGTGTAAAACTGAGCTGAGCAGCTCCAGAAGGGTCACTTGGCCTGGATCCAGCTAGCAGAAATTATGATGGTTGTAAGTTGACCCTTAGCCAGCACCACCATACACTGAGCAGCTTCTCTGGCTTTTCTAGAATTGCTTGGACTTTTCTTGGCTTGTTCCTGCCCACCAGTGACTCTATAGGGCAGAGCCACACTGGGAATTTCCTTGGTAAGTTGAAGGGCCCTTTTACCTACAATGATACCTAAACAGGTGGTGATGAGAAAGTGAAAAGAAATCTTCAGAAACTCAGTGACATCTGTTAACTCATTGACTGTGAGCAGAGGGGTTCAACTGACTAAAGGAAAAGTGACCACAATAAACATGGAAGTTATGTGATTAGGGCTGTTAAGTGGAATTCTCTTAATTCTACTTTGCCAAATTTGTCCCTGAAATCCAGCAAGCAATTTCTATTCCTCTTTTTAGGTATTTGTGTCAGTTTCAAATCAATTCGTCTTGAAGGGGAAGATTCAATTAGATCTCAAAGAAGTCACTATTCTAACCACTATGCCAGTGGTTAAGTGGTTCAGCTGTGAATTAACACTCCACTGGTTCAAATCCCACTACTGCCATGAGCTTGGTAGGTGGCCTTGGGTAAGCCACTCCTCTCAGCCCCAAATCCCCAGCTGTATTGTGGGGAGAATAATAACACTAACTTGTTCACCACTCTGGGTGGGTCACTAATCTGCCTAGAAGAGCAATATATAAGTGCAGTTATTATTATTGTTGTGGTCTCTGATACTTCAAGAAAGTTCTTAACCCTCCCATCTCCTGGTTATGTAAAGGATAGGATATTTTTCACCATCTTTCTCACTGCTGCCTTTACTGAAGCAGCATATATTAGTCTCTTCTCCTCCATTTTATCCTCACAACAACCCTGTGAGGTCAATTAGGCTGAAAGTATGTGACCGGCCCAAGGTCACCCAGGAAGCTTCTGTGGCAATGGTTGGGGGGAGGGGTCAACTGAATTTGACATCCTAACCACAACACAACACTATCTCCATTTTTATCCTCCCAACAATCCTGAGAAGGTAAAACTGAAAGAGCTGAAGTTATAAAAGGGTCCATAAAGCACCATTGTGCGGTATAAACAGAAACTACACTATCACATGGTAAACGCCTCCTCCCAAATCTCCTCAAAGATAAATGAATGAGAAATCAAAGAGAATCCCTCTTTTGAAAGAGGAAAAGGGGGGGAAAGGAAAAAGAAAAAAAGAAAGAGGAAAAGAGATTAAGATGAACCAATTACTATATCAAAAAAATAAAACATTGGAAAAAGAAATTCTATCCCACCCTATAACAACCCTACATAAGACTTGGCCTTCAAGGACTGAAATGGTGACAGCTGTGGAACATGCTGTAACTAGTATTTGGTGAGTAGTAACTTTGGAATTACCTGAAATATTTGCTGTTTGGTTGTTACATCATAATATATTATAGACAACTGGAGAATATATAGGGACTAGAAAAAAACACCTGTTTTGTGAAAAAATACAACAGGCTCTAGAAAACTGATTCGGCAGGCCTCCTTCCGGCTGCAAGTGGGTGCTTTGCAGCAGCCTGGAGGCTAGAGTGGGAGAGTGCTGATGGGAAGTGTGAGGAGGAGTGCTTAGGCTGTTGATTCGAGGGTCCCCATTCTGGTGGCAAGTGAGCACTTCGCAGTGGCCTCGAGGCCAGAGTTGTTGGCAGTGTGCTTGTGTGAGGATAAAAAGTGAGTCATCACCAAAATGGATTGCCTTTTATGTAGTAGGATGTTCAGAGATCACTTCATTTCCCTTACATTCCTTTCCCCACTTGGGGTGTATTCTGAGAAAAATTTCATTATAACTTTGGATCTGGGCTTTCAAGTTTGTATGTTTTACTGTGATTGCTCATTTTCTGGTAGGACATTACTGGTTTGGGTTTCAAGTCTGTGTTTTTGAGGGAGGGGGTTCTGGCATTCAGGACCATTATTTTCAGTGTACACAAGGATCTGGTACAGATGTTTGTAAAGTTAACAGCATAGAACTCAGTCCTCCTCTAATCTAAATACATGCTAATTTCAAGCAGACTGAACAAAGGGTTTATTTATTATTTGTGTTACTTATAGTCTGCCTTTCTCACTGAGACTCAAGGCAGATTACACACTGTAAGTCAATACAATTGACAGCAGGGACATTCAATCAACAATGCTACAGGGTAAGCAAATGAAAATTTGCAGTGATTTGAAAACAAGCAGAAATTTGATACAGAACTGAAATAAAGCTGAAACAGGCCATAAGCAATTCTAAAACTGGCATTTCAAACAAATCAGACACTACCTAGTAGGATCATACTTCCAATAACAGACAGTATGTAGTAGTATAGTTTATAGTCCCTATCCCTTTACCAATGTATTTCTTTGAAACCACTTCTTTACAGTACAGCCCTCCTATCTCTGTAAAAAAGCCTTCCTGAATAATTCAGTTTTGCATAGTTTTCAGAAAACCAGGAGAGTGGGAACACTTTTAGCCTCATCAGGTAGGCCATTCCATAAGGTATTGGCGGGGGGGGGGGCACAAGAGAGAATGTGCAGGTACAGCAGTTGTTGATTTTGCCCATTTGCAGAGTGGCACCAGCAGAAGGCCCTGTTCAGATAACATAGCTGCTGTTACAGAGTATAAGGAGAGAGGCTGATCTGTAGATATGAGAGACAAAGGCCAAGAAGCACTTTGTATGTGATAGCCAAAACCTTGAATTGAGCCTGGTAACTGACAGGTGGCCAATGAAGTGACTGAAAAATAGGAGTAATTTGCATGGTCTTCCTAACTCCTGATAATAACCAAGCTGCAGCATTCTGAACCAGCTAGACTCTCTGAGTTGACTTTGAGGGGAGAGCTATTCAGAGTGCATCGCAGTAGTCATGTCTCAATGTTACCATGGTATGGATCCAGATGGCCAGATTAGCCACGTCAAGGTAGGGGGACCATTTTCTAAGCTAGATTGAGCTGGAAGAAAGCCTTTTTTGCTGCTGCATTTACTTGCTTCTCTAGCAGTAGTGCTTGATACAATATTACCCTTAGGCTCTTATCTAAGTCTTCAAGGGTCAAATGAACCCAATCAAAAACAGGAAATGCAATATTCTTCAAAATTTCCATCTTCCCAACTAGCATCTCTTCCATCTTGTATGGGTTCAGTTTCAATTTGTTCGCTTTCAGCCATTTGACCAGAGCTGTCAGTTAGTTGCTCAAGACTTCTATTGCATTACCAGCAAGATATAGCAAGATATAAAGCTGGGTGTCATCTGCATATTGATGAAATCCTATTCCATAGCTACAAATGATTTCTCCTAAAGATTTGACATAGAAGTTGAATGGCATGGGGGATAAGATAGTGCCCTGTGGAACCCCACAAGATAGAATCATAGAATAGAATCATAGGACTGGAAGGAACTTCCAGGGGCATCTAGTCCAACCCCATGCACAATGCAGGAAATTCACAACTATCTCCCCCCATACCCCCAGTCACCCCTGCTCCTTGCTCAGAAGGTAGCAAACCACCTCCAGGATTCCTAACCAAACTGGCCTGGGGAAAATTGCTTCCTGACCCCAAAGTGGTGATTGGCATTACCCTGGACATGTAAGAAGGGGCCAGAGGAACTAAACCCTGATGTAACTCTTCCTGCCCTCCCTCTCATGATCTGCCTAGGTTCATAGAAGCAGCATTGCTGTCAGATGGCCATCTAGCATCTGCTTAAAAACCTCCAAAGAAGGAGAGCCCACCACCTCTTGAAGAAGCCTGTTCCACTGAGGGACTTCTCTAACTGTCAGGAAGTTCTTCCTAATGTTTAGCCAAAAACTCTTTTGATTTAAGTTCAACCCATTGGTTCTGGTCCAACCTTCTGGGGCAATGGAAAACTTTGCACCATCCTCTATATGACAGCCCTTCAAGTACTTAAAGATGGTTATCATATCACATCTCAGTCATCAGCCCTCCAGGTTAAACATACTGAAGTTGTTTAACCTTTCCTGATAGGATTTGGTCTCCATACCCCTCACCATCTTCGCTGCCCTTCTCTGGACATGTTCCGGCTTGTCTATATCTTTTTGAAAATGTGGTGCTCAAAACTGAACACAATACTCTAAGTGAGGATTAACCAGAGCAGAGTAGAGCAATACTATCACTTTGTGTGACCTGAATGTTATACTTCTGTTGATATAGCTCAAAATTGCATTTGCCTTTTTAGCTTCCACATTACACTGCTGAGTGCTGACTCTTGTTCAGTATATGTTCTACTAAGCCCCCTAGAACTTTTTTGCACATACTACTGTCAAGGCAAGTCCTCATCCTATAATTATGCATTTGATGTTTCCTACCTGAATGTAGAACTTTACATTTATCTCTGTTGAAATTCATTTTGTTTTAGCCCAGTTTTTCAGCTTGTCAAGAAAGATCATCCTCTATCCTGACTACTGTATACCCCTTCCAATTTAGTATCACCTGCAAATTTAATAAGATTCCCTGTATTCCTTCGTCCAAACCGTTTATAAAAATGTGGAACAGAACAGGTCCCAGGACCAATCTCTGAGGCACTCCACTTTTCACTCTTCTCTAAGAGAGCGTGGTCTGTCAACCAGTTATAGATTCACCGAATAGGATTCAAACCACATTTTACCAACTTGTCAACAAGGATATTATGTGGAACATTATCAAAAGCCTTACTGAAATCTAGATAAACTATGTCTATAGCATTCCCTTGATCCATTAAGGTAGTATGTGTTGAACTTTCTTAATGTAACTTTCTCAAAAAAGAGAGAAGATTAGTCTGACATGACTTGTTCTTGAGAAATCCATGCTGGTTTTTAGCAATCGCAGTCATCCTTTCTAATTGCTCAAGGACTGTTTGATGATTTATTCTAAGACTTTTCCAGGTATAGATGTCAAGCTGACGGGTCAGTAGTTACCTGGATCCTCCTTTTTCTCCTTCTTGAAGATGGGGACAACATTTGCCCACCTCCAATCTCCTGGCACCTTGCCTGTTCTACAAGAATTCTCAAAAATTCTCAAAAATAATGGATAAAGGCTCAGAAATTACATCCACAAGTTTTTTCTACCCTTTGATGATATTCATCTGGCCCTGAGGATTTAGTTTCATTTAAGGAAACTAAGTGTTAATGAAATCGAAAAGAGTCCAGTAGCACCTTTAAGACTAATCAACATTTCTGTATCATAAGCTTTTGAGAACCACAGTTCTTTTCATCAGATGCATGGAGGGTAAGAAGAAACTGGCCAGGTGGTGAGGGGAGGGTGAAGATGCAAATCAGTTTGCTTCTGTTAATGAAATCAGTTACTTCTGATAATGAGATAACCATTCATAGTCTCTATTTAATCCAAGTGACTGAGTCAAATTTACATATGAATTCCAATTCAGCATCTTCCCGTTGGATTTTGTTTTTGAAAGGTTTCTGTTGAACTATGGTGACCTTCAAGTCCTTGATGGAATGTCCTGGTAGATTGAAGTGTTCTCCCACTGGTTTGTGGATGTTGCCAGATTTGTGTCCATTTATTTTTTTGCACAGGGGTTGGCTGGTTTGTCCAATGTACAGAGCAGATGGACATCGCTCGCACATGAGGGCATATATCATGTTGCAGGATGAGCAGCTGTAAGAACCAGAGATGTAGTTGACACCATTGAGTCCTGTAATCATATTTTCTGGGTAGATATGAGGGCAGAGTTGGCATCTGGGTCCGTTGCAGGGTCTGATACCTGGGTTGGTGACTCTGCTAGACGATTCATGGTTGTTCATGAGAAGTCGTTTAAGGTTGGGGGTGCTGTCTGTAGGCAAGGAGAGGTCTTCCACCCAGGGCTTGTGAGAGAAAGGAATCGTATTTTCCTGAGAAAGTCAGTGGTGTCCTGTAAATAGCTGGGTGTGCTTGTGGCAAAGGGCTTGAGGATAGAGTCCATATATCTTGAGACTCCTACTGTGATAGTGCCAATTCCTGAAACAATGGGTTTCCTGGATTACCTGGTTTGTGGATTTTGGGTAGTAGATAGAATGTTCCTGGCTGTGGTTCCTGGGGTGTGTCCATAGGGAGTGTCTTTAATATTTTATTGAGTTCTCTTTTGTATTGCTCCATAGGGTTAGAAGGTAGTGTTTTATAGAATGTTGTATTGGAGAGTTGTCTCTCTGCTTCCTGTATGTAATTGTTTGTCCATGATGATGACTCTGCCGCCTTTGTCAGCTTCCTTGATTATGATGCCATAATTATTTTTTAGGCTGTTTATGGCAACTCTTTCTGCATGGATGAGATTCTGCTTTACGTGGTGTTGTTTGTCAATTATCTCAGCCTGGGTACATCGACAGAAGCATTCAATATAAAAGTCCAATGAGGACTTGTGGCCCTCAGAGTGTGTTCATGTGGAATACTTGTTTCTGGAACTTTGTAATGATGATTGTGCATTGCTTGGTTGTGAGTGTGGTTGCTGCTGTGATAGTGTCTGTTCAGTGCTTTGTTCAGCGTTTTCTTCAGTGGAGTGGTTGAAGAATTCTTTCAGTTTTAGGTGTCTAAAATACGTTAGATTTTACAGACCCTCTAAGTAGGTGCCTCTCTGTGCAGGAGCACTTATATCTATCAATTTCTAAAATGGCAGTCAAGTGCCAGTGTAACCCCTATGAGGTAATTGGTTGAGCCCAGTAGGGTGGAGTCAGTAGCTAGAGCCAGGCAGCTGAAGAGGAAGCTGGTTTCTGAGGAGCTTAATAATAATTAATATACTCTTATCACCTTGAATAAGGTGATCAGAAATGTTATATGTGGACAATATGATTAAAAGTGGTGTTTGTGTATTGTGTTTGGTTGGTGTAACTGGGATTATATTATTTTTGCAAGGTTGTAATTCCCTGAGAATAGGACAGAAGCCAAGGCTACAGTTGCTTTGAATTGAAAGGATAACGAAAAAGGACTTTATCACTTAGTGGAATCAGACAAGTTGAACTGTTAATGGACACAAATCTGACATTAAAAATGGCAACATCCAGAAATCCACTTCAATCTACCAGGACATTCCATCAAGGACTTAAAGGTCACTGTAGTTCAACAGAAACCTTTCAAAAACAGAATCCAACAGGAAGCTGCTGAATTGGAATTCATATGTAAATTTGATTCAGTCAGGCTTGGATTGAATAGAGACTCTGGATGATTATCTCATTATCAGAAGTAACTGACTTCCTTAACAGAAGCAAACTGATCTCCATATCAGAAGCTACTCCTCCCTCCTCTCTCCACCTATATATCTGACCAGTTTCTTCTTGCCCTCCATGCATCTGACGAAGAGAACTGTGATTCTCGAAAGCTTATGCTACAATAAAGTCGGTTAGTCTTAAAGGTGCTACTGGACTCTTTTTGATTTTACCTTTTCAAAGACATTGTTGGTTTAAAGTTTCTGCATGGTTGCAGTTATGAGTTTAGTTAAAGAAAAAATATTTGTATTGTATTAATTGTTAAAATGTTTTTGAAAGATTTTTCTCAACTTATATTTGTGTAAAAGTTTGCTTCCTAAGTCCCATATAACCCATACAAGGAGAAGTTATACCAGCTTAGTATAAGAACACTGGTTGACCCCCAGAATTTTTTTTTTTAAATCCCTGTCTGCATTCATTTCATTTTCCTACACTTACAGTAACAGACTGACAATAAAATGTTTACCTTTCTCTGAAAATCCTGTGTTTGCAATCCTTCCTTGTTTGGGGCTGTTGTCTGTTCCGGCTTCCTTTGCAGAAACCCCCTGTCCTGTCCCTTCCTTCAAGTCTGCCATTATTCCCTATAGGGACTTTTTAAGTGGGGACTTTTTAAGCAGGGGAGGGCTGAACAGGCTATTTTTTAAAATTGCAGGAGATCTGGTGCTGCCTGTCCACTAAAGAACCCTTAACTTTCAAGTGAATTGAACCAAAAGGTCTAATTTTATGGGCCTCTTAACAAGGTGTTCCCAGTGATCATACTGCAAAGAAAAAAGTGGCTCTGTCCACATAAGGGAAGGAGAACTACTGCTCTTTGCAGCAGAGGTGATTGATGGGAAATGTTCTGTGCTCCTCATTTGTAAGGATCCAATTGGAAGGGAGAAAATATTGTTGCCTAGGACATAAGTAGAATGAAAGATAAATACAAGTACCTGCTGTAGCCGGCTAGCATTACCTAAAGATAACAAACAACACAGATTATTTGAAGATGGGTTTTTTTTGTAATATCTAAGAATCTCAGATTTATATTACGTTTCTAAGAAATTACTGTACCAACCAGAACTAGCACTTTCTGTGTATATCTCCAGCTCAAAAATTTCGTAATGCATGCCCCTACTTACCACATCATTTCCTCTTTTCCTCCACCTTTCTCCTTTCTCCTTTCTCTTTTTTTCTTCTCACCTTCCCACTCACCATGTAGTAATTTGCTGCTCTTTATCTTTCTTTTATAAGCCCCCAACAACGTTCAGATTTATTAATTATGCTTGTACCCCAAACTTCCCCAATGGGAGCCCAAAGCAGCTGACATAATTCTCCCCTCCTCCATTTTATCCACATAATTGCACTCTGTGTGTGGGGGTGGGGGAGAGGTGTCTGCCTGAGAGTGTGTTACTGGCCCAATGTCACCCAGCAAGTTTCCATGTCTGGATGAGGATTAGAACCTGGGTCTCCTAGATCTTAGTCTGAAACTCTAACCATTATACTACGGATTTCATGCATGCTGCTGTTGAATAGTAGCAAGGACCAAGGTCTTCCAATGGTTGCTGAAGGGCCTGGCCAAATGAGCCTTCTCTTGAAGATCAGATCAGGACTAGAAAATAGCTCTTCCTCCTACCTTTTACTGTCAGAAACCAAGGCTTGAAAGTTAGTGATATTATTGTTGTTGCATAGCAACCCTCACAATGGTCACTGTAGAGGGCATTCATTTCTTAAAGATACAGCTTCCTTGGCTGGACTGGGATTCAAACCTGAATCTCTCGGATTCTAACACTCTGACTGCAGCACAATGGATGTCAGCTTTTCTTCCTTCACCTGGCAGCTCCTCCCTGGGAAATGTCTAGCCAAGTTATAAAAGTTGTGCAGTAGCAGGTCCCACAAGTGAGTAGTAAAGTAGGCACTGCCATGCGCAGCCAAGTTATACAAGTTATATGGAGGCTGCTGCTGAGCCCAAGTGAGTTGGTGGGCATCAAATCATCTAATAGTGACCACTGCACCTGGGTGAGTTGCATAAATTGCATGATAGCAAGTTACCTGGTAGTTGGTACTGGGCCTGACTTGATAAGCCCTCCTTCTAGGGCAAAGAGGAGAGAACCAAGGCTAGACTAGGAGACCAGAAAGTCCTGGAAAGGGCTCTTGCCTTTTATCAACAGAAACAAAAATTTTAAACTAGCAATATTGTTGTCATTGCCTAGCACTGAGAAAGCATCCATTTCTTAAAGGTACAGGTGCTGTTTCTATGACTGTATGCATTTTTAAGACCTGGGTGTATTTTTCAGTTTTAGGTTTTTCTGCAAACCTGGATCTTTTCTCAGGTTTGTAGAAAGGCTTGTCTTGTCTATTCAAGGTTCCAATTTCTGGATTTGAGTATCTACAGTTGGGAACCATGTTGAGAATTAGATATATTGATAATGCTGCTGTAGTATAGTAGTTAAGAGGGTGGGTTGTGAATAGACGTGCACGAACAGCAATATGAAGCAAAAAAAAGCCACAAACACCCCGAACAGCTGTTCGCAAACAAGCTGTTCATGAGGCCCCATTCTAAATGAACAGGTGGTCGTTGCAAGCCTCGTTCATTGCATTCGTCCTCTGTTCATCAAGCCAGACAGTCTGGCACCTGCAATCAATTCCCCTGGCAACGGAGGCATGGACTGTCTGATCTCTGTCTGAACTCCTTCTGGCTTGTAAGATACTCCTCAAAGTAGCTTCCAGGCAGCAGACAATCCAGTTTTTGACACTGTAAACAGAAAATGACAGGAAAAGGGGAGACCCATGGATCATGCCTTTCCTGGGGTGCAATCTCTCTGAATCTGGGGGAGGGGGGTCTTCAGAGGACAGTGAGGACTATGTCCCCTGCAAATTTTGTGGGTATTGGACATTGGGATGGTCAGTTGGTAACCCCTCAAAGTAGCTGCCAGCAGACACTGCTGTTTTTGCCAGGACAGGGCCCTTTAAACTATCAGCTGTCAAGAGGCAGGGGAGAATCCCCCCTGCCACCTGCCAACTGATAGTTTAAAGGGATCTTTAAAGGGCCAGGTAAGTGGGTTTGAGCAGAGGGGGGCTAAGTGGGGGGGGTTGGGTGAGGGTGGTTCTGGCCCCCACAAACAACGAACAACAAACATGTTTGGAAACAGGTCATGTTTGTTCATGTTCGTTGTTTGTTGTTCGTGGATGGCAATGAACCACGAACAGTGTGTTCGGGTTTTTTTTTCCACTCGTGCCCATGGCCGTTTCCACACAGCTTACCTTATTCTGCAAAATAGCAAAATCTCACACGAAATCTCGTGAGAAGACGGTTATCACGTCTTCTCATGCGATAACAGCGTCTTCTCACAAGATTTCGCTGTTTTGCAGAATAAGGTAAGCCGTGTGGAAACAGCCTATGTCTAGTTGTGAATCTGCACTCTTCCAGTTTGAATCCCACTGCTGCCACAAGCTTAGTAGGTAGCTTTGGGCAAGCCACACTTCGCAGCCCCAGTCCCCCAGTTGTGTTGTGGGATAATAATACATTAAATTTGTTCACCGCTCTGAGTGGGGCACTAATCTGTCTAGAAGAGTGGTACATCAGTGCTGTGGTTATTTATTTATTATTATTATTATTATTATTACTATTAGCCTAACATAGCTATTTAGTGCTTATTCAGATCATAATCAGTGACAGGAGGTTGTATTCAGTCGCTCCTTTGGAACTGATAGGAGTAGTGTTTCTGTTCTTGCTATTTTAATTTTATATATTGCAGATACAATCTGTAATGGCAAATTATTTTCTATGAACGATCTGTGCACATTACTGCAGAGAAAGTCAGCTTGTTGTTTTGCTTTCAGTGTACATGAAGGGCAGCAAAGTATTACATGGCTTTAATCAAATTTATTCTGACAAGCATTGCTTTTGCACCAGCCTCTGCAGTTTTTGACCTATGACCCACCGGTCATAATGTGGCCTGTGAGGTGGTTGATACCCACTTCTTTTTGAACTTAAACCGGATATTTGTCATGCATCTAGTAGGCTTGAGCTGGTGGACTACAAGTTATTCAGGTCTAATCTCTTGTTGGACACATTGTAAAGCTGCTTTGCATGGGGGGAGAGTAGGGTTGCCAAGTCTCTCTATCCTCCCGGCAGGAGGGTTGGGACCTGGCACTTACCTTTTGCAGTGTCTGTTTCAATCTCTGCGTGCATGTGTCAGCATGATGACATCACTTCCGTAAGTGACATCATCACACTGGATGCACGGCGACATCACTTCTGTAAGCAATGTTGTTGGCCCAGCCACTGGAGCACTCTTGCACTCTGCACGGCTCTAATTTGGCTGGTTGGGGGCCTAAATTGGCTCCAAACAGAGCACAGCCGGCGTGACAACATCACTTACAGAAGTGATGTCACTGCACCAGGTGGGGTGAGGTGAGGTGCCTGCTGGTGGTGGGCAATCTCCAGGAGTTTGTCCCCTCCCACTGGTCACTAGGTGATCAGCAGACAAGGGAGGAAATCCCTGGGAGTTTGCCTGCCACCAGCAGGTACCTGGGAACCCTAGAGGAGATGTCATATAAACCAAGCATATAAGTCTCTCTTTTTCCCATTCTCTAACCAACAAAGCTGTACAGAGCACTGATTCTCAAGACTAGCAGCAACAGAAAATTAACTTTCTGTATTATCCACTTTTTGATTGTAATGGCCCTTCTAAATGAGGAGTGGACACAGTGTTTGAACATTATTAATCCTTGCAGTTCAAATATGAGGGCTGATGCTACCTGAACTGGTGTTCCTCAGAGAAGAACAATTGGAATGAAGCTTCCTACAATGACTCAAGGGTGTCCCCATTACCAAGTCATTGCCTGTACTTTTGCAAGAAACATCCTGTTCTGTCTTACAGTGCCTACCCAGGAGAAAAAGAAGCTATGTCCCACTGTTCCTGTCTCATACTTTCTTAGCTTCAATAATCTTACAGAGTAGATGCTCCCAGACCAAAATGTGACTGTTCTTTAGTCGATAGTGTCACCTCATCCAAAAGGGTACCAACTACTTGTGCAATATTAGAATGCCTCTTGTTGCCTGAAGCCAAACTTACTGTTCAAGGTGATAATAATTCTTGTACAGGAGGTAATTCATTTTGATTTGACAGCAAGCAGTATAAAGATATGGTAGACTAGCAACAAAGCCCACTGTGGCAGAAAATACAACAGGCTCTAGCAGTGTCTTGGGAGGGCCTTTGCAGCAGTGTCTTCCTTGGGGCTTCCAGAGGGCTGCCATATTGCCAACGACTCACTTTCCCCCCAGAAACACAGCTTGCCTTTTGTATATTAGAATAAGTGATGACAGCCAGGCGGCTAACACCAGAAAGGTTTGAGCCAGGACTGTGGATCTCTCTTCTTCTGGATGGGGCTGCACTCCCCCTAAAAGAACAGGTCCATAGTTTGGGGGTGCTGCTGAACCGAGGCCTTCTGTTGGGTAAACAGGCGGCAGTGGTGGCAGGGGCACCTTTCACCAGCTGTGGTGTTTCCGGGGCTGGAAAGATCTGGCCACTCTGGTGAATGCCCTGTAAACATCCAGTTTAGATTACTGCAATGCAGGGCTGCCCTTGAAGATTGGTACAGAGTGATGCAGCCAAAGTGTTGAATGGAGTGCGCCATAGGAACCAAACCACTCCAGTCATGTTCTATTTACAATTGATCCAAATTTACTCTGAGCCCAATTCGAGGCTCTGGTGAGAACACCTAGTGAATACTTCAGTGTTGCATAGTTTGCAGAATGCCAGGAGAGTAAGATCTGTCCTGACCTTCTCAGGCAAGCCATTCTATGAGGTAGGGGCTACCACAGAATACTCGTGTATGGGCAGCAATTGATTTTGTCCATTTGCAGGGTGGCACTTGCAGGAGGCCCTGCTCAGATGAGTGAAGCTGCCATGGCAGAGCAATATAGGGAGAGAGGTGGTCCCACAGATATGAAGGGCCAAGGCCATGAGGGGCTTTGCATGTAATAGCTCAAACCTTGAATCGAGCTGAGTAACAGATGAGCAGTCAGTGGAGGGACTGCAGAATGGGCATAATATGCCTACTGCCCCCTTCTTGTCACTGCAGAGGGTATGTGACAGGCCAACCTCCCTGAGGAGGCCCCTCCTTCCTAGCTCCTACCCACTTGTTCCTACATTGGCCTCCAGAACAGCTGTTGCCTTTTCTGCACCATTTCAAGCTTTATAATATCATTTGGAAGGTGTGGTGACCAGGACTGTATATAGATTTGTTGTTCTGTGTTTTTTAATGTTCTCAGATTCGCTTATGCTCTGTTTCAGCAGTTTTCCAACGCTGTATTTAGATTTCTGCTGGCTTTAAATCCTTGCAAATTTGCATTTATAGATTCTATTACATTGTTTATTGAAATTGACTGTGCTAGTTCACACTGTGTAATCTGCCGAGTCTCAGCAAGACAGAGGGACTTGAAATAGTTAAATAAATTAATAAGAATGGTATGAGAGTGGCTGTTTTATTCTCTGTTTGTTTTCTGGTTATAACCAGCATGGAATTTGCTTTCCGGATCTCGGCATCACCGGCTCCTGTTGCTGTGCGCCCACTTGGCCCATGCCTCCCCCACTCTGGGGTGCCCAGGCAGGGTGGAAGCATGAGGGCACTAGGACCCTGCCCAGCCCCACCACAGGGGTCCATTGTCTGGCCATCCTGGCGGCTGGTGCTAGGGCCCAGGGGTAGCAGACAGGTGTTCCTGTTTTCTCTGTGGCCACCTGCACTGCGTGGCTTGTGGCGAGTTGCCTCCTTCCCTGGGCTGGTGGGCTGTGCAGTGGGGTGGTGCCTGGGTGGCTACTTGGCTCTGCCTTTCCCGGCAGGGTGCCACTGACCTCATGGGATGGGGCTACCCCTGCAGCTGAGGCTGGCCATGCTCTTTTGTCCAGCCAGTGGTGGGGAACGGAGCCATGCCAAGAGCCAGCAGGCACTGGTGGACCATGGATTTGCCCTCACTCTGCTCCTGACCATCCTCATTTTGGGTGAGCCATGCACGGGCATGCTTGGAAGAAACTTTCTGAAGTGGTGGGCAGAGGCTCGACTGCTGGGAGGCCCTGGGCGGGTGGCCAGGAAAGTGGAAGCAGCAGAAGCACGGCAAACATCTCCCCCTCCCAAGGCCCCACAACAACTGAGAAGGCTGCCGTACTGGCACGGCCCTCTGGAAGCCTCCTTGGTAGGGCTGCTTCTCCTGGCACAGGCACAGTGTTGCTGATGACTGATTGCACCTGCACCAGGATAAAAAGTGAGCTGTTGGCAACACAGTTTGCCTTCTATATTTTAGAATAAATTCTGGTATAACTATGAAAATTATCATTTTTGCACTTCACTTCATTAACATCTGTTGCTCTCTAGAAGCTAAACAGGCTGACTTTTCAGAAGTATATTGCTGCGAAGACAGGAAACAGTGAGATTTCAGATTCTTTGTCACCTCAAATTACACCTCAACAACAACTTGTGCAAATTAGCCCTTTGCCTGTACACACTTTGTCAAAATAAGAGCTAATTTGTTCAAGTCACAAGTCTAAAAGTAGCAGCTGGAGCAACTGGCATTGGTGTATAATTATTTCTTCCACTGTCTATGCTCTTTTGCTTGATACATTAGATTTTTCCCACTTGAATAAGACAATGATATTAAGTTCCTGGTGACTATTTTTATAACCAATTATTTTGCAATGTATAAATATCAGCCACAGAAAAGCATCCTGTCAAAATACGGATCAAGATCATTTTGAACTATCAAATATTTTCATCTTGAGATATTATATTTTTTCTTTTTGTTGAATGTTTCATAATTTTCAGAAGTGGTAGATTCAATCATCCTCATTATTCTGGAAGCCCTCTCTCCTTCATGGCAAGGGTGGGAGGGCAGCAGCAGGAGTCAGTTGGCAGTGGAAGCAGGAGGATAAGAACTAGAGCAAGAGTCCACATGCCCTCTGCTTTGGAAGCCTCTCACCTAATCCTAAATTGTGGCTATTCAGCGGAATGAGAAAAATGAAAATTTGTTACAGAACTACATGCTGCAAGTTGAACAAAGTTGATTCTAGTGTTGAGTTCTGGTTCAGTAATGGTAATTGCACTGTGCTCCTTTAGGAGTTTGTCTGAGGAAGTTCTGCCTTCACTGGGGATTGGGCTAGAACCATTGCTTCTGGTCGGTGTGAAAGCATTTATGGAGGACCCATTGTTTCCCATCAAGTTTCAAATTAGCTCTGGAAATACATGCTTCTAGGAAAAGGAGGCAAGTAAGTCCAAAACAGGACACCATTGTACTTAATACATGAAGGTTTAGGAATAATGTTAAGTCTAAGCAACTTACAGTGCAATCCTAAGAACAACTACCTGTGAGCAAACTCCATTGAGATCTGAGTAGAATTCTGAATAAACCTACATAGAATTGCTCTCAAGGCCTGATTTTTGTCATTTTCTGTTTTCTCATGCAAAAAAAATCATAAAATGTATGTATTTCCAGTATTATTTGTATGTAATTAAATTAGTGTTTAATATTATACAAGTGGTGGGCCAGCAAAGACATGTGGAGGGCATCTCATTTTCCCCTCCTCCACCATGTCCTCTTTTGCTTCCCTATCCTCTACAGTCTCTCCCTCTTTTTCTGCTTCCTTCTCCCCACCCACCTTCGTCTGCCTCCATATTCACTTTTCCCCTCCCCCACCCAAGAATCTTTCCCCTATGGCCAGTTGTATGATGCTGAGCTGGGCCCAATTGTATGGTGGGGAACCTGCAAGGACTTGCAGGGGGATATTTCAATTTTCTATGAATCCCCTTTCTCACATAGTTTCCTCTTTTCCTCTTTTTGGCAGCCTCCATATGCTCACTTTCCCCTATGTCCTTCTATCCTTCAAAGCCACTAAACAACTTACCTTCGATCTGTCCTCCCATTCATATTTATTAATGTACTGCATTTATATACTGCCTTTCTTTGCAATGGGGACCTAGAGCCGCTTACATCATTTTCATTGCCTCCACATTATCCTCACAAGAACCATAAAAGACAGGATAGGCTGAGAGTAGGGGTGTGCAAGCCAAAAATTTTCGGCTATAGCCGAAAGTAGAAAGCCGAAAGAAAATTCTCTATCGTTAAAGCTGAAAGCCGAAACAAGAATCTCTTTCGGGATTCGGGATTCGGGATTCTTTCGGCATTATTTCGGCATTCTTTCGGCTTTTTTCTATGGGAAAATGCCTCCGTCTTCCAGGACGCCTGGAGGAGGCATTTTCCCACCAAATAAGCCCAAAATTGGTGGGGACCTTCCTCTAACCCTTCTCTAACAACCACCCAAGTTTCAGACAGATTGGACTTTGGGGGGCCATGTTATGGCCCCCCAAAGCAGGTCCCCCCATCCTCCCATAAAGGAGCATCTTCTTCATTATTTCCTATGGGGAAAAAATGAAGAAGCAGGCTTCCTTTGCCAGGGGTGGCATTTTGCATGCAAAATGCCCCCTTACCCTCAGGGGCCCTTCTCCCACCCCTCCTCCCACCCCCCACCAAGGCTCAGCCTGCTCCCACTTGGGGGGGGCCATTTCATGGCCTCCCCAAGTAGGTGCTCTAATCTCTACCACTGACAGCTGGGGGAGGCTTGTGTTGCCAGGGGTGGCATTTTGCATGCAAAATGCCCCCCAACCCTCTGGGGCCCTTCTCCCACCCCTCCTCCCACCCCCCACCAAGGCTCAGCCTGCTCCCACTTGGGGGGGGCCATTTCATGGCCTCCCCAAGTAGGTGCTCTAATCTCTACCACTGACAGCTGGGGGAGGCTTGTGTTGCCAGGGGTGGCATTTTGCATGCAAAATGCCCCCCAGCCCTCTGGGGCCCTTCTCCCACCCTTCCTCCCACCCCACACCAAGGCTCAGACTGCTCCCACTTGGGGGGGCCATTTCATGGCCTCCCCAAGTAGGTCCTCTCAGCCCCTAAAGTCCACCCCTTACAGCCCCACACAAACCCAATTCCCCCCCAGCTGCCGCACACAGACCCAAATCCCCACATTAGCCCCTCACAGACCCAAATCCACCCCCACCTGCCCCACACCCATAACCCCAGGAACAGGCTGGCAAAGGCCAGCCCTCTCCCTTTGTTCCCTATGCTGGGAACTTCTAAACTCTCTTTCCCTGGGCAATTCTGCACAGCCCAGGGGTGCCACAATGGTGGGCACACTTCTGAGTGCCAGCTGGTCCCTGTGAAAGAACACCTGAACCACAGACACCCTCCCTCAAATTCCCCCACCACCTACAGAGATAGCTGGCCAGCCAGCCCCATTGTTCCCTATGATGGGAACCAACTGCACAACAAAGAATAAAACAAGAACAACACAAAATAAAGTTTTTTAAAAATTATTTTCTCCCTTCCAAAGTACAAGTAGGCAAAGCATTATGACACATTACACCAGCAGTCCCCCACACAGAAAAATAACACAACTCACTTAACATCAGAGAATCACAAAGCACGATTCCTGTCAAAAACACTTTATTTCTTGAACAGCTTTAGGTTACACAGCAGGGGGGAACACCAAAGGGCTTGGCAGCAGTATCTTACACAAAAATAACACAACTCACTTAACATCAGAGAATCACAAAAGCACAATTCCTGTCAAAAACACTTTATTTCTTGAACAGCTTTAGGCTACACAGCAGGGGGGGGGACACCAAAGGGCATGGAAGCAGTATCTTACACAAAAATAACACAACTCACTTCACATTAAAGAATCACCCCAAAAAATTGCTGTCAAAAGCACTTTATTTCTGTAACTGCTTTAGGTTACACAGTAGGAAGGCACCACAGAGCAGGAAAGCAGTGTACTACACAAAAATAACACAACTCACTTCACATCAGAGAATCACACAAACACAATTGCTGTCAAAAACGGTGAAGTGGGTTGTATTATTTTTTGTAGTACATTGCTATCATGCCCTTTTGTGCCCTCCTACTGTGTAACCTAAAGCTGTTCAAGAAATAAAGTGTTTTTGCCAGGAATTGTGTTTTTGTGATTCTCTGATGTTAAGTGAGTTGTGTTATTTTTGTGTAAGATACTGCTTCCATGCCCTTTGGTGTTCCCCCCCTGCTGTGTAACCTAAAGCTGTTCAAGAAATAAAGTGTTTTTGACAGGAATTGTGCTTTTGTGATTCTCTGATGTTAAGTGAGTTGTGTTATTTTTGTGTAAGATACTGCTGCCATGCCCTTTGGTGTTCCCCCCCTGCTGTGTAGCCTAAAGCTGTTCAAGAAATAAAGTGTTTTTGACAGGAATCGTGCTTTGTGATTCTCTGATGTTAAGTGAGTTGTGTTATTTTTCTGTGTGGGGGACTGCTGGTGTTATGTGTCATAATGCTTTGCCTACTTGTACTTTGGAAGGGAGAAAATAATTTTTAAAAAACTTTATTTTGTGTTGTTCTTGTTTTATTCTTTGTTGTGCAGTTGGTTCCCATCATAGGGAACAATGGGGCTGGCTGGCCAGCCATCTCTGTAGGTGGTGGGGGAATTTGAGGGAGGGTGTCTGTGGTTCAGGTGCTCTTTCACAGGGACCAGCTGGCACTCAGAAGTGTGCCCACCATTGTGGCACCCCTGGGCTGTGCAGAATTGCCCAGGGAAAGAGAGTTTAGAAGTTCCCAGCATAGGGAACAAAGGGAGAGGGCTGGCCTTTGCCAGCCTGTTCCTGGGGTTATGGGTGTGGGGCAGGTGGGGGTGGATTTGGGTCTGTGAGGGGCTAATGTGGGGATTTGGGTCTGTGTGTGGCAGCTGGGGGGGAATTGGGTTTGTGTGGAGCTGTAAGGGGTGGAATTTAGGGGCTGAGAGGACCTACTTGGGGAGGCCATGAAATGGCCCCCCCAAGTGGGAGCAGGCTGAGCCTTGGTGGGGGGTGGGAGGAGGGGTGGGAGAAGGGCCCCAGAGGGTTGGGGGGCATTTTGCATGCAAAATGCCACCCCTGGCAACACAAGCCTCCCCCAGCTGTCAGTGGTAGAGATTAGAGCACCTACTTGGGGAGGCCATGAAATGGCCCCCCCAAGTGGGAGCAGGCTGAGCCTTGGTGGGGGGTGGGAGGAGGGGTGGGAGAAGGGCCCCTGAGGGTAAGGGGGCATTTTGCATGCAAAATGCCACCCCTGGCAAAGGAAGCCTGCTTCTTCATTTTTTCCCCATAGGAAATAATGAAGAAGATGCTCCTTTATGGGAGGATGGGGGGACCTGCTTTGGGGGGCCATAACATGGCCCCCCAAAGTCCAATCTGTCTGAAACTTGGGTGGTTGTTAGAGAAGGGTTAGAGGAAGGTCCCCACCAATTTTGGGCTTATTCGGTGGGAAGATGCCTCCCCCAGACGTCCGGGAAGACGGAGGCATTTTCCCATTGAAAAGCCGAATGAAAGACGAAAGAATCCCGAAACGTTTCGGCTTTTTTCTTTCGGCTACCCGAAACGTTTCGGGATTCCCCGAAACGTTTCGGCATTCCCTGAAAGAAGCCGAAACACTTTTGTTTCGGCATTCTTTCGGCATTCTGAATGCCGAAACGCACATCCCTAGCTGAGAGTGTGTGATTGGATCAAAGTCACCCAGTGAGCTTCCACAGCAGAATGGGCATTTGAACCTGGGTCTCTCACATCCTACTCTGAAACTTTAATGATTATACTATACTGGCTTGCGGGAAGGAGCTGCTTTTGAAAAGTAGCAAGCAGGCAGGCTTGGATGAGTCATGCAAGTCATGTAGTATCAAGGCGTTCGGTGGCTTAGACCCAATAATTCTTCCCTCAAAGGCCCAGACAACCCTAGAAACGGCCCAGGACCCTCCCCTTGCCTTTTACTGACAGAAACCAAGCTTGAAATTCTTGTTAAACTGTTACAGTTTAGCAAGCAACAGCCAAAGAAGCATCTAGTTAAAGTTACAGGTACTCATTCTATCATTTTGAGTTTTTTAAAAAACAACACTTTTAAAAAAGATTTCAGATTTTTCTGCAAACTTGGGGCATTTAAGTAATCTCCAAAGCCCATATGTTGTAGCAAGGCATATAAATATGACATTTCCAAGGAGTCAAATGCTTTTTCAATACCCAGTGATAGAAAAAGAGCTTCCAATTTGCTGTGATTACGTGATTCAAGCATGTTTAAGGTTTTATATATATTGTTTATTAGGTCTCTCCCTGGGAATATATGCTGTTATGAAAGTATTGATATGTTTGGCTATAATGGAGGTAAATATATTGTAATTTACATTTAACAGGGAGATCTGTCTGTATGAAGTTGGATTTAGAAAATTCTTGCCTTGTTTGGGTATGACTACTATTGAAGCCGTGGACTATGATGGGGGAAGATTTCTGGTTTTAAGAATGTTATTATAAGTTTCCATTAGTGAATAAGTGAGAACAGAGGCATATTTCTTGTAAAACTCTAATGGATAGCCATCAGGGCCTGCTGCCTTATTATTTTTGAAATTTTAATGGCATCTGTAATTTCCTGTATATTGATAGGTTCTTCTAATAGTAAATGGTGAGAGTCTTCTCGTTTTTTGATTTTCATATGTTGCAGTAGATATTCAGTGATAAACTGAGGCTTTGGGTTTATTGTGGAGTACAGCTGCTTGTAGAAGTTACTGAAAATTTAAGTTATATTGTTAGACTTTGAGTAACAGTGGCCTTTAGTATCTTGGATTACTTTAACTATTCTGGATATCTGTTTGTTTTTTCTCCTTCATGATAGAAGCCAAAGTGATTTTGGAGAATTGAACCAATGCTTTTGTTTTGGGCATATAAGATTTTTTTGTATGTCATTAGTTTTCAGGGAATCTAATAGTTTGCAGTCAGCAAGAAGTTGACAGTATATCTTTTCCGTTCCTCTTGCTTTGTGCAGTGTTTCAAGTGTCTTGATTTGATCCATTAATGCCTGTCTAGTGGCTCTCCTACTTTTATTCAAGTGTATGGACATTGACATTAATTAACCTCTTAATACCACTTTCAGGGCATCCCATACTATATGTGGTGAGGTGTTTTTTCTAATGTTGTCATTAAGATATTGTTTGATAAATTGTTCTATTTCTTTGGTATTCTTTTCAGTAAATAGAGGTGCTCGATCTAAAGTCCATCTTTAGGACCCAATTCTAGAGTGCAACTGACACAGGCATGGTCAGACAAAGTAATATTTCTAATATCTGAAGTTAGGAATTGGTTTATCAATGTCTGAGACTAGAATGAAGTCAATTCTGGCATAAATGTTATGCCTTGCTGAAAAATAAGTGTAATTTTGTTCAGATTCCATATATCCACCACTTGATCATTGCTGATTATTTTGGCTAAATGAGTGGATCAATTTTTCCCTTTCCCTTTTGGCTTGTTGAAATATGTACGGTCAGTGACTTGGTTCAGTATGAAATTAAAGTTGCCTCCTACAACCACTTTTCTTTCTTGGAATTTTGTCACTGTTTGAAGAGTCTATAAATTTGACTTCTGGTCTGGAGAAAATGGAGATCTGACATTGTTCAGTGGAGCTGGGCAACTGGGGGCTCTGTTCTAGGTGGTTCAGGCACACAGATACCTGCTGCCACTCTTCTTCAGGTAGAGGAAGAGTCGGGACACTACAAGCCCTGGAGAGTGGGTGACCTTGATGAGGGGGGAGTTCTGAATAAAGGACTCTCACCATGTCTTGAGGTCCGCTCTGTGACGGGGGAGCTTCAATCTCTGCAGAGCCCTTTTTGAGCCAGGATCTGGCATAAGATCGTCATAATCCAGGCTTCTTTAAAAGAATTTGAACTACTTTGAAAGTAAAAAGCAGCGCTGAAACCCGCAAAGAGCAAAGTAAGGTAAAGATGAATATCTGACTTTCTAAACTAAATTAACAAGAAAGAACATTAAAAAGTGGAAGTAACTTACTGATATCACTGTAATCTGCTTGCCTGAAGAATTGTATGGAGAAAGAGTAGAGATTTTGCATGGAAATTGGAGATTTGGAAGAGGAAAACAAGATTGTTTATGCATGCCTGCGGTTTTTGAATGCAGATAAGAACTAAGTTGGGAGGGGCACTGTGGAGAGAGCAAGTAGAAGATATCGTGAGACTGAGAAAACCACAGAGGAATGTGAATTGGGGCCTAGAGAGGATTTGGAGGCTGGATGTAAACAGGAAGAGAACAGGAAGAGAACCAGCAGCCTTTTTAGGAGTGGAAAAGAAGAATCATAGAGAACTACCATAGAGTTTTTGCATCAGACAGTTTGGGAAGGTATTTTTGAACTTTAGTAAAATAAAAGAAAAGGAAATAAATTAAAATTAAAAGGAGGTAGCGATTTAACTGGCAAGTTAATAACTGATTGAACTTATATAAAAATAAAAGAATTGGTGTTGCTGATTGAAAATTTATTTTAACAACGGAGCTCAGAAGCAGGGCGGCTACTTGGAGCAGATCCAAGCCCAGTCCAAAGATGGCAAAGAAAGAGAAAAAGACAAACAGGAGTGGCAGGCAGCCATGGAAGTTTTGGAAAAAAGAATGCTAGAAGGCATGCAAAAAATGGAGGAAACTCAAACTGAAACAATAATTAAAAGCACGAAAGAATTGATGCAAGCAGAGATGAGTGAAGTAAGAAAGGAGTTAGGTGAAATGAAAAAAGAACTACAGGTAACAATGCAGAAAATACAAGAAGTGGAACAAAAGACTATGAATCTGAGCGGAGAAAATTAGAAGTTTCAAGAGCGTATGACACTGATGGAATGCAAAGCAACAGAAACCCACCTGAGACTGAGAGGTGTGCCAGAATCTTTAAAGGAAAATGTACAAGAACAAACCCTGAGAGGCTTGGCAAAGCTTTTGGGGAAACAGCCAGAAGAAATAGAAGACAATTGTGATCTTATTTACAGAGTGAATTCTGCCTACGCTCAACAAAAAAATGTGCCAAGGGACATAATCATACAACTGACAACCAAGAAACTTAGAGAAGAGATCCTGAGGGAACACTATAAAGACCCACTGGAAACTGAAGGGAAGAAAATTAGAATTATGAAAGAACTTCCCAGGGAAGTGCTCCAAGATAGAAAGAAATACAGAGAACTGACAGAGAAACTGAGATCAAAGAGCATCAGGTATAGATGGGAACTTCCAGAAGGTTTGAGCTTCAACTTCCAGGCTACAAAAGTTAACATCAAGACAAAGGAGCAGATGATAAGGTTCTTGTTTGACAACCAAAAAGACTTTGGAGAATTTGGTAAAGAGTAAAACACTACGGAATACAAATTAATTTCTTGGAATGTGAATGGTCTTAATTCACCCCAGAAGCGTAAATCAGATTTTTATTGGCTAAGGAAACAAAAATGTAATTTTGTTTGCAAGAAACTCATATTTGTTTGCAAGAAACTCATATTAAAAAACAGGACTTTAGGTTTTTAAAAAATGTTTTTTTAGGAGAAGAATTTTTTTCATCAGCAAACCAAAAGAAGAGAGGAATTGTGATTTATGTAAAGAAAGAATTGGAACCTAAAATGGCTTTCAGAGATAAGGAAGGAAGATTCTTGGCAGTTGAAATAATGCTGAATTTTCAAAAGACTTTGGTTTTGGGCATTTATGCACCAAATGGTGCCAAAGATGCTTATTTTAAAGACCTAAATCAGAATTTAGACAAAGTGTCTTACGACCAGATAATGTTGCTGGGAGACTTTAATGGGACTGTAAATTTGCAATTAGATAAAGAGTCAAAAAGGATTCAAAGTAAAGAAGGGAAATGCCAAGATCTTTCTTTGATTTAATAAAACAAGAAAACTTAGAAGATGTTTGGAGGAAATGGAACCCTAGAACAACAGAGTTTACGTTTTACTCAGCAAGACATCAATCCTTTTCAAGGATCGATATGATTTGGACAACAAAAGACATTAATTTATTAACCAAAAAAAATGAAATTATGCCCAGAGTGAGTTCTGACCATAATCCGTTAATGTGGAAGGGTTCAATGGGCTACAAAAAAATTTAGATGGAGATTAAATGAAGATTTATTTCAGAAGCAAATTAATGTGGACTATATTCAGAAGGAAACTAATTTATTTTTTCAATTCAACATTGGCAAAGGGGTACCTATACAGACAGTATGGGATGCTTACAAAGCGGTGATCAGGGGTAACCTGATTACATTAAATAGTAAAGAAAAGAAAAATAGAGAAAAGAAATTTCATGAAATCCTGGAGAAAATAGCCAAGAAGGAACAAGAACTAAGGAAGAGACCAGGAAAAAAGAAAATTATACGGGAAATTAAAATTTTGCAGGAACAACTGAATGGCTTTGCAAACAAGAAATTAGAATGGAACTTTAAAAAGTTGCAGCAAATTTTTTTTGAAGGGGCTAACAAGCCAGGGAAATTTTTAGCCTGGCAACTGAAGAAAAGAAGAGAGAAAAAATGTAATTGGCAGAATTCTGGAGAAAGGGAAAGAAGTGATAGACCATCAAGGAATAAAAAGAGCTTTCTACTGCTGCTATGTTTTTATTTTTGATAGCTGTATTTACATGGTGCTAATATATGTTTTAAATGAATGATATGTATTATTTATATTTTTAATGGCTACTGCTGGTGAATTGTGTAGTGTGTTTTAAATTGTTGTGATCCGCCCTGAGCCCACTTGGTTGGGGAGGGCGGACTATAAATTTAAGTAAGTATGTTAGTTTTCTTTTTTGGCATGTTTTATCAAGATCCATTGGTGTAGCCAGATTTACATCTTGTAACAGCTTTAGACCTGAATCATAGTCTATGGCATAGAAAAGTTTATTTTGGTGACTCACTTGTAATGTTGTGTAATTTACCCATTTGTATCTGATATGAGCTCATCTCAATGCTTCTGTTCTTGTTTTAAATTCTTTCCTTTTTATTTAGTATTTCGCTTGGAAGATCAATGAAAACCAAAATTGGATTACCTTTAAATGTTAGTGCAGATTGAAATCTGGCAGTGTCAAGTATTTTTTTTTTGTTTTCCTGTCAGGAAAGATTGCCATGATATTCCTGGGGCCTTTCCTGGCTGGGTGATTCTGAGGACCCATCCTGTAAGCTCTTGTTATTAAGGGGGCAATACCAGTATCTAAGTTTAAAATACAATTTGCCAGAAAGGAAGGTAGATCCTCTGAGGCAGTCAGATGTTCCTCAAAACCCCTAAATTTCAGGTTTGATTGTCTTGATTGGAGTTCTAAGTACAATATTTTCCCTTGCATATCCTCTTATCCCTTTGAAGTTCCGAGACCTCTTCCTTTATTGTCTCACTCCTTTCTAAGGCACAGTCTTCTTTCTGGGTGGCATTGTTTATGCTTATTTTAAGATCTACAAATTAATTTGTTAGTGGTTCAATAAGTAGGGACTTTTTTCCAAGAATGTTTTGCTCCATGGAAGCCAATAGAGTTGCTAGAGCAAGATTGGGGGAGGAGTCACTGGCTTCCCTCAGCAGCCATTTTAAGTGTGTCTTTTCTGCTCTCTATTTGAAGTGCTGGCCTCTGATGATGAGAGAAAAAATTCTGTAAGTTTGTGACTGCTTTTAAGTTCATTTTTTTGCTGCCTGTGTCTTATTTCCCCATATCCAGATAGTTTTGGATCGATTTTGAAAGTTATGATTTTATTTGTGGTTTTGGGGTTGGGGAGAGATGGAGCTTACTTTTAAGCATCCATCCCGTATGGCACTGGTGCCATGCCCCTGCCTAAAGTTCTTAAAAGAGGAATCCTTATTCTAGTAATAAAAATAGACTGACCAAAACTGTTCATGCTCATAGGGTTGTCATTCCCCCGGTGGAAGGAGGGGATTCCCCACTCCCATCCTCCACCATCTGCCACCACTCACTTGGCTGGTATGTGTGTGTTGGGGGGACACAGGGTAATAATTCTCCCGAGTGTGCTCCCGGGGTAGCACAACAATGTCACTTGTGGGAGTGACGTTGTCACGCCACCCTGAGAGCACTCTCATGCTTCACAGCGAGCCAATTAGGGCCCCAAAGCACACACACGAAAAGGAAGAGTAAGGTGAGTGCCAGGTTCCCCCTCCCACTGGAAAGGTAAGGGAACCTGGCAACTCTATGCTTGCAACATATGAATTAAAAAGAAACAAAAAGGGCCATCCTCATACATATTTAGTAAGGAGCAGGGTAAGATTAAAGCCCTCCCATTCTAAGTCTTCTGCTGATTTGGCTCTTTTTAAAACCATCCAATTGGTTATCTGCTGATTTCTGTAAGGGCAAATAGAACCCTTTACTCTAAAAGCATCATCCTATCCAGTCAGAGTACTCTGAAAATCAGGGCCCTTTTCACAATGACATTGGAAAAATTGCTAAGACTACAGAAATAGTTTTTGTGTGAAATAGACCCATTTTATCTCATGTTATCATGTCCTAAGCTTACCACCCCAAACACTTTCCAAGTTGTATAAAAAGTAAAGGTCTTTTCTTTATTGAGCTACATAACAGATTAAAAATGAGTAAAAGCTGTGGAGGATAGGTAGGGACTGAATTTAATTATATTGTTGAGCTGGTCACGTCCATTTTCACAGCGACTAAGTTATTATAGGACAATTGAATTCATGAATCCAGTCAACATTTGTGTAAAACAGACTTCTAAAGGTGAGCAGCAGGAATGTTGTTCCATGGTTCTTCTTTTTAAGAAGCATAATTGGTAGCAGCTTAGAGTAGAAAAATGGCGTAATTGTTTCAGGGTTACAGAATGCTGTGCTTAAGGGTATTCACTTAGCACCATGTCACTGGGTGGTACTCCAATTTGTAGCCATTTGTGCCTATCATGCTTTGTGTTGGACAACTTCCTCAGACATTATATTATATACATGGTAGAAAGGCTGCCAGGGCACACTGGTATCCTACTATATGATCTCAATGTCAACAGGTGAGTATATTCACTTATATTGTGATACTTTTGGTGCTAGCTTATTTCTACAATTATTTGGGAGTACAATTGGGTATGTATACTTGACATGGCTGTTTTCTGCTCAGAAGAACAGCTTAGCCAAGTGGCTTTTAATTTTAGCCTTATGATTGTTTTACTATGTTTTACTTTAGAAACAAAGTGTTTGCATAAAAAATAACCTCTATGTCCTGATATCTTTGGAATAAACAGCAGAAGGCACCGTGGAGAAGCACGACAATTGCCATTTTATGACAATGCCCTTAATTTCACAAGGCTTTGGCTAAATAAATTAGCTAATAGAAGTCAGTCTGGTTTATTATTTTTTTACAACACTTGCTCTGTAATACAGAGGAAACGGTTCTGTATGAAACTCAAACAATAGTAGGTAGTGTTGCTCAGAGAAATGTGCAATAAATATGCAAACCCCCTGATTGCTCATAAACATCTGCCAGTTTGCTGTATTCAAAGTAAAGTTCTTGCGGCAGCACAGAAAACAGCTGTCGTTGTTCAATGAGGTCTTGATGTTGCAATGAATTTTACTGACTTTTCTCCCTTATGGTAAATATGACTCTTTGCAAGCTTATGGTATACATTTTTACTTTTAATAATTTACATAATGGCCTAGTTAATGTTTAAACACATTGTAAATGAACAAAAATATATCAACTAACAAACAATTAAAGGCATATTCTATTTTCCTCTAGCAGGAATAATCATATCAGTGAAAGCTGTAACCTTGAGCCCAATGGGACAAATATTTTTTATATTTGTAACTGTTCATCCCAATAATCTGGAACATTCATAGTATTATTTTAAATATATGCCTTCAAGAGTGGTATATTCTCAATGACGAATATCATAAAAGGCAGATTTCATGTTATTGCTTATACTGTTTCCCAGTGTAAGGACATTAACATACCTATGACAAATGAGTGAGTAAAGATCAATAATTAATCTACTCTAATCAACTATTCATCAAAGCTTTTAAACTTGCTGTACTACTACAGTGCTACAATTTAACTGTCCCTCATGATGAGGAACATCTGGCCTTTAGCAATGACTTTGTAGGCGCCTCAGTTCTAGAGCTGGGCTTCCAAACCTTGTCAACACCAAATTGCAAGACAATTCCTAAATTAAGTTGGATGAAATATCCAGAATAATGCAAGCCTAGTCACATAATCATTGAGTATGTTTAGGCAATAGAGCTGCTAGTCCCCCGATTGGAGCAAGGGATCCCTGTTCCCAGCCTCTGCCCCCCCCCCACACTTTTTGCAGTGTTTTGGTACACTTTTTGCAGTGTTCCAAATTGTACTGTTATCCCCAAATAAGGATACAACATGCCAATATGTGGTTTATTGGCCTACATTATTGACCTTCATAGAGCTCATCTACATCACCTAGACATCTCTGAATTAATGTAACTTGCTGCTAACAGCCTACTACCAGTATTTGGGGGTAAGTCCACTTTATCTGTAGGACAGCCTCCTTCCCCTTGGATCTGGGCTGCTACTGCTGCACAGTGGAGCAGAGGTAGCAAAATGAAGAGAAAAGTGGCATCATTGCAGTGTCACAACATCACTTCTGGTTATGTACCTAGAAGTGACATCACAATGTCATCTTGATACTCTAGGAGTTTCCATAATTTCTATGGTTTCAGATAGATATTCAAAAAAAATTATTTATTTATTTGGCACCTCTTTAGGAATTTGCACAAGGCAGCTTACAAAATAAAAGTAACAAAAACAAACATTAAAAGAAGTTAATTAAAATCCAGCATTTAAAGACCCAGCCCAGCATAAAAACATAGACCATAAACACAAACCACTGATACCTTAAAATAACATTTTTCAGAATCAAAAAGCCTTGGAGAACAGAAATGTTTTGACTTGGCACCTAAAAGAAAGCAACATAGATGCCTGGCAAGCCTCAAGGAGATGGACATTCTGCAAGTGAGGTGCCTTTACTGAAAAAGCCCTGTCTCTAATTTGCCACCTGCCTCACCCCTTAAGTTGGGGGAAGGGGCACAAAGAGTAGGGCTTGTGAGGCAGATCTTAACTAGACATGGGCACGAACTGAAAAAAAGAACCATGTGATTCATGGTTCATTGCATTCCACGAACAAGAAACCATGAACTTCCATGACTTTTTCCCAGGTCACAAATTGGTTCGTGGTTCATGGAATTTCAAATGCCCGGCGCCAGCTGCTGAAGTCGGCGCCAGGCATTTGAAACAGACAGCCCCCTTCTCCTGCTGCTCATGGCAGCAGGAGAACAGGGCTGTCACTATCATGCACCCCAAGCCGGCTTCAGGCCATCTGATAATAGGGGTCAAGATGGAATCTTGTGGTAATCTATAACATAAATGCCTTGAGGCTGAGCAGCAGTACCCCGGCACTATCTTCTGGAATTGGCCATTCTAGTAAGTGTGGAACCAACAAAACATGGTACCCCTTCACTCCCATCTCTGCCAGCTTCCAGAAAGATACCGTGGATGATGATATCAAACACCATAAAGAGGTTCAGAAGATGAACTACAATGTTCTGAGACAGCCCCACGGTTTTCATGATGGCCATGAAATCCTAAATTGCTTCAGTCAGGGCAATCTCAGCATAGACATTGAAGTCCCCAAGGAAAGCAATCCTTGAGGTCCTCAGTGCCAAATCTGAAACTGCCTCAATAAGTTCAGGCATGGAGACATTTGGATGGTACACCAACAGAATTTCTGTTCTGTCCCAAGTTCCTAGCATCAGTACATACACTCAAAACACTAGAGTATTGGCATGATGCCATGATGGTACTTTCTGGTGTGTAACATTGCAGCATTGTGCACCATGATGTCATCATTTGCTGCCCTCTAAAACTCCTGAGGGCTGCCAGAAGATGGCTGGGAACCCTACCTGTCCCCAAACTTGGCTTCATTTATCTTCCCCTGCGTGTAAAACAGAGCCAAGAGGTGTTAAATCTCATCCCCCACATGCTACTCCACCAATTAAGGGCTTGATTGATACTGCTCAGCCACCAAGTCTGTTCCCTCCCAAGTTCACCAGGCTACTTGAGCTAATGATGGCCTAGATTGGGGATAGCCCACCATCTGTGATGGTTCAAGGTACTTGCCAATTATCTCTACTTGTACTGCAGCAACTCATATCATTCCTCTCAAAACTAGCTGTGGTCAAATGACTAGGCCTAATTAAAGAATACTACCATTTCCCAGGACACTGTGTAGCAGGTGAAAAAAAGGTCGCCCTTTTAGGCCAATTAGAAAGAGGCTCAAAAAATTCCTGCTTGACTCTTCAAAAGGTGATCAGCTAATTGCCCATTATACACAGAGACAGTGGTGGGGGCAAAAGTATGCTGCAGATACAGAACACAAATAGTTTCTCAAGCCACTTTCCAATTGGCAACTCCATATGAGGCTGCAAATGGCTCACAAGAGCCAATACTGCTATTGTGCCTTATTTAAAACTGGGACTGGCAAAAAGTAGTACTGCAGCCCAATTGGCTAGGAACTAAAGTATGTGAAGGGTTTTATAGAGGAAAAGAGGAAGAGCACAGAGACTTACTGCAGACATTTGGTTAAATGTACATATACTGGGAATGGTCCAATGATGCAATTCTTTTCTCCTCTATGTACATCCAGGAATTGATGATTATTTATTCTGTACAGAAATCTGGTGGTGTCAAAGCAATGAACTAAATAAACTTCAATGCAGAATCTACAAGCAGCCCATCTAATCAATGTAAGCTTTAGCAATTCCCACTTTAACCAATCAGGACATACCATCACCTCACTACTGTCTCCACAATATTTTCTGATTTATTTGGAGGGGGGAATCCTTCTGTGATTAAGCACTCTTTTCATGCCTTGTTGGTCTAATGTCCTTAATGGTTTTCTGACAGGTATTCTGTTTCAAAAGAGCAGAACTGAATTTTTGTGTTTTGATTTTTTTGTGGTCAAAATCTACAAGCTTAATGAGGGGGAAATTTCCATGTAGCATCTAAGTAAACTGTATGATAATCAAAGAATTTCCTTGGTTTTTTGTCCATGTCCTCCTGAGCACTAAACACAGTTCAAACAAACCTATACAAATAATCCTAAAAGCATATTTTGGTGACTGTTCCTGTGCATGCTTCAATGAAGTTCCTACACTCTTTGAGTAAGGGAGGTATGCAGTTTATGAACTTGTTACAGCAAGCTCAGGGGAGCTTTCCTAATCTGAAACCAAGATAGGTCTGAATGGAAACTTAGAGCCGAACCACATGATACGAATTACACACGAATGACACAAAAACTTACTTACATGTGTTCCAACGTTGTTTTCAACTACATGCGCCAGGACTGCAGGACCTCCATCGAACCCGTGTTCGTGGTGGCACGGGTTTTCTCCGCGTACCTCCAAGATATCCCATCATGCATCTCCACTTTGCACAGATAGGAAGTGGAAGATATAGCAAATAAGGATGTCCTGCATTGCCAACTTATTGATCGTGACCACATATACGCGCTGTCGCAACTACACTGGAGCAGAAAATTTTGAATGCGTGCCTGGACCAGGACACGTGCTCATCAATAGAATGCTGGACACAGGCATTTGAGGTAAGACAGGACTCCTGACACTCGTTCGGTCTCGTGTAATTCGTATCATGTGGTTTGACTCTTAGTCGTTATATATCTTATTTGTAAGCCTGTCTCCTCAGCTCCTGTTACTCTAGGTAGGAGTGAGATAGAACAGAGCTTTTACAAGTCCCATGAACTATAGGTTGGGCTTAAAGAGAGTATATACAAGGAATCAGCCTCAATGTCAGTTTATTCAGACTATATAGCTTTCTAGATTTGATCAAACAATCTCAGGAATTGCACAGTTCCTTTGTATCCAAGATTTAGGAATTTCCCTAAGCTGTGGTCTTTGGGCCACTAATTTTTTATAAGGTACCCTGAGCAGGTTCTCAACAGGTAGTATAGATTTTTCTCCTAAATAAATAAATGAATGACTGTTCATTGAAGGGGTGTTTATTTTATATTGTCCCTTTCAAAGAATATTATATATCATGGTGTGTGTGTTATGTGCAGTTAAGTAGCCTCCAACTTATGGTGACCTCCAAAATACCCTATAATTAACAGATTTGCTCAGATCATGTAAACTGGAGGATGAGACTCAGTTTTGTCATTTTGCTTCTAGGGAGAATTCAGGCCTGATTTGACCTTAGAACTCACTTATATGTCTTTTTGGCCATTCATGGTATCCACAAAATTCTCCTCCAGCTCCACATTTCAAATGAGTATATTTTAGTAAACATGGTATATAAATAGCTAGGTAGCTAAAACAAATGCTTGAGGCACAGTGGAATTCTGCATGTCCACATCTCTGAACTCCTTAGGATGCCTTGGCTTTCTAAGTGAACATTAATCCACTTTCACCTGTCAGCTGAATTATTTTGAGTACCGGCAATGACTTCCATTATCGACAATTAAACTTAATTAGGGCTGTTCTAAGGGATTTTTACAGTTAGGCAATTCGCAGAAGGAAGAAATTTATTTCATGCTTTGAAAATGTGCCATGTTGAAAAAGAAGGTTTGTCTGAAAGCCAGCTGTGGAAAATATTTTCTCCCAATGTCTATGCTGAAATAATGGAGCTAAATAGAAATGAAGGCCCATTCACAATGCACAGTTCTATGATAATGTGTTGTGGCCAGCGGTGCAGGGACAAGTATGACATCTCGAAAGTATATTCAGTGTTGTCCCAGCACTATTCTCAAATAAAGACTCAGGACAATCATATTTATATTTAATTAGCTTAATTTGTTTATTTACATGGCTGGTCTTTGTCATAAACTATTGGCCCATTTTAAGGGTGGGCTGTGCTAGGTAGCATTTCATTACCATCATTCGGGCAACTTCATGCAACCAATGGTAAATACAGCCAGCATGAAATGTGTTGTGTGGTGCCAAGTTTAATCTCCCTTCATCACTGTGTCACACAGACAACTAAAGATTTGATTGCTACTGCTCAATGCAGATTGAAACTGGAAAACAATGCTGTGCAGTCCCAGGAACCAAAAACGAACCAAAAAAAATGAATGAACCAGCAGTTCGGTGCCAACGACGATCCCGAGATCACGAACTGCAATGAACATTTTCCGTTGCTGAACCGGTTTGTGGTTCACGGTGTCAGGATCAGAATGCTGTCATGTATACTTTTGCCTAACCGACTCCATATTTAATCCTTTCAGTGTTCAGTGCTTTCTTCCCCAGGTGCAGAGGTTTCCAGGCAGCTATCTCACAGACCTGCATTGTTTTGGCTACCGACGTTCCACCAAGAACCGGCCTTGGGGAAGCTTTCGCTCTTACAGCTTCAAAGGGAATGTTTTGAGAACTGTGGGGGGAGGATGGGTCAGCTTTGGTATTTACTATGTATCTCTTGCTCTGCTTGGCATTGGTAACAATGCACATGTACCAACCTGAATATTGCATTCAGGCCAGTGGACTATAATAATCTTTTTCTTCATTAAATGCTTTTTGGAAACAATGGACTTTTGTCTAATTGCAGAAGGCAGACTGGAGTAAGGATTTTATCTAGCCACAGTTCTGACATTTTGTTACCAATCCCCTTTCCAATGCCTCAACCGGATCAGACGGACTCCAAAGCTGTCCCACCCCGGGACCCTTTGTTTGACCCGTATGCCTCTCCCGGTCCTCAAGGCTTGGATTCTTCTCAAGTTGTATCAAGGGGACAAGGATCCTCGGTCACGACCATTTTTACCCTCGCTCCCAGTACCGAGAGGAGGCCTGGCGCAACAGCCGTTCCGCTATTCAGCGTGCCGACCCCAACGCAGTGGGGGGCCCAACCCAGAGAGACGAGGGAGCGGAGGATAAGCGCGATGTTCACCCAAATACAGTTGGATAGCCAGCGTAGTTTGGGATCTATACCGGAACATACCGCGGGCCGTCCATGGCTATTTTGGAATCGGACGGCCGAGCAAACAGAAGGAGATACTTCCCAGCGAAGTGCTCTGAGTTGGGATTATGCGGAAGTCACCCCGAGGACGGGGGAACCAGAGGTCGGAGAGCATCAATGGGCACAGCTCCAGAGCAGGACAATTGCCATTGATTCTGGAATTTCCACAATCACTGGATTAACCAAAGGAGTACTTGCTGCGCGAACGCAGGAAGAACAGGGGGTAGAAGCCCCCCTGCCGTGGCAACAGACGCTGAGCACGGATCAACCGCCGACCCCTCCAATCAGTGGAGATACTGGGGATCCGCAGCAGTCCACGGATAGAGTTCAAAGGTTGGAGAGTAGACTACAGAATATGGAAGAAAGCCTAGCCAACGCCGTACATTTGCTTTCAGTTTTAGTGGCGGGGGACAGAGACAGGGCCCCGCCAACGGGCCTGACGGGCATTAGCCAGAGTCTGGCTAACCTGCAGGATCGGATGTGGCCGCAACAACCGTCGGAGACGGGTGTGGCGATCGGGGCCACTGGAGGGGGACCCCTCCAGGCGGGAGGAGGCGAGGAACCGTGCCCGGATGATCGGTACCCAGACCAGCCCGCAACCCCCGATACCAGCAGCAGCGAGGAGACGGAGGAGGAGGAGGAGGAAGAAACACCAGCCCAGCCGCTCAGACCGGCTTCTCCTATAATTCTTCCGCCCACCACCCAAGCGAGTCAGCCGACCACACCGACGGTGGTTCCAGGGACCCTACCGTTACAACCACCTGGGTCGGCTTCCCCAATAATCACACCCCCGATCACCCACCCGAGCCAACCAATAACGCCACGAGTGGCTCAAGGGACTCAGATCTCACCGAGGTCAACTAGTTTGCCCACTCGACCAGCGCCAACCCGGCCGACACCGGGATGACCCCGGACGGCTCCTGGATCGATACCTCTAACGGGGCCTGTGGCCCCTCCACCTCTGCAACCTTTGCACCCACAGCCGATTCCGGGGCCGATACCGTTAACGGGACCGGTGGCCCCTCCACCGCTGGCTCCGCAGCACCCGCAGCCGACGCCAAGTCAACCTATTCCCCAGCTGCAACCGTTTCCGCACCCGCGACAGCCTCCGCTGCAATTGGGTCCCTTGGATGCCTATCCTCCGCCAACCCAAACACCCAGACAAGATCTACCCATGGGATGGGTTAAACTGGACGCAACTTTTGATGGAGACCCATCCAAATTGGGATTTTTTCTGGTTCAAGTCATACAATTTTTTAATCGTTGGGGACACCTTTTTGGAAGCGAGGCCAGCCAGATAGAGCATCTGGGATCGCGTCTCCAAGGTAAAGCAGCGGATTGGTATGTGGGACTTTATAATGTGGGGGCCCCCGAATTAGAAACTCTCCAAGGACTAGTGGATGCTATTCGGGCTCAATATGAGGATCCCTTAGAGGAAACCAGGGCCAGAACTGAGTTGCAAGCAATCAGGCAAGGCAGTATGTCGGCTAGAGACTATGCCACACAATTCTGACAGCTAGCTGCCAAATGCCCGAGGTGCGAGGAATCCTCCAAGATCATTTTGTATAAGCAAGGGTTGAATCCGAGATTACTAGACCGAGCTCTCATGCAAGACAACCCGCCTACACTGTTAGGATGGATACAGTTGACTTGCGAGGTCGAAAACTGACTCCTAGAAGTTCGCTTAGCGGAACAACACCAGCAACCCCCAAGTCAAAGACGCTCCTCCACTCTGTTGTCGCTTAGAGGGAGCCGAGGGACTGGGTATGCCACCCGGGGAGCGAGAGATGCTAGATGGCAACAGGGATTGTGCTTACAATGCGGCCAAGGTGGCCATTTCGCAGCGCAATGCCCATATCGGCCTGTGCAAAGACCTCCGCTCCAATTGCGACGCCCAGCTCCCCTAACCAGCCCAGCGCTACCGCGCCCTACTCCGGTTCCCAGAGTTGCCCCAAGGAGTAGGGGGGCGCCAAGGAGGAGCTTCCCCGATAGAGGATTGGAATTGGAGGAGATCATCGAAGACGATCAAACAGCCCTGATCGGGGGAGGGAATCCCGAGAGCCCGGAGTCGGGAAACGAAATGGATCTGTCGTGAAAGGACCCAAACGGCAGATCACACGTCAGTCTGGTCCGGTTCTAAACCGACCTCCGGGGTCCATACTATTCATTCCTGTAACAATAGTAAATCCTGACAAGAGGATGCACATCCGTGTGCAAGCCCTGATCGATTCGGGCTGCTCTAGAGACATTATTGCACCTGCTTTAGTGAATGGACTAGTGCTTCCAGTGAAAGATTTGGAGATACCTGTCATTTTCGAACAAATGGATGGCACTAACATGAACCCTGTTACCACAGAGACTGCTCCCATCATTACGGGCATGGGATCACATTGGGAAACCAGATCCTTTGTCATTAGTGCCACTGCTAAGTATCCCCTAATACTAGGAAGCAGATGGTTGTGCGATCACAACCCGTATATCAACTGGGCGGAAGGGAGTATTAACTTCACCCATGAATCTTGCAAAGATCATCGTTGGGATCAAAACTGGGGAAGAAACCCCACTATGAGTGATGCAGCTCTACTCACCCAGGAAGAAATTAATCAAATACCTAAACAGTATAGAGCATTCACTCAAGCCTTCACAGAAGAAGAGGCCAATACGCTACCTCCGCATAGACGGACAGACTGTGCCGTGGAAATTTTACCAGGGGCTTCGTTGCCTAAGGGACGATTATATCCTATGAGCCCCAACGAAAGAGACGAACTAAGGAAGTTCATCGATCTCAACCTACAAAGGGGGTTCATCCGACCAGCTTATAGTCCCCATGCTGCCCCAGTACTATTCGTAAAAAAGAAGGACGGGGGCTTGAGACTGTGTACCAATTTTCGGGGACTAAACGCTGTGTCCGCTAGCAACGCCTACCCCATTCTGCTCATCAAAGATCTGCTCAACGTCGTGGCTCAAGGTAAGATCTTTACAAAATTGGATTTAAAAGATGCTTACTTCCATGTCCGTATTCGAGAAGGGGATGAATGGAAAACCGCGTTCAATACCCCACTCGGACAGTATGAATATTTAGTAATGCCTTTCGGCTTGACTGGCGCCCCTTCGGTTTTCATGTCCATGATCAATGAAGTTCTACATGAATTCCTATACCAGGGTGTGGTAGTGTACCTTGATGATGTGTTGATTTATTCAGAAACGGAGGAAGAACATGTGGAGCTTGTACGAAAAGTACTAACCACACTCATGAATAACAAACTGCCCATTAAACTTTCGAAATGTGAGTTCCACAAAACTAAACTTACTTATCTGGGCTATTGCATATCGTCAGAGGGCTTAAAAATGGACCCAGAAAAAATTCAAGCAGTGTTAAATTGGCAAGTCCCCTCAACCCGTAAAGAACTGCAATCGTTTTTAGGGTTTGCCAATTTCTATAGAGAATTCATTGCAAATTTTGCCCAGACCACGCTCCCCCTAACAGAATTGTTAAAAACAAAAGACAAGGGGGAGCAGGCAAAAAAGCCAAGTGCGAAATTATTATGGACACCGGAATGCGATGCGGCATTCAATCAACTAAAAGGGCAGTTTGTCTCAGAACCAATCCTACAACATCCCGATGAAAACCGCCCCTTCATAGTACAGGTCGATGCCAGCGATACGGCAATTGGGGGCATGTTACTGCAGCAAGGGGAGGACGGGAATCTCAAACCTTGCGCCTTCCTGTCCCGAAAGTTTTCTGAAGCGGAGAGAAATTGGAATGTGTGGGAAAAGGAAGCCTTCGCTGTTAAGGCAGCACTCACAAATTGGAGACATTGGCTAGAGGGAGCCCGTCATCTGTTCGAAGTTTGGACGGATCATAAAAATTTAGAAGCCCTGCGCAGCCCTCGCAGACTAAACGTCAAGCAATTGCGATGGGCGGAGTTCTTCTCGAAATTCAATTTCACTTTAAACTTCCTCCCAGGCAAAACTAACTTCCTAGCTGACGCTTTATCACGCATGCCCCAACATAAAAGCAAAAGGGAGAAGACAATCGACACAGTGTTCTCACCTATGCAATTAGGGGGCATGATGACTACGCGTAGCCGCGCTAAGCCCTCCCCTCCACCCGAACAGGGGTGGAGAGAAAAGCTGAAAGCCGAAGTGGAGAAGGAGGGGGAGGAGGCACCCAAAGACAAACTGCAACTATCCGCCAATGGGGAATGGCTATGGGGAGACCGTTTTTATGTGCCCAAGTGTTTGAGAAAGGAAGTTTTGCAACGTTGTCATGATGCTCCCACAGCGGGACACTACGGTTACTTAAAAACGCTCCACTTGGTGCAACACCAATTTTGGTGGCCAGGCATGCGCAAAGACATCTCCCAATACGTAGCCTCTTGCCCCATCTGTCTCAGCGTCAAATCCAGAAAGGGCAAACCTCCAGGGCTCTTGCAACCCTTAGAAACGCCAAATCGACCGTGGGAAATTATTTCTATGGACTTTATCACCGACCTACCCCCCTCGAAGGGACATAATTGTATTTTGGTCATGGTCGATCTGTTTTCTAAGCAGGCACACTTCATACCGTGCTCCACTATTCCTTCCGCTAGAAAGCTAGCTGATATTTTTATGAAAAACATTGTGAAAATACATTCTTTTCCATCAAAGGTGATCTCGGATCGCGGCGGGCAATTCGTTGCCAACTTCTGGCGGGAGCTTTTGCAACTGTTGGGGATTGAACAAGGGATCAGCTCAAGCCATCACCCAGAAACAGATGGACAATCCGAAAAAACTAATCAGATATTAGAGCAATTTCTACGCTGTTACATCAATTTCCAACAAGACAATTGGGTTGACTTACTCCCATTGGCAGAATTCTCCTATAATAATAGCGTACATGCCTCTACGGGAGAAACCCCTTTCAAAGTAATCTATGGCTTCCACTTCAAGCCGTTCCCGTTTGAAGCGCTCCCCCCTTCAACCACAGCTTCTCCAGACGTCACCGAATGGTGGGGGGAAGCAGCTCAACAATGGACTCAAATCAAAAAACATCTCGACAAAGCCAAACAGGACTACAAAAAGTACGCCGACCGCCACCGTGCGGCGGAATGGGATTTACAACCTGGTGATCTTGTTTATCTTTCCACAAAAAACCTGAAACTATCTCAAACCAGCCGGAAACTAGCTTTGAAATATTTAGGACCTTTTCCAGTGCGCAAAGTGATCAACAAAGTGACTGTTGCTTTAGATTTGCCAAAAAACTTACGCTATGTGCATGATACCTTCCATGTCAGTCTACTAAAAAAAGCTCCAACAGATGACCAATGGCATGTAAGAAGACCCCCAATCCCAACGTTAATTGATGACCAAACCCACTATGAAGTACAATAAATACTCGACTCAAAGGTTAAACATAATCAGCTGTTTTACCTAATTAGGTGGAAGGACTTTGATTCTGGGTTTGATGAATGGGTCAGTGCTGTCCATGTCCATGCCCCTAGACTAGTAAAAGCGTTCCACTCTCGCTACCCTCATAAACTGGGGGGGGGGGGCTTCTTAGGGGGGGCAGAATGTCAGGATCAGAATGCTGTCATGTATACTTTTGCCTAACCGACTCCATATTTAATCCTTTCAGTGTTCAGTGCTTTCTTCCCCAGGTGCAGAGGTTCCTATCTCACAGACCTGCATTGTTTTGGCTACCGACGTTCCACCAAGAACCGGCCTTGGGGAAGCTTTCGCTCTTACAGCTTCAAAGGGAATGTTTTGAGAACTGTGGGGGGAGGATGGGTCAGCTTTGGTATTTACTATGTATCTCTTGCTCTGCTTGGCATTGGTAACAATGCACATGTACCAACCTGAATATTGCATTCAGGCCAGTGGACTATAATAATCTTTTTCTTCATTAAATGCTTTTTGGAAACAATGGACTTTTGTCTAATTGCAGAAGGCAGACTGGAGTAAGGATTTTATCTAGCCACAGTTCTGACACACGGTTCGTTGGGCGCGGAACGGCCCCTGTGGCACTTACAGAGCCCATATTCCCAGGGAGTATTTTACAGGCTCTCCCCTACAGCCATCACCCAAGTTTGGACAAGATTGCAAAAGGGATCTTGGAGTTATACTCTCTCAAATCCAAAGCCCCCAAGAAATTCCCACTCGACACAATTAGAGCCACCGGTTGACGTTGGCCCAGTGTACAGAAGGTGGGTGTTGGGCCGCCGGGCCTGGCGGCCATGGGGAGGCAGCAATGAGCCACCTCCCCTTTAGGGGGCGGGGGGGCTGGCCGCTCGCCAGAGGCACCCCCCATGTGCCCACCCACCAGGCCAAAGAGGAGCATGCTGGTATTCCCGGTGTGGGTGGGAAAGGACGTGTCATTCGGACGGGGGCCTGATCTCCCAGCAAGCGAGGGTCCTCACCCGAGGGTCCCACTGAGGAACAGTGTGGCAGCAGCTGACAGCACCCACCTTCCTGCCTTGCTGGAAAGGATGGGAGGGAGAGGAGATGTCATTTGGAGGGGAAGTGGGAAGATCCACCAACAGCTGTGAGGCCTCCTCTGAAGCTCCTACTGAGCTACTCTGTGGAGGCAGCTGACAGTACCCACCTTCCTGCCTTGCCAGAAAGGACGGGAGGGAGAGGAGATGTCGTTTGGAGGGGTCGGAGTGCTCCAGAGAGGGACAGGTCGAAAGAGGGTCTGTGAAGTTGTTAGATCCCAACAGCCATGAGGCCTTCTCCGAGGATCCCACTGAGGAACTCTGTGGCAGCAGCCAGCATCAACCACCTTCTTGCCTTTGCGGAAAGGATGGAATAGGACAGGACTGGAAAGGTTGTTGGGAGGGGACTGAGTGTTCCGCAGAGTACGAGGTGAGAAGAGGGACTGTTTACTTGTGTGGGAGAGGAGGGCAGAGCCCGAGGCTTCCTGGCTGCATTGTGCAGCAGGACCGGGACAGAGGGATCCCACATCCACCCTGAAGGAGTGCACAGACTGCTGTGGCAGAGGCTTGTCCGCTCCCCCTGTGTCACAGTGGAGGCTGTCGCCAGCATCACTCACCTTCCTGCCTTCATGGAAAGGACGTGACTGGTCATGGTGGCATTACCCATTCACCCCTGCCCAGAGGGGACCGCCGCTGCTGTTGGCAGGGGCCACTGTGACCTGCAATTTTATGCACAACAGCAGTTGATCTGTCCCTCGTGGCCCAAAGCAAAAGCATCATACAGCACCCACCATCCAGCCTTCACAGAAAGGGTGTGAGGATGAGGGACCCATTCCCCCTGCTCAGAGGGGGCAGCAGGTGCCCATGGAAAGGGGAGGTACTGTGTGGTGCCACACTAAAACCAGCAACAGCTCCTGAGCTGCCCCTCGTACCCAAAAGCAGCAGTGGCAGACCTCAACCAACTTCCTGCCTTCGCGGAAAGGACACGTGACTGGTCATGGGTCCCATTCCCCCCATGCACAGAGAGGACAGCAGGTACACATGGATAGTGGTGCACCGTGCAGCTCAAACCTGTCAAGCTCAGCAAAAGCTTCTGAGCTGCCCCTTGGGGTCCAAAGAGGTGGCATCAGACTGCACCCAACTTCCTGCCTTCGTGGAAAGGGTGGAAGGGACCCATTCCCCCCTGCTCAGAGGGGACACCAGGTGCCATGGAAGGGGGGGTACTGTACAGTGCCACTCTCACATCAGCAACAGCAGCAGAGCTGTTCCTCGTGCCCAAAAGCGGCATCAGCTGGCAGCACCACACCGTCCTGCCTTCGCGGAAAGGATGGGATGGGAAAGACAGGAGAGGTTGGGAGGCATCTGAGCAGATCCAGAGAGGGAGAGGTGTGAAGAGGGAATGGGAACTTGTCTGGGAGAGGAGGGCAAAGGGCCACCAGCCATGGAAACAGCCCCAAGAACTGAGGGAGGCTTAAGCCTGCTTTGGACGACCAGGGCTAGCTACAACCCCAGGGTGGCTCAGAGTCTGGGTAGGTCCAGGTCCACAGGAGGGTGCCCCAGTAGGTTGAAGTTCACCTCGATGAACGTCAACTTGTCCACCAGGTCTGGGTGCAGATGTGCGCGGTGGGGACAGAGGAGGTCTCCCGGGTGGGAGAACACCCGCTCGCTCTGCACGCTGGTGGGAGGGCAGGAGAGGATGTTGGTGGCGATGATGGACAGGTCTGGCCATCGGTCAGATTTCCTTACCCAATACTGCAATGGGTTGGAATGGGGGGGCTCAGGGGGCTCAGAAATGTACACACACACCATGGTCCCCGCAGAGTCCTCCACTGAGAGGGATGCGCCTGCCGTGCAGCAGCCAACCATGCAGCCCACCGATGAGGCCCAGAGATTGAATATGTCTGTTGGGGTGGCTCTTCCCTGGCATGGCTCTCTTCCCAACTCCTCCCCTCCCCCTCCCCCTCCTCCACTGCCTGCCCCTCGCTACTGCCTGATTCCTTCTCTCCTGCCCTCTGTCTCTGAAAACGGAGCATTGCTCTGCGGAGCTCCTTTTTCCAGTGCTGCATCTGACTCGCCTGCGTGGCGATGCTGCCCTTGATGTGGGGGTCACAGAGGGAGGCCAGTTGGTATGGCGCCTCACAGCATAGAGGATGCAGGCATTCAGTGACGCAGGCCTGGATCCTCCAGACAAAGTTCCGGACCCTGGGGAGCAGCTCTTGCCCTTGCCAGAGCTCCTGGGCCAGAAACTGGTCTAGGCCGTGGATCAGAGGGAGGACCTGACCCAGGCTGGCCTGGTAGGAGCACAAGAGCTCAGTAGCATCCTTGAACGGTTTCAGGATCCGGGATATCTGGGCAAGGACTCTCCAGTCCATGGAGCTGAGGCTCAACTCCTCTCCCCTCCTCAGCACATCTGAAGAGGACAGGATGTCTTCCAATGCACCCTTCTGCTCCACCAGACGACATATCATGTCGTAGGTGGAGTTCCAGCGGGTGGGCAGGTCCTGGAAGAGTTGGTCCCCTGCCTCCCCGTGCCTCTGGATTGGCTTGTGGGAAGAGTTTATGCAGCTCGTCCCAGCTGTCCCTTGGCTTGCTCTCCAGCACGAGCACATCCCGCATCACGAGATGCAGCTTGTGCGCCACACACACCAGGCCCGGGAGGGATGCCTCTTTCAGGGCTGCCAACATGTTGGTTCCTGCGTCCATGACCATGAAGCCATGGACAAACCCTTCCACTTCGGATGTCCACTCCCTCAGAGCCGCCTTGACGGTGGTGGCAATGTTCTCGGTGTGGACCTTGTCCATCCCCCGGGCCTGAAGAAGAACCGTCCTGTAGCCCGGTGTCCAGCTGGGCTCCTTTTTATGTCTGACAGATCTTGGCCTGGGGAGGCAGAGGTCCTCTGGTTGCCACCAGTGGGCGCTGATGGCAAGGTACCCGTGATGGCAGCCGCTCCACAGGTCGGCCATGAAGTGCACTGTTTTGCCTTGGGCAGCTGACAGGTCCCTGTGCACCATGTCTCGCACTGACTCATACGGGGCGGGCATGACTCTATGCCCAATGGTGTGCTGTGATGGCATGGAGAACCATGGAGCAAAGTGCTGGAGCAGCAGTTTGAAGCCCATGCCCTCCACTAACGATAGGGGGAAGACTTGCAGGGCAATTGTCTGTGCCATCACATGAATGCCTGCCTCCTGAGCCCTTGACCCCACCCTTTTCAGCAGAGCCACCCCCGACCACAATGGAAGAACTTCCCCCAGGGTGGCCTGCCTGACCCTTCCGCTCCCACCAGCCACACCCTCGAGGCAAGGCTTCTTGCTCGGGGTGCATTCTGGAGACCCTCCCATTGATCCTGGATCAGACAAGCTGGTGGCCCTCTGTCTCCCCCCAAAGGAAGTTATGCTGGCCGAGGACGGAGACCACAGGCTCGGGTGGTGCCTCTTCAGGTGCCTCTTCAGTACCGTCGATGACAGGTGCTTTCGGTCATTGCTCCTGCACACCAGGCCCTCACACACAGCACTGCACCACATGGAGGTCAGTATGAAGGGACCGAAAGTGCCTCCAAACATTGAAGTTGAACCGTGGCCCGTTAACGGTTCCAGGGGAGGGAGGATGAAGGGTTGCTGCTGGATGTGCCATGGAGCTGGCAATGGAAGACGGAGTGATGGATGGACTGCAGGCAGGGACAGCACCACCGGTAGTTTGGGATGGGGATGGGCTGGATGTTTCCTCGAACCCCAACCATTCCTCCAAGGATCCCTCAGCCTCCTCCTCCCCCAAAATTTTCAGGAGTTCCTCTTCCGCTGCCGGGAAAACCTCTTTGGCCTCCTCCACAGCCGCAACTAGTGATTTTTGGGGAGCGGGAGTCTCTGCTGCTCCAGAGTCCTGCACAGCACTGCTTCCCATGCTGCAACCAGGACAATCTCTGCACTTCCCCCACGACCAATCTTGTCCCCCACCCGAAGCCTCACCATGCCAGCAAACAACAATTGAGAAGAAGAACGGAGATGACACTGTGAACCCTCAGCTGAGGTGCCCACCAACCTTGGCCCCAGGGCCTGGCAGCAGCCCTAGTACCAAAGGGAGGGAGGGACTAGAGCCCTAGCCCACCACTCCCACAGACCTGAACAGATCAGGCACTTATGTGAGCCCTCAGCTGAGGTGCCCACTGAGCTTGGATCCAGAGCCAGGCAGCAGCCCTGGAACCAGAGGAGATAGATCCCTATCCCCCAAATCCAAGCTGAATTATACTCTCAGTCTCTCTCCCCAAAGGCTAGCAAGTGGCAAGCAAGAGCTCTGTCCCACTCCACTGCTCGCTGAAAGTGAAACCCAGCCTGGGAGCCCACGGCTATTTATAAGCACAGGTCCCATTGAGCAATGCAGGAGGTCTGTGTTTGGCTGTCAGAGCTGCCTATCAGGGTTTGCAGGGATGAGATTGGAGTGCCCGTGGCTACAGGACACCCCTTCCCCCTCCCTCCCCCAGGTGTCTTCTCCCAACTTGTAATCGCTTTGCAGCTCCGTGGTTGGAAGGAAGACCTGCTGATCAAAGTAAGCTGGGCTTCCATTCGGGTTTCCAGCGAGACAGAAGGAGCGCAGACAGTGTTCAGGCATTCCCCCGGCTCCGTTGCCAGAGGAATTGATTGGTGGCGCCTGAGTGTCTGGCTTCCTGAACAGCAGCCAAATGCACCAAACTGGGCCTCTTCTGAACGCTGGTTCGTTGGCCATGGCTGATCACGAACCACCGGATCGCGATCGCGCGATCGCCATTTTCATGGGTTTTTGAAGTTCGTAATGCGGTTCGTGCCCATCTCTACCCAGGAGGTCCGTCCATTGTTATTCTCCAGGGGTTCCCAACAGTTGAAAGGTTGTAAAGCAAATTACTTTCTTGCATTGATTCTTCTGTAAATGTGGTTTCCTTCTCTAGATTACTTAAGCTACCCAATAAAATCTGTATTCCTTCACCATTTGTGTGTTTGTTGCCTTCATATCCCTTAGAGGAAAAGAACCATTGCCACTTGGCAATACAGTTGGCAGCATGCAGCAAAGTATGTGTGAGGAAGGCAGGAAGACCTATTTGAAGCTCTACCATGGTCATTCTCCATATGGTTGGAAAATTACTGCCCCAGGCAATAAGGTCCTGTTCATCTGTGTTCAATAGGTTGCTTCACTATATTCCTTCCTAACCATACAGTACAAGTGACTTTTCATGAATGCATGTTCTCACAATGTGAACACCTTCCCAACAAACAGCTCAGACCTCTAACTTTGCTTTGTTTCAGCCTTCTCCAAATACAGCGATAGGGTTGTTAGTGCATTAAAAACCCTTTCTCAGCTCAGCTAGGAGTGGGCTTCTCATCCAATCCCAAGTCCTTTTCATATCGTATAAAGAATAATTGTTTAATACACCTGTTTGTAAAAAAAGAGCCAAAGTGTGTTCACTTTACAAATGAAGCTAGGGATCCTCATGAATTTATTGGATTTTTACACTGAAACAAAAACAACACTGCCATCATATTATAGCTCATGTCTTGGTTTATAGAGAGCACGGCACATGTCTTTAAAATAGCACGATACTCACGGAAGGCTGCCGGCTTTCTTGTGTGATTTTTGACACCATCCGTTTACAAAATGCCACGAAAGCGCTATCATCACTGCCTGCCTGGGGATGGCGTCAAAAATCATGCAAGGAAGCTGGTAGCCTTCTGTGAGTATCTCACTTGTTAAAAGATGTGTGAAAATGGCCCACCATAAAATTTATGGATCCACTACTTTGTGGTGCTGCCATAATGCAAACACATGAATCAAATCACAGATCCCTTCATGGATCCATTTGATCCTTATGTCTCTTACCGATCTCCTAGAGTGGGTTTCCAAATCCAAATCCAATTTATTACAGCAAAAGCCAGCAGTATAAAACAATACAATTACAAGCAATAAATCAATATTATCAATACAGGAAAACCACAGGCATAAAGGGATAAGAGTGAAAATGGAATAACAGTAATGAAAATAGAAAAAAATTTATAATGTTTTTTTCACTAAGAGAAGTTTACGTTTTCTGATAGCTAAGAGGTAAAGAGGTAAAGAGGTAAAGAGGTAGTATGAGGCGAGACCGTTCTTCACAATAAAATTCACAGAATAAAAGTATGTGAGTAACCGATTCCACCATATTGTCCATGCATGGACATAAGCGCTCATGCATTGGTATCTGCCAGAATTTGCCGTACAATACAGCTGAAGGCAATGCCTCAAACCGGGCTCTAGAAAATGCCCATCTGTAGGACTCATGGGTAATACTGGATAAATATGGGGCAGCTGAAAAATTAGGCCAAGATTTTAAGCACCTGAAGTTCTTGGGAAGTAAAGCTTCTTCATTTTGAAGTTCAATATCAAGAAGCCTCTGAGTAATAGCTGTTTTTGCCATATTCAGGGTTCCATTAAAAAGATCTTCAGGATTTAGGCCAATTTGCTTGATCTTGTTAAAGATTTGTGTGAACCAAGGTGGATAAGGGTTTGCAGCTAGGAGATGAGTTATCATTCCCTTTGGATTATAATGAATTTTCAGCCAGAGGAATATTGCCTGTTCCCATACTTTTAATTCAACTCTGGGTAATCCTGCCTCTTGTCTAAGTATTACATTAGATGTACTCTTGGGAGCACCAAATAGAGATATAAGAAATTTTGATTGGACTGTTTCAAGAATCTTAAGATTGGCAGAGAGTCCAATTTGTGAGCCATACAAAAGTTGGGCCAAAGATTTTGCCTGGTAAGTTTTTAAGGCCATAGGGAGAAAGCCAGCGCCTTTCCTTCTAAACAATTTAAGGATGGCATTTGCACTTCTCTCTGCTGAAGTGGCTGATGAGGTCAGATGTGCTGAGAATTTGGCATTATAGGAAAAAGTTATGCCTAAATACTGAAAGTTCTTAATTTGATCTATGACATTTCCTTTCATATTCCAGATATATTTCCTAAATGAGCTGCCAAAACGAACAATTTTGGTTTTAGAGAAATTAATTGTTAACAATTCAATGTTACATTGATCATTAAATTTTTTGGTCTGAGATAAAAGAACAGCATCATCAGCATACATTAAAATTTGAACTTTTCTGCCACTAGAGAACACAGGGGCATGAGTGTCCGTTGTATGAAAGCATGTGATTAGAGAATTGACATAGATGTTAAATAGGAACGGGGCCAGTAGACAACCTTGTCTGACCCCTTTTTGGACTGGAATTCTTTTTGAGAGTCTGCCGTTCTGTGTAAGTCTTATCTGAAGGCTATTATTTTCATGTAACTTAATTAATAAAAATAATAGCCTTTTATTGATGCCCAAGTCAGCCAATTTAACCCAGAGCCTTCCCCTAGACACAGAATCAAAGGCTGCCTTGAGATCCACAAAGGCCCCATACAGTGTCTTCTTCCAGTGTTTCACATATTTATAAATAAAATAATCTAACACCAAGCAGTGGTCAATGGTGGAGCGACCAGGTGTAAAACCAGCCTGTTCAATCTCGAGTAGATTATTTTGGTCTAACCATTCACACAGTTTTAAACAGAGATGTTTCGTGTATAACTTACAGATCACATTCAAAAGACTAATTGGCCTATAATTTGACAGATCAGAGGGGTTACCCTTTTTAAATATGGGAACAATTGTGGCCAAGCCCCAATCCTTAGGAAATTGAGCTGAGGCATCTATGTATGAGAACAGATTTGCTAAGACCGGAGCCCACCAGTTTATATGCGATTTCAGAAGCTCAGCAACAATAAAGTCACTTCCTGGGGCTTAGAGTGGGTTTCTAATCTACTCCCTATGATGTTTATGGCCTCCAATCAGTTTGAATTGACAGCATCTTTGTGTGTGCAGTTATGTGAAAACTCAGTGCAAACTAATTTGGCAGGCGTTTGTGGTTGTATTAACTGAACAGATCAGGTGATCAACTTGCGTCTTAATGATACCTTTGAACATGATCAGTTCAAATGTCAAACATGCTGATGAAATTTGCAACATCCTTGTTGCATATCCAGCTGCTGATGTTCTCCTAGGAGCCTTGGGTTTGTGCAACACATATGTAGGACCAAGGTCTTACTGCATTCTCACCAATGTAAACATTCACACCATTAGGATTCCAGATTCAAATTTTCCTTTCCATTTGTTTCCAAGATACATCACTAAGCAAAGAAACCTAAAATGAAATCCTTAAAAATCTGGAGGAGTTAGCCATGTTAGTCTGTAATAGCAAAATAGTAGTGTCCAGTGGCACCTTTAAGACTAACCATATTTACTGTAGCATAAGCTTTTGAGAACCACAGTTCTCTTCTGATGAACTGTGGTTCTCAATAGCTTAGGCTACAGTAATGTTGGTTAGTCTTAAAGGTGCTACTGGACTATTTTTTAAAAAAAATTTTTATTGGTGAGTACATAATTAATACAAACATTCCCCCTCTTACCTAATTTATATCAACCCCCACCCTTTCCCTCCCTCCTCCTTATAGACTTCCAACAGCTTTCCAACCCTTAACCTATCTTATTACTTAACTTATTTTCAACTATAATCTTCTAAATCATATATATATTATAACTCTTACTCTAAGTGTATTCAAATTCTCTTATATATACTATATCAAGTCCTCTTATATATCCATTCTCTACATCACTATTTAAACTATATATTTTTAATAAAGTCTCCTTACTACTAATACTAGCTTAGGTTAATTAATAGCTAAGTTTTCCCATTAATGGTAAAGTTACTTCTCTCTTCTGTTTATAAAATCACAAATTAATAGTTCTCAAACTGCCACAGTCCTCCCTTCACATCTCATTTTTTTTCTAAATATTGTTTCAATTTCAGACTCTTTACTATTTAAAAATCTGGAACAGCTTTATCCAAGTATATTGTTTTCATCTCAATTTTTTGATCAAAGTAAATAAGAGTAACGTTTCCAAATCTATTTTTATACAACGTGACTTTCTTTACTCCAAAGCACAGTTTTTCATGGTCTGTGTGCTTTTTGGCCCTGACAAGTTTTAACATATGCATTAGAGCAAATGACATTTTGTTAAACAATTGTTTATGAGCAACTATCCAAGTGAACAAAGTGAGCCCTATTTGTCTGGTCATCCTTGCTTGGCACACTCTGCTTTCCTTTCAAATTTTGGAAAGCAAAATGCATTGGAAACAATTTGTGTCTTTGTGGCACTAAGCAACTGTCACTAGGGGCTAAAATATGGCCAAAATAGATACTACATTTTTGGTGGGTTCTTCCAACCCAATTTGCTTTCCTTGTGGCCATACAGAAACTACAGGGAATGTCATTTTAAAGATAGAGGGAGCCCTTTTCAGCTTGGAACTTTAGTGTGAGAAGAGGATGGGCTCCCCACCCCCACGGTTTTCAGAAGCTGAAACAACCTGAATAAGGAGTTATTTGCATTGCTTTGGAGTGGCATGTGCTACTCCACATGCTAATCCAAAGTTATGTAAATAACTGCCTGCTGGGAAAACTGTGTGGGAAGGAGAGCAGGAGTCCCTCCTTCCTCACACCACAGTGGGCTCCCTCTGATCTTTAAAGTGACATTCCCTGTGGCTTCTCTGTGGTTGCAGGGAAAGTGAGTTTGGTTGGGGGGAATCCAGACTTAACTTGCCAAAAAATATGTCTAGTTTGGCCCATAGAAACTGCAGTTCTTCAGCACGGAGGTTTCCTGCGCAAAGGCAGTGTGATTTGAAGCAGGTTTGTTCAGAAGTATATACCAAGGGGCTCAAAGGAGCATACTTCCTGAGAAATATTTTAGGATTCAGTCTTCACAGACTATTTCAATATGTGCTTACTTGAAAGTAAGTCTTCCTAAGTTCCATAGGATTTATTCTGAAATATGCGTACTTAGTTTGGCAGTTTTGGTCTTAAATAGGTAGGTCTGACCACCAACTGAAGGACAAAAATCAATGTGCATTCCCCACTGCCATTGGATTATTTGTATGCTCAGTTACAAATAATATACACTTTGGGCCTTTGTCCATATAAAAGTGGACAATAATGCAGTAATCAGACCTAAATTCCACACATTTGTTCTATTGTTTACTTGCCAACAGCAGTAGCCATGGGAAGACAGATTACACTTTAACCCAAATGAAATTTTTAAACGCTGGGAAATAAAGATGTTGACAAATCTCTAAGTGCAGTAAGAACTGCTGGATGCTTTGCTAATCCATGAATTTGTCGCTTCACTCCATCATATGGATCCTCTTTTAATTCTTCTCCAATGGCCTAATTATGGCTTCTTACTTTTCCCTCAGTATCACATCTGCTTTACCGATTAATACTTACTCATCAAATTCTACATGGCAGGGATGGTAAAAAAGAAAAAAACCCGACTATTTAAATATTCAATGCAAGAATATTCCTTAAGGCAAATGCTTTAAAGTGAGGACTGTTTACTAAAAGCTGTTAATAGAAGAGGCTAAAGTTAATAAAGAATAAAAATCCAAAATTCCACCCAGTTTGCAGCTCAGTTTTTAGCTGACAGTACTGTTAACGTTCAGAAATAGAATGTGGCAGGAGTATCTACCACTGACTTCTCCCTTTGGATAGTTTCATGGTTTTCCTTATCAAAGTGAACAAATGTCTCCATTAAGTGTTTTTTATAAGCTGAAAAACAGAAGTCTGATAATAAGCATAAATCTCATTCTTTTGGATCACTGAACAGCACAGCTAACATTCATCATTAACTATGATAAACCCATTTCCCATGACCCAACTGCCTCAGGATGTATTCATCTGTATTGCCCTAAAAGCAGAAAGGATGATGCTTAGGTTTCTAAAGTGTGGCAGAATGTGTGGTCAAATGGCTATATGGACTCTGTGGCATTCATATATGTTGTAAAATTTGCTTCTTTCAATCATATCATATGAATCATGATCACAAATGTTAACATTCTGCCACATTGTCTCAACTTCTCATTGTTGTCAATGCATCATTGTTGCAATACATTATGGAAAAGAAGTTTATGCTTTTGTCAATTTTCTTAAGAAATTTATTTAATATATGACATAGTTGATTGGAAAGGGGCATGTAAACTTACTGCAAATTTTGGAATTTTGCTTTAGTGCTGAGGGGTAGGGCTCAGCTCCTCTGACAAGGGCTGGCAGCGGATCCGTGTGAGACTGTGCCTCCCAAGTCCACCATACTTCCCCATCCCTGACATAGCAGCCACCCCGCACCCCCCCCACTCCCTGCCCCTGCGCAGCCTGCAACCTGGACCTCCCAGGTGAGTCTAGGGAGGCCAGTGCATTCCTTAAAAGCCTGATTTAATATAATAAACAAATAATTCTAGCTCTCATTAAATGATATAAAAGTAAGGCATCAATATATCTAATTCTCAGCCTGGCCAAATCTGTGGACACTTAAATCCAGAAATTGGGGCTATGGCTTGGTTTCTGTCAGTAAAAGGCAGGTGGAGGGGCAGGGCCTTTTCCAGGGCTTTTTGGCCTTTGAGGGGGGACTCATTGGGGCCAAACAACCACTGAGCAACTTGCTACCCAGTAACAGCTGCCAGAAGCTGGTGTAGGGTAGTGGTTAAGAAACTGAGCAGCGATACAGCATTTCACTGGTTTGACTCTCACTACTGCTATGAACTCACTAGGTGGCCTTGTGTTGTGGGGATAATAACACTGACTTTGTTCACCACTCTGAGTGGTTCACCACTATCTGGAAGAGAGGCATATAATTCAACAGTTATTACTATTAACTTATTTTATTCACCCAGGCTCAGTTCTACAGCACCCACTCTATAAAAGTCAATGCTATGTAGCAGTTAAGAGTTTCAGACCTTGAATCCCCATTCTGCCATGGAAACTCACTGGGAGACCTTGGGCCAGTTACACATTCTTAGCCTAATTTACCTCACAAGAAGAGGAAGATTGGGCATTAAGATCAATGGCCTCCTCTCACCTGGGCTGGGCCAGCTCTGTGACAGAAGAGGAGTGGGTAAGCCACTCCTCTCGGCCCCAGCTCCCCAGCTGTATTGTGGGGATAATAACACTGACTTTGTTCACCACTCTGAGTGGTTCACCACTATCTGGAAGAGAGGCATATAATTCAACAGTTATTACTATTAACTTATTTTATTCACCCAGGCTCAGTTCTACAGCACCCACTCTATAAAAGTCAATGCTATGTAGCAGTTAAGAGTTTCAGACCTTGAATCCCCATTCTGCCATGGAAACTCACTGGGAGACCTTGGGCCAGTTACACATTCTTAGCCTAATTTACCTCACAAGAAGAGGAAGATTGGGCATTAAGATCAATGGCCTCCTCTCACCTGGGCTGGGCCAGCTCTGTGACAGAAGAGGAGAGCCCAGCCACCTAAGTCCCGTGAAAGGTAGGAGAAGCAGCACCTAGTCCACCTGAGGTGAGGCAGGGGAAGTGGCACCCATCCTACATGAGCCCTACACAAAACCAGGGAAACAGTGCCCAGAGGGAAGAGGCACCCTGCCAACCCAAGCTGGTCAAGGTGAGGAAAGTGGTACCTAGCCAATTGGGCATGCTGCTTCTTCCTTCTTTTCTCCCTTCTTCCTCTCTTTGGGACGGCAGTGGAGGGGCAGGCATATTGCTTCTTTCTTTCTCCCTCCCTTCAGTTGGGGAATGGTGAGGGCAGGCTGGATAAGGGGCCATTTTCCATGGTTTATCTCTCCCAGTCTGCCCCTTCTCATAGAGTTGTTCTCAGGATAAAATGGAAGATGGAGGAAAGTGATGTAAACTGTTTTGAGTCCAATTGTGGGAAAAGGTGGGGTATAAATGAAGTAAATAAACAATAAATATAGCTGAAGATGGGAGGACAAATAAAAAATAAGTTGGTGGAGAGGTGGGAAGGAGAGAAGGATGAGAATATGAGGGCAAGAGGAAGTAGTGCAAAGAAGGTAATACAAGAAGAAATGAGCTGCCCCTTGCATGTCCTTGCAGATTCCTCACTCTGCAGCTGGGCCTGCCCTGGCCACTGGCACTGAGCAACTGGGCAATAGTTTTTCCAGGTAGAGGGTGCCCAGACATGTAAAGGTAGGTTGGCTGGTGGGTTTTATTGTGCCAAAGTACAGTGTACTATTTTATGCTATATTATTCCGTTCTTCCTTTCTTAGCTTTCTTCTTGGATATATTTCTGTTTGTGTGTATTTTCTAATTCTTTTTTGAAGGATTTTTTACTTACTCCCCCCTCCCTTCCCTGCTTTATTATTTGATTTGTGGGCTTGCCTTCTGGCTTCTTTCTGTCATTTCTGGCTCTTTGCTACCCAATTATTATTTAATCCCCCCTCAGTTTTATTTGCTTCATTTGTTCTTTGTTTCAATTTGTGAGTTGCTGTGATTGGGGGTTGACTCAATATCATTCTTCTACCAAATCCTTTTTGATTTTTAACTGTGCCCCCACCCCCACTGAAGCTGCTGGGATTTTTTGAGAATTACAATTAATTTGGGATTTGTCTGTCTTGTATGTCTGGATGCCCCAAGTGTAACACAAGCACAACACTTTTATTTTATATATTTTATCACACAATCCAGTAATAAAATTTCATATAAATATAACAGTATTTTTTCTGACAAATATAGCACATCATGACTGGCAGGAAATCTTCCGGCTGTGGTGGAAAGAATGTGCAACATAGTGGGGGCAGATCTGGCAGAGGGAGAGGAAGGGGTGATTTTTGAAAAAGCAGTAGCAGCTATCTACCTGGCATTGGAATTCCCTCTGCAGGCTCAGGCTACTGTTCTTTAAGCACAGACTGTTTCTTTTGGGGCTCTTTAATACAGGTGTATATTTCCTATGCATGTCTAAACTTGTTTGCCTGACCTAGCTGAATTTGCTTTAGGATGTTCTTGATTCAACTGTCAATTTCGCCATTGCCCAGATCCCCTCTGTTTTCAGCCCTGATCCTGACTTTACTCTTGAGTTTGCATGTTCTGCCTTGTGGCACAGAGTGGTAAGCTCCAGTACTGCAGTCCAAGCTCTGCTCACGACCTGAGTTTGATCCTGGTGGTAGCCAGCTCAAGGTTGACCTCATCCTTCTGAGGTCGGTAAAAAGAGTACCCAGTTTCCTGGGGGTAAAGTGTAGATGACTGGGGAAAGAAATGGTGAACCACTCCATAACAAAAAGTCTGCCAAGAAAACGTCATGATGTGACGTCCCCCCATGGGTCAGTAATGACCAATGCTTGCACAGGGGACTACCTTTACCTTTTTTACCCAGAAGGGAGGGCTTTTTTTGAAATAGAGAGCAACAAACCTTCATGTATCTGATCATTTTGTCTTTGGCATCAGTACTGCTTATAAATAAAAGGTATGTTTTGGGATGTAAAATGTTGCATTGTATCCCATGTATAAAATAGACCATTACCTTCAAATATAATTTGAAAATATTATTTAGTTCAAAAAGATGAAATGGCTGAAAACACCACAGAAGCTTCCTTGATTTAAATGAATGGTGGCTGCTATAGTTTGGAGTACTCCTTTTGATTATTGCATTTGACAAGTCAAATTCTCTACAGACTTGCTTGACTGTGTTGCTTCTCTATTCTTTTTCTTTGAACATATATTAGCAGTTGAATTAGATGTACATTCCACATTCTTGTGTACTACTGACAGGAACAGCATTTGCTGATTCAGGATTTTTTAAGAAGCTGCTTGTGAGAAATGCTGACCTCATTCAGTTTTACCCACTTTTGCTTTCCATACGGGAGGATCTTACTTAAACCATTTATTTCCAAGACTCATTTGGAAGTAGGATTGACAATACTTGTTGATGTTTTGGCAGAACTCCTGTGCCTCTAGCAAGTGTATAGCAGATAAACAATGGAATAGTGTGGCTAGAATGCAGCTGCTCATTTGTTAAATAGAGCTCAGAAGTATATTATTCCAATGTTATATTATCTAGGACTGTTTGTTGGCTTCCAGATCAGATTCATGGTGCTGGTTCTTACATATTAAACTGTGCATGCCTTACTACCAACATACCTAAAGGACTCTCCCGTGCAGAATGAGCCCATGTTCCAATTTAGATCTTCCCAGAGCTTTTTCTTCCTCTTGGCTCAAGCACATTTTTTCTCAGCCATAGCACTTGTTCCTTGGAACAGTCTCTCAGAGGAGGTCAGGAGGATCCTTACCATAGCCTGGTTCCTAGGTATTGCAATGCCTTAAGAGGGCTTTTGAGGGCAGTTGAATAATTGCTGATGTTTATATAGTGAAATCCATGTAGTGGAGATGAAGTTAGGGCTCCTTTTATGGTCATTTATAGTTTTCTTATTTCCAATGTATTAATATAGCTTCAAAGTGGGTTTTTACACCTGCAATTATAAGCTTCTTTGAGCCACCATTTGGTATTGGGGATGAGGGGGTAGATATTTTAATTAATATATATTTTATGGCACTGTGATGCAAGTAATGGAAAGGCTACACTTACTAAGTTTCTGTCTGTATTTATTTAAAATCTTGGTTCTGACCCTTTTAACAAGGACTGAAGATGACAATTCATTAAAATAAAAACCAATAGACCTATAAAGCCCTTAGCAGACAGGGACCAGCATACCTGCAGGACCACCTCTCGCCATATGTACTCTGGAGAGCACAAATCAGCTGACAAATATCTGCTGGTGGTCCCTGGCCCCAGGGAAACTAGACTGGCATCGACCAGAGCCAGAGCCTTTTCAGTCCAGGCTCCAACTTGGTGGAACATTCTATTAGTGAATACATGAGACTGCTAAAATCTTTTATCTTTTCAATGGGCCTGCAAGACTGAGTTGTTCAGCCAGGTATATGGTTGAGGCCAGTCCTGGATCCATCTGGGAGCCTCCCTGCCGATCTCTTGTCGGGTGTGTGTGTGTGATATAGTATCTTGGCCCCTCATATGAGTTGCAGTTGGGGCAGAAGTGATGGCTTCCTCCCTTCCTCCATGTACTGCTGGCAGGGGTGGCCCAGCCCACCTGACTTTAAAAAATGTTGGGCCATTTACATCTTGATTGCAGCCAAAATGGCCTGGATAGGGACCAAAACAGCCTGGATCAGGTTGGTGCCACATGAGGGAATGCTCCCTTAACCAGCATCAACCTGATCCCAGGCATTTGGGCCCTGATCTGGGCCAAAACAGGACCAAAATGGCCATTTTTGTCCATCTTGTCCCCTTTTTGGCCTGGATCGCAGCTGAAATGGCTTGGATCACAGCCAAAACCATCCAGATCGGATTGGTGCCAGGTGGTGGAATCCATGCCTATGCAGCACTGACCCAGTCCCAGATTTTGGGCCCAATTTTGGGTTCATTTTGGCCTGGATTGGGGCCGAAATGGCCAGGATCAGGGCCAAAAATGTCCAGATCAGTGCCAGGTGGGAAAAGCCTCCCCCACCCAGCACCGATCCGGTTCTGGCCATTTAGGCCCTGACACAGGCCGAAACGGGCCCAAAATGGCCATTTTTGGCCATTTGAGTCCGGTTTTGGCCTGGAGCCAAAACAGTCCATATTGGGTCAGTGCTGGGAGGGGGAAAATGGGCCCAATTTTCCAATTTTGTCCAGGCCGTTTTAGCCCCGATTCTGGCCCAAAATTGCCATTTTCGGCCATTTGGGGCACTTTTCGGCCTGGATCACATCTGAAATGGCCCGGATTGCTGCTGAAACCATCTGGATTGGGTTGGTGCTGGGTGGGGGCAGCCTCACTCACCGAGCACCTACCCAGTCCCGGCCATTTAGGCCCCAATCTTGGCCAAAATGGGCCACAAATGGCCCTTTATTGGCCCTTTGGGGACCATTTTGGCCTTCATTGGGGCAAAACCATCCTGATTGGGTCATTGCCAGGTGGGGGAAGCCTCCCCCATGCAGCACCAACCCTGTTCCAGCCATTTCAGCCCCAATCCGGGCCCAAAATGACCATTTTGGGCTGTTTTGGCCCAATTTTCCACTGGGATCGGGGCCAGAACAGGCATGATCAGGTCGGTGCCAGATGAGGGAACCCTCCCCTGTATGGCACTGTCTTGGTCCAGGCTGATCCAGGCCCAAACGGGCCCCAAATGGCCCTTTTTGGCCATTTGGGGCCCGTTTTGGCTGGAATCAGGGCCAAAACTGCCAGGATTGGGTCAGTGCCTGGTGGGGAACCCCTTCTCTGTCTAGTACCAACCTGATCTTGGCTGTTTTGGGCCTGATCCTGGCCAAAACATTCCCAAAATGGCCATTTTGAGCCATTTTGGCCCCTTTCGGCCTAGATTGGGGCCAAAAGGGCTCTGATAGAGGCACTGCTAGGTGGTGGAACACTCCCCCCTCTGGCAGCAGCTGAATCCCGGCCATTTCGGCCTGGTCAAGGGGTGTGGCATATGCTAATGAGTTATGCTAATGAGTTGTGCTAATGAGTTCCTGCAGCTCTTTTTCTACTAAATGACCCCTGAATATAACTCATGCTGTCACTTTTATTGTGATTTTAGTATGCATTGTTGTTACCCGACCTAAGCCTGCTTGCAGCAAGGGTGGGCTAGAAGGTGAATGAATGCATGGACGGATGGACGGATGGACGGATGGATGGATAGATAGATGAGAAACCCTACTTAGAGCTAAATCAAGGAGACAGCCAAAAGCAAGCTAAAATAGGAGTACAAAAATACTCTTTGAACCTGTTGCATAAAAATCATCAGAACTGATGCAAGCTCATAAACCATGGGGAGAGATAAGGTTGTCAATTCTGGGTTGGGAAATTCCTAGAGTTGGGGGGGGGCTGAGGAGGGACTTTAATGGGACCCTGTGCTTTGAGGTGTGGAGGGACCTCAGCAGGGTATACAATAGAATCCACTTTCTAAAAAAGCAATTTTCTCTGGAGGAATTGATCTCTGTAGTCTAGAAATCAGGTGTAATTCCAAGAGATCTTCAGACCCCATCTGGAGGTTGTCAAACCTAGGGACAAAGTTTGACAGAGATGGAACCACCACAGTGAAGGACCTTGTCTCTTGCAGGCATGCATAATGACAGCACTAAGAAAAAAATCTGTAGAGGAGCTGTGCCTATAGAAAAGCAGATTCCTCAGTTCCAGACCATTGAGGCCTATACTTACAGTTATAGTTAAACCTGTTTCGTGGTTGTTTCTAGCAGAATCTACTCCTGGAGGGTGTTCCTTGAGGTAAGGAATCCTGAAGGTTGAAATGCAGAAGCATTCTTTCAGGAAAAGACTCCTAATGTACCAGTTCTAGCCATTTATATTATTCATATTGGTTGCCAATTTCAGTGGTTGATGATAGGGCTCCTGACCTCTAGGTGGGGCCTGGAATTCTCCTGTAATTATGACTAGAGATGGGCATGAACTTAAATACGACCTAAAAAAAACCACGAACCAGGCCAGTTCGCGGTTTGCAAACCAGTGTTCGTGGAAGCTTCTTTTCACGGAACTTCCACAAACTGAATACTGGTTCATTGGGTTGTATTTACAGGGACTGTGGGCCAAGCTACACATGACGAATGACACTTGAACAGCAAGTGCATTTCTCCCTGTTCACTTGCCCTCCACTCAATCCACTTGCCGTTCAAGTGTCATTCGTCATGTGTAGCTTGGCCCTGTATTTACAGTCCCTTTAAGGGACTTGCAAATTCCGTGGTTCATGGTTCATGAAACCCACGAACCATGAAACTCCTGATTCATTTTTTTTTGTTCCATGACTATCTCTATCTCTATCTCTATCTCTATCTCTATCTCTATCTCTATCTCTATCTCTATCTCTAATTATGACTCATCTGTAGAAAATGGCAGCTTTAGAGGTTAGACTATATGTTATTAAATGCCTCCTGAACTCTCTTTCTTCTCCCAACTCTGCCCTCCCTATGCTCCGCTCCCAAATCCCCAGGCATTTCCCTGTACAGAAGTTGGCAATCTAATCCTTCAAAAATAGTCATTACTGTGAAGTCCAACATCAGCTCGTTTTTCTCTCTTGTTCCATGCACATTTTCAAAGCAGGTTCAATGAAAGAGCTTTGAGGTAAGTGGGACCACAGCAGCAAGATCCTTCTCCAGCTTATGTGTGTGCATTGGAAAGTCTTATAGAACAGATGAATGTATAAGCACTATATTCAGCAGGAATGGAAACCCTGAACAAGTCTCTGTTTAAATGAATCTTGGGTGTTTCAGGCAATGAAAATGAATATATATATTTTTAATAAATCAAAAAATTAAATAATCAAATTCCGGTAAGCACATTTAGGTTGAGAGCAAAGCTTGCTGCCATGCTTCCTCTCCCCTCTTGATTTGAATTCATTATATGTACTTTGTCTCTCACCTCAGTAAGCATGTACGTGCAGATGTGCATACGCATACACACAAAAATAGGACTTCACTAGATAGAAGGGATACTTATGATGTAACAAACCTTCATCCTTATGACAAATACGAAGCTTGATAATACAATAAATCCTAAACCTGAAATTAGAAATCAAACTGAAACAAAATACATTATTTGTAAAAGTACTCTTGTGATCCCATGAGGATACATCTAATACTTTTTCTTTACTATATTGAATTCTATTTGGGTCTCCATTGTGAAGAATAGGTGGGATATATGTGGTAAATAAATTTAGAAAATGTAACTGAACTCAGAGAAACTGAACAAGCCCAAACTTTCCTTGGGTTCATCATTATGCTATTTTTGTCTGAAGTATTCACAATCCATCCAGCGAGCCCTCAAACACTGTGCTATCAGTAGTCAAAAGACCATAAATTCGCTTTCGGAAAATGCCTCCTAGCTGCAAGTGTTACAATGCCAGCAAATATTAGCAAATAATAATTAAAAAACTACATTCGAAGTATATTTTTAAAAATTTGTTTACTGCCATTATAAAATCTATAACTGTCTCTTTACATGTGAACAGATACATATGTGAATATACACAATTTCTCAAAAATGTATTTATTTATTGTTTTTGAGCAGAAGTTGCAGTTCCATCCCAGGGTATGTTCAACAGTATAACTGGACTTCCCGCTGTCTCATTCTGTGTGTATGCTTTGAACCCACTCATGCATGCTCAGACTGCACTTCTGAGCCCCTCTCCCTCTTCTTGCCACAAAGTGTTGGTCACTGAAGCTGCTCTTTCTTGGACATTCTCTATCTTCTGGAACTGGTAAATATAACCTAACTCTACAACTCTCTCCAACTTTCCTTCCTGTTTTTATACTTAGTTGTGTGTGTTACATGTTTTATGTGCCATTGATCTTTAGTATTTTAAATAAAAATTTCTTTTAATTGAACACCTGTTTCTTCATTGAAAGGGTTCTCAAGAGGAAGGGATCCTCATATATACAGACATAAAAGATCTTAAGTTACCCCTCCTCTTGCAGCCTCTCTTTGCACGCTAATACCCCCAATGTGCAAGGAGACTTCATAGGGTAAATCTGTATTACTCACTTGGCCACACAGCAACCTTGCCATTATAAAAGATAAGAAGACCAAACTACCTTTGAGTGGTAATGCTTCTGTGAGGTAATTAGGCTACTTGTCTATCCTCATTGCATATATTAAAAAGAAAAATTGTAAATGATACACCTATGCATTCTATGAGCCATGCATGGTAATTTGATAAATCTTCTGGTTTTGCCTCCTGCAACAATGGGGAGAAACAAACACTGCACAGTGCATATGATTGGTAGGCTGTGTTCAAAAGTGGTTAAGGCTTGCCATAAATAGATACAACTGGAGACACCTCTCCTATATGCAACACAGAGGTGGTGACATGAGTTATTCTATACATCACCATGAATGCAAAAGAAAAAGTCAATTTTATTCAAACACATTAAACAAAAGTTTTCCTATCTGCCATGAATGTACCAATGCTAGAGTAAATGGAAACTAACAGAAATGAAAAGTATACCCGTTGATTTGAAGAGTTGGCAGCAAACACACATTGCTTTCGACAGATGCATCTCGAGAAATGCGCAATTGGATTGCAGCATTGATTTCGGCCAGCAATGAGCTAGAATAGCTGACAAACATTGTGCGGCTTGTCTTTTCAGACTGATTCATTTTATAAAGACTGGCATGTATGCATTCAAAGGAGGCTTCCTGTTAAGGCTTTTTCTTTCCCCCTTCCCTGAAAGCTGTCATTTCAAGAACAATTTATGCAGCAACAGGGTTTTTTTTACAAATTGTGTTTTAAACGAGAAAATACAAATATATAAGACATTTCACAAAGCAAATAAGAAACCTAGTTCAGTGAATGTGAGTTTGTTTTAATGAGTGTTTCTGAAACTGCATGTAGAATGATAGAGAGATTGGCTGGGTTCAAGAAAATACAGGGTAATTAACAGCAAGGTGAAGATGTTTTGATTCCTTTAGTAATGGAAACGGGGTATATATAGCAGTTGATTCAGATTTTTAAGTGTCACAATGTAAAAACAGTATATTGACCTTGACTTTATTGTCCATGGAGTTATTAATGTCAAATAGAAAGCTGCTGTGTGGTAAGAAACTTTAAAGTAATGGGGCACAGTAAAACTTACTAGAAAATCCCCTATCAGGGCAAATGGGTCGCAGCTCCTTTCCTATAGATTGGCTCCACTTCTTTCTTTTGGGCTTTTCCCTCTCTTCTTCTAATTCTCAGATCCATTTTCATGGTTTCTAAGGCTCAAATGATCCCACCATTCACAGTGAAAACTGTCTGTACCAGTAAGAGGCAACAATTAATGTTGTCTCACAGCATTGCTGTCCAGGGCTGACAGAGAAACTTCCATTGAAATAAAAGAGTACCTTGAATGGTTATCAAACAGTACTATGACAACAAGTACCAAGATCAAGATTCCCCCTCCCATGCCCAAAGCTTGTTTAAAGTTATGAATGCAGATAAAATGTTTTGCTGAAACTCAGCAAATCAATTCCTTCCCACTTCCATTTTGAAAAGCAGAAATCTAAAAGGAGGTCCATTTTACTTGAATTCTGCATACAGCTATGCTAGTAGAACATGGTTAGTTTGTTATTCCATTTCTAGAGAATAAGGAAAGACAAGAGCAGTTAATAATATGCTGGGAAGATATTAAGATAAATGTAGTTTGGATACCTACAAGCCAAAAGCTGCAGAGTGAAACACTCTACTTAGAAAGTGAAACTCAGAGAAAGATAAGTACTGAATATTTCTACACTGACATGCACATGGTGTGCCACATAACACCTTTTTTCTTTCAGAGGATAGGGGGGGGGGCTGTAATGAATGTTGAAAAAGAAGGATTTAGAGAAAGAAATGCTGACCATGCTTTGAGCGGATGAAAAATATTAAGAATCTTCAACTATACCGTGTGCTATCCTTAAGCAAAGATGCTAATGAAACTACAGATTGGCTCAAAAGTCAGTGTATGGTTTAGGAGTAGACATGGGCACGATCCAAAAAATAATCCCGATTTAGCTGATTGTTTTTTTTTTTATAATATTTTTATTTTTCAATATCTAACATACAAAACTACTACATACATACATACCCTACAAAACAGTAACTACAAAAGACTACAATAGCACAAGGGATGGGAAGGAAAGGAGAAAAAAGAGAAAGGGAAGGGGGGGTGGAGAAAAAGGGGAAGGTCATCTACAAACACTAAACACTACGTTTCAATGCTTTCCCTTCATACTGCCACAGTAAAAAAAATAGCTTAATAAGATAGTGACGGAGTGGTTGATCATACAAATTACAAATTACAGCTCAAATTAAATCTTTTTCCCTCCCCTGGCCTCGGGCGCAATTCCCTCTGCGCAGCTACCGCTGGAGCGCTCATTGCCTCCCCCCTCCCTTCAGGCTTCGGATCCTCTTCTTTTTGCTTGGTATCTGGTCCAAATTCTGGATTTATATCCACAAAATCCCTTAGCTGATCTTCCGAATTAATCTTGTAAGCTTTATCTTTATAACTAAACCCGATTCGTTCCGGGAGTAGCCATTTGTACTTTATATCCCGTTTCCTCAAAAGAGCTGCCAACATCTTGTACTTAAATCTTTTCTTCCGCACTAAAAATGGAACGTCCTTCAATATCTTGACTTTATTTCCCAGAAAGTCCAATTCCGCGTTGTATGAATTATATAGGATACTGTCCCGGACCCTCCTAGATGAAAACTCGATAACAATCTCGCGAGGCAGCTGCCGCTTCGTTGCATATTTTGAAGATGCCCGACGGACTCCCAAAATGGCGCTTTTCACTTCTTCTTTAGTTGCCCTCGTGGGTGTCGCTAAAAGTTCCGAGGCGAGATCCCATAAATCCTCTTTTTCCTCCTCCTTAACATTCTGGAGACGCAAAATGGTTTGTGTTCGCTCCACTTGCAGTCCGATCAGCTGGTTTTCCACCAACTTTAATTCCCTGTTCGTTGCTCTCGTAAGTGACGCACTTTCCCGGGCAGACTTCTCTGCCCCCCCGCTGCTTCTTTAATGGCTTTCACATCGCTTTCAATTAAGCCCACCCTTTGATCTGTTTCATTCAGCTTGTCAACAAAGGGTTTTATGGCTTCCATAACCGCTCTTTTAACCAGTTCTTCAAGCGTCTCGCCCCTCTGCAAGGCCGCCGTAACTGACTTGCCAAGAGAAGGACTCTGCTTTCTTGCTGCCATTTTAGGGGGGGGGAACCGCCAATCTTCTGAGACTCTATGAGGGGGGAAAAATCCAAGTCTTCTAACCTTCAGACCCCACCACTCCTCACAGCGCTTGGAGTAACAGAAGGGATTCGCTTACTTACAGGCTTTTTGCCTAATCCTGCTCCTTGCCGTTTTCAATAGCCCAGCAGCACACTGGGTGCCGCGCTCGTCTGCCGGCCTCCATAGGGACAAACAGGCGATTTACCCCCTGCCTCGATCTGTCAGAGGGCTCTTCCCAGCGCGTCCCGGACTCAGACTCCCTGCCTGAGAGTCTGGGGGCTAACCTTTGCAGATCAGCCGCCCGGCCAGGCGGCTCGGCCGCTTCCTCTAGGACCTGCTGAGAGGAGCGTCCGACATGGCTGCGAAAATGAAACCGAATCCCGATTTAGCTGATTGTGATTCCGCGGCGGTGCCGAACCCAGGTACCCGAACCTCACTGATCAAGTCCTGTTTCCGATACAGAATCGGGAATCGGGAATTGGGAAGGCCGACGCGGGAGGGCGCCCCGTGGTTTCCAGCGCTAAAGGAATGGTGGGTGAGGAGGATGGCAGCCGCCGGGCCCGGCAGGACCATGGAGGCAGTGGCGAGCCGCCTCCCCTCAGGGGGCGGGGGGGTCTGTCCCCACGGGAGTGTGCCGGTACTGTCACGGGGAGGGGGGAACCAGAGGAGATAGCTCCCTATTCCCTAATTCCCTATCCGCTGAAGCCCAAAGCTAAAGCTCCCTCTCTCTCTCTCTCTCTTGCGCTTTCTCTCTCCAGAAGTGGCAAGCGAGAGCTCGCCTCTGTCCCACTCCACCCACGAGCAGAAAGTGAAACTTTGTTGCGCAGCACATGGCTATTTATAAAGCCTGGGTCTGCTACGCAGCATCTGATTTGATGGGGTCTTCTGGACACCCCTGTCCCCAGCATAGGCTTATAGATCCTCCCAGTACTCTGCAGTCTTGGATGTGGCTGATGCCAAGGCTGCACCCTCTATCAACAAAGCACATGTTGCCATGCCAATGGCAACCCTACCAGGAGTCTTGAGTGCATGACCATTGCAATTTCTGTCTCTATGCTCAGACGGCATTTCCAGCCTGGCTCCTGGATCATCTATCTCAAGCAACAGGGTAGGTGCCCTCTCTGGGTTGGGAAGGGAGCCTCTCAAGCCAAACACCTCTGTCAGTGAGCTGCAGTTGTGAGGTCTTTCCACCATATTTGCTGGCTTTCTGGGAGGGGAGTGGCATTGAAAGGCAGTGACCGCATGTGCAGCCAGAGATTGGCTCTGCCTGTAGCTGCCACTCATGGCTCTATCAACGGCAGCTCTTGTGTGATTGGTGGATGCTACCAGTGTTTCTATGGGGACTTATAATTCTATGGGAATCATAACTGACCTCCAGACTACATAAATGGGTTATCCTGGTGAAAATGGCTGCTTTGGAGGGTGGATTCTAAGGAATTATACCTCACATGCTATTTCAACAGAGACCTGATTATGGCAGTCACAGTAGTATGTATATTAGTCGCTCAATAGAAAGCCATCTTAGGCCAAAATCCATTATCAATTTCTGAAGTAGCTTCTCTTTCTACAGAGCTTTTTACCAACACAATTAATCATTCAGTCATAATGCATCAACCAAGGTAGCATTTTATTCTTTGCTGATTCTTTTTAAAATGGGTATGCGATCAGCTGAGATCCAGGAAAATATTATCAGAATGTCAGCCAGAACCCTGCAGTTCATCTAACACAAATCAGCATACAGTGAAAGATCACAAAGGAATGAACCCATTAATAGATATGCTAAAAATGAAGGCAGGGCTGAGAAAGTGGAATTTTACTCATGCACTGCAGAGGTTTTTTTGTACCTGCTTCACTAAACATGAATCCTACCATGAAAACCTTCAGTCTGCTGATTTAGTTTTTGCTCCCTGCTGAGTGCACAGTCTTGGAAATGAAATGTGCATGAGCATTACCAACTCGTGACATGAATCATTTGTCTCGTATTATTTTGAACTGTTCTTAAAATGTGTAAACAAATCAGAGCTATAAATCAAAATGAGGAATTTTGGCTCCCAGCATGCAAAGTGAAGAATCTGGGGCATTATCCATTGCTCTTAAGACTTGATCACCTACATGTAAGTCTTCACTTCTTATATATGCGCTATAGGAGGAAAGGGTGTTGGATATCATCGAGTTGCTAAAAAAAATATGGTCTGAATCCCATCACACCTCTCTGAAAACAATTTGCACAGGAACTGTTTCAAAGCAGGAGCAACACAGAAGATCAAAGTGTCTTGTTGCAATGAAGGTCACCAATGGAAAAGTACATATCAATGAACAGGGGATGGGGAATCAACTTATTTATAATCCATGAGCATTTTCTTAGATGTTAATTAAAATAATCCAAAATAATTTAGATATAATTAAGAAGAAAATAGTAAATTTTCCAGACCTGCAAAGATTATCTTTTAAATAATCTATATCTACTTCATGTGCAACATTTAAGAAGAAGAATGTCACACAATCACACATCAAAGTCTAGAAGCTTATTAGTTACCTTGCATGATAAAATAAAGCCTTATATTGTTTATACAGATTAATGAATTACCTTTTTTTAAAAAAAATGTTTCTCATTTGTTAATCCACAAGTGATACATAAACATGGGGAAAAGAGAAGATGAGCCAAGTTTTGTATGACAATGCAATTACAATGTGGTTTGGTGAGGGGGAAAAAACGAATTAGAGATCAGCTAATGCTCACTGAAACATTCATGCACAGATAGTGGTATGGCTCATTAACAAGCCATTATGATGTAGTGGTTAGAGTGTTGGACTAGGATCTAGAAGATCCAGGTTTGAATCCTCTCTCTGCCATGGAAGCTTGCTGGGGGACTTGGGCCAGTCACAGACTCTCAGCCTGGCCTACCTCACAGGGCTATTATGCGGATAAAATAGAGGAAAAGAGAAGTCAGCTGCTTTGGGTCCCTATTGGGGAGAAATGAATGAATGAATAAGATATAGTTTGCTAGCCTTTTTTAAAAAAATGATTCAAATACTTAATTGTGCCCATTGCTACTGAACAATACTCAAAAACCTTGGCGTTGAAATGATGCGTCTTCTGCTAACATGCAAATTGGAACTTTAGCACCAACGAAGAAACGAGATGATTACTTTACAGTACTCTGAACTAATTTTTTTACACAATCCCCACAACCCATATTTTAATCCTCTTCCATAGTTGTTATGTCTGCATTCGGAATAGAAACCATATCCATGTTGGAAAAGGCATGGAGCTAGCTTATAGTCTCATGTAATGCAACACATGTATTTATTCAATTTGTAGTCCCAGGTTTCTATTATGTACGCACATGAAAACAGACACATCTGTAGTTGTCACAGTTGTCACTTGTAGTTTTTACATATTTTCTATGTGGGAGAAGTTTGTAGGTATTCTTAGGATTATGCAAATGCATCCCAAATGTCCCATACAGAAATACCTAGAGTATACCACCTCCCGCTATTTCATGTTGGATGTTCAACATATTTTTTTTAAAAAATCCTTCTTGTAAAACAAACTCTTTTTAAAATGGAACTGCATCACTGTCTGACATGGAGAGATAAAAGTCTAAGGCAAGCAATTTCAAATATTCATGGGTTAATTGCAAAAAACTATTAAAACCTTCTGAATACTTTTCTTTGCCAGTGTCCTTGTAAAATTGTTTTATTTGTTTCATTTTGTTGGGGCTTTATACATCATTAAGAGAAAGAGAATTTCAAGTGCCACATGGCCCCAGGGTGGGTATCCACATGAGCTCTTGCCAACATCTCTAATTAGTTTTTATATGAGTAAACTGTGCATTACATTGAAGGGTAGGTCAAGATTTTGTTGCTCTGTAGCCTTTTAAGGTATAGTTGATAGCATTACAGAATATAGTTGGATCACTTCCATACTTCTTGGTTATTTGAATATAAGAATTCAGATTTTCAAACATATGGTAGAAATAACTAAAAATTAGCTAGAGACCAGAGTGGATAGCTCTGGAGCAGCTGAGAATGGAAACAGCTGCCTGTTCAATTCTATATCCTTCATGAAATGTGAGGCAGTGGGATGTACCAGATGTGATGATGAGAATGCATCTTTCACAGCTGCTGCCCAAAATGGTGGCATTTACACAGAGACCCACTTCACAGCAGTAGCAGAATTGGCAATCTGCTCAGTGACCATCTCTAGGCTTAGAAATATGTTGCTGCTGAGAGAAGCATGTAGCTAACCACCATCACCTTCATGACTGGGACTTTAGTGCTGAATCAAAACTATGAAGAAAATCAAGGGAAAAAATCCAACTTTCAGTAAAGGCAAAATGACATATTCCTATACTTTCAATTAGCACACAACTGGAAGCATGGGAGATGTTTTTATAAAAGGCAGCTACCTTTTCCTCTACTCAAGCCTGCAATAAGACCTGTGTTTACAAGGCCTATCCAGAGACTATTTCCATGTAGAAAAAAACACATCTTTATAGTAAATGTCAGAAACTGAGAGCTGGTTTATAAAATTAGCCGGCAGTAGAATCATAGAACAGAATCATAGAATCATAGGGTTGGAAGGGCCCTCCAAGATCAGGATCATCTAGTCCAACCCCCTGCACAATGCAGGAAATTCACAACTACCTCCCCTCCTCCCTCCACATACACACCCAGTGACCCTTGCTCCATGCCCAGATAATGGCAAAACACTGTGAGCATCCCTAGCTGAACTGGTCTGGGGAAAATTGCTTCCTGACCCCAAAGTGGCAATTGGCATTACCCTGACATGTAAGAAGGGGCCACAAGAACTAAGCACTGATGTAACCCTTCCTGTCCTCCTTCTCATGATCTGCCTAGGTTCACAGAATCAGCATTGCTGTCAGATGGCCATCTAACCTCTGCTTTAAAAACCTCCAAAGAAGGAGAGTGCACCACCTCCTGAGGAAGCCTGTTCCACTGAGGGACTGCTCTAACTGTCAGGAAGTTCTTCCTAATGTTTAGCTGAAAACTCTTTTGATTTAATTTCAACCCATTGGTTCTGGTCCAACCTTCTGGGGCAATGGAAAACAACTCCATGCCATCCTCTAACAGACAGCCCTTCAAGTACTTGAAGATGGTTATCAATATCATATTATATCCAGTAGTTTTCCTAGACTGTATCTCTACCTAAAGAAGAACAATTGTTCACAAACGGTTGCTATGATTTTTAAGACCAATTTGTGCTCCCTTTCCTATATTTTATCCTAAGCATTAACTTTTACATTCATACAATTTCCCTACTACACAATGACCCAATGCAGTCACCTTGTGATTAGGAATGCTCAAACATCCAGTGTTTTGGCTCTCTTTCTGCCCGCTGCTCATAGACAGGGACACCGTTTGGTGGATTACTGTGTATTCAAACAGTACAGTCTAGAGCAGTTGGCAGCATTTCACTCGAGCATTCTTATAAAGTCCAGTGGGAGTCCTAGCTCCACCTCTACAGACCTGTCATTATTGTGCAGCACTCATCAGTCAATTGTGAGCAAACTAGTCAGTCAGCTAGTGACTATAAGTGAAGTCTTACTGTTTGATGTTTGTCTAAGTCTGTGTTATTGACATTATTTTTCTGCACTGATTTGCACAGCCTTATGGGAATTGCATCATGTATTTACCTGATCTGACCATCCTTGACCCTAACCTACTGTTCAAAAGCAGCAACACAGATCCAGTCATGGTTTTCTCATGTAATGCACAGAGGTCCTAAGTAACCACACTTGGTCCCCACATGTTTTGTAAATTAACAGGAAACTCTTCATGCCTCGATGACATTACTTCCAATCCCCACTGTGGCACAGAAACTTGCAAGATGACTTTGAACCAGTCACATACTCTCAGACTGACCCTCCTCATAGAGCTGTTGTGAAGACAACATGGAGGAGAATGATGTAAGCTGTCCTGGGTCCCCATTGGAGAGAAAAGTGGAGAATAAATGAAGCAAATGAAGAAAATAAGGCTGAAGGGACTAAAGTTCTGCCACCACAGTTACTACATCACTCTAAAGTTGTTCAACAGCTGCTTGAATTGGTCAAGAATTCAGAGGCTTATTTCACAAATAATTAGAAATGGTATGTTCTCCTGTTGATTGTGTTTACTGTGAAGTTGATCATACCTCTATTTTTGAAAGAGATCCATGTGGAACCCAGCAGAGGCCCTGAGAAAGTATAAGAGAAGAGATGGACTAAGGTACTAGAACCATGTTCATCTTTTCCATAGGCCTTGTTAGATGCAAAATAGCACCCGCAGCCCTTCACCTTCTACTCTAGGGCTGATCAGACTTTACAGCACAGCTGTGGTCTGTGGTTTGAATCCAGTAATGAACAGAGAGAGAACCCCAGGCAAGGATCCTTTTAAAATTAAATAGCTTTATTGAAACTACTTAGGCATCCAAAGCTAATCTCATTCACTGCTTTAGTTAATGTGTTAGGTAGGCCCAATTTGCATGCAAGTGCCACTCGAGGAGGGGGGGATCTGATGATGAGGAAGAGTGTAACTCTGCCCTTGTTATGTTCATAGGCTACCTGAGCAGGATTACTGCCATGATGATGGACAATAAAGCTCTTCCTAGTTGCAAATGATACTTCTACCCATTCCATCTTTGCCCCCTTCCTTTGTTGGGCTGAAGATATCACAGTCTCTCCAGCCCTTCTTTGCTGTTTCTTTAGTCCTTCCCCCTTAGCCTCCGAAATATGGGTGTGCCCAGTTCTTGCAGGCTATCAGATGCTTCTTATTTACTTTGTTCACCTTTGCCAGGCTCCTCATCTCTGACCACCTCTGCTATCTTAGGGTTGCTTCCCTTAAAATGCAGAATTGGGGGTGGCGGGTGGGAGAAGTTAAACTAGCAATTTTCTTGAGTCATATTGAGATTGTCAGAAGGAGTAGTGATCTTGGACTTCAGCCTTTATCACACTTCTACTACACACACAGACTCTAGCAGGCACTCACTATTTCTAAGAAGTTGAATATGGGAAATTTCAGTTGAAATTTGCAACTTAAGCCAGCTTCTTGGTTCTGCAGACATGGGGTGATTCCGCACTAGTGGTTTTCCACTGTTCAGCTTCCAAATGACCTCGATTTTTCTTTGTGTTTCCACACATGGGAAGGCAATCCTAGCAGCAGCTTCGAAGTCACTGCAGGTTTTGTCTGTTTTTTTTCCATCCTGCTTTCCCCCGACTTATTTGTCCATTCGCAGCAGATTAGGGATTTTAATCATGTGAAATTCTTTATCCGATGTTCTCCCCACCCTTGCCCTTTTCTCTTGCCCTTAGAATCAACTTAATTTGATTAGTCAATCACATTTTATAAGCCACACCCACTACCTTTTGCTTCCCCTCTTGTTTTTTTTAAAAAAAAATTATTAAAAACATTGCAACTTTTCTACAAGTCTATCCAGAAACATATCCTGTGTCATGTAACGACAGCTGACCAATAACGGGTCTGTTTTTCAACGTGCCAGATTTGTTACTTGTTGCTCACTGACAGCTGACAGCTTCTGAGGTAGAAGGAAAGTGGGAAAATCAGTAACAATTTCCCCTCCAAATGTCAATAACCAATACTCATTCCACGATATCAGCGGGAAATGCTCTGACCTATCAGATGTGTTTGTTTGATGCAACGTTTATATGTAGCAATGTTTTTTTGGGGGGGGGGTTAAAAAATGAAGAAGACACACGTCTGTTAACACTTCCCCTGGAAAGAGCAATGAGGAATCGATATTTATACTGGCAAATTCCGCATGATGGACTTTGAGCATGATGAAATGAAATGTCAATGAGAAACAAAAGCCTTACTGGAGTGGTGGATTCATACGACTCCACTGCAGCATGACTACTCAGAAAGTCCGGTCAAAATTGATCATGCAGAATCCCCCTTAGACATATAAACCATGAAATTCTAAGAAGAGTTACTCCAGTCTAAGACCATTGAAATCAGTGGACTTAGACTGGAGTAATTCTACTTCGGAGTAATTCAATTTAGGAGTGACTCCTAAGTTGAATTACTCCAATCTAAGTCCACTTATGAAGCCAATTTTTGAAGCCAAATTATTAACAGCCAATGATAGACCACTAATGTATATTTTATATCTCACAACCTGTTGAGTCCTGCTATTTCTCTACTTACCTGATCTAAATATTTGTGAATGCAATTAACTCAGTTGCCAAGAGGTTTGTTCCTCTTGAGATACTGTGTTAAAAGTACTTCGTCCAAATCTGCAAATAAACTAAATTTCAGTAATCTCTCCTGAGGTGGTATAGCTGGTGCTGTTAGGGCTGGTGATTCTGTTGTTGGAGTGAATATGGCTCATTCAAGTGTATTATGATTGAATTGCTAATTATGTTAGTAGAAAGCTCTGTAGAAAAAGAAGCTGCTTCAGAAACTGATTATGGATTTTGGTCTATGATGGCTACCTGTCAGGTCTCTGAAAAAAAAAATTCAGATTCAGATCAAGATGGGTAGTCGTGTTAGTCTGCCTGTAGCAGTGGAAAAGAGCAAGAGTCCAGTAGCAGCTATAAGACTAACAAAATTTGTGGTAGGGTATAAGCTTTCGTGAGCCACAGCTCACTTCTTCAGATATAGCTAGAATGTGAGTCCAGATGTAGTACTTTGTGGGTTGACTGGTGCCTTAAACAGCACAGAGATTATCCATAATCAATATATTAAATATGTGGATACATTTTAGTTCAACACAGTCAACACAATTGCCAATCTGCCAAAATGGACAGCTCTAAATGTTTGCAATAAGAAACCATTCCTATTTGAAGAAGGGCCACAGTTTAGTGGCTGAGCACTTGCTTGATGTGGAAAGCACAGAATAAAACACCATCATTTCCCTTTAACAAATTCTCAGGTGTTAGGACTGTTGGGTTGCTTACTCTGGTATGGGAATGAATGGACATAAATCTGATATCAAAAACCACAACATTCAAAAACCAGTGGGAGAACATTTCAATATGCCAGGACATTCCATCTCTCACCTAAAAATAGTGATTCTCAAGCAAAAAAAAATCTTCAAAGGAAAATTATAATGCGAGATTGCTGAAATTGAGTTTATTTGCAAATTTGGAACAATGGATCGTCCAGGGTTGAATCAGGACACAGAATTTTTCTCACATTACAGATGCTAGTTTTCTGCACTTCACACCCAGACTCTATCAAGTTAACTACAACATGCATTATAACTGGTTTCCTGACACTAATTTACAATACTCCTCCCACCCTCTGCCTGGATTATAACAACCCCTTCCTTTTTCCACTCCTTGTATCTGATGAGAGGAGCTCTGACTCTCAAAGCTCATACTCTGGAAATCTAGATGGTTTTTAAGGTGCTAATGTATCCAAATCTTGCTCTTCTACTACGGACCAACATGGCTACCCACCTGAAAAATGCTTCTGTAAGACTGTTGCCCTTTTTGATACCATTGCTAATACTCAAATTTTGAACAAATTGATAACTCAGATAAAAACTTCTGCATCTAAATAGAAATGAAATGTGTTAAACTTTTTTTTTCTTAGTAAATGGTAGTGTTTGGTGGGGGGCAGTGCCTTTGCCAAAAGAGAGAAATATTAGAAGCCATCATTTGTGTCACAAAACTTATGGCCATGACAAATATATATCCGTAATGATGAGCCTTGATTTACACTATAAAGGGGAACACATTTTTGTTCCAAGAGTTTCTAAGGCAACTTCAAAGGCAGAAAACTGCTTTAATCCTGCATGAAACTACTCAAAAGAAAGGGTCTGTGCTATGCCACAACCAGCCCAGAATCTTTAAGGTATTCAAGAGAGGAACCTAGTCCTTTTCATGAATAATTTTTAACTGGCAACGGAATGTTTGAAATATAGCAGCTCTTTCCCCTGAAAAAATGGTAGAACTGCCATAATATCCCTTCTTAACAAAGAATTCAATGTGGCTGCATCAGAATGGGCATGAGGAGGAGGGGAAGGCTATAATGGCAAGTCCCTTTCAGCTTTCATATAGTCATTAGACTGCAGCACAGTGACAACACATGTACAATTAATGTGTGCTTGATTAGAAATCCCTCTGTAACACCAGAATACTGCTCATTTCCCACATACAGAACATGGGTATCATATCAGCACATAGTGGTGTAGTGGATTGGCAGGACTCTAATCTGGAAACCGAGTTTGATTCCCCACTCCTCTGCTTGAAGTCAACTGAGTGACCTTGGGTCAGTTACAGCTTCTCAGAGCTCTCTTAGCTCCATCCACTTCACAGGGTGATTGTCGTGAGGATAATAATAGCACACTTTGTAAACTGCTCTTAGTGGGTGTTAAGTTGTCCTGAAGGGTGGTATAGAAATCAAATGTTGTTACTGTTGCTGTTACTGTTACTGTTATTACAGCTTGTAATAATCAGGGACCCTGAATGACAGTATCTGAATCTTGGAACAAATTTATGTGTCAAAGAACATTAAGGTAAGTAAATAAAAAGCAGTATAATGGAAGAAATAAATACAAGTTCAGAATGCTAGTGTAATTTCTTTCTGCCATGGGATATCCAGGAGCAATGTTATACAATTAAATTGTACAAGTTTGTAAAAAAACAAGATCAAAGACCTATGCAAGTGAATGAGAAAGTTTTTGTGGATTTTAGAAGACAGGAATATTTTGATCAAACTAAAAGGTCTTTGGAAAAAATGAAGTCTCTCCTGTTGCTGAGATTCTGTTTGATATATGGTATGGTTGTGGTTTCTGACTTAGATAGAGTTGACCAGTCACTGGGCAATCTTGGACCAATTAGAATCTATCAGTATAACCTATCTCATAAGTTTGTTTTGAAGATAAAATGGAGGAGGAATGAATCATGTACACTGTCCTAAGCTCCTTGAAAGGGAGGGGTAGGGGAATAAGAATGTGATAATTATAAACATTTCCACCTCCTCTTAGAAATAAAACATTCTGTTATTATTTATAAAGCAACTAATGCAAAAAAGCAAGTAAAACAAAATATATGGTTGTTCCTGTTCAAGCAGAAACATGAACAAAGATAATTTAGATGTTATCTTTATGGTTGATTTCAAGGTTAAAAGGAAAACTGTAAAGTATCCATAATTTGGTTACCCTGTGGCAATCCTATTTTTCTGAAGCTTGTTCCTATAATTACCCATAAACTTCCCAAACTGGGAACTTTGTGACTTGCCAAATCACAGATATTTATTTTCAAGTATGCCTTCAACATGTTTGTTCTACACTCGAATGCTTCCTGATTGCTGGCATAGATGTCAAATTAACAGGCTCTTTGGGCCTGTGATGAAGTAATCTTTTACTGTTCATTGCTCCAGAGAGGGAAGAAGTCAGAGGAGATTCTTCTTTCCAAAAGGTATTTTGTTTTTAGTAACATTGCTACCAGTATTAGAAATTTACAATGACTTTGACTCCCTATAGCAGGCATAATAAATATAGGACAATCACATTGATAGTGCTGTTACCGGAACTGGTCTCCTTGCAATAAAATGATTTGGGGGGGAATTAGCAAGCAAGGAGCATGGCTATGCAAGAAGCCGGTAACCACAGGGATCTATCACCAATTTCTACCACGTCCCTTCCCAAAATAGCAAATGAGGCTAGTTCTTAAAGTCAGACAATAACTTTTATTCATAACACAATTGCATGCACACACAATCAGAATTACGGGGGTAAAATAATTACACACAGAGAGAGAATCCTAGGAAGCTCAGACAGAAATTGGGAATAAAGAGAGAGGGAGCAAATATATCTACCTATCCTGAAGAGGGGTGTCCAGTCCGCAGGAGAAGAGAGTAGCTTCGAACTCCAGCATCCTTGGCTAGGAGAGCAAGAGGCTTGGGCAAACCTTAAGGGAACATCACTTGTGGATACAGAAGCATGTACGATGAGAGAGAGGCTTAGGGAAGTGACCCTAAGGGAGCGGTGCTTGGACTCAGGAAGCGTGCATGATTTGAATGGGCTCTACCTTTATAGGTAAAATGTGTCCTGAGGTGGAAGAACCCACCTAGCTATTAGAACAAAGGCTCCAATGGTCAGTTCCTGGGTTTGACAAAAGGTTTGGTTGCCTTGATCGGTAGCTGCCGGGGTGTGTGAAAGCAAATGCAAAACATGTTCTAGAACTGCACAAAAGGGATGGTTTTTCAGTGAATTTCACTGGAGCGGATGGATTTTAGGTGGGGACTGTACTTTCCCAGGAACAACTGTATAAACTTATGAATGTCATTTGATTAGCTCCTCAGTCAAGGACAGGAGATTGCATCACAGAAGAAGGGAAAGGAATGTGTTAAGTGGGGATGAATCTGCAAGACCTTTGTTGCACTGGACACCTATGGGGCTGGCAGGACTGCAAATCCAATCACCTCTTAATCACTCCGCATTTCTGTGTGGCATTCCATGCATGCCGTGTTCTCCCAGGTGGGACTCAACAACAGTTGGAGGCTTTCTGGTGGCAATGCAGCAGCCATTTTCAATCCAGAGGCCTGGTGATATTTTTAATATCACAAGCAACCATATTAAAATTGCTATTAAAATGGCAGAGGCTGGGCTGACCACTTATAGTGCCTAAATATTCCTAATGCATTTATTTTAAAATAGTCACTAATAATACTACACACAATCACAATGATTTGAAATTTAACACATAAAAGCACAAAGTATATGGGATGGGGATGTTATTCAACTTTCTAATTTTCAAAATCTTTGGAAAAATAAAGACACAGAAAAAGCATTCTGAATGGCTCGAGTAGTTCTGTAGCACATTTGTAGAAAAAAGATGCTTACATAACTTTCCATGGATAGAATGCATTAGGGTTTTGTACTGACAAAATGTCTATTTCAGTTTTGGATCCAGGGTTTCCAAAGGAGCTTTGTACCAGTATTGGTTTTTTTTTTCCAGATGACAAGTTGCCAGCTCAGATCTAATCAGTTTGGGTTTTTTTGCTATCATCATGAATTTCAGTCCTATTGTTAGTAATGAGGTGTTCCAGCCTCTTTGAGGCAGTTGGTTTTGCACTTAATGGCACCAAAATCTCACAGAACACAGTCCTACCTCTGAACCATTGATCCACTGAGTTTCACCTCAGTCACACTATGTTCACACACAACAACATTGTAGCCTGAAAAAGGCGAGTTTTGGCAGGTGCACCACAGCGGGAAACTAGCTGGCAAAAGAGGGAGTGAGTGCAGAAAGCATTAAAACCAACCCTGCTTTATGTTATACTAGTAACAAAGCCCGTTGTGGGAAAAAAATACAACCAGCCCTAGAAAGAAGAGGGCAGGCAGACAGGCACTGCCTCCTCCTCCGTGACTGATTCCAGCTGGGTGAAAGGTGGGTGGGAATTGCCATCTGCTCCTCTCCTGATCCCAGCTGGATGAAGGCGGGGGGTGACCATTGCCACCTGCTCTGTTCCTGATCCCAACTGAGTGAAGGGGGGGGCGGGCATTGCCACATGCTCCACTCCTGATCCCAGCTGTGTGATGGCAGGGAGTGGGCGTTGCCACCTACTCCACCCCTGATCCCAGATGGGTTAAGTCAAGGGGTGGGCATTGCCACCTGCTCCACTTTTGATCCCAGCTGTGTGATGGTGGGGGGTGGGCATTGCCACCTGCTCTACTCCTGATCCCAGCTGGGTGAAGGCAGGGGTGGGCATCACCTCCTGCTCTGCACTTGGTCCCAGCTGGGTCAAGGTGGGAGTGGGCATTGCAACCATGTTACACCCCCAACAGATCTACTTAGATGCAAGTCCCATGTTCTTCAGTTGTGCTTACTCACAGGAAAGTGTCTTCAGAATTTCAGCCTATGATTGAAGTCTGCATATTCCCCCTTCCAAACATTTCCAAAGCTGATAGGTGGGGAGGGTGGACCCAATGCCATTGCCCAGGTAGTGATGGGGGGGAAAGATGCACTCATGTGCATTGTACATATTCTCCCTTCCTGTCAACAAAGTTAATTAATAACATAAGGGCTCTCTTCCCTCAGGATTCAATTGGTGAATGCTGTTAAGGAAAACAAGATACTACTGTGCAGGCCCAGTGCCTGCTTGATGCTGCTGCCACTGTGATGTAGGAACCAAAATGAAGCCAAATACACAAACTTTTTGGTGGGAGGATGTCATTATAATTTGGATTCTTGGGTTTGGTTCACCATTCAAGAAGTTGCTTTAAAGAAATGAAACAGTGATTTCCAGGTGTATTTCTGGCTCATTTGTTTTGTTTTGTATACCACTAAAATACATATCTTAAAGTACTGTGATACTAACAGTACCACCCTAAGCAGCATTTGTTTTGCATACCACTAAAATAACTATCTTAAAGTAATGTGATACTAACAGTACCACCCTAAGCCCAACATTTAGAAGGGTGTAAATAAAGGATTTTCTGCAAATTGTTTTTTTTTTGTTTTTTCTGGCCCCATACTGCTTTGATGTTTCTCCTGATTTCTGCAGGAGTAAGTTGAATATGTGGGGAAAGCTCTAAGAGGTTTGTGTGTGCGGCCAATTTTTTATTTGACAAGGTTCCTTATGATGTTCTGATGGGTAAACTGGTGGACTGGTGGACTCTAGGATGGTTAGATGTATAGGGAAACTGATCTCTGTAGTCTGGAGATCAATTAGAATTTTGGGATAACTTCAGGTTATTAGGAAATGTTGGTGAGCAACCCCTCTTACAAAAAGAGTTCTCATTTTGAGTAAGAAAACCCTTTTCTTAAAGCATTTCATTTATTCCAAATGCATAGTATGAAAATATCTGAGGACTTTCTCAATTTTGAGGAATATTGGGGGCGGGAGGACTATCAAATATTTTCTTTTAGAATAAGTGAAATGCTTCTTGAGAAAATATTTTTCTTATTCAAATTGTATTGTGTGAAAAAGTCTGAGGAATTTTTCCAAGGGAAAAAACTGATAAATTTGGGGAATACTGACCCCCCCTCCTTTTTTTGGAATCAGTAAAATACTTTAAAATAAAGGTTTACTCAAAATGTGTTGTTTGACAAACGTTATGTGAGATAATACTTTATTAAATACATCAGCATTTTCAATGTTATAAAGATTAATTTATTATCCCAATATAGTGGTAATCTTACATATTTTTATTGTGTAAGAGTGTTTCTCTCTGACATGGTTTAGTGGATAAAGCATCGAACTAGGACCTGGGGAGACCCAAGTCTGAATCCCCAGTCTACCATGGAAGCTAGCCTGGTTAATTTGTCTAGTCATACTCGCAGCCTAACATGTCACAGTGTTGTTGTGAGGAAATAAAAGAGGGGAGAACAATATTCTAAGCCTCTTCAGGTCCCCAATGGGGAGAAAAGCAGAAGATAAATTAATAAATGCACAAAAAAGTAAATAATATACTTGCTCTTGTTTACTAAAGAATTTATTTTAATCCTCCAACTTTAATTTTTTCTTAGCTGTATGATGGCAAAAATTAAGATACATCCGTGCACTATGGTAGCAAAGGATGCAGCAGTCTGCAACTCTTTCTCAAGTATTGGATATACTTGCAATTTTTCTAATAGAAAACAAAGACATTTATAGTTTTAAATTCCATAAATATGACAAAGAGTACAATTTTACATACTAACTAAATAACTCTAAATGATGCTCTTTATGTTGTTGAAGAAAATTAGATTTGATAGAAAAATGAGCATTGTATATATTTCAATTTTCCCTCGAATTTCAATCCCCCCCCATTGTTTCAAAATTTCCAGAAATTTTACATCTTTACTTAGGACTGCATTGGAAAATGGTTAACTATATAAATCCTTCCCCCTCACTAGGTCCTTCTGTTTCATTTTTTTTCTTATTGTCTCTCAAATTCAGTATTACTGTTTAGAACTCTGCACCTGATGAAATTTACTATCCTTAAAATAGTGCATGCAATATATTCAGTTGACTTATCTCCTACTGACTTCAAAGCAAAATTTTGCATATAAAACCATTGCCCTGTTTACTAAGTAAGAAATTTACTAAGTGGCACTAGAACAACTGTCTTACTGTGCTGACTAATGCACTGTACAGACTGTTTTAATCAGCTGCTAAGTTCTTCTGCTCATTATGAGAGTCTGTAACCCACCCCTCCCAAAATGCATTGTTTATATATTCTATTATTTGGGTGCCCCATGTAGTTGTTCTTTGAGGTGCTACTGAACCCAAATTCTGCTCTTCACCTGAAAATATTTTATGATGTATCTTTGAGTTAAACATTTCATGATTGTGTCTTTCATGTTTTTCACATACACACTTAACACGGATTTTCTGGATATTCAGTTTGCAAGGATTGAATCCACTCTGGGCCTCTGTAATTTTACACTTTAGGAGTGAAACTGAAATGGTGTCTATTTTTTCTGCTCTAGAAAAATGCCCTGTCTTTGCTGAGAGCTTTCTGGGAAAGTTGGTTGACTGAAGACTTCTCAGTTTCATCAGTTGGCTGAGGACATGTCAGTTTTATCAGTTGATCAGCTGAGGACTGGTCAGTTTCATCAGTTGATTGACTGAGGAAACTTAACAAGTTTTTTTTTTTGCTTTTTAAGGTATCAACATTGCAATGTCACAGCTTAAATTTTTTTTTTGAATGCCAAAAAAGAGTGAACTAAAAAGTTCAGGAAGCACAAAGTGAAACTTTCAACTATCAAGTAGGATTCAGGGCTCTCTGCAGAGTTTTTATGTTAGCCATATTTGCAGCCTTTAACACCCATCTTTTTCAAGGTACCAATGTTGCAACATTGCTGTTTAATATACCTATATAAATTCATCCCCCACCCCCATTGATTTGTTGCCATTCAACCAATCATGGTACAGGAGATAAAGGGGAAGGCAAAAGGCAAGGCTAGGCCTCACAATGAAGAAAGTGTTCTGAACTTCAAAAAAACTGCTTTGACATTGCTGGGGGAGATGGAATCAGGGTATTTTGATTGTGTATGTGGAACTCTGGAGAAATACTGATGCCATATGGAGCTGGAACAGATGAAAAAAACCACAGATGAAAAGACCATTCTATTTGATTTGTTTTTTCTATTGTTTGAAATCAAGAGTACAGCAAGTCTCCGTACCATTACACTGTTATGGTCCCTACTAGGGGTGTGCAAGCCAAAAATTTTTGGCTAAAGCCGAAAGCAGAAAGCCGAAAGAGGATTCTCTTTCATATAAGCCGAAAGCCGAAACGGCCAGCCGTTTCGGCTTTCGGCTTTCGGCTTACTTTCGGCTTTCGGCTTTAGGCTTTTTCAATGGGAAAATGCCTCCGGCGTCTTCCCGGACGTCTGGGGGAGGCATTTTCCCACCGAATCAGCCCAAAATTGGTGGGGACCTTCCGCTAACCCCTCTCTACAAACCCCCCAAGATTCAGACCAATTGGACTTTGGGGGGCCATGTTATGGCCCCCCAAAGCAGGTCCCCCTATCCTCCCATAAGAAAGCGAAGGAGCAGCATATAGTTAGCATGCTGCTGCTCATCTTCTTCATTATTTCCTATGGGGAAAAATGAAGAAGCAGGCTGCCTTTGCCAGGGGTGGCATTTTGCATGCAAAATGCCCCCTTACCCTCAGGGGCCCTTCTCCCACCCTTCCTCCCACCCCCCACCAAGGCTCAGCCTGCTCCCACTTGGGGGGGGGCATTTCAGGGCCTCCCCAAGTAGGTGCTCTGCTCTCATCTCTACCACTGACAGCTGGGTGAGGCTTGTCTTGCCAGGGGTGGCATTTTGCATGCAAAATGCCCCCCAACCCTCTGGGGCCCTTCTCCCACCCCCACCAAGGCTCAGCCTGCTCCCACTTGGGGGGAGGCATTTCATGGCCTCCCCAAGTAGGTGCTCTAATCTCTACCACTGACAGCTGGGGGAGGCTTGTCTTGCCAGGGGTGGCATTTTGCATGCAAAATGCCCCCCAACCCTCTGGGGTCCTTCTCCCACCCTTCCTCCCACCCCCCACCAAGGCTCAGGCTGCTCCCACTTGGGGGGGCCATATCATGGCCTCCCCAAGTAGGTGCTCTCAGCCCCTAAAGTCCACCCCTTACAGCCCCACACAAACCCAATTCCCCCCCAGCTGCCACACACAGACCCAAATCCCCACATTAGCCCCTCACAGACCCAAATCCACCCCCACCTGCCCCACACCCATAACCCCAGGAACAGGCTGGCAAAGGCCAGCCCTCTCCCTTTGTTCCCTATGCTGGGAACTTCTAAACTCTCTTTCCCTGGGCAATTCTGCACAGCCCAGGGGTGCCACAATGGTGGGCACACTTCTGAGTGCCAGCTGGTCCCTGTGAAAGAGCACCTGAACCACAGACACCCTCCCTCAAATTCCCCCACCACCTACAGAGATGGCTTGCCAGCCAGCCCCATTGTTCCCTATGATGGGAACCAACTGCACAACAAAGAATAAAACAAGAACAACACAAAATAAAGTTTTTAAAAAATTATTTTCTCCCTTCCAAAGTCCAAGTAGGCAAAGCATTATGACACATTACACCAGCAGTCCCCCACACAGAAAAATAACACAACTCACTTAACATCAGAGAATCACAAAGCACGATTCCTGTCAAAAACACTTTATTTCTTGAACAGCTTTAGGTTACACAGCAGGGGGGAACACCAAAGGGCATGGCAGCACTATCTTACACAAAAATAACACAACTCACTTAACATCAGAGAATCACAAAAACACAATTCCTGGCAAAAACACTTTATTTCTTGAACAGCTTTAGGTTACACAGTAGGAGGGCACAACAGGGCATGATAGCAATGTACTACAAAAAATAATACAACCCACTTCACCGTTTTTGACAGCAATTGTGTTTGTGTGATTCTCTGATGTGAAGTGAGTTGTGTTATTTTTGTGTAGTACACTGCTTTCCTGCTCTGTTGTGCCTTCCTACTGTGTGACCTAAAGCAGTTACAGAAATAAAGTGCTTTTGACAGCAATTTTTGGGGTGATTCTTTAATGTGAAGTGAGTTGTGTTATTTTTGTGTAAGATACTGCTGCCATGCCCTTTGGTGTTCCCCCCCTGCTGTGTAACCTAAAGCTGTTCAAGAAATAAAGTGTTTTTGACAGGAATTGTGCTTTTGTGATTCTCTGATGTTAAGTGAGTTGTGTTATTTTTGTGTAAGATAGTGCTGCCATGCCCTTTGGTGTTCCCCCCTGCTGTGTAACCTAAAGCTGTTCAAGAAATAAAGTGTTTTTGACAGGAATCGTGCTTTGGGATTCTCTGATGTTAAGTGAGTGAAATGCCCCCCCCCAAGTGGGAGCAGTCTGAGCCTTGGGGGGGGGTGGGAGAAGGGCCCCAGAGGGTTGGGGGGCATTTTGCATGCAAAATGCCACCCCTGGCAAGACAAGCCTCCCCCAGCTGTCAGTGGTAGAGAATGAGATTAGAGCACCTACTTGGGGAGGCCATGAAATGGCCCCCCCAAGTGGGAGCAGGCTGAGCCTTGGTGGGGGGTGGGAGGAGGGGTGGGAGAAGGGCCCCTGAGGGTGAGGGGGCATTTTGCGAGGTCGCGCAAAACTCGCGTGAGAAAACGCGATATTTCGCGTTTTCCGCGCGACGACGCACGACAACACGCAACGTTTCGGATTGCAGAGGGCCGTCTGGAAACGGCCCAGGTCAAATAGCAGTTTTCAATGTCTAGGGTCTTACTTCAAAATTTCTGTCTATGAAATCTGCCAGTTTTTTAAATAAAGCCTGCCACCCCATCCAAGGTGGAGGGGGGAGTAGATACTAACCATTTTGAGTTAAAGAGCTGGAGTTGTAAGTGTTTACTATCACAGATACTTATACTCTAATTGACCACAGGCTATCCTAGGCTTATTGTGTGAGTTTAGAAAAAGATAATGTATCGCAGGAAAAATCTTCAGGATTTTTTTTTAACCCATTGAGCAGTATAACTATTTTACAGTCCTCCAGAAATGAAACTACAAAGCTCTTACAGAGTTAATAGTTTATAATTTTTTATAGAACAAACCTGAATAAATAAGTCTGAGTAAATCTTATGATCATTATGAGAATAGAAGGCAATGGAAACTGCAGGTATTATATTTACTTTGCAAATGGAAAAAAAGTAATAACAGAAAAAATGCCTTTTATAAGCAAACATAAATCAAATATTGAACATGCACCAATTTCCTTACTAGACACAGTTGAATAGCTATTTATTAAGAAAATAAACATTTACTTTATGATTTCAAAGTAACAAAAAACTAAACAAGTACATTAATCTCCTTTGTTGGATGGCACACTGAAAGATAAGTAAATCCTCAGGGAATTTGGAAATGTAATCTGTTTTACAGAAAGACTCACTAGCAAACCTTCATAGGTTTACCACCAATGCTGGGACTTGCCCTTTGCTTCGGAGAAAAAAGAAGTTGACACCAGAAAACACACTGGGGAGTGCTTGTAACTAGACATGGGCACGAACAGCATTATGAACGCAAAAAAGCCACAAACAGCCCATTTGGCAGTTAGCGAACAAGCTGTTCATGAGACCCCATTCTAGATGAACAAGCGGTCGTTGCAAGCCTCGTTTGCGTTTGTCCGCTGTTCATGAAGCCAGACAGTCAGGCACCTTCAATCAATTCCCTTGGCAACGGAGGCAGGGACTGCCTGAACTCCGTCAGCACTTCTTCTGTTGCCCTGGAAACCCCAATCTAGGCCCAACTTAGCTTGATGGGCAGGTCTTCCTTCCAAGTGTGGAGTTCCAAACTGGTTACAATTGGTTACATGGGAGCAGACAGCGGGAGGAGAGAGGGGGGAGGGGGTGTTCTGTGGCCATGGGAACTCCAATTTCATCCCTGTAAACCCTGTTAGGCAGTTCTGACTGCCAAACTCAGACCTCCTGTGTTACTCTATGGGACCTCTGGTTATAAAAGGCACTGTGTTCCCAGGCTCGCTTTCAGTTTCAGCAGCCAGTGGAGTGGGAGAGAGCTGTTGCTAGACTTTTGGGGAAGAGACAGGGAGAATGCATTGGAGCTGGGGGGTTTTCTGCATGGAGTGGGTGGGATAGGGATCTAACCCCTCTTGTTCCAGGGCTGCTGCCAGGCACTGGGGCCAAGCTCAGAGGGCACATTGGCTGAGGGCTCACACTTATTATTATTATTAGCAGTGCCTGATCTGGTCAGGTTTCTGGGAGTGATCAGCTAGGGCTCTACCCCCTCCCTCTGGTTCCAGGGCTGCTGCTAGGCCCTGGGGTGAAGCTCAGTGGGCACCTCAGCTGAGGGTTCACATTATTATTAGTGCCAGATCTGGTCAGGTTTCTGGGAGTGCTAGGCTAGGGATCTACCCCATCCCTCTGGTTCCAGGCCTGCTGCTAGGCCCTGGTGCCAAGCAGAAACAAGGGCACAGCCTCTCAGAGGACACATAGAGTATGCAACCAATATTATTAAATTCCTATTTATTTTTTATATTATAGTGTCTATGTGCAAAAAGTACTCAATTACTGTATAAATGGTGTCTGAATCAATCACTCATTATGAACAACAATATACTTAATAACATAAAGAGGGGGTCACTATATCAATTTTATGTACATATACACCATTGGTACAGGAAAATTCAATTATTCATATTCATAAATAGTAATATAAATTTTTCTTTTTCTTTCAGTTGTCTGAAGTAGACTTCAATTGTCAGGTGTGCCTTCAGCAATTTCTTCTTATTTAGTTGTATTAAAGTCAATAAAGTTCATAGTACTGATGATATATTCATCCAATTATTGGGGTGAAGCCCAATTATTGGGGTGGAGCCTGATGGGTGTGTGCCAGCAGTATGTTTCTGTTTCATATAACACACTTTTTCAAAGGCTCATTGTGACCAAGACAATTGAACAAGCAGAATCACAGTTTCTCAACCAAATGGTGTGGATCCCTCTGGTTCTAGGGCTGCTGCTAGGCCCTGGGGCCAAGCTCAGCAGGCTCCTCAGCTAAAGGCTCACATTATTATTAGTGCCTGATCCGGTCAGGTTTCTGGGAGTGCTGGGCTAGGACTCTACCCCTTCCCTCTGGTTCCAGGGCTGCTGCCAAGCCCTGGGGCCAAGCTCAATGGGCACCTTGACTGAGGGCTCACAGTGTTCTCTCTTTTTCTTTCTTCCTTAATTCTTATTTGCTGGCACAATGAGGGTTTGGGCGGGGGCCAAGGGGTAGTCGTGGGGGGAAGTGTAATGATTGTCCCGGTTGGCCCATGGGAAGCAGTACTAGGCAGGGCTCTGGGGCAGCAGAGACTCCTGCTCCCCAAAAATCACCAGTGTGGAGGAGGATGAAGAGCTCTTGCCACCTGGGGAAGAGAAACTCCTTAAACTGTTTGAGGAGGAGGAGGGTGAGAGGTCCATAGAGGAATGGATGGGGTTCGAGGAAACATCCATCCCGTCCCCATCCCAAACTCCCGGTGCTCTCCCCGCCTGCAGTCCACCCCTCATGCCATCTTCCCTTGCCAGCTCCGTGGCATGGACAGCAACCCTTCGTCCTCCTTCCCCTGGAACAGTTAGTGGGCCATGGTTAAAACTCTGTATGGAGGCACTTTCGGGCCCTTCCAAATGACCCCTTTGTGGTGCGGTGCCATGTCTGTGATGGCCTGGTGTGCAGGGGCAATGACCCAAAGCACCTGTCATCAATGGTCCTGACTAGGCACCTGAAGACACACCACCTGAAACTGTGGTATCTGTCCTCAGCCAGCAAAACATCCAGCGGGAGGAGACAAAGGACTACCAGCTCCTCTGAGTCAGGATAAGTGGGAGGGTCACCGGAATCCACCCCAAGCAAGAAGCCTTGCCCCGAGGGTGCTGCCGGTGGGAGCGGAATGGTCAGGGAGGCCGTCTTTGGGGATGTTGTTCCATCGGGGTCAGGAATTGTGCCATTGAAAAAGCTGAGGTCAAGGGCTTAGGGGCATTCGTGTTGAGGCAGAGATGATTGCCATGCAAGGATTCCCCCTATAATTCGTGAAGGGCATGGGATTCCAAAGGCTGTTTCAGCACTTTTCCCCATGGTTCTCCATGCTGTCATGGTGCACCATTGGGAGTCGAGTCCTGCCTGCCCTCTACCAGTCTGTGCGAGACATGGTGCTCAGGGAGTTCTCAGCCACCAAAGGCCATACAGTACACTTCACAGCCAACCTCTGGAGTGGATGCCATCATGGGTACCTTGCCATCACTGCCCACTGGGGGCAACCAGAGGACCTCCGCAGCCCCAGGCCAAGAACTGGCACCAGGAAAAAGGTGCCATGCTTGACACCGGGCTACAGGGTAGTTCTCCTCCAGGACCGGAGGATGGATGAGGTCCATACTGAAGAACATCGTAACCACTGTAAAGGCTGCACTGAGGGAGTGGACAGCCGGGAGGAAGGGTTTGTCTGTGGCTTCATGGTGACATACGCGGGAAGCAATATGTTGGCAGCCCTGAAAGAGGCATCCCTCCCGGGCTGGGTGTGCATGGCTCACAAGCTGCACCTGGTGATGAGGGATGTGCTCGGGCTGGGGAGCAAACCAAGGGACAGCTGGGACGAGGGAATGTTGTGGACGCGCAATCTGCTGGACAGCTGCCGCCGCATTGTTTCCGACATCTCCTGCAGCATCAACTCTTCCTGCGAGCTGTTCCAGAGGCAGGGGGAGGGGAGACCCCAAGCAGCAACTCTTTCAGGACCTGCCCACCCACTGGAACTCCACCTACAATATGATATGTTGTCTGGTGGAGCAGAAGGGCCCATTGCAGGGCATCCCGTCATCTACGGACATTCTTAGGAGGGGAGAGGAGCTAAGCCTCAGCTCCATGGAATGGAGAGTCCTTGGCCAGATGTCCCAGATGCTGAAACCCTTTAAGTAGGCCACTGACCTTTTGTGCACGTACAAGGCCAGCCTGGGTCAGGTCATCCCCCTGATCCACGGGCTCGACCAGTTCTTGGCCAAGGAGCTTGAGCACGAGAAAGAGCTGCTCCCCAGGATCCGGGACTTTGTGCGGAGGATTCAGGCATGCGTGGCCGAGCACATGCATCCTCTGCGCCATGAGGTGCTGTACCAAATGGCCTCCCTCTGTAACCCTCGGATCAAAGGCAGCATCGCCCTGCGGGTGGGTCAGATGCAGCGCTGGAAAAAGGAGCTCCGCACAGCAGTGCTCCATTAACAGAAAGAGAAGGCAGGATGGAGGGAACCGGGCAGGGACAAGGGGCAGGCGGCGGAGGAGGAGGAGGGGGAGGAGGTGGGAAGAGACCCAAGCCAGGAGAAACCCACACAAATGGCCCCGCTTGATCTCTGGGCCTCGTCGATTGGCTGTGCGGTTGGCCACAGCACAGTGGGCGTGTCTCTCACAGTGGAGGACTCGGCAGGTGCTGTGGTGCGAGAGTACCCCGTGAAGCCCACCGAGCGTCCCCATTCCAATCCCTTCGATTATTGGGCGAGTAAATCTGCCTTATGGCTGGACCTGTCTATTGTGGCAACCAACATCCTGTCCTGCCCTTCCCCCAACCTCTCCCTCTCTGGATGGCACCAGTATGACCCCACAACTTGTCCTGCCCATCGCGTTCTCTCCCTGACAAGATCTCAGTCCCTCTTTCAGCATCACCCCCTCTGGATGGAACCAATACAACCCTTCCTAATGACCTCTTCTGTCCTGCCCATCCTGTTCTTTCTGCAAAGGCAGGAAGGTGGGTGATGTCAGCTGCCACCGCCTTTAGACACGAGGGACTACCACGGTACTGTTGCTGCCTTTGGGTCTTCCCGGTCCTGCTCCACAATGCAGCTGTAACAACCCTTTGTCCTCCTCTTCCTGACATAGTCCTGGATGTTCCCTCTTTCAACCTAACCCCCTCTGGATGGAACCAATACGACCTTCCCAACAACTTCTCCTGTTCTGCCCATCCCGTCCTTTCCGCAAAGGCAGGAAGGTGGGTTATGTCAGCTGCCGCCACTTTTGGCCATGAGGGGCAGCTCAGCTGCTGTTGTGCATGTGGTTGTACGGTACTGCACGGTGCCCCCTATCCATGGGGCCTTCTGTCCCTGCTGAGCAGGGGGGAATGGGTCCCATGCCACGACTCACATCCTTTCTGTGAAGGCAGGAATGTGGGTCATGGTGTCTGCTGCTGCTGCTCTGCGACTCAATGGGTTTCTTGGGTCATGGCTCGCCAATGAAGGGGTCTTCCTCTTCCTGACAATGTCCCAGTCCCTCTTTCAACCTCTCCCTCTCTAGATGGTGCCCAAATGACCCTTCCCCGTGGCTTGTCCTGCCAATCGTGTCCTCTCCCTTACAAGTTCCCGGATGGTCCCTCTTTCATCCTCGCCCTCTGTGGATGGAACCAATACACTTTCCAACGACCTCTCCTGTCCTGCCCACCCTGTCCTTTCCACGAAGGCAGGAAGGTGGGTCATGTCAGCTGCTGCCACTTGGGGGCACAAGAGGCAACTCAAAAGCTGTTGCTGATACAGTTGTGCCACCCAGTGCCCCCCATTCCATGTCACCTGCTGTCCCCTCTAAGTAGGGGGTAATGGGTCCCTCCCACCCTTTCCATAAAGGCAGGAAAGTGGGTGCTGTCTGCTGCTGCTGCTTTTGGGCATGAGGGGCAGCTGAGGAGCTGTTGCACATATGGTTGCAAAGCACAATGCCCCCTTTCCATGTCACCTGCTGTCCCCTCTGAGCAGGGGGAAATGAGTACCTGCTGCAACACTCGTCCTTTCTGAGAAGGTAGGAAGGTGTGTGATGCTGGCAGCAGCCTGCTTGTACTGCCTGCACTGGTAATCTCTCTCTGAGTGGTGCGGATTCTGTGGAACTGCCGTCTTGTGTAGGGTGCACTGAATCGACTGCCATGTCTGTGATGGCAGGCCAGTGGGTGATGCGGGGGGCCTCCCCATGTGGGCACCTAATTGTCTGCCCACAATCCCCTTTCCTAGGGGAACCAATGCCTCCCCCACGATGGGGGGGGGAGGCATCCTCCACCGCCTCCACGGCTAGCACATTAGCCTCCACTTCTACATGTTAGTGTTGGGCCCCACCTCCCACTCTTGGTTCTTTCCTTCCAACTTTCTAATGATGGGATAATGCAGATATTTATGCAATCTACATGTCTCCACAATATGCCCGTACATGGTATCTGTCTCTCCTGTCAATCCAATACAGGTTTTCAATGTATCCAAGCATCCCTCTATCCTATACACCTATCCCACACAGCTATGCACATTTCTATCGAGAAACCTATCTATCCCATGTACCTAACTGTCCAATGCTCCATGTCTAGCCGGTGGGTTTGGGTGGCAACAGCCTCTACACCACGCGAAGTGTGCAAAACTGCATTGGCCGTGATGCCATGATGCCCCATCTGGTAGACGTATGTTGGTATCTCTGACCCACCAGAGTGTGTTGTTACCGAGCAACCCCCCCCCCGCCAGAGGCCAGCCACGAACTGGGTCTGAGTTCTATACTAAAAGATTGCCCTGCATGTGTGCCTCTAATACACGTGTCAGTTTCATATCTAATGCTGCAACAGACTGACAGTTCCTGGACAATTGCTCTCAGGACCCTGCGTGGCACTGCCCTGCTCAAGCTTATATCTGGACTCTCCTGTGTGATGTTGCCCTGTTGCCAACCACGGACTGTGTCTTAAACGCTGCTCCCTTGCCTGCCATGACAGCTTGCTGTACCCTGGGCTCCAGCCACGCTGCCAGCAGCCAGATGCCAGCCAGGAAAGATCTTCAGCAGGTCTGACCAGGCATCCCCTGGCCAGCTCCTGCTGGGAGCCTCCCGCGGGCTGGGTACCAAGGTTGCCCTCACTGCCAGACAGTCTGCTGGTAAGCCCTAGCCGTGCCCAGATGACAGCCATGTTCTCAGAACAGCCAAGAAGCCGAGGGGAACAGCCTGCTTTGGGAAGCCATTTCGAAGAAGCGAGCGGACCACGTACACAGTGAGAGAATTCCGCTCTCCTCTGCATATCTTAACACCTATACGGAATGGAGATTGATCATCAGACAGCCAGGGCAATCAACAAGTGCACATCAAAGCAACCTTTGCACTCCGGACTTGAAGACACCAGGATGACCCTGGGAACGAGCAAACTGCCCGGTTCCCCTTCCTCCTCCCCATCCCCTCTCCCAAAAGGGTGTCATTACAGATCAATCAGATTTCAAACATGGTCCAATAAAGGCTGTTCCGATGGCCCCAAATCCTTTGATTTAAGTCGTGAGAACCACTGACAGGGGCGCCAGCCCCTGGGTGCTTTGAAAGTATATAAGCTAGCCCCTCAAACCCGAGGGTGCGCGCGCGCCAGCCCCATCCTAGCCCCCTTACTGTCTCTCCGTGATTCCAGTGCGGGCGCTGGATCACGTCACTGCTATATCTCTGACCTGCCTACTGCTTGTGAGTATGCCCTTGACATCGTGGGGTTCCTGCTCAGGTATCTGTCTCTAATTATCATACTCTGTATTTCTTAGATCTTGTATGTAATCTTGGATGTGTATGTAAGTTCAGGCATACGCCACACTATTAGAAAATACACGTTATTGATTGAATACTTGTAGTCTGCCTCTTTGTCACGGGGATCTCCAAAAATGGACCTTGGTATACATTGGCTAGATCCGCGCTGTTTTAGTTCTGGACTGCTAAGCTAACTCCCCATCCTATTAACAGAGCAGTTCCAGTAACAGTGTGTTTGTGTGTGCAAGGCTTCCACATACACCATCATGTCTTGCTGGAGGGTTTTCTTTGCAGACTGTTGCTGGGTCATTTGGTTATGTGGCAGCCATCAACATCACCCACTGTTATAACTTGGCAGAAAATAGCCTCTGGGAGGCCTTGTGGGTAGGCATATGGGGTGCTGCCGGTGAGCGGCCAAACTCCCCACTCCCTAGAGGGGAGGCAGCCCGCCACTGCCTCCACCAGCCCACCAGGCCCAGCAGCCGCCGACATGACCCACCGTTATACCTTGGCAGAAAGTAGCCTCTGGGAGGCCTGGCAGGCAGGCACATGGGGGGGTGCTGCTGGCAGTCAGCCACACACCCCGCCCCTTAGAGGGAAGGCAGCCCACCTCTGCCTCCCCCAACCCGCTAGGCCCAGCGGCCACCGACATAACCCACATTAATGCCTTGCCAGAAAGTAGCCTCTGAGAGGCCTGGTGGCTGAGCACATAGGGGGTGCCACCAGCGAGCGGCCAAACCCCCCACCCCCTAGAGGGGAGGTGGGACTGCCTTCGAGTCCACCACTTATACATGGGGCCAAAGTCAACTGGTGGCTCCAATTGTGTCGAATGGGAGTTTCCTGTGGGCATTGGATTTGGGAATGTATAATTCCAAGATCCTTATTGCAATCTTGACCAAACTTGGGTAATGGTTGGAGGAGAGCCTGCTGAACACTCCCTGTGAATATGGGCTCTCTAAGTCCAATGGCAGCCATTCAGGCCCCCATGAACAATGAACACCAAACATGTTCATTAATGGGACATGTTCATTACTGTTCGTCTGTTCGTGTTCCTTGTCGGCAATGAAAAATGAACAGTGTGTTTGGGTTTTTTTTCCCGTTCTTGCCCATGTTTACTTGTAACCCACAGGCACCATATGGAGAAGTCATTAAATTAAGACTTAATTTGTGTTAGGGTTCACCAGAATTTAAATATGCAACCTGTTATAAATTTCAAGCCACTGATCTGGATAGTAATTGGATGGGAGACCTCCAAAGAAGACCAGTATATCTATGCAGAGACAAGTAATGGCAAACCACTTCTCTTAGGGCCAAGCTACACTTGCCCTCCACTCAATCCACTTGCCGTTCAAGTGTCATTCATCACTTGTAGCTTAGCCCTTAGTCTCTTGCCCTGAAAACCCTGGCAGGGGTTGCCATGAATTAGCTACAGCTTGACAGCACTTTCTACCAACACCATAAAGTCCAAGACTCATCTTTGAAGAGATAAGTAGTAATAAAAATCAGAGTGTGTGTTTGAGGTTCCTAAAACAGAAGAGTATTTATAGTTGCCTTTTAGGGAGGTAAAAGCTACTGATGGTTTCTCTTTTATGCAATTATTAGAGTTATACCTGACTACTGTGACTCACCTCAGTTTCCAGCAAGATCCACTTAAGCATCTGCACCTAACAGTTGAAGACAATTATGTTAGGGAATAATTCCTTTTGCTGCATAGATAGGGATACAAAACTTTGATTTTATAGGCACGCTCAGTGGTGTGATTTTATTTCTAGAATGGTCTTCAGTGCATCCATCAGAGTAACGGGACTTTATGGAATGTTCTTATTAGAGATGTATGGTAACATTCAGATCCCCATCTCCAAGAGGGATCCTTACTGCTATGCAATAATTTTATCTGGCTCTAAAAAATTGAAAAAGGTCCTTCTTGATGTTTTACTCTAGTTATTATACTTCTTTTCATTTTATGTCATCTTGTTAAGTAGACTAACCCCTGTTAACTTTTAACCTTCATGGACTCTACTAAGATTAAGGTCATTTGCAGCCTCTTCAAATACTTCATCATCTTTGGCTATTTTCCCAAGATTAAGAAGAATAGAATACAAAACAGCCGCTAGACCACACTAACTGTTTAATAAAATGTACAGAAGACATACTTCCCCCACTTTTCATAGAGTTTCCTCTATAGTGAGGCAGCTTTCCAATCAATAACAGTAATTAAAATAATCCATTATCGAGAACATAGCCATTTCTCAGTACCTTTATCTCCAAACGCCTTCCTTGTCCTGCTAGTCTAAATTGCTTTGCGGTCTTATAGAGCTAATGAGAATCACCTTATTGTGGGCTCTTTTTAGAACCTATTCACACTTGGCAGCTATACTAGATGAAATCCTTCACCAGACCCAAAAGTCTAACTTTTCTTTCCGGTATCAATGAAATTATATTCAAAGTCAGCCTAAAAGCTGAATTGCCTGACCAGAAATCTGTAGTCTAATTCTAAAATATGTGCACATTCTTAGTTCTTACTCTATGGCCAAGGCTCCATCATAACTTTTCTGGGCCTGATATAAACTTCTAACATGGAATTCTGTATGTACACATGGTCCCATAGCATACCTACAGTGTTATGAATCCTGAAAGAAAACATCATATCTCATTTTTGAAATGACACATGTACATAAAGTTAGGTTCAGCTCCCCCATCCCAACTTGAGCCCTTGATAAAGTGTACTTATTTTCATTCCCTACATGCTTGTGCCCTGTGTGGTACTAAGCTTAATACAGAAGAAAGAAATGTATTTTTGAAAAGAGTTTTGGGATTCTTTTCATACGGACACACAGCTGCCTGTCACCTTCATTGAGCCAGGCACAAAACTCACCCCTTCCAAGACCTGTTGGGCACCAGAACAAAACCATTTTCTATCAGTGAAGGCCCATTAAGGGAATATCTACCATTTTAAGAACATTACCGTTCTTCTTGTCATGTAGGACAGATGGAGCCACAGTGATCAGAGGCCAAGTTCGCAACAGTAGGTCTGACAGGTGAATCCTGCCTCACTGATTTCAATTGAATTTACGTTTGATTTTCAGCATCTATATGATTATAGCCTTATAATTGTAATTTTGTCATATGTAGATGATGTGGCAACAAGACGTGCTTTATAATGACCATAATAAAAGTGATCTGTCTAGCAAGATACAGTGATTGTTGGTACAAAGCTTAATATAGAAGAAAGAAATGTATTTTTGAAAAGTGTAATGGTGGAATCTCCATAAACATTAATATGTCAAAATGAAGCAGTCAGATCTAAGATTCTGAAAATCAATTGAATATGTTTAAGAGCTCTTGAGGATAGGAAAAGCTAAAAAGAATCAAAATAATATTTTTCTTTTGATCTCACTCTTCTGTTATGATAGAATTCCCCCTTCCCTTCTTATTCTTGTTCTTTCTTCCATGCGATGATGTTCCCTCCTCCTTTTCCCCTCTTCTTTCCCCTTAGACAACAAAAATGTCACCAGAGGCATTTTGAAAATTCAGAAGTAACTATTTTATTTATTTTAGAAGAAGAAGATCAGGTGAAATCAGGGGCTGAAAATTTCTGAAGTAATTCAAGATAGATATCTCTGAAGTAAAATCAGAACATGCACAGATTTTAGTTCTTATGCTCTTCACAGAAACTTAAATTCTTATGTTTAGAGGCTTTTGTTCCCATTTTCCTCAAACACTAATATACTTTCTTTTTGTATTCTCATTCACTTTGGGGTTTAAAGCTGAGTCTAAAGCTGCCAACCTGTCAGTGATTGAAGAAAATGGAGCAGCATTCTCTGAGGTCTTTCTAAAGTGGGGGGAGGGGGCACATCTGGCCTCCCACCTACTGACAGCCTTGACTGCTGGGCCATCTTTTTCAGGAGCTCAATCTGTGCTACCAAATTGGCGTTACTGCAGTGCTCATTTACATTGGATGATAGCAGCATCAGTGGTGTCTTCAGTGTTTAGTAACCCCCCCCCCACACACACACACACATACTTCTCTGTCACCTTCTTAGGGCCTGTGTCTACAAGAGAAGACTACTGACAAGTCAAACCCTATCAGCCAAATACAGCTATTATTATTTTTATTAGTATAGTTGTACTGATGTTACAACAAGCAATGGCTTCCCTATCATTACTTGCTAACCTGAGTGTTCATCAGCTTCAGAATCAGGCCCCTAGTCAAGGTGCCACCAGAAAGCAGAGTGGAAAGGAGAGCTGAACTCTTATCTCTAGGATTTCCAGCTCTCTAACCATTGCACCAAACCAGAAGAAACAGATACACATACATTCAGCAGCTCCTCACAAATACTTGTCACTTGCACTCTCCTTCTCTCTTTTCCCATTTCCTCCTTTGTATTTTTTAGGTTTGTGCCCCTGAGATACTGGATAGAGAGGTTCAGTCACAGTAGACAATGACAAGCACCACAGAGAGCCTCCTCCAACACAAACTCAAGAGGCTGTGGGTATCTCTTCAAGCCACAGTGGATGCTATGTGCCTGAGCAGGACCCTTAGGCTGCTTTGGCAGGTGGTAGGCACTGCTAGAGCAGACAAGACGGAACTGTCTGAAGGAAGCATGGGGGGAGCGCAGTCACATAGTTACTTGCAAAGCCCAAGATTTTCAAATGGTGAGAAAAGGCAGGCATGGCTTAAGCCATAAAGAAACAGTGTTCCCAGGATGAGCCTAAAATGGCAGGCATAATGAGGGAAGAGCTCCTCATATGCCTAAACCAGCAACAGCAGCAAAAGCCACAATAGCCGTCTGAGCTAAAACTGGCTGGTGCAGCCTCATGGAACCAAAAGGGAAAGCCCTATCAGCCTTGCAAGTACTAAGCAAAGGTGTTATAGAGGCTCCCCCTCAGCAAAGGCAGACTCCCTTTCACTGGGTGAGTCCAAGCAAATAAACAAGCTCTCAAACTCTCAATTCCTCTTCAAAAACCCAAGCACCTCTCAATCCTGCTTCCCAACTATGGCCGTCGTCACACGGGCTTCTATTTAGCGTGCAAATGGCGCAATTTCCCGGCAAACACCCACCTTATTCCAACACTGATACAATTTTCTATCTTCTGCTTTGTGCTTGATAGTTGTGATATTTTGCGCCTCAGTGTGAATGCCTCACATCGATGTATTTCACCTCGCCACACCATAGGCCCACCCTTTTTTTCTCTCCTCAATCCCAGAACCCATTTCTCCCGCGACTCCCCCCCTTTTTTTTGTAATAATGTCCTTATATCGCTATAACGACATCACACAATGAAAATTTTCTGCTGAAGAAAACAAGTAAAAAAGACTGAATTGCCATTAGAGAAATTTTTATTTTAACCCAAAACCACACCTCGCTAAAAATGGCCATGTTCATTTTCCATTTTTTTTTAATTACGATGTTATAGCGATATAATGCCTTTATTTTTTTGCGCGGGAAAATTTTAAACTCCGCAACCGTTCTATCCGACTTCCGCTTTCAGTTTTGCGTTACCGAGAGGATCTTAGGTGCGGAAGACTGCAGCCTCATCCAGCTGACAACAACTTCAGTTGTGCACACGGATTTCAGATTATTCAGGAAACAGCAGTAGATTAACAAACTAATGTTATTCCGTTATAGCGGAATTAAACACCAAAAAATTTTTTTAAAAGGGGGGAGGAGCTGCTTCTGCGCCCATTAGAGAGAACGGAACAGAGCGCTTAGGTGTGGACAGCTGGGAGTGCAAAGAAATACGAGGTGACTCAAAGAAACGTTACTGTGCCGGTATCAGCGATGACGCTATATGCTGTAAATTTAACGGAACAGATGCCCGTGTGACGATGGCCTATGTGTTTCTCTCCTCTTTCACTTACTTACTTACTTACTTACTTACTTACTTACTTACTTACTTACTTACTTACTTACTTACTTACTTACTTACTTACTTACTTACTTACTTACTTACTTAAACAGCGTGCTTGAGGATGGTGGGGACAATGATGGTGGGTGGGAATGGGCTGATACTCTGAGCTCCCCTTAAGACCCCCCAAGAGTCCTACACTAACTCAACTCTGCCTTCCGCATTCACAAACTAGGCTACAATAAGCCATCTGGGCTGGAAAAGGAATGGTCCACCAGGTTCCTGATCATAGCAGCAAATGCCTGCTGAGCAAACAGTACAATAAGAAACATCTCTTTTCTCCACATCTTGATTGGCTGAGCCTTTTCAGCCCCTCCAGCAATCAGGTTTAATGCCACATTTGAATTCATGTGGGCTGAGGCAAACTAGCTCATATCTTAAAGCCATGACCCTCACTTTGGTCAATATCCATAAGTTTAACTGGGTCAAAATGGTTCAGAAGCAGCCTGGATGGGGAGGGGTGGCATTACTTCTGCCTCACCTATATTACATCTGTCATCCAGATCATATTTTAGCTATTTTATCAGCAAAAAACATTTGCAAAGGTGTCACAACTAATTATTTGTTCTTGAGACAGCAAGGACTCAGATTTAAGAATCAAAAGAGAGTGAATTACCTTAAACAGAATGGACACGAACCAGCTGATACAATGGTTGCAGAAAAATAACATTTATTTGCTGCTATCACAGCTGCTTCACAAGACTTCCAATGGGCTCTGTTTCAGATTCGGCATGAGTTTTCTATCTGAGTCTTTGTAGACTTCTTCCATCCCTCTTTAAATCACCCAGCTCTGTGGTGAACCATGGGGCTAGGTTCACTGCAAATGTGGGAGAGGTCAGCAAGGAGCAATCTTGTCAAGAACTTCAAGGAGCATCACATGCCATGCTTCCATTGCCACTTTAACATAGCCTTTGTTTGGAATTTTAAAATCTCCAAAGGGTTTTGGAATCCAGAAGGATTCATGAAGAGCCTTTGTGGGCAGACTATTTTAGCTCGGTCTCCTATTTTGTGGGATTTCAGGATATTTTGTGGGATATTCACTCTTGACTTCATCAAATTGTGGTCAGACCATGATTCAGGCCATACTTGTTAGTTATTTTGTGTGTGTGTGTGTGTGTGATCGGGGGGGGGGGGTTCCGCATGATCGATTTTGATCAGACTTTCTGAGCAGTCGTGCTGCAGTGGAGTCCTGAATAGGGACTATGAATGGTTATCACATTATCACAGGTAACAGATTTCCTTTACAGAGGCGGGGTCTGGGGGAGCCCAGTGGCACCTGGCGTGGGCTTCCGGGGACCACAGTTCTCTTTGTCAGATGCATCTGATGGAGAGAGCTGTGGTTATTGAAGGCTTATACTACATTGGAATTGGATGGTCTGGTTGTTTTGCTGCTACAAACCAACACGGCAAACTCCTTTGAAGCCTCACACAAGCCAATTAATCTCCATACCAAGAGGAGATGTTTACACTTACTAGCAAAGGAATGTTTTGGTTGCATCCCTCTCCCCCCCTAATTGCATCTTCTCTCTCCTCCCCCCCTCCCCCCTCCTCTTCTATATTTGACCAGTTTCTGTACCATGCATCTGACGAAGAGAACTTGATTCTCGAAAGCTTATGGTACAATAAAATTGGTTAGTCTTAAAGGTGCTACTGGACTCTTTTTGATTTTGCTACAAATCCAACACTCCCCAATTCCACATTAAGGCTTTTTTTTTGCATTGACATTTCATTTCATCATGCTCAAAGTCCATCGTGCGGAATTTGCCAGTATAAAAATTGATTCCTCATTGCTTTTTCCGGGGGAAGTGTAGAAAGACATGCGTCTTCTTAATTTTTTTTTAATTCCCCCCCCAAATGTTGCTACATATAAACATTGCATCAAACAAACACATCTGATAGGTCAGAGCATTTCCCACCGATATTGTGGAATGAGTATTGGTTATTGACATTTGGAGGGGAAATTGTTACCGATTTTCCCACTTACCCTCTGCCTCAAAAGCTGTCAGCTGTCAATGAGCAACAAGTAACAAATTTGGCAAGTTGAAAAACAGACCCGTTATTGGTCAGCTGTCGTTACATGACACAGGATATGTTTCTGGATAGACTTGTAGAAAAGTTGCAATGTTTTTAATAATTTTTTTTTAAAAAAAAAACAAGAGGGGAAGCAAAAGGTAGTGGGTGTGGCTTATAAAATGTGATTGACTAATCAAATTAAGTTGATTCTAAGGGCAAGAGAAAAGGGCAAGGGTGGGGAGAACATCGGATAAAGAATTTCACATGATTAAAATCCCCAATCTGCTGCGAATGGACAACTAAGTCGGGGAAAAGCAGGATGGAAAAAAACTGGACAAAACCTGCAGTGACTTCGAAGCTGCTGCTAGGATTGCCTTCCCATGTGTGGAAACACAAAGAAAAATCAAGGTCATTTGGAAGCTGAACAGCGGAAACCCACTAGTGTAGAATCACCCAGAGTTATGTATCTGGCTGAACGTAGGATATTTTCAAGTTGGCTGAAATCCACACAAGAATAGCCTAACAGGCATCTCACTTTTTAATCTGGACAATGGCAGCTAATGGTGGCACTTAGAGGGAAGGTGATGATTTGAACAAAGTGAAAGCCAAGCTAATGAACACTGGGCTGATGAGATTACGGCACTTACCCAGCAGGCAATTAGGTTGTTGAGCCGGGTGCCATTATTGCCGCCCTGGAAGGAGGGAGGCAACACCACCACCGCCCTCCTTCCATGTTTGGGCTGGCTGGGCGGGATGGAGCAGGAACCTTAGAGGTGGCTCTGCCCTGGCCCAGCCGCAGTCGCAGCTTGTTGCTCAGCCCACCCTCCTCTCCCTATATTGGTGCAGGATTAGCCGGTTGCTGTGGTCAGAGTCAGGTAGGAATTTTTTCCTCCTTTCCCTAATTGGCAAAGTGGATAGGGTTTTTTCCACCTACCTTGCACCGATATTTGGGATTGAGGAATTGGCTTAGGGTGGTGCTAGTCAATTGGGTCCTGGCAGGTTTTGGGTTAGATAGGGTACAGGCCGGTGAGCCCCCTTGGTGCTTCCCCTTTAGTGGGAAGAGGGGCCTGCCTGAGGGGCTGGTACTGCTTTGACGGCTGCCAGTGGCAGGGCAGGCTGCCTTTGGAAACCCCAGCTTGCGAGTCCTTCCCTCACTGCTATACAGCTGAGGTGTTAGGAGCTTAAGAGGGGGGTGACCATGTTGCCTGGTCGGCTGGGTCCGCGCCATCCGATGGATGGGTCGCACCCAGGGCTTCGGGGCTCACCCAGACAGGTCAGGGCGGAGGTCCATGGTGGATTCCGTGGCCTGACCTGTACCGCTTTAGGCCTTTGTTGCTGTGTGTTTTATTGTTGCTGTATATAGTTAATAAAGTGGCCCTTAGATCCAACTTGGTGTCTGCCTCTTTATTCCGACTAGGGTGGAAATATGGCACTTACCCAGAAGGCAATTAGGTTGTTGAGCCGGGTGCCGTTATTGCCGCCCTGGAAGGAGGGAGGCAACACCACCCCCGCCCTCCTTCCATGTTTGGGCTGGCTGGGCAGGGCGGAGCAGGAGCCTTAGAGGCGGTTCTGCCCTGGCCCAGCCACAGTCGCAGCTTGTTGCTCGGCCCACCCTCCCCTCCTTATATTGGTGCGGGATTAGCCGGCTGCTGTGGTCAGAGTCAGGTAGGAATTTTTTCCTCCTTTCCCTAATTGGCAAAGTGGACCGGGGTTTTTTCACCTACCTTGCACCAATATTTGGGATTGAGGAATTGGCTTAGGGTGGTGCTAGTCAGTCGGGTCCTGGCAGGTTTGGGGTTAGATAGGGTGCAGGCCGGTGACCACCCTTGGCGCTTCCCCTTTAGTGGGAAGAGGGGCCTGCCTGAGGGGCTGTTACTGCTTTGACGGCTGCCAGTGGCAGGACAGGCTGCCTTTGGAAACCCCCACTTGCGAGTCCTTCCCTCACTGCTATACGGCTGAGGGGTTAGGAGCTTGAGAGGGGGGTGACCACGTTGCCTGGCCGGCCGGGTCTGAGGGATGGGTCGCACCCGGGGCTTCAGGGCTCGCCCAGACAGGTCAGGGCGGAGGCCCATGGAGGGTCCCGTGGCCTGACCTGTACCGCTTTAGGCCCTTGCTGCTGTGTGTTTTATTGTTGCTGTATATAGTTAATAAAGTGGCCCTTAGATCCAACTTGGTGTCTGCCTCTTTATTCTGACTAGGATGGCAATGCCCATCCCAAAGAAATTTTCCCAGGTTTTGTTTCTATCGAGCCAAGTAGCTCAAAGAAGCTCCTTCCACCAGTTAGGTGATGCCTCTGAGTTCTTACTGGTGAACCTACTTAATTCTTCCTTTTCTGCAATGAGCTCTGCAACAGTGATAGTAGCCTAAAACAATTACCTATAACAATTTGGAATGCAGAGAATGGTGCTAAAGTTGCCACAAATATTTCTAGGTAATAAAAACAATATGCATGAAAGGTCTCAATTTTTCATGTTTCAATTCTGAACCTTGAATTCTTTTAAACTTTCAAATATTGCCTCATTATAATCATTCAGTGTTGCAAATTGGATTCTATTTTTTTCTTTAAAATATGAATTAGGTACTTAATTTTTTGTAAATAAGTCCTGAACCTATTTTGTACTTTTTAAGCATTATGCAAATTGGTGGCAATATATTTCCCTAATTAAACTTTATTTAACTAATCAATATTTGGTACAGTATTATTGTTTCTAGGCAATTGCCTTTTTACATAGGTTTAAGTCTCATTTCCCTATCTTGAACAACAAATAGCCATTATTACCTCTTGCATCTAAATGAGTTGTTTTAAATGTTTCTGTTTAGTTTTTCTGTAATTGCCTCAAACCAACCCAATTTGCTTTGTCCTTTTTATAATGGAAGTCATCAGCAAATTCATATATTTATTTGAAAATATTTCTGAAGGTCACTGTGGTATTGTTTTCTCATTGTGGTCCTTGCTAATACATAGACATACTATACAAAAAAACCCTTTGAATAAATTCTTTTGGAATAATGTATGATCTACATGATGTCTTACGCCAGTCTGGAAGGAGGAATTGTGGGAAACCAAATAAATATGGATATATGTCTTGGGACAAATCTGAGTGAGCATAACATAGCCGGTACATTGCATGGTCCTTCCATGACTCCCACAGACAGAAGTCCATATAGAACTCCCTGAAAAATGGTACTTGTATCAAAACGCTTAACTGCCCTTAAAAAATTTTTTTTTCTCAAGGAGGACCTTTGAAATCACTTCAAAATTTTGTTTTAGGTATAATTAAGGATCAATTCTAATCACAAGAAAACACAATAAGCAGTTATCTCACTACATGCCTATACCAGTGGGTTTCCTGTTAAGAATGTGTATGCTGAAAATGTTTTTATCATCTCAGCATAAATGTAATTATTGCCCTGATGAGAAAAAATAGGTTGATAGGGGAAGCAGGTGACTTTCTGCCTGTCTGATTTCTCAGTCAAAATTTCCATGCAGTCTAATGGGTGTACAAAAGGAAACAAGAAAGGGAGGGGGAGAGGGATTAACACCAAGAGCTGCTCCAAAACAAGTATAATACAGCCCAATGTATATCTCTCCAAAATAATCTTTTTCAGGGGGGAAAGTTCCTGTGATACTGGTTCACTTTTATCAAACAACTTTTCAAAAGAGTATTTGACATGCATTGTGAGGTTGCCAGCACTGGCTTGGAGAATGCCAAGAGATGCCAGAGTGGTAATTGTGGCAGAATGAGTTTGGGAAAAGCTTAGTAAGCATATGATGTCATAGATGTGATGCCCTCCTAAGTTGCCATTTACTGCAAGGGAACTGATCAATTGCAATTCTATGAGACCTCCAGCTGTTTGTGGTGTCAAGGCACTCTGCATTTCAAAGTGAAACAGTAACTGGTAGGCCTTTGGTTGAGCACAGATGTTGACACCAGCATCAGCCTGAATGGCAAAGTCATAGAAGAGTCAAAGAAATGCTAGCTTCCTTTGGATTGAACATTCTCAGGAAGTGCTGACTCCATGTGTTTCCTTTCCAACAGTAACTATCAGCACATGTTAATGAAAACAAGTTTTATAAATGAATGCTGCAGGTACATGTCATATGATACTGTGAGTCCAGCTTTACAACAGAACTACCATATGAAAATATTAACGAATGCTCACTGCTTCAAACCTACAAGCCTTCCTCCTGTCAATTTCTACATTTGTTACTTCAGTGTCTTCCTCCTGCCCACTAATTGTCCTTCATCTGATTTTTCAGATAAGAAACAGAAATTAGAGTTGTGAAAAAAATAAACCAAAATTACAAACAAAATTTTCAAGTTTGGCTTGTTATAGCGGCTTCTGAAAAAAAGAGTAAATGTAGTCCTCTGTGCAAGCACCAAGTCATTACTGACCCAAGGGGGGACGTTGAATCATGACGTTTTCTTGGCAGACTTTTTGTTACGGTGTGGTTTGCCATTGCCTTCCCCAGTCATCTACACTTTACCTCCAGAAAATTGGGTACTCATTTTACTGACCTCAAAAGGATGGAAGGCCGAGTCAACCTTGAGCCAGCTACTTGAACCCGGCTTCCACCAGGATCAAACTCAGATTGTGAGCAGAGCTTGGGCTGCAATAATGCAGCTTACCATTCTGCGCCAAGGGGCTCTAAAACATTGGAACAAAATTGGGAATCAAAGATGTAACAAGTTCCCCCTACTGATCACTTTGTGTGTTTTGTGTATTTCAGTTTGGTTCTTATCAGTGCAGCAGCAGCGCAGGCAGGCAGGCCAGTGTTATTGTGGCTGGAAGGAAAATGAACCAATTAAAGGGGTGTGCACCCCCAAAAGATTCGGGTTTCCTGCTTCTGGTTTACCCAGAGCAAGAAAAAAATTCAGGTAAACCCAAAACCCGAAGCAGCAAGCTTGAAAGGGATTCTCCACTTACTACCCAATCACTGTTTGCCAAAAACATATACCCAGTTCTATCATGACAGTAAATGGGTTTCAGATCATGCTGACTTTTATACTTGGAATTCCTAATTAGAATTCCTCCTCAAAATAATGAGGTTACCGTTAGGGCAAATTATTTTTTTCTCCTCACTCCAGAGGGGAACCAGTCTGATCTTCCTTGTCAGACTCACTCATAAACTCCACTAAACTCAAAAGCCTGTTAACAACCAACTGTCATCCTGAAGGCTGGTTCTGACTGGCCAATGAGAGAGAGGTGGGAGCAGCCTCTCAATCAAACTCTCATTCCAGGCAATTGTTAACTCCTTCCCTTCCAGCTTTCTGAGTGCTGCATTCAGGAAACTTTCTTTAAAGTGCATTCCATCACACCCACTCCCTTGGAAGAACAATAAGTGGAGCATCCATTTTCCTGCCACCTTGTGTGCCTGTCTGCAGACATTTGCTATCTTCTGAGGCTCTGTTGTTGTGTGTGCACATTCTACTTGCTCAAAAACTTGATCAAAGGAGGAGGAGGAGGAAGGAGGACTGTATTCTGTGCAATTTTGGTGCCTTTCTGAGCAAAGCCTGATGCCCCAGAGCATCATTTCCCTCCCCCCTTCTCAAGAACAATAAATGGCCAAGCATATTCGTGGTCAACACTCAGCCAAAAAAGATAACTGCAGGAAAACCCAAATGGATTAGAGCCAAACCAGCTCATGGCTATTTGAGAAAAAACAATAACAGCAGTGGCTTCATTCCAAAACCCTAGATGCAATTCTAAAACGGCAAAATTCAAATTGCACACCCCTTGCAGAAATCAGTTTTCATCTGATTTCCACTTCTTATTGCAGCACTCTGTGCTATAGGGAGGTTGCAAAAATGAGTCTATAGTCCTCACCAGACAATCCTAACCACTGAAGGCCAAATTGTACAAGGCAGCAGCAGCAGCATCCTGTAAACAGCTGGAATTCCCTATTATGCCCTAAGATGTTAAAATTTTGTCTGGCCTATACCACTTGAGTTCATGTGTGAGGGGTGTATCATATAACTCAATGCACCTTTATAGAAAAAAATTACTTCTATATAGAAGGGAAGGGCTACTATAAGCAGTCTCCTTTTCTTTATATGGAGAGGGTCATCTGTGTGTGTGTGTGTGTGTGTGTGCGTGCGTGCATGTGCACGTGCATGTGTACAGGGATCAAGTGAGCCTCTTCTTGCAATCTGAGGTGTGGCATGGAAAATGTTGGATTTCTATTTGTTTTATTCTCATCAATATCATTTCCTATGTAGTTTGAAAATTTGTTATATATATATTGATTACATTGATACAATGAGATTTAAAAGGGTTTTGCTAATGAATTGCCTAAAAGGGGATCCTTCCATACAATGAAATGGTTTTCAAGGGATTACCTTTTCAGTAGTAACTACTGTATAGTTACTATTCACATTTATCAGTTTTGAATAGGGTGTGCAAAGGCACCTCGATTCAGCTTTCCCAATTCGGGAATAGCCGAATCCTGAATCGTCAAGCCGATTCAGGAATGGCGATTCGGGATGATTCGGGATGATTCGGGTAAGCTTTTTCAATGGGAAAAAGCCACCCCCAGGCTTCTCTGAAGCCTGGGGGAGGCATTTTCCCACCGAATCACATCGAAATTGGTGGTGGCCTTCCTCTAACTCCCCTCTAACAACCCCCCAAGTTTCAGACCGATTGGACTTTGGGGGGCCATGTTATGGCCCCCCAAACCAGGTCCCCCTATCCTCGCCTAAAAAAAGGGCATAGCTTTAGGTTGCTGCTGCTCATCTTCATTCATTTTTCCCTATGGGGAAAAAATGAAGAGGCAGGCTTCCTTTCCTGTGCTCTGTTCTCCACCAGTTCCACCTGGGGGAGGCTTGTCTTTCCAGGGGCGGCATTTAGCATGCAAAATGCCCCCCAACCCTCTGGGGCCCTTCTCCCACCTCTACTCCCACCCCCCACCAAGGCTCAGCCTGCTCACACTTGGGGGGGGCATCTCATGGCCTCCCCAAGTAGGTGCTCTCAGCCCCCAAAGCCCACTCCCACTGCCCCACACAAACCCAATTCCCCCCCAGCTGCCATACGCAGACCCAAATCCCCACGTTAGCCCCTCACTGACCCAAATCCACCTCCAGCTCCCCACACCCATAACCCCAGGAACAGGCTGAGCAGCCCTCCCCCTTTGTTCCCTATATTGGGAACTTCCAAACTCTCTTTCCCAGGGCAATTCCACACAGCCCAGGGGTGCCACAATGGTGGGCAAACTTCTGAGTGCCAACTTGTCCCTGGGAAAGAGCACCTGACACACAGACAACCACCCCCAGACACCCCCACCACCTACAGAGAAGGCTGGCCAGCCTGCCCCATTGTTCCCTATGATGGGAACCAACTGCACAACAAAGAATAAAACACGAACAACACAAAATAAAGTTTTTTAAAAATTATTCTCTCCCTTTCAAAGTACAAGTAGGCAAAGCATTATGGCACATTACACCAGCAGTCCCCCACACAGAAAAATTAACACAACTCACTTAACATCAGAGAATCACAAAAACACAATTCCTGTCAAAAACACTTTATTTCTTGAACAGCTTTAGGTTACACAGCAGGAGGGGCACACCAAAGGGCATTCCAGCATTCCACCTCACAAAAATAACACAACTCACTTAACATCAGAGAATCACAAAAACAATTCCTGTTAATAACACTTTATTTCTTGAACAGCTTTAGGTTACACAGCAGGGGGGAACACCAAAGGGCATGGCAGCAGTATCTTACACAAAAATAACAAAACTCACTTCACATTAAAGAATCACCCCAAAAATTGCTGTCAAAAGCACGTTATTTCTTTAACTGCTTTAGGTTACAGAGTAGGAAGGCACAACAGGGCATGAAAGCAGTGTACTACACAAAAATAACAACTCAATTCACATCAGAGAATCACCTAAACACAATTGCTGTCATAAACGGTGAAGTGGGTTGTATTATTTTGTGTAGTACACTGCTATCATGCCCTGTTATGCCCTCCTACTGTGTAACCTAAAGCAGTTAAAGAAATAAAGTGTTTTTGACAGGAATTGTGTTTTTATGATTCTCTGATGTTAAGTGAGAGTTGTGTTATTTTTCTGTGTGGGGGACTGCTGGTGTAATGTGTCATAATGCTTTGCCTACTTGTACTTTGAAAGGGAGAAAATATTTTTTTAAAAACTGTATTTTGTGTTGTTCGTATTTTATTCTTTGTTGTGCAGTTGGTTCCCATCATAGGGAACAATGGGGCAGGCTGGCCAGCCTTCTCTGTAGGTGGTGGGGGTGTCTTGGGGTGGTTGTCTGTGTGTCAGGTCAGGTGCTCTTTCCCAGGGACAAGTTGGCACTCAGAAGTTTGCCCACCATTGTGGCACCTCTGGGCTGTGCGGAATTGCCCTGGGAAAGAGAGTTTAGAAGTTCCCAGCATAGGGAACAAAGGGGGAGGGCTGGCCAGCCTGTTGGGTGTGGGGCTGCTGGTGGTGGATTTGGGTCAGTGAGGGGCTAATGTGGGGATTTGGGTCTATGTGTGGCTGCTGGGGGGGAATTGGATTTGTGTGGGGCTGTAGGGGGTGGACTTTGGGGGCTGAGAGCACCAACTTGGGGAGGCCATGAAATGCCCCCCCAAGTGGGAGCAGGCTGAGCCTTGGTGGGGGTGGGAGGAAAGGTGGGAGAAGGGCCCCTGAGGGTTGGGGGCATTTTGCATGCAAAATGCCACCCCTGGCAAGACAAGCCTCCCCCAGCTGTAAGTAGTAGAGAAAAGAGCACCTACTTAGGGAGGCCATGAAATGCCCCCCCCAAGTGGGAGCAGGCTGAGCCTTGGTGGGGGTGGGAGGAAAGGTGGGAGAAGGGCCCCTGAGGGTTGGGGGGCATTTTGCATGCAAAATGCCACCCCTGGCAAGACAAGCCTCCCCCAGCTGTAAGTAGTAGAGAAAAGAGCACCTACTTAGGGAGGCCATGAAATGCCCCCCCCAAGTGGGAGCAGGCTGAGCCTTGGTGGGGGTGGGAGGAAAGGTGGGAGAAGGGCCCCTGAGGGTTGGGGGGCATTTTGCATGCAAAATGCCACCCCTGGCAAGACAAGCCTACCTCTTCATTTTTTCCCCATAGGAAATAATGGAGATCAGCAGCAGCAAGCACAAAATAGGAAATTAGCAGCAGCAACCTAAAGCTATGCCCTTTTATAGGCGAGGATAGGGGGACCTGGTTTGGGGGCCATAACATGGCCCCCCAAAGTCCAATCTGTCTGAAACTTGGGGGGTTGTTAGACGGGAGTTTGAGGAAGGCTTGATTTGGTGGGAAAATGCCTTTCCCATTGAAAATCTTACCCGAATCGCCCCAAATCGCCCCAAATCGATTCGGGGCATGCCGATTTGGGATTCCCGAATCAATTCGGGATTCACCGAATCACCCCGAATCAGGGTGATTCGGGTTTTTTTCAGGATTCGGATTCCCGAACTGCACACCCCTAGTTTTGAAGCTTTTGTAGATGATTAAAATACAGAACTACAATTTCCTGAATAGACTAATTCTAATATCCTGTAGAGAAATATTATTCTTTTCTTTGGCAGATTGAAATATTAAGTGCTTTAAGTGCTTTATGATTTGGAGTGAAGATAGTTTGTAGGTTACCTCTGGTCAATGTCCCTAGAGTCATTTATAAAGTTAAAATTTCTCCTTACTTTTTTTTCCTTTTAGCTACTCTGCAGGAAAAAAAGGTATCACTAAAGGGGAATTGCCATATGGAAGACTCCCCTGCTGTGATGAATATCTGATGCACTCTCCATGTTTCTAGAAGCTGAGGGAGAGATCTGTAAAAATCTTGCCAGAATGCAGTACAGCTGCTGTGGAAGCAATCCTTGTTGTTTTCTGAATGTGTTGACAATAACCCACTCTTTCATATTAGGCCTACTTTTAGAATAAAGTAAATTAATTGAAGCAGACTATTAGAATGTTTTATCTGCTATTAAATCAGAGTAATTATAAGTTTGATAGTTTGTTCAAAGGTGTAGTAAATGTCAATGTACTATGATGCCACTGAAGTTCATAATAATCTGCTTCAGAATGCATTATAGTATTTCATAATGCTCACCTTCAGTAAGCACGGAGACCACAAAAATTCATTTCTGGTTCAGATTAGAATATAAGAAGAATACATGCCTATTTCTCCACATTCCTCTTAATCAACTGTTGGAGACAGTGGTGACAGGGAGAATATTCCACAAGCATTTCCCCTTCCCTTATATAGCAGCATCCTAGTTCTTGGACACTATCTAATATTGATTTTTATATGAAATCAGGCACTCTTGAAAAATTACACTTCCAAGGCTTATTGGGGCACTGTTGTAGGAATGTTCTAGAAGATATCAGGAAAGGACTCTTTCAGCAAAAGCTTACTTTTTATTGCCAGTAATATTGCTATGAGGTAATTGGGAAGGGGATAGTGAAGCAGGGTATAACAGTTCCCAAATGAGAGTTTGGAATTCCTAGTAGGAGTGTGCACTGAAATAACCCTGGAATTTTTTAGATTTGAGTATCAGGAAGGCGATAGATATCAGTATTCCTGATACTCAGGTTAAAAATAACCAGTATAGTATTTGGATTTGAGTTTTATTCTGGAATCTGAATATATTTGGACCCGTTATTCCCTATGAGGGAACCTATCCACAGGGCTTTGGGCGGGGGGGGGGAGACAGTTTTGGGGCAAACTTCACCAAAATTGCAGGGAAATTAACCCTTCCTGGCCTGTCAGACTCTAGGGCCAGTGCAAGCCTAATAGAACCAGCATCAAACCAGAGAATCCCAGCATCCAACCTAGTGAGCCAGTAATACCAAAGCAGCAAACCAGATCTGACAATGGCATATGGTAAGCAAGCAAACAACACTCAGATACACACAATAATGCTGTATCCCTCCCCCACTTCTGTTGCCTAGGAAGTCTAGGAAGCCTATAAACAGGGGAGGACAAGCTGCTGCAACTTTTAAAATGAGATTCCCATTTATTCCCAAATATATCCTGATTTTTTGGGAATGTAAATACCACTTTGTCTGAATATACCTGAATAAGCTAGAAATATCTGAATCATGCCATACAGGTATTTTTCAGATATGCATTAGGCTCAGGAATACACACTCGTACATCCCTATCATATGGTTGTGTCTGAGGTGCAGGCAAGCTATCCAGCCAGCCTCCTGTTGGAGAGTGGAATTACCCCCTCACCCTGGTTCTGCTGACTCACTTTGAACAGCTGTCATCTCCCACCTCATGGGAGAGTGTTTTCATGGGTTGGACAGTATGGATTGCCACACTATGTTATTTTACTGGTATTGAAATATTTGAATGTATTTTATTTTATTAATGTGGTTTATATTGTATATATGTTGTTATCACTCTGAGCCTACTTGCAGGGAGAGTGGACTATAAATTTAATAAAATAAATAAAATAAATAGCTAGGATCCATTAAAAGTAGCAAACTGTATATGTTTGTCTGATTCATTTGTAATGGAGTGTGTATCTGTCAATATTCCACTGTTATTTTATATTTTCATAATAATTTACTTCTTAGTTTACGTAACTATCTTTATTCCCCTATTAATTTACCTTGTTGTAATAAAACCTGAATTTTGTATTTACTTCATTCATTTTTGGGAACAAGCCCACCTAAACTTTAAACGCTGCTACAAATCTTCGACCCTGATATACATCTGACTGTGATCCCAATGATAAAATTATCCTGTTTATATCTGTACTGCGGATACTTGCTCAGAGGGGCTTTCCTGTTGAGGGGTGTACACATGTAGACCATTTGGGTAACAGCCTTTCATGGGTCTTGACTGGCTGTTAGCTGCTCTGCACACACACACCAAACAAGAATAAAGAGGATTGGTGATTGACAGAAAGGGTTTGTTACCCATCCATCACAGCAAAGCATCCTTCAAATCCATCCCACTACTGCACAATAGTGGTAAATCTAGATTGTTTAGTTTAATGGTAAAGAAGCTGCACCCCACTGTCTAAGTAATTTGGTACACAAGTGTGCTTTCACAAGCAAAGTGGCTTTCTGGTTTGCAGAAAGACCTGGTGATGGAGAGTGCCCTCAAGTCATAACTGATTTATGGCAACCTCTGGTGGGGTTTCCATGGCAAAAGACTAACAGAGTAATGTTTCATCTTGTAATACCTTGAATCTTCCTCTTGGTTTTTTTTTAATAAAATTTTATTGGTGAGTGGAAAAACAAAAGAAAAATTTCCAAATTTAACACATATAATCCCATTTTTTCCCCTTACTCTGTCCCCCACCCTTTTCCTCCCCCCTCCCTATTGACTTCCAACAGCTTTCCAACCCTTAACTTTTCTTATTACTTAAATCTATTTCATTTATATTTTCCTACCAACTTTGAATCATAATATCTCTTACTCTAAGCACATTCTTATTCTTTTACATAAACTCTATCAAACATACTATCAATATAGTATATCTCATATCAATATAACATAACAATATAGTATAATATATAGCAGGGATCACACTATCTCTTACTTTAAACTTATTCTATTTCTTTTCTTTTAGGCATATACTCCATCAAATACACTATCAATATAGTATATATTATAGTAATATATTATATATATATTGTATGCTATGCCACCAATGTAGCACAGCACACAACACCATATAGCATAACCACATAATATGTTATAATGTAAAGTCTGATCCACTAACCCGTTATTTTATGTTATATATCATATATAGTATATCTCATTGAGATATCTATTTATCCCTTCTCATTATCTCATATATTCAATGTAAAATTCCCTTAAATATTATATTAGCTGAGATTATAATTACATTCCCCCTAAATGGTAAGATCCCTTCTCTCTTCCTCTTGGTTTTTTGCTGTTCCAGATAAATTAATTAATTTGTCTCTGCCAATCCTTCAATGTCTTATCTTTTATGCTGATTGGTAACATTTGAAACAAAAAATTAATTTTTGGGAAAACGTTCATTTTAATCGCCAAAATCCTTCCAATCCAAGACAAATTTCATTTGGACCATCTTTCCAAATCCTTTTGAATTCTACTCCACAATGTTTCATAATTATCTCTAAACAGAGTGTCTTTATGTCTTTTTTTTTTTAAAGAAATTTTTATTGGGTTAGAACATTAATATTTTTACATTACATTACATTCAATTTTCCCCTAATTTTTCGTTTCTAACCCCCTCCCTTTCCCCCCCTTTTGCTGACTTCCAACAGCTTTCCCACCCTCTGTCCCTTTTCCCTTACTTCTATTAACTTCCTCTGTCTAAAACAAATATATATTCTCCATTATATTAAGCAGTACATCTTTAACTCTTTTACTTATTATACATCCAAACTATACTTCTTTAGAAAAACAATTTATCCCATTTTCCCGTTTTGAATATTTCTATATATCATAAACCATAAAAATTTCCCACATTTAAATCAAACAATTTGATTTGTTCTCTATATATTAATCATTTCTTCTTTTTATAGTATTTCTATATAACTCATCACATAGTCAGTCGTTTTAACTCTTCTATACATTCAGTTTGGTGCATATAAGTCTTATCAAGTAAAAAAAAATATTGTTAATTACTCAATCCTCATGTTTAAACCGTTAATTATTCTCTATCAATATTCTATCAATTAACCTTTACATATCTATATATATCTCAATCAATTAATTAATCTAACTGCTTATAAATTCACATTTCTCTTCCTCCCCCGGTAAAGTCACCCCTCTCTTTTATACTTTTATTATACTTCAGTAGTTCTCAAACTGCCACAGTTTTCCTCCCACCTCCCACTTCTTCTCCAGATATTGTTTCAGCTTCTCCCAGTCTGTGTTAAACTGCCCTGAGTCCAGATCTCTCAGTTTTCTTGTCATCTTATCCATTTCAGCCATATACAGCAATTTGTAGATCCAATCTTCAATAGTTGGCACTTCTTGTACTTTCCATTTCTGCGCATACAAAAGTCTAGCTGCTGCAGTCATCAGAGTGTCTTTATGTCTTGTTAGATAGATACCCAAATATTTCACTGGGTTTGCTGCTATCTCACATTCTGATACTTCCTGGATTCTTTCTTCCTCATGCTTTGTTAAAAATTTAGGAATAATTTTTGTTTTTTACTTGTTAATTTTGAATCCTGAATATTCATCAAACTTCAAAAGCTGTTCCATCACATCCTGTATTGTCTCCTGCGGGTTCGAAATTGTCAATACCACGTAATCTGCATAGCATTTCAGTTTAAATTCTCCATCATTCACTTTTAGGCCTTTAATTTTAGGGTCTTGCCTTATTTTGGAAGCAAGAATTTCCATTGCCAATATGATTAATTGTGGTGACAACGGGCATCCTTGTCTAGTACCCTTTTCCCCAGAACTATTGAAATCTAACCCTGAATGGTGGGCTCACCCCTTGGCAGCTCTGTTTTCCATGATAAATAACACTGGAATAATGCCAAAGTCATGGACAAATGCAATCATCGTACCCATTTTCAAAAAGGGTGATCCGTCTTCACCCGATAACTATAGGCCAATCAGCCTACTGTCAGTAGTTGGTAAACTTTATGCTAAATATCTTTTAACCAAACTAGAAGGCTGAGTGTGGGACCATAACATTCTAAACCCAGAACAAATAGGGTTTCGTCGAGGAAAATCTACCTTGGATCACTGTATAGTATTGTCCCACCTAATTGCTAAATACGGTGGGAAACCTGGTAACAAGCTCTTTGCTGCCTTTCTAGATCTCAAAGCAGTGTTTGACTCAATCCCAAGAGATCTTCTGTGGGATAAGTTGGCCAGAATGAACATGGAGCCCAGACTACTCTTTTTACTTAAAAAACTTACACTAGCTGCCAGGTTAAATTCAACCTTTCAGGAAATCTAACCCCTAAAATTCCAATTTGCAAAGGGGTCAAACAGGGCTGCATTCTTGCCCCCTCATTATTTAATCTGTTTCTAAATGATCTGGCCCCTACCCTGTCCGAAATTGATGGCCATTTCCCCAAAATTGGCCACTGCCATATTCCAATTCTCCTATATGCGGATGATGCCGTCTTATTATCATGCTCTCGAATTGGACTGAAGCAACTTCTACATCAATGTTTGACCTATTGTAATAATAACAGTCTAACTTTGAACTATAAGAAAACAAAGATCATAGTCTTTGCTAAAGCCTGGAAACAGTTTGCATGGTCAATTCAAGGAAATCCTATTGAGCAAGTAAAAACTTTAAATATCTGGAGATTAACTTTTTCGATGGGCTACACACCGCAAAGGTGTTATTAATGTAGCAAGAAATAGTGCAGCCGCAATCACCCGATTTTTCTATCTGAGAGGCAATAGGTACGTTCCCATGGCTTTAAAAGCCTTTAATGCCAAATCGAGCTCCCAACTCCTTTATGGAGTGCCCATATGGATTAGTGCATTCAATCACTCAATAGAGGGGGTACAATCTTATTTCCCACGGAAAACTGGGTCTTCCTAACTGTGTCCCATACACCGCAATCTGTCTTGAAACCGGACAGATGTTGTTGGAAACTCCGGCCTGGCTTCTAACAATCAAATTCTGGCTCCGCCTTCTATTTAATTCCGACTCAAATTCCTTTACTTTTCTAATGCTCTCAGATTTCCACGAATTCAAGTGGTTGGAACTAATCCATAAACAAGTTAGGTGTATGGGTATATCTTTAGAATCACTTTACCTTGCATCTGCTCCAACAGCATTTCAGACAATTAAATGGAGGCTCTTAGACATTCAGTTTCAGCACCTGACTGAGGCAGCTAGGAAAACCTGTTCCCCAATTCACTTGGGACTGCCTCTGTCATCTGGCCAGTTAGCCACCTATTTCTGCTCCCTAACTGATCCCCATCAAAGAAGGGCACTAATGCTGGCCAGATTCAACATACTGCCTTCAGCCATTTTCGTTGGCAGATGTCAAGGGACCCCTTACGAACTCAGAAAATGCCCTTGTGGCCTGGGTGTCATTGAATCTGTTCCCCATGTTCTATTATACTGTTTATTTTATTCTAAGACCTGAGTCAAACTTTTGAACTCCCTTCTTTATTCATGGTGCAGCCTTTCTGATAATGTCAAGGTCCAGCGATTACTATTTGGTAACAACCTTTCTATAACCTCTAACGTGGCTAGTTTTCTTCAATCTGCAATCTGTATCAGGGAAACTATCAACTAATTTTAATGTACCTTTTTTCGCTCTGACATGCCAATAAAGGTTGTGTTTGTTAGTACCCTTTTCTATTTGCAATTCTTCTGTCAATACTCCATTAATTAAAATCTTCGCTTTTTGCTTTGCATAAATTCCTTTATCCAATTTTCAAACTTAGGGCCAATGCATAAATTTTGTATTATTTTTTCCAAAAAAGTCCAAGAGAGATTATCAAATGCTTTTTTAGAGTCCAGAAAGACAAATGCAAATTTATGTTCTTTCTTCTCCACTAGTTCTATTGCATCAATTACAAATCAGATGTTTTCTTTCATATAGCTCTTCGGCACGAAGCCCGTCTGATTGGGATGTATTATGTTCGTTATGCTTCTTCTGAGTCTTTCTGCTAAGATGGAGGTAAATAATTTGTAATCCATGTTCAGCGGCGAGATTGGTCTGTATGATTGCGGCAGCATTGGGTCATTTCCTTCTTTAGGAATCAGCATTATATGTGCCTCTTGCCACGATTCGGGTAAAATCCTATCTTCACTTATTTTATTCATCACTTTTTGGGCCAGCTCTTCTTCATCAGGACCAACAGGGCCAGCTCTTCTTCAAAGCATTTGTAATACATAGCTGTTAGCCCGTCTGGACAGGGTGCTTTATCTTTTTTCAAATGTTTTATCCTTTGTGAGATCTCTTGTATTGTTATATTACGATTCAGCACTTCTTTGTCTTCTAACTTAAACATTGGGAGTATCGTTTCTTTAATATAATCTTCAAGTCCTTGTTCCACAAGGGATTCTTTTTTATATAATTCAGAAAAATAGGATGTAAAAACTTTATGTATTTCTTTTTCTGCATGAGTAATTCCATCTTGCTTTCTAACTGCTGCGATCCTTCTTCTCTCAGTTTCTCTTCTTAGACGATAGGCCAGAAAATGACCTGGTTTGTTTGCATGTTCAAAGTATTTCTGCTTCATAAAGCTTAACTTCTGCATTTCTTCAATTTGCAAAAAGTTCAGTTGATTTCTTAGTTGCTTAATTTCAGTTAGTATTGTCTTCTTAAGTGATTTTTTTATACTGAAAAAATTCTTCTAGATCTTTCTTGCACTTCTTAACAATATCAACTTGTAATAATATATTATTGTTCAGCCTCCATCTTCTATTCTTACACTCTTCTTGCCACTCTATCAGCAGGGAATTGTGGTGTGCATAAATTTTCAGTTGTATCTCCACTTTGTTTAAATTCATTAAAGCGGTTTTGGACTTCCAACACATATCTATCCTCGAGTATGTTTGATGTCTATCTGAGAAGAAGGTATAATTCTTGACTTTGGGATTTAAAGTTCTCCACACACCCGTCAAATGTAATGTTTTCATATAGTATCACATTTTTGGGTAGTTTCCCTCCCCTTGTTCTTTTCAATCAGTCCATCTTTGGGTCCAACACTCCATTCATATCCCCACAAATAATAATTTCTCCTTCTTAAAAGTCTATCAATATATCAAAAAATTTACCATAGAATTTTTCTTTAGCAGTGTTTGGTGCATAGATTGTAACTAAAATATAGATTCTCCCACCTGGATGCTTGATTGTCAATAGTATATATCTTCCTTCTGGATCTTGCAGTTCCTCAATTATGCTAAGTTGTTGATTCTTTATGTAGACCGCCACTTCTCTCTTTTTCTCTTCCGCTGATGATATATAGAATTTACCTATTTTTTTATTCTCTAAAATGTGTTCATGGTTTTTCTTGATATGAGTTTCTTGAAGACATATTAAATCCACTTTTTGTTTTTTTAACAAATTGAATATTTTAGATCATTTTGAGGGGGAGTTTAGGCCATTGATATTCATTGATAGGATACTGAAATTTCCCATATTGTTAGTCTGCTGCTGCTTGATCTAGTTTCCCTTCTTCACCTTCTGTTGTATTTTTGTCTCTTTGCACCTGTTGGGCATCAAGAGTGTCTTCTGCCACTAGTTCTTCAAATAACTGCTTAGCCTGATTGATAGTTGATATCAGCCTTCTTCTTTTTGGTAACAAAACTTCAAATGGAATTTTCCAAAAAATCTGCTTTCCTTTTTGTGTAGTAGTTGTCTCAAGAAATCTAAATATTTCCTCTTTTTCAGCAGGCTTTGTGGAACATCTTGAAAAACTTGTATTTCTGATCCTGAGATTTTCAACAGATTCTCTCTTTGTTTCTTCAGAATCAAATCTCTATTTTTCTTGTGTGTAAATTTTACCAATATGTCCGTGGTCTCTTGCTTTTGGCCCCAAATATTGAGTGAACCCTATATATTTGGTCTATCCCTAAACAATCTTCCTCAATCTCAAAATGATCTTGTAATAGTCCTCTAAATTCATCTTCCAAATCTTTTCCCCCTAAATCTTCTGGGACAGATAGGAATCATAAGTTTGAAGTTCTATTTTGCACTTCCAGCATTTCAGTTTTTTGATCTGCTAGTTCTAGTTGTTGGTTTAGGGCCTCTTGTCTCAATTTAAGATCTCTATAATGCTCTTTCACTGTCTCAATTTCTTGACTTTTTCTGCACTTTTTCTTGAACTTCCCCTAGTCCTGCGGCAAATTCTTTCTTCAGAGCTGAAAAGTCTTTCTTTATCTCATCATATATATTTTGACCTTCTAGTTTGATATTCTGTTGTGTGCATTCCTCTGATTCTTTAAGCAGATCTTTTATTTGAGATGCAGTAATTTGGGAATGTACTGCTAAATTATGCTGAATCTATTAAATCTTGAGAGTCAAAATCATCATCATCACTGCCTCCTTTTTTCTTTTCTTTTTTTCTGGTTGTCATTTTTTGCAGTCTATTTAATCTTCATTCCAAAAAAATCTCATACAAGCTTGTCATATATTCCACATCAAATGCTTACAATAAGACTTATAATCCTATCTTGACTGGTCTAAAGAGATTTGACACAACTAATAATAAGGCTACTAAATATTAGATATTAATTGAGAAGGAACAGGGAAAGTGTTATAACATGGGGGGTGCTTGATGGTTAAGGCAGAATAATAATTATTTTATTATTGCTATAAATAATAACTATTAATAGCAAATAATAATTAAAGCAGTTTAAAAAGAAGGTAAAGTGTAGTATACAACAGAAGAGAAAACCATTTAGTAACTTATATTAATTTATTAATATTAGTAATCCAAATGTCTTATATATATTCATATATAAGATTGTTATGCCATTAGTAAGTTAAGCACTCCAAAACTGTAAAAATTGAAAAAAATATTTTGTCCACTAGATGACGATGTATTCCACTTATTCCATTTTCTATTCTTATGCCAGCAAAATGAGGAAGAAGCTTTAGATTATTCATCAGTAAAAAAAAAACCAAAGATAAAAATCAAAAAAGGATAGAGGAAGATAGAAGAAGGTTAAAAGGAGTGCTTGGTTTCGCTCACACACGGCCAAAAAAAGAAGCGAAAAACTGTTTTCCACAAAAAACACAGCCATATCCAGTTTTTCCCCCTGTAGCAGTTCAGTATAAGCAATTATTCCAAGATGGAGAATTCACTCCAATATGACGAAGTTACATTAAGCAAATCCCACAGACTTTAAAAAACCTTTACTTTAAATGCAAAGTCTCATAACATCTGATTGCTTCCATACCCCATTCTTGTCTCCCCTCTCCTGGGTGATTGATTATCTGTCTCAGCCTCCCTCTCTTCAAGGTGCTGGGAGGTGGTGAGGGGGGTGGGGTGGGGGAAGAAGAGCTGAGGAAATTTATGGCTCTGTAGTGCAAGTTATTCTCCTACCTTGATCTCCTAATGCATTGAGTAGTTCTTGTCAAATAATCTTCACAGTGGGAAAGGGAGATAGGGGAGGGAATAGCAGACTGGGAAAGAAGTAAAGCATGTGGGAGCCGAGCTTATGGTTATTCCAAGCTTCTGACTTACTCAGTTCATGCTGTTCAAAGTCAAATGAGATTCTTCCTGCCTTCTCCAATCTTCATCCGACAGCTTTAGATTGTTCAGGGAGCTGATAACTCCCCTTGGCTGTATATGGATTGTGGATTTACCATGAATTTTGTATAATTAATTGCTGTATGAATTTTGTACATATTTATTGACTATTTATTGTACATGAAATTGATTGATTGCACCTTGCACCTTTGCACCTGATAAATTACGCACATTTTATAATTAGTGTTGATTGATTGTGATTGTGCCTACTGGTTGGATTACTTGTTAGTTTTGGCTTGCTGGTTGCATCCCCGTTGTTTTGTTTAGCTTAGCTATTGGGAAGAATGGCAGATTTAGCTGAATGTTTCGCATTTAGCACAGAAGAGAGAGATGTTATTTTGGCGGCAAACAAATCCCTTATAGGTACAGGCACTCCTATTCCTCTTGAGGACTGGATGACCCTTGAGAACTTAGAGATGAGGAAATGCTGTATGACACTGAACACTTCCTCCTTAACAGACTATTCCCTGAGCAAATTCATCCCTCGTGGACTTAGGGTAAATAAACCACCAGGGATGTTTAGGGATGATGAGGACTTTAAAGCAAGATGGGCAGCTATTTTAAATAAATGCTCATTCGATCTAATGCTACTACTAATTAAAACCTCAAATGCCGAAGTGGAGAAGTTGGCCGTGGAAATAGACAAGATAGAGGAACAACTTAAAGGGAAATTGACCCTGGTGGAGTTTGAGGCAAGAAAGGCAGAATTGGAACAGAATATCAAGGAGAGTGAAAACAAATTAAAAGCACTTAAGATCAGGAAATTTGATAGGGACAGAAGGGATTACACCTCAGGAAGAATATACCAGTGGAAGGATGACAATATCAAACCTCGGAAGAGAGTCTCTTGGGCTAAAAACTTATATGCATCCCCAGCTTCCGAGTTGGACACCTCTGAACCCTCCAAACCAGATACCAGTGGGGACGAGGGGACTAGTGGAAGATCATTGAGGAGCCGCAACATTGCTCTGCCTCAGAGGAGTCATTTTTTAGGCAGGGCCAATGGGAGATCCAGATGCCCATACAAACACAGGAGCTAGTATTTAATCTGTTGGCCAGGCAGTTAAACTACCATCAGTGTTAAATAGGGGGTTGGGCTTTGTGCCGATGCCAAAATATGATCCCTTTAACACTAAATTGGATGTGTACAAGCTCATTAGGCTGATTAAGCTTAAAAAAATTTTCGGTAACGATTCTTCCACCCTGGTACAACGTGGTTTAAAGATAAAATCTTTTTTCTGTCCCCTAGTAGCGGACCCCATGATCGATGCCTTTGAGAGGGTGGTCTCACATGATATTGCTAGTCTTGAAAAGAGAAAGCATTAGACTAGGTTTAATCTGAATAGACAGGAGTGGGTGGCCCTAACCTCCCTTAAAAATGATCCATCGATTATTATAAAAGCAGCTGACAAGGGAGGAGGGATAGTTGTCCAGGATGTAGATCAATATGTGAAGGAAGCAGAGCGACAACTAGCAGTGATTACGGAATATAAACCAATAGCATATAATCCTATAAATCAGATAAGAAGGGTTATAAAAATTGTCTTGGATGAAGGGTTAGCGTCAAATGAAATAGATAAAAAAACACATGACACTATGATCGATAAACATCCAAGGACTCCTGTCTTCTATACCCTGCCCAAAATACATAAGACTGTCAATTCGCCCCCAGGTCGCCCTATCGTTTCGGGTTCGAATTCTATTTTGGAACCCCTGTCCGTATTTTTGGACTCTTTCTTGCAGCCGTTGGTCCTTTGTACAAATAGTTATCTTAAGGACACGATGACATTGATTACTTTACTTGAATCTTTGTCTATTCCGGACTCATCCTATTTAATGTCGTTCAATGTTAAATCCTTATATACCTCTATTCCCCACGAGGGAGCGAGGGCTGTCATAGAAAAAAGGTTATCAACCAGGCAGTCTCAGATTCCATCTACCTCGTTCCTTCTTAACATTTTGAACATAGTCCTGGAGCGCAATTACTTTAAATTTGCTGATTGCTATTACTACCAGATAAAAAGTATCGCTAACCTCTATATGTCGGACATAGAGGATGAATGGATTTTCAATAATGACCATAATCCGTTCAAAGATGAGCTAGTGTTGTATCGCCGGTATATTGATGACGTCATTGTCATCCTACGGTCAACAACAGCAGCGGGGGAATTCGGTATGTGGATGAATAGTCTTAATCCTAATATTTCCTTTACATGGCAAGGGAGTGATACCTGTATTAGCTTTCTAGACGTGACTATTTACAAACGCAGTTCCACTACCCTGGGGGTGCATCCGTTTAGGAAGGAAACTGATTGTAATTCCTATCTCGATTTCACATGATTTCATCCTGGACATCTTAAAAGAAATATCCCTTTGGGCCAGTTTCTTAGGTTGAAAAGGAATTCGATGGACACCAGAGATTTCCATTGAAGTAGCATGGAAATGAGTTCCGCATTTGTCAGTAGAGGTTATCCCAAGCCCACGATAGCGAAGGTGCGTGTTCAGGCTATTGGGACACCACGAAAAGAACTTTTGAGTCCCAGAGATCGCCCTAGTAATAACTCTATTTGTTGGGCATTAGATTACACCACATTAGCGGCCCCGATTCGCAACATTATCAGAAAACATTGGCATTTACTTAATGACATCCCGGGGTGTCAGGAATTGCCAGCAATTGGGTTCTGTCGCACCCGCTCTCTGAAGGACATACTTGTACATTCAGAATTTAAAGGGACAGTAGAACCACGGTCTATGCCCACAGGTCATTTTTCCTGTGGGGAGTGTAATGTTTGCAGTCTGATGGACACTTTGGAGAATTTGGGGATTAGACAGGCAAAACATCAGCCATTTTCGAATTGTAAGACTGCTAACGTGGTTTACATTTTACGATGTTCTTGCAATATATATTACGTAGGTAGTACCACACGACAGTTAAGGACCAGGATCCAAGAACATCTATCCTGTCTGAGGTGCAGAGTACAGGATGCCCCGTTGGTCTCACATTTTGTTGCAGAACACGGAGGGATTACAGAATTTAGAGCATCAGTACTTGAAGTTGTTCAGGACCATCTCTCACTTGACATTCCAGAAAATTACTGCAATTAGAAGCTAAGTGGATCTTCCACCTAAACACCTTGTCTCCCTGGGGTCTCAACAATGAATTAGACCTCTCCTGTTACATTGGCTGTTAAAGTTCGTTGGAGGAAAGTTTCTTTCAACGAGGGTTCCAATTTGGAATTGTTCACTGGGGCGAGCGGAGCCTTTAATTATCTCCATTTTAAGGCTCAGCGTTTTATATTTAAGTAAATGGGGTGGAGTTAGCCTTAGTCTGTATCCTTGGCAGTGCAGAGAGTACATGGAGAGAAAGAACGCAGGTAACCAGTGTGTATCTATTATATGCAGTGTGTGATGGTTTTTGATTTGTGTTAAAAGATCTGTATTTAGGCTTTTGTACATTCATTTTCTTAGCTCACCAGAGATTAGCCCAAGAAGAAGACGTGCGAAATGGGAATTGGAAAACTTGCCCCGCATCTACCCATCAGCTTTATGGCCCCCTGACGTTTATACCCCACATGGGACTGGTGATTGCTTACCTTGTGCCATCTAGGTTAACACAGCAGCCTTTGCCTGTACTCCTTCGACAACTGCACCCTGTTTAATTACTGCTCATGTGAGTGTTGAAATGTAAAAAATTTTCGCTGTATATGGATTGCAGATTTACCATGAATTTTGTATAATTAATTGCTGTATGAATTTTGTACATATTTATTGACTATTTATTGTACATGAAATTGATTGATTGCACCTTGCACCTTTGCACCTGATAAATTACGCACATTTTATAATTAGTGTTGATTGATTGTGATTGTGCCTACCAGTTGGATTACTTGTTAGTTTTGGCTTGCCGGTTGCATCCCCCTTGTTTTGTCAAACTTGGGTGATGGCTGGAGGACAGCCTGCTGAACACTCCTTGTGAATATGGGCTCTCTAAGTCCCAAGGGGTCCCCCAGGAACAGCGAACACCGAACATGTTCATTAACGGGACATGTTTGTTACTGTTTGTCTGTTCATGTTTGTTGACGGCAACGAACAATGAACAGTGTGTTTGGATTTTCCCCCCGTCTGTGCCCATGTCTATTCCTGAACTCTTGCAAGCTGTTGTCAGTCAAAACAGTCAATAGTGACATTGATACACCAAGTTTTAACTTAGTATAAGGAAGCCTTATAAAGTCTTTGAAGACATCTGTGTATTTTGAAGGGTGTTAGCAAAATGGGATGATACTGTTATTGAGCTTCATGGCAGAATGAGGTTTTCACAGGGCCTAGTCAGGCATTGCAGTCATTATACCACACTGGCTTAACTCAAGATGTATCCACTAAGCTTTGAGGAAAGAGACCCACAAAAACTATACAGAAGCACACCATGGGCCTGGCTGAGTTTAAAAACAATTGGAGTGATGGTGGTAGGTTGTGGCTGTAGCAAGGGAGGCAGCTTCCCCTTCCCAGGCTGGAACCCAGGGCAGGATCTAGGGTTGCTGGCGCCCGGGGCAACCCTAGTCCGACCATGTGCATGCACAGCACGCGCGTGCTCCCAGCACAGTGTGATGACGTCATTTTGGTGACATCATCATGCAGGGTGGCGGAAGCAGTGTGCAGAGCTGGGAAGCCACCCATACCATTCGCCTCCCCACAGGAGAATGGTGCAGGCAGTCTCGCAGCCCCTCATGCTGCCTTTCACCTGTCCCACAGGACAGGGGGCAGCCAGCTTGCCACGCACCCCTGTCCTTCAGGGCAGGCAAAAGGCAGTGCGGGGGGCTGTGAGCCCGCCCACTCCATGCACCTGCCCTGCAGGACGGGGGCGGCCAGCTGCCCCCTCCCCTGTGGGGCAGGTGAATGGCATGGGCAGCTGTGCTGCCCTTTGCCTGCCCTGCAGGACAGGGGGTGCATGGCAAGCTGGCCACCCCCTGACCCATGGGGCAGGCGAAAGGCAGTGCAGGTGGCTGCGAGGCTGCCCGCGCTGCTGCCCACACACTCCGGCAGCTGTCAGCTGCTCCCAGCGCCCCCTCCCTGGCAGCGCCCGGGGCAGACTACCCCCCTGCCCCCCCTCGATCTGGCCCTGCTGGAACTTGATAAAAAGGCAGGTACAGCTGGAAGAAAGAAGGAAGGACCACAAGGAAAGGAGGCTGCCCAGGAAAGACTTTGCAGGCAGCTAGGCTCAAGGGAGAATCAGAAGCAGTTCTGAAGGAAGGGAAAGATTGGAGATGCAAAGAGCCAGGCCGCAGAGAGCAATGCCTGGCAGAGCCAGTCATTAGGTGAGGTGGACCCATCAGGTAGATTCCAAACCTAGGGAAGGGACTGCAGACTCAATTTAAAGGGACAGTACTTTTTATAACAGCAGAATTTGAGTCCAGTGGCACCTTAGAGACCAAGAAGACTTTCAGTGTATAAGCTTTCAACAGTCAGAGCTCCCTTCAGACCTTGGTATCTGAAAAAGGAAGCTTTGACTCTTGAAAGCTGATGCCCTGTGTAAGCCACTCCTCTCAGCCCCAGCTCCCCTGTTGTATTGTAACACTAACTTTATTCGCCAATCTGAATGGGCATTAATATGTCTAGAAAAGCAGTATATAAGCATTCTGTTATTGTTATTCTATAAAATCTTGTTGGTCTCTAAGTTGCTACTGTACTCAAATCCTGCTGTTCTACTGCATACCAACATAGCTACCTACCTGAAGTAGTTTTTAGCTGTGTATAAATGAGTAAATGAAAGGCTTACAGTAGCTGATGATGAGAGTGGGCAAAGGTGGGTACATTGTGTGATAGGTGCCCCTGCCCTCTGAAACACTGTTGAACCTGCCTACACAAAAATTTAGATACCCTGAGAAGGGAGTCCACCCTGAATCCTAATACTGGCATCATACGTTTAGTAAAGTATCACCAAAAGGTAAAAATAAGGACAAAACTGGAAGAAGTTATGCACTAAGCCAAGCCAAAAGGCTCTAGATTGTCTTTATCAAAATTGGAAAGCAGACAACATGTCTGCTAATAGACTCCCAGTTACCACAGAGCTATGCCAGTCTTAAGAACCCATAAATTAGAACTAGCACATGAAAAAAAAACTTTAGCTATTTTGGCCTGTTTTCTCTGAAAATAACTGAAGATGTCCACTCAGAAAAGCCAAGTTTTATTTAGATGTATGCTGAAGATTGTAGCATTTACTCAAACATATCAGAGTTTAAATCCAAGCTGGTATGATTTAAGTTAGTTGTCAGTTCTGGTAATTAAAGTATCTGAAATTAATGAAAATTAACAGTATTTAAAAAAATATATAAATTAAGCTCAGGTTAAGTTCTTTAGCTGTCCATTTTTCAATGAACTGCAATATGTCTCTCTGACCTACTCATGTATAACACTTTTGCAGTAGTGGTCTCAGCCAATCAGCTTGATTGTTGAGGACAAGAGCAGGAAGCCCCAGTGACATCTTCAAAGTGGAGGAAACAATATTATATGATGCCTCAATTTCTAAGTAGTAGTTGGTCAGCCAAGCAACATCATGTCTCTACTACTGCACAGTTAGTACGTAGTATTCAATAATTCAGATAATATATATTGTGTGCTATAAACTAGACTTTTTTTAGCTCAAGGCTTATTAGAAATTGTACAGTTTTCCCAACCCACCATAAATTCTACATTAAGCAGTCACTAAATGTCAGTTGTCCATAATAATTTGCTGCTCCTGGCAATATTCCATTCAGCAGAAACAGTTTTTGTTCTGGTTACAACTAGAAGAATTGTTTTCTATATGACCTTTCTCTAAAAGGGTTTTCTTAAATGACCCAGCATGTCAGCACCCTTGAAGCATTTGTGAACAATAGGGAAATTAGAATTTTCTAAGTGATGGATGTTTAACAATTAAGGACCTTACAGAGCAGGTGGGGTAACTGCAAAGAAAAGTATAGCTACTCAAGAGGATAAATGGCTATGAGAGATTTATTAATAAAACATGAATTGGCCTGTGGTAAGGTGAGAGAGTGAGAAGGAGGAAAGGAAAATAAAAAGTGGCTCAATTAACAAAAGGAATAGATATTAGAAACCAAAACACACACTACGTGTTTGTTTGTGGATGGCTGTTAGGCAGAAAAATCTGAATCAGAGTAATATGCAGTGGTTTCTCTCTATGGTCCTAACTCTAAACCTTCCCATGAGGCCAAGGAGGAATAAATTTTCCTTTCATTTGTCATGTAGCACTTTAGCTTGTGTAAAGAAGCATGTTGTCAGTACTGCACTCCTGGAATAGGGGTCTGGGATACTCCACCATTGCATGGTCCCTGGTAGATGAGCGAGCTCTGGCACAATTGGAGTTGATCAGAAGACTTACTTAGGACCAGTGCAGCTCAGACCAAGGAAGGGCAGTTGTGGCTGAGCAACTTAAGCTGTTTCTCATTTTGGTCTTTGCCAAGTTAGGAATCAGATCCACCTGAAGGGGAGGGGCACATTCCTTAAAAGAGCTGGTTGGAGAGCAGTGGAAGCTGGTCAGAAAGCTGACTGCCTGGGAGTGGGAATCGGCTAACTCAGATGGATCCAGGGAATGTCTGGAAAGTTTAGAAGATTGCCCAAAAGAAATTGGAGACCATGATCTCTCTTGTACAAAGGACCTTAAGGAGCAACAATGCCAGGCCAAGGAGGAGAAAAAGGGGGTAGACTAGAGTGCTGAAGCTATCCACAAGGAATGAGCTGGATTGCCACCAGCACTTGGAAAGAGTCTGAGATGTGCAAAATAAAATTTGTTTAAAAGCTTGCTGGAGTCACTGTGTCTTTGAGACTAGCATGAAACCCTCCCTCTTTAACATATCTGTGCCCATAGAATGGCTTGCACATTCCTTAGTTATTGCTAACATTCATCCTCTCAATTAGTTGAAAGATATGCATTTTCTACTTGATGATACATGTAGTTCTGCACAAAGGGAGCTTTAACTCTTGAAAGCTCATACCTTGGAAATCTAGTTGGTCTTTAAGGTGCTATTAGACCTGGATCTTGTTCTTCAACTGCAGACCAATGTCTATCTACCTGATGCTACCAGGGAAAAAACCCCATCCCTCTGTATTAGGCCATCTAGCAGATACAATGTCAGTGTTTGAGGCTAAGTAACATTTCATTAATTTGTTAATATTTACATAATCATCATTCAAGTTTATGCTTCAACTATAAATGCTGAGAAGGAAGAAATAGAAAACTTTTATGCAAGTGTCCAAGAAGGAATGGATCATGATGTCAGGTGGTGCTTAGCATCACCTATCATACCCAACAAGACCCTGTATAATGTAGACTTCTGGTCTGGAGAAAATGGAGATCTGACGTTGTTCAGTCCAGCTGGGCAACTGGGGGCTCTGTTCTAGGTGGGTCAGGCACACAGATACCTGCCACCACTCTTCTTCAGGTAGAAGAAGAGTCGGAACACTACAAGCCCTGGAGAGTGGGTGACCTCGATGCGGGGGGCGTTCTGAATAAAGGACTCTCACCATGTCTTAAGGTCCGCTCTGAGACGAGGGAGCTTCAATCTCTGCAGAGCCCTTTTTGAGCCAGGATCTGGCATAAGATCTTCATAATCCAGGCTTCTTTAAAAGAATTTGAACTACTTTGAAAGTAAGAAGCAGTGTTGAAACCTGCAAAGAGCAAAGTAAGGTAAAGATGAATATCTGACTTTTCTAAACTAAATTAACAAGAAAGAACATTAAAAAGTGGAAGTAACTTACTGATATCACTGTAACCTGCTTGCTTGAAGAATTGTATGGAGAAAGAGTGGAGATTTTGCATGGAAATTGGAGATTTTGAAGAAGAAAACAAGATTGTGTATGCATGTCTGTGGTTTTTGAGTGTTGATAAGAATTGAGCTGGGAGGGGCACTGTGGAGAGAGCAAGTAGAAGATATCGTGAGACTGAGAAAACCATAGAGAAACGTGAATTGGGGCCTAGAGAAGCTTTGGAGGCCGGATGTAAACAGGAAGTGAACAGCAGCCATTTTAGGAGTGGAAAAGAAGAACCATAGTGAACTACCATAGAGTTTTCACATCGGACATTTTGGGAAGGTATTTTTGAACGTCAGTAAAATAAAAGGAAATAAACTAAAATTAAAAAATGGCAGCAATTTAACTGGCAAGTTAATAACTGACTGAATTTATATAAAAATAAAAGGATTGGTGTTGCTGATTGAAAAATTATATTAACAATGGAGCTCAGAAGCAGGGCAGCGACTTGGAGTGGATCCAAGCCTAGTCCAAGGATGGCAAAGAAATTAGAAAAAGACAAACAGGAGTGGCAGGCAGCTATGGAAGTTTTGGAAAAAAGAATGTTAGAAGGCATGCAAAAAATTGAGGAAACTCAAACTGAAAAAAATAATTAAAAGCATGAAAGAACTGATGCAAGCAGAGATGACTGAAATAAGAAAAGAGCTGGGTGAAATGAAAAAAGAACTACAGGTAACAATGCAGAAAATACAAGAAGTGGAACAAAAGACCATGAATTTGGGTGGTGAGAATCAGAAGTTTCAAGAGCATATGATATTGATGGAATGCAAAGCAACAGAAACCCACCTGAGATTGAGAGGCATGCCAAAATCCTTAAAGGAAAATGTACAAGAACAAACTCTGAGAGAGCCTTGGCAAAGCTTTTAAGAAAACAGCCAGAAGAAATAGAAGATAAATCTGACCTTATTTACAGAGTGAACTCTGCCTATGCTCAACAAAAAAATTTGCCAAGAGACATAATTATACAATTGTCAACCAAGAAACTTAGAGAAGAGATTCTGAGGGAACATTATAAAGACCCACTGGAAACTGAAGGGAAGAAAATTAGAATTATGAAAGAACTTCCCAGGAAAGTACTTCAAGATAGAAAGAAATACAGAGAATTGACAGAGAAGTTGAGATCAAAGAGCATCAGGTACAGATGGGAACTTCCAGAAGGTTTGAGCTTCAACTTCCAGGCTATGAAAGTTAACATCAAGACAAAGGAGCAAATGATTAGGTTTTTGTTTGACAACCAAAAAGACTTTGGGGAATTTGGTAAAGAGTAAACTACTATGGAATACAAATTAATTTCTTGGAATGGGAACGGTCTTAATTCACCCCAGAAGCGTAAATCAGTTTTCCATTGGCTAAGAAAACAAAAATGTAATATAATTTGTTTGCAAGAAACTCATATTAAAAAACAGGACTTTAGGTTTTTAAAAAATGGTTTTTTAGGAGAAGAATTTTTTTCATCAGCAAAACAAAAGTAGAGAGGAATTGTGATTTATGTAAAGAAAGAACTGGAACCTAAAATGGCTTTTAGAGATAAAGAAGGAAGATTTTTAGTGGTTGAAATTATGTTGAATTTTAAAAAGACTTTGGTTTTGGGCATTTATGCACCCAATGGTGCCAAAGATGCTTATTTTAAGAAATTAAATCAGAATTTAGACAAAGAGACTTATGACCAGATAATGTTGTTGGGAGACTTCAATGGGACTGTAAATTTGCAACTAGATAAAGAGTCAAAAAGGATTCAAAGTAAAGAAGGGAAATTACCAAGATCTTTTTTTGATTTAGTAAAATAAGAAAATTTAGAAGATGTTTGGAGGAAATGGAACCCTAAATAAAAGATTTTACTTTCTACTCAGCAAGACATCAATCCTTCTCAAGGATAGATATGATCTGGACCACAAAAGACATTATTAACCAAAAAAATTGAAATTATGCCCAGAGTGAGTTCTGACCATAATCCGTTAATGTGGAAGGGTTCAATGGGTTATAAGAAACCTAGATGGAGATTAAATGAAGATTTATTTCAGAAGCAAATTAATGTGGACTATATTCAGAAGGAAACTAAATTCTTTTTTCAATTTAATATTGGCAAAGAAGTATCTATACAAACAGTGCAGGATGCTTACAAAGCGGTGATCAGGGGTAACCTGATTACGTTAAATAGTAAAGAAAAGAAAAACAGAGAAATTTCATGAAATCCAGGAGAAAATAGCCAAGAAGGAACAAGAATTAAGGAAGAGACCAGGAAAAAAGAAAATTATACAGGAAATTAAAATTTTGCAGGAACAACTGAGTGGCTTTGTAAACAAGGAACTAGAATGGAATTTTAAAAAATTGCAGCAAAAATCTTTTGAAGGGGCCAATAAGCCAGGGAAATGTTTAGCCTGGCAACTGAAGAAAAGAAGAGAGAAAAAAGTAATTGGAAGAATTTTGGAGAAAGGGAAAGAAGTGATTGACCATCAAGGAATAAAAAGAGCTTTCTACAAGTATTATGCTAAACTAGTTCAGAAAAAGCTGATTGACAAAGAAGATACTATGGTTGTTGTGGGTTTTCTGGGCTGTATTGCCGTGGTCTTGGCATTGTAGTTCCTGACGTTTCGCCAGCAGCTGTGGCTGGCATCTTCAGAGGTGTAGCACCAAAAGACAGAGATCTCTCAGTGTCACAGTGTGGAAAAGATGTTGGCAGGTCATTTGTATCTACTCAGGAGGGGTGGGGTTGAGCTGAGTCATCCTGTAAGAGTTTCCCAGGGTGTGGAATGCTAATGGTGGGAGGCTTCACAGTATCCTGAGGAGGTTCTTTTGCATCTGGATTGGTGCTTGATGTGCTAATCTTCTCTGCAGGGCTATTGTCGAGTATAGAGTGTTTTGTTAGCCTGGTGTTTTTCAGAACTGGAAACCATGCTCTGTTCATTCTTAAGGTTTCTTCTTTCCTGTTGAAGTTTTGCTTATGCTTGCGAATTTCAATGGCTTCCCTGTGCAGTCTGACAAAGTAGTTGGAAGTGTTGTCCAGTATTTTGGTGTCCTGGAATAAGATACTGTGCCCTGTTTGAGTTAGGCTATGTTCAGCCACTGCTGATTTTTCAGGTTGTCCAAGTCTGCAGTGTCTTTCATGTTCTTTTATTCTTGTCTGGATGCTACGCTTTGTGGTCCCGATGTAAACTTGTCCACAGCTGCAGAATATACGGTATACTCCTGCAGAGGTGAGGGGGTCTCTACTGTCTCTACATCGGGACCACAAAGCGTAGCATCCAGACAAGAATAAAAGAACATGAAAGACACTGCAGACTTGGACAGGGGCTGTAAATTTGACAGACTCTGGCCGGGTTGAGCCCATAGGCTGAAGCTGGCATGGGGTGAGTGAAGCCCATAGGCTGAACCTGGTGTGGGGTCTATCAAACTGACAGCCCCCATTCTCCTGCCACCCAGGGTGGAAGGAGAATGGGGGCTGACAGCTTCACTCACACCACACCACCCATGGGCTGAACCCGGTGTGGGATCTGTCAAACTGACAGCCCCCATTCTCCTGCCACCCAGGGTGGAAGGAGAATGGGGGCTGACAGCTTCACTCACACCACACCACCCATGGGCTGAACCCGGTGTGGGATCTGTCAAACTTACAGCCCCCCTTCTCCTGCCACCCAGGGCAGAAGAACAGGGGCTGTCAGCTTCACTCTCACCTTGCCAGCTTCAGCCCATGGGCTCAACCCTGCATGGGGTGTATGAAACTGACAGCTCCCTTCTCCCCTGCTCGCCAGTGGCAGGAGAACAGGGCTGTCAGTTTCACACACCCCTCAGTGTCGCCAGCCTGTCTGGCTTCTCAAACTGTTCACGACTCTCATGAACTGGGCAGAAAAGTTGTGGAGTTCGTGGAAAACGCGGCCCCATGAACCATGTTTTCATGAACCATGAATCGGCCTGGTTTGTGGAGTTTTTTTGCTTTGTATTGCAATTCATGCCCACCTCTACTCCTTAATCAGACTCAAGATCATTCCTAAGGTATACCAGAGCCTACGTGATTGTCATGAATTACCAGTTTGTCCCTGAATGTGCCATCCTAATGTCAGGATGGAGTGCATATCATTGTGTTTTAGGGCAGATCCCTGAAATGTATACTTAACATTAAGAAACATATAATGGATTTTAAGTTTCCCTCTCTTTTTCTTTAAGAGAAAAGAACACGGATTTTTTTTACATCAAAGATTCCTATATCTCTTATGAAATGCTTCATAAATAGCTAGCAAGTATATTGTTATGATATCATCAGTAAAATGAAGGTGAATTTGAAAATAACATCACAATAAGATAGGATTTTAAATATACTCGGCACCTTCTCTACCACTTTCACAGTCCTCTCTGTTGCTGACTTTGTCTTTTGCAGTGGGTCACAGGAAGGTGACTCCCCCACCCCACTGTTCACAGTGTATTCTCAGATGCATAGGCTTTTGCTGCCATGACTGCCCACAGACAGTTCTGATGCCAGCACTATTAGCATATGTGCCAGCTGTAACACTTTCTTCTGCTGATTGCTCTTCCCCTGCAATATGTGAACCTAAGGTGCATTTTTTTCTAACTATATCACATGTGCTTTTACAGAAAGCCTGACTGCAGAAGGAAAACTATATTCTGATAGCTCTGATAGCAACCTCAATTCAGTCTTCCTAGTAGCTGGCTCCATCAGTTATGTGACACCTTTTCACAAAAGTTTTGAGCATTTTATTCTCCTGATGAGACAAAGATTAGGTTAAACTGTAAAACCTGATTCATTAAGGACATCATGAACAGTTCATTATTTTTCCTGTTCTTGATGACAGTAAGCAATATGTCTAATAGATACTTCAGCTGAATCATACCATTCTTACGTTGTGGGAATTTAACTCACAGACAGCAAGTGCAGACTAGCTGTACAATGAATCTATTAAACATAATTAAAGAACCCCCCTTATCCCAGTATACATTTGAAACATTTCAAAGCCTATTAGTCTTTGAATTTATTTGACATCTCTCATTCCGTGTAAATATTGCCCTTTGGACTATTTAAATTTCTTCTGTGAACAGCAGAGTACTTCTATTTTGTATTGTCGAAGGCTTTCACGGCCGGAGAATGATGGTTGTTGTGGGTTTTCCGGGCTGTATTGCCGTGGTCTTGGCATTGTAGTTCCTGACGTTTCGCCAGCAGCTGTGGCTGGCATCTTCAGAGGTGTAGCACCAAAAGACAGAGATCTCTCAGTGTCACAGTGACACTGTGACACTGAGAGATCTCTGTCTTTTGGTGCTACACCTCTGAAGATGCCAGCCACAGCTGCTGGCGAAACGTCAGGAACTACAATGCCAAGACCACGGCAATACAGCCTGGAAAACCCACAACAACCATACTTCTATTTTGTTCATTGATAAGGTAATACACATTCTATTCTAATGTAGAGGTACTGTAATTTTCAGGATGCACTTTTAAACTTTCCGTACCTTATGGGATCCACTTACAAGTAAATATTCGTTGTTTTCCCCTCCCCAACAAACCTTCCAAAAATCTCACATTGGTTAACACTGAGCATGTTTATATTTTATTTTTCACATGCAGTTAGTAACATATCACTGCTTGAGTTCAGGGAGATAAGGAGGGATAGAAATGTTTTAAATAGATAAATTTAAATAAATCCTGAGGAGGAAAAAGCTAAAAGTAGCTTTTAGCACTTTTTAGATCTGTTGCTTTTAGTGCTTTCCTTCTAGCTCATCTCTGATGGTGAAACTGAGTTGAGGTATAAGTAAAGTAGTGGAAGGAACAGAGATAAGTTGGCAAGGCACAGGGTGTATCTCCTCTTTACTGTGCCCTCCAATTTGGTTAAAAAAATACATACAACTGTTTAAGACACAAAAGGGTGGACGTCTATAAAATGCAAATGCAGTCAATTCCCCCTCCCCAACCACATCTAGTTTCTCCCTCAGGTGTACAGTTTTTCAGTTGATTGAACTGTGCTAGTGTATGTCTGTGCACATGATTCATGGTATATACTGTATCAGCCTTGTAGTCAAACCTAAAAGGGGCAAGTAAGGAGGGTGTGAACTGTGAATGCACCTTAGAACATATTGCTTGTGAATAAATTATTTTGCATTCAGTGAACTGCTTCTAGTACAGTACCAGTTACAAAGCACTCTTTTCTTTTGTTTCTTCAATAGATTAACTTGCTTGAAAGTCTAAAGGCTGATTACAAATTAACCTACCACAATGAGTGTCTTGTTTAAATTTAGTCATACAGCTGATCTCAAGTTTGTAGTATGTGTTTGTATGACACAGAAGCTCACTGTGTGAATTTGGGCCAGTCACACACTGTCAGACTATCTTTCCTCAAAGGGTTGTTGTGAGGATAAAATTGAGGAAAGAAGAATGATGCAAGCTGCGTTGGGTTCCCATTGGGAAGAAAGGCCTGGTATAAGTGGATTAAATAAGTAAATAAATAAAATAATGGTTGGATTCAATTATTGTATTATTTTGTAGCACTGCTGGTTTGTTGCACACTAGAAACTGCCAGAAACATTTTAAAAATCCACCATGCACCTAGGATTTTGCTGAATACAGATGAACCAAGAAGACATGGTGTCATTTTACACTGGTAAGAATACATCTCAAAGTCCATGCTATATTCCACTAACTGCGCTGCAATGTATCAATGACCAGCATTTTTCTTTCCCTGAAAAAATATTTTCCCACTGGTGTGTTTTAATTTACTGCTGTAGTGTAGTACCATCATGGATCATGTGAAATAGTTTAAGTTTCATCTAAGACAAATTCAGCTTAAGAAATGATGCTGGCTTTTCCTGAGAAGTCCTCGTTTGCTGAAAAGGAAAGAAAGGGACCTGGTTTAGACACCAGATACTTTCCCCCCCCCTTTCTACTAATTTATCAGAAAATGGAGCTTCACTGGAGGCATGAAGTACCTGCTCCTGTTCAAAGTGATACCACGAGTTTCTGGGGATTTTGGACCATGGGTTTATACCCTTATTCTGGGTGTGTAGAAAGGAAGGGCACCCTTGTGAGATCTGATCAAAATGGAAAGAATATTTGTGCTTCTTCTGAAAATTCACATTGCCCCCACAGTCAGAAGGAAGAGACAGACACAGTATTTGGAACTAAGGACCACTTTATTAAACAGAACATCAACAATAAACTGCAGCAAGGCCATCTTGTGGTACAGGTCAAGCCATGGGGTCCAACCAGGACCTCCGCCTTGACCTGCCTGGGTGAGCCCCACTGCCCCGGGCTTGAGCTATTCCAAGAATGGCCTACACCCGGCCAGCCAGGCAAAGGGTTCCCCGCCATCAAGTTCCTAAAGCCTTAGCCATACAGCATGAGGGAAGGACTTGCACCCGGGGTTCCCTGGAGGCGGTCTAGACAGGTGGTGGCAGCCATGAAGCATACCCTCCTTCCTGACAGACCCCTTTCCCCACCTATGGGGAATTGCCAAAGGGGTGCTCACCGGCCCACTCCCTACTCCCCCACTTTCTCCTGCCAATGTGGATGGCCGAGCCTCTGCTTAGGCCCCCGTGCCCCACAGGTGGCCTAGTGCCAACCTGAGGCCTTGCCGCAGGTCGTCTAAAAAGATGTCATTACCTGCCACAGACAGGTGAACCCCGTCATTCCTGTAAAGGTTGGCAGAAGCGGCCTTAATCCTAAGATGAGGAAGAAAAATTCCCAACCCCCCGGCTAAAGCCTTCTGAATGGCCCCATTGGCCCGGCGCAAGGCCCACGCCATGCCCCTAGGTTCAAGCGTTTCTCTCCACACCCGTCGAGGGAGAATTGCAGACCAAAATATAAAGGTTTCTGGCCATCGTGCTTTGATTACCCTGAAGTCGGCAATCACTTGCAGTGAAAGGGCCCTGCCTTTCATTAGGCCTAGGTCATTCCCACCTAGGTGAATGACCACAATATGTGGGGGAGGACCCTTCCTCCCCCTAAACAAAAGAGTCAGTAACCCCGACCATTGAAGCCCCCGCCAGCCACACCATTCGATAATGTCACTGTTGCTCAGCCCCAGTTGAGATCCAACAGGGGACTTCCTGGCTTGAACAGCTGCCCAGAACACCATACTGTGTCCTGCAATGAGGATCTGCTTCCTCTCAGAACGACCCGCCACACCTAAGGAAAAAATTAATCATTAGAAAATTCAAAAACTGGCAAAGGCCGCACATAAGACCGATAGGCAGAAGAACGCCATCTGCCCACCCTCTGAATAGTGTCACTTGGGTACCCCATTACAGCCGCGGTTGAGGCAGCCCCAATCCGAAACGAATGGGTGCCAAACCTGACCCCATTCAGGCCTAAGCGCCACAAGGTCCTGTTAGTTACAGCCCAAAATTGATAACGCATCAATGGGGAAAGATCCTCATGATGGAAAAGTAACCTGGGGTCGTCGCCCCGGATAGCCACACAACGCCAGAGGGCTTTAATAGGACACAAACCTTTTTCCAAACAGGAGCCCAAAACAAGTTCAGACCCCACTCCCTTCTGATCTGTCTTAGAATGCCTAATTCGGATGGACACTTTCTCCTTGAGAAACGTTACATCCTGTGCCTGCAGGGCATGGCCTGAATCGTCAACCTGCGACTGGGCGACCAGTTCGCTTACCCGCAGGGTTCCAAAAAACGCTGTCAGCACAGCTGCGTGGAAAAGCTTTATTTCAAAATCAGAATTACAAATCGCTCCCCAAATCACTCGCAGACCCCTAAGAATTGCTGGGAAAATAGGCTGTCTCCGATCCCTAGGAGCCGAAGACTCCTTAGCCCAGCCCTCGAGCATTTTCCGCAGCCAGAAGTCCCCAGTAAAATCAGCCACTCCCTGCGCGTTGCTAACAAATGGGATAGGCCAGAGTTGCTGCATCACTGCTTGAACCCAAAACTCCCGTAGCTGTCCTACCGCACGTCCGTATGATTTTCGCGTGCTGGGGGCTATGGCCAACAGAATGGCTCTGTTCACCTCAGATTCCCAAGCTGCCACAGCTCTGGGGGCACTCTGGAAGGAAACCTGTTGGCACCGGGGGCTAGCTGCCAGAAACGGTCCATCTGTTGGCGAGACAAAGCATCTGCCAAACCGTTGTCAATGCCAGGGACATGCCTGGCCCTAAACAATATGTTGAGTTGGAGGCACCTCAAGGTAAATGCCCTGACCAACTGCATTACCCTGGCCAATTTAGAGATAAGAGAATTAACTACTTGGACCACTACCATGTTATCGCACCAAAAGTGCACCACATGGTTGGACAATTCCTGACCCCAGACAAAAAACGCTACCAGGATGGGAAAAAACTCAAGGAACGTAAGATCCTTGCCCAATTCCCTGGCCAGCCATTCATGCGGCCAACGGTCAGCACACCAGTGGCCCCTAAAATAACCCCAAAAACGACAGTTCCCGCCGCATCAGAGGACACCTGTAAACTGTCCCCCATCAAGAGGTCCTCCCTCCAGAAGGTAACCCCATTAAAAGACCTTAAAAACTCATGCCAGGTCTCGATATCAGCTTGCATGCCCTTATCGATCCGAAGCCGGTGGTGGGGCGCACGGAGAGATGCCATTGCATCGCACAGCCTGCGCAAAAAGGGGCATCCAGGTGCAACTGCCCTGCACGCAAAGTTCAAATAACCCACCAGCTGCTGTAACTCCAGCAGGGAAACCTTCCTTTTGCCCTTGATCTCTTCCAAATGCGCCCTAAGTCTATTCACCTTAACATCCGGGAGGCGAAAGGTCTGGTGCACCGAGTCAAGTTCAATGCCCAGAAAGGTCAAAACTTGAGCAGGGCCTTCAGTCTTCTCATCCGCTAAAGGAACGCCTAGCTCCACTGCAAGGGATTGAAAACCCGCCAACAGCCTGGCGCACTGGGCAGTGTCCGCCAGTCCCACGAACAAAAAGTTGTCAAGATAATGCGCCATATCATGGCAGCGGAGCCGCCTACGTAATTCCCATTCTAAAAACGAACTAAAACGCTCAAATGCCGAGCATGAAATTGAACAACCCATAGGCAGGGCACGGTCCATGTAGTACCCACCCTCAAAACAAAAGCCAAGCAATTCAAAATCATCTGGGTGCACAGGGAGAAGGCAGAACGCCGACTTAATGTTGCATTTTGCCATCTCAGCTCCCTGTCCGCACCTGCGCACCACCTTGACCGCCTAGTCAAAAGAGGTTGTAACGCATGGAGCAAAGGTCCCCAGGAATGAAATCATTCACTGAGGATCCCTTAGGAAACGACAGGTGGTGAATCAAACGAAATTCACCTGCCGCTTTTTTGGGGATTATCCCCAGCGGGGAAACCCTAAGGCACAGGACAGGCGGCTCAGGAAAGGGACCGAGCACCCTGCCCTCAGTGCATTCCTTCTCAATTTTTGCACGAACGATCCCCTCCATGCCGATAACAAAATGCAGGTTGTCAGACATGAAGGGGGCCCTAACTCCCTGAAACGGTAATCTGAAACCAAACTTAAAACCTTCCAACAAATACAAGGCATCATGATGCTTAGGGTAACCCTTCAACAAGTTCTCAAGAACTCTCACCTTTACTGGGCTGGGGCCCTTTACCAGCAGACTGCTGGGGCCCCCCGCCACCGGACCTCCTCCCTCCACCTCCAGGTTTATTTCTGGGACAGGACATGTAGGGGTGAGGGCCTGAGCATGATGGACATTCATGCTTATACTTACATGACCTACGATTGCACACTCCCTTGGACGTAAAGTCCCAGCAGAGCAACCGGGGTTGAACCTGTTGCTCCGCCTGAGAGCGGGTCAAAGACGTTGCCTGGGGGCGATGTATCAGGTGGCCACTATCAGCCCTATCACCTGAATTTGTCTTTGCTGGGGACATGACCTGCAGCCATAGCTGCTGGTGAATCTGGTCCCATGGCAACTGAGGGTGAAGTGCAGCGCGCATCCTAAATTCTTCGTCATACTGCAACCATGCAGCACCAACAAAGTCAGTGTACCCTCAATAAATTATATTCAGGTACTGAAAAAGAGAAGCAGCCCGTAAAGGCTGGGCTCTCCCTAGCACCCCGGCATAAATTAGGAAACCTGGCAGCCAATTGTGCCACTTGCGGTCCACTTTCCTCCTTTTAATCTTTTCTTTATCTCGGTCATCCAAGTCTTCCTTGTCCTTCTTCTCCAGTTCCCTGAAGAGAAGGCTGAATACATCCACGTACTCCCTCCTAATTATCTTATCCCTGGTAGCCTGGGTAAGATGATCCCCTAAGGGAAGTGCCGTGTCACCAAAAGGCAAAGCACGGTAAGGCACCAATCCGTAAGGAGATATGCCATAAGGAGGGAACCCCCAAGGAGGATAAGATGTAAATTGCCCAACCGCTGCCTGGGCAGCAGGATACTGACCTTCACCAACCCCCCACGCTAGCTGGGGATGACTCACCCCTGCTGAATGATTGGCACCACCAGGAGCCTGCACCAGCCATCCAAGATGGCCCGACATGTGAGAAGAAGTGCTAACTGTATGTGAAGGTGGAGCAAGCCCTAGGGACCCGTAGGCAGCGGCCTGACCCCAGGGTCCCCATGGCCATGTGCAAGCCTGCATAGGCAGGGCTGACTTACCCTCCATGGTGACAGGCTGCACCGCCACAGCCACTTGATCTCCTTCGCTATGGCCAGTCTGTTCCACATCAAGCACGGTGACATCTCCAGGAGATTCAGCTTCACCCTCCTGACTGGGTCCAGCTCTGTCAGCTCCAACTGCAGACTCAAGAGCAGAGATACGTTTTAATAATTCCATTCTAAAAGCTGCCTTGGAAGCAGACCTGACTGGCCTGGTACGCCTCTGTGCATCCACAGAACCTGCAGCACCCCGCCCCCTGCCTTCTCAAGGGTCTCAAGGCGCTTCAAAATTTCTAAGTGAAATTTTTCCTCCCCTTCATCCTCTGAAGAAGAGACAGCTGGAAGGGCCCTCTTAGGGGGCTGCTTCTTCGCAGGCTGTTTGCCCTTGGCTGGGCCCTTGCCTTTCTTAGGTGCCATCACAGCAGTTGCTGCACAAAGAGGCACTTGACAATAACAGGATTGGGTAGCCGCCGCCCAGGAAAGCTGTATTAATACCAGAGGCAGGGTAGACACCCTCTTGATCTTGCCCCACAGCAACACCACTAAACAATATGTGGCCCAGAGGCAGGACCCCGCAAGATGGTGGCTCAAAAATGGCACCCACCACAACCAAAACTGCATCACACCCGGTTGTTTAAAATGGTGCCAGGTGCGATCCGCTATGCCCTAGATCAAGGAAAAGATTCTCCAAGAAAGCCGTTTCCCCTGCAGTCACATGGGGGACTAGCCTCTAAAACTGCCCCTGCCTGAGGACTGAAGGGTAATAGGTGACTCGCTGTAAGCAAGCCACCGCTAAGCCCAAGGGAAAATTCCCTAAAAGCCGCGAGCTGCGGTGCAAACCGTGCGGCTGTAAGCTGGCGGCATTTCCTCGCCGTTCAGCCCTCCACTTCCACATCGTGTCACCGCCGCTCGCCCTCGGGATGACTCCCCGGCACCGTATGGCCACCCCGGACCGCTGGAAGCAGACGAGGGGCCCTGCAGCACGGAAGCTGCCGCTCTGTTCGGGAGCCAAAAGCAGTTGCCTCTTTGCCTCCACAGATCACTGGGAGTGTGCGAAGCATGTCCGCCCCAGCTGATCGCGTGGAAGGACTGAAGCTGGAGGGTGGAGACGCTTACTAAGGCATCTGTCTCCACCCCCAGCCAAAAGACCCGGATGCACGGGATAGTGTTCTGCCCCCTCCTCCAGCCATGGGGGGCAAACTACGGCACCCAGCTAAGCTGCGATGCAGCTGCTGGGTAAGTGCCGCATTCTTTTAACATGTGGAAAGATCAGTAGTCAGAATGTGCCAAACAAAACAATTGAACTGGAAATACATCCAGAATTCACTGTTTTGTTTTGTTAAAGCTGCTTCCAGAATGGTGAACCAAACGCGGGAAACTGAATTATAACAACTCAAGCCTCCCCACCTCAGTTTCTGTGTTTGGTTTCATTTTGGTTCTTACCTCACAGTGGCAGCAACATTTTCTTTTCCTTAGCAGCACTCATCAATTGGATCCTAAGGAGACAGAACACTTATGTAATTAATTGATTCTGTTGGCGGGAATGTGCGCAATGTGCATGAATGATTCCACCTCCCACATTGCTACCCAGAAAATGGCATTGTCTGGTCTCTCTGCCAATTGGATACTTGCAAGGGGAACCCTCCCTCACCTAATGGCTTTGGAAAAATTTAGAAAGGGGAATGTGCAGACTTCAAACATAGACAGAAACTCAAATGACACTTCCCTGGGAATAAATACTATTGAATAACATGAGACTTACATATGGTAGACCTGTTTAGGATTGCTCCCCCTCTCATCCTGCAAGTCATATGACTTCCCTTTCAAAAACGCCACCTGGCCACAGCAAAGGGAAGACGTAAGGGACAAAACACAGGGGATTAATGCCAAAACACCCTCCCATCATGGGAAAAAAACTGCAAAGTACAATAGTCCAGTAGCACCTTTAAGACTAACCAACTTTATTGTAGCATAAGCTTTCGAGAATCACAGTTCTCTTCGTCAGATGCAGAACTGTGATTCTCGAAAGCTTATGCTACAATAAAGTTGGTTAGTCTTAAAGGTGCTACTGGACTCTTTGATTTTGCTACTACAGACTAACACGGCTAACTCCTCTGCAAAGTACAATGAAACCTATTAAATACGAGCCAGCAATGCTGCGTCTGGAAAAAAACCCCCAATAATGGCATGTAGTTCTTTTGGAAACACTGAATCCAAAAATGAAACGGAATTTTTTTTCAGTGCACATTTGTAGTCAGTAGGTGGTCATACTTTGCTAGTCAAGCTTTTCATGGCAGAGTGATAAACTCAACTGCTTTCTAATTGCTACAAATCCAGCCAATGTTATATGTACAGCTACAGAAGCTGACTGAAAAGTTGGCAACTCTACATGTTTCTGCCTCTTATCTAATCACTCCAGCTTTGATTCAGACATCATCTTCTGGCCAGTTGTCAAAGCTAAGATCTTCCAGCTCCTAGTAGGGTTTGGCTAATGAAGATGTTCTCGGTCTGACTTGGGTTAAATTTCAGTTTATGATTCCTGCCTATCAGATAGATAATGTCTCAGCTGGAGTCATCTTTTTCTCTTGACTCTTTGGTCTGAACTTTGATCTGAATTTTGTACGGTGTTGCAGGTTACAGGGATCACTTCATGAGTTCAGCAGATGCTTATATGAGATAACCTTCTTTCATTTTTGTTAGACATCAATAGGATAACTGATAAAAGGATGATAATGAGTACCAAAGTTACAGCATTCTAATAAAATGTTCTTTTTTCCATATAAAAGTTCATGCACAGAAATTAGAGGGAAAGGTAGGTTGTCATTTTTTGTTCTCTGTTGTCCTAGCACAGTGTGGCCTATTTCCTGTTCTTTAATAAAAGATATGCCAGGACAAGCAAATATCTTGCTTTTGCCAGTCACTTTGTCCATAGTACTCTTCAATGTTTTTGTATCTCCAGGTACTTGGAAAAAGTATAAGATCTCCATGTATTTGGAATAAGTTGAAAGGTCTATGAAGTCTGAACAGCTCCCACTCTCCCCTTAATCCTTTCTCCCTCTCCTTACCTCCCTCTTTAACCTCCTGCTTGACAGGTGTTGACTTGCTAGTTACCTGACACCTCACCTTTTTCATCCTATCTGCCACCTCCAAATCATTGCACAGAATCTTGAGATAGGTGCCTTGGAGGGCATGTGGAGGGCTACAGTAACCCCAAATGGTGTGTGAACTTCAGGTTGTTTGTTTTCATGAATGCCCTTGCAGAGACTTAACTATCACATCTGGGAGACAGTTATGTCAAAACTGGTTTTTGTTTACAAAGTTAGATGGTTTTGCAAACCTAAACATTCCTCTATTTTCATAGAACCCTTATTTATAGTTGTGTCTAGCCTCATTGCAGAGACTTCAGTATCCACATGGGGACTAATACTTGAACAGTAGACATAGTGATGACAACATGCTAGAGTTTTTCCAGGTAAGGAAATCAACTGCCAACAATTTGTCATAGATAGTTGGTTATAGTCATAATATGGGGCTCTACTTCCACTGGTCATAGATAAGCACAAAATGGGAAGGTACGTTTGTATGTCTTCTTTTTATATATCTCTGTATGTGAGATAATTGTAATAAAGACAGAGCTATCCTCTTCTGATGAAATCATCCACCTATATTGCTCAATTGGAGTAACTCTTTCTAGTAAAGGGAGTTTTTCCAGCACTAGAGAGGTATGTTCCTGGCAGCTGTCCCTGTACAGAACATTCAAGGACAGCCCCAAATAATGCCCATAGTGCAGCACTTGAACTAGGGGTGTGAACCAAATCTGAATTTTTTTACTGAATCTGAGAAAAAATTCAGAATTCTCCAAATTCTGAATTGATTCTCTAATTTGGTTTGGGTATTTCTGAAAAATTTGGCCGTTGTTTTCTATAGGAAAATCACTCTGGGGCTAGCTGGTGGGATGGGGGGGGGTTGTCACTTTTTGAACAACCTTAGTCAAATTTAAAGGGAAACTAAAGATCACCCAAGTTTCATGAAGATTGAACCCCGAGGGCTAATTTTTGGGCCCCCAAAGCCGGTGCCACCCCACACTATCCAGGGAGTTGGGGGTGGCATTTTTCATGAAAACTGCACCAAATCTTCAGGGGACCTACCTCTGACTGTCCTCTAGTGAACCTCAAGTTTCAGGAAGATTGGGGCAATGCTGTGAGCCCCTGAAAAAGGTGAGCCCCTGTTTAAACTGCCATTTATGAGCATTTGCCGCGATCGCAGTGGCTTTGGCATGGCACCCCCAAATTCCACATTGTCCATGGCAGTTTCAGTTTGGTGTCTTATTTTTTATTTTAGATGGGCTTTGAAGCCTCAGTGCAGTTTTGGGTTTTCAGGGCTTTGCAATTCACATCACATTTTTTTCTTTTTAACTTCGAGCAGACAACAATATTGGAACCTCCCCCTCCATATTTGCTGATTGGGCTGTCCCCAGCCCACTTGAAGAGGCAATTTGTGGTGCATTTCTGGGGGGAAACATGTGCTTTTCATGCTTGTTCCACTCTCATTTAGTTTTTTTTTTTAAAGCTAAGCCAGGAAAGGGTTAAAATGCTGCTGCTTCATCCCCTCCCAGCAGCTTCCCTGCTGCTTTGTTTTGCAAATAGCTGTGCAAAACACTTTTTTTTTGGCATTAGCAGAAGACACCAAGAGGGAGGAAAAAGCAGCCATTTCACCTTTTCCTGGCTTTTAAAGCCAGCAGGAAATAAGCAGCAACTTTAGAAATTGTTCCTGGCTTTGGAGGGAAAAAACAAAATAAGAGAGTGATTGCATACCCAGGAGGAAGGAAGGCAACAGAGAAACAGCCTTATGACCCTTATCTCGCTTTACTGATAAAAATGGCGGAAAAGGAGTTCAGTGAGCTGAGGAGGGTGCGAGTGGTTGCTGGTTGGCAGACCAATCAGCTTCCGGGGAAAAGGAGAAAGGGGAGAAGAGAAGCAGAAGGGAGTATAGACTTCACACAGACATTAATTGGGCCAGATGCAACTCAGCAGTGGCTTCAAAAGAAAATTGCAGTATGTTCGTGGGGGGGGGGGATTGGGGATACCACAGATAAACATTGGTACTGCGTCCCATGCCTACCTTGCAAGTGTGGAACTCCTGCAAACATGGGAAGCAGTACAGATACTGAAACACTTTAAAGTCCCAGTGCAAAAAGGACCACTGTGTTTTGAAGATCAAAGAACATTTGAGCTCTTTGTCTCAAGCAGAGATGGGCATGAACCGGAAAAAAACCAAACCATGTGGTTTGTGGTTCGTCACATTTCACGAACAATGAACTTTCACGAACCTGCCCCAGTTCACGAACTGGTTCATTTGGTTTGTGAAAACGTCACATCCAGGTCAGCAAATCGTCACTTAAGGGTCAGCAGAAGGTAACTTCCGGGCCAGCAGAAGGCCACTTCCATGTCAGCAGAAGGTCTGCAGGAAGTCCATCCCCTATTGCCCAGGAAACTGATTGATCAGTACCAGGCTGTCTGCAATGATAAACCAAAAAACTAACCAAATGAACCAGCTTAAAGTTCATGGCAGTTCATCAGAAATGGGCTCTGATGAACCGCCAGTTCACAAACCACAAACCGGCCCAGTTTGTCACGAACTTTGGTTTGTATTTTGGTTCGTGCCCATCTCTTGTCTCAAGTGAAACTTTTTCTTGCTGGTTTTAGTTTAGTTGATATTATGTAAGGTTGGCTTTTTCTATGCTGGTTTATAGTGCTTGGCTATTTTAGTGTTAAATTGTTTTATGCATTCTACAGCATTATGTTTCACTGGAAACTGCGTTGAACAAATTTGGAAGGTGGTGTATAAATGCCTTAAACAGATAAATCAACAAATTGTTTACTATTGCTGCTGAACAGTTAGGTATCCATTTCTGTATCTAATGTGCTTCTGAAAGCATATTCTGAAGTGCTAGCTGGAGTCACTGTGTCTGGATATGCACTTCATGTTTCTGAGAAACTATTATTGTGATGGGGAGCAGACCCCATCACAACTATCTAGGTAGAACAAAACAATAAGATAAACAAAACAATCCCCAACCCAAACATAGCTGTAGCTAATGAATGGACTAATAGAATTCCTCTCTCCTAAGCTTTCATTTCCAATGCAGAATATTCTCAGAAGCCAAATAGAAACCAGTGATCTGCAAATTTTAATTATCTTTGTATGTAAATGACTGTTCAGTTCATTCTCGCCATTCTTTTGGTGTTCCCCTCTTTAAGAAACATCTTTAAAATACTTGCAGCAAAAAGAGATGCACTCTACAAAAGGTTATAGTTTCTGACCTTATTCTGACATCTCCTGTCTCCATGTTGTTCTCAAGTTTTTCTTTTCAACACTTTTCTGATAATGAATTCTCTCTTAGGATTCCCCCCTCCACATCATCTGAAAGACCATAAGGGAATGTTAAATAAGTAAGATTTTAAAATTTAATGAATATACAAAAAGAATTCTATTATACAGGTGAATCATAGTGAAATTTGGATTGAATGTATGCATTTATTTAGATATATTAGTCTGCTCCCAGGCTAGTAACCACAAGTGCAATAATTAAGAACACTTTCTTGGGAGTAAGCCCTATTGAATATACTTCAGTAGGATTCTGAGTGGACCTGCTTAGGATGGCATTGTAAAATGCCTAACATTCTCATTAAAATGGAGTGAAATATACTTAGATTCAGTTAATCAGTGTAAAAGACCAAGAGTCCAGTACCACCTATAAGACTAACAAAATTTGTGGTAGGGTATGAACTTTCGTGAGTCACAGTTTACTTCTTCAGTGCATAAACTACAGCAGAATGCCTTCTTTGCCAGGTAGATTGGATAAACAAAAAGTGGATGACAGTGATGAAGAAAATGAAAAACTGCCTTCAAGTCATAGTTGCCTTATGGTGACCCCTGGTGGGTTTTTCATGGCAAGAGACTAAATGGCAAGAGACTAAAAGACTGCATCCCTGGTCTTTGTTGGAGGTTTCCCATCCAATTACTAACCAAGGCTGACCCTGCTTCTGAGATCTGATGAGAGTAGGCTCTCCTGGGATACCCAGGCCAGTGATAACCAGGGGGAATTGAGAAAAAGTAAACTTTTTTCAAAGTATTAAAGGTGAGGTTCTCAGTTTGCAACTGAGTTGCAATTCAATAGACAAGATTTCACTCATCACTAGCCAGGGACCTGTGAAAGATTGAGAAAGAGAAAATAAGATCCACAAAGAGCACAAGAGCCAGCATAGTGTAATGTCAGACTAGGATCTGGTAATTCCGAGTTAGAACTTGAATCGCCCCCACTGCCATGGAAACTTTCAACCTCACAGGTTCAGATAAATAGCCATGTTGGTCTGCAGTGGAATAGCAGGATTTGAGTCCAGTGACACCTTTCCTTTAATGTTTACATAAGCTCTTTCCCTGATCTCTATAGAAGCATTGTAAGTATACATTAAAAATATTACAGAATTTATCTAAATAACCTATCATTCCTGCATGCCTATTTTGCCTTTAACATTTTAGTATGATATTAAAAAGTGTATTTAGAATATGGAAGGAAAAATGGGTAATAGTCAGATAAATAGTAGGTATTCCATTTATATTCTTTCTTCAAAAACTCTTTTCTTAACAGTCAATCCACAAGTACTGAAATCAGATTGGATATGGTTCTTCCACATGTCTGCTCACTCTCTGTAGTTTTACAGATGTGGAGATGATTTATTTTCTTCCTCATGTGCCATAAACAATCAGGATGATTATTGATGATGTCATCATCAGTGGCATCATCAATGATGCCATAGTGTGTGTGTGCGCGCGCGCACACACGCATGCACACGCGCGCGTGCGCACACACACACACACACTTTTTCTGTGCATGCTTATATCACTTGTGCATGCTTATATCACTATATTGATATATGAGCTGAATTTTTTTAAAAGATCAAAATGAATGCTCTTTGTATGGGGAAGCCTAAGGGAGAAGTTCTGCTATTCATACCTAAGACCTTCCAACAGTCCAAATGGGAGAGCCAGGAGGCAGAGGCTAGCACTGATGAGGCAACGCAACCTCTCTTTGGGAATAATTCCAGAACAGCAATAATGATGTACTTTTCAAACCATGCTGCTTTGCCTGGTGCTAAAAGAGGCCAGCCCCTCCCCTCAGCCACCAGGGCTTTTGCATTTTTTAAATGGTCAATTTCATATTGCTACACTGACCAATCACTGTAATTATTGGTGCAGCAGGTTCTCTGAATTCCCAGCTTCTATTTTTTAAAGCAAGTCTCTAGCCCTTTTCCTTGAAAAGATATAAGGAAAAAGGCATTACCTGTGCAATGGAAGAGGCTAGAAACTAGAAATTAAAGGGAATTCAGATAACCTGCAGCACCTATTATTATAATGGTAGGTTTTAAAAAAAAAATCCCAAGACATGAGAAAGACGCTCTCTACCATTTTATGGCTTCTGACCAGAAAAGTACAGGAAGCAATTCAGGACAGGAAGTCTTTACCTATGGAGAGATCACGATGGGTAGCCATGTTAGTCTGTCTGTAGCAGCAGAAAAGAGCAAGAGTCCAGAAGCACCTATTAAGATTTGTGGTAGGGTATGAGCTTTTGTGAGTCACAGCTCACTTCTTCAGATACAGCTAGAACGTACAGATATATTCTAACTGTCGAAGGCTTTCACGGCCGGAGAACAATGGTTGTTGTGGATTTTCTGGGCTGTATAGCCGTGGTCTTGGCATTGTAGCTCCTGACGTTTCACCAGCAGCTGTGACTGGCATCTTCAGAGGTGTAGTACCAAAAGATAGAGATTTCTCAGTGTCACAGAGTGGAGAAGATGTTGGCAGGTAATTTATATCTACTCAGGAAGGTGGGTTTGGGCTGAGTCATCCTGTAAGAGTTTTCCAGGGAATATTCTAACTGTATCTGAAGAAGTGAGCTGTGACTCACAAAAGCTCATACTCTACCACAAATCTTGTTTACCTAGAGACTTCACCTTGCCTATGTGTTGAAGAACAAATGGGAGAAGTCACAACTCTATGAACTAAAGAAATACTAAATTTTAAACTATTGCAACTTCAAGTAACAGTATTCTGTTCTAATTAAATATTGTTTTAGCTAAGTAGGTTGGTATAGCAATATGCAACTGACCACTTAAAATAGAGATTGAAAACAAAACCAAGATGGTGTGGGAGGAAGGCAGAAGGAGGAGTGTTTTGATAATGAGCATCCAATCATCGAAAAGTGGGCTGGAGGTGGGTGGGACAAGCAAAACTGTAAGAAACATTAAGCATGAGGAAGAAACTAACTCAAAATACCTTACAAAAAAAGATTGGGGTAAAAGTGATCTCAAAATAACAAGGAAAAAAATGAAGATGAAGAAGAAGTGAAAAAAACTAAAGTAAAAAAAATTCATGCACAAATCAGGGAGTACACTAAAGTAGTATGGAACAAGAACCGATCAAAAAAACGCATGTGGAAAATCACATTATCAAGCAGCACCTGTATCAGAAATACAATTTCAATATTCACAAAGATCTTCCCTTGAATATATTCTCTTCTTAAGCACATATACTGGATGTACAGATAAAACACAGCAGATAATATAAATCATAAAGGTCTAAAACCAGTATATTTTAAAGGGCATTAAGTAAAATACCTTCGTCATCATATTTCAAGGATGTTTTTTTCCAAAAGGAAACTCTGTTGTAAAGCTGGATTGGAATTCATTAACAATTTTGGCACATAAAATGGCCTCAGTAGAGAGTGGGGGTGGCTAGCTCACTAGAATGTTAAATTTAACTATCTATATATAAAGACAAGTGTCCTGACTAACTCATCAACACCCAGCCCAAACTACTTGACCTAGAAATGTGAAATTTCGGGGAAATGTTCCTTTTGTGATGTAGAGGTTCACTAAGAAGGGATTTTTAAAAATTTGCACCCTAAGGGGGTAAAAAGCGGTAAAAATGTGTTTTCCCATAGGCATACAGCTTCCCTGTGTGGCTGGCAGCCTTTCCCCCCCCTGCCAACTGTCAACTCAGCCACTCTTCCCTGATTGGGCTAGCTTTCAAGGTCATTTGCATATTTGGCCTGATTTGGGATCAGTCCAACATTCTAAACAGTTGCTAAGGGAGGCATTGAATGTGTCCTGAGGTAAAATGCACCTCCCAGTCTTCCCCTAAAAGTTCACTTGTGTTGTATTGTCGAAGGCTTTCACGGCCGGAGAACGATGGTTGTTGTGGGTTTTCCGGGCTGTATTGCCGTGGTCTTGGCATTGTAGTTCCTGACGTTTCAGACCCACACGAAAAATACAACAGATGCTACGATCAGCAAAAGACAGTAGAGACCCCCTCACCTCTGCAGGAGTATACCGTATACCCTGCAGCTGTGGACAAGTTTACATCGGGACCACAAAGCGTAGCATCCAGACAAGAATAAAAGAACATGAAAGACACTGCAGACTTGGACAACCTGAAAAATCAGCAGTGGCTGAACATAGCCTAACGCAAACAGGGCACAGTATCCTATTCCAGGACACCAAAATACTGGACAACACTTCCAACTACTTTGTCAGACTGCACAGGGAAGCCATTGAAATTCACAAGCATAAGCAAAACTTCAACAGGAAAGAAGAAACCTTAAGAATGAACAGAGCATGGTTTCCAGTTCTGAAAAACACCAGGCTAACAAAACATTCTATCCCCGACAATAGCCCTGCAGAGAAGATTAGCACATCAAGTACCAATCCATATGCAAAGGAACCTCCTCAGGATACAGTGAAGCCTCCCGCCATTAGCATTCCACACCCTGGGAAACTCTTACAGGATGACTCAGCTCAACCCCACCCCTCCTGAGTAGATACAAATGACCTACATCTTTTCCACACTGTGACACTGAGAGATCTCTGTCTTTTGGTGCTACACCTCTGAAGATGCCAGCCACAGCTGCTGGCGAAACGTCAGGAACTACAATGCCAAGACCACAGCAATACAGCCCGGAAAACCCACAACAACCATTCACTTGCGTTGCCAATCCTCCTGTGGTGTAGGATTGCCAGCCTCCAGGCAGTGGCTGGAGATCTTCCAGAATTACAACCGATCTCCAGGTGACAGAGATCAGTTCCCCTGGAGAAAATGGCTGCTTTGGAGAGTGGACTCTATGGTATTACACCATTCTGAGGCCCCTCCCCTCCCCAAACCCAACTCTATCAAGGCTCCACCAACAAAATCTCAAGGAATTTCCCAACCTGGACCTGGCAACCCTACTGTGAGGCCTGCCTGCTTGCACCCCCTTCTCTCTGATGGGTCAGCTGTGGAACTCTGTATTCTGAGGTAAAAATCAAGTCAAGGAAACTGCAGACAGTTGAAGAAAGACAATACAAGCCTCCTGAATAGGGATTTTATATAAAAGTCAGTATGGCAACTGAGTTTTTAAATGTTCATGGGGAAATGATGCATGACCTTTCTAGGGACCATTTCAATGTGAACCTCTCACATGTACCTGCTGAAGTGCCCACCACACTACCCCTCCCTCAGTCCAACTCCACCTCACACCTCTCACAGCCATCACCTCTTACTGCCACCAAGAAGTGTTCTGGCAGATGTCGTGCAAGATACACCGACGTTAAAAGGAGGAAGCAACTTAGAGATGTGGCAAAGAAATATGCACATTATACTCCTGTGGTGCACTGAACAGCAGTGTCCAAGTACCAGCAAGATCACCCCAAGGTGCACAGCGTGGCAGAGTCTCTCTATGAGCAAAGCAATTCTGGAAGACAAGTAGAGAGGCACCCACTTCCACGGAAGGTCAAGGCTAACTCAGGCATGGCCTATGATCCTTCACTAGCTTCAAGCTACCTCTTAACCTCATCTTAAGTGCTGCAGAACTGTAAACTCATTGTTTGGGATTAAAGCATCATGGCGCACAAGGGATGTTTTGAGGCACTGAGCATAACCCTAAAAGATGTCAGGGGAAACAAGAGAGTGATGGGGAGAGTCACTGAGAGGCCGGCTGAAGACTTCTGGCAGACTCTGCCAGTAGTCCCAAGGGGAACTTGAGCTGACAAGGTTACCGTGTGTGTCAGGGCATCATACCTGTGGCCTCTCATCAGGAAACTCTCAGTAAGAAAGAACATGAGGGTCCACTTAAGAGGCCAGGTGTCAGCTGGGAAATTCTCTGAACTGCTAAAAATAGGAGAGAGAGTGTATCCCGAATTCAAGGGGAAAATGTCCATCCCTGCAGGCCTGGGCACTGTAGTGATGACCCCAGCAGGCCTAACAGCCACGATATACCCTGATATCACCACTATCATGGAGGAGTCCATGGACTGGCTGCGCAAGCGTGCCATTCTGACCCCCAAGAATGACAAGGCTGCCATCATTAATGAAACACAACTTAATTCCCTCAAAGGGGCAGAAATAGAGTACAGATCTGTGGACTCAGTGGTGCAAATGGATGATGCGGTCCACTACCCAACGGAGTTTATCAGCATGCTCAACCCTTCTGGCTTCCTAGCCCACAAACATCTCCTCAAAGTGGGGGCTCCAGTGATGCTGCTCCAGAAGCTCAGCCCACCCAAACTCTGCAATGGCACCAGGCTACAAGTCAAAACCCTCCACAGGAACATCATCGAGGCCACATTGTTCACTGGCAGTGCTTGGGCAGAGTCAGTGTTCATACCACACATACCATGCATACCATCAGATAACCTCTTCAAGTTCAAGAGTCTGCAGTTCCCCCTCAAGGTCTGCTTTGCTATGATGATCAACAAGTCTTGGGGCAGATACTGAAGGTGGCAGGAATTGACTTGAGGGAGAACGGCTTCTCACATGGGCCATTCTATGTGGCCTGCTGCAGAGTGAGTTCACCCAACAGCCTGATTGAGGGGAAACCTTACATACCCATAAGTATTGGGCACCTTACATACCCATAAGTATTGTAACTGGATTTAAAGTAGTTAAATATCACAGCGAAGCATGGATATCAAGCTATATCCTTAAAAGTAGTTATTTACACAAGCCACTTCTCTATGCCAATTCACACTAGTTGAGAGTATACTACAAGATTCTCCATTTGTTTTTTACAAAAATTAAGTGTGGAAAACAAAGTGAGATACAATGTAAAAGACAGAAAAGTATGAAATAGGAGAAACAGATTAAGAGGGATTAGCAGAAAATGGTTTCCTTGTAGAGCAGCATGGTGGCCACTATCACACCACAGGTGTTTTTTAACCAGTCTCTTGTATACATTACTTGTAACCTGGAATATCCTACAGATGTCACCTTTGCCCCTACATGGTCCTCTCCCTGCCTATTTCTTCACAAGAACTTTTTGCAACAAGTCCCTGCACTAAAAGAACTGGACTAAAGGCATCTGGGTGATGCCATGTCCAATCAGTGTATGTCTCATATGGCTCCCATTTTCCCTTCTTTACTAAAGAGAAAATGTAACCCTTGGGGTTTTTTTGGGTTAAAGAGTGCGTATGAGCAGAACATCCATCTTGGACCCTCCCCTGAGGGATGGAACTAAACTCCACATTTAGAACAGAAGATTTAGGGTCTATGTTCCTTTCTCTTTCAGTCCTTGAAAAGGATGTAGGGTTTTTTTCCCCTTTATTTCCTGTAACACTACAATGCAGTTGGGGAAAAGAAAGTTCTTTAAAGAGCTGTAAAGGACATTTTATATGGTGGGCGGATCTGCACTGTACGTAGACACAACAGGAAGGAATGGCAACAGAGCAGGCAGAAGGAGAACAGGGCACATGGATTTCATTTCTACTCATTTCCACTTCACTTGCTGCTACTGAGCATGACAGGGGCATGTTTAGCAGCCCGTATATCCAGGAACAACTTGTCATGTTTCATTAGCTGTATACAGGAATGTGATTTCCAGATGTGATGTTCCTTTCCTGGCATCCCACGATTCTCCATACCTCTAACTTTCACACACACACACACACACAGACACACACACAAACACACATATATATATCCTCACAGTTCTGTTCTAACTCTGATTTACTTCCCTCTTGGCAGTAGACTGTAAGCCAGAACTGTGGTAACAGGTCTCTAGTTCTGTACTCCTAAATTGTACATCATTGTACACATTGTTTCTGTTATGTCTTCTGTTTTCTCAGTATCTTCAAAAACTGACATGTGAAATACATAGCATAATTAATCAATACCTATTATTAATTTCAAAACGGACATGTTTTGAATCTGTACCTTTTGTTCATGGGGAAAATTGTACTAGAAGATGTGAAAGAGAAGCCCTACTGTCCAAGTTATTCGTATGTTCCCCAAAACAAAATATGACAAACTGTCCTTTTAAAATCTTGAGGGTTTTTTAATTAGCTCACAAAAAGGACTATAGGCCACGTAATCTTTCCTCCTTCTTATTATCCCTTTCACATCTCACCTGGGAAGATAACAAGCATAGAAAATATCAACCTCAATAGTTACGTTGCAGAAATTCAAGCTCTGCAAAAGTAGTGTTATTAAAGATGCTGTATTTCGGCTTTAACTACATCATATACCACTGTGCACACCATCGTTAATGTTTGATTTTTTCCTTTACACCTTAGGATATCTGAATTTACATGGCATTGTTACAGATACTTCCTTTCATTTTGTCAGCTCAATGGCAACATCCCATGGCTTAGTGAATTTGACTGCAGGTTTGATCTAGGAAACTTCAGATTCCTAAACACAATGAAATTCACAAGAGAAGGGCAGAAAGGGATAAAAGATGTGTATTGTGAACACTTTCTTTTGACATTGTGTTATCAAAAGATATATAATTCTGTATTAGCCCAAAGGCTGAAGTATGTTTAATATGACTTATTTGACATTTCACTTCAAAATATGACTGTGGACGGGGGGGGGGGGGTGAACTGCTGCATGGAATAATTCAATACACAGACTTTTTCTCCTAATATATTCTGAACTTTTCTGGACAGTTAACTTGACCTGTCATCATTGTAAAAAAATGTACAGTTGTTTGACTTCACAAAGAAAGTCTTCTAGATCGGTAGCACTTCAGGAAAAGGGACATTTTAGAATTCAAGTTTCTGAGTATGACTTGTTTTATGCAAGCTGTCTTGCAACAGACTGTTGAAGATTATGGAAGTAGCAATGCTGCCAAAATTTGGAATCTGTGCACTCAGAATTTGCAGTTGCCCACTTCATAATGCCTAGATGTATTTCGGGGATAACTCTATTGACTGCTTATACTTTTCAGATGAGATTATTAGGAACATATGTACAGTTGTTGCACTTGCACAGTATGCTTGCTTTTGACTAGGCATGTAAAAAGGCAGCTACAATGTTGGTACATGCTAATTAACTCCTCAGTTGACTTGAGAATTGAAATGGAATGTATGTAATTTAAGGAAAAACAGGTTTTTGCAAACTCTTGAAAACAGATATGCTTGATCATCTGAGAGCTTGGTTCATAAGCTGCCTATAAATTGTGATGAGCATAGTTGAACATTCAACAGACTGTTTGTTTACATATAGACTGATTAGATTACAGACATTCTCAATTGTGCGAAGAAGCTGACTGCACATATGTGTTCCATATTGCTTTCCAATAGCTTCAGTCATATGATGCCATCACCTCCTCCTCCCTGTCTACTCTTCACCACATTCTTTAAGTATATACATTGTTTACACATTGACTAACTGAGAGATGTGATGAATCTTCCTCTGTTCTTATGGCTCTCTGAACAAGTATGAAAAAAACAACCCTCACCAAGGTGTGAAAAAACACAGCAATTGGACCAACCCTGCTGCAACCCGTCTGCAAGCCCTCTGTCATGGAGTGTGAACACTCTTGTGACAGGAAGATGGAAAGAGCCAACAAATGTATACTGATGTAGCCTGCCCATGACCTATCATGTCAAGTTGCTGATGCTCATGCAGAAACAGCAAGAGAAGGAAAAGGGGAACTCAGCACTGTAGTGAGCTCAACAGCTGTAGATTGCAGCCCTCTCCTACAATGTTGTTCCCTTTGGACAGATACACACCAGGGGTACACAGTCGAATATTGCTGATCCTAACAGTTGTCAAACTTACTCAACATGGGATTTGGCAGTCTGTATCTGAGGCAGTAACAGCCTTCCCAAAATGACTCCCAGATTTTGTAACATTATGATTTAATTGTTGAGAATTTGACAAACCTTGCCTGCCCCCTTTTCTTTTAAAATGGTTCTTCCCATTTTTCCCAGCCAATCTTAGCCCTCGGACCAATTGGGCGAGTTGCCTTGTCCAGTCATACAACTTTTCTTGGAAAGGAGGGATATTTGCAACCATATGTTAAGTTGACCATTTTGTGCTGCACGTGTTCTGCATTGTGCTGTACTTGCTGCTCCTTGCGTCTTGGGAGAGATGCCTTGCTTGGATTATGCTAGGACTTAGCCAGCCAGATTCTGCCTGGACTGCTGTTCTCAACAGACTGGTCTGATTAATTTATTATCACAACTAGCTTACCTTTCCTCCATTTTTTCTCCCAGGAGAGCATTAGTAAGTGTGGGTACATTTGGTCACTGGTGGGATGTTTTCCCCTATCTTTCCTCTCCTTGCCACATCTCATGTTCCATCTTTTAATGGACTCTTTGTATGTAGTAATGGTGGTGATAGTGTGGTGGTGGTGGTAGTAAGTTATCCTTAAATTTTCAGCCTGCTGAAGAATTTAATGGAACATGAATAGGAGATATAATGTACTTAATACTTGAATTTTAAAATTATGAGTTTAGAAAAATAATTTCATTCCCTCTGAAAAGCTTAGAATAGTCATCTATATCATTTTATTAACCCCCTTAAGCATAATATTGCCCATCAGTCCTTATCTTTCTTTTGCTTCCCAGAACAAGCATATATGCTTCTCCTCTATGAAGAGGACCTAATTTATTCCACACATATTTATATACGAGATGACAGGTTTGGCTCATCATTTAAAGTCATCTGTACTTTAATATAAAGTGCACAGATGTATTCTTCTATTTAAAAATTAATGATATTAGCCACTTAGCAATTATTTATAGGTAAGTGTCATTAAAGAAAATTAATCCCTACCAATTTTTCATGCTGTCTCAAATGTAGAATGAATCTAGGTGCTTAAAGCTGCAGTAGCAAGCATTGTTTTTTCCAGGGCCCACATACTCATTAATATATAGTATTTCCCTTCTATTTTTGTCTCAAGCAAATATATTTCTTCCCATGATATTTTTTTAAAAGGAAAACTGATTTCTTTGCCTTCTTTCTAGGGTTAGATTTGTCCATTGAACACCTGAGAGGGCAAGTCACACATGGTGGCTAACCTGAGATTATTTCTGAGGGCCAAGCTACACATGACGAAAGACACTTGAACGGCGAATGTTCACTTGCCCTCCACTCAATCCACTTGCCATCCAAGTGTCATTCGTCATGTGTAGCTTGGCCCTGAGTTTCACAATTTCCCGTTCTTATTAAAATCACCTACCATCTTCATGTTTGTGTGTTTAATCTTAAAAGGTAGTGTCCTAGCCTCTTGGTTCTGCATTGTGGTGCATATCTATAAGGAACTTCATTTCCTCCCAAATACAGTCCCCACAATGGTAAATACCAAAACATTAAAACATTTCAACGTTAAAACAGCTTTTAAAATAAAGCATATATAAAACAAGCAAGGGTGTACAAGGAACTAGCAAGGCTGGGGAAGGGTGGTGGCAATGGTGGGGTCAGGAGCCACACTCTATCTGGGGGATGGTTGTAGCAGTGCTGGAAGCCATGCCAGGTGATGGGGGGCAGGGAGAGGGGTTCTTATTTCCCCTGCTTTTTCTTCCTCTCCTCCCCCACCCCTTCCCTGTCATTCTTACCCCATTCCTCCTTCCAACCCTTCATTCTTTCCACTCTTCTACTTCCACACCTTCTCTGTTACTCTTACCCCCTCCCACTTATTCACTATCCCACTTAATACTGTATGGTGGGAAAACTCCCCCTGGCCAACCACTCAGTTGCAATTGGGTTGGATGAATGGCAACAAGGAGAGTAGCATTGCATTGCCTACCCTCAGCTTTAGTTTCTGCAGCATGTACATCCAGTATTGGCAGCAGCTGTGGAAGGGCTCTCAGCTTTGTTGGTGCTCGGCAAAAAGTTGCAGCTGGCATTATCACTAGCTGCAAAGGGCTGCTTGCATTGACTCAATTGAAATACATTGCAGCACCAAAAAGTTGCCATGAAAATGTGGGATGGAGTTACAGAATCTTCCTCTCCATCCCACATTTTCATGGCAACTTTTTGGTGCTGCAATGTATTTCAGCAGAACCAATGCAAGTCAATTGACAATGGGACTTTCCTGGGGGCAGCCACTTTGGGGGGTGTATAACTTGGACGTCCAAAATACAATCTTCACCAAACTTGGAGGGTGGCTGGAGGAGAGCCTGCTGAAGGCTCCCTGTGAGATTGGTATCTCTGAATGTCAAGCGGGCCATTCTGCAGCCCCCGGAAGTGATGAACCACGAACCAAACGAACTGGTTTGCAAACTGGAGCAAGTTCATGAAAGTTCATGGTTCGTGATTCATGAAATGAGATGAACCATGAACCGCGGTTCATGGCATTTTCCCAGTTCATGCCCATCTCTCGTTAAAAATGATTGCTTTCTTTAAAACAAACTGTGTTTTGTGCTTTAAAAGTGTGTGGAAGAGTCAATTTTACTCCATTTACATTTCTGTGAGGATTCAGTGGAGTACCGAATCAGGTTCAAGGTTTTGGTATTAACCTACAAAGCCCTAAGTGGACTGGGACTGTCATATCTGCGGGACCGCCTCAGACCCTTCTCTCAAGTGATAAACATCTGTTAAAGATCCCTGTCCCTAGGGAGGCCAGCCTGGCATCGACCAGGGCCAGGGCTTTTTCGGCCCTGGCCCCAGCCTGGTGGAACACTCGGTCTTGCGAGACCAGGGCCTGGCAGGACTTGTTGGCATTTCGCTGGGCCTGCAAGATGGAGCTGTTCCACCAGGCATATGGTTGATGCTAGGCGGTGCCCCCCCTCCCTTTTGGTGTTTTTTTTAAAAAAAAAATTATGCCCTCCCACGCAATGTCATCTCTTGTCCTTCACATAGTTGCTGTAAAATGCTCACATGCTGCCATGTTTGTTTTTACATTTGTATTTATATAGTGGTAATATATATTTTAATTGAATGACATGTTTTATTTATGTTTTTAATGGTGATGTGATTAGTTATGTGGTGTATTTTAAGTCTGTTGTGATCTACCCTGAGCCCACTTGTGTGGGGAGGGTGGACTATAAATTGAAGAAAATAAATAAATAAATAAATAAAATAAAATTTTATGTTTTCAATGAGGGATATTTTTGGCCCCAATTCCACATTTTACTCTTCTTTGTTCTGCAGAAGAAAGTTATTCTTGAGGCCTGATTTTTTTCCCTTAGTAGCTAATGCCGTGATTGAGACAGCTATCAGCTTTCCATGTTTTGGGGTTGTAAGTTGGGGTCATTTTGATTCCAATTCTGAAGTAGTGTAAACAGGTTTTGTTTCTTGGGAGGGTTAAGGTGAATATCAGCACCTTGAATTGGACCCTGAAGTAAATTGGGATGGAACAAGACTGTAAATGAAACAAAACTGGGGTGTTTGTTATTGTTTTTACCATGCCAGGACAGTCTGACATGAAATGTGAGAATGGAGCCATTAGTGCTGGTACTGCAGCAGTTTGCCTTGGTAAAGGTCAACATGAACTGCTGCACCTCTGCTCAGTTTTGGGGGCTATAGTCATTATAAAAGGGATTTTAATCAGGGTTGGGGTTTGGTAGTTTTGGTAACTGCCCGATAAGCCCTGCTACCAACTCTGCATCCAGTCTGTAACTGTGTAGGCAGGCTCTCTAACAGCATTCCTAAGAATGCTTAACATTAGCAGAAAAATGTTTCATTGACATCAGCAGCATTTATATCTGAGCAATGAGCACACAAGTTTAGGAATGAAAGTGAAACCAGATTTTATGGGGAATAGATGGACATTTCATTTCTTTTTAATGTCATACATAATTGTTGCAAGTCTTTTATTTTGCTTGTTTCCATTACTAGTGTTCTTAACTGATTTCTGTTTCTTTTGTGCCACTTATACTTAACTGATGCAAAAATAACATTAAAATGTTATAAATTTAGTGGTGAAAATTGGTGCAAAGAAACAAAAGGAGGCAAAAATAAAGACTCAAGGGGTGTGATGCATGACGTGGTGCTGTTCCCTTCCATGTTTCCCAGTTTCGCTTTATTGGCTGCTGCTTTCTGTGATGGGGAACACAATGTCATCATGGCATCTATTTTGCTGTAGTAGAAATAGTGAGAAGGAGCTGCAGGGCTGTTTTAAGTGACAAATAAGCATTTCCCATAATGGCTGTTTCCAGCCTGAGATATAGATTGGTTTTGAACAGTGCTGATCATATTTGTGGCTCATTTCAAAGGCAGTTGAATGTTTCAAAGTTCAATGAACTTTTTGACTTTGAACTCTCCTTCCTTCCCTCCTTTCTCAGCAATATCCAGCTCAATAAATGTTCATGTCAATGAATACCACCTAAATTTCCTTACGTTGAAATACTGCTGGAGTCTATTATTATGAACTTTAAAAATACACACACAGAAAATGGATGAAAAGATGAAGTCTGTTAGTTTCCTCCACTCCTATTTGACAATTTTAGTTTGATAACATCAGTGCACTAGCTAGAATACAAAACAGAATATGAATACTGCAGTTAGTATCTGAGTTAAGATGCTAGGCTACAGAGGAATGTGAATCTTTTGATGATGTTTAAGAAGGCTTAAGTAGTCTGTGAATTAAGTAGAAAATTTCATGAAGATCTTAATATCTGAGGCAGCAGAAGTGGGTTAGTTTTGATGCCTTTCCTTTTATATATTTTTCTTAATTGCAAAATAACTGCGTTGATAAGCCCCAAACAGCTGAGAATCTGGGACCCGAGCTCTGGTTTGCTCTTGGCCCACTGGTGAATCATTTGTTTAAAGATCATAACTTTATTTGGTTATAGTTGTCTTGACAGGAACAAGTGATATGAAAACAATGATTTCAATAACAGTTGTAAGTATGTTTGCTCAGATTTAGATAGAGTAGCATGATGAAGAGGACTGAACCAGTATTATTGAGTGAATATTTTCATTGTGAAAAAGGAAGTCTGAATGTCTAAACTGTTGGTGTGAAAGACCTCCTCCACCAAAAAACTGACTTAGTTTACTCCCTCTTTAATAGCCTTTTTATTGCAAAACACTCTCTATCCCCCAATATCATCAAGCTTTAGTAGCAACACTCTTCAATAAGGGTGCTAGAATGGAATATGTTGGTGGAAGGGCATGGCAGAGTTGTAAAGCTCTATCACCTTGCTAAGGAATAATTTCCATATTAGAAGATGATAAGCAAAGTTCAGATCCCAGCAACTGTTATTTCATTCCTTACTATTCATACAACTATTGCATTAAGTAAATATAGTACACAGTTTTGTTTATTTCCCCTTTGTCTAAAATGGCACCTTGGCTATTTCTGGGACTGACTGAGAACATTCTTAGGAACACACTTTCTCATCCTCCCACTAACTGTAATCCACTGCCCACTATTATTATTTTTTTCATTTCATCAGTGGCAGGATGGACCAGCTGAATGTCCTAGGATCCTTTACCTGGCACTGTGTATAATTCCTTGTATTTAATTGGGGGGGGGGGGAATTGTCAGGATCTAACATGTTCTTTGGTCAGACTTACGCCATGTTTAATACTGTAGTTGTTAGCCTTTCCCTCCCTCCAGGTCCAGGTGTTATTTTGACCGCGCTTTCCATGGGAGAGAATATTCTTATCTGTTTCTACAGCCAGAGACCTTGACGAGAGGAGCCTTCCCACAGCGAAGTTCTCATCACCATGGAAGATGGGGGGGGGAGGCTGGGAATGAAGGGTTTGATGTATCACATGTTGTGCTTTCTTTTCCCATTCTCGACAATGACTGTGTTCAGCCAAGATCCTTTCTAGGCCTTGGAATATGGATACTTGTGTCAGAGCCTAGTCTTGCAATAAACCTTTTGAAATCAAGAATTGGTGCTTCTTGCAGAAGGGGGAGACGAACTCTAGATAACAGGGATTCCATAGTCTGACATTTTGTCGAGAATCCTACTTTTACTCCCCCGACCCCTCACCCAGGGAGGATGGATACCAGCAGGAACCTGACTGATCCGTCTGTGCCTGGACAGGAGGATGCCGGGACTACTGAACTGCCTGCTGGTGGTACCGGGCAGGACCAAGCGACTCTTGAGGGAGCTCGACCTAGAACGAGCAGGATTCATGAACGTGAACAGCTGCTATCATTGCCAACTCCTCAGCAGTGGGGTTCCAGACCCCGGGAATCCAGGGAGAGGTGAGCTGGCACCATGTTCTCCCTCTCAATGATTGATCTAAGTCAGACCGTCGGGTCAACGGAGCAGGGAGCAATGGGAGGACCCATTTGGGAAACGGGTCGCCTATCCACGCTCTCGGCAGGCGCTACTCGGACCAGCCCCCAACAGTGGTTTAGATGGGATGCGCAGGCCGGGCGCCTGGTGGAGGATGTCCAATGGGGGGAGACCAATGGGCCTCAGAACTGGGAGACTGCACACAATGAACTCATAAGTTGGGATTACACTGATGTGGGCTCAACTGGAACTTGGGATGCTGGTGCAGGAGCCCCAGCTGCAGACCCACATTGGAACCGATTACAAAATCAAGCTCATGTGGTACAGTATGGAATACTGGCCGTTTCGGGAATAGCAAAGGGCTGGATGGCTAGTGCTGCAGAAGGGCAGGAATGCCCAAGGGAAACTTCAGAGGTGACCTTGGCCGGTGAAGAATGGGTACCAGGGATTTCAGGTGATGCTGCGGAAGAAGTGGATAGACAGCAGCGCGACTGGGAAGAGACCCTGCTCGGGCCGGATCATACCGGGCCAGCCAAGGGAGAGGAGGTGGATTACGGCACTCCTGCCCATTACCGGCGGCTAGAAGGCCGGCTGGATGCGATGGAAGGAGACCTGGCCCAAGCTGTCTATATAATAGGCCTGCTGGTGCAGGATGAGGGCTCCACCCAGCCAGTTTCTCAAGCCCAGGAGGCAGGAGGGGTGCATGCTCGAGCTCAGCTGCCCCCTGCGCTGCCTGCCCCAGGAGCCCAGGACCCGGTTCAAGCCCAGCCTGGGCCTCAACAACCGGTGCCGCCACCAGCTACTCAAGTTCTGCAGCCACAGCAATCACCGCCGCCACCTCCAGCCCCGGCCCAGCAACCGCTGCCTCAGCAGCAGCCGGTGCAACCCGCACCAGTCCTGCTACCTGTGCCACTGCCGCTGCCACCGTGGTGCAACCCGCACCAGCCCCGCTACCTGTGCCGCCGCCACCGGTGCAACCTGTGCCAGCCCCGCAGCCTCTGCCGCTGCCACAGTTACCCACCCCGGGGCTGCTACTGCAACCGCCAGCAGGGCAAGTGGGGCTTCCAAGGAGACCAGCTAGACCAGGCACGCAGGCGCTGGGGGGACCAGCGGGACCAGAGCCTAGACCTCATCAGATCCCGGGTCAAGTGCCAGCTCCCCTCCGACCACAGCCACAACAGGCACCGCAGTTCAGCCCTCCACCGCTAGCCCAGGGATGGCAAGGTGGAGCGGAGTTACCTATGGGGTGGATTAAATTGGAGGCCACCTTTGACGGAGATACCCACAAACTGGGGTTTTTCGTAGTACAAGCCCTCCAGTTTTTCAATCGATGGGGCTATTTGTTCCTGGATGAGGAGAGCCGGGTCACCCACTTAGCATCCAGACTAGAAGGCAGAGCAGCAGAATGGTACGTGATTCTATATTACTCGGGGGCTCCGGAACTGGACACTTTACAGGAATTTATTGCTGCGCTTAGAGCCCAATATGAAGATCCCTTAGAGGAGGAGAGAGCACGTACTGAGCTACAGACCCTCAGACGAGGGTCTCAACCCATGAGAGAGTATGCAGCCAAGTTTCATCAACTTGCAGCCAAGTGCCCTCATTGTGAGGAAGGGACAAAAATAGTGATGTTCCGCAATGGAATGAATCCCAGATTGCTCAATCGAGCTTTAATGCAAGATGATCCCCCGACTCTGATGGGATGGATACAACTGGCATGTGAGGTGGAAAACCGTGCCCAAGTAGTCTGCCTTGTGGAGCAGCAGCAGGCAATGGGATATAGAAGACCACCGCCCGTAGCGAGAGGGGCTCGTGGAGCGCCACCGGCTAGGGGAGCTCGAGAAACCCGATGGAGGCAGGGCCTTTGTTTGCAGTGTGGGAACAGCGGGTATTTTGCAGCCCAGTGCCCTCTTCGAGCACAAGCCCCACCACCTCCCTCAACCACTCAGCCAGTTCCGGTCCCGAGAACAAGTCAAGGCAGAGGAATGCCAAGACAGGGCCGCCTAGACAAAGGACTAGAAGCCGAAGAAGTGCAGATGGAACTTAACGTCCATTTTGCAGAGGCGGATATATGCCCAGCCCGCAGTCGGGAAATGAGATGGATCTGTCGTGAGGAGGCCCCAACGGCAGATCACAAAGGAGTCCACCCCAGCAGAGGTGAGAGAGAGGGGGGTCATTTTATTCATTCCATTAATGTTAACTAATCCAAGGAGGGGAACTCATATCCGGGTGCAAGCTTTAATCGATTCAGGTTGCTCAAGAGACATTATTGCACCCGCCCTAGTAAATGGCTTGGGAATAGAAAACCGTGAACTTAAAAGTCCAATTATCTTTGAACAAATGGACGGTTCAAATATGAATCCAGCTGTCTGAGAAACGGAGCTGGTACCCATGGGAATGGGTAAACATTGGGAGAGCCGGTTCTATATCGTTAGCCAAGCGGCTAAATATCCCCTCATCCTAGGCAGTTGGTGGCTGTGGGACCATAACCCTTACATTAACTGGGCCAAAGGCATGATTGTGTTTGATCGGGAATATTGCAGCAATCATTATTGGCAAAAAGACTGGGAGGGAGAGTCCTCATTGAACTTAGAAGTAGTGTTGCTCTCAGCGGAATAACTCAACCTGATCCCGGTGGAATACAGGGACTTGGCACAAGCTTTTAGTTAGGAAGAGGTGGACAGCTTACCACCACACTGAAAAACAGATTGTGCAATTGAACTGATCCCAGGGGAATGTCTGCCAAAAGGGAAACTTTATTCCATGAGCCCAGCTGAGAGAGAGGAGCTCCGAAAGTTCATAGATAAAAACCTGGGAAGAGGTTTCATCCGCCTGGCCAGCTCCCCCCATGCCGCAGCGGTGCTATTCGTAAAGAAAAAGGATGGGGAGGTTGAGGCTTTGCACGGATTTCAGAGGCATCAACGCAGTGTCCATGACCAATGCCTACCCAATTCCCCTGATTCGGGGCCTACTAAGTGTGGTGGCGCACGTTAAGTTCTTTTCAAAGTTGGACTTAAAAGATGCTTATTTCCATGTTAGAATCAGGGAAGGGGATGAATGGAAAACCGCGTTCAATATGCCATTAGGCCAATATGAATACCTCGTCATGCCTTTTGGCTTATCCGGAGCACCTGCTGTTTACATGTCCATGATCAATGAGGTGCTACATAAGTTTTTATATAAGGGACTGGTTATTTACCTGGATGACGTGTTAATTTTTACAGAAACCAGAGAGGAACATATTAAGTTGGTCAGAGAAGTGTTGACCACCCTGATACAGCATAAACTCCCTATCAAATTGTCCAAATGTGAATTTCATAAGACTGAGTTGGACTACCTGGGCTATCGCATTTCAGGACAAGGTCTAAAAATGGATCCGGCTAAAATCAAAGCCGTGCAGGATTGGCAAGCCCCTACTATCTGAAAGCAATTACAATCTTTCTTGGGCTTTGCCAACTTTTACAGACAATTCATTAAAGGGTTTGCCCAGATCACCCTCCCATTAACAGATCTACTAAAGACAAAAGGGAGGGGAGAGCAAACGGCTAAACCCACAAGCAAACTTAGCTGGGGGCCAGAATGCCAGGCAGCATTTGAGAAACTGAAGGACCAATTTACATCTGAACCGGTCCTCCAGCACCCAGATGAAAACCAAACCTTCATAGTGCAAGTGGATGCGAGCGATGCGGCCATAGGAGGAGTCCTCTTGCAGAGAGGGGAGGACAGAAAAGTACGGCCCTGTGCATACTTGTCTAGAAAATTCACTGAGGCTGAGCGTAATTGGAATGTCTGGGAGAAGGAAGCTTTCGCAGTCAAGGTAGCCCTTTCTATATGGTGGCACTGGCTGGAGGGGGCACATCATCAGTTCGAGGTGTGGACGGACCACAAAAACTTAGAAGCTTTGCGCACCCCCCGAAAACTTAATGCTAAACAGCTTCGGTGGGCCGAATTCTTCTCAAAGTTTGATTTCACCCTAAAGTTTCTTCCAGGAAAATCCAACTTCTTAGCAGACACTCTCTCGCGCATGCCCCAGTTGCAAAGCAGAAGGGAGGATACTATTGATACTGTCTTCTCTCCCTGTCAGTTGGGAGGTGTGGTCACCACTCGTTGCCAAGCAACCAAACAGCAGAGTGAGCCAAGTGGGTGGAGAGCTAAAGTGAAAAGCGAAGTGGAAAAAGAGGGGGAGTGAGCGCCCACAGGAAAAATGTCTCAAACGGCAGCGGGAGACAGGATTAAAGAAAACAAACTTTATATTCCCACTAGCCTCAGGAAAGAGGTGTTACAGCAATGTCATGATGCCTGCACCGCAGGCCATTTCGGTTATCTAAAGACTTTACACTTGGTTCAAAGGCAATTTTGGTGGCCAGGAATGAGAAGGGATGTATCACAATATGTGTCTTCCTGTTCTACTTGCATTATGGCCAAGCCTAGAAGAGGGAAGCCTCCTGGTCTGCTGGAAGCCCCTGGAAGTTCCCAATCGGCCTTGGGAGGTGATCTCTATGGACTTTATCACTGATCTACCCCCCGCAAAAGGTTGTACTTGTATTCTAGTAGTGGTGGATTTGTTTTCCAAACAAGCTCATTTCATTCCGTGCACCACTGTGCCTACAGCTAGAAATCTGGCCAGTTTGTTCATGAAACATATTGTAAAACTGCACTCTTTTCCTTCCAAGGTGATTTTGGATCGCGGTGGACAGTTCGTTGCCAACTTTTGGTGGGAGCTTTTGCAACTGGTGGGCATTGAACAAGGATTAAGCTCTGCCTACCATCCTGAGAGCGATGGGCAGTCTGAAAAACTAAATCAAATATTAGAACAATTCCTCAGATGTTGCATCAATTTTCAGCAGGATAACTGGACCGACCTGATCCATTTAGCAGAATATTCGTATAACAATTCAGTCCACAGTTCCATGGGAGAAACACCTTCTAAAATTGTGCATGGTTATGAAGGAGTCGTGTTTCCGTTTGACTTACAACCAGAAAGCAAGCAAGCCGGAGACTTGGGAGATTGGTGGACCTCCATCTCCAAGCAATGGACATTAATTCAAAAGACTCTGGCCAAAGCAAAAGCGGATTATAAAAAGTATGCTGATCGCCATTGTGTGGAGCAATGGGAATTGCAACCTGAAGAAAAAGTCTACATCTCCACTAAAAACTTTAAAACAGAGCAAGCCAGCAAAAAATTAGGATTAAAATATTTGGGACCCTTTGAAATCAAAAAAGTCATAAACGGGGTGACTGCAGAACTCGAACTCTCAAAGAATCTACACCATATACACCCCACATTTCACATCAGCCTGCTGAAAAAAGCACCACCCCCAGATGAATGGCATCCTAAACAACCGATACCCCATCTGACTCTTATTGATGGCCAAGTGCATTATGAAATAAAAGAAATTTTGGACTCAAAACGCAAACATAATAAACTCTTTTACCTAGTTAGGTGGAAGGACTTTGAGGAGGGGTACAGAGAGTGGGTGGAAGCTTCGCAGGTCAGAGCCCCAAGGCTCCTCGTTAAGTTTCATTCTAGGTACCCTGAAAAGGTGGGCCCAGAAGGGTGAGAGGAGGGGTCTTAAGGGGGGCAGAATGTCAGAATCTAACATGTTCTTTGGTCAGACTTATGCCATGTTTAATACTGTAGTTGTTAGCCTTTCCCTCCCTCCAGGTCCAGGTGTTATTTTGACCGCGCTTTCCATGGGAGAGAATATTCTTATCTGTTTCTACAGCCAGAGACCTTGATGAGACGAGCCTTCCCACAGAGAAGTTCTCATCGCCATGGAAGATGGGGGGGGGAGGCTGGGAATGAGGGGTTTGATGTATCACATGTTGTGCTTTCTTTTCCCATTCTCGACAATGACTGTGTTCAGCCAAGATCCTTTCTAGGCCTTGGAATATGGATACTTGTGTCAGAGCCTAGTCTTGCAATAAACCTTTTGAAATCAAGAATTGGTGCTTCTTGCAGAAGGGGGAGACGAACTCTACATAACAGGGATTCCATAGTCTGATACCTCTTTCTACTTGTATTGACTTAAGACATACATGTAGGTGTTCTATGTAGAATGTACAAGGTGTACAGAGCCAGTATGATATAATGGTTAGAGGGTGATATAATGGTTAGAATGGTTAGAGTGAGGATCTGGGGACGCAAGGTTTGGATCCCCACTCTGCCAGAGAAACTTGCTGGGTAACCATGGAACAGACACACTCCTAGCCAACTGCAAAGGATCGTTGTGAGGATGAAATGGAGGAAAGGAGAGTGAGATAAGATGTGTTGGGTCACCATTGGGGAGAAAAGCAGGGTATAAATGAACTAATTTTTTTAAAAAATTAAAATGTAACCATTTGGATAGCTGGCCATTTGAAGCTCTTGCCAAGTGGTAAGGAAACCATGGGAAGTGAAACATACGTTTTGAAAATGAGCATGGTGTTACCACTTGATTCCCTTCACTTCAGGAAGTTAATTCAATGTGTATATCATTTTAGGTATGTTATATCACCTAACATTCAAATATATTCCTTGCAAATTTTTATTTCATTCTTTAATTGAAATCCCTGCAGCTTTTATTCTTATCCTTCTTTTGTAAAATTTATGTTCTTAATGAATTGCTGGCATTGCCTTTGAATTATGCTCACTTTGAGTACTGGATAATCATTTTCTGTGCAAAAAAGTACGAGAGTTGCATCACAACTGAACAGCATCTTTCTGCCTTATCAAGATAAATTGAGAGCTGTCACATAATTGAATGCTACTAGGAGATTCAAATTGTAAGCTGGACTAGTCTGAAGTTAGGCAAAGCCTTTTTAGTTTCAGCAGCAACTGTGATTTCAATTATGTTTAGAGATTTAAATATAATCCATCTGTTGTTGCCGTGCAGTCGGTCTTAAAGTAATTCCTTTATGGCCAACCACACAATTCACAATGGAAAATTATCTTTTTAATTTTGAAAAAATGCTTATAACTGCAGGATCCACTGAGAAAATATGATAGATATGCATGCAAAAGCCTCAAGAATTATTATAAAATTTTTCAGGGAAGACAAGCCTATAGCTAGAATTTTATTTTAAAGGCATATGAGTTCATTAAAGGGGAAATTGGGTTGCCAGGTCCCCATCATCCTAAACCCTGAGACTTACTGGGTAGGACCTAAAGATATTATGGGTGGGGTCCAGTCATGTCATGGGATGGGGCCTGGTTATGTCACATTAAACAGCTCTGTTAGTAGTAGTACTGCCACGCATCACTAAGTATGTACCAAAATGCATCTGTAGTCAAAATTACATAGCTTTGAAAAGACTGGGCAGTTACCTAACTTCAAAAAAAGGTGTAGAAATTAACTATGTGCAAAATGTAAAATGTAGTTGAGCTTTTAGTGCCAATTATTGTTTCCCATCTCCAGTTTACATGGGCAAAAGCTATTCAAGTCTTAAATGAAGCCATATAACTGAAATACAGCATATCATCAGCTATGCAGAGAAAAGTGATTTGCTCATGATCATACCGGGAGTCCTCGGCTGATTTAATTAGCGTACCTAGCATTTATTCTCAAGAAAAGTTTCTGGGCATAAGATTGTGAGGCCAGATTCAGAACTTGAAAAAGATGGTGATAGGAATGTTGCAATTAATCTGTGCCATGGGGAGCAATCCTAAGAAGATCTACTCAGAACTAAGTCCCATTTTATTCAATGGGGCTTATTCCCAGGAAGGTGTTCTTAGAATTACAGCTTTAATTGCTAAAATGGGAGTTTTTAACGTTATCTCTACCTGAAAATCACTTCCTCCAACATAGGTATTTGCCCCCTAATACCAGGTAGATAGATGTGTGTATTACAGTGTAGAGAAGGAAAAACACTCTGCACTTGTATTGAAATTGACCCAAAGTATTTTTTTAAAAAAAAACAGTTGGAGGTGATGGGCTTAAGACTGCCTGGAAATGACCCCTTGCCCTTTGGTCTTCTGTAGTAAAATAGTTTCTTTTCTGTTGTTTAGGTTTCTTTGAAACCTAAAGTTTAAACCTGCTGGAGCATTATAACTCATCTGTCTTTTATCCCTAATCCCATAGTTTTTGGGGAGGAGGTGGTGGTGAGGAAAGGAGCTTGACAATGGCTATTCATTGATGAGTAAAAGACACTCTGCACATTCTCAGAGGCATGCATTCTTTTACATAGCTTTATGAGAAGGCTGTTTGCAAATAGTAATTAAAAATGGATACCACACCAGGTGAAACTAGGCAGTCAGTTTTCTTTTTTGAGAAAGAAGTTTTCTTTTTAAGAAAAGAAGAAAAAAACAAACAAGAACAAAAACCAATGGTGACAACTCTATACATAAGCTTTTATAAAAGGTCTCAAGATATATAAAAACAAAGCCATACATAATTGTCATCTACATACTATACACTCAAATGTTGATAAATTTATAAGGTTTTCAATCCAATGAATTATGGGAAGTAGGGTTGTGTCTTTTCAGTGCTGTAATATAAGACTTTTAGCAACTGTAAGGGCATGGAAGGTCCATTTCTGTTGCCCATCGGTTAGGTTCCATGAGATAGGCAAATAGTTTAAAAGTACATAAATAACAAAAATAAATGAGTATTCTAATACAAAATTGATATGAGTAATACCTTTCTCTCAAAAGAGCATTCATTTTTCTGCTCCTGTCCTCCATCCCATAGACCCACCTAATCCTGAGGCAAATGTTCTACTGCAAACAGAGGAGGCAACCCTCAAATAGTAAAAACGTCCCTACAGTTTTCTGTTTATTGTTCTTAATTAATCACTGAGGAGACTACAGAGTACAGAAAATCAAGGGCCCAGGAAGAAAAAAGTGATGAAACTGAGCAGATATGAATGAATCAGGTCAGGAAGGGGTTAACTGGCTCAGCTCTCTCCATCTTGCAGGTTCCTGTCAGGTTATGGATGACAGGATACTGCAGACAGATCTCTGGCCCATTTCCAGCAAGACATCAGTACTTAGTCAAATGAATTTTATTCAGAAATCAGTTCATTTCAATATACAGTTCCATAGGTCTACTTAGGAGTAATATAAATGTCTAAGCAGCTCGGCTAGCGATTGACCAGAATGACAACAAGAGAAAGAAACAGTTCTTTTCTAGTTCACTCTTCTCCTCCCCCTCCCAGTTATCAACAAAATTTTCCCACTCTTTCTCTGTGAGAACATTTTACATATGTGTGCTATCGCACTTCGTTGTCAAGGAGAAAGACACATCAAAGTCTGAGCGGAAGCCCAAGGTCATAATAGTACAGTCCAGTAGATAGCCACTTGTAAAGCTTGACAAAAAGTTATAACACTAACAAACAGCAAATCAAAGTACAACAAGACTCTGTTTACAAATACTGGCATCAAGCATCAAGCATCCAGCATCAAGCACTGAGCAGTAGAATCAAAATTGGCATGGATGGCTGGGCAAAGACATACATGACAGTTCCCTCCACTCTCCTTTTCTGCCAATGCAATTTGGACAAAAACTGCCTGTATATTTTCCTTTATATCTCAGCAACAAAAAATGCTAAAGACTTAATTTTTAAACAAATACTGGAAATTCAGAGATGGAGCCATGGTATTTGGAAAAGAGTCTTGTCCCCAAATGCCTTCCCAGCTACAGGTCTGGATGAAAATTTGAATCCTGCCTCTGGAAATCTATGAAAGTGGGGAGGCTAGCAGTTCAAGTCCAGATTCTCCAGTCAACGTTCCCTCTTCCTAGTTACTGTTCAAATAAACCCAGTAGCTGGTCTGTATGGAGCAGAAGGTGAAGGGTAAACATGAACAAAAAACCTACTGAAAAACCCTACTGGATCAGATGAGTGATCCATCTAGTCTAGCATCCTGTTTCACACAGAGGCCAGCCAGTTGCCTGGAGGGCTGATGAATTGGGCATAGAGATTATGGCCCTCTCCTGAGGTTGCCTCTTAGCACCGGGTTTCAGAGATTTACTGCCTCTGAATATGGAGGTCTGTCTGGCCAACACCTTCTCCCTTTAAGTTAATATGTTAACTGTAAAAGCTGGAGACTTGGCCTTGCCTATGACAAGTGATTTCATAGGCGAAGTAAATGAGTTGCAAACCTCTGTCTGAAACTCACCATTCTTCACCATTCCCTCCCATTCTCCCTATATCTCATGGAAATGCAACACTGCTTGCCTTCAACTATGCATGTATACTGGGGGAAAGTGGGAGGTGCTTGCACCAGGCCCTGGTCATGGTTGCAGCAGCCCAGCAGTCCATCAGAACCCTTTGGCTTGTCCCGTGATTTGCCCCTCCTTGACAACTTAACCTGGCATGTTCCCTTGCACGTGTGCTCATGCACGCACAAACTTGTTGCTATACTAGACATTCTGCATCCACAGTCAAGCCTGAGGCACACTGTCCCCTGGGTGGGTGGCTCCTTGGGTTGGCCCAGTCATCGGGGAAGACAGGGTCAGAGGCACTAACATTAGCTTTGTATCTGAGGTTTTTCTGATTGTTCCAAGGTCAATACACCTACCAGGAAGACGTCCAGCCTGGTCAGCCCATCAGTGGTTCAGAAATGTCTGCCTACTAGGGGTTGTGCTTGCCAGCTTCATCAATCTTGGGATACTTTTACACAGGGCTTTTTTTTTTTGAGGGGGAAGGTTCCAGAACACCATTCCAGAAACGGTGGAATCACGTCCACGTGATTCGTTCCTCCTTTGGCCCTGCAGGCTCTGCAGAGGACACTTAGCTGCTTTGAGTTCATTCTGCTTTTTTCCCATTCCTCTGAGAGAGAGAGAGAGAAAGAGAGAGCTGGGGGGCAGGGCTCTGCAGAGGAGGGCAAGCTGCTTTGAGTTCATTCTGCTTTTTTCATTCATGAGTGAGAGAGAGACAGCAAGTGTAAGCAGAGCTTCTGGGGTCGGCTTTGCAGAGGAGGATTAGCTGCTTTGAGTTCATTCTGCTTTCCATTTCATCCAGGGTTTCTGTCTATGTGTGTGCTGCTTTGAGTTCATTCTGTTTTATTTTCGTTGAGGGAGGGAGTGGGTGGGGCAGTGTGTGTATGTGTGCTGCTTTGAGTTCATTCTGCTTTCTTTTCATGGGGGTGGGTGAGGCTGTATGTGTGTGTTGCTTTCATTCTTTTGTTGACTGAAGTTGACATTGTTATGGTACCCACAGCTTTGGAAAGCAGATTGGTTCTGTGTTGGTTAAATATATCAGTTATGGTTATTTGTATTAGTTACAATATCAGTTATGTTTATTCCAGTTTTATGCTAGGAATGGATAGCTGTGTCCAAGTCACAGAATGCTTTCATCAATATGTTCATCAGCATATAGGTGTTCTTATGTCTTATTAGCTGTAACTCAAATGGCTCTCCCCACCCTCAGCTGATTAACATCACTGAAATTGCAGTGGACATATGCATGTTAAGGAAGTTGTTATGAATATCATTGTCAGGCTATGGTAGATAGACCCCTGTACCCTCACAGCAAGAAATCCATGATCTTGGTTGAAAGGTTTTATTCAGGAATCACATCAAATCCAGGAATATGTCCATAGGATTGCTCAGAAGAAAAGCTAGCAACCAAGCAAGTTGGCAAGAATACTTGAAATGTGTGAAAATCACTGTTATAGAACACAATTACACTTCCCTCCTCCCAACCATAAACATAACTTTTGGCTCGAGACTGCCCTGGAAACTCCTCACATGTTAATACATGTTCAAATTATACACATGTTAATACATGTTCAAATTATACAAATTATATTTGGTTGGATTCAAAGGTGCTGTTCTGTTGCGTTTCCAGTGGTGGAGAAGAGGAAAATGATTTCTGCCAGTTCTCCTATCCCATTGCTCCCCACACAGTTTCTGGGGTCCTTTGACACAGCAGAAGGCTGGGAGGATGCATGGAAGACCCAGTCCACCATCTTCATTACAGCCAACCCTGTGCATTCATGTGTGTGTATTATGTGCCGTCAAGTCACCTTCAACCTATGGTGACCCCCAAAATGTCCTATCATTAACAGATGCATTACATATTAGTAACGAACTCGGTATTTTGCCCCCCTCAATCGAAATGAAGAGGCAGACACAAGAATTGGGAACTAAAAGACTGTTTTATTAACATTTACATATCAAGTTTAGATACTAGGAAAGTACAAGATTAAAGTTGAAACACAGTAAGTCATGAGAATGATCAGTTACAAGGTCAGAATCCCTGGGAGCTTGAAAGGAATCAAGATACAGCATTAACAATAGTTCTTAGTGACAGCTCAGCTGGGAATAATGGTATGGATGGGGTACAGACATGACAATTATTTGTCTGGGACATTGGAATATTTATGAGCATTTCACAATGTCACAACAGCTTAGCCATTGGTAAGGTATAGTTGGCAGGCAACAACAACAACAAAAAACCATTAGAGTATACTCTAATGCAGCTAAAATTGAGTATCTAATTTTGAATAGCTCCAGTAAAGCAAAACCTTCCCTGAAAATTTGAAAATTCAATATTCAATTGATTAGGAATTTCAGACTGTGAAATTTTGAGAAAGAGTTTTAGAATTTTTTTTTCTACCCTGGCAGAGGGAATCTGTTAGAATTTAGATTTGTGAGATGGGTTATGGATTTTTAGAGGGCCCCTCCTTCTTGCATATTTTAAAATATGATTCCAAAGAAATGAAATGTTTGGAAAGGGGAATGGAAGATTTCACTTTTTGTAGAGGATACTGAAAGGAAAAAAAACCCTCTCTCATAATAGTGTAATTTCCCAAGCTTACTAACATTTATCTTGTCGTAATGCATTGTGCTGGGTTCTGGGAAGTGGCGTCACTTCCGAGAGTGACATTATCACACATTTCCGGGAGCATGCACGCTCGTGCACATATGATAATAGAGAGTTCCACAACCTCTTTTCCCAGAAAAAAAAAACCCTGCCTTTACACCTGGGCCTGGGAGGCATGGGCAGGTACTTTGGGGTAAAGTGTGCTTGTCTCCCTGGCCACTGGGACTCTGGAAGACAGGATGCTGGTGCTGTTGGAAACCCTCACCTCCAGCATGCAGCAAATCACCTTCCACCAGCTGCAGGAAGGAACTTCCACCTCACCAGGCAGGGCAGCTTGTACATCTTCAGGCAGTCTTTTGGTATGGGTGGTCATACCATACCTCCCATGGCTCCAGCACTCCCTCTGAAGGGAGTGGCCACGGGTGGAAGCCAGCCAAGAAGAAGAGTTGGGGGAAGCAGTGCAAGTTGAGTTGGAGGATGCTCAGCTTTGTTTCAACTGATGGCTTCTCAGGTGATTCCTCTTCGGAAGGGGAAAGTGTGCATATGTCCGGCAGCTATTGGTGTATAACCCAAGCCTCCCTGCCTTCAAATGCAGGTATGACAAGGAGCATGCAGGCGTGGGTTGGATGTGATGTGAGGCAGCAACTGGTACCAACTGACACCATGTAAGGTGCCTCTTTTCATTAGCAGTGAGAAGCTGTTTGGTCCTCACTGGGCCTGCGAAATCAGGGATCGTATCCTGGATCGGTACTATATGGATTTCTTCAAGCTGTTGCCATCCAGGGAGTGCTGAGGGTGATTATAGATCAGCTGCCAAGGGCAGGATGGGTGAGAAAAAGGGAAGGGCTGGGCACACTTTTTCCAGTTGGTTGGCTGGCTACAACGTCTTCATAAGAGTAGTCATGGCAACCTATTCAGAATGGGGCTGGTACCTGAACAATCACCTGGGAACATGCTGTGGGTACACACCTTGTCAGGGGATGCAGCCACCAGAGAGTACAACAAGGAATTAAAGAAGGCAGCTTCACACTGCAAGAAGAATAGGTGGAATCTCATGGATGACACACTCTGGCTGGTTGGCCCTCACATGCACAGCAGGAGCAAGTAGACCTGAGGGAGCAGATGCACCACACGATGGGATCCAGGTCTTAGAGTGTTAGGCGTATAATCGGGAGATGCCAGAGGGCCTGTAGCAAGTTTGATCAAAACTACAGCAACTGCTATGGAGTGCATCCTTCCTCGTCCCATGTGCCTGTGCTTGTAAAGCACCCAACGACCCATTTTTGCTCACAAAGTTGGTCTCAAACATGCCAGTACAGCTGCAAAGATTATTCCAATGCAGCAAGACTTGCCCATCTCACTGAAAATTATACAAAATGCACTGTGCCTTACTCCATCAGCCAGGTTCAAGTTCTGCTATGCTCAGGAAAATTGAATACAAGTTACATTTCTGTTGAAAGGAAATATTATTTTGGAAAGTACTTTCCGTGATGTTGAATCTATCTTTCGGGATTGAGTTACATTTCAGATGAGTTTTTTAAATACTTTTTAAAAGCATGTCATGGTTTCATATATCCAACTTAATCTATCCAGATATCATTAGTTTTGGTTTGTCTGCATGGAACAATTTTTCAATGACAAGATGTACCTGTTCAACACATCAAATCTTGTATGCATGTGTGTGTGTGTACTCAGCATATCTAATTCTGCTGTGTTCCTCAGCGCGGGTCCACACCAAGGATCTAGACTAGCCATGTGTCCTCCCTCCAACTTTTTCTCCTAATGGAATTTCTCATAAATATTTGTTTTTGTGCAATGTGTTGCACACACAGCCCACAACATAATTTTACTGTAATTTAATACATGGCACCTGGCATTCCTCATCCAATATAAGAGGATATTCTGTCTCCACTATAGTATTCGTAAACAAAGTGAAAAGCAATGATAAAGATAAAGCCCCCTTCTCTCTGTCACACCCCAATGTCAATAGTGACATTCCCTGCAGTATACTTGTATTGCTATCCAGTTCACTTGTAATGGGCTGTTAATTCTAAGGCCTAGTTTAATTTGCTGTTTAAATGCTCACATTGTTAACAAATTTAACTGCTGATCCCTGTAGCAGAAACAACTAATTAATGCTCTCCATCCATCGTATATATGCATGTCTTACTTACTCTATTTAACATAGCAGAAAAATAAGCAAAATGTCAATCAATTGATCTTTAAGCTTCTGTGATTTAAATAAGGGGTCACAACATAAGACTTTTCCCCTCAGACAAAGCAGCAGGCACAGGTTTAGTTCTACATTACACAATTCTACATTACACATTATATGTAATATTGGCTTGGATCCAGTAATGTGCAAGTAAAAATATAAATGGGCTTAGCTCAGTTCCACTTTGTGCAAGATTTCTGCAGCACCTAGTTCTATCATTAGAGGTGGGCACGGACTGAAAAATGGACCAAAATTTGACACAGCCCAACCCAGTTTGGTGTGTCTGAGAAGGTGCCCTCCAAATAGGAGAGCCCAGGTCTCTTCCCCCCAGGTGTGGGGAAGACACCCTCCCAGGCTCATGAGGAGGGGATGACCAATGACAAAATCCACCTCAGTGATGTGGTGGCTGCCGCCCCAGCCACAAGGGTGGGTATTCGGGGCCAGGAGAAAGAAGGAAGGGCAGTGGGTCCCCTGACTGCTTCCCAAGGTCATGAGGAATGGGTGGCCAGTGACGAAATCCACCTCACTGATGCAGTAGCCACCGCCAGTCACAAGGATGGGTTTTGGTGCCACCCCCACTACAGGAGCCCATCGCCCCCAGGAGAAGGAAGGAAGGGTGGTCGGCCCCTGACTACCTCCTGGGCCTACAAGGAGGGGGTGGCACCAACAAAAGATATCTCACCCTGATGGCTGCTCCCACCCCCTACTACAGGAGCCCATCACCCTTGGGAGAAGGAAGGAAGGGCAGTGGTCCCCTGAAGGAAGGGCAGTGGTCCTGGGCCCATGAAGAGGGGGTGGCTACCACCAAAAGAAACCTCACCCTGCTGCTCCCACCCCTTACTACCGGAACTCCACATTAACCCTTTCCAAAATGGTCCATGTTCTGAAGAAGTCACCAGAAACCTCTTCCTTTGCTGACACCAGGAGTCCATCACCCCGGAAGAAAGAAGGAAGGGCAATGGGCACCTGGCCCCTGGGCCTGCGAGTAGGAGGCAGCCAACTAAAGACACTTCACTCTGGTGGCTGCTCGCACCTCTCACTGCAGGAACCCATTGTCCCCAGGAGAAGGAAGTAAGGATGGCAGGCTCCTGACCACCTCCTGAGTCTGTGAGGAGGGGGCAGCCACTGATAAAACCCACCTCACCAACGCAGTGGCAGCCCCCAGTCACTGGTGTTAGGTCCACCCCCCACTACACCAAGCCTGTCACCCCCAGTAGAAGGAAGGAAGGGTAGCAGGCCCCTGACTGCTTTCTGGGCCCTTGAGGAGGGAGCAGCCACCATCAAAACCCACCTCACCCTGGTGGCTGCCCATGACTGAAGCCCATGGCCTGTGAGGGAAGTAAGGGAGGCAGGTGGCACTTGATTGCCTTACAGGCACACAAGAAAGGTGCAACCACTATCTGAAGAACTCATATTCTCTAGGTGGCCACCTCCAAGGCACTGGGGGAGCTGTTGCAGGCCACCCCCAACCCAGGAGCCCACTGCCCCCATGAAGCCATCAGTCAAGGTCACACAACGAAGGACCAGTAGTCATCTTGCAGGGTTGGGATGGGAAGGGTGAACTGAGCTGCACTGTTGTTTATCTGGTTGCAATGCACAGCTTGTTCCCCCTCTTGAAAGTCTTCTAAGGGCCTCTTGCTCCTAGAGACAGCCACCCCCCCACCAGTGCAGCCTCAGTACCTCCTCACAAAGGTCCACCTTCCTCCATTGGTGGAGCTCCTCATTATGGAATGCAATCCTGATGTGCAATGGAGATCTCCCATTCCCTGGTCACATCTGCCTCCTCCCAATGTTTGTCCCCCCCCCAAATCCGCACTTTCACCCTCCTTTCCACATCTGTCCCCTCAAGATGTCTGTCCCCCTAAGAGTCCTCCTGTCTTTTAGTCTCCCCATGCCCATGTTTGCCTCCTTATGATTATTGTTCTCCTTCCCAGAGTTGGCACTTCCAGCCTCCCCTTGGCCAGCCTGTTGGGGAGATTTCGATTCTCCCAAGGAGACTCTCTTTGCCCCCAGGATTAACTTTCCCTCATGGATCAACTCTGTCCTTTCCTGTACAGGGATATTACCATCTCCCCAAAGAACATCCACGCCTTCCTCCCAAATTTAACCTCCTCTCATAGATTGTCTCTATTCTCGTGTCCTTTAAAAGAATATTCCTCCTGTCTCCCCAAAAACATCTCCTTGACTGTCCCCTCAAAGAGAACTTCTCTCCCCATTCCACCCCCAGAGCAGGTTTTCTGCTCCCAGGAACTGTCATACTACTCTGTTCTCGGAGGAAGATTCTCCAACTCAATCCCACAGTTTCATTGCAAGTTTTTGGTACTGCAAGCCAATTGGTGTTTGCAGCTCCTGTTTTATCTACTGGAGGTTTTCTGGGAGCGGCCACTTTGGGGAACCTCCAAAATGTAATCTTGGCCAACCTTGGTGGGTGGCTGGAGGAGAGCCTGTTGAAGACTTGCTGCAAATTTGGCATTTGTGAGTGTGAAGGGGGCAGTCCTCAGGCCCCTAGAAATGATGGACCATAGACAGACAAACTGGTCCGCAAACACAGGTGGGCCCATGAAAAGTTCGTGGTCCATGGTCCATGAAACACAATGGAGCATGGGCCGATGGTCCATGGTTTTCTCCTGGTCTGTGCCCACCTCTAATCATGAGATTTTATATAAATTTCCCTTTTATCATCCAGTCTTTTACTGATATTTAATGAATTATAAATATATTTCACAATATTCTTCACTGATAGCCAGGACTTGAGTCTTTTTTTATGCATGAAGACCTCATTTTTAACACAATATACATTGGTCCATACCACGGGCATGCAACCAGAAAATTGTCATTGTGGCTTCATATCCAGGGCTGTTGAGTGAAATGTTTAACACGATTGGGGGGTTTCCATTTAAGCGTCAAAATCTGGTCATTTTTTTTCCTGTTCCTATGATTTTTGTGGCCATTCTTTTCAATGGAGAGGAGGAAGGGGGACAAATAGGAGGGTCTGGGACAGCTGTTTTTGCACTCAACAGTACCAAAATCAAACAGAACACAGTCAAGTTACAAGTAGATTGATCAATGGGGAAGTTACAAATGCCCAAAGTAGGTCTCTCTCCATGCAACTGTACTAAATTCTCTCTATTAATTCCTAAAATGGCCACCAAGCAGCAGTCAGCCACCAAGAGAGCTTCAACCAATCACAAGAATTTAAGACAATGAAGTCCTATTTGCATTCATTAATTTCCCCATTCTTCCAGTGACTGGCAATAAAAACATTTTTATCTTTCCTTCCTTTCTTGCTGTGGTTTGTTGTTTGTTTCCTTTTAGAAAGTGAGGAAGGCTTCTGTTGCACCACCCCCTCCCCAGTCATAATTGCTCTTCCATTATTCCTTAGGGGGAATTTGGGGGGTAGAGGTGCTAGAGTCATTGCTTTTCAACCAAATGTCACCAAAATTGCACCAGAGTGTCTTCTGCCTGTTCTTTAAAGAACACTTCAAATGTAAAGAAAATTAGGCAAAGCATTTGAATTCTACAGACCCCTGAGGAAGCCAAGGCTTTTTTACTTTCACAAGAAAGAAAAAAAAACCCTTTCTCTAACCCACAAAGGGGAGGGGGAAGGAGAGTGGCAGTTCTCGGCAGCCTGGATTATCTGGGAGTGTATTTGCACCTCCCTTGCAAAGATCTGCTGGAAGGGAGAAATTGTCAAGGAAATCCATACAGATTTGAAGTGAAAATGTGAGCTCATGTTGCATTGCTGGTAAATGCTGGAACTCAAAAAAGAAAACATGGATTTTGATAGGTAGGGGTGACTATCGTGCAGCCAGGACTAGCATTTCCATTCCAGAGTGTCACAAGTAAGACTCGGAAACATTTATTTCATGATTTTAACAGCTCGTGATTTTCATTACACAAACCCTTAGTCTGTGCTTATTTTACTCCTTAAAATATTTGCAAGCAGTTCCCTGGCCTTTCAAAATAGAATTATTATGATAAGTGTAGCTATACTGAAATGGATTTGGAAAAACAAAATTTATCTAAGATGTTCAATTTTCAATTTTTTTTAAACTTTCATTAAATAATATTTGGTTGTTAGCTTCTGACTTTTTTCCATATTACAATTTGCTAACAATACTTCAGTCAACAAAATAAAGATTAAATTCTTCCTATTTTAACTTTTATCTTTTTTAAAAAAATGATGTGTGTTTTGAATGCATCTACGGGTAGAACAAAGCCATACCTAGATTAAAAGAAATTATTACAAAGGATTTAAAATTTCTTTTCCCTTTTGCATAAAATTCGCAAGAAGATGTCTCCATTTGCATCGTTTTTTCCCTACTTAATATCAAATAATATTGCACTAATATTACAACGACTATAAACTTGCCAGAAATATTGTTTAGACATGACCAAACCTGTGAGAGAAATTTGCTTCAGATTACCATAAAAAGTGAGTTGATTCCCATTTTAAAAAATCCCGTCTGATTAAATTTCAGCAGCAGCTGGCATAATGTGGGCTGTTATAAAATATCAAATTTTGGTGACACATTTGATGCTGCTGAATGTGACCAAATGCTCTATCTTAGATCCTCCACCAAGTTGTCATAGTTACAGCATAAGAGTGAAAAGTAACTTCTTTTAAAGAGGCCGTGGAAAGCTCAGTTATTGACGAAATCTGTTCCATAGGTAGCTAAACCAAGTCCAAGCATCTACATGCTATCAAAGTTGTTCAATATGTAAGCATTCAGATTTCACATGTTGGCTGAGTAGGTAGTATAATTGCCTATTTTAAATTGGCTCATGTCACAGCTTAGAAAACATTAAATAGAAGAGAAGTTCTCAACAGTTCATTTTGGTCAATTTACAGCTAAAGCTTTCAGAGTTTCTAGACCTTGATCACCACATTTAAAGGAAAAATTGGAATCCTGATGAATAGAAATGAAAGCAAACACTTGAGCAGCCAACTGGACAGTGAGCCAGTCTACCTCTCAAGCAAACTAATGCCTTCTTTCCTGCCTGCAGAATGGAATTCTATTTCTTGCAACTCTGAGACTAGATCGGAAAATAAATATTTATAAGAAGAAAAGTATATCATTTAAGCCACGTGGGCTAGATGAATTCTTTTTCACTTATGTTCCTGACAAGTTATATTAGTTTGCTGACAGCCTAAATTATGGAACATCTAACAAGTGGACAACCATCAAAAGTAATCTGCATTAGAACAATACTAAACATCTGAGACATACTACTTTCATGCTCTGAGAAACCTGACATTTTACCTCAGTGTGGAGTGTGTGCTTTCCTCACTAGAGGCCAAATAGATTAAGAACAGGATTTTTACCACAGAGCACAACCCAAATAAATCCCATGAGAAATTTTTTACCTCATTTAATTCAGTCATGTAACCAAGGAGGTTGTAATCTTGTGCACACTTACTTGGGAGTAATCCCCATTGAATACAATGGGACTTATTTCTGAGTAAACATGCTTAGGATTGTGTTACCAATGTACCTTATGGTTTGTCAGGTGTTTATATCTGCTAGAAACAAATATGTGTGAATATACATAGACGAATTTATAATTTGATCTTCCTTTGAGTGAAAGATAGAGTACCAGATGCACTAAAGTAGTGCAAAGAACAATTACTACAAAATCAATGATCAATTATTGATTTGTAATTTTTAAGGAAAAAATAACTACAGCTGTTAAAGCAGAGTTCATTTCTTTCATATGTGTATTGGATATATAACTTTCACAGATGTTTGATAACAAATGTGCCTTAATAGGGGGGGAAAACCCTGTGGCCACTTTTGTATAGAAGTCATTCTATGATAAAACTCATATTTGTTGTTATAGCCACGTTCAGCTACCCAATGAATGCAATAGAATCATTTGGATTTTGGAGGGCAACCTGGATGGCAGAGGGAGCAAACATAAGCAGGTCTACTCAGCAGTAATTCCCAGGAAGATATATTTCACATTGCAGCCATTGAATGCAAAGTAGTCTTATGCTGCACACAAGTATGGGCTATGAGAAAATGATTTCAAAACCTCTTTTGGCTACTTCACATGCTATGAACACATAATTGGTTAGTACAATTCAGAGAAAGGATCCAACCCACTGAATCACTGACATTTAAATGTTTAGAGTTGTAGTCCTATTCACACTCACTTGGGTTCCAGCAACTCAGTGAGATTTCTCACCGAAATTTACTTTCCAGTAACCATGCATAATACCGGATGACAGGTTCCACACATAACTTAGCATGCTTGAAAAAGAGTGCTACCTCTTAAGTAGCACTTATTAATGTGGTTTAGAATTTCTATACCAGCAACAAGCATACATTAAATGGGTAGGAAAATATATCCTTTACCCTTTAACTGTTACGGTTTCTTTTGGGGAGAACCATTTGTTATTCAACCTTTGGGACTACATCTATGCATAGTTTTATAAGCCTGTCATGTTCCCCTTTCATTGTCTTTTTCTAAATTAAAAAGCCCCAAATTCTTTTTATATTGTTTGTAAGAAGACAGTCTTTTCCTTTGATCATTTCCCCCTTTAAGTGAGCAAACTTAAGCAGGTCTGCTCAGAATCAAGGCTATGCAATATGATTTACTCCATGGAAGTGTTCTTCTTTTACGCAGAGCACTCCTTAATCTTGAACCAGAGAGTACATTAGACAGAGATCAAGAAGCCCTTTCCCTGGATCCCAAGTTGGCAGGGTCGAAATGCTTACTGGTTTCAGTATATATGCTCAGCCTCTCCAACTTAGAAAAATAACAAGACAAGCCTTAATATGTTACTATTTTTTTTTATAGGAATAGCACCCCAAATCTGCCTTCCAAATAATACCCTAAAGTCTCTACTGGACTCCCTGCCTATTCAGGATACCTTCTGTCTCCATTTTCCAGAATCCAACTCCCCCTTTATCAGTTGGTCTTTGGCTGTTAAATTGCTTCAGATTTGCCCCCCCCGCCAACATTCCATCCAGTTTTTCAAATATGATTGGTCTGAGCTGAATGGGAAAAAAGGGGGTGGGATCTTCTCCTGTCCACCACAGAATGGCATTGTGAGTCATATTTCTCAAAACTATGTACAGAATTCCACATCCATTTATTTATTTTAAATATTTATATTTTACCTTATTTCCTCATAATTGGGGCACTAACAATTCATCAAGAAGCTGCAAGCTGCAAAAACATAACATTACATGTTAAAGAAAAACAATGCACAAATTAAAAAATGCACAGATACCAAATGCAGCCATACCATAGATTTATTAAAAAGCATTATGATATTGACAATTTAATCCCTTACACAGAATTTGTCCTTTTCCTCACTGTGTCAACATCTTCATTAAGCTGTCCACCATGACCCCAATATTTCTTTCTGGTCAGTCACACCAGTTCCAACCCCTTTACCACATTTTAAAGTTGGAAATTTTGCCGGAGTGTGCATCATCTCTTTACACTTACACTGAATTTACCACCACCCAGCGTTATCACCCACTCAGCCAGTTTGTGGAGCTCTTTCTGAAGTTCTGCACTGTCTATTTTGGTTCTTACCATTCTGAATAATATCTGCAAACTACACCACTTTAACAATAACAATAACAACAACAACATTCGATTTATATACCGCCCTTCAGGACAACTCAATGTCCACTCAGAGCAGTTTATGAAGCATGTTATCATCTTCACAACAATCACCCTGTGAGGTGGGTGGGGCTGAGAGAGTTCTGGAAGAGCTGTGACTGACCCAAGGTCATCCAGCTGGTTCAAGTGGAGGAGTGGGGAATCAAACCCGGTTCTCCAGATTAGAGTCCTGCCACTCTTAACCACTACATTATACTGCTCTCACCAATTAATTGCTCATCCCGATTCCAGATCATTTATGAACAATTAAATAACACTGGTTCAAATTCCACGAAGAATCTTCCCACTTATTTCCCTCCATTGTGAATACTTTTCTTTTACTGAGATAACAAGTGATGAAAATTTAGACCTATTAGGAACATTAAAAACCAATAAGTCTGTAGTCCTAACAGCATACACCAAGGTTCTTAGGAAACTCAAATGTGAAATTGTTGACATATAAAACAGTGTATCTTACTTGTCACTAAAATTATCCACTGTACTAGAGGACTGGAGAGTAGCAAATGTTACACTGATATTTAAAAAGGGTTCCAGAAGGGAATCAGGAAATTACAGGCCAGTTAGCCTAATGTCTGTCCCAAGTAAAGTAGTAGAAATTGCAGCTAAATATAGAATTATTAGGCACAAAGAAGAACAAAGCCTCCTGGGAGAAAAATAGCATGGCTTTTAGAAATGGAAATCTTGCCTAATCAACCTTTTGGAGTTTTTTGAGAAAGTAAATGAACATGTAGACGATAATGACCCAGCAGACATTATACTGAGGAAAAGGCTTTCAAAAGGGTTTTGACAAGATAACTTCCCAAAAACTCCTGAGAAAACTGGGCAGTCACAGAATAAAATGACTAGTCCCATTATGGATGAAAAATTGGTTAAATTACAGGAAACACTGAATAGGAATAAATAGATAGTTCTCTCAATGGAGGGAAATAAGCAGTGGTATCCCTCAAGGATCAGGATTGTGGCTGGGAATATTTAATTTGTTCATACATGATCTGAAACTAGGAGTGAATAGTGTAGTGAGCAGTTTAGTGGCCAAAAAATGACACAAAATGATTCAGGATTTTGAAAACTAAGGCTGACTGTGAAGAGCTCCAGGAAGATTTCCACAAAATGGGTCAGCAATGTTGCAAATGAAGTTCACTGCAGGTAAACCAAAGTGATGCCTTCTGGAACAAAAAAAATCTGAATTTTAAATATATGCGAATGGAGTCTGAACTAGGGATGTGCGTTTCGGCATTCAGAATGCCGAAAGAATGCCGAAACAAAAGTGTTTCGGCATTCTTCAGGAATCCCGAAACGTTTCGGGGAATGCCGAAACGTTTCGGGATTGCCGAAAGAAAAAGCCGAAACGTTTCGGGATTCTTTCGGCATTCTTTCGGCATTAGAGAATCGCCATTTTGTTTTTGCTAGCCGTTTGCCTTAGCAAGCGGCTAGCAAAATCCTGCTGGAAGCAAAGGCTTCCTGTAGGCTTTTAGAAGAGGGGAGGGGGGGAGAAGGAGTGAATCACTCACTCCTTCTGTCACCCCCCACCCCTCTTGCAAAGGAGGATAGGGAATCCTGCTTTGCCTTGCAAATGCAAGGTGCAAGCATTGCATTGCACTTTGCATTTGCAAAGCAGCAGAGATTCCCGCCAAAACTAACAGGTAGGGGAGGGGGAGCAGGAGGAGGGTGGCTCTTGGAGTGTGGGTGGGGAAAGGCAGGGGAGGGTGGACTTTAGGAGTCACCAATCCCACTGCTGCATTCTCATGCCAGCCAATAGATTTAAATCTTTGGCTGAGGCTGCAGCAGGGGATTTAAATTTGGAGCAAGACTGTCTGGAACACTTCTGTTGCTGCTGCTGCTGAGCTGTGACCGAGAGAGGAGAAGAAGAGAGACTGCACCTGGAGCCTGGAGGACATCTGCCTGGAGGATCAACTGTGCTGGACATCCTGAGAGGACACCTGGTAGGCCTTTTTAAAATTTTTGTAAATTTTTTTGATGCTGGGCAATGTGCTGCTGTGGCCTGCCTCTGCAAAAAGGTGTTGCAGTTTATTCTTGGCATGGCCTGGGGGACAGGTTGGGCAGACAATGTTTGATGGTGGGGGGGGGGGTTCAGCATTGGTTGTTGTGCTTGCCTTCTTTAAGCTTGATCCACTGTTTTAAGATTAAAACAAGAGTGTGCCAGCTTTGGGCCTACACAGGCCAGAAGCCTTTCTTCTGGCTGGCTCTCACAGTTGTGCTTCACAATCTGGAATGGTGTGGCTTGCTTTTCTGTGTCTGGTCCCCTGCTTGCAAGGATTCCCAACAGGCTCCGTCCTGATCAACTGTGCCAGCCTGTGGGCCACACACAGGTATGGCCTGGGGGACAGGTTGGGCAGACAATGTTTGATGGTGGGGGGGGGGGGTTCAGCATTGGTTGTTGTGCTTGCCTTCTTTAAGCTTGATCCACTGTTTTAAGATTAAAACAAGAGTGTGCCAGCTTTGGGCCTACACAGGCCAGAAGCCTTTCTTCTGGCTGGCTCTCACAGTTGTGCTTCACAATCTGGAATGGTGTGGCTTGCTTTTCTGTGTCTGGTCCCCTGCTTGCAAGGATTCCCAACAGGCTCCGTCCTGATCAACTGTGCCAGCCTGTGGGCCACACACAGGTATGCTGCTTTGGCCAAGGTAACCCTTTTTGGTTGCTGGCCTGGCACTCACAGTTGTGCTCCACAATCTGGAATGGTGTGGCTTGTTTTTCTGTGTCTGGTCCCCTGCTTGCAAGGATTCCCAACAGGCTCCGTCCTGATCAACTGTGCCAGCCTGTGGGCCACACACAGGTATGCTGCTTTGGCCAAGGTAACCCTTTTTGGTTGCAGGCCTGGCACTCACAGTTGTGCTCCACAATCTGGAATGGTGTGGCTTGTTTTTCTGTGTCTGGTCCCCTGCTTGCAAGGATTCCCAACAGGCTCCGTCCTGATCAACTGTGCCAGCCTTCGGCCCACACACAGGCCTGCTGCTCCGGCTTTGGTAACCCTTCCCATTTGCTGGCCTGGCACTCACTGTTTTGCTTCACATTCAGGTTGTTTATCGTTGGTGGACCTCTTCTGGACTGGACTGCACTTGGTGGACATCGGCCTGCAGATCTCTGCGTGGAGGATCAACATTGCTGGACATCTGCACTGGTGGACTGGTAGGGTTGTTGTTAAATTTGGTTTTTGAGCTTATGTCTGCTGCTGTGCCTACCTGCGAGCATATGCTTTGGCTCTGTCTTTATGGCTTGGGCTGGGGGGGCATTTTCTGGTTGGGCAAGAGGATATTGTTTGGGGGTTAGGGGGGCCAGCATTGATCGCAGTGCCTGCTTTCTTTCATGTTTCATTTTTCAAGTTTGAGTGTGGGGTGGGCTTGAACTACTGTTTCACAGGACTAAAAAATGAGTGTGCCAGCTTTTGGCCTGCACAGGCCAGAAGCTCTGCTGGGTGGATGTGTTTTGTTTTGCTGCTGGTTGGCCCTAGCCTTTCAGGGGGGGGGGCTGACTTGGCTTGTGCAACAGGGCCTTGAATTTTGGGGGTTGCGTGTGCGGCGTGTGGTGTTGACTCTGCTAACATTTCCAATTTTCTTGACAGCATCGTGGAGGAGAGGAGGACCAGCTGCAAGACCGCCTGAACATCGCTGGACTGCAGGACTGGTGTTAGTGTGAGCGAGTCCGGGTTCACATTTGGGTGGCCTTGGGGGTGGGTTCTTGCTAGCTTGGGAGGGGGGAGGCTCATCTTCAAAACACCACATCCACACCCCACACCGACATACCACAGATACATCGGTCCCGCTAAATAGTGTCTCTTAGGTAGGTAGGCCAGTTGGTAGGTGATCAGTGGATAATTGCCCTCAACATAATTATTAGGGAAACCAAGCCTAGTTTTTTTTTAAAAAACTAAATAGGGACTCAGCAGGGAAAGCATTAGTGAGTGAGTGTTAGGTTTGAATTCTATATATATATATATATATATATATATATATATATATATATATATATATATATAAAATTTGTAATAGCTGTCAATAGGCTTCCCATTAGTGCCCCCATAACTAGGGTTCCACTGCCCATCTCTGGCACCCGTGGTGGTGCCAGGCCGGCCCGGGCATACTAGTGTGTGAGTGTTTAAGGCTTTGTCACCTGTTATTGGGGTTTAGGGCCAGCTCAATTCCAGAGGAATTCAGCTGATTGGCAGGCTCAGGTTCCCTGACATAAATAGGGTTGCTTAAAAAGGCACTTGATTGTTCATCTCCAAGTCACAGAGCCACTAGAAGCACAGATTTAGAGCAGGTTAGTTAGGTCTTGAAAACAAAGTTGACCTTTGTTTTCTAAATCTTTTCTGATTAGTTAGGGTTGAATTTGGGAGGGGAAAGTATGTCAGAGAGGAAAGCAGAGAGGGGCCCCGGGGGAAAGGCTAGGGAGAAATCTAGAGGGGAGGAGGGGAGGGGGAGGGGGACTGCTGCGGCAGCCCCCCCATCTGAGCGGAGGAGGCCCTCCCCTGCGCTGCTGCCGTTCACTAGCCTGGCTTCTGGTGACAGGAAGAGGGTTCGCAAGACTCTCTTTCCTGAGGCAGCTGCTGGAGGGCCACCCCCAACCCGGGTGCGTGAGGCAGGGGCTGGCACTGGGCGGGGGCCTGCTGCTGAGGCTCCTCCTCCTCCAGTGGTTGCGAGCCAGCTGCTGGAGGAGGGGCAGCATGTGGTGTCTCCTGGGATGGGCGCGGAGCACATGACTTTCCCTGCGCTCCCGCTCACCCCAGGAACCCGGAGGATGTTGGAGGAACTGCCCATGAGACCCCCCCTGGGGCGGTCCACCCCAGTTTCCTCTGAGGCCAGCAGCAGGCCTCTCGCGGCTGTGCAGGAGGAGAGGATGCGGGAGGAAGAGGCAGAGACTGTGGTGGAAGAGCCCACATCTCTTCCCCTTCAGCCTCGTCCATCCCCACCTGCCCGGCCGAGAGTGGGACACGGTGTGTCCGGCCAGAGCACCTCACAGGAGGTGCCTCAGGGTGATCCGGAAAGCGCTTCTCCTGGGAAGCGTGGGTTGCCCTTTTCCTCCGAAATCTGGAAGCACTTCCAGGCAGCGGAGGATCCCCGAGCAGCCCTGTGCCTGCATTGTAGGCAGCGCGTCAGCCGTGGCAAAGATGTGTGGCATCTCTCCACGTCTGGGATGAGGTACCATATGAAGAGGCACCACCAGGCGGTGCTTCTTCGGGAGGAGGGTTCGAGTGGCGCCGCACAGCCGCCAGCTAGCCAGAAGGAGGCAGGCTCCTCTGGTGCTCTCCCCCTAAGGGTACCTGCAGGAAAGGGACGCCAAGCCTCTCTCCCGGAGATGCTTGGTATGCAGGGCGCTAGTGTGCCCAGAGAGGGGATCCGGAGGGCGAGCAGGCGCATCACGCGCCACATCGTCAACATGATAGCAGTGGATGGGCAACCGTATTCCATAGTTGAAGACTTCGGCTTCTCAGGGCTGCTCCAAGATTGCTTTCCCTGGTACGCCGTCCCTGCTCGCACGTCGTTGAGCAGATCGGTGGTGCCCTCGTTTTACAGGGCTGCCAGGGATCATGTGAAGGCACAGCTGTCCCGGGTTGCCGGGAGAACTGTGCACTTCACATCGGACATCTGGACCTGCCCAAGTGTGCAGCAAGCGTACCTCTCGCTTACTGCTCACTGGTGGGAACCCAAGTCGGTTCTGGGTGGGGGCCGGGGGGAGGTGCCTAGCACAGCTAGACAGGGAAGGATGCGAGACCGCCAGGCCGGCTACTGCAAGGCCTTGCTTCACGCCGAGGTGCTCGACGTGTCCCACACGGCGGAGAACATCGCTGCCACCTTAAGGAGACAGTTGGACGAGTGGATAGGCCAGGGACCCGCCACCGTGGGATGCATGGTGACGGACGGTGGCAAGAACATGAGGGCAGCGGCGCATCTAGTGAGCCGAGAGAGCGTCTACTGTGCCGCTCACAAGCTTCACCTAGTGGTGAGAGATGCGCTGGGGTTGGGCTCCTCGAAGGAACCCGTGGATACCCGGACCCGTGAACTCCAGTTACTTGTCCAGAAATGTCGGAGGCTCACGGGTCACTTCTCGCGCAGCGTGAAGGCCACGCACGAACTGCGCCAGACACAGGTCAGGACAGGTGTGCCAGAGCACGCTCTGATCACTGACGTCAGCACTCGCTGGAACTCCACCTGCGCCATGCTTGAGCGCTTGGTGGAGCAGAAGGCTGCACTCCACGCGTGGCTCTCCGAGAACCGCGGTGCGAGTCAGGTGGGTGAGTTCAGCCAGGAGGATTGGCTCACCATCACCCAGACAGTGGAGGTCCTGAAGCCCTTCAATGACTTCACTGTGGCGGTCTCGTCAGACACGGCGACCCTCGGTCTGGTCATTCCCCTGGTGCACACGCTCCAGAGGAATCTGGCCACCCTTGCAGACCGGGTCGCGCCCCGTGCTGACCTTGTTCCAGCGGTGCGTGCATTAGTGAGAAGGCTGCAGCAGGGCATAGCTGCCAGGCTAATTCCTCTCACTAAGGAAGAGTCATACATGTTGGCGACCATGTGTGACCCGCGCATAAAGGGCACTTTCGCCGAGCGGGACGGGAACCTCACCCAAGCCAGAGACGGCCTCTGCTCTTGGGTGAGGCGCAGGCAGGCCAAGAGGGGACGCCTGTCGACAGGGGGGACGCAAGAGGGGCCCTGCCGTGCGGGTCCCTCTGACGCCCCCTCTGCGCAGGCCCCCCCCGAGGCCACCACCGGAGTGCCGATGGAGATGGAGATGCTCCGGTGGGCCCTCGTCCCCTCTGGGGTCGTGAGGACCGTGAGAGAGGATCCGGCGGAGGCGATGGTCAGGGACTACCTCGCGGAGCCCTGCGAGTCGCTCTCCACCGATCCGCTCAGCTACTGGGCCAGGAAGGAGTCGGTCTGGCCGGACCTCTCCCTCGAGGCGCAGCGGCTGCTCTCATGCCCTCCGACGAGCGTGGAGAGCGAGCGCGTCTTTTCACATGCGGGCGACATTGTCGGCCCACATCGCACTCGCCTTCTCCCATGGAGAGTCGAGCAGTTGACCTTCCTGAAGGTCAACTCTCGCCTCTTCGATTTCTCAGGACTGGACTTCCAGAGTGACTGAGGTGAGCCCAACTTGTGGCCTGCATCCTCTATGAGTCCAATCCTTTGGAATCGCGCTCTCCCCTGTATAAAACCCTGTATATACAGTTAAAACCGGCCAGTAGAGGGAGGGTGGTTAGGAACCAGTGGCAAAGGGAAAACACCCAGCAATTTGAAAGCCCCCCCCCAGGGTATTCAAAACATCTCCCATCACTGAGACATACCCTGTGGGACCAAATTTATTATGAAAAATAATGCCCCAGAAACATGGATTGCTACTGGAGGGAGAAACAGGTTAGATAGGGTTTGCTTAGGTGTTTTTATCAGATGAAATCCTTGTAAAAAAAAATTGAAGAAGAATTGTTGTACTGTTTTTTGAAAGTTGATGTTCTGTTCATGTAAAAAAAAGGAAAAAAACCCCAAAAAATGTTGTGATTATGTTTTTTAAAAGTTGATTGAATGTTCATGTTTAAAAAAAGGAAAAAAACCCAAAAAATGTTGTGATTATGTTTTTTAAAAGTTGATTGAATGTTCATGTAAAAAAAAGAAACCCCCCCCCAAAATGTTGTGATTATGTTTTTTAAAAGTTGATTGAATGTTCATGTTTAAAAAAAAGAAAAAAACCCAAAAAAATGTTGTGATTATGTTTTTTAAAAGTTGATTGAATGTTCATGTTTAAAAAAAAAAAATTGATGTTAATGTTGGGTTTGCATGGTTGGGGGATGCGGGAAGAGTGGTGGATGGGCACCGGCCAATGATGATCTCTCGCAGATGTTCCCAGGTAAATTCTGAGGCTGGTGTGGGGGTGGGGGGAGACCTCTGCAGAACTGCTCCAGAAATACCATTGTCCAGTGCCTTGGAAGTGCCCAGTTCAGCTTTGTGTGTCTGAACTGAAAGCACAGCCACAGGAAATGACATAGGTTCTGCTGGACCCTGTTGCAGTGGTTCCCCCCCATTAAGTCGTTTTATGGAGGGAGAGTTGTATTAGGCTGGTAGTTATGATCATCTTCTGTTTCCATGCCCTGTTGTGCCCGCTCACTATGTAACCTGTTGTAATGTTCAAAACTTTACTGTTTGTCCATTTCAAAAGAAAAATTGTTTTTAAGATTCTCTGATGTGTAGTTAATTGTGTTGTGTTGTGCTGTGAGGGACAATAAGTGTAATATGTTGTGTGATTTGTTGACCACTTGTAATTTGAAAATGATAAAATAAAGTTTTTTTAAAACTTAATGATTGTGTGTCTGTGTTCCCTTCTTTGATGGGAGGTTGGTTCCCAGCATAGGGAACAATGGGGCAGGCTGGCCAGCCTGTTCCTGGGGTTCTGGGTGTGGGGCAGCTGAGGGTGGTTTTGGTTCTGAGAGGGGCTGAGTGGAGGATTTGGGTCTGTGTGTGGCAGCTGGGGTGGGGGAATTGGTTTTGTGTGGGGCTGTAAGAAGTGGACTATGGGGGATGAGAGCACTGGTCGTCCTTTGTGCCCAAGTAGGCCCCTGCTACTGTCCTGGTGTGGGCTTCCATGCCTCTATCAGTTGCTGGCCCTCCTTTGCCATCTTTTTCAAAAATTTTCCTAGGGCTGCCAAACTCCTGGTTGGGCTTGAGTTCAGGTTAGAGAGAGTAGTTCCCTACAGAGAAACTGGCTGCTTCCAAGGGCAATCTCTTTAGAGGGCAAATGCGGACCATGGATTCTGGGGGAGATCCCTACTCAGATTTTCCTTTCCACAAGTCCCACCCCCAAATTGCCAGTAACTTCCAAGGCCAGAGTTTGCCACCCCAGAGAGATCCCGTTCCCACCCTCTTAGCCTTGGCATGAAAGTTGTAGCCCCCATGGAACACTTCCAGGTTCCTGATTCCAAGCCCAATTACACCACTGTAAGACAATCCAGACCTCCATCAAAAATGGATTTTAAGTAGCAGTGGGATTGGGCTGCATTTCAGTCATTCACATATCTGGTTGTGTTCCCAAACATTTAGCTTATGTTTTTTTAAATCAGCGTATGGCACTTAAAGACACTTTTAAATGGTTCTAAAAACATATTTTTATTATGAGGTATTTAATGAGGCATTGATCAAGGGCAGGCCTTTTGGCCAAATGAGCAGTATCAGTACAGTAAAATTTAGACAAAGCTCATAGGAAGAAAAAGCATTCACACTGTGAAGTGGGAAGAAAGTTTTAATTTACATGTACCATGGACTCCGAAAAAGACATGTAAGTGGCATCCAGACCAAATCAGGCCTGCTTTCTCCCTTGAAGATATCAATTGATGATAGTGCTTATGTCACATCATGAGAAGACAAGGTTCACTAGAAAAGACAATAATGCTAAGAAAAATTGAAGGCAGTAGGGAAAAGAAGAATACCCTAGATGTGGTAGATTGACTTCGGTTTGCAATACATGGACAAGGTTTTTGGGATACTGTGGAGCTCAATATAATTCTAAAGTACACCACAAGTGATTTGAATGCATAAAACATACAGACACATACACATAAAATGTATATACCCCCTCCCCACCAAATTAAAGGTTTATCTTATGCCCCGGTTTTCTCCCCCATGGGAACCTAGAGTGGTTTACACATTGCTGTTCTCCCTTGATTTGTTTCACCCTCATCACAACCAGGCTAACAATAGACAGCTGCTCCATGCCTCACATTGGAGTGACTACATCCACCGATGGCCTTCTTAGTTGTATGAGGGGGTGGAGGGGGGGGGGGAGGAAGGAAACAACGCACTCCTGCCCACTCTATCTGGGGCCTAGGTGACCAAATTGCTTGGCCTTGGCAAGGAGCCAGTGGTGGGGCGGCACTGGTTCTGGGGCCCCGTCCAGAACATTTGTCCAGGGCCCCAAAATCACCTAGACTGCCTCTGGAAAACACAACACAATTGTTTACTTAGGCTGAGCCAAGAACATCCATCAAGCCTACAAGGCACAGAATCAGAGTCTGCCAGATTCTAGACCAACTCTCTAGCCATTGCACTACAGTGGATATCTAAAAATTGTTCATACCCCCACCAGCAACTTGAACATTTTTCTCCAAAAGGCACACAACTTGGCTGGGTCTCAAAAAGGACTATGATGCATGGGCCTGTCAATGCATACTGGTACTAAGGCTCTGGCCGGGGGGAGGGGGGCATTGTGCCAATGCCACCCTGGCTTTGGAAGGGGACAGTAAAATAGAAGAAATAATCTAGTTTCAGTGCCTCCCCCCCTTCTCTCTCTCTCTCTCTCTCTCTATAATGTGAGTGAAAACATTACTATACCATCACTGAAGCCTACAGGATACTTAGGGTCTGTTCACACACGCATGATCATTTAATGGCAATGCTCTGGCATGATGATGTCTGTTCTAGGAAGTGATGTGATCATCACACAAGGCTGGGGAGCACGCACAATTCACAGCAGGCAGATTTGGGCCACAAGGGATCCTGCTTTGGCCTGTAGGGCCCAAATCAGCCCACTGCAAAGCACAGGAATACTCTCAGGGCAGCCAGATGACATCAGTGACATCACGGCAGCAGCCCCTGGAGCGTACCTTGAAGGCTCATTCACTGACTTTCCCCCTTCGGGGTGATAGGTGAGAGTGGGGGATCCCCCCCCAAGGGGAAACAGATCCCTAATTGTGTCTGAGGTTGTGGAAATCAAATGGGTCATTACCTCCATATTGCTTCTGTCTTTGAGGAACTTACATGCACATTATATTTAACTCCAGATTTCTTGATTGTCAAGGAATGCATGTGGTGGGGGGTGGGGGGAAGGGTGGGAGAAGGGCCCCTGAGGGTAAGGGTGGCATTTGGCATGCAAAATGCCACCCCTGGCAAGACAAGCCTCCCCCAGCTGTCAGTGGTAGAGATGAGAGCAGAGCACCTACTTGGGGAGGCCATGAAATGCCCCCCCCCAAGTGGGAGCAGGCTGAACCTTGGTGGGGGGGTGGGAGGAAGGGTGGGAGAAGGGCCCCAGAGGGTTGGGGGGGGATTTTGTTGCAGTGGTTCCCCCCCATTAAGTCATGTTATGGAGGGAGAGTTGTATTAGGCTGGTAGTTATTATGATCATCTAGTGTGGGCTTCTGTTTCCATGCCCTGTTGTGCCCGCTTACTATGTAACCTGTTGTAATGTTCAAAACTTTACTGTTTGTCCATTTCAAAAGAAAAATTGTTTTTAAGATTCTCTGATGTGTAGTTAATTGTGTTGTGTTGTGCTGTGAGGGACAGTAAGTGTAATATGTTGTGATTTGTTGACCACTTGTAATTTGAAAATGAGAAAATAAAGGTTTTTTAAACTTAATGATTGTGTGTCTGTGTTCCCTTCTTTGATGGGAGGTTGGTTCCCAGCATAGGGAACAATGGGGCAGGCTGGCCAGCCTTCTCTGCAGGTGGTGGGGGGGGTCAGGGGGGTGGTTGTCTGTGTGCCAGGGCAGGTGCTCTTTCCCAGGGACGATTTGGCACTGCCACCATTGTGGCACCCCTTGTCTGTGCAGAACTGCCCTGGGAAAGAGAGTTTAGGGGTTCCCAAAAGGGGAGGGCAGGCCAGCCTGTTCCTGGGGTTATGGTGGGTGTGGGGCAGGTGGGGGTTGATTTGGGTCTGTGAGGGGCTACTGGGGGGATTTGGGTCTGTGTGTGGCAGCTGGGGGGAATTGGGTTTGTGTGGGGCTGTGAGGGGTGGACTTTGGGGGCTGAGGGGACCTACTTGGGGAGGCCATGAAATGGCCCCCCAAGTGGGAGCAGGCTGAGCCTTGGTGGGGGATGGGAGGAAGGGTGGGAGAAGGGCCCCAGAGGGCTGGGGGGCATTTTGCATGCAAAATGCCACCCCTGACAAGACAAGCCTTCCCCAGCTGTCAGTGGTAGAGAAAAGAGCACCTACTTGGGGAGGCCATGAAATGGCCCCCCCAAGTGGGAGCAGGCTGAGCCTGGGTGGGGGGTGGGGGGAAGGGTGGGAGAAGGGCCCCTGAGGGCTGGGGGGCATTTTGCATGCAAAATGCCACCCCTGGCAACACTAGCCTCCCCCAGCTGTCAGTGGTAGAGATTAGAGCACCTACTTGGGGAGGCCATGAAATGGCCCCCCCAAGTGGGAGCAGGCTGAGCCTTGGTGGGGGGTGGGAGGAGGGGTGGGAGAAGGGCCCCTGAGGGTAAGGGGGCATTTTGCATGCAAAATGCCACCCCTGGCAAAGGAAGCCTGCCTCTTCATTTTTTCCCCATAGGAAATAATGAAGAAAGATTAGCAGCAGCATGCTAACAATATGCTGCTCCTTTGCTTTCTTATGGGGAGGATGGGGGGACCTGATTTGGGGGGCCATAACATGGCCCCCCAAAGTCCAATCTGTCTGAAACTTGGGTGGTTGTTAGAGAAGGGTTAGAGGAAGGTCCCCACCAATTCTGGGCTTATTAGGTGGGAAAATGCCTCCTCCAGGCGTCCTGAAAGACGGAGGCATTTCCCCCCCAAAAAACCCCGAAAGAATGCCGAAAGAATGCTGAAAGAATCCCGAATCCCGAATCCCGAAAGAGATTCTTTTTTTTTTTTTTGAAAAATTTTTATTGGGTTAGAATCCATTATTTCCACATTTACATTCAATTTTCCCCAATTTTTTCATCTCTAACCCCCTCCCTTTCCCCCCCTTTTTGTTGACTTCCAACAGCTTTCCAACCCTTTGTCCCCTTTCCCTTACTTTTATTAGCTTCCTCTATCTAAAACAAATATATATTTTCCATTATTCTAAGCAGTACATCCTTAACTATTTTTAACATTATATGCCCAAACTGTAAGCCTTTGTTTCCATCTTAGATAAACAATTTATCCCAATTTTTCAATTTCAGGTATTTCTATATATCATAAACCATATAGATCATACATTCGTTTATATCAAACAATTTGACTTATTCTCTCTATATATTACTCATTCTATCTTTTTATAATAGTTCTATATATCTCTCCTCACGTAGTCAATCAATTTGACCCATCTATATCTTCAGACATTCAGTTTGGTACAAAACTTGTCAGAAAAAAAAGAAAATATTGTTAGTTAATCGCTCCTTATATTTAGTCCTTATAATTAATTATTTTCTCTATGTTCTGTTTGTTAACCTATATATATCTATATATATGTCAATCTATTAATCTGACTGCTTATTAATTCACATTTATCTCTTCTCCCCCCGGTAAAGTCTCCCCCCTCTACTTCAATACTTCAGTAGTTCTCAAACTGCCACAGTTTTCCTCCCACCTCCCATTTCTTCTCCAGGTATTGTTTCAGCTTCTCCCAGTCTGTGTTGAACTGCCCTGAGTCCAGATCTCTCAGTTTTCTTGTCATCTTGTCCATTTCAGCCATATACAGCAATTTGTAAGTCCAATCTTCAATAGTTGGCACTTCTTGTACTTTCCATTTTTGCGCATACAAAAGTCTAGCTGCTGCTGTCATATAAAATATCAACGTCCTGTGTTGGGCTGGAATTCCCTCCATTCCCAAGTTCAGTAGCAGGAGTTCTGGGTTCTTATTAATTTGAAATTGTAAAATTTCACTCATTTCTCTTATTATTTCACCCCAGTACTGCCTGGCTACCTCACACGACCACCACATATGATAGAGGGAGCCCTCATGCTTCTTACATTTCCAGCATTTATTAGAAGTATTCAAATTCCCTAGCGCAATCTTCTTTGGTGTCATGTACCAACGATAGATCATTTTATAAATGTTCTCTTTGATATTAATACATGTCGTTGTCTTCATTGTAGTTTTCCACAAGTATTCCCATGCCTCCATTGTTATTTCTTTATTAAAGTTTATAGCCCATTTCACCATTTGTGTTTTAACTATCTCATCCTCGGTATACCACTTCAACAGTACTTGGTATACCTTGGATATTCTTTTCTTATCTTCTTTAAGAAGGGTCTGCTCTAGTTCCGAATTCTCTATTCGTATACCTCCCTTTACAGAGTCCGAATTATATAAGTCTCTGATCTGTCTATACTGGAACCAATCGTAGTTAGGTGATAGTTCCTCTTGTGTCTTTATTCTAAGTTTGGATGCTTCAGTTTTAGTTATTTCTTTATACGTTAAACATTGTTGTTCATTATCAACAGCTCTCGGGTCTATCACCTCATATGGAACCACCCACAAAGGGGTTCCTTCTTGTAGATAAATTCTGTACTTCTTCCAGATTATGTATAAACTTCTCCGAACAAAGTGATGCAGGAACATCGAGTTGACCTTTACTTTGTCATGCCATAAATATGCGTGCCATCCAAATATTTTTTTATATCCCTCTAGGGCTAATAGTTTCTTGTTCTTTAATGTCATCCATTCTTTCAACCAAACTAGGCAGATTGCATCATGATAAAGTCTCAGATTGGGCAGTTGCATTCCGCCTCTTTCCTTTGCATCTTTTAAACTTTCACTTTCACTCGAGGCTTCTTGCCTGCCCAAACAAAATCTGATATTTTCCTCTGCCATTTTTCAAATTGTTTGGAGTCTCTGATGATTGGTATTGTCTGTAGCAAAAACATTACTCTTGGTAACACATTCATCTTAACTGCTGCAATCCTGCCCAACCATGACAAATTCAATCTATTCCATTTAATCAAGTCTCTCTCTATCTGAGTCCATAGTTTTTCATAATTGTTTTTGAATAGATCTATGTTCTTTGCAGTTAATTCGACTCCCAAATATTTCACTTTACTTGTTACTTCACAATCCGTTGTTTCCATTAACAATTGTTGTTTCTGCTTAGTCATATTTTTGCATAATATCTTTGACTTCTTTTTGTTGATGAAGAAACCTGCCAAGTCTCCAAACTCCTTGATCTTATCTATCACTCTTGGCATGTTCTCCAATGGGTCCTCTACAATTAACATTATGTCATCCGCAAATGCTCTGACCTTGTATGAATAGTCCTTTATTTTTATTCCACGAATTTCATCATCTTGACGTATTTGTATCATCAGAATCTCCAATACTAAAATGAACAACAATGGAGATAACGGGCAACCTTGTCTTGTTCCTTTACTTATCGTCAATTTCTTGGTCAATTCATCATTCACCACAATTGCTGCAGTCTGGTCTCTATAAATTTCCTTAATTGCTCTGATGAACCTTTCTCCCAATTGTAGCTTTTCCATAGTGGCAAACATAAAGTCCCAGTTTAAATTGTCAAACGCTTTTTCAGCGTCAACAAAGAAGAAACCAACCTCTTTGTCACAACGCTTGTCATAATATTCAATAGCATTGATCACTGTCCTTAAGTTGTCTCTTATTTGTCTGTCTGGCAAAAAGCCTGCTTGTTCCTCCTCTATGACTTCCGAGAGCCACCCCTTCAATCTCTCCGCCAATATCTTCGCAAAAATTTTATAGTCATTGTTGAGTAGCGATATAGGTCTATAATTTTTCACATTAGTCAGGTCTTGGCCCTCTTTTGGGATCAATGATATATTCGCTTCACTCCAAGTTTCTGGAATCCTTTGATCCCTTAAAACCCCATTCATCACCTCTTTTAGGAATGGTGCCAGTTCATTAGCCATTGTCTTATAGAATTTAGCCGTAAGTCCATCTGGCCCTGGCGCCTTTCCTAGATTTGCAGATTGTATTGCCTTACTTATTTCCTCGTCAGTTACTTCACTATTCAACTTATTTCTCCAAGCTTCCGAGATTTCTGGAAGTTTGGTTTTCTCCAAATATGACGCTATTGATTCTTTGTTTACTTCTTTTTTATTATACAGCTTAGCGTAAAATTTATAAAAGGCTCTACTAATGGTAGCCTGCTCCAAATACGTTTTGTTATCTTCGCAAATTTTATTTATTATCTTCTTTTCCCTTTTCTTCTTCAATTGCCATGCCAGGTGCTTCCCAGGTTTATTAGCACCCTCAAACGCTTTTTGATTCAGTCTTTTGAGATTCCACTCCAATTCTTTATTGCTCATTGCTGTTAGCTGTTCTTGAAGTATTTTAATTTCCTGGTATACCTTCTTTTTCCCTGGTCTCTTTTTTAGCTGTATTTCTTTGGCTTTTATTTTCTCCTCAATCTCTTGTCTTTTCTCCTCTTTCTTCTTTCTTGCTCTACCATTTAAGTCCATTAGTATGCCCCTTACAACCGCCTTGTAAGCATCCCAAACTTTATTGGTTGGTACTTCTTTATTCACGTTGTATTGTATAAAAAACTTTGTCTCTCTTCTCAGTATTTCCATATTCTCTCTTTCCTGTAACAAGTCCTCATTTATTCTCCATGCTTTCCTTTTTCTCTTTTTTCCAAATTTCCACATAATTGGGTTGTGATCTGAGCCTACCATAGGCATTATTTCTACCTCCTTAGTCCATAATGCTAAGTCTTTTGAGGCCCAGATCATATCAATTCTTGATAATGTAGAATGCCTTGCAGAATAAAAAGTAAACTGTCTGCTTTTAGGATATTCTCTCCTCCATACATCTTCAAGAGTCTCTTGTTGAATCAACTCAAAAAAAAGCTTTGGTAATAGTCCTCTTTTCTTTTGTGCCGTTGTAGTCTTTTTGTCTAGTTCCAAGTCTGTCACTCCATTGAAGTCTCCAGCAAGAATTATCTGGTCGTATACAAGATCGTCTAAGTGCTTCCTTAAATCCTCAAAGAAGCTTTCTTTTGCACCGTTAGGTGCATAAAGTCCGACTACCAACACTCTCTTTAAATTCCAAATACATTCCACTGCTACAAATCTAGCTTCCACATCTCTCATAACAAATTTTGGCTGTAGCTCCTCTTTTATGTACAACACCACTCCTCTTTTTTTCTTGTTGGAGGCCGCTACATATTCTTTGCCCAATTTTCCAGATTTTAAATATTTTACATCCTGCTTTCTGATATGGGTCTCTTGCAAACAAACAATGTCACATTTTTGTTTTAGTAGCCAGTGAAAAGTATTTTTCCTCTTATTCGGTGAGTTTAGTCCATTTACATTCCAAGATAATACTTTACACTCCATACTCATGATCTTGTTGGTAAGTCTTTTTCATTGTCCTTAATAAATCGCTCCATCTCTCGCTCAGATCTGATGCGTTTTTTGGCCCCTCCAAACTCAAAGGACACTCCTTCCGGTAACTCCCATCTGTACCTGATTTTCATGTCCTTCAAAATCTGAATTAGCACTTTATATTTTTTCCGGTCCAGTAACACTGATCTGGGCAGTTCCTTCATTATAATAATCGTCTTGCCATCAATCTCCAATGGATCTTGAAACTGTTTTGTCACAATCCTCTCTTTCATATTTCGTGTTGTAAACTGCACAATCACATCTCTTGGTAGTTTCCTCTGGGTTGCTATTCTCGAATTCACACGGTATGCCACATCTAGGATAGCCACAACTTCCTCCTCCTCCTTCCCCAGGTACTCAGCCAACACCTCAGTCATCTGTTCTTGCGCTGACTTTCCTTCCACTTCTGGCAAGCCACGAAAACGTAGCTGCTTCTCCATATGTTTAGTTTCTGCAACTGACATTCTCCCCTTCACCAATCTCATCTCTGTTTGTTGCGTGTCTGCTAAATTCTCCATCGCGTCTTCTACTGTTTTAACTCTCTGCTGCGTTCCTTGTAATTCACTTCGTATTGTTTCCATACCTTTTTTCACTTCTGACAGCTCCGATTTTACTGTCTGTGTAACCTCTTTAACCTCTTTTATCAGCTCCAATTTCGTGTCCTTAAGTTCTTTAATCATATCTAAAAGTTTTTTGTCCAGGTTTTTATCCAGGTTTTCTATTGCCGATTGCCACTCTTTTTTTGACATCGTGGGGCTTGCTTTAGCTCGCTCCCACGAATCCGCTCTCTTCCTTAACTCCGTGGCGTAAAATTTAACGTTTTTCTATTTTAAATGTCCCGGTCTTCTTATAGAAATTAAATTTTAAAGAGTCCAAAATGTCGGGCGTCTTTTCTCTATGGTTTCTCTATGATTTTGTAATCCAAGATGGCCTACTTCCTCTTCCGCTGAAGCCGCGACCCTTCCCCTTTCAAAAATGGCGATTCCCTACTTCCTGCCCTCCAGCAAGGGCCGCTTCTCTCCAGCCACTCTATTGTTATTACGCACTTCCTGTCTCCCGTCTTCCCACAGCAGATCTCGCGATGGTGTCTTTTTCTCACAGCTCCAAAGCCACAGGTATTCAAAACAATAGTCCCATTTCTTTAATAACTTCTTTAAACTTAGTCTCTTTTTAAATTCGATTCCTGCCGAGTCTTCCCCTCCTTTTCACTAGTCTGTTGCAGTTTAAAAATCTACTTTTTTTCCTCTCTGTTTTTATCAATCTGTCCCGTCTCAGAAGATAATGATCTTTACCTTCTCTTCACTTTTCTCGGGTTGTAATCGCTGTTTCGATTTTAAGTTCTCCTCTCAGCTTCTTCCCCCAATCGATGCTTGGGTATGTAGGTCTTATGCCAGCCGAATTGGCCCCAAAACTGCCGCAGAGATTATAGCCGACCCGTCGCAAGGTGGGACCTCAAGGATCGGGGGGAGACTCGTTGTGTAGAGCCCCCCCTCGTCCGAGATCTAGCTCACCCTAGGGTCTTGAGCGTTCTTTGCCTGCTCCCCGCCTGAGAGCAGTCGGCCGCGGGCTATTTTCACCCCGCCGGCCGGTTAAAACGGCAGTCCGGTCAGCTCCGCAAGTGGAGCTGCGTTAGACCTCCATGGATCCCAAACAGGAAGTCGAATCCCGAAAGAGATTCTTGTTTCGGCTTTCGGCTTTAACGGTAGAGAATCTTGTTTCGGGTAATCCCGAAACAAGAAAGCTGAAAGTTTTTTCCTTGCACACCCCTAGTCTGAACTTACTGAACAGTGCAATCCTATGGAGAGTTACTCCAGTCTAAGGCCATTGACTTCAATGGGCTTAGACTGGAGTAACTCTGCATAGGATTGCATTGTAAGAGTCTCTCTACATGAGATATCTTACATGAGAACATTCAAGTGTAGAGAGATGCAATGCTAGCAGGGAAGCATAGTTTAAAAAAAACAGAGCCAAAGGGGCTGTCAATTTCACCTCTCTACAGAGCTGGCAAAGATTGCTCCTCACAGGATTTGTTAATTTCTTTTTCATCTCCCTGAAGGCTCTGTCAATTTCACTTTCCCTTTGAGAGACTTCTATTAAATCAGTTTATTTATTAAAAGAACATGGCTAGATTTAAAGAATTTATAATGCAAGATAATAAATGGTGGATTAGGTGTTCCTAGCATTAAGTTGTTCCATGATGTGGCTAAACTAAAGGGGTTGTCTAAATAGTATTTAGATGACCAGGATCAAACAGAGACTATGATAGAGCAGATAATAAATGTGAAGATAATATATGTGAAGGTTCTGCTAAGAGCTTTTATTTGGTTGAATAAACAAGACAGGAAAAATGTCCATGACAATGACAATTGCATAATAAATAATCAACTCTCTTGTTGGGACCTATACAGAGAAAAAAACTCCCTCTGAACACCTCTTCACAGACTTCTGCAATTAAGAGCTGAGACTGTCTTCAGGCTTTTCTTCAACTTCTTTATCTAAATAAGAATAGATTAGGATTCTTATAGATCTGTAATAATTTATAATACGATATTAGATTATGATGAAGTATTTAAAAAATAATGGTAGGATAAGTTTTTTTTAATATTACCAAGTTAAGTCCTTTCTGAGAAATCGATTTTTTGAAAAGGCATGTATTAGGGAGCTGTTCAAGTTTTGAATTATTATTGTTGAACAGTGACAGTCATTCAATGTCAAAAATTTACAATATTCTTTGCAGTTTAAACAAAGTAAATGATAGCTCTCAAAGAAGAAGGGTGCTTTACTCAGTTACACATTTCCAGATCATGTTTGGAAATACATATTAAATTGGAGATTTTCAATTTGTTTACAGTAGAAGGAGAACTTTCATAAAATGTTACCCTAGTGGTCTACAACTGCAAAAAGATTGGCTAGGATTTATAAATTATGTCCTAATAAATGTTGGTTTTGTAAAGCATCTAATTCAGGTTTTCTGCAGATGTGGTGGAATTTTCCACATGCAAATGTTAACTAGCAGGAAATAGTAAATGCCCTTACAAAAGGCATGGAGATGGACTTTCAGGTAACCTCAGAGGAATTCTTGAAGGTTAGCTACTGGGTGGCGGCAGCAGTGGAAGGTGACATTGGCAGAGGATCTTTCACAGACAATGGCAGTGTCACTTCAACTAACTTTAGTTAGTAATATGCAGCAGAAGAAGGCAATGGTAAACCACTTCTGCTAATCTCTTACCTTGAAAACCTTATGATAACACAATCCAAAAATTAAAAAAAGATGTAGTCCTGGAAGGTAGGACCCCCAGGTTGGATGGCACTGAATTTGCTACTGGGGAAGAACCAATGATGAGTATGAATAGTGCTGAAAGGACATCCAGTTGCAGATGTGAATAGATGCAAAAGGAACTTCCAAAGCTGTATGACACACATAATAGGAACATGGGACATGAAAGGTATGAAGCCAGGTAAGCTAGAAATTGTAAAACAAGAAATGGAACATTTAAACATTGCAGACCTGGGTGTGAGTGAATGAATGTGAACCGACTCAGGACATTATCAGTCAGGAAACCACACTGTGTTTTACTGTGGAAATGAAAACAAAAGAAATGGTATTGCTCTAATAGTGAGGTGAGACACAGCACAAGCAGTCAAGAGTGACAACACGAAGTCTGACTGAGTAATATCAATCAGACTTCAGGGAAAGCCTGTAAACATAACGATCATGCAAGTTTATGCTCCAGCTACAGATTATGAGGAGGAAGGAATTGAAAACTTTTACACAAGTGTCCAAGAAAAAATAGATTGTACACCAAATCAAGATATGCTGATAATCATAGGTGACTGGAGTGCAAAAGGAGGAGATAAAACAGAATCAAACATAGTTAGGAAATTTGGACTAGGATCATGAAATGAAGCAGGAGAGCGGCTCATAGAATTTTGTGAAGCCAACAACTTGTTCATTGCTAATATATGCTTTAGGCAACCAAAAAGATGACTGTATATGTGGAAATCATTGGGTGACCAATACAGGAACCAAATAGATTACGTAATTGGAAGCAGAAGATAGAGAAGCTCTAGTCTCTCAGCTAAAACAAGACTAGGAGCTGATTGAAATACAGACCATGAGTTTCTAATATAAAAAATTAGAATAAAGCTGAAAAGCAACTCTAAAAGAATCATAGTGCCAAAATACAATCTAAATAATATTCCTGAATAATTTAAAGACTAGGTAATTACAGATTTGCAATACTAAGTTTAATTGATTGTGAGCCAGAAGAACTATGTGCTGAAACCAGAGATATTATCAAGGAAGAATTTGCAAAGACTATTCCTGTAACCAAAAGAAAGCCTAAATGGATGAATGAGGAAACTTAAAATAGATGAGAAGCAAAAGGAGACAGAAATAGGGTCAAAATTCTGAATGCAGCTTGTGAAGAAATGCCATTCTGTTGGTGAAATTAATTTTCTATGGGCAGCAGAGGGGAGGGGCCAGTTCTGGAATGGAATTTGATTGGAAGGAGAGCAAGTCAGTTGGTAGAGGGGAGTTGGAAGTTGACAGTTGGTGGCTGGAGTTGAGGGAGAGATGGCTCTGAGGGGAGATGTAGATCTAATGTAACCCCAGGTACCAAAGTATCAGGCCTGCCCTACACAACATCGAATTAGGGCATGAGGGAGATGGGGTAGGGGTTTCTTTTTAGGCTGTATTATTCCTTCCGTTCACTGTATATTTGCCGGTGTATAGTTAGAAGTTAAATAAATGATTTTGGGAATTTATGAAGGAAGAAAGATCTTCTGTTCCACATAGTCCCCCAACTGCTTGGGCCCACTAGCAGAGGAGGGAGGTTAGGAGGCTGTCCCACCTAACCAGGACCTCCATACAGAGACAGTGGTGGCAGCAACTATCCGGAGACAGGAAAGTGAGATGGCTCCTCCAGGTGCTGAGTTAGGCAAGGGAGGGGTAGGCAGAGTGGGGTCTACCAGTTAAGACAAAAAAGAAGGGAAAGGCCCCATTTCACCACGCAGCTTTTCAACGACTTGCACACAGAGACAAATAAATTTATTATAACAACCAGTGCAAAGAAACAGAAGACATCAACAAAAAAGGAAGAACAAGAGATCTGTTTCTAAAGATCCGAGAAATAAAAAGAAAATTCAAGCCACAGGTTGGGATACTGAAAGATCGACAGAGAAATACACTATCTGATCAGAACAAAATAAAGGAAAGATGGAAACAATGCACCGAAGAACTATACAAAAGAGATGGAAGGATGACAGATACTTTTGTTGAGAAATCCTTTGATGAACCAGAAAACCTAGAAAGTGAAGTAAAAGCCACATTCAAAGCAATTTTTTTTATTTATATCATATTTGTATTCCGCCCTCCCCGCAAGCGGGCTCAGGGCGGATGACAACCTTAAAACCATTTTAAAATGTTCCATATTAAAACATTAAAACATCATATAAAAAATAAATATTTGGAGAAAGAAAGCACCTGGAGTAGATGGAATACCAATAGAGCTATTTCAAGCTACAGAAATGGAGTCCATCATAATCTTAATAACAATCTGTCAACAAAAAATGGAAAACAAAACAATGGCCCTTGGATTGTAAACACTCAGTCTACATTCCAATCCCCAAAAAAGGGATGCCAAAAAGTGCAGCAACTGTCGGACTATCGCATTAATTTTCCATGAAAGCAAAATGATACTCAAAATTCTACAGCAAAGACTCTTACCATATATGGACTGAGAAATGCCAGATGTTCAAGCTGGATTCAGAAAAGGAAGAGGCACCAGAGATCAAATTGCAAATTTACAATGGGTAATGGAACATATCAGGGAATTTCAGAAGAAAATCAGCCTGTGTTTTACGGCAAAGCTTTTGACTGTTTGGATCATGAAAAATTATGGAGTGTTAAAAGAAATCGGTGTGTCACAACATCTGATTGTTTTGATGTGCAACCTGTACGCCAGACAAGAGGCTACTGTCAGGACAGAATATGGGGAAACAGAATGGTTTCCAAATGGCAAGGGTGTCAGACAAGGATGCATATTGTCTCCCTACCTATTCAACCTCTATGCAGAATATATCATAAGGAAAGCTGGATTAGATCTAGAAGAAGGTGGAGTAAAAATTGGTGGAAGGAACATTAACAATTTGTGATATGCAGATAACACCATGTAATTGGCAGAAAATAGTGAAGACTTGAAACCACTACTGATGAAGGTTAAAGGAGAAAGCGCCAAAGCAGGATTACAACTGAACATCAAGAAGACAAAAGTAATGACTACTGAGGAATTACACAATTTTAAGGCTGACAATGAGGAAATGGAAATTGTTCATGATTTTCTATTCCTTGGCTCAATCATCAACCAAAAGGGAGACTGCAGTGAAGAACTCAGAAGAAGATTGAGACATGGAAGAGCAGTTGTGAGGGAGCTAGATAAGATCCTTCAAGATAAAGATGTCTCTCTGGGAACCAAGATCAAAATAATCCAAAGTATGGCATTTCCTATTACTATGCATGGATATGAAAGTTGGACAGTGAAGAAAGTTGACTGGAAAGAAAATTGATTAATTTGAAATGTGGTGCTGAAAGAGAGTTTTGCAGATACTATGAACAGCCAAAAAGACAAATAAGTGCGTACAAGATCAAATCAAGCCTGAATCCTCCTCAGAAGCTAAAATAACAAAACTAAGGCTAACATACTTTGGTCACATCATGAGAAGATTGCCCCCCTATTCGGAATGAAGAGGCAGACACAAGAGTTGGGAACTAAAGGGCTGCTTTATTAAATTACAACAACATAACTGTCAACATGGCAAGGGCCTAACTAGCTGTACAGGTCAGGCCCTGGGGTCACTCCTGGACCTCTGCACTGACCTGTCTGGGCAATCCACCCACTGCCCCAGATGTGAGTCATCCATCATATGGCTGGGACCCGGCCTGGCCAGGTGATGTGGTTTACCCCCTTAAAGCTCCCCCACCCAGCTGTGAAGCTGGGGGAGGACAGGCGTGTCCAGGACAGAGCATCTGTTCTTGTAATTGGGTCATAAAGCAGCCAGCCGCTCCTAACAGACCCCAATTCTCCACCAATGGGGATATGCCAAGGGGGCTCACCGGCCCGCTGATTTCTAACCAGCCAACTTCTAACCTGCCAGAAGAAATTTCTAACAGACGCACCTTAAGCCAATTACCTCTCCACACAAACAGTGCAGGGTAGGCGAAAAACTCCTCACCATGTTGCCAGTTGTGAGGAAAGGAGAAAAAATTCCTACCTAGCCCTGATAAACAACTACCGGCTAAACCTGCACTGAAATAGGGTGAGGAGGGTGGGCTGAGCACAAGGTGTGAATGAGACACTGAAAGATGGAGCGGCCCCATAAGGGCTCTTGCTCCACCCCTCCAGCATTCCCATGTGAACAGGGCTGCTGCCTCCTCCTCCTTCAGGGAAGCAAATTGCAGCCCCCAGCCGAAGCAGCTGTTGCCAACTGGCTGCAAGTGCAGTATTTCCCCCTATTCAGAATGAAGAGGCAGACACAAGCGTTGGAACTAAAGGGCCACTTTATTAAATATAATAACAATGAGGGAAAGTGGTCCCAAATACACACTGAACAAAGGAGGAAATTCCTAAGGGACCATTAATACAATAATGAAGATTGTCTCAGTATAAATGAATACAATGTATAGGTCAAACCAAGTGTAGCAATATTTTTGTCAAAACACATGTAATAATATAATACATATTATACTACAATACATACATACTACAATTGAGCAATGGTTTGTTCATATCACAACCAGAGCCTGTGGAGAAATCACATTACTAATCAATTATCACAATGTCGCTTTCAGGTAAGTATCAATCATCTGTTGATTTCAATAATTGTCTCTTTGATATGTTTTTCTGTTTTTAGGCAGGATTTCTGCTGATATCCAACAATGGGTGAGTATGCTCCAGGAGGAAAAATTCCCAAATCTCCTGGGCAGTTGGCAACAGATGCACCAGCTCTTTAGACAGCCCGTTTCGCAGTTGCTTTTTCAAGCCAAGAATTCTACTGCTCCATTCTTCCTGGTCTTTTTGTGTGAGGCAATGGTGATTCTCTATGCCATTTTCTCTGAGTACTCAGGAGATTTGGGAATTTTTCCACCTGGAGCACACTCACCTATCATTGGATATCAGTGGAAATCCTGCCTAAAAACAGAAAAACATATCAAAGAGACAATTATTGAAATAAACAGATGATTGATACTTACCTGAAAGGGACAGTGTGATAATTGATTAGTAATGTGATTTCTCCACAGGCTCTGGTTGTGATATGAACAAACCATTGCTCAATTGTAGTAGAAGGATATTATATTATTACATATGTTTTGACCAAAATATTGCTACACTTGGTTTGACCTATAAATTGTATTTATTTATACTGAGACAATCTTCATCATTGTATTAGTGGTCTCTTAGGAATTTCCTCCTTTGTTCAGTGTCCACTTTATTAAATTACAACAACATAACTGTCAGCATGGCAAGGGCCTAACTAGTGGTACAGGTGAGACCCTGGGGTCACACCTGGACCTCTGCACTAACCTATCTGGGTGAGCCCCCACTGCCCCACATGTGAGCCATCCATGCATATGGCTGGGACCCAGCCAGGCCAGGTGAAGTGGTTCCCTCCCTTAAAGCTCCCTCAACCGGCCATGAAGATGGGGGAGGACTGGCTTGTCCAGGGGTTTCCCACCAGGCCACCTGTCCTCAAAACTGGGACGTTAAGAAGCCAGCCACTCCTGACAGACCCCAATTCCCTACCAATGGGGATATGCCAAAGGGGGCTCACTGGCTGATGATTTCCCCCAACTTCTAACCTGCCACCACCAAGGCCAAGCCTCTGCTTAGGCCTTCATGCTGCACAGGTTGCTTAAAGCCAACCTGAGCCCTTGCCGCATATCATTCCAGAAGATGATCTTCCCTTTCACCGATAGGTGAGCTCGATCCGCTGTGTAGAGGTCAGAATATTTGGCCATGATTTCCGGATGCAACAGATAGATTACCAGTTGCCAGACCCTTCCTTAAGGGCTTAGGCCATCTCTGCGCTAACCCTCAGGATCTAACTCTCATGCAACCCTGTCATATGACCTGGAAATCACCTGGGCTTACATCAAACTGGGAGGTTTACTGGCAAACCTGAAGGTGCCTAAGCTGCCTGATGACTGCAAGCCCCTTAACATTTCACTTCCCCAAAACTGAGGGAGAGATCCACCAGCTCCACCATAACTCCTACAGATCTACCTGTGCCCCAGCCTAGCAATTGCTGGCTGGTTGGTCATAGGTTCACTGCGTGCCGGGGGCAATGGCACTTGGTTGGCAACCACAGCCCTCCCCGCCAGCATAACTCAGAGGAAATCCAAGAGACAAGCTGCACTGTTCCATCTACAGGTGAGACGAGGCATTGCCTTAAAACATAAACACCAGGACCAGTCTCCAGGACCCATCTCAAAAATCCTATGACACTTGGATGAAAGAGCATTAGATATGGGCACCACTGCCTAATCATCCATATGAAGTGGGTTGAGGATTGGCAAACTGCCACAAGGATTGGAAAATTTCAAGCATATACGGTCTATAGTAAGACCCCCATTCTGACTGGTCAATGGGCCACTGCTCAGCCCACCAGTGCCCCTGAACTAAACTCAGAAGCCATTGGGCACGAAGGAAGCGGAAACTCCACTTCTAGGTGCCAACACCCTGGAGACAAGGCTCAGTGCCCTGCCAGCTGCTGTAGCTCCCATAAAGGAGGCCAGCTAGCCGCCACCTGGTCCAGGTGTGGCAAACCTTCTTAAGTCTCATTTACTTGTCTCTCTCCTCAGGTCCACCTTATCTTTCTCCTCCACTTCCTGAAGAGGAGGGTTAACCTCTGACATGCTGCTCCCTTTATGACTGTGTCCCTGGTGGACTGAGTCCAGTAATAACCCAGTGGCTAAACTGCAAAACCCAAAGGCAAGACCCAAGATGATATAACCCAGGAGTCTAATCATGGGAACCCGGAGACAGTCACATGACCCCCAGAGCCCCCACAGCCATACACTAGGGGCCAGTGGACTTACCTACTTTGTCAGTCAGGTCCACTGTCACCTCAACATGACCAGATTACGGCAATTTAGGCCAGATCCGCTACTGTCTGTCAATTGTGCTAATCTTGTAGGAAGATCAAATCACATCTTAGAATTCTGTGCCCTACGTGACAGCTTTGCAGGTTTTAGCAGATGCAATAACACAGCATGCCATTAGGTGGAGTGAGTGACAAAACCTGAAAACAGCTGAAAAAGGTTGCAAAATTGAGCAGAGAAAAGGGGGAGGGGTTTAACCAGCCACCACTCCAGGACTATAGATCCTTGCTAAGACAGTAGCAATTATGTGTGCAGCTATTCATCAGATGACTGCATGCCTCTCCCCTGCCCTCAGCCAGGCCTTCACCACCACTGCTGCTGCTGCTGTAAGTACTCTTTCCAAATAAAATGAAAACAATTGGGTGGGGGAGGCCTAGATAGGCAGGAGGCCTGCAGGGGCTAGGCCGAACCCTGCTTCAGCCCTCCTGACTTATAGAAACTGATAGCCCAGTATTTCCTTCTACCCTTTGGCACTTTGCAGGAGCCCTGTTCACTGGCTACTTGCCCTTCACAGGGCTACTACCCTTTTTGGGTGGCATAATCAAAATGTACTGTAATATAATGTAATGTACTATAAAATGACTGCTTTTAGAGCTTCAAAGCCCAATAGAAACAGAGCACCCCCAAAATGGCAACCCAAACAGTGTGAGGGCCTCAGAGGCCTCTATAATATGGCTGCCAGTGCCAGGAGGCTAAGCTTGCTACCATGTGACACATTCAAAATGGCCACTCCCAGCACAGAATAAGCTGTATAAGCCCCACCAAAATGGTCACTACTGCCAGTAAGTTGGAGGCAAATCAGGTCACACAAACCCACACTCAAAATGGCTGCCCCTGGAGTTGTGCATATTGTAGATGCCTTCACAACATGGCCACCACTACCAGGAGGCTAAGCAGGCCACTGGGTACCACACTCAAAATGGCCACACTCAACTGAATAAACTGCCAAGCCCTCCCAAAAATTGGCCCCTGCTGCCTGAAGGCCTTAGGCCAAGCTATTGCTGCTGGAAATACTCCCTCCCAAGTAAACGTAAACCGGGGATGGGAGGAGGAAAAAGCCTAGACAGGGGAGGGCTACCGGCATCCACCCTGCTAGGCCAGTAGCAATAATGTATGAAGTAATCCTCCCCTCAGATGGCTGCAATTCACCCCTGCGGCCTACAGCAAAGCCCTTGCTGATGCTGCTGGAAGTACTCCCTCCCAACAAAGTGAAAACAGTGTGTGGCGGGGGGGGGTAGGAGCCTAAGTAGGCCAGAGACCTACAGGGGATGGGTCTAATTCTGCTGTATCCCTCCTGGCTGATAGACAACAAGCTCCAAATGTAAATGAGAAAAGGTCTCTACCAAACCAGTGAGCCTGATGCTGGGCCCTGGCTCTCATCCTGGAGCTTGAAGGTAGCAACCAGGGGGATACCACAGCTTCTCCAAGGCAGCTAGTCACCTGGTGCTGACCTTCAGTAAAACCAGCCTCAGAGGTGCTCGGCTGAGAGATCTTGAAATGTGCTCTGCTCAGGCTGAGCACGAGGTGTGAATGAGACACTGAGGGGTGGAACAGCCTATAAGGGCTATTGATCCACTCCTCCAGCGTTCCCATATGGCCAGGGAAGTGCTGCTGCCTCCTCCTCCTTCAGGGAAGCAAATTGCCTCCCCCAGCCAAAGCAACTGTTGCTGCTGGCTGGGGGTGCCGAATTCTCTGGAAAAGTCAATAATGCTAGAAAAAATTGAAGGCAGTAGGAAAAGAGGAAGACCTAAAATGAGATGGCTTGATTCAATAAAAGAAGCCATGTGCTCCACTTTGCAGGATCTGAGCAAGTCTGTTAATGATAGGATGTTTTGGAGGTCTTTCCTTCATAGGGTTGCCATAGGTTGGAGGCGACTTGACAGCACATAACCTACACACACAATGTTTTTGTATGATTTATTGTTTTTGCAGAGGTTTAAGCAATATTTTCAACAAGTTGTTATACAGTAAATTTGTATTTGCTTATGTTGAAATAAAAAAAGATGAAAAATAATAAAAGGCAAAACTGAAAGCAAAGAAAGAAAACATTTGAGTCTTGAGAAAGATTATTAGCTCCAAAGAACAAAAATAAAACCACTCTTGGCAAATTGTTAAAAACCCAAGAATTACAATAAATGAGCATTTTAACTTTGTTGCGTGGGGGGAATTATTTCTTTGGCATTTAAAACATCTAAAATTGGTTTCCAGATCTCATCGTATTCAAATAAAGGGACTGCATATGCAAGTTCCCAAAAAACGGAACCAAAAGTGGTTTTGATAATGTCTTTTATGGCTTAGTTTTAATCCCTTTCTTGTTTGTACAGTATGGTTTTATCATTTCTTGTATTAAATTTGGAAGAAAAAAATAGATGTATAAAAAGGTACGGGAAAAAAAAACAAAGAACAAAAATAAAATTGAAAAATCAGAATGAATAAGTTAAAATTATGTCAGCTAGTCAACTATAACTCAACGTAACTGTTATTTAGTTATATATAAATATAATAATGTTTAAATCACGAGCAGAATGAATAATTTATTCCTAGAAAAACTCAAAATTAAATATTGTGAGAAAACTCAAAATGTGTTAATTGTGCAGCTTTTTGTTGCATTAGTATATAAATAATATATAATATAATATTTATTTATTTAATATTTATTTAATAATGTCGTTTTGGTTGCATTATTATGTAAATAATGTGTGATGTATGTGCATTTTTATATGTTTGGTATGATGTGAGGTGGGCAGGGCCTCCAAAAGGAGGAGGCCTAGGGCCTACAAAGATCTTAAAATGGCCCTGGGAATGTTTAGTTAAATAGGCCTGGTTATAAACTGGTTAAGCCACAACTAGTTTTTGCAGAAATAAGGTGGGTTGCTTAAATCAGGTTCAAATAATCGGCAAACACCTTGAGGCGTCTTATAGGGATGCCAGCTCCCCCTACTCTTTGGGCAGGAGGCAGGAGACCTGGCACTCACCTTTTTTGATCTGAGAAGTTACGTTATTGTGCAGGCCTTGTGCTGCCCCTGGAAGCGCTCCCACTCTCCAAAGCGGGCCAATTTCGAGCCATTTGGGGCCAAACTGGCCCATTTGGGGCTAAAATCAGCCCGCTGTGGAGTGCAGGAGTGGTGCTGGGGCAGCGCAACAGAATCTGGAGTACTCCTACGCTTCACAGTGGGCCAATTTAGGCCCCAAATAGGCCCAATTCAACACATTTGGGACCCAAATTAGCCCACTGCTGAGCATAGGAACATGCTGTGCTGCCTGGGATGTTAGTGAAACGGGTCTCCTTGTGAGTAGGGGGAATTAGCCGCAAAGAGAAAGCTTTGCGAGAGGTAGTAACTGGCGGGATACTTCACCAACTTTTACGGGGTCCCTCCCTTGAGGATGCCAACAAGACGAGTGCTTTTTCCAAGTTTTTATTGAAGAGAAAACGTATCATGCACACAGATAGACTAAGCGACTGTATATATTTCAGCAAGCATACAAGAACCTAGGAATAAAGCTAGAAAAGGGAAATATCATGGGTTTGGGGGAATATTTACCTATCAGAGGTCCACGGAAAAGGAGTTAATGGACAGTGTTTCTTGGAGAGAGTGTCAGACCAGGATCTGGGGGTGAGACACATGGATCCAGATGAGTGTGCACACTCTGGCTGGGGCCAAACCCTTATATTTATAGGGCAAAATGGGCCCTAGAAGCAGGAAGGTCCTGGAACAAAGAACTTTGATGTTTGTTTCCTGGAAAGGCCAAATAGTCTTAAGGAACTTTGATTGCAATTCCAGGAGGTGATAGATAGATTAAAGGAGGTGATAGATTATTCTGATGTTGAGCGATAAAACTGTAGTTTACATTAAGTGTCTCTGGCTTTGGGTGATTGATTTTGAAATTTAGATTAAGTGTTTCCAGGAAGGAAACTGTTCCAGAGATAGATGATGGCTCTTAATTGCTGGATAGGATTTGTTTATCAAAGTGGTAAAGGAGAAGGAATGTCTGAATGATATCAAAATGTAAATCACTCAACTGTTCTTGTTGTCCAAGTATCTGTCACATCCACAGCTGGGGAGGCAGAAGCCAATCTCTCTAATATCTCAGCAATTTGCACTTCAGTTCTCCCGGGTGGGAGCTAGCAATGCCTCATCTTGTTGGGCGGCTAGTTATGGGGGCTTGCATAGTGCATCTGGCTTATGATCAAGCATATTTATACAGACTGCTTACAGGGAGTGTGCCCTGGAAGATGTGTTCCCCTGCCTTTTCCCCTGCTGGCCAGGTAAGCATTGGCAGTGGGAGGAGGGTGTGTGTGTGAGGTCCCCCACGCTCTGCGGGATACTGGCAACTCTAGGCATCTAGCATGATGGGTGTGTGTATCCGGAACAGACAATCACATGCCTTGCAGTTAGGTGCACTGGGAAGAAGTTCCTTCAGTGCTGAGTGGCATCTTTCCAAACCTGGTAGGGGTTGTACAGCAAATCAAGGAGGTAGATGAAGCTTGGCACCTCAAGCAGGGTATGGAGGCAGTAGCCTTGCCCGGCATAAGAAACTAATATGTGCAAATAATTTTGAACATGAACAATAAACTGCCAATTATGTTGGATTAGTCACAAACTGAAATGGACACAGACAACAATAGAACATTTACTTTTATATTAACTGAGGAGAAATACATAAGCCAACCTATTTCTGCTCATTGAGGCATAGTGGCAGATGTCAGGGACAATCTCTTGCTCTCCAAAAACTTAGACTGGCTGCATGTACATAGTGCAAGGACCCAAGAATGTGCATATAATGAAAGTATGATGTTGCCATAAGTTGCTCACTCTTCTAATCATATACATACCCTTGCCAAAACTAAGGTCTATAAGTATGGTATTCTTCGCCTTGTTTTAAAATCACTGTTATCCATCTGTGTAGGTCTGCTTATTCCATGCTTCTGTGTTCTTTTCCCCCCAACTTGTATCTTATAAAAGAATATTGTTTTTATCTAATTATATCCATAAAACAAAGACAAAGTATTCCTTTGTGGTCTGAGATTTTTAAATAGCCAATTTTATAACAATGTTTAAACCACAAGCTTTCTGAACAGGATTAACTGAAGTACTCTGAATTGCATTAATCATAACAGCTAGGAGTGAAGATCAAAGTATTACACAATGTTACCTCTTTAGCTCTTCCAAAGGAATTTTGTGCTGAAAGATTTTAAAGTCAACTTTAATCAATGTCATCTATGCTACAATCTTTCATTTCACATATAGTCATTGGCATTCTCAGTGTTATTTGCTCTGACAATTCAGCTGTAGCTTTAGCAACTACCGTATTCATTGTAGTAGGTAAACATGTTCCATGCATCATGCGGGTTTTATTGAACAATTAATTAAGATTTGGGTGTTTGGTTAAAGGAACAAGGGGATTCTCCATACAAATGGACACCATGATCCATGTTATAGAACTAAAAGTGCTGCAACTTGAAACTTAAGACCATAATTTCAATGGCTTTGATCCTAAACCTTGCCTCCATCTGCATCCTTTATCCTTTGCAGAAGCAGCCCTCTGCAGTGCAGCACTTTCCTCTGGTGTTAGCTGCTTCATTGTGCATTGAAAAATGCTGCTCTTGTGTGAGAAGAACCTTCCATTTCTGGAACAATATGCTCTGTCTCCACAATTGAAAAAAGTGCAGCACAAATGAGAGCAAGACTTAGAATCTGAGCAAAGGATGTCACAACTTATGGAAAAGAAAGCATATGTGAAATATCTATACTATTTGAAAAGCAAATCCAATGTTAAAAGTCTGTTGACTGTGCAATAAACTTATTATTGCTGTTGTTGAATCCAATCTTGGGGCTGCCTTTCCTTCCTTACTACATCTAAGTGACTCATTGTCCACTCTCATTCTCAAGGTGACAACCAATAGTCATTTACTTGGGAACTGCAGATGTGAGAATCAGTCGAGCTTCTAAATTTCCACAAACAAAAGTAATATTTGAAGCAGAGACATATAGAGCTTCCCCGTGGCTAGAATGTTTCATTACATAAACATGTAATTTAAATGTCTCATTGAGTAAACTGAATGTGAAGTTTGTACAATAGTAAATGAGATATACTGCTGAATCCCATGAATATGCCTTGATTGAGTTTTTTGTAGTAGGGAAGTCTCATCTATGCTTGCAGTACATGGAGCTCATCTCTACATGAAGTTTACCCTTTTAATTTCAGCAGAAGCTGGAGAGGTGTGTGCATTAATTTGTGCATGTGGATCTTCTTTCTCCGTTGAACTGAATGTGCTTGTGCCTCTATGCAAGAGCTTTGTTCATCAGAGTGTGTGTAGCTTTTGATTGGTCAGGAAGAGATGTAATCTCAGTTGATTCTTTAGCTGTTTTACTGCTTTTGCAACATACATAATAAAAAAAATAACAGGAAATTAAACACTTCATAAAAGATTAGAGTATAGTTCAGTATAAAGGAAAAACCTTTGCATAAAACAAAAGGGCAATATTGACAGCCAGTTTGGTGTAGTGTTTAAGAGCAGTGGGACTTTAATCTGGAGAACCGGGTTTGATTCCCCATTCCTCCACTTGAAGCCAGCTGAGTAACCTTGGGTCAGTCACAGCTCTTCCAGAGCTCTCTCAGCCTCACCCACCTCATAGGGTGATTGTTGTGGGGATAATGATGACATTATAAACTGCTGTTAGTGGGCATTAAATTATCCTGAAGGGTGGTATATAAATAGAATGGTATTATTAAAAACCGAACAAAAATGCTTTTTGTACCATGCTGAAGAACTAAATGAAGACCAGAACAGATGATCTTTAAATTTTATGCTCAGTTAATAAAGAAATGTGTCATTAATTGGTAAATTCACCATTAATTGATTACTAATGGGATCTGACTAAACTGAGAAATGAGTAGTTGGGGGGGGGATCACACATTCCAAATGTAACAGTTACAATGATCACCCTGAATGTAAGTATGTAGAAATATTTTTTGTTCTAAAATGTCTATCTTTATGTGTCCACTTAACAAGCATTTATAGTGCTTCCTATTCTATTTAATTTTGACGATTCAAGGCACAAATCTATTTCAGACTGCATCACTAGGTTAATAACTGAAAAGCAAATGTATCTCGCAGAGTTCAGCATTTTCATACCCTGCCATCTTTATTAATGCAAGAGCAAGCAGTGAATCTCCTAGCTTTCATAATGTTCATAAGCCAACCTAGCACATATTAAGATTGACCCATGAAGAAATCACCAATATTCCTGGTAATATTTTCACCATTCTACTGTACATGAAATGAATACTAAATACAAAGAAACCTTTTCACTTGGGTCCTTCAAAAATGAGATATTAGAGGAGCATCCAAGAACTGAGCTTTCTCCAAAGTATGACAATAATATTATAAAATGAAAAGCTGTTTTTACTGCTAGTTTGGATTAAACCAAAGTATTTACTGTTGCTTCAGTTTTGGTTCTTTTTTATTTCTTTGTACAACTGAAGCAGATTTGTTTAGGCAAATTTTCAATTGCTTCTTAAAAATGCAACTATATTATTTCCACATTAGTTCTTAATTGGGGGTTGGCGAAGATTTTCTTCCCATCCACTCCAGTCTAGCTGGAAAAAAAATAGAATGTAAATCCCTAAAGCATTAATCTGAGTTTCTGTGCAGTTTGGTGGCTTCTACAGTGTTGTATAGAACTTTCATTTCAGATTGCGCTTTTCTGTGGAGAAAGATCATACATTTGGTTGTGATAAATCAAGTGATGTGTGTACATGTGTGAACCAGTCGAGACGGATGAAGCTCAGTGTTTATTTTGGCTAAATTACACATGCATGAGTATGTTCTATTTGTGTTTTAGAGCAATGATGAAATTGAATATATGAATCAGTTCTCTACCATTAGAATATGCAGAAAACTATTTTTAAAGACTTTTTTTTCCAGTAACTGTTTCACATACTTGCTAATATTTACAACACATTGTGCTCTACTAATATCTCTAATAACATAATATTATGAGGAGGACCTAATTCAAAGCCCAACATTATCTAGTGAGAAAACGGCTGTTTGAATTTTGTATGGTATTGACATGAAGAAAGTTTATCTTAAATTATAGCTAGATATGCTTCTGAAACTCTTGTTTTTCAAATTTCTTGTAGGCAGGACTGCCAAAAGCCAGCAGGAGCCCTCAGACAAAGATTCTGCTTGCCTTCCCCCATCATATGACACTGATTTAATCCAAATATTATAACAAAACAAATCACTTGGCTTGCTGTTACTATGCATTTATAATTAGACATGGGCACAAATGGAAAAAAAACAAACATGCTGTTCGTGGTTCGTTACCGCCGATGAACTTGAACAGACAAACAGTAACGAACATGTCCTGTTAATGAACATGTTCATTGTTCGTTGTTTGTGGGGGCCAGAATGGCCCCCGTTGGACTTATAGAGCCCATATTCACAGGGAGTGTTCAGCAGGCTCTCCTCCAGCCATCACCCAAGTTTGGTAAAGATTGCAATATAGATCATGGAATTATACATTCCTAAATCCGATGCCCTCAGGAAACTCCCATTTGACACAATGGGAGCCACCAGTTGACTTTTGCCCCATGTACAAGTGGACTCTAGGGGGTAGGGACTTTGGCCACTCACTGGTGCCCCCCCCATGTTCCTGCCAACCAGGCCTCCCTGAGGCTACCTTCTGCCAAGGTATGATGGTGGGTGATGTTGGCAGCCGCTGGGCCTGGTGAGCTGGTGGAGGTGTTGGCAGACAACCTCCACTCTAGAGGGCAGGGGGTCTGGCTGCTCACCAGTGGCACCCCCCATGTGCCCACCTGCCAGGCCTCCCTGAGGCTACTTTCCACAAAGGCTGGAAGTTGGTGGGTCAGGTCGGCAGCTGCTGGGCCTGGCAGGCTGGGGGAGGCATTGGTGGGATGGCTCCCCTCCAGGGGGTGGAGGGTATAGCCACTCACTGGCAGCACCCCCATGTGCCCACCCGCCAGAATGTTCCAGAGAGGGAGAGGTTGAAAGAGGGAAGGGGAACAGGGAAGATCCCAACAGTTGCTGCAAGGCCTCCTCCGAGGATCCCACTGAGGTACTCAGCAGTGGCAGCTAACATCACCCACATTCTTGCTTTGGTGGAAAGGATGGGAGGGAGAGGAGATGTCATTTGAAGGGGTTGGAATGTTCCTTGGGGAAGGGGAACTGGAAAGATCCCAACAATTGCTGCAAGGCCTCCTCTGAGGATCCCACTGAGGTACTCAGCAGCGGCAGCTAACATCAACCACCTTCCTGCCTTCATGGAAAGGATGGGATGGGTAGAACAGGAGAGGTTGTTAGGAGGGGTTCGAGTGGTTCCAGAGAGGGCGACGTTCAAAGAGGGACGGAGAACTTGTCAGGGAGAGAAGAACAGAGTGTTACCACTTCCTGGCCGCCTTGCTGAGCAGGACCGGGAAACATCCAAACATTTGTGAGCCTTCATCTTTGAAACCCACTGATCTTGTCAGCAGCAGAAGCAGCCATCACCCACCCTCCTGCCTTCATGGAAAGGACAGGATGAACAGGACGGGAGAGGTCATTGGGAGGGGTCAGAGTGTTCTAGAGAGGGAGAGGTCAAAAGATGGGACGTCCAGGACCTTGTCGGGGAGAGGAGGACAATGGGTTGCTTGTCACAGCTGCATTGCAGAGCAGGACCGGAAAGGCCCAAAGATGGCAGCAGTTGCATGGTAGTCCCCTATGTCCAAAGGCGGCGGCAGCTGACATGACCCACCTTCCTGTCTTCACGGACAGGACAGGATGTGCAGGACAAGTAGTGGGGAAGGTTCGTATTGGTGCCATCCAGAGAGGGAGAGGTTGAAAGAGGGAAGGGCAACTTGTCTGGGAGAGGAGGACAAAGGGTTACCCTACAGAAGACAGCAGTTCCACAGAATCTGCACCACAGCTTACCTGTCTAGGCAGTACAGGCAGGCTGCTGCCAGCATCACCCACCTGGGTGTTGTGGCCGGGACTCATTCCCCCCTGCTCAGAGGTGACAGCAGGTGCCCATGGATAGGAGGTCCCATGTTGTATAACCCTATCATAAGCAATAGCAGCAGAGCTGTGACTTGAGGCCAAAAGCGGAGGCAGCTGACATCACTCACCTTCCTGCCTTCATGGAAAAGATGGGGTGGGCAGAACAGGACAGGTTGGGAGGCTTCTGAGCTGTCCATCATGCCCAAAAGCAGCAGCAGCAGACAGCATCCACCTTCCTGCCTTCACGGAAAGGGTAGGTGGGAGGGACCCATCCCCCCCTGCTCAGAGGTGACAGCAGGAGCCCATAGATAGGGGGCCCCATGCTGTATAACCCTATCATAAGCAACAGCAGCAGGGCTGTGCCTTGAGGTCAAAAGTGGTGGCAGCTGACATCGCCCACCTTTCTGCCTTTGCGGAAAGGATGGGGTGGGCAGGACAGGACAGGTTGGGAGGCATCTGAGTGGTTCCAGAGAGGGAGAGGTTGAAAGAGGGACCGTCAGGAAACATGTCAGGGAGACAGGGACAAAAGCTGCATTGCAGAGAAGAACTGGGAAGACCCATTTGTTGGCAAGCCATAAACTGAGTAAAACATTGAGTCGCAGGGTAGCGGCAGCAGACGACATCACCCACCTTCCTGCCTTCGCAGGCAGGATGGGATGGGCAGGTCAGGAGAGGTCGTTGGGAAGGGTGGTTCCGGTTCCATCCACAGGGGGCGGGATGAAAGAGGGACCATCCAGGAAATTGTCAGGGAGAGGACATGATGGGCAGGACAAGTTGTGGGGAAGGGTCATATTGGTGCTGTACAGAGAGGGAGAGTTTGAAAGAGGGAGTGTCCGGGAACTTGTCTGGGAGAGCATGACCATGGCTTACCAGCTGTGGAAGCAGCCCCGAGAACCAAGGAGGGCTGGAGACTGCTGCACAGGAGCTTGGCCTAGAGAACCACAGTAGACTTCAGGATGCTCAGAGCCCAGGTAGGTCCAGGTCCAAGGAGGGATACCCAAGGAGGTTGAGGTTGACCTCGACACAGGTCAACATGTCCACCAGATCTGGGTGCAGATGTGCATGGCGGGGACAGAGGAGGTCTCCCAGGTGGGAGAACACTCACTTGCTCTGCATGCTGGTGGGAGGGCAGGACAGGATGTTGGTTGCCACGATGGACAGGTCCAGCCATACGACAATTTACTCGCCCAATACTCCAAAGGGTTGGAGTGGGGGAGCTCGGTGGGCTCCATGAAGTACTCTCGCACCATAGCCCTCGCCGAGTCCTCCACTGTGAGTGATGTGCCCAATGTGCTTCAGCCAACCACGCAGCCCACCGACGAGGCCCAGAGATCAAGTGGGGCCTTTTGGGTGGATCTCTCCTGATGTGGCTCTCTTCCCAACCCCGCCTCCTCCTCTTCCTTCTCCTTCTGCTCTGCTGCCCACCCCTCGCCCTTGCCCTGTTCCCTCGGCCTGCCTTCTCGTTCTGGAAACGGGGCACCGCTGTGTGGAGCTCCTTTTTCCATCTGACCCACCCACATGGTGATGCTGCCAAATCAAATCAAATTTATTATTACGGTCCTAGACCAGCAAACGAATTACAGGAATGATCAGTATTACAGAGATAAACTAGAAAATACAGATTAAAAGATACCAAAGGCGATGCTGCCTTTTTATCCGGGGGTCACAGAGGGAGGCCATTTGGTACGGCACCTTGTGGCATAGAGGATGCAATGCTTGGCCATGCATGCCTGAATCCTCACAAAGTCCCGGACCCTGGGGAGCAGCTCTTTCTCATGCTCCAGCTCCTTGGCCAGGAACTGGTTGAGCCCATGGATCAGGGGGATGACCTGGCCTCATAGGAGCACAAGAGCTTGGTGGCCTCCTTAAAGGGTTTCAGAATCCAGGACATCTGGGCAAGGGCTCTCTATTCCATGGAGCTGAGGCTCAGCTCCTCTCCCCTCCTCAGAATGTCCATGGATGACAGGATGTCCTGAATGGGCCCGTCTGCTCCACCAGACGACATATCATGTCATAGGTGGAGTTCCAGTGGGTGGGCAGGTCCCGAAAGAGTTGGTGCTCAGAATCCCCCTGCCTCTGGAACAGCTCGCGGGAAGAGTTCATGCTGTGGGAGAAGTGGGAAGTGATGCGGCAGCAGCTCCCCAGCAGATTGTACATCCAAAACTTTCCCTTGTCCCAGCTGTCCGTTGGCTTGCTCTCCAGCCCAAGCACATCCCTCATCACCAGGTGCAGCTTGTACGCCATGCACACCAGGCCCGGGAGGGATGCCTTTTTCAGGGCTGCCAACATGCTGCTTCCTGCGTCTGTCACCATGAAGCCACGGACAAACCCTTCCACCCCCACCGTCCACTCCCTCAGAGCCGCCTTTACGGTGGTGGTGATGTTCTTCCCAGTATGGACCTCGTCCATCCCCCGGGCCTGGAGAAGAACTACCCTGTAGCCTGGTGTCAAGCACAGCACCTTTTTCCGGGTGCCAGTTCTTGGCCTGGGGCAGTGGAGGTCCTCTGGTTGCAAACAGTGGGCAGTGATGACAAGGTACCCGTGATTGCAGCTACTCCAGAGGTCGGCCCTGAAGTTCACTGTACGGCCTTTGGTGGCCAATAACTCCCTGAACACCATGTCTCACACAGACTGGTAGAGGGCAGGCAGGACTTGAAGCCCAACGGTGCACTGTGACATCATGGAGAACCATGGGGCAAAGTGCTGAAGAAGCCTTTGGAAGCCCACGCCCTCTGCGACGGATAGCTGGAATCCTTGCAGGGCAATCTTCTCTGCCATGACACGAATGCCCGCCTCCTGAGCCCTTGACTTCACCCTTTTCAATGGCATTATCCCTGACCCCAATGGAACAACCTCCCAAAGGGCAGCCTGCCTGACTGTTTCACTCCCACCAGCAGCACCCTCATGGCAAGCTTTCTTGCTTGGGGTGGATTCCGGTGACCCTCCCATTGATCTCTGCTCAGAGGAGCTGGTAGCCCTCTGTCTCCCCCGTCAGATGTTTTGCTGGATGAGGACGGAGACCACAGGCTTGGGTGGCGCTTCTTCAGGTGCCTAGTCAGGACCATTGATGACAGGTGCTTCGGGTCATTGCCCCTGTGCACAAGACCATCACAGACATGGCACCACACCACACGGAGGTCATTACGAAGTGCCTCCATACGACTTCTGGTTTGGGATCCATGGAGGTCTAACGCAGCTCTAAGTGCTGAGCTGTCCGTGCCACTGTTTGGAAGGCTGGAGGGGCGCAAGTTGCCCACAGCCACCTGTTCTCAGGTGGAGAACAGGCAAGAACGCTCGAGGACCTGAGGGCGCATTGATCTCGGGTGAGGGGGGGTTCTACACAACGAACTCCCACCCACCCTTGAGGTCCCACCCGAAGAAAAGTTGCTAAGATCTCTGCAGTGGCTCTGGAGTCAAATTCTGGCATAAGACCTACATGCCCAAGCCTCAGTAAAACAGCAAAGGGATTGGATTTGATCGGATTACAGAAGCAGCGATTACAACCCATTAAAAACATTTAAGAAGGTAAAGATCGCTATCTCTCAGTACGGGACAGATAACAAAAAGAAATAAGTGGCTAAAGTGGATTTAAGAACTGCAACAGACTAGTTACATAAGGGGGAAGATTCCGGCAAGAAAAAATTTGAAAAAGTAACTTTGTAAAAAGAAGCTAGTGGGGAAATTGGATTATTGTTTACATACCCGTGGCGGAGAAGAGATAATGGACTGCGAAAAAGTTTAAAAATCGTGAGAACTGCTGTGCAACGTAGGGGAACAGGAAGTACATCAGAACTATAAAGAGAGTGGAGAGAAGGGTCCTTTCCTCAAATGCCGGAAGTAGGGCGACGCCATTTTGGAACAGGGCAAGCAGTGACTTCAATGAAAAAGGAAGTAGGCCATCTTTGAAGAGGGTAAGGGTGAGTGCTTCAGTACAAAACCATAGAGAAAAAAAGCCCGACATTTTGGACACTTTAAAATAGTCTTTGACAAAAACAAACTGGAATTGGACTTTTAAAAATAATAGAGAGCATTAAAAAAGCGCCACGAATCTAAGGAAAAGGGCAGACTCATGGGAGCGAAGCAGAGCCAGCCCCACGATGTCGAAGGAAGAGTGGCAAACTACAATGGAGAACCTGGACAAAAAAGTTTCAGAGGGGAATAAAGAGCTTAAGGACATGATGCAAGAGATGGCGAAAGAACTAAAAGATTTTAAAGAAACACTTAAATCGGAAATGGCAGAACTGACAAAAGGTATGGATAAAATACAAAATGACTTACAAGTTACACAGCAGACAGTTAACGTAGTAGAGGAAATGGTAGAAACTTTAGCAGATGCGCAAAAGACTGAAATGAGAGGAATGAGAGACAGAATGGCCGTTGCAGAATGTAAACAGATGGAAAAGCAACTAAGATTTCGTGCGATCCCATAAGTAGAGGGAAAATCAGCCCAAGACCAGATTACAGAAATCTTGGCAGACTACCTGGGGAAAGAAGAGGAAGAAATTGCAGCTTTTTTGGACATGGCGTACAGAATCAATTCCAGATTTGCAGCCCAGAGGAAACTCCCAAGGGACATGATTGTGCAATTTACGACTAGAAACACAAGAGAATTAATTGTGAGCAAAAAGTTTCAGGATCCATTAGAAGTTGACGGAAAAGTGGTGAGAATTATGAAAGAGCTGCCCAGATCGGTGCTATTTGAGCGGAAGAAATACAGAGAACTGATACAGATGCTAAAGGAACTGAAAATTAGATATGGGAAATACCAGAAGGACTGACATTTGAGTTTGGTGGAGTAAGAAAGAGCATCAGATCCGGTCACGAGATGGAGACTTTTATTAGGGAAAATGAAAAGGACTTACCAAAAGGTATAAGAAAGTGATCATGGAGTGTAAAGTTATATCTTGGAATGTTAATGGACTAAATTGGGAAAAGAAATTTGTTAAATTGGGAAAAGAATTTGTTGCTGCCTCTAAAAAGAAAAAGAGGGGAGTTGTACTGTATATAAAAGATGAATTGCAGCCCAGACTAGTTTTAAAAGATGCAGAAGCCAGATATTTAGCAGTGGAAATTATTTGGAATTCTAAGAAGATATTGATGATTGGGATTTATGCACCCAATGGTGCAAAAGAAAATTTTTTAAGGACTTAGAGAAACAACTAGATGAACTGTCCTATGATAATGTAATTTTGGCGGGTGACTTCAATGGAGTTACAAACTTGGAGGAAGACAAGCAGTCTAAAGTTGCTCACAAAAAAAGAGGACTACTGCCAAAGGCGTTTTTTACGCTTAAGGAACAAGAAAGTTTAGAAGACGTGTGGAGGAGACAATATCCTAAAAACAGACAATATACATTTTACTCTGCAAGGCATTTCACACTATCAAGAATAGACATAATCTGGGCCTCTAAAGAACTGGCACTATGGACTAGAGATGTGGAGATAATGCCAAAGGTAGGCTCAGATCACAATCCAATTATGTGGAGGTTTGGGAAAAACAATAAAAGGATGGAGAATAAATGAGGACTTGTTACAAATAGAAGAAAATATCGTGTTGCTGCGAAGGGAGACCAAATTTTTTATACAATATAATTTGAACAAAGAAGTGCCGACTAATAAAGTATGGGATACATATAAGGCGGTGATAAGAGGCATACTAATGGACTTGAATGCAAGAAATAGGAAGAAAAAGGAGGAAAAGAGATCTGAAATTTTGGATAAAATAAAAGCCAAAGAGGTACAACTTAAGAAAAGACCGGGGAAAAAGAAAATATACCAGGATATTAAAATTCTGCAGGAGCAATTGACGGCAATGGACAATAAAGAACTAGAGTGGAATTTAAAGAGGATGAATCAGAGGTTGTTTGAAGGTGCAAATAAGCCCGGGAAATATTTGGCATGACAATTAAAAAAAAGGAAGGAGAAAAAAACTATAAGTAAAATTTTAGAAGATGACAAGGTGTTTATGGACCAAGCAGCCATTAGTAGAGCCTTCTTCAAGTTTTATGCAAAATTGTATCAAAAAAAAGAAGTGAGTAAAGAGTCAATAGCGGAATATTTAGAGAAGGTGAAAATCCCGACAATTTCTGAAAAATGGAAAGAGAAATTAAATAAGGAAGTGACGGAAGAAGAAATAAAGGAAGCTATACAATCAACGAAAATAGGAAAGGAGCCAGGACCAGATGGACTAACGGCAAAGTTTTACAAAGTGATGGCTAATGAACTGGCGCCCTTCCTGAAAGAAGCAATGAATGGAGTGATGCAAGATCAAAGGATTCCTGATTCATGGAATGAAGCCAACATATCACTGATTCCGAAGGAAGGTCAAGATTTGACCAATGTTAAAAATTATAGACCAATCTCGCTGCTGAATAATGACTATAAAATATTTGCAAAGGTGTTGGCAGAGAGGATGAAAGGATGGATGTCGGAATTCATTGCTGAAGAGCAGGCGGGATTCTTACCTAACAGACAAATTAAAGACAATTTGAGGACAGTTATAAACGCTATTGAATATTATGACAAGCACTGTGATAGAGAGGTTGGTCTTTTCTTCGTAGACGCGGAAAAGGCATTTGACAGTCTGAACTGGGACTTTATGTTTGCTACCATGGAAAAGTTGCAAATGGGAGAAAAGTTCATACAAGCAGTTAAGGAAATTTATAGAGACCAAAGTGCAGCAATTATAGTGAATGAGGACTTGACTAAAAAACTGAAAATCAGCAAAGGAACTAGGCATGGTTGCCCTTTGTCTCCATTGTTGTTTATTTTGGTTTTGGAAATACTGATGATTCAAATACGTGAGGATGATACAATTCGAGGTATGAAAATAAGAGAGTTTTCCTACAAGGTCAGAGCTTTTGCGGATGATATAATGTTAATAGTAGAGGATCCAATTGAAAATATGCCAAAAGTAATAGAGAAAATAAAACTGTTCAGAGATTTGGCTGGATTTTATGTGAATAAAAAGAAGTCAAAGATTTTATGTAAGAATATGACTAAACAGAAGCAGCAAGAGCTAATGGAGATGATAGACTGTGAGGTAACTAATAAAGTAAAATACCTTGGTATCGAACTGACTGCGAAAAATATAGACTTGTTCAAAAATAACTATGAGAAACTGTGGATACAAATAGAGAGAGACTTAATAAAATGGAACAAACTGAATTTATCATGGCTGGGAAGAATAGCAGCAGTAAAAATGAATGTCTTACCACGTGTGATGTTCTTGTTGCAAACTATTCCAATTATCCGTGACTCCAAACAATTTGATGAATGGCAAAGGAAAATCTCAGACTTTGTGTGGGCAGGCAAGAAACCACGAGTGAAAATGAAGGTTTTGCAAGATGCCAAGGAAAGAGGCGGCCTGCAACTGCCCAACATAAGACTGTATCATGAGGCAGTATGTCTTGTATGGCTGAAAGATTGGATAACGTTAAAAAACCGCAAGTTTCTGGGCCTGGAGGGACACAAAAAATATTTGGATGGCATGCATACATGTGGTATGATAAAGTAAAAACAGACTCTATGTTTTTGCATCACTATATTCGGAGAAGCCTCTTCACTGTCTGGAAGAAATACAAGGTGTATATGGAAGATGGAATTCCTTCATGGGTGGTTCCGTACGAAGTAATAGATCCGAGAACTGTGGATAATGAACAGCAATGTTTAACATACAAGGAGATCACACAAATACAGTATTCAAAGCTGAGAATAAAGACAGAAGAAGAATTATCTCCTTGTTATGGATGGTTTCAGTATAGACGGATCAGAGATCTTTATAATGCGGATTGCCTGAGAGGAGGTATAAGACTGGAAAATTCGGAACTAGGGGAAGTGATACTACAAGAAGGCAAGAAGGAAATATCTAAGATCTATAAATTACTTCTAAAATGGTTTACGGCGGATGAAACAGTAAAAGTCCAGATGGTGAAGTGGGCAATAAACTTTCATAAGGAAATAACAATGGAGGCATGGGAGTACCTATGGAAAAACACAGTGAAGATTTCAACTTGTACGAACGTTAAAGAGAATGTGTACAAAATGATTTACAGATGGTATTTAACACCAAAGAAAATCGCGCTAGGAAATACTAATATGTCAGACAAATGCTGGAAATGCAAAAATCATGAAGGATCACTATATCATATGTGGTGGACATGTGAAGTAGCTAAGCAGTACTGGGGAGAAATAATCGAAGTAATTAATGAGATTTTACAAATACAAATAAATAAGAACCCAGAATTGTTGCTACTGAACTTGGGAATGGAGACTGTTCCAATGCAGCATAGAACATTGTTATTTTACATGACTGCAGCGGCAAGACTTTTGTATGCGCAGAAATGGAAGACACAAGAAATACCAACTGTAGAAGACTGGATTTATAAATTGCTGTACATGGCGTAAATGGACAAAATGACAAGGAAACTCAAAGATCTGGACCTAGGGCAATATATTGTTGATTGGGGGAAATTGAAACAATTTTTGGAAAAAAATGGGATGTAAAAGGAGAACTGTGGCAGTTTGAGAATTTTTAAAGAATAATGTTGGAAAGGGGAGAGAGAAGGGATCTTACCATTTAGGGGGAATTTAATTACAATCTAAGCCAGCATAATATTTAGGGGAACTTCACATAGAATATATGGGATAATGAGAACGGTTAAATAGATACATTATTACTATATATGTATATTATTACTACTATATATTATAGGTATGTTATATACAATATAAAACGATGGGTTAATGGATCAGATTTAATACAATATCAGGTTGTTGTGTTATACTATGTTGTGTGCTGTGTTACATTGGTGGCATAGCATACAATATATGTTTTATAATATATACTATATTGATAGTATATTTGACGGAGTATATGTTTAAAAGAAATAGAACATGTTTAAAGTAAGAGACACTGTGATCCTTGCTATATACTAGGCTATATGGTTATGCTTTATTGACACGATATATATCATATGGATAGTATGCTTGATAGAGTCTATGTAAAAGAATTAGAATGTGCTTAGAGTAAGAGATATTATGATTTATAGAGGGTAGGAAAAGGTAAATGAAATAGATTTAAGCAATAAGAAGGGTTAAGGGTTGGAAAGCTGTTGGAAGTCAATAGGGAGGGGGGAGGAGAAGGGTGGGGATAGAGGGGGGGAAATGAGATTATATGTGTTAAATTTGAAAATTCTTTTCTTTTTTCCACTCACCAATAAAATTTTATTTTAAAAAAAAAGGAAGTGCCTCCATATGGAGAGTTTGAACCGTGGCCCACTAACTGTTTCAGGGGAGGGAGGATGAAGTTTTACTGGCTGCGCTGTGGAGCTGACAATGAAAGACAGAGTGAAGGGTGGTCTGCAGGCAGGGACAGCACCAGGAGTTTGGGATGGGGATGGGATGGATGTTTCGTCGAACTCCAACCGTTCCTCCATGGATCCCTCAGCCTCCTCCTCCTCGAACAGTTTAAAGAGTTACTCTTCCCTCGGTGGCAAGAGCTCTTCGGCCTCCTCCACAGCCCCCAGTGGTGATTTTTGGGGAACTGGAGTCTCTGCTGCCCCAGAGCCCTGCTCAGTACTGCTTCCCATGGGGCAACCAGGACAATCTTTGCACTTCTGCCCACGACCAGCCTTGGCCCCCGGCTGAAGCTTCATTCTGCCAGCAAACAAGAATTAAGGAGGAAAGAAAAGGAGACAACACTGTGAACCCTCAGTTGAGGTGTCCACTGAGCTTGGCCCCATATCCACTTTACCATGCAAATGAGTTCCACCTGTATAAACTTTTTTGGATGTTGTCACTGGGATCCACAGGATGTAGTTGGGATAGGAATTCCTATCTAGCCTATCAATCTTTTCACCCCAGACACTTAGTCAATAATATTCCATATGGACAATTCCTATGCCTCAAGAGGAATTCCACTAAAAAAGAGGATTTTGCTAGGGATTGCCTAGATATGAGGAGATCCTTTCTTGCAAGGGGATACTCCCACAGGGTGGTTGGTCAGGCTGAGAAACGGGCGAGAACAACCCCTAGGAATATATTATTCAAGCCCAAAGTTCCAGATTAGCAAGACAATATCACCTGGGCAATGGAATATACACCTCTAGCAAGTAAAATAAAAGAAATTATTTACTGACACTGGCATCTTGTGTCAGATATTAGTGGATGTAATGAGGCTCCTAGAGTAGGTTTCCGGCGTACAAGAAGTATCAAGGATATGGTGGTACGTTTGGATCTCAATAGGGAGAGAGGAGACAGTTGTTTACCACAGGGGCATTTTAGGTGTGGATATTGTAGAGTCTGCCCACTAGCCCTAACTGGGAATTCCTTTCAGGTGGAACAATCCCCAATGAGAGTGACACTTAGGCATTTTTCAACATGCCAAACTAAAGTGGTGGTGTACGTAATAGTTTGTACATGCAATAAATTATATGTCGGCAGCACAACACTCCCGGTCCGCACCCGAATTCTAGAGCATATGTCATGCATTAGAAATCGTGTGCATGATGCCCCATTGGTGGAGCACTTTTCATTGCACCACACACTGGAAGATGAGTTTAGCATTACTGTCTCTACAATTAAGGGCCAATTGAATATTCAAAGAGAGTTGCTTAGAAGGGAGGCTGAATGGATTCACCGCCTAGGCTCACTACAGCAAGGGGGTTTGAACCAGGAGAATAACTTATCTTGCTTTCTGTAAAAAAGATGCCTTAGTGCTTATGATATAGTGTGGAATGATTACCTGTAAATGTTAATAGGGGTACTGTACCTTTAAACAACTTGTGATTTAGCTGCTTTTTAGTACTTATGGGATTGGGGTAGTTCCCCCCAGACCGTCTTCCCAGTGCATTGAATGAACGCACATGAACATTTTTGAATGCATTATGGGTGAGTGATTAAGTCAATACAATGAGCTAGGCTATGGTAACAAATCTTTATTCATGTGAATACTGTGAACGTGTAACTATAATTGACATTATGATTCTGTTTGTAGAATTGTGTGACTGTTTTGGTGGTACAGAAGTTGCCCCTGATGAAGTGGATATTTCGTGAAACAAGCTCAAAGAACAAGCTGGCAGCTTGTAGGGCCTGGGGAACCCCCTGCTGGGCTTTTCCCTCTCTTTTTCCATCTTGACTTCCACCTAGATTTGGAGACCAAAGAATAAAACATTAACAGTCAGTTCACTTTCAGCTACAACATCACACTTACCTGTATGTTTTCGGCTACAATGCCGCACTTACCTGGAGTTGTCCACTTGGGAACCCCTTTGGTGCTTTTGGGGTTCCCTTGCTTCATTTGATTTGCATTTTGAACCTACTGCATATCAATTAGAGGGAGTCCAGAGCTCTTCAAGCAAGAATACACGCTAATAGAAGGACTTTGATAGCTCTATGAGACTACCTCGAAGGGACGTTGTGATATTCATGTTTGTATTTGGGACTTTGAATTATGGGTACATGTTTGTACTTTGTAAATGATTGTGTATAGCATATTTTGCCGCTGAGCCCTCTAAAGAAAAAGTTACTTTTGTTAATTATAGTATCTTAGTCTGTTATTTATAGCAGCAAGTGCTGTTGTTGGGTGAGCTGTTGTTTTGCACTTGATTTTTGCTTTCTGTGTGTTATGGCCCCAAAGCCTGGCAGCAGCCCTAGAACCAGGGGGGTTCGATCCCTATCCCACCCACCACATGCAGAAAACCCCCCAGCTCCAATGCACTCTCCCTGTCTCTCTCCCAAAAGGCTAGCAACATCTCTGTCCCTCTCCACTGACTGCTGAAACTGAAAGCCAGAACTGGGAGCACAGTGCCCTTTTATAACCAGAGGTCTCATAGGGAAAAGCAGGAGGTCTGTGGTTGGCAGTCAGAACTGCCTAACAAGGTTTGCAGGGATGAGACTGGAGTGCCCATGGCTACAGAACACCACCCCTTCACCCTCCTTCCCCCCGATCTCTGCTGCCATGTAACCAATTGTAACCAATTTGGAGCTTCACATTTGGAAGGAAGACCTGCCCATCAAGCTAAGTTGGGCTCAGACTGGGGTTTCCAGGGTGACAAGAGTGCAGACAGAGTTCAGGCAGTCCCTGCCTCTGTTACCAAGGGAATTGATTGAAAGTGCCTGACTGTCTGGCTTCACGAATAGCATGTTTTTTTTTGCATTCCTAATGCTGTTCATGCCCATGTCTAATAAAAGGGTTCATGTATCTTTCTATCTGTCCATTTGTTGCAGGTGTAACTCGTCAAAAAATAAAGCTAGGAGTCTCAAAATTAGCCATTTGCTTCATGATGATCATGGTAGTTCCAGTGCCAAAAATGAAAAGAATTGAAATATCCTGGCCCAGATTATCGCCAGACCATCACCACCCCTCCTATGCTATCTGCAATGGAAGCTAAGGTTCTCTGTTTGTGGCAGGCATAACTTGTCAGAAAATAATACTCAGAGTTTGAAAATTGGCCACTAATCTCAAGATGATGGTGGGAGATTCAGTGCCAAAAATGAATGGGTCAGGTTATCTCCATGATAGGCAATGTAATAAGAGAGTTTTTAAGCAACCTATCATGTATGTCTAATACCTGAATCCCCAATCTGCTGTGGAAGTGATATAGGTGACACACTTTCAGGGTAACCACTCAGAAAAGTTCTAAACTGTGTAGATGCAATGGAGGTAGAAAAATATTGTTCCTTCACTACCATCACCACCATGGAGTAGGCTTTAAAATGAGCTCTAGCCTGTGCCATGTTGGATTCATTCAGAGTCTTTCTCTGTTGCTCTAGCGATCTCCCTTGTCTTTTCATCACCTCTAGTCCTTTATTAAAACAAAAGGCGGCCCAGAGTCATAAACCTGAGAGAAGGCACCTAGGAGAAATCATGTAAATACCCTGGTTATATTTTGTCATTCCAAAGGTCAACTAGGACATTGACATGAGCAGCAGCCATATCAGCAGGAAAAGCTGATCATGCCATCAGAAAACCAGTTGGATCTATCAGGCTACAGGTACTATTTTACATGGGATTACTTTGAAATGTTTTCAAAAGTTACAATGGACCCAGAATGCAGCTTTCTGTTTACTGGCAAACAAAAGCTGTTCTGAGCATATTACACAAGCTTTGATTTTACTTCACTTATTACAAGTTAATTTATGGACTCATTTCAAATACTAGTTTTGATATCTAAAGTCCTATGTGATTTGGGACCAAACTACCTCATTTGGGATTGTATTCTCCAGCAGAAACCTTCCTATACACTCAGTTCTGCTTAAGAGGCCCTGATCCATGTCATATTACCAACGAAGTTGTCATGGGTGGTTGTGAGGGGTCTTCTTAATGGTAACATCAAGATTCTTGAACTCCCTCCCTATGCTTGGGTTCATCCCATTTGAATTTTAAAAAGCATGCCGAGACAATTCTCTTTCAACAGGCAGGTTTCATCTTACTAATCAACATTCCAAATTAACAATGACTCTGGTTGAAATATTCTGTTAGATTACACTCTCCTGAATGCTGGAATTCCGCTCATTAAGGCTTCTGGTCTGGATTTTGATAATTGCTTTTTTAATTCTTAGTGTACACTGGTATTTTAAAAATTTCTGTTGAAAAATGCCTTCGGTATTACTAAACGATGATATATAATTTTTTTTAAAAAAATAAGTAAGATTACTTTGGTGATGGACATTGATGGATACATGTGCTCTTATGTATACTGTAAAATATCAAACACAAAGTATTTATTGCAACCTAAATGTAATTACATAGACATTTTGCAGAATTTTAGCAGTATATGCTAATGCACATATACATATGTACATACATATCCATACCAAAAGAATCTTGATGCAATCAAATCGTATGTACAATGATATCTAATCAAGAACATTTTTGCATTTGCATTGTTTTTCTTAATGCACACTTTCACATTTGTAAGGTACACATTTCACATAGTGGGGCAGAATCAGATACAAATGAATTAAAGGAACTGAAAACTGCAGCAAATTACATATGCTTTAGTTCTGGGATAATTAATGTTACAAGTTCTCAGAAAACAATAAAATAATGGAACAATAAAATAACGGAACTGTGCAAATCTATTCTTGATATAATCTATGCAGGGAACTGGCAATCTGCTGAAGGTCTACAATAAGCTTGCCTGGTGATTGGATGTGGCACAAATATTGTGATTGTAGGCAGTTATATCAAGAGAGTGAATATCATATGTACAAATATGAGGAAGAACAAGATTTGTATCAGATGGTGAATGTCTGTAGGGAAGAAGTAGCCTTCTATAGCTGTATAGCAAGAGAATTGGGATGGCTATCAGTTATGATGACTAGGAGGAACTTCCAGATTCACAGGCCTCTTAATAGAAGTAGTAATTCTGTGTTGGAGGTGTGTGTGTAAAAACAGAGAAGGCTCTGAGCCTTCCTGTCCGGTTGGCCACCATAAAAAACAGGATGTTGGATTAAATGGATGAATAGTGTGATCCAGCATGGTTGCACTTATGTTCTTTACAGTAAATATACCAAGCCATGAGATGTAGCAAAACCATGGCTGGCAGCACTATCATAACCTCTGCACTAGACTGTAAGGCTTGTTAATGTTTCTTGTTCACTCTCATATAACTTTCTTCAATATAAATCTGTCACTTTTTCATTGCTGATCACTTTAGACTCTGTTCACTAAGTCTATATATTGATTTATATGTGAATCTTCTGAGTATTTTTTTTCTATTTTACTGCCTTTTGCCTCAGTCAGCCAGCATGTCCTTTTAACAATTGCTTGTTATTGTTTAGAAAGCATATAAATCAAGATCTACTCATTTCTCCATGCAGTGACAGAAATTTTGTTGGAAAGCGATCCAAGGTTTTCTTTTTATTAGTTCATGTAACCATGGTAATTTACCATCCTGTTGATACTGAGAACATTATAAATTTAACCTTTATCTAAACTCTAATATTACTTTGATATTTCTTCCATGTGCTGAACTACTTCTTTTGTTAAATAAAAAGATTTTAAACAAGTTCAGATGAAAAAAGTGTATATTAATAAAGTAGCACTGCAATGCTTCAGCTCACAATGGATGGGGGATATGGATAGGGTTTAGTGTCTATAACTCCCATTCACACAGTGGGGAGCCTTGCTTTGTTAGAGAAAAGTTTCCATTACCACATTCAGGAAGACTCTTTAGTGGAAGGAAGCTTCTGGATTAACCCAATGGCATTTCAGGGAATGGGTTTAAATAAATAGAGGCAGAATAATATGGCTATGTGACAGGGAGAGAAATGGAGAGCAGTAGCTGTGTGTGGGGGTGGCCCTAGGGTGCTAGTATCCAATGTAGCTGGAGAGGAACCAAGCCAGACCTTGCCCTGGGGCTGCTACCACCCAACAGAGAAAGGAGGAGTGGTGTAAGCTATCACCATCATGCTGTCTCCACATTCACCCTGTCTTTCTCAGGTTGGGGGGGAGGGCACTGGCCAAGTCACAAATGGCAAGTTGGCATGGCTGCCTGGCTCCCTCTCTCTTCATTTCTCCTTCCTTCCATCCCTCCCTCCTTCGGAGAGGCAGGGTCCACACCTGGGCAAGCCACATACAACAGGCTGGCTCGGTCTGGCTAGCATGCTTGTATATGGCTGAAAATGTGACAAACACCAGAGCAGCAGCAGAGTTGCCCCATCCCCTCCTGGTCTTCTTGCCCCAATGGGCCACAACCTCAGGGGCTCCTGCCTTTGACTGCAGCCAAGCTGAAATGTTTCACAGGAACTAGGTGCTTACTACAGTGCCATTCTTTATCTGTAGCTGCTGTGTAGCCCTGTGATGCCTGCTGCAGCCAACTCTGCAATCTCACCCGTACTGCCCTGGCAGAGGTAAGGGCCTGACACCATTCTCCAAGGGTTGCTGAGTCCAACCTAGATCATTGGCTAGCTTGAGCACAGTGGCTTGGAGCAGTACTTGGCTAGTGGGGGCGGGGCTCTCATCTAGCAGCTAGCCTAGTTTTCTCAGCCAGCCCTGTGTGTGCTGTGCCACCATCTTAGGAAACAGTACACAAAACCCCTATTTTAGCAAAAATATATGTGCAGTAGGGATGTGCGCCAAGAAAATGTCTGTTTCAGAATCAGTTCTGGGAGTTCTAGAATAATTCTGTTCTATAACTTTGTTTGTACAACAATTAGGAGGTTCCCTTGGGAGAACACACTGAACAGAACAAAAATTCTCCCAGTGTATACAAATTTAGTCAAATTTTATAAACCAGTGTTCAAAGTGCAAAGTGCATATAGTGTAATAAATACCTATAAATAGTTCATACAATAAATATCAATAAATACAGTACATATAAATCTTTCCTTAAAGTTACATGAACAATAAATAGTACAATCCATGCAGATTCATATAACTCTTTCTTTTTATCCTTTGCAGGTACCTGTGAACCTTCAAAGGATAAAAAGAAAGAATGGTTATATGAATCTGCATGAATTGTACTATTTATTGTTCATGTAACTTTAAGGAAAGATTTATATGTACTGTATTTATTAATATTTATTGTATGAACTATTTGTAAATATTTATTACACTATTTATTACACTATTTATTTATTACACTATTTATTACACTATATGTACTTTGAACTTTGAACACTGTTCCATAACTGGTTTGGTCTGGCTGGGGCAGTGACTTTTTTGTTTTGTTTTGTTTTCACGAGTTTTGGCCCTTTGCATGTGCGTTGACTGCACATGTGCAAATGTGCAGGGTTAGGGATAGGGAACCAGTGCTCTGGTGCAGCTGTTTTTGCATGCAAAGGTATAAAAATTGCTCAGAACACTACCCTCACTTTAAACTATTGACCCACCATGTTAGAGAGCACACAACAACAGGGCCCCCAAGGAAGTCTTGGGGAAGGAGTGCAAAAAGGCGAGTGTTAGGCAGCTGTGCACACACACACACATTGTTCTTTTCAAGGGGTGAGGGGAAGTGAGACTGTTCATGGGTAACCAAAAACCTCATAATCCAAAACCCTATTGATCTAATGAGTTTCTTTGCAAGCACATGAAAATTCACACAACAATGGACCCCAATGCATATAATGGCAGGAAACATACTGACCATGTCAGTATGGCACTAGCATGGCACTAGCACTGCTATGGCGCACAAGCAGGAGAGCCCTCCATTGCCAACCGGCACAGGACAGTGAAATTTTTTAAAAATCTTGCTTCAGTGACAAAGTCAATAAATTATTACCTTTGAGTCCTGCTGCTTTGCTATGTTTCCCTGTGACTTGTAGTTTCATTTCCATGAAGATGTGTGGGTGAGTCCTGTGGGTGAGAGTCCTGTCACTGTGCCAGAAAATAAAAAAATCTAACCAGATTGGTGCTTCCACATGGAATACTGATCTGGAAAGACTTTAATGCACACATGTTTGAGTGTGCAATACATGTCTGCTGCCTTCCCGTCATTTAATGATGGATTAACAGCTTTAATCAGAAAAGCCCCCCAAACCTTCAGGCTTTCTGGGCAGGATGAAATTCCTTCTGGTGCTCCTCAACCCGCTATCTTTGGAGGACTTTCGTCACAGTGGTGTGGTCCTGGACTATGACACATATGCAAAAAACAGCAGCAGCCGGCCAGTCAGTTTCACATGCCTCCAACTTCTTCAGTGTGATTCTCCCTTAATAATTGATTTTTTTATTTTAGAAAGTCAAAGAGAATGGCAGTCATAGGATTGCAATTTATTAATCCATGAATGTGGGACATGTCACACTATCAACAGTTGTCATCAAGGACATCAGCAATGTAAGTTTCCTACTCAGAGACCAATATCTCTGATGAACAGTTATTGGAGAGGGATAGTAGGGGATGTCTTCTCCACTGTGTGTGCTTTCCAGTCATATTTTCTTTTGCATCAGTTGTCTATCCATGGCATTGGAATACTATTATACAAACTTTGAACATTTCATAAATAGCATTGAATTGTTTGTAATTAGAATTCTATTGCTTCCCTAGAATCAGCACTAATTTTATGATGAATTGCCAGTAATCATTATATGGTTTCTAATTCTTTGCATTCCACGTTTACCTTCTTTGGAAGGTACATCTCTCCTTGTAATTAAGGGTGAATGCAGAAACACACACACACATGAACACACACACACACAATCTAGGAAATCCAGATCTTAGTTTCAGGGATCTCCTCAAACTCCTGAGATTTCTGCAATTCAGGAAAGATTTTTTGATCCAGTTAAGATACGTCAGAGAATCCTGGATTTATTCCGTCATTATTTCCTGTGGGGAAAACTCTCTTGGGGGCTGGGGGAGCATTTTTAAAGCAAACTAAACCAAATTTGCAGGGAACCTACTCCTGACTGTCCGCTAATGCCTCCCCCTGACCAAGGTTTCAGGAAGATTGAGGGCCCCTGAAAAAGGTGCCCCCAGCCACTTTCCATTGTTTTCTATGGGATAAACATTTCCAAGCAGGTTCTCAAACAGAAATATACAGGGAGTGTCCAAAGGCACATTCCTAAATGCAACCTCAACCCAGAGAAAGCCCAACAGAACCAAACTGAAGTCCCCTCAAAACCCAAGTCCCCCCATACAAGCTGCCCAGCCACTGTCCATTGTTACCTATAGAGGAAATATTTCCAAGCAGGCTCTTATGCAGAAACACAGAGGGGCAAGGCTGCCAATGACCAAAGACACATTCCCAAATGCAAGAGGAAGCCCAACAGAACTAAAATGAAGCAAAGAAATGGATGAAATACTCCCAGAACCAAAGTGAAACAAGCGGACCAACATCAAACCAGAGAATCATGTAAAAAAAGAGAATTCCACCCAAACCAAACTGAAGCCAGGGACACTGTTGCATCTTAGCCCTATGAACTAGCATCATTTACAGAAGCCAGTTGTCAGGATGTTGGTATCTGCCTTCTGTCCCAAGGGGGGGTGGTGGTGGTGCAGCTGGGTTATCTCTGAAGTATATGTGTGACTGGGTTTTGCATGTGTCTTATTCCTAACAAAGCCTTCATAATATCATGACACTGGGAGCTGAAACAGACTTGACTAGTTACTAGAGTTCAATTCGTGTTTCCTTACCTCAAGGTTTGTCGGGAAATGTAGGCATCCTTGCAGCTTAAAGTTTAACATTTACAGAGTGGCAGGGAGGTAAGTGCAGGCATGGGGCGCCTTTCCCCCTGCTCTCCAGGTGCATCACTGCATTTCCCCTTCCCCTGCTCACACAGCCCAGAGCTACATAGCCCGCTTGCACAGAGCACCGCTGCACACACACCCTTGCCCAGCCCCCACAGAACGATGCTGGGCTATGCAGCTCCGGGCTGCGTGGCCTTGGAAGGGGGCCAGGCGAGTGAGGGCGGAGATGCAATGATGTTCTGGGTGCCTTTCCTCCCGCTCTCCTGGTGCAGCCTGGTGTTGCTCTGTGGGGGCCAGGCCGGGCGAGGGGGGGAGATGAAGCAATGCTCCGTGCGGGCGGGCTATGTAGCTCTGGGCTGCGCAAGCAGGGGAAGGGGAAATGCAGCAATGCACCTGGAGAGCGGGAGGAAAGGTGCCCCACACCTTCACTTCCCTCCCTGCCGCTCGGTAAATGTTAAATTTTAGGCTGCAAGGGCACCACACTTCCCGACAAACCTTGAGGTAAGGAAACATGAGTTGAACTCTAGTAACTCATCATGTCTGTTTCAGCTCTGGGTCTTTACAATAAATCTTTAAAAAACCAACCAGTGGAGTCTTTTGTAAATTCCTTGGTAGGATCCTTACAGTTTGTTAGGAATCACCCTTTTCCAACTCTGTGTACATGAATTCCAGAGCCTGTTAAATCCTGCTGCGATGGCTGGGAGAGGAGAGGATACTGGGAATGGGGGACTGCCAGAGGATGAATTGGGACCTAAAGACCCTGCCACAGAGTGTGGGCCCAATGCAGAAGCATTGAAAGGAACCGGCAAAGTGTCTGAGGGACCTAAAGATCCTGCCAAAGAGTACGGGCCCAATGCAAAAGCTTTGGAAAGTATGGTGAAACTCTGTACAGGAGCTTTCTGGCAGCCTATTGACTACTGAGCCTTGATGGAAGGGAATCCAGTGCAGTGGGCCCCTTGTGTAACATCTGCCAGGGGGGAGCTGGATTTGAAAGGTCATCAGATGGCTCAGCTCTACAGACCCAGTTCTATCATGGGAGCAATGTCCAACCTCCACATGGATGAAGAAGATGAAGAGGTAGGGGAAGAGGGAGAAAAGGCTGCGGACATACACCAACTTCAGGTTGAGATAGGTGAGCTGAGAAGGGACATGCACACATTCATGAGGAATGTGCAGGAGTTGTTACAGACAGCCCTCCAGCCAGCTCAGCCAAGAGATCAGAATGACCACCAGCAGCTGCCCCCCTCCATGGGCAGGGAGCCCCAAGACTTACAGATGGAGCAGTTCAGCCAAGTGGATGGGTGCCATTGGGACTTCCTGCACCGCCCATCCACCCTGGTCCATTGCCACTTCCTCCATTGCCAGGAGGGCAGGTGCCACTGGGACCCCTTGTGCCGCCTCTGCAGCCACCCCAGCAGTTGTGGGGCAAGAGAAAATTAGAAGCCCACTTTGAAGGAGTCCCAGAGGAACTCGGGTTTTTTCTAGTACAAGTGGCTGAGTTCTGCCAATGAATTTACACCAGTCAGATAAGGAGAGCTCCTGCATAGATTGGCCACTGACTCCCCCCCCCTCTGCTTTACTCTCCTGCCTCTGCCCCCTCACTCCTCCCCCTCCTCTCTTGGAAAAAAAATTGGAGAAGCCCAGAAGGAGTCAGCCAGAGGCTGAAGCCACATTTCTTAGATTTACCTGAATTTATCTGAGGGTCTAGATCCAGGTTCCCAGACTGAATCCTGGATTGTCTGATTTGATTCAAGAAACCAGGATTTAGCTGAGTCAGCAAAAAATTGACTTTTCCAAATTACCCTACTTGTAATGATGCATCTTCTAGATGGTGGAACTGGAATCATCTTCTGGATTTTGTGGTTAAGATGATCTATCAATCCAAATGAACTATGGACACAACATTTTCACTTTAACAAAACATTTACAAAGAAAATATTGAACAAAGCATTTGGAAATAAAGTCAGTATTTATCTTTATAATGAAACCCATTCAAATGATATAGTCATGACAAGATTTAAATATATAAGCTCCTATGAACCTCTACACTGAACTATAAATCAGCCACTGTTCATCTCAGTGTCTGATCTTGGCTCATGGTTTAAATATTAAGTGAAATTGGAGGGTAATTTGGACAAGGGCTGAATATCAGGTGTGACTTGCTAAGTGTGTTGAGAGGACTATAATGAACTTTTGATATGCATGCTTAGAATGTGTGATGACTTACAGGCCCATATGAATCTGAAGTGGAAGGTGTGATTGGGTCAGAGATTGCTGAAAGGTTGTGGCCTATTCCTATTTTATACCAGTATGTTCACTCAACCCTATAATACATGGTTGATTTCACACTTGGAGCTTCAGTGCCATTCATCAAACCTGCTCCAATGGTGCTCAGTAACAGTATATAATGCAAACAGGGTCCCTTGAGTGAATTACAGCTTTCTGTTTGCTCTGGGGTTATCTATTATCTCAATGTACTGATGTAGAAATAATTTTACAAGAGAAAAATCATGTGTTTTGACCTTGGCCTACCTTACAATTTCATATTAAAGTGAACATTAGAAGAAGAAAAAGAATTTGATCTTTTCCCCATTAGGCTAAGATTTCAAAAAGCCAGATTATGGAAAATGTATTTTTGTTTTCTTTAAGTCATGGATTTGGAAAGCTGGTAACATACTTCTATCTTACCTCCTATATATACTAAGGCCGAATCCTCCTACAAAACCCCCAGAGTTCTCATATAGAAATGCAAAGTAGGAACCCTTGATATCTTTTTTTTTTTATAAATTTTTTTATTTTCATAACTACAAAACACTACACCAGACTATCACAAGGAAAGGGGAGAGGGAAAGGACAAAGGGAGGTGGAAAAAGAAAAGGGGGGGGGGAATGAACTACAAACACTAAACACTACACTTCAATGTTTCCCTTCATACTGTCATAATACAAAAATAGCTCCATAGAATAATGATGGAGTGGTTAATCATACAGAGAATAAACATTTCAAATTCTGATTAAACTTTCCTCCCCCTTCTAGGTCCCGGACGCAGTTCTCTCTGTGCAACTGCTGTTGCGATGCTCTCCTCCTCCTCCCCCCCCCCTCCGGCTCCTCCTTTTCTTCGAGGAACCCTTGATATCTTATGGTAAATTCCTCGATCTTTGGAGGAGGAGATCTTCAAATGTAAGTGCTGCTTCCAGAAGAGGGTTTCAAAATGTGGGGAATGGCTACATTGATGGTCCCTGGTCCCTTATTGTGCTCAACAGAGTGAGACAGCCCTAACTTATTTACTATTAAGGATGCTACATCACTACAGCCACCTTCCTGTGCTACCTCTGGTGCAATACTCCATGGCAACAATTTACTGGACTACAGAAAATGCCCCCCTACCTAAAAGGTTAGACACTGCCGCTACTGGAATTCCAGCAAAGGAATCAAGAGTGATAAAATTCAAAATCAATAGTAGAAAATTTACTCCAGAAACAGCTTCTCCCTATAGATCCTCCCCTCCACTATCTGACCTGATCTGCCACTTCTTCCATTAAGCATAGGAAGATCCCCAAGAAAAAGTAGAAGGGGCCAGAATTTCAACAGCTGTTCCAGTCAACTCCAACCTATGTTGGTTGTTGTGGGTTTTCCGGGCTGTATTGCCATGGTCTTGGCATTGTAGTTCCTGACGTTTCACCAGCAGCTGTGGCTGGCATCTTCAGAGGTGTAGCACCAAAAGACAGAGATCTCTCAGTGTCACAGTGTGGAAAAGATGTTGGCAGGTCATTTGTATCTACTCAGGAGGGGTGGGGTTGAGCTGAGTCATCCTGTAAGAGTTTCCCAGGGTGTGGAATGCTAATGGCGGGAGGCTTCACTGTATCCTGAGGAGGTTCTTTTGCATCTGGATTGGTGCTTGATGTGCTAATCTTCTCTGCAGGGCTATTGTCGAGTATAGAGTGTTTTGTTAGCCTGGTGTTTTTCAGAACTGGAAACCATGCTCTGTTCATTCTTAAGGTTTCTTCTTTCCTGTTGAAATTTTGCTTATGCTTGTGAATTTCAATGGCTTCCCTGTGCAGTCTGACAAAGTAGTTGGAAGTGTTGTCCAGTATTTTGGTGTCCTGGAATAAGATACAAATGATCTGCCAACATCTTTTCCACACTGTGACACTGAGAGAACTCTGTCTTTTGGTGCTACACCTCTGAAGATGCCAGCCACAGCTGCTGGAGAAACGTCAGGAACTACAATGCCAAGACCACGGCAATACAGCCCGGAAAACCCACAACAACCATCGTTCTCCGGCCGTGAAAGCCTTCGACAATACATCCAACCTATGTTGCTACATTCATTTCTCATTCATTCATTTATTGCTGCAGTCCTTAGACCAAACATATAAAAGGAAATATGTACTTAAAATCTACATTTAGATATAATAAGAAGAATATAAAACAGTTACATTACAATCTAAATACTATAAAATTTCCTTAGCCAGAGTACTGCCATACAGGAGCTAGCTACTTGGTGAACTATGGACACAACATGGAATCTCTATCAGAAAGAAGAAACTCAAGTCTAGATTTTTCTGAGAGACCTGGTTTTTTTCTGAACTGATCTCACTGTGTGCCGCCTTATAGTACGGGCATGTAAAAAATGTGTTCCATGGTCTCTTTCTCCCTTAACTGACAGGTACAGAACCTTTTGGTAAAAGGAATGTTCTTGTACTTGCCTTCAAGTACACAAAAGGAAGGGCAGAACACCATGCCAGAGAGAAGGCTCTTCTAAACCCTTTTACTTCAAGAGTCGTTAAATAATTTGCTGGTTCTGCAAAGTATTTGATGACCCAAATCTTGATGTTTTGTAGGTTGTAACAGTTGGTTTGGCATTCTGTATCTTCAATTCTTTGTTTAACTAGGTTTTTGTGTGTGTATATGTGTGCTCCATTCCACAGGATAGGAGCAATTGAGGGGAGAGACCGATTCTCAACAGGTAATTTTGAACAGACTAAATAGTTAGATTGAAAGTTGTCACAAAATATCAGGGGGAATAGACCTTGCGGGTTAAGAAGATGTCTCTTTAACCACATATATATGGATAAAATACAGACCCAGGCTTTGGCTTTCAAACACCCTGTCTCTAATCTCACCCTTGCATTTGACATACACCTAGGAACCTGTAACATGGTTCTTAGGAACTTAGATTGGACTTTTTCTTGTGGTACAAAACACGTGCTGGGTGGCCCCATAAAGGAACCATATAACAGTTGGGCTAAAGTCTTGGTCTTAAATAGTTTAAGAGCTACAGGGACAAACCAACCCCCTTGAGATTGATGCAATTTTGCAATACTATTTGCCAATCTTTCCCCTTGCTTAAACAACCAGGGAGGTACCTCCTATGGAGACTGAATGAAGATCTCAAAATAATTTATACCATATTTTTATCAAAAGTGCAAGTGCTCTATGTGCAATTTACTAAGATACATATAAATCACAATACAGTAATTAAGCTGATCCTCATATCCGAACAATCATAAATTATGTCAAATCAATCTTATCGTTTATTTCTTTAACAGTCAACCTGACTATAATATACTGTCCAGCCCAATGCAAAGTAAGTACACCATAATACAGCAGTCCAATTGTATAACTTAGTTTCTTTTTTCTTCTGCAGAGATGAAGACACCGCAGTGGATTTTCTTCCTGCAGAATGTAATCCAGACAGAAGAATAGATAAGGAGTAAGCAGTTGGCAATGGGCTTGCTATCTAATAAAACTGCTCGTTCGGGGATCTTCATCATCGACCAATAATATTATTCCTATAAAGCATAATATACACACAGTAGTCCGTGTCTGGTGATCATGCAATATTAATATGCAATAAAATCTACAATAAATATATAAATATAAATAAATAGGAATAAATACAATAAATACTTTTTAATCCTTACAAAAATTCATATACTGCATTAGTTGTAATCTAATGGTCTGGAACCTCAAATAAACACAACTAAGAATACAGTGTAAATATCCAGAGAATATAACATTTAGCCATGCTGTGAAGTTTCCCGGTTTCATAATGGCATGGCTGTTATTCACAAACCTTGGGCTGCAGGATATCCAATTTGAACATCCAATATACTGGACTTCTGTATGGGAGTTTGTTTCATTTCTTTTGTTTTTATTATTAATTCCCAAAGGGATTGTTTCATTATTGGGTACTTTTGTATAGTTTTGTTTTGTTACTGTTTCTTTCATTATTGTATTGTCAAAGGCTTTCATGGCCGGAGAACGATGGTTGTTGTGGGTTTTCCGGGCTGTATTGCCGTGGTCTTGGCATTGTAGTTCCTGACGTTTCTCCAGCAGCTGTGGCTGGCATCTTCAGAGGTGTAGCACCAAAAGACAGAGTTCTCTCAGTGTCACAGTGTGGAAAAGATGTTGGCAGGTCATTTATATCTACTCAGGAGGGGTGGGGTTGAGCTGAGTCATCCTGTAAGAGTTTCCCAAGGTTTGGAATGCTAATGGCGGGAGGCTTCACTGTATCCTGAGGAGGTTCTTTTGCATCTGGATTGGTGCTTGATGTGCTAATCTTCTCTGCAGGGCTATTGTCAGGTATAGAGTGTTTTGTTAGGCTGGTGTTTTTCAGAACTGGAAACCATGCTCTGTTCATTCTTAAGGTTTCTTCTTTCCTGTTGAAATTTTGCTTATGCTTGTGAATTTCAATGGCTTCCCTGTGCAGTCTGACAAAGTAGTTGGAAGTGTTGTCCAGTATTTTGGTGTCCTGGAATAAGATACTGTGCCCTATTTGAGTTAGGCTATGTTCAGCCACTGCTGATTTTTCAGGTTGTCCAAGTCTGCAGTGTCTTTCATGTTCTTTTATTCTTGTCTGGATGCTACGCTTTGTGGTCCCGATTTAAACTTGTCCGCAGCTGTATACCCTCTATAATTACAAAAGACCCCATTTTCATAATCCTGCTATATAAAAGGCAAACCATGTTGCCAACGACTCACTTTTTCTCCTGTCATGTGCACACTGAGGGATCTGTGAGTGTCCATGTGCCAGGATAAGAAGTCAGTTGTTGGCAGTTGCAGCTGCCGCAGGGCCCTAGTATGGCAGCACCAGGCCACTCTGCCACCTGCCCCAGGCTTCTGAGGGGCTGCAGAGGTGGTGCAGCACCGCATCTTGATGAGAGGCCTTGCCACTACAGTGCCAGCAGGGAGGCCTGTCACACTGCACTGCAAAGGTGGCAAAAAAGCCCTGTGTGACACTGCAGCAAAGCATGGTGCACCGCACTGGCAGTGAGAGGGCCACAGCGGAGGGGGCTCACTGCCACCTCTGTGGTCTTGGATGGGCTGTGTGGGCCTGTGAGGGTTCACAGAGGTGGCAGAGGACTGTGGCACAGCAAGGCACGGTGGCCCTCCCAAGGCTCCTGCCACTGCCACTGCCTCGTCCAGCTCCAGAGCTGCTGCCACCACTAACCAACAGCAGTGAGGGATGGTAGTAGTGGGGGTCACTGGGGAAGTTTTGCAGGAAGAAATAAAGCTGAAGAGGAGATTGGAGGGGGCTGGCAAGAGACAGGCAGGATGTGGCTCAGGACGCCAAGTGAGCCAGGCAGGAAACAAGGCAAAACAGATGGAGAAGGAGGGGAAGCCACAGAAGAGAGAGCAGAGGAGGAGTGGAGAGACCAGGGGTGCTCATGCACCCCATGCATATCCACATACAGCTGGTCATCCAAACCCACACACACCCCATGTGCACTCACACCGACCCATCAGCAATTTGCACTCACTCACACAACACACACAGACATGGGCAGGCATTCAGAGGCGCAGAGCAGCAGCACTGTTACTGTGCTGAGCAGATTCAGGGACTCGGCCACCATCACCGTAATGACCACAGCCTCATTGTATTTCAGATAATAAACTCAAACATAGACTCAGGAAGTATAACTACATCATATAATCATCCAAATCATATCTTTACAGTCATCCACTACTTCAATCATCAATAATCATCTGGATCATATATTAACCTAAGCACTTAATCTAAATCTTATATGGGAGAAACAGAATGAATAAACTACTATCAATTAAATCAAGCCAGTTTGGTGTAGTGGTTAAAAGTGTGGGACTCTAGTCTGGAGAATCAGGTTTGATTCCCCATTCCTCCCCTTGAAGCCAGCTGGGTGACCATGGGTCAGTCACAGCTTCTAGGAGTTCTCTCAGCCCTATCCACCTCACAGGATGATCGTTGTTGTGGGAATAATAATATCATACTTTGTAAACTGCTCTGAGTGGGTGTTAAGTCATCCTGAAGGGTGATATATAAATCGAATGTTGTTATTTATGGATTAAGAAATCGTTTGTAGAAAAATGGAAAGCAGAACGATGTCCAGATCTGACAGAATGGAAGAACAAGTTATATGAATATGCATCAATGGCAAAATTAACATATCATATACACAGTAGGCCAGTCTGAGAATTCCAGGAAAAATGGAAAATATTTATTTTTATTATGTAGCTGAAAACTAAGAATAATTAAGAGCAAATATTATTAAATATGATGATAGACAGAAAGATATTTAAAAGAAAATTAGGAATATATATGGACAAGTTCTATAAAGGTATGTGATTTAATGACAATTTCATTTAATTGATAGTAGTTTATTCATTATGTTTCTCCCATATAAGATTTACATTATATATTAATGTTAAATTTGCTTCTTGCTAAGTTTGTGGCATATACTTTCTGTCTTGTATTTCATTCATTACTTTTTGAAAGGGTATTGCTAGTATATCTTTAAAAAAATTATAACATGTTACCATCAGTCCATATGGACCAGGCACTTGGTTTATTTTTAACTTTTTAGTATCATGGTGTCAGTCCCTGGCAGTAAGACCCCCAAGTTCTCCACAGGTGTTCCAGTTGAAGTAACTTTATTAGAGATCCATTCAGTTCAAGGTGCTCAGACAGTGGAATTGGCAGAAGTGACATACGTGGGGCTAGCAGTGTTAGTTATAGGGGATATTTCCGCCTTTGGGACAGAGGACTGTTAATGGGGGGTCGGGGATGGAGTGAGACATTGTTTTAGAGTAGACTGAGAAATATGAACTTATCTGTGGTTCTCAAGAAGGATACATTTCGAGCCAGTTTCAGCTGGCAGTCAAGGACACTGGCTCAGTGGAGCGAGAAAGTGAAAGTAAACCTTTGTGAGATAACCTACTGGCATTGCAGCAATAAAGAACTTCCCATACTCTCAGAGACCAGAGGCAGAACCCGTATACATTCATGGCAGATATGCAGGAGGCATATATGACACGTAGTTGATCTCTTGTATATTTTATCACTTGATTCAAAATTCTTCTATGTTCAGATGTAAATTCTTTAATTGATATCTCAGATAGATATTTCTCCTTATCATCTTAAAGACCTTAAAGACCAAGTTGATCTTTAAGGTGTTACTGATCCCAAACCTCCTTCTACTCTTCTACTACAGACCAACATGTCTACCTACCTGAAACTATCTTCAGATAAGATTTGGAAAGAGTTATTACTTTGCAGGTTGGAATTTTCATTATGCAATCCCCATTCCAGCATTCCCTAGCCAAAAATATGCATGCAAATCAATGTTGCTACTGTGATTATCTGAAACAGTTACACAAATCCAAGATCCTTAGGGATTAAAAAAACAGCCCCCCCCCAACCCACAAAAAAGAAATCCATGTAGTTTTTATGTTTTGATACTTACTGAGAGCGGGACCACAAGTGATGCCTGCCACAGGTTGGACACTTGCCAGCTTCCCTCAAGTTTTGATGGGAAATGTAGGCAGCTTGGCAGAATGTTGGACAAGTGACAGTTGAAAAGTCCATTGGACAGCAGTCAGAGAGTCAAGCTGCAAGACCAGGATGCCTACATTTCCCATCAAAACTTGAGGGAAGCTGACTAGTGTCCAACCTGTGTCAGGCGTCACTTGTGGTCCCGCTCTGAGTTACCATCTTGAATAGCTGTTGTCTTGCTTTTTCTTTGAATCTCAAGATTTCAGAAACAGTGGCATTTCTTCCTTCCAGCAGAACCCAGTCAGCTGTCTCCAGGCCTGAGGAAGGCAGTTCCCAGCTGGCATGTCTCTCCTGGTCTGAAGATGACAGCCTCTGGGCAGCACAATCCAGGAGCAGAGTCCAGCAGTGCTGCAGTTCTGGCTCACTATGGGATGGAGGTGAAGTGGTCATGGGCATCAAACAGAAGTGTTGACCTGTGAGGTATGGGCAAGGCCCTTCAAATGATGTGTTACTTTCTGTGCCATCCCACACCCCACGCCTTTGTCCTGACATTCTGTGCTGTTGTTGTGGAGGATTTTTCTACCTTCATTCCTTTGAGAAGCTCTATAGAGACCAGGGTGGTCATCCTCCAGATGTTGGACATCACAGAATCCCTGGGGCAAGCCATTGTGGATGAGGCATTTTAGCAGGCAGACTCCACATCCTCAGACAGGGGAGGGAGCCTCAGGGAATGGGAGGAGGCCTGGCAGAGTGGCAGAGTGGTCTGGGCTGGCCCCAGATGCTGCAGTTCTGGGGGAGCTGGGAATTTAGAGTTGCTGCCACAGGGCCCCTGGTTGGCACAGTACACCCCCTCCCTCTCTTCTACGTGGACAGTGAACAAAGGTGAGCAGCTGGAGACCCAGCATCAGTAGAGGGATGTTGTGTCTCAGGGTCAGCAGTTTTTGGAGTGGCATTTTAGGGGCTCCTGGGGAACCTGTCAGCAGTGATACGTGGTCTCTTGCTAGTCTCCACCACTGAGATCAATTCTACTAGTAGCAGGAGTTGCTCACAATGGGTAGCCTCAGCAGCATATCCATGGTGCCAGGAGGCACCCTTGCCATTGACCAGCAGGTACTCATGGCTAGCCCTGGCAGTTGTCCTGGCAGTTGTCCTCTTTGGTCCAAATGGGACATACTTTTAGGTGGCCATATATGGGATTATTGTCTGTGTGGGGGGTGGAGGGGACCCCTTCCCCTTGATTTTTTGAGGGGGGCTGCTGCCTCCATTCTGTTTGGCATGGTACTGCGCCATTATAGAGGTGGGGTATGTGCCACAGGCATGGCATATGGTTGGAGCACATGTCCACAGAGTTGGTTCACCCTTTGTATCCCAGCCACTCATCTCACCCCTGTAACCTCATGTGAGTGCAACTACACAGTGGCTGGGTTCCCAGTGCAGTCACAGCTCATTGTGCCCCACCACCAGGTCTTTTGCCTGGTTTATGCTGATCCCGTTTAGGGAACAGACCAGTGGCACTGCTATAGCAATGGTAGTCATCTACCTTCACAGTGTTCTGGATTGTGCTTTCATTCACCTAATGAGTACAGCTTTACTTTACATTCCTCCACTCTTTTAGTATCAAAAGAAAAAAAATGCATATGAGAAAGATTATCTTTTATAAAACAAATACTTCAGTGTAATGCACCTTCAGAATGTAAAATTTTAGTAAAGGCAGCACCTATCACCTTTGTAAGAGAAACAATCAATGTAGAATAGCCTATCATTGTCTTTAGGTGTTGCCTGTGAACTTCTTTCTGTTTTGCTCTGTAGATAACACAATAAACACATTTAATTTCTCAGAGCTCTAGTAATAATTCATCATTAACCTCTGCTCAGAAAACTAGAAATCAATAAATTTATTGTTGTGGTTAGCCAGAAACATACCTCAAAGTGTAGAACCTTTAATATCTCAAAGGAAGTTATGTAGTGCTTTTTACAGAATGTGAAATGTGAATTAGATCCATAAACATTTCTGCTGTTTACACAAGTGAGTCTCAAATTGGTTTTTGCATTTCCCATATCTGTAAATCAAATGAGAAAAACTGACTGGAATGTACATTCAATTTAAAAAATATTTCACTTCTGTTTTGTACTTCATGTTAACAACACTTACAAGGTGATGCACTCCAGTCTGAAATACTCCACAAATAAATACAGATAATACATATCTAAAGGCTTACTTCACACAGGCAAGAGCTTTTCTCTGCATGTTGTCCTACTTGCTTCCTGTTGTATCATAAGTGACGGAAGACACTTACAATTTTAGTAAGGATGAAGATGGTGGATTTGAATCAATTTGTCTCATACAAGGTACCTACTTGGTGAGATTTGCACTTCAAAAATGCCCCTTTTGATATGAAGCACTTGTATGTTTCTTTAAGGATCTAAAACAGTTAAATACGCAAATACAGTGTGTTCTTCATTGAATCCTCTAGTACATTTCTCTATTTCAGCCACAATCTGCACCTGTCAAAACCAATCAGTGCAAAGTTAGTAGGCTGCAGGAAGCTATGCCTCTTCTTAACAATCACATATCAGCTAGCTAGAAGTGGATGGTCGATTAATTTTCATGAATTGCAATCTTGTGACAGGAGCATATAAATTTCGCTTATAATTGCTCTTGGATGAAGTGGGAAGTCCATTCCATTTATTAAATAAATATGTTGCATTTTTTTCTTAAGTAAGATTCAATAATTGAACAGGATCAGAATAAATCCCCAAGTCTGCACTTCAAATCATAGTACCAATGAAGTACATATTTTAGTGTGGCTAATTTAAGTATTAGCTCTCATTATAGATCTCCTAACCAGACATATTTCACACAAAGGATTTTTTCTCATATATATCACAAATGTAATTTTATCACACATCATTGATGTGAGTATGATGGTTGCTCATTTGAGCCAAATAAAATATAGTTGCAAAACTTGACCTTCTCATGTATGACCAGCTATATTTCTGTTTTTATTACTGTGAAAATATCTTGAATATCCCATTTTTTGTTCTCTACATACTGTTCACTCATATACACAAATGCACACACAAATTGAATATCTCTTTACACTTTTATGAAACCTAGCAATTAAGATTTTGTCTGAAGAGTTAATTAAGTGCAGAAGTCTATCAGTTAACAGCATGTTATTTCTCTTATGCTTTCCCCTCTAATTTTTCTTTTCAATTGCAGACATTCTTAGTTGTCAATTGGAAATAAATATCTTAGACTTCCTAAGAAAATCAGAGAGATTATAAAGGTCACTAAAGTTTTAAGGTCTAATGTAAGAAAACTTTTAGATTAAAAAAAACATCATAAGAAGATGAACCTTGGATAAAATGCTGGGATCTGTCCTTGGATAGTGAATCTTTTGAAATAATGTCTGGAATCAGCTATGAGCTGGATGAGGACCAATATAGAGAAACTCAATTTAGATAAGACTGAGTTGCTGTTAATTAAGGATTTTTGATCAAGGATTAAGAACCTGTTTGATATGAAGGAAGAAGTTTGCTACATATGGGAACTGTCAACTCTAAGGACGGCAGTCGCAGACCCCTCACAGCAAGCACTCCAGTGCATTGATTGAGAAGGTCTTTATTCAGAGATCCATTAAGTTCATGGGTACATCCATAGATAGGAAAGGTTGGCAGGAATGATTACACAAGCAAAGGCACTATTGATATAGGGAGTACTATTCCCCCCTCCCTTGGAGCAGTTTGCATTTAGGTGCAGAAATCTAAGAAGTTGAGTGAGAACACAATAGCTCAGTCTGGATAGAGACAGCAGAAGATTACAAAGAAAGCAAAGTCTTTCTCTCTCCCCTGGGAAACGGTTACATTTTTGGTTCCAGCTGCAAGGCCAGCACCACATATTTTCAGAGATAACAGGCTGGTTACTTTCTCTGTGAAATCAGCATTAGTACTTTCATTTTTGGGCAAGCCAAGAATGGCATGGCATGTGCTACTTTACAAAGCACAAAGAGAGCGTAGCATAAAAATCAAACAGTAGATCAATACAGTAAGCAGATCAGATCAATATATCAGTTCAGAAAATACATCAATGGCATGGGTGTGTGCACACATGACAGGAACTACTAGATGTATGCCTAGACATTCATCACCAGGTTTACTGCCTTTGCCTAATTGTGGCTGGTATGCCTGCTGTGGCCATTGCTGAATTGGCATGATCTTACTACAGTTATCCACATTCTAATTCCATGTAGATTGCACAATTGCAAAGATCTGTACCTGTAGCTGCCTTTGAAGACAGTTCACAAGCATGGATTCATTCAGAATGTAATAGCTAAACAGATTAGGCATGAATTATAGACAACTCCTTAGTATTAAGTATCTCTTCAGTATTATTTATTTTTAATTTATGTATTAAAATATGTTTACCCTGCCTTACAATAGTAGATTAAAAACATTTACAGTTAAAAACTACATTAAATACAACTCACAAACCCCCTTCCAAATGCCTGCCATTCAAATCCTCTCAAAAGCCCTGGCAAACAGACAAGCATTGCAATGCCTCCTGAAGATCTCCAAGGTGTGGGCTACCCTCACTTCTTCAGGGACCCCATTCCACAGAGCAGGTAAAAGGCCCAGGCTCAGACTGATGCCAGACAGGCCACCGTCAGTGGTGGAATTGCCAACAGATGGCTACCTGAAGACCATAGTTTGGTACACAGAGACATATAGAAGGAGTTGGTCCTTCAGATATGTGGGTCACATATCATGAAGGGCATTAAGACTGTAACAATGCTTTGAACTGAACTTAGAAACAGATGGCAACCAATGACGTTGTTTCAAAGTGGGCAACATATGTTCCAATGGCTAGACTCTGAAATTAGTTAGGCTGCAGCATTCAGGACCAATTGTAGTTTCTGGGATGATTTCAAGGGCAGCCCCACATAGCGCAAACTGTAGTAATCCAACCATGAGATTACATAAGCATTGGTTGGTGTGGCCAGATTGGCTGATTCAAAATTAACGAGTAAGTTGGCAAACCAGATAAAGTTGATGGAAGACACTCCCAGTCACCATGCCAAGCTCTTAGCCCTCCCAAGGGAAAAAAAAAGATCACATTCGTTTGGAATTGGGGTCAAAATGACCCCAACTTACAATTCCCCCCAAATGGAAACCTGATAGCTCTTTCAATCATGGCATTAGCTACTAAGGAAAAAAAAACAGGTCTCAAGATTAACTTTTCTTCAGCAATGCAGGGCAAAGAAGTATGAAATCTGGAATTGGGGTCAAAATATCCCTCATTGAAAGCATCAAATCCTCACAGAAACGTAAATGGGGTAAAAATTGACTCTCAGCACTTTTAAAGCACAAGACAGTTTATTTTAAAGAAAGCAATCATTTTTAAGTGTTATAATACTGAAACTGCCACCATGTGTGACTTGCCCAGTGTTGCCACCATGTGTGAGTTTCCATCGCTGCCACCATGTACAAGTTGCTCACAGTTGCCACCCTGTGCCACTTGTGGTGGCAACTGCGAGCAAGTCACACATTGTGACAGTAGTGGGTAAGTCACACATGGTGGCAGTTTCAGTATTATAACAGTTTAAAATGATTGATTTCTTTAAAATATACTGTGTCTTGTGCTTTAAAAGTGGTGGGGTCCATTTTATCCCATTACATTTCTGTGACAATTTGATGTTTTCAATGAGGAGTATTTTTTACCCCAATTCCACATTTTACTCTTGAAATACAGTTCAATTTGAGCTTTTCAAAGTAGCTATGGGGTAGAAGGGAAGCTCTAATAGAGCACAACAAAGGGAAACAAGCAGCTCAGTGGACAGATGTCTCGAGGTCATCTAAAGTTCCAAGCTGAATGGCTCCTTCAAGTCTGGTAAAAGTGAAGAGGTTCAGAGAATGCCCGAAAACATGTCCAGGCTTGTCTTACAGGGGGCTAGAATTATGCCATTTTCCAAAATTTTGATACAGTTCAATTTAAGCTTTTTCATGTGGCTATGGACTTAAGGGAACCTTTGAGAGAGCTCAAACACAGGGCTTTTACCTACTATATATACAACAATTCAGGTTGCATACAGTAGTTTCCTTGGGGGGGGGTCATTGCAACCCCAATACCAAAAGTAGTGTAAAACCCTAAAGCCAAAAGTGTGATATTTTTGCACAACAAATATCTATGGATATACATTTTGGAGAAAAAATTAAGTTTTTACTGTTTACTCCACCTTCCTCTAAAACTGAGATAATAGATATCCATCTATTTATTTATGCATGGAAACAGTGCTGAAATCATTTTTCAATATTTGCTGGGGTCACTAGAACCCCAAAATACAATTATGCAAAGTACTTTTACTTTCAAGCCAATTCTATTGGGGGCCAGAATGACCCCTTTTACATCTTTGATGTACCTTAAACTTAAAAATGAAAGTCAATGGGGAGGGAAGAGGAGGACTTCAGGGCACTGCAGTTCATTGAGGAGAAAACATAACAGGAGTGGGGTGTCTGTAGAAATTTTTAAAAGGGTAAATCACTTTTTTCCAATGATTTACGGGGTCAAAATAACTTCCTTTTCTTTGGGAGGTAACCTGCTTTGAGAAAGCAAACTTCACTCCATAGAGGACAAGTAGATTCAATTCCTCTAGCATATCTCCCTCCCTTACCAGCATTATATCTGTCTTGTCTGTATTCATCTTCAACACCAGCACCTTAAACTGTGCCTGAAAACAAATTGGGATCCAGTGACGATAAGCCAATACTGGAGTGATATAGTGTCTACAACACACTCCAGTCAACATCCTGGCAGCAGCAATCTGCACCAGTTGAAGTTTCCAAACACATTTCAAGGGCAGCCCCACACAGAGCACATTGCAATGATCTAATCTAGATGTAACTTCTTACTGAGTTTATTGTTGTTTGGTTTAATGTGTTATAAGTGTGTATTATATTGCTTCGTATTTTACTAATAGATTTTGCTAATAGACTTTATATTTGATATTTGCTGAAGGGTGAAATTGTAGGTGGGATCCAAGCCAACAAATCACAAGGAGCAGCAGTTGGAAGGCATATGCCTAAATCCTTGAAGATGCTGTACCAATCAGAATCAAGACGGGTTCCAGACAGAGATTACCTATGAAGCTCTTCTTACAACATCTAGACCCTAAACAAACAGCCTATAAAATGGTTTTCCTACCTCCATGGGTCCCACGGTGACTCTGAAATTTGTCTCCCCAGAACTCCTCTCTCAACAACTTGGTCAAAATAAACAATGCTGGCTTGGATGATCTGATGATGGTCTACTCAGTTTAAGATATCATCATACATACAACTACCTCTAATTTTAGAGAACATATAAAATATTTCTCTCTTGATGCTACATTGCTTTTAATATCAACATGCATGTTTTCATTTAATTTAAAATATTAAAACATTTTAATTATTTTAAAAATTGTATATGCCATTTGTCTTTATAAGAGTCAAAGGAGGTTAATAGCCTAACTTTAAATATGATCAAAAGAAATAAACACTCCTAGAACCAATCAACATTAACTCAAACACAAACAATACAGCCAGCATACATCCATAAAAATCTATATCTCATTCATAAAAGCAGCTATTGGAGCATTATGGTTTAAAATGTCCATCTGCCGTGAACAGGTCATATGGATCAGTCCAGAATGTTTTAAGGTGGGTGTCTCTCTGCAAGATCACGTATACTTAGCATGTGATGTTTCTGGAGGGTCTACTGAAATAAGTGAGATTGGTTTATTAATCACATGATTAGCATGACAGCAGAAGTGAGCTACCCAAAATCTCAACGTGTGAAATGTAGTATTTGTTATGTATGCATTCATATGATTTTACGATAAAACAGGCTTGCTCTGTTCTGGGTTGGCAATGAAGTACCAAGCTACATTTCTTAGAAGGGAGATGACATTATTTTTTTCCCACTGATAAATGGGGGGAGGAACTTGTAGGCTCAAGACAGAAATGCTATCATTTGGTCATCTCTCTGTCCCTCGGGGTGGGGGAGGGGGATTAAAAGGTTTTTCAGTCCACCCCAGGTTTATAACACATTATTTACAAAGGGTGCAATTTTGGTGCAAAGTGCAGCAAGATTTTATGTCTGCTTTAGAACTTATTTGTTCTAAAGCCTCCTTGGAGGGAATTTTGAAGTTGTACCCCAAGTTTTGACTGACCAAGGAAGGAAAATCTGGTTTTGGTATGTATGGTTTTGGTATGTATGCTAAGTCAATAAAGCTTATAAAATCTGATGTCTAGTCTGAAAGAGAACTCTTCAAGAAAACTTACCTACTAACTGGCCATTTGAGTCATGAGTTGATCTCAAAAGTACTGGAAGAAAAAGGGGACAGGAAAAGCAAGCTTCATTTAATTCAATCACACACTTGAATTTACCATCTGAAAGGGAAATATACAGGCTGACTCAGAGCAGTTTGTGACCCATCCAAGGGTATCATACAATATTGATAAATCCATAATTAATACGGGTCTACTAGTGGCAGTAGCAAAGAAGTCTACAAGAGTTCAAACAAAAAGAATTTTTATTAGTTTGAACTCCTAATATCTGATGTACAAAACTGAGACCACAAGACAGTTGTGGAGGTGGCAGCCAATGTTAAGAGGTAGATCCATGACAGTATCTATCTGTACTTATGAGGCATCCCATTATTGATGAACAGAAGTGGCCTTCAACATATCTAAACACAGGAACCACCTATAATCCTTACGTGGTGGTAAGGACCCATGGAGCTGCAAGCATGTGACACCAGAGTTCACATCCATGTCACTTGACAGGAAAAGAAGTTCTCAGAATCTGCCTGTGCTAAAAAGAAATCTTTCCAACCTATAAGTGCCCTTGACTTGCTGTCCTGATGCTCCTATTAACGTACTTCCAAAAAAGAGGTGCGTGCGCCACCCTTGATCTCTTTCCATGAGCCTTAGCAGCTGGTTCTTCCAGAAATGTGGGGGTGGGAATCCCAGCTTGAGGCTTTTGACCCACCTGAAGGCCCAACCAGTAGACTGAAAAGCATTGATTACTATAATCCTGAAACTTACCAAGTAATGGATGGTAAAAGTGTCTGGGATAGTTACAGCAGAAAAAGCTGATCCTATGATATAACTAAATCAAAAAGAGTCCAGTAGCACCTTTAAGACTAACCAATTTTATTGTAGCATAAGCTTTCGAGAATCAAGTTCTCTTCGTCAGATGCATGGTACAGAAACTGGTCAAACATAGAACTGTGAGATTGTTAAAAACTCTTTTTTTTAAGTCACAGCATACTTGATATTAATGCATTTTAATTCATACTTATCTGGTGTGCAGCCATTGGGTTACATATCTTTTGTTACATGTAATGAAAATAACATTCTACATTTTTACAGTAATAATATAAATAGTGTGTGTGCAGCTAGGAGAAATAAAAATTAAAATATTCAGAAAGTACGGAGCTTTTTTTAAAGTGACAGAATGACAAACTTATCTGATGTTAAGTGCTACAATGAATTATTTATAAAAATGTAGCCTTTGAATGTCAAGTTTAGAAAGAGAAAATGGAAAATGAATGGTCACATGACTTTTGGCATTGCAGAAGCCTTCAAGGTTGCTACTGGGCCATTTTGTTCCCCCTTTTCGTCTTGCTCTGCAAAATAAATCAATTTGGAAAGGTAATCTAAGCCAAGGTCAAAGCAAAAAGAAACTTGCAGGTGAGCTTAATTTTAACAAGTAACCATTTGAATCCATTTGCACAATTGTTTTTAATAAGATGTACACTATTCCCCATTTTGTGACAAACAGCAATGTTCTGAAATTTATTTCCTTTATTTTGAGGTAACCTATATTTTTTTCAGCAGATATGAGGTTGAAATACCTGAAAAAGCCAATTACCTTGGAAGTTGTCCTACTTCTGAACAATAGGTTCACCTGCTAATTATCTTCCAAAAGATTGTTCATCAAATAAACTATTAATAAATTTGCAAGGAAATTGTGTATTTACCTGAAACTGTACTATTTATACTTGTCTTTCTTTGACTTTCACCCTAACACATTGGAATATTCTGTGCTGGACTATGATTAAATTCTAAGCCTGCAATTTTACTCCTGGGAGTAAACTCCACTGTATAATATGAGACTTACTTATGAGCAGACATGCAAACTGTGCCATATGTATATTTCAGGAACAGAAAGGATTTTGTGACTTGACTTGATTGACTGATTGACATACACTTTTCAAAAGTTGCCTGAATCTGAAAAAGCTTTGTTGAAAACAGAGCAAAAAACCCCCTTCAAATGTTGAATCAGGCAACAATTAGAAACACAAGTACTAGGAAATAACCTTCCAAGTAGCCCAAATCGTTCTGCAGTCCTAGATAGGCTGTAAATGATCTGTTGTGGGAATATGTGATGAATAAGAAGGCGAGTTCAATGTGCTCTGTTCTTCAACTTTTTAAAAACAATTTTTACTGAAAATGCTGTAGGTAAAGGTGGCTTAGTAAAGAAATAGAAAACCTTTTAATGAAATATATAGTGTAAATTATATTTGGGATTTATGGGTTGCTCAAGAAGCCAGTTATCTAGTAAGCTTCTTTTACTGTTCTTCTTTATTATTTCACCGTGGGGCAGGTATAACTGAGGGGGGAGTACTTTAATGTTATCATTTTGAAGTGGGAACCATACTTAATCCCTTTGTGGCTAAAACATTACCTAGATGTCTCACTTCTAGCACACCTAATCATATTGTTGTTTCAAAAAATAGCTGTAGAGTTTTTTGTCTTTTTAAAAAAATTCTTGCTGACACAGTAGCATTGTTAAAAACCTTCTGCTGGGATGAACCAACTATCCACAAAAAAGATTCTTAAAATCCTTGACAGCATGGGGGGGAAGGGTCAGCATAATAATAAATATAACTGACTTTAGTCCTAGAGCACAACCTTTAAAATCTCCAGAGATAAATCACTCAGAAAAAAAGATATTGTTCTAAACCCAAATCATAAATAACAAAGACATCAGAATAAAAATAAAATAAAAATAAAAACATTTATAAATATATATAGGAAACAGAATATTAGAAAAAAATAATGAACTTGCCAAATTGATGATGATGATGATGATGATGATGATGATGATGATGATGATGATGATGATAGACAATGCAATTCCTGGGGGTGCCAGGGTCAAAGAAAAAGAACAAGAAAAAATGATTAAATATAGAGATCTGGCAATAGAAACCACCTATGGAAGAAGAATGCAACAGTAGTCCCCATTGTCATCAGGGCACTTGGAACCATCTCAAAAAACTTTGCAATTCATATGGAAAAACTCCAGCTTTCTGACATAACATCTACAGAACTGCAAAAGATGGCACTACTTGGAACAACATACATATTACACCGGTATCTGGTTGATACTTAGGTCTCCAGTGGAAACTTGTATCAGCTTAGAAAGGCCAATTAATAATAATATGTGACCTCTGCTTATTGTTGATTGTGTTTCGTATAATTCTGATGATGATGATGATAACTGCACTTATATACCGCTCTTCTAGACAGATTAGTGCTGTGACCAGAGCAGTGAACAAGTTAGCGTTATTATTATCCCCACAACAAATCTATTTTAATGGATCCATTTAAATCCAAATCCATTTAAATCAATTGGTTTAGAAGCATGGAGCTTAATGTCAGTCCTTGGCAGGTAGAATCCCCAAGTTCTCCACAGCAGATAGGTGTATTGGTTGAAGTAACTTTATTAGAGATCCATCAAGTTCAAGGTGCTCAGACAACTGAATTGGCAGAAGTGACGTAGATGGGGTCAGTAGTGTTTGTTATAGGGAAGGTTCCCGCCATCAGGATAGGGACCATTAAAGTTTTGGGCACAAAGGAGCCGGGGTGTGTATGTGTGAAAGGGAGTGTCATGGCCCAGTCTGAGAGTGAGGTCTCCTCTGGAGGAGAGGAGCCTTGTGTAGCCAGCCAGGACTCCTCAGGAGAAGACAAGCCCTGTGTAGCCAGCCCTAGCCCTGATTCAGCAGAAGCCAGCAATCAGGAGCAACAGCTGCTGGCTGATCAGAGCTTGCAGCCAGCAGCTGAGACACCAGCACCCTCTAGCTCCAACACCACAGGGGAAGCTCAGCCAGGGACTTCTACAGGTGCAGTGCAGCCAAGAGCCTCCACCCCCCAGGTTCACCCACACCCAAGGAACGCCGCAGGCAGCGCCAGAGACTGGAACTGCAGGAGAGACGGCGCAGTGCTCGCCTCTTGAGCCAATGCCAGCTGCTGGAGAGTGACGATGAGTAGCATCAGGATGGAGCCCCAGCAGCTGGCTGAAAACCACGCCTGGCTATAAGAGCCAGTCGGGAGGAACTGCTGGGTGTGGAAGCAATGTGTCTACTGTCTGCAACCACTCTGTGGTCCTTGCCCATGCCTGCTTTTGGACCTGACACTACTGGTAAATGACCTTGGATTGTACCTGACCTTGCTCTTGGACTTTGGACTCACTCCTGGTGTTATCTTGTGCTCTGACTACCGGTTTGACCTGGCTTTTGCTCTTGGAACTCCCCTCAGACTCTGGCATTAAGGTTTGGACTTGAACCACCCTGCTTGGGCTGGCCCAGCCCGTGACAGGGAGAACCTAGGTTTAGGCTAGACAGAACAAAGAATTAGATCATCTCAGTTCCCAAGAAAGATACATTTTGAGCTGGCCACAGCTGGCCTTCAAGGACAGTTGCTAGAGGCTTCAGGGGAAGAGAAAGTAAACACTTGCGGAATAACTTACTGCCTTAACATCAATAAGAAACTTCTCATGCCCTCAGAGGACCAGTACATAACACAGAATACATTCATGGTAGATATGCAGACAGGCATATATGACACTTTGCTTTGGATGACGCTGTTCTTGTTCTGGAAATGATCTGAATGATAGTGCTTGTCCAGCTTTTAGAAATCCTGGTTTCACAAATGTTAGGTTCTAAAATGCATTGCAGGTCTCTGGAGAGAGAGCATATCTTTTCCCAAAATTAAATAAATGTAAAGGATCATTGGATGATGACAGCATTGAGGCTTTTCAGAAGGCTTTTAATAAAATCATATATACAATTCTTTTCAATATATCTCAGCTGAGATATAAAATCTTAAAAGTTTAAATTTTAAAAACATAATTCTTTAAATTTGAGAATTTTTAAGTTTTATATTCAATATGCATTCTTTCCTAATACACAGAGAGTGTACTCTCTTATTTCCATTAGGAATGGACAAGAGAACACAATAACAACAATTGTGTCTAAAGAGACTACATTTGTCTCTCTGTTTAAAAGACAGCAATCTATGTGCTAACTTCACTGGAGCTATGTTAATGCAATTCTGGTCAGCTGCTGCCTTGTAGAATTAATGTTGATGTAACACAGAATTAACAAATTATTGCAAGCATTCTTGTTGGATATGCTTAAAGCTTTCAGAGTGTTGTAAGTTTGCTCCCTGAAAGTTGTTGTTCAGTAACTTTTGATAACAGCTGACTATGAGTTATTGAGACCCATCCCACATACCTGGGCCAATTCCAGATGGCCCTCCCCATCGCGAAACATCGCGCGTCGTCGCGCAGAAAACGCGACGTCGTGCAAAATTCACGCGAGAAAACGCGATATTTCACGTTTTCTGCACAACGATGCGCGATGTTTCACGATGGGGAGGGCCGTCTGGAATCGGCCCATGATATGTTGCAAAGCCTCCATTTCTCCTCTATTCAAAAACAATCCCATGCAATAGAACATTAAAAAACCCAAACCCTCCCCACAGATGGAAAGAAGAGCTAGACACAAGTGTTGGGAACTAATGAGCAAAGTTTATTTGGTAACAACATAATCAAACATATACATGGCAAGGGCCTAATTAACGGTACAGGGCAAGCCCTGGGGTCTTCCCTGGACCTCTTCCTTGAGCTGTCTGGGCAAGACACACTGCTCTGGGTGCAAGCCATCCATGATCATGGCTGGAACCCAGCCAGCCAGGCAAATGTGCCCCCCTCCAAGCCTATAGCACCCCATCTGTAAATTAGATGGAGCCACACAGCAGTCTGCCTGATCAGCTGGCAGTTGTCAAACAATACCAGTGATCCCAACACACCCCAATTCCCCCCCAAAAGGGGATGTGCCAAGGGTGCTCACTGGCCTGCTCATTTCCCCCAAACTTATCCTACCACCGCCAAGGTCAAGCCTCTGCTTAGGCCCTTGCACCCCACAGGTGGCCTATTGCCAACAGAAGCCCTTGCCTCAGTTCATCTTACAAAAGCTGTTGCCCTTCACCGAGAGTTGCAAAAGGTTAAATATATTGTCAATGAAAGCAGAACATGGTCTGACATTCTTGGGCCAGTCATACTGGGAAAGAGGAAAACAAGCAGGCAGATTATTGGCCTGTTATTTAAGGCAAAAAAAGAACTAGAATTATATTCCTATGATTGAGGATAAGGAGAATGTAATGCTAGCTCTCCTCCCACTCTTGGTGCTGGCCTGCAATGTAATGCATACTACCTCTACTGAAATAAATTTGCAGTTTCAAAAGTTTTACTCTAAATTGTATTGCAAGGGCAAAGGACCATTAGGAGAAGACTCAGAAACATTTTTCTCTTACATTGATCTTCCATATTTAGATATGGCTCAGGATGGAACAGCTAGTTGTTGAATCTTTGAATATGGATGAAATTAAGGCTGTTATAATGAATATGACCACTGGTAAATCTACAGGACCGGACAAGTTCCCTATTGAATGTTTTAAAACCTTTTCAGATTTTTTAATTCCAAAATTATATCAATTGTACAATGAGATTTTTGAATAAGATGTATTTCCAGCATCACTGCAGGATGTTTATATTACTGTCATTTCAAAGCCAGGCAAAGGCCATATTCAATGTGCACATTTTCGATCTTTTTCTTTGATGAATGTGGATGCTAAGATATTAACTGCCATTCTTGCTAACAAACATCAAAATGTTATTAGAAACCTGGTGCATGTAGACTAGGTAGGATTTATACAAAGTAGGTAAGGATCTGATAATATTAGACTGGTCACTGATCTGATTGCGTTAAGTAGAAAGATATCTGATCAAATTGCTATTCTTTCACTTGATGCTGAAAAAGCGTTTGACAAAATATATTGGAAATTTATTTTTTTTACATTGACTAAATTTTGCTTCCCTCATGAATTTTTGAAATGGATTAGAATATTGTATTCATCCCCTAGATCTGGGGTACAGAACAATGGTGTTTTTTCTGCATCATTCCTCTTGAAAGAGGTACTAAGCAAGTTTGTCCTCTTTCTCCTCTCATTTTCAATTAGTATTTGGAACCCCTGGCTTGTGCTATTAGGCAAAGTAATAATATGCATGGCTTTATACATAAATCTTTAGAATTTAAAATTATTTTATATGCAGATGATCTTTTATTATTTCTTTCAGAACCTCAGTCTCCCATTCCTGAAGGAGTTTGATTTATATTTTTGATGATCTATCTAGTTATTCAGTTAATTGGACAATATCAGAATTGATGCCACTGGGAGACAATATATCACAGAGTGTAATTACTGAGATACATTTTCGATGGTGCCCAGATGCTATTACTTATCTTAGAATATTAATCCCAAGAAATATTTAGGGCATGATATGTTATGTTTGCAATCCCTTTTTATATAACTTGTAGATATATTCATAAAATTAATACTTTTTTTAAAAAAAATTTAAGCTTTATTAACAGTAAGTCATAAAATTAATACTTTGTTTCTGAAATTTATGTGGGGTTCAATACCACCTAAGGGTTCTTTAAAGGGGATGCAACTTTCAATTAATGAAGGAGTTGTTGTTCTTCTGGACTTTAGTGTTTATCATCAGGCATATTTGTTAGTATGTACAAATTACTTGGATCCCTCTCCTGAATTGGAGCATCCATCATGGACTCTTTTGGAAGCTTCGTTCTTGCAGCCACTTTTTAAGTGGAATGCATTAGAGTCTACTTATGTTAAAATGGATTTTGGTTCTCCAACAATTTCTGCAGCTAGAAAAGTATAGCATATAATATCACAACAATATCACTTTGACCTATTATCATATGCTAAACAAACATTATGGCCAAATCCAAACTTAAAAATGGGGAAGAAATCTTTCTTATGGAAGCATGGGACAGATAAGAAAATTTTTACTTTAGAATTGATCAGTAATGATGATAAGTTCTTGTCATTTTTCCAACTGAGGTGAAAATATGATTTGTCAACTTCTGCTGAAGGCAATATTTAGAATTGCTACATTTGTTGGTGACCAATTATGGCCCAGCAGCTTTGCATGCTTCAGAATCTTCCCCACTTTGGGAGATTTTTATTGAATCAATACAGAAAACCAAATCTACAATATTTTTATATAAATATTTGAGGTTGGTTAATAACTATAATGCACAGAACTTTAGAGATGAATGGAATAATGATCTGGAGCATCCAATTTTGCTAAAACAATGGGATAAGGCTTTAAATCATATACCTGTTGCTACTATGGATCTAAAATTGCAACTTATTCAGCAAAAAATTATGTCTCTGTTGGCAGCATAATTCTCAAAATGCATCTCTTAAGCATATGCTTTGGATATTTTTAGTCATTTAGCCCTTTTGGGAGGAAGTTATTAGTTATATTAATTTTGTGTTAAGAAACTCATTTATTTTTGAGATGTTAATGTACTGTTAAAGTACTTTCTTGTCTCTTGGAATCTAACAAATTCAGCATTAGAAAGACAAAAGCCCACCTCCTGTAAATCATTGGATTGAAGACCATATAAACTTATCAACATTTGAATGTATTACATATAGAAGGCAATTGTGTATGGACTTATTTTTAGACATTTAGAAATCTTTTATAAACACCTATGTATAGATTTGCCAGTAGAGTCTTTGTGAAGTCTTTGTAGCCAGCATGGTTTTCTTCCCCCCTCCCCTTCAGTTTAATTTTTTATTTTTTTCTGTTTTGCATTAATAAAATAATAAAAATTTAAACAACAACAAAAGAATTGGGTTGTCTCATATTGATTCTTGGTTACTAGTGTTGCCTTGCCTTTTCTCTTTCTTTTGTTGTTTTATTTATACGGTAGTGTAAACTATTCTACAAGGCACCATGTATGCGGATGGTACTATATATGTAAATAAATACTAATTCACAATATCTAATTAATTTTCATTACAAGATCTCTTCTAAATATAATTTTCTGGGAAAAGTGCCAATCACTATATTCAAAATAGCTAACTTCCAAATTATTTTTTTTCAAACCATTAGTTTATTAATAAATGAATGAAAGCACTTCAGTAAAACTAGACAGGAACCAAAAATGCTGCTCAGTTCTTGGATCTTGCTACTATAGTTCAAAGCAAACCAGTCTCATAATTGTAGATTTTCTTTGTAGCTCCAGATGACAAATTTCTTTCCATTTTCAAGAAACGGAAAAGCTGATGTGAAAGGTTACAAAGCGATAATAACTTTTAATGGTGACAGAGTACTCAGAGGGAAGTGGTTAAGAAAACAGCATGAAAGAAAGGAAATAAATTCTGACTGAATACTTGACTTTGCAATTTCTAACACAGTTAAATTCAAATGGGATTGCTTCACATCTCTAGAAAAGTAAAACTGGTGGAGCTGAATTGCTTAAGTTGTGCTGTTACCTTTAATTAAGAGCCTTGGGTCTTCTAAGTTAGCTGGTCATATGTGTTTAATTATGCCTCAGTCCAGCCCGGCCCTGGTTTATTTCTTATGCAGGCCTGGTGGAAGGATAACAAATCCAGCCGGGCCCTAGTTTCTTTAGACAGAGTGTTCTACCAGGTTGGAGCCAGGACCAAAAAGGCCCTGGCTATGGTCGACACTAGGTGCGCCTCCCTGGGGCCAGGGACCACTAACAGCTGTTTGTCACTGGACTGAAGCATCCGCCGGGGCTCATATAGGGAGAGGCAGTCCCACAGATGCACTGGTCCCACTCCGCGTAGGACTTTATAGGTTAATACCAAAACCTTGAATCTGATCCGGTACTCCACCAGTAACCAGTGCAGCTGGTTCAATACCAGTGTTGTTTGTGCATTAGAAGGCACTCCGGTGATGTCACACACCACCGCATTTTGGACCAGTTGTAACTGTTGGATCAAGTTCAAGGGAAGCCCTGCATAGAACGTGTTACAGTAGTCTAGCTGAGAGGTGACCATTGCCTGGACCACTGTATTTAAGTCACGGGTCAAAAGACAGGGGGCGAGCTGTCTGGTTTGTCAGAGATGGAAGAATGATGACCTGGAAACAGCCATGACCTGGGCCTCCATTTTCAAGGAGGTATCCAGGATCACCCTCAGGCTCCTAACTCTCGGAGTCGGTGTAAGCACTGCACCATCAAGTGTAAAGTGCATACTGTTCAGCCCACAAAGGACCAGAAAGCCTAGTATCCCAAAGCAACTGTAAACTGAACGGCTTAGACCCATAGCTCAGTGGTATTGTGCTTGATCAAGACTGGTGGATGTCATCTTAAGTAGAGATAGGTACAGGGAACATTCAGTGTGCAATCCTGTTGTTGTACCCAAATTATGTGTGTCTGGTTATCTTAGCCAATTAAGAGAAATGAATACACACAGAAAATGAAGTCTAATGAAAGATGTTGTAAAGAAAAGCGAGATATATTTGCAAATATAGGACACACTACTAGGTGAGCTCTGAGTGTGTCACCAGAACAATTTGGCACACCCGGCTGCAGCAACGCTGCATAAGCCAGGTGCCATGTTTTGCTGGCTTGCCCGGGGAGGAGACAGACCCCTTCCCAGGCATACGGGCATTTGGGCTGGGGGGCGGAGCTTGTGCCTTAGAAGGCTGCTCCGCTTCTCCAGCCCCTCAGTGCTGCCTTTTGCTCGGAGGTGAAGGTCATCTTTCCTCCGAGCAGCTTGGGTGACTGCGTGTGACGCAGCAAACCGAGTGGGGCAAGCAGCGAGAGCGTCCCGGCGAGAGCGTGCGGCTGCTACTTACCTGCTGCGGAGGCGTTGGGAGAGGCAGCCGACAGGACGCGGTTTCAGGCCACTTTGCAGCCTTCGCGGCGGGGGCTTTTGCCCTACATGGGCTCTGCGGTGCTGCCGTGGCTTCCTGCACCATTTGTGCTTGCCCTTGAGAGGGCAGCTGAAGCAGCGGCGCGGCTTTTGACCTGGGAGGCACTTTTCGCATTCCCTTGGCTTCGCCTGGAAAGGGTTGCAGCGGCATCGCTGACTTTTTGCGCTTACTGCGTTTTCTCTGCAAGGCTTTTGCTAAAGGGGCTCTGGGTCTTTAGGCTTTTGGAGCCCCATCTCCTTTCCTGTGGCAGCGCTTTGGGGGGGCCTTCCCGTTCGGTTTGTCCCCCCCCTTTTTTGCCTTTTGGAGGGTTGCTTGTGGGTGTGGGGGGCGAGCGACAGCTCCTTTCAGAGAGTGGGTTTTTGGAGGTGGGGTGGCTTGCTCTTCCCCCCTTTGCCCTGATTGCACGGCAGGTGAGTGAGGGTGGCAATTTGGCCTGTCGCTGGCTGTTCAGCCTCCCCCCTTCCCCTTTTTTCCTCTGTGAGTGGCCACCATTTTGGGTGTGTTGGGCGGCCATTTTAGGGGCTTGAGTTTGAGGCTAGGCTTGTGTGAGCGTGCCTGTGCTGGGCCTTAGTCGAGGAGCCAGGCGGTTTAGTGGTTAAAGGGGCAGGATTTTAATCTGGAGGGCTGGGTTTAATCCCCACTCTTCTGCTTAAAAGGCCAGCGGGGTGACCTGGGCCTGTCACTGTTCCTTGTAGTTCACTCAGACCATCCCACCTTACAGGGGTTTAAAAGAGCAGTTCTTGCCATTCTGTGGGCCATTTTGTCACCAGTTTCGGTCCTTGACTCAATTGTAAGTTCTTTGATTTCAGAAGCTGAGCAGGATTTGCCTTGGTGGACCAGGATAGACTGCAGTATATCTCCAAAAAAAGGGAGCGGCCCTTCTAAAGGGAAACAGCCAGTGAAGAAGGCTGCTAAAAGGCCCCTTCCCCCTGTGGTGTCTTCTTAAGATGAGGAGGATGGGGGTTCCTGTATGTTTGAAATAATGGAACGCTTGTCGGCCTTGGAGCGGGCCTGTGCAGGGACTCAGCCTGAAGCTTCGATGGCTAGGGTTCGTCGGCCCACTAAAAAAATCACACCTGTTGTTTTTCAGAAGGACATCCTGCGTTGTATTGCTGCTTTGGAGGTGGCTTCTGCCGTTGAGCGTGGTGAACCCAGTACGAGCTGTGACCCAGGACGTCCGGTGGAAGAGGTGTCCATACTCGAGCCGGAGCAGGAGGCTGCAGCTGAGGGTGGGCAGGTTGCCATTGTGGTGGATCCTGTGTTGCAGGACGGTAAGTCGGCTGTGTCTCAACAGCCTTGCACCTGGCCATGGGGGCCCTGGGGTCAGCCTGCTGCCTCAGCGCCTTCTGGCTACACCTCTCCAGCCTTGCCGCACTCGGCTCAGGCTTGGAACACTGCTCCCAACACTGTTCCATCTTCATCCCCATCTGTATGGCCACCGGCACCTTCTTTGGGTTGGCATGGTGGTGCTAGTGTTCCTCAGGGCCAATCGCCGTCGTCGTCCTTGGGGTTGCCCACCGCAAGTTGGCCATATGGGTATGGAAAGTAGGTTTCCCTCCTTATGGGCCCTCACCTTACAGCTTTGTGCCATATGGGGCTATGCTGTTCGGGGACATGGCTTTGCCTCTAGGAGACCACCTCACTCAGGCCACCAGGGACAAAATTGTCCGGGAGGAGTATGTGGACGTCTTTGCCCTTCTTTTCAGGGAGCTGGAGAAGGACAAAGACAATTTGGATGAAAAAGACAAAGAAAAAATCAGGTGGCATAAGGTGGATAGGAACTGGTTGAATTGGTTGCCTGGGTTCCTGATTTATGCGGGCGTATTGGTGAGAGCGCAGCCCTGGAGGGCTGTTTCTCTTTTCCAATACTTAGATATAATTTACAAGGGATATACGATTTTTGTTGGCCCTGCCTGGCTCCAATACGATGAGGAGTTCAGGATGTGGGCTGCTATGAACCCGAACTTGCCATGGGATCAGGTTCACCAGCAGCTTTGGCTGCAGGTTATGACCCCAGCTAAACCAAATTCGGGTGATAGGTCTGACAGCGGCCATCTGATTTCCCGCCCCCAAAATGTGACTGGTTCCCGCGCCCCGGCGGGGCAGCAGGTTCAACCCCGGCTGCTGTGCTGGGGCTTCACATCCAGGGGCCAGTGTAATCGGAAGGCGTATAAATATCGCCATGAATGCCCTGCCTGTGCAGGCCCCCACTCCTATGCTGCTTGCCCCAAGGCCAAGCCCGGTGGGGGAGGTAGGCGATTCGGTGGCAGCGGCAATCAGCATGGGCCTGGAAAAGGGCCCCAGCCCAGTAAATATGAGAGTACTTGAGGACCTGTTGGCCCTTTACTCTCGCCGTGTTGATGCAGATTATTTAGTCTCTGGGTTTAAGTTTGGTTTTCGTTTTCCTTTTCAGGGCCAACGCACGCCTTTCATGGCAGCCAACCTACGGTCTGTGGCTGGCATGGAAGACGTAGTGCGGGTTAAGATTGTGAAGGAGTGTGCTGAAGGCTGTGTTCTTCACCCATTTGATTCTCCTCCTGTTCCTTGTTTACGGGTTTCCCCACTTGGTGTGGTGCCAAAGAAGGCGGCTGGTGAGTTCCGCCTTATTCACCAGTTATCTTTCCCTAGGGGAGAATCTGTAAATGATGCCATTCTTGAGCATCTGTGTTCGGTGCGTTATACGTCTTTTGACCAAGCGGTCAAGGTCATGCGCCGTTGTGGAGTGGGTGCTGAAATGTCAAAGTGTGACATTAAGTCTGCGTTCCGCCTCCTCCCGGTCCACCCCAAGGACTTCGATCTCCTCGGCTTTGCTTTTGAGGGCAAGTTTTACATGGATAGGGCCCTCCCTATGGGCTGTTCCATTTCATGTGCGACCTTCAAGTGCTTCAGTTCCTTTTTGGAATGGGAGCTGCGTCGCCACTCTGCTTGCCCTGATACTTGTCATTATTTAGATGATTTTTTTGTTTGTTGGGCCTAGGGGCACTGGGCAGTGCGCCTGGTTGTTTGCCACCTTTGTTTCCCTAGCGGAGGAGGTAGGGGTCCCCTTAGCTCATGAGAAGACTGAGGGCCCCTCCACGGTGTTGACCTTCCTGGGTATCGAGTTGGATACCATTCAGAAGTCTTTAAGGCTCCCTGCAGACAAGGTCCAGGACCTTCGCAGGTGGCTTGATGAATTTAAGGGCCGGAATAAAGTTTCCCTCCATGAATTACAGCAGCTGGTTGGGCACTTGAACTTTGCTTGCAAAGCTGTGGCCCCAGGTAGGGCTTTCTTGAGGCATCTGTGTGATGCCATGGTGTCCTTGAAATTGCCTCATCACCGTCTGCGCCTCAGTCGTGGCATGCGGGAGGACCTCCAGGTTTGGAGGGACTTTCTGCGTTCCTTTAATGGGGTGACGTTTTGGAGGGAGGATTTGTTGCTCGAAGCCGAGCTTCAAGTCACTTCTGATGCATCTGGTGCTCTGGGTTTAGAGGGCACTGGTGTTCAGCTCGTTGGCCGGCTGATTGGATGGAGCATGGGCTGTCCAGGGACTTGACGTTCTTGGAATTTTTTCCCTTGCTTGTGGCAGTCTGGCTGTGGGGAGATGAGCTGTCAAACCACACAGTACATTTCTGGTGTGATAACCAAGCTGTGGTGCACGTAGTGAACTCCTTGACATCAAAATCGCACAGTTATGCGGCTTGTGCAGGCTTTTACCCTTAAGTGCTTACAGTTGAATATTTTGTTCAGAGCCAGACATGTTCCTGGAGTTAGTAATGGTGTGGCAGACGCTTTGTCTCGCCAACAGATGGAACAGTTCTGGCTCCTCGCACCAGAGGCCGATCGTTTGCCAGCACAGATGCCCAGCGAGCTTTGGCATCTTGGAAGGTGGAGGCGAACCGGGCAATCCAGTCGGCCTTAGCTCTTAGTACACGGAGGGCATATGATCGTGCGGTAGGGCAGTTCACGGAGTTCAGGGGAACGGTGGGTCTCCGGGATATTTGGCCCATTCCTACGGAGCATCTTATTCACTTCTGTGTGGTGCAGCATGTTCACGGCTTATCTGTTAAGTCCGTTAGAGGCCAGTTGGCTGCCCTGGTGTTTGTTAGTAAGGCTCGTGGCCTGCCAGAGGCCACAGGGGACTTCAGGATCCGCAAAATGCTCGAGGGTTGGTCTCGGGAGGCTGGTGCTTCTAGGGACCTGTGGCAGCCTATTTATCCTTCAGTTTTGAAGGGTTTGGGGGCCACGTGGGCTGAGGTGTGTTCATCGTCATATGAGCAAAGGCTGTTTCATGCAGCGTCTTTAGTGGCCTTTTTGGGGGCACTTAGGGTTAGCGAGCTGGTAGTGCAGTCTCATGCTGATTCGTCTGGTAGGGCCTTGGCTGCTGGAGACATTAAATTTGTGGAGGACAAGGTATCCATAAGGATTCGTCGCTCCAAAACGGATCAGAGGCAGTTGGGAGCCACTCTGGTTTTGGGCCCCTGTTCAGATGAGGGGCTTTGCCCGGTGCAAGCCCTTCGGGATTATATTGAGCTGCGGAGTGAGGCCCCAGGGGCTTTCTTTCGGCATGCTGATGGTGCTCCGTTGACCCGTTATCAGTTTTGGGTGGTTACAGAATGGGCCCTTGGTAGGCTTGGGTTGTCGGGGGTCAAATTTGGCACCCACTCTTTTCGAATCGGAGCGGCCTCTACGGCTGCAGCGATGGGTTTTCCCCAGCGGGCTATACAGCGGGTAGGCAGGTGGCGGTCTGGTGCGTTTCGTTTTTACATCCGTCCTTTGTCCCATTGTTGACAGCCCTTGCTAACTGTCTTTTCTTAGGTGCGGCTCCAGGCCCTGTGAAGTGCAGGATCATTATTTGCAGACACAGCATGGTGTTCTGGGCCGCCCAAAAGGCCAGACAGACTCCCATCGGATCCCAGCTCGGGCTGAGTGCTGTGGCCACGGTCGAGTGGCTTGGGAGGCGTGGCCTTCATTGGCCGGCCTTGTTACCACTCTTGTTTTGGGGGCAGAAGGGTCTGCCCCCACACATCTTGGTCATACACTTGGGTGGAAATGACCTTGGTCTTGTGCAAGGAAAGGCCCTTTCATTGCAGGCAACTGCGGACCTTCATGAAATAAGCCGCCGGTGGCCGGGCATGCTAATATTTTGGTCCGAGATGTTGCAGCGTCGGGTGTGGCGTGAGGCGTATGACCCATGGGCGATTGAGGGTACGTGGCGCAAGGCGAACCAGGCTATGAAGAAACTTTTAGGGGAAGGCCTGGGGATTTATTTGCCACACCCTAGGATTAAAACTGAATTTGCCCATCTCTACCGGGATGATGGTGTTCATTTATCACCAGAGGGCAATGATATATTCCTGGATGACCTGCGGCATGGGCTGAGGTTGGCCTTAAGCCACCTGTGGGGTGTCAGGGCCTAAGCAGAGGCTTGGCCCTAGCGGTGGCAGGAGATTTTGGGGAATAGGGAGCGGGCCGGTGAGCACCCACTGGCATTTCCCGCAGATGTGGGGGAACAAGGTCTGCCTTCAGTGCGGTATGCTTGTGATGGCTACCACAGCACAGGCAGACGCCTGCGGGGATCACCAGGTACAAGTCCTTCCCTCATGCTGTACGGCTGGGGCGTTAGGAGCTTGGTGGGGGGATCCATTAGCCTGGCTGGCCAGGTTGCAGCTATTCAATGGATGGCCTACACCCGGGGCTTTGGGACTCGCCCAGACAGGCCAAGGCGGTGGTCAGGTGTGACCCCGTGGCTTGGCCTGTACCGCATAGTTGGCCCTTGCCATAGTTATGCAGTTTATATTATACGGCCATTTATCTCCAAGCCTGTGTCTGTCTCTTATTCCGGCTAAGTCAGCAAAGGAGTACATGCTATTTTAAAGGTACATTACATCACATTGGAGAAACAAAAGTCACACTCAAGGCAAAGCATCTGACTTCTTTCACATCTTTGGATTGGCTATTGTCTGTTTTTCAAACTTAGTCTAGCGACAGAACATCTGCAATTCTATCCCTGTTCATACCTTCTTCTTATCAGCTTCCCCATATATTGTCATTCTACCCTCACTTTTTCTTATCTCTGTTTCTGCAGATGGGTCTAAGGAATGTCCATGTATCTATCCTTCCTGAAGGCCAAAAGTTCTCCTATTCTGGTGTGTAGCCAGAAAGGCCCAAGGAGCCAGAGGGGCCCAGGCAGGGACCAATTACTTTAAAACATGCACAAAGAACATATTTCATGTCCCTTTTTCTATACTAGTGTGATTTTATGATTGATCTAAAGTTAGTACTAAAATTTGCTAATCTCACACTGTCAACAGTTTTCTTGGAGTAAGCCACATTGGTCAGACCTGAATATGATTCTAGACCTGTGTAGGATTGGATCCAGAATATTTCTGCATGAGCTATGGTCCTTGCAGAAGTGGAAGCATGAATAAACCTGCATAACTGTAAATTTCAAGCAGTTTTGTGCACTATACAACACAGGAAGGAAAGCACCAGGAGTTGCAAAAGATCTCTCACAAGCAGAACTGTGCTAAGCCAATTTTTGTTTCCTATGGCTCACCTTGAATTACTGTCTATTAGATAAAAGTTCCAGTTGACTACAGATTACATGGTATTCACTCCACTGGCAATTTTTATCACCAGGCCTAAAACTGAAGTTGGTGGTCATGCTTTTTACAAACTACATTTGAACCATAAGCAGGTATCAGAAGTGGAGCTGGGCATTTAATGGGTAGTAGCACAAATGCATCTGCAATGGTGTATGTATATTGTTGTATATACTGAGTTTTAAGTCTTCTCTGCCAGACACTTGCAAAAGGATGCTAAATTTAATTACTCCAGGATTCTGAGTTCTCTCGTAAGTCTGCCTTTTATGCCAGAAGTTGTGAAAAGAGTTTTCACAGGTTGAATCCCTTCAACCTTCATTTTATGGTGTTGTCATCTGCATCAGTGAAAAACAAATGATGACATGGCCACCAGATCACAAGGCTGGCTTTTTATATCCATGCTAAATTTACTATGGGTATTTGAAGAGTTCTTTTTCTACTAAGTGAAATTTTTGTCTTTATCTAAGGTAGTTATGTGTTAAGTTATTAGTTTCAACTGATTTTTTTTTTTTGCTTTCACAAACCTAAAGCCCATTAAGCTACTGGTCCCAATTTTTATATTTGGCAGCTTATTTCAAATATTGATTACAAGGACCAGCTTTTCTATCTAGCATTTCTCTTTCATTAATTTCAAGTTTTGCTTTTGTCTAGGAAAAAGACTGTATAGGTTTGACAACAATATTGTCCGAAATCATTGTATGAGTTTGTCATTGTCAATTAGTTGTAAACTATAATTAATTTCTCAGTCTCTGTTTTCAGAGGTTAATGCAATCAGTTTTGAGAACTTTTTTTACCAACTTGGAATTGTGTTTCAATGCTTCATTTCTGCTACATCCCTAAATTGTATTTAACCTTTTATTCTCTTTAACTAGATCATTTTGTAAATACTATCATCCTAGTCAAGAGACTTAGTTTTATCTTATAAGGGATACACAACATATTCAGCACTGAAGAAGGTTGATTCATTGTTGCTAGTGTTAAAGACTCAGATAAGAAAATTTCCTCTAACACTAAAGGGAATGGAATAATACATACCTAACTGAGTAGAGGTCACATACTTAAGCTAGTCTTGCTGTTATTGTAGGAATTCTTACAAGCAGAGGACTTTACAACACTTTACAACTATCAAAAGTTGAAATATCTGTTCTATATTGTGGCCATAATAAATACAGTATCTTACTGTACATCCCACAAATCATATAGAGGATTTCAACATGCCATAAGCTGTGCTACAAACATACATGGAACTGTTGTTTCATAGACAGCAGATAGACTAACCCCACTTAGAAAACTCATACTTGCTGCATATGGCCAGTATGTAAATACAGACGTTTATACCTCCTCATAAAAGTGTGAATGTCTGATGAATAAAAATATCAATATATCTATTTTTAAACTGCACCATAGAGTACATGATCAATAGAGCTACAAAATGGAGCTAGGTTCACACCATGGGGATTTCTCTACAACCCTGAAGAAAATTCCACGGTTGCAGAAAACTCTGAAATAAAAAAATGCAGGATCAGCCTCCCCTCCCCAAAAGAGAAACAATGCCTGTAGCTTTAAGAAAACAATCTCTATGGAACACTCAGTGGCTGTTGCCAAGTAACCACAACAATATTCCCAAGCCTTTCAAACCTTGATTCCTGTAAAGCAAAACTCTGTGAGGGAGGAGAGCAAGAGTGATTAGGAGTTCAAAACAGCCCACCCACTCCACTATTACGTACCCAGGGATGAGACCAATGTCAACTACTGGAAACTCACTATTCACACAACTTGGCCTGGCTCCTCTGACAGCCACTTTGAAATTCAGCCTGGTTTGGCCTGGTCTAGTTTGCAATACCTCACACTGGGGTCTGGCTACTCTGAGTTTTTCCAGGCTTTTCTGGGGACAGGCAATCAAGGGTAGGGAAGATGTGGGGAAAGATAAAAGTTCATTGGCGGGTGGGAGGAAAGGAGAAAAGGAAACAGCAAAAGGGGAGATGCAATGAGGGCTTACAGGGAAGGGAAAGAGGAAAGAGTAAGGGGGGATACATGGAAAAATGAGATGTCCTCCCACATCCTTTTGGGTCCCTCACTTGTATTTAATGTAGTCTTAATGAAAGGCTTCTGTGTTTATTTCTTGGGTGTAGGCAGTTTGCCCCCGTCCCCCAGTTGGAAGAATGAGACAGACACAAGTCTTTGGAATTAAGGGCTGCTTTATTAAATACAACATAACTCTAAACTGTGGCAAGGCAAACTGACGGTACAGATCAAGCCATGGGGTCACTCCAGGACCGCCACCTTGACCTGTCTGGGCGAGCCTCACTGCCCTGGGCATGAGACATTCTTAAAATGACATCAGCCTGGCTGGCCAGGCAAAGGGTTCCCTGTCTCAAGATCCTAAAGCCTCAGTCATACAGGATGAGGGAAGGACTTGCACCTGGGGTTCCCTGAAGGCAGTCTGTCAGGTGGTGGCAGCCATGAAGTATACCATCCCTCCTGACAGACCCCATTTTCCCACCGATGGAGAATTGCCAAGGGGGTGCTCACTGGCCCGCTCCTTATTCCCCAACTTTCTCCTGCCATATACATCCTACCTGGCACCACTCTACTAATTGCCTCAAACCCCTACTGCAATACAAGGTATGCAAAAAACCCTTTCCTGCTTTGCCAATTTGGAGAAGGGAAAAAGTTCCTACCTGGCTCTGGAACAGCAGCCGGCTAACCCTGTACTAAAACAGGGTAAGGAGGGTGGGCAAATCGCATGGAGCTACTGAAGCCAGTGGGGGCAGAGATGCCTTCTACAGCGTCTATCTCTGCCCCCCAGGCAGGTCCTGGATGCCAGGGAAGGAGGGAGGTTTGTCTTTTCCTCCTTCCGAGACAGCAAACTTCGGGCCCCAACTAAGCCTCTATGAGGCAGCTGGGAAGGGGCCGCAAAATTTCCAGCATACATTTTTTACTTTAACAATTTGGGGGGGGGGAATATAATATGTAGAAGGATTGCAGTGCAAAGTATATATATTTTATTGTTGCTTTCCTAAAACACTCCATCCAAATGCAAATTATGTGTCAACTAGTCTTGGTAAAAGCTAAGTCCATACTATCCATTAAAAATATTCTCACTTTTTCCATCGTATTATAATTAATTTAATCGAGTATTGTAGAAATGCAAAACATAGGTATTACGATGCTATTCTAACCAATAATTGTAGGTACACTTCAGGGAAAGGAGTGTGCCTATATACTACATACCCACTTGTGTACACACAGTGCATATATAGAACATTGGGATTTGTCAAGAAAATGTTTGTTCTCAATTTAAAGGATTTGCAATCTCCTTTATGCATGCAGCTCTTCTATACTGCTTCAGCATACAAGTTAAAAAAAGTGATGTAGACAATGAGATGGGGGGAAGGAGAGGAGCAAATTTAATGAGGAATGAATCTGTGGCTTTATTTTAAAGCATATTGTGCTAAAAATACGAGTTAACTCTTCGATTACATCACTTTATGCAACACAGATCAATCCTGTATTAGTACAGAAGAAAGGAACCTATTTAATGAAAGAGCAAGCAGGGTTTCCAGTAAGTCATATTTAGTTTTATAATTTTTCTTTAATATCAGTATTTTCCACTTTTGCTGCCCTCCTCGAAATCTCAGGAATATTATCTTCTTTAACATTTGTATTGGAAAAAAAATTGTACTCATCTGTCAAAACCAAGCTAACATCCCAATCACAGAACCAGTTATTTCCAACAGTCCTTTAAAAAGTGAAAATATCAAACTCAGAGCTGATTCAAATGTTGAGAATAACCTGTGATACAGTTCTCAAAGTTTATCCTCTCGGGACAGAACTAGATGTCTTAAGCAATCAGTGGAAACACCAGAGAGCAACCCTGTGTCTCTTTCTTGCTCTCTCCCCTATAATGTCAAGGCGGGGGCGGGGGGAATATCGTAATGCCCTTGTACTGTCCTCACAAGCAACAGAATAAGCAAGACATCTTAAAGTGCATGCTTACCTACTAGCCATCAAGTGAAGAAAAAGAGGTAGATTTACATTTGAAAATAGAAGTACGATACCACGTGAGGTGTGTGCCAAGAAAAAAAAATCCTTATAATTTCAGAACCAGGCTGGGGGTGGGAGTGTGTGTGAATTTCTACTATGATTGGGACATTACTGGGTGGGTTCTAATCTGTGTTATTTTTTGAGTTCTGGAGTTCAAGACAATTATTTCAATGGGGAATGTATTCAAGGGTCTGGACAGCTGTTTATACAGATAATGGAACCAAAATTGCACAGAACACATTCTTCCCTCTAATCTAAAAAGCCGCTAAGTTTCAAGCAGATTGGACAAAGGAGGTTAATTTTACAGACCTTCGCAGTAGAGGCCTATCTGCACAACTCTCTGATTCCTAAAATGGTATCAAGCAGCAACCTAGCAGGAGAGCACCAGCCTTCTGCATTCATTTCATTTTCTTACTCTTACAATGACTGGCTGATATATATATATATATATATATATATATCAGCCAGTCATATATATATATCAGCCAGTCATATATATATATATATATATATATATATATATATATATATATATATATATATATATATAGCCTTTCTATTGAAAACTTTTCATTTGCCATCCTGCCTTGTTGGGGTCTGTTAATTGTTTTCTTTCACAAAGTGAGGAAGGCTTCCTCTGCAGCTCCCCCCCCCCCACCGTCTGTCATTATGCCTTAAACAGGACTTGGAGGAGTAGATTTTACCAAACCATCTTACCAAATGACACCAAAATTGCAGTGCAGTGAGGGTTGCCTGTCTGGTAAAGAATCCCTGCATTTCAATTGAATTGGACCTTAATTCTATGGACCTCTGAACAAAGTGCCCCACAGACTTTCAAAGGAAGTGAAGGAATTGCCAGCTCTTTGCAGCTTGCCTACAAAGATGATTGGCTGGAAGAGGTCTTTGCCAGGTGATTGGCTGGGAGTCCTTCCTTGTAAGAATCTGATTGGATGGGGAAAATGCAATTTCCCAGGAATTCAGTAGAATTAAGGAAAACATCAGCATGTACTACCTTGCTGGAACTTGAAAAAATGGATTCTTGGGAAGAGAGGGTTTTGTGTTATCTTACCAAATGACACCAAAATTGCAGTGCAGTGGGGGTTGCCTGTCTGGTAAAGAACCACCACATTTCAACTGAATTGGACTTTAATTCTATGGTCCAATTTGCATTATCATTCTGGAAATCAAGATAATGACTCAAAACAATGATTTCTGTGCATATTTGCAGCTAAAGAATTTTATTATTCACATCCCTAGTGCCATACTTCTTTTTCTAATGTTGAATTCCAATATGTCCATACCTGCCTGCACCATTGGTAGCTCACTGAAAGAAGGCTTCTGCATGTTACAGAGTGTACGAGTTAGGTTCAGATATTATGGCAAATTGCAGAACACTTGAGTTGTGGGCAGAGATAGGTGGAAATAGTGCCACATGATGCCACAACTTCATCTCTGGTTGATAAACATCACTTTTGTTTTTTTCCAGCTAGAAATGTCACAGAATCCCTCTCATTTTCTCCCATGGCTTATTGGAGCAATGGCGCTAGCTTGGATTTAGGGCAACAGCTTGCCTGCCAAAGTGAAAACCTGGCAACCCTAGGTCCAGAGTCTCCATCCTGTGTAATGTTATAGTCAGACAGGAGTTGTGGGTTCCCTTCTATTTCTCTGTGTGTAGAGCTCATGGCAGATCAGGGCTGCAGTGTGTGTGGAGAAGGAAAGTCAGGACCTCCCCCCATGCCATTTACCCAGTCTTAAATGATCAAGGGGAAGCTTTTTGACCCCTTGGGGAAACCCGCAGTTACACAATACAAAGGGTGGGTACCCCCCTCAATCCAAACTGTGTACGCTGTAATGTATTTGAATATGCAATTCCCCTAAAGAGTACTGAAGTAGATGGATGAGTAGTCTTCCTATCCTGGATGTTTGATCTGGTTCTTTGTTTTCCTTTATTATTAGTTCATTTCATAATTATAACTGATTCATATTACAAACTTGTGCCCAAATTTTTGTACATGTAGATATGTGACTATACTCACAGTTTTATAAGTTTTATAGCCGTATATGTAGTATAATATACTATTAAAAATCTCATTGGACTTTTCCAAAATACTTTAACTTAAATACCTTCCTTTGATTAACATATTCATTTAAATTAAAATTAAATAACCTGTTGCTTTTTCCTCTGCTGTTAGAAGACAGCAAGAATGAAAATGAATATCCCCAAATTACTGTGACTGTTCTTGTGGAACCAGCAGGACATTCAGTGAAGTATGCTGACACCTCCCTTATTTAAAGCTTGGCTTGTTGCTTATTACAGTTCTACTTTATATTTTGCATACTATAGGGAACACAATCTTCTAAAGGCCCAGAAATGAATGGAAACTGAAAGATCAGACTAGTATTAGATTGGGACACCTTTGCTTTAATTTTTAAAACACTCTTGCTTTTCTTTAGAAGACAATGAAATGCAGTATAATTGAGTGATTAGAGTATTGGATTAGAAAAGACCAGTGCTGAAATACCCACTCAACTGTGCAGCTGAGCGGGTGGCCTTGTACTATTCTCTTTCAGTTTAACCATTCTCACAAGGTTGTTGTGAGAATCAAAAAGGAAGCAAACCAGAAGTGTCATTTTTTAGCCAGAACCATATATGCCTGAATTTCTTGGAGGAAGGATAGGATAAAAATGTAATAGATAAATACAATTTTTAGAATTTTGGATACATGAGCAACCATTGGATTGGATGCAGCACAAAATTTCTGCTTGCTTTTAGAACTTTTACACAAGTAGAAATGCAAGAAAGAGGCTGCAGTATTTCCTTGTGCTAATTCCAGCTTATTGTATCCCCACTTCTATTTCTACCCAAGCAAGGTCATGTGTAACCAGTTTCTGGGAACTATAATGTATAGGGAGGAAAACTCTAGATTTTACAAAAGATCTGTGTTTCCGCTTGCACATTACTGGATCCAGTGGAGATCAATGTGTTTGTAATGTTATACAGTACCGAAGGTCAAACCACACGAGACAAAATACACATGAATTACATGGGTAATTCAAGCATATTTGAGTGTAATCCGAGTGTATTTTGTCTCATGTGGTTTGACCCTGAGTCCTGCAGATCACAGCACTACAAAGCTGGGAAAAGATGATTACGGGGCTGGGGTGCATTTCCTATAAGGAGAGGTTGAAGACTCTTGGGACTTTTCAATTTTTTTAAAAAAAAGCTAAAGGGAGGGGACATGATAGAGGTTTATAAAATTATGCATGAGGTAGAGAGAGGGAACACAGAGAATAGTTTTCCCTCTTCCAAAATATTAGAACTTGAGGACAGCCAATGAAGCTGATGAGCAGTTGACTCAGGACAGAAAAAAAGGAAATACTTTTATTTAATACTTCCTATTTTATTGAAATGTGGAATTTGCTCCCAGAGGATATAGTGATGGCCAAAGCCATGGACAGCTTTAAAAGGAGATCAGACAGAGTCATGGAGGATAAGTCTGTCAGGAGCTACTAGCCATGGTGACTAAGAGGAACCTCCACATTCAGAGGCAGTAACCCTCTGAATACTTGTGCCAGAAAGAAATATCAAGGAAAGACTCAACCTGTATGTCCTGTTGTTGGCCCTTCAGACCAACTGGCCCGTGTGAGACAGGATGCTGGACTAGTAGGACCACTAGTCTGATCCAGTAGGGGTCTTTTAATATTCTTACATTCTTAACTTAGAAAATTAGGACAATAAAATTGTCTTCTTAGATCATATCAAAGTTCATCCTACAACAATAGCTGCTCTGAATGCTTCTAAGTGAAGCATGACATGACTATGAGGTGAGTATCCTCTACCTATGTTCCCATTATGTGATGTTGTGGAATCTTTAAAGCTTTTGCAGGGCCTTTTAAACCACCAGCAGTGATGAAATATCAGGGTTCCTTTTTGCATTCCGTGATTTGTCTTGGTTTTCAGAAAAGTGCTTGACTGATAGATATACTGTACACTTGATTTAGAATTAATCGAAAATGTTGTAAAACACCATGATGGTTGTTTATTGGCATCCTCATCTTGAGATCCAGCAATGGCCTGTTCTAAGAGGAAAAGGCATTTAGATTTTTATTCACTGTTTATCCCTGTGAGCTGGAATACTAATTGGTGACATTATCTTAACACTCCTATTTTAAAACAGACTGGCAGCCTTTCTTACCATGCTATTTAAAATAACTTTTAGTAGAACTTATTAACACTTAGACAAATCCTAATACTCTAATGTCATGTTATTTCTTCCTCCATAAGTCTGTCACCAAACTTCATGCTGACATACTGAAGTCCTTCAGTATTCTCTATGTATGTTTTCTACTTAATATTTGTTCCAAGTATTTTGAAATGCATACTGGAAGAATTCACTTCATGTTTTATACAGAACAGTTTTACTAAAAAAGAGATTATCAGTGCAATCATAGGAAGTGTTACTCCAGTCTGTTTATGTAGCTTTTGCCTGATGCAACTAATAACAAATAAGATTCTGGCTGATCTATCATCCTACAATGTGGACCCTATTCTGTGTTCCTTGGCTTCATAAAACAAGCAGGATCAAAGGTGGTTATAGAGAAGAGGGCTCTTTGCCTGGCTCTGAGAATAATTTCCTGGGCGAGACCAAAGCAGCTGTGATTGCGGCACTCCTGGCTAGCAGTCGGCAACTGCTTTGGCCGGGGGGGGGGGCGTTATTTGACACCCTGGAGGAGGAAGAGGCAGCCAGTGTTTTCCCAGCATTTGGGACGCTGTGTGAGAGTGGAGCTGAGGGCTTATTAAGCTGATCTGCCCCCTTGGAGCCACAGGGAGCCTCACAATTGGCTGGGGAGAAGATGCACAGTGTTTCTCTACTGACACAAGGAGCAGCTTTCAGCTGCGGCTCCACTTTGCTGACAGCATGCAGCAGTGCGCAGTGGCAAAAGTCAAGGCTTGCAGTGGCAGGAGTACAGGTGTAGAATTTGCCCCAGCAGGGGGCTACCTGGTGGCGATTGCTGCTTGCCACAGGAGCGGCATTTACCTGGTGCAGTTGGGGTGGTCAGGAGCATCTTGGAGGGATGAGCACCTGGTGCGACTTTGGCACCACAGCCACCTCTGGGTGCATTTGTGCCCCAGGTCCCCAATCGGAGCACAATCATTCTTCCTCCCCCGGTTCCCAGGGCATCCCATGAGTGGCTTAAGTGTGGCCACTGCTTTGGCAGGGATTTGGGCCTCCCTCCCCAGCCTGGTCAAAGGGAGGAGAATTAAGTGAAGAGATTTTTAGCACTGTGATCCCCCCTTGCACCATAACACCACGTCCGCTAGGTATTGCCCTTATAGGGATCAGTTGGGACTGTGCCTGGAGGACCTGTGGGTGGTTAATTGGTGGCCATTTTATGGTGCAGGGTGGGCAGCCATCTTGAGGGCTGGTGGCTGGTGGCCACTTTGGGTTAGCATTTTGTTAAATTGACTGAGATGCAGGGGCCTTACCTGGCTCCCAGGAAGTGGTTTTTTTGTGCCTTTTGGGGGGTCTGCTGGGAGTGTAGTGGAAAAGAGCAGCACAACTCCGGGAATTAGGATGCTTCCTAAGAAGGGCACAGGACTTTACTTACTTTACTTTAATTGAATTTTTATACCGCCTATCTCCCGAAGGACTCAGGGCGGTGTACAGCAAAGATAAAACATACAAATATAAAACAATAAGAATATAAAATATAAACATATTAAATAATTTAACTCAGAAACAGGACAACTCAATTAAAACACATTTAGGCCAGCCCCGCTTGTTGGAATAATAACGTCTTAAGGGCACGGCGAAAGGTGTGTAGGTCAGGGACACTCCAAAGGCAAGCAGCTGGCCAAAAGTCCTGCCCTATGGTGGCCTCTGGTAGCCCTGTCATCCTCAGATGAGGATGATATGGGTCCAAGCCGGCAGGAACTACTTGACTGCATTGCCACATTGGAGCAGGCCAGGGGCATTGCCAACGCTAACCATGGGGCAAACTGCAAGAGGCCAGTGAGGGCAGCTTCTACCACTGCCTTTATTAATGACCTTGTGTCTCACATTTGTGTCCTGGAGGATTTGTCTGGCCTTGTGGCCCCTTGGCAGTGGCTGAAGGGGATGGATCTGGTGATCAGCTTCTGGAAGACATTGGTGCAGTTGTGAGAGATAGTAGCTGCTCAGAGGACTCCAGGCAAGGGGCCATGGCAGTGAAACCCCCAGAAGTGGAGGGTAAGTTATCATGGCCCCAGCAGGGATGTGTGTGGCCTTGGGGGCCCTGGGGGTCAGGCCACTGCCTCTGCACCCCCAGGCACACTTCAAACACCATACACACAGGCAAGCACCTCACAATCAATATGCGGTGGTAGCACATGGCCAAAGTGGGGGCAGCCATCCTTTATAGGATGGCTGCCTGGGGCAACCAGCTGGTCTCTCATGCTATGCCAGTCTCAAGTGGGAATAGGTTTAGTGGCTCCTTGGGGCTCATACTATGGTTCCCTGTGGTCAGTCTTATGAGTCTGTAACTTTTAGGGCATTGACCTTTGGTGATATTGCTACGTCTCTTGGGGGCTATCTGCCACCCAGGACTAGGGAGAAGATTCTTAAAAGGGAATATGTGGACATTTTTGCCCTCCTCTTGAGAGAATTAGAAAAGAATGACCATGATGAGCACGATAAAGCTGAAGCGCCACAAAGTCAATACAACCTGGGCAAACTGGCTGCGTGGATTCCTCATATACGTAGGTGCCATAGCCGGGGCCCAATGGCTCTCTTATTCCAATATATGGATATTATTTATAGTGGTTATTCTGACTTTGCCGGTGCAGCATGGCTGCAATATGATGAAGAATTCAGAATGAGTGCTGCCCTAACCCCTTCCCTGCCCTGGGACCAGGTGTACCAGCAGCTCTGGCTGCAGATCTTGTCATTGGCATGGCCTAATGTGGGTGACCTAATGGATAGTGGTCATTTAGTGCACCAAGCCTCCACAACTACTTGCACCCGTGCCAGACAGTTCAGCCCCAGCTGCTTTGCTGGGAATTCTCCTCCCAATGGGTTTGCAACAGGAAGGGGTGTAGGTTCGGACATGAATGCCCAATTTGCAAACGCCCCCACCCATTTACTGCTTGCAAGCAGCAAAAATTTCTCAGCAGATGGGGGAGTGCCCCTGCCAGCCAACAGATTGCTGGAAAACGGATCCAGCACAATAAGAGTGAGGGTACTTGAGGCCATGCTGCAGCACTACCTCAAAAGGGTAGACACCCAGTTTTTGTTACAGGGCTTTAAATTGAGTTTCTGTATCCTCTTCCAGGGACCTAAATTCAGTGGTTGGCATGGAGGGGGTGGTCAGCATTAAAATTGCTAAGGAATACACTGAGGGCAGAATCCTGGGGTCATTCCCTACCCCACCAGTCCCATGTTTGCAGGTATCCCCTCTGGCAGTTGTTCCTAAGAAAGCAGCTGGCAAGTTCAGGCTCATCCATCATCTATCTTACCCAAGGGGGGGGGCGTTCTGTGAATGATACCATTCTGGAGTACTTGTGTTCAGTCTGGTACTCCTCTTTTGACCGGGTGGGCAAGGTGGTCAGGAGGTGCGGAGTGAGTGCAGAAATGGCTAAATGTGATATTAAGTCAGCATTCTGTCTTCTCCCAGTTCATTCAGAGGATTTCGAGCTACTCATTCAACGCGCAGTTCTATATGGCTAGGGATGCTCCATCTCATGCACTGCCTTCAAACATTTTAGCTCCTTCTTCAAGTGGGCCCTGTGCCAGCGGCAGCAGCACCGGGACACAGCTCACTATCTGGATGATATTCTTTTTGTGGTCCCAATGGGTTCAGGACAGTGTGCCCAACTCCTAGAGGATTTTGTTAGGCTTGCTCAGGAGCTAGGGGTCTTGCTCCTGACAAGACAGAAGACCTGGCACAACTCCTGACGTTCCTTGGGATCGAGTTAGACTTGATTCAGCAAACTTCATGGTTGCCAGCCAAGAAGCCTAGGGACCTTAGGTCCCAATTAGAAAACTTGAAATGGAAGTGTAAGTCTTCCCTTCCGGAGTTGCAGCAGGTTGTGGGCCACCTTAACTTTGTGTGTAGAGTTCAGGTACCCAGCAGGGCATTTCTCAGATGCTTGTGTGAAGCAATGGGTGCCCTGCAGCTTCTGCACCATCGGTTGTTGATTAATGCAGGAATGAGGGATGACTTTGAAGTCTGGGGTGAATTTCTAGACTCCTTTAACAGAGAGTCCTTTGGAAGGCAAGACCTTTTATTGGAGGGGGAACTACAAGTTTCCTCTGATGCATATGGTTCAACTTGATTTGGCATATTTGGGGGTGGGGGCATTGGTTTGTGGCCCAATGGCTGGCTGAATGGGTGGAAGGGGGTCTCAATAGAGATCTGACATTCCTTGAATTTCCCCCCATCCTGTAGATAAAGAACATCTCAATAGCTGACATCAACGAATTCTTGGTTTGCTCATAAGAAGTGTATGATTTTCTCCATATGTCCAAAACAGTTAAATGGAGCATGAGGACCATCTCTGTTTTATCAAATTAAAGTAATGAGATTAATTTTCATATTTGTCCTGCACAAAACCAGCCTCTTCAGTGCTGTTGTTTTGGCATCATGCTCCAGACAATTGATGTTGTTAAGTGAAGTCCTTCTTAGCACATTAAAGTCCTTATATCACACATCCTGTGAGCATGTTAAATTCACAAGAATTGGGACCTGGTGTGGTGTGAGCGGTCAGTGGCCTTCAGTAGCAATTTCCTAATAAATAGTTCTACATGCAATCAGCAATCATGAACTTATTACATTTACTGCTGCATTATTCATACACACCAAATTGCTTTCTTTAGTGTATGGATATTGTCATATTCTATAATTCAATCACATTATGTTGGTATCTTTTTAACAACTGACTAATATCAGAACTACCATCTGTCATTCTCTGAAAGGGACAGGGTATTATTTCCTATTAAATTACAAGTAATTGTGTCACTGCTATTGTCATGCAGCTAAAAGACTCTCATCCCCTTTTTAAAGAAATGTTGGGTACTTTATTATTGTAATGAGACCTTAACAATCTCTTGTCTAAGTACACAGCTTTCTCGCTGCAAGCTTATTGGAAAAAGAAAAGATACAATCATGGTACCTAGATAAGGAAGAATACCTTCTTTGCAGTACTTTTGTCTTCTGGCCTGTCATCTATGACTAATCCTTGTGTTCCCCCAATTATCCCTGCTTCACCTTTTTGGTAATTAGTATACATTTCTAGATCTACCCAAAAAAGGTGTTTATATTAACAGAATAAGGTGAGACAAATAGTCAGAATAGGTTTGATAGCAACGGAAATAGACTTAGATCATTAATGCCGATGTCACTTCCTTTTGTGCTTAGTTTAAAAGAAAAAATGTTTTCATGCTTGATACTTTCTCTGGAAAAGTAGCCACTGAATTAAAGTGAATTATAGAGCACAATTTCTTACTGATTTTTTCTCTGCTTCGTTAGTGCTCCAGCAATTGAGACTGTAGGACAGTGACCAAGTTCTGTCTTATATTTTGATAAATAGCACCTAGCTATCTTAAAATCTCTGTATGTTGTTTTTTAAGGAAAAAGGGGTCAAACAAATGACCTGTATTGATTTTGTTTATGTTATAGTTTCATGGTAAACTTTGCCTGACCATCTTATTTTATAAGATCAAATCCCAAAAATAAAAGTCAAATTTTAAAAGGTTCAATTACAGGTCCAATTTTAAAAGGCTAAAATTAAAATATGTTATTTCTGATATTCAAAAGAGCGGAAAGTAATTTCTTGAATTTCATCATCAATGTTTAAATGTTAGTTGTTTGGTGTAGTGGTTAAGAGCACGGGACTCTAATCTGGAGAACCGGGTTTGATTTCCCACTCCTCCACTTGAAGCCAGCTGGGTAACCTTGGGTTAGTCACAGCTAGGGGTGTGCAATTCGGTTATCATATAACCGAAAAATACTGAAACAAACCTGTTTCGGTTTGTTTCGGGATTACCGAAATGTTTCATGATTACCGAAACGTTTTGGTAATCATGAAACAGCGATTACCGAAACGTTTTGGTTTGTTTCGGTAATCGTTTTGGTAACCGAGAATCGCCATTTTGTTTTTGCTAGGTGTTTGCGTTTGCAAGCGTCTAGCAAAATCCTGCTGGAAGCTAAAGCTTCCTGTAGGCTCTTAGAAGAGGGGAGAGGGGGAGAAGGAGTGAGTGACTCACTCCTTCTTTCACCCCTCACCCCTCTTCCAAAGGAGGGAATCCTTTGCTTTGCCTTGCAAATGCAAGGTGCATTGATAGCATTTCACTTTGCATTTGCAAAGCAATGAGACCAAGCAGAGATTCCTGCCAAAATTACCAGGTAGGGGAGGGGGAGCAGAAGGGAGGGTGACTGTAGGAGTGTGGGGGGGTAAGGCAAGGGAGGGGGGACTTTAGGAGTCACCAATCCCACTGCTGCATCCTTCTGCCAGCCAATAGATTCAAATCTTTGGCTGAGGATGCAGCAGGGGATTTAAATTTGTGGCAAGACTGGGACAGCTCTGTTGCGACTGAGAGAGGAGAGAGACTTTACCTGGAGGACATCTGCCTGGACTTGAGGATCAACTGTGCTGGATATCCGGAGAGGAGGCCTGGTAGGAATCTTTTTTTTTTAATTTTTGTAAATTTGTTGATGCTGGGCCAATGTGCTGCTGTGGCCTGCCTCTGCAAAAAGATGTTTCAGTTTAGTCTTCTTTATTTCTGATGGCTTGGCCTGGGGGGACGTTTGCAGGTTGGGCAAGAGGATAATGTTTGGGGGTGGGGGTGGGGGTTCAATGATACTTGTTGTGCTTGCTTGATTTAATGTCTCCTGTGTTATGCTTGAGTGTGGGCTTGCTTTAATGGTTCCCAGGCTTTAAAACGAGTGTGCCAGCCTGTGGCCTACACAGGCCTGCTGCTCTGCTGGGTGGCTGTGGTGTCTTTGTGCTGGCTGGCACTTGCAATTATGCTTTAGAGACAGGATTGTTAGCTTGCTTTGATGTTTCCAGCCTGTAAAACAAGCGTGCCAGCCTGTAGCCTACACAGGCCTGCTGCTCTGCTGGGTGGCTGTGGTGTCTTTCTGCTGGCTGGCAGTTACAATTATGCTTTAGAGACAGGATTGTTAGCCTGCTTTGATGTTTCCTGTGTTATGCTTCAGTATGGTCTCTTGATTTAATGCTTCCCAGGCTTTAAAACAAGTGTGCCAGCCTGTGGCCTACACAGGCCTGCTGCTCTGCTGGGTGGCTTTGGTGTCTTTCTGCTGGCTGGCACTTACAATTATGCTTGATAAACAGGTTGCTGTTGAGACTGTTGCTGAGAGACTGCCTTCGTGGACTTCTTCTGGACTGGACTGCACCTGGAGGACATCTACCTGGAGACCTCTGAGTGTGGAGGATCAACTGTGCAGCTGGACATCTGGAGAGGAGGACTGGTAGGAATCTTTTTTTTAAAAATTTAAAATTTGTTGTTGCTGGGCCAATGTGCTAGCAGATGTTTCAGTTTAGTCTTTATTTTTGATGGCTTGGGCTAGGGGGACATTTTATGGTTGGGCAAGAGGACAATGTTTGGGGGTGGGGGGGTTCAGTACTGCTTGTTGTGCTTGCTTGATTTAATGTTTCCTGTGTTACGCTTGAGAGTATGGCCTTGATTTAATGCTTCCAGCCTGTAAAACGAGTGGGTCAGCCTGTGGCCTACACAGGACTGCTCTGCAGGGTGGGTGTGTTGTGTTTTTCCACTGGCTGGGCCTAGCCTTTCTGGGGGGGGAATGCTTGCATGCCCCCTGACTTTTAACTCTCTGGCCTGGCTTCCCCACAGTGGCTTCATGACTGTCTAGGCCCACAGCAGGTCTGGGCCTTGACTTTTAGGGGTTGTGTGTGCAGCATTTGTGACTCTGTTAACAATCCACCTTTCTTAACAGCATCATGGAGGAGAGGAGGACCAGCTGCACAACTGCCTGAACATCGCTGGACTGCAGGACTGGTGAGAGAGTCTGTGGGTTTACATTTGGGTGGGCTTAGGGGTGGGATTTTGCTAGCTTGGGAGGGGGGAGGCACATTTTCAGAACACTGCATCCACACACCACACAGACACACCACAGAAACATTGTTCCCACTAAATAGTGTCTTAGGTAGGTAGGCCAGTTTGTAGGCATTCAGTGGCTAATTGCCCTCAACTTAATCAATAGGGAACCAAGCTTAGTTTTTCAAAACATTAAATAGGGATTCAGCAGGAAAAGCATTAGTGAGTGAGAGTTAGGTTATATTTTATATATATATATATATATATATATATATATATATATATATATATATATATATATATATACACACACACACACACAAATTTGGAATAGCTGTTAATAGGCTTCCCGTTAGTGCCCCCATAACTAGGGTTCCACTGCACATCTCTGGCACCCATGGTGTAGCCAGGCCGGCCCGGGCATACTAGTGTGTGAGTGTATCAGTCTTTCACCTGTTATTGGGGTTTAGGGCCTGCTCAATTCCGGAGGAATTCAGCTGTTTGGCAGGCTCAGGTTCCCCAACATAAATAGGGTTGCTTAAAAAGGCATTTGAGTGTCCATCTCCAGGGAATAGAGCCACAAGAAGAACAGATTTAGAATCAGTTAGGTCTTGAAAACAAAGTTAACCTTTGTTTTCCCAGGGTTTTCTGATTAGTTAGTGTAGATTTTGTGAGGGGAAAGTATGTCAGAGAGGAAAGCAGAGAGGGGCCCCGGGGGAAAGGTTAGGGAGAAATCTAGACGGGAGGAGGGGAGGGCGAGGGGGACTGCTGCGGCAGCCGCCCCCATCTGAGCGGAGGAGCCCCCCCCCGCACTGCTGCCGTTCACCAGCCTGGCTTCTGGTGACAGTAAGAGGGTTCGCAAGGCTCTCTTTTCTGAGGCAACTGCTGGGAGGCCACCACCAAACCAGGTGTCTGAGGCAGGGGCTGGCACTGGGCAGGGGCCTGCTGCTGAGGCTCCTCCTCCTCCAGTGGTTGAGACCCAGCTGCTGGAGGAGGGGCAGCATGTGGTCTCTCCTGGGATGAGCGTGGAGCACATGACTTTCCCTGCACTCCTGCTCACCCCAGGAACAAGGGGATGTTGGAGGAACTGCCTGTGAGACCCCCCTCCTGGGGCGGTCCACCCCAGTTTCTTCTGAGGCCAGCAGCAGGCCTCTCGCGGCTGTGCAGGAGGAGAGGATGCAGGAGGAAGAGGCAGAGACTGTGGTGGAGGAGCCCACATCTCTTCCCCTTCAGCCTTGTCCATCCCCACCTGCCTGGCCGAGAGTGGGACATGGTGTGTCCGGCCAGAGCACCTCACAGGAGGTGCCTAAGGGTTGGCCCGTGAGCGCTTCTCCTGTGAAGCGTGGACAGCCCTTTACCTCCAAACTCTGGAAGCACTTCCAGACAACGGATGATCCCCGAGCAGCCCAGTGCCTGCATTGTAGGCAGCGCGTCAGCCGTGGCAGAGATGTGCACCATCTCTCCACATCTGGGATGAGGACCCACATGAAGAGGCACCACCAGGCAGTGCTTCTTTGGGAGGAGAGTTCAAGTGGTGCCAAACGGCCGCCAGCTAGCCAGAAGGAGGCAGGCTCCTCTGGTGCTCTCCCCCCAAGGGTTCCTGTAGGGCAGGGACGCCAAGCCTCTCTGCCAGAGATGCTTGGTAAGCAGGGCCTTAGTGTGCCCAGAGAGGGGATCCAGAGGGCGATCCGGTGCCTCACGCACCACATTGTCAACATGGTAGTGGTGGATGGGAGACCATTTTCCATAGTAGAAGACTTCAGCTTCTCAGGGCTGCTCCACGATTTCTTTCCCTGGTACGCTGTCCCTGCTCGCACGACATTGAGCAGATCGGTGGTGCCCTCGTTTTACAGGGCTGCCAGGGACCATGTGAAGGCACAGCTGTCCCGGGTTGCCAGGATAACTGTGCACTTCACATCCGACATCTGGACCTGTCCAAGTGTGCAGTAAGTGTACCTCTCGCTTACTGCTCACTGGTGGGAACCCGAGGCGGTTCTGGGTGGGGGCCGGGGGGAGGTGCCTAGTACAGCTAGCCAGGGAAGGATGGGAGACCGCCGGGCCAGCTACTGTAAGGCCTTGCTTCATGCCAAGGTTCTCGACGTGTCCCACATGGTGGAGAACATCGCTGCCACCCTGAGGAGATAGTTGGAAGAGTGGGTAGGCCAGGGACCCGCAACCGTGGGATACATGGTGACAGACGGTGGCAAGAACATGAGGGCAGTGGCGCATCTAGTGAGCCAAGAGCGCATTTACTGTGCAGCTCACAAACTTCACCTAGTGGTGAGAGATGCGCTGGGGTTGGGCTCCTTGAAGGAACCCCTTGACTCGTGAACTCCAGTTACTGATCCAGAAATATTGGAGGCTCACGAGTCACTTCTCGCGCAGCGTGACAGCCACGCACGAACTGCGCCAGACACAGGTCAGGACAGGTGTGCCAGAGCACGCTGTGATCACTGACGTAAGCACTCGCTGGAACTCCACCTGTGCCATGCTTGAGTGCTTGGTGGAGCAGCAGGCCGCACTCCACGCGTGGCTCTCCGAGAGCCGCAGTGCAAGTCAGGTGGGTGAGTTCAGCTGGGAGGATTGGCTCACCGTCACCCAGACAGTGGAGGTCCTGAAGCCCTTCAAGGACTTCACTGTGGCGGTCTCGTCAGACACGGCGACCCTTGGTCTGGTCATTCCCCTGGTGCACACACTCCAGAGGAATCTGGCCACCCTTGCAGACCGGGTTGTGCCTCATGCTGACCTCGTTCCAGCGGTGCACGCACTGGTGAGAAGGTTGCAGCATAGTTGCCAGGCTAACTCCTCTCACGCAGATCAAGTCATACATGTTGGCGACCATGTGTGACCTGCGCATCAAGGGCAATTTCACCGAGCGGAACAGGAACCTCACCCAAGCCAGAGACGCCCTCTGCTCTTGGGTGAGGCGCAGGCAGGCAGAGAGGGGACACCTGTCGACAGGGGGGATGCGAGAGGGGCCCTGCCATGCGGGTCCCTCTGATGCCCCCTCTGCACAGCCCCCCCCGCGACCACCACCGGAGTGCCGATGGAGATGGAGCTGCTCTGGTGGGCCCTCGTACCCTCTGGGGTCGTGAGGAACGTGAGAGAGGATTTGGTGGAGGCAATGGTCAGGGACTACCTCATGGAGCCCTGCGAGTCGCTCTCCACTGATCCGCTCAGCTACTGGGCCAAGAAGGAGTCGGTCTGGCCGGACCTCTCCCTCGAGGTGCAGCAGCTGCTCTCATGCCCTCCGAAGAGCATGGAGAGCGAGCACGTGTTTTCTCATGCAGGTGACATTGTCAGCCCACATCACACTCGCCTTCTCCCATGGAGAGTCGAGCAGTTGACTTTCCTGAAGGTCAACTCTCGCCTCTTCGATTTCTCAGGACTGGACTTCCAGAGTGACTGAGGTGAGCCCAACTTGTGGCCTGCATCCTCTACAAGTCCAATCCTTTGGAATCGCGCTCTCCCCTGCGTAAAACCCTATAGACGCAGCTAAAACCGGCCAGTAGAGGGAGGGTGGTTAGGAACCAGTGGCAAAGGGAATCCACCCAGCAATTTGAAAGCCCCCCCCCTGAAAAATAATGCCCCAGAAACATGGATTGCCACTGGAGGGAGAAATAGGTTAGATAGGGATTGCTTAGGTGGGGATTAGGGAATGGGAAAATGTCAGATCCTGCTGTTTGGAATGTTTAAAATGTTTTTCAGAGTTGAAATCTTTCTTAAAAAAAAGTTGTGATGTTTTTTCAAAGTTGATTTTTTTTTATTAACTCCCCCCCCCCAAAAGGTTGAAATGTTACTGTTTGGTTTGCTTGGGGGGGGATGCGGGAAGAGTTGGGGATGGACACCAACCAATAATGATGTCTCATAGATGTTTCCAGGTAAATGCTGAGGCTGGTGTGGGGGTGGGGGGAAACCTCTGCAACACTGCTCCGGAAATACTGTCCAGGCACTGTGCAGTGCCTGGGCAGTGCCCGGTCCAGCTTTGTGTGGCTGAACTGAAAGCATAGCCACAGGAAATGACATTGATTCTGCTGGACCTTGTTGCAGTGGTTTCCCCCCATTAAGTTTAGTTATGGAGGGATGGTTGGGCGATGGGCTTATGCACATAAAGATAAAGAAATTTTGAAAGAGAAAAAGTCTTTGTGTGGTTTTTTGTTGTTATGGTGGAGGTGTTGAGGGGTTAAGCAAATAAGTTTTTTATTTCATGATAGTTGTGTTGTTTTCTGACTAAGACAATGCTGACCTGTCTGTGGGTGTGCCCTGCTACTGTGTAACTTAAATCTGTTCAAGAACGAAAGTGTTTTTGACACATTTTGCCCTCCTGCTGTGTAACCCACATCTTGTACAGATGTTTTGAAGCTTTGGTGATTGTCTGATATTTATTGAGTTGTGTTATGTTTGAGTAGTGTGACTCACTGCAAGCATGCTGTTATCATGCCCTTTTGTGCCCTACTGCTGTGTAAATTTAAGCTGTTCATGAGGTGTTTTTGGAAGGTCTTGTGGTTTTGTTGTATCTCTTAATTGAAGCTAGTTATGTTAATTTTGTCTAGTGGACTTCTTTTTCCATGCCCTGTTGTGCCCTCCTACTATGTAACCTAAATCTGTTCAAAAATTTAGAGTTTGTTAAAAAATTTTTTTTTAAAAGATTCTTTGATGTGTAGTGAATTGTGTTGCCCTTTTGTGTGGGGGATGGTTAGTGTGATTTGCTGTGATGTGTTGACCTATTGTACTTTGAAAGTGAGAAAATAAAGTTTTTTAAACTTGAATCATTGTGTGTGCTTCATTCTTTGATGTGAGGTTGGTTCCCAGCATAGGGAACAATGGGGCAGGCTGGCCAGCCATCTCTGTAGGTGGTGGGGGTGTCAGGGGGTGGTTGTCTGTGTGTCAGGTGCTCTTTCCCAGGGACAAGTTGGCACTCAGAAGTGTGCCCACCATTGTTGCACCCCTGGGCTGTGCGGAATTGCCCTGGGAAAGAGAGTTTAAAAGTTCCCAGCATAGGGAACAAAGGGAGAGGGCTGGCCAGCCTGTTGGGTGTGGGGCTGCTGGGGGTGGATTTGGGTCTCTGAGGGGCTAATGTGGAGATTTGGGTCTGTGTGTGGCTTCTGGGGGGGAATTGGGTTTGTGTGGGGCTGTAGGGGGTGGACTTTGGGGGCTGAGAGCACCAACTTGGGGAGGCCATGAAATGCCCCCCCAAGTGGGAGCAGGCTGAGCCTTGGTGGGGGTGGGAGGAAAGGTGGGAGAAGGCCCCCTGAGGGTTGGGGGGCATTTTGTATGCAAAATGCCACCCCTGGCAAGACAAGCCTGCCTCTTCATTTTTTCCCCATAGAAAATAATGGAGATCAGCAGCAGCAAGCACAAAATAGGAGATTAGCAGCAGCAACCTAAAGCTATACCCTTTTATAGGCGAGGATAGGGGGACCTGGTTTGGGGGGCCATAACATGGCCCCCCAAAGTCCAATCGGTCTGAAACTTGGGGTATTGTTAGAGGGGAGATAGAGGAAGGCCCCAACCAATTGTGGCTTGATTTGGTGGGAAAATGCCTCCCCCGGGCTTCCGGGAAGCCGGAGGCATTTTCCCATTGAAAAGCATTGCCGAAACAAGCTGAAATACCGAAACGATTACCGAATTGTGAATATCGAAACGGCTTGCCATTTCGGTATTCGCGATTACCGAAACAGATTCTCGTTTCGGTTATAACCAAAACAAGAATACCGAAACGGTGTGCCTTTGCACACCCCTAGTCATAGCTTCTAGCTCTATCATCCCCATCCACCTCACAGGGTGTTTTGTTGTGGGGATAATAATAACATACTTTGTAAACCGCTCTGAGTGGACATTAAGTTGTCATGAAGGGTGATATATAAATCGAATATTATTATTACATTATTATAAATGCAAGCCCTTCAAAGTCTAATTGCAAAAGAAAATTCTGATTCCCCCCCAAATTAAATATTTATGAAACTTCATTCCTACTCTAACACTACACAATAGGAAGCAAGTCAAGTTGGTTTCAAAGGAATTTATACCAAGGTACTTGCAGAGCAATTAGGTTAAGCTGGCATCTTGAATCCTGAGTGACAATAGTAGCTTTTTCCAAGTTAGTATATATCTTTTATAGAATGCTTAGATTGTTACATGAAAGCATTTCCATTATTAGAGAATAAGCTGCACTTTCCCCAGGATCTCCTACTGTAGCACATTTTTGGTACTATTTATTTCAGAGAAATCTGCAAGTCAGACCACCCATCCACTTCAGATCTGAGGCGCATAGCCTCCCCTATCACAAATTCCCTACACACACGTCAGCAATGTAATCTCTTTCTTTTCTTTCATTGCTTTCAGTCTTCAAATTATTCAGCCTGAACAATATTCATCCATATCATTGATCTGAGGCTTTGATGACTGAACAATTTTTATGTATTTTATACCACTTTAACAGGCTAAAGAGTCATTAAAAAACAATCAAGCTCTCCATATTGGTCTCTGCTTCAGTGTGCTATTTTATTGTAAGTGCTTCCAAACAATCTATTATTATGGAAAATAAATTCACATTTTTCAGGTCAATAGCCTTCATCCTTTCTTTCTATCTTTATGAGTCCCAGAAAAGCAAAAAGTATAGCAGGTAACACTTTGCACCCAAGTTGGTATGCCACTCAAGGTAATAGAAGGTTCAAATGATTTGGCCATTTCAGGGAGTTACTGTTGTAACATCAATTCCATGGATCTTCACAGAGGTATAAATACAATATCCAGATAACAAGAAGTAGCATGCATTGTGGGGATGTGTATTAATTTCAAACCAATAAAAAAACCATCAAAGAACAAAGTCTGGTAAATTGTGAAAATATCAAAATTAAGATCATTTCAGGTGGTTGGTCATGTTGGTCTGTAGTAGAAGAGCAAGATTTGGGAGACAAACTAGATTTTCAGGGTATGAGCTTTCAAGAGTCGAAGCTTATACTACAAACTATGGAGAAAATTTATGCGATATTTTCTCCAAGAAACTGCTTAAACTTCTGATCAGTGCCTTGTACTGCAAACAGAAACAGATCAAAGAGAACCTTGCTCAATTGGATATTTCTATAAAAAATCAACGAGTTTACCAGGATTTTTGTAAAATAAATGAAGCCATCTACAACTCACAACTCATCTCTCTGTATCTGATGGAGTTTTAACTCTTGAAACCTCATACCCTGGAAAGCTAGTTGGTCTCTAAAGTGCTACTAGACCCAAATCTTACCTATCAAAATTAAATGAGATAATCTTACAAAAAGATAGTAGAAAACATAAGGTAAGTTATGCAGAGTGTTGAAAAGAGTTTATTATGTTTTAGAAAGAGGAAGTATAGAGATAAAAGGCAATCAATGCAAGCAATCCTTTTTCTTGCTTTATTCGGTTGCTTGCCCTGAGTGAAGCCAATGGCACTCTTTAGAGTCTCTGCCCCTTTGACACCCACACGTGCCTGAAGCCATTCTCTGTTGGTTTTTACCCATCAATTTTTGTTTTGTCAGCATGCGGCACAAAAATGGAACTTCAGGTCTGTGTTCCTTGGGAAAATGAATGTGGGCATATACTGGTTGCAATAGAAGGTTTTTTAAAAGAGCTTCTTAAATTCATCTAATTTTATTCATGAGAAGCTGCCTTCAGGTAACATATTCAATCCACAGAAATATTTCCATCTGTAGCCTAGTTTTACATAATTATAATACTGTATTCTTGAAATACCTAACAGGAGAGATGCCAATTGCTATGACAACTACCCATTTAGAGCAAATAATCTGGGGCAAAATACACCTGTGGCCGGAATTGTCTTTATATGAAAGAACTTCTGTCAGAGAAGAAAAAGTTTAGGTAATATATCCATGTATCATTATGAACAAGAGGAAGGGAAGTGATAGGTTCACACCTGCTTTTTCCTGCTCACAACCTCCTTTAGTGCATCAGAATCAATTGCTACTCAGTTTCTTTCAGTTCAATCTGAGCCATAAATTGTGTTCCTCATTGGTCTGCAGTGAAAACAAGAATTTTGTGACAGCAGAGATAGGAGTGGGATTAAGTAGGTGTCTGCTCAATACAGACAATATTATGTGCAATGCATTTACAGGATATGAATGAATGCATTTAGAGGGTAAGAAGGTACACAAGTATGTTGGCCCTGGCCTCCCCATACTATATGCAATTTCTCACTATTTGCATAAGAAGTGTCCACACATAAAGACAAGAACATTAAAAAGCTACATTCCCAGCCACCAGGACAGTGTTTCCATGCATACATACCCAATATGTGTAGGCTCCTGCTCATGGGCTGATTGTGCAAAATGAGCTCATGAGCTCATTGTGCTTAATCAATATATCTAATTCTCAGCATGCCCCTATCTGTGCATTCTTAGATGCAGAGACTGGAGCCATGAATGGAGAAAGTAGAGCATTTCACACATCTGTGAAAAGCCGCAGATTTGTAGAAAAACTGAAATCTTTAAAAAAAATGCATTGATGTGTTAATCTCACCCCACCCCACCCCTCATAATAGAAGCAGCACTTGTATCTTTAAGAAGGAAATCTTGGTCACCATTGTGGGAGTTGGTAGGTAACATCAACAGTATTGCCAGCCTTCATGGTTACTATCAATAAAAGGCAGGGGGCAGGGCTCCAGGAGTATTTTGATCCTGTAGATCGTCCCTGCTCCCTTTCCTCCTGCACTGGCGGGAGGACTCATTGATGCCAGGCCCAGCAGCAAATCATCAGGAAACCTGCTATCATGCAATTTGTGTAATTCACCCAGGAGCAGTGAAGGCTACCTGACAACTTGATGCCACTGAAGAGAGACAACTTTTCTGGGACCAGTACTGGCCTCTGCCCAACTTTCAAGACTTGACTGTGCCCAGCAGTGGCCAGCATGCAACTTACTTGATCAATTTGCTACCGCAGGACTTCTTTCAACTTGGCCAAGCTTTTCCCACAAGAGGCTGCCATGAGGAGAAAAGGAGAGAAAGCTAAGAGCCAATGTGGTGTAGTGGTTAGAATGTCACACTAAGATCTTGGAGACTCAGGTTTGAATCCCCAGTCTACCACAAAAGTTGGTTGGGGGAGCTTCTACAAATTACCCTCTCTCATCCTAGCCTACCTCACAGGGGTGTGCAAAATGGAATTCCCAAACCTAATATATACACAGAAATCACTGCTTGAATCATTATCTTGATTTTCTGGAATAGTAACACTTCTGTTATTGTAGAAATCAGTAGAGTTAAGTGTGGCTGCAGAGATTACTTGGGAGGACTGTAAAATCAACCCCCCTTGTTCAATCTGCTTCAAACTTAGGTGGTCTTTAAATTAGAGGGATAACTATGTTCTCTGTGTTAGAGATTATGTATTTTATATATTTAGTTTTGCAACTTAGTTTAGTAACTTAGCAGAGTAACATAGCAGAGCAATTTAGTCAGAAGCGTTTAAACTCTTACAAACGTGCATTAATTAATCCTCAGACAATATTCATAGAAAGATGGAGCTTACAGTTTATTGTAGCAGATTTCTTCCATAGCAATATCTTCTGGTAATAATAAGAGAAAGTCTATTGCCATGGCCTGAAACTAGGCAGCAAGGCTGGAGGTGGGTCTGTGGACAAAAAGAAGGGCTCCATAAGGAGCATGGTGGCTTTACATCTTTTCTCTTTGCAAGAACGTGAGGGAAGGTGTGAAATCTCCCAAGAGCCACAGAGGCAAGAGAGGAGGAGTCAGTAGGCGTTCCCACCTTAGACAAGAGAGTGGCAGATTGCTAGACTTATACATTACATTCAAAGAGACATGCAGCACCCTCCAGTGTCCAAAGGCAGTCTGAGTCGCCTATTCTAACACTGTGCAAATTTAGCGCCATTATCTTTATAAAAAAGCTGCCCCAGACTCTTGAATATATATCCTATTGAAAATAATGGTCCTGAAGGAGGGGTGGATTTGACCCAAACGAGTAATATTATACCTGGAAATAAGCAATCACAGTAAAAAATTTCCCCCAAGCTCCAGATCAGAAATTAAAACGAAACTTCTCCCAATGCACACCCCAGTTGTTATAACAATAAAATAGTGGAGCAGAGTATAATATAAGCTGTTTTCTGTCCCCATTGGAGAGAAAGGTGAGGTTAAAAATAAATAATGGTTAAGACTGGGCAGGGGCAAATAAATGAAACATAGATGGATGAGTGGGAAGCAGAGAAAAAAACTGCTTCATATGCTTTTGCTTCTTCACAACTTGTGTTACACACCAAGAAAAATCTCAGTAAGTTAAATGGCCATTTTCACCTGGGATTTAGGCATTTAAACATTACAGTAGCACCATTAGATGAATTCAAAGAAGAGTGGATCCACCAGCTCTCTTCATACTGATTAAAAGGTACCTAAAATGTTCAAGTTGAGAAAGAAGGGCATACAGGGCTGAAAGTTGCTAAAACCATTGACTGAGCCTCATCTCTGTCCCAAGCCACTATCTGTCAAAACATTTTTATCCTACCCTTCCTCCTCCAGTTTTCTACTTTCAACAATTCTGTGAGGTAAGTAGAGTATGTCAACAAATGAAAAAATCAAAACACTGGCCCACAAACTGAAAATGTTGAATCTACATTCCAGTTCCAAAAGAGGAGATGTCAAAGATTGCAACAGCCGTCACATTAATTACCCAAGCAGTGTTAACACCGAAAAAATTAGCAAATATGAGTAATGCCAAGTCAAACAAGTGTTGGAAATGTAAACAACATGAAGGTGTAGCAGGGTTCGGTGTTCCCAAGAATTGAGACTAGACAGAATTTTCAGGAAGGAATGATGTTTATTGCCGGCAGAGCTCAGCGTGACTAGTGCCACAAAGAACTGAGCTCCAGTATAAGGAAGCAACCTTTCTGATATAGCATAGCTTACAGTTACATCACAGAAGGTGGTTACCCACTAGCTAACAGTTACAATTGGCTGTGGCTGCAATCTTACAACATACTTACAACATACAGTTATACAGTTTGCCATATTTTAGCCTCATCATCAAGATCATTGCCCCAGACATGACCTTTTCTTAGTGCAGCATAAATCTAGACAAATTCTCTTAAATCATCAGTTTTATCTTTCAGGCAGTCTATTCTGAGATACACAATGCAATATACTTCTTCTTTTCTCGAGCTACAGGTTTCCTGTTCCAACAGTATCTAGCTGACTTGACAGCTATATTTTACTCTGAAGAAGGATTTTATTTAATCTTTCTAAATGTTAGTTAATCAGAACAATATTATAACACTTATTAGTTAATAATCAATATAATATAAAACATTTTCCTTGAGGCCCGCTACATACTCCCCCCTTTTTAGCCCGAATAATATATTAAAGGGCTAAACTTTCAGCAGCTAATAAAGTATTATCTTCCTGCAGTTTATATTTTACCCACTTATTTATTTACTGGAGAGAATTTCAGGCTACACATTTTAATCAAGCACACCCTTTTGGATGACAGTGAAGTAACTGTCAGTAACTGTCATTAACTGTGCTGCAAGAAAAGATCCTTTATAGACTGGAGTTGCCAACATTGTCAATTTTTGAAACAGTAGACTGTATTAAGCAAATAATGCATGAAATATAACAAGGAAGAAATATAATTTCAGTTAGAGCACACCCCCACTAAGTGCAAAGCCTTTTTCTACCAGCTTTCCCCTAAGATAACACACACCAGCAAGATACTTATGATGACATTGATCAGAAACTAAGTCTGGATATAATGTTAGGATGCCTCTCTTGTGATGGCATCTCCTGGAGTGGGAGAGCAGGAGGAATAGACAGGAAACAACGAGGACAAGGTGTATTATTATAATGCTGACAGACACAGTCAGGACAAACTATTTCTTGGATACCTGTCCCAAACTTATAAAAGCAATAGAAAAGGAAAACAAAACACAGGAAAAGTGCACAGCCAGAAAGAATATACGAAGGAATATAAGAAAACATTAAGTAACTAATTAAATCCACCGTCGATCAAAGCTTCAGCTGTGGGTAGACTAGCCAGCCCAGGAGTGGCTAGACCAGAGCGTCTTCTTCAGCCTTGAACCTGAACAGCCTCCTGGAGTGCTCAGGTACCAGGCCCTGGAACTGTTGCCTGTGAATCTTAGCCTTTTCCGGTAGGCTGAGATCCAGAGGGTAGCTTCTTCAATCAGAGACGGAGGGGATCTTCTGGACAGATCTCTGAGACTCAAGGCGTGGCAGCAGGTTTAATATTAGTCCAATGAACTCAAACTGCAATGCCTTTTACCTTCACAGCAGTGGGAGTTGCTAACAGGACAGTGTATGGGCCCTTCTATTTAGGTCCTAGCAGAATTACTTGCCAGTCCTTTACCCAAATCTCATCCTTTGGCTGAAACTTATGGACTGGATTAAACACTGGCAAAGGCTGTTTTTCTCCTACATACTTTTGAATTTTCTGCAAAGTTTTACCCAGGGACACAACTTGTTCTCTGAGTCTCAGATCTCCCAACTGACAAGGGTTTCCTGTAACATCTTGTAAAATAGGAGGTGGCCTACCAAACATTAACTGAAATGGGGACATTTTCACTTAAAATAACTGCTGTCAGACCCCACCATCCTACAATTTTCTTTAAGAGACACCGAACTACCTCTCTGGCCTTTTCAGTTTTACAAGGAAACGCTTCTAATTGTCCGGGGTCAGCAGCCCAGCCCCCGGACTTGCTGACAGGCAGCGGCAGGGGGCAGCCGGGAGACAGCAGTTCAACCGCTCTGTCTGGCAAACAGAGCCAGGACCTGCCTACTCCAGGGGGAAGGGGCGAAAGGCCAAAGCCCCAGAAGGCTGGAGGGAGCAGGGAGAAGCCAGCTAGTCCCACCCCCCAGGGGGAAGAGAGGGGGCTAAGCGGGCTAGAGGAAAAGGGCCAAGGCAGGGGGAATACGGACACAGCAACAGCCCAAACAGAGCCCTTACCTTCCAATGAGGAGAAGCAGCCACTACAGCCCAGAGCCACACCCTGGCTAGAGGACAGCAGCCTGGCTCAGGAGGTGCTAGGAGCCAAGCCCCTCCAGGTGGAGCTGCCACAGGCATTCTGGGGGAGGAGATGGGTACCCCCACCCGGCATCAACGAACAAGCAGCACAGAAGCTGGCCAGGGCAGCTCCTCGCGAGCAAGGCCAGCCAGGCTCAGCAGCACCGAAGCCGGCTGGGGCGGCTCCTCGTGAGCAAGGCCAGGCAGGCTCAGCAGCACTGAAGCCGGCTGGGGCGGCTCCTCGTGAGCAAGGCCAGGCAGGCTCAGCAGCACCAAAGCCGGCTGGGGCAGCTCCTCATGAGCAAGGCCAAGGAGACCTCAGCCGGGGATGGCTCACATTCAATCCCACCCTGCCAGCAAGGCAAGGAAGCCAAGAAGGGATTAGTGGTAGGAGGGAAACACCTGAGGGAAGGCACAGCTGGGCCAAGTCAGGAGATGGCACAAGCCTAGAAGGAGGGTGGGGCGGGGAAAGGAAGCCCTATATAAGGTGGCTAGGAAGAGGTGGTGGGTGTGAGTGAGGAGTAATGATGTGGAGTGAGAGCAGTAGGATGCAAGGGTGGAGGCTTGGAGGAGAGTTCTGGAAGGAGGAGATGAAGGAGGATGCAGAGGGTAAGCAGGCCAGGTTGAGCAGGCCAGCGAGTGGACTGAGAGGGAGTCTGGGTGAGGTATACCGCCCCTCCTTCCACAGAGCAGGGCCCTGCAGAATCCCTGGCCCCCCTGTGACGTCAGGAGCAGACTGCCCAGTGCCACGCCCAGCGGCAGTCACGGCAAGCCCTGACAAGTTGGTGGCCCGTACGGGGAAGGTCGTTCCAACACAGGTGCCAGGCGAGGGGATGCACCCCAACGCCACGGCAGAGCTCAGACCATGGCTAGAGGCACACCTGGACGAGATGTGGAGGAAGCTGGAGGCAACCTTCCAAGCAGCTCAGGTGGAGCTAGCTCAGGCAGTGGAGCACCAGATGCAAGCCGGCACCCTCGCAGCCACCCCACCAGTGGTATGCGCATTTGCGTGGGAAATTAACCCACCAGCCGGCAAGGCGGTGCAGGGTCTGTGTGCCACCGTGAGAATAGGACGGCAGACCCTACAAGCCCTATTGGACTCAGGGAGTGCAGTATCAGCAATTCGTTCCCAACTCATCCCAGCTGACACCCCAGTGCACCGCTGGGTCCCGGTGACAGACGTGATGGGCCGCACCCAGCCGTACCCTATGGTCTAGATCACAGTGGAATACCTGGGAGAGCTCTGCCGCCTGGAAGTTGCCAAGGTAGCCCACTTACCGCTCCCTATGCTGCTGGGGAGAGATGCCCCGGGGTTCTCCAGGCTACTTAGGGAGGCAGCCGAGGGACTGGCAAACCCACAAGTCGCCCCAGCGCTGCAAGTGGAGGAGGCCCCCGACCCGGATGAGGGTCCCTCTACCAGACCAGGGGCAGGCCCGCGGGCCAAGGACCCAGTGGGACCCCCGGCCGACCGCCCCTTCTGTGAGGCCCAAGGGGCAGATGAGTCCTTGCAGCGCTTGCGGGAGACAGCAGCTCGTGAGGAGGACCGAGTGCAGGATGAGCGGAGGTCTCGACGGCTTCCCCGCATTGAGAAGCAAGGAGGGGTGTGGGTCCGCCTAGTCCGTGCCCCAAACGGCCAGGGAGAGATCTGCCAGCTACTGGTGCCGGCAGCTTACCAGGCAGAAGTCCTCCGCACGGCCCATGAGCACGCTTGGGCCGGGCATCTGGGGCACCACAAGACCCTGAAGAAGATCCTCGAGCGGTTCTTCTGGCCCTCCGTGAATGCGGACGTGAAGGCCCACTGCCGCTCGTGCCCCACCTCTCCCCGCTGCCCGTCATGGAGACGCCCTTCCAACGCATCGCGATGGACTTTATCGGCCCACTGCCACGCACGCCCCGGGGCCACTGCTTTGCCCTGGTGATCGTGGACTATGCTACACGATTCCCTGAGGTCATCCCGCTTAAGGCGATGCAGACCCCGGGGATGATACGAGCCCTGTCCAAGCTTTTTGCCATGGTGGGACTGCCTGATGAAATCTTGACAGACCGGGGGTGCTGTTCCGGGCCAAAGCCATGTGTCAACTCTGCCAGAATTTGGGGATCCGGCAGGTATTCACCTCGGCGTACCACCCTCAGACCGACGGTTTGGCAGAGCGTCTGAACCAGACTGTCAAGGAAGCCTTGAGGAAGATGACACGGACAAGCCTCGACAGTGGGACCTATAAATCGACCCCCTCATGTTCGCCCTTAGGGAGACCCTGCAGGCATCCACCGGCTTTATCCCCTTCGAACTGCTGTACGGGCGCAAGCCGCGGGGGTCCCCGCACCAGCAGCCCTGCTCCCCCCATACCGGAGTACATGAGCCAGCTCCGCGAGCGGGTGCAGCAGTCCCAGGCCGAGGCCAACCGCCAGCTGACCCACGCCCAGACAAAGCAGAAGGCGGCCTACGACCGGGGCGCAAGGATGAGGACCTTCCAAGTCGGAGAGAAGGTCCTGGTACACCACTCGGTGTTCCCACGGGAGGAGGGGGACCCATGGAGGGGCCCTCACCAAATTCAGAGTGTGCTGGGCCCCACCACCTATGAGCTGCAGTGCGGGCCAGGCCGACGCCGACGCAGAACCCTGCACGTGAACCTGCTCAAGCGGTGGCATGAACGGCCAGAGGACGGGTGCGTCTTGGCTGAAGACCCCTTAGACCTCCCAGACAGCGAGCTGCCATGGACCGTTGACGCTCCAGAGTTCGAGGAGCCGAAGGTGGATCCACAGCTCAACCCTGCACAGAAGGCCCAGCTACAGGCCCTGTGGAGGCAAGTGCCTGGGGTCTTTTAAAGACGCCCTGGGGTCACGAACCTGGTGCACCATGCCATCCCCACCCAGCCGGGGCAATCTGCACGGGCAACCTGGCGACCCATCCCCCGGAAGCAGTGGGAGGCGGTGGATCGGGAGACAGAGGAAATGCTGCGCCTGGGGGTGATTGAACCGTCCCGAAGTGAATGGCGCAGCCCCATCGTGTTGGTGCCGAAGCCAGATGGGTCGACTAGATTCTGCGTCGACTACCGCGAGCTGAACAAGGTGGCCAAGTTCGACGCGTACCCCATGCCCCAGGCGGATGTTCTGGTGGGACAGTTGGGGCCCGCACGGTACCTATCAGCCCTCGACCTAACAAAAGGGTACTGGCAGGTGCCAGTTCACCCCGAGGACAAGGAAAAGACAGCCTTTGCCACCCCCCGGGGCCTCTTCCAGTTCCGCTGCATGCCCTTCGGCCTCCATGGGGCAGCGGCTACCTTTCAGCGACTGGTGGACCAAGTCCTGGGGGACTGTCGGGACTTCGCAATGGCTTACATTGATGACATCGTCATCTTCAGTCCCGACTGGTCCACCCACCTGCAACATCTGGAGAGAGTCCTCACCGCGCTACAGAAGGCGGGGCTGAAGGCCAACCCCAAGAAGAGCCACTTGGGGTTCCAAGAACTCAAGTACCTGGGGTTCGTCATAGGGGGTGGGCAGGTCCGCCCTCCCCCTGAGAAGGTGGCCTCCATCGGGGATGTCCCCCAGCCTTAGACCAAGCGTCAGCTCAGGCGGTTCCTGGGGCTCCTCGGCTACTACGGACGCTTCATTCCCCATTTTGCATCCCGCGCAGCCCCCCTGACAGACTGCCTGAGGAAGGGCAGCTCTAGTCGCCTCAGCTGGACACCAGAGCGGACGGCCGCCTTCCAAGACTTACGCACCGCCCTGTCAGACACCACAAAGCTCTGGAGCCCCGACTTTGAGAGGCCCTTCATCCTGGCAACTGACGCATCGGCCTCGGGGCGGTCTTGATGCAGGAGCGAGACGGGGAGAGGATGCCCATCTTGTTCTAAAGCCGCAAGCTCCAGCCAGCGGAGCAGAAGTATGCCACCCTCGAGAGAGAAGCCCTCGCCATCAAGTGGGCCGTGGGGGCTTTGAGATATTATCTGGCCAACAACCCCTTTACGCTGGTGACGGATCATGCACCGCTCCAGTGGATGCACCGCATGAAGAAGCACAACCCCCGCGTCCTGAGGTGGTACCTGTCCCTGCTGCCATACCGATTTGCCATCACCTACCGTCGGGGGGCCAACCACATGGACGCAGACTTCATGTCACGGCTCTTCGAGCCAGACCCCCCCAAGCCGACGTCCAGGCTAAGAGGGGGTGTGTGTCCGGGGTCAGCAGCCCAGCCCCCGGACTTGCTGACAGGCAGCGGCAGGGGGCAGCCGGGAGACAGCAGTTCAACCGCTCTGTCTGGCAAACAGAGCCAGGACCTGCCTACTCCAGGGGGAAGGGGCGAAAGGCCAAAGCCCCAGAAGGCTGGAGGGAGCAGGGAGAAGCCAGCTAGTCCCACCCCCCAGGGGGAAGAGAGGGGGCTAAGCGGGCTAGAGGAAAAGGGCCAAGGCAGGGGGAATAGGGACACAGCAACAGCCCAAACAGAGCCCTTACCTTCCAATGAGGAGAAGCAGCCACTACAGCCCAGAGCCACACCCTGGCTAGAGGACAGCAGCCTGGCTCAGGAGGTGCTAGGAGCCAAGCCCCTCCAGGTGGAGCTGCCACAGGCATTCTGGGGGAGGAGATGGGTAGCCCCGCCCGGCATCAACGAACAAGCAGCACAGAAGCTGGCCAGGGCAGCTCCTCACGAGCAAGGCCAGCCAGGCTCAGCAGCACAGAAGCCGGCTGGGGCAGCTCCTCGTGAGCAAGGCCAGGCAGGCTCAGCAGCACAGAAGCCTGCTGGGGCGGCTCCTCGTGAGCAAGGCCAGGCAGGCTCAGCAGCACCGAAGCCGGCTGGGGCAGCTCCTCATGAGCAAGGCCAAGGAGACCTCAGCTGGGGATGGCTCACATTCAATCCCACCCTGCCAGCAAGGCAAGGAAGCCAAGAAGGGATTAGTGGTAGGAGGGAAACACCTGAGGGAAGGCACAGCTGGGCCAAGTCAGGAGATGGCACAAGCCTAGAAGGAGGGCGGGGCGGGGAAAGGAAGCCCTATATAAGGTGGCTAGGAAGAGCTCTGAGGTGGTGGGTGTGAGTGAGGAGTAATGATGTGGAGTGAGAGCAGTAGGATGCAAGGGTGGAGGCTTGGAGGAGAGTTCTGGAAGGAGGAGATGAAGGAGGATGCAGAGGGTAAGCAGGCCAGGTTGAGCAGGCCAGCGAGTGGACTGAGAGGGAGTCTGGGTGAGGTATACCGCCCCTCCTTCCACAGAGCAGGGTCCTGCAGAATCCCTGGCCCCCCTGTGACGTCAGGAGCAGACCGCCCAGTGCCACACCCAGCGGCAGTCGTGGCAAGCCCTGACACTAATCACCCAGAATATGAGTCAACAAACACTAACAAGTATCGGAATAGTTGGTACCATGGCAATTCAGTAAAATCTACAACTAGTGACTGAAATGGCAGAGACCCCGGGGGTTGGAACCCAGGAGGTGGACCTGATCCTTGTCGGGGGTTGTTTCTGGCACACACGACACAACTTCTGGAAACAGCTGCACACAGTCCATGTAGTTTATATACAAATCCTTGTTTAGTAACTCTGCTAGTGCTGACTTTCCATAATGAGTGGCTTCATGGGCAGCTTTTACTACTGCATGAGCAATTGACTCTGGCCCCGAGAGTCTTCCGTCTGGAAACTGAAGCCAGCTATCACATCTCCGGGTATTCTGAGGACTAGCCTAGTCCTCCTCCTCATGGGAATACTTTGGAGTCCAATCAGACATCTGGACTTGGAAAAGGACATTGAAAATGGGATGGCTGCAAAAATTCTTCTCTGGCCGCTGCAATGCATGACAGTTACTTTTTAAAGCCTTGGAGCAATTGCAAAATCTCAGGCCCATTTTTAATTCGTTTTCGTGAAGCAGTGATGAGACCTTTCTCTTTATATAAAGCTCTATGAACATGCAGAGTAAGAAATGCATATTTAGAATCTGTCCAAATGTTAACCTTTTAATCCTTTCGCTAACTGAAGAGCTCTGGTTAAAGCAGCAAGTTCAGCTTTCTGAGCAGAGGTATTGGGTGGCAAGGGTTTAGCTTCTATATTCTTTGTCCAAGTTACTACTGCATACCCTGCCTTTTAACCCCATTTTCAACAAAGCTGCTGCCGTCAGTAAAATAATGTCTGGGTTTGGCATGGGACATCAGTCAGGTCCTTTCGGCTAGAGTAAACTTCATCCATGGTTCGGAGACAATCAAGGGTTGGGCTCTTCTCATCTACTGGTAGTAAGGATGCTAAGTTGAGAGCACTAATTACAGTTAGCTTCACTTGTGGGTTTTCAGCAATCCTTGATACGTGGTCATGCATACATTTGTGAACGAATCTCTTCCCTGTAGTCCATCAGGGCGAGCACAGAATGTGGGACTTTAACACAGACCTTCTGTCCCAAAGTCAGCTTCTGCGAATCTTTGACTAGCTGTGCTGTGGCTGCTACTGCACGGAGACAAGCTGGCCAGCCTTTTGCTACAGCATCCAACTGCTTAAACAGGTATGCTACTGGCCTTTCCTAATTTCCCAGATGCTGGGTTAATACTCCAGCTGCTGTGCCATTCCTCTTATGCACAGAAGAGCAAAAAGGCTTCATAAGGTCTGGCAGACCCAGGGCAGGGGCTTCTAGCAACTGTCCTTTAAGAGTCTGGAATGCTTGCTTCTGCTCTTTTCCCCACAGAAAAAGGATCCCGTTCTCCCCCCTTTGTAGCTTCATAAAGGGGCTTTGCTGTTTTTGCAAAGTTGGGAATCCAAATTTGGCAATACCCTGCAGACCCCAGAAATTCTCGCACTTGCCTCCTGGAGGAGGGCTCTGGAATGGAGCAGACTGCTTCTTTACATTCATGGCCGAGGGACCTGATTCCTTCTGATATATCAAATCCCAAATATTTTACTTGGGGCTGACAGAGCTGTGCTTTCTTCTGTGACACTTTGTAGCCAGCTTTGTATAGCACCTTTAGCAACTTCTGGGTAGCCTCATAACAAATCCCCTTACAATGATTGTTTTATCTGTCACTGGGACTACTGGCTGAGTTACTACTGAACGTTCAGCTCCAGTGTCCACTAAGAAAGAAATATTTTGGCTCCCCACGTAAATTTCAACCATGGGCTCCTGGGGGCCAAGATTGAAGGTGCTCAGTCTGGCCTATGCCTCCCATTCTTCGTCCCATTCAGAGTCTATTTGCCATCCATATTTGTTCTCTCTTAATGCTGCTTCCATGGCTGGTCCTCGTCTACATACATTCCATCTTGGACTTCTCCTCGGCTCTGGGAGTCCCATCTTTTGCTTCTTCTATCATCTCGTCCTCTTCCACATCCCCTGATACTCTGTAGCCTCTCTTTGCACTCATCTTTCCAGTGCCCTCTTTTAAAATACCACGCACATGTTTCAAAATCTAGCGGCTGCTTGCCTCCTCTTCTCTCTCTCAGGGTACCCCCCATACGTCCCCTTCGAGGGGGGATACTGTCTCTGTTGGAGCTGCTAGGCCAGTGCTACAGCCAACAATTCTGCCTTCTTTTTCATTTTCCTATCAGTCTCTCTTTGTGCTTCCTGTTCTTGATTAGAAAAAACTTTATGGGCAATTTCAAGCAGCTGCTCTATATTCATTCCCAGGAACCCTTCTTGCTTCTGTATTTTCTTTCTAATGTCCCCTGCTGCTTGGGTGACAAAAGTGTTCAAAACCATTCTCCTATTTTCTTCTGCTTCTGGGACATAGGGAGTGTATTGACGGTAGGTCTGTTAGACCCTTTCTAGGAAAGCACCAGGAGGCTCATTTGGTCCTTGTTGACACTCCTGTATTTTTCTCACATCAGTTTCCCTTTTTCCTGCAGCCTTTATTCCTTACATCAGGGCCTGCTGGTACCCGGTTAGTTTAGCCATGCCTCCCTCTTCATTGGCATCCCAGTTCGGATCTGCCATAGGAAATGCCTCTTTCACCTTTTGTTTCTGCATCCTCCCCTTCTTTCACTAGCTTTGCTAGGTATTTCCTAGTTCCTTGTATAATACGTTTGCGTTCCTCTGTATTGAAGAACGTGATCAGGAGCTGGTTACAGTCCTGCCAAGTTGGTTTATGGCTGTTAATTATGGACTGAAACAAAGTAGTCACCGGTTCTGGCTGATCTGAGAATGGAGGTGTTTGAGTCTTCCAATTGTACAGATCAGTAGTTGTAAATGGTATATATATTAAGTACAAGGTCCCAAAGCAAGGGTCCATAGTCTCTCTTAGGGGACAGGCTTTAGTTTCCTTCAGGGGGTAGACATTGCTCGCTTCCCCTTCTCCTTCTAGGTCTGGGACCTCATCATCTGCCCTTTCGGCTGCCTTTTGAGTCTGGGATCTGGTTATGGCAGGGGTAGCATTAGAAGGTTTCTTTGATCCACTTCCACCTCCCACTGCCTGCTCTTCCACAGGCTCTTCATCTCTCTCCCTTCCTTCAGGCAGTGAGGGAGCATATGGTGGCGGGGGCATCTCTTCTTCTTGAGCTTGCTGGACAGGCTTAGCCTTTGGCTGGAGCCTAGCTTCTAGAGGGGCAGTGGGGCAGGCAGTATCTCACTTTACTGGCACCACAGGATAGATGCCTCCCTTTGGTGGTCGCCTTCTTGACTGTGGATTCATCCTCCTTCCTTTCCCTAGGGCCATAAGCTGCACCTCCTTCTTCCTAGCCCGGTACCCCGGCCAGTTCTTTACCCAGGGAGGGGGATTCAAACAAGTATCAAACCATGACTGTGCATATATAATCTGATCATCATGATACTTAAAAATAAAGTGATAAACATTTAGGGAAGTTGTTTCATCAAAAGTCCCTTCCTTTGGCCTGCCTAAATCAAATGTAGGCCACTCTAAGGTACAGAAAATTTCCAACAGCTCAGGGGTTGGATTCTCCCCTGACTGGACCCATCCTCCATACACCTCCTGGAAATGTTCCAACATCAATTCCAGGGGGGTATTTTCTGGGGATGAGCATGAACCTCCCATTATCAACACAGAGCCCAGACAAGACAAGACAGTCTAGGGATTAATAACAGTGAGAAAGCAGTAAGGGGTCTGCTTCTCAGGAGGCCCTACGCACTCGCTTCTCGTCTTTGACGACCTGACGAAGTCGCCCAGCCAGGCACTGCGTCTCAGAGATTCAATACACCGATCGCCCTATGGCGTTCCACTCATGTCATTCACACGACAAGTTTCCAACCCAGTACCTACAGCAACAGCGGGTTCGGAAGAGTCCCACCGACTCCCCTACTTGGGCCGTGCTAGGGGGTGATCAAGCCCCTCTTCATTTCAAAAGGAAACGGTAACCCCAGTTACTCCATACTTACTTGTCCCGGGACTTTCCTGGATCACTCGTTCCTGATTCCATCACCGGGTCGTTGACGCCCCAGTGGCGCACCGCTGACACCCGAGGAAGGCAGGGCCTGCTCCTGAAAAACTCACGGGGTGCCCACAGGTCCACTACCAGTCTAGAACCAGCGACCACGGACTGGGGGTCAAGGGGGCACCCCAATGGTCCCCTCAATCCCGGAAGAACGGGCCCCCAAAATGTAGCAGGGTTCGGTGTTCCCAAGAATTGAGACTAGACAGAATTTTCAGGAAGGAATGATGTTTATTGCTGGCAGAGCTCAGCATGACTAGTGCCACAAAGAACTGAGCTCCAGTATAAGGAAGCAACCTTTCTGATATAGCATAGCTTACAGTTACATCACAGAAGGTGGTTACCCACTAGCTAACGGTTACAATTGGCTGTGGCTGCAATCTTACAACATACTTACAACATACAGTTATACAGTTTACCATATTTTAGCCTCATCATCAAGATCATTGCCCCAGACATGACCTTTTCTTAGTGCAGCATAAATCTAGACAAATTCTCTTAAATCATCAGTTTTATCTTTCAGGCAGTCTATTCTGAGATACACAATGCAATATACTTCTTCTTTTCTCGAGCTACAGGTTTCCTGTTCCAACAGTATCTAGCTGACTTGACAGCTATATTTTACTCTGAAGAAGGATTTTATTTACTCTTTCTAAATGTTAGTTAATCAGAACAATATTATAACACTTATTAGTTAATAATCAATATAATATAAAACATTTTCCTTGAGGCCTGCTACAAAGGCTCTTTTTATCATATGTGGTGGACTTGTGATAAGGCTAAACAATTCTGGTCTAAAATATATGAGGAAATGTTGGTAATTATAAAAGGTAATTTGCCGAAAAACCCTGAGCTGTTTTTGTTAGGACTTAGTATGGAAAAAATTAATGTAAAGGACAGGACATTATTTTATTATATGATGGTGGCAGCAAGATTATTATATGCGCAGTATTGGAAGCAAGTGGAGATTCCAGAGATCGAAGCCTGGATTAAAAAACTGTTGTACATGGTGGAGATGGATAAGCTGACAAGAAAACTGAAAGACCAAAATTCAAATGGATTTTTAAAAGATTGGGAGAAACTTAAAGAATATCTGGAAATAAGTGGGATGTGAAGGGACAACTATTGTCTTTGGAGAATTATTGATGTCTATATGATAGTGGAATTAAAGTTTAGGTGAACTTTACCTTTAATAAATGGGATTAGAAATATTAGAATAGATAAAATATGAAGAGATTTTAAAAGGTTTCAGTGCTATTGGGGGTCAAGAGAGAAAGGGGGAGGGAGGGTGAGGAATATATGCTTTAATTAATTAATATATGGTATAGAAAGTTGTAGAGTGTTATAGGAAATTGATGTATGTATTAGATATGTATGTGTATTAACCTACCCAATAAAATTCTTTAATTAAAAAAAAAACATTAATTACCCAAGCAAACAAAGAGATGCGCAACATTTTACAGCAGAGATTCTTACCATATACGGGACAAGAAATGCCTGATATTTAAACTGGCATATGGTTTTAAAAGAAATGGATAACTCTTACATTAATTGCTACCAATCTCCATTGTCCAAGTGCAGGCAGGAGGACAAGTTTTTCTGAATCAGTAGATATACAGTAGAGGTCTTGAGTTGTTGCCTGACAACCTTGGTCAATTGGCTAAAAGTGAACAAACTTAAACTAAACCCAGACAAGATGGAAATGATGGTGGACAGGAAGACAGAGATACTGAAGGACATTGTGTTCCCCAGTTTTGATGGGCTTCAGTTAACCCTTGCAGACTCATTTAAAGCCTGGGGGTTATATGGGATCTATAGCTTGACGTGATCTGGCCACTGCGATCCATGGCTGGATAACATTGATAATTTACTGTACTGTAATGTACTTTACATAGGTTTCCCTTCAAAGTCAACTGAGAGAACACCACAGTTTGATTACTATCATCAACCAAGAAATTAGAAGGAAATTGAGACTTGGAAGAGCAGCCATGAAGGAACTAGAAAAGATACTTAAGTGTAAGGAAGTGTTGCTGGAGACCAAGATCAAGATAATTCATACTATGATAGAAAAAGCATGATCTATGGATTTCCCCAGTTCCTGCCAATTTTTTCCTCACAATAGGACTATGTATGGATGTGAAAGTTGGACAATGAAGAATGCTGATAGGACAAAAATTGATTCATTTGTAATGTGGTGTTGGAGGAGGGTTTAATGGTTATCATGGGCCATCAAAAAGACAAATAAGTGGGTTCTAGATCAAATCAAGCCTGAGTTCTCTGTAGAAGCTAAATGACTAAACTAAGTTTATTGTTCTTTGGTCACATCACAAGAAGACGAGGAAAAATACAACAATGATAGGAAAAGTTGAAGAAAAAGAGGAAGACCCAACATGAAATGGATTGACTCAGAGTCAAACTAGACAAGACAAATTACACAAGGTCATGTGAGTGTCTAGAATCATGACAGTTCCTATCTGCCTGTGTCTATTTTATCCCGGGTGAACACTTCTACTTTTGTCCTAGTCCGTGCATGTGTTGGATAACTGGTGTAGTTGTGGTTCTGAGTGTCCATAGTCATAATCAGCAAGTTGCCATTGCAGAGCATCGATTTTGAGCAGCTTCCTCTTCCTTCTCACCTCTTTTTGCCCTTTGATCTGGCTTACACTCAAACTGTTTTGCTTTTAATCTGGCATGTTTTAAATTCTCCCATTTTCTAGTTGATACTGCTGCCTCCCTACTCCTCCTTCCCGCACCCTCCTTCCCTCTTAACTTCTTCCTCCTCCTCTCCATGCAGCATCTTTGATCAGGATAAGGAGGAGGTGGGAAAAAAGATCATGGCAACACAATTAAGCATCTGAACAAAACTTCAGAAACATGCCTGATACATGAATCTGAAAAGGACAGGTTAAGGGGATACTCATTCTCCAGTTCGGCTCAGCAATACAGAGCAAATTAGGTAAAATTTGGCCATTGTAAATGTGATTTGGGGCTTTCCGGAAGTTTTGGGGGGGCATTTTAAAACTGAATTTTACCAAATTTGCTAGGAACCTACTTCTAGCTGTTCTCTAAATACTACCCAAGTTTCATGAAGATTGGCCTTCGGAGGGCCATTGTACGGTCCCTGAAAGAAGATGCCCCCAGCCACTTCCAATCTCCATTATTCCCTGTGGGGAAAACTAGGGGAGCTGTCTAGGGGGATAGGGGTGGAATTATGCAAGCAAAATCCACCAGATTTGCAGGAGAGCTAGTGCTATCTGTTCCCTAAAGACCCCTCAAGTTTCAGGGAGATTGGACCCTGAGAAAAGAATGATCTATAGGTTTCCCCAGTTCCTGTCAGCGTTTCTTCACAATAGGAAAAAATTGGGTGGCTGGGGGCACCTTCTTTGCAGGGCTCTAAAATGACCTTTCCAAGGTCCAAAACCCACCAAATTTGCAGGGGAGCTAGTCCTATCTGTCCCCTAAAGACCTCTGAAGTTTCAGGGAGGCTCGACCCCAGGAAAGGCATGATCTATGGGTTTCCCCAGTTCCTTCCAAATTTTTCCTCGCAATAGGAAAAAATGGGGTGTCTCATGGCATCTTCTTCAGAGGGGTCCTAAAATGCCCTCCCCAAAGTCCAGAAGCCACCAAATTTGCAGGGGAGCTAGTCCTATCTGTCCCCTAAAGACCCCTCCCCCAAGTTTCAGGGAGAATTAACCCTGGGAATGACATGATCTATGGGTTTCCACAGTTCCTATCAATTTTTTCCTTGCAATAGGAGTAAAAGGAGTGGAACCTTTTTGGGGGGCCAAAATGGCTCCTCTAGGTCCAATCTCCCTGAAACTTTGGGGGTCTTTAGAGGACAGTTACAAGTAGGTCCCCTGAAAAATTTGTAGATTTATTTTGCAAAATGCACCCCCCATCTCCTTGGATAGCCCCCATAATTTCCCCCATAGGTAATAATGGAGATCAGATATAGCTGGGGACAAACAGGCAGGAAACAGTTGCTTCTGGCTGACAGCAAGAAACGCTGCCATGGCTCCTGAAGTGGGGATAGCCCACCTTCCTTTGCCTAGATGCCCCCCTTCCTGGTGGGCTAATCTGCAAGATCCCAGCATAGGTATGGAACCCCTGTTTTTAGCCCCCACCAGAAACCCAGAGGGTTCCCTCCCCCGATATGTCCAATCGAGTAAACAAGTCTCCCTCTCAGAATAGCTACAGAGGAAGGTTTGAGCATGCACGAAGAGAAGGTGCATCATGGGATACCATCTCTCATCTGGAGAGAATGGGGAAGAAACATGTGCCAGTCCAAGCACGAGAAGGAGTGCAGTGTGCCTGCAATGTTCGAGTGAACAGGAAAGCAATGGGGAAATATGTGTGTGTTCACATGTCGTACACGTGTAATTCGTCTCATGTACCTTGGCTATAAGAAAAGGTAGCCACAGTCTCTGATTTGCAAGACTGTTAATAATAGGATGTTTTGAAGGTCATTAGGTCATATGGTTGCCATAAATTGGAAGTTACTTGATGGCCATAACACACCCAGGTTAGGCTGAGAGACAGTGCCTGGACCAGGATCACTCAATGAAGTTCCTAGTTAAGTAAGGATTTGAACCTATATCTCCCATGTACTTACTTGGCATATTGACCACTGCACTACACTGGTTCTATGCAAGATTGCAGTTTACATTCATATGTTATGATAATACGTATATTTCTTAACAAACACACTGAAATTCCATGCAGTGCCTTTTTGATAGCCTGTCTTTATAAGCTCCTTTTTGTAGCATAAACAAATAGGGTTTCCAATTAAAATAATAGAAGTAGAAAAATGGTTTCCTACACATAATACTGTAGCAGATTTGATTCTTGGTGCAGTTTTGTTTGATGGCAGCTGGAATCAATTAGTGTCAGTATCTAGCATCTCATATTTTGCTATGAATGAAATTCTAAGTCTGTAAAGCATCTTAAATGGAAAAGTAATCCATGCTATGATGGAAACTTAAGAAAGAGAGAGAGAGATAAGTATCACTAAAGATAAATATGGAACAGGTAATCACCAATTTTCTAACTATAATTGCCCACTTGGTTTAAATTGGATTTTCTGCACTCACTCAATCAACACATGGTCCAGTGCTCTGCAGTTTACATAGCCAGGCTCTATCTGCATTGCAGTTCTTCTTAAAGAATTGTACATCAGCTAAGACAGCAGCCTTGCTCAACATTTGCATGTTCTAGGCTGCCAAACCCTGATGTCTTGCAGCAAATCATTCTGCCGGCTAGTAAGTATAACAGAGGGGTCATTAGATGGATTCTTCAAGCCATAGTCAAGTTAAATGCATGTAGACAGGCTCATTTATCTAGCATAAATGTTTGTTTGTAAACACTCAGTGCCTTTAGCTATTCATTAAAAGGTTTATAAGCTGTTAAGATGAGAGGTTGCAAAGGTAGCCAAAGACCCATCCCTTAGTTAAGCCAGGAAGTCTATTTTTGTAAAGCACAATCTTTTAGACATGAAGGTACAACCATCCATATCCAATGACTGCAGGCAGAGAAACAACAGGAAATATCCAATGTATGAACCTCTAATGTTTTTCTTTTTTCTTTTTTCAAAAGGTGGACTTTGGAGATGGATATAATGTACACCCATACGGTCATTGACTGACAACTCAACCAGACAAAAATTTACTCAACTCAACCAGACAGAAATGACCATATGGGTGTGTGTTGAATTCTGAGCACATAAATTTCTGTCTGGCTGAGTTGTGAAATTTATTTATTGGTGGAAACAAGATTGGCCCCTGAGGAAGTGGGAGTGGCATGAAACAAGCTGAATTTTCAACCTGCAGCTTGTAGGGCTGGGGGAACCCTCAGGTCCCTATATCCATCTCCAAAGTCCACCTTTTGAAAAAAGAAAAATATATTTGCACTGAGCACTTTGAAAAAAACTTTGAAAAATATATAATGAATTTGTAATAATGGTTTTGTAAATTCTTTATCACAATAGCGTTGTAGAAGAGGGATTTTGAACCGGTGCACCTTTTTTTATCCTCACATTACAATTATATCTGCTAAAATGATTTCAACTACACAATTGTTAAATACATGGAACTCCGTTCTTCCTTTGCTTCTAAACATTCAAGACGCAATAGAAACTTAGGACAGTTCTACTCTGTACACAGAAAACTGATTGCTGCACGTTTCCAGCAGTAAATATGCACAGCATCAATAGCTCTCACACACATGGCTCTAACCCACCCACCCCCACTAAAGTAGATGTATTGGAAAATGCTAGGCCCATCTTAGTGCTTGTACAGCACCTTCACTTTCCTGTTAATAACACTGATGTAGACACAACAGTTGTGTTTGACATGTCAAGTGTGAAGGTGCACTTCAGCAAGCTCATGTTCTCATCTTCTCCAGGTTAATTGGGAATGTAAGATTAACTATGAACATTCTTTATTGATGTAAGGAACAAAAAAGACTTGAGTGGTTATTGAAATTAAGCAGTGAGCAAACTGTTTAAAATCTCTTAACACATTGGATGCAACATTCTACCCACGTTATGTCAAAGACGCTGCTTTTCTCAGTGCATTTTGTTATTTTAATATCAGTATAAAGCTACATATACATCGACTGTAGGCTTCTGAGATCCTTTTTCTTTTTGCTACTGAGCCCCTTCTCTGGAGAGTTTAATTATAATCTGTCACTGGAATTTGTCACAGCTGTCTTCATTCCTGATCCACAAATCAAACAAGGTGCTTGTTTTAAGCTATGAGGTAGGGGCGAGAGTGTTCCTTTGCTGCATCTATGTCTGGGTTTTTTTGTTTCCCTTTAATATTTTTAGAGTACAAAACAATAAGCAATACTGTATTAAAAAATAATGCAGCCTTCTCCATCTGTTTTGTATGCCATTTCTTCCATTCAAGGGACAGCTTTATGTCATTCACAACAAGCTTAAAACAGGAATGGGTATGATTCATCTTTCATGCCAGTTTGATATACTGCTGAAACTTAAAAAAAAGAAAGGAAGTGAAATTCATTGAAACTCCATCACTGCAAACCCCTAAATAGAACAAAAGAGAATGGTCAGAAATCATCTGAAACCTGTGGACTTTTGATGCAGGGAATAGGGGGATGTGGCTCCCCAGTCATACCAACCATAGGAGCTGTTTTAACTTGGTAGTAAGCATCCCAATCCAGGATTTGAATTAAGTTTCATCAGAAGAAAAATAAAGTATGAAACTCAACTTGATTACTCCTTCGGTTCTCAAAACCTTGCCTTGAGTGAGTAAAAGCCTGTAGTTATTAGTTAAAGGACCCAGTCCCAGACTAACCCAGGTCTTCATTTGCGGCCTGCTGGTGAGGACGGTGCAGCACACGGCAGCAGCCATCATCCTGGGAGCTCAGGGGTTCCTATTTGCTTCTGTGGGACTGTGTGGGCAGCCACTGATTCAATATTGCCAGCCAATCAAAAGCAGGCTGGCCATCTTGCAGGGCAAGTCCTAGCTGCCGAAACTTTAGGGCTTTCCTCAAGTCTTCCCCTCTGGTCCATCTGCCAGGAATATATTGCAGAGCTGGCCAGGATCTCCACACTCTGCTCCTAAATAGGCTTCTTACCCATCCCACCCTCATTTCCAGAAGTTGTTGGGTGTTTGTAGTGCCTTATGAGTTCAGGAATTCCTTGCTGGATGGTTGCTTTCCAGGATCAGTAATGTGCTTGGCAGTAATATGTTTTACATTCTGGACTAATCTATCTCAGTCACAACTTTGGATGGGGTGGTTTTGGCATTGGGCACAAATCCTTTTTTTGGGGTATGAAGCCTATGAGCCTAGTTGCCCCATACTTGGGGATCCCCTTAAGGGATCTTGAGGCTGAGGAATTGTAGGGATAAGCCCAGCTGAGGGATGTTGGGGCATGGTCATTCGCATGTGGCAGGGAGATCCACAAAGAGGTTTGCGCCCATGTGGAATCCTGCAGCCTTTCATCCTACAGTTTCCCACTTCAGCAGCAAATTGGTCATTGATCAGCAGATTCGTCAGCAGCAAGTTGGTCATTGGTCAGCAGATCCTAGCCAATGCTGAGATCTATGCTCTATGCTCCACCAAAGCTCCATAAGCTGTAAACCAATAAAGTTGTAGCCATTTTAATTCCAACAAGTCATCTCTGTGTCTTTGTGGAATTCACCCTTACCTCCTCACCTTCAATGACTGATCAACAAAAGCTTTTCTTCAAATTTAGTTTTGACAACATTTTGTGTTCACCTGTGTTCATAGTGAGCATCAGGCACTATGGTACTCTGGGCAAACTCTAATAATTAGGGGTGCACAAAATGAAACAAACAAGCTGAAAAAATACCCAGAAATGGTTGTTTCGTTTCATTAAAGCAGCTTCCAGAATGGTGAACCAAATTTGGGAAAACAAATTGTAATGACACCATCACACCTAAAAGTTTGTGTGCTTCATTAGATTTGGTTCTTACTTTATAGTGGCAGCAGTAGCAGGCAAGCATTGGGCCCACAATGGTTGCATCTTATTTTCCTTAAAGGCCTTCTCCAATCGGATCCCAAGGCAGAAGAGTTCTTAGATTATTAATGAACTCTGTTGATGGGAAACAGGAATGTGTGCAATGCATGTGAGTGCTTCTTTTTCCCTGTCACTACCCAGGCAATGGCATTGTCTCCCTGGCAATTGGGTCCTTGAAAAGGCTTTGGAAATATTTGGAAGGGGGAATGTGCAGACTTCAATCATAGGCTGCAGTTCTAAAGACACTTCCGTGGGAAAAAGCACTATTGAACAACATGGAACTTACATCTGAGTACACATGTTTAGGATTGCTTCACCCCATCCTGTGAACCTTTCAGCTACTCTGCCTTTTCAAAAACAATCCAGCCTGCCCACAGCAAAAAGGAAAACCTATGGAAAAAACACAGGTTTGTTTGGGTGAGGGATGGGATTCAGAAAACCTTGTTAGCCTCTTGCCTGCTCTTGAACAATGGAGATTGGTGACAAAGTGAGAACACACCCTCATTGTGGGAACAAAACTGCAAAGCACAAGGAAATATGGCACTAACAAGCAACAGCAGGCTGTAAAGGTAATAATTTATTGGCACTATAGAAATAGGAAAAGTGAACATAAAACACCATTGTTTTTAAAGTCACTACTGCCCTGCTACCTGTTTGCCAGCCAGTTTCCCATCATAGTGTTCACTCACCAACACCTGCCTTTTTCATGATCCATTGTGTGTATGTGTAGTATAACTGAGGAAAAACTCAGTGGGTAAATGGTTAGAGGGAAGACTGTGTTCTGTGCAATTTTGGTATTTTAAGTGCAACAACAGCTTCTCCAGAAATCCTGGAAGACCTCATTGCCAAGAATAGGGCTGAAGCTCATGATACTGAAAAAACAGATGGGATAGATCTGAGACAGCAAGTCTCAGTCTGGGGAAAAAAAATAATATACATAGTTCTTTTGAAACCCAGGATCCAAAAATGAATTGGAAATATTTTTTAGTAATAATTACCCTAGTAATAATTTCAAAATGAATCTAACTTTACTCAGAATTCAGGACCTCTTAGATTAACAGAATATTCTTTAGTAAATACATTTTATTAGTCAACAGTCACTGAAGATAATTATTAATGAAGATTGCACCTAGGATCCTATGCTCTGCTGGGTGCCCTATCAGGGCACTGGGCATTTGGGGGAGATGTGAAGTCATGCTACTGTCATACCGTCATGTCTGTGCCCCATCCATGCCACTACTTAATGCTGACCTGTTGTTTGCTGATCGGTTGGTTCTGAACCAATGTTTCATGCTATAACTTGATGTCATATTGCCAATGCCATAACTGTTTCCATTCACAGGCTTATTGAAGCTCCAGGTGCCTTATCTAACAGACTGTAGAAACTTTCAGTGCTTCTGACCTTGTATGCTGCTCACTCCCATGCACTGCTATGTCTCAACTTTGATCTCTTGCTTTCTCAGAGCCAAACTACAAGTGACGTCTTACACAGGTTGGACACTAGTCGGCTTCCCTTAAGTTTTGATGGGAAATATAGGCGCCCTGGTTTTACAGCTTGGCTCTCCATTACAGCTGCAAGACCAGGATGCCTACATTTCCCATCAAAACTTGAGGGAAGCCGACTAGTGTCCAACCTGTGTAAGACGTCACTTGTAGTTTGGCTCTCAGTGTCTTGACTTGATAGTACAAATATGTGAGACGTTCTCAGGACGAGTTCACGCCAAAAGTCCTGTTTTACAGTTGGGAGGGGGAAGGAGCAAACGTGTGTGTTAAGAGGAAGGATTTTCCCACAGGTTACTATTCCTGTCAACCTGTTCTTACTGCTTAGATGCTTACCTTGTTTCTGAGTAATTCTATGGACATATCTGTGGAAATGATCTGATTTCTGAATAAAGCCATTTAACCAAGAGCCTGGATTTCTTGCTACAATGGTACAGGGATCTATCTGCCATAGCCTGTCATCCATAGCCTAACACATATACCTCATCCTGGGTCTCATTGCCATTCAATTCCATGTGGTGTTGGCGATGAGACAATCACTCACCCTGTGGCTGCCAGCATTTGTTGAGGTGCTTGGCACAACTTGTGGGCAGTTTAGGAGCATTGGGATGGATCCACTATGGTGAGTTTGCACCAGCTAGGTGGCTCAACTCTTTGGGGTCCCTTTAAGGGATCTGGGAGGAAGCCGAAGGGTATGTGCCTGGTTTGAGGGCAAATGGCAGACCTCCCTGTTGGCACAACGTGGTTTGAACTGTAGCTGAGCTATAAATAAGGCTTCCACACACTTATAGCATTCAAGGTTATGTACAGTTTATTTTACAGTGACTTATATACAGAATCTTGTTCTCAGTGTCAAAGTGCTTCACCAAGCACCTAATGGAACAAGCTCCACTCCAGCACAAGACACTGCTGGCTTATATCCTCCCACAGCACCCCCCAGTGTCCAATCATAACACATCTGGTGAGGTGTCATAGGTTGTTTCTCTGCTCTTGCATCATCCAAGGACCTGTCAAATAGATCTTTTACATCAGTAGTGACATGACAGATACAAACAGCAAGACATAGACATGCTTCTTGGCTCACTATGCCAACACTCCCTTCAGGTGGCAGGCAACCATCAGAGGCCTGTGCCTGACCTCTGGCTTTCCACTTCCTCCCATCCTGCATTTGGTGCCCAGCCAGACAGGCTGGGGAGCATTCCAAATGGCAAACAGGTCAGTCAATGCCAGGGATCTGTGCCCTATGGTATATCAAAGATGTAATCAATAAAGGTGTTGACCATTTTCTCCCAAGCTTACATGTGGATGTAATTTGTCTGCAACATCAGCCTCATACATGCCAGTACAGCTGCAAGAAAAATACCTCCAAAATAGGATCCTGAATCAGTAACAATATACCCCCCAAATTAAGAAAAAAGCATTGCCAATATGTACTGACTCTTGTACTACTAGTATGAGATGCCTGCCTTGCTTTTGCTCTTAAAAAAGAAAGAAAATAAGTGTGTGTCAATCCTCTTGAAAATTAGCACCTATTCTACCAAGATGCCTACAGTAAAGTATATGAAAACCATATCAATATGTTGCCATGCCCATGTTCATGTGATCCTACAATGAAATCTTATCCTCAACACATAACAGCCTTGAGATATTTTTGAACAGGCATCTCATTCTCAGTCCTCTCACACCCAGTAGTAGTGGCATTTCTCTCTGGCATCAGTCACTGAGAAGTATTTATTCTAGAGAAAGAGAAGATTTTGAAGATCTCTGGAAGGGACCACTGAATTAAATAGTTTCTATCTTTGCTAAAATTGTAGTCATTCAACAAACACATTGATCACTGCACTTTCTTGGCCTCCCTGGATCCTTAATTACTTTCCAAGTTTTCTTACTTTCTTGAGCTTCAGGAAGAGCATATAATGTTGTCTTTCCTGCTTTAGCACACTACTGTAGTCAGGGCTTCCCTTGTTGTTATTGTTGTTATGGTACTCACTAGTATTGAGTAAGGATATGCATAATGGGAAAAATGAGCTAAAAATACATACAAAATCACTGGTTCAGTTTGTTACAGCTGCTTTGGGAACAGCAGAACAAAATCGGGAGCCTAAGTTGTAATGACTTACCCCACAGATAAGTTTGTTTGTTTGGGTTGGGTTCTTACAGCACAGCTCAGGCAGGCAGTCTCAGTGTAGCAGGGATGAGGGTGGTACACATGAATTTTTATCAGGCAGTCTCCCCCTCCCCCATCCACTCAATTTAATTGAATTCTGTTTGGGGGGGAGGAAGGACAGCCTTTTTTGTCACTTCCAGGGCAACTACATTTTCTCCCAGTCAGTAGAGTCCTGGGAGCATTACCCCTCCACTCCTATCAGCTCCAGGATTGCCACTGGTTTCTCCTTGTTCCTGTGCCTCTATCTCCATCAGAGTGCTGAGCCTCCTTGTTTTCAGGAATGTTCCTTTGTCCTTGGTCATTTCCCAGAGGCCAGGTATACCCGCCAGAGCTCAGGTCTACTGCCCGTACTGGGTGGATTTAAGTCCCATCCAGAGGTCAGGTTTACCCTTGGGAGACCAGGTCTATCCACTGAAGACCAAGTCCACCAGAAGCCCAGGTCTTCCTGCCCAGGGCCTGGTGCAATGGCCAAATCCCACTCGGAGCCCAGGTCTTCCTTTGGGAGGTCAGGTCTACCCACTGGAGCCCAAGTCCACTACTGGAGCCCAGTTCCAGCTGCCTGGGCTGGGCAGATAGTCTGAGTCTTACTCAGAGGTCAGGTCTACCCCAATCTACCCTTGGTAGGTGGGGTCAGGTCTACCAGCCAGGGCCCAGGGCCACCAGCCAGAACTCAGATCTACCCTCCCAAGCTGGACAGATTGACCAAGTCCCACCTGGCGTCCAGGTCTACCTGCCAGAGCTGAAATTCATAACAACAGGAAAACTCCAACTGAAATAGGTCTGATCCAGCATGGGATGAACCAGAACAAAATAATAATCTGATGGACTTCATTTGGAAGCCCTGGGCCTGATTCTGAAATGATAAAATTCAAATTGCACACCCCTAGTGTGCAAATGTGTTCACATTTTTTTCTACAGTGCCAATACATTATTACTTTTGTATCATGCTGTTGTCTGTTGGTACCATGTTTCCTTGTGCATTAATTGCCACCAATCTCTGTCGCCCAAGTGTAGGCAGGCAGATGGGCAGCATGATTATCTGAATCCTGCTGCCCCACCTAAACAGACCTGTGTTTTTCCTGTAAGTTTTGTTTTTGCTGTGGGCAGGCAGAATTGTTTTTGAAAGAGCAGAGTAGGTTAACAGCTTGCTGGATGCAGAGGGGAGCAATCCTAAACAGGTGTACTGAGATGCAAGTCCCATGTTATTCAACAGACTCCTGAGTCTGACTCCCAGGGAAGTGTCTTTAAAATTGCAGCTTATTATTGAAGTCTACACATTCCCCTTTCCAAACATTTCCAGTGCCAATAGGAAGGGAGGAGTCTCCACTTGTGGAGACCTGATTGGAAGGGAGACAATGCTATTGCCCAGGTAATGGTGGGGAAAAAAACAGTACACTCATGCACTTTCTGCCCATTCCCTCATCCTGCCAACAGAGTTAATTAATAATGTAAGGGCTCTCTCCCTTTGGGATCTGATTTAGTGAATGCAGTTAAGGAAAACAAGATGCTGCCATGTAGGACCAGTGCCTGCTTGGTGCTTTCATCACTGTGAGGTGAGAATAGAAACAAAACACACAACGTTTTGGGCAGGCATATGCTGTTATAATTTGGTTTCCCAGGTTTGGTTCACCCTTCCAAAAACTGCTTTAATGAAATTAAACAGTGATTTCTAGGTGTATTGCCAGCTCATTTGTTTTGTTTTGCATACCCCTAATAGCAGAGCCCAAAGGGACAGAGCATGGATTAAGTCTTCCTGAAGGGGATTTTTGGGAAATTAATTCAGGGTCTTCGGATTATTTCCAGAATAGATTATTAAAAGGGATGTTTGCTTATCACTAGAAGGAAGACAGAGCATATACAAATTATAAGGTAAGAATTAGTTTTCATGTGAGGGGACTGTAGACATCATGGTTGTGAAGATTCATTACTGATACATTGCTGTGAAAGCAAGTAACCTTTAATTATGTAGCAATAATCACACAGGTGCCCTTTTATTAATTATGTAGTCACAATTAATAGAAATCTTTGTATGGCTTAATCAACATTGTATTTTTCATGCAAAAATGGCAGGCATGCCCTTTTTATTGATTCTTGAGTGAGAGTTGACATCATGGGTTCAGAGTAATTCTTCATGACAGGGCCCATATTTGGCAGCTGACTGTGCTGGTGGATCATGGGATGTCTCTACTTTGTCTCCTTCACATTTTGGAATGTAGTGCTTGTTGTTTTCCTTGTTTGTATTTTCTTCATTGAAAGTCCTTCAGCCTAGTCCGGGATGGACAAGCCAGGAGCAAAAGTTCATGGATTCCATTCCAAATTATGAAACAACTGTGCAGACATGACAGACACCTAGAATTCTTAATTGCTGGTTCTTTATTGTCCAACACTAGTCTGAGTTGATTTGATTTGATTACTCAGAGGAGGGGGGAGGGGGAGTGTGAATTCCTTTTCACCCTTCCACTATATAATTAGCATAGTCAAATCAGTGCTAAAGTATCTGCTGGGCAAGTTTGGAAGCACAGATTCCAGTGCACAGCAACAACATGCAACAATAACATGGCATTTAGGAATGCATTTGGGGATCATTAAAATGAGGATGTTATGATCTGCATATATTTTCCACAAATTACTTCTCTTAAATGCATGCATTTATGTATGTGTTGGTTCCTACTAGTTATAGTTATATAAGCTCTATCTAGCCCAACAATTGACTGGATTGTTTGTTCAGCTTCTCCTGCACATATACAAACTTATATACACATACTATACAGAGTCCACAATCACAAATACTGACTCTAGGAATGAGGCCCTTTCCTGGCACGCAGCAACGCTGCTTGGGCCAGGGGCTGTTTATTGCCGCTGTGGAGGAGGGAGGAAGCACCACCCCCCACTTCCTAATATGGTGTGGCTGGGAGGGCGGAGCATGGACCTTAGGCGTCTGCTCTGCCCTTCCCAGCCTCATTGTCGTAAGTCGCTTGGTGGAGGAGGATGTCTCTCCAGCCGAGCGACTGGGTGGTGCAGGCCCTGGAGTGGAGTTCCAGCATCTGAGGCTTGTGCCGGCTCATCTGGGACGGCGAGGCAGCAGAGGGAACGTTGCTGCGGCCGGCGAGCACAGTGAGGTGAGGCAGCGGTTTCGGCTGGCCTTGCCGGCAAGCACAGCCAGGCAGCGGCATTTGTGCGGGCCAGGTGACGTGCCACGGCCTGCTCTGAGGCAGCGCATTTCCCACTTGTTTCTGTCACTTTGCCTGGCTTTGGGCTTTAGCAGCTTGGGGGAAGGAGCACTACGCACTGCGGAGGTGGCAGTTTCAGCCGGCTTTGCTGGCAAGCGCAGCCAGGCAGCGGCAGTGTTTGGGCAGGCCAGGCAACATGCCTTGGCCCGCACTGAGGCAGCACAGTTCCCGCTTTGCTTTTGCCGCTTGGCCCGGCTTCAGGCTTTAGCGGCTTGGAGGAAGGAGGGCCATGCGCTGCGGAGCCACATTTGGGTGGTGTGGCCCGATGAGGCTTGTGCCGTAATTGTTGGGGCTTCAGTTGCGTGATCTCTCCTGCCCCCTCCTTTTGGCTGGGATAGGGGTTTGGGGGGGAGGCTGAACATTGGAAGCCTGGGAGGCTGGCATTAGCAGCCCTCCACTCCAAGCACGGGGCGGCACAGCCTGATTCCTGGTGAGTGTTGGCCTGTCCCGGCCTACAGGCTACCCCTGGCCTTTGGCTTGGTTTCGTCCGCCTGCCGCTGTTGCATATGGTGGCACGTGGGGCGGCCATTTCACTGGTGGGCCCCAACTAGGGCTGGGCAGCCATTTTGTGTACAGTGGCCATTTTGTGTAGCTAAGGCAGCGTGGTTAAGTGGTTGGGTTGCACATCAGCACCCTTTTGGTGCAATTGCCACACTTGTGTCTACCTGCCTCTTATTTTTGCCTGGCCACAGGGTCATTGTGGGCTTGGCAAACAGGGGCTTTGTTCAATTTGGAAATAAATAAATAAATAATTGAGGATTAACCATAAGAGAATAAATAAAATAAATAAGAATAAATAAAATGCCTCCCAAGAAGGGTGGTGGTGCCTCTAAGGGTAAACAGCCTGCTAAGAGGGCACCCCCTAAGCGGCCACCCCCTGCTGTATCCTCTTCCGAAGATGAGGAATCCAGTGCCGGTCAGCAGGACATCTTGAAGCACTTGGCAGCTTTGGAACAGGACAAAGGGGATCTGGGTTCAGCTAAACAGGGGGCGAACGCAGCTAGGCCAATTCATCGTGCCTCTAGGGATGCTGTTAACAGTGATATTTTGAGTCGTTTGTCTGCTTTGGAAGGTGCGGCTGGATCCTGGGCAGCTGGAGGTAGCAGCGTACAGGTTATGGCTGTTTCAGAACCACAGGAGCCAGTTGAGGATCTGGAGCAGAAGTGGCCAGAGGCCTCGCCTCCGGTAGCAGTGGCCGTTGATCCAGTTGATGTTGGTGGTAAGGAGACTTCACCACAATTTGGCTATCCTTGGCCTTGGGGGCCTTGGGGACAGGGAGCCACTGGGGCGTCACTGGGGGTGTCTCAGGGGGCATCCCCTATCCAGGCAGCTGCTGCAGTAGGTGGGGGTCAGGCCACATGGGCTTGCCAAGGTTCAGTGGCAGCCACCCATCAGCAACAACCTGTAGCTCCCCCAGCTGAGAGGGTGGGGTTCCAGGACAGCTGCATACTTGGGCTTTCCATTTGGCTGGCCTGGTTGTCCTGCCGGCCCTGGGGGCTGTTATCCTTATTCTTCCCCTGCCTATGGTCAGGTTCCCTTTAATGCCTTGTCATTTGGGGACACAGCTTTACCCCTGGGGGACCATTTGACTCAGGCCACAAGGGACAAAATCCTGCATGGGGAGTATGTCAGTATCTTTTCCCTTCTCTTCCAAGAGTTGGAGAAGAAGGACAAAGATGAGATGGATGACAGGGACAGGGATAAGGAGCATTTGAGGAGGAGGCAGGTAGAAAGGACATGGAACAATTGGCTACCTGGCTTCTTAATCTATGCTGGGGCAATTGCCAGGGTGCAACCCAATCGGGCTGCGTCTTTCTTTCAATACTTGTATATAATCTTGAAGGGCTACACAGGCTTCTCCAGTGCTGCATGGATGCAGTATGATGAGGAGTTCTGAATGCAGGCGGCTATGAACCCTAGTTTGCCGTGGGGCCATATCCACCAACAACTGAGGCTTCAGGTGATGTCCCTGGCTAAGCCGAATTTGGGGGACAGGTCAGATAGCAGCCACGTAGTGCAGCGCAACTCCCAATTGACCAGTACCTGCGGTGGGGCGGGACAGCAGGTTCAACCCCGGCTGCTCTGCTGGGAGTTTGCATACAAGGGTACTTGTATCAGAAAGCCTTATCGATTCAGGCATGAGTGCCCTTCTTGTGCAGGCTCACACCCATACAATGCATGTGCCAAAGCCAGGCAAGGGTAGGGCAATGCAAGTAATTGCATATGAAAAATTTTTATATATATACAAAAGTGCAAAAGAGCAAGAATGTGCAACACAGTTTACAATAGTTTCATGAATGAGGTAGAGTGGTCCGTCGCCAAGAGCAATTACAAAAATTCATATATATACAATGATAAGCTCAATCGAAGGTGGAGAGTGCAACCAAAGGAAAAGGCAGTCCATGTGTCCATAGATGGAATCAATAAGACAAAACTAGCCGACGGGCATCAGCTGTTATTCTCAATTCCCGTTTCGGGTCTTCTTCTTCCAGGGCTAGTCTCCATGGGCTATTGAATAAAAGTGCACTAATAAATTCTAGTTCTGTATACAATGCATCAATCAAAAAACAAAGTCAAATAGTTACTCACTTTCCGTTGCCATCTCTCTTCGCACCCCACAATCAATTATGCTGAGCACAAGTTAATCGACAGATGATCTGCTCAACGACCCGCCCCGTTATTTATAGTGCCTCTCTTGGGTTACATCATATGTATAATTCTAACAATGGGCTTATCTCTGCGAACACTTATCCTTATTTAAAGGATGCGAAGAGAGATGGCAACGGAAAGTGAGTAACTATTTGACTTTGTTTTTTGATTGATGCATTGTATACAGAACTAGAATTTATTAGTGCACTTTTATTCAATAGCCCATGGAGACTAGCCCTGGAAGAAGAAGACCCGAAACGGGAATTGAGAATAACAGCTGATGCCCGTCGGCTAGTTTTGTCTTATTGATTCCATCTATGGACACATGGACTGCCTTTTCCTTTGGTTGCACTCTCCACCTTCGATTGAGCTTATCATTGTATATATATGAATTTTTGTAATTGCTCTTGGCGACGGACCACTCTACCTCATTCATGAAACTATTGTAAACTGTGTTGCACATTCTTGCACTTTTGCACTTTTGTACATATATAAAAATTTTTCATATGCAATTACTTGCATTGCTCTCTGGTTTGTCATTTACGTGTCTTTTTCCGGGGGCTTCCCTTTAGTTGTTGCAGGCAAGGGTAGGGCAGCAGAAACCAGGGTGGGGGCAGTTCAGGTGGGCAACATGCCTCTGGAAAAGGGCCCCAGCTCAGTAAGGCTGAGGGTCCTTGAGCGCCTGTTGCACGATTACCCAAAAAGAAAGGATGCAGTTTATTTGTTCGAAGGATTTAGGGATAGTTTTAGAATTCCTGTACATGGACCTAGGTCCCCGTTTTTGGCTGACAACTTGTGTTCAGTTCAGGGCAAAGAGGATATAGTTAGGCGGAAAATTCAGAAGGAATGTGTTGAGGGGTGGGTTTTGGGGACATTTATGGCCCCTCCAACCCGTAATTTCAGGGTTTCCCCCTTGGGGGTGGTGCCTAAGAAGGTGGCAGGAGAGTTCCGTCTGATTCACCACCTGTCTTTCCCCAAAGGGGATTCGGTCAATGATGCTATTCCAGATGAAAGTGGTTCGCAGGTGCGGGGTGGGGGCGGAGTTGGCTAAATGCGACATTAAGTCTGCATTTCACCTTCTTCCCGTTCACCCTGGGGATTTTGAGCTTCTGGGTTTTGCCTTTGAGGGCATGTATTATATGGACCGCGCCCTTCCAATGGGCTGCTCCATTTCTTGAGCTGCCTTCAAGTGCTTCAGCTCCTTCCTGGAGTGGGAATTGAGACGACGTGCATCCAATCGTGACAATGCCCACTATTTAGATGACTTCCTGTTTGTGGAGTGGGCGTGGTCATCTCAATGTGCCAGGCTTTTGGCCACTTTTATTGGGCTGGCAGAGGAGCTGGGAGTCCCATTGGTGCATGAGAAGATGGAGGGGCCTTCTCCGGTGCTTACTTTTCTGGGAATCGAGTTAGATACAGTCCAGCAATCCATGTGATTGCCTTCGGACAAGGTCAACGATCTCAGAGCTCGTTTATAGGAATTTAGGGCCAAGCGTAAGGTGGCCTTGGTGGAAGTACAACAGCTGGTGGGTCACCTCAATTTCGCTTGCAAGGCAGTAGTACCTGGGAGGGCTTTCTTGCATTGACTGTGTGACTCTATGGCTCCATTGCGTGCACCCCATCACTCGTTACGGGTGACAAGGGGCATGCGGGAGGATTTGGATGTCTGGGCCGAATTTATTAGTGATTTTAATGGGGTTACCTTTTGGCATGACGATTTGTTGCTTGAGGCTGAGCTGCAAGTCATGTCCGATGCTTTGGGGTCCACTGGTTTTGGAGTCTATTTCCAGAGGCACTGGTGTGCTGAGCAGTGGCCGCCTGAGTGGTTGGCCTCTGACTTAGTTAGGGATCTCACCTTTCTGGAGTTTTTCCCTATCTTGGTGGCAGTCCACTTGTGGGGTGAGGAGCTGTCCAACCACTCTGTCCACTTTTGGTGTGACAATCAGGCAGTGGTGCATGTGGTCAACTCCTTGACTTCCAGATCCCCTAGGGTTATGAGGCTGGTAAGGGCATTCACATTGCGGTGCCTCCGGTGGAATATATTGTTTGGGGCCAAACACGTTCCCGGGATTAACAATGGTGTGGTAGATGCTTTGTCTCACCAACCGATGGAGCATTTTTGACAGCTTGCACCGGAGGCCGATCTGCAACCAGCACAGATGCCTCCAGAGCTGTGGCGGCATGGGAGGCCGAAGCATGTCGGGCCATCCAGCTAGCCATAGCACCCAGTACTCGGAGAGCATATATGAGAGTGGTAGGCCAGTTGGCAGAGTTCAGGGGGGAAGCCGGTATTGGTGATATTTGGCCCATTCCTGTTGAGCATATTATTCAATTTTGCGTACAGCAGAACGACTGTGGGTTGGCTGTAAAGTCCATTAGAGGGCAACTTGCTGCCCTGTCCTTTGTTAGCAAGGCCCGGGGATTTCCTGAGGCCATGGGCGATTTCCGGGTGAGGAAGATGCTCGAGGGTTGGTCCAGGGAGAGTGTGGTTCGCACAGACCCTCGGGAACCCATCTCGCCTGCAGTGCTCAAAGGTTTGAGCGCTGTTTGGAAGGAGATCTGCACATCGGGATATGAAGCAAGGATTTTCACGTGGCTGCTTTGACTGCCTTTTTGGGAAATTTACGGGTTAGCGAGCTTGTTGTGGCATCAGGCAAGGATAATTCTAGTCGTGCCCTTACGGCAAGTGACCTGAAATTTGAAAGGGATGTGGTCTCTACTGTGATTCGTTGGTCTAAGACGGACCAGAGGCAGAGAGGGGTAAGCATTCAGTTGGGATCTTGTATCCCATTAGGGCCTTGAGGAGATACTGGCGACTGAGGGGAGCGGAGCAGGGCTGCCTTTTCTGGCACCAGAATGGTTCTTCTTTTACCCGCTACCAGTTTTGGGGAGTGACAAAAAGGGCTCTGTCCAAGATGGGTTTGAAGGGTGTGAGCTTTGGCACACATTCTTTTTGAATTGGGGCTGCATCTATGGCAGCCGCCATGGGGTATTCCGGTCAAGTTACTCAGAGGGTAGGCAGGTGGAGGTCTTCTGCCTACCACTCCTATGTGCATCCTTTGTCCCAGTTTTAAGTGTTACTAATTGGTGTTTTTTCTTAGGTCCTGTGTCGCGCGTGGGATGGCAGCGTATCCTGATCTGTGGGCACAGCTATGTCTTCTGGGCAGCCCATCAGGCCCAAAGGACGCCAGTTGGGTCTCCGCTTGGACTAAGTGGCCGGGCTACAGTAGAATGGCTGGGCCAGTGTGGCCTTCGGTGATCAGGCCTGTTGCCATTGTTGTTTGGTGTGGGGTGGGGCGCTCCACCCCATATCCTAGTGATTCATTTGGGCACAAATGATCTTGGGCTCATGCAGGGCAAGGCTTTGTCCTCCCAGGCACAGTCGGACCTGCGCCTCAACACAACTTGGTGGCCAGGGGTGCTGATTACGTGGTCAGCAATGATCCCTCGGCGGGTTTGGAGGGAGGCTGAGGATCGCCAGGCCATTTAGAGGGCCAGGATGAAGGCCAATAGGGCCATTCAAAAAGTATTGGGGGAGGGGTTGGGTGTCTATTTGCCTCACCCCAGGATCAGGGCCGAATTTCCCATCCTCTACAGAGGTGATGGGGTGCACCTGTCGGAAGCAGGCAACAAAATTTTTCTGGATGATTTGTGGCAAGGGCTTAGGTTGGCCTTAGGCCACCAGTGGGGCGCCAGGGCCTAAGCAGAGGCTTGGCCCGGGTGTTGGCTGGTTTGAGTTGGAGTAGGGTGCAGGCTGGTGAGCACCCTTGGTGCTTCCCTATTGATGGGAAGAGGGGCCTGCCTAAAGGGCTGGTACTGCTTTGATGGCTGCCAGATGCAGAGACAGGCTACCTTCAGGAACCCCCGCCTGCAAGTCCTTCCCTCACTGCTATACGGCTGAGGTGTTCAGGAGCTTAAAGGGGGGGGGTGACCAAATTGCCTGGCCGGCCGGGTCTGCCCCATCCATTGTATGGGTCCCACCCGGGGCTTCGGGGCTCACCCAGACAGGTCAAGGCAGTGGTCTATGGGGGACCCTGTGGCTTGACCTGTACCGCTTTAGGTTCTTGCCGCTGTTTGGCTTGTTGTAGTTGTATAAATTTAATAAAGTGGCCCTTAGATCTAGCTTGGTGTCTGTCTCTTCATTCCGACTGGGGTGGCAATACACAGTTTCTAATACAAACATAAAAAATATGCATTTAGTCTTGTTAATGTGCATATGTTGGGGATGGAATCTGACACTATAATCTCACTTTGCCTCATCCTGCGTGTTCACTGCTTTGTTCCAACCTAGCTTGCATGGTTTCTTATGTTGCTGCTGCTGCTGTTGTTGTTGTATATTGTTATGTATATACTGTTTGTACTGTTTTGATGCCAGCAAAAGTTTGGCAAATACTATTCTTTTGGATCATACTAAGTGTATCTATAAAATATCTTTCCTGATTAGTGATGAAATTCATCATTCATATCTAGATTTGGCCCAAATCATGCTTCCTAGCTACAAAATACATCTGCAAAAACAGGATAATGGGTTATCTTTATACAGCAATTTGGAAACTACTTACTTATGTAGGAACAGTCCCATTCCTCCTGGCTTGGCATTGGCCTTTTCCAGAGTACTTGGACTGGAGAAGATTGCCTGTTGGCTATCTAGAAGCTATTTGCCTTAATCATGGACATAGGGAATAACTGAAAGATTTGTTTGGGGGATATATAAGACAAAGCCTGGCTCATGCAGCTCACATTGCTTTTTAAATATTTGTGTAAAAGGTTTTTAGGGGTGTTTTGGGAGGTTGCTATATATCTTTTGAAGTTATTCATTTAGGAGAAGCTCTTTTCACATTCCAACCTGTTTTCAGAATGCAATCTATTTTGTTTCAGACATTGGAATCTTAGTCAGATTGGCCTTTACAAGGAATTAGTTTCCCTCCCTTTCTGTCCTTTATACTTCAATATATTACTGGATCACTGGAAACAGATACGTCCAATTCTCAAAGACCTGCCATAATTATAAGGTCAGTTAAAGTAAAATGAGCTTTGTACCAATGGGTGTATGAGACTCACAGCCAGATAGGAAAAAGCTCCAGATCAAGTAAGAGAAAAGTTGGCATTCTGATTTATTTCATATTTATTTTAAATTGTTTGGAATCCAGTGCACAATGATCAAATGTATGACCTTCACCACTTTTGTCTTCTAGGTTAATCTGGCATTTAAATTGTAACATATTGTTAGAGATGTCTTCAAGAATAAGTAAAAGATTGATTAGTAAATTAATAGCATTGCAAACTTAAAACAAGTATGATAAAAATATGTAAGCTAAAGCAGGGCATTACAAGTTTTTGTTGACTCTAGGAGCCTGCCCCAAAATTTAGAAGCCTGGCTCATTTTGCAGCCTTCATTATTTTGTATTTTAATAACCATATTTTCTCATTGTTTCTACCACAAAAACTCGATCCTAATTCAGTTGTTACCACTTTACATTTTCTTATAATTATATTAAAGCTATAACAAAAGTATAGAAAAAATATAAATAAATATAAGGGTAACCCTGACAGCTAACCTTTTACCACATCATCAACTACATTTATTATTTCATTTATATTCTGCCGTTCTCCGCAAAGAGACCTAAAACATCTTAAATCATTCCTTTCTGCTCCAAAAACCTTATGATGTAGATTACAATGAGAGCGATTGAATGGCCCAAGGACTCCAAGTAAGCTTCCATGGCAGAGTAGTGATTCAGATCTGGGTCTTCCAGATCCTAATAAGAAACTCTAACCACTATACCACACCAACTTCTTTGCGGTGGCTGCTGCTGAACAGTATCAAGTAGCTGGGACTGAGTGAGTCACAGCTGGCCTGCTGGAGTCTTGCACAAGGTGAGGAAAGTGGCACCTGATCCACCAGAACCCTGTGCAAGACAAGGGGGTTATGATGTGGTGCATGAAGGGACAGGAGGGAGGCAGTGCCTGAGCCCCATGCAAAGTGATGGGAGCGAGGTGGTACCTGAGCTCTGCATGAGGCAGAGCAAGGGAGGCAGCTCCCAGCCTGTGGGAGCCCCACTCAAGGTAGGGAGAGTCAAGAGATATCACCCACGTCCTATGGAACAAGAGACATGCAGGCAGCCTGCCCAAGCCTAACATGAGGTGGCACATTGTCAGCCCCTCCTGAGGTGAGGGAAATGCCAGGACTTTGGGGGATGGGCAGGGAAGGCAGATTGCCTTTCTGCTCTCCCTCCCTCCTTTTGGGGGGTAGGGCTGGGACAGGCTATGTGTGGGGCCATTTCCAGGGCTGTTTTTTACTCCCATAATGCCCCTGCCTCCTTCCTCAAAGTCCAAAACAGTTCTAGAAAAGGTCTGCCCCTGTCTTTTATTTCAAAAACCAAGACCTGAAGTCTGCCTATATAATGTGGTATACAGTGTGGCCATTGTAATTCATTTCTTCAAGCTAAAGGAGCTACTTCTACTATTTGGGTTGTTTTGTCCTCCCAATGTGTGTGTTTGGATTTTAATTTTTTCTGCAAACCTGGGGCATTATTCAAATTTGGAGAAAGGTTAGTCTTGCCTGTTCATAGCCACCTTGAGAAATAGAGATATTGATTATCTGAAAATGTAAATAGTGGCAAGTAGACGTGGGCATGGACTGGTTCGGTTTGCCATTTGGGTCGTCGGATGCATGTTTTTCACAGACACAACCATTTTGGGGCCAGTCTGTTGGTCTGTGAATCCAGACATTCTGGCACCGAGCAATTAGTTCCTTAGGCAACATAGTGGAGTTGCATGCAGACCTTCTGCTGCCATTGGAACACACCAGTCTTAGCCCTGAAAACCGTGATAGGCAGCTCTGGCTATCAACCAGAGAGCTCCCATTATTCTCTATGAGAGCAAGCAGTATATACAACACCCATCACTGAACCATGGTTTCACTTTCCAGCCATCAGTTACCGAGGGAGGAACTGCTTGTTGTGGGAGTTTTTTTGGATTGCATGAGAGGGAGGCTTGGGGCTTGTGCTGCAGCAAGGCTCTGGGAACAAGCTTATTGGGCTTCTTCGGTCGAGGGCTCACTTGTATAATTTTTAAAATTTCTACTCTTATTTGCTTGCAATGTTCCCTCTAAGTGGTGCTGTGTTTCGAGCCAGAAATCTACTTTGTGAGCAGCAACTTGCAAGTTTTGAGCATGCCTTTTCCAAAACCAGAATCCATTTGAATTAGATTGTCTGAGGCATTGGCACTGAGTGCCATCAATATGTTGATGACACCTTCTTATGCATGTGGTTCTTGAAAGCTTATGCCTCAATAAAGTTGGTTAGTCTTAAAGGTGCTACTGGACTTTTTACTATTTTGCAACTACAGACTAACACGGCTAACTCTTCTGGATATTAAAGAGTGCATCTGCAATATATGAAATTCACTGCCACATGATGTGGCAACAGTTAGAGGATATTAGGGAATTTAAACATTATTAGAGAACTGTGTGAGTAAAAGGTTTATTTACAGTAATTTTAGCATAAGAGTTAACTGGATACTCCATGTATAGGGGCAGTATACCACCTGAGCCCACACCAGGACAACCCAGGCTAGCCTGATCTTAAATCTTGCAAGTTAAGTAAGTGATCCCTCCATGGTTGTTTCGCAGAGGCAGGTAATGGCAAACCACCTCTGCACATCTCTTGCCTTAAAAACCTTGCAGGATTGCTGTTTATTTTATTTTGTTTGCACTATCTATAGTCAACCTTTCTCACTGAGACTCCAGGCACATTTCACAGTGTAAATCAATACAATTAACAGAATGGGGCATTCAATAAACAATACAATAGGGAATGGGTTGCAGAAATTTGAAAACAACTAGAAGTTGGATACAGAGCTAAGAGTGTTAAGAAACAAGAACCTAATTTCCTTAACATTTATACCAGAAGCAGACTTGATGGGGAGAATACAGCATGAGTCCAGCCCTCAAATCTCCAGGAAGGTCCCTACCTGGAGCTGGCAACCCTAGATGTGTGTGAAGCATGCGAGCCAGCAGAGGCCAGGGTGCACCATGTAGCTGACTGCTCACCCGCGTTTGGCTGCCTGCCTGCCGCCGCTGTCTCCTCCAGCTCCTGGTGCCAGGACAGAGAGGCTGCTTGGTGAGCAATGGGGCAAACTGTTGGGAGTTTGTCCACCAGTGGAGGGCGCCTGGGAAGCCTATTGATTGATGTTACACAAGAGAGGGCCTTTTCTGTGGCAGCCCCATGATTATGGAACTGCCTTCCCTAGAAATCCACTCTCTATCTTAGGTAGAAGCTGAGGACAAGTTTTTTAATAATTGTGTTCAATTACTTTTACTATTTATTGATAGTTTTATTTAGTGATTTTAATTTTGTTATGTATTTTTATGTCTTCTGTAAGCCGCCTTCAGTGCCCTAAGGTAGAAAGACGGTTAACAGACGTTTAAAATAAATAAAATAAATATGGTGGACAGTTTTATTCAGCTGTCCTTTGGAATACATTACACATATCCCTGTTGCGGTCAGATGGAAGCAATTGTTCCATCTGACCACATCAAATGGTTGGAGTGATTGAGTATAACATCATGCCTGAGAGGAAGCGTTTTTCGTGAAACGGGGATTGATAACACAGCTGGCATAGACCAGTAGGCTGCTTGGAAGGACAACTTGCAGGTTCCCTTCAATTTGGAGGATGGTCTACACTAACGTGAAAATAACAACTTATCTGCACCAGTTGGACTGATTACTATCAATCTGGTCTATCTTTGGCTATTATAGCCAACTTTGGTTATTGATATATGTATTGTATGGATGTATTATATTGGAATTGAAGGGTTCACTTTGCACTTTGCACCTTATACATTTGATATTACCATAAATAATTTGATATTAATTTGTCAGTTTGATTATATTGCCTTCCCTTTTTGGTTTGGTTGCGGTAGCTTGTCTAGTGGGTATAGGCGCCCTGGGTTCATTAGCTTCTAGGTAGTGGCTGAAAATCTCTCAAAATTTCAACCAAACTCCAGCTAACAGTGATCAGTTCCCTTGGAGAAAATGACTGCTTTGGAGGGTGGACTCAATAGCATTATAACCTGTTGAGGCCCCTCCCCAAACCCTATCCTCTCCAGGCTCCACTCACAAAATCTTCCGGAATTTCCCAACTGGCAACTTTATTTGTAGACTACCTTGGCTGGTCTTGCGACCGTAATAAATGATTGATTGATTTGTAGAGTATCATGTCCTCTAGAACTTTTACTTTAACTGCTAATTTTAGCAAATCTCCCTCCCCCCATTTTTAAGAGGAAGGATTTTGAGTGAATATCCTTCCTTGAAAAGTGGATATTATACATGCATGCACATCATTTTTGTGAAGCTTTAAAATACATAATAGAAATAATTTTCTTTCAGGGTAAAATGTGCTTACTAAACTGTATTCTTAGCATGAATAATATATTTACTTGTTTGTTTTCTTGACAATGGAATTAATGTTTTTTGCAAATAGCAGAGTATAATCCAGCATAGCCATTTTCTCCAGAGGAACTGATCTCTATAATCTGGAGATCTGCTGTAATTCCAGGAGATCTCCAGGCCCTACCTGGAGGTTGGCAACCTTATAATTACCAAATGTGCAAGCAAGTGCATCCAGAGACTCTTAGGAGAAAAAAAGTTTTTCTTTTAAAACCTCAACAGCTGTTAAAATGTATCAGATTCAAGTATTTCTGGATTGATATGCAGGTCACCCCCTGTGTATGAGATATTCTAGCCTATATCCTTCCACAAACATCTGTTGTCATAAAGCTCATTATTCAGAACTTGAAATGTCAGAAATAAATACTTTGAGCAAAAGCTTCATGTATATTGTTTTAAAATTTCAGTTATCATTGCTGAAGTAAATATGTCTTCCCAATTAAAACAGGCATGTGGTGAGTGTTAAATACAGTTAATGTTTATTATGACTGACTTTATTTTTCCAAGAAATATGATCAGGATACTGTCAAAAATTACTTCACCAAATACCAAAATGGCTCATAAAATGAAATGCTGCCATGAGCTCTGAGAAGAAAATCCCAGGCTTTCTGTTTAAAAAATTTAGATTATTTTATAAATATTTATTAAATATTTCTGTATGTATCTGGGGCTGTTGAGTGAAATGTTTAATGTGATTGAATAGTTTTTAATTAGGATATTGCCAGGTCAGGGTCGAAATTCATCAGGTTTCCCCCCTCTATTTTCATAATTTTTGTGACAGTTCTTTTCAGTGGGGAAGGGGGGGGTGGATGCTGTGGAGCAGTTGTTTTTAGCACCAAAGTAGCTCAGAACACGTCCTCCCTCTAATCTAAAAAACCCGACATTTTAAGCAAATTGAACAAAGCGGGGTGATTTTACAGACCCCCAAAGAAGGTCTCTCTCTACTCAGCTGCAATAACGTCTCTCTGATTTCTAAAATGTCTTTTAAGCAGCAGCCAGCCAGAGCAGAGCTTCAGCCAGCTGCTAACTGATAGGTAGCCAATGGAGTGATTGTAGGATGGATGTTCATGCTGCTGCTCGCTCCTGATAACAGTCGAGCTGCATTTTGCACTAATTAGAGTCTCATAGTTAACTGAGATGGGAGACCTACGTATAGTGCATTGCAATAGTCAAGCCTTGATGTTACCATAGCATGGATCCAGGTGGCCAGGTTGGCTGTGTCAAGATAAGAAGCCATCTTCCAGGCTACAGTGAGGTTGTAGAAAGCATTTTTTGCCACTGCCTTAACTTGTTTTTCTAGTAATAACACTGAATCCAGTATAACTCCTAGGCTCTTCACTGAGTCTGCAAGGGTCAGACGAACTCCATCGAAAGTGGGGAGTACAATATCCTTCAAGATCTCTGCCTTCCCAACAAGCATCACTTCAGTCTTGTCTGGGTTTAATTTCAATTTGTTGTTTTTCAAACATTTCATCACAGCTGTCAGGCAGCGATCTAAGATTTCTACTGCATTCTGTGGGGACCTGGATAGTGAGATATAGATTTGGATGCCATCTGCATATTGATGACATTCAACTCCATAGCTACGAATGAATTTTCCTAAAGGTTTTATGTAGAGGTTGAATAACATGGGAGATAAGATTGCACCTTGCAGAACCCTACAAGATTGTTCCCATTCTGGAGATAGCTGATCTCCGACAGCAACACTTTTGAGTCCATTCCATGAGAAATGATTTAAACCAGTCCAGGGTACATCCTTTGATGCCCACTTCTATTTCTAAATGCCTCAACAGGATGGCATGGTCTACTGTGTCAAACACTGCAGATAGATCCAGGAGAAGCAATAAGGAGGCATGGCATTTGTCTACATTCAGATGGAGATCATCCTCTAATGCTACTAGTGCTGTCTCTGTCCCATGCCCTGGTCTGAATCCTGACTGGAAAGGGCCCAGAGTGCTGGAGTTATACAAGAAGATCTGGAGTTGTTAGGCTACTGCTCTCTCATGGGAGTTTCCCATGCTGTGCAGCCTCGCCTCTGCATTCCTCTCCATGTGTGCACCATGACAGCAGAGATCTCCAGAGGGAGAGGTGACCGGTAGCAGCCAAAATACTCTGAGGATGAGAAGGCAGTTCTGTATGGCCTAGAGGTGGAGCACATCAGCATTGCCCTCACTACTGTCAGAGTGTCTCAGCCACCACTCACCACTGGACCTTCTGGCAAATGGTGGCAGAGTGGGTATATGCTCTGGCACGCTAACTGGATGGAGATGTGTGTATGTTAGTGCCCTCATGGCCAGGGGCACCCCTTTCAGCAGGCAGTGCAGGAGGGTTTGATCGGGGCTGAGGCAGTAATGTGCACAGTGATCCCAACTATTATGGTGGGTAGTCTGGGCATCGAGGTCCTTGCCGGTGAGTGTATGACCCGGGAGCTGAGATCCTGGCTGGCAGAAACTGGAGATGGGCCTCACCTCCCCTTGCTACCCACAAGCACTCTTACATGACTCATGAAGGAGAAATGCTCAGCAGGATGCCACTTTGGAGTAACCAGGTGACACTAGCAAGGAGTCCAGGGGGGATGGCTGTGGGCTGGGAACTGGCCAGCCAGCCCTGGTGCCAGAAGAGATTGGGCCAGTCATGAGGCTCTCATCTGTGCTGTGGGGCACACTGCCAGAAACCTTGTGCTTAGAGCCCCTCAGCCCAAGGAAGAGAGCCAACAGGAAATGGAGGTAGCCAAGATGGGGGATGAGCCCAGTACCCAGGAAGCAGACACAGAAGGAGATGGATGCGAGGAGACATGGGGGGGGCAGGATCTAGCCCAAGTCCAGGATAGCAAAACTGGGACCCAGCCACTTGACTTGAGCTCCTGATTTTGTCCCCCCAGGAGGCTGTACACTGACATTCACTGCTGGAGTGACAGTGTATCTCCATACCCTGTCTCCATTGAGACAAGCCATGGCAGCAGACAAAGCTGTCCTCCAGATGCTAGGCATCACTGGGTCTGCTGGAGCTGGTAGCTGCTGAGAATACAGTGCAATGGGCCAATTTGATGTCCCCTGAGAGGGGCAGAACAACACCCCCTTGGAAAGGGGAGGGGATGGGCAGGGGAGGGGATGGGTCCCTTGCCATGCTCAGCTCATCCCATCCACTTTATCTGCCATACGTGCAGTGATTGAAAGGAAATGGCTGTGTGCCAGGGCCATGAGTGCATAACTGGGCTGGCTGCATTTGTGGCAGGAGCTGCGGACAGCCTGGGGGATCTGCTGGCTGTCATATGCAAGAGTGAGGCATGCATAGAAGAGCTGCTTGGGCATCTGATGGCTCATGGCCTGCCTCCAGCCCCCCTTCCCATTGCCCTGCCTGTTGGGGTGGCCCAAGGCACACCACAATGTAGTCCCTGGTGATGTGGGTGGCCCACAGGGAGGCCCCTTGCTGTTTATCATGGTGCAGCCTTGGTGGGTGGGTGTCCCCTCCTTGTCCATCTGGGAGTTGATGCCCTCCAGCCACTCCTGCAGCATGCTCCAGGGGTGCCTCGACTGGATCCCTCACCCAAACTGGCATGTTCCCACTTGGCAGGGCAGTTGCCCTATGCCTCCCTCACAGCAGCCTGTGCCTTCCAGGGAGGGGACATGTGACCACTTCTTAAAGTAGTGTCAGGGTAAGGGGGCTTCCAGGTGAGTAGTATGTTGGCTACTAGCCTCACCCTAGTAGGTGGTCAACATACACCCTGCCTGCCACTTAGCTGAGCAATCCCCCCCCCCGAATGTTTGTGGGGCCCCTCTCAGGCCAATAAACACTGTAAGGGCACAGCAATCATGCTAACAGGGGTCTTCTTGCTACAAATGTCTGCGCTTTGTAGGGGAAGGGGCAACATTGACAGGCAATGCTGAGGGAGGTATCTGTGAGGTGGCAGAGTCTCAACATCCCACCTACCCCCAGTGGAGAATGAGGAGGCTCATCCCTCCAGCACCTGGGCTATCCCCTAAAGAGGGCTTCTCTCAAGCTGGATACCTCTGTACAGGTGCTGTAATCATGGGGGCTTGTGTTTCCCAGCTGCCTGCTCTCTGGAGTGGGGGAGGCATTGACAGGAGGTGCAGGTCATGGCTAGTGCATTGGCTGCACCTTTACACGCCACAAACAGGCCTGTCAAGAGGGGCAGCGTGGTGACTGGTGAATGCAGGTGGGGTTGTCAGGGAGATGGGTGTGTGTGCACTCCCTGCTGTGGTATCACCACACCTTGCCAGCATCAGCTGCTGGTGTAGCTCTCCCACGAAAGTCCTTAGGGAGAGGATGAGCAGCACCACAGATCTGTGGGCATACAGGCGCCGGCAGGGAGGCAAGCTTTAGAATTGTACTGCCCATCAATTTTGCACCTGCTAAGTTCTTAGTTCATTAGGAAGCCTTTTTATAGAATTTTATAGAATTTTTTTTCTTTAAATGTGTGAATTTAGCTTTATAAAATCATTTCCTTCTCATTATGGTTAATTAAAAATTGTTATCGTCTATGCCATGATGAAATTGTAGCAACTTTAGGGGGTCAAATATTGGTCAGTGTGCTGAAAATAGAAAAGGAATCCAAGAATGTTTAGAATAAAAGGCAGTGATCAGTGCTAAATCAAGAGATAATTCAAAAATAACTTTTAAAAAATACCAGCGGATATTTTAGCTGGATCTCTTGTAAGTAACAATTTTTCATTATTTTAATTGTCTGTATTTCTATTTGTATTTAATTTCAATATTGGTTTTTGGAATACTTTATAAAATATTAAAATCATAAATAAAAATATCCATAAAATATATTTTGCCTTTTTGTGTGGGTGGTATATAATCAGTTTGCTTGTCTTAATTATACTTGCACTTTTAATGAATTAAGTAACAAATCTTATAAAAGTTGCAAAAGAAACAAAGCAAGATCATATATATTTTAATATCAGGGGGAGATTGCAAAGGTGATGAGTTGCATTAAACTATTTTCAACTAGCATTTTAACAAAGGTTTAATAGAACTTCTACCATTTTAATTAGAGCTGTTTAAAGTGTCTTTCTGCATATTCAGCAATGAATATTGATCCTTATTGACCCAGTGTGATACAATACCCCAAATATGATGACATTTATGGTGGAAGTTAATTGCATTTTCAACATAATATAAAATATATTATTTACACAAAACTTTTTTGAAAACACAATAATTATCTAGTCAACACATGCTAAAAATGTCCAATTATTTCCCATGCCTGAATAAATGAATTTCTAGCAGTATTACGGATGTGTTACACTTGAAAACCTCTACTTTTCTGAAAATACTTTTTAGGGCATTTTCAATACTATCAACTTCTCACATGTCACATTTGAATATTTCACTTTTGATTTAATTTTAATAACAACAAAACTCATTTAGGAGCCTGTATTCTAATCTTTAAAAAAATATAACTCCTGAAAAGATTATATGTTCTATGTAATTTGTTCAGCTGGTAACATTCTTCTGAAAGTGTGTAATGGAAAATTACTCTTTTAAAAACATAGCCAAATTTTATGCAGTTGTATGTGCTTATGTTCTTGAGTAAGTATTAGGGGTACACCTTCAGAATGTAACTAATAAAACAGAGCAAAGAATGCCCTCTTCCTTGAGCTTGTAAGAATAGCTAAACTGAAAGAAAATTCCTCCATTTTTCTTATCTTAACCAAACAGGCCAGTTCTGGCCATTTTTCTGGCAATTATCACGAAGTCTTTGGATGGCCCTGCTTTCAGTTTCCCTTTTCCACACTATGTACTGTTCTGGATGACTATGATCAGGCCTGATTCAGATACAGGCATGCACTTAAGAAGCCCTAAACATCTAGTTGGCTTCCCTGTGTCTGATTATTTAACTACTGGTGAGAGGTACACCTCAAATGTTCTGGGTTTGTTATGAGCTATTGTACAGAAGTAAATACTTTTAAAAAATCTATGATTCCATTCTAAGCCTTTGTTAAACCATGATCATTTAGCATGCTTAATATTAGCTCAATTAAGAGAAAATCATATCAGCCGTTATAAATTCATAGCTCATTAAAGAAATTAATTGCATGAATCACAGGAAAGTATCTTACCCAAAAGATAAGCAGGTCACAAGCAAAAAGCCCCATCTAAGAAGAATAAGCTCTCAATCAATTCAAATTCTCATATTTAAAGGGTTTCAGAATTATCCCTTAACATCAAGTAACGGTCATACTTGATAAGGTCCCCCATTCTAGGCTAACTAATTATCTTATAACTTCAAATGTCATACAAGGTTGTCTATAATTGAAACATCTTCTTAAAGTATATGAAAATTGTTAGTTCATTCCTGCTACTTTTTGTTACCAAAGTCCATGTAAAATTAGTGATTAAAAGTTCATCACACATATGAAAATGTCTGTATCAAGCTTCAGTTTATTGGCCATCATCCACTCCATTACCATCTCCAAGCACCTATTTCCATATTTTACTCTGTATCTTTAAAAAATCATAGGTGGCAGCAGCAGTAGACAGGAGATGATGGTAGCAAGAAAGTCCAATCAAGACAAATGAGAAATAGTGTAATGATACAAATGAGAGCCTGTGTAGTGTAGTGGTTAGAGTATCAGACTAGGACTTTGTGAGACCCAGGTTCAAATCTTCAGTTTGCCATAGAAGCTCACCAGATGACATAGGACCAGTCATATATTCTCAGCCTAACCTACCTCCCAGGGTTGTTGTAATGATAAATGGAGGAAATGAAAATGTTGTAAGCTTCTTCGGATCCCTGTTAGGAAGAAATGTGGCATATATTTCCAAGTAGCAGCAACCTTTATTGGCATTACATCCATATTAATGACAGAAACACTCCACAGAATCACAGCTCGGTCTACAAATACATAGCTTGCCCATAGACGCAAGATACAAAAATGTAGCTGCAGTTTTGATCACCTTTTGGTTCTGAGTAGCTAACAGAAAAATAATTTTACATTCATCAGGTTTCCCGATTTGCTCTCTCAGCAAGGGCTCGATAAGCATGGGATCACAATAATAAGTATAGTACAGGAAAATACATTCCAGGGTTTCTATGTCCCACCAAATACAAGTGCATAACATATTAGCCTATGTGAAATCTTCTGTAACGAATAAGCTCTGCGATAATGTGGGGCCATTAAATAGGTAAGATATGCTGCCCTATACCGATGGAGTAAAAATCCCACACCCAGGGGTGAGCACCTGCCTTTTGCAAGACTCCTAAGATTCTGAATCTCAATGTCAAGGAGTCTTTGTCTAATTAGTGCATAAGCTGATTTTTCTGGGAGGGAAAACAAATCTTCGATATTAATCATTATTGAGTTAATTTTCTCTTCTTTGTAGTTTAGCCACATAGATGAGTGAGACTCCATCAGCATATGAAAGATTAGGCTATCTTCATTATTCTTAAAAACGTAGATATAACCAAAATTTGATAGTATTAATCCATGCTTTAGTCTCAAAGAGTCTTTGATTGGTTTCAAGGCACATGGCTGCATAAGACACACATGTGGCATATATATGAAGTAAGTAAATAAATCAACGCTTGAGTTGTGCTTAATGGTTGAGACTAGAGATGGGCACAAACCAGGAAAATGGCAGTTTGTGGCAGTTCGTGGTTCATGAAAAGCGACAAACCACGAACCATGAAGCACCATGAATTTTCCCACTTCGTGAACCAGTAGAAGGAAGGATCAGCTGAAAAAGCTTCTTTCAAACTCCTCCACTTAAAAAAAAGAGGGGTGTTTGAAAGCAGCAACATTTTTCTTGCTGTGCCGATACCCCCTCCCATCAGCTGAAAAAAGCTGCTTTCAAACGCCCACCATTTTTTTCAGCTGAGAGAAGGGACAGGCATTTGAAAGCAGCAACACTTTTCTTGCTGTGATATTGCCCCTTCCCATCAGCTGAAAAATGGTCGGTGTTTGAATACAACACTTTTCTAGCAAGAAAAGTGCTGCTTTGAGCTTCGGTAAACCTGAAGTGGGAAATCCAAGAGAGTGCACAGTTCTAGTGACAAACAAAAAACAAACCAAACAAACCCACCTAAAGTTTTTTAGAAAATGCTGTGGTTTGTCAGAGATGGGCTCTAATGAACCACTGGTTCACGAACCACGAACTGCCAGTTCACAAACCACAGACCAGCTTGGTTCGTGATGAACTTTGGTTAGTATTTTGGTTTGTGCCCATCTCTAGTTGAGACTCCTTCACCTATGTATAACAAAGGTGCTTATGTGTTTTAAGCAATTTTATGTATTTTAACATCATAGTTTATTTCATGTTTATGTTTTGCTTATGTCTTTTATTTAAGTTTTATTCACTTGATTGTGATGGCCTTTGGCCGCATGCAATAAATATTTGGGTATGAAAAGTAAATAAATAAATAAATAAAATAGACACATCTAAATTAATTTGGACACATCAACAGCTTTTCAAACAATTGGCCCTCTGCTCATGATCTGTGAGCATAGACTTACCATTTGTTTGCTTATGTTGGGCAAACTCCCAGAGATATGATCTGTTGCCTGTGCATTTTCTAACATTTATTAATGCAACATATGAATTGGTTTTACATTGTATCATCTTATAAATAGAGTCACAAGAAAAACATTTCTCTCAAGGCTCAAAACATTTAAGGAAAGAAGGAGACCAGTTCAAGTTAACTTTGCTTCTGTTTCATAAATGACACTGAATATTAAAGGCAGCAATTATTTGCAAAAGTTGTTTTACAGAGCTTTAAAACATTGCACAGAAGGAAGTATTGAGCTGCTATAATTTTTGTAATATTTTATAAATTACATTCCTGTCTTAGATAAAATACCACTTCTAATTTTTCATTTCATCTCTGTTGGAGATGTAGGAAAAATAGATAAACTACTCTTAATTAGATAACAACTTGCATATGGTCTTTGCTTGAGGATCATGGCCTTTGCTGTGAAATCCAGAAGGAAATTATTATTCTCCATAAGGCTGGGCAGTATATTTTGACTGTAGTTTAGCACACAGGCTCATTTAAACCTCATCAGTTTTAAAAAGAATTAAGAGTATATAACTGCATGCTGGTTAGATCACACTAAGATTTGGACCCCAACAGAATCGATATTCAGTATGTTCCTAGCATTTCCGTATGTCTGTGAACAGATGCATTTGTCCACCACCTTTCTGTACTGGAGTTACTTCAACAATTCAAGTAAACAGGGTATTATCTAAAAGCTCTACTACCATGAAAGGGAGGCTGATTGGGTTCACTGTGAACTACCACGACAAAGAATGTCCCCAAATTCTTATGCCCTTGGGAGTCCCAGAAAAAGCAACAGGAAGACTGACGCATGGATGCTGAAATCCTTCATCTACACATATCTTTGAGATCACCTCTGCCAGATCAGGCAGGGAAATTTTTAGGTACTGATGTGGATCCGTTTTGCCTTTTAGATCTAAAACCAGGTAAAAAACACACCCTCAAAATTATGAGACTACCTGACAGTTACCTAGTGAATGAGATGGAGTCTAGGGTAGATATGGGCACGAACAGGGGGAAAAAAGAACTGTGCAGTTCATGGTTCGTCGCATTTCACGAACCATGGACCATGAACTTTCACGAACCTTCCCCAGTTCGCAAACCGGTTTGTTTGGTTCATGAAAACGTCACATCCAGATCAGCAAATCATCATTTCCAGGCCAGCAGAAGGTCACTTCCAGGCAGGCAGAAGGCCAATTCCAGGTCAGCAGAAGGTCTGCAGGAAGTCCATCCCCTGTTGCCTAGGAAACTGATTGATCACCTCCAGGCTGTCTGTCTGCGGTGATGAACCAAAAAATGAACCAAACGGACCAGCCTAAAGTTTGTGGCAGTTTGTCAGAAATAGGCTCTGACGAACCGCTGGTTCACGAATCATGAATCACATTGGTTCATATTTTGGTTTGTGCCCATCTCTAGTCTAGGGGTGTGCATAATAGAAAAAAACAAGCCAAAGATAAACATAGAACTGGCTGGTTTGGCTCATTAAAGTAGCTTCTGGGATACTGAACCAAATCTGGGAAACTAAATTGTAACAAATCCCTCCCACCAAAAAGTGTGAGTGTTTCATTTCATTTTGTACCTTCCAGCAAATGGCAGGCATTGGGCTTGCCTCGTAGGGCAGCAGTTGTTTTCCTGAACAGCACCAATCAGATCCCAAGGGGAGAGAGATCTTACATTATTAATTAATGCTGTTGACAGGAAGGGGGAATGAGACCAATGAGTGTGAGTGCATCTCCCCAACCCGTATCCTATAGCTACCCAGGAAATACCATTCTCTTCATCCCTGACAATCTGATTCTTGCATGGGGAGACCTCTCCCCTTCTATCAGCTTTGGAAACATTTGTAAGGGTAGCTGAAGTCACCCTTACAAATGTTTCCAAAGCTGATAGAAGGGGAGAGGTTGCAATTCAAAAGATACTCCCTGGGAGTAAGCACTATTTTTTAAATCTATTTTTACAAAAAATTAAAGAAAGAAAAAAAATACAGAACTATGTGTTACAAGGGCTATTGGTACAAAAATTTTATACTATTTAAGATATATATTTTCTAATAAACAACACATACAAAATTCAAACCTATTTATTACCCTTATCTTATTTCTGCATACATTTCAATATTTCAGTACTGACTACAATACATTGTATTCTATTAATTACCTTACCTTGATCAAATTGAAAAAAACATATCATTATATATACTATATATATCTTTTCGTTATGTAACATGTCTATCCATCCTCCATCTCAAAATTTAAAGCTTAAAACAAACAACTTATCAGTGGCCTCTAATAATCAGAAATCATAATTATAATCAAAATTACAGAGCTAATTTATCTTATTCATTTAGTTCTTTCCAGTTTTTATCTATTATTAGCAAAAGAAATTTCCCATTTCTATTCTGTTTATATAACTCATCAATTTTGCCATTATTGCATATTCTGACACTTTATCTTTCCAGTTTTCTCTGGCTGGGCATTCTTCATCTTTCCATTTGCTTGCCATTACTACTCTAGCTGCCATCAGCAGATACCTAAGTAATTCATATAATGTTCTGTCAACATTATCTAGCATTATTCCCACAGCACGGTCTCAAGTTTCATAGCAAAATCAATTTTTAAAATCTTCAGGATCTAAGCATGTATATGTTTCCAATTTTTTGGGTTTTTTGCATCTCCACCACAAATGGAAAAAAGTGCCACCTACTTCCTTACACTTCTAGCACGTACCTATATACTTAATATCCACTTTTTTCCAATATTTTTGGGGGTGATATACCATTGATAAACATCTTATACCAATTTCCTCTCAATGTTTGATTTGCTGTAAATTTTATGCCCTTAGTCTATACACTTTCCCACTGCTGAAATGTTATTTGCAACCCCAGCCGGAAGGAAGAGACAGACACAGGTTTGGAATAAAGGGCCGTTTATTAAAATGACCATAAAGGTAATGCACGGCAAGAGCTAACTAAGTGGTACAGGTCAAGCCCTGGGGTCAGCACACTGACCACCGCCTTGCCTGTCTGGGCGAGCCCCAATGCCCCGGGTGTAGGCCATCTCAGGAATGGCTGCAACCCGGCCAGCTAGGCCATAGGATCCCCACTCAAGCACCTGTTGCGCCCCAGCCGCCCAAGCATGAGGTTAGGCCTTGTTCCCGGAGATCCACTCAGGCATCTGCCCTCCCTGACGGTAGCCGCCCAAGCATACCGCCCTAATGACAGACCCTGTTCCCCAACCTTGGGGAATGCCACAGGGGCTCACCAGCCCACACCCTATTCCCAAAATCTCCTGCCACCGCAAGGGTCAAGCCTCTGCTTAGACCCTCGTGCCCCACAGGTGGCCTAGAGCCACCCGAAGCCCTTGCCGTAGGTCATCTAGGAATATATCATTGCCCTCAGGTGACAGATGGACACCATCTCCTCTGTAGAGGTGGACAAATTCAGCCCTAATCTTGGGGTGTGGCAATAAATACCCAAGCCTTGCCCCAAAGACCTCTTAATGGCGTGGTTAGCCTTGCGTCGGGCCCTCTCTAATGCCCTGGTGTCAAAGGCCTCCTGCCATACCTGTCATTGTAGCATCTCTGACCATATGATAAGCACACCCGGCCATCGGCTGCTTATGTATTCAAGGTCCTAAGCTACCTGCATCGACAGGGCCTTGCCCTGTACCAGCCCAAGGTCATTACCACCCAGGTTAATGACCACTATGTATGGGGGAGGACCTTACCGTCCCCTAAACAGGAGAGGCAGCAGCCCGGGCCATCTGAGACCACGCCTGCCCTGCCAATCCACCATGGCCACAGCTCTCAGGCCCAACTGGGATCCAAACTGTGTTCTCTTGGCTTGATTGGCCGCCCAGAACACCATGCTGTGGCCACAAATCAGGATTCTGTTCCTCTCCTGGCCCGACATGGCACCTGAGGAAAGAACAAGGAGTTTGCCATTTAGCACTGATGTAGGGGCCGGACATAGGACTGAAACGCCCTTGACCGCCACCTACCCACTCTCTGAATCACCTGCTGAGGGTATCCCATAGCAGCTGCTGTGGAGGCCGCTCCAATCCGGAAGGAGTGGGTTCCAAATATGACCCCCGACAAGCCAATTTTCATAAGTGCCCTCTCTGTCACCGCCCAAAAATGATATTAGTCAGTGGGACCTGATCTTCGTGGCGGAATAACACCCCTTGGGCATCCCCATGAAGCGTGACATATTCCCTGAGGGCCTTAACAGGGCACAGCTCCTGCTCAGAGCAGGGGCCCAAAAGCAAGGCGGTCCCCTGCTGCCGCTGGTCTGTCTTGGACCTTCTAATCCCAATGGAGACTTTGTCCCCCACAAATTTAATGTCCTGGGCCTTCAAGGCCCGTCCAGACGCGTCTGTACGCGATGAGGCCACCAGCTCACTTACTTGGGGGGCCCCAAAAATGCCGTTAAGGCAGCAGCGTAAAAAAGCTTCCGTTCAAACACGGATGAGCAGACTTCCGCCCACGCGGTCACCAGCCCCCTCAGCACTGCTGGGGAGATGGGCTGCCTTGGGTCACTTGGCATTTTAATGCCCCCTAAAAAAGACTCCAAAGCCTGTAGACCAGGAGGCATCAGGGGTGACTTGAAGTTTGGCTTCTAGCAAAAGCTCCTCCCTCCAAAAAGTCACCCCATTAAAGGTGTCAAGGAATTCCTTCCCCACCAACAGGTCATCCCGCGTGCCCTTATTAATTCTTAAACGCTGATGGGGCAACCGTAAGGCCCTCATAGCATCGTACAGCCACCTGAGGAAAGCCCTCCCAGGCACAACTGCCTTACAGGCAAAGTTTAAATGGCCAACTAATTGCTGCAACTCAAGGAGAGATATCTTGGCTCCACTCAAGCAGCCCTACAATCGAGCCCAAGATCTACCACCATCTCTAAGGGCAATCTTAAGGTCTGTTGAACTGTGTCTAGTTCTATTCCCAAGAACGTTATGACAACAGATGGTGTCTTGGTTTTCTCATGAGTTAAAGGAACCCCCAGTTCCTCGGAAAACTCCATGAACCCTGCCAAAAGCCTGGCACACTGCCCCAAGCCAGCTGGCCCAGACATCATAAAGTCGTCTAAACAATGGATGAATAGTCAGCATCCCTGCGCCTTGGGGAGACCTGAAGAAACCGTTCAAGTACCCTCAGCTTTACTGGGCTGGGCCCCTTTTCCAGGCTCTTGTTGGCCACCACTGCCCCCAAAGCATTTCCCACCCTGTCTTCCTTTGGGGCAGGCAGATTATGGGTGGGTTCCCATGCATGCAGGGCAGTCATGCATATACCTGCCCACTTTCTTGTTGCAAAGCTCCTCGGACATGAAGTCCCAACAAAGCAGCCGTAATTAAACCTGCTGCCCTGCAGAAGTGCGGGAACCTGAACCCTGAGAGGGTAGAATAATCATATGATCATTCTCGCTCCTATTCCTGAGGTTGGACTTGGCAAGGGCCATGACCTGCACCCACAGCTGTATCAACCAAGCCATCCCCTCAAAGTCTGTGTACCCCCTGTATATAATATTCATGTATTGGAAAAGGGGGAGAGCCCTACCTGGCTGTGCCCTAGCCAATACCCCTGCATAAACCAGGAACCCAGACAACCACTGAGTCCAGTTCCTGTCAATCTGCCTGCAGCAGATCTTCTCCTTATCCCTATCGTACAGATCATCTACATCCTTCTTCTCCTGTTCCCTGAAGAGAAGGGTAAAGACATCCATGTACTAACCCTTTGTATATTCTCCCCCCCCCCCTTGCAGGCAATGCCATATCTCCCGGGGGAAGCGTCCTATAAGGAACCATGCCATATCCCTGGGGTCCATAAGGGGCCAGGCCCATCTGCTTGCCATCACCAAAAGGCCACCCAGTCACAGGCAGAGGGAAGGCCTATCCATCCCAAATGGTAGCACAGCCTGATACAGGCAGTACTTGCGCCTGCTGCAGGTGCAAGGAGCCACTGGCATAACTAGGCCAAATAGTTGGGCCTGCAGAAGGCCAACCAAGCATGGGATATATCTCCAAAACAAAAGATGCAGGAGCGCCGGTAGCAGCTACCTGTCCCAAAGAGCCCCAGAGCCAAGTGGCACTCCGCTTGGGCAAAGGATCCTTACCGTCAGGCATGGGTTGTTCCACTGCTATGGCAACTTGCCCACTGTCAGCTGACCATTCCTGGTCAATGTCAGCCACACTCTCAGTTAATGTTGGATGGTCCTGGCTGCTGCCTCCATCACCTGCCACCACTCCTGATACTCCATCCAGGGCAGAAAGACAAGAGGCAAAATCCTTATTAAAATCAGCCCTTGTAATTGTTTTAGCACCCTTGCATGGCTGAACAGGTGCAACAGCTGATGCTGTACCACTCCTAGCCCTCTCAAGAGCAACAATGCGCTCCATAAGTTCCTGCCTGCCTGGGCCATCATCCTCGTCTGAGGGAGACAGAGCCCGAGTAGGGTTCCGTGGCACTGGCCTTTTTACAGGCCACTGCCCCATTGATGGGCCACCCCCTTTTCTGGGCGGCATAAACATTCCCAAATGATGACACAGCAGCCGTTAATAATGTGTTGGACTGGCTCGCAGCTTTACCCCTTAACCAACTGTTGACGCTAGCCTTGACAGGTAGCACTAAGCCCCAGCAAAAGTAGCAATTGCCAGGAGCAGTACCAAGCTGCCACACAAGATGGTGCCGAGCACAGTCCTGAGCAAATCCGCCTGCCAACAAAATGGCTGTCAGGCAGAAACAGGCCACCAGTAATTCTCCACCACAAGATGGCGCCGAGCACAGCCCTGAGCAAATCTGACTGCTACCAGAATGGCTGTCAGGCAGAGACAGGCCACCAGGCCCTCTTTTATGGCCCACAAGAATATAGGCTTAGGTGCCGCTTTACCAGTAGGCCAAAGTGAAGAACACCAGCTCTGTTTTATAAGTTACTTTATTTTACTTCTTGCCGGGGGTGGGGGGGAGGCTAAATGGAAACAAACAGGCTTATGGCAGGAAGAGGGGTTTATGTGTAAGTGGGGGGGGAGAGGGCTCTCACTCTCACTCTCACTCTCTCCAAGACAACTATTAAGGGGAGCGACCACATCCAAGTTGGGCCAAAGTCCCTCTGATACAGCCTCGTTGCCCGCCACCCCAGTGCCCAACCAGCCTGCTCAATTAAACTGCTCAATTACTCTAGCCCCAAAAGGCCCTGAAGCCCTGGCCTGTATTGTACGCTGCAGCTGCAGGTGCCAGCCGCCTCCGACAGCCTCCAAGAGCTGACTGCTATCGCCGCTTTCCAACTGCTTCCACTGCTGCCATCAATGCTTGTTCAGCACACATTCCTCCCTTCAGCTTCACCACTCAAAGGAGGGCAGAGCAAAGAGCTCTTGTTTCATCGAGCGCATGAAGAGACTGCAGCTGGAGAGAGCGGAGCCGCCTGGATCAGGCTCTTGGCTCCGCCCCCCAGCTAAGCCCAGGATGCCTGGGAAGGGAGCCTGTCTCCTTTCCTCCAGGGCGGGGCCGCAAAGGACGGCTCCCAGCTTGAGCGGCATTCTGCCGTGCTGGGAGAGCCGCATTCTTCACCTAGATTTTGCATCCATTTCAGCATACATGTTTTAACTTGCTCTGTTTCTGTATCATATTGGAGTAAAAGTTTATAGATTTGGCCCAAGATATGATTCTTCCACTGAATAATTATCTTCTCAAAATCCCTCAATTGGCCTCTGTAATCATTAAGAGCCACCTGAATTTATGCTAGCCATTGTATTTTTTTACCTTCGTCACTGATTTCTTACCACAATTTTATCTTTCCTTGAGGATTTATCATATTTTGATAAATTATGAAGTCATTGGTTTTCCTCAGGTTCTTGTCACAGAAGGCATCAATTAGTGACATTATTGATGATGTTGGAGGACTTGTCCTCATTTTTACTGAGTCCCAAAGTAAGCACTATTGAATAACATGGGACTTACATCTGACTAGACCTGTTTAGGACTGCTTCCATAGTCTTTTAGGGCTCTCTCTTTTTCTGAGTCAAATACCAAACATCTACATACTCCCCCTTCTAAAAACAATCCTTTCTGCCCCCACAGCAAAAGGAAAACTTACAGAGAAAACAGAGGTCTGTTTGGGCATGGGAGGGACAGAATTCAGCCAATCATTTTACCTGCCTGCCTGCACTTAAGGGATGGAGAAGAATGGGGGCAAGAATGCCCCTTTTTGCAAAGGAATGCTAAGCATCAAAAGGAAAGATTTGGATTCACCCCTCATTGTGGAAACAAAACTACAAAGAACAAGGAAACATAGCAGCTACAAGCAAGCAGAATGCAAAGCTAATAAGTGATTGGCACTATGAAGTGGAGAATGCCCTCAAGTCATAGCTAATTTAAAGTGACCCCTGGCGGGGTTTCCATGGCAAGAGATTAACATGGGTGGTTTGCCATTGCCTGCCTCTGCAACCCTGGCCCTATAGAAAAAGAAAAAGTGAACATGAAGCAAGGTTGTTTTTAATGTTGTTGCACTGCACTGGTTCGAATACTCTCCTACTTGGGAACACTTCAATACCTCTGCTCCACCCTCCAACACTGCCTTCTATGGTCCATTGTTGTGTGTGTGTGTGTGTTATTGTGCTTGAGGAAAAACTCAGTGGATCAATGGTTTACACCATTGGGGAACTAATGGTTGATGCTGTTTTTGGTTAAACATGAAATCAGGTGCATCAGAGCCTCATTTCCTCACCCCACCCCTCTTGAAAAGAATGCCATGCATTTGAGAATGTGTGGCCAACATGTGCACAACTGATTAAAACTCATGAAAATGAACAAGCAAAATGGATCTGCTCTGTGCCACACTGGCTGACCTGGAACAAACTAGTAATGAAATAAAATTATTCCAGAACTCCCCAGAACCAAAACTGAAATGGAAAATTTCTTGGTGACCTAAGGAAGTCCCTATAGATCACAATGGCCATTTCCACATGCTGTTAAAGAGACAGGCCACTTACTGAATGCTGATGTCCCCCCCCCCCAATTCCAGACACCTCCAATTTCAAAGCGGAAGCAGGCAGTTTGGCTTCCATGTGTTCAGCGTCTTTTCTGAGAACAGGATTTCCCAGTCTTTCTTGTGCCTGCTAAAAGACGCTGAACACACGGAAGCCAAACTGCCTGCTTCCACTTTGAAATTGGAGGCATCTGGAATTTGTGTGTGTGTGGGGGGGGAACACCAGTGTTCAGTAAGTGGCCCGGAAATGGCCACTGACTCCCCCTCTTTGTGAGTTGAATTGGAGGTTACTGCTGGACTGAGAACCTCAGCTAGAGTAACTTCTCCAGCAGTATCCATCTATTGCCCCTGAGTGGACAAATCCTGGATCATTCTCAATTTACAATTCACTAACTTGGCATTAAACCACAATGGATAGCTAGCATGATACTCAGGTTAGATTTGGATGATTGTAAACAGCACAAAAATATTTCATCTGCCTAGTCCTGTTTGATGTTCTTCATTATGAGGGAAACTGTAAGTGATGGCTTCTCTGGTTTTTAACCCATGTCTGCTGATACAATTTTTAATTGATTTGTAATTTTTTACACAGAAAAAATACTGCAGAACAGGAGCTCAGAGGGACAGCCCTAGTTGAGTAGGCTTGCTGACTGGCCAACTCACCTGAGGAAGATGCAGGGAGAAGACTGCAACCCAGTTGCCCCTCTCCACACATCTCTGATCATAATGAGGATGCTTCCTGTTCGCCTCCCCTTGGCTAGCCGAGTGCTGAATCCATGTGCAGGGAGGGAAAGGCTTGGCTTCAGCTTCAGTTATGCTTCTTTGTGAAGGGGACAGGGACAGAGAAGGCAGACAGGCATGCTGGACTTCAGCAGTCAAGAAAATGGAGGTGTCTAGTCCCCCTCCCAATCCTTTCACTTTGGAAGGTCCCCTGATGCACTGTGGAACCACCCACATGAAAACAGATTCTGCCAGCTTACAGACCCTGAACATGGTCCTGTGGATGCTGACAGCAATGGATTCAGGGGACCTTCCAAACTGTTCTAGGTCTATATGCTGGGCAGAACCTTTGCATTCATTTGAGCACTTTTACAATGCACCCCACCCCTTCTAGGATAATTATATGCCCATGAATCACCCTGCACTATTCATGAGTAGACATAGGCACAAACCGCATTACCAATTTCAAAAACCCATGAAATTGGCAATCGCATGATCGCAACCCGGCATTTCGTGATTGTCCTTGGCCAACGAATCAGTGTTCGGAAGAAGGCTGGTTTGGTGCGTTTGGCCATGGTTCGGGAAGCCAGACAGTCAGGCGTCATCAATCAATTCCCCTGGCAATGGAGCTGGGGGAATGCCTGAACTCTGTCTGCGCTCCTTATGTCGCCCTGGAAACCTGAATGGAAGCCCAGCTTACCTTGATCGGCAGGTCTTCCTTCCAACCATGGAACTGCAAAGCGGTTACAAGACCCAGGGGAGGGAGGGGGAGGGGGTGTTCTGTAGCCACGAGTACTCCAATCTCATCCCTGCAAACCATGATAGGCAGCTCTGATGGCCACCCACAGACCTCCTGTGTTGTTCAATGGGACCTCAGCTTGTAAAAAACACTGTGCTCCCAGTTCTGGTTTCGCTTTCAGCGAGCAGTGGAGTGGGAGAGAGCTGTTGCTTGCTACTTGCTAGCCTTTGGGGAGAGAGACAGAGAGAGTTTAATTGAGCTTGGATTTTGGGGATAGGCATCTATCTCCTCTGGTTCCAGGGCTGCTGCCTGGCTCTGGGGCCAAGCTCAGTGGGCACCTCAGCTGAAGGCTCACACTGTATTATTAGTGCCTGATCGGGTCAGATCAGTGGGAGGAGTGGGCTAGGGCTCTACTCCCTCCCTCCCTCCCTCTGGTGCCAGGGCTGCTGCCAGGCCCAGGGGCCAAGCTTGGTGGGTACCTCGGCTGAGGGCTCACATTAGTGCCTGATCTGTTCAGGTCTGTGGGAGTGGTGGGCTAGGGCTCTAGTGCCAACCTCCCTCTGGTGCCAGGGCTGCTGCCAGGCCCTGGGGCCAAGCTCAGTGGGCACCTCAGCTGAGGCCTCACATTGATTATTATTAATCAGTGCCTGATCTGTTCAGGTCTGTGGGAGTGGTGGGCAAGGGCTCTAGTCCCTCCCTCCCTCCGGTGCCAGGGCTGCTGCCAGGCCCTGGGGCCAAGCTCGGTGGGCACCTCGGCTGAGGGCTCACAGTGTCATCTCCTTTCCTCTCCTCAATTGTTGTTTGCTGGCACTATGATGCTTCGGGTGGGTGACAAGAGTGGTCGTGGGGGGAAGTGCAGAGATTGTTCTGGTTGTAGCACAGGAAGCAGTGCTGTGCAGGGCTCTGGAGCAACAGAGATTCTCGCTCCCAAAAAATCACCTGTTGAGGCAGTAGAGGAGGCCGAAGAGCTCTTGCCAACAGTGGAAGAGGAACTCCTGAAAAATTTTGGGGAGGAGGAGGCTGAGGGATCCTTGGAGGAATGGTTGGGGTTCGAGAAAATATCCAGCCCATTCCCATCCCAAACTACCGGTGGTGCTGTCTCTGCCTGCAGTCCACCCATCACTCTGTCTTCCATTGCCAGCTCCGTGGCACATCCAGCAGTAACCCTTTGTCCTCCTTCCCCTGGAACTGTTAGTGGGCCACGGTTCAACCTCAATGTATGGAGGCACTTTCAGGCCCTTCCTACTGACCTCCACATGGTGTGGTGCTGTGTGTTTGATGGCCTGGTGCGCAGGAGCAATGACCCAAAGCACCTGTCATCGACGGCCCTGACTCGGCACCTGCAGAGGTACCACCCGAGCCAGTGGTCTCCATCCTCAGCCTGCAAAACATCCTTAGGGGGGAGACCGAGGGCCACCAGCTTGTATGATTCAGGATCGGTGGAAGAGTCTCCAGAATGCACCCCGAGCAAGAAGCCTTGCCAGGAGGGTGCTGCTGGTGGGAGCGGAAGGTTCAGGCAGGCTGCCCTGGAGGAAGTTGTTCCATCGGGGGTGGGGGGTGGTGCCGCTGAAAAGGTTGAGGTCAAGGGCTCAGGAGGTGAGCGTTTGTGTTGTGGTGCAGACGATTGCCCTGCAAAGCTTCCCCCTATCAGTTGTGGAGGGTGTGGTCTTCCAACTGCTGCTCCAGCACTTTGCTCCATGGTTCTCCATGCCATCACGGCACACCATTGGGCATAGAGTCATGCCTGCCCTCTATGAGTCAGTGCAAGATGTGGTGTGCAGAGAGATATCGGCCGCCAAAGGCAGAATGGTGCACTTCACGGACGACCTGTGGAGCAGCTGCCACCATGGGTACCTTGCCATCACTGCCCACTGGTGGCAACCAGAGGACCTCCGCCACCCCAGGCCAAGATCTGGCAGCCATAAAGAGGTGCCCAGCTTGACACCGGGCTACAGGGTGGTTCTTATTCAGGCCCAGGGGATGGATGAGGTCCGCACCGGGAAGAACATCGCCACCACCATCAAGGTGGCTCTGAGGGAGTGGACGTCCAAGGTGGAAGGGTTTGTCCGTGGCTTCATGGTGACGGACGTGGGAGCCAACATGTTGGCAGCCCTGAAAGAGGCATCCCTCCTGGGCCTGGTGTGCATGGTGCACAAGCTGCACCTCGTGATGTGGGACTTGCTCGGGATTGGGAGCAAGCCGAGGGACAGCTGGGACAAGGGAACCTTGCAGACACATGATCTGCTGGACAGCTGCCGTCGCATCGCTTCCCACTTCTTCCGCAGCATAAACTCTTCCCGCGAGCTGATCCAGAGGCAGGGGAAGGCAGGGGACCCTGAGCACCAACTCTTCCAGGACCTGCCCACCTACTGGAACTCCATCTACGACATGATATGTCATCTGGTGGAGCAGAGGTGTCCATTGCAGGACATCCTGTCCTCTTTGGATGTGCTGAGGAGGGGAGAGGAGTTGAGCCTCAGCTCCATGGACTGGAGAGTCCTTGCCCTGATGTCCCAGATCCTGAAAACTTTCAAGGATGCTGCTGAGCTCTAGTGCTCCTATGAGGCCAGCCTGGGTCAGGTCCTCCCTCTGATCCATGACCTCGACTGGTTTCAGGCCCAGGAGCTCCAGTGCGAGCAAGAGCTGCTCCCTAGGGTCCGGGATTTTGTCCGGAGGATCCAGGCCTGTGAACACTTATATCCTCTATGCCATGAGGCGCCGTACCAACTGGTCTCCCTCTGTGACCCCCGCATCAAGGGCAGCATCGCCATGCAGGCAGGTCAGATGCAGCACTGGAAAAAGGAGCTCTGCACAGCGGTGCTCCATTTCCAGAGACAGAAGGCAGGAGAGAAGGAACCAGGCAGGGGCGAGGGGCAGGCGGTGGAGAGGGGGGGAGGAGGTGGGAAGAGAGCCATGCCAGGGAAGAGCCAACCAAATGGCCCCATCCGATCTCTGGACCTCGTGGGTGGGCTGCGTTTTTGGCTGCTGCACGGTAGGCGTATCCCTCTCAGTGGAGGACTCAGTGGGGGCCATGGTGCACGAGTTCCTTGCTGAGCCCACTGAGCCCCCCCATGCCAACCCATTACAGTATTGGGCAAGCAAATCTGACCGATGGCCCAACCTCTCCATCATCACTACCAACATCCTGTCCTGCCCTCCCACCAGCGTGCAGAGAGAGCAGGTGTTCTCCCACCTGGGAAACCTCCTCTGTCCTCGCCATGCACGTCTGCACCCACCTGGTGGACATGTTGACATTCATAAAGGTCAACCTCAACCTACTGGGGCACCCGTCTGTGGACTTGGACCTACCCGGGCTCTGAGCCACCCTGGGGTTGTAGGCCCAGCTCCTCTACAGCAGGCTCAATCCTCCGTCAGTTCTTGGGGCTGCTTCCATGGCTGGTGACCCTTTGCCCTCCACTCCCAGACAAGTTCCCATTCCCTCTTCACACCTCTCCCTCTGGAGCTGCTCAGAAGCCTCCCAACCTCTCCTGTCTTTCCCATCCTGTCCTTTCTATGAAGGCAGGAAGGTGTGGGGCTGCCAGCTGATGCTGCTTTTGGCCATGAGGAACAGCTCTGCTGCTGTTACTAATGTTAGAGTGGCACTGCATGGTACCCCCCCCCTGTCCATGGCACCTGGTGTCCCCTCTGAGCAGGGGGGAATGGGTCCCTCCAACCCTTTCCGTGAGGGCAAGAAGGTAGGTGCTGTCTGCTGCTGCTGCTTTGGACCACGAGGGGCAGCTCAGATGCATTTGCTGAGCTGCCAGGCTTGAGCTGCATGGTGCACCCCTCTCCATGTGCACCTGCTGTCCTGTCTGTGCATGGGGGGAATGGGTCCCACGACCAGTCACGTGTCCTCTTCATGAAGGCAGGAAGGTGGTTCAGGTCTGCTGCTGCTGCTTTTGGGCATGAGGGGCAGCTCAGGAGCTGTTGCTGGTGTTAGTCTGGCACCGCACAACCCCCCTCCCTTTCCATGGACAGCTGTTGCCCTCTCTGAGCAGGGGGGAATGGGTCCCTCACCCTCACACCCTTTCCGTGAAGGCCGGAAGGTGGGTGCTGTCTGATGCTTTGGCTTTTGGCCATAAGGGACAGATCAACTGTGGTTGCACATAAAATTGCATGTCACGGTGGCCCCTGCCAACAGCAGCGGCTGTCCCCTTTGGGCAGGGGTGAATGGGTAATGCCACTATGCCCAGTCATGTCCTTTCTGCGAAGGCAGGAAGGTGTGGTGCTGCAAGCTGATGCTGCTTTCTGCCACGAGGAGCAGCTCTGCTGGTGTTAGTGTGGTACTGCACACATACCCCTTTCCATGGGCACCTACTGCCCCCTCTGAGCAGGGGGGAATGGGTCCCTCACCCTCACACCCTTTCCGTGAAGGCCGGAAGGTGGGTGCTGTCTGATGCTTTGGCTTTTGCCCATGAGAGACAGAGCAACTGCTGTTGTACATAAAATTGTACATCACGGTGGCCCCTGCCAACAGCAGCGGCTGTCCCCTCTGGGCAGGGGTGAATGAGTAATGCCATTACGACCAGTCACATCCTTTCCACAAAGGCAGGAAGGTGAATGATGCTGGTGACAGCCTCCACTGTGACACAGGAGGAGCGGACAAGCTTCTGCCACAGCAGTTTGCGCACTCCTGCAGGGTGGATGTTGGGTCCCTCCATCCCAGTCCTGCTGCGCAATGTGGCCAGGAAGCCTTGTGCTCGGCCCTCCTCTCCCACACAAGTACATGGTTCCTTTTCTCACGTCGCCCTCTCCGGAACACTCAGTCCCCTCCCAACAACCTCTCTGGTCCTGTCATATTCCATCCTTTCTGCAAAGGCAAGAAGGTGGGTGCTGTTGGCTACCACCACAGAGTTCCTCACTGGGATCCACAGAGGAGGCCTCACGGCTAATGGGATCTTCCGACTTCACAGACCCTCTTTTGACCTGTCCCTCTCTGGAGCACTCTGACCCCTCCAAACAACATCTCCTCTCCCTCCCATCCTTTCCGCTAAGGCAGGAAGGTGGGTGCTGTTGGTGGCCACCACAGAGTTCCTCAGTGGGAGCTTTGGAGGAGGCCTCATGGCTGTTAGTGGATCTTCCCACTTTCCCTCCAAATGGCATCTCCTGTCCTCCTGTCCTTTCCACCAAGGCAGGATGGTGGGTGCTGTTGGCTGCTGCCATACTGTTCCTCAGTGAGACCCTCAGATGAGGCCCTGCGATTGCTGGGGGATCTTGCCACTCCCCCTCCAAATGACATGCAAATGCTACAGATAGATTCAGAGTCAGACAGAACAAGATAGACAGATAGATAGAAAGAAACAAAATCATTAGAAAAAGATCGACACACAAGCATACATATAGATGAGGATAGAGAAAGGTTTGTAGGAAACGATATAGTTATAGAAAGAGAGAAAAATACAGCGAGAGGTAGAAAGAAATAGGAAAGGGCATACATAGAAAGATATAGATTCAGATAGATAGTGGTGGAAACACATAGAAAGAAACAGAGATAGAAAGAAAGTGACAAATATATAGTAAGAGAAAGATACAGAGAAACAGATAGAAAAGGGTACATACATATCGACTGTTCTAGATCTAGAAACAGAAGGTGAATACAACAAAGAGATATTGAATCGAACAGAACATGACACATCCATAGATAAAAGGATTGAAAATCAAAAACAGAGAAGGCGACAAACAATTGAGAATGTATAAGTATAATGAACATACACTAGAATGTGTGTACGTACATTAGAGAATGTATGTTTACAGTTAGAGAATGTTACATAGTTAGAGAATTGTATGTAGTAAACAATAGAGATAGAAAAAGAAAGAGAGGGGACATCACCCACCTTCTGGCCTGCACTGGGAATAAAGGCGCGCTCCTCTGAGGCCTGGTGGGCAGGCACATGGGGGGTGCCACAAGTGAGTGGCCATACCCACCACCCCCTAGAGGGGAGGCGGCCTGCCTTCGATTACACCCCTTGTCCACTGGGCCAACGTCAACTGGTGGCTCTGTATCGAGTGGGGGTTTCCTGGGGGCCTTGGATTGGAGAGGGTATATCTCCAAGATCCCTCTTGCAATCTTGACCAAACTTGGCTGCTGGCTGGAGGAGAGTCTGCTACACACTCCCTGTGAAAATGGGCTCTGTAAGTGCAAGAGGGGCTGTTCCGGCACCCATGAACCGTGAACCGTTTCGGCAACGGAAAATGTTCGTTGCAACTTCGGGATCATCATCGGCACCGAATCACAAACTGCTGATTCATTAATTTTTTTTGGTTTGTGCCCATGTCTATTCATGAGTAACACTTTGACCCTGCTTTTCAAAAGAAAGAAATATAAAGCAGCTCATAATACAAGATCTGTTCATTTTTGTACACAGTGAGGATTGCCAAGTGATACCTGCGGGCCCAGAGAACAGCCCAGCAGTCTCTTGCACATTGAATACAGCAGAGAAACAGCACCAGGGCTTGCTAGCCAGGCCACCATCTTCCTCCTGCGAAAGGAGGTGAGAGCAGGAGGAAAGCAAGCTTGCACAGTTAAAGCTGTCCTGCGGCATGCCTCTTCTGGAGAGGGGGCCTTGTTGCTCTGTTAAAAAACTAGAAATGGTGTCAGCAGACACAGGTTTAAAACCCAGGAAAGTAGTTTCCCTGTATGAGTATAGGCATCTTGACAAATAAGGAAAAATACATCAACAATCTCTTATCCTGAAGCATTACTGTAATATGCATGCATACAACCTCAAATCTCAAGGTTTTAAAAATAATCAACACTTGTCAATTCCAGTCTTAGATTTTTAAAAAATGTAACCAAGAAATCCCCTAAAAATCTGAACAAGTCTTGTGAAGGCAGAACATCAAAAATATGCTGGATCCACTCAAGTAAGGAGAGAAGGCCATTATACTTCCATTTCTTGACTGGGAGTTGTGAAATATGTAGATAAATCACCATGACTCAGAGCTATATAAAAATACTATAGGTCCAAAAGGTCAAGCCAAGAATATTAAAAGTAATTGAATACGTGGCACAAGAGGAATGAATCTGAGACACAGTCACTGCCACTAGTAAAATAACCCCATCCTTCTTTGCAAGAGTGGCAGGGGAAATTATTTCTGCTCATAAGAAAGCCTTTTTCACATGTGCATTTGGATTAAAATGTTTTGTGTTTTTTGACTGATCTGGAAAATGCATATTAAAGCTGAACTATTTTATTTAATCATAAAGAAAGCAATACAGTCTCTTCTCAACCTACCTAAAAAAAATCACCTGGAATTTTTGCATATAATGTCAAACTTGGATTAAAAGACCAATGGGGTGGGTATTTTGTTTAATTTCTGAATTGATTAAGATAACACACTTGCACTTTACCACAAAGCAATGGTTTGTTCATGTCATCAAGGCAATAAGAATAGAAGATGTGTCACAAGAGGAACATTTGTAAAGAGGACTGTCAAATCAGTTTTCAGAAGAATCAATGCATTACTATTAAAACTAGTGTATGGTTTGATTAATGGTTGTAGCAGGTGCAAAACAGTGAGAAAGGCTGGTTTTAGGAAGACTTGATATCAATTAATGCATTTATTACATAAGTAGCAAATGTCCATTCTGATGTTCCTACCTTATTTTGATGTGTGTAAGCATTTGTTTGGAATAGTCCCCCAACAAGTAGATCACCAAGTTACCACACTAGAAAGACTCTTCAGAACTAACATTGTCTCTGATTCCAGTAACATTGCAGGTCTATTTCACTGGGTTTTTTTACTACCTTTTATCCTAGTGCAGGTACACCTGCAGGCCCCTTGGTATGCCTGTGCAGGGATAAAAAGTGAGTCGTTGCCAATACAGCTCAGCTTTTTAATAGTAGTATTTTATAACTGGGTATAACTTTTTTCCAAACGTGAACAGCAGTATGCAACAAAAGTCTTGCACATTTATAAAAGTTTTGACATAGATAGCTCAAAATACTTTGCTAAAACTTACTGTCGTTTCTTTATGCTGAGAAAGACTGTCTACAGTTCCTTCCTGGCCACTATTTTTTGTCTGTTTGCCATTTAAAGCTGGCCTTGGGTAAGCCACTCCTCTCAGCCTCAGCTCCCTACCTGTATTGTGGAGATAATAATACTAACTTGTTCACTGCTCTGGGTAAGGTACTAATCTGTCTAGAAGAGCAGTGTATAAGTGCAGTTGTTGTTATTATTATCATTATTGTTATTAACATTAAACCATTTTAAAAAACTAAATTAGTAGACATCATTATGGTCTGTGACAATATTATCCACAAGTTAATTGCTCTTTGACCGAGAATATCTTCTTTTGTCTATCCTGAATACATAGCCAATACTAACAAAGATGTTCTATTTACTTATAACATATATGTGCTTTTATAAAAACCATTATGTTATGAAATAGAATTTTTATTAATTTGTAAAGAATTGCATATCTTGAGAATAAAATAACACAGCCAGTCATCTTTAGAGACTTCTCAATAGCTTTTTGGTGCTTACAACTTGCTTTATACCTCCTGAGAAGGTTAAAAGTTTAAACTTAAACATTTTATGCACTCCAAATTGCCGTAACAACTGCACAGCTGGGTTAAATTACAGTCACATTAATTGATTTGTAATGATAGTAACACAAAATACACCATTAGTCTATTTAACTTCTTTGGTATAGAAATTAAGGAGAAAATCTGGTTTTATTTCGCCTTTAGAAGGAACAATTTACCATCTCTAGATGGGCACATAAGTAGTTTAATGCTTTTTCTAAAGTTCTTTAGTGTCTTCAGTAAAAATAAAAGTATGGCTAAAAACCTTTCATACTGTATCGTTTCTCTGGGAAGTTAATAAAAATAAACCAGCCTAAAGTTTGTATGTATTTTTGTGTACAAATGATCTGCCTTTGTTGAAAAACATTAGGTCTGAAAAGAAAATGACAAAAAAATTCAATAAAAATATTTTGTCAGAGAACCTGAAGAAAATACAGCTGAAGTATTTTGGCCTCTAATCTTTGCCAGTATAAAAGTGCACTTCAGTTGCTTTAACACAAAATTCTTGGAGGTTTTACTTAACACTGAAAAATGACTTCTGAATGTTAATAAAAGTAATATCTGCACTCTAGCAGGAGGGTATATTTTTACATCCTAGAGAGTTTAATGGTATTTCCAAGGAGATTTTTTATAAAGAGAGATAAAATGTAGATGCAGAGATGGGAAATGAATGTTTCCTTCTTTCCACTATGAAAGTCTACATTCAGGACACTGAAATCTAAGGACATAATTTGCCTGCCCAAAAAAATAAGATTTGCTAAACCCCATATCCTGGTGTTTGTAATTAACATTTCTAATGTATCACCATCAAAAATACTGCTGTCAAGGTGCCAAATGAATCTATGCCACAGTAACATCAATTCTAGACCACTATAATGCACTTTACATTGGTCTCCCCTAAAAATCAACTTGGAAGCTTGAGTTGGTGCAGAATACTGCAGATCATCTATTTTTGAGTGGCATCCTAAGGGCACTTACCTGGGAGTAAGTACTGTTGAATCAACCTGAGTAGGTTTCTGAGTAGAATTGCTTATGATTGCTCTCACTGGGAGCTAGACAGAGCATGCATATTGCTCCTGTTCTGCAGTCACTCCATTGGTTGTGCATCCGGTATCGGTTTCAATTTAAGGTTTTTGCTATCACATACAAAAAGCCCTTTATGGACTTGGTTCCTCATATCTGCACCTCTCTCTCTAAGTACTGCTATGAAAGTTTTGCTTCTGAGCAAATCAATAACTGTCCATACACGTGCATTCTTCATTCTAATCCCCACTTTATGGAATGCCCTGCCTGATGAGGTCAAGAAGGGTCCCATTTTCCTGGCTTTCTGCAAACTACGCAAAATTGAATTATTCAGTTGCTCTAAATAGGGATCCTGCTATATAAAATATGCATTGTCTAACACATCATGTTAATACTTTGTTTCAGCTCAGTTTCAGATTTTTGGGTGGTTCTAGATTTCAACAATCGAAATCCTGTTGCATTGTTTATTATTGATTGTATTGAATTATTTTGTGTAATTATTCTTGAATTCCAGCAAGAAAAGTGCACTATAAATAACATAAATAAATACAAAAATAAAGGTTCATATATCATCAAAGACTTCAGTTTTGAGGTCCACTCTAGAATACAGATTATAAACACAAGAAGTCTGCTGGGCAATTGTCCATCTAGTACATCACCCTGTTTCCCACAGCAGCTACATGCAGGGCTATAGAACCTCTACCTGTTGTCAACCTCCTCCCAAGTAACTGGTATTAAAAGGTAACGGAAAAGGACTTCCAAGGATTCTTAGGAACTCCCCCTCCACAAACTCTAAGTCCCCCCCCCCGCTCTTTGCCACTTCCACCTCCTGCTGGTCATCAGCTTTGCCATCACAATCTTAAAAGCTATCTCACTACAGTGCTTTCTTTTTTAAAAAATAAAAAAAAGTAAGAAGGTTTTTGTTTTTTGCAAACTTGGGAATTCCTTTGGGATGGCAGAAATAATTTCATGGATTTGCCTTTTATTTATTTATTTATTTATAGTTCACTTTTCTCACTGAGACTCAAGGCGGATTCACAGTGTGAATCAATATGACTAATGGCCAGGACATTCAATAAAGAATACAATTAGGCTATGGATTGCAGAAATTGAAAAAATAAACGTAATTCCAAATATGGAGATAAACCACTGCTGAAACAAAGCATAAATTATTTGACATTACATATTAAACAATGTGGAAACTACCCAGTAGGAGCATATATACATCAACAGACAATGCCTAGTAGTATACTCTGTGTCCCTGTCCCTTTACCAAAAAATATCTCTTAGCCATTTCTTACAGTGCAGCCCTATTATCTGAGTAAACAAGCATTCCTAAATACATCAGTTTTGCAAAGTTTGTGGAAAGCCAAGAGGGTGGAAGCTTTCCTGACCCCTTTATGCAGGCCATTCCACAAGGTGGGAGTCATCACAAAGAACATGTAAACGGCCAACAACCGATGTAGCCCAATTCCAGGGTGTCTCTGTAGAAGGCCCTGTTCAGACGAGTGAAGGTGCCATAGTGGGAGAGCGGCAGTCCTACAAATTTGAAGGGTGAAGTCCATGGAGGGCTTTGTTAGCCAAAATCTTGAACTGAGCCTGGTAACTGATGGGTAGCTCCTGATAATAATTGCGCAGCAGCATGGACGAACCTTTCATTAGTGATACTGTCACTGAAAATGGAGGTTTCATTTAGCCATCATGGTTGATAGGTCCATCAGTGATTGTCTTCTATACATTTGGCTAATCCCTTTTAAAAGCAACAGTATCTATAGTAAAGAAAAAATAGTGAAGCCATCACTGCATCATATGACAGTGAGCTCCACAAATTAATTACACATTGTATGCTAATTATATGTTGATTCTACTTCAGCCACTGGTTGCTTCATACTGAGTATTTGAAAAGGCATGCAACCCATCTGTTCACTTCCCAGACTTCGAGCATATTTTTATAAACTTCTATTCATATTTTTTTCTAAACTGAAAAAATCATACTCATTAACTTTTTTTTATAGAGAAGATACACTTGAAAATTTGGGTTGCCCTTTTCTGCACTTTTCCAATTTTATAATATCATTTTTAGATGGGCAACAGTGTTCCAAATGTGGTTACAAGATCATTATGATACCGACCGTTACATTATCAACCCCTTTCCTCATAATCTGCCATACACCAAATTGATGTTTTCATTCATGCTTTCAAAATGACACAAAAATTACATTTCTAGATTTTCTGATTGCAAAATTCTGAATAAGTTCATCATATATATGTTTTGTACTTGGAATTATGCTTGTCTTCAAATTTCTGCAATCCATAGCCTATTCTATTGTTTATTGGATGTCCTGTTCATTGTGTATGTGTGATTGAAATCTAGGTCTGCAAAATTTTTCATATTATACCTGTAAAAAACAATATCAAAATGAGATGCATAAAGCAGCAAGAACAATTATGTATTCATAGAAATAATACAAAGTGGTCACACAGTTGTGGAATCTGGATATAAACTCACAGACATACACTTAACAGTAGTCACTGGATAGGAGAAGAAAAGAATATATATTCTTGTATTCTTTCTGTAGTAAAAGAAAAAATGACACAGGATTATACTGTTACGATGATGTCTGACAGTACTGAAGCAGCAGAAGAACTTTCTAGTTGTCATTTGTGCTTGCAGGCCAGCGCTGAGGGAGAACGAAAGCTGGAGGGGTTAAGGTGACAAAAACACACCAGACAACAGTGATGGAGTTGAATTAGGACACAACATTATTGATTTACAGCTCTGTGATTGGAGCTCTGATTTACAGCTCACAGAGCATTGGTGCTGCATATGGCACAAATCTGAGCATCAGCTGACCAACCTGCCAGCTGATGACCCCCATGCCCCCTCAGACCCCAGATGAGTGGGGGAACCATGGGATGACAGCTAATTTATTTTATTTATTTTATCATATTTATATTCCGCCCTCCCTGCAAGCAGGCTCAGGGCAGATAACAGCATTAAAAACATTTAAAACATTTCATTAAACATTATCACAATGGGATACCACGTGGGTGGACACTGCTGTGTGGATCCAATGCCACCTGGGAATGAGGTGGACCTGACAGCCCCTGATCTAGGCATGAACCTGCCATGCTTCACTCCTCAGACCCCTTAAGGGGATCCCCATAATAGGGAGACTGAACCTGTGGGCCCAGTTTCTCCCAAACGGATCGGTTCTCATGCCCAAACCACCACAAGAGCCACAAAACAACTGCCAAATGCTCCTAGATCTGCAACCAACACTACATCTGGATGCCTGCAACCAGATGTCCAGTCCACCACTGCACAGGCACACTCCAACTATTCTGAAAGGGATGTCCAGGTGAGAGATCTTCAAACTTTTCCCAAGATCCTACAGATTGTGCCATTGTCTTGCACCGCCTCTGCCTTGCCATGGTGAAGAATTGACCACCCTGGGAGTCCTCTGGCAGCAACCTGCTGCTGGACCAGGTGAAGTCATTGGCACCAACCGGGCTAGGCTGTGGATCCCCCCAGCCAAAGACAGTTAGTGGAGAAAAGACTGGCACAAAATGCTAGGCCACATAGTGGGACTTCCCCTTATCAATCTTGAAAGATGCTGTCAGGCTAACCACCGAGATCCGTGGACTATTTGGCATAATCCTGGAGCATTCCTCAGGGTCAAGCCCCCATGAAGCTGATGGCCATGAGTTGCAATGAATCCACTGTGCTGTGGCATAGCGTCCACCTCAGTGACCACTGCTGCACCCCTTAACCCATAACAAAGTTTGCAGATCTGTAGCAACTAGAAAGACAATGTCAGCGGTGGAGCCCAAGCTCCCAATGCATGTACCCTGGAGCCCACCCAACACTGCTGGTGTGTGTGTGAAAAGCCACCCCCACTCCTGTAAAGTGAGCTGGATTGATCATAAAGAACATGTGGTTAGGGTGGATCCCCTAAGGGTAGTCCAATCTAAATCCCTAGTGACCCTAGCTCTATGCCCAGAGGATGGTGAAAAACCTCCAGGACCCATGGGCCAATCGAGCCTGGAGGAAAATTCCTTCCTGACCCCAAATTGGTTATTGGCATTACCCTGGGAAGGTGAGAAGGGGCCATGTGACCCAGGCCCAACAAGCCCCACTCGCTGAACTGCTGGCAGGGGTCTGCAGCGGCTCGCTGAACCTGTACAGGAACAAACCAGACAAGGGAGCAAGAGGGGAGGGTACAAGAAATTAGAGTGGCTGGAGAAGAGGGGGCACGCAGTCAACTATGGGCAATTGCAGACTCGAGCCTGACTGGACTGTCCGTGGCTGGCCTTATAACCCCCAGGCTCTGGAGCCCTGAATTACCTCCTCTTGGCCCCTGGGGCCATGGCCGGGGCAGAACCCACTGGTCCTACCCAAGGGGGAAGCAGTACCAGGTTATCCTACTTTGTGTTGGGAGCAAAGCCCCATTCCTCCCCAGTGAGACCAGAACATACCTTGATGTGGCCAGGGTAGGCTGATGGAATAGCAAGCCATAGATGTGACCATGTATAACACAATCAACTGCATTGTGGGGATGATAATAGCTGACTTAGTCCACTGCCCCGTGTGGTGCCAGTTTGTTCAGTAGGGTAGCATATAAGCACATTTTTGTTGACATTATCATTAATAACCCTATGAGGTAGGTTAGGCTGAGCAAGAGTGAGTGACCTAGGTTCACCTGGCGAGCTTCCATGGCAGAGTAGGGATTTGACCCAGGCTCTCAAAATAGCTCTTAAGGTAGAAATGCTTCTCATAAGACCTTTCAAAATTCTTTGACAGTGGTAGTTTACTTGGTTTCAGAATACAGTGGGAGTAATGAATCCTAAATTCATAGGGTCCAGTTTGGTTTGGAGGCTGGGTGGCCAGATGGTGGCAACAACTTTGTTCAATAATGGATGGCTTAACACCTGGAAGTGTCTCTGCTATATTTCTGTACAGGATTTCTACTGGTTATTATCATGGCACCTCCATATATATGCCCAACTGCACGTGTAAAATGTCTTTCAGATGGATCATCCCACCCACATTGTGTGGTTCGCCTTGAGTCTCAGTGAGAAAGGCAGACTATGACTAACATAAATAAATAGTTTCCTTTTCTTCCCGCACAACTCCTGGGGGCAGATCCAGAGGGGGGGCTGAGATGAGCAGCCCACCTAAGGCTCCTTCCTGAGGTCACAGCAGTCATGGGAGTTGAACTAGCAGCATACCCCCTTAACCACATGCCACAGCAGCTCTCCTGTTGTGCAGCTAAAATGGAGGAGAGGAGAATGATGTGTCATTAAATCCCCCGCTGGGGAGAAGGTGGGGTATAAATGAAGTAAATTGAATTATATTTAATTTTAATTTTTTTAAATAAAATGTATTCCACATACAATATAACAGATACAAGAATAAGCACATACAATAAAATTTAAAAATTTCTTAAATAACATCATAAAAACCAAACATTCCCCTTATATTATCAAAAATCATTTCCAGCTTGAAGGTGTAACATTGATCATTTAAATAGTGTACCTCAAGTGCCCATGTATCGTCATACCCTTGAGGAAAGAAATGTACTTTAGTCTCGAAAAAAGCATTATCTGTAATTCTACTCATGACATAGTTGTGCCAAAGTTTCTCATGCCACAATGAAATGGAGGGGAGGTAGGTGATTTCCATCTAGCAGCTATTCATTTAATTGAATAAAATTTAGAACTCCACAATCCAGTAAATTCAGTGTGCCACCACTGAGATGTTCCCCCTGAAATGCAAACTTACAACCTGGCAACATGGGAAGACCCAAAATTAGTCTTCTGACCCTTTTACCAAAAACCTATTAAGATACGAAGGCAACCAAATCAATGCCAAGGCCGGTATACATTTTCTTCTCTCTTTGTTTGTTACTTTGGTATATTTTTAAAAAATCCTTATCCCCTGCAGGCTCCCTCCAACCACTTTCCCACCAGCAGGCTAAAGATACAGGGTCCCTGTTCTGTGGTTGGGGCAGACTGGATTAAGAGCCTGGTGATGACCTCACTCTTACCTCTAGGGTCCCATGCTGGTCCAAGGCACTTGACCCATTCACTCTCCTTCGATGCAAGCTCAGACTGAGCAGCGAAGTCAGGAAGCTGAAGCTGCTGCCATATGCCTGTGCAGCCCAGCCTGGCCTCCGTCTCCACTCCTCATTCCGAGCTCTGCTCAATCAAGGCACCTGGCCTGTATCCACCACACCCATGGCCATGGCCCTCATGCCACCACAGCCATCTTGCATGGCCTAGTAGTTACTGCTACCAGTACCCTCTGGTGTGGCCTTGTAGTTAATGCTGGTGCATCCCTCTTGCACGGCCTTGCAGTTACTGTCATCCCAAGCCACCCACGCCACCATGTCCCTCTCATGTGGCCTTACTGCTGCGGCAGTGGCCCACGTGCATGGTCCTACTCTTGTTGCTGCTGCTGCTGCTGCCGCCGCCGCCACCACCACGTACTTCTTACCAATGCAGCCCCCTGGAGCAACCCTCTCGCTGCCCCGTCTTTCTCACCTGGGTGCCAGCAGCTGCACAACGCACTCATCTTGCAGTTTGGCTCCTGCATGTCAGGCTTCAATGCTGGCCATGAGCCAAGTGCTGGGGGCAGGGGCCAGTCTCTGCCATGAGGTCTGGCTGCGGGCCTGGGAGGAAACTATGCCTCCCAGGTCAATACCCCCTTCCCTGCCCCTCTGCGCCCAGGTGAGCCCACACTATGGTGGCTGCTATGCGTCCCCAGATCACCCTCCCATATAGTCCACAACTGAGTCCCTCCAGGTGAGTCTGGGGGCCTGTGTTTCTGGTTGATATTAAGATAACAATGTCACATCAAGGAGAAAAGTGAGAGAAAGCAGAAATGAAATTTAACATATCTCAGTGAGATTTAATGCATAGCTGCACCTTTAGTACACTTTTTCAGAACAAAGTTTCACAATCTAACTTCCTAGTAAATGTGCTTTGGTTTTCAACCTGAACTTTAGTACAGTTTTAATCAGTTTATAGTGCCACCTTAAGACGACTTACATCCTTATAAGCCCCTTGACTTCAATGGTGTTATAAGGGTATTACTCTGTTTAGGATTGATGGGCTATTTTATCTCTAAAACAGAGAGCAGTTAACAGTTATTTTCAAATCAACTCTTTGAGTTAGTCAATATTATTCCCATTAACATACAGAACAGTAATAAAATGATGCTCAAGGTTATCAATGAATAGTAGCCAAAAAGCAGGGGCAAATTGTTGCAGAAGCCATTGAGAGGGCGGGTCTTCAGAGGGCTTTGGCTGAGAACCTGAGGCTCTGGGGTACAGAATAGGTGTCTGCAGTACACCAGTGCACTAAAAATGGTATTATTTGGATTTTGGTATCTGGAATACCATATATATTCAGTATTCCCATATCTGGGTCCAAAAATATCAGTTATAGTACTTGGATTTGGGTTTTATTCAGAATCCATTATATATTCAGCTCCATTATTCCCTATGGTGAAATCTTTTTTGGGGGGTGGGGCTGGAGGGGGTATTTTCCAAACAAACTACACCAAAGCTACAGGGACCGTAATCCTGCTTGTCCACTAAATACCTCCAAGTTATAAGCTAATTGGACCAAAGGGTTCAGTTCTACAGGCCCTTGAACAAGATGGCCCCAGGCACTCTTCATTGTTTTCTATGGGAGAAAATCCAAGGTTTTCTCCAGGACACAGGAAGCCTTAGCCATCCAAACACTCAACAGCAACCATTCACCAAAAGACTCTGAATGCAAACAGAACCAACAAAGCCCAACAGAACCAATGTCAAACCAGAGAATCCAGGCATCCCAGCATCAAACCAGAGACTCACAACTGAATCAAAATGAAGCAAGGGACACGGTTACATGCCCAACAGAACCAGTGTTACTAACAGATCCAGACAGAACCAAGGGCTAATGCAAGCCAAACAGAACCAACATCAAACCAGAGAATCCCAAGCAGGCAAGTCAATAGCACCAAAGCAGCCAGCCAGACCTGACAATGACATATGCAAAGCAAGCAACACACACACCTGGGAAGCCCACAAAGGATGGAAAACAATCTACTTCAAAATTTTCCCATATATATCTGGATTATTTGGAAATGTAAATAGTTTATCTGAACATTTTTGGAAGCAACTTCTAGGCATTTTCTGAATGGGAAGTTTGAGTCTACAACACATTGTGCCTATGCCAAAGAAGTTATTAAATAACTAATCATTATAAGCTCACTTTTAATCATGCTTTCAAGATCCATATATTAAAGATCCATAAATATATAATAATATTCATCTACCTTAGTTCTACCTTCTTACCTTTATACGTTAATCAATCCTACTTAACTCCAGCAACATCTCCTTTTCAATCATTATTAAAGAATCCAGTACAGCTTGTTTACCATAATATTTTGTACATCTGGAAGAATAATAACTTCTTTGTTATTTTATATCTGCATCCTTAGTAAACAGACAAGCTTTACAAAACACCTACTGCTCTGAATTGCAAGTACTTGCTTGTAACACTGAGATGCAGGTGCAGTGATGCTGGTGAACAACCCAGCCTCCTAATTATCAACATTAAATGGAATTAGGTCTTGCCATCTAAAATGAGTCTGAGCAGCAGACATAATGATGAAAGCTGATACTTATTAAGGTATGAAAATGATGTGAAGGTATGAAACAAGCATTTCATGGCCAAGTGCTGTGATTAACTTTGTCAGCAAAACTACAAAAAGCAGTTAGATTTGTACCTGAAATGTGTTTTGTAGCTTACAGAACTGTCTTGATTGTTTATGTTTTCATTAAAAAATTGCCCTTGAATTAAACAGAAACAAATTAAGTAGAATTTTTAAAAATATATTTGAAGGATCATATGTAGACCTAGGTATGCACATTCTTGCAGGAGTCAGTATACTGTTGTAGATGCAGAGGAGTTAGCCGTGTTAGTCTGTGGTAGCAAAATCAAAAAGAGTCCAGTAGCACCTTTAAGACTAACCAATTTTATTGTAGCATAAGCTTTCGAGAATCAAGTTCTCTTCGTCAGATGCCTGATACAGAGACTGTATCGTCTGTATCATGCATCTGACGAAGAGAACTTTATTCTCGAAAGCTTATGCTACAATAAAATTGGATAGTATACTGTTGTGTGTCCCCTGTCATGGCTGGGGACCATTTTACGTTTTTTCCATACTGCTATTCACCTAAATTTCAAATCTGTAGAAAATTAATAAAATAAAATTAAGAATCATTAATAAAATTAATAAAAAAATAGCCTGTATGTACAATTGATTCATTGGTTCATCAGTTGTGGATGGACATCTTCTTCAAGCAATAATTAGAAATATGCCATTGTCTCATTTGAGTATTGTGCTTGTGGACAGCACAATTTGTATATCATCTCCATGGCTAATTGTCGAACAGTTGCTGGCATTCTATCTATACTTAAAATTCTGTCCTCCAGATAGGTTCAACATCTTTAATGAGAGACTAGCATTCTAGAGATAGAATTTTGAAATCAAGAAGGCTTAAAATATTAATTCTGGTTTCTTTATACATGCCTCTTTACCCCAGTATGTTAGCATTGTTACTAGGGATGCAAAAGAAATTCTCAGGTTTATTGTCTCGAGTAGCACAGTGTTTTAAATAGTATCTATTTACTGGAGTACAGAAGTAGTGCAATCAGACTTCTGTGGTTCCTTGTTTAAATTTGAGTATATCAAATTGCATCATATTTCTATTATAATTATATTTGAGTTTTCTACAATCTTCTCTTTTATTATTTGGTTGTTGTGTTTGTTCTGTGTACCACACTATTTTTTATTTCTTTCCTCTATCATTTGGGATGCCATTATGATCCCCTACAGATGATTTCCTCCAGGGTCTCATGCCAGGTGCTCCACTGAGATCTGTAATAGTGTGGCTGACAAATTCTGATTGTGAGCCACTGCACTGAGACCCCTGTATCCCTGGAGTGTAGCCAGTAAAAAGAAGGATGGCACCCTGCTTTTCTTTGCCAACCCAGGGTTGATGCAACCAGTGAGGAGAAGAATGGACACAGTGGCATCTGACTTATCTATGGCAGCTCAGACATGACAGGAGGAGCATGGCAGCTGCCAGCTTTGCCCTGCCTGGAAGCACCTAGCTTTCCCAGTGTTGGTCTAGACCCAGTGTAGCTAGTGAGGAGGAGTACGGCAGTACCTCCTTATCTGCAGCTGGCTCTTTGGCCTTCTATCAATTAGGTGAGCTGGGAAGAGAGGAGGGGAGGGGCCCTTTTGCTGAGTAAAGAAAACACAGCACTCCCAGCTGGCGACAACAGCTGCTTCAGCTGGAGGCCATGATTTGCCACCTCGGAGGAGGAGAAGGAGGTAGCAGCGCTTTCCCAGTCAGCTGAGAACACTGATGGGGTGGATCCAGAGGCTTGTAAGGCCACTGCATCTCAGACATGCCTCATGCTTGGACCACCCATTCCACCCTGTGTCAGTGCAGGTTTAGCCAGTTGCTGTTTAGGAATTTCTTCTCCATTTCCCACAATTGGCAAAAGGGTTGGGAGTATTTCACCTACATTGCACTGTCTGTATGGGGGGGTGTAATTTGTTGGAAGAGGAGGATTCAGTGCTATCCCTTTCCTCAGGTTTTAGAGGGGGACAAACCAACAAGTTAGATAGATAGAGAGGTCAGGGCACTCTGTATGCTGTTCTGACTGTTCTTTGATATGTAGATTGCTATTCTCAGGATTTCCTCCTCCTGACTTCCTCCCTCTCACCTCTTCTCTTCCTGGCATTGTTCCAGGCAACACCTCTCTCCTTCTCCTCCCTCCATCTTGGCAGCATGATTGTAGGACTTGTCCTAGCATCCATATCCACCATTAGACTAGATAGGTAGTTAGGATCTGTCTCTCCTCCTTTCCTATCAGAGTATGGAGTTCCTACAATAAAGAACTCTTATTTCTTTTCTAAATATAAAGCAAGTGTATGATTTATTTTTCTCTTCTGCACACACACCAGCCAGCAGAACAAGCTCACAACCACCTATAACCATGCTTCCTATGCCAAATGATAGACTCTGCTAACAACCCAAACATAGAATCCTTTAGTTAGGTTTCTGGGGCCTACATAATGATTTATTTATCAAATTGGCTTAAGGTGGGTCTGTTAGGTCTTTCCTCTGGCAGATTAGAAGTTGGGGGAAATGAGTGGGCCAGTGAGCCACCTTGGTGGGGAATTGGGGTCTGTCAGGAGTGGCTGGCTGCTTTACAATCCAGCTGTGAGGCTAGACCTCCTGGTGGGGAACCCCTGGACATGTCACTCCTCCCCCAGCTTCACAGCTGGGTGGTGGACCTTTAAGGGGGGGGCACTTTGCCTGGCCAGGACCAGGTCCCAGCGGTGAGTATGGATGGCTTGCACCCGGGGTAGTGGGGCATGCCCAAATAGGTCAGGGTGGAGGTCCAGCAGTGACCCCAGGGCCTGACCTGTACCACTAGTTAGGCCCTTGTCGGGTTGACAGTTATGTTATTGTAATTTAATAAAGTGGACCTTTTGTTCCCAACTCTTGTGTCTGCCTCTTCATTCTAACTGGGGAGGGGAGCGCAATGGCTAATTCTTTTTAAGAAGAAAGAAGAAGAAGAGTGTTTTACTCAGTTTGCAGTAATATCCACAGGCACTTAAAGAAAGGAAAGAAATGCTATTTTAAGTACAATTGATTTACAAAGGAAAGGCTAAAAGTCCTTCTTTTAGACTGCCATTGTTTATCAAACCATGTAGCGTAATGCCATTCACAACTCTAGCAGAAAAGGGTTTTTTTAAAAAAAATTCACATACAGCAATTAATTTTAATCAGTTCAAAATAAAACATAACACTAAATAGACAAATTTTCTAAAGTCAGGTTTTTGGAACAAAAACAAAAAGCTAGGCCCCTTGCAATGCAATCTTAAGGGGGGGGCACACTGGGAGCCAAATAGGAGTTACACTGGCATATGCTGGACTTATCCCAGTATAACTCCCCTACACTGGTGCAGCAGCCCGGCACTGCTCCACCTGGGTCCTTCACTGATGCCTGCTATGGTGGCTGGGGGTGGGCATAACTGGGGAGTAAGTCCCTGAGCCAGCAGGCCAGGGGTGTGGGCTAGGGGGAAGGAAACAACTTAGTTGGCTACCTAAGCTGTTTCAGGCATGTGAAAGCTGCCAGCAATGGTGGAAATTTATGCCATGAAAGATGATGACCACCCCTGTACCCCACCAAACCAGCCTGGAGGAGCATAGGATGCCTATTACCACAGGGACTAATCCACTTGTGCCCTCATGGTGGTTGAGTTCCCTTCCCCACTCCCAAGCAGCTCCCCAGACACTCTACATAACCTCTGGCTGAGGCGCCCACAATGCTAGTTAAGTGAGGAGCTGGCTGAAGGCTCTGCTCCAGAGGACCCCTACCATGGGGACTTAGAGCACAAGATGGGAGAGTGTGCTCACAGTGGTGGGGCAAGAGTGTGCAGGGGGAACTTTGCAAATAACAGGGTGCACCTCACTCATATGTGGGAGGAGAGCCACCCAGGTTGCTTTTCAGGTTACCCATCTCTTGAGTCCCATGGGAGCTGTCACTGTACACTACCCCCATCCCATCCAGCCCCACTTCAAATGGCATGGAGACAAATGGAGTGGGATGCGGGGTCTTGCTCATCAGTCCCCCTTAGCACCACTGGGGTCAGAGGTGCCAGGCAGATGGCTGTGGCAGCCTCCAGGGGAAGGGATGATCTGCAGGAAGGGGGATAGAACAATCTCCGCCCAGCACACACAGGCCTGCAGGGGGAGCTACCTGCCCCAGAAGGTTCTTCCCCTCACCAATGAAAGTAGGCAGGTGGCTGCCCATCATTTCCCCATTCTGAATGGGTCCATTAACACAGGAAGTACTGAAGAAAAGAAACTGGTGAACTTAGGCACCCCCCCCCCCTGAATCAGTGCTTCCATGTGGAATATCACCCTGATATTCCATGTGGAATATCAGGGAGCAGACCACTATCCCTTACACTCATATTTGCATGGTCAGGTGGGGGAAACCGGCTCTGTCCAGTAGGCCATGTGATGCCAGCATGGGAGGGTGTTGTGAGGTTAAAGGCACTGTGGCTGGGGTAGGGTCCCTCTGTGGCAAGGGTCCAGCTACCTGGACTGAGTAGGGCAGCTGGGCACCCCTAGCAGAGCTGAGGGGACCGCAGGTCCATGACCTGCTCGATTGGTGATGGGGCTTCCCCTGCAGCACTGGGGCTTCCCTTGGATGGCTTCCCCGCAGCTGGATGCCCCAACCAAGGTGCCACATCTGTAGGGGCATGTGGTTCCTAGCTGCCTGCTCATTGGTGGGGGAGGGGAATGGAAGTGTCGATGGGCAGCAGGGATCACAGCCCATGCATTGGCTACACCTTTGCTTGCCACTCATGTACCTGTCATGGGGGCGACGCACCCATTGGGGGATCCTGACAAGGTTGCCAGGGGAATGGTGGCACAGGCACTCTCAGCAACAGCCTTGCTGCACCTTGCCGGGCTTGGTCACTGGCATAAATCTCCTGTGAAAGTCCTTAGGGAGCAGATGAGCGGTTCCACAGGTATGTGGGTGTGTGGGCACTGCCAGCAAGGCAAACCTCAGAACTGCACTGTTGAAAATTAAAGAAGGTCAGAAGAACCACAAATGTATTGGTCCACAAATCTGTGGGTATAACTGCTTTTTTTCACATTTACTTTTCTTAGTTTCATTATTAAAGAAAATGGAAGATCCTGAGGTTACATCCTCTTTTACTTAGCAAGCTTTCAATGGGAGATGGTTGTTGGGGGTTTTCCGGGCTGTATTGCCGTGGTCTTGGCATTGTAGTTCCTGACGTTTCGCCAGCAGCTGTGGCTGGCATCTTCAGAGGTGTAGCACCAAAAGACAGAGATCTCTCAGTGTCACAGTGTGGAAAAGATGTAGGTCATTTGTATCTACTCAGGAGGGGTGGGGTTGAGCTGAGTCATTCTGTAAGAGTTTCCCAGGGTGTGGAATGCTAATGGCGGGAGGCTTCACTGAATCCTGAGGAGGTTCTTTTGCATATGGATTGGTGCTTGATGTGCTAATCTTCTCTGCAGGGCTATTGTCGGGTGTGGAGTGTTTTGTTGGCCTGGTGTTTTTCAGAACTGGAGCCCATGCTCTGTTCATTCTTAAGGTTTCTTCTTTCCTGTTGAAGTTTTGCTTATGCTTGTGAATTTCAATGGCTTCCCTGTGCAGTCTGACAAAGTAGTTGGAAGTGTTGTCCAGTATTTTGGTGTCCTGGAATAAGATACTGTGCCCTGTTTGAGTTAGGCTATGTTCAGCCACTGCTGATTTTTCAGGCTGTCCAAGTCTGCAGTGTCTTTCATGTTCTTTTATTCTTGTCTGGATGCTACGCTTTGTGGTCCCGATGTAAACTTGTCCACAGCTGCAGGGTATACGGTATACTCCTGCAGAGGTGAGGGGGTCTCTGCTGTCTTTTGCTGATCGTAGCATCTGTTGTATTTTTCGGGTGGGTCTGAATACTGCTTGAAGGTTATGCTTTTCCATAAGCTTTCCCATCTGATCAGTAATTCCTTTGATATATGGCAAAAACACTTTTCCTGTAGGTGACTGTTTTTCCTTGGTTGTTTGATTCATCCTGGGTTTGATTGCTCTTCGGATTTCATTTCTGGAGTAGCCATTTGCCTGAAGTGCGTGGTTTAGATGATTAATTTCCTCATTGAGAAAGCGCGGCTCACATATCCGTCTTGCACGATCCACTAATGTTTTCATTATGCCTCTTTTCTGTCGGGGGTGATGATTGGAGTTTTTGTGTAAGTAACGATCAGTGTGAGTTGGTTTCCTGTAGACCTTGTGACCTAACTGAAAGTTTGCTTTGCGGATGACCAAGGTATCCAGGAATGAGAGTTTTCCCTCACTTTCTTTCTCCATTGTGAATTGTATGTTCAGGTGGATGTTGTTGAGATGATTCAAAAACTCCCTCAATTCTTCCTCCCCATGGCTCCAAATGATGAATGTATCATCCACAAACCGGAACCATACACTGGGTTTGTGGGGTGCTGATTCTAGAGCTGTTTTTTCAAAATGTTCCATGTAGAAGTTTGCTATAACTGGGCTGAGTGGGCTCCCCATGGCCACCCCATCCATCTGTTCATAGAATTCGTTGTCCCATTGGAAGTAACTGGTTGTCAGACAATGATGGAATAAGGCTGTTACATCCTCTGGGAAAATCTGATTAATCAGTGCAATAGTGTCTTTTACTGGAACCTTGGTAAACAGGGATACAACATCAAAACTGACAAGTATGTCTTGTGGATTGAGTTTCAGAGAACTGATTTTGTTGATGAAATCTGCTGAATCTTTGATGTAAGACGAGGTTTTCCCGATGTGGTCCTGCAGGAGATCTGCCAGATGTCTAGCTAATTCATATGTCGGTGAACCAATGGCACTCACAATGGGTCGGAGTGGGACTGAATCTTTATGTATTTTGGGGAGTCCATATAGTCTAGGTGGCTGTGCTTCAGTCTTGCATAGTTTTCTGTGCGTGTCGGGATGTAGTGAGGAATTCTTGATCAGCGCATTTGTTAGCCTGGTGATTTTGCAGGTGGGATCTCGTTTTAGTTTTTTGTAGGTGGAGGGGTCCAGGAGTTCCTTAATCTTCTTTTTGTATTCCTCCGTTTTCATGATCACTGTAGCATTGCCTTTATCAGCTGGTAGAATGATGATGTCTGGATCTGCATTGAGGGTCTTGATGGCATTTCTCTCCTTGCGTGTTAAATTGCTGGTGGGAATCCATATGCACCAATCCATATGCAAAAGAACCTCCTCAGGATTCAGTGAAGCCTCCCGCCATTAGCATTCCACACCCTGGGAAACTCTTACAGAATGACTCAGCTCAACCCCACCCCTCCTGAGTAGATACAAATGACCTACATCTTTTCCACACTGTGACACTGAGAGATCTCTGTCTTTTGGTGCTACACCTCTGAAGATGCCAGCCACAGCTGCTGGCGAAACGTCAGGAACTACAATGCCAAGACCACGGCAATACAGCCTGGAAAACCCCCAACAACCATCGTTCTCCGGCCGTGAAAGCCTTCGACAATACATCTTTCAATGGGAGGATACCACTTCAGTGCTATGGCCCCGAATAGCTGCACTACATTATATATATTAAGTTAAAAGACTGCAGGCAAAAACAAAACAAAACAAAAACCACTAACAGAGGAGCAATTGTGGCATTGGTAACATTTTAGCAGTAGCATGCTAATACAATTGGAAAGTAAAAATGTTGCTCTTCTACTGTTACAAAGTGTCTTATACTTTAAGATGATTATCTGTGCTTCTTCTGATTTTTATTTTGCATGAGGGCTGAATCTTCAGTCTCAGAACACAAGTTAAACCAGACAGAAATTAATGACAGTGTCACAAGACTGGAAAACAATGCTGGCTGTGGCCAAATAAGCAAGCAGGATGAAGTGATGATATCTGTCAGGGATAATTTACTAGAATGAAACAGTTTGAGGTTTGGGGTAATAGAATATATTTCTGCTACGAGCATCCATGCTAAATTTTTGATGTCTTGGGAACAGTTTCTGTCTTTTCACCTTCTTTCTTCCTGTCCACAACTATATAAATATAACATGATACTCGTAGTTTCCTGGGTGTTGACATTTTGGTGATACATGCTACAAAGAAGCTGTTGCATGCATGGAAAGTACTACATTTAGCATTCTGCATAGGGATAAACATATCTGAAAATGTAGAGATCCAGAATAATCATTTGACCTAAAGCACAGTCTGCACTGACTGATATAACCATAAGCATTTCCTCTGTGGCAGCACATGGTTTGCTAAGGAGAAATTTTGTTAATCTCATAATGGTAGAAAATCAAATTTGTAGATTTTGTCATTCAGCTTTAATCTTCTTTCATTTCATATAGCCTCTGTTTAAACTTATCCCAAGTGATTTTCTCAGATGAATGATGGAATCAGTAACAATTAGTAGAGCAGACCAATGGTTTTCATTAGAAGAAGACAAGTTGAGGTTTTATAGGCATTATATATAGCACTAAAGTTACTGTTTCATACTCCCTCAGGACCCTATAGCACCCTGTAGCTCTTTCTATCCAGGGAGCAGACTTAGAAAAGTCCCACAACACACATGTTTGGATTGTTATAAAGCATACTTTTTGAAGAAAAAATAGTACCTACAGATCTCAGGAGTAGAGATGTAGCTAAAGGATCCACTAAGGGAACTAAGACAACAGAAGAACAAATTGGCCTGGTATGAGATCTTAAGTTTTTTTTGGTGTGGGGGGAGTGTCAGAAAAATTATTAAACATAATAGAGAGGGCTAGGTGATATGAAAGGAAGACAATTCAAAGCAAAAATGTATACTGGGTTGAAGGAGACTAGGGGCAATACTTAGTAGGATTTGATGCCAAACCACAAAGACCTTGTATGAAGAAAGTATGACACTTTTAAAAAATGTTTAAGCCTAATATAAGTACATGAGAAAATCCTTGCTGGATCAGCCTAATAATTCATCTAGTCTACCATCCTGTTTCCACAGGGGGCAACCAGGTGCCCTATGAAGGCCTAGAAGCAGGTATAGTAGCCATAGCTTCATCTCGATGACCCTTGCAACTGGCATTTAGAGATGCTTTGGCTCTAAAAAACAGGCATTGCACTTACCTGTAACTGCTGTTCACGGAGTTCTTCATGCAGGCACTCATTAGGACTATGAGCAGAACCACAAGTGACAAAAGGCACAGATTGGACACTTGTCAGCTTCCCTCAAGTTTTGATGGGAAATGTAGGCATCCTGGTCTCGCAGCTTCGCTCTCTGACTGCTGTCCAATGGACTTTTCAACTGTCACTTCTCCAACATTCCGCCAAGCTGCCTACATTTCCCATCAAAACTTGAGGGAAGCTGACCAGTGTCCAATCTGTGCCTTTTGTCACTTGTGGTTCTGCTCTATATGTTTACACAAGCCTGCTGCTTGGAGGAATTTTTGCAGCTGTGGAATTCTGGGGGGCACACCCTCCATTAGAGCACAGCTAACCATTACTTCCCCTGCCTAAATGGTCACACTGCCAAGGGGCTGACTGTCCCTCTCTCCACCAGTTCTCCTTTAATGCCATACACTGTCCAGCAGTAATCACAAATGAGAGCTGACCCTGGTGCAGGAGGGAGGGAATGTGTGCCTGCACAGAAGGCACACATGAACAACAACAGCTACAGGTAAGTGCAACCCTGTTTTCATCTTTATTGTCCTCTGCACTCCCACATCAGGAGACTAACAAGCTAAACACCATGGGGGCTAGTAAAGCTCTCAACACCAGCTTTGTCATTTTTAAGCCTGTTGAAATTAGCTTTTCTAACGTTCAACCTATGTTTATGTTCAGCTTTCCCTTTTCTCAAAAATCTTGACTTCCAAAATGACATGGTCACTACTACCAAGAATTCCCACTACCTTCACCTAGTCAACCAGAGGAGAAGCATTACTCAGTGCCATGACACTCTCAGAATTCCCCAAAGTCTATGGTAAAACCATATGCAAAACTATATAGTTTTGGGAACTTCCCACAGCCTCATAATGTTAATTGCCCTCACCCACCCCCTTATTCTCTCACTGTTCATTCAAACAATGGTAGGGACCAGGAGGCCCCCTTCAGTCTATATTGGGTATGTGGACAACTCTAGTCCTATCCTGTCAATAACCTTACTTTTCCTAATCTGTTCCTTGGCTGGTCAAACCTTTGACTCAGGTTTCTAGGTCTGGTTAAGCTTAGAGCGCCTGTGTCTGAAACAGTACAGTCAGCATGTCTTACAGTTTTCAGAGGTAGAACTGTATCATGTGGTACAAAGTGACATTATAGCTTTAAGGCCAAGCCAGAAGGAGTTTTGTTCTCTGGATTTCACTATCAGAAAAAGTGTGGAGTAAGGACTAGGGGTGTATGCTTCGGGTTTCTGATTCGGGGTTTTAACCCGAATTGGGCCCAATTTGGAAAGACTCGGGATTTCTGAATCACGGCCAGCATGTTGGTCCTGATTCGGAAATCCAAAAGCAAAGCTTTCCGAAGCGATTTGGGTCACTTCGAAAAGCTTTGGGGGGGCGGGGTTAAGTTTAAGGGGCCCTTTTGTGAGCAGCAGGGCCCTTTAAATTTCAGCTGGCAGGCGAGGGGAATTCCACCTGCCAGCTGAAGGGCGATAAGGTAGGGAATGGGACATTTTAAAGGGCCCTTTCCTGCTGCTTGCAAGTGGCAAGGCCCTTTAAATTTCACCTGGCAGGCAGGGGGAACTCCCCCCTCCCAGCTGAAGTCCAAAGGGCCCTTTCCTGCCACTTGCAAATGGCAGGAAAGGACCCTTTAAACTGTCCCATTCCCTACCTTATCCCCCCATCTCCCACTTACCTGGCACCGTGGAGGAGGTGGCCCTCCCTCCTCCCCGCTGGCCTCTGGTGGCAGTGGCCCTCTCTGCTGGCCAGCTGGGTGCAGTGGTGCGGCAGCAGCCCTCTCTGTCAGCCAGCCACTTGTGGCAGTGGCGGGCCTCTCTGCTGGCAAGCTAGTTGCGGCTGTGTGGTGGTGGCGGTGGTGGTGGCCCCCTCGGCCAGCCAGCTGGCCAGCCACACCGATCATACTGGCAACAGCTGAGCAGCAGTGGCAGTGGCTGTGGGGAAGGCCTTCCGCCCATGTGGCCAGTAGCTGCACCGGCAGGCTATGGCAGCAGGGAAGGCCTTCTCTGCTGGCCAGTTGGCCAGCACGGCAGTGGCTCCAGCGTTCCGCCCTTCAGGTAAGTCAGGTGGAGGGATGGGGTTTAAAGGTGGGAATGGGAGTTTAAGGGTGGGGGTGGGCCTTCCCCCTCCCCCTCCCCCATCACTTCAGAATGCTCCAAATCTTTTCAGAGCATTCCAAAGTGACTCAGAAACCCAAATCCGAAGCGGCATGCCACTTTGGATTTCAGGGTTTTCCGGATCTTTTTCCCGCTTAGGGTAAACCTGAAGTGGGAAACCCGAATCTTTTTCACATGCACACCCCTAGTAAGGACTCTGCTCTTGGATTTTGAACACTGGAATTCTATCTGGACTTTGTTCTTCTAATCTGACAAGGTAACTTCAGTGTTAAAGGACCAAAGCCTGTGTAGCGTCTTAGGATATTTATTTAGTTTTTATTATTTTCTTCTCTGTTTACATATTTTTATGTATGTATTCTTTTGCACTCCTCTATTTATTATACTTCTGTTGTGTTATTTGCAGTTTAGTGCTTCAATCTGTGTTCAGTACTTTGGCCTGTTTTAGTCACAGCTGTCTAAATAATTGTTTTGTGAAATTCAAATGGCAGGTGCCCTACCATTCTTCCTGTTTAATTCCTGATAGGGCTCAGAGCTTGTCTCTTGGTTCCAAAGCTGAGGATTCAGCTAAGAGAGACAGGTGATAGTATGTTACTTGGGTACTAATGAGGTTTCACTTCCCAGTTTTGGGTCTCTTGTTCTGGCCTTTCCACTGAGTGTGTCTTGTGGATACAACTATCCTTGACATATCCTAAACAGGCATTTAAAACATTCTAGCTTCATAATTCCTGAAGGAATGTATAACTTGGGGACGGGGTGGGGGTGGATATGGAATTTCTGTTTAGATAAACGTGTTTTGCAATTTGACATTAGGACTTCACCAATAATATTATGAAATTGTAATGTTTGATAACTGAAATATAGTAACAAAATGCTTGATAACAAAAATCTTCCGGATATCTGATACTGTGTAAAGCCACACAAATATTCCAATATTTTCATACTAATAGCAGAATGTAATCAGCTTGACTGTGGTGTAGTTTCCCCCCATAAATTAGTTACATATTTACAGCTTGAATCCATTAATTTGAACTAGTTAAATTACTGATACAATATATCACATAATAATTGAATTAAAACAAAGAGTAATTAAGGAAATTGGCAGGCATCACTTCATAAAGCATGAGGTATCCTTTTCCTGACAAAAACACTTTCCTGAAGTATTATAGGCAGGTGCAGTACTGGGATTTATTTCATTCATGTCAATTGATTCCAATCGCTATTAATCAGGCCACAAATTGGGATTTAACTATTATGTTATAAATTAATAATTTGGCTATACCCCCTGGCCAAGGTAGTCAGCTTTCTCATGGGAGTTAGGATAGCCAAGCTCTATTATTGATGCAGATGTAGCAAATTAGTATATGATAGGCATATGAGTTTGCAACACAGGAAAGTATATGAAACTGCCCCAGGGGAAATCAATCTACCCTTGGAAACTGTGACTGAGGAATGACTAATGATCCTAACACCTGTATCTGAAACTTTTTTATTTGTTCTGTGACTGGTTTTGGCTCATTTTCCTATATTGGAGAGGATTAACAAATCATGTTTATTACACCTGAACAGCTTGGTTATAAATTCTCTCTTAAATTCCGTGGTCAACAGCTGAACAGACTTCTTGTCCTCAGAATTGTCTGGAAAAAATGGCTATTCTCCTGTAGAATTCAAGATAAAAGTTTCTCACTTTTCAGTAGATTGAGAAAAAAGGAGGGAAAAACCCTCACTTCATCTAAGTTTCCCCAGCCTTTTAAAAAGGCTGATTTACACACTGTACAAGAGTAAAGGTGTTGACAGAGTTCAGCAAATAATCCAACCCACACTTTGGAATTTGCTTTCAATGAATTTACTGCAACAGGATTTTTGCAAAAAAAAACCCCTGCAGGCCATTAATGCAATAGAGAAGCCTTCAGAGCACAAGCACTAACATACACTAACACAGAGAAGAGCAAAAAAACCCAATAAGAGGTAGGTTGAACTGCAAGAGAAAACATTCAATAAACCCTAAACTCTTGAGAATACTCCACAGCTTCCCCTAGGGTACAAGTGGCCTAAACTACTAATTCAGCAGTATTTACAGTAACTAGACTCTTAGCAGCTACTTTTGTCTTATTGATGTTCAGTTGTAATCCTGCTTTGGCTCTTTCTCCTTTAACCTTCCTCAGTAGTCATTTCAAGTCTTCACAATCTTCTGCCAGTAACATGGTGTCATCTGCACATATCAAATTGTTAATGCTCCTTCCACCAATTTTCAAATCTAATCCATCTTTTCTTATAATATGCTCTGCACAGAAGTTCAAGAGGTAGAGAGATAATATGCATCCTTATCTGATGCCCTTGCCAACTGGAAACCATTCTGTTTCCCCCTAACAGTAGCCTCTTGTCCAGAGTACAGGTTGAACATCAAAACAATCAGATGATGTGGCACACCTATTTCTTTTAACACTATCCATAGTTTTTCATGATCTACACAGTCAAAAGCTTTGTTGTAGTCTATAATACAGACTGATTTTCTTCTGAAATTCCCTGGTATGTTCCATTTGCCCCCCTCAGTCGCAAGGAGACAGACACAAGGCTTGGAACTAAGGGTCACTTTATTAAATATAACATAAACTAACAACATTCAACTGTGGCAAAGACAACTGCGGTACAGGTCAAGCCACGGGGTCAACCCCTGACCTCCGCCTTGACCTGTCTGTGCGAGCCCCACTGCCCTGGGTGTGAGCCATTCTTAGAATGGCCTCAACCTGGCCAGCCAGGCAAAGGGTTCCCACTACAAGCTCCTAAAGCCTCAGCCGTACAGCATGAGGGAAGGACTTGCCCCAGGGGTACCCTGTAGGTGATCTAGCCAGGTGGTGGTAGCCATGAAGCATACCATATGCTCCTGACAGACCCCTTTCCCCAACTATGGGGAATTACCAAAGGGGTGCTCACCGGCCCGCTCCCTAATCCCTGACCTCCTCCTGCCCAATGGCTCCCTAAAAGGCACCACCCTGGCTAATTACCTTAAACCACCTGCTACAGTGCAAGGTAGGTGAAAAACCAGCCAATTGGTGGAAAGTGGAAAAAATTCCTACCTGGCTCTTCTATAGCAGCCAGCTAATCCTGCACTGAAACTGGGCAAGGTGGGTGGGCCGATCACTCGGAAAAGCTGTTGCGCACAGGGGCAGAGCAGCCTTATAAGGCCACTTGCTCCGCCCCTGTGGTGAATACCCAGATGCCCGGGAAGGCTCTCTGTCTCCTCCAGCATCCGAGGGGGCAAATTTCAGCACCCGGCCCAAGCTGCTACGCAGCAGCTGGGAGTGCTGCATAGCCATTGTTAATTTGCAATGTGGTCTTTAGTGCCTCTTCCTTTTTTGAACCCAGCTCAAACATCTGGCATTTCTTGTTCCATATATGGTAAGAGTTTTTGCTGTTGAATTTTGAGCATCATTTTGGTTGCATGGGAAATAGTCTGATAGTTGCTGTACTTGTTTGCATCCCCCCTTTTTAGAATTGAAACGTAGACTTAACATTTCCAGTCTGTGGGCCATTGTTTTTTCTATATTTGTTGACAGATTCTTGTTAACGTTTTGATGGACTCAGTTTCTGTAGCTTGACAATTGGTAGTACAACATTAAAACAGGAATACAAACATTAAAAACTAATAATACAATAGAATACATACATCTAAAAGAAAATAGCAATTAATGCCTTTTTTGTTCCTCTTATCTAATTTAGCTAATCCAAATTGCCACCCTAGTCGGAATGAAGAGGCAGACACCAAGTTGGATCTAAGGGCAACTTTATTAACTATATACAAACAATGCTATTAACAGCAGCAAGGGCCTACAGCGGTACAGGTCAAGCCACGGGGTCCCCACAGACCACCGCCTTGACCTGTCTGGGAGAGTTCCAAAGCCCCGGGTGCGACCCATCCACTGGATGGCACAGACCCGGCCAGCCAGGCAATGTGGTCACCCCCCTCTTAAGCTCCTAACACCTCAGCCGTATAGCAGTGAGGGAAGGACTTGCAAGCGGGGGTTTCCAAAGGCAGCCTGCCCTGCCTCTGGCAGCCGTCAAAGCAGTATCAGGCCCTTAGGCAGGCCCCTCTTCCCACTAATGGGGAAGCGCCAAGGGTGCTCACCAGCCCGCACCCTATCTGCCCCAAACCTACCATGACACAGCTAGCAGGCACCACTCTAAGCCAATACCCCAAACCCTGACATCGGTGTAAGGTAGGCAAAAAACCCCTCATCCGGTGTGTCAATTAGGAAAAGGGGGGAAAATTCCTACCTGGCTCTGACAACAGCAGCCGGCTAATCCTACACCAATACAGGGAGAGTTGGGTGGGCCGAGCAACTCAAGCAACTGCGGCTGGGCGAGGGCCACACAGCCTCTAAGGGTCTTGCCCTGCCCCACCCAGCCAGCCCCAAATATGGAAGGAGGGTGGAGTTGGTGCTGCCTCCTTCCTTCCAGAGTGGCAATCTACGGCACCCGGCTAATGCAAAATCCTGCATGCCGGGTAAGTGCCGCATTGCCACCCTAGTCGGAATGAAGAGGCAGACACCAAGTTGGATCTAAGGGCCACTTTATTAACTATATACAAACAATGCTATTAACAGCGGCAAGGGCCTACAGCGGTACAGGTCAAGCCACGGGGTCCCCACAGACCACCGCTTTGACCTGTCTGGGCGAGCCTCAAAGCCCCAGGTGCGACCCATCCACTGGATGGCGCGGACCCAGCCAGCCAGGCAACGTGGTCACCCCCCTCTTAAGCTCCTAACACCTCAGCCGTATAGCAGTGAGAGAAGGACTTGCAAGCGGGGGTTTCCAAAGGCAGCCTGCCCTGCCTCTGGCAGCCGTCAAAGCAGTACCAGGCCCTAGGGCAGGCCCCTCTTCCCACTAATGGGGAAGCACCAAGGGTGCTCACCGGCCCGCACCCTATCTGCCCCAAACCTGCCAACGCCAGGGCCAAGCCTCTGCTTAGGCCATGGCGCCCCACTAGTAGCCTAAGGCTAACCGGAGCCCTTGCCACAAGTCATCCAGAAAAATCTGGTTGCCTGCTTCAGATAGGTGCACCCCATCACCTCTGTAGAGGCCGGGAAAGTCAGCCCTGATCCTGGGGTGAGGCAAATAGACACCCAACCCCTCCTTCATAGCCTTCTGAATGGCCCGATTGGCCTTCATTCTAGCCCGCTCAATGGCCTGGCGGCTCTCCGCCTCCCTCCATACCAAACAGGGAATCATGGCTGACCACATGATCAGCACCCCCGGCCAATGTGCCGTAATAAGGTGCAGGTCCGACTGAGCCTGAGCCGACAGGGCCTTACCCTGCATCATTCCAAGATCGTTGCAGCCCAAATGTATAACAAGGATATGGGGGGGCTCACCCCGCTCCACTCCAAACAACAAAGGCAACAGGCCTGACCATCGGAGGCCGCATTGCCCCCGCCATTCAACCATGGCCCGTTCACTCAGCCCCAACTGGGACCCAACAGACATCCGTCTCGCTTGATGGGCCGCCCAAAACACAAAACTGTGTCCACAGATCAGGATCCTCTGCTTGCGAACAAGCAACACCGGACCTAAGAAAACAATCAATTAGTAACATTCAAACTTGAGGTAGAGGACGCACGTAGGAACGATAGGCAGAAGATTTCCACCTGCCCACCCGCTGAATCGCCTGTGCTGAATAACCCATAGCTGCAGCCGTAGACGCTGCCCCAATTCTAAAGGAATGGGTGCCAAAATTAACGCCATGCAAACCTAACTTAGATAAAGCATGCTTCATCACTGCCCAAAACTGGTAACAAGTCAAAGGCGTGCCATCCTGGTGCAAAAACAGCACACCCTCCGCCGCTCCACGTACCTTCCAGTACGCACGCAGGGCCTTAACCGGGCACAAGTTTACATCCCTACAGGAGCCTAACTGTACCACTGCACCCCTCTGCTGTTGGTCTGTCTTAGACCAACGGATGGTAAGCCCGACCGTATCCCCCGCAAACTTCAGATCGCTAGCCATCAAGGCCCGACCAGAAGTGTCCCTGCCTGACTGAACGACAAGCTCGCTCACCCGTAACGCCCCAAAAAAGGCTGTCAAAGCAGCCGCATGGAAAAGCATGGCCTCATACCTGGAAGTACAAATGTCCCTCCAGGAAGCCACAAGGCCCCGAAGGACCGCCAGGGAGATGGGCTCACGAGAATCGACACGAGCGGCACCTTTCCTGGCCCAACCTTCTAGCATCTTCCTCACCCGAAAATCGCCCGTGGCCTCAGGCAATCCTCGGGCCTTGCTGACGAAGGCCAAAGCCGCTAACTGCCCACGCAGGGACTTGACTGCCATTCCCCTGCCCTTCTGCCATATACAAAATTGAATAACATGCTCAACCGGCACTGGCCAGCTCTCTGTCAGACTCGCCATCTTCCTAAACTCTCCTAACTGGCCTACCGCTCTCCTGTATGCTCTTCGCGTGCTGGGTGTGATGGCTAATTGAATGGCCTGGTATGCTTCAACCTCCCAAGCTGCCACAGCTCCGGTGGCATCCGCACCGGTTGACGATCTGCCTCTGGAGCCAGTCACCAAAAACGCTCCATCTGCAGGCGAGACAAGGCGTCTGCCACACCATTGTCGACCCCCGGAACGTGTTTGGCCCTAAATAAAATATTCTGACGTAGGCAAAGCAAAGTAAATGCCCTCACTAACCGCATAACCCTGGGCGACCTGGAGGTCAAAGAGTTTACCACCTGTACTACAGCCTGATTATCGCACCAGAAGTGAACCGTGTGGTTCGCCAGCTCTGAACCCCATAAATGAACCGCCACCAAGATGGGGAAAAATTCCAAAAAGGTGAGGTCCCACACCACTGCAGAAGCCAGCCAATCAGGAGGCCACTGCTCCGCACACCAGTGCCTATGGAAATATACCCCAAAGCCCGTAGATCCTGACGCGTCTGATGTAACTTGAAGCTCAGCCTCAAGTAATAATACATCGCGCCAGAGGGTAACCCCGTTAAAGTCAGTAAGGAAGGCCTCCCATACCGCCAGATCCTCCTGCATGCCCCTAGTCACTCGCAACCTATGATGAGGGGCTCGTAAGTGGGACATCGCGTTGCATAATCGATGCAAAAAGGCCCGCCCCGGGGAAACTGCCTTGCAGGCAAAATTAAGATAACCTACCAACTGCTGGAGCTCCGTGAGAGACACCTTATGCTGGCACCTAAACGCACGCACCAGGGCCTTGATCTCACCAACCTTCTCCATTGGCAAGCGCAGAGTCTGGTGGACAGTGTCTAGCTCAATCCCAAGGAAAGTTAAAACTGTGGAAGGCCCCTCAGTCTTCTCGTGTGCCAAGGGGACCCCCAACTCATCGGCCAGTTCCATAAACGTGGCCATAAGCCTGGTGCACTGTCCAGACCCTGCTGGCCCAACGAAAAGGAAGTCATCTAAATAATGTGCCGTGCCGTGGCTCACCATGCGGCGCTGCACCTCCCACTCAAGGAAAGAACTAAAACACTCAAAGGCCGCACAAGAGATAGAACAGCCCATTGGCAGGGCCCTATCCATATAGTACGCCCCTTCAAAAGCAAACCCCAAGAGTTCAAAATCATCAGGGTGGATGGGGAGAAGGCGAAAAGCAGACTTGATGTCGCATTTCGCCATCTCAGCCCCCATCCCGTTCTTGCGCACCACCCTAACTGCCTGGCCGAACGAGGTGTACCAAACAGAACATAAATGCTCAGGTATGGCATCGTTCACAGATTCCCCCCTGGGAAATGACAAGTGGTGAATGAGGTGGAACTCACCGGCCGCCTTCTTAGGCACCACTCCCAAAGGGGAAACCCTGAAGTTAGGAGTCGGAGGGGCCGAGAACAGCCCCCAAACCCAGCCCTCAGCACATTCCTTCTCAATCTTTGTCCTAACTATGTCCTCTTTACCTTGCACAGAACGCAAATTGTCAGCCATGAAAGGAGCCCGTGTGCCACATACCAGAATCCGAAAACCTTCCCTAAATCCCTGAAGCAAATAAACTGCATCTGCCCGCTTAGGGTACCCAAGCAACAACTGCTTAAGGACCTTCAGTCTTACTGGGCTGGGACCCTTTGCCAGGGGCTTGCTGGCCCCCTGAACTGCCCCATCCTGACTTCTTGCTGCCTCATCCCTGCTTAACCCTTGAACAGGCATTGTAAGGGTGTGAGCCCGCGCAAGAGGGACACTCATGCCTAAACCGGCATGGCTTTCGAGCACACGATCCCTTGTAAGCAAACTCCCAACACAACAGCTGGGGTTGAACCGACTGACCCGCAACACTGCGGGAGCTTGAAGCCTGCGAAGCGTGGTGCACAACATGCCCACTATCTGACCTATCACCTAAGTTAGGCTTGGCTGGGGACATGACCTGAAGCCACAACTGCTGGTGGACCCGATCCCATGGCAGATTGGGGTTCATGGCTGCCCTCATACGAAACTCTTCATCGTATTGCATCCATGCACCCCCCAAAAGCCCGTGTACCCCTTAAAAATAATGTCTAAGTACTGAAACATCTGTGCAGCCCAATTGGGCTGCGCCCTGGCGATGACCCCTGCATATATTAGAAATCCAGGCAGCCAGTTGTTCCAAGTCCTCCGTTTAAGGCGCTCTTTATCCCTATCGTCCATCTCATCCTTATCTTTCTTCTCTAGCTCGTGAAAGAGCAGAGAAAACACATCCACGTACTCCCCCTTCAGGATTTTGTCCCTAGTGGCCTGAGTTAAGTGGTCGCCTAATGGTAGTACTGTATCCCCGAATGGCATAGCATTAAAGGGGACCTGAGCATATGCAAGAGCTGGGTAGGGGTAAATACCCCAAGGGCCCCTGGGATAACCCGGCCAGCCCATGGGAAAACCAGGGAAGGGAGACACTCCACTACCGCCCCAAGATGTGGGGGTTGAAGCCTGCTGTTGTAAAACCCCTCCCAAGCCCTAACCAGACCAAGCAGACTGGCTTGCTCCAGCTGCAGTCCCTGTATAAGGAGGGAAATTACTCTGGGACAACCCAAGAGCTGCACCAGAAGCCATCTGCCCCCATGGACCCCAAGGCCAGGAGCCACCCGGGTGTAATGTGGTATCCTTACCAACAACATCCCCTGGCTCGACAGCAACAGCAACAGGTGAAGTGTCCTCTGGCCACTCTTGCTCCAAGTCCACCGCTGACTCCTGCTGCTCTATGGTGGCTGCTGCATGTCCGCTGCTACTTTCACCGGCTGATGCTCCAGCAGCCCCCTCTAAAAGAGACAAACAGCGCAAAATGTCTCTATTAGCTGCATTTCTAGAGGCACGCCTAATAGGCCGAACCGTGCCAGTGCCTTGAGCTCCTGTCCCTAAGGCTCCTTTGGATTGCTCAAGGGCCACCAAGCATCTCATTATGTCCTCCTGATCAATGGATATATCTTCATCGGAAGCAGACAAGGCAGAATGAGGCCGCTTAGCAGCGACCTTCTTAGCAGGCTGCTTTCCCTTATTGGTACCCTTGCCTTTTTTAGAAGGCATTTTCAAAGAAACAGCACAACACGGCTGCCAACTACCAATGCTCCATAATCAAACCAGCACCAAAATGGCCGCCGGTATAGAAGCTTCCCACAAAATGGCCGCCGCCGGGCAGGGTGAAAGAAAGGCTAGCCCCCCGTCCAGAGACTGCCCAACCACTGACCAACAAGGCGATCAAATCCCACCCCCACTGAAGATACGGGGGGGAAGGCTTGCTCAGCCCCCTATCCAGACCAAACCAACCTACAAGAACAGCTAAGCCCCCAAACTCAAAGGGGGTAGTGGTGGGGATAGACCCAGCCTTGGCCCTCTACAGCTAAGGGCCAGCTGCCCACTGTACTCAAAACCCTGCAGAGGGAGCAGGCCGCGCCGCCCAGCTATGCCAGGACACTCCCTACCAGCCGCCCACGCTCCCCGGGGAAAAACAGACAGGGGGAAGGCTGCAGCACCTGCTGTGGAAAAAAAGGCGTGCACACTCTGCCCCGGCCGTGAAAGCGGCAGAACAAAGGCACGTTGCGAGCTGCCCCTGCCACTACAGGGCGACTAGGGGGGGGCAGCCGCTGCCCCCGCTGCGGGAACAACGCCACCGCCCAAACAGCCCAAGCCGCAACCGCGGCAAGAAAACAAGGGGGGCGCGGTACAAGCCTCAAAACAAATGCTGCCGCCTTCCGCCGGGGCCGCTGCTGCACCGCTGCACCGCCGCACCAGCAAAAAGATGCTGCTGCGTGCGCAGCCGTGACTCCCTCGCTGTGAAGCCTCGATGCTGCAGCCTCTCCAGCCTCCAACTCGCCGCCGCTGCCCGAGGCCTCGCCCCTCCACGCCCAGTCGCTCGGAGGAACACGTCCTGCCCTTCCGAGCAACTCAAGCAACTGCAGCTGGGCAAGGGCCGCGCAGCCTCTAAGGCTCTTGCCCTGCCCCGCCCAGCCAGCCCCAAATATGGAAGGAGGGTGGAGTTGGTGCTGCCTCCCTCCTTCCAGAGCGGCAATCTACGGCACCCGGCTAATGCAGAATCCTGCATGCCGGGTAAGTGCCGCATTCTCTTTCTTTTTTCTTTCTTCAACTGCCAGTTTGACCAACACTCTCCTTAATTCTCAACATTTCCATAGTGCCTGATTCTCTCTCTACTTGTCACTGCTCATGACTTCAGCACCTCCCTCTTTCTCTGCAGCTGGCTTAATTTTCTTAGCTGGCATATTAGTGACAACTCCCTACACTTTACTGTTTCTCATTTTTCCTCAGGAACATCAGTTTTTTTGTCACACCTATTCTATTTCTTTTAAATGCTCTGGAGTATTTACTGCAGTTCCTCCTTACTTTTTACCATAAAGTTTACCTCAGGAGGGTAACGTCTTCTTATTAAATCATTCCTTTCTCTTAATTCCTTCTATTACTCTCTCCACAGCACCTTCTTACAATTACCTTAACTTTTATCTCAGAAAGTTTTTTGATCCCTCTGAATTCCTTCCCACGTGCACACAGCTACAGGTGTTCTCTACCATGCCCAGACATTTACTTCAACAACATCTTCGATCTGGAGTTTGTATCCCACTTGTTGGGAAGCTGTAGTTGGAACGGAATGCTGTGGCCAGAATGTTGACTGGAGTGTGTCACAGGGACCATATCACTTGTGTTTTACTATCTACACTGGCTCCCAATATGCTTCCAGGACCAATTCAAGGTGTTGGTATTGACCTTTAAAGCACTATACAGCTTGAGGCCAGCATACCTTAAGAACCACCTTCTTTCACATGAATCAACCCATCTACTCTGGTCATCTTTGAAGGCCTTGCTTCAGGTCCTCCCATCGTCTGAGGCTAGTTTGGTGGTAACCCAAGAAAGGACCTTCTTGGTTTTAGCGCCGAAATTTTTGAACCCCCTCTCAATGGAGATTCATCTGTCTCCCTCTGTCATTGTCTTCTACCAGCAGATGGTGTCTTTTTTGTTTCATTCAGTGTCTCTCCAGTATACTCTTAGTGGCCCTTCTCCTAGTTGTGTTGTGTTTGTATGTCTATATATTTCAATTGTATTATTAAATATTTTACATATACATTTTAAATGCAGTTTAAAATGTTTTAATGCCTTGATTTTCACTGCCTTGTGAACTCTATTTGGCTGGAATAGTGGTGTATAACTGTTTTAAATAATTATACTAATAAACAAATAATTAACACATCATCAAGAATTTCCATGCAACTGTGTGCTACCCATTATAGCAGGCAGCAGAAATTCATGCCAGGGAAGTTTTGTCATTGGGAGCTTCCAGAGACATGATACACTATTACATGTATATTAAAGCATCAAAGGAAATCTAGCTCATTATGAATATTAGTCAGTGTACAATACCAGCCCTTAGAAATGCAGAATGCCACTGTTGAATGTATATGTGATGAATGATATAAATATGAATCTTTATGTTTCAACAATCCAGATTGGGTTTAAGTCAAAGACTGTATGGAAAAACCAAAGCAACATTTAAAATGTGGTAAGATGACTCAAGTAGCATTATATTATAAAGAAAGAGCAAGTTTGATGTAGTGGTGTAGTGGTTGAGAGCGCGGGACTCTAATCCTGAGAGCCAGGTTTGATTCCTCACTCCTCCATTGCTCTGAGTGGGTATTAAGTCATCCTGAAGGGCAGTATATAAATCAAATGTTATGTTGCTATTATTTTAAAAAGTGAGATTTTTTACAAAGCAACTATATTGTAGCCAACTGAATTTGGGGAATTGATAACATTTTAAATAGATTTCATTTTTTATGTATCAGTAGTTCTTGATATTATTTCCCTGAAACTATGTTATAGCTCCATATCTGATGTTAAATGAGTTAACATCTTTTTTTAAAAAACAGACAAAAATGCTTTGTTATAACTTTATACTAAGAATTAATTATCTTTTTAAATACATGATAAGAAATATAATGCAGGAAATGATTGTCATCAAAAACAAATTGGAGTAAAGACAAAATCAATCTGATTCTAATACTCTTTTATAATAATAAAAAAAATCATCCCCATATCAAAGATTAGATTTCCCCCCCTTTTGTAGATGGGGAATAGGTAATTTGAAGTAATATCACATGCATTTGCCCAGGAATATGTGGCTGCAAATCTGAAGAAATTTCTGCAACATGCTGAGTGCATTCATGCATCATGAAAAACCACAGTTAACCTGCAATTGGGCACAAATACAGCTTGCTTCTGTGTTTGTGCTCTCTCTTCACTCCTCCTTAAAATTTCCTGTGCACACATAACAAGGTCAGGATTATGCCACTGGTTTTTACATTTCTTCTTCTTCTTACACAAGTTTAATTTTCTTTAAATAACCATTTATATTGGACTTCAAATAGTTGCCTTGGTATATTGAGTGCTAAACTGAACTCTTAGGGACAAGTCTAATATTTTCATAGTTAGCATGTATTTGAAAATAATAGTGGTTTGAGATAAAGCAACTCACTAATGCATTAATAAAGACATTCTCCCCCCCTCTAAATATTATACATACAAATGCAGACATAAAAATGTCTGTGTTATTAAGTTTTCCAATGCTCCTTACTTCACACAATTATTAATAAGGGAAAAAAATATGTTTCATGAGTGTTAGGATTAGAATTTTTTTTAATTTGAAAAACTTTAAAAATCTGTTTATGGTAATACTAATACTAACAGAAAACAAAATTTTACTTATAAAATGAACTTTAAAGGAAATATTAGACTTAGATGGTTGTATTCCTGGTATGCCAATCTTTTAACGCCCAGTAAAATAAGTGAATAGGAAATAACACTTAATGGTCTAGTATAGTGCAGTGGTTAATGGTTATGAGCTAGAAAGCCTTTTGTCAAAGTTTGGCTTAGTCATTAACTTACCAACTGGCCTTAGACAGGCTCATTGCCTGCTTACTAGGCTATGACCTCTTTGTCCATAATCTCAGGATAATTAGGCAAAAGGACAGTCATAGTTGGCATTTCAATTCTATAGGGGAACAGTGTCCTAAAATTCTAGATGTCTGATTCATAGAGACTCTGAAACACCTTTTGAAATTTTCATACAGGAGCTTGTTGTTCACTCATTTCAATCCCAGCAAAAAAAAAGCTGTGCTATATAATTTTAGACAGACTCTCCAGCCCTTGTTTTCATCTTCCTATAAATGCTGGGTTTTTTTTAGAATGGCACATTATTATTGTATCAGCTGAATGAACTGTTACATGCAATCCTAAGAAGAGTTACCCCAGTCTAAATCAATGGACTTAGACTGGAGTAACTCTTTTTAGAATTGCAGTGTTAATGTATTTGGTTGGATCCAACTCATCTACAAAGAGAAAAGTTCATAAATGGAATTTTGCCACATTCTCTGTCCCAGGGCATCACCCAGTACATCACCCTAAACCTGCTCCTCTGGATTAAGGGGCATTCAGGAAGACTATGGAGTGTAGCATGTTCAAGCTTGTTTTGTATTCATGAAGCTTGCTTCATTTGTACAAGGGTGGAGAGGGGAGGGGTCTGTAATTTCTTGGTGCAGCCTTCTATACAACAGCCTCTGTTCTTCTTGAGTATCCCTGACCTTCACAAGCAGCTTAGAGTCACTTGACATCATTAATTAACATCAAATAATATCCAGCATTATTCACACCTTAATGTATTGATTTAACATTCGATATTTTATCCCTTAAATGATCATCTGGTCCTTCAATCAACTGAACAATAATTTATGGCAAAATAATAAGTGAATATTTATTGTTGGCATGTTGGATTACATCCCAACATTACATTAATCTCTCTTTTTAAAAAACAGAATACTTAAAATTACAAAGTGAACATATTGTACTTGAAATCTGAATTTCCTCTCTCCTGTATTTCATTTTCTCTTCTAAACAAGGCTGTTGTAGGTAATGGAACTGCTTAACATTGCACTTTCTATTTGACAGTCTAGTTTGGAGTTTTGTTTCAAGGACTGTATAATCATTTCCCATATAATTATGTAGTTATGCCAGATGTTTAGCAAAACCATGTTTAGAACTGGGATTTGTATATTTCAAATAGCAATCTGTGTATTTGTGTGTGTGTTGACTTGCCTATTTCTTTAAAAGAAACTGTAACACACAACTATAATATATTCTTAAATCATTTATTTTTCTGTGACCTTGTTTTATAGGGTTTTTTAAAAACTTTCTTTAACCCCCAAATCTCAGGAAAGGGTATCAGCATTTTAAAACAGTTAATAAATTGCTTGGCTCCTTTCCAATCTGATTATGGGACCAAAACAGCCTTGATCACCCTGATAGGAGATGTATGCACCAGTAGATGGATGAGGGAATGCAACTCTTTTGATCACTCTGGACCTCTCAGTGGCTATGAATATTATTGACCATGGTATCCTTCTGGACCGCTTTCAAGATTAAGTCAAGGAGGCATCTTCTGCAGTGGTTTTAATCCTACCCAGATGATAGGTACCAGAAAGATAGATATTGGGGACTGCTGTTTGGCCCCTTAACTCCTGCCTATGAGGCCCCTGCAAGGCTCCATTTTGCATCCTATGCTTTTAAATATCTACATGACACTAATGGAGAAAGTCATCCAAAATTTTGGACTGAGTTGTCACCAATATACATATGATATTCAGCACTATCTTGCACTTGCATGGAGACTATAGAAACTCTGAACCGGTACCTAAAGGCAGTTTTGGGATGGATGAGTATTAATAAGCTGAAATTTAATCCTGTCAAAACAGAGATGCTACCAGTGAAGGATGGACCTGGGAACTGAAGTGTCTCCTGTATTGGAGGCTCTCTTTGAATTTACATAGCCTTAGGCTGCTGCTGGATCCAGGCCTCCTGTTGGATAAAAACAAGTGGCAGTGGTAGCCAGAGGTGCCTTTTACCAGCTTTGGCTGGTGAGCCAGCTGTAGTCTTTCCCAGGCAAAAAAGTTCCTACCACTGTGGTACATGCCCTGGTGTCAGACTATGGATGACAGGATATGACATGTAGATCCCTGGATCATTTCAGCAAGACACAGGTCCTTGGTTAAATGACTTTTATTCAGGAAATTAGCCTTTTTCCATATAGACAGGTCCATAGGATTACATGAGGTAGAATGCATATGAGCATGACAACTTCTCTTTGAAAGGAATAAGGATTAAGGCAATTACAAGGCAATATACCCAAACAACCCACTCCCTCCTAAACCACAAGTTCAGAGGCAGTCTGGGAAACATTTTCGGAGTTTACACACTAGGCAGACAAGATACTGAGCTATGCAACATTTCAGACACCCAAGGTCAGTCTAAAAAATATCAACGGGAGAGATTGTCCGCAGCTTTGCCAGCTGCTGGGCTATGCTGTGAGAAGGAGAAAACGAAAGTGGTTTTCAAAAGCTAAGGAATGTACTCATCAGTTACAACATGAGATCAGTTACAATACTGAGGTAACCATCAGGACCATAAACTTAACATTGGCATGGATGAATGGGTACAGTCAAACATGACACCTGGTAACGTATCAATTAAACTACTTCAACATGCTGTATGTCGGGCTCCCCTTGTAGACTGTTCAGTAGTGTAAGGCTCCTCCCTCACTGAAGCCTCCATCTGGTCATCCACCATTGTGCCGGCTGTTGAAGATAGGTATCCTTGGGCCTCCGATGGGCAGGGGTTGCACCACCTTGTTCCTTCTCATGCCCTGGGAGTGACAGCAAGCTCCAGTTGCTTCTTTCCTAGCCTTCCTTCTTGGCTTTCAAAGGAAGCTACTTTCCTACTTTCCCACTTGCTTGGGTTTCCTCCATATCCCAATCCAGCCTCTCTGAGTGATCATTCTCTTAGACTATTTGGTGGGAGGTCTGTATAGACTTCACCCTCCTGGTCCCTCCCACCCACTCTCAGCCCATGGTGGAGCATTTGCTCTGTCCTCTGTTGGGATGACCCCTGCTGCTTTTGGCCTGTCACTCTCTTGACATCCTGGGGCCTGCACTTGCCTCACCCAGGCTGCCAAAGGTTGCCAGTCAGCCTGGCTGTTGTTGAACCACCTGATTTGATGCAAGAAGGTGAATCAGCTGCATGGCCAGGGGTTGTTTCCTGGAGCTCAGAGTGGACATCATCAGCTGCTGTTCCAATGGGGAAGGTGGCCTGGGTCTCCATGGAGGTACCTACAACTGAGGTGTCAATGGAGAAGTTGGTGATGTGGGCCCTGAGGAAGGTGCCTGCAGCTGTAGTGCTAGTGAGGGAGAACAGAAAAGTGGATGGTATTGCCAGACAAGAAGGTACAGTTGGTGCAGAATGCTGCAGCCAGAATGCTGATTGGTCATAGGGACATCAAATTGACTTCCAGTTAACTTCCAGGCCCAATTCAAGGTGTTGGTATTGATCTTTCAAGCCTTATGCTGCTTGGGCCCAACATAACTTTAGGACTGCCTACTCTCATATGAACCTACTGACTGATGCGAAGGCTCTTTTGGATGCCTGGGCTGTCTAAGGCTAGATGGGTGACAACCCGAGAAAGGGCTTTATCAGTTATGGCACCAAAGTTATGGAATTCCCTTCCCAGGGGCTCTCTCTCTCCCCCTCTTATTATTATCTTCTACCAGTTGGTGACAATTGATCTATTTTTTCTGGTGTTTCATCACTGACCCTCCTTACTGTGTATGTGTTTTAACTGTGCCTGTATCTTGTTTAATTGTTGTTTTTAATCATTTTATATTATGCATTTTAAAAGCTTGTTTTGATGTTTTTGATTTCTTGCCCCGTTAAGCTGCATGGAAAGACAACATAAAAACATTTTAAAGAAATAAAACCCCATACATATATGAGGCATTAAAAGAATCCTCATGTTAAAAGCAACCATAGCTCAACAATAAAGAATGGTACATATAAATCAGTATCAACGTAGCATGGATTGAACATCACTCCAAAGCTTTCAAATGAGCAAGGCACCTTCTGTCTATCACATTTTATTCCATTCAAGGAGCTCAGCGTGGCAAACAAGATTCTACCATTCTCTCTAGCAATCCTGCAAGGTATTTTTCATTGATGACTGTAGATCCAAATTAAGGTCTTCTCAGTCCTTTTATGATTCTCCAACCACTATTCCACACTGAACTTAAACAATAGCACTTTTCAAGGAAGTCAATTCAGACATTCAACTGTTAGTCAACAAACAACAGGTGCCTACCTAATATTGTGATGCTATCCAAAAAACTATGTGAATTGTAGATCAACCATTTGAGCAATTTATCAAGCGTTTTCATTTTAGTGAGCTATGGTTCTCTAGTTACCATTTGCCTCAGTTCTGATGGTAGTCTGGCTACTACATTTTGACCCAGCCGGAGTTTCTAGACTGCTTTTTTAGGCAACTCCACACAGAGTGTGTTACAGTAACTTAGAGCCAAGCTACAAGTGACGAATTACACTTGCCTGGCAAGTGAACAGACTCACGTGTATTCCTCCCTGTTCACTTGCCATTCACTTGCCCTCCACTTGATCAAATGGAGTGCAAGTGAATGGCAAGTGAACAGGGAGGAATACACGTGAGTCTGTTCACTTGCCAGGCAAGTGTAATTCATCACTTGTAGCTCGGCTCTGAGTATGTATGTAATCAGAGAATGGATCACCGAGGTCACAACACACTTTTCAAGAAACATCTGTAGCTGATGTATTAGCACAAACTAATAAATGTTACTGCATGCCATGGAGGAGACGTTTTCTGTCAACTGTAGGCCAGGATCCAACAGAACCCCCAAGCTATGAACATGCTCCATCAGGGAGAGTGCAACCTCCTCCAGGACTGGTGGCCCACTGCTGGAAGCTATTTTGGTGCATGGGGTCCAGGGGTCTCCAGTGGGGCTCTCCTTTCTAAAGGAGGGGTGTCAAAACTATTTCTTTCAAAGCAGTCAGAACAACACCATCCCTCAGAGAGGTATTTATTGCCTTCCAGACCCACTTGACCAGTCAAGCTTGGCTTAATGCCAACAGCCATTAAAAGCTAGGGTCAAGTCTAGATATGGTGAGCTGCACACTTCTAAGCAGCCTATCTATTTCATCAGGCCTCACCAAACAAAAATCATCCATGCAACTAGGACGAGACTGCATGTTCTGAAATTAAATTTATCAACTGTGGAACCCAAGTCACAACAAATGTGAATGATTCTATCTGCAAAATGCATTGCAAAATTGTCACAGTGGGCCTGTACATTTTCTAGATCAACATTATTAGAAGCCTGGGAGAAAAGCCTCCTCACAAACTGGAAAAGCTCTGCCACATGGCGTTGTGTGGCTGCAATTGTGGCAGAGAAGTGAGCTCATTTTGCTTCCATCACTGCCACAGATTAGGCAATGACAATGTTCTCTCACCTGTGTTCAGTCACACGCACTTGGATTTTTCCTCTACCTGTGCTCCAAACATCAGTCCAATTGCTTTATCATTCCAAGATCCTCAATAAACCCAGGAGCATTCCAGGCTCTGCATGAGAGAAGAAGGAGCTCCAGAGTGATTGCATCCACAGCCCAGGTCATCTCTGCATTCCACATAAAAAACAGGGCTTCAACAGGAGCACCAACTTTGCTAGACAAAAAATTCACAAGTGGTGTCAGGAAACTGTCCAGATCCATTGATCTCCTGGGCGGGCTATTGTAATTTGCTCCACCCTCTCAGAGGTTCCAAGTGTTTGTGAGTCTAAACCTCACTGGGTAATGGTCAGTCCATGACTAGGGCAGAGTGTAAAGTCCCTCTCCCATTATTAAACCCCATTTTTTCCATAGAGATAATCAAATTAAGTGTGTGTCCTGCTCAACATGTAGGGTCTAGAATGTTCTGGGACATCATTGTCATGTCATTCATGTATTTATGAGCTGCTCCCATCAAGGTAGTCTCAGCATCAAACTTGAAGTCCCAAAGAATAACAAACTTGAGGGTCCTCAACACCAAATCCAAGATGGTCTCAGCTCAGGCTGGGAGACTGTTGAGCAGCAGGGTATTGTTGTAGGGGGCTATTATGATGTGTTGTTATGGGGAATAGAATTTCTTTTTCTGAAATCCACATTTTTAGATATAGCCGTTGATTCTTCTTACTCTCCTTTTTTCCTTTTTAAGAGAGGAATCTCTCATTTCTCTTTGAAGAGAAATCAATGCACCCTTTTGTAACTTCAGCCCTTGGAACTGTTTTATGTTACACACTCAGATGGTGCTTTATTTAGATGCAGTATAGGAAAGTTTGGGAAGTTATTGTCTGCCTCTGAGCAGCTACTGAATGAAATTCTGAAATTTTACAGAACTTCCCTTCTTGCCCCTCCTCTCTTATAATTTCTCTTTGATCACAATGGAATTTATTAGAACCAGACAAAAAGAGGAAAGGAAACTTATTGTTGGACTTCAGTGAAAAACTAGATAAAGAGTAATTGAGAAAATTTCTCTTAACAATGCTAGATACACCAACAGAATCCCATATGTGACAGCATTATTTTTTTTAGTCTCATTGTGCAATTAATATTCCCAAGGTTCAGCTTGGTTGCTTTTATTAAGCTTAATTTGAGTCCAATAACACCTTAAAGATCCACAAGATTTCCAAGATGTAAACATTCGAGAGTCAAGCTCTCTTCATCAGATATTTGGCAAAGGGAGTTTGACTCTTGAAAGCTTATATCCTTAAAATGTTGTTGGTCTTTAAGTTGCTCAGATCTTGCTGTTCTATTGCAGACTAACATAGCTTCCTAACTGAATATATATAGAGGCTATAACACTTCCTATAAAAACAGTTTTCTAATCATAGCCAAAAACCTCTTCCTTTTTTATCTTTTTGCTTTTTTAACTTTCAGCTTGATATCTTTATTGTGGCTTCTTGTATCTGTATTGCGATATTTTTCTTGGTCCTCATGAAAGATTTTGTCTGGGATGCTTATGTAGAACAACCCAGATATTAATCTAGAGTAGATTAACAACTACCTACAATCTCTGCCTTTTCCAAGTTGTGATATACTCAAAAGAAATAAAGGCTGCCTACAGTAAAGTATTTGCATGTAGTTCAAGAAATCTTCCATCAGCTAATTGTATTTCATAAGTATTGCAATCCTATAAACACCTCCATTTCAATAGCAACTTCAAGAAAGTCACAAGCGAGAAAGGAGATTTGTGATGCTTTAAACCATAGAGTTAATGTTGGTTCATGATTATATAGATTTTTCTGAAGTGCAGTGTTGTTGACTTCAAGGTCGTTACACTTAGAAAGCTCATTGTTCTATATACATAGTTATACCTCCCACATTTTTTTGAAGATTTAACAATCTGCTGCAATTTCCTCCTTCATTTTACTCTATTGAAACAAAGCATTGTCCTTCAGACAATATTGTATAGATACATTCTTTAGCTGGCAACAAACAAAAGGCTACTTCATGAAGTAAATGAAAGCAACTCTATTTCTAGGTACGTTAGCTGTAATTCAAGTCAGTCAGTCTACGGAAGATATCCAGGTACCATCAATAGACTTTAAAGAGTTGTGTAAATGTCTGCAAACACAAAGGCATCCTTCAGCCTATTTTCATTTTGCTTTATCAGGAACAGAATCCTGGGTTTTCAGGTCAATTCTTTTGCTGGAGGAGAAATCATTTAAATGGAACCAGACTGATTGGTTGAGGTAATTGCACTTGAATAGAAGTAGTTCAAAACTTTACAAAAGAGACTACAGTTGAATGATTAGTAATAAGAATGATCTCAAGACATATCCTTTACGCAAGCACTTTTCTCATCTGGAGAACCACTACATCACATTGCTGACAGCATACATATCTTTCAATAGCTGAACACCAGCTATCATGTTAAGCAAAGAGTAAACCCACTGGTAATTGTGCAAGTGTCAGACACACTTACATCTGTGACCTTCTATCTTGCACACTGTCACATCTAATAGTGAGCCACTGTAGATTGCAGAATGGAAGATGGAGAAACAATACTCTTTTCCCGAAGAATGGTCACGTCTCTTTCTCTAGGCTCTAGTATCTCTTATCTCTAGGTGCCCCTTTGGTTTTTTCTGACCTTGCTATAAAAGTGTGCGTGTGTGTGTGTGTACAAGCACGTGTGTGATGCCATCAACTTGCTGCTGACATATGGTGACCCCTGTGGGGTTTTCAATGCAAGAGACTAACAGAGATGGTTTGCCATTGCCTGCCTCTGTAGCAACCCTGGTCTTCTTTGGTGGTCTCCTATTCAATTACTAATGAGGGCTAACCTGGCTTAACTTCTGAGATCTGATGAGATTAGACTAGCCTGGGCTATCCAGGTCAGGGCATAAAAGCAGGTAAGGACTAGGAAACACCACTTAGAAATTTTGAGAGAAGCAGGAAGGACAGCTTAAGGATAACTATTGAGAGAAATATCACTTTGGGATATAACACTCAGAGCCAAACCACATGATACGAATTACACGTGAATGACACGAAAACACACGTACATGTGTTCCAACATTGTTTTCAACTACACATGCCAGGAATGCAGGACCTCCATCAAACCCGTGTTTGTGGTGGCATGGGTTTTCTCCGTGTTCCTCCAAGACACAGGAAGGATATCCCATCATGCATCTGCACTCTGCGCATAGACTTAAGTGCCATCTACCTGCAGTTCTGAGAGCACAGTAGAGTAAGATGCAGATAGGAAGCAGAAGATCCAGGAAAAAAGGACACTCTGCATTGTCGACTCACTGATTGCGACCGTGAACATGCGCCATTGCAGCCACACTGAAGCATAACACTAAGAATCCGTGCCTGGACCAGAACACGTGCTCATTGAGAGAATGCTAGACACGGGCATTGGGGGTAAGACAGGACTCCTGACACTCACGTGGTCTCGTGTAATTTGTATCGTGTGGTTCGGCTCTCAGTTACATCCCAACAGTCGGTTAATTCTCTAAGGAATTAGAGAAAGATTTTTACTGTTAAAAATATTTCTAGCCAGAAGCCATTACAGCTTCAGTTTTGCTGATGGAAGAGGCAGGAAGGGCAATTGTGCCCCTTACCCCTCCTCACTGTAGCCCATTCCACTTGGCAATTACTCCCTCTGAGTCCTGTGATTCTGGGTCAGAAGGAGTTGCTGGGATGAGAGGAAAGCAGAGAAGAAAGCAGGAAGCAACTGTAACAAGCAGCACTAGGGGCATGCATCTAGAAATTTTCATTGTGGTTTTGGATCCAGGCTGTTGTGAAATGTTTAATGTGACTGGGCAGTTTTCTGGTGGGGCATTACTGGATTGGGGTCAATTTTTTAAGTTTTTTTCATTGTCATGATTTTCATGGACATTCTTTTAAATGGGGAAGGGTAGGGGGATCAATTGGAGGCAGCTGTTTTTGCACATAACAGTACCAAAATAGCACAGAACCCAGTCCTCCCTCTAATCTAAAGAACCCTTATATTTCAAGCAGCTTAAACAAATGGGGGCAATATTACAGACCCCCCTCAACATATCTCTCTATGCAGTCGCATTAAGTTCTCTCGACGAATTCCTGAAATACCCATCAAGTAGCAGCCCGCAGGAGAGTTCCAGCTGGCCAATGACATTAAAAATAACAAATCCTGTCTGCATTAATTTCATTTATTCTTACAATGATTATTCTGCTTTATTTTGTTTTACCTTTCCACTGAAAACTCTGATTTTTTCCTTCCTTCCTTGTTGTGATTTGTTTGTTTCCTTTCAGAAAGAGAAGAAGGCTTCTGTTGCAGGAACCCCCCCTCCCCTGACCAGCATTGCACTTTCATTATTCCTTATGGGAGACTTCTGAGGAGGCATCTGGAGTTCTTGTTTTTCAACCAAATGTCACAAAAATTGCAAGAGTGTCTTCTGACTGTCCTTCAAAGTAGAATTTCCCAACCTGTGAGTCAGGACCTAGAAGTGGATTTTGAAGCCTTTGAAAGTGGGTTGCAGGCCAGCCATCTTTAAGGCTGCTCCTACCCTTTGCATTGCTTCCTTTCTAGCCTCTTCCTCCATGCCAGATTCTCACATGTTTGCTTCCCCCACCTTTTACAACGATAATGAATAGGGGAAAGCCCTCTAACAACTAGTAACTTTACCCAGTATACACATTTTCTTACATAGAATAATATCTCTGTAGAAAAATCACGTGCAAAGCATCTCCTGTATGAACCAACTTTAATGCTTAATTTGAGGTAATGTTTTGGGTTTTGAAAAGTAAGGTCTTTTTTGTATAGGCAATTTTTGCTGTGTCTGGCCCCACACTTCTTTGGGTTTTCTTCAGCATTCTGGATGATGAACTCCCCCTTCAGATTTCAGTGTGGCTTTTCAAGAGCTTTTTCTGCATGGAGATAAAACTTGAATGAGAACCCTTTATGTTAATGATATTGCTTATTTGACCAACAGGCCTTGAGCAATGGCACAATAAGTACTACAAAAATAAAAATATAAAAATTAAACCATTTTTAAATGTCCTGACATCACCACACTTAAAATCCTTTGTATTTAAAATTTGTCTACAACCAGTGTTACTCCTAAGTCCGCACCTTCCAGAGGTATTTTTAGCTTGTCTGGTATGGCCAACCCTTCATTGTCCTAGAAAACAGGAGTAATCCACACATCCCTTATACCATGAAAAAAATTACATTCCAATAAACAATGCTCCAAAGTTTCTATCTGTCCAGTAGCACATTTCCACATCTATTAGAATATGGAATCCTTTGTATTCAGTCTTGCATAACTTGAGAAGGAATAGAATTTAGTCTTGCAAGCATAAATGCTCTCCTGTATCATGGAACAGTTAAAAAATTAAGTACGGTAAAAGTGCCTTGGGATAGGATAAGGCGAGATATAAAGGAGAGCATACCCTGCATAGAATTCAAAAGATCCTAAGTATACAAGCCTACCACTTTTGCATTAAAAAGTGAAATAACAGGGACAAACTGACCGTTTTTGCAACAGAAAAAATGTATTATGGACTTTGTTGCAACCAAGGCCCATAAGCATTCTTAAAGAGGGCCCTCTAAGACAAATTAACTTGAAAACAGACTCCTAGATAACAAAACTGAGTTACTTGCTCTACAGGTTTTCCATTAACTTGCCAAATGCATTTCTACATATGATTAGATTTATAGATTATCATAACCTTAGACTTCCCATGGTTTATTGTGACCCCTTGAAATGCCGCATTGAAATCTGTATAGAGGGGAGCCTAATGGGATTGGTGGAGGCTAAGAAGGGAGTTAGAGTGTCTTCCTGAAAATGCAAGTGGACATTCTCCAAGTAGGTTTTGGTGGGTAGCCATGTTGGACTGCAGTAGAACAGTAGAATTTGATTCCAGCTGCACCTCAGAGATCCACAAGATTTCTGTGGTTATAAACTTCTGAGTGTCTAAACTCCCTGATTGTTTGAATAAGGGACTTTTGAATCCTTATGGTGGGAAATCCTTGTTGTTTTCTAAGATGTCACTGCAACCAAATTCTCCTGGCATGTTACTGTGTAACTGAGACATACCAAAAGGTCTCTTTTTCTTTATGAAACTTAAAATCCTAATATGGATCACATAATTTTTACAGCTAGTGATTTTCATTATGACCACCCCTAGTCAGCACCTTCCACTGATAGATGGCTGAATCCTATCCACTGTGACATGCCCTACATAGGTTGCAATTTCAGTTGATCCAAATGTGGCGAGACAACTGCTGCCAGACTCTGAGACCATCACAGAACACTTTTAAGAGACGTTCTGACTACTGAGTCATTTGTGGTGCTATCTTTAGTCTTCAAACATTGAGCCCTAAATTATAACAATACAACAACAACAACAACAACAACAACGTGCTTATATGCCTCCATTATGGACAGATTAGTGCCACACTCAAAATGGTGAGCAAAGTCAGTGTTATTATTATCCCCACAATACTGTTGGGGAACTGGGACTGAGGCCAGTGGCTTACCCAAGGCTACCTGCAAAGTTTGTGGCAATAGTGAGAGTCAAGCCAGCAGAGTGCTGTCTCGGAATTCTGCCACTTAACCACTAGCCCCTAAACCCTCTCTTTCTGCCAGTACTTAATAAGGATGTGCAAAATGGAACAAATGAGCTGAAAATACACACAGAAATCGCTTGTTTAGTTCGTTAAAGTGGCTTCCAGAATGGTAGAACAAAATTGGGAAATAAATCTATAAAGAATTCCCTACACACGTTCACTGAAAAGTGTGTGTTTTGGTTCAGTTCTTACGGCATGGCAGCAGTGCAGGCCTGGGCCTTCAGCCAGCAGTGACAGGCAGTAGCATTTTTCCTAATGGCAACTAACCAATTGGATCTCTCAAAGGGAAATATGGAGCGCTAGCGCAATGTCACTCCATTGGCAGGAAGGGAAATGTGCATGTCATGCTTGAGGGCATTTTGTCTTCTGCACCTTCTGGGCAATGGCATTGGCATTGAGTGGCTTGTCCTCATAGAGACTGATTTGGAAAAAGCTTGCTTTGTTGATAAGGGGAGCAGCAAATCAGGCAGTACTGTCACCTTGCCAATCCCTTTCTGTGCATTTTTATGCACAATGGAAGGAAAGGCCAGCAAACAACCAATGTGCAATGTTTATGCGGGTGTGCATCTGTAGGTTTGAGGGAGAGAGGTCTCCCCTCCAACTGCCAATTCCCAGGCTGTCACAAAGACTCATGTTTTGTAGATTAGGATGAAAACTGGAAATGATAATAAATAATTATTTGGTGTGATCCACGTGCCTCTGCTTCTATACGCTGATGACACAGTTTTGCTGTCTTGCTCTAGAATTGGCTTAAGACGCTTGCTGACTCGCTGTATTGATTTTTTTTGCTAAGAACAAGCTTCAGCTGAACTATGACAAGTCAAAAGTCATAGTCTTTTCTAAAACTTGGAGACCATACAAATGGGCCATGGACAGGAAGGAGATAGAACAAGTTAAATATTACAAATACCTAGGTATCTATTATCAATATAATGTGACTTGGTCCACCCACCGCAAGTATGCAGCGAAGACAGCTGACATTAGTACTTCAGCTATAGCATTTTTTTTTTACTCCAGAGGTAATCAATTTGTACCAGCTGCTTTCAAAATTTTTAAGTCCAAAGTGATTCCACAACTATTGTATGGTATTCCGATCTGGATTAGGGACTTTGACTGGGTCATCGAACGTGTTCAATCTAAATTTCTGCGAAAAATCCTGGGCCTACCGAAGTGTGTTCCATATGCAGTTATTTGCTTAGAAACTGGTTTAACTTTAGTGGAAACGAGGGCATGGCTTATGACATTTAAATACTGGCTACGGTTACATTATAATTCTGACCCTGGGAGCTTTATATATCAAATGATTTCAGAGTCCAATGTGTCAAACTGGTCAGTGTATATCGTGGAAAAAATGAAAGGCATGGGTATATCTGTGGACTCACTGTCTATGTTAACATCAAATGCTGCATTTCATCAAATTAAGAGTAGGAGGAGAACCCCAAATACATGTGCACCAGGTAGCTGCCCATTCAGTAGCCTTCTGCTGCTGCAGTCCTTTGCTTAGGTACCACACTGTGACTAAAGAAGTCCTCCAAAGATAACGGATGACAGGAGCACAAGGAGGAACTTTATTCTGCCCTGAAAGACAGAGCTCTTTTCTAGGCTCTTTTGATTAAAACTGTTGACTCTGGATTGAAGAACAGAGAGAATGGCCTCTGGAGTTGAAAGATCAGAGCTGAGGAGGACAGAGCTAGGTCAGACCCATCCTCATTGATTCTGGAAGGGGCTCCTCCTGAGCACTGAAACTAAGGATTTGCCCCTCGTCATGGGAATGCAACTACAAAGTGCAGGGGGAAATGGCATCTACAGGCAACAGTAGGATGCAAAGGTAATTTATTGACACTATTATAAAGCAGGAATGTTTTTTTAAACATTTCACTGCACTTCGCTGTTGCCAATGGAGCCCACGGCCTCTTTGATGGCCAGCTTTCCAACATTGTGTATACCTGTCAACACTCAAGGTCCATTGTTTTAATAACAACAACAACAACATTCGATGTATATACCTCCCTTCAGGACAACTTAACACTCACTTAGAGTGGTTTACAAAGTGTGTTATTATTATCCTCAGAACAATTTCCCTGTGAGTTGGATGGGGCTGAGAGAGCTCTGGAAGAGCTGTGACTGACCCAAGGTCACCCAGCTGGCTTCAAGTGGAGGAGTGGGAAATCAAACCCAGTTCTCCAGATTAAAGTCCCATCGCTCTTATCCACTATACCAAACTGGCTCTCTTTTGTGTATGTATTTTGTGGTTAAGGAGAAACTCATTGGATTGATGGGTTTTGGGACTAGGAGGGGGACTAATGGTTGGTAATGAATTTGAAGTTTGGTTAAGCATGAATAAAGCTCATTTCCCCCCCACCCCCTCAACAGAATAGCATGTCCATTTGTAGCCATCCAACACTCACCTTAACGCCTTTCCAAAGCATACTTTGAGATCTGTAAACACCAAACCCTGTTGTGTGTATGATCAAACTTGATGAGTCAATAATTTTGAGAGAGGACTGTGTTCTAAGCAATTTTGGTGCCATTAAGGGCAAGAATAGCTGCTCCAGTTCAAAACCTCATTTCTCTAAGCCTCCTTGAAAAGAACAGTGTGCGTGTGTGGATTCAAAGCCAACACCAGCCCTGCATGCATGCAATGGTGAAACTCATGATAATGAAAATATCCAAAGGGGTTAGATGGCACAAACCTTCCTTTGGAAGCCCCAGATCCAAAAATGAAACTGAAATTTTCTCAATGCACACCTCTATTACTTAACTAAGGTGTGCATTGAGAAAATTTCAGGCTCAAGAAAATTACAACCTCCGACATGTAACCTCTTCTGCCAATGAGGGGCTTCTTATCATTATCCAGCCATGTGGACAGCACACATTCAGATGAACAGAAGAAAGAAATGTAGGTGAATTTGAAAGACATCTTCACAGGCATTGTGGATTATATTAGCAAAGCCTGAAACACCGGGGATTCCTTAACAACAAGCTGAAACAACTACAAAGTCAAGGAGGTGGAATCAAAAATGTATACACAATATAGATGGATTATATGACTACCTTTTCTCAAACATACACAAACACTGACTTGTATCCAGTGAACTATACATGGAATACATTAACTTAGCACAGTTCAGTGACAAAAAGGACAATTTCATTTCATTTATTTACTTAATTTGTATCCTCCCTTTCTCCCCAGTGAGGACCCAAAGCAGCTTACCTCATTCTCCTGCCCTCTATTTTATCCTCACAGGGTAGGCTGAGTGTGTGTGACTAGTGCAAGGTCACCCAGAAAGCTTCCAAGACAGAGTGAGGATTAGATTAGTGAGGATATGAACCTGGATCTTCCCAATCCTAGTTCAGCAATTCAACCACTACACCACACTTGTGGAAGCAGAAGTGCAATTCTACTAAGTCCATATCCATTGTTTCAGGTCATGTAAAAACTGCTGTGCAAAAGCCTTTTCTATTAAGCAACATACGTCCTCAAGGGTCTTAGTGCTATGATATTTGCAAGCTGATAACTATGTTCAGATACAAGAAAGATGTCTTAGTGCAAGTGTCTTTGGGAGGGAAAAATTCATTTCTGTTTGCATAAGACCGCATAAACACATGGAATAGAACTGTTGACCGAAGTGGGTCATAGGGAACATACCACTCCAGACTTGGCCCACCTACACTCACTCTCAATTTTTTTCAAAGAACACTTCAAGGTGCTGGTGTGGACTTTTACAATCCTATATGGTTTGGGATTGGCACACCTACTCCCTTCTGAACCCACTTGACCACTATGGTCTTCACAGAAGGCTCTGCTTTGGTTGCTCTCTCTTTCTGAGATGAGGAAGGTGGCAACCTGAGAAAGAGTCTTCTCAGTCATGGCATTTGATTTATATACCACTGTTCAGGACAACTTAACACCTACTTAGAGCAGTTTACAAAATATGTTATTATTGTATTGTCGAAGGCTTTCACGGCTGGAGAACAACCTATGTTATTATTGTCTTCACAACAATTACCTTGTGAGGTGGGTGTGGCTGAAAGAGCTCTGGGAGAGATTAGTGTGGATACTTCACACAGATCTTGAATGATGTGCTAAGATAAATTAGTATTTTGTTCTTTGTTCTTCTTTGTAGTGTCAATTTACATAAAGTAGTGAACACTTAGTTTCCCCTTTGTGAACATCTGTTGCCTTACTATCCTACATGTTGTAAAGAAATGGTTGGGAGATGTAGACTGTACATGCAGATCTAACTCTATAGCAAAATCATTTCAGGCTCCTCTATATAACAAACTGTTTTTGTCAGTACATCACCCTAGAGAATTGGTTTAAAATCTAGTAAAGTTCCTCCGGGGTCCATACATTTTGCCACTCAGCTTGATTTCTAAAAGGTTCTCTATATCCCATTTGATTTGTAAACTGAAAAAAGTTGAATAGTTCATTACTTTAATGAAGTGGGCCATTAATAAAGTCTGACTGTTCTCATTTAATAGATGGATGCCATCTCTGGCTGGCTGTTCTGTGTCAAGACTTGGGGAATACGGCACATGCCTTGTCAGTTATAATATCAATACCAATACCAATAACAACAACATTCAATTTATATACCATCCTTTGGGACAACTTAACACCCACTCAGAGCAGTTTACAAAGTGTGTTATTATCTTTGCAACAATCACCCTGTGAGGTGGGGTGGGGCTAAGGAAGCTCTGAGAGAGCTGACGGACCCAAGATCACTCAGCTGGCTTCAAGCAGAGGATTGGGGAATCAAACCCAACTCTTCAGATTAGAGTCCTGCCACTCTTAACCACTACACCAAGCTGGCTCCGTGTCAAGACTTTGATATCAAGGACAGGCGCTGCCATGCTATGCCAAGATTCTCCTCTTGGATCCATTTGTAGGAAGGGAAATGTAAAGGATGTAACTGTAACTAAAGGCAATTTTTTTTATTTTATTTATTTAATTTATATACTGCTTCTCCACCATATTTAATGCTCAAGACATAGCATGCATATAAAACACTACTAAAATAATATGAATACAAACATTAAAAGTAGTATAATACTTACATGGGAATATGAACATTAAATACCAGTAATACAACAGAATACAAACATTAAAACCCATATATCTAAAAGAACACCACTATCACTAAATCCTATTCACGATCATTCTCTATAATAAATAAATATTATGGAGTCAAGCCAATAAAAATATCTGAATCGGCCTCCAAATGTTTCTTTTTGTATTATGCTGCTTAAAGCCTGCATGTCTATAGATTGTTTACAACTATCTGTGCTTTATAGGAGCTGTGCAGAGTTATTAAGTTTTATTATACCCATGATCTTTGGTCTGATTTCTGAAGACTGTTTGAAGGAATCCCACTCACATTATGCCAACCACTGCTCAGTCTGCTGCTGTACATAGAGTGAGCCAACATTGATCAACACTCTGGCTAAGAGACTGGAGTGGGGGAGCGTTTTTCTCACCCTCACACAAAACTCATATGGTACATATAGATGCATAAACTTCTGGTTTCAAAGGAGCCAGAATCACAGAAGGTGGTGGTGGTGGTGGTGGTGGTGATGATGATGATGATGATGATGATGATGATGATGAAAACTGCTAGAAATGTCTGGAGTCAGCTAGGAGTGTGCATCTGGAAAGTTTCTGTTTTACTTATGGAACTATCTATCACATCTCATCGATTTGTTCCAGCTGGGGTAGTGCCAGCTCAGAACTGATCCATTTGAGTTTTTTGTTTCATGAGTTTTGGCACCTTGCACATACGTTGGCAGTGCATGCATGCACATTAAGTGTTGTGCACATGTTGGATGCACATGTGCAAATGCATGCTCTTCTTTTCAAGGGGGTAAGGCTCCGAGGCAGCTGTTTTTGCCCACAACAGCACCAAAAACATACAGAAAACACACTCTTCCCTAGAAACCATCAACCCACTATAATTAAGAGCATGCAACAATGGGGTTCTGTGTTTATGGACCACCAGAGCACAGCACAGCACAGCAAAAAAAAATTTAAAGTCCTCTTTATTGACAAAGCCAGTAAATTTTACCTTTGAGTCCTGCTGTTATGCCAAGTTTCACTGTAACTTCTAGTTTTGTTTTCACAATGAGGAGCCATTCAGGTGAATCTGCTTTAATTTGCTGCAGGAGCCCAGGCTGGGACTCCTGGCTGCTAGCCTGTTCTTGCACTGTGCGTAAAAGCACACAGAAAGCGTGGGCTAGGGTTTTTCCTTCACAGAAAGTGAAATAGAGGGAGGATGGCCCTCTTTTCTCCCTATTTTTTACTAGTAAAAGTTGGAAACTGGGCAGGTGCTGGCCAGTCTCCATTTCCAACTAAAACAATTAACCCAGAGTTGAATGAAAAGGAAAATGGGATCATAGAAGAAACTGAATGAGAGACTCCCATTTTTATGCCTGAAAATAATAATAAAAAATCTGACCATATTTGTCCTTCTACATGGAATACTAATCAAGAAAGACCGGGGCGTATGTGAGTGTTCAAGCTCTACATGCCTGCTACCTCTGCATCATTTAACTCTGGATTAACAGTGTTAATCAGACATTCCCCAAAGCCAGAAGGCTTTCTGGGCAAGATGAAATGTCTCTGGGTGCTCCTTGACTAACTATCTTTGAAAGACTTCTTAAGTCACAGTGTGTGGCCCTGGCCCCATCTTACCTAAGGCAAAGGATAGCAGCAGCAGAAAGGCATGAACCAGCAAAGGATAGCAGCAGCTCCTGGATATCCTTTAATAACTGCTTTTTCTTTCCAATTTTCACTTTAATCTGCATAATACAAGTCTTTGCAGTAGCTAAGGGCACAGAGCCTGCAGGAGACCTCTCCCTCCTCAAACTCACATGTGCATGCCTATGTGGATGTTGCTGGGATGGCCTTTTCTTGCATTGTGTGTAAAAGCATACAGAAAGAGATGGAGATGGCAATGGTGATGCTGGCATGCTAGCACCACACCATTTGCTGCTCCCCTTTGTTGTGCAAAGCAAACCTCTGATTCCTATGAGCTGCTCAATGCCAATGCTATTGCCCAGGAACCATTGGAAAAAATGCACTGATGCATGCCATGCACATCCCCTTCCAGCCAATGGAGTTAATGCAGACCAACTTGCTGTTAAGGAAAACAGCCAATCATGCCCTGCATCTTTGAAACTACATGAATCAACTTCATTTGCTGCAAAGTAAAGGTGGCCGAGGATTGTTACAAATAAAACAAACAGTAGAAGAAAAGAAAAAATGGCACTGAATGATTACATTAGAGGAAGAAAGACAAGATGCTGACCAACATTTACAGAGAAGGAATATTTAAGGTTAAGGGTACAAAAGACGAAAGAAATTCATGGCAAGGTAAACCAGTGCATGGCCAATATGTGAAGAATACTGATGGTAAAGTTGTTAAGAGAAACAACTGGAAATTACTAATGCAAGGAATATTGAAAAAAGAGACAGAAGGACTTCATATTAGCTGCCCCAAAAGAGGCATTAAGAATGAACTTTATGAAAGTAAAAATTGAAAAGACCATGAATGACAGCAAGTGTAGACTATGTAATGAGACAGACAAAATGGTTGACCATCTCATCAGTGGGTGCAGTATGATCACACAAAATTACTATTAAAAGTGCCATAATAAATTAGCTACAATGATGCATTTGAATTTATGCAGCAAAGTACACGCTACTGTCTGTGAAATACTGGTGGGAACATATGCCTGAAAAAGTCATTGAAATGAGAAAGTTGTGAGATTACAAAATCCAAACAAATAAGAAGCTGTAACATAATACTCCAAATATTACTGTGGTTGAAAGTAAGAAGATCAACTGATTGATGTGACAATTCTAAGTGACAGCCAAATTGGTCCCTCGCCTTCTCTTTCATGAACAGCAAATTCCTGCTCACATCAGCAGACCACTTACATGAGCATTTATGTTCAAAGATTAGCCTGCTGCAATGGAATCTGTACCAGTCCTATTAATAGAAAATCATTAGTATCTGAAACCATAATGTAAGTTACAGTCCTTACTGTGAGTACTATAGAGTTTCACACTGAGCTATGGAACCAGCAAAAATGTTCAAAAAATCTGAAGTCATTTAATGCTATCTGAATAATGGCACAAGAAAGGAATCCTAGTCTATAGCTAATTTTGCATATGCAAGAGAGAGGGGAGGAAGTAAATTCCCTCATGTGAAGTAGTAGCTATCTAGAAAGATATCTTTGTACTGGATCTGCCTGTTCAATTGCAAAATATCACAGTATAAGAACACAGGGAAAGAGAGATGCTACTTATTTTCTAAGAAGATGATGGCTGAAACAAAAAGCCTGGATTCAAGTGAAGGCACATGAAGCCACTTTATACTGAATCAGACCATTTGTCCATCACAGTCAGTATTGTCTATTCAGGTTGGCAGCAGCTATACAAGGTTTCACATCACCTACCACCAGATTCTTTAACTGAAGATGCCTGGAGCCTTCTGCATGCCAAGCAGATGCTCTGCCACTAAGCCACAACCCACCCCCCCCTTGAAATTCATTGCTCACTCTAAAGTATGAGTTTTCAAAGAAACTTCTCTAGTGAACAGTGTGTCATGTGGCAGTTCAATGATAAACTACAAATTCTGAATACAGGAGAGGGATCTAAACTACAAATTCTGAATACAGGAGAGGGATCTGACACTTTTACTGGAATGAATCAGGAACAAAACTGCTGAGTGGCGTGGACAGCACGATTTTACATGGAACAGTAATGTCACCTGCTACCATACTAGGTGTTGCTATCCACTTAGTAGCAGCTTTTGGGTTGCTAGCATTGCTTCTTGATACTTTTCAGTAAGAATTCCAAGTTCTTCTTTGCAATGATGACAGCTGATGGTCCACCAGGTAACTGCCTTGTAAGTCATCCCTGCTAGCTAAACTCCACTTGTGAAATTTAGATCCAGAGGGGTTAGCCGTGTTAGTCTGTAGTAGCAAAATAGCAAAAAGTCCAGTAGCACCTTTAAGACTAACCAACTTTATTGTAGCATAAGCTTTCGAGAGCCATAGCTCTCTTTGTCAGATGCATGGAGGATATGAAGAAACTGGCCAGAGATATATAGGTGGGGAGTGGGGGAGAGGGTGCAGTGAGTAAGGGTCATGTAAATGTAAATAAGTTACAAGAAGTCATGAAAGAGGTGGAATGTACAATCCAGGCTGGGTGTGACCCCTCCCTTTCATGGCAAGATCTGATTGGCATGCCTGAAGGCAGTTATTTTTGGTAATGAGATATCCATTCGTAGTCTGTATTCAATCCATGTCTGACTGAGTCAAATTTACATATGAATTCCAATTCAGCAGCTTCCCATTGAATTTTGTTTTTGAAATGTTTCTGTTGAACTATAGTGACCTTTAAGTCCTTGATGGAATGTCCTGGTAGACTGAAGTTTTCTCCCACTGGTTTCTGGATGTTGCCATTTTTAATGTCAGATTTGTCTCCATTTATTCTTTTGCGCAGAGGTTGGCTGGTTTGTCCAATGTACAGAGCAGAAGGACATTGTTGGCACATGAGGGCATAGATCACATTTTTTATCAGCAAACACCCTATATATTATATATATCACATATATCTCCTCTCCCCCCTCCCCTCATCACCTATATATCTCTGGCCAGTTTCTTCATACCCTCCATGCATCTGACAAAGAGAGCTATGGCTCTCAAAAGCTTATGCTGCAATAAAGTTGGTTAGTCTTAAAGGTGCTACTGGACTTTGTGCTAAAATTTGTTTTTGTCCATTTTGAAAGCACACAGAAGAAAAGTTCTAACAATGTTTTGGGGTAAAGGTGAAACAAAATCTTATTTCTGTTTTGAAATGAAAACCATCATGTAGCCCTATAGTCTAATTCCCGGGGAGAGATTGCTCATCAGACCATTAGTACAGAAAAATATGTAAGAGTACTTCAAGTTTAAACTTACTCCTGTCTAAACCCATTGATTTCAGTGGGCTTAAACTTGAGTAAATCTGCACAGGACTGCACAGTTAATTACTTCCTGTTACATCTTGTCCATTATGAAAAAAATGTAATCTTTACAGCAGAGTCAAAAGATACCAGTATTGTTAGAACAAATCAGACCATCTAGCCTGCAATCCATTCTAGTGCATTGATTTTAAATGAGTTTTGTCATGAAAAGCAAATGTTTTGATATCACATTATAAAGTCCTTAGGAGGGGAGTTGATTCACCTTGAGGCATTTGGGGTGAAGATGTGAATCTGATATAACATGTATTGACGAGTAGCTGAAAGGGATGAGAATGGATAGGCCCAGGGGAGGATAAGCATGACTATATGGATTGTTTTCTTACCACAATTTTATCAATAGAACAGATCTTTTAAATTCTGACAAGATCTCCTATAAAACCTATTTAAAAGTCTGAAAAGTGTCTCTAAGTCTTTTCAGACAGTGTCCTTTTAAATTTCTACTGCCACACACACATTTTATGCACCCATCTCATAATATACAAAACAATCTTGGTGACCCATTGAGAGCAAAGTAAAAAAAATGACTGGGAACTGGAATGTATATAAAGTACTTCTGCATGTTTAGTTTAGGGGATCACAGGATATGCTTACTCAAGTTGTTTCAGTACTCTTTGGTTTGTACCCTTGTCCATGCAGTTGACAAGTTCCACTGTGAAAACACTGCTGATTATTTCCTGCTTTGAGCATGGGGTGTCCCAGAAAAGATGTACCTGTTATAATGATAATTCTCTGGTTATTATGTTTATCAGAAAACCAAGAGCATAGGAGGCTCTTGTGTGAGCCTGTTCTAGGGATGCTCAAAGAGCCACTGGCTTGGCTCAGGTGGGATCTGGAAAGCATGTGGTAGCGAGTAGAGATGGGCACGAACAGCAACATGAACTAAAAAAACCCATGAACAACCCAATCTGCTGTTTGCAAACAAGCTGTTCGTAAGGCCCCATTCTAAATGAACAGGTGGTCATTCCAAGCGTCGTTCATTGCTGTTCATCAAGCCAGCACCTGCAATCAATTCCCATGGCAACTCAGGCAGGGATTGTCTAGACTGTCTGAACTCCTGCTGTTGCCCTGGAAACCCAAATCTAAGCCCAATTTAGCTTGATAGACAGGTCTTCCTTCCAAGTGTGGACTGGAGCGCCAAATTTGTTACAAGAGGAAAAGACCAGGGGGGAGGGGGCTTTCAGAGAGACAGCTGCTGTTAGAGAGACGGGGTGAGTGCATTGGAGCTTGAATTTTCTTTGTGTGTGGTGCAGTAGGGATCTACCCCTTCAAGTTCCAGGGCTGCTGCCAGGCTCTGGGGCCAAGCTATTATTTATTATTGGTAAATTTCTTGCTGCCTGCTCAGGTAGAGTTTCTGGGAGTGGTGCAGTAGGGATCTTGATGGCTAGAGGAGAGCTTGCTGGCCCCACAAACAACGAACAACAAACATGTGACACTGAGAGATCTCTGTCTTTTGGTGCTACACCTCTGAAGATGCCAGCCACAGCTGCTGGCGAAACATCAGGAACTACAATGCCAAGACCACGGCAATACAGCCCGGAAAACCCACAACAACCAACAAACATGTTCATGACAGGATCATGTTCGTCAGTGTTCGTTGTTCGTTGGCAACGAACAACCATGTTCAGTTTTTTTTCCTGTTCGTGCCCATGGCTAGTAGCGATGCCAGAGGTGCCACAAATCCACGTCCAACTCAGGCTTAGGCTGACCTTCCCCTACCCTGAGATAAAACTTCTCCTCTTTAAGCCTGTGAAGCTGTATACTGGGCTGGGAAGCCTCCGGTAGCGTGGTTGATGTTAAGCTTCAACTTTCCTTCTTGTCCCACCCTTAAGGATTATTAAAAATGGTTACCTAGCCAAGTCTTAGTAGGGAACAGATCAGGGGTTTGTGCTTCCCTTTAGCAGAAACTGGCACACAAGGCTTGGGGAGGTTCAAAAGGTAACAGAAGGTTTATTTACAGAAGGTTAAAATCAAAAGGCAGGTAGGCAGACGTTTGAACTTAGTAACAGAAAGGTTTGTATACAGCAACTTCACTGGTGTGAGGCACAAAACATTTGGTTTAACACTAGGTTGCTGGCTTCTTTCAGAGGTTGACACTGCTTCACAAATGTATCCTTTTAAAGCACAGACAGCACGACTTTCCCTCCTCTCCAGACTTAAGGGTGCTCCATTGAGACAAACCCTTCCTAGATACTGGGCAGGCATTATAGTTATGAGCTATAACCCTGTTCCTGGCACTGAAGGGGAGACTCCTCTCTACCCACTTCCTTGGCACTCTATAATTCCCAGATCTCTTGAGTCTAAGTAGGAGTTAGTGCTGGTTTTCCCCACTTTAGTCCTAGGACTAAAAGTGTTTCACAAACATTATTTCCTCTCACAGCAGATTCTCTGGCTGACCCTCTCTGGTCTAAAGCCAGATTCCACCTCCCTTTCACTCTCTTGTTTACTCTCCAACTCCAACTGACAGCTTCCCCAACATTCCATCCCAACTGTCAAGCACTCAGATCTTTAGACACCCATCTCCGGCATAAAGCCAAAATTAGTGGCAGTGCAGTGGCTGCCTCTCCTGAGTCCCCTCCCCTCAGTCCTCAGTTCTCTGCCCAAGGGCTGCTCTCTCTTTTTCTGCGTGTGCGTGTGCACTACAGCTCCTGTATGAAAATTCCTGTTGGAAGTTGGTGGAGGGAGGATGTATGAGAGAGGGAGGCCATGCTCTAAGCAGGTTTCCTCAGAAATCAGTTGCCATGATGAAAATAATTTTCTTTCTTTGTTTCCTTGCACATAAAGTTTAAAAAGTAGTACTGTAAACAAATAAACTCAACATGCTTAGAATGGGAAAGTTTGTAATCTTCAACTCACTTTGAAGCAATCCCTAGAAAGCAACCTAATTAATTCAGTTGGAAGTCACTAAGGTTGTTGTCAGATACACCGCAGCATATCTGCCATGATTGTTTCTATGCATAATTAGACCCTACCTCCGTGCAGCTCTGGCTGCTGAGGAGGGGGTCTGCCATTGCTCCCCTGGGAGGAGGGAGAGCAGGGACTTTCCCAGGCATCTGGGTTACTGCTGCGTGGGCGGAGCCAGCAACCGTTTGGGCGGCTCTGCCCGGGCAGCATTCAGTTGTTGCTGACGCTCGGCCCACCCTCTTCACCCTGTTTTGGTGTAGATTTAGCCAGCTGCCTTTTAGGAGCCAGGTAGGAATTTTTTCCTCTTATCCTAATTGGCCTTGGATGGGGGTTTTTCGCCTACCTTACACCATTACTCGTGTGCAGGATATTGGATTGGGGTGGTGCTGGTTAGGGTGTTCTGGCAGGATTGATTTGGGATTTAGTCAGCAGGCCGGTGAGCACCCTTGGCACTTCCCTATTGGTGGGGAAGAGTGGTCTGCTAGGAGCGGCTGGTACTGCTTGTGACGGCTGCTAGCGCGCATGGGCAGGCTGCCTAGGTTAACCCCATGAGCAAGTCCTGCCTCACTGCTGTACGGCTGAGGATTAGGAGCTTGGAAGGGGGAACCAATTTGCCAGGCTGGCCGGGTATCCTTGCCATCTCTAGGGATGGCTCGCACCCGGGGCTTCGGGGCTCGCCCAGGCAGGTCAAGGCGGGGGTCTTGGAATCACCACGTGGCTTGACCTGTACCACTTTCCCCCTTGCTGCAGTTTTGATTAATGTTAACATTGTGGTTAATTCAATAAAGTGGCCCTTAGATCCAACAACGTTGTCTGTTCCCACTAGGGGAGCAATACTCTGATCCTCTGAGAATGTGTAAAGGGAACTTAGTTGCTATTTGGCTGTTAGCTGCTTATTTTGCAGGTGTTTTGCTTTCACTTTCCCAGCCAGCTTGAGAATGTGGCCTTGGAGTGCAGGTCAGAGCCAGTCCTCCCTGAGAACTATGATGAACTCATTTCTCCCTGTTCCCTTCTCTCCCAGGCCTGGACCCTTCATGCCAAAATCATAACGGTCCCCCATTCCCATGGGCGGGAATGTTCTCCTATAATTAACACTGCTCACCCACCTTGTGTCACTTCTGCCAATAACCCTGTTTGAGTACCTTGATACTGATATCTCTCTTTAATAAAGTAACTTTAACTCTTAGACCTGAGTGTCTGCTTGAGGGATTTATCTGGCAGGACCTGACAGTTGTAATTTTAAGAACCCTTTCTGGTGAGTAAGCCCCATTAACTGAAACAAGATTGACTTCTGAGAAAACTATTTTAAGATTATTTCTATGAGATTAATCTATGAATCTGGAAGTCCCTCCCTAGTTCAACTCCTCGTTCAGCCATAAACTTAGTATCCTTAACTATGCCACTCCCTCTCACCCTCAGCAGCTTCCATCTCTCTTAAAGTTTCCGGTAGGTAGTTATGTTGGTCTGCAGCAAAAGAGAAGGATTTGAACCCAGAGGCATCTTAAAAACAAACAGGGCATAATCTTTTGAGAGTTAAATCTTCCTTCTTCAGATACCTGAGAAGGGAGATTTGACTCTTGAAAGCTTATACCCTAAAAATCTTGTTGGTCTGTAAGATACCACTGGACCCAAATCCTGCCATCACTCTGTAAGATGAAGATAACACTATATATGAGCTTTACATAGTTGTTGTAAGGATTGCAACAACATAATACATGTATCAGTAATGTCTGAAAGCATTTTACAAATGCTAAATATAATTACATATCATTTCTGAAGAGCTGATCCAATGCTTCAGAGTTGTAGCCTTCTTTGCAGGGTTCTTGGGGAACAGGCAAAATCACAGGCCAATGGTTCTAGTTTAAGCAGGCAGGATAATTTCTGCTTTGCTTGGAAGCTTTCCCCCTTTTTCCCAGGCAGAATTTGATCTATATGTTAGTTAATTGGTGTTCACTATACAAAATAGAGGAAGCTGCAGCTAAACTGTTATATCAAGTAAAAGTGTGACGGAAGTTCTGATCAGTCTTCTAGATACAGATGGATTTCCATGGTAAATATACTGACTTTGATCTGAACAACATACTTCCTGCTGAACATTGCTTTAAGTTCCATTTGTAGGACTGTTCTGTTCATCTGTTAGTTTTTTAAAAGCTATAAATCTGACAGAAAGCACACTTGAAACACACACACCACTGACACACACACAAACAAAGAAGGCAAAAACGATGAGAAGCTAATGGGATAGCAAATATTGAACAGCTTTTTATTTATCTTGACAGCTCTGACATCAGTGGCATCATTATTATTTTTTTAAAAACTACAAAGAAGGGAGCTGAACCTGAGAGGTTGACTTGCCTAAGGCTTCCAAGTAAGTTCATGTCTGAGGAACTATTTGAAGCAGGTAGTTGCAAGGACTGATGCATAGCTATTTTATTACTCCATGGTAACTAGAACTGCTTGTTAGGATTCTGTGTGTGGGTGACATATGCAAACATTTTATCACTTACTCCTCCCCTCCCAGTTGGCAGACACAGAGGAGCACTAATGAATCCCAGCAGGCATAGAATATATCTTTCCCATAGCAGCACTTGAATTACTTCATTAGATGCCTACATGCTAGATAAATGGAAGAGAGGGTTTAAGAGACAGTTCTTTATTAAATTCTGTTAAAACATGCTTTCTGATTGGAAACTATGAGAGAGAGATCAGGCTTACTAAATAAATGTGTGTGTTTGTGATGTGCTGTCAAGTCGCCTCTGACCTATGATGATTCTGGATCTCTATCTAAGATCAATAAACTAAATAAATACTTTACACTAACAGAATAACAGTTAAGTATATAGGAATGAAGAGGGTGAAATATGCTCTAGTATGCATAGGTCATCTCCAAGGACCACTAAGAATTTCCTTGGATGTGAATTATTATTTTAAGCTTCCAAATTGTCAAGTTGGTGAAGCATAAAGGACTGCAAAGTCTTCTCTGTGGCAAAGGGAATGAGATTGACCAATCCCTCTGTCGAAGAATTACATGAATCCATATAATGTTACTTAGGCTTCTAGTTGTATGTGTCTTGGGAAGAAGAACAGTAACTAGGTAATTTCAGATTAGGAATGCCTTCCGCAGTTTAAAGGGGAGATCCAAGGTTTCCTGTGAATTAAACTCTCTTTTCTACCAAGGATCCATGAGTATCTGCTAAAGCAGCATGAAGGGTGGGAGTAAAGTGGTCAGAGTGCCAGATTAGGATCTGAGAGTCCCAGATTCTAATCTCTACTGTGCCATAAAAACTTTTGGGCACATGTGTAAACTATGGGGGGGGGAGGTTAAGGGACTCAAGCCCCCCCAGATTTGGCCAGGGGAGCTGACCCCCCCCCCCAGTGCAACCAGTAACAAACTCACATGAGGGACTCAATTATGGCATCTGAAGCACACGATTGCCCACCCTTCCTGTTTAATCGTATTACCATTTCCATGAACCTTTTGGGCTTTGTTCCTGTTTGCTAGTATTATTTTGTGTGTTTATGAAGAATTTATAATAAAAAGGAGTCATGGTTTATATAAATAATTTACAAATAAATGTATTGTCGAAGGCTTTCACGGCCGGAGAACGATGGTTGTTGTGGGTTTTCTGGGCTGTATTGCCGTGGTCTTGGCATTGTAGTTCCTGATGTTTCGCCAGCAGCTGTGGCTGGCATCTTCAGAGGTGTAGCACCAAAAGACAGAGATCTCTCAGTGCCGCAGTCCACTGTGACACTGAGAGATCTCTGTCTTTTGGTGCTACACCTCTGAAGATGCCAGCCACAGCTGCTGGCGAAATGTCAGGAACTACAATGCCAAGACCACGGCAATACAGCCCGGAAAACCCACAACAACCATTACAAATAAATGTTAGAGAAACATGAAAGGACTCTGAAGGAAGATATATGATTTTGAAAATAAGGATCACGGAAGGCAAGATTTACACATCAGCAACAATATATGCCCCAAACAATGAAAGAGAAAAATATTATGAAAATGTTTTCCAGTTCATTTTAGATTTTCAAGAAAGAGAGACATGAACAGGGTAATGGATCTAAAAAAAGATAGGAGAAAAAAAACAAAGACAAACTTCCCCAAAATGTGTTTAATTATATGGAAATGTTACAATTGGAAGATGCTTGAAGGATCAAAAATACGAATACTAGAGACTATACTTTCTTTTCTGACAGACACCAAACATATTCAAGGATTGATATGTGCTGGATATCAAAAACCTTATTTATTAATCTAGAGAGTGCAAGATACAACCAAAAACCTTTGCAGATCACAATTAGTTAGTAGTAATTTGGGAACAAAACAGAGACAGAAGGGGAAGATGGAGATTAAATGATAATCTTTTATCACAAGAAGACATAGTAATATAATTTTTATTGTTTACAATATCATTGTTTATTATAGATGCAGAGGAGTTCGCCGTGTTAGTCTGTAGTAGCAAAAACAAAAAGAGTCCAGTAGCACCTTTAAGACTAACCAACTTTATTGTAGCATAAGCTTTTGAGAATCACAGTGCATCTGACGAAGAGAACTGTAGCTTATGCTACAATAAAGTTGGTTAGTCTTAAAGGTGCTACTGGACTCTTTTTGTTATTGTTTATTATATTATACATTTACTCTTTTTTTTTGATGTGATTATAATTGTGATATTTTTATTTTATTTTTTCTGTTCTGTTTATATTTATTTAAAAAATTATTTATTTAAAAAATTATTTATTTAAAAAAGAATTTATACAGTGCCTTAAGAGACCTGTGGCTATGGCCCACACAAAATAGCTTAGTCTTTAACCCTGACTGGCTCCACTAACTTTCAATGTAGTAACAGTCAGACTGCAAGGCCTTTGTTGGACCCACCATAACTGTTTGCCTCCAATTTAAATTTGTGGAATGTTAGAAGAGGAGGACTTGTTGCTATCCCCTTCCTCAGGTTTCAGAGGGGGACAAACCAAAGTTAGAAATTTTAGGGCATCTGCTTGCTGTTTACTCTTTTATTGCCTTGAACTATCCTTTGATGTGTAGATAGCTAATTTCAAGACTTCCTCCTTGTGGCATACTTTTCCTCCTCCCTTTGTCACACAACTATCTCTTCTCTCCATCTTGCACCATGGATGCAGGACTTGTCCTACCATTCATGTCCATCCTTAGACTAGATAGTTAGATAGGATTCTATCTCTCTACTTTCCTGACAAAGTATGGAGTTCCTATAAAGAACTCTTACTTCTTTTCTAAACCTAAGGCAAGTGTAAGTTTATTTTCTCTCTCATACTCACACCAGCCCATCACATTTTCTCCACAATCTATGCTACTCTGTTAAGAACCAGTTTCTATTCCTTTTAATAGGGAAAAGGTGAGTCTCTACTTTATTTTACTTTTCAGTTACATTATCATTACATTGTATTTTGGGAATGGAACATTGGGGAAGGGTAGGGCCTATGTTTCCTTGTTGAAATAGATTTGTTTGTTTGCTTGCTGCTGCTGTTGAAAACAGTTATTTGTTTGTTTGTTTGCTTGCTGCTGCTGCTGTTGAGAACAGTTATTTTTTTCATGGTAGAGGGGGGGCTGCTTCAGCCACTCCTAAGTTCTGCTTTCAATTTCCATTTCATTTTTAAATGGTGAGCTGGTATCTACTGAAGAAAAGGACAATTCCTAAAATGGCAGCCTGGGCCGATTCCAGACGACTAACCTTAAGTCGCCTCATGCCGCCCTCTTCCGGATCGCGACGGGGAAAATGAGAAATATCGCGTTTCCTCGCGCGAGTTTTGCGCGACGACGCGCAAAACTCGCGCGAGGAAACGCGATATTTCGCATTTTCCCCGTCGCGATCCGGAAGAGGGCGGCATGAGGCGACTTAAGGTTAGTCGTCTGGAATCGGCCCTGGGCTCTGTCTCTCTGAAGCAATAAAAAAGCCTATCTGCATAAACAAGATTGGGGGGGGGGGGGAGAGATACAGATCATAGGCCTTTTTAAAATTTCCTTTTGCCCTGTGTGCAGCTCAGAGAGGACATTGGCAAGGAATGTGCACTCTGTACACGTTCATGCTTTTCATTTTGCTGTTACCTAAAATAGTGTGGTACAGTTTCAAAGGGTAACCAACTAGCTAATGCTTAGAAAATATATTGGGAAAAAAAGGTTGAGTAGCACTTTCAAAACTACAGCAAATGTGTTGCAGTAGGATTTGTGGATTCTTTTGAAAGATAGATATTTTGTGTCTTCTTCAAGCCTGTGATTTCCTATGTTTGCCAAAGTGGGTGTTGAACCAGTTCCTTTTAAAAGTTAATTAATGGCCCAAGTAGGCCTGTTAAGCATTCTTTTTAAAATGTCTATACTCTAAAGTGTTGGTCAAATTGGTGTGTATTGACAATTGTTCACCACCTTGGCAGTTACAGCCAACTTGAACTGGTTTCAAGCATATCATAGTATTATTGCACTGTGCCTTACTTTCCCTGTTGGTTGTTTGGATTAAAAGCTATAAAATACTTTAGCAAATTTGAAATGCTATTACAAAAAGTTAGAAACTCTGGGGATTACAGGCAAGCCTGTCTCAGCAGACATTTGTACATACTTGCCAGCAACCAAAATATAACATCTAATGTGTGCAGGCCAGACGGAAAATCTATGCATCAGCTACTACCAGAATTAGCTAAACTTATCAAAATAGGCCTTACCATACCTGTTTCCTCCTGCACCTCAGAAAGGTCATTCTCATGGCTTCGTAGAATAAAGACCTTTCTACAATCAAGCATGAGACAAGCAAGGCTCAAACACATGGCTCTTCTTCATGAACATAAACAGATCTCTCAGGAAATTGATCTTAATAATCGTCAAGTCAAATAAGATTCCTGTAAATGAATGCCAGGAAAAACTTTTATAATGTTCCCCTACGGGCTTTTCTGTATTGCCTTTCTTAATGACAAATTTGTGACCATTAGTTTGTCCTGTGCACAAGGTATGTATATTTGTAGATCCTAAAGCGACTATCTTAAAAGTGAATTTCAAAAACAGGACTCAGCAGGAAATCACGGAGATACCACTATAACCATTGGCCAACTCCCACCTTTTCCTAGCCCAGGAGCATTGTTAGAGGGGTGTCCAGGGGTGTAGGGAGCCCCTCCCTAAATTCCTCATGGCCTTGTCTCCATAGATAGTAGAGGCCCCTCCCCATGATGTCCCCAGGCTCCAGTTCTTTTAAGGACCTAGCATAACAATGCCTCCAGCCCCAGCCCCCATCTGGGAAATTGGAAAGTCTATGTCCCTGCTTCTGGGTTAGTTTAGGGGGAATGTCCCACAAGTGAGATCACAGAAGAGGATGGGGTTTTATGTGGTGCTGTGGAAGTGAAGTGACATTACAGGGAAAGAAGGCATAATTTGGGTGTTTGAAGAAGAGAGCTCTGACTCTCAAAAGCTTATACCCTGAAAATCATGTTGGTCTCTAAGGTGTCACTGGACTCAGATCCTGCTGCCCTTTGACCTGGAAGTGACATTACAGAAAATGATATCATGAAGTGATATCACATTTTTAATAAGTACCACACCCCAAATCTGCAGGCATTTCCAGATTTGGGCCCGGCAACCCTAGGCTTGATGTTATTTGTTAGCCTGCTGCTTGTATGTGGCAGGATACAGAACAGTGCAAGATATACTTTGTACTGCATTCTACCATGCTACACATGAAGACTGACCTGAGGAACAATGTCAGGCTGCTTGGCAGACCCCCACATTTCTCCCTTGCTACCATTGCCTGCTCTTTTTACGATTTAAACTATTTTAATGTCAATGTTTTAAATATTAGAATTACTGCAGTTCCCAGAGAACTATATACATTTTTAAGATAAGATTTTAAATGCTAAACGTATTTTTCAATGTCTTTTACATTTTTATGCTAGAATTAACTATTCTATTGATTGTTAAGGATGTAGTGCCGTTGTTATGGTCTCTGACCGCAAATAAATAAATTCATTCAATTCATTCTACCATTGCCCAACAGTCCCCCACATTTCCTCTTGCTGCTGCACTTCCCCTCCCCCCCACACTTCCTCCACTGCAACCCATTCAGTAGGCTTCCCCCTTTGCCACTGTCTATTCAATGGCTGCTATAGGACAAGTGAATTGAGGATCAGAAGTGCAATGCCCGGACTGAGGGTGATTGTGGCAGTTGAACAGATAATGCTTGCCTGTAAAACTTGCCAACGGCGACATTTGTGGTAACCTTAGCTTGCTTGAGATATTCAATTAGTAATTCAGAATATTAATCCAGGTATACTTTCTTCAGTATCTAAGAATCCACTGGACTTTTTTCAGTATCTGCACCACTAAGCCCCACAGCTGTTTCTCATACAATCATATTTCTTCTTTAGCCTGTACCTTTAACAGTACATGGCAATCATCTGATAACACACATCTTTTCTTTTTTTCCTTATCAGGAGACTAAAGCAACTCCAACAAGATTTCTTAGAAATTAGTCTCTGAATTTCTCTAGAGCACCCACAATAAGAGGCACCTTGAATTTGTGTCATTAGGAGCCTCTTTAAAAAACAAACCTTGATATATCTCTTTAATATTTATATAAAGTTAGTAATGGTCTTATTCGGTTTTATTCATTGATATGTTTTAAACAAAATAGATTAACAAAAAGATACTATTTGTATATCACCAGCAAGTAATCATTCTAATATTTGGACTGTATTTAAGGTAAACAGAGGTTCAGCATTTAGCTCCACCCCCACCCCCGAAAAAGAACTGCAGTACCTTAACAATTAAAATGGGGTGTGTGTTGGGAGGGGTGCCTTTGTCATATTAAAATGGCTGGACATGTTTTTTCCTTTCTTTTTTTTAAAAAACAAACATTCAGTAAAGGTAATGTGATCTTTACTCATGCAGTATAGCTAGCAAAATATCTGAAAATTATTTTTTCCACATGGAAAAGTCTGGTAGAACGCCTATAATGCAAGTCTCATAGTTCAGCAGTCAGTACTGGGCTTAGATTGCAATCTCTGAATCTCTACCCTGTGAAGGTGATAGAGCTGAGAAAGTTAGATGCTTTTTAAAAGAGAGAGCATGAATTGGTGAATAATTCAGAACCATGCCTTTCAAAGTACTTTGCTATAGTCTGAGTTTTTTTTTAAATGCCATGGTTGAAAAAGGAGAATGTTCTTAAGTTTTTTTTTAACTACTCTCAAGACATTCCACACACACCATATTGCATGCTTTAATATTTTTGGCAAAAAAGAGAAAAATAACAAAGCAGTGGTCTTCAGAGACATAAGTACTGATCACAAAAAGAAGATACATCATGAACACTGGGTGTGTACGTACTTACTTTTTATTCCAAAGAACAGTATATTTGGGATTGTGTTTAGGATTGCACTGCTAGTTGGTTGTTGCTTTCCATACATATATTACATGATTTCTTGTACTGTAATATCACTGCTTCTTTAATAGTTTCAGTGAAAGGTCTAAAAAAAACAAGATGTGCAACCCAATAAACCTTTGATGAAATAAGTTGTAATAGCTGCAGACTTACAAATAATGCCTTCAGAAAATACAAGACAGAGGGTGACGTGATAGGGGGGGAAATAGACAGTAGTAAATCTTCTTGTCTGAGCAAAGCGAAGTCCTGGTTTAACTTGCATGTATTTGTTGATAATTTGAGACCTTCTCTGAACAGTAAGACAGAGCAAGAAATATTTGCTGTGCATGTTCAGGACATAATTCTGACATTCATGTGGAAGCTGTTCTACATACAGAAAACAAGTGAAAAACAGGAAAGAAATCTGCCCATTTCAAAGCAGATGAAAGGAATCTTCTTGAATTATGTTTACTGCAAGGACTATAGCTATTAAAAACAAACTCTGCTTTAAATGTTACAGATGTAGTAGGGTAGTGGATACATTACACTACATTACATTACAATTAGCTTAGAAGAGTGTAACTCTGCTTAGAAGTACACTGTTAGTCAGTACTAGAAGTGGACATGGACCGAAAAACGAACCTAAATTTTGCATGGGGCAGGGTGGTTTGGAATTTGCAAACAGGTGGGTTGTGGGACGCGTGTTTTTCATGGATGCCATGACTTTTGGGTGGGCCTGTCGGTCCATTGGTCCATGAATCCAGACATCTCGGCGCCAAACAATCAATTCCCTAGGCAACATAGGAGCTGCCTACAGATCTTCTGCTGCCCTTGGAACACACCAATCTTAGACCTGAAAACCTTGATAGGCAGCTCTGGCTACCAACCAGAGAGCTCCCATTATTCTCTATGTGAGCGTTTAGTATATAAGACACAAAGCGGAGCTGCGGTTTCACTTTCTAGCCCACACTTACCAAGCAATGAACAGCTTGCAGTGGGAGGGTTTTTTTGCACGTCATCATGAGAAGGAGGCTTGGGGTTTGTGCTGCAGCAACACTTTGGGAGCAAGCTTATTAAGTTATTCTGTCTCATTTTGTTTTTCCTTGTGTGTTGGGCTAGGGCTCTGGCCTAACCCAGTCTCAGGGCTGCAATCAGGCTTTGGGACCAAGCTCCCTGGGCTATTTGGGGACTCCCTCTTCTGTCTTATTTTGTTTCTCCTTTTCATTTCTTATTTGTGGTGTTGGGCAAGGGCACTGGCCCGTCCCAATCTCAGGGCTGCAGTCAGGTTTTGGGACCAAGCTTCTTGGGCTCCTTGAGGGCTCCCTTTTCTTTCCCATTTTGTTTTTCCTTTTCAATTCTTATTTGAGGTGTTGGGCTAGGGGGAACCCAAGCTTCCTTTACCCAAGCGTGGGGAAGGCCCTTTCTAAACAGCGGAGCACAAGTCTCCTTCCTTCCTCCAGGCATGGGGAAGGCTCCTTCTGATTAGGGGAGCGTAAGTCGCCTTCTCTTAGGCATAGAGAAGGCTCCTTCTGAATACAAGACGCAAAGTCTCCTTCCTTCCAGCAGGCGTGGGGAAGGCTCCTTCAAAATAGGGGAGCCCAAATCTCTTTCCCCCAGGCGTGGTGAATGCTCCTTTTAAGTGGGGGAGCCCAAGTCTCTTTCCCCCAGGCATAGGGAAGGTACCCTCCAGGGCCCATGAGAAGGGGGGCACCACTGTCAAAACCCACATCACCAATGCGGTATCCCCAACCAGAAAGATGGTGTTGGTGGCCAACTCACCCCTTCCCACTACAGCAGCCCATTGCTCCCAAGGGAAGGAAGGAAGGGTGGCAGGTTCCTGACTGCCTCCTGTGCCCACAAGGAGGGGGAAGCCACCAACAAAAGTCACCTCATCAACAATGTGGCCATCCCCCTGTCACAAGGGGTGGGATGGGGTTACCCTGCACTACAAGGGCCCATCACCCACTAAGGGAAGGAAGGGCCGAAGGCCCCTGTCCACCACTCAGGCCCTCTAGGAGGGGGCCATTGCCACTAAATCCCACCTCATCAAGGTGGTGGCTGCCCACCCAGTCACAAAGGGGAGTGTTGGAGAATGCTCCCATCTCCCACTACAGAAGCCTGTCACCCTGCGGGAAAGAATGAAGGGCAGAGGTCCCTGGTCCACCTCGCAGGCCCTCAAGGAAGGGGCAGCCATTGACAGACCTCACCTCACCCACACGATGGCTGCCCCCAGTCACAAAGGGGGATGATAGGGGCCACTCCCATCCCCCATTACAGAAGCCCATCACCCCCAGAAGAAGGAACAAAGGGTGGTAGTCCCCTGACCACCTCCCAAACTCTCAAGAAGGGGGTGAATGCCACCACATCCCACCTCATCAACACAGTGGCCACCCCTTTCACAACGGGGGGTGTTGGGAGCCACTCCCACCCCCACTACAGGAGCTCATCACCACCAGGGGAAGTAATGAATGGTCACGAGCCCCTGACTGCCTCTCAGGCCCTCGAGGAGGGGGTGGATGCCACCGCAACCCACCTCATCAATGCAGTGGATTCCCCCAGTCACAAAGGAGGATGTTGGGGTCTGTGCCACCCCCCATTACAGAAGCCCACCACCCCTGGGGGAAGGAAGGATGAGCGGTGGGCCCCTGACCACCTCCTGGGTCCTTGAGGAAGACGTGGCCACAGCCATCTCCCACCTCATCAATGCAGTGGCCACACCCTGATAACAAAAGGAGGTATTGAGGGCTTTTCTCATCCCCCACTACAGGAGTCCATCGCCCGCAGGGGATGGAAGGATGGGTGGCAGGCCCTTGACTGCCTCCTGAGCTCTTGAGGAGGGGCTGGCTGCCTCCGAATCCCACTTCATCAATGCAGTGGCTGCCCCCAGTCACAAAGGGGGATTTTGGGACCACCTCACCCCCAATACAGGAACCTGTTGCCCCCAGGGGAAGGAAGAGATGGCCCCTGACCACCTCCTGGGCCCATGAAGAGGGGGCGGCCACCAACAAAAGATATCTCACCCTGGTGGCCACTCCCACCCCCTCAAGAGTCCTCCTGTCTTTTAGTCTCCCCATGCCCAGGTCTCCTCATAATAGTTGATCTCCTTCCCAGAGTCAACCCTTCCAACCTCCTCTTGGACATCCCAATGGGGAGATTTCTATTTCCCCTAAGAAGACCCTCATTCCCCCCATAATTAAGCTCCCCTCATGGATTATCTCTGATCTTTCCTGTATAGGGATATTCCTGTCTCCCCAAAGAATATCCACTCCCCCCAAATTTAACCTTCTCTCATGGATTGTCTCTGTCCTCTTGTCCTTTAAAAGAATATTCCTCCTGTCTCCCCGAAGCATCTCCTTGACTGTCCCCTCAAAGACTGTCCCCTCAACTTGCTGCAAGCCAATGAAAGTCAATTGGTGTTTGCGGCTCTGTCCTATTGGAAGGTTTCCTATGGTCAGCCGCTTTGGGGGGTCTGTAACTTGGACGTCTGAAATGCAGTCTTGGCCAAACTTGGAGGGTGGCTGGAGGAGAGCCTGTTGAAGACTCACTGCAAGTTTGGGACCTGTGAGTGCAAAGTGGGCAGTGCTAGGGCCCCCAGAATTGACAGACCACGGACCAATCAATGGGTCCACGAATTGGGGAGGGTCCATGAATGTTCCATGGTCTGTGAAAAATTGATGTAGTACGAGCCGATGGTCCATTGTTTTTTCCCAGTCTATGCCAATGTCTAATCAGTACCTAACCAAAGCAGAGGCTATAAGAAATGCTCACCAAACCAAGCAAGCCTGAAAGGACAGGTAAGCAATACAACAATACACTGAAATACTCCAAAGATTTTCTCCAAAAACTTTATGAACACTCAGTATAAATTCATTCAAAAGTCTAATCAATCACTACAATATAACTACAAATAAGCTCAATGTCAAAGATACAGCAAGGTGTTACAACACTGGATAGCGTATATGTCCTCAAGTAGAAAAACTGTTTTATGAGTTCTCTTGTAAGTATATTCCAAGCTTCAATGCTGAGGACTCCCGCTACAAATGCGGGAACAGGTGAAAAGTCCCTCAGGAGACGGTGGAGAGGAGCTGTGAATCTGGGAGGAGATGGTGTGAATCTTCAGGTGGAACAAGAAACATGTGGGAGACCCCCGTGGGGGGCTCCCCTGCCCGACAAGCTTCCGGATATCTTAAGCTCGTTTCATAAGCACTTCTTCACGGGGCGATATTCCTCCTACCATGATGTAATCTCTCCGACTCTCCCACACGAAAATGAACTCTCATGTGCTAAGTCTCAACGCACTTGCAGGGACTTGCAGTTCAGCTTCAAGAAAATGTGCCTTCTCTGTGCTGCATGGCAAAGGAAAATCACAGATCTAGTAAGGTTTTCAAAGTCAATATGCGCAACTGTACACACAACAGAATCAGTTCGGCTTTAGAAACCATGTTTTAATTCCTGAGATGTCTCCTATACCACGGTTACTTCTCTAAATATCTGGAAGGATTTAAAATCTGCTTTTAAACTGAGTTCAAAAATTGTGGCAAGATTGAATCCACCAATAGAAATTTAGATGGGAGGTGTTTCTACTAATAAAAGGAGTGGGGCACAGAAATTTGGAGTGCCTGTTCGGTAGTATAGCACTATTGCCAAAAAAAAAAAAAAATTAAGGGGTGGCATTCCAAAGGAGACTGGAGGGGCACAATAGTGAAAAAAGCAGAGGGTTTTGTAATGTTTGAAAACTCAAACACATGTTGTAAGCATGGAAAAGGCAGATTAGGGGACAAAATCTGGAAAGAGGGATCTCACCTCATTTCTGAATAACATGTGAGACAACTGGAGAAAAGCCAGAAAGTACAGTAAGCGCAGAAATGGCCATCGAGAAATGCCCATCTTTTGTTTGATCTTATTCTGTGACTGATGGACACTACTTAGAGATCTCTAGATTGTACCTATTCTGAGTAAATATCCACTGCCTCTTGAATCTCACATAATTTATTTTCTTCTGGAAGATATTAACCCAGAAATAATGTTATTTGTTGCCAATTTCATAGATCTTGTTTCTTTAAACTGTTATAGAGACAGATTTTAATCTGTAATGTTTTGTTTTAATGTTATTTTCTTGTATTTTATATTTGTATATGCAGGGGTCATTTCGTAGAAAAAGAGCTGGAGGGACTCATTAGCATAACTCATTAGCATATGCCACACCTCTTGCCATCACCAGAAATGTGTCATTAGTATAACTGATTTGCATATGCCACACCCCCTGACATCACCTATTCTGGCTGTTTCAGACCCATTGCCATTCTCAGTCTATCTTTTACCATATATAAGCCCAGCTACATTGCTACTTGCATCTTATCCAGCCCCTACATTCTTTCAGTGATGGTTCCCAATCTACATATGGAAATAATCTAATGGGTATTATATGGCAATACAGTGAAGGCAAAAATTGAATAAAATTGCCTTAGTTGGGAACATTTTTTTTCTTTGCTTCTTTTTTTTAAATAAGAAGAATGAATTGGAGAATATTAGATGGAATATTATATTTCCTTGATTTGCCAATATCTCATTGCTCCTATACACAGCCTTCAAAATGAAAATTATTTTTTCTGTTTCTTTTATTTTTATCCTGCCCTTTCAGCCATCTCAGAGTGGCCAACATACTTCTGCTCAATTCATTCTATTCTCACAATAGTTCAGGGAGGAAGAGATTGTGACTAGACATGGGCATGAACAGAAAAAAAAAACTGAACATGGTGTTCATTGTTCGTTGCCATCCATGAACAACGAACATTGATGAACATGACCTGTTCATGAACATGTTCGTTGTTTGAGGGGGCCAGCAGGCTCTCCTCCAGTCATCAAGATCCCTACCGCACCACTACCAGAAACTTGACCTGAGCAGGCAGCAGGAAAGGTACCAGTAATAAATAATAGCTTGGCCCAGAGCTTGGCAGCAGCCCTGGAACTTGAAGAGGTAGATCCCTATCCCACCACACACAAAGAAAATTCAAGCTCCAATGCACTCTCCCTGTCTCTCTCTCAAAATGCCAACGACAACTGTCTCTCCCTCACTGTCTGCAAAACCAGAGCAGGGAGCCCCCCTCCCCTCTGCTCTTTGCTTCCTTGTAACAAATTTGGAGCTCCACACTTGAAAGGAAGACCTGCCTATCAAGCTAAATTGGGCTTAGATTGGGGTTTCCAGGGCAACAGCAGGAGTTCAGACAGAGTTCAGGCAGTCCCTGCATCGGGTTGCCAAGGAAATTGATTGCAGGTGCCAGATTGTCTGGCTTGATGAACAGCAATGAACAAGGCTTGCAACAACCACCTGCTCGTTTAGAATGGGGCCTCACAAACAGCTTGTTCATGAACAGCTGATTGGGCTGTTGGTGGCTTCTTTTAGTTTGTATTGATGTTCATGCCCATCTCTAATTGTGACTGGTTCAAGGTCAGTCATTGAGCTTCATGGCAGAATGGGGTTCTGAACTCAGTACTTCTCAGTTCTGGTCTAGTATTCTAGCCATTATATTAAACTGACTTTTAAAAGTGCTGTTTGTGACAGAAATCCACAGCAAGCTGATTAAAGCTGAAGCTGGTATGGGACAGTTTCTGGCCTTAGTTTCAAAACTATGTCCAAAAACTGAACATATTGGAATATATTGGAAATGTTGACAAAATATTAGATACATTGACAATTTCATCTAAAACTCAGATATGTACCAGTGAATGTCGACAGTCATCTAATTGAGATTGTTAGTATTCATCAGCGTATACCAATGAACGTTGAGAGCATTCCCATGTGAATGAGGACATATATTCAATTACAGACATTCCATTTAATAATATTTATCTAATCAATTTTTGAAATAAAGTTGGGCTTACAGACTAGATGCAAATGTAGATTTGAAAGTTAAAGGTGCAGAAGAAGACCTTATCAGAGCTACCTTGAATGTAGAAATGTTTGCCTTTAGCAAAACACCTCGATACCTTTTCCTGAAGTGAATAAATTCTGGACAGAGACCAATTCATTAATGTCACTCTGAATAATGATTCATGACTGTGTCTTTAGCAGGAAGATCCCTCAGATATTACAAGCTGTTGCTGTAGCAATTGAGCCCTTCTAATTAGTTTGCTGACATAAAGGGTGGTTCCTTCAAGATGGTACACCGTCTGGTTTCACGAACACGAAGAACGATAATCAACAAAGAGAAAATTGGCAATGACAAATAGAAATGAAGACTCTAATAGCAGCAATAGAGACAGCTGGTACAGCAGGTCAATTCCAAAAACCACCAGGAGATAAATTAGAGCAAGTCACCTATTAAAAACATATGCAATATGGCAAACAGATCTCAGCAGACTTGATACCATATGGATGGTCAACTGCAGTTTTTTCCTAAGCTAAAATACTGTTTTGGAGGAGGAGGGATTGGTTCAGTGAGGGAATTGTGTTGATGAATGAAAACATTAATAAGAATAATATAGTCTATTTTCTATTATAAAAGAAATTTCCAAGTGGTTCTTCATATCTGAAGTTCTCTACAGTTTGTTTAACAACTACTTTCTGAACAACAGCAGAAATCATCTAAATAATATGTGTTTCGGCATTAGGGACTTTGATACTCTGAATCGACTTGGCATCCTGTACTAGATCACTCCTCTGCAAAGTGTGCAGATAATCCATTCTACACACAATCAGAACACACGTATTAAATTTAACCACAACCTGCAATTCATGTTATGGTATGTAAGATTCATTTTGAAATGGTGAAAATAACAATATATTATAGAACCATTACATTTCTCTTGTACATCTTTAAGCAAAAGAACAGATGTTGTAGCCTGAGAGTTTCTCATTTAGACCAGTGGGAAAACGAAAACAAATCAATATGATAACAAAAACTACAAAATTAAAAAAGAAATGAAGATGAAGATAAAAACCCCCTACATTTCTACCATAAAATAGGAATTATTCTTCATACATAGAAAATATTACAGAATATACACAATGTCCTGACATGGCTGCATTTCACTACAAAGAACTCTTTATATGATTCTGCAGTGCCATGTTAAACAGCTGACTATGCATGACCATTGTCTAATATTAACAAATACTGGTCAGAGTTACTAGTTTGTTTGCTTTCTTGTACCTTACAATATATTTGGTAGGCTAGACAAGTGAACAAGCTAGACAAGTGAACAAGCACAGTGACAAATACGTGCTTACTGCTTTGTGTGTAAATTGTTCATAAAATTTATGTAACCATGCATTGAAATTATCCCTCCTGCATCTATTTTTCTTGTAATTTATAGAGAGCTGATGCATTATTTTCTGTAATTCCTTTCTTGTACTCTATTTACTCAAATGCAAGACTAGTTTTTTACAGGTATGCCCTAAAAAAGCGGCTGTCATCATATATTAGCAAACAAGTCATGTCCAATAATATTTTTTTGTGCGTAACATTTTTTTAAAGGGGGTCATCTTAAATTCAGGGTTGTCTTCCTTTCAATTAAATATGGTATACTCTCTAAGGCTTGTTTTTGTACTCATTGCTAGTGGTCTTTTGAAAACTTGGCTGCTATGTATAATCTATAACATGTAGGAAAGTGTAGATGAGGATTATCCTTGTGCTAAAAATCTCTGATTGCAAGGACTTCATCTGATATTACAAGTCATGTTTGTGATTTGGGCTCCTTCTCGAGAGTTCAGCTCTGCTTGCAGCTGAAGCTAAAAGGACTGAGCAGCCAAAAGCCTTCGGTAGACAAACAGAATATCAGCATCACAAGGTTGATCAAAATGCTGTGGAGGCTTCTACATCCCTGAAGCTGCATTCTACCATATGCATGAAGGATGCCATGCTACCACAGGTAAGTATCCAGGATTCAGAATATAAGATGTACAGATGCTTGAATATAGGTGGCTTCTTCGAGAAATGTAGAGATCCTTGAACTATAATACAAGAATGGAAAAACATTTATGTATGTACAATTTTTCTTTACTACTTTATTACAGACAAAGAACTGTTCTTTTTACAGGGACTACAAATACAATGCTGATGTTATCAATTATTTTGCAGTTGCCTATCATGCCACAGCTCTGATGCATCTGATGAAGAGAGCTGTGGCTCTCGAAAGCTTATGCTACAATAAAGTTGGTTAGTCTTAAAGGTGCTACTAGACTTTTTACTATTTAGTTGAATAGGATTTAGTTAAATCTGCCATATAAAATGGCAGACGGAAAATGCCCTATGTTGATGTGGAACCTGCAAGGAGGATAAATATGGAGCCATCCTCCCTACAGTGAGAGGGATCTCAAAGCTCAGGGTGGAGCAGGTTTTGGTAGCCAGACTATATAACTTCTGGCACTCAATGTCCAACATCCTATACTTAATTTGTAAAAATGCAGCATTTGATGTTAACATTGATAGTGAGTCCCTAGAAATACCCATAGCCTTAAACTTGTCCTCAATATGCGTTAGCCAAACTAACAGATTGGATTCTGAAAACATTGGTATATAAGGCTCCTCAGATTGAAGCATATGGAACACACTTCGGTTGACCCATAATTTTCTGTAGAAATTTCAGTTGAACACATTAGATGACCTGGTCAAAAGCCCTAATCTGTATTGGACTCTCAATCACTTTGGACTTAAAAATCTTTATGGCAGCTGGAACAAATTGATTGCCTCTGGAACAGAAAAAAACATGCTATAGCTGATGCACTAATGTCAGCTGTCTTCGCTGCATACCTGCAGTGGGTAGACCAAGTTGCATTGTATTGGAAATAGATACCCAGATATTTCAAACAGTTAACTTGTTCTATCTCCTTCCCGTCAATAACCCATTTATATGGACTCCAGGTTTTAGAAAAAACTTAAGATTTTTGATTTATCATAATTCAACTAGAGCTTATTGGAAGCAAAGAACCCAATACAGTGAGTCAGCAAGCACTTTAGACCAATTCTGGAACAGGACAACAGGCCTGCTCGTTCATCTGCTCGCTTGCCACCAACACCACCGTTGAGGCTTTGTCCCTTGCTTGGCACTGCCATGAGCCATGTCAGCCATAAGGCAAGTATTGAGGGGCAGGGGCCCTCCTCCCTTTATCGAGTATTGCTGGACCTGTGAGGAGAGAATGCCTCCCAGGTCCTCAGACCTCTCCTTGCCCCTTGCTTCCCATTTTGAATCTGGACGGCTCAGGCAGCCCCTGACAAAGCTGCAGGAAGCCCTTGCCACCTTATGATGTGGTGGCTGCTAAGCCTTCCCCACCCCCTTCCTTTACACGACCAGCAACTGGGCCCCCCAGTTAAGTCTAGGGATCCGGCATTTACTACCATGGTGACAGAAAAGAATCAGTGTCTGCTGCTGCCTGCCTTTTTCAGGGTAGGACTGTGAAAGATTTTGTGTGTGCGCTGTTTGATTCAAATTTTCATGAGTCTAGGGGGTTCTTTTAAGATATGCAATATACAGATGAACTTTGACATAAAAATAAATGTCAGTATTGATTCCTGTTCTTCAAGAAGTGAAGATTAAGTAGTTTTTTTTCTAACTACTGCTATTGTTGACTCATGATGTCTCTTCTGTTACTCTAAATGTTTTCTGTCATGTATTGTTATCTGCAGACTTTGCTACTTTGTACTTTATGAAATAAGCTTTGACTCACAAAAGTGTATATCCTGGAAAGAAACTAAGTGTTAAGGGACTCAAATTTTGTTCTGCTATTTTTCTATTTGACCTGACTTTTATTCAGCAGTTGCTTAGTATCTTTTGTATTTACTTACCTAATATAGACTCCCTTTCTCACTGAGATTCAAGGATAATGGAATGATTTTGGCTTCACTATTAGAGATGGGCATGGACCGGGAAGCAGCCACGGACTGCCGGTTCAGGGTTCATGGACTTCCACGGACCACGAACTTTTAAATGGACAGGCCCGGTTCGAGAACCGGTTCAATTCAGAAAGGCCTTGTTTTTCCCACAGATTTTCACTTGAGTAGACTTTCCCCACCAAAGGTTCTCAAGTAACACTCCTCAATCATCACTTTTCCAAAGAGACAAACAACAACTTCCCCTCCCCTATTCTGACTGACCCTTACCCGCCCTTGGTGGAAGAAGGGAGACTTGTGCTCCTGTCCAGGAGAGGTGGCTGCCCACAAAACCCACCTACATGGGGCTGCATCAACAATAGATGCCCTCCCTGGGGGCGGGGAGACCAACTCCCCATAATGGGAAATGAATGGATGTAGTTGAGTGAAAGCCAACTCCGCAACAGGAGATTATGTAGCAATTCAAAGGCCCCTTGCTGAAATGGAAGGCACGGGAGGGATGGAAAGGATGTCTTCCACACCTCGAGGAAAGGAGACTTATGCTACCCTGTTCAGAGGGAGCCTCTTTGGGCAGTGGACAACGAGTCCCACCTCAGTGATGTGGTGTGTCTTCTTGCTTGGGTTAGGGGCAGGGCTCTGACCTGGGCCACTGTCCTACTTGTCACTGAACTTTGAGGATTGACCCTCAGAGGGGCCCTTGCGCTCACAGGAGCAGGATGGTTGCCGATGACACCCACTTCACCAAACGTAGTGGCGTCAACAAAGGAAGGACATGCGGGCACTGCGGACCCCTCCCCCACATCTGGGGGAAGGGAGCAGAAGCAGACTCCCCAGTTGGAGGGGCCCTTGTGCTCACAGGAGCAGGAAAGTCACCAACAACACCCACTTCACTGAACCGAATGTGGCAGTGTCGGCAAAAGAAGGACATGCGGGCACCGCAGCCCCCTCACCCATGCCTGGGGGGAGGGAGCGGAAGCAGCCTCCCCACTCGGAGGGGCCCTTGCACTCGCAGGAGCAGGACGGTTGCTGATGATACCCACTTCCCCAAACATGGCGGCGTCAGCAAAGGAAGGATATGTGGGCACAGCAGCCCCCTCCCCCACAGCATATCCACCTTCCTGCCTCATCAGAAAGGATAGGAGGGACAACAGTCGTGCCTTAGACTGTTATGTCAACATACAAATTATAATGGTAGTTGAGTTTATAAATAATAGGAGGAGCTACTTTGAAGGTATGAGGGACAGGGCTTGTCGTCAGGAGGAGGATACCAGGGACAGGGCTTGTCGTCACGAGGAGGATATGAGGGACAGGGCTTGTCGTCAGGAGGAAGATACCAGGGACAGGACTTGTCATCATGAGGAGCATACCAGGGACAGGACGTGTCGTCAGGAAAAGGATACAAGGGACAGGGCTTGTCGTAAGGAGGAGGATAACAGGGACAGGACTTGTCATCATGAGGAGGGGGAGGGGGAGGTTCCCCCCGTTCCCAACAGGCCAAAATAGAGCGTGCTGGTATTCTTGCCGAGGGGGGAAAGGAGGCCACATTCGCCTGGGGGAAGCTTGATCCCACAGCTACCAGGTGACCACACCTGAAGCTCCATCTTAGCATAAACTAGGTGGCAGCCAACCTGACCCACCTTCCTGCCACGCCATAAAGGATGGAAGGGACAGGACATGTCATCATGAGGAGGGCACGAGGGACACTACGTGTCATCATGAGGAGGGAGAGGAGGGGGAATGTCCCACAGCTACTGACTGTCCTCCTTAGCCGAGGGTCCCACCGAGGGACATTGTGGCAGCGGCAGCAGATCCACCTTCCTGCCTCGCCAGAAAGGACCAGAGTTGCAGGACACATCCCCACCCAACTGAAAGAGGTCCCGTCGGGGAGCCTCCACATTGTCAACCAAATGTATCCTCACACAATGCAGTCGGCCACTGTAAAACCAAAGAGAGAGCAGCACAATAGCCGAAAGCAGCCGACTGCACCCGCACACCTTCCGGCCTCACCGGAAAGGTCCACACACAGTTGCAGCACGGCACATTCCCACACAGCTGAAAGAGGTTCCGTCGTGGATCCTCCACATTGTTAACCGACTGTATCCTTCGGCTGCAGGATCACACAACCAGGCTAACCAAAGAGAGAGCAGCACAGTAGCCGACATCACCCGACTGCACCCACCCACCTTCCTGCCTCGCCGCCGAGGTCCTCAGTTGCAGCATGACACTTTCCCACCCAGCTGAAAGAGGTCCTGTCAGTTCCGTTGACAGGGGAGCTGCCACGTCGACAACCGACTCCACCCGTATATGGTACAATCAGCTGCTCGATTGCAATCGTGTATGTAACCACAGAGGGAGCAGTAACAGGAGAGTCCCTCGTGAAGTGGGAGGCAGACTGGATCTGCCGTCCTGCCTTTGCGGAATGTGGGGGATGGGCAGGACAGGAGACATTTCTTGGATGGGTCAGCGTGGTTCCTGAGAGGGGGGGAAAGAAACATGACAGCAGCATTAGCAACAGAACTCAACCACCTTCCTGCCTTTGTGGGGCAGGCATGATTCAGGGGACCCATTCCCCCCTGGCCAGAGGGGACAGCAGGTGCCCATGCAAAGGGGGGGACAATGCAGAGGGCCCCCCAAAGCGTGAAAGGCTTAGAAAGAAGTGAAGCAGAGAGCCCCGCAAAGAGTGCTGCCGGTTGTCAGAGAGCGGGTGTTTCACAGAGGCCAGTAGCAGCCCCCCCTTGCACCTCAAAAGTGAGGCAGGAAAGCTCCCCCCAAGTAACCCACTATTTAGGGAGTGAAAGGCTTAGATAGAAGTGAAGCAGAGAGCCCCCCAAAGCGTGCTGCCGGTCATCAGAGAGCGGATGTTTCACAGAGGCCAGTAGCAGCCCCCCCTTGCCCCTCAGAAGCCAGGCAGGAAAGCTCCCCCCAAGTCACCCACTATTTAGGGAGTGAAAGGCTTAGAAAGAAGTGAATCAGAGAGCCCCCCAAAGCATGCTGCCGGTTGTCAGAGAGCGGGTGTTTCACAGAGGCCAGTAGCAGTCCCCCCCCTTGCATCTCATCAGCAGCCAAGAAAGAACATGGGGGAAAGAAGGCAAGAACTCAAGCAGACAGCGCCCAAAGCTGCCTTGCACCTACTTTTGGTCTGCGAGTGGGTGGGGTCAGAGCACAATAGAACTCACCGGCAACCCAGAAAAAAGGAAGAGATTTTTTGGGGGGAGGGGGGGATTAAACCCCAGAAGAACCCAAGGACTCGAAAGCGGAAAGAAATCAGAGTAACCCGATAGTGCGGTAAAAGGATTTTTAAAAAAGTGCTCTCAAGAAAACCAGAATTGAAAGGAGAAAAAAATTAAACAGGAATGAAGAATAGAGTAAGCTCTCTTGCAACCGAAGCCCCAAAGCCCTAAGGCACAAGCCACACTCTCACAAAAAATAAATCTTCCCCACAGCAAGCAGTTGCTAAGCTAACTCGCGTCCCCGCGCCAGCAAAATGAAGCGGGGCTTCGCACGCTTTGTCTTTTATGCGGAAATGCTGGTGATCTCTGTTTGGCTGACAGAGCTGCCAATCACGATTTCCTGGGCTAAGATTGGTGTGTTCCAAACGGGGAAGGTGGCTCCACACTGTTGCCCAGGAAATTGTTTGAGCGGGGACGGTGGGAATCCTGGCATGACGGACCAACGGACAGACGGACAGAACGCCCCAAAGTTAGGCGCTTTCGTGAGAAAAACACATGCCTATGGCCTGCGTGTTCGCGAACGATGAACTGGATAAATTCGTGGCGAAATTAGGGCCGTTATGCGGACCATGCCCACCTCTATTCACTATACTTTTAGAATTCCTTGAATAGTCAGCAAGCATGCAGATAAAAAGCAGCTTTTCCCTAACCTGATTTTTACTGGCTGACCATTCCTTTGTTATGTTGATGGCTCAAAATGAACTGGCATTATCTTCTCAATGATTGTAAATTAGAAGGTTAGAAAACTCAAGCTATTGAACTATTTGAAAACATTTGGTTTAATGAAAAGCACTTTCCAGTCAGCTTGGTACTTTCCATCCTCTAAGTAATTTCTTCTCTACGTAGTTTTGCTGATGCAGTTTTCACATTAAGAAATAGTATAATCAACTTGAAAAACATTAAGTGCTAAAAATGGAAGGCATAAAACCAGAGGAGAAGAATGGCATTTTGGTCAACTTACATTTAGAAAAACATCAAAACTATTTTTTTTTTATTTTTAAAAAAAGAATTTAGGTGGAAAGAATTTGAACTTCTTGAACATAGCAAATCTTTAAAAATACAGTTTCATGTATCCCTCATTCAGGCAAGATCACTTTGGATGTATTGGATCAGCATCTACAACAATTCCCTACTCTTTACTGTCCATGTACCAACATAGTGTTCTATCATGTTGAAGTTCCATCAACATCATCACTCCCCATCTCCTGCCAAATGAACCCAAACTTGTTCCGTTTCCCAAGTCTCTTCAAAGTAGTAAACATGAAAGGATGATTTAAGCAAACTTTACTTCATGGTGACTCAAAATCCTTGTCACTTTCTACGTTAGTTGGATTTTTCTTCCCCTGTGCTGAGAATTTGTTTTTAATTTATAGAATTTAAGGAGTTTTAAAAAAAAAATTGTATGTCTCCTGAAAAGTCAGTGCTGAGATGAGGCTCTGACCCTTGGTGAGGCCCCACTCCTCATTGATTCATGTTACATTCTGCCTAAGAGATGGAGGGAAAATTATTTCTGCTCTCTTTGAAGGTAAGAAGATAATACAGATCCTACATGCAGCCATGAGTACTAAATAGGCCTATTGGTGGCAACTCAGCTCAAATCTTCAAAGCTTTCCCATTGTCTTCATGTAGATGTTAAAAAAACAGGAGACAAGATGGAATCTTACGGGACCATATAGACCAGAGTCCAAATGCTCAAGTAGCAGTCCACCAACATCACACCTACCTTCAAGGCAGGACTAAAACCACTGCAAAACAGTGCCTCCCAATACTGGTCTGGAAAGGCAATCCAGAAGAATACCATGATCAATAGTATTAAAAAACACTAAGAAGTCCAGGAGAATTAACAGGATCATATTCCCCCTGTCCTTCACTTGGTACATTTCATCCACTTCAAACAATCAACTTCATACAAACAATCCACTTCATTCAGAAGTAGAGATGGGCATGAACAGAAAAAAAACCATGAACATGATGTTGGTTGGTTGTTGCCATCTACAAACAGGGACTCATGAACAACCACGAACATGGCCCTGTTCATGAACATGTTCATGGTTGGCTGTTCGTGGGGGCCAGCAGGCTCTCCTCCAGCCATCATCCAAGTCAAGATCCATACTGCACCACTCCCAGAAACCTGACCTGAGCAGGCACCAGGAAAGGTACCAATCATAAATAATAGCTTGGCCCCAGAGCTTGGCAGCATCCCTGGAACTTGAAGGGGTAGATCCCTATCCCACCACACACAAAGAAAATTCAAGCTCCAATGCACTCTCTCTATCAAAATGCCAACAGCAACTCTCTCCCTCTCCACTGTCTGCAAACTAAGCCAGAGCTAGGAGCCCCCCTCCCTCCTGCTCTTTGCTCCCTTGTAACAAATTTGTAGCTCCACACTTGAAAGGAAGACCTGCCTATCAAGCTAAATTGGGCTTAGATTGGGGTTTCCAGGGCAACAGCAGGAGTTCAGACAATCCCTGCCTAAATTGCCAAGGGAATTAATTGCAGGTGTCAGACTGTCGGGCTTGACAAAAAGCAATGAACAGCAATGAACGAGGCTTGCAACAACCACCTGTTCATTTAGAATGGGGCCTCATGAACAGCTTGTTCGCGAAGAGCAGATTGGGCTGTACGTGGATTTTTTTTTGTTCGTATTGCTGTTCGTGCCCATCTCTATTCAGGAGTCCCTTAAGTTGCCCAGCCACCACTTGTTCAAACACCTTGCTCAAGAATGGTAGATTTGAGACTGGATAGTAGTTACTCAGCTTTCCTGGCTTTATAGCTCTATGTTCATATGGAGAAAATAATATAAGAAATCTGTATATGGTGAGAAAAGCTGAATTGATCAACATACTGAGTAACATCTGTTAATTTTTAGTTGTTTGGGTTAATGTTTTTATTGAACGTAATCCACCCTGAGCCTCCCGAAAAGCGGGTAGGGCAGAATAAAAATGGAAATAAATAAATAAATAAATAAATATTATAGATGGAAGAAAATGGTGATGATACTTCTCAAGATATGGTTCTAGCTTTTCTTTGGAAAAAAGGGCAAGCCTTACTGGAATTCTTCAGAAACTCCAGCAATGATGTATTGCCCCTTAAAAACACCCACACATAAGCAAGATGTCAGATGCAGTAGGAAACATGTGAGCACTGAACAGCTTCACCTGCAGACTTATTACAGAAGCATTGACTTTTATTGTTGTATTTTGGAGAATGATGTGACAGGTTTTTAAAAGCTGTTCCATACATTCCTTTGAAGAACCTTTACTTTTTGTTGAAGCAAAAGGCGTTTTGATGAAGTTCAGTGATACCTTTTCTGGCTAAGTACACATTTCATACATTCTCATTAGCATATTTTCCATGTTAGGAAATTATTACCACTCTCCTGAATTATTTCAGCTACTTATTCTTCATTTTGCTTGACAGCTGCTCTTCTGACAGTGCATCAGAGTTCACAGCCCTTCTCTTACACCAGTTTTTCTGGATGATCATCCATGTTCATGACTCAGAAGCATCCATTTTTCTATCTCACACTGAACTGCAAACTATCTTTCTGACACATCCATACCATCTGACATTCCTATCATCTACCTGCAGTTTCTTCAAAATGTCAGTGTTAAAAATTATTTCCTTTTTTACATTTCCCTACTGATTTCTCATGCTGCTTACCTGTAGCCAGTTCAATCTGAAAAATTCAGCCTGCGTTTTATGTTGCTTTATGATATCAAGCACCTAATCCAGCATATAACATATTCACTGTCCCTCTTTGGCCTTCATTATTTTTGGCTTTTTTAGCTCACTATCTTGGATGCCCATATGCAAAATTTCCATTTTTCTCTCTTTTCTAGAGAACTGTATTTTGATGTGGTGCATAGTATTCATGAACCCATTGTAATGATTTTGCTTATTTTTTTATTACCATCATGTTATGATTTGTTTAGTTTAATACTCATTTTACACCTTCACCTTTGTTAAACCTTGTACCTTTGGCTTTGGACCTTAAGTTCAGCTTCTCCTAACTTTACCATAGATGCATACCTTAGGAGGACTCTGGTCCTAATAAACACTCCTTATATTTCTACTCACACAGAGCATTGGTATTCTATACTTTACCCTAAGCTGTTACCTCAAGAACATCTTCCCATAGTGTTTGTGTGACTTTTACATTGCTGACCCTCTGACTCCCACAAAAGGTTTTCACTGCCACCAAAGGCTTTCGCCTTAGACTGCCTTATGGTAACTTATAATATAGAAAGACTTTGTTATATACGGTAGTGAGACAAAATAGTCACCATGTCAGGATGGTTGTGAGGAAAATAAAGGATCTTTTTTCTTAAACAAAAGTAGTTTTTTTTTGTAGGTACATAAGCTTGATGGCTGCAGAGTTTTGATAAATGTATTGGTTTCAGAGTAGTTCTTAAGCTTTACAGTTTCAAATACAGTTATAAATTCACAAGCCCAGTCACACAGAATAGTTTTTGCACACAAGTCCTCACTAACAAAATAAACTCCATACAGACATAGATTCACTCATGTCTTTCCACACAGCTTGCCCGATTTAGATAGATTTATCTCTCACTCATATATACTCAGACTGTCCCAGGTACACACATAGATTGCCTTAGAATAAATTCTCTGAACACCACACAGATACAGACTCTCTCAGGAATACTCAGTTTCTTTAAATTTGGCAGAATAAATACTTCCTCTCAGAAATACACAAACACTGTCAGGCTGCTGCATACAGCTTGCCTGTTTTGACCAGAATCACCCAGACAGTTTAGGAGTCACACAGATTGCCTGACTATAATGAGAATCCTTTCAAGCTCCTGCACAGTTGCCTGTTTTGATCAGAATGAATATTTTCCCTCAGCACACTCTCTCAAAACTACAGTTCATTCTGCTGCCTACGGTACAGCTACTGTCCAATCAGATCACATTCCATTCACCCATCAGCTCCCCTCCTTTTTTCCTCAGAGACCTGCTGTTTAAATAACAGCAACAAATTTAATTGCCCCCCCCCCCAGTTGGAATAAGAGGCAGACACAAGGCTTGGGTAATAAAGGGCCACTTTTATTTAGGCAACAGCATGAACTGCAACAACTAAAAAACCCTGGCAAGGGCCTAACCAGCAGTACAGGTCAAGCCCTGGGGTCACTCCCCTGGACCCACCTTGACCTGTCTGGGCGAGACCCGCTGCCCCGGATGTGGGCCATCCACATGCATGGCTGGGATCCGGCCGGCCTGGCAGATGGTTTCCCCCTTAAAGCTCCAAGCACCTCCGCCGCAGAGCATGAGGGAAGGACTTGTCCAGGAGATCCCACCAGGCAGCCTGCCCTCTCAACTGGCCGCCGCAAAGCATGCCAGCCGATCCTGACAGGCCCCTAATATCCCCACCAATGGGGATGTGCCAAGGGTACTCACCATCCTGCTAACATCCCACCAACTAAATCCAGCCATTGATGGCCTATACAGCACCACCATAGTCCAATAGCCACAGCTCCAGCAAGCAGTACAAGGTAGGCAAAAAACTTCCTTCCCCAAGGCCAATCAGGGAAAGAAAGGAAAAATTCCTATCTGGCCCCCCAAAAGGCAACTGGTCAAAAACCTGCACTGCTACTGGGTGGGCGGGTGGGCCAAGCACAAGGCAACAAGTGCTGATGCAGAGGCAGGGCTGTCCTATTAAGGCACTTAATCCCCCCCCTTCCCATGTGACCCTGAGAGGCCGAGGAAACGCTGCCGCTTATCCTCCACAGCAGCAAATGCGGCCCCTGGCCTCAAGCCCTTGGCTGCCGTCCGGGTGGGGGCCAAATTGCCCCCCCCACTCAGAATAAGAGGAAGACACAAGGCTTGGGTAATAAAGGGCCACTTTTATTTAGGCAACAACATGAACTGCAATAACTAAAAAACTCTGGCAAGGGCCTAACCAGTGGTACAGGTCAAGCCCTGGGGTCACTCCCCTGGACCCCGCCTTGACCTGTCTGGGCGAGACCCACTGCCCCGGATGCGAGCCATCCACATGCATGGCTAGGATCTGGCCGGCCTGGTGGATAGTTTCCCCCTTAAAGCTCCAAGCTCCTCCGCCGCAGAGCATGAGGGAAGGACTTGTCCAGGAGATCCCACCAGGTAGCCTGCCCTCTCAACTGGCTGCCACAAAGCATGCCAGCCAATCCTGACAGGCCCCTAATATCCCCACCAATCGGGATGTGCCAAGGGTACTCACCATCCTGCTAACGTCCCCCCAACTAAATCCTGCCAACGCTAAGGCCGAGCCTCTGCTCAGGCCTTTGCGCCCCACAGGTGACTTACTGTAAGCTGTAGCCCTTGCCTCAGGTTATCTAAATATATAAATAGATATATATGTTGTTGCCTGCCACCAAAAGGTGGCCCCCATCACCTTGGTAGAGGTTGGCCAAGTGGACCTTAATCCCGAGATGGGGAAGATAAAAGTCTAACCCATTTCCCCAAGCTAACTGAACTATCTCCAAGGCCACTGCTGGCTAATCCACTGCAAGTCAGCCTGCACCTGCAAAGCAAGGGGCCATACCCTTTACAAGCCCAGGTCATTACCTCACAGGTGAATGACCAATATGTCAGGCGGAGGACCACTCCTCCCCTCAAACAGCAAAGGCAGCAGCCCTGGCCACCTTAGGCCTCGTTGGCCCTGCCACTCAACCGTGGCCAACTCACTGAGCTGAAGCTGGGACCTGATTGCCATCCTCTTGGCTTGGTGGGCCACTCAAAAACCATGCTGTGTACGCATATAAGGATCTGCAGCCTTCCCCGGCGAAACACAGCACCTAAAGAAAAAACAAGTCAGTTGAGGTTCCCAGCACCCAGTGGGCGAATGTAGACCAATAAGCCTTGGACCTCCACTGGCCCACCCACTGAATAACCTAATAACACATGGCTGCAGCTCTCAAGGCTGCCTCAGTCTGGAAGGAAGGGGTGCTACTTTTAACATTCTGCAGACTCAATCTTGTCAGAGCCCATCGAATGACTGTCCCACACTGGTGCCTAGTCAAGGGTGGGGGCTCCATCAATGTGACAAAACTATAACCCCTCGTCTTCCCCTCAAAGTGCAATATACTACTTCAGCACCGACACCGGGCACCACTCTATATCTGCACATGGACCCAGCTGGATAACTTACCCCAGCTGTAACTGATCCATCCCTGAACGTCTAATCCTTAAAGTAGCATTATCATCCACACACCTTTTATGTCCTAGGCCAGTAAGGCCCTACCTGACTCATCCTTGAGAGGATGGGCCACCCATTCGCTTATCCTACATGACCCAAAAAAGGCTGTCCGTGCAGCTGTCTGAACTAGTGTCAACCCCAGGACCAGAGCAGCACACTGGACAGCTGGAGTAATAGGCTCCCTATTATGCCTTGGTCTGGCTGCCTCTTGGGACCAACCCTCTAACTTCTTCCCTAATGTGGACATTCCCAATGGTTACTGCAAACCCATGGGCTCTGCTGGTAAATGCATTGCTGTCACCTAATAGAGATACCACTAAGCCCCTAGCCCTCAGCCAAACATGACTGCCTAGGTGCTATCCCACCCTGGGACGTGTTTGGCTATGAACACAATGTGGCACACCAGAAGTGCATGGCATGTTTGGTAAGGTCTCGTCCCCTGAGGCCCTACTCAACCCAATCTGATGGGCACTGCTCAGCACCAGTGCCCGCAGAAGAACACCCCAAATCCAAGCGAGTAGGAGGCATCAGAGTGCCCATGCAACTCCACTTCCAGAAAAAGTTCACCCCTCAAAAGGAAATGCTATTAAATTCCTGTAAAATTCCTCCCAAACCATAAGTTCCTCCCAAGTTCCTCCCTGAATCTAGCATCCATCCTGAACATCCATCCTGAGCCTGTGATGGGGAAGCCTTAATTTGTCCATGGCATCACAGAGGCACCTTAAGAAAGCCTGTTCAGCAACCACCACTCTAAAAACAAAGTTTAAGTGTCCTACAAGCTGCTGCAACTCAATCAGAGATACTCTATGCCACTCATTAAATGAGGCAAACCGCACCCTGAGGTCGGCTAGCTTTTCCAGTGGCAGCCTGGAGGTTGTGGACCGTGTCCAACTCAGCAGGGCCCTGGGCCAAGTGGACCACCAATTGCCCTGCTAGGTTAATGAAGGCCCCTTGAAAAGGAAAAAGGCACCCAGATAATGAACGGTGTCCCAACAATCTTTTCCCTAACGATCCCTTCCATACCTGCCACTGATCGATGATTGGCTGCCATGAAAGGAGCCCTAGCTCCCTGGAAAGGAATCCTGAACCCACAGTTAAACCCATTGAACATGAACAAAGAGTCTTCACGCTTAGGATAACCATCCAAGAGGTACTTAAGTTCCCTCAGTTTTATTGGGCTGGGCCCTTATCCAGCTTGCTGTGAGAAGTTATCACTGCCCCCACTCCACACTTACCCCAACCTCCTCTATGGTGCCTAGGGCAAAAGTTAAAGGAGTGAGAGCCCCCACACGTTGGACATTCATGCTAGTACCTGCACGATTTCCTTGTGCATGTTCCCTGGTTTGCCTAGTCCCAGCACAACAGCTGTGGTTGAACCGGCTGACCCGCAAACCCGTGGATACTGGGCGTGGTGGAGGACCGCTGTACTAAATGGCTGCTGTTAGAGCGGTCAGGAAGATTAGCCTTAGCAGAGCCATCACCTGCAGCCAAGGTTGCCGCAGAATCTTATCCCATGGCAAATCATCCCCAATGAAGCCTGTGTACCCTTTGTATATTATGTCCAGGTACTGTAAAAGAGATCAGCCCTCCATGGCTGTGCCCTAACGATTACTCGTGCATAAATCAGGAACCCAGGGAGCCTAACTGGACCAGGCAGATGATGGCCCAGGCAGGGAGTGACCCTCCAAACCCTGCCAACTAGCCCTGCTCATCTGTCCCTTAACACCTGGGTCAGCAGCAGCATACTGAGCACCCCATGCCTGATTACTCTTACCCTGAGCTGGCACAGCCCCATAAGCACTTTGACTGTGCACACTGCTTTGCTGCATACCTGAGTTGAGAACACTCGGGCAGAGTCCTGACTCCGGGGTCCCCATAGCCAGCCATCACCTTGCTGCGTAAGAGAAGACTTACCATCCCACACCAGGTCCACAACCACCACCACAGGTTCAACATCAGCCATCCAGCCTGGATCGCCACTTCAAGGTTCAAAACTGCCCACTGTCCTCATTTTGGTTCTCAGCCACCACAGTGTCTGTTGAAACAGAAGGCCCCTCAAGGGCAGAAAGCCATTTAAGAACCTCAGCCTGACAAGCAGCAGCTGACGTCAGCCAAACAGACCTACCACGCTTTGCTTGCTCCAAGGCCGCAATGCAGCTCAAAATAGCCTGGTGATTAGCGCTTTCATCCTCGTCTAAAGATGACAAAGTGGGTGGAGGCCTCTTAGGCGGGGCCTCTTAGCTGGTTGTTTTCCTTTGGAAGGGGCAGACCCCTCTTTGGGTGGCATGGTTACGTATTTATTGTCTTAATAATAATATCAAAAACAAGTATTGTTGTTATTAGTATTATTATTACTATTACTATACTCTTATTTTTGTTGGTAAGATCACCTATTCAAACCATTAATGCCGCTGCATGTGAGGAACGGGATCACTCCTTTTGATTGTAGCTTGAGTAACCACATTGCCAAACATGCTACCTAGATTGCTACCTCTGCCAAGTTGCAATCTAGTTATCTGAAAGGGAGAATAACCAGAACATCATTTTGCATTATCACTTCTATTGACACTATTTGACTTTCTAGTACAGTCATTATGTCATTTAAGAATGAAGCTGTCACTCTTTTAAAATGCACATTGTTTTAGAGATGCATTATGAAGGATAGTCATTTTAGCCAAACAACAAATTAATGATGAACTATATTTCTAAAGAGCTGCATCTTACCAACCTGTATTGTTTCATCAAGACTTTGAATAATGCCACCTTACAAACCATAGCCATAGAATAATGCCACCTTACAAACCATAGCCATAGACACTGATAGCCCAGTATTTCCTTACTCCTTATGACCACTTTGTTGTCCTCAAAGGTTAACTATGCAGGTAAAGGGCTGCTTTGACTATGCAGGTAAAGGGCTGCTTTGCATGATATGTATTCAGTGGCTGTTTGCCCTTAGCAGAGCTGCTAGCCTTTTTTTTAAAAAAAAATAGTGGCATGATGGAAATGTACAGTAATGTAATGTACTGTAGTAACCCACACCCCCCAAAAGGCAGCCCAAACACTGTGTAAGCTGCAGAGGCCTCTATAAAATGACTGCCAGTGCTAGGAGGCTAAACAGGCTAAAAGCCCCGCCAAAATGGCCTCCACTGCCAGTAAGCAGGAGGCAAATCAGACCATATAAAACCCACACTCAAAATGGTCGCTGGTGGAGCTGTGCATATTGTAGATGCCTTCTCAATAAGGCTGCACTGCCAGGAGGCAAAGCAGGCCACTGTTGCCACACTCAAAATGGTTGCACCCAACTGAATAAACTGCCAAGCCTTTTTCCTGCTGCCAAGCCTTTCCCCTGCTGCCTGAAGGCCTTAAGCCAAGCTATTGCTACTAGAAATACTCCCTCCTAAGTAAGTATAAATGAGGGGGGGGAGCCTAGACAGAGAGAGGGAGGCCTACCAGCATCCACCCTGCTAAGCCAGTAGCAGTAATGTAATCCACCCCTCAGATGGCTGCAATTCACCCCTGCGGCCTACAGCAAAGCCTAGTGCTGTTTCTGCTGAAAGTACTCCCTCCCAACAAAATAAGGGGGAGGGGACGAAGAGCCTAATTAGGCCAGAGGCCTGCAAGGTCTGGATATAACCCTGCTTTAGCCCTCCTGACTGATAGACAACAGTCCCCAGATGTAAATAAGAAGGGGATAATAATAATAATAATAAAATCTCTGCCAAACCACTGAGCCTGGCGCTGCGCCCTGGCTCTCCTCTTGTTTGAAGGCATCAAGCAGGGGAATATCACAGCTTTCCCTGAGGCAGCTATAGCCACCTAGGCCTGAGGGCCTTCAGTAAAACTGGCCTCAGAGGAGCTCAGCTGAGAGAGCCTGATATATGCTCAAGGCAGCAAGTGAAGGCCCCTTGAAAAGGAAAAAGGCCCCCACATAATGAACATGAGCACAAGGCAACAAGTGCTGATGCAGAGGCAGGGCTGTCCTGTTAAGGCACTTAGCCCCCTTCCCATGTGACCCTGAGAGGCTGGGGAAATGCTGCCGCTTATCCTCCACGGCAGCAAATGCGGCCCCTGGCCTCAAGCTCTTGGCTGCCGGCCGGGTGGGGGCCGAAAAACCGCACATTAGCAAGGAGAAATAAAATCGTAAACTATTTAAATGCAAATCATTACACCCATATTGAACATTGTTCTAATTTCAGAGATGGCCCAATGTAACCTGATATAATTACATGTAGGAAGCTAAGCAGGATCAGCCCTCATTAGTACTTGGATGGGAGACCACCAAGGAAGTCCAGGGTCGCTCCACAGACACAAGGACAAATCACCTCTATTCACCTCTTGTCTGGAAAACCTCATGGGGTTGCAATAAGTCGGCTGTGACTTGACAGCACTTTAGCAACAAATAATTCATATCATTGAGAGATTTTACGTAAAAAAAACTTTGCACATGAAGTATCATTTAGATTGACCTTTCCTAGTTTATTCCATATATTTATAGATAATCACAAAGATGTAATACAACTCTCCATAGTCTAGTGATTTAATTGAGTACAGCTACATGTGTCATTAAAATTCTATCTGATGCCAGGGAGGCTATAGAAACCCTGAACTGGTGTCTGGAGATATTTTTGGAATGGATGCAGGCTAATAAACTGAAGCTTAATCCTGACAAGATGGAAGCGCTACAGTAAACAGAAGGTCTGACCTGGGACCCTAGGACCCTGTCACCCATTCTAGATAGGGCTATACTCATCATGAAAAAACAGTTCTGTACTTTGGGGGTATTCTTGGACCCAGGCATACTGCTGGATAAGCATCAGGCAGCAACAGCCAGGAATGCCTTTTATCAGCTTTGATTGGTTAGCTAGCTACAGCCTTTCCTGGGCAGAAAAGATCTGGACACTGAGATGTGTACTCTGATTACACTAAGATTAGATTATGGCAATGCTCTCTATGTGGGAGTGCCCTTGAAAAATGTTTGGAAACCTGAATTGATGCAGAATGTTGCAGCCAGAATGTTGGCTGGGGTGGGTTGTAGTGGGGGCATATCATTCCAATCTTAGCTCATCTATATGGGCACAATCTCTGGTGTTGACCTTAAAACCCCACTATGGCTATATACCTGAAGGACCACCTACTCCCTTATGGATCTACACAACTTCACTGGTCACCTTCCAAGGCCCTGCTTTGGGTGCCCTGCCTTTTGAGATGAGGTGGGTGACAACCTGGGAGGGAGCCTTCTTGGTCATGGCACCAAAACTCTGGAACTTTCTCCATAGGGAGTCTCATTTGTCCCTTTCTATTGCCATCATCCATCAGTGTTTTGTTCAGTGTTGTCTCAGTGATCCCTCCTTCAAGCCCTATGTTGTAAATATTTTTACGTATTTGTACTTTAGCTTTGATTTTAATTATTGATTTGTTTGGTTTGAGCAGCTTTAAGACACATTTTTATTCTGTATGTTTTTAATTGGTTAGCCATCTTGGTGGCCCTTGTAAGGGCAGAAAGGAGGGGTATATAGAAAGAAAGAAAGAAAGAAAGAAAGAAAGAAAGAAAGAAAGAAAGAAAGAAAGAAAGAAAGAAAGAAAGAAAGAAAGAAAGAAAGAAATTGTGTTAAATTCATTTTCTTCACTAATGTACTTTTCCAAAGAGAGAGTAAAGCAAATGTTTGATACAGAATTATTGGTGAAATAGGGCTTTGCTTCTATAATAAGAATATGTGCTATTTAGAGAAACTGGTGCAAAGGAGTGGGAAACCGCAGGAGGAAAGACATGCAATTATACCCAGTGGAAAGCATTTAATAACATGGAATCATTCTCTTAAAGGGCAATACGCCTAATCAATTGTTTAATCAATAAACATAAGAGTCATACAATTATACTCAGAAATGGTAATTGCCAATAATAAACCAACGCAATTTGTGTACGATAAGTATACAATAGGTGCTCCACTCCAAACATCCAAGGATCAAAACAAAAGTCTCTCCATGTAGTGTGACTGCCAGATCATTCAACAGGTACAGTGTAGATCCAGGATGGATGTCAAAAGTAAGTATTCTTCAGGTAAGTATCTGATTTACATAGAAATGTATATAGAAACTTGTATAGAAGCATTCTTAGTTCAAATGCACCACAGTATAGTATGGGAATAGTCAAGAGGCAGCTACTTTTGAATTATTTGATGTTATATATTTGGTGTTGAAGCCGCCCCTGAGGAGGTTCCTCTGGACGAAATATCAGATCAACTGCCAGCCCTGAATGTTGTGTGGATGGGCGATGTCTTGAGCAACCCATTTACATTTCACACCACCTGCAAAATAAGCAGCACACCATAAGTATGTTTAAACTAAGAATTCTTCTATACAAGTTTCTATATAAATTTATATGTAAATCAGGCAAATATATAACTGTGTGCTACAAAGATTACAAAAATGCAGAGTTCAAAAACCAAAAGCCTTACCAATATTAAAATATAAATTAATATAATTATTAATTAATTATTAAGCTTAACTGGTTTATATTTTCCAGCTATACTACACAAGCATAATTGGAGCCCATTCCTTATAATAATAATAATAAAGACAAAAGACCTTGTTATTTCATTGTTATTCCATACTATCTTTTCCTTTTTAACAATAACAATTGGCTCCCTAGTTGGAATGAAGAAGCAGACACAGGTGTTGGATCTAAGGGCCACTTTTATTAATTAACTTCAACGACAACATTAACCATAATTGCGGCAAGGGCAAAGCAGTACAGACCAAGCCACGGGGTCCTACCTAGACCTCCACCTTGACCTGCCTGGGCGAGCCCCGAAGCCCCAAGTGCGAGCCCTCCAGGTGGATGGCTAGGAGGCCCAGCCAGCCAGGCAAATGGGTTCCCCCCTTTCAAGCTCCTAAGTCTCAGCTGTACAGCAGTGAGGGAAGGACTTGCACGTGGGGTTCCCCCAGCCAGTCTGCCCACGCGTGCTGGCAGCCGTCACAAGCAGTACCAGCCGCTCCTAGCAGACCCCTCTTCCCTACCAATAGGGAAATGCCAAGGGTGCTCACCGGCCCGCTGTTTCTAACCAAACTCTATCCCACCAACACCAGGGCCAAGCCTCTGCTTAGGCCCTGACACCCCATTACTGGCCCAATGCCAGCCTAAGCCCTTGCCACAAGTCGTTGAGAAGAATATCATTGCCAGTTTCCGACAGGTGCACCTCGTCATCCCTATAGAGGTCGGCAAATTCGGCCCTGATTCTGGGGTGTGGTAGGTATACCCCCAGTCCGTTGGCCAGGGCTTTCTTAATGGCCCTATTGGTCTTCATGCAAGCCCTTTCAATGGCTTGACGGTTCCCTGCTTCCCTCCCTACCTGCCAAGGCAACATGGTGGACCACATAATAAGCACTCCAGGCCAACGTTGGAGTATCTCCTGTAAATCCCATTTAGCCTGCAATGAGAGGGCCCTACCATGAATCAACCCCAGGTCATTCCAACCCAAGTGAATGGCCAATATATGAGGCACAGGGGCCCACCGCTCTTTAAACAAGAGTGGCAACAAACTGGGCCAACAAAGGCCTTGACAACCCTGCCATGCCACCGTTGCCCATTCGGACAAGCCAAGCTGGGACCCCCACTGCATCCTCCTGGCTTGATGAGCGGCCCAAAACACCATGCTGTGTCTGCAGATCAAAATCCGTCATTTGTCACGATAAGACACAGCACCTAAGAAAAACATCATTAGTACAACCTTTAAAACTGCGTGAGAGGACGAACATAGGATCGATAGGCAGATGACTTCCATCTACCTGCATAGCCTGCACCAAATACCCCATGGCTGCTGCCGTAGAAGCAGCCCCAATCCTAAAGGAATGGGTGCCGAATTTGACACCAGCCAACCCCAATTTGGCCAGTGCTCTTTCAGTCACTGTCCAAAACTGGTAGCACATCAAGGGTAAACCGTCCTCATGCCGAAACAACACCCCATGTTCCTCTCCCTGCACCCGTAGGTACCAACGGAGAGCCTGCACTGGACATAACCCAGGGTCCGCACAGGCTCCCAAGTTAATCACCACCCCTCTCTGCTTTTGGTACGTTTTGGACTTATGAATCGTAAGGGAAACCCCTCCGTCCCTCAACATCCTGCACCATTAGGGCCTGACTGGACTCATCCAACTTTGAATGGACAACCAGTTCGCTAACGTGCAGTGCCCCCAAAAAGGCCACCAAGGCCGCCGCATGGAATAGCCTAGCCTCAAAACCGAGGTGCAAACAGCACCCCAGGCCTTGAGAAGTCCCTTCAAAATTAATGGAGAAATAGGCTCTCTAGGGTCAGCACAAACCACCACCTCCTGGGACCAGCCCTCTAGCATCTTGCGGACACAGAAGTCCCCCGTGGCCTCAGAAAACCCCTGTGCCTTACTCATAAATGCCAAAGCCGCCAACTGGCCCCGAATGGACTTGACCGCTAACCTGCGACTCTTCTGATGCACACAAAAGTGCAACAGGTGCTCTACAGGGATGGGCCATACCTGCTGGAGGCCTGCATCCCTTCTAAATCCCCCAAATTGGCCTACCACTCTGTAGTAGGCACGCTGAGTGCTGGGGGCCAATGCAAGCCTTACGGCCCTGGACACCTCGGCCTCCCAAGCTGCCATAACTCCAGGGGCATCAGCATAGGCTCCAGGTCGGCCTCCGGGGCAAGGTGCCAAAACCACTCCATCTGTTGGTGAGGCAAAGCATCTGCCACCCCATTACTAACCCCCGGAATGTGTTTGGCCTTAAATAAAATGTTCCACTGGAGACACAACAAAGTAAAGGCCCTTACAAGCCTCATGACCCAGCCTGATTTTGAAGTAAATGAGTTGACCACATGAACCACCGCCTGGTTGTCACACCAAAAGTGGACAATGTGGTTGGACAACTCACCTCCCCACAGGTGGACTGCTACCAATATGGGAAAGAACTCTAAAAAGGTCAAATCCCTGTCCATCCCAGAAGCATTCCGATCAGGCAGTGACTGATAAGCACACCAATGCCTTCAGAAATACACTCCGAAGCCCAAGGAGCCTGATGCATCGGATGTAACCTACAGCTCAGCCTCGAGCAACAGGTCATCCCACCAAAAAGTAACCCCTTTAAAGTCCTTGAGGAAATCAGACCACACATCCAAATCCTCCTGCATCTCCTTTGTGACCTTAAAGTGGTGATGGGGAGCCTGAAGTGATGACATGGCATCACAAAGCCTCCGTAAGAAGGCCCTTCCTGGAGCAATTGCTTTGCAAGCAAAGTTCAAGTGACCTACAAGCTGCTGCAGCTCCAATAGTGTCTCTTTTCACTTGGACTTGGACTCAAGGAGCCTGGCCTTAAGGTCAGCAACCTTCGCCGGGGGAAGTCGAAGACACTGCTGTACTGTATTGAGCTCGATGCCCAGGAACATCAGTACCCGGGAGGGCCCCTCCATTTTCTCATGTGCCAAAGGAACGCCCAGCTCTTCGGTTAAATTAGTAAATAAGCTTAGCACACTGGCCAGACCCCACTGTCCCCATGAACAAAAAATCATCTACCCCCCCTGCGCTGTAACTCCCATTCCAGAAATGAGTGAAAGCATTCAAATGCCGCACAAGAAATGGAACAGCCCATGGGAAGAGCCCGGTCCATGTAAAACTTCCCCTCAAACGAAAATCCCAAGAGCTCAAAGTCGTCAGGGTGGACAGGGAGAAGGCGAAAGGTGGACTTAATGTCGCATTTCGCCATCTTGGCCCCCTTGCCACAGCGATGCACTATTCTGACCGCCTGGTTGAATGATGTATACCTAACCGAGCACAATTGCTCAGGAATGGCATCATTCACCAACCCCCCTTTGGGGAAAGAGAGGTGATGAATCAGGCGAAAGTCGCCTGTTGCCTTCTTAGGTACCACACCCAAAGGGGACACCCTAAGTTTGGGCACCAGGGGTTCATCAAAAGGGCCCCAAACTCTGCCCTCAGTACATTCCTTAGCTATTTTGCTCCTCGCAATATCCTCCATTCCCAAGACAAAACGTAAATTATTGGACATAAATGGTGAACGAGGCCCCTGAACTGGGATTCTAAAACCGTAATTAAAACCTTGAAAAAGGAAACAGGCATCTTGACTCTTGGGATAAGCCCGAAGCAGCCGCTCAAGGACCTTCAGCCTTACCGGGCTGGGTCCCTTTACCAGAAGCCTGCTGGCTGCTGGCTCCCCTACCTCTGGGTTTTCTTCCCCCACCACCCTGTTGGAGCTTGGGACAGGCATTGTAGGAGTGGTACCCGGCACAAGAAGGGCACTCATGCCTGAATCTACAGGGCTTCTGACCACACTGTCCCTTAAACGCAAACTCCCAGCAGAGCAGCCGGGGTTGAACCTGCTGTCCCGCCACAGAGTGGGTAGTGTTAGATGAAGGGGCTGAAGCCACATGCTGGACAACGTGCCCACTATCAGAACGATCCCCCAGACTGGGCTTTGCCGGTAACATCACCTGCAACCAAAGCTGTTGGTGAATATGGTCCCAAGGGATAGTGGGGTTAAGGGTGGCCCGAATCCTAAACTCCTCGTCGTACTGCATCCAAGCAGCACCCAAGAAGCCGGTGTACCCCTTATAAATGATATCTAGGTACTGCAGCAAAGAAGCAGCCCTCTGAGGCTGCACCCTGACCAGGACACCCGCATAGATCAGGAAACCCGGCAGCCAATTGGCCCAGGTCCGATCCACATGCCACCGCATAAGCCGCTCCTTGTCCCTGTCATCCAACTCGTCTTTATCCTTCTTCTTCAACTCCCGGAAAAGAAGGGTAAAGACATCGATGTATTCTCCCTTGAGAATTTTGTCACGCGTTACCTGTGTCAAGTGGTCACCCAGGGGAAGCACAGTGTCACCAAAGGGGAGTGCATTAAAAGGCACCTGCCTGTAAACCAAAGGGGAATATGGGTAACAACCCCAAAGCCCACCCATGTAACTGGGTCACATAGTAGCCTGCCCCTATCCCCAAGGAGCATCACCACCACCCCATGAGGGCTGTGGCACCACAGCCTGCTGTATCCCAGTCAGCCCCAATCCCTGAGGCTGCCAAGGTTGTTGGCCTAAAGCAGCCCAGGTGGATGGAAACTGCTGAGCAGCACCAAGAGCCGCCCCAGATGTCCCCTGAGTGGGTGGGTGCCCCCAAGGCCCCCACGGCCATGGAGAACAGGTTTGAGGTGCAGGTTCCTTACCCACGGACTCCACAGGATCCACCGCCACTACCATGGGCACAGATTCCAGGCCAGCCTCCTGCTCCAAGTCCACCACCGGTTCCTCATCCCTCTGTGCCACTGACACCTGGGCTCCACTGGTACCGCCCGGTGCTGAACCTGCAATATCCTCCAAGACAGAGAGATGCCTAAGAATCTCTCTATTCATAGCATCCTTAGAAGCTCCCCTGATGGGCCGTGCTCTGCTTTTGCTAGCAGCCGCTGCCAGAGGAACCCCTTTGCTCCGTTCCAGTGCCGCCAGCTGAACCAAGATATCCTGCTGGCTAACCTGCTCCCCTTCATCCTCAGAAGAACTGAGAACTGGGGCAGGTCACTTAGCTGGTGCTCTTTTTGCTGGCTGCTTGCCCTTGGAGGGGCCGGCACCCTTTTTTGGTGGCATGATACCACTAACCCAAACCAACCATGAGGCTACGCGCCAAGCAAACACCCCCTCGCTTGTTTCACACGCCCCTATACCAGGCCTCCCAAAATGGCTGCCCCTGCCAAAAGCACAAAATGGCCGCCCAAACCTACTCTGGGGCAAACAGTCCAAAGGCGCACCACTCTGCGAATGGGTGGGGCTGAGCGAGTCCCAGAGAACTGTAACTAGCCCAGGGCCAAACAGTCAGCCTCAAGTGAATGAGTGGAGAATCAAACCCAACTCTCCAGTGCAGAGTCCCTCACTCCCACCCCTACCCCAGATAGCCTTGCTCAGGAACAGTAATCAGGGGCAGGTGGGAGGGGTAGATGTTGTGGTGCCCTGCCAAAGAACTCCTCCCTCTTGACCACCAAGGAGCAAAAGAAGGGAGGGGAAAGGGATATGGCCACTATCTACCCCCCCCATTAGGCCTAAAAGCCCAGGGCGTGCCTGCCAATGACACACTGGGCAGAGAAAGAGGGGGGGAAGGAGGCACTTAAACACCCCAAGGGGCTAGCAGGCCGCGCAAGGCCGCAAACAACCCCCCCCCCCGCCGCAGCTAAACGCGGTCCACGCCGGTGCCGCCGCACTGTGACAATAATGGCGCTCCCTGAACTGGGAAGCGCTGGAAAAATACGTCACCCCCCGCCGCCGCGGCCTGATCACACCACTGTGGCTAACAATCAGGTGCAGCACGCCGCTGCTGCCGTAGTGAGGCAAATGGCGCCAAGTCCCGCCGCTGCCACCGATCGCCGCCGAGCCCCGCCACCACCGTGGATCACTGCTGAGGCTCACACAGCCTAGCCAGCTGCCACCGAGACCAGCCACCCCCACCGTCTGCTGCAGCTCCAACGGTCAGGAGACTGGAAAGAGACGTCTTTCCCCTCTGAGCGTTGTGCTATACTGAAGCCCGGTGCGCGGAGCCGCCTAAAGAGGCAGTTGGTTCCACCCACCCACAAAAGCCCCAGATGCCCGGGAAAGCTGTTCTGCCCTCCCTCCTTCCAGGAGGGCAATGTATGCCCCCCTCTGCAAGCAGCTAAAGCTGCCTAGAGGCATGGCCAAATTATTGGCAAAATCACTTCTTATTTCTTAGTGAAACTGATTATCATAATCTTTAATATAAATATGGGTTACTATAAGAAATGTTAACCTATTTCTATTCCTTATCTTGTACATAAGGGAATTCTCATATCCCTTTTGCATCTCTTTACCTTGTGATGATACTTTACTTGCCAATAAACGTGTTACCTTTATACCAATATTTCTGAATTGTACAATTTGTTTAACCAACTATTTACCTAAACAACCAATTTTCTTTATATAATTAACTATCTTAAAATCAATATATAAAATACATCAATATACAATTACTTCCAGTTTCCAGAGTTAAGACCTCATGAAATTCTATTCACTGTAAACAAAATATCTTCCCCATCATGCTTCAAATTTGTTGATGGATCTTCTATTTGTATAGTTCACCAATTTTGCCATCACCGCATATTCTGACATTTTATCCTTCCAAATTTCTCTAGCAGGGTATTCTTCTTCTTTCCATTTGCCTGCCATTACTACTCTTGCTGCCGTCAACAAATACTGAAATAGTTCATGTAATGTTCTATCAATATTATCTGGTATCATTCCCAACAGCACGATCTAGGGTTTCATGGCAAAATTAACTCGTAAAATCTTCTGAATCTCAGCATGTATATCTTTCCAGAATTTTTTACTTTTTTTGCATGTCCACCACATATGAAAGAAGGAGCCATCTGCTTCTTTACATTTCCAGCACGATCATACATATTTCTTGTCCATTTTTTCAATGTTTTTTGGTATAATATACCTCCTGAAAAACATACCAATTTTCCCTGAGTGATTGGCATGCAGTAAATTTTAGTCCATAGATTTTCCCATTGTTGAAATGTTACACTTTTTCCAAAATTCTGCATCCATTTTATCATACAGTTTTTAATTTGTTCTGTTTCTGTATCATACTGAAGTAAGAGTTTGTAAATTTGACCTAGCACATGATTCTTTTTCTGAATAATTATCTTGCCATGATTTTATCTTTCCTTACAAGTTTATTATATCTTGTTAAGTAATGAAGTCATTATCTTTTCTCTGATTCTTATCACAGAAGGCATTGATTGGTGAAAATACTGGAGATGTCATAGGTCTTATTCTCATTTTAACCGAATCCCAAATTTGAATCAAGCTGTCCCTTATCACATGGACATTTTGTTTTATCCTTACTCTTCTTTTCACCCAAAGGAGATTATGCAACCCTCCAGGCAAGTTAGCTGCTTCTAAACGTATTAGTCTGTCGATGGTTGTTGTGGGTTTTCCGGGCTGTATTGCCGTGGTCTTGGCATTGTAGTTCCTGATGTTTCGCCAGCAGCTGTGGCTGGCATCTTCAGAGGTGTAGCACCAAAAGATCTCTGTCTAGGTTAGATCTCTGTCTTTTGGTGCTACACCTCTGAAGATGCCAGCCACAGCTGCTAGCGAAACATCAGGAACTACAATGCCAAGACCACGGCAATACAGCCCAGAAAACCCACAACAACCATCGTTCTCTGGCCGTGAAAGCCTTCGACAATACATCGTATTAGTCTGTCCTTAGGGTTTTTGATCCAGTCTATAATCCAAACCAAACCTGCAGCTTCATAGTATAACTTGATATTTGGGACTGCCAAATCTCCCCTACTTCTTTCATCTTGCAATACCTTAAATCTTACCCTAGGCTTTTTGCCATTCCAGATAAATTGATTTATCTGTCTCTGCCAGACTTTCAGTGTCTTATCTTTTATACTAATTGGCAACATTTAAAACACAAAATTAATTTTTGGTTAAATGTTCATTTTAATTGTGGAAATTCTTCCTAGCCAGGAAATTTTTAGCTTAGACCATCTTTCTAAGTCTTTTTGAATTGTCTTCCATAATACTTTGTAATTATCTTTAAACAATGTTTCTTTTTGTCCTGTTAAATTTTTGCCAAAGTATTCTACTAGATTTGCTGCTACTTTGCATCCTGATTATTTCTGAATTTCCTTCTGTTCTTGTCTTGTTAAAAACTTGGGGATTATTTTAGTTTTTTTCCTGTTGACTTTAAATCCAGAATAATTTCCAAAGCTCACAAGGTGTTCCATAACATGTAGTGTCTTCTGCGGGTTCAGAATGGTCAAAACCACATCATCTGCGTAACATTTTAATTTAAATTCTTCGTCATCAACTTTCAAACCTTGAATTTTAGGGTCTTGCCTTAACTTTGAGGCAAAATTATCAAATTGCTAGGATAAATAATTGTGGTGACAGTGGGCTGCCTTGCCTGGTGCCCTTTTCAATTTGCAATTCTTCAGGTAATACTCCAGTAACTAAAACCTTTGCCTTTTGCTTTGCGTAAATTCCTTGTATTCAATTCTCGAATTTTGAGCTGCAGTTTAGATTTTGTATTACTCTGTGCAGAAAAGCCCAAGAGAGATTATCAAATGCTTTTTCAGCATCCAGGAAGATAAATGCCGACTTATGTCCTTTTTTCCCTACTAACTCCATGGCATCGATTACAAATTGAACATTTTCTTTCATATGTCTCTTGGGAACAAAGCCCGTCTGATCAGAGTGTATAGTATTTGTTATGCATCTCTTAAGACTCTGTCAGAAGAGAGGTAAACAATTTATAATCCACATCCAATAATGAAATAAGTCTATATGATTGAGGTAACATTGGATCATTCCCCTCTTTGTAAATCAATGTTATATGTGCATCCTTGGCAGGAGCAGTTTTGTGGCTCTTGTGGTAGTTCAGCATTGGGCTTGGAACCCTTTGGGGGAGGCATACTCATTCCCAGGTGACAGAGAAGTCACTCAGATTTTTACACCCACGTGATTTCCCACTTGCTGTCCCTTCTTAGTCCTCCCCCCCCAGCAGAGGTCTGAGGGGGTGGGGGGACATTGGCTGGCAGGTGGGTCAGTCAATGCTTGGGATCTGACCCCTATGCATTTCCAATGCTCCTATTAGCTGTTATTTAATAAAGTTGTGGCCATTTTCACTCCAGGCAACTGTGTGTGTGTAGTTTTGTCAGCATGCACTTCTCCCTTCCTCTGCCATCAGCGCTGGGCTGCCATCCATTACAGAGTTGAAGAAATGCTGAAATAGAACATAAGCAGTTCTAGGACTGACATGATGTGTGTACATGATTTGAGGTAACGATTTTTAATTTTTTTGTGTTCTACTTCAAGATACCTGTTTGTATAGGAAGTAGAGATAGTAATATTAAAGGAGCCCAGGACAAAAAGCAAATGATTTCTCTTTCTAAACAGACAATTCACAGCTACAGTCTTAGACTCGGACCATGCTTCATTGCAAATGCTGCATAATAGATAATCTGGCCCTGGTAGAAGCTAATATAAATTGCGATCATTTCATGTAATTCAAAATATTGATTTAAGCTTTACAGTATTTTATTTTAAGAATTTCTTTAATACAGCTGATAGTAATACGGCATCTACCAAGTTTGTTGCAATAGAACACTGAGAAATATAAACTGATGAAGATTCTTTGGATGTATTTTAAATTGCTTTCAGTTTTTGCATTTCGGTAGAATGGACCAATGGATAGAAAGTAACAAGTCAAGTATTTCCAACTGGGCTGTTGTGGCAACTTTGTTATACTTAAGATTGACTTGTGTGCTACTTTACTTTACTGTATATGACATACAACATTTTTGCATATCAGAATTCCATGTTTAAACTGACATTTCTAACTGAGACAGACCTATAGTGTTGAACATCATAAGTCAATGTTAGCTACAACCAATGAGATGTAAATCCTATCCACAGAGAGCAAAATGAGGGATGGTGTAATTCATGGCAACACATCCAAGTGGGGAACATATCATGTATGGCTGTTCTGACAACCCATGAGCCAAATGTTGCCCCATCTGTTTATCATCTACTCCAAATGGCTATCAAACAGCTTTGCAGCTGTACTCTAACTATTGTGGTAGAGTTTAGTCCTCTTGTTGTGATGGACTTTCATTTTCTTGACTTGTGGGGGCCTTTGCACCTGTGAATTAGTTTAAATTATTCTACCTAGGTCATAGGCTGTCAGCTACACCTTCCCGAGGCTGTGTGAAAATGTGTCCAAAAAATAACATTGCTAATGTAAACTTGAAACCAAATAAAAATAACTTTTTTTAAAAAAAATACAGTGAATAAAACCACTGGCTGCCTGATTTGCTTACATTTTGCTTATAATGATTGGCTTCTAAGGTGTGCATAACAGCAATGGGTCTGAAGGGAGAGGTGGATTTTGGACTTTCTTCAAGCACTGAATGTACGTGCATGAAGCACTGTCAATTGCACTGGGCTGCACTATTTGAATACATGAAAATGAGCATGACAAAGAGGTCCCAACTTGAGATGCTTGAATATACACATATTATTGATGAATGGGAGCTGATTTTTTTGATGAACCATTTGATTTGTTTGTGACGGTTCAACATGCTGCCTTTGTCCTAACAGTAACTGTACAAATGACTTGTTCACACAATAACTGGCTGCATGGGTGTTAGGTACAAAATTGTACCTGAGCCCCCATGGCTACTTATCCCAGAGCTGACCAGACTCTTGGGAAAGGCTCTGGGCCTGAGAGTTCCAGATCCAGCAGTGAACAGATGGCGAGTCTCAAACCAGTATCTTCTAGAATAAAAATGTTATTGAAAGCATTTATGCATCCTAAGCTAATCTTATTTATATTCCTCATTCACCTAAGGTTGGCCAAATTGGTTTTTTGCATGCAAGGCCTGTTCAAGCAGGGGATGATGGAAAGTAGCACTCTGCCCATGCTGGATTGGATCTTTTCCTTTGTACCTCACGATGGCTGTGGCCATTCTCTGCTCTTTCTTTGCTTCTTTAGCCTTTACTTTGCACAATAGGGGTGTGACCAGCTTTTGCCCTGCAGCTTTTTTCTCAGTCTCAGATTTAATTATATAATGGATATGAAAGAGTTGAGGACCAGACATACTTTCCTGTAGCAGAGAATGCACTAGTTTTGGGGTCTTTAGAATTACACAGCTAGAAAGATCCTTTGATATCCATTATATAAACAGATAAGGAAAGATATCAGGAAAGTGGTTTCTTTGTTTTTCATAGAATATAACTGGAATGCTAGAGTTAGGATTCTATGTTTAGATATAATCTAGAGCACCTAGAGGTCTATTCTGTTTTCTGCCATAGTAAGCAATAGGGAAATACCAAGGGCAACCCTAGTATTCAGGGGTTCAGGGCCCGCACCGGCAGGCAGGGGAGGCCATTCACGCGTCTGGAATTGGCAGGAGGCGAGAAAGTCATTCTTCGCACGGCGGCGCCGCATTCAGGGATCCGATTCAGAGTATGTACAGTCCGAACTGCTACATTCCCAGGAAGAAGTGAGGGGTGATCCTCACGAAACGGGTTAATGTTATTTGCCTGCAAGTCCCCGTCGGCGTTTTCTTCTGTATATGTACTTTGACTATATGGACTGTTAATATTCCTTTGGCGCAAGCTCCCACCTACCGATTCTCCTTTGACTTTTTTGGCATTTGCACTTTAATGGATAAGATTTGTTCCGGACAGTGATATTTTGCACAATTATATTTGCTACTGGTAACTGTATCTATGCACTTATGAATTCTTCTGTACAAATTGGTTTATAATTCTTGTATGTATTTTCAGCACTTTTGCACTTTGTATTGTAAACAATAGATTATACTCCAATTATTAACTATATTGTAGCCCTGGCTTGTTGTTTTTGATAGTAAGCAATAGAACAGCTAAATTTGGATGTATAAAGCTGGGTTTCTGGATTGTATCCATTTTCTGACTTCCCAAATATACATAAGCCACTGCAAGCAATTTCATCAACACAATCGTTTCATGAAAAGGTATTCTAATTAAAATTGCAGCCACATTGTATATATATTTTAAATCTGTTTTAATTAGTGCTGGAACCATCAAAGGATAAGGATGTCATAAACTTAGGTAAATCAAGATATGAATTCAGACACAGGATGATATGGCAGGATGCTATGATGGTATTGTCTTGTCCTTTGAAAAAAGACCAGTGGTAACTAACAAATGATATTCTAGGAGAGTGTTACAGATAGGATGCCATTATGTGCTGGGGCATTATTCTGCCTGGGGTTTGATAAATGTTTAGAGGATATCCCCATGGGTTTTGTTTTTTCATACCTCTTGGTGTCTGTTTGTGTAAGCAGGCATGTTTGTGTTGTACTGCTGTCAGCAATCCAGAGACAAAATGAATAACATTGCTTTCTGTTTCTAGGTACTTTTGACAGCTATATGAAATGGGCAGAAATACAAGCTCTCTGTGAAGTAAAGAGTTTGGTTTGTGTGTGTTTCCGTTAGTGGATTCACTAATATTAAATTCAGGTTTGGTGCAACACTCTATCCTTTATTTTATTTTATTAACATTTTCAATCTCACAACCTTACAGGGCCTTTGAAAATATAAATAATACATTTCAGAACAGGGGCCAGTTATGACTTTAAAAAACAAAAACATTCTACTTGGACCTTTTCTGTTCAGACTATGACACAGGAATGTAAATGTTTTCTTCTGTATGCTATTTTTGTTAATATTGGCATTTGAGTGTATTTATGTTACAAACTGGAAAGGAAATATATTTATACTTAGCCTTAACTCTGTTTATATTTGCAAACTATAATAATTTTAAAAATCTGTTAATGCATATGCATATAAGTGAATTCTGGAAGGGCAGATATGACCTGAACCAATAGTAAGATGGTGATAACCCAATATACTATGTCAGATCTGTAACTGAGCATTTGCATAAATGCAGCAACAAGTGCCAGCAACCCTCTCCAGCTGTTCCTGCCTCCTAAGCCCATCTCCAGGAGTTGTTCCCTTGCTGTGCCTGCTGGCCTTCCTCAACGTGCAGGGCAGGCTGTAGAGTAAGCTGAGCCAGTGCTGCTGTCAGGCAGGTGCCAGTTGATAATGTCACTGCAGGCATACCTGAGGAAAGCTGAGCTTGAGCTGCAACTGATGCAAACTTCTTACTCATCCTGGGTAGGGATCCCAGGACCTCTGGTGGGGGCAGAGATCCCCCATTCACACCCTCCACCCCAATGCTGGCATGTGTTTACACCCCCCCACATGTGCCCTCCAATCTCCCCAGATCAGTAAACCACAAAGAAAGACCAATCCAGGGGATCTGCTGACCCTTCCCACCACTTTTTTTGTTTTTCTTTAGTACTATCTGGGTTAACAATCTCTGTTGAAATGAGGGACTGACAGCCAGGCTGTCAACTCATCACTGCTCTTCATGAAATGGGGATCTCATCCCTCTGTGCACTTGTGCACAGTGTGAGAACTGGCTGCCCCCCACCAGGATTGATGTGGCCTGGACACAGATAACCCACTCTTGGGGGGCACAGACTCTGGTGGCTACCAGTCTGGACCCAGAGCAAGGGTCCCCAGGTTCAACCAGCATCTTCCCAGCCACTTCTTGGTGGCTCACTATGTCCTAAGGCAGCCAGGGCATGTCAAAGCACAACTGTGCCTGCCACTGTAACCAGCATGCCCTATGACCTCTCCTGCTGTTCATGGCAGATTTCCTCATCACCCGCAATCTCCTGGCTTCTCAGACTCCAACAACCTGGCAGAAGACAGAGAACCCTGCTCCCTCTCCCAAGCACACAGGCCATGCTCCAGGGTCCACCCTGCTCCCAGCTGTGAATTAGTGAGGAGGTAGGGAGGGGGCAAGCTAAGTGAGGACATGACCTCCAAGGTGCCTCTAGGCCCCTGCTGCCTTGGACAGCAGAGCTCCATGAAGATGCAGAGGTGACAGAAGTATCCTTGGAGCCACCCCATCTGTTCCAGCCTGGAGCCAGAGATCATCCTCCAGGTTATGTGACAGGGCAGTCTTATAGGAGAGTGAAAAATGAGAATGGGCCTTGTTCAATTATAGGCAAGCAAACAGACAGGGAGAGAGTTGTTGGTCAACACAGACTTTATTGAACTGCTGAAAGAGAGGAGGACATCTGGACAACTTGCCCAGGATGTCAACTGTGCATGTGCATGTGTCAGTCAAAGCCAGGAGAGTTAGTCCTCATGCTGCTGTCCCAGGGACACTGTTGAGTTGCTGGCTGACTGGAGAACCATCCAAGGGGCTGGGCAGGAGAGCCAGTCATGAGGGTTTGCTGAGGGATGAGACAACCATGCTCCTGAGCATCCCAGACAGGCTGTGACCTGCCTGAAGAGGAAGAAGAGACGTGCAGGAAAGGTGATGGCTTTGGCCCCATCTCAAGGCACAGCCGGGCTGTCATACCAATTGGGGAATGTCTGTGGCCCAGGGTGGTGGCGGAGATTGTTCTGCTGTTGCAGGTGCTGCCTGTAGCCAGATGATGAACATCCCTCTCCCAAGAAAGTGCTCCTCATCTGGATTGGGATATTCTGCTGCTGCTGTAGCTGCTTGGAGCCCTAATTCTATGAAGGAGACACTTGAGAGGTTGTGCTCCCACCATCATAGGGGAGATATGACAGTGAGCACACAGTCACACTGACCCATGGTTGCACTCTGTCCTCTGCCTGAGAGGGGAGCCCAGCCAAGGGAGTCTGAACAGATTCCCAACATGGGATGCTAGAATCTCCCCATCTGAAAAAGATACATTGAGTACTTCTGCCTTCTTAGTAGGCATAGGCCATGCTGGCTTGTGTGCAGGGGCCCTGCCTCCAACCACTGACAAGCCTCAACCACAGGGGGCAGCAATTGGGGGGCATTAATAATAATAACAACATTCAATGTATATACCACCCTTCAGGACAACTTAATTCCCACTTAGAGCAGTTTACAAAGTATGTTATTATTATCCTCCACAACAAAACACCCTGTAAGGGGAGAGGGGAGGCCAGTGTGATCAAGCAAGCTGGGGCAGCTAGCTCTTCAGCTCCTTCTCTGTCTCCAGACAGCTACTTACCTGGGTTCATGGGAGCTCCAGCCGGAGGTTATGTAGGATGGGGGGATAATTGGGTGGAGGAAGGCCCTCAGTTGCTGAAGGGGCATGAGCAGATTGGTTGCCATGGTGGTTCCTATGCTCCAATAGGCTGCTTAGGCAGAACTAGTTGTGGAGTGGAGGTGACTTTTTCCTTACAATGGGTGCCTATGTGCTAAGCCACATTTTTTTGAGGCATAACTTTCTGCTGCTGCTGGAGGCATTCCCATGCCTAAAATGGCTTAGGGAGTCGATTAAGTTGCGCACTGCCCCCTGCCCCCCCGGCCCACCGGCACAAGAGGTTATGCCCCAGTTCTACCATCTCCCAGCCACTGCAGCTGAGCACTGATGGGGAACCCAGGCAGAGTAATACCAGACTGCTGTGTCATCATAGGAGGGGGTTACGGTAGCATAAGTGCAAGATATACCATCGTACCTCCTAGTTGGCTTCCTGAGCACTTTCATTCCCCCACCCCACCCTGAATTGCACTGAAAATGTTTGTGCACGTCCCTAGTACATGAAAGCAAACATGACCACCATTAATTAAGCTTAAAATAAATTCTGGTAACATGGAAAGGCCTAGATTTATTTCTTGAGTTTCCTGTATGGCCTAGAACAAGTCATTTCCCCTCAGTTTCAGTTCATTATTTATAAGTGTTGGTGTATTGTTTTGAAGTCAGCAGATCACCTCCTGGTTTTAACAATCATCATTTTCTGTGAGCGGCATCAAAATTCTCTTTAAGTTCATAGGTCAGGTGTTCAATGAGAATCCAGCTTAATGGAGATCAGGTAGAAATCCCAGCAACAAACACATCAGCTCAGCTCAGCATCATAAAATAGAATAATTGCATTGAATGCAAATAAAACATAGTACTCAGGAATGGAAAAATGTGGGAATAATATTTGATTTTTGATTGACAAGATAGGTGAGTCATCACGCAGTTTTGCTGGTTTCTGTCCTTATCAAATTTGCCTGATTTTCCCTGCCATTTTCAGATTAAATATTGGTAAAGTAAATCTCATTTTAGATTCCTAGTCAATAAAAACAGAGGCTCCAGAGGGCTATAAACATGGAGAATTTTTATGAAGCAAATTCAATAATTCATGAATAGCTGGGAAAAGTGTTTGTTTACCTTGTATAATAAAAAAATCAGAGAGAACATATTAGTATTCATTTTGCATGTGAGAATGTATGGAAGATTCCAAATAAGTCAGGAAATGAATCTAGTAGAATAAACTACAACAAAGGATCAGCACCATGTCTCAAATTCTAACAAATAAATTTTTAAAAATACATGAATAAGGCTCATATTAAAACAAGCTTATGAGAAACACTGTAATTTTAGATCCCTAAATAATATTGTTGTATGCAAATAAGACATGTACATATGTACTGTTACAACCAATTTATGGTAACCCCAGCTAGGGGCTTTTGAGATAAGTAAGAAGCAGAGATGGTTTGCCATTGCTGAATTTCCTCCCAAAGAAGACATTACAGGGATCAATATAAAGTTCTCAACAAAGACAAAACTATGGATACTTTAATCCAGAAACTGTAGCCATGAATAGGCAAGACTGATCATCCTACAACCTGAAAACAGTCCCAGGTTTGCAGAAAAATCTGCAAAACACAGGGAGGTCGAAAACTCCAAAGCACTAGAAGCAGCTCCTGAAGTTTTAAGAAATGATTGCCCTCAGAAGCCATTGTTAGGTAACTACAACAGTCTTGTCAGCCTTTAATCCTTGGTTTCTGTCAGCAAAGGGAGGGGGAGAGGAAGGATCCTTTGCCCTCCGCAATCAGAATGAAGAGGCAGACAAAAGAGTTGAGAACTAAAGGGCCTCTTTATTAAATTACAACAACATAACTGTCAACACAGCAAGGGCCTAACTAGTAGTACAGGTCAGGCCCTAGGGTCACTCCTGGACCTCCACCCTAACCTGTCTGGGTAAGCTCCCACTGCCCTGGGTGCGAGTCATCCATTGTATGGCTGGAACCTGGCCCAGCCAGGCAAAGTGGTTCCCCCCTTAAAGATCCACCAACTGTAAAGCAGCCAGTTGCTCCTGCCAGACCCCAATAACCCACTAATGGGGATATGCCAAGGGTGGTCACTGACCCGCTCATTTCCCCCAACTTCTAACCTGCCAGAGAAAGCATGTATTCGACCCACCTTAAGCCAATTACCTCTCCATGCCATCAGTGCAAGGTAGACCTAAAACTCTTTGCCTGTTTGCCAATTGTGGGAAAAGAAGAAAAAATCTTACCTGGCCCTGATAAACAGCAATTGGCTAAACCTGGACTGAAATAGGGTGAGGTGGGTGGGCTGAGCACAAGGCACAAATGTGACTCTGAGGGGCAAAGCAGCTTTATAAAGCCTCCAGCTCTGCCCCTCCAGTATTCCTGGATGGCCAGGAAAGTGCTGCTGCCTCCTCCTTTGGGGAGGCAAATCACGGTCCCCAGCCGAAGCATCTGTTGCTTCCAGCCCAGAGTGCTATATTCCAGAGCTGTTTTAACCTTTGAAAAAGAACTTGTTGGTGCCAGGCCTTGCAGCAACCAATAAGTGATTTCTACCATTCAACTGGCATGTCTTAGGCCTAGCTTTTCACTATAATTCAACAGCAATCATTCGATAAAAAACCATGTGGTATACTGATTAGAGTTTCAGATTAGGCTCTGGTAGACCCAGGTTTGACTTCCCACTCTGTTGTGGAAGATCACTAGGTAACCTTGGGCCACTGGCACTAACCTACTTTTAAAAATATATATTATTATTAATTTTGAATTAGTTTACAACATATAACTCACAAAACATAACATTAACTAACTTCGACAGATGTTTAAAACAGTTCGTTGTAACCATATTATGAGTTATTAACTTACATTAAATTAACAAGTAAAAAGCTATTATAGCAAAAGCAGTATTAAATAGAACTTTATCTGGGTAAGACTACCACAAACCCCACATTTCCATATCTAGGATATCTTGATAGGGCAATTTTGTTAACAAAAGCTCATTTTTAGAAAGGAATTCTAAAAAAGATTCCCATTTAGTATAGAACTCTGAGATACCCATGGGGTTAATTTGGAGATACAATTTTTCTGTGATTTTTTCCATTAAAAGTAGATCCCAAATTTTGTTAAACCAGGTGTTGATCGTAGGGATTTCTTTTGATTTCCAGCATAGGGCTAATGAGGTTTTCGCTGCTTGAAGAAATGTGAAAATTAGGTCTCTTCTAAAGGAAGGTATACTTTGATCATTCCAGATTTCTAAAAAAATAGTTTCTGGTTTTAGAGGTATACTTTGATCATTCCAGATTTCTAAAAAAATAGGTATACTTTGATCATTCCAGATTTCTAAAAAAACAGTTTCTGGTTTTAAAGGTATTTCATATGTAGTAATAAGCTGTATCTGATTTAGGATCTTGTTCCAAAATTCTTCAACACGTTTGCACTCCCACCAACAATGTGAATAGCTACCTATATCCCCACATTGTTTCCAACATAAAGGGGACTGTTTTGAGTAAATTTTAGATAGTTTCTGGGGTGTAAGGTACCAAAAATTAACAATTTTGTAAGATTGAAGCGTAGTATTAATAGCCTTAGAGTTAAATAATCTTGAGTTCCAAATTTGTTTCAATCGCTTTCTGAAATATTAATATTGCATTCTTTCTGCCATCTTAAGTGTAGACTTGGACCTTTAGTGTTTAATGCATGAAGTAGTAGATTATAGAATTTAGAGATTAGACCCTTACACACAAATCCTTGTGTATCCAAAAGCTGTTCAAAATCAGTTTTCTGTTTACTCATTAATACTTTTAATTTAATATCTTTAGCAAAATAAACTAATTGAAAGTAAAGAAACCAAGGTATATTTTTTCCTATAGTTTCTTCCAACTTATGCTTCTCCTTTAGACCCGTCTTAGATGCAATATCTATTAGGCGGAGATTATTGAGTTGATCTCTGTTTCCTGATTTGTTAATCAAAGAAACTTGGAGGTCCTTCTTGTGAAAAAATAGTAGCAAAGCGTGAAATAGTTGGTACTAGTTTAATTCTGTACTTATCCCAGGTTTCAAGAATTGTTTAAAAAAAGGGTGGTCACAAATATCTGCAGGCCTTTGATTTGCTCCTTTCCATATCATGTCTTGAATTGTACTTTCCTGTTGTGGGATGTTAACAGTTTTAATCCAGTCTGTTTGCCCTTTGTCTTGGATTATTTGTATTAGATTAACTAGTCTTGCAGTGGTATTGTAGATTTCCAAGTCTGGGTAGTTAAATCCCCCCTGTGTTCTTTTCCTCCTTAATGTTTTGAAAGCTATCCTTGGGGTCTTACATTGCCAAAGAAATTGATTAAGGATTGATTGCCATTGCTTTAGCAGCCTTCTGGGTATATAAATGGGAAGCGATCTAAACAAAAATAGCAATTTAGGCAAGATAAATGACTTTATCAGGTTGTATCGTTCAAACCAACTAAGGTTTTGCTTTTCCCAAATATTTATGTCTCTTTTAATTTCTTTAATTTTACTTATATGGTTATACTGTATTAACAGGTTCAGATTTACTGTAATTTTTACTCCAAGATATGTTAAATATGGATGAGCCCATTGATATTTATGGTATTGCCCAATTAGCACTCTTTGCGTTTCTGTCAAATTGATTGGGAGAATGTTAGATTTGACTTGATTTACTACTAAACCTCATATTTTTTAAAATTTAAATAGTTCAACATCCAGATGTTTTAAAGAGCTAATTGGTTGTGTAATATACAATAAGAGATCATCTGCAAATAATCTTATCTTATGGGTTTCTTGGTTAATTTGTATACCTTTAATATACATGTTTCTTTGAATTGCATCTGCGAGGGGTTCTATTGCTATAACAAAAAGTACTGGTGACAGTGGGCAGCCCTGCTGCGTGCCTCTGTACAGTTTAATTGAGTCTGAGACAACACCATTTGTTTTAATTTTAGCTGTGGGTTTAGCGTATAAAGCTTTAATGATTTGAAGAAAATTGTGCCCAAAATTCATGTGTTTTAAGAGTTCTAAGAGGTATGAGATCTCAAGCGAATCAAACGCTTTCTCTATGTCGAGAGAAAGCAGTAATGAGTTTAGGTGATTTTGTTTACAGCATGATACTATATTTAAAGTTTTGAAAACATTATCAGTTAGGTCCCTTTGGGGGATAAAACCAGCTTGCTGATATTGAATATATTCCCCAATAAAGGTATTGAGCCGTCTAGCCAATATGCCTGTAAATATTTTATAATCAGTGTTTAGCAACGAAATAGGGCAATAAGAACCAGGATTGGATTTGTCTTTGTTTTGTTTAGGGATTAGTGAGATTGTTGCTTCATACCAAGATAAAGGCAAAATGCCAGAAAATATAATATTATTACAAGCGTTTACCAAAGGGTGAACTAAGGAATTAGCAAATTTTTTGTAAAATTCTGACGAAAAGCCATCAGGCCCAGATGACTTATTGTTATTTAGATATTTTATTGAGTCTAATACTTCCTGTCCTGTTCCTGGTTTTTCCATTATTGCCTGATGCATGTTATTAATTTTCTTAAGGCCTTCATGATTCTGTAAATATTGTTTAATATCATCTAGATTGGGGTTAGTAGTTGCATATAATTTGGAGTATAAGTCTTTAAGTATCTTTGCTATATCTAGAGCTTTAATATGAACTTGGTCTTTGTTGTCTCTTATTATTTTAATATCTTTGGATGCTTTTTTCCCTTTTATTTTCTGTGCTAAGTGTCTTAGGTTTCTAGGGGATTTAATCAAAAATTTCTGTTTCATGAATAGGAGATTTTTATATACTTTATTAATTTCTAAAGTCTCTAGTAGTTTGTGCTCATTTAATAGCTGTCTATATATTTTCCTGTTTCCTGTTTCTTTATGTTGCTTCTCTAATTGTTGTATTCTGATTAGGATATCTTGCCTTTGAGCATTTTTGTTTTTATTTATATGGGCTGATAAGGCAATTATTTGCCCTCATAGTACCGCTTTTAATGCGTCCCATATCACATTTGATGTTGTGTCAGAATTTTGGTTGTCTGTCAAGTATTGACTTATATGTTGATTAATTTGATTAACTGCACTGAGATTGAAAATTAAATTTTTGTCAAAAGTCCAATGTCTCGATTTCTTTGTTGCCTCATTGATGGAGACCATGCATTCTACCCATGCCTGGTCAGAATAGTTGATCAATCCAATTTCAGCATTCAGTGTCTTTTCTACAAGATCTGATTAAAGCAAAACATAATCTATTCTGGTGTATACTTTATGTCTCATCAAATAGTATGTATAGTCCCTTTCTGTGTCATGTAAGACCCTCCAAATATCAGTCAATTGGAATTTCTTTAATAATGTTGGCAAAGGGGTGTCATCTCTATTATTTTTGGTTTTTCTGCTAGTGGAATTTGTTTTATCTAATTTGTAATTAGAAATATAGTTAAGGTCTCCTCCTATTATTACCGACCCTTCCTGGAATAGTTGCAGCTGTTTTAATGTGTCCTCAAGGAAACACAACTGATTGTCATTGGGAGCATAGATAGATGCTAGTGTATAAGTTTGCCCTTCTATTTGACCTTTCAAAAATATGAATCTGCCTCTTGGATCTTTTAAGACATCTTTATATATGAATGCAATATTTTTAGAAAGAAGTATTGCAACTCCACTAGCTTTAGAACTACCTTTTGCGTGGAATTGGTGTTTGAGCCATGACGATTTTAGTTCTTCTTCAACCTTAGCATGGAGGTGGGTTTCTTGAAGTAAAATTATATCTGGAGATGTCTTTACAAGAGAGGTCAGAACCCTTTTTTGTTTCACTGGGTTGTTGAGACCACAAACATTTTGTAGGAGTACCTTTAATTTGGATATGGTCATTTTGTTTATAAGAGAAAAATAAAAAAGGTATATCAGTGTTTGTAAATTTCAGTACAAATTAAATATTCAAAACCTATCAACTCTCTAACAATAGCAATGTTGTCAGCTATTAATATATTAATGTACCTTAGCCTATATAAACAGTTAACTGTAAAAAAAAACCCACTATTTTTTAATTTGATTTTTTTTTATAATGAGTCAAAATGGGTCACTAAGTATAGTTTAATTAGTAATGAAAAACTATAAGTAACTTTAATATATATAAGTAGCTTATTATCAAACCTCACAAACAAGATTCAAAAATCAAAAACAGTTGTCATATTTAATGTTTGTCCTTATAAATCTACTGCTTAACAGATAACAAATCTAAAATATAGTTAACTATATATATTACTAAGAAATCTATATGAGTCACTAAGTATAATTTAACTAGCAATGAAGAACTATAGGCCACTTTAATATATGCAAATAGCTTATTATCAAACCTCACAAACTTCAATAGTCAAAAACAGTTGTTATATCTAACGCGTTTGTCCTTATGAATCTACTGCTTAACAAGTAACAGGTCTAAAATATAGTTAACAATAAGTGCTATTTAATTCCTATCAACTTGAACTATATGAAATTACTCCTTTTTATACTTTAATATTAGTTAAAACGTTTAATACTGCTTAAGAATTATGAATTTAACACTTCTAAGCTATTAAAATAAACACCTATAATATTATAAGAAAGAACTATTTGTTGTAAACCTTAAAAATCTACAACAAATAATCTGAACACACACCCAAACCAACACACACTAACAAATAATCACCAACTACTACTTATTACCTTATCTAAAACTAATTTGTTAAAATATAGTAAAACATTAGTTTGCTCTAAGTAATATAATTCTAACTTCTAGCTAAACAACCCTCTATAATCCTTCCACTACCAGACAGGATTATTGTTAAAATAACCAGACGGAGAGTTGTCTCTTAATTAAGGGCTACTAGTCTAACTAAACATTCCCCTCCCCTCCCCAAGACCAAAAGATAGCTTATATTAATATTCATATAGGAGAAACATTACAGTTCATCAATTCAGAGGCTAGAGTTCCATCATGATATAGATCTTCAGGCATCCCTCACTGGGATCTTGCTAGTATTTTGAGGAGTTAAAGGCGAAGCGATCAAGCAAGGCAAATGGTTAGGCAAAGGATCGATGATATTGAACGACAATCTGACTTACAAGGCACTCCTGCTTTTATAGCTCCTCCTAGTAACAGATATATTTCTGCACCTGCTTCTTATTTATCCATTCTGGAGGTAAATAATCTCAGGAGAGTGCTTACTTTGGCCAGATGTTCTGCCTTACCCTCTGCTGTTCTGGATGGCAGATTTAACAAGATTCCTTGGAAGGAGAGGCTATGTCCTTGCATACTTGGGGAGGTTGAAACCCAGGAACATGTTTTCCTGAGATGCCCTTTCTATAAGGAAGCACGTATGAGATTTATTATTCCCTTTCTGGATGGTATCTCAGAACATTCGGATAAGAAAAAATTAGAGAAACTGCTGTCAAACTCAGATTTTACTGCATTACACCAGATAGCGAAATTTTGTGCTCTGGTCGTTAAAGCCCATTAGAGTCTAGGCCTCCATTTCAGTTGCTTGCTTAGAACTATGCTGACTTCCTGGTTTTTACAAATTTTGATAGATATTAGGAAATTATGTTTTTAAATTGTATATACTTATATGCTTCATGTTTCAAATGGTTGTAAAATGTGCACTTAAATTTTATGGTTAACGTACTGAATAAGTGCTGTAATAATAATAAAGAAAGAAAGGAGTTAAAGGCAGGCTTCTCTTCCTCTTCTGTGAGCTGCTTTCAGTTTCCATTGCACTTGTTAATCCCATTGATTGCTGCAGTAGCATTCCCTCTTCCTGATCTGCAGCTTGATAAGTTTTGCTGTTATGCTTGACTTTCAGCTTGCAAAGATTAACCTATCTATAGGGGATTTTAGCTTGTTGCAGTTCCTCAGTGATTGGTTTTAGTTGCTTTCGTTTATCCAGGACTTCTTTTGGCAGATCAGTATATACGGTAATTAGCATATCATTATAGACGAGTGTTTTTTGATTTCTTGCTGTTTCAAGCACTTTTTTTCTTATTTTCCAATCCACAAATATTGCCAATATGTCTCTTGGACCTTTCCTCTTTTCAGAGTTAGGTGGACCTACTCTGTAAGCCTTACTTATTATCTGAGTTGTGCTTTCCTCTATTTGCATGGTCATTGCCAGCTATTCTGATAAGAATTTTGCAAGGTGTGATTTAGGGGTGTTTACTTCATTAAAACCCCTAAACTTTAGGTGAAGGCTGTGGGCTTGCATTTCCAGTGAGAGAATTCTATCCTGAACATGCACGTTCTCAGATTGCAAAGCATGGATATCTTCTTGCATTGAAATATTTAAGTTAAGGGCCTTATCTGTCTTTTGAGCCACAGCGTTTATCCTGCCATCCCAGCCAGGGGCATAAGCCTCTTAGGCTGGTGGCAGCCGTTTGCCTCCCTGGCTGGATGTAGGCAGGGAGTTCAGCCCTTCATATGGGGCTTAGCTGCTGGGGGCGGAGCTTCGCTGCAGTAGCTTTCCGCTCCACCCTCAGAGCTCAGTCTTGCCTCGTGCTCGGTCGAAGCAGGACGTGCTGCCTGCTTCCCGTGCACGAGGCCTGGGAGGGCACAGAGAGCTTCTTCGCTCCATTCGGAAGCTGCAGCGTCACCCAATCAGCGGGGAAAAGAGCCTGCCACCAGCGTTCCTTCATTGGGTTTGCCAGCGGCGCAGAGCCGTGCAGGTGCCTACTGGCTGGTCTTTCCCCCAAACCGGGGCAAGCCGGGTGGTGGGTTTTGCTGTGGGCGGGCCGCGCTGTGCGCTCTGCTAGCGGAGCTGGCTGAGTGTGTGGCGTGCCCTGCTTATCGGAGCCTTGCCCTGCTTGGCTGCCCCTTCCTGCGCAGATTTCGGGCACCCTGCGTTCCTGTAGCAGGGTGGGAAGTTTCGAGCGGGGCTGTGCGCACTGTTGGAGGCTCTAGCAGGCTGATCCCTTGGGCCGGTTGTTCGCTTCAGGCGTTGACAACGACAACTGGCCACTTTGCCCAGTGGGCTGTCCGTTCCCCTCCCCTACTTATAAGGGCTATTGAGCAGCCCCCTGCTTCGGAACCAGCAGTGTCGGGGATTGAAGGGAGCTGGTCGAACGAGGCCGGGCAGATGGCCCTAGTGGTGCAGCCTCCGGACACCGAAGGTAATTGTCCTTTGCCACAGCAGGTGGCTGCTTGGCCTTGGGCCCAAGCAAACCAAACGGCACAGCACACTCCATTCATGCAAGGGGGCTCTTCAGTGGGGTCCGTCAGAGGGAGTCTGGCTGCTGATTGGACCCATTGGGGCCAGGCTCAGGCCCCGAGTCAGATGCCTGGGTTGCCTGGTTGGGTGACTTCCCCTGCTCAGTCCCAGGTAGGGATGGGGCTTGTTCAGCGATGGGGAACCTGTTTGGGGGTCCCATGGTCTAATTATGGCACGGTGCCATACAGGGCCTTGCTGGTGGGTGACACAGCCATGCCGCTGGGTGATCACCTTACCCCGGCAACAAGGGAGAAGATTTTATGTGGAGAATACGTTGATGTCTTTACCCTTCTCTTCAGGGAACTAGAGAAGAAGGATAAAGAGGATCTGGAGGATAGGGATAAGGATTGCCTTAAGTGCCGCAAGATTAACAGAACTTGGGCCAATTGGCTGCCAGATTTCTTAATTTATACGGGTGTTATAGCAAGGGTGGAACCTTGGAGGGCGGCCCCGCTCTTTCAGTATATGGACATCATATACAGAGCGCATACTGACTTCGCCAGTGCAGCTTGGCTGCGATATGATGAAGAGTTCAGCATGAGGGCAGCCCTTAATCCTGCTTTGCCGTGGGATCAGGTTCATCAGCACTTATAGTTGCAGCTGATGACCCCGTAAAAAACCAGTGTTGGGGATCATTCGGATAGTGGGCACATCGTACAGCGATCCTCATAGGGTTCGTTAGGATCTTCCTCTAGTGGTTCTGGCCCCCGCACCTTTGCAGGGCAGTCGGTTCAGCCCCGGCTGCTACAAGTACCACCTCACGGGGTACCTGTAGCTGGAAGAACTGCCGTTATGGCTATGAATGCCCAATCTGTAGGGGATCACACGCTCTTAGTGCCTGTAAGAGGCAGAAGCCGTTCGGAAAGAAAGGTGGTGGCCCCGGCGGGCAGCAGGGGCCTGGAAAAGGGCCCCAGCCCAATAAAAGTGAGGGTACTTGAAGTCATGTTGGCAGTTTACCCTAAGCGGGTGGACGCCCAGTTTTTGTTAGAAGGTTTATTGTTGGGTTTTCGCATTCTCTTTCAGGGGCCTACAACTTCCTTCATGTCTTCCAATTTGCGTTCTGTGGTTGGCATGGAGGAAGTGGTATGGGCTAAGATAGCAAAAGAATGCACGGAGGGCAGGGTTTTAGGCCCTTTCCCCTCCCCTCCTGTGCCTAATTTGCGGGTATCTCCCCTTGGTGTGGTGCCTAAGAAGGCGGCTGGTGAATTTTGGTTAATTCACCACCTGTCTTACCCCAGGGGTGGCTCCGTGAATGACACGATACCAGAGCACTTGTGCTCTGTGCATTACACGTCTTTCGACCAAGCTGTTAAGGTGGTTAGGCGTTGTGGCCGGGGAGCGAAGATGGTGAAATGCGACATCAAGTCGGCATTCCGTCTTCTCCCTGTGCACCCGGAGGACTTTGAGCTCCTCGAGTTTGCTTTTGAGGGTCAATTTTATATGGACAGGGCCCTCCTGATGGGGTGTTCTATCTCGTGCGCTGTTTTTGAACGTTTTAGTACATTTTTGGAGTGGGCTTTATGTCAGCGGCAGCGCTGCCGCGACACCGCCAACTATTTAGATGATTTTATCCTGGTTGGGCCCTCTGGGATGGGACAGTGTGCCCGCCTGTTGGGAGATTTTATCCGCCTGGTGGATGAGTTGGGCGTTCCTCTTGCACACAAGAAGACGGAGGGCCCATCAACTGTCCTGACCTTCCTAGGAGTGGAATTGGATACCTTACAACAGACTTCAAGGCTGCCGGTTGAGAAGCTCCTTGATTTGAAGGCATGGCTGTGGACCCTACTGGGTAAGTGCAAGGTATCCTTATTAGAGATTCAGCAGGTGGTTGGCCACCTTAACTTTGCATGCAAGGTGGTGGCTCCTGGCAGGGCCTTTCTGCTGCATCTCTGTGATGCCATGAGTACCCTTTGGCTCCCTCACCACAGGATGCGCATTTCGGAAGGAATGCGGGAGGATCTGGAGGTCTGGCTCCAATTTCTGAAGGGTTTTAATGGGGTCTCCTTTTGGAGGCAGGAGCTGCTATTAGAGGGGGATCTCCAAGTTTCCTCTGATGCTTCTGGTTCCATAGGGTTTGGAATTTATTTCAGGGGACACTGGTGCGCAGCCAGGTGGCCCAGAGATTGGGTGGAATCCGGTTTACATAGGGACTTAATGTTGCTTGAGTTTTTCCCAATCTTGATGGCAGTTTACCTGTGGGGGGGGGAGGATCTTGCTAACCACTCCGTGCACTTTTGGTGCGATAACATGGCAGTGGTTCAAGTTGTGAACTCCCTTTCATCCAAATTGCCCTGGGTCATGAACTTGGTCCGCGCCTTCACCTTAAGGTGCTTGGACCTTAATATATTGTTTTCGGCCAGGCATATCCCTGGGGTAAACAATGAGGTGGCAGACACTTTGTCTCGTCTGCAGATGGACCGGTTTTGACAGATTGCCCCCGAGGCCGATTTGCTGCTAGCCCTGGTACCTCAGGAGCTGTGGAGGATTGGGAATCCGAGGCCTCCAGGGCCATCCAGTTAGCCATTGCCCCTAGTACCGGAAGGTCATATGACCAGGCGGTAAAGCAGTTTGCTGCATTGAGGCAGGAGGTAGGTCTCCGCCAGTTGTGGCCCATCCCAGTCGAACATGTAGCGTGCTTCTGCGTGGCTCAAAAATGTAAGGGGCACGGGGTCAAGTATATATGTAGCCAACTTGCTGCACTAGCTTTTGCCGCTAAAGCTTGTGGGTTTTCAGATGCCACAGGGGATTTCCGCATATGGAAAATGTTGGAGGATTGGTCTCGTGAATCGGCTACCCTGAGGGATGATAGACAGCCCATTTCGCCAAGCATCCTCCAAGGTTTAAAAGCCGTATGGTCAGTAGTCTGTAGCTCACCTTTCGAGGAGATGCTGTTCCATGCTGCATCTCTGATTGCGTTTTTTGGTGCTCTGAGAGTCAGCGAGCTTGTCCCTTAAGGACGACTCTGGCCGTGCCCTTAAGGTTGCGGACGTGAAATTTGAAGGGGAGCAAGTGGTCATCAGGTTACAGCGCTCCAAGACGGACCAACATCAGAAGGGGGTGGATGTTGTGCTTGGCCACTGTGCCCTTACTGATTTATGCCCGGTGGCGGCTTTAAGGCGTTACGTGGGTGCCCAGGGAGATGCACCTGGGGTGCTTTTTCACCACAGTGACGGTGCCCCGTTGACTAGATACCAGTTTTGGACAGTCACGGGCAGGGCTCTTCTGAAGTTGGGCTTGGGCGGGGTCCGATTTGGGACCCATTCTTTCTGTATTGGGGCTGGGTTACTCTGGACCCGTATTGGGGATGGGTTACTCTGGACCCGATATTCAGAGGGTGGGACGATGGCGCTCTGGTGCTTATGAATCATATATTAGGCCACTGGGGCATGGTCAATCGTTCTGACATGGTTTTTATTGCAGGTGCTGTGGCTCATCAGGAGAGGGTGTGGATCCTCATCTGTGGCCATGGTATGGTCTTTTGGGCTGCGCACCAAGTGAAGAGAACATGGATTGGGTCCCAGCTTGGACTCAGCTGGTGGGCTATCGTCGAGTGGCAGGGTAGAAGAGGCTTGCGCTGGGCTGGGCTGCTGCTGCTCTTGTTTGACGGGAGGAGTGCCCCTCCACCTTGCATCCTGGTGGTCCACTTAGGGGGCAACGATCTGGGGTTGGTGAAGGGTGTGGCCCTTTCATGGCAAGTGAGGGATGACTTCCTAGAGATTAGGAAGAGATGGCCCGGCATCTTGATCTTTTGGTCGGAAATGCTTCCACGCCGGGTGTGGCGGGAAGCATTGGACCACAGGGCTATGGAAAGGGATAGGCAGATGGCCAACAGAGCCCTATTCAAGGCAATGTCAGGTGGGTTGGGGATCTATTTGCCCCATCCGCAGATTCGGGCCGAGTCTGTTGACCTCTACCGAGGGGATGGTGTGCACCTCTCTTCCAGAGGTAACAGCATTTTTCTGAATGATCTGCGGCAGGGGCTTTGATTGGCTTTAAGCCATTTGTGGGGCGCTGAGGCCTAAGCAGAGGCTTGGCCTCTGCAGTGGCAGGATTTCAGTTAGGGAAAAATCTGTGGTGGGCCGGTGAGCACCCTTGGCACCTCCCCATTGGTGGGGAAATGGGGTCTTTCAGGAGCGGCTGGCTGCCGTACGGCCCAGCTGCGAGGTCAGATGCCCTGGGTGGGGAACCCCTGGACAAGCCAGTCTCCCCTCGCTGCCGTATGGCCGGGTGGGGGAGCTTTACAGGGGTGAACCACTCTGCCTGGCCAGGCTGGGTCCCAGCCATTTGATGGATGGCTTGCACCTGGAGCAGCGGGTGCTCACCCAGACAGGTCAGGGCAGGGTCCAGGAGTGACCCCAGGGCCTGACCTGTACTGCTAGTTAGGCCCCTGCAGTAGTTGATGTTTGCTGTTGTCATTTTAATAAAGCGGCCTGTTTGAACCCAAACCTTTGTGTCTGCCTCTCATTCCAACTAGGGGGGCAAACAGTTTTTTCATGTCAGTGACTTGCTCAGTTAGTGGATTTATTAAGGCTGAAATTTGCTTTTTGAAACTTAATTCTAATTTTGTAAATAAAGTATTTAAAGCAGGATTGGGAATTTCTATGTCTTGTATGCTCACCACAGCATTGGACGCCGCCATGTTTGCTTTCCTTCCTAGAATTGTCTCTGAAGGGATCACGTTTACAGCGTTTGTAAAGTATTCTTTTAAATTTCTTGCAATGTTGCTGTTTTGTTTCTTGGCATTAGAGACGCTTTTTCCTTTCATTACTAAGTCGTCAGAAACTATTAAGAGTATTTTTAACCGGTCTTGGGGCTGAGTGGGGAAGGAGCTAGTTCTTTAGGCAGCCATCCCTTTCAAGGTCGGTGCCATGCCCCCCGGCACTAACCTACTTCACATGGTTGTTGTGAGGACAAAATGGAGGAGAGGAGAGGAGAAGTTGTCCTCTTCTTTGAATCCCATTGTGGAAGAAATGAAGTAAATAAATAATAAATATAGCTGAAGATGGCAGGGGGGGTGATATAAAGTTGTTTGATGGGTGGATAAGAGAAAAGGAAGCAGGGGAAAGTGAGGATGCAGATGTTTCCAGAAGAAAGAAAAAAGGAAATAGTTGTGGAGAAGAAAATGAGATACACTGCACCAGTCTGCAGGTCACCTGCTTGTAGATCCCTATTCTTGAGATTGTTCCTGATCCAATTTGAAGAATTTGATCAAAAACATAATTAAATATGGTTCCATAAAAACACATACAAACATTATAAAATCATCTAGTCTGATACAAAAATTATGAAAGCTTCCCCAGTGTCAGCAGTCTCGGCTTAATGAATTTTAAAAACACGTGCACAGTGTGGTGGACAGATTGGATAAGGAGGTTTAACTAATTCACCTCCCCCTCCTACATGGATGATGGAGTTCTGGCCCAGCCTCAACCATATGCCTGGTAGAACATCTCTTTCTTACAGGCCTGGCGGAAAGATAACAAATCCTGCTGGGCCCTGGTTTCAATATGCAGAGAGTTCTACCAGGTCGGAGCTAGGACCGAAAAGACCCTGGCTCTGGTAAAGGCCAGGCAGGCCTCCCTGGGGCCCAAAACCACCAATAGTTGTTTTTCCACAGGTTGAAGTGTCCTCCGGGGTATATATAGAGAGAAGTGGTACCTCAGATATGCTGGCCCCGGACTTCCGGTTTGGGATTCATGGAGGTCTAACGCAGCTCCATTTGCGGAGCTGACCGGACTGCCGTTTTAACCGGCCGGAGGGGTGAAAATAACCCGCGGCCGACTGCTCTCAGGCGGGGAGCAGGCAAAGAACGCTCAAGACCCTAGGGTGAGCTAGATCTCGGATGAGGGGGGGCTCTACTCAAGGAGTCTCCCCCCCAATCCTTGAGGTCCCACCTTGCGACGGGTCGGCTATAATCTCTGCGACAGTTCTGGGGCCAATTCGGCTGGCATAAGACCTACATACCCAAGCTTCGATCGGGGAGGGAAGTCGAGAGGAGAATTTAAGATCGAAACAGCGATTACAACCCGAGAAAGTTGAAGAGAAGGTAAAGATCGCTATCTCTTGAAACGGGACAGATTGATAAAAACAGAGAGGAAAGAAAGTAGATCTTTAAACTGCAACAGACTAGTGAAAAGGAGGTGAAGACTCGGCAGGAGTTGTATTTTAAAAGAGACTAAATTTAAAGAAGTTATTGCAAAAATCGGACTATTGTTTTGAATACCTGTGGTTTTGGAGCTGTGGGAAAAAGACACCATCGCGAGACCTGCTGTGGGAAGACGGGAGACAGGAAGTGCGTAACAACAATAGAGTGGCTGGAGGGAAGCGGCCCTTGCCGACGGACAGGAAGTAGGGAATCGCCATTTTTGAAAAGGGAAGGGTCGCGGCTTCAGCGGTAGAGGAAGTAGGCCATCTTGGATTACAATAACATAGAGAAATCATAGAGAAAAGACGCCCGACATTTTGGATACAAAAAATTAATTTTGGCAAAGATTGGGACATTTGAAAAAAAGGAAAACGTTTAAACATACGCCACGGAGTTAAGGAAGAGAGCAGATTCGTGGGAGCGAGCTAAAGCAAGCCCCACGATGTCGAAAAAAGAGTGGCAATCGGCAATAGAAAATTTGGACAAAAAGCTTATAGACATGATGAAAGAACTTAAGGACACGAAATTGGAGCTTATTAAAGAGGTCAAAGAAGTTACACAGACAGTAAAGTCGGAGCTGTCAGAAGTGAAAAAAGGCGTGGAAACGATTAGTAGTGAATTACAAGGAACGCAGCAGAGAGTTAAAACAGTAGAAGACGCGATGGAGAATTTAATAGAAACGCAACAAACAGAGATGAGACTGGTGAAGGGGAGGATGTCAGTTGCAGAAACTAAACACATGGAGAAGCAGCTTCGTTTTCGTGGTCTGCCAGAAGTGGAAGGGAAGTCAGCGCAAGAACAGATGACTGAGGTGTTGGCTGATTACCTGGGGAAGGAGGAGGAGGAAATTGTGGCTATCCTAGATGTGGCGTACCGTGTGAACTCGAGAATTGCAACCCAGAGGAAACTACCAAGGGATGTGATTGTGCAGTTTACAACTAGAAACATGAAAGAGAGGATTGTGACAAAACAATTTCAAGATCCATTGGAGATTGATGGCAAGACGATTATCATAATGAAGGAACTGCCCAGATCAGTGTTACTGGACAGGAAAAAATATAGAGTGCTAATTCAAACTTTGAAGGACATGAATATCAGATACAGATGGGAGTTACCGGAAGGAGTGTCCTTTGAGTTTGGAGGGGCAAAAAAACGCATCAGATCTGAGCGGGAGATGGAGAGATTTATCAAGGACAATGAAAAAGACTTACCAACAAAATCATGAATATGGAGTGTAATGTATTATCTTGGAATGTAAATGGACTAAACTCACCGAATAAGAGGAAAAATATTTTTCATTGGCTACTAAAACAAAAATGTGATATTGTTTGTTTGCAGGAGACCCATATTAGAAAACAGGATGTAAAATATTTAAAATCTGGAAAATTGGGCAAAGAATTTGTAGCGGCCTCTAACAAGAAAAAAAGAGGAGTGGTGTTGTACATAAAAGAGGAGATGCAGCCAAAATTTGTTATGAGAGATGTGGAAGCTAGATTTGTAGTGGTGGAATGTAATTGGAATTTAAAGAGAGTGTTGGTAGTCGGACTTTATGCACCTAACGGTGCAAAGGAAAGCTTCTTTGAGGATTTAAGGAAGCATTTAGACGATCTTGTATATGACCAGATAATTCTTGCTGGAGATTTTAATGGAGTGACAGATTTGGAACTAGATAAAAAGACTACAACAGCACAAAAGAAAAGAGGACTATTGCCAAAGCTTTTTTTTGAGTTGATTCAACAAGAGACTCTCGAAGATGTATGGAGGAGAGAATATCCTAAAACTAAACAGTTTACTTTTTACTCTGCAAGGCATCTTACATTATAAAGAATTGATATGATCTGGGCCTCAAAGGACTTAGCGTTATGGACTAAGGAGGTAGAAATAATGCCGATGGTAGGCTCAGATCACAATCCAATTATGTGGAAATTTGGAAAAAGGAGAAAAAGGAAAGCCTGGAGAATAAATGAGGACTTGCTACAGGAAAGTGAAAATATGGAAATATTGAGAAGAGAGACAAAGTTTTTTATACAATATAACGTGAATAAAGAAGTACCAACCAGTAAAGTTTGGGACGCATACAAGGCGGTTGTAAGGGGCATACTAATGGACTTAAATGGCAGAGCAAGGAAAAAGAAAGAGGAGAAAAGACAAGAGATTGAGGAGAAAATAAAGGCCAAAGAAATACAGTTAAAAAAGAGACCAGGGAAAAAGAAAATACATCAGGAAATTAAAATTCTTCAAGAACAGTTAACAGCAATGAGTAATAAAGAATTGGAGTGGAACCTTAAAAGACTGAATCAAAAAGCTTTTGACGGTGCTAATAAACCTGGGAAATATTTGGCATGGCAATTGAAGAAGAAAAGGGAAAAGAAAATAATAAATAAAATCTGTGAAGAAAATAAAACGTACTTGGAGCAGACTACCATTAGTAGAGCCTTTTATAAATTTTATGCTAAGCTGTATAATAAAAAAGAAGTAACCAAAGAATCAATAGCATCATATTTGGAGAAAACCAAACTTCCAGAGATCTCGGAAGCTTGGAGAAATAAGTTGAATAGTGAAGTAACTGATGAGGAAATAAGTAAGGCAATACAATCCGCAAATCTAGGAAAGGCGCCAGGGCCAGATGGACTTACGGCTAAATTTTATAAGACAATGGCCAACGAACTGGCACCATTCCTAAAAGAGGTGATGAACGGAGTTTTTAGGGATCAAAGAATTCCAGACACTTGGAGCGAAGCGAATATATCATTGATCCCAAAAGAGGGCCAAGATCTGACTAACGTGAAAAATTACAGACCTATATCACTACTTAACAATGATTATAAAATTTTTACGAAGATATTGGCGGAGAGACTGAAGGGGTGGCTCTCGGAAGTCATAGAGGAGGAACAAGTAGGCTTTTTGCCAGACAGACAAATAAGAGACAATTTAAGGACAGTGATCAATGCTATTGAATATTATGACAAGCGTTGTGACAAAGAGGTTGGTTTCTTCTTTGTAGACGCTGAAAAAGCGTTTGACAATTTAAACTGGGATTTTTTGTTTGCCACTATGGAAAAGCTACAATTGGGAGAAAGATTCATCAGAGCAATTAAAGAAATTTATAGAGACCAGACTGCAGCAATTGTAGTGAATGATGAACTAACCAAGAAATTGACGATTAGTAAAGGAACAAGACAAGGTTGCCCGTTATCTCCATTGTTGTTCATTTTAGTATTGGAGATTCTGATGATACAAATACGACAAGACGAGGAAATATGAGGAATAAAAATAAAGGACAATTCATACAAGGTTAGAGCATTTGCAGATGACATAATGTTAATTGTAGAAGATCCATTGGAGAACATGCCAAAAGTGATAGACAAGATCAAGGAGTTTGGTGAGTTGGCAGGTTTCTTCATTAACAAAAAGAAGTCAAAGATATTATGTAAAAACATGACTAAGCAGAAACAACAATTGTTAATGGAAACAACGGACTGTGAAGTAACTAGTAAGGTGAAATATTTGGGAGTTGAGCTGACTGCAAAAAATATAGATTTGTTCAAGAATAATTATGAAAAATTATGGACTCAGATAGAGAGAGACTTGATCAAATGGAATAGACTGAATTTGTCATGGTTGGGCAGGATTGCAGCAGTTAAGATGAATGTGTTACCAAGAGTAATGTTTTTGCTACAGACAATACCAATCATCAGAGACTCTAAACAATTTGAAAAATGGCAGAGGAAAATATCAGATTTTGTTTGGGCAGGCAAGAAGCCTCGAGTGAAAGTAAAAGTTCTACAAGATGCAAAGGAAAGAGGCGGAATGCAACTGCCCAACCTGAGACTTTACCATGATGCAATCTGCCTAGTTTGGTTAAAAGAGTGGATGACATTAAAGAATAAGAAACTATTAGCCCTAGAGGGATATAAAAATTTTTTTGGATGGCACGCATACCTATGGCATGACAAAGTAAAGGTCAACTCGATGTTCCTGCATCATTTTGTAAGGAGAAGTTTATATACAATCTGGAAGAAGTACAGAATTTACCTACAAGAAGGAACCCCTTTGTGGGTGGTTCCATACGAGGTGATAGATCCGAGAGCTGTTGATAATGAACAACAATGTTTAACGTACAAAGAAATAACTAAAACTGAAGTGTCTAAACTTAGAATAAAGACGCAAGAGGAACTATCACCGAACTACGATTGGTTCCAGTATAGACAGATCAGAGATTTGTATAACTCGGACTCTGTAAAGGGAGGTATACGAACAGAGAATTCGGAACTAGAGCAGACCCTTTTTAAAGAGGACAAGAAAAGAATATCCAAGGTATACCAAGTACTGTTGAAATGGTATACCGAGGATGAGACAGTTAAAACACAAATGGTGAAATGGGCTATAAATTTTAATAAAGAAATAACAATGGAGGCATGGGAATACTTGTGGAAAACTACAATGAAGATAATGACATGTATTAATATTAAAGAGAACATTTTCAAAATGATCTATCGTTGGTACATGACACCAAAGAAGATTGCGCTAGGAAACTTGAACACTTCTAATAAATGCTGGAAATGTAGAAAGCATGAGGGCTCCCTCTATCATATGTGGTGGTCGTGTGAGGTAGCTAGGCAGTTCTGGGGGGAAATAATAAGAGAAATGAGTGAAATTTTACAGTTTCAAATAAATAAGAACCCAGAACTCCTGCTGCTAAACTTGGGAATGGAGGGAATCCCAGCCCACCATAGGACGTTGATATTTTATATGACTGCAGCAGCTAGACTTTTGTATGCGCAGAAATGGAAAGTACAAGAAGTGCCAACTATTGAAGATTGGATCTACAAATTGCTGTATATGGCTGAAATGGACAAGATGACAAGAAAACTGAGAGATCTGGACTCAGGGCAGTTTAACACAGACTGGGAGAAGCTGAAACAATATCTGGAGAAGAAGTGGGAGGTGGGAGGAAAACTGTGGCAGTTTGAGAACTACTGAAGTACAATAAAAGTATAAAAGAGAGGGGTGACTTTACCGGGGGAGGAAGAGAAATGTGAATTTATAAGCAGTTAGATTAATTAATTGATTGAGATATATATAGATATGTAAAGGTTAATTGATAGAATATTGATAGAGAATAATTAACGGTTTAAACATGAGGATTGAGTAATTAACAATATTTTTTTTTACTTGATAAGACTTATATGCACCAAACTGAATGTATAGAAGAGTTAAAATGACTGACTACGTGATGAGTTATATAGAAATACTATAAAAAGAAGAAATGATTAATATAGAGAGAACAAATCAAATTGTTTGATTTAAATGTGGGAAATTTTTATGGTTTATGATATACAGAAATATTCAAAACTGGAAAATGGGATAAATTGTTTATCTAAAGAAGTATAGTTTGGATGTATAGTAAGTAAAAGAGTTAAAGATGTACTGCTTAATATAATGGAGAATATATATTTGTTTTAGATAGAGGAAATTAATAGAAGTAAGGGAAAAGGGACAGAGGGTGGGAAAACTGTTGGAAGTCAACAAAAGGGGGGGAAAGGGAGGGGGTTAGAAACGAAAAATTAGGGGATAATTGAATGCAATGTAATGTAAAAATATTAATGTTCTAACCCAATAAAAATTTTACAAAAAAAAAAAAAAAGATATGCTGGCCCCAGTCCACATAGGGCTTTATAGGCTAATATCAAAACCTTGAACCTGATCCGGTACTCCACTGGCAGCCAGTGCAGCTGGTATAATATAGGTGTTATATGTGCCCCATTTGGGACTCCCACAATAACATGCGCAGCTACATTTTGAACCAGCTGTAACCTCCAGACCAGGCTCAAGGGAAGCCCTGCATAGAGCGAGTTACAGTAATCCAATCTAGAGGTGACCATTGCTTTGATCATTATAGGTAAGTTATGGGCCAAAAGTAAGGGACCAGCTGCCTAGTTTGTTGTAGGTGAAAAAATGAAGACCAAACAACCGCTGTGACCTGTGCCTCCATTGTCAGGGAGGCATCCAGAAATACCTCCCGGCGCCTAAACCTTGAAGTGACACCTCTTCAAGGGTTGGGAGCCAGAGTCTTGAGCCCAAGGACCCACAACTCACATACAGGACCTCTGTCTTCATAGGATTCAATTTCAGCCTACTCTGCTTTAACAAACCAGTCACAGCTTCAAAAGCACACTCCAGGACATCTGGTGCTGAGTCGGGCTGGCCATCCATCATCAGATACAACTGGGTGTCATCTGCATATTGATGGCACCCAAGTCCGAAACTTTGCACCAGCTGGGCAAAGGGGCACATATAGACATTAGACAATAATGGGGAGAGTATTGCCCCTCCTGAGAGACACCACACAGTAAAGGGTGAAAGGATAACAATTTCAACCCTAGCACCACCCTCTGTCCCTGACCGTGGAGAAAAGAGATAAGCACTGCAAGGCAGTCCTTCGTATCCCCACATTAGTAAAGCAGTAGGTCAAATGATCATGGTCAACCATATTGAATGCTGCTGAAAGATCCAATAATATCAGCAATGTTGATCCATCCTGATCCAGATGCCTGTGAAGATCGTCTGTGAGGGTGACCAACAGTGTCTCTGTCCCATGTCCCAGGTAGAAACCGGATTAGAATGGATCTAGGACTGAGGAATCCTTCAGAAAAACTTGGAGTTGTTCCACCACTGCTCGCTCAATCACCTTACCAAGAAATGAGAGGTTTGAAACTAGGCAGTAATTGGTTGGGTTGATGGGGTCCTAAGATGGTTTTCTTAGGAGAGTTCTCACTATAGCTTCCTTTAGTGCTCCAATAATATCAGCAACACTGATCCATCCCAATCCAGCCTGGATTAAACAAACAGAGCTTCGTTGCTCTAAATTTCCTCTTCCAGCCCTCTCTCTCCATGGGGGGGATGCAAAATCTGCCCAGATTTAGAGCAACGAAGCTCTGTTTGTTTAATCCAGCAACCCTCAAGAGAAGAAAATTACGGGCAAGTGCAATCAGCAAAATGTGTGTTGGAACTGTTTGAAATTAACAAGCATCATATTGAAGAGAACTGTAGTTCAAAAGTCTGCTCTTTGAAAGAATTACCAGACTTCTTAGAAATTGATATTGCTTACATGTTTATGGTTACATATTTATTTGAATGTTATTGTGACAAGTGACATATATAAGAGGATTATAACTTTGTGAATTGGTTGTAACTATTACTGTAAACTATATTGAAATGTGATATTAACTTGTTTGCATTGCACAATAAGAGCACAGAGCACTTTACATTAAATAGTTTATAAAGTAAAAACCTAGAACAAGTTTATGAAAGTATATTGATCTTGGAGAGTGCTTGTGGTAGGGCATTGGAGAACAAATTTAAGCAAGTCTTCTCCTTTACCTTGAACGGCTATTTTATTACCATTTGCAATTACAACATTCTCTGATGAGATTTCATTCAGTTCTTCGAAGAACTCAGAATTACAGGTCATATGCATGGAAGCTCTAGAATCAATTATCCAACCATAAGATTTAGTTTTAATATCCCTGTTTCTTCCACACTCTGAAATTACTAAATTATTCTGGTGAGCAACAGAAACATTTTTCATGTGACTTTTACTTCCACTCTGTTGCTTTTCTTTGCTAACACCACTTTACTTTACACAGTCTTGAGAAAAATGACCTATTTTTTCCACAAGAAAAGCATATTCTAGTTTTATCTTTCTTGTTCGCAACTTGTAAAGTGGTTCTATGCTTAGAATTATACTCAGTCCTTTATGCAGAAAATGCCGATCTCACCCTCTGCTGCCTTCTCTGCTCTCCTAGATGCCTCTTCCTTAAGTCATGAGACAACATATTTCATAGGAAGTTCATCTTTTGGGGGGCATGGTGATGAAGCCGATGGTGTCGGATGCATTGTGAAGAGCTCTGTCTCTCCCCTCTCCAATTCCCTGCTGGTAAGCACAATCAACCTCCCTTCAGACGTTAATAAATAGAGTATGGGAAAGCCAGGATCTGACAAGAAAGCTACATCTAAAGCTACTAAAAAATTACAAGAATTTTTCCCTCAGACTGAGGCACAAATGGGGAAGGGGAAGAGCGAGGAGCAACATAAGATGGCTGACAGCCCTGTTGCAGTGGCAATCGCTCCTGACCCAACATTGTCAGCACAATTTAAAGAACCTGAAAGTACAGCTTCAATGCTTCAACCAATTAACTTACAACTGACTGAAATAAAGGCAGAGCTGTCTGAGACTAACAGAAAAACAAATGAAGCACTTGAATGAGCAAATCAGCACATTGCCATATTGATGATTTACAAGCCCAAAACAAAGGCTTACAGGAACATATTTTACAGCTGGAAATAACATCTCGCCAGCGTAATTTAAAATTTCGAGGTATAAATGAGGATTTAACCAATAAAGAAGATCTCTCCATCTTTATGGCAACGTGGATTGCTAAAACACTTAACTTAGAAGAAGGTAGTGCCCTATTAATCCTCAAGGCACACCGCATTGTAGCCAAAAATAAACACAGTACTCCAAGAGACATTCTTGTAGAATTTGCTGACTCCATAACATGCAAAAAATTGTGACAGAAGCAAGAAATAAAAGCTCCCTACTTTTAAAGGAACCACAATTCAAGTTTATAAAGATCTGCCTAGTGAGATCCTGAATAAACGTAAAGAACTGAAACCAATCTTAGAAGAGCTTCCGCAAGCACACATTCCATATAGATAGAGCAACTATGTTCAAATCACAGTACCTCATCAGGGAAAACACTTCACTGCCTCAGATGTCGAATCTAGCCATATTCTACTACAGAATGTCAACACTGAAACTCCAATGGACTTGGACAAACTCTCACAGAAGAGAAAAATGCTTGAAGAATTATCTCCTTGCAAGGGAAACAAAATTCCACTTTGTTTTTCTTGTATACACCTCAATAATCATCACACTTCTGAGGGAACTATGATCAACAGTTTATTGTTCTATTCATTACCTAGGGGTTTGGGGGGGGAGGGGGATCTCTGAGATAGGCCCACTATTTTCTTCTTAGTGCTCTTTTGTCTTAATTTTCTCAAATAGTATAGTGCTTATTAACTGTAGGAGTTCATACTACCACAGTTATGGTGTATGCTAAAATTTAAACATTTTGATAAATTTATTAGATTTGTATATAGTAGTTAAGAGGTTCAAACAAGAGTTATATTAGACTGAGAATATATTAGTTTGGTTTCACTTAATATATCAATACATTTTAAAAGAGATTGAATTTATAAATATTTTATTCTGTAGCTTTAGTATATAACTATATTTAAAGGAAGGGGGGTTAGTTAATAGTTCAATCTACTAACAAATATAACAGTAGTTTATAAGGCTGGGTGAGGAGGGGGTTTAAATCGGATAAGAGTGGGTGGTGGGAGAAAAGGCTGGGGCTTTGTTTAAGGTTATTTAGTGTGTTCTTTACTTGTTGGTAATTAATAGTTATTCTAGTTCATAGTTGTGCATTTATGATCTATAGTTGTTTAATCAACATTATGTGAAATTATTTATGAAGAAACAGTTAATATATGCTTGGTTAAAACATAAATATAGTTCATTTTTATTTAAAACAGAAGAAGAAGAACATTAACAATTTATAGTTGATTATTGTAGTCAATAGGTGTTACTGGTATAAGGTTACAACTCATTTAACTGTATTCTTACAAGAAACTCAATTGAATAAATAGTTGTATAACTAAAGAACATTTATATGATCTTTGTGCTATAGGTATAAAAGGAAAACTCTTAGTCTTTATATAGTTTAACACAAAACCTTTATTGTGATCATAATAAAATGTTATATATAAAATGTCAGTGAAATTCAAGACGCTATCCGCAATATGAGAAACAACAAAACAACAGGCCCTGATGGCTTCCCATTGGAGTTTTATAGAAAAAATTGATTTGTTACTCACCTCTCCATTAATGGCAGTTTGTAATTACCTATTAGAAACAGGTCACCAACCCCCAACATGGAGTGAAGTGACAATAATAGTAATTACTAAAGCCAATAAAAAAATCCCTTATTCCATCTTCTTACAGACCCATATCACTTTTAAATCATGATTACAAATTATTCACCTCAATAATCACAAAAAGACTTAATACCTTTATTGACCAATACATAAATCAGGACCAATCAGGATTCATTCCATGTCGAGATATAGCTGACAATATTAAAAAAACTCTTAACATCTTGGCAACCTGCAAGCAGAAAAACATAGAATCATAACTATTTTCATTGGATGTGGAAAAGGCCTTCAACTCACTTTTGACTAAATATCTTTATTATATTATAGAGAAGATGGATTTTGGACATAATATCTTTCAAGCACTATTTACTCTTTACAATCAGGCAAAAGCTAAAATTAAGGTTAACAATATTTCCTCAAGTGAAATAAAACTAACCAGAGGCACCAGGCAAGGCTGCCCCCTCTCCCTTTTACTCTTTGCTCTAGCCCTAGAACCTTTAGTGAAATTCATTCGAAATAATGATGCTATTCATAGTATATGCTCAAACTCTCAAACGTATAAAATAAGTCTTTTTGCAGAAGATATGCTCCTCTATGTTACCAAACCTGATGAAACTATCAGAATTACAAGTGACTCTAGATTCCTTTGCAACTATAGCAGGATTGAAAATTAATCCAGCAAAGTCAGTAATACTTCCTGTTGATATCCCCCAAAGTATAAAAAATAGATTGCAATCAAATCACAACTATCAATGGACAGATAAATACTTACCTTATCTTGGAGTAAACATCCCCTCAAACTTGGATCATCTCATACAAGTTAATCACTCATTAAAGATCATGGATATTAAAAAAGATATAGCAACCTGGAACAAAAAATCTTGTTCTTGGTACAACAGGTATCATTTAATCAAGGCATTCATACTTCCAAAATTGATTTTTCTCTTTTGTACTCTATTAGTAACACTCCCTCGCACAATATTAAGACAATGGCAGACCCGCCGTAATAACTTTCTTTGGAGCTCTAAGAAGCCTAGGATTGCTTTCACAACTCTTAGACAAACAATTAAAAATGGAGGCTTTGGATATCCTGATATTTCAACATATTTAGAGGCTATTCAATTACCTAAAATAACCCATGTTTTGGGAACCAAAGCCAGTTATGCACGGTTAAACATCTTAAACCCAATTTGCAAGCCTTTAACACTTCAAGAAGTATTTTGGTGCACACATAAATTGTGTCCAAAGAATATTCAAGACAATATAATGTTCATGAATCTTCTCTCCACATGGGATAATTATAGATCCAAATTATTGCCAAAATCCTCTAGATTCTCCATTAGTCATTCTTTCCTAGGACCTTCCAAAGATTCTCAGCAGGGTCTCATTAACCAACACTCAAAACTAATTAATGTAAGACTGATGGACATTGCCTGCTCAGGAGGCCTATTATCCAAACTGGAGCTAGAAAATTGCTTACACAGTCCCATTCCTTGGTTCCTATATTTATAGCTACAACATATGGCCAGTCAAATCAATTTAAAACAGATCATGCAAACTCAACTGACCAGCTTTGAAGCAATTTTAAATAGTGAGAATAACAAGGAAAGTAATATATCAAAAATATACAAGATAATCCTTAACTCCACTAAACCAAAGTGTTTTAAATACCAAAAGGGTTGGCAACTGGATTGTAATGTTATTAATGCTCCGGAACAATGGCAGCAAATATGGGCATCTCAGAATATGAATTCCAACGTTATCAGTACTAGACTCCAAACCTTCAAAATTCTAACACATTGGTATCTTACGCCTTAAAAAGTATCCAAAATACATCCAACTTGCTCACCTACCTGTTGGAAAGGTTGTGGATCTGTGGACACATTCACACATTGCTGATGGCCATGTCCATCAGTCATGAAATTTTGGGATGATGTTCTTACCCAAATAAAAGAGATCACGGATTTTGACCTTCAATTTGATCCTCAAATTATCTTCCTTGGTTTCTGGCAGAATTCGAATGTTCCATCAATTAGGCGTGAAGTAATTGATAGCTTACTGGTGGTGGCTAAAACGCTGATAGCATCATGATGGAATCAGAAAAAGATCCCAAATATAGATCAATGGTATGTTAAAGTCTGGGATCAATTAATATTAGAAAAATTATCATATGTCATACGTAAAAATGAAAACCTCTCTTTCAAATCATCTGTCTTTGAAAAATGGTGGCCATTTTTTGAATTTGTTGCTAGCAAAGATATGTCTCCTCCGAATGAATTATATCAGACAATTCTTTTTTTTAAAATAGTTTTTATTGAATTCAAATACAGAAGATAAAGATTGTAGTTTGTCATTTACAGAAAATTCTAGATTAAATACTGTACAATAAAAGTAATAAATTATAACAATTGCTTTTGTCAGAAGGTGAATGAATTCTATGATACACACCAACATGCATAAAAACACTTAACATTAGTAAAGAAACATAAAAGTAATTTACACATACGTATGTAAATAAAACTGTTTTAAGCCTGGATGGGGTCTATTAATTTCAAGATAATCAAGGAAGGGAAGCCACTTTTCTAAAAAAAATTGGTGGTTCTTGGGAAGTGCTCCATCTGAAGGATTTTGTCATGTACTTTCTCTGAAATGAAGAGATCCCAGATTTACATATACCAACTATTGATTGAAGGGTTGGTGTTTGACTTCCAAAGTCCAGCAATTGTACTCTTAGCGGCCACTAGCAGAGTTTCAATGAGATCTTTCCTTATTGCTGGTATACTAACTTGACAGTTGTCCCAAAGATTTTAAAAAAATGAGTTCTGGCAATAATGGAATATGAAAGTTTGTGATTTGGTGTATTTCATTAAGAACCTCCTTCCAGAATTTTTATATATATTTACATTTCCTCCAAGATTGATCAAAACTACCTATTTCACCACAATTTTTCCAGCAGTTTGGGGACTGTGCAGATGAGAACTGAGAAAGTTTTTGGGGGGTTAGATACCATCTATTTATTGCCTTGTAAGTTTGTATCTTAGTGACGATTGTTTTGGAATTATATATATTGGAGGACCAAACTCGCTTCCAGATATCAGTGTTAAGATCTATTCGGCAGTCTTGGGCCCATTGAGCTTGAATTTTCAATTCTTTAGATTTAAGAGTGTTTAAAATTACATTATACAATTTTGAAATCAGGCCTTTATTATTGAGAGAAGAGGGCTCCTTAGAGCCCTCAAATTCTGTAGTAGGAGTGAGTAATAGTAATAGTTTCTTTAGATCAATCTGATCAGCGAGACCAGATAGTTGCAGATACATACTCCAAGGTATTCTTGACAGTTAATCACACCGTCTGTGAGCATATACAGTTAAAACTGTTCAAACTGTATTTTATTTTTGTTGTTGTTACTTCATGATGTTAATGTTATTGTTCAACTTGTTATTTCTTCTTCTGTAGTTATAGCTATTTGTTTCTCAATAAATAATTTTAAAAAGAAAGTTCATCTTTTGTCTCTAGTGCATGTATCAAAGAGCTGTAACTTTTAAGCAGGCTTGACAAAATTAAAATGATTTTGTTCTCTTCATCAATTTTTTTTGCCTATGGTATTCAGGTGATCCATTAACTCTGTCACTTGACTTGTATGCTTTTCTAGATCACCTCCTTCATTTAATTTTAAATTAAACAACTTTCTTGACAAGTAGAGTCTTTCATTCAATGAGTTTCTCTCATATAATTCTCTCAGTCCCAGCCACAGTTATCTGGCAGTCTTAAAGTCTCTTATGTGGTGTAAGTCCCTATCACTTACATAAGCTGTAATTTCTGCCCTTGTTTTCCTGTCTTGTTTTTCCCAATTTACCTTTTGGGCTTCTTCTTCTGGTGGGATTTGTTCCACTGTTTCCCACAAATCCTTCTTCACTAGCTCATTCACCCTTCTGAACTTCCATAAGGGATAGTTCCTAGAAGTTAGAATAGGCACAGCAGACTTTAGCAATTTCACTGCCTTTAAATATGTGGCCATTATGTCTCTTCTTTTATTTCTCTTAAATATATTCTCTTCACTGGCTGGCTGGGCCCATAACCCTTTGTGAGGTGGGAGATATATATATGTGAATATCTCTGTGTGGGGCACTACCCCATCATTCACCTGGTGCAGGATATACAATCTTTCCACACATATACATGTGTGTAGCAGAGTACACAGTGAAGTCCAGTGAGAAGAAATATAATTTAAGTTTGTTGAGTTAAAGAAGAACTTGTTTAAAAACTATTTACAGTAAGATAAACAACAAACTGAGAGAAACAATCATGTCTTGTACAGGAGAGAGAGACAGTTTCATCAACAGACGTTTTACAACTGACACAGAACAGAATCTTCACTCACAGCAGGGAGGAGCTAGTTCAGCAGCTACAGATAAACAAACTATACAAAGTATCAGGCCTTTCATTCTGCAAGCACTCTGTACATTCAAATTAGGCCACAGTGTTTTATTCCTACAATTACATCCAGGTTGGATAACTATAATAAGCTTTACATGGGACTGCCCTTGAAAATGGTCCAGAAACTTCAGCTCATCCAAAATGCAGCAGCCGGCAAACTCTCAAGGGCAGCATACAGGGATCATTTCACTCCAGGGCTGGAAGATCTGTACTGGCTGCCATTTGTTTCAGGAGACAATTCAAAGTGCTTTTTTTTACCATTGGACCTTTAGATGGCTTGGGCACAGGGTATTTGAAGGACCACCTCCTCCCATATTGTCCATCTTACCAGTTAAGATATGCCTCACAAGCCCTACTTTCTGTGCCCCCAACTTAAAGATTAAGGTAGATGGCGGCCAGGGCTTTACCTCACTTACCTTCGCCTTGGAGCCTGTCTGGCACCTCTGGTGCTTTCTTTTTAAGGGTTGATTTTTTAATTCTATTTTAGTCTGGAAACTACTATCTTAAGCTGTTGGTGGTCAGTTTTTATGTTCTGTGTTGTGCTGAGTTTTTTAATGTTGGATTTTAATTAATGTCTTTAAAAAATTTTAATTAATGCCTAATAAATCCAGCTTTTATGGGCAGATTCCTGGAGAGGTGGCATGATTTTAAAAAAATAAAAAATAAAAAACGTGTTTAATAATTCAATAACTTTTATCCAAACACTTAAGAGGCAAAAGGTTTGTTGACATGTACAATTTAAACTTTTTAGAGTATTTTTTTTTCATTCTTCTGCTTAATTTATTCATCTGCTAGACACTTGCTGAGCTGTAGTAATCACACCTGTTAAACTGCTGTGTATAACTATGAAGGTGCCATATGGCTTGCGATCTAGTTATCTATATAGCATAGAACCATTTGTTTTCAAAATAAATGTCTGTCCTTCATACCTGCAGGGATTAGCTTAAATAACAAATTATCCTGTGAACAAGTAGTATTGTCTGGTTCAAAACAATAAAGAATAGAAAAAGTATATGTGGGCCAGAAGACCACCTTGTTCTTGTTTTCCATGTTGCCCAGTCTGAAGCGCTATCCATATATTATAGCGAATGCATATACATCTGTACATATATCCTGCATGTGGATGTGTCCTTCTGTTTGTAAGGGATAGCCAATGTTCACTCACCAATTAAACCAAGGACCAGTAACTAGGGTTTCAATTACACATCCATCTGTACATGTATTGAATGTAACATGAGAACTACCCAATGCACATATAAAGAAAAATAAAATGTACACTGTATCGAGATAGCCACCCCAAACCTCCTGCTCTAGGTGCTGATAACAGCCACTCCAGCAGTCAGGCAGGCAGGATGCACTTCCGTTTTACTTTGTGAGACTACCTTCCCAAAGCCTCAGCTTTACAATCTCTGGGTTTGTTCTGGGGTGTACCCATGCCCAAGTCATAAATTTCAGACTTGAGTAAAATTATATTTATTAGCTTTAAGGAGTGTTGCAAAGCATAAAACACACACAAGTAACAGACATAAAACAAAGAAACCTTAATGATGCTATCTAAAAACCTGCCTATCTAAAAACTTTAAGAGCTTACTACCTTAAGCGTCTTTAGTTGGCATCCATTTGTTGTTTAACTTACTTATCTGATAGAATGTATGCCCCCTCCATGACTAGTTGGTCTGGCACAGGGACATGCCAAGATGGTAGAACAGAAAGTGATACTTTGTAAGCTGAGAAGGCATCTTTTCTAGAACTCAGCACATCACACAGCAACTCAAGAGCCAATCAGGTCAAGCTGTTAGTGTTACAGCTGTGAAAACATCTAGGGAGGACAGATAGAGACTCACTGAGATAGTCTTCCAATGTCAAACCACTCGGGAACTCAGAGACTGCTTGCAGATGTTGTTGATCAGCTTAGCTAGCACATTTTACATTAGGCCAGAGCCTGCAAACGCTCACAACACTGAACCAAAGTTCAGCCATCCTTAATAGAACTCTGGCTTCAACTGGCAACTTCCATAGACATTGTACAAGAACTGTATATGCATTCACTGTAACCTGTGACCAGAGCTTAAGTCCACTGTTGACCCATGATGTAGGCTTCAAACAATGGTTCACAGGGCTCTAACTCATCTAGCACTACCCTTAGACACAGATTATTGTAATTTAGAGTGCTTTTACAGGTCTTAAATGTTAACACAGGAGATTGAATATAGCAAGAACTCCACCCAAATGTCATGTACATTGAGGAACAGGAAGAGGGTAGATAAGCTAGTTAAATCATAGAAAGTTCATACAATCAAGAACAGTTACATCCTTTCCCAGTTGGTAAGATCATGAATACAGTCATTTGAGTATTCCCCTCAAACACTACGACCACCTTCTGACTCAATGCAGGCTCCTGGAAAAAAACCCTGCATTTTCCCCAACCCCCCTAAATCTACCAGCTACTACTACCATCACCACGCACAATCTGCCCCAAAAATAAATTAAAAAGAAATTATGTGCTGCTTCTTACAAGTTCTGCCTGTCAGATTCTGTTGTTCCTCACTCTTTTTATCCAATCCACAAACTAAATATTTTCAATTGACAGAGAAGTGACATGTAACCCCCCCACACACACCAGACTCATGTCATTAAAGTAACCAACTATATAAAGCACACAAGCACTTGTTGTTCATCCCTCATCCCCTCTTCATGCATGCAGAATTGAATGTGTCTTTTAAAATGAAATTCATTAACTATATCATGTTGCCTGTTTTTTTTTACCTTTGCACTCACCAGCATTTATCTAAGAAATGATCAGAAGAATTGATTGCAAGATTAGATAGGCTTACAAGTAACTGAAGCCACTAATATCATTCGATCTGAAGCAGAGTTACTTCCTTCTAAGGCCATTGAAATCAGTGTTCTTAAAAAAGTGTAACTGTGAACTTACGTAGTGAGTCTCAACTCAAATATGTCAGATTGATTTTTTTTACTTTCCACTATATGCCTTATAAAGAGAGAGAGAGAGAGAGAGAGAGAGAGAGAGAGAGAGAGAGAGAGAGAGAGAGAGGGTGACATTCATATACCAAGAAGGAACAGGGTTAGAATATTAGACTAGGAGCTAAGAGACTCATGTTTAAATCCCCAATCCTGCCATGGATGCTTAAACCATGTGTGACCTTAAACCAGTCACACATTGTGGCCCCAGTTGGAAGAAGGAGACAGACATAGGTTTGGAATAAAGGGCCTTTATTAAATGACCATAACCATAATGCACGGCAAGAGCTAACTAAGCAGTACAGGTCAAGCCCTGGGGTCAGCACATGACCACTGCCTTGCCTGTCTGGGCGAGCCCCCAATGCCCCGGGTGTAGGCCATCTTGGGAAGGGCTGCAACCCGGCCAGCTAGGCCCTCGGATCCCCACTCAAGCACCTGTTGCGCCCCAGCCACCCAAGCATGAGGTTAGGGCTTGTTCCCGGGGATCCACTCAGGCGTCTGCCCTCCCTGACGGTAGCTGCCCAGGCATACCACCCTAACAGCAGACCCTGTTCCCCAACCATGGGAAATGCCACAGGGGCTCACCAACCCACACCCTATTCCCAAAACTCCTGCCACCGCAAGGGTCAAGCCTCTGCTTAGACCCTCGTGCCCCACAGGTGGCCTAGCGCCACCCGAAGCCCTTGCCGTAGGTCATCCAAAAATATATCATTGCCCTCAGGTGACAGATGGACACCGTCCCCTCTATAAAGGTGGGCAAGGTCGGCCCTAATCTGGGGGTGTGGCAGGTAAATGCCCAAGCCCTTCCCTAAAGCTTTCTTAATGTCGTGATTAGTCTTCCAGCGAGCCCTCTCTACAGCCCTGGGGTTCAATGCCTCCCGCCAAACCCGACGTTGCAGCATCTCAGACCATATTATCAGTACCCCAGAGCTGCCTGAAGCGACAGGGCTTTACCCTGTATCAGCCCGAGGTCATTCCGGCCCAGGTGAATGACCACAATCTGCGGGGGAGGATGCAACCGTCCCCCAAACAAAAGGGGCAGCAGACCAGGCCACCTAAGGCCCCGCCGTCCCAACCACTCCACTGTGGCCACAGCGCTCAATCCCAATTGGGATCAGACCGGCGTGTTCCTGGCTTGATTGGCAGCCCAAAACACCATGCTGTGGCCACATATTAGGATCCTCTTCCTCTCCCGGCCCAACGCGGCTCCTGAGGAGAGAGCAATTAGTTCACCTATTAAAATCACTGTATCGTTCCTCCATAACCCCCGTGACCTCCGTCAGCATGGAACGGCTTACGCTCAACACAGAGGGACAGATGTCACTAATTACGTCCCCCATCCCAGCTCCCATAGCTCCTGTGGCATCCCCGCTGGCTGCCTGTTGGCCCACGGGGCAAGCTGCCAGAATCGTTCCATCTGTTGGCGAGACAAAGCATTTGCCACACCATTGCTAATGCCTGGAACGTGCCTGGCCCTAAACAGTATGTTTAGCTGCAAGCATTTAAGTACAAAGGCCCTCACAAGCCTCATCACCCTGTGGGATCTAGATGTCATGGAGTTGACCACGTGTACCACCGCCAAGTTGTCACACCAGAAGTGGACAGCATGGTTTGCCAACTGAGACGCCCACAGCCAAACGGCCACTAAAATGGGAAACATTCCAAAAACGTAAGGTCTTTGGATAACCCTTGGGCAACCCAGTCAGAGGGCCATTGTTCAGCACACCAATGCCCCCTAAAAAAGACTCCAAAACCAGTGGAACTGGAGGCATCAGAGGTGACTTGGAGCTCCGCTTCTAGCAACAAGTCTTCCCTCCAAAAGGTCACCCTGTTGAATGTGGCAAGGAATTCCCTCCACACTAACAAATCCTCCCGCATACCCTTATTAATTCATAAGCAATGATGAGGGAGCCGGTATCGAGCATGGTATCAAGCTCGATACCTAAAAATGTCAGGATCACAGCTGGTCCTTCGGTTTTTTCATGGGCTAAGGGAACCCCTAGCTCCTCAGTGAGCTCAATGAAGGCTGCCAACAACCTGGCACACTGCCCTGTACCCGCAGGCCCAGACACCATGAAATCATCTAAATAGTGACAGGTGTCCTTACAAGCACAGCGGCGACGCAGCTCCCATTCCAAAAAGGAACTGAAGCGCTCAAAGGCAGAGCAAGATATGGAACACCCCATGGGCAGAGCCCTGTCCATATAAAACTTGCCCTCAAATGCAAAACCCAGGAGATCAAAGTCTCCTGGGTGAACGGGGAGCAGGCAAAAGGCAGACTTGATGTCGCACTTTGCCGTCTCGGCTCCCACCCCACAGCTTCACACCACCTTGACTGCTTGGTCAAAGGAGGTGTAATACATTGAACAGAGCTCATCGGGTATGCCATCATTCACCGAGCCCCCTCTTGGGAAAGAGAGGTGATGAATGAGGCGGAACTCCCCCAGCGCCTTCTTTGGCACCACCCCTAAAGGAGAAACTCTGAGGGACAGGACGGGGAGGGGCATCAAAAGGGCCCAATACCCTACCCTCAGCACATTCCTTTAATATCTTACCACGCACCACATCTTCCATGCCAGCCACTGATTTAAGGTTGGCTGCCATGAAAGGTGTCCTAGGGCCCTGAAATGGGATTCAAAAACCAAACTTAAAACCTAACAATAGGTAAGCAGCATCCTGGCGCCAGGGGTACAGTTGAAGCAACTGCTCAAGTACCCTCAGCTTTACTGGACTGGGTCCCCTTACCAGACCCCTGCTGCTGACTTCCCCCGCCTTGCTGCTGTCCTCCACCGCCACCAAAGCGCTTTCCGCCCTGTCCACCCTGCCGGCCACTGGGACAGGCAGAATGGGCATGTGGACCCCCACAGCTGGGGCATTCATGGCGAAATTTGCATGGCTGCCTCTAACACACCCCTCTGGACATAAAGTCCCAGCAGGGCAGCCATGATTGAACCTGCTGACCCGCAGGGTTGCGGGAGCCCGAGCCCTGAACTGGCCTAATAATCAAATGCCCACTATCAGTTCTGTCCCCCATGGTAGACTTAGAGGGTGTCATAAGCTGCACCCAGAGCTGGACCCAAATCTGGTCCCATGGCAAGCTAGGAGTTAATGCTGCCCGCATCCAAAACTCCTCATTGTAGCGCAGCCAGGCTCCACCCTCGAAATCAGTGTAAGCCCGATACATAATATTAACATATTGAAACAGGGGAAGGGCCCTGTTTGGCTGCGCCCTGGCCAGGACACCCGCATATACTAAAAACCCCAGAAGCCAGTGGGACCAAGATCTATCAATCCGCCAACGGCGGATCTTTTCCTTATCTCTGTCCTTGAGATCGTCTTTATCCTTCTTCTGCAGCTCCCTGAAGAGAAGGGTAAAGACATCCACATACTCTCCCCGAAGAATCATATCCCGGATGGCCTGTGTCAGATGATCCCCTAATGGTAAGCCCGTATCCCCAGGAGGTAGGGCCCTATAAGGGACCGTGCCAAATGCATGAGTCCCCTGCATCCCATAGGGGGACAAGCTAAGCTGATTGCCATAACCATACAGCCAGCCCGTGGATGAGGAAGGGTATCCAGGCCCTTCCCAGCCAGTAGGCCCACCCACCGGTGGTAAGGGAGGCGCCTGATGATACAAGGAACCACTGGTGCCACTGGGCCAAACTGGTTGTCCCAATGGAGGCCAAATTTGTGCGTTGTAACCAATAGAAGGCAGTGACACCCCAGTAGGAGCGGTCTGCCCTGCAGCACCCCATGGCCACACAGTGCTCTGATGTGCCTGCAACTGTGAATGTTGCTCCTTACCATCCACCACAGGGAGATCCACAGCCACAGCCACTGTCCTCCATCATCCGATCCCAACAGGTCACTTGGCCCTCCAATGTTGAGCCCAGTGGAATGGTCCTGGTTCGCGCTGGCAGCAACCACCGGAGCACCTGCCATTGTCTCCAGGGCAGAAAGACGAGAGGCAAATTTCTTGTTAAAGCCAACTTTTGCAACCCTCTTGCCAGCCCTACGAGGCTGAGGCACCTGTTCCACTACCCCCAAGCCTGCCGCCTTCCTCTCTAGAGCAGCTATGTGCTCCAACAATTCTTCTCTACTGGGGCCATCATCCTCATCAGATGAAGACAGGGCTGGCGGCGGTTTCCGGGTTGCAGGCCATTTAACAGGCTGTTTCCCTTTAGAGGGCCCTCCTCCTTTCTTGGAAGGCATATTCAACAGCAGGCAGTAATCTCACCCAGGCAATACCAGTCTCTCCCCCTAGGTGCACCAAGAAAAACCTCAGAGCAGTAAACCCAATACCCCAACAGGTGTCACCCAAAACTTTTCCCAGCAACCGCCTGACTGCCTAGCCCACTCACCCCCTACAGGGGTCTCTCCCCAACTTTGCCCAGCAACACCCCAGGCGAGCGATACCAACAGGGTGCTGCCAGGTGGCGCTAGTCCTCAGAATGGCCCGACAACTGCCCACTGGCACCGTTATTAATAGTGAGATGTGGGGGGGGGGTCAAGGCTGCCCCAGTCAAGCGCAGGCCGAGCTCGCCCAATAACAGGAAATAGGGCCTGCAATCTCCCCCCCAGAGACAGAAATTCAAAATGGCACCCTACCCCCCCAAAGTAAAAAATGGGGGCCAGGCAGCAGAACACGCTCCGCTACCCCAACTAAATGCGCCCACCCAAAGGGGGGGGGAGAACGCTCCGCCGCCCTCACCGCAGCGGTGGATACTTATAGCACAACAGTGGCGGAGAAAGGAGCGAAACGGCCGTTCCCTCCAAGCCCTTCAGGCACACTCCGCCGCCGTTACCGCAGCGGCGGATAGAGAACCAACCCCGTGAAGCAGGGCAAGGTTGACGGTGGCAGCAGCGGCGGCGGATAAGGGAGGAGAACACAGCCGCGGCCCTGTAGCCCGCAGCAATGGTCGGAGGCCCAGGTGGCCTCGGAGAAAGGAGCGAAGCGACCGTTCGCTCCGAGCGCTTCTCCCGACTGCCCCTGGGAAGGGGGCCGAGCACACGCTAATCAGCGCTAAGCTCCGCCCCCTCCCAGTACCCGGATGGGAAGGGAGGGAGTCTGTCTCCCTCTCCTTCCGCGGCCCCAAAAACCGGCTCCCAGCCAACGCGGCTAATGCCGCAGCTGGGAGAACCGACATCTCAGCCGAACCTACTTCACAGGGTTCGTCTGAGGATAAAATGGAGGAGAGGAGAATGATGTAAGTCACTTTGGGTCCCCATTGGGGTGAAGGCAGAGAATATATGACGTGAATAAAATAAATAATTGTGCAAAATAGATGCATTCTAATTCATTTATTCACACACAGCAGCACACTGAGCTATCAACTCCAGTTCATATCTGATGAACAAGATGTGATCGTAGTTGCTTGTGCATCCCTGAAGCTGTACTGATGGTTAGATGGGCTTCCAAGAGAAGTAAGAAAACATAATACATCCATCTGCTCACTGGACCCATTTTCATTCTGTGTACTTGAATCTCTTGTATACTGGAAAATCAAACCCCTTTGTTCAATCTGTTTGATGAAGAAGGAACAGCAAATGGTGCAAAAGGAAGAATTTTTTAATAGTAAGTAGCCCCTTGCTAACACATTTCGCATCAGCTTCATCAGAGGGCTTTTAATAAAATAATGTATAAATAAAAAATTAATATAACATCTTCACAATGATGAAACATAATAATAAAAAGCAGGACAATTACATACAGCAAGTGCAAAATGCAGTTCATAATACATTTTTAGTGTCTATAAACCTACACCAACTTTAACATACATACATTAACAACATTCCATTTCTTAAATTCACAGATGTTTTAGACTCCTTGAAAGTTAATATAGTAAAACCTTACTGACCTTCAGAATTCCTTTTAATGTCTATTCCGTATGTGCACTTATTGCAGAGTGGCTTGTCTGGGCTTTCTCACAGTCTCTCTATACAAGACCTCTTACACAGGGACACTTAAGTGACTTACTTTCTCTGTGTTCTTATATTCAAATGTACTCTGTCTCCCTAGCAGTGCATGTGTATCCACAAAGGGAGAACAAGTGTAAGATCATTCACTTGAGCATCCTTGTGTAAGATGTCTTGTGTAGAGAGACTCTCAGTTCTTATCTAAATTAGTGCCATTATCTTCATAGATGGCTGCCCTAGACCCTCAAACACATTCCTCATTGAAAATAAGGGTTCAAAAACACCAGAATCAAAAAACATGCACATCTGGATCCTGAACCAGTACTGCCCTACCTGAAAAATCAGTAATTTTGATAAAGATCCCCACACCCCTGAATCTTGGATCCAAAATTATAATACAATTTTTCATGAAGCACAGCCCTTCTCAAACCTCTAAATCTCCCTGCTTATCTAACTGTAAGCAATTTTCAGCTATTAAGAGAGATAATTCCTTTTAAAACTCAAAAGTAATATGATTAAAGGTGCACAACAAGCTACTGTGACACATGTCAAAATATTAGACTTTCTGGAAGTTGGGGAAAATGGTTTCCATTCTATAAGAAAAAAAATTACTTGCTGAGAAGACAAAAGGAAGTGGATTGGCATATCAGTTAACTTTCCTTTCTCACAATCCTGAAACTGGGGGTGGGTTTTTTAAAACAAAAACAGAAGACATATAAAAGGATCTAAACCCTGTTTCTGCCTGCATCTTACTTTCCTACATTTCATTTCTTTCAGCATTTTTACTCCTTCCCAACATCTTCTATTACTGGGAGAAAACATACTTCAGTAGCAGAATATAGTGAGGCAAGCCTGCCCTGCTTTACTGTGTGTACAAGCAAAATATTTATCTAGAGGGTTCAGTCCAGAGAATACAAAAAGTCATGCAAAAAAAACCTGTGCTTAAATTGAAAAATAAAGCTCTTATAAAAGAAGTGATGATTTGGGAAATCTGGCATAGTGTCCAGAACTGTCAATTGAAATGATCTCGTTTTGAATGGTGAATTGTTCTGGTTGGGCAATATCAAGCACATATCTGCTGAGTAGCTCCTTACCTACTGTTCAGGAAAATGAAACAAGCCACTGAGGAACAAAAAATAACTGTTTATTAAAATGTTCCCAGTCATTTCTAAATATGAGAAATAATTCTGTTTGGATTTAGAACACTTAGTGCTGATCACAAATGGGAAATAGTTTGGGTCAGTCTTGATTAATAAATGAAATTTCCAGCTGGAGCTGGAAATCTCCAGTCTGTGATTGCAGCTGAAGTAGGGTAGCATGTTTGGGTATGTACCTTTTATTAACCAGATCAGTGGAAACATCTTTAGGGTTTGTTTGTTTGTTTTTATTATATTTATAAAGCCAGGAAATTAAAAATCATCATGTATACCCAAATCTAAAAATTATCAGATGATTTAAAACCAAATTATATGCAAAGCAATGTTGTGCAAACAAAAAGTACAAAATATGTTCATGAATTTATCTATGAAAATTTATATATGAAGTCATGTAGATATGTTTTTCTGTAAAAATAGTAACGTTTCAAATATTACCAATATTCTCCTTTCCCAACCTACACATATTGTACAAACTGATGTGAGAAATGTGGGCTTTTTCCTGTTTTTCTTCATCCTCCTCCTAGGATTTATTATACAATAAAGCTTTGTACAGATGAAGAGAAAGGTCAGCTCAACTTACCCTCATAGCAACACTTGCTCTTTCACAACATTGGTGTATGAGTTGTCCTTCTGTATTTTTAGGAGAAAAAAATGTGCTGGTAGAAAGGTCATATGAATACAGAGGCATTTTGCTTCTTAGCAGAAAGATGAAATAGTGTCTTGTTCTGTCCTGCTCAGCCCTACCATCCCATGATTCGTCTACTCTTTAATGACTCTGACTTGCATATTATATTGAGTTGCTACTATCCACCATTCCCTCATGGGCTTGCTGAACTCTTTCACTTGTTTCTTTTGGCATTCTTGCGTATTTTCTGGCCCTTTGCTATCTCTGTATTATGTGAACTATGGCAGTGCAGAAAAGAAAATATGGATACTTAGAGAATCCATACTGAAACTCCATAAAGGAGTTGTGGAATGATTTTCATAGTAAATACATGGACATCTCCTGGGATGTATTTTGGGAAAATAATTTTTTTTTCTCCCTTGGGGGGTGGGAAAAGAAATGATCAATTGCTGATACTGAAGGTTTAATTTTGTTGGTTACAAATTTAAAATGAGATTGCCAGTTAAAGTGGGAGTTAAAGACCACCCCCAGGTGTGGAAATTTGGAGACTTGTCTTAATTGGACACCATCAATTCTCCAGACTGAGGGGGACATTTTCTTGGCTTTGGAGAAGACCATAACCTTTTATTTTGAATAATTGATCGTGAGTTCTTCATCTTAGCTTTATGTTGAAAAACAACTTAAAAGTCTTCTCAGGCCAACCTGAGTGTGGAACATAAGGATAGCATTATCCGCACAGAAAAGTAAATTTAATGTCTTTGAAGATAGATACGGAGGATGGAATTCTTCTGAGGAAAGGACCGTTGCAAGGTCATTCAAATACAAATTAAAAAGTAAAGGTGCTAAAAGACAACCTTGCTTCACTCCTCTGTTAAGGTGAATACACGCTGTAAGTTCTCCCTTTTCCCCACAGCAGACTTGGGCCACTCATGAGGAGTAGAGATTTTTTATTAGCCAGAGCAATCTTCTATTGATTGAAGTGCATTTCAGTTTTCCCCACAGTCTGCTCCTAGATATGGTGTCAAAAGCTCACTTAAGATCTATAAATGCAACGTACAGTTTACCTCTGGGTGGGGAAGTATATTTTTTGACTAGATGGGCTAAGATCAAACAATGACTGTGGGGTGCGAAGCCCTTTCTAAAGCCAATTTGTTCCCCCCTAAGGATGCTGTTTAAAGTTATCCATTCCTCTAATTTAAAGTAAAGATATGATGTATATAGCTTTGCCACTGGTGAGAGTATTGCACACCTATTCAACAGAGCAGCAGTGACGACAGGGGCTGGCTTTGCTGCCTTGGATGAAGGAAAGGTGAGCTGCCTCTTCCCAGCATCCAAGCATTGGCTGGAGGGTGGAACCAAAGCTATTTAAGCCAGCTCTGCCTCCCTGGCCTGCAGTCACTCCCTTTCGTTCAATCGGGAAGGAGCTTGATTGGCTTTTTCTAACCGAGTGTCAGGGTGATAGTGCTCACAGCACTTGAACCAGCATCATGGTCTGTGAACAGCAGCGCAGCGGTGGATGTGGGTGGTGGAGTTTGAGTGAATTCAGGCAGCACTCAGAGCCCCTCCCCAGCCAATGCCTGGATGCTGGAAAGAGGCATCCCACCTTTCCTTCATAGATTCACTCAGGCCTTTCCACATAGCTTGCCTGACTTAGATAGAATTAAGGCTCTCGTACTTCCACACAGTTGGCCTGATTTAGCCAAAATCATTTTTCTGAGATATACAAAGGGTAAGTTAACCAGAATCTCCTGGCTGGTTAACTTTCTCTCAGGTTCCACACAGCTTGCCTGACTCAACTAGAATAACATCTCTCTGAGATATTCAAATCTGACTGAAAATCTTTCCCTCAGTTCTGCTTCCAAAAGTACAGCTACCAGCCAATCACAGCAGACTCCATTCACTCATCCATCTCTCCCCCACCCCCGCTTCTTTCCTCAGAGGCCTGCATTCAAACTCACAGCAACAAATAATTTAAAACCCCGCATTAACAAACAGAAATAAAATCCAAACTACTTAGATGCAAAACATTACATGCACTTTGGAAGAAAAAATCCCATCACCAATGCTAATAGGGTTTGAACTTGCTGAGACTGAGAGGGAAAGAGATCTTGAGGTTGTAGTGGATAGCTCAATGAAAATGTCAACCCATGTCATAGCAGTGAAAATGGGAAACTCTGCACTGGGGATTATTAGGGAATAAAACAGCCAATATTACATTCCCACCACAGTTGGAATAAAGAGGCAGACACATAATTTTGGGAACTAAAGGGCAGCTTTATTAACGTAACAACAACATATTATCAAACACAGCAAGGGCCTAAACTAGTGGTACAGGTTGGGCCCTGGGGTCACTCCTGGACCTCCACCCTGACCTGTCTGGGTGAGTCACCCGCTGCCCCCAGGTATGAGCCATCTATCATATAGCTGGGACCCGGCCTGGCCAGGCTAAGTGGTTCATCCCTTTAAAGCTCCCCCACCCAGCCGTAAAGCTGTGGGGGGAGACTGGCTTGTCCAAGGATTCCCCAGCAGGGTGTCTGTCCTTGCAACTGGGCCATAAAGCAGCCAGCCGCTCCTGACAGACCCCAGTTTCCACACCAATGGGCATATGCCAAGGGTGCTCACTGGCCTGCTCCTTTCCCCCTAACTTCTCACCTGCCACCACCAAGGCCAAGCCTCTGCTTAGGCTGAAGCACCCCAGAAATGGCTTAATGCCAACCTAAGCCCTTCCCGTAGATAATCTAGATATATGTTGTGTTACCCTTATAAGAAAGGCGTACACTATCCCCTCAGGAGAGGTCTGCTAATTTGGACCTAATTTGTGGATGGGGCAAATAAATTCCCAACCCCGCTAACATAGCCTTGAACAGGGCTCTGTTGGCCTTTTGCCAAGCCCATTCGAACACCTTATGGTCCAATACTTCCTACCACACCTGGTGCAGAAGCATCGTCAACCAAAAAATCAGGACGCCAGGCCAGTGCTTGCTAATCTCCAGCAAATCCACTTGTGCCTGCAAAGAAAGGACCTTACCCTTCATCAGTCCCAGGTCGTTCCCACTGAAGTAGACAACCCAGATGTGAGGCAGAGAGCAACTCCTCCCCTCAAACAAGAGAGGAAGCAGCCCTGACCATCGCAGGCCCCTTCTGCCCTGCCATTCCATAGTGGCCCACTGGCTCAAGCCAAGCTGGGTCCCAATCGGCATCCTCTTGGCCTGGTGGGCTGCCCAAAACCCCCCGCTGTGGCCACAGATGAGGATCTGCAGCCTCTCCTATTGACCAACAGCACCTACAAGAAAACAAAATCACAAAGGTTTACTATGGCCTAAGGGATGAACGTAAGATTGATAGGCAGCTGAACACTGCCTTCCTGCTCTCTGACTATCAGGACCTGAAAAGCCCATCACAGTTGTGGTAGAGGGTGTCCCAATCCAAAATCAGTGGGCATCAAATTTAACGCCCACCAGGACCAGTCTATTAAGTGCCTGCTCCGTGACTGTCCGTTTGTACTGAAAAAATGAGACCACCACTACATATGCGGAGCTCAGAACACAGGAGTAAAATTAAAAGTAGAATTTTGGAGGTATATCATTTCTTAAAGCTACAGGCATGTAGAAATCAATTTTACCTCCTCCTCTCCTTTGGAACAAGTAAGGTAAAGCCAAATATAACTGATTTAGAAACTTTTTTTTTGAAGCAAGTAAACAGTTTAATTTTCATACTTCAGATAGAATGAAAAAATGGAGGTTTAATCTGGGTGGTTTTGTTGTTGTTGGTATTTGAAATGAAAGATGCAAGTCTATACTCCCAAAGGATACTATTCAAGTCACGTCAAGTTTATTATTGTGGCACCATGTCAGTATAACATACATCTAAAAAGCCAACAGGTAATAGTAAAATAGATTAAAAGTATATGGCGAACTATATATAGTTAAAATATAGGGAAGGTGCATACATGCAGGCATGTTAAAATACCCCAAAGAAACTTGCAAACAGGCCTCATCCATTAGCCAACATGAGGGAATTCTTTTTTCTTGTCTTTCGTAATAACATGCTTTATTAGTTTTAATTCCCTATCAACTCACAAACAGATCAAACCAAATCTTACAGGATTAATACATATTTATACAATATATTACACTCCATCTCTACAGTTCAATTGTATTTGTGTAGTCTTTTCATTACTGTTAGCCTATTATTTTTATAAGTCTACTTTGTTTAATTTTGATAATCATTTTCTTTTCTCACTAGTTTGGGTCCTATCTTCCTAGACTATAATTAAATTCTTATTTTGTATTTTAATTCAATCCACCTATAAAAGGGGATCCATCTTTGTTTCCAATCATGTCTGTTCTTTTCTTTTATTAATTCTGTTAGTGTATCCAATTCTGCAGTCTCCAAAAATTTTCTATCAGTTCTTCTTTTGTTGGTATATCGGTGTTCTTCCAATGTCTGGCATATACTATTCTTGCTGCTGTGATTATATGAAGTATCAAATATCTAGTTTCCCTATGCATCCCTTCCAGTATAATATTTAGTAGAAGCATTTCAGGTTTAAAGGGTATGATGGAATTTAAACAATCTTTTTGGGTAAGCAAGCAGCACAGAATTTGGCTACATTAACGGTAACAGTCCAAGACTCGTCAGATAATAGATAATTGATACAGTTGATTCTGACCAGCTTGGCAATGCCTTTGTTAGGCTACCCAACATAGACTGGACTAAGGTAAAAGTTTGTTTTAAAATATTTAATATGTGTTTTTGACAAATAACTTTTGCCTACCGTTGTAACAATATTTTACATTGTTAAGACATGACAAGCATTTCAATAAAGATTAATGAAATTGTGTTACTGACTGTATTGAAGAAATTGCCACTTTTGAGGGAGAACTTCCTTTGAAAGTGAAGCTATTAAGTACTTCATTTCATTTCATTGTAATAATACTATCTCAATTTCTCTCTATTAATGGCAAAGACATTATATTAAAATGGATAAATGAACTTTCTGGCCATTGAGAACAAATGCACACTTCTCTAAGAGAACCCTATCTGTATCCAGGCTACATTGTGAATGAAACAATTACATAGATTTTTTTCTCAAAATATTCTGCCGGAGATCTTTTTAAATAGATATTCTAGGGATTAAAATAGGACCTTCTATATAGAAAGCATGTGTGTCATTAATCCATAACAATTCCCATTTGGCTCAGAGTTGTATGAGATCAACATATGCAGTTCTCAAGTGACTTGAGGGGACATAAAGGAATCCCAGTTTCCTATTTAATTCTTTCAATTTCAGATATTATAAGATAACATAATGATGTAAGTTACATATTATTGTATCTACTTCTCAACTTGGCCAAATCTAAGGATACTTAAATCTGGAGATTTGGGCTATGAACTCACAAGACAAAACTTTCTACAAGCTTGAGAATGCCCAAGGTTGGCAGAAAAATCTGAACATATTTAATGGGGGGGGGTTAAATCCCCCTCCAGAATGAAAGGAGTGTTTGTAACTTTAAGAAACAGATGCCTTCAGTGGTTATTGCAAAGTAACCTCAATAGTTTCATGTTGGCTTGTATCAGTAAAATCCCCGGGGCAGGGGAAGGGACCCTTCTGTGGCTTTGGGTCAGTCTCAGCCTAATTTACCTTCCAGGCAGGAGCAAATCAGCCATTAAGAACACCAAGATACTTCACAGTGAGCTGATCCCCCACACACACACCTGAGTCAGGCCAGCCCTGTGACAGAAGGGTAGAGCCAGTCAATCCAAGCCCTGTGCAAAGCAGAGGAGATGGAGGAGGTGATGCCCATCCCATTCAAGCCCTGCATGAGGCAAAGTGACATTTACCAATAGTTAAGCAAATTAATTTCATAATGACCTGCTGGAAATCAAAACCCAGAGTTCCTGTTGAACCTAAGTCTGACTCTGTTGTTACCATGCAAACATGCCAGAATTCTTTGGCACAAGACAGCTTTAGTTATGGAGGGCGGGGGGAGTAATAAGGAGTGACATGTGGAAGTCAATGGATTGGCATTCTACTAACAACACCAAGTATTTTGTTGACTAAAGATGGGGCAGTGGCTCCTGAGCAGGCTCCTGAGTACATTTTTCTTTTGCCAATACATTTGGCTACTTTGAAACAAGCAAGCAAGATATCTGTCTTATAGTCAGATATGTTGGGTTTAGTTAAGGATGGCTGGACCAGACAGACAGCCCTTCCTTTCCTCATTAACAGAGTGCTCCTCCTGAGTTTCAGCCCATCAGCATGGCCTAAACTAATATTTACCACACTATCTTACAAACTCAAGCCTCTCCCTTGAGTTAAAGAACCAATAATGGTCTATTTATGTATAGAAGTACATTAACTTTAGTAGAGACAAAAGGTGACTAACTAATCTAACTAACTAGGATGGCTTCAGATTGATAACAGGGCATCTGCTTCATTTTTGTCCCAGGAGGAGATACCATGCTGCTTCTCATGGTGCATGCAGGGAAGAGACGAAGGAAGAAGAAAGAAGGAAGGAAGTTCCCTTGGACTACATTCTACCAGTCAAAGAGAGTGAGTGATAGTAGAGTAGGCAGGAAGGAGACTGATACTAGCCTATCTATCTAACCTATGGTTCTTATCTTGAAAGTCTGAGCCAGAGGCATTGCCAGTCCCTTTTTCTAACAAGATATGAGATATACTTCGTAGTAAGTCTGAGATTTTGGAATTGGGACTAGATCCAAAATAAGTGTGTATAGGATGCAAGAGGCTTATGAAAACCAGAAGACAGGCAGCTAATGAAATTTCCAGTTTTTCACTTGGCTAAGCAATATATTGTAATAAAATTTTAAAAATTCTAAAAATTGAAAACCAATATATGTTTAGGTAGTGTAGTAGACATGAGGTTTGCATATGGGCAAGCTGTAGCCAGGCCAACAGAAGTATATATAAAAAGGGATATTGATAAATTCAGGCATCCTGAACCTGTATATGTTTACTGTAAGTAAGTCCCACTGAATTCCAAAAGGTTTATTCTCATATAATTGTGCATATAATTGCACCCTTAATGAAAGTAGCTTCTTTTACTCAAAGTCAGGAAGAAAATGTTACAGGGATTTCAAGTAAGGGAACTTCATCCATGTTTCCTAAAAGGAAAGAAAAGAAGTTTTCTTGATGATAATTTAAGCTTTAAATATCAAATATAAATGATGTACCAGAAACAAAGGAATGGAAGGAACAGGTTTAATTCTGCAGAATAGTCAAGAAGTGATGCAAACTACTGAAAGGAATTTACACTCCCCAAGACTCATCAGTTTATTACTGCATTGATTCTCTGAGTAGTCAAGTTTTTAAGTTCTGTAATACCACCTACATTCTGTTCTTTGACTCAGCTGAGTGACTCCTCTCCCCCCCCCCACCGGAGAGCTAAGCGCTTTCTTCAAAGGTGTGTTAGTATTATTTAAAAGACCTTACCATGTTTAAAGTTCAGTAGTGTTTGCAGCTGAACCACAGGAGGAAAAGTGAGGCTTACCTTCTGCAAGAACCCCCCAAATTTCAATACATTCAATTGGAACAGTTTGCTAGATGGGGGATGGGGGCAGGGACAGCAGGGAACAGAATACTGAGATAAACCAAATTTTGCCAGTATTGCCAGCTCCTGAGGCTTAGTTTTGGAAAGGCAGAGCTCTGGTTGGGTCTGGCAGGCTATCTGGCTGTTCAATATCAGATTTGGTTGCATCAAATAATGGGGAGACTGGTCTCTTTGAGCCAAGACAGAACACCTTCAGAGCAGTTCTGTAAGCAGTCCATGCAGGGTAGATGCAGCAGGTGCTGCTACTGCTTCTCTTTCATACCCTGGAGGACAATGTAAAGCACAGGCTAAGGAGCCAATATAATGCAACAGCAACCAGAAAGCTTGTGTTCTGGCCTCTGATCCTGCAAGGAACCATCCTTATTGCACTACTCTAGCTCTACCATAGATTGTGTGTAGCCATTTTGGCACTATAACTCCTCTGTACCACTTCAGTTTAGGCCTTCTGCCACTGGCATTCCTGAGAACTGGGTCCTGTGGGACTACAGCCGTGAGTTTGAGTCCTGCCTGGTGACTCTCAGGAGTTGATGACAAAATTACTCTCACAGGCTCTGACAGGAGGTTATTCACCTGGAACACATTTCTATTTGTTGAAAGGGAAGGAGAATAAGTCCTTTTCCTGATATTATTGTTATATAAAGACTTTTTGCTGGATGTTACATCCTTTCTTACCATTTCTGAACAAAATGTCTTCCTGTGTCTTTGCAATGAGTGTTCCTGCTTCAATGATTTTGTCTTGAGAAGATAGTTTGTAATAAATTCAAATCTCTTATAAATAAGTTTCAATTTGTCTGCTATAAGTGTGGTTTGTGATGCCACCAGACTGAGACCTTGAGAGCTCTTTCCAGCATTCTCTTCAGGAGTTACCATGTCATCTTTCCCCTTTGAAATAAATTCAAAACTTATTTTTTAAGGAAACTGGAGAACCACTAATAAGAAAATAATCTAATCTGCTTTGTTTTAATTTCATGTTAGAGTCATCATCAACAAAGGGACAGGCCTGCTTTATACCCGTTACAATAATTACCATTATAAATTTATTCACTAAAATCAGTTTCTTATACCCTAAGTTAAAATGAGATATATTGTCGAAGGCTTTCACGGCCGGAGAACGATGGTTGTTGTGGGTTTTCCGGGCTGTATTGCCGTGGTCTTGGCATTGTAGTTCCTGACGTTTCGCCAGCAGCTGTGGCTGGCATCTTCAGAGGTGTAGCACCAAAAGACAGAGATCTCTCAGTGTCACAGTGTGGAAAAGATGTTGGCAGGTCATTTGTATCTACTCAGGAGATACAACAGATGCTACGATCAGCAAAAGACAGTAGAGACCCCCTCACCTCTGCAGGAGTATACCGTATACCCTGCAGCTGTGGACAAGTTTACATCGGGACCACAAAGCGTAGCATCCAGACAAGAATAAAAGAACATGAAAGACACTGTGTCAGACTGTGGCTAGATAAGGCACTCTCTGCAAGGTTCCCTTTAGAAGCAAGAATAAGTCCAGTGTCTGGCAAAGGAAGTTTTATTGCAGAAAAGGTCCATTATAGTCCACTGTCCTGAATAGGAGACTCAGGATGGTACATGATCATTGTTACCAATGAAGAGCAAGCATAGGATACAGAGTAACAATACCCATCTGGAACAGCCTCCCCCCACAGTTCTCAAAACAACATCTTTCAGTCCTGGGAAGCTGCTCTCCTTCAAGGCCAATGCTTGGTGGAACGGTGTTAGACACAACAATCTCCTCTGGTGGGAATGCTGCCTGGGAACTGGTGCACCTGGGGAGAAAGCACTTAAACACTAGAAGCATTAGAAAATGGAGTCAGTACAGTTTAGATACATACTGGACCTGACATTCTGCCCCCCTTAAAACAGATCCCCCCCTGGCTTATATGGATAGCGAGTATGAAAAGCTTTGGTTAATCTAGGAGCATGAACATGTGCAGAGTTCACCCATTCATCGTAACCAGAATCAAAGTCCTTCCAGCGAATGAGGTAAAAAAGCTGGTTTCGCTTGAGCTTAGAGTCCAAGATTTGTTGTACCTCATAGTGTATTTGGTCGTCAATCAAAGTTGGAATGGGTGGAGCTTTGATGTGCCATTTGTTGTCGGTGGGAGCTCTCTTTAGAAGGCTGACGTGGAACGTATCATGCACATGGCGCAGGTTTTTAGGCAAAGTTACAGCAACAGTTACTTTATTTATTATTTTGCGCACAGGAAAAGGTCCCAGGAATTTTAGAGCGAGTTTGCGGCTGGTTTGAGCTAGCTTTAGGTTTTTTGTGGAAATATACACATGATCTCCAGGTTGTAATTCCCATTCGGCCACACGATGGCGATCTGCGTATTTTTTGTAATCCAGTTTGGCTTTTTCAAGGTGTTTCTTAATAAGAGTCCACTGCTGCGCCGCCTCCCCCCACCATGAAGATACATCTGGCAGTTTAGAGGAATGGAGAGGGGGTGCGTCTAACGGGAAGGGATCGAAGTGAGTCCCGTACACAATTTTGAATGGAGCCTCTCCCGTTGAAGCGTGTACACTGTTGTTATAGGAGAATTCGGCTAGGGGGAGAAGGTCCACCCAATTATCTTGTTGAAAATTAATGTAGCAACGAAGGAATTGTTCTAAAATTTGGTTAGTCTTTTCGGATTGTCCGTCGGTTTGTGGGTGGTGGCTTGAACTGATGCCTTGTTCAATATTCAACATTTTCAAAAGCTCCCGCCAGAAGTTGGCAACGAACTGTCCGCCGCGATCCGAAATCACCTTGGACGGAAAAGAATGTAATTTCACGATGTGTTTTAAAAACAGATCCGCTAGCTTTCGCGCGGAGGGTATAGCAGTACAGGGGATAAAATGTGCTTGTTTGGAGAACAGATCTACCACCACTAAAATACAATTATGTCCTTTTGAGATAGGTAGATCAGTAATAAAATCCATGGATATTACGTCCCAGGGTCTGTTTGGCGTTTCCAATGGTTGCAGGAGACCCGGAGGCTTCCCTTTCCTGGTTTTGGCGCTGAGGCAAACAGGACAGGAACTAACGTATTGGGAAATGTCTTCGCGCATGCCCGGCCACCAGAATTGTCTTTGGACGAGATGCAAAGTTTTTAGATACCCATAATGTCCAGCAGTGGGAGCATCATGACAGCGCTGCAAAATTTCCAGTCTGAGGCTGTCTGGGACATACAACTTGCCCCCGGCCAACCATTCCCCTTGTGGGGATTGGGTCAGTTTGCTCCGCGGAGCTCTATCCCCCTCCTTCTCTATTTCAGCTTTAAGTTTCGATTTCCATTCCTGGTTGGCTGGGAGGGGCTGCTTGGCGCGGCTGCGAGTAGTCACCACGCCCCCAAGTTGCTTAGGCGAGAAGACCGTGTCGACCGTCTCCGCCCGTTTGCTCCTATGTTGGGGCATGCGCGATAGGGCGTCCGCCAAAAAGTTAGTTTTGCCCGGGAGATAATTTAGAGTGAAGTTGAATTTCGAAAAGAATTCCGCCCACCGCAATTGCTTGGCATTCAGTCTGCGTGGGCTCCGGAGGGCCTCCAAATTTTTATGATCTGTCCAGACCTCAAAAGGGTATCGCGCCCCCTCCAGCCAATGTCTCCAGTTAGTAAGGGCTGCTTTTACTGCAAAGGCCTCCTTCTCCCACACATTCCAATTCCTTTCCGCCGCAGAAAATTTTCTAGACAAGAACGCACAAGGACGCAATTTTCCATCCTCCCCCTTCTGTAGCAAAACCCCCCCTATCGCCGTATCGCTGGCGTCGACCTGTACTATGAAGGGGGATTGTTCGTTGGGGTGGGAGAGGATGGGTTCTGTTACAAATTGCTCTTTTAGGCAGTCGAAAGCCGTTTGGCAATCGGGGGTCCATTGTAATTTGGAAGAGGGCTTCTTAGCTTGGTCCCCTTTATCTTTGGTTTTCAGCAGTTCTGTTAAGGGGAGCGTGATTTGGGCGAAATTTGCTATGAAGTCTCTATAAAAGTTGGCAAAACCCAGGAAGGATTGCAGTTCTTTGCGGGTGGTGGGCGTTTGCCAATCTTGTATCGCCTGTATTTTGGCTGGATCCATTTTCAGACCCTCTTGGGAGATACAATACCCAAGGTAAGTGAGTTCTGTTTTATGGAATTCACATTTGGACAATTTGATGGGCAGTTTATTCCTCATCAAGGTGGCTAGGACCTTTTGTACCATTTGAACATGTTCTTCCTCGGTGTCCGAATAAATTAAAACATCATCAAGGTACACCACCACCCCTTTGTACAGAAATTCGTGTAGAACTTCGTTTATCATGGACATGAATACAGACGGGGCTCCCGTCAATCCAAAAGGCATAACTAAGTATTCATATTGTCCGAGGGGCGTATTAAACGCGGTTTTCCACTCATCCCCTGCCTTGATACGAACGTGGAAGTAGGCATCTTTTAGATCTAATTTCGTAAAGATCTTACCTTGGGCCACGACGTTGAGAAGGTCTCGGATGAGCGGTAGAGGATAGGCGTTGTTGGTGGACACTGCGTTCAGTCCCCAGAAATCTGTGCAGAGTCTGAGTCCCCCATCCTTCTTTTTTACGAAGAGGACCGGAGCGGCGTGGGGGCTAGAGGCTGGGCGGATGAACCCACGTTGAAGGTTGGTGTCGATGAATTTCCGGAGCTCTTCGCGTTCATGGAGACTCATGGGGTAGAGTCGTCCTTTGGGTAGCGAGGCTCCTGGTAAGATTTCCACCGCACAGTCCGTTCGTCGATGCGGGGGTAGAGTGTCCGCTTCCTCCTCCGAGAAAGCGTTTAGAAAAGGCCAGTAAGGTTCGGGTATTTGGTTAACTTCTTCTTGGGTAAGGAGGGCCTTTTCTTTCTGAGTAGGGTCTTCGCCCCAGTTTTGATTCCAACGGTGATTTTCACAGTTGGCGTGACTGAAGGTAATGCATCCCTGTGCCCAGTCTATGTAGGGGTTGTGATCACATAGCCATTTGCTGCCTAGGATTAACGGGTACTTGGCAGTAGAGCTGATGACAAAGGACCTCTTCTCCCAATGTTGTCCCATGCCTGTGATCACCGGGATGGTTTCAGTTGTAACAGGATTCATGTTGGTACCATCCATTTGTTCAAAGATTACTGGATTTTGTAAATCCTGAGTTGGTAAAACCAGTCCATTAACTAGAGCAGGGGCTATGATGTCTCTTGAGCAGCCCGAGTCGATTAGAGCTTGCACCCGAATGTGCATTTTTCTCTCTGGGTTGATCAGAGTCACGGGCATGAATAAAATGGACCCAGGTGGCCGGTTCGGTGCAGGAACGGGCTTGGGGCGGATCTGTCGTTTGGGCCCTTTTACGACAGATCCATCTCGTTTCCCGACTGGGGGCTCTCTGGATTGACTTCTGCGTTTGGGGAAGCGGGGTCGTATTCCATAACTTCTTCCGCTTCTAGTCCCCTCTCTGAGGCGGGCCTTTGGGAAGCGCCGCGGCCTCTGTTCGCTCGAGGTGCGGGAATCGGGCGTTGGAGAGTAGGAAATGGAGCAAGGGTTGGGCGCCTTAGTTGAAGCGGAGGTCTTTGCACAGGCCGGTAGGGGCATTGTGCTGCAAAGTGACCGGCTTGTCCGCATTGCAAACACAGCCCTTGTTGCCATCTAGCATCTCTCGCTCCACGGGTGGCGTACTCAGCTCCCCGTCCTCCCTTCTGCAAAGTCAAGGGTCTTCTTTGTCCCGTTTGTTGTTGTTGTTCAACCAAACGGACTTCCAAAATGCGATTCTCAACTTCGCATGCAAGTTGGATCCAACCTAACAAGGTAGGGGGATTGTCCTGCATGAGGGCTCTGTCCAAAAGTCTCGGGTTTAGTCCTTGCTTGAACAGGATGATTTTGGTGGACTCCTCACACCTAGGGCATTTGGCAGCCAATTGTCGGAATTTCGTGATATAGTCTCTCGCTGACATGCTGCCCTGTTTAATGGCCTGCAATTCTGTTCGGGCCCTGGTTTCCTCTAAGGGGTCTTCATATTGTGCTCGAATAGCATCTACCAACCCCTGGAGAATATCGAGTTCTGGGGCCCCGATATTATATAGTCCTACGTACCAGTCCGCTGCTTTCCCTTGTAAGCGGGAGCCGAGATGTTCAATTTGGCTGGCCTCGCTGCCGAAGAGGTGTCCCCACCGGTTGAAGAATTGCACGACTTGCACTAGAAAAAAGCCCAGTTTGGAGGGATCCCCATCAAAAGTGGCTTCCAGTTTCACCCAACCCATTGGGAGGTCTTGCCTCGGAGCCGGTGCTGGGTAGAAGTCCGCCGGAAGCATCAATGGCACTTGAGGTATGGGGGGACCCGGTTGTGCTAGCGGTGCTGGTTGCGCTGGCGGCGGCATCACCGGTTGAGCCGGGGGTAGCGGCCTCGGCTGGGCTGGCGGTGGTGCTCTCGGCTGGGCTGGTGGTGGTGCTCTCGGCTGGGCTGGTGGCTGCAGTCTGGGTCGGGCAGGCGGCTGCAATCTCGGTCTGGCTGGTGGCAATGCAGGAGGTGCTGGCCGTAGCGGTTGAGGTGGAGGTGGTCGGTGCGGCGGAGTAATGATCGGCCGCTGAGGGGTGGGTTGGTGGGGTCGTAGTGGTGTAGGCCCCATCGGTTGGTTCGGAGGTGGTCTTACGGGCTGCTCCAGTGGCAAACGTATCGGCTGCAGCGGCGGGGTTAGTTGTGGTCGAAGCGGAAGGGGCCGCAGCGGCGAAGGCTTAATGGGTGGTGGGCCGCGCGGGCTTGCCCCTCTTGGTGTCGTGTCTCTGGGACGCACAGGCTGGTCTTGTGGCGCCGGTAGATCTTCCCCCGGGGTTTGCTGAATGGGAACCACTTCTAGCGGTCGTTGCGGTAATTCCTCCTCAGAAGGGGCCGGGAGTTCTTCCGTCTGACCCGGCCGAACTGTTGTTGGAGAAGCGGGAGGGTGTATCACTGTCGTCTCGGTTGGACGGGTTGGTCCCTCTCCTTCTCTTGGCTCCTCCGCTGGAGTCTCCTCGGGAGACGGATCCCCGTCCAATTTAGGGGGTTCCGTTGGAGTCCCTCCGGGCACCTCAGCTGGAGTATCCCCGCTCGGCGGAGTTTCGTTTAGTCCAGGGTGTTCCGCGGGCGATTCTCCCGGTTCTTCAGGGTAGGATTCCTCCTCTCCCGAAGGTAGCGGCTGCTGCGGGTCGACCTCCACTGGATAGGACATAACACTTTGAAGGGTGGCAATTTGTATCGCCATTTCTTTAGGCGAGATTCTCTCTCCTGCCCCCATTGACGAGATTAGGTGAATGGCATGAGCCAAACTTTCCTCCATATCGATCAGCCTAGCTTCCAACTGTTGCATTCGGCTAGGACCCGGTTGCCCCATCACGGAACCTCCCTCAGTTGTACTCACCGGGGAAAACGGCCCTCAGGGCGGAGGATCGCCTTGATCGACTCGCGATCTCGCTGCTAGAATTCCTTTGGCTAGGCCCGTCACGGCCGAGATGCCGGAGTCTACAGCATGGGTACGGCTTTGTATTTGCACCCAACTTTGCTCAGGAACTTCCGTTGGCTCTTTCCACGGGGCAAGTTCCGAATAATCCCAACTCAGGGCGCCGCGGTGAGATGTGTTCCCGTCCGTCCGTTCGGTCGTCCGGTTCCAAAACAGCCACGGTTGGCTGCTGTCCAGCTCAGGGACCGTCTCTAGGCTTCGGCGCCCGTCCATCGAAACTCTTGGATGTAGCCCTCCAGCCCGGCGCTCCCGTGTTTCTCGGGGTCGGGCTCCCCACTCCGACGGGGTGGGTAGCGAGAGCAAGGGAAGAGCTGTAGCCCTCGGCCTTGTCCCCTCACTGCTGAGGTCGATGAGAGGCGGTGTAGGCGTCGAAGCACCAGCCCCGGCTGGCACCTGCGATTCTTGGGGTTGCACTGTTTGACTGTCGGGGGACGCATACGGATCAAACAAAGGATCCCTGTCCGGGACTACCTTGGATTCCGCTGGGCCCGACTCAGGCATGATTGGTAACAAAATGTCAGACTGTGGCTAGATAAGGCACTCTCTGCAAGGTTCCCTTTAGAAGCAAGAATAAGTCCAGTGTCTGGCAAAGGAAGTTTTATTGCAGAAAAGGTCCATTATAGTCCACTGTCCTGAATAGGAGACTCAGGATGGTACATGATCATTGTTACCAATGAAGAGCAAGCATAGGATACAGAGTAACAATACCCATCTGGAACAGCCTCCCCCCACAGTTCTCAAAACAACATCTTTCAGTCCTGGGAAGCTGCTCTCCTTCAAGGCCAATGCTTGGTGGAACGGTGTTAGACACAACAATCTCCTCTGGTGGGAATGCTGCCTGGGAACTGGTGCACCTGGGGAGAAAGCACTTAAACACTAGAAGCATTAGAAAATGGAGTCAGTACAGTTTAGATACATACTGGACCTGACACACTGCAGACTTGGACAACCTGAAAAATCAGCAGTGGCTGAACATAGCCTAACTCAAACAGGGCACAGTATCTTATTCCAGGACACCAAAATACTGGACAACACTTCCAACTACTTTGTCAGACTGCACAGGGAAGCCATTGAAATTCACAAGCATAAGCAAAACTTCAACAGGAAAGAAGAAACCTTAAGAATGAACAGAGCATGGTTTCCAGTTCTGAAAAACACCAGGCTAACAAAACACTCTATACTCGACAATAGCCCTGCAGAGAAGATTAGCACATCAAGCCCCAATCCATATGCAAAAGAACCTCCTCAGGATACAGTGAAGCCTCCCGCCATTAGCATTCCACACCCTGGGAAACTCTTACAGGATGACTCAGCTCAACCCCACCCCTCCTGTGTAGATACAAATGACCTGCCAACATCTTTTCCACACTGTGACACTGAGAGATCTCTGTCTTTTGGTGCTACACCTCTGAAGATGCCAGCCACAGCTGCTGGCGAAACGTCAGGAACTACAATGCCAAGACCACGGCAATACAGCCCGGAAAACCCACAACAACCATAGTTTAAAGCCACTTAAAACCTCTTAAAACCACTTAAAAGAGTTTTAAGCCTTAAAATAAAATGAAAATATTTGTAAAAACAGGGAAGTCACTACTAGAGATGGGTATGAAAAGGGGAAAAATGAATGCAATGTCCGTTGTTTGTTGCCATCCACAAACAGGGATTCACAAACATTGATGAACATGACCTATTCACGAACATGTTCGTGGTTGGAAGTTTGTGGGGGCCAGAACAGCCCCCTTGGGACTTAGAGATCCCATTTTTGCAGGGAGTGTTCAGCAGGCTCTCCTCCAGCGATCATCCAAGTTTGGTCAAGATTGCAATACAGATCTTGGAGTTATACATTCCCAAAGCTGGCAGCCCCAGGAAACTCAAATTCAATATAATAGGAGCCATCAGTTGACTTTGGTCCTGTTTCAAAAGGTGAACCCCATACCCGTGGTGGGCTCAGGGAGGTGGTGACAGGCCACCTCTCTTCTAGGGGGCAGGATGTTTGGCTGTGCACTGGCGGCACCCCCCATGTACCCGCTCGCCAGACCTTAGGAGAGACCACCCTCGTGAAGCATCAGTTCCCCTAGGAACTTATACCCTTGGGATAGTGGGCAGACAGATAGGTGCCCACGTGGAGAGGTGTGGGCTGCCACCAGCATCACCCACCAGCCTACCATTGTGGACGTGGCAGCCAATTCAGCACCCTAGACAAGACGGCATTGTGGTGGAGGCTGATGCCATTGAGAGACCCTCCAGTCAGACATGGTGGAGCCGGTAGGACAGTTAGCCCAAATGAAGTCCCCTGGGTGACATGATCCACCTGGAAGGAATGCAGACTGCTGCAGGAGAACTTTGTCCACCCCTCATTTGTCGAAGTGGAGGCTGCTGCCAACATCACCCACATTTTTGTCTTCATGGAAAGAATGGGGCCCATTCCCCCCTGCTCAGAGGGGACAGCAGGTGCCACGGATAGGGGGAACCGTGCTGTACAACTTTATGTGCAACAGCAGGTGAGCTGTCCCTCGTGCCCAAATGTGGCAACCACAGACATTGCCCACCTTTCTGCCTTCACAGAAAGTATGGGAGTTGGGACTCATTCCCCGCTGGTCAGAAGGGTCAGCAGGTGCCAATGATAGGGGGCACCATGCTGTACAACCTTATGAGCGACAGCAGCTGAGCAATGTAAATGTGGTGGCTGCAGACGTTGCCCACCTTCCTGCCTTCGCAGAAAAGATGGGATGGGCAGGACAGGTCATTGGGAAGAGTTGGAGTGCTTCCAGAAAGGGAGAGGTTGAACTCGTCAGGGAGAGGAGGACGAAGGGTTACCAGCTGCGGTGTGGAGCAGGACCAGGAAGACCCTAACATTTGTGAGCCCTCATCTGAAGTACCCACTGAACTTGGCCCTGGACCTTGGAAGTGACCCTGAGACCTGAGGGGGGGTAGAGCACTACCCCACCACTTACAGAAACCTAACCTCAGCAGACAGGACAGGTAATAAATGAATAAGAAACACTGTGAGCCCTCAGTTGAGGTGCCCACTGAGCTTGGCCCCAGAGCCTGGCAGTGGCCCTGGAACCTGAGGGTGGTAAAGCCCTACCCCACCACTCACAGAAACCTGACCTGAGCAGGCAGCAGGACAGGTAATAATAATAAAGAATAGCTTGGCCCCAGAGCCTGGCAGTGGCCCTGAGACCTGAGGGGGGTAGAGTCCTACCCCACCACATCCAGAAACCTGACCTGAGCAGGTAGCAGGACAGGTAATAATAATAAAGAATAGCTTGCCCCCAGAGCCTGGCAGTAGCACTGGAACCTGAAGGAGTAGAGCCCTATCCCACCACACACAGAAAAAATTCAAGCTCCAATGCATTCTCCCTCTCTCTCAAATGCCAGCAACAGCTCTCTCCCTCTCCACTGTCTTGTTTCCTGAAACTGAAAGCCTGAGCTGGTGACTTTTATAACCAGAGGTCCCATAGAACAATAGAGGAGTCTGCGGTTGGTGGTCAGAAGTGCCTAACAGGATTTGGAGGGATGAGATTTGTGTTCCCATGGCTACAGAAGACCCCCTCCCCCCTGCTCTTTGCTCCCATGTAACAAAATGGGAGCTTCGCGCTTGGAAGGGAGACCTGCCTATCAAGGTAAGTTGGGCTTAGATTGGGGTTTCCAGGGCAACAGAGTTCAGACAGTCCCTGCCTACATTGCCAAGGGGATTGATTGAAGGTGACAGACTGTCTGGCTTTATGAATGGCTGATGAACGCCACAAGCAAGTCTTGGAACGAACACATGTTCGTGGGGAATGGGGCCTCACAAACAGCTTGCTCACAAACAGCTGATTGGGTTGTTCATGGCTTTTTTTTTGTTCACATTGCTGTTCGTGCCCATCTCTAGTCACTTCCCAGTGACTATCAAAGTAAATGAATAAATGTAGGTTATTCAGTTCTCCCTATTTATAAAAGTATATAACATAACATAAATAACAAAAGCAAATCTAAGCTATCCTTTCAACCACCCAACCTCACACTATCTCCCCAGCAGAAAACGATAAATCTTTCACCTAACAATGTAAAAATAGAATAAAGAGGAAAATAAAATGAAATGGCAGAAGGGAAATACTGAAAACAATAAACTACCTAGAAGTTGGAGCCCTAATTAAATACAGAAAATGAATGGCAGCAGCAGCAACATTTTCGGTTAAAAGAAACTCTTCCACACTGTGTGTATAGCTGCTGGGAGTATCTGAGATAAAACAGAGGAGAGAGCTTTTGCTTCTCACTTATAAAACAGACCAAATAAAAGTATCACTGACAACGGTTATACAGAAACTATACACAGTTCATTCCCATAGTGAGTTACTCCAGTCTAAGCCCATTGAAGTTAATGGACTTAGACTGGAGTAACTCTCCATAGGATTGCACTGACAAAGTATCAAGCTCCTTCTCCACCTGCAAGCACTCTTTACTCTTTCAATTCAAATTAGGCCACAGTGTGTTAATCGAACAAACCCCTTCTTACTGTGCCTCATTTGAATTGACCAGATTTAAGTCATTATGCAGTATTTCAAAATTATCTTTCCTTAGAGGCTTTGTTAAGACATCAGCAATTATTTGTAATGTTGGGCAATACTCCATTTCAATAAACCTTTTCCAACATCAGTCTTTTATTGCATGACATCTTATATCTATCTGTTTAGTACATGCATTAATTTTCTCTGGTTGCACTAATTTCAAACAACTCTGAATATCTTCCATAATTTTAATAGGCTCTGAATTTGGCACTCCCAGATCTTCTAGAATTTGGCTAAGCCATTGTGCTTCTTTGCATGCCTGTGCTGCAGCAACATATTCTGCCTCAGTTGTAGAATAAGCTACTGAGTTTTGTTTCTGGCTAGCCCAACTTATGGCTCCATTTCCAAATAAAAATATAAAACCACTTGTAGACTTTTGATCTGTTCTGTCTCCAGCCCAGTCTGCATCTGTATACCCTACTAACTTAGGATCTGTTGTCACTGTTAACTTTAGCTTAAGATCAATAGTGTCTTTCAAATACCTCACTAACCTTTTTAATGCATCCCAGTCCCAATTAGTGGGTGAACTCACTTTGCATCTGCAGTATTCCCACTGCAGATGCAATATCAGGTCTGCATGTATTAGCTAAAAAAAAAAAGTTTTCCTATAACCATTCTGTACAATTCATTATCAGGTCAAGGTTCACTTTTATTCTTTTCTGAAATGAAATTAGTACACATTGGAATTGTCACATTTGCTTCCTTTAAACACATAAACTCTATCAAGTCAACAATTTTATGCTTTTGATTGAGAATAAAACTATCATCTTCTCTTTCTACTTGCATGCCCAAATAGTAAGGTAAATTACCAAGTCTCTTAAACTTCTACTTCCTTATTTAAACATTCAACAATTTTGTACATTGGTTGTTGTGGATTTTCCGGGCTGTATAGCCGTGGTCTTGGCATTGTAGTTCCTGACGTTTCGCCAGTAGCTGTGACTGGCATCTTCAGAGGTGTAGCACCAAAAGACAGAGATCTCTCAGTGTCAGTGTGGAAAAGAGGTTGGCAGGTAATTTATATCTACTCAGGAAGGTGGGGTTGGGCTGAGTCATCCTGTAAGAGTTTCCCAGGGTGTGGAATGCTAATGGAGGGAGGCTTCACTGTATTCTGAGGAGGTTCTTTTGCGTATGGATTGGTGCTTGATATGCTAATCTTCTCTATTGTAGGATTTATTGTGTTTTGTTAGCCTGGTGTTTTTCAGGACTGGAAACCATGCTCTATTCATTCTTAAAGTCTCTTCTTTCCTGTTGAAATTGTGCTTATGCTTATGAATTTCAATGGCTTCCCTGTGCAGTCTGATGAAGTAGTTGGAAGTGTTGTCCAGTATTTTAGTGTCCTGGAATAGGATACTGTGTCCTGTTTGAGTTAGGCTATGTTCAGCCACTGCTGATTTTTCCGGATGGCCAAGTCTGCAGTGTCTTTCATGTTCTTTTATTCTTGTCTGGATGCTACACTGTATGGTCCCGATGTAAACTTGTCCACATTTGCAGGGACACTGAAATACTGGACAACACTTCCAACTAATTCGTCAGACTGCACAGGGAAGCCATTGGAATTCATAAGCATAAGCACAATTTCAACAGGAAAGAAGAGACTTTAAGAATGAATAGAGCATGGTTTCCAGTCGGAGATCACGCTGGGGCCCCCTTCAACATCTTTCAGGGCCTCAGGGTATAATCCAAAGTCCCCGATCTTGACAAACTCATGGGGCGCTAGGGTACATTGGATGCCGCAAGCGCCATCCACCCATCCCTTCATCAGGCCGGTTACTGCTAGCAGGCCGTAGCACATCACCTGGACTTGTTCCATGAGAGCATCCAAATGGTCCCCTCCCCACTGGTCTGTGCCTTTGGTAGGCTCTGGCACACCCTGCTCCGGGTACACACATTCCCACCTTTGGAGCTTCTGCGGTGGCACCCAGCTCGGGCCAAGCAGAAGTTGGAAAGGGGCCTCCAGGCCCCCAGCAGCCAAGCTCTTGCGCGGCCCTGGCACCTCGACATAATGCCCCACAGCCTGATCCCACCAGAATTCTTGCCCACCGCTGGCCACCACCTGGCCCTCCGCTTCCACGAAGAGCTGAAACGTCTCCCAAGTGTAATCCACCCCGACCTCTCTCCCCAGCTGAGTCTCTGGGATAGATGATAATTGGGAGTCCAGACCGCTGCTGAGCTTCATGCCTGTGGAGTAGCACGCAAACAAAGTCCCACGGCACCGCTCCTTCTCTTCCCTCAGCCGAGGGGCCCATTGTTTTGGGGTGGGCAAGGTGGACCATGCAAGATGGGTGGCCCCACTCCGGGCAATCGCCCCCGGGCCCATAGAAGTCTGCCCAGTCATAGGCCCTGGGTCCAGGGGCCAGACTGGTTGGAGGGAAAGGTCCTCAGCATCCGTCCCTCCCAGGTCGAATGGCTCAGTCGACGAAAAGCCAGTAGCCATCTCTCCGGTGTATGGGTTCGGAGGTAAAGGTGATTCTTAACAATATGTCAGTCTATGAAAGACAGGATATGTTGAAGTTGACTGCCAACCCTTGCAGCAAGAAATCTAGGCTCTTGAGTAAATGGGTTTTATTGAGATATCATAGGCTTCACCATACATATGTCCATAGGTTACACAGAAGCAATTAAAGGCATCTGGCTGTACACAGGTTTCTTGTTAAGAATGACACATTGAGTACATGATACATTATATCTACCCCTCCACATGTCCCCCACTCGTCCAGCCCTTCCAGCAGAACATAATCAGTAGCGGGATGGAAGGAGCTGTCCCAAGGCTGCTGTGATGAGCCATCCGAGATAAGTGCTCTGCCGTCCTGGAATCTAGAAAGCAACAAGGGAACAGGTGCACGAGGCTATTGCAACATATCAAAGCTGGGTAACAGTATGGAGGGACAGTGGGCAACAGACCTGACATTTTGTTTGCAACTTGTAAAGTGGTTCTGTGTTTAAAATTATACTCAGTCCTTTGTGCATAAAATGATTGTGCCACACTCTCTGTTGCCTTCTCTGCTCTCCTAGATGCCTCTTCCTTAAGTTGTGAGACAACATATTTTGCAAAAAGTTCATGTTTAGTCTCTAGTGCATGTATCAAAGAGCTGTAACTTTCTGGCAGGCTTGACAAAATTAAAAATGATTTTGTTCTCTTCATCAAATTTCTTGCCTATAGTATTCAGGTGATCCATTATCTTTGTCACTTTATTTACATGCTTTTCTAGATCACCTCCTTCATTTAATTTTAAATTATACAACTTTCTTGATAAGTACAGTCTTTCATTCAGTGAGTTTCTCTCATATAATTCTCTCAGTCCCAGACACAGTTCTCTGGCAGTCTTAAAGTTTCTTATGTGGTGTAAGTCACTATCACTCACATAAGTTGCAATTTCTGCCCTTGCCTTTCTGTCTTGTTTTTCCCAATTCACTTTTTGGGCTTCTTCTTCTGGTGGAATTTGTTCTACTGTTTCCCACAAATCCTTCTTCACCAGCCCATTCTCCATTCTGAACTTCCATAAAGGATAGTTACTGTAGGTTAGAACAGGCACAGCAGGTTCTAGCTATTTCACTGCCTTTAAATATGTGGCCATTATGTCTTCTCTTATTTATCTTGCAGATATTTACTTCTCTTCACTGGCTGGGTCCATAACCCCTTTGTGTGTGTATGTGTGTGTGGGGGGGTTAATTAAATATCCATGATAACCCTCATGATGGGGCAATATCCCTTCACTTACCAATTGCAGGATATACCACCATATAAGAGAGTCAACAGAAGAATCCAGTGTGAAGTAAACTCATTTAAGACGATAAATAGATACCTCATTTAATAACTATTTACAGTAAAATAACTGTGAGAGACACATATTCATGACTTATACACGGGAGAGGGAAGCAGTTAGAGCAACAGACATCTTAACTGACACAGAAGGAATTTTCACTCTCTGCAGGGAGGGGCCAGTTCCACAGCAACAGATAAACAGACACTATACAGAAACTATACAAAGTATCAAGCCCCTTCTCCACTTGCAAGCACTCTTTACTCTTTCAGTTCAAATTAGGCTGCAGTGTCTTAATTCAACATGACCCCCTCACTTTACCAGAAAGAGGAGGAAGAATAAAAATGAGATAAAAAGAAAACTATTTAAAATAAAAGCTAAAATCAATTAAAATCAGCTAAAACAATACTCCTCTGTAATGGAAGACAGCCTAAAAACACTTAGTCACACTCAGTATTGTAGCTTATCATTCACCTTTTACTCTGTAGATCTATTTTTAATGTATTGCTATTTAGGGATTGTATATTTGTATTTGATCTTAATTATGTTTAAGGCCTTTGATCATATTATCAGAATAGATTGATTGATTGACTTGGCACATGATAACAAAAAACTGGTATTAAAACTAGAGTGTTTTTAACCTACTCGAACAAACAGTGTGGTATTTTCAGAGTGTGTTCCAAACAATATAGAGTCTTGCAGAATTTTAAAACTAACAAATATATTGTAGCATAAGCATATGTGAGCCAGAACCCACTTTATCTGATACATGAAAGTGTTGCTTTCAGTGAAAAGAAGTATGAGCAGGGACAGTGGGAGAAATGTTTTCATAAATTGAGGACGAAGCTGAAGCTGGTTACTTATTCCCAGTTTAGTCACCGCCTCTGGGGTGACTAAAGTATTTTTCTGCTGCAGCTGCCGCCCCTTTTTTCTTATTGAAATGTTCTGGGGGAATCCTATTTTCAAGCTGTTTACTCAAGATCTGGGTTTTGTAGGACGACCCAGTATAGGTCCATTTAGAGTGCTGAGTCTTATTAATATGGATGTGTATAATATGTGGGAACCAACTACGAAGCTGAAGTTGGTTACTTATTCCCAGTTCCTTATTCACACTTCCTTATTCCTTATTCGTTATTCGCAAAGCCAAAGAAAAATATTGTGGGAAAACTGAAAAGCTCTACACTCCAAAATGAAGTTTGCAGGGGCACATATTATACACCTTCATATTCACAAGACTCAGCATTCTAAGTGGACCTGTGCTGGGTCATCCTATAAAACCCAGATCTTGAGTAAACAGCTTCAAAATAGGATCCCCCCAGAACAATTCAATAAGAAGAAAGGGGCAGCAGCTGTAGCAGGAAAAAACTTTGGATCACCCCAAATCACACAGATCCGAACTCCAGAGACTGTCCCCCACAAGAGGACATGAGCTGGTGCTGATCCAGTCTCTGGTTCTGGACCTCAGGCCTCACATGGCTTTGACTATGTGTAATAATGGGTGCTTGGAAGCAGGCCACATGCGAGGCCTTAGGTCCAGAACCAAAGACAGGATCAGCACCAGCACATGTCCTCTTGTGGGGGACAGGCTCTGGAGTTCAGGGGTGTGTGATTTGGGGTGAAGCAAAGATTATTTGGGGTTGCAGGAGGCTTATATTTTCCCCATTTCCCTATTCAAAAAAAGGTCTAATACTGGGTGCTTGGAAGCAGGCCACATGCGAGGCCTTAGGTCCAGAACCAAAGACAGGATCAGCACCAGCACATGTCCTCTTGTGGGGGACAGGCTCTGGAGTTCAGGGGTATGTGATTTGGGGTGATCCAAAGATTATTTGGGGTTGCAGGGGGCTTATAATTTCACCATTTCCTTATTCAAAAAAAGTCTAATATTGGGTGCTTGGAAGCAGGCCACATGCGAGGCCTTAGGTCCAAAACCAGAGCCTGGATCAGCACCAGCACATGTCCTCTTGTGGGGGACAGGCTCTGGAGTTCAGGGGTGTGTGATTTGGGGTGATCCAAAGATTAATTGGGGTTGCAGGGGGGTATAATTTCACCATTTCCTTATTCAAAAAAAGTCTAATATTGCGTGCTTGGAAGCAGGCCACATGCGAGGCCTTAGGTCCAGAACCAGAGACAGGATCAGCACCAGCACATGTCCTCTTGTGGGGGACAGGCTCCGGAGTTCAGGGGTATGTGATTTGGGGTGATCCAAAGATTATTTGGGGTTGCAGGGGGTTTATAATTTCACCATTTCCTTATTCAAAAAAAGTCTAATATTGGGTGCTTGGAAGCAGGCCACATGTGAGGCCTGAGGACCAGAACCAGAGACTGGATCAGCACCAGCACATGTCCTCTTGTGGGGGACAGTCTCTGGAGTTCGGATCTGTGTGATTTGGGGTGATCCAAAGATTATTTGGGGTTGCAGGAGGCTTATATTTTCCCCATTTGCTTATTCAAAAAATGTCTAATACTGGGTGCTTGGTGGCAGGCCACATGCAAGGCCTGAGGTCCAGAACCAGAGACTGGATCAGCACCAGCTCATGTCCTCTTGTGGGGGAAAGTCTCTGGAGTTCAGATCTGTGTGATTTGGGGTGATCCAAAGTTTTTTCCTGCTGCAGCTGCTGCCCCTTTCTTCTTATTGAATTGTTCTGGGGGGATCCTATTTTGAAGCTGTTTACTCAAGATCTGGGTTTTATAGGATGACCCAGCACAGGTCCACTTAGAATGCTGAGTCTTGTGAATATGAAGGTGTATAATATGTGCCCCTGCAAACTTCATTTTGGAGTGTAGAGCTTTTCAGTTTTCCCACAATATTTTTCTTTGGCTTTGCGAATAACGAATAAGGAATAAGGAAGTGTGAATAAGGAACTGGGAATAAGTAACCAACTTCAGCTTCGTAGTTGGTTCCCACATATTATACACATCCATATTAATAAGACTCAGCACTCTAAATGGACCTATACTGGGTCGTCCTACAAAACCCAGATCTTGAGTAAACAGCTTGAAAATAGGATTCCCCCAGAACATTTCAATAAGAAAAAAGGGGCGGCAGCTGCAGCAGAAAAATACTTTAGTCACCCCAGAGGCGGTGAGGCGGGGCGGGGGGTGTCGGGGGGAGCGGCGCAGCCGCGACCCCCGGGGGCCCGGCTGTCTTGGCCTTGGCCTTGGCCTTGGCCTTGGCCGCCCGCCGGGATGGGGATGGGGATGGGGATGGGGATGGGGATGGGGATGGGGATGTTTGGCAACCTCTTCATGCAAAACTTAAAACTTTTGTGGTACAATGTTGTAATGTTATAAAAAGGTAAAAATTTCATAAAATTTTAATTTTACTAACAATCCAACTCAAGTAAGTATATATATAATTCAAACAGTATTGCTTCTATAATCATATTAGGCATAAATATTAAACATAACGTTTAATCATTAAATAAAAAGTATTAAATACTCGGTAGTTTTATCTTAAGTCTTGAGCAGCTTGAAACCTTCAAGTGAGAATTGAAAACACGTTTCTCTGTTTTAGAGAAACTGTTTGTCAGTACGAAATAAACAGGATGGATGTTTTTGTTGCACTCTCCCAACCAGGAGACAGACTTCTCCTAAGAGTTTAATGGCTTCTTTCATTAACAAACACTAGTCTTTTTCATTAAGTGAGGTATCAAAATATAAATGATTATTTAAATAAAACATAGAAAAATAGAACAGATGAACACAAGAATTAAGTTTCCTAACATTTTTAATGAAATGTAACTCAGTCAGATTAACGATGAAATGCATTCAAGTTACCGTAGCACATATTACAAGGATAAGTTTCCTGCCTAGATCTTCATGAGATTTCTTTTGGCCAAAACCCCGATCTGCTATTTGGATTACCATTTTTATATATTATCTTATGCAGAAATCTAAGATCTTTTCATATGATAACATAGATAAATATCAAACCAATCATAATTTAATTCTTTTTTACTATTTCCAATCATGTGACATTCTACCTGGCCGAAAGTACCACTATGCTCAGCTGCAAGGTAAGAGATATGGATAGTAAAAATGACAGGAAAAGTTACATGACCAGGTCATCCTTGGTCTCTGCTAACAATTACAGAACATTTATCTGATACTGTTCACTATTTTTAATTGGTTGTCAAAGATAAAGAAGCACCAGTTATACACCGTACTAGAAAAAGAACTACAGTGAAGTTCATACAGCATTATTTAGAATGCATATGTTTCACTAAGTATGTGTTCTAAACCGTAATCAGCAGTCTACTGGTTTGAATCCCACTACTGACATGAGCTCAGTAGGTGGCCTTGGGTCAGCCACTCCTCTCAGCCCCAGCTCCATTGTGGGGATAAGAATAACACTAACTTGTTCACTGCTCTGGGTGAGGCACTAATATGTGTAGAAGAGCGGTATATAAGCACAGTTATTATTATTATTTATATTTCCATGACGCCATCCCTTGACCTGTGAAATTAAGTATTTTGATAAATATGAAAATGATACAAAATATAAATGCATTGCATAATGTGTGAGTGTACATATACAAACTTTAAAAATTTTATTGGATAATACTGCAAAGCATGATTACTGAGAAAGCTGCTTTCACTGCTTTCAGTATGGAGAGCTGCTTGTAGATCAAAACAACCTGGCGAGCTGTCTTCATGCAGAGTGCACGATTCTCTTGGCTTTCAATTCTGCTTTCGTTCAGCACGGGTAAATCAATGTGTCAGCAGCAGTAAACATTTGTATCACTCCTCTCTGAATGAACTTTTAAATTTTACTTCCTATTGTGTCAAAGCAATTAAAATTAACAATACAGTTACTAAGCTGCTAAGATCAATTAATGGCTCTTAGGCTTTATCTATTGATCTAGTGACATCTTCAAAACCCACTGGTAACAGACTATACATACTTCTCTTCTATCTACAATATATACACAAGGATTAATTACATATTCTTATCTTCTAAATTACATATTTAAATGACATATTCTTATCTCCTAAATTAATTAGTCAAACTCTTACATCAAGGATTGGTGACAAGTTGTGGACAGACTATGCTTGGACAGAATGTACACTGAGAATAAATGACATCAAACAAATTGAAAACTAAATAAATCACTTCTATTTAACAAATAAATTTCTTCTGAAGTCTCTTTAGAAATTAAACAATAGAAACAAACTATGTGGCATTCCTCAAATCCACGTGTAGGATGCTATGGAAGTGGTACTTAGAGGGAAATTCATCTCCATTGCCTCCTGTCATGAAGAGCAAAAAGAAAACATTAGAAATGAAATGATATCTAGAATAAGAAAACTAGAAGATGAGCTCAAAAAAGGCCACCCAATCTATAAACTTACTTGCTTGAAAATTAAAGGAAAAAACCTCCTCACATTCTATACAAGCTATTAAAGGCACCCAGGAAAAACTCAAACTAATTCTGTAAATACTACCAAACCATTTGTACATCAGACAATCCTGACACTAATCATATTTTAAATTATTGATCGTCACAGGAAATTATTTGCAAAAAAACTCACAAGAACATAAACAATATCTTGACCAACCAATCACAACAGAAGATGTTACAGTCACTATCAAATCCTTGAAAAAAATAACAAAGCTTCAGACAGGGATGGATTCCCTGCCAATTTTTTACAAAAAAATACATTCACCTACTTTCAACTCCACTAACTGCCACATGCAACTCTGTTATGATAGGAGGCAGCATCCCTCTATCTGGGTCAGAGGCTGAAATAGTAGTTACTCCAAAAAAGGACAACGATATTACAAATAGTAAATCTTCGCAACCAATACCCTTACTGAATCAAGACCAAAAGATCTTTACCAGCATATTTGCCAAAAGATTGTCTAAATTTAAATAACCAACTACATTCACCTTGACCAGACTGGCTTTATGCCATTAAGGAATCTTATTGACAATACACGTAACACTTTAACTATAATTAATTTCTGTGAAGCATACAAAATCCCTGCATTACTTCTGGCCTTTGATATAGAGAAGGCATTCAATTAAGTGGAAATACCATATCTAAAACTTTTACTTCAAAAATGGGTTTTGGCGACCAATTCTAAAATGCCATTAATGCTCTTTATCTTTCTACAAAAGCTACAGTTAGGACCAGCAATGTACATTTGATAGATATCCATATAGCAAGGGGAACTAGACAAGGCTGTCCCCTTTGTATTGTCGAAGGCTTTCACGGCCGGAGAATGATGGTTGTTGTGGGTTTTCCGGGTTGTATTGCCGTGGTCTTGGCATTGTAGTTCCTGATGTTTCACCAGCAGCTGTGGCTGGCATCTTCAGAGGTGTAGCACCAAAGGATAGAGATCAGTGGTGACACTGAGAGATCTCTATCTTTTGGTGCTACACCTCTGAAGATGCCAGCCACAGCTGCTGGTGAAACGTCAGGAACTACAATGCCAAGACCACGGCAATACAGCCCGGAAAACCCACAACAACCATCGCTGTCCCCTTTCCCCATTTCTTTTTGCCATAATTATAGACAGGGCCGGTGCTACCATTAGACCAACTAGGCAGCCGCCTTGGGCACAGACCTCAAGAGGGGCATAGTTTAATACAAATTACTTTCTTGAAAAAAATGCAACTGAGAAAACCTATTGAGCACCCCCTAAATAGTCCTGTCCACAGACATCAAGCAGCTCAAAAGCTCACGGTAACATTTTTATTTATTATTTATTTATTTATTTATTTATTTATTTATTTATTTATTTATTTATTTATTTATTTATTTATTTATTTATTTATTTATTTATTTATTTATTTTATACCCTACCCTCCCCACAGATGGCCTAAGGGTGGCTAACATTAAAAAATACATTAAAATCACAGAAACATAAAATCAATAATATTTTTTTAAAATGATTACAATAGTCCAGGAGCAGGCTATTTAAACAAATATTGGGAGTCCTTATACAAGCATGGCAGATGGCTGAGGGCAGCTCTAGAAGAAATGGTGGTCTTAGATGGAAGAAGAAGGACACTCACTGGCACTCAGCCAAAGGCCCAGCAGAACATCTCCGTTTTACAAGCCCTGCAAAACTGTAACAGGTCCCACAGGGCCCAGATCTCCAGCGGGAGAGCATTCCACCAGGCCAGGGCCAGGGCAGAAAAAGCCCTCGCCCTGGTTGAGGCCAGATGGATGTCCTTTGGGCCAGGGACCACCAGGAATTGCTTGTCTGCAGAGCGCAACACCCTTCAGGGGACGTAATGGAGGAGGCGGTCCCGCAGGTATGGAGGTCCCAGTCCATGAAGGGCTTTAAATACCAAGGTTAACACCTTGAACTGGATCTGGAACTCCACTGGAAGCCAGTGCAGCTGGCACAGCACATGATGAATGTGCGCGTGGATGGGCGTTCCGGTAAGAACGTGTGCTGCTGCATTCTGGATCAGCTGTAACTTCCAGGTCAGGCCCAAGGGCAGTCCAGGATAGAGTGAGTTGCAGTAGTCTAGCCTGGAGGTGACCATTGCATGAATTACTGTGGCCAGGTCCTGGGGTGAAACAGTTGCCTGCCCTGTCAAAGATGAAAAAAGGCAGACCTGGCAACAGTCATGACCTGGACCTCCATTGAAAGTGTGGCATCCAAAGTCACACCCAGACTCCTCACCATCAGTGAAGGTTTCAATTCTACCCCATCGAGGGCTGGGAGCCGGTTCCCAGCTCGATTGCCCCATGATCCAGACACAGAAACTCTGTCTTCAGGGGATTCAATTTCAGGTGACTCTGATGTAACCATACCGTCACAGCCTCAAGATCCTTGACCAAGGAATCCAAAGCAAGATCGGACTGGCCATCTGTAATGATTCCAAGTAAATGTATCTTTAAATGCTTGATGAGATAGGTGAAGAGTGGGGGGTGAAGGAGATGGATGAGTGAGTGATATGATTGGTTGAGGACTGAGAGGGTGGGCGGAGTGAATGCAGTTTGAGACTGAGAGTAGAGAGAAAAATTTTAGTCAGAAGAAAACAGGCTAGCTGTGTGCTGCCTGAATATGTTGAAGTGTTTATGAGAGAAATATAACCTGTGTGGAACCTGAACTGAGCATGTTTGTGAAAGGACACTCAGTCAGGAAAAGAGAGGCCAGCTGTGTGAATGAGAGTAAATGAAGTAACTTTAAGAACCAAGAACTACGTTTATGAAACCGATACGCTTCTTGACTAAATAAAAGTTTATTTTTGTTTTGTTATATCCCAGTGTAGCTGTTATTGCTATATCCCGTTCCTATCTTCAGGGCCACATAGAACCACGAAGGAGCCTGACGCTTAGGAACATTACCAAAGGGAAAATTTAAATAAAATATCTTGGAATAAAATATTCCTGGTGGCAGCAGACTACCCAGAGGGTTAAGGGATAGATTAAAAGAAAAATCTACCCTAAAGAAAGTAAAAGTCATAACATGATCCATCAGCAGATAGAGCTGAGTGTCATCCGCATACCGGTGACAATCTAGCCCAAAGCTGTGGGCTAACCGGGCAAGGGGGCACATATAGATGTTAAATAGCATCGGGGAAAGAATCGCCCCCTGAGGGATGCCACATACCAAAGAATGGTAAGCAGACATCTGTTTCGCGAGTGCCACCCTCTGTCCTAGATTGTGAAGGAAGGAGTTCAGCCATTGCAGGGCTGTTCCACGAATCTCCACATCGGCAAGGCAGTGGGTCAGAAGATTATGATTGACCATGTCAAATGCTGCTGTAAGATCTAAAAGTATCAGCAGTGCTGACCCACTCCGGTCCAGGTGTCGCCGCAGATCATCTGTGAGGGCAACCAGAGCCGTCTCTGTACCATGGCCAGGCCTGAAGCTGGACTGGAATGGATCCAGGATAGAGGCATCACCCAGGTATACCTGCAGCTGTTCCGCTACCGCCCTCTCAATTACCTTACCCAGGAATATTCGAAACTGGGTGATAATTGGCTGGATCAGCAGGATCCAGTGATGGGTTCTTTAATAAGGACTGCACCACTGCCTCTTTCAGTGAGTCTGGAAAAAACCCAGAACTCAGAGAAAGATTAATGATGTCAGCTAATGGTGCCCAAATCTCATCACCACCACTTTTCACCAGCCATGATGGGCATGGGTCCAGTGGGCACATGGTAGGTTTCACAGCATGCAGGACCCTGCCCACCTCCTCCTGGGAGAGTGGCCTGAATTGATCTAATATCAACCCTGAGGACAACCAAGGGGCCTCCAGTACATATACTGCATCAACTGTGGTGGACAGATCCCGGCGGAGTGACAAGATCTTATCCGCAAAATAGTCTCCAAAAGCCTCACAGCTTATTATCGAATTTACATTTTTATTTGTCCCATGCGTGAGGGACGTTAAAGACCAAATCACTCTGAAGAGTTGTGCCGGGAGAGAACTAGTGGACGCAGTGGAAGCTGCATAGTAGTCTCTCTTTGCAGCTTTCAGTGCCATCTCATAGGCCTTCATAAACGTCCTATAAAATGTTCTTGTCATTTCATCATGAAGTCGCCGCCACACTCGCTCTAGCCGTCTCAGCTCCCATTTGATTTGTTGTACCTCATCAGTATACCAAGGAGCTACTCTAGTTCGGGGGTGGAGAGAGCGATGGGGAGCGATCTCATCAATAGCTTCAGAGAAACGGGCATTCCAGGGGGCATCGGATCCTGCAGAGTGTTCTGCAATTCAATTGGATCTATTTGACTCCACGGGTGAGCATAAATCAGCTCGTTGCCCAAGCAGGAGGGGGTCATGGTGCCCAGACAAGCCCTCAGGATGAGATGGTCTGACCATGGCACTGCTATAGCTTCATCCAGATCCACCTGTATCCCGAACCCAAAGATCAAATCCAGTGTGTGTCCTGCTCGATGTGTGGGCATTGATACAAACTGGGAGAGTCCTAATGCTGCCATGGAGGCTATCATGCCCATGGCCTGTGAGAAGGTAGCATCATCAGCATAGACACTGATGTCCCCTAAGACCAGAAGCCTGGGGTACTCCAAGGCCCAGCCAGCCACCGCCTCTAACAGGCCTGGCACAGCATCTGCTGGTGCGCTGGGCGATCGGTACGCCAGACAGATGGCTATACTCTCCTCGGCATCCCACACCAGACCCACACAATCAATGCCAGCAATCTTTGGCAAGGGGAGCAGCCTGATGGAGAAAGACTCTCGAATGAGCACCACTACCCCAACAAGACATTTCCCAATATGTAAAACAAATATGAGAAACCTGTACCATAAATGTGTTGGAATATATGTGTGTTGCAAGGTCTGAGATTCACTCATTATGGGGTTAATGTGTTTACCTACCATGCTATCATTTAGATTGACCTGGAAGGGGAACCTGGCTCAAAGCCAATAATCTGCAAACCTGGAAAACTTGAGAGTGTTTGCAAACTGTTATTGGTCAACAGGTCAGGTGATTTTCTTTCAGGGTCAAGAAGACAGGGAAATAAGAAGATTCTCCATTCAGTTATCCCAGCTCTTTGTTTGTAACCAGTAGTGAGAATGTAGCTCCAGGCATTTGTTATTTTGTAGGCAATCCTGTTAACCTTTTTCCTTTAGAAGTAAATGATTTTAAAAGCTAAACTCGTGTGCTGACTCTCTATTGATTCAAGATCCATTGCACCTCTGAAGAAAAGCTATTTTTTAACCTTTTTCCCCAACCAAGTGGACCAGTTGAAGTAATTATTAAGGTGAAAAAGATGCTAGCGATTCGTGTATATTGTTCTTTGAATAACAGCAGTATGGTATGGCTTTGGATAGGCAATATGAGATCATTAACTCTCAAAAAAGGCAAACCTTATGAGTTATATCATCCTGCTTTCAGATAATACTGCTAGTCATTGCTGCATCTCAAAAAAGTCTAGGAGACTCAAAGTTATCTCAGAAGTCTCAGTCAACTTGAGAGGAACAATCCTTACTGAAACTACTCCTTTTTAGCTCTCCAAAGAGCCAGCTAAAAAGAAGAAAGCAAACAAAGTAACTGCAGACAAAAGTATCTCCTTTTCAAATACAACATAATTCTCTCTCTCATTGTCTCACAGCAAACATGAGAAGGGGGTGGGAGTAGAAGACACTCTGTTGTGCCAGCCAGGCAAAAGGTGGGGAAATAGCTTCCAATGCTAGAAAAAGAAACTTTTCAGCAACTTGAGGAAGCCAAGCAAGAAGTGAGAAGGAAAACAAAAGGGAAAAGGTGGGAAACTGCCTCCAGAGCTAAGAAAAAAACCCACCATAGAGCAAACTGTATCCCACCAACACCAAGAGAAGCGGCAGAGTGGAAAACACTAAATCTTCACAGCTATTCTGCTGTGTCTGGAAAGAAATGGGCAGAAAGTCAGCTTCATGGCTGCAATAAAAGGGAGGAAAGTAGGGAAATTCTGCTGTAGCAATGCGCAGAGCATACTTGCTGCAGAGGAACAAGTGCAGGGAAAAATACCTCTGCACTAGAACCTAAAACTATATAGTCAAGCTTTTAAGGTTTCCTCAAAATCTGAAAATCCTTTAAAGAGTTATGATGACCTCATCCAATCCTTAAGGCCACTTTCGGTAGGTGCTCGAGAGGGAAAACTGGTCAAGACCAATTTGTCATCTAAACCTTGGTTTGATCAAAGCTGTATTTGTGCTAAAAATACTTTAATCTATGCCTATAAACTAGCACTGAGAGCTGATGAAAAGACCAGACAGGATGCATATTGTTCTCTTTCATTTTTTTAAAAGAAATATAAATCACTGGTTGCCCGCTGTAAGAAAGAACATACCAGAAGACTGTGGGCCAATATAATTGAAGCAGCTACGAGCAAAAACTCAGTGGTGTTCTGGAAACTAGTGTCAAACCGCGCCTCCACAGCCGCCTACTCCTTGGCTTCCTCTATCCCCCCAGATAAATGGACTTCTTTTTTCCAAAAAATGTATGATGATCCTATTCAACCCCCTCCTGCCCTAACAATAGAAAATCTGGCCAAATGCCCCCCAGTTCATGCCAAAGAGGTAAAAGCTTATATTAGCCAGTTAAAGAATGCAAAAGCCCCTGGGCTTGATGGAATATCTCCAGAATTACTAAAAACAAATAAGGACTGGTGGGCAACTTTCCTAGCCTCCCTATTTACTTATATTGATGAAACCGGCTACATCCCCAATGATTGGGGAATGGCTATAGTAGTCCCCTTCCATAAGAAGGGAAAGAAGGAGGATCCATCCAATTATAGGCCCATCAGCTTACTAAGCATTGTAAGCAAATTGTCTACAAAACACCTGCTGGAAAAATTTTCAGACTGGCTAGAACAGGAGGATATAATTGCTGATGAGCAAGCTGGGTTTAGAGCTGGCAGGTCAACAATAGATCACTGCCTAGTAATGCAACACCTTGTAGAGAAATACGCTACAGGAGACCAAGCATCACTTTACCGGGCATTTGTTGATTTAAAAGCAGCTTTTGACACAGTCTCTAGAAATAGACTTTGGAGGAAACTGCAGGCCTCCTCTATTGATAGGCGACTGCTGTTCCTTTTTGGGGCTATGCACAAGCAAACTGCCCTGAGTAAGGTGCAGCCGAATTGGGCATTTGACTGACCCCATTCAAACTTACAGGCAGGTGTGCCTTCTAGCCCCCTTTCTGTTTATCTTCTACATCAACAATTTGGTAAACCTTTTGAATGTCCCTGGATTGCACCCTCCCAAATTATCAAATAGGCACATTCACGTACTGCTCTATGCAGATGATGCTGTATTACTTTCTAGGACCCCCATAGGGCTGAAACGAGCCCTAAAAAAATTCTCCCAATTCTCTGATACTGAACACCTTCTAACTAATTACCAAAAAACTAAGATCCTGGCTTTCGATAAAAATCCAAAGATCAGACGATGGGAGCTTCAGGGGCATCAGTTAGAACAACTTACCAGCTTCAAATATTTGGGTGTAGTTTTGCAAGCCTCAGGTACCAAAACAACACATAGCAGCTTCATTGCTGATGTGGGAGAAAAAAACAGCACACGGTATACTGAAATTCTATTGATCACAAGGGGGGCAGTATGTACCGGCTGCACTCAGACTGTTTAAAGCCAAACCATTGGCCCAATTAGTATACGGATCATTCTTGGGGCTGCCATCCTCCTCTTTCTCTCAACTTGAGAGAGTGCACTCCAAATTCCTTAGAGCTCTATTACAAGTGCCCAAATGCATGCCTAACTCATGGGTTAGACTGGAAACAGGAATGTTAAGGTTAGAGGCCAGAATCACCATCCTTTCAATTTTCAAATGGCTGTCAGGACGTCTAAACCCGCAAGGTCTGCTCCTTCTGTTATTCCAAGACAAATTTCAATCTAATTGGCAAAAGGCGACTCTGAAATCCCTGGGAAAATTGGGTCTTTCCCCTCAAAGTTTGCTAGTCATGGGGTTAGACCAAGCAAAATCACTCATTAAGCAGAGAGCGACAGACATTGAAAGACAAACAGATTTACTTAGAGCACCAGGTTTTATTTCTTCAGATACTACTAAATATATTGCCGTTCCTACTTTTACTTTCTTGAATCCAGTAACTTCAGAAGGGCTAGAAGTTCAACTCTACCCTCTGCCGTTCTGGAAGGAAAGTTTAAAGCTGTCCATTACTCTCTTAGGCTTTGCTCCTATCCCCTAAGAGAAATTGACTCAATGGAGCACATCTTCTTTAACTGCCCAAGTCATAGTAAAATTAGAGTGGAAACCATCAGTCCATTAGTAGAAAGATGCCCTGGAAGTTCAAATAAAATCAAACTTGATTATCTTTTGTCTGATCGGAATCACCAGACAACACATCAAGTAGCAAGATTCTGTGGCCAGGTCTACAAGCAACGTAAATCGCATAAGGCAGACTGAATGTATTTTAACCTTTTAAACAACTAATTTATGATTATCTTATTTTTTTACTCTTATATTTATTCATCGTTCTTCCCCTGTATCCAGTCTCGGCTGTTTTTAAACTGATTTGCAAATGGTTTTATATGTACTGGTCACAGACTGTAATAATAAACTTGACTTGACTACCTCTGCACTAAGAACAGCAGAAATACCTGAACCTACTTCATGGGGTGAAATATCCTAGCTACCACCAGAAGAAGCTGAGAAATGGAGAAAAGCGGAGGGTGTGGTGTCGGTGTTGAAGAGAATGATAACACTTTGAAAGAGCTCCGTCTCTCCCATGCCTGAAATTTAAAATTTATGTTGGAAGGGCAAAATAAAAATATTTACCCTTCCAACGTAAAGATACACTAAGAGATCTGAAATGCAGATTCATATTTATTAAAGGCACTACAGAAAACCAAACTTACACATTTGGCTACATTTATGCCCCAAGCCAAGACAGCCTAATGAAATTCTAAAACAAAGTTCATTAGAATACACATGTATCACTTAGTATAATGTGCTCTAAACCATATTTTCATGACAAACCCACAGAAACAGCAGCAACATAATCTAAGAGTATAATGGAGAGCAACAAATAGAAACAGAAGGATTAAAAGTATCTTGCTCACTAGGTTGGAGGCAAGTTCTGACAACAACAGGGCCAACAACAAAGATTCTCAGGTCAAACTCCATGGTCAAGTAACAGATTCCAAAATCAAAGACTGTGACCCACCAAGGCTCAGGCAGCCAGAACCTAAGAGCTCACCAACAGCCAAGTCCAGAATACCACAATTGTGACTAGCTAATCCCATGCTAGCTGTGGCCTTATAAAGGGAGTTTCTCCTACAGGTGCGGCTGGGTTCATTAAGCTTCTTTCTCCAAGCTGGCTCATCTCTGCTACTCAGGAGGAGTAGATCAGATCCTGTACTGGCTCTCCTGACATTTCCTCAGCAGGGGGAAGGCCGTGGGCTGCCAGGCATGCGCTCCTGTGCTTGGTCCATGCCTCTACCCTTACCCTCAGCCTTCGCTGCTCCTGGGGTTCTTTGGGAGACAGTGGCAGGTCTGGCAACAGGCAGGCCCATGCTAAGGCCACCTGTATTGATGACACTGTGGTTGCCAACCCTCCTGGAGATCCCCACAAATTACAACTGATTTCCAAATGACAGATTTTAACATTCTCCAAGACATGGAGGCTTCTTAGGCTGGCCTATGTGGAATTATACCCCACATAGGTACTACCTGACAATTGACGTCAACCAACCTAGAGAACTCTGAGAGTTACAAATGACTTTCAAATGACAAGTTTAAATTATCTCAAACAGAATGGTGGCTTTGGAGTGTGGCTTCTGTGGAATTATACCCCACTGAGGACCCTCCATATTATGATTGCCGTACCTGGAGATCTCCCTCCATTTCAGCTGAACTTCATATGTCCTATTTTACCTAAATTGGAGACAATGGTGGTATTGGGTATTGGCAACTGGGGTGTCTGAAGCACCTCCTTACAGTAGTTGCCAACTTGGGGTTACGGGGGGCTTATATTTTCACCACTTCCTTATTCAAAGCCATATCTAATACAGGGTGCTTGGAGGGAGGCCACATTCAAGGACTTAGGTCCAGAACCAGAGACTGGATCAGCACCAGCACATGCCCTCTTGTAGGGGACAGTCTCTGGAGTTCAGGGGTGTGTGATTTGGGGTGATCCAAAGATCGTTTTGGGTTTCAGAGGGCTTATATTTTCACCACTTCCTTATTCAAAGCCATGTCTAATACAGGGTGCTTGGAGAGAGGCCACATTCGAGGACTTAGGTCCAGAACCAGAGACTGGATCAGCACCAGCACATGTCCTCTTGTAGGGGACAGTCTCTGGAGTTCAGGGGTGTGTGATTTGGGGTGATCCAAAGATTGTTTTGGGTTTCAGAGGGCTTATATTTTCCCCACTTCCATATTCAAAGCCATGTCTAATATAGGGTGCTTGGAAAGAGGCCACATTTGAGGCCTTAGGTCCAGAACCAGAGACTGGATCAGCACCAGCACATGTCCTCTTGTAGGGGACAGTCTCTGGAGTTCAGGGGTGTATGATTTGGGGTGATCCAAAGATTGTTTTGGGTTTCAGAGTGCTTATATTTTCACCACTTCCTTATTCAAAGCCATGTCTAATACAGGGTGCTTCGAGGGAGGCCACATTCGAGGACTTAGGTCCAGAACCAGAGACTGGATCAGCACCAGCACATGTCCTCTTGTAGGGGACAGTCTCTGGAGTTCAGGGGTGTGTGATTTGGGGTGATCCAAAGATTGTTTTGGGTTTCAGAGGGCTTATATTTTCACCGCTTCCTTATTCAAAGCCATGTCTAATACAGGGTGCTTGGAGAGACGCCACATTCGTGGCTTTAGGACCAGAACCAGAGACTGGATCAGCACCAGCACATGTCCTCTTGTAGGGGACAGTCTCTGGAATTCAGGGGTGTGTGATTTGGGGTGATCCAAAGATTGTTTTGGGTTTCAGAGGGCTTATATTTTCACCACTTCCTTATTGAAAGCCATGTCTAATACAGGGTGCTTGGAGGGAGGCCACATTCGAGACCTTAGGTCCAGAACCAGAGACTGGATCAGCACCAGCACATGTCCTCTTGTAGGGGACAGTCTCTGGAGTTCAGATCTGTGTGATGTGGGGTGATCAAAAGTTTTTTTCTGCTGCAGCTGCCTCCCCTTTCTTCTTATTGAATTGTTCTGGGGACATCCTATTTTAAAGCTGTTTACTCAAGATCTGGGTTTTGTAGGACGACCCAGTATAGGTCCCCTTAGAGTGCTGAGTCTTATTAATATGGAGGTGTATAATATGTGCCCCTGCAAACTTCATTTTGGAGTTGTAGCTTTTCAGTTTCCCACAATATTTTTCTTTGGCTTTGCCGCTTTGCGAATAACGAATAAGGAATAAGGAACTGCGAATAAGGAACTGGGAACTGGGAACCAACTTCAGCTTCGTAAATTGAGGCCAGAATCCAATATGTGGGCATAGTACTTGGCTAGAACTTTATTAGGAACTGCTTCATTGAAAGCTATGAAAGGTGACAAAATTTTATGAAAATCATCTTCTAAAAGCAAAGACTTGAGTAATTGTGGTTAAATTAAAAGGGTGGCTAGCAACTTCTTTTTTAAAAGCAAGAAATCAATAATTCTTGTCAGTAGCAGATGTTAGTCACTCTCTGCTGGTTTTAATTAGCTACGATGGACTTGGATCTCTCTTACAAGCTTATGCTCAAATAAATCCTTAAATGCTTTCAACATCCATTTCTCAACCTTAATGTGAGACTCCGAACCAAACCTTTCTTCCTAATGAAATAAACGCTAGTCTCTGGTCCTTACAAATGTTATACAATGACTCATTTTCTTTGAAACATGGCTATTACTGTTTCCATCCTCAGTCTCCATGAAACCTAAACACTCTCTTTGACAGCCAAAATCAAGCTTCCACAAGTTGCACAAAAGGATTTGTCCATTGAATAAAGTCTGCCTTGGAACTGAACTAGATGGTTCTCTGCAGATTGGATGTGATCCACAATCATACGGTTGTCAGGCACAAACCAGTGTGCAGTAGTGGTTAGAATGCCAGACTAGGATCCAGGTTTGAATTGCCTCTCTGCTGTGGAAGCCTAATGTGCCTCAGAGGATTGTTGTGAGGATAAAATTGTGGTGATAGGGAAAAAAGGCCTATTTGCACAATGGAAGGAGCTAGAAACTTACTTTTTAAAAATGAAAGCTTAGTATTCAGAGAACTTATAACATATAAGGGCACTGTTGTATTGATATAAAACTATTCAATTATCATTAAAAAAATCTTTCCTGTAGTAGAGGGGGAAATGGTCACTGAGACACCCATGCCTTTAAGGACACAAGGAGCCACCAGCCCACCTACCTTTTTCTGGCTGAGGGAATTTGCTTTGCTTCTTCCTATGCCAGCAGTGAATAGAAACCTCCAGTGGGGATAATGCCAGCATGTAAGTCCAGGGCCAGTTTAGGCATTTTCCTTTTAAAATTTAAAGGGCCATGGTCAGGGTTGAGGTCAGGCCTACCTGACTATCAGCAGTGGGTCTCAGTCCTCTGGTAGTTTGGTGGTGCTATGTATTTTCTAGTAACTCATGCCTAAAACTGAGGGGAAGGGAACAAAGGGTGCAGTACTTTTAAAAGTGCAACGAAATTTTCAAATGATGCAAAAATGATTCAGCATCAGAAAACGAGTATTGGAGCAAAGGTGGTTTTAAAAAAATGTAGAGAAAAACTTAGAAGCTGGAGGAAAAATAGCGATTACAGGAACACGCGTGTAAAATCTTTCAAGTAATCTGCTGTGATGAAGAGGCCCATAGAAAAAGGGAGTACAAAAGCAAACTTAGCCGCTTTTAAATTTTATAATAACTTTTGTTGCTCTTGTTGAGAGTTCCGATTAGTTCCCTATAGCTGTCACCATAATTCATCCATCTTCCCCTCCTTCTGTTCAGATATTACAAAGCATGTATTTAGGAATGAGATTATTTGAAAAGATTAAGAGCATATTTCATATTTTCAAATACATGCTATGCTCACTCTGTGGTATTGCTGTTGGTCTTCCTGAGGTGCATGCTTTGCATATTGGGAAGAATCCACCTAGAATTTCTCATATGACAAACCCTACAGAAATGACTTTTAAGAGTCTTGCAAGAATTCAGTGTGTTTTCATTAGCAAAAAAATAAATAAATCTCTTATACAAAATATTCCAAACAACTTCAAAAGTTTGAGTGCAACTGTTTAAGTTTGGCAGTTCCAGTTATTTTTAAAAGTCTGGCATTCCTCTGCATATTAACATCTGCTAGGTCTTGCTTAATTAAATGCCTTTGTCCAAAACATTTAAATGTCAAACAATAATAAAGCTTGAGTATGAAATTACTTCATGTTGCTTTGGTTGCTAAGGGAACTGCTTCCCTGTTATCTGCATGTTCATGTATATTTTAACGTTTATTGGTTTGGGGCAGGAGAAGATAAAAGTGAAGGACAGGGGCTAAAAATGAAATGTGATAATTTGACAACAAAGGATAATTAGAAACAAACTTTGTATTTTAGCATTAGCACATACTTCAGATTATGCTATAGATCTAGCATAATGTATTTAGCATTAGCCAGTTTGGTATAGTGGTTAAGAGCGCGGGACTCTAATCTGGTGAACTAGGTTTGATTCTCCTCTCCTTCACTTGAAGCCAGGTGGGTGACCTTGGGTCAGTCACAGATTCTAGGAGCTCTCTCAGCCCCATCCACCTCACAGGGTGTTTTGTTGTGGGGATAATAATGACATACTTTGTAAACCACTCTGAGTGGGTGTTAAGTCATCCTGAAGGGCGGTATATAAAGTGAATGTTATTATATTATTATTATATATATTAAACCCAATAGCCAGGGAATCAAAGTTAAAAGCAAAACATACAGATAGATGGGTGTATTATCACAGGTGGAACTGTCTTCAGCTACTTTGGCACCAGTTCATGAATATACACTGATTGTAGGTACTCAGAGGGATGATGGAGGAATTGTGGCTCTAAAGGTATAGGTACATATTATAGTTAAATATTGAGGCATGTATCAGTTGAGGCTTGTATTAGCTTCAGCTAGAACACATAGTAATTTGAAACACATCCACCATGTGTCCTGTTCCCTTTCAAATTTTGTTTTCTGATACTTCCATTCATCTCCCACTGTCCACCATGAAACTTCAGTTATACATGTGTATTTATTTTAAAACTAATGAAAAACAGTGTCAAAAGAGGTCCTTTTTCGTTCATTTGAATAATGAAACCAAATAGGAACACCTATATGTGAATAAATTTGTTCATTTTATTTGATGCCTGGCTGTCTCTCCCCACCCCCCTCAATGGAATAAAGAGGCAAACATGAGTCTTGGGAATTAAGGGCCATTTTATTTGGTAACAACATAACATTAAACATAATACGGGAGGGGGGGTAGGCAGAGCTACCTTATGAGCACTTGGCTCTGTCCCCTCTCCAGATCCCTGGATGGCCAGTAAGAGCCTGCTGCATCTCTTCCTCCACCAGGGAGGCAAAAGATAGCCCCCAGCTCAAAGCAGCTATGCTTCTAGCTGGGAGGGCCAGATTGTTTTAGAGATCAGAGTTCAACTTCAAAGGAAGGGAGGAAAAAAGTAAGGAAAGAGAAAACTGACCATGAAGATTCTCTGATCATCATTGTCAAGTTGATATTGCAATAGAAGGGAAACAGAAGGAAAGCATAATCTTTCCACCAATGTCACTGCTTTCTTAGATTGGAGAGGGTTTTATTCATTGTGTATAATCCACTTCCAATGTTATTAAGCTGGGCTAATGCTGTGTGCCAGATCCTATTTTAAATGAGGTACAAGTTTCTGATTTGCTTCAAGATATACTGTTTTTCCCCTTTGGTCAAGCCAGTGGGAATCAACTGTTTAAGCTGACTCCCACTCACTTTTTTCTGCAAGGTAATCTACCCCCCACCCCCACTGAATAATGTGAGATTCGCTAATTGTCCTTTGGGGCAGGCGAGAATTTTGGGGGTTTTCTTCAAATTGGCATGGAACCAACTCCACATTGTTCAAATGATTGGTGGTTTAATTATAGTCAGGTCAGGTTTTTGGACTGATTTAGCTATACTTAGAGAACCTGAGACAAAATGGGGTGTCAGACCACCCAACTGGAGGTATAGTCAATTAACAGTAAAAGTAATCCCAGTAAGTGAATAATTCATATGGAATTTATAAAGTGTTAAGTGCATCAAATGATCAACAAATATTTTGTACCCCTCACAAAATCTCATATACATAAATACTATACACACTATAAGTACAATCCTATGGACCCATCAATGTTCCTATGCATTCAATAAATACAATCAATGTAATAAATATACAACCATAAATTCAATAAATCCTTATAAATACACAGTACATATTATAGCTACTGTCCATGCATCTTTTAGAGTACAGTAAAAAGTACATATTATAGCTACTGTTCGTGCATCTTTTAGAGTACAGTAAAAAGTTATTTTCTCTTCTATTGCAGAGACACCAGGATGAAGATCTTAAAGATCTTCATCCTGTTGCTCTGAGCCTTTAAGAGAAAACCTTGTTTCAACATTGAAGATTTGGCCTGAACTATGGTCAGACCATCATCTGCTGAAAGCAAAAGTGAGCATAGCCCCAACACCCCACAAAATGGAGGGTCAGTTAAAATCCGAGTTGGAGGACACGAGAGGACAGGAAGAAACTGCTTCTGAGATGGTTGCAACAACTGATCAACACTGCATGCGTAAATATACCATGATCGCAGCCCTAGACTGTTGAGTTGAGACCACCAATATGATTGATATTCCAATATGTGGTTGTGGAGTACAGTCCTGAACTTCTTACTTACTACTAATTTACTTGGTAGAAAATGTCTGGAAAATTTACTGTTCAAGTGTAGTTGGGAGCTGGTAGATATGGGAGTGGTAGATATGGGAGTGGGCCCAACATCAAGCAGTAATGCTTGCTGCTTATCCAACCTCTCTAGTATTTCACCTGCTGACAATAGGGTCACTTCCACTCCCCTGCTACACTAATCCTATGCAATACCAGATCTGTTAGGAACCAGGTTGCATGCATTGCTGTGATGTTGCAGGAAGAGAAAATTGATGTGGCTTGCCTAACAGAGACATGGCTGCAGGAAAATGACAAGGTGTGTCTGTCCCAATTAACTCCCCCTGGCTATACGGTCCTACATCAACCTCGCTATAGTAGCTAGGGAGAAGGGGTTGCTATTATTCTCCATGAGTCCTTTAACTTCCATAGAACTCCAGTACAAGTTATAGCTGGCATTGACTGCATGTACCTGTCTCTGGGAATTAAAGATAGATTGAGTATCCTGTTTGTGTATAGATGACCTAGCTCCCCCATAAGCACCCTTTCTGTCAGGCCTGCTATCCACAGTAACGCCATATTGTTTTCTGATGCTTTCTCACTCTGTAGTTTTCCAGTGTTATTTGCCTACAGGTTCACAGAGAGCCAGCTGTGTTCCCAGGAAGGCCTTATCTGCCAGGACTAGACATCGACCTTGGAGGAGCGCCCCTCGCCTTCCCAGGCATCTACTGTAGCTGGGCAATGGGGGCAGGGGGAGAATAGAAGGAGGTTTGATATATTGTGCTTTGTAACTAACACGTCATTCTCAACAAAGCTTCATGGTCAGCCAGAAGCTTTCATGCCTTTGGATTAATTATGGACACCTGTACTTTGAATATAGTCTTTCAATAAAGAACCTTGGAACCAAGAGACCTTGGATTTCTTGCGGCAAGGGGTGGGAGATGAAATCAGAGTAACTTAAAGTGACACTTTCTGAATTGGCAGAACTTCTAGCAGACATGATGTTAAAGACACCTAGACTTATTTTTCTGGGAGACTTCAACATCCATGTTGAGTGTTCAAAATCAGGCCCAGCTCAGGAATTTATAGCTTGCCTGACAATGCTGGGCCTCTCTCAAATTGTGACAGGCCATACACATGAAACAGGCCACACCTTAAACTTAATATTTTGCACTGAGCCTTTAAGAGAAAACCTTGTTTCAGTGTTGGAAATTTGGCCTGAACCATGGTTAGATCATCATCTGCTGAAGGCAAAAGTTAATATAGCCCCAACTCCCCACAAAATTGGGGGTCCAGTTAAAATGATTCATTCACAAAGGCTCATGGACCCATGGGGGATTTTAGAATTCCGGACATGTCCCATGGTAGCTGCTGTAGGAGTGCAGAACACAAAGCTCCTTGAAGCTATTGGCACCATTGCTCCTTGTTGACTGCTTCAGCCCTTGGGAAGGACGCCAACCCCATGGTTTACCATGGAGCTGTCAGACTTAAAGAGGGTTGGAAGATGTCTAGAAAGATGCTGGCAAAAAATCTCATGAGGAAGCAGATAGAGCATGCTACAGAACCTCCTGGAGGGCCTATGAAGTGGAAAAGAAAGTGGCAAAAAAACGTTATTTCCCGGCTACCATTGCATCGACTAGTTCATGACCATCCCAATTGTTTAAGATATCCAGAAGCCTAACCCTTAAATCTGAATCTTTTACAGTTCCAAAAACAGACAATTAGCTATGAGGCCTTTATTAAGTTTTTCACTGATAAATTAGCACAACTACGAGGCTCTAATTAGTGCAAAATGCTGCAGGTCAAATGTAGGGGTGTGCAATTCGGTATTCTGATTAGGTTAAAGTTACCGAATCAGGGCTGTTTCGGGTTTTTTCAGTATTACCAAAACTTTTTCCGAATACCGAAAAATGTCGGTAATACCGAAACAGAGATTGCCGAAACGATTCGGCCATTGTTTTCAATGAGAAAACCTTCTCCCGGGTTTCCAGGAGTCTTGGGGGCAGGGTTTTCTGTCCAAATCACACCAAACTTGGTGGAGACCTTCTCCTAACTCTCCTCTAACTACCCCCCCCCCCCAAGTTTCAGAAAGATTGGACTTTGGGAGGCTATAAAATGCCCCCCCCAAAGTCGAATCTGCCTGAAACTTGTTGGAGGGTGGGAGGACAGGTGGGAGCAGGTCCCCTGAAAGTTGGGTGCATTTTGCTTGCAAAATGCCACCCCAAACCACCTAGAAAGAGGACTTGTTTTCCCCCATAGAGAACCATGGGGAGTGTAGGAGGATGGGGTACCTTGTTTGGGGGACCATAACATGGCCCCCCTAAGTCCAATCTTTCTGAAACTTGGGGGGGTAGTTAGAGGAGAGTTAGGAGAAGGTCTCCACCAAGTTTGGTGTGATTCGAACAGAAAATGCCCCCCCGACTCCCAGAAACCTGGGAGAAGGTTTTCTCATTGAAAACAATGGCCGAATCAAGCCGAAATGCAAATACCGAATCGGCTTGCCATTTCGGTATTCCCTGAATACCGAAACAGTTTCCTGATTCAGTTAAAACCGAATCAGGTTTACCGAAACAGGCAGGCCTTGCACACCCCTACTCAAATGTTGTCAGGAGCGAACAGGAGCATGAACATCACTCCCATCCTACGGTCACTCCATTGGCTACCTATCAGTTACCGTGCTCAGTTCAAGATATTGGTAATTAAATACAAAGCTCTTTATGGCTTTGGTCCGGCATACCTATGGGACCGCTTCCCTCCTATGTTCTTCGCTCATCTGAACAGGGTCTCCTGCAGGTGCCAGGCTGCACACGGGCAAAATCAACAGCAGCCCATACACAGCTGTGGTGGCCCCTACCCTGTGGAATGACCTGCCTGAGAAGGTCAGGAGAGCCACCACTCTCCTGTCCTTCCACAAAAGATGCAAAACTGAATTATTCCAAAAGGGTTTTTACTCAAATAGGAGGACTGTATTTTTAGGGATGTGGTCTTAGATGCTTTGCTAATGAGTCAGGGACCGTAGACTTTATCACTATATTGCCTTACATTTTATTTGTTGCTTTAAATATGTACTCCTATGTACCACCTGTGCTCCATGTTGTCTAATGTCAGTTCTAGAATTATGTTCTGTTTCAGTATTTTTCTTATCTGTATTGGTTTCTTGCTAATGCTATGTCTTTTAAACTTGTATCTATTTACCCTATGGCATTGTTTATGGAAATGTCCCTGATACTGTATTAAAATGTTCTTTATACTGATTGTACTAATCTCATACTGTGTAATGCACCTTGAGTCTCAGTGAGAAGGGCAGACAATAAATGACATAAATAAATAAATAAAATAAAATAATGAATAAATAAAAGAGACAAACTGTAGGTGGAAAACAGACAGGTAATTCCATGCATACAGAATTCAGTTTTTAATGATATCTTTATGTTCTTATTCCAGGTTGGACCATTTTATTCCAGGTTAGACCCCCTCCCCAGCCCAACAAGAAGCCAGCAAACTTAGCTCGTTTTGTGCCTAGAACTTTATCAAGGGCATGACAATAATCCAAACCGAAATCTGGGATGCCTTCCTGGACCTATCCTGGGGCTTTGTTCAACTATTGAATTCTTCAAAGAGACATTCAGGTAATCCTTCACTCTGATCCCTCACTCGGTAGGTTGAGGAAGGGATACCCTCTGTTCTGAGAAGCATCATCAACCAAGCCTTAGTAGTTTTAGTGTGATGTGGGGGAGGAATATGAGGTTTAACAATGGTTTATGTGCAGGTTGTTAGTGGAATCTGTAGTCAGGATGAGGTTGCCCCAAATGCAGGAAGCCATAGTAACCTGCTTGGTAGCAGCAACCCACACAAAAAGTTAGGTTAGCATTATGTTGATTTAGGTCAGCTAGTAATAAAGCCTTGTTTAACCCATACATTTAATGTCTTGGTTCTTTATTCCAGTTGCTGGCTCTCTACAAGTCCCCTATTTGCCTGCATTCTAATATCTTTCAGTTATATACTTATAATTAGTGTATCAGTCATTCCATACACCCTTAACAATAACAGCTTAATCTGTTGATTAATTTATCTCTCTTGTGTGTGATTTACAGTGTATGAAAATACTGCATTTGTCTGACTAATTAGTGTGTTACTAATTAGAGTGTAGACTTAGTGAGTTTTTCTCTTTCTATGTTATTTGCAGTATACATAGACTTACTCCAGTGATGTCCACTACATACTAAAATAACATATGTTGCATACATAGGTGGCAAGAGACAGGAAATTGTGCCTTCCTCTTCAACAGGAGCCAAATCAAAGGCAGGCATGTTTCCCCCATCTATGCTTCCTTTGTTGTACTGCTGCCTGTCTTCCTGGGAGTGCAAGCAAAACAAATGTTTCTGTGCCTTTCTCTGTAATTCTGCTTAGCTGTCTGGAAGTACAAAATGCAAGCCAATGCCCACTGTAATTCTGCCTGCCTTCTATTGTTTATGGAGTCCTATAAGAGTTTATTCCCACAATTACTGTAAAAGTCAATAAATTATATAACAATAGCCCAATAGACAAAGGTTTATGACCCATAAATAGTATAGCCCCCCTCACCCCCAATGTCTCTACTTGGTTCATCTGGTCCTATGTTAATCTTAGCATCAGTGGATAAAAATATATATTTTACATTATATTTTTGAATTTATAATAGGACTTTATATACATTTCATGCTAAGGGTAGTAATTTAGTCTTAGTTTTGCTGTTTATTTCAAAACCATTTCTTTCTTTCTGGCTCACATAATGGATTCTAGTTGACTGGGCAGTTTGGTGTAAATATAGGAGCTTAATGGAAATGCAGAAACAGAAGTTTTGCTTGACATGTTTCTTGGAGTGAGACTGATTTTTTAAAAATGCAAATACAGAGCATGGAAACTTAGCATGGCATTATGGACAATGAATTATGACATATCTGAGTTTATAGTAAGTGTATTAGAAATTCATTATTTTTTGTAACTTGTGGAATATGTTGTAAGAGATAACTTGCATGGTAGCAGATGCTTTTCTTAACCATTTGCTAAAGGAATTCTCTGCCTGTACCTTTTCATTCCCTTATTTAAAAGGAATAGTTATATTGTTATAGAAAACAACAGGCAGATTAGTTTGCATGTTTGTTGCTTTAAAAATGAACATTTCCATTTCTAGATAATGGAATCATCTAATGGATTTTTTTAAGGAGACAAAATAATCTCCAATTTCCATCATGTTAACAAATAATTTGAATTCTGGATAAGCTACTTAAAAAAAATCCAACATTGCCATTCAAAGAACCCTAGTCCACAAAGAAGATTCTCCCCCCACCCCAGGACCCCAAATATCTTTAGCTGTTGACAAATGTCAGCCTATGGTTACAACTTCAAGCTAGGGCCTAGAGTTCTCCTGGAACTGCAATTGATCTTCAGTATACAAGAGATCAGTTCCCCTGGAGGAAATTACTCGTTACCTCCCTGCTAAGCCCCTGCCCACCCCAAACTCCATCTTCCTCAGTGATAAACTAGATGTAATGCTATCCTTATGTACACCACAGAGTTGCCAATGCTGTTTTAAAGCCTAAAATGGGTGATTTTAAATGTAGTAGGCATAGCAGAAGGAGGTTGTATTATTGTTATCTCCCCCTCCCCCCATGCCTTTTCATGTGCCAGGGTGCTGATTTGTGTGAGATACAGTTCAGTTTCTTCAGTCTGAGAATATGGATAGGATTCTTAGAAGTTTGAAACCTACCACCTCCTTGTATGAGTCTTGCCCCTCCTGGTTGCTTAAATCTGATGGGGTGGGGGTGGGCTGGCATAACAGGTCTGGGAAATAGTAAATGATTCCCTGAGGAAGGGGTGCTTGCCCCTGCCTTGAAGTGGGCAATGGTGTGTTCACCCATAAAGAAACCTTCTTTGTACCCAGGAGAGCTAAATAACTACTATCCAATCTTAAAGGACCATTCCTGAGCAAGGTGATTGAACAAGAGGTAGCTGGGCAACTTCTGAGATTCCTGAATGAAGTGAATTTTTTGGATTCATTCCAATCCAGGTTTCTGGTCTGTTTATAAGACTGAAATGGCCTTGGTTGTTCTTGTGGGTAATCTGTGCCAGGAAATGGACAGGGGATGTGTGACCCTGTTAATTCTCCTGGCTCTCTTGGAGGCTTTTGATATAATTGATCATGATATCCTTCTGGATTGCCTTTTGGGATTGGGACTGGGAAACACTGTTTTGTGATGATTTTGGTTCTACCTTGAAAGTGGGTTTCAGAGTGTGGTGCTGGGAGACTGCTAATCCAGCCCATGGTCTCTTGACTATAAGATTCCACAAGGTTCCATCTTGTCCCTCATGCTTATCAAAATCTGTGTAAAACCACTGGGAGAGGTCATCAAGAGATTTGGGCTGAGTTGTCACCAATATGTGGATAAAACTTAGAACTGACACTCAGTTCTGTCTCATACTTCCAGCAGATCCCATGGAGTCTGTGGAAACCCCAAGCAGGTGCCTATCAATTCAGATATGGAAAGAGCAAGAGTCTAGTAGCACCTATAAGACTAACAAAATTTGTGGTAGGGTATGAGCTTTTGTGAGTAGAATTAATAGATTTATGCAGGGGCGGGGGGGGGATATTGGTCCAGGAATGAAGATATCTCATGTTCTGGATGGAGTTGTACTCCCACTAAAGAAGCATGTTACTAGCTTGGATGTGCTGCTGGACCTGGGCCTCCAGATGGCAGCAATGCTCAGAAACACCTTTCACCAACTCCAGCTGGTGAACCAGGTGCAGCCCTTCCTGGGCAGGAATGATCTTGCCGCTATGATACATGCTCTAATAACATCTAGATTAAATTACGGCAATGTGTTCTGTGTGGGGCTTCCCTTGAAGACAGTATGGAAGCTGCAGTTGGTACAGAAGTCTATAGCCAGACTATTGACTAGAACGGGTCATATGAATCATTATAACTCTAGTCTTGTTCCATCTACACTGACTCCCTGTTGCTTTTGGATCCAATTCAAGGTACTGGTCTTGGCCTTTAAAGTTGTATATGGCCTGAGGCCAGCATTCCTTAAGGACTGCCTTCTCCCATGTGAACTTATCCATCCATTTAAGTCATCTTCAGAGGTCTTGCTTCGGGCGCCCTTTCCATCTGAGGCTAGACAGATGGCAACCCAAGAAAAGGCTTCCCGGTCATGGCACTGAAATTGTGGAACTGTCCCCAAGGAGATTTGTCTATCTCCCTCTGTCATTGTCTTCCACCAGCAATGTGAACACTTTTTGTTTTGTTTTATTTGGCGTACCTCCAGTAAACAGTTACTGGCCCTCCTCCTTAATTGTGTGTTTGTTGATATATCTGTTCAACTGGGAACAAGGTGTCCCCAGCCATACCACTTGTAGAGATATAAATTACGAGGGAAGAATGGCTCTGGAAAAGGGTCCTTCTCCCACAAAGGGGGGAGGGAAGGAGAAGGAACCAATCAGACCTACGGCTATACCATTATTCCCTATGGGGGACTTTTTTCAGGGGGGGTTTGAAGTGGTTGTTTTTCAACTAAATGACACCAAAATTGTAGGGGAGCTACACTCCCCTGTCCACTAAAGTGTTGCCCCCCTCTCAAATTTCAACTGAATTCAATGAATTTCTGAACAAGGTAATCCCAGCCATTCTACTTACAGAGTGGCCAACTTGGAGGGAAAAAACTACACACACACAAATGAGGGAGGGAAGGAGAAGGAGTCAGCCAGTCTCACAGTTCTGCCCTGCCCTGCACCTAGCTTGTATCAGCTGGGATCCTCCATCCTCGGGCTGGGCAAGACTCATGCCAGCCAAGAACCACTCACCCTGGCCTGGGTGAAACTCACCATATTGGATCCAAGTGGAAGTGAGAAATCCCACTGCCTGATAATTTCAGAGAATCAAAGACCCAAAAAAATGCCTACTGATGATGGTAGTAAGCACCAAACACAAAAAAACCTGCATGGATTTTCCAGGTAGGGTGATATTTTTCATAATGCCTCTCTCTACAAGAGATATTTTACATGGGAATGCTCAAGTGTAAACTACATGAGAGTAGTTTAAAATGACAGAGCCAGTAGAGATCACTCCTCAGAAGATTTGTTAATTTCCTCTTTGCCTCCCTGAAAGCTCTGTCAATTTCACCTCCCCTTTGGGAAGGCATAGATGAAATTAACAAACCCTCTGCGGAGCAATCTCCTCCTGCCCTGTCTTTTTAAACTACCCTCATGTAGAGAGGTAAAATTGACAGAGCCTCCAGGGAGGTGAAGATGAAATTAACAAACCCTTTGAGGAGCAATCTCCATGGCTCTGTCTTTTAAAACTACGTTTCCTGGCTAACATCGCATCTCCCTACACTTGAGCATCCCATGTAAGATCCTGGATTTGTGTAACCATTCCAGAAAATCATTGTAACAACCTTAAACAGTTATTTTCATGTAGCTTTTCAGTTCAGGAATTCCAGAATGTACACCTCCTATTAATTACTGCATTTTTAAAAATCCATGATACAGTTTAGGAAGTATCTAATTGTGGGAATCTAGTTTTAAAAAATCTGAAATTCAGGAATGTTGGCATAATGGAAATGCATTTAAACGAGATGTTAGAGTCTCTGTAGGGATCTCCAAGGGCTTTTTTAAAAAGTGCAGCAGCATAGAGGGAGAATTGATTTGGAAAGGACTGCAGCAGTAGATCAGATTTTATTCCTTCTCCTCGCTGTTGTTTCCACAGAGCAAAAAAACTGATGGGGGAATGAATGTGTGTCAGTATAGGAGGGGAAAGAGCTAACTCCCATCTAGTGCATGGATTTGATCTATATTGTTACATACCATCCATGCTACTATTTTCAAATAAATATAAAGATATGGGGTTACCTGATCATGAATCTTGAACATCTCATTTAGCTCTTCTATAATATAGTTCTAAAAATGAGTATCTTGAACTGGAATTATTACTACCATAATAATTCTTGAGCAGATTTATCTCACAAAACCTTGTAGAAAAGGAGCACTGATCTTTTATTAGAGACTCTAATTGTTAAATTATCATAGTAAATCAATGTATTGACTATTTTGTTAATTTAACAGAATATGAGATATACAAGTGCTTCAGCAAATTTTTATTTTATTTTATTGTTTCCCACCTTGAGTTAATCTATGAAAAAGTAGCCTATAAATGTATGCATTTAATTAATTAACTCTCCCCAAAATATACAGTTATATACATAGTAATAAACAAAAACAAAAACATTCTCCACATATTCAAACATCCCCCATTTGCACAGAACTTATATATACAGATTCACTAAATACGCCATACTCTGGAATAGTGGAGCATACGGATTATGCATTTGTGCAAACGCACATGCATACTATGTGATGCTCTAGATGTACAGAATCCCCCGTATTAAATATCCAGTGTTTTCTGGAGTTGTTTATTTCTCTTTCTATTAAAAAAATTCTTTCTCTTTTACAAAACACACATTGCACCCACCAATCCAATCTGCCAGCATATTTAGTGGCCCAAAATTAAATCCTTGTGGTGGTCTGAATTTTAAACCATCCATGTGTTCATTCATTGTAAATAACAATGTAGACTATCCACTTGGCAGCATTGCCAACAATCCTCCTGACATGCTTTATTACTAATTACAAACACTGCAGAGTGTTCACACTGTGGCTGAGGTTGTGTCAGCATTTCCATGCTCAAATTATACTTTTAAGGTTTTAAACAATGCATGCATGGCAAACAACCTAAATTTTATTATGTATAACAACTTGGGAGATTTAAATTCTATAGCTAATACTTGGAATGGATGCACTCACAGATTCACATAAAGGATAGCTAACATATTGAAGCGATATATCATTACAACTGTGTTTGCCATGTCAGCCTCCTTGAGAGGATCTTTTCCCCAATAATTACAGATGAAAAGGGAAAAAGATAGTTGGCTTATAAAATATTTGAGCAAACATTCCCTATTAAATTTCCTTTTATATCTTCTCAACAGTTTCAGTTCTCCACACTCCTTGCAATTGATTTTTTATGTTCCTTTGCACTGTTGTATGGCTTTTATACACAATTTACATAGTATTTATGTGGACAACATATTACACTAATAAAATAATGTATCTATTATGCTGATTTATTGATATGCAAGTAACATTGAACAATGCATACTTTTACAGGGAAAAATGTGGTGCAAAGAACAACAATTTGTGAAAATGAAGAATCCAGTCATGTACACCCCATTGACCATACAGCAGAATGACAACATCAAGATTAGATCAAGCTCTGGCCACATGGACAGAAGTCTGCCCAGACTGGTAAAAAATCATGCTACTCACCATGCAAGTGAACCCTTACATGTTTTATCAATGTATAACCAGACACGTTCACATCAAATTAGTTTATCTTTTTGTCTATGATTAACAGTACTACTACCAGTAGAATAAGGATCAACACACAAGCAGAATGGGAGGGGGAGAGGAATAATAGCTACAGTGTTTACAAAAGGATTCACATAAACTGCATGTGGGGAGTGAATTCAGGGAATTGCTGAACTTTTAGAGTTGAAAGGTAAAATATTATCTGGGACCTCTGGATTAAAGTTGTGTTATTATGAGACATTGAATCCTTGTATATTCTCCCATATATGTACCTAGCTCTGCTAATAAAGCTGACTTAAAAAAGAAACCTGTAAAGCCCTCTTTTTAAATCATTTGGTTGTCTCTCTCTCTCTCTCTCTCTCTCTCTCTCTGTGTGTGTGTGTGTGTGTTTTAACACAGGCTCTGCCTTTAACCTAGGAAGTATGCACATTCAGGATTAGAGATGGGCATGAACAGAAAAAAAAAACAGTTAAAGTCCAAATGGTAAAATGGGCAATGAATTTTAACAAAGAGATTACAATAGAAACTTGGGAATATCTTTGGAGAAATACAATGAAAATATCGACAGCTACTAGTTTAAAAGAAAATGGATATACGATGATGTACAGATGGTACTTAACACCAAAAAAAATGGGAAATGTTAATAATCAAATGTTGGAAATGTAAAAAACATGAAGGTTCAATGTATCATATGTGGTGGACTTGTGAAAAAGCTAAGTTATTTTGGTCTAAGATTTTTGCTGAAATGTCTTCAATTTTGAAAAGTAATATAGTAAAAAGTCCAGAATTGTTATTAGTGGGGTTAAATATGGAAAATATTAATGTTAAGGACAGAGTTTTGGTATATTATATGACGGTGGCTGCAAGACTACTCTATGCTCAACATTGGAGACAGGAGGAGCTACCAGAAATTCAAGATTGGATTAAGAAATTGTTGCACATGGTGGAAATGGACAAATTGTCAGGCTGTGGCACGCCCCCTGGCGGCGGGTCTGGGCGGGGCGGTCCCGGCGGGTCCGTGCTGGTAGCCTGGAGCGGCTGGGCGGGTCCCCAAGGAAGCGTGGAGGCTCTTTCACAGGCGGCCTCAGACTAGGGCGGCCCTTGTCTGACCGGCGGGCCGGTCAGCACGTGGCTCCACCCGGCTGGCTGCGCCTTAACCTTCAGGGCAGCCGGCTGACAAATGGCAGGGTGCTCGCCTTAGGATGCCGGGCACCTGCTATGTCTCTTCCAGTACCTTCCTCCTCGGCCTGCCTCCAGAGCCTCCTTAAATACTTTCCCCACTCCAGCTCCACCCTCACCCCCGAGTGCTTCCACCCACCATCAATCCCAACACCTGTGCCACCTGCATCCCAGCCCATTGGGCCCACCTCCCTCTACCCCGTTGGTGGGCTGCTAGCCGGGCTGCCCCGCTCTCCCCCAATGCCTCTTGCCCTCCTCCCTCCTGCCCTGTGATGGACGGCGGGCTAGGCCCCTGACGGGGCGATCTGGCCCTTCCCCGGGCCGCCCTCTAATCACAGGCTGGCTTGCTCCTCCCTCCCCCCTGCTGGCCCCGGCCGCCCTCCTGCTTGGCCGAGGGCGCCTGCGCTGGCGTTTGGCAGCCCGGCGCGGCCTCGCCCCGCTCGCTGCGGCCTTCCCCGCGGCCCGGACGGGGCCGTCGCCGCCAGAGCGCTGACCGCGCCGGCCGCCGCTTCCGAATGCGCCCGCTGTCGTGGCCGCTCGGGCTCCTCTCCTCCGGTGCGGCGGCGGGCGGCGGCGCAGCGGCGGCGCAGCCGCTGGGGCCTTCTTCCACCGGTGGGGCCTCGTCCTTGGCCTCTCCCGCCCGGTAGGTGGGCTCTGCGTCATCGGGGGGGTGGGGGTGGGGGGAGTCCGAGGCCGGCGTGTCGGGCCTCGGACACAAATTAACAAGGAAACTTGAGAAAACAAAATCCAAAGGAATGTGCAGAAGATTGGAGTAAATTTAAAAAATATGTAAAAAAGAAATGGGATGTGAAAGATCAGTTGTGGTCTCTTGATAATTATTGAGTATGAGAGAATTAGAAATATAAGACAAAACTTTGCCTTAAATGTTACCAGAAAAGCTACTTAGACTAGAGTTAGTTATTAGGGGAAAAGGGGTCAGAGGGCTGTTGGGAGTCAATATGGAAAAGGGGGAGGGGGAGGCGGTGAGATAGCATATATTGCAAAAAGGGGTATATTTGTTGTAAAATGTTTTTGGAATGTATGTGAACCCATCCAATAAAAATTTCTTTAAAAAAAAAACAAGAAAAAAAACATGATGTTCGTTGTTCGTTGCCATCCACGAACAGGGACTCGCGAACACTTACAAGCATGACCTGTTCATGAACATGTTCATGGTTGGATGTTCATGGGGGCCAGCAGGCTCTCCTCCAGCCATCATCCAAGTTTGGTCAAGATCCCTACTGCACCACTCCCAGAAACCTGACCTGAGCAGGCACTAGGAAAGGTACCAATAATAAATAATAGCTTGGCCCCAGAGCTTGGCAGCATCCCTGGAACTTGAAGGGGTAGATCCCTACCACACCACTCTCAGAAACCTTACCTGAGCAGGCAGCAGGAAGGGTACCAATAATAAATAATAGCTTGGCCCCAGAGCCTGGCAGCAGCCCTGGAACCTGAAGGGGTAGATCCACATCCCACCACACACAAAGACAATTCAAGCTCCAATGCACTCTCACTGTCTCTCTATCAAAATGCCAACAGCAGCTGTCTCTTTCCCTCTCCACTGTCTGCAAATATTAGCCAGAGCTGGGAGCCCCCCTCCCCCATGGTCTTTGCTTTCTTGTAACAAATTTGGAGCTCCACACTTGAAAGGAAGATCTGCCTATCAAGCTAAATTGGGCTTAGATTGGGGTTTCCAGGGCAACAGCAGGAGTTCAGAGAGTTCAGACAATCCCTGTGTTAGCTTTTACCCTTTTGGCAACAGGTAGAACAGAAAGATAAGGAAGCTGTGGTTCAAGGACTTGCATCATTACAGATAAGTAGTGCGCTGGCTTTGGCCAACCATCATATGTCAAATCTACAATTCGTTTGGGGTACTCCTGGAGAGGGCCCCCCTATTGCTGCTTAGAGGTAGACGGGATAGAATCCTTGGGCATAGAAGAAAGAGGACTCTTACCTTTCAGGACTCTTGCACATGCTTGTGGTGCTGCCTGTTTTTGTGCCAATGCACAAGCTGCATCCTCTTGCTGTTTTATTATTTCTGCCAGACCTTTAATCAATTCAGTAGTGGGTTTCCTGTCCCATTTCTCTCTTGGTTCTCCAGCTTCCATCAATTTTTCCCATATCCCAGATCTAATTCCTTCATTCCAATCCTGTCTAGGTGGTCTTGGAGGGCATTCCCAGTTCTGCACCCCTGAATCCTCTTGAAGTCTCCTAGGTGGTGCATTTCTTCCCCCTCTAGGACTAACCCATGCGGTGTTAGGTCTGAAGTTACCTCCTGAGGTGTTTATGTAATTGTTTCGAGGTGAACTGGCCCTGAAATTACGTTGCTGTGCGTCTGGTGCACGATTCCAAGGTCCATTGTTAGAGAAAGTTACATTATGCAAGACCCCATGTTTGTCTTTTCCTTTTTTATTTTCTGCCTTCCTGCTTTCCCTAAACAAGTTTCCTGCATTTTTGATCCTTTCCAGGAGCTCTGGATAAGTCATGGGTCCAACAACAATTGGTCCTAAAATCATTTTTGTCTGAACATTTAAGCCATCTACCAATTCCCGTTTAAATTCTACCGTATTAAAGTTGGGTTGGCCGCGTGGTAAGCGGACAAGGTCACTAGCAATGCCCAAAATTTCCTTACGTTGTATGTATATCTCGGGTGATTCATCTGGTTTTTATTCCTCCTGGTAATATGCCTTTGAAATGCTTCTGCCAGGCATTAATGCTTTCACACAGCTGGCAAAAAATCCTCCCACACTTTGAACTCCATTAGTTGCATGAAGTTGGATGGTTGCCCAAGTCTCTGGGTCTGAAGACTGTCTAGCAATTCGCTTTATGTCCTCTAGGGCAAACTCTGGGTGACGATTGGCCTCAAAAAGCCATGACAAAACTGTTTCAGCATTTAAAGGCCAAACTTCTTTGCTGCTGCTTGTAATTCATTAAATTTCATTGGGGCTACCTTGTCTATTTGATCAAATGTGGCTTGGCCACCGTTCCGCTGTGTGCGGACTGATCTTCTGAATACAGGCTCTACTGGGTATGGAACTTCAGTATCACAGTCTTCTCCCATCTCTTCTAGCATTGCTTGTGTGTTTTCATTACAGATGTTCTGGACTACTTCCCAGACATCTTCCTCACAATCTACAAGGTTCGGGTCACATTCTGGGAAAGAATCCAACCCTTCTACAACTGCAGAAATCAATCCCCTTTTTGCAGCTAAAGCATTTTTCAGTTTCTGCATATGTTCCCGGCATTTCTTATGCTCCTGTCCTTCCATAGTTGGCTTGTGTCCTGTGATCACATGAATTGCTGCTTGAGTCTCTGCTATTTTATTTGTTAGAGCAGACACTCTTTTTTCCACTTGTTCTGCCATGTCCTTCCAGATTTGGCAGTCTGCCTCCTTTTGCCTTAAGGCTGCTGAGTTCTGTAAATTTTGAGCCACTCTATCAAGATATTGGGCTTTGCTTAAATCCTGTTTGTCTTTCAAGTCCTCAATTTGGTTCTCTTGATCATTTATTTTAGTCTTACACTCTTGAAGTTTATTATTTTGCTCTTGAAGAGTTAACCACAGTGTCCATACTCCGAATTTATCTAACTGCTTTTTGTTTTTGGTCAAGCTTTTCAGTTCTTTAAAGGTTCAACTTGCTGCATCCAAAGGATTTTCTCCCTGGAGCATTTCAGGTTTCAAAATGTCAAGTTTCCCTTTCTTCTCTACCCATTTCTGCAGCGGATCCTTATTTACGTTCTTGCCTTTCTTTTTCCAGGTAAACAATTTAGCTTTCTGTGACTCTGGTTCAACGGATGTCTTATTCCCCATGTTGCACTAATGGTTAAATTTTTACCGTTGCACAATCATTTGCTCTCTTTTCCCCTGGGTTTCTCTGTCAGTTCAAAGATATGCCCGCATTCTCCACCAAATCTGTTAGCTTTGCCTTTAGCCAATAGTTTACTATGCGAAAGGGGGGATCTTTAACATATCTTCAACTGAGCCAGATTTTCCCAAATGAAGAGAGAGCAAGGATACAACACAGGCCTGGACATGAATTTCAGTAAGTTTTATTTGGATCATTTTGCATAGATTACAGAAACTTTGAGAATCATGGTACAGCATGATCTTAGCAATACAATAGCTTAATTAACAATACAATCAGAATAAGGCATAGTAAATTATCTTACCAGTCCTGGAGATGTCCCAGAGATTCTCGTTGATGGAAAGAATGGGAGAGTGCTTTGCCAATCTGAAAGGGAAAGGAGAGAGATAGCAAGGAAGTATTCCTTACTTTCTCTCCTCCTAGCTTCTTAGACTCCATGGTTTTTCTGCTCATTTTTATATGATTTTGGCCTACATCATCCCATTCAAATTCACCAATGAGATTCCTCAGAGTAATTTCTGGCACTGGAAATCACCTAAAAATTGTAACATTTGCAGAATTTGCACTGAGATCGTGACATCTGTAAAATTGTCAGGTCATTCTGATCCCTCAATATTTGTTATCATTACTCATATGAATATCATGTATCAGCAAAAATCCCCTAGATCTTAGCTTATTGCATGTTTCCATTCAAAGGTTCATTTTGACTCCATTTTGTTTGGTTCAGTATATCAGTTCCTTGTGATTAAGGCCTATGTGATTGATATATGTATAGTGATTGCTGAGTTATTTCATGTAGAGCTATAATGAGATTGATTGAGCTGTGAATATATGGATATATGTATGCATGTATATGTGTTTCCAGCAAAACAATCATGTGGTTAGTGTCAGCATGATGTTATAGTCAAGGCAGTGTTCCTAAGTGACTTGGACTAGCATTTCTGTCAGTTGGACTGTTAGAGTTTCCTCTTAAAAACAGAAGAGGGTCTTAAAAGGATCTTTCTTGCTGTGGATCTTCCTCATTTTCCTCTCTTTAATTGTGTTCTCATGATTGCTAGTGTGTGTACAGTGTTTTCCTTCTCCAGACATAAGAGTAGATGTGAAAGTTACTGTGTTTTAACGTCTTTGAATCTTAAGAGTCAGAAAAAGGAAAAAAGTTGTCCGTTTGAAATAAGCCTCTGCGTTTGTTATTCATCAGCCCCCCTTCTCTTCTCCTAGGTTCTGTGACATGTTCGACCGAATTTGGCTTTCTTCCCATTCTATTGATTTTCATCTCTGTCTGCAGAAGCTAATGCAAACATCAGCAAAAGCAAACATTACTTGTTCCTTTCTGTTCAGAGAACATGTCATTTGGAATGGTTCCAGTAAAACATAATATTCTGGTACTTTCCATACTTAAAATGGAGTTCAGGATCAGAGAAATAGACTGGCTTCACTGTACAGGTATACAACACCTGCCTAAGTTGCCAAGGGAATTGATTGCAGGTGTCAGACTGTCTGGCTTGACAAACAGCAACAAACAGCAATGAACGAAGCTTGCAATGACCACCTGTTCATTTAGGATGGGGCCTCATGAACAGCTTGTTCGTGAACAACAGATTGGGTTGTTCGTGGCTTTTTTTAGTTCGTATTGCTGTTTGTGCCCATCTCTATTCAGGATACAATTCTGCCATTCAGGTTTGAAAGCTAGCTCAGCCCTTCATGCAGTTGTGGGGAGTTGAGGGGGAAATGTAAGTCATATTCTAATGTGATCTATCCAACAAGCACCAACATATTTCAATGAAACTTTGCATGAACATTTATAAGTTTTGGTCAGCAACTTGACCTCCTCCTCTGTTTTGAATGTGAGGAAACATATATGTTCTAAATATACCAAAATACAGTAACATTGAGTTTAAGAAGCCCCATTTCAAATACTGTCCTTTAGTGTATACTTGACAACATTTACACACACACAACATCAGTTGAGCCCTTATTTTCATGCAAAGAGTACAATAGTTACTTATTACTTTTTCCTACCACTGCCACTTATGCTGCATTCTTCCTGGCCCTTCAATCCATATTTTTCATGGAAAAGAAAGCCCTGCAGCAATATAGGGGAAGTGAGAAAGATCCCATTCCATGAGAACAGCTCTGCTTGTATTCGTTTTGATCCAATCCTTATAATGTACTAGTCATAACTGGTAAAATGTAGCTAACTAACTAATGTATGTAAGCATAGAACCAAAAAGGATTGGTCATTTTTCTCACGCAGTCAGCTCATTACAATATATCAAGCTGAAGTTTCTGTAAATGCTGAGTAAGCGGAACATCAATATCTGTCCATGAAAAGAGAGTAATACTATATAACTCAGAAACTGATTTTTTAAAAAATCCTCTCTCTCCTTCAGCATTCAGAAAGTTACCATAACTAAATATCATTGAAGCAATCATTTTCTACAGTAAAACTCTAGGAAGTTGTAACTTATTTGATTTTCATGAGACATACAAGCAATCTCAAGAGTCATTTTTAAGGACAGGTTTAGATGATGCTAAACATACTGGCTCTTCTGAACATTAGTTAAATTTCTCCTTTCCCAAAGTATTAAAAAAAAACCCTCCAAACAAACAACTTAGAGATCTCTTGTGGATGGCAAGATCTCTTAGGAAATAAGGAACAGTTTCCCCAACCTCTCTAGCTTTTATTTTGTAACATACATCCAAATATGAAAGGCTTTCATGGACAATTTACAGCCAAATCAAGTTAATTTAGGTTGAGAAAACTTCACAAAGAGAGAACTCTTTTTCTATTAATAGGACTGGTACACTTGTTTCTACTAAGTTGGTCATTTTACCCTTTTGGTACAGAAGTAATTTTACTTTCCTTTTGGAGATTGGCTATGTATGCAGGCCACTTAATTATCTAATGTGTAAGAGGATAAGGAGGGCACCTCTGATCATTACAAAACGTGATGGGTGCACTGCCCCCTTTTATGGCCTAAGCCATGTCCCCATTTGCTCTGGATAGCACATTCCCATACGACAGGGAGTGATTCCTGACTCCTATGGCCCTGCGAAGGGTGTGGTCATTTTACCCCTCTATGAACTCATCTTGCTGCCCTGGATCAATGGGGTTTGGAGTTTGTGAGGTGTTAGGTTGGAAAGTTGGGGGGTCACTGTGAACCACAATTCTCTAGAAGCCACTAAGAGGTTCATGTGAGGGGTACATGCTTGTCTCACTACCCTGGAGCAATAGGAATAGGTTTTGAGTTTGTGGGATGCTTGTGCATAAAGTTGAGGGCACCCATGTACCCCAGCTCCCTATAGCCCCCTAAGGGGATCGTGTGACACCTCTACATGCTCATCACAACCCCTCCTCCCACAAGGGAGTTTCCAGATGTTGTTCAAATGCACCAATGATTGTGTAGGTGGTTGGGGAGCCAGTTCTTTAATTGGAGGAGCTGCTTCATGGTATCCACATTTTCAGCGGCTGCTGGAGCTTTTGCAAGATCTTGAAATGTTGGAACCATTGGCACTGGTGAAGTGAAAAGCGGTCAAAATAATGTATGTCAAGATGTCCTACAGAGGGGATATGGGCACGAGTGCCGTGAAGCAGTTCTTTGGTTCACTGGACATGACGGGGCTGGATGACCAGGCTGATCCTAGTCCAAGTAAGAGATGCAGCCCTGAGAGAGGTTTTTCCCCCAGCTCCGCACACTACAACTATAATAGAGGTACGTATGCTCTGGTTTTACAATGTTTATCCAAGTATATGTTTGCAAAGTATAAAGTACAAGTTTAAGTGTCTTTTTGTCAATTTCTCTAGGAATGCTATCATTCGGACACCCCAGGAGCAATATGGCCTTTGCATGATGCCAGGGATGGGTACTTTGAACTGAACATAATTGAACTGAATTGAAGTGGTGAACCTCGTGTTGTTTTAGTACTGTGCTTCCTTTTTTATTAAGAAATTCTTCCTCACAATCTGTTCGTAACTTATGTGAGATGCAGCTCTGATTGAATATATTTTTAAAAGCCTCAGACACTTCAACCACTGTCTTGTCTTTCAATGCTATAGCCCATGTGTATTCAGACAAAATGTTAATCACTGTTCAAATGTATTTGTATCCCCTGTTGTTGTCATTAGAAAGCTGTTGCATATCTGCTAAATCAGTCTGCCATTGCTTGTCCACATCTCCGACAATCGTTTTGTTTCTTTTAAAACAAACTCTTGTTTATGCAGCATGTATACATTCTGATCCAAAAGTCATGCTTTCCCATCCTTTCTAGTCAGTGTTTTATTAGTCTTAGAAGCCTCTCAAAAGAGGGATTCCAAACCTTCGAAACTGCCCACTTTTGCCAGATCATAGTAAATCGAGGTGTCATATGATCTCCATAAAGGCGTATAGGGAGTTGGGGTGCTGGGTGCCTCCAACTTTCCACCCTAGCACCCCACAAACTCAAAACCCATTCCTATTGATCCAGGGTGATGAGACAACCTCATAGAACGGAACTGGGGTGTACAGTGACCCCCAAATTTCCACCCGGCACCCCACAAACTTAAAGCCCCTTCTTAATGGTCCAAGGCAGTGAGGTGAGCTCATAAAGGGTTTGTATGACTATGTCCTTCTCAGGGTCATGGGGGTCAAGGGTCACTCCCTGTCACATGGGGTAGTGCTTCCCAGAGCAAAAGGGGGTGGGGCATCTGTCACTTTTTGTGATGATGAAAGGTGTCTCCCATATCCTCCTTGTGTAAAGGTCTTTGTTCACTAGGTATATTAGTAATTGCAGACAATTAAAGGTGGTATTTTAAGATGATTGTATGGTTAATGCTACATTTTGCTGACTCAGATACACCCTGACATGGCACAAGGTTGGCAGGGGGGAAATTGGAAATATTTGGGATATTTTCACAGCAGAAAGTACCTCTGTGGGGATTATTCCAGAGCAAGTGCTCATGTCTGTAACGTTCACATTCACATTTACTATATGTATAATGCGGCCATGCACGGCAGCTGCATAGTGGCTTGAGCCATGGGTCTGAGGTTTGTCTCCTCAGAAGGAGGAGGAGACAGACTGCCATCTCGGCCATCTGGACCTTTGCCTTGGGGGCAGAGACAGCACTGTAGAAGTCATCTCTGCTCCTGATGCCAGTTGCTCCATGTGATCGGACGGAGCAGGATGAGTCTTTGAGCTCCTGCTCTGAGTCCGTCGCTCAGAGGAACAAATGGGCGCAAGTTGGGCAGCTACACTTCTGCCCTCCTCACGAGGAGTGGAGGCTTTGCTAGCCAGTTCCTTGCCTGTTTTAGGAGCAGGTAGCAGCAGCGGTGCTTAGGCAGATTGCACCTAAAGCAGGGCTTGACAGCGCTTTGTCGCTGGGGTGATGGGAGGAGCGCTCTGGACTTCGAGCCTCTGTTGGGGGATGGTTTGCGGGTTTCTGTGGTGAAGCAGTGTGGGGAGCTGTTTCTCTTTCCTCTCGCCACCTCCCCCCCCCATTGGCCTTTGGGAGCGTTAGGCCTGCCCAACGCCACAGCTGAGTGGGTGTCTGACTTAGGTGGCAAGGCCCTCTTGGGGATTAACACCTTGCAGGATGACAGGTTGGTGGGGCCCCGGGTCTTGGTGGCTCTACAGGCCCTCTACAAGCAATCTGGGTGTCGAGCCTCTGTGGGGGGGGGGGGTTGCTGGCCATGGCAGCGCCGTGTGGGTTTCTGTGGCCAAGTAGTGTTGGGAGCTGTTTTCTCTTTCCTCTCACCCATCCCCCCAATTGGCCTTTGGGGGTGTTAGGCCTGCCCAATGCTGCAGTGGTGAGGGGGGTTGATTTAGGTTGCAAGGCCCTCTCTGGGCTTAAGGCCTTGCAGGTGGACTGGGGTTGCTGGGGCCCTGGGGCCTGGAGGCTTTACAGGCCCTCTACGCACATGGTAATTGTAGTGGTCGCAATTTTGGGAGTGGTGGCCATTTTAGGCATGCAGTTAGTCACAGGGCCCACATTAAGCTTTGTGTGTTTTAGGGGCTGCTAAGAAAGGCAGGGAGGCACTTGCTAATCTTTTTGCACCCTGTAATTCAGGCTGGGGGCTGCAGGCCTGTGGTAGCAGAGTTCATTGCCTGCTTGCTAAGTATCAATGTTTGCATTATTGAAGATTAACTAAATACAAAAACAAACAAAAGAGAGAGAGAGGGAGCTTAACTGAATTTACACAATTATACATTGGGGGATGGTATCCAAGAAGGGCAAGGGTCAGTCCAAAAGCAAGCAGCCCACTCGGAAACAGCCTCCCAAGAGAGCCTGCCCCTCCGTACTCTCCTCCGAGGATGAGGGTGGCACTAGTTTCAGTGTTGAAATTTTAAAGCACTTGGAAGCTTTGGAAAAGGCTAAGGGGCCACAGCTCAGGCAGGAGGTGTGGGTAAGCATGTTAGGCCAGTTAGGGCAGCATCCAAGCTAGCCTTTCGCACGGAGATCCTGAAATGTCTTTCTGCCCTTGAGTCTGCAGCAGGTTCAGCTGAGGCGGTAACTAGTACCAGTCATGAGGCATGCAACACTGAGGAGGATATAGTGTGTGAAGTCAAACCAGAGGGACAGGTGGAAGGCAGTAAAGTCACAGTAGCAATTGAACCCAGAGTGCCGGAGGGTAAGTCTGCCCTGCCTCAGCAGGTGTGCTCCTGGCCATGGGGACCCTGGGGTCAGGCTGCTGCCTTCAGGTCCTTGGGTCCCACAACACCTTCTTATCCCTTTAGCACTTCATCTTGGCAGGTACCCAGGCAAATAGGGTGGCCGGGTCAGGCTTTGGGGGCACCATGCACCCAGTGGGTGGCAGGGAACCCTCGCACACAATGGGGGGCTAATGATAGCCAGGCCCGTAGTGTACCTTCTGTGAGTTGGCAGTATCCGTCATGGGGCTTTATGCCTTATGGAGCTTATGGTCAGGTCCCATATCGGGTGCTTCCCTTTGGTGATACAGCTCTGCCCCTCGGGGACCATCTTACCCAGGCTACCAGCTATAAGATAGTTAAAGGGGAGTATGTAGATGTCTTCACCCTTCTTTTCCGGAAGCTGGAGAAGAAGGATAAGGACAATCTAGATGAGAGGGATAAGGAAAAAATTAAGCGGAGAAAGGTTGACTGTAATTGGCACAATTGGCTCCTGGGATTTTTGATATATGCTGTGGTGTTGGGTAGGGCCCAGCCTTTACGGGCAGTGTCTCTGTTCTAGTATCTGAATATTATCTACAGGGGATATACTGACTTTGTTGGTGCTGCATGGCTGCAGTATGACAAAGAATTCAGAATGTGGGCTGCTCTCATCCTGCAGCTTCCCTGGGACCAGATTCACCAACAGCTGTGGCTGCAGGTGATGTCCCCCGCTAAGCCAAACTCAGAAGATAGGTCAGATAGTGGCTACCTGATTCACCACCCTTTAATAAGTTCAACCACCCATGCATCTGATGGGCAGAAGTTCCAACCCTGCCTCCTCTGCTGGGACTTTATAGCAAAAGGGGCCTGGAACAGAAAAACTTGTAAGTACAGGTACGAGTGCCCCTCTTGTTCTGGCCCTCACCCTTATGCAGCCTGCCCTGGATCCAAGCAGGGATGGGGTGGCAGGCAGGCAGGGGGTGGAAAAGCCCAGCAGACAGGAAAGGGACCCAGCCCAGTGAAGTTGTTGACAGTTGAGCGCCAGAGTGTTAACTCTTGCTCATTTATGTTTAAAGGTTAGGTTTTCCTTGCTCCTGTTGAGTGTTAGGTTTCATTTTCAAATATAATAATAACAATGAATAAATAAAGAAAAAGTACATCTCCTTGCTTCCCATTGAACGTCATACAAATGGAATTTTCCTAGGTTTGCCGGTTCATTGTGGCGGGTCTCCAAGGCAGTGGCAGGCACTGGGGACACAGCATGGCATTTGATTGGCCCATCATGCCAGCAAGACGGCATGTCCCAGCTTGGGCTGGGTGAATTGGCCACGGTCAGTGCCACTTCTGTTTTGGGAAAGGGATGGTCCTTCCCCGCATGGTTTTGGGGGAAGGAAGGGTCCTTCCCACATACATTAATGGGGAAGGAAGGGTCCTCCCCGGCGGCCTGGTTTGGGGGAAGGATCGGGCCTCTCCCATGTACATTAGTTGGGGGAGGAACGGTTTTTCCCCACACATGGATGAGAATGGTCTGGAAGGGAAGGCTGATCATCCCTTGCATCTCCACATAGGCCATGCAGTGTGCATTGTTTGGAGGGCAGGGACCCATCCTAGGACCTGGACTGACATTGCCAGCCTCTTATGAGGAGATGGGGTCTGGATTACCTCTGATGTTTGGGGATAGAAAAGGTCCTCCCTGGCATATTGTGGTCATCCACTTATGTAGTAATGACCTGGGAGTAGAGATGGGCACAGACTGGGATGCGGCCATGGACCGCTGGTTCATGGTTCATAGACTTCCATGGACCATGGACAACAAACTTTTAAACGGACAGGCCCGGTTCGATTCAGAAAGGCCTTGTTTTTCCCATAGATTTTCTCTTGAGTAGACTTTCCCCACCAAAGGTTCTCATGTAACACTCCTCGATTATCACTTTTCCAAAGAGACAAACAACAACTTCCCCTCCCCTATTCTGACTGACCCTTACCAGCCCTTGGTGGAAGGAGAGAGACTTGTGCTCCTGTCCAGGAGAGGTGGCTGCCCACAAAACCCACCTACATGGGGCTGCATCAACAATAGAGGAGGCCACATTCACCCGGGGGCAGCCTGATCCCCCAGCTACCGGGTGTCCTCACCTGAAGCTCCATCTTAGCGCAAACTCAGCGGCAGCCAAGAGCACACACCTTCCTGCCTCGCCAGAAAGGAACAGAGTTGCAGGACACATCCCCACCCAACTGAAAGAGGTCCCGTTGGGGAGCCACATTGTCAACCAAATGTATCCTCACACAATGCAATCGGCTGCGGTGAAACCAAAGAGAGAGCAGCAAGATAGCCGAAAGCAGCCGGCTGCACCCACACACCTTCCTGCCTTGCCGGAAAGGACCAGAGTTGCAGCAGAACACATCCCCATGCAGATGAAAGAGGACTTGTCAGTCCCGTTGACAGGGGAGCCGCCACGTTGACAACCGACTCTACCCCTATATGGTACAATCGGCTGCTCGATCGCAACCAAGCTGTGTATGTAAACAAGGAAGGAGCAGTAACAGGAGAGTCCCTCGTGAAGCGGGGGGCAGACTGGATCCGCCGTCCTGCCTTTGCGGAATGTGGGGGATGGGCAGGACAGGAGACATTGCTTGGATGGGTCAGCGTGGTTCCTGAGAGGGGGGGACAGAAACATGACAGCAGCATCAGCAACAGAACTCAACCACCTTCTTGCCTTCGCGGGGCGGACATGATTCAGGGGACCCATTCCCCCCTTGCCAGAGGGGACAGCAGGTGCCCATGCAAAGGGGGAGACAATGCAGAGAGCCCCCCAAAGCGTGCTGCTAGTCGTCAAAGAGTGGATGTTTCACAGAGGCCAGTAGCAGCCCTCCCTTCACCTCAAAAGTCAGGCAGGAAAGCTCCCCCAAAGCCACCCACTATTTAGGGAGTGAAAGGCTTAGAAAGAAGTGAAGCAGAGAGCCCCCCAAAGCATGCTGCCAGTCATCAAAGAGTGGGTGTTTCACAGAGGCCAGTAGCAGCCCCCCTTGCCTCTCAAAAGCCAGGCACGAAGCTCCCCCCAAGTCACCCACTATTTAAGGAGTGAAAGGCTTTGAAAGAAGTGAAGCAGAGAGCCCCCCAAAGCATGCTGCCGGTCGTCAAAGAGTGGGTGTTTCACAGAGGCCAGTAGCAGCCCCCCCCTTCACCTCAAAAGCCAGACAGGAAAGCTCCCCCAAAGTCACCCACTATTTCGGGAGTGGAAGGCTTTGAAAGAAGTGAAGCAGAGAGCCCCCCAAAGCGTGCTGCCAGTCGTCAGAGAGTGGGTGTTTCACAGAGCCCAATAGCAGTCTCCTCTTGTACCTCATCAGCAGCCAAGAAAGAAAGTGGTGGAAAGAAGGAAAGAACTCAAGCAGACAGCGCCCAAAACTGCCTTGCACCCACTGTGGGTCTGCGAGTGGGTGGGGGCAGAGCACAATAGAACCCACCAGCAACCCAGAAAAAAGGAAGAGCGTTTTTTTGGAGGGGGGGGGGAATTGAGCCCCAGAACCCAAGGACTCGAAAACGGAAAGAAATCAGAGTAACCCGATAGTACGGTAAAAGGGTTTTTAAAAAAGTGCTCTCAAGAAAACCAGAATTGAAAGGAGAAAAAAATTAAACAGGAATGGAGAATAGAGTAAGCTCTTTTGCAACCAAAGCCCCAAAGCCCTAAGGCACAAGTGACGCTATCTCAAAAAGAAAAACTTTCCCTCAGCAAGCAGTTGCTAAGCCAACTCGCGTCCCTGAGCCATCAAAATGAAGCGGGGCTTCGCACGCTTTGTCTTTTATGCAGAAATGCTGGTGATCTCTGTTTGGCTGACAGAGCTGCCAATCAAGGTTTCCTGGGCTAAGATTGGTGTGTTCCAAACGGGGAAGGTGGCTCCACACCATTGCCTAGGAAATTGTTTGGGTGGGGATGGCTGGAATCCTGGCATGATGTGCCAATGGACAAACAGACAGAATGCCCCAAAGTTCGGCGCTTTCATGAAAAAAACACGTGCCCACGGCCCACGTGTTTGCGAATGATGAACTGGGTAAATTCGTGGGGAAATTAGGTCCATTATGCGGACCATGCCCACCTCTACCTGGGAGTATTGCAAAACAGGGCCTGTCTTTACAGATGGCATTCACATTTTCTGGTTTGAAATGCTCCCTCAGCCTGTATGGAGGGAGACACTGGACCCCAGGGGCATGTTAGGGCCATAGAGAAAGCATTGGGGGAGGATTAGGAATTTACCTTCCTCACCCTAGGATCAGGGCCACATTTTGCCACCCTCTACTGGGACGATGGGGTTTGCCTGTCGGTTGCTGGTAATAGCATCTTCTTAGATGACCTGCGGCCAGGGCTCCGGTTGGCACTAGGCCAGCTGTGGGGAGCGAGGGCCTATGCAGAGACTTGTCCTTTGGGTTTGGCAAAAAAAAAAATGGGGAATAGGGAGCGGGCTGGTGAGCACCCCTTTAGCAATTCCTCATCAGTGGGGAAATGGGGTCTGTCAGGAGGGATGGTATGCTTCATGGCTATCACCACCTGTGCAGACCGCCTCCAGGGAACCCTAGGTGCAAGTCGTTCCCTCATGCTGTACGGCTGAGGCTTTAGGAGCTTGATGGGGGGAGGACCCTTTGCCTGGCTGGCTGGGCTGAGGCCATTCCAAGAAGGGCTCATGCTCAGGGCAGTGGGGCTCACCCAGGCAGTTCAAGGCGGAGTTCAGGGAGTGACCCCATGGCTTGACCTGTACCACTAGTTTGCCTTTGCTGCAGTTTAGAGTTGATGTTGTATTTAATAAAGAGGTCCTTAGTTCTAAAGCCTTGTGTCTGTCTCATTCTTCTCACTGGGGGGGTGGGAATGCAGCCATGCACGGCAGCCACATCACAGCTTGAGCTGTGGGGCTGAGGTTTGCCTCCTCAGAAGGAGGAGACAGACAGCCATCCTGGCCATCTGGGCTTTTGCCTTGGGGTGGAGACAGCGCCATAGAAGGCATCTCCACTCCTGAATCCAGTTGCTCCGTACGATTGGCCCACCCTCCTCACCTTGTTTCAGTTCAGGATTAGCCAGTTGCTGTTTCACGGCCAGGTAGGAATTTCTTCCCATTCTTCTAAATTGGCAAAGAGGGGGCAGGTTTTTTTGTCTACCTTGTACTGGAGCAGGGGTCTGAGGCAATTGGTAGGGTGGTGCCTGGTAGGACTCCCTTAACAGGAGAAAGTTGGGGAATAGGGAGCAGGCTGGTGAGCACCCCTTTGACAATTCCCCATCGGTGGGGAAATGCAGTCTGTTAGGAGGGATGGTATGCTTCATGGCTACCACCACCTGTGCAGACCACCTCCAGGGAACCCCAGGTGCAAGTCGTTCCCTCATGCTGTACGGCTGAGGCTTTAGGAGTTTGATGGGGGGGAACCCTTTGCCTGGCTGGCTGGGCTGAGGCCATTCCAAGAAGGGCTCATGCTCGGGGCAGTGGGGCTTGCCCAGGCAGGTCAAGACTGAGGTCAGGGAGTGACCCCATGGTTTGACCTTTCCCCAATAGCCCTGGGCTGTAGCTGGGTGAGGGGGAGTAACTAGAGGGAATGGGCTGCCTCTCTGGTGGAGCCTTTGAGTGAGGAGAGAGGGGATTCTGTATGTATTTGTGTTGGGGTCTCTGCCTGACAATGGAAGTTAGACAAGTGGCTGGTTGTGACTCCCTTTACTGCCTGGGAAGCCCCCAAACCTGTGAAGTGAGGTTTAGGGTGGATGGTGATATGAAAAGGCGGTCACCATGCCCTGCTTTCTCATTGGTCAAAGCTGAAGCCCTGAAATAAGGGTTAACAAAAGGGGTTTTGTCAGCTTTCAACTATGAACATTGGACTGTATGGCCCCAAAATACCAGAGACACTTTAACAATTTTTTTAAAAGTAGATAGCTTCTGAATTTTATTTTGTTTCACTGTTCTGTATTTCTGTTATCCAGTTACCTTATTTGTCTATCTGTGTGTACATAAAATAAACTGTTAAAAAGTGGGTAAAAATCCAGAGCGGTTTTTTGCTAGTCCTTCTTCTAACTAGGGATGTATGCTAGGAAAAAATTCATTTTAATTTATGATCTGGATGTTGCGGAGCAGGGGAGGGTAGTGCTGAGATTGCTTATTTCTGGGTGGGGTTATTACCAATTTGCAAGCCAAATCCATGTGTTTTTTCTTCAGGACCATTATTTTCAATGGGAAATATATTCAAGAGCTTGGGGCAGCTGTTTGTAAAGATAATGGAACCAGCTTTGCTCAGAAGATAGTTCTCACTCTAATGTAAAAAAACTCCTCATTTTCAAGCAGATTGAATAAAGATTGATTTTACAGACTCACCCAGAGTAGTTCCCTCTCTGTACACTTCCTTCTAACTAATTTCTAAAATGGTAGCAACCTAGTAGCTGAGTTCCGAGTGGGAACTAGCATTAAAAATCCTGTCTGCATTCATTTCATTTTCCAACTTTTATGCAACTGTCAATTAAAAAAAATACCTTTCCACTGAAAACTCTGTTTTTCATGCTTTCCTGTTGCAGTTTGTTTGCTCAACTAAGTGAGGAAGGAGATGGCAGCTTTTCCATTATTTGGGTAGACATCCTTTTCTTTCTTTAACTCCTTGATTGCTTGCTATAATCTTGCCACAGCTTCAGGTGGTGACTGTTTTGGCATTGGGCACTGATCCTTTTTTTGGGGGGGGGGCTGTCTGCACTGTTTCCTCATAGATGGGGATCCCCTTAAGGGATCTTGGGGGTGATACATCGCAAGGTCAAGCCTAGCTCAGAGGCTGTCATGTCAGGGGATCCACATAGAGGTTTAAGTCCATGTGGAATCCCACCTACTCTCATCCTGCAGAACCCCCCCCCACCTCAGCAGGTGGGCTGAGGGGGCAAGGGGGTCATCATCTGGCAGGTGGGTCAGCTGATGCTTGGATCTGCAGCCTATGTGGTGCCAAGGCTCTATAAGCTGTAATCAATAAGTGTGGCTTTTTAACTCCATTTGCTATCTCTGAGTTTTCTGCCACCTCGCCCTTACCCCTCTTCCTTTTAGCCAATCCCCACATAGGAGGAATGGAAAAAAACAGGTCTCTGCAGCATGTAATAGGCTGGGATTGGCTGGCATCTCTGCGTACTTCCTTGCAAGAATCCTACTGGAAGGAAAAATTGCCATGGTTCAGGAAAGCAGTAGAATCAAAGAAAAACCAGAACTTTTTTAAAAAATGATTTTTTCAGGTAGGAGGTTTAGTAATTCCCAAGTATTTTGTATTTATGTTACTGTTCGAAAAATCAAGACAATGATTAAAAGCAGTGATTTCTGTGTACATCTTTGGCTTGAGAATTTCATTATGCACATCCCTAGTCTCTGCTGTACTTACTAGTTTAAAGGAGATATGTTGAAAGGAAATAAGTATTATAAAGACTCCAAAGGCTTACTCACATGAAACACACCTCAGCTGCTTTTGTGCTAGAAATGAAACATCAAAATGGCTACCCCTTGTGTTTTTTAAATGTTATCAGATACAGAAGGTTTTATTGCAATCGAAGGAGGAAAAAGAGGCTGTATATGTAATCTTGCCTAAAACTCTGTAATAATTCCATGACTGAAATTAAGTTTGAACTAGAAATTTTCTGGCTCACTGCCTCTAAACCTCAATATCTCTTTTATGGAGTGCAGTACATAAAAGTGCCCAGGGAGGTGTTCTGGCAAAATGGAACACCCAAGTACTTTGTACTTTGCTCCAGCACCAGCAGCTGATTAAAATTTATAATACAAAATAGAAAAATGCTTATTACTAATGAAGTTCTATGACTGAATGGAACTATTTTCTTTGTGCCCAGATTTTTCTATGTCATTCTTTTTCATCTTGGGTCTTCTGAAAAAGGTCAGCCAATGCTACTTAAAAGCATATCAATAATTAGGGGGAAATAGAGAAAAGGAAATGTCAATAATTTGCCACTGATCTTCTCATTGAGCCCAGAAATAATTGCTAATAAACAAGAAGGAAATAATGACAGAGATGAGAAGAAAAAAGAGGCCAAAAATAAACAAGATGGGGCGGGGGGGGGGGGGGAATCTGTATACCAGACAAGTGCAACACCATGGTGCAGAAAATGGTGCATGTAATTGGGGCATTGTGCACATGAAATTGCATTTCAACGCTATTTCTATCATGAGAAATGGCCTTTGGCAGCCTTCACAAAGAGGCTATAATGTTTAAACTGACCCTATTATGCGTTATCCTAAATAGTTAGCAGAAGAGAGCTATGTTCCTTGGTGAAGCTAGTGTACAGCTTTTTGGTCATATCTAAAGCAGGCATCCATGTGCCTTACTTCTGATAAAGTCAGCAAAGCTGCTGTATTAATCTGGTTGTACTGCAGCCATCATTCTATAATCTCACAACGTTCTCCAGGTACCAGCTCCAACAATAGCATTTTCTATCATTGCTTCATGTGGAGAATCTATTAAATTCAGTGATAACAGGTTCATCTGCTTGGTTTATTTCCCATATGCTGTACTTCATTTAAGTGTTTGCCCTGATTGCTATGATAAAAATAAAGGACAGCATCTTTTATTTTTGGTATAATGATTCAAATGCTATCATGGTTTTAGAGAAGCATAGTTTATAGCTAGTGTTTAAAATTGCTAGCCTTAAAGGAATAAATATCCAACAAATCCTTACTTTAGTGAGAAAGGCATCTATAGAGATAATGGGTTGTACTGTTGCTTAGAGATACAGAGACTGTTTAGAACTGTTAAGGACAGATTTTACATGGCCTTTACTGGGTGTGGACCTTAAGGCTATCTCCTTTTAGTAGTTAAGAGAATGCAAAGACAGCGTTTTCCTTTCCATTGCAAGGGTATATGGTGACCCTGAAGCAGAGACAAGATTGACTTAATTTTTCTCCAGCCTTGCATACTAATGAATGGAAGCAATTGCACTCCCTCTGCAACCACACTTCTATAATGTGCAAAGAATTAGAAATGCCTCCTAGGAATATGCCTCTGCATACCTTTGCAGCTCTAGCCTATGCTCAGTTCATCAAATTCAACCCTAACAGAGTCCATCACTTCTCTGAATGGATTTCATAGCTCCAGTGGATGTGATCCCTTTTGGGGCTACATGCAAATGTAAAGAAAGCTGAATCAGCATACATTAGTAATTACTGGGGATATCATTTTTGATCCAACTGTTACAGGATTTGGAGAGTCAATAGCTCTGTTGACATGTTACAGTGAAGACACATACATTGTGCATCTGTTTGTAAGAAAGGGACAACAAATTGTGTACAAATGAAAACAGACTTGTATGTGGATGAATGTTGGGTTTAAACCAGTCTGTTGTACATGCATTGAAGGTAAAATGAGAATCACTCAACTTGCGCAGATTGTAACTCTGTTCATATGTTATGATAATGTATATGGCATGAGTACATCTGTTTGTAAGAGTCACTGTGTGTTCACTTTAAAAATGAAACCCGGGACCAGTACCTGAGTAAATGTGTGGACTTAATCACTCATTCAGCTGTACATGTGTTGAATGGCTGCATGAGAACTACTCTACACACATCGAAAAAAACAATGTACATTGCATCTAAAACTTGTGAATAGGGCTTCTGTGTTTCATTGTACCTTGTTAACTAGGCTAGTGTTGCATAGAGATTAATGTGTTGAACTAAGACTGGGATGACCCAAGCCCTCTGGGTGACCCTGGGCCAGCCTTTCTTAGTCTAATGTACCTCACATTGTTGTTGTGAGGGTAAGTGGAAAAGAGAATCATGAGCTCCTTGGAAAACAGTGGGATAAAAATGTAATAGATATATGGAATTATTATATTTCATGATTTTACATGATGTTTAACTTTGATATTTTTGATTTTGCTACCACAGACTAACACGGCTAACTCCTCTGCATCTTTGATATTTTGGATTCCAAAATTGAAGTAAGTTTTTTATTTGATCTGTTCCTCACAGTGTGGTTCAATGTGGCTAGCAAATCAACTGTGGGAAATACTGAATGCTGTTGAGAGCATGGGTGCTTGATTCACTCCCAGTTTGGCTCATATCCTGTTCATGGGTCACAATTTCAAAAACCAAATGTTCAATGGAATGTTGATCTGAGCAACTTAGTCCTATCTGGTTGTGGGGAAAAGCATCAATAACATACAATTTCATGCTGCTTTCTTGGTGCTGTCCCTTGACAATCACTACTGCATCTGGCATTGTGCCCCCCCCCCAAATTAAAAGTATATGATTAAAGGCAAGGAGGGACCCTGACATTTTACATATTGTCATTTTGTGTGGACATTCCAGCACCATTATGGAAGTGCATATTCACAACCCTCATTAGGGGAGAGGTAGTAGGATATCTGTCTGATTATCCATTCTTTAAAAAGTAGCAGAACTTTCCCTATAGAATCCTGAGCTTTATCTGCCCTCATGTGCCAACAATGTCCTTCTGCTCTGTACATTGGACAAACCAGCCAACCTCTACGCAAAAGAATAAATGGACACAAATCTGACATTAGAAATGGAAACGTCCAAAAACCAGTGGGAGAACACTTCAATCTACCTGGACATTCCACCAAAGACTTAAAGGTCGCTGTGGTTCAACAGAAACCTTTCAAAAACAAAATCCAACGGGAGGCTGCTGAATTGGAATTCATATGCAAATTTGACTCTGTCAAGCTGGGACTGAATAGAGACTATGAATGGTTATCACATTATCACAGGTAACAGATTCCCTTTACAGAGGCGTGGTCTGGGGGAGCCCAGTGACGCCTGGTGTGGGCTTTCGGGGATCACAGTTCTCTTTGTCAGATGCAGCTGGCAGGGAGAGCTGTGGTCATCGAAGGCTTATACTACATAGGAATTGGATACTTTCACTGCTACAAATGAATACGGCAAACTGACTGCACACCAAAAGGAGATGTTTACATTTCCAAGCAAAGGAATGTTTTGACTGCCTCCACGCTAATTGCATTCTGTCTCCTTGTGATATATGTCCCCTTCTTTCTCCCCTCTCATCCCTCCTCTTCTGTATTTGACCAGTTCGGATCATGCATCTGATGAAGAGAACTTGATTCTCGAAAGCTTATGCTACAATAAAATTGGTTAGTCTTAAAGGTGCTACTGGACTCTTTTTGATTTTGCTACTACAGACTAACACGGCTAACTCCTCTGGATCTATGACCATGCTGACACTGAAGCTTACAAATTATGTGCAGTGGTTATGAGTATTGTTGACATGTTATCAGTGTAGAAGTGTTCAGTAGAGTACATAATCAAAATGCAAGTCCTTGCTACTTGCCCTCCCCCACCCCCATACAAGGATAGTTCGCATTGATACTGAACACCTCAAAAAAGAATTTTTAGTTTCAGAAATCATGTTTAGTGTATACATACCAGCGTAAACTAAGCGAAACACATTCTCTCTCCCTCTCTCTCTCTCAATATTAAATTATCTAAAAACATAAATACCAAAGAATGTTCGCATGCCTTCCTGTTTCTGAGAAATTTACCCAAATTATCATTTGGTAATTCTTGAGATTAGAACACCATTTGTCTAATTGCTTGTATTTAATTAAACATTACTTCCTCCTGCAGATTGAGACCAAAATGAGAATTAACTATGAAATCTGTAATGAAATTTAATCTGCTTATTACACAATTGTCAAATGTTTAATTATTTGAGAAAAGTATTTTTTTATTCCAGTGCAAGATCTCTTTGAAACTAATGATTCCACATTTTCTTAAAGCTTTAATCTTTGGAATTAATAGACTCTTTAATGTATCCAATTCTAATGTCATGCATTTGAGTAGGAAAACTCTCCTATATCTTACAAAAATATGCCTTGAGGTTGTAAGAGGTATGTTATCTTCCTGGGTGATTACTTGCCGGAGAGCTCATAATAGTTCTATTTCACTTTGTTCAATCAAGCACAACATTCCCTTGCTCCTGGAATGGTGCATACAATCCAAAATCTGCAGAAGAATGGCCACTGGGATAAGAAATACACTAAGGCATAGTAAACAGTTTCATTCTCCTATTTAGTGTATATTTAGGTTTGAAACACAATTTTAACTAAATTAAACCTCTGATTATTTTTGTAAAGCTCAGGAACCTCAATATATAGTTTTGGAGGAAACTTCTATTGATTTGAACATTATTTATTTATTTATTAAGGGCTGGTAGGCAAACACATAATGGCCCCCACAGAGAGGCCACTTTTAATTACTCTATGTGGTGGCTGTTATCTGAAGATAAGCAGTTTCCTGTCCAATGTACAATCAACTTAGGCACCTTAGCAGTCTAATTTGAAAAGCACTGGATAACAGATACTTCAATAAATTACAAAATTCCTTCCAACCAGGCACTTTTGAGCAGGAAATACTGGGTTGAAAATTACATATGTGAGGGGTTTTTTTTACTTTGTAAATGTAAAATGGCAGTGACATCTAATATGTGTTACTACTACTGAATGAGTTTGTTTTGTTTTTGCAATTAATTGTCCAAAAAGATTGACAGCTGAACATAACTATCAGCTGAATGTCACTATTAAGAAGACAATAGTTTTTTTGGGGGGGGGGAAGCCTAACATAAATTTGCACAAAAATCCCCTTTTTTCTTTATGTTTTGTCCTTTAATGAAATTTCAGTGAAAAATGCTATAACTCTCTCTGAATCTTAAGAAAAAGGCAGGAGTTAAATATAAATAATAAATGAATATACATGCATTAGTAATTATGCATCTACCATTCCAGATGTTCTGATATTATCACAATTTCCCTGGACTGTTCTACCAGCTCTAAGCTGTATTTCCCAGCTAAATCAGAACTGGTGATAGATCTTGCAGATATCCAAATCACTATCTGCTTGCTATATAAACATTGCCATTTTCTTGCCCCCTCAACCTCTTCTGTCTATCTGATATTATTGTTTTCTTGTTCTTTTGGAGATAATGGACTTTTATACCAGACAATAAAGTATAGGCAACATGCTTACCTATACTCCAGCTATTATTAATTATTTTGATTATTAAACCAATTTAATTACATTATTTCAGGAAGCTTTATTTGGACTAACGAGGCTCTGGTGTATCTGCCATTTATATCATTTATATAACTTATATATTGTTTTCAGTGCTGCAGACTATAAGACTGATGCCATTGAGATTCAGTGCTTTATGATGGAAATTCCTGAGAGTCAAGTAAAAAGCATAGCAATCCTTCTTTGTTTGGAAAAGTAAAAACAGAAAGGCAACAGGACCAAAAAGACCAGACCAGGCTCGAACCCAGGACCAGCCCCCAAGCCCCAGAGTCAGGTAAGGGGGTTCCAGCATGGATTAGATACCCTGCTGCCTCTCTGATGTCACCTCCAACCTCCTTGAGTCAAGCAGAGAATGTCATATAGATCAGCTTGGCTCAGTGGAAGGGCTCTGGAATAGCATGGCTGGGGCTTCTGGTTTAAACACCGCTTGAGCAGGGGGAGGAGAAGGTTAAAGCCCCAAGTTTGACACCCTCTATGTAAATGGCAAAAAGGGGAGTACGATGGCCTAGCTGATGGGGCACCCCTGAGATCCACTATTTTGGCTAGTTATATGGCTTTGCAATTCCCCTCTGCTGCATCCATGGCTACAGTGCCCTAGCATTGAACTTGGATCCCCTGATGTGCTAACCATCTGCATGGCTTATTAGAAGCCAGCAGTGCTGTAGGAGAGTATGGGACTTCCTTAGAGCCCTCTCTCCCCAAAGCAGCCACACATGTTCTTGGACAACCCACCCAGTCTCACCAAATCCCCTTCAACGTATCTGAGGGGGAAGATGGTGGGATGGGGCGCTAAATGTAGGCTCACTCTTCAAGGTGCCAGCAGACCACTGCTCTGTTGGGCAGTGGAACAAAACACAGGTCCAGTGGTACCTGGGAAACCTTTTGGAGCCACCCCATAATTAGCACTCCTGAGTCAGAGGCCATTCTCTGGGATATGTGAAAGGGCATGGGGAAGTGCAGGGCTTTTTTTCTGGGAAAAGAGGTGGTGGAACTCAGTGGGTTGCCCTCGGAGAAAATGGTCACTCCCCTCTGTCTGGAGATCAGGGGGCGGGGCCACCAGCCTTGAGACCATTTTCAAGAGGTTCCAGAACTCCGTTCTACCGCGTTCCAGTGGGGAAAAAGCCCTGGGGAAGTGACAGATGGAGGGGAGGAGTTGAAGCAGTGAGGGGCATGGAGCTAATCTCATCCACACATAAGCTAACAGGGAGAGAAATGTGGAACAATGCAGACTTTATTGAACTGCCAAATATGACAGCAGTCACCAAATCCCTTCATCTGGTATGGCAACTTTGCCAGTGCACACAGCTCCCAAGAGTCTTTCAGAGGCAAGTTGAGCCATCTCTTGCACTGCTGGCTCATGAGTGAGGCAAACTTACATGTTGGATGGTTGCCCAAGGAAGAATATTCCTGAAGCCAGGCTGGAAATGCAGTTTGGGAGGTTGCTGGGGACTGTGATGGCCATGCACCCTGTTGAATCACAACCTACCAGAAGGAAAACAGAGACATGTGCAGGGATGACAAGGCCAGGTATGCTGCACCCTCACTCCTCCGAGCTGAGAATCTAGAGTCCGGTAACTGTTAGGAGTCTGGAATGAGAGATGTTTGTCAAATCTTCTGGAGTTTGCTGTTCCCCCATGGTCTGAGTGCAAAGTGCTCACCCACTTGCAAAGTGCCCACTCTGTGCTTTTCCTGACACCAAGGTACCTCATGCTGTAAATCCCAATGGCAAGGGGCTCTCAGACAGATCCCTGTGCCACACCCCCTATTACTGAGTTCATGAGCACTGGAGTTTATGTATGATGGAGGGGGCATGATTGAGTGCCAGGGAGGGAGGTTGGTCACTGTCAAGTCACAAGCACTGATCAAGCACTGATCACGCGCTGATCAAGAATTCCTCACTACATCCCGACACACACAGAAAACTATGCAAGACAGAAGCACAGCCACCTAGACTATATGGACTCCCTAAAATACATAAGGATTCAGTCCCACTCCAACCCATTGTGAGTGCCATTGGTTCACCGACATATGAATTAGCTAGACATCTGGCCAATCTCCTGCAGGACCACATCAGGAAAACCTCATCTTACATCAAAGATTCAGCAGATTTCATCAACAAAATCAGTTCTCTGAAACTCAATCCACAAGACATACTTGTCAGTTTTGATGTTGTATCCCTGTTTACCAAGGTTCCAGTAAAAGACACTATTTCACTTATTAATCAGATTTTCCCAGAGGATGTAACAGCCTTATTCCATCATTGTCTGACAACCAATTACTTCCAATGGGATAACGAATTCTATGAACAGATGGATGGGGTGGCCATGGGGAGCCCTCTCAGCCCAGTTATAGCAAACTTCTACATGGAACATTTTGAAAAAACAGCTCTAGAATCAGCACCCCACAAACCTAGTGTATGGTTCCGGTTTGTGGATGATACATTTATCTTTTGGAGCCATGGGGAGGAAGAATTGATGGGGTTTTTGAATCATCTCAACAACATCCACCTGAACATACAATTCACAATGGAGAAAGAAATCGAGGGAAAACTCCCATTCCTGGATACCTTGGTCATCCGCAAAGCAAACTTTCAGTTAGGTCACAAGGTCTACAGGAAACCAACTCACACTGATCGGTACTTACACAAAAACTCCAATCACCACCCCCGACAGAAAAGAGGCATAATGAAAACATTAGTGGATCGTGCAAGACGGATATGTGAGCCGCACTTTCTCAATAAGGAAATTAATCATCTAAACCACGCACTTCAGGCAAATGGCTACTCCAGAAATGAAATCCGAAGAGCAATCAAACCCAGGATGAATCAAACAACCAAGGAAAAACAGTCTCCTACAGGAAAAGTGTTTTTGCCATATATCAAAGGAATTACTGATCAGATGGGAAAGCTTATGAAAAAGCATAACCTTCAAGCAATATTCAGACCCACCCGAAAAATACAACAGATGCTACGATCAGCAAAAGACAGTAGAGACCCCCCTCACCTCTGCAGGAGTATACCGTATACACTGCAGCTGTGGACAAGATTACATCGGGACCACAAAGCGTAGCATCCAGACAAGAATAAAAGAACATGAAAGACACTGCAGACTTGGACAACCTGAAAAATCAGCAGTGGCTGAACATAGCCTAACTCAAACAGGGCACAGTATCTTATTCCAGGACACCAAAATACTGGACAACACTTCCAACTACTTTGTCAGACTGCACAGGGAAGCCATCGAAATTCACAAGCATAAGCTAAACTTCAACAGGAAAGAAGAAACCTTAAGAACGAACAGAGCATGGTTTCCAGTTCTGAAAAACACCAGGCTAACAAAACACTCTACACCAGACAATAGCCCTGCAGAGAAGATTAGCACATCAAGCACCAATCCATATGCAAAAGAACCTCCTCAGGATACAGTGAAGCCTCCCGCCATTAGCATTCCACACCCTGGGAAACTCTTACAGGATGACTCAGCTCAACCCCACCCCTCCTGAGTAGATATAAATGACCTGCCAACATCTTTTCCACACTGTGACACTGAGAGATCTCTGTCTTTTGGTGCCACACCTCTGAAGATGCCAGCCACAGCTGCTGGTGAAACGTCAGGAACTACAATGCCAAGACCACGGCAATACAGCCCGGAAAACCCACAACAACCACAAGCAGATTGGATGTGGCATTAGCGCACTGCTTTGTGCCATCTGGGATAGGCTATGGAAGTAAGGCCAACTTTTCCCACTGGGTGGGTGCCTATGGGCTACCGCATCTTTTTCATGATGTAACTTTCTGCCACTGTTTGAGGCATTCCTCAGCCTGGAGCGGTTTATGGGGCCATCTAATTCCTGCTGCATCCCCTGGCCTGCCCACTCCAATCCCAGACTAGGGATTTATGCTTTTAGGATTGTACTATAAAAAAAGCAGGCAGAGTTTTCTTATATATTTATGAAAAACTTTTACCTAAAAAGTCATTAATCCAATCCTTTGTAGTTTGACATATGTACTATTTAAAGCATCATTTCTCTTAGTACCCATTTAACTGGACAGTGGTTATTTCAGCAAATTGTGGAATGATTTTATATTTAACTATTGCTTAGTAAGGCAAGAAGCAGACAATTCCATAACCTTTTTCCATTTTCTTAAAGTAGCTTCCATGATTGCCTTTGAATAATGGAAGCAAATTACTAGACTGATTTAAATCACAGCTGATCAACAGAAATAAACTTTCCATCATGACTACAGCTTTGTTTCTTTTAGATATGCGTGTTTAATGTCAATTAATGTTAATTGGAGTCACAAGCAGGCAATGAGGCACAGTCATTAACAATCATTGCCTTGCTGATGCACATTAAATACCTCAGGTGGAAAAGTTCTCTTTTGGATTAAAATAATATTTCAGTATTGGGGCTGAAGAAGGAAAAATGTTGGATTTTTCATACTTCAATAATACCAGTTGTAGTGTGATGGTTTGTATATAGAAAAGACATAATTTAGACAGACAGACAGATAAAATTGTATTGAAAATAAAACACCTCATACGAAATAGAAGTAAAAATATGAAAACAATAGTGTCAGGTCTACACAAGAGCATCTAAAAAATAAGTCTGTATAAGTCCATGTATGCCATATGTTTAAATACTGATACAGCACTGAATTATGGAAGATGGGCATTTGTTTCTCCGGTACTGTAATATGAGTCCTTTAACTATAGTAAGAGCACAGAGGTTCCATTTTCATCCACCATCTCTTAGGCTCCAAGAGACAGGCAAATAGTTTATCCTAAAAAATCAAGTAATATTCTAATACAAAATTGTTATGACTAATAACTTCCTCCCCAAAAGACTGAATAACTGAAAACAACCAAAGCATGTGCTTAAGATATGTGTCTGGTAAGATACAATGCCAACAATTAGGCACTGTCCTTTACTAAAACGTCACTGCAGAGTTCAAAATAGCCTAAGTATGATTTTTTTGCTTCATAAGTTACCACTTCAGATCCATAGAAACAACAGATATAGAGTTTAAGGCTATATTCCATTGCTTTAGCAAAATTTGGTAATCTTTATTCCATTCATTCCTGAGAATTTGACGGTTTGATTCCCGATTCCTCCACTTGAAGCCAGCTGGGGGACCTTGGGCTAGTCACAGTTCTCTGGACCTCTCTCAGCCCCATCCACCTCACAGGATGTTTTGTTGTGGGGATAATAATGACATACTTTGTAAATGGCTCTGAGTGGGCATTAAGTTGTCCTGAAGGGCAGTATATAAATCGAATGTTGTTGTTGTTGTTATATCAGAATAATGAAATTACATAATGTTTCCCTCTCTGCCCCCATACATACTTAAAATACTTTGTTTTGTATTCATGTTCAGTGTATTTACCCCAAAATGACATATTTGAAATTGCCAATCTGTCAGATATATCAGCATTTGTTGAAATTTAACATAATCATATACCAAATATTTTTAAGAATCAATATTCCAAGGTAAGTAATGACATCCAGGAACCATAAAAATGTCTAATTTTAAATACACTCTGTGATATATTTTTTCTCAATAGCATCAACTCAGATTTTGTCCAATTTAATTGAAAGTCAGACAAATTATGAAAAGTTAGGGTTGCCAGGCCCTCTGGAGTCCAACCCAAGGGATGGGGGGCACATGAGTAGGTCATGGAGGACACATGAGAGGAAACTTACCTTGCATGCCACTAAATGTGTGTGTTCTGGAGTTCTTCATTGTTGCACTGGGAATGACATCATTCCCAGCAAAAGAAGGAAGAGAAGTCCCCCGTAGGGGGCTGATTTTCATCAAATCAGCCCCATGCGGGGTCCTTTCCTTCCTTCTCATGCTGGGAATGAGGTCATTCCTGACAATGACAAGGAAGTGCTCCAGAGTACACTCCTGCATGCTCTGGAGCTCCTAGGGCCATTCCTCACACTTTTTCTCCCACTGGCCAGGTGAGTCAGGGGGCAGTAGCTGTGAGCGGGGGATTCACTGCTCCCATTGGGGGACTTGTAACTAGACATGGGCACAAACCAAAAAATGTAATGACTCTGTGGTTCATGGTTCGGTGCCGAGGTCGTGAACGATCCCGAGGTCGTGAACCACAACAAACATTTTCTGTTCCTGAACCAGTTCACGATTCGTGGTTCGTGGGGTGCAGAATGGCCCCCGTTGCACTTAGAGAGCCCATATTCCCGGGGAGTGTTTTGCAGGCTCTCCTACAACCATCACCCAAGTTTGGACAATATTGCAAAAGGGATCTTGGAGTTATACCCTCTCCAATCCAAGGCCTCCAGGAAACTCCCAGAAAATCCAAGCTCAATTATACTCTCTCTTTCTCTCCCCAAAGGCTAGCAAGTAGCAAGCAACAGCTCTCCCACTCGATACAATTAGAGTCACCAGTTGACGTTGGCCCAGTGTACAGAAGGTTTGTTGTTGACAGCGGCCGCCAGGCCTGGTGGGCACGGGGAGGTGGTGAGGAGCCACCTCCCCTTTAGGGGGTGGGGGAGTCTGGCCACTCGCCAGCAGCACCCCCATGTGCCCACCCACCAGGCCAAAGAGGAGCGTGCTGGTATACCCCGCGCAGGCCAGACAGTGGGTCATGACGGCAGCCGCCGGGACTGGCAGGCACGTGGAGGCAGCGATGAACCACCTCACCTCAGGGGGTGGGGGGTCTGGCCACTTGCCGGCAGCACCCCCCATGTGCCTGCCCACCAGGCCAAAGAGGAGCGCGCTTGTATTCCCAGCAAGGGCAGGAACGGTGGGTAGTGCTGGTGGCCGCTGTGCCTGGCGGGCATGGGGAGCCGGCGATGAGCCACCTCCCCTCAGGGGGTGGGGGTCTGGCTGCTCACCGGCACCCCCCCCCATGTGCCCACCCACCAGGCCAAAGAGGAGCAGGCTGGTATTCCCGGCGTGGGTGGGAGAGGACATGTCATTCGGATGGGGGCCTGATCCCCCAGCAACTGCGGGTCCTCACCCGAGGGTCCCACTAAGGAAAATTGCGACAGCAGCCGACAGTACCCACCTTCCTGCCTTGCCGGAAAGGATGGGAGGGAGAGAACATGTCATTATGAAGAGGGGGAGGGGGAAGATCCCCCTGCAACCGCCTGGTCTCACAGGAGCGCAAGTTTATTCCCGGCGAGGGCCAGAGAGTGGGTGATATCCCCTCTCTTTCTATTTCAATCTCTATCTGTTTCTACATACAGTTCTCCAACCATATATCATTCTCTAACCGTTAACACACATTCTCTAATATATATACATACATTTTAGTGTATTTTTCATTATACTTATACATTCTGTAATGTTTGTCTCTCTGTTTTTGATTTTCAACCCTTTTCTCCATGGATGTGGTGTGTTCTGTTTGATTCTATATCTCCTTGATGCATTCACATTCTATTTCTACTTCTAGAACGGTTGACTTCTGTGTACCCCTTTCTATCTGTTTCTCTGTTTCTCCCTCTCACTGTCTATTCACTACTTCCTATCTCTCTCTGTTTCTTCCTATGTGTTTCCACAACTATCTATCTGAATCTATATCTTTCTATGTATATCTGACCCTTCCTATTTCTTCGTATTTGGAGGGGGAGTGGGAAGATCCCCCAGCAGCCGCGGGTCCTCACCCGAGGGTCCCACTGAGGTATGATATGGTGGCAGCTGACAGTACCCACCTTCCTGCCTTGCCAGAAAGGATGGGAGGGAGAGGACCTGTCATGTGGGGGGTAAGTGGGAAGATCCCCCTGCAACCACCTGGCCATACAGGATTGCGCAGTTATTCCCGGCGCAGGCCGGAAGGAGGGTGATGTCCCTTTTTTTTCTATTTCAATCTCTATCGTTTTCTACATTCAATTCTCCCAATATATACCACTCTCTCACTGTTAACAGACATTCTCTAATATATGTACATACATTCTATTGTATTGTTCATTCTACTTATACTTTCTGAAACGTTTGCATCTTTCTTTGTTTTTGATTTTCAATCCTTTTCTCCATGGATGTGTCATGTTCTGTTTGATTCTATGAGCAGAACCACAAGTGACAAAAGGCACAGATTGGACACTTGTCTTCTTCCCTCAAGTTTTGATGGGAAATGTAGGCATCCTGGTCTCGCAGCTTCGCTCTCTGACTGCTGTCCAATGGACTTTTCAACTGTCACTTGTCCAACATTCCGCCAAGCTGCCTACATTTCCCATCAAAACTTGAGGGAAGCTGACAAGTGTCCAATCTGTGCCTTTTGTCACTTGTGGTTCTGCTCTAAATCTCTTTGTTGCATTTGCATTCTGTTTCTAGTTCTAGAACAGTTGACATCTGTGTGCCCCTTTCTATCTGTTTCTCTGCATCTCCCTCTCACTGTCTATTTGCAACTGTCTCTCTCTCTGTTTCTTCCTGTGAGATTCCACCATTTATCTGAATCTATCTCTTTCTATGTATATATCTGCCCTTTATTATTTCTTTCCATCTCTAGCTGTCTTTTTTTCTCTTTCTATAACTATATTGTTTTCTTCGTTCCTTTCTCTATCTTCATCTATATGTATGCTCGTGTGTCCATCTTTTCCCCATGGTTTTGTTTTTGTTTTTCAACAAATCTTTCTATCTGTCTCTCTGTCTTGTTCTGTCCGACATGTGGTGGGAGAGTGGCAAGATCCCCTGGCAACCGCAGATCCTCACCCAAGGGTTCCACTGAGGAACAGTGCAGCATCAGCCAACAGTACCCACCTTCCTGCCATGCCAGAAAGGATGGGAGTTTTGGGACACATTCCCACCCAGCTGAAAGGGGTCCAGTCAGTCCCGTTGACATGCTGTGCAACTGACTGTATCCATATACAATACAATCAGCTACACGATTGCAACTGAGCTGTGTAACCAAGGAGGGAGGAGTAACAGGATAGTCTCCCATGAAGCAGTGGCTGACATGACCCACCGTCCTGCCTTTCTGGAAAGTAGGGGATGGGCAGGACAGGAGACATTTCTTGGAGGGGTCAGAGTGGTTCCTGAGAGGGGGAGACAGAAATGGGATAGCAGCAGCAGCAGCTGACATCGGCCACCTTCCTGCCTTTGCAGGAAGGACATGAATCGAGGGACACATTCCCCCCTGCTCAGAGGGCTCAGTGTTTGCGATGGATAGGGGCACCGTATGGCTTAACTACATGTGCAACAGTTCCTGAGCTGCTGCACAAGTGCCCAAAGGAGGCTGCCTCCAGCATCACCCACTTTCCTGCCTTCACAGAAAGGAGGGGTCATGATGATCTGGCTGTGCCAGGAAGGCCTATCGAGGTCTCAGAAGCCTGTTAACAGTGGGCCTGGACCTGACTAAACCTGACCCAAACATGCCAGCCCTCATTCGAGATACCCACAGGACTCAACGGGCAAGGGTGCATGGTGACAGCATGGAGAACCAAGGGGTGAAATGTTTTAGTAGCCTGTGGAAGCCCACGTAGTCCACGCTGGATAGCAGCAAGCCATGTATGGCAATCATCTCTGCCAAGACACAAAGGCCCGCCTCCTGAGCCATCAGCCTCGAGGTTCTCAGTGGCACTGTCCCAGACCCCGAGGGGACAACCTCTGCAAGCATGGGTGAGGAGGGAGACAGGCTCTGGTGGTGCTTCTTCAGGTGCCAAGTCAGGGCCATCAAAGACAGGTGCTTCGGGATTTTGCCCCTGCACACCAGGACATCACATGCTCGGCTCCACACCACATGGGGGTCATCAGGAAGGGCCCAAAAGTGCCTCCATATGGAGGCGTTGAAACATCGACCGCTAACTGTCCCGTGGGAAGGAGGACAAACGGTTGCAGGCTGCGCTGCAGAGCTGGCCACGGACAACGGGGTGAGGGGTGGACTGCAGTTGGGGACACCACCGAGAGTTTGGGATGGGGAGGGATCTTTTATAACACACATTACCATTCCTCCAAGGATCCATCGCCCACTGCCTCCTCAAAATGTTGAGAGAGATTCTCTCCCCCCTGCGCAAATACTTCTTTGGCCTCCTCCACAGTCCCCACAGGTGAATTGGGGGGAGCGGGAGGACTCTCTGCTGCCCCTGAGCCACACTCAATACTGCTTTCCACAAGTGAACCAGGAGAACTGCCATCGCACTTCACCCCACAACCACCCTTGGCGGCCAACACAACAGGAAGACTCATTGTGCCACCAAACTAGAAATAAAGAGGACAGGACAGGAGATTACTCTGTGTGCCTTCCGCTGTGGTACCCACTGAGCTTGGCCCCAGGGCCTGGAAGCAGCCATGGAACCAGAGGCTGAGGCTAGATCCCTAGTCCAGCACACCAAGATGCCTGACCACCAGATCAGGCACTGATAATAATACCAAGCTCTCAGCCGAGGTGCCCACTGAGCTTGGCCCCAGAGCCATGCAGCAGCCCTGGCACCAGAGGGAGGGAGGGACTAGAACCCTCGCCCACCACTTCCAGAGGCCTGACCAGATCAGGCACTAGTAATAATACTGTGAGCCCTCAGCTGAGGTGCCCATTGAGCTTGGCCCCAGGGGCTGGTAGCAGCCCTGGCACCAGAGGGAGGGAGGAAGGGACTAAAGCCCTAGTCAGGGGTTTTTTCTGGGAAAAGAGGTGGTGGAACTTAGTGGGTTGCCCTTGGAGAAAATGGTCACTCCCCTCTGTCTGGAGATCAGAGGGCAGGGCCACCAGCCATGTGACCATTTTCAAGAGGTTCCGGAACTCCGTTCCACCGCATTCCAGCTGAAAAAAAGCCCTGGCCCTGGCCCACCACTCCCAGAGGCCTGACCAGATCAGGCACTAGTAATAATACTGTGAGCCCTCAGCTGAGGTGCCCACTGAGCTTGGCCCCAGGGCCTGGCAGCAGCCCTGGAACCAGAGGGAGGGAGGGACTAGATCCCTAGCCCACCACTCCCAGAGGCCTGATCAAATCAGGCACTAATAATACTGTGAGCCCTCAGCCGAGGTGCCCATTGAGCTTGGCCCCAGGGCCTGGCAGCAGCCCTGGAACCAGAGGAGATAGATCCCTATCCCCAAAATCTAAGCTCTATTATACTCTGTCTCTCTCCCCAAAGGCTAGCAAGTAGCTAACAGCAGCTCTGTTGCATTCCACTGCTCGCTGAAAGTGAAACCCAGCCTGGAAGCGCAGTGCTTTTTATAAGCTGAGGTCCCATAGAGCAACGCAGGAGGTCTGTGTTTGGCCATCAGAGCTGCCTATCAGGGTTTGCAGGATGAGATTGGAGTGCCCGTGACTACAGAACACCCCTCCCCCCTCCCTCCCCTGGGTGTCTTCTCCCATCTTGTAACCGCTTTGCAGCTCCATGGTTGGAAGGAAGACCTGCCGATCAAGTTAAGCTGGGCTTCCATTCAGGTTTCCAGGGCATTCAGGTTTCCAGGGCGACAGAAGGAGCGCAGAGTTCAGGCATTCCCCCGGCTCCATTTCCAGGGAAATTGATTGATGGCCCCTGACTGTCTGGCTTCTCGAACCACGGCCAAATGCACCGAACCAGGCTTCTTCCAAACGCTGGTTCATTTGCCGTGGACAATCACAATCTGCCGGATCGCGATCGCGCAATCCCCAATTTCATGGGTTTTTGAAGTTCATAGTGCGGTTCATGCCCATGTCTACTTGTAACCCTATCCAAAGTATTAATCATATTCATTAATATAGGGCAGGAATGGAAGACTGAGGCTCTTAGATAAATAAAAGATCATCAGCATAAAGAATAATTTTAAATTCCAAAGAGTTGTATACAAAACCATGGATCTTAGTATTTTGTCTGATGGCACAAGCCAGAGGTTCCAAACATATAACAAAAATATGAAAAGAAAGAGGACAACCTTGTCTAGTATGCCTTTCCAAAGGGAATGGCACAGAAAAGATGCCATAAGTCAGTAGTAGGGGTGTGCTCTGAGAAAATTTCTTAAAAAATTTTTTATTTTATTTTTAATTTCTAACATAAAAACTACAAAAAACTACAGAAATATAAAGGGAAAAAAGGGGACTGGGGAAAAGGGAAGAGCAACATATAAACAGAAAACACACACTACGTCTACATGTCTTGTCTTCCCTTCATGCTGCAATTTTTCTTTAAAGTTAACTTTCTAACATGCTATCAGATTGGTAGATCTTATAAAATACAGACTACATTCAGGATCAGGTCTTCTTCCCCCCCCCCCGCATCTCGGTCTCAGTTCTCTCTGCGCAGCTACAATAGCTGCACTCGTTCCCTCCCCCCCCCCCAGTCTCCCCTTCAGACTTTGGACTTTCTTCTTGCTGAAACTCCTGATGGTTAGACAAAGTCTCTCAGCTGTACTTCCGATATTATCTTGTAGGTTTGATCCTTGTATCTGAACCAGATGCCTTCCAGAAACAACCATTTGTATTTTACATCACATTGCCTCAGGAAAGCCGCAAGTCTTTTATACTTAAATCTTCTTTTACGAGCCAAAAATGGAACATCCTTCAATATCTTAACCTTATTGCCCAGATAGTCCAAGTCCACATTATACGAATTATATAAGATGGTGTCCCGAGTCTTCTTAGATGAAAAGCCAATAATAATCTTGCGAGGCAGCTGACGCTTCATTGCATATTTTGAAGATGTCCAACGGACTTCCAAAATATCGCTTTTTAACTCTTCTTTAGTTGCCTTTGCAAATGACGCCAAAAGTTCCGACACCATATCTTTTAGATTTTCACTTTGCTCCTCTTTTACATTCTGGAGATGCAGTACCGTTTGGGCACGGTCCACTTGTAATCCTATTATTTGATTCTCCAAGAGCTTCACTTCTTTACTTGTTGCTTTCATGAGTACTACGTTTTCGCGTGCAGACTGCTCTGCTCCAGACACTGTTTCTTTAATGGTTTTCACTTCGCTTTCCACTGAATCAACCTTTTGCCCCATTTCATTTAACTTCGCTACAAAGGGCTGCATAGCTTCAAAGACCGCTTGTCTGACCATCTCTTCCAGGGTTTCCCCCTTCCCCTGTAACATCGCCATCACCGATTTACTCATCGCAGGGCTCTGCTTTTTTGTCGCCATCTTAGGGGGGCGGGCGCCAGCTAAGTTCTGAAACTCCGTGAAGGGGAAGAAATGTGCGCCTTCTTAGCTTCAACTCCCACCAATCCTTCGCATGCGCTTAGAAATCAGAAGGGATTCGCTTACTTACAGGTTTTCACCTTAAATCTGCTTATTGCCGTTCTCCATGGCCCGGCAGCACGCGAAGTGCTGCGCAAGTCTGCCGGCCTCCGTTGGAGCAAACGGGCAATTTACCCCCTGCATTGCTTTCAGGGGGTTCTTCCCGCCACGCTCTGGACCCTGCCTCCCTCACTGGGAGTCCTGGGGATTAACCCTCTCAGGTCAACCGCCCGGTCAGGCTGCTCGGACGTTTCCTCCCGGACCTGCGGAGAGGAGCGTCCGACATGGCCGGGAAACTGAAACCGAAATCTGCTCTGAGAAAATTTCCATTACAGTTTCAGTTCCAGGGATTCCAGAATAATTCTGTTCCATTACTGGTGTCAGGCCTCGCTAGGGGATCCTCTCAGACTCTCCACTTCATCCAACACAGTTGCATGAGTTACGGGTCTTTATTCAGATAAAACTCCCCAGAAGTGTAATGTTGCATAGAAATTCCTTGGAATGCTGAAGCAAAGTCTTCTCTGAGAGGTTATACCCCCAGTCCCCTCCCCACAGTCCAAACAAGTCAGTTGAAGTCAGCAAAAGTCCTGCAAAAGATGCAAAGCTGAATTTCCCACAGCTGGTTCCCACACATTTCCAGCTGTACATAGCCACACATTTCCAGCTGTACATAGCTGAGTACAGTGAAGGAAGGAAGCTCCCCCCCCAGGCCGCCCAGTAGATATGCATTCACAGTTATGGCAGGCAGAGTGGCTTGTCTGTCAGACAACTGTTTTTTTCTTTTCTTGGTAAGCCAGTGCTGGCTCAGATCATTTCATGAGTTTTAGCCTGCTCAGCAGGCAAGGCAGGCATTGGCCACACATGCATAGATGCACACTGTTCTTTTCAAGAGGGGTGAGGAAATGAGGCACTAGGGCAGCTGTTTTTGCATGCGACATCAGGGTTGTTTTTATGAACCCCAAAGAATGATTGGGAAAGGCAAGCATCAAGGGGAGTGTTGGGTGGCTGTGCATGCATGCACACAGTGTTCTTGGGGGGGGGGGGAGCAGGAGAAACACAGCTCTTTTCACACTTAACCAAAGACTGCATCATCCAAAAACCCATTGATCCACTGATTTTTCTCCTCAAGCACTTGAAAACTCATAAAACAATGGACTCCAAAGAAGATTTTTTAATTTTGTATATTTTATTTATTTTCAATTTCTATTCCGTCCTCCCTGCACCAGCAGGCTCAAGGCGGATTACATTCATAGACTTTAAAATTTTTATATTTCACAATTTAAAATCACAATGAGTACAGTATAAATATTTAACAACATAAGCAGCATAAAAATAGTTTGACTCAGTCCAATACCCAAACCATCACTGAAAATACATTAAGAAGAAGATTGTTTGGGGTGGATGCTCTGATGGGGAGGGCCCTATCCTATTCAATTTGGCTGGTGGGGGCCCTGCCCAGCATCAACCATACGCTTGTGGAACAGCTCTGTCTTACAGGCCCAACAGAAGGATAACAGATCCTGCCGGGCCCTGGTCTCATTAGACAGAGCATTCCATCAGGTTGGAGCCAGGACCGAAAAGGCCCTGGCTGTAGTTGATGCTTGGCAGGCCGAACCATTAATAGCTGTTTTTCTCCAGATCGAAGTGTCTTCTGGGGCACATATGGGAAGAGGTGGTCCTGAAGATACGCAGGTCCCAGTCCTCATAGGGCTTTATAGGTTAGTACCAAAACCTTGAATCTGATTCGGTACTCCATAGGTAACCAGTGCAGCTGGCACAGTACCAGTGTTATTTGTGCACTACTAGGCACTCCAGTAGTGCCTAGATGACACACGCCACTGTGATTTGGATCAGCCATAACCACCAAATCAGACTCAAGGGAAGCCCTGCACAGAGCATGTTACAGTGGTCTAGCTTAGAGGTGACCATTACCTGGATCACTGTAGTTAAATCATGGGTAGAAAGATAGGGGGCAAGCTGCCTGGTCTATCAAATATGGAAAAAAGAAGACCTGGTAACTGCGGAGACCTGCACCTCCATTTTCAAGGAGGCATCTAGGGTCTCCTCCAGGCTCCTGACCCTCGGAGCTGGTGTAAGTACCACCCCATTGAGGGCAGGAAGCCAGGGTCCCAAACCCTTGCCTCCGCGACTCAAGTACAGGATCTCCATTTTCATGGGATTTCATTTCAGTCGACTCTGCTTCAGCCATCCAGTCACAGTTTCGAAAGCATGCTCCAGGACATCCAGGGCTGACCCAGACTGGCTGTCCATCAGCAGATATAAGTGGGTGTCATCAGCATACTGGTGACACCCAAGTCCGAAACTTCCCACCAACTGGGCGAAGGGGCGTATATACATATAAAACAATAATGGGGAGAGTATTGCCTCCTGCGGCACACCGCAAACCAGTAGTCAGCGGGATGACAATTTCTTCCCCAGCACCACCCTCTGTCCCCGACCATGGAGAAAGGAGACAAGCCACTGTAGTGTCATCCCCTGTATCCCCACATGGGCGAGGTGGTGGGTCAAAAGATCATAGTCGACCATATTGAATGCTGCCGAAAGATCTAATAATATCATTAGGCTCGATCCACCTCGGTCCAGGTGTCTGTGAAGATCATCTGTGAGGGCATTCAGCAGTGTTTCCATCCCATGTCCTGGGTGAAACCTCAAATGGAAGGGATCCAGGGCCAAGGTATCCTTCAGGAAACTCTGCAGCTGTCTCTCCGCCATCCACTAAATCACCTTACTCAGAAACGGAAGGTTCGAAACTGGGCAGTAACTGACTGGGTCAGTGAGATCCAATGATGGTTTCCTTAAGAGGGGCCTCACCTCTGCCTCCTTTAGCGCCCTGGGAAAAACTCTGGAGCCCAAGGACAAGTTGATAATAGCCTCCAAGGAGTCCCATAGCCTATCGACACTGGCTTTCACCAGCCATGACGGACATGGGTCCAGGAGGCATGTGGTGGGCCTCACTACCTGCAGAATCCTGTCTACTTCCTCCCCCGAGAGTGGGCAGATGAGTGTTGGTGGGTGCATACAAACTTACTGGCAAAGTGGCTGTGGTATGGCATGCCATCATGGCATGCAAGCAGGAGAGCGCTTCATTGCCAACTAGCATAGATCAATGAAATAAAAAAAATCCTGCTGTAGTGACAAAGCCAAAAATTAATACTTTTGAGTTCTGCTGTTATGCCATGTTTCCCTGTGCCTTGTAGTTTCATTCCCATGATGATGAGCAAATATTCCTCCCCCTAATCTGCTTTGAAGCAGCCCAGGACTTCCTGTTTAGATACACCTTCATCCTGTCCTTGCATTATGTGTAAAAGTGTGCAGAAAGGGAGCACTAGCTGTTGGTTTTTACTTCATAGAAAAGGAAGTAGAGAGAGAATAGCCATCTTTTATCCTATATTTTCCTATTAAGAGAGGGAGACTGGACAGGTTGCTGGCTGCCAGTCTTCCTTTTTGACTAAAACCATTAACACAGAGCCGAATAAAAACAAAAAAGTAACAATGGTGGGCACAGCTGAACGAGAGAGTCTCATTGGTGTAGTTGAAAAAAAAAATCTAACCAGATCAGTCCTTCTATGTGGAATATGATCAGGAAAGACTTGGATGTGTGTGTGTGTGTGTGTGTGTGTGTGTGTAATGCACACTCTTGCTTCCTCTGCATCATTTAATGCTGGGTTAACATTTTTAATCAGAAAAGCCCCCAAAGCCAGAAGGCTTTCTGGGCAAAATGGAATTTCTGATGGTGCTCCTTGACCTGCTATCTTTGGAAGCCTTCTTTAATCACAGTGGTGGCTTTGGTACCATGGCTCTTAAGCAAATACAGCAGCAGCAGAAGGCAACTGAATGGGTATGAACCAGCTTCACATGTCTGGGACCTCCTGAGTGCAACTCACCTTTAATAATTGCTTTTTCATTCCAATCTCCACCCAAATCTGCATAACAGGAGCCTTTGAGGCAGCTTGGGGCTCGGAGGCTGAAGGAGACCCCCCCTCCCTCCTCAAACCCACATGTGCACTCCCATGTGGATGTTCCTGGCTTTTCCTTGCATTGTGTGTAAAAAGGCATGGAAAGGGATGGAGATGGTGATACTGGTGCCTATAGCACCCCTCCCTGTTGCAAAGGAAACTGTTTGCAATTTGATCCCAGTCACTAACAGTGAAATCCTAAGCAGAGTTACTTCAGTGTAGCCCATTGAGACCAATGAGCTTAAACTGGAGTAACTCTGCTTAGGATTTCATTGTTGATGCCAATGTCATTGCTGAGGAAACTCTAAAGAAAAAAAAAGCACTCATGCATGCCATGCATATCCTCTTCCTGCCAATGGAATTAATGCTAAGGGCTCAGTCTCTACCTTTGGATCCAATTGGTTGCATGATGAGTGGAGTCAGACTTGCTATTAGGAAAAACAAGATGCTGCCAGATGGCCCACCACTGCCTGGCCTGCATGCATGACAGCTGTGTAGTAAGAATTGAAATGAAACACACAGAATTTTTAGCGGGGCGAGAGTGTTGTACTTCCTGAATTTGTTCTGCCATTCTGGAAGTTATTTTAATGAGCCAAATCAGTGATTTCTGTGTGTATTTCCAGCTTGTTTTCCCTATTATGCACGGCCCTAGCCAATACCCTCGATCTGTGAGATGAATGAAAAATTCTAATACATTTCAAAACATTTGTGAGGAAAGCCAAATTTAGTCAACGTAGCAAAAATAAATATCCAGTATATGTTGTCAAAAGCCTTTTCAGCAGCAAGTGAGAGAACAGCAACTTGATCAGATCTCTTACTCTTTAATGCAATCCAATCAGCAACCAACCTAATATTATCAGAACCCTTCCTGCCTTGCATGAATCCTGCCTGGTCTACATGTACCAGGATTGAAGTCTGTTAGGAAGAATGGCAGTTAATAGAACTACTACAAATAAAAATCTTACAATAATGGTATTTTGTATAATGTCTGGGAAAGCTACCAAAGAGTGATTTGCTTTTAGCTTATCTATATATTTCTATAACTTTCATGTGGCTATGCTAGTGACAGAGGATAGATGTAATTGTTGCTGCCCACTACTCAGTCAACAATGCACTTGGAAAGTACTAGCTTACCACGTTAATCACTGGCTACCCATCTATTTCAGGGCATAATTAAAAGTGCTGGTTAATAACCATTCTTAAATGGTTTGGAGCAAAGGTCCTTGAAGGACTGTCTCCTTCTGCACTATCCAGCTTACTTCTCAAGTCCTGTTATCTGTGCCCCCACCTTCATATGTGAGGTGGATGGCAAATAGAGACAGGACATTTTCTGTGGTGACAGCTTGCCTTTGGAATGCCCTCACCTCTGAGGCTCCCCTAGTGCCTTCTTTCCTCTCTTTTAAGCAACAGGCCAAAATATATATTTTTACCCAGAATTTTAACAGGGGTTTTATTTTTCCAGCTTCTTTTAGTAGTCTTCTGATCTAACTTCTCTTGTAGATATACCCTATATGTCCTTGGGTTTATTCTAATGACATTTTTTTTATAACTCATTATTTTAATAGTAAGCTTCCTTGAGCAGGACATTGATGAAGTAGCATAGAAACTTTCACAATAAATCAGATATTTATCAGTGCATCATGTTATCATAGACTTGCCCCCTAAACTCAAATTACAATTTTGAGATGAAAAACTGAACACATTCCAACAGGAGAAAAACAAAACAGGAGTGACCTCTTAAAGACTAAACAGCCAGTTTGGTGTAGTGGTTAGGAGTGACACTACTCTAGAACCAGGCTTGATTCCCCACTCCTCCACTTGAAGTCAGCTGACTGACCTTGGGTCAGTTATAGCTCTTCCAGAGCTCTCTCAGTCCTACCCACCTCACAGGGTGATTATCATGAGGAAAATAATAACACGTTATGTAAACTGTTCTGGGTGGACATTTAGTTGTCCTGAAGAGTGGTACATAAACCAGAAGTTGTTATTGTTGTTGTTGTTGTTGTTGTTGTTGTTATTAAATGATATTCCAGCATAAGCTTTCATGAGTCAGAGCTCATCATCAGATGCAAGAGTTATACATCCATTAGGCAAATGCATTTATAGTAAAATCTTCAAATAATAGAAAACTAGGAGGCAAAGATGGGCCATAAAACCAAAGTTTAATTGAAGTAACTATGACAAATCAGGGTATATCAAACCAGGGTCTGAACATATGACTTGACATACATTATCCAGAGTTGGAAACACAGAGAGAGTTAACTTTTTTCAGTATAAATGCAGACATCCTGGCTTGGTCCCTGGTGCTTTCCTAACCACAATGAGGATCAGGATACCAGCCAGGGCTTTTCAAGGGAAGTGGCGGAAAGGTGGTGAACCCAGCATTTGTCAAAGCAAACCAGGATTTGAAAGCTGCCTGAAAGCTGAACCCTGGTTTCACAAACTAACGTAAACCAAGGTTTCATTTAAGACTGTGTTTAATGAATCAAAACTTGGGAATGGAGGCAGTTACTGGATTGTCAGTATAACCACAATCCCGTTTGCTGTGCCCTTAATGGCTATGTTTGTTAGAATGGCTTTCAGCAGGAGTCTAGTGTTGTTGCCTTCTATTTTTTCCATTTCTTCTCTTCAATTCATAGGCTCTAGCCTATGAAAAAGGAGAGAAATCAGAAGACTCATCATTAGCCTCTGCCCTGGCACCTTTTCCTTCTAGCTGTGTTGGTTTTGAAACATCAATCAAAAAGTCTAGTCATTAAATGGTTGATGCTCCCTACACATCTGCTACTGCTGGACCTGGTGCCGCAAAGGAACAGTAAAAGCTAACATAATGGTGTTCCTGAAAGAAGAAGCAAAGTGTCAGCATTGAAAACTAGCTTGAGAAAACTTGTGAGGCTTCTCAGTGCAGCCGAGGTTACTCTTCCTAATACATTTCTAAAAGAAGGCTTGAAGGAAGTTGCAGATACAGTTCTTGTTTGGCTACTGATCCAAAGTTGTTTAATCCATTTTCATACAGAAAGTGTGAAGTATATAGAAAGTGATGGGATTTTTTTTTCTAAAATCCCTTGTGAAACTAAAAAAGAAAAACAGTCGGATTGAACCTCTCTCTCCCCCCCCCCCTTCCTCTTCCACTGACATAGTAAATATGGTAGAAGAAACTAACAATTCACACAAGAGAGACAGGGAGGATGGGCCACTTAACTTCCAAAGAAAGATCTTAGCTGGCTGCAGCCTAGAGGGCTGCTGCCTACCAGGAGCAAGTAGAGCCAAAGCCCAGTAGTTTTGCCAGCACCACTTGGCTTGGACTGTTCAGTTGCAACAAAGATTGGCATCAGTTCACTACCTGACTCTTCCTGGACCACTGCTAGTTGAAGATGAAATGGGAGAACCACCTCAGATAAGAACTCAGCCATCTCGGGAACTAGACAGCAGCTGTGGAAAACAGACACATGAGACTATTGCAACATACTCAGAGTAGGCAATATGGAGGGACTGTGGGCAACAGACCTGACATTTCTGCTCCCCCGAAGACCCCCTCACCCCCAAGACCCCGGCTTGTCAGGGTATTTCTTGTGGAATTTGGCTATGAGTTGGGAAGCATTGATGAGGGAGTGTTCGACCCACTCCTGGAATGCTTCGTCAAAGTCCTTCCACCTGATTAAGTAATAGAGTTTTTTGTTTCTCATCCTGGAATCCAGGATTTCCTCCACCTCATAGCGGACTTGTCCATCTATCAGGGTAGGATGTGGGACTCCTTTCTCTGGGTGCCACTCATCCGGAGTGGGGGATTTCTTCAGGAGGCTGAAGTGGAAGGTTGAGTGAATCTGGCAAAAGTTGTTTGGGAGTTCTAGCTCCACCATCACGCCATTGATCACTCTCTTGACTGGGAAGGGGCCCAGGTATTTAAGTCCCAGCTTTTTACATGGTTGTTCGCTTTTAAAGTTTTTGGTGGAGACATATACCCAGTCTCCAGGTTGTAATTTCCATTGTTCTGTGTGATGTCAGTCTGCATACTTTTTGTAATCCTCTTTGGCTTTCCTTAGTGTTTCCTGGATGATTTCCCACTGAGCCGTTAAGGTGGACCACCATTCTCCTAGGTCCCCTGCTTTGTGGGATTCCGGACTGGTAGCAAAGGGTAGGGCTTGTCCCTTGTATCCTTGTACTACGTTAAAGGGTGAGGCACCTGTGGAACTGTGTACTGTGTTGTTGTACGTGTATTCAGAGAAATGGATAAAGTCAGTCCAGTTATCTTGTTGGTAATTGATGTAGCAGCACAGAAACTGTTCCAGTACTTGGTTAGTGTGCTCGGTTTGTCCATCCATTTGCGGATGATGAACGGAGCTTAATCCTTGTTCAATGCCTGCAGCTTGGAGGAGCTCCCGCCAGAAGTTGGCAACAAATTGTGTGCCTCGGTCCGAGATTACCTTGAGGGGAAAAGAGTGGAGCCTCATCACATGTTTCATGAACAATTTAGCTAGCTTTTTGGCAGTGGGGATGGTAGTACAAGGGATGAAATGGGCTTGTTTTGAAAACAGGTCCACTACTACCAAAATACATGTGCACCCCTTTGAGGGTGGTAGGTCGGTGATAAAGTCCATTGAGATCACTGCCCAGGGTCTGGACGGGGTTTCTAGGGGTTGCAGCAGCCCCGGGGGCTTCTGTGTTTTTTCATCACACAGACTGGACAGGAGGAAACGTATTGGGAGACGTCCCATCTCATATTGGGCCACCAGAACTGACGTTGCACTAGGTGGAGGGTTTTGAGGTAGCTGAACTGGCTAGCTAATTTGGAGTCGTGGCATTGCTGGAGAATTTCCTTCCGCAAACTGGGTGGTATATACAGTTTACTGCCTCTGTACCACTCGCATGTCTCCATTTGTGTGAGCTCGCTCTTGGGTGCGCTTTTCACCTCTTTGTCCACTTTGCCCTTCACCCTCCCCTTCCATTCTGAGAGTTCAGGTTTCTGGTTGATTTGCATTTTAGCCTCCCTACTGCATGTCATCACCACCCCTCCTAGTTGGGCGGGCGAGAATACTGTGTCAATGATTTCTTCCTGTTGGCTGTCATGCTGAGGCATGCGCGAAGGGCATCTGCCAGGAAGTTTGCCCGCCCCGGGAGATAATTCAGCGTAAAGCCGAATTTGGAGAAGAACTCAGCCCATCGCAGCTGTTTTGCATTCAATCTTCGGGGGTTGCATATGGCTTCTAGGTTTTTGTGGTCTGTCCAGACCTCAAATGGGTTCCTAGCCCCCCTCCAGCCACTGCCTCTATGTAGTGAGGGTGAGTTTAACAGCAAAAGCCTCTTTTTCCCACACGCTCCAGTTGCGTTCAGTGTCAGAGAATTTCTTGGACAGGTAGGCACAGTGACGTAATTTTCCCTCCCCATCTGGTTGCAGTAATACCCTGCCCAATGCTGTATCACTTGCATCGACTTGCACTATGAACTTGCGGTTCTCATCCGCGTGCTGTAGCACCAGCTCCGAGACAAACTTGCTTTTAAGCTGATTGAATGCTTGCTGACATTCCTCAGTCCATTGCAACTTAGCATGTGGTTTTTTCTCTTGCAGCTCTTTGCCCTTGGTCTTGAGTAAGTCTGTTAGGGGTAGGGCTATTTGCGCAAAGTTCTTTATGAATGATCTATAGAAGTTGGCAAATCCCAGGAAGGATTGTAAGTGTCTCCAGGTTTGGGGTGCTGCTCACCCCTCTATGGCCTGAACTTTTGCGGGGTCTATTCTTAGCCCCTGGCTGGAAATGCGGTATCCCAAGTAGTCTAGCTCTTCCTTGTGGAACTCGCACTTTGATAACTTTACTGGCAATTTGTGCTTCATTAGGGTGGTTAACACTTGCCGAACTAATTCAACATGTGACTTTTTATCTGCTGAATAAATAAGCACGTCATCTAGGTACATCACCACCCCCTTGTACAGGTATTCATGTATCACATCATTGATGAGCATCAGTACATGCCTGGAGAGCCCTTGAGGCCAAAAGGCATGATCAGGTATTCAAATTGTCCTAAGAGCATGTTGAAGGCGGTTTTCCACTCATCCCCCTCCTGTATCCTTACTCGGAAGTAGGCATCTTTCAAGTCCAACTTTGAAAAGATCTTGCCACTATACTGAGTAGGTCCCGAATTAAGGGGAGCGGGTAAGTGTTTGACAGTGAAATGGCATTTATGCCCCTGAAGTCCGTGCACAAGCTCAGGCCTCCGTCCTTGTTTTTGACGAACAGGACAGGGGCATCGTGTGGGGAGCTAGCTGGGCAGATGAAGCCCCGCTCCAAATTCTTATCAATGAATTCCTTAGCTCCTGGCGTTCCACCGGGCTCATTGAGTAGAGTTTTCCTTTGGGTAGTTTTTCCCGGGAACTAGTTCAATAGCACAATCGGTGCTTCGGTGCAGGGGAAGCTCGTCTGCCTCCTTCTCCCTGAAAGCTAGGCGGAGATCCCTATACTCACGGGGGATATCTCCCACCTCCTCCTTGGTGAGTAAAACAACTTCTAAGGGGGAGGGTGCTGCCCCGCCCCATTCCTTCATCCATGCATGCATGGTGCATTGGCTCCCCTTGAACGTGATCATCCCCTCCGACCATTTGATGTAGGGGTTGTGATCCCAGAGCCAGCGACTACTCAGGATTAAGGGGTATTTGGCTACATTGCTGCCTATGTAGGACCGGGCTTCCCAGTGTTTCCTCATCCCAGTCAGCACCAGTTCCGTTTCATAGAGGGCAGGGCTCATGCTTGACCCGTCCATTTGCTCAAAGACTATTGGGTCTTCTAGTTCGTGGGTGTTCAGGCCAAGCCCATTCACTAATGCGGGTGATATAATATCGCGGGAGCATCCTGAGTCTATGAGGGCTTGTACCCACACATGCATTCCCCTTTTCAGGTTTACTAGTATGACAGGCATAAACAGTATGGCCCCCTTTTCCCTCACCTGGGGTGGGGTAGATTCCTTTGCGATCTGCCACTGGGGCCATCCTATGGCAGACCCACCTCATTTCCTGATGGCATGTACATTTCACCCTCCTGGGTGGGGTAGTCCATCTCGCTCGGCAGCTTTTCTGCCTCCAGCCCGGTGTCCAGCTGTCCTCGCCGGGGTGGTGGTTTGCGCTCAGCTTTCGGGGCTCGAGGGGCTGGTGGGGGTTGTTGGCCCCCCTGCCTGACAAGGGTTTGAGTGGGCACTGTTCACTCCACGCCTCCACATTGCAGGCACAGGCCTTGCCGCCAGTGGGTGTCTTGCACTTCATGGCCGGGTCCGGGACCCCCGGGGGTGCTCGACCATGGGTTGGAGCAGTGGGGGGCCATCACACCCCCTCAAGCTGGTGCTGCTTCACCAGGCAGACTGCTAACAAGTCATAGTGCATGACCTGGACTTGTTCCATGAGGACATCCAAACAATCCCCTCCCCGCTGCGTGGTGCCCTTGGTTGAGTCGGGTGCTCCTGCCTCCATGCCCACTCGTTCCCACCACAGGAGCTCCTGAGGTGATATCCAGCTTGTTCCTGGCAGCGTGTGGGGAGGGGGTTCCCTGGAGGCTCTGCTCTTGTGCGGGCCAGGCGCCTCCACATAGCAGCCCGCCACCTCATCCAACCAGAGTTCGGAAGCCCCACTAGCCGCCGTCAGGGGGATCGCTGAAGTGAATGGCTGAAGCGTCTCCCAAGCATAGTCTCCCCCTGACAGAGTTTCAGGCATGGCTGACAGTTGGGGGTCTAAGCTGCTGCTGGGCCCTGTTCCCACAGAGTAGCATGCAAACAAAGTTCCTCGGCACCGCTCTTTTTCTTCTCGTGGTCGAGGGGCCCACTACCTCGGGGTGGGCAGGGAAGACCACAACAGGTGGGAGACCCTGCTCCTGGGAACCACTCCCAGGTCCATGCTCATCCTCATGCCTGTCCGCGTCAGGTCCTGAGGCCAGGTTGGTTGGAGGGAAATGTCCTCCGCCTCCTCCTCTCCCAGGTCGAATGACTCTGTCGGCATAAAGCCGGTAGCCATCTCTCTGGGGTGCAGGTTTGGAGGTAAAGTAAAATTCTCAACAATATGTCAGTCTATGGAAACAGGATATGTTAAAGTTGACTCCCACCCCTTGCAGCAAGAAATCCAAGCTCTCTTGAGTCAAAGGTTTTTTAATGAGAAATCATAGTTCCAGCATATATATGTCCATAGGTTACACAGAGGTAAGTAAAAGCATCTGGCTGTACACAGGTCTCTTGTTGAGAATGATGTACTGAGTGCTTATTACTGTATATCTATCCCTCTACACAAGCCCCCCAGTCAGTGGGAGAGAAGGAAGGAGCTGTCCCAAGGCTGCTGCAGCAAGCCACCTCAGATAAGACCTCAGCCGTCCCGGGAACTAGACAGTAACTGTGGAAAACAGACACATGAGACTATTGCAACATACTCAGAGTAGGCAATATGGAGGGACTGTGGGCAACAGACCTAACCTGACAATGCCGATTGTTGGTCCCATTAGTTGGGAATGAGCTGAGTGGCTCCTATAGTTCTAGCATGTATCACTGCTAGAAAGAGACCACACAATACCAGGAAACCACTGTAGCAAATGTAAATCCGTTAACACCACCTTCTTCTCAAGCCCCCAGAGAATGAGTTTGGTTCTTACAATTTTCTTGTATCCAGTCTGAATTTTTTCATGCCCAAGATGAAGTGAGCTTTCTCTCACGAAACGGGTTAATGACAATTGCCTGCACATCCCCGTCGGCGTTGTTGGACAAATCTTGAATTTTGGGACTGGGAATGTTAGAACATCTTCCACGATTCTCTCCATGGGCTTCCGTATAAAAATTTTTGCATGTTGCACTTTAAATGAAAGCAAGGAACTATACGGACTGTAAAGACTTGGTTGAATGATATATTTACATTTGCTACAGTGGTTTCCTGGTATTGTGTGGTCTCTTTGCAACAGTTGTTCCAGGGCCGCCTGTGGTTTTTCCTGTATCACTGCTAGGGCTACTGAGCTTGGCTAGCTCATGAGACATTTTAACTTCTCAGTCCATTCCTGAAGAAAGATACAATGTAATTTTGTCTGATTCCCTTCTCTCATTGTAGTCCCATGTCTTTTCACATTTTGCTGATCAGGCTACGTCAATCAGCAGATGCTAAGGGGAAGGTAGGAAAAGATCTGCTTACCTGAGCATAGTTCATGCAATCTAACCCAATAGTCTTCATATACTATCATCATCATATATTTAATTCAGAACATGGCCCTATTGTGGATATTTAAATCTACAGATTAGGGCCTTGTTGACAGAAGGGAGATTTCTCCATAAACTTGGGGGAAACTTCAGAATTGAATAAAAATCTGATGAATTTAAAAATGGGAGAGGGGATAACAAGATCTCAAACAGGAACATGTTGCCTGTGCAAATGCAGACAGCATAAACTTTGGAGCAGTGGTAAGGATAGCAGGAGACAGGCAAGCAAGCCTGGAGGCCAGTAGATTTGGAAGAGGAGTGGTAGCAACCCCAGCCACCACATACACACTTACAAGGTGGTGGTGCTATGGACAGGCAGGTAGAGAATATCGGAGCTACTTTCCCCCACTGATTCAGCCAAACAGACAGGGAGATGGGGGGGCTGCCACCGCCTCCCTCCACCATTGAGGCACAGAACAGTGGTCAGGCAGAAGCCACCACTATCTCCACATTGGTAAGCAGCAGAAAGATGACAGACAGGTGTGTGAATGGACAGGCAGGCAGGCAGAAGGAACAGGAGCTGCCACCACTCTCACCTCACCACTTCTATATAAACTGTAGTAGAATGACAATGTGGGTAGGTGGGTGATGAAATAGTGAGTTAGTTGCTAACATTACTATCCGCTGCCAGAAGTTGGTAAATGGGTGGGTAAACCAGGCAGTTTGTGAGGGGAGGGGGAGCAGCAGTAGTGATGCTGCTAGCAGGCATGCTTCCTGGCAAGTAGCTGGCCCAGTGACAAGTGAGGGGAGCAGGGAGAATCGGATTCCCCCCATGAGTCTTTCAGGTCCCTATTTATAACAATATTACTACTACCACTACTAGTACTAGAAGTAGTGGTAGTAGTAGTAAGCTCCAATTAGTTAGCAAACTCTATCCATTTTTTTAAAAAATAAAATGTCTGTTGATTTTTTTTCCTAGCTTACAAATTCAAGTTCTGAGCATGCTCTGGCTGCAGTCTTTGCCTGTGCTAATTATGATTCATGAAAATTGCTGTCATCTTGAGCAGCAAACTGGGATTAATCAGAAAAGCCTCTAGGACAGAAAAGACAATGGCTTTCAGCTTTGACTAAAGATGTAGGTTTTGAAGGCAGGTGGCAGTGCATTACAGTCTCCTGCAGTGTATGCTACATGTGAAGGACTGTATATCCAGGAGTTGATAGGCAAGAGGGGACATTTGGCACTGTTCACTTAAAGGTCAGTCTGGAACTGGAATGCTTTATGTGTAAGTAACAAAGGTTTAAACAATCAGAAAAAGAAACAAAGGCTTTCTATAGCAAATGAACAGAAAGGAAATCAAGAGAGGTCGATCCCAGGAGAATTAACAGTCTGAATTACTGGCTCTTTTTAATTTACATTGATCCACCCTGAGCCTGCTTGCAGGGAGGGCGGAATATAAATATGATAAAATAATAAAATAAATAAAATAAATCCAGCAGGGGGCAGTTGTTCCGCAGTCTGTTTATTTTGTCCCAGGAATGATTCCAAGGGGTAGTAAATGATTTGCCAAATATTTCTTGTAACCCTTTGGCTTCCCCAGCCTTCAGCCAAAGTATGAAGGTACCAGAATTGAGTGAGACTCTGATGGTTCTCCAAGGGAGCAATTCTAAGTATGTCTATCCAGAATTAAGTCCTATTTGATTCCATAGGGCTTACTCCAAGGAAACTATTTTAGGACTGCAGCCTAAGCCTGCCAATATCTTTCTTTAAATCCTGTAAGACTTTCTACTATGTCTTATGCTTGCAATCCTCCAAGGGACACTTTCTTTGAGAGGAAGTCCTGTTGTATTCAGTGGAGTGTTTAGGGAAGTAAATTTTCACAGGAATGTGTTGTGCAAGCAAGTTTATTTTACAAAAATGTATTCTGTTAGTTTGATTTAGAAAAGGCAACATATTTGTCTTTAAATCTATTTTTATACACAAGCTACTAGACTATGCAGTGAATAATTTCTTTTAATTTTTATTTTGCACCAGGACAATGAAATATTTTTTCTCTGTACTAGTCTGCTTTTATCATTTTGTTTTATCATTTTTATCTTGTTCCCCTGAGTATTTGTAATATCTGTACCAGCAAAAGAGTTCTGATTCTTGTATTTATTATTTTTAATCCTCTGGTGGTGGTACTGAGTGTGGTGAAGTACTTAAAATGCAGTAACACATGCAGGAGCCTGTCACGCAGTGGCTTCCTCATCACCACAGCTACCAGGTAATTGAGAAGGGAAGGAAGAAGCTGCATCAGAACAGCAGTATGGATGGAATTGGACAAGCCAGGGTTGAATTTTTAGGCATTTTGGACCTGGGTCTAAAAAGCTCAGGGGCTGAACTTGCAATGTCATAATCATTAGTGATCATGGAGGGGAGTGCATCTTTTTTGGTGGTACAGGACATTCTGTAAAGGTCTGGCATGGATACGCATGGATATGTCCTCTTCTTTGACAGTGTTGTGTAGTGGTTAGAGTGCTGGACTAAGATCTGAGAGACTTGGGTTTGACTCCCTACTCTGCTATGGAAATTCACTGGGTTGAACTATCCACTTTTAGTGTAATCTTAAGCAGAGTTAGGTCAGTCTAAGACCATTGAAATAAATTAGCTTAGCCTGGAGTAACTCTGTTTAGGATTACCCTATATGTCCCAGCCCAACCTACATCTTAAGCTAGTTATGAGAATAAAACAGACCAGAAAAGTGGAATATAATTGACAAGAAAAGTGGGATATAAATAAATAAATGCATACATATGTACATACAACTTGACCTATAGTCTGAACATTGCAATCAGGAATGAAGACAGAGGGAAAATATTTTGAACAATTTTTTCACATATATGTTTTCAGCAAGATAGAAACACTTTGGGGGAAGAGGTGAAAACAAAGATGTAGATTTTTTTTTTAAAAAAAATCTGTACTTCAGTAGAAAAACTGGTAGCTTCATATAGAATCCCTGGAATATATTGCAGTACAGGGTCAAAGACATAGTACATGGGTGTCCACTAGGCTTGTAAGGCCTTCAGCTATGGTTTTACCATAGAGTTTCCAGTAATTCCTAGAACTACCCTATGTCACTTCTGATTTGTACCTGAAAGTGATGGTGCCAGTGACATCACTAATAGCACATGTATTCTCCTCCTCCCAGCCTTCCAGCTAGTTGACAAGCTCAGCATGGCTACCCTAGTGTCATCAAAGAGAGGGAGGAGTATACTTTATTTTGGGAACCCTATATTTGCTAAATGTTTATTCAATGTCTGGAATTGAATCTCTTTGCTGGGGGATACTCTGAAGCACGTGTACAGATTACTGATTGTTCAGTGTGTTTTCTCTGCTTTTCTACAAGTCCAGTAAATCTCACAAGATCTAAACACCTATAGAGAAGGGTAATAAATAAGTTTTTATAAACGTATGGGCTTCTAAAACTTAGTTTCTGTTTTCACGGTTCTGTACTTCCTCTGAACCCTGGATCGCCAAGTTGACTAATCATCTATTGACAGGACCAGTATTTTCACCTTCTGACTGGTATCCTCCAGAACAGGCTTTTTCATTTAATGGAGGCAATAGGGATGAGGCTGGCTTTTTAAAAACTCCTTTTACGAAGGAGTCCTGTTCAGAGCAAGTGTGTATGTAGTTAGAGAAAAGGTAGACTTGTCGGTTTTCCATTCAAAGCCAAAACATGTGCATGTATGTGCCTCCTTCTCACTGTAAACTGCCTGGAGGAAAAAAAAAGTTATGTCTCTTTAATAGAGGCTTAATTATTAAAGAGACAGGACATTTTTCTTCAGGTCTCTGTTAAAGGGACAGGACATTTTTCTTCAGGTCTGTTGGCAACCCTACCTTCACATACATAGAAAAAGAGACATGTTGCTACAGTCCTTTTAAAATGAAAGATAAAAAAGTGATTACAGCTTCACTGGAGGGGCAATGTAGAATTATTTTTAAACCCTAAGTATCCTTCTGCCTACCCCTGTTCTAAACAATGCTAAATTATTACCAAACTGCTACATGATGACTCTACTGGGTATGTGGGTGGGCCCTGGATACATCCTGGGGGGACTCTACACCTTGATAGATGTGGGACTTTCAAGAATTGGCTACTACAGGTTATAGGGAGAGGTGTCAGTAAAATGGAGGACAAATTCTCAATTGCCTGTTGGGAGACTGTAGCCTGTATCCCTGCTATAACTTCACCTGTTCTATACAGTGGAAAACAGAAGTCTGGAGATTACTTGTGATTCTGAGAGGTCTGCAGATTCCACCTGTAGCCTGGCAACTGTATCTCTGTATGTGTTGTAATGATTTTATGCTTTTTAAAAAAAACCCTAACTTAGACTTTTGTTTGCAGCTCCTCCTTATGTTACCTTAAACTTTTACCTCAAAAAGGCAATGTTCACAATCAACACTCCTTTTTTCTCCACATGCAAGTGTTCGCTACTTTATCCAGGCTTTTTGCCTCAAGAACACCTTCCCTTTGGGATCTGAGTCCCACTTCTTACAATACCTGTGATGTTTTGCTCTGTTTGTGTGACCTATATACTACTGCCTCTCTAACATCCTCAGCATTCCCAGAAGGATTATGCTGCCACCAAAGGCTTTCATCATGGATCTCTTCAGTTTAACTGGTATTATAGAAAGGCTTAGTTAGAGATAATAGTATTTTACTTACTTACTTACTTACTTACTTACTTACTTACTTACTTACTTACTTACTTACTTACTTACTTACTTACTTACTTACTTACTTATTCATTCATCCATTCATTCCACACAAAGATCCAAGGTGGATTACACAAGTGATAATACAATATAATCAACAGCTAAGACATTCACTGAATGAAGTACAATAATGAATAACAGTTAGGAGGACATTCAGGGAAGCAGATACAATAGGGTAGGGTAGCAGAAAGATTTTAAACAAGCATAAAGATGAGCACACAGATGAAATCTATCTGAAATAAAGCATAACTAATTCCCATGGCATGTTTAGCTGTGTGGAAACTCCCTAGTAGGTACATATCTACATCAGCAGACAGTACCTAATAGCATAGCATTTAGTCCCATTGTTAGTGGTCAGACTTTCCCTCACAATATTGAGAAGGCTTATGAATATGTCCATGCCATAAGCCCCTTCTCTAAATGTGTTTCAAACACAAAATACTGGCCAAGCAGGTAGAAATATGGGAGCCAGATCTTGGCCAGGAGACAAAATGTTGCTAGCATGCGAGAAGACAGGTGAGGCCAGCTCTCAGCCTCCATGCCCTGGATTGTGCATTGATCCTAAAACAAAGGCCCCCTCAGATTTTCTGACTTAGTCACCACAACATACCCTACCGATCTTCCCTTATCCACTCTCCTATTCACAGGTGATTTGCGGAGCTGATAGCCTCACCCACCCATACTTTGGAGATCATCAATCATTACTGATAACTTTTGTTTTGCCTAGGAAGACCTTATCAAACCTTCCTAGTTCATTGTCCCACTCTGGAGACAGGTTCCCAATCCTTTGTCCCACCCCGGGAACAACCATTAAGTCATTGCTTTGGGGCAGAAGATACAATCTTGCCTCTGGGTATGTTCCACAGTATAATTGGACTACACCATAGCTGTGAGCATGCTCACGGATCCAGCTTCCACCCTTGAACTTCTATTCGAGCTCTTCTGCCTTGACGCACTTGTCACTCAACACTCTCTCTACTGTACACCCTTTACTGGATGGTAACTATCACCCAAATCCCTCAAAAGCTATCCAGTTTTCACCACTGCAGTGCTTTCTAGTTAGCTTCAAGTCTGTGTCCTGTTTTTTTGTGTGTTATTAATTTTTGTTATTTTCAATAAGCCCCCCCCCCCCTTTGACTAATACCTCTGTTTGGTCATTGAAAGAGTTCTCTAGTCAGGACAATCCTTATATACACAAATGGAGATCCTGAAGTTACCCCTTTCACTGCCTCTCCTTGCATGCTAACTCCCCCAATTTGCAAGGTAACCTCATTGGGTAACACCCGTCCATACTAAGGCAACTCTCTGAGCTATTTCTTATGACTCAGTCCTGTAATCTGGATAGAAAGCCCTTTTGATTAATTAATTTTTGCATAGTTTATGAAAAGCCAGGAGAGTGGAAGCTTTCCTGACCACTTCAGGCAGGCCATTCCATAAGAAAATGACTAGTTAAACCACAATCAACTAAACTAATATCCCAAAACAATTAGAAATGTCTAGAAATATCTTATGGATTTTTATGATATTTAAACAGTGCAATGAAGACAGTGCAAAGTGCTCAAAGTGCTCCTAAGTAGAGATGGGCACGATCAGCATTACAATAGAAAAATACCCACGATAATGGCGTTCGCGCGATCGGGACCCAGTGGATCGGTGCCGTCCACAGCGACTGATCCAGCGTTCGGGGGGGGGGGGCTTCATCAGGGTTTGATTCAGGCCATCGGGATCTGATCAGGGATGCAGACAATCATGTGCCAGTAATCTATTCCCGGGGCAATGGAGCCAGGGGAATGCCTGAGCTGTGTTTGCCCTCCTTCTGTCGCCCTGGAAACCCAAATGGAAGCCCAGCTTTCACTGGTCAGCAGGGCTTCCTTCCAACCATGGAGCAGCAACACACTCACCACCAGTTGGGAGAAGAGACCCAGGGGAGGGAGGGGGAAGGGGATGTTCTGTAGCCATGGGCACTCCAAATGTTTTTTGCTTTTTAAAAAAACGGGGCTTTGTAGGAAGAATGGCTGTTTTTCTGTCCGTCACTCTCTGTTTTTAACCTGCTTTTAAAGCACTGTATTTTGTGGGAAAACCTCATTCACGGCTCTGTCTGTGTGTTTAAAATATGCTTTTGGAAGACTGGCTGCTTGCTTTTAAAATTGGGTGGGGAGGAATGGAGGATTCTGTCCCTGCTTTTTTTAAAAAGCTGGCTGAAACATGTTGATGGTGTGTGTCTCTCTCTCTATTTGGAGAGGCAGGGACAGGTTAAAAACTCCCCCCCCTCTGCTCTAAATGTGTGTGTGTGTGTGTGTGTGTGTGTGAACATCTCCTCCCTGAGGGAAGGCGGCTCGTCGCTGGGTTAAAAACTCCCCCCCTGCTCTAAGTGTGTGTGTGTGTGTGTGTGTTTGTGAACGTCCCCTCCCTGATGGGAGGCGGCTTGTTGCCGCCTCCCCATGCCCGCTGGGCCTGGCGGTCGCCGCCACCACCCACCTTCCCACATAGCTGGGAACAGCGGGGCACCCCTCCGCTTCGGCCTCCCCGATCCGATCCACAGATCAGAAACAGGAGATGATCGGTGTGGATCGGTGATTTGGGGTCGTCGCCGGTGTGGATCCATGATCAGCTTGATCGGTAATTTTTTTTGGATCGTGCCCACCTCTCCTCCTAAGATTCCTGTGATTAGCAGAAGGTAAGTATAAATTTATCTCTTCGGGTTAAATAGAGGATCAAATCTTTGCCCTTGACAAAGTCAACACATGAAACGAGTGCCTTCTGTTGGCAACTCATTGGACGGGGCTCTTGGTGTTGTGCCCCAAGCATTTCATCTGTGATCCTACCTAAGACGATAATTAATACATGATATTACTATACCCGAATTTGGAATTTTGATGACTGGTTCATACTTTTATTATAGTCTGATCATGGGAATTTGTAGGACCACTTTGAGCACTTTGCACTTTCTTCCTTTCACTGTTTAAATATCCATAAAATATTTCCAGAAATTTCTAATTTTGGGGGGATGTTAGTTTTGATTGATTGTGGTTTAACTATTTAGTAGCCTTGGCATGGGGAACCCCTTCTGTTTCTAGTCATTGGTTTGTTCCAGGGTGGCCTTTCTATTTGAGTATCTCATTCCATAATAGAAAGCAATGGTCGGCATCTGGATGTGGCTATGAGGCAAAAAAGGTTTTTTTGCTTAACCAAAAGTAGAATTTGTTCATAAAGATGTAAGTATGATGGATTTAGATTATTAGTTTCAAGATAGGTTCGTAAGCTTGGTGGTTTCAAAAATAGTTATATATAAAGATATATGCATAGACCCATTTCACAGAGACTAATTTTCCACATCAGTCTTCACTAACAAAATAAACACTCTTCTCATTCATACAACCATAGCTTCAGTAAGGCCTTTCCACATCTTGCCTGACCTAGATAGAATAACTTCTCTTTGAGATGCATACAGAATGACCTAGGCTCATACAGAATTTCTCAGCACTCCACACTGAATTTGACAGAATGAACACTTTTACTCAATAGTCTGACTAAAAATTGCAGTTCACTCCAACCCCTAGGTTATATCTACCATCCAATAACAGCACAATCAATTCACCCATCCAGCCCACCTCTTCTTTTCTCAGAGGTCTGCATTTAAACTCACAGTAACCAATATTCAAAACCCCTGCATTAATGCACACAAATTAATATACATGAAAACATTACACGTATGATCAGCATTTCTTGTGATGGATTATGGTGTATTTTTCTGCCTTGGCTCATGATGAAGTAGTCAGCTTCTTCAGTATTCTTGTCTTGATTGATCTGCTTGAGTTCCTCTTTCAGAGTAAGAGTTATACCAGCATTGATCCAGTGCAGCCTGTTGGTCTTGAAGACTCTTCCCCAATTAAAGAGACACCATCAAATCAGTGTAATAATAGTTCAGGTATCCATGAGAGCTGCATACATAATCTATCTTGAAAACCCTTAATTGTAAGATTAGTTTATAAAGTTAAAGTGAGTCACTTTGTTCACAGATAGGTGATTTAAAATTATGCAAGGATCATTCCTAAATTACTTCCATTTGGAATTCAATAGTGATACCTATATACAGTTAATATTTAATTGTTTACTAGTCACCTAAATGTACAAGAAGTACTTATACTAATAAAATATTTCTATAATTATTTAAATTTTATGTTGATAATTTCAAGATTGGTTCAAGAAGAAACTCCCCCCACTACAAACCTGATACCTGAGAACCCTGATAGGATTCAAAATATAGAAATTAGCTGACACTCAAATGAAATTTTGAGATGGAATGTTGATCAGGTTCCCATAGATATTCAACTTTCTTTTTGTGTTCATTTACTAAAGGCAAATAATTTCAGTTATCTGTGTAGGATTAAAAAGACAGTGAAGATTCATTACTGCATCATTGCAAAGAGTCACATCTTTTAATTATCCCTATTTCTCTTGTAGATTAAATAAGAAAGAAAATAAACTGTTATGATTTGCATTTCGTGATGTGATGAAATTGCATTTCAAAATAATACAAAGCCAACTGAATGCTTAATATGGTAGCTCCACATTACAGTTAAAGAGGCATATAAGGAGCTCAGGAATTGATGTGGTTATATAGTTATTGAATGTACTGGGTAATGACTCTTTAAATTAATTTTTACCAAGGTATATGCCTTTAAAAAAAAAAAAACTCTGGCTTTATTTTAAAAGCTGCAAAAGCTGCAAACATTTATCAGACAAATCAGACTTGTAGACAAACAGTTTCCATACTACATCTCCTTGCCATTTTTTTTTTTTTGGAACATAGATTGAATTCGTGGTATGATCCATTGATACATTTAGGATTTCTCTGAACAACATTCCAAAAAGTATTGCTTGATTATGACATCTGCAGAGGGAAACTGAATCAATGCAATTGCAGTACATACAAAGCACTTTTCCAAGCAATCACTGGACCTGGGACTGGGAAAAAAGATGGGAGGCATTGTGTGAAGAGCATTTGCCTGTGCAAACCTGTCCCACAATCTTCAGTGATGCTACTTTTTCATGCCTCTGATCTTGTTATCTACCCACATATCTTTCTGTCCTACCAGGAATATGGCTGATTTTGGTTACCCTGAAAATCATGTCAATACACACATACACTAATTTTTTTTAAAAAAACAGCCAATATTGTAATGTACAAATAAATCTGTGACACAGCCTCATTTGGGGTCACTGTATTAAAAAAATTGCAGAGCTATGGAAAGTGCAGAAGAGGGCAACTAAGATGTTTAAGGTATTGAAGCACCTTTCCGGTGAAGAAAGGCTAAAGTGTCAGGACTTTATAGTTTAGAAAAAAAGATCACTCAGGGAGTGCAAGTTAGAGGTTTATAATATTATGTATGAGATATAGTGGCTAGAGAGATCTTTTTCTCTTACTGCCATAATGCTAGGACTCAAGGGCATCTAATGAAGCTGTGGGGCAATAGAGTTAATACATCTTCATTCAATGAGTAATTAAATTGTGGAATTTGTTGCCAGTGGAAATAGTGATGGCCAATAGCATAATTAGCTTTGAAAGAGAGATTCATGGGGGATAGATCCATCTATGGCCTTGGTGTCTAAAGGGAGCCTATGCCTCTAGATGAACTAAGCCTTGAAGTACCAGCACTAAAAGTGTCATCAGGGAAGGCCTTGGCCTCTATTCCCTGTTGGCTTTCCAAGGTAGTTGTTTGGCCACAGTGTGAAATGGGATTCTGGACTAGATGGACCACTGATCTGATCCAGCTGGGTTGCTATTATGTTGAGGAACAGTTCATAAGGCATAGAATAGGAACATATTATCCAAAGGATCAAGCAATCTGCATTGATCTTGAGGTGTGATCATGTGAAGTCTATTCAAGCCACCACTACTGTCATGTCTGAGCCCCATCCATGCCAATGCTAATGCTGACCTGTTGTTCTGAATCAATGTTTCATGCTATAACTTGATGTCATGTTGCCAATGCCATAACTGTTTCTTTCACAGGCTTACTGCAGGTGCTTTATCTAACGGACTGTAGAAACATTCAGTGCTTCTGACCTTGTAGACTGCTCACTCCCATGCACTGCTATGTCTCAACTTTGATCTCTTGCTTTCTCAGTGTCTTACAGTAAAAGTACAAATATGCGAGACGTTCTAAGGACAAGTTCGTGCCAAAAGTCCTGTTTACTGTTGGGAGGGGGAAGGAGCAAACGTGTGGGTTAAGAGAAAGGATTTTCCCACATGTTACGATTCATGTCAATCTTGATCTTACTGCTTGGATGCTTACCTTGTTTCTGAGTAATCCTATGGACATATCCAGGGGTCATTTCATAGAAAAAATGGCACTCCCGGTGCATGCTTGCACACTCACCCGGGTGCTGCCATTTGTCCTCTCACATGGAGGGAGAGAAGCCAGCTTCCCGGGCATCCAGGTGCCTGGTGGGGGTGTGGCCTGGCCTGTTTTAAGGCCGGCCCGCCTTCCCTCTGGTGCAGTTCTACTTGCAAGATCGACCAGCCCTCCTCGCCCTATGTTACTGCAGTACAGGAGCAGCCGGTCGCTGGTTTTCAGGGCCAGGTAGGAATTTTTTCACCTCCCACCCGATTGGCCATTGGTGAGGGGTGTTTTTCGCCTACCTTGTACTGCTAGTTTAGGTTTGTGTGTTGACTTCCTGGTTGTCAAGTTAATGGCAGGTTAGTTTGGGTAGGCAGAGCGGGCCGGTGAGCACCTGGTGGCACATCCCCATTGGTGGGGAATGGGGGTCTGCCTCGGATCGGCTGGCAGGCTTTATGGCTGCCGGCTGAGAGGGCAGACTGCCCTTGGGACCCCCTGGAAAAGGCCTTCCCTTGGGCTTTACGGCTGGGGTGTATGGCACTTTAAAGGGGGGAACCATTCACCTGGCCGGCTGGGTTACAGCCATACTCGCGCCTGGGGCAGGGGGTGCTCGCCCAAGCAGGTCGAGGAGCAGGTCTAGGTGACCCCTTGCTCAACCAGTACCGCTAGTTTACCCTTGCCGTTATTAAGTTCTTTCTAAGTTCTAGGTATTGTTGGTCAATAAATGGCCCTGTTTTCACCCAAGCCTTGTGTACGTCTCTTCATTCCGAATGGGAGGGCAAAGAGCTGGAGGAACTCATTAGCATAGTCCAGTAGCATAACTCATTAGCATATGCCACACCCCTTGCCATCACCGGAAATGTGTCATTGGCATAGCTGATTTGCATATGCCACACCCCCTGACATCACCTATCCTGGCTGTTTTGGACCCAATCCTGGCCAAAATTGGGACCAAAATGGCAAAAACAGGCTGAAAATGGTCAGTATCGGGCCGCTGCGGAGTGGGAGAGTGATCCACTGCCCGTCAGAGGCCCGATCTGGGCTGTTTCAGCCCCAATCCAGGCTGAAATGGGCCCAAAATGGCCGAGAGTCAGGTGGGTGGGGACACCTGACATGTGACCTCTTTGAGGAATTGCTGGAACTGTGTTCCTGCACGTTCCCTTCGAAATGAGCCCTGGACATATCTATGGAAATGATGTGATTTCAGAATAAAGCCATTTAACCAAGAGCCTGGATTTCTTGTTGCAATGGTACAGGGATCTGTCTGCCATAGCCTGTCATCCATAGCCTGACAACTACCAGTAGTTCAGATCTTATTTTGTACTTTAGAGAAAGTTACCTTTCACTAACCATATTACTTCTCAATATGGTTACTCTGTCTAAATGTTCCATGACCTACATACATATAAGAAGGGAGGTTAGATCATGGCCGTATTAACTCATGGCTGAGCCCCTAGACTTTCATGTATTTTGGGCCCCCTTTGGCACTTCAATCTTTCACCCACTACAGCTGACAGCCTGATCACAGTACATAGCCCTATATCCATTTTGAGAGTCTCCTGAAGAATTCTATTCACAATTTTATTAATATTTTATTATGCAAGTAGAACTCTTCAGGAAAACACATTTTGATGGTATAATTGTTCAATACTGTGATATTTTGAAGTGAATAAAAATTATTATTTATTATATATATATATATAATTTCTGGATAATTGCTTTAATATAAAAGACAATTTGTTTCACTTCAATAAGGTAGCAGTTAATTATCTTATTAATAGAGGTTATGTAAGAGAATCAATTAATTGTAATTTATGTGGGGGTGTGCCTCAGCAAAAAAAAAATGACGGGCCTCTAGTCCCTGTGGGGCCCATAAGCTTCAGCCTAGTCCGCCTTATGAATCATATGTCCCTGGATTAGATGTATTAAAGGACAGGGATCCTGTAGCTTTAACAGCAACACAGAAGAGGAAATATTACACACTCTCATCCTATCCTTCCATCAGATAATCTCCACAGTGGCTACATATAAGAAGTAGACAATAGATTACAAAAACCCATACTAGGCATCATAATAAGTATCATTACTTTAAAAAGTATATGCAATTAGAAGCCACCAAAATCTTGCTTAAATAAAAAGATTTAACTGGGCAACTAAAAGACAAAGCAGAGCAAACAAATATGTTTGGAGATAAGTGTTTCACAATTGGGCATCATAACAGAAAGGATCCTTTGTCCGACCCCAAAAGAGTCTCTTGAGACTATATTTATTGCAAGTATTTAAAAAAATGGACTGCCCCTGCATTAGAGCCACAGAAAGTATGTTTTCGAGACTGAAGTAAAGGAACAAACAATTTTGCCTGGAGTGGAATTTGTTTTCGCTTGACACATTAAGTAGCATCCTCCACAACATTTAACCTACACTGTGTCAGAAGTGACCCTGCCTGGGAAAACTCATTCCAGATCAATGAAACACGAGTTGAGTGCACTTTCATGGATACGCACAAATAGTGCTGGCCATGCACATTTGTGCCACAGCACTATATATACATTTGAGTGTTGAAGGAGCCTAAAACTTAGATTTAATATAGTACAACTCTGTGTATGTGTGTGTGTGTCCTTGTTGGGGTTTTTTTCCTTACAGGGATTTGTCTGGCAAATCTTAACATTTCTTCCAAAGCCGATCATGGAAAGTCTTGACTGTTTCCTCAGTACTCAGTCACTGAAACATACAGTGCCAGCTCATAAAGCAGATAACTCATTTTATTGCTCATTGTCACTGGACTGGGGAAAGGGATCTTGAATACTTACCAGGGGGTATAAGGAGGAGATAACACTGGAAACATAGCTGTGTGGAAGAGAGGAACACCTGGTGTAAGCACAGATGATGTTTGTTGCTGCCACCCAGTCAAAAACTGTACACCTGCATGTTGCTTCACTGGCAGCAAAATGCTTCCTCCTTTAAGGAAGCAGGATCTTCTTCACCTGTTCAGTGGCACTTCATAGCAGAAGTGGGTAATCCATTTAATACCACTAGAAACATCTGCCCAGTGGCCAAACACTTCCTACATTCAATGAAGGGAGCTCTGAGGCATGAAAGGTTGGAATGACTGACTGGCATAAAGTCAGTCTTTAGGTGCCACTGGACTCTCTTTATATTTTGTTGCTACAGGCTAACTAGACCACCTATATAGAATTGTTAGTGAATTGAGGAGACAGCAGGGCAGAAGAAGCATCTAAATTACTTCCTTTCTCTGCAATAAATGGATTTTTTAGCAAGGTACCATAAATGACCCATGAGCCACAATGACCCATACTCTGATTACATCAAGATTAGGTTACTGTAATGGCTGCCCATCTGTTTCTGAGCCCAACTCAAAGTACTAGTTCTTACATTTAAGTCCTTAAATGGTTTAGAACCAGAGTATTTGAAGGACTACCTCCTCCCATATTGTACAGCTTTTTAGCTAAGATCCTGCTCACAAGGCTTGCTGTCTGTACCCCTGCCTTCAGAGGTGAGGCAGAAAGGACTTTCAGTGGTGATCAGGGCTTCCCCTGTAGCAGGAGATGTCCTGGCATTAGCCCCAGACCTCCTGACCCTGTTCAGTGGGTGGGATGAGTAAAAAGAAAAAAAATCATTGTTGCCATTTCTGTGACATCAATTCTGGGAGCACCATCAATGTGCACACCATCAATGTGATGTTCTAGCAGTCTAGAAGGAGTAAAAAAAAATCACTGTTCTGCCAATAGCATGACAATCCTTCCTTCTCCTGCTGAATGCTTGTTGCTGGTTGGCAGTAGTAGTGATGGCGCTTTGCTTGTTGAATGCCCTTTGACTTGAGGAACACCTGGCACCTACACTATTTTCTTTTAGGTATTTACCCTTTTAATTGAGAGGTTGATTTTTTTAAACATAGTTTTAAAATCTGTTTTTAGGCCAAGAAAAGTGTAAGACCCATTTTAAGTTGCATATTTTATGCTGTTTTATGCTCTGGTGGTGTTTTTGAACACTGGGTTTTAATAAGATTTATGATGTTCTGCATTTTATTATGCTTTGCAAGCCACCTCAGGCAGGTTCCTTGGAGAGATGGCATATAAATTTCATAAATAACCTGTATGTGAGTGTCCCTGTGTCAGGCATGAAACAAGCTCAGGTGCAGGTGATTTTGCTTACACACAGTAGCCTCTTGTACCTGGAATTAATAGCAATCCACAAATGGTAATCTCTAGACATTTCTTGCTAGATTAGAGCTATTGTTTGCAGGGGTTTCCCATTGCTTTAATGTGAAAATGAGTGCAGATAATTTTAATCCAACAAAAACGTTTTTGACCAACTGAGTTTCACCTGGAAGATGGCCTCCTACCTTGACTTGCCTGACCTGGCCTCCTGGATCCATGTCACAGTAACATTAAAACTAGACTACTAGAATGTATGTTGCATTAAGTCTCCTCACAAAGTCAACTCAGAGATTCCAGTTGGTGTAGAATGCTTCAGCTCAGTTATTACTGGGAGCTAGGCAGTAAGTGCATATTACCCCATTCTCTCTCTCTTGGCTACCTATTAGCTACTGGGTTCACTTCAAGTTATTGGTCATCTCATACAAAGCCCTTCATGGCCTAAGGACCCCCTTATCCGAGAAACTGCCTTTCCCCCTATGATATGCCATAACAGTTTCACTTATCTGGGCATAACGTGCATGTGCAACCTTGTAAATGGGCAAAATCAACAACTGCCTGTGGCTACTGTCTTATGGAATGGCCTGTCTGAGGAAGTCAGGAAGTATCCCACTCTCCTAGCATTTTGCAAACCTATGCAAAACTGAATTATTCTGCAGGGCATTTTTAAAAAATAACAGGGTTTTGTTATAATGGAATGATTCAGGAAGATAATTTTAATAAAGGAAAAGCAATTATGGACTATGTTATGTTATACAGTACATAATATCTGTTGCTCCATCTGTTGCTATTATGTAATTTCTGCATTATTTAATTTGCCATGTTAATATTTATCCTTTTTTTTAGCCTTGTTCCAGATTTTTACTTGGTGTCAATGTCTATAATCCTATTACATTGCTTATTGGATGTCTTGACTGCCTTGACTTACACTCTCTAAACTGTCTTGAGTCTCAGTGAGAAAGATGTAAATAATGTAAATAAATATATGCTGCTGTAGAAAATGGTCACCTCAGGAGCAAGAATAGCAGTCATTCAAAGATGGGGCAGGGAATAATCCACCACCTCTATGATTAAATGAACTAACATTTTAGAGCTGGAAAGGGAAAAGAAATGGGCAGTTATTTGTTAGGAAGCAAAATTTATTCTTAATGTACTGAAACAACAAAAATAGGCTAATATTTTATGTTAAGAAACCATTCTGTATTACTGGAATTACAACAGTTTAGCAATGATCTCAACTGTTCATTTTAATTCTAAAAAAATAAAAAATACACATAGGGGTCACTAAAATAATTCTGGGCTCTAGTGTTTGGCATGATTGGTTTGCTAAGCAATTAGAAACCAGAGATGCCAGCAGGTGCAGCTCATCATTTTTCTTAACAATGTGATAGTTTGGCTCACCTTGAGTCTGATCAAGCACCTAACAATACTGATGCTGAAGCTGCAGGCCACCAAGCTGAAGATAACTGGTCAGTACAGCAAGGAAATGTTTGGGAAAGCTATAATTGCTTTTTAGTCACTTGCACATCATCTGTAAGCATGCAGTCCAACAATGTTTAACTCTGGACCTTGTCCATCCTAGAGAACTGTGATCAACAGGATGAGTTGCAGCTCTGCCTCTCCCAGAGAACAGCTGATGAGAGCTACTGGAATGCTGGGGCTTGGTACAGATGAAGTCCAGTAGGACAATTAGTGAAGGGGAAGAGGTATTTGGAAGCTGCAGAGGGAATCAGCATAAAAATAGCTGGTGGCTGATTCCTGTATTAATATATTTTAACCAGGGCTTTTTTTCTGGGAAAAGAGGTGGTGGAACTCAAGACCACACAATGACGTTACTTTGGGTCAGCTGGATCAAGGGGGGAGTTTTTTAAAGTTTAAATTGCCCTTGGCGAAAATGGTCATGTGGCCGGTGGCCCTGCCCCTTGATCTCCAGACAGAGGGGAGTTTAGATTGCCCTCCACGCCATGGCTCAGGGGGCAATCTAACTCCCCTCTGTCTGGAGATCAGGAAGCAGGGCCAATGGCCATGTGACCATTTTTAAGAGGTGCCGGAACTCCATTCCACCGCATTCCTGCTGGAAAAAAGCCCTGATTTTAACCATCAACTTGTTAAGAGAACGTGGAGCGATAAGTTTACATCTTAAGAACAATGCATCTATGTGGTTGAATCACTCATTCTGTGTTACGTCTTGTAAATAAAAGTGAGTTGTTGTTTTTCTTGATTAATCTTGGCTGACAGGAAGTTGTTGGCTGAGGGGAAAGAACACACACAAACATCAAGTATTCGGATCACAACCAATGTACTTATTTTACTAAATGATGGTATATATGGGAAATAAACACTGATATTCCCTTGCTCCAATAGCTCTGGATGAAGAGTATTGAATCTGGGGAACAGTCTGCCCTGTATGGTGAGTTTCTGGGAAGAGGAGAGGGATGATCCCATTTATATATGGGTCAGCTCTCTCTGCCTGATAAATAGGGACTAGATAGGTGGTGAATGGAGAATGCCCTGAATAGCCTGTGAAGCCCCAAACTTGGGGAGGGAGGTTTCTGGTGAATGGCAGTGGAAAGGAAGGCCCAAGAAACTTTCTTTCCTACTGCACATCTAGAAAACTATGTCTGACAGAGAATGGCTTCCCCAAGGTCATGAAATTAGTCCACAGCAGAAGTATGCATGCTGCAGATGTTGAAGCCAGGATTTTGCCCAATATTACCCAAACCAATGGACTATTTTCCTTACTTCCTCAGATGGACTTGAAAGGAGGATAAGGTGATACTCAGGTTCATCTTTCAGAGGTGTATTTGGACTTTACTAGTCTCTTCTTAGCCAGCATATTAGAAGACAATCCTTTCTTAGCTGAAGTTATCATAGTTTGTCACAGATTGCAGTTCCTTGCATTTCATGGTCATTTGATTGGACTGTTTCCTTTTTGCTCTGTATCCATGTACATAAAATGTTTCTGACTGATGTCCTTCATACATCTGATGGGTTTGTGGCATAAGGGTTTTTTTTCCTGCAGCCATTTAACATGGTTCATCATGGCTTGGGTTCCTTTCAAGAGAAAGGGCAGATCATATTCTCCAAGATTCTTTACCACCTAGATAAAATTCTGGCAACTGGTGAATAATCAAAATAGACAGACTATGATTATAGTCACCATAAATACATAGCCATTATACCTATCTTTTGCACCATCCCTAAGGCATACTCTATAGACCCTGATATCTTTCTTCCAGCTGCTTTTTCCTTTCAAATTGTTTGAATCGGTTGACTACCAAGCATAGCGGACTCTCTCAAACTTAATCAGTGTTATTTGTTTATAAGGGCAGCTAGAATTGGCATTCTAGGTAATACAGTCTACTTACCAGCCCCAGAACATATGCAGGATCTTGTTACAACATTTCCACTGATTTGAATACATTTTGTACTATAAATGCTACCCCTCTATTAATAGCATAATGATTTACTCTTCATTGTAACTGAAAAATAGGGAGCTGGAAGGCAAATGAATTATTTCAGCAGTATTTGTGCTTTTTCCCAGAGTGATGACAAAACTAATGAAATTCTAACAATTCTGTATTACATAGTAAAATAAGCTGTTAAATATGAATCGTATTGCAATTTGGAAGACTCACTAATAGGTACTTTTCTCCTATGATTGTCAGATTTCAAAAAAATTATGTCAAGTTTATTCTGTCAAGTTTATGGCAACTATAATGTTCTATGAAAGAACTTCTACATTGTATAATGTTGAATTACTACAGTGTCTAGGAGTGGGAGTACACATTCCCACATACTGAGGCTGGCAGATTACCTGCTATCCAGCAGGTCATGTGACTTGGTTCCACCCTTGTTGTGTCCCAGGGGGAAGACAGAGGGACCTAGAACAGCAACAGTGTTCAAAAGGCCAGCTGTGTGGTTACTTTCAGGAGCCATGCCTAATAGTTGGCCATACCCACATCTGAAGTCTTGAAGGAATACTTACTAGAATCTCCAAGTTCTCCACAGCAAACACGCAGCTGTTTTAGTTGAAGTAACTTTATTAGAGATCCATCAAGTACAAGGTGCTCAGACAACAACAATAATTAATAATAATAATTAACAACAACAACAACAACATTCGATTTATATAATGCCCTTCAGGACAACTTAATGCCCACTCAAAGTGGTTTACAAAGTATGCCATTATTATCCCCACAACAATACACCCTGTGAGGTGGGTGGATTGGCAGAAGTGATGTAGGTGGGGTCGGTAGTGTTAATTATAGAGAAGATTCCCGCCATCAGGATAGGGACCGTTAAAGCTTTGGGCGCAAAGAAGCCGGGGGGGGGGTAAAAGGGAGAAGCTAGGTTTAGGCTAGACAGAACAAAGAGTGAAATCATCTCAGTTCCCAAGAAAGATACATTTCGAGCTGGCCACAGCCAGCCTTCAAGGACACTTGCTGGAGGCAGCGGGGAAAGAGAAAGTAAATACTTGTGAGATAACCTACTACCTTAACATCAATAAGAAACTTCTCATGCCCTCAGAGGACTAGCACATTCAGAATACACTCATGGCAGATATGTAGACAGGCATATATGACATATGGGTTCTCTCTGCTATTCTGTGGAGAGAGAGGCTACAGGATGAATTTAACCTTCTTTCCTACTACTGAGATAAGAAAGGTTCCCTACAAGGGACACTGGAGAACACCCAGGTTCAGGGGTCCAACCTGGCAGACCTAGCTTCTGACATACATTACTAGCTTGATACCCATGCTTCGCTATGGTATTTAACTACTTTAAACACAGATATAGTATTTACGGGTATGTAAGATTTTTGGTTTATATAAAATCCCTATTCAGGATTACAGCACCTTACAGCACCTTTCTTCAACTTTCAGTTTCCTTTACCTGATGTTTACCTCAGAACATAGAGTTCCACATCTGACCAATCAGAGAAAGGGGGGTGCAAGCAGGCAGGAGCCTGCCAGCCACACAGGAAAGCCAGGCCCCACAGGGAGATTGGCAACCCTCGTGAACTTTTAGGGGAAGACTGGGAGGTGCATTTTACCTCAGGATACATTCAATGACTCCCAATAGCTACTGCATACTGTTGAGAATGTGTGTGTGTGGGGGGGGGCGGTGAGGATCAATCAGGCTGCAAATGCAAATGACCTCTGTATTCCAACTGTCTCTGGGCAGGGGATGAAGCGTGGAATGTCATGAGCCCCAATCAGCCTGCATATGCAAATAACCTTGAAAGGCTGGCCCAATCAGGGAAGAGTGGCCGAGCTGGCAGTGGGAGGGGGGCGCAAGCAGGCAGCATCCTGCCAGCCACACAGGGAAGCTGTATCCCTATGGGGAAACACATTTTAGCTCTTTTCACCCCCTTAGGAGGCAAATTTCTTAAAATCCCTTCTTAGAGGGTGTGTACATCATGAAAGGAAAGTTCTCCCCAAATTTCATGTTTCTAGGTCCAGGGGTTTGGGCTAGGCGATAATGAGTCATTCAGGACACATGTCTTTATATATAGACTAGCTTGATACCTGTGCTTCACTACGGTATTTAACTTCTTTAAATCCAGTTACCACCTTTCTCCAACTGTCTGCAGTTTCCTTGACCTTTTTTACCTCAGAACACAGAGTTCCACAGCTGACCAATCAGACAGAGGGAGATGCAAGCAGACAGGAACCTGCCAGCCACACAGAAAGCCAGGCCCCACAGGGAGATTGGCAAACCTCATGAACTTTTAGAGGAAGACTGGGAGGTGCATTTTACCTCAGGACACATTCAATGACTCCCAATAACAACTGCATACTGTTTAAAATGTGTGTGTGTGTGTGGGGGGGTGATGACCAATCAGGCCACATACGCAAATGACCTTTGTATTCCAACTGGGGGGGGGGGGGAATGAGGTGTGGAATGTTGTGAGCTCCAATCAGCCTGCATATGCAAATGACTTTCAAAGGCTGGCCCAATCAGGGAAGAGTGACCGAGCTGGCAGTGGGCAGGGGCGCAAGCAGGCAGCAGCCTGCCAGCCACCCAAGGAATCTGTATTCCTTTGGGAAAATATATATTTACCCCTTTTTATGCCCTTGGGGGCAAATTTCTTAAAATCAGTCAGGACCTTTGTCTTCATATATATAGATGACTGATGATTAATTTCCAAACTCATCTCTAGCAATATAATTCAGTTAATATATGAGAAAATCTTATAGCCAGCCTTCATTTTCTTATGTCATGATAAATTCATAGTACAAAATCTCAGTGAATCCTTGAGTATAATTTTTATATATTACTTAACTGAAAAAATGTTTACCCATGTAACTCGGGAGAAGGAAAAACTTGCTTAGCGCTTGGTGGCACCAGAAAACCATAATGACACTTCTGTTATGATTTTCTAATTTTTTTGTATGTTTAAAGACTAGTTTTCTCCCTGATGAGGTCCCAAAGTGGCTTACATTGTTCTCCCTGCCTTCATTTTACCTGTCAGATAAACCTCCAGCATATTTGCATGTTGTGAAGAGGCCTGGGCGGCGGGGCGGCCCCCTGCGAGTCCGCCGTGGTACAGACCTGGCGGACGGGCTGGCATGGGGCACCTGCCGGTGGGTTACCATGTGCGCTGGTTCCTGAGAGGCGGGGCTCCAGCATGCTAGGCCTCAGACAGGGGCAAGCCACTTTGGTTGCATCACCGTGGGCCGGCTATTTCCCCTGGCAGCTGGCTCACCCTTCACAGCAGGATGGCCAGTCTGCTTCTCTCCTCCTCGGCCAGCGTCCCTGCCTCCCTTTTATCCCCTTTCCCTCAGCAGCTTATCCCCGCCCCTAACCCAGCCCCCAGCACAAGGCCGATCACCTGGGATAGGGCGGGGGCCAGCATCCGGCTCCACCTGCACCCAGGTGCGAGCCCTCCCTGCTCCCTCCCCCTGTGCCCAGTGGAGGCTCTGGCGGGGGCAGGGCTGTTGGACAGGCCTCCTGGCCTATCCCTTACTGTGGCCCGTAGGTGGCCCCGCCTCTGCCGCGCTGGGCCTGGTGTGCCTCTGCCCAGTGCCACCCCCTCTCCCAGCCAGGGCATGCTGTGGTGAGCCGCCCTGCTCAGCGTCGGCCCCAGCCGTCTGCCACCAACCCAGGGGTCGGGGGTGCTGAGGCGGGTGGCCCCGGGCCGGCCCCACAGCGTCCCGCTCCTCTGGGGTGGTGGGCTTGGCCTCGCGCTCATTGCTGCCACCAGGCCCCTTGCTGCGGCGCAGCGCACCGCTCGTCAGCCTGGGCCGCGTCCACTTCTTCTTCCTCCGCGGCTGCTTCTCCCTCCTCCAGCGGCGGGTGGGGAAGCAGGAGCCCTCGCCCCAGGTGGGTGTCAGTGTTGGGGGTGGGTGGGGGTCATGGCAGCGAGTCCGGGGGGCTTCCTCCGGGTGGGGGGAGGCCCGTTCCCGGACATGTGTTATGGATTTATTGCTGCAGTGTGTAGTGTACCTCTGAGAACATGTAGAGGAAAACCTGTTTTGCTGAATGGTTGCTAGCTGCTTATCTTGCAGGTGTTTTGGTTACAATTTCCTAGTAGGCCTGGCCTTGAAGTTTCAGCAGAGACTGCAGCAAACTCCTAAGAAACTGAGCAGAGCTCATCCTTTCCCTCCTCCCCTCTTCCCAGCTCAGTATGCCAAAAACTGGGGGGTGGGGGGCTTTGACCTATAATTAACCTTGCTTTGCTATCTTGAGTCACTTCAGCCAATGCTCCTGTCATAGTATCTTGATACTGGTATTCTCCTTTAATAAAACCAACTTTAACTCATTCACTTCCGTGATACAGTGAAGTGTTTTGGGAAGCACCTGGCAAAACCTGACATTGCCCTCATAACAATTCTATGAGGTAGGTTAGGATGAGAAGAAGAGTGGTTGGCTCACAATCATTCAATAAGCTTCCTTGGTAGAATAAGAATTCAAACCTGGATCTCCTAAGTACCAGTCTGATACTTTTTGACCATTGCACCATGCAATGAGGTTGCAGACATGGGGCAGCATGTTTCTTTAACCCCACCCCTCCCACCGCATGTAAGCAATTCAGAGAATATTAGCAAACTTTGGGGATGCTACAGCAGCTTTTGCCTTGATATTTAAATTGCAGGTTATGGGAAATGCCAGCCATTAAGAATCCTACTAAATGTTGTGAAAATGGTGGTTTGATTCAAAACTTCAAATTTATGCTTTCCCAAGTCTGAATGAAACTGTGGCTAATCTTTCTTTTTTTATCAGTTTTGTTGAAAAAGCATATACACATATAAATGGCATTAAAATACCATAAACAAAACCCATGTGATTTGCCAAATGAAAACAGCATGATGTGGTTGTTAGTGTGTTGGACAAGGATCCACAAGACCTACATTTGATTCCCTGCTCTGCCATGGAAGTTGGCTGGGTGACCTTGGGCCAGTCACAGATTCTCAACCTAACCTACCCCACAGGGTTGTTCTAATGATAAAATGGAAGATAGCTGAATGATGTAAACCACATAGGGTCCCCATTAGGGATAAAGGCTAGGTATAAATGAAGTAAATAAAAAAATTAAAATGATGAAAATAATCTTCCCAATCATGAATTCAACCTCTATGCAGAGCATATCACAAGGAAATCTGGATGAGATTTAGAAGAAGCTGGAGTGAAATTTGGTGGAAAGAACATTAGCAATTTGAGACATGCAGATAACACCACATTACTGGCAGAAAACAGTGGAGGCTTGAAATAACTTCAGATTAAGGAGGAAGTGCCAAAGCAGAATTACAGCTGAACAGAAAGAAGACAAAAATAAATAACCACAGAAGAAGTTCACAGTTTTAAGGTTGACAATAAAGATACTGAAATTGTTAAAAAAAATCTATTCCTTGGCTCAATCATCAATCATAAAGGAGCTCCCCTTCACTGGCAGTTTTCAAAAAGAGGCTGGATGAATACTTGTCAGAGATGCTTTAGGCTGATCCTGCACTGGGCAGGGGGTTGGACTAGATAGTCTGTATGGCCCCTTCCAACTCTATGATTCTATGATTCTATGAGACTGCAGCCATGAAATCAGAAGAAGATTGAGACTTGGAGGGGCAGCCATGAAATAATTTGAAAAGATCTTTAAGGATAAGGATGTCTCTTTGGGGACCAAGATCAAGATAATACACACTATGGTATTCTCCATTACTATGGATGTGAGAATTAGACACTGAAGCAAGCTGACAGGAAGAAAATTGATTCATTTGAAATGTGCTGCTAGAGGAGAGTTTTACAAGTGCCATGGATGGTCAAATAGACAAATAAGTGGGTTCTATATCAAATCAAGCCTGAATTCTTCTTAGAAGCTAAAAAGATGAAACCGAGCCTATCGTACTGTGGTCCCATCATGAGAAGACAAGACACTAGAAAAGGGAATAATGCTAAGGAAAGGGGGAAGACAGGAGAAAATGAGGAAGACCCAAAATCAGATGGCTTAACTCCATAAAGGAAACCACATCCTCTAGTTTGCAAGATCTGGGCAAGGCTGTTAAAAATAGGATGTTTTTGAGGTGTTTCATTGATATGGTCTCCATAAGTCAGAAGCGACTTGACAGCCCATGTCACATGACACACACAAAGACTACAAAAAAGGGAGAGAAAAAAATACAGCCCTGTAGAAGAAGGGTAGCCAAAGAGGTTGGAACAAACAAACAAAAAGATGAAATAAATATAACTAAAAACGTAATTCAAATAATTAAAACACTGGTATTTAATTTAATTTAACAGCTAAAGGTACATAAATATAATTAAAAGGTCAACAGTATGGTTCAACATATAAGTACCATGATATTTTATTTATATATTGAATTACACTGTTGTTGTTTTTAATTATATATAACACACTGTTCTGAATTTACTCTGGTCAGGCCTGATTCAGATATAGGCATGTACTTAAAAAGCCCTGAACATCTAGTTAGCTTTCCTACATCAAACTATTTAATTCCTGGCAAGAGATACACCACAGATAAAGTCTTAGGTTTGTTACCGGGTATTGCACACAAGTAATACTATTATGGAGTCTCTGCTTCCAATTTAAGACTTTATTTTTACAAAATAGTTATTTGGCATTCTTAATATAAACTCAATCAACAGAAAATCGTACCGCCCATTATAACTACATAGATCATTAAAGGAAAGAAATTACATGAGTCCAAAAAAAGTATCTTACCCAAAGATACGTAGGTCACAACTAGCAAGGAGTCCCTTCTAGGAAGAAGCTCCCAATCAATTCACCTTGTCCTATTTATAGGGTTTCAGAACCACTTCCTAATAATAGCTATTTGTCCCATTTTTAAGGGGACTCACATTCTTGGCTAACTTATTATCTTATAACTTCAAACACCAGACAAAGTTATCCATATGTGAAAAATCTTAAAATCTATTAAAATAGTTTATTCTTGCTACCTCATATCTTAACAAAGGCTACGTAAAATTACTGATTACAAGTTTCTCTTAAATATCTTTTAGCCCTTCACCAATACATCTACCTTTGAATAATGTTGCCAGCTTCTATGAAGTCAGACATTCCTGCCATTCTCAGATACTCCCTGCACCTAGGCATTGGTACATTGTATATAAGTGATACAAATTAGATGGCTCTTCTAATCTACATATGGCAATACAACTGCGTAACTCTGTTGTTCTATGTGTTGGAAATTAGGGGTGTGCAGCCCGAAAAGATTCGAGTTTCCCACTTCAGTGTATTGTCGAAGGCTTTCACGGCCGGAGAACGATGGTTGTTGGGGGTTTTCCGGGCTGTATTGCCGTGGTCTTGGCATTGTAGTTCCTGACGTTTCGCCAGCAGCTGTGGCTGGCATCTTCAGAGGTGTAGCACCAAAAGACAGAGATCTCTCAGTGTCACAGTGTGGAAAAGATGTAGGTCATTTGTATCTACTCAGGAGGGGTGGGGTTGAGCTGAGTCATTCTGTAAGAGTTTCCCAGGGTGTGGAATGCTAATGGCGGGAGGCTTCACTGTGTCCTGAGGCGGTTCTTTTGCATATGGATTGGTGCTTGATGTGCTAATCTTCTCTGCAGGGCTATTGTCGGGTGTGGAGTGTTTTGTTGGCCTGGTGTTTTTCAGAACTGGAGCCCATGCTCTGTTCATTCTTAAGGTTTCTTCTTTCCTGTTGAAGTTTTGCTTATGCTTGTGAATTTCAATGGCTTCCCTGTGCAGTCTGACAAAGTAGTTGGAAGTGTTGTCCAGTATTTTGGTGTCCTGGAATAAGATACTGTGCCCTGTTTGAGTTAGGCTATGTTCAGCCACTGCTGATTTTTCAGGCTGTCCAAGTCTGCAGTGTCTTTCATGTTCTTTTATTCTTGTCTGGATGCTACGCTTTGTGGTCCCGATGTAAACTTGTCCACAGCTGCAGGGTATACGGTATACTCCTGCAGAGGTGAGGGGATCTCTGCTGTCTTTTGCTGATCGTAGCATCTGTTGTATTTTTCGGGTGGGTCTGAATACTGCTTGAAGGTTATGCTTTTTCATAAGCTTTCCCATCTGATCAGTAATTCCTTTGATATATGGCAAAAACACTTTTCCTGTGGGAGACTGTTTTTCTTTGGTTGTTTGATTCATCCTGGGTTTGATTGCTCTTCGGATTTCATTTCTGGAGTAGCCATTTGCCTGAAGTGCGTGGTTTAGATGATTAATTTCCTCATTGAGAAAGCGCGGCTCACATATCCGTCTTGCACGATCCACTAATGTTTTCATTATGCCTCTTTTCTGTCGGGGGTGGTGATTGGAGTTTTTGTGTAAGTACCGATCAGTGTGAGTTGGTTTCCTGTAGACCTTGTGACCTAACTGAAAGTTTGCTTTGCGGATGACCAAGGTATCCAGGAATGAGAGTTTTCCCTCACTTTCTTTCTCCATTGTGAATTGTATGTTCAGGTGGATGTTGTTGAGATGATTCAAAAACTCCATCAATTCTTCCTCCCCATGGCTCCAAATGATGAATGTATCATCCACAAACCGGAACCATACACTGGGTTTGTGGGGTGCTGATTCTAGAGCTGTTTGCCATATATCAAAGGAATTACTGATCAGATGGGAAAGCTTATGAAAAAGCATAACCTTCAAGCAGTATTCAGACCCACCCGAAAAATACAACAGATGCTACGATCAGCAAAAGACAGCAGAGATCCCCTCACCTCTGCAGGAGTATACCGTATACCCTGCAGCTGTGGACAAGTTTACATCGGGACCACAAAGCGTAGCATCCAGACAAGAATAAAAGAACATGAAAGACACTGCAGACTTGGACAGCCTGAAAAATCAGCAGTGGCTGAACATAGCCTAACTCAAACAGGGCACAGTATCTTATTCCAGGACACCAAAATACTGGACAACACTTCCAACTACTTTGTCAGACTGCACAGGGAAGCCATTGAAATTCACAAGCATAAGCAAAACTTCAACAGGAAAGAAGAAACCTTAAGAATGAACAGAGCATGGGCTCCAGTTCTGAAAAACACCAGGCCAACAAAACACTCCACACCCGACAATAGCCCTGCAGAGAAGATTAGCACATCAAGCACCAATCCATATGCAAAAGAACCGCCTCAGGACACAGTGAAGCCTCCCGCCATTAGCATTCCACACCCTGGGAAACTCTTACAGAATGACTCAGCTCAACCCCACCCCTCCTGAGTAGATACAAATGACCTACATCTTTTCCACACTGTGACACTGAGAGATCTCTGTCTTTTGGTGCTACACCTCTGAAGATGCCAGCCACAGCTGCTGGCGAAACGTCAGGAACTACAATGCCAAGACCACGGCAATACAGCCCGGAAAACCCCCAACAACCATCTTCCCACTTCAGGTTTACCCAAAGTGTGTGGGGGGGGGGGAATTCGGAAATACCATAATTCTGAAGCAGTAAGCCACTTTGGAATTATGGTATTTTTGCTCGCTTTGGTATGCTCCATAAATATTCAAAACATACCTAAGTGAGAGGGAGCAACTCCCCCACCCCCCGGGCAACCCCTCCACCCCTACCCACTTACCTGGATGTCAGGGAGCATGATCAGCTGGGCAGCGGGCTGCTGCTGTGCCGCCACAGTGGTGGGCCATGGCGGCAGCAGTGTGGCAGCAGCAAGCTGGCTATGACAGCCTGGAGACGGCTCTGCCTCCAACGCTGCTTTGTGGCCCCACAGGGTGGTGGGGAGGGCTGGAACCTCCTCCTCCGGCCCTTCCTGCCCCTCAAATGGCCACCACAGCAGCCAGACTTTCTCCACCTCTGCTGCCGCTCCGTGGCCCCCGCAGGGTGGCGGGGAGGGCCAGAGCCACCGCTGCTGCTGACTGCAAAATAAGTGGGGGTGGGGGGCTGGGGGTGGGGGTGGAGGGCCCAGACTGGGGTGGGTTGATGTTTAAAAGGCCCCACCGCTGCTTGCAAGCAGCGGTGGGGCCCATTAAACTCAGCCCCAAAGCTTTCCAAAACATTACAAATGCTTCGGAAAGCTTTGATTCAGGATTTTCAAATCAGGGCCAGCATGCTGGCTCCAATTCGGATATCCCGAATCTTTACATATCAGGTCCAATTTGGGTATTTTACCTGAACTGGAAACCTGAAGCGCACATCCTTGGAAATACAATGTCTTGTGTACAGAGAAAGCAGAAGACACAGAAAACCTGCATGGGGCAGTGGGTCTGACAGTTAAATAGATGGCAGAGTGATCCCTCTCACTTAGGAATGCTTCTTCCCTCCTCTCTTCTGTCCTTCTTGCATGCCTCCAGATTGGTATTCTTAAACTACTTCCTGCTTCCTATTTCTTCCTGGAAGTCCCTTCTCTCTGTTTACTGAGGTAGTTAGTATCCTCTTTCTCTCCTTTCTGTCAAAGTTGTAGTTCCTCAATAAACTCTCTTCATTCACTCCTTAATCAGACTCAAGATCATCCCTAAGATATATCAGAGCCCACACTATGCCCCTTTCCAAGATAGTTAGATTCCAGGCCTTTAGATTCTCTTTGTGGCCTGTCTAATTAAGGGGCTGGGCTAGCCTTGTCTCTGTGAGCAATGGTGACTTTCTTGGCCATATTCAGCAACTGTTCCCCTAGAGTTCTAGGTATATCCATGACAACATGCACACAAAGCCATGAAAAAAAAGAAATGATTTTTAAAAAATTGTGCATTGCTAATAAACTTGACATTTTAATTTCTTCCCATTGTCTCAGGGACACGGATGGAAAATGGATTAAGACAAAATGCAGTTTTGGTTAGGCTCAGAGTAACATACATCAAAACTGAATGCAGTGAGCATTCCAAAGGAAGGTGCCTGATTGTGATATCCATTCTAATAGGATTTCATGATCATCCCAAGTATACAGCAGGAATAGTTTTTGTAGTCTACTTTTTCTAGTTGTCTCATAATCCACCAACATATATTTAATTTAAAAAGCAAGGCCATGTATCCAGAATCTTTTAAACAGCTATGGCATAACTAATCTGTATTAAGTGTTGCTAGGTTTGCATCTTTGCTTAAGAACTAATAAGTACCTCTTTGGAATCTATCTAATCTAACCTGTTTTACAAGAATGCCAACTTGCAGATATCACAACAAGCAGGGGAGTGGGCTGCATGACTAGAATGTGCCCCACTTAGAATCAGAGAATCATAGGGCTAGATGGGACCACCAGGGTCAACTAGTCCAACCCCCTGCACAATGCAGGAAATTCACAACTACCTCCCCTTCCCCCCCCCCCCCACACCCAGCGGCCCTTGCTCCATGCCCAGAAGATGGCCAAACACTGTCAGGATTACCAGCTGAACTGGCCTGGGGAAAATTGCTACCTGACCCCAGTGCAGCAATTGGCATTACCCTGGGCATGTAAGAAAGGGCCACATGAACTAAGTGCTGATGTAACCCTTCCTTCCCTCCCTCTCATGATCTGCCTAGGTTCACAGAATCAGCATTGCTGTCAGATGGCCATCTAGCCTCTGCTTTAAAACCTCCAAAGAAGGAGACTCTACCACCTCCTGAGGAAGCCTGTTCCACTGAGAGACAGCTCTAACTGTCAGGAAGTTCTTCCTAATGTTTAGCCAAAAACTCTTTTGATTTAATTTCAATCCATTGGTTCTAGTCCAACCTTCTGGAGCAATATAAAACAACTCTGCACCATCCTTTATATGACAGCTCTTCAAGTACTTAAAGATGGTTATCATATCACCTTTCAGTCGTCTCCTCTCTAGGCTTCTTCAACCTCATAAGACTTGGTCACCAGACCTCTCACCATCTTTGTTGCCTTCCTCGGGACTCACTCTAGCTTGTCTATATTCTTCTTTGTGATACCCAAAACTATACACAATACTCTATGGGAGGTCTAACCTGAGCAGAGTAGAGTGATACCATCACTTCACGTGATCTGGACATTTTACTTCTGTTGATACAGCCTAAAATCACATTTGCCTTTTAGATACCACATCACACTGCTGACTCATGTTGTGTTCAGTGTATGGTTACTAGATCCATTTTGCACATACTACTGCAAAGACAACTCTCCCCCATACTATAATTATGCATTTGATTTTTCCTACCTAAATACAGAATTTTACGTTTATCCCTGTTGAAATTCATTTTATTTGTTTTAGACCAGTTTTCCAGCCGGTCAAGATCATCCTGTATCCCGACTCTGTCTTCTACTATATTTGCTACCCCTCCCAATTTAGTATCATCTGCAAATTTAATAAGCATTCCTTCTATCCTTTCATCCAAATCATGTATAAAAATGTTGAGCAGAACAGGTCCCAGGACCGATCCCTGAGGCACTCCACTTGTCATTCTTCTCCAAGAATGACTCTTAAGGTGTTATCTGTCAACCAATTACAAATCCACCTAAGAGTAATAGGATCCTGCCCGGAGGCCCTAGGCTCAGACCCTCCAAACTTAACCGCTGGCTCATACCCCCCCAAACTTACCCACAGACCCTCAGGGCTTACACCTGACAGGCTCCACATCCGCAGCACCAGCCGAGGCAGAAGACGCCAAACAACATCCAGGGGGGAGCTAGAGAGGGAACTCCTACAAGACTGGGGTAAAAGGAACTCCACAGGAGGCAGCACTGAGAAGACAGCAACAGAGGGGAGGAGCCCAGAGACATGAGGACACATGGGGAGAGAGGAACTTAGACCAGGCAGTAGCAGCACCAGAGGCCATCCAGCCCCAGCTCCTGACAGCTGAGAAAACTATGGCATTGACAGAACTGGGCCAACGACCAGGCAGGTGCAGTGCATGAAAGGGTCCAGCCAGCCCCACCCTGCAGAGATGCACACAGTGGCCAAAGGGGCAGAAGAGGGAGGGAGCAGAAAGGGGTGAACAGTGGTCCAGGCAGCCGAGGGAGGCGGAGGCAAGACCCACCAACCAGCATAAAAATGGCTCCACAGGAAAGACGGGGTGGGATGAGTAGGAGTGGAGAGCAGAGTGAAGAGGATGGATCGAGAGTGGAAGAGAAGGGAGCAGAGTAGAGTAACAAAGAATGAAGAGTGTGAGGGTGCAGTATACCTCACCAAGCCCCCCTCAGGGCAAGGCAGTCTGAAGCCAGCTGAGACCAAAAGCCAGCTTAAATTGGCACCCCTCCCCCAATCCTTGTTGCACCAGCAGCAGAGGCTGACAGATCCAAACCACATTTTACCAACTTATCAACAAGTATATTATGTGGAACCTTATCAAAAGCCTTACTGAAATAGAGATAAACTATGTCTACAGCATTCCCCTGATCCAGCAAGGTAGTAACTGTCTCAAAAAAAGAGATAAGGTTAGTCTGACTTGACTTGTTCCTGAGAAACCCATGGTGGCTCTTAGTAATCACAGTTAGACATGGGCATGAACAGGGGATAGATAGATAGAAGATTTATTGTATACAGCCATAGGCCATTACAAGTCACAAACAACAAACAGAACAGAAACACAAGTTTGAATAAAATTAATGTGACATGGTCAAAAGCATTAAAATTTAAAACTAGATACATGGTCAAATCATTAGAATTTAAAACTAGATACAGCCATTAAACCATTTCCAGTTGTCAAGTTCATATAGGGCAATAAAAGTATACACAGTTAAAACAGTAAAGACAATAAAAATCCCCAATGTACAATATTAATGTTATCCCTTAAGTACAGCATTGGCCCATATTTTTTTTGCAGCCAGGGCATATAAAGCCATTTTGTGGGATACGTTAGCAGCAGAGTCAGCTAATAAAATTGCAATCTTCTCAGGGTCTGAGTGGGTACAAAGGTTGGACAACATCTCAAAAAGAAATTTAGACCTAGGTTGGACATACAATGGACAGTTGAGAATATAATGAGGTAAGTCCTCAATTGCAGATGTTCCACAGGGACAGAAGCGCTGGTCCTTAGGAATTTTACTGTAGCGGCCTGCTAAAACTGCAGTTGGCATTGTTTCGAAACGTAGGGATGTGAAGGTTGCTCTAAGATTATAGTTTGCAATACTAACTAGGTAAGATGCTCTAGAATGATTGCACTTGAAGAGTTTAAACCAAGAGGCTGACTGACAGATCAAGACTGCCTGTCTATCTATCAGGGCATCACCCTTATAGACCCAGTCTCGGAGATCTGAGTTATTTGCTGAGGGGTTGAGAAGATCATCAGGGATGGAGTATCTGTTTAATATATTACGAAAAAAGCAATGGTGCACCGGGTCCTTAGATAGCATTTGATTAAATGGCACATATCTGAATGTATCAGGTCCAGCTGCTTTGCTTTTTTTCCAGAATTTTAATACCACGAGGTGCACCCGCGCCCTCAAAGAGGGCAGACCTGTTTCTGCTCTCATTAGGGCAACTGGCGCTCCCTTAGGAAGAGCCAAAATTCTACATAGAAACTGATTTTGGATTGTTTCAAGACTGGTAATAATATCCTCTTTCCATCCCCACACCTAAGCACCATACAAAAGGTGGGGAATAACCTTACTCTTAAATAATTTTAGAGCAGGGTCTATAAGTACTCCACCCTTGGTAAAAAAAAACCTCAAAATAGATCCAACAATCCTTATTGCAGAAGCTTTAACTGTGGCAACATGTACATTCCAATTCAGATTTTCTCTGTATGTAATTCCTAAGTATTTAAAGGAACTACATTGGTTAATTGGGTTGCCCAGTATATTCCAGCAAGAGATTAGTGCCCTTTTTCTGAAGACCATGACTTTAGTTTTTCCAAAATTAATGTTAAGGGCCTCTTCGTTGCAGTACAATCCTAATTGCTGAAGCTGTCTTCTCATCCCAATTTTGGTAAGAGATACCAATGCCATATCATCAGCATATAATAGAATTGAGATTTTGTGTCTGCCAAGAGAGGGTGGAAAAAATTGTGGGCCAGATAACCTCTCAACTATGTTATTTATATATAAGTTAAACAGTATTGGGGCCAACAGACCGCCCTGCTTCACACCCTTCAGAATTGGGATCTTATTAGTCATAGAACCTGACAAACCCACTCTGATTTGAGCCCAGATGTCTGAGTGCAACTCATGTAGCAAAAACAGCAGCCGCTTATCGATGTTCCATTCTGCCAGTTTTTGCCAGAGTCTATTCCTGTCAATAGAATCAAATGCAGCAGCCAGGCATGAACAAGGGGGGAAAAATGAACATGGTATTCGTTGTCCGCTGCCATCCACGAACAACAAACAACGAACATTGACGAACATGACCTGTTCACGAACATGTTCATTGTTCATTGTTCATGGGGGCCAGCAGGCCCTCCTCCAGCCATCACAGCCATCAAGATCCCTACCGCACCACTCCCAGAAGCCCTACCTGAGCAGGCAGCAGGAAATTTACCAATAATAAATAATAGCTTGGCCCCAGAGCCTGGAAGCAGCCCTGGAACCTGAAGTGGTAGATCCCTACTGCACCACTCCCAGAAACCTTACCTGAGCAGGCACCAGGAAAGGTATCAGTAATAAATAATAGCTTGGCCCAGAGCATGGCAACAGTCCTGGAACTTGAAGGGGTAGATCCCTATCCCACCACACACAAAGAAAATTCAAGCTCCAGTGCACTGTCTCTGTCTCTCTATCAAAATGCCAACAGCAACTGTCTCTCCCTCACTGTCTGCAAAACCAGAGCTGGGAGCCCCCCTCCCCCCTGCTCTTTGCTTCCTTGTAACAAATTTAGAGCTCCACACTTGAAAGGAAGACCTGCCTATCAAGCTAAATTGGGCTTAAATTGGGGTTTCCAGGGCGACAGCAGGAGTTCAGACAGAGTTCAGGCAGTCCCTGCCTCCGGTTGTCAAGGGAATTGATTGCAGGTGCCAGATTGTCTGGCTTGATGAACAGCAATGAACAGCACCGAACGAGGTTTGCAACAACCACCTGTTCATTTAGAATGGGGCCTCACAAACAGCTTGTTCACAAACAGCTGATTAGGCTGTTTGTGGCTTTTTTTAGTTCGTATTGCTGTTCGTGCTCATCTCTAATCACAGTCATTCTTTCTAAATGCTCTAGGACCGACTGATGATTTGTTCTAAAACTTTTCCAGGTATAGACATCAAGCTGATGGCTTGGTAGTTATCTGGTTCCTCCTCCCCCCCCCTTTTAAAGATGGAGACAACATTTGCATATCTCCAGTCTTCTGGTACCTCACTTGTTTTCCAAGAATTCTTAAAAATGATGGACAGAGGCTCAGAAATTACACCTGCAAGTTCTTTTAGTATCCTTGGGTGCAATTAATCTGGCCCTGAGAATTTAGATTCATTTAAAGAAACTAGATTTTTAGATTTTTATCGTTGAAAGTTTTTATATTTATTTATTTAATTTATTTATTCAATTTATATACCGCCCATCCCCAGGGGCTCTGGGCGGTGAACAGTTAAAATCGATAAAAACAAAAACTAAAATCAATATACAAATAATAAAACAAATTAACAAGGTGCAGTGGTGGGGAGAACCTTCCCCACCCCAAAGGTGGGAGGCCGACATGGCACCGCCCCCTTCAATCACCAAACGCCTGGCGGAACAGCTCTGTCTTACAGGCCTGGTGGAACGATAATATGTCCCGCTGGGCCCGGGTTTCCATTGACAGAGCGTTCCACCAGGCTGGGGCCAGGACTGAAAAGGCCCTGGCCCTGGTTGAAGCGAGGCGGGCTTCCTTAGGGCCGGGGACCACAAGTAAATATTTATTCGCTGATCAGAGCGATCTCCGGGGAACGTACAGGGAGAGGCGGTCCCGAAGATATGCCGGTCCCAACCCACTCAGGGCTTTAAAGGTAAGAACCAACACTTTGAACCTGATTCGGAATTCAACTGGAAGCCAGTGCAGCTGGCGCAGGACAGGTGTGATGTGTGACTGGTAAGGTATACCAGTCAGGACCCGTGCCGCCGCATTCTGGACCAGTTGTAGTTTCCAGATCAGGCCCAGGGGTAGCCCAGCGTAGAGTGAGTTACAGTAATCTAGCCTGGAGGTGACCGTTGCATGGATCACTGTAGCCAGGTCCTGGGGCGTCAGGTAGGGGGCAAGTTGCCTGATCTGATGAAGATGGAAAAATGCAGACTTGGCAACCGCCGTGACCTGGGCCTCCATCGATAGGGAGGCATCCAGGAACACACCCAGACTCTTTACCACTGGCAAAGTTGCCAGTGGTGTCCCATCCAGGGCAGGGAGCTGGATCCCAACATCTGGCAGCCCCCGTCCCAGCTGCAGGACCTCCGTCTTCACTGGGTTCAATTTCAGCCTGCTCTGTTTCAACCATGCCGTCACAGCCTCCAAAGCTCTGACCAGATTGTCTGGGGCCGTGTCTGGCCGGCCGTCCATCAACAGAAAAAGTTGGGTGTCATCCGCGTATTAATGACAACCCAGCCCAAACCTCCGCACCAACTGGGCGAGGGGGCGCATATAGATGTTAAATAACATCGGGGAGAGTATCGCCCCTTGGGGAACCCCGCACACCAAAGGGTGACGGGGCAATAGATCTCCCCCGAGCGCCACCCTCTGTCCCCGACCCTGGAGAAAGGAGACCAGCCACTGTAAGACTGTCCCCCTAATCCCCACGTCGGCAAGGCGGCTGGCCAACAAATCATAGTCAACCGTGTCAAACGCTGCTGTGAGATCAAGTAACACAAGCAGCGCTGACCCGCCTCGATCCAGATGCCTGCGAAGGTCGTTATGGATTGGATATCTTATCAATCTTGTGATTGTTTTTATGCCAATAAAGGTATATGATGATGATGATGATGATGATGAACTAGGTCTTTAAGTACTACTCCTATGCAAATCTTAGCCTGTAACTCTCTTACCCCATCACGTGTTCTGTTATTGCCATGTTAAGCAGCATTTCCCTCACAAGAGAAGACTGAGGAAAAGTAGGAATTGAGCCATTCTGCCCTCTCTTCATCACCTGTTACAATTTTATTTTCTTGTCCCTGCAATGGACCTACCATGTCCTTGCTCTTTTTCTTACTTTGAACATAAACAAAGAATTCTTTTTTGTTATTTTTAGCATTTCTTGCTAGCCTAAGTTCATTCTAAGCTTTAGCTTTTTAAACACTCTCTCTACAAGCATTGGTTTATTTGTTTATATTCATCCTTGGTTATAAGGTCCTCTTTCCATTTCCTAAATGAGCCTTTTTTATTTCTCAACTCATTAGAAAGCTGTTTATGGAGCCACCGTGGCTTCTTTAGGCTTGTCCCACTTTTCCTTCTCATAGGAATCATCTGTGATTGTGCCTTCAATATTTCATCTTTAAGAAATTCCCATGCCTCTTGAACTCCCTTTTCCCTACGTATTTCTGACCATGGGAGTCTACCCAGCAAAAATGTCAGTTTCTTAAAATTTGCTTTCCTGAAGTCTAACCTATATGTCTGACTGTGTACAGCTTTTCCTTTCCCCAGACTGTAAATTCCCCAGACTGTAAATTCCAAAATTATATGGTCACTGCTACCCAGGGTGCCCCTTACTTTCACTTCATCAACCAGTTCTTCCCTGTTGGTGAGAATCAAGTCCAAGCTAGCATAACCCCTTGTTTCTTTCTTCACTTTCTGAAAAATGAAGTTGTCAACAAGACAAGTCAGGAATTTATTTGACCTTTCATTTTTAGCATTATACTTCTAACAGCTATCCAGATAATTGAAATCTCCCATGACCACTGTGTCCCGTCTCTTTGAGAACTTTGAAATTTGTTCTAGGGGCATCTCATACAAGTCCTCTGCTTGGCTTGGTTGTCTATAGCAGACCTTTACCATAATATCACTATTATTTCTTACTCATTTTATTTTTACTCAGAGACTCTCAACTGAATTCCCATGCTCAGATACATCTATTTCCTCACAAGTATACACCTCCTTTACATATAATGCTACTCCTCCCCCCTTTTTATTTGTCTATCCCTTTCAGTTCTAGTATTCCAATTATGAGTGTCATTCCACTAAGTTTCAGAAATGACACTCACAATTGGAATACTAGGATTGAGGAATACAATTTAAAAGGGATAGACAAATAAGGAAGAGGGAGGAGTAGCATTATATGTCTTCTTGGCTCCCACAGGGTATTCTGGATCTGCCAAACTGATCCCACCTCTCTTGTTTATCAGAGATTTGGGGCACTGTAGCATGACAGGAGTGAATGTTTCCTTCCTTTATTGCTCCACTCAGCTTATTCAAAAAATCTATCTTGCCCCTTCCTGGCAGTTGGGTAAATGGATATCTTATCTCCTTGTAGAAAACTCATCTCCAGTTATCTGGCAATTAAAGAATTGTATTACTTCCTTCCCTGGGGAAGCATATTTTCCCCTGAGATTTGAGTCCCATGGGTGTAATTCAAGGCATCTTACACTCCCCTGTCATAACATAAGTCACTCAGTAGTTCACCAGTAAGACATCAGCTGGTAACCAATAGACACAGTCTTTTTATATCTACCCATGCCATAATCCAGTTGCTTGTTAAATATCCCATAAGATGACTTTAAGTGTAGGAATTCTGCCAGGATGGTATGATGGGCCCTGAAGTGCTCCTGCGCTCCACAGAGAGCTGATTTTGGGCCCAAATGGGCTGAAATTGGCCTGCTGCAGAACACAGGAGCACTCCAGGGCCCATTGCGTCACTTGGACAGCATTCCTGTGCTCCGCAGTGGCCTGATTTTGGCCCATTTGAGACTGAATTGGGCCCATTTGGGGCCAAAGTTGGCCCCTGTGGCATGCGGGAGCACTCCAGGGCCCATCGCGCCACCCAAGCAGTGTTCCTGTGTTCCATAGTGGGCCAATTTCGGACCATTTGAGGCCAAATCAGGCCTGTTTAGGGCCAAAATCAGCCTGCTGCAGAGTGCAGGAGCACTTCAGGGCCTGTCACCCTACCCTTGCCTACTCAGGGCCTATTGTGGGGCTGCTGCCTCACTGGGCCTGCCAGCCATGGTGGCCTGCTTGGGGTCTGCTGAGGGCTGCATTGGCATACAAGGCCTCCTTGCCACCTCCTCATTGCTCTGGAGGCCTCCTTGGGAGGGCCATGCCTTCGACGGGCTTATCCTCCCCCAGGCTCAGTGATGTCAACAACTCACTGTGCCTGCACCAGGATAAAAAGTGAATCATCAGCAACATGGGTTGCTTTTTATATAGTAGGATAAGAATGGCAGTAGCTGAGCCCAGTCCATTGGACATACAGGAAGATAAGGGGTGCTCTTACTCTTTCACACCCCACCATTCATGCATTGGCAATACAAGACCATCTCTTTAAAAGATGAAGCCTACATGAAGAAAACAATCAGCTGTAATCTAAAACCACATGTTTAGTATGTGGCATAGTGGTTATGTTTTCAGACAACAATCTGGGAGATTCACTTTTGAATCCCCACTCTGACCTTGGGCCAGTCACACACTCAGCATAACCTATTTCACAGGGTTGTGAGGATAAAAAGAGGAATGGAGAATAACGTAAATCACTATTGGGCAAAAAGGTAGAATATAAATGAAGTAAGTATATAAACTTAGGTCTAGTGTTGCCATTCTTCAACTTCTCCAAACGTATGTGTGGTGGAGAGAACAGATCATGCTTTGCTTAAGCATGTGGTCAGATGCTACAAATGACAACCTTTGTCAGTGGTTATTGTTTTTATCGAATGGAGCATTGAAGTAATTATTTCAAGATTTCCTGTTGTATGAATCTATGTTTGGAAATACTATATTTGAATTTACCTTTTCCATGCATGATTCCATAGTGTGAACTAAAAGGAAACTAGTGTTAGTATCATCCCAATTTGAGTTCTATCTTGAAAAAATGCCTTATTACATTTGTATTCCCCTCCTCCATTAAACATCAGAGGTAAACAATCCAGAGTTCAATGAAGCTCCTGAAAATTAATTCAACTTTGAAATGGAATAATTGGATTTTAACCAGAATTATTTGTTCTTAATTCATAATCGTGCTAATAAGAATGATGTATATTGCAGTGGAATTTGTATAGTAATACATTTTATTCCCTTTTTTTCTTTTGAAGTCATTAGTGTATGAGGTGACCAGAAAAAAATATTTTTTTAAAAAATGAGAGACATAAATTGGCTGTGGAGTTATGCTTAAAGTGAACTAAAGAGAGACCTCATAAAATAAGGGCTGTAGTTTTTTTAAAAAAATAATATTGAATGATACTGTGATTCATGCAGATGAAGAGAGTTACAGCCACATAAAAACTGATTTCAACAGAAAGGAATGAGGTTTCAGTGAAACTGATATGGTAAGGGTCTGTTACTAATGGCTTAAAATGTTTCTTACAATGCAATTTTCTCTTCTTATCTGGCTTGGCAAGAACAATGCTCTGTCTGCCTCCAAATGAACTGAACAAGTCTGCCCCTACTGGCCAAAATACCAGGAATATGATTTTTTAAAAAAATGAACATGCTTTTTTCATATACATTGCTAAATTATCCAATTCTAAAATACTCTTTGTCAGCATACTAGAAGCATGATTTTTATTTTTCCTAGGGCAATTATTTAGCAAACATTACATAGGGGAAATTTTGTTGTTTCTTATCCTTGGCAAGCGATGTATTATTATGGAGTTTTAAAACTCAATTCTGTATATTTTCTGCTAGCTTTGAAATTGACTATTTCAGCCTGCATTTTTTTTATAATGGTGTGCTTTAAAGAGGAATCTAATATAGCACAAATGTTGTAACAGGTGGCAGCAAAAGAGAGAGTTAACCTTAGGCACAAAGGAAAATGGTACGTACTTTTCTAAAGCTATTCTATAAAAAACTGAAGCCTATAAAGAATTAAGGTATTTAAATCTATATACTGATCTAAATAAATACCAATATATCCAAACTTTTAACTGACTCAGGATTTCAAGTAAAAGAAGGGAATGGTTTCAGTATAATGCATTTGTTAATTTTTTAAAAATAGTATTAAGAAGTAACTACATGATAAAACATTTTTTTAATTTCATGAGGTCTTTAATTTACATCCTAAGCAGAGTTGTATCCTTCTCCATTGGCTTTAAGAGACTTAGAAGGGTGGAATATTGCTTAGCATAGCATAATTATATGTCACTCACCCCAAAATCATCTTTAAAATCAATTGTACATTATAAATGGATGGTATTATTTATTTACTTCATGTGTAGTCTCCTTTTCTCACTGAGACTCTTGTGAGCAGTTCTGATTTTACTATGCTTTGTGTATAATGGCAGGAATTATGAACAAGTTCTATTATTAAAAACTTCATGAAGATAGGAAATGCAGCTTTTAATTACTTCAGGGCTTCTGCTTTATTTGGGAGGGAGGGTGACATAAAGTGCAATCAATGGGCTTACAAAGGTGAAATTCTATTTAAAATTATTCAAGAGGGCTTTTTATACAGATTACAGGACTGTGTCCTAGCTCAGAGAGACACTTTGGTAAGGAACAGGAGCTAATTAGGCTATTGGGTACTGTCTACTGGTGTAGATACTTTCTTACAAGGTTGCTTCACATTGCTAAAGATGTCATGTTATTTACTTACACTTAAATTCAGAAAGATTTCAGCTATGTGTTCAGTTTTCTGCTAGTTTTAGTAGTTTTCTGCTACTAATATCCTATTGTATCTGTTTTCATTGAATGTCCTAACTGTTGATCGTTTATTTTGCTCTGTGAATGTCCTGCTATTGATTATATTATATTCACAAGCAGTATTATAATCTGCTTGATCTCAGTGGGAAAAGCGACCATAAATAAACAACAATAATAACAGCACCATAACAGTTTTAGATCATAATCCTTTGCTCAGGTGATGAGATATTGGGGCATTTGTGAGGAGGAAATAAAACAGTTGTTAGCCGAATAGCCTACCTGTATATCCCCCCTGACATTTATAGCATCCCCACTGCATATTAGGTATACATACATGTGCACCCAGGTAAATTTTATTAAGGGGATCAGTGCCTAGTGTATACTGGGATCACAAATCTGGGTAGCTTTCCATGTGAGAGTGGGGGAGAGTCCTAAATAAAACAGCTGGAAAACAGAATAAAATTGAAATCTTTATTATGAAAATAAAGAGGAATGCTGAGAAAGGCACTCATACACACACTCCATTGCAAACTCAATAAAAACCTACCTTAATTCTATACAACAGTGGGGTATAAAGGTGAGGGGAATGAAAACATACAAGCTTGTCTTGAAAACAGAGGAAAACCTGGAGGGTCTGCAGGAGAGAGCAGAAGAGATTACAGCAATGCTTATGTGTCAGGTGAATCCTGGCAGCAATTGGACGCAGAGTGAAAAGGAAAATGGGACAGAGACCAAGAATGGTTTCAAATCACCAAAAGTCCTGTGTAGAGTCATAGGGGCAGTAGCAAAAAGGTCCAAGGAAAACTACTGCAACGTGCCAATGTTACTGGGGCTGTTTTTATAGTCAGAAAATATTGGAAGCGAGAAGACTACTATGCTTTTGGATCATGATTAGAGATGGGCACGAACAAAAACAAACAAACATGATGTTCATTGTTCGTTGCCATCCATGAACAGGGACTCATGAACAACCATGAACATAGCCCTGTTCACAAACATGTTCGTGGTTAGCTGTTTGTGGGGGCCTCCAGCCATCATCCAAGTCAAGATCCCTACTGCACCACTCCCAGAAACCTGAGCAGGCACCAGGAAAGGTACCAATAATAAATAATAGCTTGGCCCCAGAGCCTGGCAGCAGCCCTGGAACTTGAAGGGGTAGATCCCTATCCCACCACACACAAAGAAAATTCAAGTTCCAATGCACTCGCTCTATCTAAAGGCCAACAGCAACTCTCCCCCTCTCCACTGTCTGCAAACTAAACCAGAGCAGGGATCCCCCCTGGTCTTTGCTCCCTTGTAACAAATTTGGAGCTCCACACTTGAAAGGAAGACCTTCTTATCAAGCAAAATTGGGCTTAGCTTGGGGTTTCCAGGGCAGCAGCAGGAGTTCAGACAGAGTTCAGACAATCACTGCCTAAGTTGCCAAGGGAATTAATTGCAGGTGTCAGATTGTCGGGCTTGACGAACAGCAAGAAAGAGCAATGAATGAGGCTTGCAATGACCACCTGTTTGTTTAGAATGGAGCCTTGCGAACAGCTCGTTCGCGAAGAGCAGATTGGGCTGTTTGTGGCTTTGTTTCGTTCGTATTGCTGTTCATGTCCATCTCTAATCATGATTGGGTTAAGGACAAAAAGTTCAAATTAATGCCACACAGAGCAGTGAAGAAAATCAATGTTGTTATTATCCCCACGATACAACTGGGGAACTGGGGCTGAGAAGAGTAGTTTACCCAAGTCCACCTACTGAGCTCATGGCAGTAGTTGGATTCAAAGCTGCAGAATACTGATTTGCAACCTAACTTCTTACCCACTGTGCTACAGCAGCTTTCTGCTATAAGAGGTGTAATTATTAAGGCATTGCTAGAATTTTTGGGTGGGGACCTTTCTGTACAATAGTCTACTTCACATTTGTAATGCAGGGAGTACCTCGGAACACTGATGTTCCATTAGAATCTTGTCATTAATTTGCTATATGTTTTATTCCAAACCTTGGGAGAGACAAAATTCAGAAATAAAAGTGCAGTCATTTCCCATCTTGGGATCTCAGCTGTATAGTATCACAGAGAAAAAGCTTATTCATACCAAGGGTTCTATCCTGATTTGTCCCGGGGTGGTGGGGTGGTGGTGGGGAGAACCTAGTACTTCTGTTCATGGAATGCAATTATTCTGCCACTCCTTTCCTGTAGCAGCCCCAAATGTCCCCCAAATCATGTTCCTGGGGATTCTTCTCCCATCCCAGAACAAGATACTGGGGATATTTAGAGCTTCTACTGGAGGAGCAGGCAGGAAAATCATGTTGCTCCAGTGAAACTTAGTTCTGGTGCCTGTAAAATGCTATTCTGCAACTAAGTCAAAACCTGCAGTGTAAGTATTATTAGTCCAAGATGTATGCATGTGGAGGAAAACGTTTTTGTTTGTTTCCAGGACAGTATATATAAAAAAAAAACACTGATTATTATTTTATTGTGTATTTGTGTCTTGTTTTCATCAAACTTTCATCTCAGCAAGGTATAAGTCTCTTTAAACCCACATCTGCCCCAATTGCCTATGGAAAAGAAGGTAGTGTTCTCTGATTGGGTAGAATGACAATGTGGAAGTAAATTGCAGGAGGGACAGACTCCCCAGTCTTTCAAAACAATCATGGATTCTCTTTGTTTCATGGGCTGAAGGCATTATATACTAAACTTGGCAAAGGTGCTTGTTAAATGCTGGAAATTGATCCAGTGGGCTTGGTTGATTGTATCTATTGTGTTGCTCTTGCTGCATGAGTCCATAAAGTCAAGGAGTTTCATGACAGAATTATCATCATGTTAAAACTTACAAATTGTTTGGAAGGGAAACATTTTACAGTGGTCATTTACACACTGGTAGTCATCGCAAATGTAAATTTATAAGTGGCACATATCCGTGGATTTATTGTATACTGCTCCGGTAATGTGTGTATGAAGTAAACATGGGCTGATTCTTTACCTTATGAATGCTGCCCAGCTAGAATGGAGTGCAATGTGCACAGAGGAAGGAGCTGCACCATTCCCTACATTCATCCTGCATGTACACATTAGCAGAGCAGTAAAGGAAGGCTTTTACAACCAGTAAGCATGAATCAGTGTAGAGTCTCTGCACGGCTGAGGTTCAATGTCAGTGCAGGGCTCTTTCCCTGATGTTTCATTTTTCAGCATGCTCTTACAGTGCTGCCAGTTTATTTTTAGGTAGACTATATAAGATGTTCCCTTTTCAAATAAAGTGGCAAAGTTTAGGGAAGATCTTGTTCATCAGTATTACAGTTTGAGACAAAAATAGGAGAAATAAGATTCTTTGGATCACAAGAAATTCTTTTTTGTAAAGGGGGTCATGGAAAAAAGGCCACAGTGATAACATTAAGAGGCAAGATGATGAATGTCAGTGAACTACAAAAAGGGCAGTAGGAAGGACTTTTAATAAGAAAAAGAAAAAGGATTTGAAGTTTGGTAGGGCTGCAGAGGTGATTGTTGAGTCCTTCACAAATACACATTTGATGTAAGAAACAAAGATGCTTTCAAAAGGAAGAGCTACGTGGTTTCTAAAACAATAAGAAAAAGAGTTTTATTTTAACAACAGTATTTTGTACATTGGAAGGTTTGTGATGGCATGAGAGCTAATAGAAGGTTGAAGTAGTCAAGGCAAATCAAGTATTATTTTGCTATTATCAGCCAGCCTTCCCTTTATGAAGCACAACAGTATTTCCAAGATTATTATAATGGTGAACTTAAAATGCCAGACATGCCAGATTGTTAGTATCTAGCATTCAGTCTCTGTAGATACCATAAGCGTGGCTGGTATTGTACAAAATCTGCAGTTTCTATAGCTGTAAAGAATGGGTAGATGCTCATATTGATTCCTAGTTCAATCAGAGGGAAATCTGTGACCTCTTGCACTTTTAAACATTCTGTTTGATCTATCCATTTTACAGAATAAATATTTGCTTATAGTGGCATTAGTCACTTCCCTAAATGTTTGTTGTGTTAACAAGGTAATAATGCATGCAGTAATGAAACCCTTCAACTCCCAGGGACTAATTTTAAAGAAAATTATTCTATAGAGAATCCTTCTCAAGGATTTAACTTTAACCTATTTTGCATGTTTTTTTTCCAAGTTAGCTAACGTGTCCAGGGCACACTGGTGAATGCCGAAGCTGAGAAGTCACTTGTGAAAAGTGGGATTTGACATGCTTTGCATTGCTGTTGCTCATGTTCAGCTAAAGCACAAAGTTGGGCATCAGTTTCATTTACTCAAGTAAACATATTCTAAACTGGGACTATTTGATCCAAACACATAATTCTTTTTTCCCCTAAGGAAATCATTTCACAGAATTATGCATTTATCTCCATATAAAAATAAATATACATTGTGATGTAGCAGTAATGTAGGTAATATACGTACTTACCATTTCACGTTATATAATGGGCTATTAGAAGAAAGAGCTCTTGCTCTGTAGCTCACTGCATTACCTGCAGAGGGTACGCTGGCTTTTCCACTTGAAGAGTCTTGGGTAGCAGATGTAGGAAAAGACCTATCTCTGCCTGAGACCCTGGAAAGATGTTGCCATTCAGAGTAGACCGTAGTGAATTACATGGACCATTGGTTTGATTTGGTATAAAACAACTCCATATGTTCATAATCGCTGAATCATGCATTATCCCATTGATCTAAAGGAACTATCGAGCTGTTTATTGTTTAAGGTAAAAACAGCCTGCATTAGAAATCTAGTCAATGTTAGGATTAACAACAACCAAACTTCCTTCTATACATTGTAAATAATACCATAGTTCCAACCCAACACAACATGGGGTCAGTATCCAAGGTTGTGCATAGATGGCCCACTAAAATAAAGATGGAGAATTCCATTAATTAAGCATTTGGGGACATTATGCAGGCCTCTAACTCCAAACAGTAGATAAGTAGGTATCTGTTGTTTTGGATCCAGTAATCATACCTATTGCACCCAACTGCACATCTGTCTATCAGAGATGCTGCTGAGCTGAGTCTTGCGACCTTACTGTTTTGACTAAAAAAAGTCTCAACTTTGTTTTTGTTTTATTTATGAGTCTTTATTTTCTTGGCTTTTTCTATTTCCTTGCATATTTTTTCCTGTTAAAAGTCTGCAGTGTTCACGTTTGCATTAGTTGCATACAGATGGCATGTAATATATAAATGGCATGAAAGGGTTGCAAAAACACAGTAAAGAAAGTAAATTTGCAATGCCAGCATTGAAACGTCACTCACAGTGAACACAGAACGTAATGTGTAAGACACCGTTCTAGAGCAAAGAGATTGCTCTAGAATAGGTTGGCTGAGGATAAGTAGTGATTAAACTACATGTGTCTGCTTGTACTACAAGAGAGATTGATGGTGGATTTCTAAAGAGGTTGTCCAATGTCTGACGATAGTTTACCACGCCATGTAAAACTTCAGCTGCCTATTCCCAAATATTAAACATCTATTAAAGGGATAGGACATTTTTTATCCAGGCCTGTTGGCAACTCTACCTTATTCAATATGGCTCCTAATAAGGTAACAATTATGTTTGTGACCAAAGACATTGACAATAATTTGCCAATTATTGATGTTTAAATATATTTACAATTTTATAATTGAATCCTGCATCCTATGCAAGAGAGAGATTTCAGCCATTCAGCTTTTAGTTCCAATTCATTCTAGCTTGTTCTCTTTTATGTTTTTGATTATATTCCGCATATGGAAAATAAAACAGCAAGACTCAGCTTATGATGTAGCATATTGGTGGGATTAAACTGGAATTTCATAGGAATTTAGGCACTCCATTTCTTATTAAAGAAATGCTCTCTGCTGTGGCATCAATGGCAAGGGAATGCCAATTCTGTGGCTGTGTGCAAGATTTACTGCAGATGCAAATGACAGTTTTGTTGCATAGTTGCAATCTCTGGAAACCATGTTCTAAAACTATGATCTCTTCTGTATTTATAAATGATGTAGCAGCTGAAAGTTCCCTATAAATACAGAGTGAATGGATGAGGATGGTGGAAACTGAAAGCAAGCATAAATTGTTTCCATACACACCCCCTCCTCTATCTCTTGCTCATTTTCTTTCTCCCCTTCCTACCGCATGACCATAAAGAATTGGGAACAGTCATAATCCAGCAGGGAGGCTGGGCCGGCACACATGTGCAAGCTGCTCTCTTTATTGTCTGGCTTTCATCATAGACTCACATTTCCTACCTGTCACCACAAGGGGTATCCAGGACACATCATGAGCGTGAAGCTTCAGTAACCAAACTGTACAGGGCAGTCTAACAGTTTAGCTCTGAGTGATTCTGTGAAATTAGAGGAGAGATTCTTGCAGCTGCTCTTTAGGGATTGCTGTTGTTAGGGGGGGAAAGAGCAGATCTTGTAGTATATGTGAGTGTGTGTATATATGAGAAGATGCAGAGAGCATTTGACTGAGCTCTTTGGCCACTGGGAAGCATTTGAAAGACAGACAGAGAGAGTGAAGAAAGCAGAGGAAGCAGGAACAGGCTGAAGTGCAGAGCAGCTGTGCCTGTTTCCTAACACTCTGGCTCTTTTTGGTGCCTCAGTCAATGACAACATGGATTCTTTCACTGAAATCTTCTTCAGGCTGCTGCTTCTGACTGTTTTTCATCACAGGAATGTAACAGTAGCAGGGAACAAATGTAAGTATTGCATTTGGATATTCAACTTGGATCAGATTGTTCTGAAAACTTATGGCTTCTTAGTGTGGGATACGGGCTAGAAATGTAGTTCTTGAAATAAATCAGTGCAGCTGGAATTGTAAGAGCAAGAAAATGGGCTCAGATTGTTTTAATAGCTGAAAAATGTCATCTTTCTATGTTTAGCATTTTTATAAGATTGTAATCAGAGCTCTATTGACTAGGCTCAGGCTCCCATATAATTGGAAATTCACATCTGCATTGTTTTTTTTTTCCTTTTTAAAATGTTTGCTACACAGGACAGAGCACAGTATTTTGCAAGGAGTGAAGTCTTTCATGGGGATTACTGGCATACAGCTATCCTTTTGCTGCATCAGCTTGGCTTTGAGCTATTTGTAATTTTACAGGCAGGTATCTGCCTGCATCTCATGAATGGAGAGTAACTCTACTGTACTGTGACGCTCAAAGCACAGCAAATGCAATGAAGAACAAACATTGAGAATAGCATTTTATGGGGTGTTCATCAATTACCACAGAGTGTAATATTCATATGTATCCTGGCAGCAGCATTTTATCAGCTGTAGCAAAGTGGGTTTTTTTGTCTGTGTCTGTCTATGTTTTGCCAGTGGGTTAAAATTCTAAAGAAAAGTCCAATGCAATTCTACAGAGTCAGTTCCTTGGAAATCCAGTAACTGTTATTGATTTGGGGTAAATAGTTTCCAAGGTTGAATCAGATCTTGCTACCTTTGTTGTGCATAGACTTATCAAGGACCAACATATATACTTCTCATGTGTTTTGGTAATGGATCTCAGGGTTCCTAATTGTTGTCAGTTAAACCACAGACCAAAGTTTCCATAAACATCTTCAGTGATCTTCTGATATGTATTTTAAAATTTTTGTAGTCTCCACTTATGCAGTATATGAAACAATATCACAGTGACTATAGTTGGAAAAAGTGAGTGCTGCTGGTGCAGGCAGGGTCTCGTTAATAACATTACAACCCTGTTGGAGGAGAAAGCTCCTTGAGAGCATATAAGCAATGGATAAAGCAAGTGGGAGTTCTGTGGTTTTCTATCTGCTTCCTTTTGTATTAAAGGCTCAGAACTGAAATAGATGGTTACTCTGCAGGACCAAAATGATCTTTGGTTGTCATTCAGTTATGATATCTCATTTGACATTCAGGATAACTGAGTACTTCTGAACATGAAAAAAGAAGTTTCCTCTGTAAACCACCTTCCTGCAATTTATATAGTCTTGCTTTTCACTGTTTCCTCTTATACTTCTTTTTTGTGCACTTCTTGTATTTAAAAGGCCATTATAATTGAATCATACATTAATAATATTTGGCAGTATATGCTGGATTAAATCAGATGCTTGCAGCGAGAGGTATTAAATCTACAGCAGCATTGGTTTCAGAGACTCTAACATAGCGGCAAAGCACTAGAGGTCACTCTTACAATTTAGGAAGCAATGCTCAGAGAAATATATACCCAGCTTCTTCCCAACACACAATGAGCATGGGATAAAATAATAAAATGCATGCTGCTTCCTGACACTTCTTCAAGGCAACATAATTCTCAATCCCTTAAAGCTCTCAGAAAGATACTTTTTCATGTAGTTATTAGGTGTGAAGCAATAATTAAATGCCTTTACAATATAATGAATACAATCGTGTTTTTTCTTATGGGTAAGCTGAGCATTTTTTTTTTAAAGTGAAGAGCTTGCTTGCTTTATTTTGAGAGGGAATGAATGGGAACGTTTGGAAAGCTCCTTATCCCAGAAGCTTGGAGTGAATGGTGTACTATTTGTTATAGTGTACTATTTGTTATAATGTACTATTGTATGCCATGCTCTCTCTTTGTAAGGGATATTCATCCCACTGATATTGATTGAAAATTTGTTAGGACCTTGGTTAGTCATATTTGTTATTATAGTGCCATATATTTACTTTGTAAACTACTTTTATACATCCTATTATAAGAACTTCTGTGGCAATAATGGTTTTCTGTTCCATGATGAACTTTAGTATCAATGTAAGTTCTTCCTGCTACTTATGGCAGGCAATATTTTACAGAGTTAGTCGTCATTCACATGTGTATCCATCCCTTGCTCATATATATCATTGATCTGAATCTTTCAGCCATGAACACTGAGCCAGAAATAATTCATCATTGAATATAATTTTTAACATGGTTAAGATATCAGAAACTGGCAAGCACATGAAACTTATCACATGAAGTTTAGATAAGAAATTTTGAATGTTACAGATTTTACTTAGTTCCTGAAGATTATTTGCCAAACATTGTAATGATTGTCTTTGGGAACACTTACTTTTTTAAAGTACAAGCAGTTCAACTCTAAAAGTTATAAACTTGCCACATAATTGTGAAAAAATGACCTGTACAGCCTGTGAAAACTCACACTGAAGCATTAAAGTACTCTTCTAAAGATCTGTTTGTGGACCCAACACAAGGATTTGTGTAAAGAGAAAACTTTGTTTGTATTCAAAGATTATTAGGCATTTGATATCCTGGCTTCTTGCATGGAGCTGTGTCATGAAACTTTACAAATAAAGCATTGCATAAAACATTTCAGATATTGTTCACCTCATATGTGACCAACTTTATTAAGAATGCTTTGATAGTCATAAGATAGTTTGTAAAGACTTCTACAAACAGTAAAATTCTGAAAAAAGTTACTCCAGTCTAAGCCCATTGACGTCTATGGGTTAAGACTAGAGCAACTCTGCTTAGGATTGCACTGAAAATGTCTTATTTTCACCAATGATAGTACTATCTTTAGAAAAGTTGTTTGTCTCTTAGACATACCACAGAACTGGTATCTTCATACTAACAAATCTAATTGACTGGTTTTTTTGTAAGCATTGCAAAGAATTGTGTGCTATTCTGTAAGAGAGATGTAGTTATACCTTTTAATTCAAGGATGCATTTATGGGATCATCATTTCCAGATACCAGAACAGCATGATATAAGAAGAGCTGTAAAAAAGAGCAAGAGTCCAGTAGCACCTATAAGACTAACAAAAGTTGTGGTAGGGCATGAATTTTTGTGAGTCACAGCTCACTTCTTCAGATACAGCTAGAATGTGGGTCCATCTGTCCTTCTTGGAGATTGGAGTGATTACAGAAGCCGAATGATAATAGCTGGTGAATGACAATTGTTGGAGTAATTGAATAGGGTGGGGAATGCAGAGGTGTAGTGGGTGTGGAGAAATTGGTATGGGTAATGAGACAGGAAGCCTATGTCCCGATTCAGTCCAGGTGGATGCATTATCTTGAGCTTCTTTATCAGTTGCAATTCAGCAGTCTCTCTTTCTAATCTCCCTTTGAAATTCCTCTGCAGGATAACTGCTACTTTTAGGTCAGCAACTGAATGTTCTGGAATGTTAAAATGTTCCCCTACTGGTTTTTAAATGTTTTGTTTTCTGTCAGACTTTTTTTTTTAATTTTTATTGGTGAGTATGCTTTTCAAATTTAATACATACATTCCCTCGATATCTAATTAACCCTATCCCCCACCCTTTTCCTCCCCCCTCCCTATCAACTTCCAACAGCTTTCCAACCCTTAAACCCTCTTATTACTTAATAAAATCCCTTACTCTAAGCACATTCTAATTTTTTTCCCAAGTATTCTATCATATATATCAAATATCCTATCAATATAGTATACTTCTATCAATTATACTATCAAATATTCTATCAATATAATATACATCTATCGGTTATACTATCAATATAGTATAGATCTTATACCCCTCAATATAGCAGATGTTTTCTGCCAGACTTATGTCCATTAATTCTTTGTTGAACGGACTGGCCACTTTGTCCAATGTAGAGGGTGGAAGGGCATTACTGACATGTGATGGCATAAATCACATTGGAAGATGAGCAGGAGTATGAACCTGAGATGGTATGGCTGATGTTGCTGGGTCCACTGATGGTGTTACTAGGATCTATATGAGAGCAAAGTTGGCATCTTGGTTTGTTGCAGGCTTTGGTACCAGAGTCCATGTTAGTGTTAAGTAGTTTATCATTGTGGGTGAGTAGGTGTTCAGATTAGCAGGCTGTCTGTAAGCAAGAAAAGGTCGCCCCCTGCCCCCCGTGCCTGTTTGAGGAAAGTGTCACAATCCAGCATGGGTTGTAGGTCATTAACAATGCGTTGAACTGGCTTGAGTTGGAGGCTGTAGGTGACCACTAACGGAGTTCTGTTATTATTTTCTTTGGACCTGTCTTGTAGCAAGCTGTCCCTGGGTGTCATTCTGGCCTTTCCAATCATCTTTCTCACTAGGTCAGGGGGATACTGTAGCTGCAAAAAATGTTTGTTGCAGATCCTTCAAGTGATTATATCTATCTGAGGGGTTGGACCAGATGCGACTATAGCATAGAGCTTGGCTAAGAAGAGCTATCATTTTTTTAAAAAAGCCTATAAGTTGAGTTTTACTGGAGAGAAAATACTATATGACTTGTATTATATGATTAGCATTGTATTTGAAAATTGTATACTGGTGTAGTATTAATTTATTCACCATTCTTTGCGCTGTAGCTTCATTGATATATATTAGCAGTAGTGAGATTTTTGTTGTTGTTGCTAAGCTGTTGATGAACAGAGCATTTTACTGAGGAATGTAAGCAAAGTAAGTCAGCTCTCTGCTCCAAAGAGCTCACAAACTAAATAGTGTAGGATACAACAAGAGTATGAAAGGAAGAATCAAAGGTAAAGAAGAGACCCAGGAAACGTATGAAAGCAACTGCATGAACTTCAGCAGTGTCGTTGTTGAAAAGGACTAGAGTGAAGCCAAATGATTGAGAAAAAAGGATGAGAGAGAGAACACTAAATGCCCAAGTGATGTTGGGAGGGATGTATTTCTAGGTGAAATATGGCAAGATAGTAGGTGGAAAGGAATTTGATATGCTAAGGAAAAGCAGTTGTCAGCAAGTCTACTTTGAAATAAGTCCCATTTTATTCAGTAGCGCTTCTTACCAGGATTTTTTTTTTTTTTTTTAGGATTGAAGCCTGAGTCATATAAACTACATCTACTCCTTTGAGGTCTATATATATTACTTGTAAAAGTGAAGGTTACACATAGCTGCCATTTGTTTCACATCGACACCACTTGTATTAATGAGTACCACTTTGGTAAACCCACATTGTTCTTCCCTATTCTGTTGGGAATGAGATTGTGCCCTTATGTCAATTACAATGCCAATTTTCTGATAAATATAGAGCCAAGTTTTTAATTACATATCTTTAAACTAAAGATTTTTTGTATTGTATTAGTTCTGCTAACTTTAAAGTTAGCAGAACTAATACAATACAAAAAATATGATAGAAACAGGAGGAGGGGGAAAGGTTTCCAAACACAGAGCAGATCTTCCTTCTAGCTCTAAATAAAGAGACTATTGGGGTACACCTCTGGGCATACACATGTCTTAAGCACCTGCGAGCAGAGGAGGAAACAAACTGGGCTAGATCTTATACAGCTGCTGCTTCACCACGTCCTCCCTTATCATATTATCTGACATGTGCTGAGGCAGAAACCTCCATATGTCAGGCCATGAATAGATATGGCCATATAATCCATATTATAGTGCTGCAAATGGCTAACATGGCAAAGGCACACTGTAGAATACGTATAAATATAAAATAAATGTCATTTTTTTTTTAAAAAAAACACCTTTTAAAATCAACTAGCATACAAATCATGGCTGGAATCCACAAACTTTTTTATGGTATATAGTAAATAAGGGTTATTTTTGAATAGTATGTTTCTTCTCTGTAGATTATTATAGCATAAAATTCCATGTACTGCAACATTGCATTCTGAATTTATAAATATCTTTGTGTACATGTGATGGATAAACAAATAAGAAATGGATGAACAAATAAGAACAAATAAGAGATTTGGCATCTATAACAACTAAGTTCAGAGTAGTCCTCCTGTGTATGATGGTATTAAGCATGCCTCCATAATGTAGAACCAATGGTGGGGGACATCTTAAAGAATTTGAAAGGTAGTATAGGCTTTCAGAGCTATAGATTGCTAATGGTCCAATTTGTGAACAGGACCTACAATAATCCAGTCTTGTAGCCTTGTGTGAAGTATGCTGAACCCACATGTAGAAGAAAGAGACCTGATCTACTATCTGGAAGAGCTAGGTTTAAATCCTCCGTCTGCTACTGAAGTCCACTGGGTGACCTTGAGTCAGTCACACACTCTCAGTTACCTTACAAGAGTCTTGTGAGGGTAAAAAGGTAGAAGGGATAGTGATGTTTTAAGCCACTTGGGATCCCCATTGAAGAGAAAAGTGGGACATATAAATAAATAAACAAATATGTTACATTTTCATGGCACACCATCAACTCAACTATTTACCATAGATTCAGCTTCATGGAGGACAAGAAGGTTTTTTTTCATTCACGCTTGAGTTGACTAGAAGCTGACATAGGTTTTGTTTTGCCTTGTCTTTCTCCTGGTGCCCTTCATCATGTAGATTAGATTAATGTGACTGCTTTGGTCTTATCTGTTTCTCTTGTTTGACACAACTTTTGGCTGAATAGCTGCTGTAAGTAAAGAAAAAAGATACTTTATCTCTTGGGATGGCAAAAGGCTCCCAATGTATTGCCAACACAACTTGATAACCAGAAGGTTGCTGGCATCTCTAAGGAGATTCTACCTCTGGCTATACTTAATAGAGGGATGATGCAGTTGGTTATGCCATTCAATACATCATTATTACTTCCCTTGCTAGGAAGTAAAAAAAAAAAAAAACTTGGTTAGAAACCTCTTCATACTGGCTATGGTATTTTGGATATTTAACAGTGCAATCTTGAGCAGAATGACACCTTTTTAAATCCCTGAAGTAAATGGGCTTAGAAGTGTGTATCTCTGCTTAGGACTGCACTGTTAACGTTCATAAAGTTTTAATTCCAGTACCCTGTTACTGCCTTTTCCATTTGACGGCAAGCATCTTTTATGTAAGTAACAAAAAATATAAAGCATACATTGAATCTGCTAGCTGACATTTCTGAACAAAAGTGGTAAGAATTTTTTTTTTAACGCAATTACATTTTTGTAAAGAATCATTTCCTGGACCTTAAGATGACTTGACTGGATCAACATTGAAACACCTATTGATTTCCATAAAAACAGGAATTGATTTAAAGGGGTGGTTATTATCTACAGAGAATTTTGGTCATGGTTCACCAGAAACTACCACCATTCTTATAAAGGGAAAGAGGAGTATAGACAGTAGTTATACTGTTTATTGTCCATTTGAAATGTGAATGAAATCTAGACACTTTTGACATGTTAAGTAGTTTTAAATTAATAGCAAGAGAATTATGAATAAAATATACTAGACTGAAAATGAATTTTCCATAAGCTTTTAAATCAAAGGGATCAAAATATAGTAGAAGTGTATCTGGATGGAAAGCAGGACTACATTAACTTTTTGTTAAGTATATCTTCATTATTTGGTAGAGAATATATCAGGAATAAGATGTCACTTGTTTTTAACTGCTTAAGCCCCTGCTTGTTTCTGTAACAAATCTTTTAGCAATTGAGGACACATTTACAAATGTGGTCTTGAGAAATAATTAGATTCCACACAGTATGTGTTCCATACTAAATATTATTCCTACATTTGTCAAGAAAAATATATTCAGCATTTTAGGACATTTTATTAGTACAATATATTGCAAGAGTTTTGCAAAATGCAGACTATATGAATATAATTATGTGAAAGCACATGATTCTTTTTTGTATTCTCTATTAACTTTTGAAAAGCAATCACAAAGAACCACTGGATGAAATCACAGTAAAACTGTAATTTTTGTAAGTGTGAAGTTATTTAACTTGCTGATTCCTTTTATCTTCATCCAAAAAATATAATATTCGAGAAAAACTAAGTAATACATTTCTAAAAGCATATTGTGCTAAAGCAGCATACATCAGGCACAATGAATACAGAAGTGTTGAATCATTGTGAGCAAAACTTGTTCTGGCAAGGTGCTTCAGGAAGTAATTGGAAGACATATTGATATTTTGTATTAACAACCTTTAATGATGCTCATTAGAGCTTGGTTATAAACTGTAGTTGAGGTAACCAGTTTAAGTTTAATTTCATTATATCATTCTTTGATTTAATTAAATATGGGCAGTACTAGTTAGTATGTCAGGATACTGTAACGGTTTAGCTACTATACATATCCCTTTTATAGCATGTGTAGAAACAGTGGAATGTCATAGATATGAATCCAAGTCATTTTATGACCCTGTCAAAATCCTCTCTGTGATTAAAATATCATAACTATTTCCACCATATTATCTAAACTTATTCACTTGAACATACTCCAGTGTTATACATCACTTACTATTAATGCCCTTGTATGGGTAATATGGAAAGAACAGGCCAGTCTCTACATAAGAGATAATTGGTCATAAAAAGTACCTTAAAGGATTATATTGAATTAATGAATGTTTCAGTTTTCTAGGACATTTGTTCTCTAATGCAGCTGCAGCCACCCCAATTCCTAAAATTGTGGTAGATCTTTTTTGATCCTCTGTTATTCTTGGAATTGTGGAGTTAACTCATTTATTGGCCATGTGGAGGCACCAATTCATACAAATGACATCTTTTACATTACATTAACCTAATGAGATCATGATGTCAGTAAGTTTTCTAAGAGTTGTTGTTTTCATTCAGTGGGCTGCATTTTATCTTTACAATCAGGATGTGTTCTTTTTCATTTTTAATCTCTCCTGTAATATTCTTCTTCTTACATATTCACTAAACCTCTGTGTGCATGTATGGGTGTCTTTGTGTACATGTATGAAAATAACTAAAATTAATTTGATCTTCACATCTTTAGGAGGCAGAATAAGTCAGAGGAATTACAGGTAAAATAACTGTCTTTCATCTGTTTACTATATATCCATTACATATACATTCACTGCATACGTCAGATACTTAATGAAAATTCTTATGAAAATCCATTCATTAATGTATTAGTTAGATTTTAAATGTTCAATTGAACTCTAACAGTACCACCCTAAGCAAGTCTATACAGAACCCTACTCCGATCTATTCAATGAGGCTTACTCCCAAGAAAGTGTTCTTAGGATTGAATTGCTAAGTACACAATCAGTTTCTCTGGCTACAAGCTCCCTTTCAGGTTATTGACAATTTTAATTGACAATTGACAATATTAATTGCAATGCTCATTATTTACTGAAAGGCACCCATAATTAGCACCCTAGTTGGAATGAAGAAACAGACACCAGGCTTGGAACTAAAGGGCTACTGTATCAACATAACATCAACCAATAACTGCAGCAAGGGCTGGCTAGAGGTCAGGTCAAGCCCTGGGGTCACATTTGGACTTTCACCTTGAGCTAACTGGGTGAGCCTCGCTGCCTCGGCTGCGAGCCATCTGTGCACATGGCTGGGACCTGGCCAGCCAGGCAATCTAGTTCCCCCCTTTCAAGCTTCTAAGTCCTCAGCCTTACAACAGTGAAGGAAGGACTTGCATGTGCGGTTCCCCTGGGCAGTCTGCCCTTGCAGCTGGCAGCCATCACAAGCAGTACCAGTTGCTCCTGGCAGACCTCATTTCCCCACCAATGAGGAAGCACCAAGGATGCTCACCAGCCCACTGCTTATCCTCAAACTATCCTGCCCATGACACCTAACAGACACCACTATTGCCAATTGCCCTACTACCGCAACTAGTGCAATGTTGGTGGAAAAATTAACCTTTCCTATGTGCCAGCCATGAGGGCCATACTCTTTGATGGAAGAGATGTCAAAACGTACATGAATATACTCACCTTTGTGATTATTCAAAACAAAATCTCAGATTCATCTCCTTGGCTTTAATGGTTGTGGTTTGAAAGATTTACTTTATACCATGGTACAGAAGAAAGCACAGCTAAGCTTCCTCAAATGCTTGTTAAAGTTTTAGTGGAAGTGTACCTTTTAATGAGTCAGGATGGTCGACTGACAATGTTCAGAGATTTAATATAACCACCAGTGGGCTAACTGTCCTTGAAAGCTTGAAGCAGGTGATCCTCCCAGTTGAAAGGAGAGTGCAAGCACATCTATATATATGCAAAGAAATTTAAAATAAAAATGATCAGCTACAAACCTTTGGTAGTCTCAATATAAACGGGTTGATTTGAGCGAGAGAGAGAGAGAGAATGCCATGCAAACATTCATTCTGGGTGGGGAGGGAGTGTCAGTTTACAGTAACCTTGAAATTAGGATAATTATTAATGATGACTGAAACCTCTAAGTACATGAACAAAGCCAACAGCCATCTAGACCAAGAACTCAAAAATCCCTATTCAATTCTCCTGGCTATTCTTGTACAAGGGAAAGTTATTACTACTGATCAAAGTATATTCCATCCTCTTCCCTTCCCTACTGGATGGTGTAAATGAGATACCATAATAAAAGCCTCTTCCTTTACTCATTGTTAAGCAATGAAAATAGATCCAGACTCTTGCCGGTAGTGGGAAAGCAGGGAGGTGCGTTAATTAATGTCTAGGATCTTTATAACTAGAAAACTTTTAGGAAATGAAGAAAAAATCAGAAATTAAGCATATTGATCTATTGGAAACAGATTTTCCATTCTAGTTAGACAGGAAACCCATTCAAAATAGCTCAAAGTGGTCTTTTAGAATATGTTGTCTAATGCTGGAATGGTGCCAACTTAGAATGATCTGATAATCTTGAACATCGGATATGGATATGCAATGAGGTATACAGTTCAATAAGTTTACAAATGTACTTTTGTTTTCCTAAAGAAAATGAACCAATATAGATTGAAATCATAACCCCTCTATCTAGAAGTACAATATCATTTACAGAATATTCCTTTTATATTGTAATATCTTAGTTTCTCTCTGCCAGAATATTTCTTCTTTTTTCTAGTTGTCTTTTCTTTGTTTAGATATTCATATGTCTATTTTGGAAAATAAGCTGTAGATGATGCACTGAGTAGATAAGAAAAATGTAGAGCGAAACATTTTTTCTGACTCATTGATCTGGATTGTCCTTTTCTTCCACACTTCAAAAGCTCAGGCTTCAGTTCATGTTTTTCTTCTTGTAGTACATAAATATGTTCTACATGAAATAGTTGTTCAGCACAATACTATTTTTGTGCACAGATGTTATTGTATTCCCTACCTATGTTACTGTTTCAGTCAGTGTTGTATTTTATTTTTAGCCTTGTAAATAGTTTTTGCATGGTATTGTTATTTCAATTGTATCTATTGTTTTAAAAACTCTTATGGGCCATTGGATGCAAACTGCCTCATAAGCTTTGGCTAAGAATATGTGTGTATATATTTCAGAAACATAAATGGCTACATTTAAGTGCTCAGCCTTTACCAAGTAATTTTGTGGGTTTAAAGAGAAGGTTGAAAAATATGCTGTGGTTATTTGCATTACATCTTATCATAGTACAAAGCCCAGTGCATTTTAAATAAGTTTTCTCTTCATAAGGAATTTCTTTATGCACCATGACCACTTTTCCCCCTCCTTAATGTGACTGCTTTCTACGTTACTTAAGAAAGGTGCTCAAGTTTTCATTGTGCGTGTTGAAGTTTTGTTTGTCAAGGAAAAACAAATTGTTGACTGAAATCTGCTGGATCTTGCAGTAGGTTAGAACATTTTTCTCCTGTATAGAGTGAAAACTGATAAAAGGATAACTGATATTAGAACCATGGAAGGAAGAGATGGGATGTGATAAGGTATAGACATGATCTAGAACACTGTAATAAAAAGTGCTTGGCCAGCTGAGATTCATCATAGGATTAGTTTTGGCAATCTCCTTGACTCCTTCTAGAAGATGGGCTGTAATTTTGCTCCCTCTTCCACTTCCTCTCCCTTGCAGATTGCATAACAGCCATACGGAAATCCTCAGTCTGCTTTCGAATTCTGAGCTTCATAAGTGTGTCCATAACATGGCCTTCTTGGTCATCAATATTATATTTATATTGGTTATCTAAGAGTGTTGATAGACATTTTTTGCATATATGCAAAAAAATTAATGTGGAAATTTGATAAAAATGCTAATATTATGGAAAATTTAGTGAAGTATTTATCTGAAACTGAAAAGCATTTTCACACAGAAATGGGTTTTCTAAACATGATTAACAAGCATTCTTTATAAACAGGCCTCTGCCTTAGAAGTAACAGTCTTGAAATACTTTGTATGGATAAGCTATGATAGTTGGTGAATGTTGTCCGTATGTGATGCACACGTTGCCTGGAAAGTGCAGAAAGAGATGCTTAGTTGTTAAATGCACATCACAGTCAAGACCATGAAATGATCACTCATATCTCATTCTGTAAAGGTCATAGTTTGTATGCAGCAGATATGTGAGATTACTGCTTACATTAATGGAAGCTACACAGAGGTATGGTGTAATATGTCTTGGGGTATTTGCTGGTTTTACTGTACCTTAGTCTAACATTTCTTTTTATGTGCAAGTTTTGAGCTGCACACAAAAGAAGAACTTTTCTTGCTCTTGGTTCTTCACCAGCACCAATATTTAGGGAGAAAAAAATATCAGTTAAATATTGAGTTTCACTGTGAAGTTTTATATTTCAAATACGCTGAATGATATTTATAACAATAAACTACCCAGTAAGCTACAACTTCATTTTGATTGAATTTAAGATTAGCATTTGTGACAGACTGCACTTTTTAAAAGCCTGGAAGTGCTATACAAACAGCTGAGGGACTGTTAGGGGTTAATCTCTCACAGACAAAGAGCTAAACTATAAGAGATGAATTACATGAGGATGCTCACGTGAAGGGAGTCATGTCAGCTGGGAAACTGAGTTTTAAAAGACAAATCAGATGGCTTTGTCAATTTCTCCTCTCCACAGAGCCAGCAAAAATTGCTCCTCAGAGGGTTCATTTCCTCTTTACCTCCCGAAGGCTCTGTCAGTTTCATCTCCCCTTCTTGGAGGCACAGAGGAAATAAACTATCTGAGGAGTGGTCTTTGCTGCTCTTTGATGGGGTGAATTGATAGAGCCTTCTGATCTGTCTTTTAAAACTTGGCTTGCCAGCTAACATTGTGACTCCCTTCACATGAACATACTCATGTAATTTATCTCTTATAGTTTAGCTCACAGAGAGCTTTGAGTGTCAGGCTACTCCAAGAAATCTAATTGGTTAGCATGAGCTGGAAAAAAGGAGCATCTGTTTTCAGCCCTGGCTGAGAGAAATTGAGAGTGAACAGTTGGAAGATGGAGTCCTAACTGAAAGCAGTTTTAACACCAACAGGAGAACTGGGGAAAATTGGCAAGGAAGTTTGGGAAGTAGGTGCAGACTCCCAAATGGGCCAAAGAAAAGGGATAGATCTTCTAAGGAGAGAAGACTTTCCCTACCCAGTCAAACAGGAAGGTGGCTCTGGAGAGTGAAGTGATCCCTGGTTGGATGTGGTTGGAAATTACCTTTTGGATACTGATGTTTGAAGAGAAGGGATTGGGGTTGCAGGCGAGTGCTAAGTGGGGGAGGAGAGTGGGGAGGGGGCATGGCGACAAAAACACATGGACATGGTGCTGGGGGTAAAGAGGCCACAACTTTATTGAGATTACAGCTCAGGGAGCAAAGGCGCACATAGGGCACTGATCTGAGCATTGGCTGACCCGCCTGCCAAGCCGATGACCCACATGCCACCTCAGACCCCTGCTGAGGGGGGGAACCATGGGATGACACCCATTGGGATGCCACGTGGGTATGCACCCCTGTGTGAATCATCCCCTGCCACCTGGGAGTGAGGTGGACTGACAGCCCCCAACTGGGCAGGCACCAGCCATTCCTCACTCCCCAGACCTCTTATGGGGATCCCCATAATAGGTAAACTGAGCCTAAGGGCCCTGTTTCCACCCAAACGGATCAGTGTCCAATGCCCAATCCACTGTCTACTCACTCCAAAGTTGTGACAAAAGGGAGGGCTGGGCGGGATGCCGCCACGAGTCAAGTGCTGAGGGGTAACAGCCAGCTTCCCAGACCAGGGGCCCACACCGGATGTGCATGGGCATGCTCCCCTGGCCCCTGGTCATTCCCCGCCCCTCCACATAATGGCGGCCACCATGCCATCTCCCCACTCGCCTCCCCCACATCGCCTGCAACCTGGGCTCCCAGTTGAGTCTCGGAGCCATTGTATACTAGAAAGTGGGTGCCAGCATTCTTAAATCGAAAAGAGAGAGAATACTGAAGGAAAGTGTACTAGAGTGTTTGGGTAAAACATGAAAACAAAAGACTTTAAATACAAGAATGTTAAGTTTCTGTGAAGAGCATGAGAACTAAAGTCTGTGCATGTACTGATTTTACCTCAGAGATTTCTATGACGAATTTCCTCAGAAATTTTCAACCCCTGATTTCATCTGACTCTAAAATAAATAAAATAGTTACTTTTGAATTTTTAAAACACCTCTTGTGTCATTTTTGCTGTTTAAGGATGAAGAAGAAGGAAAGAGGAGGAGAGAACTTCATACCATTATAAAAACATTTCTGTAGTGTAATGATATATATTCTCTGAGCACATTTCTAATTAACTAGCAACAATAACTGTCTCAAAGCATTCACCTATGAAGTAGGACTAGCATCGGGATTCTCAGTAACACAGGATAAGAAGCTGATCATTTTTAAAATAAATCAGTCTGACTATGCATCTTTGATGCACCTTTCATACATCATAAATGAAAAGTTAACTTCTCCATCAATGCTTCATTCCATGCTGTCTTTTACCAAGAATCTACATAAAAGCTTGTGTTATTTTTCATTTCCTAGCACTTTATAATCTTGCAGAAAAAATAATAGAGAAAAGTTTCTATGTGACTTTAAAAAAAAGTTGTCCTTGAAAACTCTGTAATAATGATAGACATGTATCTTGGATAATATTCTGTTTCTCTTCTCTTACTGATCTCATATATTTGAATTAAAAAACAGTACATAATACATATGCTAATATGTTCCCTACAATTGGCAAGCTCTCCTGAAATAAGGAGAAAAGGGAATAGGAAAGTATAGAAATATAGTTTTAACATGATATATCCCACAATGTATAATCTGTTTTTTAAGAAAAAATGTCCCTTTCTTAGCAACAATTGTTTTAAATGATAACCTAGACCCAACTGAATTCCAAACCTCATTAAAATTCTTTTAATTAAGGCCATTCTTTTAAAACTGTCAAATCAACATATAGGTATGAGAAATTTAGAATTTTAACTAATCTAGAGGCTGTTCGCTATTTTTGAACATATCTGAATAGAAGGGGGATCAGGAATACCCAGTTGTAGCATATCTGAGAATTGAGCTTTGGAAGCTGCTAAGCAGTCTGCTTATCCTTTCAGAAAAGGTTGTCTTTTTTTTAGGGAGCTTATTGAATTTTCTGATAATTCTGGTTTGATTTGAAAGATCTTGTTTCTTGTATGGTTTTTCCACAATTGTGACAAAACTATGTAAGAAGTGGTGTAAAGTGCCATAAAAGAAACAAACTTCAGGTGGATAGCCACGTTGGTCTGCAGTAGAAGAGTGAGATTTGGGTCTAGTAGCACCTTAAGGACCAAGTAAATTTCCAGGGGATGAAATTTTGAGAGCCAGAGCTCCCAGAAAAAAAATTGGAAAGCTGCCTTTCCCCTCTCCACACAGAAAGGATGAAAATGGTCTTTGTGACCATGAATGGTAATTAAAATATATTTTTAAATATATTTTTATATTCCCTAATTTTTTTAGAACTCTATCTTAACAGAAATTGTAGAAAAGAATATTGTTTTCAAGGACGAGAAGGCCATTCCAGCACCCCTTTCCTTGGCTGAGGTAAGGAAGGAATGGGTGGGTGTTGGCTCTGGCTGGCAGAAAGGAGCGCCAGCTGAGCTGATTGTTCTGGATGATTCTGGTCAGGCTAATTCAGATATAGGCATGCACTTAAGAAGCACTGAGAGTCTAATTAACTTTCCTATATCAAACTATTTAACTGTTGGCAAAAGGTACACCACAAATAACATCTAAAGTTCATTATCAGGTATTGTACACAAGTAATACAATTAGGTTTCCATTCTAAGCCTTTATTATTACAAAATAAATATTCATCATTCTTAATATCAACTCCATCAACAGAAAATCATATCTTCCATTAAACTATATAGATCATTAAAGAAGAATGATTACATGAGTCCAAAAAAGAATCTTACCCAAAGATTCATAGGTCATAGGCAAGAAGCCCCTTCTAGGAAGAAGTTCTTTATCAGTTCAGCCTGTCATATTTATAGTGTTTCAAATCCATCTCCTTACAATAGTTATTTGCTATGACATATTCCTGGATGATTTATGGCAAGGGCTCAAGTTGGCCATAAGACACCTGTGGGGCACAAGGGCCTAAGCAGAGGCTTGGCCCTAGCGGTGGCAGGTTAGGATGGGAAAATGAGTGGGCCGGTGATCCCCTTGGCACATCCCCATTGGTGGGGATTTGGAGCCCGTCAGGAGTGGCTGGTAGGCTATACAGCTAGTTGAAATAAAAGGCAGACATAAAGCTTGGGTATAAAATTGGGCCTCTTTATTAATTACAACATAAACTGTCTATATGACAAGGGATCTAACTAACTAGTAGTAAAAGTAAAGCCCTGGTGTCACCTACGACCTCCGCCTTGACCTGTCTGGGTGAGTGCCTGCTGCCCCGGGGGTGAGCCATACAACACATGGCTATACCCGGTGGCCAGACAAATGGTTCCCCCCTCCAAGCCTGCAGCACCTCACTATACAGCAGGAGGGTCTTACTTGTTCAGAGGGAGCCATGTGGCAGTCTGCCCTTGCAGCTAGCAGCTGTACAGCCTACCAGCCCCCATCACTTCTGCAGAAGTTGGCCAATTCAACCTGTCACCTGGAGTGCAGCAAATGCAGCACATGGTGGAGAGCTGAAGCTAGAAGGTAAGGGTTTGTTGTCTTTCTGCCTTTTGCCTTTCTTAGCTACTGTGTGAGAAGCTGAGGGTGAGTGGGTTCTGTGTAGCTTGCTAGAGAGTTGGTTCTGGTTAAGTTCTGTGTGAGGCTGTTGGGGGCTGAGTGAATTGCTGTTGTTTGCTGCTGGTTGCTGTTGCTCTTGGTTACAAGCCCTGCCCCCTAGTGTCATGGGACCCTGCTGGGCTAGGCAAGAAGGCACCTTTTGAAACAAAAGGCTCCTCCTCACCAGAGGCGCAAGCCTTTGGCATGAGCCAAAGGGCTCTTAGCCTGGGGATCTGCCTGGGGGACCTGAAACTCTGCTAGTATACTGGTTCTGCTAGTACTCTAGGTATATTTGGAAGGCAATCATGTCTACTGAAGCCCCCTTCGCAATCACCTGCATGGAGTGTGCCATGTTTGTTTTCCTCCCAGAAGAGAAGACAGAGTTCACTTGCCAGAAGTATAAGCTGGTCAGAGTTTTGGAAGAAAAGGTTCAGAGCCTGGAGGAGAGGATCACCACCCTTCAGGAGATCAAGGAGGGAGAGGATTTTATTGACAACAGCCTGGGGGCTCCGCACAGCCAAGAAGAGGAAAGTCAAGGAGGAAGAGAAAGAGTCGATCTCCCTTCTGAGCCTCCTCTCAAATCTACAGTACAAACCCGAAGGCATCAACGAAGAAGATGCTCTGGTCCACTTGAGCTCAAGAATCGCTTTGAAGTGCTAGAGATGGTGACAGAGGTGACAGTGGAAGGAGAACCGCAAAGATCTGGAAGAGGGAGTGCTGAAGGCATGGGGCCACATGGAAGTGGGAAAAAATGGAAGGTGGTAGTCGTCGGGGACTCCTTGCTTAGGGGTATGGAAAGCCATGTCTCTGGGCCAGATCCCCTATTCCGAGAGATGTGTTGCTTGCCGGGAGCCAGAATTTAGGATATTACCGACCGGCTGCCAAAACTCATCAAGCCTGCTGATAAGTACCCGTTTGTGCTGATTCATGTGGGAACGAACGACACGGCTTCGAATACTGTTGCAAGAATTAAAGAGGATTATGAAGCCCTTGGAAGGCAGTTGAAGACACTGGGGGCTCAGGTGGTATTCTCTTCTATCCTTCCAGTCACAGGAAGAGGAGCATGCAGGGAGCAGACCATACTTGAGGTGGATCGCTGGCTGAGATGGTGGTGCCGGCAGGAGCGCTTTGGGTTCTGGGACCATGGGATAGGTTTTCTTAGAGATGGCCTTCTAGCACATGATGGGCTTCACCTCTCAAGGGCAGGGAAGAAAACATATGGAGCGAACCTGGAGAACTTCATCAGGAGAGCTTTAAACTGATGCCGCAAGGGGCAGGGGACGATCGACATGGTGACTTCAATGATGAAGTGAACACAGTGGGGACCCACCGGGGTAGGAAAGGTCAAACAAAGGTACAAGGCTACAAGTGTCTATATACCAATGCCCAAAGTATGGGCAATAAGAAAGAAGAGCTTGAGCTTCTATTGCAAACAGAGGGCTATGATATAGTAAGAATTACTGAGACTTGATGGGATGATTCCCGTGACTGGAATGTGCTAGTGGATGGGTATGAGTTGTTCAAGAAAAACTGGAAGTGTAGAAGAGGAGGTGGAGTGGCGTTGTATGTGAGGAGAGGGCTTGATTGTCAAGAAGTTATGGAGAATGGGGCGGACATCCCAGTGGAAAGTATATGGGTAGAAATAAGGGGAGGAAGGACAAAGGGTATTATTGTTGGAGTATGCTACAGACCACCTGACCAGCGAGAAGAAATGGATGCTGCCCTCTTTGAACAGACTGGCAGAGTATCCAGACATCAGAACCTTGTAATTATGGGTGACTTCAACTTCCCCGATGTGTGCTGGGAGACAGGCTCAGCAAAGCGTCATGAATCACGCAATTTCCTGAACTGCCTGGCCGATAACTTCCTTTTTCAAAAGGTGGAGGAAGCTACAAGGGGCTCAGCCATACTAGACTTGATATTAACCAACAGGGAAGAATTGGTAGATGAGATTAAGGTGGCTGGGACCTTAGGGGGAAGTGACCATGTCCTTCTTGAATTCCAGTTGCTGTGGGGAGCCATGGAAGTTCATAGCCAGACTCGTAGGTTAGATTTTCATAGGGCCAACTTCGATGAACTCAGAGGCTTGAAGAGAGTCATTCCGTGGGGGAATGTGCTGGAAGGGAAAGGAGCGAGTGAAGGGTGGGCCATTCTCAAACACGAGCTTTTGCAAGCTCAAGCCCTCACTATCCCAGCAAGATGGAAACATGGTAAGGGCTCCAAGAAACCGATGTGGATGCACAGAGAGCTCCAGAATAAGCTAAGGGAGAAAAAGGAAATGTTCAGGAAATGGAGAGAAGGACAGACCTCTAAAGAGGAGTATATGGGTTACTAGGTACTGCAGATCAGCCATCAGAGAGGCCAAAGCTCAATACGAGCTGGGTCTGGCCAGGAGGGCTCGCTACAATAAGAAAAACTTCTACAGATATGTGAGAAGCAAATGCAAGGTAGAAGAGGCAATGGGACCACTGTTGGTAGTAGATGGAGAAACTCTGATGCAGGACAGAGAAAAAGCAGACAGGCTTAATTACTTTTTTGCCTCTGTTTTCTCCCTGAAGAACTCAGGCACATCTAGAGATAGTAGAAAATGTGGCAGGACACCTGAGTGGCTAATTGACATTGACAGAGAGGTTGTGGAGAGGCATCTGGTTGCACTGGATGAATACAAATCCCCTGGGCCGGATGGGGTGCACCCAAGAGTGCTGAAAGAACTTTCCAGAGAACTTGCAGAATGTCTGTCCATCATCTTCAAGGCCTCCTGGAGGACTGGGGATGTGCCACAAGATTGGAGAAGAGCGAATGTTATCCCAATCTTTAAGAAAGGGAGGAAGGATGACCTGGGAAACTACAGGCCGGTCAGTCTGACTTCTGTTGCTGGGAAGATATTAGAACAGATTTTAAAGGGATCAATCGGTAAGCATCTGAAGGACCACTCAGTGATCTGGGGAAGTCAGCATGGTTTTCTTCCTAACAGATCTTGCCAGACCAACCTGGTTTCCTTCTTTGATCGAGTGACCAGCTTACTGGATCGGGGGAACTCTGTTGACGTGATTTATCTGGATTTCAGTAAAGCTTTTGATAAGGTCCCCCATGACATTCTGATGGGCAAACTGGAAGACTGTGGAGTGGACTATAGGACAGTTCGGTGGATAGGGAACTGGTTGGAGGACCGCACTCAAAGAGTGGTGGTCAACGGTGTTTCATCAGATTGGAGGGAGGTGTCCAGTAGGGTGCCGCAGGGCTCGGTTTTGGGCCTGGTACTTTTCAATATTTTTATCAATGATCTGGATGAAGGAGTGGAAGGGCTGCTCATTAAATTTGCTGATGATACCAAATTGGGAGTGGTAGCAAACACCCAAGAAGATAGAATTAAAATTCAACAAGACCTGAATACTCTGGAGAAGTGGGAAGCTGTGAATAGGATGCAATTCAACAAAGACAAGTGCACAGTATTACATCTGGGCCACAAAAATGGGAAGCACAAATACTGGATGGGGGATACACTTCTGGGCAGTAGTATATGTGAAAGGGATCTTGGGGTAAGAGTGGACTGTAAACTGAATATGAGCAGTCAGTGTGATGCAGTGGCAAAAAAGGCTAATTCAATCCTGGGTTGTATCAAAGGGGCCATAGCGTCGAAATCGCAGGAGGTCATAGCCCCTCTCTATACTGCCTTGGTCAGGCCACACCTGGAGTATTGTGTGCAGTTCTGGAGGCCTCACTTCAAAAAGGATGTGGACAAAATCGAGAGGGTGCAGAGGAGAGCGACAAGAATGATCAGGGGTCTGGAGATTGAGCCCTTCGAGGAAAGGCTGAGGGCCTTGGGAATGTTTAGTTTGGAGAAGCGGAGGTTGAGGGGGAACATGATTGCTCTCTTTAAATATTTGAAAGGCTGTCATTTGGATGAGGGCAAAGAGCTGTTCCAGTTGGCAGCAGAGGGTAGGACGCGAAGCAATGGGCTAAAACTACATGCACAAAGGTACCGGCTGGATATTAGGAAAAACTTTTTCACGGTCAGAGTAGTTCAAAAGTGGAATCAGCTGCCTAGGGAGGTGGTGAGCTCCCCTTCACTGGCAGTTTTCAAGAAGAGGCTGGATGAATACTTGTCAGACATGCTTTAGGCTGATCCTGCACTGGGCAGGGGGTTGGACTAGATGGTCTGTATGGCCCCTTCCAACTCTATGATTCTATGAAATAATGCGCCAGCCCTCCCCAAAAGCCAAAGTCATTACCATCCAGGTGAATGACCAGAACAGGAGACAGAGGACACACCTCCCCCCCAAGCCACCAGGCCACTACTTGCCTATGCACTGCACGTCTGTGTGAACCTGCAATGGAAGGTTATCACCACCCAGGTGAATGACCATAACATGAGGCGGAGGACCTCCCCTTGAGCCATCAGGCCACTACTTGCCTGGGTGCAGCAAGTCTGTGTGAGCCTGTATGGAAAGATCCATGCCCTGTGAGCCAACGTGAGGCAGAGGCCTGTACTAGACATGGGCACGAACCGCATTACGAACTTCAAAAACCCACGAAATTGGCGATCACGATCCAGCAGATTGTGATTGTCCTCAGCCAATGAACCAGCATTCAGAAGAAGACTGGTTTGGTGCGTTTGGCTGCAGTTTTGAAAGCCAGACAGTCAGGCGCAATCAATTAATTCCCCTGGAAACGGAGCCGGGGGAATGCCTGAACTCTGTCTGCGCTCCTTCTGTCGCCCTGGAAACCCGAATGGAAGCCCAGCTTAACTTGATCAGCAGGTCTTCCTTCCAACCATGGAGTTGCAAAGCGGTTACAAGTTGGGAGAAGACACCTGGGGAAAAGAGGGGGAGGGGGTGTCCTGTAGTCACGGGCACTCCAATCTCATCCTGCAAACCCTGATAGGCAGCTCTGATGGCCAAACACAGACCTCCTGCGTTGCTCTATGGGACGTCAGCTTATAAAAAGCACTGCGCTCCCAGGCTGGGTTTCACTTTCAGCGAGCAGTGGAGTGTGACAGAGCTGCTGCTAGCTACTTGCTCGCCTTTGGGGAGAGAGACAGAGTATAATCAAGCTTGGATTTTGGGGATAGGGATCTATCTCCTCTGGTTCCAGGGCTGCTGCCAGGCCCAGGGCCCAAGCTCACTGGACACCTCGGCTGAGGGCTCACATTATTATTAGTGCCTGATCTGGTCAGGCGTCTGGGAGTGGTGGACAAGGGCTCTAGTCCCTCCCTCCCTCCCTCTGGTGCCAGGGCTGCTACCAGGCTCTAGGGGAAAGCTCAGTGGGCACCTTGGCTGAGGGCTCACCAAATGACTATTATTATTATCACAATCATTATCATTTTCATTCTTCTTCTTCTTATTATTATTATTATTATTATTAGTCTCTGTGCCTGTTCTGTCCAGGCATCTTGGTGTGCTGGGCTACGGCTGTAGCCTCAGCCTCTTGTTCCAGTGCTGCTGCCAGGCCCTGGGGCTAAGCTCAATGGGCACCTCAGTTGAGGGCTCACATAGTATTTTTAGAGCCTGATCTGGTCTGGTCTGGTCTGTGGGAATGGTGGGCTAGGGCTCCAGTCCCTCCCTCCCTCTGGTGCCAGGGCTTCTGCCAGCCCCTGGGGCCAAGCTCAGTGGGCACCTCGGCTGAGGGCTCACAGTATTATTACTAGTGCCTGATCTGGTCATGCCTCTGGGAGTGGTGGGCTAGGGTGCTAGTCCCTCCCTTCCTCTGCTGCCAGGGCTGCTGCCAGGCTCTGGGGCCAAGCTCAGTGGGCACCTCGGCTGAGGGCTCACCAAATTATTATTATTATCACAATCATTATCATTTTCATTCTTCTTATTATTATTATTATTAGTCTCTGTGCCTGATCTGGTCAGGCCTCTGGGAGTGGTGGGCTAGGGCTCTAGTCCCTCCCTCCCTCTGGTTTCAGCGCTCCCACCAGGCCCTGGGGCCAAGCTCAATGGGCACCTCAGCTGAGGGCTCACACAGAATTTTTAGAGCCTGATCTGGTCAGGTCTGTGGGAGTGGTGGGCTAGGGTTCTAGTCCATCCCTCCCTCTGGTGCCAGGGCTGCTGCCTGGCTCTGGGGCCAAGCTCAGTGGGTATCTTGGCTGAGGGCTCACAGTATTATTTCCAGTGCCTGATCTGGTGGTCAGGCATCTTGATGTGCTGGACTAGGGCTCTAGCCTCAGCCTCTGGTTCCAGGGCTGCTGCCAGGCCCTTGGGCCAATCTCAGTGGGCACCATGGCAGAGGGCACACAGAGTCATCTCCTTTCCTGTACTCCTTAATTCTTGTTTGGTGGCACAATGAGTCTTCCTGTTGTGTTGGCCACCAAGGGTGGTTGTGGGGTGAAGTGCGATGGCAGTCCTCCTGGTTCAGTTGTGGAAAGCAGTATTGGGTGTGGCTCAGGGGCAGCGGAGAGTCCTCCTGCTCCCTCCAATACACCTGTGTGGGCTGTGGAGGAGGCCAATGAGGTCTTTCTGCAGGTTGGGAGAGAATCTCTTTCAACATTTTGAGGAGAGTGTGGGTGATGGATCCCTGGAGGAATGGTTTTTGTGTGATGAAATGTCCCTCCCATCCCCATCCCAAACTCTCGGTGGTGTCCCCACTTGCAGTCCACCTCTCACCCCATTGTCCGTGGCCAGCTCCACAGCACAGCCTGTAACCGTTTGTCCTCCTTCCCCTGGGACAGTTAGTGGTCCATGTTTCAATGCCTCTGTATGGAGGCACTTTCAAGCCCTTCCTGATGACCCCCATGTGGTGCGGTGCCGTGCCTGTGATGTCCTGGTGTGCAGGGGCAAAAACCCAAAGCACCTCTCTTTGATGGCCCTGACTCAGCACCTGAAGAAGCACCACCTGAGCCTGTCTCCCTCCTCACCCAGTGAAACTTCCTTTGGGGGGAGAAAGGTGGTGACCGGCTCTTCTGAGTGGAGGTCAGAGGGAGGGTCACTGCTCTGAGGGTGATGCTGGTGGGAGCAGAGCACTCCGGCAGGCCGTTCTTGAGGAAGTTGTCCCCTCGGGGTCTGGGACAGTGCCACTTAGAACCTCAAGTCTGATTGCTCAGGAGGTGGGCCTTTGCATCTTGGCAGAGACGATTGCCCTACATGGCTTGCCCCTATCCAGCTTGGACTGTGTGGGCTTCTACAGGCTACTAAAAGATTTCACCCCTTGGTTCTCCATGCCGTCACCATGCACCCTTGCCCGTTGAGTCCTGTGGGTATCTCGAATGAGGGCTGGCATGTTTGGGTCAGGTTTAGCCAGGTCCAGTCCCACTGCTAACAGGCTTCTGAGACCTTGATAGGCCTTCCTGGCACAGCCAGATCATCATGACGAAGGCAGGAAAGTGGGTGATGCTGGAGGCAGCCTCCTTTGGGCACTTGCGCAACAGCTCAGGAACTGTTGCACATGTAGTTAAGCTGCATGGTGCCCCATCCATCACAAACGCTGAGCCCTCTGAGCAGGGGGGAATGGATCTCTCAACTCATGTCCTTCCCGCAAAGGCAGGAAGGTGGCTGATGTCAGCTGCTGTTGCTGCTCTCCCGTTTCTGTCTCCCCCTCTCAGGAACCACTCTGACCTGTCCAAGCAATGTCTCCTGTCCTGCCCATCCCCTACTTTCTGCAAAGGCAGGACGGCGGGTCATGTCAGCTGCTGCTTCATGCGGGACTATCCTGTTACTGCTCCCTCCTTGGTTACACAGCTTGGTTGTGATCATGCAGCTGATTGTATCATGTACGGATACAGTTGGTTGCACAGTCTGGTGGCTCCCCTGTCAATGGGAATGACATGACCCCTTTCAGCTGGGTGGGAATGTGTCCCACAACTCCCATCCTTTCCATCAAGGCAGGAAGGTGGGTGGTTCTGGCTGCCTCCAGAGAAATTCTTAGTGGGACCCTCGGGTGAGGACCCGTCTGCAGTTGGTGGGGGATCTTGCTGCTCCCCCTCCACATGTCAGACAGAACAAGACAGAGAGACAAATAGAAAGATATGTTGAAAAACAAAAACAAAACCATTGGAAAAAGATGGACACACGAGCATACATATAGATGAAGATAGAGAAAGGAATGTAGAAAACAATATAGTTATAGAAAGAGAAAAAAAAGACAGCTAGAGATGGAAAGAAATAATAAAGGGCAGATATACGTAGAAAGAGATAGATTCAGATAAATAGTGGTGGAATCACATATGAAGAAACAGAGAGAGAGAGAAAATTGCAAATAGTGAGAGGGAGATACAGAGAAACAGATAGAAAGGGGCACACAGATGTCAACTGTTCTAGAACTGGAAACAGAATACGAATGCAACAAAGAGATATAGAATTGAACAGAACACACCCCATCCATGGAGAAAAGGACTGAAAATCAAAAACAGAGAAAGAGACAAACATTTCAGAATGTATAAGTAGAATGAACAATACAACAGAATGTATGCACAAACACTAGATAATATATGTTAACAGTTAGAGAATGGTATATGGTTGGAGAACTGTATGTAGAAACAGACACCACTTCTTCTGGGGCTGCCCTTGGCCATATATGGACTCCCAATATTTGTTTAAATAGCCTGCTCCTGGACTATTTTAATGACTTTTTAAATATTATTATTGATTTTATGTTTTTGTGACTTTTAATGTATTTTTTGAAGGTTGTTAGCCGCCCTGAGCCCATCTGTGGGGAGGGTGGGGTATAAATCAAATCAATCAATCAAATAAATAAATAAATAAAAATAAATATCACCGGCCTGGCACTGCTTGAAGCAGCCCAGGTGCTAATAATTCTGCTAAAGGTTCGGCGGGAGGTGGGCAATTAAGCTTCAGCCATGCAGGATGCATTTCAAGCGTGGGCTGGCCAGGCAGGAGTCAACAAGGAGAAGAGGAGGGGGCACAAAAGTGTCAACCGCCTCCATTCGCCAATGTGAAGCCTCTCCTGCCATCATCCAGCCATCGCCACCAATGGCCTGGCCTCCACAAGCTTCAGAAGATGCTCAGGAGAGTTGTCTTGCATGCATCTCCTGAGCAACAAAGACAACTGTGTGCTATGGAAGGGCAGAGCAGGCTAATATGCCTTTGGCTCTGCCCACCCAGCGAAGTCCCCGGATGCCTAAGAAAAGCCCAACTGCCTTTCCTTCTTCCTGTGCTGTATATGCGGCCCCTGTCCAAGCTGCAGTGCTGCCGTCCAGGAGGGTCAATCCGTCCCACTTAAACAGGGACTCACATTCTTGGCTAATTTATAGTCTTATAACTTCAAACACCAGACAACGTTATCCATATTTGAAACAACTTAAAATCTATAAAAATAGTTCATTCTTGGTTCCTCTTATCTTAACAAAGGCTATGTAAAATTAGTGATTACAAGTCTCTCATACATATCTTTTGGCCCTCAAACAATACATCTGTCTTTGAATTCTCTTTCTGATGTCTATAAACTTAGACATTCCTGCCATTCTGAGACACTCTGCACCTGGACCCCTCAAGTAACAAGATACATTGTATATATTGATATGAGTTAGACGGCTCTTCTGATATACACGCGGCCAGAGAACTGTATTTCTTCATTGTTTCATGCCCCTCTCCAAAGTTGCTTATTCTAGACCTTTAGGTTCCCTTTGTGGTCTGCCTTATGACTCTTCCTGTTGGATGGCAAACACATGGAGCATTGTATAGCACAGTCAACACGTATCGTCAAGGTGGATAGGTCACATAAGTCAGGGGGCAGTTATATTAAGCCCGCAGCACAGACCCATGAATAGGCCAAGCAAGCAGCAACAGGGGCCTGTCCGCACAGACCTCCATGAAGCAGAAGCCTTGGAAGTAGGGTCCTGGATGCAGTGTCTGGGGCTCTAGCCCCACAGGGCAGCCTGGAGAAAATGACATGGGCTGAGGTGATCCTATAGTTATTGTTTAGGGCAGGAGCCCCACCACCACTCAGGAGGGGGCCTGGGGAGATTAATTGGGAGGGCTTTAAAATGACATTGCAGGGGAATATAGACAACTGACACAAGAATTTGATGGAAGGAGAACAAATAGCAGAGGTTTACCTGGAAAGACCAGGTCGAAGAAAGGGAATGTTGCAAAGCTTCTGGTGCCTATATACGAAGCTTGGACAATAAGAAAAGAACTTGATCTACTAATGGAGATGGAAAGACATGACTTAGTAGGAATTACAGAGATTTGGTGAAAAGATTCCCATGACTGGAATACAGTAGTCAATGGGTATGAGTTATTCAAGAAGAACATAGATGCAGAGGAGTTAGCCGTGTTAGTCTGTGGTAGCAAAATCAAAAAGAGTCCAGTAGCACCTTTAAGACTAACCAATTTTATTGTAGCATAAGCTTTCGAGAATCAAGTTCTCTTTGTCAGATGCATGATACAGAAACTGGTCAAATATAGAAGAGGAGGGAGGAGAAGGGGAGGAGAGAGAGGAGGCAATTAGGGGGGGAGAGAGGGGGAGAGTGCAACCAAAACATTCCTTTGCTAGTATATGTAAACATCTCCTTTTGGTGTGTGGATCAGTTGGCTTCAAAGGAGTTTGCCCTGTTAGTTTGTAGCAGCCAAACAGCTAGACCAACCAATTCCCATGCAGTATGAGCCTTCGATAACCACAGCTCTCCCTGCCAGATGAATCTGACAAACAGATCTGTGGTCCCCGAAAGCCCACGCCAGGTGCCACTGAGCTCCCCCAGACCCCGCCTCTGTAAAAGAAATCTGTTACCTGTGATAATGTGATAACCATTCATAGTCCCTATTCAGTCCCAGCTTGACAGAGTCAAATTTGCATATGAATTCCAGTTCAGCAGCCTCCCATTGGATTTTGTTTTTGAAAGGTTTCTGTTGAACTACAGCGACCTTTAAGTCTTTGATGGAATGCCCTGGTAGATTGAAGTGTTCTCCCACTGGTTTCTGGATGTTTCCATTTCTAATGTCAGATTTGTGTCCATTTATTCTTTTGTGTAGAGGTTGGCTTGTTTGTCCAATGTACAGAGCAGAAGGACATTGTTGGCACATGAGGGCATATATCAGATTGGAGGATGAGCAGCTGTAAGAGCCAGAGACAGTGTAGTTGATGCCATTGGGTCCTGTAATTGTATTCCCTGGGTAGATATAGGGGCAGAGCTGGCATTTGGGTCTGTTGCAGGGCCTGGTACCTGTGCTGGTGACTCTGCTGGCCGATTCATGATTGTGAGTGAGAAGTCGTTTAAGTGGCCTGCCTGTATAATATATTGTATATAGTTCATGTAAATGTTGGCATTCTAAAATATGTGTTGCTATTGGTTACTGGCTATTCTTGGGGCGGGGTTTCTGTGTGTATATTGAGGGCTGCTGTTCAACTTGTGAGTCATCTAGTGAGTAGTGTCTTCTGTCGTCTGTCTGTTCTGGTTGGCAATAAAGAACCTTGTTTGGGCTGAAATCACTCTGGGCTTCAATCATTCTGAGCTCCAGGCTCAGTAAACAACACTGGGGACAAGGATGGGATACTAGGTGGGTAAGCAGCCCTGCAGCCAAGAGCCGAGTCATGCTCGGTGGGTAGGTAGCCCCGCGGTGCTCAGCGGAATCACTTACTGGGGAGGAATTGTCGCCTCTGCTGCCATAAGCAGAATCATGTCCCGGCAAGAAATTGTCACCTCCACCGCCCTCAAGCACCAGAACAACAGACAGAATGGCCACCAAGGGCCACTTCGAGCCGTTGATGCCGCCGTGGAGGACTGGGACTCCTACATCTCATGCTTTCAGTTTTACCTCATGGCCAATGAAATCACCGGCACAGCGTGGGAAAAGGCAGCCTTTCTCAGCACCTGCAGCCATCCCACATTTGAAGTTGCCCGCGCTCTCATCGCACCAGAGATGCTACAAGCCACGCCCCTCAGCAGCATACAAGAGAAGCTAAGAGAGCGCTTCTCACTGCAACCTTCCAAGATTGCCAGCTGCCACACCTTCTACAAGTGGGACCAGGCATCGGGTGAAACCATAACTACTTTCGTCACGGCCTTATGGAAGCTGGCCCGGCTGTGCAAGTTCACTGATGTGGAAGATGCCTTGTATGATCACATGGTGTGTGGCCTTTGTGATGAGAAGCTACAGTGCCGGCTCTTCACAAAAAAGAGCCTTGACTTCCAAACAACATTCACAGAAGCACTAGCGGCAGAAGCAGCAGACCAGTCCACCAGGGAGGTTTGACGATCACGGAGTCCAGATCTGCCCATGGACAAGGAGCTGGTCCACCATGAGGACTTTGAGAGTGGCTCCATGGAAGATTTCATGGTGTGCTGTTCCCAAGCAGCACTGGCCAAACACTTCGAGCAGCAGTCATTTGGAGAAGTCCCATGCGCCAGCTGTGGGGGAGACCATGAATGCAGACAGTGCAGATTCCACGATGCCAACTGCCGGGCATGCAGAAAGAAGGGCTACATCGCTTGGACCTGTAAATCTGCCAACAAAGGAGGCTCTCCACAGCAGTCTCCACACTTTTCCCCACAGGAACTTTTCCCCACAATCCGTGGCCTCAAGCGGCTCGCAAACTCCCACAAGAGATGGTACCTCCAGAGCGTAACCAGCAATGGACGTTGAGCCATTGGCTTCAAAGGACTCTGGCGTGACTACATTGTGCAGGTTCCAGAAGGCTCACCTTTCCCCAGCCTACCTACAGGACTATGTTGGAAACAGGTTGTTCCAAGCTTAGGGGGGAGGAGTGTTGTGTATTGGGCTGAGTTAGGCCAGACTAGGCCTCTGCTGTATTAAAGGTTATGCACTGTGTTGAGCTGCATGAGATGTTAAGGTTCCTAATGCCTGCACTTCCATTGGTTACATTCGTCTGCCTATCCATTGGTTACTTTCTGGGAGCAGCAGCCGATCAGTCCTCTCAAATAAAGACCAATCAGTGGCCTGCCTGTATAATACATTGTATACAGTTAATGCAAATGATGGCATTCTAAAATATGTGTTGCTATTGGTTACTGGCTATTCTTGGGGCGGGGTTTCTGTGTATATATTGAGGGCTTCTGTTCAACTTGTGAGTCATCTAGTGAGTAGTGTCTTCTGTTGTCTGTCTGTTCTGGTTGGCAATAAAGAGCCTTGTTTGGGCTGAAATCACTGGGCTTCAATCATTCTGAGCTCCAGGCTCAGTACACAACAGAAAGGATCTGTTCCTGTTGGCAACAGAGGATACGGCTTTAAACAATGGGTTTAAACTACAGGAGGGAAGGTTAGACATTCGGAAAAACTTCACAATAAGAGTAATTCAGGAGCAGAGTCAGCTGCCTAGGGATGTGATGGGTTTCCCCTCACTTACAATCTTAAAAGAGTGGCTGGACGAATATTTGTTGGGAATATTTTAGGCTGTTCGTGCATGGGGCAAGGGGTTGGACTAGATGGTCTGTAAAACCCCTTACAACTATTTGATTCTATGATGGTGCAGACAGCTACATGGCTTACCCCATGGGGGCTGGTGGGATTGCAGCCTATTGAACGTGGCATCAATTTTGGGGCAAGTTCTGGTATGCACAAAAGGGCAAGTCCAGCATGGCCTGCAAATGGAACAACAAGAGGGTAATGATGACTAGCAGGTAACCAACTCTGGCAGGGAATGCAGGTGCTGCAACACTTGGTGACTACATGGCAGAAGGACCGTGCAGGTAGCCTCAGCTGGGGCTATGCAAGCTCCTGGAGAAGTGGGCCTTCCTTTGAGAGGCTGCTTTCCTCAAAGTACAAGGGAGAGAATACTAAAAGGAGAATATGTGGATTTGTTCTCACTTCTAAACTTGAACACTCAAGCATCAAGCATTGTTTTTTTACATATACACAGGTGATGGAGTCTATCTTCTGGATGCAGGCTATGACATCTTCCTCGGGGATTTGCAGCCAGGCCTGTGGGAAGCCATAAAAGGCAGGCAGCATTTTGGGGCAGGCCAAGCCATGATAGCAGCATAAGAAAATGTTGCTTGAGTGGTATATAGTAAAGGTTAGGTGAACACCTTGAGACATCACTTTAGGGGGTAAAAGGGTAATTCTCAGACCAGAAGCCTGGGGCCTTGGTGTCTTCATGCATCTGGGACAGGAACCACTTGAGATATGCCATTAGCCTTCAGCCATAAACCTTGCAGCTAGGAGAAGAGGATATGGCACACCTCCCTTGTGCACTAAAGAAAGTTTGGCAAGGAGGGGCATGAGCTGTACCCACATGGTTTCTCAGAGCCACGGTGCCCTTGCCCATAAAATCTTGGATGCACAGAAAAGGCCTGACTCTTCTGCATCCCACCAATCTGTCACACTGTGATTAAGTTTAGAATGGGGTTTTGGATTGTGAGATTGCAGATCATCTCTCGATCAATATAAAATAAAATCTGGGCTTTTATTAAACTAGCATATAGAGTCAGCTCTTCTTATTCCACATCTTTGAGCAAACAAAATGTTTCTATGCAGGCTTGATTGTTTCAGTTCAGGGGGCAGAGATGGGGAGAGAAGCGACAGTGCCAAGATGAGGAGTTTCAAAGATTAACACAGAGAGATGCGCACCCTCACACGCCTGCACTCACCAAGGCTTCCCTCTGCTCTCCTCCCCCTCCAGCTGACTCCCTCCCTCCTCCCCATTTCTTCTCCTTCTGCCTTTGGGCTTAGTGGTAAGAGCCCTTCTTCTTACGTTGTCCCCAATGATTGGCAGGGCTGACAGTGATGGGCAGGGGGACGCCATGGCAACGTGACAATGACACCCGGCAGACCAATAGAAGAGTAAAACAACATGCTTTGGTGCTGTACTTACTGTGGATTTAGGGGAAAGCCTATTCCCAGGAGCTGTCATTCTACTCTGAGACCTGTCATTCCAATCCAAGAACACTTCTCCTACTTCCAGGGGCTGTCATTCCATTGCAGGGCCTGTCATTTCAGTCCAAGAATATTTCTACTACTAACAGTCCCAGAGTAGTTTATCTGGGCCCAGAGACCTTTATGGAAAATCCATTCTCCATTTTCTTTGCAACTTTTTTTGTGCTGTAATGCTTTTCAATGGAAGTAAATGCAAGTAAATTGACATTCTGGGCTCCCATTTTTTCCAATGGGCCTTCAAGCCTCTCCCGTTATTTTCAGCGGGCAATCCTGTCATTCCTTTTTGTAAATACCTGGCTGGCTACCACTGCCCCACCAACTCCTCCTGAGGGCCTCTCCATGCGCCTCTTTTGGAAGCCACGCCAGGTCTCCCCACCCCAGTCTTGACGAGCCTCTCCTCCTGGGAACCACAGGGATGTCTTCAGGGATGGAGGAGGGCCATGAGGGGCTGGGCTTCACCAGGCTCTCCACAGCTGAGTGCAGCTGTCCAGAGGAAGGGGGGAGAAGCCCTGGCACTATGCTCCAGATGCCAGCAGAGGTGGCCTTGGCCCCAGGCCCTTCCTTCCCAACCTCCTGCTCTCTACCCAGCCTCTGCTGGCTCGAGGGCCTGAGGCACAGCTGCAGCTGCCCATTCCCCTCCCGGCCCATTGTGCCAGGTCTTCCTGTGCATCGTGAGAGCTAGGCTGGGCCAAGACCACCCCCGCTCCCATTGTCTGTGGATCAGCTGGGCAGGGAGATCGTGGGTTTGCCCAACTTTCTCTGTGCCCAACTGAGTGGCAGGCAGGTGGGCTCTGCCACCGGCCCCCGTTGCCTACGCATCAGCTGGGCACAGAGAAAGCAGTTCACCCTGCTTTCTCTCTGCCCAGCTGAGTGGTGGGCAGTCAGGCTTCTTGGTAGCGGGGGCAGGCAGTGGCAAGCTCCTTGGTGGCAGCGAGCAGTGGTGGTGGGCTCCTGGGTTGCAGGCTGCGGCAGCGGGCTCCATGGTAGCAGGAAGGCTTGGCACCGTGGCACTGGGTCTACCCATTGTTGAGCCGGGTCTTCCTGGGCCTCCAAAACTCCAGGACAGCGGGAAGGCCTGGTGCATGACACCAGGCCTTTCCGCTGCCGCACTGGTCCTTCCCAGTCCTGTGGAGGCTCCAAAGAGTTGGTGGGGAGGCAAACCATTTTGCCTCTGTTCACTTCTTATCCCTGCATACTGTGCATGCGTGGCATACTGCACATGTGCACAGATAAAAAGTGAGTTGTCAGCAACATGCTTAGCCTTTTATGTCTTAGGATAATAAACATTGCATGCATGATGAAATAAACTAAAAATCATGTGGTCCTCTCACTCATTTCTTACCTAAAAGACCCTTCAATTTATAACAGTGGGAGGAAGGAGTTCCACCTGTGGAGTACAATATTCCTTAGCTCCCCCTCCAGGTGCAACCGAAAAAGATTCCCCAAATACTGATCCTGTGGAACAGGGAAATACCTAGCAGAAATACTTTGCTCCTGGAAACACTGCCCTGGTTCAAGCCAGTGTCTCATAAACATTTTCATGCAGAAAATTACTGGATTAAGAGGCCACTGAGATCTTGTAGGGGGCAATCACATTTTCCCTATTTCCCCTCCTTCCTTCCTGCCTCTGTCCCCCCTTTGTCAGATCCTTCCAGATCTTCTGTCTTTCTCTATCATCTGCCTATCTCAATTCCCCCTCCATCTATTACTTTTATTACCCTTTCTCTGCTTCTTTCACACCCTCCCCCCACCTTTTCCAAACTCCCCTTGCTCTGTTTTTCTTTCCTTTCTCTCTGTCTACTCGAGATTAACCTTTTTCTTCTCTTTCCTGCCTACCCAGTCTTCCTCCTCTCCCCAACTCATCTGAAATTTCAATATGAAATTACAGCACCCATTATGGATTACCTAGACAACAAAATACATCACTGGTAAGGATGTCCAAAATTCTCTAGGCAGTTTTAAAAGGTCACTGAGATCTCATGTGGTAATCTTGTGAGATCTCAGCAGCTTAAAATCATACATTCGATCTCCTATTTTTAAATTAATTATATTCCAGCAACTTTGGAGGTTCCCCAGATTGTAGAAACATTTTTGCTATCTGAACATGGCGTCACTTGACATCTACTAAGTAGGGTTTTTTTTTTGATCCATACTCTGGGGTCATGTTTAGAATTGGACTTTATATTTATGAGTGAGATAGGTTTGAAGGAAATGAAAGTTCCATTTGTCCTTGTGCTGAGAAGCATTCATTTGGGATATGATTGCTTTTTTGTTATGCACTTTAGTGTGTATATTTTTGAGTTCAGCTAATTCATTTCTGAGCTACTACAGGTAATTTTTCATATGGAATCTCATCAAGTTTCAGATTCAAAATGCCGACGTCATCAGCATCAGCAAGTAACTAGCTGGAGTTATTTAGCTAGTTCACAACCATTTATTTACTGAAAGACCTTTGAAAACCTTGTTTTACTTTGATACTATCCAATTTTGCATTTCCCTTGATATATATAAACCTTCTTTAACTGATTAAATTTTTCAGCATTGTAACAGTAATGGCCTATAATTTTGAATAAACATGAGCAGTTAAATGGAATGATAGTTTTATGGAAATTACTTTGGCTCATTCCCAACTTCCCAACTTCTCAGGGCACCTTATTCTTTAAATGAAATAACTTTTAGCTAACAATTACATTAAATAACAACATAAGCACTGCAGTAGTAGCTCACTGAATAGAATGAAAATAATTATCAGAGAATTACTTTTAAAACTGAGCATTGTCTTATATTTTTTCCATGATAATACTAGCCTAATCTATTTCAAATCTGTCTCATTGCTTCAGAAATATAAAGAAACAAGCTTGTTTCTTAATGTATTGTCGAAGGCTTTCACGGCCGGAGAACGATGGTTGTTGTGGGTTTTCCGGGCTGTATTGCCGTGGTCTTGGCATTGCAGTTCCTGACGTTTCACCAGCAGCTGTGGCTGGCATCTTCAGAGGTGTAGCACCAAAAGACAGAGATCTCTCAGATCTCTCACTGAGAGATCTCTGTCTTTTGGTGCTACACCTCTGAAGATGCCAGCCACAGCTGCTGGCGAAACGTCAGGAACTGCAATGCCAAGACCATGGCAATACAGCCCGGAAAACCCACAACAACCATCTTGTTTCTTAAGTTAAACAACAAAAAGAAGCATATTTGAAAGACTGTAATTATTCATTGGGTATAACAGTAGATCAATAGGGCAAATCTCAAATAAGAAAAGTTGCTTAGGATTTGAAAGTATTCTGTGTTTTATCTGGGCTTGCTACTTCAAGTTCATTGTGTGAGTTCCTGAATTGCATTGTTTTAGTGACTGCTCTTGGGAACTCCTACAGCTTCCAAGAATAACTTGTCAGGTGGTTTAGAAAGTTGTATCTAGACAGAACATTGAGTTGCTATGTAACATGTAGATCAGGGTGTGAGAGTTCTTCTGTGTTTATGATATTATACTGAAATAATGATAAATATGTTCAGGATTGTACCACCTCTCTCTCAAATCAATTATCAATTTGAACTTTGTGGCCCCCTTGTGACTATCATTTGAAAATTTTTCTACAGGATGACATTGTAAATGAAACTGTCATTTTACTATTTGATCTTCCCAAAAGTACGGTAGTTTGCTTACAAACATTATTGCAGCTACTATAAAGTTTGAACTTGTATTTATATTTCCAGAAGGTTCATACGGTTGATGACTATAACATGATGACCTTTGGAAGCACAGTCTCTCTGGCAACTTACACACTAAATAGCATTTTATGAAGTCATAAACTGTAACAGCAAACATTTCTGCATGGGCTAGACATGTAATCATCACAATTTGTACTTTTGTTTTTTGTTTTTTAGCTACCATATTTGAACAAATTATGGCAATTACATGTACAGAACTTCCACATGAGCCTACGTGCTCCAAACCATAAATTCTTGGAAGCCATTACATAAGACTCATTATATCTCTGATTGGTCCCATATAGAGGTGGGCATGGACTAGAGAAAAAACATGGATCATCAGCCCGTGGTTCATTGTGTTCCATGGACCACTGACCATGAAGTTTTCACGGACCCACCCTGGTTTGTGGACTGGTTCATTGTTCTATGGTTTGTAACTTCCAGGGACCCCTTTGCACTCAGAGAACCAAACTCACAGCAAGTCTTCAGCAGGCTCTCCTTCAGCCACCCTCCAAGTTTGGCCAAGATTGCATTTCAGAGGTCCGAGTTACAGACCCCCAAAACAGCTGTCCCCAGGAAACTTCTATTTGCTGTCAGAGTCTTCTTTGCAATAGGAACAAATGGTGTGGAAGGGGACCAACGGACCCACCCAAAAGTTGTAGCTTCATGAAAAAATGTACCTCCCACAGGCTGCTTGTTTGCGAATGCTGAACAGGGCAAGTTCATGTCAAATTTAAGTCTGTTTTCTCGTCTGTACCCATACAAAGGAAAAACTGCTTGATTAAACTTGAAAACAATTGTTGGATCCATTGAATTTCCTAATCTGAAAAACATTCCAGAAATTATGAGTATACACTTTTAAAAATTTTCATTTCCACTAAGCAGTTGCCTGCCCACCAGCCACTACCATCACAAATTGCTATGCAGCCGTCTTCTGATGATTGATGCAATAGCACTGAGTAGATCTACACACACTTTTTTTGATCTGTACAGAAAATGTCTTCCAATTCATAACAATTAAGGTCATGGAACTATAGAGCCATTCTCAATTCCTCTGGGCACTGTGATATGAAGTTGGTATGGTTTTATAACTTCAGTGTATATACGCAGAGTGAAAACCCTTTTGCCTTGCTGCTTTTGTGGCCATTTAGCACACATTATTCCAGTCCAATGATTTATTCATTTCTGCTGCTGTTTTGGCCAATTAATCATATTGCAGTACACAGGAGACACAGAGACTGTTTACCTGTATTTGTTTTTTACACTATAAAGAGCTGGCTTTTTTGCTTATCAGTGCTTGACTGGACCTTTATCCAATGTATAAGTAATTAAGTTCTGAAGAAAGCCTCACAATTTAAGTCCAGATTCAAGTCCCTTTATTTAACTTGGTATGAATGAGTTGTGAAGATGTACTGGAGGTAAATCCAGAAATTTACAATGTATTTTTGTTTGTTTGCTGTTTTGTTTTCATCCTTTCCCCAACAGCTTGTTAGCTGGCATTTGCCCAGTGTGTGTTACTTTGTAGTATAATCTCACTGTTCTCTAAAACCTTAAATTTCCAGATGCAATCACAATGTGAGGAGGGAGCATTGTATGAGTGAAATGGTGACATATCTTTGCAGAACAAACCCATCTCTTCCCAACTGATCTTTCAAACATCAACAGCAATGACAATAAAGTAACCACAGTGATTTTCCACACTGCTGGTAACATATGAATCAGGTGTTACTTGCAAACTCATCTAAGTGCTTTTAAATTCAAAGATAATGGATGTCAACAATCAAAGTGGTCTCTGTTTTTATGATCAAGGTACATGAACAAAACTTGCTCAGAATACTAATTTTCAGCTGTCTCACCAGATGAAGAAAATAGCAGTGCTGCATAGCATAACACTGTGCCAGGACAAGTGTAAAGTTGTCTGTAAAGCCAATTTGACAGTTTCACATAGCACATCATAGTACATCATAGTACATTAGGCCACAATCAAACACAGAGTTAGAGGCATTAAGCCCACTTAAAGGGTATTTCAATCTGTGATTTAAATGTAGTCTATAAACTTTCTACAATTTCTTGAATATACTTGTGAGACTGGTATGTCCTGTTCTATTCATTTGCATTTAGTTCATTCACATCTCTGGCCTTTCTTCAAGGGCTAGAATTACCTCACATGCTTCATGTAGGCAATCCTAGCCCTTTTATGAATTTGACCACATATATGAGGAAAACATGCTACCTACAATCCTCCGAATATGCACAATTGCTATCTGAACTGAAAGGGCAACACATGGATTTGTGCTCTTTTCAATCAACACAGAGATTACATGTATTGGGAAGATCACATGTTGAACATTCTCCTCATACTCATAGTTGAATGTAACAACTGAAAAGGACTTCTGTATTGTAAATGTTGGCCCCGGAGCTACCTGCGGTCCAGTTGTGGCCTGCATGGTGGGGACAAGCCACAGCAAATAGCAGCTTCCTTTTTTGGTGACCCAGTGGTTCCTAAATGCTCCCCTGGGGGCTATTTTTTAAAATTTATTTTTTATTTCATTTATTTACATCATTTATAGTCTGCCTTTTTCACTAAGACTCAAGGCGAATTACACAGTATGAGGTTAATACAATCAGTATCAGGTAAGTATATTTCAATACAATACCATAAGGTAAACATATACAAGGTTAAAGACATAGCATTAGCAAGGATCCAAGACATAGTAGAAAATACTGAAGCAAAACATAATCAATTCTAGGACTAACATTAGACAATATGGAGTGCTGGTTGTACACAGGAGTACATATTTAAAGCAGCAGATAATATATAAGGCAAAAATGGTGATGAAGTCTATGATCCCCAACTCGTTAGTAGTGGTGTGCAGCCTGAAAATATTTGGGTTTCCTGCTTTGGGTTTACCCCGAAGCAGAAAAAAAAAATCGGAAATATCATAATTCCGAAGTGGCAAGCCGCTTTGGAATTATGTTATTTTACTCGCTTTGATATGCTCCATAAATATTCGGAGCATACAGAAGTGAGGGGGGCAACTCCCTCACCCACACCTCCCACCCCCACTGGGGAACCCCTCCGCCCCCCCAGGGAAACCCCTCCCCCCCACTTACCTGGTTGGAGGGAAGAGGGTTGGGACATCAGCTGGGCAGCAGGGTTGCCGCTGCTGTGGTGGCAGCAGCGGCAGCCAGGAGCCCTCTGCTGCCGCACTGCCTCCTGAGGTGCAGGCTGAAACCTGCAATCCCCGCCACCTCTGTTCGCCCGCCAGTGTCAAGGAGGTCACTGACACCTGCGGGCAAATGGAGGCGGTGTGGAGAGCTCCCGGAGAGGGGTGGTGGTTGCAGGCTGAAGCCTGCAATCCCCGTGCCTCCATTCACCTGCAGGTGTCAGGGACGTCCCTGACACCTGCGAGCGAATGGAGGTGGCAAGGAGAGTGCCCGGAGAGGGGGGGCGGTTGCAGGCTGAAGCCTCCGAGCTGATCTCCAATGGCAACCCTTTGAGTTCGGTCCAAGAGAAATGATTTAAACCAGTCCAGGGCACATCCTTTGATGCCCACTTCTGTTTCTAAACACCTCAACAGGATGGCATGGTCTACTTTATCAAAGGCTGCAGACAGATCCAATAGAAGCAGTAAGGAGGTATGGCCCTTGTCCATGTTCAGACAGAGATCATCCACTAATGCTACTAGTACTGTCTCTGTCCCATACTCTGGTCTGAAGCCTGATTGGAAAGGGTCCAGAGCGTAGAGTTATCCAAGAAGGTCTGGAGTTGGTCAGCTACCACTCTCTCAATTACTTTGCCCAGAAAGGGCAGATTAGGGACTGGGCTATAATTGGCCACATCATTTTTGTCTAGGGATTTTTTTAAGTAGCAGATGGATAATCACCTGTTTGAGCTGTCGGGGAAAGCTGCCCTGAGTTAGCAATTGATATACAATAGACCTCAGTGGCTCACTTATGTGGTCCTATTTGAGGTTAACAGCCAGGATGGGCAACGATTGAGCACATAAGTAGTGATTTTCATAGACATCAAGATCTTCTTAAGATCCGTCATTGTGATTGGTTCAAAGCTGTCCAAATATAAGCTGCATGGTGTATTTGGCATTTTTTCTAGCTCGCTTGCATTGCAGCAAGCACCTAGATCAGAGTGTATTCATGTTATTTTATCAGCAAAAAACTTAGCAAAGGCCTTGCAGTCAATTGCCTGTTCTTGGGACTGTAAAGGTTCAGATTTAGGGGTTAGCAGGTATCTGGACATCTTAAACAATTGGGATGGTCGTGTCCTAGCCAACGCAATACTTGCTGAAGAATAATGTTTCTTTGCTGCTTTCATTTCCACTTCGTAGGTCCTCCAGTAGGTTCTGTAGCATGTTCTATCTGCTTCTGTGTGAGTTTTTCTCCAGCGCCTTTCTAAACATCTTCCAACCCTCTTTAAGTCAGCCAGCTCTGTGGTGAACCATGGGGCTGGTGTCCGTCCCAAGGGCCGGAGTGGCCAATAAGAAGCAATGGTGTCAATGGCTTCAAGGAGTTTTGTATTCCACATTCTGACAGCAGCCTCCACATGACATGTGTCTGGGATTTTAATATCCCCCAAGGCATTTTGGAATCTAGATGGGTCAATGAGTCTTAGTGGGCAAATCAGTTTAACTGGACCCTCAATTTTGTGGGGAGTTGGGGCTATATTAACTTTTGCCTTCAGCAATGATGGTCTGACCATGGGTCCCCAATCTCCAATGGGTCCAATATTGTGCTCCAATGGGTGCACAATATTAAGTCTAAAGTGTGGCCTCTTTCATGAGTAAGGCCTGTCACAATTTGTGAGAGGCCCAGGTTTGCCAGGGAAGCTATAAATTCCTGAGCCGGGCCTGACTTTCAACACTCAGCATGGATGTTGAAGTTCCCCAGAATGATAAGTCTAGATGTCTCCAGCTCTATGTCTGCTCTATGTCTGCTAGCAGCTCTGCCAACTCAGAAAGGGTGCTTATGGGGCAGCTAGGTGGTCTATACACAAGAAGGATACCTAATCTATCTTTAATTCCCAGAGACAGGAACAAGCAGTCAATACCAGCTACAGCTTGTACAGGAGATCTACGGAAGCTGAAGGACTCAGGAAAAAAAATAGCAACCCTCCTCCTCGGCTACTATAGCAAGGTTGGTGTAGAACTTCATAGGCAGGGGGAAATAGTTGGGACAGACACACCTTGTCATTTTCCTGCAGCCATGTCTCTGTTAGGCAAGCCACATCAATTTTCTCTTCCTGCAACATCCCTGCAATGCGTGCAACCTTGTTCCTAACAGATCTGGTATTGCATAGCATTAGTGTAGCAGGGGAGATAGAAGTGGTCCCATTGTCCGCAGGTGGAATACTAGAGAGGTTGGATAAGCAGCGAGCATTACTGCTCAATGCTGAGTGCCTTTCATAAGTCCTGCTCCCATATCTACCAGCTCCCAACTGTACTGGAATAGTAAATTTGCCTGATATTTTCTGCCAAGCAAATAAGTAGTATGTAAGAAGCTCAGGATTGTACCCTACAACCACATATTACAATATCAAACATACTGCTGGTCTCAACTCAGACTACAGTTAAGGGCTACAGTCTTCAAGTATTTACACAAGCAGTGTTGATTGGTTGTTGCAATAATCTCAAGCAATTTTTCTTATCCTCTCTTGTCCTCCAACTCATTTAGCTGATGGCTGCTCCTGGGCTGCGCTCCCTGAGGTAAGAGCCACAGGCCAAGAGCCATTGTGCTTGCGACAAGAGGCTTGCGCCTCCTGCGTGGAGCCCCAGTTAAATAGCCAGCAGTACCGGTGAGAGAGAATACAGGGTGAGCAATAAGGCCTGCATCACCAAATGGCCCCCAGCTGCAGATCAAAGGGAAGCCCCAAGAGCTCCTCATGAGCAAGCATCCATCTAGCCCTCAAAAACAGACTCCTTGTAAGTATGCACTCCTCCTTCCTGCACGGAGCCCCAGTTAAATAGTCAGTGGTACCTGTGAGATTGCTATGTGGATTGCTTTGGTTCAAATTGAGGCCAGCCAATCAGAGCATACTGGCCAGGCTGTTTTGAAGGCAGGGCCAGGCAGTGGACTTGGGAGGCACAGTTTCCTTTCAAGTCAGCCACTGAGCTACTTAGCTGGGAGCCTGCCAAGCACCAAATCACTTGGCTCACTGCTTGCTTCCCACCCAGTGGGTTGGAGATGTGGGCCTGTGGCCTATGCCCCAGCCTGCCCCACCACTTCCCTTCCATTTCCCTGCTGGCCAGGTGACTGGTTGTGTGCAGCAGTGACTGGCAAGTGACTCTGCATAGAGATCACCTAGCAAAGGATCTTGATTGCCCCCTCCATGAATTAGTTTTGCATGCCTGATCAGGGCTGCTAACTATCATTGTTAATTATTTTTCCAAAGGATAAATGCCACCACCATGCTATAGAAAAGAGATTAGGATAATCTTTACTTTAAAAATGCACATGTAATAAAAACAATTCTGAACCTACTAGAACTGAAGCTACCCAAAAGTTGCAAGCAGTAATAAAACTAATTACATTATTTTAATCTTGTGTAGTTATGCTGCCAACCCCAAGCCGTATCCAACTAAAAGCCCCCATTTTGTATCCAACTAACCCCCTGCCATGAAAATGTAGTTCTTCATATGAATATACTCCAACTATATTGTCAAATTATATTTCACTACAGCTAACGTAATTTAGTGTAAGTATGCTTTAACTTTTTCATACTGCTACACTTGAGGCAAAATAAAGCTGAAGTTTAAAATATTTCAAGGTAATAAGAATTACTTAAAGATAATTAAACTCCAACATATGACCTGGCCAAAAAGCTCTACTACTATTATAGTAGTTCTCACTTGGAATAAAATCCCACAGTCAAATGGAACTTGTACTGTATAGACAAAGTGGATATGTGTGTTGAAGGCATTAACAGAACCAAATAATTTTTTTAATCACCTTGATTTGATTGACCACGCTAATTATTCACCCCTGGGTTTTCATTTTAAGAACTTCATATGATTAAATATTACATTTCAAAATTTATGAGCACTTATGATTATATTTATCAACATTATACACATAGCAAAGACATCCTCTGAGGGTAATATCATCTACTCTTTAAATAATTAGAGAGTCTTAGACAGAAAGTAGAACATTGGCTCATCATGATATGTTTAAATAAATAAATACTACAGAGAGTCCGCAATTGTTTATGATTTATGCATGATCCAATTTACAATTGGGTAAGCTGCTATAAAACACTGCACAATAAATCTGAAAAGTAATTACAAAATATCTAGTATAAAACCCACTGATAACAAAGCCATGCAGGTCTCTATAATATATCCATTATTTACCACAAGCCATGGATCTCTTACAAAGCAAAGGATGACAGGGTATTATTAGGATCCACTAATAACACATCAATAAAAGGAAACTTGTACCTAATTTTTAAACAGATAGGATAGAAACCCTCTGATTCCAGACATCAGATAGTATTATATCTATATGAATTAAAATAGCTCTAATAAGTACATGTAGCAATTATGGACACATTTCAGATCCATTCAGAACAAAAAAAGAGGTTTGTTATTGAGTTCATTCAATTGTAGATAGCTCCCTAAATGTTTAAATAACTTGCTTCCTTTTCAAGGGGTCTTTTCCAAGACAAGATAATTTATCGTGCTTGTAATATTCACATCCTCCACCAATATATGATCAGGATGATTGAGCGTACCCGCTGGTTCTGTTTGTGATTCATCATCAAGTTGCAGTCAGTACAGTTAACCATTCATACCCTTAATTTCATTTGTATTCAAACAGTGCACATATATTTGATCCTTGGGTGGGGGGGGGATTGTGCATGTGCACTCATAGAGTTTTCTTACAGTTTTTCTGTTCTCATCTACTGCCACCTCTCCGTTCCTTCTCTTCACCATGATCTGTAAGTATATAAAATATATGCATTCACATTCACTAAATTACAAATGTGAGGTGTCTCCCTCTGTCCCACATGGCTGCTTCCAGATTTCATGAAAATGCAAAGGACTGTTTCAGTTATGATGATTTTCCTACATGGGATAACACTTCCAGGTAGTTCTAATGTAAACCCCATCAGTTTGACAAACACACCTGTTGATTTTGTTGCATACATGTGATACAGTACACCTATACATACATACACTGAAAATGTTCCTGTTATACTGTTAATCAGCAAATCTTACCAGAGTTAAAAAAGCCACAGAGTTATTGGTTAATAGCTTATGGAGTATTTGGCACAACATGAGACATGGATCCAAGCACTGACTGACCAGTTTGCCAGCCAGTGACCATGATGTCACTTCCAGGAAGTGACATCATCACACAGGGGCCAGGAGTGCTCTCATGTTTCACAGCAGGCTGATTGGGATTGCAAATGGGGCCTGTTTTGGCCTAAATAGGCTCTTTGTGAAGAGCGAGAGTGCTCCTGGGGTGGTGCGACAACATCATTCCTGGAAATGACATCATCGCACCACCCCAGGAGCATATCCAGGAGACCTATTCCTCCTCCTTTCCCTCCCACCAACCAGGTGAATGGTTGTGGGGCAGAGGGTGGGAGTGGGGGATTCCCACACGCCCACTGATTGACCTGAGATCCCTAAATCTGTGCTCTTGGAAAATTAAGAGTATACATGATACATAGGTTTCAGACCAGGGCATGGGACAGAGACAGCACTAGTGGATTATCTCCATCTGAATATAGACAAAGGCCATGCCTCCTTATTGCTCCTCCTGGATCTGTCTGCAGCATTTGATACAATAGACCATGCCATCCTGTTGAAGCATCTAGAAACAGAAGTGGGCATCAAAGGATGTGCCCTGGACTGGTTTAAATCATTTCTGAATGAATGGACTCAAAGAGTTGCCATCGGAGATCAGCTGTCTCCAGAATGGGAACTATCTTATGGGGTTCCAAAGGGCGCAATCCTATCTCCCATGATATTCAACCTCTACGTAAAACCTTTAGGAGAACTCATTCACAGCTATGGAGTTGGGTGTCATCAATATGTGGACCACACCCAACTCTGTATCTCGCTATCCAGATCCCCGCAGGATGCAGTAGAAATCTTAGATCGCTGCCTGACAGCTGTGGTGAAATGGCTAAAAAATAACAAATTGAAATTAAACCAGACAAGACTGAAGTGATGCTTGTTGGTAAGTCAGATATCCTGAAAGACATTGTACTCCCCACTTTCGATGGAATTTGTTTGACCCTCGCTGACTTCGTTAAGAGCCTAGGGATTATACTGGATCCAGCACTACTACTAGAAAAACAAGTTAAGGCAGCTGCAAAAAATGCTTACTACAATCTCACTCTAGCCTGGAAAATGGCTTCTTATCTTGACACAGCCGACCTGGCCACCTGGATCCATGCTATGGTAACATCAAAACTTGACTATTGTAGTGCACTATATATTGGTCTTCCATCTAAGTTAACTAGGAGGCTCCAATTGATGCAAAATGCTGCAGTTTGACTGTTAGCAGGAGCAAGCAGGAGGATGAATATCACTCCCATCCTGCAGTCACTCCACTAGGTACTTATCAGCTACCATGCTCAATTCAAGGTACTGGTTATTACATACAAAGCTCTTCATGGCCTTGGCCCGACATACCTATGGGACCGCCTCCCTCCCTATCTCCCTCCATGGCAGCTTCACTCATACGAACAGGGTCTCTTGCAGGTGCCAGCCTGCACATGGGCAAAATCAACTGCAGCCTGTACACAGGCCTTCTCTTTGGTGGCCCCTACCCTATGGAACAGCCTGCCTGAGGAGGTCAAGAGAGCTCCCATGCTCTTGGCTTTCTGCAAACAATGCAAAACTGAATTATTCAAAAAGGCTCTTTTACTCCAATGGGAGACTGGTATTGTAGGTAGGCTCAGATGTTTTGCCAATGAGTTGGGAACCATGGGCTCCACTATTATGTTGCTTTACATATTATCTGTTGCTTTTAATATGTACTCGTATATACTGCTTGTGCTTCATGTTGTCTAATGTCAATCTGTAATGTCTGTACCCCTACATCCATGCCATTGTTCTATGTGTTGAACCATTGCTAATGCTGTACCTTGAGTTCATTTTGCAAATGCTCTAACCATCACTTTCGTTTCTCCCACTAGCAGCCTGAGAAGGCAGTCTTATCTTTTTTTTCTTTAAAGCTCACAGAAGGGACCTTGTACTGTCTGCAATGTTGCCGTTGACTCTTATGCCTCTTTGTCCTGTCTAGGTTGATGTATAAACTCCAGAAGAAGTTCCCAGACCTTTTCCCGTGCAAACCAGTGGTCAAAGTGGGGGGGGGGGAATGATTGAGTATTTAGAGCTGTGTTTTTCCTCAAGTCTCTATTCCTATCAAGGAAACATGTACTGCTGAGATGCTTTCTTGCCTCTGAGTAACTCTGTGGACATATATATATGGAAATGATTGGATTTCTGAATAAAACCATTTAACCAAGAGCTTGGATTTCTTGTTGCAATGGGACAGAGACCTGTCTACCATATCCTGTCATCCATAGCCTGACACAATCCTAGAATTGATTATGTTCTTCTTCAGCAATCCTTCATCCCTGTATTGGATCCTTGCTAATGCTATGTCTCTGTAAACTTGTATTCATCTACCCTATGACATTGTTTATGGAAATTTCCTTGACACTGTATGGAAATGCCTACCCTTGTCCTTGCTACTGATTGTACTGATCTCACACTATGTAATCTGCCTTGAGTCTCAGTGAGAAAGGTAGACCACAAATAAATAAATAAATAAATGAATAAATGAACAAATAAATAAATAGTAATATTATGCACATATGGTAAGTCCCTTAATACATGTTAAGGCATACAAATCAGACTTCAAAAATTTCTTCCTTTGGGGGGGGGTTGCCCTCGGAGAAAATGATCACATTTCTTCCTTTTTTACTTATTAGCATTGCAATTTGGTTTTGTTTTGGAATCAAATATAATCATCAGTGAAGGGAGATTCTGCTTTTAAAATCCATAGAAATGCATCTGATCTATATTTTCTATGTTGTGTTATTGATTGCAGTGTGATTTACACTAACATGTCTTCTTTATCACTAACTATAGCTGTGTTCAAGAGTTAAAAATATTCATCTGATGTCTGTGATCTGTAATACTCTCCTCCCCCTATTCCACAGAAGGGCAATAGATATATTATTTTTGTCAGGGAGGAGAATAATTAAATGCTATATCTTTCCAAAAGAAGATCAATCTGAGAGGAAAAAAACAAGCAACAAATGGGCATTTTTTTTCTAAAACTGGATTTTCTAGATTTTTTCAAAAACTAGATTGCCTTTAAAGTTCTTTTTCTTTGCGTTGAATAAAAAGCAATTGCTGAGAAACAGAAGTACTTTGCTTTCAAACAACATATTGAAATCTTATGCTATTCACCAATGACATGTTATTATTACTACTGCTTGGTTAACAATTGCTCATACCATGTTGGCTAAAAGAGAAAGAAATTGGCCTGGTTTAAACATTACAAAATTGTCCTTCTAAATGAGGCATTCTAACAATTAAAATGTTTTTACCCTCTTCAGTATTCTCTGTTGGGAATACAGTCTTTAAATCTTTAAAAGATTTTCTCAGTCTTTTTAGTACATAAAATGCCTTTTATAAGGATATATTTTCAGCACTCTGATGAAGAAGGCTAGATAAGTTAGATCTGGCTTTTTAAAGTCAGATCTAGAAACTCATTGGACTGAAACTTGTTAAAGCTTATTCTTCAATGGAACAAAATAATATGTCCATGGAATCCCTATACAAAGATCACTAGTATAAATGGGACCAGAAAACCAGTGCAATCGTAAGCAGAGTTACTCCATTCTAAACCTATTGAAATCAGTTGGTTTAGACTGGGGTAACTTGTTTAAGATTGCACTGAAAAAGTCATTGTGGTTTAGTGGCTACAGTGCTAAACTTTGAGCACTTAGCTCAAATTCAGCCAGTCAATCATGAAGACATCTCACAGAGTTGTAGTGACTACAGTATGTTGGACAGGAGAACCATATATGAACTCTGCCTTAAATTCCTTGGTGCAAGGGAGAGATAAAAATGTGATAGCTATATTTAAGCATTTACAGCTCAATGCACCTAACAGAAGAAATTCCTGATGGATTGTGTCAACTTCTTTCAAAAATTTATGTGATATTCTTTCTCATGTTATGTCATATCTATTTGGTTTTAAAAGAATGAGACAGTGTCTAAACTAGAAAATGAAGAACTAGATAAAAAGATTGTTTTCATCACTCGTAATATTTTGGGGACATGGTGACTATATTTACTGTTATGTCTATGTGTGCAACTCCCCACCCAAGTAGTCCTGTAACAGCTTTATCCTTGGACCCATTCCAGACATGTTGGAGGCTACTTGAGTAGTGTCCGTAGATGCACAGCACACTCATTTATGTACAAGAATTTAAGGGTTCCCCTAGGAAGTATTGTGCTCCTATTTACATTCAAACAAGAATTCTGCAGCATTACAATGGGCAATAGAGTAATCGTTCCAGCACCAGATTGTGCCTGAGAGTGTTTTCTTTCTGTTACTCTTACTGTTGCTCCAATAGAGAGCTCTAGTTTTCTATCCAACCCATCCAATTGTAGCATCTTTAGGAGTCAAGTGTGGGGAAAGAAACCTACTTTCATCTAGATAGACTGCATACTGTTTCCCTCTGGAAATGGAAGGGGAAAGGCTGAAAGTTGTTTTTAATTATTGACAGTAAAACCACAAAGCCTGCATTCCTTTATATTATGTGTGAAGGGTACAACTAGAAATCTATCGCAAACAATTCATTCTTCCAAGGAGGCCATGGCAAGGTACATGGTTTTCTTTTACTCCATTTGTCCCATGACAACCCTGCGAGTTAATTTAGGCTGAGAGAAAGTGACTGACCCAAGGACATAGAATGTACCTCAATGGTTAAGCGAAGAATTTAAACCTGATTCTGCAGGTTATACTCTGACATTCTAGCCACAATACACCAATACATCTTAGATGATGCATGTGGAAAGTTTCAGCCCAGCCCTGGATTGCTGGTTTTATGATTAGAAAGAAAACAATTTTCTACCAAATATTTTCTTCTTTGATTTTGAAAACACTCTTCAGATCTTTGAATCTAAATTGGGTCACTTAATTGTCAATATTCTTCAGGTATCTCTTAAGATAATTAACTTCATGATGTACCTAAAAGCAGGTAACAGAACCTCAATCCCCCATTTTTAAATAATTCTCTGGTTACCTGAGAAATGTTCAAAATTTTTTCAAATTATTTGTAAACCATAATGACATAGGAAATTCACTTCTGCTCTGAAAATTTTTCATTCCAGCCCAACACTTAGTGTTCTTTCCAGATTCTAACCCTAGCAGCACTCAGGAAACTTTTGAATTTTGATACTTAGCCTTGGTATGATTGAGGTATATCTGCTGCACTAATTTAATATGCTTTTGCTTTGCCTGGGCATTCCAGGAACTATTCACCTTTAAGGAAGCAGCAATATTCAGCACCCACACCAAACTACAGTTTTGGGGATTTGCCGGGGGGGGGGGTTGAGGACAGGGAACCTGGTTAGTTAAATCATGCATACAATATTTGTATGCTCAAGAGTGGAAGACACAAGAAGTGCCATCTGTAGAGAATTGGATACAAAAATTGCTACACATGGCTGAAATGGACAAATTAACAAGGAAGCTATGAGAACAAAATCCAGAAGATTTTTTTAAAGACTGGGGGAAATTGAAACAGTATGTGGGGAAAAAAGTGGGACGTAAAAGGGGAGATGTGGGCATTGGATAATTTTTAGTTTTTGATTCAGGGAGGAGTTAGTGATCATTACAAGGGGGAAATATGGACAATGAGGTGAAATAGTAACTGAGTTAAGAGAACAATTTATTTGCTAAATAGCCAAATAATATTAAGCAGAGTAGTTAGATATTGGGTTGGAAAGCTATTGGAAGTCTATAGTAGAAGGGGGGGATGGAAAGGGTGGGGGAATAGATTAAGAATGGGCAGATTTGGGAAATGTAAACATTTATATTATACTCACCCAATAAATTTTTTTTTAAAAAAATCATGCATACAATATTGATACAAATTTGTAGCATAAATACATCCTTTGTTGTTGATATCTTCCAATGAACAACATTTTAAGGTTCAGATATGAGTCCAATATCATTTTGGAACTTTGAACTCTGAAGACAATATTCTAGTATGGAATAATATAATATACAAGTTCAGTTCCATTCATATTTCTAGGATATAATAGAGGCAAATTTAAGTATTTAACCAATGATTTTTAGTCCTCTAATTAAGGCTTAACATGACACAGTAACTAAATGCTTACATGATTATCCATTCATATATAATTGAAGATGGTACATTCAGGATCAAACTAGATGAGATGTTGGAGGATAAAATTGTCCACTCTGAGTGCTAGACTGAAGATTAGGATCTGTGTCTGAGTGAAGATCTCACCTGCGATGTGACATCAAAGGATTGTATTTGGCAAACAAGTGGCTTATACAGAGGCGGTGTGAGACAAATATTAAGCATTTTTTGCAAGCTCAAGAGAGTAGGTAAATGAGGGCCAATGCACTTAATATTGAGTAACACGTCCTGTATAAAAGTCAAATGTGAACTGCAGATTCAATTCAATTCCTATGCATGCAGGAATTTGGAATGGGAACACGGCTTGTGTGGAGAAAGGCTTCAGCCTTCTCAGAAACCATTTCACAACTTGAAATGATCTGGGGAGCATTATTTGGCACATTTGGGGAAACCAGCATGCGTCTTCCCAAGTGTTTCTTTGGATCATTTCAGGGTGGGGAAAAGGTGTGGAAAGAAAGGCTTCTTCGTGCACATCACTGTCCTAATCCAAATAAGGTGCTGTGCTCATGGGAGTTGAGGGAAACCCACAATCACATTTAATTGCTTTGCAGGATGGACCCTAGTCTCAACCTGGAGAAAATTTCTAAATTCACTGGGGATAAGACAATAGCTTTAAACCCTGGGGGTGATTCAGGTATAGGGCTACTGAACAAGAAAAGGAGAGTGCATATATGTCTCGTTTTTAAAATCTCCACCACTGAATGGTGGAAAAGCTAGCTCTTGATGAATGATCCCGCTAGAAGGATGGGTGAGGAGAAAATCACTTATAAACACCACTATTTATACCCCTAAAACATATATGAATTGTTGTATGAAAATGCTGGTTTTAATTCCAGTTAGGTTTTTCTCTTTTCCAAAATATAATGTTATTGTATGCATATGTGAATAGGAGCTAATATAAAGATAGTGACAATTTAATAATCCAGTAAAATTCACCAGGCAACCTTAATTGAGAGTCAAATGACATTGCAAGAAGGTATCAAATTTGTTTTGGAATACTATACAATAGTATAAAGTGAAGGGGGGAGCTTTTAAAAATATATTTCCTCCTTTACCTTTCATTAATACAATATCATTTTACTTTTAAATTGAGGATCCATTAATTTTACTCCCATTAATTTATTCGTAAATTCTATTCATAAATCTCTTTCAAGGTCTTACTGTTTTATTAGGATGCTATTTTAATGCACCCTGTGTGCATTCTCAGAATTTACATATTGAATTAACCTTTCATACCAGCCTACAAAGCATTTGCACGTGCTGGCAAAGCTAAATGAAACATTTAATTTGAATCCCAATTTGCTACAATAGACTGTAGCATTATTGTGATTTAAAAGTTCAGAAAGAATACATTATTCTCCTTTAACAGTAAAAGAAGGGTTTAATTTAAGCAAAGCTCTAGAACCAGTGTCAGGTCTCAGACCTGGGACATGCAGAGCAATGGCAAAGAAATTTGAGCTACGTATGAGGCCTTTTCCCTCCCAGTATAATATATACTGAGTACCAAATAGATATTACAGTGTCCATAGGTTGGATCTGTGGATGGCATAACATAGTTGGGCCCTGAGATCAGGCGTAATGCTTGCAGGACAATAACAAAACTTCCAGGTAGGCCTGAGTCATGGCATTGCATGCAACTTTTTAAGCATACACAATTTGATTAGTCAATATCACAGAACAGAAGCCATTATTTTTAAATTCTGCTCAAACTGTAATACTCATTCTACATGCATTCCAGCTCCTTAAAAATCAATGCCAGTTATACTGTTGTCTTCTTTGGGAGAAGGACTACACTCCCTAATGATCCCTGTTAGTTGTACCTGACCTGATACAAAAGTGAATTGACTTAAAATCTCCCCAAGAAGAAGGCAATGACTTCATACTTGAAACATTCCAAATACAGAGGTTATCTTACTACAAAATACTTTTGTTTATCTAAGACAGTTGGCAAAAGCTATCCTTGCATGTTTTAATATGATAACCGGTATCTGATAGAAAATGCTTTGTATTGAAAACAAATTAGAAGTTTAATCTGTCATGCTGAATTATCTGTTTGAATAGTGCTCTTCCAGCAACATTAATCTGTTATAAGCCTGCCATATTAAAAAATATCTCACAGCTGCACACACAGAGCCTGACCATCATTGAAATCAATAGGACTCCCATGTATCTCACTGGGTACTGCAGCAAACTATTTATGCTATAGAAATATGAGTATTGCCACCCCAGTCAGAAAAGTGACAGACACCAAGTTGGATCTAAGGGCCACTTTATTAACTTTATACAGACAAACAAGCCAAACAGCGGCAAGGACCTAAAGCGGTACAGGTCAAGCCACGGTGTCCCACCCTGGACCACCACCTTGACCTGTCTGGGCGAGCCCCAAAGCCCCAGGTGGGACCCATCCAGTGGATGGGGTGGACCCAGCCGGCCAGGCAATTTGGTCACCCCCCTTTAAGCTCCTGAACACCTCAGCCGTATAGTAGTGAGGGAAAGGACTCGCAGGCTGGGGTTCCCAAAGACAGCCTGCCTGTGGGCCTGGCAGCCGTCACAGCAGTACCAGTCCTTTAGGCAGGCCCCTCTTCCCCATAGGGAAGTACCAAGGGTGCTCACCGTCCCACACCCTACTCCTACCAAACCAGCCAGGACGCTCTTAACAGGCACCACCTGAAACCAATCTCCTCAATCCCCAAACATTGGTACAAGGTAGGCAAAAAAAAAACCCTTTTCCCAAGCCAATTCGGAAGGGGGGGGGGAATTCCTACCTGGCCCCAAAAAGGCAGCCGGCTATCCTGCACCAATGAAAAGGGAGAGGCGGGCGGGCCGAGTGACTGAACGCACTGAGCTGGGAGGGCCGAGCTGCGCAGCAAACGCTCGCTCAGCCCTCCCAGCAACTCCTTATAAGGAAAGGAGGGGGTGGTGCCGTCCCTCCCTCCGGAGTTGCAATAAACGGCCCCTGGCTTAGCAGCGTAGCTACTTGCCAGGAAGGGGCCGAATTAGACTGAGCTGGAGTAGCATAAACCTTTTAATGTGGGGATCTAAGTATGCAGGAAGAGAGTACCTAGTTTGTACTCTCATTGTTCAACTTAAAATCAATTAATTAAAACAGTAATATAAAAGGGTGGTATTTACATAAACCCTAATAATGAGAGCATTTGACGGATTTTATAGGATGTTGCACAAAATTTTGTGACTGATGCTGTAGTTGTCAGATTTCTGTCTTCTAGAAGTAGCCTAGCATATTCCAAGCTCATTCTTCCAGGTTTTCTATTGATCAAAAGAGAGATGAGCTTGATGCGATCATCTTCATAGAAGGATCAACAAAGAAGATTGTGATCTACAGTCTCCATTTCTCCTTCACTGCAGGGGCAAAGCCTTTTCTCATGGGGAATTCTGTTAAATTGCCCATCTAAAACAGCAGAAGGGAATGCCACACACCTTGCAAGTGTAAAGGCCCTCCTGTGACTGTATACCTCCAAGAGGGACAAATAGGCAATTGGCTTGACTATATATCTGGTATTCATAGAGACCCTCCCTAAATCAAGCTGGCATTCAGTGTCCAATATCCTTTGTTTTATAGCCTGTTTTGCCTGATCAAAACCCATGGTTAAACTCATGGAAGGTGCAAAGCCTAGGCTCACAAGTTTGCAAAGGACTGCCTTAAGCCATTCAGATTGATGTTCATCCAGAAGGAGCAGTGGGGTAAAGCCTTCCCAAAGTAGCTGATCTTAAGCCATAATTTAGAGAAGCAAGGCACACCAGAGCTTCCACTCTGACAGTGCCAGTCTCCAGACATAGCAACGCATTTGGTATGCAATTGGGGGCTTGTAATGTTGCTCTTAGGAACTTTGATTGCACATGCGCAAGGGGGCCAAAAGAAGATGATGTTGCCCCTATCATGGTTACATATAGGAGTTGGGCCAAAGTTTTGGCTTTACAGTTTTAGGGCAGCAGGGATGAAGTGTCCACCCTTTGTTTGGAGAAATCTTAGTATATTGTGAGCTGACTTTTGCCCAGTATCTGCTTTGTGGATAATATGCGCTTTTTTTAACCCAGAAGCATGAAATACTGCACCAAGATATTCGAAGGCCTGTACCTGTTCAATCAAGTGGCCATCAATGGTCCAGGTTCTAAACTTTCTTACCAAAGGCCATTATTTTTTGTTTTTGATGGTAACAGAGTCTTCCTTGCAGTGCTGTACTAGAGCCTTTAGGGCTCTTCTGAGCCCAACTGGGGTCCTTGAGAAAATGGCTGTATCATCTACATATAATAAAATAGAGATCTGGAGTTGCTGTAATTTCAAAGGGTGAAAGGCCTATTTGGTTACGGATTTGACCAAGTCATTTATATAGAAGCTGAAGAGAGCCAGTGCTAAAATGCAGCCCTGTTTCACACCTCTCAAAGTGGGAACAGCAATTGAAAGATGCCCAAGCTTACTGTACCTGACTTTTAGAGAGGTATTTTCATGTAGGGCATGGATCAGGAAGAGTAGCCTGCGATCAGTATTAGTGGCCTCCAACTTACCCCAGAGCTCTGGAAATAGAATCAAATGCTGCCTTTAGGTCAATATAGGCAACATATAAAGATACTACTCTATATTACTCTATAAGGTGTTGGAGGATCATGCAGTGATCTGTAGTACATCTACAAGTCCTAACTGGAGCTTCATGTAGGACACATAGAGATGGGCATGATCCAAAAAAATTAACGATCCAGCTGATTGTGGATTGGCGCCGGCAACGATCCCGAATTAACGAACCACACTGATCATCTCCTGTTCCTGATCCGTGGATCGTGGATCATGGAGGCCAAAGCGGGCTGCGCTGCTCTTCCCAGCTATGTGGGAAGGTGGGTGGCGGTGGCAGCCACAGGGTCTGGCGGGCACAGGGAGGCGGCAATGAGCCGCCTCCCCTCAGGTCCCATTCAGCAACACAGGAGGTCTGTGTTTGGCCATCAGAGCTGCCTATCAGGGTTTGCAGGGATGAGATTGGAGTGCCCATGGCTACAGAACACTCCCTTCCCCCTCCCTCCCCTGGGTGTCTTCTCCCAACTTGTGTCTGCTTTGCTGCTCTGTGGTTGGAAGGAAGCCCTGCTGATCAAGGAAAGCTGGGCTTCCATTCGGGTTTCCAGGGCGACAGAAGGAGGGCAAACAGAGCTCAGGCTTTCCCCTGGCTCCATTGCCAGGGGAATAGATTGCTAGTGCCTGAGTGTCTGGATCCCTGATCCGAGCCCAAACACAATGATCCAGGCCTCTCCCGATCACTGGATCGTTGGCCGTGGATGATCACGATCCGCCGGGTCACGATTGCGTGATCGCCATTATCATGGGTTTTTTTCGATTGTAATGTGGATCATGCCCATCTCTAGTCAGTGATGTGATATGGTAGCTGAAAAGGCAAATGAGGTTTTAGGCTGTATCAACAGAAGCATAGTGTTCAGATCACAAGAAGTGACGGTATCACTCTACTTTTTTCTGGTAAGACCTCACCTAGAATATTGTGTTAAGTTTTTGGCATCACAATTTAAAAATGATATTGACAAGCTGGAACATGTCCAGAAGAGGGCAATGAAGATGTTGAGGGGTCTGGAGACCAAGTCCTTTGAGGAAAAGTTAAAGGAGCTCGGAATGTTTAGGCTGGAGAGGAGACATCTGAAAGGTGATATGATAACCATCTTCAAGTACTTAAAGGGCTGCAATATAGAGGATGAATTGGAGTTTTTTTCCACTGCCCCAGAAGCTCGGACCAGAACCAATGGCTTGAAATTAAATCAAAAGAGTTTTCGGCTAAACATTAGGAAGAACTTCCTGACAGTTAGAGCAGTCCCTCAGAGGAACAGACTTCCTCGGGAGGTGATGGGCTCTCCTTCTTTGAAGGTTTTTAAGCAGAGGCTAAATGGCCATGTTGCACACAACTTGTGGTCCAAATGTCCCTTAACCAATCATAATAAGAGACAGATGCAGAGTCCTGTAGATGAAGCAATCAATAACCATTTATTAAACGATGGAGGAACGATGGTTACGCAGAGAGTAAAAGGTCCCCTCATGTCCAACGCTCATCAAAGCTACAATAGCTGTACAAAGCAATTAATACCCTTTGGTTAATTATATTATTTGTTATTCTATTGGCTCCAAAATACAGTGGCCCCCATTGGCTCAAGTGAGTGACCACCTCTCATGATACAAGTGTCCAGGGGTATTTTTATTGGAAGAAACAATGTAGGTCAACAGCCCGATTACAATATTACCTGATTGCCATTGCTTTCTTATCTGTCCTTGATCTATCTTTTGAAGGAACATCTCCATTCCTTTCCCACACATCTCTTTCATAGGCTTTTCATTCATGCCCATTCCTTTGGTCTATGTAACATTTAGTAAAGGCGCCCCACTGTTGCTTTTGGCAACCTTGTGAGTTTCAAGCAGGGAATATTTCTCTGGGCTCCATGGGAGGGGAGTGCTCTCCCTTCCCGAGAAATGTGCTCAAAGTTATATTCAGCGCCCATTCCCCTGCTTAGTGGTTTCCGCTCAGCCTTGAAAGGTTCTGCTAATCTAATTAGCTTGCAGATAGCTTTCATTACAACATTTTGCATAAGCAATTTTACAAAGGGGTTTCTGTATCAAGTCATGAACAGGTGTCAAGTCATAAGCAGGTGTTTGGCAAGCGCAATCTACCTGGTAGCAAGCTTCATAATGTTTGATCTCACTTCTCACAGTGATTTACCTATATAACATACATTCTGCTTTGGTCTTTTTGTTTCAAGTCTCATTTTCTTGCAAGTTGCATTACAAATACTACATTAGCTTCTGAGAATAGTAGAAGTGCATAGCAGTAGTAAAAGGCACATAAAGGTATATAAAATCTCTTTCATTAAATCTACTTCCCACAGCCATATGACAGCATTCTGTGAACCCAGGCAGATCGTGAGGGGAAGGGCAGAAGGGGTTGCATCCGTGCTTGATTTTCATGGCCCTTCTTACATGTCCAGGAGGTGTTTCGCCATCTTCTCGGCATGGAGCAGGGGTCACAGGGGCAGTTGAGGAGGTAGTTGTGAAGTTCCTGCAGAGGGTTGGACTAGATGATCCTAGAGGTGGCTTCCAACCCTATGATTCTATGATTCTATGAAGTCTCTCTTCCAAATGTTTTCAGAGCTGATAGGCAGGGAAGGGAGCACATCTCCCTATGCAAGGACCTGATTGACAGGGGGAAGATGCACTCAAGCGCATTGGTTTTATTCTCTCTTCCTGCCAACAGTTTAATAAAGTAAGTCTCTCTCTTCCCTTGAGATCTGATTGGAGTTTTTCAGGAAAATAAGTTGCTGTGCTAGCCCTGTGAGGCGGTCCTGCCCAGTGCTGAAGGTATGAAATGAAACGCACAGACTTTTTAGTGGGAGGGCTCATTTCAATTTAGTTTTGTGGTTTTTGTTTAGCATTCCAGAAGCTACTTTTATTAGCCAAACCAGCAAGTTCTGTGTATAATTTCGGCTCATTGTTTCCGTTATGCATACCTATAGAACATACTCGACAATAGAGATAGGCATGAACAAAAACTCTAAACATGATGTTCATTGTTTGTTGCCATCCATGAACAGGGACTCACGAACAACCACGAATATGGCTCTGTTCACGAACATGTTCATGGTTGGCTGTTCGTGGGATCCAGTAGGCTTTCCTCCAGCCATCATCCAAGTCAAGATCCCTACTGCACCATTCCCAGAAACCTGACCTGAGCAGGCACCAGGAAAGGTACCAATAATAAATAATAGCTTGGCCCAGAGCCTGGCAGCAGCCATGGAACTTGAAGGGGTAGATCCCTATCCCACCACAAACAAAGAAAATTCAAGCTCCAATGCACTCTCTCTATCAAAATGCCAACAGCAACTGTCTCTCCCTCTCCAAAGTCAGAGCTGGGAGCCCCCCTCCCCCATGGTCTGTGCTCTCTTGTAACAAATTTGGAGCTCCACACTTGGAAGGAAGACCTGCCTATCAAGATAAATTGGGCTTAGATTGGGGCTTCCAGGGCAACAGCAAGAGTTCAGACAGAGTTCAGACAATCCCTGCCTAAGCTGCCAAGGGAATTGACTGCAGGTGCCAGACTGTCTAGCTTGACGAACAGCAATGAACAGCAACGAACAAAGCTTGCAACGACCACCTGTTCATTTAGAATGGGGCCTCATGAACAGCTTGTTCGTGAACAGCAGATTGGCCTGTTTGTGGCTTTTTTTTGTTCGTATTGCTGTTCATGCCCATCTCTACTCAACACACTCGAGACTGAATACTACTTCAATCAAGTTGTATTGCCCTCTTTTTAATCTCTCTCAGCACTTCACAATAGCCCATATTTTGAATCATAGTGAGGGAGAGACCAAGGTACTCAGGTTTGCTATTTACCTGCTTTACCCAGTGACTTTTATGAGTGTCTTCCCTCAAAAGATGTAAAATACCTTGATAGGAGTTTGATACTAAGGAAAGGGACTTCAATCTCAGATTAGATTTCAGTGAAGATTGTGCAAACTCCATTCTTAATGCAGTTCCTGCAACACAAGATAGTAAAGCTACAATAGTCCCTTTAGCATCATCAGCCTTTCTATATTCAAAGGGAAAAAAGAGCTAAATCATCCTTTCCATATTTTGCATACGAATCATTTACTGCTATATTACTCTACAAGAAAACTAATCTTTTTTCCATATTGCATTAATCTGCATTGAGATTACAATATTTTGAGGAATTAGGTTCCAGATATCTTTAATGAGCCTTAATATAGCGAATGGGCCAATATTTATTTATATGTTGATCCAGTCCCTCCTCTGTCTGCATCTTATCTCCCTCAGGCCTTTCATTTTAATTGCCTTTTCAGCTCCCCCTCCTACTCATGCAATGTTCTGTTCACTTTCCTCCTTTGGCTTGCTCATTTTCAGACATCTGGTTTTTAAACTGCTACTATTATAAGTAAAGTCAATATACCGCTCCATCAGCCCCTGGCACCACTGGTACCACAAGAAACTGTCTGCCTTCTTTTTTTATTCTTTTCCCTCAAGACTCTTTGAGCTAACTTTGCAACCTGTTCACTCTTCAGGCCTGATGTCTGCAGTTCCATTTCTGCTTTGCCACCAGAGGTTTGCACTTTAGCATCTTAACAAGCGACAACACTTCGTGGAATACATATGGATCCTTTATCCATGCTGGATGCCTGCACTCTAATTTACTCCCACTGTCTCCGTCTACAAAGGATAGTGTTTGTTTGCTGGTATCAAGCATTGTCCCAGTTTTGTTCTTTTTTCATTTGTGGAATGCCTTCTTAAATTTTTGCTATTATGTGGAGTTACAACTTGATTTATTCAACACAAGTTAAATACCTGTTGGGAAAATGTTTGAATTTGTTTTTAGAGCATAGCCATATAATACAAATATATAAATGTATACATAGAAGAGACAGATATAAATTGTCTTTTCTGTTCTACTCTTTTTTATTATTAAACAGTGTTATTGTAATCAAATACAGAAGATACAGATTGTAGTTTTGTTATTTACAGAAAATTTTAGATTAATAAACTTTACACCAAAGTGTAATAAAATATAACAATTGCTTATGAGAGTCAAAAGGCGAATGAATACTTTTATACACAACAACCTACATAAAAACCCTTAACTTTAGTAAGAAATGTAAAAGTGATTTACACATATGAATGTAAATAAAACTGTTTTAAGCCTGGATGGGGTCTATTAATTTCAAGATATTCAAGGAAGGGATGCCACTTTTCTGGAGAATTTGTGGTTCTTGGGAAGTACTCCATCTGGAGGATTTTATCATGTAATTTCTCTGAGATGAAGTGATCCCAGATTTTCATATACCAACTGTTGATTGAAGGGTTGGTGTTTGACTTCCAGAGTTCAGCAATTGTACTCTTAGTGGCCACTAGTAGGGTTTCAATGAGGTCTTTCCTTATTGCTGGTATACTAACTTGACAATTGTCCCAGATATCTAAAAAAATGAGTTCAGGCAACAATGGAATATGAAAGTTTGTGATTTGGTGTATTTCATTAAGAACCTCCTTCCAGAATTTTTCTATGTTTTCTACATTGCCACCAACAGTGACCAAAATTAACTATTTCACCGCAATTTTTCCAGCAGTTTGGTGACTATACAGACGAGCACCAAGAAAGTTTTTTTCGGCATTAGATACCATCTATTTAATATCCTTTAAGTTTGTATCTTGGTGACAGTTGTTTTGGAATTATATATATTGGAGGACCAAATATGCATCCAGGTATCAGTATTAAGATCTGTTACCACCTATGGCCGAAAGGAAGAGGAGCGTGAAGGGACGCGTGGTGAAATAACAGCACACACACACCGGCTGGGAGAAAAAAATGGCCACAACTTTATTAACATAACAACATAACAACAGGAGTATTGGCGCGGCATGTGGATCAGATCCTCAGGACTGCATCAGCTGACCCGCCTGCCAGCCGATGACCCCCCGCCCCCCCAGGCACCAGCTGAGGGGGGAACCAAGGAGTGGCATTGTAAAGGGGGGAGGTCACCTGGTGTACACCCTTGGTGATCCCCCTGCCACCTGGGAGGGAGAATGCCCTGGCAGCCCCCGAGCTGGGCGTGCCTTCATAACTCCCTCCCAAGATTCCTTATGGGAATCCCCTGCCTGGGGAGCCTGCGACCGAGGGCCCGGCTCCCCAACAAATGGGATCCGATCCAATGCCCAACCACTACAAGAGCCACAAGTGGCTCCCGCCAACACTCCTAACTCTGTAGCCACTGCAGCAGGCCATCCTGCAAGTCCTGCAACCAGATGTCATTGCCCCAGCTGGAGAGATGAACCCCATCCTGGCGAAAAAGGGGGGCCACCCGATGTGAAATGTCCCAGTGAGTGATCAGGGAGCCCCCGACCGCCGTCACGTGCTGGCCCATGGCGTGCACTAGCTTCTGCCTGATGGTTTCCACCTTCCTGGGGCAGCGAGCCCCCCGCCACGAACATCTCTGGAGTAAGTCTGACCAAAGGATGGAGGTCTGTGGCAAGAGTCCCCGCAGGTATTCCAGGTCGGCACACATGGCTCGCCTGAGCTCTGGACCCTCTCGCTTGCAAAGATCGTTCTCGCCCAGCTGTATGACCACCACATCCGGAGGGCCCGACTGGCGCGCCTGCTGCTGCAGCATGGGGACCAAGGCCTCCCAGAGCATTCCCCACACTCTGAGCCAGTGAAGGCTGAGGTGTTCTTCAAGACCCACGTGCCGGCCCCAGCCAGATGACTCCGCGTACTTGCCAGCCCAGTGCACGATGCTGTGCCCGCAGATCCACACAGTCCTCCTCCGCCCTGCCAGAGAAAAGCATGGGACCGGAAATTAATGACAGGCACCGCCCGCCGGGCGAATGTAGGTCTGGAATGCCCAAGACCACCACCACCCGATGGCCTGTATGGCAGTGGTGGGCAAACCACGCACATGCGCCTCCGTAGCTGTGCCGATGCGGAAGGAATGTGTTCCGAAATCCTGGGGGGGAAACCCAAGGGCCCGGAGGTGGGAACACAAGACCGCCACGAACTGGTAGCGGGTAAGGGGCGAGTGGTCCTTGTGCAGGAGGAATGGCCCGTGGAGGTCGGGCCACAGACCCAGGTAATCTCCCACCGCCCGGACTGGGCACAGGGCCCTGTTGCGGGAGGGCCGCAGGGTGACAGTGTGCCCCCTCCCCCGCTGATCCATCTTGGAATGGCGCACAGTGATGGAGACCCGGCGGGGGTTCCAGTCGATGTCGCTGACCTGCAGGGCCCGGGCCCCGGCGCCCGCCCGGGAGCCCGCGACCAGCTCACCCCCCCTGGAACACCCCGAAGAAGGCTAATGAAAAGGCCGTGTGGAACAGCTGGGCCTCGAAGGGGGACCAGCAGAGGTCAGGTACCACGCGGAGGATCCCGCCCAGCATGGCAAGGTGATGGGTTGCCTGTGGTCTGGAGGAGGGGGGGCCAACCGAGCCCAACCCTCCACTGCTCTGCGCACCAGGAAGCCGCCACAATGGTCTGGGTGGCCCGCTGCCTTGCAGAAGAACGCAATTGCTGCCAGGTCCCTCCTCATGGTCCTGGTGGATAAGCCCAGCTCGCGGAGGTGGGCCAAATACCGCAGCACTGTGTCTTGGGTTGCAGGCCACGCCGCCCCACCCCCACTGCCCTCAGAAAAGGATTGAAATCTGGATGCCGCTGTGGTGTAAGCTCAGAGGGTGGAAGGTGCCACCGAGCACAGTACTCCCTGTGTTATGGACTCCCTCCAGTTTCCCACAGCTCCTCCGGGAATGGGTCGGGCCCGCGACGAGCCTCCGGTGCCAGCGAGAAGAATCTCTCCATCTGGAAGTGAGATAATGCGTCTGCCAAATCGTTATTTACCCCTGTTATATGTCGAGCAAAGAAGGTGATGTTAGAGTCAAGACAAGATAAAACGAAACGGCGGACCAAACGCATGACCTGCTCAGAGCGAGAAGACTGGTGGCAGAGCACCTTCACCGTTGCCATGTTGTCGCACCAGAATGTCACCCGCTTGTCCCGCAGGAGTTCCCCCCAAATGGACACAGTGACCAGGATGGGGAACAGTTCCAGGAAGGTGAGGTCCCGGAGGATACCTGCCCCCGCCCATGAGTCCAGCCAGCGCTGGGCGCACCAGCGTCCCCTGAAGTAGACCCCGAACCCCAGACTACCAGCAGCATCGGAATGGACCTGCAGATCCATCCCCAGGTCCAGGGGGTCTTGCCATAGGGAGACCCCCTTGAACTTGTGCAGAAACTCCAGCCAAACCCGCAAATCTGCCCTGAGGCCTGCAGTAACCCGTATACAGTGGTGGGGGGCAGTGACCCCCCGGCAGGCCTGGGCAAGACAGGCACAGAAGGCCCACCCCGGGGAAACCACCCAGCAGGCGAAATTAAGATGGCCGATGACAGATTGTAGCTCCCTGAGGGTACACTTCGAGCGGGGCAGGATGATGGTGATCAGGTCCCGAAGGCGAGCAAGCTTATCCTCGGGGAGCCGGGACAGTCCAGCCACCGAGTCCAGCTCGATCCCCAAATAGTGAGCCACGAGGCAGGGCCCTCGGTCTTTTCCTGGGCCAGGGGGACACCCAGCTCTGCGGCCAAGGCCTGGAAGGTGCCGAGCCGGGAGGCACAACACGAGCTGTTGGGTGGGGCCATGATGAGGAAGTCATCCAAATAATGAGTAATAAATGGAGACCCCATGCGGTCCTTAGCGACCCATTCTAAAAATGTGCTAAAGGTCTCAAAGGCCGCACAGGCGACGGAGCACCCCATGGGGATGGCCTTGTCCATGTACCAGTGATCCTGAAACTTAAAACCCAGCAAGCAATGGTCCCCTGGGTGAACTGGCAGCAACCGGAAAGCCGACTGAACATCGCACTTGGCCATGAGAACCCCCTGCCCGCAAGCTCTGACCAGGCGCACTGCATGGTCGAGAGATGCATACTTGACCGCACATAAGTCAGGGGGGATTGCCTCGTTGACCGACGACCCCTTGGGGTATGACAGATGGTGTATAAGCCGGAACTCCCCTGGGGCTTTCTTAGGGACGAACCCCAGGGGTGACACCCTCAGGTTGGGTAGGGGGGGCTAGAGAAGGTGCCCGCCACGCGTCCGGCTGCTACCTCTTTAGCAATTTTGGCCACCACCAACTTGGGGAGCTCCCTGGTGGATTTAAGATTCCCCAATGAGGAAGCCACCCGCGGCCCCATGTAGGGGATGCGGAAGCCCGATGCAAACCCCTCCCGCAAATACCTCGCTGCCTATCTGTTGGGGTAGCGCGCCAGCAGGGAGAGCAGGGCGCGGAGTCGGACAGGGTTATGGGCAAGCCCCAGCCCCTCGCGGGGGGGGGACTAACTGCTACTGGGGGGCTGAGTGGTGGGTGCAGCTGATCCCCCATCCTTACGGGAATTATTGGAGGACCGGCCCCCTCGAAAGGGGTGTGAGGGGTTCCCCCCCGAGGGCAGGACGGGCGTGGGTGGGGCCCACCACAGGCATTGCAATTGTGCTCGAAGCGGCACTTCAAGCGCTGGCATTTCCCCTGGTTGTACTCCCAGCACACACCCCATGATTTGTCCCTGCGGGGCTGCCACCACCACCCCCTGAAAGGGGTCACCCCTTCCCTTCATGTGCGGACCTACCAGCCAGAGCCAGAGCTTCTGGCTAATGAGGTCCCAGCAGGCCCTGGGGTTGTGGGAGGCCCTTTTCCGGAAGGCCTCGTCATAATCCATGGCTGCGGATTCCCCGGCCAAGGCCTGCGCCCGCAGAACATTCCCCAGGTGATTGGTCAGGTGCCATCCCCGCTCAGGGTAAGCGGCCTGGATGACCCCCATATAGACCGTAAATCCCTCGAGACAGTTGGCAAATGTCCGCTCAGCCACCTCCTTCTTACCCCCCCACTTGTCCCGCTTGGCCGGAGGTGCGCATCTCCCGTCCTCCGCCTCTGGATGGAGCAGGGAAAGGACGTCTACATAGTAGCCGTCCAGGATACGCTCCCTGACCCTGCGTGCTAAGTGAATCCCCGGGGGGTCCTCGTCATCAGTGAAAGGGGCGACCCGTGGGGGGGCTTCCTCGGGGCCCCAAACCTCCCTGGGATCACCCTCCCCCGGCCGGGGCCTGCCCCTCCTCTGCTGGGACCAGCCTGGGAGGCCTGGGACCCTGGCTGCTACCTCCCAATAGTCCTCCCCCGCTGCCCCTTCATCCGAGGAAGAGGACTCACCTGACGTCCAGTCGCTGTCTGTCTCATCCCGATGATGGTGGTGTCCCCTCTTCCTGCAAGATGTCCTCTTGCACTTGGCTGGCCTCTGGCGCTCCCCACTGCTGCTGCTCTCCAAGCTGGAGGGGGAATGAGCTTCCTGCCGCCGAGCGGCTCCGCGGCCTCTCTTTGTCTTTCCCCGCGGTTTATGTTGGGAGACCTCGACAGGCATGCCGGGCGAGCCAGCGAGCACGCAGCCGACGCGATCCCCGCTCCTCCACCCGCCGGCGGCAACGGGTGGCGCCAGGTAAGTCTGGGGCCCCCATTTCTGCAGTCTTGGGACCATTGGGCTTGAATTTTCAATTCTTTAGATTTAAGAATAAAATTAAAATTACATTATACAATTTTGAAATCAGGCCTTTATTATTGAAGGAAGAGGGCTCTAACATGCGTTCAAATTCTTTTTTTTTTAAATAAAATTTTATTAAAACTGTAAAACACAACTATAAACTGTTAAACAATAAGCACACAAAATTTAAAAACATGCATTAAGTCAAAGCAAGTAATAAGTAACAATTAAATATACAAAGATTTATAACTCACAAGAAGTCTATGTTAATAATGAGTAGTAATTATACTAAGTGATGCTTATTACAATATAAGGAATTATAGTTGATCTAGTAAAGAGAGGGAATTCTTACAAAGTACACCAGATATTCTATGAAACTAAGAGGTATTTTATATATTTGCATATGTATGAAAATTTTTTAGGCTGGGCATGGAGCTGTTATATTCCAGATATTCAAAAAATTGAAACCATTTCTCCATAAAATTAGTTGTTCTTGGGAAGTGTTCTACTTGATAGATTTTATCATACAACTTTTCCGATATATAATGGTCCCAATTTTTTTTTTGCCGGTTGTCAATTGAGGGGGTAGCCTTAGATTTCCAAAGTGTAGCTATTTCACTCTTTGCAGCTACCAGTAAGGTGATTATTGGGTTTCTCCTTAATATGGGAATATGGGTCTGCCAATTATCCCATTGATCTAACAGGATAATTTCTGGTGCCAGAGGAATTTCATATCCTGTTATTTTCTGGATTTCCTTTAGCACTTCTTTCCAAAATGTTTCTATATGCTTGCACCTCCACCAGCAGTGGACAAAATCTCCTTCTTCTGCACAATCTTTCCAGCAATTAGGGGAGGATGAGGAAGTGATCAGGGATATTTTCTTTGGAGTTATATACCATCTGTTAACTATTTTGTAGGTTTGCATCTTAGTGACAATTGACTTTGAGGTATAGGCATTGGAAGACCAAATTTTTCCCCATCTTTCTGTAGACTGCTCTGTTTGACAATCCTTGTTCCATTGGGCTTGAAATTTCCATAATTTATGTTTTTGGATGGACAGCATTATATTGTAAATTTTGGATAACAAACCTTTTTTATGAAGAGAAGGATAGGCATTCAAACTCTGTTTTGGGGGAGGTAATATTTTTGATAAATTGATGTGGTCAGCCAAATTTTGTAACTGGAAGTACCTAAACCAGTGGATTTTATGATTCATGATATTCTCTATTTCTGATTTTTATGCTAATCCTTTATGCGTGGTTATATCTATTAATCTAGTTATTTTTTCTTGGCTCCAAAATTCTGAAAAGGATTTATCATGACTCTGAGGTAACCAGTGTTGGTGTGTGAATGTAGAATATCTTGATATTACTGGAACTAGGTATTTTCTATTCTTGTCCCATATTCTCAGTAGGGAAGCTAAATAATTGTTTTTTTAAAATTTTCTTAGGACGATGGTTGTTGGGGGTTTTCCGGGCTGTATTGCCGTGGTCTTGGCATGTAGTTCCTGACGTTTCGCCAGCAGCTGTGGCTGGCATCTTCAGAGGTGTAGCACCAAAAGACAGAGATCTCTCAGTGTCACAGTGTGGAAAAGATGTAGGTCATTTGTATCTACTCAGGAGGGGTGGGGTTGAGCTGAGTCATTCTGTAAGAGTTTCCCAGGGTGTGGAATGCTAATGGAGGGAGGCTTCACTGTATCCTGAGGAGGTTCTTTTGCATATGGATTGGAGCTTGATGTGCTAATCTTCTCTGCAGGGCTATTGTCGAGTGTGGAGTGTTTTGTTGGCCTGGTGTTTTTCAGAACTGGAGCCCATGCTCTGTTCATTCTTAAGGTTTCTTCTTTCCTGTTGAAGTTTTGCTTATGCTTGTGAATTTCAATGGCTTCCCTGTGCAGTCTGACAAAGTAGTTGGAAGTGTTGTCCAGTATTTTGGTGTCCTGGAATAAGATACTGTGCCCTGTTTGAGTTAGGCTATGTTCAGCCACTGCTGATTTTTCAGGCTGTCCAAGTCTGCAGTGTCTTTCATGTTCTTTTATTCTTGTCTGGATGCTACGCTTTGTGGTCCCGATGTAAACTTGTCCACAGCTGCAGGGTATACGGTATACTCCTGCAGAGGTGAGGGGGTCTCTGCTGTCTTTTGCTGATCGTAGCATCTGTTGTATTTTTCGGGTGGGTCTGAATACTGCTTGAAGGTTATGCTTTTTCATAAGCTTTCCCATCTGATCAGTAATTCCTTTGATATATGGCAAAAACACTTTTCCTGTAGGTGACTGTTTTTCCTTGGTTGTTTGATTCATCCTGGGTTTGATTGCTCTTCGGATTTCATTTCTGGAGTAGCCATTTGCCTGAAGTGCGTGGTTTAGATGATTTCTTAGGACGGTCTATTGAACGTTTCCAAATTATATCACTTATGATATATTTTCCCAAGACAGGTTGAAATATTTTAGCCCAAATTGGGGGATTTGCTTGATTGAGAATATGGAGTACATTAGCCAAACTAGCTACAGTATGATAGTTGTAAAGGTCTGGATATTTAAGGCCTCCACTCGGACGTTTCTGGCGCAGTATTTCAAAGGCAATTCTCGGCCTTTTGTTTTCCCAAAGAAATTTGTTTAGCATACTTTGCCATTGGTGTAATTGTTTTCTTGGAATATCAATTGGAATGGTCCTCAACAGGTACAGTATTTTGGGAAAAGCAAATGACTTTACTAGATGTAACCTATCATACCATGATAGATGCAGGTTGGTCCAGTTGTTAAAAAGTAGTTTAATTTGTTTCATTATTTCTGTGTGATTCAGTTTAATGAGTGAGTTGATGTTGGATGAAATGTTTACTCCTAAATAGTGAATTTGCTTCAAGGCTATTTCATATTTGTAATTTTTTGAGATTTGTTTACACATTGTTTTATCCAAATTAATTGGGAGAATATAAGATTTTGTGATATTGACTTTCAGGCCTGCAATGTTTCCAAATTCTGTTAGTAGTTGCTGTAGATGATATAAGGATGAGTGTGGATCTGTTAGATACAGTAACATGTTGTCAGCGAACATGCTAATTTTAAAAGAGGAGGCCCCAATATCGATACCTCTTATAAGTTGGTGATTCCTAATTGCAATAGCCAATGGTTCTATAGCTAGTGCAAACAGGGCTGGGGATAGAGGACATCCCTGTCTAGTTCCTCTCTTTATAGGGATAGAATCTGAGAACAAACCATTTATCTTGATAGTAGCAGAGGAGTGGGGTAAATAGCTTTGACTGCTGTGAGAAAATTATTCCCGAAGCCCACTTTCAGAAATGAAAATGTTTATTCGTTTTGTTAAGATTGTTGAACCAAAATCTTTGTTTGGTGTATAACATATTCTTTTGAATTGTTTTAATTTCTAGAGAATCTAGCATTTTACGTTGTATTGTTAGTTTATGATAGATTTTTTTACTTCCTGTTTTTTTGTGTTGTTCTTTGAGAGATTTGATAGTTTTAAGTAGTTTCAGTTTCAGCTAATCAGCTAATCTTGGCTGATAGAACAATAACATGTCCTCTAATTACAACCTTAATGGTGTCCCATAAAATATGGGCTTTGACATCATCAGTTGAATTATCAGTTATTGTAGTCTCTAATGCTTTTTCAATTTCTTTAGAAGCAGATTGTGTGGTGAGTAGTGTTTTTGGTAAGCACCACATTTTCAGATCTTGCTTTGCATTACCAAGATTAATGGTAATATTAATAGGTGCATGGTCTGAGATTGAGATTGCTTCAATATCTGAATCAACAACTTCCCCAACAAGTGAATCTGAGATTAAAATGTAGTCTATTCTAGTATAGACTCTGAAGCGTGCTGAAAAATATGTATATTTTTTCATTTTGATGCAAGTGTCTCCATATATCTACTAATTGATTGTTTTCAATGATAGAAGCTAGCCTTGTTATTTTGTTTCTCCTTCCCTGTTTTTTGTTTTTATATCTTTTATTAAATTTAGATTTGTCCAAATTGTAGTTTATTACGTAATTTAGGTCACTCCCAATGATCACCTCTTCCTCCTTAAATTGTGTGAGTTCTTTCATAGTTTCTTCAATGAACTGTAACTGATTACTGTTTGGAGCATATAGAGAAACTATCATGTATGTGTGATCCTCTATCATCCCTGTTAGAAAAATGTATCTACCATTAGGGTCCATCAACACTTTTTTGTATTGAAATGATACTTTATTTAATATCAGAATAGAAACTCCTCTGGATTTTGACGTGCCAGTGGCATGGGATTGGGTCTGGATCCAGCTAGCTTTCAATTCGTTGTCATGTTGTGGGTTAAAATGCATTTCCTGTAATGTAATGATGTGTGATTTTGTTTTAGCCAATTGGGTAAGAATATGTTTGCGCTTAATCGGGTTTCCCTGTCCTCTTACATTGTAGGAGGTAAATTTAATTGTAGAACACATATTTATTGCTAATTGAAATGAGAAATGGTTTCCTAGAATTCACCAACCGTCTAGTAGATAAGTTTGTTGTTACTAAAGTTACTTGGGTGAGGTATGACAGCTGAGTGTGTTAATTTATTCTTCTTTTTTTGTTTATCAATCACAATAGATGTTCTGTTTATAGGCTATACAACACTATTGTGTCTATAAGATTTGTGCAGATTATCAAATTTTGTCTCTATACAATACCACACTTACTACCTTGGTCTTTTGTACTTATTTAAAGCTATGTATTCTAAATGTCCTTACTTTAGTTCAGTTACTTTATATTTACATATATCTTAATAAGTTGCTGTTTTTAACCCTGTGATAAGTTAATGCTATAATTCAACAAATTTTGTTGTCCAAATTTCTAAATTTTATAGTGTAGAATAACTTCTTGCAGTATTGCTAATAAACAATTTATCGCTTAGGCAACCTTAAGTTAAAAAATAACAGTATAAATTATTAAAAAGACAATGTGAGTTGTTAAATTAAACTTAATGATCAGTTTGTGTCAACTTGAGTACTGAGTGTACAATTTTACTTTATAGAAATAACTATTGAGTATGTAAATACCCCCTTATCCCTTCTCTTATAACTCTAATTCCCCTTCCCTTTCCCCCTCCCCCTTTCTTGAGTACTTAATGTATATATATTTAAATTATACTTACAATAGTCTGATTTGTTCTGAAATATATTATAATTGTGCTTAAGTTTCCCCCCTCCCTTATCCTCCCCTGTAACCCAATTGATTTAAATCTAGTAATACAATATCACCCCTTGTATTACTAACCCTAATTAAAATATTAATATAATTATTAACACCCTCTCTTTTAATTAATTAAATTTTGTTTTGGTCTGAAGGATTTACAGCGCAATCCTATGGCCGGCCCCAACGCCGATGCGGCTGCACTGGTGGTGTGATGGCGCCGCCGGGCCGGATCCTGTGCCAGCAAAGTGTGGCCGCAGCGGCGCCCGCAGCGGCGCAGAGATGCAATTTTGGAGAACCAGAAAGTGTTGTGGGCGGGTCTGATCCGCGGCCGCCGCCAGGCGCAGCCAAAGGGCGCTGTTCCTGACAAGCGTCAGGGGGAGGGGCCAGGAAAGGCGCAGCCTATGGGCAGCACGCGATCCCGGCCAGGCCCCAGAGCAGCAGGCAAACCGCGCCCATGCTGGCAGACTGCCTCGGCTCGTGTGTCGGGCGGGGCTCGCAGTCGGGAAGGAGAGGGGTGGGCGTAGTCTGAGAAGCCTTTCCCCCGTTTGCCCAATGTAGCACCAAGTCCCTGGCGGCCGCGTCCAGAGAGGTTGGCATGGGACTGGCAGGCGCCCTGCCATGAGGAATCCAGGGCAGCAGCCAGTCTCTGGCAGCAGGGGACAGCCCCCCAGTGGCGCCGAAGGGGAGGGCTGGCCTGAGGCCGCCACCAAGAGGCAGACACAGCGGGCCTGCCCCCTCGTCCCCATCCCAAGGCAAAGAACACAGACACCCATTGCACAGAAATCAGCCTTTATTATTATATCATCCCACCTCCCCCAGCAGACGTGAGGAAGGGGAGGCGTGTAGGAGAGCCGTCTGTGCAGCAAAACACCCCACCCCACCCCCAAGGCGGCAGCGGCGGTCACCGGCGAGGCCGGCGGCCGGACCCCCTTGGCCGTCCACGGGCCCGGCCTCTCGCACGCAACTGGGCCCGAGGGAGGGGTGCCTCTGGGGCGGGTGGAGCTGCTGCAGCGGGTGGGGCCGGAGGGTCGAGGATGGCGACGAGCCGCCCGAGCAGGGCTTCGGCATGGACTTGAGAGGCCCGGACCCCTTCCCCCACTTCCAGTACCGCAGCCATGAACTCCCGGCCGCGGTTGTTCACCTCCTCCCATGCAGCGTGCACCTCTAGCCGCTCCCTCTCGATCGCCGCCCACATTGCGGCTAGTGTCGGGGGAAGCCGCTGGGCAGGGCGGGGGCCGCGAGCCCGTGCGCCTGGAAGGATCCCCTCCATGGGCCCCTCCCCCTCAGAGGCAGAGCCAGGTCCTTCCCGCACACGGCCCATGGCACCCGGGGGCGGGGGGGCTGGAGGGGATGGTGCTGCAGGCTGGGACAGCTCCTCCAGCGGCTCTGTCGATGAGGTGTCCTGAACCGGCGGAGTCCCAGGGCCACCTTCACCCTCCACCGACACAGGGAAGCCGAGCGACTGCAGGAGAGCCGCTCCGGCAGCAGAGGTCCTCCGGGAGGGTGGCAGCTCGCGCAGCTGGGCAATCACCTCCCCGCCTATCTCCAGGCGCATGGTCCCTGCTGGAGCGAGACATGGGTGGGAAGAGGCCCCAGGGAGGGAAGAGCAGCGGCCCAACATGGGCTGCCACAGGCCACCAAGCCGGGCCAAGCACACCCATTCCAACTGCGGCCGCAGCCCCTCGTCTTGAGACCGGTCGGCGCCATGAGTGGCCTTGGATGTGTGGCCGAGGCCGGCGGCCGAGCCGGTCCCTGGCCCCACCAGCAGCAGGGCCACAGATACATACCGTGCTCCGGATCCATGCCCCCCGACGGGCCCGGTTGAGGCTCCTCGTCGCTGGCAGCAGGGGCTTGCTGTGGCGGTGGAAGGGCTGCCTGTTCCTGGGCCCCGCTCTCTGCCAGGGGGGGCACAGACTCCGCTGCCTCTGCCTCCGCCTGGCTTGGGTCTGGACCCTCAGGGGCCGTGCCTACTCACGGGAGAGGCCCTGTCACACATGTGCCACGATCCATACGTCCCCCCCCTCGCCTCCCTGAATCCACAAATACTAACCGGGCAGGACCTCAACGCCCAGGCCGCCCACCACCGCCTCCGGGATGACCGCTCGCATGACCGCCTCTGGGCCTGGGAGCCCCTCGTCAAGGGCCCGCTCATAAGGAACCCCCTGAGACATGAGGAGGCGCACTCGTTTGCGCGCGGGCCCGAAAGAATCATTCCAGCGCTTCATTGCCGAGTGAGCAGTGCGGGGCGCGTTGCCCACAGCCGAGACCCTGTCAGCTGCCATCTGCCAGAATGCCCGTCGTCGAGACCGGGACGAGGCGCCCCTGTGCGTGCTCAGGGCGACCTCCGCATTCTCCACCACGAGCCCAAAAAGCAGCACTCTCTCGGCCTCTGTCCAGTTTGCCTGGCGCTGGCTTCCGCCGCCACTAGTGCTCTCAGCAGACATGGGGGTAGTGCCCGCTGGAATGTCCGGTCCCCGAGATAAGTGGTGGGAACCAGCCACCTAGTCATGTGCTCACCCATCCCCTCGGCAAGATGGAGGAGGGCACAGGGGGTGCAGGACCGGGAAGGGTGGCTGGGACGGCCCATGCAGCGGACAGAGGACCTGCTCCTGAGCACCACTTGCAATGGGCCGCTGAGACCGGTAGGCCTGCTGCTGTGCGTGGGGGGGGGGGTTCAGGGTGCTGAAACTCAACCTGCGTTCCTTCCAGGCAGGACCTTGATCATCCCCGCCTGGTGCCCGCCACTGCCGCCGCGGCTCCCAGCCATCCGGACCAGCCACCTCCTGCCAGCCGTGTTTGTCCGAGCGGCCCTCAGGCGGCGCCGCCTCAGACGCCGCCGCCGGTTCCAGGCCAGGGTGCCATCCCTGCTCCTGGGCGACATGACTTGCCTGGACCGCTTCCGCCTGGACAGGGCAGCCATACAGGCTCTGTGCGAGGAGCTCGCGCCCGCCCTTCAGGGGCAAGCTGCGGCTCCCCGGGGCATCCCCGTCCTCCAGAGGGTCCTGCTGTCCCTCCGCTACCTTGCGACCGGCTCCTTCCAGGGAGTCATGGCTGAGGCCTTGGAGGTCTCCCAGTCATCCGCCAGCCGCTGCCTGCATGCCTTCCTGGACGCCCTAGTTGGTCGGATCCGCGAGCACATCCACTTTCCCACCTCGGAGGCAGAGTTGGCACCCATCCGGGCTGGCTTCTCCTCCTTTGCAGGCTTCCCCAATGTGATTGGAGCAGTCGACTGCACGCATGTGGCCATATGCGCTCCCAGAGAGGAGCCGCAGGTCTACAGGAATCGGCACCGGTTCTACAGTATCAACGTCCAGGCAGCCTGTGACCACCAGGGGATCTTCACGGACCTCGTTGCCAAGTTCCCGGGAAGCGTCCACGACGCACAGATCTTCACCACCTCCGGCCTGAACAGGCTCCTGTCATCATGGCCTGAGGGGAGAGGCTGGCTCCTAGGTCAGGAGTTGGTGGGGGAGCTGTGAGGGGACGGGGATGGGAAGGGAGATCCTAACTCTGCCTCCCCTTGCAGGTGACCGTGGCTATCCATTGCTGCCTTACCTCCTGACGCCATACCCTGCGGATGAGCCCGCCGACAGAGCCAACTACAACCAGGCCCACCGGCGCACGAGGATGGTGATCGAACGTGCTTTCGGTCAGCTGAAAATGCGCTTCAGATGCCTCCATCACACGGGTGGCCGCCTGGCCATGCAGCCGTTCACCGTCGCCAAGCTCGTGGCTGCCTGTGTCATGCTGCACAATATTGCCGTGCGCCAGCAGCTCCCCTTGCCAGCCACAGAGGGCCCAGGCGAGGACCCCTGGCTGCCGCCCGCCGGTCGCCTTTCTCCTGACGCCCCTGCAGAGCCCCAGGAGCATGACCGAGCTGTGCGAGACAGGGTCGCGGAGCACCTGTGGCATGCTGCGCGCTGAGGGCCATGCCTGGCCATGGGGGGCTCGGCCGGCCAAACACTCGCCCTTTACGCCCCTATGGTGTCCCAGGCGGCCCCTCCGAGTCCCCGCTCCCTCAACCCCTGCATGTAGAGAGCATGGGAAAGCCGCCCCGGCCAGCAGCCACCGCCCCCCATGGACGGGCTGCACGGAAAAAGCGGTTAACGAACTTGGCTTTATTCCCAATCGATTCCAGGGCCGCATCAGGCGCCCAGAGAGCAGCTTGCCAACCCAGAACCCCGGCCTCAGCAGCCAGGAGGGTGAGGGCTAGGTAGCGCGTCGGAGCAGGGGGAGGCCAGCGACCCCGCCACGGCATCCCCGTTACAGAGCAGGGGCCCGGCTGGGGTCCAAGATGCCTGTGCCTGGGATGGCATATCGGCAGCTGCCCGGCCGTCTGCGGGGACGGGCTCCAGCTTTGGCCGCTTCCTGCCAGGCCCCTCCACTGGGTCACCCTCTGGGTCTTCAGCGGGTGGCGGGTAGCGGGGTGGAGACCAGGCGGTGAAGCCCCTCCCAAGTTCCTCCTCATCTGGCGAGGGGCTCCGGGCGGGCGCCGCTGTGGGGGCAAGAGGTGGGGGATGGGAGCGTCAGGGCCCCTGTGGGCTCTGGGGTTGTTGTCGCGGCCGCAGGCCGCCCCACCCCACATGCCCGTGCCCCTCCTGTTGGCGAGACTCACATGGTGCCGCTGCCCGCGCCTGCTGGAATGCCCCGTGAACCCGGTCCATGGCAGCCATCCACCTGTCATTGATGGTCCCTGCAGAGGGGGGAGAGAGGGAGGGGGGGCACCCGTTGGTGGCAGCCCGGCATCTGCTGCAAGCACCTGCAACCTGCGCCTCGACGGAAGTGGCTGGGACGCCTCCGGGCCCTTATGGCCTGCCCTCTTTGGCAGCGGAGGAGGCTCCCTGGATGGCGCCGAGGACCCTGACTTACTGCGCGCAGGGCCCGCAGCCACCTCCTCTTCCAGGAGGTCATGCTCCACCTCGCACAGCGCCGTGTCTAGCCACGCTCGTATGAGGTGGGCCTCCTCCGCACGGCCAGGGAAGAGCTCCTCCAGGTAAACTGGCCGCGCAGTCATCGCACCCTCATCTGCCAGGAGGTCATTCCCGGCAGCCTTGGCAATGAGCTGGGCCCCGAGCCTGGCCGCCCACTGCTCCCGCCACCCGTCGCCCTCCATGCAGCCGGGACCGCTGTGGGTATAGTGTTTCTGTGCTGCCCACCGAACTACACCGCCCGCCGGCATGACCTTGGAGGGTCTGAGATGTAACAATTCCCTATCTTCTGTCTGGCAGCTGCATAGTTCATGGATAGGTTCAGCACAGGCCCCCCCCGTCTCAGACCTGTGGGTTGGAGGGGAGGGGGCCGTGGTGGTTGGCTTCCTATGGCCCCAGGGCCCTCTTCCCTTGCGGGGATGCTGTGCTGCTCAAGTGCATCCTTGCGGGACGTGAACCCTTGGGCCTGGCTGTACGTTGCGCCGTGGGACTGGGAATAAAGCTCATCTACACATGGACCCGTGTCTGCCTGCGATACTTTGGTGAACTGCCAGCCATATCCTGCCCTGGCACCATGAGCACATGACCAGGCCCGCGGTGACAGCGCATCCCTTCCAGGGGGGGGGCTTAGGATGCACAAGGACTGGCCAGGGGCCGCTCTGGCATGTCTTCCATATTGCCCTAACGCACCTGCCCTGCCTGGCATGCCGCCCTGAGCTGGGGCAGTCACGCAACCTGCCATCGGGGGGCCCTCCCGGGCCTGGGGTGGCCACCCAGCCTGCATGGCCCGGCTGGGGAAGGGGCACGCTGTGGCAGCCAGCCGGGAGGCCTCGGGCTCCCGCATTTTAGCCACTTTGCGCAGCTGATGCGCTCTTCCACTGCCCCTGTGGGCGGGGCCAGCGGCCTTCCCTGCAGGATTGGCGGGGCTGGCAGCCTCGGAGTGGTTCCCCCCCCCGGCAGGGCAACGCGAGTGGCCACAATTGCTGAACGCAGGAGACGGCGCCGAGCCAGGGCGGAGCCACGCGCAGCCTCGGACACACCCCACCCCTCCCAACAACCATGGCCTGTTGGCGTGGGAGGCTGGCAACTGCTCCACGGGATTGGATGCGAGGCAGGACGCCCTGGGGTGGAATGACCAATGGGGCTGCTGCAGACGCCCGAGGGGCTGGACCCACTCTGTGAGGTGGCCGCTCATGGGACTGTGTTGCTGGGGCTGCGGCTGCGATGGGGGCGACCCTCCCCAGGCGCGCGAGACCTCCTGCCCGGGATATGGCATCCGCCTGCCACCACCCTGGATTCTCCATTGGTGGGGGCTAGGGTTCCCGCGAGTGGACCGTTTCCCCTGCCATCTCCCGCTCCCTTGCAGCGGCAGCTCGCACCACCCTCTCCCTTGCTTATCGGGTGCCAGCTATTCTCCCCACCGGGGATTGATCCCCCTCCCCGCTCACATGCCCCGCCCCAACCCTCTACCTGGCCATAGATGCAGGGGGGTTAGCCGTGTTAGCCTGTGGTAGCGAATTCAAAAAGGGTCCCATAGCACCTTTAAAACTATCCAATTTTATTGTGGCATAGGCTTCTGAGAATCAAGTTCTCTTCGGCAGATGGGTGGTACAGACACTGGTCAAATACAGAGGAGGAGGGGGGGAGGAGGAGGGAGGGAGGGGGCGGGGAGGCAAGACGGGGTGTGTCGGATACATTTGTGGCAATGTGCAGGTGGGGAGATGTGACGGGAGTGTTGGGGGAGGGGCGGAGGACGAAGTCAGACTCGCAGACACAGAAAACAGTTGTTGTACATCTCGTTTTATTGCACTGGAAAGAGCGGGCTTGCGTTTAGGCTGGCGAGGGAGCCGGAGCATTCCACACAGCCCTCCTTCCCGCTCGGAGGGGCGGGGCTGGGATGCAGGCCGCGGCGCGACGGTGCTTCCTGGGCTGCAGCCAACCGTCCGTCAGAGATGTTTGGGGAGGGTGGGGCGCGGGGGAGCAGCCATGCCCTGGACGTGCCTGTGGGGGAAAAAGACACGTGTGGGCTTTGCCTCGTTCCACTGGCAAGGCAAGCCCCACACTCCGCCATCCGGGGGGGGGGTTGCACATGGTCGAGGGCAGCAGCTGATGCATGACGGTCTGGTGAGGATGCACTCGGCCTTGGCAAGCCTTTACCTTTAAGGGAGAGAATGAGCTGGTCAGAACAAACACCTGGCCACATGTGGTTTTCGAGGCGCCTGCCTCTGAGGCAGCCAGGGGCGGGCATGGTTGCCCCCCACCCCTGCTGGGCCTCACCCAAAGCGGCAAGTGAGCGGGTGGGTTCAGGTGAATGGGCGGTTTGCACTAATCTGCGGAATGCCCCCCCACCTCCTCCTTACCTGTCAGCGCTCTGTCGGTCATCACCAGGTGGGAGCGCAAGAGTCAGGGCACCTGCAAGGAAACGGGAGAGCATGCGGTTAATTTGCAAAGTGTCATTCCCTTCTGCCACGGAAGGGTTAGTTTGTTTGTGCTTAGTTAGAAGCAACTAGCATGCATCAGTTAGCTGTGGAGTCATTCTTTCTATCACGGTAGAAAGAGAGTTAGGCAGTTAGGCACCTCTTCCCCTTTATGTGAAGTTCCCCCAGTTTTTCGCAAAGTCCCCCGAGTGCATTCTGCGCCTGCCAATGTGAATGCCCTCAGCCCGTTTCGGTTTTCAAAGGGGCAATGCCACTCAGCAGACGGGCAGAGCCTCCGGCCGAGTGCTCACTTACCTGGGGGTTTGGGCGGCGCTGGCCGGATGTTTTGTAGGGCGTGGTCGCAGGTGATTGGGTGCAGAGAGGGGGGCTCGTCCATGCCGGGCGCGCACGCTGATTGGTCCCCGGGATAGTTCTCATCCTATGCTCCTTCGGGCCATAGGGGCGGGGCGAGGCGCTCAGAGAGGGGGCTGATTTTTCGCCGTTCCATGGACGCCTATGGGCTACGCCTTCTTTTTCCGTGGCGTAGCTTTTTTGCGCCGCTGTGGGCGTTCCCGCTTCTGGAGGAGCTTAGGGAGCGGACTAACTCCGACCCCGCCTTGCTCCCCGCCCCCCCCTGCGTCGGCGTAGGGCTCTACGCCACTTCTGCGCCGCCGCCCGGGCGCCTGTGGCTTGCACCGGTGCTGGCCCGCCGGCGGGCCAGCACCGCGTCCCAGCGCGGGCAGAAGGCCACTTACGCGGGCGTACGGGCTAGATGCGCCCTCGCAAGCCTTAGTTCGGTTCCTGTTCACTTTCCGTGCCCTTCTTAGGATTGGGCTGTTAGACTCAGATAATTAATGTTTTGAATTTATACTAATAAATATCTAAAAAAGAACTAGTTCACTATCCTTTCTTACTTTATAACCCAGTTAATTATAGCCTTATATTGTTATATCACTTCCTGAGTCTTGATATTGATGAGAGTTCGAAATTCAGATAGGAATATATAAATATAGATTTGCTGTGTAAAAATAAAGTTTTATACAGTTAATAATCTTACCCTACCCTTAAATAAGTAATATGTATTCCTAATGTTATATGAAACTTACTGTTATACTATTGTATTGATAATTTATCCCCCCACCCTTCCCTCCCTGATTCCCCAATTAGTTTAAACCTGAACAACCCCTTGTACTTAACCCTAAAAGTTAATCTAATCTAATATTAATTATAGATGTATAAGTAAAAGATTAAAAGATTTAAATAAAACCTAGATTTAAATATAACTATTTATAATGGCTTTAGCTAGCAGCACCTGTATACTACTGTATTAAAACACACAGTAGTAATTACCACTGGCAATAACATGGTGCTGCTACCCAGAAACACTAGGAGCACACACAGAAAATCACACACACCCATCCCCTAAAATAATTTTGTTTGGTTTAGTTGAAAATAAGGCAGTCTGCCACAAAATCTTAAGTAGGGCGCACAGGGATCTTGCTTCCCTTCAAAGGCGATGGTGACATCAATTGTGACAGTTTTCTCTTCTGAGATTGCCTCTCAGTCTCCATGTTGGTTTCTACATCTAGGTCTTGTAGCAATTTACATCCTGACTCTTCATCCGTCGCAATGAGAAGTTTACCTTTGTGAAGAACTGACAGCTTTGTCAAGTTCAGCCATCTATATTTAATACTTAAACGCCAGAGAGTTGCTGTTACTGCCTTTAACGTTTTTCTTTTTTCAAGGATCACTCCTGGTAGGTCTGTGTAGATTGAGACTGTTTTGCCCTCGTGCTGAAAAAAGCCTTTTTTCCTTGCCACTTCTTGGATCTTTTTTTTAGTATGGTAATCTGGCAATTCAACTAATATGTCTCTAGGAGAGTCTTTGATACTTTGTTTTCTCGCTCCGATTCTGTAAGCTTTAGTTACAGTCAGTGTTATGCCATCCTCCAAACCTGTCTGAGTTGCCAGCCATGAAGTTATATAGGCAGTTACGTCAACTTTTTGTGTATATCTTTCCTCCACCCCTCTCAGTTTAATATTTTTTGTCTTGCATTTAATTCTAGTTTAAGTACTCTATCTTGTAGTGATTCATTTATTGTAAGAAGCCTTTTAACTTCATTACAAGCTGTTGTGCTTGTCTCCTTCATGTCTTCTGATTTTGTAGCCACTCTGAATTTCTAAGCGCATATCTGAGAGTTGATCAAGAAGTGGCTTAATTGCAAGTGAGAATTGTTGTTGAATATTGATTTCTAATCTTGACAGTTTCATATCTAACTGTTCTGCTGTTACTGGCTGTAATAGAACAGTGGCAGGCTGTGCATCTGCCATCTTAACAGCTGAGGCAAACAGGCTTTCTGATGTCTGTTTTTTGTCCTGGGGGGGGAACCTCCTGCTGGCTTTTAAATATTTTGGTCTGATTTCTCTTTTTATCAGAGTCAGATTTTCCCATAATGTTTGCTTATTTTACCTGTTTAAATGACGATGCTGAGGTATTTTGGGGGTTGGGGAGGATGGAGATTCTTCAGTTAGCCTCCATCTACAACGGAACCGAAGCCACGCCCCCCATGCATTCAAATTCTGTATTAGGAGTGAGTAATAGTTTCTTCAGATCAATCTGGTAAGCGAGACCAGAGAGTTGCAGGTACATACTCCAAGGTATTTTATTCTCTGAGGTATCTTCAAGTTTAGATTTCTCAAACAGCCCTTTCTTGGAAGTCATATCTATAATTCTCATCAGATTTAACTGGGTCCAAAATTCAGAGAAGGATTTGCTTTGACCTGGTGGTGTATAAAAGGAGTGTAGCGATAAATAGTTGGAACTAATTTTTTCCTGTTATAATCCCAAGTCTTTAGTAGTGAGTCTAAAAACATATTGCTATGGATAGCTTTAGGGCGATCTATGGGGTGTTTCCAGATGATATCCCTTACAGAGTAGTGTCTGTTCTACTCTTTATCATCTTGGTGGTTCTTACCAATCATTTCCATTTCCCCTTCTCCATTCCTATCTTATTATTTAAAAATATAATGATAACATTTATGTGTTAACAGATCAACAGACCAATCATCATTGACAGTGCTTGCATATCACTTTGCACCTCAAACACAGTACTTTCCAATGGAATTAATTAGCCTATTCAATTTTCCCACGGGACTGACGAAAACAATAGCTTTGTTTGGCACTTTTGCTGCTGGAGGAACAGACAATGTACTCTAGCTAGAGACTGACTAACAACAGGAACTACACACCTCACTCTCTGTGCCATTGTGTGGAGGACAACATGGCAGGTTTGGTCTACTATGCTATGGCAGCATCATAGCAAATGGCTAGATGGTATTGTTGCTACCAACATAGCAGGGATCTGGTGTTGCAAGACACTGATAGAGATTTACAGAATATTGCACATACAATTCCAAATTGGGACAACTAATGGTCCCCTCCCTGGGACCGTTTTCAAAAATGGGATGGAGGCAGAAGCTTTCATCCCTGCATATCATGTTCTATAACTGAATCAGGCCACTGTGATGCTTTAAAAATTAGTTCCCTGAAGCTGTAGCATGGCTGTGGTCCTGGTAACTTGAACCCAGCTCATTTAAAAACATCATTTCTTGTTTCGCCCTTAGTTCTATGTAGCTGATGAAGACTGGGATTCATTTTTGTGGTAACTAGTTAGCTCTTGTTAGCCTAGATGGATCCTTGGCAACTCTTATGTTTGTATCTTAGTGGCTCGTGACTAGAGCAGCCCAAAAAACTGTGCTCTATGTGAACACCTGCAAAACTAGCCTTGTGTAAGAACTTTGGGGTGAGGTGATTTGACTGAACATAAGCTCTAAACAGAATATGCAAACAACAGTGTTTGAAAGAACCATAGTTCGTCTTATCATGATTTGTTGAATGAACATAATTGCTTTTCATCTAAATCCCTAAAATATTAATGTATTGAAAAGAATGCTCAATGAATTAGGATTAAATCCTTTTTTTAAAGACAAGTGCAATGTTCTAAACCTTTCTAGCTTCACTGAACGCAGCTCTGGGTAGAAGGGGGGTCCATCCTCACAGGAGCCAGAGAGATAATTCTTCAACCGTGTAGCTGTTTCCAACCTATTGGTTGGTTGCTTTATAAACAGTGATGTTTTACATAATTTTCCTGCTTTTACTAAACAACATAATCAGGGCACCATTTTCTTACTTTTTGGTGTGTGATTTCATCCAGGCTTCTTTCAGCTAAAACTAGAGCATGTATTGATTCTCAATTTATTTTTTGCAAATATAAATGGAGAAAGAATGCTTGTCCTGTTTAGCAATTGAGCTAGAAAAGGATTTAACATCCCAAAATATTGATTCAAATCTGCTTGCTTATGTGCCATTGATTGTGAACCGCTGCTAAATCCTATTTTCTGAAACACTGTGGTTTCTTTGTATAAAACTCTCAAGACTTGCATGCTAATAATTGTCCAATAATGATTTCATGTCTCTTCTACATTTCAAGCATACACACACACACTCACACACACACACACTGGCAGAACAAAAGAAGTCTGCTTACTCTACTCTTAATGTAGGCTTTTCTTTTAAAATGAATTCTAGAAATAATAATTGACTAGAAGTATGATAGTGTAGCAGAACCAAAAGCTATAAATGGTATATTTATTACTCAAGTTAAAGCTGTACTGGCAGGTGTCAGTTGCTACAGTAGTAAATAGTAGCAAGTGAGTTCCTGGCCATTTATCAACCCTGACTTCAAAGTAAGGTTAGGTACAAAAGGAGTCAGGGAACACAGTAAATTATACTATGGTAATATGATGAAAAACTGATCAAATAAAATGTGTCTTATCAGTACTGAGACTCAAGATGGACACTGTGAGGAAGCACGTCAATTCAGATATTTGACAGTGTTCTGTTTTAGTTACAGTTTTCAGCATTTCTTGTTTAAGTGAATGAGCCTGAAGCGTGATGTTTTTCTTTGACAGATAATTGTGATGATCAACTGGTGTCTGCCTTGCCTCAGTCATCATTCAGCAGTTCATCAGAGCTATCCAGTAGTCACAGCCCAGGATTTGCAAGGCTTAATCGAAGAGATGGTAAGTCTTACTTGTTTTTTTTAACCTTAATTTCTGGGCATTTGATGAAAAGCATTTCATTATAGTGGAAACATATTAGGATAAATGAGGTCTTCTATAGAATGCTAAACTGGAAATATGCAATATGCATCTATGAATTATTTTATTTTATTTTCATGGTTAAGGAAAATACCAATACAAGTTGCTAGGACAAGACTCCTATTATCCAGAGTTAGACTGAAATAAAAATAGAAAAATTTAGAGAATTGAAGATGAAATTAATATTGAAATGGTATAGGACACCTTCCCAATTGTCCTATATGATTAAGGGAATGAATTCAAATTGTTGACATTGCAAGAAGATAAAGGGATATTATGTTCATCTTTGGTGGGAATGTCCTAAAGTAACTGAATTTTGGCAAATGGTACTAGAAAAGATGGAGGATTTATGTAAAGTTAAATTAGAATTGACAGGGAAGGTATTGTTTATGGGAGTTTGGGGAATAATAAAGTAGATAACTCTAAACAGGAGTTGTTTAAAACAATGATCATTGCTGCACATGCAGTCATAGCTTATGGCTGGAAGGATGCGGCAAAGTGGACTATGGGTAGATTCTCTGCATCTATGGGTAGATGGAACCTGTATCTATATCAAACGATTCAATCAGACATTCTGTCCATATTAAAACAAGAAAAGTCATGGGAGGATAATATATTAGAGATAATGGCTTGGGTATATAAATTGGGTAAGGGAAGGGGGGGGGCAACAAAGATACATTTGACAAAATCCAAAGGGTGTGCTTATGGTTGCAAGTATAAAGTATTATTTTCCAATTGGTCGCTCACGGGAAGGGGGGGAGGGTAACATAAAGGGGAAAAGGTTGTATTGATGTAGGAGTATGTTAATATAATGGAAGTGACTATGTATGGCTATGTAAACAAAGACATCAATACAATTTTAAAAAAAACATGTGCCTCTGACTTATTCTGGGCTGAAAAAGTATGTATACACACACACAATATCCTGCCCTTCATCCAAGAGGTTACTAACAGTAACAACATTTGATTTATATACTGCCCTTCAGGACAACTTGACACCCACTCTGAGTGGTTTACAAAGTATGTCATTATTATCCCCACAACAATCACCCTATGAGGTGGGTGGAGCTGAGAGTGCTGTGACTGACCCAAGGTCACCCAGCTCGCTACAAGTGGAGGAGTGAGGAATCAAACTCAGCTCTCCAAATTAGAGTCCCATTGCTCTTAACCACTACACTAAACAAGTAGACATGTTTTCTGTCTTGCAATTTTATCTTCACAATGTCTCTGTTATCTATACTATACCTAAGGTCACCTAATGAACTTCATGGCTGGTTAGATTTGAACCCAAATCTGAACTCAGTGCAGACCACTATACCATACTGGCTTCCATTCTTGTCCATTTGAATTTGCTCCAAAATTGCCTCTTTTATTATAAGATAATAGTAGACGCATCACTCTTTCAGTTGTGAAACTTTTTGCACTTGTAATTGATTTTTGCAGCTATTTAAATGTGGTCTAATTTTTTTGTATTTTAGTAATCTGCTTAAAAGTAATAAGTTAACAAACAGTATGAGGTAGAGAGAGCTAGAAATAAGTGTCTGGATGGCTGCACTTGAAAAATTATTTTAATTTCATATAGTAATTACAGAAATTACCATTTTCATCAAATGTTGGGAATGTATTTATTGTATCAGAAAAGCACGCCATGGAAAATTCCCATTTTCTTAAATGTTGGATCAGATTTTCCCATTGTTTTCTATGTGGGAAAATGGGAGGAAATTAGATATTTTCTGGAGCAGCCATTTGTTCACCAAACAGCACTAAAACTTCTGCATATCTGTCTGTCCCCTCTACTAAAGATCTGCCCATGTTTCAAGTTAAATCAACAAATGGGTCTATTTTATGATGCTTTGAAGAAGGTGTCCCAGCCCTTCTGCTCCCTATTATACTCCATGAGTAAAAATGGTGAGAAAATATCAGGTTTTCTAGAGCAGCTGTTTTTTCTAAATGATAAAAAAAATATATTTTACACTTATTCTACAAATCTAAAAACTTGGGTATTTGACTATAGTGACGTTATCATTTTTATTATTATAGGATTCCATATTTGTTAGTGGCCTTGAGTGTCCTTTTGAACAGAGATGTGGGATATAAATAAATTAAATCACAATAAATCCTAAGCAGAGTTACGCCAGTCTAAGTTCATTGAAATCAATGGGCTTAGACTGGAGTAACTCTGCTTAGGATTTCACTGTTAATCAATCAAACAAAATATAATAGGAATGCGGAATGTGAAAAGTATGACTCAGCTAAGCTTGAAATTGTAAAAATGAGAAATGGGGTATTTAAAATTGTAATCGTGGGTGTGAGTGAACTAAAGTCCAACAGATTAAGACATTTCTGGACAGAAAAGTACATAGTGTTTTACTCTAGAAATGAAAATCTCAAAAGAATCTGGCCCTTTGCAGCCCACAGCCCTGGCTGCTAGGGCTGAGGACTGTCTTTGCTGCCCCAGAAGGGAAAGTGCCAGCACACGCCTCCAGTCATCTGGGCACTTAAGAACTGGGGCAGAGCTGAATGCCTTAAAAGGTGGCTCTACCCCTGGGCCATTCAGTGGTTACCTTGTGCTCAGCCCATCCACCCACCCTGTAGCAGTGCAGTTTTCACTAGTCACTGGTTGCCAGGACCAGGTAGGAACACCAGGAGAGGTGTTTTTTTGCCTAACTTGTACTGCATGCAGAGGTTGTGATAATTGCCTCAAGGTAGAGCTGTGAATAGGTTGTTTGGAAAAAGTTTGGGAAAAATCAGCTGGCCAGTGAGTGCCCTTGGCATATCCCCATTGGTGGGGAAATGGGGTCTGTCAGGAGTGGCTGGCTGCTTCATGGCCCAGTTGAGAGGACAGACTGCCTGGTGGGGAACCCCTGGATGTCAGTCCTTCCTCAGCTTCACAGTCAGGAAGGAGAGCTTTAAGGGGGGAACTACTTTGCCTGGCTGGCCCTTGCCATGTTAGAGTTTATGTTGTTGTCAAATAAAAGTGGCCCATTAGTACCCAAGTCTTGTGTCTGCCTCTTTAAGCTGACTGGGAGGGCAAACAGTGTTGCTCTAATAGTGAGGAGAGGTGTACCACAAGCAACCTGTAGCTATAATGCGGTCTGACCAAATAATATTGATCAAATTTCATGGAAATCCAATCATGTAACAATCATTCAGATTTGGGATTACGCCCTAACTACCAAGGCTGATGAGGAAGAAATTGAAAGCTTTTATGCAAGTGTCCAAGAAAAAATTGATCATGCACCTAAACAAGATGCACTGATAATCAAAGATGACTAGAATGCAAAATCAATTATTGTTGGAAAATCAGATTATGAAATGAAATAGAAGAGCAACTCATAGAATTTTGTGAAGCCAACAGTATGTTCATCATAAATACATGTTTCAAGTAACTTAATAGATGACTGTCTATGTGGACATCACAGAATGACCAAATAGATTGCATACTCGGAAACAGAAGATTGAGAACCATTGTCCAAGGAACATTTAAGTTGGAGCAAGGCTCCTTTGGCTGGAGGAAGGCTTCAAATTTTCCCCCAGCTCAACCTGACACCCAAGGGGTAAAGAAGAGAGAAACAATTTGTTTTAATTCTCCCCATTCCAAATTGTGAGGCGAAGAACAGGAGTGATCTCATCTTTTGCTGTACAGCCCAAATGGACAGTTTGAGGTGGGGAGAAGGGTCAGAGAATCAGAGGAGCCTCAGAAAATATGCATTATCGTCACTTCCAGTGGATCATTGGCCATCGTCACACGACCATAAATTTAGCGCCACAGGGCATAAAAGCAGTCTACTACACAAAAATAACACAACTCACTTCACATCAGAGAATCACCCAAACAAAATTGCAGTCAAAAACGGTTATGTGAGTAGTGTTATTTTGTGTAGTAAACTGCTTTCATGCCCTGTTGTGCCCTCCTACTGTGTAACCTAAAGCAGTTAAAGAAATAAAGTGTTTTTGACAGCAATTGTGTTTTTGTGATTCTTTAATGTGAAGTGTTATTTTTGTGTAAGATACTGCTGGCATGCCCTTTGGTGTGCCCCCCTGCTGTATAACCTATAGCTGTTCAAGAAACAAAGTGTTTTTGACAGGAATTGTGTTTTTGTGATTCTCTGATGTTAAGTAAGTTGTGTTATTTTTCTGTGTGGGGGACTGCTGGTGTAATGTGTCACAATGCTTTGCCTACTTGTACTTTGAAAGTGAGAAAATATTTTTTTAAAAAACTTTATTCAGTGTGTGTTTGTGTTTTATTCTTTGTTGTGCAGTTGGTTCCTGTCATAGGGAACAATGGGGCTGGCGGGCCAGCCATCTCTGTAGGTGGTGGGGGAATTTGGGGGAGGGTGTCTGTGGTTCAGGTGCTCTTTCACAGGGATAAGCTCACACTCAGGAGTGTGCCCACCATTGTGGCACCCCTGGGCTGTGCATAATTGCCCAGGGAAAGAGAGTTTAAAAGATCCTATCACAGGGAACAATGGGGGACGGCTGGCCAGCCTGCTCCTGGGTTAGTGGCCGGTGTGGGAATGTTGGGGAGGGTGTCTTTGGGTCAGTGTGGGGCTGTGGGGGGGGAGATTTAAAAGGGGGACTGTTCCTGTGGCCATAGATGCCACATTCTGTGGGTTCCTGCTGTGGGAGATTTTCCCATAACAGGAATCAATAGAAAGTGGCTGGCCACAGGACAGGGGAGGTTAGGTTTTGGGGAGGGTGTGTGTGGTATTTGGCAGTTTGGGTGCAGATGGACTGTGGCTGTGGCTATTGGCAGCCCCAATCCCATATGTTTCTACGGTGTGGAAGTCTTCCCCACAGTAGAAAGACAAAGTGGTGAGGCAGGAGAACCACCTTTGGGGGGCATAAAATGCCCCGCAAAGTGGGATCAGCTTGGGCCTTGGTGGAGGGTGGGAGGACAGGTAGTAGATGGGCCACTGAAGTTTGGGGGCATTTTGCATGCAAAATGCCACCCCTAGCCAGACAAGCCTCTCTTATTTCCCCCATAGGAAATAATGGAGAAAGGGGGGCTAAGAGCAGCATCTTTGGGAGACCATAAAATGCCCCCCCCAAAGTGAGATCTGCTTGAGCCTTGATGGAGGGAGGGAGGACAGGTAGAAGGCAGTCCTCTGAAGTTTGGGGGCATTTTGCATGCAAAATGCCACCCCTAGCCAAACAAGCCTCTCTTATTTCCCCCATAGAGAATAGTGGAGTGGAGGTGGATAGGGGCACCTTCTTTGGGAGGCTGTAAAATGCCCCCCCCCCAAAGTGGAATCTGCCTGAAACTTGGTGGAGGGTGGGAGAAGAGGTGGGAGCAAGTCTCCTGAAAACTGGGTGCATTTTGCTTGCAAAATGCCACCCCAAGCCACCTAGAAAGATGACTTGTTTTTCCCCATAGAGAACCATGGAGAGTGTAGGAGGATGGGGGCACCTTATTTGGGGGAGCATAACATGGCCCCCCAAAGTTCAATCTTTCTGAAACGTGGAGGTTAGTTAGAGGAGAGGTGGTAGAAGGTCTCCACCACGTTTGGTGTGATTTGGACAGAAAATGCCCCCCCAGACTCCCAGAAACCCGGGAGAAGGTTTTCTCATTGAAAACAATGGCCAAATCTTTTTTTCAGCAGTCTGTTTCAGTATTACCAAAAAATGTTGGTATTTAGAAAAAGTTTTGGTAATACTGAAAAAACCTGAAACAGCCCTGATTCAGTATTTTTAACCTAATCAGAATACCAAATTGCACACCCCTAGTGGCAAGCTGTTTTGGGATTCAGGTGTTTAAAAGCTTTGGTATGCTCCGTAAAAATTCGGAGCATGCTGCTGCTCAAAGCTGCCATTCTTGTGCTACATATGAGCAGCAGGAGAAGGGGAACTTTCAAATGCCCCATGCCTGCTTCACACAATGCACACTGAGTGAAGCCAGCATGGGGCATTTGAAACATCAGGTGAAGCTGGCAGTGGGTGTTTGAAACTGAAATCGCCCCTTCTCTTTCCGCTTTCAAACTTCCCTCCCCACCACTTTTTTCCTCCATGGGAGGAAGAGAAGGGAACCCTCCTCCCCCTCCCATCAAGGGAAAAAGCAGTGCGACAGGAACTTTGAAAGAAAGCAGCACTTTTGCCCCCCTATACGGAATGAAGAGACGAGAAACAAGGCTTGGGTGAAAACAGGGCCATTTAGGGTAAAAACAGGGCCATTTATTGACCAACAGTAACTAGAACTTAACCAAGAACTAATAACGGCAAGGCTGTAACTAGCGGTAAAGGTCGAGACAACGGGTCAACTGGACCTACTCCTCGACCTGCATGGGCGACCACCCCCTGCCCCAGGCGCGAGCCATCCAGTGCATGGCTGTAACCTGGCTGGCCAGGCGAATGGTTCCCCCCTTAAAGCGCCATACACCCCAGCCATAAAGCCCGAGGGAAGGCCTTTTCCAGGGGGTTCCAGGGCAGTCTGCCCTCTTAGCTGGCAGCCACAAAGCCTGCCAGCTGATCAGAGACAGATCCCCATTCCCCACCAATGGGGAGGTGCCACTGGGTGCTCACCTGCCCGCTCTGCCTATTCAAACTAACCTGCCATAACGCTGCACCAACCTAACCAACAGTTACCTAACTGGCAGTGCAAGGTAGGCGAAAAACACCCTTCGCCAATGGCCAATCAGGTGAGGGGTGAAAAAATTCCTACCTGGCCTTGAAAACCAGCGACTGGCTATTCCTGTACTGCCACAAAATAGGGTGCGGAGGGAGAGTCGAGCTTGCAAAGGAAACTGCGCGGAGGGTGGGAGCAAGGCTGGCATATATTGGCCAGGCCACACCCCCACAAAGCACCCGGATGCCTGGGAAAGCTGGCTTCTCTCTCCCTCTGTGCAGGCGGGCAAATGGCGGCACCCGGGTGAGCGTGCTGCGCGCACACCGGGAAAGCCGTTTTCTTGCTGTTTGCAATGCAAACAGCTAGAAAAGTGCTGCAGGAGCAGCTGCTGCCACTTTGCCTGAAGCTTCCCAAAGTGATACAAATTACTTCGGAAAGCGGCCAGCAATGCTGGCCCTGATTCAGGAATCCCAAATCTTTCCAATTCGAGCCATATTTGGGTTTTTTTTCTGAATCAGAATCCTGAATTGCACATCCCTGATTATAACAACTCAGGATGTTCATTGAAAAAAAAGTCAGTTTCAGTTTTGAATCTTAGATTTCTGAATGAACTCCGTTCTGTTATTTGTTTGTTCCAAGTGGGCCAGTGTCAATTTGGATCCACTCAATTTGGTTTCTCTTGTCAGGAGTTGTGGCCTGCTGTTGTGCTCCTACAAGACAAGTGTTAAATGTGCATGTACACAAACACAGTGTTCTTTACAGAGGAGGTGGGGAAACGAGGCTGTAGGGCAGTTGTTTTTGCACTAAATGGCACTAAAATTGTACAAGACACAGTCCTTCCTCCAAATCATAAACTCACCATGTTTGAGCACACAAACAATGGGGGTTGGTGTTTATGGACCCCAAAGAATGCTTGGGGAAAAGCATCAAGGTGAGTGTTGGGTGACTGCATAGATACACTGTTCTTTTCACTGAACAGCCACTGAACAGGTAGCCCAGTCAACATATGCCTGAGTTCTCCTCAATGCAACTCTCCTTTAATAATTCTTCATTTTTTCCAATTTTCACCCTAATCTGCATTACAAGAACCTTTGTGGCAGCCCAGGACTTAGAGGCTGCATCTCTGTTCTTAAACCTGTGTGCGCATGCCCACATAGACATTGGTTTCTTGCCAGCCTTTTCTCCATTTTGTGTAAAAGTTCACAGAAGGGGATTGGTGACACCAACAGTGCTGTGCCATCTGCTGTTCTCCTCCTCAGTGCAAAGCAATCCTTTTTCAAATCAATCCCTATGAGCCACTCAATGACATTGACATTGCCCAGGAAGTGCCAAAGACAGAATGCCATCACGTACAATGTGCACATTCCCTTTCCCACCAACTAAGTTACACAGTGCTAGAGCTTAGTCTCTCCCCTTGGGATCCAATTGGTTGGTTGCTGTTAAGGAAAACAGTTATAGATGCTTCCACCTGCCACTACAGGCCCAGTGTCTGTCTGCCTGTGCTGCTGCTGAGCAATAAGAACTGAACTGAAACTCACAAATTTTTCAGTGGTGAGAGTTGTTGTTACAACTTTGTTTCCTGCATTTGTTTCTCCATTCTGGATGCTGCTTCAATGAACTGAACCAGTGATTTCCAGGTGTATTTCTTACTCACTTGTTTCATTTTTCACATTCATAATAACAACTTGTTTGTGCATGGCCAGAAAGGACCTGAAGCTAAGATGCTACTCTCTGAGCAGCAAGTAATGGGGGAAAAAATTAGTCAAAAGAGGAAGTACAGTAGGAAAATATCACCTGTGTCTTCTTGAATGGGTACCTCTAGCTACACAAACAAAGGCAGTTTGGAGCCATACAGAAATACCTCAGGATTGAATACACTCAGGACAATCTCAGCAGGATGAAGTATAATCTGGGGACAAAGTCTGGCCACAGTTAATGATATTTCTTACACCTCCATTCATTGACATGGGCAGTTGCTAATCGACTTTCAGGCATGTTCATGAATGATGTAAGAGTCTTTACACAATCCAACTCCAGTCCAGGCTAACCATTTTATGGATTTTTTTTTAATATCTAACATAAAAAACTACAGAAACTACAAAAGTATAAAGGGGAGGGGAGAGGGAAAAAAGGGGGAAGGGAGAACTGGGGAAAGGGAAAATCAACATACAAACACTACACTACATGTCTTGTATTCCCTTCATTTTTCTTAAAAATTAACTTTCTAATATGCTGTCAGATTGGTAGGTTTTATACAATACAGATTATATTCAGGATCAGAACTTCTCCCCCCCCCCCTTGCGTCTCGGTCTTAATTCTCTCTGCACAGCTGGAGCAGCTGCGCCCGCTCTTTCCTCCCCCCCACTTTCCCCTTCAGACTTCGAACTTTCTTCCTGCTGAAACTCCTGATGGTTGAACAAAAAGTCTGTCAGCTGTGCATCCGATGTAATCTTGTAAGTTTGATCTTTATATCTGAACCAGACGCCTTCTGGAAACAGCCACTTATATTTTATATCACATTTCCTCAAGAAAGCCGCAAGTCCTTTATATTTGAGTCTTCTTTTACGAGCCAAAAATGGAACATCCTTCAATATTTTAACCTTATTGCCCAAATAGTCCAAGTCCACATTATACGAATTGTCTAAGATGGTGTCCCGAATCTTCTTAGATGAAAAGTCAATAATAATCTCGCGAGGCAGCTGCTGCTTCATTGCATACTTTGAAGATGTCCGCCGGAATTCCAAAATATCGTTTTTTTATCTCTTCTTTAGTTGCCTTTGCGAATGGCGCCAAAAGTCCAAACACCAAATCTTTTAAATTTTCACTTTGCTCTTCTTTTACATTTTGAAGACGCAATACCATTTGGGCATGGTCCACTTGTAATCCTATTATTTGATTCTCCAAAAGCTTCACTTCCTTACTTGTTGCTTTCATGAGTACTGCGTTCTCATGCGCAGACTGCTCTGCTCCGGTCGCTGTTTCTTTAATGGCTTTCACCTCGCTCTCCACTGAATCAACCTTTTGCCCCATTTCATTCAATTTCGCTACAAAGGGCTGCACAGCATCGAAAACTGCTCGTCTCACCAGCTCTTCCAGTGTTTCCCCCTTCCCCTGTAACGTCGCCATCACCGATTTACTCATTGCTGGGCTCTGCTTTCTCATCGCCATCTTAGGGGGGGGGGGGGCGCCAACTAAGTTCCGAAACTCGGTGCAGGGGAAGAAGTCTGCGCCTTTTTAGCTTCAATTCCCACCGATCCTTTGCATACGCTTAAAAATCAGAAGGGATTCGCTTACTTACAGGTCTTCACCTTAAATCTGCTTATTGCCATTCTCCATGGCCCAGCAGCACACGCGGTGCTGCGCAAGTCTGCCGGCCTCCGTTGGAGCAAGCGGGCAATTTACCCCCTGCATTACTTCCCAAGGGTTCTTCCCGTGGCGCCCCGGATCCAGGCTCCCTCCCTGGGAGTCCTGGAGGTTAACCCTCGCGGGTCAACCGCCCAGTCAGCCTGCTCAGACAGTTCCCCCTGGACCTGCGGAGAGGAACGTCCGACATGGCTGGGAAAACGAAACTGAATCCATTTTATGGATTGACAGCTTGGTTAAATGGTGCAAATTAAAATCAAGATTCAGTTTCCTTTGGTTATCTGATAGATCATCATATACTGTCTCTCCCCTTTCTATGATGTACTTTTAGGATTTAATGGCCCATTTCCACAATTAAGCCTTTATTATTTTAAGAGTACACTTATACTTTCATAAGTGAAAATTATTGGAAATGTGCCTAATAGATCATACAAAGACAGAAATAAACCTATCTTTAAAAAAAAATAATACAATAAAAAATGCACATACTCAGAAGAGTATACATAGTATCAATTAATTGATCTAAAACTATTCTATGCCACATTTGCAACCAAATAAGGCCATATACATCAACCACATGGAACGAGCAACATATATCAAAACTTTTAAAGCAGCATTTAAAATAAGGTAAATATGAAATATTTAAACAAATAAAAATATACAGACATACAAACACACATAACAACACAACCAGAGAGGTGGGCACATAAGAGTTACTGGGAGTATGCCAAACAAAAGTCTTCACTGGCAGAAGACAATAACAGTCAAATCTCCCTGAGGAGGAATTTCCAAAATTTGGACACCATGATTGAGAGCCCTTTCTCATATTGCCACCATTCTGGCCTTAGATGGCAAAGACACCTGAAGCAAGGCCTCTGAATATGACCAAAGTAGATGGGCAGGGTCATATGGGCAGGACCGGCGCCACCATTGAGGCAGTGAGGTGGGCGCTACGGGTGCTGAGGTGCCGAAGGAGGTGCCGGAGGGGGTGCTGGGGGCAGAGGCGTGCTCCACGGAGCTGATGTGCCTGGCCCGCAACTGCTGCAGCTGGCCAGCCCTGTGTTGCCTCCGCCACCACCACCGCCACCACCAGCAACACACGCCCCTGGCCAGGTGCAGCAACCACGGGCCAGGCACGGCAGGCATCCAGGGCGGCATGTGGAACCTCCCCAGCCAGCTTGCTGCATGATAACATCATCACGCAGTGATGTCATCACGCAGTCTGAGGGTGCGTGCACTATGTGTGCACGTACATGGGGCAGCTGCAGGCACCAGAAACCCTGGACCCGCTCCTGCATATGAGAATTATGCTGGTCCCAAGCCATATAGGCCTTTAAAGATCAACTAGCATCTTGACTGAATAGAGCCCAGAAGCAAATTAGTGAACTAAATTGGTGTAGGTGAACCAAGAGTGAAGTGATGTGGTCCCTACAACCTACTCCAGTCAACATTCAGACCATAGCATTCCATACGAACTGTAGTAAGTGGAAAACCAACATGACCTGAACAAAATGTACCATAAAACTGGAACCATACCATAAGAAAGTATGGATTCAATTTCTCACTCTTTACTACAAGATCCATTCTTTGTAAAACCCTAAACCACAGCCTGTTTTGTTGGTAGGCCATTACTTTCACCAAGAAGTAGTCTTTTACTTTCACATGCAATCATAAATTTGGAGCTTATTTTTTGCTTCCAATTCCTATCGAAGACTAAGCTGGCTGCGGTAATCATAGGTTAGTGCTTGAAGATATAACAACTACACAATTTAACTGTAAGATCTCTAGTTACAGGAAATTTTTCTCTCCAACACAACTGATACAATTTTCATCTCTTGTTCCCAATAATCTGCTTCCTGTGTGCGCATCTACCACATGTGGAAAGAATCTACCTTTTATGATATATGAAACAAATATGTGTGTGTTTGTGGGTGGAAATCCTGAATGGAGACTTGTAGGAGTCACAGTTAAATAGAAAATACTTTTTGTGAAAGTACAGATGGTGAAGTGGGCAATAAATTTTCATAAAGAAATAGCAATGGAGGCATGGGAGCACTTGTGGAAGAATACAATTAAGATTACAACATGTATGAATATTAAAGAAAATGTATACAAGATGATATACAGATGGTACCTAACACCGAAGAAAATTGCGCTGGGGAACGCTAAAATGTCAGATAAGTGCTGGAAACGCAAAAAGCACGAAGGATCATTATACCATATGTGGTGGACTGGTGAAGTAGCGAAACAGTACTGGGGAGATATAATAGAAGTAATTAAGGAGGTGTTACAAACCCAAATAAATAAGAACCCAGAACTGCTGCTACTAAACTTGGGAATGGAGAATGTTCCAGTGCAAAATAGAACATTGTTATTTTATATGATAGCTGCAGCAAGATTACTGTATGCGCAGAAATGGAAAGTGCAAGAAGTACCTACTGTAGAGGACTGGATTTACAAATTGCTGTACATGACAGAGATGGATAAAATGACAAGAAAACTTAAAGACCTGGATCCGGGACAGTATTTGGCGGACTGGGCGAAACTGAAACAATTTTTGGAAAAAAAATGGGATGTGAAAGGAGAACTGTGGCAGTTTGAGAACTTTTGAAATAAGACATTTTAAACAGAAGAGAGAAGTGACTTTACCATTAAGAATTTATATCTATTTTAATCTAAGCTTGGATTATAATATAGCAGAAGAGGGGTGAAATTTAGAACTGATTTTTTAAAGAATAAGATAGGGAGGTTACGATAAGTAATACCTTTATCAGAGTATATGAATAAGGGAATAGTTAAACAAATATACTGATGGGGCATACTATATATACTATTATGTTGGTAGATCAGATTGTATATTATATAATGAATGTGCAGTATGGTGCTGTGTGCGGTGCCACATTGGTGGCAGGGTGCACAGTAGGGGTGTTAATACATATTATAATGACAATAGTATATTTGATAGAATATATGTTTAAAAGAAATAGAATATGTTTAAACTAAGACTTTTGTTTTATATTATATTATATTATATTATATTATATTATATTATATTATATTATATTATATTATATTATATTATATTATATTATATTATATTATATTATATTATATTATACTGGTCTGCTATATTGAGGGGTATAAGATTTATACTATATTGATAGTATAATTGATAGATGTATATTATACTGATAGAATATTTGATAGTATAATTGATAGAAGCATGCTATACTGATAGGATAGTTGATATATATGATAGAATACCTGGGAAAAAAAATTAGAATGTGCTTAGACTAAGGGAATTATCAAGTAATAAGAGGGGGTAAGAGTTGGAAAGCTGTTGGAAGTCGATAGAGAGGGGGGAGGAAAAGGGTGGGGGATAGGGTTAATTAGATATTGAGGGAATGTATGTATTGAATTTGAAAAGTATACTCACCAATAAAAATTTTCTAAAAAAAAAAGATAATTCTTCTGTTTTTGTTTTTTAATGACACTTCATTGTAGGTATTAGGCTATTTTTGTGCCTTTTATATTGTGCAACAATCTTCCTTGGGGTGCTCACTTGGAGCAAACTTTATTTTGTTGACAAAACCATTTTTTGTTTCAGTTGGCTTTTAAATGTGTGCATTGTTTGACCCCTTAGTCATTTGGAAAAATGTTTTACTGCTGATATATAAATTACCGCTAATGGAGAGATTTTTCATAGTTGTGTATTGCCTCTATTATGTTGTATTATTATGCTTTTATTTTACCTTATTTTTATAGGTTTAGAGTCCTGGTTTTATTTTATATTACTCTTAGTTACTGTAGTTTGACATATTATTGGAGAAGTAGTATAAAATATTTTAACCACATGCCATTTTTATGCTATTAACATGCTGGTCTTATGCAATTGACAGACAAATAATACAGGGAAATGCATACATTTTACAGGGGGAAGTTGATCAATCAAAAAGAGAAAGTTAAATAAAAAGAGAGTTTTCATTTTTCACAAGAGAGAAGTGCAATCAAAAGGCACATATTTATATTCAGCTAGTAAGTTTGCAAAATTCAGATTCAGCCTTAAGCATGAGATACCTGCTGCCTTCCTCCTTTTCTGTTATTGTCACTTGGGGTTGGATGAGAAATGTATGGAAGTGTCAATCCAAGAACAGGGTGGTGGGTGGGCTAGAACATTATAGGCCTATGACAGAAGCAATTTATACTACACGTTGTACATTAACCCTTACTAACGTCTTTGTGCAGATAATTCAGCTCTATAAATGTACAGGAAAACAGCCCCTTTCAGCTGCCAGAAAGCCGTGCAAGCCGAGGCCACACTTTGCTTCCTCGGAAGGAGGAAAGGCAATGCATTTCCTGGGCATCTGGGGCTTGCTGGGGGTGGAGCCTCTAGCCTGTTCAGGTGGCTCTGCCTTACCTCGGCCTCAGTCGCTGAAAGACGCTCAGTGAGGCAGGACGTTTGCCTGCTCCCCTGAGCGTTTGCGGTGGAGCAGCGGCAGATTTGGTGGTGGCTTCGGCGGCAGCAGATTCGGAGGTGGCAATCAGTTGCAGCTTCGGTGGCATCCAGGAGGAGCACATCGTCATCCAGGAGGAGTGCGGTGGTTGTGTGCATTGCCACACCGCGATGCACTGAGGCGGTCCTCTGCGTACCTGTCTCTGGGCAGAAGCGCAGCATTGGGGAGGGCAGCAGTCATGGAGGCTTGCTCAGTGTGCTGCGCCACTGCGGCCCTCTGCAGGCCCGCTTCTTGGGAGGGAGTACGGCAAGAGTGGGGCACTGGCCGTGGCAGTCAGCCTGCAAGCACTGCACTTTCGCGGCTCTAACTGGGCTGTGCCTTATTTGAGCAGGGCCGGCCTGGAAGTGCTTTTGTGGGGGATGGGGCATAAAGTTGCTGCAGGGGTGCGTGCAAGCCTTCCCCTGCACTTATGCCACCAAAGAAGGGAACTGGCCCTGCAAGGGGCAAACAGCCTGCTTAACAGCCGCCACCCAAGAGGCCCCCTCTGACGCTTTCGTTATCTGAGGAGGAGGAGGAGACCACCAGCCAGCAGGGCATTTTGCTGCATTTGGCTGCATTGGAGAGGGCCAAAAGGGTTCCAGGGCCCACCCCCATTGGAGGGGACCGGAAGCGGTCAGGTAGGCTAGCAGCCAGGGATGCTCTTAATAAAGAAATATTAATGCGCCTTTCGGCTTTAGAAGGGGCTGCGACAGGTGAAGGCAGTGGTTCCTAGATGTCTTCTCTTCAAGAAGTTGAGGTTCCAGTGGTGGACCTTGAGCATGAGGAACCAACTGAATTTGTGCCGGTGGCAGTGGACCCGGTAGTTTCCGGTGTTAAGGAGATTATGCCTCAAGCTGGTTACCCCTGGCCATGGGGTCCTGGGGGCCAGGGCACCACTTGTGGACCACAGGGTGATGCCGGGCCCAGGCACTCAATTCCCTGCAGCTTGACCTCAAATGGCACACCCATCTTGGGCTAGTCAGGGCCTGGCGGGTCCTTCTTTACTTCCTTCTTCAGCAGCATCTAACTCATTGTATGCGGGCCAATCTGCAATGTGGCCTGGAATTATGGTGGGTCCTTGGGGGGTTTACTCATACCCTTTATTGATATATGCCAATGTCCCATTTAATGCTCTGCCTTTTGGGGATACACCCATGCCCTTTGTGAATCATTTGACCCAGGTGACTAGGGATAAAATTCTGCAAGGGGAGTACGTGGACGTCTTTTCACTTCTCTTCAGGGAGCTGGAGAAGAAGGACAAGGATGATCTTGATGACAGGGACAAGGAATGCCTTAAGCATAGGAGAGTTGACAGGACCTGGGCTAATCGGTTGTCTCGGGCTCAACTGCATAGGGCAGCGCCTCTGTTTCAATATTTAGACATTATCTATAAAGGATATACGGGCTTCTCTGGAGCTGCTTGGTTGCAGTACGATGAGGAGTTCTGGATGAGGGCTGCTCTAAACACCAGTCTTCCTTGGGATCGCATTCACCAGCAGCTATGGCTACAGGTGATGTCACCCGCTAAACCGAGTTTGGGGGACAGGTTGGATAGTGGACACATTGTCCAGCATTCAGCTTTAGTCACTAGTACCCTTAATCCTGCGGGGCAGCAGGTTCAACCCCGGCTGCTCTGCTGCGAATTTGCCTACAAGGGCATATGTGTTCAAACGCCTTTTAGGTTCAGGCACAAGTGCCCCTCCTGTGCAGGACCTCACCCGCACAATGCTTGTTCCAAGGCTAGGCAGGGTGGTGGCAGCAAAGAAGGTGGAGGAGCCAGTGCCAGGGAGGGTCAACAGGCTTCTGGTAAAGGGACACAGCTCGGTAAGGCTGAAGGTCCTTGAACGCCTGTTGCAAACCCATCCAAAAGAGCGGGAGGCCCTGTTTTTGTTAGAGGGTTTCACTTTTGGTTTTAGGATTCCTGTTCAGGGGACACATTCTCCCTTTATGCCAGAACATTTACGTTCAGTGGTAGGCAAAGAAGACATTGTGTGGCAGAAAATTATTAAGGAATGCAGTGAAGGGAGGGTGTTGGGCCCTTTTGACTCTCACCCAGTACCCAACTTGAGGGTGTCACCTTTGGGGGTTGCACCCAAGAAGGCTGTGGGTGAGTTCTGCCTTATACATCATTTGTCGTTCCCCAAAGGGAACTCCATTAATGATGCCATACCAGAGGAGCTTTGCTCCACTAGGTACACCTCTTTCAAGGTGTAGGATGGCCTACACCTGGGGCTTTCGGGCTCTCCAAGACAAGGTCAAGGCGGAGCTCCAGGGAGTGACCACATGGCTTGACCTGTACCACTAGTAGGCCCTCGCTGCAGTGTTAATTATTGTTGCTAGTTTAAAGTTAATTAATAAAGTGGCCCTTAGATCCAAGCCTGGCGTCTGTCTCTTCATTCCGACTGGGGTGTTAAAATGGTCCCTTTTGGCTGCCGGCAAGCTGTGCAAGCCAAGGCCACATTTTGCCTCCTTGGAAGGAGGAAAAGCAACGCATTTCCCGGGCATCTGGGGCTTGCCAGGGGCAGAGCCTCTAGCCTGTTCAGGTGGCTCCACCTTACCCCAGCCTCAGTCGCTGAAAGACGCTTGGCCCACCCTCTTCTCCCTGTATTGGTGCAGGATTAGCCGGCTGCTGTATTCAGAGGCAGGTAGGAATTTTTTCCTCCCTTTACCTGGATTGATGAGGGGTATGGGGGGGGGGGGTTGCCTACCTTGCACCTTTAATAGGGTTGAGGTAATTAGCTTGGTGGTGCTGGTTAGGGATGTCGTGGGCTGGAAAAAGTTGGGAAATAGGGAGTGGGCCAGTGAGCATCCTTGGTGCTTCTCCATTGATGGGGAAGAAGGGTCTGCCAGGAGCAGATGGTATTGCTTGTGACAGCTGCCATTCTGCATGGCAGACTGCCTTGAGGAACCCCATGTGCAAGTCCTTACCTCACTGCGGTACGGCTGAGGATTAGGAGCTTGAAAGAGGGGATCCAGTTTGCCTTGCTGGCCAGGTCGCAACCATCCCGAGGGATGGCCTATACCCAGGGCTTTAGGGCTCGCCCAGACAGGTCAATGTAGAGGTCCAGGGAGTGACCACGTGGCTTGACCTGTACTGCTAGTAGGCCCTTGCCACAGTGTTAATTGTTGTTGTCAGTTTAAAGTTAATTAATAAAGTGGCCCTTAGAGCCAAGCCTGGCATCTGTCTCTTCATTCTGACTGGGGTGGCAATATATACATATATTATATATACACCTCACTTTATTGCATTTGCCAAATTCTCAAGGAAAATTTCCCCCAGTCCAGGCCAGATGATAAATTATGAGTTACAGGTTTTTGAAGAAGCAGTGTATAAAAATCAGTGGTTCTACATTCCAATTTAGACATGCAATTAATAGATCCCTTGATAATGGAAAACTTATCTGTCTGCTCATTCAGTGTTGTATATAGTATTATAATGAAAGAACTGGATCAATTAGCATTTGGTCTTGAAAGATTCTGTAGGAAGAAAAAGAAAAACTTGAATATAATGTCAGAACAAAAAACTGAAATACACTTAAAATATGTAAAAAGTAGGTAATACACAATATACTATTATACTATTACTATTAAATTGTTTACAGTGACTGAAATCCAATTCTTTTCTATACTAAAAATATTATTCTGTACTATCATATTTGCTACCTGAGAGCAGTGTGAGGAGGTATTGATAGCTAGGTAATAGGGAGGCAAGTGAAAAAAGTGGTGCAGAAGAAATTGTGTAGTACTACATGAATGATGAAGTTGTATGAAAGAGTACAATAATATGGTAATAGTTTTAAGTAGGGGTGTACATAACAAAATTCCTGAGCTGAAAGTATACTCAGAAATCACTGTTTCAATTTGTTACCTTGATTTTCTGGAACTGTTACAGAAATCCAAGATGCTTGGGAATTACAAAAGCCCTCCCTGGAAAACAAAACTTTTTTTTTTTTTTAGTTACAGTGCTTACCAGGCATGCAGCATGAACATGTTTTTCTTTGATTTTACTGATCTCCTGAGCAGTGGCATTTCTCCCAATCAGATCCTTGCAAGGGAAGACAACAAAGCAGTCCCAGCTAATCCCAGCCAATCTCAAATTGAAGAGAACCGCCTTCTCCTTCCCCCCTCCTGTGTGGAGATTTCCTTCTAAAGTAGAAAACCCAAAGGAACCAGCAGATGTAGAATGATCAGTCCAATTTGCTTGAAACTTGGGTGGTCTTTAGTGGACAAACAGTAGTTGGTTGTTGTGGATTTTCCGGGCTGTATAGCTGTTGTCTTGGCATTGTAGTTCCTGACGTTTCACCAGCAGCTGTGGCTGGCATCTTCAGAGGTGTAGCACCAAAAGATAGAGATCTCTCGGTGTCTTTTCTTTCAAGTCTCATTTTCTTGCAAGTTGCTTTACAAATCCTACATTAGCTCCTGAGAGTAGTAAAAGTGCATAACAGTGATAGAAGGCACATAAGGTACATAAAATCTCTTTCATTAAATCCATTTCCCACAAGAACATGGGTCCTGAACATCCTACTTGAAACTCTAACCTCTGCAGTACACTAGCTTTGGGGGCGGGTGCTGTTGAGCAGTAGCAAGCAGCCAGGCCTGGGTGAGTCATGCAAGTCATGTGGTGATTTCTGGGTCTGGTCACAATGAGTCCTCCCTCAAATGCCAAAACAGCCCTGGCCTCCATTCCTGCCTTTTACTGACAGAAAGTAAGCCTGGAATACTGACCTGTTATTTGGTTGCCTAGCAACAGCCACTGAGGACATCTGGTTAAAGCTACAGGAGCTCCTTTAATTGCTTAGTTTTTTTTAAAAAAAACAGTGTATATTTTTTATAGAGTTCATATTTTTCTGCAAACCTGGGGCATTTTTCAAGTGTGTAGGAAGATCTGTCTTGTCCATTCATGGCTCCACTCTCCAGATTTAAGTATACTTAGGTCAGAGCCACTTTGCTATTAGTATATAAGATTTTTCTCAGGACACACCTCTAATTGTGGGTAGATCTGATTTCAGCTGTTGGAAAAAAGGAGATATATATTTAAAAGTTGTTGAGTATCATCCAGCTATTAAAAATACTTTTCTCTGGCGGCACTTAACTTTATACTTTACTTTGATCACACTATTTGTACTTAAAGAATTTGCACTGGGAAGAAGTGGATAGCTTATTGAAATCAGACAAGACCACTGCTAAATGTTTAATTTGCTATTGACAAGACTGGAAAATACAGCAACACAGAATTGTGTTTATGTCCTATAAAGCACTTATAGATCTTCATCCAATTTTCAGCTGCCTAATCTAGGAACATGCAATGTATATTTGTGTTCCTTTTCAGTATGGACACTATTTTAGCTAACTTATTAATTCTGTGGATCATTTCAGCTCAGCAGTGGTAATTAATAGCAGGTTAACCTAGGTCAAATCCAACACTTGAATTATTATCAGTTGATTTGTTTTACATCTCTTCTGCCATCAGCTGTCTTTACATATCACGAACATTACCATACTCTTTATAGCTAGCTGTGAAAGGACTTAAAAGACACATTCTGGAAGGGAGGGAAACTCACTTGTAAGTGAATATAACTGAAAAATCTTTCAAGGCATCAAACAGCTGACTATTTTTAATAGGGTGTTGAATGAATAAGATCCTTAATTCAGTCTATGGTATCTCAGGTACTAGAAAAGGGCTCAGTATAAAACATTAGAGAGCTATTCTTGATCAAACCCAGGGGTGGATTAGCAATTATAGCTAATGGGTAAAGTACTGATGGACCAGTTCCTGTACCCCTCAACTTGGGCCAGTCTAGCTCGGGCCGTAGTAGAAGGGCCAGACCAGGTGGCCTGTTTTGTGCTGGGTTTTGGCCACATAATAAATATAATCAGACTTTCACAACCATACAGAAATCTAAAGAAGACATAGCCCTTGAAGAAGTATACATATGAAATAAGCATGATAAGTAGCTGGCCCATGTTGGGCCAGGGGGTTGTCCACACACACCCTTTGTCTGTGGTTCTACCTGAAAAAGAAAAGAAAACAGGATTAGACACTGTTCTTTTGCGTTCAAAACTTACCTGGAGTAATGGTGTTCCCACCGGAGCATCCATTTTCTGCGCACCTAAAGAAAAAGATATTGGGGATTGATATTGAGTGTATAATTACAGGTGACAATCAGGAGACATTGTTATTGAATCCACAAACATGTATTTTGACTGTAATGTGATCATCTATGCTTGGAATGTTGATTGATTTTTTAAGAGTTTTAAAAATATTTATCAGTATTTATGTAAGAATGTAGTCACTTTGTACACTGAAAAACTGTTATTGATAAATATATATTGACTATAGACAATATTTCTATCCCTGTGGCTGTGGGCTGTATACCGGGTCTGTATACTGGGGGAGCCTCTTTGGTGTGTGTAAATTTTGGTGAATGCCAATAGTTACACAACATTTGTTGGTATTCAAATATGACCCTAAAGCAATGAGTGTTTCAGAGTCTCCCCCACTTTTTAAACTCTTATTTGTACAAAATACAAAACCTACAGTATTTGTTTATAAATATTTGATGTAAGTTAAAAAATAGGATATGCAGTCTCAGGAGTGAATGGCATAAGCAGTTAGATCAGCCAATTTTTCCAAAACAATGGGATCAGGCTTTAAATACTATACTTGTTAACCTCTATGGATCCTAAACTGCAGTTTATTCAGCAAAAAAATTATGTGTAGGATATACCAGACACCACAGCATATTTTTTAGTAAAGGATTAAGTACAGTGTCTATTTCCCAGTGCTATAGCTTACCAGCTTCGTCTTTTAAGCATATATTTTGCTGAAGCATGTCCAATTATTTGATCTTTTGGAGAGGAATTTATTACTCACATTAATTTTGTATTAGAATATCTACTGATTTTTTTAGGATGTTTATGTACTTTTAAACTACTAGCCTGCAATCTGAAACCTAACTATTGGTCAACTAAAATGGGCCTTCCATGCCCTTAGTGTAGCTAAAAGACTTATATTACGACATTGGAGAGACAAATGCTCATCTGCCATAATTGGGGGAAGTCCTTACAACTGTCTCTATATTCAATTTATGGTATATAGACAACAACTGTGAATTGATTTATTTGTTTGTTTTTAGCTATTTTGAAATCTTTTATGGATGCTTATGTGTAGATTTCTCTCTAGTGTTGTCGTATGTTTTCTATTATGTATGAGACTTATTTTATTATTATTATTTCTTTTGTTTTCAAATAAAAATAAATAATGAAAACATATGTTCAACCATTTGCCGTATGGTTGTTTAGCATAAGCTGGGACAGCCTTAAAAGAACCTCTTCTATTAGAGGAAGATTCCTTAGGTTTGACCCTACCTAAAATTGTTTTACAAATACCTTCATAAAAGTTACTAGCTGATAGATATTTTTATTAGCCCGACTGCCCACATATATCTATTGTAGTTATTTGTCCTGCTGCCTAATAAAAAAGGAATGGCTAATAAAAAAGGTTACCCATCATCATGGGTCATACTTTTTAACTTTTAAAAACTTTTCTCTTTGTAAGAAATCATATTTCTGTTTGTAAGAAATCATATTTATATCCTAATTCCTAAAAATCCATCACATCCTCCTGCATCCACTACTGTAACTTTCCCTTTGTAATGAACCATTGAGAATTTCAGGCAGGTATTTTGGCATGTTTATATACAGTTATCTTATGAGATGCCTAGCTATCTTCCATTGTTTAATTTATTTTAAAAATGTTTCAGGTCTGTTTAGCTTAAAGGCTTTCTCCTAAATTATCCGTCCAACCCTATCAGTTGCAGAATATCTACTTGACTTAATTTAATAAATTTAGGAAACATATGTTGGTTTCTATTTTTATGTTTAATTAACAGTGCAGTCCTAAGCAGCAGGGTGGAAACCACATAGGACGAAAACTAAGCCTTGGATGGGTGTAAATGGCACTTACGTTGATGCAAACCCCTCTCCGCTGGTGCCCGCTCAAGACACAGTTCTGCAGACGGGCTGCCACAGATGGGCAGACTTGGTGGCCAGGCGGAGGTGCCAGTCTGGCACAAGTCCCCACACTGGTGCAAGAGGTGGCAGGCTGTGAGTTAGTCCACTTTAAAACCCACTCCAGCCCTGGGAACGCCCCCTCCAGTGATGGAAAGTTACACCATGAAAAAAGGAGGCACAGTGCATAGGCATCCATTGAATGAGAAAACTCAAGCCTCTCTCTCGACATCCAGCCCCACCCCCTGTGGCCCAAATGAGCATAGGATGGGAACTACCATAGGAGCCAATCCTCGTCTGCTTCCAGGGTGGGTGAGCCCCCCTACCCCCACCCAATCATCTGCAGACACACCCTACAAAATGTCTGGCTGCGCTGCTCATGACCTCAGGTAAATGAGCACACAGCCAAAAGCTCTGCCCGTCAGCCTTCTGCCATGGGTACTTTGAGCATGAGGTGGGAGAGAGGGTACTCATGGTGGTGGGCACTGAGTGCGCTGGGGGGACTTAGCGAGAAAACTGGGAGAACTTTGCACTCAGTCAATGGAAGAAGGGCAAAGTCCAGAATGTCTGGCTAACTAACAATAACCACACAAGTTTCCTTGCAAGTTATCTGACTCTGAAGTTCCATCTCAGTAAGGAGCAAGGTAGCACTTACAGGTAAGAAGGAGATGTTGTGGTGCAGCTTGCTGATTTGTGCTGGCTGCCCCATCACCTGAATTCACCTGACCTTTTCAGGTGAGGCTTGGTGGGGGAGAGGATGGTGGCAGCAGCCCTTGCCTGCCCAGAGGCAGTTGCCCAGAAAACTACTCTTGACAAAGTGTTTGTAACTACCTGTTAACTATCTCCCTTAAAGGTAAAAGAACCCCAAGGCAGAGCACTTCCTTGCCAGAGGACCTTGCATCTGCTGGTTGCTAGCTGCACCTGTGGGGCTGCCGCTGCCGCTCTCTACTATGTGCATATTCTCAGATGTTGGAGTGTGGGCTTTGCCTCCGCCATGGATTGGTCTGGGTTACTTGCAGCACATGTGTGTCTTTCCTTTGCAGGCATGTTATGACTCATTCAGGAGATGACCAAGCATGTCTGCTTTAGCCCCCCCCCCCGTAATCCTCTGCTAGTGTCATTCAGATCCAGCCCAGGAAGCAATATCTCAAGGCAGTCTGCATCTCAGCCTCGCCCCTGGGAGCACAGAACGAGGGCTGCACAAAATGCCTTGGCTCCCTTTCCAGCCAAGGGACATTGGCACTTTTTCTAGTTTAATAAAATGAGTTGAAAAACAACAAACTTCTGTTTTGGCATGTCTGCCTGAAATTCCCAGTAGCCAGCCCCTCAACTCCCTGTCGGAATGTCCTCTCACGCATACCTGCAAATGTTTCAAGTGTCTCCCCATCCAGCCTCCCTGCCACCTTCCTCCCCTCAATGTAACTTCAGGCAGTGGGATGGGAATTGAAGTGTGGCCTGTGGGGGGGCACTGTATGTGGGGGGGCACTGAGGACTTTCATTCTCTGATAGTCTGAGCTGCTGGCATCTGATAAACTAGGAAGATAATCGCTGCATGTGGGAAGTTGCTGCCAGGGGGTGGGGGATGTATTTGTGGAAGCAGGGATGGACTTGGGCAATCTGGCATGGGGAGGGCCTGTCAGTCCACGCTGGGTGTTACCAGAACTGCTCTTTATTATAATGGGGAATTAGCTATAGCAGTCTGTAACTTAAAATTAAGCGCGGATCATAACCTATGTATACGGAGGTCCCGATCCCAGACACTCTAGTGAAAAAGAGGCAGACTACAAATAAGTTCCAAACACGTGTATTGTCTAACAATGTGGCGTAAGCCTGAGCTTGCACAAGCATACAAGAAACACACAAGATCTAGGAAATACAGAGTATGAAATACAGAGACGTTCGCATTAGCTGGTTCCCAACGATGATATGGGGAATACTCACTTATCCTGAAGCGAAGCAGAGACACAACAGCGAGGGGGGTGGTCCAATGCCAGCACTGGAACCCCAGACGGACAGCAAGGAGGTCTGGATAGGATGGCATGTGCACCGAGTGGTCTGGGAGACCAGCTTAAATACCCCAAAACGTACCCTGGGGCTGGTGCTGTACTTGGTGGTTCTCACAGTCTAAAACAAAGGTTCTAATGGGCTACTGAATGGCTTAGATGGGCCACTTTGGTAATCAGATTGTGATAAGTGACACCTCAGGAAGAGGGGACAAAAGAGGGAGGGGGAAATCCAAGTGGGCTGAAAGGATGTTCCAGCGGACAGGGCTTGTCCTGATGTCATCAGCTCTGGAATGCGGAGGTTTCTTTGAGATGCATTCTCTAAGTGCTTGGGATGGTCGGCACTTAGTTCCTTCTCCGGGGCGGCTCCTAAGATATGCAGAGCGGGGCAGGGTACTCTCGCTGCGGACATGGTGTGCCCGCTTCGCCGAAATGGCTTCCCAAAGCAGTCTTCTTCCCAGGATCTTCTTGCTGCCTGAGAACATGGATGCCGGCTGGGCATAGCTGGGGCTGGATAGCAGGCTGCCCGGTAGCGAGGGCAAGCTCGGGGACCGGTCCACGGGAGGCTCCAGGCGGGAACTGACCAGGGAGCGCCTAGCCAGGCTCGCTGGACGTTTCCCCGGCAGGCGCCCGGCTGCTACCAGCGGCTTGGGCCCATATGAGGCAGGCTTCCATGGAGGCAGGGGGAACGACACTTTAAAACACAGTCCAAAGCAGGGGACAGGCACGGTCCGTGGCAGATGGCAATGCAGGCACGGGGCACACTTGTAACAGAGTCCAAACACACACTGGGAATTCCAGATACAGGTCAGGGCAGGGCTGCCCAGAAAGAGAGTCCTTTGTGCAGTTATCCAAACATGGAGTCAGTAAACTACACAGTCTATTACAGCAGCAGGGTAATTGACACGCAGGCAGGAAACTGACACGTGTATCAGAGCACACACGTGCAAAGCAATCTTTGTGCAGCAGTGAAACAGTAACGCAGGAAACTTTAACACAGTTCATAGCAGGCTTTAAAGCAGGGGAGGGGGCCTGCTTGGCAACATGGGGAAGGGCATCTCCCAGTACTAGGGCATGGCTGTCAAGGTCCAGCCCTCATTCTCGCATCATAGAGGTGCTGTGGTGTGTTCGAGCGGCACTGCTGCAAGTTTGTTCACGCTTTTCATTCCCCTCGCTTCCAAACGGCCTCCTGGCCTCCCACGTGGTTCCCAATGGGCATTCCTGTCACTCTTTGAAAGCCCTGCCTCTCCACCTGCTTCTCTGGAACCTGGGGACTACTTAGGGTTGCCAATCTCCAGGTGGTAGTTGGAGATCTCCCAGAATTACAACTGATCTCCAACCAACACAGATCAGTTCCCTACTGTCTGGCCCCATTTTTCAGGGAGGGGGAAACCTGTTTCTTGTGGTGTTGGTGGCGGCGGCGGTGTGGATTTGCAGGTGCACCAAGCTGCAGCCATTAGCCTGGTCCTCATTGGAAATTGGGGCTAGACAAACGAGAGGATGGGTGTTCAATCTGGACCTTCACTGTCACCTCTGCCCCCCTCCCTGGCAGGGATGCCTGCTCTCTGACGGGGGCCTATTGGTAGCAGCGGGGATTGTGGCCTCCCCCTTGGCTGCGCTGCTGCTTGCCCCTCACCTGGATGTCAGGAGAGGGTTGCGGCCATTGGCTGGTGTGAGTGGGGTTGTCAGGGGAATGGCAGGTGGGCACTCCTGGCAGAAGCCACACCTTGCCTTGTCATGCTTGGGCACCACTGGCAGGACTCTCCTGCAAAAGTCCATAGGGAGCTGTGGAGCGGTGCCCCATTTACATTTGTGCATGAGTGGTGATGCTGCCTCGGTGCATAGGATTGAGCTGCCCGTCTCCTGAGCAACCTTAGGCTTGTTGAAGGAATAGAAGTATTTAATCTGTGTGAAATTCTAGACATATAGTATACTTTAGTCCTTCCTAGTGTGAATTCAAATGAAAAATACTTCAGACCAAATAGCTAGAAGCATATGGATCTAAATGTACTACTTCACTTTTTCTTTAAAGCACTCACTAGCTGACAGAAAGAGGTGATTCTTCCTTTTTACTTACAATGCAGTTATGGAGATAAACAGTGATAAGGGAATACATTGCCCCACCCCAAACATTGGTATAAATAAAAACTTGGATTCCACTTCATGGGATTTTAATTTTATTAAATAATTATATTAAATTACTAATTTAGTGTAATTTAGAGTTACTTTAAACATTTGCCTTCAATTGGAATTGGCATAAATGTATAAAAATGAATTTCCTTTGTATTTTTCTGAAGTGATTGTATATGAATTTTTGTTCTGAACTTCATGGGTTGCGTCATATTCCTCCCTCTTTTCTTGTTAGTCATTGTATGTTCTGACTTCCTGTTTGTTGGGATATCCCATTGCTCCTGGAGACAAATTGCTTCTGTAAGTTCTTTATGAGGCTTTGCCCATAGTACGAGGAAGCATCAGTGATTGCCCAGCTAAGCTTCCTTTCCCGTCTTTTCACTTCTACTTTCATGAGTTGCACTGTGACAACAGAGAGCAACACCAGCAAGGGGTTTTTTTTGCCTGGACACCAAAATTTCCTGCTGCAACAAAAACTAAGGTAGGCAAAGGACAACAACAAAAAAAGTTCCTTGTGGTTGGAATGTCTTTAGCACAGACTCTCCCAAGATGTATACAGTGTTACAATCACAGAAAGTGTTTATACAAACAAATGCACTATGAAAATGAGTAAGTCCATGTAACAAATATATACAGTGGCTTTAAAAATAGTTAAAACTTACTGTAAATCTTCTGTTTAATAGTAAAGAATCTAAGCTAAGCACATGTCTCTGTTAGTTTTGTTAAACTTTACATACACAAAAGGCAATTCTGTTTCAAAAAATGGCTGCCACACAGTGGCTTGAGCTGGGGGCCAGGAAAATTCTTGGTCTCAGGTGAACATAAGCACATTTCCCACCACCCATCAGCAGTTGTGTAGAAGACTTCTGGTATGAGTCACTACAGAGTCTGAACGTACGGAATAATAACCAGAAAATAAATGTGTTTAAGGGTACCTAATTCCAGAAGGTTAGCAATGTTAGTTGCAAAACAACAAGAAAATCATCTGACACTTTAGACAGTGATCTGACTGTGCTATGCATGAGTAGGGAAGATTGCTTCTTTTCCCTAAATATGTATCTGTTCTGGATCATAGTGGCATTCTCCCAAAGATTTCTGTAGTTAGACTTAATAGTGCCATCCTAAGCTGAGTTATACCCTTCTGAGTCAATGGGCTATAAAATACCTTGTTTTATGTGAGGATATGAAATCAGAACTTGTAATTTTCTTTACACTCTGACCTAAAACTCTCGATGTCTCCATACCAATTGACAGATCAAACCTGTGATGATTAATTTTACTGTTTCATTACCAAGTAGCAGCTGCCGTTTCTCTTGCCTACATCGAACCTTTACAAACTATTTGTGGGACCAAATTCATAAGCTCGATGCTACTTGTATGTAAACTTCACTCTCAACTTTATCATTTCATTTCACGTAGATGTCATTGATGTTTAGTATAAAGATGACCATGAAAATCAATAGAACAAACATGTAAGAGCAATTTATGAAGAACCAAGAAAGCAAAGATGTAATAAACCATAATATATCCATCTCACTGTACTATTTACTAGACATCTTAGAATGATAGAGTTGCCTCTTACAGAATGAAAACTGTTCTGTATTTGTAGAGATTATCACAGAGATAGAGAGGTTTCTTTTCATAAATGGAATGGATCCATTGCTTCTTGAAATACTTGAACCTCTCTTTAATTGGGAAATGTTGTGGATGATCTTGATATTTCAGTTGTCAATGTCACTATCACAGAGAAGATTGGCTGCAAATGGCAATCCCCAGGAGTAAAGGCATGGCATACTGCTGTGATGCTGGCACATATTCTTTCCCCCACTTCTTCCCACCAGTGCATGAGGCACTGGAGGGCAATGAGATGAGAGACCTAACATTCCTAGTCACAGCAACCAGTGTGGCCTCTTTCTTGCTCTATATTTCTCATGTTCTTTTTTTAAAAAAATGTTTTATTAAAACTTGAATACAGAAAATAAAGTTTACAACATGACAAATACAGAAAATTCTGAGATAAAATACAGTACATTAAATTGCAATAACTTATACCAATTTCTTTGCAAATACCTTAAAGAGAGTGAGCTATGTGTTACACAACATTAGAAACAGCAGAAGAAGAGTGTGAAGAATACTTACACATATTCATACATATAAAACTCTTTTAAGCCTGGATGGGATCTGTTAATTTCAAGGTAGTCCAGGAATGGGAGCCATTTTTCTAAAAAGTTTGTAACTCTTGGGAAGTGCTCAATTTGAAAGACTTTATTGTGTAATTTATCTGAGATGAAATCATCCCAAATTTTTACGTACCGTACTAGCCATGAGCAAAGGATCAGGTAAATATATTTTTCTATTATCCTTCCCTAACTTTTGTGGGTCAGTTAAAAGGAGGAAATGCAAAGCAATTGATAGCTAACACAATAATTAACATGCTCATTTTGCATAATATGCAAATGAGGTCATCCAGATTTGTGCAACTTAAATATGGCAACTATGCCACAGAGAGCCTGTCAATTAATTACTAGCATTTATCTAGCATGTTTATACATGTGTAAAATTATTTTCCTACACTCACTGACAGTACAGAAGTGCAAGAATTAGAAGACAAGGCTCTGGGCTGCGATAATACAACTTTGGAACATATCTGAATCCTTTTTTTTTTAAAGAAATTAACCTGGCCCCAAATGTTCCTAAAGTAGAAAGCATACTAATAAATAAATACATCCCTTTACTTCTCATGCTGTATTTCTGTATCAACAATTTAAATTTTCAAAATTCCCATAAGTAAAAACAAGCTTAACACAGGCCATAAATTTCCTTTCAAACCAAAGGGAATGAAAACGTCAATGGATGATTTGTGGATCAGAATTCATGGATCCTAGTTGATATAGCATTATTGCAGTATTAATAAAGACACCCTTCTGGCTGTGAAAAAGCATTAAAGTAAGCAGTCCAAGAGCTGAGAAATGGGATAAGTAGAATGTACTCTGGATAGCCAATTTCAGATTGCTACTGGCAATAGTATGAATGTCATCAGTCAATGTATTGATACATCATGCTAAAATTGTCATAGAAAATGCAATTGAGTTAGACTAATGTAAGAGATCACTGTTGCCAAACATCATTGCAAGTAGCTTGATTTCCATAACTAACAAAACTATGTTTTGGTGGAGGGGTTTAAATTTTCCATAAACAGAACATATCCATAAGGATAAGGATGTTTATCTCTGTTTCATGTTATTCTACAAAACTTATTTTTTAAAAACAGGCAGTTATAGAAAATTTCAGAATTAAAATTAAGTTACTTTTCTCAAAGCAAAACACATCACGTTTTGGAAAAATACAACATTATACTTCAGAGGATACAACAATCATACTATTTGTTGTTTCTCAGATTATCATTATGTTTATGCAGCTTCAAAAGCCAAATCAGGATTTCAAGGATTCATATTCATAAACAGCACCGATTTTACTGCAACTGTGTATAACTATTGCGCTGGTAAGTAGGCTATGTTTAACTCAGTTGCATTTGCAAATTGTACATGTGTGCATATTTGGATCCATTTTTTTCTAGACTATTATAGCCTCTTAGACTTAATGACAAATTATAATGGACAGTACTCAGCAAGACTGAAATATGAAACATGCTGTAAGTAAAAAAGTTGTAACATTTATAGCAAATTACATTCTATACAGATGCCTAAATATGGTTTCCACCAAAATGCAAAAAGGAACACTAAAGACTCTTAGTTCACTGCATTTAAAAATTCAAGAGTTTTAATTTTGAAATAATGTAGTTATTTATTGGACACCAAGGGTTACCCAAGTCCAGATAGGGCCTGGATTTTTCCCAGAATTTATAGATGATCTTCAGAGTGGAGATCAGATTCTCTGGAGGAAACTGTAGCTTCAGACGGCAGACTCTAAACCTCATATCTTCACTATGCTTTCCTTTCTTTTCCTAATTCTGCCTTCCCCAGGCATTGCTCACAAATCTCCAGGAATTACCTAACCTGGAGTTGGCAATATGACAACACAGAGATATGGGCCTGCCTGAAAACTCTGCAGTTTTAGGGAGAAGTCTCTAATTAAAGCCATCAAATATCTTAATTAACATTTATTTGTTTGATTGTGTTATTTATACTCTGCCTTTTTCACTGAGACTCAAGAGAGATTACATAGTGTAAATCAATGGAATCCAACATACAATACAAAAATACATTGCTTTCTTGCTGAAACCAATTAGTGTGAGATTTTTATTATGCTGCTCTGATATTTGCTTCCATGTAAAATTCTGTGTTCCAGGGATTTATTTATATGTTCTATTTCTTTCTCGTTTTGATCTGGCTGATCTCAGACATTGAGTTGTTCTTGTATTTGCTCTAGGAGTGTACATTACAAAATTCCCCAGCTGAAGATATACATGGAAATCACTGGTTTGTGTTGTTACAATGATTCCCTGAAAAGGTGGTAACGAAAAATCACAGATTTGTATTATTAGCCTTATCCTCTAAATCCATGTCGCTCTTTGGATGCTGCTAACATGTGCTTAAGTTTATGTTTGATTCCACTGATTTCCTGGGCAATATTATATCTCCAATTGGATCCTTATAAGGGGAGAGCATAGAGCAGTCTCAGCCAATCATCTTGGAGAAAACCCACACAGAACTTCAGTTCTCCTTCTTTCCCACCTTTGTGAGGACAAAGTCCTCTTTTTTTTCTTTACAAATATGATGGCTGAAGACTCCTTGGCCAGGGCCCCATAGAAGTGGACTTGTTGGTCAAATTCACTTGAAACTTAAGGTGGAGGTCTCTACTAGTGGACAGGCAACACTAGCTCCACTGAAAAACAGCCACCAGCCCCAAAGGCCCCCAGAGGTAATAATAGAAGAACTGCAGTTCTTGGCAAGAAGTAATGACAGACCAGGTGATGGGATAGGAATGGATCAGAATTCTGCAAAGGAAGCCTTCCTCACTCTGTGAAAGGAAACAAACAACAGGCCACAAAAAAGATGGATGGAGTTTTCAGCAGAAAATTTAATATATTTTTATTGTCAGTCACTGTAGGGTAGGAAAAAGAAATGAATGCAGATCAGGGGGCAAGTTATGCCCATGGCTAGTGCCATTCCTCCCCCAATAGGAATCATAGGAGAGGAGAACCTGTATCCAGAGGCACCTACTTCGAAGGGTTGTCAAATTGCACACTTTGGTCAAATGTGCTTGAAACTTTAGTGGTCTTTGATTAGAGGGAGTACTGCATTCTGTGCAAATTTGTTAAATTTCTCTTTATAAACAGCTGCACCAGAATCTCTAGTAGATTCTCCGTTGAAAGTAGTTGCTCAAATAGGGATGTGCACCAAGAACATTTTCATTATAACTTTGGATTTCCGTGTAGTAAATTACCCATTCAGATTCAAGTTTGTGTGTTTTTTCAGGTTTTGGAGTTCTGGTACCACCATTTTCAATAGGATACCATTATTTTCAATAGGTAATGTATACAAGGGTCTAAGGAAGCTATTTATAAAGATAATGGCACCAGATTTGCACAGAACACAGTACTTGCTCTAATCTAAATAATCCCTATGCTGCCAGCAGATTAAACAAAAGGAGATTGATTTTACAGATCCCAAAGTAAGTCTCTTTCTCTGCACAGCTGCACTAAATTCTCTTTACTAATTTTTAAAATGGCCATCAAGCAACAGCCAATGGGAGAGCTCCAGCCAACCACCAACAATTTTTTTAAAGCCTTGATTGGATTTATTTCATATCTCTACTCTTACAGTAACTGACTTTTTTTTAATCTTTCCACTGAAAACTAAAGCATTTGCTATCCTTCCTTGTTATAGTTTTTTGTTTCTTTCCTTTCAGAAAGTGAAGAAGGCTTCCACTGTACCCTCTCCCTCAATCCTGTTGGTCTGCCATTATTTCTTATGGGGAACGTTCTCAGGGGAACTGGAGTAATTGTTTTTAACCAAATGACACAAAAATTGCAGCAGAGCTTTTTCTACCTGTCTACTAAAGAACTCACAAGTAGACATGAGCACGAATAGCAATACGAACGGAAAAAAAACCCAAAACAAGCCACTCGGCTTCTCACGAACAGGCTGTTCAGGATGCGCCATTCCAGCTGAACAGGTGGTCGGCACAAAGCCACGTTCATTGCGCTCGGCCACTGTTCGGGAAGCCAGATGCTCAGGTGCCTTCAATTAATTGCCTCAGCAACGGATGGAGGGAGTGCCTGAACTCTGTCTGCACCGCCTCTGTCGCCCTGGACATACCAATAAAAGCCCAACTTAGCTTGATGGGCAGGTCTTCCTTCCAAGCATGGAGCTACAAATTGATAACAATTGGGAGCAGACACCAGGGAGGGAGTGAGGGAGGAGGGGGTGTTCTGTGGCCATGGGAACTCCAATCTCATCCCTGAAAACCCTGTTAGGCCAATGGTTGTTGGGGGTTTTCCGGGCTGTATTGCCGTGGTCTTGGCATTGTAGTTCCTGACGTTTCGCCAGCAGCTGTGGCTGGCATCTTCAGAGGTGTAGCACCAAAAGACAGAGATCTCTCAGTGTCACAGTGTGGAAAAGATGTAGGTCATTTGTATCTACTCAGGAGGGGTGGGGTTGAGCTGAGTCATTCTGTAAGAGTTTCCCAGGGTGTGGAATGCTAATGGCGGGAGGCTTCACTGTATCCTGAGGAGGTTCTTTTGCATATGGATTGGTGCTTGATGTGCTAATCTTCTCTGCAGGGCTATTGTCGGGTGTGGAGTGTTTTGTTGGCCTGGTGTTTTTCAGAACTGGAGCCCATGCTCTGTTCATTCTTAAGGTTTCTTCTTTCCTGTTGAAGTTTTGCTTATGCTTGTGAATTTCAATGGCTTCCCTGTGCAGTCTGACAAAGTAGTTGGAAGTGTTGTCCAGTATTTTGGTGTCCTGGAATAAGATACTGTGCCCTGTTTGAGTTAGGCTATGTTCAGCCACTGCTGATTTTTCAGGCTGTCCAAGTCTGCAGTGTCTTTCATGTTCTTTTATTCTTGTCTGGATGCTACGCTTTGTGGTCCCGATGTAAACTTGTCCACAGCTGCAGGGTATACGGTATACTCCTGCAGAGGTGAGGGGGTCTCTGCTGTCTTTTGCTGATCGTAGCATCTGTTGTATTTTTCGGGTGGGTCTGAATACTGCTTGAAGGTTGTGCTTTTTCATAAGCTTTCCCATCTGATCAGTAATTCCTTTGATATATGGCAAAAACACTTTTCCTGTAGGTGACTGTTTTTCCTTCGTTGTTTGATTCATCCTGGGTTTGATTGCTCTTCGGATTTCATTTCTGGAGTAGCCATTTGCTTGAAGTGCGTGGTTTAGATGATTAATTTCCTCATTGAGAAAGCGCAGCTCACATATCCGTCTTGCACGATCCACTAATGTTTTCATTATGCCTCTTTTCTGTCGGGGGTGGTGATTGGAGTTTTTGTGTAAGTACCGATCAGTATGAGTTGGTTTCCTGTAGACCTTGTGACCTAACTGAAAGTTTGCTTTGCGGATGACCAAGGTATCCAGGAATGAGAGTTTTCCCTCACTTTCTTTCTCCATTGTGAATTGTATGTTCAGGTGGATGTTGTTGAGATGATTCAAAAACGCCATCAATTCTTCCTCCCCATGGCTCCAAATGATGAATGTATCATCCACAAACCAGAACCATACACTGGGTTTGTGGGGTGCTGATTCTAGAGCTGTTTTTTCAAAATGTTCCATGTAGAAGTTTGCTATAACTGGGCTGAGTGGGCTCCCCATGGCCACCCCATCCATCTGTTCATAGAATTCGTTGTCCCATTGGAAGTAACTGGTTGTCAGACAATGATGGAATAAGGCTGTTACATCCTCTGGGAAAATCTGATTAATCAGTGCAATAGTGTCTTTTACTGGAACCTTGGTAAACAGGGATACAACATCAAAACTGACAAGTATGTCTTGTGGATTGAGTTTCAGAGAACTGATTTTGTTGATGAAATCTGCTGAATCTTTGATGTAAGACGAGGTTTTCCCGATGTGGTCCTGCAGGAGATCTTCCAGATGTCTAGCTAATTCATATGTCGGTGAACCAATGGCACTCACAATGGGTCGGAGTGGGACTGAATCTTTATGTATTTTGGGGAGTCCATATAGTCTAGGTGGCTGTGCTTCAGTCTTGCATAGTTTGCTGTGCGTGTCGGGATGTAGTGAGGAATTCTTGATCAGCGCATTTGTTAGCCTGGTGATTTTGCAAGTGGGATCTCGTTTTAGTTTTTTGTAGGTGGAGGGGTCCAGGAGTTCCTTAATCTTCTTTTTGTATTCCTCCGTTTTCATGATCACTGTAGCATTGCCTTTATCAGCTGGTAGAATGATGATGTCTGGATCTGCATTGAGGGTCTTGATGGCATTTCTCTCCTTGCGTGTTATATTGCTGGTGGGAAGCTTTGCCTTTCGTAGAATCCTGGCTGTCTCTCCTCTTATTTCCTCAGCTTCCTCTTCAGGTAGATGACGAATGGCAGCTTCTACATTTGCAATGATGTCTTCCACAGGAATTCTGGTGGGGGTGACTGCAAAGTTTCCTCCCTTTGCCAAGATGGAGGTTTCTTCTGGTGAGAGCTGACGGTCTGTCAGATTGATGACAATGCGTGCATTGTCGAGCATTGGGCTTGTCTGTCTTTTTTCCTGTAGTTTGTTAACATTGTCATCAATCTGACAGACCGTCAACTCTCACCAGAAGAAACCTCCATCTTGGCAAAGGGAGGAAACTTTGCAGTCACCCCCACCAGAATTCCTGTGGAAGACATCATTGCAAATGTAGAAGCTGCCATTCATCATCTACCTGAAGAGGAAGCTGAGGAAATAAGAGGAGAGACAGCCAGGATTCTACGAAAGGCAAAGCTTCCCACCAGCAATATAACATGCAAGGAGAGAAATGCCATCAAGACCCTCAATGCAGATCCAGACCATCATTCTACCAGCTGATAAAGGCAATGCTACAGTGATCATGAAAACGGAGGAATACAAAAAGAAGATTAAGGAACTCCTGGACCCCTCCACCTACAAAAAACTAAAACGAGATCCCACTTGCAAAATCACCAGGCTAACAAATGCGCTGATCAAGAATTCCTCACTACATCCCGACACGCACAGCAAACTATGCAAGACTGAAGCACAGCCACCTAGACTATATGGACTCCCCAAAATACATAAAGATTCAGTCCCACTCCGACCCATTGTGAGTGCCATTGGTTCACCGACATATGCATTAGCTAGACATCTGGCAGATCTCCTGCAGGACCACATCGGGAAAACCTCGTCTTACATCAAAGATTCAGCAGATTTCATCAACAAAATCAGTTCTCTGAAACTCAATCCACAAGACATACTTGTCAGTTTTGATGTTGTATCCCTGTTTACCAAGGTTCCAGTAAAAGACACTATTGCACTGATTAATCAGATTTTCCCAGAGGATGTAACAGCCTTATTCCATCATTGTCTGACAACCAGTTACTTCCAATGGGACAACGAATTCTATGAACAGATGGATGGGGTGGCCATGGGGAGCCCACTCAGCCCAGTTATAGCAAACTTCTACATGGAACATTTTGAAAAAACAGCTCTAGAATCAGCACCCCACAAACCCAGTGTATGGTTCCGGTTTGTGGATGATACATTCATCATTTGGAGCCATGGGGAGGAAGAATTGATGGAGTTTTTGAATCATCTCAACAACATCCACCTGAACATACAATTCACAATGGAGAAAGAAAGTGAGGGAAAACTCTCATTCCTGGATACCTTGGTCATCCGCAAAGCAAACTCTCAGTTAGGTCACAAGGTCTACAGGAAACCAACTCACACTGATCGGTACTTACACAAAAACTCCAATCACCACCCCCGACACAAAAGAGGCATAATGAAAACATTAGTGGATCGTGCAAGACGGATATGTGAGCCGCGCTTTCTCAATGGGGAAATTAATCATCTAAACCACGCACTTCAGGCAAATGGCTACTCCAGAAATGAAATCCGAAGAGCAATCAAACCCAGGATGAATCAAACAACGAAGGAAAAACAGTCACCTACAGGAAAAGTGTTTTTGCCATATATCAAAGGAATTACTGATCAGATGGGAAAGCTTATGAAAAAGCACAACCTTCAAGCAGTATTCAGACCCACCCGAAAAATACAACAGATGCTACGATCAGCAAAAGACAGCAGAGACCCCCTCACCTCTGCAGGAGTATACCGTATACCCTGCAGCTGTGGACAAGTTTACATCGGGACCACAAAGCGTAGCATCCAGACAAGAATAAAAGAACATGAAAGACACTGCAGACTTGGACAGCCTGAAAAATCAGCAGTGGCTGAACATAGCCTAACTCAAACAGGGCACAGTATCTTATTCCAGGACACCAAAATACTGGACAACACTTCCAACTACTTTGTCAGACTGCACAGGGAAGCCATTGAAATTCACAAGCATAAGCAAAACTTCAACAGGAAAGAAGAAACCTTAAGAATGAACAGAGCATGGGCTCCAGTTCTGAAAAACACCAGGCCAACAAAACACTCCACACCCGACAATAGCCCTGCAGAGAAGATTAGCACATCAAGCACCAATCCATATGCAAAAGAACCTCCTCAGGATACAGTGAAGCCTCCCGCCATTAGCATTCCACACCCTGGGAAACTCTTACAGAATGACTCAGTGAAGCCTCCCGCCATTAGCATTCCACACCCTGGGAAACTCTTACAGAATGACTCAGCTCAACCCCACCCCTCCTGAGTAGATACAAATGACCTACATCTTTTCCACACTGTGACACTGAGAGATCTCTGTCTTTTGGTGCTACACCTCTGAAGATGCCAGCCACAGCTGCTGGCGAAACGTCAGGAACTACAATGCCAAGACCACGGCAATACAGCCCGGAAAACCCCCAACAACCATTGTTCTCCGGCCGTGAAAGCCTTCGACAATACACCTGTTAGGCCATTCCGACTGCCAACTACAGACCTCCTGCATTTCTCAATCAGACCTCTGCTTATAAAAGGGCACTGGGAGAGAGCTGTTATAGCCTTTTGGGAGAGAGACAGGGAAAGAGCAATGGAGCTGGGCTTTTTTCTGAGTGGTGGGTAGGATAGGAGCTATCCCCTCTGGTTCCAGGGCTGCTGCCAGGCCCTGGGGCCAAGCTCAGTGGGCACCTCGACTGAGGGCTCACCCTGATTATTACTGCCTGATCTGGTCAGGTCTCTGGGAGTGCTGGTCTAGGGCTCTAGCCCCTCCCTCTAATTCCAGGGCTGCTTCCAGGCCCTGGGGCCAAGCTCCGTGGGCACTTTGGCAGAGGGCTCACCCTATTATTGCCTGATCTGGTCAGGGCTCTGGGAGTGCTGGACAAGGGCTCTACCACCTCCCTCTGGTTCCAGGGCTGCTGCCAGGCCCTGGGGCCAAGCTCAGTGGGCATCTCAGCTGAGGGCTCACAGTGTTGTCCCCTTTTCTTTCCTCCTTCTTGTTTGCTGGCACAATGAGGCTTCAGGTGGGGGCAAAGGGTGGTCATGGGGGGAAGTGCAAAGATTGCCCCAGTTGCCCCACAGGAAGCAGTACTGGGCAGGGCTCTGCAGCAGCAGAGACTCCCGCTCCCCAAAAATCACCTGTGGGGGCTGTGGAGGAGGCCAAAGAGCTCTTGCCGCCGGGGGAAGACGAACTATTTTAAATGTTTGAGGAGGAGGAGGCTGAGGGATCCATGGAGGAATGGTTTGGGTTCGATGAAACATCCATCTTGTTCCCCTCCCAAGCTCCTGGTGCTGTCCCTGCCTGCAGTCCACCCCTCACTCCACCTTCCATTACCTGCTCTGCAGTGCAGACAGCAACCCTTCATCTTCCCTCCCCTGGAAGAGATAGTGGGCCATGGTTCAAATCAGCTGCATGGAGACACTTCCAGTCCCTTCCAAATGATCCCCATGCTGTGCAGTGCTGTGTCTGTGATGGGCTGGTGCGCAGGGGCAATGACCCGAAGCACCTGTCATCGATGGTCCTGACCAGACACCTGAAGACGCACCACCAGAGCCTGTGGTCTCCGTCCTCAGCCAGCAAAGCATCCAGTGGGAGTAGACAGAGGGCTACCAGCTCCTCTGAGCAGGGATCAGTGGGATGGTCACTGGAATCCACCCCAAGCAAGAAGCCTTGCCTCGAGGGTGCTGCTAGTGGGAGCAAAATGGCCAGCCAGGCCGCCCTTGGGGAGGTTGTTCCATTGGGCTCGGGGATAGTGCCATTGAAAAGGGAGAGGTTAAGGGTTCAGGAGGCAGGTGTTTGTGTGGCGGCACAGACGATTGCCCTGCAAGGATTCCCCCATCCATCGTGGAGGGCGTAGGCTTCCAAAGCCTGCTTCAGCACTTTGCCCCATGGTTCTCCATGCTGTCATGGTACACTGTTGGGCATCAAGTCCTGCCTGCCCTCTAGACGGTTGGCCACCAAAGGCCATACCATCCACTTCGTGGCTGAACTCTGGAGCAGCTGCCATCATGTGTACCTTACTGTCACCACCCACTGGTGGTGATCAGAGGACCTCTGCCACCCCAGGCCAAGAACTGTTTCCTGGAAAAAGGCGCCATGCTTGACACAGGGCTACAGGGTGGTTCTTCTTCAGGCCCAGGGGATGGATGAGGTCCATACCAGGAAGAACATCGCCACCTCTGTGAAGGTGGCTCTGAGGGAGTGGACAGCTGGGGCGGGTTTGTCTGTGGCTTCATGGTGACGGACATGAGAAGCAACAGTTGGCAGCCTTGAAAGAGGTATTCCCCCCCCCCCGGGGCCTGGTGTGCATGGCGCACAACCTGCACCTGGTGATGAGGGACGTGCTCGGCCTGAGAAGCAAGACAAGGGACAGCTGGGACGAGGGAATCTTGTGGATGCACAATCTGCTGGAGAGCTGCCACCACTTTGCGATTCTTCCCGCGAGCTGTTCCAGAGGCAGAGGGAGGGGGGACCCCGAGCACCAACTCTTTCAGGACCTGCTTACTTGCTGGAACTCCACCTATGACATGATATGTCATCTGGTGGAGCAGAGGGGCCCGTTGCAGGACATCCTGTCATCCATGGAAATTCTGAGGAGGGGAGAGAAGCTGAGCCTCAGCTTCATGGAATGGAGAGTCCTTGGCCAGATGTCTCAGATGCTGAAACCCTTTAAGGAGGCCACTGAGCTCTTGTGCTCCTACCAGGCCAGCCTGGGTCAGGTCGTCTCCCTGATCCATGGGCTTAACCAGTTCTTGGCCAAGGAGCTCGAGCATGAGAAAGAGCTGCTCCCCAGGGTCTGGGACTTTGTGAGGAGGATTCAGATGTGCATGGCCGAGCACTTGCATCCTCTGTGCCACAAGGCACTGTACCAAATGGTCTCCCTCTGTGACCCCCCTATCAAGGACAGCATCGCCATGCGGGCGTGTCAGGTGCTACTCTGGAAACAGGAGCTCCGCAAAGCGGTGCTCCATTACCAGAAAAAGAAGGCTGGCCTGAGGGAACCAGGAAGGGGCAAGGGGTGGGCGGTGGAGAAGAGGAGCAGGAGGAGCAGGAGGAGGAAGAGGAGGGGTGGGAGGAGTTGGGAAGAGAGCCATGCCAGGAGAGACCCTCCCAAACAGCCACATTTGATCTCTGGGTCTCGTCAATGGGCTGCGTGGTTGGCTGCAACACAGTGGGGGCATTGTTCTTGATGGAGGAATCGGCGGGAGCTATGGTACGAGAGTACCCGGTGGAGCCCACCGAGGCCCCCCCCCACTCTAATCCCTTGGAGTATTGGGTGAAAAAAGCTTCTGTCTGGCCAGACCTGTCCATCATGGCAACAAACATCCTGTCCTGCTCTCCCACCAGCGTGCAGAGCGAGTGAGTGCTCTCCCACCTGGAAGACCTCCTCCATCCCCGCCGCGCACGTCTGTACCCAGACCTGGTGGACATGTTGACCTTCACCAAGGTCAACCTCAACCTCCTAGGGCATCCCTCCTTGGGTCTGGACTTATCGGCCCTCTGAGCCTCCCCAAGTCTACTGTGGCTCTCCACCAAGGTGCTATGCAGCAGATTCAGCACTCCTCAGTTCTTGGGGCTGCCTCCATGCCTGGCAACCTCTGGTCCTGCTTTCCCAGACAAGTTCCCCAATGGTCCCTCTGTCTAGCTCTCCCTCTCTTGATGGCAACTCTACAACCCCTCCCCACAACCTGACCTGCCCATCCTGTCCTCTAGCTGACAATTCCCCAGACGGTCCCTCTTTCATCTTTGCTGTCTGAGGTTGCAACTCCTACAACCCCTCCCAATGACCTCTCCTGCCCACCCCATCCTTTCTGTGAAGGCCAGATGGTGGGTGATGTCAGCTGCTGCCACTTTTGGCCACTGGAGACAGCTCTGCTGCGGCTGCTGATGGTGGTAGGACAACACAGCCTGGGAGCCCCTATTTATGAGCTCCCGCTGACCCCTCAGGACCCGCCCACCTACCCTTTCCATGAACGCAGGAGGGTAGGTGCTGCCCGCTTCTGCTGCTCTTGGCCACGAGGGACAGATCAGGAACTGTTGCACATGTAGTTGCAGAGCATGGGGCACCTGCTGTCCCCTCCCCTCTGAGCAGGGGGGTGGGTCCTGGCTGCAACACCCATCCTTTCCACGAAGGCAGGAAGGTTGGTTATGCAGTCAGCAGCTTGCCTGAACTGCCTTGGCAGGTAAACTGTCTTTGATTGGAGCAGATTCTGTGGAAATGCACTCCTCTGTTGGGGAAACCGTTCCCCTTCCCTTTCTCAACCTCTCCATTTCTGTATGGCACCAATACCACCACACCCCACAACGTGCCCTGCCTATCCCATCCTGTCCACGACAGCAGGAGTGTGGGTGATGTCAGCTGCCACCATCTTTGGGCACGGGGGACTACCATGGCACTGCAGCCGCCTTTGAGCCTTCCTGGTCCCGCTATGAGAAGCAACCCGTTGTGCTCCTCTGCCCAGCAAGGTCCTGGACGTTCCCGCTTTCAACCTATCCCTCTCTGGAACCCTCTGGCCCTCTCAACCTCTCATTTCCTGCCCACCCTGTTCTTTCCATGAAGGCAGGAAGGTGGGTGATGTGAGCTGCCACCACTAAGCGTATCCGTGGGTTGCTCAGGGAAAGCCTCAAAACTGTCAGGATCTCCCAGCTCCTGGTCCCTCTTTCGACCTATCCCTCTCTGGAACCAGTCCAAACCTTCCCAAAGAACTCTCCTGTCCTTTCCATCCTGTCTTTTCTGTGAAGGCAGGATGGTGGGTGATGTCAGCTGCCGCCGCTTTTGGCCATGAGGGACAGCTCTGCTGCTGCTGCTGATGCCCTGTGTTGCCCTATCTATGGGCTCCTGCTGACCCATCTGGGCATGGGGGGGGGAATGGATCCCTCCCACCCTTTCCATGAAGGCAGGAAGGTGGGTGAGGTTTGCTGCACCCACTTGTGGCCACGAGGGACAGCTTGCATACTGTTGTACATAAAATTGTACAATGAGGTGGCCCCTGTCAACGGCAGTGGTTGTCCCCTCTGGGCAAGGAAAAATGGGTACTGCCACGACCAGTCACGTCCTTTCTGTGAAGGCAGGTAGGTGGATGATGCTGGCAACAGCCTCCAGTGCAACACAGGAGGGGCGGACAAGCCTCTCCAGCAGAAGTCTGCTCAATACAACATGGTGGATGTTGTGGTCCTACCGGTCCTGCTGTGCAATGCAGCCGTTAAGGTCCTCTTTTCCAAGTTGAGCTCAAGGTCCCTCTTTGAACCTCACCCTCTCTGGAACCACCCTGACCCTTCCCATTTACCTCTCCACTAGTCCTGTGACCATCCCATCCTTTCTTCATAGGCAGGACGGTGGGTGATGCCGGTGGGAGCCTATACCTCTTATTTGAAGTTCCTGTCCTGCCTGCGCAGGCAAGGTGTCTCTGAGTGCTGTGGACTCCTCAATCACCAGCTCATGGGGCTGCTGGACCCTCTTTCAACCTCTCCCTGTCTGGAACCACTCTGACCCTTCCCAACCTCTCCTGTCCGGTGCATCCAGCCCTTTCCATCAAGGCAGGAAGGTGGGTGCTGCCGGTTTTGGCCATGAGAGGCAGCTCAGAAGCAGTTGCTGTCCCTTCTGAGCAGGGGGGAATGGGTCCCGCGCCACAACTCCCATCCTTTCCATGAAGGTAGGAAGGTGCTGCCTCCACCTTTGGCTATGGGAGAATACAACACTTTGGCCACCATCTTTGGACCTTCCCAGTCCAGCTCTGCGATGCAGCTGTGACAAGCAACCCATTGTGCTCCTCTGCACGGCAAGGTCCTGGACATTCCCTCTTTAGACCTCTCCCTCTCTGGAACCCTCTGGCCTCTCACAACTCTCCTTTCCTGCCCACCCCATTCTTTCCGCAAAGGCAGGAAGGTGGGTGATGCTGGTGACAGCCTCCACTGTTACACAGGAGGGGTAGACCAGCCTATGCCACAGCAGTCTGTGCAATCCGACATGTTGGATGTTGGGGTCCTCCTTGTTTTCCTCTCCCCATCAAGCTCCCCCTCCGTCTATGAAAATGACCCTCTCTGGAACCACTCTGACCCTCCACAACAACCTCTCCTGACCTGTCCATACCATCCTTTCCATGAAGGCCGGAGGGCGGGTGATGGCTGCTTCCGCTGCTGACAAAATCAGTGGGTTTCAAAGATGAAGGCTTTCAAATATTTGGGTGTTTCCCAGTCCGCTCCACAAGGCAGCCAGGAAGTGGTAACCCTCTGTCCCTGTATCCCAGAAAAGTTCACCATCCGTCTTTGAACCTCGCCCGCTCTTGAACTGCTCCAACTCCTCCAAAGGACATCTCCTCTCCCTCCCATCCTCTCTGTGAAAGCAGGAAGGTGGGTGATGTGAGCTGCCGCCACTGAGCACATCAGTGGGTTGCTCAGAGGAGGCCTCGCAACTGTTGGGATCTCCCAGCTCCCGGTCCCTCTTTCGACCTATCTTTCTCTGGAACCAGTCCAACACTTCCCAATGACCTCTCCTGTCCTTTCCCTCTCATCCTTTCCACAAAGGCAGGATGGTGGGTGATGTCAGCTCGGCTGCCGCTGCTTTTGATCATAAGGGACAGCTCTGCTGCTGCTGATACTGTCCTGTTGCCCTATCTATGGGCTCCTGCTGATCCTTCTGGGTTTGGGGGGGAATGGGTCCCTCCCATCCTTTCCGTGAAGGCAGGAAGGTGGGACATGTCTGCTGCCGCCGCCAGCCCTCGACTCAGTAGCTTTCTCAGCTCGTGGCTCTCCAATGAAGGGGTATTCCCAGTCCTGCAACATGTTGCAGCCAGCAGTTGCAACATGTCCTCTCCCCAGCAAGGTCCTGGACATTCCCTCATTTGACCTCTCCCTCTCTGGATCTGCTCCAACACTTCCTGACCTCTCCAATGAAGAGGTATTCCGAGTCCTGCAACATGTTGCAGCTGGCGGCTGCAACATGTTGTCCTCTCTCCAGCAAGGTCCTGGATGTTCCCTCTTTCAACCTCTCCCTCTCTGGATCCGCTCCAACCCCTCCCGACCTCTCCTCTCCTGCCCACCCCATCCTTTCCATGAAGGCAGGAAGGTGGGTGATGCCAGCTGCCGCCACTACCCAACTCTGCTGCTGCTGCTGCTGATAGTGGTAAGGCAACACAGCATGGGGGCCCCTATTTATGGTTCCCGCTGACCCCTCTGGGCATGGGGGGGAATGGGTCCCTCCCACCCTTTCTGTGAAGGCAGGAAGGTGGGCGCCATACTGCTTCTGCTGCTTCTTGGCACGAAGGGTGGCTCAAAAGCTTTTGCAGATATGGTTTTGTGGAAAGGAAATGTGCGCCCCCATCTATGGGCACCTGCTGTTGCCCCTGTGCATGGGGGGAAGGGGTCCCGCAACTCACTTCCTTTCCATGAAGGCAGGAAGGTGAGTGATGCTGGCAACAGCCTCCACTGCAACACAGGATGGACGGACAAGCCTCTCCAGCAGAAGTCTGTGCAATCCTTCAGTGTGGATGTTGGGGTCGTCCATCCCGGTCATGCAGTACAATGCAGCCATGAAGCCTTTGTTCTTTTCTCCATGTCAACTCTGAACTTTCCCTCTATTGACACCCCCCCCCCCGGAACTGCTCCAACCCGTCCCAACCACCTCTCCTGTCCTGTCCATCCCATCCTTTCCGCACAGGCAGGAAGGTGGGTGATGCTGATGGGAGCCTACACCACTCATTTGAAGTGCCTGTCCTGCCTGCGCAGGAAAGGTGTCTCTGAGTGGTGTGGACTGCTCAATCACCAGCTCATGGGGCTGCTGATCCCTCTTTCAACCTCTCCCTGTCCGGAACCACTCTGACCCTTCCCAACCTTTCCTGTCCTGCACATCCAGCCCTTTCCATCAAGGCAGGAAGGTGGGTGCTGCACTGCTATCTGCTGGTTTTGGCCATGAGAGGCAGCTCAGAAGCAGTTGCTGTCCCTTCTGAGCAGGGGGGAACAGGTCCCGCACCACGACAACCATCCTTTCCGCGAAGGCAGGAAGGTGGGTAATGGGGGGAGCAGCCTACAGCTGCATATGTGGGCACCTACCTGTCCCCCATGAGGGGGGGGAGGGCATCCTCCACCACCTTGACAGCCAGCACGTGAGCCTCTGCTTCTACGTGTTAGGCGAAGGGCCCCACATCCCACCCTTGGTTCTTTCCTTCCAACTTTCCAATGACAGAATAATGCAGACAGTAATGCAATCCACTTGTCTCCCCAATATCCCTGAACATGGTATCGTTCTCTCCTGTCTATCCAATACAGGTATTCCATGTATCCATGCATCCCTCTATCCTATACGTGTACAGCTATGCACCTGTCTATTGAGAAACCTATCTATCCCATGCACCTAAAAATCCAGTGCTCCATGTCCAGCTGGCGCATTTTTGCGGTGACAGCCTCTGCACCATGTGTGGTGTGTGGACAACAGCATTGGCTCCAATGCCATAATGTCCCCATCTGGGGGACATGTGTTGGTGTCTCTGACCCATCAGGGTGTGTGTTTGTGTGTGCAAGGCCTCCACGCCTGCCATCATGTCTTGCTGGAGGGTTTTTTTTGCAGACTGTTGCTGGGTCATTTGGTTATGCAGTGGCTGCAGGCATACTGCCTTGGCAGAAAATAGCCACAGGGAGGCCTGGCCGGTGGCCACATGGGGGGGGGGGTGTGCCGCTGGCCAACATCCAAACTGCCTGCCCCCTGCAGGGGAGGGGGCCTGCCTTCAGGTCCACCACATGGGGCCAAAGTGAACTGGAGAGGGAGGGTGGCTCCATTTGTGTTGAATGGGAGTTTCCTGGGGGCATTGAATTTGGGAATGTATAACTCCAAGATCCATACTGCAATCTTGACCAAACTTGGGTGATGGCTGGAGGAGAGCCTGCTGCACATTTCCTGTGAATATGGGCTCTCTATGTGCTAAGGGGGGGCGCTCTGATGCTGACAAACACCAAACACCAAACACATTCGGTAATAGGACATATTCGCTTCCAGTCGGCTGTTTGTGTTTGTCATTGGGAACGAACGCCGAACAGCCCGTTCAGGGTTTTTTCCCCGTCCGTGCCCATGTCTACTCATGGCCAGGATTTGCTCATAGAGTCTTCTAATGCAAGAGTAAAGAATGTATAGGAAAGACAAAGCTCAAGCAAGGTTTGTTCCCTGTAATATCTGGTCACATTAAATAAAAACATTTACTAACTAACAGGAAATACTGTGAGATAAGGTTGCAATTAGTGCCGGGGCGGGGGTTCAGGAGCTGGAAATTGCAGTTCCTAAAGCAACCTCATGTTGTGTCCATGTTTGCCCCAGAAGTGACATAACAGCTCGCAGTATGCTGGTATTTTTTAAAAAGTCCTGCTACCATGTGGAGTGGCAGAAGGTAAGCAGAGCTATCAGGAGGAGGCCCCTGGACATCATGGGAGGCCTGGCAGCCCTACTATGAGAAACACTAAGAGATGAGAATATGCCATGCTGAAACAATTTTTAAAATGTAAAAGAAAACAGTCTTTACATTTAAAACCCAAGGCCATATCTACTATCACACTGGCAGTTTACTTTTATTTGAAAACGAAGATGGGGAGTCTCGCTCATTTATTTTATTCAAGTCAGATCATTGTCCTCCTCCTCCTCCTTTTTGCCTCCTCCTCCTTTTTGTTCACCCCTTTATGTATTAATGGCAGGTATGATGTGTAAGAGCGCTGTCTGGGGGTGGTATTAACAGGAATTCTGTGGTTTTATTGATGTTTTATTGTAAATTATGTTTTACTAGTGTACCTGCCCTGAGCCCTCTTGCAGGGAGGGTGGGATAGAAGTTTAATTAATAAATAAAATTAATAAATAAATCAAGTACAACAATGGCACAATGATTTGGCCCAAAGAAGACTATCAATTGTACACAGACTTTAAGAAATGCTTCATAGAAGATATGTTTTCAAAGCTTTAAATATACAATGGAAAATATGTCTCCAGACATATATAACTTTTGGTTAACTATTAATAAAATGCCAAATGTTTCCAAGAACGGGCAATAAATGCCACAGCTCTGCACTCCCTTTATTTAAATAAAGCTATGGGAAACGGATCTGGAAAGATCAAAAGGTACACTGGAATGCTCAAAGTTAATAAAATCAATTGTGAAGGAGAGGCTGACCTTAGCTCCTGTTATATGCAAGAAAATCTTGAGAGAAGCCTTGAGTGGGGGCAGGGTCAAGTTAACATAGCAATATCAGGACCAAGTGATAAGATAGCCAGTGCATTACTGGGACCCAAACCCTGCAGCAAAATGAGCTAAAAGATCAAGAAATGGGGATGGGAATAGATCCAATGGAAGTTGATAAACATGAGCCTGGGGGGACAGCAACTGATGGCAGCCTAAGTAGCAGGAAGCAGGAAGAGAGCCAGTTTGGTGTCGTTGTGGTTAAGAATGCAGAACTCTAATCTGGAGTTTGATTCCTCACTCCTCCACTTTAAGCCAGCTGGGTAACCTTGAGTCAGTCATAGCTTCTAGGAGCTCTCTCAGCTCCTGCCAAGCATTTTTAAAAGTAGATAGGGTCAAGTGGAAGTTTTTGAGCTTCTGATATTTATGGTATGCTGACAGTGGCTTTATGTAAAGTACTTCACCGGTGCAAATAGCATAGTGATATTCTAAACACAAAGTGGGACTTCCTTCTGACTAAATATGTTATGACAGCCCTGCTAAAATGCTTAATGTACCTAACTGGAACTTTTGCTGAAATTGTCAGATTTTTCCACTTCAAATATATTTTTATAATTCAGGTGAAAGTTGATAATAACATCACTACATCAAATTTGGTAACTTTTTGGTATCTAAATGTATCTGAAAGGAGTTTTGACTCTCAAAAGCTCATACCCTGGAAATCTAGTTGGCCTTTAAGGTGCTACTGGACGTGAATCTTCCTTGTAAAAAAATGTTTATGTTCCTCTCAAAATCTGGCCAGAATTTATCTCTCACTATTCACATGTTTAATTCAGCCCTCTTGGCCAGCAGACACAGCTGCTAGAGCTGGAGGCCATCTTTGCCACCCTGCACCGCTGGCGCCAGGGTTTCTGGAGTCTGCGGCCACCCTCTTGTGTGCACGTGCATGCACACCCCTTGACTGTGTGATGACATCATCACGTGATGATGTCATCACATGATGATGTTATCACACAGCAAAAGCTGGGCCCATTGGCTGGCGGGTGGCTGGGGTGGCACGAGGAGGCTGCCCACACTCCGCATGCCGCCCTGGCCACCTGCCATGCCTGACCTATGGCTGCTGCACCTGGCCGTGGTGGTGGCGGTGGTGGCGCGGGGCTGGCTGGCTGCAGCAGTAGCTGCAGGCCAGGCATGCCAGCTCCATAGGGCGCGCCTCCTCCCTGGCACCCCCTCTGGTGCTCCCTCCGGCCTCACGGTGCCCATAATGCCCACCTCATTGCCTCAATGGTGGCGTCGGCCCTGCCACCCTGGAAGGGTGAAGTGGCAGGGCCCATCCCCAGCCATTTGGGTACTTGGGGAAGGGGGAGGAGTTTGGAGTCAGTTTGGTGTAGTGGTTATGAGTGTGGGACTCTAATCAGGAGAGCCGGGTTTAATTCCCCACTCCGCCACTTAAAGCCAGCTAGGTGACCTTGGGCTAGTCACACTTCTCTGGAGCTCTCTCAGCCCCACCCACCTCATAGGGTGTTCTGTTGTGGGAATAATAGTAACATACTTTGTAAACCACTCTGAGTGGGCATTAAGTCGTCCTGAAGGGCAGTATATAAATCGAATGTTATTATTATTATTAAAAGCGTTGCTCTCTGGTTTAACAGACATCACCTTGAGCTCGGCCTGCAGAGATTGAGGGCTTCCTGGAGTCTTCCTGATGGCCTTACAGAGCTAAGAGTTGTCTACCATAGTCAGTAGGACTCATACAAAATAGGAAGAGAAGAAGATACGCTTCAGAGGGCTGTGTGGAACTGGCTTTGCTGAAGGTCCTCAGGCCTAAGTGGCAGAAGCTGGCTTGGATAAGCTGTGCTATTCCCCTGGTCAAATTCTAGGATGAGAGCCAGGGCCAGTATCAGGATCAGAGAGACTTTTCCTTATTTACATTTGGAGCCTGTTAGTTGGGAGAATTAAAGCAGGGTTAGACCAACCCCTGCAGGCCATTGGCCTATCTAGGCTTCTTCCCCCTCTCCCCCCAGTTTTCACTTTATTGGGAGGGATGGCATATTGTGTTATTGTATCTGCTTTAGGAAGAACTGGGATTTTGTGCAAAGAAAAAGAGGGACAGAAGAGGAGAGCAGAAGTAAACCCTTTGATTGGCAGTGTGTGGGATTTGATGAATAATATTTATTTTCAACAAACAGAACAGATATTAAAGGACAATAATCACAGTTACTAGGTGACAGGCTTTGTGGGTTGCTTTAACAGCATGATGGAATGCCGCCAAAGAAATCCATCCAAAAGCCACCCAAAAGAAAAAGGGAGCATGTATGTGCCCCATAGCCAGGAGACTCCTGAGACAAGTTTCTTCATCTTCTGAGTATGATTCCCCACTCCTCCATATCAAGGACCTAGTAGCAAATCTTGACAGGTCAGGGCCCAGAAGAGGAGGATAAGTGGGGAACTTTCTGAGGGGAGTGCAGAAACCTGCAAAGCTGTTGTGCAGGGCACAGAAGTCTAAGATGTTATCTGACATTTCTGACAGATTAGCACAACTGACAGGTGGTAGCTGATCTGGGCTAGACTGGCATAATCTGGTCCTGTTGGGGTGGCAGTGGACCCGACTGACAAGGTCAGTAAATCCACTTGGCCATGGGGGACCATTGGGTCAGGTGACTGTCTCCAGGATCCTAGGCTTTGTACAGCCACCAGACACACTTGCCAGCCCATTCCTGGGTCAGGGCACATCAGGAAAGGGGTTACACTAGGGTTTAGTAGTGTGGTACCTCCTGCATAGGTGACAACAGGACCTTTCCCTGGCTTAGAGAAGGGCAGTCCTTTGCAGGATAGGTAATAGCATGGCAACCCCCCTCCCCTTCAGAGATTAGCCAACTATGGGGAAGTATCAGTTTGGGCCTTGCCCTTGGGTTATGCAGTTAGGCCCTGGAGAATTATTTGACTTAGGCCACCAAGGACATAGCCATAAAAGGGGCACTATGGTTAATCCTCTTTTTCAGGGAACTGGAGAAGGAGGATCTTATAAGGGAGGCAAGTGACGTGAGAAATAGGAAGGTTTACTGCACCTGGGGCAATTGATTACCAGGGTTTCCAATTTATGCTGCGGTTCCAGCCTGTGGGCAACCTGAGTGGGTGCCCCCCTCCTTTCATTATACATTATTATGTATATATGTGCTTAATTCAGGGGGCTTATTCCAAGAAATGTACAATTCAGGCATACATGCAAAAGCTGTGGCTGCCCCCATGCCTTTACACTGCCCCAGGCTGCAGAGAGCGGATGTTAAGCATGGGGGGACTGATCCCCAGCTGTGGGCCAGTAAATTGGCCTGTACCTCATGTGGCTGAAGGTACTTAGCTGAATGCTGCAGTCATAGCCTAAATGTACAGACTCTTTGTTTCATTAGAAAGTGTTGAGTTAATTTCATACCTGTAATGATAGCTGGTGAGTTCTGGCTTCCTCACCATCGTTCTCATTTTACTGGCTGGAAGGATGATGGTCTGTTGGGCATGGCCAGCCTCCTCTATGGGAGCTCCAGCAGGTGGCAGGGTACTGAACCTTGTCTCCAGGGTGGTGGTGCCTAGAAGCAGAGTTTCAGGCCCTTCTGCTGCCTCAGGGCCCACTGGCTTCTGGGTTTATTTTCAGGGGCACTGGTGGCTGGAGCAGTTGCCTGTGGACCGGTCATAAGGAGGTCTTATCATTGAACTTATATGCTTGGAAATTTTCCAATCATAATAGTTTGATTTGGCGGAGGTAACTAAATAACCACTCAGTCCACTTCAGGTGTGATGATCAGATAGTGTGCACATACCCAAACCTCTTTCATCTAAATTGGATAGGATTATGAGACTGGTCTGGGCAGTTATGCTCCAAGGTGATGCCCTGTCCCATCCACTGTTCTGCTGCAGTGATGGTATACACTCACCAAATACCAGTTTGGGACGGTACTGTGGGCACTGTCCAGTTGACCTGGCAGGTGGCAATTCTGTACCCATTATTTTAGAATTGGGGAAACTTTTACGGCAGCAGCCTTGGGTTACTTGAGGGCTGGTTATCCAGTGGTTGGGTCTGGTCAGCTGAGGACTGATCCTGAGTGCACCACATGGTGGTGTGGAGAAAGCTTTACTGACTATGTTTTCTCCTTAAGGGCTGTGTCCCGCCGCAGGAGGCTGAGAATTTTTGTCTGCGGACTCAGTATGGTGTTATGGCGGCCCATCAAGCCAAGAGGATGCTGGTTGGGTCCCAGTTGGGCTTAGTGAATGGGCCAATGGCAAGTGGTAGGTCTGGAGGGGCCTGTGATGGTCCGGCTGCTGCCACTGTTTTGAGGGGAGGTGCAGTCCTCTGCCTGAAATCTGGTCATTCACCTGCGGGTAATGACTAGAGATGGGCATGATCCAAAAAAAATGGGCATGATCCAAAAAAAATTAACGATCATGGATTGGTGCCGGCGACGATCCTGATTTAATGACCCACACAGAGCATCTCCCATTCCTGATCCATGGATCGTGGAGACAAAAGCAGAGGGGCGCCCCGCTGTTCCCAACGATACAGGAATGGTGGGTGATGCCGGCGGCATCTGTGTTTGTGTTTGGTCATCTGTGTTTGGCCATCAGAGCTGCCTATCAGGGTTTGCAGGGATGAGATTGGAGTGCCCATGGCTACAGAACACCCCCTTCCCCCTCCCTCCCCTGGCTGTCTTCTCCCAACTGGTGACTGCTTTGCTGCTCCGTGGTTGGAAGGAAGCCCTGCTGATCAAGGAAAGATGGGCTTCCATTCGGGTTTCCAGGGCAACAGAAGGAGGGCAAACACAGCTCAGGCATTCCCCTGGCTCCATTGCCAGGGGAATAGATTGCTGGCGCCTGAGTGTCTGGATCCCTGATCCGAGCCCAATTGCCCCAATCCAGGCCCCTCCCGATCGCTGGATCATTGGCCGTGGACAATAATGATCCACTGGGTCATGATCGCGCGATCGCCATTATTGTGTGTGGGGGTTTCGATCGTAATGCAGATCGTGCCCATCTCTAGTAATGACCTTGGCTTCGCAAGGGCATGACCCTTTCATTACAAACTCACACAGGCTTACAGGAATAGGCAAGGGTGGTCTGGTGCACTGGAGGGGAGGTGTGGCCCTCTGCCTCATGTTCTGGTTATTCACCTGGGTGGTACTGACCTTGGCTTCGCAAGGGCATGACCCTTTCATTACAAGCTCACACAGGCTTGCAGTGCATAGGCAAGTAGTGGTCTGATGGCTTGAGGTGAGGTGCGGTCCTCTGCTTCATGTTTTTTTCCCCACATTTTCCTTTTGCATAAGTGTGTTAGATGCCTGCAAAATAAAGACACATACTGCCAGATGAGGTTTTTTTTTAAAGTTAGCTCAGTATGTATATGCATTTTGTGTGTGAGCAAGAAAATATTTTCAAACAATATGCTAATTTTAACAGACACCCCATTAAACAAAATTTCTGTCTGAAAAGTTGAAAAGTGAGTATCAGAGATATGCTTAACCTCACTCCCTGACATTATGTGGTTGGAATGGACCTGTCTCATATGGCCCTTCTTGACCACATTTAATCCTTTGCAGTTGTATCTTGATTTTAGACCAGAAGTTTTGTATAACTTCCTTTTAGAAGACACTGAGAGCTCAGTAATGTGTGCTGTGGCTGAATTTTGCTTTTTAGCTGTTAAGAAACGCAGATTGCTTTTAGCTGAAAATGTGGTTTAATTGCTTTTTTTCTCTTTTTTTCTTACTCTCACTGTTCTTATCATATTAATTCCTATTAATGGTTTGCTTACCGCTATGTTTTGATGGGATAATTTATCCCCTATCTCAGAATTGTCTTGTTTTACTGGCTTTTGCTGTAATAATAAACCATTGTGTGGTTGCCTCCACCTTTAGCAGCAGCCATTTAGTGGTGGCGTCTATTTTCTGTGGCAGTCATTTTGTTGTTGTTGTACCCAACACCCTCTGGCAGAATTCCAAAAGTGCCTGCAGGCTCAAAAAGGCTGGAGAGCTCTGCTTTAGATTCTTAGTGAGATCGTAGTGGGTTTGCTGTGCTGCAGATGTGCCTTTTAGACTACACTTGTATGCTGCTTTGATACTTGTAAGTAAAATAAACTTTATGAAATACTGTAAGTTGGTAGCCCTTTTGTTCCCCAAAATAGCTAATCTTGATAGGTACAGCTGCTGGAACTATTGCTACTCAGAGAAGTGGGGAGCACATGACAATATGTTACGTAATTGTAAATCTCCACCTTCAGCAGATATTAGGCTGACGAGTCCATTATTTTCTGCCCCGATCCATTCCTTTTTAAAAAACAATTTCTGCTTGAGGAGCACAACTTCTCACTGCCAGATGCAGACTCAAATACCCCCTGAAATGCTGTTCCTGGATGACAATATCCAGATGAAATTGGTTAATGTTTCCAGATGTAAGTGGCATCAATTCACATGTGTAATAATGGAAGGAAAACTAAACTGGGTGTATTGTTGAAGGCTTTCATGGCCAGAGAATGATGGTTGTTGTGGATTTTCCGGGCTGTATAGCCGTGGTCTTGGCATTGTAGTTCCTGACGTTTCGCCAGCAGCTGTGGCTGGCATCTTCCGAGGTGTAGCACCAAAAGACAGAGATCTCTCAGTGTCACAGTGGGTGTTTTGGGGTGTTTAAATTGGGTGTTTTTAAATCTACAACCAGTACATGAAGTTTTCTCCTTTCCTCCACATTTGGAAGTGTCTCATTCTAGCAGTTTACACCGTTGGACCATGTGGCATGTGCTGTGAAAGACTCCAAAGCCTCTGAATCAGCTTTCCCATTATGAAGCAAACATTTCATGAAGTGTAACCATCTGAAAAAGATCCATCACAGGCTCAGTTTTAAATATTTGGACTTGAAATACTGGTTGGACTTGTTTATGTAGTTAAGAGTGTGCAATCAAAAAGAAGGAAAATGTGCAGAAATATATAGAGATCTGATGGATATTACTGCTACCACCAAAGTTGTTGTTTTTCTTTTTAACTAGGCATTCTGGAAATTCAGCCATCTATTAACTGATGAAAAAGTTGTACACTTCTCTCTTTATGGTGAGGCACCAGGCAGCCTGATAGCCATACTGTGACCATAGGTTCCAGTGATACTCAGCCAGTTACTTTGGCATTGTTTTTCTCAAATTGGGGTTTCAATGAATGAAGAATAGAATCTGCCAGATCAGTTCCCCTTGCTTAAACAAGAATGCATCAAGGATAACATGGAGAAAATAAGAAGCACTGCAGGAGATAGAGAGCACAATCTTACTGAGGTCAAAGGGAAGGCTTCCCTTGATTTTAATGTACTGAGATATGTGGACCATTCTAGCATAATCCAGATAAGCTGTACTATCATAAATCTCAATAGTATCTAAACAAATCAGAAATTGAATGCTTTTACTTATATTTAAACTTGTCTGGGATCAGATTTGGAATATCTAACTAAAATTAAACAGCTAACAGCAGGGCCGGTGACAGGTTTTCTGGCGCCTGAGGCCAGATACCTGCACCCAGGAGCAGCTTCAGGGGTGTTGCTGCCCCCATGTGCATGTGCACATGTGCAAAGCGCGCACACGCTCCCGGACTGCATGATGACACCACTGTGTGTGACATCACCACGCAGGGCATGCTGCTGCGAGCTGGCCACCCCATTGGCGCAGCAGGCAGCTGGGACAGCGCACGGGTGGCCTCCCAGTCCTCCTACTTAGTTGCCTCGCACTGCCCCAGCTGCCTGCCACACCTGGCTGGCCCGCCGCTGTGTGCTGGTGGTGGTGGCAGCAGCAGCAGCAGCACGGGGCAACTGAGTGGGAGGGCTGGGAGGCTGCCTGCCCAGTTGTTCCATGCTGCCTACACCAGCACGTGCTCCTGGCCAGGTGCAGCAGGCAGTTGGGGCAGCACACGAGCAGCTTCCCAGCCCTCCCATTCAGCCACCAGCACTGCTGCCACCACCCCCACAGTGCATGCCCCTGCCCTGGTCAGCACTCGAGGCAGCTGCCGGCACCGCCTCAATGGATGCGCTGGCCCTGGCTAACAGGATAAAGAAGAAAGCCACCTGAAATCTGAATAGCCTAATCTACATCATAGAAATGTTGGAAATCAGATAACCTTACATGCACTGACCTTAATTCACTGGATGAAGGTAAGGATATAAATGAGATTAATGAATGTAAGTGAAGTAAAATTTCAGCAGGCAAAGGTGAACATTTTGGCAGCATATCACTGAAAATTTTCTTGATTTATTTAAAAATGTGTAAACCATCAAAACAATCTTCAAATTTTATAAATGGATGGTATAGTAATCAATAAGGCATTTTCAGTCTTATTGGAATACTACAGCTTCAAAGCTGTGGAGGGTTAAATCCAGCACTTTAAAAGGCCCTGAAAGGTAACAGGAAGGCAGTGGAGATGCCAGTGTCACTATCCCTTAATCAGCTGAAACATGTAAAGAGTTGACAAGAGCAGCCCCATACAGATCTCACTTTTGTAGTCTAGACTTGAAGAGATAAGTAACAGGTGCCAGTTTTTCATCTCATTAAAAGGGTCCCAGCCTTCTCACAAGATGGTACATACCATCGCCAAGCTCAAGCTTACAGTATCCCTTCTGAATCAGAAGCCAAATTTGGTAGTGTAGTATTCATATTTGAGACATGAATAGGACATTGAATTCGTTCATTAACACTTGAATTCATGACATTGAATTAGTTCATTAACACTTATAATGAATTACTTAATTTTAATAATATCAAGGCAAAACTATGGACATATTTGCACATCTGACTAGTTATGTATAAGCTACATTTTTATTTCTTTAAAATACTATCCAGACATGAAAGAGAAACAAGTGGTTTGGTGGGAATGTAAATTTATAAAAAAAAAATTGGGAGGAGATCATTGAAGCAATTAGGGTAATTACAGGGTACGGGGTCCCTCTGGATCCAAAAATCATTTTTCTAAGTCAATAGGAAGACTTAGCTATTCCAAAGATCAGGAAAGAGCTGATTGCGACATCATTTGTTGTGGCAAAAAATGTGATAGCGCTAGAATGGAAAAAAGAAAAGGCACCCTCTGTAGACTCTTGGTTTGAAAAAGTCTGGAATCATTTTATACTGGAAAAAACTCATAATGATCTTTATATAGCAGAACAGTTTCCTGTAAGTTCTAAATTTATGGAAAAATGGCTACCGTTCTTTGAATACGTTGATAGGTATAATATCCAACCCAAATCAAAAATACTTCAAGCAATAACCCACTCTGGAGGCTTTATTCTGTAGTTTTAAAGATCTGGCGAACTGTATATCTTTGTCTCTTTTTTCTCAATTCTCTTCCTGTATCAAAATAGTTTTCTCACTTGTTCAGCTATAAGTTGTTTTTTATCAGTTTGTATGTTATACTTGTCTAATTTCAATAAAAAATGTTAGAAATAAGGATAAAATGGATGCTATATGGAGTAAACGCATGCTAGTGTGTTGCTTTGAAGAGAAAAAGCCCCCCCCCATACTAAATAAATAAAAGAATAAAGGAGCATGTAAAAAGAGAGAGAGAGAGAGAGAGAGAGAGAGAGAAACAAGTGTTGACATTTTTTGAAGCTGTTTTTTTTTTAAAAAATATATCCTAGATACCATTGCAGATGCAAAGGTGTCTTATATTCACAGAAGGGCAATTTCTGACCCTACTGTAGAACAGGGTATGAGAAAATTGACACAATTGCAGATATGGTTTAACCCTGCACATAAACTTTTGTTCCTGAAAACATTCTGTGATATACTTTTTCTCCTTTCATTTTAAAAGAATCTTAAAATATTGGTCCTGTACCAAAAATCCCTTCTGGAACATATATGCTGAATTGTATGGCCAAAATAAACTGACCTAAAAGTAACATATATGCATAGCAGCTGCATACTTCAACATTGTGTTAAAGAGCTTTGCAAACCATAGGATTCACTATGTACTGAAATGAGAATAAATCTTTTACCATAAAATGAATAAACCTTTGAATAAAAATTTAGTATGATAACTTAAAATAAATTTAACTATATAAAAACAAGTGTCCAATGACTTAAGAGTACTTTCAACGTGAAAGAAAATGTATTGCAATGAGTTCCTTGGGTGAACATCATTAATTCAGTTTTTGGCAGCCTCTCAGATTGTGGGTCCTATTGCATGCCAGGAGCCATTTTGTATGACACAATCCTACTCACATCATGTGAAAAGTTCTACTGGAAATTTGTTAGAAATCTGCCGATCCACTTCTATTGGACCGAAAAATATAGCCAATCACTTTTATAGTCGACATATTTTAAAAGAACTGAAAACAATACCCTAGAAGACAGTTATGATGAGAAACAGAGTTTGTTTATTGCTTATTGAAATAATAACTTTTGAGATATTGCCTACCCATTTTTCTTTTTCTGATATACTATGAAGTCTTACAGATTTACTTCAGTTAAATAATTGATAGAAAATGATTTATTTTCTTTCTTTAGAATCACACTTGTATTGTTTTCTTCTTTATTTAGTACATTTTTATCTCACTGTTTCCTCAAGGTAGTATTCATAATTTCTCCCTCCTCCATTTTATCTCCACAGCAACCCTGAGAGGTAGGTTATGTGGAGAGTGTGTGAGTACCCAAGGTCACACAGCAAGCTTTATGGCACAGTGGGCATTTGAACTGAGGTCTCCCATCTTCTAATCTAATGCCCTACAACATGTTGCCTCTCAAATTAATAAAAGTATAGAAACAATAGATTAAAATTCATAACAAAAAAGCAGGACAATGTTTATACAAATACCAGTTAATGCACAAAACATGCCTTCATGCATATCGGCAGCTATGGTAAGAAGCTAAAAATGTGGTGTGATTTCTGGACAAAGTGACGTTGCTTCGTGTGCAGAAGGTCATAGGATCACCAACTTAATTGTTAATTAAAGAGTCAGATCATGAATGATGAGGTTATTCAGAAATGCCTGTTTTCCCATTCCTGGGCATTGTTCATTTACTGACCATTTTTATTTGTTTTCTATATATGTATGTCTCCTGCCTCTCAATATAAGTTTGTGAGTTAACTCATTTATTGGCAGCCAATCTTTGTGGGAATCTAAGGCCCTGCCCACCTGAGGGTCCCTTTCCTGGCTGATGCTGGTGACAAGGAGGGCTTCCAGTGTGGACAATGCCAGAACAGTAAGTCCTGATACCTCTGGGGGAGAGAAATGGCAAAAGCCCAATTTTTAGCCCCCCATGCCCTCCAAGTCTCAAACCAATAAAATGCTCTCAAAAATCGGAATAATGAAAATGGTGCCCTACCGAAAATCTGGATCTGAAATTAGTATGATTTTTTTTGTTATTCAGAAACTTCAGTTGGTACAAAATGTGGCAAAAAGACTATTGACTGATATAAAATGTAGACAACATGTCAACCTCAAAATGCCTTCATTGGTTCCCTATGTCATTCTGAATTTAATTCAAATTGCTGGTTCTCACCTGTAAAGCTCCTAATGGTCTTGGACCAGAATACTTGAACTTCTATAAATGTCAAACAAGTTGATAATTTTGACATCTAAGGCCTCAATCTATATGCCCAATCTGGTTGAGGTAAGGTTGGTGGCAACAAGGCATAGGGGGGACCTTTCTGTGTTGGTGCCTGGACTGTAGAATGCCTTAGATGCTGAACATTCTGTTAGTAGTTTAAAAATCAGCCTGAAAAAGGAATGAGAATTGTGCCTTTTGAAAGTGTCTGACAAATTTTTATATTTGCTAATTCTGTTTTTCTCTCTGCTAATTCATAGGTTCATTAATATTTATTATAATGTTGTTTATTGTTATAATTTTATATTGTAAAATGCTTCAGACATGTTTGTGGAGAAGCACCCAAGGATAACCCCTTCTGTTTATTTTTCCTACTGTACTTCACAAAGTTGAATTGCACTACACCATTTGGATCCCATCTTCTGTCTTCCTTATCCACCATGTTTACATAATGTGACAAAACTACTCATGAGACACTGGTAGCATTTGTGCAACAATTGGGATAAAAAAAACCCTTAATAAATCTCTTCACCTTGCACCTGGTTTCTCTTTAACCCCATACCAATTTACAGAACAGCATGTGTTGATTTCCTTTGCTCAAACTTCTTCAGATCCAACCCCTAATCATGAATTAACTTCAGAGGAATGGAATTAATCAATCAATTAAAAACAGACAATTCTTTATATCTGCAAACCATAACTTTTGCAATATACTTCACAAACTAATACAGTAGAAACTGAAGCAACTTGTTTCTTCATGCAGTAATCTGGTCTTTGAGAATGATGAATATAGTTGTTAAATATCTAGATATAATAGTTGTGTCTTGTTCTGTCATATTACTCCCAGTATTACTACAATTTTGTGTTGAGCATTCAATGCACCATAAAAGCAGAACAGATAATATCGTTTGTGGGAATGGAGTTAAATCCAGTAGGGGATTCATTCTGCTGTGTGCATGAACATGTCTGCTGGTGTTCAGTAAGGCAAAACAATTCTACAGAGAACTTACATTAATTTAAAAGGCAAGTCAGCAACTGTCTTCTGGACACTTAAATGGAATAGTTCTGGCATTAAGACCTGAAGAAAATCCATACTAAGTACTAGCTTTTCTGTTTTGGCATTTGGGAATTGCCACTGATACTGCAATTTAATCAGTTTCATTAATCACATGAGGAAAAAAAAGCTTTCTAAAACTTCAACCTTCACTTTTGCTTCAATATCTTTTCATAAAGTCTAGTGGCAGTGTCATGTGCTAGTGTCAATGCTGTTCCACTTCATTGATGCTTTTCATATGGGAAATCCCAAAGTCAAAAGCAATATATGGCAGTGTTTAAAGGTTAGCTTCCTGTTCAAGATAGCTGTAGAAATACACAGGGTCGTATTTTTTTTAAAAAAAATAAAACGTACATGCTTGAAATGCTGATGCCTTTCTAGTGTTTTGTGTTTATTCAGATTTATGTTTTACTCTATTGAAACTTAAATGCAGTTTTTCAGGCTATAAAATTTCAGGCATAAAATAGTTATACTGGCATTTCAGTACATGGAAATTATTTTTAAGTCAACATCTAGGTGAAGTGTGCTAGAAGATAATGTTGGAATACTTGATCTGGTTCTATGGATGACGGCCTATTAGTATGGTCTGATGGTGGACAAGCTGATTAGAATAGTTTAGCCCACTATATCTAAGCTTAATACTGTCTCCTCTTGGCCAATAGTACTGAACCAGTATGTGCTGGATGAGTGCATCTAGGATGTTACAAATACCTCCTGGAGGGGTATGGAGATCTTAACTGCCTTGACCTGAATGACTTGAATAATTATTGCCAGGTGGTCAGCATCCTATTCTTGCAAAGTGTTTGAATGTGTGATAACAATGCAGACTGAGACAGTCTTGAAAGATAAAGATAATCTAGATCCATTTTACTCCAGATTCAGATGTAGTTTTGGGACAGAAACCATCTCAGTCACCCTGGTTTACAATCCTGACCAACCACAGTATAGTGACAGAGGAAGTCTACTCTGTTGATTCTCTAGACCTCTCCATACATTTTGATGACATCAACCATGGTACCCCTCTGAATAGCCTGGCTAGATTAGGGTTTTTCTCCAACCTGTGTGGTTACCTGCAGAAAGTGATGCTGGCAGACTGTTGTTTGATTCTCTGGTGTGTATGTTAAGGTTTCCTGTATGGTTCCATCTTGTTTTTCATACTGTTTAACATCTACATGAATCCTATTGAGAAAGATTGTCTGAGAGGTTTATGGGCAATGTGTAGATAATATCCAGCTCTATTTCTCCCTAACAGTAAAATCTGATTGGTCTGTAAATTCCCTGAATAATTGCATTGAGAAAATAATAGAATGGCTGGGGGCCAATAAACTTAAGTTCAATGCAGACAAAACAGAGCTCCTGTTGGTCAATGAGAAAGCTGCTTGAAGATTGAGGTTCAGTTTGTCCTTAACAAAGCTTGAGGTTCTGGATGGATCTTGGTCTACAGCTGTAGACTCAGGTCTCATTCATGGCATGTAAACCTTTTATCAGCTTAGTGGATATGCTAGCTAAGATTGTTACCAGAAACCTTCTCCTTTTCCATCAGTGGGGCTGTAATGATGGAAGAGACAGAGTAATTTTGTTTCTTTTCCCCACTGCTGCAGCATCCTATTATGTACAGCTGTTAGACCATGTGGGTCCTGCAACCCTGGGGATAAACCTTTCTAGGGTTGAGAAGGACTACTGGGTAGAGAAGAATGTGGGAAAGATCTGAAACTGTTAATGCCTTCCTCTGACAGATCATGACATTCAACTTTATATGGTGATATGGAATTCCATCCCAGTGATTTCAATGTTTGAAAAAATGGATGGTTGAAGTACTGCTTTGTAGTACTGGATAATAAATCAATATCATTATGCATTTTATATTGTTTTAAGCATTAAATATACAAGTGAAATACTTAAAGGGATAGCTTCAAAGATAATAAAAGTTACAGTATATTTGAAATATAAGGAACATTTTAATGAAAGGGAGTAAGAATGAGAGAAGAGCCCTACTGGATCAGATCAGTGATCCATCCAATTTGTCATCTTCCTTCACACAGTGGCCAACCAATTACCATGGAGGGCCCACCAACAGAACTACTTTTAATGCCTTCCCTTGATGCTATCTCCTAGCATTGGTATATAGAGGTTCCCTTTACTTGCCACAGCTCATTAGCATTGATAGACCTACCCTCCATGAATCTGTGTAATCCCCTTTAAAAGCTATCTGTGCTTGTGTCCATCATAGCATCCACTGATAGTGAATTCCACAATTTAATTACTCATACTTGTAATCAAATCAAATGATGATTAAGAAGAGGCATTGTGGCAAGTTTAAATGGGTTATTTATCTGAGATATTTTCTTTAAAACGCCACTTTTCAACAAACATTCCTGAGGTTGCTTATATTGATATAAAATATTCTCAAATCTTAGATATCAGGTGTCAAATACGTCTTCCAGAAGAATTAGTACTGGCAAACATTTTGTAGGGCCATTGAAGAAAGACTAGAGATGGGCACGAACTGAAACACGAACCAAAGTTCATCATGAACTGGGCCATTCTTTGGTTCACAAACCAGTGGTTTGTCAGAGTGCAATTCTGACAAACTACAATGAACTGCTATGATTTTTAGGGTGGTTTGATTGGTTCGTTTTTTGGTTCGTCACTGCAACCAGTCTGGCACCGATCAATCTATTCCCTAGGACATTCTGCAGCCCTGGGAACACCAATGTCAGCCCTCTGAAGTTTGATAGGCAGCTCTGGCTGCCAAGCAGAAAGCTCCCATTCTGCTCTATGAGAGCACAAGGAAAATAACTCCCCAGCTCTCAGGTGAGTAGTTTCAGTTTCCAGCAGGCAGTCAGACAGGAAGGAACTGCTGTTGGGCTCTGAAGCACCTGCTTCTGTGTCACTGCCAGGCTCAGGAGCCAAGCCAGGTATGTTCCTGTGAGGACTCACAGTCTTTGCCAGGTGTGAATGCACCCCCCCCCCACACACACACAAACAAAAGGGGGATTTTAACCTCCTTCTCCAGAGCCAGGTTCTTTTGACCCCCCCCCCCAAGAGCTGTCATTCCATTCTCAGAGGAAGAGTCTCTAACTCCATCCCACATTTTCATTGCAACTTTTTGGTGCTGCAGTGTATTTTAATGGAGCCAATGCAAGTCAATTGGCATTCATAGCTCCCATTATATCTAATGGAACTTTCCCAGGGACACTCATTTTGGGGGTCTATAACTCAGACGTCCAAAATCCAATATTCACTAAACTTGGAGGGTGGCTGGGGGAGAGCCTGCTAAAGACTCCCTGTGAGTTTGGCCTCTCTGACTGCCAAGGGAGCCATTCTACAGCCTCCTCAAGTGGTGAACCACAAACCAAACAAACCAGTTCGTGAACTGGACAATTTTGTGTTGGTTCATGCAATGCGATGAACCACGGACTGCCATGAACCACCATTTTCCCAGTTTGTGCCCATTTCTAGAACAGACTAAAGATATACAATTTTTTAATCCATGGGAAAGAAAACTTTTTCAGTGTAGCTAATGCACATTTACAGGACAGAAAGGAGACAATAGCAATTTGAATCCCTACACAATTAGAAATGGGACCATATTGCAAAGAAAATAAAAAGGATGAACAAAATTTAAATTAAAAGTTCTTTAGGACAGGGACATTTAATTTTTTGGCTCAGAAATGTCCTGTGATCATTACAATATACAAGCTTCTGCAATACTACTACAGATGGAGATAATTTTTTTAAAATTAAAGATAACTGAGAGTTTTTTTTAAAAAAAAAACTTTGCTTCTGTTATTCTGGAAAAGTTTGATTTCTCCTCAGGTTCCATGTGAATGTTTTTATATCCTGAAATATGGAGAAACATAGTTGGAGAATATGGATAGATGGGAAGATGTGTTTCTGTGTTTACAGAAAAAGCATGAATTCTCCAAGGCTTCCTGAGGGTTGAACACTTCTTATCTGAGTGCAGTAAAGGATAAGCTCCTGCTATGAGTATTTTCTATTAAATGTGATCTGCTGAAGTAGTAATAAGGCTTCGGCATAGCTCATCAAGTTTCTTTGCGAACGGAGCCACTGAGGCATTCTAAGCACAGAGAAATGTCACTCTGTTTTGGTTGAACAAATATAGCTATGCAGAAGAAAAAAATATCAGCAGTTGTCATATTGTTATTTGATATTAATGATATGCTTTAGCAAAATATACTTTTAGTAATACATTTTACTTGTAATATAAGTAAGCTGGTCTTTTGATCATTCTGCACTGGATGGACTTTATATCAAGATTGATATTGATATAATACAGTCATAGTTTTGTGCATGTTAACAATTAACAGTATAACAATAGCTGCAGAAACAAAAATATATGTCGCAACAACAGCAGAAGCTCTATATAGCATACCAGGAAAAAAACCCAGCCAACATACTGTCACCTACCCCTGAGAGAGAAGGTGCCCACTTATGGTGGGAAAACTCCCAACAATTAAAACCTCTACTTACCGATCTCCAGCTCATCAGTGAGAGACATGTCAACTCTAGCAGGGGTAGAGTGGAGGGCAGCAGTCATGTGGTAAAGCTGAGAAAAGAGTTGAATAGTATGGAAACAGCAATGAATGAGGAGCCAGAAAGCATGCCCCACCAGTATTAGCTCCTTCTGAAGCAATGGATTCTTCTGGGGGAGATGAAGGGCTTATTTGAGAATAGGAAGTAGGAGTGGCCAAGGGAAGAGGGATAAAAAGTTTTAGCTGAAAGAGTTAAGGAGGCAACTGACTGAGGGCAAGGAGAGGGTTGTGAGCAGGTGGTCGTGGGACCTTTGTAGAGGAATGGACCATGCATTCTGAAGGCTTAGAAGTTAGTGTTCCTTGCTCAAGCGCAGCCAGGAAGAATGTTTCACACCTGGGCTGTTTCCACATGGCTTACCTGAAGCTGAGCCATGGTGCAACGGTGTGGATCATGCCGGGGAAAATGTGAAATATCGTGTTTTCTCACGCGAGTTTTGCGCGACATCGTGCAAAACTCACTCGAGAAAACGCTATATTTTGCGTTTTCCCCGGCATGATCCGCAACGTTGCACCATGGCCCGGCTTCAGGTAAGCCGTGTGGAAACGGCCCTGATCCAGGTAAATGGACTAACCTCTGGCTTAATCTGACGGGAAAGGTACAGCAGTCAGGGCCTGGGAGAAGGAGCCAGATGAGGAAAGTGGCCCTAGCAGCAAGTTAGCCAGGCCTAGGGTGTTGGTTAGCTTCTGAAGTTGGTAAGTAAAAGAACCAAGCCATTAAAGTGCAAGCTTCATAGTTCTGCTATGTTGCCTCATCTCTGACAGTGTGGAGAACAGATGCTGGGGGGATGCCCATGATGCTGGGGGGATGAGCAGATGTTCCCTATTAGGTTTGTTTAAATATTTGTTTATGTCTTTAAGTTTTTCACTTTTGAGTTTTTTATAGGCTCACTCTGTTACACAGTGGTACAATGTGTGTTCCTTGTACAATTTGAACTGCACAAATATTTTTGTGATTGAACACACTTTCCCCCAAATACTGAACATTTGTGACAAGTTGCACATTTTTAAAGGAACCCTAGTAAGACCCCTGAAGAAGCTGTTTCCAAGGCTTTGTCTTTATAAAGTGTGCAAATGCATTGTTATTATGACACCACTCTAAGAGTAGGTTGTGATATACCCTTAGATTGTTGTTATAGCAGCAGTGTATTTGCAAACAGGACAGTGGCATCAAGTTTAGAATCTTAGGCCTCCAGCTCACATTTTCCACATGGTGGTTAAGTGGTTGGGTTGCAAATCAGCACTTTACGGGTCCTACTACAGCCATGAAAGCAGCAGGTGGCTTTGGGTAGGCCACCCCTCTCAGCTGCAGCTCTCCAGTTCTATTGTGGGAATAATAATAACACTGACTTTGTTCACCTACTCTGATTGGGGCACTAATCTGTCAGTGCAGTCATTTTTTTTTAATGTTCTCTAAGCGCACAATCTATAAGATTGAGAAGAAGAGAAAAAAAGTAAAAAAACACCTAGATTACACTACAAATTGAGTTCTGATTTTCTCTGCCACAAGTATATATCATTTCTAGAGTCCCACTTATTCTAAGTTAGTCATAATCATAAACCCCCTCTTTTTTCTATTGTTCCTGTTTCTTAATCCATAAATCCAGATGTCATCAAATCCTTGTTATCCATTTCATGCAAAAAGTCTATTAACGGTTTCCATTCAGTCAAGAAGTTAACTAATGTCCTTTCTCTAATTAATACAGTAAGTTTTGCCTTTAACGCAAACTCCAAAACTTTTGTCAATCATTCCTCCACTGTAGGCAATGTTGTAGTTTTCCACTTTTGTGCATAAAGTACTGTTGCTGCTGTAATAAAGTATTAAAACTGTGTTCTAAAACTTTTTTCCAACTGGCTGTCCATTATTCCCAAGAGAAAAGTCTCTGGATTTGAAATGCTCCCAATTGAGATGCAGGCCCTGTGGGATCTGTTACAGTTCCACAGGGCCTGCAAAACGGAGATGTTCCACTGGGCCTTTGGCTGAGAGCCAGCAAATTGTCTCCTTCCTGTTTGCCACATCTCGTGCTTTGCTGGCAACTTCCCTGGGCAATGCTGCTGCTATTTACATAATTTTTTAAAGATGATATAGCCTGGGTTGATCATGGTGCCAGTTGTTTTGTATTGTTTTTATAGTTTTTAGATATATTTATAGTTTTAATTGTACAATATATGTTGATAGCCACCCTGAGCTTGTTCGCAGGGAGGGCAGGAAATAAATAAATAAATAAATAAATAAATAAATGTTCCTGCCCCCAATCTTACCTTTACCTCCTCATCCTGGTAGCAGCAATATTCTTCAGGTGTTTAAAAATAGTGGCAGAAATATTATCAGTAGGTCTGTTTTAGATTTGTTTGACACCTTCACTGGAGAAATTCTACTATTCCTGCATAGAAGTGATTTAGAAACATAATAAATTGTCTATATTCTGGTTTCCCTTCAGATCATATAAACCTTTCACCTTTTACTAAAGATTTCTGTGGAAAAATAAATTGTCTAATTTTTTAGCTTTTTTTCTCATAACATGATCGGCCTTTCAAAATTGGAGCCATTTTTAGTAGATGAAGGAGGAGAGAAATTGTGTGAGAAAGCAGTATAATTATCCAAAGAGACAGATATAGATTCATTTGTCAAATAATCAGCTCTCAGTTTGCAACTGGTAAGCTGAACTGGCAGATGTTCAAGCCTAATCAGTTCAGAAATCATAATCAAAGCTATGCTCAATGAAGAAAAGAAAAAGAAATCTCAGAAGTACTAGGTTCAAGAATTAATATAAATCATCAGAAAAACGCATGGAATTGAGTGACTGAAGCCGAAGGCAGCCTTATTTGTTCATGTGTCTGTCCATGCATGTATTGTGAAATAGCTGATTGGGGGAAGGGGGCGTGCTCTCATTTTTGCATTAAAGAATTGGCCAGTGAAGGGAGCTAAACTCTTGTACCCTCCCTCAGCCTCCTACACCTCCTCACCCTAGACACATTCGTACAAGTCTGACTTCAATACTGGAGTGGAGCCAAGTTCAGAGAAAAAAAGCTTGAAGCAATAGAACACAGGGTAATATGATAGTGGAGAGCATATTCTAGTCCTCTCATCCATGCAGTTATTTGGTGTAAAAAAATGTCAGTCATGCTCGTTGCTTTATGTGAATAATCCAGTTGGTGAATAAAACTAGTTTGGTGGCATTCCATATTGCATCCTTATGGATAAGTTAGATAGGATAGAGATTATGGGCTCTATATTCAGTGGTTATTCACTTATCAGTCTGATCAGTACCAGAAAGTGGCATTGGAAAGCTACTCTACAAATCTGCAGTGCGGAGTCTAGAGGGTTCCATTTTATCCCATGCAGTCTAATAATAAATTGATGGGAGAGTATGGAGATTTTGAGCTAAGATCATTTTACTGGTAATGTGAAATTTTATTTCTCCTTTTCATCTGAATCAAGTGAGTAGGAATGTTCTGAATAGACATGGGCATGAACAGGAAAAAAAAACCCGAACACCCTGTTCAACGTTAGGTGCCATCCACAAACAATGAACAACGAACAAGGACGAACATGAACTGTCCCCAGACATGTTCGTTGTTCGTGGGGGCCAGAACTACCCCCACCCCCCACCACCTCCACCTAGCCCCCCTCCTTTCCTCTGAAGACCCCCCCCCCCCAGTTTCAGAGAGATTGCACCCTGGGAAAGGCATGATCCATGGCTCTCCCCCTTTATTCCCCACTGTCCTCTGAAGACCCCCGCCCCCAGTTTCAGAGAGATTGCACCCTGGGAAAGGCATGATCCATGGCTCTCCCCCTTTAGTCCTCACTGTCCTCTGAAGACCCCTCCCCCCAGTTTCAGAGAGATTGCACTCCAGGAAAGGGATGATCCATGTGTCTCCCCCCTTTGCTGTCATTTTCTGTTCACAGTGGCAAAAACGGAACTGCCTGTTGGAAGGCAGCTACTTTGAAGGGTTACAAACTGACCTTCCCAATGTCCAATACCCACCAAATTGCAGGGGACATAGTCCTCGCTGTCCTCCGAAGACCCCCCAAGGTTCAGAGAGATTGCACCCCAGGAAAGGCATGATGCATGGGTTGTCATTTTCTCTTCACAGTGGCAAAAACGGGACTCTCTGCCGGAAGTACTTTGAAGGGTTAAAGCCAGAAGGAAAGGCAGGAGTTCAGACAGAGTTCAGTCCCTGCCTCCAGTTGCCAAAGGGATTTATTGCAGAAGGCGCAAGACTGCCTGGCTTGCTGAAGGGCTGTTGAAGGCAATGAACAAGGCTTTTAACGACTACCTGTTCATTTAGGATGGGGTCTCACAAACAGCTTGCTCACGAACAGCAGATTGGGCCATTCATGGGTTTTTTTCTGTTCGTAATGCAGTTCATGCCCATGTCTAATTCTGAAGAGCTGTCTAGGAATAGGCTGGAAATGAGAGGTCAGCCTGTCATGAAAGATTAGGTTCATAGCTTAGATCTTTCTCTGTAGGAATATTAGTGTCCCATTTGTGATTTTCAGTGCTTTTAAGTTTTGGTTTGTCCCTTCTTGAAAAAAGCAATTATTGAACACTAGTTGGGAAATAGTAACAAGTTATTCAGTATGGCCCCTGTGCCTTTACAAGCTGCTCCAGGAAGCCCTGGGGAGAGCCCACCCTATCACAACATACCTGTTAGTGCGGTGGACTTACTTGATGGATGGCTTTCTGAGTTGGGATGCTGCAGGAGTTGGGCTGGAACCAGTGAGATAGCAGCCCTATGGCAGAGTGGCAGAATCAACACAGTTCACTTTAGCCAGCTTAGTCCACACTAGGAATGTCATTCTCCCAGGCCTTCTCATTGAATCACTGTTTGCATGGATGCCAAACAGATGCATGGAAGGGGGAGGTGGGTGCAGACTATGGGTCTGCATTGAAAAAAAATCAATTTCAGTTTTGAACTTGAGGTTTCCAAATAAACTATGTACAGTTATTGGATGTTTATGAATGGGATGTTGTTGGCTCAGATCTAATCCATTTATTATATAATAATCATGAGTAGAGATGGGCATGAACCAGGAAAATGAGGGTTCATGACGGTTCATGGTTCATGAAAAGCAATGGACCATGAACTACTATGAATTCACCCAGTTCATGAACCAGTGCTTGGCTCATCACTTCGGGGCAGCCACATAAATTTTCTAGATGTTTGCACTTGCAAACAGCAAGAAAAGTTTCAACTTTCATGCCCTGCTGCTTTTTGCCCGATGGGAGGTGGCAAAAAGCCAGGCAGGGCAGGAAGTTTGAAAAAAGCAGGGCAGGAAGTTTGAAAGCATAACTTTTCTTGCTCTTTACAAGTAGCAATAAAAGTGTTACTTTCAAATGCAGGCTGCTTTTCAGCTGATGGGGGGGATCCCCCATCAGCTGAAAAAAGCTGCCAGCATTTGAAAGCAGCTCCCTTCAGCTGAAAAAAGCCATTTCAAATGCCGTCTGCTTTTTTCAGCTGAGGGGAGGGGGAGGAGGAGGGGGAGGAGGGACCCCCCCTCTCCTCAGCAAAAAAATAAAAAAGAAAAGTGGCCGGCATTTGAAAGAAGCTTTTTTTCAACAGAAGTGACAGTCAGCTGAAAAAAGCTGCTTTCAAACCCCTCAGCTGAAAAAAGCGGCGAGGGGAGTGTGTTTAAAAGCAGCAACACTTCTCTTGCCATGCAAGAAAAGTGTTGCTGCTTTCAAATGCTGGCACCTTTTGTCAGCTGAGGGGAGGGGGAGGGAGGAGTCCCCTACCTCCCCTCTCCTCAACTGAAAAAAGTGGCTTTCGAATGCCAAAAGCCTTTTTCAGTTGATGGGAGATCCCCCTCCCATCAGCTGAAAAGTGGCCAGTGGTGTGAAAGCAACACTTCTCTTGCAGTTTGCAAATGGCAAGAAAAGTGCTGCTTTGAGCTTCAGAAAACCAGAATCAGGAAACCTGAGGGGGTGCACACCTCTACTGACAACCCAAAAAACAAACCAAACAAACCAACCCAAAGTTTGTCATGGCTCATCAGAATTTGCTCTGACGAACCACTGGTTCACAAACCACGAACTGACTTGGATTGTGACAAACTTTGGTTTGTATTTCACTTCGTGCCCATCTCTAATCATGAGTGTTGGCTCCATTCCTTGCTACGAGACCTTCTAGGATCTTTGAGGCAGCTGTTTTTGCACTTAACTGAATCAATATCACACAGAATACAGACCTCCTCCTAAATCATTGATCCACTTTGGTTTTCATCACTACACACACATACACAATGGACCCTGAAGAAGGGACGTGTCATTAGGTGCACATTATGGTGGGAAACTGACTGGCAAAGGGATAACAGGGTGGCAATGACATTAAAAACAATTCTGTTTTATATTCACCTTTTCCTTTTTTTATAGTGTCAATAAATTATCTTTACACCATGCTGTTACCTGTTGATGCCATGTTTCCTTGTGCTTTGCAGTCTTGTTCCCATGATGAGGGGATGTTCTCACATTAATAGTCACAGATCTCCATCATCCTAGAGCAGCCAGCCAGCCAGCCTGATCGTCTGAATTCCACCCCCTGCCCTGGCCATCCAAACAGACCTGTGTTTTCTCCAAAAATTTTCCTTTTGCTTTGGGCAGGCAGGACTGTTTTTGAAAGAGCAGACTAGGTGAATGGCTCACAGTATGGGGGAAAGCAATCCTAAACAGGTCTACTCAGATGTAAGTCCCATGCTATTCCATAGTGCTTACTCATATGAAGTGACTTTAGAATTGCAGCCTATAATTGAAGTCTGCACATTCCCTCTTCTGAATGTTTTCAAAGCTGATAGGCATAGGGTCTCCCCTTGTGAGGATCCAGTTGTCAGGGAGACAATGCCATTGCCTGGATAATGATGGAAAAGAAAAGATGTACTTACGTGCATTGTGCATATTCCCCCTTCCCACCAACTGAGTTAGTTATAATGTAAGGGCTATCTCCCCTTGGGATCCGATTGGTGAATGCCTTTAAGGAAAACAAGATGCCACTGTGTGGGCCCAGTGCCTGCCTGCCTACTGCTGCCTCCAATGAGAAATAAGAACTGAAACAAAATATACAAACTTTTTGGTGGAAGAATGTTGGTACAGTTTGATATGGTTCATCATTCTGGAAGCTATTTTAACAAAACCAGCAATTTCTGGGTGTATTTTTGTCTCTTGTTTTATTTTGTTTTTCATAATCCTAGTGCAGATTATTGGGCTGAGTATGCTAGTTCCCTATCAGTATTCACCTGTCAATTCATGGTTGCTCCTTTGGTGGGCATCTCTGGAAATTGGCTACCTGTATGGGATATATTAGTCACATAGCAAGGAGATGTGTTAAGTGCTCATTCTTCTGGGGTAAGTGCCCTCTCTGTGCATTTCCTGTCATCATGGTGAAATGCTGCATGTTCTAAGTACAGAAGACTGAGGCTTCAGAGACAGAACCCATCCTGTTCCTTGAATATAGGGATTCCTGGCACATGTGAAGGGGTTCTGTGTTTGGGTACAGGTTGCTGCTGACGGTGTATGTGTGATCAGCTGCAGTCTTAGTTGGCAGCCCATGCTGCAGCAGAGTTTGGGGACATGAGTGTTTATAGGTTATGCTGTGGCTCTTGAGGGCATAACTTCAGTTAACTTTCCTGGGGCATTCCAAGGCTGGGGTAGTTTAGGGAATTGACTAATTCTTGCCACATTCCAGAGCCTGCCTCTTTCCACACTGGTAGAGAAGGTTGCACTGGCAGTGTTGCAGTGGCAATCTGCAGCACAGCTGTTCCAATGACTATGGCACAGCAGCAGAGCCTGGAAATCAACTGGAATTAGAAGTTATCTCCATATGGCAGTGATTAGCTTCCCTAGACAAAATGGATGCTTTGGAACGGGGAGTCTATGGCCTTATATCCTGTTAAGGTCCCTCCTCTCCTCAATCACCACCCTCCCAAAATTCTACTCCCAAATCTCTGTGAACTTTCCAACCCAGAACTGGGTAGCTACCCTTGCCCTTGCTGTTTCTCCCCCATTGGAATCACTTCTAGTTTAGAGCCTAAGTGGAGGGGTGAAGTTGCATTACCACTTCTTTCTTGAGGCAGATGTGTGCTATGATCCTGCTGTTTCTCTTGACAGATCTACTTTCAGCATTAATCACCCACTTGTACAAATAATCTTTATAAGATTAAGATACATTGCAATCCTAAATAGGATTAGACCCTTCTACCTAGATTGGCACCAATGGGTTTAGGATTCTTTGTTTAGGATTACACTGTAAATGTTTTTCTGACCCTCAATGAGCCTTGATGGTGGTTTTGAGTTGAGAAACCTTCTTTGTTTTTTATGGTTTGAGAAGCATATAATACTCCACTGATTGACCTAGAAGTTGCTGTTGCGGGAGAGCTCAATATATTCTGCTTGGTCTTTAATTATATTTAATAAATATATTCTGCTTTAATCTTTAGTTTAGACACTTGTACATTGATTTTCAATTATCTGGAGGTAGATTTGGGCCAGCACCATGTTCAGCACACTGGGCAAAGTGACTTTGAATACCCGATTCACAGAATGCTTTGCAATTTTTATTAGTGGAAGAATCCATGACATGCTCATGAGAATTTTCCTATAATCTGATCTAGAGCAGGACCAAAGTTGAAATAAACATTTTCTTCGGAAAGAAACTCTGAAAAATTTCATTGTACATCTTCTGTCTTGAAATGAAATGATTTTACTGTGACTTTCCCAGAATCTAAAGGGTGTCATTTACAGTGGAGTGTGAAGAGGTTGAAAATAGTTATAACTGTGGCTCTATTTAATCATTTGACATAAAACACTCTTTCTGAGTCTTCATGCATACTTTTCTGACCCTTATTTCCAATAAGACTTAGAATAAACCCTTAGCGGTCAGTTTCTATTTAGACATGTTTTCAAATCTTTTTGTGTAATCAAATGTGAATATTTGTTTTTATAGATTCAAGTCAATACCCCCACAACTAACTAAAAGAAAATAATAGTTTCTCAAAAACTGCTGAAATGAACATGAGTGTAAGCACATTAAAAGGCATCATTCAATTTCATGCTAGATCTTTCCCTACAATCAACCAACTCCTTTCCTTAATACCATCTCCTAAGCATGTAGGACTGTCTTACTATATAAAAGGCTAACTGTGTTCAAAACAACTCACTTCCTACCCTGGTGCACCTCTAGAGGGTGTTGACGTGGAGGAAAGTCGAGGAGAGATAGCCTGTCCCTCTGAGAGTGTGCCGTGGTGGGAAGCCCAAGCTGGAATCAGTTGTGAAGCAGGAAACAATGCCTGCCCCCTCACCTTCACCCAGCTGGGATCAGGAGTGGAGCAGGTGGCAAGGCCCACCTGCTGCCTTCACCCAGCTGAGATCAGGAATGAAGGAGGTGGCAATGACTGCCCCCTGACTTCACCATGTTGAGATCAGGAGCAGAGCAGGTGGCAATGCCAGCCCCAACTTCACACAGATGCGATCAGGAGAGGAGCAGGTGGCAATGCGCACCTCTGCCTTCACCCAGCTGGAATCAGTCACAAAGCATGTGGCAATGCCAGTACTCCATTCACCCAGCTGGGATCAGGAGTGGAGCAAGTGGCAATGCCCACCTCCTTCACCTGGCTGGGATCAGGCATGGAGCAGTCAGCAATGCCCACACCCCCTTCACCCAGCTGGGATCAGATACATAGCAGATGGCAATGCCAGCCCCCTTTTCACCCAGCTGGGATCAGGAGTGGAGCAGGTGGCAATGCCCACCCCATTCACCTCTTGGGATCACATGCAGAGCAGGCAGCATGCCCACCCCCTTCATGTGGAGAGAGCCAGGTGCAGAGCAGGTGGCAATGCCTGCCCCTTCACACGGCTGGGATCAGGCATGGAGCAGGTGCCAATGCCTGACCATGCCTTCACTCAGCTGGGATCAGGAGTGGAGCAGGTGGCAATGTCTGCCCCTGCCTTCACTCAGCTGGAATCAGGAATAGAGCAGGTGAAAATGCCTGCCTCCCCTTCACCCAGCTAGGATCAGATGTAGAGGAGGTGGCAATGCCCACCCCCACCTTCACCTGGCTGGGATCAGGAGTGGAGCAGGTGGCAATGCCTGCCTCCCCTTCACCCAGCTAGGATCAGATGTGGAGCAGGTGGCAATGCCTTCCTCCTACTTCACACAGCTGGGATGAGAGGAGGAGCAGGTGGCAATGCTCACTCCACCTGCTTTCACCCAGCTGGGATCAGGAGCTGAGCAGGTGGCAATGCCAGCCCCCTGCCATCACCTGGACAGGATCACGAGTGGAGCAGGTGGCAATGCCCACCCCAGCCTTCACCCAGCTGGGATCAGATGTGGAGCAAGTGGCAATTCCTGCCCCATTTACCTCTCAGGGTCATATTTTATTATTTTATTTATTTTTGTCATTTATAGTCCACCTTTCTCACTGAGACTCAAGTCAGATTACACAGTATGGGATTAGTACAATCAGTATCAAATACATTTCAATACAGTATGAAGGACATTTCATAAACAATACTATAGGGTAAATAAATATAAGTTTAAGAGACATAGTATTAGCAAGAATCCAATACAGAGTAGAAAAAATACTGAAGCAGAACACAATCAAATCTAGGACTAACATTAGACAACATGGAGCACTGGTGGTACATAGGAGTACATATTTAAAGCAGCAGATAATATGTAAGGCAATGTAGTGATGAAGTCTACGGTCCCTAACTCATTAGCAAAGAATCTTCCTTACAATACAGCTCTCCCAATTGAGTAAAAAGCCTTTTTGAATAGTGAATATATGGAGCTGGCAGCATGCCTACTCCCTTCATCCAGCCAGGATCAGGTGCAAACCAGGTGGCAATGCCCACCCCCAACTTCACCCAGCTGGGATCAGGTGCGGAGCAGTCGGCAATGTCCACACCTCCTTCACCCAGCCAGAATCAGGCATAGAGGAGGAGAAAATGTGTGCTACCTTCACCTGGTCAGGATCAAGTGTGGAGCAGGTGGCAATGCCCGCCCCCTTCATATGGCCAGGATCAGGCATGGAGCAGGTGGCAATGCTTGCCCTTCACCTTCACCTGCGCAGAATCAGGAACAGAGCAAGTGGCAATGCCTCCCCCCCTTCGCCCGTCTGGGATCAGTAGCAAAGCAGGTGGTAATGCCCCCCCTTCACCCAGCTACGATCAGGAGCAGAGCAGGAGGCAATGTCTGCCCCCACCTTCTCCTGGCTGGGATCAGTCATGGAGGAGGAGGCAATGCCTGCCCTTCCCTTTCTAGAGCCCGTTGTATTTTTCCCCACAACGGACTTTGTTATTAGTGTAATATATACTCCATAAATACATTTCCACAGGAACCAATTAGATTAGAAAAACTGAATTTATACAAATATTTGTTCTTATATATTGCATGATAATATGTCATAAATTGCTATCAAGACTAATATGTTATTGTGAAGCCAATGTGCGTATCCATTTATTTTTATGCTACAATTTCTACAAAAATGTTCGACTTAGTTTTTAAAGTTGAAACATAAATAAAAAAAAAATACTTCACAATTTGAGGGCACATAGAACATGCTCCGTATCTCAGCTGATGTGCAGACATATATTGGAGTTTGTCCCCAATTAACAGTAAGAACCAGCAACCTTTAATTGTGTCCATATGTTAATTGTCAGCCAGTTGATTTCTTTTTAAACTTAAAATATATGTGTTAAGCCAAGGCCAAAAGACTCACCTTTGGCCCTGTGCGCGCGTGTGTGTGTGTGTGTGAGAGAGAGAGAGAGAGAGAGAGAGAGAGAGATTGATGGGATTCAGGGCATGACAGCTGCCATTATCGGGTCCCAGCAACTTTTACATTATTGGGCCCCTGTGTGGTTTTACACAGTATGTTAAGGAAGGCCAGCATGGCAATGGCCATGCAGGTGTGCACACATGGGTTTGAGGAGGGAAGGGTTTCCTGCAGGTTCTGAATCCCTGACTGTCACAAAGTGTCATGTTATGCAGCTTAGGGTAAAAATTGGAAAGAAAAAGCAATTATTAAAGGAGAGCCAGAATGTCCCAGGCAAATGGAGCTGGGTCATGCCCATCCATTGGTATTCCTCTGCTGCTGTCCTTCACTTTGGTGCCTTGGTGCCAGGGCTGCCTACAGTGACTTAAGAAAGATAGTGGCTCATGAAGCACCAGGAGGAACTTGATCTTGCCCAAGAAGTCTTCTGGTTTGGGGGACTTTTCTGATTAAATCTGTTAATCCAACTCGCATATATATACACACCCAAGTCTTTCCAGATCAGTCTTCCATGTGGTCAGATTTTTTTTTGGTCAGATTTTTTTTTTATTTTCAGGTATAACAACAAAATTCTCTGACTCAGTTTCTTCTGTGAGCCCAGTTTTAGTCAGAAAGAGAGACTGGAAGCCAGCAACCTGTCCAGTATTGCACTTTTATGAGTAAAAAAAAGGAGGAATCAGAGTGGACCAGCATATCCTTTAGTGATCTAGTCCACTGGACCAAAACATCCAGTAGTATGGCAATATAGCCATAATTGTGTGAGTTTCCTAGATGTGGTCACATATAGAAATAATGATAATAAAACTGGGATAAGATGATTCAAGACACAGGAACTCATATTTGCATTTCACTTATCATCATCCCTCAACACCTTTGCAGAAATCTACCATACGGCCAATACTTATGTTTGCATCGCAATGTGACCCTACAGCAGCATTTTCTGAAGGAAAGAGATAGACTAACTAGCAACCTTTTCGATAGAGGATATCCCCCGAAAGTGCTGGAGTCCACGGCAGCCAGGGCATCTGGGGTGTCTAGGGATGAGCTCTTTAAACCCAAAGAACAGGAACCGGGTAGAGGTTACAGTGGACAATTGATTATACCCACCTCTTGAGGAGCATAAGTAAAACCATAAAGAAACATCTGGTAGACTACATACCAGTTTGCAATATAGCCCCCTGAGACCACCCAGGATGGACCTGAGGGCCACTTTAGGTGTGGCAGATATAATGTTTGTAATTTGGCAGCTACTGACAAAGAATTCAGGGTAAACTCCACCAGATATACCATCATCCCGTGTGACTTTTTGACGTGCAGCACTGCTGGCATCATTTACATCATAGGGCCAAGCTACAAGTGACAAATGACACTTGAACGGCAAGTGGATTGAGTGGAGGGCAAGTGAAGAGGGAGAAATACACTTGCCGTTCAAGTGTCATTCGTCACTTGTAGCTTGGCCCATAGAGTGTACTTGTCAAAAAGTTTATATTGGCAGAACACAGACAGCAGTAAAAACATGTGTGCAGGAACATATTTCAAGAATTCAAACTAGGACAATGGAAGCACCCCTTGTCCATCACTTTATTGATCACCATATTGAAGCAAGGGAGTTTCGGTACTCGGTAATACAGGTGCTGAAATCCAACAGGTCCAGTGACTTACAGAGGGATTTATTGAGATGTGAGTGTTTTTGGATCCAGGAATTACATGCAGGCTGATTTCCCACTCACATTTTAAATTCCTATTAGTGAGCATTTGCTGTGATCTCAAAGGCATTAGTTTTGTGCCCAGGCGTTTTATACTTTAACAACAGATTTGATTTGAAGTCCTGCATTTGATTTTATACTTCTTATCAGGTACTGTTTCAGTAGCAGGTTTTGTGGGCTCTGAAATCGACGTCTTGTCTTTTCCCCTCGTAACCCTCCCTCTTCAAAATGCCAGTCCTCCATTTGTCCAATGTGCCCAAGTGACAACGGTATGGGTATGTAGTGGCTGTAATGTTGCATTGCATTAAAAAAATAAAAGCTGGGAAGTGATGGTGGGGGGGGGGGCACAATGGTGAGATATTTTTATATTGGTGTGCGGGGGGGATATTTGTCCCCTTGCACACCAAGCACCTCTAGCCCGCCTGGTGAGGCACCGAATGGCACTTCACCATGTGAGTTTGCAGGTGCAGCAATGCTGCCTGCCCCCCCCCCATTCCAAGCACCTCCAGCCCACCTGGTGAGGCACCGAACGGTGCTTCACCATGTGAGTTTGCAGTGGCGCCCACCTGCCTGCCCCATATTTAAGAAATAGAAAATTTGCTCAGCAGAGACCCTGAAGAAGGATGGCAACAAAACAGAAATAGCGAGGGGGTGCTAGATATTAAAGAAATCAGGGTTCACATGTAGCAAAATAACTCTGAAATTTTACTGCCACTTTAAAATCACCAAAATAAAGGAACAGCATGAATGGGATGTGGATGGTGGGTGCAGTTAAATCAGCTGTGACCAATCAAAAACCGAGAAGAATGGAGAGGGGGGGAGGAAACAAAAGTTTACACACTGAGATGAATGGGGGTAACCTTGATTCTACAGCTGATTCAAATAAAAGTTGGGGCATGTCCACAGAGAGAAGAATTGGGGATGCCCCAGGCTAAGTCCGGAGCTGTGTCACATCACTAGCTCGGAAGTGTAAAACACAGACAAACATTGGAAGTGAAATAAGTATTGAAAACAGGGCAAAGACTGAATGTGAAATTACCCACAGTTACCCCTAAAGGGTTGAATCAAACTACTGATTATTGGTGCTACTTATGATGGTAGCACAGAATATTAGTTTGTCCATCCTGGATGTTGCATATCTCTTTAAGGCTACCTCCAAATGCTCTGGTGTGATTGGTGTTAGCATAGACCAGTGTATATAGAGAGTACATCAGCAATTACCACCCCCAGACTGCATTACATTCACTATGGGAAACATTGTAAAAGAAAACATACATTGCAGTGTTGTAAGTAATAGTTTATAATGACTTTGGAGTGTGATATGAATTATATGCAGGACCAATATTTATTATCATGTTCTTTGTGCTTATGTGACTTAGGAAATTGTTTTTATATATCCATGGTGTCCCTGAGGAAGATACTTTGAAACAGGAGTAGAACTAGCATCCTAGTTGGACATTATGGACATTTAATCCTGGATTTGATATATGAGTGGCTTGGAATGTAGTTTGTAGAAGTACAGGCATCACAGATCACTTGAAGGACTGAATACCTGGATAAGAGAAGTAATGAATTGCATACTTACCTGTATTGGCCCTACGTCTGGATCAAGAACAATACATTGACTTAATCTGGGAATTTATTTCCAGTACTTGAGCTCTTTTTTGTAAAGAGTCAAAGATTATATGGTCCTTGGGAATAGTGATTTGTTACGTTAATAGTTGATAGAATGTGAACGTATTTGTTGATACATTTTGTGAATATTTATTGGATACATTGTAATATTTATTGTAGGTACATTGTTATATTTATAGGATTGTTATACTTATAGGCTTGTTATTTATTCACATATTAGCACTGTGCACTTTATTAAATTAAGAATTGGTATATGTTTGCATTCCATGGAAGATCTTGAATCTTCAGTCACTAGCTTCTTGTTTGTGGAGCCTTTTAATTGTGTGCAGTGCTGGAAAGAATGGCAATAAAGAGTTCTCCTGCTTGTGCACAATGCTGATGCCACTTGTTTCTTGCCATTGTGTGCACCCAGCCACCCCCAACACTTTATCTGTGAACTGTCTGACAAATGAAAAACAGAGAGCTTTGATATTTTCTGAGCCAACATCATCAGAGGCATAATATAAAAGTCCATACATAATTTATATGTAGGAATATGCACCCCCTTTCATTTCTTTATTTTTTCATATGATGCCACTATAAGCATTTACAACTGTCCCATTTTTATTATTGGGGTTCCCAATTAATTTTTAACTCTATAATATTTCCACCTTTTTAATACTATTTCATTTCCCTGAATGCTCCAGTAAAAGAAAGACTTTATGAATTAGTATTAGGCTACATGGAAAGTATATGTCGAGTGCCTGGTCCTCTCCATATTTCTCAGATCAACCATGGCTTCTACAGTCAGTCAGAAACTCTCAAAGGGCCATCAAAAAACATACTTTGGGACTAGGCTATCCTAACTGTCCCACCCCTGCAAGTATGATGGAAAATGGTGTGTGTGTGGAGGGGGCTGCTTAAAGTGGTGGGGCTGCTTAAAGTGGTATGGAGCTATTTTCCTCTCTGGGTTGAAGGTTCCTTTTTGTTATATTCCAAGATTACTCACTGTATGCTGTTGTGGGAGGGAGGCCAGCTAAGTCTGGGTGGAACTTGTATATAAACTGTAAAGGATTGATTTGATTCTGCAGTTTGGCGGGGCGTGGGGGGGGCAGCTGTTTGCAGTGGCAGGTCTCTTCCTGACCAGCTTCATGTTGGAAGCACAGATCCAGTGTATCTCCAGTTTACCATTTGGTTAATTTCATCACTTCAAAGGAAGAAGTTTCATAGCTGGACCATCTCCCACCTATCAGTGCAATGATAGAAAAAAGGGGGAAATGCAAAGACTGGTCAGTTCCACTTAATGTGTTGTGTTCCAAAACGAGAGAAGGGACAATCTTTCTTTCATCATTGGTTACTGCAGGACTGTTTTTGAAGCTCTCAGTGCTCAGGTATGGCGCCCCCCCCCCCACACACATACACCTTGAAGAGGAATAGGCTCGTAATTGGACTGCAAAAGCAGGTTAAGCAGAAAAAGAGGGTAACAGTAGACCTGGCATCATCCCTATTCCTTTCTGTACACTTCTACACAAAATGCAAGGAATGGCCAGCAAGCAACATCTATGCAGGTGTTTATCATATGGCTTTGAGGAGGGAGTGGGTTCTGAGTCCTGGGCCACTCTAAGACATGAGTCTTTCACTCAAGACTCATGTCTTAGAGTAAAAATTGGAAATAAATTATTAGAGGACTGCCACACTGAGAAGAACCCAGGCATGTGTTGACCAGGTTGCTCATTCACTGGCCTTATGCTGCTGCACGTCACTTAGATTCCACTGCCAGTGATCTGTGAATAAAGAAGTCCTCCCAAAGTAATGGGTTGAGGAGCACCCCCACCCATTCTTCCCAATCTGACTCTCATGTTGAGACCATTAAATCAAGATAGAGGAAGAAATCAAGGTTCCAACTTAAAGCATCATGGTATGCAAAATTATCTACTCTTCATCAAAACATAGTAACATTAACTTTTGGGTGCTCAGAGAGAGGGCATCAAGTTAAATGCCAATCAATTCATTCTGCGGGTTTCTCTCTGACCAATCCACTGTGACAATAAATGTGATGTTACGAAGAGGGGTGTGTACAGGAAAATTCAGTTTGATAATACCAAACTGGAGAAAAAAATTGGTAGTCCTTGAATACCAAACTGATTCTCTAGTTTGGTTTGGTATTATAGTGCAAATTAAGTAAAATTTGGCCATTGTTTCCAATGGAAAACTCAGTTCGGATTTATCTGGTGGCCTGGGGGGGGGGGTATTATTGACTGAATTTCACCAAATTTGCAGGGGACCTACTCCTGACTATCCTCTAAAGACTCTCCCCAAGTTTAAGAGAGATTGAACCTGAGTGCCAATTCTGTGGGCCCCTGAACAAGGTGCCCCCCCCACCAATGCATTTCTTCCAAGCTGACTTGCAATGCAGAAACACATGGACCAAGGCTGCCATGGCCAGAGAGACACTCTGAAATGCAAACTCCTCTCCAGACAGTCCAACAGAACCAGATACCCCGCCCCAAATAACCCAGTGGCTCCGGATCAGACTGATCAGCCATTCTCCATTATTTCCAGTGATCAGAACTTTTCCAAGTTCTTTCCCAGGGGTACATACACATAGGGCAAGGCTGCTACATTCAAGGCCTGCTCCCAAATGCAAACTCATCCCTGGAGAAGCCCAAACTTATGTCCCTCCCCAACATGCTCAATGCGGGGAAGTCCTCGCCAGTCAGCTGGAGCAAGGAGGTGTTAAAACGCTCCCCACGCCACTTGCAAGCAGCACTGGAAGTTCTTTAAACCCCTCCTTGCTCCAGCTGACTGGCGTGGAAGTCTCCACCAGTCATCTGAAGCATGGGGAGGGGGGTTAAAGCACTCTCCCCAGAAGTGGGGCCACAGACCCACGAACCTGTCCCCAGTTAATGGAAGTTCGTGGTCCATCTGATTCATAAAACTCCATGGACCATGGCTTGCCAGCTTGTGATCTTTTCCTGGTCTGTGCCCACCTCTATTTAAGAGTGAAGACAACTGCCCCAGAACCTCATTTCTCCACCCACCCCTTGGAAAGAATAGTGTGCTCATGCACAGCCAGCAGATGCCTTGACTCTTTCCCTATTGCTCTTGAGTGTCTGAAAACACCAAGCCCTCTTGTTGTGTGTGCTAAATCTCAGTGGGTCAATGCTTTAGATGGAGGACTGTGTTCTGTGAGATTTTAGTGCCTTTAACCACAAAAACAACTGTCCCAAAGATCTTTGAAGGTTTTATTGCAAAAAAAGAGTTTGAAACTCATGAAAATGAAATATACACAGAGAAAGAGAGAGAGAGAGAGAGAGAGATTAGAGCCTAACCAGCAACAACCTACACGAGAAAACCAGTAATGGTTAATATTAGGGGTCTGCAAAACAAAACAAATGAACTGAGAAAACATCCAGAAATCGCTGCTTTGTTTTGTTAAAGCAGCTTCTGGAATAGTGAATCAAACCCAGAAAACCAAATTATAATAGTAAAGAGTCCAGTAACACCTTTAAGACTAATCAACTTTATTGTAGCATAAACTATCAAGATCCACAGCTCTTTTCATTAGAGATGCATCTGACGAAGAGAACTGTGGCTCTCGAAAGCTTATGCTACAATAAAGTTGATTAGTCTTAAAGGTACTACTAGACTCTTTACTATTTTGCTAACAGACTAACAGACTTCTACAGGCTTCTTCACGGCTAACTGTTCTGGGTCTATGACCAAATTATAATGACATCCTCCTACCCAACATTTCGTGTGTTTTGTTTTAGTTATTGCCTCACAGCAGAGACAGCATCTTGCTTTCCTTTATGGCATTCATCAACTGGATCTCAAAAGGGAGAGTCCTGATATTATTAATTAACTCTGTTGGCAGGAAGGAGGAATGTGTACAATGCACATGAATGTTTTCCCCATTGCTACCTGGGCAATGGCACTGTGTCCCTGCCAATCAGGGGAGCCCAATCAGGGGAGACCTCTCTCTGCTTTTTGGCCCTGAAAATATTTGAAAGGGGGAATGTGCAGACTTAAATCATAGGCTGCAATTCTAAAGACACTTGCATGGGAGTAAGCACTATTTAATAACATGGAACTTACATCTATGTTAGGGGGATGTGCGCCTTGGACTGTTTTGTGGCACTACCTAGGCACTGGTTTATCTCCCCCACCCCCATCAGGGCACTTGGACAGTCAGTTGCTATGAGGGAAAGTGCCACTGGGGGGTGCAAATGGTTGTTCAATAAATCAAACTCGATAAAGGCCCTGGTAGACTTCAAGTATAGGCTGACCATCAAAAGGAATGATTTGCCCTTCATCGGGAGGACAAAACTTCAAAGCAGAAGGAAACATGACACCAACAAGCAACAGCAGGATATAAAGATAATTTATTGGCACTAGAGAAAAAGGGAAAAAATGAATATAAAGCAGGATTGCTTTTAATGTCACTGTCACTCTGCTACCCCTTTGCCAGCCAGTTTCCCACCATAGTGTCCAACTGCTGACACTTGCTTTCTTCAGGGTCCGTTGTTGTGCATGTGTACTGTGACTGAAGAAAAAATGGGTGGATCAATGATTTAGAGGGGGGTCTGTGTTCTGTGTAATTTTGGTTCTGTTAAGTGCAAAAGCAGCTGCCCAAAGAACCTGGAATCCCTCATTGCAAAGAACCAAAGGGCTGAAACTCGTGATTAATTTAAAAAAAACAGATTAGATCTGAGCCAGCAACTCCTCAGCTGAAAAAAACAATAACAGTACATAGTTTGTTTGGGAATTCTGGATTTGAACATGCAATGGAATTTTTTCAGTGCACATCCCACATCAGTGCTCATTCAAAAATCTCAGATTAGAACTGGAACAGAAATTTTCTCTGTGCCCATTTCTATTCCCAGGACTTGGTTATACATGCCAAGTCAGTCTTTCATGTTGGGAAATTAATATATTACTATGGACTTCCTTAACATTCAGATACAGCACTTTCAGAGCCAGCAATTTGCTGACAAGACTGTCAGGATGTTGTTGGATGAGAGAGTGACCAAAACAAAGAACAGGCACCAATGGTCTAATCCTCTTACATGGTTACTCTCTTTCCTGCCACCATTTCTCCCACTGCTAAAAACACACAAATAATGGTGTGTATTTCCATCACCCCCCTTTATTACTAAAACCCAGACACATAAAGCAAAAGAAGCAATAAACTACTTTCAGTGATTTCATTCATAAACATTAAGCTGGAAAGTGTTATTTAGGTTATATAAAAGATGTTTGTTGTTTGGACTGTGTTCATTGATGGAACAATTATTTAAGCCTCTACTGATTTTTTAAAAAAATTATCTAAAACTCAGTCAACTTGATCAAGCTAATTTTATATGAATGCTGAGAGACCTTCTACGCATAACAACTAGAGAAAGGAAATGAACACCACATACTCATGGAGCTCTATCTATCATTGTTGACAGTTTAGTTTGGGGGTCTTTGGATCAATGCCTGTAAATACAACATGAATCCCAGTTGTGATCAAAGTTTTTGTTACAGGAAGCGCTATCAAATATGAGTCACTGACTGTTGGCCACATTTAAACAGCCCAGTAGGAGATTAAATATAAATAGCATGGATGCAGTAATAAACCTGATAAGAGATTTCATGTCATTCTGTGTAGTGGAAATGAGAAATCTCTGAGGATTCTTAAGCTGCCATTAAATATATTTAAAATTACCTTCAAAACAATGACAGTACAATCAATCTGCACCTTGAATTACAGACTTTCTTGTCTGGAAGCATCATATGTAAATACTCTTTCTTTTACCTGCTGACTCATACTCTCTTTGAATTATTATGGCCCTTTGATGTAAATGAGCAGAGCATACTCAAGAGGGTCATGGCTAACTAAGTAGCAACTTAATTACTTCTGCAAAAGCAAGTCATGTGTCATATTTTAAAGATGAAATATCTTCTATAGCAACAATATTTTTTTAAAAATCCTTTATGTGAACCAAGATGTTAATGTTATAACCGTACAGCATGATTAAGATATTTAGAAAGAACTCACAAACAGGCCTACTAAGAATCCTACTCACATCTAGTATTGCCAACTTCACATTGGGAAATTTCTGGAGATTTTCATACAAAGTTTGGGGAGGGAGAGGAACTTAGCAGGGAATTAATGGCTTAGATTCTACCCTTAGAAACTGCAGTTTTCTCCAGGGGAATTGATTTCTGTATTTTGGAGATTGGCTGTAACTCCAGCCCCCAATCTGGAGGCTTGCAACTCTAGATCTATTCAGTGGGGTTTACTCCCAGGAAAGTGTTCTTTGGATTGCATCTTCAAAGTTGAATCCTGGACTGGCTTAGAACTGAGGGCGTGTGTGACTCTTGATATGCATTTATGATCCTTACCTCCACCAGAAGAGTAAAAACTGATACAGACCCAAGTTAGCTAATATCCCCTTTCCTCCCCAGTTTAATCCCCCCCTTAACTGGTTCTCAACTGCCTTCCTCATTCCATGATTTCCAGAAGTCAGTACAGTGTTTATTGGGCCATTATAAGGGTACTTATACTTTTGTACTTTTCCTACAAATTATTATTCCTTGGTATAATTTGGGAGTTTCCTATCTTCACACTAAGTGGCTCCATTATGCTGCCCTATTTATAAGCCTGGAACCATTAGAGTTGCTGTTAGAAGGAACAGTTGTTATTAACAAATCTGTTCTCTATAGCTGACATCATGTGTATTAACAGATGCATATAAAAACAACTTGTCCACAGTTTTTTTTCTTCATTTGTGCAGGCTCATGGATATACTGCTTATATAAAGTATATATCATGTTGGGGGACTGAAGATCTTTGTTCAATAGAGGAGCATTAGTTGTTCCGATTATGAATATTCTGGGCTGCACTGTTAATCTGCAAAATCTGCATAGCAATGCTTGTCACTTTGAAATAAGCAATCAAGGTAATAGGGATGTGATGTCTTTAGTTTACATGAATCTATTAAAAAGGCAAAATAGGTTCCAGGAGACATTTTTGATTCAAATGAGCCATCTATCAGGAACAAAACCACTTGTATTCATGAAAAGGAAAAAGAAAGACTCCTTTGACCAATGGCATTTCTAGCCATGATTGGCCCAGCCATTTCTATCATACTTATTAACCTTTAGATTGAACATTGTTTTAAATGGGTCTCACCCTACTCCCACTTTTCTGTTTGCGGTTTTAACTATAAAATACTTCTGCCCAATGGATGCATACATCATGCATCTAAGAAAGTGAGCCCTTAACAAAAAAACTTACGCTGAAATAAAAGTTGTTGGTCAGGTGCCATTGGACTCCTGTTTTATTTTGTTGCTACTATTTTTCCATTCTAAATTAATCTCTGTTCCCCCCCACCCCCTGTTTTATCTTCACCTCTAAAGGTGCTGGTGGCTGGACTCCATTTGTGTCAAATAAATATCAATGGCTTCAGATCGATCTTGGTGAAAGAACTGAAATCACTGCTGTTGCTACCCAAGGTGGATATGGGAGTTCTGACTGGGTAACAAGCTACTTCCTGATGTTTAGTGACAGTGGAAGAAACTGGAAGCAATATAGTCAAGAAGAAAGCATTTGGGTATGTTGAGTATCTTATTTTCAGTACAATACCACATTATATTTGTGCATTGCTAAAACAAATAATATAAATTTAAACAGAAGGGGCTGGACCCTATGAGGCAGTAGTAGGGGCTGTCTAGTATGTTATAATTATTGGAAGAGGTAAGAAGAGGCAGTTTTACCTTCACTGCAGCCCCCTGTAGTTAACAAAACTGCTGGTTTAGTTTTGCTGATATCATGTTTATGACTTTTTGTTATAATAATCTATGTGAAAAGAAGGAAATAGTTTTTAAGAGTACTGGTGTGTTAACTCAGCTCTTTCTTAATATTGAGTCTTGGTGTAATTTTCATGTAATGTTCAGTAACTGTACTGAATTTTTACCCATGTTTCACTGAGATGTTTTGTATAAGCCAATTAACTAGACCTTGGTACCAAAATATGGCAGTACTGAGGCCTATCAATCTACTTCGCATGTCATTGAAACTGATTAATAGTGTTAGTGTGCATCTAGTTTCCTTAATGCCTTATTGATCAGATCAATTTATGATCCAATGAACTTTTATTGAGTAGTTTACATAATCAGATTAAAACCAGTTTTAGGTGAGGTTTCAAAACAACTTTTTAAAGATGATGGACGCAAAATATTTAAAGGACGATAATAAAGCAAAACTAAAGTATTACATCTAGAGATGGGCACGAACCTGAATATGAACCAAACCCCCCCACGAACCAGCTCAGTTTGTGGTTTGGGAACCAGTGGTTCATGGAAGCTCATTTCCACGAACTTCCACAAACTGTTCTACCCACGGATCATTTGAACAGTGGTGCTTGGCTGCCTGGCCAGGAGTTTTTGGCTGGCTAGCCAAGCCCCACTTGCAGTTTAAATGGCCATTTCCCCGCCACTCGAAGCCCACTGTGGGTGGGGCTTGGCTGGCCGGCCAGGAGCTCCAAACAGTGGGGAAATGGCCATTTAAACTGCAAGTGGGGCTTGGCTATCTGGCTGGGAACTCCTGGCCAGGCAGCCAAGCCCCGCTGTTTAAATGATTTAAAGAGCGGGTGAGGTTTGGTTTAAAGCCTCCCGGCCGACCAGCCAACCCTCACCCGATCTTTCAATGGGCCCCATTTAAAGAGTGGGTGAGGCTTGGCTGGCCAGCCAAGAACTCCCGACCAGCCAGCCAAGACCTACCCAGCTGGCCAGCCAAGCTCCATCTGTGGGTTTAAATGCTCAGAGCGGCAGGGAAATGACCATTTAAACTGTGAGTGTGTTGTGAGTCAGCCTCATCCTGCCACCTTACCTCTTGCCCCAGAGTCTTCCTCAGAGGACTAGGGACTGGAAGAGTCAGCAGGGTTGACGCTAGTGCCAGCTGTGCCAGCTGTAGCATCAGAAGAAGCCCAGGAGAAGCAGCCAGGAACTTGTATGGATGCTGTTGGAAACAAAGATTTCCACAGAGTAAAGGAGAAGCCTGAGCTGCTTGGGCCAGCGGAGAGAAGGAAGAGTAAAGCAAAGGCAGTTGTGTGGGAGTGGCAGAAGAGTGCACACCTACAGGCACAACACAGAGCAAGGCTGTCTGAGAGCGAGGCAAGGCTTTCAGAGGAGGAAGTAATACCTGCACCTCATTATAGGCAGCAATATAGGCAGATGCTAAGCAGACCCCAGCATGGAAGCAACTTCGCTCGCCACACTCTGCGACCTGAGCCTCATGCCTGGAAGCTTTTGTTCCTGCCTTAGTCCTTGCCCCTCCCCTGACCATGAAACTGCTGGCTGATTTGGATTCTGATCTTAGCTACATTTCTGGACCTGCTCTTTTCCTTCTCCCTTGTGGACTGGACTCCCGGCTGTTATCTTGGCTTGTCTCCTGACCACACTCCTGCCTGCCGTGTTCTGGACTGACGTACCTGTACTTGACTGTGGACTGCCTGATGCCTGGTAGCCCCAGCACCCGCCTGGTGCCTCCACCCCGCCTAGCCCTTGAACACAACAGGGTGGGGCTTGGCTGGCTGGCTGGCTGGCTGGCTGGCTGGCTGGCTGGCTGGCTGGCTGGCTGGCTGGCTGGCTGGCTGGCTGGGAGTTCCCGGCCGGCCAGCCAAGCCTCACAGTTTAAATGGCCGAGTGGCTGGGAAATGGCCATTTAAAGAGCCAGTGAGGCTTGGCTGTTTCTTACAGTTTAAATGGCCATTTCCCTGATGCTGGGAGTGGCCATTTAAACAGCTCCTGTTTAAATGATCAGCTGCTTGTCAGGGATCTCCCTGACAAGCAGCTGATCCAGGGGTTTAAATGCCTCTTTCCCTGCTGCTGTGAACTTGCCCCAGTCATGGGAGTTCGTGGTTCCCGGTTCATGAAAATGCTACGAACCACGAACTGCACGGTTCAGTTTTTTTGTGGTCCATGCCCATGTCTAATTACAACTGTAAACTGTTTAGTTGCATTTAATATTTAAAGTGAGAAAAATAAAGGCAAGAGATGAAGAAATTATAACCTGAAATAAAGATTTACAATTCTTTCTCCTAACTGGAGATATAAAACAAGAAAAATGATAGATATTGAAAATACTACTTGAACTGGCTTACCAATGACTACCAAATGCTAGCTAAATTTACTCCTGAAAGATATTCAGGCTTCAATGGGTCTCTAAGAGAAGGGAGCTTCAGAATTTTGGAACGGCAACAAAGAATAACTTTCTACATGTATTTGCATGTAGATGGTTGGATAAAATTGTATCAATCATTTAATGAAATATCACAGGGAAGAAGTGAGTTCTTAATCCTACAAACAAGTAAAAGGACAAACATATACCTATCTTGTGTTTTGCATGAAATAGCTATTATCACTATGCGTGTTATTAAAAAGAAAATATTTGCTTTTAATTTTGGATTTCTGATAATGACATTCCAAACTTTATTACACAAGTACATATTTGTCAATTTCAGTGAATAAATGTTTATTTTGTGAATACATTAATCTGTTATATTTGCTATATTTTATACATTTTTGGAAGGGCATTCCTGAAACTTTTGACAGGAATGATTTGGTGGTGGGGTACACATCAGGATTATTTTTTATCTTTCTTTCTTAATTGTGCTTATGAATATCACCCTTAACAATTACATCAGCTATTTTTTATGGTCCGTAAATCTTGAGACCACCCTTTGTACCAGTCCATAATTCTTGAGACCACCCTTTGTATCTTTTGTTTAATATAGTTTGATCAGCTTACCATTTGCTAATCAAACAGCTGTAAATAATGATGATGTGCATATTATTGGACAAGCCTTTCTAATTCTTAGGGAATTTACTTAATCTTCAGAAAAGATTATTTAACCTCATATTTGTTTCAAAACTCATATTAATTTTTAAGCTGCTTTGAGTCCTGTTGATTGTGTGCAAAAAGCAGAATATAAATAATGATTTTTCTTGAAGAGGTATTTGTTGTGAACAGTGGAAATTATTGTCCACTCTGCCAGTTAAGATCTGCCTCACAGGCCTTGATCTTTGTGCCCCTGCTTCAGAGCTGGAATGGGTGGTAACCAGAGACAGGACTTTTTCAGTAGTGGTACCTCACTAGTGGAATGCCCTTCTCCTTTAGGCTTGTCTGGTGCTTACGTTGCTTTCTTTTAGGCACCAGGCCAAAACATTTGTTTCCCCAGGCTTTTAATTTAATGGTTGATTTTTAAAACATCATTTTAGCCAGGAAGCTGTCTGTGGTCTGATCGATGATTTTATGCTGGGCTGGAGCTTTTGCAATGCTGGATTTTAATTAATAAATTTCAGTGTTTGTTTGTCGTCTCAGGTGATGTCGGGGGGAAGTCCTATAAACAATGTAAAAGTCCCTTGATTGCCCAATAACAAAATCTACGCAGTGGTAGCACCTAGGGGTGTATATCAAAAAGGGTTTTATTATAATTTCTGGTCTGGATTTCAGGGAGAAGAACGTTTTACCAAGATTGTTTATTTCTGGGTAGGATATTACCAGTTTGGGAGTTCAATCCATGAGGTTTTTCTATTATTTTCAATGGGGAATCTCTTTAACGGTCTGGGGTAGTTGTTTATAAAGATAATATTGTGACTTAGAACAGCAGTGAACACAAAAGTGGGGATAAATTGTGTAAACAGGCATGGTTTATTTGACTAAAAAGCTGGACTTCCAAAAAAAAAATCTAAGTAGGAAGAATTTGGTACTTTTGAATATAGAAAAGAATTGCAGACATACAGGTTCATTTATCCTAAGTCTTTAGAACATATTAAAGTACTTCAATCTAACAGAGCAGATCAGAAATGCACCAATATTCAACATTAAGGTATATTCATTTGCATTTCTAATGTTTGTCTCAATCCACTTTCTTCAAAATGTATTTATTTATTTATTTATTTATTTATTTATTTATTTCTTCTTTATTTATTATAGTTAAAAAGGTCATTTACATTGATTTACTCTTTCTTTTATGAATAAAATATAGATCTAGAATAAGATCAAATATGTTTGAAGATTCTCTTTGCTAAATTGCTCTTTCTTGTCCTTTTGTACTTTACTCTTTCTTGTTGTCCTTTTGTCAGGCTCTGAAAATTTCTGATTTAAGCTTCTTGCGCCATCAGTTATTTTACTAGTGTGAGTAGCCATGCTGGTTTGTGCCAGCAAAATAAAATGGAGCTAGTGGTACCTTAGAGACTCAGAATTAAATCCAGTATAAACATTACTGTACTGGAGCTCACTCTCATCAGTTCTAATCCACAAAAGCTTATGCTTAAATTCTCTTAGCATCTAAAGTGTCAGTTGACTTTTGTCTTATTTCAGTTATTATTCATTATACAAGAGAACAGAGGACTCCAGAAACTTAAATGAGAACATATACTTATAATGTATAACTAGCCACATGTAAGCATTTACAATATTTAAGTTTTTTGCTGTGCTCGTGTCTCTAACTGAAAGTGTTTAAACTTTACTAGGTTCTGCTCATTGTCCCCCACCATTGAAATAAAAGACAGACAAGTTGCTTGGGTATAAAAATATGGGCCACTTTATTGATTTTAACATAAACTTGGAATCAGCAATGGATCTAATTAGCGGTGCAGGTCAAGCTCTGGGGTCTCACCAGACCTCTGCCTTGACCTGCCTGGGTAAGCCCTTACTGCCCCGGGGGTGAGCCCTCCAAAGGATGGCTAGTACCCAGTGGCCAGGCAAAGGGTTCCCCTTTAAAGTTCCAACCCCCACTGCTGTGAAGCCCATAGGGGTGGACTTGACCAGGGATCCCACTGGGCAGTCTGGCCTCGCAACTGGCTGCCATGAAGCTGCTCCTGACAGACCCCCAATTCCCCTAAGGGAATGAGCCAAGGGGTCACTGTCCCGCACAAATCCCATCCTATCCTGCCAGTGACCAACTATTTACAGCTCCACCATAATATATTTAAATCCCCTACAATGCAATGTAGGCGAAAAAACTCCCAACCAAGTGAGCCAATAAGGATAGGAGCAAAAAATTCCTACCTGGCCCTGATAACAGTGACCAGCTAATCCTGCACTGCAATGGGGAGGGTGGGTGGGCCAAGCAAAGGAGAATGCTGTGGACCTGGGAGGTGGAGCAGGCTTATATGCCTTTTGCTCCACCCCCCCCTGTGAAAATCCCCGGATGCCCAGGAAAGAAGCATCTGCTTCCTTTCCTCCAGGGCTGCAAACTTGACCCCTGACTGAAGCAGTGTATGCTGCAAGCTGGGAGGGTCCCATTGCCCCCCCCCCAGTCAAAATAAAAGGCAGACAAGTTGCTTGGGTATAAAAATATGGGCCACTTCATGGTTTTTAAAATAAACTTGGAATTGGCAAGGGATCTAACAAGCGGTGCCAGTCAAGCTCTGGGGTCTCACCAGACCTCTGCCTTGACCTGCCTGGGTGAGCCCCTATTGACTGGGGGTGAGCCCTCCAAAGGATGGCTGGTACCCAGCAGCCAGGCAAGTGGTTCCCCTTTAAAGCTCCGACCCCCACTGCCATGAAGCCCATAGGGGTGGACTTGACCAGGGGTCCCATTGGGCAGTCTGTCCTCTCAACTGGCTGCTGTGAAGCCCACCAGCTGCTTCTGACAGACCCCCAATCCCCCTAAGGGAATGAGCCAAGGTCACCATCCCACACAAATTCCATCCTATCCTGCCAAAGCAGAGGTTGTGCCTCTGCTCAGACCATTGCACCCCACAGGTGGCTTATGACCACCCTGAGCCCTTGCCAAATGTCTTCCAAGAATATGTTGTTCCCCGCAACCAAAAGGTGGATGCCATCACCTCAGTAGAGGTTGGCACACTCCACCTGTATCCCGGGGTGAGGTAAATAAATACCCAATCCCCCAGCCAAGGCCTTCTTGAGGGCCCTGTTGGCTTTCTGCCTAGCCTTCTCAATGGCCCCTGGGTCCAATGCCTCCTGCCACACATGGCATGGGAGCATCGTGGACCACATAATAAGGACCCCAGGCCAGCATCCACTTATTAAGTGCAAATCTGCTTGAGCCTGTGCAGACAGCGCATGGCCCTTCATCAAGCCAAAGTCAATACCTCCCAGGTGGATAAGAAGGATGTCAGAAGGTGGTCTGGACTTCCCCTTGAAAAGCAGTGGCAGCAAGCCAGACCACCTCATGCCCTGGCACCTCTGCCACTCCACCATGGCCCACGCACTAAGGTTGAGCTGGGACCCCCATGCAGTCTTCTTGGCTTGATGAGCCACCCAAAAAACAAAGCTGAGCCTGCAGATGAGGATACGCAGTTTCCCGCGGCAAGGCCCAGCACCCACAACGAAAACAGATTCAGTATACATTCATAAACCATCCAACGGGTGAACATAGGAGCGGTACGCAGAGGACCGCCACCAACCCACCTTCTTCATCATTGCTACTGGGTAGCCCATCGCTGCAGCAGTCGATGCTGCTCCAAGATGAAAAGAATGAGTACCAAATCTGACCCCGCTCAGCCCCAACCCTGTTAGGGGTCTCCTGGTGACTGCCCCAAACTGATACTAGGTCAGAGGGAAGCCATTTTCATGCCAAAACAGAGGCCCACCCCCTCACCCCTCAGCGCCAAATAATTCCTTAGCACGTGCACAGGGCACAGACCCGGCTCTGCACAAGGGCCCAATGAAATAGATGCCCCTGTACCCACCTGGTCAGTCTTGGACCTATGGACAAAAAGGGATACTTTATCCCCCATAAAAAAAACATCCAGCCCCTGCAAGGCCTGGCAGGACTCATCTGACCTGGAACTGGGGACTAGCTCACTAACCTGCAGCACGCCAAAAAAGGCAGTGAGGGCAGTGGCATGAAAAGGGGCCACCTCAAACCTGGAGCTACAAACTTTGCCCCACATTGAAGCTAGACCCCGTAGTACCGATGGGGAGATGGGCTTCCTACCATCCTTCCTCATCCCAACCTCCTGGGCCCAACCTTCCAGCATCTTCCGCAAATGGAAGTCATCCGTAGCCTCCAAAAATCCCCTGGCTTTGCTGGTGAAGGCCCAAGCCACGAGTTGGCCTCTAATGGACTCCACTGCTAGGTGCTTACCTTTTTGCTCGACGCAAAACTGCATCAAGTGTGGCATGGGAATGGGCCATACCTGCTGCAGCCCCTTGGACTGCCTAAAGTCCTTGAACTGGTGCACAGCCCAGTCATAGGACCTCCTCATGCTGGAAGCAATTGCTAAACTAATTGCCCTGTCAGCGTCTAATATCCAAGGCACCACAGATCCAGGGGGATCACAGCCGGCTGCAAGACAGCCTCTGGTGTGAGCTGGCGATGGGAAGTCTGCCGCACCATATCCAATTCAATGCCCAGAAAGATCAAAACTGTGGACAGCCCCTCAGTCTTTTCATGCGTCAGAGGCACACCCAACTCCCTGGCCAGACCCATAAACCCCACAAGAAGACTGGCACATTGTCCAGACCATATGGGGCCCATGAAAAGAAAATCATCAAGGTAATGGGCAGTGTCCCGACACTGAAGGCGGGACTGAACCGCCCACTCCAAAAAAGTACTGAAATGCTCGAATGCAGCACAAGACACCGAGCATCCCATTGGAAGTGCACAGTCCATGTAAAACTGGCCATCAAATGAGAAACCAAGGAGCTCAATATCAGTGGGGTGTACCGGCAAAAGGTGAAATGCAGACTTAATGTCACATTTGGCCAATTCAGCACCAACCCCACATCTCTTTACCACATTGACCGCCTGATCGAATGAAGTATATCACACCAAGCATAAGTGCTCCAGAATGGCATCATTAACTGAGCCCCCTCTGAGAAAAGACAAGTGGTGTATAAGCCTAAACTCACCCACTGCCTTTTTGGGTACTACCCCCAACGGGGAAACCCGCAGACAAGGCACCAGGGGGAGGGGTCGCAAAAACTCCCAACCAAGTGAGCCAATAAGGATAGGAGCAAAAAATTCCTACCTGGCCCTGATAACAGTGACCGGCTAATCCTGCGCTGCAATGGGGAGGGTGGGTAGTCTGAGCAAAGGAGCATGCAGTGAACCTGGGAGGGGGAGCAGGCTTATATGCCTTTTGCTCCACCCCCCCAGGGAAAATCCCCGGGAGCCTGGGAAAGGAGTGTCTGCCTCCTTTCCTCCGGGGCTGCAAACTTGACCCGCGGCTGAAGCAGTGTATGCTGCAAGCTTGGAGGGTTGCACTCTTGGTTTTATACAACTGTGAAACAGTCACAGAATAGTTTCGTAAGTATAAAAGCTGGTATTCTTTTTAAAAATAACTTGAGGGAAAAGCAGATGGGACACATAAAACTGACTTGTTTAGAATATGAAATGTAAATGTTAAAACAACTCACTTTCAAAAAAATCTTTATATATCACATTCCTCCAACCAGTTACTTTGCTGAAATGACCAACTTCTTAAATATCTACTACAGATGTAGAATTAAAATAATTTAGGACAGAATATACTTTGCTATTCTGTTTGTGTGTGTGTGTGTGTGTGCATGAGAAAGCTCTGTAATATGTTGACCCAAAAGTTTACTTGAATCAATATTAAAGAAATGACAGATACAGAGAAACATAACTGATGATGCAGTCATTTAATCTCAGAACAAACACTGAGGTAATTTACATTCAGGCAACTTGTGTCAGTCAGGGAATTGAGATTTAGACAATGAAGAGTGTAATGTGTATATAAGTCCTCCTTGTTCCAGAGTTTATGGAAGTGGATGCTTTAAAGGAATTAAAAGTTCATAGATCAAACATATCAATGCATTTTTTTCTCATCACAATTACATTGCTGCCAAGTAATCAGGAGCACTGGGAATGAAATCTGCCTGTCTGAGAACAATGAGGTCAATGTAATATTTTGCTGGGTATGTAGAATATTTTGCAAATAGGTATACAGTCCATGAACTGAGTCTAGGGATAAAATGCCTCTGCAAGCACTCATATTCTTGCTTATTCAATTTTGATTTTGGTGATATATTACCTGCAAACTATTACAAGCTTTGTTTTATTATATTACCAATTATCTAGTGTTTTCAATTCTTGAATACAACTGAGCCTGTACCAATTACAGTCTTCTTTGTGTCAATGCCATTGTTCCAGAACCAGTAAAGTTAACTATCCTATATTACTGAACTCCCCCACCCCATTCCAATTTTCAGGAAAGCAAAGAAGGAGTCAGGTATCACAATCCATGAGCTTTCCTGCCCTAATCAATATCCTAATCAAACTGAGAGCCAGTTTGGTTTAGTGGTTAAGAGCGCAGGACTCTAATCTGGAGAACTGGGTTTGATTCCTCACTCCTCCACTTGAAGCCAGCTGGGTGACCTTGGGTCACTCACGGCTTCTAGCTCTCTCAGCTCCATCCACCTCACAGGGTGTTTTGTTGTGGGGATAGTAATAACATACTTTGTAAACCGCTCTGAGTGGGTGTTAAGTCATCCTGAAGGGCAGTATATAAATCGAATGTTGTTGTTGTTGTTAACATAGATAAAATAATTGCAAAGAAAACAACGATGTCCACATGCTAATTTTAAGAGAGAACAGAAGCTGTTGCAGATTTGCAGGCTGACTATGAATATTGTTACAAAATCTTCATAGCCACATTAGTTATGCAATTTTTACAATGGAGCAAACAGTGACTCCCTGGGACAGTGGTGTGGTAGAGTGTACCCTCAAGACATAGCTCAGTTATGGTGACCCCTGGTGGGGTTTTCATGGCAAGAGACTAACAGAGTTGGTTTGTCATTGCCTGCCTCTGCAATCTTGGACTTCATTGGAAGTCTCTCATCCAATTACTGACCAAGGCCAACCTTTCTTAGATTCTGAGATCTGATGAGATCAGGCTCTCTTGGGCTATCCAGGTCAGGGTCCCTGGGACAGTATTAGCATATAAAAATGGCGGGGTATGTATGGAGGAAGCCCTTTCACCACACATGCCACATTCATAATCAGAATCAGGTCTGCATGTATCTAAGAGACACAAAATTCCCATCACAGTCTGATATAAATTCCTCTTGGTGGCCAGGTAAGATTGCCAGACCAACCCTGGAAACTGGCAGGAGGGTTGGGGATGGGACAGTATGGAGAGATGTCAATCTGAGTGTGATGACGTCACTTTGGGGGAAATACAAGGTGACTATTCTCTAGGGTTCACTGGAAACTTTATGGTCATCCTTGCAACACCAGTGAGTTTTTTAATTTTACCCCCACTGTACTTGGAGCAGTGGTGGGAAACAGGAGCTTGGGGTGAGGAATTCCCCACTCTGACCAGGGGTGGTGGCAGGCCTACAGCCATGGGACTTTGTAATGTGTGAATTTGTCCTTCATATGATAGGTGGGTTGCATGATAGTAACAAGGTTTGTATTAATCAACATATCTCCAGCACCTTCATAATTGTTTAGGGGGGCAAATTTGACATTTTCCTTTCAAACATGTCTTTCATGAAGTATTACTGGTATTACTCCAGGCACTAGTTATGCAAATAATTCTTTTGAACTTCTTTTAAGATTACATTTTTTTCATAAATTGGACTGATACTTACATATTTAGCAGCTGTTAAAAGGGTAGAACAATTATATGTCAAAGTTGTACTCGATTAAGAAAAAACTACTTGTATCATAATTAATTCTTGTTGATAGGAAAATCCAAGGTTACAACACAGGAAAAAACACAATATGGATAATAACATTGGTCTAATATTGATAAGATTACTGAGATAATACATGTGACATGCTTGAACATTGTAAAGCACTAATATATGCACCAAGTAAAATAATAATTATTCTCAAAATTGAGAAACACAGTGTGCTTTTTTAAAATAAACTTTATTTTCAGTTTTAACAATTTTTCCAAAACAAAATATGTAATACACTTAGAATAGCATTGTAATAAATGTTGGTTTGTAAAAGGTACAAAATGGATTGCTGAAGGCAGCTGTCATGTAAACTGAAATGAAACCCCAGAAGTCTACAAATATATGAATGTAATGTACACCAGAGAACTGCCATTGGTGAAGTCCTCAGATTGAGGGATAGTGTTATAGTGGTGAGAGTGAGAGCCAGTGTAGTGTGGTGGTTAAAGTGTCAAATATGAATGATAGATTCTACCATATAAGCTTACTGAATGATCTTGGGCCAGTCATAAACTCATAGCCTTATCTACCTCACAGGGTTGTTCTGAGGATAAAATGGAAGCTGCTTTGTGTCCCTATTAGAGAAGGTCATGAACCTAAATACAAACCAAAAATGCATGAACCACGCCAGTTTGTGGTTTGCGAACCAGTGGTTCCTGGAAGCTCGTTTCCATGAAATTCCACGAACTGGTCTACTGGTTTGTTTGGTTCATATTAAAGGGGCAGTTTAAATGGCCATTTCCCTGGGGAAATGGTCATTTAAACTTTTCCTGCCCCTTGCAAGTGGCAGGGCCCTTTAAACTATCAGCTGACAGGTGGCAGGGGGGATCCCCCCTTGCTGCCTGCCAGATGATACTTTAAAGAGACTTGCTGCTTGCAAGTGGCAGGGCCCTTTAAACAGCCCAAACTCCAGCCCCAGCCCCCCCAGCCCACGCCCCAAGCACCAGCCCACACTTACCTTGCTGCTGGGGTGGTGGAGCCACCCTGTGGGCGACACCCTCCTGTGAGAGGCGGGAAGGCCAATTTTGGCCTCTTCCACTGCAGCACGGGCCCACAGAATGGTGGAGGAGGCTGTAAGTGGCCTTCCCACCCCTCAAATGGTTGCCATAGGCAGCCCTGGCACCAGGGTTTCCAGCGCTGGAGGCGAGCGTGCGCGGCCCTGGACTGTGTGATGACATCATCATGCAGTGCTGCCGGCAGGTGGCTGGGGCGGAGTGAGGAGGCTGCCCGTGCACTGCGCGCGACCTGGGCCACTTGTTGTTCTGCTGCGCCCGCCTGGGGGCGGGCGGTGACTGCAGTGGCGGCACAGGGCTGGCCGGCGGCAGCACGGGGCTGGCCAGCGGCGGTGCGGGACACACGCCTCCACCCCCGGGGCCCCCTCCAATGCCCCCTCCAGCCCTGCGGCATCCTTGGTCCCCGCCTCATGGCCTCAATGGTGGCACCGGCCCTGGCCACAGGCCTGCAGGGCAGGGACAGAGGCTGAAGGCCTTCGTGCCACGCAAATGGCCACCATGGCAGTCAATTGAGGGGCAGGAAGGCTATTTTTGGCCTCCACCACCACCCTGCGGGCCCACACGGCAGCAAAGGAGGCCAAAAATGGCCTCTCTGCCCCTCAAATGCTTGCCAGGACCTGCAGGGCAGCAAAGGAGGCTGAAAACGGCCTTTGCACCCCTCAAATCGCTGCCGTGGTGGCCATTTGAGGTGCGGGAAGGCCGTTTTTTGGCCTCCTTCACTGCCCTGTGGGTCTGCGCAGCCGCAGAGGAGGCCGTTTTTGGCCTCTTTGCTGCCCTGCGGGCCCTCGCGGCATCAGAGGAAGCTGTTTTCAGCATCCTTCACTGTCGTGCAGCCCCACATGGCAGTGAAGGAGGCTGAAAACAGCCTCCTCCACCACCCTGCAAGCCCTCAGGACAGCAGAAAAGGCCGATAACGGCCTTCCTGCCCCTTGCAGAAGGAGGCGGTGGGCGCGCAGGATGTCTGGGCTCCAGCTTCCACCACCCCAGCAGCAAGGTAAGTGTGGGGTTGGGGGCTGGGGTTTGGGCTGTTTAAAAGGCCCTGACACTTGCAAGTGGCAGGTTCCTTTAAACTACCAGCTGGCAGGGGGGGACTCTCCCCTACCACCTGACAGCTGGTAATTTAAAGCGACCTGCCATTTGCAAATGGCAGGAAAGGGCCCTTTAAATGATTAAATGCCCCTTTCCCTGCTGCTAAGCAGCTGGAAATGGGCATTTAAACCCCATGAACCATGAACTGGTTTGTGAACTTGCACCAGTTCGTGGGAGTTTGTGGTTCATGAAAATCCATGAACCATGAACTCCATGGTCCGGGTTTTTTTTTTTATTCATGCCCATGTCTTGTCCCTTTTAAGGAGAAAGGCAGTATGTGAATTTCTCAGGTCCAAATTCCCATTCTGACATTGAAGCTTTCTGTGTGACCTTAGGCTAGTCACTCTCTTAGAGTTGTGAAGATAAGATAGAATAAAGATAAAATAGAGGTGAAGATAAAATAGAGGTGGGAATAATGATATTTTAAGTTGCTTTGGGTCTCATTTGGGGAGAAAAGTTGAATATAAATAAATATCTAAATAAATAGATAAGGAGTAGTTATTGTCAAATACCCAGACACCTTGACTGGACTCAGAGAGACAGCAGATAATCTTCTCCGCCATGAACATTTTAAAATTACATTTAATTGTTATTTTTATTAGATTTTTTTATTGCTGTCAGCCTCTTCGAACATTTTTGGCCTGAAGATGATATAAAATATAATAAATTAAGAAGGAGTGTGAAACAATATGGAAATCAACAATATCACCTCTTTAGGATTCTTTCAGTGGTTTAAGCAGGCGGGTATCTTTTTTTACTATTCCTCACCTTGAACTGTCACTTGGTGGCTCTCAACATTCCATCTGTTCTGCAGAATAATTTATTTTCATCAGGTTGCATTTTTCCCTTTTGGTTAATTTACAAAGTAATGAAATTTCTACCCCCTACCAATCTCTAGGAATGAAGAGATTCTACCTTCTGTAAATACTCTGTTGCAAAGCTTTTGTTAACTACACAGTGGCCAACCAATTATCTACTATACATGATGGCAATGACCTTAAGAATGAGATGAACCCATTTCAAAAGGTCAACCTCATAAACCAGATTCTGTCCATATTATTCACTGGCAAGTGTAAAAACTGTCTAGCCCAGTGCTGGCAGTTCAAATTCCACAGAAGTTCATAAACAGCAAATTTTACAGATAAAAAGCTTTAGAATCCTGAGAGTTTCCCTAGCTTCTTCAAGGAACACAGATTTTTCATAGTCAGTTCAGTAGAAAGTATACTATAGTTTTCCTTCTCTTACACTAGTTTATGGAAAGCCTCCTCTTAATTTATAGATTAGGCATCAGCTAGGAGGGAAGCTATAAAATATATAATACATTGTCAAAGCTGAAACTGGATTCAAACAGCTGCAATTTATCTAAGGCTGATTCCATACACGTTGGATAATGCACTTCCAATCCTCTTTAGAGATCATTTGGAACTGAATTTTTCATATGTGAAACAAAAAATCCACTTCCAAACAATTGCTAAAGTGCATTGGAAGTGCATTATCCAATGTGTGTGGAATCAGCTTCTAGAAGGGAGCTCTGATTCTCAAAAGCTTACACTCTGAAAATCTTGTTGGTCTCATAGGTGTCACTGGGACTCAAATCCAACTTATCTACAGAAGCAGATCCCTGAATTGGCAAAGGGCTTTTTGAGATTATGCTTCTGCCAACAATTATCATTAAAGTTCGTCAGTGCAATGCAGGATGACCAGAATTTTAATCTGACAGCCCCAAATCTTAGCCACTAGTTGCATTGTATATTATGCTTCAGCCTCCTTGCCAATAACTGCTCACATTTCAGGAGACTGGGATATATTCCCTGTGAAACAGAGTAAAAGATTATTTGCTTTTAGCTTGAAGAAGCAGGTCTTTTCATACTTTCCCTTTCCCCACAGTCTCCTGTAGCCACTAGAGATGGGCTCGAACAGCAATACGAACAAAAAAAAGCCATGAACAGCCCAATCTGCTGTTCATGAACAAGCTGTTCGTGAGGCTCCATTCTAAGTGAACAGGTGGTCTTGCAAGCTTCGTTCATTGCTGTTCGTCAAGCCAGACAGTCTGGCACCTGCAATCAATTTCTTTGGCAACTTAGGCAGGGATTGTCTGAACTCTGTCTGAACTCCTACTGTTGCCCTGGAAACCCCAATCTAAGCCCAATTTAGCTTGATAGGCAGGTCTTCCTTTCAAGTGTGGAGCTCCAAATTTGTTACAAGGGGGCAAAGAGCAGTGGAGAGGGGGCTCCCAGCTCTGGCTTTGGAGAGGGAGAGACAGCTGCTGTTGGCATTTTGATAGAGAGAGTGCATTGGAGCTTGAATTTTCTTTGTGTGTGGTGGGATAGGGATCTATCCCTTCAAGTTCCATGGCTGCTGCCAGGCTCTGGGGCCAAGCTATTATTTATTATTGGTACCTTTCCTGTTGCCTGCTCAGGTAAGGTTTCTGGGAGTGGTGCGGAAGGGATCTACCCCTTCAAGTTCCAGGACTGCTGCCAGGCTCTGGGCCAAGCTATTATTCATTATTGGTACCTTTCCTGGTGCCTGCTCAGGTCAGGTTTCTGGGAGTGGTGCAGTAAGGATCTTGAATTGGATGATGGCTGGAGGAGAGCCTGCTGGCCCCCACGAACAGCCAACCACAAACATGTTTGTGAACAGGGCCATGTTTGTGGTTGTTCGCGAGTCCCTGTTCATGGATGGCAATGAACAATGAACATCATGTTCGGTTTTTTTTTCTGTTTGTGCCCATCTCTAATGGCCACTGAAAATCTGCTGGTAATTGGAGAGGCTTGTTAATAAAATGCATCAAAATATGAGAGGGGTGCTAAGGAGACTTGAATAGAATAAAATCACCCACATCCCTTTTGAACACATGGAAGGTCCATACAATTCAAAATAAATCCCACATTTCAGAAGCTCAGTCCATATTTAAGGAACTCTTCAACATGATAAAAGAACAGATCAAGATGGGTAGCCATGTTAGTCTGTCTGTAGCAGTTGAAAAGAGCAAGAGTCCAGTAGCGCCTATAAGACTAACAATATTTGTAGTAGGGTATGAGTTTTCATGAGTCATAGGTATCTGAAGAAGTGAGCTATGATGCATGAAAACTCATATCCTACCACAAATTTTGTTAGTCTTATAGATGATAAAGAACAGAAACTCAATAAAGGTTGTGTTCTTTCATGGCAAAGTTCTGAGTTCCAGTTTTCATAACTATACTTGTCTTAAGGCATGATAAGAAGCTTTTAACTGTGAGCACTGTAAGAATTTTGGTAATCCATAAAGTTTAGAGCAGTCAGACGTTGCAACATTACTGGTCTCCCAGTATATAAGGCTTACAGGGGGCTTTTCCATATGTTTTTTTTCCATTGGTTCTGGTCCCATACACCTCCAATGTATCCCCTGATTTCCACATACCTTTTTTTGCCTTTAGTTTTGACTTCAGGTTTTTTGTTTTCTCCAATTTTTGCTCAGTTCTTTAGAGATCACTTTTCCCCCCGTCTTTTTTTTAAAAGCTAGTTCTGGGACACTTTTGTTCTTTGTGCAGAACGTTTCTTTCAATTTTGTTTGTCCTGCCCACTCCCACCCACTTCCAATCCACTTTCTGATGGTTGGTTGTTCATCATAGTCAAACCACTGCTCCCTCCCTCCATCTTCCTTCCCCCTTGTAATGATTTTAAGTAAATGTGTGTGTGTGTCTTTAAATGCTTGGTGTGGTATAGATGAAGAGTGGGGATGAAAGAGAGGGATGAGTGAGTGATATGACTGGTTGATGACTGAGAGTGTGGGCAGAGTGAATGCAGTCTTAGACTGAGAGTGGAGAAAAAAGAGTCAGCCAGGGCAAGAGTGGCAAGCTGTGTGCAGCCTTATCAAGTTTATGTTGTCTGAGAGAAATACAACCTATGTGGAAACCTGAACTGTGTGTTTGTGAAAGAACATTCAGTCAGAGAAAAACAGGCAAACTGTGTGTGCACCTGAGAAAAGGTCTTACTTGTAATTGAGAGAGAAATTAATATCAAAAGAAGGCAAACTGTGTGTGAAGCCTGAGAGAAGATCTGTGTGATTGGGTATAAGTAAAGTAACTTTAAGAATTGAGAACTACTCTTTGGAAACCATCAAGTTTTAGAAATAATATGAAACTGATATGCTTCTTATAAAAATAAAAGTTTACTTTGTTTTGTTTTTTTTGTATCCCAGAGTACCTGTCATTCCTATATCCCATTCCTTTCCTCAGGGCCACATAGTATCATGAAAAAGCCTGACCCTTGGGCACTAAAAGTAGAAATTTAAGTATTCTGGAATTTAATTCCTGGTGGCAGCAATCTACCAAGAGGGGGCAAGAATAGAAGGCCTAAAGACCAAATCTACCCAGAAGGTGTAAGAGAAAGAAAGGGTGCTAAGTAGACATGGGCACAAACCAAAAATGTAATGAACTAGTGGTTCACGGTTCGGTGCTGTTGCCGATCCCGAGGTCGCAAACCGCAACAAACATTTTCCATTGCCGAACCAGTTCGCGGTTCGTGGGTTTCAGAACAGCCCCTGTGGCACTTAGAGAGCCCATTTTCCCGGGGAGTCTTTTGCAGGCTCTCCTACAGCCATCATCCAAGTTTGGACAATATTGCAAAAGGGATCTTGGAGTTATACCCTCTCCAATCCAAGGCCCCCAGGAAACTCTCACAAAAATCCAAGCTCAATTATACTCTCAGTCTCTCTCCCCAAAGGCTAGCAAGTGGCAAGCAAGAGCTCTGTCCCATTCCACTGCTCACTGAAAGTGAAACCCAGCCTGGGAGCCCATGGCTATTTATAAGCACAGGGCCCATTGAGCAATGCAGGAGGTCTATGTTTAGCCATCAGAGCTGCCTATCAGGGTTTGCAGGGATGAGATTGGAGTGTCCATGGCTACAGAACACCCCCTTCCCCCTCCCTCCCCTGGGTGTCTTCTCCCAACTTGTAACCGCTTTGCAGCTCCATAGTTGGAAGGATGACCTGCTGATCAAGGTAAGCTGGGCTTCCATTTGGGCTTCCAGGGCGACAGCAGGAGCGCAGACAGAGTTCAGGCATTTCCCCGGCTCTGTTTCCAGGGGAATTGATTGCTGGCGCCTGACTGTCTGCCTTCCCGAACCGTGGCCGAATGCACCGAACCAGGCATATCCTGAATGCTGGTTTGTTGGCCGTGGACGATCATGAACCGCCGGATCGCAATCGCGCGATCACCAATTTCATGAGTTTTTGAAGTTCGTAATGCGGTTTGTGCCCATCTCTAGTCTTAAATTGTAACACCCCTCCTGGTTTCACTTTCTATTTTTTAAATCATTGATTTCACAACATTATAACAACCTAACATTGTAATGATGGATGAAGCAGGTCCTCTGAATCCCCAGCTTTCATCATAAAATGACAATGACAATGTAAAATATAATAACAATGTTAGGTCATTATATTTTTATGGCAACATTGTAATAATAAGTGCAGCTGATTCTCTGAATCACCAGTTTTCATTTAAAAAACAAAAACAAAACAAGTCTCTAGCTTCCATTGCAGGTATACAAGGAAAAAGGCATATTTTTGCAATGGAAAGGGGCAGAGACTTACTTTTTTTAATGAAAGCTGGGGATTTAGGGAACCTACTACATCTATTATTATAATATTTGATCATTATAATGTTTTGAAATTGATAACTTTTTTAATGATTTTTTTTTTAAAAAAGGGAATGGTGCTATGATGCCTCTCATGACCCAGCATCCCCTTTGAAAATTATGATTATTTAGTGAACGTGAGGAATAATTAAACAGACTCTACAACTGTTAAAATGCAGAAGGAGGGCCAATGTGGGGAAAAAGTTTACCCAAACTGATTTCAGTGCTTGTGGATCGACTCCTAAGAAAATTGGGAATAAGCTGATCATGCAAAGAAGTCCAGGAACTACTATGCTGCCTATTGTATCATGCATGTAACTGGGAGAACATTAGTCTGCAACTCTGCAACTTCCCACGAGCCGGACACTACAATAATCCCATTCAAAACATACAGCCAACACACATACAATCCAGGTACAATGTACACTTGATTTTTTTTGTATGTGTGTTGAATAATTCTTACGTAAAGCTGAACATGTTATACATACTTCACATTTATCCAGATACTGATCTTTGGTTTCATTCATCAACTGATCTCACATTGGCTCTTTATTACAAATCCATGCACAGGCAGGATGTATGCGCTTTCACTGTAACATGAACAGAGCTAGTATCTATATATATGGAGTGGCACCATGGGAATGTGTCTTTAATAGTGTTTGGTGTGTTTGTAACATGAAGAATGCTTGGAAAGGTTTTCTTGGGAACAGAATACAAAGTTAGGCTTCCAGTAAGCAATGCTGTGGGTACACAAGACATTCTAAATGTTATGAAGATTTTTATGAGCATCCCATCCCATATCTTCCCATAAGTAACTCAAACAGGGTATCCATTCAGGCTTGTGTACTGGAAGCTTGTATGAGATATTTTAGGTATTTCATGTGAAGCCAAAGCCTAAGTTCTGCTGCATATTTTCCACAAAATGATATATGGCACCACAATCTTGCTGCTGTGTTTTGGACAGTAATTAAATACACTTTAATTAATGGAAGTGGAAATAACTATCTCTTCTCAGCCTTTTGCTACAGCCTCCCTTCGAGCCTGTGACCTTGACTGAATAATTTTCGTAGGGATTAGATGTATCATGCCATAAGCATTCCTCATTATCTTCTGAGCAATACTCAGAAATGATCTTGTGCCCTTTTTTCTTCTAGTTCTAATCCATACAAGTAATAGTTGTGTATTTTAAGAAATATCCATTCCATTACCTCTGCGAGAGCCATCAAAAACCCTTGCTTTGGCCAAGCCTTTTTTCCCCAGTATTCCTGCAGTATCCTGGCACTGCCTTGGCAAAGGCTTGAGGGCCAAAACACTCTGGATGGAAATCACAGAACTCTATCAGTTTGTAAATGGTACATTGCACAGAATGCAGATCTGGGTTGCATGGGAAGAACAGAGGGGATTTAACCATTCAATGCGTGCTGAATTTCACTTAATGAAACTAGCCTTCTGGTACTTTTATTAAAATTTTACACTTAAGGGGAGGGTCAGGTTTTAAAAGGATGGGCCTTTTTTCTCTTTAAAGCTCTAATAATAATATAGGGTATAGGGAACCCAGTTGTAACTAGAGATGGGCACGAATTGAAAAAAAATCCGAACTATGTGCTTCATGGTTCATCAAATTTCATGAACCACGAACCACAAACTTTCACAAACCTGCCCCTGGTTCACGAACCGGTTCATTTGGTTCGTGAAAACATCACTTCCAGGTCAGAAAATCATCACTTCCAGGTCAGCAGAAGGTCTGCAGGAACTCCATCCCCTGTTGCCTAGGAAACTGATTGATTGGCACCAGGCTGTCTGCAGTGACGAACCAAAAAATGAACCAAATGAACCAGCCTAAAAGTTCGTGGTGGTTCGTCAGAAATGGGATCTGATGAACCGTGGTTCACAAACCACAAACCAGCCTGGTTCTTGCTTAATTTTGGTTGATATTTCAGTTCCTTGTAACTAGCAAGCTCAAGAAGGGCTGAAAGATTAAATTTTCATTTCCTTTTCTGCACAGTATCTGTCCAAAACATAACTGCGTGCCTGTAAAATGTATTATTTGCTGACTGATAGAAAGTATTGATTTACGTTTATGCAAAACAAGCTCTCCTGTTACCTGTTTCAACTGAAATTTTGCAGTCTAAAATCGTGAGAACAGGCATTATATCTTTATACATGAATTCCATAGTCATCAATATTATTTTAAGGTGTTTACTGCCCCTCCTAAAATATCCACTATGGGTAGATTTTTTTGCTTTATTTATAGTTTATGTGAAAACAACAGCTTTGCAACTTCAGCATTCTAGATCAGATTATACATAATGCTGAAAACCAGGTTTGGGGATACTTTGAAATGGTGAGGAGTTGGGCAGGGGGGTGCACATTTATAGTGCCATTATAAACAGAATTCTACTCTTCAACTTTACTGCAGTCAATGGAGTTTAGAAAGGTGTAACTCTGCTTTGCATTGCACTTTTAGTTAGCCATGGAATGCAACATAATTAATTGCTTCTGATATTGTACAGCTTATAACTTTATTTCAACTCTATTGAGTGTTCACAAAAATGCAAATTATAGTCATTGAAATATAATGTAGACTTCTTTTTGTTTTTTAAGTTTATTTTTTATTTAAATAGATAAAGTACAAATAACAAAATATAAAATATGGTGAAGATAGAAAAAACAGAGAAAAGAAAGAAGGAAACAAAGGGAGAAAGAAGAAGAAAGGAAGAGAAAGAGAGGGGGGAAAGAGAAAATATAATAAAAAAGAAATATAAAGAAATGGGGAAAAAGCTTCCGATTTTCTCTGAAGCAAATACAAGTATAATTATAAAATTATCTCTTAATCTATGGTTATAAAAAAGCTCTTTTTTCTATTTATCTTTTTTCCTAATCGTCAAAAACAAAAAACATCCATTCATTTCTGAGTGTTTCATGCAAAAATTTTCTAATGCAAAAAGTCTATAGTCTATATAATGTAGATTTCTGAAGGCAAATTACATTCCTGTATGCTTGATTCATGGTGGGAGACTAGGAGTATGGAGACTTACCAAAATGATGCCCTTTGATGCCACTTCTAGCTGCACAACAAGAAGTAATGTCACTGCATCACAGGATTCTCTAGGATTTCCCCAAAACTCTATGATAAAACACAGTGTTTGGGGGGAACCACAGAGCATCTTGCAACACAGTGATATAACTGTTGTTGCACAGTTGGTAATAATATTGTAGGATGCCCCCCACCCCACATTTTCCCTCTCTGCCCTATCAAACAATAGTGGTTTATCTTATGTTATTGCAGCTAAACCTTCACTCTACATTTGCCAGTTGTTTTCAGCTAATCAGTTGTACCCCTACTTATCCATCTAGCAATAAAAGAAAGCTACATAAACTGCCCTTTTTTTCAGCAGGAACGTGGTGGAACGGAGTTCCGGAACCACTTGAAAATGGTCACATGGCTGGTGGCCCCGCCCCCTGATCTCCAGACAGAGGGGAGCTTTGATGGCCCTCTGCGCCACCGAGCAGCATGGAAGGCAATCTAACTCCCCTCTGTCTGGAGATCAGGGGGCAGGGCCACCAGCCATGTGCCCATTTTCTCCGAGGGCAACCCACTGAGTTCCATCACCTCTTTTCCCAGAAAAAAAACACCTGTACATAAATAAAATAAAGATGCATGAGATGACTGAACTCAAATGTTTTTATGGTATGACCTTTTGGATGCTAAATGACCAGTGGAGCAGGATAAATGCCTTTGTGGTACAACATAGTAATTCAAGTACTAGGTTAAAGCAGCATTGCTGTAGCACAACGGACTACTGTAAAACCAGCAGTGGAACACTGTAAGATCCCATCATAGCTGCTCTGCTAGTTAATGCAGAGGCTCTCATGCCTGCTTCAGAACTACTGTGGTTACACATGGCCTATGGCCATATGGTGCTCGTTAAGTAATAATATTCAAAATATTAAGATGAGTATATATCTAGGGATGTGCAATTCAGGTTCTATAATCCCTTACAAATTCCAAATTCCACCTGATTTGGTGAAATTTGGTATTACCTGACTGAAGGTTACTGAATTAATTCAGTTTAATTCAGTAAACTTCAGTTGGTTTGTTCCTTTACTATGGAACAGCAAAGAAACACTGTTTCCTGCCTTTTCCCCTCAGATATGAGGGGGGGAGAAGGGAGGGGGGAGTGAGTGACCAATCCTCGCAGAAGCTGTTTCTCTTGCCAATGGGATACTTTAGAAAGTGAGGGCCTGTTAAAAACTGTCCTACAGGGAGTTAACTAGGCAGAAGAGGTGGGCACGGTCTGGATAACGGACCTAATTTTACCATGGTTTCAGGCTGTTCGGTGTTCACGAAGAGGAAGGTCGTGCGCACACATTTTTTCATGAATGTGCTAAATTTTGGGGAGTTCTGTTCATCTGTCTGTTGGCCCATTATGCCAGGAATCCCACTGGTGCCGCTCAATCAGTTTCCTAGGCAACAGCATGGCGTCACCTTCCTCGTTTGGAACACACCAACCTCAGCCCAGCAAAACAGAGAGCTCCTATTATTCTGTAGCATTTTGTATATAAGAGAAGGCACATAAGGCGCAGCTTCACTTTGTGGGTGGGTGGCATTGCACGTTGCGAGAGCGGCTTTTGTATTGCACTTTGCGAGAGCACTTGTGGCTTAGCAAGGGGCTTTGGGGCTTTGGTTGCAAGAGGGCTTACTCTTTCCTCCATTCCTGTTTAATTTTTTTTTGCCTTTCAATTCTTGCTTGCTTGGTGAGAACAGCTTTTTTTTTTTTTGATCCTTTTGCCTTGCTATCGGGTTACTTTGATTTCTTTCCCCATTCAAATCCTTGGGTTCTGGGTTTCTATTTGGTTTTTTTTCAAACTCTTACTTGCTTCTGGGTTTCTGGTGGGTTCTATTGTGCTCTGACCCCACACACTCTCAGACCTGCAGTGGGTACAAGGCAGCTTTTGGGGCTGTTTGCTTGAGTTCTTTCAAAGGAGAAGTTGCCTGCTAGTGTAGCTCGCATCATATATGTAAATAGGGCCTTTTAAAAAGAGATTTTTGTGTCCATCTCTAGATTAAGATCCACAACCATTAGGAGTAAGTAGATTTAAAAGATTTTAAAAGAGTTTTAAAAGAAACTCTCATTTTTGGCTAGATGCTTTGGGTGAGTTGGTGATTCTGTTTAATAGGGTTAGTTACTAGTTAGTATAGGTTACAGCAGGCATAAAAATGAGTGACAGGAGACCAGAAGAGCAGTAAGTTGACTATGAGGAAGACCAACTGCTCATCTCTCAAGAGAAGCAGGTGAGAGTGATGCGGGCTAACCATGTTATCCACATGGGAAAAAAATATGCTCTCTCTGCACTCCTGTTGGATGGCATGACAGAAGCCTTTGAGCTACAACAAAGAGGTCCAGTCAGACCACCTCTTTTCTGGCCCATACACCCCAGAGCAACCAGATGCTATAGCACTCACAGCACACTCCAGAAATCTCACTCTAAAATGGAATCTGCTGAGTCTGGGCCTATTTTATGTTCTTGCAAGATTTTGAAAAAGAATCTCTATCAAAGAATCACTGTGATTGGCCAGAGAATTAGAGCTCCCCCCAATGTGAGAGCTCATTGGTCACTCACTGGAGACACTACAGAGACAGCTAACTCCTGGAAAGTGACAACTCAAGCAACCTATGCTAAAACCATTTTAATAAGGCATGCCAAATGACTCTAAAGGGACAAAATTAGGACAGTGGTTTACTGGGGACTGTGGCTGACCTTGATGAATAGGTACAGCTGGAAAGTACATTTATTAAGATCCTTGGTGATTTAAAATGTACTGGAAGAAGAATCCCTGCCCATAGGAGCTTACAATCTAAACAGATAGAAATGAGAGACAATGAATGGGAAGGCAAGGCAGTGGAAAGGATGGATAAAGCAAAGGAGATTATGTACCACTGCTAGTTGTATGTATTTAGGGTTAGTTTTAATAGAATGGAGGTTTGGAAGATGGCAATAGTTCTCCCACAACACCTGAAACAGTTTGTACAACCTGAGGGAAACTGCTGCTGTTAACTTTCAGTGCTGACTTAAGGTTTTTATTTTTGTCTGCTCAAACTGTGAACACCTTGAGTCCTATTTGTTTCCAAAGAATTTTCTTCCAAGTAAGTTTGCTTGGCATCACAAGTTCTGCTAGAAAAATGAAGTTTTATATGTATTATATAAAAGATCTTTAAAAGTGATATGGTGTTAGGTGCCTGTGAAAATAGATTTAACATGCACGTTATCCATTTCTTCACCACAGCCTTTAATGCAATACGTATTATAGTGATTGGTATTGGTAATTCTCAACTTTAAGAGGCTCTTTCGTCATTTGATCTTTATATATAAGATAACTTTAGAATGAGAGATGCTGCATGACTGTAAATGTATTTGTAGTTTACTGGTTTAACAGAAACATGAACAATCTTAATAGCTATTCCTGGTGCATGTCATAAGAAATTGATATTGCTTAATAATTCTGAATGGTGATATTTTAAGCTTCATGTTCGCATACCCGTATAGCAGAAATCCATTGTTTCTTAATAATTGCTTTGTAGCTTAATAATATAATTCCAAAGTCAATTTGTGGTTTTATTTCAAATTTATGTGGGCTGGTATCTAAAGATGCTGACAAACCTATATAAAATACATTTGTGCATGTGCAGAAAGGGCTTCTGCAGGATCATCTTCTCAGTGTAGCTCCTAGTGCTACACTGAATGCTTTTCCAGAGGCTTCTTTATCATTCTAAAGTAATATATTTATTCACAAGGAAGATGACCTTGAATATAAGACAACCCCCTTAACATATTATACATTACAAAATATATTATTGGACATAACTGTAACTTGCATGCAAATTTAAGATGATCTCACCTCATTTTTTTGCTGGTCCAGGGTAAGTCCCCTTCTGACAGCTCCAGAGGTTCCTCAGCCAGCTCGCAGTGCAGTGGTGGGGGCTCATGCCAGGCCTTCAGGTTGTTGATGTGCAGTCGCTTCTTGTGCTGAGGTAGCGGGCCGCACTGGACTTAGTATGATAGTGGCCCCAGTACCCAGGTCACGAGAAACAGCCCACACCAGGGATCCCCGGGACCCGGCGCCATCACTCATTGGCCCACCAACACCTTGTCACCTACTTGGAAGCTGTGGAGCTGAGCTTTCTTGTCGTAATACTTCTTCTGGGCAGCCTGGGCCTTTGTCAAGCGCACCCAGGCCATGGCCCGTGCCACCTCAAACCAACAAAAGGAACCCCCTGGCTATACAGACAACACAAGTACAACAACCAGGGTCACAGTTGTCATTTGAATTACGTGGGCAGTACGACACGCCAATTACGCGTGCGAATACAAGAACACATGTCACGTATAAGAACCTGTACCAGGGAGGCACCCCTAGTGGAACACTTTCTAGCGCAGCATATTGACAACAGGGAGCTGTCTGTCTCCGTCTTGGAAAGATGTGATACACCTGCCATGCCATGCATGATTGCACCAAGCACCTTTTGCAAGCGGAGGCGAGGTGGATTTTAGAACTCAAGAGCCTGACGCCGGGGGGTTTAAATCTTACAATGGATTATTCCTGTTTCCTAGGATAAACAGCAGGGTGTTTCCATCTATGATTGCCTGATATGTATATACTATGGTCCATTCTCTGTATTTGCCTTGTATATGGATTAATTGTACATGTATTGCCTCTCTGTCATGTTTGCATTTGTGCTGTATTGGTTACTTTTCTGTTTTGTGTCCTGCTGACACTGCCCCTTTAAGAGGTTTTTTTCCCTAATTGGATAACCCTAGGCTTGTTATATAAACATGGGGTGTGTCTGGTACTAGTTGTAACTATCGGTGTACTTGGAACTGCAATGGTGTGTGGAGTGAGGGGAGATGCCAGTGGACAGTAAGGAAACTTTTAATTGCCTAGATTGTAAACCAGTAGCTACATTGGTCAGGCTGTGTATAATGCTTATTACTGATGGGTTAATTTTATTTATAGTCCATAGAGTCTAGCCCAGGATGAAGAAAGACCGAAACGGGAATTGGAAATAGCAAGCTGTAGCCCGTCGGCTAGGTGTCTCTGGACACGTCCTTTTTCCACTCTTGGACATATGGACATTTCCTGTGTGCATCCTTCCATCTGTCTACACTCTCCCACCACCAGAATATTCATTGTATATAGAAATATATTTATTGTCTACCCGATAGACTACCTCTTCTTGTATATATATGCACTTTAAATCTTGTTTGAGATATATTGCACCTCTGCACTGTTGCACTTTGGATTTAATACAAAAATTTATATCAACCGTGCCACCTCAAGGCAGTTCTGTAGGTCTTGGACATATGCCGGTGGGGGATGGCCCTCCTCCCAGGCTGGGTTGTCCCATCATTCCCCCACAAGCTGTAGTACGCCTCTAGGTCTACGCCCGTACACCAGCTCAAAGGGGGCAAACCCTGTGGAGGCCTGGGGGGTCTCCCTTATGGCAAACAATAAGGGGTCTATGTAAAGGTCCCATTGCCAGGGGCAGTCATGGGCTAACTTGCGGAGCATCTCCTTCAAGGTCCGATTGAATCGCTCCACAAGCCCATCTGTCTGGGGATGGTAGACGCTTATGAAGATCTGCTGCACCTGCAGGGTCTGGCATAGCTGCTTCATCAAGTTAACTGTAAAGGGCTTGCCGCAGTCCATCAGGATCTCCTGGGGAATCCCCACTTGTGCAAAGAAGCGCATCAGCACCCTGGCTACCTCCGGCGCTTTCATGTCTCACAAGGGTACCGCCTCCGGATATCTTGTGGCGTAATCCATAAGGACCAGGATATACTGAGCGCCCCTGGGCATTCGAGGGATCGGTCCCACGAAGTCCATTGCAACCCGGGCAAAGGGCTCCTGGATCACTGGTAGCGGTGCTAGAGGGGCTCACAAGGGCGGTCACGAGGACATGTGCTGGCAGATGGGGCAAACTTGGCAATATGCCTTCACTTCCTTATCCATATTAGGCCAGAAGAACATCCCTGCTACCTTGGCCAGGGTGCTGGGGGCCCCTTGGTGGCCCCCCAAGGATGATCGTGGGCAGCCGCTAATACCTCCTTCTGGAACTGGGCCGGCACCAGCAATTGGTGTATTTCCCCACTGGCCCCCTTCACCAGGTGGAACCACAGCCCCCTCTCCTGGACAATGCATGGCAGGCGGGTCGCCTGTCGCTGGTCAGTGACCACCCCTTCACTTACCGCGGTCCACCTGCGGAGGTCCTCTAAGGATTCATCTTGCGCCTGTTCGGCCGCAAACTGGGGGTCATTCTGCCAACCCTCCTGGATACCACAAGTTCCTTGCTCCTCCCCCCGGGATGACCCGGGTGCTTCCTCAGGGTCCTCCTTGTCACCCCACAGCCCGGACTCCGGGATCTGGTGGGGCGTAGCAGCGGAAGCCTCCAGGGCCACCCGGAAGTGGGGGGTATCCCTTCCTATCTGCAGTGGGTATGGTAAATTCTGGACTTGGGCCAGTTCGGTCTCCCATGTCTGGCCATGGTATGACACCAGCACCCTCACGACTGGACACTCTTCCACGTGCTGATGGAAGCAGGCTATTGTGGCTGTGCATGCCACAGGGAGGTCTGGCCCCAGGAGGTGAGAGCAGACCATGGATATCAAACTGCCACTGTCGATAATGGCTGTCAGCCGCTATTCTGCAATGTGCATCAACACCAGCATTGGGGGTGGGCAAGGGCTCTTGGCGGTGACCTGCATGGTGGTGTCCCACCCTAAGTCGCACTCCATCAGGGGGCACTCCTTCTTCCAATGACCCCAATTTTGACAGGTGAAGCAGGGTCCGGGTTCCCGGGAGTCCCTCAGAGTACTGGCTGCCCGTGGTCTCCCAGATGCTAGGCCGAGTGCAGGCCCTTGGGGTCCGCCTTCAGTCGTGGCCAGTGGTCGGTTCCTGCGGTGCTGGAATGTGTTCCTGGGCTGGGGGCTGGCTCTGGCCCGTTCGCCCCAGGTACCCTCCCCTGAGGTGGGGCCTCCCCAGATGGTCGGCTTCAGGCCCGGATTCAGTGTCTCCTTCAGGCTTATGGCCATCACGTTTTCCCACAAGGCTGTCACATCCTTCAAAGTTTCAGGCTTGTTGTAGGCCACCCAGTTGCGTGCTCGTGGGGGAATGACTTGCAGCAGCTGTTCCAGGATCACCTGGTCCGCAATCCTCCGCCCTTCGTCTGTTGTGAGCTTCAGCCACCGGTAAGCCGCGTCCTTCAGGGCTGATACCAGGGCCCTCGGGCGGTCCACCTTCTGGTAGGTGATGACTTGAGAATTTTGCCGGTATGTTTTGGGCGTGATTTCGTAGCAATCTAACACTGCCACCATTAGCCGGTCATAGTCTGCACTCTCCTCCTTTGGAAGGGCTTTTAGTGCTGCATGGGCTTCCCCAGTGGGATAAGGGCCCACTATGAATGTCCACTGGGCTCAGGGCCACTGTGCCACCTCGGCAGTCTGCTGAAATGCTTCCAAAAATGCATCCACATCGTCTTCCAGGCCCAACTTGGCGAGATGAAAATGTGAATTTTGAACGTCCCCCGGTTGCCAGGGCCGGCTGGCTCACCGTCGGCATTGGCTCCTCCCCAAGCCCCTTACAGGGCCTGTTGAAAATCCCTGACCATGGTCGCTTGGGCATCCAGTTGCTGCTGCACAATGGTGGCCTTCGCATCCCGCTGTTGCTGGGTCACTTCCCGAAGGAGCTGCCCCTGGTGTTCAGCCAGCCATTGGCCGAACCGGGCGAAGTCCATTGTGGGAGATGGGCTGGGGTTCTTGGCGTCAATGGTGGCCACGGGCAGGCTGCTGACCTACAGGAACACTGGGGGGCGCAGGTGGGCCCGGCGAGTGCTCCACCCAGTGGAGGTTGGGATATGGGGAAGCGGCTGGCTCACAGGCTGTCCAATGCCTGCTTTCTCCACCACGTTGTGAGCCGCCCCTCCGCCCACCTTGCCGTCCTCGCACTCCACCATCTTCCTGGGTGCCAGCTAGGAGCCTTCCCTCAGCCTCAGACCGGCAGAGGAGGGGGTTTGCATCACCTGACCCTCTTACTGCCTGCTGGTCATCGACCTGGGTCTCTCTCTCTCTCTCGTGCGCCCTTGGTCTCATCAGCTCTCTCCTCCTTGGCTTCACTGGGAAGTCCCTCTTTATAGTATCTTTCCATCCCTCCCTCTTCCCAGGCACCCAATCCTCACCATGTTCTCTTCCCCATTCCCTACACCTGTGCTCCTGGTCTGTGATTCCATCCTTTCCCCCATCCCTCCTTCTAGCCCCACCCCTCCTTCCCCATCCCCTGCTCCTGCCCTTCCTCTCCCAGGTGGGCATCCTCTCCGCTGGCCTGCCCAGGTGTGGCCTTTCCTGGGCATTTGCTCTGTCCGCCCCATCCTAGCCAGCTCAGATGGAGGTTGCGGCGGCCACACCTCTTGCACACGTGGCAGCTGTCTCAGTGGTGGCTCTGGTGCACCGCCCCATGCCTCTGTCCAGTTCCTCTGTTCTCACACTGGCTCCTTCTGGCAGTGGCTGCTGGCACCCTCCTTGGAGACAGGTAAGGGAGCTAGCTTCGGGGCCGTCTGGAGGGCTGGGCTCTGGGCGCGTTGGGTTGGAGGCGGGCGCAAGTCGGGAGGGGCCCCGGCCACCTACGGACTCCCATCTCTACTAGACAGCCCTGACAAACAGGATTGCTTTAATCTATTCTATTCTGTATTATAACACTGAAGGAGCCCTCTTTACTTTCTCTGGCAATACATTTGGGTGGAGAAACAACAGACACTCTTGGTTAGAGGAACATGGATGACACATGGCTTCATACATAAATGTGAGGTAAAAAGGTAGCTGTTGGTATTAACCACTTTTGCTTTTCATTTATAGTTACCAACTGTTATTTGCATGGAACTGGAAATAAAAGGGTGGTCATGGGGGGGGTCTGATCTTGTCAGATCTCAGAAGCTAAGCAGGGTCAGACAATGACAAATCACCTCTGTTAGTCTCTTGCCATGAAAACCCCATGAGAGATTGCTATGTCAACTATGACTTGAGGGCAGGATTTCATTCTTTTATATTAAAAACAATACAGCTTGTATTTAAAGACAACTCGATTAAGGCCTTTTCCACATGGCCATTTTTCAGCGGTTCAGATTCCATTTGGCTTCCTATGATCTCCGGAGTTCCACATGTGCAAGGGAGATGTGGGATGCAAAATTGAATTTTGTCCATCTTCCCCCCAAGTTTCCCCCCTGTGGACATACGGCAACTTTTTTTGACAGTGCCATAGATGTGTATTATGTATGTGCAGAACTCTTACTCTATTTCTGCTTCTTCTCTCCTCCCTTTCCTTTCCCTAGGAGCTGATTGGTGGTTGTCTGCTGGTAACCACTCCCATCCTCCTCTGCTCTCTGTTCTCTTTTTCTGCATTGTTTTTAAATTAAACAAATGGGGTAGTAACACTGGAATGTTACTGCAGTTATATTCCTTCTCATTTCTAAATTCTTAATCTAAAAAACTCTACGTAAATCTTGGCTGGCACACAGGGAAGTTTTCAGAGAAGGATCATAGCGCTGCATTCTCCCCTCTCAAATGACTGTGGATACTGCTCTCTACCTCTTCAGCTCTCTGAATTCCTTTACTGCTTTTTTAAAAAATTAAACAAATAGGGTAGTAATGCTGAAACATTACTGTACTAATTTTCCTTCTCATTTTTAAAGTCTTAATCTAAAAACTTCATCTTGGCTGGCATACAGTGAAGTTTTCAGAGAAGGATCATAGCACTGTGTCCTCCTCTCTCAGACAGCTGTTGAAACCCCTCCTTCTCTCCCCAACTCCCCACACGAGTCTTTATTTTTTTTCCTCTTTGGTGTTAGGAGAAGACTGAGACAAGCCCCGAGCAAATGAGCATCCAGCCCTCCCCCCCCTTTAGGGGAGAATCACAAGGCTGAGAGATATTCCTGCATTCTACCCCTTTAAGCACAATGTGCGTCCTGTTCCCTGATAGCAACCCACATTCTCCACTGATTATTTCTTGGGTATCTTTTTTTTTCTCTTTCTTTACAACTGGGGTTCATGTTCAAAAATAAAAAAACCTGGAGAGCACGATATTGTCCAATCAGCAAATACAGGGACAGGGAGAAGGGGGTGGTGGTGAACAAACTGGGCTCCAACATGGCAACATTACTACACATGCACTGAATTTTTTAAAAAAAAGTCAGCTCCAGCCCCCACAAAAGGTAGTTTGAAACAGATGCTTATCAACTTATCTGAAATAAGAAAGCAGGCATCAAATTGCCTCAAGATCATGCAGTGCAGAATGCTCGGAGCCCAAGCTGATTCAGCACTGATTGGCATGAATACTCAATGGTGTGGGCTTTAAGTGTGCCATGTGGAATGGACCTAAGTGCTGATAATACTAATACACCATTTTCAAGGTTAGGAACATAGACCTTGAAGAACTGAACATTTTAATTCATCTTTGGTCGGACCGCTTAAGAAAACTAAATTGATTTATCCACATAGCTGTCCCTTAGAGCTGTATTCTGGCATTCTTACAAGCCACTTCATATTATGACTTGAAATATGTCCTCCGCTTTGTTAGCAATCAATAATGATGTTGATAAATTATCTTTCCTATTGGCCATGATGCTGTAGATATGTGCAGATCTTGCATATTTGCAGATATGTTAACTTGAATCACGTGTTAATGCAGTGCATAACCAGCTATCAATCATTAGTTGTATTCAGTTGATTGGATCCTATGAACCAGGAAGAGTTCACAAAATAGATCCCTTCCCCCCTGAAAATCAGCAGGTTGATTAGCCCAGTTTGACTTGGGATCTAAGAAGCATTGGCCACAGTCAGTACTTAGATGGGAGATTACCAAGAAGAGTGGAGTTGCTATGAGGAAGAAGGCAATGGTAAACCACTTCTGGTCACCTCTTATCTTGAACACACCATGAGTTGGTTGCTACTTGACCCTGAGCAGTCAAAAGTAATCCTTCTGATCAAACTGGGATGCAGCATACAGGGAACTATTGTAAGGAGGAAGAATTGGCAAAAATCATCCTTCCCCTTACAATTTTGTGCAGCCTCTTGGTCTGTTCATGAAAGACATGGTCTGTTCATGGGAGACAAAAGGAGGAAATCAATCCCTTCCAAATTGCAAGAAAACATTAAGATTAACCATTACTTAAGTACCTATGAAATAAGTTACCGCCAGACTTGAGCCCTTTTTGTGATATAATTTTCCAGAAATTTACTAGTAAAGAAGGTATGCTTATCCTGATCATTCTGAAATAAAAAAGAGTCTTATACACCCTCCCCTCCCCCCGCAAAGGCATGGGACACCAAATGCATAGGTTCAACTAGAATTTGCTACAGCTAAGCAACATAATTAAACATCTCATTTTTCAGTACCCTGGACTGTCTACTAGTGTTTGTGGGCATCTCTGATCTTTCATCTATTCTTGCTTGCACCTAACAACTGTGTCAAGAAGTCACCCACATTCTACTCATCCAAAGAATAGATGCCCATCCAGACACACAACCCAGTGATGGGTTGGCTTAAGAACAGCTCTCATCTATACATTCTGTAGGAAAATGGGTGTTGCAAGCACTCCTTTCTGCCCACTTTGGAGTGGGACTGTCATTTAGCCCTCCTAGCCCTCCTGTTCAGTTCTCTAGGTATCACCAGCACCACCTAATTAGTTTTCTTTTAGAGATCCCACCTGGTGATTAGTGTTCAGACTAGCTCTATAGCTTTGCCATTAAGGGCTCTTCTCTGTATTTCATCTCCCTCTCCCTTTCTACTCACTACTTAGGGGACTTATATGATTAGTTATACCCTTTTCGGGCTAAGGTTAACAGCTGCCCCTTCTGTTCTTGGTAGGTGTAACATGCCTTTCTAGAGGAAAGTTTGATTCCTTCCTTCTCCTTGGTGTGCAAAATGTTCAAGAGAAAGCTGATCCTTTCTCTCCTTTTTTTCCTTGTTTATATGAAGGTCTCCTCTACCCTTCAGTTTCCTGTAGCTCACTATAGCCTAGGTGTGAATATGGCTTAAGTGTGATGTTGTCTGCCTTTTGTTCTCTGCTGGCTAAACTCATTTGCAGTCAGCAAAAGGTATTTTATAATTTCTCACCCTGTCTGGATTGCAAATCCTATTTTTGTCCAGTCCAGGAGCAGCACTACCAGGTACCCTAGACTTGGCACCCTCACCCTCCTCTGAGAGTCCAAGGGTGTGTCTGGGAGCAGCACTGACATGCACCCCAGTCTTGGAAACCCCACCCTCCTCCAAGAGTCCGCAGCTGCCCAAAGACCTGTTGCTGCCACTTGCAACTCACCTGCAGTTGCAGGAGAGGTTGGAGGTGAGCGAGTGGCGGGGGGGGGGGGGCTGAGTTAACCACCTGCAGAAGTTCTCTGGTTGAGGTTGCCCTGCTGCTTGGGCTTGAGGCATCCACCTGGCTGCAACGTGGGCCTCCCATGCAGCCAGCTGAGGGCTCACACAACAGCCTAGTTGCCACCTGGCAAACCAGTCAGGCTTGTGATGTCAAACACAAACATGTCCTGCCACCCTGAGCCTCCAGCAGGGCACAGAGGCATCCCTGCTAGGGAGGGCAAGTTGTGATCCCTACCTAGCCTAGAGTCCCAGTAGTCCTGCTGAGTCCAGAAGGCAGATACAGGCAAAGGAAGAAGTAGGGCCTACCTCATATAGGGCTATGATGTCTAGCCTTTGGATTGGCTAGTGTCTTGGGGACAGGACAAGAGGTATAAAAGAGAGTCTCCATATTGGTGCTGGGAAGGAGACCAAAGGGGCTTCATCTCAGAACAAGGTACATGTGAGAGACTGGAGCTCCCCAGCAGCCCTCCAGGGAGGTGGCTAAGGACTTGGGTTACATAACCCTACGCTGCCCCTACTTATTTGAGAGGCTTGAGAGAGCCCCAGAGAAGAGACATCAAGATGGCCAATGGCTAGAGGACAGACACAGAGACCCCTGCTACTGGACATATCCCTTTGAGTTGTAAAATTTGACACTAATCCTGGGGGTGTGAAACATTTCACTACAGATGCCTCGCCAAATAGTCCTACCTATGCTCTAGCAATGCACACTATTCCTGCCACCTCTAGTTACGGCCTAATCAGTTCCATGATGTTGTATTCCTGTATAGTGAAGCCAGCCTATCAATCAATCCTGGAATCCATCTTGAGTATGGAAAGTACCATTTTAACAGAAGATTATATTTCAGACACAGATTGTGTCTCATCCGGGAAAGATTCCAAATGCTATATTCTTTGAACAGGGAAAACAAGGAATGTTTATCTATGGCAGTGTTTGCTGTAGCTTGTGGACAGAGACAAAGTCAATAGTGGGAAGAGGGTCAGTATTTTGATAACTGTCCAAGATTCGGTCACTGTCTAAAAAGTGTCACAAAGGCTAGCGAAGGGGGGGGGGGTTGACGAAACCTGCAGTTTTAAAACCATAGAATTTGGGAGGATCCTAGAGTGTGATTTTACCATAGAGTTTGTGGGGGATCATAGAGCATCATGCTAGTGTGCCAGTGCTTTGACAAAATTGCCTCTGTCCCTACCTCCTCACTCTCCTACCAGTCAATGGCCACCTTACTTGGCTGGCTACCCTACTGCCAACAATAGTTATAATCCATATTAGTAAATATGAGAATAAAATGAGTGAATCGTATTAGTCCAAATAAGTCCAAACAGAAAAGTTTTATAATTAATTGAGGATTATGCCTTTACATCAGCACACACCCATCCCACTTTTAAAAATAAGTGTAGCATATTGGCCCTCCTGGCTTGCCATTTTAGGAAGTTCTGGAGTGCAGTCTCTTAGCAAGATAATTTCACTTTCCAATTCATTTTTGCTCTTGCTGCAGCTTTTCTCTAGATGTATCTTTTCTTTCTAGATATATGGTTATGATTAATTTTCCTGTTTGAATATGTATCTTCTGTGCTTCTCTTCATGGGATGTAATGTTTGTATACCTTACACTGAACAGGTTATAATTGTTGCATTGATTAATGCAACTGAAATTGTTGTATTATTTACTACTAAGGATAATAGGGTAATGTTCCCTTTTATTGTTTAGAAAATAAAACATATATATTAAAAAAAATGAATCGTAGGGTGATATGACAGAATGCAATTTAAACAAAGATTTCCACAGTGCAGCACTCAGAGATGGAAGGCAAGGAGTTAATAATTGACTGGAATGAGTGCTTGATTGACAGGCTGCTCCTCCCCCCTCTCTGATTGGCTAGTCAGAATCAGCTTCAGAATGAGTGTGCTGACAGGATTTTGACTTAGCAGTTGAGAGTTGAGTGTGTGAGAGGGTTTCACAAGGAGGGTCAGACAGGTACTCCTCTGAAGTCAGGGGAAAGGTGTGTGTTTTTGCTGAGTGAGTGGGTAGTAAGTGGAGACTCCCATTCAAACCAAGTGAATAGGGTTATGTTTTCTTAGGTGAAGAAGAGGTGGGCACGGTCCGGAAAATGGACCTAAATTAGACACAGTCTGACCCAGTTCATGGGACTCACCTTTTACACGAATTTTGGTCCGATTGGGCCAGTCTGTTGCTCCATGGTCTGTGAGTCCAGACATCCTGGTGCCAATCTATCAATTCCCTATGCAATGGAGGGAAAGTTCATAGACCTTTTGCACCCCTTAAAACTCAATAGGCAGCTCTGCCTGCCAACCAGAGAGCTCCCATTCTGCAAGGGAGTGGTAGATGTTCTGCAGCCAGTCTTGGCCCTCAAAACTTTGATAGGCTGCTCTTCCTGCCAAGCAGAAAGCTCCCATTCTGCAAGGGAGGGGGGACATTCTGCACCCAATCTTAGCCCCCTTGATAGGCAGCTCTGCCTGCTGACCAGATACATCCCATTCTGATCTATGGAGCTATGAATAAGACAGAATTCCCTGGGCAATGGAGGGGTGGACATTCTACAGCCAATATTAGCCCTCAAAACCCTGATAGGCAGCTCTGCCTGCCAACCAGAGAGCTCCCATTCTTCTCTATGCAAGCAAGAAGCAAGAATTAATTCCCTATGCAACGGCTGGAAAGGTGTCTGTGTGGTGAGTGAGAGGGCTCTTCCCCCAACCCTTTCTGTTTGATTTTGCCTCATTGCAACTTTTTGGTGCTGCTAGCCAATACAAGTCAATTGGCATTTGTGACTCCAGTATCTACTGGAAGTTTCCTGGCCACTTTGGGGGTCCGTAACGCAGATGTCTGACATGCAATCTTGACCAAATTTGGAGGGTGGCTGGAGAAGAGGTTACTGGATTCTCTGTGAGTTTGGGCTCTCAGGGTGTGAAGGCGACAGAGCCAGGGCTGCTGGAAGTGACAGACCACAGACTGATGAACCAGTCAGTGAACTGGGCTGGTCTGTGAAAAGTTTGTGGTCCAAATTCTGTCTTAGAGAAGCACCATTTGAGTGGTATATTTTTCATGAAGATTCGCCCATAGTAATTACTTTTCTAAGTGCTATGCCACTATTGCATAAGTGTGAAAACTGGCCTCTAATAAAAATGAATTATGACGGGAAACTCAACAGTTCTGACACCATGAAATTATTTTGTTTAATTCCTACAGCACTGATTGTACAGCATTGATTAATTTCTACAGTTTGATTCCTACAGCATTTATTTGAAGATTATATTATGGAGAACATATGTTTGTATTCATTACAATGTATGAACCTTAGGCCATATATGCAATAGATGCTTAAGAAGAATGCATATCAATGCATCTAAGAATGCTTATCAATGTATCTCTGTTTTCAACATGGTTTCATCTGTGGATACTTAAATCTAGATACTGGAACCACGAATAGACAAGAGAGACCTTTCTACAAACCTGAAAATGCCCTAGGTTTGCAGAAAACTCTGAAATCAAATACATACATAATATATCCATAAATACCCCCAGTAATAGAATAAGACTTGTATCTTTAAGAAATGAATGTCCTTTACAGAAGCCATTGTGGACATTGCTAGGTAATAACAACAGTACTGTCTGCGTTCAAGCCTTGGTTTCTGTCAGTAAAGACAGGGGAAGGCCCTTTTCAGAGGTGTTTTGACTAGACATGGACATGAACCAAAAAAATTTAATGACTCTGCAGTTCGTGGTTCGGTGCCACTGACAATCCCGAGGTCACGAACCACAATGAACCTTTTCCATTGCCGAACCGGTTCGTGGGGCTCAGAACGGCCCCCATTGCACTTAGAGAGCCCATATTCCCGGGGAGTGTTGTGCAGGCTCTCCTACAGCCATCACCCAAGTTTGGACAAGATTGCAAAAGGGATCTCCCACTCGATACAATTAGAGCCACTGGTTGAAGTTGGCCCAGTGGACAGAAGGTGGTTGCTGACAGCGGCCGCCGGGCCTGGCAAGCATGGGGAGGCAGCGACGAGCCACCTCCCTTCAGGGGGTGGAGGGTCTGGCTGCTCACTGGTGGCACCTCGCATGTGCTCGCCTGCCAGGCCAAAGAGAAGTGCGCTGGTATTCCTGGCATGGGCCAGAAGGTGGGTATTACCGGCGGCCGCTGGGCTTGGCGGGCATGGGGAGGCAGCAATGAGCCAACTCCCCTCAGGGGGTGGGGGGTCTGGCCACTCGCCAGCAGCACCCCCTATGTGCCCACTCAGTGCAGACCAGATGGTGGGTATTGCCGGCGGCTGCCGGGCCTGGCAAGCACAGAGAGGTACCCACTGAGCTTGGCCCCAGGGCCTGGCAGTAGCCCTGGAACCAGAGGGAGGGAGGGACTAGAGCCCTAGCCCCCCACTCCCAGAGGCCTGACCTGATCAGGCACTAGTAATAATACTGTGAGCCCTCAGCCAAGGTGCCCACTGAGCTTGGCCCCAGGGCCTGGCAGCAGCCCTAGAACCAGAGGAGATAGAACCCTATCCCCAAAATCTAAGCTCGATTATATTTTTTATTTTTATTTATTTATTTCAAATTTGTGTTCCACCCTCCCCGCAAGCAGGCTCAGGGCGGATACCAACATATTAAAAATACAATTAAAATACAATTAAAAATGCATATTCATTAAAACAACATATTTAAAACAAGATGGTGGACAGCCTTCATAGGGAGGGTTTTATACACCCCCCTTCCCCCCCCAGGCCGGCGGAGGCCCAGCCTCAGCCATATGCCTGGCGGAACAACTCTGTCTTGCAGGCCCCGTGAAAAGATAGTAAGTCCTGCCGGGCCCTGATTTCAGCAGACAGAGCATTCCACCAGGTGGGAGCCAGGACTGAAAAAGCCCTGGCTCTAGTCGAGGCTAGGCAGGCCTCCTTGGGGCCAGAGACCACCAACAGCTGTTTGTCCCCTGATCAAAGTGTCCTCTGGGGAATATATGGGGAGAGACGGTCCCGTAGATACACTGGTCCCAGTCCGCACAGGGCCTTATAGGTCAATTCCAGAACCTTGAATCTGATCCGGTACTCTGTCTCTCTACCCAAAGGCTAGCAAGTAGCAAGCAAGAACTCCATCCCACTCCACTGCTCGCTGAAAGTGAAACCAGAACTGGGAGCGCAGTGCTTTTTATAAGCTCATGTCCCATAGAGCAACGCAGGAGGTCTTTGTTTGGCCGTCAGAGCTGCCTATCAGGGTTTGTGGGGATGAGATTGGAGCGCCCATGGCTACAGAACACCCCTCCCCCCTCCCTCCCCTGGGTGTCTTCTCCCAACTTGTAACCGCTTTGCAGCTCCGTGGTTGGAAGGAAGACCTGCCGATCAAATTAAGCTGGGCTTCCATTCGGGTTTCCAGGGCGACAGAAGGAGCGCAGACAGAGTTCAGGCATTCCACCGGCTCCGTTTCCAGGGGAATTGATTGATGGCACCTGACTGTCTGCCTTCCCGAACCGTGGCCAAACGCACCAATCCAGGCCTCTTCCGAACGCTGGTTCATTGGCCGTGGACAATCACGATCTGCCGGATCGCGCTCACATGATCGCCAATTTCGTGGGTTTTTGAAGTTCGTAAAGCAGTTCGTGCCCATGTCTAGTTTTGACCTCTGAGGGAGGACACATTGAGGCCAGCTCTGGCAGCAACCATCAGGCTACTTGCTATTTAAAATCTTCTTTAAAAATCAAGTTAGGGGAGGGAGTGGGCTCTTTCCAGGACTGTTTTGGTCTTTAAGCAAGAACTTATCTTGGCTTTACCTGGCAGCAACCTCACAACTTGTATGACTGGCCCAGGCCTAGTTCTTGTTACTGTTCATCAGGAGTTTACCCCATGCAAGCTGGTATGTTTTAGTGGTTGCAGTTCAGACTGGAATCTAGAAGACTTAGGTTTGAATCCCCATTCTACCATTGAAGCTTGCTTGTGTGACCTTGGGCCAGTCACACTTTCTCAACCTAACCTACCTCATAGGGCTGTTGTGAAGATAAAATCCTGGAGAAGAGAATAGGATAAGTTGCTTTGGGTTCCTGATTTGGAGGAAAATGAGATATAAATGATGTAAATAAATATATAAAAAACAAGATGGGGAGCAGATAAAAAGTAGGTTGGTGGATGAGTGGGAAGGAGAGAAGGAAGCAGATGACTTTCAAGGAAAGATAAGAGGAACTAGTTGGGGAGGGGAAATTAGATGCCCTGTGCAAATTCTTGTGGCTCCCCTGCCTTTGTACTATTATAACACAAAATATAATTCCTCACCAATATAATTCAGATCCTGACCTGGATAGCCTAGGTGAGCCTGATTTTGTCAGATCTCGGGGTCAGCCTTGGTTAGTAATTGGATGGGAGACCTCCAACAAAGACCAGGGTTGCGGAAGCAAGCAATGGCAAATCATCTCTGTTAGTCTCTTGCCATGAAAACCCCACTAGGGTCACTATAAGCCAGCTATGATATGAAGGTATGCTCTACCACCGAAACAATTCAGATGCCAGGTTAGTTCCATTCTTTCAGTTTACATCACTCATAAGGCAAGAACTTAAATGGGCTGGTTAAAATCATAATGCAGAAAGTGACATTCAAAGTTGCTGTAAAGTTGTCTGATGTGGCAAGAACATTTTGGTTTCTACAATAACATGAAACCAAGACTAAACTTGTATGTAGACCATTATGTTTGGCTGACTAAACAAAAGATGACACACTCTTATTTGTATGGGGAAATATGCCTTATGCATTGGAACTTAAAAAAAATAAAGAATAAAGAGTTGGGGATTATATTTATTGCAGACCACTTGAGAAGAAACCAATTCAAGGAACTAATCTGAAAAATAACTAGACAACTGCCATCTTTTGATTTACTTCATCTGTATGCTTTACAATGTTCAGGCTTGGTAAAGAAACATCTGTATCTTGATTGTTACAAAGAGTACCTCAACTGGTGAAAGTTTATTCTAAAGAGTGTCCAAGAACAAGAGCAAATTTGCTTATCAGTCTCTTCGCAGAAGCATATTAAAATTTCAATAAAAAGGGAGGATCACCTCTCCCTTTCATCTTGAGGCAGAATGTCAGAAATACATAATGAGAATAGCAAAATAAAATCTGGAAATGAAAGACTGAATCTAAAGGTGCATGAATAGAAAGCTATGGAGTGGTGAGTAGTAGAGTGTGGAGGACACAATCTGGAATGAAAACTGGTGATCCTTTATATATGAGTTGAAATGCTTTCTGCATGTGCATACATATTTTACCTTTATGGAAATGCTATATAACTGTGGATTACAAAACATGTGTGAGTGTACACATGAATGTACACACACAAATATGTACTGAAAAAATGTATTGTGTACACATCCCTTTAAATGAAGTTCACAGAAATTCATAGGGAATCATCAAAAAGATGCAGGATGGTACTCTTGACCCAGTAAAACCATGGAATAAGTTCAGAATAGAGTAAGTGACATTTGTTCCACCTTCGTTTCCATGACTATTCCCTGAATGCCAGCATCACTGAAATGGTCATGCAAACTAAACCATCTCAATACAAGGGAGATGTGGTCTGGACTGGAGCATGGGAATTTTTTGTTTCTTTCATTTTTGTTACTAATTCCCAAAGGACTGTTCTGACATTGAATTGTTTTGTAAGGCTTTGTTTCATTATTCTTTCTTTTGCTATTGTTTTGTTTTTATAATTCTATTTTGTTATTATTTCTCATTGGTTTCAGTGGAACCCCCCCCCCTCTGGTGCCTTCATTGTTTCCCATCCAAATGGGACCAATCTCAGGAGGATTGCAATACCTCCCTAGGACATCCATGCTGCCAAACTTCTGAGATAAAATAAAAGGATTCCCCTTTTTTGAGAGAACTTGGTACTGCAGCTACTTAGTTAGAAGAGTAGCACATGGAAGAGGCAGACTGACAAGGCATTTAGCAGCACAACGATGGCTGGATATCTGGGCAGGCAGGAAAGAAGCAGCAGGAAGACCTTGAGGTACATGTGCTTGGACAGGGAATAAGGTTTGAAGAGAAACAAGCAAGCAAAGATAGCACAGTTTGTAAGAGGGAATTTGGTACAGCAAGGTGGGCATTGAGAGGAGAGAGAGAGAGAGAGGCAGAGTCCCACCCCATATTTTAGTAGTAGTAGCAGCCGCAGCAACAGTCCCCCTTTCTCACTGAGATACAAGGTGGATTACACAGTACAAGTGAAAATACATATCCTTAAGAACTGGATACATGTATGCAATCCTATTGGTTACAGCTTATAGTTAATCAAAAAATCCCAGAGCCACTCTCTCCCACCTCCTTCTAACAACAACAACATTTGCATTATACCGCCCTTCAGGACAACTTAACACCCACTCAGAGCAGTTTACAAAGTATGTCATTATTATCCCTACAACAAAACACCCCGTGAGGTTGATGGGGCTGAGAGAGCTCTGAGAGAGCTGTAACTGACCCAAGGTCACCCAGCTGGCTTCAAGTGGAGGAGGGGGGAATCAAACCCGGCTCTCCAGATTAGAGTCTCACACTCTTAACCACTACACCAAACTGGCTGTAAGGATCATGGGGCTCTCAGTGTATTATTTGGAAAACACTGACTGCCTTGTAAAAGGAAAATCAGGAGAGTCAGAGAAAGGCAATAGTGGAATAATAAAAGAAACAGAACAAAAGAATTAAAATCATGGAGGAAGGAGTTCATTATAGGCTCTTTAGGGGCAGGATTTGTTTCAATTCCATATTAATTATAATTACAAAACAAACATTTTTTTGTAATTATTGCAATTAATAGTAAAATATATGCACAAGTCGAATGTGATCCCTTGGGGAGAGGCAGCCAAAACTCCATATGTCAAGACTCATTTAACTCCCAATGAGCAAGGATCTTAAAGCTTTATCTATTCCAACAAAGAATCTAAAGAATCCTCAGAATTATGCAACAGTTGATACAACTGGCTTGGATATAGTGATACACAGGCTGAAATAGAAATGGATTTATTTCAAGTTTTGTTTGTTCAGGATCTTGTGGAACACCTACTGCTTATCTCCCTGTACTGCTCAGAAATTGGTTGCCAGACATCTTGCACAAGTGGAAGTGCTCATCAAGTACAATAAGTCTGACTTAGTACAAATGTCTACTATGGTATTTTTCATGCATTTCTGCTTGCATTTTCTGCTTGCATAAAGTATATGGCTTACGGTGCAGTCCTAACCCTCACTTTTACTGAGGTGGCCAGCCACCCATGGATCTTCAGCAGTGTTCATTCTCTCCATAAGGACTATCACATGTGAGTCACACCAGCGGGCAAGCCGCGAAGAGGTGTGCCAGGAGTGCACGCTCACTAGTTCCCCTGGCAACCCCAGCAGCATCCACCAATTGCCTGTAGCTGATGTTGACACCCCATGAGTGGCAGGGAAAGGCATCCCCCTGCCCCATTCTTGGCAAAGGCCAGGCTTGAAGCCAAATCACCACTTACTCGCAAACTCCTCCCTGCTGCTGCTTTCCAATGCCACTTCTCTCCCCAACAGAGAGCATGTGCATGGGGCACAAGGACCCCATGATTGTGCTTGCTTCACCCTACTCAAGAGGAGCCCTCCTGAGCTTGAGGGTGTGTGTGTGCAGAACAGACCCAAGCAGCAGACAGGACACCCGCCCCATTGCTTACAAGGGCCAGGCTGGCAGCAAGAGTGCCTCCCACTTTTGAATGCCCTCCCCTCCTGTCACTGGCACTACTTTGAGATATGAACATCCCTCTCCCAGAAAAGGTGGTTGCCAGGAGACATGTCAGGCAGGACAGGAATGACCTCTGAGACTCTGATGTCATCAACTCAGGGCCAGACAGAAAATGTCTCGCCGATCAACATGGCTCAGTGGAACGGAATCAGGATGGCAGTATTGTTGCTTGTGGTGTGAACCTCAAGGGGGGGAGGAGACATGGGAAAGTCTTGGCTCCCACTTCCCCTTCTATAAACAGCAGAAGAGACAGAGGGCTGGACTTGCTGATGAGGCACTCCTGAGATCTTCTGGTTTGGACAGCACATTACTCTACAATTCTCACCACCACATCCTTCCTTCCTCACATCAACCTCACTCCCCAACCCCTCCACATCATCCAGCTGCCTGGCTTATCTGACACCAGCAGTTCTGTGGGAGAATGTGAGACCTCCTTAGCCTCCCTAGCAGACAAGAACAGTAAACATTACCAGTCCCACCCTGACCCCTGCATTGTGTCCAAAGGGGTTGTGGTGGAAAGCTAAGTGGAGCCATAACCTCCAAGGTGTCATTGCCCCCTGCTCAGTTTACAGCAGAGCAAACCAGATCTCCAGAGGCATCAAGAGCATCTTCCAGAGTGACCCTACTCTGTGTGGTGAGAGGGAATTTCACTGGGAGGGCATGGAGCTACTGTCATCCACAGCCAAACACACTAACAGGGAGGTAACCTAAAACTAACAGGCAGTTTAATAATGTCAACAGAAGTGAAGAGGATGTCTGGACACAGATTGACAACTAACTTTGTCTGGGGTGCTGACTGTTCCTATACACACAGAAGTCAGAGCTGGGAGAGCTATTCATCGTACAGCTTTCCTGGGAGTGAGGTTGAGTCAGAGGTCTACTGGAGAACCACTCCTGGAGCCATACTAGAAAGGCAGTTATGATTTCCAAGGGATGAAACAACCATTCTCCCAGACTCCCTGACAGTTGTGATCTGCCTGGAGGGGAAAAAGAGACATAGCAGCAAGGAAGAGGGACTCATCCTTGTACAAGCCATGGCCAAGTCTGCACACCATGTGTGTCTGTGGCCCGGACAGTGGCTCCATCTCCAGCCATGGCAATGATGATGAATGCCCCTCTGGAAAGAAAGTGCTCCTCAACTGCATTAGGCTGATTTGCTCCTGCCACAGCTGCTTGGAGCTCTGAGACTATGAGGGACACAGTTGAGGGATTCATGGCCACCATTGTGGGGTGGTCATGAGTTATGAGAGCAAGCACCCAGTCACCCTCATCCATGGCTGTGCTCTCTTCTGCCTAAGGGGGAGTGTTGACATGGGCTGCTAGCATTCCCACCCTGTCCAAGACAGCTTCATTGTGTGTGGCTCCCTGGGTGACTCCTTCTTTGGCCTTGGTGCCTTGGGAAGAGAGGCTGTTCCCCCCTGGGTGTCAGTCAGACTCAACTGCAGAGGCCAGTACTTGGGTGAAGGCACCAGCCCAAGTGCAAGGGGAAGTGGGGAGGCACGTGTAAATGAGCAAGCTTGGGCAGCTGGCTTTCCAGCTCCTCCTTACATGTAATAGATGCAGAGGAGTTAGCCGTGTTAGTCTGTGGTAGCAAAATCAAAAAGAGTCCAGTAGCACCTTTAAGACTAACCAATTTTATTGTAGCATAAGCTTTCGAGAATCAAGTTCTCTTCGTCAGATGCATGATACAGAGACTGGTCAAATACAGAAGAGGAGGGAAAGAAGGGGAGGAGAGAGAAGAGGCAATTAGGGGGGGGGGACCAAAACATTCCTTTGCTAGTATATGTAAACATCTCCTTTTGGTGTGTGGATCAGTTGGCTTCAAAGGAGTTTGCCCTGTTAGTTTGTAGCAGCCAAACAGCTAGACCATCCAATTCCAATGCAGTAAGGCTCATACTGCATTGGAATTGGATGGTCTAGCTGTTTGGCTGCTACAAACTAACAGGGCAAACTCCTTTGAAGCCAACTGATCCACACACCAAAAGGAGATGTTTACATATACTAGCAAAGGAATGTTTTGGTTCCCCCCCCCCTAATTGCCTCTTCTCTCTCCTCCCCTTCTTTCCCTCCTCTTCTGTATTTGACCAGTCTCTGTATCATGCATCTGACGAAGAGAACTTGATTCTCGAAAGCTTATGCTACAATAAAATTGGTTAGTCTTAAAGGTGCTACTGGACTCTTTTTGATTTTCCTTACATGTAAGTGTATCCATGTCCTTCTAACTGAGACTCTGGAAGCAAGTGACCTGTACCAAAACTTGAACAGAAGTTGTTAGTCAGACATTCTTAACTTATGGTTGTTCTGGATTTTCTGGGCTGTATAGCCGTGGTCTTGGCATTCTTAACTTAGCTCTCCTTCTGTGTGTGAGTGCCAAGTGCTTGCCAAATCTCTTGAAGTGCCTACTGTGCTGTCTTTCCCTGCCACCATGTACATTCTCTCTCTCCTTGTGCTCTAAGTCACCATGGCAGAGGGCTCTCGGCAGAGCCTCATACTGAGACCTTACTTACCTGGGTTAATGGGTGCCTTAACATGGGTTTTTGCAAGGTAGAAGGGGCTGTGATCGGGCTCCTGGGAGGAGGTTTGGCCACTGCAGGGGTGCAAAAGGATTGGTTGTGGCTGTAGTCAGCATCCTATGCTCTTCCCAGAAGTTTGAATGGGGCCAAGCCTGGAGGGGGTAGGCAGCTTTTGCCACAACATGGGCACCTATAGGCTATGCCACTTTTTTTCTGGAATAACTTTCTGCTGCTGCGGGGGTCATTCAGAATCCTGAAAGGGCTTAGAGAGATTACTAACTTGTGCCATGTACCCCACTATGACCCCTGGACAACCAATGCAAGGAGTTATGCTGCAGATTTGGCTCTGACCAGCCACAGTGGCTGGGCACTGGTAGGGAGGCTGGGTGGAGCATCACCTGGCCACTGTGCCGTCGTAACTAGGGGTTGCAACATCAAAGAAACTAGATATGCCAGCATAACTCCAAGTCAGCTTCCTGAGCATTTTTGCACCCCTCCCCTCAGGATTGCACTGTTAGGAAGTTAAATAAACTTGCCTTTGTAAATATGCATATTAATCCTATTATTTTCCTGTGCAAAGTATGTATAGCATGCATTCAGGTACACATTTAGCATCCTGTAGTACTAGCAGGTTTGTCTTCTGCAGGGATTAGCACCATTTATACAATCTTATTTTACTGTCCTCTGGCAACACATGGTAATGTTGTCCCATTCCAGCTGACTATGAAGGCCAAACAGTACATGATTGGTAATCATACACGTAGCTCTGATCATCATAATCAGCTTTTACTATGCTATCATCAGTTCAAAGAATGGGAGACTGAATAAAGGTTTTCCTTCCTCAAACAGGTACTTGGCATTGCAAGGACTGTCAGCACTGATAATCTGTTTAGGTTGTATGAGTGTGCAGCCTATATCAGCACATGTATAATACTAAAGCAGGATTGGTATAGATTATGCATTAGAGAACAACTTTGTTTGGTACCAAATAATGCCATTTGCAGACATATTACTGCATACATATTGTCGAGCTTGCCAGCCAAGATCTGCTTCACAAGCCTTACTCTCCATGCCTTCAAACGTCAGGTGGATGGCAACCAGAGATGGGGCTTTTTCAGTAGTGGCTCCTTGTTTATAGAATGCCTTCCTTAAAGTCCACCTAATGCCTATGCTGCTTTCTTGTAGGTGCAAGGCTGAAATGCTTTTGCTCATCCAGGTTTTTAATTAAGGAGCTGATCTTTTAAAATCATGTTATAGTCTGAAAATTGTTAAATTCATTTTAAGCTGCTCAATTTTTAATCTTCTGGCTGGGTTTTCTTAATGGTTGACCTTAATTATAACTTCCCATGCTATGTTTTATTATATTATTTTGTAAGCAGCTTCTGGCAGGTTCCTTACACAAGAGGTGGTATTAAAATTCCCTAAATAAATAATATTGTCAACAGGCAATAGCAGATACCTGTATTGGCACTAGGAACACCAGGTATCTTGTTTCAACAGGAGGACTTCTGCCCACCCCCCACTGGCTCTGTCTACACTGATCAGTTTGATGGTAGGCAGGGAGAATGCTGGGGAAGATGGGAGGGCACTAAGTGTCATGCCAACACCATAGAGTTGCCAGGTCCCCTTACCCTCCCAGTGGGAGGGTGGGAGCCTGGGAGCCCAGCACTCACCTTAATTTTTCTTTTGTGCACATGCATTGTGTGTGCGTGCTCCCAAGTTGCATGATGACATCACTTCCTGGAAGTGATATTGCCATGCAGGCCTGGGAACATGAACACTTTGCAACGGGCCAGTCCCCCCCCCCCCGCCAAACAGTCCCAGTTTGGCCCACAGCAAAGCAGTTAGCTGCCCCTCTCCCCCGCTCTTATCACCCAGCCAGTGAGAGGGCAGCCCAGTTCACCTCAGGTGCCCATGAGGGCTCCGTCACAGCAGCACAAACATGGGTGGGACATGCCAAGATGGTCTGCTATCAGGAGGCAGCTTCAGGCTGGGCAACATCTCTCTGCTGGGGCTGGTTGTTGCTATGGGGGAACCACATCCCTTGCTCCACCATCTATCTTCCATCCCTTGCTCAATTGCTCTCACTTGGCTACCCATTCCTCCTCCCCTCTCCCAGAGCATTCTGGGGCTTCTGTGGTGCCCTCTAGGAATTGAAGTCCATTAGCCCAACATGCCAAGGCAATGAACCTTGTGAAAACTGGATAGCTGGACTACAAGCCCCATGATGCTCCATGTGCCACCCTCTTAGTAACTTCCTGGGAAATGTAGCCCCAGTGGACAGGCCCTGAAGAGCGTGTCTGTTTTGCAGTGGGCTGATATGGGCCCCAAATCGGTCTGATCCACCCAGTGGGCCCACATTGGCCCACTGTGAAGCACAGGAATGCTCTCAGGGCGGTGCAATGATGTCATTGCGATGCCTCGGGAGCGTGCCCAGGAGGTCTGTTCCCCAGCCTTTCCCCTGCTGGTCAGGTGAGTGATGGCAGGAAGCTAAGGGTGGGAGCGGGGGATCCCCCACTGAGGGAACAGCAACCCTACAACACCATGACATCACTTCAGGCAACACTCTAGCATTTGCCCAGAGTTCTATGGTTAACCCATAGAATTTTGGGCAAATGCTACAGCATTACCCTGTCAGGCTGATGTCACATTATGCAGTCAGTGTGATGCTCTAAATGCAAGTCTCCACCTCCATGATTTCCTGATGGAGATTTTAACACTCCTAGTTTGATGTACTGGGAACAACAGTTTCACTTTCTAGTTCAGTTTGGCTCTTGATAGCACCCAGTTCATTTTAAGGATTCCTTTTAAAAATTTTGTTTCTAATTACACTGAAGTTATCACTTTATTGTAAAACTTCTGTGTGGTTTTCCATTCCTGATATATAATAGTGGGCATGATAAAGCCACCTTTTGTTTATTATTAATATTTTAATGGGCAGATTTAATATTTATATATAAATAAATATATTCATTACAGAACAAATGCATAATACCATCATATATCTGGATTAGTATGTAAACCTCTTTAAAAATATTACTCTTTCCGAAGTATCTATTTTGTTACTATGGATTAAAAAAAGAGAGATTACTGTTTTCCTGTCATCTTTAAAAGTTTTTGTAGTATGTTTGCCAACAAAGGCATTTGAAATTCTATTAGCACTTCAACTGCTGTGTTATATAAACTCCAAATGATATGTTTGACAGTCCTACAGCTGAAACAAAGGCATAGTTTAGTGCTTTTATATGATACAACATTCTTTCTTTGACTGTCATCCTTTGGCACCATGCAGATAGCACACATAGGCACACACAATATTTTGAGGGAAACCTAATTTGCCAATCCTCCTCCAACATTGTATCTTCCTTCTAGCTTTGGTGAAAAAAAGAAGAGTATAAACAAAAGCCGTATCCATCAACCTATAAACCTAAGGTTTATAGTGGCTATAAAGAGGGAGGTAGAGGGGATATTGATATATTTAGTGCAGTGCACTGTTTCTGTGTATGGCGCAAGGTTTTTGTGCATTGCTTCAGCATGGTTATTCCTCTCTTGAATCAAATAGAGAGCAAACAAACAGATGACACAATACAGGATGTTTTGCCACAGTGTGTGCTAACTTTCAACATCACCCCTGAATCCATCATCAGCTTGTCACCAAAAAAGAAAACGAAAATCTATTCAAAAACAAAGTCAGCAAATGTATCTACAGTAATGTGCCACTGTAGATATTTGCCTCATTTCTGAAATCTCCTTTCATTCTCCTCTTTGTCACTTGTGTATCAAGCAAGCATTTTCTGCTATTCTTACCACAATTACTGCTAATAAATTGGCTTAATCCAAAGCCATCAATTGGAACATTTTTCTATTTAAAAACACAAGCATTACTACAAAAGTGTGAATAACAGAAAACATGGCTGATAGATAATCCTTGAAATGGTACTTATAGCAGCCCATATCCTACTTCAACCACAGTGCATTGTGAAAGTCAATAATGAAAAAGTAGTACCTTTATATCACCAGGAACCTGAGGCAGACTCACATATGGACGTGCTAGGTCTCAACATGTCATCTGCTTGACAAGGAGAGGGTCGCTAGTTGAATCCATGGAATCTCTGGTTAAAAATAGCAGCTAGTAGGTGATGTGAGAGACTTTTACCTGAGACTCTAGGAAGCCATTGCCAGTTGGAATAGACCCTGATGTACCAATGGTATAGTTCAGTATAAGGCAGGTTCATAGCAGCCTCTACCCTTCATAGCAGACTCTACCCTTCTTCAACTGCTCCATATGTAATAAAAGTCAGAAATGAAAAAGCACTACCTTTATATTATCTGAAACCTGTGATAGACACATATAGGCATCCCTATCCTACCCCATATTTTAGGGACCTTCAAGTCTGTGTATACATCGGCTACCTTTACCCAATGGAAATAGAAATGTCAAAGAAGTCAAAGAAGTCAAAGAAAACTTCAATGACTAATAAGTGAATAAAGAAACATAGGAAAATAGAAACATATATGGGAACAACAATCAATATTTCAACAGTTGTCAGTAAATACAGTTCCTCTAATCATAGTTGAAACATTCCCTTAATTAACTATAGTTCATTGTCAGTCTTCTGTGCAGTCCCACATGTGACTCTACGTGTGTGGGCCTGCCAGTTAACAATTTTCTATAGCTTTAACACTGGAAAGGAGGCTCTCTCCCCTCCCAGAGCGCCTGTGTGGCTGTTTCCTGCCCAAGAAATCCACTTTCAGTTTCTGTTAACCACTGATTGGAGAGGAATGATCATACCAAACTCTTCAGCTCCCTTGCACAGTTCATCTATAAGAAAAGAAGACAAAGAAAGCTTTGTAAGATCATGCCTGATGAAACCTTATTTAAAAAGTGCAAGTAGAGCAGCACTTAAATGAAAAGGATAGATGGTCATTCTCTTTGCCTTATTTGCCTTGGAGAAGGGCATAACATGGGCACATGTAAGTAGTGCCAGGTCTTCAACCCTAAGCTCATATTGAGAGAGCCACCTGGCTCAAGGCAATTCTTTGGGAAAGGGCACTTTCCAGTACTAGCAGCCTGGCAGCACAATCTGCCTTGGCAGAGTTCACAGATTTACCAGATCTCGTGCAGTTAAGCATGTCGAACTGTATCCCCACCCTTGTTGCATCTGTGATGCCATTCAATTCTGGTACAGAAAGAGTTAATAAAAACAGCTCAGGACTCAGTCCTGGTAACTCCATGCACCTAGGCTGGAAGATGTTCTTTCAGTATAATTAGTCCAGCCAGAGAGTGCTACAGCCTGATTTCAGAATTGGGAGGGGAGAATAAAGAGCACCCAAAAGACAGCTACCACCATCTGCCCCCCCCCCTGATTGGCTGAAGTGGATCCAGGGGCTATAACTGGCCTAAGAGCACTTGGACCATCTGACCCTTCTTTCGGATCCTGCTAGCTTCTCTTTGGGGAGATCATAGAGGATTATAAGGGCAAACATTAAGCAAGGAGAGAATAAGGGATTAATGTTTTGTGGTGCCTTGTGAATACTCTGGATGTTCAGACTGTGTAAGCAAGGAGCTAAGAAACAACACAGGCTCCTGATAACATCCTGCTAATGTAGACTTTATTATTTTATATGATTCAGAGTTATAGAGACCGCCACTGGATGTATTTTTAATTATTTAATTACATTGAATTGACTTCTTTAATAAAGAGATTATTTTCTTATCACAGTTATCTTTGCTTGTGAGTATACCAACTCTGGAACCTGGGAAGAAGTAACTGATGGTCTTGCCAGGGAGTATTAAGTTAAGGGGTTCCTCTGACTTCCAGGCATGGGGAGTCAGAAAGAGCAACACCCTCACCCTTCACATATCTTTGGCACTGTTGAGGAAAGGAGGGGCAGGTGAAGGAACATAGAAAAAGTACTTGGCAGGGAGGTTCAGTGGTCATAGGATCCAACAGCTCCAGTTTGGATCTGACAATGCTCCAGATGCAGGTATTCCTCAGAGCCAGCTTTGACGGCCCCATCATCATATCAAGACCGAGTACGTAGCACTCTGATCTGAACCCTGAGAAATTGAGGTCACTGGAGTTTCATGGGGGTTTGAAGCCACACAAGAAAAGGATGAACACAAAGTTGAAACACTCCGCCATGAAAAAGCTGGCCCTTATATTGGCCCTCTGCACTTGAGCTGGATATAGTGGACTTGGAGGTCATCAAGGTTCCCCATACTGTGTCGGCTTGTTCCAAGTCACCATTGCTGTATACCTTGGAGGAGGAAGGTGAACTGGGCCTCCTCTGCTCAGATCTGATGCTTCAGAAACGGCCTTTCCGCTCCTGAAATGGCAGCCATGGCGGAAAGGGTGTTTTTGGCATTCTCCTCTGCTGCACGGGCCTTCAGGGCAGAGAAGGAGGCCTCCACCACCCCAGCAGAGGGAAGGTAAGTGGGGGGCTGGGGCTGGGGCTTGGGGGGGTGATGGTTTGGGGCTGGGGCTGGGGCTGAGGGCTCAGGTTTGGGCTGTTTAAAGGGCCCTGCCTTGCAAGTGGCAGGTCCCTTTAAACTATCAGCTGGCAGGGGGGGAATTCCCCCACCTGCCAGTGAACAGTTTAAAGGGTCCTGCCCCTTGCAAGTGGCAGGAAAGGGCCCTTTGAATGATTAAATGCCCCTTTCCCTGCTGGAAAGGGGCATTTAAACCCCACGAACCACAAACTGGTTTGTAACTAGGTCAGATCCGTGCCAGTTCGTGGTTCGTGGAAACCCCATGAACCACGAACCCCATGGTTTGTTTTTGTTTTGTTTTGTGCCCATGTCTACTTAGAAGGCATATTTTATAGTTTTTATAACGTCCTATGCAAAGAAAAAGGAATCCTGGAGATGAGATGATCCTGGTGTTGTTTCTTAAGGGTTTCTGCTATCCTGCAACATTTCCATTACTGGAAGGGGATCTGATCCTGAGCTATGTCAGCTTCTGGGAAAATTGAAGGGAATATTAGGATGTTTTTATGCTGACCACTGCAGCTGATTTTTATTTTTCCTATGTGTGGTGACAAAGACTTTCTTTAGCTGTCATTTCTCACATGGGTTGTTTCATACGTAGTCCACTTCTATTGTTTTCCCTCCTGTTAGTCTGCTTCCTTCTGCTATACACACACATGAAGCTGCTGCCTTTTCCTGAATCAAACAATTGGTCCATCAAGGTCAAGGTCAATGTTGTCTAGTCAGACTGGCACTTGCCCTCCAGTACCTCAGGAAGAAGTCTTTTCACATCATTAACTGGTCCTTTTAAATGGAGTTGCCAGGGATTGAACCTCGGAACTTCTGCATGCAAAGCAGAGGCTCTTCCACTGAATCACAGCAATTCCTCCTGTTTGTTGCTGGTGCTTGTGCAGTTGCTTGCATTGAATCTCTGATCTTGAGTTATATGTTTTTTTACTTGTTTTCTTACTGTATTAGAACATTATGGCACTTGATACCAGAACCCATGGAAGTGGATCACACATGTGGCTTGTTTCCCATCTTCATTTACCTATTAAACTTTTTGTAACATGGAAATTGCTATATACATCCTTCAATTTCAATCCATGTCCCTTTCCTTGTCAAACCTTTCCCTTATATCTCAGCCTATTTCAAGGAAGGATCTATTATCAATTCTTTGTTAATACATGTATCCAGAAATGAACTAATAAAAATTCAGGCTAGATCCTATCTACTCTTTAATATAATTAATCCAATCCACTGAAAACAATGGCAACCAGTAACCTGAGCCCCATGATCTGCTCAGATCTGAGGTAAGGGTAAAAGAAGACAGGAGTGAGCATAATAGGGGGGAAAGAACCCCAAAAAACCCACCCAGAAATCACTGTTTTGCTTTGTTAAAGCAGCTTTGGCAATATTGAACAAAATCTGGGAAACTGAATTGTAATGAGTGTGTTTCATTTCATTTTGTACCTTGCAGCAACAGGCAGGCACTGGACTTGCCTTGCAGGGTAGCGTCTTGTTTTCCTGGACAACATTCACCAATCAGATCCCAAGGGATGTCTGCCTCTTCCCACACCCCGGTCTGGAACTCTTCAATCTCCCAGGGAATAAGCACTATTGAATAACATGGGACTTACATCTAAGTAGATCTGTTTAGGATTGCTTCTATAGTCTTTCAGAGCTCTTTCTTTTTCTGAGTCAAATACCAAATGTGTACTTGCTTGGCCCTTTCAAAAACAATTCTGCCTGCCCCCACAGCAAAAGGAAAACGGATGGGGGAAACATAGGTCTGTTTGGGCAGGGGAGCAATTCAGATAATCTTTCTGCCTGCCTGCCCACCTGCCTGCCTGCCTGCCTGCACTTGGGTGATGGAGAAAATTAGCAGTGAGAATGCCTCATTTTGCAGCAGAATAATGAGCATCAAAAGGAAGAGCCAAACTCATGAAAATGGGTGGGGGGGGAGCCTGGGTCAGATCCAAGCCTGCACAAGTCCACTTGGAAATAACTAATAACAAAACAGAATTATTCTGGAACCCCTGCAACTGAAACTGAAAAGGAAGTTTTCTGGGTGCATACTCTTTTTAGAAGATACAACAAAGAGAAAAAGAGTAACCCAGCACATTAATTTGGAAAGGCATTGTCCTGTCAAAGACCATTACCACATAGAAATTTTTATGTACAATGTTTACACTTTTGCCAGCCATTGCAGTTAACGACTTTCTGGATTCTATAGTATATAAGCAAAAATATATAAACAGAATTGAGTCCATTTGCTTGCTTCTCTGTTATCTGCTGTGCATTAGTACTATACCTGTTTCCTGCCAAGAGCTAAAATTTTGCTTGTATTGGATAGGCATTGTAGACTGGGAGTTCTGGAAGAGGTACATCCTCCTCTTCCTTCACCATGGAGCTCTAGAGAAGAGAGACAGTCATTTTGCCTGTACTCTTTAGAAGAAGGCAGGAAGGGAGTCAGGCCGCTGCAAAGCAGAGGGGTAATGACCTCCTCTAATAAAAGCAGAAACATATGAAATAATATGTTAGAAATGAGAGATGATAAAATATATCTCTAGGAAGAATTGAATGTTTATCTTGAAAGCAGAAGTTTTGTTTCTTTGATGCAAACTCCCACCACACTCCCATCGTTTATAAATAAGGGTTGATGGGAGGTCTTTTTTTAAACAAAAGTAGACAGTGAAGGTTGGAGGAGTTAAATCCTAACCCTATCCAATACGTTACTGTACTAGAACTCTGACAAGCTGGGATGAAATTTTTGCAATATATTAAGCATATTGAGCAGTTTGTCTTCTCCCACAGACACTGGCTTTTGTTATCTTGGGCTAGTCATGGCTAGAGATGGGCGTGAACAGCAATACGAACTAAAAAAAGCCACGACCAGCCCAATCAGCTGTTCGCGAACAAGCTGTTCATGAGGCTCCATTCTAAACAAACAGGTGGCCATTGCAAGCCTCGTTCATTGCTGTTCATTGCTGTTTGTCAAGCCAGACAGTCTGGCACCTGCAATCAATTCCCTTGGCAACTGGAGGCAGGGACTGCCTGAACTCTGAACTCCTGCTGTTGCCCAGGAAACCCCAATCTAAGCCCAATTTAGCTTGATAGGCAGGTCTTCCTTTCAAATGCGGAGCTCCAAATTTGTTACAAGGAAGCAAAGAGCAGGGGGGAGGGGGGCTCCCGCTCTGGTTTTGCAGATAGTGAGGGAGAGACAGTTGCTGTTGGCATTTTGAGAGAGAGACAGGGAGAGTGCTTTGGAGCTTGAAGTTTCTTTGTGTATGGTGGGATAGGGATCTACCCCTTCAAGTTCCAGGGCTGCTGCCAGGCTCTGGGCCAAGTTATTATTTATTACTGGTACCTTTCCTGCTGCCTGCTCAGGTAGGGTTTCTGGAAGTGGTGCGGTAGGGATCTACCCCTTCAGGTTCCAGGGCTGCTGCCAGGCTCTGAGGCCAAGTTATTATTTATTATTGTTACATTTCCTTCTGCCTGCTCAGGTAGGGGTTCTGGGAGTGGTGTGGTAGGGATCTTGATGGCTGGAGGAGAGCCTACTGGCCCCCATGAACAATGAACAACGAACATGTTCATGAACAGGTCATGTTCATCAATGTTCGTTGTTCATGGATGGCAATGAACAATGAATGCCATGTTTGTTTGTTTTTTCCTGTTCGTGCCCATGTCTAGTCACGGCTCTCTGGAGCTCTCTCAGCCCCATCCACCTCACAGGGTGTTTTGTTGTGGGGATAATAATGGCATACTTTGTAAACCGTTCTGAGTGGGCATTAAGTTGTCCTGAAGGGCGGTATATAAACTGAATGTTGTTGTTGTTATAATAAAATGGACTCTCCCATGTGCTCCTGTTTAAGAAAACAGGGACAAAAACTATTCACATCATGTTGTAATGCCTTCGCCAATCTGCAAGTGAGTTATAATTCCCCATTAAACATGGATTCTATATTTGCATTTCTTGAAGCATATACGGAAGAATGCCTTGGTAAGGGGTGAGAACTTCATTCAAAATAGTTGGGAGAAAGACAATAGAAAAAAAACCTAAATATAATAAAGAATCTGAATGGGTGTCATAGGAAGAATAAATGTGAAGGGTTTTTAAATCAAATGCACTGAAAACTAATCAAACAAAATTTTCTGATTTCACTAGTGAAAAGAAAACAAAACAGGCAGTCTCTCATCTGACCAGGATAAGTCATTAAAAAGAAGGCATTTTCTTGATATGGACATGTGCTGAACATCTTAAAAATATATTCTTGCAATCAAAGTCATTTAATACTTATTTCAGACTCAAAGAAAACGTAGTGAAAATTGGGCTTCAATTCACTAGATGTGAATGTTGTATACCACCATACGTAGACAGTTACACAATTCTAGGTTCCAGAATTGTCAAATAAGGACCCACATTTTAATTTTTAAAATATTAAAAAGAAACTTCTTTATTCTGACTTTCCTGACCCCGTATTTCTGGCTATAGCCATACTGCACTGTCATGACTGCATATTTTTTTATTAAAAAATTCTGTGTCTTCAGAAGATTTAGAACCTCATAATGCAGGAGAAAGAATTAGCATTATATTACAGTTATTCACTTGAAAGATGATGTAAATTATTTTACTTAATTCTTTATTATAAATTACCAAACGTACCAAATTCTTGTATAAATATACTATCAAATAGACTTCTACTTAAAATGATCTGCAGTAAAACTCAGTTCTAATGAAACCATTTCAATCCTCAAAAGACATTCACTGTCAGAAAAAGGCATTGTAAGACAGGAAGGCATATGGAAAGTTTTGCCATAAGCAACATTTTACTCTTCAAGAGTCTTATGAGCTACTAAAATTTTCTTTTGATCAGGTTAGCATTTAACTTGTATTTATTACTTTTATTACAGCCTCAAGTAACTGAGACCAGAGAATACCGTATTTTTTCCACTTGTGATATCATATAAACTAAGTCTCACATTATTAAATCCTGAAACTCACGAAGGAAAAGAAAAAGAAAATTATAACAATAGAAATTTAACAATGAATAATGTTGACAGCAGCATCTTGTGAAGAATGCAGGGACAATGGCTACACTTTTAAGGGCTTCAAGGCATGACATAGGATCAATCTTTTCCCACCACATTTCATTACTAGTCTCTTCTCCTGCCAAGGAACTGTGTTTTTGGACCCTGAGGAATGCTTGGGGAAGGCTCAGGGCTTTTTTTCAGCGGGAACACTGAAAACGGAGTTCCGAAACCTCTTGAAAATGGTCACATGGCCCCGCCCCCTGATCTCCAGACAGAGAGGAGTTTAGATTGCTCTCCGTGCCGCTGAGCAGCATGGAGGGCAATCTAAACTCTCCTGTGTCTGGAGATCGGGGGCGGGACCACCAGCCATGTGACCATTTGCTCTGAGGGCAACCCACTGAGTTCCACCACCTCTTTTCCAAGAAAAAAAGCCCTGGGAAGGCCCATGTCAAGGCAACTGTTGCGCAGGGCAGCAGTGTGCAAATATGCAAATACTGTACATTTAAAGGGGGGGTTGGGGGAATGAGGGCTGAATTCACTCTTGACCAGAAAACACATCATCCAAAAACCCATCGATTCAATTAATTTCTCCTGAAGCATGTGAAAATTTACACAACAATGGACCCTAAAGAAAGCAACTGTTTGTGGGCGCACACAATGGCAGGGAACTTATTGGCAAAGTGGCACTGGCATGGGGCTCAGGCAAAAAAATGCTCCATTACTAACCAGCGCAGTGCAGTGAATTTTTTAAAAATTGCTTCTTTATAATAGTAACAAAGCCAATAGATTACCTTTGAATCCTGCTCTTATGCCATGTTTCCCTGTACCTTGCAGTTTCGTTTCCATGATGAGGGATGTGAGAATCCTCCTCATCCTTCCCTAATCTGCTTTGCTGCAGCCCAGGACTCCCTGTTTAAACCCACTGGCTGCTGGCCTGTCCTTTTACTGTGTGTAAAAGTGCACAGAAAGGGAGGGCTAGATGTTGGTTTTTTTTCTTCACGAGAATGGAAGTAGAGAGAGGATGGCCCTCTTCCCCCCTCCCCATTTTTATTAGGGGCTAGGGACCTGTCCCATGAACAAATTTGGGCTGAATTTGCTGAACTCTACAGAGGAGATGGAAGGAACTACATTTTTTGAGTGATATGCGGCAAGGGCTATGTTGGCTTTACGCCACTTGTGGGGCCTGAAGGCCTAAGCAGAGGCTTGGCCTTGGGGGTGGTAGGTTAGAAGTTGGGGGAAATGTGCGAGCCGATGAGCACCCTTGGCATATCCTCATTGGTGGGGAATAGGGGTCTGTAAGGAGCTGCCAACTGCTTCTCGGCCCAATTGGGAGGACACCTGGACAATCCAGTCCTCCCCCTGCTTTACAGCCAGGTGGTGGAGCATTAAGGGGGTGAACCACTTTGCCTGGCCAGACCGGGTCCCAGCCATATGATGGAGCAGCAGCAAGGGGCTCACCAGACAGATAACAGAAGAGGTCCTGGAGTGACTCTAGACTTGTGTTGTTTTAATAAAGCAGCCCTTTAGTTCCCAACTCTTGTGTCTGCCTCTTCATTCTGATGGTGGGGCAATGCAGCATTCCTGGCCAGTGGCAACAGCCACTTCAGCTGAGGCCCATGATTTGCCTCCCCAGAAAAGGGGGAGGCAGCGGCGCTCTCCTAGCCATCCGGGAATACTACGAGGGGTAGAGCTGGAGGCCTTATAAGGCTGCTCCGCCCCTTGGTGTCTCATTTGTGCCTTGTGCTTGGCCCACCCACCTCACTCTATTTCAATACAGGTCTAGTTGATCACAGTTTATCAGGACCAGGTAGGAATTTTTCTCCTTTCCCACAATTGACAATTGGGTGAGGATGGGTTTTTTTGCCTACCTTGCTCTGTCTGTGCAGGGAGGTAATTGGCTATCATGGGTTGAATTGATTCTCCCCGGGCAGGTTAGAAGTTGGGAAAAATGAGAAGACCAGTGAGCACCCTTGGTAGATCCCCATTGGTGGGGAATTGGGGTCTGTCAGGAGCAGCTTGCTGCTTCACAGCCCAGTTGTGAGGACAGATGCCCTGGTGGGGAACCCCTGGACATGCCATTCCTCCCCCAGTTTTACAGCCGGGTTGTGGAGCTTTAAGGGGGTGTACCACTTTGTCTGGCCGGGTCCCAGCCATATGATGGATGGCTCACACCTAGGGCTGTGGGTGGCTTGTCAGACAGGTCAGGGTAGAGGTCTAGGAGTGACCTCAGGGCTTGACCTGTATTGCTAGTTATACCCTTGCCATGTTGACAGATGTGTTTTTTAGGATTCACCCATTCTGGACAGAAGCTGCTTGATAAGTGTAAAGTCTAATCTGGGGTTTAAGGTGTCACCCATTCTAAATTAGGTTGCACTGTTTTTGAAAAAAATGGTCTATAATTAGGGGGTGCTCTTGGAGTTAGACCTACTGCTGAATAAACAGGTGGCAGCAAGTGCCTTTTACCAGTTTTGACTGGTTAGCCGGCTGCAACCTTTCCTGGGAAGAATAGATCAGTCCATTGTGGCACACACCCTGGTTACATCTAGATTTTGTTTGGGAAATGCACAATACATGGGGCTGATACTTACTTCTATCTTCAAACAACTCAGCAGAATATCATGGTCTACTATTTGAAAGGCAGAAGACTGATCTAATAACAGCAACAAGGTGACACTGTCCTTGTCTACATTCAAGCAGAGATCACCAACTAAACTAACAGTGCTGTCCCCATCCAATAGCCTATCCTGAAACTAGGCTGGAATTACCCAGGAAGACTTGGAGATGTTCTGCAAACTCTCTTTTAATCAATCCATTTAAATCTCAGAAAGAAGGGACAGTGAAGAAAGTATTCTATAGCTACATGTGATCTACGGAAATGTTATCTAGATTTCATTCTCTTCTCTGGGAACAATATAGTGGAGAAGATACCTTTCTTTTGAGACAGTTGTTATCACAACTGTTTTGGGATACTTAGACCCTAAACAGATCAGCTCAGGTTGGTAAATAAAGCAAAGGGAATGGTTCAAAGTGTTTTTCTATGTGATTTGAAGCTTCTATGACATAAAGGTGTTGGTTTACAAGTTTCTGTGGGAGGTCTAGAAAGTTCTTGGTCTGTAGAGGAAATTGTAATAACAACAACCAAGAATCAAGGGAGGGGAACTGGATTTCACTGCATGTTCTGTTTCATGTAATTCTTTATCATTGTGATTTGAAATGTGCATATATGCACTTATGATAAAGCAATATTTGAAGATCCTTTGAAGTGAGTCTCTAAACTTTGTGGGGGGGGGAGGTATAAAGCATAAAGGTAGCACATTGAGCCACTCATACTCTGTGGATGGAAATTGTTTTAACCAAAACTTATGAAGTTGCTTCACGTCAAGAATGATATTGATTAACTACAGGGATCTTCCTTACATGGGTTTAGATGCGCTTTAATACAGTTGCCTCATGTTTATTACTGAAAAAATTACAGGAGGTTAATGAGATTAAGCTGAAGCAGCTGTCATCCTTTATAGCAGCCTCAGTGTGATACTACAAGTTTAGCTTGTAAATATCCAGTCCATTTTTATCTGTCATCCTTCCTGAACAAAGCAAATGATAGCTTTAATATTGTGGCTTGTTCTGTTTTTGTTTTGTTTTCTCTCTCTTTCAATAATGGTTTGGTTACTCCCTCTTTATAGAGTTTTTTGACTGCCTTGAACTTCTGTGAAATTGTGACGAGCCCAACACATGAATGAGGGAACATCTTGGACTTACATCTTTTGCATGGAGCCTTTGAGGGGATAACTGATTTCAGGTTAGAGAGCTCGCCTGAACCATGGGCTGACCAATACCTACTCAAGGTGAGGGTGAACATGGCCCCATTACTCCTTAGGGAAGGGGCCTGGTTAAAATGGTCCACCCACAAAGACTAATGAATTCCACCAGATTCCAGAATGGTCTGGGGGATTTTAGTTTTTCAAACATATGTTCTGTTGAGGCTGCTGTGGGCACTTGGAATGAGAGTCTCCTTGAAGCTATCGACAAGTTTGCCTACCATCAATTTCATTCAGCCCTGATTTACCACAGATCTGGGTGTCCTGACAGGAGATTTCTAGAATGGTGCTTATGGAAAGCTTGCATCAAATCTGATGCCACATGCCCACTGGAAAACCTATGAAGTGGCATTGGCACAATAGCCAGGCCTTGGTAAGTCATGCAAGTTGGGTGTTAGCAAGTTGCACATATTAGCAATAGTTTTATTTTGTTTGGTAGCAGAGTTACTTAGAAGAGTTTCCCCCAATGTGTAGTAATTAATCTTCAGGCAATCAGATTGTAGAAAAGATAGAACTTACGTTTTATTGAAATATATTCCATTCATGGCAATATCTTGGATTAGGAAGAAGAGTCCTAGTCTAAAAAGTCACTTTCTCTATACCAACAGTCACTTTGTATGGCATCAAGGCTCGATGTGGGTATGTGGATGAGGCCTTCATGAGAAATACTTGAAGACCATGAGACAAGCAGGGGAATCTCCCAAGTGACACAGACACAGAGGAGAAGTCAGGAGGTGTTCCCACCTTAGACAAAAAAATCAAAGCTTGAAGGCTAGCAATAATGCTGTGGTTATCTAGCAATGACCACTGAAGGAATTTGTTTCTCAAAGTAACAGGTGCTGTTTTGGGGGGATGTTAAGCCGCCAAAGATTTTTTGTTTTGTTATTTGTTGTTGTTGTTGTTTTTATTTCATATTTTTCTGCAAACCTGGGGCATTTCTCAGGTTTGTAGAATGATCTGTCTTGTTTGTTCATGGTTTCAATTTATGGATTTAAGTATCCACAGATTTGGCCATCTTGAGAAATATACATACGAATTTTAAAAAGAATTTCTTGATTTGCCCATTAATTTAGTTAGCTATATATGCTCTTTCCTGTCTTCTGTTTTTATTGCTGTTATTGTTTAATTTTTACTCTTGAAATAAATAAAACCATCCATTTATTTTTAGCATTCAGTAACTGACTCATTCCTTCACTTGTTAGAATGTTCATGAATATTTCAGAACATCACAGCAGCAGATCCACCAGTAGTGGTAGTTTATTGCAGTCCTGAGAGGACAGTAAAGCAATAATCAAATAATTTTATATGCTGTATATTTTGTTGTAGACAGTACAGGTACTGGTGGCAATTATGCAAGTACAGTTCTAGAAACAGCTACGCTTCAGTATGATAAGATACAGAAATCAGGTGCAGTTATTTTCATCTTTATCACAAAAGGAAGAGGATATAAAGAATTCAGCTTTCCAACTACCTTTTGACCTTTTTTACTGCAAGCTTCTAGAATCTCTGCACTCTCATGCACAGTAAGTGTGACATTTAATATCACTTAATATTTGTTAGATTTAGTTAAGGATGGCTGGACCAGTCAGACAGCCCTTCCTTTCTTTATTAACAGAGTGCTCCTCCTGAGCTTCAGCGCAGCAGCATGGCCTAAACTAATATTTACCACACTATCTTACGAAGTGCACACAGAGAGCCTCTCCTTCGAGTTAAAGAACCAATAGTGGTCTATTTATTTAGAGAAGTACATTAACTTAAGTATAGTGGATAGAAAAAGTGACTAACTAATCTAGCTAATTAGGATGACATCAGATTGAAAACAGGCCATCTGTTTCATTTGTCCCAGGAGGAGATATCATGCTGCTTCTCCTGGTGCATGCAGGGAAAAGGAAAAAGGAGAGAGAGGAACGAAGGAAATTCCCTTGGACTACATTCTACCAATCAAAGAAAGTGAGTGATAGTTGAGTAGCCAGGAAGGAGACTGATACTAGCCTGTCTGTCTAATTCTATGGTTCTTGCCTTTCTTTGGTTTTGTTTGTAGTCTTGAAGGTCTGAGCCAGAGACCTCGCCAGTCCCTTTTTCTAACACCCCTTCTCAATGGATCTTGGCTTAGTGCAAGGCTTGCAGTTTGCTTTAAATATCTCACTAAAGTCATTAGGGCTTTCTAGTCTCTCTTTGTGGGTTTGGTAAACTTTTGGCACAATAGTCCGACAGCTGAACTAATGTCTGGTCATGTCAGGGCTGAATTGTATAAGATCTTACCCAAGATCTCATGATATCGGTTCTCTTTGGGTAGCTCTACAGACACTTCATTTTGTTTGATATAGTTAGGCTCCATTGGAATGTATTTGGGAGCACTGTCTTCCAATTCCAGGTCCTTTATTAAATCTCTGATCTTTTGTTCCTGGCTGAGAAGGAAGCTTCCATTAGCTTTCCACTGTATTTGAATGCCTAAATAGTCATGTTTCTAATCTGTTTGTTTGTGACTTCCTTGCTCAGATGAGCTACAACTTCTATGCCGTCACTTGAGTTCTCATAGACTCAAATTAGGTAATCAACATAAACTTGACTGTAAGTCCATTATTCATTTTTACACCTTGTGCATGTCAGACTCACTTCTTCGGAAGCCTGCCTTTAGAAGGATGTCATTTAGTTTGTTGATCCATCATTTTGCACTTTGTTTTAGGCTGTAGATTGGTTTCCAAAGCTTGCACACAAGTTCTTCCTTGCCTTTCTTGATGAAACCTGGTGGTTGCTTCATGTAGACTTCTTCTGTTAAATCACCATGTAGGAAAGCAGTCTCGACATCTAGGTGCTCTACTTGTATCCCCTTGCATGTGGCAGCACTAAGGAGTGTTCTTATCATAATGTGTTTCACAGCAGGTGCAAATGTCTCATCGTAATCCTCACCAAAATTTTGTGTGTAGCCTTTGTCAACAAGTCTGGCTTTGTAACGTTGGATTTTACCTCCATTGTCATGTTTCAGTTTAAAAATCCACTTGCTCCCCACAGCTTTCTTATTTCTAGGAAGTTCTTTGAGTGCCCATGTGTTGTTCTTGTACATGGTATTCAACTCTGTTCTTGGAGCTTGCTTCCACTCCTGTGTTTGAGCTGGTGGTAAGCTAGATAAGCATGTCCAGGATCTAGGCTCCAATTCTTCCTCTGCCCTAATCATCAGGTTTAACTTTGGGGCCCGGAGTTGTTGGAGTGTTCTGACCATCTCAGCATTAGCTGTGCAGCTTCTTTGGGTTCCCTCTGCTCTTCAGCTACTGTTTGTACATTTGGCAGAACATCTTTGCTTTCCCCCTCTTGTTCAGGCACTGCTTGTTGGGCAGCTTCATCCATCATGATTACATATGGATTACCACCTCCTCTCTCTTCTCTTGTATCTGGGATGTTAGGAATGGCAGGATATTAGAGCTGCTTCTTGGTTTTGTCTAGAGTTGCCCCCTATGAACTTGGATGTTCTACGTTCTCCATGAAATGAACTGATCTGCTTACTATTGCTTCTTTGGTCTGAGGATTCAGGATTTTGTAACCCTTGCAGCTGGCAGTATAACCTATGAATATTTTGGCCACTGCTCTAACATCTAGCTTGTGCCTATTTTCTTTTGTGACATGTGCATAAGCTGTGCTTTCAAAAGTGCTCAACTGAAGACTCATAGCCAAACCAAAGTTGGTATGGTGTAACACCTGTGGCTTTAGTGGGTAGCCTATTTTGTATGTAATTAGCCATAAGGGTGGCTTCTCCCCCAAAGGTGCATGGTAGGTATGAACTTCTAATCACACATCTCACCACATCCAGTAGATAGCAATTCTTCCTTTCAACTACGCCTTTTTGTTCTGGACATCTGGGGACGGTCCTTTGGTGAACAATGCCTTGGTCTCTCAGGAACTGTTGGAGATCATTGGACATGTATTTGCCTCCTTTGTCTGAGCATAGGTCCTCTACTTTCTTCGAAATCTGTTGGACACCATCATTATTTATATTCTTTGAGCATGTAAAACACTTGAGACTTTTCCTTTAAGAGACAGAAAACATTATACATGCTAAAATTGTTGATAAAATTCAGAATGTGTCCATTTCGTCCCACTGTGGTTGGGAGTAGTCCACATAAGTCTGTGAGAACCAACTGGATTGGGGTATTTGTCTTCTCTTGGCTTCCGTTTGGGAAAGGCTGCTGCACTGCCTTGCATTCTATACAAGAAACACAACTTTGGTTAATTTTGCAATCATTAACACACATATTTCTGACAAGCCCTTTGCATGCATTTCCTTTTTAGTTTCTAAACTCCTGTGGCAACATCTATAGTGCCATAGAGTGGTGCATTCTTTGTGGTTGCAGGTTGTAGTGAGATTTACTTGCTCTTCACCATTTTTACAATCAGAGGGCTCTAGCTGCAACATATCAGCAAAATCTTTCTCTTCATCATCTTCCTCTATGTCTGATTCTTCTTGATATTTGTCTATGTAAAAATTATTTTGAACAGTTTCTGATATTTTGTCCAGGATATAAGTCTACTTTTGATACTGCCTGAGAGATATACCTTTCCATTTTTCAGAAGTATAATTTCCTCTTTATCAAAGTGTCCTTCCAGGTTATGTTGTTCACAGATCTGCTTTATAGAAAAGACATTGCTTTGGACTATGGCAACATACAAAATGTGTTGTATTTATAGTTGATCTTTGGAACTGTCTCATGGGAGAGGAATGCTGATAGTTCCACTTCTAATGGCAAGGATTTCACATGCGTCAGCCAGTTTTAACTTGATGGGATATTCTAAGTCCTTTAATCCTTTGAAGAACTCTTTAGAGTGAAAAACTGATATAGATACTCCACTGCCTAATACTATGGTATTTGCATTTGTAAGGCTGGTGCAGATTGAATTCAGACTCAACTTCCTGTGCTGGTCTGCCTTGTGTTTAAAATTACTTGCTTTTATGTTAAAAGTGAGAGGTGGAGCTCCCATTGTTCTGGGGGAAGAGCAGTTGATTTAATTATGGCTCATACCTCCTTATAACATGAATTGTTTTGCCTTTGGAGTAGTTACAAATGAGTCTTGCCCCATCTCATGCTGGGTTGCTGTAGTGAACCTTTGTTTGCTTAAGAATTCTCTCTTTCTAGCCAACATAGTTCCCTTGGGCTGCTTGCCAATTTGATCGTTTGAGAAATGTCTTTCTCCAGGGCTGGAGGTGGCAACTTGCATTTTTGCTCGTAGGGAGACTTTATGAACAAACTGGTCAGGCAATTCTCATAAATTTGGGTTTAAAGCTTTATGTCTTGCAACTTCCTTTTCAATTTGTATGACTGCTTCTCAAAAATTCAATTTTTCCTTTTATTTCAAGTTGAGAGATTACTGGCAGAAATGTGTGGTCTAGATATTTAAACAAAACTACAACCTTGGAAGAATCATCCTTTTCTTCCCCTGCTTAGGCATACTGAAAGAACAGGTCCTGTAGCTTTCTCACATGCCCTTTAAAGGATTGTCTGTCTGAATATCTTAATGCTTGCAATTGATCCTGCAAAAGTGACCTGGTTGCCCAAACATCTGTCACATGCTATTTGAGTATAAGGTCATACATCTGCTTAGCTGTTTCACAGTCCCAAATCAATTCTAGATAATAGGTAGAAACAGAACTTACAATGACTGCTTGTGCTACATCATCTTTCTGGTTCCACTTCACTCTCATGTTGCTCTTGGCTGGTGGGCCTTCTGTGAGGTGCCTTTTCTCTAGGTGCCTTTTCTTGAGATTAAACTTCAGCCTTATTTTCCATTCAGCAAAGTTATCATCTTCAAGAACAAAGACATGTGTGTCTTGATCCTTAGCAGCCTTACTCTTTCTTTTCTCTCTCCATAATTTTGAGGTTTTAGTTTCCACTTGTTTAATCAAAACTCAATTAGTATGTTCTGATAATTAACTTGGTGAGGCTGGGCCCATAACTAAGGGCCAAGCTACACATGATGAATGACACTTGAACGGCAAGTGGATTGAGTGGAGGGCAAGTGAACAGGGAGAAATACACTTGCTGTTCAAGTGTCATTCGTCATGTGTAGCTTGGCCCTAATTGTTGAGTTTAGTTAAGGATGGCTGGACCAGTAAGACAGCCCTTCCTTTCTTGATTAACAGAGTGTTCCTCCTAAGCTTCAGTGCAGCAGTGTGACCTAAATTAATATTTACCACACTATCTTACAAATTGCACACAGAGAGCCTCTCCTTTGAGTTAAAGAACCAATAGTGGTCTATTTATTTAGAGAAGTACATTAACTTAAGTATAGGGGACAGAAAAAGTGACTGACTAATCTAGCTAACTAGGATGGCATCAGATTGATAATAAGCCATCTGTTTAATTTGTCCCAGGAGGAGATCCCATGCTGTTTCTCCTGGTGCATACAGGGGAAAAGGAAGAAGAAGAGAAAGGAAGGAAGTTATCTTGGACTACGTTCTACCAATCAGAGAAAGTGAGTGATAGTAGATTAGCCGGGAAGGAGACTGATACTAGCCTATCTATCTGTCTAATCCTACGGTTCTTGTCTTCCTTTTGTTTTGTTTGTCATCTTGAAGGTCTGAGCCAGAGACATCACCAGTCCCTTTTTCTAACAATATTTCCATGTCCTAGAAAATTATGTGCAGGAAATGTGCATTCAAACTATCATTTTAGAAAATAAAAATAAGTGCAAATATCAGTATGATGTCTTTTACATATTAAAATGGGCCTGTGAAATAGGCTGTAGCTGAGGACTCTGGGATCCCAGTACATATTCCTTTAAACCTCTAAGGGCATTTCATTCCTTTGAACTCAAGTCATGGATTAGTTTAAAGGCAGCACTGTACAGTAAATTGATGGATCCAGGAAAACATAGAAAGTAAGTTAGTCATATTAACTGGAATAAGAAAAACAATTTAGTGGAACTAGAGAAGAGTTATCAACTTTCTTATAAAACGCTTTTAAAAGACAGTAGTCATACAAAAAGGTATTTGATTGAATGTTTTTTGAGAAAGAATTCTGTGCTCAACTAGTCACCAATTTCCTTTTATAAATAAAGGATTTGAGCAGATGTTTGTTGAAGTAAAGCAAGGAAAACAGACTTCATGTTTCTGGGAAATACCTAATTTTTCATAAGGTGGTCACAAAATAGTAGCTTGATGAATGCAGCTACATTTTAGAGCAGGTCTACAGTGTTCAGGTGGGGGGACCTATCTTCTTCTGTTTTCCCAAAGCAAACTACCATCACTACCCCAAATTCTCACATACCTTGCAGCTAGGGTTGCCAGCCTCCAGTTGATGGCTGGAGATCTCCCAGAATTACAATTGATCTCCAGACAACAAAGATCAATTCCCCTGGAGAAAATGGCTGTTTTGGAAGGTGGACTCTATAATATTATACCATTCTGAGGCCCCTGCCTTCCTCAAACCCCACCCTCTCCAGGCTGCACCCCACAAATATCCAGGAATTTCCCAACTTGGACCTGGCAACCCAACTTGCAACTTTGATGCACATAGTAAGCGTCAATAGCAGAATCATTTCCTACCCAGAACAAAAGGCGCATATGTGCACACATGTGGAAGGAGAGATAGATGGGAAAGAGTGCTGAGGCTGTTTTTTTTCCCAAACAGAGCACAGGCACAAGCATATGTCTCCTCTTCCTCCACACAAAAGAGGAAGAGGAAAGAAACTGCTGCAGTAGCTTTAAAGGGAAGGATGAGAAAGTGGTGGAAGTGGGTGGCAGCTGGCTCAACAGGAAAGCCACTGGACTGTTCCCTAAAGGCATACCAACAAGTTGGAGATCAAGAAAATGCTCCCACAGTAGTGCCACATTGGCCTTTATCATGCCAGTATCCCCAGCACCTGTGTGTTCACACCCACAAGCCAAAATTATACGCCAAATTAGCTTTCTTGGGTTAGCTCAGAAACACCCAAAATAACAAAGCACTCCATAAATTCCAGGAGTAACAAAACTCTCTCTCTCTGGATACTGGAAGTGTTTCAGGATGGCAGAGGAATGGGGAGGGAAAGTGAGGGAGCTGGTACAAGGAACAGCTGTAGGGAAGAGAGAAAGCAATTAGAAGCTGGTGGTCAGGTAGACCTGGCCTCTGCTCAAGGATTTTTGAAGGAGAAAGGACTGACCCCAGAATTACCATGTCTACACTGTCCCTGCTGGAAGCTACTCCCTGCTATGACTATCACAGACTGCAGAGCCTGCCCCAAACAGGCAAAAAAATAGGAGGCAAGCTGGTGGGACTCCTTGACTCTTGTGAGGATTGGCTTTTGGAGCAGCTTATTCCTACCCAGCCATTGGGGGAAGGGCTTTTTATTTTTAAAAAATCAGCAGTTGAACAGTATTATATTGATATGACAGTATACAATAACCATAGATGCAGAGAAGTTAGCCGTGTTAGTCTGTGGTAGCAAAATCAAAAAGAGTCCAGTAGCACCTTTAAGACTAACCAATTTTATTTTAGCATAAGCTTTCGAGAATCAAGTTCTCTTCGTCAGATGCCTGATACAGAGACTGGTCAAACACAGAAGAGCAAGAGAGGGAAGAGGCAATTAGGGGGGGAGGGGGAGGGAGCAATCAAAACATTCCTTTGCTAGTATATGTAAACATCTCCTTTTGGTGTGTGTATCAGTTGGCTTCAAAGGAGTTTGCCCTGTTAGTTTGTAGAAGCCAAACAGCTAGACCATCCAATTCCAATGCAGTATGGGCCTTCAGTAACCACAGCTCTCCCTGCCAGATGCATCTGAAAAGAGATCTGTGGTTCCCGAAAGCCCACGCCAGGTACCACTGAGCTCCCCCAGACCCCACCTCTGTAAAGGAAATCTGTTACCTGTGGTAATGTGATAACCATTCATAGTCCCTATTCAGTCCCAGCTTGACAGAGTCAAATTTGCATATGAATTCCAGTTCAGCAGCCTCCCGTTGGATTTTGTTTTTGAAAGGTTTCTGTTGAACTACAGTGACCTTTAAGTCTTTGATGGAATGTCCTGGTAGATTGAAGTGTTCTCCCACTGGTTTCTGGACGTTTCCATTTCTAATGTCAGATTTGTGTCCGTTTATTCTTTTGCGTAGAGGTTGGCTGGTTTGTCCAATGTACAGAGCAGAAGGACATTGTTGGCACATGAGGGCATATATCAGATTGGAGGATGAGCAGCTGTAAGAGCCAGAGACAGTGTAGTTGATGCCATTGGGTCCTGTAATTGTATTCCCTGGGTAGATATAGGGGCAGAGCTGGCATCTGGGTCTGTTGCAGGGCCTGGTACCTGTGCTGGTGACTCTACTGGCCGATTCATGGTTGTGAGTGAGAAGTTGTTTAAGGTTGGGGGGCTGTCTGTAGGCAAGGAAAGGTCTTCCACCCAGGGCTTCTGAGAGAGAGGTATCATTTTCCAGGATGGGTTGTAGCTCACTGATGATACATTGGATGGGTTTGAGCTGGGAACTATAGGTGACAACCAGTGGTGTTCTGTTGTTAGTTCCTTTAGGCTTGTCCTGGAGCAGGCTGTTTCTGGGTACTAGTCTGGCCCTGTTGATTTGTTTCTTCACTTCATTTGGTGGGTACTGTAGTCCCAAAAATGCTTGTTGTAAATCTCTTAAGTGTGAGTCTCGGTCGAGAGCATTGGAGCAGATACGGTTGTAACGTAAGGCTTGGCTGTAGACAATAGACCAAGTGGTATGTTTAGGGTGGTAGCTGGAGGCATGTAGATATGAGTATCGGTCTGTTGGTTTCCGGTATAAGGTGGTATTTATTCGTCCATTATGTAGTTGTACAGTGGTGTCCAGGAAGTGTACCTGTTGTGTAGAGTGGTCCAGGCTTAGGTTGATAGTAGGGTGAAAGTTATTGAAGTCTTGATGAAATCTCTCAAGAGCTTCCTTCCCATGGGTCCAAATGATGAAGATGTCATCCAGGAATCTTAAGTATAGTAGTGGTTCCAGTGGATGGGAGCTGAGGAAGCGTTGTTCCAAGTCTGCCATGAATATGTTAGCATATTGTGGTGCCATGCGTGTGCCCATGGCTGTGCCATTAATCTGTAGATATAAGTTGTCACCAAATTTGAAGTAATTGTGAGTGAGTACGAAGTGACAAAGTTCAGTGGCGAGGTGTGCTGTGGTTTTGTCCAGGATAATATTCCGTATGGCTTGCAGTCCATCCGTATGTGGGATATTGGTGTATAAAGCCTCCACATCCATGGTTGCTAGGATGGTGTCATCAGGTAGGTTGTCAATGGACTGTATTTTCCTGAGGAAGTCAGTGGTGTCCCGTAAATAGCTGGGTGTGCTGGTGGCATAGGGCCTGACGATAGAGTCCATGTATCCTGAGACTCCTACCGTGATAGTGTCTCTTCCTGAGACGATGGGGCGTCCTGTGTTACCCGGTTTATGGATTTTGGGTCACAGCGACAGCCAAACCTTGGGGGAATCCTGAAGCCCACCAGTAATTTTCTGGCTATTGGGCAGGCTCTGCTGCCTCTGATGCTGGTGGCATGGAGAAGACTCCAGCGGGGACAACAGTAAGCCTAAGGCTGGCTTCTTTTCCTTTCCACTCCTGGCATCTCAAGGGGGGCATGTGACAAAATAATGGCCCCAAATTTCCAGGAAGCTCACCCCCAAATTCCTGCACCAGTAACAACACTTCTGAAAAAAACAGGATAATGAAAACAGTGCTCTACACAAAATATGGATCAGAAATTTTTACCCCTATTTCTAGCATCTGTCAATGAGAATCCTGCTTATCCTGAGCCTTAGTATTGATGTCACTAATATTCTTTGTAGAAAAGTTTTGTGCAAAATAAAATCCTTACCCTGCCATCATAAATATGAAACCCATCCCTTCCCTGTCCATGCCCATCTGGTATCCTGTCTCTTTAGCAGAGAGTTAATTTGTGGGAAAGGGCAGTGGAAACTTTTCATTGGCTGGACATACATGGCCACTTGAATCTGCCTTACACTGAATTGGATCATTGGTCTATCAAGGTTTTACTCTGATGGACAGCAGCTCTCTGGAGACTCATGCAGAGGTCTTTCACATCAACTACTACCTAATCCTTTAAATGGAAATGCTGGGGATTGAATCTGGGACCTTGTGCATGCCAAGATAGTCTACCAGGCTCCCCTTGGTAAACAGTATTGCATTAAGCCTTTACTAAAGGAACAGGACTTCCCCCCCCCTCCCAACAGTTGGCAACCCAAAACTGTCCTCTTGAGGCAAAAAGAGTACAGTAGAACTATGAAAGTAGTGAAGCGGTACAGGACAAAGTTAAGATGCTGGCTAGTATGTTGCAAGTAAAAGTACAAGACAGCAGGTAATCTCATGCTGTAAAATTTCACTGTGCTGGTTCTTGGATGACCTGTAACTTAGGTGGCTTTTAAAAAAACTCACCAAAGGTTTGCATAGGCAGCAAAGCCATAACTCCTTTTAGTGAAAGTTTCTCTTGCAGCTCAGACACAGAAACTTTTTTTAAAAAGTAATTTTTTCCGACAGCCAGTTAATGCACTATACAATCTTGGCCGCTCTGAAGCTACTACAGATGCAAAATATTATTATGATTACTATTAATATTCTGAGAAGTACAACTTTGCAGGTTCAGCATAATGAATTAATTGCAAAAAGATTCACACACTGCTGTTTGCTTGGAAGCTCAAGCTTTTGCATTATAAATGCTAGGTTACAACCATAAATTGAATATGAAACCTTTTTTATTGCACTGTTTCATTGCTTGTGACCCTCTGGACATAAGAGTTACAAACCATTTCCTTCACAATTTTGGGTTGCATAGTTTATGAGCCTCTTCTCTCTGGTCCTTTAATTTCATTTTCAGAATGAAGTTTGAAACTGTGTGCAAAACAATGTACTCCAGTAATTTTTACCTGTTCTTTTACATTTCTATCAAGAAATAAGCATCCCAATAATTTTTTGGTACTGCTGCAGACACTTTGTTAGCATTACATTATTAAAATACACACACACAACAAAGAGTTCATTGCTATCTTCACTGAATGCATTACTTCTTTTCATTGCATTATATTAAATATACCACTAGTAGGATGTATGAGGCACTTCAAATACATAAAAGATGTTATTATAGGAACTATGAAAAATTCACAGCAGCACTCATTAAAAAAGACAGACTGATCAAGGAAGCCATTATAGAAGAACTCAAAATGGATACAAAAAAGAGTAGTGAATAGGCCACCATATTACGTGTAGATTATACATTCTGTAGTAGCCCTGACCTGGATAGCCCAGGTTAACCTAATCTCGGCAGATTTTAGAAGCTAAGCAAGGTCAGCCTTGGTCAGTAATTGGATGTGAGACCTTCAACAAAGACCAGGGTTGCAGAGGCAGGCAATGGCAAACCACTTCTGTTAGTCTCTTGCCATGAAAACCCCACCAGGTGTTGCCATAAGTCAACCCTGACTTGAGGGCACTCACCACCACCATACATTCTATACTAGGACTTTTTATACTCTGAACCACAAGGTGAAATGGTTGTGCAAGAAAATCCAAGGACAGTTCATCTTCTGCTTCCCCTAATTCCTGGCCTTTGTATCTCTCATTTCTCTTTGCCCTTCACTTGGTCCTAAGGTTTCCACTGTATCTTCAACTTTAAATACCTGATACAATCAGAGACAAGGAAGCCATGCCCATAACTCCTGTAGCTCTTCACCAGTACTGTCTTATGTGGTAATAAGGACTACAGCAGGCGAGATAGAGGACTCAGTAGGGACCAAGCATGAGTAATGTAGCTCTTCTCCCCTACCCTACAACCCAAAACATGTTCATTCAAAAGTAAGTCCTATTCAGTTGACTATGCAGTTTCTATCTCAGGTGCAAGAAGTGGACCCAACATAACCTCAAAATTTACTGATTGTTTACATACACCTAAATTTTCTTCGGTGACCTGAAGGCTGATTGGAAGAAATATTATTTTATTATTTTTATTTATTTGATTTATATCCTGCCCTCCCACAGATGTTGTGACATTTTCTATTGATGTGGTAATTCAGAGACATTTATTTTGTAAAAAGATGAATTTGTGAAACAAATTTTTAATAATAGAGAAAACATTGTATTAGTACCAGAATGACCTCTAGTGGTGACAAATAATTTTATGTTGTATCTCAGGGCTGTGTTTTGATGAATATAGTACTGTAAATTTTAGGAGAGTAGACACATTCGATAGTAGCAGTAAAATTGCAAGATAAGCAGCTATCACATTTGTTACATAATGCACTTTCAATGTATCTTAACAATAATGTGTGATTGGATTCTGGGGAAAATCCAGTCACAAATAATTGCTACAGTGCATTGAAAGCGCATTATTCAATATGTGTGAAATAATGTCACAACGTGATGTCAGTTATTCTTGAGATACCATAAATCAGTATGCAAGTGATTCCTATTTGGAGATAATGTGTAAGCTTAATAATCAGTGCAACTTACAAAGTCACCACACTTTCACTTTGGGGTCTGGTGCAGCCTCTTGACCTGATGAAATCTGTTGGTGCCCCTTTCACAGATGGATGCATTGGTAGGCAGATAAAGAGAGACCATAGACTTTACTACTATGTACTTCTGTGTACTATCTGTTGCTTTGGATATGATCCTACCCAGTAGTTCTATGCACTTTAATGTATCAGTCTTGGAGTTGTTTATGCTCTGTTCCAGCATTTCTTCAACTCTGTATTTCATTTCTGCTGGTTATAAATATTTGGAAATTTTCATTTATAGGCCCTGTTATTACATAGTTTGATGAAATGTCCTTGAAATTGACTGCAGTAACTCACACTGGTAATCCTCCTTGAGTAACAGTGAGAAAAGCAGACTATAAATTACATGGATGAATAAATAAATAAATAAATCCTTTCTGAATCACTAGGGTTGCTTCAGATGCCTGTTGCATGGCAAATTAACACATATAGGGAGAAATAATGCCTCTTTGGGAAAAATAGGGTGTTTTTTGGTATGCGTGTAAAAATTTATTTTCAAATTTGTGACTGTTGGGTGAAATTATTATTGTGGCTGGGTAAGTTTTCCAGTGAGTTTTGCCGGCTCAGCCTTGAAATTCATTCGTTTTCTGTTGTTACCATGATTTTCATGGCCGTTCTTGGGGAAGAAAAGGGGAGTCAATTGGAGGCTCTGGGGCAGCTATTTTTGCACTCAACATCACCAAAATTTAAAAGAATAGGGTCCTCCATCTAAACTATCAACTCACTGAGGTTCTAGTCCACACAAACAAGGGGGCCAGTGTTAATGGACCCTCAGATAGGAGTATTGGTAGCGCAGGCAGGCTTGTTATTTCACTGACTCCAATGCCAAGTTAGCAGTGGGCTGGTGACCAGGGGGGAAATCAGCAGAAGCTTGTGCTAGCCAGCAACGTTGAAAAAGAAATCTGGCTTCATGGTTACTTTTTTCCCTTCTTGCACTGTGATAGTGGCAATAAAATGGTTAATTAATAGTTTCCTGTTACCAAGATGCCTTTGAGAAAACAACAAAAAGTTCCCGTATGTATTTCTTGCATGTGATGATGCACAATATCAAATTACATTTGATGCTGAATGTTCTGTGCTGAACAATTGATAGGCTGACATAGCTTTGTGCTCATTGATTTGATTGGAAGTAGTCCAGGATATCAGGACTAGAGGTGAGCACTGGGTGTCTTTAACCAATCATAATTTGTTAACCTTGGAAGGCTATAATAAGCTTTTTGGATGGCATGCATATATGTGGTACGATAAGTATAAAATGGATGCAACATTCCAGCACCACTATCTGAGAAGGAATTTATTGTTGACTTGGCTAAAGTACAAAAAATATATAGATCAGAAGAAACCACTGTGGATTATACCAGCTGAGGTGATCAACCCAAATCTAGAGTATAAGGGAAAAGAATGGCTTACCCTCAAGGACTTAACAGAAGTAGCAGATAAGGAGCTGAAGCTTAAACCAAATGAGGAGTTGCCTTTTAAGTATGGTTGGTTACAATACAGACAGATAAAAGATTTATTTGACTCAGACCAAAGGAAAACAGATTTTAGAATTAAAAACTCAGAATTTGAAGAACTTTTGTTAAGAGATAATACTAAAGCAATTTCAAAAATGTATAAATTGTTATTGAAGTGGTTTACAGAAGATGAAACAGTCAAGGTACAGATGGTAAAGTGGGCAATAAATTGTAATAATGAAATAATGATGGAAGCGTGGGAACAACTGTGAAAAAATGCGTTAAAAATATCAACATGTACCAGTATAAGAGAGAATGGCTATAAAATGCTATATAGATGGTATTTAACACCGAAAAAATTAGCCATAGCCAATAAACAGCTATCCAATAAGTGTTGGAAATGTAAGGAGCATGAGGGCTCTCTATTTCATATGTGGTGGACTTGCCAAAAGGCTAGAGACTTTTGGACTAAAATTTGTGTTGAGATGTCTTTGATACTCCAGTATAATGTTGTTAAAATCCAGAAATGTTGTTATTATCTTTGCATTTAGAAGATTTTAATATAAATGATAAGACATTGTTATATTATATGATAACAGCAGCAAGAATGTTATATGCTCAAATTAAATTAAATACTGGAAGAAAGAAGAAATACCTGAAAGAATGGACAAGGAAATTGTTGTACATGGCTGAAATGGACAAGTTAACAAGAAATTTGGAAGATCAAGATCCGGAAAGGTTTTTGGAAGATTGGAAAAAACTAAAAAAATATATGGAAAAGAGATGGGATGTTAGTTAAGGGACAATTATGGTCTTTTGAAGGGTTTTAAAGATATTAAGTAAGATAAGATATAGCTAAGATCTTTACCAATAATGAGACAAGAACAATTATAGTATAGAAATAATGTGATAATAATAATGGGGGGTTGGAGTGCTGTTGGAAGTCAACATGGAAAATGGGAAGGGAAGGGGGTGGGGAAATATAGCTGTGGGAAATTAAATGAATTGTACATGTATTTTAATCTGATTGTATTGACCCATCCAATAAAAATTATTGTGCATAGGACTAGAGGTGAGCACAAACAGCAATACGAACAAAAAAAAGCCATGAAGCCCTGTTCAAGGTGTTCGTCAGCTGTTCGTCAAGTCAGACAGTCTGGCACCTTTCAATCAATTCCCTTGGCAACAGTAGGCACAGACTTTCTGAACTCTGTCTGAACTCCTGTTGCCTTGGAAACTCCAATCTAAGCCCAGGGGCACGTCACCCCTGACTCAGCTGCTTGTCAGGAAAAATCCTAACAAGGGATGATTGCAGCCTGCCGGGGTTTAAATTTACCTCTCCCTGCTGCTGCTCAGCGCAGGAAGAGAGACATTTAAGTCCCCATCTCAGCTGCTTGTCAGGGAAACCCCTGACAAGTGGCTGAGTGCAGCATGCTGGGGTGAAATGCCCTTCTGTGCAGCAGCAGGGAGAGGGGCACTTCACCCCCAACTCAGCCACTTGTCAGGGGTTTCCCTGACAAGTAGCTGAGTGGGGGATGTAAAGCGGCTGAGTGCAGCCTGCCGGGGTGAAATGCCCTCCTCCCTGCTGCTGCACAGCAGCAGGGAGAGGAGCACTTCACCCCCAACTCAGCCGCTTGTCAGGGGTTTCCTGACAAAGTCTCTCCCCTCCCTCCAGCTGACTGGAAGGAGGGAGACTTTTAAGGGAAGGAGGTTTCCTACGCCGTTTGCAAATGGCATGGAGAAACTTCTTCCCTTCAGAGTCTCCCCTCCCTCCCTCCAGCTGGCTGGAAGGAGGGAGACTTTGAAGGGAAGGAGGTTCCATGGGAAACCTTCTTCCCTTCAGTCTCCCCCCTCCCTCTAGCCAGCTGGAAGGAGGGAGACTTTGAAGGGAAGGAGGTTCCCCACGCCATTTGCAAACGGCGCAGGGAACTTTCTTCCCTTCCAAGTCTCCCCCCTACCTCCCACGAACAGCCAACCATGAACAAGTTCATGAACAGGGTCATGTTCATGGTTGTTTGTGATTCCCTGTTCGTGGATGGCAACGAACAAAGAACATCATGGTTGTTGTGGATTTTCCAGGCTGTATAGCCGTGGTCTTGGTATTGTAGTTCCTGACATTTCGCCAGCAGCTGTGACTGGCATCTCCAGAGGTGTAGCACCAAAAGACAGAGATCTCTCAGTGTCACAGTGTGGAGAAGATGTTGGCAGGTAATTTATATCTACTCAGGAAGGTGGGTTTGGGCTGAGTCATCCTGTAAGAGTTTCCCAGGGTGTGGAATGCTAATGGAGAGAGGCTTCACTGTATCCTGAGGAGGTTCTTTTGCATATGGATTGGTGCTTGATATGCTAATCTTCTCTGCAGGGCTATTGTAGGATGTAGAGTATTTTGTTAGTCTGGTGTTTTTCAGGACTGGAAACCATGCTCTATTCATTCTTAAAGTCTCTTCTTTCCTGTTGGAATTGTGCTTATGCTTATGAATTTCAATGGCTTCCCTGTGCAATCTGACGAAATAGTTGGAAGTGTTGTCCAGTATTTTAGTGTCCTGGAATAAGATACTGTGTCCTGTTTGGGTTAGGCTATGTTCATCCACTGCTGATTTTTCCAGATAGCCAAGTCTGCAGTGTCTTTCAAGTTCTTTTATTCTTGTCAGGATGCTACACTGTGTTGTCCCAATGTAAACTTGTCTACAGCTGCAGGGTATGCGGTATACTCCTGCAGAGGTGAGGGGGTCTCTACTGTCTTTTGCTGATAGTAGCATCTGTTGTATTTTTCTGGTGGGTCTGAATACTGTTTGTAAGTTGTGCTTTTTCATAAGCTTTCCCATCTGATCAGTGATTCCTTTGATATATGGCAAAAACACTTTTCCTGTGGGAGACTGTTTTTACTTAGTTGTTTGATTTATCCTTGGTTTAATCGCTCTTCTGATTTCATTTCTGGAGTAGCCATTTGCTTGAAGTGCATGGTTTAGATGATTAGTTTCCTCATTGAGAAAGTGTGGTTCACATATCAGTCTTGCATGCTCTACTAAGGTTTTTATTATGCCTCTTTTCTGTCGAGGGTGGTGATTGGAGTTTTTGTGTAAGTACCAAAACTCCAATCACCACCCTCGACACCAATCATCAAAACTCCAATCCATCTGCAAAAGAACCTCCTCAGGATACAGTGAAGCCTCCCTCCATTAGCATTCCACACCCTTGGAAACTCTTACAGGATGTCTCAGCCCAAACCCACCTTCCTGAGTAGATATAAATTACCTGCCAACATCTTCTTCACACTGTGACACTGAGAGATCTCTGTCTTTTGGTGCTACACCTCTGAAGATGCCAGTCACAGCTGCTGGCGAAATGTCAGGATCTACAATGCCAAGACCACGGCTATACAGCCCGGAAAATCTTCAACAACCATCGTTCTCCGGCCATGAAAGCCTTTGACAATATAAAGAACATCATGTTCATTTTTTTTCCTGTTCGTGCCCACCTCTAATCAGGACAGAAAAACAAGGCATGCCTTGCCTTCCATACACATCTAGGGTTGTGATGATTGGCTGGCACAGCTCCACTCCTGATTTTCAGATTGGAAGAAATAAATATGGTTGGTTGGTTGTGCAGGAAAATGGGGTGGGTCCTCAGAAACAGGTTTTTTGTGTGAGATTTTTCCAGATTGTGATTTCATTTATGCATACCCCTAGTAAAAATTATACAGAGGATGATATTGTTAATAAAAAGTAAAAGTACTCAGTCTCACTATAGAACATCTGGACCTGGCACTGAGAAAACAACAGGGCTTTAAGGATTGCTAACCTGACATAACAAGAGTGATTTAATTTTTATTAGATTAGATGCTTTCATATATTTGGAGAGATGTACAAATATTTGTTTAACTAATGCTTCCAATTTCCATCATTAGTCATCCATACACACTGTTTGAGATTTCTTTGCTGTTTGAGAGGTGATGTACCAGTGACCAGAAAGTGGAGAAAGATTGATATTAATGAGACAGTGCTATGAGACAGTGCTGTCATGGAACTGGATATCCAAACTGATTACTGCATGCCTCAAAAGTGAAAGGGGTGGTATGCACAGGATTCCCATGAAAAATTTTCAAAATTGTATTTTCTTCTTAGAAATTCCTTAGATAAATTCATGAGTAGAAACAAACTTGCATTTTAATTCTGCTTTAAATGGTTCTATTTCAGAGTCTACAATTTTATCTTTCACCTTATTGTGGAAGAGCTGTTTTGTTATGGGCCCTGTACTTGAAGAGCATTATCATCATTCTCATGAATTTACTCATTTCAGAAGCTACAACCCTCTCAACAGTTAGCATGCTTAGGAACTACCTAATGCCATTGGTTAAACACTCTCCCTCCATGTAAAATGGCTGCCAAACCCACGCTCAATTTACATAATATGAATAGAGTGAAAGGAGATTAAGTATGTGTGTGGTGGAAGGGAGAAAATTAAAATAGGCAATCTGAAATGTGATTACCAGATTTTAGAATGGATAATAGAGGGCTTTTTTTTTTTTTGCATCAGCGCCAGTGCATTGAGGACTGCTCCTGCTGAAATACTATTTAAATTACTAAGTCATGTGTGCAAGTACAGGTGAATTTATTGTTTAAACAAGTTTCAGAATTTAGTATTCAAAATATTACTGAAAATTAATAGTCACATTTAAGACATTTTAATATTTACAGATAGGGTCATTCTTTGGGAATAGACTACTTTAATGGAATGTTAGACCCTGGTCCTTTTCACACTGGGACTTTAAAGCGTTTCAGCACCTTTTCTGTTTTCCATGTTTGCGGGACTTTCACATTTGCAAGGTATCATGGGATGCAGAACCGATGTTTGTCTGTGGCATCCCCAATTTCCCCCCCTGCGGACATACTGCGAGTTTTTTTTTGAAACTGCTGCCGAATCACGGCTGGCACGGTCAATGTCAGTGATAACACTTATACTCCCCTTCTGCTTCTCTTCTCCCCCCATTCCTTTTCCCTGGAAGCTGATTGCTCTGTGCAGAATTAACCACTCCCACCCTCCTCAGCTCTCTGAATGTCTTGTCTACCGTTTTTTAAAAATAAAATGAGGTAAAGGTCATGCCGCCCCTTCCTGGCATGCAGCCATGCTGCTGAGCCAGGGGCCGTTTATTGGCACGCCGGAGGGGAAGACGGCACCCCCCCCTCTGTCCTTATAAGGAGTGGCTGGGAGGGCTGAGCAAGTGCCTGTTGCGCAGCTCAGCCCTTCTCAGCTCAGTGCATTTAGTCACTCGGCCCACCTGCCTCTCCCTGTGTTGGTGTAGGATTAGCCGGTTGCTTTTACAGAGCCAGGTAGGAATTTTTCTCCTCCCTTTCCAAATTGGCTCAGGAAAGTGGGGTTTTTTTGCCTACCTTGCACCGATACCTAGGGATTGAGGTGATTGGCTGAGGGTGGTGGCTGTTAGGAGTGTCCTGGCTGGTTTGAGTAGGAGTAGAGTGCGGGCTGGTGAGCACCCTTGGAGCTTCCCTAGTGTGGGAAGAGGGGCCTGCCTAAAGGGCTGGTACTGCTATGACGGCTGCCAGATGCAGAGGCAGGCTGTCTTCAGGAACCCCAGCCTGCAAGTCCTTCCCTCACTGCTATATGGCTGAGGTGTTCAGGAGCTTAAAGGGGGGTGACCAAATTGCCTGGCCGGCTGGGTCTGCCCCATCCATTGGATGGGTCCCACCTGGGGCTTCAGGGCTCGCCCAGACAGGTCAAGGTGGTGGTCCATGATGGGACACCGTGGCTTGACCTGTACCGCTTTAGGTCCTTGCCGCTGTTTGGCTTGTTTGATTGTACAAAGTTAATTAAGTGGCCCTTAGATCCAACTTGGTGTCCGTCTTTTATTCTGACTGGGGTGGCAATAAGGCTCCTTCTCTGTTGGCTTCCTTCTTCCCGGGTATGTACGCACTCTCTCTCTTTCTTTTTGGAAGCCAGAAATGATTCCTAAGCTTCCTGCTAATTCCCTGCTGACTTTAAAAGGCAGAAAAGGGTTAAAATGCTGCTTTTCTCTTCCTCCCTCAAGGGTATGCACACACTCTCACTTTTTTTAAAAGCAAGAAATGATTTGTAACATTGAAATTCTATTGATTATTCTCTCCTGGCTTTAAAAGCCAGGAAAGGGTTAAATGGCTGCTTTTCCCTCTCTCAGTGGTATGAGCACACTCTCACTTTTTTTTCAACGCTAGAAAACTGTTACAATGTTACTCTTGATTTCTCCTGGCTTTAAAAGCCAGATAATGGTTATATGGCTGCTTTTCCCTTCCTCCCTCAGTGGTATGAGCACACTTTTATTATTCTTTTTTCAAAGCTAGGAAAGTGTTGTAACACTACTACTGATTTCTCCTGGCTTTAAAAGCCAGATAATGGTTATATGGCTGCTTTTCCCTTCCTCCCTCAGTGGTATGAGCACACTTTTATTATTCTTTTTTCAAAGCTAGGAAAGTGTTGTAACACTACTACTGATTTCTCCTGGCTTTAAAAGTCAGGAAAGGGTTAAATGGCTGCTTGTCACTCCCTCCCCCGTATCTTCTGCCAATGTCAAAAAAGGAGAGTTTTGCACAGCCCTTTGCCAATCAAAATGGCTGGAGGGAAAGAAGCAGCAGCATTTTAACCATTTCCTGGCTTGACTTGTTAAAAAAATAAATGAGTGTGGTACATGTTTCCCCCCAGAACTCTGCCACCAATTGCCTCTCCAGTGGGCAGGGAACAGCTCAATCAGCAAAAGCGGGAGTGAGGGTTTTTTTCCCAACATTGCAACATTACTATGCATGCTCAAAGTTTTTTTTAAGAGATGTGACATCAATTGCAAAGCCCCGAAAAACTGAAACTGCACCAAGGCTTCAAAGCGGGTCTGAAATGAAGCACAGATGCCAAATAGAAACTGCAGAGGACAGTATGAAATGAACGGGTACAATGCCAAAGTCACTGTGATTGAGGCAAATGCTCATAAATGGTGGTTTAAACTGTAAGTGTGAAAAGGGCCCCTGTTCCTTGTGACAGCTGAGTGATGGATAAACACTTGCTGTTTCTTCTTCAGGAATTACACTCGGACATCTTTGCCAAAATCAAGGTGGGTACTTCAGGCTCTTTAACAGATGAAATTCCAATTCTTAGAGGAGTTAAACAGGGATGTGTCCTTGCTCCCATGCTTTTTAACCTGTATATAAATGGCATAGTGCATAGGTTATCAGGTCCTGAGTTTGTTGCTCCCTCATTTGGTCATCGGAAAATTTCGATCCTTTTATATGCTGACAACATGGTCCTGCTTTCCCTTACCCAAACTGGACTAAAAAGGTTACTGCACCAATTACATAAATACTGCAAAGAGGAGGCCCTCAAAATAAATTATGACAATACCAAGGTTATGGTCTTTAGAAGATGGCCCAGAATGACTTCCTGGAGTATTCATGGAATTTCCATTGAACAGTGCAGCTCCTATAAGTATTTGGGAGTGACCTTTAGTGAGACTCTAAGTTGGAATACACATCTGGATATTGTTAAATTAAAAATTATAGGAGCAATTCTGAGATTTTACTATACCAGGGGTGGATTTCTTGTAGATCCAGAAATAAAACTGTATTTGAGCAAGGCAATCCCCCACCTTCTTTATGGTATAGAGGTCTGGGGCTGGAAAGAACATATTATAACCCGTCTGGAATCAATTCAAAATCTTTTCATTAGATGACTGCTTGCACTACCCAGGGGAACCCCTGCAGCCCTAATGAGGGCGGAACTTGGTCTGCCTTCAATTAGAGCGTGTGTTCATTTGGCCATACTTAAATTTTGGAGCAAGGGCAATACTGTTATTACCAATATTTTCAGCAAGCAATGCTTTCAGCTGATGACACACAGTAACTCACCCTGGGTAGCCTGCTACAATAACATTCTTGTTCATTATTCCATCCGAGATGATTTGCCGGGGGTTTTAAATAATGGCTCCAACTTACAAAATTGGGTCTACAGATGTGATGGTCTTTTGGACAGTCTTACAATTTCCCAATCCAGATCCTCTCCCTGGTTTAAACTGATCAAAAGAGACCATGTTAGATCTCCTTATTTAGTGAACATACATCTCAAAATCTTAGACAATCGTTTACCTCCCTGTGCTTTCAAACAATGCCGACAGCTTTACTTACAGGAAGATATCTTGAAACCCCAATGGCTCTTTGTCTCTGTATATGTGCCTCAGTGCCTGAAAATCTACACTACATTTTATTTTGTCATATGTATGCAGAGGATAGAGCTAAATTTCTTGCTAATTTGTTAGTGGGGCGCAATTTTACCTCCGATATTGACAAACTAGTTGCAGGTGAGTGCTAAGTGGGGGGGGGGAGAGCAGGGAGGGGGCACAGTGACAAGAAACACACGGACACAGTGCTGGAGGTAAAGAGACCACAACTTTATTGACATTACACCTCTGGGAACAAAGACGCATATAGGGCACAGATCCAAGCATCGGCTGACCTACCTGCCAAGCCGATGACCCACACGTCCTCTCAGACCCCTGCTGAGGGGGAGAACCATGGGATGACAGTCAGTGGGATGCCAGGTGGGTGTACACCCCTGTGTGGATAATCCCCTGTCACCTGGGAGTGAAGCGGACTGACAGCCCCCATCTGGGCATGCACTGGCCATTCCTCACTCCCCAAACCCCTTAAGGGGATCCCCATAATAGGGAAACTGAGCCTGAGGGCCCTGTTTCCCCCAAAACGGATTGGTGCCCAATGCCCCAATCTGCCACAAGAGCCACAAAATGGCTCACTGCCAATGCTCCAAGAGCTGCAAACCCAAACTAAGTGGGCCCCTCAGTGTCCTACAGCCACAGGTCCAGGCCCCACCTGGAAGGGCATCACCAGGCGAGAACCATCACCGTACCACGATAGCTGACCAGGGAAGAATCACCCCATGGGACTCCACTGGTCGCCCCTCAGTCCTGAAGAACTGCAGGATGCCCATGTTGCCACTGCTAGGATCTACTGTGCTAGCGCACCCCCTCCAGGACCTGGCCGCCTTGTCACCACAGGACCTGGCCATCGCTGTCCCCTCTGGCAAGTTGCACCAGAATCAGGTCAGAACCTGCAGCTAAAAAGAGAGAATCAGCAGGGAGCTTAGGATCCAACAATGTAGCTCAGCACTTCTGGCTGTGTGAAACACCCCCATCCACAGCAGGGAAAACTCCAGACCATCCTGCTGGTGACCACCTTCCCCAGGAAATGGGAAAGGGGAGAAGGCAGACCACACCAATGGCAAGGACATGCATTCTGGGCGGGGGGGGGGGGCGGCTCCTGGATGGCACAGTGAGCCCTGCTCTATGCCCAGAGGAAGGCAAAAAATTTCCAGGACCCCAGAGCCAATCAGGCCTGGAGGAAAATTCCTTCCTGACCCTGAATTGGCAATCAGCATTACCCTGGTCACGTGAGAAAGGGCCACGAAGCTAGACCCTGTGTACCCCTCTAGATGTTGGGCGCAAGGCCCCATGCCCCCCAGGAAGATCAGCATATGCACGGCCAAGGCTATGGACATTGGGAGACTCAGGCCAAATACTAAAGCCCCATCTAAGAGGGCTGCCGGGGTGGAAGAAGCCCACTCTCCAAGAACTCCCTTGACCCGTGAGTGGTTACAAATTTCCGCAGGTCGCTGGCAACATGTCCGGCCCATAACCCCCTCCAGGATGCACCTGAAGAACCAGTTCCCTAGGGTTCCGCAGTGCAGATTACACGTCCTGCAGCATACTGGGCTGAAGAAAATTTGTTAGCTGACAAGGCAAGGTGAACTTGCGCATGGGGTGTATGAACAAGTATTCAGAGCTACACTTTAGAATGCTTGATATGATATGTACATCATTTGTTAAAGGTAGTCCTCTGTGACCCATGGGGGGACACCACATCATGACGTTCTCTTGGCAGACCTTTCGCTATGGGGTGGTTTGCCATTGCCTTCCCTAGTCATCTACACTTTACCCCCAGGAAATTGGGCACTCCTTTTACCGACCTCAAAATGATGGAAGGCTGAGTTAACCCTGAGCCAGTTACCTGAACCCAGCTTCCACCGGGATTGAACTCAGGTCATTAGCAAACGTTGGGCTGCAGTACTGCAACTTACCATTGAATAATCAGGCAATTTGTGCAGTGATATCCCATTTTTATAACAAATAATCTAATGCATGCTGCGGCTGAATATCCATATCCATCTCTATAATTATCTATATATCTACCTATACACATATGTTTGACTGATCCTCAAGGAAACTTGGAGGTGAGGAGAGAGAAAGCTGGGGATTATTTACTTGTGCTCAGAGCAAAATGAGAGGAGCGCCTAATGTTGAATCCCCAAAAAGGGTATGGGACATGCTATCCCACTATTTCTATTTTACACAGAGGCCGGGAATGCTGCTTCTGATCGCAAGGAAGAATCCCCCTTCCAGCCATGGTCATGAGGATTTAAAACCCTAACACAGCAGTGGAGGCTGTGCCATTCCCACATAGGGGCTTACCATGGTGCTCCCCTCCAGTTTGGGGAACATGCAATGTGCCATTCTTGGCCACCTCCACGCACCCAGAAATCCAGCAATGCATGCTGAGGGTAACTGAGTTAATCCTGAGCATTAACTACACAGGGCTAGACGTTTTCTACCTATTCAGGGTATTATACTGTGAAGTAAGAAAAGTGAGGGACTGTGTCACTGCGAAATCTGCAGAGAAGTGATGGGCATGTGTGTTGGAGAAACTATAGCCATTCCTCTGTGCGGGAATGTGGTGGTGGGTACAACTGAAAGAGAAAGGTCCACCTTGCCTATCCCCCCAGGCATGGGGACATGCCTAGCCCAAGACACTAAAATGGTAGTTCTGCAATGAACCAACAGTAGCTCAAGATGCCCATATTGGACCTCTTAGGCAGCTATCTGACTTGGGATCTCTTTTCAGTCAGCTGCCTAAATCTGGTAAGAAACCATGCTAGACATTTTAGTGAACACGCCAGCAATGCTAATCTGAAGCTGCAAATTTAAAACTGAAGCTCAGCAGCACAGTGGCCCCAACAAAATCATTCCTGTATAAGTCTGGGTTTTGTTTTGTTTGTTTGTTCATTTAACTCAGAACTCCCTTCACTGAGCTACCCTCTCCAATTCACATGCTGGAAGTTAAAGGTTTTAAGTGCCACTGGTCATCCATTTAATTTTATCTGTACAATATGCCTGCATTTTACCTCTGCAGTTTAAAAACAAAACAAAGCAAAACAAAACAATTCATTGACACGCAATATGCTTTAACAAAATACATTATACATATTTAAAGTTCCTGGTCAGCATGATTGCAGATTGATTATTCAACTAATGCTGTTCTGTGTGCCTTCCCAGTTGATGAGCCTGAGAATTACACCCCCCTGGATGCTGGTTACAGGTTTAACTCACATTATAGGTGAATCAGATGAAGTGAGCTGTAGCTCACAAAAGCTCATACCCTATCACAAATTTCGTTTGTCTTATAGGTGCTACTGGACTCTTGCTCTTTCTACTGCTACAGAGACTACCACAGCCACCAATCCTGGCAAGCAGTCTGAGTGCATCTATCCCCCCTCCTGTGGGAACCACGGTTTACATGCCTCATTAGTCTGGGATGCAAAGCTCTATTCCAGCCCATGCATGAGTGCCACGTCTCTCTCGTGTGCCTAGTGTCATAATTACTGCAATAGTGTATATGAAACATAGGAGATACTAAGCTCTATGAGAGCTGAGGCTGAGCAAGGTAAAGTGCCCTACAGCCAAGAAGCAGTGACCTTCCTAGGAAACTGGACCTGCCCTCTGGATATCAGTTGTAATACCAGGAGATCTACAGCTACTACCTGGGAACTGGCTGTCCCATAATTAGAATAAAGCCAGTTGCTGCCTCTTGGCAATGAATGGCTCCCAAACATTTGAATTGTTTTTCCCTATTGTTGCCACCCCCTAGCTACCAACAGGGGGCTGGGAAGAATAGGATAGAGGAGGTGAGGCAGGCCTGGGCAGCCCTAACAGGCACATTATTTCCTAAACACAAGATCTCAGAGAAGCATGTCACTCCTCCCCTGATTTCAGCTGCCTGGCTTCTGCTCCCATCGCTGGGAGATCTCCCAACTGCTCTGGTGCACGAGTGGCGAGGGAGAGGCTGTGCCAAATCCCTTTTTAACAACATCCGCTCCTCCCTCCTGACCTGAACTACTCGTTAAACACCCTGCTGCCCTCCCCCACCAATGCTAGCCCTGGTGGACGGGGTGAAGCAGGAGAGGCCATAGCCCTGGGTCTCAAGCCCAGAGGAGGAGAGGCCCATGCCCGCGTGCTCCTACGCAGACTATACCAGCTTCCACCCCCACTCCTTCCTTCCTGGCCTGTGCTCCGCGGGAGCATCTAACCCGCCCGCAGCCCCTGCTCTCCCTGTATCCCCAGGGCCCATGGGGTGAGGGACACCTGGCCCACGTGCTCCTGAGCTACCTTGCTGCTGCCTCACACCACCGCAGCCTGGCCTCCCCTTCCTGGATAAAGCCCTTGCCACCGCCGGCAAGGTCTCACACAGCTTGTTTGCTGCCACCACCAAAGAGGCCTCATGCAGCTTCCTTGCTCATCATCGTCACCGCTGCCTCGGTCACTCGTCATCACTGTCATCGTCGCTGTCACCGCCGCGCCAGCAATGCCTTGCATGGCTCATTCGCTCGCACTGCCAGCACCAGCGAGGCCTTGCACAGCTCATGGCCGCCAGTAAGGCCCCATGCAGCCCGCTCCCTCACTGCCGGCAAGGCCAAGGCCTCGAATGACTTGCAGGACTGTGGCTTCTGTTCGGCCCCTGCAAGCAGGCCCCAGGCATGTCCTGCCTCCATGCCGCCACAGGCCAAGTGCTGAAGGGTGGGGATCAGCTATCCAACCAGGGGCCTGCGCTGGATGTGCCTGGGTGGAGTCACCTGGCCCCTGGACACTCCCCGCCCCTCCACAACATGGTGGCCACCATGCTGCTTCCAAACTCGCCTCCCCCTGCATCGCCCACAACTCAGGCCCCCAGATGAGTCTGGGAGTCATTATTTTTTTTGTTATCTGATACTGATTCATTTGTCACTAGCAGAGTATCCTCGTTTGCCTTAGCTGCAAAAAAGATTAGGGCCAAGATTGTTTCTTCAGAAAATTAGCTTTCCTCTGGTATCATTTCAGATGCTTATGATTTTACTGCATTTTAATACTGGTCTGTTCAATTGGATTTATTAAGGTTCTATTTTAATTGCATTTTATTTTTTAATTTCAACAACTGTATTTTATGCTTGTATGATAAATTCCTATTTTTACTGTTCTTAACTCTGTATTGTGATGGCCTTTGGCCATATACAATTAAACCGTACCTACCTAGCTGAGTGATGGATTCAATATTTTTATGGATCTACAGAAGTGCTCTTAGAATAATAAATTTCTATGTGATATAAATATTTTGTTCCATTTCAAAAATCGATAGTTTTCTAGCACTCTGAAGTGTTATTAGTGTTTCATTTGTACAGTTTAGTGACATTTCTATTTGGGTATAGGAATGTGTAATATCCCCAATGGGAGGTTCAGGGCTTTTTATTTGACAAAGGAGCATTAGTATTCCTATTGCAAAGGTTTGGTCTTACTATAATTTTCCAAATTTTCATGGTAGAACTAATAGTATTCTCACGGAAATCAGTATAGTAAGACAATGGTAAATATAAGATAAGAATGTAAAGAGTGCTCCTATCCCCTATTCTAATGGAGTATGAAATTAGAAATATAATAATAGAAATATAATTAGAAACTAGAAATATAATAGAAATTAGAAATATAATAATAACAGAAATATAATAATAGCTTTACCTCCCTGGTAAGGTTTACCTCTTTGGATAAGATCAGGGTAAAATCCCAGTTGTCATATTGAGTTGGAAGAAATCTGTGTTCTGTTAACAGTTGCAAAGGACTTGAATAGAAAAGACTTTAGTTCTAACTGCAGCAAAATACTTCTGTCCATCTAAATCTTTTCTCGCTCTTCACTTTATATTTCTGTCAGTGTAATAGAAATCACAATAATTTATTCTCTTGACCCTCTTGAAAAGTTAATTAGGTTTTATATCCTCAGCCTGTTTTTTTCCTACTGTCTACCTTTTTTTCAATATCTACCTTAAATCTTATCTGTGGTATATCATTAGATTTCAGTCTCGCTCATGCTTGTAACTTTTTACATCTTTGCATGTAGTACATGTTTTGCATTTAGTAAGTCACTCTCAATCTGTATACTAGATATGTATGGGAAATTAGCGGAGATTTTGTATGGTGCCTTGGGAAGAGAGAGTTTGGGGGTTGAAAGAAGTTCAGCAGGATATAATACCATAGAGTCTACCTTCCAAAGCTGCCATTTTATCCAGGAGAACTGACCTTCTCATCTGGAGATCAGTTGTAATTCCCCACTTGGAGTTTGGCAACTCTAGTATGGTGTTAGATGAAGCAATGGTCTGTATTGCTATGTTGGTAAACTGGTTAATTTACTTTTACTCCCAGGGCTGAGTGGGCAACAAGCTGCAGGGCAGCCAGATGCAGTGGTCCAAGCTGCTTATCAGCTGGACCGGGGGCCACATGTGTTTGCCTGCTGCCACCAAGCTAAGCGGGCAAGAGGTAGTGGGGTGGCTGGGTACAGTGGCCCAAGCTGCTGTCCGGATGAACTACACATGCTTGCCAGTGGCTTCCTGAAGCACAGCTGAGACCCCCACACACACCTCTTGAGGTGAGAGACTAACAAGCACTGCACCAGTGGTTTGTAGCAGGGCCCCTGCCTTCCAGGACTCCTACAGCTGGGAGGCTGGAGACCCCATCCCTGCCCCAGCAGGGGGGGAATAATAGGGAACCCAGGGCTAACCAGAGGAGCACAGTGGGATATTGAGCCAAAAAACAAAGAAACAGAGAAACACGAGGTGGCCGGGGGGGGCTGTTCCCTAGAGCCCCCACCTGGGGGGCTAGCTGGGGACTTTGGCAAAGATGTACGGGTCCAAGGCATGTCACTCACAGGGCATCACTTCACAGTCTTGTGGGTTTGCTTTGTTTAGGAATGGCAGTGGGGTCCAAAGATAAGGTGACTACGGAGGTGGCCTGGGCTGGGCCTATGACTAGGGGTTCAGTGGAGCCACACACAGGTCCTGGGTGGAGCACTTCCGAATGCCCAGCCATGCTTGAGCTACTTTGCCCAAGCAGCCAGGGCCGGCATCCCACCAAGGCATCGAGCAACAGTGGGGCAGTGCAGGCTGCACTGCAGGGTTTCTCCGAGACCATGAACAAGTCTAGGCAGGGCCTCATGGAGACCATCGCAGCACTCCTGGGTGGTGGCAGCAGGCCAGCTTTGCCAGTGGCAGAGCAGCCAGCCGGCTGGAGTGCTGGGCAGAGCCAGTCCAGGAATGCCGCAAGGGGGCCTGCTGGCAGGTGACCTGGAGGACAGCATGTAACCCTCCAAAAGAGGCTTGCAGAGGGCCAGACACCAGAGGAGGGTGGCAACAGCTGGGGGCCCGGGTGGAGCAGAGCAGATAGATGAAACCCTGGGCCTGGATATGATCTGGAAGGGCCACGAGTAATGTTATAGAGCCAGGAGCAGGGCACAGGAAATGAGATGGAGGTCCCATCAAGTGAAGCAGAGGGCCTGCAGCAGCAGCTCATCAACGTTGTGGGATCACGTGGTAAGTCATCCTCAGATGAGGATTGGGAGCAAAGAGGTGTGAGACTTCTGGGAGGTGGTACATAAGAACATAAGCAAAGCCATGTTGGATCAGGCCAGTGGCCCATCCAGTCCAACATTCTGTCACACACAGTGGCTAGAAATCCAGTGCCATCTAAAGGACTGTCAGTGAGGCCAGGACACCAGAAGCCCTCCCACTGCCTTCCTTCCAGCACCAAGACAACAGAGCACCACCTCCCCACAAAGAGAATACCATCTATCTCCTGTGGCTAATAGCCACTGATGGACCTCTGCTCCATATATTTGTCCAGTCCCCTCTTGAAGCTGGCAATGCTTGTAGCTGCCACCACCTCCGCCTGGATATGATCTGGAAGGGCCACGAGTAATGTTATAGAGCCAGGAGCAAGGCACAGGAAATGAGATGGTGATGTACACCCCTGGATTGGCAAATTGGGCCCAGCAATGACAGCACAGGGAATGTTCAGCAGAGGACACACGTGCTGCCTGGGAGGATCTGAGCCCAGCTGGTGAGGAAAATCATCTCCTCCCATCAGGGTGCCGGTGGGGTACCACCTGATGCCAAAGGTCAGGGAGCGCGTATTGAATGGATACTATGTGAATGTTTACACCTTGCTGTGCTTAGACAAGTCAGCCTGGGAATGTGGATGCACGAGGAAGTGCAAGAGAAGTGAGAGAGAGCATCCAGTAGAGTGCACCTTTCTCAACTGGGTTCTGGGGTATGGCATGTACATGGGGTGATAACAACTGCATATCCCAAGAGAGCCTGGCACTTGTTGCAAATGGTGCAGGCAAAGGCAGCAGGAGGGGCAATGGTGGCCATTGAATATGACAAGGCATTCAGGAGGAGGGCATCCAGTAACAAGCATACCAGATGGGATCAGATGGACAGTATCGTTTGAATTAATACAGTTTGGAAGAGTGGATGAAGGAGGCTACAACAGGCCTCAGCAGCCTGGGGCAGCACGCAGTGATACATGATCAGGAAGCTGTATTGGGAGTTCAATTTGGACAGATGTCAGAGAACCCAGTGCAGGTACGATCACGTTTGTGAGGGATTCTACGGATGACACCCACGGCCAGAATGCCCTTGGGGCCTCAGGGCCCAGTAGTCCTTTTGGGGTGGCAGTGCAGCTGGGAGAATGCATCACTGTCCCCAGCGATGCTTCAGCTCCTACTGGAGTGCTACCAAAATTGGACAGCCACAAAAACAATTTGGGATAGTTTCACAGAAGGCATCAGGAGGACTCCATAAGAAGGACTGCACATTGCAATGGATGGAGACAACCTGGAGTCAGCCCGGGACCTGCCAGATGTGGTGGCAGCCAAGATTCTGAAAGAGATAGCCACTGGGTGGGTAGCTAGTCCGTTTGATTCTCCACCCATTCCTAACCTCAGAGTATCTCCTTTGGGGGGTAGTACCCAAGAAAACTCCAGTGGAATGCTGCCTGATCCATCACTTGTCTTATCTGAGATGGTCGTCAGTTAATGATGCAATTCCTCCTGAGCTTTGTACTGTGCATCTATGCCTTATTCGAGCAAGCAGTGAACCTAGTGCGGGCATGTGGGTGGGGTGCCCTGATGGCAAAGTTTGAACTCACTGAAGTTTGTTTTGGTTTGTTTAAAAGTAACAGACAGTTTTGATTTTGAAACAAATAGTGGAATGATCATTTAAGAGAAGTTGATTTTCTTTCATATTATTGAAGTGAGGATTGATTATAACTTAAGGACACATTGTTCTGGAATATTGTGATATAAGTGTGAAATTATGAATTCAAAACATAACATTTAGTTTTCATTAGATACAAATGAGTGTTAATGGAATACTTTGTTTTTCACAGTGCTTCAGCTGCTGGGGCCTGGGTTTTGGTTCTGTCAGCAAATTAATTGGTGAAGTCAATAGATGTTACACACATTACTTACTACAAACAATGACTGTAAAAGATGAAAAAGCCTGGACAGGGTTGTGGCAGTTTTCCTGTATTGGTTTTGTTTTCACCCACAGTAATAGCATGATTAGAAAGTTTGACACCGATTGCATTTAAGCATTTAGAGTTGGAAGACCTTCAAGCATTATAGGTTAGCTCTAATTAGTATGTTTAGAAGCTGTTCAGTGATATTAAGCACCCTGAAGGTAGGGAGAAGGATCCTGTCATTATACAGACATTTATGTGATTAGAATTATATAGTCTAGCATTACTACATAATAAAGATAGAATCGGATATCTAAGTGCCAGATTAACTGGTAAAGTAGCCTTCTGTTTTCATTTTTTAATTTGTTGTATATTTTGATATTAAGTGGCTTCTGTTTTCATTTTTTTTATTTGTTGTATACTTTAATATTAAGTGGCTTTTAGATAATCCAAATATGTTGTAGATAAAGATAATTTAACTTAAGGGTCTCATTGCAGAAACAAACCTTGTTTACTGTGATTTGGTGCTATGTATGACAGGATGGATGGAAATGTTCAGTGTGATCCTAATCTCCTGAGTCGGCTCCTTCGGTGCTAGTCTTTCCCCCTCCCCTCCCTGGAGCAACTCCTAGACAGCTCTTCCCCCACCCCAGTTCAGAGCAGGCTGCCATGGCATCCCTAGCTTCTGGGGGACACAACAACAGGAGGAGGTGCGGCACCACAGCAATCAACCGGCCTGGCTTTCTGGTCTCCTTGGGAGGCAGTGCAGGCTTGCCTGATAGCCATGGCAAGGTGCAGCCACTGGAGACTGAGGGCCAAGCTACAAGTGACGAATGACATTTGAATGGCAAGTGGATTGAGTGGAGGGCAAGTAATGCACTTGCCGTTCAAGTGTCATTCGTCACTTGTAGCTTGGCTCTCAGTTTCAAGTGGAGACTCTGGGAGTTGGCATGGGGCCAGGCTCCCAACAGCATTTGATATGCTTTGTCTGCTACTGGACCATAGAGACTTTTCCATTGTCTTCTGTGTATTGAACATGAGAAGATGTTTTATACTAAATCAGACCATTGCTGCTGTAGCTTAGTGGTTAAGTGGTTGGACTGCAAACAATACTCTGCTGATTTAAATCCCACTAATGCCATGAGCTCAGCAGGTGGCCTTGGGTAACCCACTCTTCTCAGCCCCAGCTCCCCAGCTGTCTTGTGGGGCTAATAATAACAATTACTTCATTTACCATTTTGAGTGGAGCACTCATTTGTCTAGAAGAGCAGTATATAAACACAGTTATTGTTGTCATTATTATTTTCTACTGAGCCAGTGCATTGTATATTTGAACAGGTGGAGGCTCTCTAAGATCTTAGGTAATGGTTTTTCATAATACCAACTCTCTGATCCTTTTAGCTGAAGATGCCAGGAGCTACTGAGACTTCCAGCATGTAAAGCAGATGCTCTGCTACTGAGTTGTGGCTAGAGATGGGCACGAACAGGAAAACAACAACAACATGATGTTCATTGTTCATTGCCATCCATGAACAGGGACTCACAAACAACCATGAACATGACCCTGTTCATGAACATGTTCGTGGTTGGCTGTTCGTGGAGGCCAGCAGGCTCTCTTCCAGCCATCATCCAAGTTTGGTCAAGATCCCTACTGCACCACTCCCAGAAACCTGACCTGAGCAGACACCAGGAAAGGTACCAATAATAAATAATAGCTTCTTCCAGAGCCTGGCTGCAGCCTTGGAACTTGAAGGGGTAGATCCCTATCCCACCACACACAAAGAAAATTCAAGCTCCAATGCACTCTCTCTATCAAAATGCCAACAGCAACTGTCTCTCCACTGTCTGCAAAGTCAGAGCGGTGAGCCCCCCCTCCCCTCTGGTCTTTGTTCCCTTGTTGTAACAAATTTGGAGCTCCACACTTGAAAGGAAGACCTGCCTATCAAGCTAAATTGGGCTTAGATTGCAGTTTCCAGGGCAACAGCAGAAGTTCAGACAGAGTTCAGACAATCCCTGCCTAAGTTGTCAAGGGAATTGATTGCAGGTGCCAGACTGTCTGGCTTGACGAACAGCAACAAATGAGGCTTGCAATGACCACCTGTTCGTTTAGAATGGGGCCTCGCGAACAGCTTGTTCACGAACAGTAGATTGGGCTGTTCGTGTCTTTTTTTTTTTTGGTATTGCTGTTCATGCCCATCTCTAGTCATGGCCCTAATAATTTCTTCTTCCAGATTGAACTATTATAATGCATTCAAATGGTCAGCAATGCTGCTTTCTTTTTGATTGGTGTGGGATGGAAGGAGCCCATTCACCAGTTATGTCTATTCGGAATTTTGAATCAACCACAAAGACAGGTAGATACGGTTTGCAGGTAAACCTAGAAGGAAAAGGCATATCTGCCTTTGCTCTTTCCCCCCTTTTCATTCCATGGACAATTGATCACTAATAGAGAATGTAATGTTTTGTATGTAATGTATTTAATTTGGATTTTATTTCTGCCGGTTAATGTGATTTTTTTACATATATTTGTTACTGTGCATCTAAATGCAGACCCCTGAGGAAAGAAGGAGGGCACTGGATGGGTGAATGGAGCGTGATATGATTGGCTGGTAGCTGTACTCTAGGGGATGGGATGAACTGCTTTTTTTAGTCAGAGGACAGAGATAAAGGTTTTCAGTCATCAGTCTTTGGGTATTTCAGAAAAAGGTTTCTGTCTCAACCAGGCAAACTGTGTGGAAGCCTGAGAGCCTAATTCTGTCTAAGTCAAGCAAACTGTGTGTGTACCTGGGCCTGTTTGTGTATATCCAAGACAGAGATTATGCTACCTGAGTCAGGCAAGCTGTGTGGAAAGGTCTGAGTGACTCTATGTCTGTGTGGATAAGATGAGAGTTTATTCTGTTAGAAACAGAAGAGAGTTAGAAGAGAGTTTAATCTGTGTAGAAAATTAGACCGTGACTAACAATTAGAGATGGGCATGGACAGCAATACAAACAAAAAAAGTCATGAACAGCCCATTCTGCTGTTCGCTAGCAAGCTGTTTGTGAGGCCCTGTTCCAAACGAACATTGGTTCGTTCCAAGCCCCATTCATTGCGTTTGTCTGCTGTTCGTCAAGCCAGACAATCTGGCACCATCAATCAATTCCCTTGGCAACATAGGCAGGGACTGTCTGAACTCTGTCTGAACTCCTTCTGTTGCCCTGGAAACCCCAATCTAAGCCCAACTTATCAAGTGTGGAGCTCCCATATTTTTACATGAGAGCAAAGAGCAGGGGGGAAGGGGGTGTTCTGTAGCCATGGGAACACCAATCTCATCCCTCCAAACCCTGTTAGGCATTTCTGACTGTCAACCACAGACCTCCTGTATTGCTCTATGGGACCTCTGGAAAAGGCACAGTACTCCCAGCTCTGGCTTTCAGTTTCAGCAAAGAGTTGTTGCTGGCATTTGAGAGAGGGAGAGAGGGAGAGTGCATTGGAGCTTGAATTTTTTCTGGGAGTGGTTGGTAGGAATCTACCCACTCTCAGGTTCCAGGGCTGCTGCCAGGCTCTGGGGCCAAGCTATTATGTATTAATATTACCTTTCCTGGTGCCTGCTCAGGTCAGGTTTCTAGGAATGGTGGGTTAGGGATCTACCCACCCTCAGGTTCCAGGGCTGCTGCAGGCTCTGGGGCCAAGCTATTATTCATTATTGGTACCTTTCCTGGTGCCTGCTACTATTGTATCGAATGGGAGTTTCCTGGGGATGCCGGCTTTGGGAATGTATAACTCTGATATCTGTATTGCAATCTTGACCAAACTTGGATGATGACTGGAGTAGAGCCTGCTGAACACTCCCTGCAAATGGGTTCTCTAAGTCCCAAGGGGGGCATTTTACCCCCCATGAACATCCAACCATGAATATGTTCGTGAACAGGTCATGTTCGTAAATGTTCGTGAGTCCCTGTTTGTGGGTGGCAATGAACAATGAACATTGTGTTCAGGCTTTTTTCCTGTTTGTGTCCATCTCTACTGACAATGCAATCCTAAACAGAGTTACTCCAGTCTAAGCCCACTGAGTTCAATGGGCTTAGACTGGAATTGCTACTTAGAATTGCACTGTGAGTTCTGTGAATGTAGCTTCAAGAAAATATAATTATTTTGAAACTACCAAGCTTAAGAACTATTCTGAAACCAATATGCTTACCATACGCTTTAACCATAACACTTATGTACTTACAAATAAATTATTCTTTTCTTTAAGCCAAAAGATTCCCTTTTTTTAAACTCACAACCACTCTCACGTGCTGACTGTTCTGTCAAACTACTATCTTTAACAAGCCTTCCTATATTACTAGTTAAAATGAGGAGGCTTAAGGAAAAAAGTCTTTGGTGGCAGCAAAAACCTTTTGAATGAATCATGGAAGTAGCAATATATTGGTTACACAAAAAAGGGATGGTATTCTCCAGGTAAATGCCTGGGTAAAGTAGAGAACACCTGATGTTCTGTGTGACTGGAAATAAAAAAAGTATTGGTTGTGAAGTATAAGTTTAAGGTAATGTAAGGAGGAGATGAATTGAAGGTCCAAAAGTAAAGATTTAATAAGGTTTTTATAAAAGAAAATCATTATAGAGAGGTAAGTCAAGAGGCAATGATTACTGATGAAACTGATATACCTCATCTACAATATTAATTTGTTGTAGCAACAAGTCTTAGTATAAGAAAATTTTTAAAAACCCAGTATATTCATCTCTTATAAAAGAAAAAAAATGAGAATGAGTCAGTTTAAATGAAAGCAAGTATAGTCCGCCTGGTCCAATAGCCATAATGCAAACTTCAGAAAAGTGAGCAGGGTCACAACAAACTTTTCCTGTTTCATTTTGGAAATCTGTAGCCGTATCTTGTATCATCATAAATCTATATCCATATGATAAATGCAGAATTTCTTGCACAGAATTTTAAAGCATAAAGAGAAAAAAATATTTTCATTTGCAGGAGAGAGTTTATACTATAATTAAAACCACTTAGAAAAAGTTGACTTTTAAAAATATCCTTTTCAGGCTTTTTCAGGAAACACGAATGCAGATAGTGTGGTGTATTTTAAGCTCCAGCATTCCATCAAAGCGAGATTTCTTCGGTTTGTCCCTTTGGATTGGAACACAAATGGCAGGATTGGAATGCGAATTGAAGTCTATGGTTGTGCCTATAGTAAGTAATGGCTCTTTTTTAATGAGCTGAATTATTTATAGAAGCTTTTGAAAATGAAAATGAAATTCAATTCGTCATATTAATTGGCTTTGTCTGTTACAAAGACATTTTACACGAGTTTTGTATTTTTGTATTCTGTAACAGCACTTTGCTTTTCTTTATTATCTTGCTATTAGCATTTTGAGGTCAATGGTACCATGTAATGAACTGGAATATTTCTCAATAATACTAATTTAAGGGGAAATTTCACTGTATTTCCTCTTGCAAATGCAGATTTTGGCTGCATTTTTCTTTCCCTATCATGTTAGTATTAAATGTATCACTTTGGCAATATTTTCTCCTTCAGAAAATCTCCAGTCCTGTCTATATAAAGTGATTTTAACAGAATATTGGCTAGCAAAAAAAAAAAATGCTGCTTTCCAAAATCATACTTCATATTATAGAAAAAATGGCATATAAAGTATGGTTGTTAATATTCTGCCTATGCTATAAACCAATGTAAGTGATATTATAAATGAAATGAATTTTTGTACGAATTTCAAAAATCATCTTTGTTTTATCAATGTGTACATGCATTTAATTCACCTCATTCTTCTCCTCCCACATATTCCCGTGAGCCAACTACAGGCTTCAGGTTGGCTGTTACCATACTTAGGTTAGCTACTGGCTGTTCCCATATCTAGGTTGGCTGTCTGGGCCTTTTCCATTGTGGCTCTCACTCTGTGGAATGGGCTCCCTGCCGAGATGAGGGAAGCCATCTCACTAGAGGAGATACTGCACAACTTGTTTGCTTCCCAGCCTTCTGATGGAATATGCATAACCAGGGATCCTTTATGGGGAGGGAGAGGGTATTCGGGTTTTTTATTTTATCTGGGTTTAATCTATAATGTTTAATTATTATCAGTGAGCTGCCTTGAGGCAAGAGGAAAAGTTTGGTATAAATATTTTAATAAATAAATGAAATTTAGATAAGGGAATAAAAATGTGAATGAGCTGAAGGATCTGAAAGCTGTGTGAAATGATATATGTATTGAGCTTGTACAAAATTCAGAATTTTTCAAATGAAACAATGAATGATTCCTAATGTGTTCATTCCATTTTAGACACAAAACTCTAAATCCTGGGAATAAATTCAAACAGAAAAAAAATTCAGAATGATCCATAAAATAATCATGTTGCATACTTTCTTGATAGTTTTTACAATAAAACACAATCTAACAGTAACCATAACTGAAACAAGTAATTAAATGAAAGCAAATTCAGATTAAGAGAGTCTGACTAAGAATTTTCCTCACAGTTTTACACTATATATTACCTCATATGTTTAGCTAGGGAGTTGCTGAAATAGCTGCAGAGAAAGAATATCATAAGTCCTCTACACCTCCAAGCTCCCATATGAACTAGGACTTGATTGTGAGGAAACACTAAGCATTCAAAAAAGGAAGGAAGACGCAAATGAAAAAAGCTTTCAAATGATCAGGCACTAGAGATGGGCATGAGCCAGGAAAATTCTGAACTGTGTGGTTTGTGGTTCATTGCATTTCACGAATCACGAACTTTCATGAACTTGCCCCGGTTCATGAACCATTCATTCGGTTCAAGAAAACGCACTTCTGAGTCAGCAGAAGGTTTGAAGAGGGCCCATTGATCAGCGCCAGGCTGTCTGCAGTGATGAACTGAAATATGAACCAAACAAATCGGGCTAAAATTTGTCACGGTTTGTGAGAAATGAGCTCCCATGAACCGCCAGTTTGCGAACCACAGACCAGCCCGGTTCATGATGAACTTTGATTCTTACTTTGGTTCATGCTTGCCTCTATCAGGCACTGACACAGAGGGCCTGATTTATACTGGACTCTCTTCCAATTAACAAAGGAGTTGATTCCTCTGGTGTGCCTTGCCTTCATTATTGGAATTTCTCTATGACACCTGCTGAAGGCACTATTTTAGAGTGTTTGGAGAAGTAAATTATACATTATATGCATTATATTTGATAAATTTTAAAGGCAGCTGCCTCTTCTGAAGAATGTGGCTCCATTTACAAGTTGCCTCCTGTGTCAATGCATTATTTCTTTGTATCTCTACCATAAGAAGTATCTTCTGTCTAATTTTAAGATAGCATAGTGCAAAAGCTGCCCCTAGTCATGCCTAGACACCCAATGATGAGAAATTGATATTGGTTTTAATACCCCCACTTGTGATGAGATTCATCTGACTTGGCCTTATGGGTAGGATTGCAAGCCTGCAGGTGGGGCTTGGAATTCTCTCAAAATGACAACTGATCTCTGGATATTTTCAGGTGGGTAGCCCTGTTGGTCTGCAGCAGATGAGCAAGATTCAAGTCCAGTAGCACCTTAAAGACCAACGATATTTCTAGGTGTAAGCTTTCAAGAATTAAAGTTCCTTTCATTAGATACCAAAGCTACAGAGATCGCCAGAAGAAAATGGTAGCTTCAGAGGGTAGATTATACAACCTCATATCCATGCTCTGCTCTCTTCCTTGCCCAAACTTTGCCCTTCCCTCCCTAGGCTTAGTTCCAAATATATAGGAATTTCTCAGCCCCGAATGGCCAATCCTAGGTGAATTCAACCATATAATTCATGTGACTGAATAGCTTTTCAATTTGTGTAAGAGAGTGTGGGAATTTCCATTGATTCCTCCCAGGGCCGACGTGCCCATTGAGGCCAGGTAGGCAGTGGCCTCAGGGTGTGGGGTGCCAGAGGGAGCACCAGAGGAGGCGTGGGGGGTGGGAGCGCACACCATAGAGCTGCAGCCTCCTAGCCTTCCCACACCACCGCCACCGCCAGTACATGCCCCCGGCAGGGCTCAGCAGCCACGGGCAGGTGTCTGCGGTGGCGCAGGGCAACCGAGCAGTAGAGCTCAGAGGCCATCCATGCACCGTCCCAGCTGCCTGCCACAGCAATCAGGCTGGCAGCGCGTGCGTGCCCGTGATGATGTCACCCCACAAACCCAGTGTATGGTTCCGGTTTGTGGATGATACATTCATCATTTGGAGCCATGGGGAGGAAGAATTGATGGAGTTTTTGAATCATCTCAACAACATCCACCTGAACATACAATTCACAATGGAGAAAGAAAGTGAGGGAAAACTCTCATTCCTGGATACCTTGGTCATCCGCAAAGCAAACTTTCAGTTAGGTCACAAGGTCTACAGGAAACCAACTCACACTGATCGGTACTTACACAAAAACTCCAATCACCACCCCCGACAGAAAAGAGGCATAATGAAAACATTAGTGGATCGTGCAAGACGGATATGTGAGCCGCGCTTTCTCAATGAGGAAATTAATCATCTAAACCACGCACTTCAGGCAAATGGCTACTCCAGAAATGAAATCCGAAGAGCAATCAAACCCAGGATGAATCAAACAACCAAAGAAAAACAGTCTCCCACAGGAAAAGTGTTTTTGCCATATATCAAAGGAATTACTGATCAGATGGGAAAGCTTATGAAAAAGCATAACCTTCAAGCAGTATTCAGACCCACCCGAAAAATACAACAGATGCTACGATCAGCAAAAGACAGCAGAGATCCCCTCACCTCTGCAGGAGTATACCGTATACCCTGCAGCTGTGGACAAGTTTACATCGGGACCACAAAGCGTAGCATCCAGACAAGAATAAAAGAACATGAAAGACACTGCAGACTTGGACAGCCTGAAAAATCAGCAGTGGCTGAACATAGCCTAACTCAAACAGGGCACAGTATCTTATTCCAGGACACCAAAATACTGGACAACACTTCCAACTACTTTGTCAGACTGCACAGGGAAGCCATTGAAATTCACAAGCATAAGCAAAACTTCAACAGGAAAGAAGAAACCTTAAGAATGAACAGAGCATGGGCTCCAGTTCTGAAAAACACCAGGCCAACAAAACACTCCACACCCGACAATAGCCCTGCAGAGAAGATTAGCACATCAAGCACCAATCCATATGCAAAAGAACCTCCTCAGGATACAGTGAAGCCTCCCGCCATTAGCATTCCACACCCTGGGAAACTCTTACAGAATGACTCAGCTCAACCCCACCCCTCCTGAGTAGATACAAATGACCTACATCTTTTCCACACTGTGACACTGAGAGATCTCTGTCTTTTGGTGCTACACCTCTGAAGATGCCAGCCACAGCTGCTGGCGAAACGTCAGGAACTACAATGCCAAGACCACGGCAAGACAGCCCGGAAAACCCCCAACAACCAATGTTCTCCGGCCGTGAAAGCCTTCGACAATACAATTCATTAATTGATTTTTATTTATCTGCTGTTCTGCTAAGGATTGATGGCAACATGTTAAAAATAGATTTAAATGTAATTTGTTACTGACTTGATGCCCCAGTTTAATAGTCTAATTTTCCTGGTGGAAATGTGCTGATTAAAAAAAAAAAGTGATGGATGCACTGAGAGTTCCAGTGTCTTCCTTTGAACTGTCCTTACCATCCAAAGTAAAACTTATTCATTTTACTGGCATGAGAAAAAAGCAATTCGTAGTGGATTTCTGCTGAATGTTGATAGTTGGTTAAAAAGTAGGGGTGTGACATCTCTCATATCTGTTGCAGATATAATCTCTGTGTGGACTATACATTAGCAGTGACAGGGCCAGATGGTGTCAGGAGGCCAACTAGTCCAGCTGTTTGGATACTTTTCAGTTTATCCAATCTGCAGATGTGGACAGGATCCTTGGAGGTTTGAGGCCTACCACCTGCTTGTATTACCCTTGCCCTTCCTGTCTACTTAAATCTGCCACAAAGGGGAGCTGATTGATTGGGTCTGAGAGGTAGTTAATGCCTCCTTGAGAGATGAGGTGGTTGCTCCAGTCTTTAAACAGACTGTAGTAAATCCACTAATAAATAATAACAATAATAATAGCATTTAATTTATATTCTGCCCTTCAGGACAACTTAATGCCCACTCAGAGTGGTTTACAAAGTGTGTTGTCATTATCCTCGGAACCAAAAACAAAAACAAAAAACCACGCCTTCAAACAGTATAATACAACACCAACAAAGGTGAACCACAAATGAGGGCATGCCTTCATTTGTGATTATCCTCACAACAATCATCCTATGAGGTGGGTGGGGCTGAGAGAGCTCTGAAAGAGCTGTGACTAACCCAAAGTCAAGTGGAGGAGTGTGGAATCAAACCTGGCTCTCTAGATCAGAGTCCTGCTGCTCTTAACCACTACACTAAACTAAAGCCTACTCTGGACCCAGGATATCTCAATAATTAAAGACCAACCTCAAATATTCCATTCTTGAGCAAGGTGGTTGAACGGGTGATGGCAAGACAACTTCAGGCTTTCCTGAATGAAACAGATTGTTTAGAACCTTCCCAATCTTGTTTTAGCCCTGGGACTGAAACAGTCTTGGTGGATGACGAGCACTGGGAGATGAACAGAAGGAATGTAACTGTTGATTCTCTTGGAACTCTAAGCATACATGGTATCCCTCTTATCCTCATTTCTGTGCTTGGATTGGGAGGCATGGTTCTCCCTTAGGGATCTCATTCCCCCAATGGGGGTGGGGGATCCCCGCTTTCACCCTCCACACCCTGCCTCCATTTACCTGGCCTGTGGGGAAGGAAGGCACGGGAACGGACCTCCCAGGCATGCTTCCAAGGCAGCATGATGATGTCACTGATGTCATCGTGCTGCACCAGAAGCACTCCCACACTTCGCTGTGGGCCGGTTATGCCCCAAATGGGCTGAATTGGGCCTGTTTGAGGCCCAATTCAGCCTGCAGTACCTCCTGCACCTGTCCGATGATGTCACCAGAAATGTAAATAATAATAAGTAATACAGAGGGGAAAAGGAGGTAAGAGCCATGTCTCCCCCACTCCGACCGGAAGGGTAAGGGGTTCTAACCCTATCCTACCTGGAGAGCAGGTTTCAGAAGGTGGTGCTGGGGGGTCTACTGCTTATCCACTAGGCCTTTGGTCTGTAGAGTCCTGCAAGGCTCAAGCTCATCCCCTGTGCTCTTTAACATCTACATGAAACTGCTGGGTGAGGTCATCTAGAGATTTGGGTTGAGTTGTCACTAATATGCAGATGGCACTCAGCTCTGTCTCAAGCTTCTGGCTAATCCCAGGGAGGCAACAGAAACCCTGAAACTGAAAGTACTTTTGGAATGGATGCAGGGTAATAAACTGATGTAATTTTATTATATATCATTTTTTTATTGTTAGCCACCTTGGTAATCCATATGAAGGCAGAAAGACAAGATATAAATCATGTAGAAAGCAAGAGAAAGAAATTAATTCTTAGGATTATCTGCTGAATTGGAATTATGACATTTCAAATAATTTCTTTTGAAATAAAGTACAAGGAAGATGAAATTAAGCTTATTCAATTGCTTGTTGAACAGGTTAGTTTGAGAGAGGGGCTGTGACTAGAGATGGGCACAAACAGCAATATGAACTTAAAAAACCCATGAACAGCCCAATCTGCTGTTCATGAACAAGCTGTTCGTGAGGCCCCATTCTAAACGAACAGGTGGTCGTTGCAAGCCTCGTTCATTGCTGTTCGTCAAGCCAGACAGTCTGCCACCTGCAATCAATTCCCATGGCAAGTCAGGCAGGGATTGTCTGAACTCTGTCTGAACTCCTGCTGTTGCCCTGGAAACCCCAATCTAAGCCCAATTTAGCTTGATAGGCAGGTCTTCCTTCCAAGTGCAGACTGGAGCTCCAAATTTGTTACAAGAGGAAAAGACTGGGGGGGGGGGGGCTCCCAGCTCTGGCTCTCAGGGAGAGACAGCTGCTGTTAGAATGACAGGGTGAGTGCATTGCAGCTTGAATTTTCTTTGTGTGTGGTGGGATAGGGATCTACCCCTTCAGGTTCCAGGGCTGCTGCCAGGCTCTAGGGCCAAGCTATTATTTATTATTGGTACCTTTCCTGCTTCCTGCTCAGGTAGGGTTTCTTGGAGTGGTGCAGTAGGGATCTACCCCTTCACATTCCAGGGCTGCTGCCAGGCTCTGGGAACAAGCTATTATTTATTATTGGTACATTTCCTGCTGCCTGCTCAGGTAGGGTTTCTGGGAGTGGTGCAGTAGGGATCTTGATGGCTGGAGGAGAGCCTGCTGGCCCCCACGAACAACGAACATGTTCGTGAATAGGATCATGTTCGTCAATGTTCGTTGTTCATTGTTCATTGTTCGTGGATGACAACGAACAATTAACACCATGTTAATTTTTTTTTCTGTTCATGCCGATGTCTAGCTGTGACTCAGTGGTGGAACATCTACCAGGTTCACTCCCTGGCATCTCCATATAAAAGGATCAGATAGTAAGCAAGATTTGAGTCCAATAGTACCTTTAAGACCAACAAAGAGTTTTCTGGGTATAAACTTTCAAGAGTCAAGCTCCCTTCATCAAGCTCCGTTTGGTGATGTGAAAGACTCAGACTCTGCCTATGATGCAGCAGTCACTGTCAGTCAGTGTAGACAATAATGATCTTGATAGTAGAGTGGTCTGACTCAGTATCAGGCAGCTGCATGTGAGCAGAGGCATATTTCTTTTCTAGCAGGTTTATCTATGTTTTATCTCTTTCTTTCTGGCTGTTGTTCTATTTTCTCCTTTTTTGTTTCTTTGCAGACTTGGAATGTTATAGTCATCTGCTATGTGTTTTTTTCTAAACTTGTTGAAAGATTGAACAGGTTAGTTTGAGGCCTATCATTTTTATTTTTTATTTTTATTTTTTATTTACTATTATATTTCTCCCTGCAAGTGGACTCAGAACGGAGTACAACAAATATAAAACAGCATAACAATTTAGTTTAAAACCAACTAAAAACATCAATTAAAAACAGAGATTTCTAAAAGATAGCAGCTGTGGTATACATATTGCATGACCTAGCAATAACAACAAACCATAGGGCTGGGTAACTAGCTGCTAGATGTTAGCAAAACAGGGGTGTGTGGTAACTCCCCCCCATGGCAGGAGGCCAGCCCGCCTCAACCACTATATGCTTGGTGGAACATCTCCATCTTACAGACCCAGTGGAGGGATAACAATTCCTGTTGAGCCCAGGTCTCCACAGAGAGAGAGTTCCACCAGGTGGGGGCCAGGACCAAGAAGGTCCTGGTCCTGGTTGCTGCCGGTGACCACCAGAAGATGTTTATCTGCTAAAGGCATTAAAGGCCCTCAGCCCCAATGTCCCATTGGGGTGTATTAGTAGTGCTGAAAGTGTAGACTGACTTAAACTTTGTTAGGACAATGACTCAGAATGGTTGGTCAGCGTTTTCCCAGAGGCTGGTCTGATATATCCCTCTGTTTTAAGTATCCATGGCAATTTGTATGACCTATCAGCTACCTCTTAAGAAACAGGGCAAAGGAATGTGCAAGTGAAAAGAAAGATTAACAGTTTTACCTACTGATTAAAATAAAAGCAAGAAATTTAAACACTGGCCAATTACAAAACTTTGGTGACTATCAAGAAAAGACTTGTTTTCTAAAAAAAGAACCAAGGTCAGCTGAGTACTTAGGCATGTTTAGGTAAAATAATGTAGGGAATAGGATACACTTCTTACACAGTTTTGATAAGTCCCCTTCTTTGGCACCATACAGTTCCAAGGAGTGTGATAGCATAGCAGGGCAGAAGTTGTCCTAATCTAGAAAAATGCCAGCTACAGGGGAGCATTCCAGGAGAAAGAACCACTTCAGGGATACCCATGGGGTAGAACTGCCCATCTCCTGTATGATCCAGATAAACAATCACCAGGGGTGGAAAACTGGAATTAAGGGGTATGTAGTCTTGCACGCAGCCCAGGAGGCGAGGCGAGGAGCTGAGTTCCTGCATAATCTCAAGTTACTAGCCAACCTCTTTTGGTAAGTCCTCTATATGTGTTTTGTATTGGGTGCCTGAAGTAAAATCTCAGAAGTGAATGGGCTTCCCATGCATGCCCTATGGGCAGTAGGGTTAGGTAGGCTTAGAATGAATTCTCTTTGTTGATGGCTATGGCACTGTCTTTGTGTGATCCATACACCTTGTACTCAATAAATCTTGTTATCCTTTAAGACCTGAGTGGACATTGGATCTATTCAGCAAAAGGAGAAATAAGAGATGATCATGCTGCCTCAGCAAGTCTACAATGACTGATCACTCTTGCAGTGCTTGTGGGAAGACAACTGGCTAAGACTATCTAAAGCCTTTGTTCTTAAGGATTCAGGGTTTTTTTTACTACTTTCTTCCTGAATGTCTCCTAGGTGCAAGCTGATGCCAGCATCAATTTAAATCTGTGTAGCTGCTCAATGAATTACAGAGAATGCAAACAAGAAAAGGTCTTACAATCATGACCCGAGACATCTGTCCCCCTCCCCCTTTATTTTTGTAACAACCAACCTGACAAAGAGTTCTGGGGAACCCAAAAGCTGGGAGACTGTTTTTTATCATTTTGATTTGTGCTAATAAAACTTATTAGGTGACCTTTGTGTATGTTTTTGGAAATAGAACAGAATAATCACCTGCATTTGTATTTTTCTTTTAAAAAAAGAACTAAGAGATGAAGTAGAGATGTAAAATTTCCAGAAATTTTGAAGCTACGGGGGTGGGGGGCACCAAAAACATTGGAACAAAATAGGGTTCCTCAAATACTAAACTATTTGTGAATGCCATGGGCATAATCAGCTGTACATTCTGGATTCATTTCAAGCAGGGCTTCCAGACTCACCAGAGGGCAGTTTTATGGCACTGAAGGCTGAGGTGAGACAAGGAAGCAGTGGGGGTTGTTTCTCCCTTTGCCCCCTCCCCCTTCTTGCTGTGAACATCTGTGATGGGCACTCTTGTTCATGTTATCTGGTCATGGCAGTGTGTAGGAAGGGCAACCTGTTCAGTTCTTGTGGTAGGACCTGGCCACCCAAACCCAAGTGGCCCTGGCAAGCCAGTGGGTGGTATGGGGGGGGGGGAAGGCACCCTTCAAGGGTAAAGTTTTCCCCCAGGTTCTCCCATTATCTGGAGCATGAAGTGGCAGTAAGATCAGCTGCTGCTTCCCCACTCTCCTTTTAACTAGTGCTCGAAAGGTTACTGGGGAAGGCAATGGCAAACCACCCCATAACAAAAAGTCTGCCAAGAAAATGTCATGATGTGACATCCCCCCACCATGAGTCAGTAATGACTCGGTGCTTGCACAGGGGATTACCTTTACCAAAGGGTAATATTTCTGCTGGTTTATTCATGATAGTCATCACAACTTTTGGGGGAACTGGGCCAGATCCATTTGGAGGAAGACAATACTGGCTGGCTGTCTCATCCCATTTTGGATGTCCTCTTAAGGAACCTTGAGGTGAAACCAGAGAGGGACTTCCTGGGTTGGGGGTCATAGTCCAGCTTTGCTTCCAGGTGGTGGGGAACTACAGTGCAGCCTGCACCTGGATGAGGATCACATCACCTGCTGTCCTGCGGTTGGCTCCCAGCATGTGGCCTGGGAGGGGTGCCATCAGGCACCAGTTTGTTGTTCAGTGCTTGGATCTATACCCTATGCTGCACCATTGCTCCAATGGCTATAATCAATAAAGTAGCTGATTTTACTGCAGCTTGATGTGAGTTTTGTTTGTCCTCCATCATCTTCCACCTCACCTCAGTACCCCTGGGGTCCACAACAGGATTTGCACAGGATAACATCCTAGTAGATTGTGCCTGAAATATAATGCAATTTTTAAAGTAAAAGTTAGAAATATTGAGTAAAGTTAGACAGCAGACTTAAAAGTCAGTCAATGAATTAAAAAATGACTTCATTTATTATTGGCTTTTGCTATGTCTTCATTTATTTCATAAATGTATCTTTCAAGAACTATTACCTCTTTTGTCTTCTTTACTTATGAAGTGTGAATACTGTATGAGCTTTTCTCTACTATTATTAGTTCCTTTATATATTTCTAAGTCAGGCTGTAACGGATTGTGACAGATGCTATTTTATATTATTGGTCTAAAAATCTTTTCTTTATAGTGAAGTGAATACATATGACCTTGAAAGAGACACAATAATGCATCATGAGACTGAAATACATTTCTTTTGGTGAAATGCTGACATCTATTGATACTATTTTATTTTTTGCCCAGTTGTGACAGGGGACAGTCACTTTGTTCCCCCAGTATTTCACAACATGTGATTATTCCTCAGCAGGTGGTCAGGTTGGGTAGGTAGGTAGATAGGTAGTTATGGGTTCGGATCCTTGATAGCCCTCACATGAGCAAGAAACACTTCCACTTATACAAAAGCTTTGTGAAGTTACTGCAGATTTCCCCCATGGAATGTAGCCGGGAACCTCTGTGCTGCATCCCATGCTGTTTCCATGAACTTCTTGACATGGAGATGACATAGTGGGAACCTGCAGACATGCAGGTGACATGGTGGGAACTTGCAAAAGACAAGGGGAGGTAGGAAAGATTATTTCTGTGAATACAGTCTCACTTGTGATTCTTTGGATGCAACCTTTTGTTACTAGAAGTATAAAAATTACCTGTAACAAATGAAAATAAATAGCCTTTTAAAATGTAAATCAAATAGTTTCAAGGGATGCCTCTGAATCGGAAACAGCTTTTCTCCTCTACTGCCACCACTACTGAAATTATTGTCCCTCTGAAATGACTCAGAGGTAATTTCTTATCTATCTGCATATGGCAAACCTGGGAACAGCCATGACAGACACATTAGGAAAGCAACATTGATTTGGTTATTTATAGACTGGAATGGAGAAATGTAGCAAACATTCACATTAAGTATTACACGAGGAAAATAAAATAACAGTATTTGTATTCTTGTTATAAGAGATCCTTTATGTTGTTTCTAGGGTCTGATGTGGCAGATTTTGATGGGGAAAGTTTGCTGCTCTACAGATTTAACCCCAAATCCACAACAGCACTGAAAGATGTAATTTCTCTGAAGTTTAAAACTATCCAGAGAGATGGGATCCTACTTCACAGAGAAGGACAGAATGGAGACCATATCACCTTGGCTTTAGTTAATGGAAAGCTTTCTTTACTCATCAATATAGGTACCATACATTGGCATATATACTTCATAATCTACTTTAAAAAAAACAAAAAAACATGAACTGACTATACAAGTTCCAGTGTTCTCTTTGTTTATTACCACAGACCTAACAGTTTGTTTTTCTCCTCTTGAAGGTGATGCTAAAATGTATTCTGCTGATGCCCAGATTAATATCACTCTGGGTAGCCTTTTGGATGATCAGCATTGGCATTCAGTCCTCATTGAACATTTCAATAATCAAGTGAACTTTACAGTTGATAAACACACTCACCATTTTCATGCAAAGGGAGAATTCAATTATTTGGACCTTGATTATGAGGTGTGAGAATTATCTTTCATTTATTAGACTTTGTTATGAAAATGCAATTAAACAATTGAAAGGGACCATAAGTGGTTTGGGGAAATACTTTAAAATTCAGACTCTTATCAGAGCTTCCATTCTACTGCTGCTGCTGTTGCTGCTGCTAATAATAATAATAATAATAATAATAATATAGTGCAAATTTGCTCCTGTGTGGCTAACAAGAGGAAGTTCTTGACTGTTCTGTAATATTTAACAGACAGATATTTATTTTGCAAATGTAATGTTTGTCCATGGTGTGGTAAGATCATTGTGGTCCTTGTGTAATATAGCAGTGCCATGAAGGATTGAGGGTTAGGAAGGAGCACTGAAAAAGCAGCAGCATGAAGGGCATATTTGCATCAGCCCTGTACCTTTAAATTCCATGAGAGGGTGGGATGTAAGGCAGCTGTCTCTTCTCCACACCCCTTCCATCACCTCTTTCTGTTATCCATGCTACTAACCTGCATACAGTACTCAGTGGTGCTTTTTGCTGCAGGCCTACAGTATTACGTAGTACAGTACTGTATGCCTACAGAACTGAGCAATTTAATGCTGCATTGTTGTCTTTTTGGACTGCAACCTGGCAACCACAAGCTGAGGTGAGATTCACACATTACTGTCTATTTCAAATGATGGAACAGCTTTCTTTGTACAAATAGGTATGTCTCCTGGGAAACTTGCTCCAGTACTTAGTTTCTGGCCTGCATAGTACACTGATGGCCTGTAAAAGAAGTGCCAAGGTATAAGGTAGTTCAAATAATTTAGTTCCAGCCTATAGGTTTTGAGTACTGCTTTGTGCCAATCATAATTTTAAATAAGGCACAATTTGCTACCTTATAAAGCAGCCAATCATAAAGATGCTGAAGAAGCTGTGCTCTACCTTATTCCTTGTAGCAGGCTCTTGCTGCAATTTGCCCCACCCACCATCCCTCCCTATCAATATGTGCAAGTAGCTGATCACCATTTGATGAAATGAACAGGAATTTTTGGGGCCTTCTTCAATTTGACTGAAAAGGGGACCTTTTCCCTAGCCTCACAGTGTCTTGGGGAGTAGTGGTTTTCTCTCAATAGGCCTGGTCTTCTGACGTTAGACCACAACTAATTTGGGCAGGAATACTGCAAAGATAACATCTAAGGATGCTGTTCTCAAGCTAGCCCGTCAATGGCTCAAGCAGCCTGGTGGGCTGGGGAGAGAGACTGCTCTTGGTAGCTGAATGGCATCAACCAAGTCCTTACTTTAGGGTTTCCATTGATCGCTGCTGTTGCCCACTGCCACTCAGGTGGGAGAAAAATAAAGGTGCTACTAGCCTCTGTGTGAGTTGTACATGAAAGTGACAATGTGTAGTTCTAGGAATCATCCGAAATTCCAGCGATTCCTCGAGCTACTTAATGTACTCAGAAGTAATGTAGTGATGTCACTGGCATCACATCCTTCTCCCAGTTTCCCCCAATCCTCCTGCTTTGTTGCCAGGCTCAACATGGCAATCCTACATTAGTTGTTGAAGTGGATTGTTGTAGAATGAGGCAATTTTCAACACTGTTTTACATGCAGGTAGGATAAACAAAACCAGCAATAACACTGGCCAGGATGGTTTTGCTGTGTAGGCTGCCAGTTAGCTGCAACTTGAATTAATTCAGGAATGTTTCACTGATGTAAATCAGTTGATAATAAACTAGTTAACCCACATTCTGCTGTCTCATATCCTTAGTTGAGGATTAGAGATGGGCACGAACTTGAAAAAAACCAAACCATGTGGTTCGTGGTTGATCAAATTTCACGAACCATGAACCACAAACTTTCACAAACCTGTCCCTGGTCCGCGAACTGGTTCGTTTGGTTTGTGAAAACATCACATTCAGGTCAGAAGGTCATCACTTCCGGGCCAGCAGAAGGTCACTTCCTGGCCAGCAGAAGGTCTGCAGGAAGTCCATCCCCTGTTGCCTAGGAAACTGATTGATTGGCACCAGGCTGTCTGCAGTGACGAACCAAAAAAATGAACCAAACGAACCAGCCTAAAAGTTCATGGCGGTTCATCAGAAATGGGATCTGACAAACCGTGGTTCGCGAACCACAAACCGGCCTGGTTCGTGCTTAATTTTGGTTCGAATTTCAGTTCATGTCCATCTCTGTTGAGGATACTGATACACTACCATTAAATGTGTGCTTAAATGTATTACATTTCATTGATCACAATGAATTACAGTGTAACAAGGATATTTTAGCTGTGGTATCTTAATGTATTATACTAAGCACACACACATATATAAAAACATATGTATATAATATGTCGAAGCAGAAAAAGACTCAGAAAATTTGAATAACATTTTGTATAAGTTCTAGCACAGTAAATCAAGGCCCATTTCCTTTCTCATTAAAGACTAAAGAAAACAAATTTTTTTGGAGAACCAAGGCACATATATTTATTAGATAGTTTGTTCTCCTGTGGTCTTTTAACCTATATTTTAAATTAATGCATTGACAATTTTTGAAAAGCTAGAAAATAGATTGATTCTGAATTGACTAATATGTGGGTACTGCTGTACCATTCTTAACATTGTTATCATCATCACTGAAGCCAGATTGTCAGAAAATTACTTAATATTGTTACTGATTTTTCTTTTCTTTCTAAGCTCAGCTTTGGAGGGATACCAGTGCCAGGAAAACCAGGGATATTACCATGGAAAACATTTCAGGGATGCTTTGAAAATCTTTATTACAATGGTGTGAATGTTATTGATTTGGCCAAGAGACATAAACCTCAAATCAACATTATGGTAAGAGATATAAAGGGGACATTTTCATTTGTTATCTTATTTATAAGGACATTCAAATCACAGGATAAGGTTGCAATCCACAAAGTAGTTAGCCACCTGGATTTAAGGCAACTCTGTCCTATTAACTTCATTAACTTTGTGATGAAACTGGCTTAGATTTAAGCACTCTCATTTAATTGTCTTAGGGATTAAACTGTAAATCACAAAATGGAAGCTAGTATTTCTGAACATCTGCATGAAGGATCTGCAGAAAGGACTGGAACTGAGGGATATAAATGATGAGAGCTTATTCAGATCTTCCCCTGCCATGTCTGCACAATATAACATAAAGGAAGAAGCTGGAGCCCCAAAGACACTCCCACGTTAACTGAGAACTCTTTCAAAAATACAGTTGTTGGATTGTTCCACTTTCTCCTGCAAAAAGGACTGATTTTGAATGTTTCCTGAGATTAAATAAACCCTGCATGTGGGTTCTTGTATAAGCTTTCCTGTTAAACCAATGGGCTAACTTTGCACATATTTAGAAAATGTAAGTTGATGGAAATCTTCCACCGTATGTTCGGTGTCCATATTCCCCACAGTCTATAAACAGCTTATATTGCTATTATAAGCAGAATCATAACTTCATTTCAATAGGCATCGAAGGGTATAATTCTGCTTAGGATAGCACAGCACCACTCATAGTCATATAGGCTGATAAGAGCTAATGCAAGAAATATTGCATCTTAAAACTTGTCTCAATGATTTTTTAGCTATTTTTTGTTCAAAGATCCTGATGGGTCAGTCAGCTGTTTTGTGGCACTGGTTTGATCTATCAGAAAGCCAGATTTCATAATTAATAATTCAATGTAAATTCTACCTTAGATTATAAATAGAACGGCATCTGGAGGCTTTGGGGAGTGGATGCAAGTATAAGAATAATGCACCTGAACCCCTACATGAATGTTTCAGTATGAGTAAATAATATGCTTGTATGAGTGTACCTTTTGGTGATTCATTTGCTCTGTCTGAGATTGACCCATGCACCCCACCTGCAAAATGAACCTAGATACTGAGGTCATCATGAGTAAACTATGCTCAAGTGTTTTCATTATCTATAGCATTATCTATAGTTTCATTTTTTTTAAAATATGAATTTTAAAAAGGTAAAGTGGTACCGTAACTTAGTAAAAATCAGAATTACTTCATCAGTATTTATTAGAACAATTTACATGGCCATATTACTTTCCTTATTAAATATTTGAAAAATATATTTGGATATTTGCAATGTAAAACTGCCAAGTCTTGTTTCTCTGTGAAATCTGTTGCTAAATAGGTAGGTAGCTACCAGGCAGCTATCCAAAAGATGTGAACAAGGGAATTCACACAGATGGTGTAATGTTCAGGGTATTTTTAAAAAAAGGCAAATTAACTTTCTTGCCTTTTCTCTGTGCATCATTTCAGCAATTTTAATGTGATTGCATTTATAAAGGAAAGGCTTTTTAAAAAAAGAATAATAAAACAAAATACACAAATGTTGTATGTTAGGGCCTGGTCACATGTAATCTAAACTCATATTTGATTGGGGAAAACCCCAGCTCTATTTGTGTTTAATGTGTGACTGTGCTCACCTTCAAAATGAAGGTGGAAAGGAAAATGAAGGGGGGAAGGAAAAGGGTGCAGGTAGGAGTGGCTGCCTCTGTCCCTGCTTTCCACCTAGGGTACTTTTGCAGTTAGAAAAGAGCCATGAGAGCTCTTTTCTCTTACTGCCTGTTCCGTGCATTTCCTGGACAAAAAAAGAGGGAAAGAGCCCATACACCATCATGGCTCTTTTATATCTGCAAAAGTGCACTGGATGAAAAGCAGAAACAAAGCCGCTTCTGCATCCATGCACATACATGGAAACCCTTTTCCCTTCCCCCAAACTATTTTGAAGGTGTGCAGTCACATGTTAAACTCAAGTAACATTATGGTTTCCCCCAATCTCACCTGACTTTAGCACACGTGTAACCGGCCCTTACTCTTCCAAAGGCATGTCCAAGTACTTCATGTTTTCTCTGAATTGTTTAAGGAAAAATTTTGGTTTTGATCCCAACCAGTTAGTTGAATCCAACTATTCCTTTCCATTCACAGGATTCTTTCTTGTCACAAAAGGTGCCCTTCTTTACACAGAATGAACTTAAGGCTCACAATTAAAACTGCACTTATTCCAATTAGTTAAAAAGAAAAATCTTAACTTTTGTTGCCCTAAGGTGCTTTTATGAGGGCTACTGAAGTGTGGACAAACTCTATGTTTATTCTGATTTTACTTGGAAAATCATTGGCCACTATTGTTAGGACAGAACAGATCATTGGATCGATATTTCTCATAATTTCTGAAATTCTTACATCACCAGATGGTTATTCTCTTCATTTTATCCACATTATAGATAGAAAAAGTTTAACTGAGCCAGTGTTGTCCTTAATTTTTGCCCAATTCCTCATTGAGGCAGGCTGACATGAATGGATAAAATTCTCTCTCTGCCGTTATCTAATGTTTTACTCATTTCATTTGTTTCCAGGGCAATATATCTTTCTCTTGTGCTGAGCCCCCAATTATTCCCGTTACGTTTTTGAACTCCAATAGCTATCTAGCATTGCCTGGGCTATCGGGACAAGATGATATTTCAGTCAGCTTCCATTTTCGGACCTGGAATAATGAAGGGCTCTTGCTTTCAAGCAAACTGTTCCCAAATGCAGGTGGCCTCCTCTTGTATCTGAGTGATGGGAAGGTTAAACTCAGCTTCTATATGCCAGGAAAGGCACAGAGTGACATCACTGCAGGTAACAGAGAGCAAACAATTTCTGTGTGGAAATAATTATGCGCAATCGCTTCCATTAATTTTTGAAGTGCAAGATTATGAAAACAATGTGAAGAAGGTCTCTTTCAAATTGCAGTGTAATATGAATGTATTGTGTTTCTCTAACATATACTCATATAGAGAGCCAGTTTGGTGTAGTGGTTAAGAGTGTGGGACTCTAATCTGGAGAGCCAGGTTTGATTCCCCACTCCTCCACTTGAAGCCAGCTGCGTGACCTTGGGCTAGTCACAGCTAGACATGGGCACGAACAGGAAAACAAAAACCAAACAGGCTGTTGATTGTTCATTGCCGATGACGAACACGAACAACCAAACAGAAACGAACATGTCCCATTAATGAACATGTTTGGTGTTCATTGGCACCAGAGCACCCCTTAGCACTTAGAGAGCCCATATTCAGAGAGAATGTGCAGCAGGCTCTCCTCCAGCCACCACCCAAGTTTGGTCAAGAGTGCAGTATGGATCTTGGAGTTATACATTCCCAAATTGGATGCCCCCAGGAAACTCCCATTCAACACAAATGGAGCCACCCTCCCCAGTTCACTTTGGCCCCGTGCAGAGGACCTGAAGGTGGGTTGCTTTCCCTGTAGGGAGCGGGAGGTCTGGCTGCTGGCTGGTGGCACCCCCCATGTGCCTGCCCGCTGGGCCTCCCCAAGGCTACTTTCTGCCAAGGCAGTATGCCTGCAGCCACTGCATAAACAAATGACCCAGCAAGAATCTGCAAAGAAAACCCTCCAGCAAGACATGATGGCATGCGTGGAGGCCTTGCACACACAAACACACAACCTGGTGGGTCAGAGATACCAACACACGTTCACCAGATGGGGACATTATGGCATTGGAGCCAAAGCTCTTGTCCACACGCCACGCGTGGTGCAGAGGCTGTCACCGCACAAACGCACTGGCTGGACATGGAGCATTGGATGTTTAGGTGCATGGGATAGATAGGTTTCTCAATAGATAGATGCATAGCTGTATGGGATAGCTGTATAGGATAGAGGGATGCATGGATACATGGAATACCTGTATTGGATTGACAGGAGAGACAGATATCGTGTTCAGGGATATTGGAGAGCCAGGTGGATCGCATTACTATCTGCGTTACCCCGTCATTGGAAAGTTGGTAGGAAAGAACCAAGGGTGGGAGGTGGGGCCTGCCCCTAACGTGTAGAAGTGGAGGCTCACATGCTTGCTGTTGAGGCGGTAGAGGATGTCCTCACCCCTTGTGGGGGAGGCATCATTTCCTCTAGGAAAGGGGATTGTGGGCTGACAGGTAGGTGCCCATGTGTGCAGCTGTAGGATGCCCCCGCATCTCCCACCTTCCTGCCTTCACGGAAAGGATGGGAGCCATGGGAGCCATTCCCCCCTGCTCATAACAGACAGCAACTGCTTCAGAGCTGCCCCTTGTGGCCAAAACCAGCAGCACCAGACAGCACCCACCTTCCAACCTTGACGGAAAGGGCTGGATGTGCAAGAAAGGAGAGGTTAGGAAGGGTCAGTGGTTCCGGATAGGGAGATGTTTAAATAAAGAACAAGCAGCCCCAGGAACTGAGTGGTGATAGAGCAGTCCACACCACTCAGACACACCTTTCCTGCGCAGGCAGGACAGGAACTTCAAATAAGTGGTGTAGACTCCCATCAGCATCACCCACTTTCCTGCCTACATGGACAGGATGGGATGGACAGGACAGGAGAGGCGGTTGGGAGGGGTCAGAGTGGTTCCAGAGAGGGGGGGTTGAAAGAGGGAATGTGGGAGTTGACATGGAGAAAAGGACAAAGTCTTCCTGGCCACAATGTGCAGCATGACCAGGACGGACGGCCCCAACATCCACCATGAAGGACTGCACTGACTTCTGCTGGAGAGGCTTGTCCGCCCCTCTTACATTGAACTGGAGGCTGCCACCAGCATCACCCACCTTCCTGCCTTCATGGAAAGGACGTGACTGGTCGTGGCTGTACCCATTCCCCCCTGCCCAGAGGGGACAGCTGCTGCTGTTGACAGGGGCCACCGCAACTTATAATTTTATGCGCAACAGCAGCAGAGCTGTCCCTCGTGGCCAAAAGCAGGTGCAGTGAACCTCACCCACTTTCCTGACTTTGTAGAAAGTAAAGGATAGACCGGACAGGAGAGGTCATTGGGGAGGGTTGGAGTGGTTCCAGAGAGGGTCGTTTTCATAGAGGGTTTCCAGAGAGGGTCATTTTCATAGCAGCCCTGGAACCAGAGGGAGGGGCTAGAGCCCTAGCCCAGCACTCCCAGAAGCCTGATCACATCAGGCACTGATAATAATGTGAGCACTCAGCCGAGGTGCCCACAGAGCTTGGCCCCAGGGCCTGGCAGCAGCTCTAGAACCAGAGGGACGGGCTAGAGCCCTAGCCCAGCACTTCCAGAGACCTGATCAGATAAGGCAGTAATAATGAGGGTGAATCCTCAGCCAAGGTGCCCACTGAGCTTGGCTCCAGTGCCTGGCAGCAGCCCTGGAACCAGTGGAGAGATAGATCCCTATCTAACCACACACAAAAATCCCAGCTCCAATGCACTCTCCCTGTCTCTCTCCTAAAAGGTGATCAACAGCTCTGTCCAACTCCAGTGCTTGCTGAAAGTGAAAGCCAGAACTGAGAACACAGTGCCCTTTTATAAGTAGAGGTCTCATTGAGAAATGCAGGAGGTCTGTGGATGACAGTCAGAACTGCCTAACAGGGTTTGCAGGGATGAGATTGGAGTTCCCATGGCCACAGAACACCCCCCTCCTCCCTCCCTCCCTCCTGGTGTCTGCTCCCATCTTACCAATTGTGACCAATTTGCAGCTCCACACTTGGAAGGAAGACCTGCCCATCAAGCTAAGTTGGGCTTTGATTGGGGTGTCCAGGACGACAGAGGGAGTGCAGACAGAGATCAGGCAGTCCCTCCCTCCATTGATGAGGCAATTGATTGGAAGTGCCTGAGTGTCTGGCTTCCTGAACAGCAGCCGAACGCAACGAATGATGCTTGTGACGACCACCTCTTCGGCCGGAATGGCGCATCATGAACAGCCAAGCGGCCTGTTTGTGGTTTTTTTCCGTTCGTAATGTTGTTCGTGCCCAAGTCTAGTCACAGCTCTCTGGAGCTCTCTCAGCCCCACCCACCTCACAGGGTGTTTTGTTGTAGGGATGATAATGACATACTTTGTAAACAGCTCTGAGTGGGCATTAACTTGTCCTGAAGGGCGGTATATAAGTTGTTGTTGTTGTTGTTGTTATATACCAGTTGTTGTACCAGTACCTACAGACTAACCTTATGATTATCTAACTATTTTGATATCCAGTCAGGATGGAGGTTATGAAATTCTATGTACCTTAACACAGTGCAAGATTCAGTATGCTGTCCAGACCATTAACTGCTTCCCAGGCAGTTCTGGTTGGCCACAGGGAGAAGTAGAAAGCTACACTTCATGAACCAAAGGTCATATTCTGCAAAGCCATTCTTACTTCTGACAAGGAGTATCGAAGGTGATATATGTAAATAAGGCAGTAGTTATACTCAAGAGGAATCCTGAAGGGCGGAAGTCAGCATCATCTTCTAACTCCTTTATCAGCTCTTATTTAGATTCTAGTTTTGTCTTCTTATTTAGAACACCTGTAACCCCCAGAAAGCATGTGTAGAGTCCTGTTTTTCCATGTCTGTATTTCCAAAATGCTTCACAAGTCTCAGTAATGAAGAGTAACAACAGTATAAAACTGGAAATAATGGAATGGTTGCCAACAGCAAGCTGATGTTAGGCTGCTGATTTGCATAATGGGTTCAGCCTGCAATGGAAGCTTTGACATTGATTTTGGAGGCAACAGGATCAACTGCAATGCATGCTAACCAACTCAAATAAATAATGCAATGAGTGTGCCAGTTTATGACTAAGAGTTTTCCCAGGACTCACTATCTGAAAATGTTAATTCCATGGTAAGAGTGTCACTGATGTGCAGTTTTCTGTGATGTATCTGACTTCCTACGGAGCAGTTTAAATCACAGAGCAATTACATGCAAGTTAATGACACAACCTTAGTTCAGTGTCTTTTTAACAGGTTGGCAGAATATGCTGTCATTTCTAACTGGCTTACTGTCATGCTTTCCTGACAAACTACTTAAGCTACAAACACAAATCTAAAGCTCTAAAATATTCTCTAACAAGAAAATCCTCCCAACAAAAAATTAAACTGGTATATTAAAGGCAGGATTTATTTTATTGCATGTGAGTTAAATGAAATCAAGTGTGGTTGCAAATGTATCTTTGCCTATGCAGTTTTAGAGTGTTAAATCTTTCAGTGAGATTCCTGCTTTGCTTTCTGCAACAGAGAGCTATCTAGCCAAACCATACAGTGAACTTTTCTTCTAATACGTTTGAAGCGTTTATTGTTGTTGCATTCATTGGAGCAAGTCAAGTCTGCATTTGGAAATTGGATAATTAAATTATAAATGGTTGGACAGGTTTGTTCCCCTACAGGCAGACTTATGACCTGGCTTTCACACATACAATATGTGATAATTAAATCAGAGCATATTATTTTGAGCACAGCTCAGAAACTGCATTACCAGAGATTTATAAAGTTTTCTTTGTCCACATACAAAGGAAGAAAGTACTGTGTCAATTCATGACTGATTAATCTACAATAAATCAAGACTACCTAGTGCAAAAGATATTGGGGTTGTATATTTTCCCTGTTTTGCAAGTTGCTCATTAAGTATCTAGAAGGTGGGAGTTTAAGGCAAGGAACTGGGAAATTTAATTTGCATTGATGTCTCCCAGCGAGATTATGAGGAGGCTGAACCACATTGTTGCTATCCACGTTCTTCATTAAACTTTAACTTTACAAATGGACGTTGTGAGTGCAGATCCTCCAACAGGAATATGTCAGGTTTCAGTATCTACAGATTTCCACTATTAACCTTCTGAAGAAGCTCCAACTTTTGATGCCATAATTAAGAATTGATGGCTAATCAGTAGAATGAACAGGCATGTGGTAGAGTCAAGTAACTTGGACCAAGAAAAGTGAGTTAAGTAGATTTATTAATCTGTTGAATTATACTAATGTAGTTAGCCATATTGGTCTGTAGTAGAAAAACAGGATTTCAGTCCAGTGGCACCTTAGAGACCAACAAGATTTTTCAAGGGTATAATCTTTCAAGATTAAAGAAAGGTGATTGACTCTTAAAAGCTTTATACCTTTGAAAAATTTTGTTGGTCTCTAAGGTGTGATGGCCTTAGATTTTGTTGAATGATACTGTCACTGGTAACAGAAAACCTATTTATTTATTTACTTCATTTATACCCCACCTTTCTCCCAATGGGGACCAAAAGTGGTTTAGAACAATTTATTTCATCAGCCCTGAGTAGAGGTGGGCATGAACTGTGGAAAAAATGAACCATGCGGTTCATGGTTTGTGCGTTTTCACAAACCATGAATCACGAATTCCATGAGCTGGGGCAAGTTCGCAAACAGGTTCGTGGTTTGTGGTTCATGGGGTTTAAATGCACCTTTCCATGCCACTTCGCAGCGGCACGGAAAGGGGCATTTAAACCTGCTGATCAGCTGCTTGTCATGGAGATCCCTGACAAGCAGCTGATCATTTAAACAGTGAAGCTGTTTAAATGGCCACTCCGAGCTGCGGGGAAATGGCCACTTAAACTGCCAGCCAAGCCCCACCCGTTCTTTAAATGGCCATTTCCCCACCACTCTGAGCTCAGAGCAGCGGGAAAATGGCCATTTAAACTGCAGGTGGGGATGGGCTGGCCAGCCGGGAACTCCTGGTCGGGCAGCCAGTCCCTGCTGTTTAAATGATCAGCTGCTTGGTGAGGATCTCCCCAACAAGCAGCTGATCCACAGGTTTAAATGCCCCTTTCCAGCAGCATGGAAAGGAGCATATTGGTTTAACACGAACCAAACGAACCAGTAGATCAGTTCATGGAAGTTCATGGAAAATGAGCTTCCACAAACTGCTGGTTCGCAAACCACAAACCGCTGATTTGCAAATCACAAACCGGGCTGGTTCATGGTTCTTTTTGGTTCGTGTTCTGTTTTGTGCCCATCTCTAGTCCTGAGTCTTTCTTTACTCATGTATCAGTTAATATGTGGTTTACTTTTGCCCTGATCATTATATAATGGTATCATACTGTTGATATGCTGTAGATTATTTTACATATGTGAGCAATTTTTCTGCTTGTTTGCATATGTCAGCTTTGATTATAGATGCCAGTGAGTTGTCTTTGAGGTAAATGCTTTCTAGGGTGAGTGTAGCTGCTAGAAAAGGTTCTATTATGGCAGGTGCTTGGGTCAAAAATCCAAAGCCCCAACTCAGCTGGGAAGAGGGTATATTGTATGGCACCATATATGCACCATAATATCTATATGGCAACTTATACCACTGTACCTACACTGCCTGAGGTGTCTGGTTGTGTGTGTTTTGTATGGCAAGGCAAAGTGAGTACAGTCCAAGGTGGTGGAGGTGGTGCAAAAACAAACTCTACTGGCTGGGCTGTTCTGGGCAGATACAGGTGAGCTGAACATCCTGGACTGGATCAGGACCAGGATGAAAGAAGTAGAGCCCAGTAAAAGTGTCCACTCACTTCCTTTAGCCCTGTCCTCAACCTGGAACTTGGCAGTTGCAGCCATGGAACCTCTCCTCTTCCCTCTCAATATATGCAAAATTCCTCTTGATCAATAAGCCTCTTCCAATGATGATAAACAAACAAAAAGACTTATTTTACTTGCAGGCACTAAAATGAAGGAACTTTTTTTAAGGAATGAAAGGATTACAGCCTCTTGCATGTGGACCTGAAGGAAAAATCTAGGTTACTAGGCAGGAAGTTAAAAGCTAGGACCTCAAAGTTGGCAGAATTGTGTCCCGTTCCAAGAGCAGGGCCTACTAGATAGGCACAGATTAAAGTCTTAATGCATGAGTAAGAAAGTGGTGCTAGAAGGAAGGGTTTAGGTTTGTTAGGCACTGGGGAACTTTCTGGGACATGCCTAAGCTGTATAAAAGAGAGAGACTTCACTTGAACCAAAAGAAAACCACATTGCTGGCATTTAATACCCAAAAGGTGGTAGAGTAGCTTTTAAATTAATCCCAAGGGGACAACTGACAGGAGCTGGGATGCCTCCAGTTTAGGACAAGTCAGTCCAAAGAGATGATAGTGTAAGCCCTCAGAGTAATAATGGTAGGAGCACAAAATTGAAAGTGAGAGTAGGATATCAAAGAAGGGCCATGTGAGGAGATAAAGAGGATGATGGAGGCGAGGATTATGGGAGTGATAGACACATTATATGTGTCTATATGCCGATGCTAAAAGCCTCTAAGCCAAGATGGGGGAGCTGGAGTGCTGGAGTGCTTGGTGATAGATATAGATATAGATATAGATATAGATATAGATATAGATATAGATATAGATATAGATATAGATATAGATATAGATATAGATATAGATATAGATATAGTGAGTATCAGTGTGCAAAATGAAACAAGTAAGCAAGAAATATACCTGGAATTTGCTGTTTCATTTCATTAAAGCACTTCTGGAATGGTCAATCAAATCCAGGATTCAAAAGTGTAATGAGTTCCCCACACCAAAAAGTTCATGTTTTTCATTTTGATTTTCCTCTGCACAGTGGAAGCACAGGCACTAACAGGCAGACAGAGAGACAGGCAGGGAAACAATGGGCCAGCCCAGCAGAATCTTGCTTTCCCTAATGGCAAGTCTCCCAGCCAGTCAGATCCCAGGGAGAAAGATTGAGCCCATACTGTTAGACCAATTAACTCTGTTGGTGGGAAGAGGAATATGTGCAGTTTGTATGACTGCAATTTTTGTTGAGCGCTTCCTGGGCAATAGCATTGTCTTTCTGCCAACTTGGTCATTAAAAGGGGAGGAGCACTGACCTCTCTCCCTGCCCATTAGCTTCAGAAGTGTTCCTTTAATTTAACTTCATTGGAGGGGAGGGGGAAAGGTACACCTTGTGTGTGGATTTGTTTGCTTTTTTTGGCATTGTCTCCCTACCAATTGGGACTTGGAAGAGCAGTTAACAGAGTCGTTGAGTGACCCCTTCCAGCATATCAGCTTTGGGAAAACTCCCTTAATTTAACTCCCTTTGTCAGACGATGAGTCCTTTTTTTTGGCACTACCTGAGCAATGGCATGGTCTCCCAACCAATCATGTTCTACTGGCTTTGGAGTAGAGGGAACAAGAACCTATAAAGACAGTTACATTGCTGGCTCAGTGTGATCTTTCCTTGTTCCTGCATCTGTGTCAGTGAGTCATGGCTTGGAGACCACCTGCAGGGCCTCTTTGCTTTCCAGTAGGTCCAAATTTGTTCCTGGCTCCTTTCCCTTGTTTTTATTTTCTTTCTGAAACTGTGTAGTTGTGGTAAGTCCGGGAAAGCTCCAAAGAAGGGAAAGGAATCCGCCTTCCACTTACGCACCCTAGTTCAAATCAAGTGGCCCTGATGCAGCACCACCATAGGATCCTCATGGGTCTGGGAGGAGGCTAGAGGACTGCCAGGTCCACCACTCTCTGCTGTGTTGTCTGGTTCACCAGATCCCCCAGGGAGTCAAAGCCTGACTCCCTGACTGGTTGAGTGGATGGGACCATGGTGCTCCAACTCTGGGGAGGGGTGGGTCTGTCCTGTTCCCAGTCCTCTCATGTTGTGTGGAGTGGGAGAAATCTGATGTTGCACCATGTAAGGGGATAATGGTGGCATGGCATAAGCCATGCTACTTTTCCACCTGGTTAACATTTGTACTCAGAAAAATATCACTTTATTATGAACTGCTTCTAGGATGGGTGCAACACCTGCTTGACACTGCTTGCTTAATTATACTATGATTGTAACTCTAGTCTGTTGCCTGTGTTGAGACCACCAATATGTTTGATACCCCAGTACGTGGTTGTGGGGTCAAATCCTGAGCTTCTTACTTACTACTTACTTGTGTGGTGAAAATGTCTGGCAAATTTATTATTCAAGTGCAGTTGGGAGCTGGTAAATATGGGAGTGGGATTTACCAAAGGCACCCAGCATCAAGCAGTAATGCTCACTGCTTATCCAAACTCTCTAGTATTCCACCTGCTGACAATAGGGCCACTTCTACACACACACCACTACACTAATACTGTGCAATACCAGATCTGACAGGAACAAGGTTGCATGTATTGCTGGGATGTTGCAGAAAGAGAAAATTGATTTGGCTTGCCTAACAGAGACATGGCTGCAGGAAAATGACAAGGTGTGTCTATCCCAACTAACTCCTCCTGGCTATGCAGTCCTACACCAACCTCGATATGGTAGCCAGGGCAGAGGGGTTGCTATTATTCTTTGCGAGTCCTTCAATTTCCACAAATCTCCAGTACAAACTATAGCTGATATTGACTGCATTTTTCTGTCTTTAGGAATGAAAGATAGACTGGGAATCTTGCTCATTTGCAGACCACCCAGCAACCCCATAAGCACATTTTCTGAGTTGGCAGAGCTGCTAGCAAACACGGTGTTGGAGACACCTAAACATTGTTCTGGGAGACTTCAACATCCATGCTGAGTGTTCTAAGTCAGGCCCATCTCAGGAATTTATAGCTTCCCTGGCAACCCTGGGCCTCTCTCAGATAGTGTCAGGACCTACACATGAAAGAGGCCACAAACAAAACAATATTTTGCACTGAGCCTTTTGCAGGTGCACATGGGTGAAATCAACAGCAGCTCGCACTTGGGCTTTTTCTGTGGTGGCCCCTATCCTGTTGAATGGCCTGCCTGAGGAGATCAGGAGAGCCCCCACTCTCTTGGTTTTCCACAAATGATGCAAAATTGAATTATTCAAAAAGGCTTTTTACTCAGATAGGAGGGCAGTATTGTAGGGAGGGGGTCTCAGATGCTCCGCTAATGAGTTAGGGACCATGGACTTTTTAAAAAATAAAGTTTTATTGAAGAACCATATATAACTAATTAATTACAATACAGAACCGAACAGAAATACATTTGAAGTATATTAACTTAGAATCAAATAAAAACACATTTGAAGTTTATTAAGTCCTTATAGAGAATCTACAATACACCTCCAACCTAACTTGAAGTTAACATTAGATAGTGATAGTACAGTGTCATTGCTAGTCCTATATTTAAGCTATGTTCTTCTTCTTCTCTTACTTAACTTTACAAAACAATCATTTCTAAATGCTATGATACAATCAACAATCTCTAACTTCTCAGGTTATTCGAGATCTTCTATCTTCTTGTATTGAACCATATAATACAACTAATTATCAGACAGGTATATGTACAGAGACTCAAAAAAACTTAACAAGTCTAGGGAAGCCTAAGTAATGGACTGGGAAAGAAGACCAAAAAAAGAAATTCTGTCCCACCCATAGACATGTGATGTAGGAGCACATATTTAATTACTACCCATATCCCCCAGCTCCTTGCATACAGAAAATTCAGGATTATTACATATTCAACTTACTAATTGAAACATCTTCAGACTTTTCAAAGTTTAGAACTTAGAGTCCCTCTATTTCTATTTCTCCATCTTCTGCTTCTTCAGTAACAAAACATTTATTGCTTTTAGCTAAAGTCAATGGAGATTGAGTTTTTGCCCCCCTATTCGGAATGAAGAGACAGACACAAAGGCTTGGGTGAAAACAGGGCCATTTTATTGACCAACAATAACATAATAACAGCAAGGGGTATAACTAGCAGTACAGGTCGAGCCAAGAGGTCAATGGGACCTCCTCCTCACCTGCTTGAGCGAGCACCCCCTGCCCCAGGTGCGAGCCATCCAGGTAGATGGCTGTAACCCGGCTGGCCAGGCTAGTAGTTCCCCCCTTCAAGCTCCATAAACCCCCAGCCATGAAGCCCAAGGGAAGGACTTGTTCAGGGGGTCCCACGGGCAGTCTTCCCTCTCAGCTGGCAGCCGTACAGCCCGCCAGCCGATCCGAGACAGACCCCCATTCCCCACCAATGGGGAGATGCCACTGGGTGCTCACCAGCCCGCTCTGCCTACCCAAACTAACCTGCCAGAACATCAACCATTACTAACAGCAAAACTTAATTCCCTAAATAGCAGTACAAGGTAGGCGAAAAACACCTCCACCCAAACAGCCAATCAGGCAGGAGGTGAAAAAATTCCTACCTGGCCCTGAAAACAGCGACCAGCTAATCCTGTACTGCCAGAAAAAAGGGGGTGAGAAACGCTACGTGCACACCGGGAGTGCCGTTTTCTTTTTTCCGCTCTAGTTCCCACTTGCTCTGAAGTAGACAGTCCCAGTGCAGATAGCAGAGCTGCTCCAGAAGCATGATCAGATGCAATATATTGAGCTTGTTTATACTCTACAAATATTTTGCCAGCGCATAGCCAACGATATTTAACCCCAGCTGCCTGCAGTTTAGAAATAGTGGGTTTTAAGTCTCTATGAATCTTGAGCATTTCTGAAGGGAGGTCAGGAAATATAGATATCTTACTTCCTTGGAATTCCAAGCCATTCTGCTGGCGTACTTCCATCAAGATTTTCCTCCTGGTCCGGTAATCAGCAAACTCCACCACTATATCTCTACTGGGAGAGGCTGCTTCAGAAATATGTGTTGTTTTGCCAACTCAGTAGGCTCTCACAATTAAAGGCATCACCCCCTCCTTCAGTTTTAGCGAAGTAGCTAACCAGGACACCATAAAAATAACGAGTTTCGTTCCTGCTTCAGCATTTGATGAAAACCCATGAAATTTTAAATTTTTATCACGTAAACAAGAATCCAGTATCATGATTTTTTCTCTGAACCAGCCATCTTGAGAAGTTATTCCAATCTTTTTTTTTCCAAGCCAGCAGCTTTCTTTAAAGCTTCTTCTGCTTTTTGAACCATTTGCTTATGCTGAGTCTCCAGTTCATCCATATGGTGAGCTAAAAGAGTTATCATGTCCATCCTATCTTGTTTTAATTCTTGATGTTGTTTCTCCAAGGCTTCTAATAAGAATGTTGTTGTTAGGAGCGAGCCTGCATTGTGTATATCTTTGTGGCTCGACAAGGCTATGGAGGTGCTGGCTGCTTCTGCTGAAGCAAAAAAGGCCTCTAATGAAGAAGCTCCCCCGACATTCTTTAGTTTCTGTTTAGCCTTCAAAGCCTTGGGTGGCATTTTCCAAGACTTATTTGTTTCAAATTAATAAGTTAAAGTTATTTTAAGAGTGAGAGATGTGGGAGCAACAGATAATGGCTTCTGCACGGCCTTATATATTATCTGTTGCTTTAAATTTGTACTCCTACTATGTACTACTTGTGCTTCATGTTGCCTATTGTCAGTCCTAGAACTGATTATGTTCTGTTTCAGCAATTCTTGAACTTTGTATTGGATCCTTGCTAGTGCCATGTCTTTGTAAACTGTATTTATTTATCCTAAGGCATTGTCTATGGAAATGTCCTTGACACCGTATGGAAATATCTTTGATACTGATTGTACTAATCTTACACTGTGTAATCCGCCTTAAGTCTCAGTGAAAAAGGCAGACTATAAATGACACACACACAAACACAAACAAACAATAACACTATGTTCTGTGGGCATGCATGAGGGAAACTTTATACTGTTGTGTTGCATGCTTGCCAAGGGGGATGGCTTTCACAGTTCAGGAAAGAAGAAAAGCAGCAAACAAGGTCACTGAATGGATGTCTTGTGTTATGTGTGTTTGTGTGTCTGTAGACTTTTGGATTAATATCTTATATTAACCTTCAGGCCTGACACTGACAGACAGTGTGGGAGTGTAGTTTGGTTTGACCCCCACTGTTGACTCCAGCTCATGTGGTAAACTGGAGTGTGTTGGGAGAGTGGATAAAGCTTTAGGTTTGGGTACAGTAGAGATATAGGTGGGTCTGTCTTGTCTGTAGGCATGTGCACTGGGGCCCTATTGCTTTGTCCTGTGAAGCAGTACTTAGGAGAACTTGGCTTGAACCAAACATTTCTGCTAGGTAGTATCATTCCAACCCTGTTCAGCCCAGGGAATGGTCAGACTCACTTTGGTTTGAACTGCCAGTAGACAGGACCATCAGACAGACAACACTGCATACTCTAGGATACTTTGTGAAGATTAGAACAACACTCACAGCCCACACTATGAGCAACATGCCACTTAGGAGGGGTCATGGGGTACAGCAGTCATTGAAGACTGCTAAGAGGTGGGGTGCAGAGATGCAGAGGGGGAGGCTTCCAGAGGCAGGCAGTGTAGCAGCATGCAAGCACCCCTGAAGGTGGCCAAGGGGGAACATTGACCACCAGGATGGCTGGCACAACTGAGGCTGCTGCTTCTGTACTCCTGTGCAGGTTCCACAAGCAGCTGGTACAACTGGGCCTGCTGCTTTCCCTGAACCTCTGGCATCTGTTGTGACTCAGCAGCAGCCAGAGGACTGGGGAGGGGTATTAATCTGTTGTGATGTTTGGTGCTGACATGGAAGAAGATGGTCACCCCCCAAAAGTGCTTCTTCAGGAAAAAAGATGTGGTGCTGGTTAGGTGGTTGTCCAATCACTGGCCACAGGGGAGAAGAATGGTTCCTTAACCTCCCCTTCCACTTCCCTTTCTCCTGAGTCTCTGCTACTCATGGAGTGCCAGACATCTCTTACTGAGATGTTTGTTGCTGCAGGCAATAGACTTGCTCTGGGTGGGCTCAGGCAGGCAACCAAGGGGGTCATTCACCTCACTGGCAAGATAATTGCTCTGGATAGCAGACCCCCTCAGCATAGAGGAGGATTTCCACTTCCACTAGCTGCTCCATGATATGTATTCCTGGTGCACGATCCCCGCTTGCACCTCTATAAGCTGGAACATGTTGCCTGCTCCTTATAAGGCGGCCAAGGAGTTGTCCCGAGCTTTGGGGAGAACTGTGCACTTCACATAAGACCTTTGGACAGGACAAATGTACAGCATGTGTACCTCTTGCTAAATGCACATTGATGGCAACCTGAGGACCTTGGAGTGAGACTACCAATGTTAGAGAGGGTGACAAGGGTAGTGATGGATGGTGGTGCAAACATCCAGTTAGAATTTGTGGGCTTGGGCCTCACGTTTACTGCATGGCCTACCTCCTTTACTTCATCTTAAGGGTTGTGCTTGGGTTGTAAAAGACCATTGTCCACATGGTCTCCAAGGCTCCAAACTTTCAGCAAGTGATCCAGCTTTGCCATAAGATTTCAACCTCCTTTTCACACAATGTGAAGGTTACCTACAGATGGTATGAGAAGAAGGTGAAGTGGGTTGTGCCAGAGAACCGCCCCGTCATACATGGTTCCAGTGGGAAGTGGATGTGCTGGAGGAAGGAACAGGTAGAGAACATGGTCTATCATATGGAGATGTATGAAGTGCCTGACAGTAGTCCTTTGGAGCCAGTTTGGTGTAGTGGTTAAGAGCACGGGACTCTAATCTGGAGAGCTGGGTTTGATTCTCCACTCCTCCACTTGAAGCCAGCTGGGTGACCTTGGGCTATTCACAGTTCTCTGGAGCTCTCTCAGCCCAATCCACCTCACAGGGTGTTTTGTTGCGGGGATAATAATAACATACTTTGTAAACTGCTCTGAGTGGGCATTAAGTTGTCCTGAAGGGTGGTATATAAATTGAATGTTGTTGTTGTTGGCTGGGCCAAGAAGGAAGCAGTCTGGCCAGATCTCTCCCTTGTGGGGCAGAAGTTCCTCTCCTGCCCTTCTATAAGCAAGCACAGTGAAGGGTCTTCTCACAGACAGGAGACATTGTCATAGGTGCTCCCCTGGCATGTGAAACGGTTGGTCTTCCTTGAGGTCAACATCCCACTTGCTACCTTCCCAAACCTGGACTTTGAGGAAGCTTAGGAGGGTGGCTGGCACTGCATGGTAGCATATGGGTTGTGTGGGTAGGCCAAGAGGACAGGTTGGGGAAATACACTCCAGCTCCCTACAAAGGAGATGAGTTCCAGTTATTTCTCTCTGTTACAGTTCATTTTCATTAACCTTATTTCACATACTCTATCTTTGTTCAAACATGTTGCACACCTCTTCATTAACAACATCAGTGGTGAGAGAAACATCCCTTCCTCTGGAGGTACAGGTAAGGGACACTTTCTGACCACTATCATTTTCTCCGTTATTGTTGTGCTTCAGAGAGAAGGCTCCTGGATATTCCAGTGGTGGTGATGAGGATTCCTTGTTTATTTCCAGACAGACCATCCAGTGGCTGCCCTGCAGAAGAACATCCTCATCCATCTGTATGAACCCACATTGCAGAGAAGCTAGCTAAGTGGGTGTTTCCAATGTACACTGTACTTACTTTCCCCTCCCCATCACTTCCCCTTACTCGGGGGAAAAAAACCCCCAAAACTGAACACAGAAGACTTACTTTAGGTGACAGTGACAGACACATCTGCTGACAGAGTTCCCTTTTATGTTTCAGGTGGAATTCCATTCCTGCAACAGAGTCCAATCCACACCGGGAAGCACAGGAGTCATGTTGGCTCAGTGCCAAGGTTTGAAGGTGAGTGTGGTCAACCATCCTGCTAGGGAGTGAACCACTTGCCAGTGCTCTGTCATCACCCAAGACCATCTCCCTATGTCCCTGGAGTAACACTTACCCATCATTTGTCACTTGGCAAGGGTACAGAACCTCTTTGTTTTAGATCACAGCAGCAGAAACTTTCCCAGACAAGGAAAGATGGCATAAAATGTGTCTCCTATTTTCTTTTGGAGGCCAGTCAGTTCTGTGGGCAATGACAGGAAGATCATAGGTGGGAGGCCTTGGTAAAAGGGGGCTTCTGGTTTGGAAATGTACCTCTGGCACAGACCAGGACTGCAAAAAGGGCACGATCTCCAGATGAAAGTACAGCAGTGGACTTATTGTTTGTTCCCCCCATAAGTGTTCCAAAGAAGTATCCTACATGGAAATGCGGCCTGTCTTCTAATCAGCTCTTTGAGGCATTGCCAGAATGTTGCCTTACTTATTTTCTGTTCTTTTCTACTAGACTCTGTCCCTGATTGGCGGTGAAGTTCTTCGCAGAACTACAGCTGGATGTTGAAGAGGAGGCAGGGTGGGGTTTGGGGGATCATTGTTATTCTGTCTTAAATTCCAAAACTAAGAATGTTTCATTCTTAAATTCCAAAGCCAAGAATGTTTATTTCAAAGTGACTTGCTGTGTATTTTTTGTAATGTTACATAAACCACTACTGAGTGTTTAAGCATACAATTTTGTGCTGCATTGGGAAGCCTTTGGTAAACAAGTAACAAACAACATCTTTAAACATAATTGTGGAATAACAACAACACAACAGCTATATACAACTAATCCAAATCTGAGTCACCATCATCTTCTCATCCTGTCCCGTATCTCAATGGAAAAGCCCTTTAACATAAGGTTGAGGGTGGGCCCAGAATGTATGCTAAGGTTGGAATGTGTTGCATTTGGTATCCTGTGCTACTTCTAGAAGTGGTTACGTCCCCACTACTAGCCCCTGTGGCATTGCTGGATGCAAGTTGTACTTTTTGGCCCAAAACATGTGACAATAAGGACTTTAAAAGAATTGCAGGGGCTCAGACACAGACAGCATTCAGTTAAGTGCCAGTCACTTCCTTATGCAGGTCTGTTCAACCAGGTCACTGTGACAGTGAGCAAATAACTGTGCTGCAAATAACTATGCCTCACTTTAAATTATATTAAGCCCAGAAAGAGTTGTCTTCTGTTTCTGGGCTTTTCACTTCTGAAGATCCAGATCAAAGATCAGAGCTGAGAGGAAGGAGCTGAGTCTGATCTCATCAGCTTCTTCCCCTTCCTCCACTCACAGATTAACAAAAATGGAAAGGGGAACTCCTCCAGGATGAGCGTAAAAGATCATTTATGCAAATGGAAAATTGTGGCCTGAACAAATCATAGGGAAATATTTGGTCTAGAATTAAGGTCTCCTGGAGCAAAGATGCAGGTTAACCAGAGAAATGCACCACTCCAGCAGCACCACGACACTGGTCGATCTCCTACTTCCCCTTCAGGGCACAATGGACTGTTAGTCACTATAAGGAAAAGTGCCAAGAGGAGGGGTGGAAGAAGTGGTCCCTTGACCAATCAAACTTCATCAAAGCCCCAGAAGACTTCACTCATTGTCTTTCAGGGCTTGATGCTCTCTCTTTCTGTGTAAATGGGAAATGTGTACCCCAGTTGGTTCACAGTCCCCACATATGCAATATCGTTTTCAGATTTCTGCAATGCCGCCCCCCAGCAGCATTCAACCGTCAAATCACTACTTTTAAAAAAAAATCAATTCTGACTGCTGCTGCAAGCCATTGGCCTGCTCAACTCAGCTTGCCTACCAAGCAAAACTAAAAGTTATGGGAAATGAAAAGTCTGTTTGGTGTCTGGGGTGTGTGTGGATTGGTGCCTCCTGCCTGCCTGCACTTGGATATTTGCAGTGATTAAGGTGACACACCCCATTTTTCAGTGGAATGCTGAAATGGAAGGATTAGCCACCAGCTGCCCCTCATCATGGATGAAACTACAAAGAAGCACAAGGAAACATGGCAGCACATAACATGCAAGGATGCAAGGGTAAGAATAATTTATTGGTACTATATTATTACTTGGAAAAGAAAAAGTAGGATTTTTTTTTAACTAAATGCTGTTGCTCTGATGAACTGGTTGGACTCATGCCATACCACTGCTACCACTTTGCTAGCTAGTTACCCGCCATAGCGTATGCCTGGCCACTGACACTTGCCCACCTCAGGAGTCTGTTGTTGTTGTTGTTGTATGTGTGGTATGCTTGAGGAAAAATACAGTGAGTCAATTATTTAGAGGGAGAACTGTGTCCTGTGAGATTTTGGTGCTGTTAAGTGCAAAAACAGCTACCCAGAGTCTCATTTCCTCAACCTTGCTTGTAAAGAACAGCACGCTTGTGCACATACACAGCGAACACTTGCCTTGTGTGCATTCAACGAGCTGAAACTCATGATAATGGGAAAAAAGAAACAGATTATATTCGAGCTGGCAACACCCCAGCTGGAACAAACCAATAACGGGATAGAGTTTGTCCAAAAAACCTGGATATGAAACTGAAACTGAATTTTTTTCATTGCACACACCTAAAAATGGGTGTCTCAGAAACATGGTGGAATGAGGAAATCAGTGGGAAATGGACATCCTTGGGTAGAAGCTCTATAGTCAGGACAGTTAGGGACGTGTTGGGGGTGGTTTTGCATTTTATATCAAAGAGAGCATAGAATCAAATAAATTAGAAAATCTTAGGGGAATGAACTCCCCAACAAAACTGGTGTGAGTGGAAACACTGGGTCCTAAGGGTTATTTAAAAGTGCAAGTATGCTATCGTCTGCCTGATCAGACCCTTGAGGCTGATCTTGAGATGGAGAAGAAAACAAGAGAGGTGTCTAAAGCAGATAATGTGATACTTCAACTACCTTCACAATGATGGGTAAACATGCTCTTGATTCATGCTGTAAAAATGAGATTCCTAGACATCAGAAATAACTGTGTACCAGAACCAATGGTAACAGAACCAACCAGAGGGGGAGTGATCTTGGGTTTGGTTCCTTTCTAGGCTCAAAACCTGGTGATAGAGGTTGATGTTGTTGCACCATTTGGGAACACTGAACACAATGCTATTAAATTCAGCATTCATATAAATGGAAAGTTACTGCTAAAGTCCAAAACAGGCCCTCTGGTGTATATAGAAATATTCCTATTATCATCTGTGCAATGCTAGATGTCTCTGTCATCTTCCCCCTCTCCCTTCCTTCTTATGCTTCATTCCTTGTAGTTTTCTTGTCATAACTTAGCCATCCACCATCTTTGCAGTTATGATTTTGTTTTGCTTTTTACTCCCTCTCTGATTGATCAATCTGAACTTTCTTTAATGCTGAACAAAGATAGAGGAATCAAACTTTGAGTGATTCCACACACGTTGGATAATGCACTTCCAATCCTCTTTATCGATCATTTGGAATGGATTTTTTTGTGTGCGGAATAAAAAATCCACCTCAAATGATTGATAAAGTGCATTGAAAGTGCATTATCCAACGTGTGCGGAATCAGCCTTTGTCCTATTCCTTCAGGTATTATCTAAAAAGAAAGTAGTAGAAATCTTTCATCATATATTTCTTAATGTAACGTTAATGTAATGTAATAGTTCTTCTGCAACACAGCTTGATTGAAGTTCATCCTCATGCAGACAGAAGCCCCTATAGTATCTGGTGAACAGCAAATTTTTATTATTTTTTCCTGGGCTCTTCCACTAAAACCTGCTTAGCAACTTCAGGACTGGCAGCCCAGGGTGAGAGACATATTAGAGAAAAGGAAAACAAGGCAAAGAAGATATGCCGGATATATTTATTTATTCAAAACATTTTTATGCCACTTTTCCAACTAAATCCCCCAAAGTAGTGAACATGAATAGTGAAAGGTTTCAGAATATTGTTGTTATTTATAGTCTGCCTTTCCTACTGAGGCTAAGGCAGATTACACAGTGTCAATCAACTCAATCGATGGCTGGGACATGCAATAAGCTATACAATCGAGTATAGATATCATATTGATGTTTTATTTTAATGAATTATGTTTGCTTTGAATGTTTTTGTTCCAGGTGCTGGGTTACATAATGGACAGTGGCATTCTGTTTCTTTGTCAGTTAAAAGAAGCCGTGTGAACTTAGTAGTAGACAATGATGTCGCCTCTTCCCCTCATGCTTCAGTACCTATTCAGATACTTTCAGGAGACACTTATTACTTCGGAGGTGAGAGGCATTTTTATTTCTTGCTGTTTAGAGTCTGAATTTTGAAACAACATTAAACTGCTTAGTGACAGAAGACTGATATGAACATCAAGAGTGACATTCAGTTCACCTTCATTTTCAAAGCAAGCTACTAGTATTTTCTGAAATTCTAAGATTAACATAGAATCATGAAATAAATGGTAATTTGAGCGTTCAAAGCCTGTTCTCCGCCTGAGAACAGGGGACCGCGGGCTTGTTTGCCCCCGCCGGTCACTAAAAACGGCAGCCCGGTCAGCTCTGCTCCCAGAGCTGTGTTAGACCTCCATGGATCCCAAACAGGAATTCTAAGATTAACACAGAATCATGAAATAAATGGTAATTTTGTTGTTGACTTTAATTGGATGTTAACTGCACTCTCAGGCTTTTAAAGGAGGATTTGACTTATTTTATAAAATGAAAATAAGTGGTACATTAAGCAATAGTTACAATAGTCATGCCAAGGATTAGTCAACTGTTATGGCTTATATGAAGCCTGATTGAATTTAATAGAAGGGTTATTTCAAAACAATATATAATATTGGGCAGAGTATGTACAAAATGTTTGTGTTACTTTCTGTTTTCCCAAGGTATTACAGCTTACACATTGCTCTGATAGACAGAATGACCATTTACAATACATGAAAATGTCATTAATTTCCGAAGTGACTTACATCTGTTTTTAGAAATTACAAAATGACACTCTGTATCTTTTTTCCCCATGGGAAGACACATGCACTGTCTCTGTATTCAGTGTACATACCTGTTCCTGTACATATGTTCTGCAATGAACATTCCAAACCAGCAATGAAAAAGGAGCATATTTCATTTGTGTTACATCTGTTCTAGCCAATAAGAAGATTCAGAACCACTTTAAGGATATTTCTCATTCTATTAATATTATGGATATTATTATTAGCAGTACAATATCCTGATTCTAGGCTACAATCACTATGAACCCCCCAAATTTAGCATAACTTATCTTAATTTCTGAAGAGACCGTCTGTTGGCTTCCTCCACTGCTGAAGAATGTTGATGAGGAGCAAGCTCCTCCTATGCTCCTCCCCACTCCACCCCCACCAATTCCACAACCACAGCTGTGGATGTACAGCCCTTCCTCCCCCCAGAACTTCTCCCAGCCCCTTCTCCCAGCCGCAGTGTAGCCCACAGGTAAGTCTTCAAGCCCCTTTTTTATCATACAGTAGGAAAAAGATTGTTTGGTCACCTATTAGTGGAAGGAATACTTAAAACCAAATTACTTGTCCCATAACTCAACCTCTGTGATCAAACTAGCATCTGATCTAGGGATGCTGTGAATTTTGCCATAAATACATTCAACAGTCAGACATCATATTCAGAGGTGTTGATCAGATGCAAACCCATCACTTGATGTGTTTGGTTCTTACCAAACAGCCATGAATTCCTGCTGAACAGGAGCTAGTTTGGTGTAGTGGTTAATAGCACAGGACTCTAATCTGGAGAACCGGGTTTGATTCCCCACTCCTCCACTTGAAGCCATCTGGGTGACCTTGGGTCAGTCACAGCTTCAGCTTCTAGGAGCTCTCTCAGCCCCACCCACCTCACAGGGTGTTTGTTATTGTGGGGATAATAAAAAAATACTTTGTAAACCGCTCTGAGTGGGTGTTAAGTCGTCCTGAAGGGCAGTATATAAATTGAATGTCATTGTTGCTGTTGTTGTTGTTGTTGTTGTTGAAGAGGTTTGCATTGGGTTTTCACAAAACTGATCATGCACAAAGATGCAGCTGAATCAAACTGACTAGTATCATTAGTGTCATGGTAGGTTGGGTTAGAAACTCACTCTAGGACTCAGCTTCTAATCCCTACCCCTTACAATTGTCGTGCTTCCTTAAGGCTGAAACATGGAAAAATTAGAAATAAGAGGGTTCAGCTTTATTTCATCTTTCCACAGACATAGGAGTTTTGGGTGATGGATTAGCAACCCACTCCTAGACAACACCAGAAACTGGATCTGTGCTTTTTGTTGTGCAATGTGTGATATGCAATCTGCCAATGTGTTCTGGGTAACCCCATGTAAAAGTAATGAGGAGCCATGCTTTTATGATGCTGCCTCTAGCCCAAGATATGAGCTATGATATGATGACAGTTTTGTTCTATTTCAGTGTAAAAATCTTATAAATTTATGAGAAACCAATTACTCCTACAGAATGAGTTTCTAATCCACCTCCCTACCATAGCTTTGTATGGGGAAAGCAGAAACACAGCAAGCCCCCAATCTCTAATTTTGCTGTGTTTCAGCCTTTTCAAAACACAGTGATTTTTTTTTCCGGGCGGAAGGGTATTATCAGATTCTAGCCCACACCTGGCTTTGCTGTATTTCGGGAAGGTTAAAACAAAGGAAAGTTAGAGCTCTGAAGCCTCTATTTGGCAGGTGTTCACAGTGTGAGAATACAGTGAAGCATCCTGTTGAACAGAGATAAACAGACTGATGATCTAAAGCACTGGATCAATGCTTTTTATTGTTCAATATATAGACGTGGCTGTGATATGCAATCTGCCAATGAGGTCACTGTTTATGAATGGAGAACAGGATGCAAGTCAAATTGGCAGAAGTTTGAGCATCCCTAATTTGGACAGTGTGATTCATATCTAAAGGTTCTAACCAGATAATCAGTACAATCCTAAACAGATTCAATGAGCTTAGACTGGAGTAACTCTGCTTAGGATTTCACTGGATACAATTGGTGTGCTGTGTATGAAATTTCCAGTTTTTCATGAAGCTTACCAGGTGTGCAGGGGCCTGATTAGTGTCATTTTCCTGATCTGAAACATTCCCAAGAAGCTCTGATTCTTTTATTGAAAAAAAATAAGTAACTGGGCAAAAATGGCTTCTTCCCCAGAGCTATTTTTAATAGAGAAAAGGCTGTCATGGCAAGAGAGAATTTAAACAAATACTGGGACTTCTATATACAGAACGCACAGCATATTGTCTAGTTCAGCCCAAAGTGTAGCAGCTTTATGGTGTGACAGAAGTTATCATTATCTGAATTGTTATTTTCCGAGAAACTGATCCACAGTTTGGCCTTGTAAAATACAAGATTTATGTAACTTGATTTCTTTGCTTGTAAATTAGAAGGCAGAATACATTGACTGTGGTTCAATGGAGGGGAGAAATAGATGTAAATTAGTAGGGGAATTCTTGAACTTTTTGAAACCAAACAGTGTACGCGTGAAGATTCTGTTACATCAGTTACTGTGTCTTAGAAACGTGTAAAAGTAGAAAGATGAATGAAAAAGCAAATATACCAAGTTCCTAAATTTTATAGAACTATTTATTCAACTTTACTGTTAGAACTAGCAGACTAACCAGAAATATGCGATTATTATTATTACCATTAATCATATTAATAACCACATGAATTATTTACTCTTTATCTGAATAATAAGGAAGATTTTTTTATAAAGATGCATATGAAATAATCTAATGTAGGACAGGATCCATTGTAACAAATAAGAGCTTAGACCAATATGCCCCAGAAGGCAATACTTTTTGATTAAATCAAATTAGTCTTGATGCAATATTATCCTATAAGGAAAACTACCCAGGAAAAATGAGTTATGATTTATGATGTTTCATAACTTGTTAGCACTATAGTTCAAGCTGGTTGTAATCTTGGTAATTATATAAAGTAATACTTTTATTTTAGCAAGAAGGGCGGTTAGAAACAAATTGCTGGGTCAGATTCAGCAAGCTGTCAGTGGAAGTCATTGATGGTCCCAGGATATTGTCACTTCTCTACCAACAGCCCTTTCTGACCTGGGAAAGTTTATTTCTGGGGTTGCAAGTCCTAAGTGGATTAATAGTGATGACAGTCAAGAGGCTAAAGTAGGGAGGGAGAAGTGGATAAACTCCCTTTTCTGCCTCTTTCATCAGCACATAGAGCCAAGCTACAGGTGATGAATTACACTTGCCTGGCAAGTGAACAGACTCACGTGTATTCCTCCCTGTTCACTTGCCATTCACTTGTGCTCCACTTGATAAAGTGGAGAGCAAGTGAATGGCAAGTGAACCGGGAGGAATACACGTGAGTCTGTTCACTTGCCAGGCAAGTGTAATTCGTCACTTGTAGCTTGGCTCATAGTCCCACTGATGGAAGAGGAAAAAATAATTTTGCCACCCCACTGCCTCCTAACCCACATTATTGTTAGAATGCACAGGTCCCACAAACCCATGAATAAATTCTCCTAGGGTCAGAAATTGCTTGGGAGAGGGGACTTGGGAAAGATTGTTGTCCTTGCATTTGCAGATTGTTAGATCTAACCCACTGTGTTGTTCTGATGCCTCCTTACTGTCATTGGCCAGGTTTGGGCACCTGTGTTCTGGGTTATTATTATACGTTGGGCACTCATGTACAATATTGCCATCACTGCTGCAAACAGTAAAAGAATCCACAACAGATCACTGCTTGTTGCCCCATCATTTCCACTACTAGGTATTAATATCCTTGCAATATCTTGGCTGAGAGCTGTTGATACTATTCTAGTAACAGTGTTCAGCAAGAGCAGTGAATATTGAATGGCCATTTAATAGCCTTGAAATTTGCCAAAGTATAAATTATATTTCTGTTATTAATCCTTTTAAATAAGAAACTGTTCACTTTAAAAATTATTATATTTCTAGGATGCCCTGCTAATGCCAGCAGCTTGGAATGTAAAAATCCATCTGGTGGTTTCCTTGGTTGTATGAAACTAATTTCTATTGATAACAAAGCAGTAGATTTAATTTCAGTTCAACAAAATTCAGTGGGGAATTTCAGTGACCTACAGATAGACTTGTGTGGCATTACAGACAGGTAAGAACATTTTTATTTTTCCAGTATTGCATTTTTAATGCTGCTTTTGCTAATGCTGAGTGATAATGTCTTTTGACACCCTAGTCAGAAGTAAGAGGCAGACATAGGCTTGGGTACTATGGGCCACTTTATTAAAGCAACAACATAACAGTGAACATGGCAACGGGGGGCTGACTGGTGGTAGAGGTCAAGCCAGCAGTCCCCATGGGACCTCCTCTTTGAACCTGTCTGGGCAAGACCCACTGCCCAGGTGCAAGCCATCCATGAGGTATGGCTTGGGCCTGACCAGCCAAGTGAATGGTTCCCCCTATAAAGCTCCAAGTACTCCAAGCCGTGGAGCCTGAGGGAAGGACTTGTCCAGGAGATTCCATCAGGCAGTCTTCCCTCATAGCTGGCTACTATGAAGCATGCCAGCTGCTCCTGACAGACCCCAATTCCACATCAATGGGGATGTGTCAAGGGTGCTCATTGGCCCACTCTCATTTCCCCCACTCTAACCTTCTAGTGACCTAATTATATGAGGGCTCCACCAAGTCCAGTTACCACAACCACTGCATACAGGGCAAGGTAGGTGAAAAAAACCCTTCACCATGGCCAGTTTGGAGAAGGGGGAGAAAATTCCTACCTGGTCCTGATAACGGTGACTGGCAAAGCCTGCCCTGCTACAGGGTGTGGAGGGTGGGCCAAGCACAAGGCACAGAATGAAGTGCTGGCAGGCAGAGCATGCTTTAACGCTCCTCGTTCCACCCCTCTTGGATGCCCAGATGCCCAGGATGGAGGAGCTGCCCCTTCTCCTTCCAGGGCAGCAAAGTACAGCACCTGGCCATAACGTCCATTGGCTGAGACTGGGATTGCCACATTCCCAGACAGCTTTCAGTAGTTTTTACATTCTGGACCAAAGAGTTTTGGAAGAATTAATTTTGGGTTGTATATGCTCTACTGTTTATGCTTTTACTTCTCTGTTTGTAGACTTGATGTGTATGTGCCATATACCAAATCTGTTTTCCTTCTGTTGCTAAACCTAATAAAGTCAAATATACTATTGTATTGTATTAGTAACTAAGGCATCTATCCAACCATCCATGCATGGAAGGCATACCCAGTTTTCCTATATTTTTTCCATTTTTGTCAGCTTCTTCTGTCTCATACAAAAATGCTTACTGGGTTGCAAGACCCATTTAAAGGTTCTATGGGCTGGAGGAAGGAAGGACAAGGAGATGCAGAGCTGCATATGCAGAAGAAAAATGACTTGCTTGCCCTTCTACTCCTTACCTTGCATAGCTATTCTTTCATGCAGGTCCCATGATCCTAAGAATGATCTTTCTGGATGTCCGAAGGGTTGCAGGGTCAGAAAGGAATGCAGGAACAACTTATGTTCTGTGCATGGAAAGGTTGGATCCACAACAGTAGAAGATGCTTGTTAAGACATTTGAGAGACTAGGTCACATGACAAACTTTGTACATGCCAGACCACCTTGTTTTGCAGCCACGACTTCCTCTACCCTGGAACAGCTAATCTTCCTTGCCTCCTCCTTCCCCTGTCCTTTTTAAAAAACTGCACAGCTTCCTACCCATGCCCATTAGGGCTACTCAAACTCCTGTGGCATCCCTACTTCTTCCAAGGGTTTGGTCTTCATTCTTATTGTCCTGGCAACCTAGCAGATTACCATAGATGCCTAGACTAACAAAATAATGGCTGAAATCTTGCTAGAGACAGGGTTCTTACAAGAATTCAGGATACAATACAGGACATACAGAACTTGGTGTGTTGTTTTTAAAAACGGCTTGAGGGAGAAAGAGTAAGGATTACCTGCTCTGGTTACAAGGTGCAGTAGAGGTGATAGAGGTAGCAATAGTGAGAGTGAGGCTGAAGCAGGTGGCTGGAACAGGTGTCACCACCACCTATCCCTGCGGTGACCACTTCTGTTAGCCTCATGGTAAAACTGGACCTGGCTGCAACTTACTTTGTAGCCACCACCACCACCTTCTGCCTCTAGCGTGCGAAATGAAATCTACTGAATCTGGTATCACTCCAGCTGCCTTTTCTTTTATCCATTACTCTACTGTATCTCAGGGGAATATATTTGTGAGCACAACTGCTATCATAACATCAACATCATTAAATCAGTATATTTACATGTTTCCTTTTGTCCATTTAGATGTCTGCCCAATTACTGTGAACATGGTGGTGAGTGTTCACAATCCTGGAATAGTTTCTATTGCAACTGTGCAAACACAGGTTATATGGGAGCCACGTGTCATAACTGTAAGTCTTAGACACATTGTTGATTTTTTAAAAACCATGTTTTAGAAACAGGAGACTTGGCTGTAGTAGTAGTTGTAGTTTATTTGTTTAGAATTGCACTATACTTTGAAATGAAAATAAAGGAAGTTGGTCCCATTTAGAGTTTTGTGTTACACTCCCATATATGAATGCCTCTCCCATTCACTTCATTATCGGTGCATGCAGAGCTGCCTCTACATTGAGGTGAATGAAAGATAACCATACAGTTGGGGGAGCTGAATCTCACAAACTCGAGACCTTGTGTCTTAATTGGGGTATGGATGCAATTTTGTCTCTAGTTTCAAATCAATAAGTCTTATTGATTGTAATGACTTCAATGAGACATGTGGATAGGCTACTAGGGATTATGAATGTTTAAATGCTATGTGTACTTAGAATATTTGCTGTACAATATATTTTTGTCTCACATCTTCCCCTACAATGCTGACAAGAGCTAAATTTGTCTGAAATCCTTCAATGAAAAACACTGTGACACTGAGAGATCTCTGTCTTTTGGTGCTACACCTCTGAAGAGGCCAGCCACAGCTGCTGGTGAAACATCAGGAACTACAATGCCAAGACCATGGCAATACAGCCCGGAAAACCCACAACAACCATTGTTCTCCGGCTGTGAAAGCCTTCGACAATACATAAAACATTCTATAGTGTGCCTTTGTAATACTATACCAATCAGGGATGAATCATCTTCCTTATGAAGAAAGGGTTAAGAAGCACTTTAGAAAAAGGCTATCAGATAACAAAAGGGGGAAATTTGGGACAGGTTTACAAATCTTGAATCGTGAATGGAATGTATAGAAAGAAAACACGAAGTCATCCAGTCACATACTGAATTCTGGAAAAAATGGAGGGGGGGCAAATTTAAGGGAAAGTTCAGACAGAGGATTTGCGGATCCATCTTTTTTTTTTTCCTGATCAAATTTAGCACTGCATTTGAATCCAGCCGGACTTATTATAAATTAATTCATTTAATCATTCTCTATGGCAGAATTCTCTTGGAAGAATTCTCTATGGCAGAATCCTCAAAATCCCAAACTTACCAAAGACAAGGAGGCAGGAAATGTGGATTCCACAGGCCTTAGCATGAAGCCTGGATGTAGTGTTGGTGTCCACTGCATGGCAAATTTCATTTATGTGCTTTCTGGCATACCTGAAATTTGCAATTTAGGCTTATTGCAGTGTTCAGAGCTACATGGAAACATGAACTACTTTGTGGAATATAGATGTTAAAAATAGGATTTATTGCCCCATGATGTTGCTGATGCCAGGGTCTTTATAAAAAGCTTTATTAAAAATGGTTAAACACATGGAGGATAGTTCAGCAGTGGCTAATAGCTGTAACAGCCAAGGGTAGTATGTGATCAGAAGTAATGTATCTTTGGTTACAGGATTGGTGCCAATATCTGGCAGAAGTTGTGAAGCTCCTGAAGCAACTGTTGCCTAATGGTCGAGACAAGCCTTTGATCTGATGAAACAATCTAATTCTTGTGTTCCATCTTAGAGTACTGAGATCAAATAGTCAGTGAATGCTCATCTGTCTTAATGAAATTTAGACTCTGATGAAATTTAAACCCTGCAGAGTATATAATGCCATTGATCTGTGCCTTACTTTCTATGTCATGAAACTACCATCATTATTTACATCAGATGGTGCACTGTTCAGACTCATCTCTCCATATCATGATTTTGTACCACCAGCCTTGCTGAATTTTCCATGCAGAGCGCTACTGCTCTGAACCAATCATTATCATAAACATAAGCACTGATTGCATAAAAATAGAAGAAAATTCTGAAGATTTATATTTCTATAGATCAGTATTTTGGACAATAGCTTCCTTCATTATTTAGAACTTCTACTTCATTTTTCTTGTGGATGAAGCAGTTCAGATTTGTGGGGTTTTCTTTTGGAAAGTCTTTCATTTCTTTTGAAGGAAAATTTCCATTGACCAAGTATATTCAAGATATTTTAAAATAAAAAAAACCCAAAGTATAAACATTTTAAAGCATTCAATAACATTTTTAAAAATAAAAATGTAACCTTGTACAGCATGATTATCAAAATAAAATGAATAATTTTAGAAGATTGAACTAACGTACTTTATATGCTGTTTAATTAAAGAGTGGATGAAGGAGGGTTTTTTTCCAAAGTTTATATCAAAGACCTTTTAAAACTTCTTCAGCTTGACTTCTGCAATAGAGGATGCATGTGGAAGTGAGAAGCCAGAATTGCTAGAACTTATTTAACTTTGAAATGAGAGATTTAACAGTTAGTTTGTCCAGCTGCCCAGAAAACAGAAACAAATCCTTCTAATCAACTAGGAACATGAGCAGAAAATGTCAAGTGCTGTGTACTTCATTCTAAGTTTGAAGCATTTCCATAGCTTGTGTATTGTTGGCCCCATCTAATGCTTCACTAAAGCAGATGAGAAGATTGGCACTAGGGTCTCAGCACTGGCATAAGGGAACAGTTGCCGGCAGATAGCACTGCCCCCTGTGGTACCAACCAAGTAGCAACCATCAGTACTTATTGTGCCAACAGCCTGTTGAAGCACTTATACAGGGGAGTTGTTTCTTACAAAGATTTTTCTTTTTCTGAATATGCTAAATTTCATGTGCTAGACCATAATAGATATTGGAATGCTCCTGTATGTTAACATGAGTATATGTTTGTACAAGCAAAAAAAAAAGCCCAGTGCTTCTCAAATCTTTTGAGTTGGAGACCCATTTTAAACTTTATTTCCTGAAACTCATCCCCTGCCAGTCATTGGCTTCCATTGGCCAGATGTACATATGAAATTTATGCTTGTTTGCACTGGTACAGAAGCTGCTATTGCACAAAAGGATTGAGGCAAATGGATTTTAAAGGCTTTGCACAGCTCTGCCTCCTTGCTCAGTGTGCAGTGCTGAAGTATAGAAATGCATAATATTGGATGTTGTGTATGTTGACCTGTTTTGAGATTAAGACCAATTAAAATGGTTAGAATCCCAGTTCTCCACAATTCTGATAAAACAAGTTTCTTAATATTACCCTCTTTGGCAGTATATGATGGGGTAATAGAGCCATGAACTCCATAGCTGCAGATACAAAGAGAGACACCCACTCAGTCATTTTCTTATGGGGGAAGTAAATGCTGTTTACTTATACCAGGAGAAGTGCAGTTTTTATTGTGCAATTTTCTTCTGTTTCCCTGAGCTTTGAATGAATATGTTGTATATTTCAACCCCCCCCCACACACACCCATTGTTCATGCCCCAAATAAAATGCAAACGGATGCCATTATGCTTGTGATGGAAGATGTTCTTTTACAGCCATTTATGAGCAATCGTGTGAAGCCTATAAGCACAGAGGGAACACTTCAGGCTTTTACTACATCGATTCAGATGGGAGTGGCCCCTTGGGGCCATTTCTTGTATACTGCAATATGACAGGTAAGGTGATAAACTCCCTTAACTCATGGCCCTGTCAGCATGCATGTTCATTATATTATATTGAAACACAATCTATCAAGTAGGAAATGTACCTGTTTTGGAGCTCATCAGTTTACAGTACAAGCAGATGAAGGTGACTTCTTAGCTCAGAATATAGGAACTGAATTAGAGAGGGAAATTACAATAACAGTAAGACAGACTGTGAAGCTACTGTTTTGTTGCTGTTGTGCATAAGTGAGTTATATGTGCTTTGTTTTCTTATTCTGCACATACTCTTATTTGATAAGTTAACATTTCTCTGCAGCTCTGCAAGGAACTTAAAGCTAATTTTCATTTTGCTGGAAGAAAGGACCTAATTATAAAATACTTTTTATTTGGGCCTTCAGTTGTAATGTTAATGGTATTTGTTTTTTCTGTATTGTGTATCTTAAATCATTTGAAGAGAATTTGTTCATTTTGCTTTTTACAATTTCATTTTAAAATGCTGTCTGCTTCTTTTGAAACCATAGTTACAGGGCATCATCTATTAAAAGTTCAATACTTTCAAGTTCTTTGGAGAGTGATACACATTAGAGCAGTCATAGGCAGGCTTGCTTGGAAGTTAGTGTCATTCAACATAATAGGTTTTACTTCTGAGTAAACATGGCTAAGATCAGGATCAAGCTGCATGTTAATGACATTTAATTTAATCAGACTTATTTCTATCTATCTTGATGAATTGTGCCTAGACAAATAGATAAATAACAGTAATTACCTTTATATTAGAACATTTCATCATGAATAAGTTCTGCTCCATGCACCACTGTTTATACTTTCATTCCAAGATTATACTATGGGAATGAGCTTGTGTATCCGAATTATTTCAACATTTTGCTTGTACAGAGTATACTGTACTTTGTTTAGTGCCTTTCAAAAAAGCTTTGTTTAGATTTTAAATGCTGCAGATACACAACTGCAAAATGTGTAATGAAAAGGCGATTAATGTGTAATTTGAACACACATTTTCCTGAAATTTATTTTTATATAGTACACATTTCAAGGAACATTTATCCTGAAAAGAAAACTTAGCTACGTTCGTGCCCAGCACAGGGCCCAGCAACTATATACAATGGAATTCAAGTACAATTATTGTCCAATTCCTACCATTCCCCCCTTGGCACACAAGGAAGTTTGTATAACTTGATGGAGTAGAAAAGGAGGGCTGGATAGAGAGGCACACAAAGATCATCTGTTCCTTTGACTTCCCAGGAGTGCTTCCTGTTCATTGTATGTAGGAGAGGGGAGAAACAGGAATTTGGTTACTCCCCAAGGTTCTTACTGTACTTAAGAAAGTATTGAAATATAAAGAGCAGTTTTGCAACTGTAACCAAAAGTTAGGGAAAATATGGGTGTCAACTTTCAGAGAACTTTTCTGGTAAAAAAAAAAAGAGGTGCCAAAACTCATTTATAAGGTTGTGCAAATTTCTACCACCACCACCCTCTGGACTTGGGAGAACCCTGAAAATGGTGTCAGTTCTCAGTACCAGTGAGCACCAGCACAAAAACAAACAAGCAAGCTGTCAATATAGCTATCTACGTGTGTTTCCAGAGACTTGCCTAAAGGCTTTACAAAACACTGTCAAGACCCTGAAAGGTCCTGATTATATTGAATGCTATACATTCATTGCTGCGGCTATGATGACGCTACTTATAAAGGGAGAGATACAATTATCCATTATTTTGACCAAATCAAAGAGGGGAAAGAGGTGCAATTTATGCGCTCTGGTGATTTTAAACTGTGTCAGAAGGAGTCCAGTCCTCTGAGGTAAAATGTAGTTTGATTTATCTTTCTGTATCCAGTAACAGCTGCTAGAGTTCTCATCAGTCACTCTTTATTCTACACATTAAGCAAATCTCATTGATCAGTTCCTCATCAAGAGATGCAATCTGACAGGATGAATTTTCAGTATTTGCTTTGTTCTCTATTTCCTCATGGCTGGTATTCCCTTTTCCCACCAAGAGGCAATGAAGGCAGATGCCCACATTTCGTCTGCTGCTACCTTATCATTGATATTCATGTGGCTTTCTTCTGGAAAGACATCTGAGGCATCTGGAAAGGGAGAGAATGCTATTTTGTCTTATTCTTAGAGGTCACTTTCAATAGTGTATGCCCAAACCCTGGAATCAGGTGACAACATTTTGCAAAGAAACATTATCATTTTGTTCTTCTAGGCAGTTTTAAAAGGGTGTAAGTGTGTATGAAGTAGTTTTTCATTTAAACAGTCAGGAAATCTTCCCAACTAACATTGCTGAATGCACTTTTAAAATATTGACCAAAACCAATGTATTAATTGGTAAACATTAGTACTGTACTTGATTATCAGAGACATGAATCTCTATATTTCATATTGCCACCCTAGTCGGAATGAAGAGGCAGACACCAAGTTGGATCTAAGGGCTACTTTATTAACTATAAACATACAATAACAACAGCGGCAAGAGCCTAAAGTGGTACAGGTCAAGCCACGGGGTCCCCCTGGACCACCGCCCTGACCTGTCTGGGCGAGTCCCGAAGCCCCGGGTACGACCCATCCACTGGATGGTGCGGACCCGGCCGGCCAGGCAACGTGGTCACACCCCTCTTAAGCTCCTAACACCTCAGCTGTATAGCAGTGAGGGAAGGACTCACAAGCGGAGGTTTCCAAAGGCAGCCTGCCCAGGCTCTGGCAGCTGTCAAAGCAGTACCAGGCCCTCAGGCAGGCCCCTCTTCCCACTAATGGAGAAGTGCCAAGGGTGCTCACCGGCCCGCACCCTATCTGACCCCAAACCTGCCATGACTCAGCTAACCAGCACCACCCTAAGCCAATACCTCAATCCCCGCATTGGTGCAGGGTAGGCGGAAAAAAACCCTTTCCAGTGAGCCAATTAGAAAAGGGGGAAAAAATTCCTACCTGGCTCTGGTAACAGCAGCCAGCTTATCCTGCACCAATACATGGTGAGGAGGGTGGGCCGAGCGATGAAATGCAACTGAGACTGGGCAAGGGCAGCGCAGCCTCAACGGCTCCTGCCCTGCCCCACCCAGTCAACCCCAACACGGAAGTAGGGGGAGGGTGCTGCCTCCCTCCTTCCAGAGTGTCAATAAACGGCACCCGGCTGCCACAGCGTCACTGCCCGCCGGCAAGTTCCGCATTGCCACCCTAGTCGGAATGAAGAGGCAGATACCAAGTTGGATCTAAGGGCCACTTTATTAACTATAAACATACAATAACAACAGCGGCAAGAGCCTAAAGCGGTACAGGTCAAGCCACGGGGTCCCCCTGGACCACTGCCCTGACCTGTCTGGGCGAGCCCCGAAGCCCCGGGTGTGACCCATCCACCGGATGGTGCGGACCTGGCCGGCCAGGCAACGTGGTCACCCCCCTCTTAAGCTCCTAACACCTCAGCCGTATAGCAGTGAGGGAAGGACTCGCAAGCGGGGGATTCCAAAGGCAGCCTGCCCAGCCTCTGGCAGCCATCAAAGCAGTACCAGGCCCTCAGGCAGGCCCCTCTTCCCACTAATGGAGAAGTGCCAAGGGTGCTCACCGGCCTGCAGCCTATCTGACCCCAAACCTGCCAACTCCAGGGCCAAGCCTCTGCTTAGGCCCTGGCACCCCACTGGTAGCCTAAGGCTAACTGTAGCCCTTGCCGCAAATCATCTAGAAAAATTTGATTACCCACTTTTGATAGGTGCACCCCATCACCTCTGTAAAGACCGGGTACTTCGGCCCTGATGCGGGGATGAGGCAAGTAAATGCCCAACCCCCCTTCCAAGGCCTTTTGAATGGCCCGATTGGCCTTCATTCTAGCCCATTCAATGGCCTGGCGGCTCCCAGCATCCCTCCAGACCAAACGAAGGATCATGGCTGACCACATGATCTGCACCCCAGGCCAATGCTCCCCAATAAGATGCAGATCAGACTGTGCTTGCACAGACAGGGCCTCGCCCTGCATCATCCCCAGGTTGTTGCCGCCCAAATGTATAACCAGGATATGGGGGGAGGGACGTCCCGCCCCATTCCAAACAACAAAGGCAACAGGCCCAGCCATCTGAGACCACAGCGACCCTGCTATTCAACCACAGCCCATTTGCTCAAACCAAGCTGGGACCCAACAGTCATCCATATCGCTTGATGGGCCGCCCAGAAAACATAACTGTGCCCACAGATCAGGATCCTCTGCTTGCCACCGCGCGCCACTGGACCTAAGAAAACAATCAGTTAACAACGTCTGGCATGATAAAGAGGACATACATAGGCAGTAGATTTCCACCTGCCCATCCGCTGAATCACCTGCGCTGAATATCCCATAGCTGCTGCAGTGGACGGGCCCCCAATTTGAAATGAATGGGTGCCAAAATTAACTCCACTCAAACCCAACTTGGACAAAGCACACTTTGTCACTGCCCAAAACTGGTAATGAGTCAAAGGAGCACCATCATGGTGCAAAAACAAACATCCTTCTTCGGATCCTCTCACTCTCCAATACCTACGCAAAGCCCTAACCGGGCATAAATCCGAGTCAGCACATGAGCCCAGCTGAACCCCCCCCCCCTTCCGCCTTTGGTCTGTCTTAGACCAACGGATGGTAAGGACTTCAGGTCCCCCTTGAACTTCAGGTCCCCAGCCTTCAGGGCCCAACCGGAGGTATCCTTACCCGACTGCACTACGAGCTCACTGACTCGCAATGCCCCAAAAAATGCCGTCAAGGCTGCTGCATGAGAAAGCACAGCCTCATACCGCGAACTACAAAACTCCTCCCATGCAGCCATAAGTCCCCGAAGGATTGCAGGGGAGATGGGTTCACGAGAATCGAGGCAACTGGCACCCTCTCTGGCCTAGCCTTCCAACATTTTTCTAACCCGGAAATCACCCGTGGCCTCAGGCAATCCCCGGGCTTTGCTAACGAAGGCCAGTGCAGCTAATTGCCCCCAAATAGACTTAACAGCCATTCCCCTACCTTTCTGCCAGATGCAAAATTGAATAACATGTTCCACCAGCACTGGCCAACAAGCTACCAGTCCCGCCGCCTTCCTAAACTCCCCCAACTGGCCTACCGCTCTCCAGTATGCTCTCCGCGTGCTGGGTGCGATGGCTAATTGAATAGCCCGGTACGCTTCAGCCTACCATGCTGCCACAGCTCCAGTGGCATCCGCGCCAGTTGCTGATCGTCCTCTGGGGCGAGACTCCAAAAACGCTCCATCTGTAGGCGAGACAAAGCGTCTGCCACACAATTGTCCACCCCAGGAATGTGTCGGGCCCTGAATAAAATATTCCGCCGCAGGCAAACCAGCATAAACTCTCTCACTAACCTCATTACCCTAGGGGATTTGGAAGTCAAGGAATTGACCACCTGCACTACTGCCTGGTTGTCACACCAGAAGTGGACAGTGTGGTTAGCCAGCTCCTGACCCCAGAGATGAACAGCCACCAAGATCGGAAAAAATTCCAGAAATGTCAGGTCCTGCACCACAGCAGATGCCTGCCAGTCAAGCGGCCACTGCTCCGCACACCAATGCCTCCGGAAATAAACTCCGAAGCCAGTGGATCCTGATGCATCTGAAGTCACCTGTAGTTCCACCTCAAGTAGCAATTCCTCGTGCCACAGGGTAACCCCATTAAAATCAGCGAGGTAGGTCTCCCAAACAGCCAAATCCGCTTGCATGCCCCGCGTCACTTTCAACTGGTGATGAGGGGCTTGCAGGTGGGACATAGCATCACACAGGTGACGCAAAAATGCCCGCCCAGATGTGACTGCCTTACATGCAAAATTCAAATAGCCCACCAGCTGCTGGAGTTCTGTTAGGGACGCCTTACACTGACTCTTAAACTTACCCACACGGGCCTTGATCTCATTCACCTTCTCAACTGGCAAGCGCAAGGACTGCTGTACAGTGTCCAACTCAATCCCAAGAAAAGTAAGGACCAGAGAAGGCCCTTCTGCCTTCTCATGTGCCAATGGGACCCCAAGGTCCTCTGCCAGCGATGTGAACGTAGCCATAAGCCTGGCACACTGGCCCAACGAACAAAAAATCATCTAAATAATGGGCCGTATCGCCACTAGCTGCCCGGCACCTCACCTCCCACTCCAGGAAGGTACTGAAGCGCTCAAAGGCCACGCAAGAGATGGAGCAGCCCACTGGTAGGGCCCTATCCATGTAATATGCGCTGTCGAACGCAAACCCCAAGAGCTCAAAATTGTCGGGGTGGACTGGAAGAAGGCAGAAGCAGACTGAATGTCTCATTTTGCCATCTCGGCCCCCACCTCACACCTGCGCACCACCTTGACCGCCTGGTCAAATGAGGTGTACCTTGGTTGTTGTGGGTTTTCCGGGTTATATTGCCGTGGTCTTGGCATTGTAGTTCCTGACGTTTCGCCAGCAGCTGTGGCTGGCATCTTCAGAGGTGTAGCACCAAAAGACCAAGATCTCTCAGTCTTTTGGTGCTACACCTCTGAGAGATCTCGGTCTTTTGGTGCTACACCTCTTAAGATGCCAGCCACAGCTGCTGGCAAAACCCGGAAAACCCACAACAACCATCATTCTCCAGCCGTGAAAGCCTTCGACAATACATCGAGGTGTACCTTACCGAACATAAGTGTTCGAATATGGCGTCATTCACTGATTCTCCTCTGGGAAATGACAGGTGGTGAATCAGGCGAAACTCATCAGCTGCCTTCTTAGGCACCACCCCCAGGGGCGAAATCCTGAAGTTCTGAGTTGGAGGGGCCGAAAACGGCCCCAACATCCAGCCTTCAGCACATTCCTTATCAATCTTTTCCCTAACTATGTCCTCTTTCCCCCAAACTGAACGTAAATTGCCCGCCATAAACGGTACCCGGGCACCTTGTACTGGAATCCTAAAACCCTCCTTGAACTTTTGAACAAATAAACCGCATCATCCCGCTTGGGATAACTATCCAACAACTGCTTAAGGGCCCTCAATCTTACCGGGCTGGGGCCCTTTACCAGGGGCATGCTGGCCCCCTGCACTGCCGCCTCCTGACTTCCTACCACCCCATCCCTGCTTAACCCTGGTACAGGAGTTATAAGGGTGGAAGCCCACACAGGAGGGGCACTCATGCCTGAACCAACATGGCTTCCGAGTGCACGATCCCTTGTACACAAACTCCCAGCATAACAGCCGGGGCTTGAACCGGCTGACCCACAACAGTGCGGGCACTGGAAGCCTGTGAAGAGCGGTATACCACATGCCCACTATTGGATCCGTCCCCCAGGTGCGGCTTAGCCGGGGACATAACCTGGAGCCACAATTGTTGATGAACCCGGTCCCACGGGATATTGGGGTTCATAGCCGCCCGCATACTAAACTCCTCATCGTACTGCATCCAAGCAATACCTGAGAAGCCCGTATACCCTTTGTAGACAATATCCAGATACTGAAACAATTGCTCTGGCAATAACCCCAGCATATATTAAAAAACCGGGTAGCCAATTGTTCCAGGTCCTATCAACGTTCCTCCGCTTAAGACGCTCCTTATCCCTATAGTCCATATCTTCCTTATATTTCTTCTCTAGCTCCTGAAAGAGCAAAAACATCTACGTATTCCCCTTTCAGAATTTTATCACTGTGTCAGCCTGTGTCAGGTGATCACCTAGTGGCAAAGCCGTGTCACCAAATGGCATGGCATTAAAGGGGACCTGGCCATACGCTAAAGCAGGATGGGGGTAGAAACCCCATGGGCCCCTGGTAAATCCCGGCCAGCCCATCGGTAAACCTGAAAAAGTAGATGTTCCACTCCCACCCCATGCTGTAGAAGCCACAGACAGCTGTTGTGAAGCCATCCCTAACCCTGGCCCTGGCCACGAAGCCTGACTTACCCCCACCGCCGACCCAACAGAAGGGGTATAATTCCCTTGGGACAATGGCGGAACTAAATTGGCTGCCACCTGGCCCCATGGTCCCCACGGCCAAGGACCGCTCGACTGTGATATGGAGTCCTTACCCACGACTTACACAGGCTCCACGGCCACTGCCACAGGTAATGAATTGTCAGGCCACTCCTGCTCCAACTCCTCCACTTGTTCCTGATGCTCCACATTGGCCGCACCTTTCCCGCTGCTGCTTTCACCAGCTGATCCTCCAGTTGAACTCTCTAAAAGAGACAAACGGTGTAAAATTTCCCTGTTAGTCGCATTCCTAGAAGCGTGCCTGATAGGCCGCACCGTCCCAGCCCCCTGAGACACCACCCCTAGGGAACCCTTGGCCTCTTCCAATGCTACCAGTCGCTTCATAATATCCTGTTGATCAATAGGTACATCCTCATCAGAGGATGACACAGCAGAATAAGGCCGCTTAGCTGGCGCCTTCCGTGCTGGCTGCTTCCCTTTGGTGGGAGCCTTGCCTTTCTTGGGAGGCATGTTACAGATAACACAACACAACCAATACAAGGCCCCTTCAAACCACCCTGCACAAAATGCCCACCAGAGCCCAAGTGCCTCTCAAAATGACTGCCGCAACTCTAATGGCTGACCTTAGCAGCTATACAGACAGCCCTGAAGTCCCTCAATACAGCCGCTTAGCCCCCAAACCAATTCCCAGGAAGGCAGGGGTTGTTCCACCACCCTCGTGGTGACCAGAAACCCCCCAAGGGCCCAATGCCCTAAAGGTAGAACAAGGTGAGGGGGGGATAAGCAAGTGCTGGCCCCCCCGTACCCGCCGCCAGGCAAAGCAGCAGAAAAAGCCACGGCACTAGCCGCAGTAAAAAGATTGCCCCGCTCGCTACGCTCGGCCCCACTGATACGCTGCAACGCAGCAGACGATCCAGGCCAGAACACCAACAGCTCTCCCCGCACCTCCAAAGGCGCTCCCATTGGAGAGGCTGCTGCTGCCACTGAAGCCTCCAAATGCTGCCGCCACCGCAGGCCTCTCCCTGCTGCAGCTGCCGCTGAAGGCCTCTTCCCGTGCACCACTGAAGGCCTCCCAGCACCGCCGCCACCGCCGAAGGCCTCTCCGCGCTGCCACTGCCGCAGAAGACCTCCTAGCACCGCCGAATGCTCTCCTCGCAATTTCCGCCGCCGAAATCCACGCCATGCCACCACCAAGAGCCTCTCCGCGTCACTGCCGCTGCGAGCCTTCCCGCGCCGCCACCGCATTTCACTCGCTCAGATGAGGAAACCTCCACCCGAGCGACAAAATGCAACTGAGACTGGGCAAGGGCAGCACAGCCTCAACGGCTCCTGCCCTGCCCCGCCCAGTCAACCCCAACACGGAAGGAGGGGAGGTGCTGCCTCTCTCCTTCCAGAGCGGCAATAAACGGCACCCGGCTGCAGCAGCGTCGCTGCCCACTGGGTAAGTGCCGCATTCCTGCTATCACTGTTTCACCTGTTGTTAAAGGTGTTCTTTTTACTGTCAGTCATTCTCAGGCTGCTGTAAATCAAGAAAGTTGAAGGCAACGTGTCCTGTTCTGCAGCATAGTTAAAACACTGTAAAATATTGATTCAGTTTCTCAGGAGACTCTAAGTCTATAAATAAATTCAGTGAATGAATTGACCAATATTACAGCAGTGAGTTCTTACATAAGGTAGGAATCTAGCAAGGGCAAAGAATTATTAACTAATAAAATAAATTGGACAAAATGTATCAAAAATGCTGAGCAGCTATTTCTAAATTTAACTGTCCTGCCCAGCAAGTCTCTAGTTCTCTATCTCTGCTTTCTAGAAAATAGGATTATAATTTGTATTACACTATTATAAGGCAATGAATGTCATTGCAATATAGAGGGTAAATTATCTGTCCTACTCCGGTATAAAATGATACAAGTTTTTAGTGTGGGTGGCCCAAGAGAAGATTTGCTTGATTCTCTGCTCACAAGGAAAGAAACATTTTCAAAGATGGAAACATTTAATGTTTATATATCTGGTACACCAGAATGATCCATTTGATGCCGTACATTTTTATTACCAGATTTCCTTTTTGCGGCCATCAAGGTTACATATTAAAAATTGGTAATACAAGGCACTTGAAATACAAAACACTGGAAGCTGAATTTTAAAACCCTGATTTCTGCACATTGTTTGCACCACTAGTTGGTTTCCCCATTAAGAGAATAAATGTGAAAGAAGCACCCCCCACCAAGATCCAGAGAGCATCACAACTGCACCAGAATCTATAGCATGTGTAATTTCAGCTCATTTTTTTGGTTGTGTGCGCTTCTAGTTATTTGCTCTGTTGAGAGGCTGCAAATGTGTCCATTCTCAGCCACCTAAAGGAGAGACCGTATATGAATTATTAGTACCATTTCATTAAGGGCAGCTTTGGTTCATCACGGGAGTTGATAGGGAACCAATACAGACATTGGGAGTGATATGTTAGATAACCTCCTTCTTTTGCCATCTGCTTCTAATCAGTTGCAAGTACAAAATTATAATAGTCTAGATATGAATGAATGTCACCAAATCTGAACTGCAGAAGAAGGGGTATAGATTTCTCACTAGGTAAAGCTAGAGAAAGCACTTTGTAGTATGATTGCAGCCTGGCATTCTAGACAAACAACTCCAGGACTGAGTAACCAAGGAATTCTAAATGTGTTGATGGCGGCTGCCAGGCCTGGTGGACATGGGGAGGCAGCGGCGTGCCACCTCCCCTCAGGGAGCGGGGGGTCTGGCCGCTCGCCGGTGGCACCCCCCATGTGCCTGCCTGCCAAGCCTCAGAGGAGCGTGCATGTATTCCGGCGCAGGCCAGAAGGTGAATGTTGATGGTGGCCGCCGGGCGTGGCGGGCACGGGAAGGTGGTGGCGTGCCACCTCCCCTCAGGGAGTGTTTAATGAGTGTTTGGCTAACTTGGCATGAAGCCCCAATCCAGCACCATGCCACATGCCTGATCTGGATCATGGCCTCATCAATTTTTAAACAGACAAAATGTCCCCCCCCTCAAGATTCTTCCTCCCACACAAAGATCCTTCCCCTTAGCTCCCCCTTTCAATCATCTTTCCCCTGTGTGCCTCCCAAAGTCCTTTGTCTCCTCCCACCTAAACATCCTTCTCCTTTGCCCCAAAGTCACTCTGTGTGTTCCCTACCTTGGTGCAGTATCCAGGCCAGGGGCAGCTCAGCTGGGCTTATAGCCATGTAACCCAGGCCTGGAGCAGCTTGCAACCATATTGATCCAGCCTGAAGTGGCTCAACCAGACTCACAGTTTTGACCTGGGCAGGGAGAGGCATATGCTGGTGGCAGAGATGGGCTCTGTTCCCTCCACAGCAACTATGCACCCCTTTACCCAGCCATGCTTTACTTCAGCTGGGTCAATTGGAGCACCCAGCAGCTGTACAATTCCTATGTGTCAGGGTAAAAACAAAGGCTGTCCCCGTAATAATCCAGCAGGAAAGGAGAGGAACAGTTCCGCGGGAAGCACAACACAATTAATTATACAAATTATCAATCATTTACAAAAGTGTATTGAAAGTGCAAGTGCTATAAATAATTCATGAATATTTCATACATTCTCATTCCATACATATATATAAGTAGACCATACAGGGAGCTCTTCTTGGGTACATAGTACAACCAACCAATTTGCGCAAGAGAGAAAGCAATGCCACCTCACTCCAGGTCCTTCTGAATTATGTATGCGCCTCCTGTATTGAAGCGGACCACACGCTCCTGACGAAGTTGATACGAAATCTGCAGCATGTGGCCGGCCCCAGATTGGGCGTGGTCTGGAACCTCATCTTTCGGCTTCACTTTTTTCCGCTTAACATCAAGGAGGACTTGGGAGGATTACATTGAAAGAGACTTTGTATTGTACCCGGTTGGTTGTACTATGTACCCAAAACCCAAACTAACAGCGCAATCCTATGGCCGGCCCCAAGGCCAACGCGGCTGCACTGGTGGTGTGGCGGCGCCGCCGGGCCGGATCCTGTGCCAGCAAAGTGTGGCCGCAGTGGCGCCCGCAGCGGCGCAGAGATGCAATTTTGGAGAACCAGAAAGTGTTGTGGGTGGGTCTGATCCACGGCCGCCGCCAGGCGCAGCCAAAGGGCGCTGTTCCTGACAAGCGTCAGGGGGAGGGGCCAGGAAAGGCGCAGCCTATGGGCAGCACGCGATCCCGGCCAGGCCCCAGAGCAGCAGGCAAACCGCGCCCATGCTGGCAGACTGCCTCGGCTCGTGTGTCGGGCGGGGCTCGCAGTCGGGAAGGAGAGGGGTGGGCGTAGTCTGAGAAGCCTTTCCCCCGTTTGCCCAATGTAGCACCAAGTCCCTGGCGGCCGCGTCCAGAGAGGTTGGCATGGGACTGGCAGGCGCCCTGCCATGAGGAATCCAGGGCAGCAGCCAGTCTCTGGCAGCAGGGGACAGCCCCCAAGTAGTGCCGAAGGGGAGGGCTGGCCTGAGGCCGCCACCAAGAGGCAGACACAGCGGGCCTGCCCCCTCGTCCCCATCCCAAGGCAAAGAACACAGACACCCATTGCACAGAAATCAGCCTTTATTATTATATCATCCCACCTCCCCCAGCAGACGTGAGGAAGGGGAGGCGTGTAGGAGAGCCGTCTGTGCAGCAAAACACCCCACCCCACCCCCAAGGCGGCAGCGGCGGTCACCGGCGAGGCCGGCGGCCGGACCCCCTTGGCCGTCCACGGGCCCGGCCTCTCGCACGCAACTGGGCCCGAGGGAGGGGTGCCTCTGGGGCGGGCGGAGCTGCTGCAGCGGGTGGGGCCGGAGGGTCGAGGATGGCGACGAGCCGCCCGAGCAGGGCTTCGGCACGGACTTGAGAGGCACACCCCACCCCTCCCAACAACCATGGCCTGTTGGCGTGGGAGGCTGGCAACTGCTCCACGGGATTGGATGCGAGGCAGGACGCCCTGGGGTGGAAGGTGTTGGAATGACCAATGGGGCTGCTGCAGACGCCCGAGGGGCTGGACCCACTCTGGGAGGCGGCCGCTCATGGGACTGTGTTGCTGGGGCTGCGGCTGCGATGGGGGCGACCCTCCCCAGGCGCGCGAGACCTCCTGCCCGGGATATGGCATCCACCTGCCACCACCCTGGATTCTCCATTGGTGGGGGCTAGGGTTCCAGCGAGCGGACCGTTTGCCCTGCCATCTCCCGCCCCCTTGCAGCTGCAGCTCGCACCACCCTCTCCCTGGCTTATCGTGTGCCAGCTACTCTCCCCACCGGGGATCCCCGCTCACATGCCCCGCCCCAACCCTCTACCTGGCCATAGATACAGGGGGGTTAGCCGTGTTAGCCTGTGGTAGCGAATTCAAAAAGGGTCCCGTAGCACCTTTACAACTATCCAATTTTATTGTGGCACAGGCTTCTGAGAATCAAGTTCTCTTCGGCAGATGGGTGGTACAGACACTGGTCAAATACAGAGGAGGAGGGGGGAGGAGGGAGGGAGGGGGCGGGGAGGCAAGACGGGGTGTGTCGGATACATTTGTGGCAATGTGCAGGTGGGGAGATGTGACGGGAGTGTTGGGGGAGGGGCGGAGGACGAAGTCAGACTCGCAGACACAGAAAACAGTTGTTGTACATCTCGTTTTATTGCACTGGAAAGAGCGGGCTTGCGTTTAGGCTGGCGAGGGAGCCGAAGCATTCCACACAGCCCTCCTTCCCGCTCGGAGGGGCGGGGCTGGGATGCAGGCCGCGGCGCGACGGTGCTTCCTGGGCTGCAGCCAACCGTCCGTCAGAGATGTTTGGGGAGGGCGGGGCGCGGGGGAGCAGCCATGCCCTGGACGTGCCTGTGGGGGAAAAAGACACGTGTGGGCTTTGCCTCATTCCACTGGCAAGGCAAGCCCCACACTCCGCCATCGGGGGGGGGGGTTGCACATGGTCGAGGGCAGCAGCTGATGCATGACAGTCTGGTGAGGATGCACTCGGCCTTGGCAAGCCTTTACCTCTAAGGGAGAGAATGAGCTGGTCACAACAAACACCTGGCCACATGTGGTTTTCGAGGCGCCTGCCTCTGAGGCAGCCAGGGGCGGCCATGGTTGCCCCCCACCCCTGCTGGGCCTCACCCAAAGCGGCAAGTGAGCGGGTGGGTTCAGGTGAATGGGCGGTTTGCACTAATCTGCGGAATGCCCCCCCACCTCCTCCTTACCTGTCAGCGCTCCGTCGGTCATCACCAGGTGGGAGCGCCAGAGTCAGGGCACCTGCAAGGAAACGGGAGAGCATGCGGTTAATTTGCAAAGTGTCATTCCCTTCTGCCACGGAAGGGTTAGTTTGTTTGTGCTTAGTTAGAAGCAACTAGCATGCATCAGTTAGCTGTGGAGTCATTCTTTCTATCACGGTAGAAAGAGAGTTAGGCAGACATTTGCACCTCTTCCCCTTTATGCGAAGTTCCCCCAGTTTTTCGCAAAGTCCCCGGAGTGCATTCTGCGCCTGCCAATGTGAATGCCCTCAGCCTGTTTCGGTTTTCAAAGGGGCAATGCCACTCAGCAGATGGGCAGAGCCTCCGGCCGAGTGCTCACTTACCTGGGGGTTTGGGCGGCGCTGGCCGGATGTTTTGTAGGGCGCGGTCGCAGGTGATTGGGTGCAGAGAGGGGGGCTCGTCCACGCCGGGCGCGCACGCTGATTGGTCCCCGGGATAGTTCTCATCCTATGCTCCTTCGGGCCATAGGGGCGGGGCGAGGCGCTCAGAGAGGGGGCTGATTTTTCGCCGTTCCATGGACGCCTATGGGCTACGCCTTCTTTTTCCGTGGCGTAGCTTTTTTGCGCCGCTGTGGGCGTTCCCGCTTCTGGAGGAGCTTAGGGAGCGGACTAACTCTGACCCCGCCTTGCTCCCCGCCCCCCCCTGCGTCGGCGTAGGGCTCTACGCCACTTCTGCGCTGCCGCCCGGGCGCCTGTGGCTTGCACCGGTGCTGGCCCGCCGGCGGGCCAGCGCCGCGTCCCAGCGCGGGCGGAAGGCCACTTACGCGGGCGTACGGGCTAGATGCGCCCTCGCAAGCCTTAGTTCGGTTCCTGTTCACTTTCCGTGCCCTTCTTAGGATTGGGCTGCCCGTTTGGTTTTTCACAGTTTTTAAGCTAAAATGGTCAGTTAAGCAAAAGTACAAATGGTGGTCTCTGGATTGGTTCCTATATGGTGCTTGCAAACACAGAGCTTCCAACGTCATCTGCAACTACAAAACAATAAGTTACTCAACTTTTTAAGAAGGCGAAGTCTAGAAATGATTAGAGGGTAAGCAGCACCAAGAATTGGTGTTTACTCTTTAAAATTGAAGAGTTATGTCATACAGCCTACCCTGAAGAATGTATTGATGCTGTTAAAATGAAGCAAAACACATAAAGAAAATATATTTAATTTACATTGCCCTATTTTGGGGGGAGGGGATATATATTTAAACACAGTTATTATTATTGTATTTAAAAAATACTCTGAAATGAGTTTACCAAAGAATGCCATATATGGAATCAATATATGACAAAAAATTGTGCTTCTCAGAAAGTAGCAAATTTAATTTTCTCCCTAACATTTTGAAATGCAGTTCTTAAGATATTGTATGTAGTGGAGGTTTTGTTGTTGTTATTTAATTGTAGTTCTGGCTTTTTTTTTTGTTTGCATGCCAAAATTCACACTCTGATCTTCTACAGTTGTTTACCTTTGTTTATAAATTGACTCAGTTAAATAATTTTATGTCATTTATCCAGAAACTATATAAAGAGGATGGCATGAATGTTACAGGGTCTATGCACAAAAGCATGCATTTCAGTTTAAGTTTTGTATGTAATGTCTTAAGAAAAACAATCTTGAAACTCTGAGAACTATAAAAAGAATTCTTTGAATTAATAAATTAATAAAAGAGCTATTTGCATAAAGCAGTATATTTAACTAGCCATGAAATCCCAAAATAACAAATGTCTCTTTGTGAAGGGAAGTCTTGAGAAGCATTGCCAAAATTTTGAAATACTGTTTTGGGTACTCTTGACTTACTGTCTTTTTGAAAAAGGGAGCAAAAAAGAGATATCCAGTCATTGGAATAAAGCTTTTTAGATATTTTCATGTCTTTAAAGGCTGCACAGATAATGTAAAGAACAGGCTATAACTATAAGAACATAAGAGAAGCCATGTTGGATCAGACCAATGGTCCATCCAGTCCAACACTCTGTGTCACACAGTGGCCAAAACCCCAGGTGTCATCAGGAGGTCTGCCAGTGGGGAAGGGACACGAGAAGCCCTCCCACTGATTGCCCCCAAACACCAAGAATACAGAGCATCACTGCCCTAGACAGAGAGTTCCATCTATACCTTATGGCTAATAGCCACTGATGGACCTCTGCTCTATACGTTTATCCAATCCCCTCTTGAAGCTGTCTATGCTTGAAGCTGCCACCACCTCCCGTGGCAGTAAATTCCATATGTTTGGGTGAAGAAGTACTTCCTTTTATCCGTTCTAACCCGACTGCTCAGCGATTTCATTGAGTGCCCACGAGTTCTTGTATTGTGAGAAAGGGAGAAAAATACTTCTTTCTCTACCTTCTCTATCCCATGCATAATCTTGTAAACCTCTATCATGTCACCCCTCAGTCATAATTTCTCTAAGCTAAAGAGCCCCAAGCGCTTTAACCTTTCTTCATAGGGGAAGTGTTCCATCTCTTTAGTTGCCCTTTTCTGCACTTTTTCCAGTGCTATAATATCTTTTTTGAGGTATGGTGACCAGAATTGTACACAGTATTCCAAATGAGGCCGTACCATTGATTTATACAGGGGCTTTAGCTCTAGCTAAATTGTTTTCAATTCCCTTCCTAATAATCCCCAGCATAGGGTTATCGGCTAGCAGAGTCACCAGCACAGGTACCAGGCCCTGCAACAGACCCAGATGCCAGCTCTGCCCTTATATCTACCCAGGGAATACAATTACAGGACCCAATGGCATCAACTACACTGTCTCTGGCTCTTACAGCTGCTCATCCTCCAATGTGATATATGCCCTCATGTGCCAACTATGTCCATCTGCTCTGTACATTGGACAAACAAGCCAACCTCTACGCAAAAGAATAAATGGACACAAATCTGACATTAGAAATGGCAACGTCCAGAAACCAGTGGGAGAACACTTCAATCTACCAGGACATTCCATCAAAGACTTAAAGGTCACTGTAGTTCAATAGAAACCTTTCAAAAACAAAATCCAACGGGAAGCTGCTGAATTGGAATTCATATGTAAATTTGACTCTGTCAATCTGGGACTGAATAGTGACTATGAATGGTTATCTCATTATCAGAGGTAACTGATTTCCTCAACAGAAGCAAACTGATCTCCATATCAGAAGGAGCTGTTTGCATCTCCATATCAGAAGGAGCTGTTTGCATCTACTCCGCCCTCCCCTCTCCTCCTCTATATCTGACCAGTTTCTTTTTGCCCTCCATACATCTGACGAAGAGAACTGTGATTCTCGAAGCTTATGCTACAATAAAATTGGTTAGTCTTAAAGGTGCTACTGGACTCTTTTTGATTCAGCATAGGGTTGGCCTTTTTTATTGCTGTTGCACACTGTATCGACATTTTCAGTGAGTTATCTACCATGACTCCAAGATCTTTCTCTTGGTCAGTCTCCGCCAGTTTGGACCCCATCATTGTGTATTTATATTTGGGATTTTTGGCCCCAATGTGCATTACTTTGCACTTGGCCACATTGAACCTCATTTGCCACATTGACGCCCACTCACCCAGCCTTGACAGATTCCTTTGGAGTGTCTCACAATCCTCCCTGGTTCTCACCACCCTGAACAATTTAGTGTCATCTGCAAACTTAGCCATTTTACAGCTTACTTCCAACTCCAAATCATTAAAGTGTGTATTCGCACATTCAAACTAACATGTCGTCTTTATAGATTATAGATTATTCCATTGTAGATTATTAATTTTTATTTTTCCAATTTTTTGCTCATCTCTCATTCTGGATCATTCACACAAGGAAATAAGAAGCAATGATCCATGGTCGATCAAATCATAGTGATTGGGCTGAATTTACCATTTGTATTTGTGAACTCAGCATAAGATTCATCCTTTCTTGTTAACAGTAGATCATACCTTGAAGAAAAAATGCTTCTGATTTTTTTAGTAAATAGCCCTATTTACATGAGGATATAGGCAGTAGTCCTAAGGACACTTTCTTGGTAGTAAGTCTTGGTAGTAAGTAACTGGAGTTATTTATAAGTAGAGCTGCTTCCACCCTGAAACTAAGCACAGTCAGACCGGGATAATATTTGGATGGGAGGAAGACCACCAAGGAAGACCAGGGTCACTACACAAAGGCAGGCAATGTCAAACCACCTCTGTTCTTCTCTTGTCTTGGTAACCTTATGGGGTTGACATAGGTTGGTTGCAATTTGATAGCATTTTACACAGAATGGCTTGGGACTGCTTTCCTTGGGTAGGATCATCTGTATCAGTTTCACTACTTGTAGCACCTTTCTCCAGAGCCTTTTCTCCTGAACTTTTCTCCAGAGCTTTCTCTGGTGAAAAAGGTGCATTCTGCTACAGCAAAGCTCCTTGTATTAGTGAGAGTTTCCTAGCACCAGAAGAAAAGTCTACCATTAGCAAAATGGCTCCATAGGAACCAATCCGTAGTCTCTCACAAGAATGATTTACCCAGTGAAAACAGTAAGGAGAAATCTCCTTGTGATACCCTTTTAAACAAACTTTCAAAAAAACCTTCAGGAATGAACAAATATACAACATGCCAAAAATACAGAGGGGAATCTAATATGATTGAATACCTCAAAGCCAACAAGAGCATTCACACAGTCCTGTCATGATGACTTGACTCTCTCTCTCCCCCAAGTATGAAATAGAAATTAATTCAAACTATAAATAAACTGCTTGCAACGTATTGACTATAATGTCAAAATTTAGCTTTGATTCCCATTTGCAAAGAAGGTAAGAAGTTAAATTCCATTGTTGGTTTTCATTCAGTGTACCATACTGAGTAAAGATAATAATATTTTATAGAACAGAGCAATCGTTTTAGACTATTTATGACTAATTTTGTCAGATAACCTTACAATCCAGAGAACTGTGTAAATAAATAGCTTCAATGCCCAGCATGGCTTCTGATGGATGTTTCTCAGATAAAAGCCCCACAAAAATACCTTGTGATATGACCTGGGGGTCTACAGGGGCAATACGGTAGTACACAAGGAAATACTTAGATGTGCTGAAACTAGTTCGGGCTTTTGGTCCTTTTATATCTCAGAAGATTGCAGAACAGAAGGACATTATTATTCCAACTTATTGTGCATTGCTGGGTGTACATTTGACTTTCATTGTGCCTTTGTGTTTTCTGCCTCTCTTTTTTTTGCAAGATACCACTTGGACAATTATACAGCACAACAATACAGAGTTAACTAGAGTCAAGAGTGCTAATCGAGAGAACCCACATACTGTGTTTTTCAAATATGCTGCCAACCTAGAACAGCTTCAGGCTACAATTAACCATGCAGAACACTGTGAGCAGGAGCTTGCTTACCACTGCAAAAAGTCGCGCCTTTCAAATAAGCGAGGTAAGTAATGCAGACAAATCTTATTATGATGTATAATGTGTGATACCAAACAAATGGCTAGATGTTTAATTCTGCCAAGGTTATGGCATCTTGCCATTATAGTTTGTCTTTTTAAAAGATTTAGCAAACAAATCCCAACCCTGTAAGTTGCTGAATAGCTTCTGAACAAGAAAAGCATCAAGGTCAATTTATAATGAGCTTCATTCAAAGCTTTTACTTTCTAACTCAATTCCTTGCTTAATCCTACAGTTTAACAGACATTATAAGAAAGCTCCTTCCTACCCTGCATATAAAGGGCTTCAGATTTTTGCCAGGAGCAAAAGTAAATATAGATTGATTCTTAGATAAAAACAATCCCCCAGCACCTTCAACAATACCCCTCCTCTTTGTGATTTTAATTCCACACTGTCTTATTCACATAATGCAAAGAAAGTTGAAAATACAAGTACTACAAAATGGTTTGGCTACTACAGCTGTCTTCCACAAAGTGAGGGACTTTGCACTTATAAAGAAAGCCTTCTCCATTGAAGCAAGTTTCCTTCCACAGCAGTAAAGCTCATCATTTAGTGGAAAACAATAGTCTGATCCAACCCATTATTATTTTTAAGGAACAAAATGATACTGCAGTAACTAAAAAAGGATTGCATGCAGGTCTTGAAGGATGAATTTACAGAATTTGAAAAATGCAGGAGAGGAGTATGCAATTGTGGAGTATCATTGAATGCTAAGGATTCCATCAGTGCAACTATAGTGGGGAAAAGTTTTGATGTATTTGGGGAGAATGAAATCTATAGGTGTACATGTTAATTTTTCACACACACAAAAAGGCTGCAGGTTTTCTGCTTTCTAAGTCCAGGACACAAAGCTGATATTGCTTTGGGACTAGCATTGTGCTTGGGTTATGTATGTATACACACATACCAGAATAAGTCACAGGCTAATATTTCTGCATAGTTAGCTTATTTTCCCACTGGAGTTGCACCAGATTCTATCATTTGTCTTTCATCTGATTATTAGCATTCAGAAACAAAGCAGAACCCTGACTAATCACTGCTTAGTTATAATCCTATAATAGTATTACTGATCTTGTATCAATATATAAACAATTCAGGTTTTCTGTTAACTTGAGAAATTCATCTAAAAGCCCATAGCATTTGTTTACAGCTAATATATATTGTTAACTAACTGTAGTGAAAAGAGAAAATAAAGTCTTGAGCCTCATTTAAAACCACATAGCTGTCACTGTATGATAACATTTAAAACCAGATCAAAGAATCTAAATAAATTAAGTAGAAATATTAAGTTGTATTTCTTCAGGAATACACACAAAACTATTAACCAGCTTCATAATGTGTGTGTGTATGTTATGTGTCATCAAGTCGCTTCTACCTTATGGTGATCCTATGAATGAAAGACCTCCAAAATATCCTATAATTAGCAGACTTGCTCAGGTGGCTTCCTTTATTGAGTCAAGCCATCTTATTTTGGGTCTTTCTTTTTTCTTACTGCCTTTCACTTTTCTGGACATTGAAGAAAGAGGCTACTCACCATTTAATACTCTGTTTTCCTGTCCCTGATTTTTAACTGACAGATGACAAATGTAGACGCTTCCTTATCTCGAGCTGTATATTTAGAAGAAAAATGGGTGGGGATATCTGCCAAGTATTTTCTTTTTCCTTTGGCTTTGTCTGTTAGGCAAAAGTTTAAATAGGAAACCTGCTTTTTACCCCACCATCTCCAAAATAAAGACTCCACACACAAAATTGGGTTCATCTAGGATTTATTTATTAAACTGATCTGAGCCTTATTAATTCACAACACTCAGTGCAGACATCTACCTAACAGGCTGTCCGAGGCATGCCAGCATTAACAGGCAAACACACCATGGATCCAGGCAGGAGTTGGCCTTAACCTGTCAATCGGTTTTCATGTCCTGCATATTAATGTATGCCGAGAGAGGCTGCATCACCCTCCCACCATGCTGGCAAACACTAGGGTTGCAAATAATAGATGAAGCCCAAGCGGGACTCATCCCAACCTCCTGACTGATAAAGCATGATATGTGGGTTCAGGAAGCCTTACCCCATCTAAATTTTGCAACCTCCACGGGGTGGCTGGTGATCTCCAAAATTACAACTCGTCTCCAGGACACAGAGATCAATTTCCCTGGAGAAAATGGCTGCTTTGGTGAGTGGACTGTATGGCATTATAACACTCTGAGCTCTCTCCCCTCCCCCTCTCCAGGCTCCACCTCAAAAATAGCTTGAATATGATATGTTTGGGATACCACCTGTAATACAGAAGTAAGAGGAAATATTGGATAGAAATACATGAAGAAATGCAAAAGATACTAATTTTTTTTCTTTGTGTTGTCCTAAAGATATGTTATTAAATATCTTAACAAGTAATACTCTAAAAATACATAGCAAACTATTTAAATATATGGTGACAGGGCAAGAGTACTATATGGAGCAAGATGGAAGGCAGAATGTTGTCCAGATTCTGTTTCCCCATATTCTGTCCTAAGAGTAACCTCTTGTCTCGAGTACAGGCACGTCAAAACAATGAGATGTTGTGGTACCCCCATTTCTTCTAACACTATCCATAGCTTTTCATGGTCTACACAGTGAAAAACTTCACTGTCATCTATGAAACATAGCCTGATTTTCTTCTGAAATTCCCTGGTATGTTCCATTAGCCATTGTAAATTTGCAGTGTGATCCCTAATGCCTCTTCCTTTTCTGAATCTGACTTGAACATCTGCCATTTTTCATTCCATATATGCATACATGTTCACTGCTTTTCTTTTTCCCCATGATAAATTGCAAAACCAAAAACCCAAGACAGCGCTGATGTCATCACAGATGATACAACTTTTTAAAAATTGGAATTGCGGTACTTTGTTTTGAAGGCCTGCTGGGTTGGCAGTTGTGTTGTATGTAAATGAGTCAATATGTTGCAAACTGAAATATTGCCAGGATAGCAAATGGCTTATCTAACAGTGAGCTGCATTAAGTATTGACAGTTCCTGGTAAGAAAAAGGAGGCATGTTCCAGATTCTTGGAGTAGGGGCTACATTTCTGAATGCTTGAATGCTCCTAGCAAACAAAAGCAGAATCCACCTATCCCTTGCTGTACAGTTTAATGGTACTTTATATTCCTCTGGTGCCTTGACTTTTGCATTCACTGAAAATTTCCCCTTTCCTTCCTTCTCCTTTAAGATGGATTATCTTCATGCTTCAAATCCTTTAGTAATTACCCTTTTCTGTATATTTTGTGCATTTACCGCTCTGTTTAGCTGGCAGCATCTTTTGCCTTAATGTACAGTCCTGTAGAATTAAGGAGACACCTGAATCTCTAATCTTACTGTAAATGGTACTGAGGAGAAGGTTGGCTGTGAGAAATCACTTCCTGTTACTGGGTACAACAGACCAGTTATGAGGGGCAGTAATTAATATGGTCCCTCCCTCACTTACTGCACATAATTTCTTGCATGATTTTTACTACTAACATTTCTAATTCTACCTGTACAAAATTATCCCAGATTCTTAGCATATGAGATAGATTTGTTGTTATTACCAGGATACAGCCTTACACTTCTCATTTTCTCCCTTCTGTTGAGCCTTTATCACAGTTTAAATTATCTGAGGTTTGGGAGGGGTGATAGTAGCCTTTTTTATATGCTATCTTGTAGGTAGTCTGCTTAAGATAAATGATTGTAATATCATGCCTCGCTGCCTTAAGAACTGCTGGTTCTCTGTTTCCAGTATTATAAGCAAAAAAACCTTCACAGTCATTTGCTTCATGATAATGAAATATTAAAATGAAAAAAAAACTGTTAGTGTTTTAAAGAAGTGAGACTAATTTTATTTAAAAATTTAAAAAATCCTCCTTTTAGTCATTTATATATCTTTTCTTCAGCTGAAGAGAAACAGGTGGAACATGAAATTTCAATGAGTATCAATGTTCTCTAATGTCATTTTAGAAGGAATTCCATTCAGCTGGTGGATCGGAAAAATCAATGAGACACAGACATACTGGGGAGGTTCCGTGCCAGATGTTCAAAAATGTGCTTGTGGAATACAAGGAAACTGCATTGATTCCCAGCATGACTGCAACTGTGATGCTGACAGAAATGAATGGTGCCTTTTTTCATTTTCATTTGATCAAAAAACAGCACATGATAATGTTAAAATATGTTTCCACAATTTTTGACAGTTACTAGTTATCTGATGATCACAAGAATATCGATTTTCAATTAATTTTCTTTTGCAGAATGTAACCACCTTTAGGATAAAATCATTTATAACTGAGCTTCTAAATACTTATTTAATCTTTATTTAAATAGTCATTTTAAGTGTTACACTTGACATTCTGTTGCAATAATAGCAAGATACTTTATTTTGCTTATGTGAATCTGGCAGCTCAAATTTATGGACACATCTTTGAAAATTGGTCCTAGATATACTGTTCGTTAAACAGCACACTTGTTGTCAAGTCATAATTTAGTTTCAGCAATAGAAAATCTTGAACTGTTACATCAAAAAGGGTTTTGATAGGCACACAAATATGCTTTAGAACTGTAATAGTACCAATAATAGTAATAGCTCTGGAGTACATATATATTCTATAGCAAAACAATCTCAGTTCAAAATATTGAAATGTAAAAACCTCTAGCACCTGTGATGAGTTTCTAGCAGTTGGATAAGGAACATGATGCAGAGAGAAATTGACATTCATTTCTTGTTTCATCAGTTCCACTATCTTTAAAATAGGCATTAAATTGTGCTTGCAGTGGAGAAAAGAAGTGGAGAAGAGGATAACACAGACACAGCCTTCTGTTGAAACTGGCCGCAGCTTTATATTATTTACAGCCTCTGCAAATCAAGAAACTATGAGCAGAGACATTCTAATGTTGCTCTCAGCCCATGTGCTAAGCGTGCCAATGATGAGACTGCCTGCTGGATGACCAAGAGAGAAGAATGGTTGAAGATAAAAAGCAGCTTGAGATACTTCTGCTGCTTTTGTAACCATCCTCAAGGCCAAACTAGGCAAGATGGGCATTCCTGAGTTCAACCTGGGGATGCATCACCATTTTAAAGAGCTGCAACCTAGGCAAATAGTGCCTCCCTTTACTGTTAATGGTTGGAAAAATGGTACTGGGGAGGAAGGCAGGACCCCTATGTCCATGCTGTGGTGGTCCCAACCTTAATCAGGCCCTGCGGGACAGTTCAAAAGAGTTCACAAATGAGACTTCACTGTTTAAAATGGCAGTACAATCCCAGCACAAACTGGGAATGCCTGTTTCATCTAATTTGGCTCATAGATTGTGGCTATTTGCTGCTGTTACTAGAGCTTCTTAAAGAGATAGCCATGGTATTTTTCAGGAACACATCTCTTCTTACCCCTAGACTAGAGTTGCTGCACAGAAAGGAGCCAGTTCTCTTGATTCTGTCTTTCAAACCATGGAAACAGCTCTCCAGAACAGACCAGCCTAATGGAGCATGCAATTACCCCTTTAGATTTATGAGCTGTTATGAGAAATATCAGGGTGTTGAATCCACCCTGGTAAGTAAGAATTCATAAAACTGGGATCAGGGTCATCTTTTTCATGCATCCTCTACAGCAACTCAGACCAGATGTTCTGAATTCTATATGTGTGTATGTACTGACAAGTTCCAATCAACTTATGGCAATCCTACCAAGAGGCTATCAAGACAAGTGAGAAGCAGAGGTGGTTTGTAAGTGCCTTCCTCTGCCTTGGTGGTTGCCCAGCCAACTATTATTATTATTATTTATTATATTTATATCCTGCCCTCCCTGCAAGTGGGCTCAGGGCGGGTCATAACAATAAATAAAATATACAGAGATAAAATCACAATAATTTAACACAGCCTTCTAATAAAACACCTGTTCGCCGTATAAAAACCATATAGCATCCGATGGAAGTGGAGGTGCTATTGACCCTGCTTAGCGTCCGAGATTAGACTAAATTGAGCCCACTGGTACACTGGCTGTTTTCACACATCATTAACATCGCACAACACTCACAGAATAGTGGCATCTTCGTGACATGATTTCTGATGTCACCTCATCATGATTCTGTTTTCGTGGCGCGATGATGTCAGAAATCACACCATAAAGATGCTAGTGTTCCGTGATTGTTGCACCATGTTAACAACATGTGAAAACAGCTCACATCTTAGTAGAGTACAGGTGCGGGATGCTCCTAATATATGCCTCTCCATTTGAGACAAGTGACCGGCTGTCCTACCCAATATAAATCTCATTAATTAGGTTAGAACTAAACTAAACAAAAAATTATTCTGAAGCAATGATATTGTAAACATGATATTGTAAAAGGAAGACTACTACCTCCTCATAAACTGAATGATCAGTCATATAAATCAGAACTGATCGTGCACCTGAAGGGGCACTTTATCATGCAGAAATGTTCTGCCAAAATTGCTTTCTCGGGCTGTCACTTCTTGGGGCGGACATGGGCACAGCAGGTTTCTTGTCTCCAGTATCATGGTTTGGGGTTGCAAGACATAAATACCCTCTTGGCAGTGTATGTTTGCCATTTCTCTTTTGAGGCATCCTGAACAAATCTTCAGAATGTGCAGAAGATGCCACTGCTTCTAGAAACTGCTTTGTTATACACTGGCAAGTCAATTCTTCTTTACTGTATCAGTCAGAAAAAGTGAGTGGGGAATCTGAACTTCTTTTTATAATTAAGAATTCACAGATAAAGGAATAAGGAATTTTTGTTGAGTGGAAAATCAGAAAAGAACCAGGATAGAAACCAGCAAATTTTAAAAATGAAAGTAGTTACAAGATTTAATATCTAAGATTTTTTACTTTAAATAACAGTGTTCCTTTAAACTAATATATAGTTTCCACCTGCTTTCTTAAAGAACTTGAACATGAAAGAAGTGAAGATTCTCCCATCCTTATAGTAACAGATCGATCATCTTTTGTTCTCATATGAAAACAAAAAAAAGGGGGGGAGTATTACTCAGAGCCCCTGAGCTCTGAGTGACCATAACAAATTTAGTGACCTGTCACAGATACATGTACTTTGATATATGCATAAAACTTGACAATACAGAATAATTTCCTTCTGCAGAAGGAACGTCCACATAGCTCTGAGTATATGCAGCACTCTGGAAAGGGACATTATTGCCAAACTCCTTTATAACATGTCATTCTTCATTCTTTCCATAAACATGTGAATTCGGTGAAAATAAATGCTGTTAAATTCTGATGTCTCTTTTTCAGGTCCAAACCAGATAAGACACTGGACGTTCCATGTTGATAGCTTCCAGAGATTTATTTCTTTAGTTACCAAATTGTAGGGGTATAACCTGTCATCCATCTAACACAGCAGTTCAAATTGAGACTGTCTTTGGGGAATGGGTTGTCAAGACTCTCTCCACCACCTCTCCCTTGCTATTTGCTCAATATAATAACAACAACATTCAATTTATATACCGCCCTTCAGGATAAGTTAATGTCACACTCAGAGCGATTTACAAAGTGTGTTATTATTATCTTCACGACAGTCACCCTGTGAGGTGGATGGCATTGAGAGAGCTCTGGGAGAGCTGTGAGTGACCCAATCAAGCCTGGATCTCCAGATTAGAGTCCTGCTGCTCTTAACCACTACACCAAACTGGCTCTCGCGACCTCAACAAATGCTATTTTTCTTGAAGGGCAAACATATAAGAACAAATATCTGCACTTCAATTTTTCTACAATGGTGTAAACATGGGTTGCGGGGCCAGCTTAAAGGCAAGGGTGACAGTGCAGGAGAACAAATACACAAACAACTTTGTTGGAGAAAAACAGCCCTCAGGCTGGGCTTGCTGCTGCCATGCCTGGTCCAAGATCCCTTATGGGGATCCCCATCTATGGGTAAACAGTGCCCATAGGCCCTGCTTCCCCCCAAGGGATAGATGTCCAATGCCCAAACTGCCACTGGAGCCACAAAATGGCTCCCCGCCAAAGCTCCTAACTTTGCAACCAACACAATAAACCATTCCAGACATCCTGCAGCCAAATGTCCTGTCCCCAGCTGGAGAGGTGCACACCGTCCGAACGGTACAAGGCCGTAATCCTGAAAGAAATGTCAGGGTGACAGATAAGTAGGCCCCCATTATCTAGGACAGCTTTTCCCACCAGTTTGGATAGCCGCCTCCAGGCCAGGTCCACCCTGGCATTATCCCTTGCCCCCTGCCAGGTGCAGCGCTCCCGCAATGCTGACCAAAATATCTTCATGCCCGAATAACAATCATTAAACCAACCCAAGTCCTATAACATGTCCTGCAAAACTGACAGCTTGGTCCGTTGGGGCAGGTCATTCTCCCCCAGCTGCAAAACAAGCGCTTCTGGAGGTCCCTCACATTCCACGAGATGTTGAAAACCAGGCACCAGCGAGTTCCAAGTCACCCCCCTCAATCCAATCCACTTGATGGTGACAAAGTCTCCAAGCCCCAAGTCACATCCCCAGCCAGACTCTCTCGCCTAATGGGCTGCTCAGAAAATGATACTGTGACCCATGATACATACCTGCCTGCGATGACCTGAAAGAACTAAAAAGAAGGTGGATTAAGCACCAACTCCAGCCTAATGTACGCTTTATAAGAGCTGGAGCGCCAATGGCCGATGGCTTGCACATGACCAGGGGGCAAACCAATATAAGAGGCCTTGGTGGCAGTCCCTATCAGAAATGAGTGTGCCCCAAGGTCCCGAGCTGGCAAATCCACAGCTATCAAGGCCAAGCGGAGAACACTAACAAACTGGAAACAGGAAAGAGGGGCCCCATTCTGGTGTATAAAAAAGTAACCCCCAACCTTGCGGCGTACAGCCATATAGGCTGAAAGTGCCCAAAAGGGGCACAGTCCCAAATCAGAAATGCCCAAGGCAATCTGGGTCCCCTTACCCCACTGATCCATCTTGAAATAATGGAGATGGATATTAACACCATTACTGAGTAAAGAGACGTCCCCAAACATAATAGCTCGACCCACTACTGCTCGACGGGAACCCGCTACCAGCTCTCCCACCCGGAATGCGCTGAAAAAGGCCAAGGTGAATGCAGCCTCAAATAGTATCGCTTCAAAGGTTGAATGGCAGACACCTGAAAGCTGCCACAGGAGCCGTATAAGGATGGCATATGAAATGGGCTGGTGAGAATCTGGAGGAGGAGGAGCAATGCGTCTCCACCCTTCAATTGCTCTACGAGCCGTAAACAGGGTGCATGGGTCAGGAAGGCCACAAGCCTTACTAAAAAAGGAAATAGCTGCTAAGTGGCACTTCATGGTTCTGGGGGCAAAACCCTGCTCACAGAGGTGGGCAGGGTAGCGAAGCACCAGCACCTCCGAGGCAGGGAGTCTACTCAATCCTCCCCATTGTACAGACAGGGTCAGGAAACTGGACAGGGCCCTATGGTACACCTTCAATGATGTCGGTGCGACAGATGCCAATACTCCCTGCACTATGGAACATTCCCAAGGTTCCAGAGATCCTCCAGGAATGGATCCAGGTCCCGACGTGCTTCTGGTTCCAAGGCAAAGAACCGCTCTGTCTGGAAGCGAGATAATGCATCTACGACGCTGTTATCTGTGCCTGCTACGTGTTTTACAGAGAAAAAGATGTTACTTTCCAGGCATGCTAGCACAAACCTGCGCACCAGACGCATAACCCACTCAGAGCGCGAGGATTGCTTATTCAAGACCTTGACCACAGCCAGATTGTCGCACCAGAATACCACCCGTTTATCCTGAAAATGCTCAACCCAGATGATAACAGCCACTAGAATAGGGAAAAGCTCCAGGAACGTGAGATCACACAGTAATCCAGACCCGCTCCAGTGGGCAGGCCAAAGCTGGGCACACCAGTGGCCGTCAAGGTAGATCCCAAAGCCCCCGCTGCCAGCAGCATCAGAATGAACTTGCAGGTCAGGAGATGCAATCCAAGTCTCTTGCCAGAAGGACACCCCATTATACCAGGATAGGAAGTCCAGCCAAACCCGAAGATCTTCCTTCATGCCCTTAGCAACCCTGATGTGGTGATGGGGGGAGGATGCCCCACTTATGGCCTGAGCCAAGCGAGCACAGAAGGGGCGACCCGGGGAAACCACCCTACAGGCATAATTGAGATGACCCAAGAGAGACTGCAGCCCCTTCAGTGTGGTTTTTGGCCCGTCCAGCATCCGGAGAATAAGCTCCCGCAATGTGAGGAGTTTATCCTGGGGAAGCCGGGAGCATCCTGCCACAGAGTCCAACTCAATCCCCAGATCGGTGAGCCAGGAGGCAGAACCCTCCGTCTTTTCCCCCACCAATGGGACCCTCAGCCCCAAGGCGAGGGCCTGGAAACCTGCCAGCCTATCAGCACAAGCTTGACCACCCGGGGGTGCCGCTAGGAGGAAGTCTTCAAGACAGTGTGTGACCTGAGGGCACCCTAGTCGACCCTTGGCAGCCCATTCAAGGAAGGTACTAAAGGCCTCAAAGGCTGCACAAGCAACAGAACAATCCATGAGCATGGCTTTGTCCACATACCAGGAACCCTCAAACTTAAAGCCTAACAAGCAAAAGTCATCAAGATGTACAGGCAACCACCGGAAAGCGGACTGAATGTCATACTTAGCCATAAGGGCACTGGGGCCACAAGACCAGACCAAGCGCACAGCATGATCGAAGGATGCATAGTGCACAGAACAGAGCTCAGGTGGAATAGCATCATTATCAGAGGAACCCTTTGGGTAAGAAAGATGGTGAATCAGGGGGTATTCACCCAGGGCTTTCTTTGGGACCACCCCCAAAGGTGACACCTGCAAATTAGGTACTAGGGGTGACTCAAAGGGACCTGCAATCCGCCCAGCTCTGATTTCCTTGGCCAGCTTAGCAGCTACAACTTCAGGCATATCCTTGGCAGATTTTAGATTTCCGGAAGTAGTGGGTACCCTCGGACCCATGAAGGGGATGTGAAAACCTGGAGTAAACCCAGCCCACAAGTAGTCAGCTGCTGATCTGTTAGGGTAATGATCTAAGAGGGGGGGGGGAGCTTCCTTCCGAATGGGAGAAGGAGCGAGAGCCAATTCCAGAGATGCCATGCTACTTTCCACCAGCTGGGAGCAGAGAGATGGTGCTGTTGGAGCCGGCGAAACTTCTTTCCTTTCAGGCACCTGCGTTGGAGGGCCAGCCTGCACGAAAGGGCTGATTGGAGACCTGGCGGGGACAGGAGGAACGAGGGTGTGGCCCAAAGCAATGCTCACAAAAGTGCTCAAACTTGCAGCGAGTAAGTTGGCACTTGCCTTGACTATATTCCCAGCAGACAGCCCTCCTGTCCCTTCTAGCGCCCCAACGCCCCTGGCACAAGGAATCAGCCTTGCCCTGCATGCTTGAACCGACCAACCATAACCATAGCTTTTGATTGATCAAATCCCACTGCCTCCAGGTGTTACACGAAGCCCTCTTGCGAAAGGCTTCATCATATTCTATCGCCGCCCCTTCCCCAGCCAAGACCCTAGACCACAGTACACTGGACATATGGTTAGATAAGTGCCACCCCCTCTCTGGACAAGCCAGCTGAACAACTCCCATGAGAACCATGAAGCCCTCTATCCAATTGGCGAAGGTCCTATCGACCTCCCCTTTCCTGTCCTTTGCCCTGCGCTTCCTGGAAGGAGGGCGGGAGAGGCCTTCTTCAGCCTCTGGACGAATGAGTGATAAAAACATCCACATAATATCCGTCCAGAATGCACCTATGCACTTTACGAGATAAGTGGGCCCCAGGTGGATCCTCTTGTTCCCCATGGCTCCTAGCGTGGAAACCCATGTCTTCGTCACGATCCTCCCTCCATACTGCCCCAGGGCCAGATATACCAGACCCCTTACCAGATATACCAGACCCTTTACCAGAACGCCGTTGGGCAGCCCAAGGTGGAATAGCAGAAACATGAGCAGCCACCCCCCAGTAGTCTCCATCAGAGTCCCTCTCCTCCTCCCCTAAGGATGACTCACTCAAAGACGTAGTTGCGTATCAGTTGTCCCCGCGCCGCGATGTCCTTCTTCTCTTTTTTGCTGCTGGACATTTCCTGGCCTCTGGGCTGGAGGACCCACCGCTTGATGGAGGAGAAACCCTCCGTCCGCTCCTGGAAGGCCTCTTTCCCACTAAACTCATGCTTGCTTCGTGACCTGGTGAGTCCTCGACGGCAGAGGACCCTCCCTCATCTGAAGAGCTGGAAGCTTCCATCAACCCTACCCTTTCCTGCAGCTGCTGAAGTGCCCTGGAAATGCCCCTAAGCGAAGAACCCTTCCGTGAAGAAGCTTGAGGCCCTGGTGGCCTAGCCGGGGCGGCCCCCCGGGCAGAAGTGGAATGCCCATCAGCCCCCTGCCATGGCTTGGCAGCCCAGCCCCTCGATGGCACCCATGAGCGCCTCAAAGTCCCTGAGGTGAGCCTGGTGGCTGGGCTTTCTGTGCCTGCAGATGGGCTGGCAACTCTGGCCACCTTGGGAGCAGAAATGTTGTTAGACCTGCCTCTTGGGGTGACAGCCCTGCCGCTGTCAGAGGCTTGTGAGGCAGTCCTTCTGGCCCCATCCCCTCCTGGGCTGTGCCCTGTACCCTGCCTCTTGCAGTGGCTGGAGTAGCAACCCTATGGCTGCCTTGTACCCTTTCCCCCCGTCGGGGCTGGCCCTTTGGACTTGCCCTACCTTTGTGTTGCCCCTTGCCCTTAGGGGTTGTTGCCACCCTTTTTGAGCCATGGGCCTGTGCAAGCATGGGGCCTCGGGACTTATAATGTGGTCCTATTATACTGGGGCCTCAGGCCTGTGAAACGTGGGCCTGTGATAGAGGTGGGCTTCTGGCCCGATACACGCGGGCCTACTAAACTGTGGCTTTGGGCCTTACAAACGCGGGCCAATGACAGAGAGAGGCCTCTGGCTGGGGAAACACAGGCCAGGCCCTTCCCCCATACCTCATGACTGCCTGCCCACAACCCCTGAGTCCTGCACAGGCCCCACAGCCTGGGCCTGTAAATGCCCCACAGCCACCCCTTACATGGGACTCTTGGCCGCCCCGCTCACCTCTGAGCCGCCGTCACTCTGATTGGGGAAAATACCCCTTCCTCCAGCCCTCCAAGGGCTGCAGGAGTGGAATGCGGGTGTGGTGAGACGGCCGCTGAGCCCCATGCCAGTTGGGAGTCCAGAGCAGCGAACCGGCATGTCTGTTCCGATCACTGCTCCAGAGCCGACAGAAGGACTTGCTTGCCAGCTCCAGCTAAATAGAAAGTGGGAGGACCTGAGGGAAAACTCCTTCCCTCAGGTCCAGCAACACTTCCCACTTTCAAACACCCAGGTGACCACTGATTGGCCGGCTGGGTGATGTACACCGCACAGCTTTGTTTAGAGCCACGCAAAGCTGAGGCCAGAGCCAGAAAAGGGAAGGAGATGCTCCTGCTCATCTCTTCCCTTGCAAGCCCCGCAAAAGCCGGGCCTCGGTAAGTCGGGGCTGGGGGCTTCCATGGGGAAACTTTAGATGAGAAAAGTTGTTGAAAACCCACTCCTCATGCTGCAGTCTTAAACCAGATTAGATCCCCACAAGCCTGGTTAATAAATTAAAAAACAAGCCATGAGGAGCTTTAGATATGGAACCGAGGACTTGGAACCCTCAGTTAAAGGCCAAATTTTTTTCCTAGATGTGGAGAGGCTTGCCAGCAAGTCATAAATTCTTATTGACAAATACTCTAACCTGTTTTAAGAGGCCAGGTAGATTTCTAATAGTGCTGAAAATGGCAAACTTGTATAAAGCTGAGTGCAATCTGAAACCTAGCTGTGGCAGTTTTATTTTAGAACAATATATTTTCATGCTGGTAAGAAGCATACTATAATGTGATGCCACTTAGGTAAATATTTGTGAGTACTGCTGCTCAAAATGCAGCTGTTTCCTGTTTCTGCCGAAGAAAAATGAAAAGCATTATATGAAAACTTTTTCATTTGTACATTTTAGGACTAACGACACAGGACTCCTCTCATATAAAGACCACCTTCCAGTAACAGAACTTGTCATCACAGATACACACCGACCAAACTCTGAAGCAGAGTACAAACTTGGACCTTTGCTTTGCCGGGGTGACAGTAAGCAATTCAGTTTTATTTACTGAGTCATTTGTCATATGCTACCCATGAGAATGTGATTAATAGGGGACTTCAAGGGCTTAATTTGAGCAGGGTTTTATCAGGCCAAATTATTTTTAAAAAATGAATGACGCTAAACTTGATTTTTCCTTTTTCTCTCATCTGTAGTGTAAACAGCAAAATAAAACATATTTTCTGTACTTATTATATAAAGTTCATCCTGAAAAAAACACATAGCTCAGTCCTCCTCTTTGCCTGTGCTGGGCCCTCCACAATATCCTGCAGCCCTTCATACAAATCGTTGTTGTTTCAGGGCTGTTGTTTCTGACAAAACAATACAATTCTCTGAACAAATAATGATGCCTTAGTATAGTTAGGAGGAGTGTTGATTCTTTATTTAATCTCAAGCAGTATCCAGGATCTGACACATGGTAAAACTATTACAAAACTCTGGCCAGTTTTGTTATGTCATCTTCAACATATATGATATTGCCACCCTAGTCAGAATGAAGAGACAGACACCAAGTTTAGATATAAGGGCTACTTTATTAACTTCATACAACTAGAACAAGCCAGAACAGCAGCAAGGGCCTAAAGCGGTACAGGTCAAGCCACGGGGTCCACCCTGGACCACCGCCTTGACCTGTCTGGGCGAGCCCTGAAGCCCCGGGTGCGACCCATCCATGGATGGCATGGACCCGGCTGGCCAGGCAATTTGGTCACCCCCTTTCAAGCTCCTGAACACCTCAGCCGTACAGCAGTGAGGGAAGGATTTGCACATGGGGGTTCCCAAAGGCAGCCTGCCCCTGCAGCTGGCAGCCATCAAAGCAGTACCAGCCCTTCAAGCAGGCCCCTCTTCCCACCAATAGGGAAGCGCCAAGGGTGCTCACCAGCCCGCACCCTATTTCAAACTCAAACCTGCCAATGACACTGCTAACCTGCATCACCCTTAGCCAATGACCTCAATCCCCGAAATCAGTACAAGGTAGGCGAAAAGCCCTTCATTCCCATGCCAAATTGGAAAGAGGGTAAAAAATTCCTACCTGGCTCTAACAGCTCCCGGCTAATCCTGCACCAACACACCAGTACGGGGTGAGGAGGGTGGGCCGAGCAACTCTTCCCAACTGCAACTGGGCAGGGCGGAGCAGCCTCCTAAAGCCCTTGTCTCTGCCCTCCCAGCCAAACCCTCGAAGAAAGGGGTGGTGCTGCCTCCCTCCTTCCAGGGCGGCAACTAATGGCCCCCAGCTTTAGCAGCATAGCTGCATGCCGGGAAAGGGCCATATTGGGAAGGCCAAACACTGTCATATTTAAATAAACAAGGGGGGATTATCAAAAATTAAAATCAGGGGTTAACAATGGTAGTGAATTGCATATGACATCTAATTATGAAATATGTAAAATCCCAATAAAATCTGAAGAGCTGCACAAGGGTCTCTATAAACTGAACGTTTTGAAAATAGAATGCCAGACGAAAGTCATTGTGAGTGTTCAGTGAGTGCATGAGGGGGATGGGTGGAATCCTAAGTTCACAGATGTCTTGAATAAGTCTAAACAGGCATTTGATTTTGAAGCTACTGGTAGCACAAGTTCAGTGTGTTATGGCAGTGAATAGAAGGGGTCAACAATTCAATGGAGAATAGGTCTATTAATGATAATTAATTATAATATCTAAATGAAGCCTCCATGTTCACTGGCAGTATATTTCTAATTACCAGATGCTTGGGATGGATGACTGTCATCATCTTGCCCTATCTGTGAGTTATCATTGCTGATTTTTGATTTAATGGACTCTGGGTTGATTTATGAAGGCAAACGTGAACTGGGTCCTCCTGAATCGCTTAAAGTGTATTGTTTAGTTTGGCTCTAAGAGGGAGCCTGGCTGCCTTCACACAGGGAGCCTCATCCTTGCTCCAAATGTGGTCCAGCTTTGCAACCATCCCTCATTCTTTATTGCCTGCACTGTTAACCAAACTGCCTCAGAGATGGGGAATTAATAGGCAGTTGGCATATATTAAGGGATCATGACCTGTGTATACCAGGGTCAGAGTTTCTGGAGCACACCCAACAAGAGAGGAGACTACTAATTTAATAAATCAAGACTTTTACTTAATAACTTTGAGTATACAGAGTACAAGAATCATACACACATTCACTACAAGGCTAAGAAATACATATAGGAAAAATGTGAAGATGGTTGCATTAACAAGAATATCGTTGGTGGGCAATATACACCTGTCCTGGTGAGAAGCAGAGATTCAACAGCGAAGGGCAGAATGCCTAGTGGAATGCCAGCAACACACTAGGTGGGATGGGGCAGGAGAAGCCCTGGGGAGTTTGAGCATCTCCCTTATATAGCCAATTTCAGCCCCTGGGCTAGACCCAGGGTGGGCTTATGCCCTGTTGAATGGTTCTCAGGAAATTTAACAAAAGTAAATAATGTAACACTCAGGTGGGATAAAGGAGATCTGGATTGGGTACTTTGGAGTCTAATGTCTGTGTTTGTGACAACTCAAGAATAACAAAGGACAAGGAGGAAGAGAGGATGGGGAGTGATTGATTTTTATGATGGTCCATGGTAACACTTCCAGAGGGAAGAAAGGACAAAGAGGAAGAGCGGATGAAAAGTGATCTGCATTTTATGATTGTCCATTGCTTGATAGATGGAAGTGATTGTCTTGATGTGGGATTACCAGATGATCTGGAGGTTCCTTTTGTTCCTGGCATCTCCATGTCAAGAGGCACATCTGGAAAACAGTTTGTGACAAGAAGCTGACATGTCATGGCTTCCACAGGAAAATAGTTGTTCTTTTAAACTGCTTCTGGAACATGGCTTCTCTCTCTTTCTCACCACTGGTCCCGGTTGCTGTAGAGATGTCAGTGGCTGTCATCTTGGCAAGCAGGCATATTTATCTGGGTGCAGGGTGGCTACTCCAGAGTGTTTGCAGAGAGGGTTGCTTGTGCGTGCTGACCAGGGAGTTGCCCTGTCAGTCCCATGACGTTCCCCACTTCATACATCACATTGGCCTCAGTACCAAGTCGTGCACAGTCCATATATAAAGTCCATGTCCAGATTCTGAGAGGAAGTTCCAGGCAACAGCGCGTGCGCGCATACACACACACACACACACACACACCTGTGCCTCATTTCCCATATACCATTCTATACAGCAGCTATGGATGGTGCCCAGCACCAAGGGATCTTCTTCTTTAACCCTCTGTTCATATAGTTGATGAGCAGCTGGATTGGGTAATCTGCTTTCATCTAAACATGCCTCAGAGGACTAACCATTATTACCTACATATGTTACAGCCACCTGTGCTATTATTGCTCGAACGAGTCAATGGCCTTCAATCCTAATACCAATCTTAATTAGTTCTATCAATTCCTAATAAAACAGTGTGGAACAGATCAAACAAGGTCCTCATGTTGGCCAGTTTAACATGATTGGCAAACATTTGTCCTTGGCTTGAAGTTACTTTGTAATCCCATTCTGTTTTTCTCAAGGGTGGATGGTGGAAAAATGACTGGGCAAAAGGCCTGTCTGTAGAAGGCAGTACGGCTCTAAATAGCTATTTCTCAGAGTTTGGACATTGGGCAGGGTGTATGAGGTATCTGGTAGCCAGTATGCCTCCATAGATGACTTGGTTTTCATCTTTTGATTGTGGGAGAGCAAAAATGCCCCCCCCCCCATTTAGCGAGAATAAGGACTAGTCTTGTATTTGGATTACAATTTAAATGCAAATGAAGATAAAACTTATGTGAATGTCTAAAATTCATTAATTTGGGATTGAATATACTGTTTCAAAAATAATCCTGAAGCTCCTAATCAATCAATCCTAATAAATAATCAAAGCTCCTACTTTGAATTTTTGCTTTCACTGAATTTTGGTTGCCTATGTATGCTGCCTGTAAGTGATCTTTATATATCTTTTCTCCCCCAAATTAGTCTTGGGAATGTGCATAATATATTTTTGCATTATACTTTTTTTCTGCTATGAAAGTAGTATTGCCAAAGTATAGAATATTTAAACAGTCAGTCTTTCACACATTTTGCATCTTATATAGGAAAAAAATCCAAAATACACTTGGCAAGCTTATTCTACCTTTCCCTTCTTGCTTTTATTCAACTTGTTGCTGTCTGATTTCACGTGTTACAGCTTGCCATCCATCCTGAATTGGTTGGTGGGAAGCAATTCCAGAACAAATGGTCAAAACTAGGGCTGCAATGGCAGCTTTAAAGGAAGCCAAAAGCACAATTGAAATTCTTTAAGCACATTTAAGTGAGCTCGAATGATTTTGCAACACTGAAGCGTGGGGTAACTGCTGTAATCCACATCCTTGGACGATAGCGAAATAATACTAAACCCAATCTTCCCTCAGCATCCAGAATTCCATGCATGCTGGTGTAGGTGGTAGTGTAAAATGCTATCAAGTCATAGCCGACTTATGGCAACTCCTGCTAGGGTTTTCAAGGCAAGAGACTAATAGGTGTTTGCCATTTCCTGTCTTTGCAGAGTAACCTGGGTCTTCCTTGGAGATGTCCCATTGAATTACTATCCAAGGCTAATCTTCCTTAGCTTGGGAAGATGAAATAAAGTTTGCATCAGCATAATCAGTCCAGTGTAGACAGAGGAAAATGGACAGAGTGTAGCATAGAAGAACTTCCTTATTATCATAGTTGACAGCTGTAGGAACTTCGAAAACAGAACTTAGTAATTCTGATCCTTTCATGCTCCTTGACAGCATAATGTTACATGCAATTTTTGCTTTGTTTTCACTCTTTTGGCTAAATGATCTGCCAGTAATAATTTGCCAGTTGATCTGCGATCTGAAGACTGCAAATTGTTTCCCAAAACAAGCTGTGCAGTTCCATTTAGTCACTGCTACCATCATTTTTATCCCCTCTGGAGTTTTATACATAGAAAGTTTATGATTAATTACATAATAGTATTTACAATAGCACTTTTGCAAATGAGAAACAAACAAATTTGTGTTGTGATTCAAACACTGGAGTGCCATAATGACTTTTTACAGATATGAGGTTGTAATGAAAGACTTCGTTGTAATGGATTGGACAGCATTCAAAAACGCTAATTTTTCTGACTCATGTTTCCTTTGTATCCTTTTCTGTTTGCATTTTATTTCCAAATTGTCAAGAAAAAAATATGAGTTAATTAATGTTGTTCTTTTACTGAGCCTTTGAAATCACAAAAGCAAAAGACTGTGTTGCATATAAATGGCAAATTATTTCTTATTGGTTTAAACATGGGTGTAATGCAATTGACAGTAAATTCAACTTCCTTGTTTGTATTTTTTTGTTCATAGCAAAATCAAGTCTAGCTACCTAAAATAAGATTTCCTATACATACAAAAATGCTAGACTTCTATGGAAGCTTGGGAGCACTTCTTGTTTTAAACACAAGTCCTTGAGATGAAGAATCCAGTTGGATCCAGTAATTTCCTTTTCCTAAGTGAACAATCTTCCAATGAATAACAATTGCTTCTTAAAAATTATTGCCTGTCTCCAGCAGGCAATATGCAATTAATATAAAATATATCAATATGCAATTGATCTAAGGAAAGATTTGCCTCAGAGTTTTCATACTCTCAGATCGGATACTGGGCAAAGTAAATGTTATCTATTGCTAAACAGATGAGAATATGTCTCACAGTGTGTAGCCTGGATCGGAGCATCTTGCTGTAAGAAACATATTCCAGTCTCTAAACTACAGAGTATTTTTAGATTTAATTTATAATGCTCAGAATTGCTGGCAAAGGTGATTTGAGCCTTGTATGTATAGATGTCAGTTGCACGATCTAAGACAGCTTTCCGCTGTAGATGAGAGGTTAGAATCTTTGTTTTTTTCTTTTCATACAGAGAATCTGCTTGAAACAAAAGAATGGTTGGTAGCATTCATTATATTGATAACTGTTTGAGAAATAGGCAAAATCTCATAGACTGTTTCATTGTTAATACATCGAATGTAGTATGTTAATAAATAATACCAATGAGGCTACATGCAACGTATATTTGTAAACTATTATTTCAGCTTTTGTTAGCTTCAGGTACCAATGAGAAAAGATTTTAGATCTGATCTAAATTTTAATATTTGAAAGACTTACAGCTCACATTAGCTGAAGAGCTTATTGAAGACTCCTTTCCCATAACTGATAGATATGGAAAAGTACTGCAAACATTGGGATACAAAATTTTGAAACAGTGGCTATTGCTGCAATTAATCTTAGATAAGATCTATTTGAGTCACAAACTGCTGTATAACTATCCACAATATACCTTCCATATAAAGGATTTTTAATTTTCATGTCACTGTTCCAGGCCTCACTTTAAAAATGCACAAAATGCATAGTAACAAAAGCATAATGGGACTATAATAATATTAAGAATGTAGTGGGCCAATTAGGTTCAAAATACTAATCTACCATTCAGCTTTTGCATGAATAAGTGTAGCATTTGAGGAAATACTAGGCAAATGGTGAGACTCATATGAGAAGTGAAGGCAGCTCTGTACATTGCTATTGCTGCAAAAAATGGCATTCCACTGGTTTAAATGTGGATGTTGTACACATATATTTTAAATGCGCTAACCTGAGCCAGCCAAGTTAGAGCATATATTTCAATACCCATACACAACTGTCTAATACAGTTAGAGTTCCGAGATACAAAAGCACAGGTGTTTAAAGAAGCATGCATTTTAAGGCATGCCAATCACTCTTTATATTTTTGCTTTGAGACTCAATTGTATAATGCTGGAATTTCCCATAGCAATCATAATGTCTTAGACGGCTCTGGCAGTAAAAAGGTATAGATGGATTTTTGAAAATAAACTTTTAGAAAATGTAAACCTAAATACATATGGAGAAATGTGCACATACAGACAGGTTTGGCAGCGCTGGGGGCAGACTACCCCCCTGCCCCCCATCAATCCAGCCCTGTATACACAACCAGATTTATTTCATTTGACACTATACTTTGTTTTCTTCTGTTATGATTGCTACTTCTGCCTTCTTATTAAATATTGTTCAGTTTCAAAAGTATATATTATACTTGATCCTGACAATCTTTAACTACTCATTTAAGTATCATTTCATGCTGAAAACTATATTTTTCAGAAAATCATGGAATTAACTAGAGAAAATGCATTTGGCATTTACTGAAAGCTACTGAGTGTCTAATATGATTTATTTTTTAAAGAAATGTTATTAAAAAAGAAAAAGATATGAAAGTAGAAAGTACATAATAACAGATTATACAAACACTACACTGGAAATAGAGTTGAGACTTGTACAATCTTATATAAATAGTACATTTGGAATACAAGCATTGCATTTAAAGTAATATTGAATTAACAGAAGAATACATTCAGAATTGCCCTAATCAAATGTAATTGTGTAATAGCTCTCCTTCCCTCTCCTTGGTTATCTTTACTTATACAAACTATAATATCGGCTTTTTTCTTTAATTCCCTATGTTTTATCTTCTTGTCTTTATACTAAGTCACCTTCATTAATGTTGATTTCTACCTAAGTAGTCAAATAAATTCTTCCATTTTCCCCAAAATTTGGCTATCGGTCTGTTATGTAGATAAGTAGTTAATTTGGCCATTGATGCATATTCATAAATCTTATCTTTCCACTCTGACACATCAGGACAAATATCTGTTTTCCATTTTGCTGCATATAATACTCTTGCTGCTGTCACCATGTAACGGAAAAGGTCTCCCTCTTCTTTTCTAGCTTTAGTTAGTATATCTGTATTCTTGTATTTTTTGTTCTGTTTTTAATGAATGATTTTAGATTGTGAAGGCCTATGGCCACATACAATCAGTTTGCAATTTGAGTCTGAGAATCTTCTGTATCTCGGAAATCATGTACCTTTATCCAATATTTTTGCGCTATCTTTCAGGTCCACTATATATGGTAAAATGTTGCGTCCATATTTAGACATTTCCAACAGTGTCCACTGCAACCCTTACTAATTCTTGCAATGTCTTTGAGGGTAGTGTACCATCTAAAGAACATTTTATACCAATTCTTTCTCAGTAACTGGCAGTCTGTAAATTTTATGTCCTTAGTCCATAAATTTTCCCATAAGTTCATCGAAATAGTTTCTCCAAAGGTTTCCATCTATTTTATCATACAGGTTTTTACTTGCTCCATTTCTGTGTGGTGTTGCAGTAAAATTTTGTAGATCTTCTCCAAGTGATGCTTCAGATCTCCAGATATAAATAGTTCAAATTGTGTTTTTTCTCCCAACCTACTGCCTTCTTTGAGAGTTTGTTCCTTTAGTCTTGATACTGTTTCATGATATATCAGACATGGGATATTTTTAACTTGAGCTTGAATTTCTTGCCATGTTTTTACATTTCCTTTCTTATCAATCATTGATTCATAGCTGAGCTGATCAATTCTATTTCTCTAGGTTGCGTCATAGTGAGTGTTAATTGGTGACATCATTGGGGAGATCTGTGGACTCAATCTATTTCCACATTGAAACCATAATTTAAGCAATCTATCCCTTAATATATGGGTCCCATCCTGTTTGTGAATGGATTTCCATGATTTCTTGATCCATAAGTAATTATGGATGCCTTCTATGGCACTTGCTGTCTCCAATTTGATATATCTACTACTCGGATTTATAATCCAATCTGTTATCCAAACTAACGCCACCGCTTGGTGATACAATTTGATGTTCAGTACTGCCAGTCCTCCTCAGTTTTTGTCTTCCTGTAGTCTTGGAATACTTGGTTTCTTCCCTTTCCATATGAAGTTATTTATTCCTTTCTGCCACTTGTTGAGAATATTTTGGTTTACATAAATTGGAATAATTTGAAATAAAAAAATCAGTTGGGGTAAGATATTCATTTTGACAGCGCAAATTCTTCCTAGCCATCTCTGCAAATCTTCAATAATTCTTGTACAAACTTTTTGATAATTGTCTATAAGATATAGACAATTCTATTCTTATTTTGTGGTGATACTTTTATACCTAAGTATTTTATCGGCTTTGTAGTAGTGGCACAGTCTGTTATCTTTCCAATCTTTTCTTGTTCCTCTGTCGTTATCAAAAGTAGCATTATTTTTGTTTTCTTTTTATTCCACCTGTATCCTGAGTAGTGTCCAAATCTCGATATTTGTTCCAGGAAGGGGAGAAACTGAAGGGAGAAGGCCAATTATGACACCTGAGGGTTTTAAATTATTATTATTATTATTATTATTATTATTATTATTATTATTATTATTATTATTATTATTATTATTATTATTGGGTTCCTGGGGCAGGGAGATTGTTTTTGATTATTAGCTGTTTGAGTCACAATTACCTGAAATTCACTCTGCTCTCATGCTGACAAACTGGCAAATTGTGCTGTACTGCCATGTTCTTTTCTTATCGATTTGTACACTATGCCAATAAAGGTTATTGGAATTGGAACTGGATATTTGTTCCATTACGTAAGTCAGGGAAGTGTGTGGATTCATCACGAATATGACCACATAATCTGTGTAGCTTTTCATTTTATATGTCTCTTTCCCGTTCTTTATTCCGGCAATTCTACTGTCTTATCTGATTCTCACTGCCAGATTTTCCAATGCAATAATAAACAGTAATGGTGATATTGGACATCCCTGATGTGTTCCTTTTGTTATTTTAATCTTCTTCATAAGTGAACCATTCACTAAAATTGCAGCTTGCTGATTGGTGTAAATATTTTGGATCCAATTCAAAAACTCATTCCCACAATTCATTCTTTGCAGTGCTTTCATAAGAAACTTCCAAGAAACATTATCAAATGCTTTTTCAGCATCCAGAAACATAAATGCAGGGTTTTTTTTTGCCATTTCTTCTTGAATGTTTTGAGGAGATATCTAATTGAGGAGATATCTAATGTTATCTTTCATATACCTCTTCGGGACAAAGCCTGTTTGAGCTTCATGAATTACTTCTGAAATGAATTTTCATTCATGAATCTTAATCTTTCAGCCATTATTGTTTTAAATATCTTGTAATCTACATTTAAAAAGAGACAGGCCTATATGATTGAGGTATTAATGGATCATTTCCCTCTTTTTGTGTTAAAGTTATGTTAGCTTCTTGCCCACGTCCATGGAATAGCCAATATAACGTCAAAAGATCTGTAATAAGCAGCCATGAATCCATCCATACCTGGAGCCTTTGCTGCAGCCTTCAGCTTTTTGATTGCAGAGTTTATCTCTTGTATAGTTATTGCTTGATTTCTGTGCTCAGTTGTGAATTCTTTAATTGGTGTCTATTGTAAATATTTCTCCATCTCTTCTTCTTTTGTTGATTCTTCTTTGTAAAGATTGGAGAAAAAAGCTCTGATTTGATCTTTCATTTCTTGCTCTCTATAGATTACTTGATTGCCTTCCCTGATTCCCAGTATCCTTATTTTCTCTCTCTCTTTTCTCAGACAGTATTCCAAATATCTTCCAGGTTTACTTACAGCGTCAAAGTGTTTGTTTTAGATATTTCAGTTATTTCTGAATTTCTTCTTCCACCAATAAAGCTATTTGGTCCTTTAGCTGCTTATTTTCTTCCCATTGTCCTTTATCTCTTGTTCTTTTGTGGTCTGGTTCCAATTTTTTTCAGTTTTTGGGTTAAATTGTCTTTCACTTCCAACTTAGCTTTTTTTTTTCTTTTTGGACACAGTGTTCCTCTTATGTGGGCTTTGCTGGCTTCTCAAATTGTTATTGGATTGACATAACAATGTCAATCCCGTGGCTAATATGATTTAGAAAGCAGTAGAGCTTATGAAAGTAACAGATACAATTGTGATGATTTAGCAGAAATAAGAAAGTATATTTAAATGAGCATGTAATGTCAAACATATCCTCCTTGGAGATGAATTATGTTACAAATCTATAACAACAATCAATGTTTACAAGAAATACCCTGACCTTAGAAGCTTAGCAGAGTTGACCTTTGTTAGTAATTGGATGGGTGACCTCCAAGGCTGACCAGGGTTGCTATGCAGAGGCAGGAAATGGCAAACCACCTCTGTTTGTCTCTTGCCTTGAAAACACCAGCAGGGGTCACTATAAGTCAACTGTGACTTGATGGCACTCTCCACCACCACCAAACAGGAAATAGGCTATTTACAAAGTGACAGGCAGTAATATCACTGAAGCAGTCTGATGGCCTGATCCTGGTGTATAGAATGGGGAGAAGAGTGTGGTATTCACAGCTAAAATGGTACCATAGTTTTGCAGGAATACAAACTGAAGCTGTTTTATCCATCAAAGTTAACTGGCATGTCTGGACACACACACATTATCTTTATTTATGTATTACAATACTAATAGAGATCAGGAGTGAGCACTACATATGGTTATAAGAGTAAGGGAAGTTATAATCTTTCTAGCAATTGTTAAAATGCAGTTTTTTGCTTTGGCTAGAGAAAATGTGAAAATGTTTTATTTATTTTTTTAATAATTAGGAGAATTCTGGAATGCTGCCTCTTTCAACACTGAAGCCTCATATCTTCACTTCCCTACTTTTCATGGAGAACTTAGTGCAGATGTGTCACTTTTCTTTAAGACAACTGCTTCCTCTGGTGTGTTTTTAGAAAATCTTGGAATTAAAGACTTCATAAGAATAGAACTGCTTTGTAAGTCCTGTCTAATTAAGATTTTTCTGTCTGTTTGGTTCAAGTGTTTGGATTGTTCATGCTGCACAACTTTACAATGAGAAGATTACTGAAACTGAGTAGAATTAGAGGGATGAGTCTGGAAGTTAAGTTAGCAAAACACAGCTGAGTACGATGAAACATTCTTGTTATATAACTCAGGTTACCCATTTCTGGCTGGCTGTATTACAAAAGACTATGAAAAGTCTATTGACAGTCCAAAAGGGATAAATGCTGGGGACCTAACGAATACCTGCTGGGACTCTGATGTCTGTATGGCCGGCCTCTGGCACTTACATGAATCTTTTCCTAAAATTGTGTCATATTAGACAATAATATCATTGCATTGCCTTCTGGTACTGCCATAAAGTACCATGCAGTTGCCACAGAGAGTCATGAAACCCTAGAACAACTGTATATTTAATTTTTTAGGACTTCTGTATAGAAACTTAGAAGCTACAAAGATAACCTTATGAGATGTTGGTGTTTGAAATTCAAGGCTGACACAGCAAATAGCAACAGGTACTAGAAAAGACATCTAAGTAAGCTACTGAACTATTTTAAAAAGTGGAGGAGGGGAGATCCAAGCAATTTATTTATCCCATCTAAGTTGTATCTCACCTTTGATAGTTTCCTATGGTGGCAACCTGTGAACTAATAAACTCTGGATAAGGCAAGATATTTAGAAATTAATTCTGAGCCTATCTCTGGGACAAGGAACCCTCCATCAGCTTGAGCTTGAGAAATGGTCCTTGCCTCAGTGGAAGGCTCCATCATTACGGAAATGCAACCTTACTAATTCAGTCCCTTGCAACAAAATACTAACGGTGCCATCCTAAGCAGATGTATTCAGATTTTTATTCAGATGTAGTCAGTGGGTCTTACTCTTAGGAAAGTTATCTTTGGATTCTGCAGTAATTTCTCACTCTTTCTAAGGTGTTCATTGTAATATTTCAGACAACAACAATAACAGCAACAACAGCAACAGCAACAACATTTTATTTATATACCACCCTTCAGGATGACTTAACACCCATTCAGAGTGGTTTACAAAGTATGTTATCATTATCCCCACAACAGTAATCACCCTGTGAGGTGGGTGGTACTGAGAGAGCTCCTAGAAGCTGTGACTGACCCAAGGTCATCCAGCTGACTTCAAGAGGAGGAGTGGGGAATCTAACCTATTTCTTCAGATTAGAGTCCCATGCTCTTAACTACTACAGTTTGGTGCCAGTTTGATGTAGTGGTTAAGAGCGTGGGGCTCTAATCTGGAGAACCGGGTTTGATTCCCCACTCCTTCACTTGAAGCCAGCTGGGTGACCTTGGGTCAGTCACAGCTTTAAGGATCTCTCTCAGCCCCACCCACCTAAAAGGGTGTTTTGTTGTGTGGATAATAATGGTAAGAAAAGGGAGAGGGAAGGCAGCGAAAACCATACTAAACAATTATGGAAAACTTTTTATATATGCTGGTAATAGTGTAATGTAAATACAAAATAAATTGCTTGTACAAAAATTAATTCCTCCAATTACTAGTCAAATGAACATATGTTGCAAGATAAATACAAGGCCAGAGACCAAAAGAATGCAATAAATACAATGAAAAGGATGCAATAAATACAATAAATGTCAATTAATAATAAGGATACAATAAATACAATGAATGTCAATTAGTAATGTGCAAGGTACCAGGATGAATAGCCAATAAACTCAAAAGTAAGTTGGTTTAGAACACAATGTATACAGAAGAATCATGATGATCAAAATAAATGTCCATATGTGGGTGATACACTGGAAGGCTGAAGGTTCTGATGCAAACGCCAATGGGATTATGCCTGCATATTATTCCATTTCCCCCGTTTCACAATTCATTGCTTCCTCAGCTGAGTCATTGTGCTGCCGGACCCTTCCCATTGTGGCTGTGATTTGACATGTTGGTTTGGTACTGGAGTGTGACTAGTTTTTCTTTTGTGCGTGGAACCTGATTAACACCCTGAGGAAGCAATGAATTGTGAAATGGGGGAAATGGAATAATATGCAGGCATAATCCCGTTGGCGTTTGCATCAGAACCTTCAGCCTTCCAGTGTACCACCCACATATGGACATTTATTTTTGATCAAGGTCTCTGACCTTGTATTTATCTTGCAACATATGTTCATTTGACTAATAATTGGAGGAATTAATTTTTGTACAAGCAATTTATTTTGTATTTACATTACACTATTACCAGCATATATAAAAAGTTTTCCATAATTGTTTAGTATGGTTTTCGCTGCCTTCCCTCCCCCTTTTCTTACCTTGGTCTAGTGGGAAGAGCATACCCCCGTCTTTTTTCGTGTGGATAATAATGGCATGCTTTGTAAACCACTCTGAGTGGGCATTAAGTCATCCTGAAGGGCAGTATATAAATCGAATGTTGTTGTTGTTGTTGTTATTATTTGAATTATCCAAAACACAATCAACAATATTACTACTACTACTACTACTACTACTACTACTACAAACTGGCTCTCACAACACTTTTGCATTTTATAAATCTTTAATGTTTGCCCTCTTTGCTTCATATTATATCTCTTTATAACACAGTTCTAGGACTCTGCTGTGGTATATTACATTTGTGTTTGTCCAGGCACCTGATGAAAGCAGTTAACCCCACATTCTGCTATAGCCATAGCATTTGGAAGAATATCAGTATTCTTCCAGATGTATCAAATGTCCTACTACTTCCCAGCACTGACCCACTTACATTATACTTCAGCTGCTGCCATCAATTAGAATCTTTAATAAATCTGAACTTTTTCACTGAACCATCCTCCCATACTACTAATCTAATAGTTTCACTATGAGAACTAATCCCTCCCAACAAAGCAAGCAGTTTACAAGAATAAAATTGTATGAAAGTTAACAGTGAATCAGAGAAATTTAGTAAAATAAGACATATTCAATGCTTGCATTATTTTAGTTATGACCAGTGGGGTTTTTTCCCTGAATTTTTTTCTGACTCCTCAATGCCCAGCCCAAACCTGTGGACCAAGAAACATGAAATTTGGAGAGAACATTACTTTCATGATATAAACACCCACTAAGAAGGGATTTTAAACAATTTGCCCAGTAAGGGAGTGCCGTATTGTTTTACTTCTGGCTTCTTAACACTTCTTTGCCCCATTATATAGTTATTGGAGATTTATTTAGGGACTGGTCACTTTCTCTGCAATCCCCAAGTACACGGCTGATAGGAATGGGAAGTTAACAAGATACTCTGGTTCTGTAAAAAGAAACAATGGGTTGGATCCAGACTAATTTTTTCATTGCAGAATAAAACTTTCCTGCCTTGCTTTCCAAAATGCTGCTCCTGGGGACAGGAAACCCTGAAGAACAACATGAGGGGGATCTGCAACAAGTTGGAGTATAGGGTATATATTGGCAGTTTAATATAGTGGTTGGTGATCCAGCATTTTTGTACCTATCTAACAAAATCCACCCATGTTGGTTCAAAATAAAGGCTCCCATATTGGAAATGGAAGACAGATACCAATGGGCTGGATTAATGCAAGTTTATTCAGTTTAATCTAGCAAATGCTGCTGCAGGCTAGGTTTTTTTTTAAAAAAAAATTCAGACATGAGGGGGAGGCAAGACCATCTGAACCCATGCCCTAACAGCTCCCCGTGCTCCTGTCTGGTTCCTCTCCCAGGCTCCCTATCTGCTGCTTCCTGTTCTCCACCAGTCTTGCACTATTCTCCTGCTACAGAATTTGTCTTAGCAGTGCTTTGAGGCTCTTTGCACCACTGCAGTTGTCCCATTAGCTGTTGCTCTGCATCTGCTGCTGCCTGCTTTTCTCCATGAAGCGACGGCTGTGCTTTCCATTCCAGCCATCCTCCTCCCCTTCCAGAGCTCTGAAATAGTCCTTCAAACCACCGCTGGCTGCCTTTTAAATTCCAGGGCTTCAATTTGGGAGTCTCTCATGTTCTCTTGTTTGACATTGGGGTTCTCTGGTTTGACATTGGTTCCCTTGCTGTAGTTTGGTTCTATTGGGCTTTGTTGGTTCAGCTTGCATTAGGAGTGGGATTTGCATTGGGAATGGCTTTTGGACAGAGGTTGCCTTTTCTTAAGGTTTCTCTTTGCCTAGAAAGCCCTGAAAATGTTTCTCCCATAGGAAACAATGGAAACTGGCTAGGGACACTTTGATCAGTGGCCTATAGAATTGGACCCTGGGACCGATCTTCCTGAAACTTGGGGAGAGGATCTTTGATGAACAGGAGGAAGTATGTTCTCTGCTAATTTGGTAGTGGTTGCTTAAAAAATACCCCCAGACCCCAGATAATTTTCAGCATAGGGAATAATAGCCAGATAAATTTAAGATTCTCTAATCCTTCTGAACATGATTAATAGTAACTGCAGTTATATACCACTCTTTTAGACAGATTAGTGTTCCACTCAGAGCTGTGAACAAAGTCAGTATTATTATTATCCCCATAGTACAGATGGGGAACTGGGGCTGAGAGGTGTGGATTACTCAATGCCATCTGCTGAGCTCCAGGCACCAGTAGGATTCACAGATCAACCACTTAACCACTATGCTACACTAATAGAAAATCTGACATGGATTTCAAGGATACTGAATTTTTATGGTATCCCTGATATCCAGATCCAGATTGAGCAAATTTTTTTATGCACACCCCTAGTTTAGTCTGGATCCAACCCAATGAATTATGAAGAAAAACACAAAATATTCAAACCTTTAGAACCATTAAAATTGATTAACAAAATTTGTTGTAGGGTATGAGCTTTCGTGAACCATCATTAACTTCTTCAGATACAGCTAGAATGTGGGTCCATCTGTCCTTATATCTTGGAGAGTAGAGTGATTGCAGACGCCGAATAATAACAGCCAGTGAATAACAAGGGCAGACTTGATTGAATAGGGTGGGGTATGCAGAGGGGTAGTGGGTGTGGAGAAATTAGCACTGGTAATGAGACAAGAAGTCAATGTCTCCATTCAGTGCAGGTGGATGCATTGTCTTGAGCTGTGTTATCAGTTGCAGTTCAGCAATCTCTCTTTCGAATATCCCTTTGAAATTCTTCTGCAGGATAACAGCTACTTTTAAGTCAGCATCTGAATGTCCTGGAAGGTTAAATTGTTCCCCACTGGTTTTTGAATGTTTTGGTTTCTAATAGAAAAGTGTCCAGTAGCATACTTTGTAAACCGCTCTGAGTGGGCATTAAGTTGTCCTGAAGGACGGCATATAAATTGAATGTTGTTGTTGTTATTATTACTGTAGCATAAGCTTTCGAGAATCACAGTTCTCTTCATCAGATGCATGGAGGGCAAGAAGAAACTGGTCAGATATATAGGTGGAGAGGGGAGGGGGAGTAGATGCAATCAGTGGCTTCTGATAATGGGATCAGTTTGCTTCTGATAATGAAATCAGTTACTTCTGATAATGAGATAACCATTCATAGGCCCTTTTCGCACTTATGGTTTAAACCGCCATTTATGAGCATTCGCCCCGATCGCAGTGGCTTCGGCATTGCACCTGTTCATTTCACACTGTCCACTGCAATTTCGATTTGGTGTCTGTGCTTCATTTCAAAACCTCGGTGCAATTTTGGGCTTTTGGGGCCTTGCAATTCACGTCACACTTTTTTTTAAAAAATTGAGCATGCATAGTAACGTTGCAATGTTGGAACCCTTCCCCCCTTTTTGCTGATTGGGCTGTCCCCTGCCCACCGGAGAGGCAATTGGTGGCAGAGTTCTGGGGGAAAACATATACCACTCTCATTTTTTTAAATCAAGCCAGGAAAGGGTTAAAATGCTGCCGATTAATCTCCTCCAAGGAAGCAGAGGCTTGTTTCCAAAGGGCTGTGCAAAATGCTTGGGTTTTTTCCCCCTCTTTGGCAAAGTCTGAAACATGCCTGGGAGGGAGGGAAAAGCAGCCGTTTAATCCTTTCCTGGCTTTTAAAGCCAGGAAGAAAGTGCAGGAACATTACAACGTTGCAACCCATTCTTGTCTTAAAAAAAAAAAGAATGTGTGTGCATACCCTAAGGGAGGAAGGAGAAAGCAGCTATTTAACAATTTCCTTGATTTTAAAGCTAGCAGGGAATTAGCAGCAAGCTTAGGAATCATTCCTGGCTTTTGAAAAAAAATAAAACAGCATGCATACCGGGAGGAAGGAAACCAACGAAGAAGCAGCCTTATGACCCTCAGCTCGCTTTACTAAAAAAAATGGTGGACAAGGAGTTCAGAGAGCTGAGGAGGGTGGGAGTGGTTAATTCTGCACAAACCAATCAGCTCCCAGGGAAAAGGAGAGGGGGGGGAAGAGAAGCAAAAAGGAGGCAAAAGTGTTCACATTAGCAAAATGCGGGCCAGCTGCCAGTCGGCAGCGAACTTAAAAAAACATCGGGGTATGTCCGCAGGGGGAAAAATCGGGGATACAGCAGACAAAAAGTGAGACTGCATCCCATGACTGGGGTGGGAAATGCCATTGCCCACGTAGCAACAAAAAGAAAAAATACACTCATGCACATTACACATATTCCTGCTTCCCACCAATAGAGTTAAAGGCTCTCTCTCCTTGGAATCTGATTGGGGAATGCTGTTAAGGAAAACAAGATGCAGCCATGGCAGCCCAGTGCCTGCCTGCTCCTGTGAGGTATGGACCAAAATGAAACACACAAACTTCTGGGTGGAGATGTGTTGTTATAACATGGTTTCCAGGATTTTGTTCACTGTTCTGGAAGCTGCTTTAACAAAACAAAACAGCAATTTCTAGGTGTATTTCCAGATTGTTTGTTTAATTTTGCACAGTCCTATTGCAGGGCTATCCATGTAATTCTTCCTATATCAGTTCCTTTCTAACCCATAGACTCCTGGATAATAATTGCATGCAACAGAACTTAATCTTTACATATTAAAAAACTAAGCAATGTATTTAAAATAACTAAAACATTTATAAAACTGTGTAATGAAGTTATTTTGTCACAGGTGTCATCAACATACTGATGACACAGCCAAAGCTTTGGATAATCTTATTTAAATGTCTAAGAAGTTCAACAACACTGGCAAAAGATCAAATCATGTGGAGCTCCATAGGATAAGCTCCACACTCTAGGATTTATAATCCATTACCTTTGGGTAAATGTACGTTTACACACATCTTTGAATGTGAATAAAGAGTAAACTCTATCCATAAATAGGCCTTAGTTCCAAATGAAAGAATTTAAGATAGAGCTGTTAGGCTTCAATTCTTTGTGTTGCACTTCACATTTTTTGTTGGTGTCCGTTTACTACTGCAGAAAGCCTCCTCAAAAAGTTTCCTTGTAAGAACTTTAATAATGTGGACATAAGCCTTTCCTTGTGTATCCCTTTCAGACACTATGATCCATTTGTTTTTCTGATTTATATCTTCAATAATGTTGCTTATTTTATGACCCAGGCCAGTATGTCATAAAAAGGCATTTTGCAAGTTCAGAGAAAGTCACAGGTAGTTTCACAGTTTCAGGACATGTATTTAGAGAAAACAATGTGGGCCAAACTAGGTAATACTGCTTCCCTAAGTCCACTACTGGGACCAGGCACCATTTAAGACCTTCTCCCCATGCCGTTTTGAGGAGCTCCTTATCACCCTACACAGTTTTGAACAGGCAAAAATTGCTGCCTGTTTGGGATCTTAAAAATGGCAGGTGGGACTGGACCCCCGATCCCCTCATGATGTGCTGCCCAGCAGTACTGGGTCCTCATGGTGATTTTTAAAAGCTTTTTTAAAAAGGCTCTAAAATGGTGCTGCTGCATCTGTATAACAGATTTGGGGATGCAGTATCATCTAGTTTGGCTGTTAGACATCCCATAGATTCAGCTATCCATAATGGCAAGTACCACAGCTCTTTCTCATATTCTCTTCTTCCCAGCAATCAAATCTGAACTTCAGAAAGTTGATTTACTCAGTGAGTAGACCCTGTTGAATAGGAGCCATGGGGGGGGGGGCTGCGCTGAAGACCTTAAAATCTAAAACTGGATCACTAATTCACATTTTTGTGTGTCCAATACCCATTTTCTTTTGATTTGGAGTGTAGACTTTGGTCAAGCAACTAAACTACGAGCTAGCCTTGGGCAGTTCTGAATTTTAATTTTTCTCCCATTTTATTACTTTTTTAAGATTACATAATTTAATATTTTAAACTGTGGTAATTGCTTCAGAACATCAGTGTACAAAGCATATTATTGAAAGATCCCTCATTTTTCTCCCATTTTATTTATTTTTTATGATTACATAATTTAATATTTTAAACTGTGATAATTGCTTCAGAACACCAGTGTACAAGGCATATTATTGAAAGATCCCTTATAGGGTTTTCTCATCCAGCAAAGAGAATTCAGCTAGTCACATAAATACATTTTATTGCAGCTACTGTTACAACCATATATATTTGACTGATTGCTTTCATCAGAAGGCTTGTGCACCAAGCCTGAATTTTACTTGTGCACCAAGCCTGAATTTTACTTTGTGCACCAAGGCTTGTGCACCAAGCCTGAATTTTACTTTTACTGAATTTGTGCACCAAGTTTACCCTGAATTTATTCCTGGGTAGATTCTCCCTCATTGTGAAGCAATCCTACTCCCTGAAAATAGATTTAAATTGAGTATTTTACACTTAAACTCCTTTTCTCTTTTCTTCAAAGCACTTCCTGTGCAACTGATATTTACTGCAATCAATAATTAAAAGAGTCCTGCTTACAATGTTATTGGAAAACTATTTCCTTAATTAGGCAGCAGGCAGCACATTTACTCAGGGCTCAGCCAGAAGTACTGGCATCCTCATGCCACCACAGGGACACTGCTGCCATTTTAAGGCTGGGATTTTCTTCTTTCAAAAATATCACAAGGTCCCAATCCTGAAACCCAACCTGATGGTGCCCCAACTGGGAGACCCAGGCAATCTTCCCTTCACTGAGAAATCTTGAAAATAGCATGGAAAGGGAGAGACAGGAGCCCCAGTAACAGTGGAGGTGAGAGTCATTGCTTCCAGACAATGGAAGTGCCCCCAGTTTTGCTCCTGACTGCTCTCTCATTGCCCAGAAAGCATTGCCCCATACCTCCACTGCCACTAGAGATCCTGTCTCCCCCCCCCCCCCCCGCTGCTCTTTTCACGTCTCTTCAGCCAGAGGAAGACCACCGGGTTCTCCGCCCAGCTGGGGTGCTCTCAGGTTGGCTTTCAGGATCAGGACTCTGTGGTATTTTTTAAAGAAGAAAAATCCAAGCCTAAGAATAGTGGTAGTGTACCATGCTGGACACAGAGATGCTGTCACATATAGCTCATCCCTTATTTAGATCTATAAAGTGAGCTCAATGTGACTCTTGAGTCGCATTTCTGCTCCATGCTACATAATTGATTTCCACCTATTTCTCAAGTAAACAAGTTATAGGGAATGTCTGAAAGGTGCAACTGAAATTTTATAAAGTAGCATCCCTCGTGATTTTTAATCTCTCTCTGTCTTCTGTTTGGAAACTTCAAAATATTTTTTTTCTTTTAACTATATCTCTTGGAAACTCTTTTCAGTGCAATGGCTCAGTGATCAACTGCATGATATAATAGCAAATGAGTGGACACAAAATAGTTTCCTAACTAACCAGGACTACCAAGACTATATTCCACAGACTTTAGATGAGGAATAAAAGCAAAAAAATTAAAAATGGACTTTTCAGAAAGCTTAGTTGTACCTTTAATTTTACAAAATTAAAAGCTGTTCTTAATGTTGTTATCATAGTGATAAATGGCCACTTGATTGTCTTAATAAATCCTACTTATTTTATCTAGTTCTTAGTTTTTTTAAATGACGTGTCAGTCTTCTCACTATGGGGTACTAATTATAACTTGTAATGTATTGGTCGAACTCTAGCTTTCAAGAGAACTTAAGGCTATGCTATCATTTGTTACTAATTACGCATAGCAGCCTATTAGGGTAATAAGATAAAGAAGACCAATCACTGAGCTGTAAATAAGTTACATTGTATATGGTTTATGCAAATGATGGTATTGTAAAGTATGTGTTCTCATTGGCTATCAGTTATTCTTGGGGCGGAGCTGCTGTATATATATTGAGGGTTTCTGTTCAGTCTGAGTTATTGTTGTTGTTGTGTTCCTGCTAAATAAAGAGCTGTTGGATTTACCTCAAGTCTGAACGCACTATTTGACACAACTTTTTTTTTTTACTTCGAAATATATATGTTCAACACATGCACTCTTTGCCTATAGCAGCAGAAAAACAAAACTTCATCATACTCTGGGATTTCAGTGCAAGAAAAAACATTGTTTCCTTGCTCTACATGGACATTGGCTCTGTGTCTGTGCCTCTGGGGCTTGGGAAGAGAATGCAACACAATGAAGGTACAAAGTAAAGGATGGAGCAGGCACACAATTGCTCTCTCAACCCCTGGAAGACTATTCTAAGATCTCTACTCTGATATAACACCAAAAAATACAGGTGATTTCCACACCTGTTATCTGCCCCAGGTTTAATGCTGATGTAAAGCAGGTGTTTTTCCTGCTCTTCCACAGCATCATGCTCCTCTCAAGATTTCCCAGGCTTTTCTCCAATCTTTCTCAAGTCTGCTTTGAACTGAAGTTTTGGAAAAGAATGCAGCAAAGCCTGGATGACTGCTACGTGGATGGGAACATTCAGCTTTTCCTGCCCTAATAATAGCCATTTTGCACCACCCTCCCCAACAGAATGAAGATACAGACACGAATGTTGGGAACTAATGGCCAATTTTATTCTGGCAACAACAGAACATTGAACATAACACGGCAAGGACCTAACTAGCCATACAGATCAACCCCTGGGGTCCCTGGACCTCCATCTTGACCTGTTTGGGCAAGCCCCTCTGCCCTGGGTGCGAGCCATCCAAAGATATGGCTGGGACTCAGCCGGCCAGGTGTATGGAATCTCGACCAAGCCTATTGACCCCCCCTCCACCATCAAAGGTGAGGGGCCATACTTGTACAGGAGGTCCCACACAGCAGTATGCCATTTCAGCTGGCAGCCATCAAACAATACCAACAATCTTGACAGACCCCACTTCCCCCTCAAATGAGAACGTACCAAGGGTGTGCACTGGCCAACTCATTTCTTCTAAACCCTATCCTGCCAGTGAGGAACCTATTTATAGTGCCACCACAAAGCTAATTACAGAATCACAGAGTTGGAAGGGGCCATACAGACCTTCTAGTCCAACCCCTTGCCCAATGCAGGATGAGCCTAAAGCATCCCTGACAAATATTCATCCAGCCTCTTCTTGAAAACTGCCAGTGAAGGGGAGCTCACCACCTCCCTAGGCAGCTGATTCTACCTTTGAACTACTCTGACCATGAAAAAGTTTTTCCTAATATCCAGCCGGTACCTTTTTGCATTTAATTTAAGTCTGTTGCTTCGAGTTCTATTCTCTGCTGCCAACTGGAACAGCTCCTTGCCCTCTCCAAATGACAGCCTTTCAAATATTTAAAGATAGCAATCATGCCCCCCACCCTCAATCTCCTCTTCTCCAAACTAAACATTCCCAAGGCCCTCAGCTTTTCCTCGTAGGGCTCAGTCTCCAGACCCCTGATCATTCTTGTCACTCTCTTCTGCACCCTCTCAATTTTGTCCACATCCTTTTTGAAGTGAGGCCTCCAGAACTGTGCACAGTACTCCAGGTGCAGCCTAACCAAGGCAGTATAAAGAGGGACTACGACCTCCTGCGATTTCAATGCAATGGTCCTTTAGATACAACCCAAGACTGAGTTTGCCTTTTTTGCCACCACATCACACTGGCTGCTCATATTTAGTTTACAGTCTAAGATCTCTTTCGCATACACTACTACCCAGAAGTGTATCCCCCATCCTGTATTTCTGCTTCACATTTTTGTGGCCCAGATGTAATACTGTGCACTTATCTATGTTGAATTGCATCCTGTTCACAACCACCCACTTCTCCAGAGTATTCAGGTCTTGTTGAATTTTAACTCTGTCTTCTTGGGTGTTTGCCACTCCTCCCAATTTGGTATCATCAGCAAATTTAATGAGTTGCCCATTTACTCCTTCATTCAGATCATTGATAAAAATATTGAAAAGTACCGGACCCAAAACAGAGCCCTGTGGCACCCCACTGGACACCTTCCTCCAATCTGATGAAACGCCATTGACCACCACTCTTTGGGTGCGGTCCTCTAACCAGTTCCCTATCCACCGAACTGTCCTATAGTCCAATCCGCAATCTTCCAGTTTACCTATTAGAATGTCATGGGGAACCTTAATGAAATCCAGGTATCCAAATTTCAGCTTTACTGAAATCCAGGTAAATCACATTGAGTTCCCACGATCCAGTAAGCTCATCACTTGATCAAAGAAGGAAACCAGGTTCTTCTGACAAGATCTGTTGGGGACAAAACCATGTTGACTTCCCTGGATCACTAAGTGGTGTTTCAGATGCTTACAGATCAATCCCTTTAAAATTTGCTCTAGTATCTTCCCAGCAACAGAAGTCAGACTGACCGGCCTGTAGTTTCCCGGGTCATCCTTCTTCCCTTTCTTAAAGATTGGGATAACATTAGCTCTTCTCCAATCTTGTGGCACATCCCCAGTCCTCCAGAAGGCCTTGAAGATGATGGACAGAGGCTCTGTGAGTTCTCTAGAAAGTTCTTTGAGCACTCTTGGGTGCACACCATCCGGCCCAGGGGATTTGTATTCGTCCAGTACAACCAGGTACCTCTCCACAACCTCTCTGTCAATGTCAATTTCAACTAGCTCCCCAGGTGTCTTGTCGTGTCTACTACCATCTCTAGATGTGCCTGAGTTCTTCAGGGAGAAAACAGAGGCAAAATAGTAATTAAGCCTGTCTGCTTTTTCTCTGTCCTCTATCAGAGTTTCTCCTTCCACTTCCAAGAGCCAATTGCCTCTTTTACCTTGTGTTTGCTTCTCACATATCTGTCACATATCTGTCACATATCTCACATATCTGTCTGGCTACAAACTTCCTTGCCCACCCCACCCAGCAACTGGAATTCAAGGAGGACATGATCACTTTCCCCTAAGGTCCCCACCACCTTCATCCCATCTACCAATTCTTCCATGTTGATTAATATTAAGTCTAGTATGGCCAAGCTCCTTGTAGCTTCCTCCACCATTTGAAAAAGGAAGTTATCAGCCAGGCAGGTCAGGAAGTTGCATGATTCTTGTTAGGCTTTGCTGAGCTTGTCTCCCAGTACACATCAAGGATATTGAAGTCACCCATAATTATAAGGTTCTGATGTCTGGATACTCTACCAATTTGTTCAAGGAGGACAGCATCCCTTTCCTCTCCCTGGTTAGGCAGTCTGTAGCAGACTCCAACAACAATACCCTCTGTGTCCTTGCCATTCAATGGTAGCCCACTCACTCAAATCAAACTGGGATACAATCTGTGCCCTCTTGGCCTGATGGGCAGCCTAAAATACCATGCTGTGCTCGCAGATCAGTATTCTAAGCCTCTCCTGGCAGAACACAGCATCTAAAAGAAAAAAAAGAAACAGAAGAAGTTACAACACAGACAAAGGACGCATGTATGCATGGTAGGTAGAGGACCGCCACCTGCCCACCTTCTGGATGGCAGACCCTGGGTAACCCATCACCACTGCCATGGAGGCCACCCCGATCCTAAAGGAGTAGATCCTAAATTTAACTCCAGACAAACCTAACTTGGATAGTCGTCTACTAGTCACCAACCAAAATTGGTATTTAGTTAGGGGTGAGCCATCACTGTGGCAAAAAACCACCCCAACATCATAACCCCAAACTCAAACATAACACTTTAATGCCTGTATGGGGCATAGCTCCCTGTCTGCACAGGGGCCAAGCTCAATTACTACCCCCTTCTGCCTCTGATCTGTCTTAGAATGTCATAACGTAAGGGTGACTTTGTCTCCTGAAAACTTGATGTCCTGGGTCATTAAGGCCCTTTCAGACCTATCCTTATGGGACTGGGAAACTAATTTGCTCACCCATAGGACACCAAAAATGCAATCAAAGATGCTGCATGGAAGAAAGTCTCATCAAAGTTGGAGCTGCAAACTTTAGTCCAGACTGACATTAGCCCATGGAGGACTGCTGGGGAAATGGGTTGCTTATTGTCCTGACAAGGCCCGGCCTGTCAGAACCAATCTTCAAGCATTTTTCTAATTCTGTAATCACTCGTGGCCTAGGCAAGACTGCGAGCTTTGCTGGCAAAGGCAAGGGCCGCCAGATGTCCCCTAATAGACATTTACTGCTAAGTCCTCACCTCTCCACTCAATGCAGAACTGCATCAGGTGTTCCACAGGAACCGGCCAAGCCTGCTGCAGTCCCACTGCCTGCCTAAACCCAACAAACTGGCATACTGAGCAGTCATATACCCTTTGAGTGCTGGGTGACATGGCTAGGTGAATAGCCTGTATGTCTCTGTCTTCCAAGATCCCACAACTCCTGAGGCTTCCGGGCCAGCTGGTAGTCAGCCTTGGGAGCAAGCTAACAAAAATGTTCCATCTGGAGGTGAGACAGAGCATCCATCACACTGTTATCAATACCTGGGATGTGCTTGGCCATGAACAAAATGTTCAACTGCAAGCAATGGAATGTAAGGGGCTGAACTAATCTCATGACTAAGGGGGACCTGGATGAGAGGGAGTTAATAACATGGATCACTGCCTGGTTGTCACACCAGAAACGCACTGTGCGATTAGCCAAGTCCTTGCCCCACAGGTAAACTGCCACTAGGATCGGGAATAATTCTAAGAAGGTGAGATCTCTATTAAGACCCCCTACAATCCAATCAAGAAGCCATTGCTCAGCATACCAATGACCTTGGAAATATGCCTTGAAGCCAGTGGATCCTGAAGCATCAGTGGTAACCTGGAGCTCAACCTCCAAAACCAAATCTTCCTTCCAAAAGGTTACTCTATTAAAGGAATCCAGGAACTGCTCCTACACCTCCAAGTTCTTCTCCTTGCCCCTATTGAACCTCAACCTGTGAGTGGGCAGCTGAAGGGTCCCCATTGCATCACATAGGCATCACAAAAACACCCTCCCAGGTGCAACTACTCTGCAAGCAAAGTTTAAGTGATCTACCTGCTGCTGGAGCTCCAACAAGGAGACTTTATTCCATCCCTTAAAGAATGACAGGTGGGCCCGCAAGTCCAACAGCTTGTTGTGAGACAAATGCGACATTTGCTGCACAGTATCAAGCTCTATCCCCAAGAAGGTCAGGGCTGTTGAAGGACCCTTGGTCTTCTCATGACCCCCAGCTCTCATGACAAACTAACAAACCCTTCCAGAAGCCTGGCACATTGGCCAGATCCCATGGGGCCCATGAAAAGGAAGTCATCCACATAGTGCACTGTGTCGTGGCTTTACAGCCGGTGATGCAGCGCCCACTCAAGGAAAGAGCTGAAGCGCTTTAAGGTAACACAGGAAATGGAACAACTCATTGGGAGAGCCCTGCCATGTAAAACCATCCTTCAAAGGAGAAACCCAGCAGCTCAAAATCCTCAGGATGAACTGGAAGAAGGCAAAATGCCAACTTAATGTTGCATTTAGCGATATCTGTGCCAGCCCAACATCACCAAATAACTTTGACAGCCTGGTCAAATGATGTGTACCATATCATTTACAACCCCCCCCCCCCCGCCCATGATAAGACTGGTGGTGAATGATTCTAAACTCACCTACTGTCTTTTTGAGCACCACACCCAATGGGGAGACCCGAAAATTTTGTACAGGGGGGGCAGAGAAGGGGCCCAACACCCTGCCCTCCGTATACTCTTTAGCTAGTTTTTCCCTCACCACCCCCTCCATACCAGCAACCAAGTTCAGGTTAGCTGCCATGAAAGGGGTCCTGAGGCTCTGAAATGGGATTTGAAACTCTGTTGTGAACTCCTCTAAAAGATACTGGGCATCATCCAGTCTGGGTATAAGGCCAACGGCTGCTTGAGTGCCCTCAGATTTATGGGGCCTGTTGCTGCTGGGTGCCCCCTCCTGCCCTACCATCACGCTTGCTGCCTGTCCTCTGGTGCTTACAGACCATAAAGGCATGGGCGCCCCCATAAATTGGACACTTATGGCTGAATTTGCAAAACTTTCTATTACATACCCTCTGGGAGGTGAATTCCTACAGAGCAGCCAGGGTTGAACTGACTGCCCTGCCAAAGTGCAAATGCTGGTGCTGACATTTGACTTATGCACTAGGTGACCACTGTCCGAACGATCCCTCATGTTAAGCTTAGTTGGTGACATTATCTGAAACCACAGTTGTTGGTGTATTCAATCCCAGGACATGATCAGATTGAGGGCTGCCCTCATCCGAAATTCCTCATCATACTGGAGCTATGCAGCCTCAGTAAAATCATTATACCCTTTATATATTATATCCAGGTACTGTAACAGTGAAGCAGCCCTCCATGACTGCGCTCTGGCTGTAACCCCCCAAGTATATCAGCAAACCGGGCAAACAATTAGCCCACTTCCCATTAACCTTTCGATGTTTCTGCCTTTCCTTGTCCCTTTCATCCCTTTCATCTTTATCCTTCTTCTCCAGCTCCCTGAAGAGAGGGGTAAAGATGTCAACATATTCTCCCTTAAGGATCTTATCTCTGATGGCCTGTGTAAGATGGTCACCCAACAGAAGGGCCATGTCTCCAAAGGCAAGGCATTGAAGAAGACTGACCTGTAAAAGGATGGGCCATACATAGAACGAGCCCAGAGGGTACCTGGGAAGGCCTGCCAAGTGTTCCAAGAGCCGGCTGGGGACTGGCCCTCACTCACCTGCCACAGAGAAGCAGGGTGTGAGCCATTAAATGCCCCTTCGTACTGGATGGGTAAGGCCAGTGGAGGCCAACATGGCCATGGCCATCCCCTGCTAGGTTGCACTCTGAGGAATATGAGGCACCAGGGGTGGTAGGTGCCACAGCCTGCCCCTAGGGCCCCCAAGGCCAGGCACGTGCGTGCTTTGGTGCAGTGGGCTTACCTTCTCTTTTGACTGGGTCCACAGACACAACTACAGGGCAGGACTCAACTGAACATCCTGGCTCCTCAGAATCCAGTCACGCCAGTGCTTTCCGCTGCCAGTGCTGCATCCCTAATGTCGCCTGTGTCCAGGGCTCCTTCTAGAGCAGAGAGACGGGCAGGAATTTCACATTGAAATGTTGCCTTAGAAGTCAACTTAGCCGCTCTCTGACTTTTAGCTCCGGCAGTCCCAGGTCCCTGAGTCCCCCTGGCTTGCTCAATTGTGGCTATGCACACAAACATCTGCTGCATGTCAGCAGCCTCCTTGTCATCTGATGATGAGGCTGCTGGTGCAGCTCTTTGGGGTGCTGGCCTCTTGGCTAGCTGCTTTCCTTTGGACTTGCCCCCACCCTTTTTGGGAGACATGATCCCTCTTCAATTGAACAACAATAAGTATACTGTAAAGGACTGAACTTCGACCTTCTGCCTGCAAAGCAAGCCCACAATGTACTGAGCCATAGCCCCCTTAAAATGGCTGTAAAGGCCAGTGCTCCCACCCTGGGTTCAGTTGTGCTGTCACCGTGAGTGCTACAAGGCCCATTGCAGAGGGCCTTATCCGCTGGACACTGCACCGCCAGGCCACTGCCACGCCTTGGTCGCTCACCACCACCACGCTTCATTTAGCTGCTGCTCGCTTGCCACAGCCTATTGCCACTGCCTCACTCCCCAATGTTGCCTTGCAAAGTGTTGCCACAGGCTTTGGGGAAAGCGATCAGAAGAGAGCTGCAACTGCATGCCTGTGTAATCAAGCATTAGGCAACTGCTGTGGAGCATTAGGCAGAGATGCCTTCCAAGCCTTTGGCTCTGCCCCTCCCTAGATCTCTGGATGGCCAGGAAGAGCATGCCACATCTCTTCCTCCATCAGAGGAGCAAAGGATGTCCCCTAGCTTAATGCAGCTTCGCTACCAGCCAGAATGGCCACATTCTCTGACTCTGTCCCTGTGGGGTCTGTTTTCTTTCCTGGGTCACTTGAAGGGCTTTTTATTTCTTTTTAAATGAACTCTAGAATACTGTTATACTAATATGCCATTGTCAAAACATGTGTAACAGATTATCTGAATTTCTCATCTTTCATTTTTAAAAAAGTAAGTCTCTAGTGCCTTCCTTTACTGAGATATAAGGGGAAAGTCCTATCTTTAGTATGCCTCTGCAACAAGGCATGGATAAGTCTAGCTAGAGATAGATAGAATCTAGCAACACTTCTATTCTTTGCCCTATGTATACATCTGTATTGGAATGCAGAAGGTATTTTAAATTCAGAAAATTTTCTATGAGTTAGGTGCGCTAAGAAAATATGGTGGCCATAATGAGCGACAAACCACAGTGTGATAGAGAATTGATGCAGGTAGTTAAGAACATGTATATATTGGATCTGGCAAAAGATTAAAGCCAAAACTGTTCAAATTAGGCTTACATTTTCCCATTGACTACAGTGAGTTGTGATTGAATTGTGCAGTAGATAACAGTGGTTAAAAGGAAACCAAACCTTTTCATTATAATTTTTATTTAAACCATCTTAGAACAGAACTTTTGTAGAAGTTCTCTTTAAAACTAAGAGTATTTAGAAAAAGATACTAAATATTCTGCATTGCTATTGAAGGTATTGCTATTGAAGGTAACAATATTTATTTCCAAGTGTTCTGTATTATTGATATTATGCGGGATAGATTGAACTTGTTATAGAAGCTGTGTGACAGAAGTTTAGTTTTACTTACTTGCTTAATTCAAGTAACAATATTTTAACTAAGTTTGTGCCAGCCAATTAAATCAATATGTATTTTCTTGTACTTATACTGAAAACTAATTAAAGCTGTAAATTAAGTGTTCAATTTGCAGTGCAATGCACTGCAAAGGTTATATTTTTATTAACCCCCATGAATCTTTCTATTGTTTCAAAACCAAAGGAAAAATGAAACATACCCCTTTTCTGACAAAGCATTGTTCTGTGCAATATCTGGAAGCATTTTGGTGACCTCTCAAATCCTAAATTGTCTTAGGTTTCTTTGCTCTTTCTAGCTCCAACTGAAGTGACATTTTCATTTGATGTGGGCAATGGGCCAAATGAGATCACAGTACAATCACCCAGTCCCTTAAATGACAACCAGTGGCACTATGTGAAGGCTGAAAGAAACATCAAAGAGGCTTCATTGCAAGTGGATCAGCTCCCTCAAAGGATTCATAGAGCTCCATTGGATGGGCATATTCACTTGCAGCTCAACAGTCAGCTCTTTGTCGGTAAGCGTACTGTTCCTTGTTTCCTGATCATCATAAAATAAAGATAATGGTTCATGTAAAATGAGCATCTTATAAATACTAGTGAGGACAGGGCTTTTTCAGTAGTGGGACCTCACTTTTGGAGGTGAGGCTCACCTGGCACCTATTTTACCTTTTTTAAGGCACCAGATCAAAATATTTTGGTTCACCCAGGCTTTCCATTAAGCTCTTTTAGCATGGAAATTGTTGTTTTAAGCTGCCGTCGGTCTGTTTTTTGAACTAAGTTTCATGCCATGCTGGGACTTTTAAAAATCTGGATTTAATTAATATCATTTCATGCTTGTTTTTATTCTATTTTGTAAGGTACCTCAGGCAGGTTCCGTGAGAAGTGACCTTAAAATGTTCTAAAGAAACAAATTATACTGCTGAGGGAGTACAACAAATAAATGTTCATTACTATCCCCACCCCGAAGAAAATATTTTCCCAACCCTGAAGATCAGTTATCCCTGTCAGCTCCTTCAGGCTTTTCCTTTTCAGCCAGAATGTTGTGGCCACCTTTTTGTTGTGGTAGTGGATACCTTGATCATTCTTGGGGACCAGTATTCAAATTTTACATATGGGCAAAAAGAGATATTTCTATGATTACATATAGTATAATGAGTAGGTTTTATTTTACGTTAACTCTCCTATGGTTGATTTAATGTTTTTGAAACTTCATATTTAATCATCCCTCTCACCCATGCCAAACTGAGGAGAGGATATTTCCACATTTTATTGGTTCCTCTTTGAATTTTATTTCAATGCAATCTTTGTAATAGCTTTGCTGTTGTGTGCTTTAAAGTACATACATATGCATAGAGACAAAGAAATATGTAAGTAGGTGTCTTCTGATATAAGAACTCTTCTCTTTTTACATTACATTTCACTTTTTTCTGTCTAGAGATATACCAGTACTTTTGTCCTGTTCTTTAGGATCTTTGAAGTAAATTGAAATATTATACATTATAACTACAGCAGCTCACAATCCCTCAAAGATCTGTGCAGTTATTCTTTCAAATAGTATGGAGAAGGACTGATGAAAAATGACTTTTAAAAACGCAAACATTAGGAATGATGCCTTAAAAGTATGACAGAAGAGTATATTACAGTTGATTTGCTTAATAGGTGTATTTTTTCAAGCTAATACTAAAACATTATTCTGCTTTGGAAGTACTTGTTCAAGTATTTTTTTCAAGTACTTCTATGCACAAGACAGTGTGTGTGTGTGTGTGTGTAGGGGGGAGGGTCTCTCACTTTTTCCCTATCATGGAAAGGAGATCAGGAAACATTATACCAAGCATTTGGCTTAAAAACACACAGGGTTCTGGAAGTCCGAAAGGGAATAAGAATCTTTACAAATTCAATATGCATAGTAGTCCAAATCCAAGTAAGGTAGACCAAGGCAGGAAGTAAGGAAAATGTAATATGTAGTTAGGTCCTATTAGTATGTGTGGGTTCAGCAGAGAAGACAGTTCTTCTCAGCCCTAGATGTCCACAAACTCAGTATAGCCTGGAAGATGCCCCCCCTATCTTGACTAGAGATGGGCACAAACAGAAAAAAAACACTGAACATGATGTTCATTGTTTGTTGCCATCCACGAACAGGGACTCACAAACACTTACGAACATGACTTGTTCACAAACATGTTCATGGTTGGATGTACGTGGGGGCCAGCAGGCTCTCCTTCAGCCATCATCCAAGTTTGGTCAAGATCCCTACCTCACCACTCCCAGAACCCTGACCTGAGCAGGCACCAGGAAAGGTACCAATAATAAATAATAGCTTGGCCCCAGAGCCTGGCAGCAGCCCTAGAACTTGAATAGGTAGATCCCTACTGCTCCACTCCCAGAAACCTTACCTGAGCAGGTAGCAGGAAAGGTACCAGTAATAAATAATAGCTTGGCCCAGAGCCTGGCAGCAGCCCTGGAAGGGGTAGATCCCTATCCCACCACACACAAAGAAAATTCAAGCTCTAATGCACTTTATCAAAATTCCAACAGCAACTGTCTCTCCCTCTCCACCGTCTGCAAAGCCAGAGCTGGGAGCCCCCCTCCCCCCGGTCTTTGCTCCCTTGTAACAAATTTGGAGATCCAAACTTGAAAGGAAGACCTGCCTATCAAGCTAAATTGGGCTTAGATTGGGGTTTCCAGGGCAACAGCAGGAGTTCAGACAGAGTTCAGACAATCCCTGCCTAAGTTGTCAAGGGAATTGATTGCCAGTGCCAAACTGTCTGGCTTGATGAACAGCAACAAACAAGGCTTGCAACGACCGCTTGTTCTTTTAGAATGGGGCCTCATTAACAGCTTGTTCGCGAACAGCAGATTGGGCTGTTCGTAGCTTTTTTTGTTCATATTGCTGTTCATGTCCATCTCTAATCTTGACATGGCTGATCTGACTACCTAAATCCATGCCATTGTAACATCAAGACTACTGTAATGCATAGTACATTGATCTTCCCTCTCAGTTTATTTGGAGACTCTAGCTAGTGCAGAACCCTACTGTTCTGCTGTTATCAGAACCATGAATATTACTCCCATTTTACAGTCACTCCATTGGCTAACTATCACTGAGGCCAATTCAAGTATTGGCTATCACCTACAAAGCTCTTCATGGCCTTGGAACATCATATCTACAGGATCACTTCGCTCCCTATGTTCCTCCACAGCAACTTTGCTCATCTGAACATGGGCTTCTGCTGGTTCCACCTTGCACATGGACAAAATCGAAATCTGCCTGTACACATGCGTTCTCTGGGTGGCCCCCACTTTATAGAATGGTCTACCTGAGGAGGTTAGGAAAGCTCCCACTCTCCTGGCCTTCTGCAAATGATGCAAAACTGAATTATTCAAGAAGTCTTTTTACTCAGATGGAAGGGCTGTATTGTAAGGAATTGGTCTCATAGAGATCCATTGGAAAAGGGATAGGGAGGGACCACAGAATTTATTACAATTGCTGTAAACATTGATGGACCATAGATTCTGCTACTATTGCTATAAGAATGATGCTACTGGGTTGTTTCTTTGTTGTTTACTATGTCAGTCGTAGAATTGTTTCTGTTTGGTTTTGGCATTTCCATTTCAGCTCTGTGCTGGATTTCTGCAAATTTCTTAAATCTTTGCATTAAATGTATCCATTACATGTTTTATTGAAACGTCTTTGATATTAACTGTACTAAGTCACACTGTATGATCTGCATTGAGTCTCAGTGAGAAAGGCGAACTATAATTAATCTAAATAAATAAATAAATACTGTGTCAGCTGGTATGAGTTGCAAAGATCTGAGCCACAATACTTACAGTGCCTCAGGCTCAGGAGGATAAGCCTCAGTCTAGCTGGAACACACTGTTTCCTAATTATACTAGGGTTAAATTCTTGTTTATTTGCTCATATCCTATAACCACTTTGACAACATGTTGCAGACTTTTTTGATGAATTTTTAGAATGTTGTTTTAAAATTTTTATTTCCCTCAAGAGATGTGTAATAAATTTTATGTTCAGCTGGGAATTGCTAAAGACACGAGGAATGGTGAGGAAGAGGAATAACATGGGCGGGGCAACCACCCACGTGATCTCTTTTCGGATCTTCTAGAATGATGTTCTGGCGCATTCCCCCCCCCAACTGAGCCCTGTATATATATATATATTTCTTTGTAGATACCTGTGTCATGTCAATATAATAATTAACTATTGACAGAAAGACTTCCCTCTAAGTTGTGGCAGTATTATGTATTCCAAAATTATTTTGCATATTTTACTAATATCTGTCATCTGTCTTCCCATTTACTTGGCTAGTGATTGTTAAAAGACACTGATCTTGAGACAGAATGAACTAGCTTTTTTAAAGATCAATCCTCCCCGCACCCTGAGAGTTCTCCAGCTCTTTCTTGGGGAACTTAGACTGAAATAAGGGAACTTTCTCATCATTTCCAACCTTCTCAACTGCCAGTTTTTCATTTCTCCTGGTTTTTCTAAGTTTTACACTATTAGGCTTTGGAGGGTTAAGGATGGGAGGGGACACTAAGAATGAAAGCTAAAGACTTTTTCTAATTGTTTGTGGTTCTTGGTTTTCTTCAACATAATCTTCTAGGCAGACAAATGCCAACAAGTATCCTGGGAACTGAAAGGCTTTTGTTATTGTTTCTCTTGGTCAGTGACTTAACTGTTGCTACTAGACTGCCATTTTCTTCTCTACATAACCCAAAATTCTTTTCTTCCCCACAATTTGGGGAAGTGAGACAAAAGTAGAAGAATTCTGGTGTTAGTAGAGAAGATTAGTGATGGTGCAAATCTCCTGCTAAGCTATTACAAGGAGAATTTAATTTTAGAAAGAGGTTGTAATGTCTCAGGGTTTTAAAAGTTTGGAAGGTTGGTTTGAAAACATTCCACCACCTTATTCTGAAAGTTTGTTACTGTTGCTCAGCTTTCCTTAGCCCATTGTATCCTCTCACCTAGCAATCTGTACAGGGCCCATGATCTTATGTAATTCTGTTGTTTTCTATCCTTTACTTCACTCATTCAGGGAGTATGCAGATACGTTGTTATCACTAAAATTGATGTGTATAAATATTTCATATCATTATACTGGACTTGCATATTAGAGTTACCCATATTTTTCATATGAATTTTTTTTTGCTCCCTCTCTTTTCTTCTTCCTCATGATTTCCTAAATTGAAGGCTGTGGTTATTTGGTTATTTATGTGAAACCTAACATTAGATATTGAGAAGTCAAGAACACTGGAAGAAATTCAGTGAGAAATTACAACACATGTGTGTAGTTGTTCATTCATTTCTAATCTTTATGTATTTCACTACTTTAAGATAATACAAGTCTATGCTTTTACTTGCTTACTGTTATTGTACAAAAAAGTTGTGTGTCATAAATACCTATAAGAACTTATTTTAATAACTTGACTAAAGCCAGAACAATTTTCAAGCTATGCGTTTGAACAGCTAGGATAAGGATTTAAAAAGTATGGAGGTTTTTACACATCATTTTACAGCAGTCTCTCAAACTACATTGATTTATTTCCATTCCAGGTGGGACAGCATCCAGACAGAAAGGATTTCTGGGGTGTATTCGTTCTTTGCAATTAAATGGAGGTGCACTTGACCTGGAAGAGAGAGCAAAGATAACCCCAGGTGTAAAACCAGGTTGCCCTGGACATTGTAGCAGCTATGGTAGATTATGCCACAATGGAGGAAAATGCAAAGAGAAATATAGTGGATTTTCCTGTGACTGCACTTTGTCTGCCTATGCAGGGCCATTCTGTAAGAAAGGCAAGCATGAATTGTAAATTTATTTTTTTTAAATGTCAGTCTAATGATGCCAATTACTTTACATGATTTACTTCAGATTTTAATTTTCTTAAATTGTAACTAATGTTTAGTAAATATTGTGGTGTTATTTCTATTTTTTAAAAATTGTGCCCTTGTATTCCGTAGAAAAATTTTGTGAAAGATTTTTTTCACACCTTTATCTAACATCAGTAACTCTTGAGGTGGTAGCTGTCTTGTCATACTGCAGATAAGCTTCTTATATGTGTCTTCCACAGGACTGTACTTTTAAAACTCAGTAGCCATGGCAATCTGTAGCACCAGAGTGCCATATGTGATGAAACTCTACTACTATTTAGACCATGTTCCTAAAACTGCCCCAAAGTAGTTTTTGCAGAGTAGTCCTATTGACTTCACTGAGTCTAAGCGACTTTAGAATTATGCCTAAATTGGCTTTAACATTACTTTAAAACTTTTACAGAGCAAAACTATCTCTAGACTTACTTCACTATAAGATGATTTTTCATGTCAGATCAGTATTTCATATCTTTTAGCAACACTTCTAAACAACATTTTCAATTTTCTCTCCAATTAACTCCAGTTGACTCTTCAGCAGATCAGATCTTTTCCCACTATATTACTTAGGTTTAAAGAGATGAGGTGCGGAGAGATGGTTTTATGCGTTTATTGAAATTTTCATTTTATTCTTGCTTAATGAAAAATGAATGGAAATGTATCCTAAACTTAAAGGTGATAAAATGTTTAAAGTTCAGTTCAGAGTAGTCAGTTGTACTTCCTGCTGCTACAGGCAAACTGTGAGTGTCCCACCATTTCTTTCTGCCTCTAGCCAACAGATAAATGAAAGCAGAGATCAAGCTGAAGTGCTTTTATGTTGAGATGAGATGGGTATGAGAAGAAGGCAAACTGAAGTCTTTCCCAGAAAATCAATCTGAGGAGTAGGTGGTCAAACTTGCAGGACTGGATATCATAAAAGATCCAGCTAAACATGAATAAGACAGAGAGCTTGAGAAATGTCTTAGTGCTAAGGATAATCTGTGATTTGAATGGAACAAGACTAAGAATGTTCATTATTTTATATTGACCTTGACTGGCAAACTTCATATATGTATAAAGGCAAACACTCATCCACTGAAAACAGCTACAGGTTACTCTTTTTACCTACAACTAAAATATGCCTTAGAAATTAAATTAGCAAGCTCTATGGGATCACCACCTGAGTATCAATTTAGGGAAGGAGAATTCTCCACAGTAGCAGAAGCACCGGGACTTCACCAAGGTGCTTGGTTGATGTTTTGTTAACCAGCCTGTAGTCTCAGGAATCGAAAGCATTTGTTTCTTATTTTCAAAGTACATTCAAATTAAAGCGATTGTAGACACTTTGAGAAATGTAGCTTCTTGCCTTCAAAGGAATGCCTTTCTGAGCAATGGTATAGGGAGGGTGGAAAGGAAAGGGACACAGTGCTCTCACAGCAGGGTTTATACATTTTGCCATCTGTACTATCATCCAGTGCAGCTGCTGTTTGCTCCATTCCATTCCAGGGCTATATAAATAAAGACCTAACCCAGAGGAGTTGCCTTCCTCTGAACATAGATGGTCATCAGGTTTGAGAAAATTGGGGTAGGTCCTTCCTTCTCTCTGATTGTAATAGAGTACCCATATCGTTGTACATTGGGTTGGTCTTAGAATTTTCCTATAGCCATCCTAAAAAAAAGCACTTGTAAATTATGGCTAATTTCTCAGCTATTGTGCTGATAAGTGATTCCAACCTTTTGACATGAGATTAGTTTTTTCAATATATGGTTTATTTCAAGATTATATTAACAAAATCAAACTGGTATTGTTTCAGAGATCTCTGCATATTTTAGAGCTGGCTCTTCAATAATGTACAACTTTCAGGAGTCATATACTCTGGCTAAAAACTCAAGTTCCCATGCAGCTTCATTCCATCCTGATATGCCACTGACTAGAGAAGTAATCACATTTACCTTTAGAACCACATGGGTTCCAAGCTTACTTCTTTATATAAATTCATTCTATAAGGAATATCTTTCAATTATTCTTGCCAAAAATGGTGAGTATGCTCTTTTTGAAAATTTATCAAAGGTGCAATAGTGATTGATATTTATAATGTTGCAATTTGCAAACTACTTTCCAGTCCTTATCTTCTTTATTTTATTCTAAAATTCCAATTATATCAAAAGAGAAGCTGAGCTAGAATTGTTTCTTACACAAAAGCTTCATACATTCTGGTCTGCAGAGGTGTATGTAGACTTGTATATTCATAATATGGAGATGGCCTCAGTATATTTAAGGCAGGTGAATTCTATGTATTCCAGAAAATCCAGGCCCAAGTATTTAGTCAAAAAGAAAAAAACGTAAACATAATCAGCATAATCAGCACCTGGACTTAACTGAGTATCACTTCCAATTTGGAGATGCTTCATACTCCTTCATTTATTCCATTAAATAGAAACATATATGGGTCAAAACCCTTCTTTATTGTGGCCATAATATGAAGGTGTTCTCTCCCCAGAGAAGTCTGCCAGAGCTTGATAATTTAAAAAGAACAAAAAAAGTTAATTAAAAATTAAGTGCACTAAGAGAGATCTAATTTTATTTTTTACTGGTTTTATTGTATTGATCATATTATCACTGTAATGATTTTCAGTGTTGGAAACAAGAAAAACATGATGATTTTTTTTAGAATGAATTAAAAAGTGCCAGCTACATGCCCAATTATATGCAAATATGATGCTTGATAAATATAATCATAGTGTAGAGCATACCCACAATAGATAAGAAAATTGTTCAAAGGTCAGTCAGTGACTTTGGGCCTGATCATTACAATAATTGTAGAAATTTCAGAATTGTGTCTAACACCCTGTTCTCTGAACAACAGCAGCTCTGATATTTTCAGTCACAACGGCCCTTTTTTGAAGCTCCCCCATTTTGAATATACAGAATATAAACACATTAGAGGTGTGCATAACAGAATTCCCAAGCTGAAAATATACATGAAAATCACTGTTTTGAATCATTACTTTGATTTTTCAGTACTGTAAAACAAATCCAAGATGTCTGGGAATAATGAAACACCCTCCCAAAAACATCCATGTATTTTTATCAAGTTCCAATGTTTACCAGCCATGAAGCATGAGAACTTTTGTTTTAATTCTACTGATTTTCTGGATAGTGATGTTTCTTCCTTCCAATCGGACCCTTTCAAGGGAGAGAGACAGAGGCCTATTCACTGGCCGCTTGCCCTTAGCATGGCTACTATCCTTTTGGGGTGGCATGATGGAAATGTACAGTAATGTAATGCAATTGTCACACCCCTGCATGTCTGCTACCACTGCCCACTGCTCAGCCATGTTGGCTTCCCACTGCTTGCTCTGCCAGAGCAGGTCCTGGCCATAGCTGCTGCCCCTGAGAGGCCACAGAGCTCCTGGGCCAGTCCTCTGTGCGGGATCACACAAGTGCGGGGGGTTAGCCCCTAGAACCTCTGCTTCCCCCGAGAAGCTGTGCCCTTCATCTCAGAACCAGCCCCTCCTCCCTAGGTCCCCTCTTCCCTGCCTTCCCCATGCTGGCTTTCCTCCCTATCTTTCTCACTCCATGTCCCTGCCTTCCTGTGCTCCTCTCTTCAACTCCTCTCCCCCTAGTGCCTCCCATCTTTTTATCCCTCTCCCTAATCACCAGCTCTGCCCCTAGCCTCTGGCTCTTAAAGCCATTCCCACCATTTATGCTACCTGCAGCCACTGTGGCTGGCCCCCATTCCACCTGCTCTGCCCTGCCTCTGCCCTTTTCCCAACTGGTCGCACTCAGGGCTCCTGTTGCCACCAGCGGGGAGGGTTGGGCTGCCTCCTGCCTCATCTCCAGTGGCTGTCCCAACTCCCTTGGTATCCGGCCACCTGGGTGGGCTGGCCCTGGGTAGGCTGTGGGGATGTCATGGCCCTAGGCTCCACCAGCCCGCCTGCCAGCTGCTCTGCCAGCCTGGCAGCCAACCACGGAGCCACGGCCCACCCAGGCTGCGTCCACCCCAGTGGCCTCGTCTCCGCTGCCGCTTCTTTCTTCTCAGCCCCATATCCCTCTGGGGCCAGCAGGTAAGCCACTGGACCCATTGCTACATCTTTGGGGGGGGCATCAGGGAGGGCAGGGTTCCCAGCCCCTTAGTAATGTACTGTAAAATGACTGCTTTTAGAGCTTCAAAGCCCAATAGGAATGCAGCACCCCCAAAATGGCAGCCCAAACACTGTGTAGGCCACAGAGGCCTCTACAAAATGGCTGGCAGTGCCAGAAGGCTAAGCAGGCCACCATGTGACACACTCAAAATGGCCACTTCCAGCACTGGACAAGCTGCCACCTCCCCCCCCCCCACACACACACACCAAAATGCCACTACTGCCATTAAGCAGAAGGCAAATCAGGCCACACAATGCCTACACTCAAAATGGCCACCCCTGGAGCTGTGCACATTGCCAATGCCTTCACAACATGGCTACGATTGCCAGGAAGCTAAGCAGACCACCAGGTGCCACCCTGAAAATGGCCACCCCCCAGCACAGGATAAGCTGCAAAAGCCCCACCAAAATGGCTACTACTGCCAGTAAGCAGGAGACCAATCAGGCCACACAAATGCCACACTCAAAATGACCACCCCCAGAGCTGTGCATATTGTAGATGCCTTCACAACATGGCCACCACTGCCAGGAGGCTAAGCAGGCCACCAGGTGCCATTCTCAAAATGGCCACACCCAACTGAATAAACTGCCAAGCCCTCTCACAAAATGGCCCCTGATGCCTGAAGGCCTTTGCCAAGGTATTGCTGCTGGAAATACTCCCTCCCAATGGGGGGGGGGGAGGGAAAAGCCTAGACAGGGGAGGGGGGCCTACCAGCATCCACCCTGCTAGGCCTGTAACAATAAAGTATGAAACAATCCTCCCCTCAGATGGCTGCAATTCACCCCTGCGGCCTACAGCAAAGCCCTTGCTGATGCTTCTGGAAGTACTCCCTCCGAACAAAGTAAAAAGGGGGGGGGAGCCTAGGTAGGCCAGAGGCCTACAGGGGCTGTGCTTCACCCTGCTTTAGCCCTCCTGACCGACAGACAACAAGCCCCAAATGTAAATAAGAAAAAGTTCCTGCAAAACCACTGAACCTGGCACTGGGCCCTGGTTCTCATCTTGGAGTTTGAAGGTAGCAAGCAGGGGAATAGCACAGCTTCTCCAAGGCAGCTACTGCTGCCTAGACCTGAGGGCCTTCAATAAAACCAGCCTCAGAGGAGCTCGGCTCAGGCTGAACTCAAGGCAACTGCAGGAGCAGAGGCGGAGCCAACTTATAAGGCTCTTGGCTCTGCCCCTTCCTTAATTTCCAGATTGGCTGGGAAGTTGTCTGTCAGCTCTTCTTCCTGCGGGGAGGCAAATGGTGGCCCCTGGCCTTAAGCAGCTACATTGCTGGCCAGGTAGGCCAAATTCTCTTTATTCTGTTATTTGTGGGATGAAGAAGGAGTACCTCCTCCCTCTGAAAGTAGAAAGCCTAGGCTTGTTCAGGGTTCCATATAATTCAAACCCTTTGTCCAATTTGCTTGAAACTTCTTTGGACAGATAGAAGAAGATCCATTGCAATGTTGGTGACATTTGGTTGGAAAACAACAAATCCCAGTAACATGATTACCCCAAAACATCTTCACACACTGGGGAGATCACATTCAGCTCACCAGTTTACTGGGAAGATGGGAGTGATGAAATAGCAGGATCCATTCCTCTTGTCAACTGTCCAGCAAATATTTCTCAGCCAAATTGGTTAGAAACTTGGACAGAAACCATACTAATAAGGGTCAAGTTAATCAATTTCATCCAGAAACCAGAGGTCAGAAACCAGACGTCACTTCTCAAGTACAAATTTTCATTCTTTCAATGGAGATTTCACAGTGAAGTACTTTTAAAAATTTGGCTGCTGCCCTGGTATACCTGAACGTTGGTTTGCTATCTGATAGTTTAATTTCTTAAATCTAATAGTTTTCATAGTTTTTCCTCTTCTTCTTTATTTATGACAGTGCTTCCATGTCTTCTCTGTGTATCTATTATGTATGATATTCCTTTCAGAAAATAAAATTCCATTCTGCAATAGCTTTTTGAATGTATTTGAGGAAAGGAAACATTATATAGCTATTTTGTATATATAGCTATCTTGAAACTAAAATATCATTTTCCCAATTCCTTCAGGAAGTTTACAGATCAGGTACAAGCTAGATAGCCATCAAGATCCTGATATCTTTAGCATCAATTTCAAAAGCATGGCCGACGGGCAGCTTCACCGAGTGAAAATTAACAGAGAGGAAGAAATTCTATTTGTGGAGGTAATTCAAAAAAATCAGATTGTCATCAAAGGGTACAAGCCCCAAAGCAAACTAAAATAAATAAATACAATATAGCATGTGCTCATGCATATACATATATATTTTTTTAAAAATACCAAAAACAGACTAGGCTCTCACTGCATGGGGAGAATCTTGTCTAAGTGTTGTCTTTGAAGTTCACATTTTCCCATTTTAAAAGGTCACATTCTTTTTTCACATTTCTTAATAAAAGCAACAACAAAAGCAAAATAATTCCAGTTCCAGTAAGCCTTTTAAGAAAAATCTATAGCTGTGTACAGAGAGTAATTTAAGTAGAACAGTGGGGTATATAGAAGTATGAACCCCTATCAAGAACTGAAAATTAAAGGAGAAGGAGAAAGTCTCATCTAGGAGGGGGTCAGTTATTTTGCTCCATTTTCATAATGTTGAGTTCCTTTTATAGTGAAGATGAACATTTTTCCTGACATAAAATGAGAGGTACATGTCACTATTATTTCTCAAAAGGTTATGTTTTGAGAGTAGAAGTATTACCTCCTCTCAAAAGCAATTTTTACATAGATTACAACATGCCTTCTGATGCGGACCAACACAGAGCACTGACTCATCAAAGGATGCAACATTCAGGCATATTTCTCAGGGGGAGGGTGATTCTGCATTAACAATGGTAGAACTCCCTTGGTTCTAACCATAATTAGCTATCAACCAAAAAAAAGCCCATTTCTTTTTCTGAGTTCTAAATTCGCTATTTTTTTATGCATATTGGGGGTGTTTGCACACATGGATCTCTACATGTGTGTCAGTACATGCATGCTCTTAAATTGTTGCTCCAGGATTGTAGTGAAGAGGCCAGTTAGGAAAATTAACACTTTCTATAGGCAACAGTGTGATGTTCCCTTTCTTCTGATTCGTTCTTTTCTAAAGGCCATGATTAAGTGATATAAATGATGAGTACTTGTGTGCATATAAGTTGAGGCTTTGTTGCACTTTGGAATTGCTGGCCAAATTAATTGGGCAAGTCAGGAAACAGGGTATTGTTGTGACTTTTAATTTTTTTAATTGAATTTAGCAATTAAGGGGCATGTGTCAATACAGCCAGTACATTTTTTAGAACTTATGCTGAGGAATGAAAATGTGCAAGTGCAAAATCAGTACATAACTTTGTAAGATTATCAAAGAGCAGATGACCATTTTCAGGGGCAAGTAATTTTATCTTAAATAAGCTGAGTAAATTTGTACATCAAATTTATTATTTTTGACTCTTTTTTTTTAAAGAATTTTTATTGGAAGGGTCAATATATACATAAATCACCATACACACTTTGTAACAACCATCACATTATATTATTCCCACCCATTCCCCCCCTTTTCAGTTGACTTCCAACGGCTTTCCATTCCCTTCCTTTATACTAAATCACTATCTCCTACTATATAACCTTAAATATTTCTACGTTATAATATATACTATATAATATAACATAAGCTAACCTTTAGTACAGTATAACCATGATATACTCATCTCTGTCTATCATATTACAAATATCTCTAATATTTATTTCAATATTACTGTATTCTTCTTAACATATACTATCATATTTCCATCACTAATTACAAACAAGTAAAGATCTATTCTCCCCTTCTAACCATTATCCAAAGACCACATTTTTCCTTTCATGTCCCACTTTTTTTCCACATAATTCTTAAATTTCTCCCAGTTCATAACATAGTCCAAAGCGTCTTGTTCTTTTAACTTTCTTGTTAACTTGTCCATTTCAGCCATATTCATTACTTTCAAAATCCAATCTTCCACTGATGGTATTTCTTGAGTCTTCCATAGTTGTGCATAACACATTCTAGCCGCAGTAATCATATAAAACACCATTATTCTGTCCATTTTATCAAATTCTTCTAGGTTCATACACAATAACATCAATTCTGGGGATTTATTCACAATTTTCTGTAAAACATCTGACATAACTTCTATTATTTCTCCCCAGAACTGTTTAGCTTTCTCACATGTCCACCACATATGATAAACTGAACCTTCATGTTTCTTACATTTCCAACATTTATCTGACATTTGGCTATTACCGTTGGCTAACTTCCTTGGTGTCAAATACCATCTATACATCATTTTATAAACATTCTCTCTTACAGTGGTACATGCTGAAATTTTAACTGTATTTTCCCACAACTTCTCCCAAGCTTCCATTGGTATGTCTTTATTACAATTTATTGCCCATTTTACCATTTGAACTTTAACAACTTCCTCTTCTGTAAACCATTTCAACAAAATCTTATATACTTTAGATAGATTACCCCCCTTGGAGTAAACATTCTTCAATTTCCGAATTTACCATCCTAAAACCTACTTTTCTACAGGCTACATCATATAAATCTTTTATTTGTCTATATTTAAACCAACCATACTGAAATGGCAATTCTTCATTATTTTTAAGAGTATATACATTCTGGTTAACTTCTAGAATTTCTTTATACATCAGCCACTCCTCCCCAGCACATTCCATCTTTGGATTTACAGCTTCTGCTGGTATAATCCACATTGGTGTTTGCTCTTCCAGGTATTTCTTGTATTTTGTCCATACTATAAATAGACTTCGCCTTACAAAATGATGCAAAAACATAGCATCTACTTTCGCCTTTTCATACCATAAATAAGCATGCCATCCAAAACGCTTGTTATATCCTTCTAGAGCCAAAAGCTTATAGTTTTTCAGCACCATCCATTCCTTCAGCCAGACCAAACATATAGCTTCATGATATAGTTTTAAATTTGGTAATTGTAATCCACCTCTTTCTTTGGCATCATATAATACCTTCATTTTCACTCTAGGTTTTTTCCCGGCCCACACAAAGTTCAAAATCTTTGGTTGTTGTGGGTTTTCCGGGCTGTATTGCCGTGGTCTTGGCATTGTAGTTCCTGACGTTTCGCCAGCAGCTGTGGCTGGCATCTTCAGAGGTGTAGCACCAAAAGACAGAGATCTCTCAGTGATCTCTCAGTGTCACTGTGACACTGAGAGATCTCTGTCTTTTGGTGCTACACCTCTGAAGATGCCAGCCACAGCTGCTGGCGAAACGTCAGGAACTACAATGCCAAGACCACGGCAATACAGCCCGGAAAACCCACAACAACCATTGTTCTCCGGTCGTGAAAGCCTTCGACAATACTTCAAAATCTTTCTTTGCCATTTTTCAAGTTGCTTATTATCTTTAACAATTGGTATTGTTTGCAGTAAAAACATTATCCTTGGGAGTACATTCATCTTAATTACAGCAATACGCCCTAACCATGAAAGATTCAACTTATTCCACTTCACCATGTCTCTATCTATTTGTTGCCATAATTTTTCATAATTATTCTTAAATATATCAATATGTTTAGCTGTCAGTTCAATACCTAAATATTTGACTTTGTGGACCACTTCACACTTTGTCTTCTCCATCAGTTCTTGCTGTTGTTGTTTAGTCATATTTTTACATAATATTTTGGATTTATCTTTATTTATAAAGCCAACCTGTTTACTTGGATTCTTATCATAATATTCAATGGCATTCAGTACTATTCTTATATTGTCTTTTATTTGCCTATCAGGCAGAAAGCCGGCTTGTTCGTCCACTATAAATTCCATCAACCACCCTTTAAGTCTTTCTGCTAATATCTTTGCAAAAATCTTATAGTCATTATTTATTAATGATATCGATCTATAATTTTTCACATTACTTAAATCTAAAGTTTCTTTTGGTATCAATGTAATATTTGCTTCATTCCATGTTTCCGGTATCTCTTGTTCTTCCAATATTGCATTCATTACTTTCTGCATCAATAGTTTTAAATCCTCAACCATTACTTTATAAAATTTGGCTGTAAGTCCATCTGGTCCTGGCACCTTTCCCATCTTTGTAGTCTGTATCGCTTCCAGAATTTCCATTGTTGTAATTTCAGCATTTAGTCTCTCCCTCAATTTTATAGGCACGGCTGGCATATTCAATTTGTCAAAGTACTCTTTTATTGATTTGTAATCCACTAATTTTTTCTGATATAATTTCGCATGATATTTATAAAATGCTCTCTCTATTGAGCCTTGATCATATAACGCTTTTCCATCCTCCTTTATTTTACTTATTATTTTATTCTCTCTTCTCTTTTTCAACTGCCATGCTAAATATATTTTTCCCTGGTTTGTTGGCCCCTTCAAATGACTTTTGCTTCAGTCTTTTCAATTCCCACTCCACTTCTTTATTTTCCATTATTTTTATTTGTTCCTGCAATAATTTGATTTCATATATCAATTTATTTTTACCTGGTCTTTTCCTTAATTGCTGTTCTATTTGCGCTATTTTCTCTTGTATTTCCTTTAATTTCCTTTCTTTATTTTTCTTGTCTCTCCCATTTAAGTCCATCAAAACCCCTCGAATTACTGCTTTATATGCATCCCAAACTTTATATATTGGAACTCTTTTATCCACGTTATCTTGAATAAAGCATTTTGTCTCTCTTTTTAATACCTCCAAGCTTCCTTGGTCTCCCAAAAGATCTTCATTTATTCTCCACCTCCATTTTTTACATTTCCCTCCAAATCTCCACATCACCGGATTATGATCTGAGCTAATTTTTGGTAGAATATCTATTTCCTTTGTGGCTACTGCCAATTCTTTAGATGCCCAGATCATATCTATTCTTGAAAACGACTGGTGGCTCACTGAAAAGTAGTCTTGTTTAGTCTTAAGGTTATACTTCCTCCAAACATCTTTCAAATTTTCTTGCTTTTGTAATTTGAAAAAAGACTTTGGCAGTTTCCCCATTTTATTTTTGCTCACAGCTGTTTTTTTATCCATTTGTAAATCCACAACTCCATTCAAATCTCCAGTCAAAATTACTTGTTCATAAGTCCATTGTTCCATTTGACTCATTACTTCCTTAAAAAATTGCTCTTTGGATCCATTTGGTGCATAGATTCCCACTATCAGCGCTTTCTTAGCGTTATATTGAAATTCTACTGCCAGGTATCTACCATCTTTATCAGAAACAATTAATTTTGGTTGCAGGTCTTCTCTAATATAAATTACAATTCGCCTCTTTTTTTGCTTTGTTGCTGCTGCAAATTGTTTTCCCAATTTTTTATTAACTAAATATTTTACATCTTGATCTCTTATATGGGTTTCTTGTAAACAAATCAAATTACATCTTTGCTTGGCCAACCAATGAAATGCTGCTTGTCTTTTAGAGGGTGAATTTAGTCCATTTACATTCCACGATATTAATTTGTATTCCATATTTAGGATTTACTTGAACTTGGAAAGTCTTTTTCATTGTCCATCAAAAACACATCCATTGCATATTTTGATTTAATCACCTGTCTCGCAGACTGAAATTCAAAGCTCAAACCCTCAGGTAGCTCCCATCTATATATGATATTCATAGATTTCAATTTCTGCGTTAAATCCCTATATTTTTTCTGCTCTTGCAAGACCTTCCTCGGTAATTCTCTCATTATCCGAATCTTTGTCCCTCCAATCTCCAATGGGGACTCAAAATGGTTTCTAATAATTTCCTCCTTCATTCTTTTAGTTGTCAGCTGGACAATAACATCTCTTGGCAAGTCCTTTTGTTGTGCATATTTTGAAGTAACTCTATATGCTACATCCAAATATGTCATCACCTCATCTTCCTTTTGTTCTAAAAATTCTGCTATTATTTCTGCCATTTGCTTCAGGGTTACTCCACCCATTTTCTCCGGAATACCCCTAAAACGCAGTTGTTTTCCCATTGCTTTGCATTCCATCACCACCATCCCATCACACACACCGGTCGTATCCACTTTTAAGACTTCCATCTTCTTTTCTACATCTTGTACCTTTTGCTGTGTCACTTGAAGCTCCATCCTTAATTCATCAATATCCTTCTTTACCTCCGCCACTTCTTTTTTAATAACATCTCTAATCTCGTTCATTAAATTTTGTTGTAATTTCTGCACCATTTTGTTGTAATTTCTGCACCATTTCCTGAGTCTCTTTATTACCTTCTGTTATTTTTTTATCCAAATTCTCAATGGCAATTTGCCAGTCTTTATCTTTTTTTGACGATGTCATTGGGCTTACCTTTGCTCCCCATGAATCTGCTCTCTTCCTCAACTCCATTGTCTCAACATTACTTTAAACTCACTTAATTAACTTAAGCTCAATAATTTGCAACAAGATGCAGATAAAATGAAAAAAAAAATTGCCCTCTTCCAAAATGCCAGGCGTCTTTTTCTCAATTGTATATCCGATAATTCTGCCCTCACTCAAAATGGTGACTCACGCTTCACTCTGTCTTCAAAAAGCCAGGCGAACTTTCTCTATGGTAGTGATGTCAGCTATCTCTTTTCTATGGTAAGTGTCCTTCACCGGGTTTCCTATTCCTCTTCCATGCATTGTTTTTCTTCTGCTTTTTCCTGACCCATCCCCTGCTGCTCTAGTTGCTTCTCACTGGTACTGTAAACAAGCTGCTTCTCGCGATTCTTCGGCTGCTTACCACGATCCTCCCCTTCCCGTTGCTATCTCCCCAACCGTAGGTATGCAAAACAATATTCTCTTTTCAGTCTTTTTAGCCTTTTTCCAAATTCAAAAGTCACAATTTTACTTTCCACCTCTTTATAACTTCTTTCCGCTTGGGTCTCTGTCTCTTAAACTCCTTATTTGTCGGTCTTTGGTTAGCAATTCAGTCCTTTAGGGGAGATAGTAATCTCTACTTCTTAAACTCCTTTTGGGTTGTACTCACTGTTTCTTTTGTTCAAATCTGCTTAAATGCATTTCTGAGGCTTGGGGCATGATGGTCCTGTGCCAATTTAATGGCTCCAAAAGCTGCTGCAGAGATATTTGCCACCCTTCTAGGAGGGGACCTCAAGGCTGAGAGGAGAATCCTTAATTCAGAAACTCCCCTTGCTGAGATCACTTGCTCTTAGGGCCACTAAGTGTTCTTGCCTGATTTCTACCTGAAATCAGGGGGCTGCGGGTGGTCGAGGCACCTCGCCAGCCAAAAAACAGCACCTCGGATGATCCAGCTCCCTGGATCACGTCAGACCACCATAATCCCCAACCGGAAGTCCAAATTTATTATTTTTGACTCTTGATGGCATTGTAATTTTGCATTCACCAAAAGTTGACAAAATTATGGAAGGAATATAAGCATCAGGGCTCATTTCGAGGGGGAATGAACCAGAACGGCGTTCCGGCAGTTCCCCCAAGTCAGGTGGCCCCACGGGGGAATCTTCCCCAGTGGGGGAACCTTCCCCTGCCCGGAACTGACCTCTTCCTGGCTGTTTTGACCCTGATCTGGGCCCAAACAGGGCCCACATGGCCATTTTTGCCTAGTTGGGGCCCGTTTTGGTTTGGATCAGGAACAAAACTGCCAGGAATGGGTTGGTGCCTGGTGGAGGACCCCTCCCTGCCCAGCACTGACCCGATCTGGGCCATTTGGGGCCCAATCCTGGCCAAAACATGCCCAAAATGGACACTCCCCCATCTGGCAGCAGCCAAATCTCGCCCATTTTGGCCTGATCAAGGGGTGTGGTATATGCTAATGAGTTATGCTAATGAGTTCCTGCAGCTCTTTTTCTACGAAATGACCCCTGGTAAGCATACATGTAACTGAAAACTCATTTGAGGAATGGCAATTTGGGTTTGACTAATTAATTTAAATTATATTTAATTTTGTTAATGTAACATGAATTCTGTCATTGTTTATGCCTGGATCTTCCTCCCAGTCCCAGACCAACCTTCTCACTTCCCTCATTTCCCACCTGTCCCTTTTCCATGGAGCTTTGGGGTGCAACCTCTTAGTCCCCTTTTGTTACTGAACTGAATCTTTTGTATATGTAGTTGAAATTAATACCTATCATCCCCCTGCTTGTGACCATTTTCACTTCCCTCTTTGTTGACTGCATCCCTTCTCTCAGTTTTTGGACTGAAATCTCCTTGGTAAGGAACTTGTATTCTATAAAGCTCTATGCACAATTAAGTTGCTATATAAATAATACTCCCCCCCCTTGCAGCACATTAGCCATTTTCTTGTGGCATTTTAGTGTGCCTTGACACAGAATTGGTGCATGGGCTCTTGGGGCGTTTTTGTTCTAGTCAATTGCACTCCCGAGATTTTTTTTAAGGGTACTTGAAAGTCTTAGAGTGCTGTTCAAAGAAAAACAGATTTTTAAAAAATGTGATTGAAATGACAAGCCATTGTTGTGCAGAGTAGGTATTATTGGAGTTCCAGTGTTGTGCAGGTGTTAGAAATTTGAATTAGATAATGGGAGATCTGGGTTCAAATCTCTGAGTTTCTATGAAACTTTCCAGGTGATTATGGACTAGACATTCTATCTGCCTAATCTATCTTCTTGTGAAGATAAAATGGAGAAGGGAAAACCATGTACTCTGAGGTCCTTGCAGGATGGGTGGGATAGGTACATAGATTGCATTACTAGCTTTTATTTTCAAGGGCATGAATGCTCATACAGATAAATAAATATGCACACATTCTTTCCCAGTCCAAAAAAGAACATTATTCAGAGCGTTGAGCCTTGGCTTTTCCCAGGCATTGTTTGCCAAACCAGACAGGCCAGTCACCATAGTGAAACAGAAATAACAAACATGTACCCCACATCTCTGAACAGTTTGCACATGTGCCCAGAAACCTACTATGTGCAGTTAACTTTTATTTTATTAGAGCTGAGGAGTGAGCATACATTTTATGACATTTATTTTGAAAGAAAATATAGATCGGTTGTATCTGATTTTAAAATGTATCACTACTTGAGACATCTACTTACTTGAATGGAATTTGTACTCCTACTAGATTAATGAAAAAGTCCCCTGAAAATGTTTTTACATCTAGCTTGTTACACAATTTTCTGACAGAATTGGAAAATTAGGTTGCATAAATCATACCTAAATGCAGTAGCATTAAATATTGTGCAAATGTCACAATTCAATATATAGAGAACTATGAGTTGGAGGAGCAGACAGATATACTGCCATCAGCATTTTAAGGCAAGCAAAGTATGTAATGATGCTGAACTCTCATAGCATAGTATTTAATTGTTTCAGTTCTGAAGGTCTTTCTGAGATATATTTGGTAAGAAAGCAGTTCAAGCTTGCAATTATACTGTACTTACAAATGAATAAAAAGGAACAATCTGAACACATTATAATACAAGCTGTTTATTGCTTAAACACTGTCTTAGACACAATAAGTATGTACAAAAAAGGTATTTACTAAGTTGACACAATATTTGAGTGTTGCTTTCTTAAATTTTATGATGCTATTAACTAGTTTTTTTGTTGTTATCTCCTTGCCTCTCTTTGACCCTTTCTTTTTGCTGTGCATCCCTATTGAACTGTCTTCCATTATGTTACTTTTTGTGTCTTGCTGAACAATTGTGAAGGTTAACCAGAATGAAAGAATGAAATTCAGACTGTCTTCAGATATACAGTTCAATGCAATCAAACAACTTGTACTTGGCAAGATCTTAGGTAAGTACAGTGCTGCATCCCCCCCAAACATGAATCATAAATGTCATCACATCATGTAAAAAATAACCCTAATCTTGTTGAAAAACATTTCTTTTCAGCATTTGATTAGGCAGTGAGTGACAATCAAGGTGTAAGCTTCATTCTTGTCAGAGTGTATTGATAATCACTGGTAAGTGCTTCTAGCAAGATGAGCAAGTGGATTCCATTAAAAATAATTTCATACTTATCTTTTCCGTTTTGCAATCAGGCATAATGAAACATGGCATTTTCAATACAGTCTAACAAAGAAAAGGCTAAATTGCACTCAAATCATAGGTAAAGATAATGAATTAGTCACTAATCAGTTGCCTAAACTGCACATTTTCTTTCTTTTTGAACAATGCAGAATTGAGAATGTCATCACAGAAGTTCAACATTCAAATGAATTAATTTATAGATGGTGACCAGGAATTTGATTCAGCAAGACCCAACACAATGACAATCATATCACATTACAGTGATATTCTCTTGTAATAAGAACAGTTAGAGTACATCATGGTTCCTCATAGTGTGTGTGGGTGTGGGTGGGTGTATATATATATATATATATTAGTGAAAAGATAGATTTGTCTCTGATGTTTAGTTGCTACAAACTATAAATGAGTCTGTACTAAAGTTATAAACTTCAATACAGCTTTAATATCAGTTTTCCTTGCAACTTAACAGCCTATAAGCCATACATTGAAGTATTTTATAAGTAACATATAACTGCATAGGTAAATATGGCTAAATCACATGTGCACTTTTTATCTTGTCTGACAGTAAGATCTTTAATTTCTGTTTTTTCTGAAATGTTCTGTAGCTAGTCAGTCCAGGGAGTGATATACTGGTTACGAAGTGAGATATAACAGGTGCAACTAAAAAAGGATATGGGCAACTAGTGAACTTGACCTTTACATTAAGTACAGAAACTTTCTTGGGAGGGGTTCTACTAAAACAGCCCTTCATCTCAGCTGAAGGTAATGCTTTGCATCTAAATAACAGGAAAGAGCAACGATATTTTAGAATTGTTAAATAAAAAACTATTTGGACAGCTCAAACATTTTCTGCTAAGATAAATGGAAGTAAATAGAAGAGCATTTCCAATCTGCTTGGAGTTTTAGCATAGCCCAATATTTTTTAAGTAATTGATTTCATATAGTTAACAGAAATTTTCTCAGTGGATCCCTGAAATTTAGTATAGCAAGCTTTAAGTCAATTGGGCAGAGCCAAGTTCCCAACCAGGAGTCAGTTGTTACTTATTGCAGTATGGGATGGTAGAGCATTAGGTTCACAAAGTAATAATCTAAACTTGATAGCATGATACCATGCTATTGTTGAAATCTGTGGGAGTCCAAATTCTAGCTGCACCATGGCTGAAGGTACAGTAGAATAATATACACAATATATTAGCTTCCCATACAATGTTAGCAGCAGAAACTCTTCAAAATATTTTTAGCACATTAAAAACAATGAGCTAGAACCTAAATACCTTACAATCAGTATATCGAAGGATAGCTATGAAACCTTATGTTTTAACTAAGACAGCTACATCTTATTTAGAAACTGGTAATTAAAAAAAATGCAGCCTACAATGGCTCTCTCCTTGGAACCTAATAAAATTTTAGTACATATCTTTCCATAAAATAATCTATTTCTCTCTTGGAGAACCAAGTGGAGAGCTAGGAACCAGCTAAGCTATTTATTAGGCCTATCAATAAGATTAATTGATCTTGTTTCAACCTATTCTTTGCCTGGCTTCTCAAAGACTGAATGGGTTATTCTTACTTTTCATCCTGCCAATCTTCCAAGGCAAATCTTAGACACTAAAGATCTTCTTGCCAAGTATGGAGTTTTCCCTACCTGTGTCTTTAAAGACAATTTTAAAAAGGCCTCTCTGTTTGAACTATCCCTATACTAAATCAGCTTCAGGAAAATACTCTCAGCAGGAAAGTTTAGTCCAGTGCTCCAGAAAAATGCAGCTTTAATGCTCTTCTCTTAATATTATCAAGAGTTCCCTAATCAACTATGAATCAGATTATGCTATGAGAGTGGATGGAGATAATTGACTTGATATACCCTAAGGTTTTGCATTCTACATGCTAAAGTTATCTACAAAAAGCTTCATTGGCTTGAACACGAAACATGCTACAAAAATTGTCCCTGGGATGAAGAACCAATGAATTGATTATTTTTAATGTTACTGGTATCTAAATAGAGGAATTTTTTTGATCTCCTTTCCAAATATAGTTTAATACAATTGGGGAACAGGGGCCACCTACTGAGCTCATGGAACTAGTGGGATTCAAACCAGCAGAGTGCTGATTTGCAGACCAACTACATAACTGCCATGCTACAGCAGCAGAATGCAGACAGGAGGCATGTAGATATGTTTGTCAATCAGTAAATTTCTGGTATTAGGTGGTTCTTAAGCATCTGTCATTTGTCCCCCCCCCCCCGCCCTCCCCTAGTCAGAATAAAGAGGCAGACACAAGGCTTGGGTAATAAAGGGCCACTGTTTATTTGGCAACAACATTAATTGCAACAACTAAAACCTGGCAAAGGCCTAACCAGTGGTACAGGCCAAGCCCTGGGATCACTCCTGGACCCCGCCTTGACCTGTCTAGGTGAGACCCGCTGCCGCAAATGAGAGCCATCCAAATGCATGGCTGGGATCTGGCTGGCCTGGCAGATGGTTTCCCCCTTAAAGCTCCAAGCACCCCCACTGTGGAGCATGAGGGAAGGACTTGTCCAGGGGATCCCACCAGGCAGCCTGCCCTCTCAACTGGCCACCATAAAGCATGCCAGCTGATCCTGACAGGTCCCTAATATCCCCACCAATGAGGATGTGCCAAAGGTACTCACCATCCCGCTCACATCCCCCCAACTAAATTCTGCCAATATTGTCCTATATCAGCACCACCCTAGCCAATAGCCACAGCTCCAGCAAGCAGTACAAGGTAGGCAAAAAACTTCCTTCCCAATGCCAATCAGGAAAAAAAGAAAAAAATCCTACTTGGCCCCCAAACGGCAACTGGTCTAAACCTGCACTGCAACAGAGCAGGTGGGTGGGCTGAGCACAAGGCAGCAAGTGCTGTTACTGAGGGCAGGGCAGCCTTTTAAGGCACCTAGTCTTGCCCCTACCACGTGACCCTACGAGGCTGAGAGAATGCTGCCACTCATTCTCCGTGGCAGCACATGCAGCCTCTGGCCTCAAGCCTCTGACTGCCGGCCAGGTGGGGGCCATATTGCCCCCCTCCAGTTGGAATAAAGAGGCAGACTCAAGGCTTTGGTAATAAAGGTACATTGTTTATTTGGTAACAACATTAACTGCAACAACTAAAACCTGGCAAGGGCCTAATCAGTGGTACAGGTGGGCCCTATTGGCCCTGTGCCTAGCCTCTTTTATCTCTTTGGAGTCCAAAGCTTCACACCATACCTGGGACTGAAGTATCTCAGACCAAATAATTAAGATGCCAGGCCACTGCTTGCTAATCCACTGCAAGTCAGCCTGTGCCTACAAAGTAAGTGCTTTACCCTTTACAAGCCCAAGGTCATTATCTCCCAGATAAATGACCAGTATGTCAGGTGGAGGGCCACTCCTCCTCTCAAACAGCAAAGGCAGCAGCCCTGGCCACCTTAGGCCCCAGCAGCCCTGCCACTCAACGGTGGCCCACACACTTAACCCAAGCTGGGACCCGATCGCTGCCCTCTTGGCTTGGTGGGCTGCCCAAAAAAAATGCTGTGTCCACATATAAGGATCTGCAACCTTCCACGGCAAAACACAGCACCTGAGGAAAAAACAAGTCAGTTCCCAGCACCCAGTGGGCAAATGAATGATAAGCTTTGGACCCAGCACTCATTGGGCGAATGTACAAACGATAAGCCTGGGATCTCCACCAGCCCACCCGATGGATAACCTGATTAGGGTAACCCATGGCTGCAGCTGTCGAGGCTGCCCCAATATGGAAGAAATGGGTGCCGAATTTAACATTTTGCAGACCCAATCTGGTCAGAGCCCGTCCAGTAACTGTCCAGAACTGGTACTTAAACTGAACTGAAATAATAACCCCCTGCCATCTCCCCTAAGTGCAATATATTGCTTCAGAGCCGAGACTGGGCACAAATCTATGTCCTCACAAGGACCCAGCTGGATAACAACCCCCCACTCTAACTAATCCATCTTAGAACACCTAATCTTTAAAGTAACATTATCCCAACAAATTTTACATCCAAGGCCATTAAGGCCCTACATGACTCATCCTTAATAGAATGAGCCACCAATTCACTTATTCTAAGTGCGCCCCAAAAGGCCATCAGTACAGCTACATGAAATAGAGTCGCTTTATAACAAGAACTGCACATTAAGGCCACTGAGGACGGCTGGAGTCATAGGCTCCCTATCATCCCTTGGTCTGGCTGTCTCTCAGGACCAACCATCTAACATTTTCCTAAGAAGGAAATCTCCAGTGGTTTCCGCAAACCCGTGGGCTTTACTGGCTAATGCTAATGCTGCCAGCTGTCTTCTAATTGATTTATCGCTAAGCCTCTAGCCCTCAGTTGAACACAAAACTGCATAAGGTGATCAACCGGGATTGATCATACCTGTCGCAGACCCTGCTCGTTCCTAAACCCTGAAAACTGCCTCACTGCATGATCATAGGACCTCTGTGTGCTGGGGGCAATGGCTAGCTAGATAGCCCTGTAGGCTTCAACCTTCCAAGCAGCCATATTTCCTGGGGCATCTGGGCAGGCATCAGGATGGACTCTGGGGCAAGGTGATGAAATTGCTCCATTTGTAGGCAAGGCAAAGCATCCACCACACCATTATCCAGCCCTGGGACATGTTTGGCCATGAACACAATGTTCAATTTCAAGCAGCGAAGAGTGAAAGCTCTAACCAGCCTCATGACCCTTCATGATTTAGAGGTAAGGGTGTTCACAACATGAACTACTGCCAGATTGTCACACCAGAAGTGTACGATGTGATTGGCAAGGTCCCGTCCCCATAGGAATACTGCAACTAAGAGGAAAAAAACTCAAGAAAAATGAGGTCCCTACTAAGGCCCTGCTAAACCCAGTCTGATGGCTGCTTGGCACACCACAGCCCTTGGAAGAACACCCCAAAGCCAAGAGAGCCTGAAGCATCCAAGTGCACCTGCAACTCCGCTTCCAGCAAAAGATCATCCCTCCAAAAGGAGACACCATTAAAAGCCTGTAAAAATCCATCCCAAACCATAAGGTCCTCCCTGATCCCGTCATCTATCCTGAACCAGTGGTGGGGAAGCCTTAATTTTCCCATGGCGTCACAGAGACACCTTAGGAAAGCCCGCCCAGGTGCCACAACTCTGCAAGCGAAGTTTAAGTGGCCTACAAGCTGCTGTAACTCAATCATAGAAACTCTATGCCACTCTTTAAACGAGGCAAGCCACGCCTTGAGGTTGGCTAATTTTTCCAGTGGCAACCTGGAGGTTTGACGGACAGTGTACAGCTTGATGCCCAGAAAAGTGAGGGCAGTGGCAGGGCTCTCAGTCTTTTTGTGGGCCCAAGGGACCCCCAATTGTGCTGCTAGTTTAATGAAGACTTCCAAGAGCCAGGTGCATTGGCCGGTTACAGAAGACCCCAAAAGAAGGAAATCATCCAGGTAATGAACAGTGTCCCAACAATGAAGCCGGTGACACAATGCCCATTCAAGGAAGGACCTGAAACTTTCAAAGACCACACAGGAAATAGAGCACCCCATGGGCAATGCTCTGTCCATGTAGAAATGGCCTTCAAAAGAGAAACTCAACAGCTCAAAATCCTTTGGATGAACCACAGTAGACTGGGATGGCTCAGAGCCCAGGTAGGTCCAGGTCCAAGGAGGGATATCCAAGCAGGTGGAGGTTGACCTTAATGAAGGTCAACATGTCCACTAGGTCCAAGTGCAGACATTCGCGGTGGGGACAGAGGTCTCCCAGGTGGGAGAACACCCACTCTGCATGATGGTGGGAGGGCAGGACAGGATGTTGGTTGCCACGATGGACATGTCCGGCCATATGGCAGATTTACTCACCCAATACTCCAACGGGGTGGACTGGGGGTGGTGGCTCGGTGAGCTCCACAAGGTACTCTTGCACCATGGCCCCCGCTGAGTTCTCCACAGTGAGAGACGTGCCCACTGTGTTTCAGCCAACCATACAGCTCACAGCCGAGGACCAGAGATCAAGTGGTCCCATTTCGGTGGGTCTCTCCTGGCGTGGCTCTCTTCCCACCTCCTCCCCCTCCTTCTCTTCTTCCTTCTCCACCGTCTGCCCCTTGCCCCTGCCCGGTTCCCTCCATCCTGCCTTCCCTCATCCCAGATGTCCCTCGGCTTGCTCCCTAGCCTGAGAATGTCCCTCATGACCAGGTGCAGCTTGTGCACCATGCACACCAGGCCTGGGAGGGATGCATCTTTCAGGGCTGTCAACATGTTGCTTCCCACGTCCATCACCATGAAGCCACGGACAAACCCTTCCCCCTGGCCATCTAGTTCCTCAGAGCCGTCTTTATGGTAGTGGCGATGTTCTTCCCAGTATGGACATCATCCATCCCACAGGCCTGGAGAAGAACTACCCTGTAGCCCGGTGTCAAGAATTGCACTCTTTTTCAGGGTGCCAGTTCTTGCCCTAGGGCAGTGGAGATCCTCTTGTTGCCACCCGTGATGCCAAGGTAGCCATGATGGTGTGCTGCCTTCCCTCTAGGGGGAGGGGTTTGTGGCCACTCATGGGCAGCACTCCCGATGTGCCCACCCGCCAGGCCTCAGAGAACTTGGTATTTCTGGTGTAGGCCAGAAGGTGGGTCACGTCGACGGCTGCCGGGCCTGGCGGGCTTGGGAAGGTGGTGGCATGCTGCCTCCTCTCTAGGGGGCAGGGGGTGTGGCCACTTGCCAGTGGCACCCCCCCATATGCCTGCCCACCAGGCTTCCCAGAGGCTACTTTCTGCCTTGGTATAAAGGTATGATATAGAAAGGTTTCTCAATAGACAGGTGCATAGCTCTATGGGATGAAAGTATAGGATAAAGGGATGCGTGGATACATTGAATACCTGTATTGGATTGACAGGAGAGACATATACCATATACAGGGATATTGGGGAGACAGGTGTATGGCACAAATATCTGCGTTATTCTGTCATTAGAAAGTTGGAAGGAAAGAACCAAGGGTGGGAGGTGAGGCCTGCCCCTAACATGTAGAAGCGGAGGCTCATGTGCTAGCTATTGAGGCAGTGGAGGATGCCTTCCCCCACATCATAGGAAGGCATTGGTTCCCCTAGGAAAGGGATTGTGGGCAGACAAGTAGGTGCCCTCAAGGGGAGCTGTGGGCTGCCCCCTGCATCACCCACCAACCTGCCTTCACAGACATGGCAGTCTATTCAGCATCTGCACCCTACAGAAGATGACAGTTCCATGGAATCCACACCGCTCAGAGACACCTCACCTGATCAGGCAGTAAGTAGTGTAGGCTGTTGCCAGCATTACCCTCTTTCCTGCCTTTGTGGAATGGACAGGATGGACATGACAGGAGAGGTCGCAGGGCAGGGTTGGGGTGGTTCCAGAGAGGGAGAGATCGAAAGAGGGACTGGGTACTTTTCTGGGAGAGGAGGACAGAGGCTTCCTGGCATTGTGGAGCAGGATTTGGAGGACCCCAACATCCACTGTGTTGGATTGCACAGACTGCTCTGGGAGAGGCTTGTCCGCCCCTCATGTGTCGAAGTGGAGGCTGTCACCAGCATCATTCACCTTCCTGCCTTCACGGAAAGGACAGGAGGGACAGGACAGGAGAGGTTGTTGGGAGGGGTCAGGGCATTCCAGATAGGGAGAGGTCAAAAGAGGGACTGGGTACTTTTCTGGGAGAGGAGGACAGAGGCTTCCTGGCCACATTGCGCAGTGGGACCGGGATGGAGGACCCCAATATCCACCTTGAAGGAGTGCGCAGACTGCTGCTGGAGAGGCTTGTCTGCCCCTCCTGTGTTGCTGGAGACTGCTGCCAACATCACTCATCTTCCTGCCTTCGCAGAAATGAAGTGAGTCATGGGACCCATTCTCCCCATGCACAGGGGGAACAGCTGGTGCCCATGGATAGGGCTGCACCATGTAGCACAACCATATCATCAAAAGCCTTTGAGGTGCCCCTCATGCCCAAAAATGGTGGAAGCTGACAGCACCCACCTTCCTGCCTTCGCAGAAAGGATGGGATGGGCAGGACAGGAGAGATCGTTGGAAAGGGTCGTACTAGTTCCATCCAAAGTGGGAGAGGTTGAAAGAGAGACCAGGAACTTGTCTAGGACAGGATGCAATGGGCAGGACAAGTTGTGGGGAAGGGTTGTATTGCTGCCATCCAGAGAGGGAGAGGTTGAAAGAGGGCATGGGAACTTGTCTGGGAGAGGAAGGCAAAGGGTTACCAGCCATGGAAGCAGCCCCAAGAACTGAGGGGGGCTAGAGCCCACTGAGTTTGGCCTAGAATTGCAGTAGACTGGGATGGCTCAGAGCCCAGGTAGGTACAGGTCCATGGAGGGATACCCAGATAGGTTGAGGTTGACCTTGATAGATGTCTCCCAGGTGGGAGCACACCCGCTCACTCTGCATGCTGGTGGGAGGGCAGGACAAAATGTTGGTTGCCACGATGGACAGATCCAGCCATATGGCAGATTTACTCGCCCAATACTCCAACAGGTTGGAATGAGGGGGGCTTGGTGGGCTCTACAAGGTACTCGTGCACCATGGCCCCTACCGAGTCCTCCACTGCGAGAGATGTGCCCACTGTGCTGTGGCCAACCACACATCCCACTGACAAGGCCCAGGGATCAAATGAGGCCATTTGGGTGGGTCTCTCCAGGCGTGGCTCTCTTTCCTCCTCCTCCGTGGCCTGCCCCTCGCCCCTGCCCAATTCCCTCCATCCTGCCTTCTCTGTCAGGAAATGGAGCACTGCTGCGCATAGCTCCTTTTTCCAGCACTGCATCTGACCCAACCACATGGTGATGCTGCCCTTGATCTGGGGGTCACAGAGGGAGGCCATTTGGTACAGAACCTCATAGCACAGAGGATGCAAGCGCATGGCCATGCATGCCTGGATCCTCCACACAAAGTCCCGGTTGCTGGGGAGCGGCTCTTTCTCATGCTCAAGCTCCTTGGCCAAGTACAAGGGGGATGACCTGACCCAGGCTGGCCTTGTAGGAGCACAGGAGCTCGGTGGCCTCCTTAAAGGGTTTCAGTATCTGGAACATCTGGGCAAGGACTCTCCATTCCATGGAGCTGAGGTTCAACTCCTCTCCCTTCCTGAGAATGTACAAAAATGACAGGATGTCCTGCAATGGGCCCTTCTGCTCCACCAGACAACATATCATGTCGTAGGTGGAGTTCCAGAGGGGGTGGGAAGGTCCTAGAAGAGTTGGTGCTTGGGGTCCACCCTCCCCCTGCCTCTGGAACACCTCGTGTGAAGAGTTGATAGTGCATGAGACGCAGGAAGTAATGTGCCCGCAGCTGTCCAGCAGATTGCATGTCCACAAAGTTCCCACATCCCAGCTGTCCCTTGGCTTGCCCCCGAGCCTCATCACCAGGTGCAGCTTGTGCGCCATGCACACCAGGCCCGGGAGGGATACCTCTTTCAGGGCTGCCAACATGTTGCTTCCCGCATCCGTCACCATGAAGCCACAGACAAACCCTCCCCCCTCCCACAGCCATCCACTCCCTCAGAGCTGCCTTTACAGTGGTGGCGATGTTCTTCCCAGTTTGGACCTCATGTATTCCCTGGGCCTGGAGAAGAACTGCCCTGTAGCCCAGTATCAAGCAGGGCACCTTTTTCTGGGTTCCAGATCTTGGCCTGGGGTGGCGGAGGTCCTCTGGTTGCCACCAGTGGGTGGTGATGGCAAGATAGTTATGATGGCAGCCACTCCAGAGGTCTACCGTGAAGTGTACAGTATGGCCTTTGGCAGCCGACAGCTCCCTGAGCACCATGTCTCACATGCACTGGTAGAGGGCAGGCAGGAATCAATGGCCAATGGTGCACCATGATGGCATGGAGAACCATGGGGTGAAATGCTGAAGCAGCCTGCGGAAGCCCACACCGTCCATGAAAAATAGGGAGAATCCTTGTATGGCAATTGTCTCCGCCACCACACGAGCGCCCACCTCCTGAGCCCTTGACTTCACCCTTTTCAATGGAACTATCCCCTACCCCAATGGAACTACCTCCCCAAGGGCGGCCTGCCTGCCTGTTCTGCTCCCACTGGCAGCACCCTTGAGGCAAGGCTTCTTGCTTGGGGTGGATTCAGGTGACCCTCCCACTGATCCCAGCTCAGAGGATCTGGTAGCCCTCTGTCTCCCCCCGCCGGATGCTTCGCTGGCCAAGGACAGAGACCACAGGCTCAGGTGGTGCGTCTTCAGGTGGCTGGTCAGGACCGTCGATAACAGGTGCTTCGGGTCATCACAGACATGGCACCGCACCACACGGGGGTCTTTCAGAAGGGACCAAAAGTGCCTCTGTACAGACGATTTGAACCATAGCTCACTAACTGTTCCTGGGGAGGGAGGACTAAGGGTTACTGGCTGCAGCACAGAGCTGGTAAAGCAAGACGGAGTGAGGGGTTGACTGCAGGCAGGGACAGCGATGAGAGTTTGGGATGGGGATAGGATGGATGTGTCATCGGACCCCAACCATTCCTCCATGGATCCCTCCCCCTCCTCCTCCTCCACAAAAAGTTTAAGGATATCCTCTTCCTCTAGAGGCAACACCTCTTTGGCCTCCTCCACAGCCCCCACAGGTGAATCTTCGGGAGCAGGAATTTCTGCTGCCCCCCAGCCCCACCCAATACTGCTTCCCATGGGGTAACCAGGACAATCTTTGCACTTCCCCCCATGACCACCCTTGGCCGCCGCCCAAAGCCTCATTGTGCCAGCACACAAGAATTAACGAGGAAATAAAAGGAGAGAACACTGTGAGCCCTCAGCTGAGGGGCCCACTGAGCTTGACCCCAGGGCCTGGCAGCAGCCCTGGAACCAGAGGGAGGAGCTAGAGCCCTAGCACAGCACTCCCAGAGACCTGACCAGATCAGGCACTAATAATAATGTGAGCCCTCAGCCATGGTAATGACTGAGCTTGGCCCCAGGGCCTGGCAGCAGCCCTGGAACCAGAGGAGATAGAGCCCTATCCCACTACACACAAAAAAATCCCAGCTCCAACGCACTCTCCCTGTCTGTCTCCCCAAATACTAGCAACGGCTCTTTCCCACTCCACTGCCTGCTGAAACTGAAAGCTAGAGCTTGGAGCATGCTTCCTTTTATAACTAGAGGTCCCATAGAGCAAAACAGGAGGTCTGTGGTTGACCGTCTGAACTGCCTAACAGGGTTTACAGGGATGAGATTGGATTTCCCATGGGTACAGAACACTCTCCTCTCCCCCGGTCTTTGCTCCCATGTAACCAATTTGGAGCTCCACACTTGGAAGGAAAACCTGCACATCAAGCTAAATTAGTCTTAGATTGGGGTTTCCAGGGCCACAGAAGGAGTGCAGACAGAGTTTAGGCAGTCTCTGCCTTAGTTGCCAAGGGAACTGATTGAAGGTGCCTGACTCTCTGGCTTCACGAACAGCAGACGAACGCATGAACGAGGCTTGCAATGACCACTTGTTCATTTAAAATTGCACCTCACAAACAGCTTTCTCATGAACAGCTGATTAGGCTGTTTGTGGCTTTTTTTCATTTGTATTTCTGTTCGTGCCCACCTCTATTCTGAACCCTTAGAAGGCTGTTATTTCCAGTAATGAAATATATGCATTGATGAAAGGCCCATTGTTGCAACTGAAGTCATTTAGGCACAATCATCAAAATATTTTTGAAAAAGCATCTGTGGGGGGGGGGCGGAGTGACATTCAGAAGATGGCGGACGCTCCTTTCTAAGTCTCCAATCCCGGCCCGCTTCAAATGCTGATGAAACCCAATAAAAGCATCATGTGATGATGGGAAAGACAGGGGTAAGTAAGGCAAAACCTCCCCAAACCCAATCTACTTCAGTAAAATCCTATTTTACCCCCGAAGAGGCTAAAAGTGACAGTAAAGTTCCCGCTGAAAACAGTTCCAAAATGGCGGAGCAGAAGGACGGCATGGCAATTTTAACAAGGCAGTAGTTTACTAACTATCCAAATGCTAGAAACAAATATCATAGCCTCAATATCAGAAAAATTAGCCAAAAAAATAAATAGCTGCTTGGAACCAATAACAAAGCAACTTAAGGAAATCCGGGACTCTTTCCCTGCTGTTGCCCAAATGGCAGACAAACCTCTGGAATTAGGGCTGAATGTACAAGAAGAATTAAACCAAACCCAGTTGGTAGAGGAAGCTCTGTCAGTAAAAGTACTGGATTTAGAAACGAAACTGAAAGCCAGAAATTTCAAACTGAGGGGACTTCCAGAGAATGAGGAGGAAAATACAGTTCTTCCTATATTTATGATGTCCTGGCTTGCCGAAGTACTTAAGCTTGAAGAAGGGATTGCGCCGGACGTTGAAGCTGCCTTTCACCTGGGCACTAACAGGGCAAATAAATCTCGTTTACCAAGAGACATCTTAGTGATTTTCAGAGACGTGAGAACTAAAGAAAAGGTTTTGAAAGAGGCCCAAAGATGTGGCTATTTACTTTATAAAAGCAAAGAAATTCAAGTTTTCCCTGATCTTCCAGCGGAAACGCTTAAAATGCGCAGAGAACTTAAACCAATTATAGCTGCACTTAAAAAAAGCAAATTTGAAATACAGATGGGTTGGATTATCCTCCAGACATTCCGTGCTTCATGAAGGGAATCGCCTCTTTACTAAAGACTTGGATGAAGGCTCTACACGGCTGAACACTCTGAATCTTACAGTGGAACAAACTGCACCTACAAAATCCCTCCAGAGAGAATCTAAGCTACCAAGAAGAACCGAACGTTGGAAGAGAGTCAGCCCTTCATCTCCACCTAAACTCTGAAAGGCAATTTTGTTTGCCTAGAAGAATCAAGATGCCTTTGATAGAGCGTTTTTGCATGAACACACAGCTGTTGGAGTGGAAGCCGAGAATCGGTGGACTTTTGAAAGTTCTCTCCCTTTTATTTCCTTTGACTCCAAGATGAGCTCTTCAGTGCTCTTTATCTTCCACCTAGATGTAAGGTGGATGCCAGGATGGCACTGCCCATCTCTATCAAAGCACAAACTTTGGAAAGGTGGCAGAGACTATGAAATAAATTTGTCTGGGCAGGCGAGAAGCCAAGGGTTGGATTTGCCATTATGAAAGGTCACACCAATCAGGGAGGCTTGGGAATGCCTGATATTAAATTATATTACAAAGCTACCCAACTTACCTATCTGGTTCTTATGTTGCATCCTGACTACTGTACAGATTGGAAGGACATAGAACAGCATTATTCATCCCCCCGAACGTTACAGGAAATTATTTGGAATATGGCGCCTGATTGCCCAAAAGTGATCAAAAAGCCATATCCTACTAGCTCCAGCATTGAAGACCTGGGATAGAAATAGGTCCCGGTTGGCACCATCTATATCCCCTTACTCCTGTTTTACAGGTCAAAAGTGGTTTGAATCAGCTTTTGACAAAGATTCATTTACAACCTGGAAATCCAAACATATTATAAGACTTATAGACATAACTAATAATGGACAACTCAAGTCTAGGCAAATACTAGAGGTTAAACTTCAATCCAAAATCTCCAGGCTACAATATCAACAGATTCTACATCTTCTCTCCATTCCTGAGATACAAAGCTCATTGAGATGTGAAACAACAGTATTTGAAGAACTTTTGAAATCTGGTGGCAGTGGAGGTAAGGGTCTTCTATCAAAATTGTATAAACTTCTTCTGAAAACATCAAGGACCAAACCTTATTCATACCAACCAGCCTCAGAAAAGTATTGCAATATAAAACTCTCAGAGGCACAATGGTTAAATATTTGGAACTCCTCAATCTTTAAATCTAACTCAGTAAATGTACGCTCCCAATACCAAAAATTTATGACAAGATGGTACATCACCCTACAAAAACTTAATTGTGTTAATAAAACTATATCGCCCAAATGTTGGAAAAAGTGTGGAATGGTGGGGTCCTTCATCCATTGCTGGTGGACGTGCAGCCTGATAAGCAAATTTTGGTCTGATGTAATAGTAACCATCAAACAAATTACTGGCATCCTTGTTCCCCTTAAACCCGAATTGATCTTGCTTAGTCTCTGGTCGAGCCAAGACACTCCTACAAGATCTAGAAGGCTATTTGCTATGCTTTTGGCTGCAGCCAAAACAGCCATTGCTTCAGTGTGGAAGGACCCCAGACCTCCTCTCCAACTATGGTACAACAAAATTTGGGACCAATACTATAGGGAGAAAATAACATATCAAATACAGTGTGCTGAACTGTCTAATACGCAATCTGATTTTGGGGAAGATTAGCTACCAGTTTTAGACTACCTGATCATAAAGGAGGTAGGCCCTAAAAAGAAGTACCCATTAGATCCTTTCTTTTTTTGAATTACATTACTACAAAAATGTTAAATTTGTAACTCTGTACTGGGGTTATAAACCATTTTAATAGATTCAATGTATATGTTAATAGCTCACCTGCATTGTACCGACTGGTTGCATGTTGTTCTTGGTTCTGTTTGTTAAAAAAAAACTTGTTATGAAAAGAAAAAACCTTTGATAATAAAAAGTATTTTTTTAAAAAAGAAAAAGCACCTGTAACCTTTATTGATAGGAACATTTTTCTTCTCTGTATCTTTTTAAAAATAAAGTTACAATGTCTATTAACTTCTCCATGATAAAATTGTATTCAAGCAACATTTGTGTCATATTTGAGAAAGTAGTATTTAATGTTTATATCATTCATCTTTTTCTAAAGCATATGCAAATTATATAGAACATATAACTGTCTCAGTCAGCATCCAGCATAATGCACAAGTTTGTTTGGAATCATGCAATGTCTAACTGATAAAAACATGAGTCTGACATTTTGCCATAATCTTCACTTAACAAGTTAAAATTGAGCTCTGACATTATTCTGTATATAGGGAAAAATTAACATACAGGTGTTTATTAAAACAATAGCAGTGATTATTATTACCAGAAATGCATTGGTTCAAAATATTCTAAAATATTTGCTAGATTTAATATAGTGATAGATTATACAATAAGAAATTAGTTTGACTTTATGAAATAATGCTTTTCATTATCTTGCAAGGAACTGTGCCTCCTGCAGGCTTATCTTTTGTGGAGTGAATAATACTACACACTCTACACTTCACAAGTTAGAGGAACTTTAGTGATAGGATTTTCTCACAGTTTAAAATTGGAGGAAATGTAACTCCCCCTCATGTATTGAACAATTTCATGTGAAGAAAATAAATATATTTAACCAAAAAATAAATTAGATCTAGGAATCAGTTATCCAAGTAAAAAAAAATTGATACAATTTGTAATTAGAAGAGATTAGGGGTTGATGAACGTAACATTCATAGCTTTTAAAAGAGCACTGTATAGTGAATGTATTAATTATTAGGATTATTTTGCATGAAAATTTCATCATGAGGAGAAGGACATGTAGTAATTTGAATTACCAAAGCTGAGTTCTATATTTTTGCTTCAGAACTTGCTGTAGTTAGAAAAAAATATCTCCCTCAGTAGGCTAGCAGGTCATTCATGATACTTTTTAAAAAAACAATATGGAATTGATTTTCATTAAAGGCAGACAAAAATGGAATATAGCAAATTTGCACATATCGCCATAGCACACAGACTCTGAAGAATACAGGTTAATTATGCAATTATTCTTCTGTCTTTTTGTTTTGTACATTTGCTCCATGATTAATTGTGTTCTGTTTCTTTTTATTAGTGGAGAATAGCATTGTAGACCCTGATACTCTGAAGGCTAGCTTTCAGGGATTTATTGGATGTCTTTCTTCAGTGCAATTCAACCATATTGCTCCTTTGAAGGCTGCACTGTACGATTCCAACTCAGCTCCAGTTACTGTAAAGGGACATTTCACTGAATCCAAATGTGGCAGTTTAACAAGCGTTGACTCAACATCAAGTGAAACAACGCATTCACTTGCAGGTAGCAAGCATATATGGGTGTCATTTGTTCTACTGTCTGTAACAGAATGTACGAAAAGGTACAGAATGTCAGTGTTGTAATGTTACTTAGCATGATCAAGGATGGTATGCAGAGGTATTCAGTTCTTCTAACATGCCCCACCTCCCAAAACTTTTGTCTTTTCTCCTCAAAAAGTTTTCTTTAAAATTGCAATCATAAAAAGAGTTGCTCCAGTCTAAGGCCATTGAAATCAATGGGCTTAGACTCGAGTAACTGTTTAGGATTGTGCTGTAACAGATTGAATAATTATTGTTTTTTTTAAAAAGCCCTTTGACCTAGATAGCATTGGGTGGATAATATACATACCCCTAATAATAATCAGGGTGATCCCTCAGCTGAGGTGCACACTGAGCTTGGCCCCAGGGCCTGGCAGCAGTCCTGGAAGCAGAGGGAAGGAGTAGAGCCCTAGCCCAGCACTCCCAGAAACCTGACCAGATCGGGCACTGATAATAATAATAGGCACTGATAATAATAATAATCAGTGTGAGCCCTCAGGCAAGGTGCCTACTGAGCTTAGTCCCAGGGCCTGGCAGCAGCCCTGGAACCAAAGGAGATAGAGCCCTATCCCACTACACACAAAAAAATCCCAGCTCCAATGCACTCTCCCTGTCTCGCTCCCAAAAGGCTAGCAACAGCTCTGTCCCACTCCACTGCCTGCTGAAACTGAAAAGCCAGAGCTTGGAGCACACTTTCTTTTATAACCAGAGGTCTCATAGAGAAAAGCAGGAGGTCTGTGGTTGGCAGTCTGAACTGTCTAATAGGGTTTGCAGGGATGAGATTGGAGTGCCTATGGCTACAGAACACCATGCCTCACCCCTCCCTCACCCCGGTCTCAGGTCCCATGTAACCAATTTGGAGCTCCACACTTGGAAGGAAGACCTGCCCATCAAGCTAAATTGGGCTTAGATTGGGGTTTCCAAGGTGACAGAAGGAGTGCAGACAGAGTTCAGGCAGTCCCTGCCTCCATTGCCAAGGGAACTGACTGAAGGTGCTTGACTGTCTGGCTTCACGAACAGCGGATGAACACAACAAACGAGGCTTGTGATGACCACTTGTCCGTCTAGAATGGGGTCAGATGAGCAGCTTGTTCATGAACCGCCGAACGGGCTGTTCGTGGCTTTTTTGTATTCGTAATGCTGTTCATGCCCATGTCTACCCATCACCCAGCACTATTGGGGAAAGGGCAGGTAGGCAGTGTGGGCAGCTGTGACTGCAAGCGGTGGGAGAGCTTGTGAATGAGAAAAGGAAGGATGCATAGGCAGGTGGCACATGGGTGGGTAAACAAGAGTGGGGGGTGGTAGTGGGTTTTTCTGCCCGGGGCCCTCCAAACCCTGGAACCGGTCTTGCTCTGGGTGTTTCTTTTTAATTGAGGATTTTGGATAATCAAGTGTCATATAACAAAGCTTATAATGTAATTGCATACAATATGTAGTCCTTAACTATGTATGTGGGTATCTTCAGAACTCTTGTATCTGCTTGATTCTGTCCTTTTACTTTTTTGTTTCTGCTACAGATCATTCAGGACCAATAGACGAAGGAAAGCCTTTAGCTAATGCCATAACAAATGATTCTGCAATTATTGGAGGTAATTGGGACTATAACATCCCTGCTGGTACCATTTTTAAATAGCTTTTCATCTTAAAGGCAAAGTGAATGGGTGCCTAAGAAGCAGTATACACAAGTATGTTTTAGAAACAAAGGCAATTATTTCAATAATGTATCCCACCTGCAATTTTTTGGTCTTATTGTCTTAGGCATATCACATGCAGTCCACTTCATGGAAGGCCGGCATCATATTTTTTGTAATGTTTAAAGGCATTTGCATATTTGAAAACTTATGTTTCTTTGAATCATTGTAGGCCAAAACTCCCAGAAACATACTTATTACATATGCAGACATGGCCCACATGCTTCAAATTTTACAGAAAAGATGTGGTCAGCATATTGTAAAAACCTGGAACCCAACTTTCCTACATAAGAAATGCCCTTCAGTGTTTCTAGAAAATATGTATTTATTATCAAATTGCATAATTGTTGATTATTTCTGTAGCAAAGTGTGTTTAAAATCCATCATCACAACTGTCTTGGACATTTGAATAGACTGAAATCATCCAAGGAACTTCCTGGCTGAGCAGAAACTTGTGATTCTTACCCTCAGATCAGATTTACGTCCCTTCAGAACACTTTATAACACACAATTTAACATTCGACATGCATAAACGGGGAAGAAAATCCACCGGGATTTCAATTTCATTGGAGAAGAATTTAATATTGAGTTGTTGGGTGCAAATTGGACAGGTCTAAAGATTCATTGTTCTCTGTGTTTGATTCAAAATGGGGGGATTGCCTTCTAGAACAATAAGTCTTTAAATTTTTTGCATTTTTATCAGTTTATTTAAAACAACTAACACATCCTGAAGCCGTTTACATGTTCTCATTCATGCAAATACAATTCCTTAAAAAAAACCCCAATCAATAAGAACTTAGAAGAGATTCACACTTGTCCTCCTTTCAATCAATATTAAATAAATTAGATAGAAAAAGGATATATCAGATTGGTTGATTTATATTATGATCCCATAATTCTTGCCTCCATCTTTATAACATGGGCTTATGTAGATCAGGAAACATTGGTTTCCAAGCTAATTGTAAACTAATTGGTAAATATATAAATTCACATAGCAGATGCAGTCTAGTTCACAAGCACTGAAGGAATAAAACCTGTTAACGTACTTGCTGTCCTCATCTCACACCATGTCAGCTCTTAAAGAAAAAAATAACTTATTCAGTGCTTCAGTCAGGATAGCTTGCCCACTCTGATGACTTTCCTGAATGAAAAATGGCCTCAAGGTTTCCACTTAGAGCCTTCAAAGTATCTCCTTTCTTTAACAGTCTCACTAACAGAGGTTGAAAGAAAAACATTTTTGCTTCATGCCAAGCCTGTGTTTCAGGTAGGGCTGCCGGTCCCCTGGTTGGGGCTGGGGATCTTCCACTCCTAGACTGCCCTCTGCTGCCACTCACCTGGCTGGTAGAGTGAAGAGGCCCTGGGAAATGAGTCCTGGGGGCAAAAAATCTCTTGGGCCAGTATGCAAAGTGGGCACACTACCCGTGTGCGTGATGACCTTACTTCAAGGAGTGACATCATCGCACCCCAATTGCCCCCTGTGAAGGGTGGGAGCATGCCCACCATTGGGAGTGATGACATCACTCCCAAAAGTGACATCATCACGCCACATCTCTAAAGGTAAGTGCCAGATTCCCCCCTCCCTCCCGGAGGGTAAGGGGACCTTGTTTCAGGAACTTAAAATCCTTTCACTGCAAGTGTGGAGCTGAGCTGAATGTAATTATTTCTTATAAACTTTTTTGGCAGCACTAAACAGCATTTCCTTTTGGTAATGTTTATAATTGCTTTGAAAATATTTGTTCTTAGAAAGCATTGTTCCCACTCTGGTTTAACTTATTACCCTATATTCAAATTGACAATGGAGTATCTCAGTGATCCTATTTGTATACTAATTGTCTGGTATTACCAATGTGACTGATCCACAAGGCTTTGTTTGTTCTCAGGGACATCATCAAACAATGAAATCTGGTTGTATACCTAACATTGTGATGTCACACTATTCAAGATGTGATTTCTGAGTACCAGATTGTCCATGTGACTAATCCAAGAAGCAGTGATTAAAAGTGAAAAAATTAGAGCTACAGCACAGCATGTAGGGAAAACAATAGCAGAAACAGGATCAAGGAATGGCTATTAGTCTCAAAATTAAGGGATCTGGGTAAAATATTTCTGTAAGCGCTACTTGCTTTAATCTGAGAACCAAAACAGAAAACATAGCATGAGGAGGATATAAAGAGAAATGCAGATGACATTACTGAGGATTTTATTTTCAACTTTCTTCTTCAGCTAGGCGTTTGGGGAAATTCCTTACATTCACCAAAAATGCCAATAATAACATTTTCATGAATAACTAACAACAACAAAAACCCTGCCTTCCTTTTGACAAAATGAAACTGGAACTGCCAACGGCTATTTTAATTGTGTTATGCAATAAGATTACAAGATTTCTTAAGGATTGCAGAATATCTTGAAGAATATTTCCCATCTCATTAACCCTAAAGCTTTGCCATAACCTGGAGTGTGTTTGAGGAAGGCCCAGGACAGCTTCATATCATACAAGGAAGTGAAGATTTGTTAATGATTTCACAAAATGCTTGCATTAGGGTTGCTACCTTCCCCCCAACTCAAAGACTGGGGATGGAGTGTTGAAAGTCAGGTACAGGACTCCAGTCCAGGATCCTTATGCACGCTCTCTGGAAGCCTTGATGACATCACCTTCGGTTGAAAATTGAAGCTATGGGGACTCAGCATGGCCGATATCATCCCCAAATCATCCCCATTTTCACTATATTTGGGGCCAATTTTGCTTTGCTAAGACTCCATAGCTTCTGGTTTTCAACCAGAAGTTTGCCACTGGGACCTCCAGAGTATGCACATGTGCCTTTTTGCCATGTGCTCTGGTGGCTTCCAGCATGTCACACACACCCCTTTCCCTTCCACCAGCCAGTCCTTTCTGACCTGGGAAAGTTTATTGCTGAAGACATGGGTCCTACTGGGGTAGTAGCTCCATGGATTAGGAGGCTGCAGTAGGAAGGGTGTGAAACTGCTTCCTTCTTCCTCTTCCCTGAACAGAGCACTTCCCATGGAAGAGCCAGGAGAGAGTTATTTTGCCCACTTCCCTCTCTCCACTGCAGGTACTATATGAGTTCCTCAACACTTGGAATAAGCTTTTCCAGGTAGATTTCATGATCCAACACACTGTGTGAAATGGAAATTTGCATATCTCCTCCATAGGAGAATTACTTAATTTGGACTGGGAGCACATCTAATTCCCTACAGGAATTACAGGAATGTATTAGATTTATACCCTACCTTCTCGTCAACATTATCAACACATCTAACAAAATCACTATTGCAAAGAATTGGCAATTCTCACAAAGAATCTTTGCAGGCACTGCAAAATTGGGGAGCTTCCCTTGTGGTTTGATTTTGTCTATCAGGGCCAAGCTACAAGTGACGAATGACACTTGAACAGCAAGTGGATTGAGTGGAGGGCAAGTGAACAGGGAGAAATACACTTGCTGTTCAAGTGTCATTCGTCATGTGTAGCTTGGCCCTCAGTCAATACTTTTGTGCAGTAGCAGTGATAAAAAGTAAAGAATTGAATAATTTTTCTATACCTGGTACAAGCTTTCTCTTAAATCCAGTGTCAAAAGACTAGAAAGAAGATATGCAAGCCTCATATCTGAAGCAGCCCAAAGTTCTGACAGATTGATTTAAACAAAAATACTTAAGTTTAAGTGGTTTATTGATAATGGTGAATATTAGTAGGTAATTAACTAGAAGTATGGTCTTGGATCTGAGATTCGAATCCTGGTCAAATTCCATTTATTCCTGCTTTTAAGTACCATATTGTTTTAACTTAATTCAGAACAAATGAAGAGAAGCTAAGTATACCTAAACAGTACATGTTTGTGGACTCAGAAAGTTCCCAAGAGGATTTCAGTTTCTGTGACAAGCATACAAACCAGTCTAAGTCTGTAAGATTCAGTGATTATTTTAAAGGAGTTATTCCATGAGACTCAGTTTTCTGGTGGCATTATTTCCCTTTGGGAACAAGGGTGGAGAAAAAGCATTCTTCTCCACTGGAAATGGGTTCTCTACAATATAATTCAACTATCCAATTGCCATTGAAGTTATTTTTAAAGAAGAAAGAAAAGAAGCCAGCCTGTATCCTTGATAACCTCCAGTTAACTCCTGAATAGATTTCTTTGGTAAAGTCACTAGAGACTGCACAGATAAGTGACAAACACAAGAATTTAGTGGAATAAAACTACCAATTCCCACTGTGGGCTCAGCACTTATACTTGGAAAAGGTTAAAAGAATGCTGTGCTCAAATAGGAATATGTGCTCACCTACACAGCTGCTGTTACTGCTGAAATAATAGCATCTTCTATTCATTAGGCACCTCATTAAAGGCATATTATCTTCATTAATCACTACCTTAAAGCAACTTAAACAACAGTTGATCAAAAGTGTTCCTTGTGTTTAACTGATTCCTTCCCTTTTGTATGACTGACACCTTAACTCTAAGACTCTAGCATGTAGTTGGTATCCTATGATGTCTCGGCAGAGAAAAGTATATAAATGATGACGTGCCTAAGTGCTGAGAGCATAGCAATTGTACCAAAGTCAAAACAATCCCCACTATAACCCAGAAACTATGATGCAGTGTTCCAACAATATCCCTGTAACAGGCAGAGATGGAAACAGCCAAGCAGGGTATATTTCTGCAGGCCTGCCTCCCTTCCCATCATGTCATCCTGAGAACAGTGCAGTCCTCATTGTGGGACAGTTCTGACAGTGCAGTGATACGCTGCTGGCATATCTACAAGCCCCCACCCTTTTCTGCACTCAACATATTTACTGCTAGCAACTGTACCGGGAAATAGCATAGATATTTGGAGAAACAGTGTGAACAATTTTAGCTGTCCCAGCCTGAGGCCAGAGATCCTCTTCCTGAGTGGGGTGCATGGTTTTTCTACCCGCAGAAGCAGCAGCAATGGAAAAGGTTCTGAACAGAGTGCTGCTAGTAATATGACACAAAACATTCGATCTGTCCTTTGACAGTTTGTTCAAAGTGCACCATTGTATGCAAAATGCCCTTTCTGTGGGTTTCCCATCACCCAAAGCTCCTCCATCTAAATGTGCATGGTATCTTTGGGATCTACTAGCACAGAGGCTTAGTCACTATCCTAAGCCCTGTCTAGATGGAGGGTTAGGATTGTGCTGCCCATCCCAAATGCTTTCTCATAAAATAGTCATGAAAAAATAGAAAGAGCCCTCAGAACTGAGATAAAAGTAATTCTATAAAGTCTTCTATTTCAGATTACATTTTAGAGAACTATTTATTAATTTATTTTCAGTAATTTCTTTTTTGAGAGAAGCTGAAAATATACTGCTTAGACAATATATAATATGACAGTTCTAATATTGTGTAATGTGTTTGCAACAAACACTTTCAGCTATTTGAAATGTAAGTCAGCTTGCAAACTTTTGCTGTGTATAGTACAGATACCCTTTGGGACAAACATATTGAACTCAAGTGTCTTAACTGATATATCCGATGACAGGGGTTAAGGTGAAATTTGATGTTAACATTCATTTAAAATTGCTTTGACAATAATGTTAAAAGTCTTGTTGCAAAATCTTTTTGCAGCAGAAAAAATGTTTAGCAAGACATTGAAAATCTACTTTAGGTCCCAGGATAAAGGAATATCTATTAAAAGGTCTTGAGACTGCGGAAAAGGATAGGCTAATAGATAGAGTCTATTGAAAGGCTGGAAAGCCAGTTACTCATTTGATTAGAGGAAAATATATATATTATTATATACTAGAATTTGCACTGTATTTCTGTTGTATTTAACAGTTGTATGTTTATGTCAAAATTCCATAAAGGATTTATAAAATTGTTTTGCTGGAGCATAACAAGAGTCCATTTAGTCCAGCAACCTGTATCCAGAAGTGGCCAGATGCTAGATACCCAAATGAACACTGCAGTCCTTTCCCTTCCTGTTGGGTTTCAGTGTCCACATGGAGATTCCACTACACTTTAATAAAAAGCTGTTGACAGAGCAGTAGATGTATATGAAGACATTGGCTGTTTCCACACGGTCCAGATATAGCGAGAAACTCCCGCATACTTTCACTCTAAAACCCATCAAAACCCGGCAATACCCGACATTACCTGTCTTGTTCCGCCTCCATTTATTCTGCGTCCTTCCGATTTTTGAGCAGTCCGTGTGATCCTCTGATGACGATTCCTAACGTTTGGAAACATTCCGCCATCGTGGAAGCCCTCCCCCCTTTTCCTTTTTTTTTGTTGCCGCCGCCAGGCAGCCCAGCCAATTTTTTTTTAAAGGCACGTTTTGCACAATTTTGTAATTTCAGTGGATGAGGGGCACGATATTATGAGTTGGACCCACTGATGGGCATCACAAAAAATGTTTTTGATCCATGAAAAAAGTGATTTTTCTTTCAGATGCAAAAGAAAAGGTGATTTTTTAAAAAATGGAGAGGCAGATCCCAATGTGCTGTGGTGGGCTGCTTTGATCAGCAGCAGCCTGCAACACCCCTCGCTCCCAGACTAGCTTTGCCGTTGGCACCCCCGCAGCGCCCCACAGACCTCCACCCTGCTTGGCTAGGAGCGCTGGGGCGAGGGGCTCTCTTCGCCTATGTGTGGCTGCAAGGAGCGGCTGGTGCTTGGCGGCGTGGGGGGCTGAAGTGAGCCACCGGTTGTCACTGGGCAGGAAGACAAGCCGGAGATGGCACCTTTGGCCGCGGGGAAAAGAGAGGCGGGAGAAGGAGCCGAGGTGGGACGTAGGGGAGAGCGCCTGGAGCTCCTCAAGGGAAGGAAGAAACATTCCACCATTGTGGAAACCCGCCACCCTTTTCCTTTTTTTTTGTCGCTGCTGCCAGGCAGCCCAACCATTTTTTTTAAAGGCACATTTTGCACAGTTTCGTAATTTCAATGGATGAAGGAGTGCCAGGGCGAGGGGCTCTCTTCGCCCGTGCGTGGCTGAGAGGAGCGGCCGGTGCTTGGCAACGTGCAGGGCTGTAGCAAGCCGCTGGTTGTCGCTGGGCAGGAAGTGTGTGAAATTCTGTGCCTTGTACAATAAAGAAGCTGATGTATTGTCGAAGGCTTTCACGGCCGGAGAACGATGGTTGTTGTGGGTTTTCCGGGCTGTATTGCCGTGGTCTTGGCATTGTAGTTCCTGACGTTTCGCCAGCAGCTGTGGCTGGCATCTTCAGAGGTGTAGCACCAAAAGACAGAGATCTCTCAGTGTCACAGTGTGGAAAAGATGTGGGTCATTTGTATCTACTCAGGAGGGGTGGGGTTGAGCTGAGTCATCCTGTGAGAGTTTCCCAGGGTGTGGAATGCTAATGGCGGGAGGCTTCACTGTATCCTGAGGAGGTTCTTTTGCATATGGATTGGTACTTGATGTGCTAATCTTCTCTGAAGGGCTATTGTCGGGGATAGAATGTTTTGTTAGCCTGGTGTTTTTCAGAACTGGAAACCATGCTCTGTTCATTCTTAAGGTTTCTTCTTTCCTGTTGAAGTTTTGCTGATGCTTGTGAATTTCAATGGCTTCCCTGTGCAGTCTGACAAAGTAGTTGGAAGTGTTGTCCAGTATTTTGGTGTCCTGGAATAAGATACTGTGCCCTGTTTGAGTTAGGCTATGTTCAGCCACTGCTGATTTTTCAGGTTGTCCAAGTCTGCAGTGTCTTTCATGTTCTTTTATTCTTGTCTGGATGCTACGCTTTGTGGTCCCGATGTAAACTTGTCCACAGCTGCAGGGTATACGGTATACTCCTGCAGAGGTGAGGGGGTCTCTACTGTCTTTTGCTGATCGTAGCATCTGTTGTATTTTTCGGGTGGGTCTGAATACTGCTTGAAGGTTATGCTTTTTCATAAGCTTTCCCATCTGATCAGTAATTCCTTTGATATATGGCAAAAACACTTTTCCTGTAGGAGGCCGGTATTCCTTGGTTGTTTGATTCATCCTGGGTTTGATTGCTCTTCGGATTTCATTTCTGGAGTAGCCATTTGCCTGAAGTGCGTGGTTTAGATGGTTAATTTCCTCATTGAGAAAGTGCGGCTCACATATCTGTCTTGCACGATCCACTAATGTTTTCATTATGCCTCTTTTCTGTTGGGGGTGGTGATTGGAGTTTTTGTGTAAGTACCGATCAGTGTGAGTTGGTTTCCTGTAGACCTTGTGACCTAACTGAAAGTTTGCTTTGCGGATGACCAAGGTATCCAGGAATGGGAGTTTTCCCTCGATTTCTTTCTCCATTGTGAATTGTATGTTCAGGTGGATGTTGTTGAGATGATTCAAAAACCCCATCAATTCTTCCTCCCCATGGCTCCAAATGATAAATGTATCATCCACAAACCGGAACCATACACTAGGTTTGTGGGGTGCTGATTCTAAAGCTGTTTTTTTCAAAATGTTCCATGTAGAAGTTTGCTATAACTGGGCTGAGTGGGCTCCCCATGGCCACCCCATCCATCTGTTCATAGAATTCGTTGTCCCATTGGAAGTAACTGGTTGTCAGACAATGGTGGAATAAGGCTGTTACATCCTCTGGGAAAATCTGATTAATAAGTGCAATAGTGTCTTTTACTGGAACCTTGGTAAACAGGGATACAACATCAAAACTGACAAGTATGTCTTGTGGATTGAGTTTCAGAGAACTGATTTTGTTGATGAAATCTGCTGAATCTTTGATGTAAGAGGAGGTTTTCCCGATGTGGTCCTGCAGGAGATCTGCCAGATGTCTAGCTAATTCATATGTCGGTGAACCAATGGCACTCACAATGGGTCGGAGTGGGACTGAACCCTTATGTATTTTGGGGAGTCCATATAGTCTAGGTGGCTGTGCTTCAGTCTTGCATAGTTTTCTGTGCGTGTCGGGATGTAGTGAGGAATTCTTGATCAGCGCATTTGTTAGCCTGGTGATTTTGCAAGTGGGATCTCGTTTTAGTTTTTTGTAGGTGGAGGGGTCCAGGAGTTCCTTAATCTTCTTTTTGTATTCCTCTGTTTTCATGATCACTGTAGCATTGCCTTTATCAGCTGGTAGAATGATGATGTCTGGATCTGCATTGAGGGTCTTGATGGCATTTCTCTCCTTGCGTGTTATATTGCTGGTGGGAAGCTTTGCCTTTCGTAGAATCCTGGCTGTCTCTCCTCTTATTTCCTCAGCTTCCTCTTCAGGTAGATGACGAATGGCAGCTTCTACATTTGCAATGATGTCTTCCACAGGAATTCTGGTGGGGGTGACTGCAAAGTTTCCTCCCTTTGCCAAGATGGAGGTTTCTTCTGGTGAGAGTTGACGGTCTGTCAGATTGATGACAATGCGTGCATTGTCGAGCATTGGGCTTGTCTGTCTTTTTTCCTGTAGTTTGTTAAACTTCTGCTTCTGTCTGGATGTGTGATTGGTAAAAACTTGTTCCATCTTCCTGTAGGTGAGATTATCGACCTTGTCCCAATCCTGACTTCTCATTTTATGGCTGGTGTTGATATGCAAGCAAAATAGCTCCTTGTCTGTGGCAGCAAGTTCTCTGCGGGTAGTGTGGATTCTCTCACGTAAGAGGGCCTGTTCTAGACGGTCATAAATGCGGTTCGCCTGTGTGGTTTTAAAAATACAATAGATGCTACGATCAGCAAAAGACAGTAGAGACCCCCTCACCTCTGCAGGAGTATACCGTATACCCTGCAGCTGTGGACAAGTTCACATCGGGACCACAAAGCGTAGCATCCAGACAAGAATAAAAGAACATGAAAGACACTGCAGACTTGGACAACCTGAAAAATCAGCAGTGGCTGAACATAGCCTAACTCAAACAGGGCACAGTATCTTATTCCAGGACACCAAAATACTGGACAACACTTCCAACTACTTTGTCAGACTGCACAGGGAAGCCATTGAAATTCACAAGCATCAGCAAAACTTCAACAGGAAAGAAGAAACCTTAAGAATGAACAGAGCATGGTTTCCAGTTCTGAAAAACACCAGGCTAACAAAACATTCTATCCCCGACAATAGCCCTTCAGAGAAGATTAGCACATCAAGTACCAATCCATATGCAAAAGAACCTCCTCAGGATACAGTGAAGCCTCCCGCCATTAGCATTCCACACCCTGGGAAACTCTCACAGGATGACTCAGCTCAACCCCACCCCTCCTGAGTAGATACAAATGACCCACATCTTTTCCACACTGTGACACTGAGAGATCTCTGTCTTTTGGTGCTACACCTCTGAAGATGCCAGCCACAGCTGCTGGCGAAACGTCAGGAACTACAATGCCAAGACCACGGCAATACAGCCCGGAAAACCCACAACAACCAAAGAAGCTGATGCTTGGCTCTCTCCCTCTTTCATTAAACTGAGAAATCCTTTATACAGTGGGTTGATTTTGTTGTGGAGTACCAGCGATGGCTCCGCTGGGAGGAAAGGAGGCGGCAGCGACACAGGCTCCTTTGGCCGTGGGGGCAAGAGTGGCGGGAGAAGGAGCCGAGGTGGGACGTTGAGGAGAGCGCCTGAAGCTCCCCGAGGGAAGGAAGGCAGCACAAAAAAACTGCAAAGAAAACGTGGAATGGGTTTTAAGAGTCCTGCTGCTCTGGTGCTTGGAATGATAGCCCCTAATCTGGAGTTTGCCCATAAACCAGTGCATCCCATAAACCAGTGCCCATAAACCAGTGCAACCAATAGCCCCCCCGAGAGATTTTCGCAGGCAAAGTAGCAGTCCTATCACAAGCCGTCATGGGAGGAGCGTCAGGTTTATCTACTGAAATCCCGAACTAACGCAAAACTCAGCTCCCAAACAAAAAAAAAAGGCGGAGACAGGGGGTGGCCAAGCCGCCCACTGCCCAGCAGTTTCTAATGCCCGTGTGGGCTGTTGGGAGCGGAACAATGCGGCAGGATGCGGAAGAAGCCGCAATGAGGAGGATGATCGTGGGGTTGTGGGCAGGCGATTCATTGCGCCTGATTCGTGGGATTTTTGACCGTGTGGAAACGGCCATTATACCAACTGTTTTATTTCCCCTCCAGTCTTAATAATGCTTAGCAATGAATGTGCTTTTTTCACCTCTGCCAAACATTGATGTTTTCATTGAAATGTCCATCTTGATTTGAAGATCTCTTCTTTCACAGTTCCTTTAAACTTTATCAGCCTGTATGTGTGAGCGAGCGAGCGAGCGAGCGAGCGAGCGAGCGAGAGAGAGAGAGAGAGAGAGAGAGAGAGAGAGAGAGAGTTTTGCCTAATGTGTATCACTTTACATATAGCCTAAGCAGGCTTACACGGAAATAAGTCCTATTATTATGGGCTGACTTCAAGGAAAGTAGTCGTACCATTCCCCCGCTTACCACTCTTATGCCCCCCACACCCACTTACTTGGCTGGTGGGGGAGCGCGCTCTCCCGGGGCGTGCCCCCCGAGTGGTGGCGTGGGCCCCGAGCTGCGTTCCCTGAGCCACGCAACACACTCCTGCACCGACAGCGAGCCCATTTTGGGGAGAATCATGCCCCGCAAGGCCCGATCCGGCCCTTGGTGAGTGCAGGAGCACTTTGACCCCTGCGTGATGACATCACTTCTGGAAATGACATCTTCGCGCAAGCCAGGATTGCACGCTCTATGCATGCATGCAAAAAAGAACACCCCCCCCCCCAGGGGCAAGGTGAGTACCAGGCTCCCAATCTCCCACCAGGGAAGTAAAGGGACCTGGCAAACCTCCAGTTTGGCTCCAGGGGACCTGGCAACCCCAAAGGGAAGTATTCTTATTGTTGTATCCTAAGTCTCATTAGCCATTTTATTATGCATCTGTATAACTTGACTAACTTCTTTCTGAGCCATTCACAGTATGTTTGGATTTTTTTCAGTATCCTAAATAATTTGTGTCATTTATAAATTTGATTATTTCACTGCCCAGCATCTTCCACTTGCAGTTAAGACCAACTTAAAGAATTTATTTATCTTCCCTGCAGGCTCTCTGTTCTTCTTCTTTCACACCTTTGTAATCTAATAGCCAAACACCTTCCTAGGTGTTTTCCTGGTTCTGATCTATATAAAGAATGTTTTTATTGTTTGATATTCTTAACAATATGTTCCTCAAATTACCTATTCACTTTCTTTACATTTGCCTGCATTAACACTTCTCTTTATTTTGAAAATTTGGGCAGTTTTGTAAAGAAAACCCTCTACCAGATTCTGCTTGATAGCCATGCTTGTTTTCTCTTAGGTTTCTACATTCATTTGATATGCGATCTATATTTTGCCTGCTCTTCTCTTTTTGTGGTTTTGAATAACCAACAAGATCTTAAAGACAAATGACCCCTCACACACACACACACACACACAACTTCCCTCTTCACATTTCTTTTAAGTATTCCTCTTATATTTGAGAAGTTTCCTCTCTTGAACTGTGTTGACTTCCTGGGAAATTTTCCACTTGCATAACATTGACACTGATAGCGCCATGCTTGCTGTTCCTACTCAGTTCAACAATTGTTTCATCTCACACTAGATCATGGGTACCACTTATAACTAAATTAAGGGCCACCTCCTCTCTAATTGACCATGAATTACTGCTCAAAATCATTTACTATATCTGGATATTTTTGTTTCTTTCATACAATTTGAATGTTCATTCATGCAGTTAATGTGAAAATTGTGGAGTCACTACTGCAATTTTCTGGTTTGGCTGTCTCTGATTTCTTGCTTTGTCAAACTCACAATCAGAATTTTGGTCAGAGAGGTGATAGGTCCCCTGTCCTAAATTGTTCTTGGAGGCTTGTCTTTCAATCCTGAGTGATTCTATGGAAATGCTCATGTAACTTCTCTTCTTATGGGTTTTATGGAGCTTAGGAAGCAAACTTTCACACAACTTTAAGAAAGATTTTTTTCTTTTTTAAAAACTTTTAACAGTTAATAAAATAATTTTTTAAACTAACTCATAAGTGCAACCATTAATAAAATACAACTATTTTTTAAAACTAAACTTATAAGTGCAATCATACAGAAAACTTTAAATCAACAATGTCTTTGAAAAGGTAAAAGTGGTGAGTCCTTTCTCACTAATTCAAAGCAACTGCGGCCCAGTCTTCTGTCCTCGTTGGCGAATTACAACCCTGCAAAATAATACAGTCCCAATAACACCAACCAAACACAGTACACAAACACCATTTTAAGTCATATTGTTTACATACAACATTTGATTACCTTATTCAAGGTGATAAGAGCATGTAATTTATTATTCAGCTCCCCAGCAACCAGCCTCCTCCTCAGCAGCCTGTCTCTAGTTACTGACTCCACCTTGCTGGGCTAAACCAATTACCTCACAGGGGTTACACTCATAGCATCATAAATAATATACTAGTAATACAAATTTCCATTGTTCATATACCCAGATTATTTTAGGATTCTCTATGCTCTCAAAGGGGATATATTTTGCATTTTTGTGCACTCATCACAATGGGCACTTGGAAGTAGTTGCCATCATTGGAATAATCCAAGATTGTGTAATGCATGAGAAACTGCCTGAAATGAGTGATTCCTTCCTAAATTCCTGTTTATTAAACTAACTAAAGCTTCTGGTAAATGGGAATATAACTTAAAAGTCACATATGCTCCAAGACCTCGTTATAATTAGTAATTGCTTAACAGTGCAGTCCTAAGCAGAGTTACAGCTTTCTAAGTCTACTGAAGTCAGTGGGCAGGGAGCACCAATAGGTGATATTTTTCTGCATGGGCATGCACTTGTTTTAATGTACTCTGTGCAGTCACACATCAGCTGAGGGAACTGTTTCTTTAAAAATGGAGAGCCCCTTGGAATGATGCTGCAAGGGTGGGGGATAGGAAACACTCCTGCCTCCCCCCACCCCCAACAACAACTTTTTTTCACACAAAAACTGCATAAAGGGGAATTATTTCACCAATTTTCCTACTCATTGTGAAGCATCTGTGCACAGATTCTCCATGTTGAACAGCAAAATGAGTTAAACGACTCCCCCTGTGCAGTTTTAACTGAGAAAACTACATTGGAGGGGGGAATAGCCTTTTCTTTCCTCCTCACAGCACCATTCTGAGCCTATTTGAGCTCTCCTTTTCTTAAGAAGCAGTTCCTTGCAGCTGCTGTGTGATTGCAGGGAACAAGTTAAAATGAGTGCATGCCTGTGCAGAAAAATATTGTCTACAGTAGAGGCATCCTTGGGTGTGATACTGTTTAGGATTGCACTGTTAATCAGATGCTTTGTGTAAAAGGAGATGTAATTTAAAGAATGATATGTACCTTGGTTCTGTCTAAAGATTAGAATGAATAACATCAACAATACATGACTTGCAAAATCATGTATATAGGGGGAGTGCATGCGTCATGTAAATATGCAGCGTCATGTAAATATGCATGCGTCATGTAAAGATCAACAAGATTTTCAGGGTATAAGCTTTTGAGAGTCAAAGCTCCCTTCATCAGATTCCTGAGACTTCTACCTCGCAGAGACTCACTTGCTAAAATCAGGTTGCTGCTTGAGGGCCAACTCAAGGATGAGGGGCAAGGTGACAAAACAGACGGAGGCATCACCTGGAGTCAAAAGGCCACAGATTTATTGATTACAGTTTTAGGAGCATTGGTGCAATATAGAGTGGAAGCATCAGCTGTTCTGCTTGCCAGCCAATGACCCCCTTGCCCCCTGCTGAAGGATTAAATCACGGGATGAGAGTAAGTGGGATTCCACAGGGGTGTAAGCCTCTGCATGGTTCCTTTGTCACCTGGGAATGGATATGCCCTGACAGCCCCCGAGCTGGGCTTTTCTCTGCCATGCTCACCCCAAGGACCCTTATGGAGATCCCCAACTATAGGAAAACAGTGCACACAGGCCATATTTTCCCCTCAAATGATCCGTGACCAATGCTAAAACCACCACAAGGCCCCCAAAATGGGTCCTTTCAAAGCTCCTATAACTGCAACCAACCCCTCAGCCCATCTGAGATGTCCTGCAGCCAAATGTCTTCTCCTCAGCTGGGGACAGGACATTTGGCTGCAGGACATCTCAGATGGGGACAGGTACACAGGTACTGGGGACAGGTGCACCCCATTGGAACAGTACAATGCCTTCAGCCAAAAGGAAATGTCAGGATGGCAAATAACCATGTCCTCTACCACCTCTACAAAGTGCCTGACAGTTTTGGCTACCCTACTTCTTGCCATGTTGATTTTCTCCTGGGAAAAGGCCCTGTGCCACACATGGCAGTCCAACCAGTCTGACCACAGGATGTGTATGTTGGAAACTGACCCTGCAAAGTCACCAGGTCTGCTTGAATTGTCCTCAATATAGCCAGTCCCAGTTGCCAGCACAAGTCATTCTCCACAAGTTGGATCACCAAGGCATCTAGGCATCCCCTCTGGTCTGTGAGCCTACAGAAATTAAGAAGCAAGGAGTTCCATTTGCTGATCTCCATCTCACTGATTCACCTGAAGTTCCAGGTCCAGACTTCAACCAGAACTTACAGCATAGCACACATGCCAGTGGACAATGCTGTATCCAAAGATCCAGACTAGTTAAAGCTCAGGCCAAACGTGTGCCTTATATTTGCTGGAGTGCCATCTACCTACAACTTGTATGGATGCAGGAGACAGGTCGATTGCCAAAGCCACCATAGCCACCCCGATCCAAAAGGAGTGGCTCCAAATTCCCCAGTGAGCAGGTCTGACTGTGGCTGCAGAGCTGACTATAGAATGTTGGCAAACTGAAATGGCATGAGGGGACAGCCATCTACATGACCAAGTGGGGCTCCTCACCCAGCAGGCAGGTCACCAGGTATGCTGACAGTGCCCAGAAGGAGCATAGAGGGGGCCTGGCTGCCCGAAAGGAGATATGGCCCCTGCCCCCTGTGATCACTATCCAGCAGGGAGGTAGGCCTCCTGCCATGTGCTGAGAAGGTCAGAAAGCTCGCTAAGGCTCCCCAGTAGGTCCATAGTATAGAGGATGCCACTGACGCCAATATTCCTTGCATTATCATGAGTTTCCAAGCTCCCACAACTTCTCTGGGAATGGGTCCACATATTACTACGCCTCTGGCACTACAGCAAAGGACCTGTCCATCTGGAAGTGGGACAATGCGTCTGTGGTGCTGTTATCTATACCTGCTACATGTCAAGCTGAAAATGAAATGCTAGCCAACAAGCATGCCAGGATGAACCTGTGTGCACGAGGTGCATGACCTGCTCAGAACACGAAGACTGCTTATTTAACACCCTGACCACTGTCTAGTTGTCACACCAGAAATGGAAACATTTATAATAATAATAACATTAGTTTTATATACTGCCCTTCAGGATGACTTAATGCCCACTCAAAGCGGTTTACAAAGTATGCTATTATTATCCCCACAACAAAACACCCTGTGAAGTGGATGGGGCTGAGAGAGCTAGAAGCTGTGACTGACCCAAGATTACCCAGCAGGCTTCAAGTAGAGGAGTGAGGGATCAAACTTGGTTCTCCAGATTAGAGTCCTGCACTCTTAACCACTAAACCAAACTGGCACCAAATTTGACTCTAAACTAGTCCCACCAAATGATGATGGTCATGAAGATGGGGAATAGTTCCAGGAACGTGAAGTTGTATAGCAGGTTGGAACCAGACCAATGGTCTAGCCACGACTGGGCTCACCATCAGCCCTGCAGGTATACGCCAAAGCCCCTGATCCTAGTGGCATTAGAGTGCACTTGCAACTCTGCACCGGTATCCCACAAGTCCTGCCAGAAGGAAACCCCATTATATCCATAAAAGAATGACAGCCACACCCCAAGGTCCTCCCTCATGTACTTTGTGATCCTGATATGGTGAGACAGAAAAGAGGCCCCCGCCAAGGCTCTGGCTAGGAGGGCACAGAAGGCCCACCCTGGGGGGACCACGTGGCAAGCAAAATTCAGATGCCCAATCAGGGACTGCAGCTCCTTATTTGCAATCCAAATTATAACATTTGTAAAACACTGAACTTTTATCAAGTGTTCCATGGTATTGCTAGTAATTTGCAAGCAAATTACAGTTTAAACAGATGACAAATTACTATTACATAATACTCTGTTCCTCAGACTCTGCCTTCTCTGAATATATTGTAACGTCTAGCCATGACCCATCATTTCCTGTTCTTTCTATAGATTTTGTATAAAGACTATTCACATGACTTTTATTGTTCCGTCATTTTGTCTTTGGTGCTTCTGCTATTAGCATATTGACACACCGAATCCCTATTACAATTCTCCTCCCTTTTTTGATTCCTTTTTTGGTGACCCCTTCAGTGTCTCCTGTTTGTTTTTCTATGTCCATTGCCAAGTTCTACCCTATACCCACTTTTAGAATCTGAAAGTTCTTTGCAACATCATCTCTAGGGATGAATCATCCCCAACAAAATGCTTCCTAGCACCGCAGCTTTCTTCTACATGTCAGTTTAAAATATACTTTGTAATCCTTTTAACATTAAGCAGCAGCAGTCTGTTGGTTTACATGACAGTTCAAGTGGAACTCAGTCCTTCGGTAACATGCAAGCAACTCTACACCCAGCTCTAATTCTTAAATCTCCCATTACTTCTTGATACTGAACTTTGTCCTCCTCCTCTACTGCCAGTCCTTGGGGTATCTATGGCATGAAAAAAAGCACTGTTTTCAATCAGTGTTACCTGAATTTTGAGCAAAACTTTCTTCTCTGAGAATGATCTAGTCATTATGGGGAAAGTATGACCAGGGGACACAGTTGAATCAGTACGTAAGAATCCCTAATTCAAACCCCTGCTCAGTCCTGAAGTTCACTTTTATGGCCTTGGGCAAGTTTGATCTCTAATTTACTTCGCAGCATCATGTAAATAAAAAAAAAATGAAACGTGTTGTATGCTGTTATTATTGGTGTCACAAAATTTCTCACTTTCTAATCTCTCTCCCACAGGTGTCATAGCTGTTGTGATATTCATCCTGCTTTGCATTACTGCCATAGCTATACGGATTTATAAAAAGAAAAGTATCTATAAAAAAAAGGAGGTGAAAGTATCAGAAAATGAGGACTGTGTTGAGACTGCCTTGAAAAGTGAACTCAGCGTGCAAAATACAGTCCATGAAAATCAAAAGGAGTACTTCTTCTGATTTACTTTTTAGTTTAGTTTAATAATAATGTAACAGTCTGACTCTCTTGCTAAGCCAGGGGCTCTTGATGGACAAAATATGAATCAATAAAAGCTGTTGCACTCAAAGAACATACAAAATGGATTTAAAATCTGTTAAACTGCATATGTTCAGTCTTGTTGATTGCTATGGGAGGCCTCTTAAAATGACATGCATTTCTTAGCTATTATATCATAAATACATTTTATGTAACAGTGACTTAGATATTGTAACCAATTTCATTGTTGGTAGTTTCCGACTGTTCTGCTGTGACTTTCTAAAATGGAAGCTTAACGTGCAAACTGAACATGGATTTTGATGGGGGAAATCATAATGTTGTGGTTTGGCCAAGTCCCCTTCCAGTTGTTCTCTTTAGAGATCTATACAGGAATGTTGTTCAAAATAAATGGTGGGTTGTAATGTTACATCTAAACACTTGATCCATGTTTCAATACACTGTTGAACATGCTGAAAACAATTGAAATCAAGAAATTTTAGAATGCTTACTTGTGCTGAACTGGGGCCTTGTGGTGCTCCCAGTTAAATCAGTTCAGATAATTGATGCTGAAAATGTTATTTTCATTCACTGTTGGCCAGTTTCAGTGTTTAAAGATGTTTTTAAAAAAACCTAACCTGATAAACACTTATTCCTTTTATAACTTGACCCTACAAGACAACCCACCTGTATTTCTATGTGATGCCTATTTAAGCTGATTCACAACACAAGAGTTATTCTTATAGACTTGTTCCCAGACAGACTAGCTTTTGTGGTGTTGACTGATAGTTCAGTAGGTAAATTATATGTACCATTTCTTTAGTATTATAACTACAAGCATTCCAGTGGTAGCTGATAAAAAACTTACATATATATTCTGATACACAGAAATTGTAAGCACAGAACTGAAAAGGCAAAACTGAAATCCTCTCACTACTTGACCACCATGCAGGAAGGATATGGGGCTTTTTGAATGCTGGGGCAAGATCTCCAAACTGCTAAAATATCTGCCTGGATATCTGTGCCCCTATGCGGGTGGGTCCATTTTATGAGTTTTTCCCATCATTCCTCCTGATGAAGGACAACTCAGGGGAAGGGCCTGTTCAGCTGGCTGAACTCATGTGATATGAGTATATGTGCACATATGTCATTGATATGAGATCTCACTATAGAGAACAGGAAGCAACTTGAAGTGTTTAAGCTTTTGCAGCAGCCAAAGTAGTATCTTTGATGCCCTTTGTCCCCATCCTTTCCCATATTAATGTACTTGTACCATTAATCTGGGCTATAATGGTACCAGAGGCTTGGACTTTCCCTTCAGCATAGCTTCTTTTTTGTAAACAAGACATAAACATGAATTTAAGATCTAGAGTGGACTTTCCCAAAGTTAGTTCAGTTATACTCATAAGCACATTTCTTATAGTTAAACAATCAGTTTGGATTTTGGATGGATAAGTATACATATTTCTTGACAACTTCGTGTGCTGTTTTCCCCATCTTTGAAGTTAATTCATATAATATCTTGAGTCCTAAATTCAAAGATTTGTCCATTTAGTTGAAATAAATATATGAAATTCAGTCCCTTGATACTACATCCTTCGTTGACATTCTTCATATTCCAGTGCTGTTGTGTTTATTCAGTACATTCTTGTTAACAGCACCTGCCTTCTCTTTTTCCTGTGTGTGCTTTATCCCCTGCTTATTTCCTTGTCTGTTTCCCTCAGCTCTGTGCTCCCCCTTCTTCTGATTTCTGATGCTCCCGGCCCCACCTACCTTCCCAGGCCCTGCTTCTCAGCCTTCTGTGTATCTTGTCGCCAAATCCCACCTTCTCTTCTTCTGTACTTCCATTCCTTCAGGGCCTTCCCAGCACTCAGCTCCTGACACACAGCCTGATGCTTGATCACCACTCTTTCCAACATCTACATTTTCAGAAACTAGCAGAAAGTTCTTCTTCCTATACCCCACAAAAGGATTTATCTCCCAGCCAAACCGATTTGTCCTTCCTTTACAGAGGCTTCTCTGATCCTCATCACTATATCACTGACAGAACATTCATGATATTAAGACATCACAACTCAGCCAATGGGGGAGGGTGAGTTCATAGCCAACAGACTTATAATAGCCAGTTTACACAATAATAAATATGTTAAGGGGCATTCCTATGTATGTTTATTCAGATGTCCTAATTTATTCAATAAGGCATACTTGCAGATAAGTGTGCATGGGACTGCAGCCTTAGTTGTTGTTATGCTAAAACAAGACCCTCCATTGTTTGTACTGCATAAAACATAAAAATGGCTATCTCTCTAAGTTTTAAAGCTGGAGTTCTTGCTAAAGTGTATTGGCTTCAGAAGCCTCAAATGATGTCCTCAAGAAATATCAAACTATAAAATTCAGACATAATACTAGAGTTTATTTTTAGAAATTTTTGTAATTGTACCTTTTTGTTGTTAAATCTGATCTGCTATCTTTGATTATGAATCTGCTGCACTGCTTTCAGTCTCTTGATCGTGTAAAGTGCTTTGTAGCTGATCTAATCCTTTCCACATGTGCTAGCAAACACAGAAGCATTGAAATCACTGTTCCAGTCCCATTTGCTTAAATGAATATGCTTGGTTTTTCCCTCAGCATCTCCTGAAGCACAAGCATTCACTTTTATTTTATTGTATTGTAATGAATGTGCTAAATCAATGCCTCCTCTTGTGTGGGAAGTATATCTGTCATTATAAAGACCAAATAACATTGTTGCCCATTAAGGTCCTGAGTAGAGGTGGGCACAGACCAAAAAAGGACCAAAATTTGACACAGTCCAGCCCGGTTCGGCATTCACTTTTTTCAATATAAAAGTCATATGAATTCATAAGGATCCGTTTAAAATCATCTTGATCTGACTTTTACCAACTCCCTTTCATCTGTTCCCAGAGACTGTCATTCCACTCTGGTGGTTGTTATTCCAGCCCCAGAGCAGTTGGGACTGTCATTCCACTCTGGGGGCCTTCATTCCAGGCCCAGATAGGGTTGCCAGCTCCAGGTTGGGAAATTCTGCAAGAATTTGGGGGTGGAGCCTGAAGAAGGCAGGGTTTGGGGAGCGGACGGACCTCAGCAGGGTATAATGCCATAGGGATCTCCCTCCAAAGCAGCCACTTTCTCCAGATGAATTCATCTCTGTGGCCTGGAAACGTTCAGAGAGATCTCCAGCCACCACTTGGAGGCTGGCAACCCTAGGCCCAGAGCAGAGCAGTGCATCTAGGCTTGTACAGAAAGAACAGAGAAAAGTGCCTCTGTAGAGCACTTTCCATTCTCAGAGGAAGACAGAGGACTCCATTCCACATTTTCATTGCTACTCTTTAGTGCTGCAATGTATCTCAGTGGGGCCAATGGAAGTCAATTGGCATTTGCAGCTTCTATTATATTTAATGGGACTTTCCTGGGGGCAGCCGCTTTGGGTGTCTATAATTTGGACATCCAAAATCCAGTCTTTATCACACTTGGAGGGTGGCTGGAGGAGAGCTTGCTGAAGACTCTCTGTGAGTTTGGCATCTCTGAGTGTGACGTGGGCCCTGGAAGTGACAGACCATGGACCGATGAACCGGTCCATGAATTGGGGTGGGTCCGTGAAAAGTTCATGGTCTGTGAAATGTGACAGACCAAGGACCAACAGTCTGTGTTTTTTTCCTGGTCTGTGCCCACCTCTAGTCCCGACTTTTCCACCATATTGTTACCAACCATACCTAACCCATACAGCTGTGAACTGGGGCAAGCTGGACATCTGTAGTTGATTTATTATGATTTCCCCCCTGTGTTTACTTATGTTTGTGAAATAGCATGTTGGTTTCTGTTTTACTTTTTTGAGTCAACTGTATAAGTCCCAAGGAATGATGAAGTGTCTTTTGACTGCTTTTCAAACCATCAAGAGGAAGATAGTAAATCAGGAGTATCCCTTTACCCACTTTGTAGTGTATATTTGAAAAAGATAAGGGAATACTTGATAAGTACACAACACATCTTGGGGGAGGGGGGAGGCTTTATGGTTTTGTTGGAAGGAATTTGGAAGATATACTTTAGCTGAAATGTTGTCTATAGATATATAGTGTAAAATAACTTAATTTCTTATAGAGAGCTTAGCCCATTTGTAATTTGGAAAAGGAGCCCATATACACATAAGCATACATATGTATGCATATGTAAGAAATCAGTCCTAAAATATGGATGCATTTTGATGAGCCCAGGCAAATTTAGAAGTGCCTGTTTCTTTGGGGATATATTAATGCAGAGACTGTAAATAATGTCATTCTCCGTTGATCCAGGGAAACTCACTACATGCCTGACCGGTCCCTTCTATAATTGTCATTTAAAATGGTTAAATCTTTCACAAACACCTGTTTGTCTTATTCTTATTTGCCTTGGTTTTTGTTTTGTTGGAAAGGTGATGCTTCCTCATTTGTTCACTTATAAGATGAGCTCAATGTTAATGAATTTGCCTGTAGGACACAGATCCAGATACAGAGGCAGGAAAACAGCAATAAGTCCTGTTTGCTGCTTCCTTAGTGACCTAGTTCTAATGGAGCTTGTAAACCTGTATCTGGGCCATTCCACTTCATACTGTAGTGGGTGCAGCTGACATGACTGCAAGTTCCTCTGTACAAAGATATTCTTTCTACATAGAAAACTAGAATGTCATAAATCTGGGTTCTAGTTTAGCTCTTTCCCTGACATGTTAGTGATCTAAGGGGAGAGAATGGTTTTGTAAGGGTATGCATTCAGTTATATGAGCCCTCCTTTTTTGTATGAAGTGGCTGCAAATGGACAGATTTGCTGAGTCCTGAGACTCCTGATCCATGTTGAAAGGACTCAATTTTATTTTACCTAAGAATATTTGTAAAATTAATTCCAAGATTGGAGCATTTACATTTCTTTATCTCTTCTGTTATCAAATGTGCACGTGTGCATTGATAAAATGAAAAGCAGTACTGAAGATCCTTTTTGAGTAGCATTTTATAGGTAAACATTAGTTCCTTGGCATTGATTATATACTACTACAAAAAGTATCTTGATACAACTTCACATATGAGGACATCAGTATTGCTTTTCTTGTAATGTTTTATCAAAATGCATGTACACATTGTTAATGGAGAGGAGTGGGGAAAATACAGCAAAGCACACATGCACAGCATGCGGTACACAATTTCGAAACAACCCCCCTCCCCGCCCCCATATAAGGTTTTGCAATAGTTCCAATTTGGAAAAAAGGCCTGGTAATTTAGAGCTTCCAAATCCAGTGGTATATTTGGAAGAGAAGTTCAGAAGCATCTTCTGAAATGGCACAGATCATATACAGGTTTACCACCTCTGGGAACTGGCCCTGTGAAATGGTAGTCTCAAGTTATACTGACCCATCATATGCCATTGCTGTCCTTCCCTGGATCCTATTGCTCCAGTTTGTAACCTATCAACTCCCTGTTAATAAACAATCAATTTTTAAAATAAAGAGAGAAAAATATCTTTTTTTAAAAAAAAAAAACTTGTATTAAACGATGGAAGACAATATGATACTTTTTTCCAAACAGTAAAAAAAAAATGAGGAAGTGTATACGATATACTGGTAAGTGTGGTTCTTTCTAAGTTTGAATCAGTGAAAATTGAATTAGTATGATTTGACATAATCAAAAATGAGTGTGCCTTTTTTGGTATTGTGACAGATAATGTAAAGATCCATAATTTTCCCAAATCCCACTGGAAACTGAGGAACCAGATCAAGTTGTAAGTGGATTGGGAAAATACGAAATTTTAAAAAAGGAAATCTGGGAAAACTGTATTTCCCAGGACTCCTAGTATCCTGCACACTGCCAGATTTGGATGCCTTGAATACTAGGGGTGGTGGTGGAAGTAATGATGAATTTGTCAGCATAGATTACAATCTGAATGGTAAAACAAATCTACAGTGCAATCCTAAACAGAGTTACTCCAGTCTAAGCCTATTGATTTCAATTACCTTAGGCTGAGTAACTCTTTTTAGGATTTCATTCCTAGGAACCTAATGATTGCTTGATATTGGAGACTACTAATGTAGGTTCACCATGATGTACTGTATATAGGAAATGACATACATCAGTAATATCACGATTTACATCATAGCAGACAGCCAAACTGATGTGCTAAGAGATAAAAGAAATCATCTATATATTCCAAACAAGCAAGGATGCTCAGTTAAACAGAATTCTTATTTCTAAAGTGATAGCAGGAGACAATCACATATATCGATGATATAAACTCAGATTTATTTGACATTAATTCATGTTTAGTAAAATGATTTAGACTGGAATAATTTTCATAGGATTGCACTGTCAGTTTGGGTTCAATCAGGCTACAAAAGAACTGTAATGATTCATAAATTAAAAATTCAAGCATGTTTGGTAATGGAAGAGGGCAAGGCTTTCCTTCTGTTTTGCCTGCTGAAAATCTCAGATTTAATCCCTGGCATCAGCAATCAAAAGACCATTGATAGCAAGTGTTAGGAAAGTTTCTAAGCCTGAGGCTCTGGAGAACCATGGACCATTGGAGTAGACGATACTGGGCTACATGGCCCCATGGAGTGAACTGTAGAAGGCAGCTTTGTATGTTCAATATTACTTTCATTCTGATAAATAATTTATCAGAGAATTACAGTTTGCTTGTTTGTTTAGAGGGTCATTAGCTTAACATTTAATTAATTTAATTTATTAGACTTCTTGCCCACCCTCCCCGCGAGTGGGCTAAGGGTGGGTTACAACATTATATAGTGAAACAATAAATTAAAACAACAATACACAATAAAAGATAAAATACACAATTTCATAATTCAATACAAAAGTTAAAACCACAATCTAAGATGCAGCATGTGATGATTTACCACATACCAGTATCATGGAGGTAAGGCAGGCAGGTCACTAGAACGTAAAACAAGCAGTCCAAAGGCTGCAGTAGAGAGGCCAACCGGGCAGTTCACCCATGCCTCAACCACCACTGTAGGCCTGGCAGAACATCTTGCAAGTAGAAAAATCAGAATTAAAACAACATAAAGGTTGATTGATTGATTAAAGTATTTATACTCCACCTTTCCATATATTTCAAAGCATCTTTCAAAATGATTTTAAAATTCCAAATTAAAACCAAAATAAAATCTCTCTCTTCCTCCCTTAAAAGATGCCTGCACTTCACACCCCCTCAAAAGCCCTGGAAAATAAGCCTTGCAGTATCTCAGTAATATATCCATGGAGGGGGATCCCCTCACTTCCTCGGGAGTCCATTCCATATAACGGGCCAAAATGGAAAAGTATGCATTTATTACATGGCAAGCGCACAATTGTGTCCAATCTCTCTGTTGTGATTTTATTTTTAAATTACCAGTGATAATACACCTACAAGATACCACTTTTGATTTCAGATACAATAATATATAATATTAATTTTTTTAGAATATTTCTCTTCAATGTCCTGCTTGATGCAGCTTACAGTTAAAAAAACACATTGCAAAACACAATCCATTAACATCAAGCAATTAGACATAAGCAGTATAAAAAAATGTCCGTAAGATAGAGCAGACCATTAAAAGCTAATAAGTCCCTAATTAAAGCCACGGAGCTCCCGATTACACGTCTGGTCTGGTCGCCATCTTTCCTCCCCCCTCACATTACCCCCCCAATCCCTAATTAAAAGCCTGGGGGTAAAAAAAGATGTTTTAGCTTTGTTCCTAGAAGAAAGTAAAGTAGGTGCTGGATGAGCCTCAAGGAAGAGGGTATTCCAAAGGTGTAGAAGATCACATATCATAGGTTGAATAAGATAGGATGGTTGTATAAATACGTAAAATCAGTGTATACTTAATTTATACCCTGCCTTTCCAATGGGGACCCTAAGTGGGTCATTTTTCTCTCCTCTTCATTATCCTCACAACAGTCCTATGAGATAGGTTAGGCTGAGAATGTGTGATTAGCTTAAGGTCACCAAGTGAGCTTCCACAGCTGATTGCAGATTCAAACTTGAGTCTCCCACATCTCAGTTTGATACTCTAGCTACTACACTACATTGGCTTTACAGTGTGAATGCAATACCTTCAAAAAGATTATGCAATTTCTGTTCCATGCACATATTAAATATTGTTACTGTAGCTACTAATGGTTGTTGTCCTTGTTCCTCTGAATACAAGGAAATGGTAGGAAAAACATACATACAAAACCAAAGCCCCACATGTAAACTGATGTGTGTGTAGTAAGTAATCTTCTATATAGAAGTTAAAAGGTGAGGACAGATTCATTTATACAAACTTACTGGGAAAGTATGGCCTTTTCTATAGAATTGGAGTTTCCATGCTCAGATAACTGGATTAGGGTGCAAGTGCAGAATGTCAAAGACTCATGATATGTTCGATATCAAAATACAGAGCAAAGTATCAACCAGGTAAATGCTATATAGAAAATAGCCATATATGAAATTGTGCATGTCACATAGCTCTAAATATTTACAGGTGCACAGAAAAAGCTGTGTAATTCCTGCAGTTTAGTAGCTGATACCTGGATGTCAATAATGCGGCTCTCCCAGCGCGGCAGAATGCCGCTGGAGCTGGGAGCCGTCCTTTGAAGCCCCGCCCGGTGGAACGGAGACAGTCTCCCTTCCTGGGCATCCGGGGCTTTGCTGGGGGGCGGAACCAGGAGCCATTTGCTGGCTGCTCCGCCCTTCCCCAGCTCCAGATCGCTTGGAGAGGCAGGAGGCTTTTTGCTCCAGGCTTCCCCGAGCGTCGAAGGGTAGGCCCTCCACAGCAACAGCTGCTCGTCAGGAGGGCCTTGGAGCAGCGATAGCAGTCAGCTCTTGGAGGCTGGCGGAGGCGGCTGGCGGCTGCAGCGCACAATACAGGCCAGGGCTTCAGGGCCTGTTGGGGCTAGAGTAATTGAGCAGTTTAATTGAGCAGGCTGGTGGGGCACTGGGGTGGCAGGCAGCAGGGCTGTATTGGAGGGACTTTGGCCCAACTTGGGTGTGGTCGCTCCCCTTAATAGTTGTCTTGGAGAGAGTGGGTGGTGAGAGCCCTCTCCCCCCCCCACTCACACATAAACCCCTCTTCCTGCCATAAGCCTGTTTGTTTCCATTTAGCCTCCCCCCCACCCCACCGGCAAGAAGTAAACTAAAGTAACTTAAAAAACAGAGCCGGTGTTCTTCACTTTGGCTTACTGGTAAAGCTGCACCTAAGCCTATATTCTTGTGGGCCATAAAAGAGGGCCTGTCTCTGCCTGATAGCCATTCTGTTGGCAGGCAGATTTGCTCAGGGCTGTGCTCGGTGCCATCTTGTGGTGGAGAACTACTGGTGGCCTGTTTCTGCCTGACGGCCATTCTGTTGGCAGGCAGATTTGCTCAGGACTGTGCTCGGCACCATCTTGTGTGGCAGCTTGGTACTGCTCCTGGCAATTGCTACTTTTGCTGGGGCTTAGTGCTACCTGTCAGGGCTAGCGTCAACAGTTGGTTAAGGGGTAAAGCTGTGAGCCAGTCCAACACATTATTAACGGCTGCTGTGTCATCATTTGGGAATGTTTATGCTGCCCAGAAAAGGGGGTGTCCCATCAATGGGGAAGTGGCCTGTAAACGGCCAGTGCCGCGGAACCCTACTCGGGCTCTGTCTCCCTCAGACGAGGATGATGGCCCAGGCAGGCAGGAACTTATGGAGCGCATTGTTGCTCTTGAGAGGGCTAGGAGTGGTACAGCATCAGCTATTGCACCTGTTCAGCCACACAAGGGTGCTAAAAGAATTACAATTGCTGCTTTTAATAAGGATTTTGCCTCTTGTCTTTCTGCCCTGGAGGGAGTATCAGGAGTGGTGGCAAGTGATGGAGGCAGCAGCCAGGACCATCCAACATCAACTGAGAGTGTGGCTGACATTGACCAGGAATGGTCAGCTGACAGTGGGCAAGTTGCCATAGCAGTGGAACGACCCATGCCTGACGGTACGGATCCTTTGCCCAACCAGAGTGCCACTTGGCCCTGGGGCTCTTTGAAGCAGGTAGCTGCTACCGGCGCTCCTGCATCTTCTGTTTTGGAGACATATCCCATGCTTGGTTGGCCTTCTGCAGGCCCAACTATTTGGCCTAGTTATGCCAGACGCTCCTTGCACCTCCAGCAGGTGCAAGTACTGCCTGTATCGGGCTGTGCTACCAGTTGGGATGGATAGGCCTTCCCTCTGTCTGTGACTGGGTGGCCTTTTGGTTATGGCAAGCAGATGGGCCTGGCCCCTTATGGACCCCAGGGATATGGCATGGTTCCTTATAGGACACTTCCCCTGGGAGATATGGCATTGCCTGCGGAAGCGGGGAGAATATACAAAGGGTTAGTACATGGATGACTTTACCCTTCTCTTCAGGGAAGTGGAGAAGAAGGATATAGATGATCTGTATGATAGGGATAAGGAGAAGATCCGCTGTAGGCAGATTGTCAGGAACTGGACTCATTGGTTGTCTGGGTTCCTGATTTATGCAGGGGTATTGGCTAGGGCACAGCCAGGTAGGGCTTTCCCCCTTTTCCAATACATGAATATTATATACAGGGGATACATGGACTTTGAGGGGGTGGCTTGGTTGATACAGCTGTGGGTGCAGGTCATGGCCCTTGCCAAGTCCAACCTCAGAAATAGGAGCGAGAGTGGTCATATGATTATTCTGCCCTCTCAGGGTTCAGGTTCCCGCACTTCTGCGGGGCAGCAGGTTTAAATACGGCTGCTTTGTTGGGACTTCATGTCCGAGGAACTTTGCAACAAAAAAAGTGGGCAACTATATGCATGACTGCCCTGCATGCATGGGAACCCACCCATAATCTGCCTGCCCCAAAGGAAGACAGGGGGGGAAATGCTTTGGGGCAGTGGTGGCCAACAAGGGCCTGGCAAAGGGGCCCAGCCCAGTAAAGCTGAGGGTACTTGAACGGTTTCTTCAGGTCTCCCCAAGGCGCAGGGTGCTGACTATTCGTCCATTGTTTAGATGACTTTTTGATGTCTGGGCCAGCTGGCATGGGGCAGTGTGCCAGGCTTTTGGCAGGGGTCATGGAGTGTTCAGAGGAACTGGAGGTTCCTTTAGCTCATGAGAAAACTGAGAGGCCATTTGTTGTCATAGCGTTCTTGGGAATAGAACTGGACACAGTACAACAGACCTTAAGGTTGCCCTTAGAGATGGTGATAGATCTTGGGCTCGATTGGAGGGCTGCTTGAGTGGAGCCTAGATATCTCTCCTTGAGTTGCGGCAATTAGTTGGCATTTAAACTTTGCCTGTAAGGCAGTTGTGCCTGGGAGGGCTTTCCTCAGGTGGCTGTGTGATGCTATGAGGGCCTTACGGTTGCCCCATCAGCGTTTAAGAATTAATAAGGGCATGCGGGATGACCTTTTGGTGTGGAAGGAATTCCTTTACACCTCTAATGAGGTGACTTTTTGGAGGGAGGAGCTTTTGCTAGAAGCCGAACTTCAAGTCACCTCTGATGCCTCCTGGTCTACAGGCTTTGGAGTCTTTTTTAGGGGGCATTGGTGTGCTGACCAATGGCCCGCTGATTGTGTAGCCCAGGGATTGTCCAAAGAACCTACGTTTTTGGAGTCCTTTCCCTTGTTAGTGGCCGTGTGGCTTTGGGGATCACACACTTTTGGTCTGACAATTTGGCTGTCATGCACATGGTCAAAACCATGGCATCTAGATCCCCCAGGGTGATGAGGCTGGAAAGGGCCTTTACATTGAAATGTGTGCAGATGAACATTTTGTTCAGGGCCAGGCATGTTCCAGGTGTTAATAACGGTGTGGCAGACGCTTTGTCTTGCCAACAGATGGAATGATTCTGGCAGCTTGCCCCCTTGGGCTGACAGGCAACCAGCGAGGATGCCCCAGGAGATATGCGAGCTTGGACGGCGGAAGTAAATAGAGCAATCCAGCTGTCCATTGCCCCCAGTACACGCCAGGCCTACGACCGGGCGGTTGGGCAGCTTTACCAGTTCAGGGTGTTGGCGGGGCTCCAGCAGTAGTGGCTCATCCCACCTGAGCACTTGATGCACTTTGTGTAGTGCAGCGGGGCCAGGGCCTTGCAGTGAGGTCCATCAGGGGTCAGTTGGCCGCTTTAGCCTTTGCCAGCAAAGCACGTGGCTTATCTGAATTCACGGGTGTCTTCAGGATTAGAAAGATGCTGGAAGGCTAGGCCAGGGAGATAAAAATGCCACGTGACCCGAGGCAGCCCATCTCCCCATCAGTTCTTAAGGGACTGGGGACCGCATGGGCAGAAGTCTGTTGGTCAGCGTTTGAACGGAAGCTTCTATATAGAAGTTAAAAGGTGAGGACAGATTCATTTATACAAACTTACTGGAAAAATATGGCCTTTTCTATAGAATTGGGAAACTCTTGGAGAAAGAAACATCCTACATGCAATGGAGTTTCCATGCTCAGATAACTGGATTAGGGTGCAAGTGCAGAATGTCAAAGACTCATGATATGTTCAATATCAAAATACAGAGCAAAGTATCAACCAGGTAAATGCTATATGGAAAATAGCCATATATGAAATTGTGCATGTCACATAGCTCTAAATATTTACAGGTGCACAGAAAAAGCTGTGTAATTCCTGCAGTTTAGTAGCTGATACCTGGATGTCAATAAATGGAACTGCAAAAACGTGTCATTCTAAATACCAATGACGGCATTCACCATAGATTGTATGTGCATGTGCACATTCATGCATGCGCATGTGCATGTGTGGTGTTTTCTGCATGGTCACTTTACAGTATTTCAGACTCTATTCTGTTTCCCATGTTCTCTCGAGTTCTGCACCTGCAAGGGAGTCATGAGAAGCAGAAACAGTTTTGTTCATCTTTCCCCCTGTGCACATTCCATGATTTTTTTTAAGCTGCTGCCCAGTAACTGCTGGCATGCAGTCTGTCCATGAAGAATCAAAACCTCCCATTCTACTTCTCCCACCTCCCACTTCCTTTCATCAGGAGCTGATTGGTCTGTCTGCTGGTAACCACTCCCACCCTGCTCAGCTCTCTGAACTCCTTTTCCACCATTTTAATCAGTAAAGCAAGGTAAGGGTCATAAAGCTGTTTCTCCATTGGATTCCTTCCTCCTGTGTATGTACACACTCATTTTTTTTCAAAGCCAGGAACAAGTTCTAACATTGTTGCTTATTCCCTGTTGGCTTTAAAAGCCAGGAAAGGGCTAAATCGCTGCTTTCCCCTCCTTCCTGGTATGTTTTAGGCTTCTGCTAATGTCAAAGAAGGGGGAAAAAACAAAGCAGCAGGGAAGCTGCAGGGAGGGAATAAAGCAGCAACATTTTAACCCTTTCCTGGCTTGACTTAAAAAAAATGAGAGTGGAACAAGCATGAAAAGTACATTTCCACCCCAGAACTACACCTCCAATTGCCTCTCCAGTGGGCACAGGACAGCCCAATCAGCAAATACAGGGAGGGGGGATGGGTTTTAACATTGCAATGTTACCATGCATGTGGGAAAAAAATAACATCAGCTCCAGCCCCACAAAATACGGCTCCAAACAGACACATCTCAACTCGTCAGCAGACATCAAATCACAGAGAATAACTGCAGAATGATGAGACCCCAAACTGTTTCAGCACCGATCAGTGTGAATGCTCAGCATCGCTGGCTTAAAGTGTGCTGTGCAAAATGGGCCTGTGTAATAGAGGGACTGCAAAACTGCAAAAGTATATGTTCGGGTTGAAAGTCTTTCTTGTTAAAAAAACAGATCTCATCCTCTCTATAACATTGTACACGCAAGCTACCATTTAATTGAACTGTTCAGAATTTTATTAAAGAAATCTTAATTTTGCAGAAACAAGCACAAACAAATCCCTGGTGTTTTTGATCACTTAATGAGATTGAGCATTATCAAGCATAAGATATAAAAAAGTTGAAAATCACTGAAATTAGTATTAAATAAAAGGATAAATGATATGATGGCTCTGCAGACCTCCCAGAGGCTTTCCTCCCTCATTTTCTTTGGCATTTTAGACACATGATTTAATAAAAATCAATAATATGTAGGGCAAGAGGCAGAGAGAATAGGTCAATTAATTCCTGTTTAACTTGTTCCTGAGAGGTTCATTTGTTTAGCAATGTATTTCCTTTTCATAAAAGGCTATCATGACCGATGTGTCACAGCATAAAATATCTCTGTTCCCAAAGAATATTGTGGATTATTAATAGATTATTCATTATTTATGTTATTTATAGTCTGCCTTTCTCACTGATGCTCAAGACAGATTACATAGTATAAATCAATACGATCAATAGCTGGGATTAGGGATATGCATAACAAAACTCCTGATTCAAAAATATACATGAAAATCACTGTTCCAAATCATTACCTTGATTTCTGGGACAGTAAAAAAAAAATTGGATACTTAGGAATTACTCTGTCTCCCAACTGGATACTTAGAAATTACTCTGTCTCCCAAAGAAAACATACCCCCTTCCCAAGTTCCATCAATGCAGCGTGCGCTGGTGTTTTTCTTGGTTTCTACTAAGTTCCTGGGAAATGGCAATTGTCTCTTCTAATTATATCCTTGGAAAAGAGAGCTCTCAGCCAATCACTTTTCAAAGAACATTTCCAGCCAATTATCTTTGGAGGCTAGCTGCAAAGAGCTTTCACTGACTTCATTGTTCCCTTTGAAAGCCAGGTAGCACCTTGTTCAGGGGCCCATAGAATTGCAACACTTGGTCCAATTTGCTTGAAACTTGGGGTTCCTATTGGGAATGATGGTAAACTGATGGAGAAAGGGGATCTACAAAGGAAGGTCCCCCTCTCTTTGTAAAGAAAAATAGACCGCAATAAGGAAGGATGGTAAGTACAGTTTTAAGCAGAATATAGAGTTTTTAAGCATCATGACATTTTAAATGATGTGGAAACTACCCAATATGAACATACTTGCAGCAACACAGTATACATTAGTATAGTCTACAGTCCCTATCCCTTTACCGAAGCATCTCTCTCAACCATTTCCTTATAGTACAGCCTTATTACTCATGTAATAAAATTGACTAATTAAGTTTTACTTGATTTGCAGAAATTCAGGAGAGTGGAAGCCTTCCTAATCTAATTAGGCAGACCGTAAGCTGGGGGCCACTGCAGAGAATGCACATGTGTTGGACAGCTGTTTATTTTGCATATTTGCAGGGTAGCACCAACAGAAGCTATCAGTGAAACTGAGAATATCATCAGGAGTTTAGTCACAGGCGAGTGGAGGGCAAGGCCTTTCCCACAGCTACTTTGGCCTTTGGCCTTTGGCCTCCACAGGGAGGACTTAAAGCCATCCACTTTCCTATATGCTGGTACTGTTTCTATGGAAAAGCGTCCAGTAATGTGAGCCTCCACCTGTAATCTGAAATGATATAATCCAAACACAGATTTTCCAGATCAATGAGAGCTGGATCCAGGACACCGAGAAAGACTGTCATCCTCTTGGAAGAGGTGGTTCTGATCATGTTAAGTCAAAGACAAGGCATGATTGTCTCCTGATAGGAAATGAGTTATCTTAGACACACAACAATTTTAGTGCAGAAATACCCACAAATCAAGTTAACTATGAGGTGACTTCCAGATGTAATATTGCAAGTTCAGATAAGAAAAGCTTTTCAAGTCAATTATTGTAGATCACCTTTCATAAATACGCAGCATTTATTTACTTCTGTCATTTCTGCACTATTCCAGCTAAAGCAAAAATGTTGTACTATAACTAGTTTATTAATTCTGTGCTTCTTCCAAGGTCCCATAACCACAATGCTGTAGCTAGCACATCCCTTATTGCTATGCAGCTTACCAAACCTCTCTATCAAGAGGAGTATATCAATAGTTAAAGAATGCTTGTTGAAATTCTTAAGGCTGGTGTGTGTTTGTATATGAAAGGGAAAGAGAGAGTGAGAATTTCTCATTGTGGTTCTTCTGAAAGCATAAGATGATCAATGAATTCCATTTAAGCAACATTTCTGCAGATTTTATGCCACTGTTATTTGGGAGGGCGGGAAGCCTGAAGCTTGAATTCAGGCAAAAGATTATCTCAAATGCCATTTGTTACAGTACAAAGGACCAAATAATATTCTCTATGCTGTAATGTTTGTTTAGAAAAAGTGAATGCCATCTCTTCAGAGACCTGCTCAAGTATGCTTATTTGGACATTAGTCACTGAAATTGATTGTACTTACTTTTATGTATACATGGGTAGGATGGGACTGCAAATCAGTGTCTTGGAATAGAATCCAACCAAGATCCTATCCACAGAAAAGTGAAAAAGGCAATCCAATTAAAAAAAAAACCTGGTGCTACTGCTGATGTAATTATTGTCAGTCAAAAATGGTTTGGAGTGATGGTGCTAGTGGGTTTTGTCCCAATTATTTGTCCCAAGCTGCTTGTACTTAGTGAAATATAGGCTATGTTGGTTCTTTCTTCATGCTGTGTTGAAAAAATGTAAAGACGTGCAGTCACAAAAGAGAAGCCCTGCTGGATCAGACCAATGGTCCATTTAACCCAGCATCCTGTCTCACACAGTGGTCAACCAGTTACTCTGGAGGGAGAACAAAAAGGCATAGAGGCCAAGACCTTCCCCTGATGTTGCCTTCTGGAATTGGTATTCAGAGTTTTACTTCCTCTGAATGTGGAGGATCCCCTTGGTCACTATGGCTAGTAGCCACTGATAGACCAATCCTCTATGAATCCGTCTAATCCCCTTTTAAAGTTGTCCATGCCATCACTATATCCTCTGGCAGCAAGTTCCACATTTTTAACAACTCATTGTGAGAAATATTTCCTTTTGTCTGTCTGTCCGGAGCAGCCTCCAACTGCCCCGGACATAGAGCCAGCACCCAATCCTAGCCGGCAGCCCGAGCCCAGGCAACCCTGGCCCAGGAGACCTTGCAGGGGGCTTTCCCTCCCCAGCTGAACTTACCCAAGGCTCCAGCGATGGGGAAGGAGCTGCGCTGGGCTGAGGGTGAGGGGGGATCCCCTGGAACAGCTGAGAGGTGTGATGATGGGGGAAGGGCGGCAGGGCCCGCTGGCCAGCTGGGCATGGCGGCAGCACATCCTCCCAGCCGGGCAGCAACCCAGGAGCTCGCGGTTGGGTGGGCTGGAGTGCAGACCAGAAAGGGAGCACAGGAACCACCGCGGCAACCACCGGGGAACCGGGCCCTGAGCCCGCGGCCACCGCACAGCAGAGAGACAGTGCAGGAGCCAGCCAGGCTGTCTTGGAGGAACGCCAGGTGGGCCAGGGCAGGGGGTGGAGTCAGGGGAGAATGGGAGACCCCAGCTGATTGGGCAGAAGATAGAGCAGGGGTGGGAACACTGGTGTGAGGATAGGGACCTTACCCTATCGCAGGGCAGAGCACCACTGGGCACAGGTGAGGGGGGTGAGAGGAGGATAGGGAACAAGGGGCGATTGGTGGCCCTGGGAAGGGAGGGGTGGAAGGGTCCTATAAAAGAGGAGCCTTTCCCTGAGGCTGGGGATGAGCAGACTGGTGTGAGGAGACAAGCCACAGAGAGAGGGACAGATCTCCCAGCCAGTGGCCAGGAGGATTGGGGTGAAGTAAACCCCCTCCCCTGATGACTCTGAAGCACAAGGGGAGCCTGTCAATGCACCCGAGACGATGGCTGAAGGTGGGGACGACCCAGTGGGTGGGGCTGAGGCTCACACTGTCCTGAATCTACTGCTCATCAACTTCATTGGATGCCTTTAAGTTCTAGTAGTATCACAGGGCGTGTAGTTCTATAACATTCCAAAAAGTTTCATACTTAAAGACATCAGCCAACTTTAGAATGCTTTCCTTTGTTACATACTATAAGGTTAGGAACTGAAAGTAATGGTTCTTGATTCACCTATTCCACAGCACTGTTCCAAACAACCATTTGGGAGTTGACAGTAATTGAAGTAGAAACCATCCAACATATTGTTTGCTGAACCAAGAAGAAAGAGTTGTGAATAGGAAGCTCAAGACAGTCTGAACATTGATAGCTTCCAAGTGTTTCAAGTAATTACTGCGCCTTTTTTACAGGTTTTGAAGTGCACTTTGTACTTTAGAGTTTTTATCTTGCCGGTGTACTCTCTTGCAGCCTTGATACAACTGTTTACCTTTCCAGTCTATCCTTTCTGATTCTTGCAAATTATGTGAAGAATAATACTTGTGATTCGGGAAATTTAATGCACTTTATTACACTTTGAAGTCCAAAACCTATATACCAATGCTAAACTGAATTATAATAGCATGCCTGATCAATCTTCTAGACAATATTACTATGAATATGCAAGTGGGGGTCACTACTAACATCATAAATATGGTACCAGCATGTTTGTGTAATGAAAGCATACAAACTCTGTGCTACAACTATGTGTACACTAGTGATGACTGATCCCCTCCTAACAATACCACCATGATGGTCAACCAGAACTTCATGGGCTGTTGTGAATTCATGAAATAAAGGCTCACAGAAACACCAGTCCTTGCCAGTTCTCTCCCTTTTTGAGCAACAACTTGTATTTTACAATAAACAAAAGCAAGCATGTTTAACTTGTAATTTCAGTCCATATCTTCCCTGGACATCACTCTCTTCTGGGAGCCAATGAGAAGCACAGCCTTCTGCTGATTCAATTCAGGCCAAACCCCCTGCAATTCTATCAACACCTAGTTGATGAAGATTAGGAATGGTTGTAATTGCAGTGCCCTATTACAGTGCCAAAGCATTTCTCCTTATCATCAAACAGCCTCTGGACTTCTCTAATAGTGACCTTTGAGACAACAGGAACCACCCTAGAAATTCTGCAGCATCTAAAACTCACTTAAGAAAAACCCTGTTGTGGAACTCACTGAAAACCACTGTGAAACGGAGGACAGGTTTTCAGCCAATGAAATTTGGTTCAGATTCTTAAGGTAAAGACATCAAAAATTCTGCCACATTAGCCCACCAAATATCAAAGGTTGTCTACTTTGATGAGATTCCCAGACGAGGACGTGTTAGCATCACAGGTTGTGACTGCAGTGTCAACTAAAATATGACATCATTTGCAGCTTCACTTTAAGGAGTGGTTATCAGTTCTGTTTTAAGTATATAAGGGTATGAATGTGCACCTAAAAAAAAAAAAGTCTCAATCCAGATCTGAGTATCAGGAATACCATAAAAAAATCAGTATCCCTGAAATTCAGGTCAAATTCTCTAATCTAGTTTTGGTAAATTTAGAGAATCCCAGATTTATCTGGCCATTATTCTCTATGGGGGAATCAATGCAAGAGGCTGGGAAGCATTTTTCAAGCAAAATCCACCAAATATTCAGGGAACGTACCTCTTCCTGTCCACACCCGTTGGTGTGCAGTGTCCCCCAAGTGGCAATACTCTCCCCCTTGCTATTTAATGTATGCATGCGCCCCCTCGCCCAGCTAGTATGGAGTTTCGGACTTGGGTGCCATCAATATGCAGATGACACCCAATTGTATTTCATGATGGATGGCCGGACCAACTCTACCCCAGATGTCCTGGAATGTGCCATTGAAGCTGTGACTTGATGGTTGAAACAGAGTTGGCTGAAATTGAATCCCATGAAGACGGAGGTCCTGCATGTGGGTCTAGGGTCCATGGGTGTGGGACTCCGGCTCCCAGCTCTCGATGGAGTGCCACTTGTGCCAGTGTCAAGAGTTAGGAGCCTGGGGGTGGTCCTGGATGTTTCCCTATCTATGGAGGCACAGGTCACAGCGGTTGTTCGGTCCTCATTCTTCTATCTTAGACAGGCTCGGCAACTTGTCCCTTCCTTGTTGACCCATGACCTTACGACAGTGATCCAGGCAATGGTCACCTCCAGATTAGACTACTGTAACTCGCTCTACGTGGGGCTTCCCTTGGGCTTGATTCAGAAACTGCAGCTGGTTCAGAATGCAGCTGCACAAGTGATTGCAAGAGTTCCAACCATGGCACATACAACACCTATCCTCTGACAGCTGCACTGGTTACCAGTTGAGTACCGGGTCTGGTTATAGGTTTTGGTGTTGACCTATAAAGCCCTATGTGGACTGGGCCCAGCATACCTTCGGGACCACCTCTCCCCATATATTCCCCAGAGGTAGCTTCGATCAGCTAATAAGCATCTGCTGATGTCCCCTGGCCCCAGGGAGGTCCGTCTGGCCTCTACCAGAGCCAGGGTCTTTTCAGCCCTGGCACCGACCTGGTGGAACTCTCTGAGGAGACTAGGGCCTGGTGGAATTTGTTATCTTTCCACCGTGCCTGCAAGAAGGAGATGTTCTGCCAGGCATTTGATGGGGGCTAGTCTGTCCTCTTGCCAACCATACCATTGAAGAACATCCACCACCCATGCAGGAGCTCACAAAGTCTGGTGCAGGGCATTTTGTAAGACCTAGGCCCTGCATTTAAAATGCTGAATTTTAATATTTATATCCGCCACTGAGAAATTTTATTGTATACAGAAACATGTTTTAAATGTTTTAAATGTTTATTCATGATGTTTTTATTGTTTTAAATTGTATTTTGTAAATTGTTGGTTGTTACACTGCCCTGAGCCCATCTGATGGGGAGGGCAGTCTAGAAATGTAATAAATAAATAAATAAATAAATAAATAAATAAATAAATAAATAAATAAATAAATAAATAAATAAATAAATAAATAAATAAATAAATAAATAAATAAATAAATAAATAAATAAATAAATAATAAAGACTCCCTCACAAGTTTCAGGAAGATTGGACCCAGAGGTCCAATTCTATGGGCCCCTGTACAAGATGCCTCCAGCCACTCTCCATTGTTTCCTATAGGGGAAACATTTCTAATGCTTTCCAGGCAAAAGGAAAACTTAAGAAAAGGCAACCTCTAGCCAAAAGCCACTCCCAATGCAAGCTGAACCAACAAAGCCAACAGAACCAAAGTGAAGCAAAGGAACCAATGTCAAACAAGAAAACCTCAATGTAAAACCAGATAATTCCAAACTGAAGTGAGGAGGGGGAGTTAGGCTTGCCAGTCAAGATGCAGCTTGTTTTTTGGAGCTTGGGGGTGGAGGTGGGATGGGAACCCACAGCCCTTGCAGAGAAAAGCAGACAACAGAGGTGGCACAGCAGCAAGCAAGAGGTCACCAGCACAAAGTGGCTCGAAGCACCAGGCAAGCTCTGTGGTAGGAGCCATGAGAGCACAGGTTGAAGGACAAGGTATCCCCCCCCAACATGCCTGGAAAGAAAAAAAAAACTTGGAGAAGACAGCTGTGCTTATACCCATTTGGAGATTTAGGCCTGATCAAGTCAATAGTGCTATTGTAAAAACTGGAATTGGCCATGTGCTGAAATCCTGCAGCCTAACCATGGTAGTTAAGGCAACGGCAAACTACCTCTGCTTCTCACTTGCCTTCACAGCCACTTGTTGGGGAGTCGCCATAAGTCAATTGTGACTTGATGGCATTTTACACATACAATCCTAGTAGTTACTGTCCTAAAACTTGGAGCCTTCATCAACGGAGCTGATCCTGTACTACACTTTTTTCTTGCTAGACTATTCTGCTTCTCTAGCTGACTGTTCAAGCTCCTGTCTCTACCCACAGTATCCTGACCCACCTGATACATGATAAATAGGGAATTGCAAATAAATGTATTTGGATTCAGGATTAACTCAATACTTTCAATACATGCTAGAATATACTTACATTCCCCTTTCTTGAAAGCCTAACACTGTTGGCACAGTCTGTTGTATTGTGCTTGTCAGATGTTTGTATGCTTTAACACATTCCTTTCATAATTGCTTATAAACCCATTTACTCAAAATTTAACCATGGGAGCTTTAGTAAATGCTGATTATTGAACAGCTTATAATGGCTAAAATGGACCATCTTAAAACAGAAATGAGGCACATAATAGCAATACTACTGTCAATGTTGTCCTTGTGGAGTGTCTGTTTATATATATTATGGCACATTGTGGTGAGCAAAATTGTATTCTACACTACAGTATGTCTTTAATTTTCTGCTATGATTTACTAATTCAGTTAAAAGTAGAGTAATTTGGACTGGTCCACATGTAGAAACCTGCCTGTACTTTATTGCAGTTGAGGCTGTGAAGTCTCTGATACTGATTATCTGGACTGGTATTGTATCATGGAAGTTTCTTTTTCTCAGGGGCCAGATAGCTTGCAGTTCAGATTATGGAAGTGAAGAGAAAGTTGTCAGTTTGACTTGGATGAAAACATTACTTAGGGGCAGGCTATGAATTAAAAGAACTAAGGGATTGGGACAGCAAAGGCAAGGAAGCTGTGGGAAGAGTTAGGAACTCTTTAGTAGGCCATAGACTGAGAAAGAAGAACCCAAATTAATGACAGGCGGACAAAAATGTCTGGAAGGAGAATAGTACAGTAAGGTAATTTCTGACTAAGCACTAAATGGTCTTCTGGGTTGCTACTGGGCTGAACCTGTTAAAGGGTTGGACTTCTGCTCCCAAGTCTAACCAAGATGGAACCACTAGCCAGAGAATGGAGGAAAGAAATAACTTATCAGAGAAATATTTGGTAAGTGATTCGAAGGAATTTCACAACATTTAAATTGGGAGTAGCTTTAGTTTATGCAGAGAAAAGGCTAGACAACAGACAGGACAGTAGTGATTTCAATTTTTTAAAAATCTGTGCTGTTTTGACCCTTAAATTTCCATTTTAATTCCACTTGCCCACAGTCTATGGGACTGTGTCTCCTCGTATGTTCCTTGGAGGGTGTTACACTCTGCAGACTAACATTTGCTGGTGGTCCCTGGCTCCAAGGATGTTCACCTGACCTCAACCAGGGCCAGGGCCTTCTCCGGGCCTTGTGGGACTTATTACATGAATGAATAAATAAATAAATGAAAGAAGTAATCCTAAATAAATCTTCAGCTGGGAGCCGATTGTTGCAGCCCCGCCCAGAGGAAAGGAGACAGGCTCCTTTCCCAGGCATCCGGGGCTTTGGCCAAGGGCGGAGCCACGAGCCTTTTGCAGGCGGCTCCGCTTTCCCCTGTGCGCAGTTGGAAACGCGCTCGGCCCACCCACCTCTCTGTTTTTAGTGAAGGACTAGCCGGCTGATGTGGCTGAGTCAGGTAGGATTTTTTTACCCTTTTCCCCTGATTGGCTATGGGGAAATGAGTTTTTTCGTCTACCTTGCACTAATGGCAGTGTTGAGGCATTAGAGTGGTGGTGCTGTTGGGTTATGTCACTGGCAGGAGAGTTTTGCGAATAGGGTGCGGGCCAGTGAGCACCCAGTGGCTCTTCCCCAGGGGTGGGAAACAGGGTCTGCCATTAGTGCAGTATGCTGGTGGTGGCTACCATAGCACAGGCAGGTGCCTGCGGGGATCCCCAGGCACAAGGCCTTCCCTCATGCTGTACGGCTGGGGCGTTAGGTGCTTGATGGGGGGATCCCTTGCCTGGCTGGCTGGGCTGCAGCCATTCAAGGGGTGGCCTACACCCGGGGCTTTGGGGCTCGCCCAGGCAGGTCAAGGCGGAGGTCCAGAGCTGATCCTGTGGCTTGACCTGTACCACTTAGTTGGCCCTTGCCTTGTTTATGTTAATGGTCATTTTAATAAATGGCCCTTTAATTCCAAGCCTGTGTCTGTCTCTTCATTCTGGCTGGGGTTGCAACTTGTATCTGATCTTTTACCTCAAAAACTAGATATACACTATTAAGTTGTTTGTGAAAATGTGATTTCAGAGTACCTTTAGTGATCAGGTAAGTTCTTTACTGGGTAAAGCCAATTTTTAGCATAGTGCTTAACAAATCTAGACTAAATCTGTTGATTGCATTAATAGGCAACAATCTCCTCCTTAGTATACTCTTGGCAGAAAATGAGCTTTCACTTGTTGAAGAAATAAAAAATACTTCCTAATGTAAATCTGTACAGGTACACACTGTGGACACTATTCATTCAGATGTTAATTTTGACTTAGTGGAACTGTGCACAGAAATTTTATTTTGATTTGATTTTGTAATTTTGTCCAATACATTTTTTCATATTCTTTAGTATTTTTATGGCATGTGATCTGAATTACTGCATTTGGTTTCAATGAAAAATGCGCTCCCACAACAGTAACAAGAGTAACAACTGGAAATAGCTAACACAAGGGATATTGAAAAAGAGACAGAAGGACTTATATTAGCAGTACAAGAACAGGCATTAAGAACAAACTATATGAAGAGAAAATTGAAAAGACCACGAATGACAGCTAGTGTAGATTAAGTAATGAAGTAGATGAAATGGCTGATATCTCATCAGCTGGTATACTAAGATCACATAAACTGATAATAAAAACACCATGATAAAGTACCTACAACACTGCACTGGAATTTATGCAAAACACATGCAAGCTGCCATGTAATGTTTTGCATCTGAGTAGTTTGGATTTTCATTCTGCTTGTTAATGTTTTTTTTTATTGTTATTGTGGGTTTAAATGCAGGCCTCTGAGGTAAGAAAGAGGGAGACTGGATAGGAGAATGCAGTGATTGAACAGTAACTGTATCCTTGGAGGTGGAGTGAACTGCAGTTTTTAGTTGGTTTGCTGAGAGAAAGTGACCATTCTAGTTAAATTGGGCAAACTGTGTGGTGCCTGAGAGTCTGTGTCTGTGTGTTTCTGAGAAAAGTGTTCTTTTTTGGGTTGAGTCGAGCAAACTTTGTGGAGCCTGAGAGAGAGAGTCTGTATTTCTGAAGAAAGTTAACCACCCAGGAGATTCTGGTTAAGTCAGCCTTTGTATGTCTCGGAGAAAGAATTCTGGATAAAGCAAGCAAACTGTGTGGAAGCCTGAGAGCCTAATTCTGTCTAAGTCAGGCAAACTGAGGGCCAAGCTACAAGTGGCGAATGACACTTGAATGGCAAGTGGATTGAGTGGAGCACAAGTGAACAGGGAGAAATACACTTGCTGTTCAAGTGTCATTCGTCACTTGTAGCTTCGCCCTGTGTGAGCACCTGAGTCAGTCTGTGTATATCTGAGAGAATAATCTATCTAGGTCAGGCAAGCAGTATAGAAAGGCCTGAATGAATCTATCTGTGTGTAAGTGAGAAGAGAGTTTAGTCTTATATCCCAAGGAGTTAGCCGTGTTAGTCTATAGTCACAAAACAGAAAAGAGCAGAGTCCAGTAGCACCTTTAAGACTAACCAACTTTATTGTAGCATAAGCTTTCGAGAACCACAGTTCTCTTTTCAGATGCAGTTCTGTTTGTCAGAACTGCATTCTCGAAAGCTTATGCTACAATAAAGTTGGTTAGTCTTAAAGGTGCTACTGGACTCTATTTTTTTCTAGAGTTTAGTTTGTTAGTGAAGATTTGTATGTAAAATTAAACTGTGTGACTGAGTCTGTGAGATACTTAAGGAGATACTTAGTTGTGAAACCACTAAGCTTAAGAACTATCCTGAAACCAATATTCTTATTAACACTCTGCAACCATCATGCTTATGCACATATATTTTGTTTTTAAAAAATATATCCTTTTTATCTCACAACTATACTCACATGCTGACTGTTCTGTCAAACTACCATAGCTTTCCTATATTACCAGTTAAATTAAGAAAGTCTAAAGCGAAAGTCTTTGGTGGCTGTAAAAACTTTTTGAGGCAGTTAGGGAGGCAGAAATACATAAATTACACAAACACAAAAGGGAAGGTGTTTTCGAGTTAGAAGCTTGGGTAAAGTAGAGAATACCCAAAGCTCTGTAGAGAAAAAAACAATGTTTTAACTGAAGTCCATCATAAGTTTACGGTAACGTAAAGAAGAGCTGAATTGAAAGACAAAAGCAAACATTTAAAAAGGTATAAAAATTAAGTAAATCGTTACATACAATCTGCAAAATATTGGTGTGAACATAAGCTGTTGAAAATGAGAAAGTGACCATTCTGTGGGATTTCAAAATCAAAAGAAATAAGAAGTCAAAATATAATACTCTGGATATTACGGTGAACGAAAGTAAGAAGATCAAACTGATTAATGTAGCAATCCCATGTGACATTTGAAGAAAAAAAGATTGAGAAGATAACAAAATAACGAGATTTAAGATTTGAAAATCAGCTCATCTGGGAAAAACATACAATGGTTATTCCAGGAGCAACAGGAGTGCTGCTAGGTGCAATTCCAAAAGGACTAACTAAACACCTAGGTGATACCAATACAGACTGGATAACAATTGGACAACTGCAAACAGCTGCACTATTTAGAATATGTGACATACTAAGGAGATATATCATTGATTCCTTGATTCTTGGATAAAACTCTAGTTCATACAAGGCACAATGGTAGATCCCCCACCAGATTAAATCCTCATTTCTTAATTTTCATGGCTTTTAACCAATTTTTCCCATAATCATATAGATTTACTGATACATGCATTATATCAAAAATAAAGTTGTCTGTCTGTCTAAAACAAATTGTGTATAAATGTCATACCGTATGCACGCATAAAGCAAACAAATTACTAAACTAACATCAAAAAGCAGAGAATGATACCCCATGAAAAAGTATAAACAAGTATGAAGAGTCATGAAATGTTTGCTCAGCCTTACTCCTATTGCTATACTGATGGAGCAGGAACATAGACTTCATGCAGTCAAAAGGAGCACTATGTTTTCAAAAAAGTTGTATGCAAAATCATCTAGTGTGCTTTCCATTTTGCTAATTGTTCTGTGACTTAAATTATAAAGGGCCCATAAACCAAATAAAGCAAGGAATATACAAATGCCTTCTCTAATCTATCTCAGTGAGCAGCACATTTGAAAAGCCTTTGTGATCTGATTCCTCAGCTATTTCTTTCTTTGAGCAAAATATCATTATTACAACCTGGCAATTTCAAGTAGCACAGTTGCTCTTATGTCCCACAACAAGCTTTATTAAAACCTATTTCCCACAATTTCTTTAAAATGCTTTGCTTCCCTATTGCTTTTTGAAAGAGTTACACAGATGGAAGAGAAGTGTATTCACCATAGGGGAAATGAGGAAGGGGACAAAATGAAGCTTGCTGTCAAATGAACAGAGAGTAATAAAGGCCTCTTCTTCTTTTTTGCTAATTGCTTTCAAAAATAATAATTGGTTTTGGTAACTCCTGCAACAATCTCTCTGAAATGAAATTCAGATTCCAACTGGTTTTTATTTTATACTGAATTAATTTTAAAGAAAAGATGGCAATCAATAAAAAAAAGTTTAAAACATGCATCTTTCTTCAGCTCTGCTTAATTCTCCAGCCTCCTTTTCTTCTCTTCATTTTCTTCTTAAAATTTTCACTTTCATCTTGCTATTAAAACAGCTGCTTTTTCTTCAATCCTTGTTTTCCCCAGGTGTTACACCTCTGGTGGTGGCAGCCACTGCACCTAAGTAGTGTGTGGGAAGGAGGTTTTGCAGTCCTTCTCCCTCTCCCTTCCCCTTTTCCCTGAGCCTTGTACTCTGCTTGGCAGCAGACTGGGAAATGTAGCTATTTTGTAATTATATAGATATTGCTAAAACAGTCCTCAGGCAAAGAACACACCATAAAACTACATCATTATAAGGCTGGGTAAAAAGGAATATATTGGCTTGAAAGTAAGGTAGGCAACAAGCAAGCCAAAAGGGGGAGGATGTTCCACATGTTAGGCTAGGCACCATCTCTGGGGGGGGCCTGTTTCTAGTTATAAATCTGCATATAGACACACAGATGGCAGGGTTTTAAAATAGGATCTTAGCGAGCAGGCTGGACAACAGTGGAGGTGGTCACTGTCACTATGAAGTTGTCAATTTCCATCAGCGGATCGGGCTAAGCAGCAGCAGCCAACACACCAGCCAAAGGTAAGGGAATCTACAGGCTGATGCGGAATGAGTTGTGAAGTTCTCAGGAAGGAGATTAGAGACTTATGGGAACACAATATGAAATTTGAGCCATTGAAGGATAATGGGGGAAATGATTTCTTACCTCCCCTATTTAATTGGCCATATTGTCAGTAGTGAATTACTCACTGACTACTGCTCCTCTTGATTGCAAGGCCTGTAAAGACAAATCCTCTGACTTACTCCCTATATGGATGGCCAAAAAGACAAATAAATGGGTTCTAGATCAAATCAAGCCTGAATCTTCCCTAGAAGCTAAAATGATGAAACTGAGGCTATTGTACTTTGGTCACATTGTGATAACGTTGTGATAAGACAAGACTCACCAAAAAAGATAACAATATTTAGAAAGGTAGAAGGAAAAGAGGAAAACCCCAAAATGAGATGGCTTGACTCAAAGAAAGAAATGACCTCCAGTTTGCAAGATCTAAGCAAGGCTGTTAATGATGTTTTAGAGGTTGTTGATTTATGGGGTTGCCATAAGTCGGAAATGATTTGACAGCACATAACACACACACACTTCAAACAAATCCTGCGTATGCTGAGAGAAGCTAGCTGCTCAGTTCTGCCCTGTCCTGTGCCTGAGGCACTATAAGAACTCCTGCCTCCAGGGACTGTGCTGCCAGAGAGAGGATAATTCCTGCCTATGCTGAGAGACAGCAGATACTTTGAATAGTACTAACTTGCTGTATGCCTCACTTTACTGCTCAGCCAGATTTTAGTTCTAGCTGTCTACATCTCATGCCTACAGGTTGGAATGTGTTTCCAGAATCAGAATTTCTCAGCTATTTGGGAAAAGAAGGTATGGCTGTGGGAGAAGGTATGGAATTCAAAGAAGTGGGTTGATATGGATATACTTGGCTCTCTTCTAAACTCCATCCCATCCCTCAGAATGGTGGTGGTCAGGCCCAATGTGTTCCCTTCTCTTCCAGTTTGATGTTGTGTAATACTAAGTAAGTGAAGAACAAAATTGATACCCTCTGGGAGCTTTTTAGGAAGGGCAATTATAACCTGGTTTGTGTGACTGAGAGCTGGTTGAGTGAGGAGGACATGGTCCCTCTCACGCAATTAACATTACCAGGTTAATCAGTCCTTCATTAACCTCATACAGAAGGGTGGGTAGCAGTATTTCCCATAGGGAATAATTAAGATTGGAGGTGGCTGGGGGCACCTTCATTGGGATCCATAAAGTGCCCCCTCGAATCCAGTTTCCCTGAAACTTGGGGATATTTAAAGGACAGTTGGGAGTCGGTCCCCTGAAAATTTGGTGAAATTTAGATAGCACACATAATTAGATCTAAGGTGCCATTAAAATGGGGCATGTGCCAAGTAACTCCAGAAAGAATCAGAATAATAGCTACTATTTGTCAGTGGTGCATGCAGTTATTTTATTTTGTTCCGAAAAGCTAGTAAGTTACGAATGCAGTGGAAAGCAAAATAATCAGGCCTTTTCAGTGTCCAGTGTTAGGGCTACAAAGAGTCTTACATGGGCCGTTTCCCCACGTATGCAAAACTCGTATGAGAAGACGCTATCTTCCACGTTTTTTTTGCGACGTTCTGCAGCATTCCGGATGAAGGTGAGTAGTGTGGAAACGGCCATTGTCCTCTTTGTCTGTAAGAAACAAACCCTATATAGTTAACATGCATTACACACACAGACTTTTTCAGTTTCCTGGCCAACACTGCTGAGATTATTTTATTATTACCATTGAGAAGTTCAATAGGCATATAATCTTTGTCACATTACTATACTACACATTGAGTTTTTTATGTCAATGGTGCCTTCTTCATTTCAGAAGACAATACATTAAATACATAGTGATGTGCACAACATTTTGCAGGTTCTCTCAGGTTGTTTTAAGTCACAAGTAGGTCTGATTATATGAGGAAAGAATCAGTTGATAAAATATGGCCACTAAGCAAGACTAAAGTTGGGGGCAAATATTCACACTAAGCAAGACTAAAGTTGGGGGCAAAACAGGTATACTTTACTGTGTCCTGAAGCTCAGGGAGGCATGTTATAAAGTTTGTGCTGAGCACAAAAAATTACTCTTAAAAATGCAAACTTAAGTACACTTTCCTGGGAGTAAGCTCCATTAAATAGACCTAAACAGGATTCTGTTTAGGATTGCTCTGTCACTATCACTATCTTAAGTGTCAAAAAGGTACGTAGGTATGAAGATACACTCAACAATCCTGAGAATTGTTTGTGTGCTGTATAACCGCCACATCACACTTTGTAGCTATCTTAGCTAGCTTGCCGGGGGGGGGGGGGCGGGGGAAGGTTTAGTACAGAGAAGTAGGGAAAGAGTTGATTCTTATGGTGAAAAGGATGGGACAGACTACAGAAACAGAATACTGCTAGTTGAAAGAATAAAAATAAGCATCCTCTTTCTGTAAAAGGTATTAAATGAATCTGAGTAGTAATTAGGGATGATCAGACACCTGATGGATCAGTTCACTTCCCTTTTTCCAGTGGTGGTCAGACAGCTGATCAATGGGCTGTTTGAGCTGTTTGTACCTGTTTGTGTTCAGCTGGTTGCTTGCAACATGTATGAGATCAGACAGAAGTTGGCCTCTGATCTCCTGCTCCTCCTACTCTGGACCCGGCAAAGTTTTTCAAGGGAGAGAATCAAGAGCCAACTCCCAGGTGATCAACAGGAAATCAGGTTCTTCTGCTCTCTCATCTTGAAAATTTTGCTGCCTCCCAGACTGTGATGTAGCAAAGGGTGGGTGATCAGAAACCCAGCTGGTTTTCCTTCTCCCCAACTCAAGTTGTCAACTTGGGTTTCAGATAAAGGAAGAAAAATGAATGCTTTCCCCTCTCCATATTGTAGTACAGAGATTAAAAGAATTGTATTGGAGCCAGCCAGAATGTCTACTGATGAAAAAAGAAAGTAGGAATTCCTTTGACCACCTGAAATGACTAAGCTTGGAATCATGGGACATGCATGGGCAAAAGCCATATGAGATGGGGTAATAGTAAGGAGGAGAATTGGGGGAGACTGAACAAAAAAGCTGGTTGGATCTAACCCATTCCAGCTGTCCCCTTGTAGCTTGGCGGGGGGGGGAAGACCCTCCCTCCCTTTTACAAGGTAAAAAAAAACCCCATTGTTTCTGTCCCCATGCAGCTTGAAGAGAAACAAGCTCCTTTCCCTTGTAATTTCAATGTATTAGCTATTTTGCTGAGGGAGGGGGGTGAATCAGCACCCAGCTTCCAGCTGATCCCCCAGTCATCTGTTAGTCAGCTTCTCACCAACAGAAAGCTGCAAACTTGATTGGAGGCTATTCGATTTGTTCAAATATATCCCAGACTGGCTCACAGACTGATTGTGAATGAGGTGAGTTTGACTTACATTTACTGAGAAATTTGCAGTATTCCTAGTAGGGGTGTGCGTGTGCAATTCAGTATTGGCATACCAAATATGTAGCCAAATATACACTGATTTGGCATTATTTGGGTGTACTGAATAACATTTGAGAAACCTGAATATATTTGGGTTTATCCAGCTACAATCTTTTTAAACCTGGCTGGCTGCTCCTGCAAGCTCTTTTCTTTTCTCCACCAGCTTTCCAAAGCTTTCCTGGGCTTTCTTTCCTCTGGGGTGGGTGGGTGGGTGGGTGAGTGAGTTGTCCCCTCTGCTCAGGCTTCCCAGTGTTGTATCGCAATGGATTGATGTGGGTTGTTGATGTTGTACAGTTGATGTACAGTTGATGTACAGTTGTACAGTTGATGTTGAACAGTGTCCTTTCTTGACTCAGATTGGCTTTTTGACATTGGTTTTGCTGAGACACGGTGGTTTGGAGTTGTTTCTGTTATACTTGCATTGGCCTTGGGTTCTGTCTGCCCGGGTTCTTTGGGTGACACTGGTTCTGTTGGGTTTGCAACAGTGTTGTTCCTTGCTTCTATGTGGTTCTGCTGAGATTCCCTTGGTTGACATTGACTTTGGTGAGTTCTATGATTTGACATTGATTGCTCTCATTTTGGTTTTCATGGGATTTTCTAGTCTGACATTGGTTCTAGTGGGAATTTCTGATGTGAATTTGATCCTCTTCCTTCAATTTGGTTCTGATGGAGTTCCCTTTCATCAGTTTGGTTCTGTTGGGCTTTGTTGATTCAGCTTGCATTGGGCCTTGCATCGTGAATTGGCTTTTGGCCAGGTGTTGCCCCTTTGCTTAAATTTTCCTTGGCCATTTCCACATGCAGTTGAGTGGAACATGCAGTTCCACTCAACAAACACAGGCAGCTTTCCCCCAAGAATGCAGATGTCTCTGTTTGCAAAACAGTTGTGGGCCGTTTGGTTTCTGTTTTTTCAGTGCCTTTTCAGGAGCACACTTTCTGTGGTCACAGAAAACGTGCAGAAAAAACAGAAGCCAAACAGCCCACAAACATTTTGCAAATGGAGATATTGCTAGTGTTCCCTGAGTGGGCTGTCCCTTTAAGGGTGTGTGGAAATGGCCTTTGTCTGGAAAGCCTTGGCTATGCTTCCCCAATAGGAAACAATAGAGTGACTGGGGCACCTTGTTTAGTTTCAGTCTTAATGAAACTTGGAGTTCTTTAGTGGACAGGAAGGAGTAGGTTCCCTAGAAATTGGGTGGAGGTTTTTTGAAAAATGCCCCCCAGCCCCTCAGATAGGCTCCCCGTAGGGAATAAGCAGCTGAATATTTACTAAAAACTACTTTGTCTGAGAGACAATAGATAGAATGATTTTTGTAACATATAGATGCAAAATATGGATCACTACACATGAGCGTGTACACACAAAAAATACAGAAAATTGAATTTTAATCTTTTCATCTCTGCAATTCAGATCTAATAAAAAATGAAACCAAGTTGACCAATTGCTGTTTTTATAACAACAACAACATTCAACTTATATACCGCCCTTCAAGACAACTTAATGCCCACTCAGAACGGTTTACAAAGTATGTTACTATTATCCCCACAACAAAACACCCTGTGAGGTGGGTGGGGCTGAAATAGCTCCAGAGAACTGTGACTAGCCCAAGGTCACCCAGCTGGCTTCACATGGAGAAGCGGGGAATCAAACCCAGCTCTCCAGATTACTGTCAATATGCGTAATAATGAAAGTCTGGCACCCTTGAGTTAACAAAAACCCCAAATAGGGCAAGGTACAGTTTCCATTTATGGTTCTGTAATTATTGGACAATTGCAGGTTGCAGAAAAATCTAAAATTCTCAAAATTGGAGGAAGTGTTAGAAAAAAAGAAAAACCTTACCCTGCAATGTCAAACAGACATCACAGAAGGCAAAACACAAGACTTTGGCAGGCATTTATGTACTTTAGCACATTAAATATGATATTAATCTTAATATTACTGTGTTTTCAAATTTTCTAGTGCATGATCAGAAATTCAGAGTTAGCTGGAGCAAGGGGCTGGAGCACTTGGTGCTTACTGACAACTTAAATACAGTGGGCATTTCAGAAACATGTCAGAATGGGGAAAATCAAAGGGATATTGTTATTTTTGGATATAAATTCTACAGACAGGACAGGGAAGGATGTGAGGAGTGTGATGTTGCTTTATATATCAAAGCTAGCATAAAATCAAAATAAAACATAGGGAGAATAAACTTTCTTGCTGAATTGCTATGGGTGAAGGCATTGGTAACTTAAAGGCAACTTAAAACTGGGGTTGCCTGACCAAAATTTAGATAGTGATCCTAAGATAGAAAAGAAAATAAGGGAGGTGATTAAAACACAAATTCTGTAATACTTAGTGGCTTTAATAATAATAATAATAACATTCGATTTATATACCGTCCTTCAGGACAACTTAATGCCCACTCAGAGCGGTTTACAAAGTGTTATTATTATTTAACTACCCTCACAGATGTTGTAGTACTTGGTGGTTTTAACTACCCTCATATAAACGGGGCATAAACTATTTTCAATTCATGCCACAGCGATAAGGTATCTGGATATCAGAAATGACTATGCACTGGGGCAGGGGGGAGCTGGTCACAGATCCAAAAAAAGGAAGAGTGACTAGAGATGTGCACTGAAATTTTTTTTGTTATAATTTCTGATCCAGACTTTGGGGGGATTTTTTTTACTTCGATTGCTTATTTCTGTGTATGATATTACTGACGCAGGAGTCAAATCTGTCCCCCCCATTATTGTCTGGGAAATCTATTCAAGAATCTGGGGCAGCTGTTTATAAAGATACTGGTGCCAAATTTGCACAGAGCACAGTCCTCCCTATAATTTAAAGACTTCCTAAATTATAAGAAGGTTGAACAAAGGGGGTTGATTTATAGTCCTGAAGTAGATCTCTCTCTGTGCGCCTCTCTCTCTACTGGCTCCTAAAATGGCTGTAGCCAAGCAGGAGAACTGTAGGTGGACAATAGGGAAATATAAAATCCCCTTATATTGATCTGCATTGATTTCATTTGCCTACTCCTGCAGTGACTGGCTGGCAAAAAAAAAGCTGCTGAAAGTATTCCATTTGCCATTATTCCTTGTTATGCTCTGTTTAAGAAAGTAAGGAATGATATCGACAGATTTTCTATTATTCCTTATTGGGGAATTCTAATCAAACTAGTTTGCCATGATGTCAAAATGCAAGTGCCTCTGGAAATTGGAACATTGCCTCTACCACAAAATTCTTAACCTCAATTTAACTCATTTAGAAGTGCAGTTTAAAGTGAAGAAATAAATTCAAATTTTCTGAGGCACCTACCGTAGAATGCAACAGTTAATTTGAATATGATTCGATATGATAATTTGAATATGATTCAAGGCTTCCCAAATCAGGTACCCTTTGATCGCACCATGCAAAGGAGTAAGGAGAGGGGAGCGAGCACAAGACTGACAACCAACAGCATTTCATATTTATCCTGGATAAACATGTGGCCTGTAAAAGTGAAGGTTGTTGCCATTCTCCAGCTCTGTGGTTGAGGGGTTATTTTGCTCCTCAGTCACAATCTGGTCACTGAAACACTGGAAAGCCTGTTCTTTTTAGAAGAGTTAATATATTTTTTATCCAACTTTTATCCAGTGTTATCTGGAGTCACAAACTAGATAGGAGGCCCAGGACTACGAGCATGCCAAAACTACTGATCTGTCCCTTTAGGTGGAATACAACCCCATCCAGAACAGGAGATAACCCATTTACTCGGTCAGATCTTCCCCCCATCAGGAGCACATCCATTTGGTTTGGATTAAGTGTCAGTTTGTCAGCCCTCATCCTTCCAAAAACTGCTTCCAGGCACTTGTTCACTGTTTCCATATGCTGGAAGTAAGAGATATTAGGAAGGCCCTCATGCTTCTGTATTTTTCAAAATGTACAGAATAAGAGGATAAAGTCTTTTCTATACTGATAGTCTTGTTGTATTAACAGATACATTTGCATGAGGTGTTTGGCTTTTTCTTCCTGTTCTACAATCCCAGCCCAACATATATATATATATATATATATATATATATATATATATATATATATATATATATATATATTTCAAAGTGCTGTTGGGCTGGGATTGGGCTGGGATATTCTACACAATATATATATTCTACATATATATATATATATTCTACAATCCCAGCCCAACATATATATATATATATATATATATATATATATTTCAAAGTGCTGTTGGGCTGGGATTGTAGAATATATATATATATATGTAGAATATATATATTGTGTAGAATATATATATTATAACTGGGATCTGTGCTGTTATCTTCACATGCTATCATGGAATCCTCTTACCGATTGACTGAAAAGTTTTATTATCATACTTGTAATCTATCGTAGGTCCCAGAGAGAAAGGCAGGCTATAAATGAATTAAATATGTAAATAGATGATCTGATTATTATGTTCTCATGATACATATGAGATAAATACACAGGCAGTTCCCAATCATGATCTAGAATAGAGCCTAATTGACTGCTCATAGGAAAAGGCCCCTCCGAACGAGCCTGGAGACTTATCTGGCTGGCTCCAGGTCTGGGTTCCAGGCCTTTCCACATCTTAAGGGTACTACCACTGGCATTCTGTGGAATTATGTAGATCATGTTGCTCAAACAGAAGAATTAATTCCATGTTGCGTGGAACTGTAGAATGTTGTGATAATGTAGAATATTGTGAATGTTGTGAGACTTAGAGATGGAACTGCTACAGATTCTGTGATCATAATATAGACAGTCCATGGAGTAGTCAATGTGTTATAACTTCCTGTTGACAGCACAGTAGAAATTTGAAAATGAATGCAACTTAAAAAATAACTTTGTAACTTGTAAGTAAGGCAAGTCTGTCCATGTGTGCGCAAGAGCTTATGAATGGGAGAGCATATGGAAGTATGCAGGGCTTTTTTTTCTGGGAAAAGAGATGGTGGAACTCCATGGGTCACCCTCAGAGGAAATGGTCACATGGCTGGTGGCCCCACCCCCTGATCTCCAGACAGAGGGGAGTTTAGATTGCCCTCCGCACTGGAGCAGCATGGAGGGCAATCTAAACTCCTGTCTGTCTGGAGATCGGGGGCAGGCCCATCAGCCATGTGACCATTTTCAAGAGGTTCCGGAACTCCATTGCACCGTTTTCCAGCTGAAAAAAAGCCCTGGAAGTATGAAAGTAAGCTAAAGGCCTAGGCCAGGAGAAAGAGGACTGTCAGTAGGAAAGTCTTAGGTGATCACCTCTGTCAGGTTAGAAAGCACCAAAGGCTCAACTGGAGCTCCCCTGTGCTGTGCAGGCAGGCCTGGTTTAGTCTCTCCTAGAGTAGGGCTTCAGGTTTGGTTTAGGAGGCTCCACAGGAGCACAGGGTTTGTACCTAGTGGTTAAATTGATCCAGCAATGCAGCCTTCTCAAGCCTCAGCATAAACAGAAAGGGAGTTAAACTGGTTCAGTTGCACTTGCTGGCAAGTGTTGAGGCTCCTGAGACTGTGCTGGGCATTGGCCAGGATCCTGCAAAGAAACATTACTCTCAGAGCTCTGTTCTGGAACTAGGCTAGGATTGCATGCTGCCAGTCTGGCACTTCACCTCTTTTGTGACCTCAGCCCAGGCCTTCCACCGATGTGGCTCTTGTGGTATGGGAGGGGGTCCTGATGGGCAATGAGCCTGAGTTTTCATCCTGCTTGATGGGTGCCTAGTGGCTATCTCAGAGGCTGGTGGCAAGATCTCCCTTGCAGGATCTGTCAGGGTGGCCTCTGGCACTACTGGGGCATGGTCAGCAAGTGCTTCTGCAGTGTCAGGCTTTCCTTGATCCCTCTGGTCCTCCTGGTTCCCTGGCCTTGGCTCTTCAGGGTCTTCCTATGAGAACTCTGAGGTTCTTGAAAGCTTATGCTACAGTAAAGTTGGTTAGTCTTAAAGGTGCTACTGGAGTCTTTACTATTTTGCTACTACAGACTAACATGGCTAACATTGGGCTTGTCAGAGGAGGTGATGACAAGATGGAAGAGAAGTCAAATGGGCCATAGACAAAGATATTGAGAGTCAGAACATTGTAAGTCATCATCATCCCACCTAATCCTAAGGATGTGAGGCAAAGTTACTCTGAGCCATGAAACATGAATTGATAGATGTCATGATGTCCATGCATGGCAAGACTCCCAATAGGAAAGTAGGAGCAGAGAACCAGAGACAGTACTATAAAACCTGTGCTCACTAAGAGTGTAGTGTGTAGATGTAGATGTAAAAGTGTAGATGACTGGGGAAGGTAATGGCAAACCACCCCGTAAAAAAGGCTGCCAAGAAAACGTCGTGATGCAACGTCCCCCCCACCCATGAGTTAATGACTCGGTGCTTGCACAGGGGACTACCTTTACCTTTACCCTATCACTAAGAGCGTGCAGAGGGCTCCCTTGAAGATCTTTCCTGATAGGTCAGCACTGAGGGAGCAATCTTAATCAGGTTTATTCAGAAGCAAATGGCATGTTATTTATTGGGACTTACTCCCAGGAATGTGCCCTTAGGATTGCAGCCTGAATGTCCCAGCTTGGCCAGCCTTTTAGGTGAGTGTGATGCATGCTTGTCGCTAGGGCATATTCTATAATCAATAAAGCTGCAGATTTGTTTCTTGGTATCTGAGCTCAAAGCAAATCCCAGTGCAAACTGGTGGAGTGGAAGGTAGAGCTTGATCACTTCTCCTTTTCCTCCCAGCCCCCCTCCCAGATTTATTCCTAATAGTACCATCACCCACCCACCGCCCCTCAAAAAGAAAAAGAAAACCCTGGTCCTAACCCTTCAGCCACTAACAGGGCACAATAGTAAAGACTCCAGTAGCACTTTTAAGACTAACCAACTTTACTGTAGCATAAGCTTTCAAGAACCACAGTTCTCTCCATCAGATGCATCTGACAAAGAGAACTGTGGTTCTCAAAAGCTTATGCTACAGTAAAGTTGGTCAGTCTTAAAGGTGCTACTGGAGTCTTTACTATTTTGTCACTACAGACTAACATGGCTAACTCTGAATCTATAGCAGGGCACACTATCACATCTAGAAAATCCTGTTGGTGGTCATACTGCTGCAATAGTTGGCTGCTAAACTGCCATAGCAGGCTATGTCTCCTCAGTTTCTGCCTACATTGCCCAGGAGTTAGCCACTCAGAAAGCTTTATAAAAAATAATAATACTGAAATAGCCATCTGTGAAACAATATGAGCTGTTCCTTCCTATGAATATTATTCTGCAGAGGCATCTCCAGCATATAGTGCTTAGATGGAATGGCCTATATTGGTCATTCTGTTTTTGTAGATATTCTGACATTTATTGGCTATTATTCATTCACAAAATTTGCTGAAAGATCTAACCAGGATCAAGCATGAATAGTATTTCCATGTCTCTGAGAGGAGTATTTGGCTATAACCAAAGATCTGGACCTAAGCTATTTATTCTTCATCTTGAACTAGTCATCAATTTGCCTTCTTCAAATATTTATTCTGCAGCATAGCAGGCTGCCCTAAAACTGCAACAATTAGACTGCTGTCAGTGGTGCTAGTAGTGAGGAATAAAGGAATACTCCTCCAGTCAGATTTTTAAAAAAACTGCTTTATGAAAATTGCAACTTAGCTTTCTTAAAAATAAAATTCACTGCATATATCTGAGCAATATATATTTGTATTAAATGATGCCTAAGCAAACATGTCAATGGTTTATGCAGCCTGTTGTAAGAAATAAATGCGGCTTAAGAGTTTTAAACTTACCTGTGTATTACTTAAAATCAAGAGTTGAAGTTCATTAGCAGCTTTATTAGTGGAAAGGAAAGAAGGTCTTAATAGTACCTTACCATAGCAAAGTCTATGGATATCCTTTTTGAATTGCTTGTTTCCATGTTCTGAGGCATTAATCAAGGACTGACACTTGATTTTGATGATGTTTAGAACCTCACAGACCAATGAAAGGATCCATATTGGGCTGTTCCACACAGTAGATGGCAGTGGTAACGAGGTGGCAGAGTACTGAGGTGGAATGTACCAGTCCAGTGTGCAGGTAAGGCAGATAATTTTTCAAAGTTCTCTCATAGTAATAACTCCTAGTAAAAAGAGAACTAGTATACCATGTGATCAGATAAGTTAATATTTTACTTGTATTTTTACATGGTAGATCATGAAAAATGTGACTCTCCTACACAACATAATTTATACCTATAACATACATATAATATATTTCATGGATATAGTAAAAAAGCCCTGACCTGGGTAGCCCAGGTGAGCCTGATCTCATCAGATCTCTGAAGCTAAGCAGTGTTGGCCTTGGTTAGTGATTGGATGGGAATCTCCAACAAAGACCAGGGTTGCAGAGGCAAGCAATGGCAAACCACCTCTGTTAGTCTCTTGCCATGAAAACCCCGTCAGGGTCACCATAAGTCAGCTATGACTTGAGGGAACCACACACATATGCACTATATTTTTGACCCTGCTTTTGGATTTGACCAAGATCATAGGAGATGTCTTTGCACATAGAAGGCAGGCTACCCTGGCCCCACAGCTAAACAAGCCACAAAGGGAGCCTAGAGGCTTGAATAAAACAGCCTTGGAGTTGGCCATGAAACAAAGGAGTAACACAATGATATGGCCCTGTGTAGATTAGAAGCTATGCAACCCATTATCAATAAATATTATTTGTTGAGGCCCAGTTGCAGAGAGTGGCTGAAAATGGCACTAATGTTCAGCTTCATGGAAATAAAGATGTTACTCAAGGATAGTTGTATTGGTTGAGGGCCAAAAGATATTCACATGTATGAGAAACTAGTAATCATTAATTTTACATAGACTTTGTTAAAATAAAAAGTAAGAAGAATGAATTAACAATTCTCATATATTTTAAGAAGACATGATATAGCAATGATGAATGCTATGATTTTCAGTTGATTTAGCTAATATTAAGAATTAGAATTAAATTAAAGGTATTGAACTTGGAACTTTTTGTATGCAAAGCAGATGTTGTACTACTGAGCAATGGACCCTCCCCAAGATCAGTGAGCTTTGTATGGTCTTCCCAAATTCCTAGTGTTTGATTCCACTCAAAGATCACAGAACAGCAACAACTGTGCTTATATATCCCATTCAGAATGGTGTTATCAATATCCCCACAGTACAGCTGGGGAGCTGGGGCTATGAGAAGTGGCTTACCCAAGGCCACCTGTTGAGCTCATAGCATGAGTCGAACCAGCAGAGTGCTGATTCACAACCCAAGCACTAAACCGCTATGCTACAGCAAAAATCAAATCAGGAATTTTAGATCTGAAACAGCAGGGATGATAAACTCAAAATTATCCTAGGTAGGAAAGGAAACAGATACAAATCAGGCAATCCCACTTTTTTGTAAGTGATTTCTGTTGTATTTCACAGTCAGGTAACCAATCAAAGAAATTTTGATCACTGAAAAAAATGACAATGCTGACAATGTATGGTTATCTTCCTATCAGAAAGCTTCAGTAATTTCTCTTTGGTTAAAAATCCAATCTAAATGTATTCACTTCACCCTTGGACAGTGAGTTCTCTTTACAGCTTCTGTATCTAATAATCTTGCAGTTGCCTTCATTTTTATTGCCTCCACATATCTTCCCAGGAGATACCTAAGCAACAGATTAATCAGTTCTTGATTTAAATACATCACAGGTAGTAGCCCTTTGCAGTTTTCAAAGACAGGGAAAGGAAGACTAAAATGATCAGGTGTCACTGGATTGTTAGAATATGCTTGTATTGAGTACTACCTTACAGGAGAGATCTGAAATTATGATGTACTCCATCACCTATACTGACCTGCAATGTCAAATCTGATATCTTCTCCATGTTAATACTTCTCCATGTTACTAGTTCTGATTTAAAGAATGTGAAAGGTGATAGCAGTATAAGGTGTTAAAATCACAGGACACAAAGCAGGAGGAGAAATATAAAAGTCAGTATCTATTATGAATGATTGCTGCTCAAGATGGCCAGATGCAAGATTAAACAGTATATTGCCATGAGAGTGATAGTCTACAGATTTATTAATTAGTAGGCATAGCACCACCCAAGTAGGAAAGCTCCTAATTGTTAGAAATATAAAAGAGCAGAACTCTAGGTAGGGGATTGGATAGGCTTTAGAAACAATGGAAATATGCAGATGACTTTATTTATATTTTGAAAGTGCCTTGTGGACACTGTCTTGATCTTTCTCTGGTACTGTGAAGAGACAAAGCATGAGGCACTCGTCTTTTTTGTTTCTCCTACATCCACTTAATGTTTGACCCCTCTTCTCTTTACTATTTTAAGGACTGTGCAGACAGGGAACTCAATTGGAGACTATTTTGAACATCTTAATGTGTCAAATGAGCAACAGATGCATATTTTTAAAAATAAAATGTACTAGTCAAAGCAGAAGGAGAAAGACTAAGGCAATTCTAGTGTGTCAAGAAGTAAAAATGGCTTAGAAAGGTATTTAGGGAAGGTATTCAGAAATGAGAACAAGATATTTTAATGAATTGGGCCGATTTGTCACTGAAACGGACAGCCCATGTTCAGTAGTGACCCATGTCATCTACACAAATTAATCAGTCCAGTACTGCAGATTAAAATCAACCAGAAGTGCACAGTGCACATTGAAAGTGGACAAACACCAGGATTTCCAACATTCCTGCATGTTCTACTCCCCATGTGCTGAACAATAAAAGTTTCATACAAGTGCATTCAAGGTTTTTTACCTTCATAAGGTGTTGAACTATAGGCATTTGAAAATAATTATTTTCCCCTCAACTGTAGAATAGATGACATTACATTACATTGGGATAGTACAATAGCATATTATGACACTGTCCAATTATTCTTATAGTATCACAAATATTGTAGTTCGGGTCATATTAATATGCTATACAGTATGTTGAGAAAATGATAATTCTCAAAATATTCATCTATCTTGTCAGGTAGGAGAAACTGATAGGTATCATTGGCTTACATTGGATTTTCTGCATGCCATGTTGGGGCTGCTGCCGAAAAGGCTTACCATAGTCATAGGTGTTGAGATGACACATGCTCATAGCTAGCTGTAAGAATATTTTCAAGTGACAGCAAAACCTTGTACTGTGAATGTGGTAGCAATGTGGTTCCTTCTGTTGCCTGGAATCTTGTCAATTCTTTTGAATAAATGAAGAACAGGGAAGCTAGCGCTTCTGGCTTGTCAGAAGTGCTGAAAACTGCCATACACAAAATGGAACAGTGGTTGTCAAGCAAACATCTTCAGGTCTAACTAGAACTTTTGTTGCCAGCAGTTTTGAATAATTTTAGAGTGTTATTCAAAGAAATACAGGGCTGAAAAGGAACTTTAGACTTCTACTTATTCAGACACTTGCTCTCTCTCTTTTTTTTTTTAAAGCATAACTGGGCCACTACGGTGAACAAGGGAAAATAATTTCAAGGGGATGGGGCAGAAGTAGACTTTTTGTCAATATAGTTTCATCCTTCTTACCAGTCTCCTTTGTGCAACTTCCTCAATTTTAGATTACCAAATAAGGGGCCTTGTCATATGCCCAGCCAGATAGCCCCATTTGATTCATGGGCTATTGGATGCCAGCTGTTAATTTAAAATCGTCGGATTTTTTTGATGTGGAAGTAAGAGGCTATAAATAGTTCTTAGAAAACTGCATCTAATGCCCTAGGGCCAGCTTACCTATCATGATCACCACTACGCAAGTACATTACATCTCTCCATGTGGTGGCTGTTGTATGCAGGGCCTCCTCATACATGAGTGAAGAATATAAGAACAGTACTGCTGGCTTGGATCAAAGGCTTTTCTAATTAAGCATTCTCTTTCTAACAGTGGCCTGCAAGATATATCTTAGAAGCTGACAGGCAGGACACTCTCTCTTCTTATTACCACTGGCTTTCTTAGTGAAGGTTAAGTGCATTGTACTAAGCTTAGACAGAGGCTGGCAGAGAAAGCATTTTTGACAGGAAGGAAATGAATCAATGATCACTGAGTCCTGTTGACTCCAGAATTATTTAACATCATTAGGACAAGAGAGTAGGGTACCTTTCAGCAAGCTGGAAGACTTTAATGTCTGGGCTACTGTGTCTGATTCCAAGTATTAAAAATCCAAAGAACTATCCTAACAAATAGTACAATCCAAAGCACGCTTCTAAGACCATGGATTTAGAAGAGCACTACTGTGTTTTGGATTCCAAATCCCTGATACAGGGGTATTCTGTGCATGCTTACACACAGAACATTTTTAATCACCCCACATATTTCTTCGTTTTATAAAGAAAGAATTACAGTAATAACAACTTGATAGCATTCCTTCCTTTTTAAATTCCTTTATAGGCTGAAAGGGTTTTTGGCTTTTTAAACATATGGTTTGTCAAGAAACTGGCCTTGTCTAGCCCATTTCTTGGCTTTCCTAAATCTTTAGTTCAGGCTTTGGGGCCTAGTCAGGCTGCAGGAAGAGAAGTCTCTGGAAATTAGCTGTACTTTGAGCTAGCAGTTTGCAGATAAGATCGACTACTGGTGCAGGTGAGGAGGGCTTCAAGGCCATAGACCAAGATGGAAAGATCTCTACTGCATTCCATCTAATTAATGCAAAGCACACTAGAAGGATTGTTCCGATTGCAAACACATCCCAGCTGCAGAGAGTTGTGGTCACATGTCCTAGTAACACCCCTGATTGGTCAAGCAAGATCAGGCCATGCTGTGGACAGCATGACATGACGCAAGGGTCTTCTATTCTGTGTGCTTTTTGCTATTTGTAGATACTAGCTGCTTATGCACCATCTTGAGCTTTTGGACCTTGGATCTTTGGACCTAACAAGGTGACATTTATATTAGGTCACCGAAACCTATACACTATTTTAGGATAATTATGTAGTTTTATTATTTCCTTTCCTGTTTTGCACACTTTCTAGTTGTATTCTTTTGCATTATTCTTAATAAATGTCATTCATTATATTTCTGTACTGTTATTTGGATTTTCAGGCTTCAATCTAAAACAAGTACCTTGGCTGAATTTCACTACAGCTACTAAGTAATTTTTTCATGGAACTCAACCTGCAGGTATTCAACCTTGCAAGGCTGACTTCTTGTTTAATACTCAATAGGGTTGCAGATGTTGTTTGTCTATCTTTAAGAGCCTCTTTAGATGTTCAGGTTCAAGGTCCCACACCACACAGAAGCTGAGGGGAATGGCTGTGAAAAAATAAAGGAGAGCCCAAACAGCCTCAGAAAGCCACTGTGTGTGGAGGAAGGGCTCATCTCTTCATCCTCAAACCATTTTCCAAAACAGCAAGTGATGGGGGGGGGGCGTGTCTCTGTTTTGTTGCTCCACATGGAGTATTCTGTGCACATGCAGCAGTAAAAACAGGGAGGGGGATTCCCCACTCCTCCAGTTGAAGCAAGCTGGGTGACCTTGGGTCAGTCACAGCTTCTAGGAGCTCTCTCAGCCCCACCCACCTCACAGGGTGTTTTGTTGTGGGGATAATAGTAACATACTTTGTGAACCTCTTTGAGTGGGCATTAAGTTGTCCTGAAGGGCAGTATATAAATCGAATGTTGTTGTTGTTGTTGTTGTATGTTATGGTTGGGTTCTGTCTCTGAAATGCAGTCTTGTAGTAAAAATAAACAAAAATGAAGAGCCACTGGCCCTGCTAAGTTTCTCTCAGGAAGCTTGTTTAACTGGTTGTTTATTTATAGTCCCCTTTTCTCACTGAAATTCAAGGTGGAAGTTCAAAGTAGCCAGTTTCCAGTTCCTCTCAAAAAGATACCTGCTAAGGAACACCTTCTTAGGGAGAGCTTTGTAAAGTCAGGCAAAGTGGTAGGAAAGGACAGGTTTCTCTAGACTTGGATTGGTGTTAACCTTCCAGAGGCTATAGAAGTTTTCCTTAAAAAGTAGAAATAAGGAAGAGCACTGATATAGACTGAAAAAAAGATATGCTGCATGATAAGAGTTATGAAGACAGATGGAGCATTGATTCTTGGAGGCTGAAAATGAAAGGGAGAGCAGAGATGAGCTTGTTTCTGTTATAGTTACCCGTTTTTTCTGAATCTGCTGTGTGTGCATATATGAATCATTATGTGGGCAGCCCAGCATCTTGGGCCTCAAATGACCCTCAAGTAGTTTCTGCCACCATCTATTATTATATAGTGTATTCATCAGCTGCTGTAAGTCAGCCAATAAGTATACTCTTGAAATGTTCATGTATGATTTGGGCGGGGGGGGGGGGAGAAATCTCACCTCTCCTTTTCTCCCTTAGTTGATAGAGTGTGCTTGAACAACAGGCTCATGAGGGAAAATAATCCAAAAAGTCTGTCAGCATCAAAGAACAAACTGGATTATTTTTTAATCTATGCACAAACAATGGGTAAACTGAGGAGATGAAAAATACAGAACACACAAACTAAAAAATAAACCAGTTTCTTGATGTCTACAATTTACAAGACTTCAACTTACAACTTAAAAGACATGCTATCTCTTAGAGATGGATTATCCTTCCTGTTGCATGCATATGGATATGGGTTTATTAAAAGAGTGGCATAAGATTGCTTGTTGCTACTTTCTATTTCAAGGAGTCCCTCAGAAGCAAGGAGTTGCTCTGGCCTAATCAGAATGGGGATAAAAGAAATTGATAGAAATGCCTTCTATCAATGAAAATTGCTGCTCGAATTAAACCTATTGTTGCTATTGTGCTTATCTTAATTGACATTTATGCCCTTTATCAAAGAAAGCGGAATTAAAAATGACCACAAAAAGGGCAGAAAGTGTTTGGGTGCATGCTATATTTTGTACACCAGGAACTGTGTGATGGGTTCACAAACAGAAGGTGAACTTCCTAGACAAATTTGAGCTCTGGCATCTCTTGTTCTAAAAATTAAGCAGATATGACTTATATATTTGTACTCCTTTAAATGATGCTGAAACAATCCTAAAAATCCATAAAAATGTATCTTCTGAAACAAGGTCAGGTCACAACCTTCTCAGTGTTGAATTGCAGTTTTTGGATTGCACCTCCATTAACCTTCCTTTAGAGAAGTAATCAGTTTCATGCTATAATGTTCCTAGGTATTACTCTATGGAGAATACAACCCCTAAAGAGTTCCAAGTGTGTAGAGAAACTTAAAATAGGAATATATCTCTAATGAGACCTTTTCTAACAAACTTTAATTACTAATTGAGTTGCTAAACAGTCTTTTATAAGCAAAGGACCTTGGGATAATAGGCCAAGATTGATAGTTTTATAAAAAAGATAAATATAAATTACCCTTAAAGAGATTATTGTTTCTTGTATAAAGAGCAAAGAGAATGTTAAAACTGAACAATGTAGTTCTGTTCACTGTCAAATGTATATAATTCTTTTCAAAATAAAAATAATAGAACGGCATCAGCCATAAAATAATGACAAGGCCCTTCTGTCGCAAAGGAAAGTCTTTGCCATTTTCCCAGTTGGAGCTTTGTGGTAGGCTTGGGAGTGCGAATCAGTCAAAACTGAAACCTCTGCCTTTATCCTCTTCCACTTCCATTGGTGGTGGAAGTACCCTCAAGTCATAGCTGACTTACAGTGACCCCTAGTAGAGTTTTCATGGCAAGAGACTAACAAAGGTGGTTTGCCATTGCCTGCCTCTATAGCCCTGGTCTTCATTGGAGGTCTCCCATCCAATTACAAACCAAGGCCTACCCTGCTTAGCTTCTTAGATCTGACGAGATCAGGCTCACCTGGGCTATCCAGGTCAGGGCTCCATTTCTATTGTTGATGCCCATTTCACACAAATGTTTTTTTGTCTCTGATAATTCAAGATCTGTCTGTAAAGAACTGGCACTCAGTGGGGTGGTGGTGATACCCAACTATGATTCCATGCCTAATGCAGAATGGTGTGCTAAACATGGCTTACAACGGGCAGAGCACAGAGAGTTACCAGAAGGGTGGTATTCACTAGTATTTGGTTTTGCTTATTCTGTGATGAAATGCTTCTCCGTATCATGTGGAAAATATTGTTTGACCTACTGAATATAAAAATGTTCCATTGGATACTTTTTCTATTATTAATGGCATCTCACACACATTCCAAAATTTTATGGGTATAAGGGTGTAGCAATATTCAGCTTTCTAATCCATGTGGAAGTACCTTAACAGTTTTGATCCTCTCAGTCCCTATGACTTAGTGAAGCCCAAGAAGTAAAGAGATTCATACTGATATCTTGCTGAGATGTAGAGATACATAAATATAGCTATGATAGAGATAGATATAAAGATATATAGTTTGGGAACTGAAGTTGTATGATTTCATTAAATTAAGAAGTTGTCAAACAACTTTCTACCAGAGGGAATTTCAAAAGGGCTTTGGTATGTGTATTCTGTGGAGGATTAACTTTGATCTTTTCAGTTTCTAAGAGAATCCCTTTCACAGCTTTAAAGGGTTCAATATACTGTGTTACCTTTTATGAGATTCCTTGAAGTATATCTCCTTAGAAAGTGGGCTCAAAGAAATAACAAGTACCTGTGGTATCCTGTCTCTATATTCCTTCTTTGGAAATACCATTAAAAGAAGGAAAAAGTTGTGTTTTGGCCTCTCAAAACTCTGCTCTCCGTTCTGTGAATGCCAAACAATTAACACTAGCTGTATTGTTCTCTGAGGGATGGCTGAAATTCTTTTCACAATTAAAGCATACAAACCCCATTATTTCAAAGTGTATCATGGAGGACAGGACTACAGGTCACACCCATAGTCACTTTTGATGGTTCACTCAGAGCTTTCCATTTGTAGATCGTTCCTGCTGCTCAGAATCTCCCACCACAGGGAGACTGACTTTTCCAAATGACTCTAACCATTATCCAAATAGTCATAATTGCATACTAGAGATTAGCATGAGCCAGGAAAAATCTGAACTATGCAGTTTGTGGTTTGTTGCGTTTCACGAACTACAAACTTTCACAAACTTGCCCCGGTCATGAAAACGTCACTTTTGGGGCAGTAGAAGGTCTGCAAAATAGGGCTGTGTGCTTCTGGTTTCCCTCTTTCAAACACTGACAGCTTTTCAGCTGATGGAAGGGGGATCCCCCATCAGCTGAAAAAAGCTGCCAGCTGTCGGAGACCTGCATTGGCTGGGCTCTCTACCTGCTGACAATTCCTCCTCTTCAGAGGAGGGGCTGGAAGAGCCAGCAGGAGACCCACCCGCAGTCCCCGAAGAGCCATCCAGCGACCAGCAACCCAGTCCCTTGGCGCAAGGTAGCGAAGGAGAGGGGGAACCAGCACCTCGGAGAACCAAGTCTTGCGAGCCAGCAGCAAGGCGGAAGGCTCGAGCAAGAGAGGTGGTTTGGGAACGGTGAAAGAGTGTGAACCCCTCGTCCTCCTATGCCGTCCTGAGCTTATAAGGGGGGCGATGGGCAAAGCTCAGCGTGGGAGCAATGTCGTTCACCACTCCTTGCGCCCAGCAGCTCGGCTCCTGGAAGCTTCACCTCTGCCTTGTACCCTGCACTCGCTCGGATAGACCTCCTGTGTCCTGACCTCAGCTTTGTCTTTGACCACCCCTTGCTTGTCTCTGCATTGAACTGACGACTCGGCTTTCAGACCTCGGCTCAGCTTTCTGACTCTCCTCTGCTTGCTCCCCTGATGGACAGACTTTCTGGCTCCCTACCCTGGCATGCTTTGGACTTTCGCTCTATCCCTCCTGCTCAGCCCAGTGCCCAAGCTGGAACTCCAGCCCTGACCGTGACACCAGCATTTGAAAGCAGCAACATTTTTCTTGTGCGAAAAAAAAAGTCTTGCTGCTTTCAAACACCAGCCGCTTTTTCAGCTGAGGGGCATCCCCCTCCCATCAGCTGAGGTCTTTTTGGCACTGGGACTTTAAAGTATTTCATAGATGCAGAGGAGTTAGCCGTGTTAGTCTGTAGTAGCAAAATCAAAAAGAGTCCAGTAGCACCTTTAAGACTAACCAACTTTATTGTAGCATAAGCTTTCGAGAATCACAGTTCTCTTCGTCAGATGCATGGAGGGCAAGAAGAAACTGGTCAGATATATAGGTGGAGAGGGGAGGGAGGAGTAGATGCAAATATGGAGCTTCTGATATGGAGATCAGTTTGCTTCTGTTAAGGAAGTCAGTTACTTCTGATAATGAGATAACCATTCATAGTCTCTATTCAATCCCAGCTTGACTGAGTCAAATTTACATATGAATTGTAGAAAGGGACCGTCCCTTTCTGGTGCTCTGAATCTATGCATTAAAGAGTGGTTCTCCGTCGACAGTTGGGACTACACACCAGGGTCGTTTCCACACCGTCCCTGAGGAAGCGGTCATCTTGAAACAAGCTGTTTAATCCGGACGCTTGTAGGGCGGTGCAGCCATCAACCCGGTGTGACTGGATTCCCCATAGGGTGCATCACATCCATAGTGCGACCCACCCCAACTCGGAGTTTTTCTTAGGGACCCTCAATGCTTTGCCATCTGTGGCTAGATACTCCAGTGAACTAGGGGAATGCACCTGGAATGTACTGCATGAAAAATCATTTACAAGTGTTGTTCACTGGTGGAACTCATTGAGAGTTTATGGTCTATTGTGAAGCAATTAGTCACATTTTTAAGAATGTTTGATTATACTGTCATTTTTGTATGAACATACTTTATTATTGTACATAGCATACACGACTACATTGATTTGTACTTTGTTATATATTTCATTGTGGCTCCTTATTGTTGGTTTGTCGTTTATTGTGTCTAAGGAGCCACCTCTGGTTCTGTTATATTTGCTTTCAAATGCTGGCAGCTTTTTCAGCTTATGCGGGATCACCCTCCCATCAGCTGAAAAGCAGCCAGGTGCACACCTCTATTGCAGAAATCCCATCCCTAGTTGCCTAGGAAACTGATTGATCGGCGCCACTCTGTCCGCAGTGATGAACTGAAAAACAAACCAAACAAACCGGCCTAAAGTTCATCACAGTTTGTCAGAAATGAGCTCTGATGAACCACCAGTTCAGGAACCATGAATCAGCCTGGTTCATGACACACTTTGGTTCATATTTTGGTTCATGCCCACCTCTAGTGCATACCCATTCCTGTGTTAACCAAGCCACCTACTATAGCTCTATGGGAGGAAAGTGGCCACTACAGACATAGTGCCTCTCCTCTTGTACTGCTCATTTGTTAAGTATAGGGAAAGCTTTTTTGGGGACCTTTGATTAGGTCATAGATTTATTAAAGCTCAGTGAAATTCATGTAAATTGAAGTAGTACAGATGGCCCAAGTGTCATGGATCTTTGAAAGTAGTGGCAGCTCCACAACAGGTAATGGCTGAGGCTGCTCCCACGCCTCTTACCTACACCTGAAGCAGCCGATGTTTCTACCACAGACAACTTTAAACACAGTGTGGCAACATGTTTGGGAAGCCATCTTGAACATGTGCAGCTTGCTATGCTGCGTTTAAAGACATCTGGAGAAGCAAAAAAGTGTTTGTTGCTCTGGCTCCTGGGTGGGAGTGGCAAGGAAACACTGTAGAAGCAGTGAATGAAAGGGAGGGAGGCAGTGGTAGAGGCAAAGGTTGCCATTATCCAAAATCCATTTCCTAAGGCCACCTCATTACAGAGCCAGTCCTGTTTGCAAGTATATTCTCTTGCTTACTTTTGATAACTGGGCCATCTCTATGCAGCTGCATCCTTTGGCTAGCTACTGATAAACTAATTAAGCTAAACAAAATCCCCTGAGGAGATCACTCTCAGAATATCATATGTCAGGAATACTCAGGTCCAATGCTCTTTTACTGAAATAAAAGGACAATATCAGTGGAAGGAGGTACTGGAAGAAGTGAAATTAGAGTAGAATAGATACAAACAGGTTGCGGACAGCTCATCCATTAATCAGCTACCTGTTTATCACTGGTGAACAGGATGTAAGCCAAACTGATAGGTGCTCAACTATCTCTAATTCATTGAAGAAAGTTCATAAATGAAAGAAATAAGTTTATGTGAACGGGGAAAATTCTTTAACAGTGTTTTAGCAAGTTCTCAAAGAAGGAAACAATACATGTGCCTTCTGTATTTTTACCAGTTCTTTTATTAATTATACCAAACTTTTTACTGATTCTCTTTTCTTTGGCTCTCAAATTATTCTCTTTTAGTTTTAAAAATATTGTTTTTAGGGCAGAATTACAGCTTTGTTTCATAGCTGAAATTTGTACTGGGAGGGAGAAATTAGTAAAATTGTCATAAGAATTCTCATTGGCATTTAAGTGCTGAACAATGAACTCTCTCTCTCTCTCTCTCTCTCTCTCTCTCTTAGAATGGAGTGGTTTTGATTTGTCTGATGAATGAAATAAAATTATTGGCATGGAGTTGATTGTGAGTAGAATTGACTGGAAAGATAGTAGAAGCTCAATATTTCTGGATATGTATTTGCCTGCCAGAATGCATTGTGGGAACCAAAGGAGAATGATTATTAAGGATAATTGAATTTGTCTAGAGGCAAATGAAAAGGCTGATTTTGTTTGGTTTTGTTTGTTTAGATTGGGAAAGTGGTGACTATTCTGAGTACAGATTACTTATGAGGTGGACTGTTTACACTGCAATCCTAAGCAGAGTTATACTCATCTAATAGACATCCAATAGACTTAACAGACACAGAAGGATATAACTCTATTTAAGACCGAATTGTTAAGTACTTTGTATGATAAGCAAAGAAAGGAAGCGACGGCAAAGCCTTAATATGAATGCAGAGCTAAATGTTACCTAGAAAGCTGAATTTTTTTTTTGGTGTTATAGATTGAGTGTTCTATTCATGGAAAATGTTAATGTCAACCACAAATATGTATAGGAGTGTTTGTGCATCTTTGTGCATACAAATTAAAACAACAATTGCAGCTATCAGGAATTTATCTGAACTCAGCTCAAGGAATTGAGCTCAGATTCCTCTCTTGGTCACTTAATGGAAGCTCGTCAACTTACTGGAGGTGAGGCCCAGCGGAGGTGAAAAAGGAGTGGAGGGCATAGAGGGAGGAGAGAAAGTGGGTGGGCTCCTCCTCTAGGCAGCCCATCTGGTCACCACTATTGTGCAAGTGGAGATAGAGACAACAGGATGCTTCTTCAGGATGTTCCTGTTTTCCATATTTGGGTAAGTAGCTGGGGCCTGGGTAGAAGGGTTATGCGCCCACCTAGAGTGCACTGGAGGGGGTATACGACAGAGGCCTTCCACTGGACAGCTTGTTTTACTAGTGTTGCCTTTTACCATGATGTGCTGCATTGTGGGGCAATCCAGCAGGCCTGCATGGTGGCAGTGGGAGGCTTTGGCCCCACACTGTGGCATTGCCCGGCCCACTCCAGGGTTGCCCATGCACCTTGCCACCTCCATGGTGGTGGGCACAGTGATGGGAGTGGGTTGCAGCAGGGCAGAGGAGGGCAGCCCCATTTCCCCCCTGCACTACTGCCTTTTTTATCACTGCACTGCAGGGTTGGGGCTTCTTGAGCTGAACGTGTGGCCGCCTGGGGCTGCTCTGCATACCCTGCCTACTTTAAAGTGGCAAGCGCTGGGACAGGCTCTTGCAGTGGCATGGGTGGCAGCAGCAGCCCTGGGTTCCTCCTGCTACCATGACCACCCATGCACGGTGCTGGGGATGGATCCATGTGACAGCCCTGGGATGATGGATAGCCTGGGCAAGCCTGATCATCTCACATCTCAAAAGCTAAGCAGGGTGGTCCCGGTTAGTAGTTGGATGGGAGACATCCAAAGGGGATCTGGGTTGCTATGCCAAAGTGGGCAATGGCTACCCCATCAGAACATCTTTTGGCATCTTTGGGGCAAGGATGGACAGGGGGAGCCTGCGCTGTGGCAAGTGTGGCTGTGGGGCTCACTTCATTGCCACCCGACCTCATCTCATGGGTGGGAAGGGCCTAGGTTTGGCAAGGAGGGGTGCCTGCCTTTCCCAATTCACTAGGCTCTCCTCTGCTTGCCTGGGCCAGAATGTGGTGTACATGGGGGGGGAGTCTGGGGGGGGCAGGGGCTGGCACTTCACTAGTCCCCCTTACATTCCATGTGTGCCCAGGCCTCTGCCTCATGGGCTCCAGGCAGGTTGCCGGGGTGGCAGGGGTGAAAAAGGTGGCCCTTGCCAGCCATGTCCTGGGGCAGTAGAAGGAAATCTAATACTGGTGCCTCGCAGGACTTCTGGTCTATTATGGCTTCTTTTCTTTTGGGTTTGCAGGCATGTCTAACGGACAAAAGATGAAAGGGGCAGCGAAGTTGGCTTGAGCTGGACCCATCACCAAAGGGGTCTGCCAGTGGACTGCGCTAGTCCTGGGACGGGCTTATCCTCTCTTCAGAATGGGCCATGGCAGCAGCTTCATGACACTGGAAGCAGGCTTGCACTATGGTCAATGCTCAGGACAATATGGTCCTGGCCATACTGGAGGGTCTCACAGACATGATAATCTTGGACCTGAGGGACAATGGTATGACTGTCCCGCCGGGGGGTGCTGCTGCGGTTGGCCAGGGCAGCCAGCAGCGGTCGATCAGGCATATGGGCAAGGAGGGAGCAGTGATTGGACAGCCTGCTGGCACCCCCGGGGCTCCATTGGCCTGAAGGACAGAAGTCTGCCCATGGGCTTCCCTGGAGGGTCAGCTGGCGGGATCACCCAGGGTCAGCTGGATTATATCCAGGGTGGCACAATGGGCTCTGAGGGGCAGGGTGCACCTCAGGACACATTTAATAACTCAGCTGTGACTCTTCCATGTTGCGGGATTCATCAGGTTAGTCTTCCTTGGATGGGTATCATGGGGCATCTACTGGAACATGGTGGCACAAGTGTCTGGCCTCGCTGAATAGGCTAGCCAGCACTAGTATGGCGGCAAGCAGGATGCAACAGGCATTGAGGCAGATTGAGGCAAAGCACAACATCAGTTGCCTCAGCGGGTGGTGCCCCCCTCAGGGCATGCATTTAGTGAGGAAGGTCAGGGAGCACATCTTGGACAATTACTATGTGGATATTTTTACACTATCCCACTCTGAGTGGGCTCGGGGGGATTGCAGTTTTGCAAAGAAGAGGAGGAAAAGCAGTAGCAGATGGGCAGTTGATGCACTTTTGACAATGGGTATGCAGTTTTCATGGAGGTGATTGCCTTGACATACCCTGAGAGGGGATGCCATCTTAGCAGCCACCTGATGAATGTACTACAAGCCCACTCCCTAGCAAGCTAAGTGGTGGACCATTGAGTATGATGAAGAATTTCAGAAGGAAGCATCCAACTGTGAACAAACAAGATGAGATCAGATTGATGGCAATGTCTGGCTAGTGATGGTTGGGGCCCCAAGTCATGGCTGGGATGAGCAAGCTCCGGTGGTGAAGAGTGGCATCCAGTGTAGCACAGGCAAGATGGTGTGCTGGGAGTTTAACCAAGGGAAATGCACAGATCTGGGTGCAAGTTTGAGTGTGTGTGTGAAGGCTGCTACAGATTCCCACATGGTGGTTGCTCAGCAGCCCTTTATGGGGGGAAAGGTTACCAGGGGTTGCTGGGGTGTCCATCAAGGGCTTTGGGGGGAGCCACACCCCTCCTGGAACAGCCAGTATGATCTCCTAGTAGGCTCATGGTGCAAGAGGGGGGTTGATGGGCCCTTGCCAGAACGCGGGTTGTTCCAGCTGCACTGTGCTGACAGGGCTTCTGCCAGGATGATATAGGATGGATTTACGATGTTTTTTTAGATTCCCTACTCTGGGCCACAGGTGACCATGGACTTGGACAATTTGAAGTCAGCTTGGAAGATTCCCCAAGTGGTTGCTACCAAGCGCTGGAAGGAATTGTCAGCATGAAAGCAAAATCTTCTAACCCTGGCATGTATTTGTCTGCTAGGATGTTAAAACAGAGAAAGACTATATCATTTTCAGAGTTGCCATCCAGGGTCGCCAAGAGCCACCATGGGTGCCTGGACAAAAATTTCATATCCCCCCCTATCTCCCAGCCATAAGTAGAAGAAGAATGTGCTACTGATTTGCAGCCGACTCATGGCAACCCTAACCAAGGATTGTTGTGGGTTTTCCGGGCTGTATAGCCGTGGTCTTGGCATTGTAGTTCCTCACGTTTCGCCAGCAGCTGTGGCTGGCATCTTCAGAGGTGCAGCACCATAAGAGCCCGGAAAATCCACAACAACCATCGTTCTCCAGCCGTGAAAGCCTTCGACAATACATCTAACCAAGGATTGTTCAAATCAAGAGATGAGCAAAAGTTGTTTGCCATTGCCTTCCTCAGTGTAGCAATCCTCCTCATTTAAAGAAATATATAACGAATCACTTGGCTTTTTCTTACTGAAAACAGAATAACAACTGCAGCAGGACATGGTGCAACCCCCACTCCCAACAGCAGAGTCAGGAAGTCTCTCCAGCCAAGAGCTTAGGCAGAACACTCAGCCATACTAGCAATTAAACGTTGGCGGGATGCAAGTTACCTGGGAACGGGATCCGTTGAATAAAGTCAGGCATCAGTCTCCCAAAAAGTACTAAATTGGAAAAAAAAACTTTAAATATGTTTCTACTAAACCAAAAGAAAAGTAAACTCATAGTTACATGAAGATGCTTGAAGGGGGAAGGAAAATCGGGGAGATGAGAAAAGTCGGTTTTATCCTGCAGAGAAAGGAGGCAGATGAGCCAAGCCTCCATATGCTGTTTTCTCTCTATACCTGCTCTAACTTCAGAAAGAGATTCTAGTCCCTGATGTCAAAATCCAGCTAACTCCAGCTCCCTTAACTCCCCTCCCCCTGCTGCAGCTGCCTCCATAAAGAGAAAAAATAAAACAGAAGCAGAGGCAGGTTGAGCAATTGAAAAAATTTCCAGAGTAGCCCAATCAATGCTTCTGATCAGTTGAGGATACAGATCAACAGCATTGACAAGATCTTTGGGGAGCAATGCTAAATAGGTCTTCTTAGAAGTAATTTTATGCAGAACTAATTTTATGCAGTGGAACTTACTTCTGTTTCACTTGCATATGTGCCTTTTAAAAATTTAACATATAATATGTACCGTCTGTTCCTGTAAGTATGTTCCTACTGATAGTTAGTTCCACGCTCTTTTAACATGTCATGTCAGTTTGCTCACATTTCACCTCAGCATTGTTTTTAGCTCTGTATTGGATTTCTGCTTGTTTTCAAATTTCTGCAATCCTTACCCTGTTGTTTACTGAATGTCCCAGCTGTTAATCACAGCAACTTACACTGTGAAATCTGGCTCAAGTCTCAGTGAGAAAAGCAGACTATAAATAACAGAAATGATAATCAAATAAAAAACCAATAAAATAATAGTCTTGCTGGATCATACCCCAGGTCTTCCTAATACAGTCTCCTGTTCCCCATGCTGGCCAGCCAGTTGCTTCTGGGAATCCCACCAGCAGAGAATAAAGGCAACAGCCACTCTACAGTTGCTCTCCAAAATTTGCATTCAAGAGTATATAGCCTGTGAACATGCTTCTGTTTGGCCATCATACCTAACGGCTCTTCATGGACTTGTCCACCTCCACAAATCCTTCTAATACCTTTTTAAAGTTTTGTAAACCAGTGTGTTATCTCATAGTTTATTCAATGAATTAAATATGTAGCATATGATACAGCAGCTCCTTTGGGCTGTTCTGAGCCCCAGGTTAGCTATGGATAAAAAAATCCTCACCTTAATTGTCTTCACATAATTCAGTAGTTTATAAGCCTCTATATTTACATGGGGTTATCTATCTATATAAGCCTTCATAAATGTGCAAAAGGAGCATGGGCAGCTTTCCTCAGCTGTTTCTAGCCAAAGTATTCCTGCCAAAAATACTCTTCTATTTATTAAAGATTATAAAAATTTCCTTGTTCCCTTTGTATCAGCCCAGGAAGATTCCCTGTATCAAGTACTCAGTTTGCACATTCTGTACCTCTTAATATTTCTCTATTCCACATTCACAACCATTAAAACAGATCACAATGCATGCAAAGTGTTATGTCCGAGGTAGAGGGAATCACCCTATAGCTAATTTGATTGATTCTTGGGAAGTGCACACAGACATACCCTTTCTGAATATGATATAAAGAAAGTTTTTCTGTTCTGTAGCTAAATGTTTTAACTCCCCAGCCAGGGTAGAGGTAATGGGAGAGACAAACGAAGGTAAAATTAGAAGAGGGGGAAGAGGAATTAGAGCATACCAGGTAGTTGATGCGTCCATGTTTGCTTAAGCCTTGTAGCTATGGAGAGTTTTCTTTTTAAAAAATCGCTGCGAAAAAGGAGGCAAAACACTGACGACCAGGAATCTGTTTGCTCCTGGGGTCTGCGACCCCTAGTGGCTGCAGACAGAACTGTACCAAAAAATAAATAAATAAGCATTCTCTGAACGAATGATTTAGCTAGGTTCCAGGGCCCTCAAGAGCTGATGGGCCCCGGGAATTTTTGTCCTCCTTTTCCCCATCTCTTGGCTGCCCAGTTGCCATCATTTGCCATCATCTGGGCTTATTCAGAGGCCTTCCCTTGTTTTGTCAGGACCATGTGCTTAGGGTTGCCAGGTCCCTACACCCTCCCACAAGGGTGGGGGGAGGAACCGAGCACTCATGGTGATAGTGTGGTCCTCTTCGAGAGCGTGCTTTGCACATGCACATTCTGGTGCCTGCATGATGACATCACCGCTGGAAGTGACATGTCACACCAGCTATGGGAGAGCTCCCATGCTCTATGCAGGGCCAATTCGGCCCATTTGGGGCCCAAATCTGGAAGTGACATCTCTGGGCCTGTTGGGAGCATGGCATGCATTCCTGAGGTGCCTGCCAGTGACAGGCAACCTCCAGGAGCTTGCAACCTCCTGCTGACCAGTGGCGGGGCAGTGGGCAAGATGGCAAACCCTCAGGAGTTTTTCCACCACTGGCGGGCACCTGGGAACCATACATGTACTCTTAGCTGTTCACTTGAGCTAAGATGGACTTCTTCCACCTCTTTCTAACTTCATCAGGGCCACTAAGGCTACTAACAAATTAACGCATGTAATAAAATTACATTATAAAAACATTAAAATCGACCAAAACACATCATTAAAACAAAACCAGAGTTTTAAAAATATACAAAGTCAGAAAGTTAAAAATTAAAACACTTAAAACATTGAGCATGAAAGAGGGATCACTGAGAGTATGCAAAGCAAAACAAAGTCTTCAATCATTGGTGGAAGATGACAACAGAAGGGGACAAATGAATCTCCCTGGGGAGAGAGTTCCAGAGTTTTGGTTTCACAACTGAGAAGGTCCTCTCCTAGATTACCACCCATCTAATCTCAGAAAGCAGGGGCACCCAAAGCAAGGTTTCTGAAGATGACTATAATCACTGTGTAGGTTCATAAGGAAGTAGACAGTCTTTCAGATATGTTAGTCCCAAACCATATAGGATTTTAAAAGGCAGCATCAGCACCTTGAATTGTACCCAGAAACAAACTGGGAGCCAGTGTACATGGGCCAAGACCAGAGGGATATGGTCCCTATGACCCACTCCAGTCTGTGGCTGCAGAATTCTGCACCAATAGAAGTTTCCAAACATTTTTCAAGAGCAACTCCATGTAGAGCGCATTGCAGTAATCTAATCTTGATGTAAGCAGGGCATGCATCACAGCGGTCAGACCTTTTCTGCCCAAGAAAGTCTGCAGTTGACTAACCAGATAAAGCCACTAAAAGGCACTCCTGGCCACATCCACTTATCTAGCAGTACGTGTGGGTCCAAAAGGACCCTCAAGCTATGGACCTCTTTTTTCAAGGGGACTGCAACCCCATCCAGAACTGTTGACATCTGAAATCTTAGTCCAGACTAGAGATGGACACAAATGGCAATACGAACAAAACAAAGCCACTAACAGCCCAATCTGCTGTTCATGAACAAGCTGTTCATGACGCCCCATTCTAAATGAACAGGTAGTCATTGCAAGCTTCGTTCATTGCTGTTCATCAAGCCAGACAGTCTGGCACCTGCAATCAATTCCCTTGGCAACTTAGACAGGGATTGTCTGAACTCTGTTTGAACTCCTACTGTTGACTTGGAAACCCCAATCTAAACCCAATTTAGCTTGAGAGGCAGGTCTTCCTTTCAAGTGTGGAGCTACAAATTTGTTACAAGGGAACAAAGACCAGGGGGGAGGGGGGTTCCCAGCTCTGGCTCTGGAGAGGGAGAGACAGATGCTGTTGGCATTTTGATAGAGTGCATTGGAGCTTGAATTTTCTTTGTGTGTGGTGGGATAGAGATCTACCCATTCAAGTTCCAGGGCTGCTGCCAGGCTCTGGGCCAAGCTATTATTTATTATTGGTACCTTTCCTGCTGCCTGCTCATGTCAGGTTTCTGGGAGTGGTGCAGTAGGGATCTTGACTTGGATGATGGCTGGAGGAAAGCCTGCTGGCCCCCACGAACGGCCTACCACGAACATGTTCGTGAACAGGGCCATGTTCGTGGTTGTTCTTGAGTTCCTGTTCATGGATGGCAACGAACAATGAACATCATGTTCCTTTTTTTATGTTCATGCCCATCTCTAGTCTAGACCTTCTGCTCACCAACAGCATTTCTGTCTTGTCAGGATTAAGCTTCAGTTTATTAACCCACATCTACTTCAAAACTGCTTCCAGGCACCTGTTCTGGATTACTATACCTTCCCTGGGATCAGCTGAAAGTGTAAAATAGAACTGGGTGTTATCTGCATATTGGTAACTACCCAGGCAAAAACTCCTGATGACCTTACTCAGTGGTTTCATGTAGATATTAAAAATCATGGGGGATGTAATGGAACCTTGCAGGACCCTGCATAGAATTGCCAGGTGTCTCTGGCAACCAGCAGGAGATTGAGGAGCAGGGGTGCAGGGGAGGTGCAGTACTTACATTTTAACCTCTGCACCCTGCCATGATGATGTCACTTATGAAATTAAATCATCTTGTGTGGTGGAAATGCATGCACACTTCATCTCAAGTCTTCCTCTACAGTCCCTCTAGCCATTTCTCTTGTCTTATCACCCACAGCCCCTCAGCAAATGAAGGGGTTACATGGCTCTAACTTGAGAGAGGACACCTGGTAGTGATTGTGTCAACCCCCTGGGTCATTTCCTCACTCCAGAGGTCAACCAAAGCATCAACAGGAGTACCAACCATATCAACAGAAAAACCACCTAGAACCACCAGAAAGCCATTCAGATTCACCTGGCTCTGGGGGCAGATCATTAGATCCCCCACTCCTGTGGAGTCTTGGTATCCATGTAAGTCTAAACCGAAGCAAATAGTGATCTGTCCTTGACAAAGAAACTGTTGTTAATTCCTCTATTTTTAGATCACTGTAACTGTTTAGTCCATACACTTGAAAGCTACTTGGAGCAGAAAAAGTAAAAACAGATTTATTTGCCATACATGTGTTTAGTTTATTTGTTAAAAAAATTGTATCCCATCAGCCTTAAAATTCATGGTGACTTCCACAACAAGTCCCAAACCAGAATGGCTAATAAAACCCAAAACCTGCTACCTCCACAGCCTGTTGCCTTTTACAGCACAAAAAACTTATTAGTGGTATTTTTGTTGCTGAGAAAAGAACATTCTCCACATGCATTATATAATTTTTCCTTCTCATATATGCCTTAATATAATTATGCAAACATATGTTTGTATTGATTAATGAAAGAACAATAAATTTCAGAGCTTTAAACTGTGTGTGTGTGCGCGCGCACACACACATTATTAGAATGGTAAGAATGATGAAAGAAAAGGGAAATAAACTCCCATTTTTATTCAAGGACCTATTGGTCACACAGGTACCATATTAACATCTTTCCATTAACCTCCACCTTGACCCAGAGACTGTTCTCTGTAGTCAGCACAGCTTAATTATGAGCCTTCACTAAATAATACCCACAGGAAATTATGTCAAAGGGCACATACTTCTATTGCAAAATAGCTCCTTGGGTGGTTACAGAAATCAGATTATTTCATTTTTGGATCTATTCATGAATTTGCTATGTAGTTATATCAAAGTACAATATATTGCCACAGTAATAAAAAATAGAATAGTGAGGTTTAGCATTTCTCAGTAAAAATTTCACAGTGAAGTGACACTTCCATTTTAAGGCCTAATAGGAATATCTCAAGAAACTTTGTAAAACCACAGGTACATAAATTGAACATCTTCTAGATAGCTAATTATTGTTTACAGCTCGCTTGGGAGGAATATCATTTGGGGAGCTGCTCAAGTGGAAATATTTATGCTAATTGGCTTCTATTCTTACAGTCCCCAAGGATTTGACAGCCTTTAGTTTAGGCATCTATATACATTTAGGTATTTATATTGTCCTTATCAGAAACATTTCTCAACATACTTTCTTTAAATTAATACAGGTAATTCCAGGTTAAGAAATGTTTGCTAATTGTAGGCTCAGTCGTAAGGGCATAATAGGAGTCAAAGTTTTTTCCAGGTTTATTTTTTTAAAAAATCTCAAGGCACAATCATAAAACATGACAAGTTTTAAGGCAATAAGTAACTTTATTTTTACATGGATATAATTACAGTAATAGTAGTATCAGTCCTTTCCCCACTTCAAAGACGGATATTGAAGGGGAGACCAGAGGAAAATTTCCAGGGGTCCTGATCACCTTTGTGCATCCATAGAAACAGCCAAGTCATGGACTTGCTTTCACATGACATATGAATTGAGTTGAGGGGGGAGGGGTAAAGAAATCTCTCTTTGGGCCTCATTATGAATTTTAGCAGCCCTGATCGGAGCAACTCCCCAGATTCTCAAGTACAGAAAAGTATTTTCCAGCTTCTTCAACCTGAGCTCTTTTAATTGGAGATGCCAGTTTTGCAAACTGAGCCACAGTTCCTCCTCATTTTCAAGTAGTCTTGTGTAGTGCTTTTTTTCTGGGGGTACACAGGGGTACGCATACCCCTAAACATTTTGTGAATCTAACGGAAGAAAGTAAAAATTTTTAAATGTTGGAATTCCCGCTAAACAAACTCCAAATGTATTATGGATATTTATGTGATTTGTTAAGTTTTATGTAGCATATGTTGGCAACAAAGATGTTTAGTTATATTTAAACTCACTAGGAGCGCTGTTCGTCTTACAAAAAATGGAACGTCTTTGAGCATCGAACACGCCACTGAGATCGCTGGCATAATCGGTGATTGTTAGGGTGCAGACAAATACAAAGAAGTCTTCTCTAAGCCATTTGGAGCTCTGGTAGTTGGAATCTAGCACGGTGATTGGACAGTCTTGTTGCTACCTCCGATGACGGTGACCAATTTGTGTATTTGTGTACGTTTTGCGCAAAGACTGCAAAGAGTTTGTCTATACCGAAACTCTTTGGTTGTGCACACGTGTCACTATAGAGGGGCTTTGTTGGCAATACCCATAATTCTCATCACCGACAGTCTTCTGACATCATTTCCTTTCACGGTGTTTCCTGAGTCTCGAATGGAAGCAAGTGTTTAATCTGTGAAGTAGTGTGGTGTTTTACTGATGAAAGTTTGGCCTATAACCTCATTGAGTGGCAGTATTTCAATATGAGTAGGAAAATTACTATTTTACATCATCACAGCCAGCAAAGAAGTGTAAAGTGAGTGATGACTCTGTAAAAACAAAAGATGCGACAACGGTGTTATGTGATACAGCGTCTGCTGTAGACCACGTGGAGAGTGGGCACACAGCCCAATCTTCTGTTGACCATGTGAAGAGTGAGCATGTTCTTGTTAATTTCGTCCATTGACAGCATTTATTTTTTCCAATTTGAACTATAAAATGGTGATTTTCTTGAGTCAAACTGAGAGTACCCCTAAACATTTTTTTAGAAAAAAAGCACTGGTGTTGTGCCATAGGACCCCTCATTCACAGCATCACTTTTTATTTATTTAAAGTATTTTATCCTGACAGTTTTTACCTTGCAGGTCTTCTAGGCAGTTGACAATTTACAGTGCTATGGCAATACAACTATAAACATTAAATTCACCATCTACCAAAAAGAATACCACAGTTGCCCAGAAGAAAAAATAAACTTGATCAAACCCTATTATGTAGAATGACATCCTTATGCAGAGTGACATCACTGACAACTCTATATCAAGTCTTCCTTGGAAGGCATTCCACAACTTTGATGCTGAAAGGGAGAAGATCCAGTTTTGTGTTGCCATACATTAAACTTCAGGGAATTTATATGGGAAAAAGCATACCTTACAGTATCAGGTTTCTAGTCCTTAAGAACTTTAAAAGTAAAAACCAGCGCTTTGAAGTGGGTCTGGACACAAAGTAAAGGCCAGCGAAGTTGTCTCAAAACTGAAATAATATGCCCCAAATGGCTTGGCCCAGTTAATCGTGCAGCACAATCTGCTTTCTGGACACTTTTAAAATGAGTCTCTTCATAAAATACATTGCTGGAGTGACTATTAGATTAGAATCTGATGAAGCTTATGCTTCTCATCAGAAGAAGCTTAGAGAAAGGGAAGACACAATTGTGAAGATTACATTGAAAAGTTTATTAGTTCAATTTATTACAACTCCCACACCAGACCCGCTATCAAGAGTTGAATAACTTATTGTCTGGGAAAGCAGAATATGCTTTGACCAGTTTGCACTCAACATATTGGGAAAGGGGAGGGAGAACAGGCAAATTATTAGCACACTCGTTTAAGACAGCAAAAGGCTAAGAACTATATTCCTTTGACTAAGGATAAAAAGAATGTAACACACACTGCCTCTACTGAAATAAATTTACAGCTTCAGAAGTTTTATTCTAAGGGTAAAGAACTTTTAGAAAAAAACTTGGAAGCATTTTTTTCTCACCTTGATTTTCCATGTTTAGATATTACTCAGCAACAGCTTCTTTCTGGATCTTTGCATATGGATGAAATTAATGTAGTGATAATGAATATAAACACTGGCAAATTTCCAGGACCAGATAAGTTGCCTACTGAATGGTATAAAACCTTTTCAGATTTTCTAATTCTAAAATTATATCAATTATACAATGAGATTTTTTAATCTGGTTTATTCCCAATATTGCTGAAGGAAGCTTATATTACTATGATTCCAAAGACCATATCCAATGTGCAAGTTTTTGACCTATTTCTTTGATGAATGTAGATGCTAGGATATTAACTACCACTCTTGTTAAAAAACTTCAAAAGGTTATTACAACTTTGGTTCTTGTAGACTGGGTAGGATGTATATGAGGTAGACAAGGTTCTGATAATCTCAGAGACAAGCTACAAGTGACGCCTGACACAGGTTGGACACTTGTCAGCTTCCCTCAAGGTTTGATGGGAAATGTAGGCATCCTGGTCTTGCAGCTGTAATGGAGAGCCAAACTGTAAAACCAGGATGCCTACATTTCCCATCAAAACTTGAGGGAAGCTGAAAAGTGTCCAACCTGTGTCAGGTGTCACTTGTAGCTTGGCTCTCAGTTTGGTCACTAATGTGATTGCATTAAATAGAAAGTGATCTGATCAACTTGCTATTCTTTCATTTGACACTGAAAAAGCTTTTGACAAAATATACCACTGGTATAATACCAGACATTTATTTTTGCCACACTGACTAAATTTGGCTTGCCTCAAGGTATTAGAATTCTTGAAATGTATTAGAATTCTTTATTCATCCCTCAGATCTAGGGTACAGAACAATGGCATCTTTTCCGTGCCTTTTCCTCTTGAGACAGATACTAGCTAGGTTGTCCTCTTTCTCCTCTTACTTTAGACCTATTTTTGGAACATCTGGCTTGTGCTATTAGAAAAAATAATAATATACATAATTTCTTTAGAATTTAAAATGATTTTATATGCAGATCTTTTATTATTTATTTCAAAACTTCAGTCTTCCATTCCCATATTAATAAGCTTGATTAATAATTTTGGTGATTTGTCTGGCTATTCAATCAATTGTACAAAATCAGAAATGATTGGGAGACAATATATCAGGGAATGTATTGCTTCCATGAAATATTAATTACATGATTATGCTGAATGTTTATTAGTTGGTTGATATATCCTTGGATTTGGACAGATGGGCAACTTTAAACCTGTAATTATGGGGTAAAGTAAATACTCTCAAAATCAATATTGTACCTCAAATTATATGTTTTGTATGCAATTGCTTTTCATATACATTTTCATATACATTTTCATATATTTATAAAATTAATACTCTGTTTCAGAAATGTATGTGCACATCTTTTTTAAAAAGGATGCAGCTTGCAGTTAACGAAGGAGTATTTGGTTTTCAGGATCTTAGTTTATGTCATTAGGCATATTTGTTCAACTTGTTCAAATTATTGGGATCTCTCCTCTCTGTTTGATTATCTGTCTTGGGCTCTCTTGGAGGTTTCATGTTTAGAACCATGTTAAGAGGAATGCATTAAAATGGATTCTGTTCATCCTGCAATTTCTGCAGTATGGCTCATAATATCGCAACAATATCAATTTGAGCCATTTGCACTTGGTAAACTAACATTATGCACCAATCCAGATTTTAAAATTGGGGCTTGGCCCTGATGAGTTCTTCCTCAAAGACCAAAACAGCCCCCCCCCCAAGGCCCTTCCTCTGCCTTTTACTGACAGAAACTGAGACTTCAACATTGACAATAAAGTTTTAGTTGCCTAGCAATGGCCACAGAGGGCATTAGTCTCTTAAGGCTGCAGCTGCTGCTTATATTATTGGGAGATAGCGCTAAGCCCCTTGTGTATGTAATTAGTCAATACAGTCATTTTAAGTTTGATGAATAAATACTTCGGCCTTAGAATATTGAACCATATTCAATATGGTTGAGATCTGAAGAAGGAGATTGTGTTCAAAAGAGAAAACCAGATAAAGTTTTACTTCAAATTTTCACTATGTCTGTTCCACTGTTGAAGAGAAAAACTACAGGTCAGTTAAAAAAACTGCTTATCTCTTTATCACTGGAAACTTTGGGAAAATAACATCAAAGCCCCAGCTTTGTTAGCTGCATATTATTCTCATGCTCCTTGCAGAAGTACAGGTTTGGTAACCTAAATAATGCAGCCTCTGTTAAATATTTTTGGTAGGAAAGCCTCTATAAGAAAGGAAATGTAGATAAAAATCTGCTAAATAATTCATGTAACACAGTATAGCATATCCAAGAATGTCCATGAACGTTAATTATGATTTATTGTACATATTGTAACTGAAGATTATGAGCCTGACCTGACATGCTCCCATATACACCGAAGGCAAGAAAAATGGTGTTTGTTTAAGGCCATGTCATATAAATCAATCCTGTACTTATTCTGTTTTATTATTCATACTGAAGCTGATGTATACCTTTTAGATGGGCATCAAAGAAGCTTTGCAGTTTCCTCTGCTATATATTATATGGTTAATACCCTAGTATATAACTTCTTTTACTATGGAGCATACTGGATTAATCCCAAAGAATCATGAACAGAGTCTCACTGAGAGATGTGTGATCTGGGTCTGGGAACCAGCTTTAAAAAATGGATTTTGATGATATAGCTAAATCCAGCTTTCCCAGATCAAATGAGAGAATCTCTTATCTGATCTGGGCCCTGAATCAAGCCCCCATCCCCAGATAAATTTGGTTTAATCTGGGTAATCTGGGTAAATGCAACTTCCATCTCTTGACTGGGTATTCTTCTCCTGCATTTTTATCCGAGGAGGAAAGGGGGGAGGGAGGGGGACTGAGGCAGAGGCATGACAGAGGGGGGAGTGAGGCAGGGAGGGGGAATGAGTGGCTAATCCATCCAGGAACTATTCTTATCTGCCTGGCTTCTGTGAGTGACACTGGTTCAGTTGGGCTAAATTGCACGTCTCCCTTGCTTCAGTTTGGTTTGGGTGAAATTCTCTGTTTTGACATGATTCTCTGGTTTGATGTTGGTCCTCTTCCTTCGCTTTGGTTGGGGGGGGATTCTCTTGCTTCAGTTTGGTTCTCTTGGGCTTTCTGTGGGTTGAGCTAGTAGTTGAGAGTGTGACTTGGCCATGGCAACCTTGCCCCAGTCTGTTTTGGCCTGAGGGACCACTCTGTCAGGAAGTTCTTTCTAATGCTTAGCCCAAAACTCTTTTGCTTTAATTTCAATCCATTGGTTCTGGTCCAACTTTCTAGGGAAATGGAAAGCAACTCCATATCATCCTTTATATGACAGCCCTTCAAGTACTTCAGGATGGTTATCATATCACCTCTCAGTTGTCTTCTCTCCAGGCTAAACATACTGAGCTCCTTCAACCTTTCCCCTTAGAACTTGGTCTCTAGACCCCTCACCATCTTTGTTGCCCTCCTCTGGAAATGTTCCAGCTTGTCTATATACTTCTGAAATTGTGGTACCAAAAACTGAACACAATACTTTAGGTGAGGTCTAACCAGAGCAGTGTGTTTCTGCAATGGGAGTCAGCTTTGATTTTTTTCCAATGATAGGAAAGAATCAAGAGTGGCTGGGGGCACCTTGTTCATGGACTTATAGAATTGGACCATGGGATCCAATCTTCCTGAAACTTGGAGGGAGGGAGAGTCTTTAGAGAATAGTTAGGAACAGAGATGGGCACGAACAGAAAAACAAACAAACATGGTGTTAATTGTCCATTGCCATCCACAAACAATGAACAACAAACGTTGATGAACATGACCTATTCACAAACATGTTTGTTGTTCATTGTTCATAGGGGCCAGCAGGGTCTCCTCCAGCCATCAGCCAAGTTTGGTCAAGATCCCTACTGCACCAGGAACTTGACCTGAGCAGGCACCAGGAAAGGTACCAATAATAAATAATAGCTTGGCCACAGAGCCTGGCAGCAGCCCTGGAACTTGAAGGGGTAGATCCCTACCGCACCACTTCCAGAAACCTTACCGGAGCAGGCAGCAGGAAAGGTACCAATAATAAATAATAGCTTGGCCCAGAGCCTGGCAGCAGCCCTGGAACCTGAAGGGGTAGATCCCTATCCCACCACACACAAAGAAAATTCAAGCTCCAATGCACTCTCTCTATCAAAATGCCAACAGCAACTTGCTCCCTCTCCACTGTCTGCAAACTAAGCCAGAGCTGGGAGCCCCCCTCCCCCCTGCTCTTTGCTCCCTTGTTGTAACAAATTTGTAGCTCCACACTTGAAAGGAAGACCTGCCTATCAAGCTAAATTGGGCTTAGACTGGGGTTTCTAGGGCAACAGCAGGAATTCAGACCGAGTTAAGGCAGTCCCTGCCTCTGGTTGCCAAGGGAATTGATTGCAGGTGCCAAACTGTCTGGCTTGATGAACAGCAACGAACGAGTTGCTGTTCATTTAGAGTTCGTTTAGAATGGGGCCTCACAAACAGCTTGTTCGCGAAGCTGATTGGGCTGTTTGTGGCTTTTTTGAGTTCGTATTGTTGTTCGTGCCCATCTCTAGTTAGGAATAGATCCCCTGCAAATTTGGTGGATTGTTCTTGGACATGGCCTACTCAGACCCAGAGATAGCCCCCAGATAGGTTTTCCCATACAAAATAATGGTCAAATAAATCTGGAATTATCTAATATTCCCAGATTTCTGGGAACACTGATTTTTTTGTCTCCCTGAAACTCATATCTGGATCACCCAGACTTTTTCTTTTGATACGCACCCCAAGTCTCATTGGTGAAGTAAGTCTTTCTGCATGCTACCTTCCTCAGCTTCCTGCACAATAAAAGTTGCTCCCAATGGTCAACCAATCTCAGAGGACTTATGGGTTGCAGTGAAAAAAATCACAGGACCAGTAAAAAATCCATGAAAACCTTGGATCCTTACTTGCACAAGAAGAGGCAACTTCCACTAGTGGAAAGCTTCATTTGGATCCAGCACTTTTCCTGCATCAGTCAGTGGATAGAGAACATAAACATAAACTTTGAATTTGTAGATTTTGGCCTGTGCATTTTAAACCTCTGTGCTATTATCAAATTGATGGACTTTTACATTGGTATTGTGCTTTGGCAACTAGGTGTTGCCTTGTTAGCCTCCTTCAATCTGAGGAGATAAGGTGGAATATAAATATTTGAATTAAATACATACATTTGTTTAAACAGGGGTTGATGGTGACCTTGAGGAGGTCATTATCTGCCAAATTCCATATGTAAAATATAGTAATTCACCTCATGAATTGTGAGGTGAAAAGCACTTGGCAAATTGAGTCTGCTTTCCAATTATAATATACTATGAACAGGGACTATTTGAATGACAGGTCCCTGATTTCCAAAATATATTCTATAATTAATATATATTTATTTAAAATTTTCCTGTCTTCTCAATGACACTTAAGACAACACACACCATTAATAATCCATACTCTAAAAAAAGCACAATGAAATAAAATGACATAATATTTTATCCATAATTATCTATTTGTATCTGTAGAAATGTGGATAGACAAGACTTAAAAACTTTAGGAGCTAAAGAAAGAACGAAGAAGGTACAACTAGGGATGTGCGTTTCGGCATTCAGAATGCCGAAAGAATGCCGAAACAAAAGTGTTTCGGCTTCTTTCAGGGAATGCCGAAACGTTTCGGGGAATCCCGAAACGTTTCGGGTAGCCGAAAGAAAAAAGCCGAAACGTTTCGGGATTCTTTCGTCTTTCATTCGGCTTTTCAATGGGAAAATGCCTCCGTCTTCCCGGACGTCTGGGGGAGGCATCTTCCCACCGAATAAGCCCAAAATTGGTGGGGACCTTCCTCTAACCCTTCTCTAACAACCACCCAAGTTTCAGACAGATTGGACTTTGGGGGGCCATGTTATGGCCCCCCAAAGCAGGTCCCCCCATCCTCCCATAAAGGAGCATCTTCTTCATTATTTCCTATGGGGAAAAAATGAAGAAGCAGGCTTCCTTTGCCAGGGGTGGCATTTTGCATGCAAAATGCCCCCTTACCCTCAGGGGCCCTTCTCCCACCCCTCCTCCCACCCCCCACCAAGGCTCAGCCTGCTCCCACTTGGGGGGGCCATTTCATGGCCTCCCCAAGTAGGTGCTCTAATCTCTACCACTGACAGCTGGGGGAGGCTTGTGTTGCCAGGGGTGGCATTTTGCATGCAAAATGCCCCCCAACCCTCTGGGGCCCTTCTCCCACCCCTCCTCCCACCCCCCACCAAGGCTCAGCCTGCTCCCACTTGGGGGGGCCATTTCATGGCCTCCCCAAGTAGGTCCTCTCAGCCCCTAAAGTCCACCCCTTACATCTCCACACAAACCCAATTCCCCCCAGCTGCCACACACAGACCCAAATCCCCACATTAGCCCCTCACAGACCCAAATCCACCCCCACCTGCCCCACACCCATAACCCCAGGAACAGGCTGGCAAAGGCCAGCCCTCTCCCTTTGTTCCCTATGCTGGGAACTTCTAAACTCTCTTTCCCTGGGCAATTCTGCACAGCCCAGGGGTGCCACAATGGTGGGCACACTTCTGAGTGCCAGCTGGTCCCTGTGAAAGAGCACCTGAACCACAGACACCCTCCCTCAAATTCCCCCACCACCTACAGAGATGGCTGGCCAGCCAGCCCCATTGTTCCCTATGATGGGAACCAACTGCACAACAAAGAATAAAACAAGAACAACACAAAATAAAGTTTTTTAAAAATTATTTTCTCCCTTCCAAAGTACAAGTAGGCAAAGCATTATGACACATAACACCAGCAGTCCCCCACACAGAAAAATAACACAACTCACTTAACATCAGAGAATCACAAAGCACGATTCCTGTCAAAAACACTTTATTTCTTGAACAGCTTTAGGCTACACAGCAGGGGGGGAACACCAAAGGGCATGGCAGCAGTATCTTACACAAAAATAACACAACTCACTTAACATCAGAGAATCACAAAAGCACAATTCCTGTCAAAAACACTTTATTTCTTGAACAGCTTTAGGCTACACAGCAGGGGGGGAACACCAAAGGGCATGGAAGCAGTATCTTACACAAAAATAACACAACTCACTTAACATCAGAGAATCACAAAAACACAATTCCTGGCAAAAACACTTTATTTCTTGAACAGCTTTAGGCTACACAGCAGGGGGGGAACACCAAAGGGCATGGAAGCAGTATCTTACACAAAAATAACACAACTCACTTAACATCAGAGAATCACAAAAACACAATTCCTGGCAAAAACACTTTATTTCTTGAACAGCTTTAGGTTACACAGTAGGAGGGCACAAAAGGGCATGATAGCAATGTACTACAAAAAATAATACAACCCACTTCACCGTTTTTGACAGCAATTGTGTTTGTGTGATTCTCTGATGTGAAGTGAGTTGTGTTATTTTTGTGTAGTACACTGCTTTCCTGCTCTGTGGTGCCTTCCTACTGTGTAACCTAAAGCAGTTACAGAAATAAAGTGCTTTTGACAGCAATTTTTTGGGGTGATTCTTTAATGTGAAGTGAGTTGTGTTATTTTTGTGTAAGATACTGCTTCCATGCCCTTTGGTGTCCCCCCCCCCTGCTGTGTAGCCTAAAGCTGTTCAAGAAATAAAGTGTTTTTGACAGGAATTGTGCTTTTGTGATTCTCTGATGTTAAGTGAGTTGTGTTATTTTTGTGTAAGATACTGCTGCCAAGCCCTTTGGTGTTCCCCCCTGCTGTGTAACCTAAAGCTGTTCAAGAAATAAAGTGTTTTTGACAGGAATCGTGCTTTGTGATTCTCTGATGTTAAGTGAGTTGTGTTATTTTTCTGTGTGGGGGACTGCTGGTGTAATGTGTCATAATGCTTTGCCTACTTGTACTTTGGAAGGGAGAAAATAATTTTTTAAAAACTTTATTTTGTGTTGTTCTTGTTTTATTCTTTGTTGTGCAGTTGGTTCCCATCATAGGGAACAATGGGGCTGGCTGGCCAGCTATCTCTGTAGGTGGTGGGGGAATTTGAGGGAGGGTGTCTGTGGTTCAGGTGTTCTTTCACAGGGACCAGCTGGCACTCAGAAGTGTGCCCACCATTGTGGCACCCCTGGGCTGTGCAGAATTGCCCAGGGAAAGAGAGTTTAGAAGTTCCCAGCATAGGGAACAAAGGGAGAGGGCTGGCCTTTGCCAGCCTGTTCCTGGGGTTATGGGTGTGGGGCAGGTGGGGGTGGATTTGGGTCTGTGAGGGGCTAATGTGGGGATTTGGGTCTGTGTGCGGCAGCTGGGGGGGAATTGGGTTTGTGTGGGGCTGTAAGGGGTGGACTTTAGGGGCTGAGAGGACCTACTTGGGGAGGCCATGAAATGGCCCCCCCAAGTGGGAGCAGTCTGAGCCTTGGTGTGGGGTGGGAGGAAGGGTGGGAGAAGGGCCCCAGAGGGCTGGGGGGGCATTTTGCATGCAATATGCCACCCCTGGCAACACAAGCCTCCCCCAGCTGTCAGTGGTAGAGATTAGAGCACCTACTTGGGGAGGCCATGAAATGGCCCCCCCAAGTGGGAGCAGGCTGAGCCTTGGTGGGGGGTGGGAGGAGGGGTGGGAGAAGGGCCCCAGAGGGTTGGGGGGCATTTTGCATGCAAAATGCCACCCCTGGCAACACAAGCCTCCCCCAGCTGTCAGTGGTAGAGATTAGAGCACCTACTTGGGGAGGCCATGAAATGGCCCCCCCAAGTGGGAGCAGGCTGAGCCTTGGTGGGGGGGTGGGAGGAGGGGTGGGAGAAGGGCCCCTGAGGGTAAGGGGGCATTTTGCATGCAAAATGCCACCCCTGGCAAAGGAAGCCTGCTTCTTCATTTTTTCCCCATAGGAAATAATGAAGAAGATGCTCCTTTATGGGAGGATGGGGGGACCTGCTTTGGGGGGCCATAACATGGCCCCCCAAAGTCCAATCTGTCTGAAACTTGGGTGGTTGTTAGAGAAGGGTTAGAGGAAGGTCCCCACCAATTTTGGGCTTATTCGGTGGGAAAATGCCTCCTCCAGGCGTCCTGGAAGACGGAGGCATTTTCCCATAGAAAAAAGCCGAAAGAATGCCGAAATAATGCCGAAAGAATCCCGAATCCCGAATCCCGAAAGAGATTCTTGTTTCGGCTTTCAGCTTTAACGATAGAGAATTTTCTTTCGGCTTTCTACTTTCGGCTATAGCCGAAAATTTTTGGCTTGCACACCCCTAGGTACAACTTTCAATAATTATTACAATTATTATTACCTATGGTTGGGAAATTCCTGGAGATTTGGAGGTGGAACCAGGGGGAGATAACTTCAGAACGGTATAGTGCCATAGAGTCCAAAGCCATTTTCTTCAGGTAACCTGATCTTTGTCATCTGGAGTTCAGTTGCAATTCCAGAAGATCTCCAAGCCCCATATGGAGCCTGGAAAACCTTTTAGAACCAAAGGAAAACTATTGATTCATTGCAATTGTGGAATTGTGTACACTACAAACTTAAATTGGTTTTGTGCCTTTTATAAAGCTCCTCCTCCCCAACCCTGAATGCTATAGTTTGGGTAAAGTACTGAACTACAACTCCTAACAACAACAACAACAACAACAACAACAACAACATTTGATTTATATACTGCCCTTCAGGATGACTTAACACCCACTCAGAGCAGTTTACAAAGTATATTATTATTATCCCCACAACAAAACACCCTGTGAGGTGGGTGGGGCTGAGAGAGCTAGAAGCTGTGATTGACCCAAGGTCACCAAGCTGGCTTCAAGTGGAGGAGTGAGGAATCAAACCTGGTTCATCTGGATTAGAGTCCTGCGTTCTTAACCACTACACCAAACTGGCCTAGAGTTTTATGGGAACAACGAATGGCTATTAAACTACTCTATGTTGCAGACTACCCTCCTTGGTTCTGGATTGTGAAATGATGGCTGTCACTGTGCTTAGAGGAGGAAAGATAATTGCAACTCAGGCCAGCTGCTGCCATAACACAATCTTATGTAATGTAAGATAGGCTTAGACATGAACGATCTTAATAGCCTCAAACTCTACATGGAATTTAATGAGAAGAATTCTGATTTTTGGCAATCATTAAGCATAAGTATCAGAAGGATAAGTTCACAGTGAAAACTTATGATAGGGTATTTTTCACATTGCTGTCCTTTGTCAAGGGAAATTACTTATAATTAGCAAGAGCCTGATTTAGTTCACTAAACAGACTGTAACCAGAATAGTAGCTTGTTTTCACTACAGCTTAGGGCCAAGCTACACATGACGAATGACACTTGAACAGCAAGTGTATTTCTCCCTGTTCACTTGCCCTCCACTCAATCCACTTGCCGTTCAAGTGTCATTCGTCATGTGTAGCTTGGCCCTGAGATTCCATTCCCTTGCTGCCTTATTAGTGGAAATTTTCAAAATCTGCACCTACAGTCTTAATTTTTAACTGGTTAAAAATAATACTAATGAGGGAGAGAGAGCAAAAGAGTGGAGTAGATGAAATTCAATGAATGGAAAGGGCTGACAGCAAGAGCTATGGCCACAGCCAAGAGAATAAATCTATATTAGTGTCAAGCCATATATTTTCACCACTGAGACTAAATTTAAAGAGAAGGAAAATTAATCAGGATTAAGTGTAAAAATAAAATTTAGTAGAAATCATCTTTCCAGAAATGTATGATAAGACATTAAAGTTGAGTAGAGAAATAATACAGTTGTTACCCAAATTGGGGGAGGGGGTGTATCTTCTTGTAAGTTGAGGGAATTAGAATTCAAGGAGACACAGTGAGGGGGCGTAATTGGGTTCTCTACCAATATATACCAGAATTGTTCTCTTAGAGAACTTTCAAATGAACAGGCAGATGTTCTAAAGGAAAGGTGTTTTTTTATTAACAGAGCAATAAAAATGGCAAACACACAGAAAACACACACAGGATGCACACAGAACTAAGAAAAGTGAGGAAATGGAAAAGCAGTTTCAGGGAAAGGGTGAGGGAAGATCTCGGAGAGAAGAAGGAGGAGGTCCACAGAAGAGCAGCAAAACAACCAGAATTTGACAGAGAAAAGGAACCCAACAGATTGGGGGGGGGGCAGTGTGTGAGTAGGTACGAACACACACACACACACACACACACAGAATGGGGCTAAAGAGCCCAGTTATAGTGTGAAACATGCCCTGAAGCAAAACTGACGTCTTGCTTCCAGAAACAATGCCTTAATGGTTTGTCCAGAGGTGGAACAATAAGTTGGGAAAGGTGTGCTATGGCTTTCTGGGCTGGACTATAGGTAAAAATATTGCTTATTGGCCTGGTAAGTGTTGGACTGGAAGGCTGTCAAGTTTGCTGAATAGCCTGATTAGGTTAGCTGGGTGAGGGAAGCACAAAAGGGCATTGATGGGATTAAGCTGGGAGTCTCCTCAGGAAGCCTCATTATCTCTGCTTCTCTCTGGGGGTGTGAGGGTGTTCATTCAGTCATCCCCTATGACTCATGTCTTTCCAGTCTCCAGAGTGGCTGGCATCCACTCTGTCTGGGGCCAGGCAATGTCTGGGACTTCTGGCAAGGGGTTTATGATATTCTGTATCCATAAACTGCCCTTTTAGTATGAAGAAGGGGTCTGACTGCTAACACAGTAGGGGGATGAACTCAGAAAAGAATGAAAAGGCAATCTTAACTGGAATAAACAAGATATTGTCCCTGGCAGAACAGTGAACTTTTTAAATGTATTTTAGAGTCAAGATAATGTTGATAGCCTTTCTTTTGCACTATGGCAAAATACAATGGTATGGCAAATACTAGGGAGGCTTCCCAGCACCTTGGCCACCAACAGGAAAAAATTAGGGGGGAAGGAATTTTTTCTCATGGAAACAAGAAGTGACATGGCAGACACTCTAGCATTTTGCAAAAAATAAAAACAAAGTTTTTGAAAAACATTAGAGTGTCTGTCATGACTCTCTCATTTTTCACTGAAAGTGCAGTAAGTGCACTGGTGCAATGCTGGCAGACCAAGATCACCTCAGCTGTGGCCTGGTAATGCTAGCAAATACAGTTAAACATTGATTCTGAGATAAAAAAGCCTGGCAATTAGATATATGCTGGCTGTTACAACAGAACTTCTCAAACAGCAGTGATCTAAGCAGAAATAAGAGAGGGTATGCAATTTAGGCAGATGCTGAAAAGATCCTTCTTATCTGGCATTATAATAAGCCGCTGAGGAGTTCTTCAGTAGCACACCTGTTGATATGGAAATATTTGGTGGAAAGTAGCTAACACTAATTCTAGGGGGGGGGGAATGAAATGATTCACACATGCATGTACAAAGCATCCGCATCCTTAAAAAATAAAAAAGAGTGAATTGCCACCATTAATGTGTGTTTTGGTGTGATGCGATGGGAAAGCTTTGTGTTTGAACTGTAAAGGCTATTTCATATATGCACTTCATCACTTAATATTGCATTTAAAGTACAAGCATGCACGTGCAATATTTTTTACAGTATGAATAACCAAATCCCTAGAGATACTTTTGTTGTGGTTTGAGATTTTATAGGCCTTGTTTGTCATATTATGAAAATGACTGAGACCGTAATTAGATGTTACAGACTGCACAAATTCATCATGGGGGCTTGCTGCTAGTTCCTGGTGGCAACTTGTGAGTAAACTCATATTCTAAGATTAATTGATGCTTCATCATCACTGATCTCTTGCATTTCAGCAGGTTTGTGTGTGTGCGCGCATTTACTGTATGAAGCCTTAGCCTCCCACTCTGTTTCTCCATAGTCTACACAGGGGAAATTGGGGAGCAAAGATTTTGCCTCTGCAGCTTTATTTCACACCCACCAGTCAAGTAGTCCTTGTACAAGCTGTGATGTTCCCTTTTTCTAACAGATCAGGTGTAGGGTACTCACTCAGATTCTTGCTCTTTGGTGCATTCAAAACAACAAGAGTAAACCAACACACACAAATATCAGAGAGAGGAATAGCCTGTAACATTATAAGGTATACAATAGATATACCACAAAAGCAAACATTTTGCCTCTGCTGTAGGGGCACTCTATTGCTAGTGCACAAAATCTGGACCTCTGCTTTTATCCCCTCATCAAATCTGCAGAGTAAATGATCTGCCTCTGCCAGGGAGAGGGGGAAAACAGGATTCCCTTACTCCAGTCTACACAGCTTTGTCTAAATAGCAGCGACTACAAGCAAAGTTGTACTCCTGTAGATATAATGAAACAGTTCACACAACAGAAACTGTGGTTAGATAGAATCAGAAACCATTCCCAAATCTATTGCAGTGGTACAACGGAAAAGAGTCCAGTAGCACCTTTAAGACTAACCAACTTTACTGTAGCATAAGCTTTTGAGAATCACAGTTCTCTTCGTCAGAGAACTGTGATTCTCAAAAGCTTGTGCTACAGTAAAGTTGGTTAGTCTTAAAGGTGCTACTGGACTCTTTTCGATTTTGCTACTACAGACTAACACGGCTAACTCCTCTGGATCAGTGGTACAACGGTTTGTGAAAAGTGTAAATGCATGGGGGGCGTGGCTTCGGCAGTAATGGAGTCGGGTGCATTCTAGAGAGCTCCAATCCTCCCTAGCCCAACTTCCTGGCAGTAAGCAGCATAACTTTATCTCAATCCTAGAAATTATGGGCAAGCAAGACTCAGACAAAAAGCAATCAAGTAAAGCAGCTAAAAAATTGCAAGAATTCTTTTTGTCACCCAGGGGCTACGTCGAACTGCGTTGCGGCTCAATAAACACACCAGACACTTGCGTGGGTTATAAAATGGCCACAACTTTATTGATTACAGCTATACGGAGCATTGGCCTAGCATCTGGGCTGGATCCCCGTTGGCATCGTAGGCCTTGCTGCCGAACCGATGCATCACCCGCCAGCCTCCCGCTGGCGCCTCGGCACGAGCTGTTCCGTCGCCGGCTCCGCCTGGCGACCCTTGCCTCCAAATCCGTCGGGGTGAGCAGCTCGCAGGCCCGCTCACCCTGTTGGGATCCAGCCCAATGCCCTAAAATACCGCCAACCCATAAAGTTGTGACAGAGCCCCCTCAATAGCTCTGAAAATGCAGAGGGTGGGAGGGTGAATCTTGCTGCTGCAGATGCTCGGACAACAATGGCGATGACCAAGCGTCTGGACCTTCGCGGGATGGATGCTCCGCCTCTACTCTTCTCCCCGCCTCCACTCCGTCCAGCCCCGGGTGCCAACTCCACTCGCTGGTGAGTCAGCAGCTGTTTTTTGTCTCCAAGCCAAACAACCTTACAAGAAGCAGCAGACAAAGAGGGTGCCAAAATGGCAGACGGAACAAATAGAAACACTAATGCTGATTCTTGCCACCCAGAAATAGATCTTTCTCCACAACTAAAAATTCTTAAAATCAGTATGCTTGATGAAATAGCTCTGCTCCTATGTCCTATAAACGATCAGCTATCAGAAATCAAGCAAGATTTAAGAAACACAAACAGTAAAGCGGAGGAAGCACTGGAACTCTGCAACTCAGCCTGCAGCAATATAAAAGAGCTGCAAAATGCAAACACAAACCTCCAAGAGAGAGTTCTGCTTCTTGAGATCAACTCTCGGCAGCGAAACCTCCGTTTCAGGGGCATAGAAGAATCATTAACTTTAAATGAAAACCTAACATCATGCCTAGCTTCATGGCTAGCAAATGCCATTGCCTCTGAGGAGGGAGAAGCTCCACTAATTGTCAAGGCCTATCGTGTGGGCTCAAAGAAGCAAAGATCAAAACCTAGAGATATTTTAGCAGAGTTTGCTGACCAAAAAATCCATAAAAAGATATTACTAGAAGCAAAAAATAAAGGCTTCATCCTGCTTAATAACAAACCCATACAAGTCTTTACTGACTTACCTGGAGAAGTCTTGAACAAAAGAAAAGAGCTTAAAACAACAACTGAAGCTCTTCAGAAAGCAAAGATTCAATATAGATGGATAAACTACACCAAGTTGTCTGTCTACTATCAAGGAAAGCATTATACTGCAACAGATTCAGACTCAGGATCTTCCCTCTTGCTTGATCTGAATCTGGAAATCTCCATGGATATAGATAAGACATCACAAAAAAGGAAGATGCCACAGGAATTTTCACCAAGCAAAGGAAGCAAAATTCCTGTTAGGTACAACTGAAAAAATAAAAGGAAAAGAAGAACTCTTATATAAACTTCTTCTGCATCACTAGAAATGTTATGCTAGTTACTATAATTTTTGTTAGCATTCTATGCCAGGTTTTAGGGAAAGGGGGAACTGTGACCTCTTTAGTTTAGCCTTTCGTTTTCAAGACTTATTTATAGAGCTTGTTAAGATAAAAAGCAATATATTTAAGCCCAGCTCCTGCTTGTTTTTGTGTAGAACTCCAATAGTTGTTGAGTGAAGTTTAACACACCAACTATAGGAGCTGGGGCAGCACATATTAAACTGTTCAATTTATCTGTTAGAAGTTACAATAGTTGATTTCACTTTCTGTATTACACGTTGTGAAGTAGGATATATTTGTGGCGGGCCGGTGAGCACCCTTGGCACCTCCCCATTGGTGGGGAACTGGGGTCTTTCAGGAGCAGCAGGCTGCCGTTCGGCCCAGCTGCGAGGTCAGACGCCCTTGGGTGCGGAACCCCTGGACAAGCCGGTCTCCCCCCGCTGCCGTTCGGCCCGGTGGGGGAGCTCTCCAGGGGCGATACACTCCGCCTGGCCAGGACGGGTTGCAGCCATTTATGGATGGATCGCACCCGGTGGCAGCGGGTGCTCGCCCAGACAGGTCAGGGCAGGGTCCCAGTGAATGACCCCAGGGCCTGACCTGTACCGCTAGTTAGGCTCCTTGCCGTATTTTTTTGTTGCTGTTTCATTTAATAAAGCAGCCCATTTTACCCAAACCTTTGTGTCTGACTCTCATTCCAACTAGGGGGGCAATACTGCCATTCCAGCCAGGGGCTTAAGCCCCTTAGGCTGGTGGCAGCCATTTGCCTCCCTGGCAGGATGAAGCCAGAGAGGATCAGCCCTGCTTCCTGGGCTTAGCTAAGGTGGGCGGAGCTTCTAGGCAGCAGCCTGCCGCTCCGCCCTCCACAGCACAGTCTCGCCTCGTGCTCGGCCCACCCTCCTCACCCTAATTCAGTGCGGGATTAGCCGGTCGCTATTTGATGGGGCCAGGTAGGAATTTTTTGTCTCCCTGCCCTGATTGGCCTTGGGTTGTGAGTTTTTCTGCCTACCTCGCACTGGATAAGAGGTGTAGTTTGGTAATTTAGGGGTGGACCTTATTTGCTGCCATGGGTGCAGGATTTAGCTAGGGATATATTTGTGGCGGGCCGGTGAGCACCCTTGGCACCTACCCATTGGTGGGGAACTGGGGTCTTTCAGGAGCAGCAGGCTGCCGTTCGGCCCAGCTGCGAGGTCAGACGCCCTTGGGTGCGGAACCCCTGGACAAGCCGGTCTCCCCCCGCTGCCGTTCGGCCTGGTGGGGGAGCTCTCCAGGGGCGATACACTCCGCCTGGCCAGGACGGGTTGCAGCCATTCATGGATGGATCGCACCCGGTGGCAGCGGGTGCTCGCCCAGACAGGTCAGGGCGGGGTCCCAGTGAATGACCCCAGGGCCTGACCTGTACCACTAGTTAGGCTCCTTGCCGTATTTTCTTGTTGCTGTTTCATTTAATAAAGCGGCTCATTTTACCCAAACCTTTGTGTCTGACTCTCATTCCAACTAGGGGGGCAACTATAATTTTTGTTAGCATTCTATGCCAGGTTTTAGGTAAAGGGGGAACTGTGACCTCTTTAGTTTAGCCTTTCGTTTTCAAGACTTATTTATAGAGCTTGTTAAGATAAAAAGCAATATATTTAAGCCCAGCTCCTGCTTGTTTTTGTGTAGAACTCCAATAGTTGGTGAGTGAAGTTTAACACACCAACTATAGGAGCTGGGGCAGCACATATTAAACTGTTCAATTTATCTGTTAGAAGTTACAATAGTTGATTTCACTTTCTGTATTACACGTTGTGAAGTTTTAGTTAAAAGAAGATCCTTAATTAAATAATAGTGAGGGATTTTAAAAGAGAGGAAGGAGAAGGAGAAGGAGAGGGGGTGGTGGGAGGGTATAGGGAGGTTTAATTAGTTTGTATCAGGAATTTAATAGCATTATATAATAATCTTTGTCTTTGGGGGAGAAGGGAGTGGGGTAGAGGGTGGGAAAGAGGGGAAACAAGAAAAATATAGTTTATCAATATAAACAATAATAATAAATAAAATTTCATTAAGTTTATTTGTTAAGTTAAAGGTTTATTGTTATCAGTGGAGTATCATATTGCATTATATAATAATATAAAATATACATTAGAAACTGTTACTTATATATTAATTTAAAGCCTTGTAACAAAAAAGAAAATAATAATAATAAAAATTAAATAAAACAAAAAACAATATATATATATACTACACACACACACACACACACACACACACATATATATATTTACTTTGATAAAAATTATAAATCTATAAAAATTGTAAACATACAAAGTTAATACTATCAGTTTGAGTTTTCCGCAGCATTTTTGAATAGCTTTGTAACTGTTATCTTTATTCTATTAAGTTTACTTGCTGAATTAAGGTTTACTGTTATTTGAGGAGTGTTATAACAAAGTGCTAAATAACTATATACTATACAAACATAATATTAAGATTGGCGATTGTTATCCATATATTGAATTGATATATAGTTATTTTTAATTATAGAATGTGTACTTTCATCTTATAACTTGTATACATATATACATTGTTAGTTTATAATTACTGTTAACTACTATATACAAAGGTAATAATTTTGAGTTTTCTAAAGCATTTTTGAAATACCCTGTGTGTCATTAAGCAACATAAGTTCATTTAATACTAACTAAATTGTAAGTGCTAAGATCTAGCATCCTATTTCTTTGTACAAACCCAACCACAAACAAAGAAAAAGAAAGCCACCTACATCTCTTTAAACAAATCTGTATCTGTCAGACGGAACCTAAATTTATATAATCAAGGTATATTATAATATATATTGAAATTACTTCATCTAATTATGCAAACCAATATTAAAATACTATCTTACAACGTGAGAGGCCTTAACAACAATATTAAACAAAAGAAAATCTTGAATGTTTTGGCACAGCAAAAAGTAGCCCTCTTTCAAGAAACCCACTTCCATTCTTCTAATAATACGTTATTAAAAGCAAAATGGATCCAACAACAACACAATGCCAAACGATCATCAAAATCCCAGGGAGTTTCGATAATAATATCTAAATCAGTTAACTATCAACATGAATCTACTTTAATAGACCCTGTGGGAAGATTCATATTCATAAAAGGCACAATTGATAACCAACCAATAACCCTAGGCTCAATATACGCCCCAAACTCCAATCAATTAGAATTTCTTGAAGATACTCTTACTAAACTGACCACATTCCAACAGGGAGAAATGATTATAGGAGGGGACTTAAACTATGTCAGCAATTACAAGTTAGATAAATCAAACTATGAACTTCTAAAAAGTGGGAAAAAACAGGACACAGAATTACCATCTATACTGAAAAAATACCACTTACTGGATATTTGGCGCACAATGCATCCAACTGAAAAAGACTATACCTATTACTCATCTAGACACAGAACATACACAAGAATTGACTACATTTTAACAACTGAAAACATAAAAAACAATGTAATTAGCACACAAATTGGCAATATCACTACTTCAGACAACGCTTGGATTTCATGTGTACTCTCTTTAAACTCCCAAACTAGGCCTGAAAGACATTGGACATTTGAAACCCCAGCCGGAAGGAAGAGACAGACACAGGCTTGGAATAAAGGGGCGTTTATTAAAATGACCATAAATGTAATGCACGGCAAGAGCTAACTAAGCGGTACAGGTCAAGCCCTGGGGTCATACCACTGACCACCGCCTTGCCTGTCTGGGCGAGCCCCACTGCCCCGGGTATAGGCCATCTCCTGAATGGCTGGAACCCGGCAGCCAGGCCTTGGATCCCCCCTCAAGCACCCTTTACGCCCCAGCCGACTAGCATGAGGTTAGGCCTTGCTCCTGGGGATCCCCTCAGGCGCCTGCCCTCTTAGCAAGGAGCCATCAAAAGCATCCCGCCGTCCTGGCAGCCCTGCACCCCACGCATGGGGAAATGCCAGAGGGGCTCACCGGCCCGCACCCTATTCCCAAAATCTCCTGCCACCGCAAGGGTCAAGCCTCTGCTTAGACCCTCGCGCCCCACAGGTGGCCTAGAGCCACCCGAAGCCCTTGCCGCAGGTCATCTAGAAAAATATCATTGCCCTCAGGTGCCAGGTGGACACCGTCGCCTCTATAGAGGTGGGCAAATTCGGCCCTAATCTTGGGGTGTGGCAAATAAATACCCAAGCCTTGCCCCAAAGACCTCTTAATGGCGTGGTTAGCCTTGCGTCGGGCCCTCTCTATTGCCCTGGTGTCAAAGGCCTCCTGCCAAACCCCATCGCTGTAGCATCTCTGACCATACTATAAGCACACCCGTCCATTGGCTGCTTATGTATTCAAGGTCCTCAGCTACCTGCATCGACAGGGCCTTGCCCTGTACCAGCCCAAGGTCATTACCACCCAGGTGAATGACCACAATGTGTGGGGGAGGACCTTTCCGTCCCCTAAACAGGAGAGGCAGCAGGCCAGGCCATCTGAGACCACGCCTGCCCTGCCAATCCACTGTGGCCACAGTGCTCAGGCCCAGCTGGGATCCACACTGTGTTCTCTCGGCTTGATTGGCTGCCCAGAACACCATGCTGTGGCCACAAATCAGGATTCTCTTCCTCTCCGGGCCCGACACAGCACCTGAGGAAAGAACAAGTAGTTTGCCATTTAAAACTTCTGCAGGGGCTGGACATAGGACCGAAACGCCCTTGACCGTCACCTGCCCACTCTCTGAATCGCCTGCTGCGGGTATCTCATAGCAGCTGCTGTGGAGGCCGCACCAATCCGGAAGGAGTTGGTTCCGAATTTGACCCCCGAGAAGCCAATTGTCTTAAGTGCCCTCTCTGTCACCGCCCAAAACTGATATTTAGTCAGTGGGGCCTGATCTTCATGGTGGAATAAGACCCCTTGGTCATACCACAAAGCGTGACACATTCCTTGAGGGCCTTAACAGGGCACAGCTCCTGCTCAGAGCAAAAGCTCAGGCACAAAAGCAAGGTGCTTCCCTGCTGCCGCTGGTCAGTCTGGGTTCCAAACATGACTCCTGACAAGCCAAGATTCTTAAGGGCCCTCTCTGTCACCGCCCAAACTGATATTTAGTCACTGGGGCCCCATCTTCGTGGCAGAATAAAACCCCTTGGTCATCCCCACGAAGCGTGACATATTCCTTGAGGGCCTTAACAGGGCACAGCTCCTGCTCAGAGCAGGGGCCCAAAAGCAAGGGGCTCCCCTGCTGTCACTGGTCAGTCTTGGACCATCTGATCCCAATTGAGACTTTATCCCCAACAATTTTAATGTCCCGGGCATTCAGTGCCTGGCCAGACGCATCTGTACGCGATGAGGCCATCAGCTCACTAACTCGCAGAGCTCCAAAAAATGCCATTAAGGCAGAAGCGTGGAAAAGCTTCCGTTCAAACGCTGACCAACGGACTTCTGCCCATGTGGTCCCCAGTCCCTTAAGAACTGATGGGGAGATGGGCTGCCTCGGGTCACGTGGCATTTTTATCTCCCTGGCCCAGCCTTCCAGCATCTTTCTAATCCTGAAGACACCCGTGAATTCAGGTAAGCCACGTGCTTTGCTGGCGAAGGCTAAAGCGGCCAACTGACCCCTGATGGACCTCACTGCAAGGCCCCCGCCCAGCCTCATCACCCTGGGGGATCTAGATGCCATGGTTTTGACCACGTGCATGACAGCCAAGTTGTCAGACCAAAAGTGTGTGATCCCCAAAGCCACATGGCCACTAACAAGGGAAAGGTCTCCAAAAACGTAGGTTCTTTGGACAATCCCTGGGCTACACAATCAGCGGGCCATTGGTCAGCACACCAATGCCCCCTAAAAAAGACTCCAAAGCCTGTAGACCAGGAGGCATCAGAGGTGACTTGAAGTTCGGCTTCTAGCAAAAGCTCCTCCCTCCAAAAAGTCACCTCATTAGAGGTGTAAAGGAATTCCTTCCACACCAAAAGGTCATCCCGCATGCCCTTATTAATTCTTAAACGCTGATGGGGCAACCGTAAGGCCCTCATAGCATCACACAGCCACCTGAGGAAAGCCCTCCCAGGCACAACTGCCTTACAGGCAAAGTTTAAATGGCCAACTAATTGCCGCAACTCAAGGAGAGATATCTAGGCTCCACTCAAGCAGCCCTCCAATCGAGCCCAAGATCTATCACCATCTCTAAGGGCAACCTTAAGGTCTGTTGTACTGTGTCCAGTTCTATTCCCAAGAACGCTATGACAAGAAATGGTCTCTCGGTTTTCTCATGAGCTAAAGGAACCCCCAGTTCCTCTGAACACTCCATGACCCCTGCCCAAAGCCTGGCACACTGCCCCATGCCAGCTGGCCCAGACATCAAAAGGTCATCTAAACAATGGACGAATAGTCAGCACCCTGCGCCTTGGGGAGACCTGAAGAAACCATTCAAGTACCCTCAGCTTTACTGGGCTGGGCCCCTTTGCCAGGCCCTTGTTGGCCACCACTGCCCCCAAAGCATTTCCCACCCTGTCTTCCTTTGGGGCAGGCAGATCATGGGTGGGTTCCCATGCATGCAGGGCAGTCATGCATATAGTTGCCCACTTTTTTTGTTGCAAAGTTCCTCGGACGTGAAGTCCCAACAAAGCAGCCGTATTTAAACCTGCTGCCCTGCAGAAGTGTGGGAACCTGAACCCTGAGAGGGCAGAATAATCATATGACCACTCTCGCTCCTATTTCTGAGGTTGGACTTGGCAAGGGCCATGACCTGCACCCACAGCTGTATCAACCAAGCCACCCCCTCAAAGTCCATGTACCCCCTGTATATAATATTCATGTATTGGAAAAGGGGGAGAGCCCTACCTGGCTGTGCCCTAGCCAATACCCCTGCATAAACCAGGAACCCAGACAACCAATGAGTCTAGTTCCTGACAATCTGCCTACAGCGGATCTTCTCCTTATCCCTATCATACAGATCATCTATATCCTTCTTCTCCACTTCCCTGAAGAGAAGGGTAAAGTCATCCATGTACTAACCCTTTGTATATTCTCCCCGCCCCCGCAGGCAATGCCATATCTCCCGGGGGAAGTGTCCTATAAGGAACCATGCCATATCCCTGGGGTCCATAAGGGGCCAGGCCCATCAGCTTGCCATAACCAAAAGGCCACCCAGTCACAGACAGAGGGAAGGCCTATCCATCCCAACTGGTAGCACAGCCCGATACAGGCAGTACTTGCACCTGCTGGAGGTGCAAGGAGCGTCTGGCATAACTAGGCCAAATAGTTGGGCCTGCAGAAGGCCAACCAAGCATGGGATATGTCTCCAAAACAGAAGATGCAGGAGCGCCGGTAGCAGCTACCTGCCCCAAAGAGCCCCAGGGCCAAGTGGCACTCTGCTTGGGCAAAGGATCCGTACCGTCAGGCATGGGTCGTTCCACTGCTATGGCAACTTGCCCACTGTCAGCTGACCATTCCTGGTCAATGTCAGCCACACTCTCAGTTGATGTTGGATGGTCCTGGCTGCTGCCTCCATCACTTGCCACCACTCCTGATACTCCCTCCAGGGCAGAAAGACAAGAGGCAAAATCCTTATTAAAAGCAGCAATTGTAATTCTTTTAGCACCCTTGTGTGGCTGAACAGGTGCAATAGCTGATGCTGTACCACTCCTAGCCCTCTCAAGAGCAACAATGCACTCCATAAGTTCCTGCCTGCCTGGGCCATCATCCTCGTCTGAGGGAGACAGAGCCCGAGTAGGGTTCCGCGGCACTGGCCGTTTACAGGCCACTTCCCCATTGATGGGACACCCCCTTTTCTGGGCAGCATAAACATTCTCAAATGATGACACGGCAGCCGTTAATAATGTGTTGGACTGGCTCACAGCTTTACCCCTTAACCAACTGTTGACGCTAGCCCTGACAGGTAGCACTAAGCCCCAGCAAAAGTAGCAATTGCCAGGAGCAGTACCAAGCTGCCACACAAGATGGTGCCGAGCACAGTCCTGAGCAAATCTGCCTGCCAACAGAATGGCTGTCAGGCAGAAACAGGCCACCAGTAATTCTCCACCACAAGATGGCGCCGAGCACAGCCCTGAGCAAATCTGCCTGCCAACAGAATGGCTGTCAGGCAGAAACAGGCCACCAGTAATTCTCCACCACAAGATGGTGCCGAGCACAGCCCTGAGCAAATCTGCCTGCCAGCAGAATGGCTGCCAGGCAGAGACAGGCCACCAGTAATTCTCCACCACAAGATGGCGCCGAGCACAGCCCTGAGCAAATCTGCCTGCTAACAGAATGGCTGCCAGGCAGAAACAGGCCACCAGTAATTCTCCACCAAAAGATGGCGCTGAGCACAGCCTTGAGCAAATCTGCCTGCTAACAGAATGGCTATCAGGCAGAGACAGGCCACCAGTAATTCTCCACTACAAGATGGCGCCGAGCACAGCCCTGAGCAAATCTGCCTGCCAACAGAATGGCTGTCAGGCAGAAACAGTCCACCAGTAATTCTCCACCAAAAGATGGCGCCGAGCACAGCCCTGAGCAAATCTGCCTGCCAACAGAATGGCTGTTAGGCAGAAACAGGCCACCAGTAATTCTCCACCAAAAGATGGCGCTAAGCACAGCCCTGAGCAAATCTGCCTGCTAACAGAATGGCTATCAGGCAGAGACAGGCCCTCTTTTATGGCCCACAAGAATATAGGCTTAGGTGCCGCTTTACCAGTAAGCCAAAGTGAAGAACACCGGCTCTGTTTTTAAGTTACTTTATTTTACTTCTTGCCGGTGGTGGTGGCGAGGCTAAATGGAAACAAACAGGCTTATGGCAGGAAGAGGGGTTTATGTGTGAGTGGGGGGGGGAGAGGGCTCTCACCACCCACTTTCTCCAAGACAACTATTAAGGGGAGAGACCCCACCCAAGTTGGGCCAAAGTCCCTCCAATACAGCCCAGCTGCCTGCCACCCCAGTGCCCCACCAGCCTGCTCAATTAAACTGCTCAATTACTCTAGCCCCAACAGGCCCTGAAGCCCTGGCCTGTATTGTGCGCTGCAGCTGCAGCCGCCAGCCGCCTCCGACAGCCTCCAAGAGCTGACTGCTATCGCTGCTCCAAGGCCCTCCCGACGAGCAGCTGTTGCTGCGGAGGGCCTACCCTTCGATGCTCGGGGAAGCCTGGAGCAAAAAGCCTCCTGCCTCTCCGAGCGATCGAAGAGACTGGAGCTGGGGAAGGGCGGAGCAGCCAGCAAATGGCTCCTGGCTCCGCTCCCCCAGCAAAGCCCCGGATGCCAGGGAAGGGAGACTGTCTCCGTTCCACCGGGCGGGGCTTCAAAGGATGGCTCCCAGCTCCAGTGGCATTCTGCCGCACTGGGAGAGCCGCATTCTCATATGAAAGTTTTCACATAGACCCTGCATGAAATTCACAGCTTATCCCTGTGAATTATGTTGTGACAGTTCACTAATGATGGGGGCTTTTTCAACCGGTCTTGAATCACCACTGCCATATAACCAGACAATCAGTTATCCCACATTCTTTTCTAATGCACTGACACTCCTTAACCTTCTCCTTACTCTTGGGAGGAGGAACAAGGTGCTCATGCTCCTGCCTTAGGAAAAAAGGCCTCAGTGCAAGATACTCTGGCTGCTGCCACTGTGTGTTTAAACCTAGTGCTGGTAAGCCTGCATTTGCTGCAGTCCTCACTCCCTTCAATGTTTCTCTCTCATACACACACAATTTCCTTTTTAAAATATATATATATATGCCTACAATAGGTTTGGGATGAGGGGTGTGGCCAGGGGGTTATTGGTTGGGGGAAACCAATTAATTTAACCAAAACTCCAAATCATCATATAGAACTCACACAATTCGCACTCTCATAAAACATTTCCAAACACCAGCCACATCCCGGCTAGAAACTCATGAAACCAAATCAGTAAGCAAGGGAAAGACATGGGGATGAACTGAAAGCTCTACCAAGGCTCTTTATCCATCAATTGCAGCAGCAAAATGCTAGCAGGGAGAGGATGCAGCAAGATAAGTAGTCTCCTACTGCTCTCCTCTAATTGGTTGACTCCTTTAGTTACCTTTCAATAATGCCTTGTGCTACATTTGATTTCATGGTGGGCTGGGGGAAACTAGTCCACATCTTTAGCACTATGAGCCACCCTTATGCAGACTTGGGGTAGTCAAGGTAATAGTTCAAACCAATTTCCCCTGATTTCTGGTTGAGCTGTGAAGTTCACATAAATAAAATAAGGCCATATTCTGCTTGCAGATAGTTTTAGGAGTTTTAGGAGGTCTGCAGTTGAACAGCAGGATTTGAGTCCAGTGACATCTTAGAGACCAACAAGATTTTCAGTGTGTAAGCTGAGTCAGAGCTCCCACACTGAAGAAGGGAGCTCTGACTCTCAAAGGCTCACACTCTGAAAATCTTGTTGGCATCTGAGGTGCCACTGAACTTAAATTATATCTGCAGAGGCATACTTCAATAAAGACTACATCCATAAAAGTAGAAATCCAAAGGCAAGTTTAAAAATTGGATTTCTCTAATACATATTTTATCAGAGTTAAAAGTTCCATTAACTGGAGTCTAAACTCAAGAAAAAATAACACCATTTAGCTTACAATATACCCCTCCCAGATACATGTGATACAATGATCTCAAACTGAATAAATGACCACAGAATGGTCAACATAAGTTAATGTAAACAAGCTGATCTTGATTCACTATAGTAACCATACTAAACTCATGTAATTTACTGATGGAATCTGAACTAGCTGGTCAAATACCATACATCCACAAACTTGTTAATTTTAACTGCGGCTGCCTGAATTGCACCCTGAATAAATTTGACTCATATTAATGGGTACCAATGGGAGATGTTTCCTAGACAACAAAACTGGTTCTGAGTTGCTTCTGGCTTATGTAAAATGTCAGCATTTGTGGGGACTTGGAATAAAGCCCATAACCTTAAAATGTTTACGGGTAGAAAAACTATTCCTTCTCAAAGGTCATTAGACAGTCAGTATTCTCATCTGTTCCTGTGTCTAAAGGACAACACATTTTGCCATCTTACTGATTTGCTGGCCACTCAACATGCATTTAAAAGTAGACATCCATCAACCTGCTTGAAGAAGCAACTATGGGGTGACACACTTTCAATAAGGAGTTAAACAATGGGATTGGAGATTTAAATGTTTCCATGCTGATGCTTTTCTACCTAAATCCACAGTCTTCTGGAAACTGTGGCATTGTTTGGTCATTTTTTATTGAATGAAAAAATGAAATCCAATTTATACTTTGTTAAAACTGAATTCCAGCTTATTGTATTTCCTTTCAGAAAATGTACATAATTAAATCAAGAAGATTCAAGAAAATCACTTGATTTGTTTCATTTCAAAGCATGCATTATAAGTAAATGAATTATCCAGGAGTGAAATGTATTGTTACCAATTTCAGACCATTCAAAATTGCAAATGCTCAAAAGAAAGGGCCAGGATACAGAAAAATGCATAAATGCTAATCACTTTCACATATTTTAGTGAGATAGTCTTTTTAACCCATTTGACTTTTTGGCACTTGGTTCTTTTTATGATGTGTAATTATGTAGGTGGGCATAAAATACAATCTACAACAATATAAGAAGCGGCATCAAAGACTTTCATTACAAGGAAAATTCTATTGATTCATAAAGTCTGTGATTCAAAAGATATTTTCTTGAAAGCAATTCCCATTGAATAATGTAGACTTCCATCTGAGTAGACCAGTTAGGCTTGCTTCCAAAGTAAGAACATTATATGCCTCCCTTTTTTGGTCCCAGGATCCTGGAGAAGGTCCTGGGTGCATCTCTTTGAAACATCTCCCCACCACCACCACCTTTGTGTTATAAATGGAGTAAAGGAAAGTTATTGGTTCACTGATAAGGATACAATAGTATCAAAATGCACTGAGGATTCAGTCACAGAACCAAAGTATGAATGTCATTGTCAGCAATGCCAAGTCAAGAGAATGAGCTTTGCCACTAACTGCATTGCAAAATGTTCACTTCTTCATCAGAAACCCTAGTTTGGTATCTGATGAGATTATCAAGTATGTAGGATCTCAGTGTACATTAATTCACTTTCACCTAGATCAGTGGTTCCCACAGTCAGTGCTCTACCACCCACGGGGGCTGTGGAATTATCAAGGGAGTTGCTAAGAGGCAAGGAGGTGGCAAGGAGGTGCTGCAGGAGAATCTTCTAAGCACATTGTTTGCCTATTTATGAGCTGTTTCCACATGTCCTAAAATTAGCACCCCACTCACTGAATGCTGGCAGCTTTTCCGCACAATTTCTGATGTCACTGGTGCAAGCAGTTTTTATTCTATTTTCATGTCACCACAAAAATGGAATCAAACTTCCTGTATCCATTTTGGAAACGGTGATGTCAGAAAGTGCACAGAAAAGCCGCCAGCATTCAGTGAGTGGGGTGTTATTTTTAGGATGTGTGGAAACGGCCAGAATTGACCAGGCTACAGCCTACAGCAAATCATCTTCCTTAGTTCAAATTTCTGTCTCTGCATGGTGCTAAAATCTAATGGAAACTATCGGAATTTTTAGTAATCACAGCAGCAGAACTCTATTCAGAGCAATATACCATGTTTTGAGAAACTGTTGTTTCTTTTTGAGTTGTTGTATCTTCTGCTATTTCCAGTTGGGAGTGATAGCTCTATCACCACCACAAGTCCCAATGTCCTTGTGTGAAGGAAAGGAGAAATGCCAGACTGACAGAACCACATAAATTGCTTCTAGCAGCTGTGATTGGCCCCTCTACTCTCCAATTCAAATTGTAGTCATTTTTTCTGCAGACGTCTTTTAAAAATTTGATTTCTATTTGTCTCATTTTTTCCTCTTTCTAGGCCTTATATCTATATTAGATACCAATGGAATTGTTTTATTCCTCTCCATCTCCCTTCATAGGCTATTATCCATGCTAATACTTTGAAACAGGATGACATAAACAGAAATGATTGACTGACTCTATCTGCCTCTATACATTTGTTTAGCATACTGCATGAAATCCAGCTTAATTTTATTTGGGAATGAGGATCACACTATGTCTGGAAGTTGATCAAATCGACTGTTCAATGCTGCTGCTGCTGCTGCTGTTACAATACCTATGGAAGTAACAGCTCAACTGGACTTCCAGATATTCTTCACACTTGGTGATGCAGCAGGAGTTACAAATTGTTTTTTTATTACAAAAAAAAAAAACTTTTTAAAAAGTGCTCAATGAATGGCTCATTACAGCTTGTCAAATCAATACTTCTAAGGCATATCCATTTGCAAGGTTTGACTCAAAACAACTTTCATTATGATTTTACCCTTGGCGAAGAGATTCTAGCAGACATCAGTTGTCTGATTCATCTCTGTTTACATCATACACATGCAGCTTACACAACATGCTTTTCTTAAATAAATGAGGACAGGAGCGATGAAGCTATACAGAATGTTATTATACTGTAATAGGAAAAGCTGAAATGAAGCTGCTGTACTGTTAAGTGTAGCCTCTTCATCATTATAACTGTCACAGTTTGCTTCAACCCATAAACACCACTCAACAGGTCAATTCTTTGTTCCCTGTGGAGTAGGAAAGTTACAGGAATTAAAGTGGAATTTGAACTGCACGCAAAGGCCAGAAATTACTGATTGACTGGCTGACACTACACGTCAGAAGCAAACTGATCTCATTATCAGAAGCTACTGATTGCATCTACTCCCCCCTCCCCTCACCACCTATATATATCTCATCAGTTTTCTCACACTCTCCATGCATCTGACAAAGAGAACTGTGGTTCTTGAAAGCATATGCTACAGTAAAGTTGGTTAGTCTTAAAGGTGCTACTGGACTCTTCTGTTTTGCTACTACAGACTAACATGGCTAGCTCCTCTGGATCTATGACTCTACACATGTTGGCCTGGCATTGAGATGATTTTCTCCCACATGGCAAAAGGCATACTTCTTAATGTAAAGTAACTAAAGAAACAGAGTTTAGGTAAGACAAGTGGGGGACTTGAAAGGACTTGCAGGAGGCATCTCATTTCCCCCTCTGCCACTATTACTTCTTTCTCTTCCCTGAAAGCCCCTATAAGCTCTCTCTTTTCCCTGCTTTCTTCTCTACCATTCCATTCCAGTCAGTTTCCCCTAATACTAGAAGTTGAAGGCATCCAGAGAAGCTGGTGGGCAGTAGATTCAGGACAGATAAAAGGAAATACTTCTTTATACAACAAATGATTAAGATGTAGAATTAACTACTGGAGGATGTATTGATGGCCATAGGCATAGAAAGCTTTAAAAGGAGATTAGACTCAGTCACAGAGGATAGGCCTGTCAGTGGCTACTAACCATGCTGACTGAGGGCCAAGCTACACATGACGAATGACACTTGAATGGCAAGTGGATTGAGTGGAGGGCAAGTGAACAGGGAGAAATACACTTGCTGTTCAAGTGTCATTCGTCACTTGTAGCTTGGCCCTAAATGGAACCTTCATATCGAGAGGCAGTTAACCTCTGAATACCAATGCCAAGAGGCAACTTCAGGGAAAGTCCTCAACCTCTATGCCCTGTTGTTGTTGGTCCATAGCAAATGATTGGTTGTTGTGTGAGACAGGATGTTGGACTAGATGGGCCACTGGTCTTATCCAGCAGGCCTTTCTTATGTTCTCATGTGAATAAACCCTATTGGATTCATACTCAGACGATAAATCTAGTAAGGATGTCAATGGGACAGTAAGTATGGTTAAGATTAAAGCCTCTGTGTTTTAAAATTCAAGGCCCCCGGATTACATTATTCTTCATATTACTGGAGGCAAGATGAGGCTGAGACAGAATGGCTTCCCTAAAGCCACCCAAATCAGTACTGAGTTTATTAGACTCTAGAATGGGAATAACTGGTTCATGATCTTAAACATAATGTTATATATCATTTAGAATCCCTAGGGGAAGGCTTTACATTAATGTAGAATACCTGCTGAAAACGTTCTTTTTTCTATTTTTGTCAATCAAACTTTTATGATATTTACGAGGTACTATATGATTTTAGGGATAGTTAGGATTCCAGGGATAACTTGGAAAATTAGATTTCCCAAGTTTTCTATGGAAGATCTTTGTAAGTTATATGTTCTTTTTACAATACTAAGGCAATGAATATTTAAAATAATAGAGCTCCTGGATCTGTTGGTTTTCCTTTAGAGTTTATAATTTTTTGTTGTTCATAAGATTAGCTCAGCCTGGTCTCATTAATGATGTAGATCCCCATCAGCAACTCCCCCCTTGCAAGGAACTATGTATGTTTGTGATTCTAAACCCAGGAAAAGATCCTTTGCCCTGTGATTCATATAAAACCATCTCATTCAGATTATGGACATCTGTGATTGCTGAATAAGATTATGATTTGGAAGAAGATAAAACTGGAGAGCACTGTCTTTATGGTGGGTGTGAGTTGCAACTTCAACAGAGGGGCTGAGTTAGCTTTGTTGTTTTTGCAGGCTGAAAACTGGACTTTGAATGATCACATTCACATGGATTATTTGTGGCAGGTTATGGATTCTTTCAATTTAGGGGGGCAATTTTTAAATGGGTTAAAATTTACATATGATAAACCATGGTTAAAATATACATGTGATAAGACTCCTAGTGAATGGTTGTTTGTCTGAGAGAATATGAATTAAGAAAAGCACTAGAGAAGGTTATTCTTTATCCTCTTTTCCTTTGTTTTGACTATTGAATCTCCTGCTATGGCTATTAGAAACAATAGTCAAATTAAAGGTGTGCAGTTTGGTGTTAATATTTTTAAAATATTATGCAGATGATATATACTAGTTTTTGAGTCAGCCATGTTTATCAGATAAAGGAGTTATTCAGACAATTCAAATGTTTAGTAAATTAGTAAATTATAAAATAAATCTTCAAAGAAGGCACTAGCTTTAATTTATCATCGCAACTGAACAGTCTGAGGTATTATATATTGAATATAATACAACATCTAGGGGTGTGTGCTTTGGGTATCCGATTCAGGTAAAATACCCGAATCAGGCCCGATTTGGAAACCTTTGGGAATTTCGAATCAGCCCAGATTCGGAAATCCCAAAGCAAAGCTTTCCGAAGCATTCATAATGCTTCAGGAAGCTTCGGGGCCTCTGGGGATTAAGTTTAAAGGGCCCTTTCGCAAGTGGAAGGGCCCTTTAAACTTACCCATTTCCCACCCTTACCTCACCCCACCCCCACTTCTCCCCACCCCCACTTACTGCTGGCACCGTACTGGAGGAGGCAGCCTCCCTTCTGCCTGCTGGTCTCTGGTGGTGGCAGCAGCAGCATCCTTCTCTGCCAGCAAGCCACGATGGCCGCGGCTGTGTGGCAACAGCGGCAGGGAAGGCCCTCTCTGCTACCCAGCTGCGACGACCGTGGCTGCATGGCGACAGCAGCATGGAAGGCCTTCCACAACAGCCAGTTGGCCAGTGCAGCGTTGGACCACTCCAGCCTTCTGCCTGAGAAGGTAAGTGGGGTGGGGGGTGGGGTTAAAGGTGGGGGTGAGAATTTAAGGGTGGTGGTGGGCCTCCCCCCTCCCTTGTCACTTCAGTATGCTCTGAATCTTTCCAGAGCATACCAAAGTGATTTAGAAACCTGAACCCAAAGCAGCATGCTGCTTCGGATTTTGGGGCTTTTTCTGAAGCTTTTCCTGCTTCGGGTAAACACGAAGAAGGAAAGCCGAATATTTTTTTGGGTGCACACCCCTAGAATCTATTAAATATCTAGGCATATGCATCCCCCACGACATTAAGAAAATATTAGATTATAATCATGTTATAATGCAATCTGAGATTTTTGATAATCTCTGACTATTTCCAGTAAACTCTTATTGCCCTTCCTCCTCTGTAGGTTGTGTGTGTGTTTGTTTATATATGTGTGTGTATACACAAACACACATTTTAAATATTATTTTAATGTTTTAAATGTTTTAATATTTGTTGTTTGCAGCCTTGCGAACCATACTTTGGGAGGAAAGGTGGTATATAAATGTTTTAAGTAAAATAAATAATAAATTGTGTTTGTGCAGAATAGGTAACATAGTATAATGGTTTTATTACCAAAATGTTATCTCATTTTGAAATATTCTTCTTTATGTGAAGATCACTATTGTAAATCAGTAGCAAGAAATTATTTTAAATTTTATACAGTAAAGAAAACCTAGAGTAGCTGCAAACAGTCTGTATACAGATATTTCTTAAGGAGGCCATGGAGTTCCAAATGTTAAACTATATTATAAAACAACAAAATTAACTGTATTGATTGAATGGCTTGCTCCAGGGAAGGATTCTGCAGCTGTTGCTAAGATATTAAAACTTGAAATTATGGATTTGCTATGATATGAACAAAATGATTTATTTATGAAATTCCTACCCTGAATATTCCCTGAAATCCTGATCTTGTGGGGGAGGAAACTTTCAGGAACAAGATTTTAGGATGCATTTTGAGGTGCTGCAGGAGGGAAGAGCCATGCAAGTCACTCTTCATGGATAAACGTCCTTATTGAAAAACTCCACTGGATCTTATCCACCCAATTGTCTCAACAAGCTAAAATGTCTATTACTATGAATTTATTTTTCAAGAACTCTCTGCTTTGCTTGGGAATATATGTGGTTTTAAGGTATATTTTATATCATTGAAAAAAATGAATCAAAAGCAACATTTCACCTGCATACATCCAATACATTTCAGACTGCTACTTTTCTTCTTCAGTAAGTCTCCCAGATTCACTGCAAGATTACACTTCCATGCGTTTCAGGACAAGGAAAGAATTTTGACATGTACACACCTTCTACTGCCAAATGTCAGAGTCACATGATTTTCTTTTCCTTGTATTTTTTCCTTCTATTTTTTCAGACCTGCCACGTTAGGTTCATAAAACCTTTGTTATGCAAACAACCAATAAACTTGATTTAATGCCTCAGTTATATCTTCTTAGTTCTTCCAAGTCAAATAGTGTTCTTTGTAAATGTTGAATGTGAGGAAGCCAGAGGGAGTTAGTGGTTCTGGGGGTAATCTTTAACTGGGGCAAGATGTTTGATGAATACATTGTTTCAGTGTGAATGGGAGATAATAGTTATGGAAGTGAGATTTTTCAGAGATGGCTAGTTTTTGACAAGAATGCTCACTGCCTATCTAACCTTTGTATCATCCGGAGAACTGATGGTGCAAGGGCCCCTATTTTCTCCACTTCTTCACTAATATTGTGCAATACCAGATAAATGAGGCACAACACTTCATGCTGATCCAGGATGTTACGGGAAAAGAAAATTGACCCGCCTTGCATAACAGAGACTCAATATGAAGAAAATAACATGGTCTGTGTGTTCCAATTAACTCTGCCAGGTTATGCAGTCCTCCACCAACCCCAGGTGGCTATTCTCCATGAGCCCTTCGACTTCCTCAAACTCCAAATGCAAACTATCGCCGTCATTGATTGTATGCTCCTGATGTAGGAGACTAAATATAGATTACGCGTACACCTTGTTTATTGACTGCCTATTTCCCTGGTAGACATGCTGTCTGAATAGTAGGAGGTGCTCTTGGGCATGGTGCTGCAAACACATAGGCCAATTGTTCTGGGGGATGTCACCATTCATGCTGGGGCCAGCCCAGGATTTTATAACTTCTTTGACTTCCTTGGGCATGTTTCAAATCATGATGGACCAACATATGAACAAGATCATACTTGGGAGTTTTGCACAAAGCCTTTGAAAGGAGGTGTGGTTTAGGGAAGGCTTGGAGATTTGGCCTGAACCCTGGTGTGACCACTGTCTACTCAAGGCAATGCTGTGGCCTCAATATTCTGCAGGGAAAGTTTTGTGTGTGTTTATGAATCAGTGAAAGGATGGAGGAAAATGTCTCAGTGGAGGGCCCCTGGGGCTCCCGGCTCAACTGAAGGACATGTTTGTCTTGGAGGGCCAAACCAAAGAGGAGGCAGGGGTTGAATTGTCAACCAAAGTCTAGACTGAACATGCAGTAAACACCAGAAAAACACACTAGCTGCACTTCATGCAGCTGCAAGTGATGAAGTTCCTTTTGAATTTCCTGAACTCCAGCCCTAGTGTTTGATATGCCTCTTTTTTGGGTGTTCGGAATGAGATGACAGAAGCCAAACAGCAGTGAAAGGCCCTCAAAGCTGAGTACCAGAAGAAGATTGAGGCCATCAAGGCCAAATCTGAGGAGGTGCGCCACTGGACCCAGCTGTTGGAAAACACATTGCAATGCTACCAAGCCAAGAAGCAGGAAATGGAGGAGAAGGTGAAGAGTGCTCAGGACTGGCATCACAAGGAACAGGACCACTTGAGCAAGCTGCAGGAGCAGATGGAAGGACAAGTGGTAGAAGTGCAGGGCAGGCTGCAGACACATTGGGAGGAGTTACAGTGCCTCCAGGGGGCGCTAGAAGAGCAAGAGTGGCAGGCTTGTGTGGTTGATGGCAGAAGGTGCAGACACTCTTTGATTTCTGGTGCCTCTTGGAGACACTGCCAGGTGTAAAACTGAATTATGCTTTGGAAAGTGACCTGAAGCTTGAGCTGATTTCTCACTCCCAGTCTGTGGCCACGGAGTCCCTGAATCTGATCCTACACTGGGGCGGGGGGGGGGAGGGGCGCACAGTAACATCATACTACAAAGTGGCTGTTCTTTTTTCTTCTCTCTGCTGTGGTTCCCATGTGCTCCTAGGGCATCATCAAGAATGTTCTGGAGCTGCGGCACAGCTTCTGGCGGAGATTGAAAGGCTGCAGGACTGGTTTGCCATTGATTGGCAGCCAGAAAAGCATCTGTTGCACTACCTGAAGCTGTCCTTGACATGTACCCTATACATGGAGCCAGGATATCCAAACAGTGGGGGGATCTGCCCACTCTCCATCGAGAGTCAATACAGTGCAGTTGAAGTGACTGTCTATAGGCCCTCTCAGGAGATGCCTTCCTTGTAGGACTGGCTGGTATACCTCACTATTGTGGACTTCAGTGCTTCTTGTCTATGGAGGCTTATGGATCCTACTGGATTGCAGAATGCTCTGGGTTTTTTTAAGATTCCAAACACATGCTCTGTTAAGGATGTGGGTGGCCTTGGATCATGAAGCTTATTGAAGCTAACAACAAGTTTTCCCCTCATTTACCTCTCTTACCCATAGTTCCCTGGTTTACCACAGATCTGGGTGATCTGAAGATAGCCAAGAGATGTGTAGAAAGACTCTGCTGGAAAACTTGTAGTGAATCTGACAGATTATGCTATAGAACCCATTGGAAGACTTATGAAGTGGCAGTGACAGCAGCAAAGAAATTTTTCTGATATTGTTGTACCAGCTATTTCACAACCATCCTGATTGCTTAAGATATCTCAGCATCTGCTCGCTCCTAAATCCGAACCTTTTTTTATCTCAGGGACAGTTATTTAGTTGTGATACTTTTGCAATTTTTTTTTACTGATAAAATATTACAAATATGCTCTGATCTAGAAGCAAGTTGCAACATAGGTCAGTCAGAATAAATGTCTAATACATCATCTGGTCTGTTTATGGGTCATTTTAATTCAGTTTCCAAATGTTCACAAGATTCTGGGATCTGTGAAGACTCTACATATGCTCTGGATCCTAGCCTATCTTGGCTGCTAAAATCATGTAAAGACCACATAAATGAGCACTTGGTGTCTATAATAAATCAGTCACTAACTCAGGGCACCTTCCCTGGGCCACTTGAAGAGGTTGTTAACTTGTTATCCATCCACTTTTGCAATTTTCCCCAGTGGATGGGTCCTTCCCCCTTTCCTTTATTTCTAAGTTAGAGTATTTTCCCGAAAATGTGCTGACTTCACTTAGTGTTCAAAAGTTGAAGATGTACCAATGCTTTCTGAGTTTATTAGCTGGTAATTCCCGTAAGGAATGAAATTACTTGTTTGGTGGTCTGAGACAAGCAGTTCTCAAGGACAAAAACATCCATCACAAATTAAGCAACTATGTTCATAATTTATGAAGTAATAGTGGTTTCCTAGATACGCAACTGCAAGATAAATCACCTGTGCGTTGGAAACCAGGAACTCTTGTACTCTTGATTGTTTTAACATTTGTGGAACTGTTCCAGTGTCACATTCACTTGCCTACAGGTGAACCATGGGTGGCATGTTTAATGGCATATTGGAAAAAATGTTCTTACAGAAACAGTAACTGCTAAATGCCTTCTATCCTTCTAATAGGAGAAAGCAGTTTTGAGAGCAATAAAATATGTACAAGTTAAATTAATAACATGAAGGGACAATGGTCTACTGGTGCTATAAATTTTTTAGGCACCTTCAGTGTTTATTTCCATGAAGGCAGCTGATCCAGAACTGAAGACAATGAATTACCATTATTTCCCTCCTTTATTCCAGGACTGGCAAAGTAGTTGCAATTATTCTATCAAATGGATGCAGTCAAAGGACAATTTCTTTCAGAAATGATAAATAAATGAAGAAATGCTTGTTTTAATGGTGCATTTTAATGGTTTGTGTGTTTAATATTGTGATTTTATTTGTAAGCCATCCTAAGCAGGACTCTGAATAGGCAGCATAGAAATATTCTAACTGCACAATCCTATGGTCGGCTGTGATGCCAGTGTGGCCACAGAAGTGGAGCAGCGGTGCCACTGGACTGGCTCTTGTGCTAGCAAAGTGCAGAGGCAGTGACAGTGGCAGCTGCACAGAGTTGCAAAGCAGGAGTGCCAAAAAGCATAGTGGGTGGGGTGGATGTGCGGGCTCCACCACCAACAGCCAACAGGCACTGCTGCTGGCTAACAGCTGTGGGAGGGGTGAGGAGAGGCACAGCCAGTGGGCTGCTCATGATCCGGGGCAACCTTCAGAGCGACAGACGCACAGCACCCTTGCCGGCAGACCACCCTGCCTCCCATCCTGGGAGAGGCCAGCAATTGACAGGGTGGGTGGTCGGCATGGCTGGGCTCACAAGCTGGTGGCTGTAGCCCAATCAGGCATGCCCTTGGCGGCTGTGGGCTAGTGTCGCCCGCTGCATCAGACGGATGCAGAGAAGGGGGGATGAGGAGTGGCCAGGGCGTGGGAGCAGAGAGGCTTTGCCATTGCTGGCCGTGCTTGTCCAAGAGGCAGGGGGTGCAGTGAGAATGGGGGTGGTCGGATGCCCAGGTGGCAGTCATGGTAGCATGCCCCACGTCCCCCTCAGTTCCCATGCATTTATTGTGCACAGAGGCCAACCCCCGACCAAACCTGGGGTCCAATGCCAAGCAGCGCATCAGACCACACAGTGCACGAGGGGTGTCCATGCACTCTGCCAGCATGTGGATGCTGAGCCATCAGGAATGCCCGTCATCGGCCCTAGGCACATGAGGATTGTGCACAGTCATGGGTCTGGCAATAGCCAATCCAGGCAGCATAAGAATTCATCAAGGGTTGGTCTAGCAGAGGCTGGCAGGTTGCCAGGTCCAGGTTGGGAAATTCCTAGAGATTTGGATGGTAGAGCCTGCAGGGGGCAGGGTTTGAGGAGGGGAGGCACCTCACTCAGGTAAAATGCCCTAGAGTTCACCCTTCACAGCAGCTATTTCCTTCAAGGGAACTGATCTCTGTTACCTGGAGATCAGTTGTAATTCCAGGAGATCTCCAGCCACCACCTGGAGATTGAAAACCCTAATCAGACCCCAGGTTCTGGAGAGGTGGGTTCTTCAATGAGTGATAAGAATGCCCATTGGAAACCAAACAAGAAGCCAGATTGGAGGTGAGGGGTGTGAAAAGCACCCACAGACTTGCAGCTCCTCCCTGTGCCAGATTTCCGAAGTCCATCCCTGCTTCTGCAAACAGCAGAAAGGAAAAGGGTCCATCCTTCTGGAGGGGGATGTCAGAGATCCCAAGATGTCACTCCACATCCCCCACCTTCTGGCAGCAACTCCCTCCTTCCCTCGCATGCAGCACTCATCTGCAATTCCCACCCCACTTTCTGAAGTTACATTGAGGAGAGGAAGGGGGCAGGGAATCTGGACGGGGCGCCACTTTACACCTGCTCCTCCTGGCAGCAGAGCCCACCCCATCCATCCTTGCCCTGATTGGAAACACTCTGATGGGGAATGGGGGGGGGGGGCTACTGTCAATGTCAGACAAGCAAGAAAACACAGCAGTTTGTTGTTTTTCAACACATGTTTTATTAAACTGGAAAAAGTGCCAACCTTCCTCAGCTGGAAAGGGAGCCAGGGCAGTTTGCGCAGCCCTTGTTCTGTGCTCCCAAGAGTGAGGCTGAGATTCGAGCTGCCTTTGGAAACTGCTCCCTGGACAGGACCTGAATAGCACTCGCAGGGGATTTGGGGTGGGTGGGCTGAAACAGACATGCTCCATGGTCTCCCAGACAAGTTGCAATGTGCCTGCAAGGGAAAGAGACATATGTGTTGCAAATGACCCAGCTTGGTCCATAGCTGAGGCCAAGGCCAATTTGCAACACCTAGGAAAATGCCCGTCGTTGAATACAGCAGTGGCAGCCCCACATGTGCAGCTAGCAACCAGATGATGCATGACCTGCTGGCAAGGAAGCGCTCTGCCTTGGGATGATTTTATTCTGTGAGGGAGAAAGTCAATAGGGGGTTAGGAACACCCAGTAAATCTGACCTGTGGCCACACTTCCTCCTCCGCCAGGAGGGTCCCCAGTTGATGGAATCTGAATAAAGCACCCAGAAGGGTAGCTGGTGCCCCCTCAAATGGCTGTGTCAAGAGTAGTTTTCTGGGCAACTGCCTCTGTGGCAGGTAGGGGCTGCCTCCCCCATCCCCTTCCCCACCAAGTATCACCCGCAGAGGCTGGCAGTCAGGAGAGATCAGGTGAGAGGACAGCTGACACAAATCGGCAAGCTGGGTTAGCCACTGCCCCAGCTCCTTCTTACCTGTCAATGCACCCTCACTCCTTCTTGTGCTGGGACTGCAGAGTCAGATAACCTGCAAGGGGTCTTGGTTGGTTATTGTACATAAACCAGACATTCTGGACTTTGCCCTTCTTCCCTTGAGCGAGTGCAAAGTGCTCCCAAATTTCTGCAAAGTCCCCCCTGTGCACTCATGGCCTGCCACTGTGAGTACCCACTCTCCCACCTCGTGCACAAAGTTCCCATGGCAGGAGGCTGATGGGCAGAGCCTCTGGCCCCGTGCTCACCTACCCAAGGTCATGAGCAATGCAGCCAGAGGTTTTGTAGTGTGCATGGGCAGATAATTGAGAATGAGGAGGGGGGCTCGCCCAGCTTGGAAGTGCATGTGGATTTACGCCCATGGTAGTTCCCATCCTATGCTCCTTCAGGGTGCAGGGAGAGGGGCCCGAGTTTTCTCGCTCAATGGGCGCCTATGGGCTACACCTCCTTTTTGTGGTATAAGTTTCTCCTGCTGCAGGGGGCGTTCCTGGGCCTGAAGTGGCTTTGAAAGTGGACTAACTCACAGCCTGCCCCCTGCCCCGCCCCCTCCCATGCTGGTGCCGGAACTTGCGCCGCACTTGCGTCTCTGCCTGGCCACCAAGCATGCCCACTGGCACTGACCCATTTGCAGTAGTGCTCCTTGGGCGGGCACCAGCAGAGAGAGGTTTACATCAATGTGAGCCAGTTCTGCCAGCTTAAGCCTTAGTTCATTCTCTGAGCGCTTTCCACCCCCCACCCCCCTTTAGGTTTGAGCTGCCCATAAATAAAATGAATAAATCCTTCAGAAACAAGGAAGAACCAAAATGGGTGTAAGCTTTTCATAAAACAAAACATTCCTCTCCCCAAAGGAGCCTTTCGAGAAGCAAACAGAGACCCAGTTTGGTGTAGTGGTTAAGAGCGCGGGACTCTAATCTAGAGAGCTGGGTTTGATTCCTCACTCCTCCACTTGAAGCCAGCTGGGTGCCCTTGGTTCAGTCACAGCTTCTAGGAGCTCTCTCAGCCCCACCCACCTCACAGGGTGTTTTGTTGTGGGGATAATAATAACATACTTTGTAAACCGTTCTGAGTGGGCATTAAGTTGTCCTGAAGGGCAGTATATAAATCAGATGTTATTATTTTTATTATTATTATATTATTATAGAGGTGAAAACTGTCACTTCAAAGGAGAGCATCTTCATCATTGACATCATGTGCTGAAACAGTCTCCTTCGCTTATGACCAGCAACAAAGAGAATATCAGGTTCTGTTAATTACTGAATTAGGCAATGGAAATGAAGTAGTCTAGAAGGATATGTGAAATCTTCTACCTCACATTTCCAATGTGGAGTAGGATTTCTGCAGTAATACTACAGAGTCTCTCTTTTAACATGATAACTATTCAAAGGGTAGTTTGGCACTAGATCCTAAAATATGTTTGTTTGATATATCTGAAAGGAACAATATCAAGAGTGAAAGGAACATATATGTTTGTAGTGACCTGATCTGTATATGCTAAATACCAGAACTAAGATTATGCCACCATTGAAACAATGGTAACTAAAAAAGTTGTGGTTACTAAAATATGAAATTTATTATAAACAACATTTGCAAGTGTTATTCATGTTGAAGAGGAATGCCAAAAATATTAATATGTTTTTGGAGAGATGGAAATGGTGGAGATGTTCCTGAAATGTTAGACATTGAGTGGGTTCAACCATCTTCTATAAGCCTTCCTCCAACTTAAATGGCTCTTCTTCCAATGAAAGGAAGGGTAGAGTATAAATATGTAATAAATAAATAAATATACTTTGCTCAGTGAGTGCTATAATAGGGGTTGGATTCAAGTCATTGATACTAAGGGTAACTCCTTCTCTTTTTAAAATAAGAGACTTTTTAATGTTATTAGATATTATATGAATATCAATAATATAATTTTAAGATTGCTATGGATCTTCTAGAAGTCAACTTCAGCACATTTCTGTACAAAGGGTAACATTCTATTGGTAATATTCTGCTAAGGGAAAGCATTTCCATCAGTAGAATGGAACTTGCCAATCTCCTTCTGCTACAGTTAGAGCTCCTCAGATTGTTATTGAACAGTGTAGGGAATGGCATGAGGAACGAACTGGGGGTCTGCAGTGAAAAGAGGAAATCAGCAAAAATCACTCTCTGGGATTCATAGAAAAATATCACTGGATTCAACCCACTTGCAGCCTGGATCACAAGAAAGATTTAGGTATGGTCAGAAATCACTTACATTGACCCAAATGAGATTATATTTCCTGAACAAAAAGCTGCTAGGTCAGATAGTCAATAGTATTGATACCATCTTTTCTCATTTCTATTCCACTGAAGAAAGAATTGTCCATGGGAAAAATAATAACTTTCATATTTGCCATGTATATTGCAACTGCACCCAGTTACACTGAATGTATTGCTAGAAACGTATACATAAGGTTTTTTGAGGCTGCTGAGGTATGTGACAAATCCAACTTCCCATGAACCACTAGTACCAAATACTCAGCAGAAAAAAATGTATTAGAAAATTGTAACTGAATTCTTGACTTTCAAGTATTACCCTTAATTATGGTAATGCACAGTAAATCTCTTGGGTGGGTAGAGATGGAGACCATGTAGCTCAGTTTAAAAGGAATGAAATATTATTTTCAATTAAGTTTTACTGGCCAACTCCCATTCAACTTTCTCTTTTGGAGAATAGTGAATACTTTAATTACCAGCAGATTGCAATTACTATTTTAATTTTAAAATGAATAAACTCTATTGTTGAAATTCTTTCATTTGATAAATTAAGAGACAGGAAATTCTATAACATTTTGTGCTTAAATAATGGTCCCTAATTATCTTCCTGGAACAGAAAATAGTGGAGCATTTTTCAGTAAAAGAAGGTGCACTATTTTACACAGCCACTTAAAGGTCGAATAAACTATATTGTCATATACTTGTTTCTAACTGAGACAAAACTATTGTGTATTATTATAATGGTCTATTGAATGTATTTAACTGGTTAATAGCTTTTATTTTTGTGTCCCAGTTGTGAATTATTTTCAGGCTGTCAGCATTTTTGAAAGCCTGTGAAATTTACAGATAACATTGTGTACATATATGCAGAAGAAATTCTGAAAACATCTCACTAAGGGGACTTTTCAATAGAATTTGTCTTTATTTGGGAGATGTATTTTTTCTTTTCAGAAATAACTTGAAATCCACCTTGTCAGGAGAATGTACATCATAACATGTATGCAGGGGTTTTTTTCTGGGGAAAGAGGTGGGGGAACTCCCACCTGGGGCAACTTCTGGCAGGAAGTGGCTCCCGTGTAACTACACATGTACATGCGCAAAGTGCAGAAGTGATGTCATCATGCACAGCAGGAGAAAGAAAGAAAGAAAGTGAGGGAGAGAGAGAGAGGGAAGGGAAAGAAGGGAAGAAGGAAAAAAAGAGAGAAAGAAAGACATGGAAAGTCATGGAAAGAGAAAGGAAGGGAGGGAGGAAGGGAAAGAAGGAAAGACGTGGAAAAAATGAAAGAGAAAGAAAGAAACATATGGAAAGAAGGAAAGAGGAAGGGAAAGAAAGAAGGAAAGACATGGAAAGACATGGAAAAAAGGAAAGAGAAAGAAGAGAGGGAAGAAGGAAGGAAGGCTTCAGCTGAGAGGAGGGGAATCCCCCTCTCAGCTGAAGTTTAAAGCCATTTGGAGCTTCCTCGGACCAGCTGAAGAGTGAGGATTAAAGAGCTCCTTTCCCACAGCTTGCCAAGCAAAAAGGAGCTCTTTTAACCCCTCTCTTCAGCTGGTGAGGAGGACTTCCTCCCACCAGCTGAAGAGTGGGGGTTAAAGAGCGTCTTTCCCTCACAAGATGGCCAGGGCCACCTGAACATGTGACTACTTTGCAGAGCTGCTGGAATGCTGTTCTGGCACATTCCAGCAAAAAAAGGCCTGCACGTATGACAATGCATCGCTGACTTCAGAGCTGCCATTAAAGGGAGGTAATTTTTTCTTCCATGTTGCAGATTTTATATTCCTTGGGAACACCTTTAACTCTGCATATCACAATGCAAACAATAACCATAATAACTGGTCTTAAAAACTTTTTTTTTGCGTTTTAGTCATTAAAATATTTAAAAGGAAATCTTGCATCTTGATTGGTTGGTTGGTTGATTGATTGTCTGCCTTTCTCACTGAGACTCAAGGCGGATTAATACAGACAGTTTCAAGGTCATTTCAATAAACAATATAATAGGGTCTATATATGAAAATTTGCAAGGATTTAAAACCAGCAGAAATCTAAAACAGTGTTAGAAAAATGCTGAATTCTAAGAATAATAGATTAAACAACATAAAACAAGCTAGAACTACCCAGTAAGATCATACACAAAGCAAATAGTAGCATATAGTAATGAAGTCTATGGTCCCCATCCTTCTACAGATACATCCCTCTGAGACCACTTCCTTATACTACAGCCCACCTGTCTGAATAAAAAGGCCCTCTTGGATAATTCATTTTTGCACAGTTTGTAGAAAGCCAGGAAAGTGGGACTTTTCTTGACCTCTTCAGGTAGGCTGTTCCATAAGGTGGAGGCACCTGCAGAAGGCCCTGTTCAAATGAGCAAAGCTGCCATGGTGGAATATTGGGAGAGAGACAGGCCCATAGAAATGCAAGACAAATGCCATGAAGACCTTTGTATGTGATAGCCAATACCTTGAATTGAGCCCAGTAACTGATAGGTAGTCAGTGGAGTTTCTACAGAATTGGAGTAATATTCATTCTTCTCCTAGCTCCAGCTAATAACTGAGCATGGTTATTAGGGATTTGCACCAGCATCAAAATATAGATTTGGTATCCAGATTAGGAATTCTGATAAGAATTTAGGAAATCTGGATTTTCCGAATATTAAAATCAATTGGAATAGCAGTTTTCCTCTTTAAAAAAATTAAAAAGCAAAGCCTTTTAAAAGGTTTTCCTCAGCCCTCTAACACTTTCTCTATGCCATTGCCAGTGTCAAAGAGTTGAGATTAGGGGTGTGCAAGCCAAAAATTTTCGGCTATAGCCGAAAGTAGAAAGCCGAAAGAAAATTCTCTATCGTTAAAGCTGAAAGCCGAAACAAGAATCTCTTTCGGGATTCGGGATTCGGGATTCTTTCGGCATTATTTCGGCATTCTTTCGGCTTTTTTCTATGGGAAAATGCCTCCGTCTTCCAGGACGCCTGGAGGAGGCATTTTCCCACCGAATAAGCCCAAAATTGGTGGGGACCTTCCTCTAACCCTTCTCTAACAACCACCCAAGTTTCAGACAGATTGGACTTTGGGGGGCCATGTTATGGCCCCCCAAAGCAGGTCCCCCCATCCTCCCATAAAGGAGCATCTTCTTCATTATTTCCTATGGGGAAAAAATGAAGAAGCAGGCTTCCTTTGCCAGGGGTGGCATTTTGCATGCAAAATGCCCCCTTACCCTCAGGGGCCCTTCTCCCACCCCTCCTCCCACCCCCCACCAAGGCTCAGCCTGCTCCCACTTGGGGGGGCCATTTCATGGCCTCCCCAAGTAGGTGCTCTAATCTCTACCACTGACAGCTGGGGGAGGCTTGTGTTGCCAGGGGTGGCATTTTGCATGCAAAATGCCCCCCAACCCTCTGGGGCCCTTCTCCCACCCCTCCTCCCACCCCCCACCAAGGCTCAGCCTGCTCCCACTTGGGGGGGCCATTTCATGGCCTCCCCAAGTAGGTGCTCTAATCTCTACCACTGACAGCTGGGGGAGGCTTGTGTTGCCAGGGGTGGCATTTTGCATGCAAAATGCCCCCCAGCCCTCTGGGGCCCTTCTCCCACCCTTCCTCCCACCCCACACCAAGGCTCAGACTGCTCCCACTTGGGGGGGCCATTTCATGGCCTCCCCAAGTAGGTCCTCTCAGCCCCTAAAGTCCACCCCTTACAGCCCCACACAAACCCAATTCCCCCCCAGCTGCCGCACACAGACCCAAATCCCCACATTAGCCCCTCACAGACCCAAATCCACCCCCACCTGCCCCACACCCATAACCCCAGGAACAGGCTGGCAAAGGCCAGCCCTCTCCCTTTGTTCCCTATGCTGGGAACTTCTAAACTCTCTTTCCCTGGGCAATTCTGCACAGCCCAGGGGTGCCACAATGGTGGGCACACTTCTGAGTGCCAGCTGGTCCCTGTGAAAGAACACCTGAACCACAGACACCCTCCCTCAAATTCCCCCACCACCTACAGAGATAGCTGGCCAGCCAGCCCCATTGTTCCCTATGATGGGAACCAACTGCACAACAAAGAATAAAACAAGAACAACACAAAATAAAGTTTTTAAAAAATTATTTTCTCCCTTCCAAAGTACAAGTAGGCAAAGCATTATGACACATTACACCAGCAGTCCCCCACACAGAAAAATAACACAACTCACTTAACATCAGAGAATCACAAAGCACGATTCCTGTCAAAAACACTTTATTTCTTGAACAGCTTTAGGTTACACAGCAGGGGGGAACACCAAAGGGCTTGGCAGCAGTATCTTACACAAAAATAACACAACTCACTTAACATCAGAGAATCACAAAAGCACAATTCCTGTCAAAAACACTTTATTTCTTGAACAGCTTTAGGCTACACAGCAGGGGGGGGACACCAAAGGGCATGGAAGCAGTATCTTACACAAAAATAACACAACTCACTTCACATTAAAGAATCACCCCAAAAAATTGCTGTCAAAAGCACTTTATTTCTGTAACTGCTTTAGGTTACACAGTAGGAAGGCACCACAGAGCAGGAAAGCAGTGTACTACACAAAAATAACACAACTCACTTCACATCAGAGAATCACACAAACACAATTGCTGTCAAAAACGGTGAAGTGGGTTGTATTATTTTTTGTAGTACATTGCTATCATGCCCTTTTGTGCCCTCCTACTGTGTAACCTAAAGCTGTTCAAGAAATAAAGTGTTTTTGCCAGGAATTGTGTTTTTGTGATTCTCTGATGTTAAGTGAGTTGTGTTATTTTTGTGTAAGATACTGCTTCCATGCCCTTTGGTGTTCCCCCCCTGCTGTGTAGCCTAAAGCTGTTCAAGAAATAAAGTGTTTTTGCCAGGAATTGTGTTTTTGTGATTCTCTGATGTTAAGTGAGTTGTGTTATTTTTGTGTAAGATACTGCTTCCATGCCCTTTGGTGTTCCCCCCCTGCTGTGTAGCCTAAAGCTGTTCAAGAAATAAAGTGTTTTTGACAGGAATTGTGCTTTTGTGATTCTCTGATGTTAAGTGAGTTGTGTTATTTTTGTGTAAGATACTGCTGCCATGCCCTTTGGTGTTCCCCCCCTGCTGTGTAGCCTAAAGCTGTTCAAGAAATAAAGTGTTTTTGACAGGAATCGTGCTTTGTGATTCTCTGATGTTAAGTGAGTTGTGTTATTTTTCTGTGTGGGGGACTGCTGGTGTTATGTGTCATAATGCTTTGCCTACTTGTACTTTGGAAGGGAGAAAATAATTTTTAAAAAACTTTATTTTGTGTTGTTCTTGTTTTATTCTTTGTTGTGCAGTTGGTTCCCATCATAGGGAACAATGGGGCTGGCTGGCCAGCCATCTCTGTAGGTGGTGGGGGAATTTGAGGGAGGGTGTCTGTGGTTCAGGTGCTCTTTCACAGGGACCAGCTGGCACTCAGAAGTGTGCCCACCATTGTGGCACCCCTGGGCTGTGCAGAATTGCCCAGGGAAAGAGAGTTTAGAAGTTCCCAGCATAGGGAACAAAGGGAGAGGGCTGGCCTTTGCCAGCCTGTTCCTGGGGTTATGGGTGTGGGGCAGGTGGGGGTGGATTTGGGTCTGTGAGGGGCTAATGTGGGGATTTGGGTCTGTGTGTGGCAGCTGGGGGGAATTGGGTTTGTGTGGAGATGTAAGGGGTGGACTTTAGGGGCTGAGAGGACCTACTTGGGGAGGCCATGAAATGGCCCCCCCCAAGTGGGAGCAGGCTGAGCCTTGGTGGGGGGTGGGAGGAGGGGTGGGAGAAGGGCCCCAGAGGGTTGGGGGGCATTTTGCATGCAAAATGCCACCCCTGGCAACACAAGCCTCCCCCAGCTGTCAGTGGTAGAGATTAGAGCACCTACTTGGGGAGGCCATGAAATGGCCCCCCCAAGTGGGAGCAGGCTGAGCCTTGGTGGGGGGTGGGAGGAGGGGTGGGAGAAGGGCCCCTGAGGGTAAGGGGGCATTTTGCATGCAAAATGCCACCCCTGGCAAAGGAAGCCTGCTTCTTCATTTTTTCCCCATAGGAAATAATGAAGAAGATGCTCCTTTATGGGAGGATGGGGGGACCTGCTTTGGGGGGCCATAACATGGCCCCCCAAAGTCCAATCTGTCTGAAACTTGGGTGGTTGTTAGAGAAGGGTTAGAGGAAGGTCCCCACCAATTTTGGGCTTATTCGGTGGGAAGATGCCTCCCCCAGACGTCCGGGAAGACGGAGGCATTTTCCCATTGAAAAGCCGAATGAAAGACGAAAGAATCCCGAAACGTTTCGGCTTTTTTCTTTCGGCTACCCGAAACGTTTCGGGATTCCCCGAAACGTTTCGGCATTCCCTGAAAGAAGCCGAAACACTTTTGTTTTGGCATTCTTTCGGCATTCTGAATGCCGAAACGCACATCCCTAGTTGAGATGTGCCAAGTACACACAGTAACAGCCATTATTACCAGGCAGCAGTGCCAGGCATTAGACAATGACTGCAATCTGAGCATGACCCCTGAACCGGGGTGGTGCAGAAGAGTGGGAAAATACCCTGGGCAGCACAGGCAGACAGACTAGGACAGCAGATAAACAGACAGTGGGGGTTGTCTGGGAATTCTTCCAAGAGCATTGGGGCCCAGTACAGCTGAATGTGTGAGCACAGTACTAGAGCAGCAGTGAACAAAAGGAAAGAGCAGCAGGAGAGGGAGCAGACTGAAGCATGGCATGCCTTGTACTGTGGAATGGAGTATGCCATTGTCTTTTATTCAAAGGGCAACTCAGGGAAGCCTAGCAATGGCCAGTTGACCTTCAGGAAAACCAGTTTTTCTACAGATCCAGGTTCCAGGCATGAACAGTATGGACTTTCAATTTTGCCTGCCTAGGAGAACACCTGCTCACTGGGCACACTGGTTGGTGGGCAAAACTTCACTCCCACTGCCACTGTGGCCAGTTTCTTCCTCAGCCCACTAAGCCAAAAAGTCAAGTCTCTTTCAATTTGCAGGGCTTATGTACATACTCCTCTAGCTCTGCCTCTGCCTCTGCCATGTCCTCCTTCTGGCAAAATCAAGACAAGGCCAATCAGGGGACACTGAACTCTCTGTCCCCTCCTCTCCTTACTGTCAAGGCCTGTCTGGGGATTGTTTCAGTCTTCATCTTCATGCAGGCAGGCCAGTCTATCAGAGGAATCGGTTTCAATTTTCTTCTGTTGCAAGCAGCCTAGCTTGCTTTTTATCGAAGTCATTGGCTCTCCAAATAGTAGGAATTATTCTGAAGATCTCTGGAACTATACATTTTAGAACCAGAAATATTCATAATTATTCCAAATATAGCATTATTTAGTGACTCTAAATATTTCCAAATTCTAATTACACATCCCTAGTGATTATTGCATCTGGCTTGCTAATTACGTTTTGTTCTTCCACTCAAAGAACCTGAATTGGTACCCAAAGTCTTACCAATCAAGGCTGTTTCCACACATCCTTAAAAGGACAGCCCACTCACTGAATGCTGCCATCTTTTCTCCTTCACTCCACATGTCACCAATTTCAAAACGGTAGCAGGCTGTTTGGCTTCCATTTTTTCAGCACCTTTTGGGGGAACTTGGGAAATGCATTCTCAGAAAAGGTGCCGAAGAAAACAGAAGCCAAACAGCCTGCTAATGTTCTGAAATTGAAGACGTGTGGAGTGAAAGATAAAAGCTGGCAGCATTCGATGAGTGGGCCATCCCTTTAATGACGTGTGGAAACGGCCCAAGTTTAAAATATACAGTAGTAACCTAGTAATTTGATCTTCAGGCATCACCCCTAAAGATTAAAATGTTGTTGGATTGCCCTACAATGTGTTATTCTATTTCACACTTTGACTGAAATTGTAAAATCAGTGACTTGGAATAGTTCCACTAATTTTAAGAGAACTACTACAATGAAAATGGTTTGGACACTGTAATATTTGTGGTTCAAGCTGATGCTTGTGGCAGATTTCATCCTTATTTCTTATACAATTTATCTTGTCTCTTCTAATCTAACTTTTATTTTTTATCAAGTGTATTTTAAGTTCTCTAGGGTTTCTTGATTTATATCTTTGTCCTGCTTGAGGTCTACAGCTTTTCTTAATTTAGTATCATCTACAAATGAATCATGCTGTCTACTCCATTTTCCCAGTATTAATGAACATATGAAGTAAGAACTGAAGGCAAGCTGCCATCTTGGATAACTTTTCAACTGCATTCTTTATTTCTTCAGTATGGATTCTGTGCCAATTCTTCGAGCAATTCTTCAAGCATTTCTAGTCCATAGACCAATCATTTCTGAGGGGTGAGAGATGGGGGGAGTGACAGGGTGTGATCATATACATATTTTAGAGGAGACTAGCCAAGTGTGTTCCCAGTAGCTACAACATGCTTATATTAAAGAAAGGAACGCATTGGGGGTAGAATTTCTGAGAAAGGAACAGAAATTATAACAGGATTACGAAGTAGACATACATATTCAGTTCTTTGGATTATATATTTAGATCTACAGTCATGCTAGCCCCATCGATCTTCAGAAGTATTGCAGAGGGAGATGAAAATTGACTGGTACAAGGCAATATCCTTGCTAGGAAGGGGAGAACAGTTATGCTTATATTGCCACTCTTTCTTTAGGAAATGCGGCACTTACCCGGCAGGCAGCAACGCTGCTAAGCTGGGTGCCGTCCATTGCCGCACTGGAAGGAGGGAGGCTGCACCAACCCCGCCCTCCTTCCATGTTAGGCTGGCTGGGCGGGGCAGAACAGGAGCCGTTGAGGCCGCGCTGCCCCAGCCCAGCCACAGTCGCTTTTGTTGCTCGGAGAAGGCTGACGTGCCTTCCTCCGAGCGGAGCGGGCGTTTAGGTGGCGGCAGCGGTTTCGGTGGCACGAGCCCTTGCGCGCCGGTGCGGCCTGGCCGCTTTGGAAGAGAGGACCCGGCGGAGCTTCGAGAGGCGGCAGCGCGAGGCTTTTCGGCGGCGGCGCAGCGAGGCCTCTTGGTCTCTGCGGTTCCGGGCGCTGAGCCGGCCCATCGTTAGCCCGCCTTTGCCTGCTTAGTGGCAGCGGGCCAGGGAAGCGGGCGGAGCAAGTGGGGCTTCCCCCTTTTGAACAGGGCCGCGGCAAGGCCTTTCGTTCTATGCGGTTTTGGTGCCTCCGAGGCGTGGGGGAGGAGGAGCTGGCCCATCTAGAGCCGGCCTTGCCCGCTTAGTAGTAGCGGGCCTGGGAAGCGGGTGGAACGAGCGGAGCTTACCCCTGTGAGCAGGGCTGCGGCGCGTCCCTATCGCTGTCTGGGTTTTTGGCTGAGGCGGCGAGGGGACAAGTGGTGCAGCTGTTGGTGGCCTGCCCCCCCTTTTTTCTGCCGGGGCCTGTAGGGGGGTGCTTAAACAGGGTGTCTTTGGGGGGCAAGTGGTTGAGTGGGAGCCTTTCTCCTCCCCCCCCTCAGTTTACTTAAGGGGGCTGAGGCCTTGGTGGGAAAGCTGCTGGTGGGTAGTTGGCATGCACTCCCTGCTCCAGAAATACGCAGGGGTGGGGAGTGTGAGTTGGTGATATTGAATTACATTGCTTTAGAAGGGGTATAGCGTCCCAGATTTGGTGCTGTGTGTTTCAACTTGCGGCAGCCATTTTGGGCAGGCACTGGAGCATTGGCGGCCATTTTGGGCTGGGCTAGTTGTAAGGCTACCGTGTGTTTGACTGCATTGTTCACCTAGGCCGAGCCACTGTAGCACAGTGGTTAAGTAGTGTGGCTGAGAATCAGCACTTCACTGGTTCAAATTTTATTCTTGCTACACGCTCAGTAGGTGGCCTTATGCCTCCCAAGAAAGGCAGGGCCGCCCCCAAAGGGAAGCAGCCTGCGAAGAAGGCGCCTGCTAAGAGGCCTTATGTTGCCTTGTCTTCCTCTGAGGAGGACGCTCCCATGGATCAACAGGATATTATTAAGCGGCTGGTGGCTTTGGAGCAGGCCAAGGTGTCCTCTGAGCCAGCTTCTCAGGGGACTGGTACTGTGCGGCCTATTAGACATGCTTCTAGGAACGCAACTAACAGGGATATTTTGCGGTGTTTATCTCTTCTAGAAGGCACAGGTGGAAGTTCAGCGGGTGAAAGCAGCAGCGGGAAAGGTGCCTCCTGCAAGGAACCTCAGGGACCAGCAGTCGACTTGGAGCCAGAGTGGCCGGATGATTCCTCTCCTGTGGCAGTGGCTGTTGAGCCGGCGGAGGCTGAGGGTAAGGATATCGCACCCCATGCCGGTGGCCACTGGCCATGGGGACCATGGGGCCAGGCAGCCGCCTGTGCAATGCCAGCTTTGTCCCAGGGGAATTACACCCCCTTTTCTGGGGCTGTGGCTGGAGGTGGTCAGTCGGCTTGGTCAGGATCTGGAGTGGGACTAGGTTCCCAGCACCTTGCTTCTGTTTCTACATCATGGGGAGGGGGAGGAGTGCCCCCCTTCTCAGGTTTGACTATGGGATGGCCGGGATTTGCCGGGAGCCCGTGGGGTTTCTACCCCCATCCGGCTTTACCTTATGGCCAGGTTCCCATCAATGCTATGCCATTTGGGGACACGGCTTTGCCTCTAGGGGACCACTTAACGCAGGCGACCAGGGATAAAATACTGAAGGGGGAGTCCGTGGATATTTTTTCTCTGCTCTTTAGGGAGCTGGAGAAAAAGAGTAAGGATGAGAGGGATGAGAGGGATAAGGAACGCCCCAAGCGGAGGCATGTTGACAGGACCTGGAATAATTGTCTTCCTGGTTTTTTAATATATGCCGGGGTTATTTCTAGAGCTCAGCCCAGCCGGGCCATGCAGTTATTTCAGTATTTGGACATTATCTTTAAGGGGTATACAGGCTTCTCGGGTGCAGTACGACGAGGAGTACGTATGAGGGCAGCTACGAACCTCAATATCCCGTGGGATCGGGTCCATCAAGAGTTGTGGCTGCAGTTGATGTCCCCTGCTAAGCCAAATTCGGGGGACAGGTCTGACAGCGGGCACGTGGTGTATCGCTCTTCACAAGCTCAGACCTCCCGCGGTGTGGCGGGTCAGCCGGTTCAACCCTGGCTGTTGTGTTGGGAGTTTGCCTATAAGGGATCATGCCTTAGGAAGCCATGCCGGTACCAGGATGAGTGTCCTTCCTGCGGGGGCTCCCACCCTTATAACTCCTGTTCCAGGGTTAAGCAGGCCTGGGGAGGTAAAAAATCAGGAGGTGGCGGCGCAGCGGGTCAGCACCCCCCTGGTAAAGGGTACCAGCCCGGTAAAAATGAAGGTCCTTAAGCGGCTGTTGTGTGGTTACCCCAAACAGGTTGATGCTGTTTATTTGTTCCAAGGGTTTAAAGAAGGTTTTAGGATTCTGGTTCAGGGAGCCCGCGCCCCGTTTATGGCAGATAACCTACGTTCAGTTGTTGGGAAAGAGGACATAGTTAAGGGCAAGATTGACAAGGAATGTGCTGAGGGCCGGGTGTTGGGGCCATTTTCGGCCCCTCCAACCCCTAACTTCAGGGTTTCCCCCCTTGGTGTGGTGCCTAAAAAGGCGGTGGGGGAATTCCGTCTGATACACCACCTGTCTTTTCCCAGGGGGGAGTCAGTAAATGATGCCATACCCGAGCACTTATGTTTGGTGCAGTACACCTCGTTTGACCAGGCGGTTAAGGTGGTTCGTAGATGTGGGGTGGGGGCTGAGATGGCGAAATGCGACATTAAGTCTGCCTTTTGCCTTCTCCCCATGCACCCCAATGATTTTGAACTCTTGGGATTTGCTTTTAATGGCCAGTTTTATATGGATAGGGCCATGCCGATGGGTTGCTCCATTTCATGCGCTGTGTTTGAGCACTTTAGTTCCTTCCTGGAGTGGGAAGTGCAGCGCCGGGTGGCCAGTCGCGATACGGCCCATTATTTGGACGATTGTTTGTTTGTTGGGCCAGCCGGGTCGGGTCAGTGCGCCAGGCTTATGGCCACATTTACGGCGCTGGCCGATGAGCTAGGAGTTCCATTGGCACAGGAGAAGACGGAGGGACCTTCTTTGGTTCTTACCTTTCTTGGGATTGAGCTGGACACTGTCCAGCAATCCTTGCGCCTACCGGGGGATAAAGTGAATGAGCTTAGGGCCTGTTTGGGTAGCGTAAGGTGTCCCTCAAAGAGCTTCAGCAGCTAGTGGGCTACCTTAATTTTGCTTGCAAGGCGGTGGCACCGGGACGGGCCTTCTTACATCGCTTATGCGATGCCATGGCTCACTTGAGAGCCCCTCATCACCGTTTGATAGTGTCCAAGGGCATGCAGGAGGATCTAGCCATTTGGGACTCCTTCCTCGCTGAATTTAACGGGGTCACCTTGTGGCGGGATGAGTTGCTGCTGGAGGCTGAACTGCAGGTAACGTCTGACGCATCAGGATCCACTGGTTTCGGAGTTTATTTCCGGAGGCATTGGTGTGCAGAGCAGTGGCCACCAGACAGGCGGGCATCTGCAGTGGTGCAGGACCTGACCTTTTTGGAATTCTTTCCAATTTTAGTGGCGGTTCACCTGTGGGGTCGGGAATTGGCCAACCACACTGTCCACTTCTGGTGTGACAACCAGGCAGTGGTTCAGGTGGTTAACACACTGACTTCCAAATCCCCCAGAGTAATGCGGTTAGTGAGGGAGTTTACGCTTGTGTGTCTCCGGCGGAATATCTTGTTTAGGGCCAAGCACGTTCCTGGGGTGGACAATGGTCTGGCAGACGCTTTGTCTCGCCTGCAGATGGAGCGTTTTTGGCGGCTTGCTCCGGAGGCCGATCGGCAACCGGCGCGGATGCCACCGGAGCTGTGGCAGCTTGGGAGACCGAAGTTTATCGGGCTATTCAAGTAGCCATCGCACCCAGCACGAGAAGAGCCTATCGGAGAGTGGTAGGCCAGTTGGGGGAGTTTAGGAAGTCTGCAGGTTTGGGCGACAGTTGGCCAGTACCGGTGGAGCATGTTCTCCAATTCTGTATTTGGCAAAGAGACAGGGGACTGGTGGTGAGGTCCATTCGTGGGCAATTGGCAGCCTTGGCCTTCATTAGCAAGGCCCGGGGATTACCTGAGGCCACGGGTGATTTTCGGGTACGGAAGATGTTAGAAGTTTGGGCCAGAGAAGGAGCCAGTTGCGTTGATTCTTGGGAACCCATCTCCCCTGCAGTCCTTAAGGGACTTAAGGGAGCGTGGAAGGAGGTTTGTAGTTCCCAGTATGAGGCTACACTTTTTCATGCGGCAGCCTTGACGGCCTTTTTTGGAGCCTTGCGAGTCAGGGAGCTCGTGGCTCAGTTGGGCAGGGATACCTCTGGTCATGCCATTCAGGCCAGAGACTTGAAATTTGAGGGGGACACTGTCACTCTTACTATACGGTGGTCTAAGACGGATCAAAGACGTAAGGGGGCGGTGGTCCAGTTGGGTTCCTGTTGGGGTTGGGGCTCTGCGTAGGTATTGGAGGGTAGGTATTGGAGGTATTGGAGGGTTGGAGGAGCTAATGAGGGTTGCCTGTTTTTGCACCATGATGGTGCCCCTCTGACCCATTACCAGTTTTGGGTGGTGACAAAGCGCGCTTTGTCCAGGTTAGGTTTGAGCGGTTTTAATTTTGGCACTCATTCCTTTCGGATTGGGGCCGTGTCCACTGCAGCTGCCATGGGATATCCGGCACCGGTTATTCAGCAGGTGGGCCGGTGGAGGTCAGCGGCCTATCGTTCTTATGTACGTCCTCTTTCCCATGTTGAACGTCGTTAATCAACTGTTTTTCTTAGGTCCTGTGGTGCCCGGTGGCAAGCAGAGGATCCTGATCTGCGGTCACAGTTATGTATTTTGGGCGGCCCATCAAGCGAGACAGACATCGGTTGGGTCCCCACTTGGTTTGAGCGAACGGGCCGTTGTTGAATGGCAAGGGGCCTCAGGTGGTCGGGCCTGTTGCTTTTGCTGTTTGGTATGGGGCAGGTGTTGCCCCCCCCCATATCTTGGTTATACATTTGGGCGGCAACGATCTTGGGATGATACAAGGCAAGGCTTTGTCTGCACAGGCGCAGTCTGATCTGCGCCTTATTGCATGGCGCTGGCCAGGTGTACTGATCATATGGTCATCTATGATCCCTCGCCTGGTTTGGAGGGAGGCTGGGAGCCGTCAGGCCATCGAACGGGCCAGAATGAAAGCCAATCAGGCTATACAGAAGGCTTTGGAAGGGGGGTTGGGCATGTATTTGCCTCATCCCCGGATCAGGGCTGGTGTGCCCGGCCTCTACAGAGGAGACAGTGTCCACCTATCGGAGTCGGGCAATCAAATATTGTTGGATGATTTGCGGCAGGGGTTTCAGTTAGCCTTGGGTTATCAGTGGGGCGCCAGGGCCTAAGCAGAGGCTTGGCGTTGGCGTTGGCAGGTTTGGGGTTAGATAGGGTGCGGGCCGGTGAGCACCCTTGGCGCTTCCCCCTTTAGTGGGAAGAGAGGCCTGCCTGAGGAACTGGTACTGCTTTGACGGCTGCCAGAGGCAAGGCAGGCTGCCAGCTTGCAAGTCCTTCCCTCACTGCTATATGGCTGAGGTGTTAGGAGCTTAAGAGGGGGGTGACCACGTTGCCTGGCTGGCCGGGTCCGAGCCATCTGGTGGATGGGTCGCACCCGGGGCTTCGGGGCTCGCCCAGACAGGTCAGGGCGGTGGTCTGTTGGGACCCCGTGGCTTGACCTGTACCGCTTTAGCCCCTTGCCGCTGTTGTTACTGTTCTTATTGCATGTTTATTTAGTTAATAAAGTGGCCCTTAGATCCAACTTGGTGTCTGCCTCTTCATTCCGACTAGTGTGGCAAGATGTATTTACTTATGTAGATTGTTTATATGCTATGTGTCCATGTGATGAACCTTTCTGCTTAGCAGTGCATAGATACAAAGAAAGCCAAAGAGATTAATCATCTTTTGGTTTTGGATGTGTCAATCAGAAATGCAATGTTACTGAATTTCATTTTCCATTTTTGTCCCTTGGTGAGTCTTCATCTTCAAGCGTTTCAAATTACTGCTTACTCTAGATATTGTAGGATGTGAGTATTCTTGGGCAAGGTTTCAGCCTCAGAACAGACACAATTCTAGATTTCTGAAATGGGACATTGTAATGAGAAATCTAAGTACTGTCTCCAGTTACCCAGTATATAATATGTTGGGGAACACAACTTTTCTGCCTGTATCTACACATCAGTTCAGGTTGCTTAAAAAGCTACATCATGTTTATGTGCTTGAGGGTTCAGTTTGTTTCTGGAAACAAAGGTGCTTCAATACTAATTACATCTTCATTCATTTATTAATTTGTATCATATTCATGGTTTTAATTTATAAGTAGATCATTCAATAACAGAAATTCCAGATAGAATTCTTAGTTTATGTCTGTAGTAGCATCTTCTAGAACAAATTCTTATTTTTTCTTTGACTTACCATATATTGAGAAGCTTGCCAATGGAGCAGATCTTCTGAAAATAAAAGCATAACACATTATTGTTATACACAGTGGCTCCACTGCTAGTATGACAGGCAGCTATTGATTCAATGTATTGATTTTTCTAATGTTTACAGAAATGTTTATGCACTGAAGTCCTTAGGCAGGGAAGTCTCTAAGAGTTAGAATTTGGTAGCTAATTCACTCCACTATTTTACTTGGCTCTTCAACACTATATTAAGACATTCACTTCTTGGTCTTCTGTTCTTAGTCCTAAGTCACAGGAATTTAGCCAAAGCTGTCTACCAGTAAAATTATTCTGTTACTGATAAGGCCAAACCTCTCAACTCATTGTGTGTGCCATTTGTGAGCTGTGGGGTGCAGGGCTTGGGGCAGGGCAGTCACCACTAGAGGTGGGCATGATCCAAAAAAAATTACCGATCAAGCTGATCGGGGATTGGCGCCGGCGATGACCCCAAATCACCGATCCACACCGATCATCTCCCATTTCCTATCCGGGGATTGGGGATTGGGGAGGCCAAAGCAGAGGGGCGCCCCGCTGTTCCCAGCTATGTGGGAAGGTGGGTGGTGGCGGCAACTGCCGGGCCCGGTGGGCACGGGGAGGGGACATTCACACACACACACTTAGAGCAGGGGGGGAGTTTTTAACCCGGCGATGAGCCGCCTCCCCTCAGGGAGGGGACGTTCACACACACTTAGAGCAGAGGGGGGAAAAGTTTTTAACCTGGCGATGAGCCGCCTCCCCTCAGGGAGGGGATGTTCACACACACACACACACACTTAGAACAGAGGGGGGAGGAGTTTTTAACCCATCCCTGCCTCTCCAAATAGAGAGAGAGACACACCCCATCAACATGTTTCAGCCAGCTTTTTAAAAAAAGCAGGGACAGAATCCTCCATTCTTCCCCACCTGATTTTAAAAGCAAGCAGCCAGTCTTCCAAAAGCATATTTTAAACACACACACAGAGCCGTGAATGAGGTTTTCCCACAAAATACAGTGTTTTAAAAGCAGGTTAAAAACAGAGAGTGACAGACAGAAAAACAGCCATTCCTCCTACAAAGCCCCATTTATTTAAAAAGCAAAAATCGTTTGGAGTGCCCATGGCTACAGAACACCCCCTTCCCCCTTCCTCCCCTGGGGATCTTCTCCCAACTGGTGAGTGTGCTGCTGCTCCGTGGTTGGAAGGAAGCCCTGCTAATCAAGGAAAGCTGGGCTTCCATTCGGGTTTCCAGGGCGACAGAAGAAGGGCAAACACAGCTCAGGCATTCCCCTGGCTCCGTTGCCCTGGGAATAGATTACTGGCGCCTGATTGTCTGGATCCCCAATCAGATCCCAATGGCCCAATCAAGCCCCGATGAAGCCCCCCCCCCGAATGCTGGATCGGTCGCCGTGGACAGCACCGATCCGCCGGGTCCCGATCGTGCGAACGCCATTATCGTGGGTATTTTTCTATCGTAATGCCAATCGTGCCCATCTCTAGTCAACATCCTATCTTGACCCAGCAGGCCCCAATGACTTTCATGCCCAGTGTAAGGAGCCAATGGGCTTGGGCTGCCCAGCTGGCCAATCAATGATGGCCTGGCTGGGCAGTGGGAGGGCCCCTGGCTGGCAGACTGGGTGAAGATGAGCTTTGCTCAGGTCTGCAAATAGGGAGCTGGTTGGGCCTTCAGGCACAGTTGCCTGCTGTTGGCATTCCTCCCACCCACCCCTCTTGGCTTCAGCAGAGTTTGGCTCAGTTGAGTTTGATTTCTCCCTTCTTCGCTCTGGGGGTCTTCTTTGCACTTCAGATGTTGGTTGCAGTTTACACTTCTGTCACAATTTTTGTAGGGGCAGTTTGGCATGGAGCATGGATCCTTTCTGGGGAAAACACAGCCAGACAGCACTGTTTCCCCATAGCTGGGGATCCTCTTAAGGAATCATGGGAGTGAGGCAAAGAAGGGGGCAAGGCTAGCTTGAGGGCTGCTAGGGCATGCTTCTAGATGGCAAGAGAACCACACAGAGGCTTGCGCTCATGTGGATTCCCACTGATTCCCTTCCCACAGTTTCCTACTCAGCTGATGGGCTGAAGGGATATGGGGTTATTGGCTGGCAGGTGGGTCACCGGATGCTTGAATCCAAGCCCCATGAGGCACCAATGCGCTTTAAAGTGGTATTCAATAAAGTTGTGGCCTTTTAAACTCCACCTGATGTCTCTGTATTTTCTGTCAGCTTGCCTCTTGCCCTTCACTTTTCGAGCTGGCTACACAATGATATGACAGCAAAGCTATCATGGAATAGGTATAGACATAGTGATATCTTATGGTGAAATAGTTGAATTGCCTGCATTAATACTATGGCAAATCCAAACACAATTATCCATGTTCTGGTTGCATGATGACTTAATTGCCATAATTCAATGTACCAGGGGCTATCACTGAAGAGTGCAACATTCAGGGTACAGATATGGTTTCCAACCTTCAGGAGGGGCCTGGAGATCATTCAATGTTACAATTGATTCCCTGGAGAAAATTGCAACTTCAGAGGGTAGATGGTTGTTGTGGGTTTTCCGGGCTGTATTGCCGTGGTCTTGGCATTGTAGTTCCTGACGTTTCGCCAGCAGCTGTGGAAGGCATCTTCAGAGGTGTAGCTACAACCCACAACAACCATTGTTCTCCGGCCATGAAAGCCTTCAACAATACATCAGAGGGTAGAATTCTATGGCATTGTATGAGACTTATCCATCTTGAAAGAGCTCCTGTGGCTGCAATATGTTGGGCCTATTTTTTTGTTCTGGAGCTGGGGGGGGGGTGGAATTAGTGTTTACTGTTGGATTCTTTTAAATTGACTTAACTTATTTTAGAGGTTTTATTCCTATTCAATACTTTGGGAACTTTGTGGCTATAAGGCAATACAGCTCAAATAAACAGATAGTGTGATGTGTGAGTAAAAGAAAACCATTTTTGTGTATGTTTTTTAAAGATGGCAGACATTTGGTTTCTGTAGTTTTTCCCTCCCCATGCTACTCTGTCCTCATTTCATATTTAGTATCATTTCCATGTCTACCAGTTCTCAGGCAAAGATTTTCAGGGGTTTAATAGTGACCTTAAAAATAGTTCGATCCTGTTGTACCTGTATCTTTAAAGTCTGGTTTCTAATAATTCATGACATTAAAAGCACAGCTTTCATAATGTATTGTCGAAGGCTTTCACGGCCGGAGAACGATGGTTGTTGTGGGTTTTCCAGGCTGTATTGCCGTGGTCTTGGCATTGTAGTTCCTGACGTTTCACCAGCAGCTGTGGCTGGCATCTTCAGAGGTGTAGCACCAAAAGAGAGAGATCTCTTAGTGTCACAGTGTGGAAAAGACGTTGGCAGGTCATTTATATCTACTCAGGAGGGGTGGGATTGAGCTGAGTCATCCTGTAAGAGTTTCCCATGGTGTGGAATGCTAATGGTGGGAGGCTTCACTGTATCCTGAGGATGGGGTTTTTGAATCATCTCAACAACATCCACCTGAACATACAATTCACAATGGAGAAAGAAATCGAGGGAAAACTCCCATTTCTGGATACCTTGGTCATCTGCAAAGCAAACTTTCAGTTAGGTCACAAGGTCTACAGGAAACCAACTCACACAGATCGGTACTTACACAAAAACTCCAACCACCACCCCCAACAGAAAAGAGGCATAATGAAAACATTAGTGGATCGTGCAAAACGGATATGTGAGCCGCACTTTCTCAATGAGGAAATTAATCATCTAAACCACGCACTTCAGGCAAATGGCTACTCTAGAAATGAAATCCGAAGAGCAATCATACCCAGGATGAGTCAAACAACCAAGGAAAAACAGTCTCCTACAGGAAAAGTGTTTTTGCCATATATCAAAGGAATTACTGATCAGATGGGAAAGCTTATGAAAAAGCATAACCTTCAAGCAGTATTCAGACCCACCCAAAAAATACAACAGATGCTACGATCAGCAAAAGACAGTAGAGACCCCCTCACCTCTGCAGGAGTATACCGTATACCCTGCAGCTGTGGACAAGTTTACATTGGGACCACAAAGTGTAGCATCCAGACAAGAATAAAAGAACATGAAAGGCATTGCAGACTTGGACAACCTGAAAAATCAGCAGTGGCTGAACATAGCCTAACTCAAACAGGGCACAGTGTCTTATTCCAGGACACCAAAATACTGGACAACACTTACAACTACTTTGTCAGACTGCACAGGGAAGCCATTGAAATTCACAAGCATAAGCAAAACTTCAACAGGAAAGAAGAAACCTTAAGAATGAACAGAGCATGGTTTCCAGTTCTGAAAAACACCAGGCTAACAAAACACTCTATACCCGACAATAGCCCTGCAGAGAAGATTAGCACATCAAGCACCAATCCATATGCAAAAGAACCTCCTCAGGTTCTTTTGCACAACAACCAACAGCTTTCATAACTTTGCCTTATATTAGTTGTCTTCTTGGAGGATGAACTCATTTCTTTTTCTTTTATACCTGAAGCCTCATAAGGATAATTCCAAAAAACCTTGCGCAAATATGGTTAAGAAGTGAGTTTCCCTTTAAGTCAATGGAAGATATAATTATAATTATGAAACCATATCCTGCTCCAGGTGAAACTGTGTCAAAATATTAATAAAATAATGAGCCTAAATCTAGCCATTATTAAAATCATTGAAAAGTATTTTTCAGGTAATTAATAAAGACAGTAATGGAGGATAATATTAACAGAGAATGGAAGTATCATTACTCAGCAGCATCAGGAAATTAAAACAATTTTCGAAGCTCTACATTATGGGGTACCAATCATGATATATTTGAATTCACTTTGTAAAGAGATACTTAGTCATAGACATCCGAAAGTCCATTAAAGTGATCAATAGCCATGGCCAATCACAAGGCCATCTATGAGCTACACTCGTAGTATCAGTAAGTTTGCCACATCGATCAGTTTCTCATGACACAAAGCAGTAACTTTGGCTAAGTAATTTTAACATTCTATAAACGAAATGAAAACAATCCCTAGACTAATTTATGTTCTCAGTATTATCTTGTGATATTTTAAAATGGCAGCACTGAGATAGTAGAAAAGAGCAAGAGCCCAGTAGCACCTATAAGACTAACAACATTTTTGGTAGGGTATGAGCTTTCGTGAGCTACAGCTCACTTCTTCAGATATCAAGTATTGAGTAGTTTGTAACTAGAACATCAATGTAGAACAGAAGAGGGCCCTCTGCCCTGACACAGCTTATCTGGCCACACTATGGTAACATGAAGACTAGACTACTATAATGCACTCTGTATAGGTCTCTGCTCAAAGACAATTTGGAGACGCCAGTTGGTGCAGGACAGCAACTAGATTATTATCAGGAGCATGGCCTAACATGCATATCACGCTCATTCTGCAGTCACTTCCATCAGTTACTGGACTTAATTCAAGTTTTTGGCTATCACTTACAGGGTCCTTCATGGTTTTGGTCTCTCATATTTTCATGACCACCTCTCCCCTATGCTCCTCTAAGATAGTTTTGCTCATCTGAACAGGGCCTTCTGCAGATGTCACCCTGCAAATGGACAAAATCAACAACTGCCCATACATGTGAATTCACTGTTGCTGCCATGTTGTGGAATGGTCTGCCTGAAGAGGTCGGGAAAGCTCCCATTCTCCCGGATTTCCACAAACTAAATAAGACTGAATTATTCAGGAAGGTTTTTTAACATGAGTCATAGGGCTGTACTGTAAGGAAATAGTCCAGAGAGATGCTTTGGTACAGGGATAAGGTCTTTAGACTATACTACTTTGTACTATAATTATACTCTAGAAGGCAATTTCTATGTTGTTTAACATGATATGTCAAATTGCCTATACTTGTTTCAGCATTGTTTACGGCTTTGTATTCGGATTTCTGTTTGTTTTCAAATTTCTGCAATCCACACACTATTGTATTTTTATTAAATGTCCCAGTCATTGAATTTTGAATCTCAGTGAGAAAGGCATGTGAATAACATAAATAAAATGATATCAAAGTAATGCCATGTGATATAGGTCTCTTCCATGTGGCATTTCTCCTGTCACTATCAATGGCCAATTGCAGATGTGCTAAACACATTTACCTACTCTTTGCATCTTGAAAGATCATAATATGACCAGAAAACAAAGATAAGTAATGCTCTCTTTTTTGTATACTTGTTTATATCTCCAAATGATTTTTTCCATTTCCCATTGTTGATTTTGTAGATTAATCTGTGTTGTATATTTATACTATTTTATATGCAGTTTATATGTTACGAAAAAGCATAATGTACACTATTTATATATGGGATATAATGCTGATTTATTGATGCACTAATATTTTACTTGAAAAAAATTCCTGTGAAGAAATAAGAGCACAAAAAGAATGTGATTCACATAAGAGATACATTAAATCACATTGACATCGTTGGAATGAGATGTTCAAAGTCTTCCCTCCAAGAACTGGTGATTTTTTTCAAACTGATATTGTGAGACCTACCTAGGAGTATGAACCTAAAACATTTTCCTGAGAGTAAGACACATTGAGTAGACCTAAGGAGAATTCTGAGAAGACTTGCTGAGGTTTGTGCTTTAATTCAAATAATCATCTTAAAATAATTACGATATTTCTATCTTAAACACTGATTTTAAGAGGTTTTTACAGGTTTTCTAGTTTATGTTTCATTTGTGATTATTACTTTTATGAGGATTTAAAAAACTTTCTTACTCTTTTAGTGTACTCGTCTGTTAACTTTTTCATATATTGTCCTAGGAACAAACATGGTTGAGCAGTGGAGTGGAAGTATTTAAAATTAATAAGTAAGAAAATATATGCAGATCACAGAGTAACTAGCAAGATTCCATAAGGAGACCGGATGAACGCCAGAAGTTACTGTATAACCATATTTTTAATGAAGTTGCATAGCAATTAGGTATTGGAACTGGTTGATAACTAACTTCTAAACTCTTCTTGAGACAAGGACATTGAAATAAAATTGACAAAATCTTTCTTAGTCACTGAAACCCTTGGGCAATTTCATCTTCATTACACTGGGTAAAAACCCTTACAGTACAATCCCAGGAACATTTTGCACAGCTAACTGGGATTCAGAGTAAATTGTCTTAATTTTTTTCCGCTTGTGTATTAGAAGTTGTGGATTAGTAGTATTAGATTACAACTTGGTGTCTAGAAACTCTGAAGGTGGGTGACAGAGGAAGTGAAAATGGGTCAAACTGGGAAAGGCAGGAGATGAGGTAAGATAAGATTGGTATCAATGAGTGTATTTTTTTCAAAATATGTTTCCAAGCAACTATTCTATCAGGCCATCAAAGTTGATGATAGAAAGTTTTCATGTATACAGTCTAATTCTAGATGCTGAATAAATCCAATGGAAATTACTCTCTAGGTAGGGTATATAGGAGGTTTTCTGAGTCTCTGTGGATACAGCAACTTAATTGATCTGCAGCCCACCAGCTGGGATATAAAATAGTAACCTGAGGAAGATAATGTGGTAAAAGAGGCCAAGAAAAATAAGCAGGACTTTTTTTTAAGTAGGTATGCAAATTGTAGTGATTTTATTCATAGCAGGTTTATCACATGAACACATGCCACTGTGGAAAGCATTTGATTGCAGTCAAGAAGTGTTCGAGTGTAGCAAGCTTTGGTCCTTTCTTTGCACTTGACTGTCATTCCCCATTCAGCATATTGGCACACCGTCAGTTGCTACCAATTAACTGGGGGAAAGAAGGAAACCCTTTTGTCCCAGTTGTGATCCAACACTGCAATTTTATTTTTCCCTGTAAAGCCAATATATTTGTGATCTTAAGTTTTTACATGCTCAGAAATTCTGATATGTTTGACAACAACTGAAGATGAATAGGAAAAAGAAGTAAGATAGAGAACTTGCTGTGAAGTTTCAGAAAATATTGCCCACAATCAGGGGTGTAGACTTTCCCACTTCGTGGGGTGGGGGGGTGGGGCTGGGCCAGATGGGTTGCTATGCTAGGTCCTTAAAAGAACTGGGCCCTGGTGACATCATAGGGAGGGGGCTCTACTATCTATGGAGGCAAGGCCATGGGGGATTTAGAGAAGAGCTCCCAACAAAATTAGGGGACCTGGGCACCCCCATAACAATGCCACTGGGCTGGGTCAAACCTAGAAAAAGGTAGGAGTTGGCCAGTGGTTATAGGAGTATCTCATCGATCTCCTGCCGTGTCCTGTTTTTTCGAAATTCACTTTTAGGATAGTAACTTATGATCTACAAATATACATACCTTGTCCATAGGACAAACTAATGGTCACAAATTTGACAATAAGAAAGGAAACACAGAAATTTCTGAAAGGGAACATTTTAAAAAAATTTCTGGACATTCATTTACAGGAGTTTTGTTTGTGCCTTATTCATAAGGGCAATTTAGTGCTGAAATTTACTAAATTATGGTATTACAGATGTCTTCATTTGGTGAATAACAACAACACCCACTTAGAGTGGTTTACAAAGTATGTTATTATTATCCCCACAACAACAAACACCCTGTGAGGTGGGTGGGGCTGAGAGAGCTCCTAGAAGCTGTGACTGACCCAAGGTCACCCAGCTGGCTTCAAGCGTAGGAGTGGGGAATCAAACCCGGTTCTCCAGATTAGAGTCCTGCACTCTTAACCACTACACCAAACTGGCTCTGTGTGAAGTCTCTGAGCATTCAATTTCTGAGCAATGTACGGAGATCAGACTAGTAGCAATCTTTTTCTCACTTCACACTCATATCTTATAAGTGAGTAGAAGTACATTTTGAGGCAATTCAGAACAGTGCCCATAGCCATGATCCCAAAGAAAACTCACAGTAATGCTACCTAGATTTTAAATTTCACTGAATGTGTTTGTTCTAACTGATGTTCTTTGAATGAACTCATTAGCTATAACTTTAAGATCAGTTTCTTGAGATATTTGGTTATGTCCATAAAGAAGAACCATTTGGTTGGGCCTGTTTCATGCTTGACCATAGAAAGGTCTTTATTCTATAAAGGCATGAAAATGATCTTTCTGAGGCACAGGAGGAAACAGGTATAGTAAGGACTATTCTTAATTCTGGTAGTAGCTGATGCAGACATTTTCCTTGTCTGAATATTCTGGTCTGTAGACGTTATATTTTGTATACATTAGATGTTATATTATGTGTGAATGTCTGCTGGGACAGGCTTGCCTGGGTTGTGCAGGCAGGGTGTAACATCTGGAGCGTCTAACATTTTGTAATAGCATTTCAAATTTGCCACCATGTTTTATAGCTTTTAATCCAAACAACCACCAAGCAAAGTAAGCCACAGTGCAATAATACTATTATATGCTTGAAACCAGTTCATGTTAGTTGTTGCTGCCTAAGTGGTGAATAATTATCAGTACACAGCTTCTTGATTAGATTATAGACATTTTAAAAAAATGCTTTAAAGGATTGGTTGGGCCATTAACTAACTTTAAAAAGGAACTGGTTCAGCATCCACTTCAGCAAACATAGGATATCACAGGCTTGAAGAAGACACAAACTATTTATCAAAAGAATCTCCAGATCCTACAGCAATACATTTGCTGTAGTTTTGAAAGTGCTACTCAACTTCTCTATGCATTAGCTAGTTGGTTGCTCCTTTGAAACTGTACTATACCATTTTAGGTAATAGCAAAAACAGCACTCTATACATGACAATGTACAGAGTGCATATTCCTTCCCAATGTTATCTCTGAGCTTCACTCAGGGCAAAAGGAAATTTTAAAAAGGCCTCTGATCTGCATCCCCCCTCCAGTCTTGTTCATGCAGATGGGCTTTCTCATTGCTTTAGAGAGACAGCACCCGGGCTGGCATTTTAGGAATTATCCTTTTCTTCAGCAGATACCACTTCACTATTTAAAAATGGAATGGAAATTGAAAGAGGATCTTAGGAGTGGCTGAAGCAGCCCCCCCCCCCACGCACACACTACCATGAAAAAACTAACTGTACTCAATCAATTTTATATATACTATATATAGTATTTTAACAAGGAAACATAATCCCTATCCTTCCCTATTGTTCCATTTCCAAAATACAATGTAATGATAGCTTAACTGAAGAGTAAAATAGAATAGAGACTCACTTTTTTCCCTATTAAAAGGAACAGAAACTGGTTCTTAACAGAGTAGAATAGATTGCAGAAAAAATGTGATGGGTGGTTGGGGCATGGTGGCTGGTGTGAGTGTGAGAAAGAAAGTAACAAATTTACACTTGCCTTAGGTTTAGAAAAGAAATAAGAATTCTTTATTATAGGAACTCCATACTTAGATAGGAAAGTGGAGAGATAGATTCCTATCTACCTAAGTCTAAGGATGGGCATAGATGGCAGGAAAGTCCTGCATGCATGGTGCAAGATGGAGAGAAAAAGTTGAAGTGTGCCAAAGGGAGGAAGATAAGGATGTCATGAGGAAGAAATCCTGAGATTAGCAATCTACACATCAAAGGATTGTTCAGGGCAGTAAAGAAGTAAACAGTAAAAGGGTTCCCTAACCTTTCTATTTGGTTTGTCTCCCTCTGAAACCTGTGGAAAGGGACAGCATCAAATCCTCCTCTTATAACATTCCCCAAATGTAAATTGGAGCCAAGCAAGTATGTAGGGCCTAACAGAGATCTTGCAGTCTGACTGATGCTACATTGAAAGTGGGTGGAGCCATTAAGGATCAAGCTACTTTGTGTGCATCATAGCCACAGATCTTTTAAGGCACTGCATAAATTCTTTTGAATAAAAAATATTTTTATAAATGTAAACAGAACAGAAAAAATATCACAATTGTGTGTAATCAAAAGAAAAAAAGAAAAGAAAGAGTAAACATCATAAACAATAATATTGTAAACAATAAAATTATATAATTTTTACTGTCTTTTTGTAATAAAATAATGTCATTTAATCTCCATATTCCTCTTCTGTCTGTTTTGTTCCCAAGTTATTGATTGTAATCTGCAAAGGTTTTTGATTGTATCTTTGTGCTTGATATCCAGCACATATCAATCCTTGAATATGTTTGGTGTCTGTCAGAAAAGAAAGAATCTAATATTCAAATTTTTGATCCTCCAAGCATCTTCCAATTGTAACATTTCCATATAATTAAACATATTTTGGGGGAGTTTGCCTTTGGTTTTTTTTCACCTTTTTATTTTTAGATCCATTACTCCATTCATGTCTGTATCAACCCAGAGCCTCTCATCCCCTGTCCCTGTCGGTTCTCCAGTCTGCACAGGACCCCTAGAAACCTCTAAGAGCTCTGGCCATTAGTTTGAAGCACCCTTGCTTCTGGGTTCTTTTTTGAGTGTGTGTACCTCCTTAGCAAGCAACACTGGACACAGACTGGTAAAATATAAAGCAATTTATTAGGAAAAGAACACAGGAGCATTTGCTAGGCAAAAACCGCTCATAAAAGCATTTAGGCAAGGCAAAAACAAATAACAACTTGCTAATCTATGTTCTATCTAGCTAAAGTACTACTTTGCTGGCTAGCTGTCTAAGCATTCTCTGAGTTGGTTCCAAGGTTGGTTGTCCTTACCAAAATCCATCCATGCCAGCTCACTCTAGGCATCCTGGAGATGGCATGGAGCTAGAAGCCCTCTTCTTCCATAGCTGGTAGCTGGGAGTGATTACAAGGTAGCATAGCTAGTCAAGTGTGGACTGTTGTAAAAAGATAGAATGGTAATGGTAGAATGGTAAACTGCCCAGAAACAGTGAGGCTTCTTCAAAATGGTGGAGGCCATCAGCCCACTAAAGGAACCAATCAGGGCTCATTACTTAATTGGACATTTCCTCAGTGTGAAAGTTTAGGGAGTATGACTAGAGCTGAGAGCAGTGCTAGGTACTGAGCTTCTCAAGGCCACCTTCTCAGGAAGCGATAGGAATGCAGCCATTAACAATGGCTGTGCCTCTCTCAGCAAACAGGCCTAGTAAGATCTTTTGCAGGCGTGAAGCCTGAACCAAAGTTTTACTCTGTATATGGTGGAACAGGGCCTGCTCCTTACAATGTCTCTCATTCATTCATTCATTCATTCATTCATTCATTCATTCATTCAGTCAGTCAGTCAGTCAGTCAGTCAGTCAGTCAGTCAGTCAGTCAGTCAGTCAGTCAGTCAACCTTTATTGGCATTAGTCGACACAGTAAATACAGAGCAAGATACAGAAACATAAAACATGGACTAGTTTTGAAAACTTTTCTGATGCATTTTTATAGTCATATAAAGAAACATTGCTACCCTCACGGTGATTTGGGGCAAGGTGTCATTCAAATGGTGATAGACCTTTAGGGAATCTTGAAAGTCCCTCATATTAACTAATTTCGAGTTTAAATGTTTGAGGTGCAAGTCTCCATATAGATGGCAATAAAGCAGGACGTGGGACTGTCTCAATACTGCTATGATCGAGGACAAACTCTATCTGGGTATGGGATCTTATTATATCTAATGTATAAGATTGCCGACGGCATAGTGTTGAATCTTACAAGAGAAAAAGCTCTACGGAGATGTGGTGCCCATAGGGCAGATAAATATGTAGCCAAGCCAGCTGTTTTGAGGGGAATCTCAATACTTAGAGGGGAACAAAATGTATTAGCCTGGTTAAATAACTTTTGTTATTCGATATCTAGGATTCTATACTTTATTACTCGGTAGGCCTCCAGAAATGAGAGTAGGTATAAGGAGTCCATGGATATGCCTATGGAAGTTATTTTTTTTCCAATGTAGGCTAGCCAATTAGACTTGTTGGACTCTAAGAACATATGTTATATAAGGTTCCTTGCCTCTGCTTTATAACGCAAGTGTAGCCAATATTTTATTGTCCTAAGCCACACACTCATTCATGTCTAGAGATGGGCATGATCCGCATTACGATCGAAAAAACCTACGATAATGGCGATCGCGCAATCACGATCCAGCGGATCGTGATCATCCACAGCCAACGATCCAGCAATCGGGAGAGGCCTGGATCGTTGCGTTCGGGCTCGGATCGGGGATCCAGACACTCAGGCACCAGCTATCTATTCCCCTGTCAATGGAGCCAGGGGAAAGCCTGAGCTCTGTTTGCCCTCCTTCTGTCGCCGTGGAAACCCGAATGGAAGCCCAGCTTTCCTTGATCAGCAGGGCCTCTTTCCAACCATGGAGCAGCAAAGCAGTCACAAGTTGGGAGAAGACACCCAGGGGAGGGAGGGGGAAGGGGGTGTTCTGTAGCTATGGGCACTCCAATCTCATCCCTGCAAACCCTGATAGGCAGCTCTGATGGTCAAACACAAACCTCCTGTGTTGCTGAATGGGACCTGAGGGGAGGCAGCTCATCGCCGCCTCCCCGTGCCTGCCAGGCCCAGTGGCCGCCGCCAGCACCCACCATTCATGTATCACTGGGAATACCAGCGTGTTCTAGTTTGGCCTGGTGGGTGGGCACATGGGAGGTGCCACCAGTGAGTGGCCAGACCCCCTGCCCCCTGAGGGGAGGTGGCTCATCGCTGTCTCTCCATGCCTGCCAGGCCCAGTGGCCGCTGTCATCACCCACCATCCTGCCTGTGCAGGGAATACCAGAGCACTCCAGTTTGGCCTGGCAAGCGGGCACATGGGGGGTGCCACTGGCGAGCGGCCAGCCTCCCCTGAGAGGAGGCAGCTCGTCGCCACCTCCCCATGCCCACCAGGCCCAGTGGCCGCCGGCACCACCCACCTTCCCACATAATACCAGCGTGCCCTGCTTTGGCCTCCATGATCCACGATCCATGATCCACAGCTCGGGAATGGGAGATGATCGGCGTGGATCGTTATTTCGGGATTGTCGTCGGCGCCGATCCACAATCCGCTGGATCATTAAAAATTTTTGGATCATGCCCATCTCTATTCATGTGTCTCCTTGAAAATCTAAAATGGATTGGAAAACATTTCCATAAAATTTTTCTCTTGCATTGTTTGAGGCATATATTTGTAAATGTATTTACATTTATTTGTAAATTATTTATATAAACCACGATGCCTATTTTATTATAAATTCTTAATAAACACACAAATGCATACTAGCAAACAAGAACAAAGCCCTGAAGAGTCATGGAAATTGTAATAGGATAAAAGAGGAAGGGCGGGCAGTCCTGTGCTTCTGTTGCCATTGTAACTGAGTCCCTCATGTGAGCTTGTCACTGGTTGCCCTGGAGGGAGCTCAGCCCCCTGGCCAAATCCAGGGGGAGCTTGAGCCCCCCAGTCCCCCATAGTTTACACCTGTAGCTGTTCTACATTGGGTCACAAATACTTTGTTTGTTCTCATATCTGTTCTTGTGAGTGCCTTGGGTCCCATTGGGTTGAAAAATTGGATAAAAATATTTAAATAAATAAATAGAATACAGTCACTTCAGTGAGTTAGGCAGTCAAAATGGACAGATCTGGAATACTAGAATGGCAAGCTTTTCACCCCCACTAGCACATTTGAGACAACAAAGGAAAGTGCTTCTTTTGTAAGTCTCAATACTTAGCTTTTAGGAAGAGTGGGAAGACATCAGCTGGGGAGGGGAAAGGTATAGTTGTGGGAAATCAATGCAAGAATGTGTATTTGCAAATCATTTGCTTATATCATTTAGAACAGTAAGTGGTAAAAAGCTAACTTTATATGGGTGTTCCAGGGTCCTGCTCTGAATTTGTGGTTAGATTGTGGTTTAAATAGAGTAGTAAATGCACATCACTATTTCATTGATGTGAACAGAGAAGTCCTACCAGAAAATAACACTCTGTCAAAGAAGAAGAACAGAGAAAATTAATCAATCTCTCAACACCTCACTGATTTTCTAGAAGGGCTGCTTGGACATAACTTGTAAAAGGCAAAAAAGGAAGGCACACCGGATGCAAGACTGTCAACAACACAAGAAAAAAACCAGTGTAAAGCGATAACTCAGTCTAATAAATATAAGTATAAAAATTTTTACTTGCTATATTTACTCAAAGTGCAAAAGTGCTCAAAATTGTGCAGAAGATGAATAACATAGCCAAAGTACATATAGTATCTCATACATATCATATAGTCCTCAAATATGAAAAGTTCATGGGTCAATAGAATAATATTTCTTCAATCATATTGCACAATGGCCCAAAGGGTGACCTTTAAATCCAGAAGAAAACATAGATGTATGGCTGGGCTTGTTCCTGGGCTTGACCCATGAACTTTTCATATTTGAGGACTATATGATATGTATTAGATACTATATGTACTTTGGCTATGTTATTCATCTTCTGCACAATTTTGAGCACTTTTGCACTTTGAGTAAATATAGCAAGTAAAAAATTTTATACTTATATTTATTAGACTGAGTTATTGCTTTACGCCGGTTTTTTTTCTTGTGTTGTGGACATAACTTGTGGCAAATAGGAGAGTAACTGCAATGCAAGTACTTATAGATCCTTACCCAGCTACAGATATGTCATGCAAGATTTAGTACACAGCACCAGAGGCTACAATGTGCAGACACTCTCCATACATACACACATAGCATTAACTTATGTTCAAATTAACAAAGCATGGTCCAAGTGCTATGCAGAATCAATAAAATTAAAGGTAGGCTCGATATTGACTCCAGTATTGACTTCAGATGCATTGCATCTGACATCTGTAAGAGCAAAAAAAAAGCCCTCTTAGGAATAGTTAAGTTTTAAGTTTCCTTGTAAAAAGAAGGATTTTATGAACTTGATGTAAGTAAATGAAAAGGTTAAGTGATCATTATTATGAAGTTTTGATAATAGACATTCAATGCATCATTTTCAGGCTCAATGACCTTTCACAAGTTCCATTTCACATCATTTATACAGTTGTCTGGAGGCTCTCTGAAGATTTATTCCTTTTTAAAAAATGTCTCCTGCAGCCTGAAGCTGTGAGATTCTAGAAGACTAGTTGCATTCACTTGTCCTATGTAATGGGCCTTGAAATTAAAACATACATAGATTTTACATTATAATAAACAATTCAGTCTCCAGATATTAATGCTCTCTGTTTAAAAGCTGTCATGTAGAAAAAAATAGATGAACAGTGATTCTTGTGTACACAGAAGATTATGCGTAAGTGCAAATGTATGACATTTATGAATCAAGGAATTTTGGGGCTACCATTGGAAGAGGTGCTAATGAAATGCTTTTTGGTTACTAGGTATGCTTTTGTGATTGTAACAATCTGGGATGCAGACCTTGCAAGCAACAGTCAATGCCAGTATCTGAAAGCACAAGACAATGGCAGTGTCTGAAAGCACAAATAATTATTTCCAAAATTGTTTGCTCCACTCAGGTAACATGATTGTCCATAATATAAAAGGTTAATTGGGAGGAATTGACAATATACACTGAGTTTATACACAAACGGAGGGAGGCAAACTAATTTCTTTAGATTGATTTATGTTTGCTGTAAGAGAACTTCTTAATACCAAAATGAATGTGCTCTATGCCTGGTGCTCTATAGGGTTACTGTAGCCTTTGCATACGCAGAGAAATCACTACACCACCACTCCTGTTAGGTTTGCCAGCCAACAGCTGGCAAGTAGCAGGAGTCTAGAGGGGTGGGAACAAGGGGGCACCATTGGCTCAATGATCTTTCATCAACTCTGGAGAGCACCTGTAAGTGGCATCACTCTACTCAAGGAATTGCTAGAAATTTTATGATAAAACATAGTGTTTCTGATGATTCCTTGAGTGGAATCATGTCATTTCCATGCTTTCCCCAGAAGTTCCATAACATCATTGTGCTGACAGTGATTTTTAATATTTTTTTCTCCCTCCAGCTGCTGGAATGATGTCAAACAATGTAAGGAGGGGGAGGGAGATGCCTTCAGTGGCATCCCTAGCTCTAATGTTAACTGCATGAGAAATAATGAAATATAAACCTTGCTAGATCAGATCCATCCTAGACCAGCTTCTTGCTTCTCTCAGTGTTCAACCTGGTGCTTAAAGACAGGGCAGGAAAACAATATCCAAAAAGATTTGAAATGTTTAGTTGTGAATGTTTTTATTTTGAACTGAAATATAATATATTTTGTTATAATACATAGGGCTGAAATATTTGGTAAGCTGATTAACTAGACTGGAAAAACCCAAATAATTGACTAGAACAGTGCCCCAAATACAAATAGCAGATTTTTTTCTTTAAAAAACGTTTACTGAATGTTTGAATCACTCAGATACTGATGCAATTGATCCATCTAGCTGAGTATAGTCTTCTGTGGCTACCAGCAAATCTCTAGAGTCTCAAGCAGAAATCTTCCCTAGCCCTGCTATCCAATATCTTTTCACTGAAGATGTCAAGCACTGAACTCAGTACTTTCTGCAGGCAGAAATGAGCTTCTCTATTGAGTTGTATCCCTTTCACATAAAAATTGTTAAAATTATTTTAATACAATAGCATACAAAAATGGGGGGCAGCTCCAACTTAGAAATAGTTTTTCTCCTTTAACATATGTTCATCAGTGGTGTCTAATGTGTCACATGTGGCCATCACTTAAAATCAAAACTTAGATCCAATGATTACCTGCCTGTATCTGAAACTTATATCCAGTGAAACAAGCTTTTGTTTACCAAGATAAGACTATGTATTCAGCAGAGGATAGTCATTAGATCCAACACAAAGGTTTGCTTTTCTTTAGGACAATTGTTTTATTCATATTAAATATATTCATATTTAATAGATGACTAAAACTCATATAATTGTTTTACTTATTTAATTAAGCAGAAGCAGTAATTTTTTTTTATTAAAAAAAGATGTGAGAGGAATATGATGAACTAGAATTTGAGCAGTTTTGCCAGCATAGCACATTAATCAACGTGTCAGGCTTCAGATCCCTGCTAACTATGTGCACATATGGAATAGGTTATAATGTTAGCAGCCTCATTTTGTGACCGGGTTTTTTAATATTAATGGGAATATTTATGGTTTGCCATAATTATAAATAATATTTGCAATTTTTCTAAGGCATTTTTCTGTACCATTTTGTTTTAGTATGCTTACTCTGCATAACAATTATTGTGTGACTAGTAACAAAGCCCGTTGTGGGAAAAAATACAATGGGATCTAGAAAGGGGAGAGTGGGCAGGCTGGCCTTGCCTTCTCCTCTGTGACTGATTCTGGCCAGGTGAAGGGGGTGTGGGCATTTCCACCTGCTCCACTCCTGATCCCAGCTGGGTGAAGTTGGGGGTGGGCATTGCCACCTCCTCTGCTCCTGATTCCAGCTGAGTAAAGGTGGGGGTGGGCATTGTCACCTGCTCTGCTCCTGATCTTGATATGGTAAAGTCGGGGGACAGGCATTGCCACCTGCTGTGCTCCTGATCCCAGCTGGGTGAAGCCAGGTGGTGGGCATTGCCACCTGCTCCTCTCCTGATCCCAGCCGGGTAAAGGCAGGGGGTGGGTGGGCATTGCCACCTACTTCCATCCCTGATCCCAGCTGGGTGAAGATGAGGCAGGTATTGCCACCTGCTCTGCATCTGATCACAGCTGGATGAAGGCGGTGAGTGGGCATTGCCCCCTGCTCTGTTCCTAATCCCAGCTGGGCTTCCCACTGCAGTGCACTCTCAGAGGGACAGACAGTCTCTTCTGGACTTCCCTCCATGGCAGCACCCTCTATAGGTGCACCAGGGTAGGAAGTGTGTTGTCTGGAACATGGTTAGCCTTTTATATAGTAGGATACATCTCATGTTCACAGATTTTTCCAGGTGATGAATTACTTCTTTAATTGTATCCCTGAGTGTTTCTTACCATTTGTGGTATTCCAAACAGCCAGTAGGTCTTTTCTGGAAAGGAAGCCTACCTGCTTCTATTTTCTAAGATAGATTATGGAGAACATTTACCACAATTACTTCCACTGTGATAAACAAATCCAATCCACAGACTGTAGTTTCTTTTAAAAAAATCAGAACTAATAAATTATACCTAATAATGAAGAATAGTAAGTATGATGTAAAATGGATTATACAAGTGGAGAATATTGGGTGTATGAGTGTTAATGTTGAAATTAGTAAATGAGGTAAATGCTGGTAGCTGAAAACTAAAAAGCTGTATTTATAAGTACATAATGTATTCTTTCTTAATATATATAAAGCTGACTTATCAGATTGTGGATCTATAAAGACTAGTGTTGTCTATTCTAAATTGCAGAAGCTCACCTCAGGTAATGGTCTTATCACTTGATCCTTTTAACTAAAGATACAAATGTTGTACCCCTGAGCCACAGCTTTACTACTTTTAATTTAATTTAATTTATTGGATTTATACTCCGCCCTCCCCACATCAGCGGGCTCAGGGCGGATAACAACACAATTTAAAACATATTTAACTATCATTAAAATTATAAAAATACTACATCTTATCATTAAAATTACATTTATATAAATATTATATATATATCGAGAGAGAGAGAGCAAAGAAACAAGCTCCCCTTTTATTAGTAAAAGTCATGACAATTACCAGTGCACTCTTAAGCCAGTTGGCAAACTACTTAGGAAACTGACAAAGTCCTATATTAGCATAACTTGAAGATATACAGGCACATCTGAAGATACTCCAGTGTAGAGCCTGTGTCACAGTCAGGGCAAGGGCGCCTGGCGAGGCGAGGGCTGAGCTGAGCTCCGGGCTGCGAGCAGGAGTCCAGAGCTCACAAGGTCTCGAGCCGGGGAAGCTGTCTCTCAGAGTTGCGGGTGGAGAAGAGTCAATAAGTCGAGCCAAGGTCAAGGAGCCAGGAAAGCTGTCTGTCAGAGTTGTGGGGGGGGGGGGAGTCGATGAGCTGAGCCAAGGTCAAGAAGCTGAGGAAAGAGCTGAGGTTGGGATGCAGGAAATCCTTTGAACAAAGCAGAACATGAGGTGAGCCGCCAGGCGCATGGAGCATGAGCAAAGTTGCTCCCACGCTGGGCTCTGCCCAGCGTTCTGCTTATAAGGTCAGGGCAGTGTCAGAGGGCCAGGTGCCTCACCTTCACCTGATTGCTCTGCTTCGTCTTCAGCAGACAGCCCCGCCCACCACTGTACATGGAGTCGCGCGCTCTGCCTCCACTCCCACAGCACCTCACATGCGCGCGCCTTTCGCCTTGCTACCGGCTTGCTGGTCTTGGTCTTCGGAGGTGCTGGTTCTGTCTCCTCTCTGCACGCCCCCTCAGCTCTGCTATCCTGCGCTGAGGGGCCGGGCCACTGATTGCCGTCCGGGGCTTTGGGGGCTGGGAGTGCACCCTGCACCGGCTCTTCCAGTCCCTCCTCAGAGGAGGAGGAATCAGCTGCAGGCAGAGCGCCCGACGGGGGTGGGTCTCTGACACCATCCCCCCCAAGGCCCCCCTCCTGTGAGCACCCTGGAGGCCCCGGCTTGTTGGGGTATGCCCGATGGAAGCGCTGGAGGAGGCGCGGCACATGGAGGTTGCCTGCAGGTTCCCAGGACCTGTCATCTAGACCATATCCCTTCCATTCCACCAGGTACTGGAGCTGCCCCCAGTGCCAAAGTGAGTCCAGGATCCGATCTACCTCATATTCTTCTTGGCCGTCCACCAGCACCAGCGGTGGTGGCTGAGGTCGGTCACGGAGCGAGTGCCGGGGTGCCGTTGGGATGAGCAGGGATCGATGGAAGACGGGAGGATCCAGAGGGCTGGGGGTAGTTCAAGGCGGAACGCCACGGGGTTGACCTGTTCCGCAATCCGGTAGGGCCCGATGAATCGATGGTCCAGTTTCCTGGAGGGGCGTTGGGACCAGATATGCCTTGTGGAGAGCCAGACGGTATCGCCCACTGCCAGGACCTCTCCCTCCCACCGGTGATGATCCGCTGCGGCCTTGTATGCCTGCTTGGCCTGATCCAATTGCTCGTGGAGTACTTGGTGCAGGGCTTGGAGTTCCTGTACTAAGGCGTTTGCCACTGGGACAGCGGACTCGGGAGCGGCTTGCGGGAAATATCGGGGGTGGTGCCCATAATTGGCCATGAAAGAAGTCTGCCGGGTCGAGGAGTGGACGGAGTTGTTACACGTGAACTCCGCCAAGGGTAGGAGGTCGGCCCAGTTGTCCTGCTGATAGTTGGTGTAGCAGCGCAGGTACTGCTCCAACGTGGCGTTTGTCCGTTCCATTTGCCCATCAGTCTGTGGGTGATGCAAGGTGGGCAGGTGGACGTGGGCACCCAGAAGGGCCTGGAGGGCCTGCCAGAAATGGGCCTGCCAGAAATGGGAAGTGAACTGTACTCCTCAGTCCAAGATCAGGTGCTGAGGGATCCCATGTAAGCGGAAGATATGGTGTAGGTACAGGTGGGCGACTTCCACGGCCGTGGGTGGTGCAGGACAGGGGACAAAGTGCGCCATCTTGGTGAGAAGATCCACTATGACTGTGATACAGGTGTGTCCTCGCGATAGGGGAAGGGCAGTGATGAAGTCCAAGGAAACCGACTCCCAGGGTCTAGTCGGGGTCAGCAGGGGCTGCAGCAGACCGGCCGGTTTCCCAGGAACGTCTTTGGCATGGCGGCATACGTCGTAGGACTGTACATACTGGATTACATCGCCCTGCACCCAAGGCCTCCAGAATTCATGGGAGAGGAGGTGCAGGGTCTTGTACCGCCCAAAGTTCCCAGCGGCCGGCGTATCGTGTGCCAACTGTAGCACCTCCCGAAGTAGGGAGCCCAGGGGTACATAGATCTGGTCACGGTGTGTGAGAAGGTCCTGCTGGAGGCAGTACCCAGGTGGGTCTGCCTGGCCCAGGTCGCGCAGGCGCTGGACAATGCGCCAGGCCCAAGGGTCTTCCTGCTGGGCATGCTGGATCCAGCGTCTCAGGGGGCCTGGCCCATTGGACACGGCAAAGACCTCAGGTGGAAGGATGGTGGTGACTATGGCTGCCTTCCCGTCGGGTCGGGTGAACTCAGGTTTCCGGGACAAGGCATCAGCCTGTTTATTCTGGGCACCAGGGATGTAGCGGATAGTGAACTGGAACCGGGCAAAGAACAAGGCCCACCGGCTATGGCGTTGGTTCAGGTTCCAGGCAGTCTGCAGATGTTCCAGGTTGTGGTGGTCGGAGTGCACCATGATGGGGTGTCATGCACCTTCCAGATGGTGCCGCCAAGTCTTGAAGGCCGCCTTGATGGCCAGCAACTCTCTCCTCCATATGGTGTAGTTGCGCTCCGCCGGCGTGAGTTGGCGGGAGTAGTATGCACAGGGGTGTAGCGGGCCCTCAGGGGAGTCTTGCTATGCCAGGATGGTGCCGAACGCAGTGTTCGAGGCATCGGTTTCAACGATGAACGGCCGGTTGACGTCCGGGTAGCACAGGGCAGGACCAGTGGCGAAGCGGAGCTTGAGGGCTTGGAAAGCCTGCTGGGTGGCTGAGGACCAGACAAAGGGAACTCGGGGTCTTACAAGCTGGGTTAGGGGTACTGCCAGCTCAGCAAAACCCGGGATAAACTGCCGGTAATAGTTGGCGAATCCCAGGAACCGCTGGATGTCCTTCTGATTTCTGGGGGTGTGCCAGGAGAGCACGGCCTCTACCTTGGCTGGGTCCATCTGGAGGCCTTGGGCCGAAACACGGTGCCCTAGGAATTCCACCTCCTCCTGGTCGAACGCACACTTCTCCAGCTTAGCATACAGTCCATGTTGCCTCAGCTGGTGGAGCACATTCCGCACATGGTTGAGGTGCTCAGCGGGGTTCCAAGAGAACATCAGGATGTCATCAAAGTACACGATGACGTAGTAGTCCAGAAGGTCATGGAACACATCGTTTATATACCTCTGGAAGACAGAGGGCGCATTACACAGACCGAATGGCATAACAAGGTACTTGAACTGGCCATAGCGAGTCCCAAAGGCCGTCTTCCACTCATCCCCCTGCTGGATCCAGATCAGGTTGTATGCCCCCTTTGGAGCAGCTGGGGCAGTGTAGGGGCCTTCAGGTACCGGCCGGGGTCCCCCTCCCCGCCGAGGCCCTTCGCTGCGTGCCTGTCTCCAGGCTTCCAGGCACTGGTCAATTCGCTGGCACAGCACCATAAGGGTTTTTTTTATTTTTTTTTTATTTTTTATTAACTACATTAACTAACAATACAAAGGGAAGAAAGGGAACAAGGGGAGGAAGGAAAAAAAAACACAACAACTACAACATGTAACAACTATGCTACACAAAATGTTTTCCCTTCATACTGCCATTATTCAAAAGTTAAAGCTTTATGTTATATTGATGGAGTGGTTGACCTTACTAAATGCAAATTACAATTTAAATTCAAATTAAATTTTCCTTCCCCTCCTGGGTCCCGGACGCAATTCTCTCTGAGCAACTGCAGCCGCCGTGCTCGTTTCCTCCCCCCCCCCTCAGACTTCTCCTTTTCGTCTTGCTTGGTGCACTGAAATTCCGGATTTTTATCCTCAAAATCCCTTAGTTGATCTTCTGATAATATCTTGAAAGCTTGATCTTTGTGACTGAACCAAATTCCTTCCGGAAATAACCATTTGTACTTTATTCCACGTTCTCTCAGAAGAGCTGCGAACTTTTTATACTTAAAACGTCTTTTCCGAACTAGAAATGGGACGTCTTTCAATATCTTAACTTTATTACCCAAAAAGTCCAAATCTGCATTGTATGAATTATATAGGATAGTGTCCCGGATCCTCTTAGATGAAAAATCAATGATGATCTCGCGAGGCAGCTGACGCTTCATTGCATATTTTGAAGTAGCCCGACGGACTTCCAAAATGGCGCTTTTTACTTCTTCTTTAGTTGCCCTCGCGGGTGTCGCCAGTAGTTCCGAGACCAGACCCCGTAAATCCTCATTTTCCTCCTCTTTCACATTCTGGAGGCGCAAAATTGTCTGTGTTCGTTCCACTTGTAGCCCGATCAGCTGGTTCTCCACCAGCTTAAGCTCTTTATTCGTAGCCTTCACGAGTGACGCACTTTCCCGAGCAGACTTCTCTGCCCCCCCGCTGCTTCCTTAATGGTTTTCACTTCGCTCTCAATTAAGCCCACCCTTTGATCTGTTTCGTTCAGCTTGTCAACAAAGGGTTTTATGGCTTCACCAACCGCCCTCCGCACTACTTCCTCCAACGACTCTCCCTTCAGGGCAGCCGAAACTGACTTGCCCAGAGCGGGACTTTGTTTTTTCGTTGCCATTTTAGGGGGGGGGGGAACCGCCAACCAGATTCTGAAACTCAGCGAAGGGGAAGAACGAGCCTTCTTAGCTTCAGATCCCACCACTCCTTCGCGTACGCTTGTAATAACAGAAGGGATTCACTTACTTGCAGGCTTTCGCCTAATTCTGCTCTTTGCCGTTTTCCATGGCCCGGCAGCACTTGAGGCGCCGCGCACGTCTGCCGGCCTCCGTAGGGACAAACGGGCAATTAACCCCCCGCATTGATTCCGGGGGGCTCTTCCCGCAGCGACCCGGACCCAGCCTCCCTCACTGGGAGTTTTGGGGGCTAATCTTCGCAGATCAGCCGCCCGGACAGGGTGCTCAGGCGCTTCCTCTCGGACCTGCGAAGAGGAGCGTCCGACATGGCTGAGAAAACGAAACCGAATCCCAGCACCACAAGGTTTTGAAGGGAACTGGGGCGTTCTGTTCGGGCTAGCTCATCTGCAACCTCATCAGAAAATCCCTCCATGAACTGGTCCTGCAGCGCCGCCTCGTTCCACGCAAGGTCCTGAGCCAATAGCTGGAATTCTGTCGTGTAGGCTGCCACGGTCCCCCGTCCCTGGCGGAGCCGTCAGATGCGCTGGTTCGTGCTCTCAGCCTTAACGGGGTTGGCAAAGGCTTGCTGGAGCCACTCCACAAACCTGGTGTAGTCTTGCAGCAGCGGCAACGGTTCCAGGAGCAGGGGCGTAGACCATTTGGCCACCTGGCCTTTCAAAAGACTCAGGATGAAGCCAACCTTGGTCTTGTCATCAGGAAAGTCTTGTGGGTGCAGGCTGATGTACAGCTGGCACTGGGCTAGAAAAACAGGAAACTCTTCCACTTCTTGGGTGGGCTCACTGGGCACTTGGGTGTGGCTGGGGGTGGTGTTGCCTGAGCTTGCTGCTGGAGCTGTTGCTGAAGCTGGGCCACAGCGTTGCTCAGTTGGGTTACCGTCTGCTGCAGCATCTGGTTTTGAGCTACGAATGCAGCAGCTGTGGCTGCGTCCATGCTGCCAGTAGCTGCTGGGGTGGGAGCAATGTGTCATGGTCAGGGCAAGGGCGCCTGGCGAGGCGAGGGCTGAGCTGAGCTCTGAGCTGCAAGCAGGAGCCCAGAGCTCGCAAGGTCTCGAGCCGGGGAAGCTGTCTCTCAGAGTTGCAGGTGGAGAAGAGTCAATAAGCTGAGCCGAGGTCAAGGAGCTGGGAAAGCTGTCCATCAGAGTCATGGGCGGAGGATAGTCAATAAGCCGAACTGAGGTCAAGGAGCCGGGAAAGCTGTCCGTCAGAGTCGCGGGGAGGGGGGGAGGAGTCAATGAGCCAAGCCAAGGTCAAGAAGCTGAGGAAGGAGCCGAGGTCGGGACGCAGGAAATCCTTTGAACAAGGGAGGACACGAGGTGAGCCGCCAGGCGCACGGAGTGTGAGCAAAGCTGCTCCCACGCTGGGTTCTGCCCAGCTTTCTGCTTATAAGGTCAGGGCAGCGTCAGAGGGCCAGGTGCCTCGCCTTCGCCTGATTGCTCTGCTTCGTCTTCAGCAGACAGCCCTGCCCGCCGCTGTGCCTGGAGTCGCGCGCTCCGCCTCCGCTCCCACAGCGCCTCGCATGCGCAAGCCTTTCGCCTTGCTGCCGGCTCGCTGGTCTTGGTCTTCGGAGGTGCTGGTTCTGTCTCCTCTCCACGCGCCCCCTTAGCTCCACTATCCTGCGCTGAGGGGCTGGGCCACTGATTGCCGTCCAGGGCTTTGGGGGCTGGGAGTGCACCCTGCACCGGCTCTTCCAGTCCCTCCTCAGAGGAGGAGGAATCAGCTGCAGGCAGAGCGCCCGATGGGGGTGGGTCTCTGACAGCCTGCTAATGAAGGGCATCTGGGAATTATGATTGCAAAACTGTAATATATGTTTGTATTCTGGTCTGACACACTCTTCTGGATTACTCTGGTCAGGCTTGATTCAGATATAAGTGTGCACTTAAGAAGTCTTGAGCATCTAGTTAGCTTTCCTATATCAAATCATGTGACTCGCAGAGGTACACTACACATAACGGTTTAGGTTCATTACTGGGTAAAGTACACAAATAATACAATGGTGGAGTCTCTGCTTCCCTTCTAAGCCTTTTTTATTATAACATGTTTATTTAGTATTCTTTATAATAACTCAGTTAACAAAAACCATACCATCCATTATAACAACTAAAGAGATCATTATGGAGCGCAATAAACATGAGTAAAAAAACCCAAAAACAAAACTCTTATCCAAGCATAAGAAGGTCACAGGTGAGGAGCCCCTTCTAATAAGAAGCTCTCTATCAGTTTAGCCTGTCTTATTTATAGGGTTCTAGAACCCTCTTTTAACGATAGCTGTTTCTCCTATTGTCACTTCCATAGTACCCAAAAGTGACATAGTGATTTTAGTGATGTTGCTGGCTAAGATTAATGAACAAGGCATGTTTGGATTGAAATTTTTATTTATTACATTTTGAATGTACATCCCTAATGGCCACATTTACACATATGTTCCCATTTGATGGGAATTGCAGCTGTAGTATTTACGGTTTACCTGAGGCAAGGTGTGTTTAATGTGTTTAATGAAACACCTTCTCCCTCCTTATGAAACACACTAAACGCTTTTTCAAAAAATGCTGCTAAAGTTACAGATCAGGGAAAGAAGCAGTTTCGAAGAGATAGCAAACTGAACATGAAACACTAAGCAAAAGGGGCATGAATTTTGCAGCCCATCCCCTTCACTCCTTTTTTTGGTAGGTGAGAATTCAGTGCAATGCTTGCAACAATAATATGCATGTAGCTGAAAGTCACTCATTTGTCTAAACCAGATGGGATAGAAATTAAATATTTGAAGAACCTCCAGGAAGCTAACCCAACATGTTTTAATAGCCTGCATTTATCTCTATATGTCACTCTGTACTATCATTTGAATATGGGCAGCCTGGTGATTATTTTCTCATGTTGCTATTTTATTAAAACAAATTAACTCGTATAACTTTATTAATGTCTATTGAAATCTCATGTTCAGAGGTTACATAACAGCAGGTTAGATTCTGATTTCTTTGTTAGGAGGAAAAGTCCAGTAGCAATATATAAACTAGCAGCATGGCGTAGTAGGGATTTTTTGTTTATTTGTTTTAGCTGCAGTAAATTCAATTGCCGTGGCAGAGAAAAATTGTTGACTAAGGCTGAGACTGGGGAAATTTACTAATCAGATAAAGTGGAAGAGCAAGACTACCTTACTTGTAAACTTTTGACAGCAAGAAGGAAAAAGTAGTACCTCTGAGGCCCCTTAAATTAATTAATTTATTTCTCCACCAGTCACAATTATACAGTATGCCTCTGACACCTTTACTGATAGTGAGCTGTCCACACCTTTTCAGTTTTCATAACATTATGTAGAAGGTGAAGTAAAAGATGTTTCTTTAAAATATAAACTGGTATTATCTTGGTATTGTCAGACAAAAGACAGCCTAGCTAATAACAGTATAGGAAGAAATATCTATAAAACCCATGCTGTAGAAATGAAAATACATTGTGAGTCATGGAATATAGATTGGTGACTCATAGATTCTGCTTTATGAAATGCTTCATTAAATGCCTATATGTTTACATTTGAGTCTGTAGGACAAAGTAAACCAGCTAATTCAGAAACTGCAACTGTCATGTCCATTCAGCAACTTTAGCTTGAAACCTCGGCATAGTCAACTGTGATGGATATAGCTAGAACTATAGAAGATTAGTTATTGGATTTGACCAAGAAAATCATAGAAGATGTCTTTGTACACAGAAACAGGACTCACCCGTCCCCTTAGATAGACATGCCACAAAGGGAGTCTAGAGAGCTAGAGTAGAACAACCTTAGAGATTGGGCATAAAACAGAAAAGTAACACAGTTGTATGGCCTTTTGTAGGTTAGAAAAGCCATCTTACATATGTATAGATACTATTTGTTGAGGCCCAAGTTCAGAGAGCATCTGAGAATGGCAAGAATTTCTAACTTCACGGAAGTTGGAAATATTAATTTAAGGATGTATCTATTAGTTGAAGGCTAAAAGATATTCATATGTACAAAAAAAAACTTCTGATCACAAGTTTTCCATAGATTTGGTAAGATAAAATGTAGCAAAAATGAACTAACAGTTTTTATATTCTTTAAGAAGATGTTTCAAATATAGATAACCTTGTCTGGTATTTGAAGTTATACGATAATTAGTTAGCCAAGAATATGAACCCTTAAAGCAGGACAGTTAGGAGATGGCTTTGAAACTATATAAATATGATAGTTTCAGGTGGGTAGCCGTGTTGGTCTGTAGTAGAAGAGCAAGATTTGGGTCCAGTAGCACCTTAGAAACCAGCTAGATTTCTACGGTATGAGCTTTTGAGACTCAAAGCTCCTTTTGTCTGACAAAGAGAGCATTTTGACTCTCAAAAGTTCATATCCTGAAAAGCTAATTAGTCTCCAGGGTGCTACTGGTCCTAAATCTTGCTCTTCTATAAATATGAGAAGCTGGATTGATTGAGAGCTTCTTCCTAGAATGCAATCTTTGCCTGTGACCTGCTTACCTTTCGATAAAATACATTTTTGGACTCATAGAATTGCTCTCCATTAATGATCTATGTAGTTATAATGGATGGTATGATTTTCTGTTGATTATGCTGATATTAAGAATGCTGAATAATTATGTTTTATTAATAAAGTTTTTTTAATGGAAACAGAAATTCTTTAATAGTATTATTTGTGTACTATACCCAATAGCAAACCTAAAATGTTATCTATGGTGTACCTCTTGCCATGAGTTAAATGATTTGAGACAGGAAAGCTAACTAGATGCTTAGGGCTTCCTAAGTGTATGCCTATATCTGAATTAGGCCTTACCAGATTCATAGTTTCTTAAGCCACGTTTAGAAATAGAGAATGTTTGCAAGAATGCATGAACAGCCACATTAGTCCAACGATCAAGGACACCGTACGCTAGCACTGGAACAACTTGTTCCACTCCAATATGACATGTGATATGCTTGAACCTCTCCAAGTAGTTTGACTCTTTGTCCTCCCTCCCCCCCCCCCCGCCTTTGGTCAGCCCAGCAAGATAAGAAACAACCCTGAAAAGCAAAGACTGGTTGAGCCAATTAGTCTGGCAAAGGAAAACAAAGATGTCAACAAGGAACATCTGGTTCCAAGCAAGAACTGGGCACACCCACATTTTGGAGGCTAAAGGGAAAGTATAGAAGAGGTGAAGGAAGAGAAGGGCCTGATGCATCAAGTCGTCATCTGCCCTACAAAGGAGGGAGGCAAAGATGGGGCAGAGCAGAGTTCTATCAGCAATCATCAGTGGCGCTTTTCTTCTCCAGGAGATTGTGTATATAACTATGTCTGGGCAACCTTACCTTGGTTGAGTGTGGAGTGTGAATGAAGCTAGCCTAGGATATGTAAGGGATTTAAATAAAGCTTGGTTTCATTTAAAAGGATCCTTACCTAGCACTTTCCATGTGTTTGTTACTGAATATGGCGTCATGGTTCTAGGATCTGATCAGACAATGTATTATCTTCTTCCTGGTTTATATTACAGCCACCATCCAGCTCAGAGCATATATGGATTATTTTATCAGCAAAAGTGTTAAACCTTTGCCACAAACCCATGTCCAACTCAGGCTTAGGCTGACCTTCCCCTACTTTGAGGTAAAACTTCTCCTCTTTAAGCCTATGAAGCTGTATACTGGGCTGGGAAGCCTCTGGTAGCGTGGTTGATGTTAAGCTTCAACTTTCCTACTTGTCCCACCTTTAGGAAATATTAAAGATGGTTACCCAGCCAAGTCTTAGTAGGCGACAGATCCGGGGTTTGCATTTCCCTTTAGCAGAAAACTGGCACATAAGGCTTGGGGAGGTTCAAAATGCAACTGAAGGTTTATTTACAGTAGGTAAAGTCAGAAGGCAGGTAGGCAGGTGTTTGACCTGAAGAAACAGAAAGGTTTTTGTACAGGAACTTCACTGGTGTGAGTCACAAAACACTTGGTATAACACTAGGTTGCTGGCTTCTTTCAGAGGTTGACACTGCTTTACAGATGTTACACTTTATATACTCAAACACAAACACAGCACAACTTTCCCTCCTCTCCAGACTTAAGGGTGCTCCACTGAGACAAACCCTTTCTAGATACTGGGCAGGCATTATAGTTATGAGTCCTGGCACTGAAGGGGAGACTTCTCTCTACCCACTTCCTTGGCCCTCTATAATTCCCAGATCTCTTGAGTCTAAGTAGGAGTTAGTGCTGGTTTTCCCCACTTTAGTCCTAGGACTAAAAGTGTTTCACAAACATTATTTCCTCTCACAGAGGATTCTCTGGCTGACCCTCTCTGGTCTAAAGCCAGGCTCCAACTCCCTTTCACTCTCTTGTTTACTCTCCAACTCCAACCGACAGTTTCCCCAACATTCCATCCCCAACTGCCATTTCAGGCTAGCCCGGGGGGGGGGCATGTCAATCATATGTTCACTGAATGAAAATCTCAGCCTCTGAAGCTGAGTCCATCACAACCTTAAACAAGTGGGGTGGTATTAGCTGGCTGATGCAATGGTCATAGAGAAATAACTTTTCTTTGTTGCTACCACAGCTGTTTCATAAATCTACCAGTGGCATGCTCTGTTAAATTCAGTGAATCTTTTCCATTAGTGACTTTCTAGATGTCTTCTGACCTCTTTAGATTACCCAGCTCCATGATAAACCACAAGGCTGGTTTCTACCCAAAAGTGTGAGAGGCTGACAAGGAGTAATCTTGTCAAGATCTATGAGCCAAGCTACAAGTGATGACTGACACAAATTAGACATGTATCAGTTTCATGCAAGTTTTGATGGGAACTGTAGGCATCCTTGCAGCTTGACTCTCCATTTAATTTGAAGTTTACAGAGCAGTAGCATGGTTCAGCTTTGGGTGGGGACTGGGTGAGCGGGAAGGCAGTGAAGCTCTGGCCCGCCACAGCGCTGGCCCAGGCACACATGCAGCATCGCTCTGTGGGGGCTGGGGGAGCGGGGGGGGAGATTCAGCGATGTTCTGGCCTGCCCTGTCTGCTGTGTGGGGAGGGAGGGGGCAGGAGAGGGGCCCTGCAACACACCACCACCCAGCAGAGGCGAAGAGGGGTGCCCTGCAAGAGCCCGATGCCTGCAGCCCCCTCCTGACCACATGTTCTCCCTCCCATAGACTACTGCTCTGTAAACTTCAAATTAAATGGAGAGCCAAGCTGCAAGGATGCCTGCAGTTCTCATCAAAGCCTGAGTGAAACTGACACGTGTCTAACTCGTGTTAGGCATCACTTGTAGCTTGGCTCTATGAGGTGCTTCATATTCCAAGCTCTCACCACAGCCTCAACAAAGCAAGTGTTTGGAATTCTAAAATCCTCCAGTGCACTTTAGAATCCAGAAAATCCATGAGCCTCCGTGGGCAGACCATTTTTACTGCCCTCCTTCTTGCAGGGTGTTGGTGCCATATTCAGTAGATAATAGTGAGGCCATGAATCAGGCTGAATTCCCAATCCCAAAATAAAACCTCTTCTAAAAGACTCAATGCAAAACATCAAGTCTAAGATGTGGTCTCTTTAATGTGTTGGACCCATGGTGGTTTGAGAGAGGACCAGGGCCTATAGACATATAATGCCAAGCACCAAAAAGTTGAAAATGATGGGGTTATAATAAATTTGATTCTGCTGTTAGTACTGAATCTCAGTGAGAGAATGCATGGATGTAGAATTTTCCTAGCGTCTAGCTTCATATTGACTCCCTGTCCAATTTTATCCAACCCTACCCTCAAGAAGTTCAGAGTGGTATATTTGGTTCCCCATACACCATTTTATTCTGAGAACAATGCTATAAGGTGTGTGAGGCTGTGTGGATTAGAGTCAATCTAAAATTTCAGCTGACAGAAGGGATTTTTTTTTTTGGTTAGGGAATTGTACTACTCTTGCTTCCACTGAAAAATATCCCCAATTGATGTTTCTGGAGGAGAGGAGACCCCAAGAAATGGCATCAGGGAAGTCAGAAGTCAGCTGTAGGAGGGAGAACTGGCAGGAATTGCTTCCCCTTCCATTTTTAGAAATTCCCTCTCTATTTAATCCTGTGACAGGTCACCTAGAAAACATGGCAGAATGGAGATTTAACCCCAAATTCTTGTCCAACATTCTAATCAATACACCACACCCACTTTCCTTCCTTTTTACAGCAAGCAAATAGCTTAGCACATCTCCCTGTAGAATGCAAGGAGTAAAGAGTGCTTTCATTGTTAAACTAATAGAAAATGAGCTTTAAATAGTCTTGGTTGTTACATACTTTTAACAAGGAAAACTAATGGGGAAAACAATGAATAATCAAGTGCCATTTATTCTGAGAATCTTCTCCTTTCCTGGTCCTTTCCCTTCCTCTTTAATATTAGGCATTCCTCAGGGTGTACTGAGGCCTTCCTGTCTCAAACATGTCATAAACAGCACTTCCAATTCGGGCAGCAGGAGTCCTAGTAGCAGTCTTTCCATCCTAACCTCTCACTGCAATACAGAAACAGGGTAGGGAAAGATTGCTGAAGCTGGAGTTGGGAATGAAAATTATCTTAATAATAAAATGAAATAACTGAACCAGCAAATGAAATGTAATTTTTTTTAGAAAAAGGAAACAAAGCAAACAACAAATGTTTGCCTCTATTTCAAAGTAGGCAATCTGCTGGAAGGGTAGAGTAGCAGAGAAGTTATTACCTGTACGGTGAACATCCATCTTTCTTGTCTGTTAATGCCCACCCATGGAGCATAAAGTCAGCTTTGCTGACCAAAAAGCAGGAGATTTTCAGACAGAAAATGCTAGAGGATATGTTGATCCTGTTATTTGGAGTGGATTATTATCAATATTTATGTATTGCTTCAGGGGCAAAAATGCCTTAGGCTAGCACTAATTATCTACTTAATGTTAATCCTGCTTTCAACAAGAAAAGTGTGTGGTTGAACAGGAAAAATGTGGCAGCCATCAAGGACCATTTCAAGCTGCCTTCAATCCTGACTATCAATTTGTTAGTTACCTGTCTGGCTCACAAATTGAATTTAATGCAAAAATATAAATGCAGTGTTTTGATTAGATTCAGAAACAAAGGGCCAAGCTACAAGTGACGAATGACACCTGAACAGCAAGTGTATTTCTCCCTGTTCACTTGCCCTCCACTCAATCCACTTGCCGTTCAAGTGTCATTCATCACTTGTAGCTTGGCCCATAGACACAAGAGATTAGAAATATCCCATTTTTTAAAAAAAAATATTAGCCATGGTTACTAAGCTCATCACCAGAAATGCAGTTTTCCTCTTCCCTCCTCTTTTCTCGTTCATCAGTAGCTGAGTCCATGATACATTTCATGCTATGTAGGATTATTGATTTATTTAGTTATCCATTTATCACACTTCCTCAAAGGATCTCAGGGCAGCATCTAATGGGTTACCCACTCATATACTCCCAACTATATCCCTGGGTGAGATAGTTTGGTGTGATCCTGTGCCCTGGATGCTCTTCACTAACCAAACAGTATTAGAGCAAGGTTGTCCCAGGATTTAGCTTCAGCCCTGACTTGAGTTGCCTTATGGAATCCAGTCATTAGCCGTCCAAGTAACAGAAAGAAGGCAGGTGAGAGAATAGCTATATTTGAAAAAATATGCTTGACAGTAAAAGCTAAAAGAAAGGACCCTGAGTTCTGTCATTCAGGAACACCCCACCCGCCAAACCCCAGCAAAAACAAAACAAAAAAGATGGAGAGGAGACTCCCCCCCCCCACACACACACACAACTCATCGGTCACTTTGCTCCAGTGCAATCTGGAAGTGTCTCAGAAAGCTTCGGCATCCTCCGTCCATATTGGGGCACACCTAACTTGAAGTTACTTCTGCCTGGTGCCTCCATCAGATCCCCATGGGGAGCTGTGCCTTAGGTACAGTTTCTGCTTTCTCCAAGCTAATTGCCTCCTCTCAATGATGCTGGGCAAAAATGACCTAGGCAACTTGCATTTCAGTATTTGAATATCTCAAAGTTAGGGGCTACCTTTGTGAACTGATACCCAAAAATGCTGTTTTAAGGCCTACAACAGAGTTTGAGGAATTGCTTTTAGTGGGTGATAAAGGTTTTATTTCCAGTATGTATTTTTGTTTATTGAAAATGATGCTCAAACCTGATCAAAACTTCTGCAGTAGGTGGAAAGAAAATATAGGTAACAACTTAAATGATTCAACGTGGAAATTTATTTTCACTCATGGTATTTCCTTTACAGTTAGCCTCTCTTTTAGGGAAAACCTGTTGAAAATTATTTATAGGTGGCATTTCTTTAAGGCTGGCAAAGATCTAGAAGACTGGTACCAGCATATACTGATTCTGTAAAGAAGATAAGGCAGATTTTTTTTCACATATGGTGGACATGTATACATGCTTCCAGTAATTGGAAGCATGTGGTGAAAATTATATCAATTGGATTGGAAAAACAAACCCCATATATCTGCCTGATATATCTAGAGATCAGCAAATGGTTGCCTTGCATATGATTACTACTACCAGGCTGGTTTTGCCAGGTAATGGAAACAAGCAGATATTCCTAAGCTACAAGATTGGTTGTTGAAAATAAAGGAGATCTATACTTTAGTGAAATTAACCATTTGCCCCCCTATTCGGAATGAAGAGACAGACACAAGGCTTGGGTATAAATTTGGGCCATTTATTGACCAACATTAAACTTAATAACGGCAAGGGTATAACTAGCGGTACTACAGGTCAAGACAAGGGGTCAATTGGACCAACTCCTCGACCTGCTTGGGCGAGCACCCCCTGCCCCAGGTGCGAGCCATCCATGTGAATGGCTATAACCCGGCCGGCCAGGTGAATGGTTCCCCCCTTAAAGCTCCATACACCCCAGCCGTGAAGCCCGAGGGAAGGACTTGTACAGGGGGTCCCACAGGCAGTCTGCCCTCTCAGCTGGCAGCCGTACAGCCCGCCAGCCAATCCCTGACAGACCCCTATTCCCCACCAATGGGGAGGTGCCACTGGGTGCTCACCGACCCGCTCTGTCTACCCAAATCTAACCTGCCACAGCTAGGGTCAAGCCTCTGCTTAGGCCCTTGCACCCCACAGTTAGCCTAGTGCCAACCATCACCCTTGCCATCAGTTACCACAGAATATTGTTGCCCTTCACCAATAGGTGAACACCGACACCTCTGTAGAGGTTGGCAACTTCGGCCCTAATGCCAGGAAAGGGCAAATAAATACCCCTCCTGCTCCCAAAGCCTTTTAAAGGGCCATTTTGGCCTTATGCCATGACCCCTGATAACCTCTGTAGAGGTCAGCAAATTCAGCCTTTATGGAGGGGAGTGGCAAATAGATGCTCAGTCCCTCCCGACAGCTTTCTCTTGGGCTCTGTTGGCCATATGCCTAGCCCCAACCTAGTGGGTCTCAATCGTCCCGCCACACTGACGCGGAAGCACTGCAGACCAAGGTCATCACCACCCAGGTGAATGACCCTTCCCGCCACCATGACGGGGAAGCACAGTAGACCAAGGTCACTACCATCCAGGTAATAACCAGAACGTAAGGCGGAGGTGCACTGTTGCCAAGTAGGCCCCCTCTCCTGCTTTAAGGCCTGCCATGGACTGTGGTAAAGTTTCCTGCATTACTGTTTTACTGCTACACAAAGATTGCCCTGCACGTGTGTGTTCTGGTACACGTGTCAGTTTCCTGTCTGCTGTTTGATTACCTTGCTGCTACAACAGACTGTGTAGTTCCCTGACTCCATGTTTGGTTAACTGCACAAAGGACTCTTTTCCTGGGCAGCCCTGCTCAGACTTATATCTGGACTTCCCAGTGTGTGTTTAGACTTTATTACAAGTGTGCCCTGAGCCTGCATTGCCATCTGCCACGGACTGTGCCTGTTCCCTGCTTTGGACTGTGTTTTATGTGCTGCTCCCCCTGCCTCCATGGAAGCCTGCCTCATATGGGCCCAAGCCGCTGCTAGCAGCCGGGCGCCTGCCGGGGAAACCTCCAGCGAGCCTGGCTAGGCGCTCCCTGGTCAGTTCCCGCTTGGAGCCTCCCGCGGGCCGGTCGCCGAGCTTGCCCCCGGTACCGGGCAGCCTGCTATCCAGCCCCAGCTATGCCCCGCCGGCATCCATGTTCTCAGGCAGCCAGAAGACCCAGAGGAAAAGACTGCTTTGGGAAGCCATTTCGGTGAAGCGGGCACACCACGTCCGCAGTGAGAGTACCTCGCCCTGCTCTGCATATCTTAGGAGCCACCCTGGAGAAGGAACTAAGTGCCGACCATCCCAAGCACTTAGAGAATGCATCTCAAAGAGACCTCCGCATTCCAGAGCTGATGACATCAGGACAAGCCCTGTCCGCTGGAACATCCTTTCAGCCCACTCGGATTTCCCCCTCCCTCCTTTGTCCCTTCTTCCTGAGGTGTCACTTATCACAATCAGATTACCAAAGTGTCCCATCCAAGCCATTCAGTAACCCATTAGAACCTTTGTCTTAATCTGTGAGAACCACCAAGTACAGCACCAGCCCCAGGGTACGTTTTGGGGTATTTAAGTTGGTCTCTCAGACCGCATGGTGCGCGTGCCATCCTATCCAGAACCCCTCGCTGTCCATCTGTGGTCCCAGTGCTGGCATTGGGCCACCTCGCTGTTGTGTCTCTGCTTCGCTTCAGGATTGTGAGTATTCCCCACCAACATTGGGAACCTGCTAATGCGAAAGTCTCTATATTTCCTACTCTGTATTTCCTAGGTCTTGTATGTTTTCTTGTATGTATGTGCAAGTTCAGGCTTACCCCACACTATTAGTAAATACATGTGATTGAACCTATTTGTAGTCTGCCTCTTTGTCACTAGAGTGTCTGGAATCGGGACCTCCATAAACATAGGTTAGATCCGCGCTAATTTTAGTTACAGACTGCTAAAGCTAATTTCCCCTTATAATAAAGAGCAGTTCTGGTAACAGCACCTCCCCTCAAGCCATCAGGCCACTACTTGCCTGGGCGCTGCAAGCCTGTGTGAGCCTGTAAGGAAAGGGCCATGCCGTGAGACAAGGTCAACACCACGCGGCAAATGACCAACATGTGAGGCGGAGGTCCGCACCTCCCCTCCAGCCATCAGGCCACTACTTGCCTGGGCGCTGCAAGCCTGTGTGAGCCTGTAAGGAAAGGGCCATGCCCTGCGAGACAAGGTCAACACCACGCGGCGAATGACCAACATGTGAGGCGGAGGTCCGCACCTCCCCTCCAGCCATCAGGCCACTACTTGCCTGGGTGCTGCAAGCCTGTGTGAGCCTATAAGGAAAGGGCCATGCCCTGAGAGACAAGGTCAACACCACGCGGTGAATGACCAGGACGTGAGGCAGAAGTCCGCACCTCCCCTCAAACCATCAGGCCACTACTTGCCTGGGCGCTGCAAGCCTGTGTGAGCTTGTAAGGAAAGGACCATGCCCTGTGAGACTAGGTCAACACCATGCGGCGAATGACCAAAATGTGAGGCAGAGGATTGCACGCAGAGGCCCTGTCACTACCCGATTGGCATCCTCTTGGCCTGATGAGCCACCCAGAAAATCATGCTGTGTCCACATATGAGGCTTCAACACCTCCTGCAGTGAATCACAGCACCTAAAAAGAAAAAGAAACAATTAGACACAACTCTTTAAAGCGTCAGCAGGGGTGCACGTATACCCAATACACTGCCTACTATCACCGACCTACTCTTTGGTCTCAGATAGCCCAGTGCAGTTGCACTGCTCGGACTCATCACAAGGGCCCACCTGAACAATTGTGCCCCCACTGTCACTGATCCATCTTGGACCACCTAATATGAAGGGTCACTGAATCAGTCTCAAACTTCAGGTCCTGTGCCCTCAGTGCACACCCAGACAGATCTGTGAGGAATTGGGCCACCAGCTCACTCCTCTCAGAGTTCCGCAGAAGGCCATCAGTGACGTTACATGAATAGTGCAGACTCATATCCTGATAGGCACACCTTTTTCCAAACAGAGCCTAAACCCAGGCTGCAAGTCTGTGTGAGCATGTAAGGAAAGGTCCAGACCCTATGAACCAAGGTCATACCACCCAGGTGAACAAACTGAATGTGAAATGGAGGCCGCTCCACCCTCCAGCTCATAAGGCCACCCAGCCTATGCATGCAAGAGCCATGCCCCACAGCCCAGGTTATTACTGCACATGTGAATAACAATATGTGAGGCAGAGGACAGCTCCTCCCCTCAAGCACACTGGGCCACCCAGCCTATACATGCACGTCTGTGGGGCCTGTAATAGAAGGGCTGTGCCCTTGGAAATTTCAACTCATTACCCCCTGGTGAATGACCAGGAGTGAGGGAAAGATCCTCATGTCCCATCAAACAGAAATAACAGCTGGCCATCATGTTCCTTGTGGCTAAGTGCAGTGTCAACCAGACCCTTCCTTAAGGGCTTGGGGCATCACTGTGCAAATTCTCAAGAATCTAACTTTCACACCAACCATTAACATCATGTAGCCCCAGAAAATGCCCAGGCCGACATCAAACGGGGAGGTTTACTGGTGAACCTAAAGGCGCATAAGCTGCCTGATGGCTGCTACTGGATACAAGGCAAGCCCCTTAATTTCAACCCCACCCCCATAACTGTGGGATATATCCACTAGCCATAACTCCTACAGACCAACCTATGCCCCAGCCTAGAGACCTCCATCTACTTAGACATAGGTGCACCGTGTGCTGGGAGCTATAATATCTGGTTGACCAATAACCACAGCCATCCCTGAAGGCCTAGCTCAGAGGAAATCTGAGGGCAAACTGCCCTGTTGCATCTGCAGTTGAGACTGGGTGTTGCTTTGAAACATAAATGCCAGGACCAGTCTCCGGAACCCATCTCAAAATCCTATATGATTTGGATGAAAGGGTTAGGTATGGGCATCACTGCCTAATTGTCCACGTGAAGTGTGCTGAGGGGTTATCTAGTTCCCTCCCCCACACCAACTGCCAGGAGGATTGGAAAATTCCAAGCATATACGGTGTATAGTAAGTCCCCCATTCTGACTGGTAAATGGGCCACTGCTCAGCCCACCAGCGCCCCTGAACTAAACTCAGAACTGTTAAGCCCCAAGGCAGCAGAAACTCCAAGGAAACTCCACCTCTAGGTATCAACACCCTGGAGACAAGGCTCAAAGCCCAGCCAGCTGCTGAAGCTCCCATAAAGGAGGCCGGCTGGCAGCTGCCTGGTCCATGTACAGTAAACCACCTTAAATCTAATCACTGTCTCCCTCCTCAGGTCTACCTCATCCTTCTCCTCCACTTCCTGAAGAGGAGGGTTAACCCCCAAACTGCTGCTCCCTCTATGACTGTCCCTTTATAACTGAATCAAGAAATAACTCAAGAGGCCAGACTATAAAACTCAAAGGCAATACCCAAGAGGATACAACCCAGGAGTCTAAACATGGGAGCCTGGAGACTGTTGCCTTACCCCAGGAGCCCCCACAGTCATGCACTAGGAGCCAGTGGACTTACCTATCTGCCAGTCAGGTTCACTGTTACCCTCACATGACTAGGTTACAGCAGCCTAGGCCAGTTCTGCTACCATCAATTGTGCTAAGGCTGCAAAATTGAGCAGGGGTAGGGGTTTACAAGCTACCACCCTGAGCATATAAACCCTTGCTAAGCCAATAGCAATAATATGTGAAGCAATCTGCCTTTCAGATGACTGCAAGCCACCCCCTACCCCAGCCTCAGCCAGGCCTTCACAGCTGTAGCTGTAAGTACTTTCTCCAATAGAGTGAAAACGTTGGGGAGGAAGGGGGCTAGATAAACTAGAGGCCTGCAGGGACTGAGCCTAACCATGTTTCCTGCTTTCAACAAGAAAAGCCCTCCTGACTGATGGACACTGATAGCCCAGTAATTTCCTTACTCCCTGTGGCCACTTCATCATCCTCAAAGGTTAACTGTGCAGGTAGGGCTGCTTTGCAGGATACATATTCAGTGGCTGTTTGCCCTTAGCAGGGCTGCTAGCCTTTATATTGTTTAAATTTATAGTGGCATGATGGAAATGTACAGTAACACAATGTATTGCAGTAACACATACCCCCAAAATGGAAGCCCAAACACTGGGTAAACTGCAGAGGCATCTATAAAATGGCTGCCAGTGCTAGGCTAAGCAGGCCACAGGATGACACACTCAAAATGGCCACCCCAGCACAGCAGAAGCTGTAAAAGCCTCACCAAAATGGCCTCCACTGCCAGTAAGCAGGAGGCAAATCAGACCATATAAAACCCACACTCAAAATGGCCACTGCTGGAGCTATGCATATTGCAGATGCCTTCTCAATAAGGCTGTACTGCCAGGAGGCAAAGAAGGCCACTGATGCCACACTCGAAATGGCTGCATCCAACTGAATAAACTGCCAAGCCTTTTCACAAAATGCGCCCCCTGCTGCCTGAAGGCCGTAAGCCGAGCTATTGCTGCTAGAAATACTCCCTCCCAAGTAAGTATAAACGGGGGGGTGGGGGGGAGGAAAACAGCCTAGTCAGAGAGGAGGCCTACCAGCATCCACCCTGCTAAGCCAGAAGCAGTAATGTAATCCACCCCTCATATGGCTACAATTCTCTCTTGCAGCCTACAGAAAAGCCTATTGCTGTTTATGCTGAAAGTACACCCAACAAAATAAGGGGAAGCAAAGCCTAATTAGGCTAGAGGCCTGGAAGGACTGGATATAACCCTGCTTTAGCCCTCCTGACTGATAACCAACAGTCCCCAAGTGTAAATAAGAAGAGGATGATAATAATAATAATAATAATAATAATAATAATAATAATAATAATAATAATAATAACTCTGCCAAACCACTGAGCCTGGCACTGGGCCCTGGCTCTCCTCCTGTTGTTTAAAGATATCAAGCAGGGGATTATCACAGCTTTCCCCAAGAAGGTAGCTATAGCCACCTAGCCCTGAGGGCCTGCAGTAAAACTGGCCTCAGAGGAGCTCGGCTGAGAGAGCTTTCAAAACTGACTGAGCCCTACAGAGGCGGAGCTGCTCTTTACAGGGCCAGGCCCCACCTCCCAAAGCCTGGATGCCCAGGAATGTAAGGCTGTCTCTCCATCCGTGCAGTGAGGCAAAAGTGGCACCCAGCCTAAACATGTTTCACATGCAGCTGGGTGTGCCATCTTCTCTATAGAGTACATCTTTTATGGAGTGATGCAAAGAATGGAACTGATAACTGTATAACTGGAAATAGTATTGATAACATCAGTTGATGGTGAAAGGCTTTATATGTCCATGGAGGCATGACGGAAGGGGATTTAGATTGACAACGTATCTTATAAATATTTTGGATTTTTTTGTACATCTCTGTAACCTGTTTATTTGAATAAATTAAAAAAATTACAAGGGCAACATAGAAAGGACTCTGGGGTCCCCAATACCTCTGCTGCTCCCATGTCAGGTTTCTGCTATGGGGACAAGGGCATGAACTGGTCTCGGCAGGACTGGCTATACCCTACACTGATTCTTTTCTTTGGAATTGATGTGTTTCGTTTATTAAATGTATGCCACTTTAACCTTATAGAACATAACATGTCACTAGGACACAGTTCCTTCCAAGGGAAAGGGCTGTGGCTTTGCATGCAGCCACTGCTTTGCATGCAGAAGGTCCCAGATTCAATCCCCGGCACCTCTAGTTAAAAGGACCAGGCAGTAGGAGATGTGAAAGACCTCTGCCTGAGACCCTGGAGAGTTGCTGCCAGTCAGAGCAGACAATACTGACCTTGATGGACTGATGGTCTGATTCAATATAAGGCAGTGTCATGTGTTTTCATGTGTGTAGTACAAAGGCCCTGAATAAGTCCATTTTATGGGAAAATTTCTACCAAATTTTATCCATATGAGTGGGGAAACAGCTGGCCTCAATTTTGTTCCATGTTTTGTTCCATGTGGGAAAAGAAGTCAGAAACTGTCGTTTTAAAAAATTGAAATGGTGGCATATTAGCATTCAGTAGTTTTTCCTCACATCTTCATCCATGGTTCTCTCTCTTCTTTCTTTGTTTCACTAAACATTATGGTAAGATTATGAGATTGGCAAATTGTTAAGTAGTATATTAATCTAAATTATCACTGAATTGGGAAGAGATAAAGTACTGAAAAAAACCTGCATCGTTTGAGCATTTGATATTCACCCTCCAGTACTCCTAGCACACTCTCAAGGTAATGAGACAGATTTATGCTTAAGCATGATGAGTATTTGTATCACTTTATAGTGAATAAATGCCAAACAGTGAAATTTAAAATTAATCTTAAAATTTTAATGATTTTTGAGGAACAACTTAGAATGCTACATTTATTTGTTAAAAGAAGCTGCTCTAATTTACTGCTTCAACTAAATCTCAGATAATAATGTATTCATGTTCTTCCCTGCAGGGATTAAAAAGCAAAAAGTAATATTTTAGCAGAATATTGATTTGGTTTATTTAAGAACTAAGTTACAATTTACCTGAAGCAGCATAACACACTTGAATTATTAGTTAACTTAAACTCTGTTGCCAAAGCAGTTCTCCTTCAAATCCTTTGAAGAAATGAATTCCAGATGCAATATCTATCATATAGAATACTCAAATTCCTTATAGGCATAGAAAAATGATGTATAGTCCAGTCCTAGGCAACATAGTGGTTAAGTGGTTGGGTTGTGAGTCAGCACTTTGCTCATTTGAATCCCACTACTGCCATCAGCTCAGCAGGTGGCCTTGGGCAAGCCACTGCTCTCAGCCCCAGATCCCCAGCTGTCTTGTAGGGATAATAATATTACTAACCTTGTTTACCTCTCTGGGCAAGACACTAATCTGTCTAGAAGAACAGTATATAAGCACAGTTAGCATTATTATGTTTTTCTGGAAGTAAGTCACTCTGAGTAAAATGAAGCTTTCTCCCAAGTAAGTAGGTGTGCGTAAGATTGCAGTTGGTCAAAGGTGTTGCAAAACCCGTGAACAGGGTTATGTTGAAAAGAATGACACAACGAACCTAGAACAATGAGATTTGAGACTTTCTTTATTCTGTATCAAGGATATTTGTATTTACATCTCTGAGAAAAATCTAAAATCTAAATGAAATAATTGATGTATTGCCATTACATTAGTTCAGCAAATACTAGGGGAAAATAATCATCACTGGTGTTGCAGAGGGTCCCAGGGGTAATCCCTAGAAACTCCAGATAAAAAGATGTCCTGTACAAGGCCAGGAAAGACCTCAGAAACTTTAGGAAAATGCTACAAAAGTACTGAACTAGATATTTAATGACTGAATCAATACAAAGCATTTCCACACATTTCATAGAAAGAAATAATACACTCTTGGTTTTATTTCTGTAAATTGTAGCTTAATAGAGGTGATGATAATGCTATACTGTCCCATTCTGTATTTCACAAACACAGAGCTCAACAGCATCAAGAGGAATCTAGAAACAGCACATCTCATTTGAAGGGGGGAGGGTCATTTCTACTCCACCACTATTCTTCTTTTACATTCCCTGAAAGCCTCCATACCCTCGCCCCTTTTCCTGCTCTTTTCTCTCCTGCTCAGCTTACCTTTATCTCCCCCCGAACCCCGTCTTCAACTTTCCCTTTTCCTCTTTCCCTGGCAGCCTCTACTTGGAAAAATTATGGCCAGGTTATACAATGTCAGCCACTGGGCTGAGCCCAGATGTGTAATGGGGAACCTGCAAGAACTTGTGAAGGGCAGCTAACTTTCCCCTGTATCACTCCACACACTATCTCCTCTTTTCTTTCTGATAGCCCCCATATCCTCACCTTTCCCTGCTTCTTTCTCCCCTTCCATCCACCAACCAATCTACATTTTATCTGTCCAGCTTCATCTATATTTATTATTTCACAGAATCATAGAATCACAGAGTTGGAAGGGATCTCCAGGATCATCTAGTCCAACCTCCTGCACAATGCAGAAAATTCTGGTTTGGATTCTTATGTTCTGATTTGGGTTCATATGTTTCTTATGTTCCATTCTGAACAGCTGCATATGTTGGAGAAAAGTGTCGAGGATTTAAAAACATAAGGGTTTCCGTCTAACTGCACCTTCCTTAGAGAATAATGGGGCATTAAAGACACAAAGTATTTGAATTAGTGATGCTGCACATTTCACAGTAAATATGTTAGTCAGGTAAGAGCCAGTTTGGTATAGTGGTAAAGAGCACGGGACTCTAATCAGGAGAACTAGGTTTGATTCCCCACTCCTCCGCTTGAAGCCAGCTGGAAGTGATGCCACTTCCCGGAACCCAGCACAATGCATTACGACGAGATAAATGTTAGTAAACTTGGAAAATTACATTATTATGAGAAAGGGTTTTTTCCCCTTTCTGTATCCTCTATAAAAATGAAGTCTTCCATTTCCTTTCTCAAACATTTGATTTCCTTGGAATCATATTTTAAAATATGCAAGAAGGAGGGGGCCTCTAAAAATCCAAAATTCATCTCACAAATTAAATTCTAACAGATTCCCTCTGCCACCATAGAAGAAAATCCAAAATTCTTTCTCAAAATTCCAGAGTCTGAAATTCCTAATGTAATGAATATTGAATTTTCAGATTTTCAGGGAAGGTTTTGCTTTACTGGAGCAATTCAAAATTAGATACTCAACTTTAACAACTTTAGATTTATACTTAGTTTAAAATGGCATTTTAAAATGGCATTTTTTTGTTGCCTGCCAACTCTACCTTACCAATGGCTAAGCTGTTGTGACATTGTGTAATGGGGATACATGTGTATAATGATTGAATTTACATATTTAGTAAAGATAAGGGTAATACAAAAGAATTATTGACTAAGTAACGAATCTGACAAGCTTGTAAAAAGTGTATTTATTGGTATGTCTTCCTCCTCGTTCCCCTTCCCTCTTTATATTTGTATTTTATGTTAATGTTGTATTGTAATAAAACAGAAAAATAAATAAATAAATATTCCAATGTCCCAGACAAACAATATTCATAAAAACTTCCTTAACACTCAAATGTCCACTGCAATTTCAGTGATGTTAATCAGCTGAGGGTGGGGAGAACCATGTGAGTTACTGCTATTAAGACATAAGAACACTTATATGCTAATTAATATATTGATGAAAGCCTTCTGTGACTTGGACACAGCTATCCATTCCTAGCATATAACTGGAATAACCATAACTGATATTTTAACTAATACAAATAACCATAACTGATATATTTAACTAACACAGAACCTGCATTCAAAAGCTGTGGGAACCATAACAATGTCAACTTCAGTCAACAAAAGAATGAAAGCAACACACACACACAAACACACACTGCCCCACCCCCCATGAAAAGAAAGCAGAAGGAACTCAAAGCAGCACACACACAGGCAGCCCCCCAACAGCCCTCACACTGACATGAAAAGAAAGCAGAATGAATTCAAAGCAGTACACACATACACAGCAACCCCTGAAAGAAATGAAAGCAGAATGAACTCAAAGCAGCTTAACTTCCTCTGCAGAGCCCGTGCCAGGCCCCATCCCTCTTGCTTTCTCTTTCTCTCTCTCTCTCTGTCTCTCAGAGTAATGAAAAGAAAGCAGAATGAACTCAAAGCAGCTTAGCCTCCTCTGGAGAGCCCGCGCCAGGTCCAAGCAGCGTCTGCTTGCTCTCTCTCTGTCTCTGTCTGTCTGTCTCTCTCTCTCACACACACACACTCATTCACTCACTCACAGAGAGAGAGAGAGAGAGAGATAGGAATGAAAAGAAAGCAGAATGAATTCAAAGCAGCTTAACCTCCTCTGCACAGCCCAGGGCTGAAGGAGGAAGGAATTATGTGGGCAGATTTCAGAGCTGGCAGAACACCGTTCTGGGGCGTTCTCCCTCAAAAAAACCCCTAAGAACACCAGATAGTTAATTCACAGTCAAGGCCACCAAGGCTGCTTAAACAAAACAAAACAGTATTTTAAAAATCCATAAAAACCAGAACTAAAGTGCATATTAAAACAGTAATTAATACAGTTTGGGTCACTGTTAGAAGACAATGGCAGAAGGGGACAGTGGAATATCACTGTGGAGAGAGTTCTGCAGCTTTGGTGCCACAGCTGAGAAGACATACCATTTTGACACTATTATATGCAAGTGATGCAAAAAGAGTATTTAGCATAAATATACCAGGCAGAATTAGCCATAATGAAACAGAAAATGACAGAAAGATACCCCTCATTTTGAGTTGCACAGGAGAAAAAAAATGAAATGAAAATTTCATGACAAAATAGTGGGGTTGGGAAGTTTCACATCTCTGTTGGGATGTGCATTAATATAATACTAGTCTCTGTAGTTCCCAAAGATTAGGCCAGTTTGTACAATATGCATACCTGTTGTTGTATCAGGCTAATTCATGACTTGATATCCTATTGATGAATAAGTGACAAAGGAGCAGTGAACTTAGAGAAAAAGAGTTGGGTACTTAATATCCACTGCTGCCTATCTACCTACCTGCCCGCCTTCTTTTGTATGTATATACATTACATACATAAGTATATGTTATACATATGAGCAGGGGTCATTTCCTAGAAAAAAAACGGCAGGAACTCATTAGCATAACTCATTAGCATATCTCCTTAGCATATGCCACACCCCCTGACATCACCAGAAGTGTGTCAGAAGGCAACATCCACCCCTAAGGCCCCTTTCCCCAAAAATCTCCAGGTATTTCCTTAAAGCAGAATGAACTCAAAGCAGCTTACCCTCCTCTGGCGAGCCAGCCCTGCTTGCACACATGCACACATTCATTTTCTCTCACAAGTCACAAATGAAAATAAAGCAGCAGAATGAATTTAAAGCAGTTTACCCTCCTTTGGAGCCCAGCCCCACCCAGCTTGCACTCACTCACTCACTCACTCAGTCTCACTCACAAGTCACAAATGAAAATAAAGCAGCAGAGCAGAATGAATTCAAAGCAGCTTATGCTCCTTTGGAGCCCAGCCCCACTCGGCTTGCACTCACTCACTCATTTTCTCTCTCTCTCCCTCTCTCTCATGAGTCACAAATTAAAATAAAGCAGCAGAGCAGAATGAATTCAAAGCAGCTTACGTTCCTTTGGAGGCCAGCCCCACTTGGCTTGCACTCACTCACTCCCTCTCTCCCTCTCTCACGAGTCACAAATGAAAATAAGGCAGCAGAGCAGAACGAATTCAAAGCATCTTACCCTCCTTTGGAGAGCCCTCACCGCTTATAGGCCTCAAGGATGGCCCAGGCCCCCTCCCTCGGTTTCTACCAAGGAAACCAGGAGGAGGTGCTGCTGCCGCCACTGCCTGCTGCTAAAGACAAGGACAGCCAGGAGGAAAAGTAATCACGTGGGCGAGGCCAAAACCCACGTGACCTCTTTTCTGATCTACCAGAACGCCGTTCCAGCATGTTCTGCCTCCAAATGAGCCCTGCATATGAGCAGATTTGGAAGAAAAAACAACCCTGGAGCAAACCAAGCCAAGAGGCTTCTGTGATAGTATGGGTCTGCACTGCAGGAGTCACTAGGCTTGCTATTCACCCACTTATGGTGGGCAGAGTACCAGGGATTCAGTCCATTATCTGCTGCCACTTTGAGCAGTGGTGGGAGAAAAATGAAGGGAACTTTTACCTAGTTGCCGGTGCATGACAATGGTACAATGGTAGCTCTAGGATTTGCTGGCAACTATTGCAAAACTCTATGGTTGTGGTGATTCCTAGAGCTACCACTGACACTTCTGGCTTGAAGCAGTGATGTCAGCCATGCTACACATCACCCACATGTTCCTGCCCACCAAACCTCCTGCCCACCAAACCTCCTGCTGGTTGGTACATTCAGAAGCAAAAGTAACTGGCTGTACCTGTAATCAGTGATGTGAAAATAAAGGTAAACACCCACAGGATACAAAAAATCAATTCATATATATTTGTAAGATATTTCCATTCATCTAATTCCAAGATATCAAAAGTGCAAGGTGCTCATAACTACTTATACAGGGTATCTATACAAAATGCCTATACAACAATTCTATGTCAAAATCTTACTCAGTATAATAACATTCAAGATAATGTCATTTCATAACAAACAGTCAATAAACCAATTCCGGGCGACTATAGACTCCACACTGTCTTCAAATTTTAGAGTCAAACTTTCATTCCTCATTTCCATAACTTGGAGTATAACTTCTTGATTTCATTCCAATACGGTGGAGATGTAATTGCCAGAGAATGTGCACTTGCGGGGCTGCTCTCCCCCCTGGGATAGCGTGATGAAACGTGCTCCCATAGAATGCTCAATTTGAGGCCGGCTGCGAGCAGATTTCGCGCCTGCTTCTTCAGGAGCTTCTATCTAATACCACCAAATGTAGACTTTAAGAGAAATGAATCATTCATACATCCCGGTACGGGCGGTAAAGAACACCGCCACCCGTACCAGGATGTATGAATGATTCATTGCTCCTGAAGAAGCAGGCGTGAAATCTGCTCGCAGCCGGCCTCAGATTGAGCATTCTATGGGAGCACGTTTCATCACGCTATCCCAGGGGGGAGAGCAGCCCCGCAAGTGCACATTCTCTGGCAATTACATCTCCACCGTATTGGAATGAAATCAAGAAGTTCTACTCCAAGTTATGGAAATGAGGAATGAAAGTTTGGCTCTAAAATTTGAAGACAGTGTGGCGTCTATAGTCGCCCGGAATTGGTTTATTGACGGTTGGTACATTCAGCCTGACAACTCTACTCAGGGCAGTGGTGCAAATAATGAGCCTTAGCTCACTCATTGCTTCTTCCTGAAAACTGACAGCAGGAAAACACAATTGGTGAACTAATACCAATCGCCATTGCTGATAAAAGGTGTAAATCAAGTAGCCCCTGAGGTGCTAGCTGGGGCTCAGATCACCTTGCTCCTGACTACTAGAGGTTTTCTAGGGCAATGACCTACTGGGAAATTTCCCTATAAGTTAAATGGCCATTTTGCCCCTAATATTCACACTGAACAATGAAAGCCATTGAAAGAGGAAAATGAGGACAGAAACATCTTTGATGGCTGTACAAGTTCTGGGATGAGTTTTTGCTCCTCCTTTATTGTAGCCTTGGTATGGCCAGAGCGACAATGTCTTAGCCCACAAGTGAGCCATACTACTAAAACCATTACCAGGTTACAACATTTGAGATTCATATTGTACATGCAGTGGTTTGTTTAAATTGTATTTTGCATATTTTTTAAAACCACATGGAAGTCCCCAGATGTGGGGCAGTATGCTGTAAATGCTTAAATAAATACCTGTAATTGTTTTAAAAAAATTGTTTCAACAGTGATGAACAAAGTTGTCAGTCTTTCCCCTCCAACAACGACAAAGAAAGAAATGGAACATTGAATACTTGTTTCTTTGCCTTGGGATGTTTCGACAACAATAGTAAATTGCAATCAGAATGCCCTAAGAAAAATAGGAGGTTTAATACTGTTGTTTTTCTGTTAAATAGACTAGATAAGGAAGCATCTTTATAGCAGATCTGTAGCAGATATTTGAATGAAAGAATGTTGGTTCTTTTTATAAGTTCTCATTTTGCTTTCAAAGTTTATTTTGCTGGTTAAGTGCCAGAAATCCTGGCAAGGTTCCAAAAACGACTCAGCTTTCTCCATATACCCAAGAGTGCTTTGGGCTTGTGTTTATAGAACAGCAGACCCTCTGCTGTGTTGCAAACAACCTTTGAAACAAGGGGGAGTTGCAAAAGCATTTGTGATATGGCCTTGGGGATCTGCTATGTAATGAAAACAGTCAAAATCCCCACTGGGCTAACAAAAGCCCTCAGGCTAACCTAAAGAAGCTCTTTGGATTCAAGCCACTTACATGTGAGATGATACACTCAAAAAATAAAAAGACAGAAATATTTTCTTAAGCAATTTTAGATTTTAGCAAATACGAAAACGTACAACTAAATAAAAAGATCTGTTCTTAAGAAATCTACCCTTTAAAAAATCTACCCTGTGTTTGATTTCTTTATTCTAAGCATTGATCTAGTTTTGAGAATTGATAGGCCAAGTGGTTAACTGCTGACAGCAATACGAATATAACACAGAATGTTCAAATAGAGAAGGAGACAATATTGTGAGCCACTTTGGGTCCCCAGTGGGAAGAAAAGAATATAAATGAAGTGAGTGAATGAAGTCAATCCATCAATCAATGGAATCTAGAACTATAATAAAACATAATAAAGATCATTCGTTTGGCAACTGGCCATATGAGACTCTACAAATCCCTTCCTAAGTTTCCAGGTTTTACTGACAGGTCAAAAACTGACTAGTTCATTTATTTTGCAGCAAAGCCTATATATCTACCTTGTTCTAAAGTTTAACATATTGGCAAGCATCATAATCCTTGTCTTTTGCTATGAATGTGACACATCACTGCAGTTGGCTGTAGTTATTGGCACCATGTGCCAGTGGCAGGGCCAAGAAAGCAAGCCGTAATTCCCAATTCCCAGTTTTCTTTCCCGTTTACCTAATTCCACTAAGTATATGTAATATCCTGGGTAGCATAGATAACAGTCAACTAGTGCCACCAGCTCCTTTAATTAGTGCTGTAAAGCTCTGACAGCTCATGAAAGTTAATGAAACAGAAGGATGCAAGAAAATGAAAGACTGTGCTGTTGTTATAGCATGTGCATTGCATCCCAGAAATACAGAAGCCTGTCTTCAGGTCAGCCAACCACTTCCCATGTAATGGTGGACAAGGCTGTTGTAATGATCCCAGCTAACTAAACTAACTAAAGAAGCTCCTTAATAGAAATGCATTGAAAATAATATGAGAACTAAAACAAGAAAAGCCTATGTTGTTAGAATAACAGAGTAAATGAATTGGAAGCCATGTTCTCTTGCGCTTTGATTAAAATGACAGTTTATTTGTGCATTGAAATATACTTTGCATTGTGTTTTAGGATACTTGGCTTAACTTACTGATTGTTTATGTACACTTCATATATAAGCAACACTTATATTTCACTCCACTTCAAGTAAACTGGAATACTTGGTTTTGTTGATATTTAGCTTGGCTTGCTTCTGCATCTAGCTTCTATTCCACCATGTGCTTTCCAAAGGAAATATACAACATGTATGTCATGCTTCCTTATATGTGGAGCAAATAATGTAGCACAGCTAGCCTTTCTCTCTATCTCCTTCCAGGCTGCAGAGCAGGCAAGTTGCATATCTGGGCAGGAATCCTAAGTCTCTATCCTGAACCCATAAATCACTACCTTACTTCCTTTCTGCCATAGGGTACAATTACTGCACTACCTTACCGCCAGAAGGTACAAGAAAAATGTTGTCATGGGTGCCTAACAGGCAAGAATCGCTGAGAATTCGGCCATCCCGTCCAGTGGCAACAGCCACTCAGGCTGGTGGCCTCTCTTTGCCTCCTCAGAAGGAGGAAAGCAGAAGGCGCACCCTGGCATCCAGGGCTTAGCATTGGGGGCGGAGTCTGTAGCCTTAGCTGGCTTCTCTGCCTCTGTTGCCTTCAGTTGCGCCTCGTGTTCAGCCCACCCACCTCACCCTGTTGCAGTGCAGGATTAGCCAGTCGTCTTTTGGGGCCAGGTAGGAATTTTTCTCTCCTTGTCCCTGACTGGCACTTGGGAATGGAGTTTTTTTCACCTACTTTGCACTGTGAGAAGAGGAAGGCAATTGGCATGGTGGACTGATGTAATTCCCTGGTTGCAGGATTTAAGTTAGGGGAAAATTTGAGCGGGCTGGTGAGCACCCTTGGCACCTCCCTGTTGATGGAGAATTGGGGACTGTCAAGGAGCGGCTGGCTGCTGTACAACCCAGTTGTGAGGACAGATGCCCTGGTGGGGAACTCCTGGACAAGCCAGTCTCCCCCTGCTGCTGTACAGCTGGGTGGGGGAGCTTTAAAGGGGTGAACCACTTCACTTGGCCAGGCCGGGTCTCAGCTGTACCATGGATGGCTCGCACCCGGGGCAGTGGGTGTCTCGTCCAGACGGGTCAGGGCAGGGTCCAGCAATGACCCCAGGGCCTGACCTGTACTTCTAGTTAGGCCCTTGCCATAGTTTGTTTAATTGTTGTGATTTTAACAAAGTGGCCCATTTTAGAACCCAAATACTGTTTCTGCCTTTCATTCCGACTGAGGGGGCAAAATAAGTTATGCAAACAGGACATGCTATAATATAAAATCAGACAGCGTTCCCAAACCTTGAGATATTCAATAATGGGTAGAAAATTGAAAATAGTGATGTTAGGGGGGAAAAAAACATTGGCTCGACTTGAACTTTGATCATTTATGTAGAAATTCAGCCTCAGATTTGATGACCACACTGCAGATATGTCCCTTAGGACATACCTTGTTCAATTTTAGTTAATGAATGTAAGAGATGGGTAGTTATTTCAATATGTATGCTAATGGGAATCTGTGGAAAATAGTGGGATCACTGTAAAGATTTAGGTATGCAATAATCTCAAAGGTCTAAAAATTAAATTTTTAAAGCAAAATATTCAGCAGTTTTTGCTTCAAGTCACACTAAATTGGTTTCTTCTCCCTGTTTTTGAATGGTTTCAGGCCATAATTGTCACAATTTTGGCCTATTAGCTATGCCAGCAAATATTATTTCATCATTTTATAGAATGGGTTAGTAGATAGTTATTGATAGGAGAACATAAGCAGTTATTGAGAGGAGAACATCAGCAGTTTTTTACTGGAATTCTACACTGTTAAATAAATAGTGGGAGGTTGATCTTTTCAATCAAGACCCATTTGTTTTTTTTCTAAAGAAGCCAGCAAACTTGCACAAGTAAAATCTATTCTGACAGATAAGACAAATCCCAGCACAGTACCAAACATGCATGATGAGGCAGTTATTAATAGAGGCAAAGATGATCAACATCAAGGCACACTGAAGTTCTTGAGAAAATGCAGAGATAAGTAAGTAGCGTAACACCTTATCTTTGTTGTTCAGCATGTCTCCTGCAGTGCTAACACAAGCGAAAGCTATTGCATAAATTGTTCATTGTGTCAAGAGACAGTGGAAGCGAAAGAACCAAGCACATGGTCCAAAACATCCCACCCACTGGGACTCTTAAACATGCTAATTATTAGGTAGAATTATCACTTTTTTATTTAGATAAATAAGACGGATATTCCTAAACTGAGAAAAGTCAAGACAGACACAGAATGATTCATGACCGGATAATGACACTAAAGATTTGTTCAATAATAAAATTTGTGAAGCATGTTAATTTAATGTTTAGTGCAAAGTTTAGTTATAAAGATTTATAGCATTCTTTAGTGAATCTGGCAAACAAATACCAGATGCTAAAACTTCTTCATTAAATGTCGTTAGGTTAAATCGTCTCTTGGAATTATTTGTAAGCTTTCAGATGAAAAACAGTAGGTTGGAGACAAGTGGATGAAAAGAGTTATTACCTCATATAATAAATGAAAAGAAATTGCTTTAACCAGGGGAAAAATACCCTAGAAAGAGAAGGTGATAACACTGATAAACAAAGATAATAATGTTAAATGATAGTTTAAAAGGGTAGGTCTAACTTTAATCTGTTGCTTTTTTTTTAAGTTAATTCAGATGCAGTGCCATTCATTAAGCAGAACTCAGAATTTTCCCTGCCTTCAGTAGGAGACCATTATATTCAAGGTGCTCTAGTACCATCATGAGACATAGTGATCTTTCAGGGATATTATCTCTATAAAATATGCAGACAATAATCAGAAAATTAATGATGAATCCTAATCCATGTGCCCCTTTTAATAAAACAGGGGTGGTGAGATGATTAGATGTTGACAAAAAAGTTAATCTGTCATCCATGTTAGCATTGGAAATAGTCATAAACACATTTATTTTATTCTTTTTTTTGAGATTCAAAACGTAACTGAAGGTTTATTTACAGAAGGTTAAAATCAAAAGGCAAGTAGGCAGGTGTTTGAACTGAAGAAGCAGAAGGGTTTTGTACAGGAACTTCACTGGTGTGAGGCACAAAACACTTGGAATAACACTAGGTTGCTGGCTTCTTTCAGAGGTTGATACTGCTTCACAAATGTTTCCCTTTTAAAGCACAGACACAGCACGACTTTCTCTCCTCTCCAGACTTAAGGGTGCTCCACTAAGAAAAACCCTTACTAGATACTGGGCAGGCGTTATAGTTATGAGTAGACATGGGCACGAAGAGCATTATGAATGGAAAAAACAACGAATAGGCCACTCGGCTGCTTGAGAACGAGCTGTTCGTGATGCGCCATTCCAGCCGAACAGGTGGTTGTCGCAAGCCTCGTTCATTGCACTCAGCTGCCATTCGGGAAGCCAGACACTCAGGTGCCTTCAATCAATTGCCTCAGCAACATAAAAGGAATTCCCTCCTGGGTGATTCCTTATGAAGCGATAGATCCGAGAACTGTTGATAATGAACAACAGTGTTTAACGTATAAGGAGATAACACGAATAGAATTTTCTAAATTAAGAATAAAGATGCAAGAAGAGTTGTCTCCAAATTATGACTGGTTTCAATATAGACAGCTCAGAGACCTTTATAAATCGGATTGTGCCAAGGGAGGGATAAGAATGGAGAACTCGGACTTGGAGGAAGTAATTTTACAAGAAGACAAAAAGGAAATTTCAAAGGTCTATAAAGTGTTGTTAAAATGGTATACTGAAGAAGAGGTAGTTAAGGTGCAAATGGTGAAGTGGGCTATAAATTTTAATAAAGAAATAACAATGGAGGCGTGGGAATATTTGTGGAAAAATACTTTGAAGATTACAACATGCACTAACATTAAAGAGAATGTCTATAAAATGATCTATCGTTGGTACCTGACACCAAAGAAAATTGCGCTAGGGAATGTGAACACGTCTAATAAATGCTGGAAATGTAAAAAGCATGAAGGATCTTTGTACCATATGTGGTGGACTTGTGAGGTAGTCAGGCAGTACTGGGGGGAAATAATAAGAGTAATAAGTGAGATTTTACAGTTTCAAGTTAATAAGAACCCAGAACTCCTGCTACTGAACTTGGGAATGGAAGATATTCCAGCACAACATAGGACATTGCTTTTTTACATGACAGCAGCGGCTAGACTTTTGTATGCGCAAAAGTGGAAAGTACAAGAAGTGCCAACTATCGAGGATTGGATTCACAAATTGCTGTACATGGCGGAGATGGATAAACTGACAAGAAAACTAAGAGACCTTGATCCAGGACAGTTTAACACAGATTGGGAGAAGCTGAAACAATATTTGGTGAAAAAATGGGAGGTGGGAGGAGAACTGTGGCAGTTTGAAAATTATTGAAGAAAAACAAAAGAAGAGAGAAGTGACTATACCGGGGGGAGGAGAGTTAAAGAAGAATTACTAAGCAATTATTCTATTTGATTATTCTATACAGTATTAAGTAATAGTTATTATGTGATATATAAGAATAGAAATTAATTAATTATGTTGCTGGCAGATAGGGGTGTAATTGAGAATTAACAGAATTAAAATTCATGAATACAAGAAGGGGGGGAATGAGAAGTAGCATATAGAATATAGGTTAAATTGATTGACTTATGCTGAAGGTATTTTTGGTTATAGCGATATTTAGAAATGTGCAGAACATGGGTTAAATTGATTGACTTATGTCGAATGTATATTATGTTTATAGGTATATTTAGAAATGTGTAGAACACGAGTCAAATTGATTGACTTTATGTTATAAAGATAAGAGATATAAGAGGAAGTAAAGAGTAACATATAGAGTATAAGTTAAATTGGTTGACTTATAAATGTATTCATCACTTATGAGTACTCAAGTTATGTATAGGGAGGGATAAATTGTTTGTCCCATATTGATGACATTAGAATGAATAAGTTAGAGTACAGGATATTGAGAATATTACCAGTATTATTACTATTGAGTAACATGCCAGGAATGTATTAGTTAGTTGATAAGTGAAGGGAAATTGACTTAGCACTGTGTTGTAATAGACTAGCTTAGAAGAGTGTGAAAGTATATGTTTAATTGACAAAATAAGTTGAAATGAGTAGGGGAAGAATAGACAAAGGGTTGGGAAACTGTTGGAAGTCAACAAACGGGGGGGGGGAAGGGAGGGGGTTAGAACTGGAATATTAAAGTAATTTGATTGTTATAAATGACAAAATATTTCTAATTCCAATAAAAAATTTTTAAAAAAATCAATTGCCTCAGCAACAGAGGGAGGGACTGCCTGAACTCTGTCTGCATTCCTTCTGTCACCCCAGACACCCCAATCAAAGCCCAACTTAGCTTGATGGGTAGGTCTTCCTTCCAAGTGTGGAGCAGCAAATTGGTTACAATCGGTAACGTGCGAGCAGACACCAGAGGGGAGGGAGGGAAGAGGGGGGTGTTCTGTGGACATGGGAACTCTAATCTCATCCCGGCAAACCCTGTCAGGCAGTTGTGACTGCCAGCCACAGACCTCCTGCGTTTCTCAATCAGACCTCAGCTTATAAAAGGGTACTGCACTCCTGGCTTTCACTTTCAGTAAGCAGTGGAGTGGGAAAGAGCTGTTGATAGCCTTTGGGGAGAGAGAGAGGGAGAGTGCATTGGAGCTGGGCTTTTTTCTGTGTATAGTGGGTGAGATAGGGAGCTATCCCCTCTGGTTCCAGGGCTGCTGCCAGGCCCTGGGGCCAAGCTCAGTGGGCACCTCGGCTGAGGGTTCACACTGATTATTATTACTATCAATATCAGTGCCTGATCTGGTCAGGCTTCTGGGTGTGCTGGGTTAGGGCTCTAGCCTCAGTCTCCAGTTCCAGGGCTGCTGCCAGGCTCTGAGCCCAAGCTCTGTGGGCACCTTGGCTGAGGGTTCACACTGATTATTATTAGTATCAATACCAGTGCCTGATCTGTTGGTCAGGCTTCTGGGTGTGCTGGGCTAGGGCTCTAGCTTCAGCCTCCAGTTCTAGGGCTGCTGCCAGGCCCTGGTGCCAAGCTCAGTGGGCACCTCGGCTGAGGGCTCACATTATTATTAGTGCCTGATCTTGTCAGGTATCTGGGAGTGCTCGGCTAGGGCTCTAGCCCCTCCCTCTGATTCCAGGGCTGCTGCCAGGACCTTGGGCCAAGCTCAGTGTGCACCTTTGCTGATAGCTCACAGTGTTCTCTCCTTTTCTGTCCTCCTTAATTCTAGTTTGGTGGCACAATGAGTCTTCCTGTTGTGGTGGCCGCCACGGGTGTTCGTGGGGTGAAGTGCAAAGGCAGTTCTCCTGGTTTAGTTGTGGAAAGCAGTACTGGGTGTGGCTCGGGGCAGCAGAGAGTACTCCTGCTCCCCCAGATTCACTGTGGGGGCTCTGGAGGAGGCCAAAGAGGCCTTTCTGCTGGGGGGAGACGATCTGTCAACATTTTGAGGAGGGGGTGGGTGACAGATCCCTGGAGGAATGGTTTGTGTTTTATGAAACATCCCTCCCGTCCCCATCCCAAACTCTCAGTGGTGTCCCTGCCTGCAGTCCACCCCTCACTCCATCGTTCATGGCCAGCTCTGCAGCGCAGCCTATAACCCCTGATACAGATTTTCTGATACAGATTCTGGGCAGCCTGGGTGGGGCAAGGCAAGCCCCAACACCCAACCAGCTTTTGCATGAGACCTCAACAGCCAGGAACCAGGTGGGGCAGGACCTCAGAGGATGCTCTGAACCGTAGCCTCTGGATTGGCCCAAGTTTTTTTGGGGGGGGGATGTGGGGCTAGGAATGAAGATGAAGATGAAAAGGGGACTCAGCACAGGCTGGGGTGGAGAAGAAGGGAAGCAGTGGGAAGAAGCTGGATGAGAAAGTGTGTCACTGCCCTAAGAGAGAGCAGCAAGCGCTACAGGTACAGCAACCTCTGTCCCACTCTCCCATTTCTGAGCTTATAGAGAGCTCCCAAAGGGGGGAGTCAGATCTGTGGTCAGCTAGGCAGTGGACCCTGCCCATTGCAAGGGCTCACAGGCTAGGTTAAACAAAGAAAGCAGTGCCTGAAGAATGGAGCTCTGACTCTCAAAAGCTTATACTCTGAAAACCTTGTTGATCTCTAAGGTGACACTAGACTCAAAAATAAAGCAGGCAATGATACTAGCTATTTTTGGGCAGGGTAGAGTTGCCCATAGTGTTTGAAGCCTGCCAGCAGCAACACATGATAAATATTAGGGCAATGTTTTGTTGATGTAGACCAGTCATGTGCCCATATATTTGTTGTCTTATTTTTTTATTCATGGTGTGGGTACAAATTGGAGTTTAGCAGTTATGATTAGCAGTGTGCATAAAAAAAAATGAGTGATCTGGATCTGAGTTTCTGTGATACCAAAAAAATTCATTATGCCTGAAATCTGAGTCAGATAGTCTAATCTGGTTGAAGAATCCTGGATTTATCCAATGATTATGCCCTATGAAGAATAATGGGGGGAAATATCTGGGCAGTGGGGGGGGGTATTTTTCAAGCAAAATACACCAAATTTGCAAGGATCTTACTCCTTCCTGCCAACTAAATACGTCCCAAGTTTTAGGAAGATTGGACCTCAGGGTCCAATTCTGTGTGCCCCTGAACAAGCTGCCCTTAACCACTCTTCATAGTTTCTTACGGGGGAAATCTTTCCAAGGCTTTCCAGGCAAAGGGAAACCTTAAGCATAGGCAAAATATAAGTCCTACTCCCATGCAAGCGGAACCAACAAATCCCAACAGAAACAAAGTGAATCAAGGGAACCAATGTCAAACTACAGAACTCCAATGTCAAACCAGAGAATCTTCCCAAACTGAAGCAAGGGGAGATGCTCACAGGAGCTGTAGAGTTTAAAAGCAGTGGCTTGAAGTTTTCTTGGAGCTTGGGCAGGGGTGAGGGGTGGATTGGAATCCACTCTGCCTGCTGCCTCCTGTCCCCCTACCAGCCTTGAGCCCCTCTCTCCAGTACACCAGCTCTCATGCCCACCAGCCTCGTGCCACTCTCTTCCTGCCCTCCAGTTCTCCTGCCAACCAGCCACATCCCACTCTCCTCCTGCCCACCAACCTTGCACTGTGTAGTGGAAATTGCAGAAGAGGAACTATTCCAAGGAGATAGTGGTGCCATAAGTCTGTCCATCTTGCCTAAAGAGCCATCTTTGACCTATATGTGCCTTTTAATATGTGCCTTATACTGCATATGAATATGCCTTGCTGGCTTGTTCTATTTTTCTGCTGATGCAAACGTTTGACCTTGGGCTGGCATTTCCCCCATCCTGGGCATGATGCAGATAGAGGGGGGTATTCCTTAGGCACCCAGCTCAGGAGTGTGGGGAGCCAGTTTGGTGTAGTGGTTAAAAGTGCAGGACTCTAATCTGGAGAGCCGGGTTTGATTCCCCACTCCTCCACTTGAAGCCAGCTGGGTGACCTTGGGCTAGTCACAGCTCTCTCAGCCCACCCACCTCACAAGGTGTTTTGTTGTGGGGATAATAATGGCATACTTTGTAAACTGCTCTGAGTAGACATTAAGTTGTCCTGAAGGGTGGTATATAAATCGAATGTTGTAGTACTAGTAGTAGTAGTGGTAGTAGTAGTAGTTATTGTTGTTGTTGTTGTTGTTGTTGTTGTTGTTGTTGTTGTTGTTGTTGTTGTTACCATCTTGATTAAAGGAGGACCAGGCCATCAGACCTTGAATGGGTGCCAGGCACTTGGGCTTATCAGCATCCTGACACTGAAAACATTCCTTGGCCTTGGTCCTTTGATTAATCCTCTTCCCTCTAATCATCCCTCTTCTGGGGAGAGTAATGTTGCAGGTGGGCATTTCCATACTTTAAGTATATAAGTCTGAGAGAGAGCCATCTTAGTAGGGACTCAGTACAGAAAAGAGTGCTGGTGTTGTGCTGTTAGAACTGGACTGTGGTGTCTGCCTTGTTGCTGCTTGAGGGTCCCCCAGTAACTGAAGAAGGCATTGTGATTACATCAGGTTGCATCTTTCCTTTGCTTTATATTATGCTATGTTATATATGTTATATGCTATATGTCTATTCTCCTTGCTCTTGTGTCTCTATGTATGTGCTGTGTTTTGATTATAGAACTTGCTTTGTGTAACAAAATTAGTTTCCTTCACCGCTAACATTGCTATCAAATCCAAAGAACCCCCTGCCCCTTGGCAGAATACACTGTCTTCCTCCTGATGCAATGTTGCCCCTCCTAAACAAATGCAGTCTATCAACCATGTACTGTAGTTGGTTCTTGGTACTTCAATAATCCTTATGTAGCAAAAACAGGCCCTTGAAGGGTTTCCAAACCAGGCTTTAGGCCTGCCTTGGTCTGGTGGATAACAAGATATGCAAGCCTGATGTAGATACATTTTTTGTGCGCTACAGGTAAGTGCTCAAACTATTCCACTTGCCCTAACAGTGACCATACACCAAGTGTTCCAATCTTAGTAATTTTGTTGAAAGTGTCTCACTGAACATAAAGATTTATAATGTGTTGATCCAAGAGTGCTATACAGATCATGGTCTATATATCTCCCAGGAAATCTGTACATCAATGTCATAAACAAGCATTATTTATGCATTAGTAATTTGAAAGCCTAGAGTAGATAACAACATATGTAGAACAACATTATTTTAAAATTTAGCACGTTTATGAAACGTAAAATCACAGCATTTAAAATCCTCTAAAACATTGAAAGAGATTTGGGACTAATGTTTTAGCGCCTTTAAAAATAGTAAGCAGAAATCTGGGCTTTGCCTCATAATATTCCTATAAAGATCCCAAGAACCAATAAAAATAAAATTAATCACAAAATGTGTGTGAGTAGGGGGGAGATCTTTGGCAGAGTCAAGAAACATAATAAAAACAGCTTTTCAGATAATTATTAGGATAAGAGATCACTGTGACAGAGAATATGTTACATACTTAACCAGCAGTCCTTGCTGCTAGAAATTGAAAATGAACAAAACATCTGTGACAAGAAACCCTTACTCTACACTTGCTATGATTTTAAACCTACTATAAGCATTTTTCATTTTCATTGTTCTTTTGGTCAAAACAAGTGGCAGATAATGTAGGTTTATGAGTCATAAAAATACGGTTCATTGAACATTTGACATTTGTTTGATTTACTATGATCAAAGTTTATTCTTTCCATCAAAGGGAAGAAAGATGTATAGCCATGGTCTGCTTAATTTAAGCCTTCACAGAAGATGATGGTGCAGATTCATGCCAGTCTGCCTTATTTTATTTGCACTATATACTCAAAGTGATAATTTTTATTGTGATTTGTATTCTATATGCTTCTGCAAATCATTTATATTACCTATAACCAATCATGCTTTCCCTGAAGAGGTTAAAAAGGTCACAGTGAAAGGGGTATATGTTTGTTTTTGTTTCTTGCCAGGAGTTTACTATCTAACCACTTCCAAAGCCAGGTGCTGACCACCAGTGGTTAGAAACTAATCTTTTATTGAAAACTTTGCAGTCCATTGGGATTTTCACATGTATTCCCCCCTTCCAAAAGAATATCATCATTAATTGTGTAAGACAAAGAGTTAATGAAAATTACAAAGAATAGGGGAGATTAAAATCAACTGGGAAGCCCTCACCAAAAAAGTCTGAACATATTTTTTGGAAAAAAGAAGTTTAAGGCCAGACTGGAATTTGGATTACTCAGGCATTAAGGAACCTCAGGAGAACTCAAAATTTGCTATCCTGAAAGATAAGAAATTCAAAGTGGTCAGGTGAGGGAACTTCCTAGATAGTCTAATCTGCCCTCTGCATCAGAAGAGGGCCATTTCATGCCACATGGGATCCAAAGCTGCTTAATGAAATAGCAGGGGTTGTTTTGTTGGTTTTTTTAAAAAACAAAACAAACTCATCAGTACACCCAATTCTTGGTCAAAATAAAGCAATGGTAACTGAAAGACTATGGGTTGAACATCTTGCAGCTATTGCCCATCTGAACTAAGAGAGTCTTTGCATCAATAGCAACCAGTTCTTCAAGATAAGAGCAAAGTGTATAAGTGGGCTTTTGTTTTCCTGCCTTATCATCTTCCTGCCTGATGTCTTTATAAAGAAGACTGCTATATACCATTTCCCCAGTTTGTCTGTAAGATGGTGTCCGAAGGTTATGGTTCACAAGTGTGAATTTCAGATAAATTATCCTACTTAATTGCATTCAAAAATGGGTCAGACCCTTAAAGAGACACAGTATAATGGATAAGAGAATGAAACAAGGAATCAAGTTATCTGGTTTGTGTTTCTGCTCAAATAATGACTATTTAAAAATATGTTTATCATATCATTATTTCATAAGCTTCTCGACAGTGTGTGCTACTTTTACATGGCTTTTTGTGCCTTAAACGTTCATTTCCATAATTCAATAAGCAGTTAATTGTGCCAAAAAAAGTCTTGTATGCAATGTTCTTAATCAATGTGTTTTACTATATTACTTTCTTTTATGATCCTGTCACAGCATGTAGAATACTTAATCAATGGTAGAATAGACAAAATGTGTAAACTTTTGCTGACCTGTGCTTGTGTCTAGACAATAGTGTTAATAATTCACAGTGAATTACAGGATATGCATCTATTAATACTTCCAACACTACAGGAGATAACGGGTTTCATTCCCCTACAAACAGCATCATTAATTTAAATATGAAATTTCAGCAGGAAATAACATAGCTTATAAACTGTATGGCAAAAAACATTAAAAATCTCTCTTAATTATAAATACAGGAGGAGAAGATATATTAATACAATTTGCTCATAGGAATGATCTAATAATTTCACAAGTGTGCATTTGTAAGTAGTTCAGTTTATACAGCTGAAATATAAACACCCATTCCCAAACCACCCTAAAAGAGTAAGCAAGTTGAATATTTCTGTTGTCAGCATACTTCTCTCTTGTTGGAAGAGGCGCCCACCAAGATAAATTTTCTCCAGAATAAATGCATATGTACATTTTTGTATGTAATTAGAACTGTAGAATAACACTACTAATAGACATTATTACAATGATAGTTGTGTACTTTTTAGGATTATGGTGCAAACAATTGAGTCTCAAAGTCTGCTCTTTGGGTTTGCCTGCTCTTTGCAGACTATCACATTTTGCTTATGGTCATCTCATGGGTGGTGATGGAGAATGCCCTCAAGTCATAACTTTTTTATGGTGAACCCTGGCGGGGTTTTCATGGCAAGAAACTAACACAGGTGGTTTGCCATTTCCTGCCTCTGCAACCCTGGTCTTTGTTGGAGGTCTCCCAATTATTAATCAAGGCCGACCCAGCTTAGCTTCTGATGAGATCAGGCTCACCTGGGCTATCCAGGTCATGAGAGACTACTTAAAAGGTTTCCAAATTAAGGCTTAGGTGCTTGATACAGCAGCACACTGATCCAACTAGCTCAATAGTATCCACTTAGATCAGCAGAAAGTCTAGCATCAGGCAGAGAAACAATTTTCCTAATACCTGCTCCCTAAGTTACCAGACTGAAGATGGTAGGGATTGATCCTTGGTCCTCATGCATGCAAGCTTTGTTCTCCTACTAAGCAACAATATATTCTTCCTAAATCAAGTGATTGGTGGTGACAGGGAGTCTTTCCATGTAATGCAGGTGAGTTGTGTTGGAATATATATTGCAAGGTCTGACATTCAGTCATTATGGGGTTAATTTGTTTACCCAATGTTCTATTGTTTGTATTGACCTGCAAGGAAACCTGGCAGAGAACTAATAGCCTTATCTATCTGAAAGCCCAGGAAACTGAAATGTGTTTTTTGCTACTACAGACTAACACGGCGAACTCCTCTGAAATGTGTTTGAAAACTGTTATTGGTCAATAGGTCAGGTAATTTCCTCTCCTGGGGTCAAGAAGAAGGACAGATTCTCCATTACTTATGTGGACTTTGTAGTGAAAAGATGTAGGGAATAAAGTTCTTTGTTTTGTAGGAATCCTGTGTACCTTTTTCCTTTAGAAGTAAACTTTTCTTAAAAGCAACTAAAGTGTCTGACTCTCTATTGATTCAAGATCCATTGCAACTCTGAATGTAAACTATTTTTAACACCATGGTGCAGAGTGGTAATCTGCAGTACTGCATCCCAAGCTCTGCTCATGACCTGAGTTCGATCCTGGCGGAAGCCGGGTTCAAGTAACCGGCTCAAGGTTGACTCAGCCTTCCATCCTTCCGAGGTCAGTAAAATGAGTTCTCAGTAACAGAAGTCTGCCAAGAAAACATCGTGATGCTACATCCCCCCATGGGTCAGTAATGACTAGGTGCTTGTACAGGGGAGTACCTTTACCTTTACCTAACCCTTTTCCCCTCAAGTCACACAAGTTCAACATGCTACAGCCAATATGAAGAAGTGTTACAACTGGCTTTCCACTTGGCGCCAAATGAATTACTAGTGTATCTATTGAAAAATGACTCTGAGATACAGCAAGCACAATGAACTGACTAATCCCACAATGTTCCACAGGATCAGTGATAATAAAGAAGAAAAAGCGGGTGTGGGGGAAAGTCCCCACAAACTCAACCCAAACAAGCAGGGGAACAAAATAGAGGGGTTAAGTAACAACCTAAAAATATATTAGAAAATATTTATTATAAATACGCACACATGTAGATTAAAAAAAAGTTTAAAACATAAGGTCTGAATGGCAGGCTACACGTATATGCTAAAACTTGCTAAAACATCTCAAAGTGCAGATGATGGTACAGTGCAATGACCAACACAAATAGACCAAGGTACAGTAAAAAACCAGATGCGTTTCGGCCCTAAGGCCTTCCTCAGTGGTCAATTGTAAACAATTTATAATCAAACACACCCACATATATAGAAACTAATCATGAAATGCTCCTGGTGTTTTATCTAGAGCTGTAACAAAAGAAGAAGGGGGGGAGGAGAAAATGTCTTAATATAATATAGTCTATGATTAAGTGCTAGAATGATTTTAGGTAAAATACTAAATCAAAATTTACCTCTAGTATTGTGTGATAAAATACAATTATTGCAGTAGACCCAGGACTGCATTCACACAATGCTTTTCATTTATTGTTGTACTCTATAGAAAAAATGTACCAAATTAGATAATTATTCCATAACACGCTCTTAATTATCCCCTCAGGTTCTCAAAACCCCATCACAAACCAACCTGAAGCTTGGTTTCCAATGTATAAGGGTGTGTTACATCAATCTGCAGTAAAGATAGAATGGCACTTTAACCTAAAAAAGTTCAGCTATATGAAAAGGTAGAAGAGTCTCCCATGTGATAAAAGATATGCTCTCAAAGGAGGGGGGGGGGGAAGAGAAGACTGGAGTACGACAATAAATGAAGAGCATTGTGTGAATGTAGTCCTGGGTCTACTGCAATAATAGTAATAGTAAATCTAGTAATGCTTCCAATATACTAAGTAATACCTCTCCTTTATCTTTAACCATATGTTCAATATAGCTAAAATGGAATGCAGAAGGGTTTGGATTTTAATTCTTTGTAATCATTTTTTTTAAAGTAAAAGACCTCCATTTTCAAAATGCAACTGAATGCCGGAAGTCCATTATAGGGAAGTTATGAGACTCCATACTGTGCATATACCCGTGTATATTACAAGAGTATTACGTACAACTGTATTACATACAATTATATTACCATTATAATTATAATTATATATTGCAATTATCCTTGTACATTACAATTATCAACTCATATAGCAGATAGGTGATCCAAATATATCCTTAATGAAGCTAGCCCATGTTAGCAGCAGGATTTTCTCTGGAAAATATATATTATAATTTCATGTTGTAGGGTTGACTGTTTCAGAACTGAAGATAAGACAAGTTCAGAGAGTGGAATTTTTTCCAGTGCAGCTTCTTGTCCTTCTTGACATGTCACCACTTATGTTTAGGGGAGGTGGTTGAATCCTGCAAGAGGAATTGACAGAAATCCCCTCTCACTTTTTGCCAAATGCAAAAAGTAGTGTTTGTGTATGGAGGGGGGGGGATCTCTGCTGGTTACTTATTCCGTGGGTCATCTACACAACACCCTATACTGTTGTCAAAGCTCTTCCAATATTCATCAGTGCTTTTTTAGAGGGAAGAGGGGAAAATTGGCAAAATTACTTTCTATAACTTGTTACTAATTTAACCTCCATTTTGTAAGTACCAATTTTCAACCCCTGATCTATGAACAGATGATCCAATTCTACCTAGGAGTTATTTCAGAGAGTATATTCAGTACAGCAGAAGAATAAATAGGAACAGATCACTTTATGTGATGGAATTTTTAGCCAAGAAGTACAGTGTCTAAGTGCCCTGATCTGGATAGTCCAGGCAAGTCCAATCGCGTCAGATCTTGGAAACTAAGCAGGCTCTGTTTTGGTTAGTAATGGATGGGAGATCTCCAAAAAGACCAGGGTTGCCGAAGCAGGCAATGGAAAACCAGTCTGCTAGTCTCTTGCCTTGAAACCCCCAGCAGGGGTCTTTGCAAGTGCTATGACTTGACTGCACTTTCCATCACCACCAAGTCTACCTAGCTTAGTTGTAAATTGGTACACTCTCACACAGTGAGGTCATACAGAAAGAAATTATCCTCTCAAGCACTACCAGCTTTGTAATCAATTATTATCTGAAACATTCCAATTCAATCAAGATGCTCTTGGGCATAGTACTCTGTTTTTTTGTCTTAGTCTTGTCTAAGATCAATATGGGTAGCCGTGTTAGTCTGTCTGTAGCAGTTGAAAGGAGCAATCCAGTAGCACCTATAAGATTTTTAAAAATTGTGGTATGGTATAAACTTTCATGACTCACAGATCACTTCTTCAGATACAGCTACAGCTACAGAAAGGATCCCTAGTGTCTGTAGCTTCTGACTTAATGGCTTAGACAACTTGATCATCACTAATCCTCTCCCTTCCAGCTTTCCCTTTCTGGGAGGGCTCCAGGGCACACCACCCTCCCATCAGAAGCCTTCCTGTGTACCAGCTAAAAAGCTTACATCTAATGTTCTCTACCTATCCTCAAGCACAGGAATACCAACCTTTGTTCCTTGACTGCATACCTAGGTTGTAACTTGCTTACAAACCCTGTACCATGCCATGTGCTTTCTCCTCTAGGTTGCCTTTGGATTATTGCTTCCATCACGGCCTGGATTACAACTTGCCACCCTTTCCAATGACCCCTCTTAGAACTCTAAACCTCTTAATCTGTGTAGGTTTAAGATATGCTTGGATCAGCTGAATACTCATAAATAGAGATGGGAACGAACAGAAAAAAAACAAACATGATGTTTGTTGTTCGTTGCCATCCACGAACAGGGACTCATGAACAACCACAAACATGGCCCTGTTCATGAACATGTTCGTGGTTGTCTGTTCATGGGGGCCAGCAGGCTCTCCTCCAGCCATCATCCAAGTCAAGATCCCTACTGCACCACTCCCAGAAACCTGACCTGAGCAGGCAGCAGGAAAGGTACCAATAATAAATAATAGCTTGGCCCCAGAGCCTGGAAGCATCCCTGGAACTTGAAGGGGTAGATCCCTATCCCACCACACACAAAGAAAATTCAAGCTCCAATGCACTCTGTCTATCAAAATGCCAACAGCAACTGTCTCTCTCCCTCTCCACTGTCTGCAAAGTCAGAGCTGGGAGCCCCCCTCCCCCTGCTCTTTGCTGCCTTGTAACAAATGTGGAGCTCCTCACTTGCCTATCAAGATAAATTGGCCTTAGGTTGGGGTTTCCAGGACAACAGCAGGAGTTCAGACAGAGTTCAGACAATCCCTGCCAAAGTTGTCAAGGGAATTGATTGCAGGTGCCAGACTGTCTGGCTTGACAAACAGCAAGGAACAGCAACAAATGAGGCTGGCAACGAACACTTGTTCGTTTAGAATTAGGCCTCATGAACAGCTTGTTCGTGAACAGCAGATTGGGCTGTTCGTGGCTTTTTTTTCTTCATATTGCTGTTTGTGCCCATCTCTACTCATAAATCAGAGCAGATGGCATTCCCACTCATAAAAAGACATCATTCTCTGCTCTCTTTGATGTCTCTTCTCTTTCTCACCAGTCCTCTATTCTTTGAGGTTCATGTTCCACAAGGTTTGGAGTGGGAGCATATATAAGTATTATTGCCGTTTAGTACTTTGGATACTTAAATGGTACTCTGACTATTCATACTAAAATATATGCAGTCTTCCAGCACTACTTTCCAGAATCAGACAGCCAAGTCAGAGCAGAGCAGCTGAAGCACAATGTTCCCCATTCTCAGCTCAGGCAGCCTCTCCAGAAGGATATTCTGGCTGATGGCACTGAAAGCTGAAGACTGACCCAGGAGAATGAACAGAGGCACCCCCTGTCCCTGTCCTAGAGACAGAGTGACCAAGGCTGTTTCTTTTCCAAACTCAGGCCTGAATCTGGATTGGAATGAGTCCAGATAATCTATTTCCTTCAATGCTGCCTGAAGCTGCTTAGTCATCACCTATTTGAGCACATTGACCAGGAATAGAATGTTGGCCATTGGTGATCATTTTAGTCCAGGATGCTTTCTTCAGGAAGGGTCTCACAACAACCTCTTTCATTTATGGACTCCCTTTACAAGGTCCTTAATTCATAGAAAATGTATGCAGAAATATTTAAAGGTCCTAATTGTTTTCATTTTCATATAGAACATGTTGAGTGCTTCCTTGTTAGCCAGAAGAATGCCTTGCAATGTCAGTGTTACTCAGTGTTACTCGTGTTGCTATATTTTCTCTTCAAATATACAATATCTAGTCAATATATAATTGGCAATACATACCAGGAAACAATGATGGCATATATTTATATGCTAAAATTATCTTGTATTGTATGCTTCAGTAATCAGTAGGTTGCAGTTATTTCCATACACCATTTAATTTATGAGGTATTTTTCTTTTAATCTTTTGTTCTTTATCCAGCTAATTTTGATGTTAGGGATTTTCTATAGCTGAATGTTAATATATTTTTTTAAAAAAATCATTGAAAACCAGAAATAAGTATCAGTTTTACCAGATTGCTATTTTGTTTTCCATGATTGTTCAACTACAGAAGAACATCAGTTCTAAATACAAAATGATGACAAATATTGTAGGAGAAATGCAAATAATAAAAGACATAAGGCACTTTAAAAATATTAAGGGAGAGTAGGAAATGAATAGTTGTAAAATAAGGATTGTTTGAGTGACAGTAACTGTTACTGATTACGAACATTTCTAGACAATTATTCAGTTTTGTTATAAAGGAGCTTCAAGCGGCAGATATAAATTGGGGTTCACATCCAGGGAAATTAATCTGTTCCCCCACAGAAGACTTTCAATACATAAGAAACACTGCAGGGGTATGCACGTTAAACTTTTCATATATTCATTTTTTTAAAAAAGCACAACCGGAAGGAACTAGAGATATACTTTTTTTTATTTTACTGAAAATGGGAAATTCAATTGCTATAACTGTTAAATTAATATTACACTATTCTATTGCCATTTTTTAAAAATTAAAAGTCCTCCTCATGTTGGGGAACAAAATGGCCACTGCAACTGTTGAGCCTGGTGGGAGTCCTACTAGACCTCCCACCATTTTGCAGTCAGGGGGGGGGCGCCCTGTGCTGCCACTGATGCTGGCTATGGAAAGAATCTTCCGGGGGAACAATGCTAGCATGGTAAGTTTGCAGCCAGTTCAGTCCTTTCTCTTTTAAAATGTAAAGGGCAATCAGGACTACCTGACCAGCTACTTTTTGTCAGCATCTTTCTTTCCAAGAAAAGAGATATGCCAACCAACTCCTACTTCCAAGCCCAGCTTCCTCTTCCTCCCATTCCTGAAGTACTCTCCAAATTCTAGGATATTAAGTTTCATTACACATGGAATTTAGGGAGTGTTTAGGGTTATTTTAGATGTCCCCCAAGCTGACCTAAAACAGCTAATTGCAGACCCAGCATCAAAGGGGGGGGAGGGGGCAATGGCAAGGCAATGAAACAAGACATAATAACAAGATGGAAATAAAAAGGCCACAATTTTATTAGTTTACAACTTACAGAGTCTTGGCACAGCATAAGGCATAGTTCCAAGCATTGGTTGTCCTGCATTCCAGCTGATGACCTTCCAGCTAGAGATGGGCACAAATAGCAATACAAACAAACAAAAAAGCCATGAACAGCCCAATCTGCTGTTCACGAACAAGCTGTTCATGAGGCCCCATTCTAAATGAACAGGTGGTCGTTGCAAGCCTCGTTCATCGCTGTTAGTTGCTGTTTGTCAAGCCAGACAGTCTGGCACCTGCAATCAATTCCCTTGACAACTTCGGCAGGGATTGTCTGAACTCTGTCTGAACTCCTGCTGTTGCCCTGGAAACCCCAACCTAAGCCCAATTTATCTTGATAGGCAGGTCTTCCTTTCAAGTGTGGAGCTCCACATTTGTTACAACAAGGCAGCAAAGAGCAGGGGGGAGGGAGACTTTGCAGACAGTGGAGAGGGAGAGAGACAGTTGCTGTTGGCATTTTGATAGAGTGCATTGGAGCTTGAATTTTCTTTGTGTGTGGTGGGATAGGGATCTACCCCTTCAAGTTCCAGGGCTGCTTCCAGGCTTTGGGGGCAAGCTATTATTTATTATTGGTACCTGCTCAGGTCAGGTTTCTGGGAGTGGTGCAGTAGGGATCTTGACTTGGATGATGGCTGGAGGAGAGCCTGCTGGCCCCCATGAACAGCCAACCACGAACATGTTCATGAACAGGGCCATGTTTGTGGTTGTTCATGAGTCCCTGTTTGTAGATGGCAATGAACAACCAATATCATGTTCATTTTTTTTTCTGTTCATGCCCATCTCTACTTCCAGCCTGCCTGCTGAGGGAGGGAACTGTGGGATGACAAGCTGGGAGATTTCACATGGGCACAAACCTATATAGGAAGTCCCCTGCCTCCTGGGAATGAGGATGTCCTGAGAGTCCCCAAGCTTGTCTTGTCTTTGCAATGCTTCACCCCCAAAACCCCTTAAGGGGATCCTCAAGTATGAGGAAACTGAGTTTGCAGACCCTGTTTCATCTGGAAAGGATCTGGCTCAATTCCAAACCCACCAGAAATGTTGAGCGATGGTCTTGTCCAGCTTCCGTCAAAGCTCCTAAACCTGCAACCAACCCATCCCAAATGCCAAGTAACCAAATGTCCTGTCCCCAGCTTGACAGGTGCACCCCATCTGGACTGAACAACACCTCCAGCCTAAAGGAAATTTCTAGGTGATGGATTACATGGCCCCCATATTCTTCCACAAAATGTCCTACAGTCCTGGACATCTTCTTCTTGGCCATGTCAATCCTCTCCAGACAAACTGCCCCAAGCCAAGCTTGCCTCTCCAACAAGTCTGGCCAGAAGAGCTGCATGCAGGGAAAATATCCAAGAAGAGACTTCAGGTCAGTGAAGATTGACCATGTCAGGTCCAAGCCCTGCTAGGTGCCTAGATCATTCTCCCCAAGCTGGACAATCAGAGCATCTGCCCCCCCCCCAACCCTCTGGCATGGCAAAGTACCATTGGCACCAAAGAGTCCCAGAGCATCCATTTGATGACAATAGCCCCATCCAGTCCCAGGTGTCTTCTCTTCTCGATGAGTACATGATGCTGTGCCCAGAGATCCAGACTGATTTGCATCAACTTGCAGGGACTACAAAATTGAAGAACAAGTGTAGACGACTGTAAGATCTATATGAGTCCTATATGAGTCCAATTTACACCTGCCTATGGCCAGGATACAGGAAGAGGGGAGGCTGAGCTTTGCTCATCTGAATAGGGTTTTCTGTAGGTACCACTCTGCATGTACAGCTGCTTGTACATGTGCATTCTCTGTAGTGACCTCCACATTATGGAATGGTTTACCTGAAGAGGCCAGGAAAGCTCCTACTCTCCTGGTTTTTCATACACTATGTAAAACTGAATTATTCAGGAAGGTTTTTTTACACAGGTAAAAAATCACAATGGAGGCTGCATTAGTCCTGAGAGTAAGCCCCTAATACCCTGGCAGGGAAGCCAGTGGTAGCAAGGCAGGATGCCCAAGTGAATTGAAACCTAGAGAGTGGGGAGACATCTCTGTGAATAAGGAGAGGACTAGGGTGTTGAGGGCAGATGGAGAGTATGCTGTGGTGGCATAGGAGGGACCCAGTTGCCAACCTTAGGCGGATGCATCCTCCCTCTTTTCTGGTTGGTGTTGGACCACCTTAAGACCAAGTGAACCTTGGAACCCTGCACCAAAATTTCCCGAATCCCTAGGGCATACCCAGGACTGTTCTGGAGAGACTTGGCCACTAGCTCACCAACTCTGAAGACCCCTTAAGAAAGCTAGCATGAATACAGCCCCAAATAAATGAACCCCAAATGCTGACAGGCAGGTGTTGGGGAATTGCTGCATGAGTTTGGACAAGGTGGGCCATGTGATTGACTTGTGGGGGTCTGGAAAGCTTGGTGTAATCTTCTTCCAGCCCCAAGCAGGACCAAAGCTGCAGAAAAACAGCCATCTGCTGATATGTTCATGAGCCTCTGCCTTGATGCCGCACTCCACAAGCTATATTGTGCTATCTCTAGTCTTCAGGATGTCTTTCTGCCTTTGCTGTCTTCGCTCTTTGTCCCAATCCTTTCTCCAAGTCAGAGCAAGGGCAGAATGCTGATGGCTGTCTAAAAATACCCAGCTCTCTAAAAAATACCTGCTTGTGGGGCAGGACCCAGCCCTCTCAGTCCATCAACTGGGTCCTGCCGCACAAGCCCAGGCAGTATGATGCTGATTGGCTGGCCTGGCATTTTGAATCTGCGACTGCATGTACAGCCCACCAGTGGCTCTTAGGAGCCACCAGGACTCAGGACAATGGTGGCTGCTTTGTGCCACACCCCCAACCCCACAGACCTGTAATCAAGGCTCTAGGTGAATCTTGGGCTGGGGCGGGGGCTTTTGGGTATAACTTTGGGTCAGGAATGTCAGAATGCATGGCTCTATATTGTTCCCCCTGTGTTGCTGTTAAATATAGTAAGGGGGGAAAGGAACGATACAGGTGCTCCTCCTCCAAACTATAACTGAAGTTTTGAGAAGACTTATTAATACCAGCAAAATAAGTGTGTAGGGATATATTGTCAGTCTATGGAAAGCAGGATACTCTGATTTTGTCTCCCACCCCTTGCAGCAAGAAATCCAAGGTCTCTTGAGTCAATGGTTCTTTATTGAGAGATTATATATTCAGAAAGTACAAGTGTCCATAGGTTATCCAAAGGCTAAAGCAAGCTTCTGGCTGTACATAGATCTCTTGTTGAGAATGACGTGTTAAGGGCTTGCTACAGTATATCAAACCCTCTAAACCATCCCCCACCCTCGGTGTCTACCCAGCTAGTACAAAAGGTGGGAAAGTGAAAGGAAGGAGCTGTCCCAAGGCCGTTGTGGTGAGCCATCTCAGATAAGGCTGTCTCGGGAACCAAGCTGCTCCTGCTAATACACACACAGAAACATTACTGGAAAAATACAGCATGAAAGCAATATGGAAGGACTGTGGGCAACAGACTTGACATTTCTGCCCCTCCAAAGACCTCCCCTCACCCACCAGGTCCCGGCTTGTCTGGGTATTTTTTGTGGAATTTGGCCGTGAGTCTAGGGACACTCATGTGGGAGGCTGCTAAAGCAATATGGAAGCACTGTGGGCAACAGACCTGGCATATATCTTCTTCATCTATTCCATGATGGCAAAGTAAATTGAGATTCTGTGGCCATCAGGAAAAGACTCTGCATCAGATGAATGCATCCATGTATCCTCCATGCATCAGAGAAAGGCAGAATGGAAACTTTGGATTCAACTCTCCGTTCTCTTCAAGTATTTTATTTTCTTAGAACCTGCTTGGCACCTTGATTGAATTTTGGATGAGAATTACACAGTTGTGCACCATCAGGGATGACACCTTTCTAGATGGTTTCTTACACACTGCTTGGTGGCATGAGTGAACACTCATGTCACTGAACTCAGTTTGCTCATGCCACAGATCACCATTTCAAAGAAAGAAAACAGCTTCAACAACAGCAAAAAAAAAGATGTCTTCTGAACAGCTGGACTCCCTGAAGGCAATGAATAAGAGAGGTGTACGATTGCGAACAGTAGCTAGAAAAATCAAATTATGCTGCTTTTTTTACTAAAGCAAGGAGGGATATTTCCATTTTCACATACCCCCCCATCTTTCCCAATTTTTACATATCATGCCTGCTATTTGTTCTTTGTAGGTATCCTTGCTGCTGCTTCAGCTTCTGAAGTTCATTTCCTATTCCTTTATATTCCTGAGGTACAGGTACACATTGATCAGCCATTATTCCCTGCCAAAGGTTTTTTTAATGTGATTATATATACAATTGAATCATGATTATTTTATACAAGAGAAGGATCTGCAAGCACTCAAAACTAGACATGGGAAAGAACAGCATTACAAACGAAAAAAACCCCACGAACAGTCCGTTTGACTGTTCATGAACAAACTGTTTGTGAGGACCCATTTTAAACGAACAAGTGGTCATTGCAAACCTCATTCATTGCCTTCATCAGCTGTTCGTCAAGCCAGACAATTTGGTGCCTTTCAATCAATTCCCCTGGCAACGGAGGCAGGGACTGAACTCTGTCTGAACTCCTTCTGGCTTTAACCCTTCAAAGTACTTCCAGCAGAGAGTCCAGTTTTTGCCACTGCGGAGAGAAAATGACAGCAAAGCGGGGGACCCATGGATTATGCCTTTCCCGGGGTGCAATCTCTATGAAACTTGGGGGGGTCTTCGGAGGACAATGAGAACTATGCCCCCTGCAAATTTGGTGTGTATTGGACATTGGGAAGGTCAGTTTGTGGGGTGTTTAAAAGGCCCCTGCACATGGCAGGAAAGGGCCCTTTAAACTATCAGCTGGCAGGCAGCAGGGGGGAATCCCCCCTGCCACCTGCCAGGTGATAGTTTAAAGGGATCTTTAAAGGGCCACGAACAATGAACAACAAACATGTTTGTGAACAGGGTCACATTCGTTACTGTTCATTGTTTGTGGATGGCAATGAACAATGAACAGTTTGTTTGGGTTTTTTTCCTCCGTTTGTGCCCATGTCTACTCAAAACACACAAAAAACACTTATACTGATGCACGATCATTTTTTTAGAGTTAATAACATAGTGATGGTGTGTTGTAGTAACAGGAAGATTTTAAGAATGAACTGAAAGTAGTACAAATTCCAGTTCTTAAATAGTATTTGTCATATACATAGATTATCCTCTATATCATACAGCACTTATTACACATTCCATTTAACCATCTTTATTATATTAATCTTCATAATATGTTAGGTCACTATAAATTTTATTTCCCCAGTGAAGACTAGAGTATGATCAATACTGATTTTTCTGAGAACATTTGTTAAATATATGTCTCAAGATGATATTCTTGTAGTCAATATAAAGAATCAAGATGCAACAAAGGTTTAATGAAAGACAAGTTATTAATATACAGATTCCTTCCTTGCAACGACAACCTGGTTCCTCCCTACAAGAACTGAAGTCAATAGACTTAAAAGCAGGGCTTTTTCTCAGGGAGTACATGCTGATACAGAGTACTGGCACCTCTTGGGCATTTGAGGCATGGGTTGAGAGGAAAGAACATTAGGAAGAAAACACTGCTTAAAAGGAATAGAACACTGTTTATTGCATGTAGCCAAAGGCCATCACAACCAAGCAATCAAAACATATAAGTAAAACATGAACAACAAAACTATAATGTTAAAAACACGTAAAAGAACATTAAAACACATTAGCACCTTCATTGTACACAGGTGAAGGTGTCTCAACCATTAAGCTCAGCTTGAGTCCGGATTTTCTTAGCTGCAAGAGCGAACAGTGCTGCTCTATAAGAAACATATGGATCCAAATCAGAAAGAAGGTTTAGTTTTTCCACCACAGGGGAAAAATCAATGTCTTTTAAGATTTCTCCAAGAAATTTATTTCTGGCCTCAGTATACAAACAGGAGAACAAAATATAGTGTGAAAGGTCTTCTGAAACTGAAGCTCCACAAATACAAAAATGGGCATCAATTGGTATTTGTGTGTAACGACCCTCTAGAAGGGCTGAGGGCATGATTTGAAACTGTAGAGAAAGCCAATCTAAGACTGAGAAAGGTGATTTTGATCAAATAAGAGGCTCTGCCGTGGTCCCTTCTGAACAACTTGAATCAGAGAGAAAATTTGGAGCAGAGTGTTGTGCTTCTGTCCTATGCAGCATCCATCTTAAAGATCCAGTCTTGTATAATGAGACCAGGCAAGGGGACATCCTGAAAGTTATCCATCAGAAAATAATGGTGGAGGATGTTGTTAAAGCCAGCTGTGCAAAGGGTGTCTGAATGCAGCAGTGCTTTGCTTTGTCTTAGGAGCAGATTAGTTGAAAGATTCCTTGGCTTTCTCCAGAATCTAAATAAGGCCAAGTGAAAATGGGCTCTGAAAAAAGGTAACCCAAGTTCAGCCTATACTAAAGCTGTTGGAGTGCTATGAGGCAAAGTTACAATTCTCTTTAAAAAGAGATTTGGATTGGTCAAGATCAGACTTCATTCCAACCCCAGATCTCTGCATCATATAGAAGCTGTGGGATGGCCATACACTGGAACAGTTTCAAGGCTGGCTCAACTAAAAATCCTCCTTTTGATGTGTGAAATTTAAAGATGGCCCCAGTAGTTCTCAAAACTGAGGCTTTTGTTATTGCCAAGTGAGCTTTCCATGAAACGGTTTCATTAAACGTCACCCCTAGACACTTAAAGGTTATACATTGTTAAATGGGATTGCCATCTATTGACAATTAAAATCTTTGAGGTCTTTTCCCAAATACCATTATTTTGGTCTTGGCAAAGTTGATGTTTAAGGCCTCATCTTATAAAAATTGCCCAGTTTGTTCAGCATCCTCCTTAAACTGATACAAGTTAGGGACACCAACACCATTTCATCTGCATATAGGAGAACAGATACTTTCCAACCCCCCAAAGATGGAGGAAAGAACTCAGAGTATGACAAACTTGGAACTATGTCATTTAGATACAGATTGAAGAGCAAATGAGCCAAAATGCATCCATGATTGGCTCCACAGCCCAAGTAATTGGGATCTCCTCTGTTAGCTCTTGCAGATATATTGGAATGGAGTTTCTGAATCAGGCAGTAAGACATTGGACTGGAGTTTCTGAATCAGGCAATAAAAGACATTTATTGATATTGGAGACTGCTACTTTCTCCCACAGTTGGTTCTGATCAGTGTAGTGGTTAAGAGCAGCAGGAGCAGTAAGAGAGGCAGTTTGGTGCAGTGGTTAAGAGTGGTAGGACTCTAATCTGGAGAAATGGGTTTGATTCCCTACTCCTCCGCTTGAAGCCAGCTGGGTGACTTTGGGTCAGTCACAGCTCTCCCAGAGCTCTCTCAACTAGACACGGGCACGAACCACAAAGTAACTGAACCATGTGGTTTGTGGTTCATGGCCTTTTCATGAACCAGGAACTCCCACAAACTGGGGCAAGTTCACGAACCAGTTCATGGTTCTTGGGGTTTAAATGCCCCTTTCCAGCCGCTTAGCAGTGGCAGGGAAAGGGGCATTTGATAGTTTAAAGGGCTGTTTCCTGCCTTGCAAGAGACAGGGCCCTTTATATGGCTCAAAGCCCACAAACCTCAGCCTCAAAAGCAAAAGGGAAAGGGTTACAAGGGGCCAACCCGAGTGCAAAATTAGATTGGTGGCAAAAATGCCAAGAAGCCTTCAACCAACTGAAAAGAGCGCTCACTTCCGAACCTGCTCTGCAGCACCCCAATGTGAACCGTAAAGTCATCATACAAGTGGACGTGAGTCACGTAGCTATGGGAGGAGTCTTGCTACAAGCAGATGACAATGGAGAGTTACACCCCTGTGCTTACGTATCCACAAAATTCTCTGAGACTGAATGCCATTGGGCAGTATGGGATAAAGAGTCTGGGGCCATTAAATTAATGCTGTCTATATGGAGGCACTGACTAGAAGGAGCAACAGTGCCATTTGAAGTATGGACTGATCATAAAATCTTAGAAGTTTTACATAACCCCCGCAGATTTGGTGCCAAGCATCTGTGGTGGGTGGAATTCTTCTCCAAATTCAACTTCACATTGAAACACCTCCCTGGCAAAACAAATTTCTTAGCAGACATGATTTCGCGCATGCCCCAACATGAAAACCAGAGGGAGGAGGTGATAGATACAATGTTTTTGCCTGGTCAGTTGGGAGGGGCAGTAACTACTCACAGCAAAGCTAAAAGCAAAACCGTTCCACCCAACCTCCCCACCTGGGAGGACAGAGTTAAGCAGGAAACTGAAAAGGAAGGAGATGCGGTACCCAAAGCAGAATTGCAACAAGGGGGAAATGGTTACTGGTACAAGAACAATAAACTCGATATTCCAGCCAGTATAAGAAGTGAAGTACTGAAACAATGTCATGAATCCAAACTGGCTGGGCATTTTGGATATTTAAAAATGCTGCACCTGGCACAAAGGCAATTTTGGTTGCCAAATATGAGGAAGGACATTTCTCAGTACATATCTTCTTGCCAAACGTGCATCATGGGGAAATCTAGGAAAGAAAAAACCCCAGGACTACTGCAGCCACTAGAAACCCCTGCCAGACCTTGGTTGGTAATTTCAATCGATTTTATCACGGACCTCCCCCCCTCTCCAAGGAGAACTCGGTAATCTTGGTGATTGTAGATTTATTTTCCAAGCAGGCTCATTTCATACCTTGCACTATCATCCCCACTGCAAAGAAACTAGCTACTTTGTTTATGCAGCACATTGTCAGACTGCATTCATTTCCAAATAAGGTCATTTCTGACCGCGGAGTTCAATGTGTTGCCAACTTCTGGTGGGAGCTACTCAAATTAACAGGGATTGAACAAGGCCTTAGCTCCACCCACCATCCTCAGACTGACAGACAAACAGAAAGAACTAGTCAAGTGTTAGAACAATTCTTAAGATGTTACATCAATTATCAACAAGATAATTGGATTGATTTTCTGGCTTTCGCTGAATACACATATAACAACTCAGTACACAGTTCCACAGGTGCTTCTCCCTTCATGATTACAAATGGCTATGAAGGAACTGCAATGCCTTTTACCCAAACCCCTACTTCCCAACAACCAGGAAACCTAGGGGAATGGTGGGCTAACCTAACAGCCAATGGGACATCATTACAAAGGCTTTAGACAAAGCCAAAGAGGACTACAAAAAATTTGAAACGGTCTCCATAATGGAAATTACAGAAAGGAGACTATGTATACATCTCTACTCAGCACCTCCGAGGGGAGCAACCCAGTAAATGGAAATTTTTAGGACCATTTTCTGTTAAGAAAGTAATCAATGAAGTGACAGTAGAGGTGGAACTACCAAAGAACTTAGGTCAAACCTACCCAGTATTTCACTTCAGCCTTCTAAAGAAAACTCCCCTTCCAGACAAATGACATCCTGAATGGGGAGCCTCCCACCCCATCCTAGTGGATGGCCAAGTTCATCATGAAATAGAGAGCATTCTGGACTCAAAGCTTAAACACAATAAGCTTTATTACCTTGTATGCTGGAACCCTAGCTACTAGGAGTGAATTGAAAATTCTAACATGAATGCTCCCAAACTCATTAAAAAATTACATAAACTGTATCCAGAAAAACCTGGACCCCTTTCGAGGAGTAACTACATCCATACTGATCTCCTTCAGAAATGGCTGGAAGACAAGGGAATCTACCTTTGGTGGCCCAGATCGATTAGGGATTGGATGTACTACGTATCACGAAGAAAGAAGAAGAAGAAAGCTGATCTGCATGGAAAGAATTAAGCATGCCAATACTGAAAGGGGAAAGAGGGATTAAGGACTGGATGTACCACTTTTCATGAAGAGAGAAGAAAAAACAACGATCAGAATCTTGGGGCATATCAGGACTTATTAATGCAGACTCAACCTCTTACTTAAATAGCTTTCCCCTTCTTTCCTTATTTTCTCTTTTTTATATAACACCATATAGTCTATGTTAATGGGTCTTTGGAGTTTATTAAATGTACTTAGACTGTACACCTTCTCAAAATATAAAATACTGGCTAAGCTAAATGACCACCTGTTCTTCTTAACCTTACGAGTATGAAAACCCAAGTAAATAACTCCAGATGGTCAAAATAAAATAGATGAAGGAGTTACTATCTTTAAAAGGTAAAATTGTGTTTTAACTATATAGTTATGTGACCACCCTAGTCTTATCAATATGAAAACCCAAGTAAATAGTCTTGGCTAGAACAAAATAGATGTTTTCAAATGAAATATTGATTTGCCTCTATACCCTTACTATTATGAAAATACAAGCAGACAAGTTTGGAAGGCATGGCCAGAACAGACATAAGAAAGAGAGGAAATTAATATAAAAATTGCTCTTATCTTTATGTTGATGTATATTACTGTCCTGCTGATATTGTATGTTTTGCTACATCCACCTTCCACTCCTAGAACGATTATAGATCTAAGATCCTTGATTAAAAGGTAAAAGAGGTGAAATGTGATCTATCTGTAATATGCACAAAAGAAAAAAATTACTAGAAATATAAGCTACAAAGTAAGTGGATTAAAAATATAGAAATTAATAAAAGGGAATATTGAAGGTATATGGGGCACTAATTACATATATAATGGCTTTTTATATCTAGATGGATGGTTATGTGTCTTGTATGTGAATCGCATAAATGCTTATGGCCTGTTGTAACCCCTCCCTATATATTATAAAAACCCAATAATTTTTTTTTTAAAAAAACTGGACCCCTTTGAGGAGAGGAGAAGATCGGGGGTGGGGGTGGGGGGTTGAATGTCATGTCTGTGTACAGCCATGGCATGGTTGTTTGTTTGTTTTACTGCTTGTGCCACAATATGCTGAAGCTATACTGATTCATTACTAAACTGATGTGTACTCTCTCTACTCATTCATAACCATATTGCAGATGTTACCTATTTAGGACCCAGAACAGGCCTCCTCTGTTATCTTAGAGAAATATGCGAGTCTCAGCTAACCGTGACCTTGGTGTGTCTAGATGCCAGCTTTCACTGCTATTCCCAGATGCTGGGAACACTTTATTGTATACCTGATATATAGTCATAACTAAATAGATTCTCACAAGAATCTTGTAGGCTTGGGCGCCAAAACCTTAACTGTCATTTGGAGTGTGGGAAAACCAACTATAACAGAGACTGCTTGATTTGAATTGTCACTTCAGCCAAACCCCGTGATGGGGTACAGACCTGAACTGCATAGATTCTAATAAAGGTACTTCTGCTGGAACCAACGTGTTCACTGTGGATAGGCTTGAGGGGTCTATGAGGAAAAAGAAGTTGAAATTACAAAAAAAAATGTTGGTTTGGCTTTTTATAGAGGATTCTGGAATTTTCTAGTAATTCTGGATTTTCTAGTAAGGGAAGCTCCTATAATATTGCAGGTTTCCATTGGGGGTGGGGGCACTTTTCATTGTTTCCGTTTTCCCCTTTTTTAGATTCTTCATTCAAAAAAGTTACTGCGTTCTCCTTCCCCTCTAGCCTCTTTTTGAGGAGGTCCAACTTGACCTTCTCTAGCATGGTGCTGAGTGAGTGTTGGGTCATTCTGGTCTCCTCCCTTCTAAACAGGCTCTCAATCAGAAAGGGTCTTGTTGCCTTCACAGCATTCCCCTCTTCAGTCTCCGATACCACTCCTTTGGAGGCCAGATAATGGACGGCCTCAATAGTCCACTCCTGCTGCCACACATCTTCAGCCATATTCTTTAGGAGGACTCAAGAGAGGTGAAGTTGGCAGTGAGGGGATGGAGAGTGGGGACGATGGGCACCCAGTAGAGAAAGCAGGAGTCCCTCCCAGGCAGTAACAGGAAATAGCACAGCAGGATACAAAAGTAGTGGCACACATAACTTAGTGGGCCAATGGAGGAAGGAGTGAGTTTGAATACCATTTGGTGGCTATTCTAAACAAAGCCAGCTGCCCCAGAATGCTGTTTCCATCCCCTCCCCAGGAAGGATCATTGGGGAAGTGTTGTCCATTTTCCTGCCTCTGTGTGCAACTACCTGCTGACACTCAATCTCCTTGGGGGCCTGTTAATGCATGTGTGAACATTCTGCTTGTGTATAAAACTTACTAGGACAATTGAGGGGGGAGAAGGAGTGTGTTTGGTGACATTTGGGGGCCATTCTAAGCAAAGCTGGCTGTCCCTGAGCGCCATTTCCCTTCCTCCCCCAACAAGAACAGTCAGGGAAGGGCAAAGCACATGCCTGGCTATTGCCAAAATTAATGATATAACAGTAATGGCAAAACAGACAAGATCTGAAACGGTCCTGGGGCCACCAAAAACAAAACAATAACAGCAGTGAATTCATTCTAACTCCCCCTGTCCTGAATCTGATTCTAAAATGGCAAAATTAAAATTGCATACTCCTGTGGATAATGTTATTGGAACTATGGAGCCTAGGCTATGTCCCACAGGTTAATTGGTCAATAATTTGGGGGGACCAATGTACAGCCCTTTAATATATTGGGAACACAATGCTTCATTTCCACCCTGAGGGGAAAACACCAGTTAGATTGATCAGGTAAACAGACGGGCACCCACCAGTACAGAAAATATTTAAATAACTCAGGAGGGATCCGGTCATTGTTGGAAGAAAAGACTGGTGATGTCTCTTGCTCAGGCCTTTAGGACTGCCAGCAGAGAAGAAGGAAGGCAACAACCATAGAGTCAGATAGATAGGCTGCTATCAGTCTCCTTCCTGCCAGGGGAACTTCCTTCCCTTCTCTCTCCTTCCTCTCTCTCTTCTTCCCTGCATGCACCAGGAGAGGCAGCATGGTGTCGCCTCCTGATAGAGTTGGCCTGCTTTCAATCTAAAGCCATCCTAGCTAGTTAGATCAGTCACTAGTTCTTTCTCTCCACTAAACGTATGTAAATATATTTAGATAAATAAACAGTTATTGGTTCTCTAACTTGGATGAGATTTTTCTGCATGCAGTTTATTTAGTTAACGTGCCTTAACTAAACCCAACAGTCATCGCCAGGGGACTTAGGAGAGAGAGGAGATGAAGCCTCTTATTTCAGGTACTGTGAAAGAAGACCATTGTGGTAAGGAAGATAGATCTAGACGTGTTGCCTGTCCCACTGCCTCATTTTCCTGAATAAAGAAGGCCTTGAATACCTGTCTGTAGTGGGCATTCCAGTCTTTTGCTGAGATCTGAGCCTCCAATAGAGGGGGGATCTGCTTCAGTTCCCAAAACTAAGACTCCTTTTCTTGGGCTGTCAGACCTAGTTCCTGTCATTGCATTTTAGCGAAGTCAAACTTCTTCTGCCTATGGAGCTTCTTATAAGCTGATGTTAAAGAGATGAGATGAGTGATAGATTATCCTGGGTTTTTTGGTGACGAAGCTGTCAAGCATAGTGTACTAGCTCTTTCCTGGCAGTTCTACACTCCTGATCAAACCACCTTCTGCCAAGATTAGTTGAAATGTTAGGGAACGTGTTGGCAGAGAGCAGAGGTTTGAGGAGTTAAGTTATGCCTTGGAAACACTTGATGGCATCAGAGCTATCTTGCATTAATTCTTGGTACAGAGACCAGAGGTCATCCTTCACCAGAGATTGAACTATGTTGGAATGTAGCTGTGTGGACCACTTGATTCTTTTTACACAAGACTGAGATCCCTGTTTAGGATTCTGCTGTAGAAGTCCTCGAGTGGATTAGAATGTGGGTAACCTATGATATTCTAAAATTCTAATCTGGACTAAGGAATGGTATTATTACAAACACCATATATATTGATGGTTGTGGGTTTTCCGGGCTGTATTGCCATGGTCTTGGCATTGTAGTTACTGACGTTTCGCCAGCAGCTGCGGCTGGCATCTTCAGAGGTGTAGCACCAAAAGACAGAGATCTCCCAGTGTCACTGTGTGGAAAAGATGTTGGCAGGTCATTTGTATCTACTCAGGAGGGGTGGGGTTGAGCTGAGTCATCCTGTAAGAGTTTCCCAGGGTGTGGAATGCTAATGGCGGGAGGCTTCACTGTATCCTGAGGAGGTTCTTTTGCATATGGATTGGTGCTTGATGTGCTAATCTTCTCTGCAGGGCTATTGTCGAGTATAGAGTGTTTTGTTAGCCTGGTGCTTTTCAGAACTGGAAACCATGCTCTGTTCATTCTTAAGGTTTCTTCTTTCCTGTTGAAGTTTTGCTTATGCTTGTGAATTTCAATGGCTTCCCTGTGCAGTCTGACAAAGTAGTTCAATAATCAATAAAGTTGTGGTCATTTCTAACTGAAAAAGGTGTCTGGTGTGAGTTAATTAGCCAGAACACAGTCTGACATAGCACGTAGGTGACAAAACAAACTAGCATAGGTTAAAGTGTCCCTGTCCATGCAGAACAGAAGTATAAGACCTCAGATATTGCTATTGTCACTGTTCTGTTCAATGGCAGATAGTAAATTGAAGGCAGTACCAGAAGGTATGCACTGTAGTAAAATCTTCAAATAAAATGTTGCCTGTAAATTTTACCTCACTAACTATCCTTTCCTCAGGGTCTTTCAGCAAGAGCTGTAAAAATGTTTCATTCTGTCAAGTGCTGCCGTCAGAACTTTTTCATAGTTTGCCTATAGTTTAAGTGCCTCTCTTCGCTTTGCTTTTTATCTGAGGTGTGTTTATCCAAGTTCAGTATCCATGCATGCTCTGTCAAGAGTGAAATGCATGAATATGTAGAATTGGGCATGTCTCTCCCTTAAAAAAGCTTTGAAAGTTTCTGGAGATTAAAGATCCAGAGGAGTTAGCCATGTTAGCCTGTATTAGCAAAACAGTAGAGTCCAGTAGCACCTTTCAGACTAGCCAACTTTATAGTAGCATAAGCTTTCGAGAACCACAGCTCTCTTTGTCAGATGCATCTCCTTCTCCATCCTCTCCATCCTCCTCTGTGTCAGCCTCGTGGTCAGCACCATTCCAGCTGAGCATCCGCAGGAACAGCAAGTTCCCCTCCCACCCTCCACTGATTACAACTGTCACACTGTCACAACTTTATGGGTTTGGCGGTTTTGAGGCATTGGGCCAGATCCCAAAGGGGTGAGTGGGCCTTCAGGACTGCTCAGATGCATCTGACGAAGAGACCTGTTGTTCTCGAAAGCTTATGCTACTATAAAGTTGGCTAGTCTTAAAGGTGCTACTGGACTTTTTACTATTGTGGAAATTAAAGGACTCTGCTGGCATTTTTAAGGTTTTTAAAGGGATATAAATATAATTCTATATGCACATGCTACCTATTGATTTTATACTGGGCTATGAAACATGACTTCTGTGGAATTTCCAGACCTATATGGGGAATAATTCTATATTTATTTATTTATTTCAGTGTATTTTTTGAGGCTGCAGGATCTACACTCATTCTCTCCGAGGTGTTTCTGTTAGAAATGTTGTAGGCTGAGAGGAGAAGGAGGAAACCTGCAGAGATAAAATATTCTCTTTGACATCAAAAATGATTGTCTTGAAAATGTCAGATACATACCACATCAGTTATATACTACAGCACGTTCCACTTCTGTTGAGATGAACAGAAGGCTCTGAGAATAATTGCTTTCTGGTTACCTGCCATGATGATTTTTACTATCAAGTTCTCTGAAGTACTGCTGAAGCTCTTAGAGGAATAGTCTTACTATACTACTGTAAATTGTCAAAAATATTAAAAAGACCCCAAACCTTAATTTAATCAGAGTCACTTGTCACTTCATCATAGATCTTTCAATACCAATTTTTCTTCACACATCAAAAGTAAGAAGACAATAAAGTGATGAAGGTGGTCAAAGAATCTAGACCCTTCCTATTTCTCACCTTGCTTTCTATTGCTCCCTAAAACTTTCTGAATAATATCATTAGATATTGCACTGATAAGAAATCCTTCTAGGTAGTAAGATTTTTTTTTGAAATTATATTTTTAATAGAAATTAAGATCATACAGTTCTGCATAATCATTGAATCTCAACATAGTATGGCCTATAAAAGACAGGTACTTTCCCCCTAGGATATCTCCACAGAGGCCCTAAATAATCAGCTGCATAGATTGTATAGCCTGCATAGGCCCCAGAGGCATCTCATCAGTTCTGTGTCTCAGCAGGAAGAATAGATGCACTCTATAAAGACATCTGATCACCAAATTAAGTACCATGCAGACTCGCTTTTATTGCCTCTACCAGTCATTTGTGGAATTCTTCAGTGTCAGCATACGCTTCAAAATGCATATGCTTCAAAACTGATACAAACTGAATATCATAGAAATAATGCATTAGAATACAAGGTAAAGGATAGTAGGAGAGAAAACTCTTCTTTTTGAAAGCTTGAATAAATGTGTAACCACTCTTGGAAATTCTGCGCAGATTAAGGTTATTACCTTCTGTTGTAATGATAGGCTTAAGTATTCATGGTTTTCCCCCCATCTCTAATGTCTCTAAATGCTACTGTATCATCATTAAAAATCTCATTGTTGCAATTCTAATTTCTTACTATTTCATGTGCACAATACATTATAATGCACAGTGTGTTTGCGGCATAAACAGTATTGATAGTGGTTCAATAGCAATAAGTTTGTAATAATTGCCAGCTAATTTGATTTTCAAGAAAAAAAAGTTCTTTGTTTTCCAAATGAGATGTGATCCTCAATCACTGAAGTTCAGATAGGCTGCTATTGGATTTTTTAGCACCCAATTAAAAGCATACCTTGAATTATTCATATATTATGGCATTTCATGAATAATTTATTCCTCGGTTTCATTGGAAAAAACTTAATTTTGAAACCCAATAAAACTTTGAACTTCAATACACCTTTCAAGGTCTTTGGAAATCATTTCTTTTATGACTCTTTATAACCAGTAGTTGTTTATTAGTATTGCCAAACACAATAGCAAATCAGGTAAAGAAGATCAACTGAAAATTAGTCTGGCTTTCTAATATGCACTTCCTGGGAAAGTGATGCTATTATTTATTTATTTATTTATTTATTTATTTATTTATTTATTTATTTATTTATTTATATTTACTTACTAACTTCATTCATACCCTGCCTTTCTTATCAAAGCTCAGTGTCGAATACAAAATATTTTAGAATCAGAATATGTATGATTCATATATATTCTTGAATCACTTAATTTAGAAGATACAACCCTATCAGATCGATGCAACTGAAAAATCTTTAACTTAGCGTGTCTGCAATATAATCACGTATATTTTAAAAGCACCTTTTGAAAGATAAACTACCAAATATTATAAACATGAATTGTCATACAGATGTACTCATCAATGATACAGCAATAATTCTAGCTCCCTGTATTTTTAGTAGCAAAACTTGGATTGCTTTCTTGTAATGTATGAAAAGGAGTTGTCTAACTAGGTAATTCGGGAGCATTTTCCCCATTGATTAGTTGGCAGTAAAATATAATGAATTTCTTCAAAGAAGCCACATGCTTTATAGAGAATTCTAGGTTGAATTCATATTTTGCATTGGTTCTAATCATCACGAGCTTGTGTGGACTGAGGATATCATAACACATACTCAATTGCCCCTTTCATTTGCATGTTATAATGAAACATGTTCAATGATGAACAGCTGTCTTCATGGTAGTTTGTTCATTGTTATGAATCTTCTCATTACCAGATTCCTGATAACCTTCTACATAATTCCAGCCAAAGTCAGGCTTATCGACATACATAAATCCTTTGTAAACCTTTGTTAATCTTTTATGATTACTATTTATTTAGTTGGTAGTAGTAAGAATATTTTGAAATTGCACACAATGGCTGAGGTTTTTGGATGTCTGAAGGGATTTTTTTCTTACAGTAGATAACACCCACCTACTACATCTATTTTTAAAAAGTTTTTCCTCAGTTTCAGAATTGGTTTGTGTGTGACAAGAGAAATGTGGTGTGTGTGTGTTGCCTAACAAATATAAGCCCAAAGACTATTTGCAATTAAATTATTTGCATAGCTCTCTGAATAATCTTGCATCCAGAGCAGTGGCCAAAACAGATTTAGGCATCACACAGAAAGAGCTAAGCTGCAAGTGATGCCAAACATATGTTTTTTAATGGGTCGGGAACGCAACATTACCTGGGAACTTTAGTTGAAACAGTGTTATGTCCCTAACATGGGGAGGCAAGGGAGAGAACAAGCTTTTCAAAGACAGTTCTCAAAGACAGTGCTGCATGGAATTTCTGGGGGAGAAGAACTTTAAAATTGTTTTCTGGAGAGAGAATATACTGCACCCCTTTCTTCAGTTCTGTACACTTCACAGGCTCACGCTGAGGGTCAAGCTAGACATACACGTTTTTAACGAGTTGGATCTGCCAGACTCAACTTGAATTCCCTACAGCCACACTGCAGCTTTGAGGAATGGCTGTTAAAAATTAAAGGAGAGCTCAAATGGCCTCAGAATGCCTCTGTGAGGGAAAAGGGGGCTCTGTCTTCCCCCCTCAAGCCATTTCCTCAGGGCACTATAGCAAGGGAGGTTTTTTTCTGTTTTTACTGCTCCATGTGCACAGACTACTCCATGTGGAACAGGAAAAAAATGGGAAAAAACTCTCCCTCCCATGCAGGGAACTCAAGTTGGGTCTGGGGAACCCAGACCCAGCTCTTTAAAAACCTGCACAACTAGCTTGACCCTGAGAGTCACCAGTGTGCTGACTCAATAGCTCCAAGTTCTGACATTCCTCAGAACAATTACTGAAGAAAGGAACCCTACTGTTTTTGAGACCGCACTGGCTATATTTTAATATGTATTTTATAATATTCACCTGCTGCTACAGTTGTAGTCTATTGGTACTGGGTGGAGGAAAAGCTTTTCCAACCCAAAAAATTTCTCACCCTGTTCTGGATTATCGGATGCTTACATACCTATAAGCACATGGTCTGAAGAATGGACTGGAGTCTTACAGTTCTCTATCTGGAAACACAGTGTGTTGGTTTTGCTTCACCATCAAGAGACTAACTGGCCTTTTCAATGTAGAAAAGAATGTTGTGCCTAATTACATGATCCTGTTGTTGTGACATTAGGATGATTTGCTCCCCCTGCCCCCCTCCCCCACATGTGGCATAGTGTATTATGGCTAATATAGTTTAGTCTGTGTACTTTGATTACATGGCATGAGTGAAATAGAAATCCAGATAATTAAAAGTTTTAATTTGATAATTGAGTCATAGCAAACTTCTAGTAAAAATGGCTGGTTTAAAGAACCCTTCCATTCTTGTTTAACTATGATTCATTTATCAAAAGTTGAAGATTTCTTTTCAAGAGTTAGGCTATGTTAGTTTACAGAATAACTTATTACTGTGGATGTATAGTAATTGCAAAAAAAAATGATAGTAGCATTGCTAATGAGACTTATGGAACTGCTGTTTAAAACAATGTGTGAGAGCAGCTACATTTGAAGAGGCAAAACATTTTTCACCCACTGCAGTTTTAGCATAAGTTAATCACAGAGTTGTTTATCAGTGTTGACAAGCAAGCAGAAGACTCCTGCTGAATTGCAAGTTAATGGATTTGAATCTTATCTGCACAAATCAAAAACACTCATCATGACATCAGGCAAGTTAAAGTAGGTGGAACTGTGATCCAATATCTCTTCTTATAAAAATGGCAAAAGTTAAAAGCAACACAGTACACCATTATAGATGAATTAGATGAAGCCGCCACATGTGCACTCTCCCTCCTTCCTTCCCTCCTTCTTTGTGTTTCACTCTACAGGAGAGATCTTACACGAGACCGCTCAAGTGTAGGGAGACACAATATTATCCAGGAAGTGTTAGCAGGATATTACTCTTCAGAGGGTTCCTTAATTTCATCTTTGCCTCCCTGAAGGCTCTGTCTATTTCACCTCCCCTTCAGGGAAGCGAAGATGAAATTAACAAACCCTCTGAGGAGTGATCTCCACTGGCTCTGTGTAGAGAGGACATCAGGAAAGCCTTTGACTGTCTTTTAAAACTATGCTTCTTGGCTAACATTGCGTCTCCTTATACTTGAGTGTTCTCATGTAAAATGTCTCATGTAGAGAGACGCTTTATGTAAATTTCTATAGGCTAACATTTTTGGAGGGATCTGGTGTGATACCATAGTTACCAATCCCATCAGCTAGCCTATTTGCAGCCAAGAATCAGGGCCCCTCCTTTCTCCTCTCAGACAAAAGCATGTGAAGACCTGGAGAGAGAGAAAAAAACTGGGGAGATGCCCTTTTCCTCAAAGACTTTAATAATATTAACATTCGATTTATATACCACCCTTCAAGACAACTTAGCAGTCACTCGGAGCAGTTTACAAAGTAAGTTATTATTATCCCCACAACAATCACCCTGTGAAGTGAGTGGGGCTGAGAGAGCTCCAGAGAGCTGTGACTGACCCAAGGTCACCCAGCTGGCTTCAAACCCAGTTCTCCAGATTAGAGTCCTGCTGCTCTTAACCACTACATCAAACTGGCTCTCATACCAAAGTGGCTTTCTTTGCCTCCAAGGTTTTCAATGGATAAACTGAACATTTGAGGAAACATTTGAGGAAACATTTGAGGAAACATTGACAAATAAACTCTTGTGTAATATTTTCTCTTTGGAATGAAATTATTTCTAAGGCAAGCTATTACTTATTCAAAATGTATAATGTTAAGACTGCACTGACCTGGATGGTCTAGGCTAGACTGATCTCATCAGATCTCAAAAGGTAATCAGAGTCAGCCTTCGTTAGTAATTGGGTAGAAAACCTCCAAGAAAGCCAGGGTTGATACACAGAGGCAGGCAAACAACCTCTGTTAGTCTCTTGCCTTGAAAACCCCAGCAGGGATCACCATAAGTTGGCTGTAACTTGATGGCATTTTCCACAACCAATAGTAAGACTGTAGTTTGATGAAAAAGCAAGTCTTGCATGTCCCCCCCTCTTTTTTCATTTTCTACCCCACCCCCAGGATTTTCCCCATGGCTTCAAAATTCCCAGAGGTTTTTTTCATATTTACTACACACAGCTTTTTTAATAGCAGCTGGGCAGAAAAGCACACACTACATTTCAAATTCAGACAAACAGATATTACGACCAAGATGCCATTGCATTTTGTATGAAAAAGGAAGGAGATTCACATTTATACAGCAAATTATGAATGATCAGCAATACAGGTGTGCAATTCAGGCCTGGGATTTGGGAGGGGGGAGCTGAATTTTTGCCAATTCAGCAAAACTTGGCTTTTCTGGGTTAAAGAATCCTGAATCTATTTCAGGATTCTGAATTTAATCCATGAATTAATCTGGGTTAATTCAGGAATCACTGTTGGGCTGTTCCTTTGCTGTTTCCCTGTAAACCCCCCAGCATTTCTGCCTTTTTTTGCAAGATGGGAGGAGGAGGAGGGAGAAGTGAGTCAGAGGCAGGAGGGAGGGGAAATTAGGCAGGGAGGGAGAGTGAGTGGCCAATCTTTGAAGGAGCTCTCCTTCTCTGGCAAATGGGATTCCCTGAGAAAGACGGAGCCTTTTTAAAACTGCCCTGCCCAGACTTTAAAGAGCTGGTTTGTCTCAATCCAGCCTCCATTTTGTGTGGTCTTGTCTTGGAAACTGCTGCCTGTTGCTGTTACTGCTGCTCCTTTCTGCTGGCTCTCTCTGGTCTTGCAACTTTGTTGGGGAGGTGGGGGAAAGCGCTCTTCCTAAGACTTAAAAGTTAAGTAGAAAATCAGCAGGAGGGACAGTTGATCCAGTTAGTTCAACATAATTTGCACACTTCAATTTGGACCCCTCCCCCCACCCCCAGACACCAAACACCAACACCAGCCCAACCATGTTGGCAAAAATTTGTGCAGAAAGTTGAAAAAGGCAGCACCAGAAATGTAGAGTGTGAGTGGCTGCAGAGAGAGAAGAGGAGAACTTGGGTTTCCCAAAATTATCCCTCACTCTCACTTTCAGCCTGAGGCCAAGTGAAGCTAACTGTGCTTGCCTTGTTCTTGTGGATGGGTACTTGCTTTTTTTTGTTCTGTGGTGTTCCCCCATTGGCTCTGGGTTCTGCATGGCTGCTGTGAATGACACTGGTCCTGATGAACTAAGTTGAGTGAGTGTTCCTTGCTTCAGTTCAATTTGGGTGGAATGGATGTAATTCTCTGGTTTGATTTTGGCCCCCTTGCTTCAATTTTGTTCTAGGGGGATTCCATCTCTTTGCTTCAGTTTGGTTCTGTTGGGCTTTCCCCGGGATGAGCTTGCATTGGGAGTGTTCTTCTGGCCACTGCATCCTTGCTCTTGTGTGTTTGTGCCCCAAGAACCAGCTTAAAAACTTTTTCATCAAATGATGGAGCATGGCTGGGCAGCATGTGCCCCTGAGAACTTGCTTGGAAAATTTCCTGTAACTAGGAACAGCTTGCTAAGGGGTACTTGGATTGGGGAGGGTGGGGTCAATTTGGTTCTGTTGGGCTTTCCCGGGGGTGAGTTCGCATTTGGGAGCATGCCTTGGCCATGTGGCAGCCTTGCATAGATGTGTTCAGCAGTGGGAGTCAGCTTTGACCTTTCCCCCATAAGAGGAACAAATGGAGTGGCAGGGGCCTTCATCTTTGGGGGTCCATAGAATTTGATCCCGGGGTCCAATCTTCCTGAAACTTGGAGAGGAAGGGGTCATTAGAGAATAGTTAGGAGTATACCCCTGCAAATTTGGTAGATTTTTCTGGGGAAATGACCACCCAACCCTCCCTGGATAGCCCCTGGATTGATTTCTCCATAAGGAATAATGCCAGAATTAAGCCAGAGAATCTGTCCCAAATTTTGAGAATTTCACATTTTTATGGGACCCTCTGAATCCAGATTTCCAGATTTTGTTTTGAGTGCACACCCCTATTCAACAAAGCAGAACTTTTCACAATATTAAAAATGAAACAATAACTCATTTTGATGAGGGATCATTTTACAAAAAAACCCCACAGGAATGAACGGTCAATATGATATAGCAAATGATTGTAAATAATTTTGGGACAGAACAAGGCTGCTTACAGATAATTCACACCAAAACTAAATTCAATTCCATAAATTGCTTGTTACAATTATTTCCCATTTTCTTTCTACTGATCCTGTATTTAAGGATGGAGGAATGAGTCAATCACTTTTTAGTTTCACTATCTGCTTTGACAAGGTGCACAGTTCTGTGGTGGAAGTTCTGTGTCTGTGCCCTTCAGGGTCCTTGAAATTGATATGAATTCGATCCTTATCAGTAGCGCTTGTAGTTTGGCCCTGAGAGTAATGGAAGTCAGCATTTTCCTTCACCTTGTGTTGTTCCTGAAGTTTTTATGCAAACAAGAAACAGAATGCTAGAAAGCTTTTTTCTTAAGAATGAAAATATCTTGTTCCATTTTTATGTGTAGGCTGATTACTATTACATTCATATATTTTACAGTTTTTCATTTTAATTGCTTTTTTCCCCAAGTCTACATAAATGCAGGCCTTCTGTGTATCTTGCCAGCTAAGCATAAATTGGAGTGTAGCCTTATTAATACTGGACTTAATGAGAATGACAAACCCAAAGAGTATCTGTTACTGCTGTACGCTGAGATCTAAACATAGTTCTCACTAGGGGTATGCACCAAAAATAAATCAGTATCTTTTTGGATTTGAGTATCCAGAATACCATATACATTGGCTATTCCCAATATTTGGCTCCAAAAATACTGGTATAGTATTTGGATTAGGGTTTTATTCAGAATTCCAAATATATTTGGCTCCATTATTCCCTATGGTGGAATATTTCTGAAGGTCTGGAGGAGCTTTTTTTCAAGCAAACTACACCAAAATTGCAGTAAATCTAGTCCTATCTGCCTATTGGATCAAGGGGTCCAGTTCTATGACCCACCTAAAATAGTGCCTCCCTGTTACACTGCATTATTTCCAATGGGGGGCAATTATCCAATGCTTTTTCCAGGGCAAAGATAGAAGCCTAAAAAAATCCTTAGCCAAACACACTGGCCAAGCCTCCTAATGCAAACAGAACCAACAAAGCCCAGCAGAATCAATGCCAAACCAGAGAATCCCAGCAGAACCAAACTGAAGCAAGGGATGCTTTTATAAGCCCAACAGAACCAGTGTCACTCACAAAGGCCAAGCAGTACTCAGGGCCACTGCAAGCCCAACAGAAGCAACATGAAACCAGAGAGTTTAAACCAGTGCCTAAACTGGTGAGTAATATCAGCCAGACCGGACAATGGAATGTGGCAAACAAGCATCACCAGCTCAGACACAGACACACAGAGTCACACTGCCTCTGGCCCCTGAGAAACCTACCAAGGGAGAAAAACAAGCTGCTGCAACCTTTAAAATGTGCTTCCTGGATATTCCTCGATACACCTGGATAATTTGGGAATGTAAATACTGGTTTATCTGAATATACCAGTAAAATGGACAGATCTTGATTACATGAATAATTTCAAAGAGGTATTTTTAGGATATATTTATAAACTGGATATACCAAATCATATATCCCTAGTTATCGCAGTTTACTTGTATCACTTGCATAAGTAGCCATGACCTGGTTGTGTATATATATGCTAGAGCATTTTGTACCACATGCAGTACCTTTGGAAGGAGAACCATTATGCCAGAACTTAAAAACTGTAAAAAAAAGAGAGAGAGAGGCTTTCACGTGCTATTTTTTAGACAGATGAGCAATTACATATACAATACTTCAGTGATAGTCTCTATACCAGGTTCCCCAACATGGCACCTCTGGGCACCACGGCAGTGAAAAACACCTTTTGCAGTGGCCACCAAGTGTTTTAAAAAATGGGCAAGACCAGGTGAGGCTTTTGCTCAGCAAGGCTTCTGATGAAATATTGAAGAGCTGATCAGCTGTGCAGGTTTTTAAAAAGTTGTTTCAGCAGCAGCTAGAGCAACAGAAGGATCTTCAAGGTGTTACTGTGTGTTTGCAAGAAAATATTTTTAACAAATATATTTGTTTTAAAAGTCATACTGTGAAGGAGATTCTGCCTGAAATGCTGAGGATCTTATTAGAGTTATACATAACCTCACTCCCTGACATTATGTAGTTGGCTCCACTTCCTGTGGCAGCCATTTTATTATTGCACCCACTACCCTGTGATAGAATTTCAAAGGTGCCAGCAGGTTTGAAAAGTTTGGGGATCTCTGTTATACAGACAAGATATCAAAACAATAAATGTGAATTAAAAACCTAGGTTAACTTTAACTCCATCTTGTGAAGACGCTTTGGATCTCTAGCTTAAGCAAATTCCAGTGTAGTACTCAGTTGTAAAAAAAAACAAGGAGAAATTTTGTGACATCAGAAAGACAAATAGATTAATTGAAGCATAAACTTTCCTGGGCTGACAGTGCCATCTAGCCCATGAAAGCTGATTCTTAAACTATTAGTCTTTACATTCCCAAAATATTGGGGGGGGGGCTTAACAAAGAAAATGAATACCAAAGAGAGGGAGAAACAGTCTGAAAACAGAATGGATTTCAAATTCTTTGTGCAAATTGCACCAGCAGTATTATCATTTGTCTGTGATCTCATTTCGGTTACAACATGTAAAGGTACAGTACCAAAGGACCAAAGCTAATTATGTGGTTTCTTTCCACGTGATTGTTGCTGTGAAGCCAACCAATCAACAACAATATGGAATGGATGCAAATATATGGACTGACCCTAAATTTTACAGAGATGCAATGGGATGAAGTCTCCAAAAACAGCTCCCATTCTGCTTCTGAAAAATCTTGCAGTACCTATAAGACAGTATTATCTTTCAATTTATTAAAAAAATATCATTTTGGAAAATATGAAATACAAAGGAAAAAATATACCAAGTAGAATTTCAGGTGTAAACTCAAGGAAAAATGTCATTGAATAAATGGAGGTAATAATATGGAACACATCACAAGCCATCCATTTAATTGATGGAGAAGCAAAGAGAAATCTTGCTTAGGGAAAAATACAAGGTGGCATCCCAAGAGCACAAATATTCAAGAATTACAAAGAAAGGTTTGAAGGTTTGGATACCTCCCAGACACAGTGCATCTCAGTTTAAATGATTCAGACAGTGCAACATCTGCCATAGCATTGAAATAAAAGATCATGGAGGCGATAAAGGAAATGGAGAAGGACATCATCATTGCCATAGCAACAGAATTGACTAAATGGACACTCAGCATGGTGGTCTTAGAGGAACTGGGAGAGCTTTCTAACTTCATTGGCCGAAAAAAATTAAAGAAGGCTTGTTAGAAGCTCACTTGCAACTTATGACCCTAGAAAAATATATCTAATCATCAAGTTATTTTGCTTATATGACCATAGGCCTTAAGCATAATTAAAATGATTAAAATCAAGTACAAATAAAATCACCAAATAGCAATGCATTAAAAACACAAGATCTCAAAGCAAAAAACAAATAATAAATAATAATACTTTACAAAAGTGATAAAAAATAAACCCATATAGTTAAGATTCAGCATTTAGATGTAAAAGGAAATCAAAACTTTAAAGATTCTAAACGCAAATGACAACACAGAATCTCTCCTAAAAACTAGTTTAAGGCTAATTTTGACATTTCAGTGAAATTATAATTGCCAAAAAATTCACCACTGAGACTGTTATTTCTGGATCAATGTCTGCCAGGAAATAAGAAGTCACCCATGGCTCCAGTGGGAGATGTGATTTAAATAAAATAGGGAATAGCCAATAGGACCTAAAAGCAATACATTGAGAACAAAACAGTCTCTATCACATCAAACACACACACACACACAAACTCTATCTGAATAAGGAATTTGGGTAAATCACCTCGTTAATTCCGCTGGTGGGAAAGCACTTAATCTCGCAAGAGTAAAAGCAAAATGATGCATGGGAATTGTAAAATAGTTTCAATACACAGGAGAATTTAACAGAGGAGGAATCCCTAAAGTGAGAGGTGAACAAACACATCTAGTTCTGGCAACTGTACTATATCCACATTAAAATCCTTCATCTTAATCAATCTCCAAGCCCCTAGTTGAGTTATCTTATTAAGCATAGACGGAAACCAAGCAAATCCAGCTTCTCATCTCTCAACTATAACCAAGTATTTCTTTAATTATCCTCCTTCAATAAGTGAAGGAGACCCCTAGATGATGGAATAGAAAAAAGAACCTTCAGTCTTGATTTAAAAGTGATCAACCAAGCTCTCAATTCAACAGAGCATTGTAGTAGCTCCAAGCTAAGCGCAGTTCCTGCCACACATTTTGGGGCTCCCAGTATCTGACGCATAAACTGAATCAGAATGTTATCTAAGGATTCAGAGGCTTTGATTATCCAGATAGCTTTCCTGTATAAAACTGGGGGATTATTTTTGCATTAAAAACTCTAATAGCCACTGGAATATATTGCCCACCTGTTGAAAAATAAAACCCAGTAAGAGCATTTGAGTTTGGTCTAGCTATATTCCTAGCTAGTTTGAGATGTGATTTCCAAGATAAATTTTCACTAAAAGTGACTCCCAGGTACTTAAATTGGGCTGGTAGTTCAATTTCACCACCCTTAATTTTCCATGTTTTCCAGCTGTGGCCTAACTTGTTTTTATATTATTTATAAGTATATTTTTATATATATTTATATTAGTAAAAACTATATACAATTAGAGCAGAAAAAAGCAAAGAACTCTCATAGTGTATAGGGTCTAGGATTCACTCCATCTTAACAAGATTAACGGTAGATGGGTCAGTTTTAAGGAAAAATTTGACATGAACTCTAGCCCACCATTTATTTGACCAATACAGCACTTACCCGGCAGGCTGGAGGCCTTTCAGCTGGGTGCCATCATTGCCTCCCTGGAAGGAGTGAGGCAACACCAGCCCTGCCCTCCTTCCAGGATTGGGTTGCTGGGCAGGGCGGAGCTGGAGCAAAGAGCGAGCTCTGCCCGGCTCAGTTGCAGTCGCTGCTCATTGCTTGGAGAGGGTAGACGTGTCTACCCTGGGCGAGCAGCATGTTGCAGCATTTCCCGGGGGCAGCAACGTCTCAGCGACGGCGGATTCGGCGGCGAGGCAGCGGCAGCGTTGGGCGCGGGAGTATTGCCCAGCGGTGCAGCGATTTATAGTGCGGCCACGACTGAGGCGCGTTCGGCCGACGGCGCAGCCTTCTGCAAGGCTGTTGGGGGCGGCGGCGCAGCCTACCGTGCGGGAGCGGGGGCCACCTTTTTCGGGCCATTGTGGCTGCGCAACGGGGGCTCTGCTGGCGCTTTGCAGCGCGCCTGGCGGCTCGGGGCTTTTTGCCTGGCTGCATTCGGGGCGTTCGGGGTGGCGGCGCGGCCTTTTAGCTAGCAGGGCACTTTGGGCGGCGGCGCTGCAAACCGCTAGGGAGCGCAGCTGGCCGCCTTGGACCTTTCGAGCAGTCGTGTTGGGGGCAGATTTGGCTATAGCCACCTCCCTAATTGGGTGCACAGTATAAGAGAGGGGAAAGGGGGCCAGTGTGGCGTAGGCCTGTGCATGTCGGCGCAGAGTGGTGTTTGAGTACGGCCGGGGGGGCGCTGCACAGTGGGTTGACCCCCGCCTGTTCCCCCCCCCGTTGTGACGGGGGCCTTCCCTCCACCGAGAAGCCTCTTTACCTTGGTGGTTGGGGCATTTTGGAGTGGTTGGGCCCAGTGCGGCCTGCCTTTTGTGGCTTACAGCTGAAATTAGGCTGCATTAGGCCCTCGGGGTGGTTTCTCCCTCCTTGGCATTAGTTAAGGAGGGAATCTGCAGGGTTGTTCTTGCTCCCCCTTTTTTGTCTTTGGGCGACTTAGGGGGTTGTGGGCTTAGGGGACTTGGGCCTTGCAGTCCACTGGTCTGCATCCCTTTTGGGGCTTGACCAGTGGTCCCCATCTAGGCAGTTGGCAGCCATTTTGTGGTTACACTATATTGGGCGGCCATTTTGTGGCTGGCTGCATTTTGCCTGCTCTAGGTTGGGGTGGTAAGGGCACAACATGCCACCTAAAGAAGGTAAGGGACCCCCCCAAGGGGAAACAGCCAGCAGTTAGGCAGGCAGCCAAGAGGCCTTATCTGGCCTTGTCTTCATCGGAGAAAGAAGAAGGGGCAGACCAGCAGGATATTCTGAAGCGCCTGCTTGCCTTGGAGCAGGTGAAAGGGTCTGCAGGGGTGCCACCGCAAGGGGCTGATACGGTGAGGCCTGTTAGGAGGGCGTCCAGAAACGCAGTTAACAGAGACATTTTACGGCATTTATCTCTTCTAGAGGGGGCAGCTGGAGGAGCAGCTGGCGAAAGCAGCAGCAGGAGTGGCACTGAACTCACGGAACCACAAGAGACGACCGGGGACGTGGAGCAGGCATGGCAGGAGGAATCATCCCCTGTGGCGGTCGCTGTGGAGCTCGTGGAGTGTGGAGGTAAAGACACTACACCACAGTCAGCTAGTCCTTGGCCTTGGGGGCCGTGGGGCCAAGCAGTGGCAGGTCCTGTGCCTGCTCTTCCGCAGGGGGCTTACACGCCTTTAGGGGGGCAGGTAGTCGGGGGAAGTCAGGCATCTTGGCCGGCGGCTGGTGTGGGGTTACCACTGCAGCAAGCACCTTCCGGTGCTGCATCTTGGGGAGGTGGAGCTGCTCTCCCCTTCCCCAGCCTGTTTTTGGGGTGGCCCGGGTATGCAGGGAGTCAGTGGGGGTTTTATCCTCACCCGGCGTTGGCATATGGCCAGGTCCCCTTCAACGCTGTTCCGTTTGGGGACACAGCATTGCCTTTAGGCGATCACCTGACCCAGGCAACCAGAGATAAAATTTTGAAAGGGGAGTATGTGGACCTTTTTTCTCTGCTCTTTAGAGAGTTAGAGAAAAAGAGTAAGGACGAAATGGATGAAAGAGATAAGGAGCGGCTCAAGAGGAGGAAGGTGGATAGGACGTGGAATAATTGGCTGCCCGGTTTTTTGATCTATGCGGGGGTCATCGCCAGGGCTCAACCCAGCCAGGCGATCCAACTATTTCAATACTTGGATATTATATTCAAGGGGTACACGGGCTTCTCAGGTGCTGCATGGATGCAGTACGATGAGGAGTTCCGTATGCGGGCAGCCATGAACCCGAACATCCCATGGGATCGGGTTCACCAGGAACTGTGGCTACATGTTATGTCCCCGGCCAAGCCGAATTTTGTGGACAGGTCGGATAGTGGGCATGTAGTGCATCGGTCTTCGCAGGCCACAAGCTCCCACAGCGCTGCGGGTCAGCCGGTTCAACCCCGGCTCCTGTGCTGGGAGTTCGCGTACAAGGGTTCCTGTATGTGGAAGCCTTGCCAATTCCAACATGAGTGTCCATCCTGTGGTGGTTCCCACCCATACAATTCATGTCCCAGGGGTAAGCCAGGGTGGGGTGGGAAAAAGTCAGGATGTGGCGGTACAGGGGGTCAGCACCCCCCTGGCAAAGGGCCCCAGCCCAGTAAGGTTGAGGGTCCTTAGGCAGCTTTTGCAATATTATCCTAAGCAGGGGGACGCAGTTTATTTGTTTCAAGGGTTTAAGGAGGGGTTTAGAATTCCGTTTCAGGGTGCCAGGGCACCATTTATGTCTGATAATTTGCATTCGGTTCTGGGAAAGGAGGACATAGTTAGGAAGAAGATTGATAAGGAGTGTGCTGAGGGTCGAGTGTTGGGACCATTTTCTGCCCCTCCGACCCCCAACTTCAGAGTCTCTCCTCTGGGGGTTGTGCCCAAGAAGGCACAGGGGGAATTTTGATTGATACATCACCTGTCATTCCCTAGAGGGGAATCGGTGAACGATGCCATTCCCGAACAGTTATGCTTGGTCCAGTATACCTCTTTTGACCAGGCGGTCAGGGTGATCCGTAGGTGTGGGGTGGGGGCTGAGATGGCGAAATGCGACATTAAGTCGGCCTTTCGTCTTCTGCCAGTGCACCCCAATGATTTCGAGCTGCTGGGCTTTGCCTTTAATGGGGAGTTTTACATGGATAGGGCACTGCCAATGGGCTGCTCCATTTTGTGTGCAGCCTTCGAGCGCTTTAGTTCATTCCTTGAATGGGAAGTGCGGCGTAGGGCTGCCTCTCGCGATACAGCCCATTATTTGGACGATTTTTTTTTCTCGCTGGGCCAGTGGGGTCAGGTCAGTTCGCTCGGCTTATGGCCATTTTCATGGCCTTAGCGGATGAGTTAGGTGTGCCATTAGCGCATGAGAAGACAGAGGTCCTTCTCAGGTGCTGACCTTCTTAGGGATAGAGTTGGACACTGTCCAGCAGTCCTTCAGGTTACCAGAGGATAAAGTGGACGAGCTTAAGTCCAGGGTGGTTAGGATGCGGTCTCTGCATAAGGTCACCCTGGTGGAGCTACAGCAGCTCATGGGTTACCTTGATTTCGCCTGTAAGGCTGTTGCTCCTGGTAGGGCCTTCTTGCGTTGGCTATGTGACACTATGGCGGATCTGAGTGCACCTCATCATCGGTTACATGTGTCCGGGGGCATGCGTGCAGATCTAGCAGTATGGGAGACCTTTCTTGCGGAATTCAGTGGGGTTTCTCTTTGGCGTGAGGTTCTGTTGCTCGAGGCGGAACTTCAGGTGACGTCGGACGCGTCGGGTTCCACTGGCTTCGGAGTTTACTTCCGGAAACATTGGTGTGCGGGGCAGTGGCCGCAGGATTGGTGGGCATCTGCAGTAGTTAGGGACCTCACCTTTTTGGAATTCTTCCCGCTTTTGGTGGCAGTTCACCAGTGGGGGCAGGAGCTGGCTAATCACACAGTACATTTTTGGAGTGATAACCAGGCAGTAGTTCAGGTAGTTAATTCGTTAACCTCCAAGTCCCCCAGGGTGATGCGGTTAGTGAGGGAATTTACCCTGTTGTGCCTACGGAGGAACATTTTATTTAGGGCTAGGCATGTTCCTGGGGTGGACAATGGTATGGCAGATGCTTTGTCTCACCTACCGATGGAGCGTTTTTGGAACCTCGCTCTGGAGGCTGATTGGCAACTGGCTCGGATGCCGCCAGAACTATGACAGCTTGGGAGGCCGAAGTATGTCAGGCTATTCAAGCAGCCATCGCACCCAGCACACAGAGAGCTTATCGGAGAGGGGTAGGCCAGTTAAGGGAGTTTAGGCAGGCCGTAGGTTTGGCCGATAGCTGGCCGGTACCGGTGGAGCATGTGCTCCGATTTTGTATCCGGCAAAGGGGTAGGGGGTTGGCGGTGCGATCCATCAGGGGGCAGTTGGCAGTGCTAGCATTCGTTAGCAATGCCCAGGGGTTGACTGAGGGCATGGGCGACTTCCGGGTGAGGAAGATGTTAGAAGGCTGGGCTAGGGAATGCCCCAAGGGTGTGGATTCGCGGGAGCCCATTTCCCCAGCAGTCCTTAAGTGGCTGAAGGTTGCATGGAAAGAGGTTTGTACGTCGCGGTATGAAGCGATACTTTTCCATGTGGCTGCTTTAACTGCCTTTTTCGGGGCCCTTAGGGTCAGTGAGCTTGTGGCTCATTCAGGTAAGGATTCCTCTGGTCGCGCTTTAATGGCCTGGGATTTGAAGTTTGAGGGGGAAGCCGTTACCCTTGTGATTCGTTGGTCCAAAACAGACCAACAGAGGAAAGGAACGGTTGTTCGGTTGGGCCCCTATGCCGATGTGGAGTTATGCCCGGATAGGGCATTGAGCAGGTATTGGAAGGTGAGAGGAGACGGTGAGGGCTGGCTCTTCTCTCACCAGAGCGGGGCTCCTCTTACTCGTTACCAGTTTTGGGCGGTGACAAAGCGAGCTTTGACCAGGTTAGGGTTGAAGGGAGTGAAGTTTGGTACCCACTCGTTTAGAATCGGGGCTGCATCCACCGCTGCAGCCATGGGGTATACTGGGCAGGCAATTCAGCGGGTGGGCAGGTGGAAATCGGCTGCCTACCGTTCCTATGTACGTCCTCTTTCCCATGTCGAACGTTGTTAATTGATTGTTTCTTAGGTTCTGGAGCGCGCGGTGCCAAGCAACAGATCCTGATCTGCGGGCACAGTTATGTTTTTTGGGCAGCCCATCAAGCGAGACGGACATCTGTGGGGTCGCAGCTTGGATTGAGCGAGAAGGCTGTGTTGGAATGACAGGATCACCGTGGCCTCAGGTGGTCGGGACTCTTGCCTTTGCTGTTTGGAATGGGGCACAAACCCCCCCATATCCTAGTTATTCATTTGGGTGGCAATGACTTGGGGATGCTCCAGGGCAAGGCCTTGTCTGTGCAGGCGCATGCTGATTTGCGCCTTATTGCTGAGCGATGGCCGGGAGTGCTGATTATATGGTCAGCAATGATCCCTCGTTTGGTTTGGAGGGAAGCTGGGTGCCGACAAGCCATCGAGAGAGCGACGATGAAGGCCAATCGTGCCATTCAGAAGGCTTTGGAAGGAGGGCTAGGAGTGTATTTGCCTCATCCTCGAATCAGGGCCGGGGTGTCGGGCCTCTACAGAGGTGATGGGGTGCACCTTTCTGAGGCGGGCAACCAAATATTTTTGGATGACTTGTGGCAAGGGCTACAGCTGGCCCTAGGTTATCGGTGGGGCGCCAAGGCCTAAGCAGAGGCTTGGCCTCGGCGTTGGCAGGTTTTGGGTTAGTTAGGGTGCGGGCCGGTGAGCACCCTTGGCACTTCCCCTTTAGTGGGAAGAGGGGGCTGCCTGAAGGGCTGGTACTGCTTTGACGGCTGCCAGTTGCAGGGGCAGGCTGCCTTTGGAAACCCCAGCTTGCGAGTCCTTACCTCACTGCTATACGGCTGAGGTGTTAGGAGCTTGAGAAGGGGGTGACCACGTTGCCTGGCCGGCCGGGTCCGCACCATCCAAGGGATGGGTCGCACCCAGGGCTTCAGGGCTCACCCAGACAGGTCAGGGCAGTGGTCCATGGGATCCCGTGGCCTGACCTGTACCGCTTTAGGCCCTTGCCGCTGTGTGTATTAATGTTAATGTATATAGTTAATAAAGTGGCCCTTAGATCCAACTTGGTGTCTGCCTCTTTATTCCAACTAGGGTGGCAATTAATATATTATCTGTGATATGGGAAGATACTTACTACCACACATTTGAAGTTGTACATTTATGAAAAAACATCCAGTGTTTGATTTAATGTGGCTATGACAAAAATATTTCCAGCACTAAGTGTTGAGGATGGGTACTGGCAAGTCCAGATGAGCAAGGATTCAGTGCACAGCAGTGGCCATAACAAATGCCAGAATCCAGTCAATATCTGTCATTGTAACTGGGTCAAAATGGTCCATAAGTAGACCAGATGATGAATTTAGCATTTATTTTGCCTCATCTACGTTGCAGCTGGCATCCAGGGCCGTTTCTAGATGGCTTACCTGAAGCCGCTCCATGCTGCAATGTTGTGGATCATGCTGGGGAAAACGCGAAATATCGCGTTTTCTCCCGTGAATTTTGTCTGACATCATGCAAAACTCACGCAAGAAAACACGATATTTCACGTTTTCCACGGCACGATCCACAACATTGCGGCATGGAGCAGCTTCAGGTAAGCCATCTGGAAACGGCCCAGATCACATCAGAGTGTATTCATGGTATTTTTCCAGTAAAAACTTTGCAAAGGTGTCACAGCTAATTGTCTGTTTCTGAGACTGTAAAGGTTCATTGATCTTCCAACAGGCTTTATGTCAGATTCAGTGTGGTATTTCCTCCAGTGTCCTTCTAGATATATTCCAGCCCTCTTTAGATCTCCTAATTCTGGGGTAAACCATAGGGCTAGTCCCACCCCCGGTGGGTGACATGGCAGGTTTCAGGCTCCTCAGTAGAGACTAGTAGTGTGCCTTGGGCCTACCACTAGGTTTCCTTCTCCCCCTCCTACCCATGTGCCCACATCTGCCTGTATATACCTCCTTCACTCACTTGTAAACTTTTCTACCACCTGCAGTCAAAGCTGCCCAAGATAGTAGGTGATGCATGCACCCAGGAGTGCCATTACTGTGGCCACCAGAAATGCTGATGCTGTTCTGAAGCAGCTCTAGGCAACACATGCAGCTCGGAGCAGAGGTGACTAAGCCAGTTTTCATCAAAGTTTTCTTAGAAGTTAGAATGTTTGTGAGTATCCCTTGGTACCATATCAGCTAGAGCAATGGTGCTCTTGAACTTTAAGTTGATATGACATCACATAATCTCAGCCAATAGGAATGCACATTATCTCCACAGCTACAGCAGCCATTTCACTTGTTTCTTTTTCCAAATACTAAGAACTACTATTTTGTGACAACTTTTTGTATTTTATTTTAATTTGACCTCTCATTCATGTCCCAACAACCATATTTAATGGTTATAAACTGCTCCCCTTGGTGAGTGCGTGTGTATATATACGTATGTATGTATGTATGTATATGCAAGCACACAGTATAAATATATAATTTTCAATAGCTGAGTTTTTCAGGATACAAGCAAAAAACAAAGGGGTGCCTCCACTTGACAAACTAACTAACCACAACCATACGGAAGGCAATATGCAAGATTTTTTTCCAATGTTGTGCTAACTGCAACCATTGCAAAAGTTCACTGTAGAAATCATAGACATAAAACTCAGTCAATGGTGGGAGGGAGACACATTTGTTTGGATTTAGCAATTCACAATATTATTAGACAGTGAAGCAAACAGAATAGCCTACACAGCATGAACAAAAGGCTGCTAAAAAGGAGAAAGAAAATAGTTCTTTTCCGTCTTTTAAAAGCCAGCTTTATGCATTGTGATAGTCAATCATATCATACACCATTGATTAATTGAGCTGCAATATATTTTACCCTTCATCTTCATTAATGTTGCACTAAATATGTGTAGTAGTTTTTCATTTTTAACCAATGGAATCAATAAAGTATTTCACATATCACTGAATATATCAGTTCTATTTTTTCACTCAATGTATCATTTTATTCTTAAAAATCTCGAGTAGAAAATCTACTTAGATTTGAAGAGAACAAATGCATCTGTATGTTTCTAAGTAACTTCCATGGAAGGTTAAATCTTTTCACAGAACCATAGAACACTTGAATCCTGTCAGGAGCACAATGATTCAAAATTTAACTCCTTGCCCTGAGACAAGATCTTCCATACATGCATTTCCTGTGGATTCATTCATATGGCTACTTGGTACACTATCTTGTTTTCTTAGGTGAATTAATGTTTCAGGATTATGATTCATGTCTTTGACCCAACTCCCATCTATTTATTGTAAGTGGAATCCTCTGTCAACAGCCAGAAAGATCAGCTGCAGTCCGAAACAGTGACAATAGTTGCAACATGGTATAATAATTTGTCTTCAGAAGCTCCCTGATCTCTTTAATGTCATTCAGGTTTGAACAGAAAACTTCAGCCTTTGATTACATACAACAATGTCCATTCCATGGGTCATGAGTAGAGATGGGCACGGACAAGAAAAAAACCAAACATGATGTTCATTGTTCATTGCCATCCACGAACAAGGATTTATAAACAACCACAAACATGGCCCTGTTCATGAACATGTTCATGGTTGGCTGTTCGTGGGGGCCAGCAGGCTCTCCTCCAGCCATCAGCCTAGTTTGGTCAAGATGCCTACCGTACCACTCTCAGAAACCTTACCTGAGCAGGCAGCAGGAAAGGTACCAATAATAAATAATAGCTTGGCCCCAGAGCCTGGAAACAGCCCTGGAACTTGAAGGGGTAGATCCCTATCCCACCACACACAAAATTCAAGATCCAATGCACTCTCTCTATCAAAATGCCAACAGCAGCTGTCTGTCCCTCTCCACTGTCTGCAAAGTAAGCCAGACCTGGGAGCCCCCCTCCCTCCTGGTCTTTGCTTCCTTGTAACAAATTTGGAACTCCACACTTGAAAGGAAGACCTGCCTATCAAGCTAAATTGGGCTTAGATTGGGGTTTCCAGGGCAACAGCAGGAGTTCAGACAGAGTTCAAACAATCCCTGCCTAAATTGCCAAGGGAATTGATTGCAGGTGCCAGACTGTCTGGCTTGACTAACAGCAACGAACGAGGCTTGCCACGACCACCTGTTCGTTTAGAATGGGGCCTCACGAACAGCTTGTTCACGAACAGATTGGCTGTTCGTGGCTTTTTTTTGTTCGTATCGCTGTTCGTGCCCGTTTCTAGTCATCACGACCAGCAGTTTTCAACTATAAGGTACAGTAAGAATCATTCGAATGTTGCTTCTGATAATTAGATAGATACTTGAACTTTATTATATTTTAATTCCCATCCCTCTTCCAAGGATTTCAGAGTGGTATACATATACCTTTCCTTCTCTTTCGTTTATCCTCATATTAACAGCACCAAAAGAATGTGAATCCTAATAAGAAAAGGCTGAAGAGATTCTTGGAGGCTTTCAATAGGCTGTCTTGGTATTCTTTATGTTATTTTTATTTCCTTGTTCACATTCAGACTGTTGTCGTCTAATATATCTAGTTCCCCAAAAAAGAAATCTCAGTATCTTATTTTTTTTAAATCCCTTTTTCGATAAAACCAATAGGCAATCTAGCCTATAATCTAGTCTTCTTCAGCCCTTCCTGGTCATCAAAGACGGCTCACACATCCCCTTGCCTTCGCTTCTCTTCCTCCACCTAAGATTATTTTCAGTCTCATTCCTTGTTTTTGGTGCTATTTTGTTTTTGGAATGAGTTAGTTGTGATGTCTGAAGCACTACAAGCCTTCCATGGAGGTTAGCCAAATGTTCTAGAGCAGGATTTATGCACTAACTAGTAAACTATAGATTACTATTTGCAGGTTTACTGCTATTGGGTCTCTTAGGGTCTCACATGTCATCATCCAGCCCTGTTCTAGAGACAATCATCAACAAGATTAATGATCATCACAGGTATACCTTACTTATACTAGTATTGTGTTCTGCACAGAATGACTAGGTATGATTGTCTAATATTTTTATAAGCTATGTATGATCAAAGTTATGGTACATACTTCGCCTGATTTATAACAAATTCTAAATTAGTCAGTAAGTAGTGAGACAGACCTACAGTTTTTGAAACAGAAGTTCCTTTCAAAAAGACCAGGGAGAACAGAACATTTCCAAGAACATAAGTGTCTATTAGTCTAAAAGAAAATGCTTGAGCATTCTACCATGTAATCATCTACCATGTTGATAGCCAGCCCCTCAGGGTCTGGGTAGGAAGGGACTTGGGAGCCAGACTCTGGGCATGACACCCCTTGGCTGGGAGAGGTGTCAGCAGCCTGTGCACCTTCACTGGCCCCAGCTCATCACTTGGAATCAGTGTTTTCCACTGCAGAGCTCCCATGTGAGCTCAGGATTGGCCATGTTCACTCATGCTACCTGGGGAAAGTTTGGGACTGGCTATTGGGGTTACCATAGGTGTTTTTGCATGGGTCCAAACCTTCTGGTTTCCCACTTCTGGGGCTGGGGGTGTATGAGGGTCTTGTTTTCTTCAGGGTTGAGGCTCCCCCTGATTTTTATCTTTTGTAGTTGCACAGGTAGGGGGCCATGGGCACAGTAGCGAGTACTGGGCTGGCCTCCACAGGTTAGCACAAGGTTGGATAGAGGCTTTGGAGGACTGGGGCCATTGTTGTCAAGTGGATCAGCTCCAGAGCATCACTTTGGGATACTTTAGTGGACAACAGTGTTGCGCCTGGCCAGCTGATCAGAGCTCTGGGCATCTAGCTTGGTGGGGATGACCAGGGCAGCGGCGATGAAGGACTCGATATAGTACTTTTAGCTGACCGGACTTCTCACCACTTGGATTATTCTTCTTGATGAGGAGGGGGGAGTTTTCCATTCTTGGACACTTTCCTGGCATGCAGCCTGGGAAAGGGCTTGTCAAAGGGCTAGCCCTAATAGGTGCCATGTTGAGCGACGTATATGGCTAAGAAATGTTAGCTAAGTGCTACGGTGGTGACTTGTGGAATCATCGGAGGCTATGAATTCCAATGGGGTGTGCCTCTCAGGCAGGGACAGGTTGCTTGGTTTTTTGTGGCATTCTTGCCAGACTCATGCTTTGGTTGCAACTTTAGGAACTTTGGTGGGAGCTATTTTTGGGCTCATGTGGTGATTTGGCATTGGGCACAGATCCTTTTGGGGGATACAGGGCCGCAAACTCAGTTTCCCCATTCTTGGGGATCTTCTTAAAGGACCTTGGTGGTGAGTCATTGCAGGGACAAGCCCAAGCGGGAGCTTTTTGGGCAGGATCACCCTCAGGTGATAAAGGAATCCACACAGAAGTGTGCATCCATGTTGAATCCCATAGCCTGTCATCCTGCGGTGTCCCCACTTCAACAGGTGAGCTGAAGGGGTAATAGGGTCATCGGCCAGCAGGCAGGTCAGTCAAGGCTTGGATCCACATCCTATGTAGCACCAAGTCTTCCTAAGCGGTAACCAATAAAGTCGTGGCCTTTTAAATTCCAATGTGGTGCCTGAGTCTTCTGTTGCCTTGCCCTCACCCCTCTACCTCTCTTGATGCTGGACCCACAAATACTTCTTTATTCAATGAGTAAATTATTGAATTCTCTGTCAGTGGACATAGTGATGGTCGATAGCATAGATATCTTAAATGACAAATTCATGGAGAAGTCTATCAGTATCTACTAACCATGGTGAGTAAAGGGAACCTCCATGTACAGAGGCAGGAAATCTTTTAATACTGGTACTAGGAGGAAGCATCAAGGGAAAGCCTTGGCCTCTAGGGTAAGTGGTTTGTCTGTTGTGTGAACCTGGATGCTGGAGTAGATAGACTACACGTTTGATTCAGCAGGGCTCTTCCTATGCTCTTCTGATAAGGATCTAGACTCATTTGTAAACAAGAAGTTCAGTCATAGTGTGTTCATATACTGATTGTATCCATCTTGATGTTCACAGCATCCAAGTCTATTTATCAGGAAAGTACTTGCAAATCTTTATGCCTATGAGGCTTCTGGGTTTCAAAGACACTAAAATTCTTGCCCTACTGAGTACTGTCATCTGTTTTCAATGTAATGCCTCTGGTTTTGCTCCATTTAGAGATTTTAGGACACTGACTTATGTTGGGGACAAGCTGCTTGCATCATTTAAGCATGATGATCAGATATGATAGCTTGATGGAATTATCTATTAACCAGGATTTTTAAAGTATTGAATTGTAGTAGAACATCTTTATTCTGTATCACAATAAATTTTATACAGTTATAATAAGCCTTGAGCCACTTTCTTTTTAAATGGCTACATTAGTGCAAGTCATTATTTTCCAATTTCTTTTTAAAGTGAAATTATTTTCTACCAGTACAAAGGCTATTTAGCACCAGGCTGCTATTTTAATAGAAAATTTGAGAATGGGATCTGATCCACCCCTTATAGTATACCAGCCTTTGTTAGAACCTCCTACCTCCAGATTTCAACCAGATTTTTCTGAATGAAACCAATTGTCTTGAGCCATATCACCTTAGCTTTGACCATGGATTTAGGGCAGAAACAAACTTGGTTGCCCTTGTAGATGACGTGTATCAGGAAATGGAGAAGCACAATACCGGTGTGAGCTGAGGGGGAAAAAGTCATTATAATTAGGACTGTTGCCAAGAAAATTTTCATTATAATTTCAGATTCAAACTTCAGGGAGGGGGGAGGTACTTTGATTGCTTATTTCTTGCTAGGACTGGTTTAGAAATCAAATCCATGTGGTTTTTCATGTTCTGGAGTTTCAGGACCATTATTTTCAATGGGATATCTATTCAAGGGTATGGGGCAGTTGTTTACAAAGATAATGGCACCAGATTTGCACAGAACACAGTCCTCCCCCTAATCTAAAGACCACTTAAGTTTCAAGCAGGTTGAACGATGGGGTTTGCTTTTATAGGTCCCCATATAGATGCCAATTGTGAAGCCACACTTCTTTCTACTGATTTCTAAAATGGTGGTCAAGTAGCAGCCTAGCAGGACATTTCTGGCCAGCCATCAGCATTCAAGGTGTGGGGCGGAAACTGTCTACATTCATTTCATTTTCCTTACCTACTTATCTTACTGATAAGAATTGTTTTACTTTACTGTTGAAACTTTGGGTGCTTCCATAAATTTTTGGTCTGTTTGTTCCCTTTTACAAAGTGCCAATGGCTTCTATTGCATAATGCCCCACCCCCAGTCTGTTGGTCTGTCATTATTCCCTATGAGGGATATTTTCAGGGTGCTGATGTGGCTTTTTTCAAACAAACAACATCAAAATTGCAGCTGAGTTAGTGCTCCCTGGCCACTAAAGAACCCCTCAGTTCCAAGCAAATTGGACAATGGGGCCAAATTCTACTGGCCTCTGAACAAGATGCCCCCAAACATCATAACTGCATTTCCTTTATTGCCTACAGAAGACTACTTTGGTGGTGCTTGACTAGTTGTTTTTCAACACAATCAAACCAAAATTGCAACAGAGTGAGTTCTGGCTTTCCACTAAGAAACCTTCAAGTTTCAAGCAAATTGGACCAAAGTTTCTAATTCTATAGGCCCCTGAACAAGGCCTCCCAGGTGGTCTACTTTCAGAGGGAATAAGACTCCACTGCCACAAAGGAGGGTAAGAGAAGAATGGCAGCTCTCTCCAGTGATTGGCTAGGAGCCTCCATTGCAAGGATCTGACTGAAAGAGAAAATGTCATGGTCTAAGAAATCAGTAGACTCAAACAAGAGTTCATGCTACATGGCTGTTAAGCACCCAAAGTCGAGGTGGGGATGGATTCTTCAGGGGACGGTTTTTTGTAATTTCCGAGTAACTCAGATTTGTGTTTCTATTCTTCAAAAATAATGGTAACGATGCAAAACAGCAATTCCCACGTATATGTTCCACTTGGGAATTTTGTAATGCACACCCCTAATTATAATTTCAGATCTGGGGTTCAAGATAAGGGGGGACCTTTACCACGATTGCTGGATTTTGGGAAGAACATTAGTGGTTCAGGATTCAAATCCATGTGTTTTGGGAGGAGGGGTTTTGGAATTACAGGACAATTATTTTCCACAGGGAAGCAATTTGAGGAACTGGAGCAGCTGTTTTTTAAGATGATGATACAAAATTTGTGCAGAACATGGTTCTTCTCTACTTTAAATACACCCTAAATTTCAGGCAGATTGGACAAAGCAGTTCAGTTTAACAGACCCCCAAAGCAGGTGCCTATCAACACAGCTTACTTCTCTCCATTGATTCCTATGTGGGGGAAATGGCAGCAGCCTATCAGGAGAGTGCTGACCACCAGCACTTTTTTTAAAAAAAAAATCTTGTCTGCACATATTTTTTAATGTAATCTTACAGGGAGTGACAATAAACATTTACTTTTTAAGAGATTCTTGGAGAATCTTGAGATTCAGCTCCAAGAATATTGCTTTAAGCCATAGAAGCTGATTTTGCTGATAAAGGGTAGCATCGGTGGAGGAGGGGGCTGTTGCTCCCCTCCTTACCTCTTTCCTGATCTTAAAACCAGTGGTAGTTATTTGCATAAATTTGGAGTTGCACATGGAGTATTCTGAGCATAGTTCAACAGACTCTTCCACAGAAATTCTTTATCTGGGGCTTGTTTCCAATGTGATTGGCTTGGAGTACTCACTTTCTGATCCATTGTGAGGATCTGATTGGAAGGAAGAAATACAATTGCCTGGGAAATCAGGTGAATCAAAGAAACACAAGACACCTTCTGTGGACTGTAAACACCCCAATACACACACACACAATCACTGAAATGTTGGGGGTGTTTCCTGTAATGCCTAAAAATCCTGGCTTTGGGTTACCATTCCAGAAAATGGTAACAATCCCAAACAGTGATTTTTTATGTAGTTTTTGGCTCAGGAATATTGAAGTGCGATCCTAGAGTGCAATCCTTTTATTCTCCTAATCCTCTCATTGGTGTTTAATGGTTTATTTCTGCAGTGGTTTGATTGATGGGATTAAATGCTGCCATACTTCAGAGGCTAAACTTATTTCTTTAAGTCAGTTCCAGAAGTTGTTGATAAAGAACTAATGTTCTATCCTGTGACCATAGGCATGCAAGGGGCAATTAGGAATCCATCTTATCTTCTATTTACATGAAACTCCCTGAGAAGTTATGAAGAACTAGGCAGACAAATACACAGATGATACTAAATTCTATCTTTTCCACAAAATTCTGAAGCAGATGTGGAAGTTATGGATCAATGTTGCAGGATTTTAAAATATGTCATGGTGAACATGTTGTAGCTTAAAGTAGATTAGATAGAGGTTCTGTTAATTAATGATTAATTGATTTTAGGAATTGGATACAACCTGTTTGGCCACCCCATTCTCCTTAATCACTTGTATCTTGGAATGCACCTCTATGTATTGTGCAATTGGAGGTTCAGAGGTTGATGGCAGCCAAAAGTATCTTTTATCAGCTTAGACTGGTGCATCTGCCGCACCATTTCACAGAAGTGGCTGATTAAAGTACAATTATCAATGTTCTAGTAACCAGATTAATGATTGTGATAGGCTCTGTGTTAAGCAGGAGAATATTCAAAATTGTAATTGGTTCAAAATATGCTGCTAGGGCTGCAATCCTAGAGGCCATTCTTGGGGGTAAGCTCTAGTGAATAACATTAAACTTACTTTCAGGTAGACCATTTGAAACATAGCAACTTGTAACAACTTTTCTGTGATGACATCACATATGCTAAATGCTCTCCCTGGAGAAATACGTTCATCCCTATTACTGCTTGCAGTAAAAACCTGATTGTTTAGGAAGTTTTTGAAGATTGTTGAATATTTTTGTAGGCAGATTGATTTGGTTTTTATCTCCCTACTTTCCTTTTCTGTGATTTGAACATCTGTTCTTTACATGAATTTGACTGCTGTGGTTTTTTAATTTGTTAATTCTTACTTATTCTTTTCAGATGTTCATTGTTCAATTCTAATTTCTTAGCCAGTTTGGTAACTTTTTGTAAAAAAATTGAAGTAGCATAACATATTTTAAATATATTGAGATAGGAAGCAATGTGTGAATAGTGTGTATAAGTATAAAAGGTACCCACCCTTTTGGAAGGAAATCCAGCAAGTAAATAAGCTAGCATAGTTTGTCACAACTTCTTATGATACAGAAGCTACTCTTCTATATGAGAAATGAAGTAATGTCTTTTTCACACCAATTTTTCTTCCCTTAGACACTTTTTTCAATATTATTTGGTATCAATTGCATATTAATGACATACAACATATACATGATATAAAAATGGCATAAATGGTATAATTGTATAAATATAAATGTAAAGTTATATGTAGAATAGTGAGCATATTTATACAGAATGAAATAGCATATAAGTGATTTAAAAAGAACATAAAAATCATTTTTATCAAAGAAAATGATATGAAATGAAATTAATACAACGTCAACATACTAAAACAAATAAACAAAATTGGTGTCATCATTCATAGGAACAAGTTATGCTATCAAAAACCCTTTAGCATCTAAGTGGCATTATAGGAATAGTAGGGTCCCCACTCTTGCAGAGACCGGCAATGGAAAACCACCTCTGTTAGTCTCTTGCCATGAAAACCTCTCCAGGGGTTAAGTCAGCTATGAATTGATGGCACTCTCCACCACCATAGGGCCCCCCAATCAGTGATAAATCATATATCTTGTAGAAGGTCCCAGGCTCAATTTCGTCATTATAAAACAGCAGATCTCTAACTTTGCTGCACATACCAGCCTTGCCCAGACACAGAGATCTTTTCAAGAGTGGGGATCTGATTCCCTGAGCAGTTGGGAGTCAGCTTCTGATCCCCCCCCCCCACTTTATTTGATCTGCATAGAGAGATTTCACTCTGTACTTACTGCATTTCCTGGCACTTTGACCCTGTGGTCTGCTCACCTCTACATAAAAGGAGTTTATATCTGTGTCCCTGGAAAATATCCCATGAGAGGTAGTTTCATTTATTTTCATTTATGGTCTGAAGCCATTAAGAATCATCAACAAGAGGTTACAACAATGCCCCCCCCACAAGGGGAAACACATTAAGTGGAGAGTGCCCTCAAGTCACAGCTGACCTATGGCAACTCCTGGTGTGGTTTTCATGGCAAGAGACTGATAGAGGAGACACTAACAGCGGTGGTTTGCCATTGCCTGGTCTTCGTTGGAGGTCTCCTTGTAAAGCGAAAGAAGGCATGTTCCAATGATTTCATTTCACTCATAGTGCAAGGGAGAAAACTGCATACAGGATCTTTTTATTTCTCCCCTCCAGTACCATTGATGGCATAGCCAAAGTAAATGCCCTCCTATGTGAAGGGACATCAGGCTGGGCTACGGTCATGACAGATCTGGTCTGGTCATGACAGAGCTATGGTCTGGATTTCACAGGAGCCATAACATTTGGACATTTTATTTTATTTATTTATTTTGAAAAGTTTTTATTGGATGGTTTCACATACATTCCAAAAACATTTTAAAACAAATATTCCCCCTTTCTTGACATATGCTATCCCACCCACCCCTGCTTCCCCTTTTCTAAGTTGACTCCCAACAGCGCTCTGATCCTTTTTCTTCTTATCCCTATATCTAAGTTATATTTGTCCCTACTATTCAAGGCAAAGTAATAGCTTCTATATCAAATCTACCTCTTAATAACTATTGAGAGACCACAATTGACCTTTCACATCCTATTTCTTCTCTAGGTAATTTTTAAATTTCTCCCAATCCACCACAAATTCCCTTGGATTCTGTTCTCTTAACTTTCTTGTTAATTTGTCCATTTCTGCCATGTGCAACAATTTTTTAATCCAATCTTGAGTTTCCGATAGCTCTTCTTGCTTCCAATACTGTGCATATAATAATCTTGCAGCTACTGTCATATAATAAACTAATACCCTATCTCTAACATCGACATTTTCCATATTTAATCCCAGTAATAATAACTCTGGACTCTTTGCTACATTGCTTTTCAAAATTGATGACATTTCAGCAAAAATCTTAGACCAAAACATCTTAGCTTTTTCACAAGTCCACCACACGTGATAGTCATTCCTTTTTTTCAATTTCCAAGCTAAGTATTTCCCTGGCTTATTTGCCCCTTCAAAAGATTTCTTCTGTAACATCCTCAACTTCCACTCCAGTTCTTTATTAGCAAAGGTCTTTAATTGCTCTTGTAATAGTTTAATTTCTTGAGTTATTGCTTTCTTGCCCGGTCTTTTCTTTAGTTCTTGTTCCTTCTTGGAAATTTTCTCCTGAATTTCTTTGAATTTCTCCTCTTTTTTTCCCTTTCTCTGTTGTTCAATGTAATCAATATCCCTCTCATCACTGCTTTATATGCATCTCATACCACATGTATTGGTACTCCTTGATCCACATTATATTGGAAGAAGTATTTTGTTTTCTTTCGAATAAATTCCACATTCTCTTGTTTCAATAGAAGGTCTTCATTTATTCTCCATCTTATTTTCCTGTGACCGCTCGAGAGCTTCCACATTATAGGATTCTGGTCTGAACTCACTCTTGGCATGAGCTCTATTCTCTTTGTCAAACCACTCAACTCCTTAGTTGTCCAAATCATCAATTCTCGAAAATGATTGATGTCTTGCTGAATAAAATGTAAAGTCCTCAACGTTAGGGTTCCACCTTCTTCATATATCCTCCAACTTTTCTTCTTCTATCAAATCAAAGAATGATTTTGGTAGCTTCCCTGATTTTTGCTTTGCCAACTTAAATTTCCTATCTAATTGCAGGTCAGCCACACCGTTAAAATCTCCCACTAATATTGACTTCCGGTTTGGGATTCATGAAGGTCTAACGCAGCTCAGTGAGCTGGGCTGTCCATGCCACTGTTTGTGGAAGCTGGAGGGATGCAGACTGCCCGCAGCCCCCTGTTCTCAGGCGGAGAACAGGCAAGTACGCTCAAGAACCTGAGGGTGCATTGATCTCGGGTGTGAGGGGGGTTCTACACAACGAGCCCCCTTCCACTCTTGAGGTCCCACCCGAAGAAAGGTTGCTAAAATATCTGCAGCGGCTCTGGAGTCATTTTCTGGCATAAGACCTACATGCCCAAGCTTCAGCAAATCAAGAAGGGAATCTTAAGTGATTGGACAATTGAAGCAGCGATTACAACCCAAGAGAAACATCTAAGAAGGTAAAGATTGCTAACTCTCAATACGGGACAGATTATAAAAAGGAATAAAGAGATAAAGATGATTTAAAAACTGCAAGAGACTTGTTAGATATAGGAGAGAATTCCGGCAAGTTAAATTTTTAAAAAGTGACATTGGAAAGAGTAATAAATGCGGAAAATTGATTATTGTTTACATACCTGCGGCTATGAGGAGATAGTGGACTGTGAGAAAGTTTTAATATCGCGAGGACTGCCGTGAAGATAGGAGGAACAGGAAGTGCGTCAAAACCATAGAGAGACCGGTGAGAAGCGGCTTGTTAAAAACAGAATTAGAAAGTCGCCATTTTGAAGAAGGGCAAAGCTGTGGCCTCAAAGAAAATGGAAGTAGGCCATCTTTGGTGAGGGTAAGGGTGATTCCTTCAATATAAAAACATAGAGGAAAGATACCTGACATTTTGGACCACGCAAGTACTAATTTTTTAAAAATAAACTGAATCGGGACATTTGAAAACAACAGAAAGGAGTAAATCAGTGCCACGGAGTTGAGGAAAAGAGCGGACTTGTGGGAGTAAAGTAGATCTAGCCCCACGATGTCAAAGAAGGAGTGGCAAACCGCACTAGAAAATTTGGACAAAAAAGTTTCAGAAGGAAATAAAGAGCTCAAAGAAATGATGCAAGAGAATTTTAAAGACTTTAAAGAGGCACTCAAATCAGAGATGGCAGAACTCACAAAGAAAATTGATCAAGTACAGAATGAATTGCAAGCTACACAGCAGAGAGTTAATGTAGTAGAGAACACAGTTGGCACCCTAGCAGACGTGCAGAGAACGGAGATGAGAGGAGTGAAGGGAAGAATGGCCATAGCTGAATGTAAACAAATGGAAAAACAACTTAGATTTCGTGCAATTCCGGAGACTACAGAAAAATCAGCCCAAGAGCAGATTTCAGAAATTTTGGCAGGTTACCTGGGGAGAGAGGAAGAGGAGATTGCAGCTCTCCTGGACGTGGCATACAGAATTAATTCAAAATTTGCAGCACAGAGGAAGTTACCAAGGGATATGATTGTGCAATTTACGACCAGAAATATAAGAGAGACAATTGTAAGCAAACAGTTCCAGGAACCATTGGAAGTCGATAGGAAGGTGGTAAGAATCATGAAAGAACTGCCCAGATCGGTGTTGGTGGAGCGGAAAAAATACAGAGAGCTGGTCCAGATGTTAAAGGACTTGAAAATCAGATATAGATGGGAAATACCAGAAGGACCAGCATTTGAATTCGGTGGACCAAGGAGGAATATTAGATCTGGCCATGAGATGGAAGTTTTTATTAGGGACAATGAAAAGGACTTACCAAAAAATACAAGAATGTAACCATGGAGTGTAAAATTATATCTTGGAATGTAAACGGACTAAATTCACCTTGTAAACGTAAGGCTATTTTCCATTGGCTTTTAAAACAAAAATGTAACATAGTATGCTTGCAAGAGACACATTAGAAAGCAGGATTTAAAGTATCTAAAATTGGCAAAATTGGGAAATGAATTTGCAGCTGCTTCCAAAAAGAAGAGAGGAGTTGTATTGTACATAAAGGAGGAGCTGCAGCCAAAACTAGTTTTAAGCGATGTAGAAGCCAGATATCTAGCGGTGGAAATAATTTGGAAGATTTTGGTGATTGGAATTTATGCACCAAATGGTGCAAAAGGAAACTTTTTTTAAGGATTTGCAAAAACAATTAGATGAGCTGACCTAAGATCAAATAATTTTGGCAGGCGACTTTAATGGAGTTACAAGCTTGGAAGAAGTCAAGAAATCTAAAATTGCACAGAAAAAAAGAGGACTTTTACCAAAGTCATTTTTTTGCAATTAAGGAGCAGGAAAGTCTGGAGGATGTATGGAGGAGACAAAATCCTAAAAACAGACAATATACTTTTTATTCTGCAAGACATTTTACACTATCAAGAATTGACATGATCTGGGCTTCTAAAGAACTGACGTTGTGGACTAGAGATGTGGAGATTATGCCTAAGGTAAGCTCAGATCACAACCCAATCATGTGGAGATTTGGAAAAAATATTTTAAAAAGAGGATGGAGGACAAATGAGGACTTGCTGCAGACAGAAGATAATATGGCGTTGCTGCGAAAGGAGACCAAGTTCTTTATACAATACAACATAAACAAGGATGTGTCAACTTATAAGGTATGGGACACTTATAAAGCGGTAATAAGAGGAATACTGATGGACTTAAATGGAAGAGATAGAAGGAGAAAAGAAGAAAAGAGAAAGGAAATAATGGAAAAAATTAAAGCGAAAGAGATGCAACTTAAGAAAAGACCAGGGAAGAAGCAAATATATCAGGATATAAAAATATTGCAGGAGCAACTGACGGCAACGAACAACAAAGAATTGGAGTGGAACTTTAAAAAAATGAATCAAAAAACATTCGAAGGTGCAAACAAACCTGGCAAATACTTAGCTTGGCAATTAAAAAAGAAAAAAGAGAAGAAAATGATAATTAAAATCCGAGAAGAAGACAGAACATTATTGGACCAAACAGCCATCAGTAAAGCCTTCTATAAATTTTAAGCAAAACTGTACCAGAAAAAAGATGTGAACAGGGTCTCAATAGAGGAATACTTGGAGAAAATGAAACTACCAGTGATGTCGGAGGAATGGAAAGGAAAATTAAATAGGGAAGTGACAGAGGAAGAAATAAAAGAGGCCATCCAATCAATGAAATTGGGGAAAGCACCGGGACCGGATGGACTAACGGCAAAGTTCTATAAAGTGATGGCTAACGAACTGGCACCTTTTCTGGGAGAGGTAATGAATGAAGTTATGCAAGGCCAAAAAATTCCTGATTCATGGAACGAAGCTAATATATCACTGATTCCGAAAGATGGACTGGACTTGATCAATGTTAAAAATTATAGGCCAATTTCGTTATTGAATAATGACTACAAAATATTTGCAAAAGTTTTGGCAGAAAGGATAAAAGGATGGCTGGTAGAATTTATTGCAGAGGAACAGGCAGGATTTTTACCTAACAGACAAATTAAAGACAACTTAAGGACAGTAATAAATGCTATTGAATACTATGACAAGCACTGTGATAGGGAAGTTGGTTTCTTTTTCGTGGATGCAGAAAAAGCATTTGACAATTTGAACTGGGACTTTATGTTTGCCACTATGGAAAAGCTGCAAATGGGAGAAAGGTTCATACAAGCGGTTAGAGAAATTTATAGAGACCAAAGTGCAGCGATTGTAGTGAATGAGGATTTAACTAAAAAATTGAAAATAAGCAAAGGAACAAGACAGGGTTGCCCTTTGTCTCCATTGTTGTTTATTCTGATTTTGGAAATATTGATGATTCAAATACGAGAGGACGACACAATCCGAGGTATAAAAATAAAGGAATTCTCCTACAAGGTCAGAGCATTTGCGGATGATATAATGTTAATAGTAGAAGATCCAATCGAAAATATGCCAAAGGTAATAGAGAAAATTATGCAATTTGGAGATTTAGCTGGATTTTATGTGAATAAAAAGAAGTCAAAAATAATATGTAAGAATATGACTAAACAGAAGCAGCAAGAACTAATGGTGACAACGGACTGTGAGGTAACTAACAAAGTAAAATATCTGGGTATTGAACTGACTGCGAAAAACATAGACTTATTCAAAAACAACTATGAGAAATTGTGGGTACAAATAGAGAGAGACTTGATAAAATGGAATAAATTGAATTTATCATGGTTGGGAAGAATAGCAGCAGTAAAGATTAATGTTTTACCACATGTGATGTTCTTGTTGCAAACAATTCCAATTATTCGAGACTCAAAACAATTTGACAAATGGCAAAGGAAAATCTCAGACTTTGTGTGAGCAGGCAAGAAACCACGTGTGAAAATGAAAGTATTACAGGACGTGAAGGAAAGAGGTGGCTTGCAACTGCCCAATATAAGACTATACTATGAAGCAATATGTCTGGTATGGCTAAAAGATTGGATAACGTTAGAAACCGTAAATTGCTGGCCTTGGAGGGACATAAAAAAAATATTTGGATGGCATGCATACATGTGGTATGATAAAGTAAAAGCGGATTCGATGTTCTTGCACCATTACATTCGGAGAAGCCTCTTCACAGTCTGGAAAAAATACAAGGTTTATATGGAAGATGGAATTCCTTCATGGGTGGTTCCGTATGAAGTAATAGATCCGAGAACTGTTGATAATGAGCAGAAATGTCTAACCTACAAGGAGATAACACAAGCACAACATTCAATGCTAAGAATAAAAACAGAAGAAGAGCTGTCTCCTTGTTATGGATGGTTTCAATACAGGCAGATCAGAGATCTTTACAATTCGGACTGCTTAAAAGGAGGTATAAGAATGGAAAATTCCGAACTAGAAAAGTTATGCTACAAGAAGGCAAGAAAGAAATATCTAAGATTTATAAATTAATTCTGAAATGGCATACGAAGGATGAAACAGTTAAAATCCAGATGGTGAAGTGGGCAATAAACTTTCACAAAGAAATAACAATGGAGGCGTGGGAACACCTGTGGAAAAATACAATGAAGATTTCAACTTGTACAAATATTAAAGAGAATGTATATAAAATGATTTACAGATGGTACTTAACACCAAAGAAAATAGCGCTAGGGAATACCAATATGTCAGACAAATGCTGGAATTGCAAAAAGCATGAAGGATCACTGTATCATTTGTGGTGGACTTGTGAGGTAGACAAGCAATACTGGGGAGAAATAATTGAAGTAATCAATGAGATTTTACAAATCCAAATAAATAAGAACCCAGAATTGTTGCTACTGAATTTGGGAATGGAAGTTGTTCCAGTGCAGTATAGAACATTGCTATTCTATATGACTGCAGCAGCAAGACTTTTGTATGCGCAGAAGTGGAAAGTACAAGAAATACCAACCATAGAAGACTGGATTTATAAATTGCTGTACATGACAGAAATGGACAAAATGACAAGGAAACTTAAAGATCTTGACCTAGGACAATATATTGCTGATTGGGGGAAACTGAAACAATACTTAAAGAAAAAATGGGATGTGAAAGGAGAACTGTGGCAGTTTGAGAATTTCTAAAGTGTGATGTTGTAAATAGAAGAGAGAAGTGACTTTACCATCAAGGGGGAAATTTAATTATTACAATCTAAGCTAGTATTATGTTTAAGAAAATCTGATTTAGAACATACAGTTTAACAAAGGAAGAGTAAAACGGATATATTAGAGGATGTATACTATATATTATATACAACGTACTATGGTGTATGGTGTTAGTACACCATACAGTATACTATATTGGGCTGTTTTGTTATGTTATATTATAATGTATGCTATGCTATATTGTATGGTATAGTATAAAAAAAATACTATATTGATAGTATATTTGATAGAGTATATGTATAAAAGAACTAGAATATGCTTAGAGTAAGAGATATTATGATATATGTGTTGTAGAAAAATACAAGTGAAATAGAGCTAAGTAATAAGAGGGGGTAAGGGTTGGAAAGCTGTTGGAAGTCAATAGGGAGGGGGGAGGGAAAGGGTGGGGATTAGAATAAATGAGATATAAGGGGGATGTATGTATTAAATTGGAAATTTAAACTCACCAATAAATTTTTTTTTTAAAAAAAATCTCCCGCTAATATTATTTGCTCATACGCATACTGGTCCAAATTTTGTGTTATCTCTTCAAAAAATTCATGTTTGGCTCCATTTGACGCATATATCCCCACTATCAAAGTCTTTTTGGAATTCATCATTATTTCTACCACAACATATCTTCCATTCTTGTCTTTAAAGATTAATTTAGGATCCAATTCTTCTTTTATATATATCACTATTCCCCTTTTCATTTGTTTGGCAGCCTCCAAGAATTCTTTCCCTAATTGTCCATTTTTAAAAATTTTTGAATGTTGTTCCTTTATATGCGTTTCTTGCAGGCATATTATATTACAATTTTGTTTCTTTAGCCAATGGAATATAACTTTTCGCTTTTGTGGTGAATTCAATCCATTAACATTCCACGATATTAATTTGTACTCCATCATACTGTTTTCTATCTGATCTGGGAAAGTCCTTATCATTTTCTAGCAAAAACAAGTCCATATCTTGCCTTGATTTGATAATGATTCTTGTAGCTTGGAACTGAAAACTCAATCATTCTAGAAGTTCCCATCTATACCTTATACTCTTGTCTCTCAATTTTTGTGTCAATTCTCTATACTTCTTCCTTTCCTGTAAAATCCTTCTGGGAAGCTCTTTCATAATTCTCACTCTATTTCCGTCCAGTGACAGAGGGTTTTCAAAATGCTTTTTCAGGATTTCATCTTTCACTCTTCTGGTTATCAATTGAACAATAATATCTCTTGGTAAGTTCTTTTGTTGTGCATAGCTGGAATTGACTCTGTAGGCTAAATCCAAGTTTGTTGTTATTTCTCCTGGTTGCATATTCAAAAATTCTGCCAAAATTTCTGTTATTTGTTCTTGCACACTCTGCGTTGTAGTCTCAGGGACACCCCTAAATCTCAGCTGATTTTCTGTAATTTTGCACTCCATTACAGCCACACGTTCCTGCAGTACTTGATTTTCTGTTTTTAAATTAGATGTCAAATCAGTAGTTTTTTGTTCCATCTCTTGAACTGTCTGATTTGTTGTCTGCAGTTCTTTCTTGACCTCTTCTATATTTTTAGACAGCTCTGTTATTTCTGATTTCACAAATTCCTTTATATTCCTTATCAAACTTTCTTCCATCTTCTGCATAGATTGACTCAATTCTTTGTTACCCTCCAGGACTTTTCCCCCCAGTGTTTCAATGGCTGTTTCTATGGCTACCTGCCATTCCTTCTCTGCTTTCTTCATCATGCTCAGGCTTGATTTTGTACCGCCCCAGGTATCCGCTCTCCTTCTAAGCTCCGTTTTTATTCCGTTTATTTACTTAATTTAAATAATTCAAAGTCTATTTTTGAAAGTCCGATCAAATTTAAGCTTCCAAAATGTCGGGCGCAATTTCTCTATGATAGCTTCCTGCTTACTTCCTGGTTCCTGAAAAGGCTGGCAATCACTTTAACTCTGGTTCCTCCTTCTCACAATTTTTCCTTTGTTTTCTTTCTGCTGTCTTCTCTCTGAGTTCACTTCCTTCTTCCTGTTCTTGTTCTTCGAATTGGGCCCCTCTAGGCAATTCAGTCACTGCTCCCCAATTCACTCTGCCCTCTCGCAATATTTACTGCACTCGTTCTCCAGCTCCTCCCTTTTCTCAGGGCTGTTATCTCTACCTCAACCACAGGTATGCGTAAACAAAAGTTAGTTTCTCCCTTTTAAGGCTTTAAGATTTATCAAGTTCCCTTTTTAGTCCCAAAATAGTTTCCTTTTTTTACTCTTTTGTCCATTCAGACCACTACTTTAAATTTTAAATGGGTATCTCTTCTGCTTTTAACTCTGGAAAGTAAGATATCAGTCTTTACCTCGTATGTTCCTTTTGGGATCTTTGTGCTGTTTCCTTCATTTCAAATTGTTCAAATCTGGTATTGAGGCTTGGTTTCTGGCGATCTTATGGCAATCGTATGGCTCAAAAGAGCACTGTAGAGATTTTAGCTCACCCTTCTCTGAGGGGACCTCAAGGTGGTGGGGGAAATCCTTTATTCAGAACCCCCCTGCCACCAAGATCACACACTGTCAGGGTCTTGTAGCATTCTTGCCCCTCTACTCCCTGCAGAGGGGTGGCAGCCGGCCATCCAAGCACCCGGCTAGCCCAAACAGATACTCTTGATAGCCCAGCTCTCTGGACCACATCAGATCACCATTAATCCAAACCAGAAGTCCAACATTTGGACAGTTTATTAAGTCTTGTTAGTGCTCTAGATCTCAAATGCTTTGCTTAATGATGCTTTTTGTCTGGTCACTATTCTGAACCAAGTGGATGCTAGGTGAAATTACTTTCAACCAATTGCATCCACCTTGGGTGATAGGAATCTTGTATTATTAGAAGAAGGAGGTCTTTTTCATTTGTATGAAACTTAAGCCACTGAAAGACAGATAGCAAGAAGATTCTAGCCTCGATTCTCATTTGACTTCTTTCTAAGTGAAGTAGAGCATTAGACACACCTGGATGAACCTGTAAAATAGCACGGAGAAACTGAGATTGCATCTTCTTACAGGAATATAGACTAGCAGTCGAGATGCCCAAATAAATGCCATGTTATAACTTTAAGCTTGTGATATGTATTATAACTTTAGCTTGGTATAGTTTCAAAACTGCTGGAACACATAATCCCCCCTAAGAGTGAAAGAATCTCAAAATAGCATACATAGATCTCTCAGCACACTCAACCATCAAATTACAGTGTGCTGTGTTTGTGCCAGTTTCCTGAAGCACCACCCTCAGGTAAGTAAATTTATTTACTTGTTCAATTCTATTCCCTTTCATCGTCCATCCATGAGGGATATCAGAAGTTGACTTCTAGCTGATCCTTCAATCATCTGAGAGGCAGCTAGCTTCCTAACCATCCAGTTCATGACCTGATCACGTATGGCAAACATGCCATGTTCGACTGCCAAACAGATTCCCTGTGAAATTCACAGCAGCCCTCTGCAAGATGGCTTCTGCCAGTGAGGACAGACAATACTGAGCTCTATCAATTATCGGTCTTACCTAGTATAAGGCAACTTCATAAATTCAGTAGTATCTTCTTTGCCAATAATTCTGAAAGACCAATGCAAAGTTTTGCATATAATTAACTTTAAGTATTTTATTTCTGCTTGCTAATGTGGCATTTTTAACAGTGTTGCTGTTAGTTAAAATGGATGGCTGGATGGGTGAGTATAGTGTAATCTGATGGGTTTGAAGGCAGATGTATCCTAGAGGGTGGACTGAAAAGCAGGTTTTTTAGTTACTCTGCTGAGGGAAAGTTCTTCAGTCACCCTTTGCATATCTTGGAGAGAGGTTTTTCTAATTAAGTCAGGCAACCTATGTGTGCACCTGGGAAAATCTGTATATCTGAGTGAGACGTTAATATATATAAATCAGGCAAGCTGTGTGGAAAGGCCTGAGTGAATCCAAGTCTGTGTGGATGTGAAGAGACTTTATTTTGTTAGTGAAAACCTGTGTAGAAAATTAATTTGTGTAACTGAGACTGTAAAAGTACCATTAAGAAGACATAATCATATTTGAAACTGCCAAGCTTAAGAACTATCCTGAAACCAATAAATTTATCAGAGCTCTGAAACCATCATGCTTATGTATCTATAAATAAATTCTACTTTGGTTTAAGAAAAAAAGATACCCTTTTTCTCCCTCACAACCAACCCCATGTCCTGACCATTCTGTCAAACTACCATCTATAATAAGCCTTCCTATATATTACCAGTTAAAGTTAGGAGGTCTAAGGCAAAAGGCCTTGGTAGCAGTAAAGAACTTTTGAGTAAGTCACTGAGATACCAATATACCGATCCTACAAACACAAAAGGGAAAGTGTTCTTGAGGTAAAAGCTTGGGTAAAGTAGAGAACACCTGAAGCTCTGTGTGAATGGAATTAAAAAGTGTGTTGGCTGTGAGCCCTCCTAAGGCATAAATTTAAGGTAAAGTAAGGAGAAGCTGGATTAAAGGGCTAAAGGAAAAGCGTAGAAAGGTTTTAGAGGGTTATACACAAACTACAAAAACCATTATAGAGTGGCATTAAAATTAAGCAAACCGTTATAGCCAGGATGACTGACATAGATATTTTTAACAACAGAAAAAACACAATCAATTTCCCAAGGCAAATTAACTTATCTGTTACAAAAATTCTCATAAATCTGCATCTATAAAATCACTCCAAAATCAAATTAATTCTTTTCTATGAACATGTATAATATGCAATAGAGGCCCATAATGAATAAAGTTTAACATGTTCCATTAAACACACATTTATTTTTTTAACAAAGATGACCTAACTCAGAAAAAACATTTAAGGTGAGAATGTAAGAGCTGATTTAGACAAACTGAGGGCTATTATAATATTTTCTGTCTTGTTTGCTGAATACCACCAATCCCCGGACTGATCTCCAGGGCATTCAGCTATTAACCTCTTTTCACACAGTGAATTGGCTATTTATTCTTTCACTTAATGTCCTATCTCCTAAACACTTTTTAATTCATAACAGGATTTTACTTCTGACACTGTGCTTGTTGCCAGATTTTCCTAATGACCTCATCTGTGAGACTTTATCAGGCAACCCTTAGAAGTTTAAGTAAATTAAATCTATGTTTTTCCTATTTATTCTCCCTGTTAGCTATTTCAAAGCTTTCTAACATATTATTCATTTTAGAAGCTGAATAAGCTTTAGATCCATTAGTTGGGGTGTGCATAACAACAACAACAACAACAATGAACCAAAAACCACACAGAAATCACTGGTTTGGCTAAAGCAGCTTCTGGAATGCTGAACCAAATCTGGAAAACAAGGTTGTAAGCCCCCGCTCCCACCAAAAGTTTTGTGTGTTTCATTCAGTTCGTACTGCACAAAGGCTATGTAGGCAGCCCAAGAAGTGGAGTGGGCTGCCCAGAAGTATTTTGTTTTCCTTAACAATATGTCTGTCTGCAATCATCATGCAACCAATTGGATCCAAAGGGGAGATATTAATCCCTTAGCTTTAACTCCTTTGATGGGAAGTGGATGTGTGCGGAGCACATGAGTGCCTTTTTCTTTAGCACTTTCTGGGCAATGGCAATGGCATTGAGTGGCTCATAGGGATCAAAGGTCTGCTTTGCACCAGGGAGGGGAACAGTAGACAGCATGGTGCCATCAGCACCAGCATTGCCATTGCCATCCCTTTCTGTGCATTTTTAAACACAATGCAAGGAAAAGCATCCACACAGACATGAACATATGGGTTTAATGAGGAACATATGGGTTTAATGAGATGCAGTTAGATTTATTGCCCTCTCTTTATTGCCCCCCCCACCTTGATTTTAGAGAGAGTGAATTTTTCCTTTGAACACTGGACAGGGATGGTATTGCCATTTCTCAATCAGATAAAGAGAGAGCCTTGGCACCACAGTTGCTAAACTCTCAAGGACAGGACAGTTAGGGAAGCTGGATCTGGCATTCCATTCAATTAGTACATAGCATCACAGAGTGGAGTGATGAGTTCTTTCCCCTCCACCCGTGAAGGCAAAGGCAGATCCTATCCTCATAGGTTTGGGCCTTTTTGATTGGCTAAGTTCTTCAGGTCTGCTGCAGGCAGTTGGCTTTTTAAAGTTGTATTTTCAAGCAATCGTTTGTCCTTTTGAGTCCACTTCTGCCTGAAGGGTCAATCCTTCATTTTAAAGACTATGCTGTGAGTGGAATCCCATTGCTAATGTCCATTTTGTTTTTGTATCTTGGACTTCTAGACTTAACATCTTAAAGCTATTGGATTTTTTGAGCTGCCTGAGAGGTAACATCTGGATTGTGTTTGTAAATTTCAAATGTATCTTCGCTTAGGTATTTAGTCGTTATTATTTTGCTTCTCTGTGAGTAGTCTACCCTGGCCTGCGCCATGTTTAATACAGCCTGTGATATAAATGTCAAAGCCCCTGAATTAATACAGCTTGATCTATATCAGGGAGATTCCAGTCAGGTGGACAAAACAGTTACCGAGTCTTGCCCAGGAGAATAAAGCATGAATGGAATGTGAATACAAATGCAAATGCAAATGCAAAAGCCAAGGACCAGGAGTGATTAGTTCCGACCTCCCCCAAGCTATGGATGTGCTTGGGGTTCCCCCCACATATGCCAATCACCCCTCATTTCCTTGATTTACAACCCATCCTCCGGTTGATGGACCATCAATTGGGAGCAAGTCCCTATTGTTGTTGGGAACCTCACAACGTCAGTCACAGCTTGCGAGAACAAGAGGGAGGACCCAGGAATTTTAGGCATCCCCTTCTTAGGAGACCATGGGCTTACAGTCAACCTTGCCAGCAGCCTCCTGTGGCAGCTTAAAAATGGCCCACCTTCTTTTCTGGCCATCCATCGATGTGCCGCCGTTAAAGCCCCACTAACCCTTGCTTCAATCGCAAATAATCCCTGGGTGAAACAGTTCCCCGGGGTTTGGGTTAAGGACTAGGCACAATGTGCACAGTAAAAGACACCTGCATTCTGATTGAAGGGAGAGATCCCCTTCCTCAAAAGCAATACAAATACCCAGCTGAAGCTGAAATTGAGATTGGGAAAACAATTGAAGGCCTTTTGCAATGGGATGTAATCACTCCCATGCAATCAATGTGTAATGTGCCCCTCTGGCCAGTTTTAAAAGCAGATGGTGTCACCCGGAGAATGACCATGGATTTCAGAGCCCTGAATGGGTTCACTCCCCCAGTCGCCCCTGTAGTCACCAAATATAATGAGATCCTCATAGCCATTGCTGCAGGAGAAAAATACTACAGTGTTCTGGACGTGGCCAATGCATTCCATTCTATCCCACTCCATGAATCCTGCTGGTACAAATTTGCCTTCATCTTCTGTGGCCAGCATTATGCCTTTAAAAGAACCCCCCAAGGATTTCATTCCAGCCCCAGCATTTGTCATGCCCATATAGCTAAAATGTGGGAGAAACTTTGACCGGAATCTAGGGCCCATGTTTTGTCATACGTAGATGAAGTTCTGGTCCATTCAGAATCAGAACAAAAGACTAGGGAGATCACCAGAGAAGTCCTCAGTTTAATTAGGGACACTGGATTCAAAGCCAGCCTTGAGAAAGCCCAATTAGTTCGTACTGAGGTTAAGTATCTTGGTCTCCCCCTTGGAAATCATGGAAGGACCCCTGACTCCCAGTGGATGGAGGTCATTTCAAAGCTCCCCGCCCACACAGACATGCCCTCCTTGCGAGCCCTGCTTGGCACATTTAATTTCTCCCATGATTTCATTGAGTCTTTTACCAAAAAAGCCCAGCACTTGTGCTCCCTTTTAAAGAAAAATGCAGCCTGGAATTGGGGTCCTGTACAGCAGAAAGCCTTTACCGAACTTAAATGCAGCCTGGCAAGCGCCCCTGCCGTAGCTCATCCAGATATGTCCAAGCCCTTTTTCATTCAGCTGGCAACCTCTGAACACAGCATAGGAGCCACGTTCACCCAAAAGCAATCTGGCACCCAGAGTATCATTGCCTACACCTCTAAGAATCTGACAGCAGTAGAAAGTAAATTTAATCCATGCAAGAAGGTTTGCCTTGCCCTTGTTTGGAGTTTAACCCATTGGGAATTCATCAGAGGTGCAAAGGTAATAGTTCAAACCATGCACACTTCCCTTAAATATATTCTGTTAGGAAAAATTCAGAATGGCCAGGTCTCCAATGCATGGATTGCACAGTGGTCACTTGCCTTAGTTAACAGGGGGGGGGTGTTAACAGGGGGGGTTCAAGAAAGAGTAAACCGAGCCTATTGCCCCGTACGGCCTCATTGTCTTAGGTGAACAGCATGAATGCCCCCTTCCCCCAGTCAAGCAATTTCAGTGGCCTATGGTTTGAGGAGGCTCCTTAGCAGAAGCATAGCTACAGAATTTTGTATGCTGGTTCTGTGATGAATCCTCTTTCCATGCTGCCGGCAGCCCCAGAACAGGCTATGGAGGGATCCGAATGGTCAACTCCCATACCCTTAAGAGGTCAGTGTGCCCCCATTCCAGTCAAGCAGCTGAGGTAGAAGCCCTGCATGCCATTTTAGAATTTGAGCCATCTGATTGCCCCCTGGCCAGTTACACTGACTCAGATTGGACTGCTAAAGCAGCTAATCAAAAGTTGCTTGACCCTTTCTAAAAAGAAGCATGTAATAAATGCTTAGTGTTGCAAGCTATGTACCTTCAATTGCCCCCCTAGTCGGAATGAAAGACAGACACAATATTTTGGGTTCTAAAAATGGGCCGCTTTATTTAAATTAACAACAAGCAAACTACAACCACGGCAAGGGCCTAACTAGCAGTACAGGTCAGTCCCTGGGGTCACTCCTGGACCCCACCCTGACCTGTCTGGACGAGACACCCGCTGCCCTGGGTGCGAGCCATCCGTCTGATGGCTGGGACCTGGCCTGGCCAGGCGAAGTGGTTCACCCCTGTAAAGCTCCCCCACCCGGCCGTACGGCAGCGAGGGGAGACTGGCTTGTCTAGGGGTTCCCCACCCAGGGCGTCTAATCACGCAACTGGGCCGTATGGCAGCCAGCCGCTCCTGGCAGACCCCAATTCCCCACCAATGGGGAGGTGCCAAGGATGCTCACCGGCCTGCTACAGATTGTTCCCTAACTAACATCCTGCCACTGCAGAGGCCAAGCCTCTGCTTAGACCTCCGTGCCCCACAAATGGCTTAAGGCCAACCGGAGCCCTTGCCGCAGGTCATTCAAGAAGATATTGTTACCCCTGCAAGAGAGGTGCACTCCATCCCCTCTGTAGAGGTCTGCAGACTCGGCCTGGATCTGCGGATGGGGCAAATAGATCCCCAACCCCCCATCATTGTTTTAAAGAGGGTGATGGATATAGATTTGGAGGCTTTTTATATACTTATTTTTATATACTAAACCTATGCTTTTTCAGTATTACATGCTTTGCACTTTTTCTATGCTCAGGAGCCAAAGTAGTACTTGCAATGTAACCTGTAAGAATTTGACACTTGAAACAAGAAGACTTGAAACTCTGTAAGAACTGATATACTGCTTTTAGGGCTGCACTTATATTGTATGTTATATTATTCTATAGATTCCAATAGAAATCAGTACCAGAGAGCCTTTTGTAGAAAACTGATTTGATGCAGCAAGCTGGTTTTGGCCACCTGTGGTATTATCTTCCTTAAAGCTGATAAGAAACTCGGGAAAAGGACACGAATAGGAAAACATCCCTTCCTATCCACCAGATTGAGACTCATTGGCGCCCTTGAAAGTATTATGCCCAGAAGAAAGTACGTAAAAGGTTAGACAGCGTCCTTCCAAAATGAGGGCAGAGGAAAAAAAACTATGAAGACTGGAATTCCCCCAAATAGAGAGGCCAGCCCAGAATTGCATCTTCAAATCAGAACTGACCCTAGATATGTTACGAGCCAATAAGATATCAAATATTAGAATACTGTAATATTGATGTATTGTCGAAGGCTTTCACGGCCGGAGAACGATGGTTGTTGTGGGTTTTCCAGGCTGTATTGCCGTGGTCTTGGCATTGTAGTTCCTGACGTTTCGCCAGCAGCTGTGGCTGGCATCTTCAGAGGTGTAGCACCAAAAGACAGAGATCTCTCAGTGTCACAGTGTGGAAAAGATGTAGGTCATTTGTATCTACTCAGGAGGGGTGGGGTTGAGCTGAGTCATCCTGTAAGAGTTTCCCAGGGTGTGGAATGCTAATGGCGGGAGGCTTCACTGTATCCTGAGGAGGTTCTTTTGCATATGGATTGGTACTTGATGTGCTAATCTTCTCTGCAGGGCTATTGTCGGGGATAGAATGTATTGTTAGCCTGGTGTTTTTCAGAACTGGAAACCATGCTCTGTTCATTCTTAAGGTTTCTTCTTTCCTGTTGAAGTTTTGCTTATGTTTGTGAATTTCAATGGCTTCCCTGTGCAGTCTGACAAAGTAGTTGGAAGTGTTGTCCAGTATTTTGGTGTCCTGGAATAAGATACTGTGCCCTGTTTGCGTTAGGCTATGTTCAGCCACTGCTGATTTTTCAGGTTGTCCAAGTCTGCAGTGTCTTTCATGTTCTTTTATTCTTGTCTGGATGCTACGCTTTGTGGTCCCGATGTAAACTTGTCCACAGCTGCAGGGTATACGGTATACTCCTGCAGAGGTGAGGGGGTCTCTACTGTCTTTTGCTGATCGTAGCATCTGTTGTATTTTTCGGGTGGGTCTGAATACTGCTTGAAGGTTATGCTTTTTCATAAGCTTTCCCATCTGATCAGTAATTCCTTTGATATATGGCAAAAACACTTTTCCTGTAGGAGACTGTTTTTCCTTGGTTGTTTGATTCATCCTGGGTTTGATTGCTCTTCGGATTTCATTTCTGGAGTAGCCATTTGCCTGAAGTGCGTGGTTTAGATGATTAATTTCCTCATTGAGAAAGTGCGGCTCACATATCCGTCTTGCACGATCTACTAATGTTTTCATTATGCCTCTTTTCTGTCGGGGGTGGTGATTGGAGTTTTTGTGTAAGTACCGATCAGTGTGAGTTGGTTTCCTGTAGACCTTGTGACCTAACTGAAAGTTTGCTTTGCAGATGACCAAGGTATCCAGGAATGGGAGTTTTCCCTCGATTTCTTTCTCCATTGTGAATTATATGTTCCGGTGGATTGTATGTTCCGGTGGCTGAACATAGCCTAACTCAAATAGGGCACAGTATCTTATTTCAGGACACCAAAATACTGGACAACACTTCCAACTACTTTGTCAGACTGCACAGGGAAGCCATTGAAATTCACAAACATAAGCAAAACTTCAACAGGAAAGAAGAAACCTTAAGAATGAACAGAGCATGGTTTCCAGTTCTGAAAAACACCAGGCTAACAAAACATTCTATCCCCGACAATAGCCCTGCAGAGAAGATTAGCACATCAAGTACCAATCCATATGCAAAAGAACCTCCTCAGGATACAGTGAAGCCTCCCGCCATTAGCATTCCACACCCTGGGAAACTCTTACAGGATGACTCAGCTCAACCCCACCCCTCCTGAGTAGATACAAATGACCTACATCTTTTCCACACTGTGACACTGAGAGATCTCTGTCTTTTGGTGCTACACCTCTGAAGATGCCAGCCACAGCTGCTGGCGAAACGTCAGGAACTACAATGCCAAGACCACGGCAATACAGCCCGGAAAACCCACAACAACCACTGTAATATTGTTATGATTATCTGAAAGTATTAATTGCCTGTATTTCTATTGTAATTTTGATGAGCTCAGGACACAAGGAGACCACCTACTCCTGTGAAAATAAGCTCCTCCATTGTTTAAATTAAACAATCATATATTGCTTCATTCTACAGGACTCCGTGGTCTGTGTCTCTTATTGTGATTGGCAAGAGGGACACCTAAGGCACAAGTTTGTGCATAACAAGGGCTCTATTGGCCATCCCCCTAGCCCTTTCAATAGCTTTATGGTCCAATGCTTCCTGCCACACCCAGCGCGGAAGCATCGCCGACCAAAAAATCAGGACAGCAGGCCATCTCTTCCTAATTTCCAGGAAGTCATCGCGTGCCTGCCAAGAAAGGGCGACACCCTTCATCAGACCCAAATCGTTGCCACCTAAGTGGACAACCAGAATGTGTGGGGAAGGGGAACTCCTCCCTTCAAACAATAGCGGCAGCAAACCAGCCCATCACAGGCCTCTTCTGCCCTCCTACTCAACCGTGGCCCATCGGCTGAGTCCAAGCTGGGACCCCATCTGCATCCTCCTCGCTTGGTGCACTGCCCAGAAGACCATACTATGGCCGCATATGAGGATCCATACCCTCTCCTGCCACGCCACAGCACCTGAAAAAGAGACAATGTCAACACAATTGGCCTCCAGACAGAGGCCTAACATATGACTTATAAGCAGCAGAACACCATCAGCCAACCCTCTGAATCTTAGCTCCTGAATATCCCATAGCTGCAGCTGTGGAAGCCATACCTATCCAAAAAGAGTGGGTTCCAAATTTCACCCCACCCAGGCCCAACTTCGTGAGCGCTCTGCCCGTGACCGTCCAAAATTGGTATTTTGTCAACGGGGAACCATTAACATGGCAGAACAATGCCCCAGGTGCTGCACCGCAAGCCTCCAAATATTTCCTCAAGGCAACTACTGGGCACAACTCACTGACGGTACATCGGCCAATCGCCAGATCCACCCCTTTTTGCTGCTGGTCTGTCTTAGACCTCCTAATCCAAATAACCACACGATCCCCATGAAACTTAACATCAGTTGCCGAAATGGCACGGCCAGAATCATCCTTAAGGGATTGGGGGACCAACTCACTCACCCTAAGAGCTCCAAAAAATGCTATCAAAGAAGCAACATGGAATAACAGCTCTTCAAAGGGTGAACTGCAAACCAGGGGCCACATGGCTTTCAGACCCTGCAAAATACTGGGGGAAATAGGCTGCCTAGCATCCCTTGGGGCCGCAACCTCCCTAGACCAACCTTCCAGCATTTTCATGATACAAAAGTCCCTGGAAGCGAACGCCAAAGCTGCCCGTTGGCTGTAAATATACTTTACCCGGTGCCCCTTACCTTTTTGAGTGACACAAAAATGAGCTAAGTGTACCACCGGAATAGGCCACAGCTGGGGAAGACCCACCTCCTGCCTGAACCCCGCAAAGTGCCTTACCGCCCTGTCGTAGGCTCTCCTGGTACTAGGAGCCAGTGCTAACTGGATGGCCCTGAAGGCCTTGGATTCCCAATCCTCCATAGCTCCTGAGGAACCTGGGCAGGCAGTAAATCTGCCTCTGGGGCAAGCTGTCGAATCCGGTCCATCTGCAGACGAGACAGGGCATCTGCCACCTCATTGTATACCCCAGGTATATGCCTTGCTGAAAACAGTATATTAAGGTGCAAGCACCTTAATGTGAAGGCTCAGACCAGTCTCATTACCCTGTGCAATTTAGAAGAGAGCGAGTTCACTACCTGCACTGCCATGTTATCGCACCAAAAGTGCACTGAGTGGTTTGCAAGTTCCGCTCCCCATAGGTATCGCACCAAAAGTGCACTGAGTGGTTTGCAAGTTCCTCTCCCCATAGGTAAACTGCTACTAAGATTGGAAAAAATTCCAAGAACGTTAGGTCCCGACACTGGCCTGCTTCAACCCACTCAGCAGGCCATTCAACCGCACACCAGTTCCCCCTGAAATAAATTCCAAACCCTCTGTAGCCAGACGCGTCGGAGGAAACTTGTAAGTCCCCTTCCAACAGCATCTCTTGTCTCCAGAAAGAGACACCATTAAAGCTGCTCAGAAACTGGCACCACACTTCCAAGTCCTCCCTCATATCAGGAGAAATCCGCATCCTATGATGTGGAAGGCTCAGCGTCCCCATAGCATTGCATAGGCGCTTTAAAAAGGCTCTTCCTGGTGCCACAACCTTGCAGGCAAAGTTAAGGTGGCCTACCACCTGCTGCAGCTCCAATAAGGAAACCTTCCGTTTCCCCGAGAGGGTTCGTAAACGCACCCTCAAATCCTGAAGCTTGTCAGCCGGCAACCTAGAAGTTTGCTGCTCCATATCTAACTCAATCCCAAGGAAAGTCAGGACAGTCACTGGACCCTCCATCTTTTCATGTGCCAGCAGGACACCCAACTCCTCAGCCAAACGTATAAAATCCCTCAAAAGGCGGGCACATTGCCCTGAACGTGGGGGCCTCACTAAGATAAAATCATCTAAATAGTGGGCGGTGTCACGGCAGCACTGCCTACGACATAGGGCCCATTCCAAGAACGTACTAAAACGCTCAAATACTGCACATAAAATGGAGCATTCCATCGGGAGGGCTCTGTCCACGTAAAATTGGCCCTCAAAGGCAAACCCCAGGAGTTCAAAGTCCTCCGGGTGTACCGGTAGAAGGCGAAAGGCAGACTTAATATTGCATTTCACCATCTCAGCCCCCTGCCCACAATGCTTAAACGACTTTGACCGCTTGGTCAAAGGACGTGTAACGCACCGAGCACAAATGCTCAGGAATTGCATCATTGACGGAGCCGCCTCTGGGGTACGAGAGATGGTGAATCAGTCAAAATTCACCGGCCGCCTTCTTAGGTACGACCCCAAGGGGGGAGACCCGCAAACAAGGGACAGGAGGGAAGGGAAAAGGGCCTAAAACCCTGCCCTCGGCACACTCCTTTGCAATTTTTGCCTGTACAACGTCCTCCATGCCAACCACAGAGCGCAAATTGGATGACATGAAGGCTGTCCTGGGACCTTGAAAAGATATCCTAAAACCTAACAAAAAACCCTGCAACAAAAACTGGGCATCCGCTGTCATGGCCCAGTCTGAGAGTGAGGTCTCCTCTGGAGGAGAGGAGCCTCGTGTAGCCAGCCAGGACTCCTCAGGAGAAGAGGAGCCCTGTGTAGCCAGCCCTAGCCCTGTTTCAGCAGAAGCCAGCAATCAGGAGCAACAGCTGCTGGCTGATCAGAGCTTGCAGCCAGCAGCTGAGACACCAGCACCCTCTAGCTCCAACACCACAGGGGAAGCTCAGCCAGGGACTTCTACAGGTGCAGCGCAGCCAAGAGCCTCCACCCCCCCCAGGTTCACCCACGCCCAAGGAACGCCGCAGGCAGCGCCAGAGACTGGAACTGCAGGAGAGACGGCGCAGTGCTCACCTCTTGAGCCAACGCCAGCTGCTGGAGAGTGACGATGAGTAGCACCAGGATGGAGCCCCAGCAGCTGGCTGAAAACCACGCCTGGCTATAAGAGCCAGTCTGGAGGAACTGCCAGGCATGGAAGCAACGTGTCTACTGCCTGCAACCACTCCGTGTTCCTTGCCCATGCCTGCTTTTGGACCTGACACTACCGGTAAATGACCTTGGATTGTACCTGACCTTGCTCTTGGACTTTGGACTCACTCCTGGCGTTATCTCGTGCTCTGACTACCGGTTTGACCTGGCTTTTGCTCTTGGAACTCCCCTCAGACTCTGGCATTAAGGTTTGGACTTGAACCACCCTGCTTGGGCTGGCCCGGCCCAGCCCATGACATCCGCCCTATTGGGGTAATCAACTAGAATGGCCTCAAGGACTCTCACTTTTATTGGGCTGGGGCCCTTTGCCAGGCCCTTGCTGCCCAGCGGGGCCTCCTCCTTTCCTTCCAAAAGGCCGCTGCTTCTTACAGGCATTGAGGGGATGTGGCCCTCTACAGGTTGGGTACTCATGGCCGAAACGGCAGTTCTTACGGCTGCATACCCCTTTCGAGGTGAACTCAAAACAAAGCAGCTGGGGCTGAACCGACTGCCCCGCAGAGGTGCGGGAGCCGTAAGTACCCTGGGGAGTTCCCCCAGAAGCTGGTGATGAACGCTGTATGATGTGGCCACTATCTGATCGGTTGCCGACCGTAGATTTTGCTGGGGTCATCTGCTGCAACCATAAATGCTGATGCACCTGATCCCATGGTAAGGATGGATTAAGGGCCGCCCGCATCCTGAATTCCTCATCATATTGCAGCCAGGCTGCACCAGCGAATTCCGAATGGGCCCTATAAATAATATCCATGTACTGAAAGAGCGGGGCAGCTCTCCAGGGCTGTGCAAGTGCTATGACTCCTGCATATATCAGGAAACCTGGCAGCCAATTAGCCCAGGTCTTGTCTATCTTACAGCACTTAAGGCGTTCCTTGTCCCGGTCTTCCAGGTCCTCTTTATCCTTCTTCTCCAGTTCCCTGAAGAGAAGGGTAAAGACATCCACGTATTCCCCACGCAAAATCTTTTCCCTAGTAGCTGGGGTAAGGTGATCGCCCAGTGGCATAGCCATGTCACTGACCGGAAGGGCCCTGTATGGCACCGTTCCATAATTAGACCAGGGTACTCCGAAATAAGAGCCCCAAGGTGGAACAAAGCCCATCCCCATAGCCGGGGCCGGGGGGACAGACCAACCAGCTGCCCCAGGCAGTTGACCTGGCACTGGCGACTGGTCTCAAGGGCCACAATCAGGAACCACTCCAACCCCTGATGCACCTAAAGTGGCACCCAAGTGTGTAAAAGAAGCATGTTGAGTAGCTTGAGCCATCTGGCCCCAAGGCCAGGCACCCGCTTGCTGGGGCCAAGCACTCTTACCTTCATTATCCAGAGGTTGCACCACCAGAGCCACTTGCCCCGCATCCTGGGACCAAGTCCTTTCCATTTCAGCCGCTGCAGGTTCCACTGCCTCTTCTTCAATCACATGACTGCTCACCAAGGTTGATGGAGCCTAGCCACCTCCAGAAGACGTTCCCTCCAAAGCAGCCAAATGAGAGAAAATGTTATTAAGAGATGCCGCCTTGGAAGCCACCCGTACCAGTCTCTTGGTCGCAGGGGGTGCAGCAGATGACCTAGCCTCTTCTAAGGCAGCAATTCTGGCCAGAATATCCTGCCTTAGGGTGCCTCTGTCCTCCTCATCAGAGGATAAAGCAATAGCAGGATGCTTGGGGGGGGGCGCCTAGCAGGCTGCTTACCCTTGGATTTACCCACTCCCTTCTTAGGACCCATCCTGCACAAAGTGTACAGGAGCGAATTGAAATCTTCAGTGGAAGGCCACTCTCCAACTTACACCACCCAGGAAGATAGGCTGACCCAAGAGCCATCTGCTGGGTACAGGGGAATAGTGGGATTCAAACCAGCAAAGAGCTACCTGCAATGCAAACATGGGACCCCTATGCACAGACCCACTAGGGAAAGAAATATGAGGCTGTGACTGGGCGGCACAAAGAAGCCTCACTGTATTAAAACAGTAACCGCTGATTGCAGACCACCACTTAGCCAGATATTGTATCCACTAACAATAGGCAGGGGTGCCCAGCCACCCGCACCCCTAGCAAATGGCCAAAAAAGGGGGGGCGTAATACCCTGGCTATACATCCCCGAAATAGTGACCTAACAACCCCGTCAGCCCCCAGAAGCCAAGTAAATGGACTCCACACAGCACAGGAGGCGCACAAGATGGCCAACTAACGGCCTCTAAAATGGCCGCCGCAATTATAGGGCCCCACGAAAGTGGCTGTAAATGAACTGTCCGTATGTGGCTGGCAGGCTGCGGAAAGGCTATGTCCCACCAAGCCCCACAAGGCAAGCATGGGAAAACAGCAGCCTCACCTGGGAGCCTCTTCAAGAACGCGCCTGCTCACAGCAAAGCCTGGGTGGCTCAGGCCTAAGCCGCCCTGAGCAGCCGCGACGGCCACTGGGCCGTTTAAAGCAACTATCGGGACTGGGCAGATGTGACTGCCATTCGCAGCAACTCCCCGTCTGGCTCGCCCCGCAGGGGAAGCTAGGTGGGAGGAAGGCAGCCGCACACTGAACCAGGGGTGGAGGAGAAACGCCGCCCTTCAACCCCCAGCCTGGGTCCGCGCCACTAAAGGACTAAGGGGGAGAACTAGACCGCCCCCCGTCTGCCCGCATTAAATGCAAGGCAGGCTCCCTTAGAAGGAAAAAAGCGGCATGGCCACAGCGATCTGCTCGCCGTTCGCTGCTACAACAACCAAGCCCCAGTCCAACGACGACTCCTCCTCGCAAATCCGCCTTCAGTGAGAGATTCTTTTTCTGGATTTTTTGGTGCTCTGCTAGGCAATTTTTGTTTTTAAGTTATTTGATTTTTTTTAGCATAAGTTCTGGTCTGAAAAGGTTGACAAATAGGGTTGGAATTAAATTCCTCAGAATCTCAATTGGCTTACCAATAGGCTCCTTTAAGCAGGGGCAGGGGGTAGAACTAAAGTAGGTATCAGCAAAATAACTACAGTTGAGGCCCTACTTAATTCAAGCGATTTCTCTCCTGGCTTGATTCCTAGACCCAGAGGCAGCAATTATTTGCTTATTTAGATAGTTATACCCTACTTGTCTCCAAAGGGGACCCATAGTAGTTTACTACATTGTTCTCCCCTCCTCCATTTTATCCTCACAACACCAACCTATGCGGTAGGACAAGCTAAGAGAGAATGACTGGTCCAAGGTCACCCAGCAAGCTACCATGACAGAAAGGAGATATGAACCTGCATTTCTGAGATCCCATTCTAACGTTATACCATACTGCCTTTCACAAAGAATTTCATTAGCAAATCCAAGGACTAGGGTTGCTCAGTCATTTTGTTTGACATTGCAGGTTGAGCAGAAAGTGATTTGTGACCTTCATCTCAAGGTCTATTTTTAGGCTGTTTATAGGAAATGTGATGTGGACAAAAACTACTGTTTATTCTGAAAATGCACTTTTAATTGAGAAATGCAGCATGTCGTAATCTGTGAAAATAAATAGGCTGCACAGAAAAGCTCAGAGTATGATGAACTGTGAAATGAAGTTTTGACAGGCTGCATACTCTACACTTTAGCTGCAATCAATTGCTACAAAATGACATAATCTTCAGAATGTCGCTGCGAAGGCTGAAATTAACTAGTCAAATCCATAATGAAGTACAGTATAAAGTACCAGCTGAGCAATAGGCAAGGTTTAAGGGGAAAAAGGAGACTGCAGCTTATTAGAAAATTGGTAGCAATAGCAGACTGGTTAGCATAAGGACATGACAGCACAATACATTTCCATCATCTTTAAAATGTTTTGATACTTGCATGACTTTGCACAGGCATGTTAGGCATTCTATAATGATTTTAGTGTGCTTGGGGCTATATGGTATTGTATTCTGTCACCAATTTGTGCAAGATTTATTTATGGTCTTACTTCTCTTGAAGTGCTCACAGTCATATAACTTCCCAGAAAATCATAGTCAGTTCACAAATTTTATTCACTTATTTATCACATTTGTATCTCAACCTTCACATTTTAAAAATTAAGGTTGGTTTAGTGTTAAGTTAGGGATAGAGCTGTAGCTCAGTGGTCGAGCATGCTTGGCATGAATAAAGTTCCAGGTTCAATCCTCAGCATCTGTAATTTTTTTAAAAAGGATCAGGGAATAGGTGATGTGGAAGAACTGTACTTGAGACTCTGGAGAGTTGCTGCCAGTCTGCATAGAAAATAATGACCTTGGTCTGGCTCAATATAAGGCCGTGTCATGTCTCTGTGTGTGATTTGCACAAGGGCATCGTATAAGCTTGCTGACTTATATGACCACGAAGTTTAAAAGCTTTGGGACCTTTTACTTTTCACACTAGAGGAAAAAAGTAGCCAAGATGAAAAGTAGCCAAAATACTGTGACACACTTGTGTTTAAATGGCCAGACTCCTTACATTAGCTAGAAATTGCAATTGAGACCCTTGCTTCCCAGACACAAGTAACCTCTGAGTATATACCAATCAGCATGATAGAAGACACTCTTAAATGAAAATAACTCCTAAACAGCATATAAGAATCTGTCCCCAAATCTCCTTATACTTTTTCCTTATACTTATATTTCATTGAAAATCAATGGCTCTAGCTCCCCCATCCCCCAGAAGTCCCTCACAGGGAATGATGGAAAAACTGCCAGTTTTATTCCTTACTTTGTTAAACAGACACAAAGAAGCATGGCAAATGGATAGTTTTCAATGGAAAGGTAAAAGGTTTTTTTATTGTCAGTCATAGATCCAGAGGAGTTAGCCGTGTTAGTCTGTAGTAGCAAAATCAAAAAGAGTCCAGTAGCACCTTTAAGACGAACCAATTTTATTGTAGCATAAGCTTTCAAGAATCATGTTCTCTTCGTCAGATGCATGGAGGGCAGAAGGAAACTGGCCAAATATAGAGGAGGAGAGGGGGGGGGAAAGGAGGGAAGGAGGAGAGGGAGGATGTAAACAATTCCTTTGATATGGAGCTGCAGACAGCTCCTTTTGGTGTGGGGATCAGTTTGCTTGTGTAAAGATTCAAAGGAGTTTGCCGTGCTAGCCTGTAGTAGCAAAATCAAAAAGAGTTCAGCAGCACTGCAGCACAAGCCCTCGATAACCACAGTCCTCCCCGCCAGATGCATCTGACAAAGAGAACCATGGTCCTCGAAAGCCCACGCCAGGTGCCACTGGACTCCCCCTGACCCCACCTCTGTAAAGGAAATCAGTTACCTGTGATAATGAGATAAGCATTCATAGTCCCTATTCAGTCCCAGCTTGACAGAGTCAAATTTGCATATGAATTCCAGTTCAGCAGCCTCCCGTTGGATTTTGTTTTTGAAAGGTTTCTGTTGAACTACAGCGACCTTTAAGTCTTTGATGGAATGTCCTGGTAGATTGAAGTGTTCTCCCACTGGTTTCTGGACGTTGCCATTTCTAATGTCAGATTTGTGTCCATTTATTCTTTTGCGTAGAGGTTGGCTGGTTTGTCCAATGTACAGAGCAGAAGGACATTGTTAGCACATGAGGGCATATATCAGATTGGAGGATGAGCAGCTGTAAGAGCCAGAGACAGTGTAGTTGATGCCATTGGGTCCTGTAATTGTATTCCCTGGGTAGATATAGGGGCAGAGCTGGCATCTGGGTCTGTTGCAGGGCCTGGTACCTGTGCTGGTGACTCTGCTGGTCGATTCATGGTTGTAAGTGAGAAGTCGTTTAAGGTTGGGGGGCTGTCTGTAGGCAAGGAAAGGCCTTCCACCCAGGGCTTCTGAGAGAGAGGTATCATTTCCCAGGATGGGTTGTAGCTCAGTGATGATACGTTGGATGGGTTTAAGCTGGGAGCTATAGGTGACAACCAGCGGTGTTCTGTTGTTAGTTCCTTTAGGTTTGTCCTGGAGCAGGCTGTTTCTGGGTACTAGTCTGACCCTGTTGATTTGTTTACTCACTTCATTTGGTGGGTACTGTAGCCCCCAAAATGCTTGTTGTAAATCTCTTAAGTGGGAGTCTCGATCAAGAGCATTGGAGCAGATACAGTTGTAATGTAAGGCTTGGCTGTAGACAATAGACCGAGTGGTATGTTTAGGGTGGTAGCTGGAGGCATGTAGATATGAGTATCGGTCTGTTGGTTTCCGGTATAAGGTGGTATTTATCCGTCCATTATGTAGTTGTACAATGGTGTCCAGGAAGTGTACCTGTTGTGTAGGTAAATAAATGTAGGTAGATAAATACCACCTTACCGCCTTCTGCAGGAAGTCCATCCCCTGTTGCCTAGGAAACTAATTGATCGGCACCAGGCTGTCTGCAGTGATGAACCAAAAAATGAACCAAACAAACCAGCCTAAAGTTCGTGGCGGTTCGTCAGAAATGGGCTCTGATGAACCACCAGTTTGCGAACCATAAACCAGCCTGGTTTGTCACAAACATTGGTTCATATTTCAGTTCGTGCCCATCACTACTTAACACTACTTTGTGCAACAGATATAGTATTTGAATCATTATTGACTACTCAAATCAGAACTTTTTTAAAAAGAAGCAAGATACTTCCACAGTTTCCAGAAATTCTTTTCTGCTGCTTGATGTCAAGGCTTTAAGAAGATAAGTAAAGTATCTGCTGTTTAAAATTTACAATTCACCTAAATATCATCATCATCATTATCATCATAACATTCAATTTATACACCACCCTTCAGGACAGCTTAACACTCACACAAAACAGTTTACAAAGTGTGTGATTATCCTCATGACAATCACCCTGTGATGTGGGTGGGGCTGAGAGAACTCTGGACGAGCTGTGACTGACCCAAGAACACCCAGCTGGCTTCAAGCAGATGAGGAATCAAACTCAGTTCAGATTAGAGTCCTGCTGCTCTTAACCACTACAACAAACTGCACATAAATATTAATTATTTCCTACTTGTAATAAAACTGTGCATCTATGCAGGGCCCCTATGGCCAAAAGAGATGCAATTATAACATCATTGTAACAATTAAATGAACTTATTCAATGTGAAGCAGAATATCTGGCAATTCAAATTGCATTCATTTTTTTAAAAAAAATAGTAATTATAAAAAACTTCATCTGACACTTGTTTCCAAATAGTGACTTAACAGTAGCAACAAGAAAAGATGGAAATGTTAAAAAAGATTATCCATTAAAAAGAAGTCACATTCTGAAATTAGAAATGAAATGTCAATGAAGTGGAGGAATTGGTCCAGATGGCAAGATTTTAAAAATCTGTGATATAATTTGGAGCAAATCTATAGTTGTCTTTTGAGTGAAAAGCCAATTGAAATGAGTAGAAAGGGGAGATTCCTGGTGCAGAAGGCTGATGCCACTCTTTTACACTGAGAGATGTAGTCTCAAAATTGTTTATGTCCAGCCATAAATGAGTTAGTATTTTTAATGGATGCAGGCCAGCAGTTGTCTTGTCTAAAATTTCTGTGTTAGCTTTCAAGACAGGCTTAAAATCAAAACTCTACTTGTGGTTTCAGTCAAACCAATTCCAATCATGAAAAAAGCTGATTTCATTCTGTGAATCTGTTACATTTTTCTGTTTCCTTAAATAGTACTGATCACAAGAACGAGATGTGTTTACAAAATTCAATACAAGCAGCATTCACCACTCTATAGGAAACTGCATACATTTCCAAATGAACTGGAAGAGTCAGAGGGTGGACAGATCCCACTCTTTTAGCTGTTGGTTAGTTGGTAACTGTCCCAGTCTTTTGGTGTTTAGCTCCTTCATATTCATGGCTGGGGATTAGGCACATGAAGGAGCAAACTTCTGTCTTTGATTAAGAAGTAGCAACTCCCATTCCTAATCTCAAGGTTAGATAGTTACAAATGGGGATCTACAAGACATCTCATTTTTCCCTCCCGCCATCCTCTTTCCCTTCATTCCTCCCATATCCCCCCACTTTTCCTGTTTCTTTCTCTCCCCTCTATCCACCTTTGTCTGTTTTCACCTGTCCCCTCCCCTCCTCCCCTCAGCAGCCTCTCCTTTGTGCCCAGCTGCATGGCAGAGAACCTGGAGGGACTTGCAGGGTGTATCTCACTTTTCCCTATATCACCTTCCCCACATTATCTCCTCTTTCCCTCTTCCTGGCAGCCTCCATAACACTAAACAACTTACCATTTATCTGTCCCAATCTTCATCTACATTTACTAATTTACTTCATTTATGTACTGTCTTTGTCCACATTGGGAGCCCAAAGCAACTTATATCATTCACCTTGCCTCAATATTATCTTCACAACAACCCTGAGGGGTAGGTTAGGCAGAGAGTGTGTAGACAATACTGATCTTGGTAGACCATTGATTTGAGTCCACTATAAGGCAGGTTTGTGTGTCCATGTGGCCTTTCTGACAGCAGCTGGGGATCATAGAAACCTCATGGTGCTAGTTTTTTTATGCTACTCCGGTTCTTTTTACCTTGCAGTTGCAATTCAAAATGCTGAATTAGCCTTTAAGCCTGAAATAGAAAGATCATCATAGCTTGAAGGCCTCTTCTTTCTTCATGTCTAAGAGTCTCTTTACCCAAGACCTCTTACATGGGGATGCTCAAGTTACTTACTTTCTGTGTGGTCTTATATTCGAGTGTACTCTGTCTCCCTAGCAGTGCATGTGTATTAACAGTGGGAGAACAAGTATAAGATCTTTTACTTGAGCATCTCATGGAAGATGTCTTGTGTAGAGAGACTCTGGAGGTCATTTCCAAAAAATCTTTATGATCTCTTAAAAATACATTACATCTCATGATCATTTAGATGAGCTCTCAGTTGTTCCCCTAGAGTAAAGGAACCTTGATTTGCTAATGACTCAAAAACAGAACATTTACTAGAAATGCTCCAAATCACAGTTTCTTGTTCAGGCTGATATTTAATGCTGTTTCAACCGTAAAATGGGAGAGAATGATAAAACTGATCTGTCTATAAAATGCTATGACACTCTTGAACAATTAAAGATTATGAAAGCTCAATATGCTACCTCAGTTTGATTCATTAAATCGTTCATGGATGTTAGATCAGGATGGTGTATATTACAGAAATACTCCTAATGAAAATTTAAAGTATTGTGCCTCTTTCCTTCATTGCACCAGTTTAATTATTTGTTGAAAATGCATTTATATTTATACATTCACACATGCATGTTTGCTATAAGAAAACACAGATTAAATAAACACATGTGCTCCTTCTGCAGGCATGGAGAGGGTGGATGCAGATCCCGTAGGGGCAAGTGAAGAAGGGACAGGCTTCTGCTTCCTCAATAGTCTCCTACTCCAGGGTGAACAGCTGCCAGGAGGTCCAGGAAGCATCCTGTCACATGAAACCAGCTCTCCCTTAAGAGATTGACAATCTTCATTATGTTAAACCATTACAAACTGAAGACCATACAAACACAGCTTTTGTGTAACCTTTTATCACACCAAATAGTAAAGTTAAGGTGCATTAAGGTCACCTACAAGTGATGCCAGCAAGTTATATAAACAAGTGTGTGAATCAAGCTTATTAGTACTTCAGGAGAATCTGAATCGGATCATCCCATTTTAATTTGGTCTGGTTTGTGGTGGTCAGGGTTCAACTATTCCTATGAATGGATATTTGCAACAAGCGTATAGTATAATGGAAATACTGAAATATGGAATAATATCGAATAATTCATACAGAGGAGATGAAAAAATGCATACAAATTGTCACTTTCCCAATTTTAATTTCAATATAACATTTACTCTAATAAAAGTATGCATCAAGGCAGTGGAGCAATTTTTAAAGATGTTTACTTGTAGACAAACTTAGATGAAACATTGTGTAACGCTCAAAAATAATGTCTGAAAACACATCATGACATGAATTATGTGTATGTTTTATCTGTGTCTTTAATTGGCATTTTCTTGATCCAACTATAATTTACTTCCTTTTTGAGGATCAGTTGGCCTACATAAATAAGCAGCTTATCATTACAATTATAAGACTGGCAGCAAAAGTACTCAGAAATGTCCTTAGAAGCTCCAGTCAGGCCAACCTTAATTAAAATCCAGTTAAATTTCTATGGGTTTTGATGCCACCATTTTCTACAGAGCATAATGCACATTCACAATGGACAGGTATCTGCTTCATATCACCTTGCTCACAAAACAGACCAAAGTAGCCTTTAGAAACAGAGAATTTCTATGTGAATGCCGGAATGCAACAGAAGCATAGAATCATACTTTCCTAATTAATAGATTTAGACTTCAGCTGAATGCTGCCAGCCTTACTTTTTTTTCTTTTGGACATAGGGTTCTGTTACACAGGCTCTTTAACCACCTTTGTCTTCTGCAGCCAAATGAATTCTTTAAAGTCTTTACACACCATAACAATATATCTGTGTCCTGGTGCAGTAAACCCCAACCCAATTCACATTTAGTGTGTGACCTGGGATTCATCTTAGTGTGTGTGGGAGGGGGGCAAAATCCTGAGCATGGCACAATGGTACGAAGGGCTTCACCATTCACTCCCTTTCACCCCATCTGCTTTCACTACAAGAAAAGGTTTGTGGGCAGGGCTTTTTTTCAGGGGGAATGCAGGGGAACGGAGTTCCGGCACCTCTTGAAAATACTCGGCAATAGCGCTTGAAAATAATATGATTTCAAAGAATCCCATGTGTTTCTTCCTCATTTTCCTCTTGAGAGTTCCGCCACCTCTTTTCCCAGAAAAAACACCCTGGGCATGGGGCTGTTTGTCTTACTACCAGTCCATTTGTTCCTCCTGGGAAGATGTGCAACCAGCAGTGAGACAAACAGCCCATCCCCATAGCCTTTTTCTGCTAGTGAAAATGCACAGGGCAGAAGGGAGGGAATTATGAAGCCTCTTCTGCCACGTTGCCATTCTTGGGAGTTATTTGACCCCTTACACAATTTTTAAAGTAAGTCCTTAAAGCTTTTGTTGCTGTGCTACAACAAACTGTTAACTGAAAGGACTGCAGTGCTTTCTTCTGCCTTTATTTTCTTTTTTCTTCAGCTGTTTTCTGGCCTTTTCCTGTTCGGCAGATGGAAAGTGAATAGACTAATCAATGCATCAAGTTCAAAGGTGGGGAGCTGAGTTCACAGGATGGAATGATATTGACTAATCTCAATTATTTCTAAATACGTATATTGATATAGTGCAAAAATATTTTTAAAAGAAGAAAAATGATGCTTGATGCAATAAATATATATATTCCATGGGAGTTTTGAGAACTATTTCTGTACCTCATGGGCTGCTATATTTATTGGAGATGAGATTAGCCACAGCACAATTCTCTTCACCATGACAAAACTTCTCAACTTAGCTGTAAACCTCATTTATAATGAAAGAATCACAAACAAGCCTCATAAATCCTGGAAACATTTGCGTCTCATTACAAATAAATTGTCCCCCATAGACTAGGCCCATTTTTTTTTGTCCAGTCAGTCTTGCAGATTCATCACTAATCTAGAAAAAGGAAGAACTATCCAATAATGATTTCTGTTTCATTATGTACACATATTTCAGGACTATTAAGATCTGTTCTAAGGACAAAATAACAAAGCTTTGAGGCATCCTAAACACAAAGGAAATATTGTGGCTAAGTTTCATTACCCACAGCCCACTTTGTCAGATGCAGGAAGAATTATATTCAGTGGTGGGGGTGGAGGTAGGGGTTATCGTAAAAAGCAGCCTGTGTTGATTACATTGTAGAGCATCAGTGAAAACCAGTTCCAGCTAAATGAGTAAGCAATGCAATGAGAGTGAGTATTGACAGTACCTGGGAATAAGTTCATAACCAACACTATTTATGTCTTTAAAAGCTCAAAAGAAGTGCTTTTTAATGCACCCAGAAACAAACTGGGATAAAACTGTATATAAGCTGCGGTTTACAGTCAGCTGGCAAGGCTAAAAGTACTTTAAAGTCCATAACGTATTTTTGCAGAATGACTACCAAAAGATGATCAACACTGTACTCCTGAACCTGCCTTCTGTGGTCAGAAGCATGTTAGTCTCCAGCCCCTTAGAAGATGAATGGCAAGAGAGTCTGTACTATTTGGCCATAGCCACATTTTTAAGCTAGCAGCACTCCCCTTTCTCCAAAGGTAGATTGATTGAACAAGCAAACAAATGATAATGATAACTGGCTTGGCCTTGTTCCACATAATCAGTGGTTCGAATGTCCCTTAGCCAATTCCAAAGAAGAGACAGAGGCAGAGTCCTGTGTAAGAAGCAAGTCTGCTATGTTTATTAAACGTGGAGGAACGCTGGCTACACGGAGAATGAAGAATCACACGTGCACCACGTTTATCAAAGTTACAATGGTTGTGCAAGATATTTTACACCTTTTGGCTCATTACAATATTGAGGTTCCATTGGTGCATGCATAATTATGATCCCCATTGGCTTGTCTAGGGGCCCACCTCTAATGACCAGGTGGTCACTTATTGGAGGAATAACTTTGGTCAACAGCTTAATTACAATATTTCCCAATTAGCTTTGCTTATCATTTTAGTGCATTGTTTTATCTTCTCAGGGAACATCTCTTTCCACTCCCACACTTTCCCATTCATAGAGCTTCTCTTTATTCCTCGCCAGCCTGACAGTGCAGCACTCTGCCAAGGGCACCAAAGTGTCACTTTGGCAACCTTGTACCATGCTTGCAGAGATTGCTCCCTTTGAGTCTTACAGGAGAGGAGCCCTTTCCCCTCCTCTGGAATGTGCAGAAAGTTACTTTCAGTGTATGCAATTCTTGCTAGGGACTTCTAACAGCCTTGGGAGGTTTAGTTAATCTAATTAGGAGGGACACACGCCCATTCCTCTCACTGAAGGGTTTATTGCTCCCTCCTTAGTCCCCTGTCTACAGACAGGTGTTCCTGATCCTCCCATATGCAGCTGGCTCTTCCTTGTCTGCTTTCAGTTATTCTTATGGCTACATGCAGTCTCTACTTATCAGGAAGCGGGTTTCCCTTATCGATTTCTAAGCATAGCATAGCATTATCTGAGGACAGGTGTGATTTTCTTTGCAGCAAGCTTTACTTGGTAAGCACGTCTATTTCCCTGGGCTAGTCCCTGTGTGTCATGCATTTCCAGAGTTAGCTCTTTGCATACTACAATAGTACCTCAGATTATCATATAATTGGTAAAAATAGTAAAGGAACATAGGATATTCCAGTCCATAGAATCTGTTTCCATCAGCCTGATGATATTCAGTGCCTAGACACAATTTAGTCCCTACCTTACCCAAACATGTAAAATCAAAGCATTTCAACATACTTGGTTCTCTTTTTTAAAAGCACGTATAACTAAAGTATAGCAATGAATTGAATTCTGATATACTGCTGCCACACCTCTTTACTAAATGGCCACTGTTATTTACACTTCCACCAACTGCTCTCTGTCTCCTTTTGTGACTGGGAGACTTGCTTTTCCACCAAATGCAGCAGGACGCAGAAGCTGTAGTGAGTGAAACTAAAAAGAAAATATCTGCAGGAAAGCAAAAAGGAAGTATTCATAGCAGAGGGGCTTCTTTCCTTGCTGGTTTACCTGTTCTCAACATCTTCCCGTCTAAGTTAGGTGTCTACAGGACACTTCATTCCTCAACACAGGAAGAGGGAGAACGATCCAGCGATGATGTCACCTGGGAAAATGAATCAGTAGTGATGTCAGTTGAAAAGATACCAGTTCTAGTAACTAATATGCCATGATGCCTGCTAGTGTCTTTCCTGATGCTTGCTTGTTTCTTGAGTTTTGTGGATAAAATCTGAAGGTTGCTGAATGAAGCAGAAAAAAACTTTGCATCATTCCATACCAGCTGACTGGCTAACAGAGCACTGAGCTCATCACAATCCTGTATTATAAGTTTGAGCATAAATACAGAACTTCTAACGTTTCTGGGCTTGCAAACCTCTCCCTGTGACTATGACCACCCTCTCTACTTTGGAAACTGATAAACCAAATAGTGGCTCTCCCCCAAAGCAATGAGCCAGTCTCGGATTCCCTCTGCCATTGTTGAGGAGATGGTTTGGACAAGCTCAGGAGGTATTATCTTTCCATCTGCAGGGAGTGCCCATTCAGAAGTAGCTGCCTCCCTCATAGAGAGATGCTTGGTTTGGACTCTCCCAACATTTTGTGACTGGCCACACCCCATGGCAGCCATTTTGTAATAATCCCCACAACTTTTTTCAAAATTATTTGAAGTGATTAACAAGTTTGGAGGGCCTATCAGCAAGTCAAACACTGATCTGATAAATCACACATTAATTAAAATGAACAACCATTCAAAGAGCCATGAACATCTGTTTAATGCCTCTCTTTCCCTTACATTCTGTTGTTATTTTAAAACTTCTTCTCAACAGATATCAGAGACCAGCAAGGCCACTTGTCTGTTAATGAAGGTCTTTAGTATCTGTGTTACCCTTCTCCAGAAAATAGTACTGTCTTTTATTTGAAAGCTCCCATTACTCCTTACAGATAGGAATTTGAGAGATACAAGTTGTGGCCCATCAATGAACACCATGCTTCACAGATAAAATCAATGCCAAATTATTTTCCAAGCCACACTTCTCTAGCTGAGAAGGATTTAGCCTCAACTCCTTCTGAGATAACCCTGAGGAAAACACCAGCATGTATTTGTCTAGCCCAAGTGCATCTCTGGTGGAAAAAAATGAAGGACCATGGCTAGGTATGTAGAAATAACATCGGCCCCTTTATTTCGCTGGAGCTTTCTGCTTTTCCTCTCCATGCTCTTGATATCCATGGATAGTCTTATAGATAGCCTTATTTTTTTTCTGAAATAACTTCTACTCAAGCAGTATTCTTATTTTCTCCCTGAAAAATGCAACTGTATAAATATACATACATTTTAGCAGTGTGCCAGTTCATATGTGTTGACTAGTTGCAGAAAAGGGACTAATGGACATCTCCACTCAGATGCACTTTCCAATCTACATTCCACTGTGCATTTGCATTGCCACTTGGCCTGTTTTGTCTTCCTTTCTTCCAAGTTTGCACAAGAGTGTGTGCAACCAGCTGCTAATTATTTTAACCCTTGGCAAAAAGTAAATCAGGTAGGCTTGGAAAACAGATTTGGAATAATTGCATGCAATGGAACAATAAGTCTGCATCAATATTAAACCTGATTTTTATGTCTAGCAAATGCCACCAAGACCACCATTTTCTACAAAATAATTCGTAAAATATTTGTTTTAGTTGTTTTGACTTTTGGACTTTTAATAGGCATATGTATATTTAGATCCACCCAGCTTCCTTACAGTGAAGAGAAGTCAAGGAGATGGATCTAGAGTCACACAAATATAATGTTCTAAATTCAAAGTCAATCATGCATAACATGATTAAATGGAGGTTCCTCTCTATGTTATATTTTCTCAATCTATGATCAATTAGTTAAACCCTAAAAACAATTTAAAGTTATACAAGGAAAACAAATGGAATGTTTCAACAGATGGGTATTGCTTTTCCGATTGTTCTGATTCTTCCACCTTGACACTGCCAATCTGACCATCTGGAGCCATGCCACGGTAACATAAAGGCTATTTTTACACGTCTTACCTGCCGCTGGAACATTGCACAAAACACCCAGAAGACAGCATCTTCTTGTGCAAAATCATGCCAGGAAGATGCGATTTCGTGCAAAACTCCCGGATGACAATGTCTTCCTGGCACGATTTCACACAAGAAGATGCTATATTCTATGTGTTTTGCACAATGTTCCGGCAGCAGATAAGACGTGTGAAAACAGCCAAAGACTAGACTAGACTACTGTAATGCACTCTACATAGATCTCCCAGACTCCAGCTGGTGCAGAATGGCACAGCTCATTTATTATCAGGATCTAGGCTGAGCATGTCTCCTATTCTGCAGTCACTCCAGGCTAAATTCAAGGTTTTGACTATCACATACAAAGGCCTTCATGACACTAGCCTCATATTTGCAGGAATGCTTCTCACCCTATGCTTTGCCATGGCAGCTTCACGCATCTGAACCGAGTCTTCTGCTGGTGTCACCCTGCAGTTGGGCTAAATCAACAGCTGCCCATACATAGGGTTTTTTTTAAGGTTCTCACTGTGCAGCAGCAGCAGAAAGGCAGGCAGGAAGGCACTGGGCAGGCATGGCAACATCTTGTTTTCCTTAATGACATTCACCAATCAGATCTCAAGGACAGAGAGTCCTTACTTAAAGTTATACCACCTAATTAATTCTGTTGGTAGGAAGAGGAAATGTGCGCAATGCACATGAGTGCATCTTTTTTTTTCCAGCACTACCCAGGCAATGGCATTGGCTCCCTGCTAAGTGGGTCCTCACAAGGGGATATATTTCAACATCTATCAGCCTTGGAAACATTTGTTAAAGTCCTTTGGAGAGAAGGGAGAATGTGCATCTTGGGTTTGTGTGTGTGTGTGTGTGTGACACTACTCAGGCACTGGTCTAGCTCCTCTACCCCCATCAGGGCACTTGGATGGTCAGTCACTGTCAGGAAAAGTGCTGCTGGGTTAGTCTATCAATTGAACTGGATAAAAGCTGTGAAAGCTGGGACTTATATCTGACTTACATCTAACCCTATTTAGAATTGCCTAAACCCTATTTAGTTTATTAATAAAATTTTATTGGTGAGTGAAAAAGAATTTTCCAAATTTAACACGTATAATCCCATTTTTTCCCTTAGTCTATCCCTCACCCTTTCCCTCCCCCCTCCCTATTGACTTCCAACAGCTTTCCAACCCTTAACCCTTCTTATTACTTAAATCTATTTCGTTTATATTTTCCTACCACCTATAGATCATAATATCTCTTAATCTAAGCACATTCTTACCCTTTTATATAAACTCTATCAAACATACTATCAATATGGTATATATCATATCAGTATAACATAACAGTATGGTATAGTATATAGCAGGGATCTCAGTGTCTCTTACTTTAGACATATTCTGTTTCTTTTCTTTTAGACATATATTCCATAAAGTATACTATCAATATAGTATATATTATAAAACATATATTGTATGCTATGCCACCAATGTAGCACAGCACACAACACAATATAACACAACCACATAATATATTGTAATATAAAGTCTGATCCACTAACCCATTATTTTATATTATATATTATATATTATACACCTCATTGATATATCTGTTTAACCATTCTCGTTATCCCATATATTCAATATAAAATTCCCTTAAATGTTATATTAGCTTAGATTATAATTACATTCCCCCTAAATGGTAAGATCCCTTCTCCCTTCCCATTACAACATTATTCTTTAAAAATTTTCGAACTGCCACAGTTCTCCTTTTACATCCCATTTTTTTTCCAAAAACTGTTTCAATTTCCCTCAGTCAACAATGTATTGTCCTAGGTCAAGATCTTTAAGTTTCGTTGTCATTTTGTCCATTTCCGCCATGTACAGCAATTTATAAATCCAGTCTTCTGCAGTTGGTATTTCTTGTGTCTTCCATTTCTGCGCGTACAAAAACCTTGTCGCCGCAGTCATGTAAAATAACAATGTTCTGTATTGCGTTGGAACTGCCTCCATTCCCAAGTTCAGTAGCAACAATTCTGGGTTCTTATTTATTTGTATTTGTAAAATCTCATTAATTGCTTCAATTATTTCACCCCAATACTGTTTGGCTACTTCACATGTCCACCACATATGATATAATGACCCTTCATGCTTTTTACATTTCCAGCATTTGTCTGACATATTAGTATTTCCTAGCGCAATTTTCTTTGGTGTTAAATACCATCTGTAAATCATTTTGTACACATTTTCTTTAATGTTCGCACAAGTTGAAATCTTCACTGTATTTTTCCATAGGTACTCCCATGCCTCCATTGTTATTTCTTTGTGAAAGTTTATTGCCCACTTCACCATCTGGACTTTTACTGTTTCGTCCACCGTAAACCATTTTAAAAGTAATTTGTAGATCTTAGATATTTCTTTCTTGCCTTCTTGTAATATCACTTCCTCTAACTCTGAATTTTCCAATCTTATACCTCCTCTCAGGCAGTCCGCATTGTAAAGATCTCTGATCTGTCTATACTGAAACCATCCATAACAAGGAGACATTTCTTCTTCTGTCTTTATTCTCAGCTTTGAATATTGTATTTGTGTAATCTCCTTGTAAGTTAGGCATTGTTGTTCGTTATCAACAGTTCTCGGATCTATTACTTCATATGGAACCACCCATGAAGGAATTCCGTCTTCCATATACACCTTATATTTCTTCCAAACCGTGAAGAGGCTTCTCCGAATATAGTGATGCAAAAATATAGAGTCCGCTTTTACTTTGTCATACCACATATATACATGCCATCCAAATATTTTTTTATGTCCCTCCAGGGCCAGCAACTTGCGATTTTTTAACGTTATCCAGTCTTTCAACCATACAAGACATACTGCCTCATGATACAGTCTTATGTTGGGCAGTTGCAAGCCACCTCTTTCCTTCACATCTTGTAAAACCTTAATTTTCACTCGTGGTTTCTTACCTGCCCACACAAAGTCTGAGATTTTCCTTTGCCATTTATCAAATTGTTTGGAGTCTCGGATAATTGGTATAGTTTGCAACAAGAACATCACACGTGGTAAGACATTCATTTTTACTGCTGCAATTCTTCCCAGCCATGATAAATTCAATTTGTTCCATTTTATTAAGTCTCTCTCTATTTGTATCCACAGTTTCTCGTAATTATTTTTGAACAAATCTATATTTTTTGCAGTCAGTTCAATGCCAAGATATTTTACTTTATTAGTCACCTCACAGTCTGTCTCCATTAACTCTTGCTGCTTCTGTTTACTCATGTTCTTACATAAAATCTTTGACTTCTTTTTGTTCACATAGAATCCAGCCAAATCTCCAAACACTTTTATTTTCTCTATTAGCTTTGGCATATTTTCAATTGGATCCTCTACTATTAACATTATGTCATCCGCAAAAGCTCTGACCTTGTAGTAAAACTCTTTTATTTTCATACCTCAGATTGTGTCATCCTCCCGTATTTGGATCATCAATATTTCCAAAATCAGAATTAACAACAATGGAGACAAAGGGCAACCCTGTCTAGTTCCTTTGCTGATTTTCAATTTTTTTGTCAAGTCCTCATTCACTATGATTGCTGCACTCTGGTCTCTATAAATTTCTTTGACCGCTTGTATGAACTTTTCTCCCATTTGCAGCTTTTCCATGGTAGCAAACATAAAGTCCCAGTTCAGATTGTCAAATGCTTTTTACATGTCTACAAAGAAAAAACCAAGCTCTCTGTCACAGTGCTTATCATAGTATTCAATAGCGTTTATTACTGTCCTCAAATTGTCTTTAATTTGTCTGTTAGGTAGAAATCCCGCCTGTTCTTCGGCAATGAATTCCGACATCCATCCTTTCAGCCTCTCTGCCAACACCTTTGCAAATATTTTATAGTCATTATTCAACCACGAAATTGGTCTATAATTTTTGACATTGGTCAAATCTTGACCTTCCTTTGGAATCAGCGATATATTGGCTTCATTCCATGAATCAGGAATCCTTTGATCTTTCATCACTCCATTCATTGCCTCTTTCAGGAAAGGCGCCAGTTCGTTAGCCATCACTTTATAAAACTTTGCCGTTAGTCCATCTGGTCCTGGGGCCTTTCCTATTTTCGTTGATTGTATAGCTTCCTTTATTTCTTCTTCCGTCACTTCCTTATTTAATTTCTCTTTCCATTTTTCAGGAATTGTCAGAATTTTGATCTTCTCTAAATATTCCGCTACTGAATCTTTGCTCACTTCTTTTTTTTGGTACAGTTTTGCATAGAACTTGAAAAAGGCTCTACTAATAGCCGCTTGGTCCATAAACACATTATCATCTTCTAGGATTTTGCTTATGGTTTTCTTCTCCTTCCTTTTTTTTAATTGCCACGCCAAATATTTCCCGGGTTTATTTGCGCCTACAAACGACCTCTGATTCATCCTCTTTAAATTCCACTCTAATTCTTTGTTGTCCATTGCCGTCAATTGTTCCTGCAGAATTTTAATATCCTGATATATTTTCTTTTTCCCCGGTCTTTTCTTAAGTTGTATCTCTTTGGCTTTTATTTTATCCAAAATTTCAGATCTCTTTTCCTCCTTTTTCCTCCTACTTCTTGCATTCAAGTCTATTAGTATGCCTCTTATCACCGCTTTATATGTATCCCATACTTTATTAGTCGGCACTTCTTTATTCAGGTTATATTGTATGAAAAATTTGGTCTCCCTTCATAGCAACGCAATATTTTCTTCTATTTGTAACAAGTCCTCATTTATTCTCCATCCTTTTCTTTTATTATTTTCCCCAAATCTCCACATAATTGGATTATGATCTGAGCCTACCTTTGGCATTATCTCTGCCTCTCTAGTCCATAGTGCCAGTTCTTTAGAGGCCCAGATCATATCTATTCTTGTTAGTGTGAAATGTCTTGCAGAGTAGAATGTATATTGTCTGTTTTTAGGGTATTGTCTCCTCCACACGTCTTCTAAACTTTCTTGTTCCTTAAGCATAAAAAACACCTTTGGTAATAGTCCTCTTTTTTTGTGAGCAGCTTTGGACTGCTTGTCCTCTTCCAGGTTTGTAACTCCATTGAAGTCACCCGCCAAAATTATGTGATCATAGGTCAGTTCATCTAATTGTTTCTCTAGGTCCTTAAAAAAAATTTCTTTTGCACCATTAGGTGCATAAATCCTAATCATCAGTATCTTCTTAGAATTCCAAATAATTTCCACGGCTAAATATCTGGCTTCTGCATCTTTTAAAACTAGTCTGGGCTGCAATTCATCTTTTATATACAATGCAACTCCCCTCTTTTTCTTTTTAGAGGTGGCAACAAATTCTTTTCCCAGTTTAACGAATTTCAAATATTTTTCATCTTGCTTTCTAATATGCGTCTCTTGAGAACAGACTATATTACATTTTTGTTTTAATAGCCAGTGGAAAGTAGCCTTACGTTTACAGGGTGAATTTAGTCCATTAACATTCCAAGATAAAACTTTACACTCCATTATCACTTTCTTATAGTTTTTGGTAAGTCCTTTTCATTTTCCCTAATAAAAGTCTCCATCTCGTGGCCAGATCTGATGCTCTTTCTTACTCCACCAAACTCAAATGCCAGTCCCTCTGGTATTTCCCATCTATATCTAATTTTCAACTCCTTTAGCATCTGAACCAGTTCTCTATATTTCTTCCGCTCGAATAGCACCGATCTGGGCAACTCTTTCATGATTCTCACCGCTTTTCCGTCAACTTCTAATGGATCCTGAAACTGTTTGCTCACAATTAGTTCTCTTGTATTTCTAGTCATGAATTGGACAATCATATCCCTTGGTAGTTTCCTCTGAGCTGCAAATCTGGAGTTGATTCTATACACCACGTCCAAGAAAGCTGCAATTTCTTCCTCTTCTTTCCCCAGGTATTCTGCCAAAATTTCTGTAATCTGGTCTTGGGCTGATTTTCCCTCTACTTCTGGGATCGCACGGAATCTTAGTTGCTTTTCCATCTGTTTACATTCTTCAACGGCCATTCTGTCTCTCATTCCTCTCATTTCAGTCTTTTGCACGTCTGCTAAAATTTCTACCGTTCCCTCTACTGCGTTGACTCTCTGCTGTGTAGCTTGTAAGTCATTTTGTATTTTATCCATACTTTTTGTCAGTTCTGCCATTTCCAATTTAAGTGTCTCTTTAAAGTCGTTTAATTCTTTCGCCATCTCTAGCATCATGTCCTTAAGCTCTTTATTTCCCTCTGAAACTTTTTTATCCAGGTTCTCCATCGTGGTTTGCTACTCTTTCTTTGACATCGTGGGGCTAGCTCTGCTTCGCTCCCACGAGTCTGCCCTTTTCCTTAAATCCATGATGCTAATTTGATACTTTCTTTTATTTTTAAAAGTCCAATTCCAGTTTGTTTTTGTCAGACGCTATTTTAAACTGTCCAAAATGTCGGGCGTTTTTTCTCTATGGTTTTATACTGAAGCACTTGCCCTTACCTTCTTTAAAGATGGCCTACTTCCATTCTCATTGAAGTCGCCACTTGCCCTATTTCAAAATGGCGTCGCCCTACTTCCGGCGTTTAGGAAAATAGTCCTTCTCCCTCGTCTCTTTATGGTTCTGACGTATTTCCTGTTCCTTTACGTTTCACAGCAGTTCTCGTGATTTTTAAGCTTTCTCACAGTCCATTATCTCTTCCCCGCCACATGTATGTAAACAATAATCCAATTTCCACGCTAACTTCTCCTTGCAAAATTACTTTTCGAATTTTTTCTTGCCGGAATCTTCCCCCTTATATAACTACTCTGTTGCAGTTCTTAAATCCACTTTAGCCACTTATTTCTTTTTATAATCTGTCCTGTACTGAGAGATAGCGATCTTTACCTCCTTTAGCGTTTTTCTTGGGTTGTACTCACTGCTTCTGTTATCTGATCAAATCCCGTCCCTTTGCTGTTTAAGTGAAGCTTGGGCATGTAGGTCTTATGCCAGAATTTGACTCCAGAGCCACTGCAGAGATCTTGGCAATCTTTCTTTGCGTGGGACCTCAAGGGTGGGAGGGAGTTCATTGTGTAGAACCCCCCCTCACCTGAGATCAATGCACCCTCAGGTTCTCGAGTGTTCTCGCCTCTTCTCCACCTGAGAACAGGTGGCTGTGGGCAATTTGTGCCCCTCCAGCCTTCCAAACAGTGGCACGGACAGCTCAGCTCTGCGTCAGACCTCCTTGGATCCCAAACCGGAAGTCCTAAACCCTATTTAGAATTGCTTCCATAGTCTTTTAGGGCTCTATTTTCCTGAGTCAAATGGCAAATGTTTACCCCCGTGAAACTTCAGCTACTTCACAGTTCCCACCTACAGAAAAAACCATCTACTTTTCTCTTCAGGTTTCCATCTCACAGCAAGCCTTCCCCTCATACAGCATCCACCAAAACATAATTTAAAAACAAATTATCCACATCAAGCTCAAGTCAAATCTCCTGTAATCCACTTGCCTACTCTACCCTTCCAAAAACTATCTAAAAAATATGGGAAAAAACAGGTCTGTTTAGGCAGGTGGTATTCCACTAGTCATGCTGCCTACCTGCCTGCCTGCCTGCACTTGGGCAATGGCCATTGGTGGCAATTCATATGAGAACCCTATTTTGCAGCAGAATGCTGAGAGTCAAAAAGAACAATCTGCCTCTCATCATGGGAAGGAAGCTGCAAAGCACAGGAAAACATGGCCACAACAGGCAATAGCAGGACACATAGGAAATAATTTACTGGCACTATCATTACTTTAAAAGGAGGGGGAAAGTGAGCCTAAAGCAGGATTTTTTTAAATGCCACTGCCTTGCACTGGTTGGAGTGCTCCCCTGCTTGGGTGCTGCAATCCTGTTACAGCTTTACCAGCCAGTTTCCTTCCATTGTGTGTGCCTACTAACACTCGCCTTCTTCAGGGACTATTGTTGTCTGTGCGTTTGTAGTATAGTTTAGAAAAAACTTAGTGGAGTGATGATTTAGAGGGAGGGGGACTAATGGTCAAGGCAGTTTTTAGTTATGCACAAAAACAGTTGCCCCAGATCCTTGTTCCCTCCCCCTTGAAAGGAACAGTTTGTGTGCACATAGCCAACACTTGCCTTAATGCCTTCCCTACACGTTCTTCACGGTCTATAAACACTGAACCCCGTTGTTGTGTATGCTCATACTTTGTGGGTTGATGTTTTAGAATGATGGCTGTGTTCTGTGCAAATTTGTGCTGTGTTAACTGCAAAAACAACTGCTCCAAAGAGCCTCAAAGGTCTCATTGCAAAGAATGGAGCTAAAATTCATGATGACTAAAAAACCTCAAACAGATTAGATTGGAACCAGCAATGCTCACCCAGGGGAAAAAAAAACAACAGCTATACATAGTTTGTTTGAAAAATCTGGATTTGAAACTGAAACTGGAATTTTCTTAGTTCACACCCCTACTGAGTAGTTTCATGTTTAATTATTTATGCTTTGTTTCAGCAGTGTTTGTTCTCTGTTCAGATTTATGTTTGTTTTCAAATTTATGCTTGTTTTCAAATTTTTGCAACCCACAGCCTACGGTATTGTTTATTGAATGACCTAGACCATATTGTTCATTGAATGTCCTAAATCATATTGACTTGCAGTGTGTAATCTGCCTTGAGTCTCAGTGAGAAAGGTGCAATAAATGAATGAATGAATGAATAAATAAATATTTTATAAGAAGAACTCACTCTGAATGACGTTGTGACTAGCCTTTCTTTTTTCAGTGCCATTAAAGAAGCCATATGACTTAATACCTTTTGTTAGAAGAGTACTTTCAAGTTCAAGAAAATCTATTCTTTCGTTCTCTGTGTTTCCCCATATACCTGTTTTAAACAAACCGGGTTATTTTCATCATCCTTACCAAGAGAGAGTCATTTAAATAGTATTGATTAACACTTGCCTTCACTATCTGAAAGCCTTGAAAATATTTCATTCTACCAGCAGATGGTAGATTTGGTAGCTGGAATGAAGAAGGAAAGTTTATGATACTATTTGAATGGCTAGTATTACTAATTAATTATTTAATGAGCAACTGATGGGCAACTCAGTGCTGCATACAACATGGAAACACAAAGAACAATGAAACTCTGCTTGCCAAATGACCAGATGGGAGGCTAACACCTATGGATCGTAATTACTCCTTTTGTTTTAAACCATGACTATAACAAAGGCCATATAGTTTGGTGGATTCTTTTTCTGTTTCACCATGGGTGGGGGGGGGACTCAATTATTTTAGCTTAACTCTGAAGAGTGTCTCTTCCTTATGTTGTACATTGGAATTTAACTTTTTTGTTTGTTAACTTGTTTAAAAGGCAAACTAAATCTGAGAGATACTATTGCTTTGCCCTCCAAGATGTATATTTTGTTTTGGATTGAATTTAAAGGAATGGTGTACTTCATAAAGGCCAAGAATATATGGACCTGGATACAATTTACACTGTGGAGACTATGAACTAGCTTAGATGTGCAAGAGTTCTGCCTTTGTGAAAGCTCTTGCTAGTGTTTACATACATGCAAATCATGCTGAATAATCTGTACAGAAAACAGAAATCCTCTTGGGTTGTTATATTGCAACCAATGAGTCTCCTATGCACAGGACAAGTCCCCACCCCTCCTAGTATCACATCCAAGCCACATGTTCTTTAGTTATACTATCTATGAAGTCAATATATGATGTCAGCATTGTCGTGACTGGTCCAAATGGCACATCTTGCAAGAAGCAGCTGTGCCTCTATTTGCTTAACGAATGCATATCTTGTTTTTATTGTATTAGTTGCCTGCTTAGAAACTTTGAAGCATTATTTGCATGTATATTTTATATTTATAAGATTATCAATTTCAGTGCTAGGATCTATAAATCAAAAAGTTGCACTGTGTACCAGCATCAGGTACCTAGTATAAAACAGAATATTGGTCAGTGTTGGCACTGGGAAGTGGTTGGTATGATTTATTTCAATTGCTGGGAAGTAGTTGAGTAGATTGCCTGACCGACATCCTCTGAACCCGGTTCCAGGTATTTGCCTGTCTAAAAATCAAGCCGTGGCCACAGTGCTGATCCATTTCTATTTTGACGTCCTTTTCCGAATATGCAGCTACAATATTAAACTGGAAGCAGAAGAGATTCCAGAACAGTAGCCATATTAGTCTATTTCAACAAGTCTACAAATAGTCTTGTCAGCCCCTGGCAGTTAGATCCCCAAGTTCTCCACAGTTAACACACAGGTGTTCCAGTTCCAGTTGAAGTAACTTTATTAGAGATCCATTCAGTACAAGATGCTCAGAAAGTGGAAATGGCAGAAGTGACACATGTGGGGCTATCAATGTTAGTTATAGGAAATATTCCCGCCTTTGGGAAAGAAGACCATTAACAGGGGGTGGGGGGGTGAGCCATTGTTTTAGAGCAGACAGTGAGAAAGATGAACTTATCTTTGGTTCTCAAGAAGGATACATTTCGTGCCAGTTTCAGCTGGCAGTCAAGGACACTGGCTCAGTGGAGTGAGAAAGAGAAACTAAACATTTGCAAGATAACCTGCTGGCATTACAGCAATAAAGAACTTCCCATACTCTCAGAGACCAGAGGCAGGGCCAATATACATTCATGGCAGATATGCAGGAGACATATATGACAAGTCTACTGGATTAAACATTAACAGATTTTTTGTGACATATACTTCCACAAACAAGAGCCCACTTACTTCTGCCACCATCAGGTAAACCAAAATTGTCATAGATACTTAAATCTGAAGATGGAATCCATGAACAGACCTTTCTATAAACCTGAGAAATGTCCAGGTTTTCAGAAAAAAATCTGAAGTCTAAAAAGGGTGAATGGGTAGTAGCACCTATATCTTTAAAAAACAGATGTCCTCTGCAGTGGGGGGTTGCCAGTTGAAGCTTGGTTTCTGTCAGTAAAAGGCGAGATGGAGGAGGGCACTTTCCAGGACTATTTTGGCCTTTGAGGGAGGACTCACTGGAGCCAGACCCAGCAGCCATAACTAGGTGACTTGATACCATACAAGTTTCATGACTTACCCAGGCCTGCTCATTCCTATTCAGTAGCAGCATCTTTCTCTTCTGCTCATCTTCAGTTTTTCCCTTCCCATAGCAGCCTATCCCTTTTCTTTCTCTCCCACCCATCTACCTAATTTATTCTCTTTTCCCCCATCCCAGTGTTTCTGTTTCCTCCCTATTTTTCTGTCCTTTCCAGATTCACTTGCTTTTTCCCTTTTCCTCTTTTACTCCTCCTTCTTCCAGCTTTTCCTTCCCTTCTTTCTATCTTTATCCTTTTTTAGTCTCCTCCTCCCTGCAGTGATACTAATTGAGGCTTGGAAGCCACAGTACTGTGGGTTGAGGATTAATCTAGTAACTCGTCATATTTTTCTGCACATGTGAGACTTGCAGAAAAAAATCCCCTTCTGCACTTGGCCCCATTGTATTGATCTTTTGAATTACACGCTATGGCCCAGTTCAGAATTAAATACATTCATAGGGAATCTAGGAGTGGTTTACAGTCATTGTTTTTCTACCTGAGCCATCAAGACAGTAACTGTAAACAAAACCAATAAGCAACTAGTAACAATCCACACTACCACATCAGAATTCTTATTCTGTTGTGTGCATAGACGGGGCTATCAAATGACACTATGGCAAAAAAATTTCTTTGGTCATCCCCTCACATTTGGCAGAGCACACATAAAAAGCCTGATTAGAGAATCAGTATGTTGCTACTATTGCTTCATTGGACTCCAGCTACTAATGCCCCAAACCCAGAAATAAATTGTATATGTTTTTGTTTTTGTTTTAAACTTACTAACTGGGCCCCTTTAAACATGTGTACAGATCAGTTTTAGGGTTACTCTAAATATTTCCTTCATGAGTTCACCATGGAGCCAACCTGAGTTCAAGCGGACAAAGAGCAGTTCTGGGGAATGGCTTGTATAAAAATGGCGGAGCCCAAATTGGCTTGGAAAGCTGCCGCTGGGGGAAGGAAAGCTCTTGGCTTTCTCCCAAGCTTTTTCCCTGTGCAAAAACAGTGTGGGGTGGGGTGGGGTGGGGGGAGGAAGAGTTTTCCCATTTATGCTTCAGCAGATGGAGGTATTGCGAGCACATGTGGCAGCAGAAATGGGAACTTGCTCTGCACTGTTTTTGCATGGGGAAAAAAGCTTGGAAGAAAGGTAGGAGCTTTCCCTCTCCTGGCAGCAGCTTTCTGAGCCAATTTGGGCTCTCCTTTTTTAATGCAAGCTATTCCCCAGAGCTGTCATGTGTCTGCATGAACCTGGCTTGGCTCCATGGAAGGAAATAACATTTAGAGTGATTCCTAGTAAACACTGTACACAGATGAGTAAAAACAGAACAGATGACAGGGTTGCACTGACAGAAAGCTGATATGGTTTCTATAGGACATGGTAAACAAGCTGCAATCTGAGTTACAGCTGAGGGAAGGCAACCTATATTATTCCCTCTAGACACTGAAATTATGAGGGTATGATATAAAGAGTTATTCTTATGGTATATTTGTTTATTTGTTACCCTAATGCAGTCTGTATGTCATGCTTCACTCTATGTATTTTTATGCCAATAAAGAACTAATGGATTGAATGAGAGTATGAAGGCGAATATAAAGATTTTTTCTTCACACACCTGTTATAATGGGGGTGATCTCCCATGTATATTTGTGAGTCTGCTCTGAGAAAAGCAATGTGAGGTGACTAACATGTACTTCAATGGACATAGACTAGAGTATCTTCTCTTAGGGTTGCACTGTAAATATTGTAATCTGCCTTACATTAACTTGTTAGTTGAGTTCTTCTCATTCATATCTATTCCAGCAGCTAATTGGCAGCCCACTACTAATTGGATACACAAAGCCAAAAGGCCAGCTGGCTCTCTTTTACAGTTTGCTCTCTCCCTGGGTTTATAGATGGATTTGAGCTAAGGTGGGAATAAGTGTTTTACAGCAGCAATTAGCTTATTCCTGGGGCAAACTACAAATAGAAGTGGGTATGTATATACAGCTAGAACCTTGTTTTCCATTCCACTGTGACTGAGAGAATGACAGTGAGATGGCTGAGGGCCATGAAAATCCAAAATGCCAGCTGGAGTCTGCCAGGTTGTGGGGGATTTTAGCTTCATAGCTGGATGTTTATGTGTTGGATAGCAAAAGGAATAATTTATTAACTGCGTACTAAATAGTATGTTCATTGATGTTTGTTTGAATTGTTGGTGGCTGACAGCTAGAAATTCAAGCAGCTAAGAGTTACAGCCCTTTATTTCTGTTATTATAATTCCTCCCTGATCTATCAAGAACAGGGTTTATTTACTTAGAACTAAGAGCACACAATACTTCTATGATATATTGTTTTCTGGGGATTGTTTCCTCCAGAAGAAGAAACTGAGCATTTTCTAGGCATCAAAAATGCATTTAGGTGAAAGTTCAAATAGCTAAAGGAAGGTTAAACAACAGCAGGGAGTATTTGCGATAAAGGCTAGAAAACAAATACAAGCACAGGAAAGAAAAACATTCTAAACAAATAAGAAAATGCTGCTGAGCTAAATATACAGATTATTATCCCTGTACCCCAACTATGACACGAGATAAATAATTACACTGACACAAATTATGTGGGGTCAACTAGTTTATTTCTTTATTTAAACATTTAACTTTTGTTTTGGTATCCCATACTTTTGTGCTTCCATAGAAGAAAATATTATCTGTTGGCAAAAACATGGCTGGAACTTGTGATTCAAAACTCTTCATTGGAAAGGCATTCCAATGATTTTTAGGGAGCAATTGAAGGAAGAGTTTGAAAAGGGAAATCAAGTCAAATTTGATTTGATACTTTTTAGCCTTAGATACAGCTAAGTATTTAAATTCATGATATAAAAGAAAGTCAAACTGATCTCATCATTTCTGTATTTCAAAGATCTGGAATGCCACGCCTTTCTAAATATCTTCAACATGGCATCTCAAAGTTTCAGCCATTCAACAATACTTGTTTCTGTTATGCAGACTTGCCAATTACCCATAAAGCTGCTCAAGTAAATCCTATGTGCAAGTTTGAATTAATATCTCATCCTTCCACTTTAGCCCCAGATAAATTAATATTTGTATAGCTTTGCAAATAGCAATTTCATCCTCCCTTAGTAGCATTTTATATTACTAGTTTTATTCAGCATTGGACATACTGACATAATACAATCAGAATTGTCAGTATCCTCACTGCATTCCTGGACATATGCAATTTTTATTTGTCCCCCATCCCCAAAATAAAGATGCCACAAAAGATTCATGGGTTTAATTGGGAGTTGTTTATTGAACTGCTCTGAGCCTTGTTTATACCCAAACCTCAGTGTGGGCAGCCTACCTACAGGGCTGCCAAGGGCAATCCCAACCTAGCTCCAGGTTCAAGGCTGCCTTAGTCTGCCAGACACTTTTCCTGTCCTGTATACCAAAGGTATGCTGAGAGGAGCTGTTACTCCCCATGCTAGTTAACACTAAGATTTGAACTGGTGAAACCCCAGCCCTGAGGGTGCTCACTCACCAACCCTTAGGGTTGCCATTGCCTGGGGACAGCAGGCAACCTCCAGCCCTCAGTCCCCAACCCTCACTAAATTTAGTGGTGGGAGAAAAAATGTGGGAATGGGAAAACCATTATGCTGTGGGAATTTTCCCATTTCTTTGAGCTTTACCATAAAGTTTGGGGAATTCCTTGAGAATCACTCAGAAGTAACAATACAGTGACTTCCGGTCTGGAATAATGGCGACCTGATGTGGATCAGCTGACCTGAGCAATCAAGAGTTACTGTTTGGGCAGGACAGGTGCACTGGATACCTGCTGCCACTCTTCTTCAGGGAGAAGAAGAGCCAGGACACTACGAGACCCAGAGAGAAGATCACAGTATTAAAGGTATAAGACTTAAAGGTTTCTCTTACAAATTCAGAGCATTTGCAGACTACATGATGTTTGTCATGGAAGATCCGGTCCAGATGTTACCGTTACTGTTAAATAAAATTAAAGAATTTGGATTACATTAACAAAGCAAAATCTAAAGTGCTCTGTAAAAATATGATGAAAAGGAAACAGGTTGAGCTAATGAATACTATAGAATGTGAAGTGGTATCAAAAACAAAATATTTGGGAATAGAATTAACAATGAAAAATACAGATTTATTTAAAAACAATTATGAAAAACTGTGGTTGCAATTAGAAAAAGATTTGATAAAGTGGAATAAATTGAACTTGTCATTGTTGGGGCATATATCAGTTGTGAAAATGAATGTATTACCAAGAGTGATGTGTTTGTTACAAACGATCCCAATTGTAAAAGATAAAAAGCACTTTGATAAATGGCAAAGGAAACTATCAGAATTTGTGTGAGCGGGGGAAAAGTCAAGAGTCAAGATGAAAGTGCTATGTGATGCAAAAGAAAGAGGTAGACTGCAATTACCAAATTTGAGATTATATCATGAAGCGATATGTTTAACATGGTAAAGAGATTGGGTAAACCTGTCTAATTATGAGCTGTTAACATTGGAGGGTCATAATAATCTGTTTGGCTGGCATGCATATTTATGTTATGAGAAATATAAAATGGATGGAATCGTTCAACACCATTATGTAAGGAGAAATATTTTTTTAGTTTGGCAAAAATATAAAAAATACATAGAGGAGAAAATACCTTTGTGGATTGTACTGGCAGAAATGATAAAACCACATATAGATTATCAAGGGGATGATTGGATAACATACAAGGATTTGTTGTTGATTGAGAGGGATGTTGTTAAAATGAAGACTGAGGAAGATTTACCTTTTAAATATGGATGGTTACAATATCGACAAATTAAAGACCTATTTGAAGTAGATAAAAGGAAAGTAGGCTTCAGAAGTAGAAACTCAGCTAGAAGAACTACTTGGGGAAGGAACAAAGATAATTGCTAAGTTTTATAAAACTGTTGTTGAAATGGTATACAGAAGATGAAGTGGTTAAGACACAAATGGTGAAATGGGCTTTGAATTTTAACAAAGAGATCACAATGGATGAATGGGAATTTTTGTGGAAAAATACCATGAAAGTATCTACATGTGTTAATTTAAAAGAGAATGGATATAAGATGATGTACAGATGGTATTTGCCCCGCTAGTCGGAATGAGAGACAGACACAGTATTTGGGTTACAAAAATGGGCCACTTTATTTAAATTAACCAACAACAAACTTCAACTACGGCAAGGGCCTAACTGGCGGTACAGGTCAGGCTCTGGGGTCTCTCTGTACCCCGCCCTGACCTGTCTGGGCGAGACACCCGCTGCCCCGGGTGCGAGCCATCAGTCCAGTGGCTGGGACCCAGTCTGGCCCCTGCAAAGCTCCCCCACCCGGCCGAACGGCAGTGGGGGGAGAATAGCTTGTGCATGGGTTCCCCACCCAGGGCGTCCAACCACGTAGCTGTACCGTACGGCAGCCAGCCACATCTGGTAGACCCCAATTCCCCACCAATGGGGAGGTGCCAAGGGTGCTCGCCGGCCCGCTACAGATTCTTCCCTAACTAAACATCCTGCCACCCGTGACATTAACTCAGGCCTACCAGGCCAATTAACCCACCATTCTCCCAATGCGAGGTAGGTGAAAAAACTCCCGCTCAAGAGCCAATCAGGGTGGAGAGACAAAAAAATCCTACCTGGCCCCAATCAAATGGCAACCAGCTAATCCCGCACTGAAATAGGGTGAGGTTGGTGGGCCGAGCACGAGGCGAGACTGACACTGAAGAGGGGCGGAGGATCAGCAAATGCTGCCTAACTCCGCCCCCAAGGCTAAGCCCTCGAATAGTGGGATAACAGCCTGCCTCCACCCTCCAGCGAGGCAAATGGCTGCCACCAGCCTAAATGGCTATGCCATTGGCCAGCTGGCAGAATTGCCCCGCTAGTCGGAATGAGAGACAGGCACAGTATTTGGGTTAAAAAAATGGGCCGGTTTATTTAAATTAACCAACAACAAACTTCAACTATGGCAAGGACCTAACTGGAGGTACAGGTCAGGCTCTGGGGTCGCTCTGTACCCCGCCCTGACCTGTCTGGGTGAGACACCCACTGCCCCGGGTGCGAGCCATCAGTCCAGTGGCTGGGATCCAGTCTGGCTAGGCAAGGTGGTTCCCCCCTGCAAAGCTCCCCCACCCAGCTGAACAGCAGCGGGGGGAGACTAGCTTGTGCATGGGTTCCCCACCCGGGGCGTCCAACCACGTAGCTGTACCGTACAGCAGCCAGCCACATCTGGTAGACCCCAATTCCCCACCAATGGGGAGGTGCCAAGGGTGCTCACCGGCCCGCTACAGATTCTTCCCTAACTAAACATCCTGTCACCACAGAGGCCAAGCCTCTGCTTAGGCCTCCGCACCCCAAATATGGCTTAAGGCCAACCCAAGCCCTTGCCGCAGGTCATTCAAGAAAATGCAGTTCCCTCTAAAAGAGAGGTAAACCCCATCCCCTCTGTAGAGGTCAGCAGACTCAGCCCGGATCTGCAGATGGGGCAAATAGATCCCCAACCCACTGGTCATAGCTTTAAATAGGGCTCTATTGGCCATCCGCCTAGCCCTATCCACAGCCCTGTGGTCCAATGCTTCCCGCCATACCCGGCGCGGAAGCATTGCCGACCAAAAGATCTGGACGCCAGGCCACCTCCTCTGAATCTCAAGGAAGTCGTCCTGAGCCTGCCAAGACAGGGCCATGCCCTTCATGAGGCCCAGATCATTGCCACCTAAGTGGACAACCAAGATTTGAGGCGGAGGGGCGCTCCACCCTTCAAACAATAATGGCAGCAAACCAGCCCAACATAGGCCTCTTCTGCCCTGCCATTCCACTGTGGCCCATCTACTGAGTCCCAGCTGGGACCCCACTTGCATCCTCTTCGCTTGGTGTGCCGCCCAAAAGACCATACTATGGCCACAAATAAGGATTCAAACCCGATCCCGCCATGCAGCAGCACCTGAAAGAAAGACAATATCAACAAGATTGTCCCCCAAGCAGGGGCCTCACGTACGACTTATAGGCCGCCGAGCGCCACCTCCCCACTTTCTGGATATCTGTCCCTGAATATCCCATGGCCACAGCTGTGGAAGCTGCACGAATCCGAAAAGAGTGGGTTCCAAATTTGACCCCACCCAGACCCAATTTGGCAAGCGCCCTACCCATGACCGTCCAAAACTGGTAATTAGTCAACGGGGCCCCATTAGCATGACAAAAAAAAAAAAAACGCACCAGGCGCAGAACCACGCGCCTTCACGTATGCTTCTAAAGCCACCATTGGGCACAGATCAGTGATAGCACACTGGCCAATAGACAACTCCGCCCCTCTCTGCATCTGGTCAGTCTTAGAACGCCTAATCCTAAGAACTACACGGTCCCCATGAAACTTAACATCAGTCGCAGCTATGGCACGACCCGAGTCGTCCTTAAGGGATTGGGGAACCAACTCGCTGACTCTAAGGGCCCCAAAAAATGCAGTTAAGGAAGCTGCGTGAAACAACAGTTGCTCGAAGGGCGAGCTACAAACTATAGGCCACGTAGCCTTCAAACCCCTTAAAATACTAAGCGAAATGGGCTGCCTACTATCGCTCGGCTTGGCAGCCTCCCTGGACCACCCTTCCAGCATCTTCCTGATGCGGAAGTCACCCGTAGTGTCAGCAAAGCCGCGGGCTTTTAAGGCAAATGCCAAAGCCGCCATTTGGCTACGAATATACTTAACCCCGTGCCCCTTACCTTTTTGATGGACACAAAAACGTGCTAATTGTCCCGCCGGAATAGGCCACTGCTGGGGGAGCCCAACCTCCTGCCTGAACCCCACGAAGTGCCTTACCGCCCTGTCGTAGGTTCTCCTGGTACTAGGGGCTAATGCTAACTGGATAGCCCTGAAGGCTTCAGATTCCCAATCCTCCAAAGCTCCTGAGGAACCTGGGTAGGCAGCGAGTCCGCCTCTGGGGCAAGGTGTCAAAACCAGTCCATCTGCAGAAGAGATAGGGTGTCTGCAACCTCATTGTTTAGCCCCGGTATATGCTTTGCTAAAAATAAAATGTTAAGGTGCAAGCACCTCAACGTAAAGGCTCGGACCAGCCTCATAACCCTAGGTGACTTAGAAGAAAGCGAGTTCACTACCTGAACCACTGCCATATTATCGCACCAAAAGTGTACTGAGTGGTTTGCTAGCTCGTCACCCCACAAGTACACCGCCCCCAAAATTGGGAAACATTCCAGGAATGTTAAATCCCTAGTAATGCCTGCTTCAACCCACTTATCTGGCCATGTCCCCGTGCACCAATGGCCCCTAAAATAAATGCCAAATCCTATTGAGCCAGATGCATCGGAGGAAACTTGCAATTCACCCTCTAGCAACAGCTCTTGCCTCCAAAAAGAGACACCATTAAAACCCTGCAAAAACTGGCTCCATACTTCCAAGTCCTCCCTCATCCCCGGGGATATACGCGTCCGATGATGCGGAAGCCAAAGCATCCCCATCACATCACAGAGACGCCTAAGAAAGGCTCTGCCCGGGGCCACAACCTTGCAGGCAAAGTTCAGGTAGCCTACCACCTGCTGCAATTCCAGTAAGGAAACCTTTCTTTTACCTAAAAGGGTATGAATCCACGCCCTCAGCTCCAATAGCTTATCCTCCGGCAACTTGGATGTTTGTTGAACGGTATCAAGTTCAATACCCAGGAAAGTAAGTACAGTCGCAGGGCCTTCAGTCTTTTCATGCGCCAGAGGGACACCCAGTTCCTCAGCCAGGTGCATGAAATCCCCCCAAAGCCTGGCACATTGTCCAGAATTGGGGGGCCCAACCAGACTAAAGTCATCTAAATAGTGGGCGGTGTCACGGCAACGTTGCCTGTGACGCAAGGCCCACTCAAGAAATGTGCTGAACCGCTCAAAGACAGCACAGGAAATGGAGCACCCCATCGGGAGCGCCCTATCCATATAATAGTGGCCTTCAAATGTAAATCCAAGGAGCTCAAAGTCCTCAGGATGCACAGGAAGAAGGCGGAACACATACTTAATGTCGCATTTCGCCATCTCAACTCCAGGGCCACAACGCCGAACAACTTTGACCGCTTGGTCAAAGGATGTATAACGCACAGAGCATAGGTGCTCAGGAATCGCATCATTGACAGACCCACCCCTAGGGTAAGACAGGTGGTGAATCAAACGAAATTCACCAGGAGCCTTCTTGGGTACTACCCCGAGGGGGGAGACCCGTAAATAAGGTACAGGAGGGGAGGGAAAAGGGCCTAAAACCCTGCCCTCTTTGGCAATCTTTGCCCTGACCACATCTTCCATACCTACTATGGAACGTAAATTAGATGACATAAAGGACCTCTTAGGTCCTTGGAAGGGTATCCTAAAACCAAACAAAAAACCTTGTAACAAAAAATGGACATCAGCCCTATTAGGATAGTCGCAACAAAACACAATTTCCCGTGCAATAACAATGTCTCCCTATTTTATTTACAGTAATTGCATAATTTAACAGAACTATACCACATGTAACCAGTTCTAGGAAAAATTATTTTGCAGGCGTCATATATGCTCCAAAGTCCATACATAAAGTGTCCAGTGCTTCAAGTGCTCTATTAATATTGCAACAGGTATTAAAGTGCAAATGCTTCCTAGCACCATGTACACATTAATTATTTCATACAAGCTCGCCTTATATTCCAACTGGAATTGGGTATAGTCCAAAATTTGGTTCCAATAAACTGTGTAGTTCACAGATCACAAGTAGACCTTTGCGTGTATTCTTTAGGTGTACATTGATAATTCTGTGACATCATTATTCTAACGGAAGGTCCAGATCACCATTGTATCCGTTTCCAAACTCTTTCTCAAAGAACACAGTTGTCAAAGTTTCATGCAGCTACCACTCCATATTAGTCATCAGTTTTCCAATTTTCACCATTTGCGACAGTTCTTTCGGCTGCACACCCCTTTTGAGGTGAACTCAAAACAAAGCAGTCGGGGCTGAACCGACTGCCCCGCAGGGGTGCGGACGCCATAAGAAATTTGGGATGTTCCCCCCGAAGCCTGGGACGATCTTTGAACAATGTGGCCACTATCGGACCTTTCCCCTACTGAGGATTTTGCCGGAGTCATTAGCTGCAGCCACAGGTGCTGATGTACCTGGTCCCACGGCAATGACGGATTCAGGGCAGCCCGCATCCGGAATTCCTCATCATATTGAAGCCAAGCAGGGGCTGCGAATTCCAAATAGGCCCTATAAATAATATCCATGTACTGGAAGACCGAGGCCGCTCTTCAAGGCTGCGCTCTTGCTATAACCCCTGCATAAATCAAGAATTCCGGCAGCCAATTGGCCCAGGATCTGTCAATCTTACGGCGCTTAAGGCACTCCTTATCCCGATCCTCCAGGTCCTCTTTATCCTTCTTCTCCAGTTCCCTGAAGAGAAGGGTAAAGACATCCACATATTCCCCCCCGTAGGATCTTTTCCCTCGTGGCCGGGGTGAGGTGGTCACCCAGTGGCATTGCCGTGTCACCTACTGGAAGGGCCCTGTATGGCACCGATCCATAATTAGGCCATGGCACACCAAAATAAGAACACCAAGGTGGGATGCACCCCATTCCTGCCTGCACCTGAGACGGGGGGGGGACCCAACCAGTGGAGCCCTGCATCTGGCCAGGCGCAGGCGCCGGAAACCAGTGACCCCGGTCCGGCCCTGTCACATTTCCCGACGAGCCTGGAATGGCTCCTGCTTGTGTATACGCATTGTGTTGAATAGCCAGACTTGCCTGGCCCCATGGCCAGGTACCCCACTGTTGGGGCCCAGTACACTTACCATCAGCCTCGGGCGGCTGTACAACCAAAGCCACTTGGCCCACATCTCCAGCCCAGCTCACTTCCTCTTCCATTGTTGCTGGTTCTGCTGACTCTTCCTCAATAACCTGGGAGGCACCAGAAGTAGATGGGACACAGATACCCTCTGCAGCATTGCCTTCTAAAACAGCCAAACGAGAAAGGATGTTAGAAAGGGAGGCAGCCTTAGATGCAACCCTCACTGGTCTCTTGTTTGCAGGCCCCAAGGGGAGGAACAGCCGACCCAGCCTTCTCCAGGGCTGCAATCCTAGCTAGTATGTCGTACCGCACCGAGCCCCCATCTTCATCATCTGAAGACAGGGCTACAGCTGGCTGTTTGGGTGGGTACTTAGCAGGCTGCTTACCCTTAGATACACCTACTCCCTTCTTGGGACCCATACTGCAACCCCTAGTCCTATATAGAGGTGCCCTAGTACCACAGACTCAGCAAGCCAAACTGTGGGAGTGAAACCAAGGCCTTATAACCAAAGTGATGCAACTGCACCACCTGCTGGTTCCTTACTAAATAGAAATCAGAGATGATCAGAGCCTCAATTCCCCACACAGTTAATAAGTACACCACAATGGGTACGGTGGCAGAAGGGTACTTAGGCAGCCCTATTGATCACCGGGACTGACTTGATGATCTTATACTGACCCTGAAAGAGGCTGAGAACAAATGGAGCCTTCAGGGGGCCTAAAATGGCATGCACTTACTCCCCCCAAAATGGCCGCCTGATCAGGCCAAAGATACCCAACACCAGTCTGGCAAAGTGCCTATCGGCCGCCCCTACCCAATCCCCACTAAACGGGGGCGGGACAGCCTAAACGCGACCCCCAGACACCACCAGCAAATTCCAGGGGGGGCGCAAGAAATGGCACGCGCAACGAAGACACAGAGAGGCAACGCTCCCCCGCCCACCCGGGTGAGCCCGCCCAGCAAGCGAGCAGGCGCCTGAACGTGGCGCAGCACAGGCAGAAAAGCCCTCTGACAAGCACGCACTAAGCACAGCGAGCCAGCGCAGCTGCGCTGGGCTCCTTCCGCCGAAAAAGCGGCCGCTCAAAAGCATTCGGCGCGGTGGCAGGGAGCAGCCTGCCCTGGTGCTGCTGAGCGCTCAGCCCCCACCCCGGCACTCCCCCAAACCCCTGAAATCCCAATCTGGGGGGGGGGATGAGAGAAGCGAGGCAAGGCACAAAACCCCCAAGCTCGTGAGCAGCCGCCTCGCAAGCAACGCCAGCCACTCCAGCCCCTCAAGTGCAAATGAATTTTTAAAGGACTCGGAAAAATTTAAAGAATATCTGGAAAATAAATGGGATGTAAAAGGACAATTATGGTTGATGGATAACTATTGATGTCTATGGGATAGAGAATCAGAATGTGTGGGGAAAAAAGAAAAAACTTTACCTTGGAGAATTAGAAAAATTAGAAGTACTAGAATAGAGGAACATACTAAGATTTAAAATGGTTTTAGTGCTGTGGGGGGGTCAACGGTAAGGGGGGGAAGAGGGTGGGAAATGTTGATTTGAGAAATGTAAGACAATTAATCTGTAGGAGCTGAAAACTAAATGGATGGTTTATGTAATTTGTAACACATATTTTATTCTACCCAATAAAAATTTCAAAATAAATAAATAAAAAAAGAAGTAACAATACAGTGACCCATCCACCTGGAACTGATGTTACTTCCAGGCAATGCTCTAGGGATTTCTTCAATTTCTATGGTGAAGACCATCAAGACTGTAAAAATTCCTAGAGGGGCATGAAGGAAGTGATGTCTCCCTCAAACTACACCCTCCACAAACACCGTCCCCAAACTTTCTCAGCATTTGCCAGAACAGGGCTTGGAATCCTTCCTGGTAAATGATGAGAGCCTGGAACGAGCTGCTGCCACACAGGAGAGCACTCCCCCACCCAGCAGTGGCCCAATCCTGGCCATTTCCAGCCTGATCCTGACCATTTTGTACCCGGTCCTGGAAGTTTATGACCCAAATTGTGCTGAAAAGGGCCCAAAACAGCCAGGATCTGGCCTGAATTGTCATGGAACAGACTGCTGCCACACAAGAGAGTACTCCCCCCCTGGCAGCGGCCCAATCCTGGCTGTTTTGGACCCAATCCTGGCCATTTTGTGTCCAAATTGGGCCAAAACAGGCCCCCAAATTGCCAGGATTAGGCCTGAATCAGCCTGGAATGGGCTGCTGCCACACAGGACAGCACTCCCCCTCCTGGTGGTGGCCTGATCCTGGCCATTTCAGGCCCAGTCCTGGCCATTTAGGGCCCAAATTAGGCCAAACAGGCCCAAAACAGGCAGGATCAGGCTCAAATTGGCCTGGAATGGGCTGATGCCACATGGGAGAGCACTCGCCCACCTGATAGTGGCCCGATCCTGGCCTTTTCAGGCCCAATCCTGGCTGTTTTGGGCCCAAATTGAGCCCAAATGGGCCTGAAACAGCCAAGGATCAGGCCTGATTCACCCTGGATTGGGCTGCTGCTGGGCAAGGGAATACTCCTCCACTCAGCAGCAGCCTGTTCCAGGCAATCCCCCCCCCACACACTGTGTGTGCTTTCCCCCGTTCTCTCAGGAGGAGGCTTATCTTAAGCCGTTTGCTCCAGGGGAATAGATCTCTGTCTGGAGATCAGGGGCCAGGGCCACCACACACAAGAGGTGCCAGAACACTGTTCCAGAGCATTCCAGCAGAAAAAAAGCCCTGGTTAAAATGTCCATTTTGCAACACATTTTATTTTACCTGCCTGAGGTTTAATGGGATTATGTAAGTGTCCAAGAGATCCCAGAGATCAGCGATCATCTGTATAGGTAGCCACTTGGACACCTGTTTTGTCATAGTACCCTGGACAATCTGATTCAGAAATTCCTAGTAATTTGCTCTTCCCTTGCACACAGAATTTCAGCCTGTCCCTTGTAATGTTATAACATGTCCACATAAAAGATGGCTCAAGTTACTTTCCCCATTTTTAACACAAGGAAAATATGTAAGGCTGAAAACTATAATACCAACAGCAGTGCTTATTGTAATAATATCATATGACTAGCAAAACACTCAAGAAAAAAGGTATACATTTCTGATCCCATTATGCAGATAAAAAACATGCAATTGATGGGATAAATACTGAAATATATGCACACCTGTTCATAGTATACCAAGCTGTTTGCAGACTGTTGTCATATCTGTGTCTGATACACAGTATGTAAAACACTTCCCCTTCTATGGTCAGAATAACAGGGTTGACTTACAAGAACACTCTTTGACAGATAATCCTATATGGAAAACAGCCACTTACTTTAGTTTAAACACCACAGTTAATTAGTGATTTCTATGGCCTCAAGTACAGAAATTCTATGTCTATATAGGCAAAGAATTACAGTAACACCTTCCAAAAAAAATTAATGCAGCCATTTTGGTCATGGTATCTTAGCATGATTCCTTGGTGTCTCCCGAGTGTAAAGAACAGATCAGTGTGAATGGCTACAGCGAATAACAGCACAAGAACGCTACAATACTTAACTACATTTGACACTCATATGCATGGTTGCTTGATGTTTGTCTTATTTACCAATGTTTCATCTTTCCCCATCTTCGTACATCAGTGGAACCAACTGTTCTCTTATTCAGTGTCACAAATCTTAACGCAGTAGTTGCTAGCAGTTTGCCTAATCTTACCTTTAACACAACAAACTGCAGGCTGTCCAAACAGGAAGAAAGCTGCTCACGAAATGCTGTCAACCAAAGCCCCAGAAGAGCAGAACAAACAATATTAAACAAAAAGAATTTTATAGTGACTTCATTTTTGACACATCTTTTCCTTCAAATTCCCAAAAAAGATACTGACAATTTCCTGTGTATGCAACTTTTATGAGATTAAAAAATGATGCACCGTCCACTGTGTTTATTGGATGCCTTTGAACACTGATGTATAAAAGCATTTTACTGTGAGTGATGAGCAGCCTACAGTATAGAGCAGGTTTATGGGATCATAACCCTAAGTATAGTCATCGGACAAGGAGGTTGCATAGCAGTAAAACTGAGCCATCACATGGCCTTTTCTTGAATTTGTTCATGGTTACTACAAAGGCTTATACTGCAGATGTGAAACTGATTTATTGACTAATATTGACACTGGAGCACTTTTTGAAACTGGTAGATGATAATTTGGGTTTTATTACTCTAAGAGATTAATTCTAGAAGGAAGTGTGATCTAGAAGCAAACCTGTTACACAGGAGGGAGAGGGGGGAGAATGAGCCTGTGACTTTTCTGTAAGGTATAAGGGATGCTGTTTCTGGATGGAGGGCAAAGAGGCTGCAGAATTATGAATATTCCCTTTTACATATGGAGTAAATGTATAGAACATGGCATAGTATAGATGACATGCTAATAGATCATTCCAGAAAGCACCCCAGACTACTAACAAGGTAGCCAGAACATACTAGAGACCCCACCACTACCTCATCAGCCATCCTTTAACCAATCATCAGGAAAAAAAAATTAAAGAGGAGCTTTTTCTGGTGGTATTAGTCCTGCTGGTGAAGTGCATGTCTTGCATCCATAGTCTTTCAGCCTGGATGAATTTGCCTTCCTGAATCCTACAGCTGAACATGTTCGTGTATTCTAAATTGGGTTGTAAATACATTAAACATGTTCACACAAACCCTTTGTTAAAGTTTCAGTTGTTTTGCAAAATTGTACTGGGAACTGTAGTTCAATCTACTAAAATCATACTATGTGCCAACATGATAAAAGCTGCCAACTGATCAATGCCACTGAGTATGCAGGTGTGAAAACAACAGATATACTGAAAATGGAAGCATGATCTGACCATAAAGGATTGAGGCATACATAATCCATACATGCAGAATTAGTTCATGTATTTGACTGATATCTTTCTGTTGGTGTTTTAATCATGTTTTACATGTGTATCATTTCCTGGAGCGGCAGCATAGAAATGTTCTAAATCAATAATCCAAGAAAGCCAACAGCAGCCACCTGGCCAGCTGCCATGCAGGATACCACCAACTGTGTAAATGAGAAAGCACCTAAAATATTGCAAATTTAAAATGTTGAACAAATCAATGATATGTCATATGAAGTACTCAGCTTAAGAGAAAACAGACATTATGAGCAGAACAAGTTTGATTTTTGAACAAGTTACTTGTAAAAATTGAAGTGCACAAATCTGACATTAAAGTAAAATGTCACAAGACGTTTTCAGAAATAAAGAAGTATAGAACAGAGAATATGCTTATGCCCCTATACTGCTGTCAGGAACCCCAAAAATTACAACTGGTGGACCCCTGGTTCTGGTCAGTTGCCCAGAACTGCTCTGCAGTGCTATCTGAGCTGAGATTTTGATGTAAAGGGGTGCTTTGAGACTTATATAGAACCCGTATGGTTTCAGCTGTACACTTTCCCCCTACCTGGCCTTGGAGAGGAGTGATGTATTCAAGGCCAACTTATAAGCAGTACATGGCAAATGTCTTAAAAGATCCCAGTACCAGGTGCGTGGTTTAACTCATAAACATCCCATTTCCCAATACAATGAAAGGGCATTGTAATACAACAAGGTGAATAGTAAAATGAAAAATATGTTTTTAAGAGAGAAATACATCATACATGGCCAACACAGAACATTCATGCAAAGAACTCTGGCCATAAAATGGAGGAACCCTGGCACACCATTAATTCTTTGAGTTCACAATAGTCTTCCGCATGTGCCACTACAGTCACACTTCTGCACCGAGTGTTCCAGAGATTAGACAAGGGACTGGGAGTGTGAAAAAGAGTTCATTATGGGAATGTTTGGATGTGCAATAACAACAACAATAACATTCGATTTATATACCACCTTTCAGGGCAACTTAACAAGCATTCAAAGCAGTTTACAAAGTGTGTAATTATTATCCTCACCACAATCACCCTGTGAGGTGGGTGGGACTGAAAGACTTTCCCAGCAGTGACTGACCCAAGGTCACCCAGCTGGCTTCACGCAGAGAAGTGGGGAATCCAACCCATTCTCCAGATTACAGCTCAGTCGCTATTAAACTCTACACCAAACTGGCTTTCCTTCCCCTTCGTTCCTTTCTTCTGTAATGGATCTAAAGGAGGCCAAACTGATTCTTTCAGAAACTGATAAGGAGTATGAGGCCTTCTAAGTTCCAGTCCTTCAGAAATGCCCAGGAAAAGGTAAATATTTTTCAAAGTTTATAACAAATAGGGTCTGAACTGGATGGTCACCCCTTCTTGTCTTGCTGAAGATCCATGATGTGCTAGAGAGGAAGACAAAATGGATACTTAGGGAGAGGTCCCACTTCACCAGAAAGTTTTTGTCCCTGCTTGAATAGCCAACTTTGAGATTCCTGGAGATTGGAGGATAGAAGAGGAAACAAATGTGCAGAGTAACAAGAGTTAAAAATATTCATAAAGCAATCAGTAATCACTACACACGAGCATAAAGCAAGATGTTATACACAGAAAATGATTGAGAGTCATAAAAAACAATGAGCAATGTACACAAACATTGAACAGTAATGTACAGAAAAACTCAGCAATGACACACATAATGATGCTCAGAAAACAAAGCAGTGATAGCACAAAAAAACCCTCAGCAGTCACAGGATGGAATGCCGGCTGATTTTGAAAGGCCATTATAAATGCCATGGATGCGCCTGTTGCATATAGGCAATGCAGCCCAAAATTTTCATTCATTCATTTTATTTTACATTGAATCATTTCTCTAACTGCTCATCATCTAATGTGGTCTATATCTTTATTTGACCCCAGAATCTTCTTTATGTGAATATTACCACGTCCCTTCAGGCACAGACTGTCTGAACATAGAAGCAAAATTAGAAATTGTAAACTTCAAGCTCTGTTAGTTGCTCATTTTATGGAAAAACATCATCTACCAACTGACTTTAAGTTTGTGGTTATTGACAGAATATTATCCAGACCCTATCAGTTTTATAATATAGAAAAGTTACTGTTACAGGGAGAAGCTTATTGGATTTACCCTTAATTCATTATCTCCATATGGTCTCAATGACTATTTGGATTTCTCTCCTTTTACATCATTTCATGTTACAATGTATTTTGGCTCACATTCCTGCATACTAGTATTCTTTTCAATTTGTCTTAAATCCTTTTAAATAAGGACGTCATATTTATATATAGAATCTTTATCTGTCCTTTTATCAAAAAGCTCTTTATTTTGTAGTATTTCTTTAATTGCTCATTATCTAATGTTGTTTTGGCCCATTTGAAAGAAGGTTCCTCACTTATATATGTACTTGGCTGAGGCAAAAGCCTTATCATTTTCTGTATTGCAAATGGTTGAATTCACGAGCTAACCAGGTTTGTAAGATGTTCCTTTTATTTATTATTTGTAGTTTTGTGGGTCACTCACTATTGAGCATGTGTATTTTATTGTAGATTTGTATTGCATATGATATAATTTTAATGCAACTTACATTTACATTGGATATAGGATATCTCTGCTCAATTTGGCTGGAAGCTACAATAGCACAAGGTCACAGTTTGAAGAAGGTCTCAAAATGGGATATCCGCTGACATTCCATCCTATGACTGCTGAGGTTTTTTTTAATGATGCTATCCTACTGTGTTTTCTGTGCATCACTGTGTGTATCATTGAGTTTTTCTGTACATTACTGTTCAATGTTCATGTACATTGCTCATTTTTTTTATGCATCTCAATCATTTTCTACATATAACATCTTGCTTTATGCATATATGTAGTAATTACATATCCCTCCTCAAGCCTGATGGGGGAGATACCTCAACAGAGTATAAGTCTATAGACTCCATCCTTCAAAACAGCCATTGATCTTTGTAGGGTCAGTAGTAATTCTGGGAGTGTTGGATGACCTCCTAGCTACAAAAGGGAACATTTAAAAACAGCAACACCCTGAATGCTTATTCAGTCTCAGCTATTGTGTGTGTGTATGAAGCAGCAGAAAAATCAAATCAAATAAAGGAGAAACTGAGTGTAAATTATTGGAGCCTGAACTATAGTGAAGCAGCTTACCAATGCAGAATTTGACTGCTATAGAGGTGAAGCACCGGCATGTCATCGCTAGCATGTTATTTTGAATGCAAAGGAGGAAGCAACAGGCTGCTGACTCCAGAGTATAACAAAGAGAGAATAGGATTTTCCCATTCATAGGCTGAATTTACTGGTTGGGAAGACCTGTGAAAATGAAGCCATATAGCAGAGGCTTCTGTAACTGTGTATGGAATTGCCAGCCACAGAGAGTACTGATGAATTTGGCCACATGATGAGAAGGCCTAGACTTTCCAAAAGTAGAAACTGAAAGTGCTGTCTTATGGTGACCCCTGCTGGGGTTTTCAAGGCAAGAGACTAGCAGACCTGCCTCTGCAACCGTGGTCTTCTTTGGAGGTCTCTCATCCAATTACTAATCAAGGTCAACCCTTAACTGACAAGATCAAGGTTGCCTGGGCTATCCAGGTCAGGGCAAGCTTCTGCCATAAAGGCTTTTTATAGTCTGTCAGTTCTTTAAAATGCCAAGTTCTGTTTATTTTAATCAATCAGTTCAAGGTTTTAGCTTCATTCTTGAGATTTCTAGAAGGAGTTAGTCTCAAGGTGAGGTCAGGAACAGGGTAGTAATTTTCCCCCAACAGGTCGCATATGAGTTTTTCCCCGATCTAAAGTTTTTGTTTGTATTTTTGTACAGTTTCAGCATGTTTTTCAATTTCTGAAAGAGCAATAAATTGAATGATGGATCCCAATACAGATATAAATAAATGCATATATTAAAAACACATAGCAAAGAGAGAAACTTTCCTATACTGAAGACTACTTAGACATGGTTGAAAGACATCTTAAAAAAATAAACACATCAGAGATTCTAGGATGACATTAGGTCTAGAAATGGGCATAAACAGCAATACGAACTAAAAAAAGCCACGAACAGCTCAATCAGCTGTTCGTGAACAAGCTGTTTGTGAGGCCCCATTATAAATGAACAGGTAGTCGTTGCAAGCCTTGTTCATTGCTGTCTGTTGCTGTTCGTCAAGCCGGACAATCTGGCACCTGCAATCAATTCCCTTGGCAACTGGAGGCAGGGACTGCCTGAACTCTGTCTGAATTCCTGCTGTTGCCCTGGAAACCCCAATCGAAGCCAAATTTAGCTTGATAGGCAGGTCTTCCTTTCAAGTGTGGAGCTCCCAATTTGTTACAAGGAAGTAAAGAGCAGGGGGGAGGGGGGCTCCCAGCTCTAGTTTTGCAGACAGTGAGGGAGAGACAGTTGCTGTTGGCATTTTGAGAGAGAGACAGGGAGAGTGCATTGAAGCTTGTATTTTCTTTGTGTGTGGTGGGATAGGGATCTACCTCTTCAAGTTCCAGGGCTGCTGCCAGGCTCTGGGGCCAAGCTATTATTTATTACTGGTACATTTCCTGCTGCCTGCTCAGATAAGGTTTTGGAAGTGGCATGGTAGGGATCTACCCTTTCAGGTTCCAGGGCTGCTGCCAGGCTCTGGGGCCAAGCTATTATTTATTATTGGTACCTTTCCTGGTGCCTGCTCAGGTAGGGTTTCTGGGAGTGGTGTGGTAGGGATCTTGATGGCTGGAGGAGCGCCTGCTGGCCCCCACAAACAACGAACAATGAACATGTTTGTGAACAGGTCATGTTCATCAATGTTCATTGTTTGTGGATGGCAATGAACAATGAACACCATGTTCATTTTTTTTCTGTTCATGCTCATGTCCAGTCAGGACTGCCATAAGATCAGGAGTCAGGGCCACATCTACTTAATATAATATTTGCCCAGTAAACATTATATACCATCCAGATTACTAGTAATCTTATCAGTATCTTTTAATCAAGTCAAATGAAAAACAGATGTAAGTTAAGTCCATGTGAATGAGGCCAGATGTTCATTAAATATCAATCAAATCAATATAGATCTGTACTGAACAACTATCACTGGCATGCCTTGTGCTGAGAAATGCCATTGCTGACTGTGGGAGTGTCTGAGAGGCTGTATCAGTCACAGATCATTCATGTAGTGATTCCTGATGTGAGTATTCACAGTGAGGTCATTTGTGTGTGTATGTCTCAGTACTAATGTGGAGAAGACGTCTTGGGGAAATTAGCCTTTGAGTCCTAAATCTTGGGGGATTATTGGAAAGCACAATGAAATCATTCTCCACTAAAATTCCAAATGGATCATGGAATCTGAAATATCTTCCACAATTCATTGCACACATCAATGGGAATGTGTATTAATTGCATTTAATTTATTAATTTATTTTATTTATTTATAATCTGCCTTTATCACTGAGACTGAAGGTGGATTACATAAGAGTAAATCAATGCAGTTAATAGAACAAGACATCCAATGAGCAATATAATAGGTCTATGATTAAAGAAAACTGAAACAAAGCATAAAGTATTATACATATGCTAAGTTATGCAGAACATAACTGAAGTATAGAACAATGCAGTGAGATTTAAGAAATACATACAGCAAACCGATAATAAATACTATATATATTGCTATAGTTCCCTTTATAAAAGCACCTTCCTAAACCATTTTGTTATAATATAGCCTATTATCTTTATAGAAATACCCTCTCGAACAACTTGGTTTTATATATCTTGTGGAATGACAGAAGTGTAGGACCCTTCTTATTTTCCTCTGTCTCCTTAGTTTATTCATAAGCAGTAATTTCCCCACCCATAATAACCATTTAAGGGGTTTTTTCCTTGCTGAAATTCTCTGATGTCCATGAATTTGTAAACTTTCCCCCAACAGACAAAGCCTCCTCCTTGTGTGGATTCTATGGCTTAATCATTGCTTAGCTTTCATAGAAGCTTCATCTTCTATCAAGGATTTCTTGGGTGTTTCTTCTGTGTATCTTCAGTAACATGCAGGTGGATTTCCCATGCTTTGAAAGCCATTTCCACAGTCAAGATCTCCATATTTACCCCATTTGGAACATTTCTGATGTGTGGGTTCTCTGGTGATCAAAGTGATTCACTTTGTAGGAAGCTCTTCCTGTGTTCAAGGCATTGATAGGGCTTGTCTCCTGTATGAGTTCTCTGATAACCTAGTTTTCAATGTTCTTTTGTAACAAAAGGCCCTTCCACACTCTGGACATGCAAAAGCTTTCTCTCTTGTGTGAGTTATCTGATGTGACAGAAGCAGCCAGTTATGATGAAAACATTTTGCACAAAACAATGTATGTGGTCCCTGTCCTTCATGGAGTCTCTGATGGGACTGAAGAATGTCCTTCTGTCCAAAGCTTCTCCCACACTATGGGCATTGATAGGGTTTCTCCCTCATATGGATTCTGATGCAGATTGTTATATATACAGGGAGCTAAGGGGACATAATGCACTCCAGATTCCTTGTCACTGCAGAGTCCTCAGATCAACAAATTCAGGGAGAAACACTTATAATAGGTTCTCCTTTGCTGCATCAGAGACCTTGGAGATGAGTACCAGAGAGTCAGAGGAGCCTGAGTTGCTGCAATGGGGTATTGTGTTAACTCTTCCCCAGCTACATTCATAGATGAAGAAAGTTTATTTATTTACTTTGGATTTCTATTCTGCCCTCCCCACGAAGGGCTCAGGGCAGATGTTAGCAGTGCCTAGGTATTTGAGCATTATGCAGTTAAGCATAGACACAGAAAGGGAAGATGATGAACAAAGCATGGAAAGGGAAGATGATGAACAAAGCATTGTACACTTTGAGGTTAAAATGTGGGGTTGCTATTTTCATGACTCTGAAGGATGAAAGGAAGGTAAATCACCTTCACCTACTTGAACCAGAAGTGTTATTTTTATTTCCAGAGCCTCTGGAAATCATCAGGTTTTGAATCCTCGTTAGAAATTGAGCCACCTGCACCGGATGCCCTCCTTTCCTGGTTTCATTGTGGGCAGAATTTAATCAAGACTGTAAGTAAATCATATGCCACTGTTTGGGGGAAGAGACACTTGTAGCAAAAAGAGCCAAAGCCATGACAGAAGGGCTGCAATTTTAACCATGGTTGTTTGGAAGCAAGACCTATTAAAATCAATGGAACTTATGTTCCAGTAACATGATTGGACCTGGGCTGTATGAGAAAAAGTCAGGTTCTATCACCAGCACAAGGTGATGAGGAACTCTTCATGGGTGTGCAAAGATCTTAGAGATGGAACTTACATGTTCCATGAGTGGAGTGCTAACTGCCAAGGCTGGGCTTGAGATCACAGTTTTCTACTTTATGAAATCTCCCATATTTTAACTGAAGTGTGAATCTGCCATCTGGCAATTGCCAGTTTGGTTACAATGCTATATCTATATTCACCTCTTATGATGATGACTAATTGTGCCTTGTGTTTTTCTCCCACCTGATGTTCAGAGTTTGAGTGTTTTTCTAATTTCATACAGCATAAGTCTTGATGCACATAATGTTCAGCAGGTGGAGGAAAGCATATATACCATAAACATTACTGAACCATCAAATCGAGAAGTCTGTGTGCAGAGATAAGGATAGTTTGAAGAGGGGGGGAAATCTGTCATAAAAGTAAAAAAAAATGCTGAGGCAGAAAGCATAATAAGCATTTTTTCCAGTTCCCCACAAGAACATGGAAGAAAATGCATTTAATATATTTATATTAAGTGATATGATTTCAGAACAAACATTGCTTGTAAATGTTTGACCTATCAGCATTATTTTGTATACAATTTTATAATGCCTTATATTGTTAAGTGTTCAAAAGATTTTTGCCAGCCAATGCTTACGTTGCATTTGTGTGAAACAAAGAAAATTATATTCAGGCTTGAAGTACCTTGTAAACTATCAGTTCCCTCAGACACACCTTCATCACTTATGATAACAAGAAGATGTTCTTATCAAGAGGCCAAAATAAGATAACCATTGACTAATGATTTCAAGACAGATAATTTAAAGTAGGGTAACTCTTTAGTTATTTAGATTGACATTTCCCCAGGAATACTAAAAAAGTAGTAAAGGTTTAGAAAATAGAAGTGGACTAATTGAAGAAATCCAAATGATCACAGTAAAGCCTATGATGCCATTTACATTATAAACAATTCTATGACTTATGTGAGTCACTCCTTTGCTGTGCTGCTGTAAGGCAAGACAAGTATAGGGCTGTGGTTACACAAAAGGAAGGAAAACTGTTATTGCATCTACTTTATATAGTAGCAGAAACCCCAGATAGTGGAAAGGCCCTGTGAAATTGTAGCTTTATTTATATTTATAGTGGTGGTGGACAGTGCCCTCAAGTCATAGCTGACTTATGGCAACCCCTGGTGGGTTTTTCTTGGCAAGAGACTAACAGAGGTGGTTTGCCATTGCCTGCCTCTGCAACCTTGGTCTTTGTTGGAGGTCTTCTATCCAATTATTAGCCAAGGCTAACCCTGCTTAGCTTCTGAGATCTGACGAGATCAGGCTCACCTGGGCTATCCGGATCAAAGTATATTTATAGTACACATCCTAAATTCCACAGGTTCAGAATGATGAAAATCCTACCTTTTCAGCATAACCCTGATCTTACTTAAAGTAAGTAGCTATGGGTCTGGTTAGTGCCTGATTGGGAGATCTTCTAGGAATATATATATATGTATATGGCAGACACATTTCTCCATTTTCTGAGTTTAATCCACAGCTACAAACGATATCCAAAATTTCAATGCAAACAGATAGCTCTAAGACTTAAAAATAAGCAAAAATTCAAAGGTTGGAGGGAATCCATAACTGTAGAGTACCCAATGAGTTCTTGGTTGTTTGGTGTTGAGGATTAAAATAGATGTAGATTTCAGGAACAAAGAAATTAGTAACATTCATTGGAGGAAAGCATTGTGATGAGGACATAGCTTTGGAAAAGAATTAAAAACAATGAAGATAACCTTATTGGAAAATTAAGCACACCAACTTGGTTTTTCAGAGCTGTTGCAGGTATGCAGGACTCACACAGACCTCACAACCTTCTAGCATCACACCAAGTAAATATTTACATGTATTCCATGGCTGTTGACTTAGACTTGGATCATACGGAAATTTCTACCTGTGCTAGATAGCCTCTGTGGTGAAGTGTGCTTCCTCTTCTTCTAAAACTTCTGTTTGTGCAAGATCAATTGTCTCCTATAAGCCCTTCTGCAAATGAAAGTGCTAACAGTATACTCCTGAGCCAGTTTGGTGCACTGGTTAAGAGCAGTGGACCTGTCATCTGGAGAACCAGGTTTGATTCCCCACTCCTCCACTTGAAGCCAGCTGGGTGACCTTGGGTCAGTCACAGCTCTCTGGAGCTCTCTCAGCCCTACCCAACTCATAGGGTGATTGTCGTGGGAACAATAATAACATACTTTGTAAACTGCTCTGAGTGGGTGTTAAGTTGTCCTGAAGGGCAGTATATAAATCGAATATTATTATGTTATTAAGGTTTTCTAGCGTACACAGAACTGTTTCATGGGATCCCACTCATAGACAATAAACCTTATCAATATACAATGAAACTCATCTAGTAGGCTCAGTGCTAGTCTACTAATTAATTCGTTCTTAAGGCACATGTGCATCAATATGATCATGATTCCTCAGTGTCTCCTGTCACATCTGGTATCGTGATTAGAAAGATCATTGTGGTCACCTGTCTGTCCTGTTTCTCTTCAGTTTACAGTGTTTTGAAAATTGAACTTAGTAATAACTTTGAAATAAAATTTTTGCTAAGACATATGTCATAAAATATTTTGACTTCTTAAAATGAATCCATAAGCATCTAGAAGCTTGGTGTTATAGAGGTTATAGAAATACATTGCCTAGAATAAAGGACAGGAAGTCATGGCAGACAGCAGAAAGACAGTCTGTGCACTTGAGACTAGACATGGGCACGAACCAAAAAAATTTAACGATTCTGCGGTTCGTGGTTCGGTGCCGCTGCCGATCCTGAGGTTGCAAATCGCAATAAACATTTTCTGTTGCCGAACCAGTTCGCAGTTCGTTGGGCTGGCACCAGAGGAGCTAGATGCCTATCCCAAAAATCCCAGCTCAATTATACTATCTCTGTCTCTCCCCAAAAGCTAGCAAGTAGCAAGCAAGAACTCTGTCCCACTCCACTGCTTGCTGAAAGTGAAACCAGAACTGGGATTGCAGTGCTTTTTATAAGCTGAGGTCCCATAGAGCAACGCAGGAGGTCTGTGTTTGGCCGTTGGAGCTGCCTATCAGGGTTTGTGGGGATGAGATTGGAGTGCCCATGGCTACAGAACACCCCCTCCCCCTCCCTTCCCCAGGTGTCTTCTCCCAACTTGTAATCACTTTGCAGCTCCGTGGTTGGAAGGAAGACCTGCCAATCAAGATAAGCTGGGCTTCCATTCGGGTTTCCAGGGCGACAGAAGGAGCACAGAAGAGTTCAGGCATTTCCCTGGCTCTGTTTCCTGGGGAATTGATTGATGGCACCTGACTGTCTGACTTCCCGAACTGCAGCCAAACGCACCAAACCAGGCTTCTTCTGAACGCTGGTTTGTTGGCCGTGGACAATCACGAACTGCTGGATCGTGATCACGCAGTTGCCAATTTCGTGGTTTTTTGAAGTTCGTAATGCGGTTCGTGCCCATCTCTACTTGAGACAGCTTTTCCTGGTTACCCATTGTCACAGTTCAAGGGAGAACTCTGTGTGCTTCCATGTGGATAAGAGGGCCTTCCCCCAGCTTCTCTTCACTTGATCCACTGTACCTTCAGTTGTGCCACCAGTACACTTATCCAGCCCTCCTCACACAAGCAAATTTGGGCATCAGTGTCACTGTGTATGTGGTTAGACTAGAGATATCCTTAGTTTCCCCATTCCCTCCTCCTGCTTGCCCTAACAAAGCCTGTTGTTGAACTTAAATGAACATCAAAGCATGAGGGGAAGGCTTTGACACATTCTCAAACACAGAAAAATATTTTATTATACTACACCTACTACACTAAAAAGCACAGAAATACAAAGAAAATAAAATAATGCACAGCATATTGCGGAGCAAAAGAAAAATATAAATATATTCTAGCTAAGCTGACTTAAGAATTATAAATGTTACTTCAGCATCTCCAGAGAATGGAATGGGGCTTCTCCAGGAGATAAGTAATAGAGAAAAATGCCCCTTCTGCTCCTGGTACAGGATGAACACAAAGGAGTTCAGATTTTTTTTACACTTTCTCCTGATGGGTAGACTTCCCTCCCCCTCAATCCTTGGTTTGGAATTGCTTCCCTTATGGCCTCTGGGCCAGCCTACCACCAATCATATTGGGGTGCATGGACTGTACATAGCTTCTGATTTTATTGCAGAACACAGGTTACACAATTAGCCATCCTTCTTGCATACTTTGACAGTTAAAGGAATAGCAGGAAACTCATCTCCCAACCTGAGTGTTTTATTGCTCCCCTTTACTAGGAAATCTTTCTGATTTCTTGAGGGGTGGGATAATTAATGTACTCTTTGCACCTCTCTAGCATCATACCTATCAAGTCAGTTTTGCTGTTAGAAGGCAAAAAAAAATTGTCTTTACAACAGTACATTCCATCTCTTCAATGTTTTGACAAATTCGAAAGGAAAATTACTGGGTTTCTCCCTTAGAAATTGAAATTTTAGGCTTAAAAAAGAGCTCTCTTTTGACTTGGAAATTAGTGATCATTGCAATTAATTGGACAAATGAACTATGAGCAAATTCATGATTTATAACAGTTCCTTTAATTCAATGATATTAGGTTATAGATTTGTCATGAAGTCATATGTTCAAATATCAGGCTAATTCTAGTGATGGACTTCAGGGAAGAGAAGATTTTCCCAGATCTATTCCTTTATTGCAAACAAACACTCCAACCCAAAACTCAATCAAACGAACAGCAGATACTACAAAACTCAACCCAAATGAACAGTAGATTCTAAAAACCTTTAAAATATATTCAAAATAAGTATTATACAGTGTACACAGTATTCAAATTAAAAACATAGGGCCTGAATAGCAGGCTATATACATAATGCTTAAAATAGGTATAATGTTCTCCAAATACAGTTGACGATACTGACAGATGACCAACACTAAACCCATACGTGTTTTGGCCCCAGGCTTCCTCAGTGGTCAGTCATACAATTTTTGTAATGAACAAACAAACCCACACATCCAGAAACCAATATGTATAAAAATCCAAATTCCTTTGGACAGTCCAAATTCCTTTGGACAGTCAGCCAGAGCCTGAGGCTGAGCCTTCACCTTCCCCTTTCTTGTTTTCTTTCTCTCCTCTGGTTTCTTCTGTCAGCATTTGCATGCAGCCACCTTGGTGCCTATTGGGCCCAGGCTGAGAGCAGTCCAAAGCATGGTGGTACAGACATTGCTGACAGCTAGTTTCCTCCAGGAATGCCTCTTGGCTGCCTGCCCACCCCCTCCCTCCCATGGCTTCCCAGTCATGCAGTAGCAGCTTAAGAATTGGTAGTGAGGGACGGAGGAGTGTCTCCATAGCAGCCTTGGCTGCCTTGCCTTCTCTCCAGCCCTTGCTCCTGTGCACCCAGCCACCCTCACACAAAGCTGCATGTACATGCATGGGAAAGCAGTCCTGTGCTTTGTGTGGCCTGCATAGCAGCTGTTATTCTCTAGCTGCCCATTATGCTGGATTTGAACAGCAATTGCCATTGAGCTCCTTTATATTTTGTCTTCTTCCTGGCCAGTGCTTCAGGACAAGATGCAGCCTGTGAAGAAAAAATACGAGTGAACAAACTGGAGCCATCGCCTCCTCCTTTCCTTCCTTATTTCCTGCTTTCTTTTTAGTTGCCCAGTTTTGCACTTCAACCCCCTTCCAAAGTTATAGCCATTCCCAAGTGTTTGTAAAGGAGCCGACCTGAAATGGAATCACCGGATGAGTTTGTCAGCACAGCCCTCGTTTGGGGAAGAGAAAAATATGTAAACCACTACAAAGTGCAGTTCCCTTGCCCTCTCCAAGATAGCTTGCATACGCTTCCCATCCCTCTGTGTCTGAGGAAAACTTTCCATGCAGATTTCCCAAAGAGACAAATTATTTTGCCTCCCTCCCTACTTTTCCTAAGAAAGGCTCCAAAAGTCATGGATTTCATGAATAAACGTGGCCCCATGAAACGCATTTTTGTGATTCACAAATCGGCCCGATTTGTCACAAAATTTGATTCGTATTTCAATTTGTGCCCATGTCTAGTAAAGAAAGAAAACAAGAAGATTACAACAATGATAATACCTTTGTAAACATAATACTTAATGTATGGGACCAAGTTAAAACTAAACTATCTCCAGGACTTTCCTCACTAGCATCTGTCATTAGTGACATGATAGATGAAAAGAGTTCAGAATTTTTACCTTTGAGAAGGTGGGAAAGCTAAGGATTTAATGAATATACAAACTATTTAGTTGATAACCAAGTGACACCATATAATGATATTAAAGATATTTTGGACCCTAGTATTTCAGTATTCTATGTGTACTGATACAAAAAAGAGTTATATTGAGGCCTAAAACAGAGTTTGAGGAATGTTTCTCACTCTTATATATACACTTTCACAACTGCTTCAATGTTGGCCTGTGGAAGAGGCACAGTTAACAACATGTGAACTTTAATTATTATTGGTAGCCTGCCAATTTATTTACTTTATTTATACCACCTTTCTTCTTAATAGGGACTAAAAACATGTCAAATTGCCTTACCTAACCTCTGCAGCCCCAGCCTTGGACTAGACGTCTGAGCCTGGCCCACCTTCCAGCCCTGGTACTGGGAACCCATAGGCCAGTACAGATATTGACAAATTGGAACAGGTGCACAGGTGCAGAGGAGAGCAACCAGGATGATCAGAGGAAAGACTGAGGGACCTGGGAATGTTCAGTTTGGAGAAGAAGAGGGTTGAGGGGAGACATGATTTCTCTCTTTAAGTATTTAAAAGGCTTTCACATAGAGGAGGAAAGGGAGCTGTTCCTGTTGGCAACAGAGGATAAGACTCAGAACAATGGGCTTAAACTACAGGAGGGAAGATACAGGCTGGACATTAGGAAAAACTTCTTCATGTTAAGAGTAGTCCAGCAGTGGAATTGGCCAACTAGGCCTGACGGGTGGGCACATGGGGGGTGCTGCTGGCAAACAGCCACACACCCTGCCCCCTAGAGGGGAGGCAGCACGCCAATGCCTCCCCCAGCCCGCCAGGCTTGATGGCCGCACTCATCACCCACCGTCATATCTAGGCAGAAAGTAGCCTCAGGGAGTCCTGGTGGGCAGGCACATGGGAGGTGCTGCCAGTGAGCAGCCAGACCCCCTACGCCCTAGAGGGGATGTGGCACACCACCACTTCCCCTAGCTTGCCAGGCCTGGCAGCCGCACTCATCACCCACCATCATACCTTGGTGGAAAGTAGCATCAGGGAGGCCTGATGGGCAGGCACATGGGGGATGCTGCTGGCAAGTGGCCAGACCCCCCACTCATTAGAGGGGAGGCAGCTCACCAACATTTTCCCCAGCCTGCCAGGCCCGGCGGCCGCACTCATTGCCCACCATGCTGCACACCTTCATGTACAATAGCTCCTGATCTGCCCCTCATGGCCAAAAAAGCAGCAGCAGACAGCACTCACCTTCCTGCCTTCGCAGAAAGGACGTGAGTCGAGGTGGGACCCATTTCCCCCTGCTCAGAGGGGACAGCCGGTGGCCATGGATGGGGGGGGGGCGTGCTGTGCAAATATATGTGAAACATCTCCTGAGTTGCCCCCCATGCCCAAAAGCAGCAGCAGCAGACAGCACCTACCTTCCTGCCTGGGTGGGAGGGAGGGACCCACACTCCCTTCTCAGAGGGGACAGCAGGTGCCATGGAAAGGGGGATACCGTGCGGTGCAACCCTATCAGCAACAGCAGCAGAGCTGTTCCTTGTGGCCAAAAGCAGCAGCAGATGACATCACCCCCCATCCTACCTTTGTGGAAAGGATGGGATGGGCAGGAAAGGAGAAGTTGTTGAGAGGGGTCGTGTTCTAGAGAGTGTTCTAGAGGTTGAAAGAGGGAACATCCAGGACCTTGTTGGGGAGAGGAGAGCAATGGGTAGTTTGTCACAGCCACATTGCAGAGCGGGACTGGGGAGGCCCAAAGGAGGCAGCAATGGTGTGGTAGTCCCCCGTGCTCAAAGGAGGTGGCAAGTGACATCACCAACACTCCTGTTTTCATGAACAGGATAGGATGGGCAGGACAGGAGAGGTTGTTGTCAAGGTTCGTTCTGGTTCCATCCACAGAGGGCGAGGATGAAAGAGGGATCATCCGGGAAACTGTCACTGAGAGGACAGGATGGGCAGGACGAAGTTGTGGGGAAGGGTCGTATTGTTGCCATCAAGAGACGGAGAGGTTGAAAGAGGGACCGTCCAGGAACTTGTCTGGGAGAGGAAGACCTTGGATTGCTGGCCGTGGAAGCAGCCCCGAGAACTGAGGAGTGCTGGAACCCGCTGCACAGGAGCTTGGCCAAGAACCACAGTAGACTTGGGGAGGCTAAGAGACCAAATAGGACCAGGTCCAAGGAGGGACGCCCAAGGAGGTTGAGGTTGACCTTCACGAAGGTCAACATGTCCACCAGGTCCGGGTGCAGAACACCCGCTCGCTCTGCATGCTGGTGGGAGGGCAGGACAGGATGTTGGTTGCCACAATGGACAAGTCCGGCCATATGGCAGATTTACTCACCCAGTACTCCAAGGGGTTGTAGTGGGGGGCTTGGTGGGCTGCGCTAGGTACTCTCGCACCATAGCCCCTGCTAAGTCCTCCACTGTGAGCGATGCACCCACTGTGCTGTGGTCAACCACACAGCCAACCGACGAGGTCCAGAGATCAAGTGGGGCAGTTTGGGTGGGTCTTTCCTGGCGTGGCTCTCTTCCCAACTCCCCTCACCCCTCCTCCTCCTGCTGATCCTCCTCCTCCTTCTCCGCTGCCCACACCTCGCCCCTGCCCGGTTCCCTCAGGCCTACCTTCTCTTTCTGGTAACAGAGCACCACTGTGCAGAACTTTTTTTTCCAGCACTGCATCTGACTCACCCACATGGTGATGCTGCTCTTGATCCGGGGGTCACAGAGGGAGGCCATTTGGTAAGGCACCTTGTGGCACAGAGGATGCAAGCACTCGGGCACACATGCACGGATCCTTCTCACAAAGTCCCAGTCCCTTGGGAGCAGCTCTTTCTCATACTCGAGCTCCTTGGCCAGAAACTGGTCAAGCCCATGGATCATGGCGATGACCTGACCCAGGCTGGCTTCATAGGAGCACAGGAGCTCAATGGCCTTCATAAAAGGTTTCAGCATCCGGGACATCTGGCCAAGGGCTATCTATTCCATGGAGCTGAGGCTCAACTCCTCTCCCCTCCTCAGAACATCCATGGATGACAGGATGTCCTGCAACGGTCCCCTCTGCTCCACCAAATGACACATCATGTTGTAGGTGAAGTTCCAGCCCGTGGGGTGGTCCTGAAAGAGTTGGTGCTCGCCACCCCCCCCCCCGGGGGCTGCTGCAACAGCTAGTGGGAAGAGTTGATGGTGCGGGAGAAGTGGGAAGCGATGTGGTGGCAGCTCTCCAGTAGATTGTGTGTCCACAAGTTTCCTCATCCCAGTTGTCCCTTGGCTTGTGCCCCACCCCGAGCATGTCCCTCATCACCAGGTGCAGCTTGTGCGCCATGCACACCAGACCCGGGAGGGATGCCTCTTTCAGGGCTCCCAACATGTTGCTTCCCGCGTCTGCCACCATCAAGCCACAGACAAACCCTTTTGCCCCCACCGTCCACTCCCTCAGAGCTGCCTTTCTTCCCAGTATGGACCTCATTGATACCCCGGCCCGGAGAAGAACTACCCTGTAGACTGGTGTCAAGCATGGCACCATTTACCTGGGGCCAGATCTTGTCCTTTGGTGGCGGAGGTCCTCTGATTGCTACCAGTGGGTGGTGATGGCAAGGTACCCATTATGGCAGCTGCTCCAGAGGTCGGCCATGAAGTGTGCAGTACGGCCTTTGGTGGCTGACAGCTCCCTGAACACCATGTCTCGCACAGAATGATAGAGGGCAGGCAGGACTCGACACCCAACGGTGTGCCGTGATGGCATGGAGAACCATGGGGCAAAGTGCTGAAGCAGACTTTGGAAGTCAACACCCTCCATGACGGATAGGGGGAATCCTTGCAGGGCAATCCTCTCTGCCGCCACATGAACACCCACCTCCTGAGCCCTTGCCCTCACTCTTTTCAATGGCACTATCCCCAACCCCGATGGAACAACCTCCCCAAGGGCAGCTTGCCTAACAATTCTGCTTTCACCGGCAGCACCCTCAAGGCAAGACTTCTTGCGTGGGATCAATTTAGGTGACCCTCCCACTGATCCCAGCTCAGAGGAGCTTGTAGCTCTCTGTCTCCCCCCACTGGATGTTTTGCTGGCTGAAGACGGAGACCACAGGCTTGGGTGGCATGTTCAGGTACTTAGTCAGGACCATCAATGACAGGTGCTTCGGGTCATTGCCCCTGTGCACCAGACCATCACAGATACGGCACCACACCACACAGGAGCCATTCGGAAGGGTCCGAAAATTCCTCCATACAGATGATTTGAACTATGGCCCACTAACTGGTCATGGGGAGGGAGGAAGAATGGTTATTGGCTGCGGCATGGAGCTGGCAATGGAAGACGGAGTGAGGGGTGGACTGCAGGCAGGGACAGCACCAGGAGTTTGGGATGGAGACGGGATAGATGTTTCATCGAACCCAAACCTCTCCTCCATGGATCCCTCAGCCACCTCCTCCTCAAACGGTTTAAAGAATTCCTCTTCCCGGGGGCGTGGAGTCGGCACTGAGAGGAATGGACGCCTGAAGTCGGAGCTCTGGTTCAATCCCACCTCTAAACCCCGATAATCACGTCAAAAAATGTTCTACACACCTTAGCATGAAGGGTAAGCACGACTTATCTTCCAAGAAGCCTAATAATAAAGCTGTGAAAAACCTACAAAGCTATTTCCCGGCATCGCAAGCTGAAAGTGCAGAGGGGGAAATAGAGGGAACGAGTGCCAACATGGCGGCTGCAGCGGTAAATGCTGAGGCGCGAAAAACACAGACGGTTTCCTACGACCCAGCATTGAAAGCCCTGCTGCAAGACCTTGAATTGAGCTTTTCCAACAAAATTTCCCACTTGATGGAGCCACTATCACAGCAATTAAATGATCTTAAGATAGTTATGGACTCTGTGGTTGCTAAATCGGATCAGGCTCTTACTCAGACCGCTGCTTTGAGGGAGGATGTTCGCTCCCTACAATCAGAACAAGATCGTGTCCAATATAAGATCCTGGACATGGAGATCCAAATGGGGGGCGCTAATTTGAAGTTTAGGGGGATAGAGGAGAATGTGGCTGTGGATGCAAACCTCACTGACTTTTTGGCGGGCTGGCTGATAGCAGAGCTGAAACTGGAGGAAACCCCTGCAATGCTTATATTCAAAGCTTATAGAGTGGGCCCCAGGAAGCCAGACAAAAGATGGGGACCTAGAGATGTGGCGGCCGTCTTTGCCGATTGGAGGCTACGGAAGAAAATGCTCGAGGTGGCAAGGGAGCAAAAATTCCTCTTATAACGGAGTGCAGATCACCGTCTACACAGACCTGCCGGCAGAGATCTTGGAGCGGAGATGACAACTTAAGCAAATAACCGAAGAACTCAGAAATGCCCAGCTAGAATATGGTTGGACCCGTTACTGCGAGTCAAGGTGAATGGCATACACCACTTGATCTCTGCTCCCAACGAAGGCCTCCGCTTCCTTCGTGAGCTGGGCATAGAGGTCGCCATGGAGATGGAAGCCGGCACTCAGAAAAGAAAACAGAGTCTGCCCATGTCTCCTCAGAAAAATAGTAAAATGCCTGTTCGAGACACCTAACGTTATGCTTGGTAGGATCCGTGGCCGGAATCAAAATGTTGTGTTAGAACGTCCCTATCTTACTGTGTTTACTCGCGGGTAGGGGTGGTCGGGGTGGGATTGAAAGGATTGCTTCTTTATTAGCCCTTTCTACAGACAGTCCTCTTTACTGTCTAATTACAGCAGCCTCGGTGTAGGAGTCTCTCACGAGGCTGCTGAGGACTGTTTAACAAGTTAACTATTATCAATCTATTGGAGAAAGCTGATTTTAGGAAGTATAGGACATTGTGATAACTGTATATATATATGTTTTAAGTTCTCTCCAGAAGATAAATAATAAAGTGCTGTGTACTTGTTATATATAGTTTGGTTTAGGTAGTTAAGGCAAGTTAGTGATTTAGTATTAGAGGTAAATCCATTAGATTAATTTACGCCTACTTAAGGTAATAAGAAAGTCTTAATTAATTGGTAATTACTTGATTGACATACCATATATTCGGAATCAATTGAAGCTCAGTACATCTTTGATCGGGGGGGGGGAGACAACATAGCAGCCTGTTAGACCAACACAACTCTCAGTCTTATCCACTGACAATCTGCTTGTCTATCAGCATTTTGAAGGGGTGGGGGGAAGAGTTAATTAAATATTGAATATTATCATTACAACAAATTAATTTGCACCCAGTGTACATTTCATTGTATATTTACTATGTGATATGGTTTTTCTTTCTCTTTACCATGAATTCATTGCATGATTGATTTTAAAATGATGAATTTTGATTGATTAATGTATTGCCGAAGGCTTTCACGGCCGGAGAACATTGGTTGTTGTGGGTTTTCCGGGCTGTATTGCCGTAGTCTTGGCATTGTAGTTCCTGACGTTTCGCCAGCAGCTGTGGCTGGCATCTTCAGAGGTGTAGCACCAAAAGACAGAGATCTCTCAGTGTCACAGTGCGGAAAAGATGTAGGTCATTTGTATCTAATCAGGAGGGGTGGGGTTGAGCTGAGTCATCCTGTAAGAGTTTCCCAGGGGGTGGAATGCTAATGGCGGGAGGCTTCACTGTATCCTGAGGAGGTTCTTTTGCATATGGATTGGTACTTGATGTGCTAATCTTCTCTGCAGGGCTATTGTCGGGGATAGAATGTTTTGTTAGCCTGGTGTTTTTCAGAACTGGAAACCATGCTCTGTTAATTCTTAAGGTTTCTTCTTTCCTGTTGAAGTTTTGCTGATGCTTGTGAATTTCAATGGCTTCCCTGTGCAGTCTGACAAAGTAGTTGGAAGTGTTGTCCAGTATTTTGGTGTCCTGGAATAAGATACTGTGCCCTATTTGAGTTAGGCTATGTTCAGCCACTGCTGATTTTTCAGGTTGTCCAAGTCTGCAGTGTCTTTCATGTTCTTTTATTCTTGTCTGGATGCTATGCTTTGTGGTCCCGATGTAAACTTGTCCACAGCTGCAGGGTATACGGTATACTCCTGCAGAGGTGAGGGGGTCTCTACGGTCTTTTGCTGATCGTAGCATCTGTTGTATTTTTCGGGTGGGTCTGAATACTGCTTGAAGGTTATGCTTTTTCATAAGCTTTCCCATCTGATCAGTAATTCCTTTGATATATGGCAAAAACACTTTTCCTGTAGGAGACTGTTTTTCCTTGGTTGTTTGATTCATCCTGGGTTTGATTGCTCTTCGGATTTCATTTCTGGAGTAGCCATTTGCCTGAAGTGCGTGGTTTAGATGATTAATTTCCTCATTGAGAAAGTGCGGCTCACATATCCGTCTTGCACGATCCACTAATGTTTTCATTATGCCTCTTTTCTGTCAGGGGTGGTGATTGGAGTTTTTGTGTAAGTACCGATCAGTGTGAGTTGGTTTCCTGTAGACCTTGTGACCTAACTGAAAGTTTGCTTTGCGGATGACCAAGGTATCCAGGAATGGGAGTTTTCCCTCGATCAGTTCTCTGAAACTCAATCCACAAGACATACTTGTCAGTTTTGATGTTGTATCCCTGTTTACCAAGGTTCCAGTAAAAGACACTATTGCACTTATTAATCAGATTTTCCCAGAGGATGTAACAGCCTTATTCCACCATTGTCTGACAACCAGTTACTTCCAATGGGACAACGAATTCTATGAACAGATGGATGGGGTGGCCATGGGGAGCCCACTCAGCCCAGTTATAGTAAACTTCTACATGGAACATTTTGAAAAAAAAAAAAACAGCTCTAGAATCAGCACCCCACAAACCTAGTGTATGGTTCCGGTTTGTGGATGATACATTTATCATTTGGAGCCATGGGGAGGAAGAATTGATGGGGTTTTTGAATCATCTCAACAACATCCACCTGAACATACAATTCATAATGGAGAAAGAAATCGAGGGAAAACTCTCATTCCTGGATACCTTGGTCATCCGCAAAGCAAACCCCACCCCTCCTGAGTAGATACAAATGACCTACATCTTTTCCACACTGTGACACTGAGAGATCTCTGTCTTTTGGTGCTACTCCTCTGAAGATGCCAGCCACAGCTGCTGGCGAAACGTCAGGAACTACAATGCCAAGACTACGGCAATACAGCCCGGAAAACCCACAACAACCATCGTTCTCCGGCCGTGAAAGCCTTCGACAATACATTAATCAATCAAAATTCATCATTTTAAAATCAATCATGCAATGAATTCATGATAAAGAGAAAGAAAAACCATATCACATAGTAAATATACAATGAAATGTACACTGGGTGCAAATTAATTTGTTGTAATGATAATATTCAATATTTAATTAACTCTTCCCCCCACCCCTTCAAAATGCTGATAGACAAGCAGATTGTCAGTGGATAAGACTGAGAGTTGTGTTGGTCTAACAGGCTGCTATGTGGTCTCCCCCCCCCCCCCCCGATCAAAGATGTACTGAGCTTCAATTGATTCCGAATATATGGTATGTCAATCAAGTAATTACCAATTAATTAAGACTTTCTTATTATTACCTTAAGTAGGCGTAAATTAATTACACCTTTGATTGATTAATTAATTAACTATCAATAGACAGTGATTTATTTATCTGAATCTTACTGCACTTGTAAATTAGCTTTCTAATCGGTGCTTAGAACATCTTTGCCATCTCATTCAAATTTATCATAAAACACTGAAGCAGGAACTTCTGCACACCTACTAATGATAGATACACTCACGATCCTTGTTCCACAATAATAATACACACCACCTCAAGGGTCACTTCTGATACTCTGAACCTGCCAATTCTAAGATGGCTTCACAACCAAATGTTCACATTGTCCCGCAGAATGTGAGGGGGTTAAACAACTTAGTGAAGAGAAGGAGAGTTCTGTCCAACCTGGCAAAACTTAGCGTTGATATAGCCTTGATATAGCCAAGAAACACACCTGCATGCAAATTATGAGGTGGAGCTTAAGGCCCCATGGATACAAATGCAATTTCATGCAAAAGGTTCCTCAAAATCCCGCGGGGTGGCGATCCTGCTAGCAAAAAGAGTCCAATTTGTACACAAGGCCACTCTAAGGGACCCCAGAGGCTGGTTTTTGTTCCTAAAGGGACACTTAAACGGGCAGCTGCTCACACTGGCTACAGTCTATGCACCTAACGCGCAACAACTGGACTTCATGGAGGAAGTTCTGCAAAAGTTGAAAACTTTCCAGGAGGGACCGGTAATTGTGGGAGGGGAGTTTAATTACGTGACACACTATGGCTTGGACAAATCCTCATTTCCCCACAACAATACATCTCAAGCGCCAAGAAAGTCCAAAAACCCTAAACGGGATACGAAGCTGCTCACGCTGTTTACTTGATTCCACTTGGTGGATATATGGAGGGAAATGAATAAACTAACCAAAGATTACACATGTTACTCCCCACGCCATGATATATACACCAGAATTTACTATATTCTGGTGTCCCCAGACCTGATTGACAGAGTGCAGCTCTCAAGTATAGGGAATATAGATTACTCTGATCATGCGTGGGTGAATTGTAAATTGTCCCTGGAAAGAACTTATGAAAAAGAGAGGCATTGGACATTTAACAAAAATCTTATACTCAATGGAAACAATATCTTAATGATTGAACAAAATATCACTCAATATCTTAAAGACAACCAGACTGGCATGACATCCTCCCAAATAGTGTGGGATGCTCTTAAGGCTGTTCTAAGGGGGCAATTGATAGCTTTATCTGCCTCCCTAAATAAAAAGAAAAAAACTCCAAAAACAACTTATAATGGACAAAATCCATCAGTTGGAATGTCTGCACAAAGAAAGAGGCAGCAAAAAAGTCTATAAACAATTACTAAATGAATGTAAAGCTTTAGAATCTCTCAAGACGCACCAAATTCAAAAAAACATGTTATATTTAAAACAAAAATACTGGAGCCATTCCCCCAGGACGCTACGATGTATATCCTGGAAAGTTAAAGAGAAAAGGATCAATAGACATGTCAGGCTCATAAAAGATGCTAAAGGGCAGGTATTCACTAAATCCCCCGATATATTGGAAGTCTTTAAGAAGTTCTACACAAATTTATACACATCAACTAAGCCGGATAAGGTGGCACTCAAAAACTATCTGTCAGATCATCAGAATCTTAAAAAGTTGACAGCGGAGCATAGCCAAATAATGGACAGCCCAATCACCACTACAGAGTTGCTGGACTGTATTAAGAGGTTAAAAAGCAATAAGGCCTCAGGGCCGGATGGGTATCCGGCTGAATTCTATAAAAAATTTGCTTTGATATTAACCCCACCCCTATTATTGGCCTGTAAGGAAGTCTGCAAAATGGGGACCCTCCCTAGAACCTGGTCTGAAGCAATAATTACTGTGATTCCTAAGGAGGGTAAAGATCCCTCGAACCCTGGATCATACAGACCGATTTCCTTGCTAAACGTTGATTATAAAATCTTTACCTCAATATTTGCGCACCGTCTTAATTCTTTCATTGGAAATTATATTTGCACAGATCAGATTGGCTTCATTCCCAATAGAGACATCTCAGACAATATCTATAAGGCACTGAACATTTTAGCATTCAGTAAACACAATAACATACAAACCACACTCCTCTCATTGGACGTCAAAAAAGCCTTCGACACCCTGGAGACCCCATACCTGCAGGCGCTTCTCTCCCAAATGAATTTTGGCTCTAACTTCCTACAAACAGTTAAAGCAATATATGAGGGCCCCAATGCAAGAATCAGACTTAATGACTTAGCGTCCAGCTCCTTCACTCTTCACCGAGGCATGCGCCAAGGATGTCCCCTGTACCCTATCCTTTTCGCCCTGGCTATAGAGCCTCTGGCAGAAGCGATAAGGACCAATAAGAGAATTCAGGGTATCGAAATAGATAAACACACCTTTAAACTATGTTTATTCGCTGATGAAGTTTCTGAATGACGAACTCTCTCAATTTGGGCAAATATCGGGTTTGAAAATAAATCAAAGCAAGTCTACCATCTTATCTGTAAACCTATCTGAGGCAACACGTAGTGACATAAAACGACAATTTGAATACCAGTGGGTCAAAACACATCTCCAATATTTGGGTGTAAATATTCCCTCCAACCCAGCTCAGCTAATCCAGGTGAATCATGTCCAAAAGATGAAAGAAATTAAACACCTCCTGTTCAAATTGAATAAGCAAAACCTGGCGTGGTATGAACAATACCACTTGATAAAATCCTTTGTCCTTCCAAAGTTGATATTCTTATTTCGAACAATACCAATTTAAGTCCCTAGCAAAATTCTGAGTCAGTGGCAAACAACTTTTAACCAATTCTTATGGCAGAACAAGCTCTCCAGGATAGCCTTAAAGGTCCTGTGTGCCCCCAGAGCAACAGGTGGCTTTAATTACCCGAACATAGGGCTCTATTACGATGCAGCCAGACTATCGGATATCCTTCAAATCCTACACCCTAACGGGCACTCTGATTGGATAGACATACTGCGTACCTTTTCCCTACCAAAAACATTGCAGGAAACGTTCTGGTCTGTGCCAAGTTTGCGTCCTCCTTCAATAACTCAAAATATGTTCCTTAAGGCACTTTTAAAACTTTGGGACAGATATAAGCAGTCTCTTCTCCCGGCTATATCCTGCTTTTCAGTACTCACGTCTCATAAGGGCATGCCCCAACAGCATAGTATAACTGCGCTGTGCTCCTGGAATGAACTAAGGGATTTAAGGTTGCTAGACGTAGCTACTAAGGATGGCATCATAAGCAGGGTAGACCTGAACTACAAACTGGGCAGGGAAGTTCCCTGGTTCTTCTATCTCCAACTGAGATATCTTCTGAATGAACTCGATATAAAAAGCTTAATGATCAAACCGACAACTAAATTTGAAGCCCTTCTGGACTCCCACTCGTTTAGCCGTAAGGGTCTCCTGTCAAAATTCTATCACGTATTGATTGATGCCAAAACACTACACAATGAGGCGCTGTTCAACAGGTGGCAACATGACTGCGGAATAGAAATTACACAAGAAGCTAGAGAGCGAGTCTGGGCATCTGCACTGATTAATTCTCCTGTCACTAGTGTGAGACTCCAAACCTATAAGCTTATCCACAGGTGGTACCTCACTCCCCAGAAGCTAGCGAAAATATATCCTAGCACATCACCACTCTGCTGGAAAAAATGTGGGGAGCAAGGTACATTTCTGCACTGCTGATGGGAGTGTAAGTAGGTAGCTGCCTTCTGGCAGACGGTTCTCCGTGAAATCTCTTGTATCACAGCCTGTACGATACCCCCACGCCCGGGACTTGTTTTCTTGGATCTCTGGGAAAACTTGGCAATTCCCCAATTAAGGAAGGAGTTGGTCAGAACTCTCTTGGTAGCTGCAAAGACTGCGATTGCACTCAGATGGAAATCGCATTATCCACCCAATCTTGACATATGGTATAAATTGGTATGGGATCACCTTATATTGGAAAAGATAACACACAGAATTCGATTGTTGCAGAACCCCTCCAAATCTACAATGGTACCCATTTCTGGAATTTCTATCCCAGAACGAATGGCTGGTCTCTAAGCTACCTTACTATACAATTATAAACCCTGAAATTTGAATTATAAACTTGTTACATGATATAATGGATTTGCTTGTTTATATTTCTCCCGGTAGAGTTGTTACTTGCTTGCTTTATACTGTATTAGAATCTTATTGCTGAAGTACACCACTTGTGTATTAACGACTGTTGTTGCTCTTTTGCCTGAGCATTGTTATGTATAATGCCATCTTCTATCTATGCATTTATTGCTGATCTTGTTACATGTTAAAATTTTAATTAAAAATTTTTTAAAAAAAGAATTCCTCTTCCCCCTGCAGCAAGAGCTCTTTGGCCTCCTCCACAGCCCCCACAGGTGATTTTTGGGGAACGGGAGTCTCTGATGCTGCAGAGCCCTGCCCAGTACTGCTTCCCATGGGGCAACCAGGACAATCGTTGCGCTTTCCCCACACAACCAACCTTGGCCCCCAGCTGAAGACTTATGGTTCAAGCAAACAAGAAGGAGGAAAGAAAAGGAGAGAACACTGTGAGCCCTCAGCTGAGAAGCCCACTGAGGGCTGGAGAAGCCCACTGAGGGCCGCCCTGGAACCAGAGGGAGGGGCTAGAACCCTAGCCCAGCACTCCCAGAGACCACACCAGATCAGGCACTAGTAATAATAATAGTGAGCCCTCAGCTGAGGTGCTCACTGAGCTTGGCTCTAGAGCCTGGAAGCAGCCCTGGAACCAGGGGGAAGGGCTAGATCCCTAGCCCAGCACTCCCGGAAACCTGACCAGATCAGGCACTAGTCATAATGTGAGCCCTCAGTCAAGCTGCCCACTGAGCTTGGCCCAAGGGCCTGGCAGAAGCCTTGGAACAAGAGGGAGGGGCTAGAGCCCTAGCCCAGCACTCCCAGAAACCTGACCAGATCAGGCACTAGTAATGATGTGAGCCCCCAGCCGATGTGCCCACTGAGCTTGGCCCCAGAGCCAGGCAGCAGCCCTGGAACCAGAAGGAGGGGGTAGAGCCCTAGCCCAGCACTCCCAGATACCTGACCAGATCAGGCACTAATAATAATGTGCGCTCTCAGAGACTTCCGGTTTGGGATCCATGGAGGTCTAATGCAGCTCTAAGTGCAGAGCTGACCAGGCTGCCGTTTCAGCAGCCGGAGGGGCACAAATAGCCCCTGGCCACCTGCTCTCAGGCGGAGAACAGGCAAAGAATGCTCAAAGACCTCAGGGCGCGTTGATCTCGGGCAAGGGGGGGTTCTGCGCTAAGGATTCTCTCTCGACCCTTGAGGTCACCCTTTGACAGGTCGGCATAGATCTCTGCGACAGACCCGGGGCTAGTGCGGCTGGCATAAGACCTTTGTGCCCAAGCTTCAACAGGGGGAAAACAAACGGAAAGAGAACTTAAGATTGAAGCAGTGATTACAACCCAGAAAGACGTTTGAAAAGGTAAAGATCACTATCTCCTGAATTGGGATGGATTGTTAAAAGTAACGAAGTTTTAAAAGGACTTTTTAAACTGCAACAGACTTACTATAAGGAGGGGGAAACCCGGCAAGAAATAGATTCCAAAAAGGACTAAGTAAAAAGAAGTAATTTCAGAAAAGAGACATTTGTTTATCATACCTGTGGTTGAGAATCGATAGCAGGCTGTGGGAAAACTTCTACCATCGCGAGAGCTGCAGCGGAGAGTCGGGGAACAGGAAGTACGTAATAGTGATAGAGTCGCCAGAAGGAGACGGCCCCTACTGGAAGACAGGAAGAAGGGCATCACCATTTTTGAACAGGGAAGGGCTTTGGCTTCAGCAAGGGTGGAAGTAGGACATCTTGGATTACAAAAGGGTACAGAGAAACCATAGAGAAAAGACGCCCGACATTTTGGATTTTTGAAGCGATTTTTGTTCATTTAAAGGACCGGGACTTTTAAATTAATTAAAAGGACTACCAATTTGGACGCCACGGAGCTAAGAAAACGTGCAGACTCGTGGGAGCGAGGTAAATCAAGCCCCACGATGTCGAAGAAAGAGTGGCAAGCAGCCATAGAGAACTTGGACAAAAAAATTTGTGAAATGCTAAAGGAGCTTAAAGAAACAAAATTGGAGTTGGTGAAAGAAGTCAAAGATGTCAAAGAGGCAGTTAAAAATGAGCTGGCAGAAGTAAAAAAGGGAATGGAGACGATACAAACCGACCTGCAGGCAGCACAGCAAAAAGTTAACGATGTGGAGAAGGCGATGGACAACCTTACAGAGACGCAGCGAACGGACATGAGAGTAATGAGGGGAAGAATGGCAGTTGCGGAGAGTAAATATATGGAAAAGCAGCTGAGGTTTCGAGGTTTGTTGGAAGTAGAAGGAAAGACAGCACAAGAACAGGTGACTGAAGTGTTAGCTGAATACCTGGAAAAGGAGGAGGAGGAGGTTGTGGCTTTCCTAGATGTGGTGTACCGAATAAATTCCAGATTTGCGACCCAGAGAAAGGTACCAAGGGATGTGATAGTGCAATTTACGACAAGGAATGTAAGGGAAATGATAGTGACTAAGCAATTTCAAGATCCATTGATAGTTGATGGCAAGACAATTATCATCATGAAGGAGTTACCCAGATCGGTGCTCTTGGACCGAAAAAAATACAAAGTGTTAGTCCAGACTTTGAAAGACATGAAAGTAAGATACAGATGGGAATTACCGGAAGGGATATCTTTTGAATTTGGAGGGGTAAGAAAGCGCATCAGATCTGAATTGGAAATGGAAAGGTTCATGATGGACAATGAAAAAGACTTACCAACAACAAGGCTTTGAATATGGAGTGCAAAGTTTTATCGTGGAATGTAAATGGACTTAATTCACCTAATAAGCGAAAAAGTATTTTCCACTGGCTATTAAAACAGAAATGTGATATAGTTTGCTTACAAGAGACTCATATTAGAAATCAGGATGAAAAATACCTTAAAGTAAGTAAATTGGGCATTGAATTTGTAGCGGCCTCAAAAAAGAAAAAAAGGGGAGTGGTACTATATATAAAAGAAGAGCTGCAACCAAAGGTGATAATTAGAGATGGGGAAGCCAGATTTATAGCAGTGGAATGCATTTGGAACTTAAAGAAAGTGTTGGTGATTGGAATATATGCGCCTAATGGAGCTAAAGAGTGCTTTTTTGAGGATTTAAAGAAGCAACTAGATGAACTTTCATATGATCAGATAATACTTGCAGGAGACTTCAATGGAGTTACGAATTTGGAACAAGACAAGAAATCAGCCACTACACAAAAGAAAAGAGGATTATTACCAAAGACTTTTTTTGGATTAATGCAACAGGAAGCGTTGGAAGATGTGTGGAGAACGCAGAATCCCACAATCAGACAGTATACCTTTTTCTCTGCAAGACACTCTACCTTATCGCGTATTGATATGATCTGGGCCTCAAAGGACTTAGTACTTTGGACTAAGGAAGTAGAAATAATGCCTATGGTAGGCTCAGACCATAACCCAATTATGTGGAAATTTGGAAAAAGAACTAAGAGAAAAGGATGGAGAATAAATGAGGATTTGTTGCAAGAGGGAGAAAATATGGAAATGTTGAGAAGGGAGACTAAATTCTTCATACAGTACAACATGAATCAAGAAGTACCAACCAACAAGGTATGGGACACGTACAAGGCAGTAATCAGAGGTGTATTAATGGACTTAAATGGAAGACTCCGAAGGAAAAAAGAGGAGAAGAGACAGGAGATTATGGAAAAAATAAAAGCCAAAGAAATCCAGTTGAAGAAAAGACCAGGGAAAAAGAAAATATATCAGGACATTAAGATCCTTCAGGAGCAGTTGACGGCCATGAATAATAAAGAATTGGAATGGAATCTGAAAAGACTGAATCAAAAGTCATTTGAAGGGGCGAACAAACCTGGGAAATTTTTGGCATGGCAATTGAAGAAAAGAAAGGAGAAAAAGATAATAAATAAAATATGTGATGACAATAAAGTACACCTGGAACAGGTCGCTATTAGCAGAGCCTTTTATAAATTTTACGCTAAATTGTATGATAAGAAAGAAGTGAATAAAGATGCGATAGCAGCATATCTGTAGAAAATGAAGCTGCCAGTAATGTCCGAGGAGTGGAGAGTTAAACTAAACAGTGAAGTAACAGAAGAGATAAGGAAGGCAATACAGTCAACAAACTTGGGAAAAGCGCCAGGGCCTGATGGACTCACAGCTAAGTTTTACAAGGCAATGGCCAATGAACTGGTACCGTTTTTAAAAGAGGTGATCAATGGTGTTATGAGGGACCAAAGGATCCCAGATACCTGGAGTGAAGCAAATATATCATTGATCCCCAAAGAAGGACAGGACTTGACCAATGTTAAAAACTACAGACCTATCTCTTTACTTAATAATGACTACAAGATTTTTGCAAAGATCTTGGCGGAGAGAATAAAGGGGTGGCTAGCCGAAGTTATTGGAGAAGAACAAGCAGGCTTTTTACCAAATAGACAAATCAGAGACAACCTAAGGACAGTCATAAACGCTATAGAATACTATGACAGGCGATGTGATAAGGAGGTTGATTTCTTTTTTGTAGACGCTGAAAAAGCATTTGACAATTTGAACTGGGACTTTATGTTTGCCACCATGGAACAGCTACAAATGGGGGAAAGGTTCATAAGAGCAGTGAGAGAAATTTATAGAGACCAGAGTGCAGCAATTGTGGTGAATGACGAGCTGACTAAAAAACTGATTATTGGAAAGGGTACAAGACAAGGTTGCCCGCTATCCCCATTGTTGTTTATTTTGGTTCTTGAAATTTTGATGATGCAGATTAGAGAAGATAATGCAATCCGTGGTATAAAGATAAAAGACTTTTCCTATAAGGTCAGAGCGTTTGCAGATGATATAATGTTAATTGTGGAAGATCCAATTGAAAACATGCCTAAGGTAATAGAAAAAATAAAAGAGTTTGGAGACGTGGCAGGTTTCTATGTAAACAAAAAGAAATAGAAGATTTTATGTAAGAATATGATTAAACAAAAGCAACAGTTATTAACGGAAATAACAGACTGTGAGGTAACAAGTAAGGTGAAGTACTTGGGAATTGAATTGACTGCAAAAAATATAGATCTATTTAAGAATAACTATGAGAAATTATGGACTCAAATAGAGCATGATTTGATCAAATGGAATAGGCTGAACTTGTCATGGTTGGGAAGAATTGCAGTAATCAAGATGAACGTGTTACCAAGAGTTATGTTTCTGTTACAGACGATACCAATCATTAGGGACTCCAAGCAATTTGATAAATGGCAGAGGAAAATATCAGAGTTTGTGTGGGCAGGCAGGAAGCCTCGAGTGAAAATGAAAGTGTTACAGGATGCAAAAGAAAGAGGGGGAATGCAACTGCCCAACTTGAGACTTTATTATGATGCAATCTGTCTGGTATGGTTGAAGGATTGGATCACATTGAAAAATCGCAAACTGCTGGCCTTAGAGGGATACAAAAAATTATTTGGATGGCATGCATACCTATGGTATGATAAAGTAAAAGCAGATTCTATGTTCCTGCATCACTATATTCGGAGAAGCCTCTTCACAATTTGGAAGAAGTACAAAGAATACCTACAAGAAGGAATTCCCTCCTGGGTGGTTCCATATGAAGTAATAGATCCAAGAACGGTCGATAATGAACAACAGTGTTTAACGTATAAGGAGATAACTCAAATAGAATCCTTTAAAATAAGAATAAGAACGCAACAAGAGATGTCTCCAAACTACGACTGGTTTCAATATAGACAAGTTAGAGATCTTTATTACTCAGACTGTGCGAAGGGAGGGATAAGGATGGAAGACTCAGAATTAGAGAAAGTAATTTTACAAGAAGATCAAAAGGAAATTTCTAAGGTCTACAAAGTGTTGTTAAAATGGTATACTGAAGATGAGACAGTCAAAGTGCAAATGGTGAAGTGGGCTATAAACTTTAACAAAGAAATAACAATGGAGGCGTGGGAATACTTGTGGAAACATACATTGAAAATCACGACATGTACCAATATTAAAGAGAATATTTACAAAATGATTTACCGTTGGTATCTGACGCCAAAGAAGATTGCGCTAGGGAACTCGAATATGTCTAATAAATGCTGGAAATGTAAAAAACATGAGGGATCAATGTATCATATGTGGTGGACTTGCGAGGTAGCTAGGCAGTACTGGGGGGAAATAAGAGTAATGAGTGAGATTTTACAATTTCAAGTTAACAAGAACCCAGAACTCCTGCTACTGAACTTGGGAATGGAAGACATCCCAGCACAACATAGGACATTGATATTTTATATGACGGCAGCAGCCAGACTTTTGTATGCGCAGAAGTGGAAAGTACAAGAAGTGCCAACTACTGAGGACTGGATTTACAAATTGCTGTACATGGCGGAGATGGACAAAATGACAAGAAAACTGAGAGACCTTGATCCAGGGCAGTTTAACACGGACTGGGGAAAGCTGAAACAATATTTGGCGAAAAAATGGGAGGTGGGAGGAGAACTGTGGCAGTTTGAAAATTATTGAGGTACACAGGAGGAGAGAAGTGACTATACCGAGGGGGTGGAGAGTTAATGGAAAAATTCTAAGCAACTTTATATGATTTTTAAGTATTATATTAAGTAGCAATAGCGTTGATACTATGAGAATTAATGGGATAGAAATTAACTAATCTATATTTTTTGGAAAGATAACCGTATAACATAGAGTGAATATATACATACATATGTAAATTCAAAGATAGGTCTAATTGTTAGACTTATGGTATATGTATAGATAAAGAACAACATATAGAACAGAAGCCTAAGCAAATGACAATAAGTGTGTATAATAAGTATGTGTATAGAAGTATTGGAATTGATGTATAAAGGGGGGCAAATTGTTTGTCCCATATTGAAGAGAATAGAAGGAGTAAGATAAAACACAGGTTATCAAAATGAATATTATTAGTAGTTTTAATGAAGAAGATAGATTAAGAGGATTTTATTTATATGACAATTTATATGACAATTTATATGTGAAAGGAAGTGGAAATAGTGCTTAGAAGAATCTGAAAGTATATTATAATAAACAAATAAAATAAATATGAAGGAGTAGAGTGAAAGTGGATAGGGGGTTGGAAAACTGTTGGAAGTCAATAAAAAGGGGGGGGAAAGGGAGGGGGTTAGAATCAGAAAAAATTAAAGAATGTGATTATAATTGTTATTATATGTTTCTAATCCAATAAAAATTCTTTTAAAAAAAAATAATGTGCGCTCTCAGCCGAGGTGCCCACTGAGCTTGACCCCAGGGCCTGGCAGTAGCCCTGGAACCAGATGGAGGGGCTAGAGCTCTAGCCCAGCACTCCCAGAAACCTGACCAAATCAGGCACTATTAATAATGTGAGCCCTCTGCCGAGGTGCCCACTGAGCTTGGTCCCAGGGCCTGGCACCAGCCCTGGAACCAGAAGGAGGGGGTAGAGCCCCAGCCCAGCACTCCCAGAGACCTGACCAGATCACGCACTAGTGCCAATAATTGTGAGCCCTCAGCCGAGGTGCCCACTGAACTTGGCCCCAGGGCCTGGCAGCAGCCCAGGAACCAGAGGCTGGGGCTAGAGCCCTAGCCCAGCACTCCCAGATACCTGACCAGATCAGGCACTAGTAATAATGTGAGCCCTCAGCTGAGGTGCCCACTGAGCTTGGCCCCAGGGCCTGGCAGCAGCCATGGAACCAGGGAGATAGATCCATATCCCACCTACCACACAGAAAAAATCCCAGTTCTAGTGCACTCTCCCTGTCTTTCTCCCAAACGGCTAGCAACAGCTCTCTCCCACTCCACTGCTTGCTGAAACTGAAAGCCAGAACTTGTAGTACTGTGCCCTTTTATAACTAGAGGTCTCATAGAGAAAAGCAAGATGTGTGTGGTTGCTGGTCAGAACTGCCTAACTGGTTTTGCAGGGATGAGATTGGAGTGCCCATGGCTACAGAACATTATCCCTTCACCCTCCCTCCCTCCTGGTCTCTGCTGCCATGTAACCAATTGTAACCAATTTGCAGCTCCACACTTGCAAGGATGACCTGCCCATCAAGCTGAGTTGGGCTCAGATTGGGGTTTCCAGGGCAACAGAGGGAGTGCAGACAGATTTCAGGCAGTCCCTGCCTCCATTGCCAAGGGAATTGATTGAGGGTGCCTGGCTGTCTGGCTTCACGAACAGTGGACGAACATGAAGAACGAGGCTTGTGACGACCTCTTGTTCGTTTGCAATGACACCTCACGAACAGCTTGTTCACCAACAGACAAACGGGCTGTTCATGTTTTTTTTTGCGTTCGTAATGCTGTTCATGCCCATGTCTACTCATGACACCATCCTTTTTTTAATGAGACTTCCAGAATTGTACACAGCACTCCAGGTTAAGACTAACCAATGCAATATATAGTGGGATAATGACACCCTGTTATTTGGATGTTATGACTTTGTTAATACATCGCCTTATTTGCTGCTGCTTCACACTGCCCACTCATATTTAGCTTCCTATCCACCTGTATTCCAAGATCTTGTTTACACTCACTGCTATCAAGAAGGGTATCTCTTATGCAGTATGCATGCTTTACATTTTTGTTAGTGAAATGGAAAACCTGGCACTTATCATGTTAAATTGCATCTTATTCAGATCTTCCCACTTTCCCCATGTGTTCAGTTCTTGTTGAATTCTATCCCTGTCCTCAAGGCTGGTTGCTACTCCTCCCAGTTTGGTGTCATTGAAAAAAATAATGAGTAATCCCTTCACATCCTTGTCCAGATCATTTATAAAAACATTGAAAGCAGTAGGCCCAGGACCCAGCCCTGCAGCACTCCACTGGACACCTCCCTCCAATCAGACATGATTAAGTATTTAAATAAAACTAGTTAGACCCATTCTGTGGTCTCAAGTTCTTATTGGGGAGTGCTTACATTCACATGCAAACAGTGCTATAAAATCAGTAGCCAGTCTTATCATTCCCTTGCCTGTCAGAGTTTAATTAGATTTCACTTTCCTATTCCTAAGCCTGTCCTGTTGTACCTTGTTACACAAGTGCACGATAGCACTGCCAAAAAATTTAGCAACAGCCCTTTCCTTTCCTTTCCTTTCCTTTCCTTTCCTTTCCTTTCCTTTCCTTTCCTTTCCTTTCCTTTCCTTTCCTTTCCTTTCCTTTCCTTTCCTTTCCTTTCCAGCTCATTGATTCATAAATCTTCAGCAGCAGAAAATACTTATTCTTTATCTTTTTTGGATGCAAGGGTTAAAAGGACTGAGACATATTTTGCAATGGCTAAGGTTAATTTAGGATCCTTATCTCTAAGCAGAAGAGCCAGGGTTTCTGGAGTATAAGGGAACAGTTGGTTAATTAAGGGCTTAATATAATAATCCCTTATATTTTCAAAGAATTTACATTCAAGAAAGGCATGAAAGGATTATCAATCCTATTAAGGCCACAAGGGCAAATTCTGTTGGAATAAGGCCTATTCAAAAATATCCCCAGTAAAAACATTGTGGGTATAATATTTAATCTTGCAAACCTGAAAACTCTGCAGTATCATGGGATGGGACAACAGCATCACTGATCCAGTTTCTCATCCAGGGCTTTCACCATGTTAGCACTATAATTTAATTGGGAACATCCACCTATTTCATATAGCCATAGATAGTGAGGGTTGTAAACCTATCTATAAAGTTGCAGATTTCGGTGTCGTGAGAGTGTTCAAATGTACCCTCAGCTTAATCAACCTCATATTATTACAGGGACACTTAAATCAGTAGGTATAGCAAAAAAAACCCAACAGCCTCTGAGATATGCTATGAAAATTGATCAGTATTTACACAAATAAAAATTGCTTTTAAAATAATCTTTAATGTTAGTACTCTTCCACAAATAGACTAACCTTTATTACTGTTCCTATTGACAATTGATTTCAATGGGACTGGAGCTTATGGAGACAATATAAAACACGGCAGGTGTTTTTTGTGTGTTGAAAACACCATCTAATTTTGCTTCCTCAACCAACCACTCAAGCACTTGACCAAAATCAATAGTTTCATAGAGTGCCTTTTCTACATGAACAATGGAAGTACTTTAGCTGGACATACTTGGGGTTGCCTATTAAAATAAGAGGTTTGCTGCTAAAACCCTGAAGTTTTTTGTTTGCTTCTTTGTTTGTACTTAAATTACCAGCAGATTTTCTTGGCTGGCTTCCCACTAAGCATATTAGTGTGAATGTAGAAGCTCCAACCTTTTTAAAAAATCATTTATATATTGTAAATAATCCTTCATTAAGCTTTCAAACTAAAGCTACTTTTTGAAAAACAAACTAAAGGTAAACAAAGAAACATCCTCCTTGAACCATTTATTTGTTTGCTTGTTTTGTCCTAAAGCTCACTCGCAATTAAAGGTGGCAGTTGCTGGGGGGTTTTTTGACAGATTTCAGGTCTAAATAAGGAAATATCTCCCAGTGTATGAAATTCCCTGCTGTTTCTACTCTAGCTGTGGCAGCATTGTGAAGCAGGACATGCTGAACCTTAAATTAAATGTCAACTATAATATGGCGCTGGAAACATTAGACATCCAGCAACTCTTCAAGGAAAGCCCCATTACAGCTTACGAAGTTATTACAGGTCAATCTAGCTGTAAGAAAAGGTGATATGGTAGAGAAGATGTAAAAAGATACATACTTTAAATGTGGCAATTATTTGAATGGAATTAAACAGCAGTGGCCATCTTGGCACTAAGTTTCATAGACTGCAATCTTAAAGTAAATCCTGCCGAATAACAAGGAAGTTTCTTCTGAGAAAACCTACTTAAGATTGCTCTCAGTCTGTCTGCACAGCCAAAAGATTTTGAATCTAGAGATCTAGTATGGACCTGTAGATTCAAACTTCTTAATAATATTGTTATGCAATTCTCATTTTCCAAGCAAAAATTTCATGGGATCTTTTATCTAGGGTTACCTTTGGATGAGAGCACAGGAGACCATTACTTTATTTGATCCACAAGTTAATTATATATCAACCACCTCCTAGATTTGAGCTGTAACAAGCACGTCTGGCACTACTGCCCACTTATATGGATAAGTGGGCAGTAGTGCCAGACGTGCTTGTTTTACATGAACAGCTGATCTGTAGCAACCAAGGACAAAGTCCCACCTACCCTCAGGGCTCTGAACCAATCATGGTGATTTAAGACTTATGGAAATCCTAGAGAGTGCCAGCCAAACAGAACTTCTGGAACTCCACTGGGTGGGAGGAGTGAGACAGCCTCAACTTCAAGAGAGAAGGGAAAAAAAAACGTTTTTCCTTCAGGTGAGGCTTTTGTTGGCTGCTTAGTTAGGCTTTTTATTTTGGCTTTTAGTTAGGATTTTGGTCAGGTAAGGGAAGGAAACTTGCTTTTTAGTCAAATAAGCACCCTGTGAATGCCCTATCAATTTTAGATATTTTTTGTGTACAGGTTCTATGACCAGGATCTCTGTGAGGTAAAAAGCAGCATGGAACCTGAATGTAAGCCTGTAAGCTGAAGTAAAACAGTTACACTGGACCTTAAATGCTAAGGTACCCTATCTGGAGAAAAAAGAATCCATTCTTATAATAATATATAATAATAATAATGACATTTGATGAATATATCGCCCTTCAGGATGACTTAACACCCACTCAGAGCAATTTACAAAGTATGTCATTATTATCCCCACAACAATATCACCCTGTGAGGTGGATGGGGCTGAGAGAGCTCCTAGAAGCTGTGACTGACCCAAGGTCACTCAGCTGCCTTCAAGTGGAAGAGTGAGGAATCAAACCCGGTTCTCCAGATTAGAGTCCCATGCTCTTAACCACTACACCAAACTGGCTCTCCATTGTTAGTGTTTAGCTAACTAAAGTTCAGTTCAATGCATTAACTCTCAGTGGGGAAAATATACAACATCTGGGAAGTTCAGTAGAGAGCCAATTGTACCTTTCATACTGATTTCTCCACATTAAACCTTTACTGTTTCCCCCCTTATTTTCTATAAATAAATGTTTGTTTTTCCATTCCATTGGAATCTTCTCTTACATTACTTTACTTTACTTTATTTGGTATTTAGCCCTCCCTCCCTGCAAGTGGGCTCAGGACAGGGTACAACATTCATAAAATATATAATTATATAAATACAATTAAAATCATATCATAAAATCATGACTCAGATGGCCTATTGCACATTCCTGCCCTCAAATACAAAGAGGGAGACACTTGGATGGACGGGATGTCATTGGATAAGAGAAGGCAACGGGAAGCTCAATGATAGTCTTAATACTGGCCTCAACCATATCCCCAGTGGAATATCTCTGTCTTGCAGGCCCACCAAAATGTCAAGTCTGTCAAGTCAAAATATCTGTGTGAATGAGTTTATATTTACCTAACCATTAAGTACCATATTATTCATGTACGATCACAAATAAAAACCCTTTAGGGAATATAACATTTACATGCCAACAAGGAAGGGGTAATGAGACCAATGTGCCTAACTGCCTCTCCTTACCTACTCGGGAAATATCATTCTCTGCCTCCTTGTCAATTGGGTCTTTGCAAGGGGAGACCCTCCTCCTATTGGCTTTAGAAATGTTTGGAAGGGTGACTTAAATCATAAGCTGCCATTCAAAAGACACTACCCTGGGGACTTCCGGTTTGGGATTCATGGAGGTCTAACGCAGCTCCATTTGTGGAGCTGACCGGATTGCCGTTTTAACCGGCCGGAGGGGTGAAAATAACCCGCGGCCGACTGCTCTCAGGCGGGGAGCAGGCAAAGAACGCTCAAGACCCTAGGGTGAGTTAGATCTCGGACGAGGGGGGGCTCTACACAAGGAGTCTCCCCCCCGATCCTTGAGGTCCCACCTTGCGACGGGTCGGCTATAATCTCTGCGGCAATTTTGGGGCCAATTCGGCTGGCATAAGACCTACATACCCAAGCTTCGATCGGGGAGGGAAGTCGAGAGGAGAATTTAAGATCGAAACAGCGATTACAACCCGAGAAAGCTGGAGAGAAGGTAAAGATCGCTATCTCTTGAAACGGGACAGATTGACAAAAACAGAGAGGAAAGAAAGTAGACTTTTAAACTGCAACAGACTAGCGAAAAGGAGGTGAAGACTCGGCAGGAGTTGTATTTTAAAAGAGACTAAGTTTAAAGAAGTTATTACAAAAATCGGACTATTGTTTTGAATACCTGTGGTTTTGGAGCTGTGGGAAAAAGACACCATCGCGAGACCTGCTGTGGGAAGACGGGAGACAGGAAGTGCGTAACAACAATAGAGTGGCTGGAGGGAAGCGGCCCTTGCCAAAGGACAGGAAGTGGGGAATTGCCATCTTTGAAAGTGGAAGGGTCGTGGCTTCAGCGGAAGAGGAAGTAGGCCATCTTGGATTATAATAACATAGAGAAACCATAGAGAAAAGACGCCCGACATTTTGGATATAAAAAATTAATTTTGGTAAAGATTGGGACATTTAAAAAAAAGGAAAACGTTTAATTATACGCCACGGAGCTGAGGAAGAGAGCAGATTCGTGGGAGCGAGCTAAAGCAAGCCCCACGATGTCGAAAAAAGAGTGGCAATCGGCAATAGAAAACTTGGACAAAAAACTTATAGACATGATGAAAGAACTTAAGGACACGAAATTGGAGCTTATTAAAGAGGTCAAGGAAGTTACACAGACAGTAAAGTCGGAGCTGTCAGAAGTGAAAAAAGGTGTGGAAACGATTAGCAGTGAATTACAAGGAACGCAGCAGAGAGTTAAAACAGTAGAAGACGCGATGGAGAATTTAATAGACACGCAACAAACAGAGATGAGGCTGGTGAAGGGGAGGATGTCAGTTGCAGAAACTAAACACATGGAGAAGCAGCTTCGTTTTCGCGGTCTGCCAGAAGTGGAAGGGAAGTCAGCGCAAGAACAGATGACTGAGGTGTTGGCTGATTACCTGGGGAAGGAGGAGGAGGAAATTGTGGCTATCCTAGATGTGGCGTATCGTGTGAACTCGAGAATTGCAACCCAGAGGAAACTACCAAGGGATGTGATTGTGCAGTTTACAACTAGAAATATGAAAGAGAGGATTGTGACCAAACAATTTCAAGATCCATTGGAGATTGATGGCAAGACAATTATTATAATGAAGGAACTGCCCAGATCAGTGTTATTGGACAGGAAAAAATATAGAGTGCTAATTCAGACTTTGAAGGACATGAATATCAGATACAGATGGGAGTTACCGGAAGGAGTGTCCTTTGAGTTTGGAGGGGCAAAAAAACGCATCAGATCTGAGCGGGAGATGGAGAGATTTATCAAGGACAATGAAAAAGACTTACCAACAAAACCATGAATATGGAGTGTAAAGTATTATCTTGGAATGTAAATGGACTAAACTCACCGAATAAGAGAAAAAATATTTTTCATTGGCTACTAAAACAAAAATGTGATATTGTTTGTTTGCAGGAGACCCACATTAGAAAACAGGATGTAAAATATTTAAAATCTGGAAAATTGGGCAAAGAATTTGTAGCGGCTTCCAACAAGAAAAAAAGAGGAGTGGTGTTGTATATAAAAGAGGAGCTGCAGCCAAAATTTGTTATGAGAGATGTGGAAGCTAGATTTGTAGCAGTGGAATGTAATTGGAACTTAAAGAGAGTGTTGGTAGTCGGACTTTATGCACCTAACGGTGCAAAGGAAAGCTTCTTTGAGGACTTAAGGAAGCACCTAGACGATCTTGTATATGACCAGATAATTCTTGCTGGAGATTTCAATGGAGTGACAGATTTGGAATTAGACAAAAAGACTACAAAAGCACAAAAGAAAAGAGGACTATTGCCAAAGCTTTTTTTTGAGTTGATTCAACAAGAGACTCTCGAAGACGTATGGAGGAGAGAATATCCTAAAACCAAACAGTTTACTTTTTATTCTGCAAGGCATCTTACATTATCAAGAATTGATATGATCTGGGCCTCAAAGGACTTAGCGCTATGGACTAAGGAGGTAGAAATAATGCCGATGGTAGGCTCAGATCACAACCCAATTATGTGGAAATTTGGAAAAAGGAGAAAAAGGAAAGCCTGGAGAATAAATGAGGACCTGTTACAGGAAAGTGAGAATATGGAAACATTGAGAAGAGAGACTAAGTTTTTTATACAATACAACGTGAATAAAGAAGTACCAACCAGTAAAGTTTGGGACGCGTACAAGGCGGTTGTAAGGGGCATACTAATGGACTTAAATGGTAGAGCAAGGAAAAAGAAAGAGGAGAAAAGACAAGAGATTGAGGAGAAAATAAAGGCCAAAGAAGTACAGTTAAAAAAGAGACCAGGGAAAAAGAAAATACATCAGGAAATCAAAATTCTTCAAGAACAGTTAACAGCAATGAGTAACAAAGAATTGGAGTGGAACCTTAAAAGACTGAATCAAAAAGCTTTTGAGGGTGCTAATAAACCTGGGAAATATTTGGCATGGCAATTAAAGAAGAAAAGGGAAAAGAAAATAATAAATAAAATTTGTGAAGAAAACAAAACGTATTTGGAGCAGACTACCATTAGCAGAGCTTTTTATAAATTTTACGCTAAGCTGTATAATAAAAAAGAAGTAAACAAAGAATCAATAGCATCATATTTGGAGAAAACCAAACTTCCAGAGATCTCGGAAGCTTGGAGAAATAAGCTGAACAGTGAAGTAACTGATGAGGAAATAAATATGGCAATACAATCCGCAAATCTAGGAAAGGCGCCAGGGCCAGATGGACTTACGGCTAAATTTTATAAGACAATGGCCAATGAACTGGCACCATTCCTAAAAGAGGTGATGAACGGAGTTTTTAGGGATCAAAGAATTCCAGACACTTGGAGCGAAGCGAATATATCATTGATCCCAAAAGAGGGCCAAGATCTGACTAGCGTGAAAAATTATAGGCCTATATCACTACTCAATAATGACTATAAAATTTTTGCGAAGATATTGGCGGAGAGATTGAAGGGGTGGCTCTCGGAAGTCATAGAGGAGGAACAAGCAGGCTTTTTGCCAGACAGACAAATAAGAGACAACTTAAGGACAGTGATCAATGCTATTGAATACTACGACAAGCGTTGTGACAAAGAGGTTGGTTTCTTCTTTGTAGACGCTGAAAAAGCGTTTGACAATTTAAACTGGGACTTTATGTTTGCCACTATGGAAAAGCTACAATTGGGAGAAAGATTCGTCAGAGCAATCAAGGAAATCTATAGAGACCAGACTGCAGCAATTGTAGTGAATGATGAATTGACCAAAAAATTGACGATTAGTAAAGGAACAAGACAAGGTTGCCCGTTATCTCCATTGTTGTTCATTTTAGTATTGGAGATTCTGATGATACAAATTCGACAAGATGAGGAAATACGAGGAATAAAAATAAAGGACTATTCATATAAGGTCAGAGCATTTGCAGACGACATAATGTTAATTGTAGAAGACCCACTGGAGAACATGTTAAAAGTGATAGACAAGATCAAGGAGTTTGGAGATTTGGCAGGTTTCTTCATTAACAAAAAGAAGTCAAAGATATTATGCAAAAACATGACTAAGCAGAAACAACAATTGTTAATGGAAACAACGGATTGTGAAGTAACTAGTAAGGTGAAATACTTGGGAATTGAGCTGACTGCAAAAAATATAGATTTGTTCAAGAATAATTATGAAAAATTATGGACTCAGATAGAGAGAGACTTGATCAAATGGAATAGATTGAACCTGTCATGGTTGGGCAGGATTGCAGCAGTTAAGATGAATGTGTTACCAAGAGTAATGTTTTTGTTACAGACAATACCAATCATCAGAGACTCTAAACAATTTGAAAAATGGCAGAGGAAAATATCAGATTTTGTTTGGGCAGGCAAGAAGCCTCGAGTGAAAGTAAAAGTTTTACAAGATGCAAAGGAGAGAGGCGGAATGCAACTGCCCAATCTGAGACTTTACCATGATGCAATCTGCCTAGTTTGGCTAAAAGAGTGGATGACATTAAAGAATAAGAAACTATTAGCCCTAGAGGGATATAAAAAAATTTTTGGATGGCACGCATACCTATGGCATGACAAAGTAAAGGTCAACTCGATGTTCCTGCATCATTTTGTAAGGAGAAGTCTATTTACAATCTGGAAGAAGTATAGAACTTACCTACAAGAAGGAACCCCCTAGTGGGTGGTTCCATATGAGGTGATAGATCCGAGAGCTGTGGATAATGAACAACAATGTTTAACGTACAAAGAAATAACTAAGATTGAAGTATCTAAACTTAGAATAAAGACGCAAGAGGAACTATCACCTAACTATGATTGGTTTCAGTATAGACAGATTAGAGACTTATACAACTCAGACTTTGCAAAAGGGGGCATACGAACAGAGAACTCGGAACTAGAGCAGACCCTTCTTAAAGAAGACAAGAAAAGAATATCCAAGGTATACCAAGTATTGCTGAAATGGTATACTGAGGATGAGATAGTTAAAACACAGATGGTGAAATGGGCTATAAATTTCAATAAAGAAATAACAATGGAGGCATGGGAATACTTGTGGAAAACTACAATGAAGACAACGACGTGTATCAATATTAAAGAGAACATTTTCAAAATGATCTATCGTTGGTACATGACACCAAAGAAGATTGCGCTAGGGAATTTGAATACTTCTAACAAATGCTGGAAATGTAAGAAACATGAGGGCTCCCTCTATCATATGTGGTGGTCGTGTGAGGTAGCTAGGCAGTTCTGGGGGGAAATAATAAGAGAAATGAGTGAAATTTTACAGTTTCAAATAAATAAGAACCCAGAACTCCTGCTGCTAAACTTGGGAATGGAGGGAATTCCAGCCCATCATAGGACGTTGATTTTTTATATGACTGCAGCAGCTAGACTTTTGTATGCGCAGAAATGGAAAGTACAAGAAGTGCCAACTATTGAAGATTGGATCTACAAATTGCTGTATATGGCTGAAATGGATAAGATGACAAGAAAACTGAGAGATCTGGACTCAGGGCAGTTTAACACAGACTGGGAGAAGCTGAAACAATATCTGGAGAAGAAATGGGAGGTGGGAGGAAAACTGTGGCAGTTTGAGAACTACTGAAGTATAATAAAAGTATAAAAGAGAGGGGTGACTTTACCGGGGGAGGAAGAGAAATGTGAATTTATAAGCAGTTAGATTAATTGATTGAGATATATATAGATATGTATAGGTTAACTGATAGAGAATAATTAATGATAAGGTTTAAACATGAGGATTGACTAACTAACAATATTTTCTTTCTTTGACAAGATTTATATGCACCAAACTGAATGTATAGAAGAGTTAAATTGATTGACTATCTGAGGAGTTATATAGAATTACCATAAAAAGATGAAATGAGTAATACATAGAGAACAAATCAAATTGTTTGATTTAAATGTGGGAAATTTTTATGGTTTATGATATATAGGTTTATATAGAAATATTCAAAACTGGAAAATGGGATAAATTGTTTATCTAAAGACGTATAGTTTGGGTGTATAATAAGTAAGGGAGTTAAAGATGTACTGCTTAATATAATGGAGAATGTATATCTGTTTTAGACAGAGGAATTTAATAGAAGTAAGGGAAAAGGGACAGAGGGTGGGAAAGCTGTTGGAAGTCAACAAAAGGGGGGGGAAAGGGAGGGGGTTAGAAACGAAAAATTAGGGGAAAATTGATTGTAATGTAAAAATAAAAATGTTCTAACCCAATAAAAAATTTTTCAAAAAAAAAAAAAAAAGACACTACCCTGGGAGTAAGCACTATTATATAACATGGGACTTAAATCTGAGTAGGCCTGTTTAGTATTGGTTCCATAATATTTCAGGGCTCTCTTTTTTTCTGAGTCAAATGCCAAATGTGTACCTACTCCCCCCTTTCCAAAACAGTCCTGCCTGCCCTCACAGCAAAAAGAAATGTTATTGTCATGAGTCAGCCCCAGCCTCGACTGGCCACCTTACCTATTGATTCAGAGTCCTCCTCAGAAGATGAGCAGGAAGGGCCAGAAGGGTCTTCTCTAGAGCCAGAAGCCCCTGCAGAAGCTATTGGAGAGGAAGAGCAGTCAGAAACCACTGCTGCTGCTCCAGGGGGAATTCAGCAAGAACAGCCTGGAGCTTCTGCAGAGACTGTCAGGGACGAGGAACAGCCAGAAACCTCCACAGAGGCTGTAAGAGACAAAGACTCCCCCAGGGCAAAAGCGAAACCTGAGCACCTGGGGCCAGTTGAAAGGAGGAAACATAGAGATAAGTCAGCTCTGTTGGATAGGTGAAGGAGTGCCCGTTTACAGGCGCAACACCGAACTGAATTGTTAGAGAGAGAGGCAACAGCTGTTCCTCATTAGGACAGCATAAAAGGAAGACGCCGAGGAAACCAAGCGTGGAAGCAACTCAGCTCACCACTCCCTGCTACCAGAGCGCTATGCCTGGACGCTCTTGCCTTGCCTTGCGCCCTGCCCTGCTGCTGGATTGGATTTTGACCCCGGCCTGCTTTCTGACTACTCTTCTGCCTGCTCCCCTCTCTGACTGACGTATTGGCTCTGACACCTGACCTGACTTCTGGACTACTGACCTCCTGCCTGTTGTGTTCCACCCTGCAGTACCAGTGAGCCTCCTGCCTGCTGTGCCCAGCCCTGTGCGCGACAGTTATGGGGGAAACATAGCTCGGTTTGGGTGAGAAGGAATTCAGCTAATTATCCCACCACACTTAGGTGATGGAGAAAATTGTCAGAGAGAATGCCTCGTTTTGCAGTAGAACTCTGAGCATCAAAAGGAAGGATTTGGATTGACCCCTCATTGTGGGAACAAAACTACAAAGAATAAGGAAACATGAAACCATCAGTCAACAGAGAATGCAAAGGTAATAGGTTATTAGTAGACATGGGCACGAACCGCATTACGAACCAAAAAGAACCATGAACTGCCTGATTGTCTGTCTGTGATCCGGTGGTTCGTAAGAGTCCATGGCCAATGAACCAGCATTTGTTGGAAGCCCGGTTCGTTGCATTCACCCACGGTTCGTGAAGCCAGACAGTCAGGCACCATCAATCAATTCCCTTGGAAATGGAGCTGGGGGAATGCCTGAACTCTGTCTGCACTCCTTCTGTTGCCCTGGAAACCCGAATCAAAGCCCAGCTTACCTTGATCAGCAGGTCTTCCTTCCAACCATGGAGCTGCAAATTGGTTACAATTGGTTACATGGGACACCCATGTAATTGGTTACAATTGGACACCCAGGGGGAGGGAGGGGGAAGGAGGGTGTTCTGTAGCCATGGGCACTCCAATCTCATCCCTGCAAACCCTGATAGGCAGTTCTGATGGCCAACCCCTTGTACACTGGGCCAATGTCAACTGGTGGCTCTAATTGTACCGAATGGGAGTTTCCTGGGGGCCTCGGATTGGAGAGGGTATAACTCCAAGATCCCTATTGCAATCTTGACTAAACTTGGGTGCTGGCTGGAGGAGAGCCTGCTAAACACTCCCTGAGATTATGGGCTCTCTAAGTCCAACGGGGGCCGTTTTGACGCCCACAAACCACAAACCTTGAACCGGTTCATCAGTGGGAAATGTTCGTTGCGATTCACTGGTTCAGGTTTGTTATTGGCACCGAACCGTGAACCGCTGGTTCATTAATTTTTTTTGGTTCGTGCCCATTATTAGCACTACAGAAAAAGAAAAAAGTGATCATGAAGCAGGCTTGTTTTTAACATTGCTGCACTGCAATTTTTGGAGGCCTCGCCTACCTGGGAACTCCCTGCTGCTGTTGCTCAACTTGCCAACACTTGACTTCTACAGGTCTATTGTGTGTGCGTGTGCTATTGTGCTTGAGGAAAAACTAAGTGGATGAATGGTTTAGACAAGGAGGGGGAAGTAATGGTTGATGTTGTTTTTGGTTAAGCACAAAAACAGCTACCTACAGCCTCATTTCCCCACCTCCCTTGAAAAGAATGGCATGTGTTGAGCATGAGCAGCCAATTAGTGCACAGTGGTCCCAAGCTCATGAAAGGAAAAAAAAAACACCTCAAATGGATCTGTTCCAAGACAGCACCAGCCATCCTGGAATAAAATAGTAATGAAATGAAATTATTCCAGAACCCCTCAGAATAGAAACAAAATTTTTCTTGGTTCACATTTCTAAAAGACAATTATAGTAGGAAAGGTAGAAGGCAGGAGGAAAAGAGGAAGACCCAAAATAAGATGGCTTGACTCAATAAAGGAAGTCACAGGCTTCAGTATGCAAGATCTGAGCAAGGCTATTATTTATAGGACATTTTGGAAGTCATTAACTCATAGGGTTATGAAAGTGACTTGACAGCACGTAACACACACATGAAGTAAACTCTTATTTGCCTCCTCACTAGTTTCTTTGTGGTTTGTTTATATATTTTTATTTATTTATTTAAAACATTTATTAGCTGCCTTTCCATTTCACAGGATTTCAAGTTCCTGGTCTGTCTTTCTACTAACCCAGAGAACCTCTCTCTTGTCAGGATTCACTTTCAGCTTGTTGGCCTTTATCTAGTCCATAACTGACTCCAAGCACCAGTTGAAAACGCCAACAACATCATTGGAATTAGGGGGGGATTCGGTTTCGTTTTCTCGGCCATGTCGGATGCTCCTCTCCGCAGGTCTGGGAGGAAGCGCCCGACCAGCCTGACCGGGCGGCTGATCTGCAAAGATTAGCCCCCAGAACTCCCAGTGAGGAAGGCAGGGTCCGGGACGCGGTGGGAAGAGCCCCCTGAAATCGATGCGGGGGGTAAATTGCCCGTTTGTCCCTATGGAGGCCGGCAGACGTGCACGGCACCTTGAGTGCTGCCGGGCCGTGGAAAACGGCAAAGAGCAGAACTAGGCGGAAGCCTGTAAGTAACCGAATCCCTTCTGTTATTACAAGCGCACATGAAGGAGTGGTGGGATCTGAAGCTAAGAAGGCTCGTTCTTCCCCCTCGCTGAGTTTCAGAATTTGGTTGGCAGCCCCCCCCCCTAAAATGGCAGCAAAAAAACAGAGTCCCGCTTTGGGCAAGTCAATTTCGGCTGCCCTGCAGGGGAAAGGAGAGTCGCTCGAGGACTTGGTGAAGAGGTCGGTTATCGAAGCCATAAAGCCCTTTGTTGACAAGCTGAATGAAACAGATCAAAGGGTGGGCTTAATTGAGAGCGAAGTGAAAACCATTAAGGAAGCAGCGGGGGGGGCAGAGAAGTCTGCCCAGGAAAATGTATCACTCGTGAGGGCAACGAATAAAGAGTTAAAGCTGGTGGAGAACCAGCTGATCGGGCTACAAGTGGAACGAACACAGACAATTTTGCGCCTCCAGAACGTGAAAGAGGAGGAAAATGAGGTTTTATGGGGTCTGGCCTCGGAAATATTGGCGACACTCGCGAAGGCAACTAAAGAAGAGGTAAAAAGCACCATTTTGAAAGTCCGTCAGGCTTCTTCAAAATATGCAACGAAGCGTCAGCTGCCTCGCGAGATTATCATCGATTTTTCATCTAAAAGGATCCGAGACACTATCCTATACAACTCATATAATGCGGATCTGGACTTTCTGGGTAATAAAGTCAAGATACTGAAGGACGTCCCATTTTTAGTTCGGAAAAGAAGATTTAAGTATAAAAAGCTTGCAGCTCTTCTGAGGGAACGTGGAATAAAGTACAAATGGCTATTTCTGGAAGGTATCGGGTTCAGTTACAAAGATCAAGCTTACAAGATAACATCAGAAGATCAACTAAGGGATTTTGAGGACAAAAATCAAGAATTTCAGCAAGACACCAAGCAAGAAGAAAAGGCGAAGTCTGAAGGGGGGGGGAGGGAACGAGCACTGTGGCTGCAGTTGCTCAGAGAGAATTGCGTCCGAGGCACAGGGGGGGGGAGGAAGACTTAATTTGAATTGTAATTTGTATTTTGCAAGGTCAACCACTCCATCAATATCATACAAAGTTTTAATTCTTTAATAATGGCAGTACGAAGGGAAAGCATTATGTGTAGTGTAGTGTTTCTATATGTTGCTGTTCTTTTTTCTTTCCTTCCCCTGCCCCCTTTCTTTCCCTCTGTATTGTTAGTCAATGTAGCTAATAAAAAAAATAAAAAATCTTTAAAAAAAAGGAATGGGGGGGGGAGTAGATGTGCGTAGCTTCTGCATATTGGTCACACTGCAGCTCAATCCTCCTGATGATCTTTCCCAGTGGGTTCATATAGATATTAAATAGCATGGAGGATAAGACTGAAACTTGTGGGACCCCACAGGCCAATGCCCAAGAGGCAGAGTAGGAATCCTCCAGCACCACTTTCTGAAACTGACGTCCCAGATAGGACTCAAATCCTATATCCCCTTAGTTCCAGCACTAAGAGGTGGCTGAGTAGGATACTGTTGTCAATAGTACCGAAGGCTGCTGAAAGATCCAGCAGGACTAGCAGAGTCATGTTCCCCCTCTCTAGTTCTCAGTGGAGATCATCAGGAAAGGCAACCAGAGCAGTCTGTCTTCCAAAAGCCAGATTGAAGACAGATTGAAATGGGTCCAGAAAATCAGTCTCTTCCAAAGCCCCTGGAGTTAAGAAGCAACCACTCACTCTAGCACCTTGCTCAAGAATGTAATTCTCCAGCATAGTAGGGCTCAGTGAAGGCTTTTTCAAAACAGGTCTAATCGCTGCCTCCTTGAGCATGGGTGGCACAACTTCTATCCTCAAGGACACATTTACCACTCCCCCTACCCACTCAATCATTCCCCCTCTGGCAGCTTTTATCAGCCAGGAGGGGCAAATGTCAATAACATAGGAGGCAGTCTTGTCCTCTCTAAGGATTGTGTACACACCCTCAGGCTCCACAAGCCAAAAGGTATCCATAATATATCAGACAGGCAGATGCTAAAAGTACATCATCTGAACATGCATTCACACCAGCATCTAACTCAGAGCCAAGCTACAAGAGACGAATTACACTTGCCTGGCAAGTGAACAGACTCATGTGTATTCCTCCCTGTTCACTTGCCATTCACTTGCTCTCCACTTGATCAAGTGAATGGCAAGTGAACAGGGAGAAATACACATGAGTCTGTTCACTTGCCAGGCAAATGTAATTTTTCTCTTGTAGCTTGGCTCTCAGAGCATATCTGGGTGATTTTGTCTGCAAATTAAGTAGTAAATTGATCAGAGCATGCCATCAAGTGGTCAAAGTCCAATTCCATAGGGCTATGACGTAAAAGCTCCTGAACCACATTGAAGAATTCAGCTGGATAATTACATGCAGATGCAATATTGGTGGAGAAATATTGCCTTTTCTCCACCATCACTGCCACAGAAGAGACTCTAATATGGGGTCTATGCTGTGTTTGATTGGCTCACTCCAAGTTTTCAACCAGCTGCACTCTCCTGTTTCACTGCCATCATTTCCCCTGCAAACCAGGGAGACTGCTGGGCTCTCTCTGGGGTGGAGAGGGGGTACTTGGGGCAATTGTGTCAACAGCCTGGACCATCCTCCTATTCCTGAGAGTTGTCAAGGCCTCAACAGAATTGTCAGCAACTGAGGAGAGGAAATCCTCAAGCACCTACAGGTAAGCATCAGGATCCATCAGGCACCTGGGATAGACCATCGTAATGGGTCCACCACTCTGGTAGAAGAAAGAGGAAGCAATTAAGTCCAAACTCTAACTGATAATGATCTGTCCATACCAAGGGAGTAAGCTTTAACTCTCCCACCTTCAGATCACCCTGCTCAGCAGTATAATAGACCAGATCCAGTGTGTGCCTTGCTAAGAGTGTTTGGCCAGTAGGACAAGTCCATGGCTGTCATGGGGGCTATTAAATCCTGAGCTGTTCCAGACAACCTGGTCTTGGTATGGATGTTGAAGTCACTCAGGTCTACCAGTCTTGGGGTCTCTTCCAACATGCTTGAGACCCGTGCAGCTAGCTCAAGAAGAGAGAGAGTTGGCCAGTGGGTTGAATTACATAGTTGCAGAATCTCTACCCTGTCCTGTTCACCCACTTTCAGAAATACACACTCAAACCCAGCAGTCTGTTGGATGAGAGACTTCAGTAGATGGATGGAATCATGAAAGACCACCATGATTCCACCTCCCCAGCCCCCAGGCCTAGCCTGCTGCTGTACAGAAAAACCTGGAGGGCACAGTTGGTGAGATTTGTATTCCCTGCCTCATCCATCCATGTCTCTGTAATACATGTCAGATCAGCTTGCCCATCCAGGTTCAAATCCTGAATGGCCACAGTGTTTCCATTTATTAACCTGCCATTCATGTATACATTATAAATGCTATTTTAATATTTTAAATGTTTTAATATTTGGTGTTCACCACCTTGGGAAATCTATTTTGGATGGAAAGGATGCATATAAATGTTTAAATAAACAATAATTTTACTAAATATAGCATTTTGAAGCCATTATATTGTGCTTACCTTTTTGGGATTTCCTTTCCCTTTGAAATACAGATTTTACAGAGAACATGAAAAAGTTATGTAAGATGACATAGTTCAAAAGTAGCATAATTTTATTTTGTATAGTAATATTTCCTGATTTACTTGTACATGAATGGATGGCAGGGCTATGCTACTTGTTCAGGGTCAGGACAACAGAGTTGGGGGCCACACTTATCTTGCACCTGACAGTAATAGGCACAGAGTGGAACACATCGGTCACTTTATGAAATGTTACTGGTTAAAGATGAAAAGCATAAATTGTTAAATGGATTAATATGTTCTTGTAAAATATATGCCCTCAATTCAGATTCTCTCAGGGAAAAAAATTAAGTGGCTTTGAAAAGAGCAATCATTACCTATTTGACCTCTCATTAACCTCAAAGATACAAAACATATAAATAGATACTGGGAGTATCTGATCTCACAGTTATTAATGGGTACAATGTCAAATGGCATGCAAATCATTTTTTTGCAAAGGGGTTTTAAATAAATTTGTGAGTGACGAGCATAGCATTCAGAGATTATTCCAATGTGTTGTCCTGAACTGATTTTAACAACTGCCATTTAATTTCAGATGACTATTTCTTATATTCTAAAATCATTGGGTTACAGTATCTAGATATGATCCAGGAGTCATTTGATTCTCACGAATTGAGCTAGAATGCAGAAATCTTAGCATGATGGCCTTTGAGATTATGAAAAGTATTATGTATCAGACCAGCTTTGTAAGTAAATATAAAGTTATTGGCAAAGCAAAAGACATGGTCAGCAAAGCTAACTATTAAAAATAAGTACAATCTTAGTAATATTATAGAATGTAACATGTTTAAAATAATCAAAACAGCAAGTAGTCTGAACACAGCAGGTATTCCTTCATCTGTACTGGTTGGTCGGCTTCCTTATTGGTTGAGCATCACTACTACCACTGCCAGCTTGGTCAGTGGCCATTACTGCCAGCACAAGAGGCATGGAGAAAGGGGAGAAGAAAAGGAAGACAGTCTTCCTGTAATAGTCATGAAAATCATGAAAATGAACAAATACAACAAACTTTTGAATAAATATGAACCCCTTATTAAAAAGCATGTACAAAACAAATATTCTTGACTAGCTATGCAATATTGTTCCTTCTGTCTTCAAAAAAAGGTAGGTATATTGGGCAGCAACAGTCTTGGTCTAGTATGCCGAGAACACTTTCTTTTCTGTGAAGACTGGAGGGCTTATCCAATTTGTTGAAAGTTGTTGGCCTGAGTCTGTCATCCCTGCTGGAAATTCTGCTTGTGTAAGAATTGCAGAGACAATGCTAGAGGAAGCAAGCATTCACGTTAATTAGCATGCCATCTAATAGAATCTTCTGAAACTGTTCTGCTTTGAGAATTCTCTCAAAACGATTCCCTTATATGCTCAGCTCAGTTCTTTAGTCTTAATAATAACAACCCTGAAACACAGATTCCAACCTGGACTTCTTTTTTTCTAATGTTGTATTAAATATTCACACCGATCCCCAGGAACTGAATAATCATATAGCTGACAGCATTAGGTTTCTAGAGGTAAAGCATAGAGTTGTAGCTATGATGCTGCGGCCTTTACAAATAATGTATTTAGAAACTGAACTTACCTTGCTCACATTGTCTGTGTTCCCTTATGTCAAGCACCCCATATGTTCACATTGATGATTTGTTCATAGTTTAGAACAAGCGGTATTTTAAGTGGTTTTGCAATGCATCTGTGCACTCGAAGGCATCCAGCACAACAGCTGGCCAGGTATCTGCTGTTGGCACAGACTCAGAATATACTGGATTTCTGGGATTACATATACTCAGGACAATCACCAACATCACAAATCATTTTAAAATAGCTATGTTTTAAAAGTAAGTTCTTGCTCTACACTTTCACAGAGCAATATTGATCAAACTGATGCATATACAGAACCTACTGAGCATGAACAGATCGTGCATTTAAAACCAGCTATGTTTTGAGTGCATGCATTGCTTTTCTGCCTGCACAGTTAACAACACTCACCAGTCAGTGGCATTTATCGTAGCAGCATATGGTCAGAATGTAATGAATAAACAAACAGCTCCCAGTCAGCAGTATGAGATTCAACACAGCATTTGTGATCCCATTTAGACTTAAAACACTTGACATTCAGAATTTGTTCGGCAAAAATTGGGCTAGACTGAAATACTAGAGTATACTAGACTGAAAACACTAGAGTAGAATACTGAAATACCATGCTGTTTTCCTCTACACACATATACACATGCCATAAACTCAGCAAGACTGAGACAACCAAGGATAGTACCTCTTTTGTAAGGTAATATACCTTTTTTCTGACAGGAGAAATGTGTGACAGTTGGGGGAGATAAATGGAAAGCCACTGGAAAATAATCTGAAAATGAGCATGCATAAAAAACTTGAAATACAGTTTAGAACAATTTGAGACTTAACTAGTTTATTAATGGCTGATCTGCGTCAGACATCCTTGAATTAGTATGACTTGCTGCTAACAAACATCCTACTGCAGCTGCCCACATTTTGGGCAATCCCACCCTGGCTCCAAACTTAGCCAGTATTTTTGTAGGCTTTGTTTATTCTCACTTTATATATTCACATCATTTATACCTTGCCTTTCTTCCCAGTGGAGACCCAAGGCAGCGTGCATCATTCTCTTCTCAAGCTGAGAGTATGTCACTGGACCAAGGAAAGCAGCAAGCTTCCATAGCAGAGTGTGGCTTCAAACCTGGGTCTCCCAGATCTTAGTTTGACACTGTAACCACTGCAATGCACTGGGTCTTTTGAATTTAATACAGTGCCAAGATGTATGCTCATCCCCCATGTAGTTACCCAGCAACTAAGGGTTGTGTTGATTCTGCTGAAGCATCAATAGCATTCCCTCCCCAGCTCAAGCCAATGAAGACTCAATGAGTGACTCCATCACTCAGTAGCATCCAAAGGCCTAAAGGACAAAACAGATACAGCTCTGAAATCTCAGAATAAAAGAGGGGGGGGGAAGCTTCCTTATAAGAGTTTCCAATGTGCCAGATGCTGCCTCATGCTTTTCATTTAAAACTATGAGAAAGGCAGTGGGGGGATAAGCAGCTTGTATAACAGAAAATAACTTTGTACAAGAAAGAAAGAAAGAAAGAAAGAAAGAAAGAAAGAAAGAAAGAAAGAAAGAAAGAAAGAAAGAAAGAAAGAAAGAAAGAAAGAAAGAAAGAAAGAAAGAAAGAAAGAAAGAAACAGAGGGACAGAGGGACGAAAAAAGAAAGGTAGGTTCGCCCCACCGCACTTACCTTGTGCTTGGAGTGGGCATCATGGAGAGCATCGTGCAGGGGCGCCTTGTTGAGGGCCTCCTTGGCCTCTTTGGTCTTGCACTCCACCACCGACATGGGCACCAGCAGACCGAGGAGGGGCCCAGCCCAGCACCAGATCTGGCCTGCTTCACTGCCACTCAACCTCCTTGGCTGTGCGTTCTGCTGCCGGCGCGGGCACCTCCGCAGGCGATGGCGGCAAGGCAAGGAGGAACCAGCTCCAACTCCAGCCGGCCTCACTGCCCCTCAGCCTCCTTGGCCATGCACTCCTTGGTTCAGGTGGCTCTGCAGGTGACGGTGGTGAGGTGAGGAGGGACCAGCTCCAACTCCAGCCGGCCTCACTGCCCCTCAGCCTCCTTGGCCATGCACTCCTTGGTTCAGGTGGCTCTGCAGGTGACGGTGGTGAGGTGAGGAGGGACCAGCTCCAACTCTGTTCAGCCTTGCCACCACTCAGCCTTCTTGGCCATGTGCTCCACTGTCAGCACGGGCACCTCAGCGGGTGATGGTGGCAAGTTGAGGAGGGGCCTGGCCAGGCCACAGCTCCAACTCTGGCTGGCCTCGCTGCCGGTCAGCTTCCTTGGTCGTGCACTCCACTGCGAGCACAGGCTCCTCAGCAGGTGATGGTGGCAAGGCAAGAAGGGGCCCAGCCAGGCCCTAGCTCCAATTCCAGCCTGCCTCAATGCCACTCAGCCTCCTTGGCCATGTGCTCTGTAGCAGGCAGCAGCAGGGCGAGGAAGGACCTGGTCTGGCCCCAGCTCCAGCTCCGGCCCACCTCGCCGCCACTCAGCCTCTATGCCTTGCCCTCCGCTGCTGGTGTGAGCACCTTGGCAGGCGGCAGAGGGGTGAGGAGGGCACCTCCACTGCCAGGGCACAGTGAGTGTTTCCTGCCACCCAGCATGCCATCATGCCCGCCCTGTCTGTCTCGCAATCCCTGGTCTGCCCTGGGACTGGCGCACTTCCCACTCATCCGTCCAGCTCAAAGGCTGGTGCTGTGAGAGAGCCTGGTGGCCACAAGGGTCCCCAACCAGAGCCAGGCTGCTAAGGCCCCCCTCCCTCCTGGCCTCATAATTGCAGGACAGGAAGCCCCTTAGGGAGGTGGGCCCCCAGGGTCTTTGGATGTGGGGGCGGAGCCATCAGTCACGTGGGTGGTGGCTGGAGGTGCCAGAATGGTGTTCTGGTGCGTTCCAGCTCAAAAAAAGCCCTGCCAAAATATATGTGTCCAATTCACTTACAGTCACAATCACACACACTCCCTGTTTGGTTGTCTGGTGGTGGATATAAATACAAATCACTCAGCTAGAAATTTAAGGAGGTAAAAGAAAGGGAACAAAAAGAAGCTAAAGGAAGCAAGTCTATGCTACAGGTTTTTTCAAATCAGGCAAGGCCTTTCTGCATTTACATAACAATGTAGTAACTAGGGAAGCAGATGAACAAAATGAGGATGAAAATGATTTCAATATAGTGACTGAGTCTGTGACAAGTATTTTTCAGTGAGTTGTGCATAGCCCTATGGGTTCTTTGCACACTGCAAGTGACTGTGGAAGAAGCTGAAAGGAGTTTCAGTAAGCAAGCATTCACCAAATTTGCAGGTGTTCTATGGGGAAAGGACAGTTAAGAACTTTATTAATAAGCTACTAGAATATGATCTTACTCCATCCTTGCCAGGAATGGTGTTTCCCTACAAATACAAAGCATATATAGGATTCTAAGGTAAAAAGGTAAAGGTGCAAGCACTGAGTCATTACTGACCCACGGGGGGACGTCACATCATGACATTTTCTTGGCAGACTTTTTGTTATGGGGTGGTTTGCCACTGCCTTCCCCAGTCATCTACACTTTACCCCCAGGAAACTGGGTACTCATTTTACCGACCTCAGAAGGGTGGAAGGCTGAGTCAACCTTGAGCCGGCTACTTGAACCTGGCTTCCGCAAGGATCAAACTCAGAATGTGAGCAGAGCTTGGGCTGCCTAATTACCCAGTCACCACCCCCTTCAGGCAACAGTTAGCTAAGTTCAGAAGGAAGCAGCTAAATGGGAAAAAGCAGAGATGGTGTGTCAGCAGCTTCAAGGCCGTGAGTGTCTGTAGAAGCACTGCTTCCCAGGATAAGGAGAGAACACACAGATAACAGCAGAAATAGCCCCCTCCCTTGCATACTTTCCCATTATAGTCAGAGAACAGCTTCAGCCCATATCACCAGAGTACAAACATTACACAGGACTTTGTAGAGTATGACAGGTGATACCAAGCACCTGGCAATTACAACAATATATAAATACCATAAAGTACTATAAAATATAACTTAAAAGTAAGACACAGTCCAACAAGGACCTCCAAGATGTGGCAGGGTGGTAACAAGACAAGGAAAATAAAGTCTTAAGTCAATTGCTCTTATCTTTGCAGCTCAGTTAGAATTTTTTTTAAAAAAAAGATATTGGCAGGATATTTTCTTTTTAGTGATCAAAAAGGTACAAAATGGTTAGCAAACTTGTGGGACTCTTAGACTAGGTGTTAATATTAAACAAAAGTTGCAAAATCAGGCATTTTGCAGAAATGTAACACTTAATTTCATAACTAAAACATTTTTCATAATTCATGAGATTGTAAGAAAGGGATGAGGATTGTGTGGTTGGTGTTGGGAGGGCCTCTTACCAGTTTTGTGGGCTGGAAAAATAATGCTTGATTCCTGTTCCTGTGAAAACTAGTTACAGCTTAAACAGTCAAAAGACCAGAAGTTGCAGAATATCACCATTCCCCAGAACACTGTGTAGCAAGTGAAAAAAGTCCCCCTTCCTTGCCAATTTGAAGGACATCCTCCAAAATTCTTGTTTGGCTCCACAAAAGGTAACCAGCTGTCCTCACATTATCCATAGAGAGGGGTGATAGCCAAGGTCATGGAAAAGCCTATTGCAGTGAGCAAGGTAGAGCACAATATCTTCCCCTTCACCATTCTGGTTGTGTGCTTGACACAAGACTGCAAGTGACTCATAAAGAAACAATAGTGGTCTTGTGTTTTATTTAAAACTGGAATGGCACATAGCAGTAGCCCAAGCACAATAGGTAGCGAACTAAATTCCAAGTGCTAGATTTTATTTATTTATTTATTTGCTTTTTATACTGCTTCTTATCAATTAAGATCCTGAAGGGCTTCGCAAGAATTACAACAGTTAAAAACCAATTCAAAAATATATAATACATTCAATAAAATCACAATAAAACAACAGCCTAATACAATAATCAAAAACCACTCTAGCCCCAAACCTAGCCTATAAAACCCTGAGAATAACAAAAAATTGCACGCAAATACACAAGTGCCTTCCAACAGTGCATTCCAAAGGGAGGGTGCCATGATTGTAAAGGTCCTCTTCCTGGTGGAAGAAAGTAGTGCCACCCCAGGACCAGGAACCACCAGCAAGCCCTGTGAAGATGAAAAAAGCAGGCGAGTGGAGTTCATAATGGGAGAGGTGGACCTTCAGTACAGTCAATCAATGAATAATCACAACAAGTCTCAACTTGTTGTGATTGACTGATTCATTGATTGACTGTACTGAATGATATATGACTGAACATGGTTGATTAACTATTGTTGTGGTGGATACTTCTTGCCCCTGAGGAGGTTATCGACACAAAACAGCGGAATCAAGCCAGTGCCGCATGTCGGGCATCGTGTGCTTTGAGAACTGCATCCCACCGGTTACAGCTCCACCTGGAAAGAAAGAAAGAATATACTATTTATTGACTTTAATAAGAACACTTACCTGTTGGATGTCTTCTTTATTGGATCTTACGGTACTCCCAATTGTGTGGAAATTTCTGTAGGTGCACTTGTTGTGACTTTGAGGTGACCTAGAGTCAGAACACATGAGACAAAATATCTAGATTCAACTCGTGTTCTCTTACCTAAAGGTTTGCTGGGAAGTGTAGGCGTCCTTGCAGCTTAAAGTTTAGCATTTACAGTGCAGGCATCCTTGCAGCTTAAAGTTTAGCATTTACAGTGCAGGTGTCCTTGCAGCTTAAAGTTTAGCACTTACAGTGCAGGCGTCCTTGCAGCTTAAAGTTTAGCATTTACAGAGCAGCGAGGAGGGAAGTGCAGGCATGGGGCGCCTTTCCTCCCACTCTCAAGATGCATCACGGCATTTTCCCTTCCCCTCACCCGGCCTGGCCCTGCAGAGCGACACCTGGCTGCACCGGGAGACTTTAAGCTGCAAGGACCCCCGCACATCCCTCTCTGCTGCTCTGTAAATGCTATACTTTAAGCTGCAAGGACACCTGCACTTCTCCCTGCTGCTCTGTAAATGCTAAACTTTAAGCTGCAAGGAAGCCTACACTTCCCGACAAACCTTTAGGTAAGAGAACACGAGTTGAACCTAGGTATTTCATCTCATGTGTTTGACTGCTAGTTTTGACTTTGATATTTAATTTATTGTGATTCTTTGATTGTACTGAGAGAGTTTTTTACTCCAATATACTGTTTTGATATATTTTTCGGGCCCCACAAACAGCCAACCATGAACATGTTCGTGAACAGGGCCATGTTCGTGGTTGTTCGTGAGTCCCTGTTCATGGATGGCAACGAACAATGAACATCATATTCGTTTTTTTTTTCTGTTTGTGCCCATCTCTACTCAGAAGGTTCATGCGAGGGCCAATTTTCTAAAAACCAGTCCAGAACATATTGAAATTGCTATTTTGCTGCCAATTTTTATTGAATTGGCCCTGGCACTACCCTTTGCTTCTGGGTGGCATGGGGTAGCACTGGAAATGACATCACTTGCTGGTGGTACAAGCATACACATGATTGAGTGTCCACTGTCCCCGCTCCCCCCAGACCTCACTGTACCTTGGTTTGCTGTAGGAAGTACCTTTGCAGGCCTGGTCATACAGTGCCTACTGCATATATATGCACCACTACGGAGTGCTAAGCTCCTCTCATCTGAGTTCTAATATATACTGCCAACTAGGGTGTGCTCAGTTCAGGCCAGATAGTCTTTATATTACAATTGTGTATAACAAACTTACATTAAGCAAATATTAATACCAACCTTCTCTAAAATCTAAAGTGAAGCTTTCAAATGATTTTAGTATTGACATTTAATTCAACATGGAATTAAAAAGTTGACACGATACCCTTTGCTTTTAAAGGGTCAGCCAATGCCCCATCCTCAGAGTTGCATCATTTTCCTGGAAAGAGGAATGCATCTGCAAATGTGGCTGCCTCGTTGATGCTATTTAATTTGATTTATATCAGTTACTGTGGCAAGATTGAAAGCTGGCATTATTTGTTATCAAGCAAAATACCATTTGTTTTAGAGACATATTGAGCTGTATGCTAATAATGAATATGGCAGTAGATATGAGACTCCTGCTAACATAGTAATTGCGCTCATATTCTTTTGCTTGGCTGTGCATGTCTTTACATTCAACTGGACAAGGCCATTTCCAACATGAGTATGAGTTATTCTATAATCTCTGTGAAAAACAAAGGCCCCAGAAATTCCTAATTAACACTATTTAGCAGTCCTTTATTTAATTGCATGGTTAATAAAAAAATCACCTAACTAAAATATAATAATCAAGCAATTAAATTATACTATCAAAATCGTATCAACCAGATTAAAAATGCAATAATCTGACTAATTTATTACTAGCAGTATAATTTACTGTGGGCCCAACTATGCATTCCACTGGAAATTTGTGATGACTTCTCTCAACTGTTTTTTTAACCCTACAAAACAACCACAAAGAAATCTTATATGATCTGATCGCAGATACCAAGTATAATGTACTGTTTAGCCTTTATGTTGCTACTGCAGGGAATGATCCAGTCCTAATCAAAATGCAAGCTCTTCCAGAGTATACACAGAAGACCACAGGGGTTATGTATGCTTTTCTTGTGGTATCCACTTTAAGCCTTCTAGAGCAATGCATGCATGGAATAGCACGATAGCTGTTGGGGGCCTAGTCTTGTGAGAGCATACCATAACCCATTTCATGACAAAGGAAACTACACAATTAATTCCCAGGTCCAATCTTCTCCCACTTCTGCAGCTATTAACTTCTGCACCAACTGTTCTATCTTCTTTTCTTCTGTTTGCTAAGAGCCAAGCCATGTCTTTGTAGATTCAGAATTCTGTAAGTTCTAAACCATAACAAATTTGCATTTTCTTTTGTTGGTAATTTTGAACCAGCTAATATGCAGTTTCTCCCAGTACATGTTTAAATGTTGGATATGTGGTTGAATAATTTAAACGTAAATGTAGCGGACTCATTTTAAATGCCTCCATCTAAATCTTAATCAAAATAAGCAGGAAGAGAGCAAACAGACAGGTGTGATCTGTCCAGTTCAGTAAATATTTGATGCAACATTTGGCATTTGGATTGATTGAATTATGGAACGCAGTTTTGTTTGGAAAGCAACAGTGGATTAGTTCCTTTGAAGTCCCCCCCCCCCCAAAATCAGGTTGTTAAATATTTGATTTAAAAGGACTGTAATTGCTTACTTACATAATAGTTCTTGGAAGCATGTAAAGAGTCTTTCTTACTAATGAATGAATGAACTATGCCTTTTTCCAAGGTTGAAATTGCATATTAGTCTGCTGTAACTGGGAAGTCATTAAAAATTATTTAGTAGAAGTATGTGCCACTTTGGTTGGCTTTTTTTTAATTATAAGATTAAAATTTCCCTCCAGTCATTTAAATCTCTAAACAAAATTATTTCCCTTTGCACTTTGTATGAGGTTATTTGATTAAAGCATTTTGGTCTGCTGAAATTCAAATATGCACAGTCATTCCATGTTTGGTTTGAAATTTCATCATATTACTTTTTTTAAAAAAAACATACAGCTATAAATAATAAGGCTGTTGAGAATGAGTGTGGTTTTTTCAAATGCTAGAACTTGTACCAGTAATTTTAAAATATAATTTAAAAAACAATTTATGGCCAGAATCAATGCTATGACAGGTCACTGCATGGCAAGAACACTGTAGCATTGGATGTGACTTTGGAACAACATGAAAAAGCTGGTTGAACAATAAGTTTAAACAATAAGTTCAAATATTTGATTTCCTCTAGCTGCTAACAAAATGGGAGCCTCACCTTCTTTGGAGTTCCTTCATTTTCTTGTGCAAACTATTGCTGCAACTGTATTATTTTTTTAAAAACAAATTCAATTGGTGTTATCTGCCTATTCTTAGGTAATTAACATTTATGTCTTATCTATATATTAAAAGTATTTCTATTCTTCATATACAGGAACTTGAGGCAGTTTTCAAAAATAGGAAATAAATCATTAAAAAGCACATAAAATCTTGCCAACTGTCAGGTCAGGAAATTAGGAATCATCAAAATATATAAACTGAAAGGAACCCCTCTTCCGCCATATCATCTGTCCATTTGTATCCCAGCTTTCTCCCAAGGAGCTCAGGGCAGAGTACATCACTTGACACCCATTTTGCCTTCATATCATCCTGTGAGGGGTATGTATTACAAAATTCCTGAGCCAAAATGTATAGGAAAATTGCTGTTTTGGGTCATTACTGATTTTTCCATAACGGTAACACAGATCTGTAATTCCTGGGAATTATGCCCCCTCCCGCAAATCCATGGTTTTTTGTGTGTTTTGGGTCCTTGCCAACAGCCGTATCAGAGATCCTGTGGGTATATGATGGTGCAAGCTAGGAGTAAGGGGCCCAGCAGAGTCTGGCAGGCTCTTTCTTCCTCCTTTGTGGGGGTAGGGCTGGGTGCACTTTGTTCAGGGGCTTATGGAATTGTACCTGTTGGTATAATTCACTTGAAACTTGGGAAGTCTTTTTTGAGTAGTCAGCAAAGAGCCACTCCAGCTTCCCCCCAAATGTTCCCCATGAAGAATAATAGCAGATCTGTGGGACAGGATTGGGTGAGGGGAGAATCTACAAAGGAAACTTTCCTCACTTTGTGAGGAAACATATCACAAAAAACAACAGTAGGTGAAAAAGAAAGAGATCTCCAGTCATATTAAAATATTAAATATTTTTTCAAGTTCCTGCCCATTCATTCATAGTGGTGAATATCACAACAGTGTATAGTGCATACAACAAGTATTTTGCATCATAATATTTCTTTGCGATGGTTAATGCATTATATTGGATATATTTTCCTGTTAGTTATTTGGAAAATGGCAAGTAGTCTTTAGGCAAAACCAATGCTTCATAATGTGATGTCAAACAGGATCCAATTCTTAGTAACCACCAATCATTTTCATTTGTACCACTTACATGATGTATCATTAAGAAGCTAAATTCTTAATGGAGATAAGCAGTAACAGTATCAAACCAGGCTGATAATCGGAGAGAAGGGAACTTCACATTTTTCTTATATGGACCTTTCCAGCCTGCTACCACCTCTCTTCTTGCTACATGCTGATGCCCCAGATCAGCCCCTTACTACGATTATTTTGCTCTCAATCATGCCTACCATTGCTGATTTGAGAAAGAGTATGCATGCAACTGCGATATTCCTCAGCTTCATTTATCTCCGTAGAAACAGCTGCAGCAAAGAAACAGGCAGAAGTGCAATTTGGCACCCAGTTGCTACCCACACCAGAAAAGCAGCTGTCTGGCAAAGGCATACCTCTCGGGGCGGGGGGGGGGGGTGTCAACAATCATCAGGTCCATAGTAATATGTATCATAGATATTAGCATGTGCTCAGGAAAGTTTGAAGTTTTCCTGCAGTCTAAGTGCTGGTGAAAGAGTCAGTTATGTTGGAGAAGAGCTTCTTAGGCTGGAGGGAAACTTTGAGCAGAGTATATTTTAATAGATACATTTATTTTGGTAAAAACACAAAAAAAGCCCTCCTAGTTTATAAATACTACAGAGCAGGATGAAACGGACACTTACCCAGAACATGGAAACTGAGTCGGTCAATTGATGCATTTAAGAAGTGCAGAGGATCAATGGAATCATCCAGCACCAAAGTATCAGTTAAATGTTGCTTCATGGCGTACTCAGGATTATGGGTATGCACAGGGGGGAGGGCGGGAATTCGGTAAACCTGAAGCGGGAAGATGATCTGCAATACTCCAAAAGTATTCATGTATTTAAATTACTTTGGTATGTTCCATAAAGATTCAGAGCACACTGAAGTGAGGGAGGAAGCTGCCTGTCTCCCAGCCCCCCCACCCCTAGCCCCCCAATTAGTCCCCTGTCCTCTGCACCCCCACCCACTCCCACCCCACTCCACTTACCTGGCTGTGGAACCAGGAAGACCAGCTGGGTGGCGGGGAAGGCCAGAGCTGGCTGCTCCACCGCCTGCGCCGCTTCCTCCATTGCCACAGTGGCCAGCTGGGCAGTGGGGAACTTGGTAGCCCTGTAATGTCTTCACATAGAGGCAAGCAAAATGCTTTTCCAGAACTGTCTCATTTATCTTCATAAAAACTCTGTGTGGTACATCATTAATATTCCAATTTTATAGGTAGAAACTGGGATGAGAGTTGGTCGCTTGCTTATGGCTACTGAACAAGTTTATAGCTTGGAAGTTACTGGGTTTTATTAGAACACTAGACTTGTAAATATTACAATTGTCCACTTTCAAGTTTGCATCCAAATGAACATTTAAACAGCATGACCATAAGGATGAGTTTCAAAACCACCTTCAGATCAAGGCAGCAAACCATACAACAGCAATAAGAGATCTTTAATTAAATGGTGAAGTTCCTCTACAGACTTGGAAAGAAAGCTGAATTCCAGAGGGCGTGAAAACAGAAATGAAGTTTATTGATAGGAATAGTGCAAACAAAGGGAGGGGGTGGGAATTAAGCAACTTGTGAAAGCACCCATCCCATTTCCACTACCTTCCCCCCCTTCCCCTGCCCCACCCATTCCCTCAGTCTCTTTCTTTCTAAGCCCCCTCGCACCTACTGTACTTATTCCTTTCACTTTCTCCCTCTTTTCATACCCATTGTCATTCTTTCTGTCTTTCTGTTTCTTTCCCCCTCCTCTGAATGCATGCTATAACTCTCAGGACTTGGGGGAGGAGGTAGCTCCTCTTCTGCCAGCATGGCAGTTGGTGGTTCTTCCTCCCACACCTGCCATGCTGCTGCTGCCTCTTCCCACTTGCGAGGCCATTGCTAAAGAGGCAGTGATGGTGGGGCCGATGATGGCAGTGGTTCTTCCTCCCCCCCCCATGTGCAGCACTACTGTTGGCTGCCCTGCAGACAGCATTTGCTGCCTCATTGCCTCAGATGCTGCCAAGAAGAGGCAGTGATAGTGGGGCAGGCAGGTTTTTTTGGTAGCTCTGTGCAAGTCTCTGTGCAAGTCTCTGTGCAAGTCTTCCACAAATTTTATTGGTCTTATAGGTGCTACTGGACTCGTGCTCTTTTCTACTGCTACAGACAGAGTAACACAGCTACCCATCTTGATCTGTAGAGATCCTCTATGAATTCTTTGGAATCAATGGCTGCCACCCCAATAACAGTTTCCTTGGAATAAGCTGCATTTGATAAAACAGAATTTAACAAACAGACCTGTTTAATATTGCTGCTGAAGCCAGGGGCCGTGAATTGCTGCTTTGGAAAGAGGGAGGCAGCACCACATCCCCACTTCCTAAAATGGGTTGGCTGGGAAGGGCGGAGTTAAGTGCCTTAGGAGGCCATTCTGCCCTTCCCAGCCGCAGTTGTGAAAGTTGCTCGGCCCACCTTCCTCTCCCTGTATTGGTGCAGGATTAGCCGGCTGCTGTTATCAGAGCCAGGTAGGAATTTTTCCCCCTCTTCCCAATTGGCCATAGGAAAGGGGGTTTTTTTTGCCTACCTTGTACTTTTTCTCAGGGACTGAGGTGATTGGCTAAGGGTGGTGCCAGTTAGCAATGTCATGGCAGGTTTGAGTTGGAGATAGGGTGTGGGCTGGTGAGCACCCTTGCGCTTCCCTATTGATGGGAAGAGGGGCCTGCCCAAAGGGCTGGTACTGCTTTGACAGCTTCCCGATGCAGGGGTAGGCTGCCATCAGGAACCCACACCTGCAAGTCCTTCCCTCACTGCTATACAACTGAGATGTTCTGGAGCTTAAAGGGTGTGTGTGTGTGACCAAATTGCCTGGCCAGCCAGGTCTGCACCATCCATAGGATGGGTCACACCTGGGGCTTTGGGGCTTGCCCAGACAGGTCAAGGCGGTGGTCCATGGGGGACCCCGTGGCTTGACCTGTACTGTTTTAGGTCCTTGCCGTTATTTGACTTGTTTTAGTTGTATAACGTTAATAAAGTGGCCCATAGATCCAATTTGGTGTCTGTCTCTTCATTCTGACTAGAGTGGCAATTGTATTAGACACAGAAATCATTTGGGTGATGGTCAAGAGAAATCCTACTATTTGCAATAGGCATGTTACAGAGACCTGAGAGAGGTCAGGACTGCAACATAATTTTATTTATTTATTTATTTATTTATTTATTTATTTATTTATTTTAGTAAAACATTTTCATGCTGCCTATCCACCCAATTCAAGGTCCCCAAGGCAGCAAACATTAAAGCAAAACATTACAATATTTGAGACATTAAAAAGTGGCTGAAATACAAATATATATAAAATATTTAAAACAGTTAAATACAACCTAATTTAAACACACACAAAATAATAAGTGATGTAGAACAGGTTAGCATAACTTGAACATACTGGTATGTTGTGCAGTAACTAATTATTGATAGGGAAGAGAAAAGAACATGTTAGAAAGTTAGGATTGGACTTAAGAGGACAAGGTATCCAGTCACTGATTCCATAAGGAAGTGCCAGCAACCTTGGAGGTGTTTCTTATTTCCATGATGGTTCTGAACCTGTAGTTCTATCCATTTGCAGTCTGCACGTCAGTGCTCCTATTTAAAGCAAATTGAAACAATTTGTTGGGCAAGTTTTTGTTATATACGGTATGAATTGATTTTTTAAAAATCAATATCATATTACCTTCATTTCATCTTCTAGCTCTTAAATCTATTTTTAAATCAAATTTGGGAAGCTGCATTGGGTATGGTAATGAATAAATGTATGGCTCCTTACTGCTTTTGTTATACAAATATTTGGTGTTTTAACTATGGAAAGTAGTCAAGATATTAGTTATCAGTTATCTGTTTATAGAAATATTTTGAACAAACAAAAGCCCCAGGTGATTCAAAATAATAAAAATCAAAAAGTATGTTCATAGAATTAAAGTCAGCATGCAATAATAAAAGACGTAGTGATATAGAACTGAAGAATCTGATCGCATAGGATTCTTCAAAACAAAAGTACCTTTGCTTGGGCATAAGAAGACAAATCAGGATATGGCAATCATTTCTGGAGATGTCTGGTGCCACTACTGTGAAAGTCTGTCTCACATAACTATCCACTGCTTCTTAGAAAATATTGGAATATATAGTATACAAATATGCTATATATCTCTATATGTCTCTAGAAAGGATGAGTAGGTTTATATGGAGTCAATGGCCAAGTCCATTTAACACCAGCACATAGTTTGGAAAAAGAAACCAACAGGAAGCCAGTGAAAACATAAAACTAGTGTTATGTATTTCCTGAAACTCATTCCAGTCAATAATAAGGCAGTGTCATTTTGAATCAGCTGCACTTTTAATATGCAGCCTGATCTATGGAACATTTCAGTCATTCCTGAAGTAACTCTCTAGATTATGGTCTAAATCAGTTATTGGAAGCAAGAAACATTTTGCATTTTTTTCTAAGTGACTGCAGTTTGGGCAAAACAAAGCTTACAAGAGTAATTTCACTGTAGCAGCTTGCAGAGGAGAGCAGCTGAAGCATGTCATTAAAATTAGCTTATATTTCATAACTTGATACTATATACGCTATTCTCTCTTCCACCATCACCAAACAGATCTACTTTTGGAAAATCAATTTACTCTCAGCAAACCCAAAAACCATTAGCAAAAATATTTCAATAATTGAAAAACGTTTTTCATGTCTTTTCTGCAAAATACCTTTGATTAGAACTGGGTAAGTTACAAATGGGCAGAAAAACGGTTTTAACAATACTAGTCATTGAGGTTGTACTTAACCGAAGAATGAAATATGGGCTAAGGTAAATGAAAAAGTAGCTTGAAGGTCTTTCTGAAATAAACTGCATAGAAGGGAAGAGTCAGAGAGGATTTTTTTTCCAAAAAAGAAAACTGTATATATTGAAATACTGGGATGGGCAACACATACATAGTTTAATGAAAGAATAGCAACATTTTTTAGAAACCTTGCCCAACTTGGCCATGTTGAGGTAAGAAGCCATTTTCCAGGCTAGGGAAAGGTTGCAGAAAGTGTTTTTTGCAGGTGCCTTAACTTGTTTTTCTAGTAATAGTGCTGGATCCAGTATAATCTCTAGGCTCTTAACCGAGTCTGCAAGGGTCAGACAAACTCCATTGAAAGTGGGGAGTCCTTCAGGATCTTTGCCTTCCCAACAAGCATCACTTCTGTCTTATCTAGGTTTAATTTCAATTTGTTTGTTTTCAGTCATTTCACTACAGTTGTCCGGCAACAATCCAATATTTCTACTGAACCTGGTGGGCCTGCATATTGATGACATCCAATTCTATAGCTGCAAATGAGTTCTCCTAAAGGCTTTAGGTAGAGGTTGAATAACATGGGAGAAAAGATTGCACCCTGCAAAGCAGTCACAAGTTGAGAGAAGACACCCAGGGGAGGGAGGGGGAAGGGGGTGTTCTGTAGCCATGGGCACTCCAATCTCATCCCTGCAAACCCTGATAGGCAGCTCTGATGGCCAAACACAGACCTCCTGTGTTGCTGAATGGGACCTGAGGGGAGGCGGCTTATCACCGCCTCCCCGTGCCTGCCAGGCCCGGCGGCCGCCACCACCACCCACCTTCCCACATAGCTGGGAATAGCAGCGTGGCCCGCTTTGGCCTCCACAATCCACAATCCACGGATCGGGAACAGGAGATGCTCGGTGTGGATCGTTAATTAGGGATCGTTGCCGGCGCTGATCCATGATCAGCTGGATCGTTATTTTGGGGGGGGGGATCGTGCCCATCTCTAATCAGGAGAGCCTCCCCTCTTCTGGTTTTCTGCAAATGATTGAAAACCAAATTATTCAAAACGGCTTTTTACTCAGATAGGAGGGCTGTACTGTAGGAAGGGGATCTCAAATGATCCACTAAAGAGTTAGGAACCATAGACCTCACCACTATGTTGTATTGGATTCCTACTAATGCTATGTTTTTGTGAACTTGTATCTATTTACCCTATGGTATTGTTTATGGAAATGTTCTTGATATTGACTGTACTAATCTCACACTGTGTAATCCAGTGAGAAAGGTGGACTATAAATGACATAATAAAATAAAATAAATAGATGAAAGTCAGAAATATACTGACTTTCTAGTGACAAATTTCTCTTGTTGATATGCCACATTTTCATATCTGTATTTACAGGAATCTGCAAAATGTTTATGATCTTGAACTGAATAACCATGAAATCAAGCCAGAACTAGATATTATAAAATGCGAGTTTCAGTCTTTCGAGACCTGGGGCACACTGGGTACAAGCACATGACAGGAAGTCATGTGACATCAGAACCACATGACAGAAAAAAGAGGAGCCAGAATTATGACCACACTGGGGTCAAGCCAGGATCATAGACAACAGATCAAGAGAGAGGGGGAAAAATATCAATAAACAAGTGCCAGGTGGTATACTGTCCCCCTATCTCCTGCCCTATTTGCACTTGCTATTGAACCCATGGCCACTGCACTTAGAAATCACCAGTCCATAAATGGTATTACCATTGGGTCTTGATCTTTTAAAGTCAGCATGTTCACTGATTACATGTTACTATACCTTACTGACCCATTTTTGCCCCGGAACATCTACAGCAACTCTTAACCAAGTTTGGAAACATCGCCGGACTAAAAATCAATATCTCAAAATCCTACATTCTCCCAATTAACTTGGATAAAAACACATGTAAACAAATAACAAAAGATTTTAAATTTCAAATAGTCTCAAAACAAATCTATTACCTAGGGATAACTATTCCTTCTAATACTAACTCCCTCATCACGCTGAATCACATAAAAAATAATGAAACAAATTAAATCACTTTTTAATATTTGGGTCAAACTACACCTTTCATGGTATGACAGATTTCATTTAGTAAAATCATTTGTTATCCCTAAACTACTCTACCTTTTTAGAACTATTCCAATTGATATTCCGCGTAGGCAATTACACCAATGGCAAGGGGCACTTAATAAATTCCTCTGGCAAAATAAGAAGACAAGAATTGCGTTTGATATTTTACAGCAAAAAAGGTCGAATGGAGGACTAAACTATTCAGACGACTATATTTACAATACTGGGTCTAGACTAGTTAACTTACTGCATCTTTTGCACCATTCAGGTCCCCCAATTGGGACAAGTATTTTCCAACCTCTTCTCAAACAGTATATGTTCAGCGATATAATTAGGAAACGCTCAATGGACTGCCCCAAAATAATTTGCAGCAACCTTTACCAGCCACAGCTGCCAGATGCCAGCCACAGATGCCAGCCACAGCTGCTGGCGAAACGTCAGGAACTACAATGCCAAGACCACGGCAATACAGCCCGGAAAACCCACAACATTTACTTAACTTCCATTTTGAAAGCCTGGGACCAGAATAAGAAGCATTTCGTTCTGACTATCTCTCAATATTCTTCCTTTATACACCAACACTGGTTCCTGACAGGAAAGAACAAGTCCTTCATCGATTTCTGGAAACAGGCAAAACTAACAAAAATTATAGATGTCTCATCTAATAATGGTTTATTAGAGAAATCAGAACTAGAAAAATTCACGAAACATAAAATTAATTGGTTTAGGTGTTTTCAATTGCGCAGTCTTGCTGACCATATCAATCTGAAAAAAATACTTGCTTCTCCTAAAACAGAATTTGAATGCCTTCTAGATACTCCCTGGCTTCAAAGAAAAGGCTTGATATCCAAGCGGTATAATTTAATTCTATCCACCCATAAACCCAAATCATGGAAATATCAAGTGCAATGTTTCCAAGACTGCCAAATTGAACAGTCTATAGAAAAATGGAAAAATATTTGGTCTTCCAACATTTACACCTCAAAGACAGTTGTAACTAAATTACAAACTTACAAGATAATTAATAGGTGGTACATAACTCCAAAAAAATTATCCCAGATCTCTTCATCATCATCCGACTGCTGGAAAAATTGTGGAGAGAAATGGGTGAACATTGACAACTAATGTACACATGAAGCTGCCTTTTGCTGAATGAAACCATTGGTCTATTAAGGTCAGTACTGTCTACTCAAACTGAAAGCAGCTCTCCAGGTGTCAGGTCTTTCACATAACCTATTTCTGGACCATTTTAGCTAGAGATGCCACTGATTGAACTGGGGGCCTTCTGAATGAAAATTTTGCTCGCTGTTGGTGGAAATGCCTCCACATAGAAAAAGTTTGGAAAGAAGTCTTCAATGAAATCCGGAAATTTATGGGATACATGGTCCCACTGTTGCCAGAATCCTCCTACTAGATCAATGGGACAAGTATCAGGGTCACATACCCTAGATAATAAAAGATCTTATAGCCACATTATTACTGGCTGAAAAGAGTGCGATAGGTGCACTCTGGAAATCGAAATCCGTTCCTTCAATTGACAACTGGTATGCAAACATTTGGGACCACTTTATTTCAGAGAAATTATATGATAAAGTGTATCAGGTAGAGCCCAAGATGTACAAACTTTATGGAGAAATGGTTTCCATTTTTTTAGTACCTTGAAAATAACAGTACCCTGCCAGGTTTGAAATTCTTTCATATGTATTCAAATATATAAGTTGTATCCACTCTCTAAATTAATATTGTATTACTGTGTTAAGGTCGTTTATGATAGATATCATTCAGCACATCCTCTATGTAATCTATAACCACCAGTTATAACCTCTTGTAATTCAATGTGCTATATACTGTTTCATTACTGTTTGTATTCATTGTTGTTTGTTTCATTGTTCCATTGTTGTTTGTATTCCGTATTTTACTACCTCTAGTGTTTATTATATGTTTGTATTTTGTACAGTTTCAATAATAAAAAAAATAATTAAAAAAAAAGAAATATACTGTCTATTATCTCCTTTTCCTCATTAACATTTCATTACATTTATATGTATTCCAACCAACAATCCTTACCAGGAACTTCAAAACATAATATATCCTTCTCTTAATGGTCCTTTGTGTTGCCATATAAACCATTCTCATTTGAACAGAGCAACCCACATGTAGGTTAACAAAGTAATAGGCTTAATTTACCTTGATACAGTCAAATGAATAAAAAGCATCCTAATTACATATATAAAACAAACAATTGAATTGCCAGTCAACATATTCCTGATTCTGTTTCTTTTTATATTAATACATCTAATTCTTGACATGACCAAATCTGTAGATACTTACATCTGGCTACTGGATTCATGGAGGGATGAGAAAGTTCTTTCTACAAACTTGAGAAGCACCCTGGGTTTGCAGAAAAATCTGAAACAAAAAAAATACATTAGGGGGTTAAAAATACCCAAATGACAGCTTTTCGGTCTTCATTTCTATCACTAAAGGAGAGGGCAGGGCCTTTTCTAAGGCTCTTTTGGCCTTTGAAGGAGGAGGCAGAGTAGGAGTGAAAATGACCCTGGAATATGGCCCACCCCTACTCATCTGGGTCCCAAAGGAGGGAGAGAAGTAGTAGTCTGTCTGCCCTGACCCATCCCCACCCCTAGTTCCAGGGTATAAACTTTTGAGAATCAAGATCCCTTCATCAGTAGCTTGAATCTCAAAAACTTTATATCCTGGAAATCCTTAAGGTGCTACTGTACTTGAATCTTGCTCTTGTACTGCAGACCAACATGGCTACTCACCTGAAACTATTGTTTTATTATTATTATACTTGTTTGATCAAGGTTTGTGAATAGTGTCAGAAACTAACATGTAATAGATCAGGCTAAATACATCTTAACTTTTAGATGTGAGGCATGAATAGACACATGAATACTAGTTTTATTTTAGCGCCTGTTCCCATTGCTTGAAGTGATGACTGGAGGTATGTGGTAAAGGAAATATATAATGCATCCTTCTCTAAATAGACTATTGATCTGTTATATGATATAAATTGCCTACACGGTTAGAAAGAAGTATATAAACCCAAAATTATAGGGCATAGCAGTTTTTACATGTTCCATTTCCCTTTTAGCTATGTAAAGAAGAGATGCTTCATCCTCTCCATGCATCAGAAGGGATTTCAGAAGAATCAGAGGATTTATCTCCCTCCCCATCTTCTGCACTCTAACTCTGTGCCTAGCTTTCATCTATATGAGCAGCCCTGTATTATTGCTAAAAATTAGAATTTTATTAATTGCATTTTGTTGGCATCCCTTATATCCTTTTTCAATCTGAAACATAAACAAGGCCATGATCTATATGCAAAGAGGAACTGCACAGTGCTAATTAAAAGCTTGCAGTAACTGCAGTAATAGGAAGTTATTCCAGAAGTTGTCAGAAAATAAATTCAGTGCTATAATTCATATAATTTCTCTGCACATAGATCTTAGTAGACTAATGGTGAAATCCTAAACACAGTTACCCTTTTTTGAGACCATTGAATTCAATGAAATTAGAAGGGGAAAGTATGCTTAGAAATGCATTGCCACCCTAGTCAGAATGAAGAGGAAGACACAAGGCTGCTGCTCCTGACAGACCCCAATTCCCCAAAGCAACAAGGAGAGCTTAGCTCAAGGAGGCAAGAGAGAAATACAATTAAGTCAATTACAGTATATTGATACATATAATATAAATAGTCATATAATGTATCCAACAAAAGTCAATATGCAGTGTCTAAAGTCCAATTATATTTCTTTTACAGGTAACCTCACAGTGGACGCCGACAGGATACCTAAGGCTCTTCTAAACAGACCCGCTTGTTAGCTCAGTTGTTAGTCCCTTCGCTGCACTTGGCCAAGGCTCCAGAAAGTTGGCAATGAGCCTGCCAGCTTCTTATTCTCTGCTCGTTTCAAAAAATTTCTTCTTCCAGCCACAATTTTGTTTCCTTCAATAAACTTCCATTATCCAAAATTCATCATAGGCAATTCATCTGTCAGGTGTGGGACCCCAATTCCCCACCAATGGGGAGATGCCAAGGGTGCTCACTGGCCCGCTCTCATTTCCCCAACTCTAACCTGCCAGTGGCCAAATTATTTACAGCTCCACAAAGACCGATTACCACAACCTGTGTCTGCAGCACAAGGTAGGTGAAAAACCACCTCTCACTGTAAGGGGAGATGAAGGTGGAAAAAAATTCCTACCTGGCCTTGTAAATGGTGACCGGCTAAACCTGCCCTGTTCTATTCTGTGGTGGCGCAGACTGAGAGCACTGAGGGGGGCAGAGCCGCATTATAAGGCATCTGGCTCTGCCCTCTCTCATAATGCCCGGATGCCCAGGAAGGAAAAGCTGCCCCTTCTCCTTCCAGGGCAGCAAAGGACGGCACTCAGCCATAGCAGCTGACGGCTGTGGCTGGGGTTGCTGCATTGCCACCCATTGGAATGAAGAGGCAGATACAAGACTTGGGTACTAAAGGGCCACTTTATTAAAGTAATGCGGAAAAGGGGGCCTAACAAGCAGTACAGCTCAAGCCAGCAGTCACACTGGGACCTCCTCCTTGAACCTGTCTGGGCGAGACCATTGCCCTGGGTGCAAGCCATCTATGAGGTATGGCTTAGGCCCAGCCATCCAGGTGAAATGGTTCCCCCCTTAAAGCTCCAAATACCCCAAGCCGTGGAGCCTGAGGGAAGGACTTGTCCAGGAGGTCACACAGCTGGGCCCTGAAGCCACAGCCGCTCCTGACAGACCCAATTCCCCACCAATGGGGAGATGCCAAGGGTGCTCACTGGCCCGCTCTCATTTCCCCAACTCAAACCTGCCAAAACCAAGGCCAAGCCTCTGCTTAGTCCTAGGTGCCCCAAAGGTATCATAGAGCCTCCTGAAGCCCCAGTTGCAAGTCAGTTATAAAATTGTTGCTCTTCATTGCTACATGATGTCCATCGCCTCTGTAGAGGTCAGCAAATTTGCCCCATTATTCCCCCAAAGCCTTCTACAGGGCCTTATTGGCCTTACACCATGCCCTCTCATCACCTTTTTGGAGGTTGGCAAATTTGGCCTTTAAGGCCTTATGCCAGGATGGGGCAAATAAGTACCCCATCGTTCCCCCAAAGCCTTCTACAGGGCCTTATTGGCCTTACACCATGCCCTCTCATCACCTTTTTAGAGGTTGGCAAATTTGGCCTTTAAGCGGGGGCGTGGCAAATAAATGCCCAGACCCTTCCCCAAAGCTTTCTGTAGGGCTCTGTTGGCCGTACGCCTAGCCCTCTCAAGGCTGTTGGCTGTACACCTAGCTGTCTCAAGGCCTAATGGGACCCAACCTTCCCACCAAACATGACATGGAAGCATTGTGGACCAAGGTCATTGCCATCCAGGTGAATAACCAGAAGAGGAGGTGGAGGACCACACCTCCCCTCGAGTCATCAGGCCACTACTTACCTGTGCATTGCAAGTCTGTGTGAGTCTGTTACGGAAGGGGCCATGCCCTGTGAGCCAAGGTGATTACCATATGATGAATGACCAGAACATGAGGCAGAGGTCCACACCTCCCCTCGAGCCTTTAGGCCACTACTTGCCTGGGCGGTGCAAGCCTGTGTGAGCCTGTAAGGAAAGGCCATGCCCTGTGAGCTATAGTTATTACCATGCGGTGAAGAACCAACAAGAGGAGGAGGACCAAACCTCCCCTCAAACAATCAGGCCACTACTTGCCTGGGCACTGCAAGCCTGTGTGAGCCAGTAAGAAAGGAAGAAAAGGCCATGTCCTGTGAGCCAATGTCATTACCACATGGTGAATGACCTACGTAAGGCGGAGGACCGCACCTCCCCTTGAGCCTTCAGACCACTACTTGCCTGGGCGGTGCAAGCCTATGTGAGCCTGTAAGGAAAAGGCCATGCCCTGCGGGCCAAGATCATTCACCATATGGTAATGACCTTGGCTCACAGGGCATGGCCCTTTCCTTACAGGCTGGTGGAGGTGGAGGTTTGCACCTCCCCTCAACCCATCAGGCCAATACTTGCCTGGGCGCTGCAAGCCTATGTGAGCCTGTAAGGATAGGGCCATGCCTTGTGAGCCAAGGTCATTACCATGCGGTGAATGATCAACGTGAGGTGGCTATGCTCTGACCAGCCAAGGTCATTACCTCCCATGTAAATGACTTGGAGCAAGGCAGATAACTACCTCTCCCCTCCAGCCACCAGGCCACTACTTGCCAGGCCAACTTGGGCACCAAGGTGAGGGTGTACCATGAACATCAGAGCAATGGCCACATCCTATCCCTGGCCTCCATGTACCACCCAAGGGGACCCCTGGGCATAGCTCTCAACCACCCTGGGGTCCAATAACCTCCTAAGCCCCACTGCCTTTGGCTTGTTTACAAACATGTCACCTATAAGATTCATGTCATGAACCATGAAGGCTCCTCATGACCTATCCTTAAGTGATTAGGCCATAACAAGGTGGAGCAGCCGAAAAATGGTGTCACATCAAAGCTGGGAGGCACACTAAACCAAATCCCCCATTCCCCCCCTTCACATAAAGAGGTGTACAGCACAACTGAAAGCCTGTTGAGTGCTGGGTAAAATGGCAAAATTTATTGCCCTGTACACCTCTGCTTTCCAAGCTGAGGAATTCAGCCCAGGGATCAGCCAGTGTCAAGGGCAAGCTAACTAATGCCACCATCAAAATATCCTCAAGAAGGCACTGGAGAAGGCCTAAAGCATGCCAACTAGCAACAGGCCTCCCTCCATAACGTGACTCCATTAAAGGAGGTCTTCTCACATGCCAGCTGTAATACTTGGAGGTCCTCCCACATGCCTGCTGTAATCCTTCCTAAGCCTGAGATATGGAAACTATGGGATAATCGTGGCCTTGTTACAGCCATGGATGAGTGTTACATGCCCCCCCCCCAAAACCCGAAGCAGTCAAAGGCCACACCTGAGACAGAGCATCCAGTTGGCAGAGCCTTGACTGTGTAGGGATGGCCCTTGAATGATAACCCAACAGCAAAGAGTCCTCAGGCAGGACCCAGAGGAGGCCCCGCCCGGCATCAGTGAACAGGCAGCACAGAAGCTGGCCAGGGCAGCTCCTCGCGAGCAAGGCCAGCCAGGCTCAGCAGCACAGAAGCCGGCTGGGGCAGCTCCTCGTGAGCAAGGCCAGGCAGGCTCAGCAGCACCGAAGCCGGCTGGGGCAGCTCCTCATGAGCAAGGCCAAGGAGACCTCAGCTGGGGATGGCTCGCATTCAATCCCACCCTGCCAGCAAGGCAAGGAAGCCAAGAAGGGATTACTGGTAGGAGGGAAACACCTGAGGGAAGGCCCAGCTGGGCCAAGTCAGGAGATGGCACAAGCCTAGAAGGAGGGCGGGGCGGGGAAAGGAAACCCTATGTAAGGTGGCTGGGAAGAGCTCTGAGGTGGTGGGTGTGAGTGAGGAGTGATGATGTGGAGTGAGAGCAGTAGGATGCAAGGGTGGAGGCTTGGAGGAGAGTTCTGGAAGGAGGAGATGGAGGACACAGAGGATAAGCAGGCCAGGTTGAGCAGGCCAGCGAGTGGACTGAGAGGGAGTCTGGGTGAGGTATACCGCCCCTCCTTCCACAGAGCAGGGTCCTGCAGAGTCCCTGGCCCCCCTGTGATGTCAGGAGCAGACTGCCCAGTGCCACGCCCAGCGGCAGCTGTGGCAAGCCCTGACAGCAATAACACAATATGCCATCAGGTGGCATGAGTGAGAAAGCCTAATAGCAATTCTTAGGCCTAGAAAAAAAAGAAAGAAAAAAGAAAAGAAAAGCAGGAAAATTGAGCGGGGGATGCTCAGGAAGGAGAGGCTGCCCCTTCTCCTTCCTGGGCGGCAAAGGATGGCACTTGACCATAGCAGCCGATGGCTGTTGCCCAGGTTGCCATGTTGTTTTTCCCCTCAACTTTGCACTTGTATAATTCCAATTAATCAAGGGTTATTGCGCATACAGCTGCAAGTCCTAGATTCATAGATCCAGCAGACAGAAGCACCTATATTGCACTGCATTCTGTGTGAGAGAAATCATCCCAGAGGCATTTATTAAAGAAAATTACAAAGGTTAACCAAAAAAAAAAGCATAAAACACAACAATAGGTTATATACACTATAAATCTCTAAACTCGTTCCAGATGTTTTAGAGTCCAAATGGAAGCTTTAGCTCTTAGGCCCAAAATCCAAAAGACAAAAGCAGATAGGTTGCTAGCACAGGAATCCACCATAGTATCCTGAAATAGGAACAGAAAGGTCATCCGGGAAGGTGCATTCCCAAAGTGCAGGAACAGGTGGGAATAGATTAATAGAAAACACTTTTAAGACCCATCAACTACAGCAAGTCCAGATAACTCAGCCAGTCCAAAGGGCCTCTGATGACAAGCCTGGCTATAGCCTGTCCTCACAAGTAAGGGAGAGGGAAAAGAACTCATCACCCCACCTTCATAATGGTACATGCTAACAAGCCAGGAGGCTGGTGCCAGCCTCTTTCAAGCTTTGTCCCTGAAAGCTGTTTCTGGTTTGCATTTGCAGCTCAAGGCCTCTTATCTGGCCAGAACAGACACTGCGGACCAGCCCCAGTCTCCCCAAAGGAAACAAAGTCTCAAAAGCCTGAACCACTAAAAAAGAAATGAATTGTGTAAATGAGTTTCTTTACAGAGGGCATTAATCCTGGAGCACTTTGAATTATCCACTGGCTCCCTGCTACCTTTGGGGCTATTGAGGTCAGACTGCTGTTTTGGTTTGGAGAGTCAAATAGTACTGGCAAACCAAACTGTTGGCTTTGGTCAGTATGAAGGCGAACCGGTCTCCTCCCTGCGACCAGACCTTTGGCCAGTCAATCTTCAGTTTACATGCCTGTAGTATTTCCTTAGGCCAGAAAAAATGGAAATGCAAAGATATAAATGAGTATCAGTTATAATGTAATGTATATCTAGAAATTACATAGAACAAATAGAAAATCTATTCCTAATTTAAATCTGAATACTGTCCTCAAAAACCAGTGGAAGTAGAAAAAACCTTCAATCACTTCTAGAAGTAGAGATTTGATGATTCTTCAGGGAACTCTAAAGGAACTGCTAATAATGCTCCTCTGCATTTTTTCTTTTCTAAATTTGACCAATGGACTGAATAATTTAGAAGGTCTTCTCAACAGATGAAAAAACAGTGGGATTTTTGCTATTGTTTTCTTTTTGGACATTACATATTGTTCTTCACTCACTGGAAACTTATTAATGTGACCAATATTAACTGTTAGTAAATGTTTTCAGCTGCAGTATACTAGAGCTGCTTGTGTGACTAGAACCTACCTGTGGTGTGTTTTCGACATGGGGACAGATTTGTGTGGTTTCCTATTGCTGCTGCAGGTACTGATACAGCACAGCTGCTGCTGACTTCCAAATTTCTCCGCCCAGGTCCCTAAGCTGTGGCCATCCCCCACTTACTGTGAGATCAGGTCTTTTCAGGTTTTTTTAAAATCAGCAATTGAATATCATTATATTGTTATAACATTATAGAAACTCGAGTACCAAGTTCTCTTCATTCTTAGCTTTCACTTTTTAAAGCAACTCTTTAACCCCTTTCATTGTGGAGATTTAAGGGGGAAGCCATAAGAGAAGGAGCTAAAGAATTTTTTTTTAAAGTGAAAGCTAGGAATTCAGAGAAACTGATACACAGATTATTATAATATAATAGGTCATTAATTTGCTGCTAGGTTTTAACATAGGCAAGGTGTAGGCCTTGTTAAAAACATACACACAAGTTGATTTTCAGTTTAGGGAACAACAGAATTTTCACCTAAAGAGGCTTGTGTAGGTATTAAGAAGGATCCAGGAATTATGGTTGTTGTGGGTTTTCCGGGCTGTATTGTCGTGGTCTTGGCATTGTAGTTCCTGACGTTTCGCCAGTCACACTGTGACACTGAGAGATCTCTGTCTTTTGGTGCTACACCTCTGAAGATGCCAGCCACAGCTGCTGGCGAAACGTCAGGAACTACAATGCCAAGACCACGGCAATACAGCCCGGAAAACCCACAACCATCGTTCTCCGGCCGTGAAAGCCTTTGACAATACATTGGTCCAGGAATTGTTATCAAATAGATAAGTAGGCCCACAGTTAAAAAATTAACAAGGCTGATCATGGTTGTTGTGGGTTTTCCGGGCTGCATTGCCGTGGTCTTGGCATTTTAGTTCCTGACGTTTCGCCAGCAGCTGTGGCTGGCATCTTCAGAGGTGTAGCACCAAAAGACAGAGATCTCTCAGTGATCTCTCGTGACACTGAGAGATCTCTGTCTTTTGGTGCTACACCTCTGAAGATGCCAGCCACAGCTGCTGGCGAAACGTCAGGAACTACAATGCCAAGACTACGGCAATACAGCCCGGAAAACCCACAACAACCATCGTTCTCCGGCCGTGAAAGCCTTCGACAATACAAGGCTGATCATCTTGCTCTTAGTCTTATGACTAGACATGGGCACAAACAGCATTAGGAACACAAAAAAGCCACGAACAGCCCGTTTGGCGGTTTGCAAACAAGCTGTTCATGAGACCCCAATCTAGATGAACAAGTGGTCGTCACAAGTCTCATTGGTTGTGTTTGTCCGCTGTTCGTGAAGCCAAACAGTCAGGCACCTTCAATCAGTTCCCTTGGCAACGGAGTTAGGGGGTGTCTGAACTCTGTCTGCACTCCTCCTGTCGCCCTGGAAAGCCCAATCTAAGCCCAACTTAGCTTGATGGGCAGGTCTTCCTTCCAAGTCTGGAGCTCCAAATTGGTTACAATTGGTTACAAGGGACCAGAGACCAGGGCGGAGGGAGGGTGGAAGGGTGGTGTTCTGTAGCAATGGGCACTCCAATATTATCCCTGCAAACCCTGTTAGGCAGTTCTGACTACCAACCACAGACCTCCTGCTTTTCTCTTTGAGACGTCTGGTTATAAAAGGAAGTGTGCTCCAAGCTCTGGCTTTTCAGTTTCAGCAGGCAGTGGAGTGGGACAGAGCTGTTGCTATTCTTTTGGGAGCGAGACAGGGAGAGTGCATTGGAGCTGGGATTTTTTCTCAGCGTGGTGGGTGGGATAGGGATCATCTCTGGTTCCAGGGCTGCTGCGAGGCCCTGGGGCCAAGCTCAGTGGGCACCTGGGCTGAGGGCTCACCCTGATTATTATTATTATCAATGCCTGATCTGGTCAGATTTCTGGAAGTATTGGGCTAGGGCTCTACCCCCTCTCTCTGGTTTAAGTGCTGCTGCCAGGCCCTGGTGCCAAGCTCAGTGGGCACCTTGGCTCAGGGCTCACCCTGATTATTAGTGCCTGATCTGGTCAGGTTTCTGGGAATGCTGGGCTAGGGTTCTACTCCCTCTCTCTGGTTCTAGTGCTGCTGCCAGGCCCTGGTGCCAAGCTCAGTGGGCACCTCGGCTCAGGGCTCACCCTGATTATTAGTGCCTGATCCGGTCAGATATCTGGGAATGCTGGGCTAGGGCTCCAGCCCCTTCCCTCTGGTTCCAGGGCTGCTGCCAGGCCCTGGGGCCAAGCTCAGTGGACACCTTGGCTGAGGGCTCACACTGCTTATTACTGCCTGATCTGGTCAGGTGCTTGGGAGTGCTGGGCTAGGGCTCTACCCCCTCTCTCTGGTTCCAGGGCTGTTTCCAGGCCCTGGGGCCAAGCTCAGTGGGCACCTCAGGTGACAGCTCACCCTGATTATTAGTGTCTGATCCAGTCAGGTTTCTGGGAGTGCTTGGCTAGGGCTCTACCCCCTCCCTCTGTTCCCAGGGCTGCTGCCAGGCCCTGGGGCCAAGCTCAGTGGGCACCTCATCTGAGGGCTCACAGTGTTCTCTCCTTTTCTTTCCTCCTTAATTCTTGTTTGCTGGCAGAATGAGGCTTTGGGCGGGGGCCAAGGGTGTTCACAGGGGAAGTGCAAAGATTGTCCTGGTTGCCCCGCAGGAAGCAGTACTGAACAGGTCTCTGGGGCAGCAGAGACTCCTGCTCCCCACAAAACACCTGTGGGGGCTGTGCAGGAGGCCAAAGGGCTCTTGCTGTTGGGAGAAGAGGAACTCTTTAAACTGTTTGAGGAGGAGGAGGACGGTGAGGGATCCATGGAGGAATGGTTGGGGTTCGATGAAACATCCATCCCATCCCCATTGCAAACTCCCGGTGCTGTCCCTGCCTGCAGTCCACCCCTCACTATGTCTTCTGTTGCCAGCTCCGCGGCGTATACAGTAGCCCTTCATCCTCCCTCCCCCTGAACAGTTAGTGGGCCGTGGTTCAAACTCTCTGTATGGAGGCACTTTCGGGCACTTCTGAATGACCCCTGTGTGGTGTGGTGCTGTGTCTGCGATGGCCTGGTGCACAGGGGCAATGACTCGAAGTACCTGTCATCAATGGTCCTGACTAGGCACCTGAAGACATGCCACCCAAGCCTGTGGTCTCCATCCTTGGCCAGCAAAACATGTGGCGGGGGGAGACAGAGGGCTACCAGCTCCTCTGAGCTGGGATCAGTGGGAGGGTCACCAGAATCCACCCCAACCAAGAAGCCTTGCCTTGAGGGTGCTGTTGGTGGGAGCGGAACGGTCAGTCAGGCCACTCTTGGGGAGGTTGTTCCATTGGGGTTGGGGATAGTGCCATTGAAAAGGGTGAGGTCAGGGACTCAGGAGGAGGGCATTCCTGTCGTGGCAGAGACAATTGCCCTGTAAGGATTCCCTCTATCTATCATGGAGGGCATGGGCTTCCAAAGGCTGCTTCAGCACTTTGCCCCATGGCTGTCCAAGCTGTCATGGTGCACCGCTGGGCGTCGAGTCCTGCCTGCCCTCTACCGGTCTGTGCTAGACATGGTGCTCAGGGACCTGTTGGCTGCTGAAGGCCATACAGTACACTTCATGGCCGACCTCTGGAGTGGCTGCCATCATGGGTACCTTGCCATCCCTGCCCACTGGTGGCAACCAGAGGACATCCACCACCCCAGGCCAAAAACTGGCCCCCGGAAAAAGGTGCCATGCTTGACACCGGGCTACAGGGTAGTTCTCCTCCAATCCCAGAGGATGGATGAAGTCCATACTGGGAAGAACATCATAACGACTGTAAAGGCAGCACTGAGGGAGTGGACAGCCAGGAGGAAGGGTTTGTCCGTGGCTTCATGGTGACATACGCAGGAAGCAACATGTTGGCAGCCCTGAAAGAGGCATCCCTCCCGGGACGGGTGTGCATGGCTCACAAGCTGCACCTGGTGATGAGGGATGTGCTTGGGCTGGGGAGCAAACCAAGGGACAGCTGGGATGAGGGAATGTTGTGGACGCGCAATCTGCTGGACAGCTGCCGCTGCATTGCTTCCCACTTCTCCCGCAGCATCAACTCTTCCTGTGAGCTTTTCCAGATGCATGGGGAGGGGGGGACCCCAATCACTAACCCTTCAGGACCTGCCCACCTTCTGGAACTCCACCTATGAAATGATGTGTCATCTGGTGGAGCAGAGGGGCCCGTTGCAGGACATCCTGTCATCCACGGACATTCTGAGGAGGGGAGAGGAGCTGAGCCTCAGCTCCATGGAATGGAGAATCCTTGCCCAGATGTCTCAGATGCTGAAACCCTTTAAGGAGGCCACTGAACTCCTGTGCTCCTATGAGGCCAGGCTGGGTCACATGATCCCCCTGATCCACGGGCTTGACCAGTTCCTGGCCCAGGAGCTTGAGCAAAGTCTGGGACTTTTCCTGGCCAAGGAGCTTGAGCAAAGTCCGAGACTTTGTGAGGAGGATGCAGGCATGTGTGGCCAAGCACTTGCATCCTCTGCACCACAAGGTGCTGTTCCAAATGGCCTCCCTCTGTGACCCCTGGATCAAGGGCAGCATTGCCATGTGGGCGGGTCAGATGTAGCACTGGAAAAAGGAGCTCCACACAGCAGTACTCCATTTCCAGAAAGAGAATGCAGGATGGTGGGAACCAGGCAGGGGCTTGCGGCAGGCAGTGGAGGAGGATGGGAGGAGGAGGAGGATGGGGGGAGGAGTTGGAAACAGAGCCACACCAGGAGAGACCCACCCAAATGGTCCCATTTTATCTCTGGGCCTCGTTGGTGGGGTGGGCTGTGTGGTTGGCCGCAGCACAGTGGGCACATCTCTTGCAGTGAAGGACTCCACGGGGGCTATGGTGCAAGAGTACGTCATGGAGCCCACCGAGCCCCCCATTCCAACCCCTTGAAGTATTGGGCGAGTAAATATGCCATATGGCTGGACCTGTCCATTATGGCAACCAACGTCCTGTCCTGCCCTCCCACCAGCGTGCAGAGCAAGCGGGTGTTCTCCCTCCTGAGAGACCTCCTTCGTCCCCACCGCACAAGTCTGCACCCTGATCTGATGGACATGTTGACCTTCATCAAGGTCAACCTCAACCTACTTGGGTATTCTTCCATGGACCTGGACCTACCTGGACTCTGAGTTACCCCAAATCTACTATGGTTCTAGGCCAAGCTCCTCTGCAGTTCTCGGGACTGCTTTCATGGCTGGTAACCATTTGTCCTCCTCTCCCAGAAAAGTTCCCGTTCCCTCTTTCAACCTCTCCCTCTCTGGATGGCAGCAATACAACCCTTCCCCACAACGTGTCCTGCCGATCACTTCTTCTCCCTGACAAGTTCCCAAACACTCGCTCTTTCAACCTCTCCCTCTCTGGATGGCACCAATACGACCCTTCCTCACGACTTATCCTGCCCATCACATCCTTTCCCTGACAAGTTCCCTTTCATTCTTGCCCTTGCAGCATGGCACCCCCTATCAATGGCACCTGCTGTCCCCTCTGAGCAGGGGGTATTGAGTCCCTCTCACCCTTTCTGTGAAGGCAGGAAGGTGGGTGCTGTCTGCTGCTGCTGCTTTTGGGCACGAGAGGCAGTTCAAGAGCTGTTGTGCATATGGTTGTACAGCTCAGGGGCCCCTATCCATGGGTACCTGCTGTCCTCTCTGAGCATGGGGGAATGAGTCCCGGATGCAAAACCCGTCCTTTCCACAAAGGCAGCAAGGTGGGTGATGTTGGCGGCAGACTGCTGTCTCTGAGGGGAGCAGATTCTGTGGAACTGCCATCTTCTGTAGGGTGTGCTGAATAGGCTGCCACATCCATGATGGCAGGCTGGTGGGTGATGTGGGGGGCAGCCCACAGCTCCCCACGTAGGCCCCTACCTGGCTGCCCACAATCCCCTTTCCTTGGGGAACTGATGCCTCCCCCATGATGGGGAGGGGGAGGCATCCTCCACAGCCAGCACATTAGCCTCCACTTCTACATGTTAGGGGCTGGCCCCATCCTCCACTCTTGGTTCTTTCCTTCCAACTTTCTATTGAGGGGATAATGCAGATATTTATGTAATCCACACGTCTCCCCAATATGCCTGTACACAAGATCTGTCTCTTCTGTCAATCCAAAACAGGTTTTCAATGTATCCATGCATCCCTCTATCCTATACACCTATCCCATACAGCTATGCACCTATTGAGAAATTTGTCTATCCCATGTATATAAACGTCCAATGCTCCATGTCCAGCCAGTGTGTTTGGCCACCAACAGCCTCTACAACACCTCTGGGAGGCCTGGCAGGCAGGCACATAGGGGGTGCCACCAGCAAGCAGCCAAACCCCCCACCCCTAGAGGCCCACCACCACCTCCCCCAGCCTGCCAGGCCCGGTGGCCGCCAACATCACTAACCATCATACCTTGGCAGAATGTTGCCTCTTGGAGGCCTGGCAGGTGGGCACATGGGGTGCCGCCAGTGAGAGGCCAACCCCCCAACCCCCAAAGGGCAAGTGGCCCACCACCGCCTCCCCAAGCCCACCATGCTCTGCGGCCGCCGACCTGACCCACCTTCCAGCGTTGGCAGAAAGTAGCCTCTGGGAGGTCTGGTGGGTGGGTACAGGGGGGGTGCCTCTGGTGAGCGGCCACATACCCCACCCCCTAGAGGGGAGGTGGCCCGCCACCACCTCCCCCAGCCCACCAGGCCCAGTGGCCACCGATATAAGCCATCATTATACCTTGGCTGCAAGTAGCCTCTGGGAGGTCTGGTGGGCGGGCACATGGGGGGTGCCACCAGCAAGTGGCCAAATCCCCACTCCTGAGAGGGGAGGCAGCCTGCCTTCGAGTCCACCACTTATACACAGGGCCAAAGTCAACTGGTGGCTCCAATTGTGTCGAATGGGAGTTTCCTGGGGGCGTTGGATTTGGGAATGTATAACTCCAAGATCCATATTGCAATCTTGACCAAACTTGGGTGATGGCTGGAGGAGAGCCTGCTGAACACTCCCTGTGAATATGGGCTCTCTAAATCCAACAGGGGCCATTCTGGCCCCCACAAACAACCAACACCAAACTTGCTCATTAATGGGACATGTCCGTTACTGTTTGTCTGTTCTTGTTCGTCGTCAGCAACAAACAATGAACAGCATGTTCATTTTTTTCCCCTGTTCATGCCCATGTCTACTTATGACTTCACTGAAGCCGGGCCAAGTAGTTTAGAAAACTAGTGTTAGTAGCTATAGGCTGACCTATACTAATCTCTTAGTTTCAAGAAAGGAGGTGTTTGATTCTCAAACAGGAATTAAGCTTTTTGCTTCTGTCCTTAGAATAATGTCATCTAAATAAGGCTTTTTAATAAGAGAACATATTTCCATCTCTAGGTTAGACCCACAACAATTAGCCAGCTTTTGATATTTGGCAAGGTGTTGAAAACGAAAAAGAATAGAGAGGTTGGAAAAACTTGGTGGGTTAGTGCTGTGTTAGTAAGTGTAGTGTACCTCATCTAGGCCTACTTTGTTGGACAGAGAATGAGAGATAGGAGAGGTGTTTAGCAGGTCCCTGAGGAAAAGGCAAAGCAGAAGAGTAGCAGGGTGAAGGGGAGAGTTTTGGCTTTACTTCCATCTGTGTGGAAGTCTTGGTGAAGCTGTCTTCCTAGAGCCTGGCCTCTGGCATGGCTGGTGACAGCAAAAGGTCTCTCAAGGTACTTTTTGCTGAGGCTGCTACAGGAGCAACTCCCCCCCCCCCAGGTACCTAAGGCAGGAGCTAGCTCTGAGCAGGATACTGCTGCTGAAGCTTCCCCTCCTCCAGCTGTTGTGACTCAGCAACTGGAAGAGGAGCAGCATGAGATGTCCTTTGGGGTTGACATGGAGGACATGAGTCTTCCAGTCCTAGAGCTCACTCCAGGGACCCAGAGGATGCTGGAAGAACTAGAGGAGAGAATTGCCAACAGTGAGCCTTCCCTAGTTTCCTCCGAGACTAGACACACTAAGTCTCGGTCTGAATCCTGAGGATCCAAGAATGGATGCTGCAAGTTACAATGTCTCTTCATGAGTTGCTGGTTCATTACAAATCACTTCTCATGCAGCATGAAGGCTACCCATCAGCCCCTCCAATAGCAGGTCCTGGCAGGCATGATGAGCATCACCTGATCAGTGACATAAGGACTTGCTGGAACTCCACCCATGCCATGCTTCAGCATTTGGTAGAGTGGAAGGCCACCTTCACAGTGTGGCTCTCCAAGAGCAACACTGGGAGGGGGGAGAGTTAATTCATCCAAGAAAACTAGCTGATCATCTTCCAGATGGTGGAGGCCCTTAAGGTCTTTAAGGACTTTACTGTGATGATATAATCTCACATGGCAACCCTGAGTCTCTTCATTCTTTTGATCCAAAGTCTTCAGAGAAAAATGGTCTCCTTTCTGGACACAGGCACAGGAAGTGCAATGTCTGTGCTTGAGAGAAGGCTGCAAGAGAGCAAGTCCTGCCTGTAAGGGCAGCATTGCTGAGTGGGCTGGGAAACTCACCAGATTGAGAGACCAGCTCTCTCAGCAGGTGTGTGCACGCAGGGCAAGAGGGACATCTGCCAGCAGAGGGAGAGGAGTGGGAGAACAGCTCTACTGGCCATTGCACCTCCTCTTCTTGGCAGGGCTCCCCCACAGCCACTCCCCAGATGTCCATTGAGATGGAGACCATCAGAGATGTGCTTGGCCCCTCTGGGAATGTGAGCACATGAGCCAGGATTCTTTAGAGGCAGTAGTCAGGAACTACCTTTCAGAGCCCTGCAAGCTGTATACAACCTCTCCTCTGAACTACTGGGCCAAGAAAGAGGCTGTCTGGCCAGACCTCTCTCACATGGCTCAGAGGCTCCTCTCATGCCCTCTAATGAGCATGCCGAGCGAGTGTGTTTTCTTCCATGCAGGCAACATTCTCAGACCTTATTGTTCTCTCCTGCTCCCCTGGAGAGTTTGGAGTTAAAGAGAATGGCCGTTTCCGTAACAATAGCTGAACAGCACAGAGGGGAAACCCCCCACGGAAACCAAACGAATCACCAATCAGTTAATAAACTTGTGAAAGATTTTTAAAGTGCCAGTGCAATATACAATGCAAACTTTCAACATGAAATGTACAAAATTCATTCAAGTTACATTCATATACAGTAGCATAAGCATCATATTCAGCATTCAGATAAACTCTACAGTTGTAGTAGAGCATAGACAGAAAGTGTCCAGAAGTATCCACAGACTTCAGAGGTAAAACACCTCCTAATGACGAAATTCTTAGTGTCCTTTATTCCATAATCTTCCAACAGGGATACATAAGAAGCTAAGACCTTTTTCCTCCACGCTCAATCTGGGGCCGGCTACGAATCACAGATTTCGTGCCCACTTCATCAGGAGCGTGATTTATATCCCATCCATTATTCTTATTCACAGTAAAGATTGCTAATTAGTCAACCTGGAGTCTGGCCGCTTCTTATGTATCCCTGTTGGAAGAATATGGAATAAAGGACACTAAGAATTTCGTCATTAGGAGGTGTTTTACCTCTGAAGTCTGTGGATACTTCTGGACACTTTCTGTCTATGCTGCTATAACTACAACTGTAGAGTTTATCTGAATGCTGAATATGATGCTTATGCTACTGTATATGAATGTAACTTGAATGAATTTTGTACATTTCATGTTGAAAGTTTGCATTGTATATTGCACTGGCACTTTAAAAATCTTTCACAAGTTTATTAACTGATTGGTGATTCGTTTGGTTTCCGTGGGGGGTTTCCCCTCTGTGCTGTTCACCCCTGGAGAGTTTAGCAATTGGTCTTGCCACTTAAGTTAACTTGTCACTCTTCAATTACTCAGTTCTGGATTTTGAGTGTGAGTGACCTTAGCATGCCTTGTGCCTGCATCCTCTCTCAATCTGTGGCCGAATCCACATTACCTCCGCGCGGCGCTAAATGTCCGCGAAACACCCGGAAGTATAGCGTCTTTCAAGCGTGATTTCTGAAATCGCGCTTGAAAGACTCTATACTTCCGGGTGTTTCGCGGACATTTAGCGCAACACCGGGACGCGCGAAGGTAATGTGGATTCGGCCTGTGTTGGGGAGGTGGGGAAAAGTGCTTTCCCCAAAATTTCAAACTTAGATAGAAAACCAACATGAAAGTTTATCCAGTTGGCACATAGTATAAAATCCATATTTCCAACTTGGAATCTCCCTCCCCCCATCTCTCTCTCTCTCTCACTCACGCGTGCGCACACACACACACACAAAACAGCACAGTCAGAACACTCATTGGACCCTGGCAAAATTCTGTGCAGAAAATTGAGAAAAGCAACACAAAAAGTGTTTTTCTCTTGTCACTGGAATAGGAGGAGAAATATTAGGGAAAGCGTGTACCACACTGTTTTAACACAAGCAGAAGTCAAAGGTACAGAGGCACCCAAAATGAAGCTAATGGTTGCTGTTGCATTGCTTGTATGTACTGTTAATGTTATTCCTTACAGGGGTGGGAGGGAACGGGGGGGGGCAGTGATGAAGGGCAGCTGCAGCAGCTCTGTCTTGATGCTTCTCTAGGCAAGTCAGTGACAGTAGGCTGTGCAGAGAGAGAACTTGGGTTACCCAAAATTACCTCTCCTCGCTTTCTGGGAGAGGGATCTTATACCAACTTACTCTGTGTGTGTGTTCTTGCTTGCCATTGCCAGGTGATTGGCTCTCCTTGTGCCTGGTTGGTTGTTCTGTTGCTGAGCAATTGATGTGTTGGTATGTGGTTCTGTTCTGTGGTATTACCACACTGGCCTTGGGTTCTGACTGGCTTCTGTAAGTGACATTGGTTCTGTTGGGCTAGGAAGTGTCCCTTGCTTCATTTTTATTCTGCTGAGATTCTATGCTTTGACATTGGTTCTGTTGGGCTTTCATGGTTCAGCTTGCATAAGGACTGGCTTTTGGCCAGTGGTTGTCCCTGTATGTTTGGTTAAGGTTTCTTTGTTTGAAAGCCTGCTTGAAATCTCTCTCCTTGCCCCCAGAGAAATAAACTAGCTAGGGACACCTTGTTCAGGGGCCCATAGAATTGGACCCCTTGGTCCAATCTTCTTGAAACTTAGAAGGTCTGTAGTAGATAGGCAGGAGTAAGGTTCCTGTGATTTTGGTGGAATGTGCACACAAAAAATGCCTCTCCAACACCCCCCCTCCCCGATAATTTCCTCCATAGGGAATAATGGAGCCAAACCTATTTGGATTCCTGAATAAAAAACAGATCTGAATACTATACTTTTATTTTTGGACCCAAATATCAGAAATACTGAATACATACGGTATTCCAGATACCGGGATGCAAATAATATGTTTTCATTGTTGTTGTTCGCACTCCTAGTTCTAAGTTTGGGGAGAGAGAAATCAAATCCAAGCATCATCTTGTCTGATTCCATCCTCTTCTTGTTCTCTTTTTATCACAGATGAGTTTCTCCACTTCAACTGATGTTACATAATTCACCTGAAATATTTGGCTTGCCAAATTATGTTTGAAATTCCCCTGTCCAGAGAGTGGGTCTGCAGAAAAGCCCCTGACTGTCATTTTTCTAATACACATATGTGAAGTATTTTATTTTATACAGTTCAGTAGTTGAAAATGGGAAGCTTTCTTGAATGACGTCTTCACTGCAAGATCACAACCCAGGTAGATTGAGTTGATAAATTATAACCAAAGAATGACCCAACTTGCAAAGCTCTTTAATAACATATTACCTCAAGTTACTTTTGTAGTTGATATGAGAATGTGTTTTATATTTTATCATTTGACTTCTGCAGACTGTCATATTTCCCATCTAAGTTTTTTGGAGAACGTTGGACTCATCTGCATATAAAGTAGCCGTTACTGATTGGAAATGTAAAATGAAACACTAAATTATGTCCCTTGAATATTATAGTATCTCATCATTTGAGCTATGTAGATTTGTAGTCAATTGCTTTGATCTAGAAATTCCATATGGCCTCCTTTTCCTTCCAGTGGACTCTAACTCTGATTGGCCCAGCATTCTATCCATTCTGATTAGAGGTGGGCATGAATCACAATAGGAAGCAAAAAATGCACAAACCAGGCCAATTCATGGTTCATGAAAACGCAGTTCATGGGACTGCATTTTCCATTAACTCCACAACTTTTTTGACCCAGTTTATGCGAGTCGTCAGTGGTTTGTAAAGCCGCTGATCGTGTGTGAAACTGACAGCCCCGTTCTCCCACTGCTTGGGTGGCAGGAGAATGGGGCTGTCAGTTTCACAGAGCCTATGCTGGGTTCAGCCGAAGGGCTGAAGCCAGTGCAGGGTGAGTGAAGCTGACAGCCCCGTTCTCCTGCTGCCTGGGTGGAAGGGAACGGGGCTGTCAGTTGCACACAACCCGCCCATCGGCTGAACCCAGCACAGGGTGAGTGAAACTGACAGCCATGTTCTCTTGTCCTCCGAGTGGTAGGAGAACGGGAGCTGTCAGTTTGAAAGACCCTGCACTGGCCTCAGCCCATGGGCTGAATCTGGCGTGGGGTCTGTCAAACTGATAACTCTCGATCTCCTCCTGCTCGAGCAGCAGGAGAATAGGACTGTCAGTTTCACAGCCCCTGCACTGGGTTCAGACGATGGGCTGAAGCCGGTTCAGGGTGAGTGATGCTGGACAGCCCCGTTCTCCTGCCACTTGGGGGACAGGAGAACAGGGCTGTCAGTTTCACATGCCCCGCGCTGGCTTCACCCAATTGGATGAAGCCTGCACAGGGTGTTTTGGAACTGACAAGACTTCTTCTGCCACTTCGGGGCGACTGGAGAAGGGGGCTGTCAGTTTCAAACAATCCACACTGGTATCAGAAGCTGGCATTGGGTGTTTGAATTCCATAAACTATGAACCACGAATCAATTAATGAACTGGTAAAAGTTCGTGGAAGTTTGTGGTTCTTGGTTCATGGAATAGCAATGAACCACGAATCAGGTGGTTTGGGGGGTTTTTTGGTTCATGCCCATGTCTAGTTCTGATAGGTTGTGTCTCAGGAGAGGCAAAGTTGGAGCCAGTCCTGTCTAATTCACCTACCTCTCAGGATTGTTGTGAAGATAATATAGCTGCAAGGAGAATGATGTAAGTTGCTTTGGGTCATCATTGTGGAGAAAAGTAGTATAAAAATGAAGAAAAGCTATCTATCTATATATAAAGACAAGTGTCCTGACTGACTCATCATTATTGCCCAGCCCAAACCCCTGGACCTATAAACATGAAATTTGGGGAGAAAATTCCTTTCATGGTGTAAACACTAATTAAGAAGGGATTTTAAGAAATTTGCCCCCTAAGGGGGTAAAAAGGGGTAAAATGTGTTTTCCCATAGGGATACAGCTTTCCTGTGTGGTTGCTTCCCCCCACCCCCAACTGCCAGCTTGGCCACTCTCCCTAATTGGGCCAGCCATTCAAGGTCATTTATATATGTGGCCTGATTGGTCCTCACCCCAACATTCTAAACATTATGCAGTTGCTATTGAGAATCATTGAATGTGTCCTCAGGGAAAATGTACCTCCCAGTCTTCCTCTAAAAGTTCACTTGTGCTGCCAATCCCCGAGGGCCTGGCTTTCCTGGCTGGCTGGCTGGCTGCTGCTTGCTTGCACCCCCTCTCTCTGATTGGTCAGTGGTGGAACTCTGTGTTCTGAGGTAAAAATTAGGTCATGGAAACTGCAGATATTTGAAGAAAGATGGTACAAGACTCCTGAGTAGGGATTTTATATAAAAGTCAGTATGGCCAATGAGTTTTTAAATGTTCATGGGGAGATGGTATATGACCTTTCTAGGGGCCATTTCAATGTGAACCTCTCACATGAACCTGCCGAAGTACCCACCACCCCACCCCTCCCCTCCCTCTGTCCAACTCCACCTCACACTTCTTGAAGCCATCGCTTCTTACTGCCCTCAAGAGGCCTCCTGGCAGACTTCGTGCAAGATACACCAACGCTAAAAGGAGGAAGCAACTTAGAGATGCAGCAAAGAAATATGCACATCATACTCCTGCAGTGCACTAAGCAGCAGTGGCCAAGTACCAGTAAGATCATCCTGAGGTGCACAGAGTGGCAGTCTCTCTCTATGTGCAAAGCAATCCTGGAAGATGAGTAGACAGGTGCTTCTTCCATGAACGATCAAGGCTCACTCAGGCATGGCATATGATCCTTCGCTACCTTCAAACTGCCTCTTAATCTTATCCATGCAGAAATACCCCTGTTCAGCATCTTAAAACAAAGCAACACAGCCCAAGTGCTGTGGAACTGTAAGCTCATTATTTGGGATGAGAGCACCATGGTGCAAAAGGGGTGTTTTGAGGCACTGAGCATAACACTCAAAGATGTCAGGGGCAACAAGAGAGTGATGGGGGAGTCACCGTGCTGCTGGCTGGAGAGTTCTGGCAGATTGTGCCAGTAGTCCCAAGGGGAACTCGAGCATGTGTGTCAAGGCGTCATATCGGTGGCCCCTCATCAGGAAACTCTCACTAAGAAAGAACATGAGGGTCAATTTGAGAGGCAAGGTGTCTGCTGGGGAATTCTCTAAACTCTGACTAAGTATAGGGGAGGAAGGATGTCCTGAGTCCAAGGGAAAGGTGTCCATCCCTGCAGGCCTGGACACAGTAGTGGTAACCCTAGCAGACCCAACGGCCATGACATATCCTGATATCGCCACTATCATGGAGAAGTCCGTGGACTGGATGTGCAAGCATGCCATTCTGACCTGCAAGAACGACAAGGCTGCCATCATTAATGAAACACAAATTAACTCCCTCGAAGGGGCAGAAATGGAGTACAGATCTGTGGACTCAGTGGTACAAATGGATGACATGGTCCACTACCCTGTGGAGTTCCTCAGCACGCTCAACCCTTCTGGCTTCCTAGACCACAAGCTTTTCCTCAAAGTGGGGGATCAAGTGATGCTGCTCTGAAGTCTCAACCCACCCAAACTCTGCAATGGCACCAGACTGCAAGGGAAAGCCCTCCACAGGAACATCCTCGAGGCCACATTGTTCACTGGTAGTGCTCGGGGGTGGGGGGAGTCAATGTTCTTACCATACATACCACTCATGCCATCAGAGAACCCCTTCGAATTCAAGATATGACAGTTCCCCCTCAAGGCCTGCTTTACTATAATGATCAACAAGTCCCAGGGGCAGACACTGAAGGTGGCAGGAATTGACTTGATGGAGGATTGCTTCTCACATGGGCAGTTCTACATGGCCTGTACCAGAGTGAGCTCACCCAGCAGCCTGGTGATCATAGTACCTGAGGGGAAAATCACCAATGTGGTCTACAAAGAGGTCCTTCAGTAGAAAAAAAAACCGGTTGTACATATTTTTCACTTTATTTTTTGCACTACAATATTTTCCTTTTAAAAATCTCTTCAATAAATGTTACATTTCGAAATTCACTTCATCAGTTTTCAGTACCAAAACGATTTGCTTTATTCAAACACTTGTGAAGTTCGGGTACTATGCTATTATACTACAAAACCAACTCACCCCCCCCAACCAAAAAATGTTACATATCCATAAATATTATAACTGGATTTAAATAGTTAAATACCGTAGCAAAGCATGAGTATCAAGCTAGTTAATAAATATAATAAATATAGGTGAAGATGGGTGGCAGATAAAAGTTAAGTTGATTAGAAGGTTTGAAAGAGATAAGGGAATAAGGAAAGGTGAGCATATGGAGAAAGGTGAGCATATGCTAGGAGAAAGGAAAGAGGAAATAACCTGGGGAAGGGGGATATGAAGTATCCTCTTGCAGGTTCCCCATACATCTGGGCCCGACTCACCTTACACCATGCAACTGGGCCACAGAGGAGAGGATGCTGGGGAGGGAAAATGGGAAAGGTGAGGACAGAGGGGCAGACAAAAGAGAGTGGGAAGGAGAGAAGGAATCAGGAAAGGGGGAATGGTGGGGGCAAGGAAGGAAAAGAGAACATGGTGGGAGTGAGGAAAATAAGATGCCTTCTGCATGTCCTTGTGGGTGCCCACTTGTGAATGTCTTTTTATAAGATATTTGTAATAAACATGCAGTTATAATATTTCTACTCAAGTTAGAAAACTAAAAGTGGAATCTTAACACTTCCCTAAGAGTAAGCCCCATTGAATAGACCTAAGCAGAATTAGGAGCAGACACGCTTAGGATGGTACTGTAAAAGACTAGTCTGCTGGGTTTAGTTTCTCCCATAGGAGATAAATTGTGCTCGCCTTCTAACACATTTTAGGATGCTATAGCATGCCTACCAAAAATTGCACAAGTATCTTCTGCCAGTTTAATGTGTTTAGAAAGTAAGTGTCCGGCTTATTTAAATAATTACAGTTCAATAATTAAGAGGCTGTAGTTAAAGAAGACTGGTTTTATAAAATATTGTATAGGTTTTTTATATGCTGACACATAACCTTTCTACACCTACCTATAGTGCTGCTGTCCTTATCTGACTTTCATATTTTTGATATTGTTGCCCCTGAAACTCCACTTTAGGGTAGAGAGGACCCACAACAAATTTAGGGTTCCAAATTCCTGAAGATTTGGAAGTAGAGTCCTGGAAAGGCAGGGTTTGAAGAGGGGACAGACCTGGTATAATGCCATAGAGTTCCCATTCTAAATCTGCCAATTTTTTCTTAAAGGAACTGATCTTTGTTGTCTGGAGATTAGTTGTAATTCCAGGAGATCTTCAGGTCCTACCTAGAGCTTGGCAATCCTAGACATAGTGGCAGTATCTATATCCAAAAAGTGCATTGATGTTTCTGTGCAAAGTGTAGACATTGAGTTTTATGTGATTTCACAACCCAGAATTTCTGATCCTTATATTTATATGTAAGCACATCAATTCATGAATAATCCTACTGTGATGCCACCAAAGTTTTGCCATGTCTTAACTTTTGCTCCTGCTTGCCATGTCTTAACTTTTTCTTTTGTAGTCAATGTCCAACTTTAACCAGATGCATGAACTAGAAAAGCCATAAATTAACATTGTTAGTCTTTTCATAATATGCTGGAGTGTTCCTATGTTTGCAAAGCAGAAACAAGTCCTAAGTATATAACTCTAAATGCCAAGGCCATATTATTTTGGCAGATACCTTTGATGTTTCATAGATTTTTAAGTCTAGGTACCTGAAAAAGAGTCCTTGCAAATGTAGCTTTTAAAATGTCAGTTTAGGTATTTAACAGTGGTTACAACTATAAACAGCAGTAGACCATATTAAAAGCAATAAACATGTACTAAATCCCATAAACAGAAACTGCAACAAAATATTAACTTTCTTTTTTTCCTTAAGGATTCCTAAGCGATGGAAAGAGAAGGGGATAGTAAACTGCACATTGAACTGTTTACTCAGACAACCTCCCAAAATAATTTCCATTCAAAAATGTTATCGTGTTATCATCTTCTTTTGTCAACATTTAATAAAATTTCCCCATTAAAAAATCAGGGTGCACCTCTTAAAGCCCCCCCCCCCTTAAACTAAGCTGTTCCAATACAACCTGCATAAATAATTTGTATAGTTTCGGTGACTCTGGCAAAAAAAGCTCACAGAGCACTGTGAAAACTAACTACAGAAAATCAATCAAGTGAAACAGTCTCAAGAATATAATATATACAATGAAATATAATTCAAGGTCCAAACATAGTTAAGATACAAAACAACTATACAAAACAAGGTGGCTGCCAAATAATGCTTCTAAGCACAGAGTCAACAGGAAATTTACCATAAAGTGCAAATTGCAAAGAGTAATAAATAACAGTATACAAAATTTTAAAGTGACTGTGCCTAGAGCAACAAAGCATTTATAACCCAATCAATAGGAGATGTTCAACAGACATAATCCTCATTGCAAGGAAAGTTCCCAAGTAAAGCTGAAGAAATCCATGAAGCAATCCATCAAGGAGTAACTGCGACAGAGGCACCAGTTTGTCCACCCATTTCTGTCTTTCTTCTTCCTGGCAGTTACCATGCTATATACAACAATAAATAATGGTTGTTGTGGGTTTTCCGGGCTGTATTGCCGTCGTCTTGGCATTGTAGTTCCTGACGTTTCGCCAGCAGCTGTGGCTGGCATCTTCAGAGGTGTAGCACCAAAAGACAGAGATCTCTCCCCATGAACATTCAAACATTGCCTTCGACAATACAACAATAAATAACATTGAAATAAATCATATACAATGTCTTGAAGGTTTAGAGACAGTTGAATAACTTACAGCAATATTTCCTATGCAAATTACAGAACATATCCTCTCCTTCTCCAGTAAGAACAGCAGCAGCTGCATGTAATGTCTTGTCAGTTGCTTATAAAGACCAACAGCTGTGGAAATCCACAGTAACAATTAAGTACATTAGACTCACCAAAAAAGTTTCTTAATTTAATCAAACGAGTCAACTTAAAGAGGTCAAGGCGTGTTTTGAAACTGTCATACCGAGGGGTTGGAACAAACCCCAATCCCTTATTAAGTATATTACGTTCATAAAGGGAAAGTAAGTGGGAAGATAAATTAACAATCAAGTCTCCCTCCCCCTGTGAGGAGGAGCTCTTAAAAAATTTCCTCTCCTCCTATTCCTAGTATAGTGCGTCCTCCTATTTCTTGTCAGGATCCCTTCATTTTCTAAAGAGGTGTTGGTGTCTTCCCCTTCAGTAGTATCCAAATCCGAGTGAGTCTCAATGGGGTCAGACCAAGAGACCTTCTTCTTCCCTGGTTCTCCCCACCATGCATAGACCTGTCCTGCAGTGTAGTTCCTAGCATCATGTTGGAATTTCTTTATCTTAATCTCCTTCATTTTTTGTTCAAAATATTTTACCTGTGCATCTATTTCACTCAATTTAACATCAAACACCTCCTGTGTAAGGTGGGTCTTAATAGAGGTTTCCATATCCTGAATTTCCTTATTTATTTTCTCCATTTCCACACTGGTCTGTGACTCAGCAACTCGAGCTTATTGTGAAAAACGTTAAAATATTTTGTCTCATGCTTCAAAGGAATCTTATTAATCGTGGTTCATCCAGCATTCTTCATTATCCATGTTTCCAATTCTGAAACTGTTCCTTACTTTGAAAAAAACTTGTTGGATCAATGAATCATGAAAATCACATGCACATGAAATAAAATTGCCTTTCAGTTTACAGCATTTATCTCTGTTATACTTTGTTGACCTTGGGTTCCTTTATGTAAACACAGCTTCATCCAATGCAAATTTATCCACTGGTTCATCTCTGATACTGGAATGAAGACAGCGTCAGTATCCTGAGCTGTTTTTTACTTACTAGGCATTCAAAATGAACAATATAAAAAAATAAAACAATATACAAAATAAAATAAAATCCCTCCATGATCCATCACAGCAGCTACAGAAGATGAGTCAAGAGATACGGAGATTCTAGAAGGCAGTTAATGCCTGCGTCCCATCAATCCATTAGTGGAGGGTCATCTCGCCTATTTGGCACCCATCAAAATCTTGCTCTCTAGGTGATCTCATTTTGGCTAGGGGTTTGGCCTGTCAGACTGTGGCTTGCTAAAAGTTGCAATCCAGACTACCCCTTGCAATGAGACAAGAGTCCATCGATTTCAAAGGTTTAGTGAATATAAACAACCATTATAGTCCACAATCCAAGATACAAGGATCTTGGCTGATATTGAAGCATTGTTACAAATGACAGGTAAAAGCTGAGGTACAGAATAGCAATTCCCTGCAGGCCCCATCCTCCCCCACAGTTCTCAAAACAATCGGCCCGAGGGTGAGAAAGTGAAAGTTTCTCAAGGTTTGAAAGGCTGTAGACAAAACAGTTCTCTTCTCCCTGTGATCTTCCAGCGAACTGCTTACCACCTGCAAAAGAAGCACTTAAGATACTAACAGGATTAAAATGGGGTCCCTTTGGTTTACACATACACAAAACATAATCAGAACCTGACATTCTGCCGTCCCTAAGATGTTCCTCCCCCAGGTTTGAGGGGATACAGAGTATGAAATGCTTTTAACAATTTAGGAGCATGAATATGAATAGACTCCACCCACTCATCATGCCCAGAGTCAAAGTCCTTCCACCTGATGAGGTAAAACAGCTTATTATGTTTAATTTTAGAGTCCAAAATTTCTTGTACTTCATAATGGATTTGATCATCAATTAAGGTAGGTATGGGAGGAGTGCAGGTATGCCATTGATTTGCTAGAGGGACCTTTTTCAGCAGACTGATGTGAAAGGTGGGATGTACGTGATGTAAATTCTTTGGTAAATCAAGGGCTACAGTCACTTTGTTGATTACTTTATGAACAGGAAAAGGTCCAAGGAACTTTAGTGCCAATTTACGACTTGTTTGTGCCACTTTCAAATTTTTTGTTGATAGATATACAAGATCTCCTGGATGTAATTCCCATTCTGCCACATGATGGTGATCAGCGTATTTCTTATAAACTCATTTGGCTTTGTCAAGATGTTTTTGAATAAGAGTCCATTGTTGCACCGCTTCCTCCCACCATTGAAAAACATCTTTAGGAGCCGTTGGTGGGGGAAGAGCCTTGAAAGGAAAGAGTTTAAAATCATAGCCATAAACTACTTTGAAAGGTGTTTCTCCAGTAGAAGTATATACACTATTGTTGTAGGAAAATTCTGCTAAAAGCAATAAATCAATCCAATTGTCTTGTTGAAAATTGATGTAACATCGGAGGAACTGATGGTTGTTGTGGGTTTTCCGGGCTGTATTGCCGTGGTCTTGGCATTGTAGTTCCTGACGTTTCGCCAGCAGCTGTGGCTGGCATCTTCAGAGGTGTAGCACCAAAAGACAGAGATCTCTCAGTGTCACAGTGTGGAAAAGATGTAGGTTATTTGTATCTACTCAGGAGGGGTGGGGTTGAGCTGAGTCATCCTGTAAGAGTTTCCCAGGGTGTGGAATGCTAATGGCGGGAGGCTTCACTGTATCCTGAGGAGGTTCTTTTGCATATGGATTGGTACTTGATGTGCTAATCTTCTCTGCAGGGCTATTGTCGGGTGTAGAGTGTTTTGTTAGCCTGGTGTTTTTCAGAACTGGCAACCATGCTCGGTTCATTCTTAAGGTTTCTTCTTTCCTGTTGAAGTTTTGCTTATGCTTGTGAATTTCAATGGCTTCCCTGTGCAGTCTGACAAAGTAGTTGGAACGAAACAGCTGCTGGCGAAACGTCAGGAACTACATTGCCAAGACCACGGCAATACAGCCCGGAAAACCCACAACAACCATCGTTCTCCGGCCGTGAAAGCCTTCGACAATACATCGGAGGAACTGTTCTAATATTTGATTAGTTTTTTCCGATTGCCCATCAGTCTGTGGATGATGGGCGGAGCTTAAGCCTTGTTCCTCGCCCATCAGTTGGAGAAGCTCCCGCCAGAAGTTGGCAACAAACTGTCCGCCGCGGTCAGATATCACCTTCGATGGAAAAGAATGTAGTTTTACAATATGTTTCATGAAAATGTCCGCTAATCTTTTTGCCGACGGTATAGTGGTACAAGGAATGAAGTGGGCTTGTTTTGAAAATAGATCCACTACAACCAGTATACAGGTGTGGTTTCTGGAGGGGGGAAGATCTGTGATGAAGTCTGCGTGGGGTTTCAAAGGGGTGTAAAAGTCCGGGAGGCTTCCCTTTCCGCGTTTTGGCACTGAGACAAATGGGGTAGGAAGCCACATACTGGGAGACATCTTTGCGCAAGCCCGGCCACCAAAATTGCCTTTGCACTAAATGGAGCGTTTTTAAATATCCGTAATAGCCGGCGGTTGGAGCATCATGACAGCGTTGCAATACTTCTTTTCTTAAACTAGCGGGTACATAGAATCGATCACCCCAAAGCCATTCCCCTTGCACTGATTGAGTTAGTTTATCTTTGGGTATATTCTCCCCCTCCTTTTCCACTTCACTTTTCAGTTTTTGTCTCCACCCCTGATCTGACTGAGGAGATTGTGTTGTGCGGCTGCGCGTTGTGACCACACCTCCTAGTTGCGTAGGCGAGAATACAGTGTCTACTGTCTCCTCCCTCTTGCTTCTGAGTTGGGGCATGCGTGATAGGGCGTCCGCAAGGAAATTAGTTTTACCGGGCAGGAATTTAAGAGTGAAATTGAATTTAGAAAAATATTCCGCCCATCTTAACTGTTTGGCATTCAATCTCCTGGGGCTACGTAAATCTTCTAAGTTTTTGTGATCTGTCCAAACTTCGAAAGGGTGGTGAGCCCCTTCTAGCCAATGTCTCCAAGAGGAGAGTGCGGCTTTGACTGCAAAAGCTTTTTCCAGACATCCCAATTTTTTTCTGACTCGGAAAATTTTCGAGAGAGATAAGCACAGGGTTTAAGGGTATTATCTTCCCCCCATTGTAGGAGGACGCCCCCAATCGCTGTATCGCTGGCATCTACTTGCACTATGAAGTGGCGATTTTCATCAGGGTGTTGCAGCACCGGCTCAGATATGAATTGCTGCTTTAAAAGATCGAAAGCTAATTGGCATTGTGGTGTCCATATTAATTTAGCAGTTGGTATTTTTAGCTTGTTCCCCTTTGTCTTTTGTTTTTAGTAGTTCTGTGAGGGGAAGAGTTATTTGAGCAAAGTTCTGTATAAATTCTCTGTAGAAATTAGCAAACCCCAGAAAGGATTGTAGTTTTTTATGGTTTGTGGGGGTTTGCCATTCTTGAACTGCTTTAACTTTGCTTGGATCCATTTTTAGCCCATCTTTTGAAATGCAATATCCTAAATAACTGAGTTCAGTTTTGTGAAATTCACATTTAGACAATTTGATGGGCAACTTGTTGCACATGAGAGTAGTTAAGACTTGTTGTGCTAAATGAACATGTTCTTCTTCTGTTTCAAAATAAATTAATACATCATCCAGGTAAACAACTACTCCTTTATATAAAAATTCGTGTAATACTTCATTGATCATGGACATGAAAACCGAAGGTGCCCCGGCCAGGCCAAAGGCATAACTAAATATTCATACTGCCCTAAGGGCGTATTGAACGCGGTTTTCCATTTATCCCCCTCTCTTATACGGACGTGGAAGTAAGCATCTTTTAAGTCCAATTTTGTGAAGATCTTACCTTGCGCCACGACATTGAGTAGGTCTCTAATGAGGGGTACGGGATAGGCGTTTGTGGAGGAGACTGCACTGTCCTCTAAAATCAGTGCATAGTCTTAATCCTCCATCCTTCTTTTTTACAAACAGTACTGGAGCGGCATGAGGACTATTTGCTGGTCGGATAAATCCCCTTTCCAGATTAGTGTCAATAAATTTGCGGAGCTCCTCTCTTTCTATAGGGCTCATTGGATACAATCTGCCTTTTGGCAAGGTGGCTCCAGGAAGGATTTCTACTGCGCAGTCTGTCCTCCTATTAGGAGGCAAAGTGTTCGCTTCTTCTTCTGTGAAGGCTTGTAGATAAGGTCGATATTCTTTAGGTATTTGATTGATTTCTTCCTGGGTTAGAAGTGCTTGCTCCATGAGGGTAGGGTTGGTACCCCAATTTTGATTCCAACGATGATTTCTGCAGTCATCGTGTTTAAAAGTAATGCTCCCAGCCAGTCAATGTCCGGGTTGTAGTCCCACAACCACTTGCTTCCCAAAATCAAAGGGTATTTGGCTGTAGAGCTAATTACAAATGATCTCGTCTCCCAATGCTGTCCCATTCCTGTGATTACAGGTATTGTTTCAGTGGTAACTGGGTTCATATTGGTACCATCCATTTGTTCAAAGATGACCGGAGTTTCTAGTTCTTTCATTGGAAGTACAAGTCCATTAACTAGAGCAGGTGCAATAATGTCTCTGGAGCATCCAGAATCAATGACTGCCTGTACACGAATATGAGTTTTCCTTTCGGGATTAACTAACGTAACTGGCATGAATAATATGGACCCTCAAGGTCTTTCCACTACGGGAACGGACTGTTTTTTGGTCTGCCGTTTGGGTCTGGTTACGACAGATCCATCTCGTTTCCCGAATTGGGGCTCTTGGGTCCTTCTTCTCCAATTAGAGCAGTCGAGTCAAGTTCCATAATTTCTTCTAGCTCTAAGCCTTTTTCGGGAGGATTTCTTCAGGATAAGCCTCGCCCTCTCACGGTTTGTGGAGCCGGCATCGGGCGGTATGGCGGGGGAAGGGTGGTGGAGGCTGTACGCACTGGCTGGAACGGAGTTCGTTGCACAGGCCTGAGTGGACATTGTGCTGCGTAGTGACTGCTTTGGCCACAATGTAGGCACAGTCCTTGTCGCCATCTAGCTTCTCTCGCTCCTCTGGCTGTGTATCCTGCTCCCCTTCCCCCTCTCACAATTATTGAAGTCCTTCGGTGCCCTGTTGCTTGCTGCTGTTCCACAAGCTGTACTTCCTGCATCCAGTTTTCTACTTCACATGCCAATTGAATCCAACCCATTTGTGTGTGCGGATTATCCTGCATAAGAGCCCGATCCAGCAATTTGGAGTTCATGCCTTGTTTAAACAAAATTATTTTTGTAGATTCCTCACATCTTGGGCATTTGTCGGCTAACTGTCGGAATTTAGTAACATAGTCTCTGGCCGACAAATTACCTTGTCTAATGGTTTGTAATTCCGTTCTGGCTCTATCTTCTTCTAATGGGTCTTCATACTGAGCTCGAAGAGCTGCTACTAAGCCTTGTAAGGAATCTAATTCTGGGGCTCCTAGTTCATACAAAGTTACATACCATTCTGCCGCTTTTCCTTGCAACCGGGATCCTAGGTGTTTGATTTGACTGACTTCGTCCTCGAACAAATGTCCCCAGTGATTAAAAAATTGAAGCGCTTGCACTAAGAAAAATCCGTTTCGTGGGATCCCTGTCAAACGTGGCCTCCAGTTTCACCCATCCCATTAGTAACTCTTGAGGTCTGGCGACTGGTGATGGTAATGGGTAGTACTGTAGAGGTGCTGGCCTCTGTCCATGCCATACATCGGGTTGTCGCGGAGCCAGTTGCATTGGGGGTTGTCGAGGTCGTGGTTGCGGGTACCCCTGTGGTCTCGGAGGTGGAGGGCCTTGCGGCCTCAGTGGCAGGGGCCCCCTGCAGTCTCAGAAGTGGAGGGCCCTGCGGCCTCGGTGGCAGGGGGCCCTGTAGTCTCGGAGCTGGAGGACCTTGTGGTACTTGCCTTGGTGCTAGGCCCCTTGGAAGAGGTTGATGAGGTGGCTGTTCTTGCGGCGGTGGGAGTCCTGGGGGATGCTCCTGGGGCTGCAGTGTTTGTTCTCCTGGGGGAGGTGGCTGCTCCTGCGGCTGGAGAGGAGGTTGCTCTGGCGGTCTTTCCTCTCCGTCGTCCCCTGGGGGTCCTGGTGGGGCAAGACCATCATCTAATGGGGGCTCTTGAGGGAGTTCTCCCGGTATCCCGTCTGGTGGATCTTGTGGCTGGTCAGGCGGTGGCATCACTGGTTCTGGCTGATCATCCTCTGGCAAGAGTGGCATTTGCCCACCTTGAGGGGGGACCTGACCTTGTGCTTGCCGTGATCCGGGTGGACCCCTCTGGAGAGCTGCTACCGTCGACTGATCGAGATTCTAGGGCGTTCCCCAACTTCTTGCAGGGGATCCTCTCCTCGCTCTTCTACAACCAGTACTGATAGCAAGTGCACTGCATGCGCCAGACTCTCCTCCATGCTGCTAATCCTGTCTTCCAATCTTTGTACGTGTCCTGGTACCGAAATATCGACATCCTCATATGGCGGTTCCTGGGGCATCTCTGCTGGGAATTGTGTAATGTCTATATATCCTTCGGAGGAGGTGGTTGCTTGGGGCCAAGGCCGAATCTCTCCCATTCCAATGGCCCCGGTACTCTCCCCTTCCTCCGATATGCCAGCCAGGATTCCTTTTGTTAGGCCCGTTATTGCCGAGATCCCAGCATCCAGAGCTAATTGCTGCCAACTATGATTGCTTGACTCACGCTGCCCTGTCCACGGGGCGACTTCAGCGTAGTCCCAACTCATCAGATCGCGATGGGTAGTTTCCCAAACCTGGGTGCTTTTGGTACCTCTTGGGTCCCATTCCAATTGGTCAGATTCTCTATTCCAGTAATACCACGGCTGGTTACTGGAATGCTCCATTGATGAACTGACAGTCCTTTTCCCATCCATCTGCGACATGGTAAACACCGTGCTTGCTCTCCTCTCCCTCGTCTCTCTTGGCCTCGAACCCCACTGCCTTGGTGTAGGCAACGATATCAGGGGTTCCACCGCCGCCCTTGGTCGAGCTCCCCAGTCCCTCCGGACTTCCTGGGTGCCAGCTCTGTCGGGTGCGAGGGTATACACTGTTGCATGATTAGACTCCGTTCCCCCCTTGCCTTGTAGTAGCAAGTTTCTATGGGTTGCCTTGTAGTAGCAAGTTCCAGTCCTTCCGTATTAGAGACGTATGGATCAAACAAAGGGTCCCTGTTGGGTACGGCCTTGGTATCCGTCTCCTCCGGCCAGGGCATTGGAACAGATGTGATTCATACCAAAATGTCAGACTGTGACTTGCTAAAAGTTGCAATCCAGACTACCCCGTGCAATGAGACAAGAGTCCATTGATTTCAAAGGTTTACTGAATATAAACAACCATTATAGTCCACAATCCAGGATACAAGGATCTTGGCTGATATTGAAGCTTTGTTACAAATGACAGGTAAAAGCTGAGGTACAGAATAGCAATTCCCTGCAGGCCCCATCCTCCCCCACAGTTCTCAAAACAATCGGCCCGAGGGTGAGAAAGTGAAAGTTTCTCAAGGTTTGAAAGGCTGTAGAAGTTCTCTTCTCCCTGTGATCTTCCAGCGAACTGCTTACCACCTGCAAAAGAAGCACTTAAGATACTGACAGGTGTCAGGGCTTGCCGCCGCTGCCGCTGGGCGTGGCACTGGGCGGTCTGCTCCTGACGTCACAGGGGGGCCAGGGATTCTGCAGGACCCTGCTCTGTGGAAGGAGGGGCGGTATACCTCACCCAGACTCCCTCTCAGTCCACTCGCTGGCCTGCTCAACCTGGCCTGCTTACCCTCTGCGTCCTCCTTCATCTCCTCCTTCCAGAACTCTCCTCCAAACCTCCACCCTTGCATCTTACTGCTCTCACTCCACATCATCACTCCTCACTCACACCCACCACCACAGGGCTCTTCCCAGCCAGCTTTTATAGGGCTTCCTTCTACTGCCCCACCCCTCTTCCAGCCTGGCCTTGGGCTGCACCAAGCAGTTGCAGCTGGGGTAGCTGATCTGGCCCCACTGACCAGCACCAGCTGTGCCTTGTTCTCTGGCTGCCCAGCCTCCCTGCCTTGGCTGATTGCTGAAGGCATGTCCAGCTGCAGTCCCCTGGCTAGCAGCCCAGCCTCCCTGGCAGAGCTGATGGCTGAAGGTGGGTCCAGCTGCGGCTCCTTGGCTGGTTGCCCAGGGCTTCCTGCAGAGTGCCTCCAATAGCCCCACCTGGAGTGGCTTGGCTTTTGGCAACTCCTGGGCCAGGCTACTATTTTCTAGCTGGGGCATGGCTTTGGGTTGTTGGGGCTGCTGCTGCTTCTCCTCCTCAGGTAAGGTCTTTGGGTGGGTGACTGCTGGGCTCCCAATCCCTCTGCCCTTGCCCCCTTCCGCCTTGCCTAGCCCCCTTTCCCTCCCTAGGGGAGTGGGACTCGCTGGCCTCTCTCTGTCTCCCCCTGCCTCCTGAGGCCCTGGGCTTTTGCTCCTTGCCCCTGGCACCGGCAGGTTCTGGCTCCATTTGCCTGTGGGAGGGGTTGACCTGCTGTCCCCCAGCTGCCCCCTCTGCCTGCCAGTCAGACCGGTTGACCTGCTGTCAGCTGGCTGACCAGTTGACCTGCTGTCTGCTGGCTGCCCCCTCTGTTTGCCCATCAGCCCGGCTGACCTGCTGTTCCCTCCTACCAAGTCTGGGGGCTGGGACCCAGACCCCGGACACCAGGATTAAAATGGAGTCCCTTTGGTTTACACATACACAAAATATAGTCAGAACCTGACATGACCAGCCTTATATACATGCACTGTATTACCTTATAATCAACTTGTTATTCACCATAAAACTTTTATGCATAAGCGATATCTTCTTCCTTCAATATGTGGCCTTTAATTTCTTTCAGAAAACAGTTTAATTTCCCTTGAGAGAAGGAATGCTGTGCCATTTTGAGGCACTCATCTATACAGGGGTCCAGAACATTCAAAAATAAGTAGTAACCACTTAACAGATTGTACGTAATGGCCTGTTTTTCTCTTTCAACTCGAGAATTCTGTGGGTTTTCTTATTTTTACAATTCTGTCCCTCCTTCAAAGCTAATATAGGACGATGGTTCTCAAATACTGGATTACATACAACATTTTATTGTGAAGAGGATGGGATATATTTTCACATTTTAAATGTCAAAGGGATGTAAAAGTGATGAGACTTTGTCTTAAAAATACAAAAAGTAAAAATACAGTAAAGTTTTTATTCAGATAATTTTGCCACTTTAATTTTTATTGGTTAAAGTTTATACCAAATATAAGTTAAAGAAAAATCTCTGCATCCATACATTTGATTCATAGTGGATTCTCCCTCTCCACATTATGATATTGAGAGACTGTGGGCTTTTCTATATGCTCGACTTATTCCTGATTAGAGATGGGCACAAAACTGAATATGAACCCAAAAACCCCACGAACCAGGACAGTTCATGGTTTGCGAACCAGTGGTTCATGGAAGCTCATTTCCACAAACTTCCATGAACTGGTCTACTGGTTCATTTGGTTCATTTTAAGGGACAATGCCCCTTTCCGTGCTGCTGCAAAGCGACAGGAAAAGGGGCAGTTTAAATGGCCATTTCCCCTCCGCTTGGAGTGGCAGGGAAATTGCCATTTAAACTTTTCCTGCCACTTGCAAGTGGTAGGTTCCTTTAAACTATCAGCTGTCAGGTGGCAGGGGGACACCCCCCCACACTGCCTGCCAGCTGATAGTTTAAAGGGACCTGCTGATTGCAAGCATCAGGAAAGGACCTTTTAAACTATCAGATGCCTCTTTCCCTGCTGCTGCTAAGTAGCCGGAAAGGGGCATTTAAACCCTATAAACCATGAACTGATTTGTGAACTTTCCTCAGTTCATGGGGGTTCGTGGTTCCTGGTTCATGAAAACGCCATGAACCACATGGTTCAGTTTTTTTGTGGTCCGTGCCCATGTCTATTCTTGATTTTCTTAACAATTGAGCCACAAGTACTGAAATCAGTTTGGGTAAGGTTCTGCTGCATGTCTGCCCTCCCTTTGCATTTTTTACAGTTGTGGAGATGGTTTATTTTCTTCCTCATGTGCCTTAAATAATCAAGATTTTCAAGCATGGTGCTGATATCTTTGGTGGCATCATTGGTGATGTCATAGCAACCCACTTTTTGCCCACACTTATATTGCTATATTAATAAAAGGGCTGACTTGGGTTTTTTTAAGACAATGGACAGTATAAACTCTAAAACGGAAGCCTAACAATGAGCAGCTTTGCCACTGTTACTTAACCCCCACCCCCAGTTTAAACCAGAAAGCACCACCTGGATGACCCAAAGCCAGAAGGTGGAGGCCAGCACTGGCACATCAAACCAACCTCTATTGAGATGGAGCCCATAGCAGCAGTGATTATGAGTTTTTCAAACCACACTGCCTTTTCGGGAGTTCTAAGTGGCCACCAGAGCTTTTGTAATTTTTTAAAAAATCATCAGTTTCCTATCCCTAAGCTACCATTGCAATAATAGTTGCAGCACATTCTCTGAATTCCTAGGTTTTTTTTAAAAAAAAATAAGTCTCTAATTCCTTCCCTTGCAAAGTTATAAGGAAAAAGGAACATACCTGCAATTTTGCAATGGAAGGGACAAGAGACTTTTTAAAAAAAATATGAAAACTAAGAATTCAGAGAACCTGTAGTACATATTACTACAACGGTAGCTTGATATAGTGATATGAAATGTATGATTAATAAAATGAGGGAAAAAAACAGGAGGGGGAAGGAAGGCTGAAGTGGTTCAATGATGACAAATGTCCAATCATCAAAAAGTGAATTGGAGGTGGGTAATAATGGAACATTATGTATAAGGAAAAATATTCACTCCAAATCAGCTTCTAGAAAAAGATTGGAGTAAAAATGGTCTCAGAAGAACAGGAAAAGAAACCAGGAGATAACCAAACAAAAACTAAAGTAAATAAAATGTTTGTGGAAATCAAGGGATAAACTGAAGCAGTATGCAGACAGAACCGATGATAAAACCCTGGCAGTTTCCACACTACTCACCTTCATCCAGAACGCTGTGGAACGTCGCGAAAAAAACACAGAAGATAGCGTCTTCTCGCGCAGGTTTTGCACGATGTCATGCAAAATTTGCGCAAGTAGATGCTATCTTCCGCATTTTTTCGCAACGTTCTGCAGCATTCCAGATGAAAGTGAGTAGTGTGGAAATGGCCCCTGTGTGGAAAACCCTTAGTTGGAACTACAGTTGTTGCTCTCCAATAAAAAAGACAGATGACAGTCACAGCAGTGAATAACATCTATAAAACAAGTTATACTTTGTTTTGTAACTTCCACTGCACAAACAAGGGAAAGAGGGGAGAAAATGGGGAGTTACAAGAGTGCAGGGGCTTGTAGGCAGAGAAGAGGAAAATAGGAAAGCAATGCAAGCTAAAAAATAGCCTACGAGCTATTGGGTGAAATTACATCACTGGAAAAGGCAGTGTTCACTGTCTGAAAATTTCCTGAAATCATTCTGAAAACAAACATCTAACTAAATCTAAGTATAAACTTCATAGTACTGTTTTAGGTGGGACCCCAGATAATGGAAACTACCTTAAACCTAAAACATACTGTGCTTCAAGAAAGACATAATCACATTTTAATGAGGCCAATCTATAATTCCTCTAGATAATGAATATATCACAATTTCCTTTTTAGAACTGTAGAGGAGACGAAAGGTGACTCTGATAGTTTCATGTCTGGAAAGGGAACAAAGTGTGTCACATAGTTACCTGTCTTCTGTTCTGTTATTCACTAGGCTCCAGGCCAACACCAGGTTGGTATGAGACTGTACTTTCACCCTATCTTCAATATGTGATGGGCCAAAGTAATTATTGAAAACATCATACTGCTCGGAGAGAAGCCAGAAATGTGACAGATTGCATTAATCAGCCTTGCAATGGCAAAAGACTAGTTTAGCTTCATTTTTTAAGGTAAGACTGATTATATTCTTGTTTCATTATATAGTTTAAGTTTCATCTTCCGCAAAAAAAAAGCCAAACTGCCAAAAGAGCACAGACCACAGAACACAAATTTAAGCTGTTCAGAAAAGAGTATTAGAAAAGCTTTTTCAAACAACTCTCAGATATGCCTTTCAGAATATCAGGTGACTTCAGATGTTTGGAGACAAGCAATCAGAATTTTAGGTGCTTCAGAGGATATAGAAATATTTGGGAACAGTATGTGATACAATCTTTGCATGACTGCTATACCTCAGATTGTACCTCAGGCTGCACTGGAAGATATGCTTGTTTAACACCACTCCAGTTTCAAAATCTTGTCACTTTTTATGGAGAAAGATGGCTAGGAGTCTTCTTCCTTATGTGCAAATTTTCTACATGCTGTGGTTTGGGGACTTTTCCAAAGAAATGATTCTTTACTTGCATTATTTTCCACAGTGTTTAACAATTAACAACCCTATGAAATATGTCTGAACAATCAGATCAACATGGAAACAGTCACGTTCAGTTCAATGACATGCAGTAGACTTGTAGTATAGGAAGGTCTTGCTAATAAAGACCATCATAGACATTCAGCATTTCAACTTGAAAGCTTCTACTTGGTTCCTTTTTTTGAAAAGTTTTTAGCATATTAAAGACATAAGCTTTTGTGGACTAGAGCCTACTTCTTATCATTGCAAGAACTACAATATCTTATGCTGGAATAAAATATTGTTTATCTTTAAAGTGCTACAAAATACTTTTGCTGCAAAAGACAAACATGATGGAATTATTATCATGGAAGTTTCTATGCTACAGAGTGGGTGGGAAATAGGTAGCATTGTTATCTCTAAAGGTGGGCATGGACTGGGAAAACCCCACAGATCACCAGCCCATGGTCCGTCAATTTTCCCGGACCATGAACTTTTCACGGACCAGCCCCATTAACAGACAAGTTTATTGGTCCATCATTTCTGGCAGTCCTGGCTGTGCCCTTTCACACCCAGAGAGCCCAAATTCACAGAGAATCTTCAGCAGCCTCTCCTCCAGCCACTCTCCAAGTTTGGTCAAGATAGCATTTCGGACATCTGAGTTACAGACCCTCAAAGCGGCCTCCTCCAGGAAACTTCCAGTAGATACTGGAGTCGCAAATGCCAATTGACTTGCATTGGCTAGTAGCACCAAAAAGTTGCAATGATCAAACAGAAAAGGGTGGTGGAAGAGCCCCCTCACTCACCACACAGACACCTTCCCAGCCATTGCCTAGGGAATTAACTCGTGCTCCTTGCTTGCATAGAAAAGAATGCGAGCTCTCTGGTTGGCAGGCAGAGCCGCCTATCAAGGTTTTGAGTGCTAAGATTGGCTGCAGAACAGATACCCTTCTGTTACAGAATGAGAGATTTCTGGTTGGCCAGCAGAGCTGTCTATCAAAGTTTTGAGGGCTAAGATTGGCTACAGAATGTCCATGCCTCTGTTGCAGAATGGGAGCTCTCTGGTTGGCAAGCAGAGGACTAAGATTGGCTGCAGAACGTCCACTCCTCCATTGCATAGGGAATTCATTCTTGCTCCTTGCTCCATAGAGCAGAATGGGAGCTCTCTGTTCAGCAGACAGAGCAGCCTATCAAGGTTTTGAGGGCTAAGATTGGCTGCAGAATGTACACGCCTCCATTGCAGAATGGGAGCTCTCTTGTTGGCAGGCAGAGCTGCCTATCAAGGTTTTGAGGGCTAAGATTGGCTGCAGAACATCAACCCCTCAGTTGCCTAGGGAAATTCTTGTTCCTCACTCCATAGAGCAGAATGAGAGCTCTTTGCTCAGCAGGCAGAGCTTCCTATCAAGGTTTTGAGGGCTGCAAAAGCAGACGCCCCCTCCATTGCATAGGGAATTGATAGATCAGCACTAGGAAGTCTGGACTAATGGACCACAGACCAATGGACCGGCCAAACATACCAAAATTTGTGAAAAAGGTGAGTCCCTTGAACTACGTGTTCGTGAACCACGAACTAGGTTGGACTGTGCAAAATTTTGGTCTGTTTTCTGGACCGTGCCCACCTCTAGTTATCTCCATGTTCCAGCAAGACTATCCTAGGCAATACATTGGTTGTTCTTAACCTGCCCTACTTATAAGGGCAGGCCTGTGTCTTTGTGGCAATGTCTTAGGTTAGCATTGCTTGTTTCTCTTTTTTTATACAGCAGTGTTGTGCTTTACTGTTTCTGAATGCTGGCAACATGTGTGCTCCATACAGATATCTTTATTTCTGTCTTAGTCAGTTTTAGTCTGCCTTTCCATATGACACCTTGAAATTTTTACCATTACCTCTGGACCTCCCTGACAATGTCAGATCCCAGTACTAAAGCCTAGATCTGCTTTAACCATGTATTGTTCTGTGCTGGCAAAAACTAGCTTAATAATGCAAGAAGAAGTATTACTGCCCAATAGTTTAACTGGTGTAGGATATTCACAATAACCCTGGAAGCAATTGAATACATGGACAGAGTTTTTCAAGGTCCTTCTTATTACCATGGAATTTATGATGATGTGAATGGACTCTGAATTACATGGTAAAACATAATTGATAGTGCTTTGAGATGATCCTTGAATTAGAAAGAATGCTGAATTGTGAAATGGGTTGTTGGTGATTGATTTAGCAATGTGGAAAATAACAAAACATTATTCCAAAAGGCATTATTACATAGTCTATTCAAACAAATTAAATAAGTAAATCATTTTATTTTTATGATAGCTAAATGAGATGTTTGCAATAGTCACTAGAGGTATTAGTCTATCACTGAAAGTCATAATAGTGAAGGAACAATGATATTCTTTTTTTTTCCTTTTGGCAGTGATAAAAAATCTACTTAAACATTTTCCCTTGAATTGTATTAACAAAGAAAGAAAAGAAAAGAAAAGAAAAAGAAATCCCTACAGTATCAAAGTGAGAATGATACCTGTGGAATATTGGGAGCAAACATCAGCAGAGATATTCTTCCAGAAATAAACAGAAGGAGACACAGAAGCTCAACCAATTTTATTGACCTAGCCAAAAGATATGGAACAGAAGTAGAAAAATGATAAATGAGCCTAGATACTGAAGCAAATTCAGAAAAAAAAGTTCTAAATACAGAGACAATTCTAGTGGCACAATTTGCTTTAGAGATTACCCCAAATTGTGTTTCTCCTGCATGGCTAATTCAGAGAAAAGAATTCAGAGAATAAAGAATATATATTTATGCCCCAGAAAGGATGCAGACAATTAGAAGACAGATGGGAGAGGGAGGATGTGAGGAGTAAAGGAGGCCTTAGCCAGGATTGGAAGGTAAGAAAGTATGAGGTTGTGAAAGAGCGTAGGAAACAGGAAGGTCAAGAAAGTCAGAATTAAGGAGTAAGGAAGCAAGGGAGGGAAGACAAGCAGGTGATCTGTGCTGCAAGGTGATCTGTGATTAGTTTTTCTATGACATTTTACATCAGAAAATCGAGCCTCATTTATCCCTTTCCTTCTCTTCCATAAACACACATCTCTTAGGGATAGTTTTACTCCATTGCCTACTCAGAAAAATTCCTTTGGCTCTGAGTTCCTACCTATTAAATTCCATATCTCTTAGTACCTATTCACAAGTATGTCAATGCATCCCCCAGGAGCTGGGTGGTTTCACCAATTACAAGCAAAGACAATGAATGGAAGTTAGCAGTAGGGGTGTGCAAGCGGAAAATATTCAGATTTTCTGCCTCGGGTTTACCCGAAGCAGGAAAAACATTCAGAAATACCCAAAATCCAAAGCAGCAAGCTGCTTCAGATTCTGGTATTTTAATCACTTCAGAATGCTCTGTAAAGATTCAAAGCATTCCAAAGTGATTCAGCGGGCTGAGTTTTCTCTCAGCAACCCCAAGCACCCCCCAACCCCCCCCAACTTAGCCCACTCCCAATCAGATAGCAAGTGGCAGGGGGGATTCACCTCTGCTGCCTGCCAGCTGATAATTTAAAGGGCTGTGTTCTGCAGCAGAGCCCTTTAAAAACTCGACCACCCAGCCCCTCCAGCCCCCCCCCCACTTACCTTTGCTCTTAGGTGCAGGCATTTGTCTGCATTCCCACCACTGCTGTCAGCCAACGCCGCCGGGACCCGGGACTTCCCAGTGCCATCCGTGGTGGCTGACAGTGAGCTCTGGTGGGGATTGCAGGCAAATGCCTGAATTCCTGCCGCCGCTGTCAGCCACTGCCGATGGGGCCTGGGATGTCCCGGCCCCGTCCACGGTGGCTGACAGTGAGTTCTGGTGGGGGCTGCAGGCAAATGCCTATGTTTCTGCTGCCGCTATCAGCTGCCACCACTGGGGCACAGGACTTCCCAGCCCTGACCGCAGCAGCTGAGAGTGAGCTCCGGCATGGGCTGAAGGGTTAGTATAACTGGTATTATTATTGTAATATTGTTATTTCTGGGCTGTTTTTCAAATGGTAGATTGTAGCCTATTTTCTGTGTTGTCCATATTGTTGGAAATGAATTTGTTTTGCAGGAATGCATTAGAGGAATCTAGCACTTTGTTGGCTTAGAGAAACTGTACTTAGGGCAGGCAACATTTTGTTGTTTAATTGAACTCAGAGAAACTATCCGTGGCAAGTTTCTGTTCATTGTTTTATCTATGTGCTTAACTATAAAAATCTTTGTTATATAATTCTGTATGGTTGAAAGCTTTGATTTAAATGTATCCTATTTAAAATTAATTTGTCTTGCAAGATCTATTCCTGATTTAGCTCCATGGAATCCAAACAGTCAGAGGTTGTATCACCATGTCTGACATATTTCTCTCTCTCTCTCTCTCTGTGTCTCTGTCAAGAACCCACTGAGAAAACTAGAGATCAGAAAGAAGTCTTTTACCCTGTTCTTCTTCCTCTCTCTCTCTTCTCTCTCTCTCTCTCTCTCTCACACACACACACACACACGCATGCATGCATGCACTACACAAACCTACAAAGTGTAAAAGATTCTTTGTGAAGTAAAAAGAGCTCAGGAAATATTTGTCTAGATTCTCCACATACCAGATCTCTTTCAGTGCTGCTTTTGATTTCTTCAGATTTTTATCCCAGGAATCAGTAGTAATAATAACTGTGCTTATATACCACTCTTCTAGACAGATTAGTGCCTCACCCATAACAGTGAATCATCCCCACAACAGAGTTGGGGAGCTGGGGTTGAGAGGAGTGGCTTACCCAAGGCCACCTACTGAGTTCATGGTTATAGTGGGATTTGAACCAGTAGAGTGCAGATTTGCAGCTGAACCACTCACCCCCTGTGCTACAGCTGCTCTGTAGGCAATAGACAGCTTCATAGGTGCCTACCTACCTACCTCTGTAGCTAATGTTTACTGTGTGTACCATTATTTACTGTGTGAACCATTAATCCCTGTTGGCTTTGAGGTGCTTGGGGAAGCAAAACATTAAAAAAAAGGATAAACCAGATGTCCCTTTAAAAATCTCATTGGTTTCGAGGACTTCCGGTTTGGGATTCATGGAGGTCTAACGCAGCTCCATTTGCGGAGCTGACCGGACTGCCGTTTTAACCGGCCGGAGGGGTGAAAATAACCCGCGGCCGACTGCTCTCAGGCGGGGAGCAGGCAAAGAACGCTCAAGACCCTAGGGTGAGTTAGATCTCGGATGAGGGGGGGCTCTACACAAGGAGTCTCCCCCCTGATCCTTGAGGTCCCACCTTGCGACGGGTCGGCTATAATCTCTGCGGCAGTTTTGGGGCCAATTTGGCTGGCATAAGACCTACATACCCAAGCTTCGATCGGGGAGGGAAGTCGAGAGGAGAATTCAAGATCGAAACAGCGATTACAACCCGAGAAAGCTGAAGAGAAGGTAAAGATCGCTATCTCTTGAAACGGGACAGATTGATAAAAACAGAGAAGAAAGAAAGTAGATTTTTAAACTGCAACAGACTAGTGAAAAGGAGGCGAAGACTCGGCAGGAGTTGTATTTTAAAAGAGACTAAATTTAAAGAAGTTATTGCAAAAATTGGACTATTGTTTTGAATACCTGTGGTTTCGGAGCTGTGGGAAAAAGACACCATCGCGAGACCTGCTGTGGGAAGACGGGAGACAGGAAGTGCGTAACAACAATAGAGTGGCTGGAGGGAAGCGGCCCTTGCCGACGGACAGGAAGCAGGGAATCGCCATTTTTGAAAGGGGAAGGGTCGCGGCTTCAGCGGAAGAGGAAGTAGGCCATCTTGGATTACAATAACATAGAGAAACCATAGAGAAAAGACGCCCGACATTTTGGATACAAAAAAAAAAAAAATTAATTTTGGCAAAGATTGGGACATTTGAAAAAAAGGAAAACGTTTAAATATACGCCACGAAGCTAAGGAAGAGAGCAGATTCGTGGGAGCGAGCTAAAGCAAGCCCCACGATGTCGAAAAAAGAGTGGCAATCGGCGATAGAAAATTTGGACAAAAAACTTATAGACATGATGAAAGAACTTAAGGACACGAAACTGGAGCTTATTAAAGAGGTCAAAGAAGTTACACAGACAGTAAAGTCGGAGCTGTCAGAAGTGAAAAAAGGCGTGGAAACGATTAGTAGTGAATTACAAGGAACGCAGCAGAGAGTTAAAACAGTAGAAGACGCGATGGAGAATTTAATAGACACGCAACAAACAGAGATGAGACTGGTGAAGGGGAGGATGTCAGTTGCAGAAACTAAACACATGGAGAAGCAGCTTCGTTTTCGTGGTCTGCCGGAAGTGGAAGGGAAGTCAGCGCAAGAACAGATGACTGAGGTGTTGGCTGATTACCTGGGGAAGGAGGAGGAGGAAATTGTGGCTATCCTAGATGTGGCGTACCGTGTGAACTCGAGAATTGCAACCCAGAGGAAACTACCAAGGGATGTGATTGTGCAGTTTACAACTAGAAACATGAAAGAGAGGATTGTGACAAAACAATTTCAAGATCCATTGGAGATTGATGGCAAGACGATTATCATAATGAAGGAACTGCCCAGATCAGTGTTACTGGACAGGAAAAAATATAGAGTGCTAATTCAGACTTTGAAGGACATGAATATCAGGTACAGATGGGAGTTACCGGAAGGAGTGTCCTTTGAGTTTGGAGGGGCAAAAAAACGCATCAGATCTGAGCGGGAGATGGAGAGATTTATCAAGGACAATGAAAAAGACTTACCAACAAAACCATGAATATGGAGTGTAAAGTATTATCTTGGAATGTAAATGGACTAAACTCACCGAATAAGAGGAAAAATATTTTTCACTGGCTACTAAAACAAAAATGTGATATTGTTTGTTTGCAGGAGACCCATATTAGAAAACAGGATGTAAAATATTTAAAATCTGGAAAATTGGGCAAAGAATTTGTAGCGGCCTCTAACAAGAAAAAAAGAGGAGTGGTGTTGTACATAAAAGAGGAGCTGCAGCCAAAATTTGTTATGAGAGATGTGGAAGCTAGATTTGTAGCAGTGGAATGTAATTGGAATTTAAAGAGAGTGTTGGTAGTCGGACTTTATGCGCCTAACGGTGCAAAGGAAAGCTTCTTTGAGGATTTAAGGAAGCATTTAGACGATCTTGTATATGACCAGATAATTCTTGCTGGAGATTTCAATGGAGTGACAGATTTGGAACTAGACAAAAAGACTACAACAGCACAAAAGAAAAGAGGACTATTGCCAAAGCTTTTTTTTGAGTTGATTCAACAAGAGACTCTCGAAGACGTATGGAGGAGAGAATATCCTAAAACCAAACAGTTTACTTTTTATTCTGCAAGGCATCTTACATTATCAAGAATTGATATGATCTGGGCCTCAAAGGACTTAGCGTTATGGACTAAGGAGGTAGAAATAATGCCGATGGTAGGCTCAGATCACAATCCAATTATGTGGAAATTTGGAAAAAGGAGGAAAAGGAAAGCCTGGAGAATAAATGAGGACTTGTTACAGGAAAGTGAGAATATGGAAATATTGAGAAGAGAGACAAAGTTTTTTATACAATACAACGTGAATAAAGAAGTACCAACCAATAAAGTTTGGGATGCAATCTCCCCTGGTGGGAATGCTGCCTGGGAACTGGTGCACCTGGGGAAAAAGCACTTAAACACTAGAAGCATTAGAAAATGGAGTCAGTACAGTTATATACATACTGGACCTGACATTCTGCCCCCCTTAAAATAGATCCCCCCCTGGCTTATATGGATAGCGAGTATGAAAAGCTTTGGTTAATCTAGGAGCATGAACATGTGCAGAGTTCACCCATTCATCGTAACCAGAATCAAAGTCCTTCCAGCGAATGAGGTAAAAAAGCTGGTTTCGTTTGAGCTTAGAGTCCAAGATTTGTTGTACCTCATAGTGTATTTGGTCGTCAATCAAAGTTGGAATGGGTGGAGCTTTGATGTGCCATTTGTTGTCGGTGGGAGCTCTCTTTAGAAGGCTGACGTGGAACGTATCATGCACATGGCGCAGGTTTTTGGGCAAAGTTACAGCAACAGTTACTTTATTTATTATTTTGCGCACAGGAAAAGGTCCCAGGAATTTTAGAGCGAGTTTGCGGCTGGTTTGAGCTAGCTTTAGGTTCTTTGTGGAAATGTACACATGATCTCCAGGTTGTAATTCCCATTCGGCCACACGATGGCGATCTGCGTATTTTTTGTAATCCAGTTTGGCTTTTTCAAGGTGTTTCTTAATAAGAGTCCACTGCTGCGCCGCCTCCCCCCACCATGAAGATACATCGGGCAGTTTAGAGGAATGGAGAGGGGGTGCGTCTAACGGGAAGGGATCGAAGTGAGTCCCGTACACAATTTTGAATGGAGCCTCTCCCGTTGAAGCGTGTACACTGTTGTTATAGGAGAAATCGGCTAGGGGGAGAAGGTCCACCCAATTATCTTGTTGAAAATTAATGTAGCAACGAAGGAATTGTTCTAAAATTTGGTTAGTTTTTTCGGATTGTCCGTCGGTTTGTGGGTGGTGGCTTGAACTGATGCCTTGTTCAATATTCAACATTTTCAAAAGCTCCCGCCAGAAGTTGGCAACGAACTGTCCGCCGCGATCCGAAATCACCTTGGACGGAAAAGAATGTAATTTCACGATGTGTTTTAAAAACAGATCCGCTAGCTTTCGCGCGGAGGGTATAGCAGTACAGGGGATAAAATGTGCTTGTTTGGAGAACAGATCTACCACCACTAAAATACAATTATGTCCTTTTGAGATAGGTAGATCAGTAATAAAATCCATGGATATTATGTCCCAGGGTCTGTTTGGCGTTTCCAATGGTTGCAGGAGACCCGGAGGCTTCCCTTTCCTGGTTTTGGCGCTGAGGCAAACGGGACAGGAACTAACGTATTGGGAAATGTCTTTGCGCATGCCCGGCCACCAGAATTGTCTTTGGACGAGATGCAAAGTTTTTAGATACCCATAATGTCCAGCAGTGGGAGCATCATGACAGCGCTGCAAAATTTCCAGTTTGAGGCTGTCTGGGACATACAACTTGCCCCCGGCCAACCAATCCCCTTGTGGGGATTGGGTCAGTTTGCTCCGCGGAGCTCTATCCCCCTCCTTTTCTATTTCAGCTTTAAGTTTCGATTTCCATTCCTGGTTGGCTGGGAGGGGCTGCTTGGCGCGGCTGCGAGTAGTCACCACGCCCCCAAGTTGCTTAGGCGAGAAGACCGTGTCGACCGTCTCCGCCCGTTTGCTCCTATGTTGGGGCATGCGTGATAGGGCGTCCGCCAAAAAGTTAGTTTTGCCCGGGAGATAATTTAGAGTGAAGTTGAATTTTGAAAAGAATTCCGCCCACCGCAATTGCTTGGCATTCAGTCTGCGTGGGCTCCGGAGGGCCTCCAAATTTTTATGATCTGTCCAGACCTCAAAAGGGTATCGCGCCCCCTCCAGCCAATGTCTCCAGTTAGTAAGGGCTGCTTTTACTGCAAAGGCCTCCTTCTCCCACACATTCCAATTCCTTTCCGCGGCAGAAAATTTTCTAGACAAGAACGCACAAGGACGCAATTTTCCATCCTCCCCCTTCTGTAGCAAACCCCCCCCTATCGCCGTATCGCTGGCGTCGACCTGTACTATGAAGGGGGATTGTTCGTTGGGGTGGGAGAGGATGGGTTCTGTTACAAATTGCTCTTTTAGGCAGTCGAAAGCCGTTTGGCAATCGGGGGTCCATTGTAATTTGGAAGAGGGCTTCTTAGCTTGGTCCCCTTTATCTTTGGTTTTCAGCAGTTCTGTTAAGGGGAGCGTGATTTGGGCGAAATTTGCTATGAAGTCTCTATAAAAGTTGGCAAAACCCAGGAAGGATTGCAGTTCTTTGCGGGTGGTGGGCGTTTGCCAATCTTGTATCGCCTGTATTTTGGCTGGATCCATTTTCAGACCCTCTTGGGAGATACAATACCCAAGGTAAGTGAGTTCTGTTTTATGGAATTCACATTTGGACAATTTGATGGGCAGTTTATTCCTCATCAAGGTGGCTAGGACTTTTTGTACCATTTGAACATGTTCTTCCTCGGTGTCCGAATAAATTAAAACATCATCAAGGTACACCACCACCCCTTTGTACAGAAATTCGTGTAGAACTTCGTTTATCATGGACATGAATACAGACGGGGCTCCCGTCAATCCAAAAGGCATAACTAAGTATTCATATTGTCCGAGGGGCGTATTAAACGCGGTTTTCCACTCATCCCCTGCCTTGATACGAACGTGGAAGTAGGCATCTTTTAGATCTAATTTCGTAAAGATCTTACCTTGGGCCACGACGTTGAGAAGGTCTCGGATGAGCGGTAGAGGATAGGCGTTGTTGGTGGACACTGCGTTCAGTCCCCGGAAATCTGTGCAGAGTCTGAGTCCCCCATCCTTCTTTTTTACGAAGAGGACCGGAGCGGCGTGGGGGCTAGAGGCTGGGCGGATGAACCCACGGTGAAGGTTAGTGTCGATGAATTTCCGGAGCTCTTCGCGTTCATGGAGACTCATGGGGTAGAGTCGTCCTTTGGGTAGCGAGGCTCCTGGTAAGATTTCCACCGCACAGTCCGTTCGTCGATGCGGGGGTAGAGTGTCCGCTTCCTCCTCCGAGAAAGCGTTTAGAAAAGGCCAGTAAGGTTCGGGTATCTGGTTGACTTCTTCTTGGGTAAGGAGGGCCTTTTCTTTCTGAGTAGGGTCTTCGCCCCAGTTTTGATTCCAACGGTGATTTTCACAGTTGGCGTGACTGAAGGTAATGCATCCCTGTGCCCAGTCTATGTAGGGGTTGTGATCACATAGCCATTTGCTGCCTAGGATTAACGGGTACTTGGCAGTAGAGCTGATGACAAAGGACCTCTTCTCCCAATGTTGTCCCATGCCTGTGATCACCGGGATGGTTTCAGTTGTAACAGGATTCATGTTGGTACCATCCATTTGTTCAAAGATTACTGGATTTTGTAATTCCCGAGTTGGTAAAACCAGTCCATTAACTAGAGCAGGGGCTATGATGTCTCTTGAGCAGCCCGAGTCAATTAGAGCTTGCACCCGAATGTGCATTTTTCTCTCTGGGTTGATCAGAGTCACGGGCATGAATAAAATGGACCCAGGTGGCCGGTTCGGTGCAGGAACGGGCTTGGGGCGGATCTGTCGTTTGGGCCCTTTTACGACAGATCCATCTCGTTTCCCGACTGGGGGCTCTCTGGGTTGACTTCTGCGTTTGGGGAAGCGGGGTCGTATTCCATAACTTCTTCCGCTTCTAGTCCCCTCTCTGAGGCGGGCCTTTGGGAAGCGCCGCGGCCTCTGTTCGCTCGAGGTGCGGGAATCGGGCGTTGGAGAGTAGGAAATGGAGCAAGGGTTGGCCGCCTTAGTTGAAGCGGAGGTCTTTGCACAGGCCGGTAGGGGCATTGTGCTGCAAAGTGACCGGCTTGTCCGCATTGCAAACACAGCCCTTGTTGCCATCTAGCATCTCTCGCTCCACGGGTGGCGTACCCAGCTCCCCGTCCTCCCTTCTGCAAAGTCAAGGGTCTTCTTTGCCCCGTTTGTTGTTGTTGTTCAACCAAACGGACTTCCAAAATGCGATTCTCAACTTCGCATGCAAGTTGAATCCAACCCAACAAGGTAGGGGGATTGTCCTGCATGAGAGCTCTGTCCAAAAGTCTCGGGTTTAGCCCTTGCTTGAACAGGATGATTTTGGTGGACTCCTCACACCTAGGGCATTTGGCAGCCAATTGTCGGAATTTCGTAATATAGTCTCTCGCTGACATGCTGCCCTGTTTAATGGCTTGCAATTCTGTTCGGGCCCTGGTTTCCTCTAAGGGGTCTTCGTATTGTGCTCGAATAGCATCTACCAACCCCTGGAGAGTATCGAGTTCTGGGGCCCCGATATTATATAGTCCTACGTACCAGTCCGCTGCTTTCCCTTGTAAGCGGGAGCCGAGATGTTCAATCTGGCTGGCCTCACTGCCGAAGAGGTGTCCCCACCGGTTGAAGAATTGCACGACTTGCACTAGAAAAAAGCCCAGTTTGGAGGGGTCCCCATCAAAAGTGGCTTCCAGTTTCACCCAACCCATTGGGAGGTCTTGCCTCGGAGCCGGTGCTGGGTAGAAGTCCGCCGGAAGCATCAATGGCATTTGAGGTATGGGGGGACCCGGTTGTGCTATCGGTGCTGGTTGTGCTGGCGGCGGCATCACCGGTTGAGCCGGGGGTAGCGGCCTCGGCTGGGCTGGCGGTGGTGCTCTCGGCTGGGCTGGTGGTGGTGCTCTCGGCTGGGCTGGCGGTGGTGCTCTCGGCTGGGCTGGTGGCGGCAGTCTGGGTCGAGCAGGCGGCTGCATTCTCGGTCTGGCTGGTGGCAATGCAGGAGGTGCTGGCCGTAGCGGTTGAGGTGTTTGCAGTTGAGGTCGGTGCGGCGGAGTAATGATCGGCCGCTGAGGGGTGGGTTGGTGGGGTCGTAGTGGTGTAGGCCCCATCGGTTGGTTCGGAGGTGGTCTTACGGGCTGCTCCAGTGGCAAACGTATCGGCTGCAGCGGCGGGGTTAGTTGTGGTCGAAGCGGAAGGGGCCGCAGCGGCGAAGGCTTAATGGGTGGTAGGCCGCGCGGGCTTGCCCCTCTTGGTGTCGTGTCTCTGGGACGCACAGGCTGGTCTTGTGGCGCCGGTAGATCTTCTCCCGGGGTTTGCTGATTAGGAACCACTTCTAGCGGTCGCTGCGGTAATTCCTCCTCAGCAGGGGCCGGGAGTTCTTCCGTCTGACCCGGCCGAACTGTTGTTGGAGAGGCGGGAGGGTGTATCACTGTCGTCTCGGTTGGACGGGTTGGTCCCTCTCCTTCTCTTGGCTCCTCCGCTGGAGTCTCCTCGGGAGACGGATCCCCGTCCAATTTAGGGGTTTCCGTTGGAGTCTCTCCGGGCACCTCAGCTGGAGTATCCCCGCTCGGCGGAGTTTCGTTTAGTCCAGGGTGTTCCGCGGGCGATTCTCCCGGTTCTTCAGGGTAGGATTCCTCCTCCCCCGAAGGTAGCGGCTGCTGCAGGTCGACCTCCACTGGATAGGACATGACACTTTGAAGGGTGGCAATTTGTATCGCCATTTCTTCAGGCGAGATTCTCTCTCCTGCCCCCATTGACGAGATTAGGTGAATGGCATGAGCCAAACTTTCCTCCATATCGATCAGCCTAGCTTCCAACTGTTGCATTCGGCTAGGACCCGGTTGCCCCATCACGGAACCTCCTTCAGTTGTACTCACCGGGGAAAGCGGCCCCCAGGGCGGAGGATCACCTTGATCGACTCGCGATCTCGCTGCTAGAATTCCTTTGGCTAGGCCCGTCACGGCCGAGATGCCGGAGTCTACAGCATGGGTACGGCTTTGTATTTGCACCCAACTTTGCTCAGGAACTTCCGTTGGCTCTTTCCACGGGGCAAGTTCCGAATAATCCCAACTCAGGGCGCTGCGGTGAGATGTATTCCCGTCCGTCCGTTCGGTCGTCCGGTTCCAAAACAGCCACGGTTGGCTGCTGTCCAGCTCAGGGACCGTCTCTAGGCTTCGGCGCCCGTCCATCGAAACTCTTGGATGTAGCCCTCCGGCCCGGCGCTCCCGTGTTTCTCGGGGTCGGGCTCCCCACTCCGACGGGGTGGGTAGCGAGAGCAAGGGAAGAGCTGTAGCCCTCGGCCTTGTCCCCTCACTGCTGAGGTCGATGAGAGGCGGTGTAGGCGTCGAAGCACCAGCCCCGGCTGGCACCTGCGATTCTTGGGGTTGCACTGTTTGACTGTCGGGGGACGCATACGGATCAAACAAAGGATCCCTGTCCGGGACTGCCTTGGAATCCGCTGGGCCCGACTCAGGCATGATTGGTAACAAAATGTCAGACTGTGGCTAGATAAGGCACTCTCTGCAAGGTTCCCTTTAGAAGCAAGAATAAGTCCAGTGTCTGGCAAAGGAAGTTTTATTGCAGAAAAGGTCCATTATAGTCCACTGTCCTGAATAGGAGACTCAGGATGGTACATGATCATTGTTACCAATGAAGAGCAAGCATAGGATACAGAGTAACAATACCCATCTGGAACAGCCTCCCCCCACAGTTCTCAAAACAACATCTTTCAGTCCTGGGAAGCTGCTCTCCTTCAAGGCCAATGCTTGGTGGAACGGTGTTAGACACAACAATCTCCCCTGGTGGGAATGCTGCCTGGGAACTGGTGCACCTGGGGAAAAAGCACTTAAACACTAGAAGCATTAGAAAATGGAGTCAGTACAGTTATATACATACTGGACCTGACAACAAGGCGGTTGTAAGGGGCATACTAATGGACTTAAATGGCAGAGCAAGGAAAAAGAAAGAGGAGAAAAGACAAGAGATTGAGGAGAAAATAAAGGCCAAAGAAGCACAGTTAAAAAAGAGACCAGGGAAAAAGAAAATATATCAGGAAATCAAAATTCTTCAAGAACAGTTAACAGCAATGAGTAATAAAGAATTGGAGTGGAACCTTAAAAGACTGAATCAAAAAGCTTTTGAGGGTGCTAATAAACCTGGGAAATATTTGGCATGGCAATTGAAGAAGAAAAGGGAAAAGAAAATAATAAACAAAATCTGTGAAGAAAACAAAACCTATCTGGAACAGACTACCATTAGTAGAGCCTTTTATAAATTTTATGCTAAGCTGTATAATAAAAAAGAAGTAACCAAAGAATCAATAGCATCATATTTGGAGAAAACTAAACTTCCAGAGATCTCGGAAGCTTGGAGAAATAAGTTGAATAGTGAAGTAACCGATGAGGAAATAAGTAAGGCAATACAATCTGCAAATCTAGGAAAGGCGCCAGGGCCAGATGGACTTACGGCTAAATTTTACAAGACAATGGCCAACGAACTGGCACCATTCCTAAAAGAGGTGATGAACGGAGTTTTTAGGGATCAAAGAATTCCAGACACTTGGAGCGAAGCGAATATATCATTGATCCCAAAAGAGGGCCAAGATCTGACTAACGTGAAAAATTACAGGCCTATATCATTACTTAACAATGACTACAAAATTTTTGCGAAGATATTGGCGGAGAGACTGAAGGGGTGGCTCTCGGAAGTCATAGAGGAAGAACAAGCAGGCTTTTTGCCAGACAGACAAATAAGAGACAATTTAAGGACAGTGATCAATGCTATTGAATACTATGATAAGCGTTGTGATAAAGAGGTTGGTTTCTTCTTTGTAGACGCTGAAAAAGCGTTTGACAATTTAAACTGGGATTTTTTGTTTGCCACTATGGAAAAGCTACAACTGGGAGAAAGATTCATCAGAGCAATTAAAGAAATTTATAGAGACCAGACTGCAGCAATTGTAGTGAATGATGAACTGACTAAGAAATTGACGATTAGTAAAGGAACAAGACAAGGTTGCCCGTTATCTCCATTGTTGTTCATTTTAGTATTGGAGATTCTGATGATACAAATACGACAAGATGAGGAAATACGAGGAATAAAAATAAAGGACTACTCATACAAGGTTAGAGCATTTGCAGATGACATAATGTTAATTGTAGAAGATCCATTGGAGAACATGCCAAAAGTGATAGATAAGATCAAGGAGTTTGGTGACTTGGCAGGTTTCTTCATTAACAAAAAGAAGTCAAAGATATTATGCAAAAACATGACTAAACAGAAACAACAATTGTTAATGGAAACAACGGACTGTGAAGTAACTAGTAAGGTGAAATACTTGGGAGTTGAGCTGACTGCAAAAAATATAGATTTGTTCAAGAATAATTATGAAAAATTATGGACTCAGATAGAGAGAGACTTGATCAAATGGAATAGACTGAATCTGTCATGGTTGGGCAGGATTGCAGCAGTTAAGATGAATGTGTTACCAAGAGTAATGTTTTTGCTACAGACAATACCAATCATCAGAGACTCTAAACAATTTGAAAAATGGCAGAGGAAAATATCAGATTTTGTTTGGGCAGGCAAGAAGCCTCGAGTGAAAGTAAAAGTTTTACAAGATGCAAAGGAAAGAGGCGGAATGCAACTGCCCAACTTGAGACTTTATCATGATGCAATCTGCCTAGTTTGGTTAAAAGAGTGGATGACGTTAAAGAATAAGAAACTATTAGCCCTAGAGGGATATAAAAAATTTTTTGGATGGCACGCATACCTATGGCACGACAAAGTAAAGGTCAACTCGATGTTCCTACATCATTTTGTAAGGAGAAGTTTATATACAATCTGGAAGAAGTACAGAATTTACTTACAAGAAGGAACCCCCTTGTGGGTGGTTCCATACGAGGTGATAGATCCGAGAGCTGTTGATAATGAACAACAATGTTTAACATACAAAGAAATAACTAAAATTGAAGTATCTAAACTTAGAATAAAGACGCAAGAGGAACTATCACCTAACTACGATTGGTTCCAGTACAGACAGATTAGAGATTTATACAATTCGGACTCTGTAAAAGGGGGCATACGAACAGAGAACTCGGAACTAGAGCAGACCCTTCTTAAAGAAGACAAGAAAAGAATATCCAAGGTATACCAAGTACTGTTGAAATGGTATACTGAGGATGAGATAGTTAAAACACAGATGGTGAAATGGGCTATAAATTTCAATAAAGAAATAACAATGGAGGCATGGGAATACTTGTGGAAAACTACAATGAAGACAACGACATGTATCAATATTAAAGAGAACATTTTCAAAATGATCTATCGTTGGTACATGACACCAAAGAAGATTGCGCTAGGGAACTTGAATACTTCTAATAAATGCTGGAAATGTAAGAAACATGAGGGCTCCCTCTATCATATGTGGTGGTCGTGTGAGGTAGCTAGGCAGTTCTGGGGGGAAATAATAAGAGAAATGAGTGAAATTTTACAGTTTCAAATAAATAAGAACCCAGAACTCCTGCTGCTAAACTTGGGAATGGAGGGAATTCCAGCCCATCATAGGACGTTGATTTTTTATATGACTGCAGCAGCTAGACTTTTGTATGCGCAGAAATGGAAAGTACAAGAAGTACCAACTATTGAAGATTGGATCTACAAATTGCTGTATATGGCTGAAATGGACAAGATGACAAGAAAACTGAGAGATCTGGACTCAGGGCAGTTTAACACAGACTGGGAGAAGCTGAAACAATATCTGGAGAAGAAATGGGAGGTGGGAGGAAAACTGTGGCAGTTTGAGAACTACTGAAGTATAATAAAAGTATAAAAGAGAGGGGTGACTTTACCGGGGGAGGAAGAGAAATGTGAATTTATAAGCAGTTAGATTAATTGATTGAGATATATATAGATATGTATAGGTTAACTGATAGAGAATAATTAATGATAAGGTTTAAACATGAGGATTGACTAACTAACAATATTTTCTTTCTTCGACAAGATTTATATGCACCAAACTGAATGTATAGAAGAGTTAAATTGATTGAGTATCTGAGGAGTTATATAGAATTACCATAAAAAGATGAAATGAGTAATACATAGAGAACAAATCAAATTGTTTGATTTAAATGTGGGAAATTTTTATGGTTTATGATATATAGGTTTATATAGAAATATTCAAAACTGGAAAATGGGATAAATTGTTTATCTAAAGACGTATAGTTTGGGTGTATAATAAGTAAGGGAGTTAAAGATGTACTGCTTAATATAATGGAGAATGTATATCTGTTTTAGATAGAGGAATTTAATAGAAGTAAGGGAAAAGGGACAGAGGGTGGGAAAGCTGTTGGAAGTCAACAAAAGGGGGGGAAAGGGAGGGGGTTAGAAACGGAAAATTAGGGGAAAATTGATTGTAATGCAAAAATAATAATGTTCTAACCCAATAAAAAACTTTTCAAAAAAAAAAAATCTCATTGGTTTCTCCCATTTGTGCAGGCTCTGTCCCTCCCCCCAAGTCTGACATGATGACTTCACAGATCATTAGGGTGAGTGATCTTAAAGGACTTTGTTACCAGTTGTCTAAACAGGAGTTTTGAGCAACCGCTTCCAGTTAAAGTTGAAAATGAACCCAGACAAGATGGAAGTTTGTTGTAATGGTTAAGAGTGTGGGACTCTAATCTGGAGAACCAGGTTTGATTCCCCACTCCTGCACTCGAAGCCAGCTGAGTGACCTTGGGTGAGTCACAGATTCTTAGCTCCACCCACCTCACAGGGTGTTTTGTTGTGGGGATAATAATAACATACTTTGTAAACTGCTCTGAGTGGGTGTTAAGTCATCCTGAAGGGCACCAGAATATAAATTGAATGTTGTTGTTGTTGCAAGTAATGCTGGTTGGGGAGGAAGAGATCTTGAAGGACATTATGCTTCCCACTTTTGATAGAGATCGTCTGACCCTTGCAGACTCCATCAAGAGTCTAGGGATTATACTGGATCCAATGCTACTGCTAGAAAAGCAAATTAAGGAGGCTGCAAAAAATGCTTTCCACACACTCAGCCTAGCTTGGAAGATGTTCCTCTACCAGGTGGTCAATTTGACCACCTGGATCCATGCTATGGTAACATCAAGACTTGTCTACAGCAATGCACTGTACATTGAACCCCCCTCAGAGTTAACTTGGAGACTCCAGTTGTTGCAGAATGTTGCAGCTCTGCTATTATCAGGAGCAAGGAGAACCATGGATATTACTTCCATCCTACAGTCACTCTGTTGTCTTTTTATCAGTTACCGAGCCCAATCGGCTATCACCTACAAAGCTCTCCAGCCTTGACCAATCGTATCTACAGGACCTCTCTCACCATATCCCACCATGGTAACTTTGCTCATCTGAACAAGGCTTTCTGCAGGGTACCAACCTTCACATGGACAAAATCAACAGCTGCCTGTACACACACACTCTCTATAGTGCCTGTACACACACTGCCTGTACACACACATTCCACTTTATGGAATGGTCTACCTGAGGAAGTTAGGAAAGCTGCCACACTCCTGGCCTTCAGTAAACAATGCAAAACCAAATTGTTCAAGAGAATTTTTGCTAAGATGGGGGGAAAGTGGATCACAAGAGACTTCACTACTATTACTGTAAACAGTGAAGGACCATAGACTTCACTACTATTTCTATGAGAATGATCCTACTAGATTAACTGTTTAATATATCAGTCGGGGAATTTGCATAAGCTCTGCTTCATCATTGTTACATTTTTAAACTTTTCATTTCATTCTTTCTTACTTTCTCTTTACATTTTGCAAATGTTATGTATATACCCATTACATGTATATTGAAATGTCGTAATATTGATTGTATTGACTCACACTATGTAATCAGCCTAGAGTCTCTGAGAGAAAGGCAGACTACAAATGATGTAAAATAAAAATAAAATACAGTGGGTTTACTTTCAAAAATTTTAAAGAATAAAGCACTGTACATATTCTTAAATTATTTTATGCTATATATAAAATAAAGAATAAAGTAATAAAGAACTTTGCCAAAAATCTCAAAAAGTAAGGCACATAAGAAATTACAGAAATATCACAAGAAAGGTTAAACACATTAAGGAATCTCAAATTGGACATAACCATAAGAAGCTACTGTCAGTTAATGATGGCTGATCTTTCATATGGATTATGGAGCCATCAAATAGATTTTATATCGTCTGAAGTTGAAATGGTACATTAATTATACTTCAAAACATTCGCCTTTTTCATTATTTTTTCTAAGATCTTAAAATTTTCAACTCCAGTTTACAGTCAAAATAAGGGCAACGGGACTCTAAGAAGAGTGCTTTGATTCTCTTCAGTTTCCCCAGTGTACTGAGCTCCCTCTGAGCATTTCCTTACTGTATTTCCTCAGCCTCCCAGGTTTCCTGTAGACCTCTTTTAAGTCCAGCTGTTCTCAATTACTGCATTACAGCAATCACAATTCTGAAGCAGGTGATGCTGGACAAGTAATGTTCATTCTGCAATACAACCATCACAAGGGCAGTCATAGACCCCTATCTAACTATTGTTAGAAAACAACTTTTAGGATAAAGATATATATTTAGTTCTTGTTCAGAATCAAATGGACTTTCTACTTTTCAAAGATCAATGATGACATCAAAATACACGACTGCCTGTTTTGGTAAGAGCAGCATGACAGGGCCAAGCTACAAATGACGAATGACACTTGAACGGCAAGTGGATTGAGTGGAGAGCAAGTGAACAGGGAGAAATACACTTGCCGTTCAAGTGTCATTCGTCACTTGTAGCTTCACCCGAAGTCTCACAAAGTTGAAGCCGTATAATAGCAGCAGTACCTGTATCTTTAAGAAACAAATGTCTCTCATTGGCCATTGTGGGGCCTGCTAGGCATCCAGAATTTCTAGCCTTCCAAACTTCGTTTTTTTCAATAAAAGGCACGGACCTTTTCAGGGCTGTTTTAACCTTTGAGGGGCGACTCATTGGATCCAGACCTGGCAGCAACCACCAGGCAACTTGATGCTATGTGACTGGGATGGTTTATTCATGGCTGGTTGCTTGCTATAGTTCAACTGTAGCCACCTCACAAAAACTAAAGTTGTGTAGTGATTAGAGTTTTAGACTTGGATCTGGGAGACATCAACGGGTATGCATCAAGAAAATTTCAGTTTTGATTCCAGGGATTCCAGACTAATTTTGTTCCATTATCGATTTGTTCTGGGTGTGCTAATGCCAGCTCAGATCTGATCCATTTGCCCCACCCCCATTTCCATGAGTTTTGGTCCATTGTGTGCAAGATGGACATTAGCTGTGCATGTACAGACACACACTATTCTTTTCAAGGGTGTCGGGGAAATGAGGCTCTTGGGCAGCTGTTTATACACTCAATGGCATCAAAATCACTTGGAACACACTCCTTCCAAATCATTGATGTGATTTGGTGTGAGCCACCAAGTCTGAGCACACACACAACAACGACTGGGCTAAGTCAAGGACCCCAAAGAATGCAGTACTCCCAGCTGCCGCACAGTGGCTTGAGCTGGAGACCATTCTTTGCCACCTCAGAAGGAGGTGGAGGCAGAGGCGTCTCCCGGCCATACAAGAATTTGGCTGTGAGGTGGAGACAGAGTCTTCAGAAGGTGGCTCCACCCTCCTGGCTGGCAGTTGCTCTGCATGCACATGGTCAGGAAAGGGTGTGTCTGGCTGCCGCTAGAGAATAGCAATGCACCAGAGTGGTTGTTGATGGTAAGGTCTTTTTGACCCCTGATGAAGCAAGCTCATTGGAAACAAGTCTCTTGATGGCTGGTTCCTTGTTGGGTCCTCAGGCTTTGGAAGCTTTCCATCTTTAATTTCTTCTGTGAAAAAGGAAAAGACAATGGGTTAAACCTAGTGAAAATATTATACCTTATTGGACTTTATTGTTACTCCCGGTTACCTTATTGTATTGTCCGGACTGTTTCGCTCCTAATTCCACGTGAATATGCATTGGAGTTACTGACTATGTTTGCACTTGGCTGTTCGCCTTAGTGGTTTATAGCTTTGTGTATGTTATCAATGTATTCTCAGAGAACCTATTGCTGCTTTGCACTTAGTCACTTCAATAAGCTTGTTTGTAGGTTGTACCTATTACATTGTTTCTTTCTAGTATAAATTGGTAAATTGTTGCTTTATCCCTTGGTTGTGTTGTTCACTTCCTTGCTTGTGTCCTTTCCAAGGGTGCTTTGTCTTTTTTCATTGTTGGTTCTTAGCTTATAACAATATATTTGCAGTCTAAGTAGTAATTTGACCCTGAATGTATCCAAACAATATGACGTTTGGAACTTACAGTGATTGCAGTAAGAAAAATATTCAGTTGCAAGCCTTTTTGAACAAAGTTTATAGCTACAGCGTGTTAGCAAAGAGGGAAAGGGCACTCGAATCTATTCTTTGGAAGTGTAATCGCTGCATATGGTTCCAAATCTTTAGGTAACCTGATAGCCAAGCTAGCAAAGTTTAATTGCTGCCACCATTTGGCTAAGATGAATTACCATATGTCTATTATGACACAAAAATGAAAGATGATAATTCTAGAGAGAGTGCTGTAGTCCATATTTGACATGTAAATAAATGAGAAGAATAAAATCTGTTCTGATTCACCTTTAGCCTCTGATGCTTTATTACACATTCAATTATTTATGTGTACACAAAATGCCTATTTACTTTCACTACAACCCAATGAGGTAGTCCATGCCACAGTTTATCTAGTGAGTGTCATTGCTAAACAGAGTTGAGATAAATTTCCTAATCTGTCTAATCCAGCATTAGATGTATTCCTGATATATTCATATCTGATATGAAGTTCTCCCCTATCATTCATGGTTCAGCCTGTAATACAGCTGGGATCAGACTAGACAAGTAAAGAATTTCATTACATTACAATTAATTTGTCTTGCAAGATCTATTCCTGATTTAGCTCCATAGAATCCAAACAGTCAGAGGTTGTATCGCCATGTGTGACATATTTCTCTCTCTCTCTGTGTGTGTGTGTGTGTGTGTGTCAAGAACCCACTGAGAAAACTAGAGATCAGAAAGAAGTCTTTTACCCTGTTCTTCTTCCTGATGTTCTCTGTGTGGATGGATTTTTGTTTTGTTTTATGGAGGAATATTCAGTCATGTGAGATCCCACCTACAGTGTGAAGCAGTACAGCACAATTTATGTGAGAACTAAATTGGAATGTTGTGCTAAAGTAGGGCAGTTAAGCAATTTTAGACTCTGGGCAATGGTCTAATGGAAGTCCCCTTTAAAGAGTAATGCACCGTCCAAACAGGAACCTTGTGTGCTTGTGTGCCTCCCCCAGGCTCATGTACTTCTATTCCATAAACTTGTCCTTATGGCATGGCACCACTCTTGGCTGTAGTTTTTTTGGGTGAGTGTGTGTGCCAATAAGCAAAATTGGAGAGCTGCAAAGTAACAACAACAGCTAGGCATAGTGCTTTTTAACTCTGACAGTGCAATCCTAAACAGAGTTAGTTCTGAAGTGAACAAACTTATGAAGAGTAATTCTGCTTAGGTTTGCACTGTAAAGCACATAATTTACTGTGTTCTCATGCCATTTCCCAAACAAAATAACTGTAATTCAAGTTCCCTGTCCTGGTTGTAGACTCACTCAGGCAGCAGGCAAGGGAAAACTCCCAAGTTGTCAGAGCAGGACAAATCACAGTTCCAAGGTTCAGGCACTGATTAGACAACACTCACAGCTTCGAGTCCAAAGGGGTATTCCAAAAACAAGTCCACAATAACAGGCTGAGATCAGAGACAAGAGAATCAGTTCCAAACACAGCAGCAAGGTCAGTAGTAAGCAGACATGTTACTTCCACACAGCCACTCCCTTCTCTGCTGCTTTTAAGCCTCACACTGCTCAGCCACTTGTGCTGCATCATGCGCCTGCCAGCTGTCTCAGTCCTGGTCCTGCAAGCACTCCTCATCACGAGTGATGCTGGACCAGTGCTGTGCTGCTAGCCTGGCACTGCGCCTTCTGGATTGGAGGGCTCTCCTAGCCCTCCTCTGACGGCGCTCCCGAGGCTGTGTTGATGAAGGGGAGAGCTGGCTGGTGCCTGGCTGTTTGTTGCCCCCCCCCCAGGGCTGGGAAGCTGAGGGACCGATGTGCTGGGACCTGGCTGAGGATCTATGTCTGAGCCTTCAGAGACTGCCTCCTCCTGCAGTGCCTCTGCCACTGGCTGTGGATCTGGGTCAGGTTTGCCAGCTGCCTCTTCCTCCGAAGAGTCCTCTGTGTCTCTCTGCTCTGCTGGGCTGGGTTGGTCCATAACATTCCTTTTTTCCCTGAACAAATCTCAAGCATCTCATACAGTGTCACCTGTATTCTTCAGTTTTTTATAACTCTATAAAGCACATTTACAGATGAGCTTTTTTCACAAATTCAGTGAACACATAGAATCATGCTCCTGCTATTTCCTGTTTCTGATATTCACATAATTACTTTAGTCCTGAAAACAATGAGTTGCACGCACATGAATTGCCCAATTGGAATGAAGAGGCAGACACAAGAGTTGGGAACTAAAGGGCTGCTTAATTAAAATAACTTATCTATCAACACAGCAAGGGCCTAACTAGTGATCACTCGTGGACCTCCACCCTGACCTGTCTGGGCGAGCCACCCACTGCCTTGGGTGTGAGCCATCCATGGTATGGCTAGGATCTGGCCATGGTTCACCCCCTTAAAGCTCCGCCACCCAACCGTAAAGCTGGGGGAGGACTGGCTTGTCCAAGGGTTCCTCACCAGTGTGTCTGTCCTCTCAACTGGGCCATGAAGCAGCCAGCCTGACAGACCCCAATTTCCCACCCATGGGGATATGCCAAGGGTGGTTACAGGCTTGCTCCCCAACTTCTAACATGCCAAGGGAAAGGAAACTCAACCCACAGCCGCCAATTACCCCCCTCTTCTTACAGCACAAAGTAGGTGAAAATCTCCTCATCCAATTGCCAATTGTAGGAGAGGAGAAAAATTTCCTACCTGGTCCTTATAAACAGCAACCAGCTAAACCTGCACTGAAAGAGGGTGAATGGGTGGGCCAAGCATGAGGCATGACTGAACACCGAGGGGTGGTGCAGCCTTATAAAGCCTCTGGTTCTGCCCCTAACAGAGTTCCTGAGTAGCCTGGAAAGTGCCGCTTCTTTCCCCTCCTTCGGGGAGACAAATCATAGCCCCTGGCTGAAGCAGCTATTTCCACCAGCTGGGAGTGATGCATTCTCAATGAAGAATTGTGCAAAAAAAGAATAGCCACTATTACAACTGCAGTTATTCTTTGTTTAATTTTTTTAGATGAATGTAAATGGACTGGGGGGGGGGGAATCAGCAGGCACAATCCAGATCCCTCCTTCCTTCCCTGTATTCAGTATGTGTTCCTTTCCCTGTAAACCACTTACCTTTGCTACTTTCTATTGCTATCCTCATGGATTTGGTCCAGTGTATATAATATTTTCGCTGGGCCTGCAAGGCAGAGTTGTTCCGCCAGGCATATGGCTGAGGCTAGGCCTCTGCCGGCCTGGGGTGGGGGGGAAAGGGGGGTGTATAAAACCCTCCCTGTGAAGGCTGTCCACCATCTTGTTTTAAATATGTTGCTTTATTAATATGAATTTTTAATTGTATTTTAATTGTATTTTTAATATGTTGGTATCCGCCCTGAGCCCGCTTGCGGGGAGGGCGAAATACAAATGTGAAATAAATAAATAAATAACCTGATTTAAGATATTTCCTACATTCATTTTGAGTTGGCTATTGTGTCATTTTCTGGCTGAGTTCTCTTTAGTAACCAAGCATTTCTTTTTATTATCCCTCAGTTTCAGTATCATAAACATGAAACAGTTTGTGTGAATTTATGAGGTGGGAAGTCCTATTTTATCCTTTCATCTTCACAGGAAACTTCTCAAACACTGTGGATCTTCCTCTTTCTGGAGTCCCGACATACTGTTTTAAACTCTGATTATTCTCCATAGTTATCTTGTTTGTATCCTATGGGCAATGAGTGGCTGGAGCCCCGTTGAATGATACACAGACACAGCACAATTGGTAGAAATGGCCAGAGCTTTATTGCTTACAGCTCTTGGAGCATTGACAAGGCATAGGGCTGCAGATCCATGGCATCGAAAGTCCCCACACTGTTTGATGCATTGTTCTCTAGCAAGCCAGCTGGCCACCATGGGATGGCAAGTGATGTTCTGCTCCCGACAGCTGCTGGACGGCCCTTGCCACCCCGTTGACAGGTGAAAGAGCCACTCTTTCCACACTGCTCACCCCAGTCAATCTTTCCCAATGTCTCAAAAATTGCCAAACCACCTAAAGTTGTGACTAGACCCACAGTACCCCTGACTCAGATGGCAGGTGGGCGAGAAAACATCGTGCTCCTATCACTGTTGCCTTGGAATGGTGGTGACCACGAGGTGATACAAGGAGTGATCCTTTTCTTGCCTCCTCTTCTTCCACAGCCATTGTCCTTTGCCTCGCCTCCACCTGTCCTTGTAAGCAACAAAGCCTGTGGTGAGTCTGTAAGCTTCTTTTAGTCAAGTACTTTTTCACATGGATTTGTTCCGTTATTATTCATGCTTGTCAAGGGTTATACCATAACCCTGTCAGAGTGTGATAGAGTGAAAAGCAGTTGTTGGGGCCTGGTCTAGCCTCTCAATGATGAAAACAGATTTTAAAAACTGACTAATATCTTATTCTTCTAGAGGGACATGTCACTTATTTTCCAGAGTGTCCCATTGTTATCACTGTGTGCTATTATAACAACAGAACTGGAGCTGAAAGTCATTGCAGTCAAAGACTGATAATTATATATGCAAAGGAGTTTAAAATTGCTTTTAAGGCTACAAGTTACAACTTTGGGTTTTTAAATTATTTATATTTCTAAAACCTTGGGTTTTTAAGTATTTGCATTTTCTTCATGAAGTATCCTCATCCTGACATCAGAAACAACTTGAACAGAAATCAGTAAGAAAAATAATGAATAGCAAATACTGATACAATACATCAAAAACAGACTTTCTTAGAAAGACATTTTTTTAAAAAATCTAGAGGCCTATAGCCAAAAGAAAAATGGTTAGTTACTTAAATTAATATGTAAATTTGACCACCCTCACCTTTGAAACTACTGAACACTGACAATTTCTCCTTTTATTCATTCTTTCTGATTTTTCTTTCTTCTCAGATTCCTCCCTCAGGTCTTCCCTCAAAGAGTGCTATGGGAAGGCAACAGAGTAGGTCCCCGGGAGCGGGGGGAGGTTAGGAGACAATTTATGGTAACTGATGCTTATATAAATTACATTCTGTAAATGCTACTCTTTTTACTCATTTATAAGATGCAATGAACAAAACAATGAATCTGTTTTCGATTTATTTTAGATCATTTTTAGATTGGATATAAATTTTATGTTATTTTTATGTGAAAAATTAATTCTTGCTTTTTAAAACTATGAGATAAATTGCTCTATTAATAACACAGCCCACTGTCTGGAAAAAATGTCAAAGTAATATTGAGGAATATTGGTACCTTCATTAATTATTGAAAAATAATCTGTTTGATCATAACTCAGTAAAGGAAATGTCAGTATCTTGGAATCTGGTCTGGCCAGTGGGATGCAAGACTGACTATAATCTTTAACATTTTATGATAACTTTGACAAATGAAAATTCAACAATTACCTTTGTCTAGTCCTGTTAATTTCTAATAGTGAAATACTAAGCAGAGTTACTCCAGTCTAAGTCCACCAAAATCAATGGGCTTAAACTGGAGTAACTCTGCTAAGAATTTTACTGTAAATGTCCTACGCAAGCTCCATCATGAGTTAATTCCCCCATTTTCATTCTATTTTTCTTAGGAATGGTGGTGAGCTGTTTAACTGGTTTGCAGGACACTCCTCTGCCTTGTGGCATCCACATAGGGCTGCTAAGGCCCTGGTGGAGGTGGGGGATCCCTCACCCCTGGCTCTCATTTCATTCAGCTCCTCTGGGTGGTGGGGGAGAAAAATAAAAAAATACCACTGGCCTAATATTGTGATGTCACTTCTGGGAAAAACCAGAATTGACATCAGTTGACTCTAGAAATCACAGGACTCTATACCATAGAGTTTCTAGACTATAGAGTTTCTAGTAGTTCCTAAAGATGATTGATGTCACTTCTGCTTTTTCCCTGGAAATGATATCATGACATCACTAACAGCACCCTCAACATCCCCATCCCCCACTGTGTCATAAGCCAGCCAGGGCTCAGTTTCAGCAAGACTCCTCAGGAGAAGAAGAGCCTGGTGTAGCACAGGAGGACTCTTCTGGAGAAGGAACACCTTGGGCAGACAACTTTGAGTCACAGGAAGATGGCAATCAGGAAGAACAGCTGCTGGCTGATCAGGGATTACAGCCAGCACCTGAGGTAGAACCACTTACAGGTTCCAGCCCTAACACCACAGATGAAGCTCATCCAGGGGCTTCCAGTTCTCCAGGTTCACCTACACCCAGGGTGCACCAAGGTAGCAAAGAATGGAGCAGCAGGAGAGGCAACACAGTGCTTGCCTCCTGGGCAGATACCAGCTGCTTGTGGCTAGTGATGATGAGTAACATCAGGATAGCACCCAAGCAGCTGGCTGTGATCAGTGCATAACTATAAAGACCAGCCTAGGAGAACTGTGGAAGCAATGAGTCAGTATCCCTGGCATCATGGCCACTACCTTTAGCTGTGCCTTCTGAACTGTGTTAACCTCATCCTTGCCTGATCCTTGAACTTACCAGTAACTGATCTCGACCACCTGACCTTGTTGTACGTTCTTGACCTGGGACCCTTCTATTGGCTGTTTGGACTCTGGACACTGATTTTGGACCAGCCCTCAACCACTCTGCAAAAGCTAAGAGTGCTTGCCTACCATGCCACAAACCCAGCAGCACAGCCAGTACCAGCCCTGCTCATAACACACTGGTTGCCAGTGTGGCAACCTGTGGGATGACCCCTTCCCCTGCTGGTCTCCCTCCTCCTAGGTTACCCAGGCCTCCTCCTTCTGGTATGTAACCTAAGTCATTTCCTATTTGGCTGAAGTCTTAATATATTGTTAAAATTCCTTCATCATATGGCTCAAGACATAGGAGAGCATGGGCATACTGTTCTATTTAATTTCCATTATTTTATATTTAGCTAACAATATGTTTGTTGAAAAGTGTGCTGTTGTGAGTATTAGAAATAGTTATACTTCATTTGGTAGCAGAATGGTAGCAGAGTTGTAGTAATTAATCCTCAGACAATCAAATTGTAGAAAAGATCGAATGTATGGTTTATTGGGGTATATTCTAGTCACAACAATGTCTTGGAGTACAAAGGAGGAGTTCTAGTCTAAAGAATTAATTTCCCTAATACTACGGTCACTTTGTGTGGCATTGAGATTGGATGTTGATGAGTGGATAAGGCCTTCATGGCAGGAGCTTTGAAAAATACATCCTTTCCCTTTGGAAGGCCATGAGGGGGGAAAAAAAGAATCTCCCAAAAGAAACAGAGAGAGAGAAGGCATCATTTCCACCTTTGACAAAGAAAAGTAGCTTACTTACTGTGTGTAACACATACACACAGAGAGATATGCAGTGGCCCCTCAGTCTCTAAGGCATGCCAAATCGCCTATTCTATCAGTAAGGAACTTCATGTTTTCATTCATGTAATGAAACATTTTATAGACAGGAGGAAAATTGTGTCCTTAGACGTTAAAACTCCTTCATTAAGGAATCTGTAAAACGTGCCATGATACCAAATTATAAACCAGGGATGATAATTATTGACAGTCATTAATAAAAATAATAAATAATACTGTCAATGTGTTGCACTCACAATTGTATACAGTTTGAGAAACCTGAATCAAAGGGCTGTTTCAAATGTTTATCAGGATAAAAGCACTTTAAGAGTCCAGGCCTTAGGTCTGGATTTCAAGACTGTTCCCCTTGTGACTCTCAGTCACAACCAGAAATAAGTGCATATAGTTGTATATATGATTTGTACAGTTTCTGCAATTTCTACTTACTCCTACTCCAGGGATGATTTTCAATTTTTTATCCTTGCTCTTCCTGCCAGAGCTCACAATTTGCTTCTCCCTTGTGCAAACTGATCTGATATTTTATTTTCATGTCATTTTCTGTGCATATTTTTTAGCAGCATATGTTTGTAAGTTAGCATTACATGAAATTTATATATTTTACGTATAAATGAATTATATTTAAAAATATCACAATGATTGTGGAGAAAAACCATACAAAATGCACAAACAATACAAACCAATCTACAAAACTAACAGTGAAAAGCATGGAACAAGAACCAGTGACAAAAATATAAAAAAGAAATTAAAGCACATACATTCATCCCACCATGTTTTCATGTGAAAATAAAATAGATAAAGAGCATGTACTTCCACAATCAGGTTCACCAGTATTACAAGTAACTTCCTACAATATTAAAACTTTCAAAATCCATTCAGTCATTGTTCCTTTTTGTGACAAACTCCTCCTCCATAACCTTACTTCATCAAATAACTGAGCTTCATTAAATACGCATGCAGACAAATATACCGAGCTTAATGCTGCCTATAGTGTGTAACATTACGCACAGATAAATAACTTAAGATTCTCACTGCATTACTGTTTTATATGGCTACTATGTGTGTCTAGGGCATGGTTTCAACTATGTGAAGAATATCTAGAATAGTTTTTTGTCTTCTAGATATATAACTACACAATAGTAAAAATAATTTGCATTGTTTCTACTGCCTTAGATATTGAAAACCACGGGGCATTTTTTTTTGCTGTAGGATGCAGCCCCTTAGAAATGGTTTACTCAACTAGCTCTGTATCTGCAGAAATGGATATTAAATTGTGTGCTTATAGGTGAGAGGATGTGCATAGCAGGAAACCTATTATTCTTTTCAAAACAGTGACTTAATTCAAACTCCTCATAAGAAAAGTAAAGCAGCACATCCTGTGGATGTGCTGAAGCCCCATATTTGCTGAAAGAACTTATAAACAAAGCTCCCCAAAGACTACATAGCAAAAAAGTTTCACTAGGCACAATACATTTTCTTTCCCTTAAGTTCAGACTGTATTTAACAACACTTTGTTAAATGTGTCTATGATGAGGACTCTTTAAAGACAGTGAAGTGCATCACAGAGTTTTTTCTGAAGAACACGTTTTATCCTATTGCTACCATAAATACAGTTCACCTTGTTTCGACACTTGAATTCCACAATAGCTGTGGAGATATTTTCACTGCGAACATTCAAAGACACCCAGCACTACCCAGCTGTCTGTGTCATTTTATCTTCCACAAGGTGACTCAGTAGGAACCAAAGTTTTCTTTATGGGCTATCTCCTCTGGAGTCACAGTAGAGAAATACACGGTGGAATGGAATATCACAAAGTAGTAAGCTTCTTTCTTTATGAACAAGGGTCAATGAAGTCATTAGGTAGAATAGTCCAGGGGGTGTAGGGATTATTTTCTATGAAGAAGAATTTTCACTGCATCACATTTTGATGAGATTGAATTTTTAATAATAAAATTTCTACTCCAGGACCCAAGCCTTAGGCGCCAATGAGAGGAATTGGGGGGAAAGACCTGACATGCCATTGTTGTTTAAAACTGGAAGTGACAAGGAACACTCAAACATTTCACAAAGACTCTATGGCAAAGACTCTATGGCAAGACTAGAGTTTTTGCAATTTTTAATTTTTTTTACTTCATTTATATGCTCCCTTTCTCCTCTTTACATCATTCTCCTGTCCTCCATTTTTACCCTTACAACAAACCTGTGAGGTCGGTTAGGCTGAGAATGTGTGACTGGCCCAAGATCACCAAGCAATCTTTAATGACAGAGTGGGGATTCAAAACAGGTCCTCCCAGTAGGTTCAACACTCTAGCCACTACACCATACTGGCTCTGCTAAAGGTTCCCTGATGACATCATTTCTGGGTGCTCAGGGAATGACATCATTATGTCACCAGCAATGTCAGCACATCAATGGCAATATCAGCACATGGCCAGCAAAGGCCCCACCACTACCACATAAGTCCTCCTGCCAATTGCCAGGCTTGGTAACCCTAGCAGTTTTTGATGAATGCTAGCTGTACAATTTGGTAAATAATTTATTTTTGTAAATATCCAGTTGAATTGATAAAGATGTGTATATTTTTGGTTACAGCTGTGTTATGGATTTTTTCCCAGTTCTGTCCAGCCATATGGTGTTTTATATTGGGTGAATTTTGCATTTACCATGATAGGTTATTGCTTTGACGGAGGCTTGGTAACCCTAGAAGTTTTTGATGAGTGCTAGCTTGATGAAACTTCTTTCAGCTTCTTCCAGGGTCTTGAGAAATTTAATTTTGTGGAAACTTAAGTGCAAAAGTAAGTCACATACACTTGGCTAAAGGGTAAAATAGCAACATTGGGGTTAATATTCACTCACCCCCCTATCCTTATTTGGATTGCAGCCTTGACCAGGTCCCTCTGGACTTCCAGGCCTCAATAAAGTGTATAGTTTTTCCATCCCATGTCAGGGGCTTGCTGTTCCTAAAGTGTCTGAGATGCTGAGAATCATGCACAACAGAGCGACCTAAAATGTCAGGCATCTCTGCAGCCAGAGGCACAAAGAGACTCCATTTTGTATCAAACCAGTGAATTATGACTGGGCCTAAGTGCAAATGTATCTCCTGATGACATATCCAGGTTCCCAGGAGAAATCTATCACATGCCACAATTATGACTTTGGTCTTTGCCTCTCTGGGATCTTGTCACATCCAGGATGAAATGAATAACTAGTGTTTGTAAGACAATAATCAATAATCCCACCAACTTTTTGTCAGTCTGTTGGTCCATTAAATTCTCCCCACTCCACTGGTAAGTGGCACCACAAGCACTTTAACATTTAAATCCCCCCTCACTCCAGCTGCCAGGTGGGCTGCCAGTCAGCTGAAGCAAGGCAGAAGGGTTAGAGCACTCCTAGCACTGCTGGCAAGCGGTGCTGGGAGCACTTTAACATTTAAACTCCACTCCACTGGCAAGTGGCACCACGAGCACTTTAACATTTAAATCCCCCCTCACTCCAGCTGACTTGCAGGCCCACCAGTCAGCTGGAGGAAGGAGAGGTTAAAGCACTCTTGGTGCCAGACCGATGAACCAGTCGATGCATGAATAATAACATTTGATGAACCAGCGCTGGACCGTGAAAAGTTCATGGCCACGGACCATGGACCCATGGCCCATGGGTTTTTCCTAGTCCATGCCCACCTTTGCTGACCAGTGTAAAAAAAGTGTGCAGATAAGGAGCAACTTTAGACTTGCATTTTAGGTCCAGACTTGCCTCCAAATGATTCTACCATGACCATGATAGGAAAAGCTCCTGAATCATTCTCTTGCCTCTGGAACTTGGAGACTGCATTTCCACTACAGGATAAGGCAACATATGGATCTTTCTTCCTTTTCCCCTTAACCCCTCCCCACTTGTCTTTGATACCCCTTCATTCTTTACCTACATACTCTACTCTGGAAAAGCTCCAAACACTTTCCTACCTTCCCACTTTCAACTACAATAACTGTCTCATTGCCTCCCTGCCCCCCTCTCTGTCTCTGTATAGGGGGGCCCTACACAGACGTTCCCCTACACTACAATAACTGTCTCATTGCCTCCCTGCCCCCTCTCTGTCTCTGTGTAGGGGGACCCTACAAACACATCCTTCATGGGTGGGTGCTATTTTTGGACCACCTCATATATGTGCTCATTTATATGTGTTTCTGAATATGCATCACAGAGGAAAAAGTACTGCACAGTAGATGGATAACATTCATGGATGGATACAAGACTAGAAAGAACTGCATTGCATCCAACATAATGAGTATCCTAGGATCTGCCCAAATTAAGTCAACAGCCATGATTGGATTGGGGAGCACTGGACTGGTTGCCTCAGCACGAAAGACACATTTTCTTTCCACGCTCATGGCAAACCTTCTTTCAAATAATTTCCCCCCTTTTCTGAAAGAGACAGACACAGTATCCTAATCAAAGTTATATCTTTCTAAATCCATTGAAATGAATGGGTTTAAAAGGATGTAACTCTGCTTAGGATAGCAGTGACAGTGTTCTAATTTTAAATAATTTGTTGATGGATTAGTGTAATTTGAGATTAAATGAAATCATTTAAAAACATTTTGGCAGGCATAATATCAGCTACAATGAATTTATACTTGCCAAACCTTGAGCATAACTCAGTAATTTATAGGCATATTGGATGGCAAATAAATACTGGTGATTTTTTACTCATGGATTCATAGAGTTTCAATATCACACAGAAAGTTGAATATAAGAACAGAATGATTTAGGGGTTTAATATAAAATGTTAAGCCATAGACACAATTTGATATAACAACATAACCCTAGACTCAGTATCTTAAATGCAAGGCCCTGGAAACAAGATGTAAACAAATATTATATGAAATATTTATCTCTTAAGAAGAGAGACAAATCTCTGTTGAGAACCCTGAAAAAACTGTTTGTTTGATCATGTGGCAAGAGCCATGCATGACACGTATGTGAACCCAATCTTTCTCATTCATGCATTCAGAACCTAATGCACAAAAATGAAGATCTACATGTGTAATATGCATCCATTTAAAATGTGCCAGGAAACCTTTTTTTTAAAAAAAGAAATGTATGTTCTTATTGGATTACTTAGGGTTGATGGTAGGCAACTAATGAAAACAGTTTTGAACTTGATCTGTAAAACAGAGATCCAAGAAATCAAACCCTGCAATTGATTGTAGGACTGCTAAAATGCGTAAAATAAATGAACATTGTCACATATAAAGAAACAGGAAGGAATTCTCATGCCATAGTTTTCCTTCTAGGTTTTGATATCTCTGTTGCTCTTTAATATCCCAAAAATGTGACTAAAATTAACAGTCCAGCAAAGCTCTCTTTAATGTATTGCCTTCAGTGGATAAATCAAATATACAATGAGGTCTCCCTCTCTCCCCCCCCCTCTCTCTCAAAAATTCAGAAGGGCCAAAAATGTTTAACTTTGGCAGCATCATGCTCAAAATGTCTAAGTTCTTGAAAGCTCTAGAATGTCATTATAAATTAATTGAACTCATGCTTAAAGAGAAATCAATTGCTAACTGTAAATACTGTTTAACAATTAACATTGATTTCACATCACATATTTATGGCCAACTCTCATAAACACTGCAGACAGTTTTTCCTTATCTGCAGTTTAAGCCACGTTCAATTCTATTGTTTTTTAAATCTGTTATTGTAAGATTCAAAATATGACCAATGTAGTCCATAACTTAATATTTTCATAGGTTCATTAGAATGACATATTGTATAAGCACTATATGACTATAGGGCTATATGAAGATTTACCATATCATAACTTCCTGTGACCAGGACTACAATCTGATGCAATGTTATTTGGGAATAAATCTATTAGCTGCAAAAGTATTCATCTCATTTAAATAGGTAAAGGACTGTTTTCTGTGAAGAGGTCCCATACAGGGTTGTTACAGGAGGCGGAATTTATTTTTTTAAATTTTCTTTTTTAGATATAGCAATTGGTTCTGTTTATTCTCTTTCCTCTTTCTAAACAGGAATTCTTCTAGGTTTCTCATTAGTTTATATTTGAGTTTTTTCACCATGTGATGGTGTACATTTCCTCATCTGTGGATTTCTGCCTGTTTTTGTGCCCCTGTAATACAATACAAAGGGTAAAAGCAGTCTGATGCAGCAAGGATATGTTCAGACAAGTCGTGGTTTGAGTTTGATTGTTTCTTTAATGGCTAATCTTGGTCTTAATTTTTCAGCTATGCTCATAGTATATAAATAAAAAAATACATTACTTCTTAATGGTAAATGTAAAGGTAGTCCCCTGTGCAAGAACCAAGTCATTACTGACCCATGGGGGGAAGTCATATCATGATGTTTTCTTGGCAGACTTTTTGTTACGAAGTGGTTTGCCATTGCCTTCCCCAGTCATCTACACTTTACTCCCAGGAAACTGGGTACTCATTTTACTGACCTTGGTGTTCTGCCAAAGGGCAGGTGGTTTTTTGGATTTGATCACAATGAAAACACTTTAGTGGTGAACGAAAATAATTTCATTACACAAAGCAAATTCAATAATCAAAGCATATTCATAAAGACACAAGACAAGGGGATAAACATACAGCATATAACATATATAGCATAACATAAAGCAAATGAAAGATGCAACCTGATGCAAGCACAATGCCCTTTCAGTCACTGGGGAACCCTCACTAGCGGTAATGGGTAGACCAACGGCCAAGTTCTGTACAGCATGACACCGGCTTTCATCTGTACCGAGTCCCTACTAAGATGGTTCTCACTCTGACTTATATACTTTAAAGCTGGATATGCCCACCTGCAACACCACCCTCCCCAGAAGGGTCTTGATGAGAGGAAAGGTGATCAATCAGAGGACCAAGGCCAAGGGATGCTCTTAGTGTCAGGCTTGGCCTTGACAATTTAGGCCTAACTGATAAGGCTAAGTGCCTGGCATTCATCCAAGGCCTGATTGCCTGGTCCTCCCCTAATCAAGATGTTAATCCCCCATACTCCTGAGCCAGGTGCTTGATGAATACCTCCTCTTCTGCACTGTGCCTGGGATGGGGAACATACCAGCCAAGATCAAAGCTTGCATCAGCAAAAAAATGAAACAGCCTAACAAAACAGATTCAGTGTAATGTAAGGCACATATTCAAAGGCTTATATAGGCCAAAGATGGCTCTTTGGGCAAGATGGATGGACCTATGGCACCACTACCTCCTTGGAATACAATTCTCTTCCACAATACCAATACACTCAGAAGGATGGAAGGCTGAGTCAACCTTGAGCCAGCCACCTGAACCCAGTTTCCTCCAGGATCGAATTCACATTGTGAGCAGAGCTTGGGCTGCAGTACTACAGTTTACCACTCTGCACCATGGGGCTTCTTAGAGATCTAAACTGAATAATCTTCTTCATGAAAAAGGAATTGTTTTGAAACTCAGATTCCTAAAAAGAGGAATAGAAAAGAATTTGCTGGATTTCAGGGAGAAATTTGACAAAGAGGAATTAAGAGAATTTCACTTAACAACCCTAGTTTCATCTAAATTAAGGGCTTAAATTAAGGAGAAAAAGTTCACACTCCTTCATGTTCATACTTGCATTAACTGTGATTAACAAAGGACTTCAAGGACATTACCATATTATATTTATCGGTTATCTTCTGTGTTTCATGGTAAGGCTGTGTATATACCTCACATAGATTCAAAATCAATTGAGGAAAGACAATGGAAAGCTGCGAAGTTCTGATTTTGAAGAATATTGGATGTGATGAGAGAAACAAAATAGCTTGTTCATCCCACTGTTTATAAAATGCAAACAGAATAATCAGGAATTTGCCTGTCAGGTTCCCTGAGGGGCCTCCTTTGTCCTTTGTAGTTCTAGGCGCATAAATTCTTTTTCAAACAAGCCCTCATTATACAGTTCAACAAATGTATGCTTCACTGTAGGATACTGTATTGAAGAAGCATTTTTAAAATAATTAGCATCTATTTTATGTATTTGAAGGGGAGTCAGTTCTTATCCTTGGCCAAAACCTGAAGTTAAGAGGAGGGAATTTGAGTACCACTAGAGTAAAGCAACCTTGAACAAAATAAATCCCAACTGTTTCCCCTTCCAAAGCACAAGTACTATACAATAAAATCAAAATGAATATATGTATCTCTATATATATCTTAATTTTTTTTAATGGCTGAATGCTTGGAAGTTGTTAGAGTTCTGGTCATTTGATTTTTAAAATCACTGATGATTTTTTTTATACCAGTAAAATGTTGTGCTGCTTTGTACCAGTCGTAACAAGGCACAAGTTAGGTTTTTTTTCCCTCGTCATATTATTAGCCTGGAAAAGCTTTGTTCTTATAACTGGCAAACAATCTATGTAGGCACGTAATTGCTTATCTGGAAAATTGAACACCTCTGCTGTAATGGTCTGATGGAGCTATCAAAAACAGCTGGAGTTCCAGAACAAATCAGTATATCTGTGTAGGCAAACAGGATGCATCATTAATAAAAAGACCTCTGCATCTGTCCCAGAGCTAACATTATGTTATAAATAATCATAGTTCCATGGTAAAGTAGGACCTCCAAGATCAGCAAACTTGAAATAGTACAGTAAATGAATAAGCTGACCAGAAGGAACACCAAGTTCAAGAAATTTTTTTCAGATGACATCACTAGGGTGACACTAACAGGGCCCTCATAGGTCACAGAAAACAGATTTTGTTTGTTTGTTTGTTTGTTTAATGCCTTTCTCCCTGAGACTCAAGGTGGATTACACAGCATGACACAATTTAAATCAACAGGAATGGGACATCAAATAAACAGTCTTGTTAGAGACCTTGGATCATATAATAGTTTTTTGCCCTAAGTGGAGTAAGGAAAGAGAGAGATTTATTATTCCTATTATGTTAAAAGAAAAGCTTCCCTTCCTTCCTTGGGCAATCTCAGTGTTATTGTCTGATAACTTTCCTGACAATCAAACCTCTGCTATAGTGGCTTCCTTTTTAGCCACGGTGATAAAGAAACAAAATCTTCATGAGCTTAGATAGTTTAAAGTGATAATGACGAGTTATGTCTGTGTGAATTGGGTATGTTCAAGTGTACAGTTCATATTTTGTTGGTGTTTGTATGGCTTATGGCTTCGGCCGGAAAAGCAATAAACATATATTATAAACAGTCTTGGATTGCAGTAATCTGAAAACAGAACTGAAACAAATCATAAATATTAACATGACATGTTAAATGCTGCAGAAATTACATAGTAGGGTCATACTGCAACAGACAATACTTACTAGACATAATAGTATAGACCACAGTTCCTGTCCCTTTACCAAAGCATATTTCTGAAATATTTCATTACAGTATATTCCTATTACCCGTATTTTAAAAAAAAAAAACCTTCTGAATAATTCAGTTTTCCATAGTTTGTGGAATGTCAATTCACCAGGCAGGGCATTCCACAAGGCAGGGGGCGCAATAGAAAATGCATATAGATGGGCAGTTGTTGATTTTGCCATTTAAGGGTGGCACCTGCAGAAGGCCCTGCTCAGAGGGACAAAGCTGTCATGATGAAGAATAGGGGGAAAGGCAGTGGTGCAGATATGATGGACGCAGGACATAACAACAACAACATTCGATTTATATACCACCCTTCAGGATGACTTAACACCCACTCAGAGCGGTTTACAAAGTATGTCATTATTATCTCCACAACAAAACATCCTGTAAGGTGGGTGGAGCTGAGAGAGCTCCAGAGAACTGTAACTGACCCAAGGTCACCCAGCTGGCTTCAAGTGGAAGAGTGAGGAATCAAACCTGGTTCTCCAGATTAGAGTCCTGTGCTCTTAACCACTACACCAAACTGGCTTTCAAACATCAAAGGCTTTGTATATGTTCACCAATGCCATGAACTGAGTCTGGTGGCTGATGGGTAGCCAATGGAGTGACTGCAGAATGGGAGTAATATGCTCCTCATAATAACTAAGTTGCAGCATTCTGCACCAGCAGGAGTCTCCTAGCAAACTTCGAAGGGAGACCTATGTAGAGTGCATTGCAGTAGATAAGTCTCAGTGTTATAGAGAATTGAGGTAACCAGATTAGCCATGTTAATCTAGGGTGCCATCTTCTAGGCTCAAATAAGTTGAAAGAAAGCTTTTTTAAACAGCTGCATTAAGTTGCTTCTCCAGCACAGTGCTGGATCCAGTATAACCCCTAGGCCCTTAACCAAGTCAGCAAGGATCAGCTGTACCCCACTGAAAATGGGAAGCACAGTGGCCTTCAAGATCTCTACCTTCCTAACAGCATCACCTCCATCTTGTCTGAGTTCAGTTTCAATTTGTTTGCTTTAAGCCATTTGACCACATCTGTCAAGCAATTACTCAAGTCTGGTACTGTATCACCAGTGGATATAGAGCTGGGTGTTACCTGCATAATGATGACATCCAATTCGATAGCTAGAAACAATTTTTGCTAAAGGCTTTCCATAGAGGATGAAAAACATAAGGGATAAGATTGTGCCCTGTGAACCCCACAAGGCAGCTCCCACACTGAAGATAGCTGGTCTCCAATGATGACTGAATCATTATGTACACCAAGGGCTCATTGGCATGGTTCTTATATGATTTTAGCAGCCAGGATGGGCAGGGATCCAATGCACAAGTGGTGGCCTTCTCAGATCCCAAGATCTTGTCAATGTACATCATGTTAACTGGATAAAATGGTCCATAAGCAGAACAAAGTGTTGAGCAATTCTCCTGCTTGATCTACATTATAATCAGCATCCAGAACAGAGCATATTTGTGTTATTTTTTTCAGCAAAAAAACTTTGCAAAAATATCACAGCTGATTGTCTGTTCCTTAGACAATAATATCTCAGATTTTAAAAGTACTGGTAAGAAGGAGGGCACCAAACAAAACACCCAAGCCACAAATCACCCGGAATTTGCTGCTTCGTTTCATTAAAGCAGCTTCTGCAATGGTAAAGTCAATTCAGGAAACTAAGTTAAAAGGATACCCTCCCGTCAAAAAAATCATGTTTTATTTTGATTTTTACCATTCAGTGGCATTGCAGGCATGCACTGGGCCAGACCAGCAGCATATTGTTTCAACCAATCAGATCCTAAGGGGAAAGACTGAGTTCTTAGCCAAATTAACTGAACCAAATGAACTCCATTGGAGGAAAGGGCTTGTGTGTGGTGCAAATGAGTGCATGTTTTGTTCAGCACTTCCTAGGCAAAGGACTCTGGGGAGTCTTTCTGTCTGCAGTTGCTGCTTGATAATGTGCGTGCTGCACTGTGTGCATTATAGCTTGATCCCATGAATGAGCAGACAGTGAGGGATTTGGGGAGGGAGTCAGGGGCCTTGAGGGCACTGCATATTCATTGCAGGAGATATGAAACTGGGGAGGCTAAGGCTTTTAGAGGGCTTCTCCACTCTATGAGCTTCCTCCTCCTCGGTGTTTCTGCAGTTCTGCTGATTGCCCACTGTATGTTGGAATGTGGGGTTGGAGGTGGTCAGCTGAATTTGAATGGAACTTTTTTGCAAGCTGCAAGGATCAGAATGATTTTTATTCTAGTCTTTTGGGGGGAGTAGTGGCTTGGGGTGGCAGGTGTATTCACAGCTTTGGTCTTTACAAGTTTTGCCACTCTTTCCTCATAAATTTCTGCACTCTAACCTCAGGATAACTCTCAGAAGAAGGTGCAAAGTCTCATCTTCTTCCACCTATCAGTGCAATGATAGAAAAAGCAGGGAAATAAACAGAATTGGGAACAATGCCGTTGCCTCATTCAAAAAATTAGAGGTCTTGCTCTCTCCCACCCACCTCCAGCCAAAAGACTAAGTTTTCTGGTGCAGCCCAGTTCCCCAAGCACATGCCCCGACTCCACACAAAGGATTGAAAAGGGATTGTTTGCAAAAGATTTGCTTTGCACCAGGAAGGGAAGCAGCAGATGATTCCATTACTGGCCAACACTTTGTGTGTTTTTACACACAATGCAAGGAGAGGCCAACAAGCAACAGTGTCCATGCAGGCATGCCATCACATGGGTTTTAGGAGGGAGTGGTCTCCTCCAGCCTTTGGGTCCTGGGCTAATACAAAGGCTCATGTTAATATGCAGATTAGTATGAAAATCCGAAATAACCAATAATTTGTTAGAAGTGAGTCACAGGAGGACCCAGGCTGGCATGTGGACCAGGTTGCCCAGTAACTTCTCGCTGCTATCCTTTGCTTTAAGTACCACCCACCAGGCACTGTGATTAAAAAAGTATTCCTAAAATAACAGGTCCAGGAACACCAGAAACTTCATCATGCCCAGAAAGAATTCCAGTCTTTTCTGAACTTTTCTGATTAAAACTCTTAATCCAGGGTTAAAGAACAAGGGAATGGAGGCAGCGTTGTGCTTTCCAGATCAGTATTCTACACAGAAGGACTGATCTGGTTGGATTTGTTTCATTTCATTTCATTTTTTGAAGGCTGTAGCTTTGGCTTGAATGCAACTCAATTCAACTCCTTTTCTTTCTTCCTTCAACATTGGGTTAACAATTTTAGTCTAGAAAAGGGAGACTGAGTGACCCACTTTTAGTTGTAAAAAACTGAGAAAAGACTAAGAGCTGAACCGAGACAAATTATATGTGAAGAGCACGTGTAAGGTCCCGCAAGCTTCTCTGGGAGGGGTAGTTCTACCCACCCACCCACCCCCCGCCCAAGCTCCTGGAAGAAAACCTAGCCAAGTGGGTTTTCTTACAAAGAAGAGCCGCTTAACTGGAGAGATTTTCTCTTTCAAAAATCCACTCAGCTCAGTTTTCCTTCAGGAGCTCAGAGACGGGGTGGGAAAAATGTAACATGAGGCAGGAAAAAAGCAGAGAGAGAAAATCCACATTGCGATTCCCTGCCAGGAGAAGAAAAATGGGAGGGACTGTGTTTCTCTCTCACTCACAAAACACCTTGGCTTTTTTCCTGCCTCCTGTTATGTCATTCCCCACCCCCACCCCCATCTCAAGCTCCTGGAGGATATTTGAAAGAGAGAAAGTGTGTGTGTGTGTGTGTGTGTGTGTGAGTGAGTGAGAGAGAGAGAGAGAGAGAGAGAGAGAGAGAGAGAGAGAGAGAGAGAGAGAGAAAGTTCCTCCAGTTGTGATACTTCCTGGCTGAGAATCACATTAAACGGCTGTTTTACAGACTACATTTCCCAGAGATCCTTGCAGGACCCAACATGTGCCCATGAGTCTCATGTAGTTCCACTCTAAGAAAGAGGATCATTCCCTACTTTCTGGGTACAAAACCAAATATCCCCCACCCACTCCTCCCTTTCACATCTGACTCTCATTATTTAGGGCACCCCTCTGTTTGCACTCGATCACATTTTGAGTATGATGTGAAAAATATTTTATGGCTTTATCATTAAGTTAAGAAAAAGAGCCAAATCAATGCAAAAAGATGATGGTATTCAAAACTGTGGTCTACTCTTTGACCAAAAACACAAACCGTCAAGGAACTGCAGGCGCTCAGAGGCAGCACCATGGCACTGGCATGTCTCCCCACCCCCATCAGGGCAAATCAATCACTAGGAGAAAAAATGCCAGTGGAAGGGATGAAAATGGTGGTTCCATCAACTGAACTTGATGAAAACATCAATTTGGGGGGTGCACTTTCTCGGTGTAAATGGTAAATATGTTTCCCAATGAAATCTCAACTAATTCAGAGTTCCCATCTATGCATTAGCCAATGTGGTTTTCCCTTCAAGTTTCTGCAAGCCCCTCCATCTAGCATCCGCTAAAAAACCACCCACTACTTTAAAAAAACTTGATTATCCATCTCCACATAAGCTGAGCCATCAATACCTACTCCTCTCCTTCCTGCTTGCATAGTAAAATGAAAAGTTGCCTGCCTGCCAGCACATGGACAATGGAGGAGACTGGCATTGAGATTAACACCTCATTTTCCAGCAGAATTCTGACTGAGCACAAAAGGAAGGATTCGCCACTGGCTGCCCCCATAGAACAAAACTGCAAAGCACAAGAAAACACAGCAGCAATACTAAATAGAATAACACAGAAGTAAGAATAATTTATTCTTACTTTCATCACTTGGAAAAACAAAAAAAGGGAACACAGGAGCAGAAATTTTATTTATTTAATGACGTTGCTGAGCTGTGCTGTGCTGTGCTGGTTGGAGCACTCTCATCCTTGGATGCTGCCCCACAGTTGTTGCAATGCTGCTACTAGTTTGCCAACCAGTTTCCTGCCATAGTATGCACCTGCTGATACTTGCCTTCTTCACGAACTATTGTTGTGTGTGTGGGTAGTGTACTTGAGGAAAAACTTGGTGCGCTGATGGTTCAGAAGGAGGACTATGTTCTGTACAATTTTGGTGCCATCAAGTGCAAAATCAGCTGCCTGAGAGCCATCAAGTGCGAAATCAGCACTTGAAAAGAACAGTGTGTGTGTCTACACACACAGTCAACACTCACCTTACATGTACAACAGGCCGAAACTCATAACAAATAAAGCCCAAACAGATTCAAGACAAACTGGCAATGGCCCATCCAGAACAAACCAATAATGAAAAGGAGTTTGTTCAGAAACTCTGGATTTGAAACTGATTCCAGGCATCCCCTGAATATGGCATCCTTTTGTATAAGCTAGATAAAAGAGATGCAGAAAAACTACCTCTGAGGATAAGTGTAACAAGGATCTTATAGTCCGCTTTCTATGGTTCCTCCTTTCTTTTTCCAAACAGAATCAACCTCTGACCAAGCAAAGCACTCAATTATGTAGTTGAGTTCACAGCTAGATTTTGTCCTCATGACTTGAAACCCAGGATTGTGTTTGTAATTGTTTGCAGTGATGAGTATCCTGACTGGTACCTGGTAAACCAGCACAAAGCCAAGATTAAATTTAGTCTTCTTTTTAAAGTTCTTTTTTTCCCTAAGAAAAAAACTGCAGCCTCTTTGGAGCAGCTATTTGGAGGATCCATTCAAATCTCTTATTTTTTTCACGTTGACCTCTTCTTTAAGATTAGATGATAATAAGCAAGTTGAGCAAATGCAGAAACAAAATGAAAAGAAACCCCAGTTTTCCATTACATGTACAACTTCACCAGGGAAAAACACTCAGCATAAATAAGGCATAAAATAGACCACCACTCCACACAGGAAAGGCATTAGGTCTTGTGGTGAACAGCTAGTTTTATTCCCTCATTAGTCTGACCCAGTTCCTGACCTGTGGCTCTGCTTCATTCTGAAACTAATGAGGAATGCAAAAGTCATCTTAACTCATGAAAATAAAATATGTTTTAAACCCCAAGGTGCTATGGAATTTCTTTTTCTTAGACAACGCCATCCAACTTTGTTGTGTACTTTTTTCTCCATTTCCTAAACTAGTGTAGAGATGGAAGAATTGAATAAAAATTTCCTTCAGTGCTTTTGAGCAAGGAAGTAAACAAGAATGCATTACATTTGACATTGTATTCTTGAATCTGCTTGCCACCCTGCTTTTTAGCAACACAAAGCACGTTTGCTGCCTTCAGCATAAAGTCTATCAGAATCCACCCTCGAAGAACTTGTATTCCTCTGGTTCCTCTTTTCCTAATATTTGGTCTTCTGGGGCTGGGAGCAGGGCTTTTCACCTTCAGTACCCCTGCCCTTGCTAGAAATGTTACCCTGGCTCCCTCTTTTGTCCTATTTCATTATTAGGCTAACTGGAAGAAAATTGATTCATTTGAAATGTGGTGCTGGAGGAGAGTTTTACAGACACCATGGACAGCCAAAAAGAGAAATAAATGAGTTCTAGATCAAATCAAGCCTGAATTCTCCCTAGAAGCTAAAATGACAAAACTAAGGCTATCATACCTTGGTCATGATAATACAAGATTCTCTGGAAAAGTCAGTAATGCTAGGAAAAGTGGAAGGCAGCAGTAGGAAAAAAGGAAGACCTAAAACGAGATGGTGTGATTCAATAAAAGAAGCCACGTCCTCCAGTTTGCAGGATCTGAGCAAGTCTGTTAATGATAGAACATTTTGGAGGTCTTTCATTCATAGGACTGCCATAGGTCAGAGGCAACTTGACAGCACATAACAACATCATCATCATTAGGCTAAATCCTTTTTATTTGGAGAACATTGTATTAACTAAATGCAACATCTTCTAATGATGGTTTATTAACATCACTGCTTTCATATGTATTTTTTTGGCAATGTTATCTTGTTTTGTTATATTGATGTTGTATCTTGGATTTTTTAAAATTGTAGTTTGATTGTGTTATTTTGAATATTTTTAGACAAGGTGCACATAAATGTATATTAAAATGAATGCATATACATTTATTTACTTTAATGATACCACTCATTTGGTCAACAGGTCATGAACAATGCCAAACTAAATACAATAATAAACAAATAATTTTAAAATGACCTAACGTTTACCACACAGTAATCCTAAAATCACTTTCCCTGAAGTAAACTCAATTGAATAGACTGGAATAGGAATCTGAGTAGACCTGCTTAGGATTGCTTTCTCATAATCATTTAAATTAAATTATATAGGCAAAAAATGGTAACAGCCAGTGTAACTCTTAAGTCTATGCCTTCCATAAATTTTTAAACCTTTTTTGTTATTGACAACCCCTCATTATCATAAAAAATAAGAGTAATCCACAAATCCCTAATACTACGAAAAATATTGCATTCCTGTAAACAATGCTCTGAAGTTGCTATCTGAAAAGTAGCATAGTCACAAAATCTTTCAGAATATGGAAAAGCCTTTGCATTCAACATTGCATTACTTAGGAAGGAATAAAATTTAATCCTGCAAGCATAACTGCTCTCCTATTATCACAGAATGGTTTAAAAATCTAAATATGGTAAAGGTGCCTTTTGGATATACATTTATTAGCATTACTGAGCTTCATTATTGTATTACAAAGTAAGTATCATACTTTCCAATGTTTGTTTTGGCTAATTGACACAATACATATTGAATAGTTGTGGGGAACACAAGGGAAATAAGCACAAAGGAAATAAAATACAGAGAAAGAGCTATTAAAACATGAGGCAGATAGGTCCATCTAATAGCCCTTGAGAACCAGCTATCCCAGGCTTAGCATCAGAGCACACACTTCAGGAAATGAAAAAGGGGTTAGTGGGGATCAGGACACCAGGCAAGTCATGCAATGATTTCAGCTCCATATCGGTTTATTATTTGTGCTCTACACAAAGCAGGCTGACGTGACTAGAAAGTAGGGTAGTTGCCAGCCTTTTTGTGGTTCAGAAAGGAGCTGTGATTTTCAAGGAGCAAAGACGCAGCTGAAATACAATTTTGGAAAATGGAGACTTCATATTTACAATTACATATAGAGAACATTGCCTTGTTTATTTAAATAGAGACTTGTACAATTCATATTGAACGGTCACGACCATTGGCTTTGGGGTGATTCAAATAAGAATGAATGTTACAGGGCACTTAGATAGGACCTTGTATCACAAATGAATAGCTAAGCAGGTTCAGGAAATACAGCTATATAAGTCTAGAAGGATTTGATGGTTTCCTTCCACAAGAGATTATGCTAAAGAGCAAAGGGTGCTTCAAAATAATTAAACAGGGATGGTTGAATCATAGTTGCAGCCAGCTGCATTTGCTTATCGAGAAGGCATTCTGGGGTTCAAAAGTGAATACATTTATCAATGTGCCTAGCCTAGTAAGCCTTAGGATAAGTCAACAAATCTCCGAAGCTTTCTCCCTAAAATCAGTCCTGTAATTTCATACCAGACTTTTTAAATTGCATGCTGTCAATGCCCAGGGACATTTGTGGTTCTGAAAGTTAATATTTTTATATCAACATAACATTTTAACAATCTGTGTAACCAATACTCTGAATTCCTAGCTTTCATTGAAGAAGAAAGTCTCTAGCCACTATCATTGTATAGATATACCTTCCCCCTTATATACCCACGATGGAAAGGGCTAGATACTTACTTTAAAAAGAAGTTTCCCACTCACAGGCCAGCCAGCCTTTATTACAATGTTTTCTAAAACTTTGCATAAAAGAGGACAGAAAATCAGATGGAAATGCCTCTTGTCAAAGGTGAGACAATTACAGGTCTGTTTCAGCAGCAAATGACTTAAACTTCTGCATCAAGTTTTTTAAAAAGTACAGCTAATAAAAACCAATTCGCAGCCATTCATATTGTTAGGACTGCTCGTAAAAAAATCTCAAACAGCAAGATTTTTTTTTAAAAAAAACAGTGTTTATAATAGGTCTAAGTGACACTGCCTCATGAGCATCAACAGAGGCCATTCCCCACTGTAGCCCCCCCCCACACATATCATGGGGAGAATCCTCTACAAGCATAACTAGGTGCTGTGCCCTGCAAGCAGAACCAGAGACTGAGCTCTCACAAGGCCTCTGTGGCCAGAGCGCTTGCAAGTACAAGGTGCAAGATCTTACAATCACATAGTTAAACCATAAAGTTTGGGGCTAATCCTAGAATGTCATCCCAAAGTGATGGTGTCATTACGTTGGCACAATGTCAGTATAACCTCCCTCCCCCACACACACATTTTCCCCAGCCAGTCTCTGAAGCAGTGGCAGGGAACAGGGACTGATGCCCCAGGCATATTTTTTCTTTCTTTTTGTATATCTACATTGTTTGCCACATCTGTAATCTTAGTCATACTACATTGTTTATTTGATGTTGTGACCCATATACACACTGCCACCCACCATAAACCTCACTATACAGGTTTGGGGCTTCACAGGCAGTTATGGGTCATAACAATACACTATCTGTCCAGCCTGACATCACAGGGAAATGGAGACATCTGGCATAGGAATTTCAGGGAAGAAGGGAAAGAGCAGAGGTTTACCTGGGAAGGCCAGGTCAAAGAGGGGGAATGTTGAAAGGCTTCCAGAGCTTATATACTAATGCCCAAAGCTTGGACAATAAGAAGGAAGAACTTGATCTGCTACCAGGCTCCTCTTGTTATTGCTCAGGGCTGACCCAAGGATTTTGGACATGCATAGACGAGAAGGGGGGGACACCACCTGTACTCCTTGCTCTGGGCATCAGGGTGAGCTCTAGCAATGGAGTGTGCTGATGCCTGCTTTCCTTACCTTCACCTAAGCCAAAAGAGGTGGGAAGATGCAGCCCTTCTTTCTCTCGCCTGCTGGTTTCCCCAGAGAGTGATGGGCTGCTCTGCCCATTGATTGAAGGACAGCACAGATTCCCTGCAGCAGGGCAGGGGGCTGGAGGACAGCCAGGTGGGGCAGCTGGTTTGTTTAGTGTCTCCCATAATGTGTGCCTTAAGTAATTGCCTACAGCTGCCCACTTAATGGACTGCCACTACTTCTGTTGAGCTAATGATTATGAACCCCAAAGCTTTGCATCTAATGGCTCACTCATTCATTCACAATCACACATCTAGCTCTCTCTCCACTCTGTTTTTAAAATATATACAGGATCCCCTCTACAGATAATTAAATCTGTGGGTTGGGACTGCAGAGATAGAAAATAATAATAACTATTTATATTTATATGCCATCCTTCAGGACAACTTAATGCCATACTAAGAGCAGTTTACAAAGTGTGTTATTATTATCCTCACAACAATCATCCTATGAGGTGAGTGGGGCTGAGGGAGCTCCCAGAAGCTGTGACTGACTCAAAGTCACCTAGCTGGCTTCAAGTGGAGGGGCGGGGAATCAAATCTGATTCTGCAGATTAGAGTCCTGGCACTCTTAACCATTACATCAAACTGGCTCTCAAAATGGGGGATGCCCTTGGTTCGCACACAAATCTAAACACTTTTTAAAAAATGGATGGGGGGTACCAAATGGAGGTGCAGCATACCTCCATTTGCCCAGCTCCATCCACACCTGGCCAGCAGCTGGGAGAGGAGGAGTGGGAACTGCCATTGCTGTACAAGTCTCAGAGGTGGCACTGATGCCAGTCACTTGGCAAGCAGAGGAGAAGCAGGAGCCATCGCTGCCCACCTCACTGCTGTGTGAACTAAGAAAAAGTGGCAATGCAAGTGGGTAGGGAAGAAGGAGCTGTCCCTGCCCTCTCCATGAGCCAAGGAGGCAGGCAATGGAGGCAGAAGCTAAGTGGGCTGGAGGAGACAGAGGAGAAGCAGGAAGCTGTGGAGGTGGCAGTGATACAGACAGGTGAGCAAGGAAGCTGCAGAGGCACAACAATTTAGGCTGGCAAGGGAGGAAGGACCTGCTGCTGCCCCTTTCCCCACTGTGGGAAGCGGCAATGATGCAATGGGGGGACTAGGTGCTGGCAAGGAGCCAGCCCAGTGATCCCCCCAGTAGTCCCATGGATCACCACTTGTAGATATATATATATAATTAAACAAAAAAGCAGCAGCACTTGCTCCAAAGTGCTTGCTACTCATGTTCAACAGCATATGACAAAAGCCTACATGAAGGAGAAGAACAAATTTGATATTCTCCTATGTATAATCCATTTCCTCACTTCATTTGACTGATCAAATTTCTAATCCATCTACATGGCACAGCAAACTATTGTATCATTTGGATCCTAGAAAAGTGTACTGCTTAAGATGCATTTATTATATCTATAGGTTGGGAGAGGCATAGTTTTAATGCCATCATCTCCATGCCACCATTCAAGATCAATAGATTATGTGAGATAAACTGCCCTTTGTGGTTTAGAACATGTGACTGGTTTTGCTCACTGTCTCTCCTACACATGCTTCCTACATTTTCTTAAGGAGTCTGTAAGGGGTACCTGGTGTATGACAATGAAAAATACATTCATATAGAATCAATCTTTAAAACTAATTTAAAGAGTAAAAGGATTTCTAAGTGGATAAATGCATTTATATTTCCCAGTATCACTGAAATCCATTAAGATCAGAGAAAGTTTATTTTCATTTTGCTACCATCCATTTATTTTTCAGAGAGCTGTTCTTTCTTTTCTTTTTGTTATGGTAAAACTGTCCCTTAAACACTTCTATGCCTGAAATCAGTCTAATAATAAATGGGTTTTATGAATGAGAAAATGACTGCCCATACAATCACTTTATTTACTTAAGTTGCATATCTACTCTCAATTTATCTTCTTAGTCTCATATACAAAACCTATTTCATCATGTGATTTCAACAGTATCTTGAGAGTAAAGTTTAAAAAGAGAAGGGGGGAAAACCAACAGGTTAATATTGTCTGCCACTATATCAATGTCAGATGCTGCGAAAGAGGAGAAAGCAAAAATCAATATATAAAATACTAAATTAAATATATTTAATAATAGCTCAGTAATGCTGAAATATGTGATGCTTGAGATGAAATAGTTTTTATATGCATCTTAACAGGGCAAAATGAACAGTTTATGAAGCATATAAATAAACAGGATCTTCCAAAACAGTAGAAGCTGCTCATTTTGAAACTTCGAGTATCACATAATAAAGGAAAGAAATCCAACAGCAATAATAAAATATAAAGAGACAAGAAACTATAACAAGACTACAAGCTTTCATTGTCAAAACACATGTGCACAAATGCAGAAATCTCCTGGAAAGCATTTTTCTTTTTAAATCCCCTATGGATTTGGAACTAATATACCAAGATAAGAAACTAAAACTACACTTTCATACGTCTTCTGGAAGTATTAAACCATACCTTATTGTTAAAGCACTTCATATTTTTCAAAGATGTTTTTAACAAAAAGGATATAACTTAGGGCTTACTTCTCTGCATGTGGAAATTAGAAAAACTTTTAAAAGTTGACTACAACATGAGGTGGCTCATAAATTGATGTGTAACCAACTAGCACATGGAGGAAGGCACATGACAGGCTTACCATATGGTGAGAAGGGTGGAAGTAAGCAACATAATTAAGATGGCACCACTAAGATTGCCACATTGTCTACTTCACATCAGGCATACCAACTAGTTGTCATTTTGTCTATTAGTTGCCCTGAATTATCAAAAAACTATACCTTCAAGATCTGGAGATAGAATGCAAAATGTTCAGAAAGTTTTCTGCCTAATCAGTTCAGTGAAAACAGGCCCATTCTGAATTCTCTTTGTTCTACTCAATGATGGAAGTCATGATTTTGATTGATAAGCATGGGAAACAAGAACCTTGAGCTGTTTCTTCTGAGATTGCCTTAGCTGGGGGCCAACAATTATTTTCTGCTTTTTAACCTGAAACTGGTTTTTAGAATTAAATAATTTTAGGTAAATTTATCTTATACATTGGTTGTTGTGGATTTTCTGGGCTGTATAGCCGTGGTCTTGGCATTGTAGTTCCTGACATTTCACCAGCGGCTGTGGCTGGCATCTTCAGAGGTTATACAGCCCGGAAAATCCACAACAACCATCGTTCTCCGGCCGTGAAAGCCTTCGACAATCTATCTTATACATTATTGTGAATTTCCAAATTATCTCAAAAAACAATAGTAATGAAATAAAAAATTATCCTGTATCCTTAAAAATATTACAGTCTATTATTCTTTTCCCCAGTCCTGTGTGAAAGGTTGTGCAGTAGAAAAGCCATAAAATAGAAAGAGTAATAACAAGTCAAAAGAAGCCCAAATTAGGTGACAGCACCTAGTGGAAGGGGGACATACAATTAGTGCAATCTTTCAGGGACCTCAAACAACATCCTTTAAACCTTCAAAAATGTAAAGGATCAGAATAATGTTTATTTTATGGAGCCAAAGGTCATCACAGTTAAGCAAATAAAGCACAGAAGTAAAACATGAACAATAAACACTAAAACTATGAAGTTAAAAAAAGATTAAAGTACATTAAAACACATTAGCACCTTTGTTGTAAACAGCTGAAGGAGTCTCAACCATTAAACACAACTCAAGAATCAGATTAAAATATTAAAGGAAAATATCACTGTATAATTTTCAAGGTTAGTTCTTATTTCAGTTACGAGAGGCAAGCCTGGGGACACCAATCCCCTTCCCACCCCCCAAACACACACTTTTCCTGTGCCAGAGATGAACATTGTTATTTTTTCAGTTCATTTTGATACAGAATCAGCTCTAGAAAGTAAAAGGATAGAATAAAAACAATAAAAATAAGGGCTGATTCCACATACGTTGGATAATGCACTTTATCAATCGTTTGAGGAGGATTTTTTTGTTCTGCACACAAAAAAATATGTTCCAAATGATCTATAAAGAGGATTGAAAGTGCATTATCCAACGTGCGCAGAATCGCTCAAGGATAGGGAGGGCACATATAGTGCAGCAAGCACAGAACTGTGGGTGCAGGTTGTAGGGGGACAGAGAGATGATACCTTCCTCTGACAAGAAAGTAAGTTATTGAAGCTCAGTCAACTGCTTGCATATCCCACATGCCTGAAGGCAAAATTTGGCAACTTTGTTAGTTATCTCCTGTGAAGAGTCTGCAAGAAGGAGGGAAAGGTAATATGGGGGGATTCCGCATGATTAATTTTGATCGGACTTTCTGAGCAGTCATGCCGCGGTGGAGTCCAACGAATCCACTTCTCCCCGATTCCACATTAGGCTTTTGTTTCGCACATTTCATCGGCTCAAAGTCCATCATGTGGAATTTTTGACAGGATAAAAATCGATTCCTCATCGCTTTTTCCAGGGGAAGTGTCGAATGATGCACATCTTCATTTTTTTAAAAAAAAAATTCCCAAAAAACGTTGCTACAAATAAACGTTGCATCAAACCAACACATTAGAAAAAAATTCTCACAAAAAAACGTTGCTACACATAAACGTTGCATCAAACCAACACATTAGAAAAAAAATTCTCACAAAAAAACGTTGCTACACATAAACGTTACATCAAATAAACATATTGGATAGGCCAGAGCACTTCCCGCCGATATTGTGGAAGAGTATTGGCTATTGACATTTGGAGGGAAAATTGTTCCTAATGACCCTGCGTCTATCTTTCCCGCTTTCTTCATGAGCAGTGTGGTTTAGTGATAGGTGTTGTGTTGAGGACGGTCTCTTTCTCCCTCCATGAAATGCCTAGACTACTAGTTGAATGCTGAAGTCCCTCCATCACACTTTCACTCTACCTCAGAAGCTGTCAGCTGTCAGCGAGCAACAAGTAACAAATTTGGCCTGTTGTAAAATGGACCTGTTATTGGTCAGCTGTTGTCATGTGACACAGGATATGTTTCTGCATAGATTTGTAGAAACGTTGCAACATTTTTTTACATTTTTTTAAAAAAAAAAGAGGGGAAGGGAAAGGGTAGTGGGTGTAGCTTAGAAAACATGATTGGTCAATCAAATTAAGTTGATTTGAAGGGTGAGAGAAAAGGGCACAGGTGGGGAGAACATCGGATAAAGAATTCCACATGATTAAAATCCCTAATCTGCTGCGCATGGACAAATAAGTCGGGGGGAAGGAGGGTGGGGAAAAAATGGACAAAACGTGCAGTGACTTCGAATCTGCTGCTAGGATTGCCTTCCCACGCGTGGAAACACAAGAAAAAATCGTCATTTAGAAGCTGAAGCAGGGAAAACCATTTGTGCGGAATCACCCGTTGTTCAGAGCTTCCTGATAAAGTTGACAAGATTAGATTTATATAGTGAGATCAGTTGTTATTGTAGAATGGACAGTGCAGCAGAACATGTTTCATAGACTCTACTTTCCCTGTATGGCATGTGTAGAGCCACTGAAGGAGTGGAACATGGTGGTATCTTCCTTCCAGGAGGGCTGAAGGTAAAGCATTGAAGCATGAGGGGGTAAAGGATCTTCAATATTTTGAGATATCATGGGATCTAAGATAATCTGTTGGTTGGAAATATTTGGCATGCTGCAGAATTGTTGGGTATTTCTGTATCTGTGCCCTATCTGATTGGAGGGCATGATCCCAAAGCCGCTGTTTGATTGCTTCTTTTGCTTTTTGGTACCCAAGATGCAATAAGACTTGAAGAGAAAAACTATGCTCCTGGAGTTTCCCTGCAACTGCTCTTTGCCAGGTTGAGTGGCAACTATTGACAAGAATCAAAGGTGCTAAACCCATCAGGTTGAAGATGAGTTTTAGCCAATAGGTGGGTGTGAGTAGCCACATGTGAGTCTCAAAGGGATCAGCCCAGTCTCTAATCTAAGGAGGGCATTTGGGATACACTGTGGGACTCCAAGGATCTTTCATACGTACTTGGATTGTAAAGCTTCCAGTAAGTGCCTCTCTTTGTAAATGCAGAGCTGGGAGCCATGTAAGAACTGAGATATAGCCTTTCCTTGGAAGACCTTGATTGCTGCAGGGACAAAAGACGAACCTTTTGTGAAGGAGAATTGTAGAATGGTGGAGGATGCTCTGTGGGCAATCTCTGCAGTGTATGATACCTGAGCTCTCCAATGTCCCGATGCCTGGAAGACTATTCCAAGATATTTAAACACTTTGGTTTGTTCAGTGTTATGATGACTCTCTATTTGCCATCTATGAGTTTGATGGTTTTTGGTGAAGACAAGGACTTTTGTTTTTTGGTAGTTTATCGCAAGCTGCTCCTCTTTACAGAAGAGAATATGGTTATAAAGATAGATTTGGGTCCAACTTCTGTGAAGAAAGCATGTTGTACTTCTTACCTGATGATCTTCCATGTACTGCACTACATACTTTGCTTGGGTATTCCAAAGCAAGCATATTTTGCAAACTTGAGGTGAAAGTACTACAGCAGTTGGCAAGTAATCTGTGACAGCACTTATTTGGGTTACATTAAGTAGCTGAAGTTATGAACTGATATAATCTTGATTTTTTTTGTAGTCAGTTTCTTAATTTTTCATTCAGAGACCTACGTTGTTAAAAGTTACAATGCTATGCATACATTTTTGGATATTAGTTCTTTTAAATGGATAAGATGTTTCTGAGTAAGTAGACTTGAAGGCTGTGGTCATATTCATGTTTCATCAACAGGGAGATGGATAAACCTCATTGAAAAGGAGTTAGATGTACACAGAAAAGCAACACAAATGTTATTTCTGATCTTTCTGTTTCTACTAACTAAAGATAAATGCTGTAACCTCAGGTGAATACCTGTGCTTTAGTGTTAACTGGTTCGAGTGATTTAAGAGTTGGCACTGGAGAGGAAAACCAACAAGAACCTCTTACATTGGAATTTCTTCTTGCACATTAATTGAACAGAGCCAAATACTGCTGGAAAGAAGAAGAAGAAGAAGATGATGATGACGATGATGACGACGACGACAATGCTTTTCTCTAACTTTGGCTGTTTCTACATGAGAAAATTTCCTAATTTGATGTAATGTCCATTTCAAATCCAAAATTACCCAAGATCATTTTCATACTGGCTCTTTAATTTATTTTGATAGCTGAGCACACCAGAGGGGTTTCTTGCAATTCAAACAGGCAGACTCTTTAAACTGTTGCTAATTATAATGGCAAATGGTTTGTTTTTTCATTTCATACATCTTAAAAGGCAAACATTGGTTTTTTGTTCCTTTTTTTATAAAAGTTTGATCAATTTTTTGTGAAACCACTTTCCAGATTTTTCATGTGTGGTTGCATTTCTCACTGGCAAGGGATCACTATTTGAATTGTTTGTTGTGCTTATAAGAGTTGCTTTTATTCGTTTACCCATTTCTACTTTTTAAAAAACTTCAGCAGTTTTTGGATATAATGATATATCATTATATGGGTATGGTGCAAACCAGAGTGTGGAACAAAAAATAATGGTGGGCCCTGCAGGAAAATATGGTGGTGATGGAAACTGTCAACATGTTGCAGCTGACTTATGTCAGCTTTGTGGAGCTTTTAATGAAAGAGATAAATAGAGGTGGTGTGCCATTGCCTGTCTCTGTGTAGCAACTTTGGGCTTTATTGGTAGTCTCCCATCCAAGTACTAACCAGGCTCAACTCTGCTAAGCTTCTGAGATCTGGTGAGATTGAGCTAGCGTGGACCATCCAGAGCAGAGGAAAATGTGGTGCCATCTGAAATTCAAAATCCAATACAATTGTCTTATGCATAAAGAACCCATATGAAAGTACCCCATTTGAAATTGTCATGTTCAGAAAACTTTCATGTATGCTATTACCAAAGAGACTCCATTTTAATCCTTTCAGTGTTATGAATGCTTTTTTCACAGGTGCCAAGATGTTCCCAAGCAGCTTTCTCACAGAGGAGGATTGTTTTGGCTACCGCTGTCTCAGCCTTGAAGAACTTTCACTTTCTGAGCTTCAAAGGGATTGTTATGAGAACTATGGGGGGAGGTTGGGCCTGCTGGGATCTGTTACTTTGTACCTCATGCTTTGCCTGTCATTGGTAACAATTCACATGTACCATCCTGAATATTGTATTCAGGCTCGTGGACTATAATGCATTCTTTCTTCAGTAAACTTTTGAAAACAATGGGCTTTTGTCTGATTGCAGAAGGTAGTCTGGAGTAAGGACATTATCTAGCCACAGTTCTGACATTAAAGCTGCATCCAATGGTGCTCACTTACATCCGGTTGCCCCGACCGCGGGGTAACTTCTGAGTAATCCCAGCTTAGGACACCGCGGCGGGACGTCTCCCACTCCGTTTGCTCGGTTGTCCTGTTCCAGTAGAGCCACGGTTGGCTGCTGCCGTGCTCAGGAATCGCCTCTAAACTTCGTCGACCATCCATCGGTGGTTGCATGAACATCGTACACCGAGTCAACCAATCCCTGGAGGAACTCCTTTACCTCTTCAGCCTATATCTCCTCACCCATCCCCGTTACAACCGGCACCCCAAGGACCAACTCCCGCTCCTCTGTTACCAGTGCCCAGATTGCCGGCACCTCGAGGCACACCGCCGGTTCAGCCAGCACCTTTACAGCCAGCACCTTTACAGCCAGCACCACTACAACCCGTACCTAGAGGGCCTCCTCCCCAGCCGATCCCGGGGGGACCTCCTCCACGACAACCTCAACCTTGGCCTCAGCAACCTCCGTTGCTACCACCGCCCGCACTGCGACAACCTCCGCTACTGCCACCGCCCGCCCCGCAACAACCTCTGCTGCAACTCGCCCCGCTCGACGTTTACCCGATGCCAGCACCAGCTCCCAGGCAAGAACTTCCCATGGGCTGGGTGAAGTTGGAAGCTACCTTTGACGGAGACCCATCCAAACTGGGATTCTTCCTCGTACAAGCGGTGCAGTTCTTTAATCGATGGGGACATCTTTTCGGAAGTGAGGCCAGTCAAATCAAACACCTTGGATCGAGACTCCAAGGCAAAGCTGCAGATTGGTATGTAGGACTTTATGATATTGGTGCCCCCGAATTGAATACTCTTCAAGGGCTAGTGGATGCACTGTGAGCTCAATATGAAGACCCTTTAGAGGAGACGAGAGCTCAAACTGAATTGCAGTCCATTAGGCAAAGCAGCATGTCGGCTAGAGACTATGTTACAAAATTCCAACAGCTAGCCGCTAAATGCCCAAGATGTGAGGAATCAACCAAAATAATTTTGTTCAAACAGGGCTTAAATCCTAGGCTGTTGGATAGAGCCCTTATGCAGGATAATCCTCCTACTGTACTAGGGTGGATCCAATTAACTTGTGAAGTAGAAAACCGCATGCTAGAAGTCCGTTTAGTGGAACAACAACAACATGCGGGACAAAGACGCTCCTCAGTTCTCGTTAGGGGAGGCAGGGGTGCTGGATATGCTACTCGTGGAGCGAGAGACGCTAGATGGCAACAAGGTTTGTGCCTGCAATGTGGCCAAAGTGGTAATTTTGCGGCGCAATGTCCGTACCGGCCTGTGCAAAGACCTCCGCTCCAACTAAGACGTCCAGCCCCCACAGCCTACCCGGCACCACTGCGCCCAACACCAGCTCCTAGAACAGCGAGGGGCAGAGGAGATCCTCGGAGAAACCCTCCCGAAAGAGGGTTAGAGCTAGAAGAAGTTATGGAATATGATTCAACAGCTTTAACCAGGGAGGAGAATCCTGAGAGTCCCACCTCGGGAAACAAAATGGATCTGTCGTAAGAGGGCCCAAACGGCAGATCAAACTTCAGTCAGTTCCTACTCCGAACAGATCTCAAGGGTCCATACTCTTCATACCTGTAACCTTGGTGAACCCAGACAGAAAAATGCACATCCGCGTGCAAGCTCTGATAGACTCGGGCTGCCCCAGAGACATTATTGCACCAGCCCTAGTGAATGGATTAGTACTTCCTATCAAAGAATTGGAAACACCTGTTATTTTTGAGCAAATGGATGGCACTAACATGAATCCAGTTACTACTGAAACCACTCCGGTCATAACCAGCATGGGACAACATTGGGAAGTAAGATCATTCGTTATTAGTGCCACTGCCAAATACCCCTTGATTCTGGGAAGCCGATGGTTGTGCGATCACAACCCCTATAAAAACTGGGCAGAGGGAAGCATCACATTCACCCATGATGCCTGCAAAAGTCATCGTTGGGATCAAAATTGGGGTAACAATCCTACTCTCACTGAACCCGCTCTCCTCACCCAGGAAGAAATCAACCTAACACCCAAGCAACACAGAGCTTACACCCAAGCCTTCACAGAAGAAGAAGCCAATACCTTACCTCCCCATAGGAGGACGGACTGTGCTGTGGAAATTTTACCGGGCGCCTCGTTGCCCAAGGGCCGTCTATATCCCATGAGCCCTAACAAAAGGGAAGAACTATGCAAGTTCATTGACACCAATCTTCAAAGAGGATTTATTCGACCTGCTAACAGCCCACATGCTGCGCCAGTGCTCTTCGTTAAAAAGAAGGATGGGGGCTTAAGACTGTGCACAGATTTTCGGGGACTCAACGCTGTGTCTTCCAGCAACGCCTACCCCATCCCGCTCATTAGAGATCTACTCAACGTCGTGGCTCAAGGTAAGATTTTTACGAAATTGGATTTGAAAGACGCTTACTTCCACGTTCGTATCCGAGCAGGGGATGAATGGAAAACCGCTTTTAACACGCCCCTCGGCCAATATGAATATTTAGTTATGCCGTTTGGCCTAGCTGGGGCCCCTTCGGTTTTCATGTCCATGATCAATGAAGTACTACATGAATTCTTGTACAAAGGGGTTGTGGTGTACCTAGATGATGTTTTAATCTATTCAGAATCAGAGGAAGAACATGTGGAACTCATAAAAAAGATCTTGACCACCCTTATGTGTAACAAACTGCCCATCAAGCTATCTAAATGTGAGTTCCACAAAACAGAACTCACTTATTTAGGCTACTGCATCTCCAAAGATGGCTTGAAAATGGACCCGGGCAAAGTACAAGCAGTACAGAACTGGCAAACCCCCACTACCCGTAAAGAACTACAATCCTTTTTGGGCTTTGCCAACTTCTATAGAGAATTTATTGCCAACTTTGCTCAAATTACACTCCCTCTAACCCAACTGTTAAAAACCAAAGAAAAGGGGGACCAAGTCAAAAAAACGAGTGCCAAATTACATTGGACACTGGAATGCCAAGCGGCATTCAACCACCTCAAAACGCAGTTTGTTTCAGAACCCGTTCTCCAACACCCTGACGAAAATCGCCCCTTTGTGGTGCAGGTCGACGCCAGCGATGCAGCAATTGGAGGCGTACTTTTGCAAAGGGGAGAGGACGGGAAACTCAAGCCCTGTGCCTTCCTCTCCCGAAAATTTTCTGAAGCAGAAAGGAATTGGAATGTTTGGGAAAAGGAGGCTTTTGCTGTAAAAGCAGCTCTTACTGCCTGGCGACATTGGTTAGAAGGAGCCCGTCATCCTTTCGAGGTTTGGACGGACCACAAAAATTTAGAAGCCCTACGCAGTCCTCGACGACTAAATGCCAAACAGCTGCGATGGGCGGAGTACTTTTCTAAATCCAATTTCACTTTAAACTTTTTACCGGGCAAAACTAACTTTCTCGCCGATGCTCTATCACGCATGCCCCAGCACAAAAGCAAAAGGGAGGAGACAGTAGACACCGTCTTTTCACCTACGCAATTAGGGGGTGTGGTGACCACACGCAGTCGCACAACCCTACCCCCTCAACCCGATCAGGGGTGGAGACTAAAACTGAAAGCTGAAGTGGAAAAGGAGGGGGGGAATGTGCCCAAAGACCAACTGCAACAATCTGAACAAGGGGAATGGCTTTGGGGAGACCGCTTCTATGTACCCAAAAGTTTAAGAAAGGAAGTTTTACAACACTGTCACGATGCCCCTACGGCAGGACACTATGGGTACTTGAAAACGCTTCATTTAGTACAACGTCAATTTTGGTGGCCAGGCATGCGCAAAGACATTTCCCAATACGTAGCATCCTGCCCCATTTTCCTCAGTGCCAAATCCCGCAAAGGCAAACCACCAGGACTATTGAAACCTCTAGAAACGCCAAGCAGCCCATGGGAAATAATATCCATGGACTTTATCACTGATTTACCCGCCTCCAAAGGTCACAACTGTATTTTAGTCATAGTGGATTTGTTCTCCAAGCAAGCTCATTTTATACCTTGCACCACTATACCTTCAGCTCGGAAACTAGCTGATATCTTTCTAAAGCACATTGTAAAACTGCATTCTTTTCCATCAAAGGTGATTTCGGATCGCGGCGGACAATTCGTTGCCAACTTCTGGCGGGAGCTTTTACTAATGTTGGGTATTGAACAAGGTTTAAGTTCAAGCCATCATCCTCAAACCGATAAACAGTCAGAAAAAACTAATCAAATATTAGAACAATTCCTCCGCTGTTATATCAATTTTCAGCAAGACAACTGGGTCGACTTGCTCCCCTTGGCAGAATTCTCTTACAATAACAGCGTGCACGCCTCCACGGGAGAAACTCCCTTCAAAGTAGTCTATGGCTTCCACTTCAAACCCTTCCTGTTTGAAACGCTCCACCCTCCTACTTCAGCATCCAGAGACGTCACCAAATGGTGGGGGGAAGCTGCTCAACAATGGACTCAAATTAAAAAACATCTCGACAAAGCCAGGATTACAAAAAGTATGCTGACCGCCACCGTGCGGCAGAATGGGATTTACAACCCAGTGATCTTGTCTATCTTTCCACAAAAAATCTAAAAGTAACCCAATCCAGCCGTAAATTGGCTCTGAAATTCCTGGGACCTTTTTCTGTTCGTAAGGTAATCAACAAAGTGACTGTTGCCCTAGATTTACCAAAGAATTTGCGCTACGTACATGACACCTTCCATGTCAGCCTGTTAAAACGAGCTCCTCCAGCAGACCAATGGCACACCCGTGCCCCTCCTATTCCAACTCTAATTGATGATCAAACCCATTACGAAGTACAGCAAATTTTGGACTCTAAATTGAAACGAAATCAGCTTTTTTACCTCATCAGGTGGAAAGACTTTGACTCTGGGTTTGATGAATGGGTGAACTCTGTGCATGTACATGATCCTAGATTAGTCAGAGCGTTCCATAATCGCTATCCACATAAACCTGGGGGGGGCATCTTAAAGGGGGCAGAATGTCATGTTCAGAAAACTTTCATGTATGCTATTACCAAAGAGACTCCATTTTAATCCTTTCAGTGTTATGAGTGCTTTTTTTACAGGTGCCAAGATGTTCCCAAGCAGCTTTCTCACAGAGGAGGATTGTTTTGGCTACCACTGTCTCAGCCTTGAAGAACTTTCACTTTCTGAGCTTCAAAGGGATTGTTATGAGAACTATGGGGGGAAGTTGGGCCTGCTGGGATCTGTTACTTTGTACCTCATGCTTTGCCTGTCATTGGTAACAATTCACATGTACCATCCTGAATATTGTATTCAGGCTCGTGGACTATAATGCATTCTTTCTTCAGTAAACTTTTGAAAACAACGGGCTTTTGTCTGATTGCAGAAGGTAGTCTGGAGTAAGGACATTATCTAGCCACAGTTCTGACAGAAATGACCCCACCTTCCTTTTACAACATTAAGAAATATGCCTTGTTCAAAATGGGATAATGTTTTATGGAAGTGCAGCCATTCTTTCCCCCATGGCCAACATTCTGCTGCTTTGCCTCCTGCAGTTTCTTTGCCTTTTTTTTTAAATGCACTTTTGTATCAATCTCACGTTTTATCAATATAGCTATGTAGCAACTACCAATAGTTTTTAAAACCCATCAAAAAACCCTCCAGTGGGGGGTGAAGGATAGGCAGGAAGGGAGATGCCAAAATGCCAACAAGGAGTTACAGAAACGCACATCTTCTCATTCACATGTCCCTTAAACCTTCTTTGGATATAATTGTTTAGGAAAGATTGTACTAAATGGGATTGTTAACAGATATTCTCTTAATTCCTCTTACTAATTTCTCCCTGAAATCTTTTCCTCTTAGTAGGAATTTAGAGTCAGTTTCTAATAAATTCTGTTTTTGTCCAAAGGAGGGGAAGGAAGGGAAGGTCTGAGAAATATCAGCATTTGATTCTGTAGATGCTCAGAGGCTGGCGATCTCTTCCCAAACCTTCCTACTCTCATGATAAAAGACACCCCTGGTGTATAGGTCTTCAAAGAGAAAGAAATGAGAAATCTTTCTCTTTTGAGAGAAAAAAAGAGAATAACATGAATCAATGGCTGTGTATTAAAAAGTTACTTTCAGGGGGGAAAATCTTTTCCCATAACAACCCTAGTACTAAAGCAGGTTTCTGAAGTTCTATAGTGGAGCCAAGAAAAACCCACAAGGAGGACAATCAGATGACAATATGAGGTACAAGTTCCAAAAAGAACTGCTTCAGTTTATAAGGTAAGGTGAAGTAAGATATGTGGAAATGACTAGAAATGGGCACGAACTGCATTACGAACTTCAAAAACCCACGAAATTGGCGATCGCGTGATTGCAATCCAGTGATTCGTGATTGTCCACGGCCAATGAACCAGCGTTCGGGAGAGGCCTGGTTCGGTGCATTTGGCCACGGTTTGGGAAGGCAGACAGTCAGGCGCCAGCAATCAATTCCCCTGGCAACGGAGCCAGGGGAATGCCTGAACTCTGTCTGCGTTCCTTCTGTCTCCCTGGAAACCCTAATGGAAGCCCATCTTACCTTGATCGGCAGGTCTTTCTTCCAACCACGGAGCTGCAAAGCAGTTACAAGTTGGGAGAAGACACCCAGGGGAGGGAGGGGGGAGGGAACGTTCTGTAGCCATGGGCACTCCAATCTCATCCCTGCAAACCCTGATAGGCAGCTCTGATAGCCAAACACAGACCTCCTGTGTTGCTCAATGGGACCTGTGCTTATAAATAGCCGTCGGCTCCCAGGCTGGGTTTCACTTTCAGCGAGCAGTGGAGTGGGACAGAGCTCTTGCTTGCCACTTGCTAGCCTTTGGGGAGAGAGACTGAGAGTATACTTGAGCTTGGATTTTTGTGGGAGTTTCCTGGGGGCCTTGGATTGGAGAGGGTATAACTCCAAGATCCCTTTTGCAATCTTGTCCAAACTTGGGTGATGGCTGTAGGAGAGCCTGCAAAAGACTCCCCGGGAATATGGGCTTTCTAAGTGCTACGGGGGCCGTTCTGAGCACCCTGAACCGTGAACCGGTTCGGTAATGGAAAATGTTCGTTGCGGTTCACGATCTTGGGATCGTCATTGGCACCGAACTGTGAACCACTGATTCGTTAAATTTTTTTGGTTCATGCCCATGTCTAGAAATGACCCTTGTTTCCCCCAGAGAATCCTTGCTGTTGCTGCAAAAGAGAACCAGAGCAAATCCTGGCATGAACTAAGGATCAGGTAAAAATGCATTTCTATTATTTTGTTGTAGTAGTAGTTTGCAAGAGAAGATGCAACACAATTGGTTGATAGCCCAACAATTAATGTGCTTGATTTGTATAATTAACAAGCAGGTTACATCCTCTTTCTGAGAGTGATGACAAGTCGGAGGACAGGCAAGTACAATCACAAGGACCTTAATAACTAATCGAAGGACAAGGAAAGGAAGCCATAGATTTACATTCCTCTCATTGCTCCATCCATGTGCACAAAACATGAGCAAGGAACTAATCCAGATTATAAAACTAACTACCTCTTAAAACGTGATTCTATTACCTCACTCTAAAGTAAGTAAAGTATGATATCAAGTCACAACAGACTCATGGAGTCAAGGCAAGAGATGAGCAGAGATGGTTTGCCATTGCCTTCCTTTGCATAGCAGCCCCAGTTTTCCTTGGTGGTCTAACATCCAAGTACCAACTCTGCTTAGCTTCCAGACTCGGATGAGATGGAGCTAGTCTGGGTTGTTAGAATTGCTATTAGAGTGCTACCTCACTCTGCTCAGAGAATAATACAACATCTACATCTTCCCTGAAGTCTTTTTATAATAGTATCTTATTCATACAAAATGATTCTTGTATTCAATCATAATAATTGGAAAAACCAAAAAACCTGAACAAACCTCCCTAGGCTGCTGCTTGTCAGGAATCATAAAACAGAAAGACATATCTTCGTTATTTTTAACTTGCAGACAGCAATCAGATCTTATTTTGGCAGGAGCTAACTGTGCTCATATATAACATTATGAACATTATACAGAAAAATGCATGAGTAGAGTCATGTGTGCCAAAGGGGATTTAATCCCCCCTCCTGAACACAAGCCCAAGCCTTCCCTTTGCTTCTTTTCATTACTAGCTATTTTGAGAGCTTCCAAATTACTTTGCAGTGTGGCACAGTGGAAGGAGTCAAGGGGAAACTTTTCGTCAGAAACAAAAAAGACAAAACATCAATGGCATGCATGTGTATCTGTCCCCATGCTTGAAATGAACTCCTGATTTTGGCTTATGTGGCTTGTGTGGCTTTTCCCTCACTCTCATGTATTTTCATATCCCAGCTTTTTATCTCACTTCAGATGTGTATTGCATTAAGAAAATTCAGTCAGTTCTCGCAGCCTACAGCCCAATACTGGAAAAATATAAATCAATCAAAGGTAAATTTTTAAAAGATTCAAGAATAAACATATTCCTTCCTACTCTTCCTTTCTTAACTAAATCATTTTACACATTCTTTCTGTGTACCCTTCCAATAAAGATCTTCTTTTCCAAGTCCTCTGCCCTGTTCCCCTTGTTACACTTCAGCTTCTCCAATATATTCCCTCTCATGGTCAAACAACATGTTTGAGTCTTCAAAGAGTTCAATTTGAGTTCCACAAGCCCAGTGTGGGTTCCTGCATCCACAGGTCAGCTGCAGGAATTGCTTTTAAAAAATAAAGGAGAGCCCAAACAAGCTCAAAACAGTTCCAGATGAGGAGTAATAATTTCTGTCCTCCCTGCTAAGCCATTTCCTTTGCTGAGACAGCACTGGAGGAGGGAGTTAATTATTTCCCCATTTTTTCTGCTACACGTGGACAATTCTGTGCATGCAGAGCATAAAAAAAATGGACAAACAAGTTTGGGTCAAGTAGCACTTAAAGAACAACTAGATTCCTGGGGGAGCTTTTGAGAGTCTACTCTCATGAGCAAATTTCCTGGAAATCTAGTTGGTCTTTAAGGTTCTACTTGATCCAAATCTTGCTCTTCTGCTGCTTGTCAACACGGCTACTGTAATACACCTGGGTTGTCAGTGTTGATGACCTTCTGTCGTGGTATCAGCACCCCACTGGACTTCTGAAGGGTAGGCCTATCCCCAGACTGCCTAGTCAGTCTGCTGGTTGTCCTCCCTCCAAATCCTCAACGGACACTATTGTAATACCTCAGACATCCCTGGAAGCTCCTCTCTCACATGGGAGGCAATTCCTTCAGTACAGGGACAGACTTCCACTCTCCTCTCTGGCCAGGAGCTTCTGCCTATCTTATATCCCTCCCTCCTAAATGATAACCCTCCCTGATCCCATGATCCCACACTCAAGGCCAGGCCTGAGACCTGAGCAATGGGCAGCCTGATTGCCTTCTCCCAGGGTCAATCCTGTGGCTCTCTGTGACTAGCTCCTTTGACCTGCCCCTAGCCCACCTTTCCCCATGGTCCCCTTCGGCCCAGGCTTGCTACTGGCTGGAAGGGCTTGCTACCTCTCTGTTGCCCTTGGCCACCACAGCAGGGATTCCTACACTGGCAGCGAGGCTCCTCACACCACTTTCCTATGCTCCAGCGCGGCTCACCCTGCCGCTCAGCTATGTGGTGCAGCTCTGCTTTCCAGCCCCCTGAGCCTGACTGGGTTTGGATGATCATTTGCTTTCTTATTCCAGATTAGTTGAGAAGCATCTGTTTCAAGCTGCCTTTTGTGGGGGCTGGAGCTGATATTATTTTTTAAAATGTCAGAGCATGCATACTAATGTTGCAATGTTGGAGTTCGGTTTAGTCACCACCACCTCCTCCTCCTTTCCCCCGTCTCTGTATTCACTGATTAGGCAGTCTCATGCCCACCAGTTTTTTTTATTTTCAAATACGAGCCCCAGTTGTAAAGAAAGGGGTGGGGGAAGTAAACCCAAGAAGTGATCAGTGGAGAATGTGGATTGCCATCGGGGAACAGGATGGACATTGTGCTTAAAAGAGTAGAATTCATTTTAAAGACAAACCAAATTTCCAAGGTATGTGCTTTCAGGAGTCAAAGCTCTCTTTGATTCTTGAAAGCTCATACCTTGGAAATCTAGTTGGTCTTTACGGTGCTATTGGACCTGGATCTTTCTCTTTGACTGCAGACCAACATGGCTACCCACCTGAAACTATGTAAAATCAGTAATTACAAGTTTCTCATACAGACAAATATTTTTTGGCCCTCCACCAATACACTCATATTCAAGACATGCTCAGATGCTTTCTGTGCCTGGGCCTCACATACTTTATATATTGGCCGTTTTCACACTACTGACTTGCTTCTGTAATGTTGCAAAATGTCATGCAAAAAATGCAGAAGATAGTGTCTTCTCGCGAGAGTTTTGCACGACATCACGCTAAACTCTCACAAGAAGATGCTATCTTCCATGTTTTTTGCACGACATTTCACAATGTTACGGAAGCAGGTTAGTAATGTGAAAATGGCCATTGTTGATATGAATTAAATAGCTCTTCTAATCTACATAAGGTCATACAGTTGAGCTACTCCTCTGCTTTGTGTCCTCTGTGCAAAGGCATCTGCTATGACTTTCTTGGCCAAATCCAGCAACTATTTTCCTATAGTTTTAGCTATATCCATCACATGGTGTGGTAGCTAAAGTGTCAGACTAGAATCTGGGAGAATCAGGTTCGAATCTCCATTATGTCATGGAAGCTTACTGGGTGACCTTGGGCCCATCACACACTGTCAGCCTAACCTACCCCACAGGGCTGTTGTGGTGATAAAACAAAGAAAAGAGAATGATGTAAACCACTAGGTACCCATTGGGGAGAAAGGAGGTGTGTAAATAAAGAAAAATGAATAAACTGGTCACAGTCTATACTGTATTGCACTCTCAAGAAAGTAGACTAGTCATAAGCAATACATGCATCAGGGCAGTAGATAAAAGAGATTAGAAAGATTAATGCTTCCTTAATCCACTTCTTTTTTGAAGACAAACCTAGGGGTGGACATAATGAAAAAAGAGCCAAAAATACACACAGAAGTTTCTGGTTCTGCTCTTTATAGCAGCTTCCAGAATGCTGAACCAAATCTGAGAAACAAGACTGTAACGACCCACCCCCCCAAAAAAGGTTGAGGGTTTTGTTTCAGTATTTACTGCACAATTGTACATAGGCAACATGGGCAGGACTGGCAATTAGGGGCTATCTGTCAGGCTCTTGTTTTCCTTAAACACAAGTTAGTTTGCACATGCAACCAATTGCAACCAATTAGCTCCAAAGGGGAGAGACTAAACCCTTAACATTAATTTTGGGGGGTGGGAAGAGGATGAGCATGGCATGCATGACTGCATTTTTTAAAAGTGCTTCCTGGGCATTGGCATTGGCATGGAAATCAAAAATTTGCTTTGCACCAGGAAAGGGAGCAGCAGATGGCATGGTGCCATCTCTTGGAGGCCATGTCTTTATTTTATGAAAATCAACTGCAGGTGGGGAGGTGAATGAAAAACTGGTAGTGAACTGCTTTGGTATGAAGCGTTATGTTCTTGACTGTATATTATTCTGGCCAAGGAAATGCTTCATTTCTAAAAAGAGAAAGTTGATCCAAATGTCTGTAAGCCTGTCCTATATATAGTACTGAAAACAAATTCCATCCAGGAGTTCTCTCTGGTGAGCCAGAGTACCATGTCCCCTTTGGGTTTTGAGATTTTTTTTGCAGCAGGAACCAAAGGGCAGTCTCTTGCTTAAAGAAAAGAAAAGTGAAACATATGCAGTAAGCTGGGATTCTGAGGGCAGAAGGAAAATGTCATGCGGTGGCCTCAGTTGAATGATGTAGTCAAAAAGAGAATCTGGAAATCTGGAACAGGGAATCCAGATGTTGACACGTACTTGGAGCTGAATTTTATAAAACATGTATCAAATATACATGGGTTCCCCCATTGTGTAGATTAAAAAATTTGCAAGGGGGGGCATAAATAGAACATATTTTTAAAAGAAAAGATAAAAACAAAAGATGTGTGGGTTGTTGTTGTCTTAAGTAAAAAGGGATACGTACAGGCATGCAGACATAATGCGGGCAAGGACTTGCATTCAGATAGAATTTTGAGTTGCAATAGCAAACATTTATACATGTACCCCATTTATGCACCCTGCAATTTGAGAAAAACAGTGTAGTATTGAATTTCTGGTAAAGATTATATGCAAAGGACTTATATTTTAAATAGATGTAATTTACTTAGGCTTTGAAGTTCTCTTAAGAAAGGAAATAATATTTTTGGAAATCTATGGAATAATGTCAAATTATTTTATAGCATTTTCTAAGCAGAAGACTTTTCTTCAGAGTAAACTCAACAAATCATTTGTACAAAGAAAAAGAAAAAGACTATGTGTCTGAAGTTTCTCTATCCCCCTCCAGTGCTTCTGTCAATGCTGCAGTGCATGCTATAGTACATTGTACTATAGATTCAGTCCCCTAAGCAACAGTAAAGGCTGCACAGAAATCCATTAAAACAGGCTGAATGGTATATTTTATTATTACAAAGGTTCAGAATTGATGTTAAGCTCATCAATGCGCTACAGGAAAAAAATCAACCACAGTGTTATCTGGAATTGTTTGTTTTGCCAAAGTCATGTGTAATCTTGTTAAAGAAATCCTACAGCAGTGAAATAAATCTTGGCATGAACAGAAGTTCCTAGTTTATCAAAATACATTTGTATAAAGAATTGTCTGTATTTATAAGCAGTGATGATATAAATTATTTTATTTTTAAAAGACATATCCTTCATATATATTTATTAACAATAATTGCCTGTTTTCAGTCAACAGATATGCTTCAAAGATAATATATTAAATTAAAACACAAGTGTGGATGATTAAATGCATCTAAAAGGTTGTGGTTAATATAGGTACTATTTAGATGTGTTTGAGAATCATACAGCTATATTTCATATTAGTTTCCTGGAAAGTATAATTTCTTGGCAAGTTATAATCACACAAAATTATATTGATAGGGTAGGGGTGAGGGATATCTAGGCATGATAAATCTGTATGGCAACAAGATATTTTCTTCTTTGAGCCTATGAAGCAGTATGCTTCATATCACCTATGGAAGCACCTTCTGAATGGAGATAACTGTGTTAGAATGAGTCATGTATGATATGGACTAGTCGCAACGGCAATACAACAACCATATAATGTACTCATTCTCTATTCTGCATGCGTACTGTAGAATATATGCCAGTGAAGCTTACATTTGGTAGAAAAAAACTTGGCCTGTGGAAGCAAACAAAAGAATGATGTCCGTTGGCTGCCCACCACTGACCCCTCATGACTCTCAGTTAATGCAAAAGTGAGAAGTAAAAGTTCACAGTTGTCAAAAAGAGGGATCGTGCTTTAACAATTGAATTCTTTTCCTAAAATTGAATTCAGTGTTTGTGAAAGGTGGTAGATTGACAACCCTTGAGGCTTAAATTCTTTCCCCAGAGGTGTAGTCTTAAGCTTTCACAACCTGTGATGTGCAGGAACCTCTAAAGTTGACAGGATCATTAAGTTTACGTACTAAATCACTCCTTGGTTTCCACTGTGACAGCAAAAACAAATTGCCAAGAAGCATGTCAATTAATAGAGGTTCTTCTGACAGTTTTCAATGTGTGGACACCTGTTTAGGAATGGTGGAATAAGGTCCTTAGCTTTCTAGACGGTATACCAAGAGTCATTACATAGCTATGACATTAAGAAATGGCAATCTAGCTAGGCTTCAATCATTGGCCCCCCCAGACAGAATGAAGACACGGACACGTATATTGGGAACTAAGGGCCAATTTTATTCTGGCAACAACAGGACATTAAACATAACATGGCAGGGCCTAACTAGCAGTACAGGTCAAGCCCTGGGGTCTCTTGACCTCCACCTTGACCTCTCTGGACAAGCCCCTCTTCCCTGGGCACAAGCCATCCAAAGACATGGCTGAGGCCTGGCCGGCCAGGCATGTGGAACCTCGACCAAGCCTAATATCCCCCACACACACCATCAAACGTGAGGGGCTGTACTTGTACATGAGGCCCCACATGGCAGTCTGCCCTCTCAGCTGGCAGCCATCAAACAATACGAGTGATCCTGACAGACCCTGCATTCCCTCTCAAATGGGGACGTGCCAAGGGTGCTCACCAGCCCACTGATTTTCCCCAAACCCTATCCTGCCAATAGGGAACCTATTCACAGCACCACCACAAGCCAATTACCACACCCATACTGGAAGTACAAGGTAGGCGAAAAACTCCCCACTGCTAGCCAATTGGTGGGGAGAAAAAATTCCTACCTGGCCCTGAATCAGCAACCAGCTAGACCTGTACTATCGTAGGGTGGGTGGGTGGGCCAAGCACGAGGCAACTGCTGGGGAGTACTGGGGCGGAGCTACCTTATATGCTTTGCGCTCTGCCCTTCCCCAGATCCCCAGATGGCCAGGAAGCATGCACTGTTGCTCTTCCTCCATCGGCGGAGCAATAAGCAGCCCCCAGCTTAACACAGCTTTGCTGCCAGCCGGGAGTGCTGCATTGACTCCCAGATGGAATGAAGACACGAACACGTATATTGGGAACTAAGGGCCAATTTTATTCTGGTAACAACAGGACATTAAACATAACACGGCAAGGGCCTAACTAGTGGTACAAGTCAAGCCCAGGGGTCCCTGGACCTCTGCCTTGACCTGTCTGAGCGAGCCCCTCTGCCCAGGGCATGAGCCATCCAAAGACATGGCTGAGGCCCAGCTGGCCAGGTATGTGGAACCTCAACCAAGCCTATTAACCCCCCCCCCCCACCATCAAATATGAGGGGCCGTACTCATACATGAGGCCCCACACAGAGGCCGTCAAACAATACCAGTGATCCTGACAGACCCTGCATTCCCCTTCAAATGGGGACATGCCAAGGGTGCTCATTGGCCCACTGATTTCTCCCAAACCCTATCCTGCCATCACTAGGGACATGCCTCTGCTTAGGCCCTTGCACCCCACAGGTGGTCTACCACCAACTTGAGCCCTTGCCACAGATCATTAAGAAATATGCCGTTGCCCTTCACCGATAGGTGAACCCCATCCCCTCTATAGAGGTCAGCATATTCGGCCCGTATTTACGGATGGGGGAGGAAAATCCTGAGCCCGCCCTCTAAGGCTCTAAATAGAGCTCTATTGGCCTTGTGCCTAGCCCGTTCCATGGCAGCTGGGTCCCTGCCTTCCACCACACACAGGCACCTCCCGTATACAAGTAGCAACAAACAGAGAATCCTCACGTGAGGGAAAGAACCAATAAGTACAATTGAATCACACTAAATGTGCATTGCTGTACCTCATTTCAATGTAATTTCTAAACACAGGGTATAACCAAGAAATATCAAAGTCTTTTTATGTTGACACTCATGCAATATAAAGGTTCTGATGTACAGAGCAATGTAAATAAAATCCGGAAAAATCCAAACGTAAAAGTCTCATGTGTCTTCTTTCACACGTTTGAAAAGAGAAAAAAACCTTTTATGTTGTGCGTATGTGCTTCTTCCTTGAGATTTTATGTATATCATACATGGATGAAAGCATCCAGCAGCTACACGCTCAATCTGTGACCGGCTGATGGCTCAGATTTCGTAATAATCTTCATCAGGAGCGTGGCTTGTTCATAACTGGAATAAAAATCCATTCTCCAGTAAATTCAATATATAACCAAGAACACTCATTGCAAAATAAAAATTAAGCACAAAAGCACTTACCCATGTAGTATACAGAAATACTTATAAACAGAAACGTTGGCAACAGAACCCAGACTGCGGCGGCCGTATCTTCTCTGGCACGCCAGCAGTCATCAAGTAACAGGTTTATCTACCCGCCCCTTTGCAAGGCAAGTTGCTCTTAAAGGGACATGAACATTTGTAAAAACATGAAAAAGTATACATACTGAAAAAAATTCATAAAAAACAGTTCAAAGAAAGTTCATTATTAAGACCAAAAGGTGTCATTGTCTGTAAGGTATGGATCAAGTACGCTTCCTTCTGTAAAAGAACATTAGAACTGTCCTTCTGTAGAACATAAAGTGCTGCTACTCTAAAGCCATTTTCAGGGTGATGCATATTAGAGAAATGCAAGGTCAATGGTGCTTCTGTCACTTTGTTTTTTAATATGTGATATGTGTTCTAAAATCCGCACCTTAAGTGGTCTCATGGTACACCCCACATAAAACAGGTGACATGGGCATTCAGTAAGATAAACCACCCTTGCTGTTTGACACGTGGCAAAGACTTTGATATTTCTTGGTTATACCCTGTGTTTAGAAATTACATTGAAATGAGGTACAGCAATGTGCATTTAGTGTGATTCAATTGTACTTATTGGTTCTTTCCCTCCCGTGAGGATTCTCTGTTTGTTCCCACCACACACAGCATGGAAGCATTGCTGACCACACAATCAAAACTCTGGGCCACTGCTGGCCAATGAATTGCAAGTCCTCCTGTGCTTGAATGGAAAGGGTCCTTCCTTGCACCAGGCCAAGATCATTACCTCCAAGGTGTATGACCAAAACTTGAGGTGGAGGCCTGCTCCTCCCCTCAAACAAAAGTGGCAAGAGACCAGGCCATCTGAGGCCTCTGTGCCCCGGCTCTCTACCATAGCCCGATCTCTCAGACCAAGCTGGGAGCCAATCTGCATCCCCTTAGCCTAGTGGGTGGCCCAGAAAACCATGCTGTGCTCACAGATGAGGATCTTCAGTCTCTCCGGGTGAAACACAGCTCCTACAAGAAAAAGAATCAGAAGAGGTTACAACCCAGGCAAAGAGCATATGTAAGAATGATACGTGGGGGAATGCCACCTGCCCATCTTCTGCTTGGCAGGCCCGGGGTAACCCAGTGCTGTTGCCGTAGAGGTAGCCCCAATCCTAAAGGAATGGGTTCCAAACTTTACTCCTTACAATCCTAATTTTGACAACGCATGACTGGCCACTACCCAAAATTGATATTTGGTAAGAGGTAAGCCATTGCTGTGGCAAAACAGCACCCCAGCGTCATCACCACATGCCTGTACATAACACTTCAGTGCCTGCACGGGGCATAACTCCCTGTTCTCACAGGGGCCAAGCTCAGTTACCGTCCCCTTCTGCTTTTGGTTCCTTTTTAGAACAACTCAACTTAGCACAACTTTGTCCCCTATAAATTTAACATCCTGTGTCCTTAAGGCCCTCCCCGATTCATCCCTATGGGATTGGGCGACCAATTCACTCACCCACAAGGCACCAAAAATGCAATCAAAGAAGCTGCATGAAAAAGAGTCTCCTCAAATGGGGAGCTGCAAACTTTGCTCCAGACAGACCTTAGACCATGAAGAACCACTGGGGAAATGGGCTGCCTCTCATCCTGATGAGGCACAGCCTCCCAAGACCAGCCCTCCGGCATCTTTCGAATCCTGAAATCTCCTGTGTATTCAGGGTATCCACGGGCTTTGCTGACAAATGCAAGTGCCACCAGTTGCCCCCTAATGGACTTAACCGCTAGTACCTTACCTCTGTAATTTACGCAAAACTGCATCAGGTGTTCCACAGGAACCGGCCAAGCCTGCTGCAGTCCCGCCTCATACCTAAACCCAACAAATTGTCATACTGACCAGTCATATGCCATCTGAGTGCTGGGTGCCATGGCTAGGTGAATAGCCCTGTATGCCTCCACCCTTCAAGATCCCATAGCTCTGGGGGCATTTGGGCCAGCTGATAGTTGGGTTAAACCGGCTGCCCCGCAGCAGTGTGGGTGTTGTTGCTGACATTAGCCTTATGCACTAGATGACCACTGTACGAATGGTCACCCATATTTGGCTTAGCTGGTGACATCACCTGCTGGTGAATCCAGTCCCAGGGCATATTGGGATTTAGGGCAGCCCTCATCCAAAATTCCTCATCATACTGGAGCCATGCGGCCCCAGAAAAGTCATTGTATCCCTTGTATATTATATCAAGGTACTGAAACAATGAAGCAGCCCTCCAAGACTGAGCCCTGGCTATAACCTCAGCATATATCAAGAAACCAAGCAGCCAATTAGCCCAGGTCCTGTCAACCTTCCTACGTTTCAACCTGTGGCCAAGGCTTAACCAGATGTCTAGAAAGAAAGGGGAGTGTTACTGCCCCCCCAGCGCCTATTGCCCTCAGAGCTTGAATGAACCAATGCCTTTTCAGACCCCGGAAAGACCAGGGCCAAAATGGGGTGTACTATGCCAATGCAAAGCACTCCTAGGGGGAAGGAGTGGGAGGGATGGACAGGACAACCAATGCTTCGCCCCCCTCCCCCCACTCAACGGTGTGCCTGCAGCCACACAAGCCACCAGAAACTCTCCCAAAAGGACTCAGCCAAAGAAGAGACAGGGAGCAGGGGCCAAACCGCTGGCTCCCCTCTGCTCTGTAAAACGCTGGAGGACACAAGCCCGACAAACCCTCCGAAGAGAGCCATGGCTAGCAGGATAAGATAATTGATAAATATGATCATACACACACTTTTTCTGAATATTACATTTTTATCTCACCTCAGACCTCAGGGAATTTAAAATATGTTTTCAGCCATTAAATCACTATATATAAGAATTCATTCACATACGTAAGTCTGAATTTGTTAAGAACAATCCCAAACCGTCTGCCCAAATGGTGCTTGCCAGATGCAATTTGCCAGGATTTAATTTTTCAAGAGAATCACACTAACATAAACAGATGGACTTTTGCTCTTCCAGGAGCCAGTTGTAATAGTCTGTGGCTCTGGAACGCAGAGGTCAATTTGTCTTTATATCAGAAGACGGAGCTCAGGATTTGTGCTATTTCTCTATCAAATAAGCCTTTCCAAAAAATCCCATCAGTGTCTCACCTCTAACTTGTTTGGAAAAAGTGGTCTCTTTTTTACTCCTTTGCAATGTTCCTTTGCAACATTTCAATGACATTATGCATATACAAATACATTTTCATAGATCTGGGAGGACGCCTACTTTTAGCAACTCAGACTATTCATCTATAATCTGAAATGAGGACCCTGCAGTCTCAAGAGCTGCACATTCACTTGTAATACAAAAATAAATATTTTTCCCTTAGGTGTACACATAAGGAGTTGTGTAAATAGGCCAACATTGCATTTGTTTATTTTAAAACATAATTTTAATTGAAATTTTATAAATGGTAGAAAGTATAGTGAGAATTCCTGCATAATATGTTTTCATACCCTACTTTTCTTTCATTGCAATCTCAGTTAATATGATTCCTTGGGTGCCTGCAAGCCAGGCTTTGGCTAGGGCCATTCCAGTTGACCAGAAATCACTTCCAGTTAAATTTAAAGAAAAGTAGAAAAATCTGTTTCTCATGCCTGCATGCCTCCAGAGCCACTAAAACTAATGCATGCTGATAACATTTAGTGATAATATTTAGCATTTCCACAGTCAACACTTTCTCAGCACTCCGATCACTTAATGCATGCTGTATCACTAATTCTTACAACTATCTTGTAAGAGAGAAGAATATTAGTATGAGACATTACAAACAATGCAACGAATTCCTTGACCTCACACAGAGGTGCACTTTTCTGGAAGAAGTAACATGAAGAGGAGAAGTAGGAAATAGGGGTGTGCAATTTGGGTTTCCAATTCAGGATAAATACCCAAACCAGAACCGATTTATAAAGATTTGGAATTTCCAAATCAGGCCCAGCATGCTGGACCCAATTCAGAAATATTGAATCAAATCTTCCCAAAGCAATTTTTGGCTTTCAAACACTGGCTGGCTCCAGCTGATCTGTGGAGGATCTCCGCAGCCAGCTGGCATTCAAAGGGCCCTTTCCCTGCTGCTCAAGCCCTTTAAACTTCAGCTGGCTGGCGGGGGGAGATCCCCCTTGCCAGCCAGATGAAGTAAGGAAAGTCCTGCTGCCACTTATTTCACCCTATGGGAGCGGGGGGGGGAAGGAATGGGAAGTTTCAGTGTGCTCCGAATCTTTACAGAGCATACCGAAATAGGGCAATAAGCAGTTTCTGAAGCGGCTTGCTAGTCAAGTGAGGGTTAAAATGCCCTTAGGCATTGGTGAATTCCCTTCTAGGTAGGTGCTTTTGTATATATTTTTCTAGCAGTTTTCATGACCATTCCTCCCCCTTCCCCCTTATTTAATATATTGGGCCAGAAAAAAGGAATCTTTGTCTGGAGGCCCTGTGACCATGCTGAGCAGCTCTTGCCTAAGGCTATCTGGTGAGTTCACAGCCAAGATGAGATAGGAACCAGGGTCTTCATAGCTTGCTTTTGCCCTCAAACCTACATCAGCTGTCTTTACAGTTCATAGTATATGACCATTATTTATGACTGAGGATCATCAAGCTGAGTTTTCTTAGTAGCACCTCACCTTCTTGTAGGAACCAGGTAAGTAAAAACTCCTATTGTCATCTCTGACTACAGCCATGCCAGACCTCTAAGGCAGCAGGAAGATGCCTGTCCATTTAATTTGTGAGACTTTCCAGTCTCTGGGTTCTCTCAGGATGTACCTATATGCAACTAGTGACTACACTGGCTTAAATAAAATATGTTTTAGTTTATTGAATACAAAGTTACAGAGAGTGGTGCTGAGCATAAAGCACTCTAGTTTAGGCAATAGACAAGAAAACAAATAAACCTTCCTATTGCTAGCTAACAGCTTTCTGTCTAAAAACATTTAAAGGTTGCTACCTATACTTCTCTGATGTAGCTTCTTAGCAGGTATGTTCTCACCATTAGGTTTAGCAAAGGAGTCCATTTCCATGCCGTGCAACATGAGGCATATTGATAACCAGAGGCATTGAACCAGTCTTCTCTTTCATGTGATGATAAAGTAATGATGTTAAAGAGGGGGAAAGTGTGTGGTCAGAAGTAATCTTTTAAGCCCACAAACATCTCCCTATCAGCCAAGAGCCAATCAGGGCTCGTTTGCTTAATTGGCATTACTAGCTGTGTGAAATTGGGGAGTGAAGATAGGAGCTATGAGAGCCAGCCTCCCAAAGTTGAATCTCCAGAGAACTGGAAGTGGCCTGCAGGTGTTCAGAATTAACAAGCAAGCACGTTTTTTTCTAGCTAGGCCAAAACCAGGCCTGAAACAACTTACATCCTGAACCAAAGTTCAGCAACTTTTGACAGGAGCACAGGGCCTTGCTTACTTCTGCCTTTCCTCCCCCACCCACTCCAGCAAGCAGTCTTCTCATGCATCTGTGATTGCAGGAGCTGGTGAGTGGCCCCTTGGGTTGAGAAGGAAGGAGTATCTCTTAGCAGGGAAGCTTATTGGATTCCCCTTCCCACATCTTCCTCCAGCCAAGTTCCCCTCTCCTCGGCTTCTCATGACTAAGGCTTGGCTAGCAAGCAGTGACATGTATATGCACTCTGCATATAATTTGAAGCCAACGTAATGGCATATCCTCTGCTCCAGGTGGGAGGCTGCCCTTTTATTCACTCTTTCTCTCTATCTGCTCTGTTTTGGAAGGCCCCCAAAGTATTAGCAGATTTAAACATAAAGGTAATGTATTTATTAAGAAATAAATCTTGTAGTATTCAACACTCTTAGGACTGCAATCAATGTTCCCTCTAAGTTGTGCAGTGTTGTGACCCAAAAATGAACTTCGTGAGCAAAAACAGCAACTTGCATTTATGTTTTGATTGTGCCTCTTTTTTTAAAAAAAATTATAAAATATAAACTAATATTATTATAAATATAAGCAAATATTAATATTATTCCCATTAGACATGTGCAATTTAATTCTCATTTCCACACAGACTCATCCTGAGTTTTTAAATTAAATCCTCTGGAAAGTAAAGTTAAATTAAGCCTGCTGTCAGTAGGATATACTGTACACTTTACTGAGCCCTGTTTTCAATGGACTACAATACCCATTATTCTGAGAGCCAGCATAACCTACCTCACAGTTGTGAAGGTTAAATAGCGGAGACAAATGCACACTACCATGCCATGATATCTTTGGAGGAAGGGTGGGTAAAACACAATGAAATCCCTTAAGTGTGAGAGACAAAATAAACTTACACTTGGTTTATATTTGGAAAAGAAAGAAGAGTTCTTTATTATAGGAACTCAAAACTCTGATAGGAATGAAAGAGAGAGAAATCCCTGTTTACCTATCTAGTGTAAGGATGGACAGAGATGGCAGGATAAGTTCCACATCCATGGTGGAGGATGAAGAGATAGGAGAGAAGTGTGACCAAGCCAGGAAGAGAAGGATGTCAGGAGAGAGGAAGTCCTGAGAACAGCAATCTACACATCAAAGGATAGCAGAGCATTAAACAGTGAACAGATGCTCCGACACTGAACTCTCCATCTTTCTAACTGTTTGGTTTGTCCCCCTCTGAAATGTAAGGGAAGGGAAAACTCTGTGGCACAGGGAAGCTCCTGTACCACTGGCATTCACCTGCCCCTGAATGGGAGCCAGAAGGGGAGAGCATTGGGGTGGCAGCAATTGGGGGGCCCTCCTGACCTTCTTCCCAGGACTCCATAATTGCTAAGAGGGCCACCCACTCTGGTGGAGGGAACTGTTCTGTGGGAACCCAGGCTTTCCTGCTGCACATATGAAAAACTTCATTTTCAGGGGTGGGATGTAGTAAAAGGAATGACAGGATTGCTGACTGGAAATAATGGGAGAAACTTGAAGGCCCATTGGAGATAATGGGAACCAGGAATGCCAATTTACTTGCATGGGCTCCATTGAAATACATTACAGCTCAAAAAAAGCTGCAAAGAAAATGTGGAATGGGTTTTTCGTAAAAGTCTCTGGACCCAGATAGACTACTTTGGGACTGGAATGACAGCCCCCAGAGTGGAATGACAACTCCTGGGAGTAGCAGAACCATTCTGGGATTGAAATGACAGGCCCCTGGGTGGAATTATAGCCCCTGGGAGTAGCAGATACATTCTGAGACTGGATTGAAACAATGAAGAGATGTTGAAATTAAATGGTATACGTCCCATGCAATTTCACTGCATCATCCATTAGCAAGCCTTGTGTAATAAGATTCTTCAGTGGGAAAGTCTGAGGCATACTGTTGTATCCAGCACTAATTATATAAGGCATCATGCCTTACTCATCATCAGTTTCTAAATTTCTCTCAGCGATAGATGCAGAATATGGAAATGTATTATACTATGCAGAAGTCAGGTGCCTTAGCATAGGCAAAGTCCTCTAATGTTTTTTCAGTCTTTGTCATGAAGTTGATATCTTTCTCAAGAAGAAAAGAAAATGTCCTGAAGTACTTTCAGAGCCTGGGTGGATTTTTGATTTGGCTTTCTTAACTGATACCACAGATCATCTGAACTCATTGAATCTAAGGTTGCAGGAAAAAGAAATGCTTGTGTGTAACATATTCTGAGCGGAAAAGTTTTGAAGCAAAACTAAACATTTTTGTGAAGCAAGTTAGTTAAACTAAATTTTCAAATGTCTCATGCTGCAGTGAATGAAAATTTGAGAAGGATGGGAATTTACAATTCAATGTTGAAAGACGTGTCAGGTCTGTTGCCCACTGTCCCTCCATACTGTTAGCGAGCTTAGATATGTTGCAATACCCTCGTGCGCCTTTTCCCTTGTTGCTTTCCAGATTCCAGGACAGCCGAGCCCTTATCTGCGCAGCACATGCATGGATGAAGGTATGGGGCAGAGAGGCACCCTCCCCATTAGAGGTTGTTTTGCTCACCGAGGAGGAGGAAGTTATTGAGTATCGAGACCTCCGCTTAGCGTTCAATGACAAGGAGGCAGATGAGCTCCCCCCGCACCAAAGCACGGACTGTGCTATCGAACTAGTCCTCAGGGAAAAGCTACCTAAGGGCAAACTGTACTCAATGAGCCCAGCGGAAAGACAGGAGCTAAGGAATTTCATTGACAAGAATTTGAAACGTGGCTTCATCCGCCTGGCTAGCTCCCCCCATGCTGCGCCAGTCTTGTTCATCGAGAAAAAAGATGGGGGCCTGCGATTGTGCATGGATTTCAGGGGGATAAATGCCATATCCATGTCCAATGCGTACCCGCTCCCCTTAATCCAAGACCTACTTAGCATGGTGGCCCAAGGCAAAATCTTTTTGAAGTTGGACTTGAAAGATGCCTACTTCTTGGTGAGGATACGGGGGTGGGACGAGTGGAAAACTACCTTCAATACCCCATTGGGACAATTCGAGTACCTGGTCATGCCATTTGGTTTGAAAGGGGTTCCAGGTGTGTATATGAACCTCATAAATGAAGTACTGCATGAATACCTGTACAAGCGGGTAGTGGTTTACCTAGATGATGTGCTTATCTATACAGCAGATAAAAAAGCACATGTAGAAGTAGTCCAGAAAGTGTTAACTGCCTTAATAAAGCACAAATTACCGGTGAAATTGTCAAAATGTGAATTTCATAAAGAGGAGTTGGACTTTTTAGGGTACCAAATTTCCCATCAGGGGCTAAAAATGGACCCTGCCAAAATCGAGGGAATAGTAGGGTGGGCAGCACCCCAAACAAGAAGGCAGTTACAATCCTTCCTGGAGTTTGCCAGTTTCTATAGACCATTCATAAATAACTTTGCCCATATAGCCCTACCCTTAACAGACTTACTGAAGACCAAGGGCAAAGGACTACAAGAAAAAAAACCTAGTGCAAAGTTACACTGGACGGAGGAATGTCAACAAGCATTTGAAAACCTAAAACAAAAGTTTGTTTCGGAACCGGTGCTACAGCACCCAGATGAGAACCGTAAATTCATAGTGCAAGTAGACGTGAGTGATACAGCAGTGGGTGGGGTTTTACTACAGCCTGATGAGGGGGGGGGAGTTACGCCCCTGTGCCTATCTGTCCAAAAAGTGTTCAGACACTGAACGCAACTGGAGTGTATGGGAAAAGGAAGTGTTTTCGGTAAAACTCACCCTCACTATGTGGAGGCAATGGTTGGAGGGGGCCAGAAACCCATTTGAGGTCTGGACAGACCATAAGAACCTAGAAGCCCTACGCGACCCCCAGAAATTAATTGCAAAACAATTGCAGTGGGCGGAGTTCTTCTCCAAATTCGAATTTACACTAAAATACCTCCCGGGGCGGGCAAACTTCCTAGCAGATGCACTTTCATGCATGCCTCAGCATGAGAGCCAAAGGGAGGAGGTTATTGACACAGTGTTCTCACCCACCCAATTGGGAGGAGTAGTGATGACATGCAGCAAAGCAGCGAAAATGCAAAGCAACCAGAAACCTGAGCTCTCAGTGTAGAGGGGGAAAGTAAAAGCTGAGGTGGAAAAGGAGGGAGGGAGTACACCCAAAGGTGAGCTAACACAAACAGAGACGGGCAAATGGTGCAGAGGCAGTAAACTCTACATACCACACAGCTTACAGAAAGAAATCCTGCAACAATGCCATGACTCCAAATTGGCTGGCCATTTCAGCTACTTAAAAACCCTCCACTTAGTACAACGGCAATTCTGGTGGCCCAACATGACACAAGACATCTCCCAATATGTTACCTCCTGCCCAGTATGGGTCATAGGAAAACCCAGGAGGGGAAAAACCTCAGGGCTCCTGCAACTCCTGGAGACCCTGCCCCGACCATGTTCAGTAATCTTAATGGACTTTATCACCGACCTACCACCCTCGAAAGGATATACGTGTATCCTGGTGGTAGTAGACCTGTTCTCCAAACAAGCCCATTTTATACCTTGTACTACTATCCCCACCGCCAAAAAACTGGCTAATCTGTTCATGAAACATATCGTAAGACTACACTATTTTCCCCTCAAGGTAATCTCGAATCGAGGCATACAATTCATTGCCAACTTCTGGCGGGAGCTTCTCCAAGTTGCGAGCATTGAACAAGGCATAAGCTCCGTCCATCATCCTCAGACTGATGGACAAACCGAACGCACTAACCAAGTGCTGGAACAATTCTTACATTGTTACATCAATTATCAACAAGATAACTGGACAGACTTTGTCCATTTCGCTGAATACGCATACAACAATGTGATCCATAGCTCAACCAGAGCCTCACCCTTCAAAATAGTACACAGATATGAGGGAATGGCCTTACCCTTTGCAACCAACCCCGAATCCCATAAAGTTGGGGATCTGGGAGAATGGTGGTCTACATTGACATCCCAGTGAGAGATGATACAGGAGACCCTAAAGAAAGCCAAGGAGGATTATAAAAGGTTTGCAGACCGGCACTGCACTGAGCAATGGAAACTGCTACCCGGGGACTGGGTGTAAGTCTCTACCAAGAACTTTAAAAGTGAACAACCATGCAAAAAACTGGGACTCAAATACCTTGGCCCCTTCCCGGTCAAGAAAGTAATCAATGAAGTTACTGTGGAACTAGAACTCCCAAAGAACCTATGCCAAATCCATTCAACGTTCCACTTCAGCCTCTTGAAAAAGGCCTCCACCCTGGACGAGTGGCATCCAGAAAGGGGGGTTCCTCATCCTACCCTAATAAATGGACAAGTCCACTACTTCGTGGAGGAAATTCTTGACTCCAAAATGAAGAACAAGAAACTTTACTACTTAATCAGGTGGTGGGACTTCGACAAGGCATTCCGGGAGTGGGTTGAACACTCCCATGTCAACGCCCCCCGACTCATAACCAACTTCCACAAATGGTACCTGGACAAGCCGGGGCCCAGGGGGTGAGGGAGCCTTTGGGGGAACAGAAATGTCAGGTCTGTTGCCCACTGTCCCTCCATACTGTTACTCAGCTTAGATATGTTGCAATAGCCTCATGCACCTGTTCCCTTGTTGCTTTCCGGATTCCAGGACAGTTGAGCCCTTATCTCGGATGGCTCGCCACAGCGGCCTTGGGACAGCTCCTTCCGTCCCATTACTGATTATGTTCTGCTGGAAGGGCTGGAGGGGTGGGGAACATGTGGAAGGGTAGATATAATGTATCATGTACTCAATGCGTCATTCTTAAAAAGAAACCTGTGTATTGCCAGACGTCTTTAATTGCTTCTGTGTAACCTATGGACATATGTATGTCGAAGCCTATGATATCTCAATAAAGACCCATTTACTCAAGAGCCTGGATTTCTTGCTGCAAGGGTTGGGAGTCAACTTCAACGTATCCTGTCTTCCATAGACTGACAACATGTCAAAGCACTGAACCTATTTCAGGTGGAATTCCAGAACAGATTCACTGACTGCCATAAACATGGAAAAGAAATAAGAATGTTCCAGAATCCATTTGAAGTAGCACCAGAAGATGCAAGTAACTTTTTCAGAGGGAACTAATTCATTTGCAAGCCAGTGATCATCTCAGAGACATTTAAAAAGAAAATAGTCTGTTAGATTTCTATTGTGGTCTACCTAATATGTTTATCAACCTAAAGAAATTTGCTGCAGGCATGTTCACAGTCTTTGGCACCACATACATCTGTGAACAAACTTTTTCCAAGATGAAAATTATGAAATCCAAGTGTAGGTCAACACTTACAGATGAACATTTACATGATATTTTAGGGGTGTCTGTCACAAACCTTGACTTGGACATGAATGCCTTGGTTAACAGAAAGCAGCCACAAAAATCACACTGACTAGGTAATATGTATAGCTAGATAAAAGGATTCAACAGTAAAATATTGTTCCAAAATAGATTGCATTTAAGTTAACATTGACCTCTGAATGTTTACTGTACATTTAAATAGGTAGGTTAATAATTTTATTACATTTTGATTTAAGATGTGGCCCACTTTGGGCATTGGGCACTCTCAAGCGGCCTGCATGTGCCAAAAGGTTGGGGACCCCTAGACTCATGTATGGCTAGAAATGCCATACATGATTAAGAAATCGTCAAACATTTTTTTAAAAAAATTGCGTAAAATGGAATAAACTTGTTTAAATAAAAGAAAGCAGCATCAGTTCCAGATATGTATGTTAGACTGTCTCCATTTTAGCTGCCTCCATTTAAGTAGTAGAGATTTAATTCAGAAAGGTTTGAGACCTTTTTTTCATTTCTGTGACCTTCTGTGACTCTCCTGGTATTCTTGGAAAAATGCTAGATCTGGATTACCACTTATGTTTTAACATGCTAAAGGCAACCTGCTGGCTACATTTGGCGAGCAACAAATAAGTGAGATTTTTTTTCTGTTTATTTTTGAAAAGTATCCACTGTCTCTTAGGTGGAGGCACCAGGGAGGCAAACATTATCAATCTACTATTATGTGGGGGAAAAACACTCCACTTAATAAATGAAATCAATAAAAAAAGTGAGTAGCCAGGGTACAAGTACTATCTCAATTATGAAGGTGGGATACATACAGAGAAGGTTTTTGGCAGATGATTTATGTTCTTGGGCACCACGTTGTCAAGCAGTTTAAAGATGATAGTATATGATCAGTGAGCTGCATTCAGCTAGATAGAACAAAGATTGTGTAAGCCTATACTACAAAGTTCTCTGCAAAACCTATCATGTATTATATGAGTGGTACCTTTCTTATTCTCTGAAGGTCAAAGGTGCATCCTACCTCATACCAGCTCTATTCAGCACCATTGTATCTATTCAAACATACCTGGCATTCGATGCAGAAGAGGGAATGAAGGATTAAGACCATGACCTGAAACATTTTTTTCTTCCCTCTCCTTGTTCCCTTTTAGTTCACCAAGCCTAATGAAAAGAGAACACCAAGCCTAATGAAAGTACTGGAGAACTTAAAATTATTGTCAAACTAGAACCAATGGGTTGAAATTACATCAAAAGAGTTTTCGGCTAAACATCAGGAAGAACTTCCTGACAGTTAGAGCAGTCCCTCAGCAACAGGCTTCCTTGGGAGGTGGTGGGCGCTCCTTCTTTGGAGATTTTTAAGCAGAGGCTAGATGGCCGTCTGACAGCAATACTGATTCTGTGGCAGCAATGCTGTCAGATCCAAGGCAGATCATGAGAGGGAGGGCAGAAAGGGTTACATCAGTGCTTAGTTCTTGTGGCCCCTTCTTACATGCCCAGGGTAAGGCCAATTGCCACCTTGGGGTAAGGTAGTAATTTTCCCCAGGCCAGTTTGGCTAGGGATCCTGGCGGTGTTTTACCATCTTCTGGGTATGGAGCAAGGGTCGCTGGGTGTGTTGGGAGGGGGGGTCGTTGTGAATTTCCTGCATTGTGCAGGGGGTTGGACTAGATGACCTATAGGTCCCTTCCAATGTATGATTCTATAATTCTATATACACTATTTTGTGTTATTTTGGTTGGGGTTAATAAAAGCTATTACATCGCTTTTTATTATTCTACTTTGGAGTAGACATGGGCACGGACAGAAAAAAAACCTGAACACCCTGTTCGTCCTTCGGTGCCATCCACGAACAACGAACAACGAACATGGACAAACATGAACTGTTCCCGGACATGTTCATTGTTTGTTTTTCATGGGGGCCAGAATCCCCACCCCACCCCAAACTCCCCCACTTAGCCCCCTCCCCTCAAACCCACTTATCTGGCCCTTTAAAGATCCCTTTAAACTATCAGCTGGCAGGCGGCAGGAGGGATTCCCCCCTGCCACCTGCCAGCTGATAGTTTAAAGGGCCCTGTCCTGGCAAAAACAGCAGTGTCTGCTGGCAGCTAGTTTGAGGGGTTACAAAAGTGACCTTCCCAATGTCAAATACCCACCAAATTTGCAGGGGACATAGTCTTCACTGTCCTCTGAAGACCCCCCAAGTTTCAGAGAGATTGCACCCTGGGAAAGGAATGATCCATGGGTCTCCCCATTGGCTGTCATTTTCTCTGCACAGTGGCAAAAACGAGACTCTCTGCTGGAAGTACTTTGAAGGGTTAAAGCCAGAAGGCAAGCCAGAAGGAGTTCAGACAGAGTTCAGTCTCTCCCTGCCTCTGGTTGCCAAGGGGATTGATTGCAGCAGGTGCCAGACTGTCTGGCTTGCTGAACGGCTGCCAAAGGCAATGAACAAGGCTTGCAACAACCACCTGTTCGTTTAGGATGGGGCCTCATGAACAGCTTGTTCGAGAACAGCAGATTGGGCTGTTCGTTGGTTTTTTCTGTTCGTAATGCTGTTCATGCCCATGTCTACTTTGGAGAAAAATGGTTACTAGCAATCAGTTAAAGTTATATAAGATTTTGACCTGGATGAAACAGATTAGAACGCTACTCTGCAGCTTCTATGCAATCTATAGTTTGATCTCTCATCTAGTTTCCATCTGTGGTGATAACACTCTTTAGTTTGCTATTGATATATATTGTATTTCAGAGCATGGCTTTATAGAGCAAGGCAATAGCTTTTTTCAATACCAACAAAATAAGAAAAGTACAAAGTAAAGGGGGGTCAGTGTCCCTCAGGAATGGGTGGCTGAAAATCTCTTTAAATTGCCACATCAACTCAAATATCAGTTTAGTAATTTTCTTATTCCCTGCCTTGGTGGGTGAACAATTTTCTATGTCACTTGTATATAAAAGCTGGACCAAACTGATCATATTTGCTTTCACAAAAATTCATGAAAGTAAAATATATTCACAAAATATGCCCTGCCTTGATAGAAGGAATAATGTGCTTCCAACTATACATAATAGAACTGTAATTCCATCAGACGATTCCAGAGACTGATGATACACCAGAGTATTGAAACTCAGGTGGTGTTGCCATGTTATCAGAACTAGAAATGGAATTACACCCTCTTAAAAGTACACTAGAGAGATTCACTGCAGCATTATAATAGTCCCTAATGATAACTGTTCTAAAATATGTTAAAGGGGTCATTTAATAGAGGCCAGAAAGCACCAAACCCCAGAGCAAGACTTTCTAACAATAGCTAAACTGTCTGTAGAAATTTTTAACAAATCTGTTGTAAAATACTCCACATTGGTAATGTAGATAAGTAAAACACGGAAGGCAGGAGATTCAGAGCTGGCATACAACACTTTGAATAAGTTGCAAAAGCAAGGTATAAATATTTTACTGAAATAAACATCACCCATTTACTTCCTCACTTGCCTATACTTCCTCATACATTCTGATTCTTCTGCGGTTATACTGTATTTACAAGTTTTTTCTTGCATGTCAGAGTTCACTTGGTTTACCTATTTTGTCTCTCCCCAAATGTTTAAGAATTTCACAACATGCTAATATAAACACTTATTCACGTTTTAATCTTGTTTTTAAAATCAGCTAAAAAGGTTAATGGGCAATCCAAGGGCTTTATGATAGATTTCATAAAAGTGCCTTAAGCAGAGAGATAATTAATTATCATTGTATCAGTGCAAAGCAAGTAACTATTTATCTTTTCGGGTAAAGGAAAGTGAAATATATGTATAAGCAGGTTATAGCTAAGGGTTTGGATCCACTCACATACAAGCAGAAAAATAAACACTGCAGCTCCACTTGCTCAAGGATCTTGTGCAACACTCAGCACTTTCCTCCATATATAGAATAATGTCAGGAAACTGATTCTACATGATCGTGTGCAAGCAGGAACACAAATGACTTCATCCAAGCAGCTACTGTGGTCTTTTTCTTGTCTTTGTCCTGCATAAGAGTTCAAGCACAAGCGGGAATTTTATGCTGGATCCAACCCAGAAACTCATGACTTCACCTACAGAGGTGTGCAAGGGGGAAAAAAGTTGGATTCCAGTAATTTGTACATTACTGGTAAATTACTAGATTAGTAAATGTTCTGTATTTCATTTCTTTTGTGTGTGTGTTTTTTGCCATGGAACTCCATTTTTCACCATTGGTTTTGGTGATTTGTTTATATTATGTACACATGTGGTATATTTTTAAGCACAATTTATACAGGATTTTTGTAAGATTTATGTGAGATACAGGATTATATAAGATAAATATAATATCCGTAAAATGTAAATTGATTTATTGATCATTTTATAATTCGGTGAAAGGAAAGAGAAATTTGCACAAAAAATAAGAAGCATGGGCAGGGCTTTTTTTCTGGGAAAAGAGGTGGTGGAACTCAGTGGGTTGCCCTCGGAGAAAATGGTCGCAGCAGCACGGAGGGCAATCTAAACTCCTCTCTGTCTGGAGATCAGGGGGCGGGGCCACCAGCCATGTGACCATTTTCAAGAGGTTCCGGAACTCCATTCCACCGCATTCCAGCTGGAAAAAAAACTCTGAGCATGGGTATGATTTATGCAAGACAAGCTAAATAGGAACAGTTATTTGTCGATTGAAAGGCCAGTTGTGAGAAATCTGAAGACATCCCTAGTTATTTGCCATGTTAAAAACTTAAGTATTGTCAGAATTAAAACTGGCCATTTTATGAAATCAATATGATAGTTATTTCCATCAATTACAATGGAAAACACAACTACCTGTCCAAGTGAGATAAAAATAGAAAGATGATCTGATCCTTCATTACTGCTATCTCTTTCATCTCTCTGGTATGTTCGCTGTCTCTGTATTATTATGTGGAAACAAAGCCTGGGCATCTGCTTCTCCTCACTTCATCCTTGCTACATTTACAAGCAAAGCCTTAGCCCTCGCATGCAAGGAGGTTGACACAGCCCCAGAGAATGACATAGTATGCAGAGGTACATGATCCATCCTTATATAGAATTATAATGTAAAAATTTGAAACCTTTGAGGGAAATGGAAATTTTAGGAAAAAATGAAACATATGCAGTGTTTCCTTATTGTTCCTAAATTTATTTTACCACTTTAAAAGTGTAAAACACATCTTAACACAGTTTGCCAAATTGCAGTTTTATATGTTTTTTCCCTCTATCAGTATAAAGTATAAATGCCCTACAGTAAGCAGGATTTTTTTCTCCATTGGCTTGAATGGGCTTGTGCGCACATGTAAAGTGCTGACAAGTTGCAGCTGAACTGTAGTGACCCATAAGGTTCTCAAGGCAACAGACAAACACAGAAATTGAAACTGAGGTAGACATACACAGAAAAGCAACACAAAATCTTATTTCAGCGGATTTCCAGATCTTTCTGTTTCCACTAACTAAAGGTAAATGCTGCAAGCTCAGGCAAATATCTGTGCTTTAATATTAACTGCCATTGGTTCAAGACTTGGCAGAAGTGAGTGAAACCTATGTTGTAATATCTTCTTATACATTAACTGAAGAGAGCCAAATACAGATGGGAAAAAAGGAAGAAAAAAGAGAGACCAGAGGATGCAATGTTTTTCTCCAACTTTGGTTGCTTCCACGTAAGAAAATTTCCTGGAGTGATGTAATTTCCATTTCAAATCCAAATTAACTGCATCATTTTCCGACTGGCTCTTTAATCTGTTTTGGACAACAGGAAGGTTCTATAAACTTTTACAAAGTGCTACAAACAATTCAGATTTGTTTGTTTAACTTCCCCTGCCACTCAGAAATGCTACCACAGAACAAAATCTGAAGAAGAGTGGTTTCCCAAAAACGGATCAATCCTTCCTAAAAAAGGGACAACAATATTTGGCTTTTAAAATAAAATAAACCATTTGCCATCAGAATGAGCAAAGGTCATATACAAATCTGTTCAGTCTCCCTCTAGGCTGCCCTTCCTGCTTCTTGCTGCCTAGGAAAATGAAACCAAACAGGGAGATGCCAGAACAAATTGTTAGATAGTAAAGTTTTACTAAAGTCATAAATAATTCTTTTTAGTATTTAGCAGAGCCAGTATTAGCACATGTTGAGGTGGGGCAGCTACTAGGTCCTGTGGTTTCTGTTGGGGCCCACTACTGACTCCCTACTCTTCACTGATGCCTACACTCATACTCTTCCAGTGCCTGCTTGTGTATGCTTTGTCACCTCTGCTCCCAGCTGCATATGCTATCTAGTGCTGCTGGAGAAGGGCATGAGGTGGTGCAAAAAGCATGAGCATTCCTGGTGGCCATTGCAGTGGCACTCCTAGCTGCACCTACCACCAGAACTATAGGGAAACAATGGCTCTCAGATTTTGGGAGATGTGGGGGAAGTGAGAGGGAAGGCGACATAGTGGCTGCCATATTGTGGAGGGGCAGGGAAAGACTGGGGGCCAGGGGAGCACGCCTAGGCACATCCGGTGCAGACCTCTGGTCTGGAAAACTGGCCATTGCCCCTCAGCACTTGGCCCATGGCAGAATCCTGCCCAGCCCTCCCATTTGTCACAACTTTGGAGTGAGTAGGCTGCGTATTGAGCATTAGGCACCAATATATTTTGGGGGAAACAGGGCTCTCAGGCTCAGTTTTCCTATTATAGAGATCCCCATAAGGGGTGTTGGGAGTGAGGAATGGCCAGTGCATGCGCAGTTGGAGGCTGTCAGTCCGCCTCACTCCCAGGTGGCAGTGTGGGCAGGTGGTGGGAGAGCTTGCAAGAGGGCAAAGTAAGGGTGCATAGGTAGGTGGGGGCATGTGCATGGGAAGGCAAGCAGGGGAGCCTAGTAGTGGGCATGGGGGGGATGAGCACTGGAACCAGCCCTGATATTTAGAGCATTTACAACATTGGCAATGGTTCTGGTGGACTCTTAATTAGTAAATTTCTTACTGTATCTCCATATTTATCTCAAGAACTCTGGGTATAAATATTTTAAGAAGGTAACAATAAGATTTTACTAGATTTCCAAGGTATGAGCTTCAAGAGTCAGAGCTCCCTTCTAATTCTTGAAAGTTCATACCTTAGAAATCTAGTTGGTCGTTAATGCTCTGCAGGACCCAAATCTTGCTCTTCTACTCCAGACCAACATGGCTACCCACCTGAAAATAAGATTTAATTTTTTTTTTAACTTGAAGTTACATTTGAGATAGAACAAAGCATGATATGTCCATGGATATTTATTAGGAAGAGGTTTAAATAAAACATTCATAGTTAGCAAACTGGATATTCATGATTATCTAATCTACTCCATGGGAAGTAAAATAGCTCTGATCTGAAATAGCTTTAAACTTCAGCAAAGAAGGAAAAAGATGCTGAAAAAAGTAACTTATCAGGGATTCCCACAGACAGAATAACAGGAAAGAAGGGGTCATATAATACAGTGGTAAGAAGAAGAAAAATAAAAGACAAACTGAGTTGGCAAAATGTTCAGTAAGTTGAGGAAGGGCAAAAGGAGTAGAAGAAGGGTACCAGGATGTAGAAAGGCAAGTAATCCTTAGTACTGAAGGATCAAAATAGGTCATAGGCTTTCTTGATGCAACTGTAGTTGGTAAGTCAGGTAAACTACTTATTTATCCAGTCTGTGTTGTGGACAGGGGCGGCGCAAGGGTTTGCGGCGCTCGCAGCCAGCCGGCTGGGCGCCCCCCCCCGCATGCACTCACACAAGCGTGCGCGCACACCGGCCTGTGTGATGTCATCATGTGTGACATCATCACGGGAGTGCACATGCCGCCACAGGCCCAATCGCTGCAGTGGGTGGCCTCTGAGCTCTCCCGCTCGGTAGCCTGCTCCGCTGCAGATGTCTGCCCACAGTGGCTGCTCCCGGCCAGGGGCTTGTGCTAGTGGTGGCAGCGGCGTGGGGTGGGAGGGATAGGAGGCTGCTGCTTTGTGGCACACACTTCCGCCCCCCGTGCCTCCTCCGGCGCTCCCTCCGGCACCCCGCGCCTGAGGCCACCGCCTACCTGGCCTCAATGGGCGCGCTGGCCCTGGTTGTGGAGCATAATTAAACGGGTTAAATTCCAATCATATGGGAGTCCTTTCTGGCATGTAATTTGTACAGCTTGGGGAAGGCGTTGTCTTATAATAATTTTGATTCCATTTGCCATATCTGCTCAAGTGTACCTCTCCCTGGCAATGCGATTAATAGCCTAGGAATCACAAAAAGAGAAAATTAAAGAAAATTATAACTGCCAGGCTTCCATAGCCAAGGCTGATTAAATGGTTTGTGAGGATATGATATCTGCCTGTTATCCAGAGTTCTTCACCCATAACAGCAGGTTACATGGACATGAGAAACTCTTTGCTGAACAGATGGATCGCACCATGGGCTTTGACAATGCTGATATTTAAGAGAGAGGTTACCTGGATTCTGTTCCCTCATTTCCCAACAAGGTGTTCAGCACTGTCAGAGTTGATAGCACTGACCATCTGTTTGGCAGTGTGTGCATGGCTCTGATCCAGTAAAAGATAGCATTGTGTGGTGAGAAGAGTTTCTCCATGATCTACAAAGATGGACCAAGCATGAAGGCGTGTTTCCATTCACGGATCACCCATACAGGGGCAGGTGATTAAGAATTACAAATCATAATCACATTAATAGATACTCTGAACTAAAGCAAAGCTTTCAACAATTGATATCTAGCTATCTTTGTAGAAGGGGTTGGTTTATCATATTTCCCAGTTGTTTTATTGCTTCTCAGTTACACAGTCATATTGCCTACAAAACTTAGATTAATTGAAAGATATATCAGACCATGGGAGAAGAATAGCTTCATCTTATCAAATTTAATGTCTGGTTCAATTGTACTGGAAAACTTCATGAAAGACATAATTATGATTATATCCAGTCCTAATTAATTATAGATATAATCACATATCAAACATATGCCACATGCTCTTAAGTATAAATCTTTAATGAAGTTCCCCTTTTATTCAAAGCTATGACAAAAAATATTAATTGAAATGTAAACATATACTACTTAAGATTTAAAAAATCTAATATTTGCATAGTGCACACTCGGTTGATTTCATTTTTAATTAACACCATTCATTTGATATTAAATTTTGGCAGGCTGGATTTCACTTAGCTGGATTCTACTTTCCATTGTCTTCCTTGTTTATTCATACAGAGGTTATCTGAAATAATTCTCACCCTACACAGACACACACACACACAGAGACAGACAGACAGACAGAGCTGATATAAGTGCAAGGCGGAAATATTTCTTTTAAAAATAATTCTAACACTTCTTTCTGTTTGTAGATGATAATATATCCTGTCTTTCCTTTTTTAACAGATTTGGAAATTTAAATTTAAACTACAAACATATTTGTTTATTTGAACCCTACTGGACATTTTATCATCCAAATGGACAGCAGGCTTCTTGCTCCTTGTTCAGGGCAAGCATTTAACAAAGCAAACAATGAACTCCTCAAAAACTGAAATCAAGGGCTAAGTAAATAATCCTAGGGGGATAAATCTTAACAACTGGACTGTCTCTGTTTGTGACACAGTTCAGAAATCACCTTCCTGATCTTGTCCTTGTTTGCAGTTTATGCTTGGTGCCTCATTTCATGTATCTGTGTTGTCTGAAGGAAAATGTATGAGATGAGCCCTTTTCTGCCATGGCTCCCAAATAGTGAAATGTCCTGCCTCCAAAGCTCATTAGGTCCATCTCTACAGAACTGAAGTTTGTCCAGACCATTTCATGCAACCATGAGCATTATTTATAGTAGAAAAACAGGATGTGTTTTTTTTTTCTGAATAAAGGAGCTTACCTCCTTTCCTTTGTGTTGTATAATCAGTTTGCCATGATGATCAATTGGGCCAACTTTGAGTATAGTTTACCAGGAATTACTAAAAAAAATAGTTTGTAATCTTGCTCCTGCTCTATCTTCACATATGGTCATAACAACAAAGAATTTTAGAGCTTGAAGGAATCTGGGAGTCGTAACTTGGGGAAAATTCCTTGTTAGTGATAACAATATTTGCCTGATCTGTAAATCTGGGCAAACTAAGGTTGTTTGCACCAAGAAAGAGAAAAGGGCCTGAGGACAAGAGAAGAGGAGGGAAGGTAAAACATCATATTTTGGAATATAATTAATATAACAAATCAACTCATCCACACAAATGTTCACTGGAAATAGAAACACTTCCTTAAGTCACATCCATTAATTGGGAGGGAGTAGGAAATAGCTAATACAATATCCAAAGCATGACCTTACAAATATTATGCTTTACTAGATTATTCATTCGTTTTATTTGTATCCCACCATTCCTCTTTCATATAGATGACACCTCAAAGAGGTACACACCCTCCCACTGAATTTGACAACTGAGTGGGGATTTGAGCAGTTAGAAACTGAACTAAGTAAAGCCTACCAAAGCAGATAAGCAAGACATTTCTGTTTGTTTTAATGACTTTTTCTGAAATAGTTTCTGTGTAAAGAAGAAAAAGCAAACACAATGTTACTCATAAACAGGGCTTACTTGGAGGCGGAACACACTAAAATGGTGTTCCAGTGGCTCTAAAAAGAGGTCACATGGGTTTTGGCCCTGTCCACATGATTCCTTTTCCTCCTGGCTGTCCTCGCCTTTAGCAGCAGGCTCTGCTGCTTTATTTTCATTTGTGACTGTGAGAGAGAGGGGGAGAGAAAATGAGTGCAAGCCAAGTGGGGCTGGGCTTCAAAGGAATGTAAACTGCTTTGAATTCATTCTGCTCTGCTTACTTTATTTTCATTTCTGACTCGTGGGAGAGAGAGAGGGAGAGAAAATGAGTGAAGGAGTGCAAGTTGAGTGGGGCTGGGCTCCAAAGGAACATAAGCTGCTTTGAATTCATTCTGCTCTGCTTGCTTTATTTTCATTTGCGACTCGTGGGAGAGAGGGGGAGAAAATGAGTGAAGGAGTGCAAGCCGAGTGGGGCTAGGCTCCCAAGGAACGTAAGCTGCTTTGAATTCATTCTGCAGCTTTATTTTCATTTGTGATTTGTGCATGCGTGCAAGCAGGGTTGGCTGTCCAGAAATACCTTTAAGGCTTTAAGGAAATACCTGGAGGTTTTTTAGGAAAGGGGCCTGAGGGGTGGATAGTGCCTTCTGACACACTTCTGGTGACATATGCTAATGAGATATGTTAATGAGTTCCTGCAGTTCTTTTTCTAGGAAATGACCCCTGCCCATAAATAAATGTGGGGCTGTTTCCTTGTGAATTGGGGGAATTAATATTCAAAGAGGGGGTAACTACGAGATCTCCACCAATGTATACCAGGATTGTTCCCTTAGAGAATTCTCTGAATTAAGCAGATGGGTGCTAAACAGCAATGGCTTTTATTAAAGGAGCAGTGAAGGAGCAATTACACAGACTATACACAACACTTAACATTAGAGATGGGCACAAATTGGGAAAATTTTGAACTGTGCAGTTTGTGTTTCATCATGTTTCATGAACTGCAAACCACAAACTTTCACGGACTTGCCCTGGTTCGTGAACCTGTTTGGTTTATGAAAATGTCACTCCTGGGTCAGCAGAAGGTCTGCAGAGAGCCCATCCCTTCATTGCATAGGAAACTGATTGATCGGCACCTGGCTGTCTACAGTGACGAACAAAAACATGAGCCAGGCTAAAATTTGTCATGGTTCGTGAGACATGAGCTTCCACAAACTGCCAGCTTGCAAACTACAAACTGGCCCAGTTCGTGATGAACTTTGGTTCATATTTCAGTTCGTGCCCACCTCGACTCAGCATACACACAGGGCTAACTAGAAAATCAGGGAGTGAAAGGGAGAGCAGTTCAGGGTCAGGCAATATTTACTAGTGTAAGAGAGGGAGAGAGGACATCCATAGAGGCAGCAGCATGAATGGCCAGGGCTTCACAGCAAGAAGCAGCTCAGACATGCATCTGAGCATGTGCATATGGATCCAAGGAACACATACACAGCACATGTGTATATAATTATAGAGTAAAACATAACCTGTGGCAGAATTATGTCTTCTGCCTCCAAAACAATAGCTTGATGGCTTGTCCTGAGGTGAAACAATAAAATGGGAAATCCTTGATTATACGTATCTGGGAGGAACTATAAGTAAGAAGAGTGCTTGATGTCCCATGACTACCCGATGTGAAGGGTTTATCAGGTCCCTGAATACCCCTGATGGGGAGAGTAGATGAGGAAAGGTATGGAAGGGTGTTGATGAGATCAAGCAGGAACTCTTGAAAAACCTCTTCATTTCACTTTAGTGCTTCTCCAGGTTGTGGAGGGGCAGTTAGTCAATCTGACAGACTTACTGGTAATTTTCCAACTCCACTCAGGATTGGCATCTGTTCTGCCTGGCCAGACAGTGTGCTATGTTTAAGACATATGAGGAAAAGGGGTTTCTGATATTCCATATTCATAAACTGCCTTTTCAGTAAGGAAAAGGGATATGACTGCTAACAACATAGGATTTCATTCTTGAAATTGCTCCTGTTGTTTCACTGTGAACAAAAAGGGAGTAACATAGTTTAATATCCACATTTGTTTTTAAACACCACTTAAAAGTTGAGCAAATTTAGGAGGATTAATGTAACTGCTTATCCAAACTTCTTTGATCAGAAATCAGGCAATATTTTAAGAGCTCCCAGTTCTTCCTTATATTTAGAACTATTTAAGGCTCAACTTTCTCTTAGAACATCAGAGGAGCTTTACAAAGTTAGTTAAATATGTAATAATCTTCTTAGATATGTAATTCTGCATAATATTACTAGCACGGCATCTTACCTACACTGCATTCTATATGGCCCTAATAGGAAGGACCTAGAAAACATGCTAAAAAAACTTTTGTTAAATTGAATATTTGGGGAGAAAAGGGATCTTGTTTAAAGCTATGGTATGATTATATATATCTATGAGAAAAACAGATTTAGTTTAGATTCAACTGGCATCATTAGCCATGGAAAAATTCCATTATTGTTACAAAAGTGAGGCAGAGCTGATTTAAGTAGGATAATTAGACATTAAAAATGTTGCGGTCCCAAAGTTTCCACTACTGGAAATGGAAAGAGATGTTAACAGGCATCATTAGCAGATATCATTAAAATCTGGCACTGCAATACCCTCAAATGTACATCACAAGATGGGAAACAATCAGGGTTCAATTGGCTTGTCTGCCATTAAGGCACCATTACCATAATGAGCCATGGAGAAAGAAAGTGTTAAAGTTCAAGTGGCTTCCTTGTAGAACCACAGTATATAAATATCTATTGTAAGACTTTTCTGTCTGCATTTGAAGTACTACTGTACCAGAAGACGACAATTACCATCTCTTTACAACTGGGCTAAAAATAACATCCTCATATGCATTCTTCAGAAAAAGGAAATACTTTTTTTCTGATCCAGGCAGTTTAATACATAACTTCTAAAGATTATAGAAACTAAAAATTCCAGGTAACTTTCCCTTCTGATACCCAAAGAATCCATATTCCCAAGGACACATTTCATCCACTAAGGTATGTATATTTTAGGTCTCTGGATGTTAAAATGCCGCAAAATTGTCTATGAATGTTACAAGCAATCTTTACAATCTGTTGTATATAATCAACAATCTTTTAAAATTCATCCATAAGCCCTTCAAGAGCTATTTGTAGATAAGGCAGAACTCTGTGGCACAGACCTCATGCTTTGCATGCAGAAGGCACCAGGTTAAGACAGAAATCCTAAGAGAATTTTCCTGGAAGCAGACCTCACTGAATAAAATGAGACTTGTACCTGTGATCTGTTTAGGATTTCTCCATAAATCTGCTGCTTCCCCAGTTATTTTTTCCCATTCTTTTTTATCTATCCCTTTTTCCAAAGACCTCAGAATAGCACACACATTTTTTCCCCCTTTGCCACCCCAGACAGAAATAAGAGACAGACACCAGTTTTTGGGATCTAAACGGGCGATATTTATTTTGGCAACAGCATAAACCAACATATATATACAGCAAGGGCCTAACTAGCAGTACAGGTCAGGTCCTGGGGTCACTACTGGACCTCTGCCCTGACCTGTCTGGGCAAGTCCCACTGCCCCAGGCACGAGCCATCCACACGCATGGCTGGAATCCAGCCAGCCAGGCAAATGGCTCTCCACTCCAAGCCTATAGCACCTCGCCGTAAAGCAGGAGGGCATTACTTGTCTAGGGGAGCCACACGGCAGTCTGCCCTCTCAGCTGGCAGCCATCAAGCAGTACCAGTGATCCTGACAGACCTCAATTCCCCCCTCCCCAAATGGGGATGTGCCAAAGGTATTCACCATCCCGCTCATTTCAACCCTCCTAAACCTGCCACTGCTGGGGCCAAGCCTCTGCTTAGGCCCCTGCACCCCACAGCTGGCCTACTGCCAGCTGAAGCCCTTGCCATAAGTCTTCCAGAAAAATGCTATTGCCCTTCACCGAAAGGTGGACCCCATCCTCTCTGTAGAGGTCAGCAAGATTGGCCCGTATCTGCAGATGAGGTAAATATACCCCCAAACCAACTGCCAATGACTTAAATAGGGCACTATTGGCCTTCTGCCTTGCCCTTTCAATAGCTCTAGGGTCCCAAGCCTCACGCCATACCTGGCGTGGAAGCAATGCCGACCACACAGTCAAAACACCAGGCCACTGTCTGCTTATGACTTGCAAATCTGCATGAGCCTGCATTGATAAAGCCCTTCCCTGGACCAAACCTAAGTCATTTTCTCCCAAATGTATCAACAGAATAGGAGGAGGAGGAGCCGATCTTCCTTCAAAAAGCAATGGAAGCAAACCAGGCCATCTCAAACCTCTTCGGCCCAGCCACTCCACAGTAGCCCACTCACTAAGCCCATGTTGGGACTCGATCTGTGTCCTCTTGGCTTGGTAGGCCACCCAGAAAATCAAACTGAGCCCGCAGATGAGGATTTGAAGCCTTTCACGGCAAGACACAGCACCTAAGAAAAAACAGAATTAGTAACATGTTCAAAACTGCAACAACCGAACATAAGAACAATAGGCAGCCGACTGCCGCCTACCAACCCTCTGGATGTCACGTCCAGAGTAACCCATGGCTAAATGGTAACCCAATCCTAAATGAATGGGTGCCAAACTTTACACCAGATAGGCCTAACCTAGAAAGGGCATGCCCTGCAACTGCCCAAAACTGATACTTGGTGAGTCGTGCTCCGTCAATGTGACAAAACAAAACTCTAGCACCCTCACCCCTAACCTCAACATAAGCATTCAATGCCCTTACTGGGCATAGGCCTTCCTCTCCACAGGGTCCCAATCTCAACAGTGTGCCCTGCCTCCTCTGATCTATCTTAGAACCTCTAACATGAATTGTAACTCCGTCACCTACAAACTGCAAACCCTGTATGCACAAAGCTCTCCTGGACCTGTCCTTAAGGGACTGTGCCACGAACTCACTCACTCGAAGGGCCCCGAAAAAAGCAGTCAGGGACGCAGCATGAAATAACAACTCTTCAAAGCTGGAATTACAAACAACAGGCCAAATTGCCCATAAACCTCTCAAAATAACTGGAGAGATGGGCTGCCTCTGATCCTTATTAATACCAGACTCCCTTGACCACCCCTCTAACATTTTCCGAAGTCTAAAATCAGATGTGTACTCTCTAATAAAAAGCTAAAGCTGCAAGTTGGGCCCTAATTGACTTCACTGATAATCCCCGCAGTTTATCTTCCACACAAAACTGCATCATGTGTTCCACAAGAATCAGCCATGATTGCTGCAGTCCTATACCCCGCCTAAAGTCAGAAAACTGACGAACCATGCGACCTGTGGGTGCTTGGAGCTATGGCTAATCACATTGCCCTGAATGCCTCCGCCTTCCAAGCGTCCACAGCTCCTGGGGCATCCGAGCCGGCTCCAGGTCGGCCTCGGGGGCAAGCTGACGGAAACACTCCATATGTTGGCAAGACAATGCATCCGCCACTCCATTGTCCACCCCCGGGACATGCCTGTTCCTGAACAATATGTTCAACCGCAGGCAGCGGAGCGTAAACCACCGCACCAATCCCATAACCTATGGCGACTTAGAAGAGAGGGAGTTAATAACATGAACCACTGCCAAATTGTCACACCAAAGATGGACACAGTGGTTAGCCAGCTCCCCCCACCCCATAAGTGTAGTGCCAACAAGATGGGAAAAAATTCCAAAAAGGTTAAGTCAGAAGTCAACCTCATACTGACCCAACATGCTGGCCACTCTGTAGCACGCCAATACCCCCTGAAATATACCCCAAAGCCAGTGGAGCCTGAGGCATCAGAAGACACCTGAAGCTCTGCTTCAAGTAACAAGACCTTCCAAAATGAAACCCCATTGAAGGAATCAAGAAATTCCTCCCAAACCAGGAGGTCCTCCCTCATACCACTGCTAATTCACAACCTATGGTGCAGTAAATGCAACTGTCCCATAGCATCACAGAGCCTCTTTAAAAAGGCTCTCCCTGGGTCCACCACCCTACAAGCAAAATTCAAATGACCCACAAGTTGCTGCAACTCCAGGAGGGAAATTTTTTCCAATCCCTTTACAGCCATAAGACGATTCCTTAAATCATCCAACTTGGAATCTGGCAAATGAGATGCTTTCTGTAGAGAATCCAATTCAATACCCAAAAATGTTAGAACAGTTGTTGGGCCCTCCATCTTATCATGGGCCAAGGGTACCCCCAACTCACTAGCCAACTGTACAAAGCTGTCCAGAAGCCTAGCCCACTGACCACTTCCCGCAGGACCCACCAGAAGGTAATCATCTAAATAATGACAAGTGTCACGGCACTCAAGCCGATGACGTAAAGGCCACTCCAAAAAGGTGCTGAAGTGCTCAAATGCGGCACATGAAACAGAGCACCCCATTGGTAGTGCCCGATCCATATAAAACTGCCCCTCAAATGAGAACCCCAGCAGCTCAAAGTCTAAAAGGTGGACCAGCAACAGACAAAATGCTGACTTAATGTCGCATTTTGCCAACTCTGCCCCAACCCCACAACGCCGAACCACTTGGACGGCCTGGTCAAAAGATGTATAGTGAACAGAGCACAAATGCTCTGGGATAGCATCGTCAACTGATTCCCCCCGAGGATATGAAAGATGGTGAATCAGTCTAAATTCACCAGGGGGCTTTTTAGGCACCACACCCAATGGGGAGACACGCAGGCAGGGAACGGGGGGGGGGGGGGCGCAAAGAGGCCCCAAACCCTGCCTTCAGCACATTCCTTAGCTATTTTTTGGCGCACAATCCCTTCCATGCCAATCACCGAATGTAAGTTCGATGACATGAAAGGGGTCCTAGGACCCTGGAAAGGGATCCTAAATTCCTCTGAAAATCCTTCCCACAAATATTTTGCATCCTCTCGCTTGGGATAAATATCCAACAATTGCTTAAGTTGCCTCATTTTTATGGGGCTGGGACCCTTTTCCAGCCTGCTGGGAACCACCACCACCCCCTCCCTTCTTTACTGATTGGCGCTTCTTACATGCCGAGAAGGAATGAGGGCCTCTACAGACCGAACACTCATGTCCAAATCTGCAGAACTTCCTGGAGCATACCCCTTGATATGCCAACTCCCAACAGAGCAACTGGGGTTGAACTGGCTGCCCCGCTGCCCCGTGGGGTCCTATCTGCTGAGCGGTTGAAGGTTGCCCTATTCTCTAAATGAGGTGGTCACTATCAGAGCAGTCCCCTGTATTCAGCTTCGAGGGTGACATCACCTGCAGCCACAGCTGCTGGTGAATCTGGTCCCAAGGTAAGTTGAGATTAATAGCCGCCCTCAACCTAAACTCCTCATCATACTGAAGCCAGGCGGACCCCCAAAAATCCCTGTATGCTCTGTAAATAATGTCCAAATATTGAAATAGGGTAGCTGCCCTTAATGGCTGGGCCCTAGCAATAACACCTGCATATATGAAAAACCCGGGCAACCAGTTAGCCCAAGCCCTATCAACTTTCCTGCGTTTAAGGTGCTCCTTCTCTCTGTCATCCAAGTCTTCCTTATCCCTCTTCTCCAGTTCCCTGAAGAGAAGGAATTCACCCTGCAGGATCTTGCCCCTGGTCACCTGAGTGAGATGGTCCCCTAGGGGCAGGGTGGTATCCCCGAAGGGAAGAGCCCGAAAAGGAACTGATCCATAAAATGCTGGCCCAAACTGAGAGGCTAGCCACCCTGCCCAAGAGTATGGATACCATGGTATCCCAAGCCCCTGCACAGGAGCATTTTGAGATCCTGCTGCCCCTGCAGCACTGTTATAAGCATTACCCCATGTAGCCTGAGCCCAATGAGGCAATGTAGGTGGATGAGAAACACCCTGTGATGTACTTGGCTGTTGCTCTGCTGACTGCCCCGGTACTAGCAGTCCAAAGGCAGATGGCTGCCCTCAAGGCCATGGGTATGCTAGATCAGGCCAGACAGCCTTACCTTCAACATCTCCTTGATCAACCGCAACCACTACTGGCGTAGGCTCAGGTGTATCATCCATAATTTCAATCCCAGCCTCCTGTCTGTTCTGAGTTTCAACAAGTTGATTATTTTGAGCTCTTGATGTTGCTTCTAAAGCTGCTAGACAAGACAGAATGTCATTGTCAAATCCAGAATCAGATTTGGCTTTAAATACCCTGCACCCTTCTTAACTACCAGGCCCGGCTGATGCACTCCCTTTAGCATGCTCCAAAGCTGCAATCTGCTCTCAAATCAATTCCCTGCTTGGTATTTCCTCATTATCAGATGAGGAAAAGACTGGGGCAGGCCTTTTTGGTGCAGGCCGTTTAACCAGCTGCTTACCCTTAGAACGCCCTCCCCCTTTTTTGGGTGGCATTGTTCCACAGCCCAAAATGCTACTGCTAACAAGTATAATGGCAAGAAAAATGGGCTCCAATAATAAATCTTTATTAAATGTATGAAAACTAACCCCAACTCATCTTGAAAAGCTCTCCCCAAAATGGCCACTCCTGACTCCTTCTAAAGCAGTGGAAAGGTGGCTGCCCGGCCCTACCCACAAAATGGTCTCTACCCCACAACAAAGATGGCCGACAGGGCCTACTGTAGACTGCCCTTAGCAAACACGGCTTCAAGTGATGCCCTCAAGTAAAATGGCTGCCAACCAACTGCCACAGGTACAGCGAGCAATTAAATATAACCACTCTGGCAATTGGGGGGGGGGGGGTGCCATAAACAAAAATCCCTCAGTCCCAGCCCAATTTTAAACAAGCCTCCCTTGGGGAAGGTGGAAGCAGCCTGACAACTACCCTCATGAGGGCTGTAACGGCCAACCCCCCCCCTTTCCCGCCAAATTCAACTGGCAAGGAAAAGGCCTCTAACGGCGCATACCCACTGCACAATAAAAGGGGGCTGGAAAATTGCCCCTAACCAGACTGTTTAAAGGCCTATGAGAAGGCCAGGGCTTTCCCCCCACAGACAAGCTCCCAAGCTCTTTGCCCTTTCAGCGATAGCTGGCAGTCCAAAAAGCATTTGGGAAATTCTCAACGCCTGGCGCCAGCTCGAAACAGCCTACACCAAGCTGTGCAGCCTGATGCCAGCCACAGCAGATGATTGGCAAACCGTTCCTGTTCCCAAATGCCGACAACAGCCTCCTCGTTGATCCTCCGCTCTCAGCAGCCACAAAGCCGAGGAACAAGCAGCTCTCCTGCTTCGCTCAGGGAGAAAGTGCTCCTTTCCCCTCCGAGCAAAGCAGCATCTGCCGGAGGCACAAGCGGGTGGAGCTGCCTTACAGCCTTCTGGCTCTGCCCCTGCCTCATTCCCCGTATGCAGGGAAGTGTCTGCTGCTCTTCTGCTGACGGGGCGGCAAAACACGCCCCCCAGCTTTAAGCAGCCTTGCTGCTAGCTGGGAGTGCCGCATTCGTTTCCTTTATTCAGACAACAGCCCTGAGTATTAAGTTAGACTGAGAGAAAATAATTGACCTAGGTCACCCAGTTAACTTAATTGGCTGAGTAGGGGTTTGAACCTGCGTCTTTTTACTGCAGGAACTAACTATTAAATCATACCAGCTCTAAATTAGATGCTACTATGCAGGATGAGCCACTGGTTTGATTCAGTGTAAGGCAGCATAATACATTTTTATGAGGGAATTTGAAAAATAAGGAAGGCAGGACATTTTGAATCCCATAATCTGTTTTAAATAACAGATTATTTGAAGAGTATGGCCTATGTCATTCAAGCAAAGAGAGAGAAATCATAGCAGCTAGTAGGTTAAAACAATCGAATAAATGCTTCTTTAAAGGGAATAAAATATAAATCTGGTCTAATGTTTAATAAAATCTACTGTGTTTATTGCTTTCCAAGGCTTCAATAATAGGAAATAAATAAATATTCTGAGTACCACAGGTTAAGTTCATACAAAAGCACAATTTCAAAGTTACATTTTTCCCCAGGATTAAGCTGTAATGGATATTCTGGCCCATGTGGTTCTGTTTTCCATCAATGGATGTGTATAATTTACACTTACATTAAAATAATTTAACATAACTCTAAATTATTAGAGAATGTCTTTCAAAATGCTTTTCTCAGCACTTTGTCACTCTTGGCTGCATAGTCTTTTACCATCACTGACAGCACTAAAAATGATATAAGGGAGTGTGGAAAGAAAAATATTGAATAATCAGGGGAAAAAATTAATTACCACAATGAAGGACAGTATTTAAAATGGAAACCTGACTGATTTTATCGTTCTTATACACAGATTGCTTCTCAGACTTCTACATAATTTACATTATAAATTATACTTTGACTTGGAGTGGCTTTACAGAACTACACAGGCTACAAACTCTACAAGATAGAGATCACAGAACTTCCAGTATCCTTTAAAGATGTGCCTCACCTTGATTCAGATCAGTGTGGTATAGGAAGGGTGGAGGAGTGAGACAGATTGCACATTTTAAAAAGCCTGGAAGGGCTGTACACACAGCTGCAGGACAATTAAGAGTTAATCCCTCACAAAATCAGAGAGCTGTAAGTGACAGGCTACTTCAAGGCCTCTGACTGAGTAGCATGAGATGACAGGAGGAGGGTCTTTTTTTCAGTTCTAGCAGAGTGGAATTAGCATGAAGGGGGGTGCGGGGGAAGGAGTCCTAATGCAGAGAGAGCCATCCCCCCCCCCACACACAGAATGAAGAGGCAGACACAAGTGTTGGGAACTGAAGGGCCATTTATTTGGCAACAACATAACATTAAACATAATATGGCAACTCGCAGTACAAGTCAGGCCCAGCTGTCAAACAATGAAGGCATTACTTGTACAAGGGATCCCACACAGCAGTCTGCCTTCTCAGCTGGCAGCCATCAGACAACACCAGTGATTCTGACAGACCCAAATTCCCCTTCAAATGTCGATGTGCCAGTGGTGCTCATTTCTCCCAAACCCTATCCTTCCACCACTAGGGCCAAGCCTCAGCTTAGGCCCTTGAGCCCCACATGTGGCCTACTGCCAACCGAAGCCCTTGCCACAGGTTATCTAAAAAGATGCTGTTGCCCTTCACTGATAGGTGAACCCCATCCCCTCTGCAGAGGTCAGCAAATTTGGCCCTGATTTGCAAATTGGACTGATAAATATCATGACTACCCTCCAATGCCCTGAATATGGCTCTGTTGGCCTTGTGCCTAGCTTGCTCGATGCCTTTTGGATTCCAAGCTTCCTGCTACACACAACGTGGAAGCATTGCAGAACAGATAATCAAAGCTTCAGGCCACTGCTTGCCTACCAGCTGCAAGTCAGCATGTGCCTGCATAGACAGGACCTTGTCCTGCACCAAATCTAGATCATTGCCTCCCAGATGAACGACCAGGATATGAGACAGAGGACCACTCCTCCTCTCAAACAGCAGTGGCAGTAGCATAGGCTATCTCAAGCCTCATTGGCCCTGCCTCTCGACCATGTCCCACTCACTAAGCCTAAGCTGGCATCCAACTAGCGTCCTCTTGACTTGATGGGAAACCCAGAAAACCTTGCTGTGCCCACAGATGAGGATCCTCAGCCTCTCATGGCAAAACACAGCTGTTGTGGACCACCACAGCCCAGCAGAGCAAAGAGATGCAGAGGACTCTTCTGAGGAAGAGGCAGCTGGGAAACCTGATCCAAATCCACCACCAGTGGTAGATGTACTGCAGGAGGAGGCACTCTCTGAAGGATCAGACATTGACCTACAGCCAGGTCCCAGAACATTGGCCCCTCAGCTTCCCAGCCCTGGGCTGGCAACAGGGAGCCAGGCATCAGCCAGGTCTTCCCCCTCATCACCATGGCCTCGAGAGCACCGTCAGAGGAGGGCAAGGAGAGCCCTCCAAGCCAAAATCTCAGTGGCAGGCTATGTGAGTCAGTAATCAGGACAACAGCACCTAGAGGAAAACAAAATCAGTAAATGTGTTCACAATGTTGTCATCAGGCATAGATACCAACATTCTGGCAGCCCGGTACTCTGCCGACTTCCACTGGCCTACCTGCTGTATGGTGAGTCCAGAATACCCCATAAATGCTGCAGTGGGGGCTGCCCCAATCCAGAAAAAAATTAACACCTTCCAAATCAAATGTGGGCAGGGTATGCTCAGGAACCACCCAAAATTTGTATTTGGTGATGGGTGCACCATCACTGTGGTGAAACAGCAGTCCTGCCTCATCCCCTCAGACCTCTGCATATCATCTAAATGCAAGTACTGGGCACAGGTCCTTATCTGTGAAGGGGCCCAATTCCCTTTAGATTTGGTCAATTTTGGAGCACCTGACCGTGATGTTAAACTTGTCCTCTTATCCCCTACAAACTTTACATCTTGAGTCATCAAGACTCTCCCAGACTCATCCTTAAGGGATTGAGTCACTAATTCGTTTACCCTCAGGGCCCCAAAGAAAGCAGTTAGGGAGGTCATGTGAAATAGCACCTCCAAAAAGCTAAAGTGACAGACCTTGGCCCAAATGGACTCCAACCCGCACAGGACAGCAGAGGTAAGCTCCAAATTCCCAAGTACATCCCTTCAGCATTTTTTGATCCCAAAGTCCTCTGTGTGGTCAAACAAACCTCTTACTTTTCTAGCAAAGGTCAAGGCCACCAGTTGGCTCCAAATAGACATAACAGCAAAGCTCAGTCAACATAGAACTACATCAGGTATTCCACTGGAATTGGCCATGACTGTAGCAGTCCCACCTCTTGCCTAAACCCTACAAGCTGGCATACCACATGGTCATAAGACCTCTCTGTGTTGGGGGTAATTGCTAGCTGAATTGCCCTGTATGCTTCTATCCTTCAAGCTGTCACAGCACCTGGAGCATCTGGGCTGGCAGCAAGTCTGCCTCAGGGGCAAGATGACAAAAATGCTCCATCTGCTGGTGAGACAAGGCATCTGCTACGCCATTGTCTACACTTGGCACATACTTGGCCATGAACAATATGTTCCACTGCAAGCACTGGAGCATAAAGGGCCCAACTAACTTTATAACCCTGGGCAAAATCAGGGAGTTAATCACATAGACCACAACCTGGTTGTCACAACAAAAGTGGACAGTGTTGTTGGCCAACTCCCTTCCCCAAAGGTAAACTGTCACAAGGATGAGTAAAAATTCCACAAAGGTAAGGTCCATCCTGATGCTACTTTTGGCCCAACCAATAGTCAACTGTTCTGCACACTAGTGCCCCTGAAAGTAAACACCAAAACCAGTTGACCCAGATGTATTGGAAGTGTATGCCTCTGTTAATCTTAAGGCTGTGTTGGGGCAACTGAAGGCATTCCATTGCATCACATAGGTGTTACAAAAATACCCTGCCTGGCACCACCACTGTACAGGAAAAATTTAAATGTCTGACAAGCTGCTGGAGCTCTAGGAGGGAAACCTTATCCTTTCCTCTAATGTGGGCCAGACAGGCTTGCAGTTCCAGCACCTTTTCAGCAGGTAAATGTGACATTTGCTGTATTGTGTCTAGTTCTATCCCTAAGAATGTTGGCACAGGTACCTGGTCCTCTGCCTTTTTGTGTGTTAGCAGTACACCAAACTCCTCTGCAAGACTGACAAAACCAGTCAGAAGCCTGGCACATCAGCCAGAGGCTGCTCGGACCACAAAAAGAGAATCATCCAAGTAGAGGACTGTGTCATGACATCAAAGCCATTGGCACAGTGCCCACTCGAGGAAAGAACCGAAGCTCTCAAAGACCACACAAGAGACAGAGCACTCCATTGGGAGGGCTCTTTCCATATAAAATTGCCCGTCAAAAGAAAAGCCCAACAGTTCAAAATCCTCAGGATCAACAAGGAGGAGGCGAAAGGCTGTCAATGTCCCATTTTGCCATTTCAGCACCAATTTTACATCGCCTAACCACTCTGACCACTTGGTTAAAGGACGTGTAGCATACAGAGCACTAATGCTCTGAGACGGCATCATTTAGGAACAGGGTAAAAGCTGGAACAAGCTGGAATGGGCCAAAATGGACATTAAACATATATTGGCAATGGAAAGAACAGTGGGCTGCATTAAAGACATTGGAGAATAATATTTTATAAATGAAAACATGGAAATATCATGCTTTTATTAACCCTTTCCCTGCTGAAATGCTCCCAGAACAGAACAAAACAGAATGGAACATGCACTAAAGAAATGCTAGTACCACAAAAAATAGTGGGAAGCATTAAAGACACAGGAGTTCAAGGGACATACTAAAACTAAGGACACTGATTGGCCATAGACAGTACGTGATTGCCATAGAGAATGCATTATTGCCCATAGAGAATAATGGAGAGCACACTTGCCCATAGGCAATAACGTAAAGCATGCTTTCCCATAGAGAATAAATTGCCCATAGACAATACATGATTGCCAATAGAGAATGCATGACTGCTCATTGGTAATAATGAAGATCACACTTGCCCAGAGGGGATAATGGACAGCATGCTTGCCCATAGAGAATAATGGAGGCCACACTTGCCCATAGACAATAATGTAGACCACGCTTGCCCTTAGAGAATAAGTCCATGCTTGCTCATAGGGAATAATGGAGATCACACCTCATGGAGGACTGAGGGCCAAGCTACACATGACGAATGACACTTGAACGGCAAGTGGATTGAGTGGAGGGCAAGTGAACAGGGAGAAATACACTTGCCGTTCAAGTGTCATTCGTCATGTGTAGCTTGGCCCTTAGTGATCTAAAATTTTAAATCACCCTCCACCCTGCTCCCACTCCTTGCTGGAGCAAGGAGCAAGGTGCTTTCTTCACCCAGTGTGAGAGGGGAGAGGGGATTCCCTCTTCCCTCTGCCATCAGTTGAAGTGGGCTTTTGGGGGTGGGACTGATATCTATTCTGAGATCAGGGGGCAGGGCCACCAGCCATTTTCAGGAGGTGCTGGGACACCATTCCACCACGTTCTGGCTGAAAAAAAAGCCCTGCATTACACTATGCTTAAGGATAGGATGTCTGAATTTGGTATTCTTGAATCTGAAAAGTTTTCAAATGACTCTGAAAACACCAGTGGCTTATTGCCCACTATTCTGAAACATACACGAACACATGCAGACACTTACACACACAAAATATTTTAGTTCTAACGACGTTTGAGATCCCGGTTTTAACAGAATTTCTTGTTTCATTGTTCAAAATATTGCTTTTTAAACTTTAACTCCTTTAGGAGATAACTGTAACTTTGGATCCTTCTGCCTCTCCTTATACAAGAGAGATACAAGAAAGTACCATATGCCAACAGAACATGCAGGTGCCAAGATGATAAAACTGAAACCATTGGACATATGATTATAGTGTGTCCCATATTTAATGAGTTGAGGGCTAGCTTAATCATCTCTCTACTTCAAAATATAGAACTACCTACCATGAGAGCCCTGGTGACATGGTTACTATTGGATACAAATGACTCCATTACTCTTTCTGTGGCAAAATATATAGGGACAATAATTAAACATCAGAGACATGATACCAAGTAAGATCCAGAGGAGTTAGCCGTGTTAATCTGAAGTAGCAAAACAGTAAAGAGTCCAGTAGCACCTTTAAGACTAACCAACTTTATTGTAGCATAAGCTTTCAAGAACCACAGCTCTGGTCAGATGCAAGAGCAAGTAAGGTTCTTCTAATTTTAATTTCTGCTTAAGGCAATAGCCATAGGAGCAGTTCTAGACAGACAGACGGACGGACAGACGGAGAGACAGACAGATAGATATCAGCTCCTGCCTCTGTTATCCAGTCTAAAATTATAAAGCAAAGAAATGAAGGAAGAAGTAGAAAAAAGGGGTGGAAGACAATTGTATCATTCTCAGGTTGGCATCAGGATTTATGTGGTCAGGCATCTGTCAAACTCTTTGACCTGGCAAAGATTCTCTCCTGCATTCAGGACCTATGGGATCACTCTCTCATTTCTCAAAGGAATTGCCTGGAGGCACTGGAGGAAGCAGAGAGCAAGATAATTGTGCTTTGCTGTCTCCTCCAGACACCCCCTCAATCAGCCCAGTGGCTCTGATATCATTGCAGTGAATCTTTCATGTTCCTCTTAGACCCACTGGCACCAATAGAACTAGAATGTTGTATTCCATTCCCTGTAATGCAGCTGCTATGTAGGGTGGTGGCTATTACAGAGGGACAATACAGATACAATGGAGGAAAGAGCAAATGCAGCAGGGGTTTGAGGGGGGCACAACAATGGAAGGAACCATGATATCTTGTGTCCAGTTGTCCCCTCAAAAATGCAGCCAACCATAAGTACAGGAGTGTGCGATTCAGTATCCAGTATACCAAATATATACCGAATAATTGCTTATTCATTTTTTTCCAGGTATACTGAATAACATTAGCAAATCCCAAAAAAACCTAGGATACCAATTAAATCAATACCCCCCCCCCAAATTTATATTGGAACAGATTAATATCTGCAGACTGACATGTTTAATGTCTGCAATCATCTGATGGACAAAATGGTGATATGCAGAAGTCAGCACGGATTTCTCCTCAACTCATCCTGCCAGACCAACCTCATCTCTTTCTATGACTGAGTGATAGGCTTACTGGATCGCAAGAATACTGTTGATGTAGTTTATCTGGATTTCAGTAAAGCTTTTGACAAGGTTCCTCATGATGTTCTGATGGGTAAACTAGAGGACTGTGGACTGGACTCTAGGACAGACATGGGCACAAACAGAAAAAAAACAAACATGGTGTTCGTTGTTCATTGCCATCCACAAACAATAAACAATGAATATTGACGAACATGACCTGTTCACAAACATGTTCATTATTCGTTGTTCGTGGGGCCAGCCGGCTCTCCTCCAGCCATCAAGATCCCTACCACACCACTCCCAGAAACCCTACCTGAGCAGGCAGCAGGAAATGTACCAATAATAAATAATAGCTTGGCCCCAGAACCTGGCAGCAGCCCTGGAACCTGAAGGGGTAGATCCCTACCGCACCACTCTCAGAAACCTGACCTGAGCAGGCAGCAGGATGACGCAAAGTTTTAATGCACAGTGTACCTGGTTTACCTGACTAGCAGCACTGAGCAGGTCAGAGACAGCAGAGACCACTCCAGTTGAGGTGAACTAGTTACAGTTTATTTACAGTTATATACATACAGTCCATCAGCCTTTGCCATTCTGAGTGACAAAGTGCTTCGCATAGCACTGAAACCTTTACAGGCTCACAACATACTGTACAGTGAACACCTTTATACAAATATAGATATCACTTAACCAATCAGCATCTAGCTTTGCACACCGCACATCTGGCTGATGCAACCTTGCCAGCCTTGCATAATCATGTGACTTAACTGTCAACCTAGATGTGAAACAGGCTTGAATCTTGCCTGAGTTTATTTACATACTCTGACACAGGAAAGGTACCAGTAATAAATAAAAGCTTGGCCCAGAGCCTGGCAGAAGCCCTGGAACTTGAAGAGATAGATCCCTATCCCACCACACACAAAGAAAATTCAAGCTCCCTGTCTATCTCTGAAAATGCCAACAGCAACTGTCTCTCCCTCACGGTCTGCAAAACCAGAGCTAGGAGCTCCCCTCCCCCCTGCTCTTTGCTTCCTTGTAACAAATTGGGAGCTCCACACTTGAAAGGAAGACCTGCCTATCAAGCTAAATTGGGCTTAGATTGGGGTTTCCAGGGCAACAGCAGGAGTTCAGACAGAGTTCAGGCAGTCCCTGCCTCCGGTTGCCAAGGGAATTGATTGCAGGTGCCAGACTGTCTGGCTTGATGAACAGCAAAAACGAGGCTTGCAACGACCACCTGTTCATTTAGAATTCATTTAGAATGGGGCCTCACGAACAAGCTTGTTCACAAACAGCTGATTGGGCTGTTCATGGCTTTTTTTAGTTCGTATTGCTGTTCGTGCCCATCTCTACTCTAGGATAGTTAGGTGGATAGGGAACTTGTTAGAGAACTACACTCAAAGAGTAATTGTTATTGCATTTCATCTGAATGGAGGGGTGCCACAAGGCTCTGTCCTGGGCCCGGTACTTTTCAATATTTTTATAAATAATCTGGATGGGGGTGTGGAGGGGCTATTCATTAAATTTGCAGATGACACCAAATTGGTAGAAGCAGCAAACAAAACCAGTAGATGATAGAATTCAACAAGATCTAAACACACTGGAAAAGTGGGTGGATGTGAACAAGATGTAATTTAAGAAGGATAAGTGCCGAGTTCTACATCTGGGTAGCAAATATGAGGAACACACATACTGGATGGGGGATATACTTCTGGGCATCAGTGTGTGTGAACAAGATCTTGGGATTCAGATGAAATGTAAGTTAAATATGAGCAGCCAGTGTGATGCAGTGACATAAAGGCTAGTGTGATCTTGGGCTGTATCAACTAAGTCATAACATCCAAATCTCAAGATCTCATAGGGGGACATGATTAATTTCTTTAAGTATTTGAAGGACTGTCACTTAGAGGAGGGCAGGGAGCTGTTCTTGAACTCAAAACAATGGGTTTAAATTATGGACGGGAAGGTACCAGCTGAATATTAGGAAGCACAGTAAGATGGCCTTCAGAGGGGTGTAGTGCAACAGGCAAAGATCTCCAATTGTCTCCATTGTTGGCCATTCTATCTTTACTGCAGATTGATGTAACACACCCTTATACATTGGAAACCAAGCCTTAGAGTACAACAATAAATGAAGAGCATTGTGTGAATGCAGTCCTGGGTCTACTGCAATAATTGTATTTTATCACACAATACTAGAGCTCTATATAAAACACCGGGAGCATTTCATGATTGGTTTCTTTATGTGTGGGTGTGTTTGATTATGAATTGTTTACAATTGACCACTGAGGAAGGCCTTAGGGCCGAAATGCATCTGTTTTTTTTTTACTGTACCTTGGTCTATTTGTGTTGGTCATTGCACTGTACCATCATCTGTACCTTGAGATGTTTTAGCAAGTTTAAGCATATACATGTAGCCTGCCATTCAGGCCTTATGTTTTAAACTTGTTTTTAATCTACATTTGTACACATTTATAAATATTTTCTAATATATATTTTAGGTTGTTACTTAACCCCTCTATTTTGTTTTCCTGCTTGTTCGGGTTGAGTTTGTGGGGACTTTTCCCCACACTCCCTTTTCTTCCTATTGTCTCTAAGACAGATAATGTCGCCATATGGATTTCAGTTGTAATGGAATCAGATCTCCAGGTGACATGTGGAGGTGTTGGCAATCCTACTATAGAGGGGCCTCTGCAGGATATAGTGACAAAGAGGCTACTCTCCGAAACATCTGCTGTCAGAGAAAGTTTTAAAATCTCTCATTTGGTGGTCATTGATAGTTCTTGGAGATCTCCAGGTGGGTTGGCAACTACTGTAATGAGGTGTTTCAAACACTGCAGTTGCTAATATCCAATGCCACCATTGTCTCCAATGTAGGTAAAATAGGTCATGTGGAGTTCAGTTGAAATGGGAGGAGCTCTTCAGGTATAGCAGCTCTAATATGAAGTGTCATCAGTGGGGTATAATTCCACAGAAGCTACACTCCAAAGCCACCATTCTGTTTGAGATAATTAAAATCTGTCATCTGAAAGTCATTTGTCATTCTGGGAGTTCTCTCCGTGAGTTGGCATCAATTGTTAGATGGTACCTAAGTGGGGTATAATTCCACATAGGCCAACCTAAGAAACCTCCATGTCTCTGAGAATGTTAAAATCTGTCATTTGGACATCAGCTGTAATTTGTGGAGATCACCAGGAGGATTGGCAACCACACTAGTGTCATCAAGCCAGGAGGCCTTAGCATGGACCTGCCTTCTTCCAGACCTGCTACTGTCTCCCAAAGAACCCCATGAGCAGAGAAGGCTGAGAGTAAGGGCAGAGGCATGGAGGCAGCTCAAGGCCTTCCCCCTGCTGAGGAAATGTCAGGAGAGCCCTGAGTCAGTACAGGATCTGATCTACTCATCATGAGTAGCAGAGATGAGTCATCTTGGAGAAAGGTGCCTAATTAACCCAGCTTCACCTGTAGGGAAACTCCCTTTATAAAGCAACCGCCAGTGTGGGGTTAACTTGTCACAATCTTGGTGTTCTGGATCTGTCTGTTGCTGAGCTCTTAGACTCTGGTTGCCTGAGCCTTGGAAAGCTACAGTCTTTGATTTTGGAATATGTTACCTGACCATAGACTTTGACCTGTGGGCCCTGTTTCTGCCAGGACTTGCCTCCAACAGGGTGAGCGGGACACTTTTCATTCTTCTATTTATATTTATTGTTCTCTGATATACTCTTAACATTATGTTGTGCTGTTTCTGCTGGTTTGTCATGAAAATATGGTTTAGAGCATATTACACTTAGTGATATACTTTTATTCTAATGAACTTTTAAGTTTTGGAATTTCATTAGGCTATTGCTCCTGAGTTTTGTTTCTAAGATTTCTATTCATTGGTCTATTGTTTACAGTGAAAGTGTGATCATAGTGATGTGATCTGGTTCTGCTGGCTGGTGTGTGTGCAGGAGAGAAATTATCAAAGCATACACTTGTTCAGACTTAGAAAGGAAATAAATGTTCTTTATTATAGGAACTGCATACTCCATGCCTGGAGCTTTGTTATTTTTCAAGGATTTGATGGAGTCTCTAACTTCTTGTGTTGTGAATGGTTGGTCCAGATATTATGTTCTTCTGAGATTTTTTCAAATAATTTCCTGTGATGATAAATAATTTAAAATATGATTAGTGTCAGGATTATCTGATGTACAAATCAGATATCTGATCACTCTGACAGCAGCCATCTGGTGCAGCGGCAATAGATCACTCAGGGCTCCCGTGCACCCACAGGGCAGCTGGTTCAACCCCACTTGGAAGTACAGCTCTCAGGGGGTTTGTTCAAGGATGGCTTATAGTTTCAAGCACCAATGCCTCATTTGCAGTGCCCCCCACCTATTCACATCCTGCCCTCAGCAGTCAAAAAAATAGGGTAAGTGTGGCGGACGGGAAGGCAGCTAGCAGTCCCCTGATAGGAAAGGGGCCCAGCCCCATAAAGCTGAAGGTCCTGAAAGGACTCTTATTAGATTACCCTAAGTGTCAGGATGCACAGTTTTTGTTGGAAGGTTTCTCCTTTGGATTTAGAATCCCGTTTCAGGGTCCTCAGACCCTCATCATGTTGGCCAGTTTGCATTCAGTTGTTGGTATGGAGGAGATGGTTTGATTTAAAATTGCTAAGAAGTGTGCAGAGGGATGGGTTTGGGCCCCTTTTGCAGCCCCTCTGGTTCCCTCTTTGAGAGTATCTCCTTTGGGTGTGGTGCCCCAAAAGGTGGTGGGTGAGTTCCATCTCATCCACCACCTTTCTTACCGCAAGGGTGGATCAGTGAATGATGCCATAAGTGATGCCACTTGTGCTCGGTGTGCTATACATCCTTTGACCAGGCAGTCAAAGTTGTTCAGCGTTGTGGGATCAGTGCTGAACTGCCCAAATGTGACATCAAGGCTGCATTTTGCATTTTGCCTGTTCATTCTGAGGATTTTGAGCTTCTTGATTTGATTGACAGGGCACTCCTGATGGGGTGTTCAGTTTTCTGTGCAGCCTTTGAGTGCTTTAGCTCTTCCCTTGAGTGGGCTTTGCAGTCCCGGCTTTGGAGCTGGGATATGGTCCACTACCTGGATGACTTGCTTTTTGTGGGTGCAGAAGGCATGAACCAATATGCTTGCCTTCTGGCCGGCTTTATTGTCTTGGCGGAGGAGTTGGGGGTCTTGTTAGCTCCCCACAAGAAGACTGAGGGTCCGGCATCAGGTCTTACATTTTTGGGAATAGATCTAGACATGGTTCGGCAGACTTCACGCTTGCCAGCTGAGAAGTTAAGGGATCTCTGGCCCCAGCTGGCCTCTTTAAGGGAAAAAACATATGGTCTCCCCTTTGGAGCTTCAGCAGCTCATACAAAAGCCACTGGTGACTTCTGGTTGAGAAAAATGTTGGAGGGTTGGTCCCGCGAAGGGTGTGTATGTAGGGATAATAAACAACCCATTTCCCCTTCCATCCTCTGTGGCCTTTGCGCTGTTTGGAAGAAAGTGTGCTTCTCAGATGTTGAAGCAAGACTATTTCATACAGCTGCCCTTACTGCCTTTTGGGGGTCCCTCTGGGTCAGTGAATTAGTGGTCCAATCCCTTAAGGAAAGGTTGGATCATGCCTTAATGGTACAGGACCTTAAATTCATTGGCTATAAAGTGGCCAGTAAGATCCGACGGTCTAAAACTGACCAGAGAGGTAAGGGGACGTTAATACATCTAGGCCCCTATTCAGAACCAGGTTTATGTCCTGTGAGTGCTATGTTGGGCTGCGGGGCAAGGGCGAAGGGTGGTTTTTCTGCCATGAGAATGGCTCCCCATTAACAAAGTATCAATTATGGGCAGGCACTCGCTGACCTAGGTTTGGCGGGTGTCAGATTTGGCACCCATTCCTTCAGGACTGGGGCTGTCTCCACGGTAGTGGCCATGAGGTACCCTGGACCATCCAGAAGTTCAGGCTATGGCAATCCTCGGCATACGGGTCACATATAACCTCTGAATGTTTTGTGAACCTCTTCTGATTCTGTTCTCTTTGCAGGTGCTGTATCTTGCCATGAGAGGCTTGGGATCCTCATATGCAGGCACAGCATGGTATTTTGGGCTGCCTGCCAAGCCAGACGGATGCCGATTAGGTCCCAGTTCAGCCTCAGTGAGTGGGCCACGGTTGCGTGGGAGGGCCATCAAGGCCTTCAATGGCAGGGGTTGCTGCCACTCCTGTTTGAGGGGAGGAGCTGTCCTCTACCTCACATCTTAGTCATCTACCTAGGTGGCAATGACCTTGGCTTGGTGAAGGGCAAGGCCCTGACTTTGCAGGTGCGGGCAAACTTGCAGTTTATAGGCAAGCTTTGGGCTGGCATGCTGATCATATGATCAGCAATGCTTCCTTGTTGTGTTTAGCGGGAAGCTTGGAACCCTGCGGGGATGGAGCAGGCTAGGTGCAAGGCCAACAGAGCCCTGGAAAAAGCTCTTTGGGATGGGATGGGAGTCTATTTGCCTCGCCCCAGAATTCAGCCTGAGCATGCTGAACTCTACTGAGGCAATGAGGTCTACTTGTCGGTGGCTGGCAACAACATATTCATGGATTTACTGGCCTTAAGCCACCTGTGGGGTGCAGGACCTAAGCAGAGGCTTGGCCCTAGCAGTGTCAGGTTGGGATGGGAAAATTAGCAGGCCAGTGATCCTCTTGGCACATCCCCATTGGTGGAAAATTGGAGTCTGTCAGGAGCAGCTGGTAAGCTCTACGGCTACTAGTCATGAGGGCAGACTGCCATGTGGTTCCCCTTGTACAAGTAAGGTCCTCCTGCTGTAAGGTGAGGTGCTTCATGCTTGGATGGGGGGAACCATTTGTCTGGCCACCGGGTACAACTATGTGTTGGTATGGATCAACCCTGGGGCAGTGGGGTTTGTCCAAACAGTTTAAGATGGTGGTCCGGTGTGATCCGAAGGCTTGACCTGTACCACTAGTTAGTTAGATCCCTTGCTGTATTGACAGTTTATGTTGTAATTAATAAAGTTTTATACCTAAGCTTGGTGTCTGCCTTTTATTTCAACTGAGTAGATAGGGGGAGTCAGCCCGTCCATCTGGCTGCTCCATGGCTTGGATGGAGGCCACATTTTACAGCCCCGGAAGAAGGAAGGCAGTTGGGCCTTTTCTGGGCATCTGGGACTTTGCTGGGTGGGTGGAGCAAAAGGCATATAAGCCTCCTCTGCCCTTTCCCCAGTACACAGTTGCCTGTGTTGCTTTGCCCACCCACCCTCCCTTTAGCAGTGCAGGATTAGCTAGTTGCTGTTTATGAGGGCCAGGTAGGAATTTTTCTCCTCTCCTAATTGGCATATAAGGAGAGGTATTTTTTGGCCTACCTTGCACTACAGGATGTAGTTATATAATTGGTATGTAGAGCTGTAAATAGTTTGGCAACTGGCAGGTTAGGATGGGAAAATGAGCGGGCTGGTTACTCCCTTGGAACATCCCCATTAGTGGGGAATTGGGGTCTGTCAGGAGTGACTGGTAGGCTGTATGGCTACCACTTGTGAGGGCAGACTGCCATGTGGTTCCACTTGTAAAAGTAAGGCCTTCCTGCTGTACAGCAAGGTACTGCAGGCTTGGAGTGGAGAACCATTTGCCTGGCCACCGGGTACAGACAGAGATTGGTCTGGCTCACCCCTGGGGCAGTGGAGGCTTATCCAGACAGATCAAGGCTTGACTGGAACTGCTAGTTAGTTAGATTCCTTGCCTTATTGACAGTCTATGTTTTAATTAATAAAGTGGCCCAATTTTATACCCAAGCTTGGTGTCTGCCTTTTATTTTGCCCGGGGGGGGGGACTCCAGTTTAATCACTCTCACTGTCATTTTATTCTTTGATGAACACACAAAGCAGCCTCATGGTGAGTAAGACCATTGGTCTATCAAGGTCAGAATTGCCTCTGCTCTGTATGCTTACCTGATCTCTGACTGTAGCAGGAGACTTCCAGCCCCCAGCTTCCCACTGTTGCCTGGTGTACTGCAAGTAGAAGCAGTGATATGGGATAGCTAGAGCATTACAGTGATGCATGGTGTAACTTGTGGTTACATGACTGAAAGTGGCATTATGGCATCACATATCATCTAGTCATACCCCAAAAGCTTCCAAGGGTTGACAGTCAAGAGCTGGTAACCCTACTACTTGGACTGACAAGCATTCTTGATGATGTTTTGTTTAGTGATATTCATGTTATTAAAGTCCCCCAGGTTTCCCATTTTAACAAACCTTTTAAAAAGGGGAACTTTTTTTTAAAAAAAACCTTTTTCCCTGTAAAAAATTTATACAGGCTGGTTTCTGAAAGAAGAGAAGAGGAGTTAAAAGAAACAAAGGAATGCAGAGAGAGAGAAAGGGTATGGGAATAAAAAGAAATGGAAAGCCTGAGGGGGGAGGGAGAATGAGAATGGAGAATAAAAAAATAGAACGCCTTAGGAAAGGGGAGAGAGAAGGTAAAATGGAACTGCTTAGTGATTGAGGAAAGTCTAGGTACTTATCATTCCTTCCAATACTCCAGAGGCTGTAGATATTATTGCAGCCACCAAAAGCCTATTCATTTGAATGTAGGCAGCCCATAATAAGTTCTGCCTTACAATGGCCTTACCCACTTTCAGAAAAGCTCAACAAGTGATGGTGAGCACCATCGCACCACACTACAGACCCTGTTTCATAGTACTGATATCCCTTCTTACTAACACACCAAAGGGAGACCCAAGGCAGGTAACAACATAGATTAAAATTATGCTATTATAAATCCAACATCACAGTTTTTAAAAAAACACAGGAAGAAGGGGAAGACGATGATATTCCTAAACTGATGTTTCTATAGAGTAGTGGTTGCAGAAATGATGAGGGAAGAAGGGAGGTGAGGAGAGACTGCTAGAGCTGCAAGGGGGGACATAAAGAGAGGAGACTATACAGTGGTGGTGACTTGTGAGTAAAAGAGGAGGGGAAGAGAGGAAAGGAAGTTGGAGAAAGGAGTCTAGTTTAGTCAGACCAGGGAGGGAAAGTCAATCCAAAACAGTGAGTGACAGAGGTAGGGGTGGGAGAAGTGGGAACTGACCAAAGAGAAAAGCAAAGCTACCTTGCTGACAGGCCTTGTGGGTCCCCAATTGTAGATTCTTGATATTCAAAATTTCTGATTTTTATAGCTAAAGAGAACTATCTGAATAGATTACGACCCTCCCAGCCAGCAGCTTCCACTGATAAGGCTGGGGGCCGCTCTTTGGCTCCCTGTAAGGAGAAGGAGACAGAGCATTTCCATGGTATCTGGGTCTCAGCCGGAGGGGCGGAGAAAGGAGTCTTATGAGGCAACTCCACCCAGCCGGCTGGCAGTTGCTCTGCATGCTCAGCCCACCCACCTCACCCTGTAGTAGTGCAAGACTATCCAGCTGCTGTTGCCAGAGCCAGGTAGGATTTTTTTTCTCCTTTACCCTAATCGGCATGGGGAAGAGGTGTTTTTTTGCCTACCTTGTACTGCTTGCAGAGGTTTGAGGTAATTGGCAAGGTGGAGCCACCTTTGGATAGTCACTGGCAGGATACAGTTTGGGAATAGGGACCAAGCCAGTGAGTACCCTAGGGGCTTCTCCACTGATGGGGAAGAGGGGTCTGCCAGGAGCGGATGGTACTGCTTGTGATGGCTGCCATGCTGCATGGGCAGACTGCCTTGGGGAACCCCATGTGCAAGTCCTTCCCTCACTGCTGTATGGCTGAGGCTTAGGAGCTTGAGCTGGGGGGATCCATTTTGCCGGCCGGCCGGGTCTTAGCCATCCATAGGATGGCTCACATCTGGGGCTTCTGGGCTCGCCCAGACAGGTCAAGGCGGAGGTCCAGGGGTGACCCTGTGGCTTGACCTGTACCGCTAGTTGGCCCTTGCCATATTAATGGTTGATGTTATGTTTAATAAAGTGGCCCTTTAGTTCCAAGCCTTGTGTCTGTCTCATTATTCCGACTAGGTTGGCAATAGGCAGTTTAGTTGGAAACCACTCTGATCTGTTGTTACGATAATCATTTCCACTACAAAAGATCAGCCTTTGCCAGTTCCTAGTTTCAAGAGCAACCATTACAGCTCAATCATAGAAAGATTTTCTGAACACAATTCATAAGAAGATGGAAATTTCTTTTGATATTAAAAATTGACAAAGATTTTATTGAACTAATATCTTGTACCAAAAGGTTAATACTACTCCTTTAGTAAGACTGTTATATTTATTATGAACACATTTGTTTTAAGGTGAGTTTCTGTGAGGTAAAAGTATCTAAAAGCTCAGTAATTGTTATTTTACCATAATTGATCCTCAAGTTTATCTGGTTGCATGTTTCTGTTCTATACCATACCCTGAAATAATGACACACAAGTCAACAGCTGAGGTAAACTTGATTCTTGATTAATAGCTAAACTATACATTTAAATCTCCCTAAGCCTTTTAATCTGGGTTACATAAAAGATTTCCATTCAAAGTGGCCAGCATTTGGGTACTCCCATCCTGACTCTAAATTCATTCCATAATAGATTACCTCATTTTTCTAAACTGAATATTACTTGTGCTGAAAAATACTGAGTTTCACTGCCCTCACTCTGAATCATAATGGTTTGAGTGATGCTGACCAACACTGTGGGGGTTCCCTTCCCCACTCCCTGAGGTACTGTTGACCAGGAGGTTGGCTCATTGGGTGCCTCCTGATATACTCTGACACTTCCAAGTGCTTGCTGATCCATTTAAATTTCAAGTACATGTCCTATGTTAATTCTATTAATCTCTATTTAGAAGTTATCCAAGATAAGGCCTATTTAATACCTCCATGAAAAAGTCTATGGTTCTCATTAGTGAAGCATCTCTTTGAGACCCCCCTCCCTACAATATAGCCCTCCTATCTGTGTAAAAAAACCTTCTGAATAATTCAGTTTTGCATCATTTGAGGAAGGCCAGGAGAGTAGGGGCTTTCCTGACTTATTCAAGCAGGCCATTCCATAGGGTGGGTGCCACCACAGAGAAAGCCTGTGTATGGACTGTTGTTCATTTTGCCCATGTACAGGATGGCACCTGCAGGTGAACTTGTTCAGATGAGCGAAGCTGCCGTGAAAGGACATAGGGGAAGAGGTGGTCCCATAAGTGTACTAGACCAAGGCCATGAAGAGCTTTATATGTTATAGCCAATACCTTGAACATGGTAGCTGACAGATAACCAATGGAGTAACTGCAAAGGCAGGCTATTTGTTTAAATAGCCTGCTCCTGGACTATTTTAATGATTTTTTAAACATTATTATTGATTTTATGTTTTTGTGATTTTAATGTATCTTTTAATGTTGTTAGCTACCCTAAACCCTTCTGTGGGGAGGGCAGGGTATAAATAAAATAAACAAATAAATAAGATTGGTGGTTGTTGTGGGTTTTCCGGGCTGTATTGCCGTGGTCTTGGCATTGTAGTTCCTGACGTTGCGCCAGCAGCTGTGGCTGGCATCTTCAGAGGTGTAGCACCAAAAGACAGAGATCTCTCAGTGTCACAGTGCGGAAAAGGTGTTGGCAGGTCATTTATATCTACTCAGGAGGGGTGGGGTTGAGCTGAGTCATCCTGTAAGAGTTTCCCAGGGTGTGGAATGCTAATGGCGGGAGGCTTCACTGTATCCTGAGGAGGTTCTTTTGCATATGGATTGGTGCTTGATGTGCTAATCTTCTCTGCAGGGCTATTGTCGGGTGTAGAGTGTTTTGTTAGCCTGGTGTTTTTCAGAACTGGAAACCATGCTCTGTTCATTCTTAAGGTTACTTCTTTCCTGTTGAAGTTTTGCTTATGCTTGTGAATTTCAATGGCTTCCCTGTGCAGTCTGACAAAGTAGTTGGAAGTGTTGTCCAGTATTTTGGTATCCTGGAATAAGACACTGTGCCCTGTTTGAGTTAGGCTATGTTCAGCCACTGCTGATTTTTCAGGTTGTCCAAGTCTGCAGTGTCTTTCATGTTCTTTTATTCTTGTCTGGATGCTATGCTTTGTGGTCCCGATGTACACTTGTCCACAGCTGCAGGGTATACGGTATACTCCTGCAGAGGTGCGGGGATCTCTACTGTCTTTTGCTGATCGTAGCATCTGTTGTATTTTTCGGGTGGGTCTGAATACTGCTTGAAGGTTATGCTTTTTCATAAGCTTTCCCATCTGATCAGTAATTCCTTTGATATATGGCAAAAACACTTTTCCTGTAGGAGACTGTTTTTCCTTGGTTGTTTGATTCATCCTGGGTTTGATTGCTCTTCGGATTTCATTTCTGGAGTAGCCATTTGCCTGAAGTGCGTGGTTTAGATGATTAATTTCCTCATTGAGAAAGTGAGGCTCACATATCCGTCTTGCACAATCCACTAATGTTTTCATTATGCCTCTTTTCTGTCGGGGGTGGTGATTGGAGTTTTTGTGTAAGTACCGATCAGTGTGAGTTGGTTTCCTGTAGACCTTGTGACCTAACTGAAAGTTTGCTTTGCGGATGACCAAGGTATCCAGGAATGGGAGTTTTCCCTCGATTTCTTTCTCCATTGTGAATTGTATGTTCAGGTGGATGTTGTTGAGATGATTCAAAAACCCCATCAATTCTTCCTCCCCATGGCTCCAAATGATAAATGTATCATCCACAAACCGAAACCATACACTAGGTTTGTGGGGTGCTGATTCTAGAGCTATTTTTTCAAAATGTTCCATGTAGAAGTTTGCTATAACTGGGCTGAGTGGGCTCCCCATGGCCACCCCATCCATCTGTTCATAGAATTCGTTATCCCATTGGAAGTAACTGGTTGTCAGACAATGATGGAATAAGGCTGTTACATCCTCTGGGAAAATCTGATTAATAAGTGCAATAGTGTCTTTTACTGGAAGATGCCAGTCACAGCTGCTGGCGAAATGTCAGGAACTACAATGCCAAGACCACAGCAATACAGCCCGGAAAACCCACAACAACCATCGTTCTCCGGCTGTGAAAGCCTTCGACAATACAAATAAGATTGGAGTGATATTTATGCTTCTGCTCACTCCTGATAACAGTCAAGCTGCAGTGTTTTGTAGCAACTAGAATCTCTTCGTTAACTAAGGGCCAAGCTACAAGTGACGAATGACACTTGAACAGCAAGTGTATTTCTCCCTGTTCACTTGCCCTCCACTTGCGCTCCACTCAATTTACTTGCTGTTCAAGTGTCATTCGTCACTTGTAGCTTGGCCCTCAGAGAGGAAATACATGTTGCAAATTACTTGGGGACACTCAAGTGCAGAATTTTATGTGTGGTCCTCAGTTCATGTGCAGGCTGTCTCTTACTTGGCACACTTGAATTCCACTTTCACAGGAACTCTCTTTGTGTGATTGCATTTGCAAGTGAATACGAATGCCATCATCAAGTCTCAGCTCTGTTTTCATAGCGAGAACTCTCAGGAATGGACACCACAGAGCAAGTACTTTGGGTTCCTGTAACTTGCCAATTTGCATTTCTTTAAGCTGTGAAAAAGTGTCACGATCTGCATTTCAATGAATGGCTGTGGGAGGTGGGGGAAACTGGGAATTTGGCAGTTGTAAACATCCTGAGCTACTTTTAGCAGTTGAAGAAGAACTGATAACGTGTGAATGTACTCATGTGGAGCAAATTTAAGTGTGACTGTATGAGTGAGTGCATGGGAAGTTGGGGGGGCATGAAATGAGGTTCATGTAAGCATCTCTAGGTACTTTGTAGCATATATTTCCACTCTTAGACAGGAGACCTATGTATAGTGCATTACAATAGTAAAGCCTTGATGTTACCATAGCATGGATCCAGGTGGCCAGATCCTCCATGTTGAGATAGGAAGCCATCTTCCAGGCTAGAGAGAGGTTGTAGAAAGCATTTTTGTGGCTACCTTAACTTACTTTTCTAGTAGTAGTACTGGATCCAGTATAGCCCCTAGACCCTTAACCAAGTCTACAAGCGTCAGACAAACTCCATGGAAAGTGGGGAGTACAATGTCCTTCAAGATCTCTGCTTTCCTAGTGACCATAACGTTTATCTTGTGGGTACAATTTCAATTTGTTCATTTTCAGGCATTCAACCACAGCTGTCAGGCAGCAATCCAAGATTTCTACTGCAGAGTTATACAGCATCAATGAATGCATATGTAAGGTAGTGATCTTTAATATGCCTTCGTCTTTTTAAATAAATAGTGTTCTTGCAGGAATAGGCCTAGGCATGCCAAATGCCCTCCTTGGCCTGGCAATCTCCTTGTAAAGACTCCTCCCACCTGCCCTTGCTTTTCAGGACGGAGGAAGAAACAATGTGTGAGGGTGTGGAAATTACTTTGGGTTATGTGCCAACTTTAAATCCAGGCAAAAACCTAGACATGACGTCAGCTGTCAGCTGATGCTATAGAAATTCTATTGTAACACTGCAGTGTTTTTAAAGTATCAGTCAACATGTTGACAACCCATCTGGGTTTTTGTCTGTGCATAACATAGGCACAAATCCACCTTGAGTCTCAGTGAGAAAGGTGAACTATAAATGATGTAAATAAAAATAAATAAATAAACTAATAGCCTGGCATCATTTTGCCTCCTGTCTTAACTCTGAAGCTCATGGGGATGTTGAGTTATCACCTGGCATCCCTGAATAGGTCTCAGCCTTCTCAAAGCAAAACAAGCCATCTCATGAAAGAAATCCTTTTTTTTTTAATTTTGTTTTTTGTTTTAGAGACAGGAGAATTTTTGCTTGCAACTGCAACTAAATATTGGCATCCAGCATTTGGGAAGAGTAAATCCAATCTAGAAATAATCCTGCATATGAATAGACTGAATGGAAGTATATCCCCTCCTCCTCCTTCTGACCCCACGTTCCAGTCGAAGTGATAGTCAGTGCTACTACAAAACAACAATGATATTCTGTAAAAACAAACCATTTTAGAATTAAATTATGAAATAATAAAGCAAAGGTTAAAATTCAATTAAGCATTACACATATCTTCATGGATGGGTGGTTAGTTCATTTTACAGATTAATTTATAGAACTTACTTCATGACTTCACTTTTGTCACACAAAATGATCAAGTGATTTGGAAAACAAAAAAAAGGTTAGAAATATAGTTTAAGCACTGCAGAGTTTCCCTAATCTCAAAACAAAAAAAAGGTTAGAAATATAGTTTAAGCACTGCAGAGTTTCCCTAATCTCAAAACATATGTGGACTGAAATTATTCTATCTGTCCAGTTGAAAGTGCCATATAGTGGTTTGAAACTTAATTAATACTATCATATCCTAACCTTGCAACCCACAAATATTTTCCTCCAAACTTATCCCATTTACTTCAATAGATGTAGCTTGGAGGCAGTAGCTTCTGGACTGCAGCACATGCTCTCTATCTCTGTTGGAAACTGCTTAGAAATGCAGCTAGGATAAATATTCCTAGTTAAAATGCTGACCTAGCTTCTCCAGGCATGCTGTGTGTTGAGCTAGGAATGCTTAACTGGCACTTCAGTCTAAGAAGGATAAAATCCTTGGCTTTCTTAGTTTGAAATCTGTACCCAAGAAGGATTTTAGAAGAACTAAAACTTTTGAAGACAGACTGAGAAACTAAAAGCAAATGAAAAAACAGCTCTATGTTATATGAACTAGTACAAAGTTTTCCAGCTCTCCCGGCATGAGGGGTTAACGGGCGGCTTGTGTTGCTTGAGCGGCAGTGGTGGCAACAGAGGCGTCTTCAGGGTACTTTGCTCCGAGCGAGAGCGTGTTTTGCCCGCTCGCTTGCTGATGTGGCGTTTAAGGCCATGCTTGTTGCTGCAAGTGCCTGGTTGGCCGGGCTTGGCAGGGAGGGTGAATGTTGTGTTGCGCCCGGTGGCAGCGGCTTGTCCTTGTGCCGGCGGATGGTTGTGCCTTGAACGGGGGCTCCTCCAGCACGGCGTTCTTTTGCCACTCGTCATCTCGTTCTCTCCCCCGGGCCCTCTTTTGGCGTGTGGGTGGGCTCTGGGGCAAGACAATCTGTGGCGGTGGTGTTTTTGCCCCGTGGAGGCCTCTTTTGTTGTCGGGGTGTTTAGGGTTGGTGCCCTTTCTCCCCCCCCTCCATTGGGGTTGACTATCTGGCCTTGGCCTGCTTGCATCACCTATTTGGGGCAGGGCCGCCTGTTGGTAGGCCTTGCATTCTTTCATTTGGGGGATGATTTTCTCTCTTGTTGCATTTCGTGCATAAGGTCTAGGTTCTCCCTTGCCCCCTTTGCTGTTGGCTTGGGAGGCAGAATGTAGTGGAAGGGTCCATAGATTACTTCTCTCTTGGTTTCCCTCTTTTGGGGCAGCCATTTTTAAGGAGCTTTGCCAGCGGCCATTTTGTTACTTTGTGGTGCTAACATAAATAATACTACTTATAATAATAATAATAGTTGGAGTTGGAGCTGTAATAGTGTTAATAATTACAGAGGGTGGTTGTTTGCAACATTTTGTAATGTTGCTGCATGGTGGTGGAGTGAGTTTTTGCTGTGCTGTCATTCGCTGGTGCAGATCCACTTGTGGGTCTGGCTCCCATTATTGCCATTTGCTCAGTGAGGGGGTTAGGCAAGCTTCCTTTATCAGCCATAGCCAGGGAATTTAAAATGCCTCTCAAAAAAGGCTCGGGCCGGTCTAAGGGCAAACAGCTCACAAAGCGGCCAGCCCCCAAGTGGCTGGTTGAGGCCTTATTGTCCTCTGATGAGGATGAAGCAGTACAGAGTCAGCAGGACTTGCTGGACTGCCTAGCAGTGCTTGAGCAAGCTCAAGGGGTTCTTACCGTTGACCAAGAGGCCTGTTAAGGCGGCATCCAAGTCAACATTTATTAAAGAAATTTTGTCACACCTTTTTGCTCTTGAGGGTTCATCCGGCTGCAGAGGGCCACCTAGCACATCTGATGGAGCTTCCACCAGTCAAGCACCAGAGTCTTCTGCCAGTCAAGCACCAGAGTCTTCGTTGGACGAGGTAGGCTGGACAGAAAGATACCTTGGTGGTTCTGGGGAGTATGAACGGGTAGTGCTGGCAGTTCAGCCTCCAGTGTCAGATGGTAAGTCTTCCTGGCCTCAGCAGGGTACTGGGTGGCCATGGGTGCCATGGGGTCAGGCCACTTTCCCCACTCCCCCTTGCAGGAACCAGGCTCCATATGAGCAGCCAGGTACATCACAGTCGCTAGCTTCTAGTAGTATATGGCCACATTGGAGTCAGCCATCCCTCCTGGGGTAGTTCCTAGGGGCAGCTGGATGGCTGTCTAGTGCACCCAGTATCAGATGGGGATGGGTCCCATGGCTCCTTGAGGGTTCTTTTTATGAGTACCCTTGGGTTAGCTATTGTTTCGTTCCATATAGGGCATTCCCTTTTGGGGATACAGATATGCCTCTCGAGGACCACTTGACCCCTGCAACCAGGGAAAAGATCCTCAAGGGTGGGTATGTGGATGCCTTTACCCTTCTCTTCAGGGAGCTGGAGAAGAAGGATAAAGAGGACCTTGAGGATCGGGATAAGGAACAGCTGAAGTGCCATAAGGTGGATAGGACTTGGGCCAATTGGTTGCCTAGGTTTCTTATCTTCGCTGGAGTCATAGCACATGCCAAGTCTTGGAGGGCAGCACCCATTTCAGTATACGGACATCATATATAGAGGGTATACGGACTTCGCCGGTGCAGCTTAGCTGTAATATGATGAAGAGTTCTGCGTGCGGGCCGCTCTTAATCCTTCCTTACCTTGGGATCAAGTGCATCAGCATCTTTGGCTGCAACTGATGTCCCTGGCTAAATCCAGCGCAGGTGACTGATCTGATAGTGGTCACCTGGTCCAGTGGTCTTCCATGCTGGCTGGTGCGAGCCCTTCTGGGGATCAGGCCACCCCGGCATGCATGCTCTGTTGGGAGTTTGTGTCTCAGGGGGTTTGCTCTAAGGAACCTTGTAAGTTCTGGCATGCTTGCCCTGTTTGTGCAGGCCCTCATGCCTTTACGGCATGCAAGCGGACAGGGCAAGGCAAGAGGCGTGGGCCTGATGGTGCTGGGTCTTCTCAGCAGCTGATGGATAACGGGCCTTCTGTGCAATGAGGGGCCAGTACAGTTTTGCTTCAGTTGCCTAGTTTGGACGTTAATTGTTGTGTTTTTTCCTAGGGGCAGCTGGAGAGCTGGACTCGCGGAATGTTTTGTTTAATTGAAGGTTTGGTGCCCGTGTTCTTGCTGTGTTGCAGGACAAGGGTTCATATGTTCCAAGGCTTCCCCGCTGGGTGGGTGTAAGAAGCTTGGAGATTGCTTTGTTTTGGCCCATAGCCTGTGCCGTGGGTGCTCTGAGATCCAAGGCCTCCCCACCTGGTGTGTGCAAGAGGCTTAGAGTCATTTTGTTTTGGACGCATAGCCTGCGTGCCTGGGTGTGCATATTTACCTGCCTGTGGGCAGGACGTGCTAGTTGCTGGGCCCAAGGCTTCCCTTCCGGGTGTGTTCATGAAGCTTGGGCCCCAGTTGGCATTTTTCCTAGGCTCCCACACGTTGTGTGAAGATATGGGAGGTGTTGATGGACCGAGCAGAAGCCCTAGACTCCGCTTATAGTTTTGTGAATGGGGGACTGCCTCCCCCACCATCTGCAAAGCTGGGCCTCATTGCTGACGTCTACTGAGGGGATGGAAGTAACAACATTTGGAGGAGATGTGGCAAGGGCTTGGTGGCTTTATGCCACTTGTGGGGTGCTTTGGCCTAAGCAGAGGCTTGGCCTTAGCATTGGCAGGTTAGGAATTGGGGAAATTGAGTGGGCCCGTGATCACCCTTGGCATATCCCCATTGGTGGGGAGCGGGATCTGTCAGGAGCGGCTGGCTGCTGTACAGCCCAATCGCAAGGTCAGATGCCCTGGTGGGGAACCCCTGGACAAGCAGGTCCTCCCCTGCAGCTGTACGGCCAGGTGGGGGAGCTTTAAGGGCGTGAACCACTTAGCCAGGTTGGACGGGCCCCACACATACAATGGATGGCTCGCAGATAGGGCTGTCGGGGGTCACCCAGGTCAGGGCCTGAACTGTACCATTAGTAAGGCCCTTGCCATGTTGACAAATATGTTGTTATAAATTAATGAAACGGCCCTTTAATCCCAACACTTGTGTCTGCCTCTTCATTCCAACTTGGTGGGGGGGGGGCACAAATGGCATACACTTCAGATAACTGGCCTTAGTCATGCCAGTTTTCCCAAAAAATATGTTTAGTGGTGTTATAATTATGAAATATGTTGCTGAAATGTTAATTTAGCAGACATTCCAGTATTAGGGCCAGACCATAACATGGCAAATGTGTTCGCTGGTATATTGACGATAGCAAAAAGTCTAATCAGACAATATGCAATATGTTTCATAAATAGAACTTTAGCATAATGTTCCATCATAAAGAGCAAACTTGGAAGCCCCCTCAGATAAGGAACATGGTGACGGGAAGGCAGCAAAAACTCTTTCTTCAAATTCGCTCCATTATTGGAAGGACTGTATCCAATCCATAGTGGAGTGGATCTGACCTCTATCTTCTCACGCCACTGAGCAAAGTCTAAAGCCTTTTTTCGGTTTAAGGAGCATTCCTCCAACTTGGGCTGCAGGAATACTCCTTGGAGAATGATTGGATCTACCCCATAGTGCAGAATTCATTTTAATTTTTGCTTAAGGCACAAAACTGCCAAATAAATTGACAAATATTTGATAATTAGACATCTATTGCTGAAAGCATATCTGAATCTGTTTCAGTTAAATAAAAAACAACAATAATGAAGAATCAATTATATCACAAAAGAACTTGTCACTCCATCCCTCCTCAAAATAAAAGCTCAGTTTCTCTCAGTACATTGGTTATATAAAAGCAAAAATGTTGGTATTTGTACATGTGCTCATATTTTCCTCACACTCCATAATAAACGATATATCTGCTTTGAAAATGGACATTATCTCCAGGACAAGCCACTGAAATGTCCAGCAATGGTACATTAAAGGTCATGAGATTAAAGACAAAGAAATGTTGTCAAGGCATTAGATGCCATTACAGTAATGGAATGGAACCACAGATGAGCTTGTGAAGCTCTGAAAACATTCAGCAAAACAAAAACAAAGGGGAATTAATGATTCAAAGGGAAAAAACCGAAAGGGAGCTAAAAACAAGCCTTGGTTAATCTGAGAATAACTAATGGCATGACTGGTAACATCCACAGGACATAACAAGCAGGAAAAAAACCCTTTCATATCAGTGATTATTCTGAGAACAAGTTGAGGAGAGGCTTGATATAAATGCAACAAATAAGCAAGCATTCAATAATGCCAATATAGGAAACATTAAAGCACCTCAACTGTTTTTTGTTTCTTACCTGAGAGGGCAGGGAGAATCCAGATCTTTAATAGTTGTCAAGCTATGTTCTCTAGCTGTCAACAAATTTAGCTAGGATTAAAGCCTTTCAAGGGCCATCTGCCTTTATTGTATTGAACAACAACTTTAGTAACCGTTTTTCTGTTGCAATATTGAGTTTCTTTCTGTTTTGTCCCTTTCTTAGATCAATAGTGGTTTGGCTTTGCTGTCTGACAGGTACCCTGGTGATCTGGCATATAATTCTAGTACAGAATATATTCTTTTTTTTCCCTCGCTACTTTTAAACTTTTCCTTCAAACTCATAAAAAATTAATTTAGAAAACAGCAGATTCCTGTTATCAGCTGCCACCTTGAATGAAGCTACCAAAACCACAGGCCTTCACTGATGTCTGTGTCATTTTCTGTAACATAAGAAAAGCCCTGCTGGATCACTAAGTGGTCCAACTAGTCTACTCTTTCTACTCCGTGCACAATTTGATAAATCTCTATTAGTCTCTCTTTAGTCATCCCTTTTCTAAACTGAAATGTTTCAGACTCTTCAGCCCGTCTTCATATGAAAGTTGCTACAACCCCTTAAGCATCTTGGTTCCACTCTTCTGTACTCCTTCCAGCTCTGCAAAGTATTGTTTGAGATAAGAACTGCACACAGTATTCTAAATAAGGCTACACAATACATCTATACAGGGGCATTATTGGTTGTTTTATTTTCTGTCCCTTTCCTAATAATCCTCAGTAGGCGGGGACTCCCAGGGATTTGACTCATGGTCCTCCAATCTGCCACCAATCAGTGGGAGTTAGCAAGCTCCCCCCCCCACCCCAGAGGTTGCCCACCAGCAGCAGGCACCCCGGAAGCACATATGGCACATTCACTCCCGGGGACCATGATGACATCACTTCCAGAAGTGATGTCATCATGCTGGCTGTGAGAGTGCTCCTGCACTTTGTTTGGGGCTGATTTGGGCCCCAAATGGCCTGAAGCAGCCCTATGCAGAGCACGAGAGCACTCCCACATCCAGTACAATGGCATCACTTCTGGAATGTCATCACGCTAGTACCGGAGCACACAACACACCTGAGGTAAGTGCTAGGTTCCCCTCCTCTTGCCCTGAGGTTATACAGACCTGGCAACCCTAATCCCCACTGCAGCACACTGGATTGATATTTTCATTGAATTATTCACTATGACCCTAAGGTCTCTTTCCCTTTCAGCCTCCGCTAGTTCAGACCCCATTACTGTGTATTTATAGTTGGGATTTTTTGTTCAAATGAGCACTAACACACACCAACACTGAACTTTATTAGCCACATTATTGCCCACTTGTCTAATCTGTGGAAATCTTCCACAGATTAATAATTGAATACAAATACAAATAATTGAATAATTATTTGTAAACTTGGCCTCTATGCTGCTCATCCCCAGTTTCAGATCATTTATGAACAAATTAAACAGCACTGTCCACAATACATCTTTGTTGAAACCCTATTGCTTACTTCCTTCCATTACGAGAACTATCCATTTATTTTTACTATTTAGTTCTTCTCATCTAACCATTTTTTACCTGTCCTCTTATCTCATGACTGATAAACTTAGGAGTCTTTGGTTAGGCATTTTGTCCAAAGCCCTTTGAAAGTCTAAATAGATAATGTTTATGGGTGACTGTTATTTCATGTTCATTCATTTTCTCATAAGGGGTCCAAAAGTTGATTAGGCTGGACTTCTCTTTGCAGAAGCCATGCTGATTTTCCCTCAGCAGGCTTTGTTCCTCTATATTTCTAATAATTCTACCTTTGATTACAGTTTCTAGTAATTTGTATGGGATAAATGTTAGGCTAATTGGTCTGTAATTTTGTGGTTCCCCTCTGGACCTTCTTTTTTAGAAAAATCAGTGTAGCATTTGTTTCTCTCCAGTCCTCCAGTACAGTGGCTGTACCATAGTGTTTTCTCACTCCCTCCTTGCTAGTTTCTCTCTCCCTCTTTGCTTACAGTCAACCTATTTTACAATTAAAGGGAAATTTTTGTTGTTATTTGCATAATCTAGAAGGAAAGTGCACATTATTAGTTAACCATTATGCGCTTGAAATATAATTCCCATATGGGATTGGAAGGCAGAATGGAGGAAAAAATCTACAAAATGCATATGCATGATCATGCAATGTGCTTTTAGTAATCAGTCACAGATGAACGGGAAATGGGAAATTAAACAACCTAAGCTTTGTTAGTGATGGGCGATCATTTGTAATACCATGAATAAAACAGCTTATGCAAAATTCCGTACTTTGTAATGAAAATAATTGAGGCTGCAGTTGCAATGCAGCAATTTTTGTTCTGTTGGAAAGCATTTTAATGAGATCAGCATAACAATTGCTCAGAGGGATTCCAAGTTTTCATAGAACCAGAGTAATCTTTAGTTTGTAAAACAGGGTTCTGATGACTAAGCAAAGTTGACCAGCAGTAGTCTGGAAAACAATCATTCCTAAATTCTCATTTGGCTTATTTCCTAAAATTTCAGGTTCTTAAGTATTGAAAACCAATATCCTCATGTGAATTGGAAACTGGGAAGTACGCTTCTCATATGAAATTTCTGCTAATGTTTTGGAACCTAACCAGCATCCAGGCATTGCCCGTTGCATTTTTGGTAATTGGTTGATGTAAGAGCAAATGACACATGAATAACTGAATCCTTCTGTAGGGCAAATGAATATAATGTGATATGTGAATTATGCAAATAATATCATCATATCTATAGTTGCTAATATACTATAATTATTTGTCCTTGGAACAATATTTTTCTTGCTTTTCTTACTTCAATTAAGTTGTTTGTTTTGTAAAAGGCAATAATAAGATTTCATTTTCATAATCTATATTTATTTATTTATTTATTTATTACATTACATTTCTAGACTGTCCTCCCCATCAGATGGGCTCAGATATATGTTACAGTTTATATCTTCCATGGTTTTAGAACTTAAAAGTATTTTTATTCCTTCTGTAAATGTCTTCGTGAACTTCCATTCACGATGGAAGTTTACGATGTACAAGGAACTGATTTTACAGCCCATGTACTGGCCATCATGCTGTAAATATCAATAGATGCCATCGTTGCTCCCCCCCCCTTTTTGTGGGTGGTGTTTGAATAGATTCTGAAGTACAAGTTTCATAAAGGTCTGCAAAGCATCATAAAAAGAAAATGCCACTTTCCTCATGCTTTTGGGACTATATCCTTCATGTGACATTTTCTTTGCTATCATATGTGTGTGTTGGTAACCTATTTCAAATGCAAGTAGATATACATCTTACTAAATTTAATTATTTGGCACTCCCGGCTGCAGCTATGCTGCATAAGCCGGGGGCCATGTGTTGCTGGCTTGCCTGGGGAGAAGACAGACCCCTTCCCGGGCATATGGGCATTTTCAGCTGGGGGCGGAGCTTGCGCCTTAGTCGGCTGCTCCACTTCCCAGCCTTTCAGTGCTGCCTTCTGCTTGGAGGAGGAAGGTGCTTCCAGCCTCTGAGCTGCTTGAGGGCCTGCATTGTGACGCAGTGCACCGGGAGCGGGGAAGCAGCAAAGAGAGAGCAGCGGAGGGAGTGCAGCAAAGAAAAGGCTGCGTGGAGGCTTGCCAGGGACGCGGTGGCAAGAGGTGGCGGTGGCAATGTGCCTGGGCCTCGGCTTCGGGCCGCTGGTGGAGGCGCCTTTTGGTGCGTACATGCCCTGCGGGGCGTTTGAGGCAGTACCGCAGCTTTTCACTGCTGGAGTGCTTGCCCTGAGTGATTTCTGTGGCGCTTTCCGCAGGGTCCCAATGGGCGGTATCTAGGCCCAGCAGAGGAGGCTCCTTTCGGAGCGCGTTTGCCCTGTTGGGCGTTAAGGCGGCGCCACGGCTTTGCTGCTGGAGCACTTGCCTTGATTAATTGTTGCCGCGCTTGCCACGAGGTTTTCCAAAGCGGCATTGGGGGGGGGGTGGTTTGTATCCCCCCCATAGTTCACTTTGGCCCATATTTACGGGGGTGGCTGCCTAACGTCCCCCCCCGCCTCTTAATTATTGGCTATTTTTAGGGCAGCTGTATTATTAAGGTTGGTGGTGGGGCGGCTTCCCTTGCTTGGCTACCCGTCTTGCTTTCTTTCCCGGTTGGAAAGGGAGGAGGGGGCCTGGTGGCCATTTCAAAGTCCATTCATACGTTTCTGCTTCAACTCAATAGCTGCCATTTTGTGTGTTTTGGCAGCCATTTTGAGTCATTTGGGCTGGATTAACTTGGGAGGTCTGCTTGGCAGTGTTTAGGTGGGTCTGTAATCTGGGGAGCTGGCTTTGATTCCTCACTCTTCCACTTGGAGTTGGGTGTGATTTTAGGGCAATTTTAGCTCTGCTGGAATTGCTTTGGCCTTGATTACATGTTTTCCCAGTGCAAGGCACTCACAATTTTTGGATTCAAGGGCGGTGTAGGTTTGGCCTAGTTAATTATACAGGTTATTGCCTTCATTGGTTGATAGCTGGTCAGATACCAGGATGCCTCCAAAGAAAGGGGGTGGCCCATCGAAAAGCAAACAGCCAGCGAAGAAGGCCACTAAGAGGCCCCACCCTCCTATGGTGTCCTCTTCTGATGAAGATGATGGGGGCTTCAATATGGTTGAGATCCTGGAGCGCTAGGCGGCTTTGGAGCGGGCCCAGGCTGGGACTCAAGCAGAGGCCTCAGGAGGCAGGGTTTGTCAGCCTACTAAAAAAGTTGTGCCTGCTGTTTTTCAGTGGGACATCTTGAGACGCATCGCGGCTTTGGAAGCGGCCTCTGCCCTTGAGAGTGGAGAGCCCAGCGTTAGCTGTGAACCGGGACGTTCGGTGGAGGAGGTGCCTGTACCAGAGCCTGAGCAGGAGGCTGCAGCAGAAGGCGGGCAGGTTGCCATTGCTGTGGATCCGGTGTTGCAAGAGGGTAAGTTGGCTGTGTCTCAGCAGCCTTGCACCTGGCCATGGGGGCCCTGGGGTCAGCCTGCTGCCTCAGCGCCTTCTGGCGACACTTCTCTGGCCTTGCCACACTCGGCTCAGGCTTGGAACATGGCTCCCAACACAGCACCATCTCCGTCCACATCTGCATGGCCTCCGACACCTCCTGTGGGTTGGCATGGCAGTGCTAGCATTCTTCAGGGCCTGTTGCCATCCTCTACCCCAACTTCATCCTTGGGGTTGCCGACCTCGAGTTGGCCATACAGTTATGTAGGTCAGGGTGGTTTCCCTCCTTATGGTCCCTCGCCTTATGGCTTTGTGCCATATGGTGCTTTGCCATTTGGGGATACGGCGTTACCTTTAGGTGACCACCTCACTCAGGCAACCAGGGACAAAATTGTGAGGGGGGAGTATGTGCACGTCTTTACCCTTTTCTTCAGGGAGCTGGAGAAAGACAAAGATGATTTGGATGACAAGGACAAGGAAAAGATTAGGCGGCTTAAAGTTGACAGGAACTGGTCTAATTGGTTGCCCGGCTTCCTGATTTATGCGAGCGTATTGGTTAGAGTGCAGCCATGGAGGGCTGTCTCTCTTTTCCAGTACCTAGACATAATTTATAAGGGCTACACAATTTTTGTTGGCCCTGCCTGGCTCCAGTACGATGAGGAGTTCAGGATGCGCGCAGCTATGAACCCGAACTTGCCGTGGGATCAGGTCCACCAGCAGCTATGGCTGCAGGTCATGACCCCAGCTAAACCAAATTCGGGGGATAGGTCTGATAGTGGCCATATGATTTCCCACCCCCAAAACTCACCTGGTTCCCGTGCCCCAGCGGGGCAGCCAGTTCAACCCTGGCTGCTTTGCTGGGATTTTACATCCAGGGGTCAGTGTAATCGAAAGGCGTGTAAATACCAGCACAAATGTCCTGCCTGCACAGGCCCCCATTCCTATGCTGCTTGTCCCAAGGCCAAGCCAGGGGGGGCAGGCAAATTTGGGGTGGAAGCACTCAGCAAGGGCCTGGAAAAGGGGCCCAGCCCAGTAAATCTGAGGGTACTTGAGGGCCTATTAGCCTTTTACCCTCAACATATTGATGCTGAGTATTTAGTTTCTGGGTTTAAGTTTGGTTTTCATATCCCTTTTCAGGGCCAATGCACACCTTTCATGGCAGCCAACCTTCGGTCTGTGGCTGGCATGGAAGATGTAGTGCGGGGTAAGATTGCAAAAGAGTGTGCAGAAGGCCGCGTGCTCGGCCCATTTGATGCCTCTCCTGTTCCCTGTTTGTGGGTATCCCCACTTGGTGTGGTGCTAAAAAAGGCGGCTAGTGAGTTCCGCCTTATTCACCACTTATCCTTCCCTAGGGGAGAATCTGTAAATGATGCCATTCCGGAGCATCTGTGTTCGGTGCGTTATACGTCCTTTGACCAGGTGGTTAAGGTCGTGCGCCATTGTGGAGTGGGTGCTGAAATGTCAAAGTGTGACATTAAGTCTGTGTTCCGCCTCCTCCCAGTCCACCCTGAGGACTTTGAGCTCCTCGGCTTTGCTTTTGAGGGCAAGTTTTATATGGACAGGGCCCTCCCCATGGGCTGCTCCATTTCATACGCGGCCTTCAGTTCCTTTTTGAAATGGGAGCTACAGAGCTGCTCTGCCTGCCCTGATACTTGTCATTATTTAGATGATTTTTTTGTTTGTTGGGCCGAGGGGCACTGGGCAGTGCGCCAGGTTGCTCACCACCTTTATTTCCCTCACCAAGGAGGTAGGGGTCCCCTTAGCTCATGAGAAGACTGAGGGACCCACCACGGTGTTAACCTTTCTGGGTATTGAGTTGGATTCCGTTTGGCAGTCTTTAAGACTCCCTGCAGACAAGGTCCAGGACCTTCGCAGGTGGCTTGATGAATTTAAGGGCCGGAATAAAGTTTCCCTCCATGAATTACAGCAGCTGGTTGGGCACTTGAACTTTGCTTGCAAAGCTGTGGCCCCAGGTAGGGCTTTCTTGAGGCATCTGTGTGATGCCATGGGGTCCTTGAAATTGCCTCATCACCGTCTGCGCCTCAGTCGTGGCATGCGGGAGGACCTCCAGGTTTGGAGGGACTTTCTGCGTTCCTTTAATGGGGTGACGTTTTGGAGGGAGGATTTGTTGCTCGAAGCCGAGCTTCAAGTCACTTCTGATGCATCTGGTGCTCTGGGTTTAGAGGGCACTGGTGTTCAGCTCGTTGGCCGGCTGATTGGATGGAGCATGGGCTGTCCAGGGACTTGACGTTCTTGGAATTTTTTTCCTTGCTTGTGGCAGTCTGGCTGTGGGGAGATGAGCTGTCAAACCACACAGTACATTTCTGGTGTGATAACCAAGCTGTGGTGCACGTAGTGAACTCCTTGACATCAAAATCGCACAGTTATGCGGCTGGTGCAGGCTTTTACCCTTAAGTGCTTACAGTTGAATATACTGTTCAGAGCCAGACATGTTCCTGGAATTAGTAATGGTGTGGTGGACGCTTTGTCTTGGCAACAGATGGAGCGGTTCTGGCTTCTTGCACCAGAGGCCGATCGTTTGCCAGTGCAGATGCCCAGTGAGCTTTGATGTCTTGGAAGGTTGAAGCGAACCGGGCGATCCAGTCGGCCTTAGCTCCTAGTACACTGAGGTCATATGATCGTGCGGTAGGGCAGTTCACTGAGTTCAGGGGGACGGTGGGTCTCTGGGATATTTGGCCCATTCCTAAGGAGCATCTCATGCACTTCTGTGTGGTGCAGCATGGTTGTGGCTTGTCTGTTAAGTCCGTTAGGGGCCAGCTGGCCGCCCTGGCTTTTGTTAGTAAGGCTCGTGGCCTGCCAGAGGCCACGGGAGACTTTAGGATCTGCAAAATGCTCGAGAGTTGGTCTCGGGAAGCTGGGGCTCCTAAGGATCAGCGGCAGCCTATTTCCTCTTCAGTTTTGAAGGGTTTGGGTGCCGCGTGGGCTGAAGTGTGTGCATCGTCATATGAGCAAAGGCTGTTTCATGCAGTGTCTTTAGTGGCCTTTTTGGGGGCATTGAAGGTCAGCGAGCTGGTAGTGCAGTCTCATGTTGATTCGTCTGGTAGGGCCTTGGCTGCTGGAGACATTAAATTTGTGGAGGATAAGGTATCCATAAGGATTTGCTGCTCCAAAACCAATCAGAGACAGCTTGGAACCACTCTGGTTCTTAGTCCTTGTTCGGATGGGGAGCTACGCCCCGTGCAAGCCCTTAGGGATTACATTGAGCTGTGGGGTGATGCCCCAGGGGCCTTCTTTCTGCATGCTGATGATTCTCCATTGACCCGTTATCAGTTTTGGGCAGTTACAGAACGGGCCCTTGGTAGGCTTGGGTTGTCGGGGGTCAAATTCGGCACCCAATCTTTTTGAATCGGAGCGGCCTCTATGGCCGTGGCAATGGGTTACCCCCAGCGGGCTATTCAGTGTGTACGCAGGTGGTGGTCGGGTGCATTTCATTCGTACATCTGCCCCTTGTCCCATTGTTGACAGCCCTTGCTAACTGTTTTCTTTTAGGTGCGGCACCGGGCCCTGTGAAGTGCAGGATCATAATTTGCGGACACAGCATGGTTATCTGGGCCACTCACCAAGCCAGATGGACTCCCATCGGATCCCAGCTCGGGCTGAGTGCTGTGGCCATGGTCGAGTGGCTTGGGAGGTGTGGCCTTCAGTGGCCAGCCTTGTTACCACTCTTGTTCAGGGGGCGGAAGGGTCCGCCCCGCACATCTTGGTCATACACTTGGGTGGAAATGACCTTGGCCTTGTGCAAGGAAAGGCCCTTTCATTGCAGGCAACTGCGGACCTACGTGAAAGAAGCCGCTGGTGGCCAGGCGTGCTGATATTTTGGTCCGAGATGTTGCAGTGTCATGTGTGGCATGAGGCGTTTGACCCACAGGTGATTGAGGGAGTGCAGCACTAGGTGAACCGGGCTATGAAGAAACCTTTGGGGGAAGGCCTGGGGATTTATTTGCCGCACCCTAGGATAAGGCCGAATTTGCCCATCTCTACTGGGATGATGGTGTCCATTTATCACCAGAGGGCAATGATATATTCCTCGACGACCTGCGGCAAGGGCTGAGGTTGGCCCTAAGCCACCTGTGGGGTGTCAGGGCCTAAGCAGAGGCTTGGCCCTGGCGTTGGCCGGAGTTTTTTGGGGAATAGGGAGCGGGCCGGTGAGCACCCACTGGCATTTTCCCTCAGATGTGGGGGAACAGGGTCTGCCATCAGTGTGGTATGCTTGTGACGGCTACCGCAGCACAGACAGATGCCTATGGGGATCCCCAGGTACAAGTCCTTCCCTCATGCTGTACGGCTGGGGCGTTAGGAGCTTGGTGGGGGGATCCATTAGCCTGGCTGGCTGGGTTGCAACTATTCAATGGATGGCCTACACCCAGGGCTTTGGGGCTCGCCCAGACAGGTCAAAGCGGTGGTCAGGTATGACCCTGTGGCTTGACCTGTACTGCATAGTTGGCCCTTGCCGTAGTTATGCAGTTTATATTATTGTTATATTAATAAATGGCCATTTATCTCCAAGGCTGTGTCTGTCTCTTATTCTGGCTAAGTCAGCAATAAGAAATACTGTACCTTAAATATGGTTTATAAAATCCAGGGCAAGATCTAGAGAAAGTACAACATATTATGTGCTGTGTAAGAAGAAGATATCTACATGTATGATCCATTCCTGATTGAAATCAATAACACTTATACATGTTTATGTTTGGTTAAATTATGCCTCATGTTATTTAATTTACATGCTATTTCTCTAGAGACCAGTTCAAAGCAGCTCACAAAGTAAAAACAATATGATAAAACCAGAGAAACAGTCCAAAAATTATCAGTATTAAAATAAGCCTAGACATTAAAATAGTGTAAAACAAACCTGAACAGCTTAGAACAACATCCACATCATCAATGAAACACAACTTAACTCCCTCAAGGGGGCAGAAATAGAGTACAGATTTGTGGACTCAGTAGTGCAAATGGATGATGTGGTCCACTACCCTGTGGGGTTCCTCAACATGCTCAACCCTCCTGGCTTCCCAGCCCACAGGCTTCTCCTCAAAGTGGGGGCTCCAGTGATGCTGCTCCAGAACCTCAGCCCACCCAAACTCTGCAAAGGCACCAGACCGTGTGTGAAAGCCCTCCACAGGAACATCACTGAGGGCACATTGTTCACCAGCAGTGCTCGGGGGGAGTTGGTGTTCATAGCATGCATACCATTCATACCATCAGATAACCTCTTCAAGTACAAGAGACTGCAGTTCCCCCTCAAGGTCTGCTTTGCTATGACGATCAACAATTTCCGGGAGTAGATACTGAAAGTGGCAGGAATAGCCTTGAGGGAGGACTGCTTCTCACATGGGTGGTTCTATGTGGCCTGCTGCAGAGTGAGCTCACCCAGCAGCTTGGTGATCCTAGCACCTGATGGAAAAACCACCAATGAGGTCCTTCAGTACAAAAAAAAGGTTGTACATATTTTTCATTTTATTTATTGCACTACAATCTTTTCCTTTTAAAATCTCTTCAATAAATTTTACATTTCAAAATTCACTTTTCAGCATCAACATGCTTCGCTTTATTCAAAGACTTTTGTGACGCTCGGGTACTATGCTATTGTACTACAAAACCAACTAAAAAACAACCCACAAACCAAAAAATGTTACATACACTTAAATATTATAACTAGATTTAAAGTATGGTTGTTGTGGGTTTTCCGGGCTGTATTGCCGTGGTCTTGGCATTGTAGTTCCTGATGTTTCGCCAGCAGCTGTGGCTGGCATCTTCAGAGGTGTAGCACCAAAAGACAGAGGTCTCTCAGTGTCACAGTGATTTAAAGTAGTTAAATACCATAGTGGAGCATGGGCATCAAGCTATTCTATCTATAACAGTATTTCAGAATCTGGATATTTTTGGATTAACAGAATGAGCTAAATCTAAACACAGATAAAATGTCTGTATATGTCCCTAATCTTCATCACCTTCAACAATGAACAACAATGCCTTTTACTGGAGAAAAAGACACTTGCTGACTTTTTCTATGCACTGCATCAAATGTACACTAATGGTTTTTAAAAAGGTTGGCTGGGATATTCCACATGCAGGAGCATGTATGCATATTGAAATATTCAAATCTAAAAGGATATTACAGATTGTTCCCCTTGTAATCACCAACCCAGCAATTAACATCAACACATTAAATTGTAAATACTCCAGATGCATTCACAAATGCTTTTTAGTCTGTACCCCACTTTACTAGCTACAAAAAGGATTATACACATAGGTGCACAAACCATTTTATATGGCTTTCTTATATATCTTTTTCCTCCAGAGGATGGACTATCGAGAAAAGTCATAAAAATGATATTGCACTGAAAGGAATTATATGTATGATGCAACAGGACTTTTTATATTTGTTCTTAATTGGTTAAATTTTTACTTTAGAGATGCAGTTTTATTGGGTCCATCAGCTCCTTTGCTTCCTACAATTATCTTTTGACACTTCTCCAACTTCTCAAACTGTTTTAATGCTTTAAATTTGATAAGCTTGCTGGTTTTCATTTTGCCACACTGAATCATGACTCAATGTTTTGTATATGCAACCCCCTCTTTAAAAAGAAATCTTGCTTTCTTGGCAAGAGTTCACTCTTGGTGACAAGTATCTGACTCAGGAAGGAGAAAACAGCAGAACAGAGAAAGGCTCTAATACTTTGCTGTATTGTTCTTCAATAAATCTTGCTTCATTGATGTGCCTGCCATCACAGTGAGTATAGCTACCTGCTTCCCATATTACTGCTAACTAAAAATCCATTACATTGCTAATACATAATTGGTGGCCAATGTACTTGCAATACTTCATGTAAATAAGTCATAGACGAAGGAGGGAAGAACATAGAAGCATAAATTATGCTAAGAATACACCATTGTTTACTAGAAGGTAGAGTACAGAAGATCAATTGTTGCAATTAATAGTTTTACACAATTTCAGTCAAGCATTCTTCTAAGCTGGGAAGAAAACCTATTAATGACAATAAATACTTTATAGTGCTGTAACAGATGTACACCAAAATTGTCAATTAAGCTTCAAGCAGCTTTGCTTTCTGTGACAATATTTTAGTAGGGATGTGCATTCCCCAAAAATATGGATTTCAGGGAGAAAAAGAATCTGGAATCCCTGAAATTCTCTGATCTGGATTAATACTGAACCAGATAATACTGGATTTAACCAGTCATTATTCTCTATAGGAAAAAAATGTCTGGACTTTAAGGCATTTTTAAGGAATCTCCACCAAACTTGCATAGAAACTACTCCTGACTGTCCACTAAAGACTAGACATGGGCACAGAACAAAAAAAACCCCAAACAAACCAGGAACCACAGAACTGAACCAGTTATGAACCAGTTCGTGGTTCCTGGGTAAATGCCCATTTCTGGCCTTAACAGAGGTAGGGGAAGGCACATTTAACAGTTTAAAGGGCCCTTTCCTGCCTTGCAAGCAGCAGTTTAAAGGGCCCTGCAGGTGGCAGGGCCCTTTAAACTGCCCAAACCCCAGCCCCCTAGCTCCTACATCCCCCAGCCCCAGCCCCACACTTATCTTATCCTGCAGCGCAGTCCTTCCTCTCCTCCCAGAACGGGCAGGAAGGCCGTTTTCAGCCACTTCTGCCTCCCTGGGGGCCTGCAGGGCAAGGGAAGAGGCTGAAAACAGCCTTCCTGCCCTTCAAATGGCCCCTCAAATGGTGGCCATTAGAGGGGCAGGGAAGCCAAAAATGGCCTCCCTGCCCCTCAAATGGCTGATGCGCCCCCCATAATCTTAGAAGGCTTATGATTATAGAGATACTATAAGTCCTTTCTCTGAATGTTCTTCAAGCACTAAAACTACTGCCCAGGCAAGCAGAAAACATGGAAGCTGCTGCCCAAGCAGGCAGGAACATGGAAGCCAGATCTCGGCCGGGAGATGGAATGTGCAAACACGGGGAATGACAGGCAAGGCCAGCTCACCCTCTCCCATGCTCCAGAAGGCTAAGGATCTGAGCCTTCCCAGAATTCATGAATTAATCAACACAACCTGCCCTATTGATCTCCCTTTAACCACTTTTCCATTTTTAGGCAATTCATATTTCTTAGAATCTCACCTCTCCACCTTGCAGGTCATTAATCATAACTGATAACTTTTGTTCCGCCCAGGAAGAATTCCTAATTCATTGTCACACCCCAGAGACTGTTTAACGGTTTACTGTCCCACTTTGGAGACAATTCGCCAGCTCTTTGTCTCACCCTGGAGACAACTTCTCAATCCTTTTTCCAACCCCAGGAATGACCACTCCAGTGTTTTGGGAGTAGAAGATGCAATGGTATAAAATGGACTGCCCCTCTGCCATAAGCTGTGTGCATGCTTTGGATCCAGCATCCACCTTCAAACCTCTGTTCAAGTCCTTCCATCTTGAAGCGCAGGCCACTCAACCCTCCTCCTCTCTCCCAGACGGATGGTGTGTATAACCCAATTCCTTAAACTCCATCCAACTTTCACCACTGCTTTTTAGTTAGCTCTGAGTGTGTGTGCTGTGTGTATTTTGTGTGCCGATGATCTTTATAATAATAATAACATTAAATTTATATACCACCCTTCAGGACAACTTAATGTCCACTCAGAGTGGTTTACAAAGTATGTTATTATTATCCCCACAAAAAACACCCTGTGAGGTGCATGGGGCTGAGAGCTCCAGAAAGCTGTGACTAGCCCAAGGTCACCTAGCTGGTCTCAAGTGGAGGAGTGGGGAATCAAACCTGGCTCTCCAGATTAGTGTCCCGTGCTCTTAACCACTATACCAAATTGGCTCTTGTTATTTTTAGTTTTAACCCTTTTTGGTTAAAATATCAGTCTGTTTATTGAAAAGAATTCCCTAGCTGGGACAATCCTCATATACATTGATGGAGATCCCTCAATTACCGCCACTTGCTGCCTTCTCCTTGCAGCTAATTCCCCTCAATTTGCAAGGAGACTTTCCCTTTGGATAATACTTTAGTCTCTAAGATTAGTCTTAGAGAGAAGGAACTGGTGGCAACTTGTTACTCTGGGTGGCAGTCTTTTGACACCCCAGAATTGTGTCTTTGACCATCCCCCCAAGCTTCTTGAGTACTTGAGGAGTCCGTGACATGATTCCAGAAACGCTCCTCTGCGGCTTGACTACACCCAAAAGTCGGAAGCAAAGTTTTGAAAGCCAAAAAATGGCTAAGAGGGTCCAGTGTCTTGAAAGGTTTGTTTGCAACCCTCCCTTTACAAATGCAATCACCTGCATTATCATAAAAAAACTGATCCTGTTGATAAAGACAATTAGGTTGTGTCCATGTGATGTCATGTGGGGCCTGCAGAATAACAGAACTGACAAAAGTGCCTATCAGAAAAAATAGCATGCTCAGGACTATTTCTGCTATTCCTTTCCCTTGCTGTGCCCACCATGCCGCAACTCAACTTATTCCTAGCACCTTTGAAACTTAAGAGATAACTTCCTCAACACAGAAACAGTGATGGTTCAGTATGTGTGAACATCTTTGGCTGCTTCCTCTTCCTCACCCATGAGGCACATCAGCTAATACTGCTTCCCTCCTCATTCCCCAAGCATCACAAAATACATCAAGACAAGCAGCTTGTGGGTGGGTTGAGGAGCAGGGATGTAAGGTGTGTGCAGTATCAGCAGCATCACTACATCACTTTCAAGTACAATCTAGAATCACTGCAACTCTATAGTAACATTCTAGAGTTTCCAGAAATTGCTAGAGCTACCCATTCCCACTGCCAGTTTGTACCCAGAAGTGATGTGCCAGTTCCTAGGTCAAAATCTTTCACCCTTTATTTTTCCTTCACTCCTGCTTGGAGCAAATCACCAGGAGATTACCTTCTATAAGTGGGCACATGCTAAGCCTTCAAGCAACACATGCTCAACCAGGGCTACTAGAGTTGCCAGATAGGCAACTGGCAGCAGATACACTGAGATAGTAGGGGCCCTTGCCAGTGGTGTAATGATGTCACTTCCTGTGTGACAGGAAGTGAAATTATCATGTCCCCAGGGATGCTCTAACATTTGGGCAAAACTTGTACAGGAAGTGATATCAGCCCATCAGGATGTTGGCTGTGACCTCCTCCTCCCTCAGTTTTCTCCTTTTCTCCCGCTGCCCCACTGAGTTGCCTGCTGGGGATGCCTGGCCCTAGGAGGAACTTGGGAATCCTAAGATCTACTCTAGTTCTCCCTTCTTGTAAGAGTTTCGGTATTAGCAAGCTTGCAGCACTGTTTTTCAAAACACTTGGAGGAAGAGGAAGAAAGGAGGTGTTAGCTGCTCCAGCTCCTAGTTGAGGGCTGAAGACCAGCAGAGGAAATGGCGAGATGGGGGAATTTGGCACTCCCGGCTGCAGCAACGCTGCATTAGCCGGGGGCCATGTTTTGCAGGTTTGCCCGGGAAGAGACAGACTCCCTTCCCGGGCATACGGGTACTGGCCGGGGGGCGGAGCCTGAGCCTTAGAAGGTGGCTCCGCTTTCCCGGCCCCTCAGTTGCTGGTTTCGCTCGGAGACGGAAGGTTCCTTCCAGCTCTCGAGCGTTTTCTCGAGGGGCCTACCTGATCCAGCGTTGCCAGCAACGGATCCAGCCGAGTAGCTGGTGGAGCGGCTTTTCGGCGGCGGTGGCGGTGGCGAGGGAGCATCTGCGGCTTCGGGAGCCTTTCCCCTTTTCCGCGCCTGCGGCGGCGTGGCGGCGTGGCGGCGCGGCTCAGCTGTGCACCCGCTGCGGCTGCTTGTGTGCTGCCCGGTGCTTCTGTGGGCGGCTGGGGCTTGCCTGGGGCTCGTTGCCGCCTTGCGGCTCAGTCCTTCTGCGTTCCCGCAGGGCTTGTGTTTTTGCTCCTGGGGTGTTTCCTGCAGGCTCCGGCTCTGTTGGGCGGTTGGGGTGTTTGGTTCTCCACCCCCCCACGGTTATCCTGGATTAGTTTTCCACCACTTTTCCCCTGCCCATATTTGTAGTAAGGGGCGATTGGGTGGTTCCCTAGGGCCACCTGGCCTGTTGCTCCGGCTCCTTCCCCCCCCTTCGAGGCAGCGGGTTGGGGGTGCTGGTGAATTTTGCCGAGTGGAGTACGGAGTGTCACCCTTATCCAGGGGCATTACTCGGAGCAGGGGGCTTGGCGGCCATTTTGTGACTGGGCCATAGCGGCGGCCATTTTGTGGGCCTGAGTCTGCTTTTTCATTCGCTGCCCCCCCTCCTCTGTAAGGGGTGGTTGCCATATTATTTCACGCAGGTGGAGGCAGGATGCCCCCTAAGAAAGGCAGTGGCCCATCTAAGGGCAAGCAGCCTGCTAAAAAAGTTGCTGCTAAGAGGCCTCACACCCCCGCTCAGTCATCTTCTGACGAGGATGACGGGGGATCTGGCTTGCAGGGGATACTTAACCGTTTGGTGGCTTTGGAGCAGGCGCGTGGTGCCACCCAGCAAGGAGGTACCGGGAGTAGGGTGCGTCGGCCTACTAAAAAGGTTGCCCCTTCTGTTTTGCATCAGGACATCCTCAAGCGTATTTCAGCATTGGAGGCAGCGTCTGTGAGCAAACGTGCTGAATCCAGTTCCAGTCATGGTCCGTCTCGGGCTGGGGAGGAAATGCCCGTGCCTGAGGCTGAACAGGAGATGTCCGCAGATGTGGGCCAAGTTGCCATAGCGGTGGAGCCAGTGCCACAGGAGGGTAAGTTGGCTGTGCCTCAACAGCCTTGCACCTGGCCGTGGGGGCCCTGGGGTCAGCCTGCTGCCTCCGGGCCTCCCGGTTACACTGCTTCTACCATACCACACACTTCTTCAGCTTTGAATCCGGCCTCCCCGGAGACCCCGGCACAGGCTGCTCTTGGTTGGCACCCTGTTCCCCCCCCTGGCTGGCAGGGGGGTGCTTCCACCTCTATGGTCCCTGCTCAGCTCCAAATGCCATCCACATCCTCTGGCCTGCCTCCTGTAGGCTGGCCTTATGGCTGCACCGGGCTCGGAGGTTTCCCTGCTTATGCACACTCTCCGTACGGTTTAGTGCCATACAGGGCTTTGCCGTTTGGGGATATGGCACTACCGCTTGGGGACCATTTGACTCAAGCCACTCGGGACAAAATTATTCGGGGGGAGTATGTAGATGTCTTTGCCCTTCTCTTCAGGGAACTGGAGAAGAAGGACAAGGACGATTTAGATGAGAAGGATAAGGAAAAAATCAGGCGGCGTAAAGTGGACCGGAATTGGTCAAATTGGTTGCCCGGGTTCCTCATCTATGCGGGCGTTTTGGCACGTGCGCAGCCTTGGCGCGCTGTGGCGCTGTTTCAGTATTTAGATATAATCTATAAAGGTATTTAGATATAATCTATAAAGGATATTTGTCGGGTCTGCCTGGCTCCAGTACGATGAGGAGTTCAGGATGCGTGCTGCCATGAACCCGAACCTGCCGTGGGATCAGATTCACCAGCAGCTATGGCTGCAGGTGATGACCCCCGCCAAGCCTAATATGGGGGATAGGTCAGATAGTGGCCACTTGATTTTCCGCCCACAAAACACGCCTGGTTCCCGCGCCTCGGCAGGGCAGCCGGTTCAACCCCGGCTGCTCTGTTGGGATTTCACATCCAAGGGGCAATGCAATCGTAAGGCGTGCAAATACCGTCACGAGTGCCCTGCTTGTGCGGGGTCTCACTCTTATGCAGCCTGTCCCAAGGCCAAGCCTGGCGGCGGGGGCAAGCGGTTTGGGGGCGGGGGTCATCAGCAAGGGCCTGGTAAAGGGTCCCTCCCCAATTAATCTGAGGGTACTTAAGGGCTTGTTGTCCCTTTACCCCCGGCGGAGTGACGCCGAGTATTTGGTTTCTGGGTTTCAATTTGGTTTCCGTATTCCATTTCAGGATGAGCGTAAGCCTTGCATGGCAGCCAACCTTCGGTCTGTGGCTGGTATGGAAGATATAGTGCGGGCAAAGATTTCAAAGGAGTGCGCGGAGGGCCGTGTTCTTGGCCCATTTGATGCCCCTCCTGTCCCTTGTTTGCGGGTTTCCCCACTCGGGGTGGTGCCAAAGAAGGCGGCCGGGGAGTTCCGCCTTATTCACCACCTGTCATTTCCCAGAGGCAGTTCAGTGAATGATGCCATTCTGGAGGAGCTGTGTTCGGTGCGTTACACGTCCTTTGACCAGGCGGTCAAGATTGTGCGCCGTTGTGGGGTGGGTGCTGAAATTTCAAAGTGTGACATAAAATCAGCCTTTCGTCTTCTCCCGGTTCACCCGGGTGACTTCGAGCTTCTCGGCTTTGCATTTGAGGGCAAGTTCTATATGGATCGGGCCCTTCCCATGGGGTGCTCCATTTCGTGTGCGGCCTTTGAGCGCTTTAGTTCCTTTTTGGAATGGGAGCTGCGTCGCCGCTCGGCCTGCTTGGACACCTGTCATTATTTAGATGATTTTTTGTTCGTTGGGCCTAGGGGCTCTGGGCAGTGTGCCAGGTTGTTGGCCAGCTTTGTTTTCCTGGCTAGTGAGCTGGGTGTCCCCCTTGCCCATGAGAAGACCGAGGGCCCCGCCACGGTCTTGATTTTTTGGGGGATTGAGTTAGACACCATGCAGCAGTCCTTGAGGCTCCCTGCGGACAAGGTTGAGAGCTTGCGCACGCGGCTTGGGGACCTTATTGGTCGGAATAAAGTTTCCCTCCTTGAGCTGCAGCAGCTTGTGGGGCATTTGAATTTTGCATGCAAAGCAATTGCCCCAGGTAGGGCCTTTCTTCGGCGTTTATGCGAGGCCATGGGGTCGCTGAGATTGCCCCATCATCGCATGCATATCAGTAGGGGCATGCGTGCGGATCTGCGGGTTTGGAGGGATTTTTTAGGATCCTTTAATGGGGTTACGTTTTGGAGAGATGATTTGTTGCTTGAAGCCGAGCTTCAGGTTACTTCCGATGCATCGGGGTCCCTGGGTTTTGGTGTGTATTTCCGGGGGCACTGGTGTGCTGCCCCTTGGCCGCCAGACTGGGTCGAACAGGGTTTGTCTAGGGACTTAACGTTTTTAGAATTTTTCCCCCTGCTGGTTGCTGTCTGGCTGTGGGGTGAGGAGTTGTCAAACCGCACGGTCCACTTCTGGTGCGATAACCAGGCGGTGGTTCATGTGGTTAACTCCTTGACTTCCAAGTCGCCTAGGGTTATGCGTTTGGTGAGGGCCTTTACCCTTAAGTGCCTCCAGCTGAATATATTGTTTAGGGCCAAACACGTTCCAGGGATTAGTAATGGTGTGGCAGATGCTCTGTCTCGCCAACAGATGGAACGGTTTTGGCTCCTTGCTCCAGAGGCCGATCGGGTACCAGCGCGGATGCCCAGAGAGCTGTGGCAGCTTGGACGGCGGAGGCGAACCGGGCCATCCAGTCAGCTTTAGCCCCTAGTACCCGGAGGGCGTATGACCGTGCGGTAGGGCAGTTTACGGAATTCAGGAGGACAGTGGGTCTTCGGGATCTTTGGCCCATCCCGACAGAGCACCTTATGCATTTTTGCGTGGTGCAGCATAGTCGGGGTCTTTCTGTTAAGTCCATTAGGGGCCAATTGGCGGCATTGGCGTTTGTCAGCAAGGCCCGTGGCCTTGTGGACACCTCGGGCGACTTTAGGGTACGGAAGATGCTTGAGGGCTGGTCCAGGGAGGCTGGGGCCCCTAGGGATCAGCGGCAGACCATTTCCCCTGCTGTACTGAAAGGTTTGGGAGCTATTTGGCCAGACATATGTTCCTCCCACTATGAACAGAAGTTGTTCCATGCAGCATCACTAGTGGCCTTTTTTGGTGCGCTGCGCGTTAGTGAGTTAGTGGTTCAGGCTCGTACAGACACGTCTGGCAGGGCCCTGCTTGCCAAGGACATAAAGTTTGTGGGGGACACAGTGGCCATTACAATCCGGCTCTCCAAGACGGATCAGGGGCAGCGGAGCACCACTTTAGTTTTGGGCCCCTGTTCTGAGCCGGAGCTCTGCCCGGTCCGTGCGCTTAAGGATTATATTTAGCTGCGAGGGGACGCTCAAGGGACTTTGTTCCAGCATGTTGATGGGGCTCCTTTGACCCGTTACCAATTTTGGGCTGTTACTGAGAGGGCCCTTTGTAGGCTGGGAATGTCAGGGGTCAAATTCGGCACCCACTCTTTTCGGATAGGGGCGGCCTCTACTGCCGCGGCCATGGGTTACCCTCCCCAGGCTATTCAGCGGGTGGGTAGGTGGCGGTCGGGTGCGTTTCGATCTTACATCTGCCCGTTGTCCCATTGTTGACAGACCTTGCTGACTGTTCTTTCTTAGGTGCGGCATCTGGCACAGAGAAGCTCAGGATCGTGATTTGTGGACACAGCATGGTGTTCTGGGCAGCCCATCAAGCCAAACGGACCCCGATTGGATCCCAGCTGGGGCTCAGTGCTGTGGCCACTGTTGAGTGGCTTGGACGGCGTGGCCTTCAATGGCCTGCCTTGTTACCACTCCTTTTCGGGGGGCGGAAAGGTCCGCCCCCACATATCTTGGTTATACACCTCGGTGGTAATGACCTTGGTTTAGTGCAGGGCAAGGCCCTGTCACTGCAGGCAACCGCGGACCTCCGTGTAATTAGTCATCGGTGGCCGGGAGTGCTTATTTTTTGGTCCGAAATGTTACAGCGTAGGGTGTGGCGTGCAGCTTTTGACCCGCGGGCTATTGAAAGGGCTCGGCGTAAGGCCAACTGTGCCATGAAAAAACCTTTGGGGGACGGCTTGGGGATCTATTTGCCGCACCCTAGGATTAAGGCCGAATTTGCCCATCTCTACCGGGATGATGGCGTGCACTTATCGCCAGAGGGCAATGAGATTTTTCTGGACGACCTACGACAAGGGCTGAGGTTGGCCTTAAGCCACCTGTGGGGCGTCAGGGCCTAAACAGAGGCTTGGCCCTGTCGGTGGCAGGAGATTCTCGGAGAATAGGGAGCGGGCCGGTGAGCACCCAGTGGCATTTCCCCCATGCGTGGGGGAACAGGGTCTGCCATCAGTGCGGTATGCTTGTGACGGCTACCACAGCACAGGCAGACGCCTGCGGGGATCCCCAGGAACAAGTCCTTCCCTCATGCTGTACAGCTGGGGCGTTAGGAGCTTGATGGGGGGATCCGTTAGCCTGGCTGGCCGGGTTGCAGCCATTCTATGGATGGCCTACACTCGGGGCTTTGGGGCTCGCCCAGACAGGCCAAGGCGGCGGTCAGGTGTGACCCCGTGACTTGACCTGTACCGCATAGTTGGCCCTTGCCGTAGTTACAGTTATCTATGTTATGGTTATATTAATAAACGGCCATTTATCTCCAAGCCTGCGTCTGTCTCTTATTTGGGCTAAGCCTGCAATTTGGCACTCCCGGCTGCAGCAACGCTGCATTAGCCGGGGGCCATGTTTTGCAGGCTTGCCTGGGAAGAGACAGACTCCCTTCCCGGGCATACGGGTACTGGCCGGGGGGCGGAGCCTGAGCCTTAGAAGGCGGCTCCGCTTTCCCGGCCCCTCAGTTGCTGGTTTCGCTCGGCCCACCCACCTCACCCTGTCATAGTGCAGGATTAGCCGGCTGCTGTTTCAGAGCCAGGTAGGAATTTTTTGCCTCTGTACCGTATTGGCTGTTGGTACGGGGTTTTTTTCGCCTACCTTGCACTAAGGGCAGAGGTTGATGGTTGTTTGGCCAGGGTGGTGCCGTTCAGGTTTCCCTGGCAGGAGATTCTCGGGGAATAGGGAGCGGGCCGGTGAGCACCCAGTGGCATTTCCCCCATGCGTGGGGGAACAGGGTCTGCTATCAGTGCGGTATGCTTGTGACGGCTACCACAGCACAGGCAGACGCCTGCGGGGATCCCCAGGAACAAGTCCTTCCCTCATGCTGTACGGCTGGGGCGTTAGGAGCTTGATGGGGGGATCCGTTAGCCTGGCTGGCCGGGTTGCAGCCATTCTATGGATGGCCTACACTCGGGGCTTTGGGGCTCACCCAGACAGGCCAAGGCGGTGGTCAGGTGTGACCCCGTGGCTTGACCTGTACCGCATAGTTGGCCCTTGCCGTAGTTACAGTTATCTATGTTATGGTTATATTAATAAATGGCCATTTATCTCCAAGCCTGCGTCTGTCTCTTATTTGGGCTAAGCCTGCAAATAGTAGAGGCAGCAGATTCTGCCACCAGAAAAAAATCCATTGTCTGAGGCCACTGCTTCATCCTACCTTACTATAGAGTCAGTTCTGCACAGAAAACTAACCTGCTAAGAAAAAGGCTAAACTATGGCTTTACAAACCCCAGCTAATATTACCCTAACAGCCTGCTTGCATGATTGCAGTTTAGGCATGCCTAATTTCTTCTACATTGGATCAGAGTATTAAGCAATTCATTGGTCAGAGTTGAGAAGATAGAGGGGAAACTCTAAAAGAAAAACGGGGGGAAATATTGTCAGAACAATGCTCACAAGAAGTTGCCATTGTCTCTTTGCAAAACTAACATAAAGCTTAAAACAGCTTCAACACTGTTTTAACACTGTTTGTCTATTTCAGATTAAACCAATCCTTTCTCTTTCAGTTCGGTAATTGTATTAGTATTAGCTTAGCTGCTACACACATGATTTGCAAATCAGAAAAAAGGTGTCTTGGCTTAAGTCCTATTATAATTGAGTCACACATTTTGTTTTAGTGTTTATTAAAATGTTTTGTAACCCCCTTCCCATTTGATCAGCGCACAATGAATGTTTTTGTGAATACATTTGCCATGAAATTAGGCAATGAAACTAGAATAATGAGCAGCAATGTGGCAAAAATGTAGAACTACATGTATAGGCATTCTGCACCAGGGAACTTGGCAAATATATTCTCATTACTGATCATTGCATGGCTAATCAGGTAGATTAAAGAACAATGTAAAGTATACACACCATGTGTGCAACTTCTTGGCATCAGAGCCTCTATCCATGTTCTGGAATCTCTGATTGAGCCACATGTGTGGATAGCATAGGAAAAAACTATGGTTATGGGCCCTTTTTCTCCCAAAGATACTGCATATGAATAAAGCTCCTTTTGTGACAAAAAAACCTGATTAAAGGATTATCCTCACAACCCTCCCATATTTCTTTTTTCTCTGATACTCAAAGAGCTTTGACCAACTGCATTTGTTCTAAGATCAGCACCACAACATAAAGAGATAAATGGGTCCTGCAAAGCTGGCATGTATAGGTGGAATAAAATGTTATTTTCCATTTATGTGTGTTTTTAGACCAACTGAATGAACTTAGACATAATTTATTACAGATCTTGCCTCCTCCACGCAAAGCCCTACATCACTTTGCAGACAGTGTCTTTATACAGTGACTTCCAGAGTATACTGTGTGTCTCTCCTCTGCTGTGTAATTATGCAAAGTAATTTAGTCAGTATGAAAAACTAAATTGGCTGTATCCACTTGAAAGTGAATGCTTCCAACTGCTGAGTGTGTTTGTCACATTATCTAGGGACATGATGCCTCTTATCCAGGCAGCTATCTGACTTATGGTTTGGAGGCATGCCTGCCATTTTGATATGCAACACTGAGAATACAGAAGGTGGCAGCTGCATGAGAGTCAGTTTTCTTAAAAGTGTCAGGTGGCTAGATTTGTTATTTTTTTCTCTAGTATATACCACAAACAAGCACAAGCCCCTTCCAGATGGTCTCTGTTTACTTAACTGAGAACTATTATTTTCAGTGTCATACTTTCTTTTAGAAGACTTTTTAATTCCATTTTAAAACCATCTTCTTAGAACTGGCTATTTACAGTTGGGATACAGCTTTACACACCATCCGAAAAATAAAACTTACCAGGTATAAAACTGCACAATGTGTATCACACACCAGAAAATCACAGTAGGAAAGAGAAGGAAAAGGGATTAAATACATTTTTTTCTCCCCAAGAAGTGCTGTTTGGACTAACAGTATAAATTGCTGAAGTGATTAAAGCATTATTCAAAGCCACTGCATGAAAAAAAGAATATTTATGCACCTAGATACAAGAATATTATTACACTGTACAGCCAGCACCTTGCAAAACAGTTGTAGAGTAGTAGAATAATAATGCTAAAATAAATTAAAATAAATTAGCAGTGCATGTTGTTTAAGGGACCATTCTCATGGCTATCAGGGCAGGACAACTGTGAGAAAGGCTTTTGCAAATCATCCACTGGCTTCTAGTCCATGGCAAGAGGTCTGTTTGTATCTAATGTCACACTTAAGATTCAGCTTTTAAATTTGCCACTGTGAATGCGAAAAAGCTAAGGATCAAACTATTTCAGCAGAATTTTACATGGTAGCTTGCAGGGAGGATTCCAGTGCCTACTGCTGAACACTGCTGTGATGCAATTCCTGAATAATATTAGGATGTGGTGACAGGCAGTCTACAGGCACACAACCTTACTATAAACATAGCAGAATCAGGTATTAAAAAGTAATGTTATTTCTTAAGGCCTTTTGGTAAATGCACTGCATCGCCTACTCCCTTCAGTAACACTTGGTGATGGGAGTGGTTATCTTTTCCATGATCCACTGTGTGAGTCATCCCTGAACAATTTACAAATTTAATAAAAATCTGGAAGAGTGTCACATGGGGAGAATAGAAGATGTTTAATGTTTCCATGCTACTAAGGTTTTACTTATTGAAACTAGGACACCCCTCAACCCACCACCCCAATTAGTTTATAAGAGAAAAAGTCTTTTGCTTTTTTTAAAAGGGCTATATATGTTCAGGGTGGTGGTGGTTTTGATTTGTAAAACATGAGTGAAAGTTTTAAACCCCTCCTCCTCCACTAAGGACAGGGCACTGCAGCTATAATTTAAGCTTTTAACAGCACAATCTGGTCTTAGACTGGAGTAACTCTGTTTAGGATTTCACTGTAAAGATACTGGAACTATCTGGTTGTAAATTTTCCCTAAGTGAAATTTGTAGTGGTATGCCCAAAGCAGAAGGCATACAACTGATTTGCCGTTGGCTGTTGTATAACATTCCTTTGCTCTGTGGATCAGAATATGTTCCCATAGAGGGCTGAAGTTCTGATCTACTCCTGAATAAGAAACTTTCAGAGAACCGTACATTCAATGCCTTGCAAACCCTAATGGGGAAAAAGCAGTGTATAAATTAAATAAATGAATAAAACATGGTATAAATAGGTGCTAAGTGAGGAAACAAGATGGCACACCTGGCCATGTGTGAAACACGCTTGGGCTGGGGACTGCGTTTGCCTCACTGCATGGAGGGAGAGGCAGCCCTTCATTTCCAATCATCCAGGTCTTTGGGAGGCAGGTCCTGGCCCTATAAAGGGTGGCTCTGCCTCCATAGGGCTCAGTTGGCTTTGAAAGCTTGGCCTGAGAAGAGCACACCTCAATCTCTCTCAGTCGAGTTCCTCTGAGGCTGGTTTTACTGAAGGCCCCTAGGACTATGTGGCAGTAGCTGCCTTGGAGAAGCTGTGGTATTCTCCTGGTTGCTGCTTTCAAACTCCAGGACAAAAGCCAGGGCCAAGCTCCAAGCTCACTGATTTGGCAGAGACTTTTTCTTATTTACTTTTGGGGCCTGTTGTCTATCAGTCAGGAGGACTAAAGCAGGGTTAGACCCAGCCCCTGCAGGCCTCTGGCCTACCTAGGCTTCTCTCCTCCCCCTCCACTGTTTTCACTTTGTTGGGAGGGAGTATTTCCAGCAGCAATAGCAAAGGCTTTGCTGAAGGCCACAGGGGTGAATTGCAGTCATATGAGGGGTAGATTACTTCACACATAATTGCTATAGGCCTAGCAGGGGTCTCCATTCCCAGGATGGATGCTGGTAGCCCCCACCCCCATTTAGGTTTTCCTCTCCCCCCCCCATTTACATTTAATTGGGAGGGAGTATTTCAAGCAGCAATAGCAAAGGCCTTGCTGGAGGCTGCAGGGATGGCTTGGCCTAAGGCCTTCAGGCAGCAGGGGCTATTTTGCTAGAGGGCTTGGCAATTTATTCAGTTGAGTGTGGCCATTTTGAAAATGGTTTCTGGTGGCCTGATTAGTCTTCTGGGAGTGGCGGTCATGTTGTGAAGGCATCTACAATATGTATAGTTCTGGGGGAGCCATGTTGAGTGTGGCATTTGGGTGGCCTGATTTGCCTCCTGCTTACTGCCAGTACCAGCCATGTTGGTGAGGCTTTTGCAGCTTATACTGTGCTGGAGCAGCCATCTGGTGGCCTGCTTAGCCTCCTGGTACTGGTGACCATTTTGTAGAGGCCCCTGTAGCCTTCACAGTGTTTGGGCTGCCATGTTGGGGATACTGTGTTCCTACTGGGCTTTAAAACATTAAAAGTAGTCATTTTACAGTACAGCGCATTACATTACTGTACATTTTCATCATGCTACCCAAAAGAGTAGTAGCCCTGCTAAGGGCAAACAGCCAGAAAATAGGACTCCTGCAAAGTGGCCCTACCTGCAAACTCATCCTTTGAGAGAGCAACATGTCAGGAGTTAACCCTCCTCTTCAGAGAAGCAGAGAAGGATGAGGTGGACCTGAAGAGGGAAACAAATGAATGAGACTTAGGAGATGGGTCAGGCGGTTGCTAGCTGGCCTCCTTTATGGGAGCTCCAGCAGCTGGCAGGGCACCATGCCTTAACTCCAGGGTGTTGGTATCTAGAAATGGAGTTTCAGGCACCTCTGCTGCCTTGAGGCCAAATGACTTTCAGTTTTAGTTTAGGTTAACTAGCAGGAGGAACAGTGGCTCATTGACCAGTCAGAACAGAGGTTTTACTATAGACCTTATATGCTTGGAATTTTCCAGTCATCATGACAGTTGGAGTGTGGAAGAGAGAACTAGATAACCACTCGGCCCACTTCATATGGATGATTAGGTACTGGTGCCCATACCTAACTGTCATAGCCCAGTCTGAGAGTGAGGTCTCCTCTGGAGGAGAGGAGCCTCGTGTAGCCAGCCAGGACTCCTCAGGAGAAGAAGAGTTCTGTGTAGCCAGCCCTAGCCCTGACTCAGCAGAAGCCAGCAATCATGAGCAGCAGCTGCTGGCTGATCAAGGCTCACAGCTAGCAGCTGAGACACCAGCACCCTCTAGCCCCAATACCACAGGGGAAGCTCAGCCAGGAACTTCCACAGGGGAGGCTCAGTCAGGGACTGCCAGCACCACAGGGGAAGCCCAGCCAGGGGCTTCCACCCCCCCAGGCTCACCCACACCTAGAGAGTGCCGCAGGCAGCGCCAGAGACTGGAACTGCAGGAGAGACGGCGCAGTGCTCGCCTCCTGAGCCAACGCCAGCTGCTGGAGAGTGATGATGAGTAGCATCAGGATGGTGCCCCAACAGCTGGCTGAAAATCACGCCTGGCTATAAAAGCCAGTCAGGAGCAACTGCCAGGTGTGGAAGCAACGTGTCAACTACCTGCAACCACTCCCTGGTACCTTGTGTCTTGCTCTTGCCTGCACCTTGACTTGATACCCTCGTGCTCTGACTTACGGACTGGACTTGGCTTGGCTTTTTGGATCCTGGAGGCAACCCTGGCATTAACCTTGTGCTCTGACTACGGACTGGACCTGGCTTGTGACTTTTGAACACCCCTTGGCTTCGTGCTAATACCTGGACTACCAGCTTGGGCGGGCCCAGCCCATGACACTAACCCTCTTTCATCCAAGTTACGTAGGATTCTGAGATGGGTCCTGGAGACTGGTGCTGGTGTTTATGTTTCAAGGTTATGCCTGGTCTTGCTTGCAGATGGATTGGTGTAGCTTATCCCTTGGATTGCCTCTGAGCTATGCCTGTGGTGAGGGCTGTGGTTGCTTGGCAACTGGGCACCATCACCCCCAGCACGAGGTGAACCTATGACTGAGTGGTAGAAAGTCATTAGGCTGAGGCATTGCTAGGGATGCTGGGGCACAGGTCAGTCTATGGGAGTTAAGGCTGAGCTGTTGGATCTCTGCCACCATTATGGGAGAGTAGAAAGTTAAGGGGCTTGCCTCATATACAGTGGCAGCCATCAGGTGGCTTAGGTGCCTTTAGGTTCACCACTAAACCTACCTGTTTGATATAAGCCTGGGCAACTTCTGGGGTTGCGTGACATTAATGGTTGGCATGAGAGTTAGATCCCGACAGTTAGTGCAGGGATGGCCCAAGCCCTTAAGGAAGGGTCGGGTTGAGCCCCGAAGCTCAAGGCTCTGCACTGAGCCATGGGGCTGGTGATCATTGGGCAGCTATTACTGTTTGAGGGGAAGTGTGATCATTTGCCTCACTCCTGGCTATTTACCTGGGGGCTTCCCAAGGGCATGGCCCTTCTGTTACAGGCCCCACAGATGTGCAAGCATAGACAAGGTGGCCTGGTATGTTGGATGGGAGGAAAGCCCTCCACCTTGTGTCCTAGTCATTCACCTGGGTCATAATGACCTTGGCTCACAAGCCATGGCCCTTTCCTTACAGGCTCACACAGGCTTGCAGCACCCAGGTAAGTAGTGGCCTGATGTCTCGAGGGGAGATGCGGTCCTCCACTTCACATCCTGGTCATTCACCAGGGGGTGATGACCTTGGCTCACAGGGCATGGCCTTTCCTTACAGGCTCACACAGGCTTGCAGCATCCAGGCAAGTAGTGGCCTGATGGCTCAAGGGGAGGTGCAGTCCTCTGCCTCATGTCTTGGTCATTCACCTGGGTGTTAATGACCTGGGTTCACAGTGCATGGCCCTTTCCTTACAGACTTGTAGCACCTAGGCAAGTGGTGGCCTGATGGCTCAAGTGGAGGTGCTGTCTGCTGCCTCATGTTCTGGTCATTCACCTGGTTGGTCTGCAATGCTTCCATATCATGTGTCAACCCGAAAGAAGTTCGTGAAGGCTAACTAACAATAAAACGTTTATATATTCAATCCCATGTAATTATTGTTTCAAAAATCATGTAACAAGCGTTGTTCACAATGTATACAGTTTAAACCACACGTCATCACCACAGCCACATAAAGAATTATTCAATATAATTCATTATAAGAGGTCACAATAAAGTGATATGTGCTATGCCTTGCTGAGAATAATAAATATTCCTTGAAAATTTACAGATAAATATCTAATACTTATTTTCTAAGGTGCAATAATGGATAATATTCTTAAAGTGCAAGGTGCTACAGCAAGAAATTGTTCATTCAAGCACAATGTGCCTTACAAATTGTTCCAATAGTCTATTGAAGTGCTGTAGGTGAGGTAAACCAGGAAGGAGCAATCCAATCACAACCAAGCCATCGACAGATGGACCGGTTCCTGAGAAACCGTATCGAATCTTCTTCAAAGAAGGTGTGATGTTACCACCAAGGATGTTGATGCTTTTCCTGATGCATTTATGTCAATATGATTTATTTATTTATTTATTTATTCAATTTATATACCGCCCATCCCAGGGGCTCTGGGCGGTGAACAGTTAAAATTGATAAAAACAAAACTAAAATCAATATACAAATAATAAAACAAATTAACAAGGTGCAGTGGTGGGGAGAACCTTCCCCACCCCAAAGGTGGGAGGCCGACATGGCACCGCCCCCTTCAATCACCAAACGCCTGGCGGAACAGCTCTGTCTTACAGGCCCGGCGGAACGATAATATGTCCCGCTGGGCCCGGGTTTCCATTGACAGAGCGTTCCACCAGGCTGGGGCCAGGACTGAAAAAGCCCTGGCCCTGGTTGAAGCGAGGCGGGCTTCCTTAGGGCCGGGGACCACAAGTAAATATTTATTCGCTGATCGGAGCGATCTCCGGGGAACGTACAGGGAGAGGCGGTCCCGAAGATATGCCGGTCCCAACCCACTCAGGGCTTTAAAGGTAAGAACCAACACTTTGAACCTGATTCGGAATTCAACTGGAAGCCAGTGCAGCTGGCGCAGGACAGGTGTGATGTGTGACTGGTAAGGTATACCAGTCAGGACCCGTGCCGCCGCATTCTGGACCAGTTGTAGTTTCCGGATCCGGCCCAGGGGTAGCCCAGCGTAGAGTGAGTTACAGTAATCTAGCCTGGAGGTGACCGTTGCATGGATCACTGTAGCCAGGTCCTGGGGCGTCAGGTAGGGGGCAAGTTGCCTGATCTGACGAAGATGGAAAAATGCAGACTTGGCAACCGCCGTGACCTGGGCCTCCATCGATAGGGAGGCATCCAGGAGCACACCCAGACTCTTTACCACTGGCAAAGTTGCCAGTGGTGTCCCATCCAGGGCAGGGAGCTGGATCCCAACATCTGGCAGCCCCCGTCCCAGCTGCAGGACCTCCGTCTTCACTGGGTTCAATTTCAGCCTGCTCTGTTTCAACCATGCCGTCACAGCCTCCAAAGCTCTGGCCAGATTGTCTGGGGCCGTGTCTGGCCGGCCGTCCATCAACAGAAAAAGTTGGGTGTCATCCGCGTATTGATGACAACCCAGCCCAAACCTCCGCACCAACTGGGCGAGGGGGCGCATATAGATGTTAAATAACATTGGGGAGAGTATCGCCCCTTGGGGAACCCCGCACACCAAAGGGTGACGGGCCGATAGATCTCCCCCGAGCGCCACCCTCTGTCCCCGACCCTGGAGAAAGGAGACCAGCCACTGTAAGACTGTCCCCCTAATCCCCACGTCGGCAAGGCGACTGGCCAACAAATCATAGTCAACCGTGTCAAACGCTGCTGTGAGATCAAGTAACACAAGCAGCGCTGACCCGCCTCGATCCAGATGCCTGCGAAGGTCATCTGTGAGGGCAACCAAGGCTGTCTCCGTCCCATGGCCAGGACGGAAGCCAGACTGGAATGGGTCCAGGACTAGAGCATCATTCAGGAATTCCTGCAGTTGTACCGCCACCGCCCGCTCAATCACCTTGCCCAGGAACGGGAGGTTCGACACTGGGCGGTAACTGGACGGGTCAGTGGGGTCCAAAGATGGTTTTTTCAGGAGGGGCCGCACTACCGCCTCCTTTAACACTCCTGGAAAAACCCCAGAGCTCAGGGAGATGTTAACAATGGCCTCCAGATGGTCCCGTAGCCCCTCCGAGCTGGCCTTCACCAGCCAGGATGGGCAGGGGTCCAGAGGACAGGTGGTTGGCCTCATCCCCTGCAGGATCCTGTCCACATCGTCCTGAGAGAGCAGGCTGAAATGGTCTAATACGGACCCAGAAGACGGCCAAGGGGTCTCCAGTTCCCTTACTGTATCAACAGTGGGTGGCAGGCCACGGCGAAGGGACAAGATTTTACCCGCAAAATAGCTCGCAAAAGCCTCGCAGCCAATAGTTGAATTAAGAATTTGGTGGTCTCCCTGAGAGAGGGAGACCAAGGACCGAACTGTTTGAAATAATTGAGCCGGGCGTGAGCTAGCGGATGCAATGGAAGCAGCAAAGAAATCCCTCTTTGCTGCTTTCACTGCCACCTCATAGGCTTTCATAAACGTCCTATAAGATGTTCTTGCCTCTTCGTCGCGCCCCCCGCCTCCACACTCGCTCTAGTCGTCTCAGAGACCGCTTCATCTGGCGAAGCTCCTCGGTAAACCAAGGAGCTACCCGTTTGCGGGCTCGGAGAGGACGGCAGGGGGCAATAGCGTCAATGGCTTCGGAAAGACGGCCATGCCAATCATCCACCAGCTCATCTAACGTACTGCCAGGGGGCATCGGATCCCGCAGAGCCGCCTGGAAACCAATTGGATCCATAAGCCTCCACGGGCGAGCGTAAATCCGCTCACCGCCCACCTGGGAAAGGAGCGGCATGCTCAGACGAGCCTTCAGAACAAAGTGATCTGACCATGGCACTGCATCATAGGCATCCAAGACCACCATCATCCCTGCCCCAAAAATCAAATCCAGCGTGTGACCTGCTTGATGTGTGGGAGCCGAAACAAACTGGGAGAGTCCTAGGGCCGCCATGGAGGACACCAGGTCAATGGCCTGCATGGAGGCATCGTCGTCAGCATGGACGTTGAAATCCCCGAGAACCAAAAGTTTCGGGAATTCCAAGGCCCAGCTGGCCACCGCCTCCAAGAGACCAGACAGGGAAGATGCAGGTGCAGTAGGCGGTCGGTACACCACGCATATTGCCAACCTCTCCTCGGCGTCCAACACTAGGCCCACACAATCAATGCCAGTAATTTTTGGGGTGGGGAGTGGTCTGAAGGAGAAAGACTCCCGAATGAGCAAAGCCACGCCTCCCCCCCGACCACTTGTCCGGGACTGGTGGAGGACCGTATAACCTGGGGGGGCTAGTTCTTTCAAAGCGACCGTCTCGCCCTCCTTCACCCATGTCTCGGTCACGCAAGCCAGGTCCACATTCAATGCTGCAAGATAATCTTGCAGCGTTTTGGTCTTATTATTTATGGACCTGGCATTGCACAGCGCCAGTGTCGGAGAGTGGTTTAATATCCTAGCCCCACAACAGGTATATCTTGGGATGGGACGCAGATTGGAAGGGCACCGAGCCCTACCATGTCTCAATGCCATTCCCTTCCATAATCTGCTCCCACCACCATACCTCCCGCGTGCCCGGATCACTGGGATCCCCGACCCCAAGCCGGCCTCCTCACCAATGAACATAGTGCTAACCCACCACCCTCACAAAATCAACAGCCCACCAACTATCACAGACTAAGCTATCAAACATACACAAAACCCCAATACCCTACCAATCCAATCACAACCAAGCCATCGACAGATGGACCGGTTCCTGAGAAACCGTATCGAATCTTCTTCAAAGAAGGTGTGATGTTACCACCAAGGATGTTGATGCTTTTCCTGATGCATTTATGTCAATATGATGATACTATTCATGCGTCAACCCCTCTCTTTTGTTGCCAAGTAGGCCCCCTCTTCTGCTTTAAGGCCTGCCATGGACTGTGCTAAAGTTTCCTGCATTGCTGTTTTACTACTACACAAAGATTGCCCTGCACGTGTGTGTTCTAATACACGTGTCAGTTTCCTGTCTGCTGTTTAATTACCTTGCTGCTGCAATAGACTGTGTAGTTCCCTGACTCCATGTTTGGTTAACTGCACAAAGGACTCTCTTCCTGGGCAGCCCTGCCCAGACCTGTATCTGGACTTCCCAGTGTGTGTTTGGACTTTATTACAAGTGTGCCCCGTGCCTGCATTGCCACCTGCTTTGGACTGTGTTTTACGTGCTTTTCCCCCTGCCTCCATGGAAGTCTGCCTCATCTGGGCCCAAGCCGCTGTTAGCAGCCGGGCGCCTGCCGGGGAAACCTCCAGCGAGCCTGGCTGGGCGCTCCCTGGTCAGTTCCCACCTGGAGCCTCCCGCGGGTCGGTCCCCGAGCTTGCCCTCGCTACCGGGCAACCTGCTAACCAGCCCCTGCCATTCCCAGCCGGCAACCATGTTCTTAGGCAGCCAGAAGACCCAGAGGAAAAGACTGCTTTGGGAAGCCATTTTGATGAAGCGGGCACACCACATCCGCAGCGAGAGTACCTCGCCCCGCTCTGCATATCTCAGTAGCCGCCCCGGAGAAGGAACTAAGTGCCGACCATCCCAAGCACTTAGAGAATGCATCTCAAAGAAACCTCCTAATTCCAGAGCTGATGACATCAGGGCAAGCCCTGTCCGCTGGAACATCCATTCAGCCCACTCGGATTTCCCCTCCCTCTTTTGTCCCCTCTTCCTGAGGTGTCACTTATCACAATCAGATTACCAAAGTGGCCCATCCAAGCCATTCAGTAACCCATTAGAGCCTTTGTTTTAATCTGTGAGAACCACCAAGTACAGCACCAGCCCCAGGGTACATTTTGGGGTATTTAAGTCGGTCTCTCAGACCGCATGGTGCTCAGGCCATCCCTATCCAGACCCCCTTGCTGTCTGTCCGTGGATCCATTGCTGGCATTGGACCACCCCGCTGTTGTATCTCTGCTCCGCTTCAGGATAGTATTTCCCTTACCATCGTTGGGAACCTGCTAATGCAAACGTCTCTATATTTCTTACTCTGCATTTCCTAGTCCTTGTGTGTTTTCTTGTATGTATGTGCAAGTTCAGGCTTACGCCACACTATTAGTAAATACACGTGTTTATTGAAAATATTCGTAGTCTGCCTCTTTGTCACTAGAGTGTCTGGAATCGGGACCTCCGTAAACATTGGTTAGATCCGTGCTAATTTTAGTTACAGACTGCTAAAGCTAATTTCCCCATTATAAAAAGCAGTTCTGGTAACACCTTCATGAGAACCCAGTATAACAGCGTGAGAGGGCTAGGCATACAGCCAACAGCCTTGAGAGGGCTAGGCATATGACCAACAGAGCCCTAGAGAAAGCTTTGGGGAAGAGCTGAGCATTTACTTGCCGTGCCCCTGCATAATGGCTGGATTTACTGATCTCTACAGAGGAGATGAGAGGGCATGGAGTAAAGCCAATTATACCCTTTAAGAGGCTTTGGGAGCAGGAGGGGTATATATTTGCCCCCTTGTGGCATAAGGGCCAAGATTGCTGACCTCTACAGAGGTACACATTTAAAATACAAGTTGATCTCCTTTAAAGTCTCAATAAATATTCAATAAACACTTAAACAACTTACCAAAAAGCCCTTTCATTACAGGCTTGCACCACCCAGGCAAGTAGTGGCCTGATGGTTGGAGGGGAGATGCAGACCTCTGCCTCTCATTCTGGTCATTCACCACGTGGTAATGACCTTGGTTCACAGGGCATGGCCTTTCCTTACAAGTTCACACAGGCTTGCACCGCCCAGGCAAGTAGTGGCCTGAAGGCTTGAGGGGAGGGGCAGACCTCCGCCTCACATTCTGGTCATTCACCATATGGTAATGACCTTGGTTCACAGGGCATGGCCTTTCCTTACAAGTTCACACAGGCTTGCACCGCCCAGGCAAGTAGTGGCCTGAAGGCTTGAGGGGAGGGGCAGACCTCCGCCTCACATTCTGGTCATTCACCATGTGGTAATGACCTTGGCTCACAGGGCATGGCCCTTTCCTTACAGGCTAACCGAGGCTTGCACCACCCAGGAAGTAGTGGCCTGAAGGCTCGAGGGGAGGTGCAGACCTCTGCCTCACATTCTGGTCATTCACCACGTGGTAATGACCTTGGTTCACAGGGCATTGCCTTTCTTTACAGGCTCACACAGGCTTGCACCGCCCAGGCAAAGTAGTGGCCTGAAGACTTAAGGGAAGGTGTAGTCCTCTGCCTCACATTCTGGTCATTCATCTGGATGGTAATGACCTTGGTCTGCAACACTTCCCTGTCATGTGTGGTGGGAAGGTTGGGTCCCACTAGGCCTTGAGAGGGCTAGGTGTATGGCCGACAGCCTTGAGAGGGCTAGGTGTATGGCCAACAGAGCCCTAGAGAATGCTTTGGGGAGGAGCTGAGCATTTACTTGCCGCACCCCTGCATAAAGGCTGAATTTATTGACCTCTACAGAGGAGATGAGAAGGCATGGAGTATAGCCAATAAGGCCCCTTAAGAGGCTTTGGGAGCAGGAGGTGTATTTATTTGCCCCTTCCTGGCATAAGGGCCAAAGTTGCCAGCCTCTACAGAGGTGATGGTGTTTACCTATTGTTGAAGGGCAGTGCAATATTCCTTGGTAACCTATGGCAAGGGCTGTGGTTGGCACTGGGCCAACTGTGGGGCGTGAAGGCCTAAGCAGAGGTTTGGCGCTGGCAGTGGCAGGTTAGATTTGGGTAGACAGAGTGGGCTGGTGAGCACCTGGTGGTACTTCCCCATTGGTGGGGAATTGTGGTCTGTCAGGGATTGGCTGGCTGGCTGCCAGCTGAGAGGGCAGGCTGCCTGTGGGACCTCCTGCACAAGTCCTTCCCTCTGGCTCCACAGTTTGGGGTGCTTGAAGCTTTAAGGGGAGAACTATTCATCTGGCTGGCTAGGTTACAGCTATGCGCATGGATGACTCGCACATAGGATAGTGGGTGACTCACCCAGACAGGTCATGGAGGAGGTCTGGGGTGAACCCTTGGTCCTGACCTGTACCACTAGTGGTGCCTTTGCTGTTATTAAGTTTAACGTTGGTCAATAAATGGCTCAGATTTATACCCAAGGATTGTGTTTGTCTCTTCATTCTGAATGGAGGAGGGGCAAATTCAGTCACATGTTTGTAAAAGAGATGAAACAGGTGTGGTTGCATGAGGGAGCTGGGGCTGCATGTTAGTTCTGCTCCTCAGCTGACCTGACTGGATATAAACATAGCTAGGTTGAAAGTGTCCGAGGGATTCCACAGGCTCTCTCGTGGCTCTCCTAGCTCTCTCCTGTGATCTAGGACATGATAAAAGCTTGGAACTAGCCAAAGAGATGAGGAAGAAGAAGGAAGTGTGGAGGGACAGCACAAGGTCTCTCTTACTGCTGGCCAGGTACAACTACAGGAAACCTCAAAAGCAATGAAACAATGAAGCCAGTTGCAAGTTACACTCCTACAATGACACTGTGACAGTGGATCAGGGCTGTGACCTGAGGAACACATCAGTTACAGCCTTGAAGCTCTGAGTAGGGGAAGTAGAGCCCTGGGTTCCAAGGCTAAGGAAGACACAGAGATAGCAATACAAGCTACAGGAGAGCCTTATTGTATAGTCTCAGACTGGAACATTAGAATTACTTCCCTCAGCTCATGATGAGGGTGGATGACTGGGAAGCATTGTACCCCTCCACCTGAGGCTCAATCTTTATTAACCTAGGATGATCCTAAGAAAGTGCCCTTGATTGTATGGAACTGAAGCAGAAACTGAACGAGCTAAAGGTTGTAGAAGACATCTAGTACTACTACCAGCAGCCCCTGTCAATTAGCAAAGGGATATAAATAGTATAGTCTAGAAGGGAGTGAAACAACACACTTTTATTATATTCATAAAAATATAATTAACTCTTATATGTTTCAGTTTCAGGAGTTAACTTCTGTAAAACACCAGGGAATGTTTTTGCAATGCATTTCTATCAGTTCAATAGCAGAGTTGTTTCTAAAAATAAAAATCAAGCATAATTTAATCACAAAATATGTAATATAAGACCAAAAACATAGCTAGATTTTATTTCTTTTCTGAATCAAAAACATGGAAAGTTTGGGAATTGACTATTATGCACAGGAGGTATCATTTATGATAAACATGATGAGCATGTTCACTCTAGACAGGGCAATAAGATTAGAGACAATGCTCTGCCACTAATATTACATAAAGACTCAGAGAAATCTAATTTCAGCTGTGATACACTGATGTCAGTTACTCCTAGATGGCTCCCCAAAATTAAGATAATTGCCCCAAAACAACTAGGGAAGAAGAACAAACAAAACTGAATAGCATTCAAGCTGTTCCTTTATAAATGTCCAAAATAAGGCTTATTGGCTGTTATCTGGGTAACAGGATACCAACTAATTGTCGGCTTGCAGTTATTGACACAGACCTTAACTGGAGGGATATCTGAAGCAGAGACAAAACTTTGACCAATAAGTAGGTCAAATAGCTTACAGGGTGGCATTGCAAATTTTCAATTATTAATTTCATTTATTTTCAGGTGGGTAGCCGTGTTGGTCTGAAATCAAAGGGTACAGGTACAGTAGCACCTTAAAGACCAACTAGATCTCTAGGGTATGAGTTTCGCGCATCAGAGCATCCTTCAATTTAAGCTTCTTGAGTATATATATTAAACAGTCGTTCTATGCAAAGAAAAATATTGGGACTATTAAAAAAAAAGTTGGGCACAAAGTTGTGGTAATGGTATGCACTTAGATCTAACTGAAATTAGTAAGATGCAACTTTTTAACCCTGAATTTCATTGCTGATAACTTTAGACTTCATATTCTCACTGTGATGAAGAGTCCTGTGTACAGGTATGATTCTGAATTTCTCCTTTCTGGTGCTCTAGCCATTGCTTCATTCTTAAGCAAATCAAAATTACGATTCTTCTTTTCACGCCATTTTTTGTCACTGGATTTTTGTCATTTTAAATACATGGTGATTAAAGAGACGTGTCCTACCTACAGGCTGTTTGAAAGATTTTCACACTAGGATGATTTTACTGACATTAGATTTGCTTCATATACTACAGGTACATAGTAATAACATCAGGAGTTAAGTAAACAGCAACAACAGTGAAAATAAAAAATAATATACTAACCAGGAAAATATGAAAACACCTTAAGCCTTGCGTAGATATAATTTGGGTTCACATTCACAACCTATCTACAATATCATTTTCAGCTAGTTTACACATAGTGGGGAAGAGGCAAGCCATGAGTCTGAGCCTCAGATTTATGCATCTTCAAGGACTGAAATAAATTCTGGTACTTGGAAAGACATGAGGATGGAGGTGAAAGGAAGAGCTCAGAGTGCATCTGGGATGTGTGAAAGCAAGCATGAAAGTAGAGATTGGTGGTTTGGAACAGATCTCAAGGGAATCCAGTGGTTTATATACAACCAAGGTGCATCCCAGTACTCCAGAGGTATGCCTGTTGAGAGGAGGGGGGGGGGGTAAGTCACCTTGCCTTACCCCTTCTGACCACAGATCTGAAAGCAAAACACAGCAATAAAAAGCAACATAGGCAAGGTATTTTTTCCTGGTTCCTTAACATTCTTCTTCCTTACTAAATGTAGAATTTGTAGTAACAACTGAGTCCAACCCACAATGATGGGAATAAGTAGACATTTATGTACTTATGTCCAGACATAAGGATTCATGAGCAAAAAATCACCACAACAAAGAATGTAAAGTAGAGCCTCACCTGGTAGTTGCAGTAAAGGTGACAGTCAACAGAAATCTATATTGTTTCACAATTATAACTCATACCATCCTGAAACTCACATCCTAATGTCACAGAAAAATGACATTAAGTCACTTTATGCTGCAAAACTAAGAAAAGTGTCAACCATCTATAACTTCATTGCAAGAGCTGACATAGAGCTAAGACATGGACCAAGTTCAGCTAACCACACTATCTGAAAAACAGTGTGTGTGAATCCATTTTCAACACACTGATGAGGAACGTTTTCAAAAATGTTTCACTGTTTCCCTTAGAGGCTCATCAAAGTGGCTGGATATTGAACACAATATATGAGGCATTAATGTGAATGACAGATGTGTGGCACTGCGTTGAACTTACTAAATATATTTAGCTTGAAAAGTATAATTATGATTTAAAGAAACCAACAACTACAGATACTTAAAATGTTATCAAGCTACTGAACAACTCCCAAAGGGGATTTGCATGGTGAACAGTAAGTTGTAGCCTTCAGCTACTGTTTCCCTTGATAGTTAAACTTGCTGCTATGATCTATTAGACTTCAGAAACCATTCTCACTTCTTAATTTCATTGTCTTCTAAGATAGTATTTATTTTTCTTGTTTATAATTCAATCCTGAAAATATGCTTTGGGGGGCACAATAAAGATAATGAAACATTCTACAGATATGGAAAACACTTCAAAATGTGAACTGGGTCCCTTTCACACTCTGTCTTTTAATCATCTCAGTACCTATTTCATGTCTCATGTTTGTAAGAGTTTCATATTAGTAAGGTAGTCATGGGATGCAGCACCATTCTTTGTCTGGGGCATCCCTGATTTTTCTCCCGGCGGACATACCACAAGTTTAATTTAAATCTGCTAGCCAGTTGCAGCTGGCACAATCAATGTCAGTGAGAATACTTTTACTTCTCTTCCCCCCTTCTCCTTTTTACTTGGAGTTGATTGGACTGTGTGGAATTAACCACTCCCACCCAACTCAGCTCTCTGAACTCTTTTTCCACCATTTTTTTCATTAAAGCGAGCCAAGGGTCATAAGGCTGCCAAGCTGAGCAGGGGTCAGTTCAGCTGTGCCAGATGCTCTCCTGCTCCACAGCCCTCCCTAGGCTGAGTGGAGCGGGGTTCATCCTGGCAGCCACTGCTGCGAGCCGCAGCTCAGATGTGCAAGGCGCACTCTCCTTGAGTGCCTTGAGATTCCTTGAGGTTTTTTTTTTTTAAAACAGAGCGGTTAAAAAAGAAATCCTCTACACATCACTCCCTCTCTCCAACACAGGGAAGGCTGCATGACTGACTCTCTGAGAGTGATGTGAAAACAGTTTTCAAAAAGTCTCTGTGACACTGAGAGATCTCTGTCTTTTGGTGCTACACCTCTGAAGATGCCAGCCACAGCTGCTGGCGAAACGTCAGGAACTACAATGCCAAGACCACGGCTATACAGCCCGGAAAATCCACAACAACCATAGTTTTCAAAAAGCCCCCCTATTTATTTCTCTCTCTCTCTCTCTCTCTCTCTGCTTGCTCACTTCGGAGAGAGGGGGGGAGACAGTCTTCTCTGCCAGTGGCGACAAGCAGACAGCAATCAAAGGGGAGACCAAGAAAGAGACAACAGCGGGCACTGGGGAAGGGGAGATGGAAAAGGTGAGAGGATTAGAAGAATCTAACAGGTCTGCTGGGGGATCTCGCTCGCACAGTAATGCAGGAGCCAGGACCGTTAGCTCATTTGAGTGAGCTTGCAAGCAAGAAACTTTCAGGTTTTATTCCCTCCCCTACCACTATGAACCTGGGGGGGGGGTCTCTCTTCCTTCCCACCCTCCCTCTCTCCCTTCCTTCCTCAGCTCCTGGGCTTCTCTCTCCTTCCTTTCCTGAACAATATGTCCCCAACTCCTCCATGAAAGCTCAGAGATCTCTCCCACACACACACACACTTTGATTGCACTTCTCCAGAGGAAGCCAGGCCAGTAGGAGGGGGCTTAAAACCAAATGTAAGAAGAAGTGCTGGCATGGAGAGAGAGAGAGAGCGAGCGAGCAAGAGAGAGAGAGAGAGAGAGAGAGAGAGAGAGAGAGAGGTGGAATGAGGATAGAAATGCCCTGGGACTCTCCCCCCCTTGTTCATTTTCTCCTGGACTCCCTGGACAGAAATATAGGGTAGAGTAGACTTAAAGAGAGCTTTAACGATAACAAAGAGAAATTTCGGCTGTGCTTGGTGGCTCTCCTGCTCGGCAGCCCTCCCTGGGCCGAGTGGAATGGGGGTCGGCCTGGTGCTGTGGTTGTGAAGCAGGTGAGCACCTGGGCCATCTGAGCCACCATTCAGCCCACATCTCAGCTGAGCCAGGGCTGGATGCACGTCTGCTCCAGGGGCCCCGGGTGTGCGGAGCAGGGGGATGGTCTGGCACAGCACATCTTCCCCCACAGCCCTCCTGGTCTGGGCAAGAGAGTGGAAGTGCGCCTGCCTGCTGTTCCCCTGGCAGGGCAGGGTTGTAGCAGCCGGAGCTGTGGAGGGGAACCATGGCATGGCTTGGGAGTATGCGCCTGCCCTATGTGCCCCCCCCATGGATGAAGCAAGAGGCTGGCATGTTGCTGTGGGGGTGCAGACTGTAGTCTGGCAGGCCAGCAGATGCCCACCTTCCAGGCCTGGGTGGCTGACCTTCCCAGACCCCTATTAATACTCATGCTCAAAGTTGGGAGTGGGATCTGTGATGTGCCCTCTAACAACATTCTCATGCCAGCCTTAGCCTCCACTATTTGATAACCAGTTATATACAGATACATACAAACTGGCATCCGATCATTTTTGCATAAAATTATTTTTTCACCGAATTACTAAAACATGCAAATTCATTTTGTGCAATAGAACATTTTTTTCCAGTAGTGTTAATAGATTGTTTAGCCTGTCCTGGTTTTTGTTTTACCATTTATACAAAGCAATTTTTTTTAATGTGAGCAGTATATCAGAAAGTTCAAAGAATTTGAGATTAAACACAGGAGGTTAATTCTTTCTAATATGAAATGAAATCACAAGCCTGCATATGATTCAGCTCTACCTTTCTAATGGCTGTAGCAGCATTTGAATATTTTAATATATGCTGGAAAAGTGTCTTCAAACAAGAAACTCTGGGACATGAGCATTCTCTAAAGTAGTTGTGGATTAGTGGTTCACTGAATACATTTTCACCCAACAGCGGTTGTTTAATGAAGTCATTTGATTAATCTTCTGGAATTATTTTATAGCTGTCAAATTATTAAAGGAATTTCATTCACTATCAGAATATGATTGATGTTTGTTTTAAAAGGAAAAACTGATTCAAGCAGAGAATTATATGCACTGCTGAGGAGAACAAAGGTTAACTAAAGTTGTGTTCCAATGGAAGGAACAAACAGAATATTTTGACAATTAACAGCTATGTTGAACCTTGAGCATTAACTGGACTAGTGATATTTGTTCCACATCACAATAAATCAAAAACATTTATGGCTTGTTCGGATTACTGTTTCCCCTATGCCTGTCGATGATGCCCAAAGAGACCGCTCTTCTTTAACCAAGTGACTTAATATATAACCAACCGAGAGAGAACAATTTTGTATGTGGGTGTAGATGAGGTAGCAAGATGGAAAAGATGATGAGACAAGAATTTTACTGAAGAAAATTGAAAAATCCATATTGCCTATTGCCTATTTGGGGTGGGGGGTAAGTCACCTTGCCTTGCTTCTTCTGACCATAGGTCTGAAAACAAAACAAAGCAATAAAAAGCAATATTGGCAGGATTTTTTTCCCCTGGTTCCTTAACAGACTCTTGTTCAGCTGCTTTGTGGCCCCCCACTGATTTAAATGACTTGCAGTGCAATCCTATGGAGAGTTACTCCAGTCTAAGCCCATTGAAGTCAATGGGCTTAGACTGGAGTAACTCTCCATAAGATTGCACTGCAAGTGATGTTCAGGCGTCCTTTTTTCCCTAAAGAGTGAAAAATACTTTTGAATTATATTAGGTTTAACTGGTTTGGATCCAAATAGATGATCAAAATAATTATTGGGCTGCCATAACATGGTCATAAAAATGATGGAGCGTGAGAAATATATGATCAACCATAAAGGACCTGAATTAGAATAACATGTTAATTTATTTGTTACTTTATACCAATCCTGCTGACAGCTCTAGAATAATTTCTGTGCAATTTCTCCTCCATCGTTATAACGAAATTAGCTGTTACCAGGTATTTCAAGTTGAAAAAATGATAAAATATACTCACTTTAAAAATATAGTTAATAAATTATTAAGGAATACATTTAAAATGAATAGTCAGTACTTGTTTAGCTTGCTAACATTTAGTTAGACGCACGAGATATACAAATAATTCAGTACAAATGTTTATATTGCTGATGATAGCCTAAAGACACATGGTCTCAGATCCTGCCTGATTGGTATTGCATCTAAAATATTTATTGTATTTCAGATATTTATTGTACAAATTGTTGAAATATTTTTCTAGTATGGTGGACTTAGTCATTGCCCCTGAAGAGGTTGTTATATGAAACATCAGGTCTCAAGCTAGTGCTGTATGTTGGGCATCGTGCGAGTTTTTTGCCATATCCCACTACTTTAATCTCCACCTACAACAAAGAAAAAGGTAGATTATAATGGGATTTATACAGTACTTACCTGTGTTTATGAGATAATAGCAGCTTACCTGTTGGATGTCTTCCTGAATTGGAACTTTACTGCACTAACTACATTGTTCACTTACATATTGGTTGTCTTCCTGCCTGAAAGAATTTATATACTGTTACTTTGAATATTTTGTGATATTCTGCTGAATTGGATGAGTACTTCTACTCTGTATATGATGAATACATTTTGAATTACCTTTAAACAATCGTTATTTTTTCATGTTATCCTGCTTTTGGTATCTTACCCTTGTATTGTGCTTATTGAGTGGGTACCTCTTTATTTTTTGTAGAAAGCACCACAGACAGGCAAGAACATAATGTATTAGAGTCAGTTATCAAGGGTGGCTACTGGAGAATTGGAGGTGGTATTATAATTTACAGTACATGCTGTAACATACAGTAGATGCTAATATAATTACATGAAGGAATCACACAATCCCTTCATTGTACCTACATCTTAAACAGGTGGTATCATTTATTGCTTTGAACAGACCCTTGCCTCCAATAATCATTTGACCCAATATCACACAATATTAATTTGTTGTTCATCTTTTAGCTTTATAACAAGATTGAAGCTCACAAAGTCAAGCGAAGACTGCGCATTACACACCTACTGTACCAATAAATTGGTTCCCCCCTCCCATTTTTCTTAGGTTACACATCAAACAGCATTTAGCAGTAATAGGATAAAGTAAATATTAAAGTTTTTCTTCATTTTTCATTTCCTTGTACTACTCAGATTTTTTCTTAGGGAATTACAATTTCAGACATCTTTTATAAAGTTAAAAAATAAAAAAACCCAAATGTAATGGAAAAGAAAATGTTAAAATCATCTTAAACCTCATCTTTAACTAACGTCACAAGAGAGAAAATCTTAATCTATTATTTCAGTTTTTGAAGTCTGCAGTTCATACAATATTTATGGCCAATCATATTACTGATTACTGAATATCTGAACTAACATGAATTATAGATTCCAATACAGAAAATAGTAAGACTGTAAATTAAAAGAGGAGATGCAAAAACAGTTCTCAGATTCATCTGCTCAACTCAAAATCATGGTCTTTTAAACAGTTTTGTTTGTGGCTTATTATAGAGAAAGCAAAACCGAACTCACTGATTGCTTGTTTAATTTCAAGTGCCCAGGAAAATTTGTATTGTACTTCTACTGTATTCTACCTGAATTTTCACGGTTTGTATCTTGTTTTTAAAATTCCTTCGCTATCTTTGTTTTTTTTGTAATTTGGAATATCTTTAATGTCTCCTGTTAGGGTGAGCAGCCCCAGCGCCAGGGTTTCTGGCGCCTGTGGCCAGCCTCGCATGAGTGCGTAGAGCATACGCCCCCCTGGACTGCGTGATGATGTCATCACGCAGTAACGCCAGGGCTATTGGCCAGCGGGTGGCTGGGGTGGCACAAGGAGGCCACCCGCGCACCACTTGCCACCCCGGCTGCCTGCTGTCCCTGGCCCGTGGCTGCTGCGCCCACCTGGGGGCATGCGGCAGTGGTGGCACAGGGCTGGCCAGCGGCGGCACGGGGCAGGCACATCAGTTCTGTGGCACGTGCCTCCGCCCCAGCACCCCCTCTGGTGCCCCCTCCAGCCCCGCAGTGCCCGCAGTCCCCGCCTCACCGCCTCATCGGTGGCGCTGGCCCTGAGAGTGAGTTTCCTTGTATGAAGTACCCAGTTGTGATCTGTAATGATACTACTCTAAATATTGCTTTATTCGGTTACTGACTCAAAATGGTTAGCTAATGATTTCTCAATGTGTCTTGATTCTTCAGAAGTAATTCTCTGATAATTCTGTTAAATATTAATGGGACTTTGGGGGAGGTGACCTCTCCCTGCTGCCAGGAGGGAGAAAGAGCATGTCTTTATGTGTGAAGAAAATTGAATTCACCAAAACAAAATTCTAGGTGCAGGGGCTAGTCCTGTTGGATGACGGACTCTGCCCTGGTGTCAAGTATATCGTTCCATGGTCCTGTTGCTTTCTCTTACAGGTTGCTTTCTCCTGGCAGGTCCTCCTGATGCCCTCTTACCCTGCATGCTTGTGCAATGTGTCCCCAACATTTGCAGGAGTGGCACTGTGCCCCCTGAAATGACATGACTGCATCTCATGTTGTCTCACACAACTCAGACACATCTTCATTGGTGTTTGTTCACCTCCTTGCTTCTATCTGCATCCAATTGGAAGTTTGGTTCCTCTTGCTGAACCCTCAAAATGTCCCCATCCCAGGATTCAGAATTTGCACTCTGATTGTTGAGGGTGCTGAGGGCTTCTGTCCCTCTGCACCTCCCATGTGCTTGCGTCAGCAGCTTTGGATGCCAGTGCTTCCTCTAATGTGATTTGGAAGGTGAAGTCCTTCTTTGAAAACAGTTGCCACTGCAAGGCATTGTTTTGCAGACCACAAACCAACCTGTCACGGAACATTTCATTCAAGTTGGTAAACTGGCAATGTTGTGCCAGCTGTCCCAGCACCATGACATACGAGGCTATGCCTTCAGTGGGGCCATGGTTCTGTATGTAGAATGCATGCTGCCATGCTATTTCAGATGGTTTTGGAGCAAAATGTTCTCCCAATGCAGCCACGATGTCCTCATAAAAAACAGTTGTCAACTGTGTGGGTGCCAGGAGAGCCTGTGCCAGGACAAACATCCTAGGCCCACATACACTCAGCTCTCTTCTTGGCAGGCTCTGTAATTCCATTAGCCAGCCGGTAAAATTCTAGTCATGCATAATAGTTTCCCCACTTCCCTGGGCAAGCAGAATAGAATTCCTTTATGCAGCCCTTAGTGGCCATGGTTCCCTCTTCAGTTCAGCCAGTCAGTCTGCAGTTGCCAGGCCTCAGCATCCCATCCTTGTTGCCAGTAATAAGTATTGAATTTGAGACTGAGGGCCAAGCTACACATGACGAATGACACTTGAACGGCAAGTGGATTGAGTGAAGGGCAAGTGAACAGGGTGAAATACACTTGCCATTCAAGTGTCATTCGTCATGTGTAGCTTGGCCCTGAAAGGCAACTGCAGTGGTTCAACGATCAACCATTTATTGAACAATAACTAGTAACAGGGAACAATAACTGCAGCCATCTCTATCTGGCTGTAACTAACTCCTAGGAGAACTACTGACTCCGCCCCAAAACTACAGTGGCTCCAACTGTCCAAATACATAGCAGGGGACCTTTTAGTTTCTTGATGGCATTCAAGCTCTTTTTTGAATCTTGGTATATTGTATATAATTTGGTATGCTTTTATTGAAGACAATCTTTTTGTTTGAATACATCTTAGAAAAGGAGAGAGAAAGTAAGTTATGGGAAAATGGTCTTTTGCTTCCTTTTGATATCTGTGCCTTCTCATTTAATCTTCCAAGAAATCATTATGATGGGAGGGAGTAGAGAACACATAGCCAGGTCTCAGAAGGAGCAGTTACTTCTTTGAAACAATTCTCCTAATCCAGCTCTAGTCCAGGATTTGGGGTTGCCAATTCTGGCTTTGGGAAATTCTTGAAGATTTGGGGGCAGTGTCTGGGGAGGACAGAATATGGTGGGGGGAGCTCATCAGAAAGTGATGCCATTGAGTCTGCCCTTTAAAGTTGCCATTTCCTCCAGGTGAACTGACCTCTGTAGAACAGAGAGCATTTGTCATTCTGGGAAGTCCCCTGGGTCTACCTTGAGGATAGTAAAGCTACAAGGAATACTTGTCCAGGAAGAGAAAATGTTTCTGTAATCTGTTAAATTAGAATCATAGAATCATAGACCTGGAAGGGACCTCCAGGGCGTTTCATTCCAATCCTCTGCACAATACAGGAAACTCACAACTACCTCCCCCCACACCCCAGTGACTCCTGCTCCATGCCCAGAAGTTAGAAACACGTAGCAGTAAAAAGCTATGTAAAACTGCCAAGTTCAAAAAATGCACAAGCCTAAGAATTCGCTCCCATTTTTATTTCAGTCAGTTTATTTTCCCTACAATATATTTTCAACCTGTTCACGATGACCAGATCTGAATAGAGTGTCAGCACTTCTCATTCTTTCTAGTCCTCAGCATGCCATCTCATTACAAGGTATCTAGTTGATAATATCAGATCAAATTAATTAAAAGAATATTGTATCTCTTTTTAAAATGCTCTTTTTAAAATGCTCTTAAAAGTAAGAATATTCTCTGTTTATTTAAAGTGGAGAGTCATTGTCAGCTCTTGACAGCAGTGGTAATAAAAGGTTTTTATGGAACAAGGGCAGCTGGACCATAATGTGCCAGACCCAGGGCTGTTGTTTTTAAAGCACTTCAACCACATACTTCAGATAATTAACTTTTCGACTGCTTTATGGCTTCTCCTAAGTCATTAATATCCAGTTCTTATGTATGTTTTTATAAGAACAATTAAACTGCTTCCTACCCATACACTTGGCCAACCAGAACTTTTTGTCAATTCAGATACATTTTCATATTATATTTTCTAGGGCAATGCAAAAGAAACCAATTGAGCTTTCAGGTTCATAATATGTTCAATAGTGCTTGTTTATCTTCTTCCAAAGTGGCTGAATTTGTGTAGATTCTACAGGCATCTATGCTGCAAAATACTAACATTATGAGAGGAGATGATTTTTTTAAAAACAGCTAAATGAATATATTGATAATGTTTTATTTTTAACTCTTTGGATATTGAGATGGAGTCTTGCAGTTAAAGAAGACAATATTAATGTATAACTATCTCATGCCAGCTTCTCATTGGAGCACATTAATGGGTATATAAGTTCAAGACTTCAAGAGAATAGAATGCTGAAGACCCAACTGGAGTGAATTCTAAGCAAAGAATATCAAGTTAACGGTACTGCAAGATTTTTGTAGCACTAAATTCTGACACTGTGGTGAAAGCAAGTCCTATCCAGCAATAAGAGAGAGAGGCAAGATAATCCTGATCAAGACACTGAATTATTATTATCTCCCCTAGTTAAAATCATTAAATGCAATTTAGAAGACAAAATGCTTCCTTTAAAAAAAATAGACATTCATGTACAAAGTTTCTCTACAGCTTGAAAGATGTTTTCTCAAGGCCTCAAATGACCTCCCAATGCAATGAATCCAATGACCTTTTCAAAAAGATGCCTGTGTTATCCAACAGAGAGCATCTCAGAGAGTAATAGGAAGTGAATAGGATGGTCATGAACATTTTGTGAAATCTTATACATGTATTTTATCTATAATACTTAAATGCTGTTCAGTCTGAGGGTGTCTCCATTGATCTGAGATGAGGAAACCACTCAGGTGAATAATAACTTCAGTGGCAGCTGGGTTTTCCTAACATCTTCATTTATCGCATGAATGCATCTTTCTATTAAACTTTCCTATCTTCACTTCTCACAAAACACTAGATAGCATATACCACCTTTAGGTTAGTACTTTGGAGGCTAACTTCACCTAATTCTTATCGGCCAATGTGGACTGAGTGAATTCCCATTTAGCCTTCAGAAGAAAAAAAATAAGAATGCATTTGACATGGATACTCATGTTTGGCATCTATATCAAATGCTTGTGGTAAAATAATACATTTGTTTATATAATCAAGCATATATAATTCGTCTTCAACTAATTCTGTAAATAGCAATTTTTAAAAGTAATATATATGTACAGGAAGTTTTACAATAGTGAAGCATGAAGAACAAGACAGAACCTCATGGGACTCCATGGGCCAGAGGCCAAAGGGTGAAGCAGCAGTCCACCAGCACCACACTTTGAAACCTATATTTGAGGTGTGACCAAAACCATTACAGAACAGTGCCTCCCAGTCCCAACCCTAAAAGGTGCCAGAAGGATACCATAGGATTGATGGTATCCTGCTCCTTATATCAAAGTGCATGTGCTTGTATTCTCATTCCTGCCAACTTATTCATCTTTGGATATACCTGTGAACTTCTCTATAATAAAATCATTTCATCCAAGACCCTGAAGTTATGAGGACTGCCATCCCTAGAACTGATGCCATCAAGAAGTCTGGGGGGCAGTGCATCACACAATAATGGCAGACACTTGAGACCAGAGCTCTGAACTCCGATCCACCTGTGGCTAAAAATAAAGCAGCAACAATGAGCCTTTTATTTAAAAAAGATGGGAAAGGCTGGTGGAGGAAAGAGTAAGAACAATTAATCCACCAGCCTCATCCTAAACCCTTTTATGGCACCATTAGAAGCAACAAACAGCAACAAAAAACAAAACAGAAAAGTGTCCTGTGCAAGCTAAAATGGCCACCAAAAATCTACAGACGACAAAGAGGAGATGTAAGCCTCAGAGACAGAACTTGAAGAAACCATAAACAATATTATCAAGAATTGAGAATCTCCTCAAACCAACAACTGAGCAACTTAAAGAAATCAAGGACTCACTATACCAAGCGGCACAAATGGCAGAAACTGCCATGGAACTGGGGGTCACACTTCAAGAAGAGGTACGTGCTTTACAATTTAATTAAGAAGAAATAAAAAATAAGATCAATCTGGATAATAAATCCAGATATAATAACATTAAATTATGAGGGTTTGATGAAGATGAGGAAGGCTCCGCTAACTTGATTGCATTTGTGGCTGAGTGGCTAGCCCAAGCACTAAACCTGGAAGAGGGAATTACCCCCATAATAGAAAGGGCATACAGATTAGGCTACAGGAACATTTTAAAATCTCAACAACAAAGAGATATAGTGAAGAGATTCCTTAGTACCTGACCAAAGAAAAATAATGAAGGAAGCAAGGATAAGAGGCTTCATTCCCAAAAAGCAAAACAATTCTAGTGTTTCAGGACTTATGCAATGGCACTTTACATAAAAGGAAATAATTGAAGCAAATTACATCTAGATTAAATGAAGCCAATGTAAGATACTGTTGGATTGCTTCCACTAAATTTATGATACATCACCATGGCAAGACATCAGGTGTCAGACATAGAATCTGGATTTCAAATGCTAAAAGGATTACAGCTGGATCTTCATCCTGACACACCAAAGACAAGTTGCACAGAAGACCAAGCATTCCTCAAGAAATGGTGCAGAATCCCTATTAAAAGTGACACTTGAAGATCACACACAAGGGAGAAGCTTCAACCCACAAAAAAGGTCCAAAAGAGACTATTTAAAACCAGTGTTTAATCTCACTTGGGAAAAAAATTATATATTATGCGTTAATCTGAATAAGCATTTTAGGTATGTGGGGGGGATGGCCTCATAGCCTCCCAATTGTAAAAGGATCTCCAGATAAACGGCTTATTAGTCCTTAGTTACATAGAGAAGCTCTGGTAATTCTAGTGGATCAACATGGTAGAGAGGCTATACTTGAGGAGCCTGAAAACAAGGCCAAGTATTATGTTATTGTTAAGATTTGTACTTTTCTCTCTCTTGTTCCTGTTCTTCCTTTCTATACTTTTCTGTCTTTTACAAAAACAATTCATAGCAATAAGTAGAGGTGGAGGGGAAGAGGGACATATTGTAAGAATCAGGGTAGAGGAAGTTGTTTTAGATGTTATTAAAAAGTTCTTTGTGAGTAGACAATCCTATAAAACAGAATATTTGGCAGAATATAGAGGGATAGAAGAAAAATTAGTAAGCAAGACAAAAAGTTTGTGTTTATATAGGATACATTGTTAAACAACAATGCATCATACTATTACATTAAATGTCAGTAAAGTTCTCTCTTTGATGTATTGTCGAAGGCTTTCACGGCCGGAGAACGATGGTTGTTGTGGGTTTTCCGGGCTGTATTTCCGTGGTCTTGGCATTGTAGTTCCTGACGTTTCGCCAGCAGCTGTGGCTGGCATCTTCAGAGGTGTAGCACCAAAAGACAGAGATCTCTCAGTGTCACAGTGTGGAAAAGATGTAGGTCATTTGTATCTACTCAGGAGGGGTGGGGTTGAGCTGAGTCATCCTGTGAGAGTTTCCCAGGGTTATGCTTTTTCATACGCTTTCCCATCTGATCAGTAATTCCTTTGATATATGGCAAAAACACTTTTCCTGTAGGAGACTGTTTTTCCTTGGTTGTTTGATTCATCCTGGGTTTGATTTCCTGTATCTGAACCAGATACCTTCCTGTAGACCTTGTGACCTAACTGAAAGTTTGCTTGGTCATCTGCAAAGCAAACTTTCAGTTAGGTCACAAGGTCTACAGGAAACCAACTCACACTGATCGGTACTTACACAAAAACTCCAATCACCACCCCCGACACAAAAGAGGCATAATGAAAACATTAGTGGATCGTGCAAGACGGATATGTGAGCCGCACTTTCTCAATGAGGAAATTAACCATCTAAACCACGCACTTCAGGCAAATGGCTACTCCAGAAATGAAATCCGAAGAGCAATCAAACCCAGGATGAATCAAACAACCAAGGAAAAACAGTCTCCTACAGGAAAAGTGTTTTTGCCATATATCAAAGGAATTACTGATCAGATGGGAAAGCTTATGAAAAAGCATAACCTTCAAGCAGTATTCAGACCCACCCCAAAAATACAACAGATGCTACGATCAGCAAAAGACAGTAGAGATCCCCTCACCTCTGCAGGAGTATACCGTATACCCTGCAGCTGTGGACAAGTTTACATCGGGACCACAAAGCGTAGCATCCAGACAAGAATAAAAGAACATGAAAGACACTGCAGACTTGGACAACCTGAAAAATCAGCAGTGGCTGAACATAGCCTAACTCAAACAGGGCACAGTATCTTATTCCAGGACACCAAAATACTGGACAACACTTCCAACTACTTTGTCAGACTGCACAGGGAAGCCATTGAAATTCACAAGCATCAGCAAAACTTCAACAGGAAAGAAGAAACCTTAAGAATGAACAGAGCATGGTTTCCAGTTCTGAAAAACACCAGGCTAACAAAACATTCTATCCCCGACAATAGCCCTGCAGAGAAGATTAGCACATCAAGTACCAATCCATATGCAAAAGAACCTCCTCAGGATACAGTGAAGCCTCCCGCCATTAGCATTCCACAACCTGGGAAACTCTCACAGGATGACTCAGCTCAACCCCACCCCTCCTGAGTAGATACAAATGACCTACATCTTTTCCACACTGAGAGATCTCTGTCTTTTGGTGCTACACCTCTGAAGATGCCAGCCACAGCTGCTGGCGAAACGTCAGGAACTACAATGCCAAGACCACAGCAATACAGCCCGGAAAACCCACAACAACCATCCTTCTCTCTTTGAATTGTATGCGAAGGATTGGTGAGAGTTGAAGCTAAGAAGGCTCGGATTTCTTCCCCTCCACGGAGTTTCGGAACTTAGCTGGCGCCCCCCCCCCCAGATGGCGACTAAAAAGCAGAGCCCTGCGATGAGTAAATCGGTGATGGCGATGTTACAGGGGAAGGGGGAAACCCTGGAAGAGATGGTCAGATGAGCGGTCTTTGAAGCTATGCAGCCCTTCGTAGCGAAGTTAAATGAAATGGGGCAAAAGGTTGATTCAGTGGAAAGCGAAGTGAAAACTATTAAAGAAACAGCATCTGGAGCAGAGCAGTCTGCATGCGAAAACGTAGTACTCATGAAAGCAACAAGTAAAGAAGTAAAGCTCTTGGAGAATCAAATAATAGGATTACAAGTGGGCCGTGCCCAAACGGTACTGCGTCTTCAGAATGTAAAAGAGGAGCAAAGTGAAAATTTAAAAGATTTGGTGTCGGAACTTTTGGCGCCATTCGCAAAGGCAACTAAAGAAGAGTTAAAAAGCGATATTCTGGAAGTCCGTCAGACATCTTCAAAATATGCAATGAAGCGTCAGCTGCCTCGCAAGATTATTATTGACTTTTCATCTAAGAAGACTCGGGACACCATCTTATATAATTCGTATAATGTGGACTTGGACTATCTGGGTAATAAGGTTAAGATATTGAAGGATGTTCCATTTTTGGCTCGTAAAAGAAGATTTAAATATAAAAGACTTGCGGCTTTCCTGAGGAAATGTGAAGTAAAATATAAATGGTTGTTTCCGGAAGGTATCTGGTTCAGATACAAGGATCAAACCTACAAGATAACATCGGAAGTACAGCTGAGGGACTTTTTGTTTAACCATCAGGAGTTTCAGCAAGAAGAAAGTCCAAAGTCTGAAGGGGAGACTGGGGGGGGAGGAGGGAACGAGCGCAGCTATTGTAGCTGCGCAGAGAGAACTGAGACCGAGACGCGGGGGGGGGGGGGAGACCTGATCCTGAATGTAGTCTGTATTTTACAAGATCTACCAATCTGATAGCATATTAGAAAGTTAACTTTAAAGGAAAATTGCAGTATGAAGGGAATACAAGACATGTAGATGTAGTGTGTTTTCTGATTATATGTTGCTCTTTCCTTTTCCCCAGTCCCCTTTTTTCCTTTATATTTTTGTAGTTTTTTGTAGATTTCTATGTTAGAAATTAAAATAAAAATATTTTTTTTTAAAAAAAGTAGTGGACAACAAGTCCTTCATGAATGGAACCTGAGAAAGAAGCATGAAGCTTCTGTTTATCTTGTGAGTCCAGCTTCCTGTGAGTCCACTTGCTGTTTATCTTGTGAGTCCAGGTTCCGTTCATGAGGGTACTCATGGTTGCGGGCACTGAGTGCACAGGGGGAGGGACTTAGCAGGAAAACCAGGAGAACATTGCACTTGCTCAAGGGAAGAATGGCAAAGTCCAGAATGTCTGGTTAACTAACAATAACCACTCTAGTCTCCTTGCAGGTTATCTGTCTCTGAAGTTCCAGTTCAGTAAGCAGTGAGGGAGCACTTACAGGTGAGAAGGAGATGGGGTGGGGACTAACCCAGCTCACTGATTTGTGTCAGCTTCCCCATCACCTGAACTTGCCTGACCGCTAGTCTCTTCAGGTGACGCTCAGCAGAGGAGGGGACGATGGCGGCAGCCCCTGCCTGCCCCAGAGGCAGTTGCCCAGAAAATGGCTATTGAGGTCCAACACGCATTCTTGCATCGTAAAGGTGCAGAGATGTGTTTGAGTGGTGCCGCCTCAAGTTGGTGCACGCTTTTCATTTCCCTCACTTCCAAACGGCCTCCTGGCCTCCCATGTGGTTCCCAATGGGCGTTCCTGTCACTCTTTGAAGGCCCCATCTCCCCCACACCTGCTTCTCTGGAATCTGGGGACTAATTAGGGTTTCCAGTCTCCAGGTGGTAGCTGGAGAGCTCCCAGAATTACAACTGATCTCCAGGCAACAGAGATTAGTTCCCTAATATCTGGCCCTACTTTTCAGGGAGGGGGAACCTTTTTATTGTTGTTGTGGTGGCAGCAGCACGGATTTGCAGGCACACCAAGCTGCAGCCACTGGCCTGGCCCTCATCGGAAATGGGGGCTGGATGGGCGAGAGGGTGGGTGCTCGATCTGGACCTTCACTGTCACCTCTGCCCTCCTCCCTGGCAGGGATGCCTGCTCTGTGACAGGGGCCTGTTGGCAGCAATGGAGATCACAGCTTTCCCATTGGCTCTGCTGCTGCTTTCCCCTCGCATGCATGTCTGGGGAGAGGTGTTGCCATTGGCTGGTGTGAGTGGCGTTGTCAGGGGAATGGCAGGTGGGCACTCCTGGCAGCAGCCACACCTCACCTTGTTGTGCTTGGGCGCCAGCAGGACTCTCCTGCAAAAGCCCATAGGGAGCTGTGGAGCAGTGCCCCATTTATGTCAACACAGGAGCGACCACGCTGCCTTGGGGCATAGGATTGAGCTGCCCAAGCCATAATGATAACAATCTCTGTAAAAAACTTTTAAAAATTGGCAAAATCTAATAACTAAAGTTATATGGAACAATAAAAAAAATGAGAATCTCATATGAAACATTCAAAAGACCCTCCAGTTTAGGAGGAATGGATGCCCCTGACCTATACTACAAAGCAATCCACCTAAAAATGTACTGATGTTAATGAGCAACTCAATAAAGAAGGACTGGAAAGAAATTGGGAAAAAATTATATAGAAAATAAGAGTCTACAAGAAAGCACATGGAATAAACAAACAGAAAAACCAAAATCTATAGCAAACAATTTCTTAATGGCAACCTCAAAATCTGGGATGCTAATAGAGACAGATTAGTATCTACAATTTCTCTAATGTTGCCCTTTGTGGGCCAGACCTGGTTTAAACCAGCTGAGAATAAAAACTCGTTTAAATGGTGGAAACTAAATAACAAAACAAGATTAATAGGCATAATTTTGGAAAAAAATACAAATGGAAAAAGAATCCCACTCAAAGATACCATGGTTTGAATATTTCCAAGTTAAACACCTCTTTGATGATAAACAGATAAGTAAAAATTAAAAAAATCCTATCACAGATTTTGAACGTTTAATAAAAACTACAAAGGAGACCAAAAAGGACGAATTTCCAAAAATTATCATATACTATTAGACCTCAAACAAAACCCCAAAATTTTACCCTATCAGAGAGTCTGGCAGAAAGATTGCAAAATAGATACCACTGACGAAACCTGGAGAGATATATGGCAGTTGTATAGCTTCAGAAATAAAATATTTAAGGTAAAAATGCAAACAACGAAAATTTTAACTTGCTAGTGTATAACACCTCACAAACTGCACCACATAAACCAATCACACTCACCCAAATGTTGGAAACAATGTGGAGAAATAGGATCCTTTGTGCATTGTGGGTGGGGCTGCATGTATATACAAATCTTCTGGAAAACAATAATGAAGACAATAAAATCCATAACAGGCTATGTGGTACCAATGTCACCAGAAATGATACTACTGAATCACTGTAAAGATCAAACAATACAAAAGTTGAGGAAATTTTTTACTATAATATTGTTATCTATAGCCAAGTCTGTTATCACTTCCAAATGGAAAGTAAAAAGTCTACCAACACTTACAGACTGGTATAGCCACGTGTGGGATTATTTTATATTGGAAAAACTAGCTGACCACGTCACTCAACTGGAATCCTCAGGATATAATTCAACTTTCTTTGAGCAATGGCTACCAGTTCTAGAATTCCTTGTAGAAAATGAAACATTGAACCAAACAATCCCAAACATGGAATACTAGAAAGCATTAATTTATTATTGATGTTACTTAAAAGATAATTTTTCTTTTATCCTGCTTATCACCTTTTAATGGTTGTAAATGCTGCTATATAGATGCGATGAATGGAAACTATACTGTGATTGTCTAATTCAAATGTTTAATGTTAAATGTATATATTGAAGTTTATGCTTGTATTATAAAAATACTAACATAATAAAAAAATGTTAATTAAAAAAAAGAAGTCCAAGAGAACTACCAGCATTGCACTCCCCTTGTCCATCTTCCAGCACAGGTCATCCAATAGGACAACAAAGGCGGTTTCAGTCCCATGACCATGATGACTGAAATTAGATTGCAATGGATCCAAAAAATTTGCTTCATTCGGGAACTGCTGAAGTTGCCCAGCCACCACTTGTTCAATCACCTTGCTCAAGAATGGTAGATTTGAGACTGGCCGGTGGTTATTCATTTCTCCTGGGCTACAGGTTTCTTTAGGAATGGATGCAATACTGCCTGCTTCAAGATAGGGATGACCACCAACTCTCTCAGGGATGCATTTACTGTCTCCCAGAACCAGTTCTCCAGCCTTCCCCTTCCCCTCCTCTGGCAGATTTAAGCAGCTAAGAGGGGCACAAGCAGGTGGCTGGTCTCAAAGGTCCAAGAAGCCTGTCCACATACACAGGACAAGCTGAAAGGTAGGTCCCAGAGGTGGGTCATAAGATTGGCCTGGCCATAAAGCACTGGAACAAAGGAGGCAGGGGGAAAGAAGGAGAAAGGAGAGAGAAAGGAGAGACCAAATGTGTGTGTGAGAGAGAGAGAGGGAGAGAAGAGATGGAAAGAGCAAATGGGGAGAAGAGCTGCAGTCCCATCTGAAGGTGTCTCTCCCCTGGAGCTCCTGAAGATGTCATTTCAAGTCTTCACTATTTTCAAGGACTTCCGGTTTGGGCTTCATGGAGGTCTGACGCAGCTCCATTTGCGGAGCTGACCGGACTGCCGTTTTAAGTGGCCGGCGGGGGAAAAATAGCCCGCGGCCGACTGCTCTCAGGCGGAGAGCAGGCAAAGAACGCTCAAGACCCTAGGGTGTGCTAGATCTCGGACGAGGGGGGGCTCTACACAACGGGTTCCCTCCCGATCCTTGAGGTCCCACCCTGCGACGGGTCGGCTACAATCTCTGCGGCAGTTCTGGGGCCAATTCGGCTGGCATAAGACCTACATACCCAAGCTTCAATTGGGGAAAGAAACGGAGAGGAGAAGTTAAAATCGAAACAGCGATTACAACCCGAGAAAAGTGAATGAGAAGGTAAAGATCACTATCTTCTGTTACGGGACAGATTGATTAAAGCAGAGAGGAATAAAAGTAGATTTTCAAACTGCAACAGGCTAACGATAAAGAGGGGAAGACTTGGCAAGAGTTGTATTTGAAAAGAGACTCAGTTTAAAGAAGTTATTAAAGGAATTGGACTATTGTTTTGAATACTTGCGGTTATGGAGCTGTGAGAAAAAGACACCATTGTGAGACCTACTGTGGGAAGTTGGGAGACAGGAAGTGCGTAACAACAACAGAGTTGCTGGAGAGAAGCGGCCCTTGCTGGAGGGCAGGAAGAAGGGAATCGCCATCTTTGAAAGGGGAAGGGTCGCGGCCTCAGCGGAAAAGGAAGTAGGCCATCTTGGTCTGCAAAAATATAGAGAAACCATAGAGAAAAGACGCCCGACATTTTGGACTCTTTAAAATTTAATTTTTGTAAGAAAACCGGGACATTTGAAATAAAAGGACATTAAATTTTACGCCACGGAGTTAAGGAAGAGAGCGGACTCGTGGGAGCGAGCCAAAGCAAGCCCCACGATGTCAAAAAAAGAGTGGCAATCGGCAATAGAAAACCTGGATAAAAAACTTTTAGATGTGATTAAAGAACTTAAGGACACGAAATTGGAATTGATTAAAGAGGTTAAAGAGGTGACACAGATAGTAAAATCGGAGCTGTCAGAAGTGAAAAAAGGTATGGAAACAATACAAAGTGAACTACAAGGAACGCAGCAGAGAGTTAAAACAGTAGAAGACGCGATGGAGAACTTAGCAGACACGCAACAAACAGAGATGAGACTGATGAGGGGGAGAATGTCAGTTGCAGAAACTAAACACATGGAGAAGCAGTTACGTTTTCGCAGCTTGCCAGAAGTGGAAGGAAAGTCAGCGCAAGAACAGATGACTGAGGTGTTAGCTGAATACCTGGGGAAGGAGGAGGAGGAAGTTGTGGCTATCCTAGATGTGGCATATCGTGTGAACTCGAGAATTGCAGCCCAGAGGAAATTACCAAGAGACGTGATTGTGCAGTTTACGACACGAAATATGAAAGAGAAGATTGTGACAAAACAGTTTCAAGACCCATTGGAGATTGATGGCAAGACGATTATCATAATGAAGGAATTACCCAGGTCAGTGTTATCAGATCGGAAAAAATACAAAGTGCTAATTCAGATTTTGAAGGACATGAAAATCAGATACAGATGGGAGTTACCAGAAGGTGTGTCCTTCGAGTTTGGAGGGGCCAAAAAGCGCATTAGATCTGAGCGAGAGATGGAGCGATTCATAAGGGACAATGAAAAAGACTTACCAACAAGACCATGAGTATGGAGTGTAAAGTTTTATCTTGGAATGTAAATGGACTAAACTCACCGAATAAGAGAAAAAATATTTTCCACTGGCTATTAAAACAAAAATGTGACATTGTTTGTTTGCAAGAGACCCATATCAGAAAGCAGGATGTAAAATATTTAAAATCAGGAAAATTGGGCAAAGAATTTGTAGCGGCCTCCAACAAGGAAAAAAGAGGAGTGGTGTTGTACATAAAAGAGGAGCTACAGCCAAAATTTGTAACGAAAGATGTGGAAGCCAGATTTATTGCAGTGGAATGTACTTGGGACTTAAAGAGAGTGTTGGTAGTCGGAGTTTATGCACCTAACGGTGCAAAGGAAAGCTTCTTTGAGGATTTGAGGAAGCAACTAGATGATCTTTCATATGACCAGATAATTCTTGCCGGAGACTTCAATGGAGTAACGAACTTGGAATTAGATAAAAAGACAACAACTGCGCAAAAGAAAAGAGGACTATTACCAAAGCTCTTTTTCGACTTGATACAACAGGAGACTCTAGAAGATGTATGGAGAAGAGAATATCCTAAAAGCAGACAATTTACTTTTTATTCTGCAAGGCATTGTACACTATCAAGAATTGATATGATCTGGGCCTCAAAAGACTTAGCGTTATGGACTAAGGAGGTAGAAATAATGCCGATGGTAGGCTCAGATCATAATCCAATCATGTGGAAATTAGGGAAAAGGAGAAAAAGGAAAGCATGGAGAATAAATGAGGACTTGCTACAGGAAGGAGAGAATACGGAGATGCTGAGAAGAGAGACAAAGTTCTTCATACAATACAACGTAAATAAAGAAGTACCAACTGATAAAGTTTGGGACGCTTATAAGGCGGTTATAAGGGGCATACTAATGGACTTAAATGGTAGAGTAAGAAAAAAGAAAGAGGAGAAAAGACAAGAGATTGAGGAGAAAATAAAAGCCAAAGAAATACAGTTAAAAAAGAGACCAGGGAAAAAGAAATTATATCAGGAAATTAAAATACTTCAAGAACAGTTAACAGCAATGAATAATAAGGAATTGGAGTGGAATCTTAAAAGGTTGAATCAGAAAGCGTTTGAAGGTGCAAATAAACCTGGGAAGTATCTGGCATGGCAATTGAAGAAGAGAAGGGAAAAGAAAATAATAAACAGAATTTGCGAAGATAATAAAACGTATTTGGAACAGACTACCATTAGTAGAGCCTTTTACAAATTCTACGCTAAGTTGTATAATAAGAAAGAGGTAAATAAAGAGTCAATAGCGTTATATTTGGAGAAAATGAAACTTCCAGTAATTTCGGAAGCTTGGAGAAATAAACTGAACAGTGAAGTAACAGATGAGGAACTAAACAAGGCAATACAATCTGCTAATCTGGGAAAGGCGCCAGGGCCAGATGGACTTACAGCGAAATTTTATAAGGTAATGGCCAATGAACTGGCACCATTCCTAAAAGAGGTGATCAATGGAGTTTTAAAGGACCAGCGGATTCCAGATACCTGGAATGAAGCAAATATATCATTGATCCCCAAAGAGGGCCAAGACTTGACTAATGTGAAAAACTACAGACCTATATCGTTACTTAATAATGATTATAAAATCTTTGCGAAGATACTGGCGGAGAGACTGAAGGGGTGACTTTCGGAAGTCATTGAGGAGGAACAAGCAGGCTTTCTGCCAGACAGACAAATCAGAGACAATTTAAGGACAGTGATTAATGCTATTGAATATTATGACAAGCGTTGTGACAAAGAGGTTGGTTTCTTCTTTGTTGATGCTGAAAAGGCGTTTGATAATTTAAACTGGGACTTTATGTTTGCCACTATGGAAAAGCTACAATTGGGAGAAAGATTCATTAGAGCAATTAAGGAAATTTACAGAGACCAGACTGCAGCAATTGTGGTGAATGATGAAGCGACTAAGAAATTGATTATAAGTAAAGGAACAAGACAAGGTTGCCCGTTGTCTCCACTGCTGTTCATTTTGGTATTGGAGATCCTGATGATACAAATACGACAAGATGAAGAAATTCGAGGAATTAAAATAAAGGACTATTCATACAAGGTCAGAGCATTTGCGGATGACATAATGTTAATTGTAGAAGACCCATTGGAGAACATGCCAAAAGTGATAGATAAGATTAAGGAGTTCAGAGACTTGGCAGGTTTTTATATTAATAAAAAGAAGTCAAAGATACTATGCAAAAATATGACTAAGCAGAAACAACAATTGTTAACGGAAATAACGGATTGTGAAGTAACAAGCAAGGTGAAATATTTGGGAATCGAACTGACTGCTAAGAATATAGACTTATTTAAAAACAACTATGAAAAACTATGGACTCAGATAGAGAGAGATTTGATTAAATGGAACAGACTAAATTTGTCATGGTTGGGAAGGATTGCAGCAGTTAAGATGAATGTGTTACCAAGAGTAATGTTTTTGCTACAGACAATACCAATCATCAGTGACTCTAAGCAATTTGAAAAATGGCAGAGGAAAATATCAGACTTTGTATGGGTAGGCAAGAAGCCTCGAGTGAAAATGAAAGTTTTACAAGATGCAAAGGAAAGAGGCGGAATGCAACTGCCCAATCTAAGACTTTACCATGACGCAATTTGCTTGGTGTGGTTGAAGGAGTGGATGACGCTAAAGAATAAGAAATTACTAGCCTTAGAGGGATATAAAAAAATATTTGGATGGCACGCATACCTATGGCATGACAAAGTAAAGGCGAACTCGATGTTCCTGCATCACTATATACGGAGAAATTTATATATAATCTGGAAGAAGTATAGAATCTATTTGGAAGAAGGAACCCCTTTGTGGGTAGTTCCATATGAGGTGATAGATCCGAGAGCTGTTGATAATGAGCAACAATGTTTAACTTATAAAGAAATAACTAGAACTGAAGAATCTAAACTCAGAATAAAGACTCAGGAGGAACTATCACCATACTATGATTGGTTCCAGTATAGACAGATTAGAGATTTATATAATTCGGACTCTGTAAAGGTAGGTATACGAACAGAAAACTCGGAACTAGAGCAGACCCTTCTTAAAGAGGACAAGAAAAGAATATCTAAGGTATACCAAGCACTGCTGAAATGGTATACTGAGGATGAAATAGTTAAAGGACAAATGGTGAAATGGGCCATAAATTTCAACAAAGAAATAACAATGGAGGCATGGGAATACTTGTGGAAGACTACAATGAAGACAACGACATGCACTAGTATTAAAGAGAACATTTACAAAATGATTTACCGTTGGTACATGACACCAAAGAAGATTGCGCTAGGGAATTTGAACACTTCTAATAAATGCTGGAAATGCAGGAAGCATGAGGGCTCCCTCTACCACATGTGGTGGACGTGTGAGGTAGCTAGGCAGTACTGGGGGGAAATAATAAGAGAAATGAGTGAGATTTTACAATTTCAAATTAATAAGAACCCAGAACTCCTGCTACTAAACTTGGGAATGGAGGGAATTCCAGCCCATCATAGGACGTTGATACATGACGGCAGCAGCTAGACTTTTGTATGCGCAAAAATGGAAAATACAAGAAGTGCCAACCATTGAAGATTGGATCCACAAATTGCTGTATATGGCAGAAATGGACAAAATGACAAGAAAATTGAGAAACCTGGACTCAGGACAGTTTAACACAGATTGGGAGAAGCTGAAACAATATTTGGAGAAGCAATTTTAAGAGTTTCCTCAGTCATCCATTTAGGCGTCTCCTTTCTTTTGGCTACAGGAATAGTCTTTGCACATTCTTCCTTTTTTTTTAAATTAAACTTTTCAAAACAAAAATTACATAACATTCAACCATCAACAGAGCAATAACATCAAGTAAGGTATAGTAATGCCAATAGATATCTACAGCTGAGTAAATAATATAGTCATGCAATATCATGAGATTAAAGTTACTCATTAAGTACAACGACTAGAAATTTCTTTATAGCTAAATATTTAAATACAAAGATTCAGATTTCTGGGTTAATGATCATATAGTACGGTAGTTTTGTAGTTAGGAAATCATTTTTTGTAAGAAATTCTAGGAAAGGGTGCCATTTCTCATAAAAGTTATTTGCTTTACTGGAATCTGATGTCAATTGTATCCTTTCTGTGATCTTTTCCATGATAAGTTGTTCCCACACTTTAGAATACCACATATCTAGATTTGGGGGGAGGTGCGACTTCCACTTTGAGGCTATAGCATTTTTTGCAGCTGCTAAGAGTGACACTATCAACTCTTTACTATGGCAAGGTATATTTTGATCTTTCCAGATATCGAGAAAAATTATTTCGGGTCTTAAAGGTATAGTATATGTTGTGATTGCATAAATTTGACGCAGAATTGTTTGCCAAAACTTTACTATATGTTCGCGCTTCCACCAACAATGTGAGTAAGAAGCTTGCTCCCCACATTTTTTCCAGCAGAGGGGTGTTCTGGTACGGTAAATCTGTGCTAGTCTTTGGGGTGTGAGGTACCATTGTTGGATTATCTTATAAGATTGCAGTCTTATGTTAATTACAGGAGATTTGATCATTTTGGATAACCATACATGTTCCCAGTCCTTATCAGTTAAATCAGTTTCACAATCCTGTTGCCACTTGTTTTGTACTTGGGTATTCCGTAGATCCTTAATGCTCAAAATGATGTTGTAGATTTTCGCTATTAGGCCTTTATGGACATAGGTAGGTGAGTCCAATATCAGTTCAAATTCTGTTCTAGAATTATTCATTACTTCCTTAATGTTTAGCCTATTTAAGAGATATGTCAGTTGGAAATAAAAAAACCAAGGTATTTCCTGATCTATTCTTTGTTCTATAATAGCTTTTTCTAGTATGCCTTTCCGTGATGCAATGTCCAGTAACTTTAGGTCTTTTATTTGTTCCCATGCTTTAGGGTTCATCGTATTATAGTGATGTGGGAAGTTTTTATGGGCTGAGATCACTGAATATCTGGATACTTCAGGAAGTAACAAAATCTTATATCTATCCCACGTCTTAAGCAGGGCCTTTAAAAATAAGTTTTGAGCCGTTAAATGTGGGCGCAGTTGCTGCCTATTGCTAAGGGTTCAGGAGTGCAGCGGCGCGGCAAGAACAACCCCAGACACAGCGCACATGGAGGAAAATGGCCAAACTTTATTGACAGAAAAAACCGCAAACAGGAGCATTGGCAGTCATGAGGATCGGATCCCGCAAAAGCATCGGCTGGCCCGCCTGCCAGCCGATGACCCCTTCCCCCTTCAGACCCGTGCTGAAGGGGGGGGACCAGGAGTGGCATTTGGAGGAAAGATCATCTGAGTGTACACCCCTGCATGATCCCCCTGCCACCTGGGAGTGAGTCCGCCCTGACAGCCCCCGAGCCGAGCATGCACCTCTGTCCTCACTCCCAAGATCCCATAAGGGGATCCCCTACCAGGGGACCAGGGCGTGCCCTGATCCCCGAAAAGGGATCCGATCCCATGACCACTGCCAAACCGTTGAGACAAACATAGAGAAAACATATGCTAAAAAAAGAGGGGCGCGGAGGGGGGGGATGTCGCCGCCGAGCCCGAATGCGGGGACGAGGGGCCGGTGGCCAGTATTTATGCTGCACTGCCGGACCTGAGGGAAGACTACCTCCCCCAGGTCCGGCAGGGGCCCCGCCCCCCCAGGCGGCCCCTGATTGGCCGCCTGGGTTTTGAAACTATTGGCTGCTGGCCGGCCCGTTGCATGCTGGGCCGGCCAGCCCCGGGGCAGCAGCCGTGCCGGCCCTCCTTTCCCCCCATCGGCAGCAAACATCACGCCCGGTAAGTCGGGCGTTCGGGCTTCCCTTGGGGACCAAAATATTTCTTCAGTTGTTTTTGAAGACTGGAATGGGCTAAATAACTCAATCCAGTCTGTTTGTTTTTTATTGCATAATATTTGAATGACATTTGACAACCTAGACGCAGTGTTGTAAAGTTCCAAATCAGGATATTTAAAACCTCCATATTGTGGTTGTTTCCTCAGTATCTTAAAGTCAATTCTGGGTCGTTTGTATTGCCATAGGAACTTGTTCAAAAGTGATTGCCACTGTCTTAAGATTTTTGAAGGGACGTTGATCGGAATTGTCCTAAATAAAAAGATTAATTTAGGGAGAATAAACGCTTTAATTAAGTTATATCTTTCATACCAGGACAACTGCAGTTTATTCCATTTGTAGAGCATATTTTTAATCTCTTTCATTTTCTGTAAATGATTAAACTGAAGTAACTCAGTTAATTTGGGTGATAATGTTATACCTAAATAAAGTAAGTCTGAGACCCAGTGATACTTGTGTTTCTGCTTTATGATTTTGGATGTCGTATTTGACACATTAATAGGTAGTAATTTTGATTTGCTTTGATTAATCTGTAACCCTGACACTTGGCCAAATTTTGTGAGTTCTTCATGAAGGGGTTGTAAAGATGTTTCTGGGTGTGTGACATATAACAAAATGTCATCTGCAAATAGACTTAACTTAAATACTTTTTTGTTTACTACTGTACCTTGAATTTGGGCATTATTTCGTATAGCTTCAGCTAGTGGCTCTATGGCGATTGCGAAAAGAATCGGGGAGAGGGGACAGCCTTGACGCATGCCCCGCTCGAGGTCTATAGAGCCTGATAGCATGTTGTTGATTTTAATTTTGGCTATTGGCCCCGCATATAGTGCCCTCATGACCTGCATAAAATTGTGGCCAAAATTCATCCTACTGAGAAGCGTTTGCAAGAAAGAAATTTCTAACGAATCAAAGGCTTTTTCGATGTCCAGTGATAAAAACACTGTTTGTGAGTGGTGGCTATTGCTGAGAACTATTATATTTAAAGCCTTATATATATTATCTGACAGGTCTCTATTAGGTATGAAACCTACTTGGTCTAAGTGGATGTAGCTACCTATAAATGAACTAAGGCGTTTGGCCAAAATAGATGTGAAGATTTTGTAGTCTACATTCAGTAGAGAGATCGTCCTGTAAGAGCCTGGGTTAGATGTGTTTTTCCCTGGCTTTGGGATTACGGTTATTGTCGCTTCCACCCAAGATGGTGGGAGAGTCCCTGACTCTGAGATGTTGGTACATGCATCCAAAAGAGGCGGGGTTACAGTGGTGGCAAATTTCTTACAGAATTCCACTGGATACCCATCTGGGCCTGATGCCTTATTATTTTTAAGATTTTTAATAGAAGCTGTAATTTCAGAGGTCGTAATTGGGCTGTCCATTAATTGGCAGTGTACAGCTGTAAGTGTTTTAATCTCTTTGTGATTTTGAATATATTCCAAAATTTTCTGCTTGTCAGGATTGTTGGAGGAATATAGTTTAGAATAAAAGGTTTTAAATGCTTGTAAGATTTCAGCTGTTTTAGTGTGAGTGTTCCCATTTGTATCTTGTATGATTCTGATATGTTTAGTGAGATGTTGCGCAATGTCCTGGGAGAGTGATTCCAATATTTTTGTTTTATAAAAAGAAGATTTTTTTGAATTTTGTGGGTTTCTAAAGACTCTAATAATTTACGTTCATTAATAAGTTGCCGATAGATTTTTTTACCTCCATTTTCTTTATGTTGACGTTCTAAGGCTTTAATTTTATCCTGAATATTCTGTTTCTGAGTATTTTTCTGCTTAACTAAAAAAGCTGACAAAGCTATTAACTGGCCCCTTAAGACTGCTTTTAATGCATCCCAAATCATCAAGGTGGAGGTTGACTCTATTTGATTTTCTGTGAGATATTGATTGATATGTTGCTCTATAGTCTTAACGTTGTTTTCATTAAATAACAGATTCTTATTAAGTGTCCAGTGTCTTTCCTTTAATCCCTCTGAGTCTACTGTTAAAGCACATTTAACCCAGGCATGATCTGAATATTCTATAATTCCGATTGTGGCTTGTTGTATGTGATCAATTAAGTTGCTGGATACTAAGATGTAATCAATTCTTGTGTATGTGTGATAGCGTGATGAAAAATATGTATAATCTTTGGTGTTTCCATTTTTCTCTCTCCAGATGTCTATTAGGTGAAATTGTTCAAATATTGTTGGCAATTTGGTATCACATTTAGATTTTTTAGCTTTTTTATTGCCACAAAAATGAGATTTGTCCAAATTGTAATTAGCTATGTAATTCAAATCTCCTCCAATTACCACTGAACCCTCCTGGAATTTTTTAAGTTTTTGCATCACTTCTTCTATAAAACCCAATTGATCAGAGTTGGGAGCATATAATGAAGCTAAGGTATACATATTACCGTTAAGATGCCCTTTAACAAATAGGTATCTTCCCCTTGGATCTCTCATTACAGCCTTCAGTGAGAACTGCACCTTTTTTGACAATAAGATTGCCACCCCTCTAGATTTAGAAGACCCTTTTGCATGAAATTGGCATAACATCCATGAAGCTTTAAGTTCTGCTTCTTGTACTGTATGAAGATGTGTTTCCTGCAGTATTGCAATATCTATATTAAGTTTTGCTAATTTAGACAAAATTCTTTTTCGTTTGATTATATTATTAAGACCACACACATTTTGGGAAAGTATGTTCACTCCATCTTGTAAAGTCATTGTAACTTGGCACAGATATACTTAATTATATATGGGTCAATTCTCCAGTATGTATAATCAAACAAATTTGTAAATCTCCTTCTTCTGTTATGTCTGTCGATGAGTAATACTAACCTTACCACAGTATATATATATTAATCAACTATCACTTAATAAATTGTATATAGAATTATTGAGTATTAAATCACAAGATAACAATCTTTGAAAGTATTATCAATTTTTTTTGCTTAGCCTAATATGTCAATACTATAGTAACAAGCAAACTTTTGTGATAACCCTACATCAATGTCTAACCTACTTATTATTGCAACTGACAGAGTCAAATTCCTAACTACTTATCAATATTTCTAAGATTTAGTACAATAAATTCTAAACTTACAAATAGATTGTCCTAAGCAACTTTTATTTATCTAGAGTTCTACCTTACCTTATAATGAACTGATTTTTATTTATTTATTTATTTAGCTTATATATTAAAATTTACAAATAAACTTAAAACACTACAATTCTAATCTAATACACTTACTAAGTTCTATATTGTCTGATTTTTAATAAAATTTACTATTTCTATAATCAACTATCTACTATTATATATACTAGTGATCAACTTGAATATAATTGCTAAACAGTCCTCAGTAGCCCCAATAGATCTTGATCTTGGGACCACCATGAATATACACTAGAAAGGACTGTCTAAACTTTGTAGGGCTAGTGGAGAACCTTATCGTTCCAACCCCACCCTCCTGCCTTAATTCCTGAAAGACATAAAAGCTTAGTCACATTCCAAAAACATGCTTTAAAGACAGGCAGTAATTAATTTTGTTTCATTGCAAGTATTTTCCATACGTTTTTCTTCAGTTTCGGATGGGGATTTTACTGTTTTTCTGTGGAGAGAATGGTAGACTTCGTTTCCTGCTTTGTGAGGCAGGGTCTGTTTCCATTTGAGCTAATATACCCAATGTTTGGAGAATTTTAAGTCCAGTGTCCAAATCTGATGCATAGTAGAATTTGCCATTAAAATGAATTTTTAAAGTGCTGAGATTTATCCAACGGTATTCTATCTGCGCTCTTCGTAGTTCCTCAGTTACTTGCTTATACTGTCTCCGTTTCTCCAGGATCTCTTTCGGGATGTCAGTAAATACGGCGATTTGAGTATTCTCGAGCATAAGAGATTTCTGCTTTCAGGCCAGTTCAAGGACTTTCTTTTGCATTCTCCAGTCCGAGAAAGTTGCTATGATATCTCTTGGACCTGTCCGTTTATCCAAATTAGGGGGGCCAACTCTGTATGCCTTCGATACTATCAAAGCTATATTATCCAGTTGTAATAGCTCAGACAACCAAGCAGATAAGAAGTTAGGGAGACCTACTTTGTCCGTCATCTCCTCTTCTATCTCCCTAAATTTCAAATTATTACTGCGTACTTGGAGCTCCAAACTCATAATTCTGCTTTGCACCCGATCGTTTTCAGCTTGCAACAATTTACTGTGTTGAGTTCCAAAGCACGATCTGTTTTTTTAGCTACGTTGTCTATAGCCACTTTAAGACCAGTAACTTGTTCTGTTAAAGGCTTCATCAGGGTAGACATTTGAATTAAGATATATGATTCAAGTTCTTTCAACATTAGCTTAAGCATTGAATTTGATACGGGAGCAATCTGTGCATCATTGCTATTTCCCGCGGTCGCCATGTTTGCTCCCGCGTCTGCTTCAGCTTCCAGAGCAGGCTCTTGCTGCGAGGCTGTAAAGTACTTCTGTAAACACTTTGCCGTTTTTTGAGAGTGTTTCTTGCTATTCTGATCCTGCTTACCCTTCATAATAGATGAATCGAAACGTTTTGGAAGGTGAGCTTACAGGCTTCGTGGTGGGGTTGGGACAGAGCTCTCTCTTTAGGCGTCCATTCCTATCGGCGTCTACACCACGCCCCCCTACACACACATTCTTCCTTGATAATATTTCTGGTTTCAGCCGATAGTTCTTCTGGCTCACGATCAATTAAACTTATTATTGCAAATCTGTTCTTTGCATGGCCTTTAAATTCTTCAGGATTATTATTTAGATTGTATTTTGGCACTATAATTCTTTTAGTGTTTCTCTTCAGCTTTAGTGTAATTTTTGATATTAGCAACTCATGATCTGTATCACAATCAGCTCCTGGTCTTGTTTCAGCAGAGAGAATAGACCTCCATCTTCTGCTTCCACTTATTTAATCTATTTAGTTCCTATAATGGTCACCTGGTGATTTCCACATATACAATCATCTTTTTGGTTGCCTGAAGCATGTATTAGCAATGAACAGGTTGTTGGCTTCACAAAATTCTATGATCCACTCTCATGCTTCATTTTGTGATCCTAGTCCAAATTTTCCAACTATGTTTGATTCTATGGTTGTTGGGGGTTTTCCGGGCTGTATTGCCGTGGTCTTGGCATTGTAGTTCCTGACGTTTCGCCAGCAGCTGTGGCTGGCATCTTCAGAGGTGTAGCACCAAAAGACAGAGATCTCTCAGTGTCACAGTGTGGAAAAGATGTAGGTCATTTGTATCTACTCAGGAGGGGTGGGGTTGAGCTGAGTCATTCTGTAAGAGTTTCCCAGGGTGTGGAATGCTAATGGCGGGAGGCTTCACTGTATCCTGAGGAGGTTCTTTTGCATATGGATTGGTGCTTGATGTGCTAATCTTCTCTGCAGGGCTATTGTCGGGTGTGGAGTGTTTTGTTGGCCTGGTGTTTTTCAGAACTGGAGCCCATGCTCTGTTCATTCTTAAGGTTTCTTCTTTCCTGTTGAAGTTTTGCTTATGCTTGTGAATTTCAATGGCTTCCCTGTGCAGTCTGACAAAGTAGTTGGAAGTGTTGTCCAGTATTTTGGTGTCCTGGAATAAGATACTGTGCCCTGTTTGAGTTAGGCTATGTTCAGCCACTGCTGATTTTTCAGGCTGTCCAAGTCTGCAGTGTCTTTCATGTTCTTTTATTCTTGTCTGGATGCTACGCTTTGTGGTCCCGATGTAAACTTGTCCACAGCTGCAGGGTATACGGTATACTCCTGCAGAGGTGAGGGGGTCTCTGCTGTCTTTTGCTGATCGTAGCATCTGTTGTATTTTTCGGGTGGGTCTGAATACTGCTTGAAGGTTATGCTTTTCCATAAGCTTTCCCATCTGATCAGTAATTCCTTTGATATATGGCAAAAACACTTTTCCTGTAGGTGACTGTTTTTCCTTGGTTGTTTGATTCATCCTGGGTTTGATTGCTCTTCGGATTTCATTTCTGGAGTAGCCATTTGCCTAAAGTGCGTGGTTTAGATGATTAATTTCCTCATTGAGAAAGCGCGGCTCACATATCCGTCTTGCACGATCCACTAATGTTTTCATTATGCCTCTTTTGTGTCGGGGGTGGTGGTTGGAGTTTTTGTGTAAGTACCGATAAGTGTGAGTTGGTTTCCTGTAGACCTTGTGACCTAACTGAAAGTTTGCTTTGCGGATGACCAAGGTATCCAGGAATGAGAGTTTTCCCTCACTTTCTCTCCTTGCGTGTTATAGGAGAGAAATGCCATCAAGACCCTCAATGCAGATCCAGACATCATCATTCTACCAGCTGATAAAGGCAATGCTACAGTGATCATGAAAACGGAGGAATACAAAAAGAAGATTAAGGAACTCCTGGACCCTTCCACCTACAAAAAACTAAAACGAGATCCCACTTGCAAAATCACCAGGCTAACAAATGCGCTGATCAAGAATTCCTCACTACATCCCGACACGCACAGAAAACTATGCAAGACTGAAGCACAGCCACCTAGACTATATGGACTCCCCAAAATACATAAAGATTCAGTCCCACTCCGACCCATTGTGAGTGCCATTGGTTCACCGACATATGAATTAGCTAGACATCTGGCAGATCTCCTGCAGGACCACATCGGGAAAACCTCGTCTTACATCAAAGATTCAGCAGATTTCATCAACAAAATCAGTTCTCTGAAACTCAATCCACAAGACATACTTGTCAGTTTTGATGTTGTATCCCTGTTTACCAAGTTTCCAGTAAAAGACACTATTGCACTGATTAATCAGATTTTCCCAGAGGATGTAACAGCCTTATTCCATCATTGTCTGACAACCAGTTACTTCCAATGGGACAACGAATTCTATGAACAGATGGATGGGGTGGCCATGGGGAGCCCACTCAGCCCAGTTATAGCAAACTTCTACATGGAACATTTTGAAAAAACAGCTCTAGAATCAGCACCCCACAAACCCAGTGTATGGTTCCGGTTTGTGGATGATACATTCATCATTTGGAGCCATGGGGAGGAAGAATTGAGGGAGTTTTTGAATCATCTCAACAACATCCACCTGAACATATAATTCACAATGGAGAAAGAAAGTGAGGGAAAACTCTCATTCCTGGATACCTTGGTCATCCGCAAAGCAAACTTTCAGTTAGGTCACAAGGTCTACAGGAAACCAACTCACACTGATCGGTACTTACACAAAAACTCCAATCACCACCCCCGACAGAAAAGAGGCATAATGAAAACATTAGTGGATCGTGCAAGACGGATATGTGAGCCGCACTTTCTCAATGAGGAAATTAATCATCTAAACCACGCACTTCAGGCAAATGGCTACTCCAGAAATGAAATCCGAAGAGCAATCAAACCCAGGATGAATCAAACAACCAAGGAAAAACAGTCACCTACAGGAAAAGTGTTTTTGCCATATATCAAAGGAATTACTGATCAGATGGGAAAGCTTATGGAAAAGCATAACCTTCAAGCAGTATTCAGACCCACCCGAAAAATACAACAGATGCTACGATCAGCAAAAGACAGCAGAGACCCCCTCACCTCTGCAGGAGTATACCGTATACCCTGCAGCTGTGGACAAGTTTACATCGGGACCACAAAGCGTAGCATCCAGACAAGAATAAAAGAACATGAAAGACACTGCAGACTTGGACAGCCTGAAAAATCAGCAGTGGCTGAACATAGCCTAACTCAAACAGGGCACAGTATCTTATTCCAGGACACCAAAATACTGGACAACACTTCCAACTACTTTGTCAGACTGCACAGGGAAGCCATTGAAATTCACAAGCATAAGCAAAACTTCAACAGGAAAGAAGAAACCTTAAGAATGAACAGAGCATGGGCTCCAGTTCTGAAAAACACCAGGCCAACAAAACACTCCACACCCGACAATAGCCCTGCAGAGAAGATTAGCACATCAAGCACCAATCCATATGCAAAAGAACCTCCTCAGGATACAGTGAAGCCTCCCGCCATTAGCATTCCACACCCTGGGAAACTCTTACAGAATGACTCAGCTCAACCCCACCCCTCCTGAGTAGATACAAATGACCTACATCTTTTCCACACTGTGACACTGAGAGATCTCTGTCTTTTGGTGCTACACCTCTGAAGATGCCAGCCACAGCTGCTGGCGAAACGTCAGGAACTACAATGCCAAGACCACGGCAATACAGCCCGGAAAACCCCCAACAACCATCGTTCTCCGGCCGTGAAAGCCTTCGACAATATGTTTGATTCTGCTTTATCTCCTACTTTTGCATTCCAGTCACCTATGATTATCATCATTTCTTGTTTAGGTGTACAACCACTTTCTTCTTAGACAGTTGCATAAAAGTTTTCCATTTCTTCTTCCTCAGCAACTGTAGTTGGAGCATAAACTTGAATGATGGTTATGTTAACAGGCTTTCCCTGAAGTCTGATTGATATTACTCGGTCAGACTTTGCATTGTAGCTCTGGGCTGTTTGTGCTATGTCTCGCCTCACCATTAGAGTAGTACCTTTTCTTTTGAGTTCATTTCCGCGGTAAAACACTGTCTGGTTTTCTGTCTGAAAATATCCTGAGTTGGTTCACATTGGTTCACTCACACCCAGGACAGCAATGTTTAAATATTCCATTTTTTGTTTTATGATTTCTAGCTTACCTGGCTTCATACTTGTCAAGTTCCATATTCCTATTATGTGTATCACACAGCTTTGGATGTTCCTTTTGCATCTATTCACATCCACAACTGGGCATCCTCTTGGCTTTAATCCAGTAATTTTGACTTTAACCCTTTCAGCTTTAATCCTTTCGGCTTTAATCCAGTCCCATCATTAAGTTTAGCGCTATTCTTACTTGTCTTTGACTTTTTCCCAGTAGCCAATTGAGTGCCATCTGACCGGGGGGGGGGGGGGTTCCTGTCTTCCAGCACTATATCTTTTCAAATTTTTGGTGAGTTTGGAACAGAAATGGGTATCAGAGGATGTTCCTTGGATTACTTTAAATTATTCCTCATGAAACAAACTGTTTGAGACCAGTTATCTTCAGTGTGGGAGCTGTCTTGTGAGGCTTCACAGGGTACAATCTTAACCCCCATACTATTCAACCTCTATGTAGAGCCTTTATGATAACTCATTCATAGCTATGGAATTGGAGGTCATTAATATGCAGATAACATCCAGGTTTGTATTTCTTTTTCCAAAACCCCAAAACAAACAAATTGAAACTGAACTAGGCAAGACAGATGCTGGTTTGGAAGGCAGAGATCTTGAAGGACATTGTGAGTGTAAACTGCACAGTGTGGGGCCTGTTATTACCTGAGACAGGTCAATGGTTGTCACAGAGGCTATGAAATCCTGTGCATGCTGGATCTTTATCTCTTATATTCCATAGTTCAATCTCCCTGAATGGCTGCCCTGAGCCCATCTGTGGGGAGGGTGGGGTATAAATTGAATAAATAAATAAATAGATAGATACTGAGGTCTTAAAGAACCTAATGGACAAAACTAACATGAAGAATGGGATGCTGAGATGAAGAGGAATAATTGAGTGAAATCACCTTTAACTCATCCTCCTGTTGATAGGACAAGTGTGGCAGAGCAACCTGTCCAATGATGCAAGAGGCAGTATGAGCAATTTCCCCTGAAACCTGGAGGCTCCCCTCCACAGGATTGCAGATTATTACATGGTTGTGTTGCTCGCCCTGAGGCTATCCACGTAGAAGCCAGTCCTCTACTGCTAGCTATAGTGATTACTTAATCAATAGCACTGTAAAATAAAGATGACAACCACCTCTAGCTCTCTGTACCTTTCTCAGATGCTTTCAGCATAGTTATTAAAGCAGGACAAGACGTGCTCTCAAATGGGCACCGTATACTAAAATATAACACTGATGAGAATGGATAACCAAGCACATCTCTAAAATTTAAAACTAAAGCATACTTCTGCCAAACTTCCTTCAAACTATAAGATGACTCCATTACCTCAACATTTTTCTAGTGATTTCCCCACACATTGTGGAGGAGAAAGCCTTATCCAGTTTCCTGCAGGAATATAATCTTTAGTCCCATGAGAAAGGATTACAAAGGAGTGAAGCTGTCAGTGCTTAATACTTCACAATGATGATTAACTTCTGGCAATTTTCTTTAAATAATTTAAGGTAAAGGCATTACAATGCCATTGCAATAAAGAAATGAATATTTTTGAAGGTCTACTGCCCTGCTTGTACAATATCCTCAAAGTGCTCTTGTGTATAACCAGAGAATGGTAAAAATGTTCATCTTCTATTTTTCGATTACTCCTTTAAATGTGAGTAAGATTGAATCACTTTTCAACACCTTTTAACTTGATGGCCTTGAGAATGTCATGATATTTTCTTTGCTTGGATTGGTTTCAGTTGATTGTCAGCCCATTGTCAGGATGGATGCTTGGAGATATGCAAGCAATCAGGTGTAAATTGGAACCACTACAGGCACATGCTGCTTCATTATTACTCTTGGCCTTTAATCTGTCTGTGTCTAGCACGTGTATAACCAGCTAAAAACTATTTCTTTTAATTGGTGGCCTTTATTTTCCCTGTATAAAAGAAACATTCACACTAAGTTTGATATTAACCTTGTGCAGATGACATTGTAAGCAGAAGAAACACATGAAATAGCTTCATGGTTACTTTGACTCCCCCTACCTCCTATCTCCAAGCATTTATCTCAATTTCTGCACAGAACCTATTCAAATGCAGCTTACACACTACATATCTTATGTACAGAAGTTCGGATGAAGAGTGGAGGGTATGGTGCATAAAGATGACCCCCCCCCCTTTATGTATCCATTCACCCTACACCTCTATTTTGCACAGTATTGAATAGAAATAATGTTGGTTGCTTTGCTTGCCCATGAATTTAAAGGCTTTTTGACAAAATGGCATACAAATATTTATATGTATTTTATAATCCCAATTGGGGCACTAAGCAGAGAGTTTTGCTTGCTTATGAGGTGACATTGCTGAATGGACAGATGAATGCTTTACTTACGAGGAGAACTTCTGAGGGCTGGATGGATGCCTGCAGGACATTCCTTTGATCTGCAGCTGTAAGCCATTTGGCTACAGGACCTAGCTCCACCCCTTTTTTCATCTCTTGACACAGGTACTGCATGCTAGGAGGGGGGCTATTTCACTGGGGCACTGGGCAGACTCGTGCAAGTCTCTTGGCGCAAGACAAAGGATGAGAGCACAAGGGCTCTTGGCCCATAGCTTTTAGCCCGGGAGCAGCCATCAGCTAAATGAGTTGAAGGACAAGAGGGGGTCAGAAGAAACTGCTTCTAAGATGATTGCAACAACTGATCAACACTGCTTGTGTAAATATATGAAAATCGTAGCCCTAGACTGTTGTCTGGGTTGAGACCACCAGTATGTTTGATATTCTAATATGTGGTTGTAGGGTGCAATCCTGAGCTTCTTACTTACCTCTTACTTGCTTGGTAGAAATGTAGGACAAATTTACTATTCAAGTGCAGTTGGGAGCTGGTAGATATGGGAGCAGGACTTACAAAAGGTGCCCAGCATTGAGCAGTAATGCTCGCTGCTTATCCAACCTCTCTAGTATTCCATCTGCTGACAATGGAACTGCTCCCACCCATCCCTGCTACACTAATCCTATGCAATACAAGATGTTTTAGGAACAAGGTTGCATGCATTGCTGGGATATTGCAGGAAGAGAAAATTGACATGGCTTGCCTAACAGAGACATGGCTGCAGGAAAATGGCAAGGTGTGTCTGTCTCAACTCCCCCTGGCTACGTGGTCCTACACAAACCTTGCTATAGTAGCCAAGGAGGAGGGGTTGTTATTATTCTCCATGAGTCCTTCAACTCCTGTAGCTCTTCAGTACAAGCTATAGCTGGTATTGACTGCTTGTACCTGTCTCTTGGAATTAAAGATAGATTGGATATCCTTCTTGTGTATAAACTTCCTAACTCCCCCATAATCACCCTTTCTGAGTTGGCAGAGTTGCTAGCAGACATGGTGTTGGAGACACCTAGACATATTGTTCTGGGAGACTTCAACATCCATGCTGAGTGTTCAAAGTCAGGCCCAGTTGAGGAATTTATAGCTTCCCTGGCAACCTTAGGCCTCTCACAAATTGTGACAGGCATACACATGAAAAAGGTCATACCTTAGACTTAATATTTTGCACTGAGCCTTTAAGAAGAAACCTTGTTTCAACATCGGAGGTTCAACCTGAACCATGGTCAGACCATCACTTGCTGAAGGCAAAAGTTAATATAGCCCCATCTCCCCACAAAATTGGGGGTCCAGTTAAAATTATCCACCCACAAAGGCTCATGGATCCATCTAGATTCCAAAATTCTCTGTGACTTTGGGCTCTCTGGGTGTGAACAGGGTGGAGCCATGGCATCCAGAAATGATGGACCACAGATCGACAAACTGGTGCTCGTCCATGAAAAGTTCATAGCTCGTGGTCCGTGAAAATCGACGGACCACAGGCCGGTGGTCCATGGGGTTTTCCTGGTCCATGCCCACCTCTAGCTGGGACTATATAAATGATCATTCAGAAGGAGGCCAAATCACACTGGATCTTATCTTTGCATTTGTCATTGCAAATCGCATCTAAAATGACTATCATTTTGAACATGAAAAAACTGAAATTATGCAAATGTCTAGATTATTTTCTATGCTTACACGGTATAAACAACAGAAAGAATGCTTTATGTAACACGTAGCCATTTAAAGTATAGTCAGTTTAATTTTTAATCAATGGATTTGTGAGTTGATATTGCTGCAAAAGGCTGACTGACGTGATCTATGTTACCCCAAGGCAAGAACCATTTTGAACAGCAGGATAATCCCCAAAGCAGAATTAATCAATTGGAAGCCAGCCATTTTTGTGTCTACTGAATGGTAATAGGGGTTTAATTAAGACAAATATCTATGGGCGGGGGGGGGGAGGACATTCCGGATGAGACTTGCTAGCAGGGCAATGTATTGACAGTTTCTGTGCATACTTCCTGAACAATTGCTTTCATCCACATATTATACTTGCGGTTTAATTCTCTTATAAGAGGAGGAGCTCAGAATCTACACTTTCTTCCATATCAATATTAAAAAATAAGACTGCATTTTAAAGGATTACATGGAATGCATAATTTTTATTGGATTTCTTCACAATGGAACATTTCATTTGTTCTAATTTAGCTCATTTACTAAAAAACTTATCACCAGAATGTTATAAAGCATCTCAAGTTCATGTATCTATAACTTTGCTAATTATTTACTGTTCCATGTGCATTTCATTGGAAGGTTTAAAAACATGACATATTTCTGTATTTTAATTAATAGAAGGAGGAAGGAATAAATTTTACACACACAACATATCAGAAATACACCAATATTTCTGTACTTTCAATATGTGTACAAAAATGCTCTCTCTTGGTTATATTACTGTTAGGTGGATTCTGTAACTGGTTGACAGATTGCACCAAAGAGTGCTTGTTAATGGTTCCTCATCCTCTTGGAGAAGAGTGAAAAGTGGAGTGCCTCAGGGAACGGTCCTGAGACCTGTTCTGTTCAACCTTTTTGTAAATGATTTGGATGAAGTAATAGAGAGAATGCATATTAAATTTGCAGATGATGCTAAATTAGAAGGGGTAGCAAATATGGTAGAAGACAGAATCAAGATACAGAATGATCTTGACAGGCTGGAAGACTGGGCTAAAACAAATAAAATGAGTTTCAACTGAGATAAATGTAAAGTTCTGCATTTAGGTAGGAAAAATCAAACACATAATTACAGGATCTAGGGGTCTTAATAGACCATACACTGAACATGAATCAGCAGTATGATGGGGTAGCTAAAAAGATAAATGCAAATTTCAGCTGTATCAACAGAAGTATAGTGTCCAGATCATGCAAAGTGATGATATCGCTTTGCTCTGATTAACCCTCACCCAGAGTATTGTGTTCAGTTTTGGGCATTACAATTTAAGAAGGAAATAGACAAGCTGTAATATGTCCAGAGGAGGGCAACAAAGAAGGTGAAAGGTCTGGAGGCCAAGTCCTATGTGGAAAGAGTGAAGGAGTGTAGTATGTTTAGCCTGGAGAGGAAATGACTGAGAGGCGATATGATAACCATTTTCAAGTATTTGAAGGGCTGTCATATAGAGAATGGTGCAGAGTTGTTTTCCATTGCCCCAGTAGGTTGGACCAGAACCAATGGGTTAAAATTAAATCAAAAAAGTTTTCAGCCGAACATTAGGAAGAACTTCCTGACAGAGTGGTCCCTCAATGGAACAGGAGGTGATGAGCTCTCCTTCTTTGGAGGTTTTTAAACAGAGGCTAGATGGCCATATGACAGCAATTCTGATTCCGTAAACCTAGGCAGGTCATAAGAGGGAGGCAGGAAGGGTCACATCAGTGCTTAGTTCTAGTGGCCCTTTCTGACACACCCAGGTTAATGCTAATCACCACTTTGGAGTCAGGAAGCAATTTTCTCCAGGTCAATTTGGCCAAGGATGCTGGAGTTTTTTTGCCATCTTCTGGGCATGGAGCAGGGGTCACTGGACGTGTGTGTGTGGGGGGGGGTAGTTGTGAATTTCCTGCATTGTGCAGGGGGTTGGACTAGATGACCCTGGATGTACCTTCCAACTCTATGATTCTATGAAGGTCATTGTTTTCCTTTCCTCAGCCCAGCAGTTTCAGGTGAGCTCAGTCCATTGAGGTAGCAAGAATGACTAGCTGATGATGATGCTTTAGTCTGCACAGAAGCACAGAGAGAGTCATCACACAGAGAGTCAGATTAGCCTGGAGAAAAGGAAAGCAGGTTCACTGCAGCAATCCAAGGGGCTAATATACCAGACAACAAAGGGCAAGCTTCATCAGAGGAGCATTGCAGTACATTTGGCTGCTCCACCCATTCTGCTGTCCTTTAGGAGACCCTGTACTCATTCATCTGTAGCCTCCCAAGGAGGGCTACACAATGGGATGGACCAAACTTATAAACACACAGTTATCTACTCACAACTTTTTTACAGTGTCACCTTGAACTCCAAATGTTGTGAGAAATCAGGAGTCTTCTCTTGGGGTTTCTGTCTCACCCCAGTCCTTCAAGGTGGTAAAGCCCATGAAGAATTTTCTTCTTTTGAGGAAGCCTCATTCTGTTCTAGAGACAGGCTGGACACTGATGCTAATGAATATTGGGTCAGTCATCATGGTGTTTCCATGTTCAAAGGCAGTGAACCTCTGAATACCATTTGCAGGGGAGGACTATTGCTTTTATGCTCTAATGATGAGCTTCCTTGAAGCATCTGCCTTTGGGTCTCAGGATGCTAGCCAGGAAAGTATGATCCAGCAGGGTTCATTTTATATTATTATTAATAGGGATAGTTTTCATTTATTCTGTAATTGGATTTTTTGAGGTACCTGCAGTATAATAGATGCTTCTATGTGAAGACTATATTGATAGTCATTTATATAGTTAATTGTGGATTAGTAGTTTACATGCCAAAAATGAACTCAATTATAATGCCTATGATCTGCATAGGATCATATAATGCCTATAATGCCTGCATAGGAACAGTATCTCAGTTCCGTACTATGAACAAAAATACTCTAGTTGTGGGGGTTCCATTATATACAGAAATATATCACTCATAAAACAAAACAAAACCTTCAGGAAAGGAAATGTGTCATGAGGGGTCCAAACACAGAAACTCTTACCAACATTCTCCTTTCCTGCCAAAAGACTACAGAAATGTAAAGCAAATGAGAACCACAGAATAGTAATGGAGACTGTGCATTTGAAATTCAGTCATTCTTACAAAAAAGCTGTGATTATAAGAACAATTGTATAATCACATTTTTTATATTCTTTTGGTATTTTATTACTGCACAGGAACATAGACATCAGTAAACCTCACGAAGAAGAATCTTGATATGATCACATCAAAATTGCTTCCCCCCCCCCTGAGTTTTATCAATATACACATGAAAATTGGTAACAAAAGGAGGGAAATGATTCAAACAAATGGAATGAAATTAAAACTGCAGCAAACGTCACGTGCTCTAGTTCAAAAATTCATGTTAGAAATCCTGGTTGAAGCAGAATTTCGGGGAAAGAAAGCATCCTGATCTGAGTGATCCCTGATGGAACGGTACTGGAATGAGGGAAGTCTGGTCATTTAGATTAGTTCTGTAAAGTTTTATCATCAAGTTGAAAGTATGTGGCAACAAATGCATATTTGCTATCCAGGGAATACATGCAAAAGATATCTGGTATGAAGTGTTTGCTTTTATTTTAAAACTTTATACACTTAACTATACACAGAAAACATTCTATTGAAACACACTGTAGAGCATTTGCTCACCTAGTCAGAGTTGGAATCTTTTCATATACATCTCTTACCTTGCTTGTTATGCCAACAATAAATAATTTATGCCCAGCTGTTGTCTTACAGAACTGCAAAGCTGATATCAGCATTCAAAGCCATACCACAAACCTTCATTTAACTGGCCTTGACAGTTGCAAAAAAAAAATCTTTAAAAAATGTTAATTTATATCGTATTCAACTCTCCAAATTAAATCTCTTGGATTGCTGTTATTATTCAAAATGTTTCTATAACTGCATTTTTCACAGAACTGTAACATGCATAGCTGTAACATTTCTGGGGAGGGAGGCTCAGCCCCACAGACTTGCTGACCTGGTCCCTCCTGGGATCACCCTCCAGAGACATCCACGAGTCTAGGGAGCCAAGGAGCGCCAACAGGGCAGCCAGCATTATCAGATTCGGAGCAAGTTTTCCATCAGCATCTACTAGATGTCTTCCTTTAAGTCACCCAAGTCACCCCATAAAGCATGGGGCTGGCTTCTATTCTAAACCAGGGTCAGGGCCTTTTCGGTCCTGGCCCCAGCCTGGTGGAACACTCTGTCTCATGAGACCAGGGCCCAGCAAGACTTGTTAACATTTCGCCGGGCCTGTAAGACAGAGTTGTTCCACCAGGCATATGGTTGATGCCAGGCAGTGCCCCCCCAGGTGGGGGGGAGGGGGGTTAAACTATATGCCCTCCTATGTAAATGCTGTTGCCCATCCTTGTCTATTTAATATAATTGTTCTGGGAAGAACTGCTGTATGGAATGCCTGAACTAAATTATGTGCTGCCATCTTTCTCTGTTTTATGTGTGTGTGTGTATTTGCATAGTTGTAAATTTAATGACAATATATAGTAATTTTATAATTCTTAATGACATTTATATATGTTTTAAATTGTGTTGTTATCCGCCCTGAGCCCGCTGATGTGGGGAGGACAGAGTATAAATCCAATAAATTAAATTAAATTAATATTCTACTGGACCCAAATCTTATTCTTCCACTACAGACCAACATGGCTACCCGCTTGAAACTATGGAATTTATAAGAATCTCTGAGCCTCTATGGGAGGACCATTTGAACTGATGTCCCCATTTTACAGGGTTGGGACCATATTTACCCTTGTCTTCAATAGACAATAGTCGGACTATGGTTCAGGCTGAATTTCCAGGCCTGAAAGAAGACTTTCTCTCAAAGACAAATGGTAATGGTTGTTATGCATATCAGCTCCCGAACACAATCCAACTAAGCTTTGTAAAACATTGCTCCTTAATACTGAGCTTTGATATTATCTACATGCATGGAGCTGCACAGCAACTGCTATGCACATTTATTTATTTTTTTTATGCCATTTATACCCCATCTTTCTCCTCAGTGGAGACACAATGAGGCTTACATAGTTGTCTTCTCCTTCATTTTACCCTCACAACAACCCTGTGGAGTTGGTTAGGCTGAGAGAATGTGACCAGCCCAAGGTAACCCACCAATGTTCCATGGCAAAGTGAGGATTTGAACCTGGATCTTCCAGATCCTAGTTTGACACTCTAACCACTACACCACACTGGCTGTCATGTGGATTTAGATTGAAACAATGGTCTATAAGTGTATATTTCAAGTTGTCTCTCAAAACACCTTTTATGCTTGGCAATTGTAATATTTATTCTGATTTCTCCTACCTCAAAAGTATGTGTGTGTATATCCAGTGTGTTTGGATTTTGATTTTAAGAAAAAAAATACTTCATGCTTTAAACTGACAAGTATTACAACGCCTGTTTCCACACTTAACATTCTGCTTCCAAAGACCAGATATTTTAACATCACAACAACACTCTTTCATTCTTCAAGTAGCTGGCTCAGTTAATAAAAATAGTTTTGCTTCAATCCAAAACATTTCTCATCCTTTATGTTCTCTAACATTGCTTCAACTCTTCCCCAGCTTTAGCTGTATTATCTAACATCTTGGATTTAACTTTTTATTAGAAAATAGAGAAGGATTATTGATGCAGCAGCTCAGCAAGCTGCCTTTGCATTGGAAAAGCTTCTATAGACTGCAATGATACTTATACAGGCCTCATAAGAATAAACAGGAGAGTTGACTTACGTCTGTTGTCATACAGGCCGATCATACTGGTCTCTTCATACTAAAAAACAGCTAAACCTTATTCAAAGCCCTACTGTGGAAGAAAGAAGGGGGTGTCGTGAGGTCTAGTTATCTGCCTGGTTTCCAAATTGCTACAGAAATCCCAAAGCATTTGAGTACTTTATCTCAAAGGACAGCTTTCTGGCATATGCTGCTACGAATAAATTGAAGGGGTCCCACAGGTCACAGCAGAAAAATGAATGAATGTTTTAATATTCATAAACAAAAGTTAAGCTGAAAAAAGAATAAATTGAGTGCTATACTATGATATCATGCATTATTAGAATTCACAACACCAGAATAAAGTATGTAGATCTCTTTGGGCTAAAAGAAGCTCACATAAATAAAATAAATAAATAATTTAATATGACAAAATATAGTAAGATAACTTGTTTTACCAGCATATAAACATTTGATCCTTTCTGCAATCTAGTTTTCTGAGAGCCAGAAGCTTAAATTTATCAGAGTATTATAACATACTAAAAATTGGTTGATACACCAGGGTGTAGTCTGCAGAGAACAGGAGAGAGGCTTGCACATCTTGTAATTTGTAGGACTTTCAGTTTGAGCTGAAATCTATGCAAGTAAACTGTGCTTGCAATATCTGTCTATTTATATTTTACTAGCTTCATACCCATGCTTTGTTACGGTATTTAACTACTTTAAATCCAGTTATAATACTTACAAGTATGTAACATTTTTGGGTTTGGGGGGGGGGGGGGTTGAGTTGGTTTTGTTATATAATAGCAATAGCATAGTACCTGAGCTTCACAAAAGTGTTTGAATAAAGCGAAGCGTATTGATACTGAAAACTGATGAAGTGAATTTCGAAATGTAACATTTTTTGAAGAGATTTTAAAAGGAAAAAGATTGTAGTGCAATAAATAAAGTAAAAAATACATACAACCAGGTTTTTTCTACTAAAGGACCTCTTTGTAGACCTCATTGGTGGTTTTCCCCTCAAGGGCTAGGATCATCAGGCTGCTGGGTGAGCTCACTTTGCAGCAGGCCACATAGAACTGCCCATGTGAGAAGCAGTCCTCCTGCAAGTCAATTCCTGTCATCTTCGGTGTCTGACCCTGGGACTTGATTATTGTCATAGCAAAGCAGACCTTGAGGGGGAGCTGCAGTCTCTTGAACTCAACAAGGTTCTCTGATGGTTTGAATGCTATGTGTGGTATGAACACCGGCTCCCCCCAAGCACTACCGGTGAACACAGATGGTGACGTGCAGTGAAATCCACATGCCACCAGCAATGGCTAAGAGTCCCCTTCTGAGTAGCAAAGGAGAGATTGTTTGGCCAAGTACATGCCAATTAATCAAGAATATATCAAGAGGTTTGGATAACGGGTGTGTATTCTATGACACCAATGGCTCCTTAGAACAACTATCTGAAAGAGATTGACTCATAAATCCTTATTCACCACCACCATCAAAGTTCTCTACTGCCCCGGATATCAAAATTGTCTCTTGGAATGTGGCCGGCTGGTGGAACAAGGCCAAAGATGCTGAATTTATAAGTTACCTTAAGGGTTTTGATGTCATATTACTTCAAGAAACGTGGTCTCAAGGCCAAGTTCAGCTGGAAGGCTTTAGGTCTTACGCCCTTCCAGCTTTTAGGACTAATGCAAGAGGTCGATTCCAGGTTGGTCTCTCTGTACTGGTTTCTTTACATCTAAACTCAGAACCTATTATTTTACAAAAGGATAGCTCTATGGAGCAGGTTATTAAGCTTGTCTTTGACAAATTTTCATTAATTGTTGTAAATATATATGTACCTTCATCTCTAGGAAATTTGTCCCTTTCCCAACATTGGGAACGATTGGCCATACTTATGGAGGAATTGGAAAGGAAATTTCCTTCTACTGAGATTATTTTAGCGGGTGATTTTAATGCAAGAGTAGGCAAAGATTGTAGAATTTTTTTCAAAGTTTTTGGAATTAACCAAGATGACACTCTCCCACCTATTTTCTGCCATACTAGATATTCCAAGGACAGCCTCTTAAATTCCGCAGGTATTTATTTCGCCAAATTCTGTACACAATATAATAGAATCTGGCTAAATGGTCTAGCTACCTTTCCAAATTCTGGAGAATTCACTTTTGTTTCAAGATGGGGCTGTAGTGTAATTGACTACGTCTTGGTCTCCCCCTCACTGAAACCTTATGTTAAAGACTTCACCCTGGGTGATTTTATTATTAGTGACCATCTTCCTCTTATTTTGACTCTTCAGGTCAACTCCTTCACAAACTCTCTCGGTAATCCTGTTCTAGAACTTTCTGAGACTGATTTACTTCCTAGAATATTCTGGAATGGCTGCATAGAATGGGAAACTCAGCAACTTTTAAAATCTGGTCCTCTTTTGGAGTATAGGTCTTCTCTAATAAGTGCAACTGATCCTATAGTATCCATGTCAGCCTACAACTCCCTAATATCTCATATATCTGAATCATTATGTGTGAGACCTGGTACCCTGAACAGGGGGATGGTTAAACAGGTAAATTCTGTAAACTCATGGTTTGACAGAGAATGCAGGGAAGTAAAAACTCTGTTACGTAGTGTCTATAGCCATTATCGTGACTCAAAGGCCCCAACTCTGCCGCCTGAATATTTTAACCTTAAGAATCAACTGCATCAGCTTACCAAAAAAAAGAGGTATGAACACATTAAGACTCAATGGGACGAGCTATATTATGCCTCGACCTTAAAGAACTCAAAAAAAATTTGGGGCTATAGTCTCGGGGGCATTTCGTGCTGATGATCCCTCTATGTCTGCCATTTCCTCTTATGTTTGGTTCCAGTATTTCTCATCATTATTCTCTCAAGAGCAAATTTGTACTGCTGATCCATCTGAGTTTGCTTTAATTGATTTACCTGACTGGCCACCAGTGGCACCAGAGGAAATCAAAGAATTAATCCAGCAACTGAAATCGGGAAAGGCCCCTGGCCCTGATGCCATCCCCTCTGAAATTTTAAAATTAGACCCGGACTATTAGGCTGCCCCCCTTGCATCTCTGTTTACAATAGTAGACAGAACAGGCATAATTCCTACGGTGTGGCTGAACACAATAGTGGTCCCGTTATATAAAAAGGGCAACCATACTAACCCTGACAATTATAGCCAATTAGCCTACTCTCCATAATGGGCAAGCTATACACTAAGCACTTATTGGCCAAACTTAATTTCTGGATGACACAGAAGTGTATTTTAGGCCCTGAACAGCTGGGCTTCTGTAAAGGGAAGACCACGTTTGACCACTGTATCACCCTATCCCATCTAATTAATAAGTACACCGTGAGGACTAATCTGAAATTATTCGTGGCCTTTCTGGACTTAAAGGGAGCATTTGACTCAGTTAACAGGACTCTTCTTTGGACCAAATTAGATCAGTTAAATATGGACAAAAGACTTCTTATGCTTAATTATATATACCGGTGAACAATGTGGCCTCGATGATGTTCCTGTGGAGGTCTTTCACTCACAGTCTGGTGCCATTGCAGAGTTTGGGTGGGTTGAGGTTCTGGAGCAGCATCACTGGAGCCCCCACTTTGATGAGAAGCTTGTGGGCTGGGAAGCCAGAAGGGCTCAGTGTGCTGAGGAACTCCAGGGGTTAGTGTACTGCGTCATCCATTTGCACAACTGAGTCCACAGATCTGTATTCCATTTCTGCCCCTTCGAGAGAGTTGTGTTTCATTAATGATGGCAGCCTTGTCATTCTTGGAGGTCAGAATGGCATGCTTGCACAGCCAGTCCATGGACTTCTCCATGCTAGCGGCGATATCAGGGTATTTTGTGGCTGTTAGGTCTGCTGGGGTCATCACTACTGTGCCCAGGCCTGCAGGGATGGTCACCTTTCCCTTGGACTTGGAATACTCTCCATCACCTATTTTTAGTAGAAGTTCAGAGAATTCCCAAGCAGACCCCTCACCTCTAAAGTGGACCCTCATGTTTTTTCTTAGTGAAAGTTTGCTGATGAGGAGCCATAGATATGATGCCTTGACACACATGGTAACCTTGTCAGCTCAAGTTCCCCTTGGGACTACTGGCAGAGTCTGCCAGAAGTCTCCAGCCAGCAGCACAGTGACTTCCCCCATCACTCTCTCATTGTCCCTGACATCTTTGAGGGTTATGCTCAGTGCCTCAAATCACCCCTTGTGCGCCATGGTGCTCTCATCCCAAATAATGAGCTTACAGTTCTGCAGCACTTGGACCATATTGCTTTATTTTGAGATGCTGAAGAGGGGTATTTCTGCATGGATGAGACTAAGAGGCAGCTTGAAAGTAGCAAAGGATCATAGGCCATGCCTGAGTGAGCCTCAACCTTCCATGGAAGTGAGCACCTCTCTACTCTGCCACTCTGTGCACCTTGGGGTGATCTTGCTGGTACTTGGCCACTGCTGCTCAGTGCACCACAGGAGTACGGTGTGCATATTTCTTTGCCACATCTCTAAGTTGCTTCCTCCTTTTAGCATCAGTATATCTTGCACAACATCTGCCAGGAGGCTTCTTGGCAGTAAGAGATGGCTGCAAGAGGTGCAAAGTGGAGTTGGACTGAGGGAGGGGTGGTGTGGTGGGCAACTTGGCAGGTTCATGTGAGAGGTTCGCATTGAAATGGCTCCTAGAAAGGTCCCTATTTAGGAGTCTTGTACTGTCTTTCTTCAACTGTCTGCAGTTTCCGTGACCTGATTTTTACCTCAGAACACAGAATTCTACAACTGACCCATCAGAGAGAGGGGGTGCAAGCAGGCAGGCCTCATAGTAGGGTTGCCTGGTCCAGGTTGGGAAATTCCTAGCGATTTGGGAGGTGGAGCTTGGATAGAGTGGGGTTTGGGGAGGGGGGGGCCCGGAATGGTATAATAACATAGAGTCCATTCTCCAAAGCAACCATTTTCTCCAGGGGAACTGATATCTGTCACCTGGAGATCAGTAGTAATTCCAGGAGATCTCTAGCCACCACCTGGAGGCTGGCAACCCTACACCACAGGGAGATTGGCAACCCTAGTGAACTTTCAGGGGAAGACTGGGAGGCGCATTTTACCTCAGGACATGTTCCATGACTCTTGTCACGGGCTGGGCCAGCCCAAGCACGGTGGTGCAGGTCCAAACCTTGATACCAAGTCCAGAGGGAGTTTCAGGAGCCAAAAGCCAAGTCAAAGCAGTGGTCAGAGCACAAGCTAATGCCAGAGTTGAGTCCAGAGTCCAAGAGCAAGGTCAGGCACAGTCCAAGGTCAGTTACTGGTAGTGTCAGGTCCAACAGTAGGCACGGGCAAGGTTCACGGAGTGGTTGCAGGCAGTAGAGACATTGCTTCCATGCCTGGCTGATACTCCTGACTGGCTTTTATAGCCAGGCATGGTTTTCAGCCAGCTGCTGGGGCTCCATCCTGAAGCTACTCATCATCACTCTCCAGCAGCTGGCATTGGCTCAGGAGACGAGCACTGCGCCGTCTCTCCTGCAGCTCCAGTCTCTGGCGCTCTCTGCGGCATTCTCTGGGTGTGGGTGAACCTGGGGGGGGGGTGGAAGCCTCTGGCTGGGCTTCCCCTGTGGTGCTGGCAGTCCCTGACTGACCTTCCCCTGTGGAAGTCCCTGGCTACACTTCCCCTGTGGTGCTGGGGCTGGAAAGTACTGATGGCTCTGCTTCAGCTGCTGGCTGTAGGCTCCGATTAGCCAACAGCTGTGGCTCCTGATTACCAGCCTCTGCTGAGTCAGGGCTGGCTGCATGGAGCTCCTCTTCTCCTGAGGAGTCCTGGCTGGCTACACGAAGCCCCTCTCCTCCTGAGGAGGAGTCCTCGCTCTCACTGAGCCCAGGCTGGGCCATGACAACTCTCTTAGCACCAGCATACTGTGTAGAATGTTGGGCTGAGCCCCAATCAGGCCACATATGCAAATGGCCTTGAAAGCTAGCCCAATCAGGGAAGAGTGACCAAGTTGGCAGTTGGGGAGGGAGCACGCAACCACCTGCCAGCCACACAGAGAAGCTGCATCCCTATGGGAAAACACATTTTACCCCTTTTTATTCCCTTAGGGGGTGAATTTCTTAAAATCCCTTCTTAGTGAGCCTCTACATCACAAAAGGTATGTTCTGCGCAAATTTCACGTTTCTAGGTCCAGGGGTTTGGACCCAGGGGTTGATGAGTCAGTCAGGACACTTGTCTTTATATATATAGATGGGTGACGGGATGTTAGGGTGTGGCTTACAGAAATTACTCAGGCTTATACTCATAAGATCTGTTTCATACAAGAGACTGTATGGAGAAAGGGTAGGATGTAAGCTTGAGATTTGTCTCACACCCTACTGTGTGTGCAAATTGTAGCTTGTACTGTTAATGTTAACTAGCCCTGTATCATGGGTATGAGTTATGACTGCCAGTTGGGAGTGGGGGATTCCCTGCTCTCAGCCTCTGCTCCCCACCACCACTCACCTGGCTGGTGGGGGGGAAGGCCCCAGGAAACAGGTCCAGGAGGCAAGAAGCCCCCGGGCCAGTGTCAAGAAGGCCGACTCCTGCTGGGCACAGTGATGTCACTTCTGAAAGTGACATCATTGTGCCTAGCAGCAGGCATGCTACCACTGTTCACAGGGACCAAAACTGGCCAAGGGTTGGAGCATGCCTGCCACTGGGCATGATAACATCCTGCCTGCTGGGAGCATATGTCATGCGTGCAAGAAGATCATGGAAGTAAGCGCTAGGACTTCCCCCCCTCCTGCCAGAAGGTTAAGGGGCAAAATCTCCAGTGTCAGAGTCAAAAACAAAAAGCAGACCTAAGATCACAAATTAGGCATGCCAAATAGTTGACAGCTGTAATCATTTTTGACAGCTGTAATCACTTGTGAACTGAGCCTTGGATTGCCCTGTCTTGCCTTTTGTCTTCTAATTTGAGCATTGTGCAGAACAACTCTATGCTTTGTGTTAACAGCTGTATGGAATTTTGGTTTTCTCTGCCTTTCCCTTGCTTTTACTCTTAAACAGTAGGCAAAATCAATTTTTCCTACAGGGTCATGGTTAGGTCCCTTAAATTAAATAATGCTGAGGAATTATGACTCCCATAGGATTGTGTGACAATGTGCATGTCCAAACCACTGTAGATCCAGACAGATTGGCAGCCGTTAATGTTGATATGAGTCACAGATAAACAAAAATAGTAACACTTAAAAATCATGCAATGTTTATACATGTATGACTGACTGATTTTCCATAATGAGGCCTATTTAATCAGCCATAATTGAGGCCTCCGTTTCCAACAGAGAAAGCCCCTTATCTTTTACAATAGAACTGGGGGGAGGAGAGACACCATTTAATACTACTCAATCACTCCCTGATTGCCACAGCCTGATTGCCATGAGTAAGCAGACAGACTCTGGTGTACCAGAAAACCAGAGTGGAGTAGTAATTACAGTGTTGAATTAGGAACAGGGAGCCCCAGGTTTTTATCCCTGGAAATGTGCTAGGTTACTTTAAAAGTAAGTTTAAGTGTAGCAATATGTTTATGCATTATTATAGTGGCACTAGAAGATGGATGCCTCCATGGGGCATGTGCAGCATGTATCACACTTTGAAAGGGGCCTTCTAGCTCATGCTAGCACTGGTGAAGGGAGGAGGGGATGGCTTGAGGGTCTGCAAGAAAATTAAATCAAAATTAGGATCTCCAGGTTGCTAAAGTTTGAGAACCATTGGCTTATAGGATACCATAAAGTGTTTATCTTGCTTTGTTCGTGGTCAGACTTGCCCTCATGATATTAAGAAGGCTTATGGATATGGCAATATCATAAGCCCCTCTCTGTATGTGTTTTAAACACAGAAACACTGCCAAGCAAGGCAGAAAATGGATGCTAGATCTGGGCTGGGAGTTGGAAAATTACTAGCATGTGAGATGCCAGCCGAGACCAAAGTTCAGCCCCCACACTATGGAGATGTGCAAAGATCCTAAGACAATAGGGTCTTCCTGGAGTTCCTGAATTAATCACCTTAACACACCCTTCCGATCTTCCCTTATCCACTCTCCCATTTCAGGCAATTCTGGGCTCTGATAGCCTTACCCACCTATCCATCATGGGTCGTCAAACATCATTGATCAAACCTTTGCAGTTTATTGTCTCATCTCAGAGACAGCTCACCAGCTTATTGTCTTATTCAGGAGACAGCCTTCCAGTTCTTTGTCTCACCCCAAAGACAACCATTAAGTTATTGTTTGGGTGGCAGAAGATGTAATCTTGCCCCAGGATATGTTACATGGAAGAATTGGACTGACCTTCCACCATAGTTGTGTGCATGCCCTCATCTACTTTCAGACTTCCATCTGAACTCTTTCTGAATTAATGTGGGGGTGCTCAATGCTCTCTCTTCAGGACCGGCAACTATCACTCAATCCCTCAACTCTGTCCAATTTTCTGCACTGCTTTCTAGTTAGCTCTTTGTATGTGTGCTTTGTGTGCAATTGATCTTTAGTATTTTAATAAAGTTTTGATTGAACATCTGCTTCATTATTGATAGAGTTCTGTAGAAGGGACAATCCTCATTTACATAGGTGGAGATCTCACTAAGTTATCTGCCTCTTGCTGCCTCTCATAGAATGCTAATTCCCTCAGTTCACAAGGAGACCCCCCCATTTGAGTAACAGATTCCCCCATTAAATTTCTACTACCAGAAGGCATTTCTATCAGCAGAACATTTCCTCCTACTACTGTAGCCCAAAATGTTCCCAGAAATGCGGCTCCTTTGAGACAGAAGTATGAATTGGAAGTCTATAACAGAAAGGGAGAATTGGCAAAAATTGCACTCCCTTCCATTAGCAGAAATTGATGACTGGATCCAAGCCAATGTGCATATTATGTACAGGATTTGGCCGCATGTGGAGGAGTAACATTTTCTTTTAATACATTAAATAATCATTTGGAAGCCCTAAATTACAGACAGTGCACATGACCTCCCTACCATCCCTCTAATAATACAGTCTTTATTCAAGTACTTCAAAGCAGTTCGTGTCAAATAGAAAACCTGTTCCCGTGATGGAAAGAAATCGGCACCCCCCGGGGGCGCGCTCGCGCGCTTACCCGGGTGCCGTGCTTTGCCCTCGCGCTGGGAGGAAGAGGCGGACCTCCCTGGACATCCGGGGCTAAGGGGAGGCGTGGCCGGCTGCTTTAAGCCGGCCCCTGCCTCTTTCTCGTGTCGCAGGATTGGGGAGCTTGTGGCACAATCACGGGATGATAGGTCCGGTAGAGCCCTTCAGGCTACAGATGTACAGTTTGTTGGTGATGGGATTTCCATCCGCCTTCGCCGCTCCAAGACGGAACAGCGTCGGAAGGGGGTGGTTGTCCAGCTGGGTGCGTGCGCCCAGGAGGAGCTTTGCCCAGTACAGGCTCTGCGGGCTTTTCTTAAAGTCAGGGGCTCTGAGGAGGGGCTTCTCTTTCGTCACTGTGATGGGACCCCCCTTACGAGGTACCAGTTCTGGTCCATCACAGAACGGGCGCTGGCCAAGCTTGGCCTACAGGGTTTCAAGTTTTGTTCCCACTCATTTCGTATAGGGGCGGCCTCCACTGCTGCTGCAATGGGGTACCCCGAGGTAGCCATTCGCGGCGTGGGGCGGTGGCGATCGGCGGCCTATAAGGGGTATGTACGTCCCCTGCTGCTTCCTTTGTAGTTTTGGCTAATTGTTCTTTTCTTCTTTAGGTGCTGTGGTTCGCCGAAGGAGGTGTCGGATCCTCATCTGCGGACACAGTATGATTTTTTGGGCAGCGCATCAGGCCAAGAGGACCCCGTGGGGGTCTCAGCTTGGCCTTAGTCGTTGGGCCCAGGTTGAGTGGCAGGGCCGTCGGGGCCTGCGTTGGCCGGGCCTGTTGCCGCTCCTGTTTGAGGGACGGTGTTCCCCGCCGCCGGACTTCTTAGTTATCCACCTAGGTGGCAACGACTTGGGATGGGTTAAAGGCAAGGCCCTTACTATGCAGGCACAGGCTGACTTAAAGTTCATTGCTCAGCAATGGCCTGGGGTCCTCATCATCTGGTCTGCCATCCTCCCACGCCGTGTTTGGCGGGAGGCCTTGGATCACGACGCTGTAGAGCGTGCCAGGCGCAAGGCCAATAAGGCCATGTTTAAAGCGCTGTGTGCTGGGCTGGGTATTTATTTGCCCCACCCGCGGATTCGTGACACTTATGCCAACCTCTACAGAGGTGATGGCATTCACCTGTCTGTCAAGGGTAATGAAATATTTCTGACCGATTTACGGCAAGGGTTGTTGCTTTCCCTGCTGGAGATGTGGGGCGTCAGGGCCTAAGCAGAGGCTTGGCCCTGTCGGTGGCAGGTTAGTTGGGGTAGGCAGAGCAGGCCGGTGGGCACCCGGTGGCATTTCCCCATTGGTGGGGAATGGGGGCCTGTTTCGGATCAGCGGCGGGCTTTACGGCTGCCAGCAGAGAGGGCAGGCTGCCCTGGGACCCCCTGGAAAAGGCCTTCCCACGGGCTTTACGGCTGGGGTGCATGGTGCTTTAAAGGGGGGAACCATTCGCCTGGCCGGCCGGGTTACAGCCATGCATGCATGGCTCGCACCTGGGGCAGGGGGTGCTCACCCATGCAGTTCGAGGAGCAGGTCTGGTTGACCCCTCGCTCTAACTGTACCGCTAGTTGACCCTTGCCATTATTATGCTGCTTAGGTTATTTGATTATAAATAAATCGGTCAGAAATGGCCCTGTTTCACCCAAGCTTTGTGTCCATCTCTTTGTTCCTAATGGGAGGGCAAATCGGCACCCCCCGGGGGGGCGCTCGCGCGCTTACCCGGGTGCCGTGCTTTGCCCTCGCGCTGGGAGGAAGAGGCGGACCTCCCTGGACATCCGGGGCTAAGGGGAGGCGTGGCCGGCTGCTTTAAGCCGGCCCCTGCCTCTTTCTCGTGTCGCAGTTGCTTTTGCAAGCTTGTCCCTCCCTCCACTCCCTTTTTCAGCAGTACAGGTTTTCCCGGTCGCCGGTTTCGGGGCCAGGTAGGAATTTTTTCGCCCCTCACCTGTTTGGCTGTTGGTGTGGGGTGTTTTTCGCCTACCTTGTACTGCTGGGATTTAGGTATATGTAGTTATAGTTGGCAGGTTAGTTGGGGTAGGCAGAGCGGGCCGGTGGGCACCCGGTGGCATTTCCCCATTGGTGGGGAATGGGGGCCTGTTTCGGATCAGCGGCGGGCTTTACGGCTGCCAGCAGAGAGGGCAGGCTGCCCTGGGACCCCCTGGAAAAGGCCTTCCCTCGGGCTTTACGGCTGGGGTGCATGGTGCTTTAAAGGGGGGAACCATTCGCCTGGCCGGCCGGGTTACAGCCATGCATGCATGGCTCGCACCTGGGGCAGGGGGTGCTCGCCCATGCAGTTCGAGGAGCAGGTCTGGTTGACCCCTCGCTCTAACTGTACCGCTAGTTGACCCTTGCTGTTATTATGCTGCTTAGGTTATTTGATTATAAATAAATCGGTCAGAAATGGCCCTGTTTCACCCAAGCTTTGTGTCCGTCTCTTTGTTCCTAATGGGAGGGCAAAAGCATATTTACCCCAAAGTATGGCAAGGTGACATATGATGGGATGACCTTGTTAGTCCCATCATGAACCAAACTCATCAGTGTTTCAGTAGGAAAGCTTTTAGGAACCCCATAAACGCTGTTTTGAGTTGCATAGAAGAAAAGTGTGGTATAGATATCATATATCGGATATCATGAATAAATGGATAAGTAAAACTTCTTCAAAGGAGGGAAATAATTCTTTATAATGTCACAGCATCGTAAAGAATGCCAGTTAAAGAAAAAATTCCATTTCTTTATTGTCTGTGGTCAAAATCTTGTAAAGGCAGCTTTAATAAAATGTCAGCATTTTTCTACCATTCTTTTTACTTTCTCAAACTGTATATTAATATTATTTCATTGGTACTTGTCTAGAATCTCTGTTTCTCTGAAATTGCCCATCTCAGTATAAAGTGTTGATTTGGAACAAAACAACTTGGTGCTCTTATGTTTATTATATATCTCATCATTATGAAAAGTGCTTCTAATGGAAAGGAGGGAGACTAAAACCTTCTCCAAAAATGCATTAGTGCTTCTATTCATGGCCTGTCATAACAATAAAAAACTAGGTAGCATATGAGGAAAGTAACTATTTAAACAGATTACTAAAATAAACATTCTTACAATGCAATCTTAAGAAGAGTTACTCTGATTTAAGCTCATTGAAATGAATGGGCTTAGACTGGAGTAACTCTTCTTAGGATTGCACTAAGGTACTACAATGTAAGCATTGTGAAGGAAATTTAAAAAGTTAAAACCTCCAAGAAATCTCATGTTTAAAAAAACCTACAACTACAGAGCAGACAGGGATACTTGAACAACTACTAGTTCAGTTCATATTATCTGTTCCAGTGCCAAACAAGGAGCCAGTGTTTTGATGAGTTGTTTATTCATCATTTGTGGCTGTTCAGCAGGTTGCTTTATCCTGTTTCTTCATAACAGAGCAGTAGATCACAATCTGCTTTTTATGCATGAACATTGTCATACAATCTGATTAAATTCTACTGGCCTCAGTTGCTTCGCAGGCAATCTTTCAAATACATAGTTGCACATGTGCAGTTTTAGAAAACCCTGATGCAAAACTATTTATAGTTTTAGACCACCTTTCTGACCACTGGTATCCTCAAGACAGCTGACAATACCAATATCATAAGATCAGTTTTAACAGAAGTCCCCAAACCCTTTGCAATTCAACATTTCATTGCACCCAGGAATGCTTAATCATACCTCTGTTTAAATCACACTTTACAAATACACGTTCTCATACTGCTTTCTCTGTGGCTTTCCCCTCCGCACCCATTTGTACCCAACAGAAAAAAAATATATAAAAACCATGCCTTTCTAGATGGTCACAATTCTGCTGGGATGGGTGAGGGAAGAAGTCTTTCAAGAAGTATTGTCCATCTTGTCTTCCTGCCTGACTTCAAAGTCAGCTATGTTCATTTGTGTCAATTGTATCATATCTACATGTTCTCACACTACTGCCTGCAAACTGTAATTCAATCCACTTACTTCTAAACATGTGGAATGCTGCCACTTGATGAATGCTACCAACTGTACAGAAACAAATTCACTCTGGGAGGAACTATAGGTAAAAATTATTGATGACCCACACGACGTTGGGAAGTGCTTAGGTACCTGAATAGCCCAGAGTGAGAAGGAGGATGAGGGGAGTTTTGGAAGGGTGTGGATGAGATAAAGCAGGAGCTTCTGGAAGACCTCTTTTGTCCTAAATCTTTTCACATCTCTGGGGTGTGGGGCTGATAGTCTTGCCTCATGACTTACATTCCAGTATTTTTCCATCTCCAGCTGGAATTAGGAACTGTTCTGCTTAGCCATGCTGTATGCCTGGTGCTCAGGATTGCTCAGAATTGTAAGGATAATGTATCCATATTCATAAGCTGTTTTTTCAGTGTGAGGAAGGATATGACTGCTAACAAGCCTATTCTCTTCAGTACATGTAAATCACATTTCTTTGGACAATTTCATAACAATCAAGAAACTGATGTTCTGCTACCTTCAAAAGGTATTTGCACCCTCCAGTTCTTAAGAGATATCGAGTGATGGCACTCCTTTTGACACCCAATGAGGGCTGCTCTTTCACTGCTAAAAATTCAGAGCAGGGGACGCTGGACAAGGGATGATGTAAACATTGACATGACTGTGACTGTTAAGCAAATTTATCTTGATCAACTCTCTCAAATAGGTATAAGGCAAGTTCCTGATTGGATCACCTCAGTGGTCCTTTTTGAAATTCATGTTGAGCAGTTATGGTACACGAAATGGTCATATCCAAATGGGTTTGGTCACATCTGAATAGCTCACAGAACAATCAGTTCCTTGGTGGTCAAGATGCAAGCCAAAATGGTAGGTGCTTAAGCTTCTGTAAACTGGGTTCAAAGAATACACATCTCCTCTTTAGTTGGAGATATAAGTTACAAAAACTTATCAAGAATATCCGGTGACCTTCTTAGAATATATGGCAGAATTCTATATGCATTATTTTATCCAAAGATAAATCAAAGAGGGGGAACTATGCAAAATTTAAACTGATATTTAACTGTCTGACTGCTGCAAATAACAAATATGATGAATTAGATAAATGGAGCAGCCAGCATCAATATCTCTCATTCTCAACATAGCCCCACCTGTGGATACTTAAATCCAGAAACTGAAGCCATGAACTTACAAGACAGATCTTTCTATAAAGCTGAGAAAAGTCACAGGCATCAGACAAATCTTAATTTTTTTTTTTAAGTCAAGGGTTAAAATCTTTCAAAATCATAGAAACAACACCTTTACTTTTTAAAAATGGTTGCCCTCTGAGATCTAAGTTGTCATTGTGGGGGGTTTACTAGAAAACCACCACAATATTGCCAGCCTTAAAACCTTTTTCTTCTTGTTGTTGTTAGTATAAAGACAGGAGGGGAGGAACAGGCAGGGCATTTTTCAGGGTTATTTTGGCATCCCAGTCCACCCCTTGTCCCCATCCTCCTGCCCAGGAGGGAGAACTATTTGGGCCAGGCAGCTTGCTGCTTTGCAATTTGTGTAACTCTCTCAGCTGCAGCAGTGGCTACAGGCTACTTGATGCCACACAACTCACCCGGGACCAGTGACAGCCTCTGTACAATATGCCTGATTTGGCCTGAGCTAGCAGTAGCCAACTCAACTGAGCCACTTTGTAGTGAAAATCGTGGAAGAGAATTGTATTCTGAGGAGACAGTGGTGTTATAAGTCCATCCATCTTGCCTAAAGAGCCATTTAGTGTGTGTGTGTGTGCCTTGAACATGTGCCTTACATTACACTAAATCTGCCTTGTTACGCTGTTTCATTTTCCTGCTGATGCAAGCTTTGACCTCGGCTGGTATGTTCCCCATCCTAGACATGGTGCAGAGGCACTGCCAGTGCCAGGGTTTCTGGCGCCTGTGGCACCCCACCCCCCCCGCGCGTGTGCGCGCTGTGTGCTCGCGTCACAGACTGCGCGATGACGTCATCGCGCAGCGCAAGCCGGGGGCATTCGCCGGCAGATGGCTGGGGTGGCAGGTGGAGGCTGCTCCATGCTCCACATGCTGCCCCAGCAGCGGCTCGTGGCTGCTGCACCCGGATGGGTTGTGCGGCAGTATCAGCAGTGGCATGGGGCTGGCTGGCTGCAGCAGCTGCAGGCCAGCCACGCCAGCTCCGTGGCACACGCCTCCACCCCCAACACCCCCTCCAGCACCTTTCCAGTGCCCTTGCGCCTGAGGCCACCGCCTACCTGGCCTCTATGGGCGCGCTGGCCCTGTGCAGAGGAGGAGGTATTCATCAGGCACCTGGACTAGGAGTGGGGGGGATTAACATATTGTTTAAAGGAGGACCAGGCAATCAGACCTTGAACAGGTGCCAGGTGTTTAGTCTTATCAGTTAGGCTTAAATTATCAAGGCCAGCCTGACACTAAGCACATTCCTTGGCCTTGGTCCTTTGATTAATCACCTTCCCTCTCATCAAGACCCTTCTGGGGAGGGTGGTGTTGCAGGTGGGCATATCTATGCTTTAAAGTATATGAGTCAGAGAGAGAACCATTTTAGAGAGGGACTCAGTACAGATGAGAGCCAGTGTTGTGCTATACAAGTTGGACGTGGAGTTTGCCTCGTCACTGCTTGCAGGTCCCCCGGTGACTGAAGGAGGCATTGTGATTGCATCAGGTTGCATCTTTTCTTTGCTTTATGTTATGCTATATATGTTATATGCTGTATGTTTATCCCATTGTCTTGTGTCTTTATGTATATGCTTCATTTGATTATTGAATTTACTTTGTGTAATAAAATTATTTTCCTTCACCACTAAAGTGTTTCATTGTTGTCAAATCCAAAGAATCTTGCCCCTTGGCAGAAGAAATTTACTACCATACAACTTTAGCAACTTGGCCAGACATTTCCCAGGAAGAAGCTGTTGGTGGAAGGAAGGAAAGCTTAGATCTAGTGTGGTATAGTGGTTAGAACAGACTAGGATCTGGGAGACCCAAGTTAACATCCTCATGTTCTTGTGGTTTTCTTCTTGTTTTTTTCTCTAAAATACAGTGTTCACGGCCCAGGGCTCCTGATTCAGAAGTATTATTCTCAATACTCTTCCAGTATGGAATCCTGATGGGAAATACTGTGAAGCTATTTCCTCAAATCAGATGTGCAGTGGCAATTTAATTTCCTCTTTATCATGCTTATGGAAAGCTGCCTAAGTCACAATAAACCATATCAACAAATAACTCCTCCTACATTCAATACTATGCTACGACAACAGGTCACTATTACATAACCTTTGTGTACCATTAAGAAGATCTAAAGAGACCCTGTATCTTATCATCTGGCTGTTCTGCTTTATGTTGTGAGTAGGGGTGTGCAAGGAAAAAACTTTCGGCTTTCTTGTTTCGGGATTACCCGAAACAAGATTCTCTACCGTCATTAGCCGAAAGCCGAAACAAGAATCTCTTTCGGGATTCGGGATTCGGCATTATTTCGGCATTCTTTCGGGATTCTTTCGGGTTTTTTTGTTGGGAAAATGCCTCCGTCTTTCAGGACGCCTGGAGGAGGCATTTTCCCACCAAATAAGCCCAAAATTGGTGGGGACCTTCCTCTAACCCTTCTCTAACAACCACCCAAGTTTCAGACAGATTGGACTTTGGGGGGCCATGTTATGGCCCCCCAAAGCAGGTCCCCCATCCTCCCCATAAGAAAGCAAAGGAGCAGCATATTGTTAGCATGCTGCTGCTGATCTTTCTTCATTATTTCCTATGGGGAAAAATGAAGAGGCAGGCTTCCTTTGCCAGGGGTGGCATTTTGCATGCAAAATGCCCCCCAGCCCTCAGGGGCCCTTCTCCCACCCCTCCTCCCACCCCCCACCAAGGCTCAGCCTGCTCCCACTTGGGGGGGCCATTTCATGGCCTCCCCAAGTAGGTGCTCTAATCTCTACCACTGACAGCTGGGGGAGGCTTGTGTTGCCAGGGGTGGCATTTTGCATGCAAAATGCCCCCCAACCCTCTGGGGCCCTTCTCCCACCCCTCCTCCCACCCCCCACCAAGGCTCAGCCTGCTCCCACTTGGGGGGGGCATTTCATGGCCTCCCCAAGTAGGTGCTCTGCTCTCATCTCTACCACTGACAGCTGGGGGAGGCTTGTGTTGCCAGGGGTGGCATTTTGCATGCAAAATGCCCCCCAGCCCTCTGGGGCCCTTCTCCCACCCTTCCTCCCACCCCCCACCAAGGCTCAGACTGCTCCCACTTGGGGGGGCATTTCATGGCCTCCCCAAGTAGGTCCTCTCAGCCCCTAAAGTCCACCCCTTACAGCCCCACACAAACCCAATTCCCCCCCAGCTGCCACACACAGACCCAAATCCCCACATTAGCCCCTCACAGACCCAAATCCACCCCCACCTGCCCCACACCCATAACCCCAGGAACAGGCTGGCAAAGGCCAGCCCTCTCCCTTTGTTCCCTATGCTGGGAACTTCTAAACTCTCTTTCCCTGGGCAATTCTGCACAGCCCAGGGGTGCCACAATGGTGGGCACACTTCTGAGTGCCAGCTGGTCCCTGTGAAAGAGCACCTGAACCACAGACACCCTCCCTCAAATTCCCCCACCACCTACAGAGATGGCTGGCCAGCCAGCCCCATTGTTCCCTATGATGGGAACCAACTGCACAACAAAGAATAAAACAAGAACAACACAAAATAAAGTTTTAAAAAAATTATTTTCTCCCTTCCAAAGTACAAGAAGGCAAAGCATTATGACACATTACACCAGCAGTCCCCCACACAGAAAAATTAAAACAAAACTCACTTAACATCAGAGAATCACAAAGCATGATTCCTGTCAAAAACACTTTATTTCTTGAACAGCTTTAGGTTACACAGCAGGGGGGAACACCAAAGGGCATGGCAGCACTATCTTACACAAAAATAACACAACTCACTTAACATCAGAGAATCACAAAGCACAATTCCTGTCAAAAACACTTTATTTCTTGAACAGCTTTAGGCTACACAGCAGGGGGGAACACCAAAGGGCATGGCAGCACTATCTTACACAAAAATAACACAACTCACTTAACATCAGAGAATCACAAAAACACAATTCCTGGCAAAAACACTTTATTTCTTGAACAGCTTTAGGTTACACAGTAGGAGGGCACAACAGGGCATGATAGCAATGTACTACAAAAAATAATACAACCCACTTCACCGTTTTTGACAGCAATTGTGTTTGTGTGATTCTCTGATGTGAAGTGAGTTGTGTTATTTTTGCGTAGTACACTGCTTTCCTGCTCTGTGGTGCCTTCCTACTGTGTAACCTAAAGCAGTTACAGAAATAAAGTGCTTTTGACAGCAATTTTTTGGGGTGATTCTTTAATGTGAAGTGAGTTGTGTTATTTTTGTGTAAGATACTGCTTCCGTGCCCTTTGGTGTTCCCCCCCTGCTGTGTAGCCTAAAGCTGTTCAAGAAATAAAGTGTTTTTGACAGGAATTGTGCTTTGTGATTCTCTGATGTTAAGTGAGTTGTGTTATTTTTGTGTAAGATAGTGCTGCCATGCCCTTTGGTGTTCCCCCCTGCTGTGTAACCTAAAGCTGTTCAAGAAATAAAGTGTTTTTGACAGGAATCGTGTTTTGTGATTCTCTGATGTTAAATGAGTTTTGTTTTAATTTTTCTGTGTGGGGGACTGCTGGTGTAATGTGTCATAATGCTTTGCCTCCTTGTACTTTGGAAGGGAGAAAATAATTTTTTTTAAACTTTATTTTGTGTTATTCTTGTTTTATTCTTTGTTGTGCAGTTGGTTCCCATCATAGGGAACAATGGGGCTGGCTGGCCAGCCATCTCTGTAGGTGGTGGGGGAATTTGAGGGAGGGTGTCTGTGGTTCAGGTGCTCTTTCACAGGGACCAGCTGGCACTCAGAAGTGTGCCCACCATTGTGGCACCCCTGGGCTGTGCAGAATTGCCCAGGGAAAGAGAGTTTAGAAGTTCCCAGCATAGGGAACAAAGGGAGAGGGCTGGCCTTTGCCAGCCTGTTCCTGGGGTTATGGGTGTGGGGCAGGTGGGGGTGGATTTGGGTCTGTGAGGGGCTAATGTGGGGATTTGGGTCTGTGTGTGGCAGCTGGGGGGGAATTGGGTTTGTGTGGGGCTGTAAGGGGTGGACTTTAGGGGCTGAGAGGACCTACTTGGGGAGGCCATGAAATGCCCCCCCCAAGTGGGAGCAGTCTGAGCCTTGGTGGGGGGTGGGAGGAAGGGTGGGAGAAGGGCCCCAGAGGGCTGGGGGGCATTTTGCATGCAAAATGCCACCCCTGGCAACACAAGCCTCCCCCAGCTGTCAGTGGTAGAGATGAGAGCAGAGCACCTACTTGGGGAGGCCATGAAATGCCCCCCCCAAGTGGGAGCAGGCTGAGCCTTGGTGGGGGGTGGGAGGAGGGGTGGGAGAAGGGCCCCAGAGGGTTGGGGGGCATTTTGCATGCAAAATGCCACCCCTGGCAACACAAGCCTCCCCCAGCTGTCAGTGGTAGAGATTAGAGCACCTACTTGGGGAGGCCATGAAATGGCCCCCCCAAGTGGGAGCAGGCTGAGCCTTGGTGGGGGGTGGGAGGAGGGGTGGGAGAAGGGCCCCTGAGGGCTGGGGGGCATTTTGCATGCAAAATGCCACCCCTGGCAAAGGAAGCCTGCCTCTTCATTTTTTCCCCATAGGAAATAATGAAGAAAGATCAGCAGCAGCATGCTAACAATATGCTGCTCCTTCGCTTTCTTATGGGAGGATGGGGGGACCTGCTTTGGGGGGCCATAACATGGCCCCCCAAAGTCCAATCTGTCTGAAACTTGGGTGGTTGTTAGAGAAGGGTTAGAGGAAGGTCCCCACCAATTTTGGGCTTATTCGGTGGGAAAATGCCTCCTCCAGGCGTCCTGGAAGACGGAGGCATTTTCCCATAGAAAAGCCGAAAGAAAGCCGAAAGAATCCCGAAACGTTTCGGCTTTTTTCTTTCGGCTACCCGAAACGTTTCGGCATTCCCCGAAACGTTTCGGCATTCCCCGAAAGAAGCCGAAACACTTTTGTTTCGGCATTCTTTCGGCATTCTGAATGCCGAAACGCACATCCCTAGTTGTGAGTGCTTGGTGATTAGTTCACTGATGAAGTTCTTCTATCTCTACTCCTTTCCATCTTCTGAAAACTTTACAAGATGATTTCAGCCTGAGTGGTATGCATATTAAACTGCATTTGCAACCCCAGCTGGAATGAAGAGACAGACACAGGCTTGGAATTAAAGGGCCGTTTATTAAATGACCATAACATGAACAAGGCAAGGGCCAACTAAGCGGTACAGGTCAAGTCACGGGGTCAACTCCGGACCTACCGCCTTGACCTGTCTGGGTGAACCCCATGCCCTGAGTGTAGGCCATTCTTTGAATGGCTGCAACCCGGCCAGCCAGGCAATGGATCCCCCCATCAAGCACCTAACGCCCCAGCCATACGGCATGAGGGAAGGCCTTGTGCTTGGGGATGCCTGCAGGCTTCTGCCAGTGTACGGTAGCTGTAAACAAGCATACTGCCCTTAATGGCAGACCCTGTTCCCCACCCAAGGGGAAGCGCCACAGGGTGCTCACCGACCCGCACCCTATTCCCAAAATCTCCTGCCACCACAAGGGTCAAGCCTCTGCTTAGACCGTCACGCCCCACAGGTGGCCTAAAGCCAACCAAAGCCCTTGCCGCAGGTCATCCATAAAAATGTCATTGCCCTCAGGTGACAAATGCACACGATCTCCTCTGTAGAGGTGGGCAAATTCGGCCCTAATCTTGGGGTGTGGCAAATAATGCCCAAGCCTTGCCCCAAAGATTTCTTGATCGCGTGATTAGCCTTATGTTGGGCCCTCTCTATTGCCCTGGGATCTAAGGCTTCCCGCCAAACCCGTCTCTGTAGCGTCTCTTACCAAATTACAAGCACTCTCGGCCATCGGCTGCTTATAAATCTCAGGTCCTCAGCTACCTGCAATGACAGGGCCTTGCCCCGCATAAATCCCATGTCGTTACCCCCAAGGTGAATGACCAAAATGTGAGGGGGAGGACCCTTCCATCCCCGAAACAGAAGGGGCAGCAGGCCAGGCCATTTAGGGCCCTGCCGGCCCTGTCACTCCACAGTGGCCACAGCACTCAGACCCAGTTGAGATCCAATTGGCATTCTCCTTGCTTGGTCGGCTGCCCAGAACACCATGCTGTGGCCACAGATCAGGATCCTCTTCCTCACCTGGCCCGACACGGAACCTGAGGAAAGAGCAATTAGTTCACCATTTAACATTGAGGCAGGGGCTGGATATAGGACCAAAATGTCCTTGACCGCCACCTGCCCACTCTCTGTATTGCCTGCTGAGGGTATCCCATGGCTGCTGCCATAGAGGCCGCCCCAATCCGGAAGGAATGGGTGTCGAATTTGACCCCTGACAGGCCAATTTTCTTAAGCACCCTCTCTGTCACAGCCCAAAACTGAAACTTATTTAATGGGGCCTGATCTTCGTGGAGGAACAAGACCCCTTGGCCTTCCCCACGAAGTGTGACATACTCCCTGAGAGCCTTAACAGGGCACAGCTCCTGTTCATCACAGGAGCCGAGAAGTAAAGTGGTCCTCCACTGCCGCTGGTCTATCTTGGACTGTCTAATCAAAAGGGAGAATTTATCCCCCACAAACTTAAAATCCTTGGCTGCCAGGGCCCAGACAAAAGCGTCACCACGAGACGAGGACACTAGCTCGCTGACTCGCAGAGCTTCAAAGAAGGCTGTCAAGGAAGCTGCATGAAATAGCTTCCTTTCAAATGCTGAGGAACGCACCTCACCCCAAGCAGTCCCCAGCCCCCTCAAAACAGATGGGGAGATGGGTTGCCTGGTGTCACTTGGCGTTCTCCCTTCCCTGGCCCAGCCCTCCAGCATCTTTCTAATCCTGCAAGCACCCGTGAATTCAGGAAGGCCGTGCACCTTACTAGCAAAGGCCAAAGCAGCTAGATGTCCCCTGATAGTTTTTACAGAAAGACCCCTCCCACACTGCACCACACAAAAGTGCATCAGGTGTTTAGGTGGGATGGGCCATGACTGCGGTAGCCCAGCCGATGCCCTGAACTTGCAGAGCTGCCCTACCGCCCAATCATAGGCCCTGCGAGTGCTGGGGGCAATGGACAGTTGGATCGCTCTATTCGCTTCTGCTGTCCAAGCTGCCACAGCTCCTGGGGCATCCGTGCCAGTTGCCTGTCGGCCCAAGGGGCAAGCTGCCAGAATCGTTCCATCTGTTGGCAAGACAAAACGTCTGCCACACCGTTCTTAATACCCGGAACGTGCCTGGCCCTAAATAAAATGTTTAACTGTAAACATTTGAGAGTAAAGGCCCGTACCAGCCTCATGACCCTGGGAGATCTAGATGCCATGGTGTTGACCACATGCACTACAGCCAGGTTGTCACACCAGAAGTGGACAGCCTGGTTAGCCAATTGCGGTCCCCAAAGCCACACAGCCACTAACAAGGGAAAGAACTCCAAAAATGTAAGGTCTTTGTACAATCCCCGGGCTACCCAATCAGCGGGCCATTGGTCAGCACACCAATGCCCCTTAAAAAAGACTCCAAAGCCAGTAGACCCGGAGGCATCTGAGGTGACTTGAAGTTCGGCTTCTAGCCAAAGCTCCTACCTCCAAAAAGTCACCCCATTAAAGGTGTCAAGGAACTCCTTCCACACCAATAAATCATCCCGCATGCCCTTGTTAATTCGTAAGTGATGATGGGGCAACTGCAAGTTCCCCATAGCATCACACAGCCGCCTGAGGAAAGCCCTCCCAGGTGCCACTGCCTTACAGGCAAAGTTTAAATGGCCAACTAATTGCTGCAACTCAAGGAGAGATACCTTGTCTCTACTCAAGCATTCCTCTAACCTGGCTCTAAGGTCTACCATCTTCTCCAATGGCAACCTCAAGGTCTGGTGAACCATGTTGAGTTCAATGCCTAAAAACGTCAGGACAACATGAGCCAGAGGAACCCCTAGTTCCTCAGAGAGCTCCATGAACCCTGCCAATAACCTGGCACACTGCCCCGTGCCAGCAGGCCCAGACATCATAAAGTCATCTAAATAATGGACGATGTCTGGGCAGGCACAGCAGTGATGCAACTCCCATTCCGAAAAGAAACTGAAGCGCTCAAAAGCCAAGCAAGATATGGAACACCCCATAGGAAGGACCCTGTCCATATAAAACTTGCCCTCAAATGCAAAACCCCAAAGATCAAAGTCTTCTGGGTGAACAGGGAGCAGGTGAAAGGCAGACTTGATATCGCACTTTGCCATTTCAGCTCCCACCCCACACAGGCGCACAACCTTGACCGCCTGGTCAAAGGAAGTGTAGTGCACCATGCAGAGTTCATCTGGAATGCCATCATTCACCGATCCCCCTTTGGGGAAAGACAGGTGGTGAATGAGGCGAAACTCTCCAGGTGCCTTTTTCGGCACCACCCCCAAAGGAGAGACCCTCAAGGACGGGACTGGAGGGGCATCAAAAGGCCCCAAGACCCTGCCCTCAGCACACTCCTTGAAAATCTTTTGGCAGACCACGTCTTCCATGCCAGCCACTGATCTAAGGTTGGCTGCCATAAAAGGTGTCCTGGGACCCTGGAATGGAATTCAAAACCCAAACTTAAAACCTAAACGTAAATAATCAGCATCCCTGTGCCTTGGGTACCCTTGAAGCAACCATTCAAGTACCCTCAGCCTTACTGGACTGGTCACCTTTTCCAGGCCCCTGGTGTCCGCCGCCACCCCCAAAGTGTTTCCCCCCGTCCCCCCTGTCGCCCCTTGGGACAGGCAGAATGTGCATGGGGACCCGCACATACCGGGCACTCGTGCCTGTACCTGCACGCCCTTCAGTTGCACACCCCTCTGGATGTGAAGTCCCAGCAGAGCAGCTGTAATCGAACTTGCTGCCCCGCGGAGGTGCGGGAACCTGTACCCTGCGTGGGCCAGATAATCATGTGACCACTATCGGTCCTATTCCCAAGGTTGGACTTGGAGGGGGCCATCACCTGTACCCAAAGTTGGATCAATATTTGATCCCAGGGAAGTCTCGGGGTCAGGGCCGCACGCATGCGGAACTCCTCATCGTACCGGAGCCACGCCACCCCCTCAAAGTCAGTATAACCCCTGTATATAATATTCATATATTGAAACAGGGGGAGGACCCTGGACGGCTGCGCCCTGGCCAAAACCCCAGCGTAAATCAGGCAGCCAGGCAGCCAATGAGCCCAGGACCTGTCAATCTGCCTGCAACAGTTCTTCTCTCTATCCTTCTCATCTAGGTCATCTTTATCCTTCTTCTCCAGTTCCCTGAAGAGAAGGGTAAAAACGTCCACATATTCGCCCCTTAGAATTTTCTCCCATGTTGCCTGAGTTAAATGATCCCCCAAAGGCAAAGCCGTGTCCCCAGGGGGCAAAGCGCTATACAGGGCAGTGCCATATGGAGAAAAGCCCAAAGGGGAGAGCTCAGATGAGCCCCGTACCCACCCGGCCATCCCGGGGTGGAAAGAGGCAGACCGTGGCTGCCCAAACCGGCTGTCCCCCTGCAGGCCGGAAAACCATGGGTCTGCTGCTGGCCAACCAGCCCAGAGGCATAACCCGGCCATACAGGAAATGCCGCAGAAGGGGCGCCCTGTGCGTGAGCACCGTACGTAGGCCAGACCGGCATAGGCGAGGGATAGGAGATTGGCTGGGGTGCCCCAGACGCCTCCTGCTGTCCCATAAGGCCCCATGGCCAACTGGCCGCCTGCTGAGGCATAGATGACTTACCCTCTGCAAAAGGCAGCTCCACTGCTATGGCCACCTGATCTCTATCAGCTGTCCCCTCCGCCTTGACCTCCACAACACCCTCAGGTAACGCGGTCAAAGGACCTTCATCTCCAGCCATATCCCTGGACGATCCCTCCAGAGCGGACAGACGAGAAAAGAAATCATTATAAAATTCATTCCTAGGCACCTTCTTTGCGGCCCGCTGTGGCCTCACTGGCGCCGTCAATTGCCCTGGCCTCCTATCCTTCTCTAAAGCTGCAATTCTCTCAAGAAGCTCCCGCCTAGTGGGCCCACTGTCATCCACATCTGATGAGGAAATGGTAGGTGGGAGCTTCCTAGGTGCAGACCGCTTAGCTGGTTGCTTGCCCTTAGATGGGTCAGTTCCCTTTTTGGGAGGCATTATCAATTTATTTTACTTTATCAATTCGTTTATATCACTATGGTATGTGTCTCACTTACCCACCACCTAACTATGGAATTATTTATGTCCCACTGGCTCACAGCCCAACCACTTAACCACTGTCCAGTGTCGTGGAGGCTCACAGCCAAAGCCAGCAACCAATATGCTGACTAAATCAGCTGGTCACTGACCCCCAACAGCCACCAGGTGGCGCTGGCCTAACCACAGTGTGACAAAATGGCTGCCGCCAACAACAAACAAGCAGCCCTGAGCTACAAAATGAAGGCAAAAGCCAAAATGGCCTCAGGCAGGAAGACTCCCGGGAATCGGGCCTATCTCCCAGTGTATGGCCCCCACCAGTAAATCCACACACCCTAACTGTCATCCGGGCCAAGTGACATATGCAAGAGCGGGGTGGGGGGTGGAGGGAGGTGAAGCCTGGCAAGAGTACTTGTTTAACTTATACCACCTGAAAAAGGGGGGCTTAACTGGCCCACAGGGGGAGCAGGAGGGTGTATGGTGATAACACCCCACACCCCCGCTCCACCTGGAGCTGCCGCCCCACCTACAGCAAATGCTGCCACCACTGCAAATGAAGGCAGCTACTGCCGCCGCCGCAAGGGCACCGCCGCCGCTGCAAGGACGCCCCGCAAGGCCGCAAGGACGCCGATGCCGCTTCCAGACAGCCGCAGAATTGGCTGAAAATGGACGCCATCAAAAGGCGGCGAGGAGAAAACAGCTCCTTCCCCCTGCCGGGCGCCCACAAACTCGCAGCTGAAAGCGCCGCACGAAAGCTCTAGTGAGCAGGTCCCTCCCTGGGCCGACAACATGTTTGCCCGGCTCAGGCAGCCCACGCGCTCAGAAGGCGAGAAGAAAAGTATGTCCTCTCTCCTCCGAGCGCTTTACAAACTGTGGCCAGGGGAGAAACGGAGCCACCTAAAGACAGCACTTGGCTCCGCCCCCTGGCCAAAGCCCCAGATGCCCAGAAAGGGAGCCTGCCTCCTTTTCTCCGGGCGGGGCTGCAAAGAACGACTCCCCGCCAAGGCTGCAAGTAGCAGCAGGGTGAGTCGCAATATGTAACAGAATGGAGGAATCAGATTTCTACTTGTTTCCAATCATGCATTGTACTTATGAGATAAGCATCTCTGTGATTATGTGTGTTACACCATCTACAAGATGACATATTTCCTAGAAATATTTATCCTGTTTAAGCCATTTGGTATGTCAGTAACAAGCACCGCTGATAGCCTTACTGTGATTGTTAACATACTCTATAGTTCATAACAATAATATTAATGCTTGGTAGAGTTTGTATTGTTTTGTGTGTAGTTATTTCTTGTTTCTTATCTTATGCCTAAATTGTAATTTTGAAGCCATTTACTCACAATGGAACTAGTTCCAAGTAGATGTTGTGCCACCAATCACTTAGAAGTAAAGATAAACCTCTTTTTCATATCTTGTACAGTATCTATAACAATTAGTTGTTAAGGTCAATAGTTTCCTTTGTAGTGCAAATTTCAGTAAGTATATATAAGATGGAAAACATTTCTATTATTTCCCATTTTATATCAGTACCTTCAGATCTTTCATCTATCTATTTCAGTACATGGTGAACTAGAAAACTCCAACTGCCTTGGGCTAAATAGAGGGCAAGGGGAGAAGGAGGTGCCAGTGTCTACCTTCCCTGATTGGGTTACTATCAACAAGAAACAACTCTGGAGTTCAGCGTAGATTCTGATGCAGTTTATGGAAATGAAATACAAATGTTAGAGTAACACACACCCTTAGTTTCCTGATTAATTTCGTAAATACATTGATTACCATATGATCTTCCAGCTGTGAAAGACTGGTCCAGTTCCTAGCAGAAAAAAATAGCATGGTGTGGTAGGTGGGGCTAGCCATCAGGGGAGCTATAAACTTGGCAGTCCAATGTTGTAATCATAAGAATGCTTTTCTGGAAGTAAGCCCTATTGAATAATGTGGGACTTATTTCCAAGCAGACCTGCTCAAGATTGCTTCCCAAGAGAACTTCAGTGCACTTCCAAATAAAGGGTTTGTTTCAACTTCTTCCAAGCCAAACCATTATTCCAGTGAATGGTCTGTCAATCTAATTTTTGTCCCACATGGGTATCCCCTCTCCATTTTATCCTCATAAAAGCCTATGAGATAGGTTAGAGGGGGAAAGACTGATTGAGCCAAGATCATCATGATGAAATAGGGATTTGAAAGTAGGTCTCTCCATTCCTAGTCCAACACTCTAACCAATATACCACTTTGGCTTGTTGGAAGACCAGCTTAAACTTTAAGATCACAGACCTCCTGTGAGACTATCAGTTCTTCCAAGGAAGCAGATGATTTCCTACAAGTTTACTAAACCCACGGTACACTGAAGAAGTGAGCTGTGACTCACGAAAGCTCATCTTGTACCACAATTTTTTAGTCTTAGGTGCTACTGGCTTTTCTACTGCTACAGACAGACTAACATGGCTTGATCTAACCATATTACACAGTTCACATAATTAGATTACTCATGTGAAATATCATCTTCAAAAAATTAGGATTCTTCCATTTTACTGGTGTGGCATGTAATATAAAAGTATAATGTTTTCATGAAAAAAAATCAGTATCTGTTGAATGCACACCAAAGAATCAACTACATGCTTTTTATTCTGCCTACATCAGTTTGGAAAATTTCATCCTCTACAGAGGCTGCTGAGTAAACAATGCCCCAGCAATCTTATCTAAATTGAGTGTTAGTTGATTTTCATGAAGTTAGTTCATTGCTTTCACAACCAGAGCATGAAGAATACTATTAATCTTTTTAGTTTTCTATCAGATAGATGCAAGACAATATCATCAGCATACATGTAAATAAAAGATTTGTCTCAGAAATATGCATATGTATATAAAGAAAGCAGTCTCTTAATTCCAGTATTGCTGATAGTATGTAGAAGAACAAGTCCGTCCACATTTTTAAATTCCTGTCTTTCCTTTCACACAAGATAACAATCACTAGAATTCTAAAGCTATAATACCTAATTTGGAAGGGGAGGGAGGCTTAGAAGGGGCTCTGATGAGCTCATGTACTTGCAAAATCTTCCTGAGTGGTGTGAAGGTTTTATGTTTTGAGTCTCTTATCTAAGTAAAGAAATATTTAACTTGCAAAATGAAAGACTTATAATGTCACTTGAGCTATGAACAAGAGTCATTAAAAAGAATGTGAAGAAGCACATGGACGTTCTTGATGTGATAAAAATACATAAAGGGAAATTCACTCACTGATTAATAACAGCTTAAAAAAAAGAAAGTGAATTATTTTTTCCAGTCTACTCTGAAGTTTTTCACCTCTTAAAATCATTGGTAAAATGGTAAGCAAAATTTACAGCCATTTCCACATGGTACAATGTCTCTGTATGAGAATGAAAAAGACTGATCGCTACTAATTACATTTGTAGGTATGATGCAGTAGGCTTCACGGAATAGGTTATGCTATACAAATCCTTTAAAAATCTTTGAGGCTATAGAATGAATTGTAAATAAGCTATAATTATGATGGGTTGTCAGTAGAGCCACTGTTGTGCAGAGGAATCACTTCAGCAATTTCTAAAAAATATTGTATAGCTGCATCTAGCAGCACTGTAGCTTTTTTATTTTAGAGACTGCCATAAGTCAGGGTTGATATTCTCATCAGTCTATCACAGATATTTACGGAAGATAAACATTTTTCTACAGGCTTCAGAGATTCAGAAAGCAGATGAAAAGAGCATGAATTATATGGAATTATGACAAGACAGAGCATATTCATAAATCTCACAATACTAGCAACTTGCAAGCCAATGAGACATTTCAATAGGAAATAAGAATCTAGAAATAAAAATGCCACCCAGTTACAAGTCAGCATTGCCACAGTTGTTGATTTAGGTTAGAACTGTCCCAAAACATATACAGAACTTACATGCTGTTATTCCCACCTGGATATGTGCTGCCTGTAGAATTCAGCTTTCCCTTTTTACATAGCAATACATAGCACCCTAAAAGCTTCTTCTCACGTCTGAATTTTCTCTTTTTTGTGTAATCACAGCATGATTCCTATGGGAAAGTCTGCCTCATCTCATGCTTGCTACTGCTCACTGTTACAGACAGGCAAGGAGAACTGGAAGAACAGAGTAGGATGCAAACAGTTGCATGTGAGGCCTGTAGGCAAAGGATGTTCCTCTGTTTCCCTTCAAAACTACCATCTGGATGTATCACAGGACATATGCTTTGGGAGTCGTTCTTCTCTTGTTTCAATACAGTATATGCTCATCATTTTGTTATTTGTAGTTGAATGAATAAGAGGGAGTTACAGAGCTTTGTGCTGTTCAATCAGGATTTAAGTCTTAAATATTTTCTTCAGCACAAGGAAGTCTAATAATAATATGGACACTGGAAATGTCTATGTTGATTCATCGCCACCACAGTTGTGCTCACTTTACTGCCTCAATTAAGATTAGCCAATTGTAAAGGAGAAGCAGAAAAAACAAAAAAACAAAAACAGCGTGTGTGGTGGTTAGAGTAACTGACAAGGATCTGGGAGACTCAGCTTTGAATCTGCAGTCTGACATGAGAATCTGCTGGGCGACACACTCTTAGCCTCACCTCCCTTATGGGGTTATTGTAAAGATAAAATGAAGGAGGGCATAACAATGTAAGCCGCTGTGAGTCACCATTGGGGAAAAAAAGTGGGGTACAAATTCAATGAATAAACAAACAAATAAAACTCAATATCCAGATATTAATATTTATTTTATTATTACTACTTACGTTATTTGTAGTCCACCTTTCCCATTGAGACTTAAGGCAGATTACATAGTATAAATCAATACAAACATTGGCTGGAACGTTCAATAAACAATAGAATAGGGTAAGGATAGCAGAAATTTGAAAACAAGCAGAAATTCAAAGCTGAAGGAAAAAATAATACTTAAGCATATCATGAAGACACAACGTAATTGTATAAAAATAGAACAAAATTACAGTTTCGTCCTTTAAAATTTATATGACAGTGTGTCAATAATGCAGGGCAATTCTGAAATTATTTGTTTTAACACATGCCATGTTACTATATGTACCAGCTTAGAGAAACATCTCTTGCTGATTTTGTATTACAGGAGAAAGAGTAGGAATCAGTAATAATAGTTATGTCAGCTCAAATATGCATATTGCAAAAATCAGAAACTGTTATTTGTGCACACCAAAAGACTGCATGTTCATGAGACTTCAGTAGGGAAGCATTCCCTTAACAGTAATTGGAAATTTAATTCCTTATACCACTTGATTTGGTAGAAAAATTATATGAACAAACTTCAAGATAGACTATACGATCAAACACACTTTATGATGAAAAAATGTTCATAAAATATATGCACACTGTCCAACAATTCATCTGAAGACAACCCTTTGGACTTCTTAGGTAACAAGATTAAAAGTAACTACTTCCAGCATAAAAGCCTTTATTCAGACCTAGAATCTCATTGCCTTCATAACAAATCTGTAAGCATGCTTATTTTGTTTGCTATTCCCCCACCCCACCCCCAGTTCTAAAAACATGGTCCTTGATGAAGTCTTTAACCACTTAGAAGCATCACAACAAAAACAATTACTGGAAATGTTTCAGTTTCCTGTAATATTTTGTCATTATCCAGACACACACACATAGGGTGAGTGAGTAGAAAACCACATGGGCATTTAGTGTCGGCAGTTAGACTGCTGTATCTATTAAGGAGGAGGTTCAGTTTTCAACATGTTTTCCAATAAGAGTCCATCCCAAGGGATGGGACATCAGGAATAGGATGAAAGTGGTTAAGTCAATACAAGATTGACTCCATTACTCTTGCCGTCCACTTATCACGTGCCTTGCTAAAGTTGTTTTGCTCTCATTTATTGACTGAGGGATATTAATATTGCTTGACAACTATTTGGTGTATAGAATAAATGGTTATCTCATTCTGTTGCCTAACAGCTGTTGATTCATCCATGCTAACATGCTCATGAAGCATCAATCATATATTTAAAATGTGAACAGCTCTCACGATACATGTGGTGGGAGAATATTGGACAATATAGAAATACAGCTGGTAGGAGTTAATGATGGGGCTGTACAAATGACATTCTTTCTGCTTTAATGAACCAGACATAAATCACATTGCAAAGATGACTTCTTCCTCACTAGCTAAAATTCCCTGCAGTTGTGTAGATAAGCTCATTAACTTGAATGTAAAGCAAAAATTTCCAACCTTGATAGTTATTTTCAAACTTTTGCAGTAATCATCATGCAAGAAAGAAGACTTAAATAGAGACAGTAAGCTAAAATATGTAATATATAATATATGTGAATCCATCCCAATGGATGGAGCATGAAGAATGAAAGTGGTTCATTCAATACAAGATGGACGCTATTACTCTTGCTGTTTACTATGCTGCAAATGTGGGGTTTCCATTAGATAAAGCATAAAAGACAGTACGTAGGCAGAAAAGTGAGGACCCATTGGCCTGGGTAAAAAGAGTTTGTTAAAAATAACTCAGTCATCTTCAGAGTGTCACTAGGTAGCTCCCAACTGTTGTCCTCTCCAAGTTGCAATTATATAGACACAGATTCAATAGATATACTGCAATGTGTGAGTTTTTAGACAAGGTATAATCTGTCCAGTGACTTCCCAGGAGAAAGTATAATCGAAGTAAGCCAGTAAATTCAGAAGTTCATCAATAGTGGATACTAGATTAGTCACTATCCTGAACGCTCCCACTCCACAACTCAAACAACACAGCCTCAGATCCATATAATATTCCCTTTCTTTATCATATCATCTCCTGCAGAAGTACAGATAGGATCCATCAGAAACAGAGAGGAGATGAAAACAAGGAATTTGCATTTCTCTGATGCTGGCAGAAAGGGCAAAACTAGTGATGTATACAACTAGCTTTTCTGCCTTTGACCACTCAAAATGCTTTGTGGAACGTTATAGGTCCTACAGGTACAAAAGCCATGTTGGTTGGGGTCTAGACTCTATAGTAAAGAGGAGAATTGGATAAGATCAAGTGAAAAGCTGCCTGGATCCGACCCAAGTTTTTTGTTGTTTTTGTTGGTGCACCATTTGCCCATGTTCTCAAAGGTCAAAGATGAAGGTTTAGCCACTTGCACCTTTTTTGGAGAAGGGCCACTTTTCACAAACTTGGGAAATTGTTAAGTACCAGTTAACCCATTCTATGAGTAATAATATTAGAAGTTTTATGATTAGCTGATATACCTTTTGTTAATCTGTCTTATTCTTCGTTGCAAAACATATTTTAAAAAGATTTGCTGGACCAAGAAATATATATCACAATGTTTCATACCTAGCTTTTTTCATACTTAGTGATCATTTTCTTACAATACAAACAATGAAATTGATTGAGGTGTTAGCATAGTTACCTTAACACAATATTATTTTCACTTATAAACAGTTATTTCATGTATCTAAACAGATAAGGGAAGGGAACATATTATGAAATAAATCATTCATGTTATTCATCCAGAGATTTCTCATGAAGCCAGGATTTCAAGCCACAGTGACTTTCATCAAAAGTGAATGAGGGTGAGTTCCACTTTTTCTCAGGCCCCAGGCCACTGTTTTGCATTTTTGTGTATAAGAGGCAGGGCCCAGATTGGTTCTTGTTCTCTTTGTAGCCATAGAGATAGATTGGAGAGAGGGAGCTGATGAAAATAAGTGGGTGTTACTGGGAAACCACTTGAACTATCCATTCTTCTCTATATTAACTTACAGGCTTTTAATGAGTATAGTGTTTGAGAAAGTAGGCTCGTATTAATGCTGTAACAGAGTTGTTAGTCTTTAAGGTGCCATGATGGGTTGGTTTTGCTGCAAAAAAACTAACATGGCCATCACCTCAAATCATAAAGCTACTTTAAAGCATCTGTAACCTAAAAACAGAAATGAGGAGAGGCAATATAATTTTATTGATCATGGAAAGTAGTTTCCCTTCTAAATAGCAGAGTTTTTTTTACTTAAGTTCTCTGAAGATTGCCATAGCTCAGGTAAGAGAACATGGCAGACCTCAGACCATCATTGTTTCTCACATCACAATAGCAAGAATAACTTCTGTTGAACAAGATCTTTTATTGATACATCTATATTCTTTGCACTAAAGAACACATTAGCAGCAACCAATACTTTCTGTTTTCTAGCTCTTAAAAGTCAGTCTAACTCCTGATGCTCTTAATGATAAACAGATGAACTGTCTGGAATGAAGATTTTAAAACTTGTGAAATTTCTGATGCTCAACATGCATCCTTTCAGCTCACTGCGATCTTTCCTGTAATTCGCCCAGGCGCTGATGGAAATTTCTACCTTTTGTTTTGTTGTTTAATATTTTGTGCCATTTTTTACTGTTAAAGAGCTATCCTTGAAAACTTGGGTTCCCCACAGTCACACACTAGTTGTGGGAAATGGGTGCTAAAAAATAAAAGAGCCAAAATGGCCTCAGAACTCCACCATGGTGGGAGGAAGGGCTCCTGCTTCCCCCTTCAAGCTGTTATCCAAAATTGTGAGCAGGGAGTGTCTCTGATTTTGTTGCTCCACATGGTGCACTCTGTGCATGTGGAGCAGTAAAAAGGGAAATACCTTCCCCCTTGCTCTTTTCTCACAGGAAAATGGCTTGAGGGAGGAGTCCTCCCCCCTTCCCCCATGACAGAGTTCTGAGGCCGTTTGGGCTCTCCTTTATTTTTTAACAGCTGCTTTCTGATTGTGGGGAACCCAAGTTACGTCTGGAGAACCCAGACCCAACTCTTTAAAAACCTACATGTCTAGAGATACCCTGAGGCTTACATCTTTCTTAGCTCATATCATGAAGGGTTTTTTTTTTCAAACTAGAAATGCCAAGGCTGGAACTGGATGCAAAATATATGGTCTACTTCTGAGAACTAGCCACTCCCTAAAACCATTTAAAGCAAAAGCTCTCTTTTCTTCAGTTGCATGATATCATCCCAGATCAAGGGATGAGACTCACACTGACCTTTGCATTTAAAATAGCTTTCAGTGTGGGTATTAATACATGCTATATACACTTTAACATAGTATTATATATTTCCAGAGACTCTGAGATCAAGCAGAATTAAAATCTTTATCAGTGATAATGCTTATAACTGAGACAGCATAACATAGGTGTGGTGTGTGTAGAACAGTTTTTTAAAATAAAAGGGGGAAATGGCATTTTAAATTTCCTGGGGCAGGATTGCTTGCCAATTACTTATTATTTTTATGTGAGTTTAAAACCTTATGAAATAACTTTCTAATATAAGTTGACTAAGTGATTATATGGTTTTGTGATAAACCTCTTATTTATTCTATCCCAGTACAATGGTTTCTATAGCTACACTAGCTCACATCAATAAACCTTTCCCCCTATTTGATCACAAAGGTGATGTAATGACTAGGGAAAGATACACTGAGACTGGGTTGCAAACTCCAAATGTCACACCAAGCAATATTCATGAAAGGTTAGAGTATAAAAGCACAGTTCGCAGTTGCAGAGGAACTAGAGGAAAAAAGAGGTTATAGCTGCTATTTCTTTATGCATGTCATCTCCAGGGCTTTTTTTCTGGGAAAAGAGGTGGTGGAACTCAGTGGTGGAACTCTGGACCACACAATGACATCACTTTGGGTCAGCTGGAACAAGGGGGGGTTAAAGTTTAAATTGCCCGTGGAGAAAATGATCTAATAGCCAGTGGCCCCGCCCCCTGATCTCCAGACAGAGGGGAGTTTAGATTGCCCTCCGCACTGGAGTGGAGTGGCACGGAGGGCAATCTAAACTCCCTTCTGTCTGGAGACCAGGGGCGGGGCCACCAGCCATGTGGCCATTTTCAAGAGGTGCCAGAACGCCATTCCACCACGTTCCAGCTGAAAAAAAAGCTCTGGTCATCTCTATAGATTACACTACTCAGGCTCCACCTTGCCAATGCAACTTGGAATGATGACATGGAACTCCAACTATGTATTAAACTAGATTTTATTAACAGACCAATCTGCAGGATCTTATTAAACCTCATAAGATACACCCCACTCCTGGATTCGGTTTCGTTTTCTCAGCCATGCCGGACGCTCCTCTCGGCTGATCCGGGAGGAAACGACCGGGCACCCTGACCGGGCGGCTGATCCGCAAGGATTAGCCCCCAGGACTCCCAGGGAGGGAGCCAGGGTCCGGGACGCTGCGGGAAGAACTCCCCGAAATCAATGCGGGGGGGGAATTGCCCGTTTGTCCCTATGGAGGCCGGCAGACGTGCGCGGCGCCTCGAGTGCCGCCGGGCAACGAGAAACGGCAAATAAAAGAAACAGGCGGAAGCCCGTAAACAAGCGAATCCCTTCTGTTCTACAAGCGTTCGTGAAGGAGAGGTTGATCTGAAGAAGACTCGTTCTTCCCCTTCGGTGAGTTCCAGAATTTTGTTGGCGCCCCCCCCCCCAAATGGCAGCAAAGAAGCAAAGTCCCGCTCTCGGTAAGTCAATCTCGGCTACCTTGAAGGGAGAGTCGCTCGAAGAGTTGGTGCGCAGGGCGGTGGTCGAAGCCATAAAACCCTTTGTTGACAAGCTGAACGAAACTGATCAAAGGGTGGGCTTAATTGAAAGCGAAGTGAAAACCATTAAGGAAGTAGCGGGGGGGGCAGAGAAGTCTGCTCTGGAAAGTGCGTCACTTGTGAAGGCTACAAAAAAGGAGCTGAAGTTGGTTGAGAACCAGCTGATCGGGCTACAGATGGAACGAACGCAGACAATTTTGCGTCTTCAAAACGTGAAAGAGGAGGAAAATGAGGATCTGTGGGAGGTGGTCTCGGAACTATTGGCGATACCCGCGAGGATGACTAAAGAAGAGGTTAAAAGTGCCATTTTGGAGGTCCGTCGGGCTTCTTCAAAATATGCAACAAAGCGACAGTTGCCTCGTGAGATTATTATTGACTTGTCATTTAAAAAGATTCAGGACACCATCCTATATAACTCATACAATGCGGATTTGGACTTTATGGGTTTGAAAGTCAAGATTTTGAAGGACGTTCCATTTCTAGTCCGGAAAAGGCGTTTTAAGTATAAAAAGTTTGCAGCTCTTCTGAGGGACCATGGAATAAAGTACAAATGGTTATTCCCGGAAGGAATATGGTTTAGATATAAAGATCAGGCCTATAAGATACTATCAGAAGATCAACTAAAGGATTTTGAGGATAAAAACCCGGAATTCTGCTGCACCGAGAACGAAGAAAAGGAGAAGCCGGAGGGGGGGGGAGGAGGAGAGCACCGCAACAGCGGTTGCACAGAGAGAATTGCGTCCGGGACCTAGAAGGGGGAGGAAAGTTTAATCAGAATTTGAAATGTTTATTCTCTGTATGATTAACCACTCCATCATTATCCTATGGAGCTATTTTTGTATTATGACAGTATGAAGGGAAAATGTTGAAGTGTAGTGTTTAGTGTTTGTAGGTCATTCCCCCCCCTCTTCTTTTTCCATCCCCCTTTGTCCCTTCCCTCTCCCCCTTCCTTGTGATAGTCTTGTGTAGTGCTGTGTAGTGTTTTGTAGTTTGAAAAATAAAAAATAATTAAAAAAAAAGATACACCCCACTCCTTAGCCATTTTAAATTGCCTGCAATATGGACATCCAAACCCTGGTTCAACAGTCAGCATAGCTACTGCAGTTGTTACTCACCTTTTATTGGTTACTAGTGTTCATGGACTGGATAGTACCAAGTTCTGCCCGCTTCTGTTCATGCTAAGCATCTAGGATTCCCAGATCCCTCCCCCTCCTGGTTGGAGGGGTGGGGAACCTGGCAATCACCTTTCGAATGTCTTTGCATACATGCAAAGTGCATGTGCACCCTTGGCGCAGCTCAATGACATCACTTCTGGGAGAGACATCATTGTGTGGGCCACAGGAGCACTCCCACACTTCGCACTGGGTCAATTATTAAAGAATTGGCCTGTTTGGAACCCAAATCTGCCCAGTGTGAAGCATGGGAGCACTCTCACAGCCTGTGCAATGATATCACTTCACCCACAGAACGAAGATTCTATCTAAAAGAATGGAGTTCATGTACAAAAGGATGAGGTAATACTTTCCTTCAGATCAATAGGAAAGACGAAAAAGACAAATCTACCTGTACAAAAATCTATTTATATAATAAAACTAGAGGCCTACGAAAACAAAAATGAAAATAGAGTTGCTTTTTGGTTTGGCTCAGATAGCTTTATCTGAAGTATGTCCAAAATATATGTAACCTAAATGAAATTAAAATTAACAAAAGCAATATGAGCCTTATCCTTGATAGTTTGAATGAGTTAATAGAAAATAGACAATTTGAGATTAAAAGAGGAGAAAAGTATTATCCCTAGAGGGAAAAAATTACTAATTTATATATTGCAAACAATGTACATATATAAGGAGAAATAACATCATAGGATTTGTGAAAGGGCAGGGTAGAGCATCAGTTAATGGGTATTTTCTTTTGTCAGCCATCTTTTTATCTAGCTTGTCTTCTCATCTCCCAAAAGAGACTATCAAGAAAACAATGATTTCTTTATAAAAAGTATCTATGCCAGGCTGTTTGGGAAATGAGAGCTATGATCCCCAGAAACTACATCCCTCATAGCAATTCCTGTCATTCTATCTGTACAAGCAAAAGGTCTTGACCTCTAAGTGTCTCCCATCCTCTCTTAAATAGCCTCATTTTGTAGCAGACTATATCCTCTCTTAAATTTTCTCTTTGGGGTTTATAAGCTGTGTAGGATATTGGGAAAGAAGAGTGAATTATTCTTACTTGTTTACTGCCAAAGAACCTTTGGGCCATGAAAAAAGTGTGGAGATATTCCTTAATAGGCTTAGGTCAAGGCTATGTCCATATCTTCAGGCCAGCTCTGGGCAAACCCTTAATTATGTTGAATTTTGAAATCAGAATGTAGTGTGTGGAATGGAAATTTAAAAGGTTAAAATATTCAGAAAATGAACTTTTCTTCCTGGTCATGTAATAATGGCCATTGGCTGCTAACCTAATCCATATGTTCTCACTCTTTCTAATTTAGATCCCTATCTCAGCATATATCACTTTTCAAAAATCAATATGACCACCTAAGCTCAGCAAAATATAAAGCAGAAAGAAAGAAAAGAAACAGAGAAAAAATATATAAGAGTAGGAACTGCTGCATTCAACTGGGAATAGTTTCAGGATTCATATATTTTTTTCTTCTGGATTTTTCCCTAAGTAAGATAAACAACAAGAAACAGAACATTTAAGAAACACTTAAAAGTCTGTTGAATTATACATAGAAAACAAGACGTGCTAATTTTATCTGCCCACTGGCTCTTGGAATGCTAACAGGTTTCTTTCATTTTTTTAAAAAATAACTTGGGTTATGGTTAGTTGGAAAAAGAGAAAGTATTAGCTACCTACAGCTGATGAAGTATAACCATCCCATCATGATTCAGTGTTGGTAGGTTGCCTATGGATTATGAATGCAGCAAGCTTTCTATAACTAATGGACATTAATATATAACAAGGATTTTGTGGATAAGCATCCTGGATAGAGATGGGCACGATCAAAAAAAAATTAATGAGCCAGCGGATTGTGGTTTGGCGCTGGAGACAATCCCAAATTAACGATCCACACCGATCATCTCCCATTCCCGAATCGTGGATCGTGGATCATGGATGCCAAAGCGGGGCACGCTGGTATTCCCAGCTATGTAGGAAGGTGGGTTGTGGCGGTGGCCGACTCTCTCAGTCTCTCTCTCTCTCTCTCTCTCTCTCTCTCTCCAAAGGCTAGCAAGTGGCAAGCAAGAGCTCTGTCCCACTCCACTGCTTGCAGAAAGTGAAACCCAGCCTGGGAGACCACGGCTATTTATAAGCATGGGTCCCATTCAGCAACACAGGAGGTCTGTGTTTGGCCGTCAGAGCTGCCTATCAGAGTTTGGAGTGCCTATGGCTACAGAACACCCCCTTCCCCCTCCCTCCCCTGGGTGTCTTCTCCCCACTTGTGACTGCTTTGCTGCTCCGTGGTTGGAAGGAAGCCCTGCTGATCAAGGAAAGCTGGGCTTCCATTCAGGTTTCCAGGGTGACAGAAGGAGGGCAAACAGAGATCAGGCATTCCCCTGGCTCCATTGCCAGGGGAATAGATTGCTGGTGCCTGAGTGTCTGGATCCCTGAATCGAGCCTGAATGCCACGATCCAGGCCTCTCCCAACCGCTGGATCGTTGGCCATGGACGATCACGATCCGCCGGGTCACGATCACGTGATCACCATTATTGTGGGGGGTTTTCGTTCGTAATGTGGATCGTGCCCATCTCTAATCCTGAATACTGTTAGTTGCCTGATCTGATGCAAACTCAAGCGGAAGGAAAAAAGAAAACCAAAGCCTCAAAATGAAAAGCATACAATGAGCACACAATGAAGCCACAGAAACAGAAATATATCAAAAGTGTGAATATAATAAATATCACAATTGGTGTATACTAATTAAACGTCAAATTGTATATACATAAACTAAAACCATGCCAATAAATACAAGTCCAATGAACACCAAGGTGCTCACAGGCACCAAAAAGAGTAATACCAATATAAGGGTGCATGCAGGCACTTCCTCACAAGTAATAAAAAAAAAATACAATGACAAAGGGGTAATACCAGTATAAGGGTGCGCGCAGGCACTTCCTCACAAGTAAACCAAAAAATACAATGACAGAAACAGTATCAGGGTGCACACAGGCACTCACATAAATAAGAGACAGTAAGGGTAGTTGGAAGGAAACCACCCAAAAACAGAAGCGGCTATAATGTCCAAAAGTAAGTGCAGTATGAAGAATGCAGAGGATGGTGGAAATCAGATGTCTGACGTGCAGTCAGACTTCATATGCCACGCCTACGGGATTTGCCAGCATATAAAATCTCACCCCGTTTCGTGATCACTTCACTTCTTCAACAGGCACATATTTCTACATTCAAATGAATATCATAGTAAATATCATGTTACATAAAAACCATGTTACATAAAAAACTTTTTTACCAACATTATAACCATCTATCCATGTTACCTTGTATACAATGTTGCAACCAAACCAATCTCAAAAGTCTGCCTCAATGAAAACGCTCATAATGGTTTTAATACGGTGGGTTCCCCATCTATCCGTTGCTGTTATATAAGTATGTCCTAAAGATGCTGAAGCCTCTTAAAGTGAAAGGAGGTAGGATACTACATGGCTCATATCCTGAAAGGGAAACAGTTGTGTCACCAGCAAACGGGAAAGGGGAAAAAGGGGGGGGGGAGAAGAAGGGAGGAGGGGAGGAAAGGGGGGGAGAAGGGGGAGAAAAATGCCAGTAGGAAGGGGAGGAAGGGAAAAAGTTAAAGAGAGGGAGGGGGGGAAGTCTGTAGAGCATCCTAACCATCTGTCATATTCATAAATAACACATAAGATCCACAGAATTGTTCAGGCCAAAGGGTGTCAGTGTATTGAGCTTGTATATCCACCGCGATTCCAATTGCAGTAATCTCTGGTGTGCATTACTAGAGTTGTGATCTAAGACTATCAACACTGACACCCTTAAATCTCTCTGCCCCCCGTGGGACTGCCAAAAGTGTTCAACCAGGGGGGCCTCCAAGATTTTATGCCTAATGCACGACAGATGTTCCTGGATGTGCACCTTCAGGGGCCTGGAAGTACTTTCAACATATAACAAACCACAGCCACACCTAATTAGATATACTACCATAGATGTATTACATGTTGAAAAAGTGTAAGGATGTAGGGATTGTTTTGTATGAGGGTTTGTGATCTCTGATACTTTCATTGCAAATGGGCAGATGTTACAATTTCCACAAGGAAAAAATCCTTTAGGGAATTGCCCTTCTTTTACCACCATGCCAAACGAAGAGTGCACCAGAATGTCTCGGAGGTTTCTCGTTCTTCTGTACCCAATAAATGGTGCCAATTCGCAACCCGGAATATTGGCAACAAGATGCCAATGTTTCTTGATAGTTACTACAATTTTAGGTGCTAGCTGTGTGAAGTCTATCGCCCAATGGTGGTCCTTATGTTTCTGTATTAATAATTCCGATCTAGCAGTGTTAACTGCTCGTGATCTGGCTTCCTGAATGACTCCAAGGGGGTATCCCCTCTGACAGAATGCTCTATCAAGAATTTTGCTCTCAAAGTTGAAATCTGACAGTCTAGACGCGTTACGTTTAATTCTAAGCTATTGTGACACAGGTATGTTCCTCTTAAGATGGACCAGATGAAAGGATGAATAATCTAGATAAGAGGATCTGTCCGTGGTTTTTTTAAAGGGATGGACGCCTAGGCGGGCAGATGTCAATTTAAAGACAGTGACATCTAAATAGTTAACCGAAATAGTGCTCCCTTGCCACGTAAATTTTATATTGGGATCAATGTGATTCATCCATGTGGCAAGTTACTATGATATTCATTTGAATGTAGAAATATGTGCCTGTTGAAGAAATGAAGTAATCACGAAACGGGGTGAGATCTTATATGCTGGCAAATCCCGTAGGCGTGGCATATGAAGTCTGACTGCACGTCGGACATCTGATTTCCACCATCCTCTGCATTCTTCATACTGCACTTACTTTTGGACACTATAGCCGCTTCTGTTTTTGGGTGGTTTCCTTCCAACTACCCTTACTGTCTCTTATTTATGTGAGAGCCTGTGTGCACCCTGATACTGTTTCTGTCATTGTATTTTTTGGTTTACTTGTGAGGAAGTGCCTGCGTGCACCCTTATACTGGTATTACCCCTTTGTCATTGTATTTTTTTGGATTACTTGTGAAGAAGTGCCTGCATGCACCCTTATATTGGTATTACCCTAATTTCTATGGTAAATGTACTGGCTAAGTGCTGTAATAAAGAATTGATTGATTGATTGATTGATTGATTGATTGATTGATTGATTGATTGATTGATTGATTGATTGATTGATTGATTGATTGATTGATTGATTGATTGATTGATTGATTGATTGATTGATTGATTGATTGATTGATTGATTGATTGATTGGTATTACCCCTTTTGGTGCCTGTGAGCACCTTGGTGTTCATTGGACTTGTATTTATTGGCATGATTGTAGTTTATGTATATACAATTTGACATTTAATTAGTATACACCAATTGTGATATTTATTATATTCACACTTTTGATATATTTCTGTTTCTGTGGCTTCATTGTGTGCTCATTGTATGCTTTCATTTTGAGGCTTTGGTTTTCTTTTTTCCTTCCGCTTGCGTTTGCACCGGGGCTGCCCCTCCTTTGTTCCTGATCTGATGCAAAAGCACTCAGCTGTGTGACTTTGTACAGGTAGCAATTTAGTTTAAACAACATACTGTGCTAGTGCAACATAACACAGGTGAATGTATTTGCCTCACAAGTGTCATGTTTTTAAAAATTGCAACATATGTTGTTTCAGAAATAAAGGGCAGTGATAAAAGGCAGACAGATATAATGCATTGCATAGTGATGTGAAAGCCCTGCTTCAACTGCTTGATACCTACCAAAGGGTGTGTGTGTGGGGGGGTCTAACTATGTTAAATGCAAGTGTATGCCATGAACTTCTGGTGTGTGCATTTCTTCTTCATTCCCAATCTTAAAGCAATCACTACCCCTAAGGAAATAAACAATGGTAAACATTGAATGTTCATTACATGCATTACAGTGCAAGCAGAAGTAAATCCCATTGACATTAATGGGACTTACTCTTTACTAAGTGTGCTTACAAAAGCAGCCTTACAGAATAATCCAAGAAGTAAGTTCCACCTTAGTCAATGGTGTTACCTGGATGGGACTTTTTGTGACTGGGGGAAATTAGCAGCAAGGAGAAGGCTATGCAAGAGGGATAACAAAGTGGGATACTCTACCAATTTTTACAGGGTCCCCTCCCCAAGGAAACTGACAAGATGGGTGTTCTTCACATTCAAAGAGTAATTTTTATTTAAAGAAGAAAAAACACACACACAAGAAGTAACTTGCAAGCATACAAGATTCCAAGGAAAAGCAGTGGTGAAAGTGGAATACATTTGACAGATTTTCAGGTGATAATTACCTATCCGTGAAGAGGAGTAGTCCATGAAAGAAGAGGACTGTCAGTATTAGAGATGGGCACGAACAGCAATACGAACAAAAAAAGCCATGAACAGCCCAATCCGCTGTTTGCGAACAAGCTGTTCATGAGGCCCTGTTCCCGGTGAACATGTTTGTTCCAAGCCCTCTTCGTGGCGTTTGTCAGCCGTTCGTAAACCCAGACAGTCTGGCACCTTTCAATCTATTCCCCTGGCAACGTAGGCATGGACTGTCTGAACTCCTTCTGGCTTTCCTTCTGGTTTGTAACCCCTCAAAGTAACTTCCAGCAGACAGTCCAGTTTTTGCCACTGTGAAGAGAAAATGACAAGAAAGGGGGAGACCCATGGATCATGCCTTTCCCGGGGTGCAATCTCTCTAAAACTTGGGGAGTCTTTAGAGGACAGTGAGGACTATGTCCCCTGCAAATTTGGTGGGTATTGGACATTGGGAACCTACTGAGTTCCACCACCTCTTTCCCCAGAAAAAAAGCCCTGGGTGTAACTCTGCTTAGGATTTCACTAGAAGACACTAATTAGCATAGAGTTGTTAACACACAATAACTTGCATTTTTCCAGAGTATAATTCTAATGAATTCACTTTTCCATATCACTCTAGCTGTCGTTTTCATTGTATCCGAGACTTGACTCAGAAACCATTGACAAAAAACAAGAAGTATGGGCGAAAGAAAGAAAGAAAGAAAGAAAGAAAGAAAGAAAGAAAGAAAGAAAGAAAGAAAGAAAGAAAGAAAGAAAATGTTCATCATGACTACCCACTGAATAGGGGGTGATTTACTAACAATTTTAAATATATATAAAGATTATTCAGGACTATCTGTAAGGGAAAGTAGAGATGAGTTAATAGCAAGCTAGAAATGAATTTATTTTGCATGTGGAATTACTTTACCTTATAAGGTCTTATTGAACACTTTCATAAACAGCAAGGCTAAATTATCTCTTTTGCTCTCCAAACCATAATAGGTAATTGCACTGTATTTCATTTTATTTCCATATTTTATTTAGTCACACTGGAATTAAGCATAACCAATTAAGAAAAATAGAAACTTTTCATTCAGGCACTAATTACACAGACATTGTTTGCATGAATTCCTTTCTTTTTATAGGTGAGCTGCTGCAGCCATTACTCAGCATAATCCTTCATCACAAACACCTTACAATGCAGAAAGTATTGCTTGCAGCTTAGCTAGCACCCCATTATATAGCATGGGAGCTGTCTGAATATGACATATCCACAAACCACATTAGTAACATGAGAAGCCCAGAAACCAAGAGTACAAGAAGAGCCCTGCTGGCTCAGACCAACATACCATCTAGTCAGTTTCAATTTCATACCTGGAGGGCTAACCAACAAGGCAAGAGCTTCCATTGACGTTGCCACCTAGCACTGGCATTCAGAGATCTACTGCCTCTGAATGTGGAAGTACTCTATAATCACCTTGGTTAGTAGCCATTGATGGACCTGTCTTCCATGTTTAATTCTCTTTTAAATCCACTTATGCTAGTGGCCATCACTACATACACTGGTAGAGTATTCTACAGTTTAATTACTCATTGAGTAAAGAAATATGCCTTTTTTCCATTCTGAATTTATTGCCCATAAATTTCATTGGATGCCCCTGAGTGTAACATTATGAGAAAGAGAGATAAAGCTTTTTCTATCCACTCCATGCCCAAATTTAAGGCAGCCAGCATAGAACTGCAAGCAACACTTTTTTCCATTTTAAGGATGTTTATTTTAGCTATTGAATTTGTATTCCACCTTTCTTCTACCATAGAATTGAAGCTAGTTTAGGTGGGTAGGCATGTTGGTCTGCAGCATAACAGCAGGATTGGAGTCCGGTAGCACCTTAGAGACCAACATGATTTTCAGAGTGTAAGCTTTCAAGAATCAGCGCTGAAGCTCTGACAGTTGAATGCTTATGCTCTGAAAACCTTGTTGATCTCTAAGATGTCATTGGACTCAAATCCATAGAACTGAAGACATCAAGGACATGAGTGTGTGCATGCTGTGGGGTTAAGCCCCTTGGTAAATAGTATAAGATTTATTTTCTTATACTTCTTTATTTTCAGTTGTTATTTATTATATGTATTGCCAGAAGGAAGGTTATATGCCTAAACACAAGAGACTGTCATTACAACTGATATGTCCACCTTAGACTCAATAAAGGAATAGAGGTGACTGACAAATGGTAAACATTTAGAATCATTTTGAAGGGCATTGGGGGTTTTGTATGGGCTTATGTCCCTAAGGTCCATAAAGCTGTGTTACAGGCAGCACTCTGCACTTGTGTCAGTCACATCTACTCTTAGCTTTCCTTCTAATCTATAGTATAGTATAGTATAGTATAGTATAGTATAGTATAGTATAGTATAGTATAGTATAGTATAGTATAGTATAGTATAGTATAGTATAGTATAGTATAGTATAGTATAGTATAGTATAGACAGTGTTCTGATCCTCTAGTTACATGCATTCAACAGCCTTACTGTGATAGAAACAGCTATTATGTTTTCAGGGGTTTTTTTAAATAATAACCTCACTGCTGTTAAGTCACTGACAAATGACCTACCTGATTATTTCCCATTAAGATGCTGAATTCTGTCCTATACTCCTCCCCAAATCAACATTTTGGCAGGAAAGAGTAGAAATTATTGCTTTTCAGTTCCAAGTGTATCAGAAGATATTGACACAAACAGATGGAGAAGCCACTTTTTTGCTAACTTAGCCGGAATAAGAGACAGACACAGGCTTAGAGATAAATGGCCATTTATTAATATAACAATAACATAACTATAACTATAATTATGGCAAGGGCCAAATATGCAGTGCAGGTCAAGCCACGGGGTCACCCCTGACCACCACCTTGGCCTGTCTGGGTGAGCCCCAAAGCCCTGGGTGTAGGCCATCCATAGAATGGCTGCAACCCAGCCAGCCAGGCTAACAGATCCCCCCATCATGCTCCTAACGCCCCAGCCGTACAGCATGAGGGAAGGACTTTTTCCTGGGGATCCCCGCAGGCCTGTGCTGTGATAGCCGTTACAAGCATGCCTCACTGATGGCAGACCCTGTTCCCCCACCTATGGGGGAAATGCCACTGGGTGCTCACCGGCCTGCTCCCTATTCCCTGAGAATCTCCTGCCAGGGGAACCTAAATGGCACCACCCAGGCCAAAACTTTCAACCACTGTCAGCAGTGCAAGGTAGGCAAAAAAAAAAAAACGCCCAAACCAACAGCCAATACAGTAACATGGGCAAAAAAATCCTACCTGGCTCTGGAAACAGCAGCTGGCTAATCCTGCACTATGACAGGATGAGGTGGGTGAGCCGAGCAAACACAGCAACTGGTGGCTGGGAGAGTGGAGCCGCCTTCTAAGGCAGTGGCTCTGCCCCCGGCCAAATACCCGTATGCCCGGGAAGGGAGTCTGTCTCTCTCCTGGGCAAGTCAGCAAATCATGGTCCCCGGCTTATGCAGCATTACTGCAGCCGGGTGTGCCAAATTGCTAACTTAGCCGGAATAAGAGACAGACACAGGCTTGAAGATAAATGGCTATTTATTAATATAACAATAACATAACTATAACTATAACTATGGCAAGGGCCAACTATGTGGTACAGGTCAAGCCACGGGATCACCCCTGACCACCCCCTTGGCCTGTCTGGGCGAGCCCCAAAGCCCCACGTGTAGGCTATCCATAGAATGGCTGCAACTCTGCCAGCCAGGCTAACAGATCCCCCCATCAAGCTCCTAATGCCCCAGCCATACAGCATGAGGGAAGGACTTGTTCCTGGGGATCCCCGCAGGTGTCTGCCTGTGCTGTGGTAGCCATCACAAGCTTACCGCACTGATGGCAGACCCTGTTCCCCCACATATGGGGGAAATGCTTAAAGCCAACCTCAGCCCTTGCCATAGGTCATCTAGGAAAATCTCATTGCCCTTTGGCAATAAATGCACATCATCATACTGGTAGAGATGGGCAAATTCGGCCCTAATCCTAGGGTGCGGCAAATAAATCCCCAGGCCATCTCCCAACAGTTTCTTCATGGCCCTGTTGGCCTTGAGACGAGACCCTTCTATAGTCCATGGGTCAAAGGCCTCTTGCCACACCTGGCGTTGCAAGATTTCGGACCAAAATATAAGCACGCCTGGCCACCGACTGCTTATTTCATGTAGATCCACAGTACCCTGCAGTGACAGGGCCTTTCCCTGCACTAAACCAAGGTCATTTCCACCCAGGTGTATGACCAAAATATGCGGGGGTTGATGTGCCCCCCCAAACAGGAGTGGTAGAAAGGCCAGCCACTGAAGGCGACGCTGGCCTAGCCATTCGACCATGGCAACAGCACTGAGCCCCAACTGGGATCCAATCGGAGTCTGTCTGGCTTGGTGGGCAGCCCAGAACACCAGGCTGTGTCCACAAATTACAATCCTGCGCTTCACAGGGCCCGCCGAGGCACCTAAGAAAGAGCAGTTAGTATAGGCTGTCAACATGGGACAAAGGGCGGATATAGGATCAAAACGCGCCTGACCGCCACCTGCCCACCTGCTGTATAGCCCACTGGGGGTAACCCATAGCTGCGGCCATAGAGGCCGCCCCAATCTGAAAGGAATGGGTGCCAAATCTGACCCCTGATACCCCAAGCCTGCCAAGGGCCCTCTCCGTAACTGCCCAAAACTGATAATGGGTCAATGGAGCCCCATCAATATGTCAAAACAAGAACCCATGGCCATCACCCGCAGCTCAACATGATCCCTAAGGGCCTGCACCGGGCAGAGCTCACGGTCAGAACAGGGGCCCAAAACCAAGGTGGCTCTCTGCTGCCTCTGGTCCATCTTGGACCACCGGATCTAAATGGATACCTTGTCCCCTACAAACGTAATGTCCTTAGCCAGCAAGGCCCTGCCAGTCGCATCCTCACAAGAATGCACCACCAGCTCACTAACATGCAATGCCCCGAAGAAGGCCACTAATGACGCTGTGTGAAATAGCCGCTGCTCATAGGGTGAAGAACAAACCTCAGCCCAAGTGCCCCCAAACCCTTTCAGAACAGATGGGGAAATGGGCTGCTGCTGGTCCCTGGATGCCCCTGCTTCCCTGGACCAGCCTTCCAGTATTTTATGTACCCTAAAGTCCCCGGTGGCTTCGGGCAGGCCACGAGCCTTGCTCACAAAAGCCAGAGCGGACAACTGCCCCTTAATGGACTTGAAGGAGAGGCCACATCCATGCTGCACCACACAGAAATTCATCAGGTGCTCTGGTGGAATGAGCCAAACTTCTTGGAGACCCACCATCCTCCTAAACTCAGTAAACTGCCCTACTGCATGGTCATGCGCCCGTGCTAGGAGCTATGGCTGACTGGATCACCCTGTTCGCTTCCACCTTCCAAGCCTCAAAAGCTTGTTGGGCATCTGCACTGGCCTCTGGGACAAGGAGCCAAAACCGTTCCATCTGTTGGCAAGACAAAACATCTGCCACACCATTACTAATTCCCAGAAAATGTCTGTCTCTAAACAAAATATTCAGCTGTAAGCATTTACCCTCACCAACCGCATAACTCTGGGTGATTTCAATGCCAAGGAGTTGACCAGATGCACCACCGCCAGGTTATCGCACCAGAAGTGGACTGTGTGGTTTGACACCTCCCCCCCCCCAAAGCCAAACTGCCACCAGCAAGGGAAAAAACTCCCAAAACATCAAGTCCTTGGACAAACCCTGCTCTATCCAATCAGCTGGCCGGCGAGCCGCACACCAGTGCCCGTGAAAGTACACTCCAAAGCCCAACGCCCCCTATGCGTCAGAATTAACCTGAAGTTCGGCTTAAAGCAACAAATCCTCCCTTCAGAACGTCACACCATTAAAGGACCCAAGAAAGTCCCTCCAAACCTGGAGATCATCACGCATGCCCCTGATGAGGCACAGTCAGTGATGAGGCAATCTCAAGGCCCCCATGGCATCATACAAGTGCCTTAAAAAGGCCCTGCCCAGGGCAATTGTTTTACAAGCAAAATTCAAGTGTCCCACAAGGTGCTGTAATTCAAGAAATGAAACCCTATTCCGAACCTTAAATTCAGCTAACCACCTCCTAAGGTCCTTGACCTTGTCCGCAGGGAGTCATAAGGACTGCTGGACGGTGTCCAGCTCAATACCCAAAAAGGTCAATGCCGTGGAGGGGCCCTCAGTCTTTTCATGTGCTAGGGGAACCCCGATCTCCTCAGCAAGGGAAATAAAGCTGGCTAACAACCTCGCACACTGTCCAGTGCCCACAGGCCCCACGAACAAAAAGTCATCTAAATAATGACAAGTATCAGGGCAGGCTGTGCGGCGATGCAGCTCCCATTCCAAAAAGGAACTGAAGCGCTCAAACGCCGCACATGATATGGAGCACCCCATGGAGAGGGCCCTATCCATATAGAATTTGCCCTCAAATGCAAATCTGAGGAGCTCAAAGTCCTTGGGGTGAACCATGAAAAGGCAAAAGGCTGACTTGATGTCACACTTTGACATTTCAGTGCCCACCCCACAACAGCGCATGGCCTTGACTGCCAGGTCAAAGGACGTGTAGCACACTGAACAAAGAAGCTCAGGAATGGCATCAATCACAGATCCACCCCTTGGAAATGATAAGTGGTGGATAAAGCAAAACTCCCCGGCTGCCTTTTTAGGCACCACCCCAAGTGGGGAAACCCTCAAACAGGGAGCAGGAGGGGCATCGAATGGGCCGAGAACACGGTCCTCTGCACACTCCTTTGCAATCTTGGCCTGTACCACCTCTTCCATGCCAGCCACAGACCTAAGGTTGGCTGCCATGAAAGGCGTGTGTTGGCCCTGAAAAGGAATATGAAAACCAAACTTAAACCCGGAAACCAAATACTCAGCACCAAAGCAACGAGGGTAAAGGCCCTCAAGTCCCCTCACATTTACTGGGCTGGACCCTTTTCCAGTCCCTTGCTGATTACCACTGCCCCCGACCTGCTTACCCCTGCCGCCTGGCTTGGCCTTGGGACAAGATGCATAGGGATGGGACCCAGCGCAGGAAGGGCATTCATGACGGTACTTGCAAGCCTTCCAGTTACACTGCCCCTTGGATGTGAAATCCCAGCAGAGCAGTCGGGGTTGAACCTGCTGCCCTGCGGGGGCACGGGTACCAGGCGTAGATTGAGGACGATAAATCAAGTGGCCCTATCCAATCTATCTCCTGAATTTGGTTTGGCTGGGGACATCACCTGCAGCCATAGCTGCTGGTGAATCTGATCCCATGGTAGGTTAGGATTCATGGCAGCATGCATCCTAAACTCCTCATCGTACTGGAGCCAGGCCGACCCAACAAAAACCGTGTATCCCTTGTAAATTATATCCAAGTATTGAAAAAGAGAAATAGCCCACCAGGGCTGTGCTCTCGCCAATACACCCGCATAAATTAAGAACCCAGGCAACCAATTAGACCAATTTCGGTCCACCCTATGAAGCCTGATTTTTTCTTTATCTCTCTCATCCAAATCGTCTTTGTCCTTCTCCAGCTCCCTGAAGAGAAGGTTAAAGACATCCACATACTCCCCGCTCACAATTTTGTCCTGGGTGGCTTGTGTCAGGTGGTCCCCAAGAGGTAAAGCAGTATCCCCAAATGGCGAGGCCCTATATGGCACAAAGCCGTAAGGAGAAGGCCCATAAGGATGGAAAAAACCCTGACCCCCAAAGCCATATGACCAACCTGCAGCTGGAGGCCCGGAAGATGAAGCGACCTGGGATTGCAACTGGCCTTAAGAGGTACCAGTGCTCCCTTGCCAGCCCAGGGGAGCTGTCAGGGGCCATGCCAGAGCTGACTGTGATGGTGCCATAGAGGGAGCCGTGTTCCAGGCCAAAGCAGAGTGTGACAGGGCCAGAGCAGTGTAGCCGGGAAACACGGAGGCAGCTAGCTGACCACAGGGCCCCCACGGCCAGGCTGCTGAGGCACAGCCAACTTACCCTCCTGCAGCACCAGTTCCACAGCTATGGCAACCTGCCCACCATCCGCAGTGGCCTCCTGTTCAGCCTCGGGCACAGGCACTTCCTCTATCGGTTGGGATGCTTCCTGGCTGACACTTGATTCGCCACGCTCAAAAACTGAGGCCGCCTCCAGATCAGAAATGCGCTTCAGGATGTCATTCTGAAAAACAGCAGGAGTAACTTTTTTAGTAGGCCGACGAACCCTAGCCCCAGTAACTTCTGGCTGGGTCCCTCCCCACGCCTGCTCCAGAGCAGCCAAGCGGTCCAGTATCTCCCTCATGCTGGATCCTCTGTCCTCCTCATCCGAAGATGACAGTGTGGGAGGGTGAGGCAGGGTGAGGCCTTTTTGTGGCCGTCTTCTTTGCCGGTTGTTTGCCCTAGGACGGGCCACCCCCATTTTTAGGTGGCATCTTCAATACTATGCAGAATGTTAGCCCCAAAATTGGGCAACCAAACTTGAATGTCTAAACTAGCCTCAAAGAAAGGACTGAGACAATAAAATGGCCCTCAATAGAAACCAAAATGGCGGCCGATAAGGCCCATCTACAAAATGGCTGCCAAGCTCCGTCTATCCAGCCAATGCACCCCCAACAATATTGGCCCAACCAGGGGAGGGAGAGTACAGGGCCCCACACAAGGCCAAACCTTGCTTAACTCCCAATGTCAGGCTATAGCACCGAGTCCACCACAGCCCCTTAAGCCCAGAGGAGCCCACAACAGTAGCCCTAATGGCATGCAGAAAAACCCCAGAGCCACCAAATCCCCCTATGAGGGGGCAGGGAATGCAGGCAGAGGCCCCTGGGCTGAATAGGGGGTGCTATCAAAAATCCCCCACACACAAAACCACCAGGCAAGCCACGAACGCAGCAGGGGCAAAGCAGAGAGCATTCCAGGAAGCACTCCTCCATGGCCTGAAGCTGCGGCACCACCGCCTCAGCCTCCACTGGGCCGCAAGTGCATGTGATGAGCAAGCGAGCCTCCTCAGCCTCCTGGAGGCCATGCCGTCGCACCGCCAAAGGCGAGGTATGCTGATGAGGCACACCGCCGAGACGCTGCCACCCCGAAGCCGCCATTGGCGAGCTGCTGCTGGCACTTTCTCTCTGCCGGTGACAGATCCTCGCTGCTCCGACCGGCTCTGCTTCGCTGCTGTCTGCCGCCGTCCGCTGCCGCCACTTGACCTGGTAGGCTGCCCTAGCTGCTCGGAGAGCTGGAAGGCTCCTTCCCTCTCTTAGCAAATTCAGCAACTGGTGGCCGGGAGAGCGGAGCTGCCTTCTAAGGCAGTGGCTCCACCCCCGGCCAAATACCCATATGCCCGGGAAGGGAGTCTGTCTCTCTCCCGGGCAAGTCAGCAGCACAGCCCCCAGCTTATGCAGCATTGCTGCAGCCGGGTGTGCCAAATTCCATAGAGGCATTCCCCTTAGCTGGGGGTGGGGTGGGCTGTCTTAGGTATTAATTTTATTCAATTTATATTCCGCTCTCCCTGCAGGTGGGCTCAGAGTGGATCAGAGGCGGCAATAAATACAATTAAAACAGATAGCATCAATTAGATTAAAACACATCAGTCAGTGTAGTAAACTAAAACAGACAGTTGTGCCCATATTACACATTACCAAGCATTAGGACATCCGTGGGGCAAGGTGGCCAGCTACCAGATGACAACAATCTGGAGTACTTGTGGGGATTGTGATAAGGTAGTGTTTAGGTGGGTAGAAGCATTGGTCTGTTCTGGAACAGTAAGTTTTGAGTCCAATGGCACCTTAGAGACCAAAAACAGCTTTCGAGGCTCAGACCTCCCTTCTTCAGACACTCTGACTCTCAGCAGCTTATATCTTGAGCATTTTGTTGGTCTGTAAGGTACAACTGGATACAAATCCTATTGGTAAGATATTGTAGTAAGGCTGTTAAGAGCTTGCTGAGGAAGATGGCAAAACGAGCGTTCTAGAGTAACAATTTGACAATGTCAATAAAAAGTTAAGCATGCTTAGGCTCTGTAAAGCAAATGGCCATGTTCTCTGAATATATCTGCTTCTCTGAAGTGCCGACAGCTTAACCATACTTTTCACAGGTTGTAGATGTCATGTTGCTTGGGGCCTACCACCAGTCTGCCTTCATGACATCTAATGTCTAAAGAGCCAGGCACATCTGTACCCATCTAAAGTTCTAAGAGTTTTAAACTCCAGCCTGCTCTTTTTCCACATTAGCACAGATGCTCCTACTACAAGGTTCCCATACCTTTTACTCTACTCATAACATGTATACTTTTCTTGAAGCATATTGATCAGTTCTGCTTCAAACTTGAAAGTAGAATTTTCAGTATAATTGTCTGTATGTCTACTGCTGTCAGCAGGCAACCTCAAACACAAAAGAACCCTGTCCCACTGCAAGGGACATACTGATCAACCATCTTTGAGGCTTCTGGACTTACAAAGGAGTTACATTGTTTGCAACAGAGAGCAAATCTCTCCCAACTATTGCATCTGAGTTCACTTCAGTCCAAGCTATTTTGGACATGTTGCAATTCTGAAAAGATTCCACAGTAATTAGTGCAGGTAAAACCTCTCTGCTCAGCTGTCAGTCCTGAAAACATGAAACAATAGATTTGATTCCAAAAGGATCAATTTGGAGAGCCAACACTCCAGCTGTTCAGTTCCATTTTGGGAACATGTTTCATTCTGACATACTGCGCATGGTGTGCTTTAAATGTAATGCCAAGCACACCACAGAAATCTGTCTTCTGGTATACAATTTTAATTCATTTTATGAAACAGAGATTCAGAACAAGGTTATCAAATTTCAATAATCCAGTTACAATTAATGGTATATAGGAGCAGAGTGATACATGATGTGATCTGCTGATCAGAGATATTTGTTACCATGAAAATACTAATGATAGAGATAATTTAAATGATGTTTTTCCTGAGAGATAGATCACATATTTTACCAAGTGTCATTAAATGTAACATTTTGTCTAAAACTCTTGTGTCCCTAATGTAAAATTACCTGCGATAAATTTTCAGGACGTTTTTGCTTGGCACTGATCATTTTTATCTCAGCATTTACAATGAGAGCATGTTCTCTGGTTAAAAATCACAACAAGATAAATGATAGAAGTATTCATAGCCTATGAGCTATCTGATGACTTTGTAGCAACCTATGTAAAGCATGAAAAATTCTTTTAGATTGTGTTACCTACTGGAATTCTAATATGTAAGAATAGCTTCAGATATGAGGAAAAAGCAGATGTGCAATTGATTCACATACATACTTCTCATACTTACAGTGACATCCTAAGCAGTTACACTCATCTAACAGCTCAATCCTAAACCATGAGTCAGTGCCATCGCTCATACGTGGACGTAAATGCGGTGCTCCCCACTCCTCCCTATGGAGTTTTGCCACAGAGTCCTGCTGGCAGCCAAGATCAGCAAGGTGAGGCACAGCTGCAGCCAAAAGCACTCGCCTGCTGTTCCCCTGACAACCCCGCCCACACCAGCCAATGGCTGCACTGCTCCCCTGACAGGCGGGTGAGGGGAAAGCAGTGGCACAGCCAGTGGGGAGGGGGTGATCCCCGCTGCTCACCAACACCCCCTCGTCAAGGAGCAGACATTCCTGCCAGGGAGAGCGGGCAAAGGTAACACTGAAAGTGCGGATTGGACACCCACCTCCTTGCCCATCCAGCCCCCATTTCTGATGACGGCTTGGCCAGTGGCTGCAGCTTGGTGCATCAGCAAATCTCCTCATCGCCACCACCACCACGAGAAACAGGTGCCCCTGCACTGAAAACTAGGGCCAGATAGTAGGGAACTGATCTCTATTGCCTGGAGATGAGTTTAATTCTGGGAGACCTCCAGCTACCACCTGGAGACTGGCAACCCTAATTAGTCCCCAAGTTCTGGAGAGGCAGGTGGTGGGGAGGTGGGTCCTTCAATAAGTGACAGGAATGCCCACTGGAAACGACGTGGGAGGTCAGAACGCCGATTGGAAGCGCAGGGTATGAAAAGCGCCCACAAACTTGCGGTGGCACCACTTGAACATATCACTGCATCTCTACAATGTGAGAATGTGGGTTGAACCTTGATAGCCATGGGATGACCCCCCCCCAGCATGGACTGACAGCCCCTCCCCACGCTAGATTTCCCAAGTTCATCCTTGCGTCCACAAACGGTGAAAAGGAGGGGGATACCCAGTAACTACACCCTCCACCCCATGGCAGCAACTTCCCACATGCAACGACCATTTTCCTGGCTTATCAGATGCCAGCAGTTCAGACTATCAGAGAATGAAAGTCCTCAGTGCCTCATACCGCAGACATTCATGGGCCACACTTGAATTCCCACCCCACTGCCTGAAGTTACATTGAGTAGTGGAAGGGGGCAGGGAGGCTGGACGGGGCACCACTTGAAACATTTGCAGGGATGTGTGAGAGGACATTTCAACAGGGAGTTGAGGGACTGGCTACTGGCAATGTCAGGCAAGCATGCAAACACAGCAGTTTGTTGTTTTTCAACACGTTTTATTAAACTGGAAAAAGTACCAATGTCCTTCGGCTGGAAAGGGAGCTAAGGCAGTTTGTGCAGCCCTCATTCTGCACTCCCAGAAGTGAGGCTGAGATGCTGGGCTGAATCTGAATGGCACTCATGGAGGATTATGGTGTGTGTGTGTGTGTGTGTGTGTGTGTGCTGAAGCAGACATACTGTGTCATCTCCCGGATGAGTCACAACGTGCCTGCAAGGGAAAGAGACACATGTGCTGCAAGTAACCCAGCCCAGTCCATGGTCAAGGCCAAGCCCACACTCCAATATCTGGGAAGATGCACATAGTAGAGAGCAGCAGCAGCGCCACAGGTGCAGCTAGCAACCAGATGATGCATGACCCTCTGGCGAGGAAGCGCTCTGCCTTGGGGTGATTTTACCTTTAAGGGAGAAAGTCAACAGGTAGTTACAAACACCAGGTCAAGAGTAGTTTTCTGAGCAACTGCCTCTGGGGCAGGCAGGGGCTGCTGCCACCATCCCCTCCCCCGCCAAGCCTCACCTGAAGAGGCTAGTAGTCAGGTGAGTTCAGGTGATGAGGCAGCCGGCACAAATCAGCGAGCCTGGTTAGCCGCCACCCCATCTCCTTCTTACCTGTAAATGCTCCCTCGCTCCTTACTGAGCTGGAATTTCAGAGTCAGATAACCTGCAAGGAGACTTGAGTGGTTATTGTTAGTTAGCTAGACATTCTGGACTTTGCCCTCATCCCTTGAGCGAGTGCAAAGTTCTCACAGTTTTCCCGCTAAGTCCCCTCTACTGCACTCTCCCGCCTTGTGCACAAAGTCCCCATGGCAGAAGGCAGATGGGTAGAGCCTTCGGCTGTGTGCTCACCTCCTGAGGTCATGAGCAGCATTTTGTAGGATGTGTGAGCAGGTGATTGGTTGTGGGGAGGGGGGCTCACCCACCGTGGAAGGACACACGGATTTGCCCCCATGGTAGTTCCCATCCTATGCTCCATTGGGCCGTGTGGGCAGGGCTGGGCCCTGGGAGAGGGGCGCAAATTTTCCCCGTTCAATGAGCACCTATGGTCTATGCCTGCTTTTTTCATGGTGTAACTTTCCACCACTGCCGGGGGTGTTCCTGGGCCTGGAGTGGCTTTGGAAGCAGACTAAGTTGCCCCCTGCCCAGCCCCCTTCCATGCCAGCATGGGGACTTGCACCATACTTGTGCCTCCACCTGGCCATGAGGCGTGCCCACCAGTGGCAACCCATCTGTGATAATGCGCCTCGAGTGGGCGCAGGCGGAGAGGGGTTTAAGTCAACGTAAGAGCCATTTATGCTCGTGCAAGCCTCAGTTCTTTCCCTATGCACTTCCTCCCCCCACCCTTAGGATTGAGCTGTTTATTTACTTCAGTGGACTTAAAAGAGTTAGCCTATATTTATGATGCAACATTTGAAGTGCAGCTGTCATAGCTCCTGCAATGAGACTTAAAAGCTGTGCCTGCAGTGAAAACTTATGAACCAGTGGATATTGCACACTGTCAATGCAATCCTAAGGATAGTTACATCCTTCTAAGCCCACTGAAATAAAGGAGCTTAGAAGGAAACAACTTTGTTTAGGATAACACAGTAAAAGTACTAAAAGATGTGACAGAAGTCTTTTGTGCATCTGATGTTTCCACACCCTAAAATAAAAAGATGCTCTAAGAAGGCCTTTTCTTGGGTTACCAGTACCAATTATCTAACCTTAGATATTTATTATTTATTTACATATTTATTTACTAGCTTGATACCCATGATTCACTACAATATTTGGGACTTCACCTTGGGACTACTGGCAGAGTCTCTTGTTGCCCCTTACATATTTGAGGGTTATGCTCAGTGCCTCAAAAGACCCCTTGTGTGCCATGGTGCTCTCATCCCAAACAATAAGCTTATATTTCTACAGCACTTGGGCCATGTTGCTTTATTTTGAGATGCTGAACAAGGGTGTTTCTACAGGGATGAGGTTAAGAGGCAGCTTGTTGGATCATATGCCATGCCTGAGTGAACCTTGACCTTCTATAGAAGTGAGCACCTCTCTACTCATATGCCATGCCTGAGTGAGCCTTGACCTTCTATGGAAGAGAGCACCTCTCTACTCATCTTCCAGGATTGCTGGCCTCTGCCACTCTGTGCATCTTGGGGTGATCTTGCTGGTACTTGGCCACTGCTGCTCGGTGCACTGCAGGAGTACGATGCACATATTTCTTTGCTGCATCCTTTTGCTTGCTCCTTTTAACATCAGTGTATCTTGCATGATGTCTGCCTGGTGGCTTCTTGGCAAAAGTAAGAGGTGATGGCTGCGAGAGGTGTGAGGTGCAGTTGGTCTGAGGGAGGGGTGGTGTGGTGGGCACTTCAGCAGGTTCACGTGAGGGTTCACATCGAAATGGGGATGCAAACCCCTAAAAGGTTTTGCACCATCTCCCTATGAACATTTAAAAACTCATTGGCCATACTGCCTTTATATAAAATCCCTATTCAAGAGTCTTGTACGAGCTTTCTATAACTGTCTGCAGTTTCCCTGACCTGATTTTAACCTCAAAACACAGAGTTCCACAGCTGAGCAATCAGGCAGAGGGGGGTGGAAGCAGGCAGCAGCCTGCCAACCACACAGAAAAGCCAGGCCCACAGGGAGATTGGTGGCCCTAGTGAACTTTGAGGAGAAGCCTGGGAAGTGTATTTTACCTCAGGACACATTCAATGACTCCCATTAGCAAATGCATACTGTTTAGAATGTTGCGGTGAGGACCAATCAGGCTGCATATGCAAATGACCTTGAAATCTTGCCCAATCAGGGAAGATTGGCCAAGCTGGAAGTGGGCGGGGGTGGGGGAAGCAGGCAGCAGCCACACAGGGAACCTGTATACCTATGGTAAAACACATTTTACCCCTTTTTACCCCCCGTAGGAGGTGGATTTCTTAAAATCCCTTCTTAGTTGGTGTTTACATCATGAAAAGTATGTTCTCCCCAAATTTCATGTTTCTAGATTTAGGGGTTTGGGCTGGGCGATGATGAGTCCATTAGGACACTTGTCTTTATATAGAGAGAGACTAGTTTGATGCCCATGCATCACTACAGTATTTAACTACTTTAAGTACAATTATAATACTTCTGGGTATGTAACATTTTTTGGTTTCTGGGGAGGGGGGGTTGAGTTAGTTTTGTAGTATAACAGCATAGTACCCAAGCTTTGCAAAGTATTTGAATAAAGCGAAGGGTGTTGATGCCGAAAACTGTTGAAGTGAAAGTCAAAATGTAACAGTTATTTGAGATATCTTTTAAAGGAAAAGATTGTAGTGCAATAAATAAAGTAAAAAATATGTACAACCGGTTTTTTTCTACTGAAGGAGCTCTTTGTAGACCACATTGGTGGTTTTCCTCTCAGGTGCTAGGATCACCAGGTTGCTGGGTGAGCTCACTCTGGAGCAGGTCACATAGAACAGCCCATGTGAGAAGCAGTCCTCCCTCAAGTCAATTCCTACCACCTTCAGTGTCTGCCCCTGAGACTTGTTGATTGTCATAGCAAAGCAGACCTTGAGGGGGAACTGCAGTCTCTTAAATTCAAAGGAGTTCTCTGATGGTATGAGTGGTATGTTTGGTATGAACCCCAACCGCTCCCCTCCCCGAGCACTGCTGGTGAAGAATGTGGCTTTGATGCCATTCATGTGGAGGGCTTTCACTCACAGTCTGGTGCCATTGCAGAGTTTGGATTGATTGAGATTCCGGAGCAGCATCATTGGAGCCCCCATTTTGAGGGGGCTGTCCTTGATAGTGGTGATATCAGGGTATATCATAGCTGTTGGGTCTGCTAGGGTCATCTCCCTGACATATTTCCCTGATAGTGGTGATAACAGGGTATATCGTGGCTATTAGGTCTGCTAAGGTCATCACTGCTGTGCCTAGGCCTGCAGGGATGGTCATCTTTCCCTTGTACTAGGGACTTGCTGGTACTTGGCCACTGCTGCTCAGTGCACCACAGGAGTACGATGTGCATCTCTAAGTTGCTTCCTCCTTTTAGCATTGGTATATCTTGCACAATGTCTGCCAGGAGGCTTCCTTGGGGGCAGTAAGAGATGACGGCTGCAAGAGGTGTGAGGTGGAGTTTGATTGAGGGAGGGATAGTGTGGTGGGCACTTCAGCAGGTTCATATGAGCGGTTCGCATTGAAATGTCCCCTAGAAAGGTCGTGCACCATCTCCCCATGAACATTCAAAAACTCAGTTTCATACTGGCTTTTATATAAAATCCCTTTTCAGGAGTCAACTGCCTGCAATTTCCTTTGCCTAATTTTTACCTCAGAACACAGAGTTCCACAGCTGACCCATCAGCCTCCCAGCCACACAGGAAAGCCAGGCCCCACAGGGAGATTGGCAACCCTAGACCGGGAGATGTATTTTTACCTCAGGTCACATTAAGTGACTCCCAATAGCAAGTATATACTCTTTAGAATGTTGGAGAGATGACCACTCAAGGCCGCATATGCAAATGACCTCAAGGAAGAGTGACAGTTGGCGAGGGGGGAGGAGGACCCTGCCAGCCACACAGGGAAGCTGTATCCCTATAGGAAAACACATTTTACCCCTTTTTACACCCTTAGGGGGCAAATTTCTTAAAATCCCTTCTTAGTGAGCCCCTACATCATAAAAGGAATGTCCTGCCCAAATTTCACGTTTCTAGTCGAGGGGTTTGGGCTGGGTGTTGATGAGTCAGTCAGGACACTTGTCTTTATATATGCCTGCCGGTGGTGTGCAAACATGGTCAAGATCAACACGCTGGAGGCACAAGGTAATTGCTGGGTCTTTCCAACTTGAGCAGGGGGCAACTTATTACTGGATTCAAATTTCATAAAAAGGAGTGAGCAAAGAGTTAGAAAAAGTGGGTGAAGGATATGCTATGCTGTGTTTTCATCCTCTTTCTATAATCATCTGGCATTCTTCACTACGGGAAACAATTTAAGACTTAGAACAAAAAGTTATCTTGCTCTACAAAATTGTATCTGATTTCCTAGCAATGACCTCCCAAAGTTTCATGTGGTAAGCATCTATTTCCAGCGAACCTGAAAAAAACAACATGTGTGGCTTTAGATATAATGATGGGGGCCCAGGTGATGATTTTAGTATCACTGAACATTAACATTGCATCCTCTTTTCCCCAAAAGCCTAACAACATTGATTTTCATGATTCTAGGTTTTACCTCAAGATGTAAAATCATTAGCAATTAGCATAAATGTCTTTTTTTCCTGCATAGGTAATTGTTGCAGCTTTTGCAATAATGTGAGCATTTCCTTAGCACATTGGCTAGAGGATGATCTGTGATGCAAAACAATATTTTAATTCCAACTGAAAATACGATGGGATTGACAAACCAGGCTGAGTAAAATGGAATTAAATAACACTGGTGAAAAAGTGCTTCTCTTATTAAACAGCAATGTCTGACAGGTTAGCAAAAGACAAGGCTTGATTCAATTCTGGTTATTATGGGTTCTGGTCCTTTTAGATTAGCTCAGCCTCCTGCCTAATCCTTTGATATGATTTTAAAATGACTAGGAGAGCAGCTGCACATCTAGAACCTCTGCATCCCTGTTGTCTGCAAAACAAAACAGTTCAAGCTTTCACAGTCACATAAAATGAATTATCCCTTAAAGAAGAATAGTGCCTTCTTTAAAGTCTGTTGGAGATGGGATCACACAGACAGACAGACAGACAGACAGACAGACACACACACACACACACACACACACACACACACACACGTAACCTGGGCATTGGAAATCGGGGGAAGTTCAAGACTTAGGGCATCCTTTCTTAAAGCTCCCCCTTCCCATTCACGCAACTTGGCTTAAGCAAACTATTTATTAAGCAGATCCTCACCACAAACTCCTTTCTCCACTACACACCAAAAGTTCAGTCATCAGGGTCCCAGAAGTGCTGTTTTCATGCTGAAGCTGGTCCAGCAGCAGTCCCCCAGAAGTAGGCCTCCACTGGGAAGTAAAGTTCTCAGGGCCTCTCTCCTTACCTTCCGAGAGAAGAAATCTGCCCCAGTTCAAAGTAGATGGTCTGCTGGCTAACCTCCTCCAGAAGATATGATTTCTAAAAAGGGAGAGCCCACATAAGATTAAAGCTTCTTGGCTGAGGTCTTCCAGTACTCCAGGGCTGCCAATCACCCGCCCGGGGTGGGAGACCCCCTGTTCCCACCTCCTCCCCCTGACCCCATTTACCCGGCCAGCTAGGGGTGTGCTCCCCAGGGTGGACCCTGGCAGCATGGCACAGGAGAGCACAGGAGTGCACGCCAGGCCGCCCTTTGACCTGGAAGTGACGTCATCACACCAGGCCGCCCTTTGACCTGGAAGTGACATCATCACGCAGTCCTGGGAGTGCATGTACTATGCATGCGCAAGGAGGGACACCAAATGCCATGAAGGGTGAGTGCAGGGGTCCCAGTCCTCTGCTGGGGGCCTAGAGGGATCTGGCAACCCTAACAGACACATACTCAAACACACACTTGTATTTCCCTGCTCAGAAGGAAGCTTCTATGTGCTAATTGCAGACATTATTTTATCTTTAAACTAGTGAATGCTAAAGATATCGAAATCACATAAGGTTTCACTGGCAACACAGACAGCTGCAACTTGTGTTCAGAAAGGACTCATTTTGAAGGTTTACTTGAAGACCTACTTGGAGTCAATCTTACTATAATCAGCCAAATAATCGCTTAGTTTTAATCAAGTTTCACGCTCCCCCACCACCACATCCACCTTTTGCTGTGATAATTAGCTAAGGCTCTTGAGAAAGGAAACCAGCAGTCTTTTTTTAGAAGAGCATGTAACTTCCTAAGGAAGCACTAAACTATTTATTAATTTATGTCATTTATAGTCCACCTTTCTCACTGAGACTCAAGGTGGATTACATAGTGTGAGGTTAGTACAATCAGTATCAAGGACATTTCCATACAGTATCAAGGGCATTTCCATAAACAATGTCATCGGATTTTACAAAGACATAGCATTGGTAAGGATCCAATACAGAGTTGAAAAATTGCTGAAACAGAACATAATCAATTCTAGGACTGACATTTGATAACATGAAGCACAGGTAGTATATAGGAGCACATATTCAAAGCAACAGATAATATGGAAGGCAACATAGTGGTGAAGTCTATGGTCCCTGACTTATTAGCGAAGCATCTGAAACCCCCTTCCTACAATACCACGCTCCCCTCTGAGTAAAAGGCCTTTTTGAATAATTCGATTTTGCATCATTTGCAGAAAGCTAGGAGAGTGGAGGCTCTCCTGACCTTCTCAGTCAGGCTGTTCCACAGGGTAGGGGCCACCACAGAGAAAGCTGTCTACAGGCTGCTGTTGATTTCACCCATGTGCAGGCCGGCACCTTCAAGAGATCCTGTTCAGATGAGCGAAGCTGATGTGCAGGGACATAGGGAGGGAGGTGGTTCCATAGGTATGCTGGGCCAAGACCACGAAGAGCTTTGTATATAATAACCAATATCTTGAACTGAGCACAATAATTGATAGATAGCCAATGGAGTGACTGTAGGATGGGAGTGATATTCATGCTCCTGCTTGCTCCTGCTAGAGTTGAGCTGCAGCATTTTGCACCAATTGGAGCCTCCTACTTAATTTACATGGGAGACCAATGTATACTGCATTATAATAGTCAAGTTTTGATGTCACCATAGCATGGATCCAGGTGGCCAGGTCGGACATGTCAAGGTAAAAAGCCATATTCCAGGCTAGAGTGAGATTGTTGCAAGCATGCTGTTGCCTTAACTTGTTTTTCTAGTAGTAGCCCTGGATCCAGTATAATCTCTAGGCTCTTAACCGAGTCTACAAGGGTCAGATGAACTCCATCAAAAGTGTGGAGTACAATATCTTTCAAGATCTCTGCCTTCTTCAGTCTTGTCTGGGTTCAATTTTAATTTGTTATTTTTTATCCATTTCAACATGGCTGTCAGGCAGCGATTAAGATTTCTACTGCATCCTGTGGGGACCTGAATAGTGAGATACAGAGTTGGATATCATCTGCATATTGATGACATCCCACTCCATAGCTGCAAATGAGTTCTCCTAAATGTTTTACATAGAGGTTGAATAACATGGGAGATAAGATTGCCCCCTGCAGAACAAGGTAGTTCTCATTCTGGAGAGAGCTGCTCTCCGACAGCAACCCTTTGAGTCCATTCCATGAGAAACTATTTAAACCAGTCCAGGGCACATCCTTTGAGGCCCACTTCTGTTTCTAAATGCCTCAACAGGATGTCATGGTCTCTTGTGTCAAAGACTGCAGACAGATCCAGGAGGAGCAATAATGAGGAACGGCCTTTGTATATATTCAGAGGGAGATAATCCACTAATGCTACTAGGGCTGTCTCTGCCCCATACCCTGGTATGAATCCAGACTGGAAAGGGTCTAGAGTGCTAGAGTTTTCCAAGAAAATCTGAAGTTGGTCAGCTACTGCTCTCTCAATTACTTTTCCCAGAAAGTGCAGATTAGAGACTGGATGATAACTGGCCACATCAGTTTTGTCTAGAGATGTTTTTTTAATTAGTGGACGGATAACGGTCTGAGTGGCCAGGGGAAGGTGCCTTGAGTTAGCGACTGATTTGTAATAGATCTCAGTGGTTCACTTATGTGATCTTTACTCAGTTTTAACAGCCAAGATGGGCAAGGATCAAGCACACAAGTAGTGGCTTTCATAGATGCCTGGATCCTGTTCCGGTCTGTTATTGTAATTGGTTCAAAGCAGTCCAAATGTAGGCCAGATAGTGTATTAAGCATTTCTTCTATCTTGTTTGGATTGCAGCTAACATCTAGATCAGAGCATATTTGTGCAATTTTAACAGCGAAAAGCTTAGCAAAGGCCTCACAGCTAATTGTCTGTTCTTGGGACTGTAAAGGTTCATATTTAGGGATATCCTTAACAATTGGGATGGTCATGAACTAGCCGACACAATGGTTGCTGAGAAATAATGTTTTTTCCCTCAAAGGCCCAGTGCAAAGTATTATGTCTAATGTGTGGCCTCTTTCATGTGTAGGGCCTGACACTATTTGAGAGAGGCCCAGGGTTGCCAGGGAAGCTATAAATTCCTGACTTGGGCCTAACTTGGAACATTCAGTATGGATGTTGAAGTACCCCAGAACAATAAGTCCAGGTGTCTCCAACACCGTGATTGCTAGCAGCTCTGCCAACTCAGAAAGGGTGCTTATGGGGGAGCTGGGTGGTCTGTAAACAAGCAGGAACAGACTCGAGCTACTCAGGAAAATCAGCCATTTTCCGTGCATGGAAAAAACATGGGCAGACATCCAGTTTGATTTTAATGAAAATGGCAATAGAATTTGATGTGTCGTCACAACATGACATTTTTGAGAATTCTTAAAACCAATACACCTTCCCTTTCTTAAATTGTGATACGGAATTGAAACAATAATTTTCCAGTACAATCTCTAGATGGAACTAAGCCCCACTTTCACAATGCTGAAGAACACCTCTCTTCCAAGCACCGCCCCACACCATTTCTGCCATTTAAAATATATTTTTCCCTCTCTGCCAAGTAGCACTGTAAAGTTCCAAAGTGATTTGTGAGGAAAATTTAAATACTAATAATAACAGCAGTGTGCTTATATATTGCCCTTCTGGACTGATTAGAGCCCACTCCAAGAGGTGAACAAAGTCATTGTTATTATAATCCCCACAATACAGCTGGGAAACTGGAGCTAAGAGGAGTAGTGTCATGGCCCAGTCTGGGCTTAGTGAGAGCGAGGACTCCTCCTCAGGAGGAGAGGGGCTTCATGTAGCCAGCCAGGACTCCTCAGGAGAAGAGGAGCTCCATGTAGCAGGCCCTGACTCAGCAGAGGCTGGTAATCTGGAGCCACAGCTACAGCCAGCAGCCGAAGCAGCACCATCAGTACTCTCCAGCCCCAGCACCACAGGGGAAGCTCAGCCAGAGATTTCCACAGGGGGAGCTCAGTCAGGGACTGCCAACACCACAGGGGAACCCCAGTCAGGGGCTTCCACCCCCCCCAGGTTCGCCCACACATAAAGAATGCCGCAGACAAAGGCTGAGGCTAGAGCTGCAGGACAGACAGCGCAGTGCTCGCCTCCTGAACCGACGCCAGCTTCTGGAGAGCAATGATGAGTAGGGATGTGCGTTTCGGCATTCAGAATGCCGAAAGAATGCCGAAACAAAAGTGTTTCGGCTTCTTTAGGGGAATGCCGAAACGTTTCAGGGAATGCCGAAACGTTTCGGGTAGCCGAAAGAAAAAAGCCGAAACGTTTCGGGATTCTTTCGGCTTTCTTTCGGCTTTTCAATGGGAAAATGCCTCCGTCTTCCCGGACGTCTGGGGGAGGCATTTTCCCACCGAATAAGCCCAAAATTGGTGGGGAATTTCCTCTAACCCTTCTCTAACAACCACCCAAGTTTCAGACAGATTGAACTTTGGGGGGGCATGTTATGGCCCCCCAAAGCAGGTCCCCCCATCCTCCCATAAGAAAGCGAAGGAGCAGCATATTGTTAGCATGCTGCTGCTCATCTTTCTTCATTATTTCCTATGGGGAAAAAATGAAGAGGCAGGCTTCCTTTGCCAGGGGTGGCATTTTGCATGCAAAATGCCCCCTCACCCTCAGGGGCCCTTCTCCCACCCCTCCTCCCACCCCCCACCAAGGCTCAGCCTGCTCCCACTTGGGGGGGCCATTTCATGGCCTCCCCAAGTAGGTGCTCTAATCTCTACCACTGACAGCTGGGGGAGGCTTGTGTTGCCAGGGGTGGCATTTTGCATGCAAAATGCCCCCAAGCCCTCAGGGGCCCTTCTCCCACCCTTCCCCCCACCCCCCACCCAGGCTCAGACTGCTCCCACTTGGGGGGGCCATTTCATGGCCTCCCCAAGTAGGTGCTCTCATCTCTACCACTGACAGCTGGGGAAGGCTTGTCTTCCCAGGGGTGGCATTTTGCATGCAAAATGCCCCCCAGCCCTCTGGGGCCCTTCTCCCACCCTTCCTCCCACCCCCCACCAAGGCTCAGACTGCTCCCACTTAGGGGGGGCATTTCATGGCCTCCCCAAGTAGGTCCTCTCAGCCCCTAAAGTCCACCCCTTACAGCCCCACACAAACCCAATTCCCCCCCAGCTGCCACACACAGACCCAAATCCCCACATTAGCCCCCCACAGACCCAAATCCACCCCCACCTGCCCCACACCCATAACCCCAGGAACAGGCTGGCAAAGGCCAGCCCTCTCCCTTTGTTCCCTATGCTGGGAACTTCTAAACTCTCTTTCCCTGGGCAATTCTGCACAACCCAGGGGTGCCACAATGGTGGGCACACTTCTGAGTGCCAGCTGGTCCCTGTGAAAGAGCACCTGAACCGCAGACACCCTCCCTCAAATTCCCCCACCAACTACAGAGATGGCTGGCCAGCCAGCCCCATTGTTCCCTATGATGGGAACCAACTGCACAACAAAGAATAAAACAAGAACAACACAAAATAAAGTTTTAAATTTTTTTTCTCCCTTCCAAAGTACAAGTAGGCAAAGCATTATGACACATTACACCAGCAGTCCCCCACACAGAAAAATTAAAACAAAACTCACTTAACATCAGAGAATCACAAAGCACAATTCCTGTCAAAAACACTTTATTTCTTGAACAGCTTTAGGTTACACAGCAGGGGGGAACACCAAAGGGCATGGCAGCACTATCTTACACAAAAATAACACAACTCACTTAACATCAGAGAATCACAAAAACACAATTCCTGGCAAAAACACTTTATTTCTTGAACAGCTTTAGGTTACACAGTAGGAGGGCACAACAGGACATGATAGCAATGTACTACAAAAAATAATACAACCCACTTCACCGTTTTTGACAGCAATTGTGTTTGTGTGATTCTCTGATGTGAAGTGAGTTGTGTTATTTTTGTGTAGTACACTGCTTTCCTTCTCTGTGGTGCCTTCCTACTGTGTAACCTAAAGCAGTTACAGAAATAAAGTGCTTTTGACAGCAATTTTTTGGGGTGATTCTTTAATGTGAAGTGAGTTGTGTTATTTTTGTGTAAGATACTGCTTCCATGCCCTTTGGTGTTCCCCCCCTGCTGTGTAGCCTAAAGCTGTTCAAGAAATAAAGTGTTTTTGACAGGAATTGTGCCAGCAGAGTGCTGATTCACAGCCCAACCACTTAACCACTATGCTTCAGAAGTGAGAAAAAGGGGGAATATTATTTATTTGTATATTTATAGTCAGCTTTTCTCACTGAAACTCAATGCAGATTACAAAGTGTATGTCAATACGATCAATAGCTGGGATGTTTAATGCATTCTACAAACAATAAAATAGAAATAAGCAAAAATAAGCAAAAATCCAATACTGAACTGAAATAATGCTGAAACAAAAGATAAGCAAATTGGCATGATCTGTTAAATGACATGGACAAACTGTCTAGCAGGGGCATAATTAAAGTAAAAGACAGTACGCAGTAGTATAGTCAACAGTCCCTATCACTTTAACAATGTATCTCTTTGAACCATTTCCTTACAGCACAGTCCTGTTACCTGTGTAAAAAATCCCTTCTGAATATTTCAGTTTTTCATAGATTGTGGAAAACCATAGGAGTGGGAGCTCCCTTGATCTCTTCAGGCAAGGCATTCAATAAATTAGGGGCCACAGAGAAAGCACATATATGGGCATCTATTGACTTTGCCCATTTGAAGGGAGGTACCTGAAGAAGGTCCTGTTTAGCTGAACAAAGCTGCCATGGTTGGACATAGGTAGAGAGGTTGTCCAGTACTTATGAGGGTACAAGGCCATGAAGGGCTTTGTATGTGATAGCCAAAACCTTGAATTGAGTCTGGTAACTGTTGGGAAGCCAATTGAGTGACTGCAGAATGGGAGTAGCATGCATGCTCAGCCTAACTCCTGATAATAATTGAGCTGTGGCATTCTGCACCAGCAAAAGACTTCAAGTTTTTAAAGGAAGCCCTATGTAGACTGCATTACAGTAGTCTAATCTCAAGGTCAACATGACATGAATCTAGCTGACCTGACAGGCTGTGTCAAGACAGGAGGCTATCTTCTGGGCTAAACTTGAAGAAAGCATTTCCTTTCTTTTAATCTGATTATGCAGCCCCTTCCCAGCTGCCTTCTGAGGCTTAGCTGGGGGCCGAAGTTTGCCCCGGCGGAAGGAGGAAGAGACAGACCTCCCTCCTTCCTGGCATCCGGGATCTGCTGGGGGGGGGGTGGAGTCAGACGCTGAATCAGGCGTCTCCACCCCCATCGGCTTCAGTTTCTCCATGCGATCAGCCCACCCTCCTCACCCTGTTTCAGTGCGGGATTAGCCGGCTGCTGTTCTGAGTCAGGTAGGAATTTTTTCCCATCTCCCTAATTGGCAAAGCAGTGATGGGTTTTTCGCCTACCTCGTACTGCAGCAGGGGTTTGAGGCATTTGGTTGAGTGGTGCCTGTTAGGCCATCCTGGCAGGAGAAAGTTGGGGTTATAGGGAGCGGGCTGGTGAGCACCCTCATGGCGATTCCCCATAGGGGGGAAATGGGGTCTGTCAGGAGGGATGGTATGCTTCACGGCTGCCACCAACTGTCAGACCGCCTTCAGGGAACCCCAGGAGCAAGTACTGTTGGCACAGCGTGGTTTGAACTGTAGCTGAGCTATAAATAAGGCTTCCACACACTTATAGTAGTAAAAGTGTATGTACAGTTTATTTTACAGGGACTTATATACAAGACTTTGTTCTCAGTGTCAAAGTGCTTCGCCAAGCACTTACTGGAACAAGCTCCACACTTACATCAGACACAGCTGGCTTATATACATCTATAGCACCCCCCAGTGTCCAATCCCAGCACATCAGGTGAGGTGACTAAGCTGTTTCTTTGCTCTTGCATCATCCAAGGACCTGTCAAATAGATCTGTTACATCAGTTATGACAGAGAGACCTAAACAGCAAGATGCACACATGCTTCTTGGCTCATTATGTCAACAAGTACTTCCCTCATGCTGTATGGCTGAGGCTTTAGGAGCTTGAGGTGGGGAACTCTGCCTGGCTGGCTGGGTCTAGGCCATTCCATGAATGGCTCACGCCTGGGGCAGTGGGGTTCGCCCAGACAGGTCAAGGTGGAGGTCCTGTAGTGACCCCATGGCTTGACTTGTACAGCCAGTTTGCCTTGCCGCAGTTTAGAGTTTAGATTGTATTTAATAAAGCCGCCCTCAATTCCAAAGACCTGTGTCTGTCTCATTCTTTCGACTGGGGGGGGGGCGGCAAAAGCTCTTTGACTAAAAGTTGAGCAGCCAAAAAATGTCTGTTAAGAAGCATCATCTAGACACAATACTAAACCAGTGAAATAATCTTGCAACAGCATGGATAAAATTTGGAGAACTGCATTTTTTTGCAGCTGCATTTACTTGCGTCTCTAGCAATGTGGGATCCAGTATAACCCCTAGCCTCTTGACCAAGTCTGCAAGGGTTAACTGAACCCCATTAAAAGTGTGGAGCACAATGTCCTTCAATGGCTCTGCCTTCCCAACCAGCATTATTTTTGTCTTGTCTGGGTTCAGTTCCAATATGTTTGCTTTCAACCATTTGATTATTGCGCTCTTCTACTGCATCACCAGGAAATTTGGATAGCAAGGTATAGAGATGGGTATCGTCTACATATTGATGGCATCCAATTACAATGCTATAAATGATTTCTTCAAAAGGTTTTACATAGAGGTTGAATAACATGGGGGATAAGATTGCTCCCCTGCAAGATAGTTTCCACCCTGAAGACAACAAGTCTTGGATTCTGTTCCACGAGGAATTATTTAAGCCACTCTAAACTCTAAACCTCATCCCCTGATGCTCCCTTCTGCTTCAAAACACCTTAATAGGATGTATCAAAAGGTGCAGATAGATCCAGGGGGAGCAACAAAAATGCTGTTTGAATTCCTCCACCTGAAAACTTCCTCCACCATACTGCACATTGTTAATTCCTAATCTCTTCCTCTGTTTGCTTATGGTTATCCATTTCATATTGATTGTGACATTTCCAGACAATGATTCCCAATCATTTCTATGTTCTTCATAGCACCTGGCTTTCTATGGATATACAAGTAGCAGTACAGTACTTGCTATACATGTTTTCTTTCACCACTGTATCTTCAGTTATATTCTTTTCACTTCTCAACATTTTCCTACTGGATGCTAAACACATGGAATTAAAAAGCAATCCTGTACCAGCTGCATGAACCTGCTGTGCCCACAACAACATGCTTTTCCTAAACTATATAATCTGTTCTTAATATGCAGGCTGAAAATAAAAGAAATGTTAATAGGCTAACATGGCGGGGAGGTGTTATTCGCCCTACTTAAATATTGCCCTGTGTGCAGCAATTGGATTCCATGCAATAGGGCCTAATTAAACCCCAGCATTGGAATGGCATCTTAGTTATCAACATCAGTGAAGATGGTAAATAACAAAAACAGAGCACTTTTAGCTCCTTCTTCTTTTTTCTTTGGAGCAACCTCCTGTGTTTTATAGGCTCTTTGTACTTCCTTCCTACCCTGATTATAAAATGCTTTTCTTGTGGTGTTTTTTTTTTAAAAAAAAAGACTTCCCCAAAGAATGTATTCTGCTTCTGTTCTTAGCACAACCATTTTGTTGGGGACAAAGAGATGATGCCTGTTATCCCCAGTTCCTCCCCAAACACCTAAAATCTCTGTTCACTCATACCCTAGCAACTAAATGCAACTTGAACCAAATCTGCATATTTAGATTTCTGCACCCCTCAAAAAGTTTAATTTCATTAGTGGCACTAATAATGGAATCAGGATTCACCAAATTGGAGATAAATATTCTAGACTCCAGAATCCACTCATTCCATATCCATATTTGCTTTGATTTATATGTTGCTTATGGCACCCTTACAAATAAATCAGCCAAAATAACTAGCCCTCATATTATTTAATGCATATATTAGACACTTTCTGTTGTTAAAGCATCTTACAAAATGTCTGAACACGCACCTGTTTGGGTCACAACCTGTTCACTGCTTCCAATCAAACAAATCAAGTATTTGCAACCAGTTAGTATTAAGTTGCAGCAATGCACCTGAAGCTGACTTGCAGCTGATCCCAGAGAGTCAGCTTCTTATCTCCTGCTGAGAAACTTTGCTGGGTATCCAGGCAATTACTAGGACTGGCTTAGAGTTGTTTCTTTATTTCCCAGCCCTGCCTACCTGCTGGGGCACAGCAACTTTTTCAGGGGCGGGCAGGAGGAAAAAGAAGTTGATTCCCATTTGAACAGGTATCAATGAGGAATCTGCTTCTGATCTATCCCCACATCACAAAAATAAAGCTTTGTCTGGCAAATGATGTGAGTGATACATGGTAAAGCTAGAGATCAGACACCTATGCATTTTACTTTTTAGGTTTTAAAACCAAGATTAGGTGTCAAGAACAGTAGAAAGGTGGCGTGGGTTTAAACAATGAAGATAGATCACAATTCCATAAAACAGCCAAATTTATATCCTAAAGTTTGATAATTTATAAGAACCAGTATTTTAAAAATCTCAATAGTCAATCTATGGAAAATCAGCTTTAATATGGTATCGTTTACTATAGAGAATTTAGAACAGAATGGAGTAGGGTTGCCAGGTCCCCTTACCCTCTCAGCAGGAGGGGGGGATTTGAAACTCACAGGGGGGATCTGAAACTCTAACTCCTCATGCAGGAAGTGATGCTGCCTGTTTGGGGCCCAAATTGGCATGCTGTGGAGCATGGGAACACTCCCTGGTTGATGCAATAATCTCATTCCTGGGAGTAATGTCATTGCACCTCCCTGGGAGCATGCCTGGGAGGCCTGTTCCCCCACCTTTCCTCCAGCCAACCAGGTGAGTGGTGACACGAGGCAGATGGTAGGAGTTGGGGATCCCCTGTCCCCACCAGGGGACCTGGATCCCTACATTGGAGAGTGGTGTTTACCTCTTCCCCTGCTTACTTTCTGAATGAAATCACCCTAACACCCATTTGAAATCTCACAAGGAGAAAGCTTGTGGTAATTGGAACAGAAAAACAGCATGCAGAGACACAGTTAAACACCCTGTTTTCTCTGCTTCCCCCCTTCCCCCCCAATGCTGGCTCTCTATAAACAAAGAAACCTTGGGATTTATAGAGGCCATCATTGGTGCATAGTGTCTAGCTTAGCCCATCCATTAGATTTCTGTATGTACTGAGGATTGTTATGGGAACATTTCTAGTTCAAAGACAAACAACATGAATCCATTGGGACACTTTTCTGAGTTCCACAGATTCTTGTTATAATCCTGAAAGTCATTAAAAAGAAAACTGAGAAGCACTCTCTTCTTGATAGTTATGGATTTCAGCCTGAAAACATGAAGGAAGCAAGAAGAGGGTGCTAGCATAAAGCCAAGTTTAGAAATACAAAAATATTAAAGAATCTTTGACTTTAAGCAATACCTGACAAGCACAGGAGAAATGGCTTGAGCATCTTCCTCCTGACTTTCAAGACTTGTGAAGAGAGTTTTAATTTTTCTTGATTCCCTAATAAACATGGAAAGGTTAGACAGAAGATATTAGTTCCCAAGCAAAGATTAAGAAAAACATGCAGAGAAAGTGAGAAATCAGACTATTTGCCTCATTAGTGGTAGAAAGATCAGTCCAAGAATGAGACTTGGTTAGGATGGGTTTGTTGAACATAGATTCAGAGATGGTTAGATTCAGTGAGGTAAGAAAAGTGGCACATGAGTCTTTGCCTGGCTTTATAGAAGGCTCTTTCTGTATTATCACATTGAGTTCCTGAAGCATATCAAGCACCCCAAGCATAGCTGAATTCATGCCACCTCCCTTCCTGTTAGTTGAGTGGTGGTAAGGACTTATTCTTTTCCTGCTCAGCATGGATAGACTTAGAAAACAGGGACCAATTTTTGATACTCAAAATGATATATAATATTAATCTTGTTAATGTAACTTTATAATGTAATACTAAAACTATATTACAGAATGCCTAAGTCACATTAATGACTACAAATGATTTTTGAGGTATACTTATTCAGAAGTATCAGAACATGAAAGCATGTACCCATAAACCTGGAGCACCAAGTGGATAGCAAAAGCACCTTAGGAAGACGGGGGGTATTTTTAACAACAACAACATTTGATTTATATACTGTCCTTCAAGACAACTTAATGCCCACTCAGAGCAGTGTACAAAGTGTGTTATTGTTAAACTCTTGACAATCACCCTGTGAGGTGAGTGGGGTTGAGAGAGCTCCTAGAAGCTGTGACTGACCCAAGGTCACCCAGCTGGCTTCAAGAGGAGGAGTGGGGAATCAAACCTAATTCTCCATATTAGAATCCTGCTACTCTTCTACTACACCAAACTGGTTCTCCCTACATGGTTCCCTACACTGTAGAGAAATAGAAGAGCACAACTGTAACATTTAATCCTATAAATGATCTATGAAAAAACATTGCATTTGTCCAACATTTTGGTGGAGTCAGATGTTATGATGTTTCATTGTAATTAAACATTCAGAGCTTGAAAACACACTTTGAAATCAGACAGAATATTTCTTTTGCATAGATTCACCCCTCCCTTCCATACTGAATAACTCCCACCAGTATGGTTCCTTATAAATATTTTCTTTTTTACAAAATTGAAACTATAACAAAAATATGTTTTGAATCTAAGACATTAGACAGCTAACAAATTTCCATGAATTGTAAAGGAAAACATCTAAAATTAGTAATTACTATAATTTAGGTATCTTGGGGCATTTTTATACATAAAAAATGTCTCTCTGTGTGGTAAGGTAATACTACCCAGATAGTCAGAAAGGGTCCCCAGTTTTTCATAAAGGGCTATATCTCTGCAGAACTCTTAATAATAGTTTCCTCACTACTGAATATCTTGGGATATTTATTTTTATTTATTTTCTTTGGATTTCTATTCCACCCTCCCCACGAAGGGCTCAGGGTGGATTACAACATTTTAAAAACACGTTAAATTAATTTATACAATAAAAACCATATTTTTTAAAAAAAAAAAAACTATTCCCAACTGCAGCATCAATATATTCCTGAGGTAGTTTGTTTTACCTCAGGTGCTTTTTTGTTTTCAGAAAGGAAACTCTAAGCGGTAACTGGGTGTATTTTGTGGATATTGTTTGCTAGTGTACAACCAGCAATGTCCTAAGAGGAAAAAAATTCCGGAGCCACTTTTCTCTGCACTCTGCCAATAAATTACAACTAAATGCACCCTAGATTAGTTAGACTTTAAAAAAAGTTTTCTTCAGAGTGTATTGGCTCAATTGGTTGAAAGGCTGAGCAATGTGAACTTGATTGGACTGCTCATTACAATTGCTATAAATAATGTTGTGATTCAATGAACAATCCAAAGAAGGGGACTCTGATTATGAAATCTGATCTAATAAGATTCCTGTCAAGATCAAGATCAAACCTGAATTCTCCCTAAAGCAAAAATGAAAAGTCTGAGGCTATCGTACTTTGGTCACATTGTGAGAAGACAAGATTCTCTGGAAAAGTCAATAATACTAGAAAAAGTGGTAAGGAGTAGGAAAAAAGGAAGACCTAAAATGAAATGACTTGACTCAATAAAAGAAGCCACATCCTCCAGTTTGCAGGATCTGAGCAAGTCTGTTAATAATAGGACATTTTGGAGGTCTTTAATTCATAGGGTTGCCATAGGTTGGAAGTGACTTGAAGACACATAACTAGAGATGGGCATGAACAGAAAAAAAAACCCAAACATGATGTTTGTTGTTCATTGCCATCCACGAACAGGGACTCACAAACATCCACAAACATGGCCCTGTTCACAAACATGTTCGTGGTTGGCTGTTTGTGGGGGCTAGCAGGCTCTCCTCCAGCCTTCATCCAAGTCAAGATCCCTACCGCACCACTCCCAGAAACCTTACCTGAGCAGGCAGCAGGAAAGGTACCAATAATAAATAACAGCTTGGCTCAGAGCCTGCAGCAGCCCTGGAACTTGAAGGGGTAGATCCCTATCCCACCACACACAAAGAAAATTCAAGCTCCAATCTACTTTCTCTATCAAAATGCCTACATCAACTCTCTCCCTCTCCTCTGTCTGTAAACTAAGCCAGAGCTGGGAGCCCCCCTCCCCCCTGGTCTTTGCTCCCTTGTAACAAATTTGGAGCTCCACACTTGAAAGGAAGATCCACATATCACGCTAAATTGGGCTTAGATTGGGGTTTCCAGGGCAACAGCAGGAGTTCAGACAGAGTTCAGACAATCCCTGCCTAAGTTGCCAAGGGAATTGATTGTAGGTGTCAGACTGTCTGGCTTGACGAACAGCAACGAACAGCAACGAACGAGGCTTGCAACGACCACCTGTTCGTTTAGAATGGGGCCTCACGAACAGCTTGTTCACGAACAGCAGATTGGGCTGTTCATGTCTTTTTTTTGTTCATATTGCTGTTCGTACCTATCTCTACACACACAGACACACACAAGATTCCTGTTAATCCCTAGTAATCGTTTATGGGTGTTTTGGCAGAATATTTTTAATGTTCACATGTAGAACATGGGTGTGGGAAGAAAATTAAATGAAGGGACTGATAATTATACATGCAGACTGTGATTTCAGAATTAATTTTAGAAATTCTCCTAGTTTAACTAGAACTTAGAAGACATTTCCAATCAGGAGTAGTCACTCAAAAAGGAGTTACTGAAGATTACAGGGCAATGCCAATTGATGAAATGCTACGAGTACTTTGCTGAATAAAACACAATTTACTTCCAAGTAACAGGCTTGGCCTGCAAATTGCCTACTAATTCTTGTCAGTAGGTGTAAAATGATCGTGTATTATTTTCTCAGACTATCAAGTGCCGTCCAAGAGATGAAACAAGCATGCCAACTGGAGTTTTGCAATAAATTTGGTATCATTAATGGATGTCTTGGGATGTATTTGGACTTGGAATCATTATACTGTTTTGAAATTGTTTATGGCTTTAAAATTTGTAAGCTGCTTTGAGTTCTTTGTTGCAGGAGGAAAGGGGCAAATAAATATTCTAAATAAATAAATAAGTAGACCTGTTCAGAATTGCTCTCTTCATCACTTAATTCCAAGTCTCTCTACTTTATCTCAATACCATCTGAGCAATGAAAAGTACACTTAGACAAGAAAGATATTTATTAGTTATAACATTGTGGTATAATCAAGAAACAAATGTAATACACTCATTTCTAAAAGTTACATGCTTAAGAAAACATTAAATACAGAAAGTATATCTTACATCAATTACTGAGATTTCATGGCTCACAGTATATCTCAAGTTGCTTCCCAAAGTTATAATCTATTTCTGTCATTGCTCACAATAACACAATTACCACTCATATTAAAGCACAGAAGTTCAGTCATCAGCAAAGATCCGTTCAAACCAACCTGTAGCAAGGTAAGCTTCAATGCAATCTTAGCTATGCAGACAGATGGAATAATGACAACTTTAAGAGATAGTAACCATCTCCTCTTCCAGAAAAAAAAAGAGTTTCTGTCTTTCTTGTGAGTCATTTCCTACTGGCTATGCATTGCCACATCCTTCAGAATATATGGAAATGCATTTTCGAATTTGTTCCAGGAAACAAAAACACATCTCTCGGGCTGTCTCACATAAAATCAGGATTAATAATAAGAAAGTTAATTACACTTCTTTTTGGTAGTTCTAATACAATAATCAGTTTAAAGCATAATGTGGTCTCTTGTGTTCATGAAACCACAGACCTAAGAGTGAGGCCCCCTCAAGTTCTCCTTGAACTTCAGTGCTTCTTGATTTGTTCCTGATTTATTCTGAGAATCAGTAACATTCTAAATAACTAAGTTTGTCACTTGATTAGTGTTGCACAGAAGTGGATCAGAGGTCATGATGGGATTGGTGCAAGTGCACCTACAAGGTAGAAGGGAAAATTGAGCTAATTGTAAACTAGATAAACAAAAACAATTCCATTTGTTTTACATCTTTCTGTCATTTTGGAGCAGCTGGATTTATTTAGGTTAATTATAATCTGCCTTTCTCACTGAGGGTTCAGATTGCGGAAATCTGATTATAAACAGAAATCTAAAGCTGGAGCTGAAATGAAGCTTAAGCATTAACGTGACACATCAAACAAAGCAAAAATTACATAATAGGATCATACTTACAGCAACAGACGGTATGTACTGTACACGATAGTATAGGTAACAGTCCTTATACCTTTACGAAGGCATCTTTCTGAAACATTTGATTACAGTACAACCCTAATTACCTGTATAAAAAAGCCCTCCTGAATAATTCAGTTTTAAATAGTTTGCAGAAAGCCAGGAGGGTTCAAGCTTTCCTGATCTCGTTAGGCATGTCATTTCATAAGGCTGGGGTCACAACAGAGAATGCACATGTATGGGCAAATGTTGATCTTACCAGTTTGCAGGGTGCATCTGCATGAGGGTCTGCTCTGAAGAGCAAAGCTGTAGTGGTGCCTATGATATGAGGGACCAATGCCATGGAAGGCTTTGTAAGTGATAGCCAATAGCTTGAATTGAACCAGGTAACTGATGGGCAGCCAGTTCAGAATAGGAGTAATATACATGCTCTACCTAGCTCCTGATAATAACTTGAGTGCAGTATTCTGCACCAACTGGAGCCTCTGTGTTGACTTTAAGGGGAGACCTATGTATAATACATTGACTCAATTTTACCATGGCATGGATCCAGCTGGCCAGATTTACCATGTCAAGTAGGGGACCATCTTCTGGCCTAGATTGAGTTCCAGTCTTTCCAGTCTGGATTCATACCAGGGTATGGGGCAGAGACAGCCCTAGTAGCATTAGTGGATTATCTCCCTCTGAATATATACAAAGGCCATTCCTCATTATTGCTCCTCCTGGATCTGTCTGCAGTCTTTGACACAAGAGACCATGACATCCTGTTGAGGCATTTAGAAACAGAAGTGGGCCTCAAAGGATGTGCCCTGGACTGGTTTAAATAGTTTCTCATGGAATGGACTCAAAGGGTTGCTGTCGGAGAGCAGCTCTCTCCAGAATGAGAACTACCTTGTTCTGCAGGGGGCAATCTTATCTCCCATGTTATTCAACCTCTATGTAAAACATTTAGGAGAACTCATTTGCAGCTATGGAGTGGGATGTCATCAATATGCAGATGATATCCAACTCTGTATCTCACTATTCAGGTCCCCACAGGATGCAGTAGAAATCTTAATCGCTGCCTGACAGCCATGTTGAAATGGATAAAAAATAACAAACTCAACTTAACATCAGAGAATCACAAAAGCACAATTCCTGTCAAAAACACTTTATTTCTTGAACATCTTTAGGTTACACAGTAGGGGGGCACAACAGGGCATGATAGCAGTGTACTACACAAAATAATACAACCCACTCCACCGTTTTTGACAGCAATTGTGTTTGGGTGATTCTCTGATGTGAAGTGAGTTGTGTTATTTTTGTGAGGTGGAATGCTGGAATGCCCTTTGGTGTGCCCCCCTGCTGTGTAACCTAAAGCTGTTCAAGAAATAAAGTGTTTTTGACAGGAATTGTGTTTTTGTGATTCTCTGATGTTAAGTGAGTTGTGTTATTTTTGTGAGGTGGAATGCTGGAATGCCCTTTGGTGTGCCCCCCTGCTGTGTAACCTAAAGCTGTTCAAGAAATAAAGTGTTTTTGACAGGAATTGTGCTTTTGTGATTCTCTGATGTTAAGTGAGTTGTGTTATTTTTCTGTGGGGGGGACTGCTGGTGTAATGTGTCATAATGCTTTGCCTACTTGTACTTTGAAAGGGAGAAAATAATTTTTTTAAAACTTTATTTTGTGTTGTTCGTGTTTTATTCTTTACTGTGCAGTTGGTTCCCATCATAGGGAACAATGGGGCTGGCTGGCCAGCCATCTCTGTAGGTGGTGGGGGAATTTGAGGGAGGGTGTCTGTGGTTCAGGTGCTCTTTCACAGGGACCAGCTGGCACTCAGAAGTGTGCCCACCATTGTGGCACCCCTGGGCTGTGCAGAATTGCCCAGGGAAACAGAGTTTAGAAGTTCCCAGCATAGGGAACAAAGGGAGAGGGCTGGCTTTTGCCAGCCTGTTCCTGGGGTTATGGGTGTGGGGCTGCTGGGGGTGGATTTGGGTCTGTGTGTGACAGCTGGGGGGGAATTGGGTCTGTGTGTGGCAGCTGGGGGGGAATTGGGTTTGTGTGGGGCTGTAAAGGGTGGACTTTGGGGGCTGAGAGCACCTACTTGGGGAGGCCATGAAATGCCCCCCCCCCAAGTGGGAGCAGGCTGAGCCTTGGTGGGGGGTGGGAGGAAAGGTGGGAGAAGGGCCCCTGAGGGTAGGGGGGCATTTTGCATGCAAAATGCCACCCCTGGCAAGACAAGCCTCCCCCAGCTGTAGTAGAGAAAAGAGCACCTACTTGGGGAGGCCATGAAATGCCCCCCCAAGTGGGAGCAGGCTGAGCCTTGGGGGGGGGAGTAGAGGTGGGAGAAGGGCCCCTGAGAGTTGGGGGGCATTTTGCATGCGAAATGCCACCCCTCGCAAAGGGATCCTGCCTCTTCATTTTTTCCCCATAGGAAAAAATGAATGAAGATGAGCAGCAGCAACCTAAAGCTATGGCTTTTTTTAAGGAGAGGATAGGGGACCTGGTTTGGGGGGCCATAACATGGCCCCCCAAAGTCCAATCGTTCTGAAACTTGGGGGGTTGTTAGAGGGGAGTTAGAGGAAGGCCCCCACCAATTTTGGGTTGATTCGGTGGGAAAATTCCTCCCCCAGGCTTCAGAGAACCCTGGGGAGGCTTTTTCCCATTGAAAAAGCTAACCCGAATCGATTCGGGTTATGGCGATTCGGAAAACCCGAATCGATTCGGGTTTTCCCGAATCGAACTGGGTTTCTCCGAATCAACCAGAATCAGGGTGATTCGGGTTTTTTCGGGTTTTCCAAAACCCGAACTGCACACCCCTAGTCCTCAATGTAAGGAGCACACAATAAATGCCAGCTATAGTATGTAGTGGGAGTCTGCAGAAGGGCTCACTGATCATAGCTACGCCTTCTCCCCAGCCACCTGTTTGGGGTTGATGAAGGACTGCATAACCAAGTAGAGTTAGTTGGGAGAGACACTGTCATTTTTTTACAGCCACATCTCAGTTACGCAAGCCAAGTCAATTTTCTCATTCTGTAACATCCTGTGGTATTACAAACACAACTCTTGGGATGCTACAGAGGTTAGATAGGCAGCAAGAACCTTTTTACCTAACAGCACTGATCTGCACTGGAACAATGCATTCATCAAACATGTTGCTCCAGATAGTGATTGCTGTCAGAACCACTAATAACCCCCACTCACACTCCACATAGTCAACATGCCCTACAGAAATCCAGAGCGACAATCTGAACTAGCCCTACAGAAATCCATACATAAGCCATACAGAAGTCCAGAACTACGGTCATAGTGTATTGATGTCAGCATTGTCCAACAAGTGTCCTATGTCAGTACTGCTCCTGTTTTCCAGGTAAAGAACTGCAGTCACCCTCCCTCTCCAGTAGTGGTGGACTTTCTTCCACTCATTGTGTGACAAGGATGGGCCCTGGATATGTGCTCTGGTTTAAGACCCACAGGGTAACAGCCCCTGCTCTCACCTTTTGCCTCATGCTGAGAGGCTTGCAAATCTGGGAAGCTGCAATGCTGGCCCTTCATCCTGGCCTTTAGCCAGTGTGGGCTTACCTGTGTGGGCTTACCTAACAAGCAGGATTTCTAGAGAGAGAAAGGGAATTGACTGGCTGCCCTGCTTCTTTCATCAGCTCCAAAGGCCCAAAAGTAGAGTTTGCATAGATCCCACTTCCCTAGAGTTACCAGTCCCCTCACTCCCACCCTCTGCTCCCCCACTACTCACCTGGTCAGCAGTGGGAAAAGGCACAGGAATGGGCCTCCTGAGCAAGCTCCTGGGGCAGCACAATGACATCATTTTCCAAGAGTGATATCATCGAACTGCCCCAAGAGAGCTCCTGCGCCTGTGTGATGATTGCTTAGAAGTGATGTTGCCCAGAAGTGACATCACTGCACAGGTGCGGGAGAATGAACACTTGAGGAACAAAGAGAAAGAGAGTGCTGGGTTCCCCCCTGCCAGGAGGTTAAGGGGACCTGGCAACCCTACTCCTCCCAAAAGCACTAGCCCTTTGCCCTGGCCTCCAGCTAATCTAGGGCTTACCTAACACATCTTTTTCAGTAGTGTCTGGAGACTATAGAAAAATGGCCTTCTGCTTCTGTTTAATTTAATACAATTCTACCTAAGCTAATTAACTTGCCATCAAGCTTAATAGCCTTCATATGAAGCAGACAGTAGACTCAGTCAGTTTTTTTCCTTTTATTAGCATCCTAGATTGTTCTCTATTCACAGAAGTGAATGCTTTTAGAAAAATCAAAAGTGACTTTCACTTCCAATGTCAAGGCATGGGAATGAATAGTCAAAAAGACAACTGTCATATGTAGATTTCCATGCTGCTATATGCTACAAAAAATAATTTCCTCTTTGATTACAGCTACATGCATATACTGTACTTTTATTTTTTATAACAAGGTAATTGGTTATATATAGCAATTAAGGAAGTGTGAACTATTGTGAGGTATGAATTGGCATACCAATCTGCTAACCTTAGATTGTTGGCAGGCATGAATTTCTTACTTCCAACTCCATTTTATGGTACAAAGAAAATGGCATTATCAGAAAGAATTGTGAAATTGACTGTGATTACTCATATGATAACTATGTTATTACCATGTGCCACCAAAATAATTACATTTACTGCCATGATGCTCCCTGACTTTGCATATAAGTCATGCTACACATGATAAGCATATAAGGTAGTTAGAAAAACTCTTCGAGGGGAAAAATGCACAAGCCAAAGTAGGGCTACCAGTAAGACCCCTTTATATGCTACTGCACACAGTTGATATTCCTCTAAAAATTGCCCCATATGGCTGTTGTATTCTCTTGTGTGTCTGCACACTCAATTCTGTTGCTGACCTTATCTAAACACTATTTTTTAAAAAATAGTGTTGTATAAAGGTGGAAGAATTTCATAATGTCTTAAATGCAATTTCTTGTTCTCCGCTTCCTTATCAAAGAAAGAAGATGCTGTACAGCACTCAGATATTAAGTTTCACACATCATTACTATGGTGAAATCACAGCATTGACAAAACTTATAGTGAACAAGTATATACCTTGGTATAAACTTCAGGATAAAGGTGTCAGTTAATTTAGGTTTAGGTGGGTAGCCATGTTGGTCTGTAGCAGAACAGTAAGATTTGAGTCCAGTGGCACCTTAGAGACCAAAAAGATTTTCAGGGTATGAGCTTTCAAGAGTCAGAGCTCCCTTCTTCAGAATGGAGTAGGAATGGAAATCCCTACTCAGAATGTGGGCAGGGTGTGTGATGGACAGGACTGGCTCCAGCTGTGCCTCTCCTGAGAAACAACCAATTAAAGTTGGTGGAATGCTGAGCCAATCAGAGTTAGGGCCTATTGAAGGGGGGGAAGGTGCCACAGGACTCAAATCCTGCAGTTAAGGTAGGGTTCTAGTATGCATGAAGCCATATTGAAGTTTGAGACACAGAGACAATGAGAGGGCTGTTTTATTCCTTTGCATTTCTTATCTAAACATCAAGGAGACTGATAGTTGCTAACTGTGGTCCAATGCAACTACAGTCACAACTGAAAATAAATCAGTTCTTATTTCTTAAATTACCATTAGATGAGTTACTCTAGACTTTAGTAATTGGGAATTACTTTATAATATGAGGTTTAAGAGCTATAGCCATTAGCCAAGGATCAGCTCCTGGGCAGGGTTTTGTAGGAACATGGTCCAACCAGAATATTTAGCTTGCTTTCTCATTAAACAGAAATCTTCAGCAGCACATAAATTTTACACATAAATAAATCCTACTTGGAGACAGCACATAAATTTTACAAATAAATAAATCCCACTTGGAGTTTCTGGGCACAGTGTTTCCATTTTCTGCAAATGTTTACATGGTTTTCTGGTTTTCCGGGGCTTTATAATTCTAATAGAAGGATCTGTGCATGTGAGCTTTTTTTTGTTCACTGATCTGCTAGGCAGAAATAAAAGTATTCCTTATCCACTTGACAAGGTCAGGGAACAGAGGCAGAGACTGCCTTATGTTATATTCCCAACCCCCACCCCTACCACTCAGTGATAGCAAATCTGCCTGCAGTTTGGAAAAGAGGAAAAGCTCTTAATAAGCAGATGCATAGTGACCACTGTTGGTTGTCATTTAGACTGCTTGCATGCCACTAAGTCAGGACAAGGCTGTGGTATATAGAATTTAAATATGTTCTGAAAACATGGATTATGAACATTAACAATAATATAAATTTTAGCATGTGCAAGCAACTAATCATAGGGCAAGGTGCTATAATTTACAATGTCTTGCATGGCTGACTAAGGAACACAGTGCCTTCTGTCTCACATGTATTACAATTCCCAATGAGAACACATATCTGCAAAATAATGGGGAACCCACTGGGAAATCTCAATAAAAACCGGAAGTACCCCACCACCACCACACACACACCCAAATTAAGATGCTGCTTATAGCCTGATCAAATTACAATTTAAGTGGGAGAGAGTTTGCCCATCATTAGAGGGTACTGGCAAATAATCTAAATAATGTAGAAACATAAAAAAAATATCTTATAAACCCCAGTTTTATAAACAAGGCATAGACAGGAAGTGATTGAAACAAAAGTACCACAGAATGATATGTGTGGTGGTGAGATTAAACAAAGAAATAAATGTCTGTGTAACAGAAAAGTTGTACAATGGATCCAATTTGCAGTGTAGTATTGTCAAGTCTAGAAGGAGTGTAATATTTGCTCCCTGTAAACCATGATATATAAATTGAGAGTCAGCTGGCTTTACTCCTTTTCATCTAGCAAGAATTCCTTCTTCCCTTTCCCTGATCTCCTTAGCCATGGTTTAGTGTTACATGCACCAACACTACTCATAATCAGGGCCGGCACCACCATTGAGGTGGTGAGGTGGGTGCTACGGGTGCTGGGGTGCAGGAGGGGGTGCAGGAAGAGGTGCCGGGGGTGGAGGCGCGTACCATGGGGCTGGCATGCCTGGCCCACAGCTGCTGCAGCCGGCAAGCCCCGCACCGCTGCTGCCACCGCTGGCACCACCATATGCCCCCGGCCGGGCACAGCAGCCACTGGCCAGGCACGGCAGGCATCTGGGGTGGTGTGCGGAGCACAGGCAGCCTCTGCACACTGTCCCAGCTACCCACCGGCCAATGGGGCCAGCTTTGCTGCATGATAACGTTATCATGCGGTGACGTCATCACGTAGTCTGTGGGGGCGCGTGCACTATGTGCGTGCGCACGTGGGGCAGCCACGGGCACCAGAAACCCTGACACCACTCCTGCTCATAATTAATACTAATCAAGTTCTTTCTTCATTAGCGTTTGTAAATTCAATTCCCAAGACCCATCTTCAGTACAGATATAGCCTCTGTTTCTCTGTGAAGCAAACCAGAAAGAGCTCTAAAGTGAAAATAAATGCAATGCTGTCTAGGAAGAATGGCAGTTCAGACAGAGGAGTGGAACTCTTTGGTTTCAGTAACAGAAACACTAAGAAAGTGGGAGTGTCTCCAGGCTCAAGTAACTGGGAAAAATGTATTGTCGAAGGCTTTCACGGCTGGAGAACGATGGTTGTTGTGGGTTTTCCGGGCTGTATTGCCGTGGTCTTGGCATTGTAGTTCCTGACGTTTCGCCAGCAGCTGTGGCTGGCATCTTCAGAAGTGTAGCACAAAAAGACAGAGATCTCTCAGTGTCAGAGACTGAGAGAGACCTAGGGTAACCCTAGGAGGATGGAGTGTATAATTCCTTCTCCACAGTTTTTCTACTCCATCAGTCACTTTAGGAAGCATCCCCTACACCACCATAGGGCTTCAAATGTACCCAGGGCACACCAAAATGGATTGTATTATTTTGCATGTCCAAATGCTCTGTCCTTGCTCTGACAACTGGGGAATTTTGCATCTGATGAAGTTCTGCCCATCCCACAATTTTGTTAACACTTTCAGTTTTCCAGTCTTCCTTTTTGAGCTGCATGGGGACTTTATTGGAAAACAAAACATGACGTTACCCTGCCACCAGCTGGTCTAGGATATACAGGGCCTAGACTGCAGGCAATAACTTCCAATTCTTACATAAGAAAGCTCAGTTTGTGAACTCCAGAATGGTTTCCCTTATTGTTTGCCTTTCTGGCCTTGCTTCTTTCAATAGTTGCAACCCGTACTAATTGTCTTTCAATAGCTAGGCTGAGCATATTCACAGGCACTTTATGAGGCAGAACACAGCTGCTCATACAAGGAAGGTAGTAATGGCTTCAAACTCGCTTCCCCCAATTGTTTCCTTAATTAGCTCTTGATAGCAGGGGTAGGCTGGGACACTCTCTGCAGCCAAGCCAGAGATGGGAAACAGCCCTTCCTAGTAAGTCCCTTCTGCCTTCAAAGTAGTAATGTTACTTCTACAGATAGAGGTTTTCTAACAGGCAGAAATCAAAAGTGGAGACATTTCCTAGCTTTGTCTTGCTGAAAGGTAAGGCTCTACCTGCACTTTTCTCTCTAAGAGTACCAACTTTTTAACCCATCTGTAGTAGTGGCTTTAACACAGCATGTTATAGAACTATTAACAAATAGAAAAGCTCACCTCCATGTTAGGAAAAGTTTTCACTTGCCGATTTTTGCAGATCAAACTGCAGTTAAGGACATAGAAAGTCAGGCTACCCTCCATTCCCAGGTAACTGGCATCTCTATTTTGGTTTGTTATGCAGCTTTTAAAAACTCAAGAGTTAGTCATTGAAGAAATGACAACTCTACTTTAGGAGTATTTTAATTAAAATATTAGGATAATGTGATATCCTAATATTTAGTATTTAGATACTGTCTTTCTGCTACAGCACTTCACTTTTTTGTTTATATTATTTATAGTCCACCTTTCTCACTGGAACTCAAGGCAGAATACAAGTAAGTCATTACAATCAATTTCAACTAGAGATGGGCATGAACCAGAAAAAAACAAACCATGCAGTTTGTGGTTCATCATGTTTCACGAACCACGAACTTTCACGAACCTGCCCCGGTTCACGAATTGGTTCATTTTGGTTTGTGAAAATCATCACTTCTGGGTCAGCAGAAGGTCTGCAGGAAGTCCATCTCCTGTTGCCTAGGAAACCGGTGCCAGGCTGTCTACGGTGATGAATTGAAAAACAAAACAAACGAACCAGCCTAAAGTTTGTGGCAGTTAATCAGAAATGGGATTTGATGAACTGCTGGTTCATGAACCACGAACCTGTCGGGCTATGGATGACAGGCTATGTCAGATAGACCCCTGTACCATTACAGCAAGAATCCAGTTTCTTGGTTAAAAGGTTTTATTCAGGAATCAGATCATTTCCACAGATATGTCCATAGGATTACTCAGAAGCAAAGTAAGCAACTAAGCAGTGAAAACAATTTGACAGGAATGGCAACATGTGTGAAAATCATTCCTCTTAAAGAATACAATTAAATGCTTTCTCAATAAAAGTAATGATTAATGTACCGAATTATACCATTCTAAGTCCATTGAAGTCAATGGATTTAGCAAGGGATTACACTGTAAATTAGGGCTGCTCCAAACTTTTGTACAAAATGATTGGAAAGTTTGCCCAAAACATCCCTTTCTTCCTGATTGCTGCTGTTCATTGCCCTGACGGGTTGCAGTACTGTGCCATTTTTCATTGAAATCAGTCTCTTAGCAACAGTGATATTATAATGTTTCATCATCAGATTTAACTACGTGACAATATCTTTGAGGGCAGTAACATGCTTGATCACTAAAAAGGTGATATCACTAGAGATTACAGTTGTGAATGGGTTGTTCAGTTCTTTCTTATATACTTTCTAACTTTATATAGAAATGTTGCATTTACATTTCAAACATATTTTAATGCAATAACACATTCTCCTACTCCTTTGAGCATGTAATTCCAAACATAAGGTGAAGATACAACCCTCATTTGTAAAATAAAATCAGGTATTTGCTGGATTGCAATGGAAGAATTCTCATCCTCTGACACTGGACATCTTTATATAAATATCAAATCATCAAAACATACCAGTCTTTTCCATATGTGATAAAGGCAATGATTTACCCAATGGCAAGTTCCACCTCTCTCTAGGGCTTTCAACCAATCCTGGGGATTCTGCCCACAAGCAAGCCCCAGAGTCAGGTCAGCGAATCAGAACATTTGGAACGTCCCTGGAGTGGAGTGGTGTTATGGATCAGGGACAGATTAACACACACTCAGAGCAGTGAACAAAGTCAGGGTTATTATTATCCCTATAATACAGCTGGGGAGCTGGGACTGAGAGAAGTGGCTTGCCCAATGTTACTCAAATAGCAGTCTCCTAATTAGTTGGGGGAATTAGCTTTTAAGGTGAGAGGGGGTAACTGAGATTCTTCACCTATGTTTACAGGAATTATTCCCTTAGAGATTCTCAAATAAGCCAGACAGATGTTCAACCAGAAAGGTTTTTTTATTGAAGAGAAATAAAAGGGCAAACATAAAGAAATTCACATACAGCACACCTACAAGGCTAACTAAGAGAAAATCAGGGAGGAGAAGGGGAGAAAGCAGTTTCAGGGAAGGCAATAGTTACGAGTCTTGAAGATAGGGGGTCCATGGAGACCGCAGCAAAACAACCAGTGTTCTGCTGAGAAGAGGCCCAAATGGATTTGGGGGCGTGTAGACAGATCCAGGAACATACACATACTCACTAGTGGCTAGAGAGGGCCAGATAGAAGACAAAATACTCCCTGGGGCAAGCTGATGTGTTTGCGGCCAAAACAATGACTTAATCGATATATTGTCGAAGGCTTTCACAATATTGACAATATTGTTGTGGATTTTCCGGGCTGTATAGCCATGGTGTTGGCAAGACCACTGCTATACAGCCTGGAAAATCCACAACAATCATCAGTGACTTAATCGGTTTCTCTGAAGGTGGACAATAAGTTTAGAGAGGCTTCCTCAGGTGGACTATAGGTATATATGGTACTTGATGACCCTTTGAGTACTGGATGGGAAAAGCTACCAGGATGGCTGAATAGTGCTGGGTAGTGCTTAATCAAGGTAAGTGGGAGAGGAAAGTGAGGCAGAGCATGAATGAGATTAGCCAGGAGCTTCCTGGTAGCCTCATTGTCCTAAATTATGGATCTCTCTGGGGCATAGAGGGAGTGTTTAGTCAGCCAGCTGCTCTGACTGTCCTTTAAAAATATTTTTCCAGGCTCTTGCCCTGCTGGCATTCATTTTATTTATTTCAGGCCTGGCAGTGCCTTGCACTTATGCTATATGAGGAAGGGAGTTTATGATTTCATATCCATAAACTGCCCTTCAGCAGGAAGAAGGGCCTGACTGCTAATACCAAGGTTATGCGAGTGTCTAGACTCATGTCTGCTCCTATCTGCCTGTGTCCATTTTACCCCAGGTGAACACAGGTCCTGTAGCCTTTGTGCATGTGTCAGGTAACTGGTGTAGTTGCAGTTACAAGTGTCCATGGTCATCAGCGAGTTGTCATTTCAGAGCTTTGGTTTGGGGCAGTTTCTGCTTCCTTCTCCCCACCTTTTGCCCTTACATCTGGCTTACACCCAAACTGTTTTGCTTTTAATCTGTTTTAAATTCTCCTGTTTTCTAGTTAACACCACCACCTCCCTACTCCTCCTTCCTGCACCCCCCCCCCAACTTCCCTCTCCTCCTCTCCATACAGCGAATTTGGTCAGAATAGGGAGGCTATGGGAATAGAAGATTGTGGCAACACAATCACATATCTGAACAAAAGTTCAGAAACATGCCGGATATATAAACCTGAAAAGGATGTGGGGAGGTACTCATTCTTCAGTTCAGCTTGGCAATACAGAGCAAATTGGGTTAAAATTGGCCATGGTTTCCAAAGGGAAATGTAATTCAGGGCTTTCTGGTGGCCTGGGGGGCATTTTAGGACTGAATTTTACCAAATTTGCTGGAGACCTACTCCTAGATATTCTCTAAAGACCCTCCCAAGGTTCATGAAGATTGGACTTCAGGGGATATTTTATGGGCCCCCAAATAAGTTGCCCCCAGCCACCTCTAATCTACAATCTCCATTACTGGGAAAACTAGAGGAGCTAGCTAGGGGGCTGGGGTGGCATTTTGCAAGCAAAATCCATAGAATTTGCAGGGAACCTATTCCCAACTGTCCTCTAAAGACCCCCCCCCCATTTCAGAGAGATTGGGCCACGGGGAAGGCATGATCTATGAGATTCCCCAATTGCTGTCAGCTTTTCTCCATAATAGGAAAAATGGGGTGGCTGAGGGCACCTTCTTTGGTAGGTCATAAAATGACTCCCCAAGGTTCAATTTCTCTGAAACTTGGGAGGTATTTAGAGGACAGTTAGCAGTAGGTCCCCTGAAAATTTTGTAGATTTATTTTACGAAACGCCACCCCCATCCCCCTGGATAGCTCCCATAGTTTTTCCCATAGGGAATAATGGAGATCACAGGTGGCTGGGGACAAACAAGCAGGAAAGAGTTGATTCTTGCTGACAGCAAGAAATGAAGCCATGGCTCCCGAAGTGGGGATTGCCCACCCCCTTTGCATAGATGACCCCTTTCCTGATGGGCTGAGCTGCAAGATCTCAGCAGAGGTATGGAACCCCAGTTTTTAGCACCTCTTGCTCCCAGGAAACCTGGTGGGTTATTTTCCCTGACACGTCAATTGGGTAAACAAGTCTCCATCTCAGAAAAGCTGCAGAGGAAGGTTTGAGCATGCACAAAGAGAAGGTGTGTCATGGGATACTATCTCTCATCTGGGAGGAATGGGGAAGAAACACGTGCCAGTCCGAGCACAGGATCAAGTGCACTGTGGCCGCAGTGTGCAATTGAACAGGAAAGCAATGGAAAAACAGTCAGGCTATTGATGACAGGCTATGGCAGATAGACTCCTGTACCATTACAGCAAGAATCCAGTTTCTTGGTTAAAAGGTTTTACTCAGGAATCAGATCATTTCCACAGATATGTCCATAGGATTACTCAGAAGCAAAGTAAGCAACTAAGCTGTAAAAACAGGTTGACAGGAATGGCAACATGTGGAAAAAACATTCTTCTTAAAGAACACAATTACTCCTTTCCCCCTCCCACCAGCCAACATAACTTTTGGCGTGAACCAGTCCTGAGAACTTCTTGCATATTTTAACTATCAAGTCTAGACTCTGAGAAAGCAGGAGATTAAAGTTGAAACACAGTAATTCATGGGAGTGAGCAGTGTACAAGGTCAGTAGCACTGAGAGTTCCAAAGCTGTTTGATAAGGCACCTGCAGCTTCAGTAAGCCTTTGAAAGCAAATTAGTTATGGCACTGGCAATATGACATCAAGGTACAGTATTAAACACTGGTTCAGAATAACAGGTCAGCATCAATTAATGGCATAGATGGGGTACAGACTACAGACATGATAACCAGCCTGGTTCGTCACGAATTTTGGTTCATATTTAATTTTGTGCCCATCTCTAATTTCAACAACATTTCAATAGACAATGTAATAGGATATATAAACGTAGGATATAGGATATATAAATGCAAATTTTCTAAGCTTTTAAACTAGCATGTTCAAATATCCCCTCTGCCATGGAACTTACTGGAATGTCGTCAGCTACCTCACAGGAATGTTGTAAGGATAAAATGGAGAAAGGCATGGTATAAATGAAGTAAATAAATAGACTGAATCTGACTCAATAAGCTGACAAAAAAAAGAGCAGAGGTATTGCTGCATCAGCGGGAAAGTTAGCAACTGTAGATCAGAACAAGGTGTAGTTATTATGTCAACTAAAGACCTGCTCTTTCAATATTTTTCTTTTTTTGCAATTTAATCTTTAATACACCCATGAGCAGGCCTTTGAAGCCTGCCTCCCCTCTAGGAAAACTCTGCCTCCCTACTGAGATGTGAAACAGCATCACTGTTCATTCCAATTCAGTCACCATGGACAAACTTTCATGTTTATGGCTTCTGACAGGGATTATTAAAGCAAAGGAAAATGGAATATTTTATCACAAAGTATAAGTACCAATAAATAAGTCTGCCTTTCCAAGTCTGAATATCTCTTCACTTTGTGTTGAACAAGTTTTGATGTTCTTCTCTGCTGTATGAAAACTCTGGACTTAGTTGCAATAGTAGTCAAAATCACACATCAGTCTAGCACTCTTCCTTGTGAAATTGTGCTTACTCTGCGATGGGTCAGCTAAGGAACAAGGCAGACAGTTATGTGCTCAGCTATTATTAGCAATAAGGTTTAAATTTCTCACCTGCAGTAATAACATAGCCTTTGCAGAATGTGTCATTATCTTGTTAGACTGGAATTACATTAAGCAGCAAGTGACTTAGAAAAAATGCTTTGACTGGCTCATTGGATACATTTTCTCATACTGTAGCTGCATATGTAAATAAAAAGGGATCACATATATTCTAGTATTTTAGCTATGAGAACTACTAGCTTTCCATTCTTAGGAAGAGGTGTAAATTTGTTCCATTTTCTAAACCTCTCCATTTCTTCATTTATTCAGGGATCTGTACACTGCTTTTCTCTCCACTGGGGACCCAAGTGGCTATTGTCAATAGAGATGGGCACAATCCCCAAAAAATTAATGATCCAGATGATCGTGGATTGGCGCCGGCGACGATCCCGAATTAACGATCCACACCGATCATCTCCCGTTCCTGATCCATGGATCGTGGATCGTGGAGGCCAAAGTGGGGTGCGCTGCTATTCCCAGCTATGTGGGAAGGTGGGTGGTGGCAGTGGCTGCCGGGCCCGGCGGGCACGGGGAGACGGCGATGAGCCACCTCCCCTCAGGGGGTGGGGGGGGTCTGGCCACACGCTGGTGGCACCCCCCATGTGCCCTACCACCAGGCCAAAAAGGAGCGCACTGGTATTCCAGGCGCAGGCCGGAAGGTGTGTGCTGGCGGTGGCGGCCAGGCCCAGCGGACACAGGGAGATGGCGACAAGCGGCCTCCCCTCAGGGGGTGGGGAGTCTGGCCGCTCACCGGCAGCACTCCCCATGTGCTTGCCCGCCAGGCCAAAGAGAAGCACATTGGTATTTGAGGCGAGAAAAGAACAGTGGGTGATGACAGCGGCCGCCGAGCCTGACGGGCATGGGGAGATGGCGATGAGCCACCTCCCCTCAGGGGGTGGAGGGTCTGGCCGCTCACTGGTGGCACCTCCCATGTGCCCGCCTGCCAGGCCAAAGAGGAGTGCACTGGCGAGAAAAGAACGGTGGGTGATGACAGCGGCCGCCGGGCCTGGCGGGCATGGGGAGACGGTGACGAGCCGCCTCCCCTCAGGAGGCAGGGGGTCTGGCCGCTCGCTGGCGGCACCCCCCATATGCCCGCCCGCCAGGCCAAAGAGGAGCGCTCTGGTATTCCAGGTGAGAAAAGAACAGTGGGTGATGATGGCAGCCACTGGGCCTGGCAGGCACGGAGAGACAGCGGCAAGCCGCCTCCCCTCAGGGGGCGGGGGGTCTGGCTGCTCACCGGCGGCACCCCCCATGTGCCCACCCGCCAGGCCGAAGAGTATTCCAGCTCTGGTATTCCAGGTGAGAAAAGAACGGTGGGTGATGTCACCGGCCGCCGGGCCTGGCGGGCCTGGAGAGATGGCGCCCTTCCCCCTCCCTCCCCTGGGTGTCTTCTCCCAACTGGTGACTGCTTTGCTGCTCCGTGGTTGGAAGGAAGCCCTGCTGATCAAGGAAAGCTGGGCTTCCATTCGGGTTTCCAGTGACATAGAAGGAGGGCAAACAGCTCAGGCATTCCCCTGGCTCCGTTGCCAGGGGAATAGATTGCTGGTGTCTGAGTGTCTGGATCCCTGATCCGAGCCCGATCACCCCAATCCTGGCCTCTCCTGACCGCTGGATCGTTGGCCGTGGACAATCACGATCCACCAGTTCACGATCGTGCAATTGCCATTATCGTGGGTTTTTTTCAATCGTAATGCGGATCATGCCCATCTCTAATTGTAAACTGTATAACAGGGGTCACCAACATTTTTCAGCACCTTTGGACTTCTGAGATAGGGTGATGGGAAAAATCACAAAATGGCTGTTGCAGGAAGAGGAGCCAACCATGTCAGAAAGTATGTGTGACTCTAATAAGGACACTTTAACATTCCAGGCAGAAGCCCTGCTTAACAGGATGCCTTTAAAATGGACATATCATTCAAAAACATTTTCTTGTACACACATGGCTTACCTTCAGTCCCACAGCAAAAATCCTTGTGCTGTGGTGGCAGCTGCTGCTGAAAGCAATTTTTAAAAATCTGGTCAGCCAATCAGAAGCCCTGCTGAGCAAAAGCCCCACCCATCTGCCCACTTTCTAAAAACACTTAGTGGGTGCAAGAAAATATGTTGGTAAGTGCCGTGTTGAAAACCCATGCTGTATAAATATAATTTAATTTTAATTTAAAGGAACAAATAAAAAAAAGCAAAAGAAAAATATCTGACACAATCATCTGGGCTGGTCTTGAATTCACTGGGCAGCTGACTCATGGCCAAAGGCTATGAGCCCACTTGCAGGGAGGGTGGGATATAAATGCAATTAGACAGACAGACATACAGACAGATAGATCTGGCAGAGATGTCTCCAAATTTCTCTTCCTTGCTTGTTAATAATAATATTTGAGTTTCTTTTTCTAAACATAAAATCTTCAACACTTTGGGCGTAATAGGTCATCTCTTGTTTGGAGTCACTGGTGTTTCCTTGGCCCAGGCCTCTAATATCCTGTGTGCTCTAAAGTCCTCTGTGGAATTTCAATCTCTCCAGCCGTGGCTTCAAAAGCCAGAGACACTATGTAAGGTCTGTCTACTAACCCCTGTCACCTAAGATGAACTAAGAACTGTTGTATGTGCTAAACCAGCAACCGCTAAAAACTCCCCAAACCTACTGTCCCTCTAAACACATCCAGCTTTTCAGTCAGTTGCTGCTCATTGCAATAAGAGAGAATGGCAGGCAGAGTGGCCCACTGTCTTAATGGATATTTGACCATGTAAAGAAATTCATCAGTCCACTAATCACTTCATTAACTCCTGACCACTCCAAGCTTGCCCAAGTACTGGAAAAGCACTTCATCAAGCTGGCAATAAAAACTCTGCCTCAGAGGATATTTTTTCTCCTATAAATTACTGGCTTCTTTCATATTGCAGCATTCAAATCTACATGCAAAACTGTAGAGAAAGTTGCCTACTGATCGTCAGAATGCCTATTGCTGCCTATGGCTGAGGGAAGGGAAGGGGAAAGGGCACGACAATAAACTGAGACCCACACACTGGCTGGGATAAAACTAGGCCACAACTTTATTAACAACAGCAATGAGGAGTATTGGTGCCACATATGGATCAGATCCCCCAAATAGTATTGGCTGACCCACTTGTCAGCCGATGAACCCCCACCCCCCACCCCGACCCAGGCTGAGGGGGGGAACCAAGGATCACCTGGGTGTACACCCCTCAGTGATTCCCCTGCCACTTGTGAGTGAGAATGCCCCAGCAGCCCCCGAGCTGGACATGCACCTCCATGACTCACTCTCAGGATTCCTGATGGGAATTCCCTCAATGGGAAGCCTGTGTGCACAGGTCCAGACCTCCCTAAAATGGGATCTGATCCAATGCCAACCACCCCGAGAGCCACCAGTGGCTCCCTGCCAACACTCCTAAAGCTGTAGCCACCCCAGCAGCTCATCCTGCAGGTCCTGCACCAAATGCCCTGCCCTCAACTGGAAAGGTGAACCCCATCATGGCAGAAAAAAGGGTCCAAGTGGTACAAAATGTCCCAGTGTGTGATCAGGCAGCCCCCAATCTCAGAGATGTACTGTCCCATGGCATGAGTGAGTCTTTGCTTGATTCCATTGACTTTCTTTGGGCAACAAGCCCCCCACCAAAACGTGCCTCTGAAGCAAGTCTGACCAGAGAAAAGAGGTCCATGGAAAGAGTCCGTGCAGGTAGTCCAGGTTGGCACACATGGAATGCTTCAAGTCCAGAACCTCACGCTTGCCCAAATAATTCTCCCCAAGCTGAATATTGCATCCAGAGGGCCCCACTGGTGAGCCTGATTGAGCAGCGTAGGAACCAAGAATTTCCAGAGCATGCCGCACAAACCCAGCCAGTGGAGTTGAATGTGCTCTTCCATACCCAGGTGTCTGCCCCAGCTGGACGACTCCACATACTTCCTGGTCCAATGCAAGATGCTGTGACCGCAAACCCAGACAGTCCTGTTAAGTCCTGGAAAGAAGAGTCCAATAGACACCAAACCGTTAATGAGAAGCCCCAACAGCAGGACAAATGTAGGAATGAAAAGCTCAGGACCACCAGCGACCAATGGTCCAGATGGCAGAGCTGGGCAAGCCCAGGCCATAAGCCTCCATGGCAGCCCCAATTCGGAAGGAATGTGTGCCAAATTCCAGGGAGGGGGGGGAGTCCATCTGCTTGCAGGCAGGCCCTCAGAATAGCCGAGAATTGATAGCGGGTGAGAGAGGAGCAATCCCTGTGCAGGAGGAAAGGCCCCCGTTGGTGAGGCCGGTGGTTCAGGTAAGCCCCCACCACTCGCACCGGGCACAGGAATCGATTGCTTGAGGCCTGCAGGATAATGGTGTGCCTCCACCCCCGCTGATTTGTCTTGGAATGGTATACCATGATGGAGACACTACGGGGGGACCAAGAAACGTCGCTACCACCCGAGGCATGGCCCAATGGATCTGCACGGGAACCCATCACTGGCTCACTGACCTGGAAGGCCCCAAAGAAGGCCAGAGTAAAAGCTGTGTGAAACAGCTGGGCCTCAAAGGAGGACCAGCTGAGATCAGGGGCAACCTGCAAAATACGACCCAGGATAGCCAGGGTGATAGGGTGCCACTGGTCTGGAGGGAGGCAACCGAGCCCATCCCTCCACCGCCCTTCGAGCAATGAAGCAATCACACAGGTCAGGGTAGCCCAGTGCCTTACAGAAAAAGGAGATGGACGCCAGATGCTTCTGCATGGTTCTGGGGGCCAGCCCCAGCTCCTGCAGGTGGCCCAGATAACGAAGCACCATGGTCTGAGAAGCAGGCCAGGATGCCCTTTCCCCCGCCTCCTTAGAGAAGGTCAAAAATCTTGAGGCAGCCACAGAATAGGCTTGGAGTGTTGATGGTGCAACCAAGCTCAATACTCCCTGCATTATGGAGTCTCGCCAATCAGCCAAAGTTCATCTGGGAATGCGTCGGGAGCGTGACGAGCCTCCGGTGCCAGTGCAAAGAACCTCTCCATCTGAAAACGAGACAAGGTGTCCTCCAGGCCGTTATCTACATCTGCTACATGTCAGGCTGAGAAGGCGATATTATTAACAAGACGATTAACACAAAATGGCAGATGAGACGCATGACCCGCTCAGAGTGAGAGGACTCCCTGTTAACAACCTTAACCGTGGCCTGGTTGTCACACCAAAAGATGATCCGCTTGTCATGCAAAAGCTCCCCCCAAATGGAAACAGTCACCAGGATAGGGAACAGCTCCAGAAAGGTGAGGTCTCTGAGGATCCCCAACCCAACCCAAGAAGAGGGCCAGTGCTGGGCACACCAGCACCCCTTGAAGTAAACCCCCAAACCAAGACTGTTGGCAGCGTCTGAATGAACCTGTAAGTCAGACCCCAGATCAAGAGGGTCCTGCCAGAGAGAAACCCCATTGAAGTTAGCCAGAAAGCTGAGCCAAACACGGACGTCAGCCTTGATGCCCTTGGTGAGGCAGATGCGGTGGTGAGGGGCAGACATCCCTCGACAGGCCCTGGAGAGCCATGCACAAAAGGCCCACCTGGGGAAAACTACCATGCAAGCAAAATTAAGGTGGTCAATGATGGACTGGAGCTCCTTCAGGGTGCATTTTTTGTGTGGCAGGATCTCATAAATGAGCTCCTGAAGGTGGCCCAGTTTGTCTGTGGGAAGCTGGGACAACCCTGCCACTGAATCCCATTCAATTCTCAAGTATGTGAGATGAGAGGAAGGGCCCTCAGTCTTTTAATGAGCCAGGGGGACCCCAGATCCCCGGCCAGTGCCTGAAAGGTATTGAGATGGTCTGTCCAGGCAGAGCTGTCAGGGGGAGCCATTATCAAAAAGTCATCTAAATAATGAGTATTACTCATTATTACTCATTACCGCATGGGGGTCCCCATGCGGTCCTTGGTGGCCCACTCAAGAAAGGTGCTAAAGGTTTCAATGGCTGCGCAAGTGACAGAGCAGCCTATGGGCATGGCTTTGTCAACATACCACTGATCCTGGAACTTGAAACCCAATAGGCAGTGATCAAGCGGGTGGACGGGCAGCAGCCAGAAGGCTGACTGCATGTCACACTTAGCCATAAGGGCTCCCAGTCTACAAGTCCAAACCAAACGTACAGCATGGTCACTGAGCATAACTCGGGGGTGGGGGATGGACTCATTGACTGATGAACCCCTGGGGTATGAAAGGTGGGATTTTAGGTTACCAAAGGTGGTGGCTATGCGAGGGCCTGTGAATAGAATGCGAAACCCAGCAGAGAAACCCTCCTGCAGTAACTGGCGGCCTCCCTAGCAGGGTGGCATGAAAGAAGGGGTAGGAGAGCCTGACCAGGGTGTTGGTGAGGCCCAGGGCCCCATGAATGGGACTAACCACAGCTGCTGGTAGGCTGGGAAGTGGTGGAGGCCGGTCCTCTGTCCTTGATTCCTGGCTGGCTTAGCCCCATTCCCCAGGGAAGGAGCTGCTGCTGACCCCTGGGAGGATTTAGCCCCTACTGCAACTGCCCTGCCTGTTGCCCTCTGTTTAGAAGGAGCCATGTGCCCAATGCCCCCTTGGCCCACCAAAATAAAGGAGAAGAGAGAAGAGAGATGTGAATTGCCAGTTGTCCTGCAGCCCCGCCGCCGCTGCACCGCTTCCTCCAGATGCTCTGGAGCATGAGACTCAGCCCCAGCTTCATGCACGCAGTTCTTTGGGTGCCCCTTGCCACATCTCTCTTCCACCGGGCTTGAAGGTTGGTGCCGTTAACGGCTACGCCGGAGTGAGAGAGGCTCAACTTGGACCCCTCTCAGCTTCAGCTCTCGCACCGTCTTGACCCGTTCTTCGTCGGTCGTCTCCGCTTCTTCCTTCTTCCACTTCTTCCTTCTTCTGCTCTGTCCACAAGTCAGAGCTGAAGTGGGGTGCAGCAGGGCCGGCAGCAGAATAAATACCTGATCGTCGGATCTGAGCGAAGACCGCGGATCAGAGGCCTGTGGTTAAGCCCCGCCCCTCTGCAGCTCTTTTTCCGGGCCGTCTGTGATTGTTCAGCCCAGGATTTGTACTGATTGGCCAAGGGCCTGCCCGGAACATGCCAGGTGAGCCCTTCAACATAAGCAGGAAAAAGAACAGAACCATGACCAACTAACTAATGCAAAATTACAATTCATTCCGAAATATGAACACCAATTAATTATGCAAAAGTACAAAATATTTATTTACGTAATAAAGAATCAAACTCTAAGTGGATCAAATGGCTCAAAAAGCTCAGAGTGCTGGGACAGCGAGTATCCCTCCACCCAGGGGGATGGGGGAGAAACCGCAACTTCCACACAACTCACTTCAGGATCCACAGAGTGTAAACAAAACAATGAAAAAAGCTATAAAGCTTACATGAAATTTCAAAAACACAAGTTTAAAGGTGTGAGTACAACAAATAACCCAAAAATAAGCCTGAAACAATGTAGAAAATTTCACAAAATGCAACCACTGAGACGCTTGCAAGACCAAAATACATTAAAACTGCCAGAAACACTGGTCAGGGCCAAACAGAGTCGTTTACAAATATTTGAAACATAGATATTGAAACTGTAACCGCTCTGATGTCAGAGCCCTACAACATGGCAGCCGCCATTCCTCACCCACTGGCAGCAACCAGGCTCTAGGTAAGTCTGGAGGCCTCTGTTTCTAGTGTAAGAAATAATACCTGGAAATTATTTAAGTTGGTCTTTCCTCTCTTCTGTATTTACATTGACTTAATGCTTCCTTAGGGATCTTACTGAAGTTCAGAGTACCATGTATGTATGTACGTATGTACGTATGTACGTATGTACGTATGTACGTATGTATGTATGTATGTATGTATGTATTTTGCTTTTCTCTTGTGGGAATTGACCCCATGAGTCTTCTGTTCCCTCATGCTGAATTTTCCCCATACATTTATCAGATTTTAATGTAACAGTTTCAAAAATTACTTTAATAGATGTAATGTAAAGATGTGTATAAATGGTATAAAAGAAGCAAACAGTAACACCTGCAATAGAAATATGAAAAAACAAAGGTCACAACATAAGAAAAAACAACCCTAATATGGTCATATTTCTAGCTTACTGTTTACTGTTGGGATATGGTTCTTTAAAACTCCAAATTCAAAAAGAACTACTCATCAATGTGCTCAGGATTACATTCCATTGTGAAACTAATACGTACTCCTTCTACTACAAAGATAAAGAAAAAACTATTCTGAGAAATGACCAGGACCACAAGCAGAAGGTGTAATGACCTGTCATATTTCATGACCATTTTACTCTCTTCTCCTAGCCAAGCTTCAGCAACTTTCTATAGGCCCAATTTGAAAGGCAAGTACAAAGGTTAAACTGATTTTATCAAGTGCTACCTAACACACATCCATTGCCACTGGGCTGATGTCAGAGTTTCAGCAGTTATTGCTAAGAAGCATACAAATAGCATGGTCAAGGAAGCATTTTAAAAGGTCAGAACTTAGGAGATCATTCTACAGTTTCTCCCTTAGAAAAAAAATATTGTATGCATTGCAAGGGAACTTATTTTCAGTGCTACCAAACATACCATGGGATGGATGTGATAGATGATATACCAGGCACATGATACACCAAACTTGCTGAAGCGAAACAGGTCTGGATCTAGTCAGTACCTAGTTGGGAGAACTACAAAAGCTGTCATGAGTTCTGTGAGGAAAGAAAGACAGGATGGAAATTTAACTAACAGTGAAGTCCTAAGCAAAGTTACTCCAGTCTACATTGAAATCATTTGGCTTAGACTGGAGTAACTCTGCTTAGGATTTCACTGTAAATGAATAAATCTGTTGGTCTCCTAAGGAGAACACCAGAAAGGCTTCTTGGCTATTTGTGTCTTATAAGGCATTCCTTTGAATTAGTTCACAGAAATCATACACCTAAGTCTTTAAAAGATTTTAATCTGAATTGTTGTATCTCAAATATCAAGTGTTATAGCTGTTCCAAGTCTCTAAAATTAGAAATTCTTTCTGTAATAGGGAATGTTTTTTCTTTGTTTTTAAGCAGTGTGTTTCTCAAGTCTTTCCAATAGTAACACCTTGATTCTTTTTTATTTCATGCATAACTTTTTTCACTGTATAGCTTGCTTTTCTAATAGCTAGTAGTAAATTGTATCTATGAACAAAATCTCTAGATTTATCACTTCTTTGTGAAAAAGGGGGAAAAAAGGGAAAAGGAACTGTTCCACATGAAACATTTACTCACTTGAAGAAAAGGGCTAAACCTAGAAACATGGGCCAATCCTCACCTTTGCAATATTTTTTAGCCAAAGTGCTTTCAGTTGGGTCTCCCACCTCAAAAGAAACATACACATACCATTACTGGATTAAAGCAACTTTTATTAATTTTGACAGCTGAACTGCAACTAATTAATTCTTTATTTTGCTCTATTAGTACAGATTTTTTGGCATCTAACTAATTCTACATTACCTCTAAGATAAAAGTAATAAAATTGCCATTCTTCAATTATCCGTGCCTGCAAACTATGAGCGGAACTACAAGTGACAAAAGTCACAGGTTGGACACTTGTCAGCTTCCCTCAGGTTTTGATGGGAAATGTAGGCAGCTTGGTGGAATGTTGGATAAGTGACAGTTGAAAAGTCCATTGGACAGCAGTCAGAGAGCCAAGCTGCAAGACTAGGATGCCTACATTTCCCATCAAAACTTGAGGGGAGCTAACAAGTGTCCAACCTGTGCCTTTTGTCACTTGTAGTTCTGCTCTATGTTAAGAGATACAGCCTATTAACACCCTTTCCCTACACCAGGGAAGGTGATGTTATTGTGTAAATTTGAGGGGTGAGCACTATGAGGCATCTGTGGATGGACAATTCCCAAATCAGACAGTCACTGGCACATGTGGCTGTGAGGGTTGAGGAATGGATATCTTTGGTAATGGGCAGCATTAACCAAGCCCTTAGTTGGTTGAGTGGAATGTGAGGAAAGGAGAGGAGACTTAATGTCCCTCAACACAATTTTGGATATGCAGGATGTGACACATCAGCAGAAGTACTGGCCAAATTTGGAAGCAGGGTGGATTTACACATAGTGCTAGTACCTGTTAGAGACTATCCATGCTTAAAGTAAGTGCTACTTTAAAAATGTTAAATCTGTCAAGAATAGAAACATGCTTTAACCCATACATTGTGACAAGGGGCTTGGTCAAAATGCTTTTCAATGTAGTCAGTACACATTCTCAGCAGGGTCATCAAGCTTTGAATAATTGTACAGAGGAAACAAAATGATAATGTGTTTGAACAAGGTTATAAATAAGAATGGGATTCTCTCCCTCCCTTCCTTTACAGCTCTTATTCATGTAAAAATAGCATGCATGCACATGTACACACAAGCATACATACATATATATTTATTTATGTACAAAAGAGGGGTGCACTGAGAAAATTTTCAATTCAGTTTGAAACCAGAGGGTTTTGAACTATTTATTGAAATTGGGGTTTTTTGGTTGGGAAGTTCCCAATTCCGTTCAAATCTGTCCCCCTCCCCTGTTATCATGAGTTTCAGACCTGTTATTTGCAATAAGACCTTTGAGGCTCTTTGAGGCAACTGTTTTTGCAGTTGACGTCACGGCACCAAAATCTCACAGAATGCTGTCCTCCCCTCTATACCATCAACCCACCAAGTTTGAGTACACGGAACAGCAGGATTGGTGTTTACATATTTTGAAGAACACTTAGGAAAGACCTCAGAGTAAGTGTTGGCTGAGTACACACACACTGTTCTCTTCAAGGGGGGATGTGGCTCTTGGTGCACTTAACTAAAAACTGCATAGACTATTAGTCCCCCTCCCTTTAAACCATAGATCCAGGGTGGTTTTCCTCAAGTTCACTACACACACAAAAACAGATCCCAAAAAAGGTGTGCACATTCCTCCTTCCCACCAACAGAAGTAATTAGGTGGTACAACATAATGTAAGGGCTCTCTTCCCCTGGAATCTGATTAGTAGACAATGCTGCTAAGCAAAACAAGATGTTGCAGGCTCAGGGCCTGCTGCTGCTGTGTGGTAAGAACCAACATGAAACACATGAACTTTTTGGTGGGAGAGTGTCATTATAACTTGGTTTCCCTGATTTAATGGTGGGGGGGGGGGAGAGAAACCAGATTTCCATGTGTGTTTTCAGCTCACTTGTTTTTTTTACACACTCCTGATATATTGATTGATACATATACTACATAAATAAAAATCTACTTTTATTATCTCATTGTATGTTATATAGACAATTTTCATTAACAATATAATCTCCTTTCAGCACTTGTAACATTTATGAAACAGTTCCAGGAACATGGAATTCAGTGTATCGTCATCACATTATTGTTCACATAAGTGAGTAAAAAAAGTTTGCTGTTCTTCTTGCCTAAGCTGCCAAGAGCCATTCAAGATGACCCAAAAGCTCACAGAATCCTGCAGTGTCCAAAATGCAGGTTTATAAATTCTAGTGAAACTTCTTCAATACTACAAAACCAGAGAAACCCTGAACAGGAAAACTGACAAAAATGAAACTCAAGCATCTTTTGATGGTCCAGGAATTTTTATCTTCTGTACGAGATTTGTCCGGTTATTAGGTTTTCCTTCCTACAGAATTTCTTTAAAAGCGTATTGTATCCTTATGAACTGATGTCTCATTTTAGCATTATAAGCTTGTTTAGAATAAAAATTCAATTATCTATCTGCATGAAAATTCTAGGTAGGTAACATCTCCTTATACATTTTCAGAAGTATTTTTATAGTTCCTTTTATTTGCCAGAGGAAGTTCCTTGCCTTTATACAAAATTTTTTGTTATATATATATTGCCTCATAATAGATAATTGATTTGAATTCTCAGAATTACCCAGATGTGTTGCTCATAAAATATTCAGCAAGCCAATCCTGTTTCTTTATAAAATTTTCATGTAAGTGTTTTTCCTACAAGATTTCCTTCCCTTCAGATAGAATATCTAAAAATTGGATTCTAATCCAGTTGATTGGTCTGATAGCCTAAAAAGAGTGAAAAAGTAAAGCTGCTTGTCCATTTTGCTAATTGTTCTTCTGCAACTATCAGTCCAGGGTTGTAGTGATTTGGGTTAATTCATTTGCTTAATAATTTTAAACAAATGCCTTTAATATATTCACTATTTTATCTATTCTATTTAAACTAAATAAGATTCTTCTGATGTATTGAATATGAGAAGCATAGATTGGTTCCCCGTAATTCTATTATTCTTTGCAGTAGAAAGTGCCATCAAGGCATTGGCAGCCTAGGGTGACCCTATAGGGTTTTTCAAGGCAAAAGACTTTAGAGGTGGTTTGACATTGCTTGCCTCTGGACTAGATATGGGCACGAACCAAAAAAATTTAATGAACCAGCGGTTCATGGTTGGGTGCTGATGACGATACCGAGGTCGTGAACCGCAAAGAACATTTTACATTGCCAAACCAGTTCATGGTTCATGGTTCATGGGGCATGGAATGCCCCCCCGTGGCACTTAGAGAGCCCATATTCCCAGGGAGTCTTTTGCAGGCTCTCCTACAGCCATCACCCAAGTTTTGACAAAATTGCAAAAGGGATCTTGGAGTTATACCCTCTCCAATCCAGGGCCCCCAGGAAAGTCTCTCTCAATACAATTAGAGCCACCGGTTGACATTGGCCCAGTATACAGAATGTGGGTGTTGACGGCGGCCGCCGGGCCTGGCAGGAACAGGGAGGCGGGGGGTCTGGCTGCTTGCCGACAGCACCCGCCATGTGCCCGCCCACCAGGCCAAAAAGGAGTGTGCTGGTATTCCCAACTATGTAGGAAAGTGGGCCCTGGCGGTGGCGGCCGGACTTGGTGGGCACGGGGAGGCAGCAATGAGCCACTTCCCCTCAGGGGGTGGGGGTCTAGCTGCTCACCGGTGGCACCCCCCATGTGCCCGCCCATCAGGCCAAAAAGGAGCACGCTGGTATTCCCCGCCAATGTAGGAAGGTGGGTCCTGGCGGTGGCTGCCAGACCAGGCGGGCATGGGGTGGTGGTGATGAGCCACCTCCTCTCAGGGGGCAGGGGGTCTGGCCGCTCACCGGCAGCACCCCCCATGTGCCCGCCCGCCAGGCTAAGGAGGAGCACACTGGTATTCCCGGTGTGGGTGGGAGAGGACATGACATTCAGATGGGGGCCTGATCCCCCAGCAACTGCGGGTCCTCACCTCGGGGCCCCACTAAGGAAAATTTTGACAGCAGCCAACAGTACCCACCTTCCTGCCTTGCCGAAAAGGATGGGAGGGAGATGACATGTCAGCATGAGGAGGGAAAGGGAAGATCCCTCAACAACTGTGGGTCCTCACCCAAGGGTCCCACTGAGGAACAGTGCGGCGGCGGCTGCCAACAGTACCCACCTTCCTGCCTTGCTGGAAAGGATGGGAGGGAGAGGACATGTCATCATGAGAAGGGGGAGGGGGAAGATCCCTCAGCAACTGCAGGTCCTCACCCGAGGGTCGCACTGAGAAACAGTGCAGTGGCAGCAGCCAACAGTACCCACCTTCCTGCCTTGCCAGAAAGGATGGGCGGGAGAGGACCTGTCATGTGGGGAGTAAGTGGGAAGATCCCCCCGCAACTGCCAGGCCAAAGAGGAGCGCGCTGGTATTCCCGGCGCAGAGGGGCCAGGAATCTCTATCTGTCTCTACATACAGCTCTCCAACAATATACCATTCTCTAACTGTTAACATTCATTCTCTCATGTTTGTGCATACATTCTAGTGTCTTTTTGATTATACTGATACATTCTGTACTGTTTGTCTTGATTTTCAATCCTTTTCTCCATGGATGTGGCATGTTTTGTTCAATTCTATATCTCCTTGATGCATTCACATTCTATTTCTACTTCTAGAACGGTTGATGTCTATGTGCCCCTTTCTATCTGTTTCTCTGTTTCTCCCTCTCACTGTCTATTTGCAACTTTCTATCTCTCTCTGTCTCTTCCTATATGATTCCACCACTATTTAGCTGAATCTATCTCTTTCTATATCTGCCCTTTATTTCTTTCCATCTCTAGCTGTCTTTTTTTCTCTTTCTATAACTATATTGTTTTCTACATTCCTTTCTCTATCATCATCCATATGTAGGCTTGTGTGTGCATCTCTTTCCAATGGTTTTGTTTTTGATACATCTTTCTATCTGTCTCTCTATCTTGTTCTGTCTGACATAAGTAGGGGGAGGGGGAAGATCCCCCAGCAGCTGTGGGTACTCACCCAAGGGTCCCACTGAGGAGTAGTACGGTGGCATCCGACAGTAACCACCTTCCTACCTTGACGGAAAGGATGGGAGTTGCGGGACACATTCCCACCCAGCTGAAAGGGGTCCCATCAGTCCCATTGACAGGAGAGCTGCCACATTGTCAACCGACTGTATCCCTATACAATAAAATCGGCTGCACAATCACAACCAAGCTGTGTAACCAAGGAGGGAGCAGTAACAGGATAGTACCTCGTGAAGCAGGGGCTGACCTGATCCACCATCCTGCCTTTGCAGAAAATAGGGGATGGACAGGACAGGAGACATTGCTTGGATGGGTAAGAGTGGTTCCTGAGAGGGGGAGACAGTAACATGACAGCAGCAGCAGCAGCAGCTGACATTGGCCACCTTCCTGCCTTTGTGGGATGGACATGAGTCGAGGGAACCATTCCCCCCTGTTTAAATGGCTCAGCGTTTGCGATGGATAGGGGCATCGTGTGGCTTAACTATATGTGCAACAGTTCCTGAGATGCTGCGCAAGTGACCAAAGGAGGCTGCCATCAGCAGCATCACCCACCTTCCTGCCTTGTCAGAAAGGATGGGAGGGAGGGGACCTGTCATGTGGGGGGTAGGTGGGAAGGTCCACCTTCAACCTCCAGGCCCAAGAGGAGCGCACTGGTATTCCCGGCGTGGGAGAGAGAGGGCATGTCATTCAGACCGGGGGACTGATCCCCCAGCCACTGTGGGTCCTCACCCGAGGGTCCCACTGATGAACAGTGTGGCAGCAGCCGCCTCCTGAGCCATCAGCCTTGAGGTTCTAAGCGGCGCTGTCCCAGACCCCAAGGGGACAACCTCTGCAAGCACAGCCTGCTGGAGCACTCTGCTCCCACCAGCATCACCCTCAGGGCAAAGTGACTCTCCCACTGACCCCTGCTCAGAAGAGTTGGTGGCCCCCGTTCTCCCCCCCCCATGGATGTTTCACTAGGTGAGGAAAGAGACAAGCTTGGGTGGTGCTTCTTTAGGTGCCGACTCAGGGCCATCGAAGACAGGTGCTTCGAGTTTTTGCCCCTGCGCACGAGGAGATCACAGGCACAGTACCGCACCACACAGGGGTCATCAAGAAGGGCTCGAAAGTGCCTCCATATGGAGGTGTTGAAACATTGACCGCCAACTGTCCTTGGAAAGGAGGAAGAACAGTTACAGGCTGCACTGCGGGGCTGGACATGGACAATGGGGTGAGGGGTGGACTGCAGGCAGGGACACCACTGAGAATTTGGGATGGGGACGGGAGGGATCTTTCATAACACACATACCATTCCTCCAGGGATCCATCACCCACCCCTCCTCAAAATGTTGAGAGGGATTCTCTCCCCCCTGTGCAAAGACCTCTTTGGCCTCCTCCACTGCCCACACAGGTGAATTGGGGGGAGTGGGAGGACTCTCTGCAGCCCCCAAACCACACACAATACTGCTTTCCACAACTGAACCAGGAGGACTGCCATCACACTTCACCCCACAACCACCCTTGGTGGCCAAAACAACAGGAAGACTCATTGTGCCACCAAACGAGAATTAAGGAGGACAGGAAAGGAGATGACTCTTTGTGTCCTCTGCCATGGTGCCCACCGAGCTTGGCCCCAGGGCCTGACAGCAGCCCTGGAACCAGAGGCTGAGGCTAGAGCCCTAGCCCAGAACACCAAGATGCCTGACCACCATATCAGCCACTGGAAATAATACTGTGAGCCCTCAGCCCAGATGCCCACTGAGCTTGGTCCCAGAGCCAGGCAGCAGCCCTAGCACCAGAGGGAGGCAGGGACTAGAGCCCTAGCCCACCACTCCCACAGACCTGACCAGATCAGGCACTAATAATACAGTGTGAGCCCTCAGCTGAAGTGCCCATTGTGCTTGACCCCAAGGCCTGGCAGCAGCGCTGGCACCAGAGGGAGGGAGGGACGAGAGCCCTAGCCCACCACTCCCACAGACCTGACCCGATCAGGCACTGATTAATAATAATCAATGTGAGCCCTCAGCCAAGGTGCCCACTGAGCTTGGCCCCAGGGCCTGGCAGCAGCCCTGGCAACAGAGGGAGGGAGGAACTAGAGCCCTAGCCCACCAATCCCACAGACCTGACCAGATCAGGCACTAATAATACTGTGTGAGCCCTCAGCCCAGGTGCCCACTGAGCTTGGCCCCTGAGCCAGGCAGCAGCCCTAGCCCACCACTCCCACAAACCTGACCTGATCAGGCACTAATAACATTGTGTGAGCCCTCAGCTGAGATGCCCACTGAGCTTGGCCCCAGGGCCTGGCAGCAGCACTGGAACCAGAGGCTGGGGCTCCAGCCATAGCCCACCACACCAATATGCCTGGACAGAACAGGCACAGAGACTATGAATAATAATAGCAATAATAAGAATCAGAATTAAAATGATAAGGATTGTGATAATAATAAGAATCATTTGGTGGGCCTTCTGCCAAGGTACCCACTGAGCTTGGCCCCAGGGCCTGGCAGCAGCCCTGGCACCAGAGAGAGGGAGGGACTTGAGCCCTAGCCCACCACTCCCACAGACCTGAACTGATCAGGCACTTATGTGAGCCCTCAGCCAAGGTGCCCACCGAGCTTGGCCCCAGGGCCTGGCAGCAGCCCTGGCACCAGAAGGAAGGAGGGACTAGAGCCCTAGCCCACCACTCCCACACACCTGAACAGATCAGGCACTGATCAATAATCAATGTGAGCCCTCAGCCAAGGTGCCCACTGAGCTTGGCCCCAGAGCCAGGCAGCAGCCCTGGAACCAGAGGAGATAGATCCCTATCCCCTAAATCCAAGCTGAATTATACTCTCAGTCTCTCTCCCCAAATGCTAGCAAGTGGCAAGCAAGAGCTATGTCCCACTCCACTGCTCGCTGAAAGTGAAACCCAGCCTGGGAGCCCATGGCTATTTATAAGCACAGGTCCCATTGAGCAATGCAGGAGGTTTGTGTTTGGCCATCAGAGCTGCCTATCAGGGTTTGCAGGGATGAGATTGGAGTGCCCATGGCTACAGGACATCCTCTTCCCCCTCCCTCCCCTTGTGTCTTCTCCCAAATTATAACCGCTTTGCAGCTCCGTGGTTGGAAGGAAGACCTGCCGATCAAGGTAAGCTGGGCTTCCATTCGGGTTTCCAGGGAGATAGAAGGAGCGCAGAGAGAGTTCAGGCATTCCCCCAGCTCTGTTGCCAGGGGAATTGATTGAATTGATTTCTGGTGCCCGACTGTCTGCCTTCCTGAATCGCAGCCGAACGCATCAAACCAGGCCTCTCCCGAATGCTGGTTCGATGGCCGTGGACAATCACGAACTGCTGGATTGCAATCGCCAATTTTGTGGGTTTTTGAAGTTCATAATGCAGTTCGTGCCCATCTCTACTCTGGACTTCCCTGGTACTTCCTGGTAGTCTCCCATCCAAGTACTAACAAGGCTACTCCTGCTTAGCTGTTGAGATATGACAAGTACAGGCTTGTCAGAACCATCGTAGATTTATAGAAGCATAAAGTTGGAAGGAGCCTTACAGACCATCTAGTCCAACTCTATGCCCAGTGCAGGAGCAGCCTATAGCATCCCTGACAAGTATTCATTCAGCCGCTCCTTGAAGACTGTGATGAGGGGAAACCCACCACATCACTAAGCAGCCAATTTCACTGCTGAATTACTCTTAACATGAAGAAGATTTTCCTAACATCCAGCTGGTACCTTCTTTCCTGTAGTTTAAACCAATTGTTTCAAGTCTTATCCTCTGTTGCTAACAGGAACAGCTCCCTTCCCTCACCTAAGTGATAACCTTTAAAATACTTAAAGAGAGCAATCATGACTCCCCTCAACCTAGACTTCTCCAAACTGAACATTCCCAGGTCTTTCTGTCTTTCCTTGTAGGGCTTGGTCTCTGGGCCCTTGATAATCCTGGTTGCTTGCCTCTATACCCATTCCAATTTATCCATATCCTTTTTGAAGTAAAGCCTCCAGAATTGCACACAATACTCCACAATACTATGCTGTAGATAGTGAACAATGATATTCTGTGTTTTGAATGTTACATCTTTGTTTTTGTTTTGTTTTGTTTTCAGAACAAAGAGGGGTACAAAGGAAGAAAGGGGAATAACAAAGTCAGAGGAACATTAAGATGTTGCACTACAAGAGTTGTTATAATAAAATACAGAGTACACAGAACAATGTTATGTCTTTGTTGATACGCTCCAAGACTTAGCTTGCCTTTTTTGCTGCTGCATCACACTGGCTGCTCATATTTAGCTTCCCATCTACCCATATCCCAAGATAACACTGCTATCCTGAAGGAGGCATCTCCTGGGGTGCCTGCAGCTGAAAGCTGAAAGCTTTTTCTTTCTGAAAAAGAGGCATAATCAAAACATTAGTAGACGGTGCAAGACAGATATGTGAACTGCACTTTCTCAACGAGTAAACTAATAATCTAAACCACACACTTCAAGCAAATGGCTACTCCAGAAATGAAATCAGAAGAGCGAGTAAACCAAGGACAAATCAAACAACTAAGGAAAAACAGTCTCCCACAGGAGAAGTGTTTTTGCCATATATCAAAGGAACCACTGATCAGATGGGAAAGCTTATGAAAAAGCACAGCCTACAAACAGTATTCAGACCCACCAGAAAAATACAACAGATGCTACGTTCAGCAAAAGACAGTAGAGACCCCCTCACCTCTGAAGGAGTATACCGTATACCCTGCAGCTGTGGACAAGTTTACATCGGGACCACAAAGCGTGGCATCCAGACAAGAATAAAAGAACGTGAAAGACACTGCAGACTTGGCCATCCGGAAAAATCAGCAGTGGCTGAACATAGCCTGACTCAAACAGGACACAGTATCCTATTCCAGGACACTAAAATACTAGACAACACTTCCAACTACTTTGCCAGATTGCACAGGGAAGCCATTGAAATTCATAAACATAAACATAATTTCAACAGGAAAGAAGAGACTTTAAGAATGAATAGAGCATGGCTTCCAGCCCTGCAAAACATCAGGCTAACGAAATACTCCACATCCCACAATAACCCTGCAGAGAAGATTAGCATATCAAGCACCAATCCATATGCAAAAGAACCTCCTCAGGATACAGTGACGCCTCCCTCCATTGGCATTCCACACCCTGGGAAACTCTTACAGGATGACTCAGCCCAAACCCACTTTCCTAAGTAGATATAAATTACCTGCCAACATCTTCTCCACACTGTGACACTGAGAGATCTCTGTCTTTTGGTGCTACACCTCTGAAGATGCCAGCCACAGCTGCTGGTGAAACGTCAGTAACTACAATGCCAAGACCACGGCTATACAGCCCGGAAAATCCACAACAACCATCAGTCCTTAAAACTTCATTTTCCTTGCTCTCATATCTCCAATACACCTAGGTCATTGATTCCATTACCCCTCCAGCACTCACTTGCACATTTGATGTGTGGAACAGATAACAGCAGAGGCTGTAACAAAGGATATCATAAGACCGTAAATCATAACAGGCACCAGCAATTTTCAGTTAGTTGTTATATTAACAATCCCATCTTATCAAATTATTTTCCGTATTTAACTTTTATCCACAACAGTTCTGAAGAGGGGTATTTTCTAGTTAACATTGTTGAAATCCCAGAGTCTTCTTTTTCCCAATCAGTAATTTTGAGTTGTCTACTAATTAAGCCATAAAGTCAATTTCCTAATCAATTCATGACTAATTAACGAAACACACACATCCTGCAGAGGAAGTTGTCAGTAGCAGTAGTAAGCAGAAAGTCTTTGCAGAGAGAGAAAGTGTGGCTTACTGGAGGCTAGCAGCTAGTCACCATGATGGCTCTGCTTCCGTCTTGAGCTGAAGGATTTGTTTCAGAGAGATTATCCTCGGCTGCATCCAAGGACCTCTTTCCAAATAGCATCCAAAGCTTCAGGGGTCTTCTCCAAAATCCCCCTAGGAGTCCAAAAGCCTCTGCACCCCTCCAGATGGGGCAGATCAGCTATGTCTTGAGGAGCTCTCCCCAGACACAACTGACTCTCACTGCTGCTGTTCCAGAAGCCAACTCAGAGAAAGATTAATGATGTCAGCTAATGGTGACTGAATCCCATCACCACCAGTTTTCACCAGCCATGATGGGCACGGGTTCAGTGGGCATGTGGTAGGTTTCACAGCATGAAGGACCCTGCCTATCTCCTCCTGGGAGAGTGTCCTGAATTGATCTAATATCAACCCTGAGGATAATCTAGGGACCTCCAGTACACATACTGCATCAACTGTGGTGGACAGATCCTGGCGAAGTGACAAGATCTTATCCGCAAAATAGTCTCCAAAAGCCTCACAATTTATTACCAAATTTACATTTTTATTTGCCCCATGTGTGATGGACGTTAGAGACCGAATCACTCTAGAAAGTTGTGCTGGGCAAGAACTAGCGGATGCAATGGAAGCTGCATAGTAGTCTCTCTTTGCAGCTTTCACTGCCATCTCAAAGGCCTTCATAAATGTCCTATAAGATGTTCTTGTCACTTCATCATGGAGTCACCGCCACACTCGCTCCAGCAGTCTCAGCTCCCGTTTAATTTATCATAGCTCATCAGTATACCAAAGAGCTACTCTAGTTGGGGGGCAGGCAGGGTGACAGGGAGTGATCTCATCGATAACTTCAAAGAGACGGGCATTCCAGTCCCCTGTCAGCTCATCCACTGAGCCACCAGGGGGCATCGGATCCCACAGAGCGTTCTAGAATTCAATTGGATCCATTTCACTCCGTGGGCAAGCATAAATCAGCTCATCACCCAAACAGGGGTGGGGTCATGGTGCCCAGACAAGCCCTCAGGATGAGGTGGTCTGACCATGGCACTGCAATAGGTTCATCCAGATCCACCTGTATCCCTACCCCAAAGATCAAATCCAGCATGTGTTCTGCCCAAAGTGTGGGCATTGATACAAACTGGGCGAGTCCTAATGCTGCCATGGAGGCTATCAGGCCCATGGCCCGTGAGGAGGTAACATCATCGGCATGGACATCGAAGTCCCCCAAGGCCAGAAGCCTGGGGTACTCCAAGGCCCAGCCAGCCACCACCTCCAACAGGCCAGGCACAACATCTGCTGGTGCGCTGGGTGATCAGTACATCAGACAGATGGCTATACTCTCCTTGGCATCCCACACCAGGCCCACACAATCAATGCCAGCAATCTTTGTCATGGGGAGGGGCCTGATGGATAAAGACTCTCAAATGAGCACTCCCCCCCAGCCACTGTTCCATGACTGGTGAAGGACCGAGAAACCGGGGGGGGGGGCAGCTCTTTCAGCCTGACAGTTTCACCTTCCCATACCCAGGTCTCAGTCATGCATGCCAGGTCCACCTCTTCCATCACAAAATATTGCTGAAGGGTTGTAGTCTTGTTATTAATGGACCTGGCATTGTACAGCAGCAGTGACAGGAGAGGCCACTGAGTCCTAGCCCCACTACCAGCATCCCTTGGGAGGCAAAGGTTGGAAGGAACCTGAGCATAACCATATCTCTGGCTCTTTCTCTTATAATACCTAGCCCCATCGCCATACCTCTGTCGTCCCATAACCACTGGGATTCCCGACCTCATACCAACCACCAATTCAAATGACTGCTGCCCTCAGCCACTAATCCCACAACACCTATTGCACAATAACCCGAGTCTATATAGACAATAGTTTTATCACTAATAACATTAACGCTAGCAGTAATATTAAGAATTCTGTTCTAAATTTCCCACCCTCTTTAAATTATTAATTTCCCAGCTTCTCTGCTAACTTCCTATCAGAGTAGGTTTACTTTAAACAATCCAGCAAAGGGCTATACTTAGTGCAGTCTGCCATTCAGACATGCAGTACAAACAGAATTCCCACTACCCAAACCACCCACCCCAATAATAGTAACAATCACAGGGAGGAGAAGGTAACAATTGGGTAAGATAGGGAAAATAAACATTAAAAAATTGACCCTACTTCCTCCCAATAGCCCAGTACAACCTGGCCAAAACAGTCACAATCAGCAGTCAATTAAACAAATTCAACAGCAGAACCACCCCATCCATTCAATAGAATGTACAACAATTCCAAGCCATGGCAGTCTGGGGGGTGAGGCTGAGCAGCTGAAAAAGCTCACCCCAGGTGGAACAGCCTCCCCAGCAGCAGCAGCACAGGTAATCACCCTGCAGTCCCAGGCAGCAGCTCTCTTCAGCCTGGGCAGTCTGGGTATCATGTAGTGATGTCCCGGCCTACTCATTCCAGTAATTGTGTCTCAATGGCAACGGCTATGTTGTCCACCATGTCCACCTCATCGAGAAACTTGGCAAAGACTTCCAGTAGCCAGCCCACCAGTCCCCCATCTGACCCTGCCTGATGTTGGTCATCCAATCCCCATCCAGAAGGTCATAGGGTTGCTACCAGTGTGCAATCAAGGAGAGATATGCATGCTGCAACAGAGAGCAGGTTCAGATGAGAAGTGCAGCACTAGAGAACTGTGTTGCCATAATCTCTGGGAGCTTTGTAAAGGCAGGGCATTACTATCCTGCTCAGCATGCTGTAAGCAGGGTGTGTGCAACAAGGACAGACTTTTTAGAGCATCCCACAGAAGGAGGGCACTTCGACATCTCCATTTCTGCTACATTTAACTTTATCTAAGCCATGGCTGATTTCTTTTCCAGGTTCTTGTTTGCAACTAGCTTTATTTTATTGTTCTTTATTCAGCTAACTCCCCTAATCCTAACTGCTTCTTACTGTCTAAACAGCTCTAGAATTGTCTGAACTTCTAACCAATCATATTTGCAGTTTGCCAATCCAATCTGTCACAAGGAAGCCAAGAGGAAGCAAAATGCTCTTTAAGTTCCAAATCTTTAGCCAATGGGAAAATATGTTTTAAATCCTTGCTTCTTCTTCTAAGCCCCTTTCCTCAACTTTATTTTTCATTGCCATGAACAGAAAAATAACAGCTCAGCAGTTACTATTCTTTAACATTTGCAACCAACTGCAATAACAAATATGAAAAAATAGCAATTTTTGCCCTATGGAAAACTTTCAATGTTCTTTTAGACATACATACATATTCCATGTCCAATTCCCTTGCAAAAACTTAGTTCGGTTAAAAATTGTATTGTTTCCTATTTTTTTCCATTGCTCTTCTTCTGCCCTCTTTTAATATTCATTTTGCCATGTGTGTTCTCATGCAAGAAAAGTGTAGAAAAAGTTATTGTTTAGAATGTGTCCAGGGCTAGTATTTGCATTTGGTCTGTAATGTTGTATTCATGAGTAGATAAAAACACAAATATAAATCAGAGATCCTTGCCTATTGCCCCTTGCTCCCTCTCTCTGCCTCTCCCAGGCTAGCTTTGCATCCTCTTCTCTGTAATATTGAGAATTTTAATGAACATTCATGCACACCTGTGACTTTAAAGTAGCTTCTATAAACACAGCAGAAGAGTTTCAAAGTTGGTCGGTTGTACCAGTTTTGTTTTGTTTTGTGGATATTATACTGAGCTACATATAGAGATGTGGCCCAGAGAAAAAAACAGAAAAGTTTTTTTAAAAGGATCCCCCCCCCGTTTTTTTCCAAAGCCTTTTTTTCAAGTTCTCTGATGGAAAAAAAATGGAAATTTGGGGAAGCACTGAAAAAACTCCTATGAAGTGAACTTCCGGTTTGGGATTCATGGAGGTCTAACGCAGCTCCACTTGCGGAGCTGACCGGACTGCCGTTTTAACCGGCCGGTGGGGTGAAAATAGCCCGCGGCCGACTGCTCTCAGGCGGGGAGCAGGCAAAGAACACTCAAGACCCTAGGGTGAGCTAGATCTCGGACGAGGGGGGGCTCTACACAACGGGTCCCCTCCCGATCCTTGAGGTCCCACCTTGCGACGGGTCGGCTATAATCTCTGCGGCAGTTTTGGGGCCAATTCGGCTGGCATAAGACCTACATACCCAAGCTTCGATTGGGGGAAGAAGCTGAGAGGAGAACTTAAAATCGAAACAGCGATTACAACCCGAGAAAAGTGAAGAGAAGGTAAAGATCATTATCTTCCGATACGGGACAGATTGATAAAAACAGAGAAGGAAAAAAGTAGATTTTTAAACTGCAACAGACTAGTGAAAAGGAGGGGAAGACTCGGCAGGAATTGTATTTGAAAAGAGACTAAGCTTAAAGAAGTTATTAAAGAAATCGGACTATTGTTTTGAATACCTGTGGCTTCGGAGCTGTGAGAAAAAGACACCATCGCGAGATCTGCTGTGGGAAGACGGGAGACAGGAAGTGCGTAATAACAATAGAGTGGCTGGAGAGAAGCGGCCCTTGCTGGAGGGCAGGAAGTAGGGAATCGCCATTTTTGAAAGGGGAAGGGTCGCGGCTTCAGCGGAAGAGGAAGTAGGCCATCTTGGATTACAAAATCATAGAGAAACCATAGAGAAAAGACGCCCGACATTTTGGACTCTTTAAAATTTAATTTTTAAAAGAAGATTGGGACATTTAAAACAGAAAAACGCTAAATTTTACGCCACGGAGTTAAGGAAGAGAGCGGATTCGTGGGAGCGAGCTAAAGCAAGCCCCACGATGTCAAAAAAAGAGTGGCAATCGGCAATAGAAAACCTGGATAAAAATTTGGATAAAAAACTTTTAGATATGATTAAAGAACTTAAGGACACGAAATTGGAGCTGATAAAAGAGGTCAAAGAGGTTACACAGACAGTAAAATTGGAGCTGTCAGAAGTGAAAAAAGGCATGGAAACAATACGAAGTGAATTACAAGGAACGCAGCAGAGAGTTAAAACAGTAGAAGACGCGATGGAGAATTTAGCAGACACGCAACAAACAGAGATGAGATTGGTGAAGGGGAGAATGTCAGTTGCAGAAACTAAACACATGGAGAAGCAGCTACGTTTTCGCGGCTTGCCAGAAGTGGAAGGGAAGTCAGCGCAAGAACAGATGACTGAGGTGTTGGCTGAATACCTGGGGAAGGAGGAGGAGGAAGTTGTGGCTATCCTAGACGTGGCATACCGTGTGAATTTGAGAATTGCAACCCAGAGGAAATTACCAAGAGATGTGATTGTGCAGTTTACAACACGAAATATGAAAGAGAGGATTGTGACAAAACAGTTTCAAGATCCATTGGAGATTGATGGCAAGACGATTATTATAATGAAAGAACTGCCCAGATCAGTGTTATTGGACCGGAAAAAATATAAAGTGCTAATTCAGATTTTGAAGGACATGAAAATCAGGTACAGATGGGAGTTACCGGAAGGAGTGTCCTTTGAGTTTGGAGGGGCAAAAAAACGCATCAGATCTGAGCGAGAGATGGAGCGATTTATTAAGGACAATGAAAAAGACTTACCATCAAGACTATGAATATGGAGTGTAAAGTATTATCTTGGAATGTAAATGGACTAAACTCACCGAATAAGAGGAAAAATATTTTTCACTGGCTACTAAAACAAAAATGTGATATTGTTTGTTTGCAAGAGACCCATATTAGAAAACAGGATGTAAAATATTTAAAATCTGGAAAATTGGGCAAAGAATTTGTAGCGGCCTCCAACAAGAAAAAAAGAGGAGTGGTGTTGTACATAAAAGAGGAGCTACAGCCAAAATTTGTTATGAGAGATGTGGAAGCTAGATTTGTAGCAGTGGAATGCATTTGGAATTTAAAGAGAGTGTTGGTAGTCGGACTTTACGCACCTAACGGTGCAAAAGAAAGCTTCTTTGAGGATTTAAGGAAGCATCTAGACGATCTTGCATATGACCAGATAATTCTTGCTGGAGACTTCAATGGAGTGACAGACTTGGAACTAGACAAAAAGACTACAACGGCACAAAAGAAAAGAGGACTATTGCCAAAGCTTTTTTTTGAGTTGATTCAACAAGAGACTCTCGAAGATGTATGGAGGAGAGAATACCCTAAAAGTAGACAGTTTACTTTCTATTCTGCAAGGCATTCTACATTATCAAGAATTGATATGATCTGGGCCTCAAAAGACTTAGCGCTATGGACTAAGGAGGTAGAAATAATGCCGATGGTAGGCTCAGATCACAACCCAATTATGTGGAAATTTGGAAAAAGGAGGAAAAGGAAAGCATGGAGAATAAATGAGGACTTGTTACAGGAAAGAGAGAATATGGAAACATTGAGAAGAGAGACAAAGTTTTTTATACAATACAACGTGAATAAAGAAGTACCAACCAATAAAGTTTGGGATGCTTACAAGGCGGTTGTAAGGGGCATACTAATGGACTTAAATGGTAGAGCAAGAAAGAAGAAAGAGGAGAAAAGACAAGAGATTGAGGAGAAAATAAAAGCCAAAGAAATACAGCTAAAAAAGAGACCAGGGAAAAAGAAGGTATACCAGGAAATTAAAATACTTCAAGAACAGTTAACAGCAATGAGCAATAAAGAATTGGAGTGGAATCTTAAAAGACTGAATCAAAAAGCGTTTGAGGGTGCTAATAAACCTGGAAAGTATCTGGCATGGCAATTGAAGAAGAAAAGGGAAAAGAAAATAATAAATAAAATTTGTGAAGACAACAAAACGTATTTGGAGCAGACTACCATTAGTAGAGCCTTTTATAAATTCTACGCTAAGCTGTATAATAAAAAAGAAGTAAACAAAGAATCAATAGCGTCATATTTGGAGAAAACCAAACTTCCAGAGATCTCGGAAGCTTGGAGAAATAAGTTGAACAGTGAAGTAACTGACGAGGAAATAAGTAAGGCAATACAATCTGCAAATCTAGGAAAGGCGCCAGGGCCAGATGGACTTACGGCTAAATTTTATAAGACAATGGCTAATGAACTGGCACCATTCCTAAAAGAGGTGATGAATGGGGTTTTAAGGGATCAAAGGATTCCAGACACTTGGAGTGAAGCGAACATATCATTGATCCCAAAAGAGGGCCAAGACCTGACCAATGTGAAAAATTATAGACCTATATCGTTACTCAATAATGACTATAAAATTTTTGCGAAGATATTGGCGGAGAGATTGAAGGGGTGGCTCTCGGAAGTCATAGAGGAGGAACAAGCAGGCTTTTTGCCAGACAGACAAATAAGAGACAATTTAAGGACAGTGATCAACGCTATTGAATATTATGATAAGCGTTGTGACAAAGAGGTTGGTTTCTTCTTTGTAGACGCTGAAAAAGCGTTTGACAATTTAAACTGGGACTTTATGTTTGCCACTATGGAAAAGCTACAATTGGGAGAAAGATTCATCAGAGCAATTAAGGAAATTTACAGAGACCAGACTGCAGCAATCGTGGTGAATGATGAATTGACCAAGAAATTGACGATAAGTAAAGGAACAAGACAAGGTTGCCCGTTATCTCCATTGTTGTTCATTCTAGTATTGGAGATTCTGATGATACAAATACGTCAAGATGAGGAAATTCGTGGAATAAAAATAAAGGACTATTCATATAAGGTCAGAGCATTTGCGGATGACATAATGTTAATTGTAGAGGACCCATTGGAGAACATGCCAAGAGTGATAGATAAGATCAAGGAGTTTGGAGACTTGGCAGGTTTCTTCATTAACAAAAAGAAGTCAAAGATACTATGCAAAAACATGACTAAGCAGAAACAACAATTGTTAATGGAAACAACGGATTGTGAAGTAACAAGTAAAGTGAAATATTTGGGAATCGAATTAACTGCAAAGAACATAGATCTATTTAAAAAAAAATTATGAAAAACTATGGACTCAGATAGAGAGAGACTTGATTAAATGGAATAGACTGAATTTGTCATGGTTGGGCAGGATTGCAGCAGTTAAGATGAATGTGTTACCAAGAGTAATGTTTTTGCTACAGACAATACCAATCATCAGAGACTCTAAACAATTTGAAAAATGGCAGAGGAAAATATCAGATTTTGTTTGGGCAGGCAAGAAGCCTCGAGTGAAAGTGAAAGTTTTACAAGATGCAAAGGAAAGAGGCGGAATGCAACTGCCCAATCTGAGACTTTATCATGATGCAATTTGCCTAGTTTGGTTGAAAGAATGGATGACATTAAAGAACAAGAAACTACTAGCCCTAGAGGGATATAAAAAAATATTTGGATGGCACGCATATTTATGGCATGACAAAGTAAAGGTCAACTCGATGTTCCTGCATCACTTTGTTCGGAGAAGTCTATATATAATCTGGAAGAAGTACAGAATTTATTTACAAGAAGGAACTCCTTTGTGGGTGGTTCCGTATGAGGTGATAGACCCGAGAGCTGTTGATAACGAACAACAATGTTTAACGTACAAGGAAATAACTAAAACTGAAGCATCCAAACTCAGAATAAAGACACAAGAGGAACTATCACCTAACTACGACTGGTTCCAGTATAGACAGATCAGAGACTTATATAATTCGGACTCTGTAAAGGGAGGTATACGAATAGAGAATTCGGAACTAGAGCAGACCCTTCTTAAAGAAGATAAGAAAAGAATATCCAAGGTATACCAAGTACTGTTGAAATGGTATACCGAGGATGAGATAGTTAAAATGCAAATGGTGAAATGGGCTATAAACTTTAATAAAGAAATAACAATGGAGGCATGGGAATACCTGTGGAAAACTACAATGAAGACAACGACATGTACTAATATCAAAGAGAACATCTACAAAATGATCTATCGTTGGTACATGACACCAAAGAAGATTGCGCTAGGGAATTTGAATACTTCTAATAAATGCTGGAAATGTAAGAAGCATGAGGGCTCCCTCTATCATATGTGGTGGTCGTGTGAGGTAGCTAGGCAGTACTGGGGGGAAATAATAAGAGAAATGAGTGAAATTTTACAATTTCAAATTAATAAGAACCCAGAACTCCTGCTACTGAACTTGGGAATGGAGGGAATTCCAGCCCAATACAGGACGTTGATATTTTATATGACAGCAGCAGCTAGACTTCTGTATGCGCAAAAATGGAAAGTACAAGAAGTGCCAACTATTGAAGATTGGATTTACAAATTGCTGTATATGGCTGAAATGGATAAGATGACAAGAAAACTGAGAGATCTGGACTCAGGGCAGTTCAACACAGACTGGGAGAAGCTGAAACAATACCTGGAGAAGAAATGGGAGGTGGGAGGAAAACTGTGGCAGTTTGAGAACTACTGAAGCACTGAAGTAGAGGGGGGAGACTTTACCGGGGGGAGAAGAGATAAATGTGAATTAATAAGCAGTCAGATTAATAGATTGATATATATATAGATATATATAGGTTAATAAACAGAACATAGAGAAAATAATTAACTATAAGGTTTAAATATAAGGATTAACTAACAATATTTTCTTTCTTTTTGGTAAGTTTTGTACCAAACTGAATGTCTGAAGATATAGATGGGTCAAATTGATTGACTACGTGATGAGAGATATATAGAATTATTATAAAAAGATAGAATGAGTAATATATAGAGAATAAGTCAAATTGTTTGATATAAATGAATGTATGATCTATATGGTTTATGATATATAGAAATATTTGAAATTGAAAAATGGGATAAATTGTTTATCTAAGATGGAAACAAAGACTTACAGTTTGGGCATACAATGTTAAAAATAGTCAAGGATGTACTGCTTAGAATAATGGAGAATACATATTTGTTTTAGATAGAGGAAGCTAATAAAAATAAGGGAAAGGGGACAAAGGGTGGGAAAGCTGTTGGAAGTCAACAAAAAGGGGGGGAAAGGGAGGGGGTTAGAGATGAAAAAATTGGGGAAAATTGAATGTAAATGTAAAAATAATGTTCTAACCCAATAAAAAAATTTTTCACATAAAAAAAAACTCCTATGAAGTATTTTCTCATTTAGAATGTATGTCATCCTTTTAAACACATAGTGGGCATGCTGTAGACATATATACAGCTCTTAAATCCAGTATTCATTTTGGCACCTAGAAGATGTGAAAGAGTACAAAAACTTGTTTCAATTCATACAAACTTCAGATTCTCCAAAGATCGGCATGATCGGGGTCCCCAACCTGTGGCCTGCGGCCCACATACAACCCCAAGCTCTTTCAGTGTGGCCCTCCAACCTGCTTGTTTGTTGCTATCACCCTCAAGGCATTTTCCCTCAGACTCACACTATTCTTCCTGCTTCAAGAGGCACCACTTATTGCTATTCTTCCTGTCTCTTTCTTGAAAAAAACACAATAGCAACATTGTTTCTTCTGGTCTCCGTGGTTCCTTCTGCCAGGCCCCTTTTTTTCTTATCCTCCATACTAGCATTTTCACCAGTTTGAGTGCTTTGTGGCTACCCATCCAGCTCAACTTTTGCACTCCACCTCTTCATGCCTTATCATGTTGAAGGCTATATATGTGTATAAAGAAGCTGAGTGAAAGGGTCCAGGAGATGTCTTTTGCAAAAATGGTGGGAAAAGGACAGTAAAAGGGCTGGTATTTTTGCAAACAACAAAGATATAAAGTGTTTTGCATACTGAAAATTTCTAGAGGCTTCACCCATCAAGGCTCTTCCAAGTGGCTTCCAAGGTTACTGGTGAAGTTGCTGCTGCAGGCAAAAGCATTCTTCCTTCTTCAACAAGAGCTAATTGCTCTGACTTTTTGCCTTGCTTGCTTCTGCCTCTCCTCCCCCACTCACTCCAGCTAGGAGTCTTCTCATGCATCTATGATTGCAGGAGCCGATGAGTGGCCCCTTGGGTTGAGTGCGAAGGTGGTCTCCCTTAGCAGGGAAGTTTATGGGAAGCCCCTTCCCACATCTTCCTCCAGCCAAGTTCCCCTCCACCCATCTGCCATTTTGCTTCTCATGATTCAGGCTTGGCTGGCAGGCAGTGATGTGTATGTGCACCCCACATATCTGAAGCCAATATCTGAAGCCAATATCTTCTGCTCCAAGTGGGAGGCTGCCCTTTTATTCGTTCTTGCTCTCTGTCTGTCCTTTTTTGGAGGACCCCCAAAGTATTAGCATGTGTAAATTTAAACCTCAAAACAATGTGTTTATTAAGAAGTAACTCTCATAGTATTCAATATACTTAGGATTGCAACTCTGCCATCTGGTAGATCAGATTCATAATCCATTTTTAAAAAATTCTTCCTGACCTGTGCATATGGTCCAATGCTCCTGAGAACTGTAGAGGTGGGGTCTCTTCTCTTCTTTACATGGAGGAAATGACCATGTAAATGACAGCTAATAGCAGCTAGAGTGGGGTGAGTTTGATGGGAAAGGGAAGAATTAGACCCTTAAAACTATACTTATCATATTTTTATTTATTCAAGGATAATATTGAAACTCTGTAACTGCGTCTCTGTTAAAAATTCTGAAAGAAGATATCTGCAAAAGAAAGTGCTGTTTCAAAGAAAAAAAATTGCAGAAGAGCACTGTCTTTAATGACAAATGGACTACTGAGTACGTCTTTGTTTTAAAGAAAGATAAAGTAGTTTGCCTGATATGTCTTGAAACTGTCTCAGTATTAAAGGAGTATGTTAGAAGGCAATTTGAATCCTGTCACAAGAGGTACTCAATATATCAAGGAGACATGTGAGTGAACAAGATAAATTCTCTTTTAAAAAATCAATGTTTTTGCAGCAAAATAGTTTTAGGAAGCATATTGAGGAGAACCTAACTACTGTGAGGGCGAGCTATCATGTTGCTAAATGCATTACTGAGAGATGTAGGCCATTTGATGGTAGTGAATTTGTTAAAAAGTGCATGGTTAAAGTAATGGAGGAAATGTGCCCTGATAAGCTATCTTGTGTTAGTTGTGTCAGTTTATCTGCATCTACAATCACCAGGCATGTTGAAGAACTAGGAGAAGAGCTGCACATGCCAGTGATTGCCAGGGCAAAAAGTTTTGATTTTTTTTCTTTGTCATTAGATGAGAACAATGAAATTATAGACACTACTCAACTACTACTATTTATCAGAGGGATAGATTCCAGCTTCAGAATTACTGCAGAGTTTGAAAGGCACTAAAACTGCAAAAAACCATGTTCTTGAAGGTGTGTGAATCAGTAGAAAATCTTGGTCTGAGTTGGGATAAATTGAAAGCATTACAACTGATGGTGCAAGAAATACGGTGGGAAGTAAAACTGCTGTAGATGCAAGAATCAATGAAGAGATATTGAAATTAAACAGTACACTTCCCATGCAATCTCACTGCATCATCCATCAGCAAGCCTTGTGTAATAAGATTCTTCAGTGGGAAAGTGTGACGCATATTGTTGTATCCAGCATTAATTACATCAGGCATCATGGCCTTACTCATCATCAGTTTCAAAATTTTCTCTCAGAGATAGATACACAATATGGAGACATATTGTACCATGCAGAAGTGAGGTGGCTTATCAGAGGCAAAGTCCTCAAACATTTTTTCAGTCTTCATCATGAAGTTGATGTCTTTCTCAAGGTGAAAGGAGAAGGTCAAGAAGTACTTTCTGACCCTGGATGGATTTTTGGTTTGGCTTTCTTAACTGATTTCACAGAGCATCTGAACACATTGAATCGAAGGTTATAGGGAATAGGAAAGCTTGCATGTGAGATGCATTCTGAACTGAAAGCTTTTGAAGTAAAACTAAACATTTTTGTGAAAAAGGTTAGTGAAAGTAACTTTTCAAACTTCTCATACTGCAATGAACTAAAATTTGAGAAGAACAGGAATTTACAATTCCATGTTGGAGGACTTGTCAAAGCATTGAACCTATTACAGGTGGAATTCCAAAACAGATTCACTGATCACCATAACTACAGAAAGGAAATAAGAATGTTTCAAAATCCATTTGAAGTAGCACAAGAAGATACAAGTAACTTTTTTTCCGATGGAACTAATTGATTTGCAAGCCAGTGATCATCTCAGAGTCAATTACAAAGAAAATAGTCTGTTCCATTTCTACTGTGGTCTTCCTGAAACATTTATCAACCCAAAGAAATTTGCTGCAGGCATGTTCACAGTCTTTGGCACCCTATACATCTGTGAACAAACTTTTTCTAAGATGAAAATTGTGAAATCCAAGTGTAGGTCAAGACTTACAGATGAACATTTGCATGATATTTTAAGGGTGTAATCACAAACCTTGACTTGGACATTAATGCCTTGGCTAATGGAAAACAGCCATAAAAATCACACTGACTAGGTACGCATGTGTAGCTAGATAAAAGGATTCGACAGTAAAATATTGTTCCAAAATGGATTGCATTCAAGTTAACATTTCTTCTCTGATCTCTGAATGTTTACTGTTGATATAAATAGGTAAGTTAATTATTCTGTTACATTTTGATTTAAGCGGAGGCCCTCTTTAGGCATTGATCACTCTAATGTAACCCCCATGTGCCAAAAGATTGGGGACCCCTGTGCATGAGGATCAAAATGAAAGCTCAGAAGAAACTGTTTTTAGATCTCACCAATCCATCCAGTTACCGCCCAGTATTGAATCTCTCGGTCCTGTGTAAGATGTTTGAGCGAGTGGTGGCAGAACAGCTGTAGTTATTCCTGGAGGACTCCTCTGTCCTGAATCCATTTCAGTCTGTCTTCCACCTTGGCTATGGAACAAAGATGATGCTGGTCGCCCTCACATATGGCCTTTGTAGGCATCTGGATCAAGGTGGGTTGGCACTGATTGTTCTACTGGATTGACGGCAGCTTTCAAAATGGTTGATTATGACCTTTTGACCTACCAACTCACCAATGTGGGGATACGTGGGGCTGCCTTACAGTGTCTGATCTCTTTCTCCACATTCAGGGACAGAGAGTAGTGTTTGGGGAGCAAAAGTCTCCTAGGTACCTGCTATTATGCAGTATTCCTCAAGGGGCATTTCTCTCCCAAATGTTATTTAACATCTATATGTGCCCCCTTGCCCAGTTGGCCCAAAGCTTTGGACTGGGTTGTCATTCTGTCTGCTGATGACACACAGTTGTATCTGTTGATGGAGAGTTGGCCAGATACCACCCCTGACGTTCTGGCCAGGGCTTTGAATGCAGTGACTGGGTGGATGAAGCAGAGTTGACTGAAGCTGAACCCTATGAGGACAGAGGTCCTGTATTTGGGTCATGAGTTGTTGGGTTTGGAAATCCATCTCCTGGCCTTAGATGGGTCTTTGATGCCTGCATCAATAGTGAAGAACCTGGGTGTGACTCTGGATGCCTCCTTATCTATGGTGGCCCAGTAGTTGTTGTTTGCCAGATCTGCATTTTTCTGTCTCCGGCAGGTCAGGCAGCTTGTCCATGGCCTCTCTGCCCATGACCTAGCTACAGTGATCCATGCAATGATCACCTCCAGATTGGACTACTGTAACACTCTCTCTACACAGGGCTACCCTTGAAACTGACCCAGAAACCGCAACTGGTCCAGAATGCGGTGGCACGTGTCCTTACAGGAAGTCCATTTAGGACACATATTTAATCTGTACTGTGCCAGCTGCACTGGCTTCCAATTGAATTCCAAGTCAATTTCAAGGTGTTGGTGTTAACCTTCAAGGTCCTTAGTGGACAGGGACCTGCATATCTATGGTACAGTTTCTCCCTTTATGTTCCCTGGAGGGTGTTATGCTCTGCAGACTAACATTTGCTGGTCACCCCTGCCCCCAAGGATGTTCACCTGGCCTCAACCAGGGCCAGAGCCTTCTTGCTTTGGCTCTGGCCTTGTGAAACGCTCTCTCAGCTGAGATCTGGGCCCTGTAGGACTTATTACAGTTCTGCCAGGCCTGCAAAATGGAGATGTTCCTCCAGGCCTATGAGAATGATTGAGGGGCCGGAAAACTATTCTGCTGGTCCTTTGCCTTAACTGCTCCACTTCCAAAGCCTAACTGAGATCAGTTGTTACCCATGGTGATATGAAACGTTACTACCCTGCCACATCTTAGAGGCCCTTGTTGGACTGCGTTTTATTGTTTTATATAGTTCTAAGTTGTATTTTATAGTATTTTATGGTATTTATATATTGTTGTAATTGTTGTTAAAATAATGTTGTGACCTGCCCAAAGCCTATTTATGGGGAGGGAGGGATATAAATCCAATACATACGTAAATAAATACGAGTAAATAAAGAATCAGAAACTGATTCTGATTAGAGACTTGGTATGCTGATACTTTTATATTTAAATGGGACTAATTTTGCACATAAATAAAATGGTATAATGTGTATGCTGAAGTGATATACATTATGGATTCGGTTTTGTTTTCTCAGCCATGCCGGACGCTCCTCTCGGCTGGTCCGGGAGGAAACGACCGGGCACCCTGACCGAGCGGCTGATCCGCAAGGATTAGCCCCCAGGACTCCCAGGGAGGGAGCCAGGGTCCGGGACGCGGCGGGAAGAACTCCCTGAAATCAATGTGGGGGGGAATTGCCCGTTTGTCCCTATGGAGGCCGGCAGATGTGCGCGGCGCCTCGAGTGCCGCCGGGCAACGAGAAACGGCAAGTAAAAGAAACAGGCGGAAGCCTGTAAACAAGCGAATCCCTTCTGTTCTACAAGCGTTTGTGAAGGAGAGGTTGATCTGAAGAAGACTCGCTCTTCCCCTTCGTTGAGTTCCAGAATTTTGTTGGCGCCCCCCCCCCCAAATGGCAGCAAAGAAGCAAAGTCCCGCTCTCGGTAAGTCAATCTCGGCTACCTTGCAGAAGGGGGAGTCGCTCGAAGAGTTGGTGCGCAGGGCGGTGGTGGAAGCCATAAAACCCTTTGTTGACAAGCTGAACGAAACTGATCAAAGGGTGGGCTTAATTGAAAGCGAGGTGAAAACCATTAAGGCAGCAGCGGGGGGGGGGGCAGAAAAGTCTGCTCTGGAAAGTGCGTCACTTGTGAAGGCTACAAAAAAGGAGCTGAAGTTGGTGGAGAACCAGCTGATCGGGCTACAGGTGGAACGAACGCAGACAATTTTGCGTCTCCAAAACGTGAAAGAGGAGGAAAATGAGGATCTGTGGGATTTGGTCTCGGAACTACTGGCGACACCCGCGAGGACGACTAAAGAAGAGGTTAAAAGCGCCATTTTGGAGGTCCGTCGGGCTTCTTCAAAATATGCAACAAAGCGACAGTTGCCTCGTGAGATCATTATTGACTTTTCATCTAAAAAGATTTGGGACACCATCCTATATAACTCATACAATGCGGATTTGGACTTTATGGGTTTGAAAGTCAAGATTTTGAAGGACGTTCCATTTCTAGTCCGGAAACGGCGTTTTAAATATAAAAAGTTTGCAGCTCTTCTGAGGGACCATGGAATAAAGTACAAATGGTTATTCCCGGAAGGAATATGGTTCAGATATAAAGATCAGGCCTATAAGATATTATCAGAAGATCAACTAAAGGATTTTGAGAATAAAAACCCAGAACTCTGCTGCACCAAGAACGAAGAAAAGGAGGAGCCGGAGGGGGGGGGAGGAGAAGAGCATCGCAACAGCAGTTGCACAGAGAGAACTGCGTCCGGGACCTAGAAGGGGGAGGAAAGTTTAATCAGAATTTGAAATGTTTATTCTCTGTATGATTAACCACTCCATCATTATTCTATGGAGCTATTTTTGTATTATGACAGTATGAAGGGAAACATTGAAGTGTAGTGTTTAGTGTTTGTAGTTCATTCCCCCCCCTTTCTTTTTCCACCCCCCCTTTGTCCCTTCCCTCTCCCCTTTCCTTGTGATAGTCTGGTGTAGTGTTTTGTAGTTATGAAAAATAAAAAAATTTATAAAAAAAAAAAGAAGTGATATACACTATGGAATGTTCAACGTTTTAATTTTACAAAGTTTAACTACATATCAAAATTTGTTATTAGTTTTATTGGGTATGACCCTTTCTCTGTCCAAAGAATATATTTTATGTTATTTACCACACAGCTTATGCTTTCTGTTTAACTCCTGTTTTTTCTACTTTTCAGCTAGCAAAATTTAAGATATATGTGCTAAGGTAACACAGGGTGTATCAGCTTGCAGCTCTCTCTCAGTATTGGGGAAATTTGTAATTTTGCTCATAGAAAACTAAGGCATTTATATCTTTTAAATTCCATAAACGTGCTAAATATTGCAAATTTCATATGCTAAGTAAGTTATAAAAGATACCACTTATGTTGTTAAGGCACAGCTCCATGCATATATGGGTCCAAAACACTTTATTGACAGTGCAAAGATTGACAAAAACACTGTGCACAGAATGTTCTAGAGCAAGCATCTTTGGTACTTGTGGCAATATCAATATACCCTGCAAGTTGCTCATGTGCCTATCTGTAAATTACATTATTGGTTGAATAACTTCCCTGTCTACTACCCTCCTCAAACTGAAATAGCTTCAACAAGAAGTCAGCTTATTGGCAGCTGATAATCTTTTTTTGATTATTTCCAAATTTAGTTTATTTTCCAGTTTATATTAGTTTTAATAACTGTATTAAACAATGAGATTTATAGAGTCCAGGTTTATCACACTACATAGTCCCATATTACCAGGGAGTAGCTCTTCTCTTTTTTATGGTTCATTATACTGGAAATCAAATATTGTATTAAAGCCAATCTTTTTTTATGCTCTGTACATGTTTTTATAATACGTTTTAGTACCAAATGGCTTGTCTGGAATCATGAACTTATATTTTTAATATTGTGGTCTGCATAGATCAAAATAAGAAATTGGTTTGCATCCCACTAGGATGGAGGTTTAAGCACATGCATATGTTGAAAGCATATTAATATGAAAGCCTTGATAGTTAGACATTTGCTGTTAAAAATCCTGACCTCATTAATGTTAAATGATAGCTAATTAAGCTAGAGCTGTATTAAATGGTATTTGAATACTGAAGCGTTTCTCACATTATAATATATTAATAAGAAAGCAATTGCATATTCAATGCCTTAGTGGTTTTTCAGTCCATTTACATTAAAATAAATTTTTCCTTATATTCCCACTGCAAGTTTTTTAAATAGATCCTAGAACTGTAGGGAATAATCTTCCATTGTTTTATAAGGTCAGGAAACCCCAGGCCTAGATATGTACTTCTATATAATGAACCTAAGATAACACTAAATCCTGGCTATTCGATAGGATAGAAAGATAGCATGAATATCTTAGCTGAGGACACAAAAAGGATAGACTCATTGCTTGTAAATGTATATTATGAGGGAGCAAAAACAGCACATAAACAGGAGACACAGAGCCAAACTACACAAGATTAATTACACACATACAACATGTGAACGCACTTACACGTGTTTTTTCGTTGCTTTCCTGTTCAATTGCACACTGTGGCCACAGTGCACTTGATCCTGTGCTCGGACTGGCATGTGTTTCTTCCCCATTCCTCCCAGATGAGAGATAGTATCCCATGACACACCTTCTCTTTGTGCATGCTCAAACCTTCCTCTGCAGCTTTCCTGAGATGGAGACTTGTTTACTCAATTGAAGTGTCAGGGAAAATAACCGACCAGGTTTCCTGGGAGCAGGAGGTGCTAAAAACTGGGGTTCCATACCTCTGCTGAGATCTTGCAGCTCAGCCCATCAGGAAAGGGGTCATCTATGCAAAGGGGGTGGGCAATCCCCACTTCGGGAGCCATGGCTTCATTTCTTGCTGTCAGCAAGAATCAACTCTTTCCTGCTTGTTTGTCCCCAGCCACCTGTGATCTCCATTATTCCCTATGGGAAAAACTATGGGGGCTATCCAGGGGGATGGGGGTGGCGTTTCGTAAAATAAATCTACAAAATTTTCAGGGGACCTACTGCTAACTGTCCTCTAAATACCTCCCAAGTTTCAGAGAAATTGAACCTTGGGGAGTCATTTTATGACCTACCAAAGAAGGTGCCCTCAGCCACCCCATTTTTCCTATTATGGAGAAAAACTGACAGCAATTGCGGAATCCCATAGATCATGCCTTCCCCGTGGCCCAGTCTCTCTGAAAATGGGGGGGGGGGTCTTTAGAGGACAGTTGGGAATAGGTTCCCTGCAAATTCTATGGATTTTGCTTGCAAAATGCCACCCCAGCCCCCTAGCTAGCTCCTCTAGTTTTCCCAGTAATGGAGATTGTAGATTAGAGGTGGCTGGGGGCAACTTATTTGGGGGCCAATAAAATATCCCCCCAAAGTCCAATCTTCATGAACCTTGGGAGGGTCCTTAGAGAACAGCTAAGAGTATGTCTCCAGCAAATTTGGCAAAATTCAATCCTAAAATTCCCCCCCCCAGGCCACGAGAAAGCCCTGAATCACATTTCCCTTTGGAAACCATGGCCAAATTTTACCCAATTTGCTCTGTATTGCCAAGCTGAACTGAAGAATGAGTACCTCCCCACATCCTTTTCAGGTTCATGTATCAGGCATGTTTCTGAACTTTTGCTCAGATGTGTGGTTGTGTTGTCACAATCTTTTCTTCCCACATCCTCCCTATTCTGACCAAATTCACTGTATGGAGAGGAGGAGAAGGAAGTTAAGGGGGGGTGCAGGAAAGAGGAGTAGGGAGGTGGTGGTGTTAACTAGAAAACAGGAGAATTTAAAACAGATTAAAAGCAAAACAGTTTGGGTGTAAGCCAGATCTAAGGGCAAAAGGTGGGGAGAAGGAAGCAGAAACTGCCCCAAACTAAAGCTCTGAAATGACAACTCGCTGATTATGACCATGGACACTTGTAACTGCAACTACACCAGTTACCTGACACATGCACAAAGGCTACAGGACCTGTGTTCACCTGGGGTAAAATGGACACAGGCAGATAGGAGCAGACATGAGTCTAGACACTCGCATAACCTTGGTATTAGCAGTCAGGCCCTTCTTCCTGCTGAAGGGCAGTTTATGGATATGAAATCATAAACTCCCTTCCTCATATAGCATAAGTGCAAGGCACTGCCAGGCCTGAAATAAATAAAATGAATGCCAGCAGGGCAAGAGCCTGGAAAAATATTTTTAAAGGACAGTCAGAGCAGCTGGCTGACTAAACACTCCCTCTATGCCCCAGAGAGATGCATAACTTAGGACAATGAGGCTACCAGGAAGCTCCTGGCTAATCTCATTCATGCTCTGCCTCACTTTCCTCTCCCACTTACCTTGATTAAGCACTATCCAGCACTATTCAGCCATCCTGGTAGCTTTTCCCATCCAGTACTCAAAGGGTCATCAAGTACCATATATACCTATAGTCTACCTCAGGAAGCCTCTCTAAACTTATTGTCCACCTTCAGAGAAACCGGTTAAGTCATTGTTTGGGGGGGCAAAGACATCAGCTTGCCCCAGGGCGTATTTTGTCTTCTATCTGGCCCTCTCTAGCCACTAGTGAGTATGTGTATGTTCCTGGATCTGTCTACACGCCCCCAAATCCATTTGGGCCTCTTCTCAGCAAAACACTGGTTGTTTTGCTGCGGTCTCCATGGACCCCCTATCTTCAAGACTCGTAACTATTGCCTTCCCTGAAACTGCTTTCTCCCCTTCTCCTCCCTGATTTTCTCTTAGTTAGCCTTGTAGGTGTGCTGTATGTGAATTTCTTTATGTTTGCCCTTTTATTTCTCTTCAATAAAAAAACCTTTCTGGTTGAACATCTGTCTGGCTTATTTGAGAATCTCTAAGGGAATAATTCCTGTAAACATAGGTGAAGAATCTCAGTTACCCCCTCTCACCTTAAAAGCTAATTCCCCCAACTAATTAGGAGACTGCTATTTGAGTAACATTGGGCAAGCCACTTCTCTCAGTCCCAGCTCCCCAGCTCCCCAGCTGTATTATAGGGATAATAATAACCCTGACTTTGTTCACTGCTCTGAGTGCGTGTTAATCTGTCCCTGATCCATAACACCACTCCACTCCAGGGACGTTCCAAATGTTCTGATTCGCTGACCTGACTCTGGGGCTTGCTTGTGGGCAGAATCCCCAGGATTGGTTGAAAGCCCTAGAGAGAGGTGGAACTTGCCATTGGGTAAATCATTGCCTTTATCACATATGGAAAAGACTGGTATGTTTTGATGATTTGATATTTATATAAAGATGTCCAGTGTCAGAGGATAAGAATTCTTCCATTGCAATCCAGCAAATACCTGATTTTATTTTACAAATGAGGGTTGTATCTTCACCTTATGTTTGGAATTACATGCTCAAAGGAGTAGGAGAATGTGTTATTGCATTAAAATATGTTTGAAATGTAAATGCAACATTTCTATATAAAGTTAGAAAGTATATAAGAAAGAACTTAACAACCCATTCACAACTGTAATCTCTAGTGATATCACCTTTTTAGTGATCAAGCATGTTACTGCCCTCAAAGATATTGTCACGTAGTTAAATCTGATGATGAAACATTATAATATCACTGTTGCTAAGAGACTGATTTCAATGAAAAATGGCACAATACTGCAACCAGTCAGGGCAATGAACAGCAGCAATCAGGAAGAAAGGGATGTTTTGGGCAAACTTTCCAATCATTTTGTACCAAAATTTGGAGCAGCCCTAATTTACAGTGTAATCCCTTGCTAAATCCATTGACTTCAATGGATTTTGAATTGTATAATTCGGTACGTTAATCATTACTTTTTAGGCAAACTGTTGGCTTGTTTATATTTACCCTGAAACAGTGCCGAAGGATAGTTTTTAAATAATATATACTGCTTCTCAAATGAACAACTTTATGGTAATTAATGTGTTACAAAATCAATACACAGTTAATCAGTCAATAGATATATTACTTTTACAGGCATTGCATAACTTTAATTAAATTCTTCAGACAGCATTGCTGATGCTTACAATTGACTCAGTTATCAAGCAACATGATTGAAAAGTTAAGTCAAAAGACATTATCTATCAACACATTTATAATAGCAGACATATCCCCCACAGAAAACATATGTACAAAACATCATTTGGCTGATACCACAATCAATGCTTAGTATATCCATCCATTCATGTTTTGTAACATATACATTATAATGCTGCTCCTCATGGATCACATTATGGTATTATTATATTAAGGAAGACCAAAAGCCATTATAGGGGACTCCTATGGAGAATAAGACCATCGTGCCTATTGACCATTAATATATGTCATGTAGACTTATAGCTTCCAGAGAAATATAGCAGATGTGCCACACTGAGATGCTTACAGAGCAGATGACTCTAGCAAGCCAAGCAGGAAAGAGTCATCTGGTAAGTAGCTCCAACATACTCACAGAGCATATCTCCTATACATGACCCTCACCACCACCACCAACAACAGCAACAACTGAGTTCTTCAGACTGAGTTTTCTTACAAGTTCTGTCCTTGGAAGAAGTGAGAACATTATCAGAAATATTCATACACACAGTTTCAGAAGATGTGGACTACTGTAGTTCCTTTATTTGTTTTCAACATTTATATTCCACATTTCTTCCCCATCAGGTCTATGAAGGTGGCATTTAGGGGAAAGGGCCTTATGGATTGGGGGGGGGGGGTGTTCAAGCACTACCTATTCTAGAAGGCTATAGTTAATTGGTTTTAAATTTGGTTAATGTGATTGTGCCATCTGATTTTTTTATTGTAGTTTTAAAATATTTTTATTCTTTTAAATTGTGGCTTGGGTGCCCTTTCTACTCTCGGCCTGCACCTCCACTCTCATAAGAAGAAGAACACACTAATTCTCCTTTCTCGCTGCAGCCTCCTATCATGTTGCTGGGGCTCCACTGACCCACAGGGGCACAATTTGTGAGGAACAGAAGACTACAGACAGTAGGGTTGCCAACTTACCCACTATGGCAGGCAATCTTCTGCTTCCACCTTCAGCCCCCCCACCACTACTTGAATGAGCAGTGGGGGAAAATGGGGGGGAGACATTGTTAATGTATCAATGTCACATGGATTTGGGATTAAAGTGATAAGAGGGTTACAACTCCCTGCAGAAACTTAAGTGAAAAAAAATTCCTTCACACAAGGACACCATGTACCTCTCCATTGAATTAGGAGTGGAGGTGATTCCACACACGTTGGATAATGCACTTCCAATCCTCTTTATAGATCATTTGGAACGAATTTTTTTGTGTGTGGAACAAAAAATCCACCTCAAACGATTGATAAAGTTCATTGAAAGTGCATTATCCAACGTGTGTGGAATCAGCCGAGGAGTTCCTGGTCCTGGTACGATCCTTGCTTCTCTACTCTATACCAATATCAGTTGAGAATCCAGAACTATATGAACATAGTATTCAGGAAATGGTGCTTGTCCATTGCACAAGCATAGGTCACCATTGCTGACTGAACCTCAAACAGTAGCTTTAAAGTGATGATTACTGTTAGTGAATGAGAGTCTATTAGAGTTTTAATATGGCTAACTTCCTTGCTGCATGGTTATCAGCACTGTAGATTATGTTTTAGAAATGGGACTTCAGCATCGTTGAAAATCTTATTCAGCTTCTTTTTTGACTCCTTGAAGCCTTGAAATCTGCAGCAGGATGTTAGCTTTGTGAAGTTCACTCTCTTGCCAGTTGCTTGCTGCAGGTCTCCAAACAAGAGAGTCCTAGTTAAATTGATGTCATGTACATCCCAAGTATGAAGTTCTTTGGGGGAAGACAAGTTATTAGCTTTGCATATATTTTAAAACTAATTAGGTTGTCTCAAAATTTACCCTCGGATACATATGTCAGGTAGGAAATGTTGGGTTTAAATTAGCTGTCAATCCTACCTCACATTTAATTTAGCTGAACACAAACCTCATGGAATTGAGCACAAAGGTAATGTAAATTTTTGTTTCAGTCAGCAATCAGTGCAAAAGCCAAAAATACCTCACTTACTAGATTAAATGTTTGCTTAAGGAAAGTGGTATTTTATATCAATACCATTTTTGTTGCATTAAAATATGAACACAAACCCAAGCTTATAGAGAAATGGAAGAAAACAGAAAGAATAAGACTTGATAGAAGATTGTTCTGTTTTCCAGTTTTCCACATGGGTTCCCATCCCATGTTTGAATGGGGCACTCCCTTTGGGATATGGTCTGGGACTGTGTTAAACCTCAGGAAGCCTATCTCTGAGAACTATGTATGTATTGCCAGCTTCACCTCTCTGCAACAGTCAATTGCCAAGAGCTGGTCCACCACCCATAGATTTTTCCATAATGTGAGATAAGCAGTCACCTGATGGGGCCAAGCAGGAATTTTGGAGTGGTCCCTTAAATTGCTGAGGAAGGAAACAATTTTTTTCTTTTGCTTATCTCACATTGCTCATGGGATATAGGTGGATTATAATTAGGCATGCTTTTGCTGCTTAGACTGCAAGCAGGGTTGGCAGAGATAGTGTGGGCTACATATAGGTATGGATTTTCCATCAGCTCTTTAAGCCATATGTGGATGAAAGAGAGTTCCAAGCCAACATATCATTAGCATGTATGACTGGGAAGATTGAGTAAATTACTCTCTTGCTACTGGGCACCATCAATCTAATCCTTAGTTCCTAAAGCAGCATGTGGAGGAGATTAGGCTTAATACTCAGTACAAATTAGATGAAAAGGCTGGGATAAACAAAGCCAGCTATACTATTGATCAAGTCTGGTGCCTGAGTAGCTTTGTCTACAACACGGTACCTGTAAGAGGCTACCTGGAGTAGCAGCCTGTGATGCCTATTAATGCTATAATAATGTAGAGCATCCAAGAATAAAACTCAGTTTAACCTATACAGTTGATGTCTCACATGTTCATATGAGATTGCAGCTACAACTTCAGGGGGACATTTGTGCAAGTAGGAAGAAACAGCTCTGTCACACTCCACTGCTCGCTGAAAGTGAAACGCAGCCTGGAAGTCCAGTGCTTTTTATAAGCTGAGGTCCCATAGAGCAACACAGGAGGTCTGTGGTTGGCCGTAAGAGCTGCCTATCAGGGTTTGCAGGGATGAGACTGGAGTGCCCATGGCTACAGAACACCCCCTTCCCCCTCCCTCCCCCAGGCATTTTCTTCCAAGTTGTAACCACTTTGCAGCTCCATGGTTGGAAGGAAGACCTGCAGATCAAGGTAAGCTGGGCTTCAATTTGGGTTTCCAGGGTGGCAGAAGGAGTGCAGACAGAGTTCAGGCATTCCCCGGCTTCATTTCCAAGGGAATTGATTGATAGTGCCTGAGTGTCTGGCTTCATGAACCACGGAAGGATGCACCGAACCAGGCTTCTTACGAACACTTGTTCGTTGGCCTTGGACACTCATGAACAATCAGGCGGTTCATGGGTTTTTAGCGTTCGTAATGCGGTTCATGCCCTTGTCTATCAATGACAATGCTATAGATTATTTCCAAACATACTGCTTCATATCATTAATCTGGGAAAGGAAAGTGGTGAGTCAATATATATCTAGAGATGTCAATCAATGTTTCATGGACCATCATCCCCTCTTTAGTGTAAAGAAGAGTGCACGTGCCAGGAAACAACAAAGTCCTGGACTTCATTACAGCTAGTAACATGTGATAACTTTCCATTGCATCTTCTGTACATCACAACTTGGCCTTAATTTAAATGAAAAATAAGCAAGACTTATAGTGACTTCTTTCCAAATTGTAAGGCAAAGGCTTCACTCCAAGATTGTTTGGTCTTGTTTGCTTCTCATGACATTTTTCACAAACAACCTTCAGGTTTTTTGGGGGGGGAGGGGTTTGCACTCACAAGTGAATACTGTTTGTGGAGGACAGTATTCTATTTTAAAATCTAGCTAATAGAGGCATTATATTCAAATAATAATGGCAGGAAATATTTTAAAAAGTGGTATGAGATATTTGTCTCCAACAGAGCTTTTATACCTCAAAGGAAGTTAGAGAAAATAAAATTTAAGGCATTTCTGCTTTCCAGTAACTATCTTCCTTTTTAACATATCAGCTACTTCCTTTCACCACTGCAAGAGGAAAAGTCCTTTGCCTACAGCTCTGAGGGCCATTGTAAGAATAACTGTGAAGATTAGTAGAAAAGACACTAAATTTTAGATGAGTTCAATAGAAGAGAGAAAGAAGCATTACCATCGGTCATATAGCTTGGGGAGCTGACATTTTATGTTTTATACTCTAACATGTGAGCATTTGTTTAGCAGAAAAAGAAAGAGCCTGTGGCTCTTGTGGTTACAAAGATAATATACCAGCCAAGAACCAATTGTAAACCAATGCAGCAAAGTGTCACTGATTCTGCAGAGAACTGAAAACAACAATCCTTGGAAGATGTTTGCTAACTATCCTACCTATTTTGATTTCAATTGTGTGTTTCCCAATAATTTTGAAATCAAACACTGGAAATTATTTCATTGCTGACTAAAACATGCATATAAAAAAGAGGCAATATAGCCTCACAACTGAAGTGATCCAGAGGAGTTAGCCGTGTTAGTCTGTGGTAGCAAAATCAAAAAAAGAGTCCAGTAGCACCTTTAAGACTAACCAATTTTATTGTAGCATAAGCTTTCGACTGAAGTGGAGCACTATGTTACAATAACGTGTTGATTATACATAGGTTGTGAGTGGACGTTTCTTAATTACCTTTTCAGAGATCAAAAAGAGATTCATCTCCATATTCTACAAATTGATTGTTCATGGCAGATCACCAGCATCCCATATCCTGATACTGGGGCCACTTGATGTTAAGCGGCAGGGCTTAGAGATGTCATAACTGGACAGCAGTACTACTTTCCAAATCCATTAAAATCAATAGACTTATATGGGTACAAGTGTAGGGCCTTGAGGACTTGTTGTGGGCATCTCATTTTTCCTTTTCCTGAAATCCCTCATAGCTTCTTTTTTTCCCCTACTTCCTATTCTCCTTTTGCTTCCCTGTCTTCAGCTTTCTCTCTTTCTGTCCCCTTGGCAGCCTCTTCCTGAGAAAATTCTGGACCATTTTCACAGGGCTGGTTGCCAGGATCACTCACTTGCATGGTGGTAGAACTTGCGTTTACTTACTTTCCCTCAAATTTCTTCCTTACACTACTTTCTTTCCTTCTCCTAGCGATCTTCATATCTTCACCGTTCCCAGCTTCCTTCTGTCCTTCCTGTCCTCCAAACAACCTACTTTTAAAATTGCTTCCCATTATCAGCTATATTTACTTACTTCATTTACACCCCACCTTTCTACACAATAAAGACTCAAACAGCTTACATTATTCTCCTCCATTCTAACAACAACAACAACAACAACAACATTCGATTTATATACCACCCTTCAGGACAATTTACCACCCACTCAGAGTGGTTTACAAAGTATGCCATTATTATCCCCACAACAATAATCACCCTGTGAGGTGGGTGGGGATTAGAGATCTCAGAGAGAGCTGTGACTGGCCCAAGGTGGCTTCAAATGGAGGAGTGGGGGATCAAACTCAGCTCTCCAGACTAAAGTCCTGCACTCTTAACCACTACACCAAGCTGGATCTCTTCTACCTTCATAACAGCCATGAGAGGTAGGTTCATCTGAGCTTGAGTAACTGGCCCTAAATCTTCCAGTGAGCTTCCAAGACAGAGTGAGGAATTAAACTTGAGTCTCCCAAATCCTAGTCTGAAACTAGGGTTGCCTCCCACCACACTGAGACAAGGGGTGGGGGGAAGAAGGAAAACAGGGGGGCTAACTGGGTTGCATCCTTCTGGGTGATATCACTGGTGACATCATGACAGCACTTTATGTATGCCCAAATACTCAAATAGCAGAGCAGTTCCAATGTGGTGGTGATGTGATAAAGTCACTTCCAGAATGTGCTGCTGGCAATGTGATTCATCAACAAGTGAATGCCACAAGCTGGTATGTCACCCCTTGCCCTCCCACCCCCACCCCCCTGAAGAGGTAAAATTAACAGAACCTTCAGGAAGGCAAAGTGGAAATAAACAAACCCTCTGAAGAGCAATCTTTGCCAGCTCTAGAGAGGTGAAACTGACGGAGCCTTTTGATCTGTCTTTTAAAACTCGGGTTCCTGTGTCTCCCTTCACTTGAGCATGTAATTCTCATGTAATTCATCTCATGCAGAGAGAGTCTCAGTTGTCTTCTCTCCAGGTGAAACATACCAAGCTCCTTCCTTTCCTCATAGGACTTGGTCTCCAGACCCCTCACCATCTTCATTGCCATCATCTGGACACGTTCCAACTTGTTTATATCCTTCTTAAATTTTGGTGCCCAAAGCTGAACACAATATTCAAGCTGAAGTCTAACCAAAGCAGAGTAAAGTGATACCATCACTTCACGTGATCTGGACAATATCCTTCTGTTGATACAGCCCAAAATGGGCATAGAGATTGAGAGAGCAGTGGATATCTCTAGTGTTCTGGGCCCTTTCCAGTCAGGTTTCAGACCACTGCATGGGACAGAGACAGCACTAGTAATATTAGGGGATGACCTCCATCTGAATATAGACAAAGACCATGCTTTTGATACAGAAGACCATGCCAACCTGTTGGGGCATTTAGAAACAGAAGTGGGCATCAAAGGATGTGCCCTGGACTGGTTTAAATTGTTTATCTTGGAGCAGACTCAAAGGGTTGCCGTTGGAGATCAGCTATCTCCAGAACGGGAACTATCTTGCAGGGTTCCGCAGGACACAATCTTATCTCCCATGTTATTCAACCTCTACATAAAGCCTTTAGATGAACTCATTTGAAGCTATGGAGTTGGATGTCATCAATATGCAGATGACACCCAACTCACTATCTAGCTATCCAGGTCCCCACAGAATGCAGTAGAAATGCAGTAGAAATCTTAGGGCCTGACAGCCGTGGTGAAATGGTTGAAAAACAAACAACTCAAATTGAACCCAGACAAGACCGAAGTAATGCTAGTTGGAAAGGCAGAGATCCTGAAGGACATTGTACTCCCCACTTTCGATGGAGTTCATCTGACCCTTCCAGACTCATTTAAGAGCCTTGGGGTTATACTGGATCCAGCGTTATTACTGAAAAAAAAGTTAAAGCAGTGGTAAAAAATGCTTTCTACAACCTCACTCTAGCCTGGAAGATGGCTTCTTACCTTGACACAGCTGACCTGGACACTTGGATCTATGCTATAGTAACATCAAGGCTTGACTATTGTAATGTTCTATATGCAGGTCTCCCATCTAAGTTAATAATAATAATAACAACAATATTTGATTTATATACCGCCCTTCAGGACAGTTTAATGCCCACTCACAGCAGTTTAAAAAGTATGCCATTATTATCCCCACAACAAAACACCCTGTGAGGTGGGTGGGGCTGAGAGAACTCCACAGAACTGTGACTAGCCCAAGGTCACGCAGCTGGCTTCAAGTGGAGGAGTGGGGAATCAAACCTGGCTCTCCAGACTAGAGTCCCACACTCTTAGCCACTATACCTTAACTAGGATGCTCCAATTAGTGCAAAATGCTGCAACTCGACAATTATCAGGAGCAAGCAGGAGCATGAACATCACTCCCATCCTACAGTTGCTCCATTGGCTACTCATCGCCATGCTCCGTTCAAGGCATTAGTTATTATATACAATGTTCTTCATGGCTTTGGTCTGGCATACCTATGGGACCACCTCCCTCCCTATGTTACTCCACGGCAGCTTCGCTCATCAGAACAGGGTCTCCTGCAGGTGCCTAGCTGCACATGGATGAAGTCAGCAGCAGCCTGTACACAGGCTTTCTCTGCAGGGGCCCCTATACTGTGGAATGACCTGCCTGAGGAAGTCAGAAGAGTCCCCAATCTCCTGTCTTTCCGTAAACGATGCAAAACTGAATTATTCAAAAAGGTTTTTTCCTCAAATGGGAGGGCTGTAATTTAGGGATGGGATCTCAGATGCTTTACTAATGAGTTAGGGACCATAGACTTCATCACTATATTGCTTTACATATTATCTGTTGCTTTAAATATGTACTCCTATGTACCACCAGTGCTCCATGTTGTCTAATGTTAGTCCTAGAACTGATTTATGTTCTGCTTCAGTATTTTTTCTACTCTGTATTAGATTCTTGCTAATACTATGTCTTTTAAACTTGTATCTATTTACCCTATGTTATTGTTTATGAAATGTCCTTGATACTATATTGAAATGTACTTGATACTGATTGTACTAATTTCATACCATGTAATCCGCCTTGAGTCTCAATGAGAAATGTGATCTATAAATGACATAAAAAATAAATAAAAATAAAATCACATTTGCCTTTTTAGCTACCACATCAAACTGCTGACTCATGTTCGTGTATAGTCTAAGACTCCTAGATACTTTTCACACATACTGCTGCCAAGTCTCCCCCATCCTATAAGTGTGCCTTTGATTTTTCCTACCGAAATGCAGAACTTTACATTTATATCCATTGAAATTCATTTTTTTTTTGTTTTAGCCCAGTTTTCCACCTGCTAGGATCATCCTGTATCCTGATTCTTGTCTTCTACTGAATTTGCTACCCTTCCCAATTTAGTATCATTTTCAAATTTAATAAACATTCCCTTTATTTCTTCATCCAAATCATTTATAAAAATGTTGAAAAAAAATAGGTCCACGGACTGATCCCTGAGGCACTCCATTTGTTACTCTTCTCCAAGAGGATGAGGAACCATTAACAAGAACTCTTTGGGTGAGATCTCTCAACCTGTTACTGATCCACTTAACAGTAATAGAATCCAAACCACATTATACCAACTTGTCAACAAGAATATTATGTGGAACCTTATCAAAAGCCCTACTGAAGTTGAGATAAACTATGTCTACAGCATTCCCCTGGTCCAGCAAGGTCTAAAAAAGGTTCTCAAAAAAAGAGATAGGATATGTCTGACATGACTTGTTATTGAGAAACACATGATGGCTCTTAGTAATCACAGCCATCCTTTCTAAATGTTCAAGGACTGTTGATTTGTTATAAAACTTTTCCAATTATAGACGTCAAGCTGACAGATCGTTAGTTACTCAAATCCTCCTTTTTCTCCTTCTTGAAGATGGGGACAACATTTGCCTGCCTCCAATCTTCAGGCACTTCACCCATTCTCCAAGAATTCTCAAAAATAATAAACACAAATTACATCCACAAGTTCTTTTAGTACCCTTGAATGCAATTCATCTGGCTCTGAGGTTTAGTTTCATTTAAAGAAACTAGATGTTGATGTACTACCCCTATGCTGATCCTAGGCTGCAATTCCCTTCCCTCATCATGTATTCTGTTTTTGCCATGCGGAGCACCATTTCGCTCGCAGGAGAAGACTGAGGAAAAGTAGGAATGTTAGATATGAATGGATCTACAGAAGGTATTTTCAATAGTTGTACCACATATATAGAAGGTTTGTCATGCTACTGCCCCCCTTTAGAAAGAAAAAGAGAATTATAGGAAAAAAGTAAAAATGTTTAAAATTCATCTGAAAATCCAGTAGACAGCTCCTCTACTTGCATTTTGTTACATTGTTATTTTGTAATCTTTTGGTGATTCTGTTGAATGGGCTTATTTCGCAATTGTATTTTTCCAGCTTTGTTCACTTTTAAAACTGTACACTACCCTCAATGAAGCCAGGAGTTTAATTTCTAATCCATTATTCATTTATTCAATTTTCATGTATAAAAAAAAAGGCTTTATTATGCTACATTTCCCCCCAATATATCGTGCTATATTTTGCTATATATTTTGCTATTTTTTTCAATTTCACATTATACAGTGTCTGTTCATAAGCTGAACCCAAGAAAATCATACATAGCCAACTTTGCATTCAGTCCCCTTCTACTTCATCTGCTCTAATCACAAAGGATATCAGTTTGTGAACGGGCTCTTCTATTGACCCTTCTTTATCTGCCCATAAAGCTGCTTGACTTATAATAAGAATGAATGTTAGAACAACTTTATTTTCCTTGTAGTTAGGGAAGAGAATCATATGAACTTCAGTTGATTTAATTCTTATAAGTCAGCTAAGCAGTGCAACACTATGACTGACACTCTGTGTGACATTGCTGTAGGCTTGAAGAAAGGGTGATCATTTTGACTAGCAGTCAGAATAAATCACTTTGGCTTCTACTCAATTGTTATTTGTACATAGTGCCATCAGTATACACTGCACTGCCCAGAAAGGTCCTTGTTCCAGAGAGTTTATAATCTAAATATAGATGGGTCTGCAAGGCCAAGAGGCAACAAAAGAATTCATGAATGGGAATGAATGAATAAGCATAAATACAATCACATGCACTTTGGCTTCACTCTTCATTAGAGATGGGCACAAAATGAACCACGGAACAAAATTCCATACAGAATGGCTGGTTCGTTTGCACCAGAACACGTGTTCCATGGGAATGTGTTTATGGAACAAACAAAATTTTCCAGTTGTTCTGTGGCTGGGTTTGGAGTTTCACAGACCCTGCGCTAGTTTCAGCCCATCAGCTGAATCCAGCACGGGGTCTGTGAAACTGACAGCCCCTGCACAGGAGAAAGGGGCTGTCAGTTTCACAGACCCTGTGCTGGGTTCAGTTGATGGTCTGAAACTGGTGCAGGGTCTGTGAAACTGATAGCCTCTTTCTCCTGCTGCCTGGGCTGTCAGTTTGTCAGTTTCACAGATGCTGCGCTGGAACAGTGCAGGGTCTGTAAAACTGACAGCCCCGGCAGCGGGAGAAAGAAGCTGTCATTTCACAGACCCCGCGCCAGTTCCAGCACGGGGTCTGTGAAACTGGCAGCCCGTTTCTCCTACTGCCCAGGCTGTTCCTTTTACAGACCCACAGCGTGGGTCTGTAAATTTATTATAGCCCCATGATCATTTCCACTTGCAAGATTTTGAGCAACCAATTTCTGGGCACTGGGAGGAATGTATTACATGTTGCTCACGATCTTACACAAGTTGCCACTTTCTAGGGTGGTGCAAACTGCAGAAGCAACCCCCCCCCTCCCCAGCCATATTGGTGGTGGTTAAAGGGTAATAACTGTCCAGTGGACTTCCAGGATCAAAGTACCTACTGGAGTAATAGAGAGAAGAGTGTAGATTGAAATACTATGTGAAGATTGCAGAGACTCAAAGTGAATCTGGTCAGAAGAAAGAGTCCCACTCGAAACATTCCCATATTTTGGGATGCTATTTCAGCGGGGAGCCCAGTTTTGTTTCTTTTTGTTTTCACATGTTGTCACTGTGAGCCTTTTCAGACTACTTATTTCCATTGCTGGTGTTATATCTTTGACACCATTTTCATTCCATTTTCATTATGTTTACATTATATGCATTTTAAAGGTGTGTTTTAATGCTATTTTATGGCATTTATAGTACAATGACACAGAAAGAAATATCAAAGTAATTTTATATTGAATATCTTAAATATGGTAAGAAAAAAATATTGTATTTTTGTTCTGCGCAGGGAGAAACCATGGCAGAAACTGGAACTTTCCAATCAAAACTGTATGTTGATGTAGGGTATGAATTCACAGTACACTTAATATATGCATGCACACTACTCTACAAATGTGCTATCACATGTAATGTACATTTGTGTGCTATATCCCTTGAGCATAACGGAAAAATAGTTTGACTAGTGTAGAGTTTTGGGAATGTAGGCTGTTGGGTGGAGCAAATCAACTATTTAGTTTGCATGCTGGGAGAAGTTTATGCAAGTAGCTACTTTGTTCACTGTAACCTTAGTGGATTATGGAGCATGCGGGCTGTTTGTTTTGAATTGGAAATGGAGAATGGGAGAAGCCTTTTGGAGGTCCTTGTGCTTGACATAAGCAACTGTTACATCTCTAGGAAGACCTCAGTTGAAGAAGCTGCAGGCAGGAGCTACAAAGCGAGCAAGTTCTACTGGACTCTTTCAAGACTTTGCTGCTGAGCTCATTTATTCTGGAGCAGGCCTTTTCTTCAGGGCTCTCTTTCCTGAACTAACTTCCTGGACAGGAGGTTGGCCCCAAAACTATCTTTTGGGATTGGAGCTGATTGTTTCTGGCATGGCCCCTCCTGGTCTACTGGCTGGATTCATTCCCTGGCTTTGAGATCTGCCCTTCAGATTGGTAGCCTGGAACTTTTATATTATGCACTTTACTTTAATCTCTTTTCTTTAATAAAATTCTTTAAAAAAAAAAGAACTCAGGAACTGCAGTGCACTTCAGATTTTGCAAGAAGTCAGTGCTTCCAGGATAGTGGCTACCGGAAAACTATGGACATTATCTGAGGCTTGCACTCTTAGGTGACTGTGAGTAAGGCCCTGGCTTGATAGGCCATCGTTCATCCTAGGACTCTGGGCCTTGAGGGGGAAGTTCCACATCCAGCATTACAAGTTCTGTTTATCTGTTATAATAACTACAGTTTTACTTATACCAAAGTGTATGAGCACAAAGTTATATATTGGAAGTTTGAGACACGCTAGATTATTCCGAGTGATTGAATCTGGAAACAATCACTACCCTCTCAAAGAGCTATAAATGATTGAATCCGGAAACAAAAAAGAGCTTTGTACAAATGATGAACATGTTATTTCCAAAAGGTACAAACTTTTGTTGAAATTTAAAATGGAAGAAGAACCTGTGAAAGATTTGTATGGTAAAATGGGCTAAAATTTTTGGGTATAATATACCAATGGACCAGTGGGAAAATGTGTGGGTAAAGGGGCTCAAATTCACTTTGAATTCCACACTTAAAGACAATTTCTATAAAATTATGTATCTGTGGTATATGTTTCCTGATAAATTAGCAAAAATGAGTAAAGGTATGTCAAACAAATGTTGAAAATGTGAGCAACATGAAGGAACATTTTATCATCTTTGGTGGACTTTCCCTGAAGCAAAAAAAAAAAAAAGGTTACAAATAATACAAAAAATGTTGAAGATTTAAACCAGAAGTCTTTTTGTTGGGGCTAATGGATAAACAGTTGGAAAATAAACATGGTATCTTATTTCTATATATAACCACAGCAGCTAGGCTTTTATATGTGCAAAACCAGAAAATTACAGTATTGCTTTCAATCAAGGACTGGATTGCGAAAATGACAGAGTTAGCAGAGATGGCTAAACTTACAGCCCTGATCAGAGATAAAACATTGTCTACCTTTATGGTTAATTGAGATGAGGAAAAATGAACTGATGATTTGTGGTTTTGATTTCTAAGAAGATAAATTTAGGGAAAATAAATAGATGGGGGGTAGGGTTGAAAAGGTAAATTTTGGAGATATTAAAACTAAAAGTAAAATGTTCGTTAAAATATGATAGATGTTGTAGAGTAAAATGGAAAATGAAACGTATTATTTTTTTTATTTTCAATATTTGTTCTTTTTCTCTCTTTGTATTCTTTTTTCTTTTATTTCTCTGTTCTTTTTATTGGGCTTTTAATCTTACTAATAAAATAATAATTATTTTTTTAAAAAAAACAGCCTTGGATAGAGACTTTCCATAAATAGCTGATTAGTTAATTTTAGGGTCCCAAAGCTTTGTGATAGCCTCATGTAGTTCCCTATAGTGAAGGTGGCAGTGGGCCACATAATTAGCATAAGGGCTCACTTTAGATGAGGGAGAATGGTGCTCTGCCAGTGGTCAGTTTGCTTCAGTAAACCACTTTCCAAATTGACTTGGGCTGACTAAAACTTGCACAACTGAAAAAGATCCACTTCAGAGGGATCATACAACTCACAAACAAGAAAGAACTCATGAGCAAATGTATAAAGGTCTTCAGTAGACTTTCGGGAAGCCTTTAACAAGAAACTATCAGAGGAACAGTACAGTGCAATCAAGCTTACACAGAAGGTTGCAACCGAACAGATAAATAGAGCTAGTGTCTAGAAACAAGAAAGCATGCTCAGACTGAAGAGGGCTACAGAGACTGGCTAGAAATGCTGATAGCAGAAAAAAAATTGCCAGACAGAAAAATGAAAAGTAAATCAATGAATGTTTCTTTAGAGTAGTTAATCTAATGTGAGTCTCATTTTGTTATCAAAAGCTAAAGAGAGGTCATCTCCAGTTTCCCAGGCCAGTAAAATACTGGCTGAAGGTTACTGGGAGAAGCTCACGATCTGGATTAGAGGTGGGCATGAACCAAATTACGAACCAAAATTTGGCACGAACCAGGCCAGTTAGATGTTCATGAACTAACTGTTTGTAGGACCCCTTTTTCATGAACTGCCATGACTTTTTAGGCCAGTTCATAATTAGTTCGTGAAGCCAGACAGTATGGTGCCAATCCATTAATTTCCTAGGCAATGGAGGGGGTGAATGTCTGCCGGCCTTCTGCAGCCATGGAAATACTAATCTTAGCCCTCAAAACCTTGATAGGCAGCTCTCCCTGACAACCAGAGAGCTCTCATTCTTCTATATGCAAACAAGGAGCAAGAATTAATTCCCTATGCAATGGAGAGGATGGATGTTCTGCAGCACAGGGTATACCAATCTTAGCCCCTAAATAAAAAAAGAGACTCATAAACAGTCTCTTTTTTATTTAGACTACCTTTCCCAGCTAGGAAGGTGTTTTGTGTGGTGGGTGTGGGCCCTTTCCCCCCAGTACAGTCCCAGGACTACTGCTAGGCTCTGGGGCCAAGCTTAGTGGCTTCCTCGGCTGAGGGCTCACATGACTCTTTTTATTTTGTTTTTTATTAATTTGTCTTGGTTTGAACACCTTTCCCGGACAGGAAGGTGTTTTGTGTGGTGGGTGAGGGCCCTTTTCCCCACCCCAGTCCCAGGACTACTGCTAGGCTCTAGGGCCAAGCTTAGTGGCTTCCTTGGCTGAGGGCTCTTCCTATAAGCTCCAAGAGAGTTAGAGCAAGGGGTAAGCGTGGTCATGGGGGAAGAAATCCCAAGCTCGTCTTGCTAGCCCACTGGTGCCCAGCAAAGAGCCTCTTTTTCAAGATCTGCTTGTGGGGATGGAGGAGGAGGCAGAAGAGTTGTCAGTATTGCCAGAGGAAGAGTAGCTGCTAAGACTTTTTGAGGAGGTGGAGGGATCTCAGGGTACAACGGAGGGGGCGTGTCTTGGAGAAACATCCAGCTCCATCACATCTCAACCTCTTGGGGCTGCCCCTGTCTGCAATTGACCCCTCACTGTGTCCTCCTGGCCCAGCCACACTCATCCCAGTCCCTATTTCAGGCATGCAGTTTGGCAGCACTTCACAACCCTCCCCACAACCTCTGTATGGTGCATTGCTGGCACTGTGATGTCTTGGTGTGTAGGGGCTTGGACCCCAAGAACTTGTCATCCAGCACCTTCCACAGCCATCTGTAGATGCACCACCCGTGTCTGTTGCCTCTGGAGCAAGGAGAACCATCCAGTGGGGGGACGAAGAAGGCTCTTGAGCAGGGAGAAGGGGGAGGGGAATGGGAGTCCACCCCAAGGAATAAGACTCGCACCGAGGGTGCTGTGGGTAGAAGCGGAACTTCCAGCCAGGCTCCCCTTCAGGAGGCTGTTTCCTTGAGGTCAGTGGCACTGCCAAGAAAAGGAAATGGGGGAGGGCTCAGGGGGCACTCATTTGTGTGGTGATGGATATGATTGCCCTGGACAGAATACTTTTGTCTGTTGTGGAGGGTGTGGGCTTTTGGAAGATGCTGCATCATGTAGCCCCTTGGTATACCATGCTTTCGCAGAGGATCATTGGCTGGTGAGTCTTGCCATCCATCTTCTGCTCTGTGGTACAGCTGGTCTGTGATGAGCTGTCCAGAGCATAACGGCGAACTGTGCACTTCATGGCAGACATATGGAGCATCTGTTAGCACATCTACCTCACCCTCACTGCCCACTAGAGATAAATGGAGGACCTCTGGATCCCCAAGGTAAAATCAGGGCCCCAGGAGGAGGGTTGACCCCATCAGTGAGGTGGGTTTTTACTGACCTGAGGTAGGGAACTACTCACAGGGCCAATTTAAATCTGCATTCCTGATGGTCCACTAATAGCAGCCATCCCCAGCTGCATCCCAATAGTGGGAGTTGGTTGTCCAGAGCCGGGCCCTGACTCCACCCCAGTCTCTGTGCCAGTGCCAGACTCAAAGAACAATTGTCTAGGAGGGTCTGGGCTATCCTATTTCCTTAGGTGCGAAACATCCCCCTGCAAGGGGGGTGCCACAGACCACCCCCATCCCCTGAGCCCATGGCCCCCAGTAGGAGGAAGGGAGGTGGTCCATTGACTGCCCCCCGGGTCCATGTTGAGAGGGGATCCACTGACAAAACCCATCCTTTCCAATGCAGTCGCTGCCCCCCAGGCACAAGGGGGGTGTTGGGGGCCACCTCCATTCCCAGAGACTGTGGCCCCCAGGGGACTGAAGGGAGGCGGTCCAGTCTGTTGACCACCTCTCGGGCTTGCAAGGAGGGGGAAGCCACCATCATAACCCATGTCTGGGGGCTGTCATTCCATTCTCAGAGGAAGATTCTCTAACTCCCTCCCATAACTTTTTGCTGCTGTTTGCAATATATTCCAATGGAGCCTATGTGAGCCAATTGGCATTTGTGGCACCCATTATATCTAATGAGACTTTCCTGGAGGCACCTGCTTTAAGGGCCTATAACTCGGAGATCCAAAAGGCAATTTTCACCAAACTTGGAGGGGGCTGGAGGAGAGCCTGCTGAAGAGTCCCTGCTAATTTGGCATTTCTGAGTGTGAAGGGGGCCGTTCTAGGACCTGGGGAAATGACAAACCATGAACTGAACAAACTGGTTCATGAACTGGGGCAAGTTTGTGAAAGTTTGTGGTTTGTGAAATGCCACGAATCATGAACTGCACAGTTTGTTTTTTTCCTGGTTCATGACCATGTCTAATCAGGATCATAATAAGAATGAAATATAGACTGAATGATAGTAAACATCCCACTCTGGGGTGTTAACTTTTTTCTTTCAAATAAAAAAGAACCAGTCAGTATTCCAGGAGCCAATAAGGGGCTACTGGGTTTTAAAGTCTCCTTTAGTCATAGGGTGATGGAAGTAAAGAAAAAGCCAGATAATGTTGCAATGTAGGTTTGGTAAAAATGCAGGGAAGAAGGACATTTTTTCGGCCACAGAAGGAAATCCTGTTTTGATCATTTTGGCCCACTTTTTCATAAAGACCTCTATTAGTTGTTTCTGGGTTTGTTTTTCATTTGCCTGTTTTAGGTATTCCCAGTATTTCAGAATATATCCCAGAGGGGTCAAATCTAGAAGTACTGGAAGTCCTAGTGATTGAATATGGAAACAATCACTTTGACCCATTTCTGATCAGAATACCAGGAGTGAGGTGGGTAACATCCTTTCCTGTGATTTGAACCGAGTATGGACAGGCCACAGCAGAGGCCAGACTCCGAAAGGAGTCAAATGGTGACTGGACATCCACCACTGTCAGTCCCTGACCAGTCCACGCAGAACATGCCTCCTGGCTGCCTCGTCAAATTGTGTTGGAAGTCTGAAACATGTGGGGTAATCCCAAGGGAATGAACATGGAAACAATCACTACCCATTCAAAGAGCTGTAACTGATTGAACCTGGAAACAATCTGTACATACTCATACAGCTGTGACAGGACAGGACAGAAAGTTTATTTAACATGCCCAAGAATCTAAGTTCAAGGACCCAGAGAAGCAAGGTACACTGGCTTATATAGATACAGAGTTCCTTTACAATCCTTACTAACTAAGTATAAGCAAGCATGCAGGGCAGACTAGAGCAGGCCCGGCATGTCCATGGAGGTGGTGTTGGCAGCCGCCTTGAGCACTGAACTCTGAAAGAGGCGCTGTGCCAGCCCCCGACAACCCCCCCACCCGGAAGCAGGCTGTGTCCCTGCTTGCCTCTCCACCCCTTTGCCGCTGCTGCCTGCCTTGGCTCAGCTCCCAGTGAGCTGGGCACCCAGGCACGTGACATTATCATGCAGTGATGGAGCATGCACACACTTTGCGTGCACTCACAGGGCAAGAGGCACAAGTAGGTATCTCACCTCAGGCGTCAAAAACCCTGGTACCAGCCCTGGACTAGAGTACATAACCTTCTCACTTGTGGATAATGGCTTCCAAACCAACGATTTCTAACACAGTGGAGTTCTTTAAGAAAGGAGACCCTAGACGGTGAACTCATCCTCGATTCAAACAACTGGGTTATACTAGGATTCCCCCCCCCCTGGCTTTTGTATCCTGCAGCTGCAGCTGTATCCTGCAGTTAGATTTCTAGATGGGCTTGTAGAATTTTGGCCACTTGGCAATTTCACTCTCAGATCACTATGCCCTGGCCCCTCTGATTGATGGGAAAGAAGCTGAGAGCAGAAAGAGGAAAAAAGTGGCAGAAACTTCATAGTTGAATTCATGGTAGAAAACCTTCATGGGAAAATCTCTGTACATGTGAGGCCATTCTGTGGTACTCTGAATTTCTCCTCCCCCCAGGAGTAGTACTAAATAGACCTATATATGTCTGCTTAGTATATGTATGCATTTACCATGCATGGGGGGGGGGCGCTAAGATCAGGAGAATGGTGAGGATTAATTAACATAGTACCAATCCAAATCCTCTTGTACTTATTAATATTCTACCAGTACAAATCTAGATCAGGAAAAAAAAATAATGCAACCAGGCAAAAAGTAATAGAAAATCTTAGGCTTAGTTTTAAAAGAAAAGAGCTAAGCCAAGAAAGGATCTTACTGATATTTCCATCCACTATGGGTCCCTATGAGTTTAGCAGGCCTTAAAGGATGACCTTGTGAATTCCATATGCTGTTTGACATAATTGCACTCAGCTTGCATATAACACCATATTGAAGGCTGCTGTCTGGGAGACTGAGTTCTAAATCTAATAGCACCTAAGAAACATTCATCCTAAATTTTGACCCCGGCCCTGTAGTAACACCAAATGGGCAAACCCATTAACCCGTGCATAGCTCATTGGAAGACTGGCACCTGTTAACAATTTCTCATCAGTTTCTCATCCATTTTTGATGTTTTCGTTTCCCATACCTTTAGGATTTTAAGTACTTTTCCAATGACATATCCTTCTGATTTTCCATTTTCAGATAAGGTACATTTTATAGGCTTTCTTCATTTCCCAGATCTATCCTGTATACTTTTCCTTAGTGATATATGCCTTTATTTATTTCTCCATATTAAACAGATCACCATATTTCTCCATATTAAACAGCCACATCTAATCACTAAATACTATTAAGTATAAATACTGATTCCGTGAACCCCTCAATCTAATCAACAGCCCCCCTTAAAATTATGTCTTTAAAACAAAGACTTTAAATCAAAACAGAAGAGATTCTTGGAGGTCCATAATTGAAGTGTTCCATTACTAACCAGTACATGTCAGAAGCCTGTGGTCCAACTCCTGACTCAGATTGACTACATACACGGAAGAAGGGGAGAATGTTTTATCCTTGTAAGATTTCACTAATTGATCTTCTTTCCTATACCTTGGAAGACAAAAAGATGGGCAAAAAACATGAGCTCACCCCTCCCCCTTTGAAGGCTGGTTAAGGCAAAAACATTCATGGGTAGAAGGATTATGCTTTTCTCATGAAGCTGATCCCAATTAGAGCCTTGTATGTCTGACATTTATCTTTAAAGGGCACTAGAAGACTTGTGCTCTTCCTCTCATCTAATTTTACTCTTTGCTTAATCCCTTAATTCTCAACTCTAGCTGAAAGGATCCTAAACATCTGGACAGGGGTCTGGATCAAAACCTACACGATGCAAAAGATTTGTGATCAGGATTTCTACTTTTTAAAAAGGTGATTAGCAACATCTGGCAGCTGCTTTGATGATCCAGGAAGGGTCTCTGAGTGATAACATGCTTAATCCTTCCCTTCCATGTTAATTTATGATTTTTTTTAAAAAAAAAGCCTTCTAAAGCTCTGGATTTAAAAATATATGCATGCTAACATTTCCTTCTCGATCAACTATATTGCAGGTGAAGTAACAATATTATGGACACCTTATCTTGCTTTCAGGAAGACAGATTCAGGGCCTTGGCACCCAGCATGGGAAGATGCCCAGAACCCTTCCCCAGGGGGAAAGTGATAGCAACTCATCATGCAGGAAGCACTGAATTCAGTGGCACTATATACCAGTCATACTTATGCTTCTGCAATCACCTCCTTTCTGCAATCACCTCCTATGAAGTGGCCCTGCTTCATAAACTATCATGTACAGTGTAATCCTAAGAGGAGAAACGTGTCTCTAAATCGAGTGCATTCAGTGAGCTTAGAAGGGAATAACTCTGCTTATGGCTGTACCCAAGGACTCCAAAAAGGGTCCTTTCCAACACAAGCCCTCATAAAATGTTCCATCGTTGGCATATGACAGTGATGATGAGACCAGACTGACTTCTCTTGGGCAGGAATTCTAGTACTGCAGTTCAACCACAGAGGGGTTACACTCTTTGAAGTTACACTCTTTGAAGTAAATGGGCATAGAGGGGTGAATGCAGTTCAGGAAGCATTGTTATGGAGGTGAGGTTGGTGTGTATCCTGGGCAACAGGTTCAAGAGCTACTGCTGCACAAAAGTGTTTGAAATAAGTAGATAATACTAGTATCTGACTTCACTTTGGGCCCATACACTCTGTCTTTTAATCATCTCAGTACCTGTTTCACATCCCATGTTTGCAGGGGTTTCACACTAGCAAGGCAGTCATGGGGCATAGCTCCATCCTTTGTCCATGGCATCCCCGATTTTTCTCCCTGTGCACATACCGCAACTTTTTTTTTAAATCAGCTGCCCAGTTGCTCTTGGCCCGATTAATGTCAGTATGAATGCTTCTTCCACCTTTTTGCTTCCCTTCTCAACCCTCTCCTCTCCCTTGGTTGATGATTGGTTGCTGCGGATTTGGTCACACCCATCCTTGGCTTCCTTCCTCCAGAGCATGCACACACCCTCTAATTTTTTTTCCAAAGCCAGGAATGATTCCTAACCTTGCTGCTTATTCTCAGCTGGCTTTAAAAGCCAGGAAAGGGTTAAATGGCTGCTTCCCCTCCCCCCCCCCTTTTAAAGCCAGGAATGATCTGTAACATTGCTGTGTTTCTGTGTTGAAACATTACTCTGTATTCCCTCCTAGCTTTAAAAGGCAGGGAAGGGTTAAATTGCCGCTTCCCTCTTTCTCCCTCAGAGGTATGAGAACACTCTTTTACTTTTTTTTTCAAAGCTAAGAAAGTGTTGCAATGTTACTCCTAATTTCTACTGGCTTTAAAAACCAGGTAAGGGTTAAATAGCTGCTTTTCTTCCTCTCTGTGTCTTCTGCCAATGTTGGATGGAAAGTGGCAGTGTGGTAAAGAAGCAGCATTTTAACCCTTTCCTGGCTTGGCTTTTAAAAAAATGAGAGTGGTACATGTTTTCCCCCAGAACTCTGCCACCAATTTCCTCTCCAGTGGGCAGGGGACAGCTCAATCAGCAAAAGGGGGAGAAAGGAATGGGTTCCAACATTGCAACGTTAATACGCATGCTCAAAGTTAAAAAAAAAGTGTGATGTCTACTATAAAGCCCCGAAAGCCTGAAACTGCATCAAGGCTTCAAAGCCAGTCTAAAATGAAAAACAAACACCAAATTGTAACTGCCACAGACAGTGTGAAAAGAGCAGGTGCCAAGCCAAAGCTATTGTGATTGTGGCGACTGCTCAGAAATGGTGCTTTAAACCACAAGTGTGAAAGGCGCCTTTGTAACACAACTCATGGCTGCTAGCTTTCATCATTTTTAAAATGTGCTTCTATTTTAAAATCTTAGTAATTCTTAAAACTTACCTTGTACAATAAAATACAGACAATACAGATTTTTGATTACTATGGACAGTATGTTTGCAATCATGGAATATATTTTTCACAAGTAGTCACATATACCCATACAATTTTCCTGAGATTCCCCATCTATATTGTAAACATGAAAAAATATACATTTTGTTCTATTTCAATTTCAGTTCTTATCAAGAGCATCCGTAATATGAAGAAGCCCACATAATTTTTCAATTACCATGTTTTTTGTAGCAATCATTATAGTAAGCTGATAGCTCAACTGAAAAGATTAAGTTGAATTAATGAGCTGATGGTACCAAATATTCACAGGTAGTCTAGTATCTTGGGTAATCTAATATGGAAAAAGGTTATTAAAGAAATTATACTCACAAAACTTTTTGTATGAGAATTCAGAAGGGAGGAAACAGAGACCGAGAAATAAGAATATATTTAATTCTGAAGTGATAATTTGCTGCATAGTTTCTTGTTAAATAAATCCCAGAATTAAACACCAGGGCAGACCTGGACTGTAACACTAAAAGTCCTTGAACAAGGCAAGCAGAGATTAGGCTCGAGACAATATTGACCATACATTAATAACTCTAAAACTGAGTTGGAAAAGAAGTCCTATACCTTCTCTCTGGCTAGGTGCTGGGGATGTTTTTGATAGCACCCTATCAAAGAGCAAGATACCTCATACACACTGTCCAGTTGCAAAGAGGCTGAGGAGGTTCTATTTAAGGTTATTCCACCTCTCATATACAGGTTTTTTGCCTGGGTATCTTCCCACTCTCCCATTTTTGAAAAGGACAGTGTGGAATAAACTGCTTTTTTCAGGGCTAAACAGGATTTTTTGGAGTTCCTATCAAACTGGCAGTGTCAGAGGCCTTCCTTCACTAGTTCCATAATACCTTTTAATAGGATTAGCATTAATAAAGCCTGGCCATTGTGACTTGGGACATCCTTACTGGATTTCATCAGGAATAGTGTGAGTTGCTGTTAGATAAGTAGCTAAATTGATGAGTGCCCTGAAATATCTAATAGTGAAGGAAGCTTAACCAGTCTAGGAATAGAGTAGGAAAGGGGTTTCTTGGTTGCAGGGAAACATCAGCTGAACCCTAACTGAAATCAATGGGCTTAGACTAGAGAAATTCTTCTTAGGATTGCACTATAAATCTAGTTTGGTCCATATTTGATGTTTTATGTTTTCATTCCATGGTGCAGGAGACAAAGAACAAGGTACCCAGAGAATATTGTCTCCAGCCAATCTGCTTGTAATGATTATACTTCCTCCTGTCAAAGCTGCTGCTAGTGCAAAGGAAGGGTATTAGAGAAAAAGGACATTAGAAAGTTTGTGGGAAAACTATTTAGAATCAGAAAATCATAGAAATGCTGGCATTCGTGCTGAAATTCTTTCTGTGCTATAATTTATATTCATGTAATTCTAGGTGGAAATGATGCATGCTGAATTACTTTTGTGTTTTATATGGTTTTTGTACTTCTATATATTTTCTGGTACCGTAAGCCAAGAACTAAAAGCAAGTCCAGATCAAGACTGCAGTTTAAATGCTCTTAAGTGAGGCTAACGGAGATTAGATATGTGTAACTGTAGTAACACAGTAACTGCCACAAGAGGTGCACTGGGCCCACATTATGGTCAAAGTTCATCACCAAAGATTCAATAAGATTATGAGTAGACCTACTTATGACTCACTGTTAGTTTCATTGATTTCAAAATTTCTTACCTGTAAATAATTCCTCTGGACCTGGGGTACCTAAAGAACAACCTGCTCTCATAAGAACCCTCTTGGCAGTTGAGATCTTTCTCAGAGGCTTATTCTATATACCCTTACTTCTAGAGGTGAGATGGTGAATGTCACCATGGACAGGACTTTCTCTGTGCCTTACCATTGGAACTCCTCAGCACTTACGTGCCTGGTGCTATGTTTGTTGAATTTTAGGCACTCTGTTATGACAGTTTATCTTCCCAGGTAGTTGCTGATTTGTTTTCGTTGGTGTGCATATATATTGTGGGACTGTTTTCTTTTGCTTTTAAATTCTCTACTTGTTAGTTGTCTTTTTATTCCTTGCTCCTTCTGCTTTTACTGACAGGGTGTGTAACAGGATCCCCAGGCAAGAGAGCACTGAACCCCTTGCCCATAATACAGCCCCTGACAGAATGCCACATTCCTTTATTTCAGTTTGAAGGTGCAGATGTAGGTGGTGTGGTTAGCAGAACCTATGCACCTCTACATAAGCTGAACTTAGGGTATGTACCACCTGTGGCTGTTTTTTTACCTCTAGCACCTTTCCTTTCCCCAACCTAAGTGCGGCTGTCTTGCTCTGTCTACTTTTCCTCCCCCACCACTTCCTCTGAACCTTCTCTCCCCTCCTTCTCTCCCTTTCTTGTATCTGTCTCTGCTTTGCTGTCACCCAACAGCCTCCTTTTAAAAACATTCCCTGCTTACAGCCTGGAAAATCCACAACAACCATTCTCTGCTTAGTTGGATCTGCCTTTCTCTTCCTTTCCCTGTTGGTTTCTGTCCCCCTGTCTTTACCCCACTTTCCCAGAAGTCATGTAGGCAGCCTGTGCCAGTCCTCACAGCCAAGACCTACCCCCAAGAGCATGCAATGACCTGGACAGGCAGCTGGACATCAACTCCAGCCACCTGCCCAGATACCCACCAACAGAGTACTCTGCTAGCCCCACAGAGTGTTTATAGTATGACTGATTTTAGTGTGACTGTTGCTGTTGTTTATTTGTTTAGGAAATTTGTATGCCACCTCTCCAGACCTTTTAAAAGTAGCTCACAACTACAAAAATAAAAGAGCAATCAAGACAAGTAATGCAAATTAATATAACAAATCATACAATAAAAAGTCAATGAAGCAAGCCAAGCCAGTAGAATAAATTTTAAAAAAACTGATGGATTAATACATTCCAATAAAAACAAGCCAAGCCAATTAAAAAGCAAGGGAAGGAAAGTACATAAAATAAACAGAATGGTCTAAAATGATATTAATAAAGTAGCCTTCAGGCTAGGAGCAGACCATAAAACAGTAAATCTCTTACTGAAAGCCTGGTAAAGACAAATGTGTTGGAGGCACTGAAAAGAAAGTAGGTGCCTAGTGAGCAAACCTCAAGTAGAGATGGCACACATTTTACCATGAACATGTTCAACACTCAGACTTACTATGCTCTAAGGGGTCAGACATGTGTGACATGAGCTGATCACCCAGCCTGTTTGTTTCATGCCAAACAGCTGTGAATTGTACATGTGCAAACATGCTGCTGATTCAAACCAACTGGCAGCCATTAGGATCATCAGGGACTGCTGCTATGTTGAATTGTATTAAGACACAGCATTTACTTATGACTGATTTGTACAATTTGTGTTTGATTTAATTGTCTATTTAAACAATAGCCTGCTGAGCAGTTATGCAGCAAGGAGGGGGGCTGTCTGAGAATGTGAATGTACAAAAAGCCAAAGGCACTTTATTGCATGGTTAGGAAGGAACACAGTGAAGCAACCTGCCAAACAGCCACAAATGGGTTGATGAATAGTCAAACTAATCATCAAAAAATGATGGCCAAATCATGCTTTTTTGTGGAAGGGCTGTAGTAGTTTGCATATCAGCTAAAGACAACAGAAGCTCACATAGGACACCTATACTTTTACACTCCAAACTATGAACTTGGGGGGGGGGGGAGTGCAGGGCATGCTAAGTCCTCAGCCTTTGGATGGCTTTGTGATTGAAAAACAGTACCTCAGTCTTGTCTGGACTAAGCTTCAGTTTATTGGCATTCATCTATCTTATTTCCTTTTCTAGGCATCTGTTCAGGACTTCCACAGAGTCACCTACTCAGCGGTTAAGGAAGGAGAAATGAACTAGGTCTTAGCCACATGTTAGTAGCAACAAATTATTGGATGATCTCTTCCATCATTTCCATGTAGATGCTAAATAGCATGAGGGACAAGATAGATCCTTGTAGGGCCCCCTAACTTAAGTGCCATGGGACCAAGCTGGAGTCCTCTATCACCACCTTCTGGAATAGGTCAGTCAAGTAAGAGTGAAACCATTGGTCCGACATTGAACCATGGTATCATTCACCCAGCCTAGCCAGCATATCCAGAAGAATACTCTTCACCTGGCCTCAACCAGGGCCAGGGCCTTCTTGGTCCTGACACCCACCTGGTAGAACTCTCCGTTGGTGGAAACCAGGGCCTAGCAGCATTTACTATCTTTCTGCAGGGCCTGCAAAACAGAGATGTTCCACCAGGCATATGGTTGAGGCTGGGGCTGGGTGGGCTCCTTTTTTAGCCGGTCTCCTGTTGAGTGGAGAGTGCAGCCCTCTCCTCCCAATTGTCTGCCGACCCACCTAACAGGCATACCATCACCCATACCATGGGATTTATTAGATCGTGTCGCTGTTAAAAGTCATTGCCTTTTGTACTGATTTTCATGATTTTATGATTCTAATGTAATGCAATGTATGTTTTTAATGTAATTAATATATTTAATTGATTTTAGTGTGCTCTTGTCTGTTGTTATCACTCTGTCCATGTGCGCGGGGAGGGCAGGTTCCAAATGTAATGAAATAAATAAATACCGTGGGTCAATGACACTGAAAGACACTGAAAGATCCAGGAGAATCATGATGGATGCACTCCCGCTGTCACTCTCATGGTGCTGTCACTCATCAGTCAGGGTGATCAATGTTATTTCCATTCTGTTATGCTATGGCTTTTTACAAGAAATTTCAAAAGAACATTGCTTCTGATTTCATTTTTCTACAGTTATTATTTTTGACTTTTTCTTTTTACTGTTGTAAACCACTTCAGTTGAGAGTGCAGAGTAGGCAATTACGTAACTAAACATACACCTCTGTATAGAACTGTGACCATTGTGCAGACAGATGGTGCAGTCCTGATTGCTGTTTTTGAAACAGCTGTTCTGCGTGGGTTAGTTCACCTTGTTATGATGAGTAAATGCAGGCTGTCTTGATCAACATCTGTGAGGCCCTGAAAACTCATAAATGCCTTGGGTTTCAGACAGGGACATGACATATAGTATCATCAGCTTCAAATTCCATTGGTATCTAAGGTTCCTAACATGCAATTCAGTTCCAGAGATGTGAATAAGGCTTATTTCTAGACATCTTTGAGCACCCACTGGTTCAATTCACGTTTTTTGCTTGTTGTGAGCAGGAAGCTGATCATTCATGGAGCTGTTTTTATGTGTTCAAATTAATTTGGATATGTTCTTATAGTATTCCCATAACCAATTACAGTGAGAGCACATATAATCTGTGTAGAGTGCACATTTGATTTTCATTTCTTTGCGCACTAAATAATTCTCATGTTACAGTCAATGCATGTACAACTGAACGTGTAATTTAAACCCCACATTTATCCAGGTACTGGTATCCAGTTTTATTTGTCAAGAGAACATGTGTTGGCTGGCTTTCTTATAAACAGATGCATACGCATACATACAGGATGTACATGTGTTCACTGTAACATGACAGGGTGACTTCCTTGCAAATGTTGTAAAGCATAGTACTTCTTATCAGCCTCTGTCTGAACTGCTTGCTGTGGTCACCATATATATATTTCTACTACCAGGCAATATTCCTGGTGTAATAGTGCTAATGTTCTCAAACTTTTAAAACAATGCAAGTGTAGACTTCCTTAATGTAAGTCCAGTTGACCTTTATCATTCATGGGGGAGCTATTAACAGTATAACAGTTAATGGTGAGTGAAGTCCATGAATCTGCTGTCTCCAGTGGCAAAATTCTTGCAAAATGTAACAATGCAATGATTATGTAGTGTGAGTAAAAATAGGCTGGAAACCACATCACATGATCAGACCACAAAGCATGAATAAATGAAATTGCGAGTCACAAATCTGCAAATGGCTAGGGTATACAGTAAACAGATGGAGAAGCATACAGTTACAAATGAAGTTTTTCTACTTACTTCCAACCTTGGTTCTGCTCCTGGTTATAGCTGCAGGTGGTTAGGGATCTTTCAAACTTCTATAGCTTGCTCTCACCCCAATTCTGTGATACAAACCTGTTGTGCAAAACCTGGGAGACACTTTGCACAAGCATGATGTCAGTCCTAGGGTGTCAGTCCCTGGCAGTTAGATCCCCAAGTCCCTCACAGCAAGCGAGCAGGTGCTTTGGTTGAAGAAACTTTATTTACAGATCTATTCAGTTCAGGTATGCACTCAAAGGTAGAAGTTGGCAGAAGTAATTATTCAAACAATAGGACTACTGGTATAGGGGGACATTCTCCCGCCCCCCTTTGCATTCAGGCATGAAAACCCAAAAGTTACATGGGAACAAAGCAGTTTAGTCTAGACAAAGTACAGAGTGGAATCATTCCCACCTGTGAAAAGATACATTTCAGTACACAGCTGCAGCTTCAGCCTAAGGCTACTCAGAAGTGAAAGTGCATATTTCTTAGAGATAAAAAAGAGGCCACTTGCTCCTCTCGAAATTAGTATTAGCAATCTGGACACCTTCAGGTGACTTTTCTAAAATGCATAAGATACAGTATTGAACTTTGGCATTATATCAATATGAGTTTAAGATGTAGTATAAGATGCACAACACAATGATGGCATGGATGCTTCTATCACTCTCAGTATAAAATGCAGAATACAATAATGGCAAGAATGCTTGCAGAACACAATAATGGCATATAACAATGGCATGGATGCAGAATACAACGATGGCATGGATGCTGGCATACATGACACATAATAGGGAATAACTACAAGAATCATAACTGCAGCAGAAGTAGTAGTAGATGTCACTTTAATAGCTGTTGTTCTGCTTAGGAGTAGGGATGTGCAGGAGGGGGTTGATTTGGGTTTCCTGCTTCAGGTTTACCCAAAGCAGGAAAAAATTTCTGAAATACCTTAATTCCAAAGCGGCAAGCCACTTCAGAATTAAGGTACTTTACTCACTTCGGAATGCTCCGTAAATATTCGGAGCATACTGAGCAAGGGGGGCAACTCCCCCACTCCCACCCCCACCCCCCAGGGCAAGCAGCGGCAGGGCCCTTTAAGCTCAGCCTCGAAGCTTTCCAAAAGCTTCAGAAAGCTTTGATTTGGATATCCAGAATCTTTCCGTATCGGCTCCACTTCGGGTATTTTTACCCGAAGCGAATTCCGAAGTGCACAGCCCTACTTAGGAGTGGTCCTTTTTCATAATCTTTGCTTTCTATAATGATACATTGAACTACATTTGCTAGATTTGAAATTTCCTTTAATTTTTTCGTAACCTCAAAGAAGTATATACAGTAGTTTGACTCACAAACTTTAAAAAAACTGTAGGAAATGGACTCCAGCACTATTACATTTCAGTTATTCAATTTGACTGAGTCTGTAATACTTCTGCATGCCTTCGGGTTTTCTAAAAATCATATTTGTTTACTACTTTCTTTACATCACCACAACTTATATAAAGTTGATGCCTTCTTAATTGCTATCAAAACAGCAAGAAAGCAACTCACTAGTATTATTTTTTTCTATAGTCAACTGATTCATGAACCACTTTTTGATTGTTGAAATGTGGCATATGAGTTGAAACAAAAAGAGTTCATGAAAATGAGCCGGTTTGATAAACACACTAGCATTCAACCATCTGCTTGTAGTTTTGGAGCACCAGGCTACACGAAGTATATGGATATTGATAAGATAACAATTTGTTTTCTAGCTTCATATCACTTTGTTGGTCTGGATTCTACAGACTGCCAGCATACAAGGCTGGTAGAAATGGATTTTACACTTCCATATTTTGTGAGCAGCCTCTGTATGTCAAAAGGTGATGTTGAGAGCTGGTAAGTCATTGTGGAATTAAAATGGGGAAACATGGCTCTATACTTGCCCATCCAAAACACAGGCAGGGACAAATGTGATATCAATGTAGACTTTTTATAGTAAGTCTGTTCTCTTCATTTTCTGAGAAAAGGTATTTGAATTTCTTTTTTTTTATTATTAAGAATTTTATTAAGAATTTTTAAACAGAATATAAAAATGTATTGTCGAAGGCTTTCACGGCCGGAGAACGATGGTTGTTGGGGGTTTTCCGGGCTGTATTGCCGTGGTCTTGGCATTGTAGTTCCTGACGTTTCGCCAGCAGCTGTGGCTGGCATCTTCAGAGGTGTAGCACCAAAAGACAGGGATCTCTCAGTGTCACAGTGTGGAAAAGATGTAGGTCATTTGTATCTACTCAGGAGGGGTGGGGTTGAGCTGAGTCATTCTGTAAGAGTTTCCCAGGGTGTGGAATGCTAATGGCGGGAGGCTTCACTGTAACCTGAGGAGGTTCTTTTGCATATGGATTGGTGCTTGATGTGCTAATCTTCTCTGCAGGGCTATTGTCGGGTGTGGAGTGTTTTGTTGGCCTGGTGTTTTTCAGAACTGGAGCCCATGCTCTGTTCATTCTTAAGGTTTCTTCTTTCCTGTTGAAGTTTTGCTTATGCTTGTGAATTTCAATGGCTTCCCTGTGCAGTCTGACAAAGTAGTTGGAAGTGTTGTCCAGTATTTTGGTGTCCTGGAATAAGATACTGTGCCCTGTTTGAGTTAGGCTATGTTCAGCCACTGCTGATTTTTCAGGCTGTCCAAGTCTGCAGTGTCTTTCATGTTCTTTTATTCTTGTCTGGATGCTACGCTTTGTGGTCCCGATGTAAACTTGTCCACAGCTGCAGGGTATACGGTATACTCCTGCAGAGGTGAGGGGGTCTCTGCTGTCTTTTGCTGATCGTAGCATCTGTTGTATTTTTCGGGTGGGTCTGAATACTGCTTGAAGGTTGTGCTTTTCCATAAGCTTTCCCATCTGATCAGTAATTCCTTTGATATATGGCAAAAACACTTTTCCTGTAGGTGACTGTTTTTCCTTGGTTGTTTGATTCATCCTGGGTTTGATTGCTCTTCGGATTTCATTTCTGGAGTAGCCATTTGCCTGAAGTGCGTGGTTTAGATGATTAATTTCCTCATTGAGAAAGCGCGGCTCACATATCCGTCTTGCACGATCCACTAATGTTTTCATTATGCCTCTTTTCTGTCGGGGGTGGTGATTGGAGTTTTTGTGTAAGTACCGATCAGTGTGAGTTGGTTTCCTGTAGACCTTGTGACCTAACTGAAAGTTTGCTTTGCGGATGACCAAGGTATCCAGGAATGAGAGTTTTCCCTCTCTTTCTCCATTGTGAATTGTATGTTCAGGTGGATGTTGTTGAGATGATTCAAAAACTCCCTCAATTTTTCCTCCCCATGGCTCCAAATGATGAATGTATCATCCACAAACCGGAACCATACACTGGGTTTGTGGGGTGCTGATTCTAGAGCTGTTTTTTCAAAATGTTCCATGTAGAAGTTTGCTATAACTGGGCTGAGTGGGCTCCCCATGGCCACCCCATCCATCTGTTCATAGAATTCGTTGTCCCATTGGAAGTAACTGGTTGTCAGACAATGATGGAATAAGGCTGTTACATCCTCTGGAAAAATCTGATTAATCAGTGCAATAGTGTCTTTTACCGGAACCTTGGTAAACAGGGATACAACATCAAAACTGACAAGTATGTCTTGTGGATTGAGTTTCAGAGACCTGATTTTGTTGATGAAATCTGCTGAATCTTTGATGTAAGACGAGGTTTTCCCGATGTGGTCCTGCAGGAGATCTGCCAGATGTCTAGCTAATTCATATGTTGGTGAACCAACATATCACCAATCACCACCCCCGACAGAAAAGAGGCATAATGAAAACATTAGTGGATCGTGCAAGACGGATATGTGAGCCGCGCTTTCTCAATGAGGAAATTAATCATCTAAACCACGCACTTCAGGCAAATGGCTACTCCAGAAATGAAATCCGAAGAGCAATCAAACCCAGGATGAATCAAACAACCAAGGAAAAACAGTCACCTACAGGAAAAGTGTTTTTGCCATATATCAAAGGAATTACTGATCAGATGGGAAAGCTTATGGAAAAGCACAACCTTCAAGCAGTATTCAGACCCACCCGAAAAATACAACAGATGCTACGATCAGCAAAAGACAGCAGAGACCCCCTCACCTCTGCAGGAGTATACCGTATACCCTGCAGCTGTGGACAAGTTTACATCGGGACCACAAAGCGTAGCATCCAGACAAGAATAAAAGAACATGAAAGACACTGCAGACTTGGACAGCCTGAAAAATCAGCAGTGGCTGAACATAGCCTAACTCAAACAGGGCACAGTATCTTATTCCAGGACACCAAAATACTGGACAACACTTCCAACTACTTTGTCAGACTGCACAGGGAAGCCATTGAAATTCACAAGCATAAGCAAAAGTTCAACAGGAAAGAAGAAACCTTAAGAATGAACAGAGCATGGGCTCCAGTTCTGAAAAACACCAGGCCAACAAAACACTCCACACCCGACAATAGCCCTGCAGAGAAGAGTAGCACATCAAGCACCAATCCATATGCAAAAGAACCTCCTCAGGTTACAGTGAAGCCTCCCGCCATTAGCATTCCACACCCTGGGAAACTCTTACAGAATGACTCAGCTCAACCCCACCCCTCCTGAGTAGATACAAATGACCTACATCTTTTCCACACTGTGACACTGAGAGATCCCTGTCTTTTGGTGCTACACCTCTGAAGATGCCAGCCACAGCTGCTGGCGAAACGTCAGGAACTACAATGCCAAGACCACGGCAATACAGCCCGGAAAACCCCCAACAACCATCAGAATATAAAAAGTTAAAAGGAAACATTAAAAGAAAAAAACAAAGAAAAAGAAAAAAAGGAAACTAATATAAAGACATATATAGGAATAATCTCCAATTTTATCTGTGAAAGATATATAATGATTACATTTTATACACTCATTCTAAAATTACCATAAACAAATGTCAGGGCTTGTGGTGGCCGCCGCTGGGCGTGGCCCCAGCATGGCCAGCCCTGACATCAAAGGGGTGCCAGGGATGCTACAGGACCCTGCTCTGTGGAAGGAGGGGTGGTATACCTCACCCAAACTCCCTCTCAGTCCACTCGCTGGCCTGCTCAACCTGCGCCACTCATCCCCTTTAACGACCACGACCACGACCACGACCACGACCACGACCACGACCACGACCACCTCCTCCTCCTCCTCCTCCTCCTCCTCCTCCTCCTCCTCCTCCTCCTCCTCCTCCTCCTCCTCCTCCTCCTCCTCCTCCTCCTCCTCCTCCTCCTCCTCCTCCTCCTCCTCCTCCTCCTCCTCCTCCTCTGCTCCCGCTCAATCAACCCACCCTGAATGCTCTCCTGAGCCAGCTTTTATAGGGTTTCCCTTGGCTGCCTCCACCCTTCCCTCCAAGCTCCTTCTCTCTCCTGAGGCAGCCCAGCTGTGTCTGCTCTCAGATGTTCCTTTTCTTTCATTAACTCCTCCCAGCCTTCCCAGCCTCTCTAGCAGGGTGGGGCTGAATGTAAAGGTGTCCCAGCTGAGGCTTCCTCTAGGTGTGCCTTCTTCTCTCCCTCCCTGCACCACTCATCCCCTGTGACCTCCACCTCCACCTCCACCTCCACCTCTGCTCTCGCTCTACTCCACTCCACTCCACCCCACGGAAGACAGCATGGAAGTGCTGTCAAGTATTTTAGTGTCCTGGAATAGGATACTGTGTCCTGTTTGAGTTAGGCTATGTTCAGCCACTGCTGATTTTTCAGGATGGCCAAGTCTGCAGTATCTTTCATGGTCTTTTATTCTTGTCTGGATGCTATGCTGTGTGGTCCCGATGTAAACTTGTCCACAGCTGCAGGGTATGCGGTATACTCCTTCAGAGGTGAGGGGGTCTCTACTGTCTTTTGCAGATCATAGCATCTGTTGTATTTTTCTGGTGGGTTTGAATACTGTTTGTAGGCTGTGCTTTTTCATAAGCTTTCCCATCTGATCAGTGATTCCTTTGATATATGGCAAAAACACTTTTCCTGTGGGAGACTGGTTTTCCTTAGTTGTTTGATTTATCATTGGTTTAATTGCTCTTCTGATTTCATTTCTGGAGTAGCCATTTGCTTGAAGTGTGTGGTTTAGATGATTAATTTCCTCGATGAGAAAGTGCAGTTCACATATCCGTCTTGCACGGTCTACTAATGTTTTTATTATGCCTCTTTTCTGTTGAGGGTGGTGATTGGAGTTTTTGTGTAAGTACCGATCCGTGTGAGTTGGTTTCCTGTAGACCTTGTGACCTAACAAAGTTTGCTTTGCGGATGACCAAGGTATCTAGAAATTGAAGTTTACCCTTGGTTTCTTTCTCCATGGTGAATTGTATGTTCAGGTGGATATTGTTGAGGTGGTTTAAAAACTCCATCAATTCTTCCTCACCATGGCTCCAAATGATAAAGGTATCATCCATGAACTGGAACCAGACTGTAGGTTTGTGGGGTGCCGATTCTAGAGCTGTTTTTTCAAAATGTTCCCTGTAGAAGTTTGCTATAACTGGGCTGAGAGGGCTTCCCATGGCCACCCCATCCATCTGTTCATAGAATTCATTATCCCATTGGAAGTAACTGGTTGTCAGACAATGGTAGAATTAGGCTGTTACATCCTCTGGAAAAATCTGATTAATAAGTGCGATTGTGCCTTTTACCGGAACCTTGGTAAACAGGAATACAACATCAAAACTTACGAGTATGTCCTGTGGATTGAGTTTCAGAGAACTGATTTTGTTGATGAAATGTGCTGAATCTTTGATGTAAGATGTGGTTTTTCCGATGTGGTCCTGTAGAAGATTGGCCAAATGTTTAGCTAATTCATATGTTGGTGAAACAATGGCACTCACAATGGGTCGGAGTGGGACTGAATCCTTATGAATTTTAAGGAGTCCATATAGTCATGGTGGCTGTGCTTCTGTTTTGCATAGTTTTATTAAAGGGGACCAGATCAGCACCCTACAAATCTACAGTCTGGTTCCGGTTTGTGGATGATCCCTTTATCATTTGGAGCCATGGTGAGGAAGAATTGATGGAGTTTTTAAACCACCTCAACAATATCCACCTGAATGTACAATTCACCATGGAGAAAGAAACCAAGGGTAAACTTCAATTTCTAGATACCTTGGTCATCCGCAAAGCAAACTTTCAGTTAGGTCACAAGGTCTACAGGAAACCAACTCACACGGCCCGGAAAATCCACAACAACCATTACTCCCCATTTCCTTACTGCTTTTCCTAGGATTCTTGTATGTTTATAGAAACCATTTGTCTGCCTTTGGTGTGTGTTTGCTTTTCCCCTTTAATAAAACAAACTTTCAGTAATCTTGCAATAAAACTATCAGTCAATTTCCTCAGGAAAGGGACCTGATATACATTGGAGGAGGATCTTGCTTGTTACCACCTCTCACAGCCTTCCCCTTCTTTGCTAATTCCTCATACTCACAAGGAGACCCATCTAGGTAACATCACTGCCATTGTCATATACAGAAACAGTGTACCATGAATAGTTACTTGCTATTTATCAATTGATCCCAACAAAAAGGCCTCCAATTTCATTTGAATATTAGCCTTTAAAATCTTCTGAATAGTTAAATGTATTTGTTTCAATTTTTTTTGGCTTTGTTACATGTCCAATATAAGTGATAAAATGACACTTTCTACTGTTCATATTTTCAATATCTTTTTGAAATGTTTTGATACATTTTAGAAAATTTATGCAGTGATACCATCAATACTTCATTTTATAAAAGTTTTCTTTCAGGCTAGAACTTAATGTAAATTTAAGACATTTCAACCACATATTTTCCCATTGTTCATTTTGTATATTATCTCCGTTTTTCCCCATTCAATCATAAATTCCTTTACCTTTTCTTCCCCTGTCTTCAATTTCAACAAGTTTATACATTTTAGCAATTAATTATTCATAATGTATACATAATTCTTTTTCAAATACCATCATGGATTAATCAAATCTGTACAGTCTTTTATCAGTTTTAAACCTTGCCAATAATTATGCATAGAAAATGTTGGAAACTGCAATGCCTGGTGTACAGCAGCAACAAGGAGGGAAGAAGAGCCTTCTACACAGGGGGCAGCAAGGATCACTTAGGACAGTGAGAGCACTGTCCTGGGGGTCATTTCCTTGACTTGTCTCCTACTGGGCTAAACAGGGCAATATCCTGCTTCTTCTCTCTTCTGACCTCTCTCTCTCTAAGATGTAGTCAGATAGTGAGGACCTATTTCTATCTCTCTCCTTTACTCTCAAGTATGTAGTTCCTAAATAAACTTTTTTAACCTCTCTAATCAGCACAGAGTGACTTCACTGTGCTTTATTTATCTAACAGGGTTTTGGGCCCAGGCACACTGCACACCATGCAAAACTCATGCGAGGAAATGCGATATTTCGCATTTTCCCCATCGCGATCCGGAAGAGGGCGGCATGAAACGCCTTAAGGTTAGTCATCTGGAATCAGCCCAGGAGGGCCAGTGTGCTGGACTGTTTCTCTCACACCCAGCAGGGAGGTGCAGGCTTATGCCTGCTTCCTTGCAGCCCCTTTCACCCGCTGCTGATGGGACCAGGGATTTCCCTGGCCCCATCAGTGGTGGGTGAACACAGCACCAGGTGGGGGCTCACAGGCATTTGCCTGCATTCCCCCCACCACTGTCATCTGCCACAGACATGGCCAGGGAAGTCTCCAGCCCCATCCAGTGCGGATGACAGTGAGCGCCCGGCATGGGCTTGCAGATATTTGCCTGTGTTCCCGCCACTGCTGTCATCTGCCACAGACGGGGCTGGGGAAGTCTCCGCTCTCTGTTCCGGTCTGCTGTGGCTGTCAGCGAGCGCCCACTGGGGGCTCACTGGTATTTGCCTGTGTTCCCCTGCCACTGTCATCTACCGCAGATGGGGCTGGGAAAGTCTCCAGCCCCATCCGCTACAGCTGACAGTGATCACCTGGCATGGGCTCGCAGGCATTTGCCTGTGTTCCTGCCACTGCTGTCATCCCCCGCAGATGAGGCCGGGAAGTCTGCAGCTCCGTCTGCTGTGGCTGACAGTGAGCGTCCGGTGGGGGCTCACTGGAATGCAGTCAAAAGACTTGCAAGATACCTAAGAGGCACTGCACAACTGAAGCTCAAATTACCAGCAAGCAACAATCCAAGACTAGTGGGATTCATGGATGTTGACTGGGCAGAAGACACCACAGATAGAAAATCTACCAGTGGATGAGTGTTCCTCTATGGTGGACGAGCAATCAGTTGGACAAGCAGAAAACAAGAACTTGTAGCAGCATCTACTACAGAAGCTGAATACATATCAGCAGTGGAAGCATGCCAAGAAGTGGATTCTACAACTGCTAGAAGACTTTGGGATAGATGAACCCAAACCCGTACAACTCTTTGAAGATAAACAATCATGCATAAAACTTGCAAAGACAGAAAGAATTGGATCAAGAACCAAGCATATCGACATAAAGAGTTACATTGTAAGAAACATGCAAGAAGAAGGGCTTGTTGAGCTACAGTGCTGTCCTACAGAAGAAATGATTGCAGACGTTCTCACCAAGCCACTTACCAAAGAGAAGTTTCAAAGTCTATGTGAAAGGCTGAATTTTGTGGACTTTGTGCAGTAGACATTGAGAAGGGGTGTTGGAAATTGCAATGTCTGGTGTACAGCAGCAATAAGGAAGGAAGAAGGGAAGAAGAGCCTTCTACACAGGGGGCAGCAAGGATCACTTAGTTAGGACAGTGAGAGTAGCATCTCTCTTGTTTCCTGAGGGGTCATTTCCTTGACTTGTCTCCTATTGGGCTAAACAGGTCAATATCCTGCTTCTTCTCTCTTCTGTTCTGACCTCTCTCTCTCTAAGATGTAGTCAGATAGTGAGGACCTATTTCTATCTCTCTCCTTTACTCTCAAGTATGTAGTTCCTAAATAAACTTCTGTAACCTCTCCAATCAGCACAGTGTGACTTCACTGCGCTTTATTTACCTACTCTGCCTAACAGAAAAAACATTGACAATTATATCTTTAATATAATTATATATAATATTTCTCAATTTCATTTTACATTTACCTTATAGAAAAGTCTAATATGTCATAATATGTTAACCATTTTGTTTATCATTTCCCATCTAAAAAAGGCTTCCTGTGCTGAGATCCACAAAGGTGTTTTTGGGTAAAACCGAAGTTTATAGTTATTCCATACTCTCAAAAAGGTATTTGTATTTCTGAGGTGCAATTTTTATCTCATTTCTCACACATCCATTAAACTGGGAGCATGAGATTCTGGCAAGCAGTGAGATGCAAACTTTTGAGCAACACAAAATTTAAACAATTGATACTATTGAAAAATCACTGAAGGAATCAAATCACATTGTGATTGACCATATTATTTATATAAGTAGAGGAAGAATTCTGTAGATGATGGAGGGAAGGAGGGAATATTTTTCTTGTGCAATCAGCTAAACATATTTCAGTGGGCTGACTCACATGAATAGGAAGTAGATGGGTGAGACCCCATAAAATAGGTTTGCACTCCTCATTTTGTTTTTTCTATGATAAAATTGCAATTGTTAATGAATCACACTTGTATCTGGTGAGACAGAATGATTTCATGAGAGCTTTTGAATGCATTGTAGCAGAGAATGACTTTTGCTGGAGTGTGTTTTCCTGTATGATTATCAAGGAAAGAATATTTGTTCAAAGAATATAGTCTTACTGTGCCTTGAGACGAGCAGTGGCTTGTCACATTGAACTGCAGTTATCTATAAGCAAAAGTCAGGTTACACTTTTTATATTAGAACATATAAATATTCCTAGCAATCATAGTCAAGCTAGTATTGAGCCTCTTTAGTTAAATAAGAAATGGTGGCTTTTCATCTGAAATTCAGAAAATAGTATTTACAGACCTTTGTTTCTCACTGAAAGAAAAAAAAGACCAGTCCATAATATCAGCTATGTTGTTGTTGTTAATACACTTCTTTCTGTACAGTCATGCCTATGTTATAAAGATATTCAGTGTTCTAGTACATGCTCTGTAGCATTTTGGAAAGCAGGTATAGCTTACAGTCCTCTTCAGGCACAGAAAAGAGATGTTGAACAGTATTGTGATTACAGGCAGTATGAGGACTCTGGTAGCCAGGTCAGGTATAAATACCATAAGGCTTACATCCTTGCCTAATTGCCTAAGCAGTCTACAAGATTTCAAGCCTCTGTATCAATTGTTGACTGTAAGAATTGTTGACTGTATGGGGTGAGTTCACAGTTCAAAGAATACTTGTGATGAAATGGAGACAGTTAAACTGGCCAAAAATGAAATAAAGAATTCTGAAGCCAGAGGAATGAAAAAGAAAAGGCATATTCACTATACAGAAAAGTTCAGTTTGAATTTTCAGTAGAGGAGAAAGTTATTTATTCTGAGTGACTGAAATCCAAGTAAAATGGATCTGAACCAGAGGACTTCCGGCTTGGGATCCATGAAGGTCTAACGCAGTTCAGGGAGCTGAGCTGTCCGTGCTGTTGTTTGTAGGGGCTGGAGGGGTGCAAATTGCCCATAGCCCCCTGTTCTCAGGCCGAGAACAAGCAAGTACACTCAAGACCTCGAGAGTGCATTGATCTCGGGTGTGAGGGGGGGTCTATGCAATGATCCCCCACCCACCCTTGAGGTCCCACTCGAAGACAGGCAGCCAAGTTCTCTGCAGCGGCTCTGGAGTCATTTTCTGACATAAGACCCTCATGCCCAAGCTTCAGCAACACAGAGAAGTACTTTGAATCGATTGGATAATTGAAGCAGTGATTACAACCCAAGAGAAACGTCTAAGAAGGTAAAGATTGATATCTCTCAGTATGGGACAGATTACAATAAGAAATAAAGTGATAAAGAGAAGTAGAAAGCTGAGAGAGACTTAATAAATAATTGAGAAAGTTCTGGCAAATAAATTGCTAAGAAGTGACTTTTTAAAGAGAAGTTAGAGCGGAAAAACTAATATTGTTTACATACCTGCAGCTTGGAGGAGATAGTGGACTGTGAGAAAGTTTCAGTATCGCGAGAGCTGCTGTGCAACGGAGAGGAACAGGAAGTGCGTCATAACCATAAAGAGATGGGCGAGAAGCAGCTTGTAACCAAAAGAAGTGGAATATCGCCATTTTGAAGAAGGGCAGTTTTGACTTCTAGGAAAAAGGAAGTAGGACATCTTGAACAAGGGTAAGGGCGGCTGCCTCAAATAAGATCATAGAGAAAAGACGCCCGGCATTTTGGATTTAGTAAACACTAACTTTTGGAAAAACAATTTAAATTCAGACTTTTAAAAATAAAATAAAAGAACAAATTTGCGCCACGGAGTTAAGGAAAAGAGCGGACTCGTGGGAGCGAAGTAAAGCTAGCCCCACGATGTCGAAAAAGGACTGGCAGATGGCGCTGGAAAATTTAGATAGAAAAGTTACAGAGGGAAAAAAAGAGATGGAGAAAAAAGTCATGGAAGGAAATAAAGAGCTTAAAGATATGATGCAAGAGATGGCAAAAAATTTGAAGGGCTTTAAAGAGGCATTTAAATCAGAGATGGCAGAGCTATCTAAAAATATGGACCAAGTCCAAAAAGACCTACAAGTCACACAGCAGAGAGTTAATGCAGTAGAAAACTCAGCTGACACTTTGGCGGATATGCACAGAACGGAGATGAGAGGAGTGAAGGGAAGAATGGCCGTAGATGAATGTAAACAAATGGAAAAACAATTCAGATTTTGTGTAATCCTGGAAGTTTTGGAAAAATCAACCCAAGAGCATATTACAGAAATTTTGGCTGGTTACCTGGATAAATAGGAAGTGGAAATAGCAGCTCTTCTGGATGTGGCATACAGGATTAATTCAAGATTTGCGGCTCAAAAGAACCTACCAAGAGATATGATTGTGCAATTTACAACTAGAAGCATCAGAGAGTCAATCGTGAGTAAACAATTTCAAGATCCATTAGAAGTCGACGGGAAAGAGGTGAGAATCATGAAAGAGCTGCCCAGATCGGTGTTGCTGGAGAGGAAGAAGTACAGAGAGCTGGTCCAAATATTAAAAGACTTGAAAATTAGATATAGATGGGAAATACCTGAAGGGCTGGCTTTTGAATTTGGTGGAACTAGGAGGAATATCAGATCTAGTCAGGAGATGGAAACGTTTATTAAAGACAATGAAAAAGACTTACCAAAGAGTGCTAAAATTTGATCATGAAGTGTAAAATTATATCTTGGAATGTAAGTGGACTAAATTCACCTTCTAAACGCAAGATTATATTCCACTGGCTTTTAAAACAAAAATGTAATATAGTGTGTTTGCAAGAGACACATATTAAAAAGCAGGATGTAAAATATTTAAAACTTGCAAAACTTGGAAACGAATTTGCAGCGGCTTCCAAAAAGAAGAGGGGAGTTGTATTGTATATAAAGGAAGAGCTGCAGCCTAAATTAGTTTTATGTGATACAGAAGCCAGGTATATAGCAGTGGAAATAATTTGGAATTCAAAGAAGACCTTGGTGATTGGAATTTATGTGCCTAATGGTGCGAAAGAAAATTTTTTCAAGGATTTACAGAAACAGTTAGATGAACTGACCTATGATCAAATAATTCTGGCAGGTGACTTCAATGGAGTTACAAACTTGGAAGAAGACAATAAATCTAAAAGTGCACATAAAAAAGAGGACTTTTGCCAAAATCTTTTTTTGCGATTAAAGAACAAGAAAGTCTGGAGGATGTATGGAGGAGACAAAACCTCAAAAATAGACAATATACATTTTATTCAGTAAGACACTTTACATTATCAAGAATTGACATGATCTGGGCCTCCAAGGAACTGGCATTATGGACTAAGGATGTGGAGATAATGCCCAAGGTAGGCTCAGATCACAATCCAGTTATGTGGAAATTTGGAAAAAATACTAAAAGAAGAGGATGGAGGATAAATGAGGATTTGCTGCAAATAGAAGATAATATGGCGTTGCTACGAAGAGAGACCAAGTTCTTTATACAACATAACATGAATAAGGACGTGCCAACTCACAAGGTATGGGACACTTACAAAGCCGTGACAATTGTTCAAAGAAAAGGGAACACCGTGAAAACTAAGACAAAAATTAATATGAAATATTTAGATCCACCTTAAATAACCAAATCAAACCTATTATTCAGCCAAATTTACATCTGTATTTAATAACTGTTTAATAGCTATTGATAATATATCTTGTACATATATGTGTTATGCCAAGGACAAACTGGCAACTGACCGAACCAAGAAGAATAACAGCTGCTAAGCTACTTTAATGTACAACCAAAGAATCTTGAGTATTTAAAGTGCAAGTGCTTACTTGTTCAAAAGAACATAAATAAATACAATCATCCTATTTTATCAGTCAAGATATCTCAAAAGTGCCAGTGCCTGTAAATATCTCAAAGGAGTATGCAATAAATAATTGAAACCAATATAATAAATTCTTATATGAAATTCAATATAATGTTGTACAGTCCATTTTCAACACTATTGCAATAAAAATCATATTAATTTAAGTATATTTTGTAAAATGTCATAAATATTCATAGATATATTGAAGAATCCAAGGGCACAAATTGACTTGTGATTCTTTGGAACTCTTCTTGTAACAAGATACCTTACTGCAAGCAGGAGGAATTTTCTTTTTTCTTTTTTAAAATATTTTTATTGCTTTTCACATATATAGAGACGAGACATGAGACAGTTATTATTATGCTTGCCTATATCCATTATCTGGTTCTTCACCTCCTGTATTTTGTCCTACTACATCATTAACTGTGAATTCTATTGTATCATATACTATTACCCTTAGTACTATATTACATTTAATCATTATATTTGTCATCCATTTGTAGAAGGGATCCCATGGTGCAGAAAAATCTTCTGCAACTTGCCCTTTCATTAACGAAGTTAATTTGTCCATTTCCACAGTTACTTTCACTATTAACTCTTCTTGTTGTGGAATCCTTTGTTGTTTCCAGTAAGTCGCTAATAAAATTCTAGCCGCCGTTACTATATGAATTGTCAAATGGCTTTGTTCCTTACTCATTATCTGCTTCCTTACTCCTTATCTGCAAAATAGTTTGTATTAGTTTGTGTACCATTATGCAATATCTATGCACCTCTTTACAGGACCACCACATATGGAAGAATGTCCCTGTACAATTCTTACATTTCCAGCACTTATTTGACATATTTTTTAAACATTTTAGCCAATCTATCTGGTGTTAGGTACCATCTATGAAACATCTTATGTAAGTTCTCTTTGAACGTAGCAGATTTAGTTATTTTCATATTTACTTCCCATATCGTATTCGACTGCGCCGGGTCAATATTATTACCTAAATTCTGTGCCCATAAAGTTTTAAATTTCTCCACCCCTTCATTTTCTTTCATTTGCATTAGGTAGGTATACATTTTCTTAATCAACTTTTCATCAGAATCACATAGCAGTCTTTCAAAATCTTTTTGCTCTAGATAGAAACCCCCCATTTTTTAATCTTTGTTTTATCTGGATTCAATCTGTACTCTGTCTTAACCACCAGTCCAAATTAATATCTTGGTTTAGCAATTCCTCTTTTGTTTTTAATATTCCTTTGTCATCTAACAATTCTTTATATCTAATAATCTTGTTTGCAGAACATACATTTGGTTGTGTAAATGCCTCTAATGGGGATACCCATTGAGGTGTCTTCACATATATTTGCAGTAATTTTCTTTCCTATGTTGTTATAAGGGATTTCCTTATCAAGTGATTTTTGAAATATTTATGTCCAGCTGTCTTCCCATACCACATAAATGCATGCCATCCTAACCGTAGATCATGACCTTCAAGGGCTAAAAGTCTTGGATTTTCCAATAGGATCCAATCTCTCATCCAAACTAGATAGCACACTTGGTAATAAGTTTCCCAGTCTGGTAGCGCAAAGCCTGCATTCTCTTTCAAGCCTTGAAGTGTTTTCAATTTAATTCTTGGTTTTTTTTCCTTGCCAGATAAACTTACTTAGACTTCTATTTAATTCTTCAAAATAAGATTTGTTAATATTTATCGGGATGGTCTGATACAAAAATATTATACGTGGTAGTATATTCATTTTAATAGTTGCAATCCTTCCCAACAATGAAAGTTGTAATCTTTTCCATCTCCCCAGGTCTCCTTTTATTTCTTGTAATAGCTTCACATAATTGTCTTTCATTAGTGAACATTTGGATGTCAATTGTATCCCAAGGCATTTTACTTTTTTTTCTAGCTGGAATCTTGTCATTCTGGTCAAGTCTACTTTTTTTGTTGTGTGATTATATTTTTCGTTATCATTTTTGTTTTTTGGTAGTTAATCTTCATTCCTGCCATCGATCCATAGTCTTTTATTTGTTTTATTAGTTGTTCAATTGATTCTAGTGGTTCTTTAGTATGAATAGTAGATCGTCTGCAAATACTTGTAGTTTATATCTATGTCCTCTAATCAATGTTCCCTTTATTATAGAGTCTTTCCTTATAGCTCTTGCCAGTATTTCTTGCATTAAAATAAATATTAATGGTAAGAGTGGACAACCGTGTCTTGTCCCTTTTTCTGTTGAGATTGATTCTGTCAAGTCATCATTCAAAATTATTTTTGCTTTCTGTTTCTTATATATAGCTTCAATTGCTTTTATAAATTTCATTCCAAAGTCCATTTCTTTCATCTGTTCAATAAAAAATTGCCAATTAACATTATCAAACACTTTTTCAGCATCTAAGAATATCATCACCATCTGTTTGTCCGGGTGCGCCTCATAATATTCTAATAAGTTTAGAGCAATTCTAATATTATTTCTCAATTGTCTTTTAGGGAGAAAGCCTGTCTGATCCTGGTGTATCTTGTCAAGTAATATTTTTTCAGCCTTGTAGCTAGTATTGTAGCAAATATTTTATAGTCACAGTTAAGCAGGGAGGTAGGTCTATAATTTTTAATTTCTTTCGGTTCTGTTCCTTCTTTATGTATCAATGAAATCATTGCCTCTGTCCATGATTCCAGTAGAGTTGTTTCTTCCACTGCTGTAGTAATCATATTTTTATATGGTACAATAATGATCTCTTCTAATGCTTTATAATATTCTGCTGGTAGTCCATCTGGGCCAGGAGTTTCCCTATTATTTTGCTTCTGTATTGCTTCTATTATTTCCATCACTGGTCATTCAAACGTTTTCTTTCTTCCTCTAATATTTTGGGTAATTCTTGGTTCTTAAGGTATCTTTTTTGTATTTCTACTGGGATCTCCTCTTTTTTATATAGCTGTTTATAGAAGTTCTCGACTATCTTGTGTATTTCATCTTTCCGCATCTTTTCACTCTGTCTCATCATATAAACAATGAATATATCTCTTTTCTTTTTATTTTCTAAGCTTATAAGCAAGCCATCGCCCTGATTTATTTGCATGTTCAAAATAGTTTTGTTTAGCAAACCTAACATTTTGTGCAACCTCTTCCGTCAATAGTAAATCAATTTGATTCTGTAGGGCTTTAATATTGTTTCTTAGCCTTACATTTGAAGGATCTTTTTTAAAGTCTTGCTCTTTTCTTTCCAAATTTCTCATTATTTCCTTGTATTGTTGTTGCTTCTCCCTTTTTTGTCTTGCCATGTATCTTATGGCCAATCTTCTAAAGTATGCTTTACCTGCATCCCAGACAATATTCATATGTACTTCAGAGTTTATGTTTTGCCGAAAATAATTTCTCATTTCTTCTTTAACATCATTCAGGAATTTTTTATTTTTTAGGAGCTGTACATTAAATTTCCATCTAAATTTCCTTGTAGTTTCTGCTATTTTCAATAGTAAGGGATTATGATCAGCATAGGTCCTTGGAAGTATATCCACATCTCTAACTTCTTGTATCAGGCCTGTAGATATCCAACACATATCAATTCTAGACCAGGATTTGTGACAGTCTGAATAAAATGTATAGTCTTTCCCTGTTGTGTTCTTATCTCTTCACACATCAATCAACTTATATTTTTCTGCCAATCTAAGAAAGGATCTTGGAAGAAGTCCTTTAGGATTTTTGGATTTCTTTGTTGTCTTTCTGTCTAAGTCATAATCAAATACAGCGTTAAAGTCTCCAATTAGACATGTCTCTATGTAATCAAATCTTGCCAAGATTTCAGTCAAATTCTCAAAGAACTTTTCCCGATGGTCATTTGGTGCATAAATCATTGCCAATAAAGTCTTCTTTCCCCCCAAGAAGATTTCGACCAGTAATATTCTACCATCTTCCACTGAGTATATCAAAGATGGTTTCAGTTCTTTTTCAACATATACCACTACACCTCTTTTCTTAGCCGGATCTGCGGTAGAGAAGATGTCCCCAAGAATTTTGCATTGTAGACATGTAATATCTGCATTTAGTGTTTTTAGTTGTTTGAAGGTTTTCTTTCTTTTCCCTGGTTAATTTAATCCATTAATATTGGTTGAAAAATTTTGTATTGGTTTCTGCTCCATTATTTTTTTCCTTTTGTTGGTATCATCCCTTTTTTCCCCTTGTTTCTCTCCTTGGTTTGGGGTTCTAATTTGTGTTCTTCTGTTTTGAAGGTCTTTCCTCTTCTTCAGATGTTGTTGAGTAGTCTTGAAGTGGGGTTTCTTCTTCTTTTACTACCTCTCCTTCATTTTTAGTTCTCTTTTTCTCTCCATCTTTCCGTTCTCCTCTCTTTCCACGTCTTTCCATAAAGTTCTCCATCTCATATATCATGTCAATCTTGAATCTCTGTCCTTCATATTGAAAGGACACTCCTTCAGGTATTAGCCATCTAAAGGGGATTGCTTTTTCCTTTAATTGGGTTGTCAAGGGTGCGTTTCTCTTTTACTTTCCATGGGATTTCCTTTAGGACCCTTATCTCTTTGCCACGAATTTTCAATGGTTTATTCTGCAACATGTTCCATATACATTCTCTAGTTGCACGCCATACAAATTTAATATGTACTTCTCTTGGTACCTTATTCTTCTTTGTGTATAATGAGTTGACTCTATATATGAGGTCAATTTCTTTAGCCATCTCCTCTGGTTCCTTTTCCAAAAAGTTAGCCAGGGCCTCTATAAATTCTGTCCTTAAATCTTCATTTCCCTGTTCTATTACATTCTGGCATCTTATAATGAGTGAGGCTGTTTCCATTTCTGATCCCGTTAAGGAGTTCCAGGCAATATCTTGTTTAGAGGCTACTTTTTCTGTTCTCTGGTGCATTTCTTCACATTTTTTATCTATTGTTTGAATTTGTCCCATCATATATTGGGATATATGTTTATTTTCTGCCATTTGCATCTGAAAATTATTCATTTCCCCCTTAAGTTCTGACACTTCTGTATTCAAACTCACCACTTGTTGTACCACTTGGTTTAGTGTAAGATTAATTTTATCCATCCCAATCTGGATCATCTCTCTTAAGGCCTTTTGAGCCTCTGTCTCTGCTTGCTGCATTGTAAGCATGTTAGATTTGGTCTGGGCTGGAGAGGTAGGCGCTGAAGAAGAAAGAACTGTGTTTTTACCTCTTCCCTTACTCATTGTTTCTCTCAAAAGTTAGGCCTTATATTCAGAACAATTCTTACCTATCTAACAAACAAACAAACCTATCTATCTTTCGTTCCTTTAAGTTCTTATTTCTTGTATAACCAATTTTGCAATTATTATATCACACTACCTATTACTCAATATCTGCATTCAGTGGCAACAATCACTATTTCTTTTATCTTATACATATATATCTCCCCCTGCATCAGTTTACATAGAAAGTCTGCATATATATTTATGGTTACATGCAATGTTACCAATTATCAATGTATTGTTGAAGGCTTTCACGGCTGGAGAATGATGGTTGTTGTGGGTTTTCCGGGCTGTATTGCCGTGGTCTTGGCATTGTAGTTCCTGACGTTTCGCCAGCAGCTGTGGCTGGCATCTTCAGAGGTGTAGCACCAAAAGACAGAGATCTCTCAGTGTCACAGTGTCATACTGTGTTGGATGGATCACTATTTAAAGTTCCTTCTGTTTTTTCTTTATCTCCCAAGCCTTTTGTTATCAGTTTTTTTTCCCACGGTAGTCTTTGGATGACTCAGATTCTGTATTCCATTACTCCAATTCTTTTAGTTCCAGCAATGCCTTCCAGAGTATGAGAATAATAAAGTTCCAATCCAATGTTATAAATCCACTTGCAAGGGGTATGAAAAAAGAAAAGGAAAAAGTCCCAAATTTTAAAGTTCCAATTAGTCTTATATTTTCCTCCAAAAAGTAACTCCATTCTGGGTGGGGGGGGGGGGAGAGAGAAACAAATGTAGTTGAGTCTATTCCCTAGCAGATAGCTTCCACTCCAGGAATAAAGGGTCAAAATATGGAGAATAAGAACCAGTAAAGGGAGGAAAATTAAAAAGAGATTACATTAGAAAATGATCCAGGAAGATTAGTTCATTCCAAAGAGTCTGTCCTCTCACTGGCTAGAATTCAAATGATCCAGTCTCCAAAAAACAAAGTTGAAGGAGTTAAAGGAGAAAGCCCAATTTATAAACTTAATTATTTAAGCCTTCTAATTCCAATTAGAGGTCTCAGAGCCAAAAAAGAAAAAATAACACACAGCTTCTTCCAGTAGAAAGCCACCTCAAGGGAGGGGGGAGGGGATGCAAATCTTCCCCTGTCCCTTTCTTCATTCTTTTTTGGGCAGTATCTTAAAAGCTTTTATCACTTTAGCATTTCTTGGCAATTAAACTCACCGTTCATGGAGGTATAAATCCCGTCTCCAACGACAAGCAGAAAAAAGGAAGATAAGTCCATTAATTCATTCTGGCTGTCTCAGCTAATTGCCCATCAGGTCACCTACTTCCATCCTGGCACTAGGAATTGGTCCTGGGTCAAGCCCTTGTCAGCTGCTACTGACCAGAGTGACCACACAGGAAACTCCCCAGCTTTCCGACATACTCTAGATGTCTTTTAGGGGTGTTGAAATCCCCCTGGGTGGTGCAGTTCAGCCCCCTCTAGAGCAGGGCTCTGAGGTTGCTGCTTCACTCAGCCATTTCCAGAAGCTGTCTCCAGGAAAAAATTTCTAATAACTGAAATTGGCTGTTTAACATCTTGCACTAAAATGTTGCATGAAACAAAATCCAGTGATGTTCTCTTTATGAAAGAGGTTTCACAAAGGCATTCAAACAAACCTCTCAAACAAGTGGAATCTACTATAAAACTCTGCAAACTCGTGTACAGGCATTTTCAGCTACTTTACTTCTATTTTTGGTTACATATGACCAGGACTAGGTTACCAAAGGATCTGAATGTATATATGTATACACGTATGCATGCCAGGACCCTGGGTAGAAGCTACTGAGTCAGGAGAGTGTAAAATACCACGAATTACACCCATGGGACCTTAATCACATGGTAAAGTACTTTTTCTCAGGGTAGGGAGCAATAAACTGCTTCAATTGGCAGATGAGCTGAGCTGAGTTTTCTGCAAAGATATACCCATTTGCCCAACTTCCAGAATGGGGAAGAATGGTTATTTGTATGATCTAGGACTCCAAGTTAATTGGATAGAAGAATATTGAATGATCAACATGAGGCATCACTTCCAAAATCAGGATTGGGTGAAGAGAAAGCCACTCAATTGGGGAAGGAAGGGTTAAGAACATCTGGTGGGGAAGGCACAGACAACTGATAAAAGTGGCAACACTGCTAGGGTATCATTATGCATCTGTCAGTTGGCCCCTAACAGGGTAGACTTTGTATAGTCCAGTTTTGTTCATTGGATAAAGAGCCCTGCTAAGCAACCAAGTAGAAATGGTTCCAGCTCACCTTCATCAATATAAATCACATTGATGTTCTTGTACTTTCCCAAACATGTCATTCCTATCAGTGGTCAATGTCAATTGGTGATTGTTCTGAAAACAGAACAAAGCTGGATTTAACCTATGTGTAGAAAAATTAGAGAGAGTGCAAGCTTTATTATCCAGCATTCATCTGGAATGGGGATTGCTGGTTAATCAAACGTGCCAGATTCTCATAATTGTTCTGCTCTGCTCCTTACCCAGAGGAAACTATGGCAACAAAACCTCACTCTCTTGAGACCATAACAGTTCCCATACCTGGAGGGACCATTCTCCTTCCTCTGGAGCCATGGCACCACCCTGCACAACAGACAGACAAGCAGCCTTTTTGTGTCTTGGAGTCATCCAGTAGAACTGGCTCGTAGCAGGTCAAGGCAGGTGGAGGGGATATCAGTGGGCAACACCAGGTATGGAGAAATGGTTACATTAATGGCAGGCTTTGGTATAAGAAAAATGAGACAGCATTTAAGATCATATTTTGAAAAAGCTTTTAAACATTTTTGTATGCAGTATTTTGGAGGATTTGGGCAAAACTAAAGAAATCATCTCTCCACCAATTACTGCAATTGTGAACAGTCTCTGCACCTTTCTTGATTAAGGTCAGGAGAGCTGCATCCAAAGACAGGGCTATTCAGTGGTGGCATCTTTCCTTTGGAATGTCCTCACCTGAAACCTGCTTTATTGTCCTTTAGGCACTGGGCCAAAACATTCTTCTTTACCCAGGCTTTTAACTGAGGGATTGCAACTTCTCATCTAAAAGCTGTTTTATGAAATCTATCTTAGGCTGTTAAATATTGTTTAATGTTCTTTTTATTTTCCTAGTGGGCTCTTTTGTTGTTTTATTGCTGATTTTAATATTGATGTTTTTACTAATTTAATTGTTGAGTTTTTACCTTCTGAGCTGCCTCAAGCAAATCTCTAGAGCAGATGCATATAATTTTTTTAAAGAAATAAAAATGAATAATTTACACAGTTACATCCTGCCCTGCACCTCCTGCATTCATGGTTCTTTCTGTCAGGGCTTGCCACCGCTGCCACTGGGCGTGGCACTGGGCGGTCTGCTCCTGACATCATAGGGGGGCCAGGGATTCTGCAGGACCCTGCTCTGTGGAAGGAGGGGCGGTATACCTCACCCAGACTCCCTCTCAGTCCACTCGCTGGCCTGCTCAACCTGGCCTGCTTACCCTCTGCGTCCTCTTTCACTTCTTCCTCCCAGAGCTCTCCTCCAAACCTCCACGCTTGCATCACACCGCTCTCACTCCACATCATCACTCCCTACTCACACCCACCACCACAGGGCTCTTCCCAGCCAGCTTTTATAGGGCTTCCTTCTACTGTCCCACCCCTCTTCCAGCCTGGTCTTGGGCTGCACCAAGCAGTCGCAGCTGGGGTAGCTGATCTGGCCCCACTGACCAGCACCAGCTGTGCCTTGTTCCCTGGCTGCCCAGCCTCCCTGCCTTGGCTGATTGCTGCAGGCCTGTCCAGCTGCAGTCCCCTGGCTAGCAGCCCGGCCTGCCTGGCTGAGCTGATGGCTGAAGGTGGGTCCAGCTGCGGCTCCTTGGCTGGTTGCCCAGGGCTTCCTGCAGAGTGCCTCCAATAGCCCCACCTGGAGTGGCTTGGCTTTTGGCAACTCCTGGGCCAGGCTACTATTTTCTAGCTGGGGCATGGCTTTGGGTTGTTGGGGCTGCTGCTGCTTCTCCTCCTCAGGTAAGGTTTTTGGGTGGGTGACTGCTGGGCCCCCAATCCCTCTGCCCTTGCCCCCTTCTGCCTTGCTTAGTCCCCTTTCCTTCCCCAGGGGAGTGGGACTCGCTGGCCTCCTTCTGTCTCCCCCTGCGTCCTGAGGCTCTGGGCCTTTGCCCCTTGCCCCTGGCACAGGCAGGTTCTGGCTCCATTTGCCCATGGGAGGGGTTGACCTGCTGTCCCCTGGCTGCCCCCTCTGCTTGCCAGTCAGACCGGTTGACCTATTGTCTGCTGGCTGACCAGTTGACCTGCTGTTCCCAAGTCTGGGGGCTGGGGCTCAGACCCCGGACACTTTCCCCCCCTGCCCGTTTACCATTTTGTTTCTTTGTAACCTTGTACATATGTTTCAGGTGGGTAGCCATGTTAGTCTACAGTAGAACAGCAAGACTGAGTCCAGTAGCACCTTATAGACCAACAAGATTTTCAGAGTGTAAGTTTTCAAGAGTCAAAGCTCCCTTCATATATAAGTAGGAATGGAAATCCCTGAGCCTTTATATCCCAGCCAGAAGGTTGGAGGTGTTGTAAGGAAGGGAATTAGAATGAAAAGTTACTATTCAGCGTGATTGGACATGGGAGCAAATTGCAAATAAGGGCATCTGGGTACAAAGGTACAATGATACAATACAGCCTGATTAGAGTAGAAACTAGCTTATGTAGTGAGATAAGAATTCTATGTCTCTATTCAGTTCCAGTTCCATTATTCTGAATTTGTGAATTAATTCAAGTTCAGCAATCTCACATTGTAATCTTTCCTTGAAGCTTTTTCTGTTTGAGGACTGCCACTTCTGGGTCAGCAATGGAATATTCTGGAAGATTAAAATATTATCTCAGTTTTTTGAGTGTTATGATTTTTAACATCAGATCAATTTCTATTTATTCTTTTGCATAGGACTGGCCAGTTTGTCCAATGTAGAGATTGGAAAGGCATTGTTAACAATTGATAGCATATATAACTTTGGAAGATGAACAAACCTGGGATAGTATAAGTGGTGGTGTTAGGTTCAGTGATTGTGTTCTTGGAGTGAATATGGGGACAAAGTTATTATCTCGGTTTATTGCAGAATCTGGTCCCAGAGTCCATGTCTGTGTTAGGAAATACATTATTGTGTGATAAGGGTTAGGGGGCTGTCTGTTTGCAAGAAAAGGTTTGTCTCCTAAGAGAAAGAAGTGTCATGGTCTAGCATCGGTTGAATTGAACTGGTTTGAGATGAAAGCTGCATGTGACCACTGGTGACAGTCTATTGTTGTCTTGTTTGGGTCTATCTTGTAACAGGTTATCCCTTGGGATCATTGTATATAAGGTAACATAAGGCCTAAGTGAGGACCTGCCACCTGTATCTGACAAAATGTGCTCTAGTGCATGAACGTTTCTAAAAAAAACCTAAAAAACCCTTGCTAGTCTTTCAGTGGTGATCACCTTTCAATCGTTATTTTTTTTTAAAAACTATGAAAATAGACATAGTATAAGGTTGATTCAAAATGTGATACAGAAGCCACAAAAACATTTTCCTAGTAAGGGCTTGTTCTTGTATCCATCAAAGATGACAGGAAATGTCAGATTCCTCCAGAAAACTCAATTGTTATTTGCCCTATGTAATAATGTTTCATCTTTCAAAAAACCTTGGTGTGTCTTTTTAGGATGCCTAACCAGATAAATCAGGGAGTGATTTATTTTGCCATTTGTGTTGCAGTTAAATGCAGTCCTGTGTTTCAATTTCAAACACATTCCAAACTTAAATAACCATTCCTTTCAGATTGCATAAAATGCTTTTTATCTCCCCTGATATAAGAGGACCCTTTGAATCATGTCTTGTATCTAGCTGATAGCTGCTAAACATGCAGCTGATGAATCCCTTTCCAGTGCTGTTGGTGCTTCTTGCTTCTTTTTTATGTTTTGTTTCTTAGGTTGCTTTTTTTCTTTTTGACATATTGTCAGGGGTTTATGCCTGACAGTTATTTCTTGTAACCATGGTGAATTTATATATCATTGCCTTATTTCAAGATGTTATGTAAAAAATTTCTATTCCCTAAAATACTGGGTTTTTTAATTTAAGGTTATAACATCTGTCATCTCCAGCTGGATAATTTATGGTATGCCTGTCTCTTATATCATTTGTCTTAGAATAACTACTTATTTCCTTTCGATTTGGATTTGTTATATTTGGCATTTATCTTTCACTGTCTCTATAGCTGAATCATATATTTCTTTCTCCATTTGCAACAGACTGATTTGTAACTCTACCACATACCCAATCAATGGTGGGAATGCATACGGAGTAAGGGTCAGCTACCAAATTCTCTTTCAGACCTTTATTTCTCTTGGCCTTGTGTCTCTTAGAGATCCTTAACTCTGCCACTGTATTATCAGCACCCTTACTTCAAGGCCTTGCTGTTTTCCCTACAATCTTACTAAACTCTGGCTATCAACTCTTACTAAACAAGATGGCTATCAATTGCTCACCTGAAATGAAGATGCTACACACCCAACACTAGGATTGGATTCAATTAGATTTATTAATTAATAGCTGACCTGTGCACTTACAAGGAGATACCCTATCTTTTTCTGTTATCTGTTTGTTATCTATTTGCCCATTATCTATTTGTTACCTGAAAGATATTTGGTTTTCTGCAATAACTAGCACTTACTGACAATTTATTGCATCATAAATATATATGTTTATTCCGGATTGTTAGTATGTTAATCTCTGCGTCTGCTGATCATTCCATGCCATGGCAGCAGGGACTTTTGAAAATGGCAGAAAACTGCTTATCCTTTTGAAAATGGCTTATTGTCACATAATTGGTAATCATTTTGTCAATCTTTCTCTTTACAGAAAAGAATTTTGTATCTTGCAAAACATGTCTTTCCTGTGCTTTTTGGGCTGATTTTAAACTTACCTATATGGTATTATCAACCTTGCTGAAGTCAAATGATACTTTATCATTTCTATGTTTTTGTCATATGTTCCCATGAGAAACTCAATGCATTTTTTTGCATTCTTATTCTCTAGATTTTCTAGCCTTTATTGTGTTTTTGTGTCTTTTAACTGAAGAGAAGAGTTTTTCAGTTGTTGTCCATCCTGTTCATTGTCCTGTTCATTGTCCAAATCTGCCATTGATCAGCCATAGATTTTAATACAGTAAATGGGAAAGAAACGGGTTGCCCATTTAAAAATGCTCCCACCCCGGTGCCTAGAGTAGGCAGGAAAGGACAGGAAGCAGGAAGAACAGCAAGAAGAAAGAAGACCCGGAAGCAAAACAAAGGAAACATCACGAGGCTGCAGACTGGAGGAACAGGAAGCACACCATCTTATATGAGGGAAGAAGCGATTCCAGTAACCATAGAGAAATAGCGCCCGACATTTTGGAACTAAGGTAAAAAATCATTTTAATTGTGAAACCAGAGACAGTGAAATATATTAAAAGAAGAAAATAAAAGAAGGCAAAAACGGATTTAAGAAGGAGAGCAGATACGTGGGCAGGCACCAAGCCAAGTCCTACGATGGCGGAGGGGAAAGTTGATAAGGAATGGAAAGCCTCAGTAGACGCAGTGAACTATTGTTCACATATAACATGTATTTGATTACCTTATTCAAGGTGATAAGGGAAGCTCACTGACTCACCGGCAGGCTGTGTTGGCACCATTGTGTAGATTGCAGTGGAGGCATGGTCAGCCAAGAAGGGGAGGAGCGCTCATCCCTCCTCTGGTCAAGCCACATGGTCAGCACCATTCCTTTCCGGAGCCTCGGCAGGAGCAGCATATTCCCCTCCCTCCCTCTACCACAATGGACTGCAGGTAGGGCTGTCACAACTTTATGGGTTTGGTGGGTTTGAGGCATTGGGCCAGATCCCAATAGGGTGAGTGGGCCATCGGGACTGCTTACCTTGATGGATCAGGAGGCAATGGTCACCTAGTATGTCTGGCAGCAGTATCACACTTGCTGTGGGGAGCCAGCATGGGGCTGGCGGGATATGCATTGGACAGCAGGCAGGCCCTCCGATGCCAATGGGGATCCATGCCCAGATGCCAGGCCAATGCTCCATACAGCTGTAATCAATAAAATTGTGGTCATTTTCCAACCCAAATAAGTGTTGCATGTGTTATTTAGCCAGAACTCAGACTGACATAGCACATAGGTGACAGGAGCATGTAAAATGTTATCAAGCTCCCAGCAGCCAGACTCTTCCTCAGCTGCTGGGCTCCAGATACTAACTCTGTCCTACTGGGCTAAACCAATTAGCTCATGGGGGTTACATGTACAGAGGGCTACAGGGGAAAAAACTGATGGGTGAGCATCCTATGATGGGTGAGCATAGGTATTTGGAATATTCTTTCATAATTACAGATTCCAGAAAAGTAGCTGTTTTAGTCTACTACAGACAAGCTAAAAAGTACACATTTATGACTAGAGATGGGCACGATCCAAAAAAAATAAATGATCCAGCTGATTGTGGATCGGTGCCGGCGATGATCCCAAATTAATGATCCGCACTGATTATCTCCCGTTCCCAAGCTGTGGATTGTGGATCATGGAGACCAAAGCAGGGTGCACTGCTATTCCCAGTTTTGTGGGAAGGTGGGTGGTGGCGGCGGCCGCCGGGCCTGGTGGGCATGGGGAGGCGGCGACGAGCTGCCTCCCCTCAGGGGGCGGGGAGTCTGGCCGCTCGCCGGCAGCACCCCCCATGTGCCTGCCCACCAGGCCAAACTGGAGTGTGATGGTATTCCCAGCAAGAAAGGGACGGTGGGTACTGGCAGTGGCCGCTGGGCCTGGCGAGCACGGGGAGGCAGCAGATAGCCACCTCCCCTCAGGGGGCAGGAGGTCTGGCCGCTTGCCGGCTGCTCCGTGTTTGGAAGGAAGCCCTGCTGATCAAGGAAAGCTGGGCTTCCATTGGGGTTTCCAGGGTGACAGAAGGAGGGCAAACAGAGCTCAAGCATTCCCTTGGCTCCGTTGCCAGGGGAATAGATTGCTGGCGCCTGAGTGTCTGGATCCCCGATCCGAGCCCGATCACCCCAATCCAGGCCTCTCCTGATCGCTGGATCGTTGACCGTGGCTGATCACGATCCGCCAGTTCACGATCGCGTGATCGCCATTATTGTGGGTTTTTTTCGATCATAATGCGGATCGTGCCCATCTCTATTTATGACTATGAAAATTACTAAAAAAATTGATGCCTGATAAAGTGAGATGTGGCTCATGAAAGCTGAAGCAAAAATATATACATTAGACTTTATATGCCGCAAGACTCTTCATTATTTTGGATTGGCCTAGTCCTCATTCTCCACCTTAATCAATAATCATGCCACATTATGTGTGAAAGAAATATAGCGATGCCTAGACACATAGCAACAGAATAACATATCTTTCAATAAATATCTCGTCCATGCTTGTTACTATGAGTTCTAATACAGTGAAGATATTAAAATCAAGCACATCCTAAACTTGATAATTCAGTTACCTCTCACCTCGTTTTTCATATTTTGTCAATTTTGTTACTTTTTTTACAGGTAGCTGTATTTTATATTATTAAGGTAAACCAACTTGATGTTGTTATCATATGTGAAGTGAAACCTAATGAAATATTAAGGAAAAATTGTATACTTCACCCTTCCCCTTTTCCCAATGTAGCATACTCTGAATAATAAAATTCCTCCTCATAGTTATTCTTTTATCAGGAATGTACTATTACTTTTGTTCTTTCATAAAGAGTGAACACAATAGCCTTCAATGGATGCAGTCTGCTGTTCAGCCTGTTGCCACCAAGGAGTCTTTTAAAAAACCAAATCAAACCAAAATCTCAAAACAACATAAAAACGAATGCATTGCAACCAGACTGAATTTACCATAAGAAGAATGGAACATTCCTGCCTCCCACTTTCCACTGCAGTTTAGAAATCACCACAAAATGCTGCTCCTGGGAATAAGGGATCTGAGAGGAATCTGAATGAGAAAGGAGAAATATATAAGATATTGCTGAAATGGTTTACAGAGGAGGAAGTTGTTAAAGTTCAGATGGTCAAATGGGCAATAAATTGTAATAAGGAAATTTCAATGGAAGCTTGGGAAAAGGTATGGAAAAATGTAGTTAAGATTTCAGCATGTACCACTGTGTGTGAAAATGTATACAAAATGTTGTATAGATGGTATTTAACACCAAAGAAGTTGGCCAATGGTAATAGCCAGATGTCTGATAAATGTTGGAAATGTAAACAGCATGAAGGTTCATTCTATCATATGTGGTGGACTTGTGATAAGGCTAAGCAATTCTGGGGGGATATAGTTAAAGTTATGTCAGATATTTTACAAAGGAATATAAATAAAACCCCGGAATTGCTGTTATTATGTATGAACCTAGAAGATTTTGATAAAATGGACAGAGTTATGGTGTTTTATATGATTACGGCGGCCAGAATGTGTTATGCAAAGATGTGGAAGGCTCAGGAGATACCATCTATGGAAGATTGGATTTTAAAAGTTTTGAACATGGCAGAAATGGACAAACTAACAAGGAAATTGAAAGAACAAGAAGAATTGGACTATACATTAAGCTGGGAAAAATTCAAGAAATATGTGGAGAAAAAGTGGGATATGAAGGGGAAATTGTGGTCTTTGGAGAATTAGGGGAGATAGAAACTTACTTAAGCTTAAAAAGGGGTATATTTTACTGTATTTTTATATTTATAGGGGAGTATAAGTATGATTAATAAGGTTATAGGGAGTATATGTGAAATATAGACAATATAGTTAATTGGTATGTAAGGAATAGTAGGTTATATATATATATATATATATATATATATATGTATATGTATGTATGTATGTAGTTTTGCTTTAGTTAGTATATGTACTTATTATTACTTATATGGAGAACTATAAAGAAAGGACAAAGTATATCACAGAAAAATACTCTTAATCCCAATAACGTTTGGATTATTATTCCAGTATTGCATAAATGCATTCCATTTTGTCCAAATTTACCTGGAGAAGAAAAGCCATTTCTAAAACAAAGGCTTAAAGTTGTAAGTTTTTTCTTGCCAACCAAACCCAATGTTTTGAAAAACCATTATAGTGTAGTTGTTAGAGTATTGGGCTGGGCCTAGCCTAACCTTTCTTAGGGTTGCCAGCTCCAGAGTTGAGGGATTCCTGGAGATTTGTGGTGGTTGGAACCTGGACAGGTTGGGGTTTGGGGAAGGGAGGGAGCTAAGTAGGGTATGCCATAGTGGTCACCCTCTAGAGCAGCCTTTTATCCAGGGGCACTCATTTCTGTAGTCTGGAGATCATCTGATATTCCAGGAGATCTCCGGCCTCCACTTGGAGGTTGGCAACCCTTTTCCTTAAAGGGTTACTGTGAGGATGAAATTAGGAAGGGAATACTGTGAGTGCCAGACTGAGCTGTGTGGAAGAAAAGCAGGATAAAAATGTATTTAGATAGTTAATCATGTTGGATTGCCATTTAAGGACTGCAAAATGCTTGTAATTTAGGGTTTATATATATTTTTACCACCATGGTGGGCTCCATCATGAATTATTTGCTCGTATCTGAGCTGAAGAATCTGTTCCATTGTCTGGATCCACCAATAGTGAGCCTAACTGAACCAGATGAACTTCAACAACTTCAACAAGTCCTAACATCTAGCACAGCCCATCAAGTCCCAACATCTTGGCCGCCCATCATCTCAAAGAATGACTGGCTCTACAGAAACTGTATCCAACCCTATGTCTGTTATATACTAGCAGCTTTACTTTATAGTGTGTTTGTTCTATTTTTCATTGTTCCCAAGGACCAGTAACCCCAAGGAGCCAACACAATCAGGTCAAATAAGTAGGTGCCTCTATCCCATTCTCTTGTAAAGCTGTGTTGGGACATGGGCAGCAGTCTTGCCTGGGCTTTTCAAGACTGATGCCTGTCCAAGTGGGGCCTAAGGTTGAGCGCAATATTGAAATACCAGTCACACCTTTAACCCTTCCAAGGGAAAAAATCCCAATTACACTACTTTGGAATTGTGTTCAAAATGATCCCAACTTACAACCCCCCAAAATGGAAACCTGATAGCTCTCTCAATCATGGCATTAGGTGCTAAGAAAAAAAACCAGGCCACAAGAATAACTTTCTTCAGCAAAGCAGGACAAAAACATGTAAAATCTAGATTTTACAGAGTCAAAAATACCCCTCATTGAAAACATCAACTCCTCACAGAAAGGTGCATATGGTAAAATTGATCCCCACCCCCACTTTTAAAGCACAAGACACAGTTTATTTTAAAGAAAGCAATCATTTTTAACTGTTATAATACTGAAACTGCTCCCATGTGCAACTTGCCTGCCATTGCCACCATGTGGCCGATTTACACCTGGTGGCAGTGGTGGGCAAATCATACATGGTTGTAGTTTCAGTATTATAACAGTTAAAAATGATTGCTTTCTTTAAAATAAACTGTCTTGTGCTTTAAAAGTGGTGGGGTCAATTTTACCTCCATTTTCCAAAGTCATGATACAGTCCAATTTGAGTTTTTCCATGTGGACATAAGGGAAGCTTTGAGAGAACTCAAACACTGGGCTTTTACCTGTTCCTACTATATACACAGCAGTTCAAGTTGCAAACAGTGGTTTCCTTGGTGGTCATTGGGACCCCCAATTCCAAAAGTAGCATAAAACTCCAAAGCCAAAAGTGTGATATTTTTGCACAACAAATATCTATGGATATAAATTATGTAGAGAAATTTTAGTTTTCACTATTTGCTCCACCTTCCTATAAAATGGAGATAATAGGTATTGATCCATCTATTTATACATAGAAACGGTGCTAAAATCATTTTTCAATATTTGTTGGGGTTACTATAACCCCCAAATACAATTATGTGGGGCTCATTTTGAGGGGGAACGTGCAGGAACGCAGTTCCGGTAGTTCTCCAAAGAGGTCACATGTCAGGTGGCCCCACTCACCTGATTTTTGGCCATTTGGGGCCCGTTTTGGCCTGGATTGGTCCCAAAATGGCCAGCATCAGGCCTAAAACAGCTAGGATTGGTCCCAAAATGGCCAGGATCGGGCCTCTGATGGATGGTGGATCACTCTCCTGCTCAGCAGCGGCCCAATTCTGACCATTTTGGGCCCCTTTCCAGCCATTTTCAGCCCCTTTTTGCCATTTTGGGCCCAATTTCAGCCCTGAATGGCCAAGATTGGGTCCAAAACAGCATAGGTGAGGCCAGGGGGTGTGGCATATGCAAATCAGTTATGCTAATGACACATTTCTGGTGATGGCAAGGAGTGTGGCATATGCTAATGAGTTATGCTAATGAGTTCCTGCAGCTCTTTTTCTACGGAATGACCCCTGCAATTATGCAAAGTACTTTAACTTTCAAGCGAAGTCTATTGGGGGCCAGAATGGCCTCCTTTATACTCTTGATTAATCTCAAGCTTAAAGAAGAAAAGGAGTATAGGGGGAAGAGGAACTTCACGGTATTGGAGTTCATTGAGGAGAAAGCATAACAGGAGACTGATGTCTGTAGAAAGTCTTAAATGGGTAAACCATTTTTTTCATTGACTTCCGAGGTCAACAAACAGAGAGAACCCTGTGTACTCAAACCACCACTGCTGCTTCAGTGACTCATAGATCTTACCTATTGTTCTGGCATCCTTTAACGCATACAGAAGTATAATCCAATCCTAAAGATGCTTTCTATCTTTCTAATGTGCTTATCCTATTGGGAGCCTTTGAGGGGTATTGCTGGCAAATTTCTGTCTAGATATTTGTCTTTAAAATTATTTTTTCTTGGGCTAGAACATTTATTTTCCTCAGATGGTATTCTTCTTGTTTCTTGATAGTGTCTTTTCATTAAGTTATGTATTGGGAATGGGAAGTAAAGTTTCTTTATGGCCTGCAAGACTTCAAAATTCCTATATGAACTAGAAGAATAACAATCTTTCCAGCAGAGGAAAGAACATCATGGTGTTTTGCACGAGGCATAATAAATCTAGACAATGGCTTTGTAGCACATTTCCCAGAATAGGCTGCTTTTAGAAGAGAATTGTCCTGTGGGAATGGAAAAGCAGGTTTCATTTAGAAGCCTTCACTTATGCTTTTACTGCTGATTTTTTTCTGAAGGTATATCCTTAGCATTATTTACTTTGTTTGCATTGTTTATTACAAAAGGAGCCTTGATGAAGTTAAATAAGTGTTTGAAACACCAAAGTATAGAGTCCAAAAATTAACAATACTATCCTAAGCAGCGTTACACCCTTCTAAATCAATAGTGATAGTATTGTAAGCATGCTATTGGCTCTACATTGACAGGAAGTGGAAATTTTTGTTCCTTAGCTTCAGTTGTATTTCAATTTTAAATCATTTTAAAGGAACACTTTATACATAGTCTAGAATGGGTCTCTCTTACTATATAGAAGAATGATGCTCTTTTGATCTTATTTTATTCTTGTCTTTTAATGGATTTTGGTCTTAGGGTATCTACTGCTGATGAGGTAATGTACATATGTGACTTCAAGTTTTTACTGGGGTATTTCCTTAACATCAGAAAGTAAGTCCCATGTTCTTCAATAGTGCTTATTCCCAGTGAAGCATCTTTCTACTTTTCAACCTATGATTGAAGTCTGCACATTCCCTCCTCCAAACATTTCCAAAGCTGATAGGCAGGGAGGGGGTCTCCCCTTGCAAGGACCTGATTGACAAAGAGCCAATGCCATTGCCCTGGTAGTGATGGGGGGAGATGCTGTATGTAGCCTGGCCTCTGCCATATTTAAGGGCTGTTTGATAGCTGCCTGTGATATAAAAATCACAGGGGACCTGGATTAATGCAGCCTGATCTGCAGCAGGGGAAATTCCAGCAGGTTGGGCAACAAGCATTGCTGAGTCCCACCCGGGAAACTAAGGCATGAAATGAATGTTCATACTAATGCAGAGTGACTGGTGGTGATTGAATTTACAGCCTCCCCAGCTGAGGGCATGAGCTGTGATAAGACAGGATCTTGTTGTGTCACCCCACTTAGCCCATTCTGATACTCTCCCTCCATGATGAAATCCCGACCCTAAGATCGAAGATCAATCTATCAGCATTGATAAGTTTAAAATTTATTCCTGGGAAGATGCCATCCCTATCTAAATTCATCAACTCAACTCCAGGGAGATTCATTAGCAAACTTCCCCTTTCTGAAGCAGCAAGAGAGACTGCATTTCTTTCACACACCCTGGCAGCAAGTAATCAAAGTAATCAGATCTGAGCCTTGGGGATCACTTTCTCTAAGTCTCCTGGCTGAGAACATGGAACATTTGAAGCTACTATCTTCCTCCATGGACTACTATACTCTCCTGGATCAGTAAATATCCCCCCCCCCCACACACACACACTCTACTGTATTCCAATTTCTGGCTAGTTTGCTAGGACTCTGTGTTTGTGTACCAACCATTTAATTTTTTTAAAAAAAATTATTAAAGCAAAAATGAGGTATTGAAAAGAAGGGGAGAAAGGGGGACAAGCGAAGCAGATATAAAATTGTATACTAGCGATTAAATATCTTTCCAAAATAAACAACACGTGCAAAATTCAAACCTATTTCTACTCATTATTTTAGTAATAATAAAGAAAAAACAATTATTAACACTAACGCTGCTTGTTACTTAATATAACTGAATATGATAAACTTTAAGAACCTTAAAATAAAGTATTATTAAGAATTCTAACCTATTTCTATTCCTTATCTTCATTACCTTTTGCTTTACTTAACAGTTACAATGCTGACTTTTGCCAATATTTCAATATTATACAATCTATTATCCTTATATAACTAATTATCTTACAATCAGGTTGTCAAATATATCAATATGCAATCATTTTCAAATCTACAGAACTAAGACATCTTATAAATGTTATCGGTTATAGGCAAAATATTTTCCCCATTTCTCTTTAAATTCCTTAATTGGCCTTCTATTTAAGTAATTCATCAATTTTGCCATCACTGCATATTCTGACATTTTGTCCCTCCAAATTTTCCTGGTTGGGTATTCTTTCCCTCTACTTGCCATTTTTAATTGAATAAAATGTGACTTACTTCTGAGTAGACCTGTTTAGAATTGCATTCCCCCTATCCAGCATCTGTGAAAACGTTAATAACAAATTCTCCACATTCAGCTAAAATTAAACTCCCAAGACCCATTTGCCTACTCTGCCCTCTCGAAAACAATCCTGCCTGTGCGCAGCAAACAGAAAACTCTTTAGGCTGGAAGGATTCAGACAATCATGCTGCCTGCCTGTACTTGAGTAACAGAAATTGGCACAATTAATGCAAGAACACTGAATTTTGTAGCAGAATATTGAGTGTCAAAAGGAAAGAACTGCTCTTCACCATGAGAATGAAACTGCAAAGCACAAGGAAACATGGCAGCAACAGGAGGATGTAAATAATAATTTATTGGCACTATCATCATTTAGAAAAATAAAAAGTGAACATGAAGCAGGATTGTCACCTATGTGCTATGTTCAGTCTGGGTTCTGGCGAGTAACACACAGACACCGTTTCTTGGTTGGAATGGCCACAACTTTATTGATTACAGCTAGATGATGCATTGGCCAGGCATATGGGCACAGATCCTTGTTGGCATTGGAAGGCCTTTCTGCTGTCTAATGTATCACACTCCAGCCCATGCTGGTCTGCTACAGCAAGTATTGTGCAAGCATTATTCTGCCACCAGCCATGCTGGACAACCCTTGCATCTCAATCTGCATGAGGTGAGCTACCTGACTGCACCACTCACTCCCTTTAGGATTTGGCCCAATGCCTCAAAACTGCCACAGGAGGAAGGCCACAGGTCCAACTCCCACCAATGCTCCAACTGCTGAATAAAATTGGAGCCGCCACCCCCCCCCCATCTGAGTGGCCCCGGCTTTGATGCCCAGAAGAAGGCGAAAAAAAACCCATGTGACCTTGGCCAATCTGGCCCTTGTGGGGAAAAAAAAATTCTTCCTAGCCGGCGCAAATGGCCCTGGGGATCTCTGCCACGCCCACCCAGGGGTCTAGCTGCATTCTCCTATTCTGTTCTTCACTGCTCCCGACATTGTGTGCAGTCAGGACTCTCTCCTGGGGGGACACTGCCTGTAAGTAGATCAATTACTGTTAGTTCCTGCCTCCCACTGAGGCACTTGCACCTGCCGCCAGTAGTCCCTCTGCATCTGCCAGTAATACTGTTGTGCCTGCAAACTTGAAAACGTGCGTTAGCTCCTCTGTCTCTGCCCTGTCTGACTGACCAGAAGGTCCCTTCTGTGCCAGCAGCCAATAATACTGTCACATCTGCAGGCTAGAAGTGTGCAATAGCTCCTCCATCCCTGGTCTTTCCGGCCAACCAGAAGGTCCCTCACACCTGCAGCCAGTAGTACTGCTGCACCTGCTGACTGGAAACGTGTTAGCTCCTCTATCCCAGATCATTCTGATTAACTGGAAGGTCCCTCATCAGCACCACCTGGGGACTGGAAGGTCCTTCACACCTGTGGCCAATAGTACTGCTGCACCTGCAAACTGGAAACGTGTGTTAGCTCCTCTATCCCTGACCATTCCACCCAACTAGAAGGTCCCTCATTTGCGCAGCTTGGGGGCTGCTGCATCTGGAACTGCAAAAGGTGCATTATTCCCTTCATTGCCCACCACCCCTTGCTGTGCTGTGGCGGGTGGGGCAGCCAACCTGTGGCTTGTCCATGATCCTCTGTGCCAGGCCCCTGCCCACCTGACATCCACCCTCCACTGTTCTCTGCCCCTGGTGGGAGCCCTCCGCCAACCTGACTATTACGCATCCCCATCTGGGCCGGTTGGTTCCACTGCTCCCTAAGCTCACCACCGCTACCCTGGCTGGCCCGACCTGTGCCAGGCATGGCCCGCCAGCCTTGTCTGCACCTGGGTGCCTCTCAATGTCAGGGTCTCCCCAGGCCCCTGTTCCGGTGCCCACATTTCCCTTGCACGTGGGGCCTGATGGCAGGCTGGTGGGATGCCACCCTGGCTGTGCCATGGCCTGCCTACCCTGATAGAGTCACCTGTCCCTTTCAGGGACCCTGAAGGGGGGCAGCCCCTGCCAGAGGGTTCACCTGGGTGCTCCTCGCCTGGCCTGTTCCTGCCCCAGCAGTCACTGTCTACCTTGGTCCCATGGGCCTGCTGAGGAAGCATCCAGGGTGGGTTTTCCTTGTGCATCTGTGCATAGCTGCATGGCAGTCCTGCATCCCTGGGCCACCTGGCTGTTGTTATGCCATGGTGGCCTGGCCCCCTCCTGGCACTGGGGATGGGGGCATGGATGGCCCAGTTGGGTGTAATCCCTTGGTGCCCACTGCCTAGCGTGCAGCCACCGTCTGGAGAAGATTGAGGTGAAGCCAAGCCCAGGTTGCGAAACCTGGCAAGAGGAGCCATATGTGACCCGGAACTGCCATGCAAAAGCCTGATGTGCTTTCTTGGTTTTAGATATCCATGCAGCGGTTTGTAGGTAAGCCCAGCTTTGCCAAGCCTGATGCACTGCCCCTTCCCTGTTTGGTGTGCATTCCCCGGTTGTGCAACTCAGACCACAGTCACTGTCTGTGGACCGGCTTGCTGAGAAAGCATGTAATGCAACAGGAGCTGTGAATGAACTGGATTTACTAAGCAAAAGCCAGTTGTACTAGCTTCCCTTTCCAGCCTCCTGTCCCCTGTGCAGTGGCTGCTTGCAGGTGTGCAGCTCTCACCACAGCAGGAGCTGCCTCTGAACAAACCCACTGTGCCAACCCCACTCCCTGGTCCTGTAGCTGTGGCAGCAGGCTGTGATTGAGTCAGGCTATACCAGGATGGTTATGCTTGACATGGGTTCTAGGAGCAACTCCCTGCTGGAGAAACTGTGGGAACTGAGCTATGTGAACCAAGCACTTGGACCCCCCTCCATGCAGGGCCAAGCTGTTTCTGCCCTTTTTGCCTGCTGGCCAGGCTGGGACTCCCCACCAGGGGTGCCTATAGCCGGCCTGCTGACTCTACAGGGCCCCGAGCTCTGAGGCCCTGGCTGACAACAGTCCCAGATATGTTCCCCAGATGGGGAGATCGTGAGGCAGGACTTGATTGGGTGCACCACTCCCTGGTGCCAATGCCTAGGGGAAGCCCCATAGCTCCTGCCCCCCCTGGGTCATGACACATGCCTGAGGTCTCGTGATTCAGGGGATCTGGGTCTTGGTTCCCTGATTGAATGTATACCATTGACTAGATCCTCTTGTGAAGGATGTGCTAAAAAGAAAAGGGTGTGTGTGTCTACCTCCATTCTAACTCCCAAGCGTTGTGGACTCTTGTAACTTGAGCCTACCACTGGAGATAGCAGCGGGCTGGTTTGGTATCCCTTGCAGTGTTGCAGCTGCCTTCTCTCTTCACTGTGGAGGGGCGGAAAGCAGGACAGGCATGGAAACAGCTTTGGTACATGGTGCTCGAGTGGCCTAGCTCTGGGCTAGGAAGAACTGTGATTGAGTCGAGGTCCCATCTGCAAATATGCAGATAATTAGATTTGAGATCACTCTTTTCTTCCCTTTCAAGGTTAGTAGCAAGTGAACATGCCCATGGTATAAGTGTGAATTAGTCAAGCAATGAACCTGGTTCATGACTGTTATATATCACTGGGCAGAAGCTCAACAGTAACTCTGTTACCCCTCCCCCATTCTGCCATGGAGTTTGCTGGGTGACCTGAGCCACACACACACTCAGACCGAGCTATCCCACAAAGGACAGCAGTGCAGTGGGGACAAATTGGAGGAGGGATGATGAAAGCCCTCTAGGGTTCTTGTTAGGGAGAAAAGGCAGAGGAAGGTGGGTCCTGGCCCTGTGCACATTGCCCCTTCCTCGCAGGACTGCTACCACACCACACACTGCAAGACTGAAAGACAAAAAATCGCATGACCAGCTTGCAGTCCTACACCATCACAAGCTACTTCTATCTGAAGAGAGCTGTTGCTGCCACCTATTACATAGTTTATGAAGCAGACTGGTCTAACACACATACCGTGATGGCCTTTGGGGAGAGGGCAAGTGACCCGGCCTATATCTAGCACCTTTCCAACTGACTCAAATTTGGCCTAACTGGCTTTGAAGCAAATTCGTACATGTTTTAATCTTTGAACTGCAACTTTGAAGGCTAGAAATAATGCTGGTTGTCTCAGGAGCTGTATGCCCACCATATCAGATACACCCTAAAAGCAGTGTTGTCAGCTGGCCAGGTGAACACAGCACTGAGAAGGACAAAAAACCTTTGCCATGTGCTGAGAGATGTCTGTGTAAAATAAATGACTTGGCCGTTTACCAAGCTACAAGGTTTCCTAATAGGGTCTGGATCCCAGAGAGAGAAGTTCCAGCTAAATGTAGCCATGACAGAGTTCAGAATAGACTTTTTAAATCAAGTACATGCAAATTAGTCTGGCAGGAGCAGATTTCAGTGTTATAAACCAAAGCATGCATATGTGGGGGGGGGGGGCACTAAGGCATGTCCACTACCCCAGTCCAGGCCCTGCCACAGCCTCGCCCCACTGCCACACCGTGAGGGCATGTAGCCCATGGGCACCTGGGCCACCACGCCGAGCAGGCCTCTGGCGAGCCCTGGCCCTCGCAGGCCATGGCAGGCAATCCAGGCTAGGGGAGGCCGTCCCCCTGGCAAGGCTCAGCCCAGCCATGGCCATGGTGCTGCGTGGCAGGCGCAAGGAGGGCACTCCCATCCCAAAGGCCTAGTTCGGGCTCTGCCATGGTGCCACAAGGCGTGCATGCGAGGAGGCCACTCCTGCCAGAAGGCCCAGCTGTTCTGCCACTGCAGTACCACACGAACCCCGGTTCCACTGGCGCTGGGGGTCGCCGCCCACATGAACTACACTGGCACTGGAGGCTGCCACTCTGCGCGAGCTCCCCCAGTGCTGGAGGTGGTGGTTCCAGGGTGGGAAGGGGGGCTGCAAAGGGGCCCGAGAAAACTTCTCCATGACACCCTCCTGGCCCCCCATCCCGGTTATGGCAGGAGCCCCCTACTCACCTCTGGGGAGAACAAACGTGTTGCTCCTGCTGACCTTCTCCCAAGAATGGCACCGGCCACGCTGTGGCTCTGGAAGAGACTGCTGCCACCCCTCCTCCGGCCATGCCTCCACCTCAGCCTTGCTCTTGGTGCCAATACCACCTGCAGGTAAGTCTGTGAGCCTTTCTTGTTTTTAATACCACCACTGCCCCACTACCTCTTTGCCAGCCAGTTTCCCACCATTGTGTGTGCCTGCTGACACTTGCCTTCTTTGAGGTCTGTTGTTGTTGTTGTGTGTAGTATAATTGAGGAAGAACTTGATGGATTGATGATTTAGAGGGAGGGGATTAATGATCAATGAGGCTTTTGGTTACGTGTGAAAACAGCTGCCCCAGAGCCTCATTTCCTCAATCCCCCTTGAAAAGAACAGGTGTACATGCACTCACAGCCAACACTCACCTTGACACCTTCCCCAAGCATTTTCAGGATCCAAAAATACTGAACTCCATTGTTGTGTGTGCTCAAACTTGGTGGGTCAATTGTTTAGAGGGATTACTATGTTCTGTGCCAATAACTGTAAAACAGCTGCTCCAAAGAGCCTCAGTCTCATTGGAAAGAACAGTGCCGAAACTCATGATAATGGAAAATCCAAATGGATTAGATCCAAAGCAGCAATGTTCCTCCTAGAAATAAACCAACAACACTATATAGTTTATTCGGAAACTCTGAAATGGATTTTTTTCAGTGTATGCCCCTATTATCTACTTCATTTCTTTGAAGATTAAATTGGGAGCAGAACTATGTACACTATACTGAGTTCATCAGAAAAAGACTAGAATGAAATGTAATAATAAATAAAAATAAGGAAACAGAAAGATAATTTTAAGAGAATATTTCTGTATATATGTGCCTTACTTAGTATTTTTATTCCATGTGAAGCCTGCAAAACATATCTCTGTCACTTTCTATTTAAAAGGTTTAAAGAAAGTGCATGCATAAGAAATGCTCTGCTTTATCTGTGAAATCAAATACAGATAATGTAATTTCTCACATGTTCTTACATTTCACTTTCTTTTAATACAAAGGTGTTGTGAGTGTCTTTTTTCATAGAAGCTAGAGCCGAAAAGGGTCAACTTTCCCATTTCCCTGGGTGCACAGAATTATTCCTTATATTGCAGCCTTGATTGTATTGCCCTGTCTCCCTTAAAATGACATAAGTGATGGAGAGATCTTCCCTTCTCAAGGCTGCCCATTTCATTTGAGTCCTTCTTGAAATGAGCTTTATCCTGATCTTCTGTTCAAATTCCCATTTTTCTCAATTTCTTCCCTCCATTTGTTGATAACTATGCCACATATGAATATTTACTGATGTTTTTGACATTGTGTCATCTAAAAACTGCACTAAAAGCACCCAAGTTGACGAGGTACAGACCTAAAATCCTTATGAACCAAGATTTTAAAGCAAAGAAGTTTGGTGCCAGTTTGGTGTAGTGGTTAAGAGCGTGGGACTCTAATCTGCAGAGCAGGGTTTGATTCCCCACTCCTCCACTTGAAGCCAGCTGGGTGACCTTGGGCTAATCACAGCTCTCTGGAGCTCTCTCAGCCCCACCCACCTCAGAGGGTGTTTGTTGTGGGAATAATAGTAACATACTTTGTAAACTGCTCTGAGTGGGCATTAAATTGTCCTGAAGGGCAGTATATAAATAAAATGTTGTTATTATTATTATTAGTTTTCATCATAAAAATCAAGATTACCCACAGAAAGTTAAGTCTATTGTTCCAAGGCTCCATAAGAAATTTGGAAAAACAAGTTTATACAACTATTAAAATGTAGTCCAGTGATTCTGCAGGATAGTTGTTCCTTAATTTTGCTACCTTTTTAAGTCTTCCTTATGTTACAGATACCCTCTTCTCAATTTTCATTATGATTTTGTTTGAGTGATTTCTCATTTAATGAGCACTGTTAACATGCTAAAAACTTCCCAGAACAAAGTGACTCCCTAATTGACTTTGGTTTAACATCAGTAGATTGAGGTGGGGGTGTGGAGATTATTTGAACATTGTTGTTGAACATTAAGATAGAACTGCTGTGATATAGTGGTTAGAGTACTGGACTAGGATCTAGGAGATCCAAGTTTAAATCCCCAGTCTTGCTGAGTGGCCTTGTGCCAGTTGCACATTCTCAGCTTAACCCACCTCACAGGGTTGTTATGAGGATAAAATGGAAGAGAGGAGAACAGCGTAAGCTGGTCGAGAGTCCCCACTGGAGAGAAAGGTAAGGTATAAATGAAGTAAATAAATAAATTACAATGATATGCAATATTCAAGGCACTACCCAATGTTCCAAATCTGAAAACAGGCCATAAACCATATGCATATTTCTGAGCAGGGAATGGAAGATATAAGATGCAGACCTGTGAAGACAGAAAAAGTGTGCTGATTGCTCATAAATATAAAATGGGAGATTAAACTGTTAGTATTTTAATCTGAAGTAAAATCTACTAAACTATTTGGTTAATGAGCTAGTCAAGTGATAGTGTCTGTGTTGTAGTTGTGAAACTGCATTCTCCTGAAAACTTCCAAGGCCTAATCTCAAACATTCTCTAGAAACAAGGCTCTAGCTCTGCCTCTCCTGAAGCACAGCCAACGGGTGTGGGTGGAATGCTGGGCTCATCAGAGTTAGAGTCCATTGGAAGGAAAAGGAGGCTTGGAGTGACTGAGTGGGAGAAAAGGGTTTGAGACGCTGCTAAGAGAGGCAGCAGAAAGATAGCCACCTGTAAATCTGTTCTTTTCTATTCAACTCTAGTATATTGGGTAGTTTAAAATCTGTTTACTCCTGTATTACATCTTGTAAATAAAGTTTGCTTTTGTTTTGTTTAGCCCTAGCTGTTGTTAGCTGAGGGGAAATATCTGACACACACACACACAAATGCTCTGGTCACGATAAATGGACCTAGTCTAAATTATGGTTGCCAGGTCTCCTTACCCTCCTGGCAGGAGGTGGGCGATCCAGTTCTCTGGGAAGTGATATCATCATGCAGGGCCTCATGCTGCTCCACAGAGGGCCAAATCAAGCCTGTTGGGGGCTGAAATTGGCTTGCTGCGGCACATGGAAGCACTGCCAGCATGGCATGATATCATCGTGCAGGGCCCTGGTGCTCCTGCGCTTCGCATTGGGCCAATTTCAGCCCCAAACAGGTCTGATTCAGCCCACTGAGAATTGCAGGGGTGCTGCTGGGAGTGCCCTAGAGAGCTCCTGTGCTTCAAAGCAAGCCAATTTAGCCCCAAATTGACCTATTTTGGCCTGTTTGGAGCCCAAAATTGGCTCCTGCGGAGTTCAGGAATGTGCTACACCACCTGGGAGAGCATCCTAGGAGGCTCATTCCCCCACCTTTCCCCCCACTGGCCAGGTAAGCAGTGGCAGGGGTTGGAGGATGGGAGTGGAGGATTCCCTGGCCTGGGCAGGGGACTTGTAACCCTAGTCTAAATGGTGGCAGCATATATTGGGGGAAGGTAACTTCTAAGTTCCCCTTTCCCCAATAGACCTGAGCTGTAGCTGGGTGAGGGGAGGTATATATAGGGAATGGGCTGCCTGTCTGGTGGAGCTTCTGGAAGATGAGAGAGGGGTAGCTATGAGGAATTAGGTCAAGACTGTTATGCATTTGGACTGTTGCAGCCACTATAGTTTTGGGGGTGGAGCCACCAGTTCTCCTCAGAGCCAAGAGAGCCAGCTACAGCCAGTTAGAGATGGCTGCAGTTGTTGTTTCCTGTTACTGGTTATTGTTCAATAAGTGTTGATTCTTTGAAGCACTGCATTTGCCTTCCAGTCTCAATACATATTAAGGGCTCTCTGTCTGTGGTAGTAGAGGCTAGACAGGTGGCGGGTGGGGACTTAAATTTAACTGCCTGGGAGGCAAGGGATGTGAAATTCTTGTGCGTCAGCAGGGGGGCGGGTCTACCTACTTACCAACCCATCTCCACCATACAAGGTAATTTAACCTATGTATTGATTAATTACAAGATACTATTTAGCTGCAAAATACATAGCTCAACAGGTTATATTTGCATCTTCTTCTACTGCTGATGTGAGCCTTAACCCTAACGAATGGGATGAGTTAAAAATCAAGGCAAACACAAATATTTTGTTCATTTCTCAGTTATTTTATCTGTCATTACTCATATACCACTACTGTTCCCTCAAGTTCAAAAGTCTATGAGGAAGATAAAGAACTTGATACACCATGGTGTTAATTCAAGATGAGAAAGGGTGTAGCTATTGAAATCAATACTACCATCAACTGAGAGCAGTGCAATATCTACAAAGCATTTCTAAAAATATTTAGCCTTGGCAGTAAAACCACATAGCAACACTTTGCTAAATTTAGGGCTGGCCTACCTGGGGGACACCACTGAAATCAAGAAAACTAATTTAGGGTCTCTGTAACTGAGCACAGACTCAAGAACTAAGTAACATTTGATCCCTGTAGACTGGAAGCCACCCTCATGAACACTACTTTGGTCTTCAGCCTTCCCTTTCCAGAATGACTGCTTTTCTTTTTCCTTCTTAATGTTAGCAATGGTTCATTGTGAACCAAATCAAACCATGATTATGAAGGTTTTTTAAAGTTAATCATGACTTTCACTGGTATAATCATGGTTCGCATGAATCAACAAGTAACCCAGAAAAGGAAACAGAAAAAGAAAAAGGAGGAAAGAAGAAGATTGATTTGGAGAAAGAGAATAGAGAAGGACATATATAGAAACTTAATTTGCAATGAACCAGAATCATATTTGCCCAGACCTCATGTTCCACAAAATCACTACTCTAGTTTTATAGCTTTTAAATTACTCCAGAAATAGAATTGCACCTAACAATAGATAGTGATATTCACTAGCTATCATTAGTGTTTAAGCTAGTGTCTACTTTTTATTTTGGTGATTGGAAGGCAAAACACATCTATGCAGGACTTATTTAAGGGCCCAACATTACGCATACTTGGGGGGGAGGTATTAGCATGCATCAGCTAATTCTAATTTTCATTAGCAGTTTTTTCCCTTAACATTTGACAAGAAATAGAAAACATGAACTTTGTGACACTGTTCTTTGTGTCAATATGAAGTATACTCTGAAGCGAATGGCCCTTGAGTACTTTATTAAATTAGACTCAGAGAAAGTGACCAGACCCACCCCCTAACCTGGTAACCTGCAAGGGCTAGGGGAGTATGTGTGTGGGGGATTACCAGATCACAGAGGAGCTCAGCTGGCCAGCAAGAAGAAAAAATGGAGGGAATGAGTGGGAATATAATCATAGTCTTAATGCACTGACATCACTTTCTGTGCTCCTGGAATGGATGTCAGCATATAGCCGGTGGGTGCCAGGAAGAGTCTATTATTTGGGGAAAACACTATAGTTAAACTATAGATTTTAGTTCAGATGTTAATATGTTCCTGGCATCCCCTGGCAATGTACTGATGTCATAATTCGGACTTTACTTTTAAAAATCTGGAATGTCAAAGTATTCAGAATTCCATTAAACACAATACTAAACAGCCACTTCCTTCTAAAAACAATTCAAATGCATTTTAAAAGATTTCCCTCAGCTTTCCCAGCACCTGTGCCAACTGCAAAAAACTGAGCAGATGTGGCAAGTGCAGAGCCACAGCTACAATTGTCAGGCAGCAATACCTGAGAACTTAGCAAATGCTACTGTTTGACATTCAGAAGTTTGAACATTACTAGTGTCACCAGCATAGTATTGGTCATAGTATAGTGGAGGAGAGGACAGCTAATGCTGGGGAGAGAGTAAATAACCCACATAACACTGGCAGGTGACTAGAACAGCAGACACTTAATGATGGAAAGGCAGGCAACTATCCTCAACAGGATTGGGTGTGCCTCAGAGACACAATGTTTTCCACATGCACACTTACACTGGGGTTTCTGGCTATTCAGTCTGCAAGGATCGGATCTTCTTTGGATCTCTGTAATTCAGCAGCTGATGGAGTCAAGCCAAAGTGATGTCTGTTTATTTTTTATGCACTAGAAAAGTCTCCTGTGGACTTTCTGGGGAACACATCAGTTTTGTCAGTTAATTGTCTGAAGACATGTCAGTTTCATCAGTTATTCTATGGTAGTATTCAACTGAATCTTGGTTACCTCTTCTGGTTATCTCTAAATCTAAATAATCCATTCTTAGTTATTGTTTCCCACTGTGAATCTGAATAAAGAATCTTTGACTCTGGAAAGCTTATATCTTGAAAATCTTGTTGCTTTCTAAGGTGTTATTGCATTGAAACCTTGCTGTTCTACTGCAGATCAGCACATCTACCTACCTGAAACTTCTGAAACTGCTTTCATCATTTGGAAGCATCTTCTAATGTTCATCTGAAACAAATCCTTCTGTAATTTAATCTCATTAAGTCTAGCTTTGCCCTCTGGTACATACAACAACAGGTTTTAGCCCTCTATGTAACATCCCTTCAGGGGTATGTCCATTTCTTAACTCTTAAATCATGACCTGGATGAGAGAGGTTTTGATGTGTACATAAATTTCCACTTGAGTACTCATCTGAACCTACCTAACTACACCAATGTCTTTTTTCATTAATAGCTGGCATAGATTGTCTGCTTTTAAGCATATATTGATGTTTGATTTCCTAAATTTTAGCATGTTTTACCAAGCTGCTTGTATTATCTACATCAACATGTATCTATATATATTTAGCATGCAATTAAATCTCAGTGTGATCAATTCAATTACTCATGTCCTTAAGATGTCTCTCAATTCCAAACTTCATTCTGAACAACAGGCCTGTTTCTCCAGGTAAAGAAAACAAAAGACTTCAATTACAATGACAAGATATATGAAACTATCTCATACTAAGTTTATATTATTATTCCACATGTCACTTTGCACAAAACACAGGTAAGTCATTACTTTTTCCTTTTTATCAATAGTGTTCAGATTTCCACAGTTCTGGATGCAGGAACAATCTTTACATTCCTGTTGCAAAATAAATATTTATCTAGCTCTATAACTCAATCATAACAAATCTATCTATATAAAGACAAGTGTCCCAACTGACTCATCAATGCTCAGCCCAAACCCCTGGACCAAGAAACGTGAAATTTGGGGAGAGTGTTCCTTTTGTGATGTAGAGGCTCACTAAGAAGGGATTTTAAGAAAAATCACCCCCTAAGGGGGTAAAAAGGAGTCAAATGTGTTTTTCCATAAGGATACAGCTTCCCTGTGTGGCTGGCAGGCTTCTCCACCCCACCCCTGCCAACTGCCAACTCAGCCAGTCTTCCCTGAGGTCATTTACATATGCGGCCTGATTGGTCATCACCCCGACATTCTAAAGAGTATGCAGTTGCTGTTGGGCGTCACTGAATGTGTCCTGAGGTAAAAATACACCTCCTAGTCTTCCCTGCAAGGGTTGCCAGTCTCTCTGTGGGGTCTGGCTTTCCTGTGTGGCTGGGAGGCTGATTGGTCAGCTGTGGAACTCTGTGTTCTGAGGTAAAAATAAGGTCAAGGAAACTGCAGACAGTTGAAGAAAGACAGTACAAGACTACTGAAAAGGTATTTTATATAAAAGTCAGTATGGCAACTGAATTTTTAAATGTTCATGGCAGGTGGTGCACGACCATTCTAGAGACCATTTCAATGTGAACCTCTCACATGAACCTGCCCACCTCACCACCCCTCCCTCAGTCCAATTCCACCTCATACCTCTTGCAGCCATCATCTCTTACTGCCCCCAAGAAGCCTCCTGGCAGACATTGTGCAAGATATACTGATGCTAAAAGGAGGAAGCAACTTAGAGATGCGGCAAACAATTATGCACATCTTACTCCTGTGGTGCACTGAGCAGCAGTAGCCAAGTACCAGCAAGTCCCGAGTCCAAGGGAAAGGTGACCAGCCCTGCAGGCCTGGGCACAGTAGTGACAACCCTAGCAGACCTAACAGCCAAGCTATACCCTGATATCACCACTATCACGGAGAAGTCCATGGACTGGCTGTGCAAGCGTGCCCTTCTGACTAGAGATGGGCATGAACAGAAAAAAACCTGAACATGATGTCCGTTGTTCGTTGCCATCCATGAACAGGGACTCAAAAACACGAACACGACCTGTTCACGAACATGTTCGTGGTTGGATGTTCGTGGGGGCCAGCAGACTCTCCTTCAGCCATCATCCAAGTTTGGTCAAGATCCCTACTGCACCACTCCCAGAAACCTGACCTGAGCAGGCACCAGAAAAGTTACCAATAATAAATAATAGCTTGGCCCCAGAGCATGGCACCAGCCCTGGAACTTGAAGGGGTAGATCCCTACTGCACCACTCCCAGAAACCTTACCTGAGCAGGCAGCAGGAAAGGTACCAATAATAAATAATAGTTTGGACCGGAGCCTGGCAGCAGCCCTGGAACCTGAAGGGGTAGATCCCTATCCTAACACACACAAAGAAAATTCAAGCTCCAATGCACTCTCTCTATCAAAATGCCAACAGCAGCTGTGTCTCTCCCTCTCCACTGTTTGCAAAGTAAACCAGAGCTGGGAGCCCCTCTCCCTCCTAGTTTTTGCTCCCTTGTAACAAATTTGGAGCTCCACATTTGAAAGGAAGACCTTCCTATCAAGCTAAATTGGGTTTAGATTGGGGTTTCCAGGGCAACAGCAGGGGTTTAGACAGAGTTCAGACAACCCCTGCCTAAATTGCCAAGAGAATTGATTGCAGGTGCCAGACTGTCTGGCTTGATGGACAGCAAAGAACAAGGCTTGCAACAACCACCTGTTCGTTTAGAATGGGGCCTCATGAACAGCTTGTTCTCAAACAGCAGATTGGGCTGTTCATGGCTTTTTTGTTCGTATTGCTGGTTGTGCCCCTCTCTAATTCTGACCCCCAAGAAAAACAAGGCTGCCATCATTAATGAAATACAACTTAACTTCCTCGATTGGACAGAAATAGAGTACAGATCTGTGGACTCAGTGGTGCAAATGGATGGCGTGGTCCACTACCCCATGAAGTTCCTCTACAAGCTCAACCCTCCTGGCTTCCCAGCCCACAAGCTTCTCCTCAAAGTGGGGGCTCCAGTGATGCTGCTCCAGAACCTCAACCCACCCAAACTCTGCAATGGCAGCAGACTGCGAGTGAAATCCCTTCTCAGGAACATCATAAAGGCCACATTGTTCACTGGCAGTGCTCGGGGGTGGGGGAGTCAGTGTTCATATCATGCATACCATTCATACCATCAGATAACCTCTTCAAGTTCAAGAAACTGCGGTTCCCCCTCAAGACGTGCTTTGCTATGACGATCAACAAATCCCAGGGGCAGACACTGAAGGTGGCAGGAATTGACTTGAAGGAGGATTGCTTTTCACATGGGCAGTTCTATGTGGCCTGCTCCACAGTGAGCTCACCCAGCAGCCTGGTGATCATAGTACCTGAGGGGAAAATCACCAATGTGGTCTACAAAGAGGTCCTTCAGTAGAAAAAAAACCGGTTGTACATATTTTTCACTTTATTTTTTGCACTACAATATTTTCCTTTTAAAAATCTCTTCAATAAATGTTACATTTCGAAATTCACTTCATCAGTTTTCAGTACCAAAACGATTTGCTTTATTCAAACACTTGTGAAGTTCGGGTACTATGCTATTATACTACAAAACCAACTCAACCCCTCCCCAAACAAAAAAATGTTACATACCCATAAATATTATAAATGGATTTAAAGTAGTTAAATACTGTAGCGAAGCACAGGCATCAAGTTAGTCAATAATATAATATAAGATATAAAAATTAAAACCAAATCCAAGTGGCAATGTGTGCTATTAATATACCTTATCAGTAATTCACTAGGATGGAGAGGGAAAGTTGCAGATATCTCAGCTAAACAGCAATCCAAGGCCACAGCAGAGAGGCTGACGAAGTAGCCTGCCCAAACCTCAACCACTACCAAAGGCCTGGTGGAACATCTCCATTTTACAGACCCAGCAGAACTGTAACTTGTTAGCCCACAAATTTTTAGCAGATTAACCCTTCTCTGGGATGGAAATAAAGTAATAAGTGCTTAATGTTTGCACAGCCAGCTGCTATTTAGACCATGGAAGACGAGCAAAAAGCAAGATATATAAAATGAAATTTTGTATTAACTTTTATTAATTAACTTTTGCACAACACTGTATCATGCTAAAATCCTCGGGGCTGGTAAAGGTACACAAATCTTTTCCTTACCTTCCTTCTAGCAGCAGCCTCTTACCTCCACTATGTTTTGACTACCCAGTTTTTTCCCACCATTACAGCTACTATCCCTTAAATAAGATATAAAAGGCAGGAGAAAGAAATAAAAAGGAAAATTTAAAGCCTACAACAGAAAGACATAAACAGATACAAGCTGAATGTTGCACCTCCTTTATTTACACAAAAATACAATATAATTATTTTGCAGTGCTGGTTGGAGAAGGAAGAAGCTGGAATCTACCATGCATAAAACCACCCAGCTAGCTTTTTATTTCTGGTTTCTGTTGAAGACTGAAACCATCACTCAGGAAGCCCTTTACATGAAGCTGAAAAACACATTTTGCTGTCATCAGTAAAACTGTCTCTGAGATTTAAAAAGTTGATCCTACATTTCGGTAAAATACTGAGATCTTAAGAGGAATAGAACAGGTCAGTCTCTGTTCTATGCTTGATCAAATGTGTTAGGGCTATCCCTGGGATTATAGCAGCTATGTATTGTCGAAGGCTTTCACGGCCGGAGAACGATGGCTGTTGTGGGTTTTCCGGGCTGTATTGCCGTGGTCTTGGCATTGTAGTTCCTGACGTTTCGCCAGCAGCTGTGGCTGGCATCTTCAGAGGTGTAGCACCAAAAGTCTTTTGGTGCTACACCTCTGAAGATGCCAGCCACAGCTGCTGGCGAAACGTCAGGAACTACAATGCCAAGACCACGGCAATACAGCCCGGAAAACCCACAACAGCCACCTATAGCAGCTATGTCTCTGAGGTCTACAGAAACTAGATGTACTAATCTGTAATCTGCATTGCAATTAAAAAGAGTCTGATTGAGTCTAAGAGAAGTAACTCTTCTAGCCCTACAAATATACAATTGCTAGGGATCCCTCGCATTCACCCTTCACCCCACCCCCCACTACCACTCACCTGGCCAGCAAGGGAGAAGGGCACAGGAATGAACCCAAATCAGCCCGTTGCAAATAGCATGTGTGCCCTTGCACCCATGCGATGACATCACCTGGAAGTGACGTCACTGGAAGTGACATCATCATGCAGGCAAGAGAAGCATGCTGAGGCAAAAAGAAAGGTAAGCACCAAGTCCCCAGGCTCCTACCAGGACAGTAAGGGGACCTGGCAACCCTAAACATTGCTATGTTCCCACAATGTGCCTAAAGACAGAGTGAGTCTTTGTGTGCTAGCCCTGCATGTTACCCATGTATGAGTATTTACCAGCCGTGAACACAGTTCCTTTATGGGCTTGTTTAATAGTGAAATCTATAGTTATTATCTAGTAAGATCTAAATAAATATGATACATCTCTGTCTTTTCATGGAAATTTTCAGTCTACAATGTAATTTACATGTATTTTCCCCTATTTTCTATACCTATTTAAAGCAAAAAACAAAAGGCCTACAGAAACTGTCTCCTAAATTTGAATGTAGAATATTGTTACACTCAGGTAGCTGAGAATTCTTACTGACAAGATCTGGAAAAAACGAAGAGAGTGCAAGTTTGCAGAATCAAGACCACAGCTTGACGTTCCGTGGTTTCCAAAGAAATGTTTTTTTCAAACTACCTGAGAAAGAAAAACAGATACTATAATGCATGATATTGTGTTTACATAGCAGATTTTTTTCTTTGCAAGTACAGCAGAAAATATGCTGGTTTTAAATAACTCTTTGGTAATCTTGTTATGGTCTCAGACTTCCATAGTGTAAATTGATTTTCCAATCAAAATGAATTTTTAGCTGATGCATTAGAATTTCCAAGTTTTCTTCTAATGCAAGCTAACAACTATTCTGTTTAATTAGATCACAGCTTCTCAATCTAACAAGTGACTTCAAATGCTCAAGCATTACAAAATTAGACAAGTCATCAATGGATTGTCCAGCAACAACTCTTTGGAATAACACGCAGTTTGTTGCATTAAATTATAGCAATCTAGTTATATACTTAGTAGAGATGAGCACGGAATGAAAAAAATCCGAGCCGCTCGGTTCTTGGTTCATTAATTTCCACGGAACACGGACTTAATGAACTCACCCAGTTTCCAAACTGGTTCAAGGTTCGGGGGGGAGGGGAGACTAGGATGGGGGGAGGGAGAAAGGAAAAGAGCACCCTTTCCCCAAACACCTCCCCAGTCCCCAGTCAGTAAGAAAAAAAAGAAAACAAGAGAAAAGAGGCTTTTCAGCCCTTTTTCCAGCAGCCAGAACTTGAAGCGCAGGCCAAAGATCCAAGTTCCATCCCAGTCCCAACACCACAGCCAGCCACCAAGCCACCAAGCTCTCCTCCCTCTCCCACTCTAGAGAAATTGAAACCAGAAATTACACAGCTTCCCCTGTTTATGGAAAAAGCCAAGAGATTGAACAACACAGGAGCACTCTGGTTGGCCGAAAAACCTGCCGAACATGGTTTTGGAAGGAAGAGATTGGTGTTACTATGGCTGCTGAAGGCCCATCTCCTCAGTTGCCTTGGAGATTCTAACCCTCCCCACCTTTTCCTGGCTGGATAGGCCAGAGTGGGAACTCTCTAGTTGTCAGGGATAGCTGCCAATCAAACCCGGAGGCCTCAGATTGGGGGCAAGCTAAAGACTGCCACCATTGCCTGGACGAGGGAGTATTTGGTGCCAAAAGTGCCTGAACTGGCAATGGAATGGTAAGAGAAGTTGGATTGGTTTGGAAAAACGCGGTCCCATGGAATGCGTGGTTCTTTGATTATGAACAGGCCATTCCATATGGAATTTTTTTCTGTAATTCATTTTGTGCCCATCTCTAATACTTAGTAGTTTCCTAATAACAATTAAAATAAAACAAGAGGAGGACCACAACAAAATATTGCAGATTGTGTTGTAGTTTTTATTTTTAGTAGGACTTGGGGATTCTTTTTTAAACTGTAGAATGGGTGAGTACTGGGTATAAGAAATTTGAGGGGCAAGGGGAGGGTGGTAGTGACAGTGGGGGGACAAGGAGCCACACTACCCCAGGACACAATGGCAGCAATAGTGGGTGGGCAGGGAAATTGCAGGAAGGGAAATCCTGTTCCTTCTGACTTTTCTTCCCCCCCTCTGCCTCACCCCTTCTCTGTCACTCTTCCCTCTTCCCTCACTCTCTCTGTCACTTTTACCTTCTCCCCCCCACACATTCTGTCACTCTTCCCCCTGCACCCCATCTCCATCTCTTTTTGCCTCCTCTGTCTCTAATCTCTCCTTCCCCTTCTTTGTCTCTCTTGTGGACTGGTAAGAACTGTAGAGGGAGGATTCCAGGGAGCTGTGCTGGGCTCTCTACCACCCCCCGCTGGCTTAGCACAGATCTCCCACATCAGGGCTGTGTCTGCATGTCTCCCCCCCCCCCCGTCCCAAGGGTGGGTTGGCAGCTGGGCCTACACGCACTTGCTGTGGTGGTGGTTGGGCCTCTAGGCTGTCTCCAAGCCAGCAGCTTCCCCCATACTTCAGGTTTGTTGACACTGTGACATTAAATTTTTGCAGGCTTTCAGATTTTTTAGCAAATCTGGGGTTTCTCCCAAGTTTGCAGAAACATTTGTTTTGTAGCCAAGTGGCCCAGATCAGATGATTTAAGTATCTACACATTGGGGTCACTTGGGAATTAGATACATGGGTTGTGGGAACCTGCAAAGATTTGCCCTCTTTCTCCCCTTTCTCCCCCTAGCCTCTTCCCCCTTTTTTTTAATAAAAATTTTTATTGGGTGAGTAAAGTTTAATATTACAATTTTTTAAATTAATACCCTCATTTCCACATTCCCCCACCCTTTCCCCTCCCCCCTTTATCTCAGACTTCCAACAGTTTTCCAACCTGCTGTCTAAATCTACTACTTATATCTCTTTTTCTTTTCTTATCTGTCCTAATATACTACTAAAATAGATATTATATGTTAAACTATAAAAGATCTAATATCAAATTAACAATTACTATATATTTCTAACTTATCTCCTCTCCTCCTGTAAAGATTCTCCTCTCTTCCCTTCTGCCAAATTAATAGTTATCTAACACCCACACCCTTTATGTCCCACTTCTTTTCCAAATACTGTTTTAGTTTCCCCCAATCATTAAAGAATTCCTCTGGATTCTGTTCTCTCAGCTTTCTTGTCATTTTGTCCATTTCTGCCATGTACAGCAATTTTTATATCCAATTTTCAATAGATGGTACTTCTTTTGTCTTCCACTTCTGAGCGTATAAGATTCTCGCCGCTGTTGTCATATAAAATAGTAATGTTCTATGTTGCCTGGGAATCCCTTCCGAATTCAAATTCAACAACAGCAGTTCTGGGTTCTTATTTATTGGAATTTGTAAAATTGCAGTCATAGCTTCTATAATATCACCCTAGAATTGCTTTGCTACCTCACAGGTTCACCACATATGATATAATGAACCTTCATGGTTTTTACATTTCCAGCACTTATCTGAAATTTTATTGTTCCCATATGCTATTTTCTTCGGCGTTAAGTACCATCTATATATCATCTTGTAAACATTTTCTTTAATATTAGTACAAGTCGATATCTTTAACGTGTTTTTCCATAAGTATTCCCATGCCTCCATTGTTATGTCTCTATTGCAGTTTATAGCCCACTTCACCATCTGGACTTTAAGAGTTTCGTCTTCTGTATACCATTTTAACAAATTCTTATAAACTTTAGAAATCTTTTTCTTGCCTTCTTGTATTATACATTCTTCCAATTCCGAATTTTTTCATTTAAATCCCGATTTTAAATTATCCGAATCATATAAGTCTTTGATCTGCCTATATTGGAACCATCTATAATAAGATACTTCATCTTCTGTTTTAAGCTTAATCATATTCTGTTCCATTTTCAACACCTCTTTATATGACAAACATTGTTCCCTATTATAAATTATCCTCGGGTCAATAACTTCCATTGGCACCACCCACGTCGGGATACCTTCATCCAAATATTTTTTATATTTTTGCCAAGCCGTGAAGACACTTCGGCTAATATAATGATGCAGAAACATAGAGTCCGCTTTAATTTTATCGTACCATAAGTACGCACGCCAACCAAAAATTTTTTTATATCCTTCGAGTGTTAAAAGTTTAAGATTCTCTAACAACATCCATTCTTTGAGCCACACCAAACATATTGCTTCATGGTATAGTCTTATATTTGGTAATTGTAGTCCCCCTCTTTCTTTGGCATCACATAAAACTTTTATCTTCACTCGAGGCTTCTTTCCTGCCCATACAAAGTCCGATATTTTCCTTTGCCACTTCTCAAATTGCTTATTGTCTCTCATTATTGGTATTGTTTGCAATAAAAACATAATTCGTGGTAGTACATTCATTTTAATTACTGCTATTCTTCCCAGCCACGACAAATTCAACTTATTCCATTTGATTAAGTCTGTATCAATCTGTTGCCACAGCTTTTCATAATTATTCTTGAATAAGTCAATATTTTTAGCCGTAAGCTCTATTCCTAAATATTTTACTTTATGTGTTACCTCACAGTTGGTGATTTCCGTTAATTCTTGTTGTCTTTGTTTCACCATATTCTTACATAATATCTTAGATTTTCTTTTGTTAACATAAAATCCAGCCAAATCACCAAATTCTTTTATCTTATCCAACAATCTTGGCATATTTTGGATTGGATCTTCTACAATAACCATTACATCATCCGCAAAGGCTCTGACTTTGTATGTAAATCCCTTGATCTTCATACCTCTTATGGCGTCTTCTTCTCGTATCTGCATCAATAAGATTTCCAATATCAAGACAAACAACAGTGGAGACAATGGGCAACCTTGCCTTGTGCCCTTCCGTATTTCCAATCTCTTAGTTAGTTCGTCATTTACTACAATTGCTGCACACTGGTCTTTATATATAGTTCTTACCACTTGAATGAACTCTTTTCCCATCTGTAACTTCTCCATTGTGGCGAACATAAAATTCCAATTTAAATTGTCAAAAGCCTTCTCTGCATCCACAAAAAAGAAACCAACTTCTTTTTCACAGTGTCTGTCATAGTATTCTATTGCATTTATTACAGTCCTTAGATTATCTTTGATCTGTCTATTTGGTAAAAATCATGCTTGCTCATCTGCAATGAATTCAGCCAGCCATTCTTTCAGCCTCTCCGCCAATATTTTCACAAAAATCTTGTAGTCATTATTTAGCAGTGATATAGGTGGATAATTTTTTACATTACATGGGTCCTGCTCTTCTTTTGGAATCAATGATATATTAGCCTCATTCCAGGTTTCCGGAATCTTTTGTCCCTTTAAGATCCCATTCATCACTTTTTTCAGGAAAGGCACCACCTCTTTTGCCATTACTTTATAAAATTTAGCCGTTATTCCATCAGGTCCTGGTGCCTTCCCCAATTTAGTTGAATGTATTGCATCCATTATTTCTGTTTCTGTTATTTCAGCGTTTAATTTTCCCTTCCACTTCTCAGATAGCTTTGGTAAATCGATTTTGCTCAAATATTGATCGATACTATCCTCATTTACCACTTTACTCTGATATAATTTGGCATAAAATTTATAAAATGCTCTACTTATGGTTGATTGATCCATTAACGTCTTATCTTCTTCTATAATCTTAGTTATCACTCTTTTTTCCCTCCTCTTCTTCAATTGCCAAGCTAAATATTTCCCCGGCTTGTTGGCACCCTCAAATGTTTTTTGTTTTAATTTCTTCAATTCCCATTCCAATTCTTTGTTTTCCATTGCTTTTAATTGTTCTTGTAAAATCTTTATCTCCAAATGTAATTTCTTTCCCCCCGGTCTTTTCTTTAGTTGAGTCTCTTTGGTTTTTATCTTTTCCTGAATTTCTTTCCTTTTTTCTTCTTTTCTTTTTTTATCTCTCACGTTTAAGTCCATTAAGACACCTCTCATAACAGTTTTGTACGTATCCCATACTTTATACGTTGGTACAGATTTATCCAAATTGTATTGTATAAAAAATCTGTTTTCTTTCTGTAACAAATCTAAATTGCCCTCCTGTTGCAGTAAGTCTTCGTTAATTCTCCATCTAAATTTTTTAGTACATTTCCCAAATCTCCACATAACTGGATTGTGATCTGAGCTTACTTTGGGCGTAATTTCAACCTCTTTAGTCCATATTGCTAATTCCTTAGAGGCCCAGATCATATCAATTCTCGATAGCGATGAGTGTCTTGCCGAGTAATAAGTAAATTGCTTAACTTTGGAATTATTTCTTCTCCAGACATCCTCCAAATTTTCCTGGTTTTGTATTTAAAAAAAAGATTTTGGCAATAAAATCTTTCTTTTGAGTTCCCTTTGTTTTTTTTGTCTTCCTGTAGATTTACCACTCCATTAAAATCACCTGCCAGGATTATTTGTGAATAAGTCACTCCATCTAATTGTTTCTGTAATTCTTTGAAAAAATTGTCTTTAGCTCCATTTGGTGCATAAATCCCTACTATTAGTGTCTTTTGGGAGTTCCAAATAATTTCCACCGCAAGATATCTGGCTTCAGAGTCACTAAATATAATTTTAGGTTGCAGCTCCTCCTTGATATATAACACAACTCCCCTTTTTTTCTGTTTTGCTGTGGCGACAAATTCTTTTCCTAGTTTATTATTTTTTAAGTACTTTTGGTCTTGTTTTTTAACATGGGTCTCTTGTAAAAAAATTATATTACAATGTTGCTTGGATAACCAATGAAAAATAGTTTTACGCTTGGAAGGTGAGTTAAGTCTGTTTACATTCCATGATATTACTTTACACTCCATGATCAAATTCTAGGTCTTTTAGGTAAGTCTTTATCATTGTCCAACAAGAACATCTCCATCTCATGCCGCGATCTGATAGTTCTCCTAGTTGTTTGAAATTCAAAACTCAGGCCCTCTGGAATCTCCCATCTGTATCTTATATACAACTCTCTCAAGATCTGAGTCAGATCTCTATATTTTTTCCTTTCTATCAGGATTTTTTTAGGTAACTCCTTCATTATTCTCACCTTTTTTCCTTCCATAACCAGTGGGTTTTGGAATTGCTTGCTCACAATATCTTCTTTCATTTTTTTGGTAGTAAACTGCACAATCATATCTCTAGGCAGGTTTTTTTTGAGCTGTGTATCTTGAATTAATTCTGTACACCACGTCCACATGTCTTACAATCTCTTTCATAGTTTTATTCAGGAATTCTGCTAGTATTTCCGATATCTGTTCTTGGGCTACCTTCCCCTCCTCCTCCGGAACACCACGAAATCTAAGTTGTCTCTCCATATATTTACATTCCATCACCGCCACTCTTTCATTCAAACCTGTGGTTTCTGCTTTAAATGTAGTGGTTAGCTTCTCCGTCTTTTCTTCCACCTCGTTAATTTTTTGCTGTGTCGTCTGTAGTTCCTTCTTGACCTCGTCGATACTCTTTGTTAACTCCGCCACTTCAGATTTAATTGTCTCCTTGAGATCCTTCATCATCTCTTGTATTACATCTTTTAATTCTTTGTTGCCTTCTGCCACTTTCTTATCCAAATTATCAAATGCCAACTGCCAGTCCTTTTTCGACATCGAGGGGCTTGATTTGCTCCGCTCCCACGAGTCTGCTCTCTTCCGTGGCTTAAATATTTTAGTTCCCAGATTAAATTTCTTGTTTTACTAGTATTTTGTCCAAAAGTTAGTGCTTTAACTGTCCAAAATGGCGGGCGTCTTTTCCCTATGGTTTTAAGTCGAAGCTTTGCCCTTACCCTTCTCCAAAATGGCCCACTTCCGGTTGCAATGAGGGCTTGCCCTTGCCCTCTTTCAAAATGGCACACTTCCTCTTCCACCTTTCCCTTCACAGCCACTCTAACCTTGCAGCTCGATGTTTGTGATGCACTTCCTGTTCCTTCCCCGTCGTCACACCGCTACTTTCTCTCGGGATGTTTCTCCGTTCTCACAGTTCACTATCTCTTTAAACCACAGGTATGTAAATAATAATCCTTTCTTCGCCTCTAATTCTTTTCTAAAATCTTCTTTTCATACAATTCTTTTACCAGGGTGAAGTCAATTATTCCTTTTAAACTTTCTAGTCCGAATTTTCTGCTTGAATTTAAATCTTCTAATCCAATTTCAAACTCATAGAAGATATAACGATCTTTACCTTGCCAGGTCTTTTCTGGGTTGTAATCACTTTCAGATGTTCAAATTAGTCCAAATTAGTTACTGAAGCTTGGGTACGGTGATCCTATGCCAACTCAATGACTCCAAAGCTGCTGCAGAGATTTCTGCCACCCTTCTTAGAGCGGGACCTCAAGGCTGGGAGGGAATCCTTTGTGCAGAACCCCCCCTCAGCCGAGATCTACATGCCCTCGGGGTCTCAAGCGTTCTTGCCTGCTCTCCGCCTGAGAGCAGGGGGCCGTGGGTGATCTAGCACCCCACCAGCCCTGACAAACAGCAATTTGGACAGCTCAGCTCCCCAAGCTGCATCAGACCACCATGATTCCCAAGCCGGAAGTCCGCCTCTTCCCCTTTTCTACTCCCTTCTCTCCTTCCCATCCACCTTTGTCTGTTCCTCTTACTTTTTCCCTTCCCCTTCCTAGCAGTCTCTCCCCTATGGCCAGGGTTGCCAGGTCCCCCTACCTCCTGGGTGGGAGGCGGGAGGCCTGGCACTTACCTTCTCCTCAGTGATCATGCACACACTTCGCACACGTGCATGCTCCTGGCCTCCATGATGACTTCACTTCCTAGAAGAGATATCATTGTGTGGGCTGCAGGCAACCCTGGGAGTGCTCCTGCATTTTGCAGAGGTCCAAATCAGGCCAATTCAGGCCTGATTCAGACCAAATAAGGCCCAGATCGGGCCAATTTGGCCCAGATTGGGCCACTGTTGAGCACGGGAGCCCAAATTGGGGCCGAATTGGCATGGATTGGCCTGCTGCTGAGCTCCACAACAGCCCTATCCATGCCAATTTGTCTTCAATTTGGACTGGTTTGGCCCCAATTCAGGATGATTTGGCCCTGATTCAGGCTTGATTCAGGCCAATTTGGCCTGGATTGGGCCACTGCAGAGCACAGAAGTGATGCTACATTCCACAGCAACCTGATCCAGGCCGAATCAGGCCTGATCTGGGCCACTTTGGGCCCAATTTGGGCTGAATTGTGCCCAGGAGAGCACTGCACATCCTGGGAACACACCCTGAGAGGTATGTTCCCTCTGCTGGCCAGGTAAGTGCTGGTAGAGGGTGAGAGCGAGGGATCCCCACCCCAGTGAGGGACTGGCAACCCTATATATGTCCCAGTTGCATGTTACCAGCTAAGCTGGGACCAGTTGCATAGTGAGGAGCCTGTATGGCCTTGCTGGAGGTACTTCACTTTTCCTTGTATTTTCTTCCCCCACACTATTTCCTCTTTCCCTTTTCCTGGCAGCCTCCATAGGCTCACCTTTCTCTACATCCTGCTCTCCTTCAAACACACTAAACAACTTACCTTTTTTCTGCCCGCCATCTTCATTTATATTTCTTAATTTACTTAATTTATATACTGCCTTTCTCCACAAAGCAGTTTACATCATTCTCCTTGCATCTGTATTATCCTAACAACACCCCTGAGAGGCAGGTTATGCTGAGAATGTGTGACTGGATCAAAAGCTCCATATCACTGGAGCTTTTACAGCACAGTGGTGATTTGAACCTGGGTTTCTCAGATTCTCTCTGAAAATCTAACCTCTATACTGCACTGGCTTGGGGAGGGGATGCTGTTAAACACTAGCAATTAGCCAGGCCTGGGTGAGTCATGCAAATCATGTGCAATCAAGTTACTCGGTGCTTGCTGCTAGGCCTGGCCCCAGTGAGTCCCCCCCTCAAACAACCCCCAAAACTGCTTCAGAAAGTGCCCCGCCCCCCTCATCTTTTACTGACAGAAATCAAATGTGAAATACTGACAACTCTTATGGTTACCTAGAAACAGCCACTGAGGGCATCTGGTTAAAGCTATAGGTCTTACTTTTATCATTTGGGGGTTTTTTTAAACCATCAATGTATTCTTTTTTAAAATTTCAGATTTTTCTGCAAACCTTGGGTATTTTTCAGGTGTGTAGGACGATCTGTGTTGTCTGTTCATGGCTCCAGTCTCTGGATTTAAGTATCCTCAGATCTTTGCCACTTGGCTATTATATTTGCATACATTAATCACTTCTTTTTCCCAGTGAGAAAAGTAAATCAACTTAACATATAGATATTAGGATTAAATTGGAAAAAACCCTGCATAATTCTATAATTATATGTACTAAACTTTCTTCCTTTAAGTTGAAGTGGGACTGATATTTTAGAAAAGGCAAGCCTTTATTAACCAACCAATGGAAATTGTACTTTCCCCTTTCTATACTTCAATATATTCTTCCAATCAAAGTTGTTTGATGCACCTCAGTTGTTATTCACTTACAACATTTTCTAAAGATTCCCACACGTTTTCAGCTTGGCAACCAATTATTTTTTTTCTTTCTAATTTACATAATTCATTTTCAAGGTAGGGCATCAGAAGGGAAATGAAGTTGTTTTGATTAAAGATGTTTTAAGCATGAACAGATGAGGATTTCAGACGGACTCTGAAATATTTTAATGAAGCAATTAAAAATAAAACCCAATTGATTGCTGAAAGCTGAAAGGTTGAGTCTCTTTTTGCAAAGATTTCCCCCCTTCTTTACTTTGTGCCAAGAAAGGCAGAACAATTACATAATTTACAGGTAGAAAATCCTGAATCTGGTTTCTTCATTGTGTTTTTGACTCTTGAACATTGACTGCTGATTATCTCATGGGTGTGCAATATGAAGAAATCTACTATAGCAGGGGTCCCAACTTGCAGCTCATGGATGGCATATGGCCTCCGAGCTCTTTTTTGTCAGACCTTCAACATGCTTGTTTGCTGCTATCACCTTTAAGGCATTTCCCCTCAGTCCCACAGTATTCTTTGTGCCTCAAAAGGCACCAGCTACTGCTGTTCTTGCAACCCACCCCCCCACAATAGCAACATTGTTTCTTCTGATTTCTGTGGTTACTTCTGTTAACCCCCTCTTGGTTTTATCCTCATATTAGCATTTTGGCCATTTTGGGTGCTTTGCTAGCCAGCAAAGCTCAGGTACCCATACCACTCAACCTTTTCACTCCCCCTCTCCATGCATTATCATGTTGAAGACTATATATGTGTGTATAGGTAAAGTAGCTGTGTGAATAGGTAAGGAAATGTCTTTTGGGAAAAAAAAGACAGGAAAGGGGCAGTAAAAGGACTGATATTTTTGCAAAGAAAAAAGGATACAAAGTGTTTTGCATACTGAACATTACATGATGCGCCACCCATTAAGGCTCCTCCAAGTGGCTTCCAAGGTTACTGGTGAGGGTGCTGCTGCAGGCAAAAGCATTCTTCCTGCCTCAACAAGAGCTGGCTGCTCTGACTTTTTGCCTTGCTTGCTTCAGCATTTCCTCCTCAGGCATCTGTGATTGCAGGAGCCAGTGAATGGCCCCTTGGGTTGAAAAGGAAGGAGTACTCTCTTAGCAGGGAAGCTTATGGGATTCCCCTTTCCACATCTTCCTCCAGCCAAGTTCCCCTCCACCCATCTGCCATTTTGCTTCTCATGATTGAGGCTTGGCTGGCAGACAGTGATGTGTCTGTGCACCCTGCATATAATTTGAAGCCAACTTAATGGCATATCCTCTGCTTCAGGTAGGAGGCTGGCCTTTCATTGCCTCTTTCTCTCTACCTGCTCTTTTTTGGAGGGTCCCCCCAGACCAGAATTTGTTTCTAAACATAGAATCATCAAGTTTATAGAGGACAAGATCTATTTGTAGGTTTGACAGGTCCCCCTAGACAACTAGAAGGCTGGGCATGGGGGGTATGGGCACTTACCTTATGCCTGTTGCATGCAGGTGCAATGACATCACTTTCAATTACACCAGAACCAAAATCATAACGCCAGGGCTAATTCTTTAAGAATTGTCATCATGTGATGCCATCTCTTCCAGTACAACCAGAAGAGATGGCATCATGCAGGTACATGCGCTCGGCCATTTGCCCAGACTGACTGCCAATGGTAAGCCAGGCAGCCTGCCTTTTCCTGGTGATCTCCAATGATTGGCAGGCAGAGAAGCAACTTGCCAGGAGTTTGCCTACTACCAGTGGCAACCTGGCAAGCCTACTTATTGGGGAAGAATTAGTATGGCTTCTGTAAGGGGAATGTCTGTCTCACAAACTTTTCAGAGTCCTTTGAAAAGGTTAACAGACACATGGACAAGGGTGCTCAGATACATGATATCAAACTTACAGATGATACTATTAGCCATGATAGATGACAGGGACCTCCATAGTCAAAGTGGTGTACTTTTGAATTCTAGTCAGTTGGGATGGGGTGGAAGCATTATCAGGAAGAAGTTTTAGCATCTCTGTCCCTGATTGTTGGCTTTCCTTGGAATCTGACTGCCCACTGTACAACTACAAAATAGAACTGAATGGCAGAAGTTCTTATGTTAAGATAATTTTCTAAACTATATGAAGAGAGCATTACTACCATTGGGAAATCTGCAGAAAGAGGGGAGGGAGACTACATAGATTCCAGACTAATATAACATAGTGAAAACTGAAGAAAGCCATCTCAGAATACTGAAAGAGTGGACAGAGAAATGTGCAGCACGGGCGGAAAGAAAAATGAAATGGCCGAAAATTAAGTCCTTTTGAACAGAGGTTATTATCAAAGAGTTCTGAAGCACAACAAACCCAAAAGCTTCAGTCAAGATCTTGTCTCTATTGTTGTGTCTACTTTTGTGTCAAGGAAGCTGATGTGAGTAGCAGTGGAAGCCCAAAGGAGGTGGATGGTAGTATAGTATCAATAAATATGTGCTTGATTTGGAAGAAGAAGTTTCTTATTTACAAAGGAGTCAATTAGTATTGAACACTGTGAAGTTATTTCAAACATGTCCCCATCATTATTTGCAAAACAGACTTGGAAATTATTTTTGCACTAAAGCCTTCAGTAAAGGTTTCAGAATTTCCTGTGTTTAAGCAAACAGACTACCCTTAAACTGCTATTTGTCAAGGCATTTTTATTCCCAAATGCAGTCTAAGCCATGAAAACGTTTTGTCTTGACTGACATTCTATTTGTTTACTAGATTGTTTTGCGGCAGTCTGGTCTACCAGTTCCATCAAAGTTTATCATAGTTAGAGGTGTGTCCCAAAGATATGTATAGTTTACAGAATCCTATATTTTGCAGAATTTCATTATCTGTTTATTCTCTCAGGTGTTAGGGCTGAGTGCCTTACCAAATAAGTGATTTATTGCACAAGGTCATTGTTCTTAAGACTTATCATCAGTAATTAAAGAAATGCCTCTCATACTTTTAGAGACTTCCATTGCAGACTGGTATTTCATTAGCATTCTGTGAAGAGAGTTTATATTAACTATGACATACATTTGCCATTACAATTTTTCACACATCCTCTGTGCTCAGAGAATCTTCAGTCACACTCTCCAGCTCATTGCCATCAGCTACCAGAGTGGAACAAAGCTCGGTATGAAAAGCAATGAAGAAAAGAGAAATCATAGAATTATGATTTGGCTCTATCCACTATTAACGGTCTTAATCCTCTCACACTGCATGTTCTGGAACATCAGCCAAAGAACTCACAGGGAAGGGCTGTTGGAAGAAAAATTATTACTTGGTTACTGGTTTTTTTCCCTGTAGCAGTCAAAATAATAAAGGTCACTGGCAAACAGCCAAGCAGAAAGTTCTTTCAAAAGAACTGCTTGACTACAGAACAAACCATGGCCTACCAGAAAGGCAACTTGAGCTATTGATGCATATCATCCTCTTCCAGAACTAAACCTTCTTGAACTAAGGACCATTACAGCAAAATGCAGCAATAGCCAAAAACTCCATCCATGTAATACTTTTATTAGGACCAACCCAATGACATATAACAGTGTGAAAAGTTTCAAGTTCCCTAGAACTCTTTATTAGGTCAGATGTCACAAAATTAAACAAGGAAGAAAAAAGCAGATTTTAAGCAGATTGCATCATATGTTAGTAAGAGGAGATCTTAACACCTTGACCCGAGGAATATGTTCAAAATATGCTTTTACTCTCTTTTTATTTTGTAACATCTAGTCTGATAAAGAAATGAAATCCTGGAATTGTACATCCTTATCTGGTTGGTCAACATAATGGACTTTTTTTGTTTGTTTTGCGTTTATTGGTTGTGGGGTTGGGTTATATATGGATAGGCCTGATCCAGAGTGGCTAGAGAGGCCCTAACTGGGGGGTGCAGGTTGATTAATGATTCAATTCACACATCCTCTGTGCTCAGAGAATCTTCAGCCACACTCTCCGTCTTATTGCCCTCAGCTACCAGAGTGGAACAAAGCTCGGTATGAAAAGCTTTGCTGTTTTGCTGTGCCTTCCTCTGCATAGCAATCCTGGTCTTCCTTCCCATTCAAATACTAACCACAGCCAAATCTGTTTAGTTTTGGGGCTCTGCCAAGGTTGGGCAAGTCTAGGTTATTCAGGCTGCTGGTTAGGTGGTTTTTATTTTGTTAGACTGGCAACCACCTTCAGGCATCTGAGGAGCCACCTCAAACCAGCCATCATTGGATGCAGATTCTCAGAGGGCAGGAGTTAATCCCCCTTAGCTGCATATCAGTGCTTAAACTTTAACATTGTATTGTTTGGCAAGAGGGTTGATGGGCACATTCTGCAGAAGTTTGGTGCAACAAAGGAAAAGCAAGCCTCATGTTAAGCTTGGAATGAAAGTGCTTGTACAAATGCAGGCAAGCCCAATGGGACAGTCTTTTGAGGAACCTCCACGATGGGGAGGGGTCCATTTAGTTATTTGCATGGTTGAGATTACAATTAAGAAACCCCAATTTTATCCATGCACTTTGTCTTTCTTTCAGGGCATATGGATGGGTTGAAAAGAACAAAGTGGAACAATGCTCGGGTATATGGATGGGTTGAATGGTATATGGATGGGTTGAAAAGAAAACAAAAGTTACCTGAGGAGGAATCTGGAAGCATAGAATTTTGAGAGAAGTTGGAAGTCAGTAAAAAGACAAAAAACAGAAGAGGAAAAAATTGCTGTCTCAAGTCCTGAGACGTTGTTGAATTATTGAGGAGAAGATTACAAGTTGTTAGTGAGGATTCTCTCTTCTCAAAATTTCTTACATGCCCCCCAACCCTGTATATCAGCCAGGGTGGTATCTGGCCACTATAATGACCATGAAAACAGCACAACAGGGCCAGCCACAAAGAGGAATTCTGCATGCCTGAGAAAATATCCCAGTGTACAGAGAAAATAGTTTTTATATTCACTCCTGAGAGAGAAGGAAAACCTCAAAAACAGATTGATTGAGGACTGTGCATACACAGATGCCCATTGACAGTTTGAAAGAAAGTAGTTTGCTGTTTACTTCCCATTTGGTCTAAGCAAAACTGCTCCAAGCAACTCCCCCATAGCAACCCTTAAGCCTAACTTTAAATTGCTAAGATGAAGATGGAGGCTCCTGAAAGCAGCTGTCCTTTAATGTATCATTACAGAAATCATGAACTGTGGATCTCTATTCATCTTTTAAAAACAAATCACAGCTCTGTTTGACTCATAATCTGAATCGGGGCCACAACCAGTGGTTATTTGTCTTAAAAGACTAATTGTGCATCCCACCTCGAATTTATCCAGAGACATTTCCATATGGGCTGCTTTTGGAGGTGGGAGGAATGAAGAAGTAACTAACCTCCTCCCCTGCTCCCCCCCCAAAGAAACACCACCCTTTCATTTAGGACAGGAATCTGAGAATGTAGCTGATGGAGTAAGTTCCAATGAATGCAATTTAAACAGGCATAAGGCTGCATAAGGCTGTGAAACCTTTCATTGTGGTTCCTTATTTGTTAAAGCGTACTGGCAATCATGATGGCTGCGTTGACTGTGGAGGCTGGCAATGGGACCCACCCTGACCTTGCAGGCACAACTCTCCTCAGCTGGGACAAGCCAGACACAGTTTGTAGTCACTTCAATCTGTGTAGGAAATGTCCAAAACAGGCAGGGCAGAGCTGCAGACTCTGGGGTAAGTAATCAAATTTGGCAGCTAGGTCTACCTCACATCATCAAGCCCTGCCCACAGGAGGGAACCATGCAGAAGGTGGCTACAGCTGAGATAGGGCTCCGGGATACTTGTTAGGTGAAAGGGTAGTGAGGAAGAGCCAGCCCTGGGAGGGGTGGTCTGTTTAAGGAGAATCTGCAGCAGACCATGGAGGCTGAAGTATCCCTTATCAGGCAGTGTGTAAGAGTGGAAGAACAAGAGAAGGAATCAGGTGGAACAAGGGCCACGTAGCCTTGACAAGGGGAACATCACAGCAGAGATGAAAAGGAAGTTAAAACTGTGGTATTTAAAAGACTAACCAACATTTATCTAGCAATTCTAGGTATACCATAATCTGGACCTGTGATAGTTAAAGCCAAGGTTTTAAATCTCTCTCTTGGACCTTGTTGAAATGCTGGTAGGCCTCATTGAACATCTTTTTTTTGTACGAAAATTATTCTAATAAAATCAGAACTTTCCTTGAACACTTCTCTGCACTTTCTAGTTTCTATGAAAACTTTCCAGAGTTATAGAGAGGAACGTTCCTTCAGTGGGAAAAAAGAAAGTATAGCTTTCTTTGTAACTCCACAGGATTTTTGTTATGCTGATTAAATTAATACTAATGGGTATGACTTCAAAGTGATAAAACGACAATAAAGCAAAGAAGTATGAATGAATAATAAGACTGAACCAAATAGCCTTCACTGTTTCTGGTTAATTTAATGCCAATGGAATACACGGCAAACACTTCCCCTGATGCTGTGCTGTGGTTATTATATTGGAACTAGTATCAAAGGCAGCACATTGAAGGATCATTGCTTTAATGCGTTACAAATTGTATTACAATCTGCAAGTGAAAATAGATTCTTCCTGGCTACATTATAGCCCACAACAGGCCATGTAAGGCTGCACAGAGAAAATATCTAATGAATATTAAAGCATGCCTCAGCAGAGTATTTCAGGAATATGGTAGTCAAGACACACTCAGCACTGGCAGCTCCTGAGCTACATTGTTTGCCAATTAACTAAAAACTCAATGGTGTATCCCAAGTAACTCCTTACAATCTATTTGGCAAAGGAAGCTGTGGCTAAATCCACAGATATTACAGTGAATTACCCTTGCCCGTCCATATATATATGGAAAAATATTCATTTTCCTTTTATTATCATTCATACTGATACTAACAATGAAAAGCAGAAAAAATAATCTGATGAAGGATCTTTTAATACCAGGAGCCTAAAATACAATGCATGAAAAGACTGTGGAAGCAGTGGAGTACAGAGCATAAAAGCATGATCATTACACAATTCTAATTTTTTCCCTATTCACTTTAGGTAAAGGTAGTCCCCTGTGCAAGCACCGAGTCATTACTGACCCATGGAGGGATGTCACTTCACGACGTTTTCTTGGCAGACGTTTTGTTACAGGGTGGTCTTCCCTAGTCATCTACACTTTGTTGGGAAAAAAAGGTTAAAAAATAGCTTTAAATCATAGGTGCAATGGATCTTGAATCAATAGAGAGTCAGCACACGAGTTTAGCTTTTAAAACATTTACTTCTAAAGGGAAAAGGGTCACAGGTTGCCTACAAAACAAAACCACCTGGAGCTACATTTCTCACTACTGTTTACAACAAAGAGCTGGGATAATGGAAGTGGAGAATCTTCTTCTTCCTCCTTCTTCTTGACCCTGAAAGGACAGTCACCTGACCTGTTGAGCAATAACAGTTTACAAACACTCTCAAGTTTCCCGGGCTTGCAGATTATTGGCTTTGAGCCAGGTTCCCTTTCCAGGTCAATCTAAACAATAGCATGGTAGGTAAACACATTAACCCCATAATGACTGAATCTCAGACCTTGCAACACACATATATTCCAACACCCCTTCTCAAGGTCTAACATGGAAGTCATTATGCATTCATATTTAACAAACATCATTCAACTTTTGTCTCAGCATTAGGATCAAACATATTCAACATTTCACGAAGATACTCAAACTTGGTTTTAGACAATGGTTTAGTCAGAATATCAGCCACCATTTCTTCAGTACGACAATGTTCAATTTCTATTAGTCCCTTCTGGTACATATCTTTCACAAGTTCACATTTAAGTCCAATAGATCTGCTTCTTGCTTTAGTACTTTCTCCTTGGCATATAGTAATACATGCTTGATTGTCCTCAAACATAACTACAGGTATAGGTTCGTTTATTCCAAAGTCTTTTAGCAGGTTGAAGATCCACTCTAGTTCACTGCAGGCACTCGCCGCTGACACACATTCAGCTTCTGCTGTAGATTGTGCTACAATAGTTTGTTTTCTACTAGTCCAGTCTATCAGTCCATTTCCATAAAAGAATAGATATCCGCTGGTTGATCTGTAGTCACTTGATTCTTCTCCCCAATTGGCGTCCATATATCCAACCAGTCTTGGTTTCTCAGATGGCGAGATTCTCAGCTTTAGGTCTGCTGTTCCTTTCAGGTATCTTGCTATTTTCTTTATCGCGTTCCAGTCATGATGATTAGGAGAACTTACTTTTCTGCATAAGATGCTAACAGCTGCTGCTATATCAGGTCTTGTGGTTTTACTCAAGTACAGAAGTTTTCCAATTGCTTCTCTGTATTCACCAATATCCCTAAGTGGTTTTCCATCTCTTTCTCTCAAGTAATGAGGTTCAAGTGGTATATATGTCGTATTGCAGTTTTTCATGCCAATAGATTCTATAAAGTCCAATGTTTTTCTTTTCTGACTTAGAAGAAAGGTTCCATCTTCAAGTCTTTCTAGCTGTATTCCGAGGTAATGTTGTGCATCTCCAAGTTGCTTCACCTCTACCTCTTTGTTCAGTCCATCAACTATTTCTTTGATGTCTTGTCTGTTTTGGCAAGATATTATCAAGTCATCAACATAAATAAGAATGTACTGGTATTGTCCATTTTTAACTCTGGTGTACAGACATGGTTCAGCTTTTCCTTGCTTGAATCCTTGCTTTTATAGTAGCCCTGATATTTTGTCATACCAGGCTTTTGCTGCTTGCTTTAAGCCATATAGACCTTTGTTGAGCTTGTACACATGATCTTCCATTCCCTTGATCTGGAATCCTTCAGGTTGCTCCATATAGATTTCTTCAGATAATTCTCCGTTGAGAAAGGCTGTCTTTATATCCAGATGCTCTACTATCATGTTTCTTGATGCTGCAACACTGAGTAGTGTCCTGAACGTTGCATGGTTGATAACTGGTGCAAAAGTCTCAAAGTAGTCAGTTCCATATTCCTGGGAGAATCCTTTAGCTACTAAACGTGCTTTGTATTTCTCAACAGTTCCATCAGCATTGTGCTTGATTTTGAACACCCATTTGCATCCAACAGGTCTTCTGTCTGGGGGTAAATTTGTGAGAGTCCATACTTGTTTTGTATTTATGGATTGCAGTTCTTCTTGCATTGCTTCAATCCATTTGTCTCTTTCATCTGCAGGTAGTTTGCATATATCTTTCCAGTTCTTAGGTTCTTGGATAAGTTGTACAGTTTCACAGAATCCATACTTCTCTGGTGGGTTTCCTTTGTTGCTTCTTTCTGATCGTCTCACAGTGGTTGCTGTTTCTGTCTCCTCTGGTCCAGTCCCTGCTTCCCCTTCTGTTTGGGTAATCTCTTGAGAAGGTGGACTTGCCGGTTTCCCGGGTGTCACTGCAGGTAACCAATCGACCAATTCTACAGGAGCAGTTTCTGTATCACTTGGATCAGTTGTCACTGTGGATTCAGTTGCATTAGAAGCATGTAATAAATGGCTCTCATCCACATACACCACGTTCTGTTCTTTGACTCTGTGCTCTTGAGGATTGTAAATTCTGTATCCTCTTCCACCAGTGGCATACCCTACAATTAGTCCAACTTCAGCTCGAGGATCAAGCTTTCCTCTCCTTTCCTTTGGTATAAAAGCATAGGCCTTGGAACCAAATGCTTTGATGTGCTTCAGAGCAGGCTTCTTGCCAAACCAGGCTTCAAATGGAGTAATGCCTGTCACCTTTGAAGGTACTCTGTTGTGTAGATAAACTGCTGTGTTCACAGCTTTGGCCCATAATGCATTGGGTAATCCAGAATGTATAAGCATAGATCTGCACATTTCCTGTATAGTCCGATTCAGTCTCTCAGAACAACCATTTTGTTGTGGAGAGTGATGTATAGTGACTTTATGTTCAATGCCTTCAAATTGCAAAAAATTCTTAAATTCTGCATTGCAATATTCTCCACCACCATCAGTACGTAGGCTTTGAGGAGCTTTTCCAAACTTATTCTTAACTGTGGCAACAAAAGATTTAAATTTCTCAAGTGTTTCATCTTTGCTCTTCATCAGATATACAATGCTATACCTCGTTTTGCTTTCAGTAAAAGTTGCAAAATATCTGTTGCCGCCAAGAGATGGCGCTAGTGGACCAACAAGATCAGAGTATACAGTCTCTAGAAGTTCCTCATTATGAGTAGTGGACTTTCCTGTGTAGCTTGGGCTAGTTCCCTTTGCTTTAAGACAGGTTTCACATTTCTCTCTTGCTTTATCACAAACAGGAACAAAAATTCCACAGTCCTCTAACAACTTTTCAACACTTTGTATGCCTCTATGGCCTGTTTTTACATGCCATGAATACAAGCATTTCCTATGATCACAAGCACCTTGGCTAGTTTGATAAATCTGTCCTTCACCAGCATCAGCAGCTTCTGGTCTTTCACTAACATCCACAAAATAATGCAGTCCATTTCTCTCTTCAATAGCAAACTTAACTCCAGATTTCTTTTCAACAATTACACTTCTACTACCCATTCTCTTCTGAAGAACCACCACACAGTCCTTTTCCACAAGTTTCTTAGTTGAGATTAAATTCTCTGCTGCTTCAGGAACAAGTGCCACATCTTGAAGGGTAACATTTACTATTTCCCCTCTTGTTGTGCATAGCTTAATTGGCACCTTTCCAGTTCCTAGCACATTAAGTGGTTGTTTATTTGCTTGGAACAGTCTGGGTTTATCATCAGTATCAAGTTCAGAAAACAATTCACGATATTTGCAAATATGCCAGCAGCTTCCTGAATCGATGAGGAATAATTTCTTATCCTGAATATCTTCATCATCAAAAACTCTTTGTGCACAATCACTCCTGCCATTTCTCTGAAATCTGCCTCTAGACACACTCCCTCTGCTTCTGGCTCTGAAATTCCCTTTTCTGCTATAATCTCTTCTGCCACGAGAAGACGCTCTTTCAACATGAGTCTCTGTACTAGGGTAACGTGCATTTGATTGGCTAGCAATGGTCGCTCCATTATTCATTCGGTTTAATGCACAGTCTCTGGCCATGTGGCTCCTTCCACCACAAGAAAAGCAGTTAGTCTGTCTGCCTCTATATCCATTTCCCAAATTCAAAACAGTCATTCCATCAGACACAGCCTGTAAATTCCTTCCCTGTCTTGAATCCAGTTCCTCTCTTAAACTTGTCAACAATTGCTCCAGTGTTAAATTCTCTTTATGTCTCAAGAGAAGTGCTAAATTTTCATAGCTACTTGGTAAACTTTTCAGCAAGGCAACAACAACATCTCGCTCTTTCGGGGCCTCTCCGAGTTCTTCCAACTCTCTATGCAATTTCATAAATCTTTGCAATTGGGCTGGTATGCAATCCCCTTCTTTAATTTTAAAATCAAACAATTCTGTTTTAAGGTAGATTATTTTGGTGCATGTCTGTTTTTCAAAACGCTTCTTTAAAGCTTCAAGCATCTCTTTTGCAGTATCAAAGGTATGCAAGTCCTGGACTTCATAATGAGATACTGAGGTCATAATTAATGTTTTGGCTAGAGCATTTTTCCTGGTAAATTCAAGCTTTATTTGAGGATCATCTGGTATATTTGCAGTTAGAATGTCCTCAGCATTATGCATTTCAAGTTGGCTTTTTAATAATGCCAGCTACCAAGTAAAGTTGTTTTTATTTAAATGGGGCATATTGAAATTTCCTTGGCTAATTTGAAATGGCTTTGGATTACTCACGACTCCCTGGTCAGAGGAACTCATTTTTCAGCTGTGAAGATTCAGGCACACGTGGAGTTAACGATCTCCTTTGTTCTCTCTGCCGTCTCTGCTCCGCTCCGAGGGTAAAGAAAAACTTCCAATAGTTCTCAGCTGCAGTTTTCTCAGTGCAGACCAGTTTTAAGAAACTTTTAAAGACAACAAGATCTTTAAAATAATCTCCTTTTCCCAGTTACAACTGAATGCAGCAAAAAAGGTTTGGTAGAAAAAAAAATCTGAGCCTTTGTGCCTATCTAGCTTAGTCTCTCTTTAAAGATCCATTTCAAAAATTATTTGCTTGTTTGGCAAAACAAATCACCATAACAAAATCACCAACCAAAATAACCAAAATCAACCATCCTCTCTGCTACCACTTTGTTGGGAAAAAAAGGTTAAAAAATAGCTTTAAATCATAGGTGCAATGGATCTTGAATCAATAGAGAGTCAGCACACGAGTTTAGCTTTTAAAACATTTACTTCTAAAGGGAAAAGGGTCACAGGTTGCCCACAAAACAAAACCACCTGGAGCTACATTTCTCACTACTGTTTACAACAAAGAGCTGGGATAATGGAAGTGGAGAATCTTCTTCTTCCTCCTTCTTTTTGACCCTGAAAGGACAGTCACCTAACCTGTTGACCAATAACAGTTTACAAACACTCTCAAGTTTCCCGGGCTTGCAGATTATTGGCTTTGAGCCAGGTTCCCTTTCCAGGTCAATCTAAACAATAGCATGGTAGGTAAACACATTAACCCCATAATGACTGAATCTCAGACCTTGCAACACACATATATTCCAACACACTTTACCCCTAGGAAACTGGGTACTAATTTTACTGACCTTGGAAGGATGGAATGCTGAGTCAACCCTGAGCCAGCTAGCTGTACCCAGCTTCCGCCAGGATTGAACTCATGTCATGAGCAAAGCTTGGGCTGCAGTACTGCAGCTTACCACTCTGTGCCATGGGGTCCACAAATGCATAGATTTGTGGACTCCACAGTACTATCTTTGACTTGATTCCCTTATTTATTTACGAATTTGTTACGCTGCCTCTCTAAAGTATTTACAAGTAAAAACACCACAAAATCATTCTTGAAAAATTTTATTGGATGGGTCAATATATTCAAATGAAAGCACATATACAATTCATTTCATTTTCCATATGCATATTTCCCCACCCCCTCCACTCCCCCTTTTCGATGTTGACTTCCAACAGCACTCCAACCCCCCATTATTATTAGCACATTATTACTATTCTATAATTGTTCTTAACTTGTTATTAGTAAAGATCTTAACTATGGCCGAATCCACATTACCTCCGCGCGTCCTGGTGTTGCACTAAATGTCCGCGAAACACCCGGAAGTATAGCGTCTTTCAAGTGCGATTCAGAAATCGTGCTTGAAAGACGCTATACTTCTGGGTGTTTCGCGGACATTTAGTGCAACACCAGGATGCGCGGAGGTAATGTGGATTCAGCCTATATCTTATCTTACTTAATATCTTTAGAACCCTTCAAAAGACCATAATTGTCCCTTAACATCCCATTTCTTTTCCATGTATTTTTTCAACTTTTTCCAATCTTCCAAAAACCTTTTTGGATCTTGATCTTTCAAATTTCTTGTTAACTTGTCCATTTCAGCCATGTACAACAATTTCCTAGTCCATTCTTCAATTTCAGGTATTTCTTCTTTCTTCCAGTATTGAGCATATAAAATTCTTGAAAACACCACAAAATCATGATGTGCTATCAGTATAAAAGTAAAACTTGCCATTCAAAAACTACATTAAAAACAATCTATCATCAGAGCCCCTAGTCTCTCAATTACTTGCAGATGGCAACTAAGTGTATTACACTATTTATTTGAAAGTTTCCTTTGCCTGTTTCAAAAACTAAAATAATCTGTTACTCTCCCCAGGGTTGCCAATCCATAACACTCTAGTGGTGGGAGACTCTGGCAACCCAAATGGGTGGTAATGGCATCACAAAATGCTTTGACATCATTTCCAACCAAAAAACAGAAGTGATGTCACCATGTCACAGTAGTGTTCTGGGAACCTTGTAGATCTCTATATAGTTTGATCATCGAGATCCAACTCCATTGAGATCCTACAGCACCATATACTTCTGTTTTGGGGGGTTGGAAATTACATCATGGCATCAAACAATGCCATTTCCCTCTCTGTTTTCCCCTGTAGTTCATTCAAGCAGCAGTGGGAAACTGGGAAGATTGGCAGGAGCCCTCCCACTAGAAGCAGGTAATTTTTATCCCTACTCCTCATCAAAACATTTAATTTAATTGAAACAAAATTTTAAAAACAGGAACTAGGAAAATTCAACATCCATCCTCCCCAAAATGCACAGTCTCCCTATGGCAGCCATTTTATGGTGGTGCCCACTCTTAAAATTCAGAAATTCCTACAGGCTCAATAAGGTTAACATAAGAACATAAGCAAAGCCATGTTGGATCAGGCCAGTGGCCCATCCAGTCCAACATTCTGTCACACACAGTGGCTAGAAATCCAGTGCCATCTAAAGGACTGTCAGTGAGGCCAGGACACCAGAAGCCCTCCCACTGCCTTCCTTCCAGCACCAAGACAACAGAGCACCACCTCCCCACAAAGAGAATACCATCTATCTCCTGTGGCTAATAGCCACTGATGGACCTCTGCTCCATATATTTGTCCAGTCCCCTCTTGAAGCTGGCAATGCTTGTAGCTGCCACCACCTCCTGTGGCAACGAATTCCATGTGTTTATCACCCTTTGTGTAAAGTAGTATTTTCTTCTATCTGTTCTAACCCGACTGCTCAATAATTTCATAGAGTGCCCACGAGTTCTTGTATTGTGAGAAAGGGAGAAAAACACATCTTTCTCTACCTTCTCCAACCCGTGCATTATCTTGTAAACCTCTATCATGTCTCCCCTCAGTCGTCTTTTCTCCAGGCTAAAGAGCCCCAAGCACCTCAATCTTTCCTCATAGGGAAAGTGTTCTAACCCTTTAATCATTTTAGTTGCCCTTCTCTGTACTTTTTCCAGTGCTATGATATCTTTTTTAAGGTGTGGCGACCAGAACTGTACACAGTACTCCAAATGAGGCCTCACCATCGATTTATACAGAGGCATTATGATACCGGCTGATTTGTTTTCAATCCCTTTCCTAATAACCCCTAGCATAGCATTAGCTTTTTTTATGGCAGTCGCACACTGTGCTGACGTTTTTAGTGAGTTATCTATCATGACTCCAAGATCTCTCTCTTGGCCAGTCTCCGCCAGTTCAGACCCCATCAACTTGTATTTATATTTTGGATTTTTGGTTCCAATGTGCATTACTTTGCACTTGGCTACATTGAACCTCATTTGCCACATGGATGCCCACTCTTCTAGCCTCGACAGATCCCTTTGGAGTGCCTCACAATCCTCTCTGGCTTTCACCACCCTGAACAATTTCGTGTCATCTGCAAATTTAGCCACTTCACTGCTTAATCCCAATTCCAAATCATTAATAAACAAGTTAAAAAGCATTGGACCCAATACCGACCCCTGTGGCACCCCACTGCTCACCACCCTCCACTGTGAGAAGTGCCCGTTTATACTCACTCTCTGTTTCCTATTAATTAGCCAGGTTGGGAACCTGTAATTAAAAAAATTAGAACAGACACAGTCTGTAGATTACTTCCAATTTCCATGGCTTTAGGGAAGCCATGTACAGAGAACATGTTATCATCCATGGATGTAATCACTGTTACCTGCCACCCTATCCAGTTCTGCTTGTGACACAGAAGAATTGTATGTTCTACCATTATATAAAATGTTTACCTGAATGCACAACATAATACAGCAACCAAAAGCTCCCGGCCCCATTCTTACCGGGGCCGGCATTTGCGGGGCTCGCTGGCAGGGGGTGGGAAGAGCAGAGTCGGCTCCTTCCCCTTCCGGCCCCAGCTCCGATGTGCGTGGCTCCAAGAGAGCCGCGCGAAGGCATTTCCCAGCCAGCCAGGCTATTGGCTGGCTGGGTATTCGAATTGAGGCAGTTGCTGGACCTGAGGGAAGAAGTTTTCCCTCAGGTCCTCCTCTGTCTCATAAAGCTGGGGCCGGAGCAAGAGCCCTGCAGTCGGCTCCGGAGCTGCGAACCCCTCCCACCCTCCGCTTTCGTTAAGAAATTTCTGGTGTTGGCAGTTTTTGTTTTGCTCAAGTCAGGATTGCTTTCTGTATTAGAATAGGGCTAGTTGTAATTGTTAATGGCAAGCATACTGTTAACCCTTTTAACAGTAAGGGATCTTGGACCAGGCATGGCAATGGCAGGCCCAGCTCGGGGGCTGACGGGGCATGCCTGCTTCCAGGTGACGGGGGACCCACGCAGAGGCTGCCGCCCAGTGTGGACCCCTCAACCGTCATCCCGCGGGGTTCCTCCTTCAGCAGGCGGGCTGAAGGGGTTTGAGTGTCATCGGCGGGCAGATGGGTCCCCCGATGCTGGAATCCGTGCCCTACGCAGCCAATACTCCTTTTCATCTGTGTAACCAATAAAGTTGTGGCCTGTTTTCAACCAACAAAGTTGTATGCGTGTTTCTTCTGCTCTGGGACCCTTGCCTTTAAGCTTGCTCCGCAAATAGGTTTTAAATTGTTCATTGAAATCCACAGCTAATGTTTTCATGTGCAGGATGATCACTAGGGTTCTTCTCTGGCTCCAACAAGATTTTGCTGGGAGGCAACTTGAGTTTGAAATGTCAATCTTTTGTCAAATTTTGTTAAAACAGCTTTCAGATAGAAATACAGATCAATTATTGAATGATTGTTTAGTAAAAACACTGCTGTTTGTCAAGGAGGGAAGAATCAGAGATGTTACTGGATGCTCAGTTCTCTGCTGTTACTTTTAGTGCAAGAAAGCTGAATTTGATTCTACATAAGAATATTTCTTCCTCCTATATTTGAAAGTATTTAAATTATCTTTGGATTTTCAAGATAGGTTTTCATAAAACTGACATTCATTCAAGTAAAGTGAAAGAAATTCAATGTAGCTTTCATTTTGACTTTCGTCCTGTGTCCTCCACATCAAATGCTGCAAATGTTTTGGAAATATTAATCGTTTTTTGATACAAATTACACAGTTGTGTTCTGCAGCATTTGGTACACTGATGATTAGAAATAACCACTTGAGCTGATCTGATGTCTCCTAACAGCAGATAATTATAGTGTTGCTTTTTTTTCTGGGGAAAGTGCTCTCTATTGCAATGTAGCATTTTATTATGTGTTTGGTAAATCATAGCAGCATTTGACAGCACAACTTGGCATGATTGGATATCACTCTAAAACAGCCTTCCATCACCACATAACATTAGACAAATGCTAGGATGGGATGTGATACTTTCTTATATGTATCTTGTCAAAGCTCCAAACATGTCAATATCCTAGCCAACATAAAAGAAATAAAGAAGAATTAATTACTATTATTCTTTGGTGGACTTTGAATTTGCTTTTAAAGTTTCTCTGGACTAATTTGTAGGATTGCATCCCTTAATCTTACCAAGTGAGAAAACAGAAATAATAACAACTCTGAAACATTCCATGAATACTTCTCACTGTTCACTTAATATGTTTAGATCTTTTAATATTGTTGTGCTTTAACATGTACTGCAATGTAACTTTGGTTGATAGACAAGAAATTTCTCACAAAGGGCAGAAGTCATTTTTGTGAAACTCTGGTAAAAACAGCTCCAGCAATGTCTTGTAATTATTATGCAAAAATGCCTGCTTGCTGTATTTCCCTCATTGTAAGACTGCACCCTCACAGTGCTTAGTGCAGCTGAAAAAAAGTCCACAGCTGGAAGAGTCTGCAATCTGTTCTCAACAACAGCAAAAAAAAAAAAAAGAAGAAGAAGCTTTCTGAAAAATTTAGATGTTGTGTGAACCGATCCTTTGACATTCAGTGATTCACCTTAGCTGAGAACTGAGTAATTTTGAAAAATAAAAATTGCTGGCACAGATAAAATAGCAGTTGTGAAGTGCCAGCCCTCTAAAAGAGAAGGAAGTGCTATTGTGGATCTCAAAAAAGATGACCTGCTGGTTTTAGACTACACAGAGGATAGTTCAGGAAGGCCTTCAGCAGTGTTCAAGGTTAACATGTTCTAGCATAGCATATGGTTTATATTTTATCTGAATTGGTTCACTTATTCCTAGTTAAAATGCTATGCCCAGAATGTTATAGGAAAAAGGATAGATGCACATATTGCAAAGGTTTCCTCATGAAAAACTGTAATATGCCTACTATTATCCAGTGGTCTTATGCTGCCTACTGATGCAGTTGAAGAATTCTAAAAGTTTCTCCCCTTTCCTTTTGAAAGCTATTTATTTGGAGGTATGTATGAAGAAGGTGTTCCCCCACCTCACAAGTTTCTAAATAACTGAAGAGGACAGGTGTTTGGAGGCTTGCTTTTTCAGGAAATTTCTCTTTCTGGCACATGAGTTACTTTCCAGGGAGTCAACAAAATACTTCGTCTTCTTTTATAGTCAACCCCCGCTGTTTTATAATGAAAGCAGAACACTAACTGAATCTTCCATCTTGTCATTTTAAATGCTACAATAAGAGATTTGGAATGTGAAAGAATAAAGTCTATGCCTCTTTGATAATGCTGAGCAATGTACAAATATTTTTCTTATTACATCAATTAGTGTAGAATTTCTAGTGAATTCCCTTTCATAAAAACAAACAGACATGTATATGGAAATAACCCAACTTAGTTCCTCAGCTGTTTACATGATGAGGAAAGGGTTAGTAGGGGGGACTATTTATTTTAAATGAGAAACAACACTCTCCAGGCCCCTCACCGTGCTGTATAATTTACACACATTTTTTGTAGATTTGTATTTATACCAGCTGTGAATTAAAGCCCCAGTGATATGCTATTCAATATTATTTCACTGACTAAGCAATAAAAAAAGCTTTAAAACTGGCATGTGTCCTTTAACCTCCTGTTGTCCCACTTAATATTAACTCAGCACTACTGTGATAAGACTGTAGCTTTAGGAACACAATGATTGTTAAAAATACTACTATCTAGCACCAAACAAAACTGTGTTTATCTTGCCCAAAGAACATCCTCCTTCAACCAAGGATAAAACATCCATATGATAAACAGAGATGTTGGAAGTAGAGATGGGCACAAACCGGAAAAATTGTGGTTTGTAACAGTTTGTTGTTCATTGCATTTTACGAACCATGAACCACAAACCTACACTAACATGCCCAGTTTGTGAACCGGTTCATTGAGTTCATCACATCATTTCTAGAGACAGTAGAACAGCCTCCTTAACAGTCAGAGATGCAAAACTCACAGGGAGTCTTCAGCAGGCTCTCCTCCAGTCACCCTCCAAGTTTGGCAAAGATTGGCTTTTGGCTGTCCAAGTTATAGACCCCCAAAGTGGATGCCCCCAGGAAAGTTTCCTTATATATAATGGGAGCCACAATTGACTTGCAGTGGAGCCAATGCCAATTGACTTGCATTGGCTCCACTGAAATACATTGCAGCACTAAAAAGTTGCAATGAAAACATGGGATGGAGTTAGAGAATTTTCCTCTGAGAACGGAATGACTGTCCTCAGAATGGAATGATGATCCCTGGGACCAGCTAAACTGCTTTGGGCCTGGAATGATGGCCACCATAGTGGAATGACGGTCTCTAGGAACAGATAAACTGCTCTGACTTGCATAGGCTCCATTGAAATCCATTGCAGTACCAAAACATTACAATTAAAATGTGGGATGGAGTTAGAAAATCTTCCTCTGAGAATAGAATAACAGTCCCGAGTGGAATGATGGTTCTTGGGAGCAGAAAAACTACTCTGGGGCTGGAATGGGGACAGAAGTACTCTTTGAGGGACCACTCAAGGAGGCGTTCTGGGAGAGACAGGAATATTCTTTTAAAGGATAATCTTAACTCTATGGTATTATACCTTGCTGAAGTCTCTCTCCTCCTCAAACCCCACTCTTTCTAGGTTCCCTCCCCCCCACATCTCCAGGAATTTCCCAACCTGGAGCTGGCAACCCTACGGGAGTGGTGCTCAAAATCATAATAAAAGACTCCTTAGATGACTCCACTAGGCTTAGCCCCTGTGCCTGGCTGTGAAACAGAAGCATAGTGGCCCCGATTCGGAAACCCTGAATCAGAGGTTTCCGAAGTGATTGGGGTCAATTTGGGAAGCTTCAGGGCCTTTCCCGGGCTTCAACTGGCCCACGGGGGAATCCCCCTGTGGGCCAGTTGAAGTTTAAAGGGCTCCTTCCCACCACCCACTTACCTACGCCTTCCCAATGGCAATGGAGGAGGCGGTGTGGGCAGTGGAGGCACCGGCTCTGGCCTTCCCTGCTGCCCAGCTGGCCACTGCAGCAGCGGAGGAGGTGGCACGGGCTGTGGAAATGCCAGCTCCAGCCTTCCCCACCACTCAACTGGCTGTGGCAGTGGAAGAGGAGGCGGCTCAGGCAGCAGAAGCACCAGTTCCTGCCTTCCCCACCACCCAGCTGGCCACTGCGGTGGCAGAGGAGGCAGTACAGGCCACAGAAGCACCGGCTCTGGCCTTCCCCGTTGCCCAGTTGGCTGCTGTAGCAGTGGAGGACACTTATTCTGAATCAACATATAGTCAACATCTGATGTATGTGCTAAAATAAATCCCCTACCCTCAAGAATGACGTTGCTTGATTTCCACAAATCTTGTCAATGTACCCTGATTTTTTTTTAGACTTTATATTTTTCCAAAGTAAACTTAGCTAAACATTTCAATTATGAACAGAACGGCACCTTCAGAGTTAGTGTAAACAAATTAGAATATATTACATAAAGACATGATCCTGGTTTGTTTGTTTTTTAAACAAACACTGTTTAGTTCTCCAGTATGTTTGGGATTTTAAAACGTTTAACTTGGCTTTGTCTTTTGCTTTGACTAAATATCCTCACTATTCTTTCAAAACAAATATATAAATATTATTTCAATCAACAAGTTATAAGATGCACTTCAGAAAGAATGTAAAATTGGTAATGTTTCAAATGATCAAAAATATTATATTTAAGTTTGTTGTTAACTAGGGACTAAAGCAAGTAAGAACAATAAAACGCACACACCATATACAGAAGGGCAAACATCTGATAATCAATGTGAACAGAGTCTATACAATCAGCTGAGTTTTATTGATCTCATTTTACATGCTGTTGAGTAAGTACATTTGCAATTTCCTCAGTCAATACCACCATCAGAGCATTATTATTTTAAGGATTGATAGAGAAGAAAATATGGATTTTTGGGCTCTCCTGTAATTGACGCATAAGTCAGTCTTTGTGGTAATGAGGTGGAAGCCTTCTCTGCTTTCTGCCTCTAAATGAAAAGTTTGTGAATGCATTTGGAGTAAAGATTACTGCAACCACCACCATTATAAATCTTACAAACTATATCTAGTGCCATTACAAAGATGATTTCTTCTTTATTAGATGTCTATGTTCTCTTCATCCTATTATCTTCATCCTATACATCGATCATGCATCCTTTTAATATTTAATTTTGTAGGCTACAAATTCAATATTCTTTGCTTTGGAGTCTCTTTGTGCCTCATTTCACTTTAAGAACTTCTTATATGACATACTGTACTTATTTCTGAAGGGGAAAACATGGCCAGGAATTTCTGATGTTTAAATTATTCCATGTTTTCCAGGTAGCTTACTGCTGACATCTCTTTCAACATCACTTTCAGGGCAAACAATATCCTACCAACTAGAAAGATTCTTGGTAAATATGAAATTTAATTAGTGCCATGGAAATGAACTTATTAAAGTGCCAGTGATCTGCAGTTAAGGATTTAGCTAGTTACTTCAAATCAATATGAAATGTGTTGGTCCTTCAGCTCTTTGACCTTGCTGCCCTCTCTGCTCCATGGTTCATAGTCCCTTGGCCTCATTGTCTTGCCAGCTCCACACAAAACCACTTTTGACTTCATTTACAACTTTTTATCCTGATTTCATTTCTCCGTGGAACCTTCTTTCATCAACACTATTGATGGAGGTCATGTAAACAGTACACAAGCAACTGTAAGCCTTCAGCTTTATAAGTAAAATGATAGTCTGTGTGAGAGACATTATAGTTCATGACACACACAAACACTTACATACACACATAAAAACCATCTCAGTTCTCCATATACTCTGGCAAATTGCCATAATGTAATAAACAGGACTTCAAGCAGTTTTGTCTGTATCCCGTTTTCCAGCTTCAGCAACATTTTTCATTTCTGTGTTTATATTATTTTTAAGGCCTTGATACCAAGCATCAAGATAAGCTGTCACATCTAGAAGGGTAAATACAATGTTACTGTTCTAAGTTCTTTCAAAGCTTGACTAGTTTAACCTTTGCCAACATGTCAGCCAATTGTACTTGTACAAGCCTGTGGAGAACTTACGGTAAATCTTTATCCAGAGGGCCCAGTTCTGTGTTCACAAAATGATTACATGCCAAAGTTTTAGAGAGCCAAGATAAAAATTTACTCAAGCATAACTGAATCAGTGTCAGCCAATTCACGGGCAGGATTTTGTGCTGACCACTTTTACATTTTATTTACGGTTATATGTATACTTTGCAGTTTATGATTAAATGCAGATCAATTTTGTGCATGGACTTCTAGGAGAAAGGGTGTTTGGTAATATATGCCCAGCTTCTATCTGCTCCTTCCTTGGGCTGCTGGCCTCTTTTTGAGGTGCCCCAGCGTGTCCCACTCTTCCAGTGGCATTCCGATGTCTCCTCTAGCCTGGCCCTGTTTACAAATGGCTGGGCCATCAGAGGTGCACTGATGCCACACAGTCAGAGGAACTGGTGGCAGTAATTGTTGCCCTGAGAGGTAAGGTTCTTGCTCCTCCCCCGGTAGTGTGTTTTGTTCTTGACCCCTGCCCCCAGGCTCCTTGAGAACTTGAGAAATCCACAACACGTATCGTTAATCAAGGACCCTCAAGTGATTTATCATTGTGTCATTTACCACAAGCAGAACCAGTGGCATTAGTTTTCCTCAAGAAAGATCTCTCTGCCTTAGACTTGCTATCACAATGATCAATTTAGCACATATGTACTGTCTACATACTTAACCCGGTCTGATCAGACTGGTCTCCAAGCAAACTGCTTTCCTGTGTTCAGGAGACCTAGTTTGGTGTAGTGGTTCAGGTTCACTGGCTCCCCATGGAATTCCGGATCCATTTCAAGGTGTTGGTTTTAACCTTTAAAGCCCTAAACAGATTGGGACCAGCATACCTGAGGGACTGTCTCCCCGTATGTGCCCAAGAAAGCGCTTCGTTCAGCAAGTAAGAACTTACTGGTGATCCCTAGCCCTAGGGAGGCTCGTTTGGCCTCAACCAGGGCCAGGGCCTTTTCAGTCCTGGCCCCAACCTGGTGGAACTCTCTGTCTGAGGACACTCGGGCCCACCAGGATCTTGTATCATTTCGGCAGGCATGCAAGATGGAGATGTTCCACCAGGCTTACGGTTGAGGCCAGCGTCAGAACCATCATTGAGCCTCCTACCCGTCTCCGGTATTCGAGTACAACTCGTGTGTCTGTCTGTCTCCTCTTTGTATGCTGGGGGCAGGAATGTGTAGCCAACCATCAGAGGTTTTTGTATATATATATGATTTTAATTGCTGAATTTTGTAAAATTTGTAATGCAATTGTATTTTATGACTGTTGTACCCCATCCTGAGCCCACTTGTGGGGAGGGCGGGTTAAACACCTAATCGTGGATCGTGGATCGTGGAGGCCACAGCGGGGCGCACCACTGTTCCCAGTGATACAGGAACGGTGGCTGATGCCAGTGGCCACTGGGCCTGGCAGGCATGGGGAGGAGGCAGGGGGGTCTGCCCGCTCACTGGCGGCACCCCCCATGTGCCCCCCGCCAGGCCAAAGTGGAGCGCCTTGGTATTCCCAGCGAGGGCAGGAACATGGTTGAGGTGGGGCGGGGGGTCTGGCTGCTCGCCGGCGGCACTCCCCATGTGCCCACCCGACAAGCCAAAGAGGAGCATGCTGGTATTCCCAGCCTGGGTGGGAGAGGACATGTCATTCAGATGGGGGCCTGATCCCCCAGCAAACGAGGGTCCTCACCTGAGGGTCCACTGAGGAACAGGGCGGCAGCAGCTGACAGCACCCACCTTTCTGCCTTGCCAGAAAGGATGGGAGGGAGAGGAGATGTCATTTGTGTCAGACTGTGGCTTATTAAAAGTTGCAATCCAGACTATCTCTTGCAATTAGACATGAGTCCATTGGTTTCAAAAGATTTTACTGAATATAAACAACCATTATAGTCCACTGGCCAAGATGCAATATCCTGGCTGGTACACGGGTATTGTTACGAATGGAGGTAAAGGTTAAGGTACAGAATAGCATAGCCCAGCAAATCCCATCCTCCCCCCACAGTTCTCAAAACAAACGGCTTGAAGCTGAGAGAGTGAAGCTTTTCCAGGACTGGAAAGATTGTAGTCAAAACATTCCTCTTCGTTGAGATAACTGGTACTGGCCTGCTTGCCACCTGCAAAAGAAGAGCTTAAAACACTGACAGGATTAAAATGGAGTCTCTCTGGTTAGAACACACAAGGAACTTATGTCAGACCTGACAATTTGGAGGGGAAGTGGGATGATCCACCAACAGCCGCGAGGACTCCTCCGAAGCTCCCACTGAGCTACTCTGTGGTGGCAGCCGACAGTACCCACTTCCTGCCTTGCCAGAAAGGATGGGAGGGAGAGGACCTGTCATGTGAGGGGTAAGTGGGAAGATCCCCCTGCAACCACCAGGCCAAAGTGGAGCACGCTGGTATTCCCGGTGCAGGCCGGAAGGAGGGTGATGATGGCAGCCGCTGGGCCCGGCAGACACAGGGAGGCGGCAACGAGCCACCTCCCCTTTAGGGGGCAGGGGGTCTGGCTGCTTGCCGGTGGCACTCCCCATGTGCCCACCCGACAGGCCAAAGAGGAGCGTGCTGGTATTCCCGGCCTGGGTGGGAGAGGACATGCCATTCAGACGGGGGCCTGATCCCCCAGCAAACGAGGGTCCTCACCTGAAAGTCCACTGAGAACAGGGTGGCAGCAGCCGACAGCACCCACCTTCCTGCCTTGCCAGAAAGGACGGGAGGGAGAGGAGATGTCACTTGGAGGGGAAGTGGGAAGATCCACCAACAGCTGCAAGGCCTCCTCCGAAGCACCCACTGAGCTACTCTGTGGCGGCAGCTGACAGTACCCACCTTCCTGCCTTGCCAGAAAAGATGGGAGGGAGAGGACCTGTCATCTGAGGGGTAAGTGGGAAGATTCCCCTGCAACCGCCAGGCCAAAGTGGAGCCCGCTGGTATTCCCGGTGCAGGCCGGAAGGAGGGTTATGATGGCGGCCGCCAGGCCCAGCAGGCATGGGGAGGCGATGATGAGCCACCTCCCCTTTAGGGGACAGGGGATCTGGCCGCTCGCCAGCGGCACCCCCCATGTGCCTGCCTGACAGGACAAAGAGGAGCGCGCTGGTACTCCCGGCATGGGTGGGAGAGGACATGTCATTTGGACAGGTTGACCGTGAAGTGCACTGTTCTGCCTTGGGTGGCTGACAAGTCTCTACACACCATATCTCGCACTGCCTCATACAGGGCGGGCACGACTCGACGCCCAACGGTGCGCCGTGATGGCATGGTGAACCAGGGGCAAAGTGCTGGAGCAGCAATTGGAAGCCCACGCCCTCCATGACCAATAGGGGGAAGCCTTGCAGGGTGATTGCCTGCACCACCTCTCCTGCTTTAAGGCCTGCCATGGACTGTGTTAAAGTTTCCTGCGTTGCTGCTTTACTGCTACACCAAGATTGCCCTGCATGTGTGTGCTCTGATACACGTGTCAGTTTCCTGTCTGCTTGTTAATCACATTGCTGCTGCAATAGACTGTGTTAGTTTGCTCACTCCATGTCTGGATAACTCCACAAAGGACTTTCTTCCTGGGCAACCCTGCCCAGACCTATATCTGGACCTCCCAGTGTGTGTTTGGACTTTATTACAAGTGTGCCCCGTGCCTGCGTTGCCATCCACCACGGACTGCGCCTGTTCCCTGCTATGGACTGGGTCACGAAAGCGCGATCACCATTTTCGTGGGTTTTTGATGCTCGTAATGCGGTTCATGCCCATCTCTATTTATCACAACTCAAGGATCTGCAACACCCAGTAACTACTATTCAACTAATGTTCAAGTATAATGTGGGTAACTGATAGGATACATGAGAGTGAAGCCTCTTTTGTTAATGCATTTATATAATCTGGAAAAGTCCACTCTGGCTCAGAGCTATCTAGTATATGTACCATTCAAGCTCATCCTTGCCAAAAATTTACTGAAGCTTTGCAGAGGCATACCACACTCATTTTCTCAAGCAATGATATATAAAGGCCAAACAAGATGTTTGCTTTTTTAAAGATGTGGGTCCAGGATCTCCAGAAATAGCTTGTGTTCCCACAGCCATGCTTCAACTTCAGGGAATGTTTTTTTACAAAATAAAGGAGAACCCATTTTGGCTCAGAATGCTACTTCTGGGGGAGGAAGGGCTTCTGTCTCCCCTCAGCCTCTCCCAAGCTGAAATGGCACTGAGGGAGTTGTTTATCCATTTTTGCTGCTCCATGTGGAGTAATTTGTGCATGTGGGAAAACTAACATGGAGAAATAACTCCCCAGTACTGTTTCAGTAAGGGCTCCTTGCCCTGAAGTGGTGTTCTGAGCCCAAATGGGCTCTGCTTTATTTTTAAATAGGCATTTCCTCATAGCTGCTGTGTAGTTAATGAAAACCTAGACTCAAATCTTTAAAAATCAAACATCTAGTTTGGCTGTTAGAGTTGTAGATGCTGGATCTCCCAGGGGGTTCTTATTACAGTTTCCCAAAGACACAATTGCAAGAACTTGAACAAACTCAATACAAGTTGCCTCAACAGCTCTCATGTAGGTATGTTTTATGTTAACTCTGGACTTGTGTAAGCACTTAGTAGAATAAATATATTTTTTGGTTGTTGGGGGTTTTCCGGGCTGTATTGCCGTGGTCTTGGCATTGTAGTTCCTGACGTTTCGCCAGCAGCTGTGGCTGGCATCTTCAGAGGTGTAGCACCAAAAGACAGAGATCTCTCAGTGAGAGATCTCTCACTGAGAGATCTCTGTCTTTTGGTGCTACACCTCTGAAGATGCCAGCCACAGCTGCTGGCGAAACGTCAGGAACTACAATGCCAAGACCACGGCAATACAGCCCGGAAAACCCCCAACAACCATCGTTCTCCGGCCGTGAAAGCCTTCGACAATACATCAAATATATTTTTTCTTTCTACAAGCACTTTAAATACTGAAATATTTAAAAAGAACGCAATCAATGATGTGCTGTTATCCTACTGCAATGGCCACATCCGGTGATCCATAGTCAAGACATAATCAAAGCAGATAGGATTATAAGCCAGAGTAATGTCAGATGCTGTGAAATGCAGTGTACCTGCAACAAGTCTATAATGTTGTGTAGACATAACTTGTAAATATAGCATGACTCAATTGTAAATAGAGAGGGGATATGACGGCAGTAGAATGCATAAGCCTATCCACGTTGGTAGAACCACATACTTCATCTTGGAACAATGCAATACTAAAATCACAAGTATTATTCCCTAATTAACAAACATGAGCATTGAGTCATAAAACAACTCATTTAAAATTGACTCCTCTACACACAGAAACCATAGACTGACCACAAAGTCAAATGCATTAGATTGATATGATCAGGCAGTGCAATTGATCCACCCCACTGATAGGGACAAAAAGTAGGAAGACCACATTCAAAGGCAAACAGCGCTTCTGGACCTTCAATATATTTAGAATACCTACAGAGCTTTTCTCCTCATTTCATGATAAAGTGAAACCTGTCAAAATTCCTTCCTCTGTAGTTGTTTAATGCAACTAGAGCTGCTGAAACTGGGCACTCTAACAAAATTAAAAAGGTAACAGAAAGGACGCTAAATAAAATGCACACTTAATTTGTGCGGATTCAATGAAACTAGACTGCCCATGGCCTATAAGCTAATCTGGCCACTGGGCGTGTGCATCAAAAAGAAAAGAAAAGAAATCCAGGAAGTCCAGACTCCTGGGATTACCTTCCCCAAAAAACAGGATCCCTGAAATCATGAAAGTTTCTCTAACCCAGTTCAGCAAGATTAGAGAATCCTGAATCCAGAATTCTGGATTTATCCAGCCAGTATTCCCTATGAGGAAAACTATCGGGGGGGGGTGGGGGGGCTGAGGGGATTTTTCAAACAAACTCCACCAAATCTGCATGGAACTTTCTTCTGATTGTTGACTAAAGACCCCTCCAAGTTTCAGGAAGAATGGAACCTGAGGCCCAGTTCTATGGGCCCCTGAATAAGGTGCTTCCAGCTACTCACCATTGTTTCCTAAGGGGGAAACATTTCCAGATTTGATGTCAGGCAGAAACACACAGGGGAAAGGCTGCCAGTGGCCAGAGGAACACTTCCAAATACAAGTTCTCTCCCTCCTGCCTCACTCCTCCCCTTGCCTCTGCCTCACTCCCACTTCCCTTCTCCCACCCCTCTCATGAAAAAGATGCAGAAGATGCCAGGGAAACAGCCAACAAGAGGATGAAGCTGCATTTCCCACATTTACCCAGATTAACTTGGATTTATCTGGGGGTCTTGATCAAGGCTCCTGACTGGATCTGGAATTATCTAATTTGATTCGGGAAAGCTGGATTAGATGGATGGGCAAAAATCCAGATTTTTTACTGAACCCCCCAGACCCTCGTCACATACCTCTAACTTCCCCCACTGTCTGGCATAGGCCATTATGTAGTTTTCACAAAGGAAAACTCTGGGGCAGCAGCAATCTTTGCTAGGTACCAATTAGGAATCAGACTTTTCATTAGAGTACCTTAGAATTTCTAAGATTATTTGATTGTACGTCCTGGTCTGTTGCATAATGGAAATTTACCAGGATACAAACAAATGTCCTAAACTGGGAACATAAGATATTGTTGGAAACTAAACAAGCACAGGGGGAAAACTTGTACATCATATACTTTGAAGTTTATCATAGCATGCTATCTAATCCAGTGAATTTGCACACTCAAAGCTTACTGTCTGGACAGAATAATAAGACAAAAATGCCACAAAGATCTGACAATGTAGTCTTGTGAGAGCTCAGTAGCATTCTTATCTTATGGCAGCAGACATCATTTCTATGATTTTAGGGTTTGTTCTCTCTAAGAATGTGCATCTAGAAAATGTTGATGATACTTTCATATCTAGGGCTGTTGAGTGAAATGTCTAGCATAACTGGGTAGGGGTTGCTGGGTCAGACTAGAAATTTATTAGCTTTCTTTCATGCTCATGATTTTTGTGGCCATTCTTTTCAGAGAGGAAGGGGAGGGGGACTTATTGGAGGCTTTGTGGCAGCTGTTTTTGTGCTCAATGGAACCAGAATCATACAGAATACAGTCCTCCCTTGGAACCATTGACTCACCAAGTTAGCAGCACGCACAAACAAGGGGGTCGGTGTTAATGGACCCCAAATTAGGTGAGTGTCAGTGCTGCATGCTTGTTGTTACACTGACTCCTATGGCAAGAAACTGCAAGCAACTATTGGTGGGGTGGGCTGGCACCCAAGCAAAAGAGCAGCACCACTGGCTTGTGCAAGCCAGGAACATTTGGAGAAGAAATCCTGCTTTTACTTATTTGTTGTTGAGGTCCTTTTAAAGGACCAGAAAAGTTCCCATGTGCGGTTCTTGCATGTGATGTGTTTCAATATCCAATTACATTTGACATTCCAAATTCTGCACCAAACAGGGGGCATCCATTCTCTAATTTTCACCATTCGCCACTGAGTTGTACACTTGTGAGCATGTCTGGATCTTCTAGAAACAGACTGGCATGTATAATTATTTTTTTAATTATTCACTTAGCCAAATTGCCTTCTAACTTGCATACCATGATTATTAAAGGTAAAGGTAAAGTCCCCTGTGCAAGCACCGAGTCATTACTGACCCATGAGGGGATGTCGCATCATGACGTTTTCTTGGCAGACTTTTTGTTATGGGATGGGTTGCCATTGCTTTCCCCAGTCATCTACACTTTACCCCCAGTAAACTGGGTACTCATTTTACCAACCTCAGAAGGATGGAAGGCTGAGTCAACCTTAAGCCAGCTACCTGATCAAACTCATGTCATGAGCAGAGCTTGGGCTGCAGCACTGCAGCTTACCACTCTGCACCATGAGGCTCCAATGGGGAAGGCAATGGCAAACCACCCCGTAAAAAGTCTGCCAAGAAAATGTCGTGATGCGACGTCCCCCCATGGGTCAGTAATGACTCGGTGCTTGCATAGGGGATGACCTTTACCATGATTCTTAGTACCTACCAATCATGCGTGCACCAACAAGGGTCAAAATGTTTTGTGCCAGAGATATTCAAAAATCCCCCCACATTGTTTGTGACAGGGAAATAATAATTAATAATAATAACAACAAATAAAAACAACTTTTGATTTATATACCACCCTTCAGGACAACTTATCACCCAAGTATGTTATTATTATCTCCACAACAATCACCCTGTGAGGCGGGTGAAGCTGATAGAGCTCCAGGGAGCTGTGATTGACCCAAGGTAACCCGCTGGCTTCAAGTGGAGGAGTGGGGAATCAAACCCTGCTCTCCAGATTAGAGCCGTGCGGCTTTTAGCCACTGCACCAAACTGGTTCGCTGATATGTTTGAGCAAGACCCTGAGATACCTTTGGGGGATGCTGATGGATTGCCCTATTCTTAATCAATAAAGTTGGGAGACTAGCAGGTCCAGTCTTCCTTTCTGATTTTTTAAAAAAAGCTAACGAAAGGTTGAAAGAAAAAGAGAAGGAAGCAAACTAAGCTTGGAGACAGCCTCAGTGCTTATTCATTGCAAACAGATCAGTTGTCCACAAGGAAAACTAACCTGGGAAGACAGCTACCTGAGCAGAACAGGAGGAGACATTCTTCAGCATTCAATTCAGGGTGAACACTGTCAATCAGAGAGAGCTCAAAGACACTGCAGTCTTTAAGTGCATTTCAGTGCTCCTCCACTTACTTTTGCAGGACTTCTACAGTCATAGTTGGCAATTAGAAAAATCTCGAGGGAGCATACCAGCAAAATGGCCCACTTAGTCCAATGCCTCTGCCATCACTATGGCTTTCTGCATTTTAAAAACCAGTCATTTATTTCCAAAATTCATCCTCATTTACATAACATACTACTTTACAGTTTTGCAGGGAGGAGAGACCCCTCCCTTCCCACCACCTGCCAACGTCTCTTGGTGCTCAGAGATGCTGCTGACACTTCTTTCTTTTCCGTGTGCAAAAGTGCACAGAAAAGATCCTTTTTCTGTCCATAAAAGAGTTTTTGTGCATAAAGGTTCACAGAAAGCGTGCACCAGGCACAAGAGTCTGTGGGTGCATCTGCTGGTCTGGCACAAAGGGAGTTTTTGCCATCCTCAAACAGTTCACCAAACTCAACTTCTTACCAGAGTGGGGGCTGACTCTTTTGCCAGCATATGAGGGGCACGTTTAGCAACGGAAGCGAAGTTGGGTTGGGGAAAATGTTCTTTTCTTTACTGGCACTACCTCTTTCCCGTTGTTTTGCTGCTGACAATGAATGAGAGAGCAAAGTGTCCCTTCTATTTTCCTTTATTTATTTCTACTTTTACAACACTGTAGATAGGAGAAGGTGCTGTTCAACACCTTCTCACAAGCCATTAACTGTGAGCGAAAGCTGGCTACAATGCCAAGACCACGGCGATACAGCCCGGAAAATCCACAACAAGAATCACAGAATGTTTGGGAGAGGAATTCCCTTGACTACCAAGTAACCTGGACCAGTTTCTCCATTCCAGAGAGTTGAAAGTAAAGTTCAAAATATTTTTTTCCATGATTTTTACGGCTCAGGATTTTTGTTACGCATACTCCTAGTCAGCCCTACATTTTATATTCTTCTGCAAACCTGAGGCTTCCCCCAGGCATGTAGAAAAACAGTCCCTATCTGTACATGACCCCATTGTGTGGATTTTTTTATCCATACTTTGCAAACATTTTTAGAAGTAGATATAGTGATGAGAGACTGTTACACTTGTCTAAAACTTACCATTTTCATCAGTAAGATTTATGGGGATATTCTTTTCATAAGAACTCAGTGCTCCTTAACCGAAATATTATTGTAAAACCTCTTTTGTTATGTTTTCATAGACACTGTGACATCTGCCCTTGAAATTTGCCATAGCTCTGCTTGATTTCAATAAGAAACAGGTGGATGACTTAGCTTTTCTACTTCCATCTCATGTTTTTTATCATTTCTCCTGCAAAGTCCATTCACCCACTGCTGGTGCTTCTACTAATTTTTCCACTAAGGGCTCATTCAGGGCATACTTACAGTGAAATCCTAAGCAGTGTTACTCCAGTCTAAGCCCATTGATTTCAATTAATTTAGACTTGAGTAACTCTGTTTAGGATTTCACTGTTAATTATAGCATTTGCGCTCTAAATGTATTTTTGTATTTGTAATACAGCATTCTTTTAACTTTGTTCTTTCTTTTTTGTAAGTGGATAACTTGAATTGCTGCTATATGCCAATAAAGGCTAACTTGACTTGACTATAGCATTTGGGAAACAAGAGTTTAACACTACACCATCTCTAAATGTCATGTCTCTCTTTGCTTCTTTCCTACAGCTGAAGCAATTTCAAAGTTTTGTTTTCCTTTCAGAAATCTTCTGAAATTGTAGCAACTGACCAGATTCTTCTCTTATACATAATGTAGTCATACTTCAAAAATCTATTTTACCAGAAGGAGATTCTCAGTTGACATATATCAAAAATGGGTTTCTTCACAACACATTTTTATAAATATCTCAAGTATATAAAGTCTTTCTTCATCAAAGCAAAAACAATCAAATCTTCTGCCATTGTAAATATCAATGAGATGCCGCAGTACTCCCTCTTGTTTTTGCTTCAACAGATTTTGCTGAGGAGTAAGAGGTGGTACCAAAAAACCCTTTCATATATTCGTATTATTTGATATGGATTGGGGTCAAATTGGACCCCAACACATCTAGCGCTTACCTGTATCTGACCATACTCCTAGTGATATTAAAATTCTTCAGTATAAGGTGTAATCCTCAATTTAATTCTGGCAAGTGGTCTTTCCTTCTCTCTACCATTGCCTTCCATAATTTTGGAACCTTTATGACTTTCAAGAAGATAGTTTTAGGTTTGTGTTCTAAAACTGTATGCTCTGATGTGCATGAGGTGACAAATCATGTGCATAGAAGAGTTTGGGATAATAGTGACAATAATACACCATAGGCAAGAGGAGTACAGTGACAAGTCCAGCTAAATTAGCCCATTGGGTGTTTCCTAAGGCTATTAAAGAACTGGTCATCTAAAAGAAAACACAAGAAATTCTCAGCTAGCCAAAAGATTCTCCAGCCAATCAGCTGCTAGAGAGAAAAAGCAATAACAAGGGTAAAGGGATGTAACTCAGTTTGATCAACTCAGTTTGATATAACTCACTAGAGCAGTGTGTGTGTGTGGGGAGAGAGGATAAAAATTCTGTGTCTGTGTATCTGTTTGTATCTGTGTCTGTCTGTAAAAGATGTAGCCTGAAGCCTACACTATACAAATAGCTTTGCATTTGGAGGAGATTCATGATTGTTAGGCTTCATACAGATTCTTCTGCACTTAACCAGTGCTGTCTTAAGTGGAAGCAGTATCTTTGGCATCTACTGTAGAAGTCATTCTGGATCCCCTTTAGGGCTTTTCATTTTATTTTTGGCACTTTCAACCATCTGGAGAAAAATAGCACTTTTGAATGGAGGCTTGGGAGGCTGCCAAGCTTGGCTCTTTAAAGTAGTATGTTGTTAGATCTTACACAGTGAAAGAACAACTCAGACTTTTCAGATGTTCAGAAATCATCTGTAAGTTATTTTTTAAAACAAAACTTTCCAGAGCAAGAAATTCACTGGCACTTAACTTTATGAAATATTGGAACTGACATACAGAATAAACAGCATTTAAGGGTCTTATTTTTGTAAGGTCAACATTATTTTCCAAGAGTTAAATATCATTATTGTAATGTCTACTTAGACAAACACAGCTGACATTAACAGTGCAATCCTAAGAGGAGTTACTCCAGTCTGTCTAAGCTCATTGATTTCAAGGGATTTAGACTGGAGCAACTCTTCTCAGGATTGCACTGTAAATGTATAATGTCAGATGTGTTTGCATCCATACTCAGCAATCAATGTGTAGTTCTTGGTTTAGAACAAGCATTGGACTAAGAAACCGGATTAGGTAAATAATTTATGATTCTGAATCTAAAGTAATTCTAATTTGTTATTTGTTATTCTGTGCAATTCTTTTATTTACATCAATCATTGTGTTGGTCACCAGTGAATTCTTAAAGAGGAATCCATTGAAGACTTGTAAATAAATGCATAGTATAATTTTAAAAATTCATTATAATATGAATATAATTGCATTAATTGGTCTCTAGCATAAGGAATGGTGACATCTTTCAGGAACTTCTTTGTTTCACAACAGTTTTAGTACATTAGTACAAGTGGGGGACCCACAAAGACTTGTAGGGACACCTTATTTTTCATCCCCCATTATTTCCTTTTTCCCTTCCCTGGTGGTCTCCTATAACTTTTCCAGCTCAGGACTGTGGGACAAGGCTGGGTAGCGGCTTGATTGAATTACCTAAGTGGCAATCCTGATTAACGAAAACTAGAAGATGGCTTATATCCTGGCCTCATTCATGACTAGGTTTTCAGGGAACTCTGCATTTTTGGATGGTCCTAGAAGGTTGCCTATTGTCCAGCAAACCATAATCTATAAATATGGCCTGAATTTTGATGAGCCCTCAGGAAGCCAAATAATTGAACTATTGCCAAGGGAGTGTCAGTGTCCAGTCTCCCAGTGGAGCCTGACTACATTTCTGTGAGCGGGTCAGTTTTTCTGTTCCTGTAGTCTGATTTCAGTTTTTCAGATACGGATTCTCTCAAGCAATCTTAAGCAGCCTATGGTCCGAGAAGTCATGGAGGTGACCAAAAACATGGCTTCCACCTCAGGGCTGCTTTCAGGGTCACAACTGAGCACACCCATTTATTAGGATGGGGAACTAATCAGAATCACTTAATTCTGTGACCTCAGAGAATCATAGTTAGCCAAAAGGGCTAATATTTGAATGCAATTTGGGACAAACTGGTTTTCAAGGAAATAATCAGAGGGATGAGATGCTTACTGGTGTGGGGAAGAGGTGGCATTTACTCTTCTTAGAGACAGCAGGGAGGCAGAGAGAAAAGAGAGAGATGCAGGAAGGGAATAAGAGCAGGGGATTCCTCACCAAAGCTGGTTAGGTGTCCACTGGAATCACACTAAAAACATTTGAGCAACTAAAACTATTACTATTAAACTATCAAAGAATCATCAGGTGTGCCTGCATGACCAATCTCTATAGAAAATCATGCACAGAAAATCTTTAAGCAAAAAAACTGATCTGGGTTCACAGCAGAGAGTCCTACCAGGGATTGGTATCCAGACAACATTACAAAACTGAAGATATGACACTGAGAGTCTCTCTACATGAGATGCCTCAGCACATCTTTGTTCACGATTTTAGCCAGGCAGTGTAGTTTAAAAAGACAGAGCATGTGGAGATGGCTCAGAGGGTTTGTTAATTTCATCTTCACCTCCCTGAAGGCTCTGTCAATTTCACCTCTCCAGTCTAAAACTGTGCGAGATCACAACCAGAGGGCAGTGAGGAATGGAAATGGGCTGGAGCTGCCTTCCAGAGCTGGGCTTGGATAAGTTATAATGGGCTGGAGTTTCCCTTCTGGCATTTCACAGGCCCTTCACACAGCCCTGCTTCAGGCTCTGTCTTTTTAAACTACCTTTCCTGGCTAACATTGCATCTCCAGACACGTATTCTTCACAGATGTCAGATGTCAGATGTCTTGTGTAGAGAGACTCGGAGTCAGACCTGATGGGGCCATTTTGGGAACAATGCCAAGATTTGAATTGGGATTCTCTGTTGTCACACAGGACTTAAAATCCAGAATACATTAATTACTATGGCCGTTTTCACACGTCTTACCTGCCACCAGAACATCACGCAAAACACCCAGAATACAGCGTCTTCTTGCATGAAATCGCACCAGGAAGACGCTGTCATCCAGGAGTTTTGCATGATGTTCCGGTGGCAGGTAAGACATGTGAAAATGGCCTATGTACAAGATAGTACAGGGACAGGTTCTTGGTGCGGCTTGGTGGGGCTTACATTAGCTTTGTTTTGCACTACTTGCCTTCCCAGTTGCTTCTGGGGGGGGGGGGAAGTCTTTTTCTTCAAAAGACGACAGTGATATAGGATTCTTGCTGTTGCTGGCAGTATCATTGCTGCAAGGTCCATCTTGAGACACAGAAAATGATTTGTGCTCCCTATGTTCTGTGCTTGCCTCAGGGAGACTGAGGCTTCCTCACAGTGTTCCACAAGCAGTACATACATTCAGGCTGGAAGTAGGGGTGTGCTGGTAAAAAGAGGGGGCTGGCAACACAGCCTTTCTTTTCTTTCTTCTCTCCTTCCCACATACCAACCAATCTTTTATCTGCCCTCTATCTTCAGCTATATTTATTATTTATTTACTTCATTTATACCCCCCCCCCCTTTTTTCCACAATGGGGACCCAATGCAGCTTACATCATTCTCCGGTCTTTCATTTCAGCCTCAGAACAACCCTGTGAAGTATATTAGGATGAGAATGTGTAAATGGCCCACAGTCACCCAGTGAGCTGCTATAGCAGAGTGGGGATTTGAACCTGAGTCTCCCAGATCCTGCTCTGACTTGGATAGCCCAGGTGAGCCTGATGTCATCAGAACTCAGAAGCTAAGCAGGGTCAGCCATGATTAGTAATTGGATGGGAGACCTCCAATGAAGACCAGGGTTGCAGAGGCAAGCAATGGCAAACCACCTCTGTTAGTCTCTTGCCTTGAAAACCCCACAAGGGGTCTCCATAAGTCAGTTATGACTTGACAGCACTCTATACACACACACTCCCAGATCCTAGTCTAAAATTCTAACCACTGTGTCACTCATTGAGAATTAGATCTATTGACTGAAGATAGTAAACAACTCCTGTATTAACAATTTCAGCTACCCCAACTAAACCTGGATAGCTAGATAGCCCTAGTGAGCCTGATCTCATCAGATCTCAGAAGCTAAGCAGGGTTGGCTCTGGTCAGTAATTGGATAGGAGACCTCCAATGAAGACCAAGGGTGCAGAGGCAGGCAATGGCAAATTACTTCTGTTAGTCTCTTGCCATGAAAACCCCACCAGGGGTCGCCATAAGTCAGCTATGACTTGAGGCCACTCTCTACCACCACAAAACTAAATCATAGGTAGAAGCATATTATAAATGCAAATTGAATATATAAGAATAAGTAACATTTGAATCCAGGCACTAATTTAAAAATCTTAAATCCTGTAGAACCAATGTTTGCTTTTTAAAGCCATAAGCATTTTTAAGCCATATTCTGTTACTGCCGTATTCTGTTACTCAAAGTGGGTATACAAGTAGAAAGAAGCAGGCTTATACCACTGACCCCATTTCTGCATATCTACTTGTAAAGCCAAAGGCTTGCACTAAATTCTGCATACACTCAGGTATATGCATGTATACTTTTTATGTACAGTCAAAATACTGCAAAAATACTGCAAAATACATGCATAGGAAATCTAGCAAAGGGGCTAGCAAGTATGATCCCACTTGATTCTAGAAGTGTATGCATTTTGAATGAAAAGTGGATGCAAACCTATTGTGAGAAAAAAAAATGAAAGTCCTTTCCCCACTGGGACTCTGCAATAAGCTTGGGTAATGTAGTAAAAGTGAACTGCTTGCCATTTTTATGGCTCCCTGGAAAGCTATGAATAACAAAGTACCCAACTCAGCTCCAACAGCTGTCAGCATTGTCATTTCCCCTCCTTATTTGTTGTACATCCCATCCTGCAAAGCTCATTTAAGCTTGGAAGTACAGTTGATGCTACAAGAGACCCATACAGGCTGCTCATTGAGGAGTGTATGCCAACAAATGCCTTTTGATAATCTCTCTTAGTGGCTTCATGCAGGTATTAAATAGCACGGGGATGAAATTGAACTGAACCCTGTGGAAGGTCACATTCCAACAGCTATGAGTCAGAACAAGAATTTCTCAGCCTTACCTTCTGGTGACCTTCCCCTCCCCCACAGACTTAAAACAACATAATATGGTGTCCCTTAGTTCAAGCACTAAGAGGTGACTCAGTAGCATACCATGGTCACTAATATCAAAGGTTACTGAAAGATCCAGCAGGATTAGCAGATATTCTGGCTGTCTACTTCTTGGTGGAGGTCATCAACCAAGATGACCAAAGCAGTCTATTCCAAATCCTATCATGAAGCCAGACTGAAATTGGTCCAGAAAAGTTCTCTTCCGTTGTGTCTGAGTTTCATCTATATATTTATACTAGTTCAGGAAATACCTACTTGGAGGAAGCACTACATCTTACTAGTTCTTTTTAGAAACAGTAACTAAGTCAACCAGCATTTTCTTCTCTTCACATAATTTTATATTATTCCTTCGCTGTCAGATTTCTTCATTATTTTAATTAAATGGCTTTGTTAAAATTGTGCATAGCCATAACATGACATTTTGAAATCCATCTTTACATACAAAGAAGACAGGAAATTATTCTTATCTCAAGGGTATTGTCAGAATCAACTGTGCAGGAACTCAAGAAGTACAATTATTAAATCTGTAACATTCCTCAAGTAAATATAAGGATTCCTTTAATGAAATAAGCACTCCAAACAAGGGTTCAGCATATTTGTTATAATGTTAATGGCACTTAGATATGGGAAAACAATCTATTAGAGGCAGGTATTGTTGGCATCTTCTAGCCAAAACTAAACATTTGCACCAATGGTTGTTGTGGGTTTTCCGGGCTGTATTGCCGTGGTCTTGGCATTGTAGTTCCTGACGTTTCGCCAGCAGCTGAGGCTGGCATCTTCAGAGGCTACTCCTCTGAAGATGCCAGCCACAGCTGCTGGCGAAACGTCAGGAACTACAATGCCAAGACCACGGCAATACAGCCCGGAAAACCCACAACAACCATCGTTCTCCGGCCGTGAAAGCCTTCGACAATATATTTGCACCAATGTTTTCACAATAAAATAGCAGCAATGTGCATCAGGTTGGAAATAAGGATAGGATCCAAACATAACTAGAATTTATGCTTTTGTAATCATTCACCTTGCAAAATGATAGAAAAAGATCATCTGGGATACATTTACATCAAGTATTAATATGAAAAGCAAATATTATTGTGATTGGGGATGAGGAATCACAAAGTGATCTCTTAAATCAGCTTCTCTTACAAACTTATCTTATGAAAAGTTCTTTAGTTTTCAATGGTTTAAAAAGAGATATATAAAGTACACATTCTAACATTATATATTTTGGCTATGTGACATAGACTGATTGAACTTGAATAGATGCTACTTATGTTGCCAATCATATTTTCAGCCTCTTACATTCCATTTAACCAGTAAAAAGGATTGGCACTGAGAGGATAATCTCTTATCTCTTGGCCACTTGTGCTCAAATAATATCATATAGGTGATTTACACTCACCCTTTCTTTGCCTACCCCTACTTGTTGAATTGTCTGTAAATAAATAATTACTGATACATCACAAGTTTCCAGCTCTCTCTTCAACAAGAAACTGCCCTTGTAAAGGATTCTGCAGAATTTTCTATCACTTGGGGGAAAGTTGAAGTATGAAATCAATCAATATATCTAACTCGCAACATGGACAAATCTAAGGATACTTAAATCTGGCAATTGGAGCTGTGAATGGACAAGACAGATAGTTCTTCAAACCTGAACAAAACTGTAAGTTTGCAGAAAAATCGAAAATTGAAAAATATAAATAAATAAAAAACCCTAAAGATAAAGGAATCACCTGTAGCATAAAGAAATGGATGCTCTTAGTGGCCGTTGCTAGACAACCACAACAGTTTTGCCAGAATTCCAGACTTGATTTCTGATAGTAAAAAGTAGGGAGAAGAGGCAGAATCTTCTCCCAGGCTGCTTTGTATTTGAGGGAGGTTTCTCATCAGGCTAGGACCAGCAGAAACCACCAAGCAACTTGCTACACCCAACTTTCACAATTTATTCAGGCCCAGCTGCTTGCCATGGTTCAACAGCAGCCTCCTCCCAAAGCCATTGTTGTATAGTGGTTAGCATTTCAGACTAGCATCTCACATCCCCATTCTGCCATGTAAACTCACTGGGTGACCTTCTGCCAGTTACATATTCTCACATTATTTAGGTCACAGGCAGCAGCAGATTTCTGGCAATTAAGAGCACTGAGACACCAACCAGTGAACTGATGGCCTCCTCTCAACCTGGGCCAGGCCAGCCCTGTGACAGGAGGTTTGAGCCCAGCCAGCCTGAGTCCTGTGGCACTCAGCCTGCCTAAGATGAGGTTAGGAGGCAGCATCCAGACCATGTGAAGTTAGGTGGGGAAGGCCGCACTAGCTCACCCAAGGCCCATGCAACACAAAGCCTGGTGAAGGAGATGATGCTAGCCTAACCAAGCCCCATGTGAGGTGAGGTGATGGAGCCCTACATGAAGTTAGATGACAGCACTCAGCTTGACCTCTCTGAGGCTAGGTCGGCAGCAGTGCTCTGCTAGGTCTGCAAAGGGTGAGATGAGGGAGGCGGCAATGTCTGCTCAGTTTGTGATGGTGCCCAGCTCAGCTTGAAGGATCCGTGTGCAAAGTGAGGAAGGAGGCACCAACCTCATCCTGCCCAGTCCCCGTATAAGGTGAAGGAGATAGCTCTTGACCTGCCTGTAGGATTGCCAGGTCCCCTTACCCTCCCAGTGGGAGGGGGAATTGGCACTCGCTTTTTTTTTCTTTTGCTCTTCATGGGAAGTGACATCATTGCGCCACTTTGGGAACATGCCCAGGATTCCTGTTCCCCTGCCTTTCCCCCCTGCTGGCCAGGTGAATGGTGGCAGGGGGTGGAGAGTAGGAGTGGAGGATCCCCACCCTCACTGAGGGACTTAGGATCCTGACCTGCCTGAGCCCTGTGTGAAACCAGGGAAGCAGCACCCAGCCCACTCAAGCCCCATGTTAGGCGAAGAAAGAATCACCAGGCCAATTGGTTAGGTAAGCTGTCTCTTCCTTTTTCCTTCATTCTTTTGGGGCTGGGGCAGGCTAGGTAAGGGGTACTTTCTCAGGTTTTTTACTCCCAGTACACACCTGCTCACAAGGTTGTTTTGAAGATAATATTGAGGAGAGAAGAATGATATATACTGCTTTGAGTCCCCTATTGTGGAGAAATTTGGGGGTATACATGAAATATAAATAAATATAGCTGAAGAAGAGGGCAAATAAATGTTAGGTTGGTGGGTGGGTGGGAAGAAGAGAACCAAGCATGGAAAGGTAAGGCTATGGGGTTGCCCGGAGGAGGGAAAGATGACACAGGGGGAAATGAGGTGGCTTCAGGGTTCCCCACTAGCACAGTGCAACTGGCCCGAGAAGCTGCTGAGGTGGGGGGAAAAGGGAAACTGAAAATGGGGTGGATGGGAAATAAAGGTAGGTTGGTTGGTGGTTTGGAAGAAGAGAGGTAAAAGAGAGAAGCTATGGGAACTTTCAGAGAAGGGGGAAAGGAAACAGTGGGCTAGGGGAAAAGATCCCTCCCCTCCACACAAGTCCTTGCAGGTTCCTACATGTTGTATATAATTTTTACTCAGTTGTACTTTCAGATTCTGAATGGGCTTGACTTTTGAACCTTTTTTGTTGGTGGTGGTGTTAGCAGTTCCTAAAATACAGTTTCCACTTCTGAACTTTTATTTCTGAGAAAACTCTGCTAATATACCAGGGAAATAAAATCAATTTTATGCTTCTGGCAGTATCTTTCAAAGCTGCACGAGCATTCATACATTCATATAAAATTGGGGGAAATGTCAAAAATTGTCATTTACCATTCACAGCTGAAACTTTTCATACTGCTTTAAAATTAAAGACATTATTTTCAATCTTCCTTATCCTCTGTGCACTTGGGAGTAAGTCTTTCATAGGATTCATATTCTGATACTTTTTATTAATGCCACTGTAGTTTAAAAATAAGATATAAATCATATTTTATTAACCAATAGCACTTACATCTTAAGTTAAACTGCAAAAGAAATTGTTTCCTTTTTTTGTAATAGCACGGCAAAGTAAAACATAAATGGACATCCCAGTTGACTTTTAAATATTATGTAAGTTTCTAAGGTTCTAAAAGTTCCAGCACTAGTTACTGAAGGAGATAGTGGCTGTATGATTCCAGACATTAGTGGATTAAGCTAATTATTTGGATCCATTTCAGCCAGATTTCATGTGCAAAGTCATCTACAAAGGTGAGTGGCAGGTCTCTCGCCTCCCTCTGGGAGGGTGAGGAGTCCTGGCAACTCAACTGGAGGCATGTCTCCACAGGCATATGGACTCATCGAATCAGCAGTAAGACAAATGGTCCCCCCTCCTTCTGCCTGCAAAAGCTTGCTGGGTAGAAGGAAAGAAATCATGAAGCCTCTACTGCCTCCCTGTGAGCACTCAGGACAGGAGCCCATTTCCCACACATGCTATTTTAAAAGTGAGTGCCTGTCATACATTAAATGTAAGTTTCCCCCAGATTCTAAGTTACCACTGAGTATTCACCAGTTATTACTGAGTATTCACTAAGTTGTTACTGAGTATTCATTTGCTGAAGATTGCCAGCAATTACATGGGAATTCCAACAGCCACCAAACTTTATCCAGTCACTGTAATTTTTCTACTGAAAACTCTGTATTTCCCTTCCTTCCTTCCTTCCTCGTTGTGGCTTGTTTGTTTCTTTCAGAAAATGAGGAAGGCTTCCATTGCAGCTCCCACCCTCAACCGTCATTGCACTTCCATTATTCCCTATGGGGGGAATTCCAGTGGCGACCATTTTTCAACTAAATCTACCAAAATTGTAGTGAAGTGCCTTTTGTCTGTCCTTCAAAGAACCCCCAAGTGTTGAGCAAATTGGGCAAAGTGTTTGAATTTCCTAAATAAGCCAATGATTTTTTACTTTTACAAGAAAAAAGTGTCTCCCCAACCTACAAGGAAGGGTAAATGAGGAATAAGGGGGGGGGGGGAAAGGAGAAAGAATCTCAAGATCTCTGAAGCTTGAGATTGGTTGGGAGTGTTCTTTGCTCTTCCCTTGCAACAATCTGATTGGAAGAGAGAAATTCTCCAGGAAGTTAGTACAAATTCAAAGTGAAATGTGCGCTTAGGCGCCATCGCTGGTAAACTCTAGAACACACACACAAAAACCACAGATTTTTTCCGGGAGGGACTTTGTGACTACCAAGCAGCGAAGACTAGCAGAAAGTAAGACCCAGAAATAATTATTATCCTGATTTTTATGATTTGTGATTTCCAATGCACACACCCTTAATTCTTACGATCACAGATTACAGATTTCCTGTTTAATTTACTCAAAGTATTTATTTCTTCCTATCAGCACATACTAGGCTTCTAAGCTCAACTGGAAAATCATGAGACAGTTCATTAATAAAACAGGAAGAATAATAAAACACAGCTTTTGATACCTCATTTGCAAATGAGGAAATTTGTGCAATCTTATATATAAATATTGACACTATGTATTTTTACAAAATTTCCACCAATTCCTCTCTTCCTCTGAAGATCTCCAGTAGGCTAAAATCAAGAAAGAACAGTGTAAGAATGTTTATAATAATTAAAAGAAAAAAAGAAGAGAAATCAAACTTGCTCTGCCCCCCACAAACCAAAAACTTGAAGACACAGACAAGTTTTTGCTGATGCCTAAAATTAAGAAATTGGAGATTGAGTGCTTAGCTTGGGTTGAGATTTCTAGAGTTAAGCAGTACCATAGAAAAGGTCTTGTGTCTGGAAACTATGTACCTTACCTCTAAAGGAAGGGCACATAGATTAGGGCTTCTGTAGACTGTCAATCATCACTTGTTATCTCAGTATTTAAACAGATCATTCACAGTACCATGTCTTCTCATACATTCACAAACAGTTTGACAACCAGTGGAGGAAAACAGTGATACTAACTGCTGATTTTGCAATGGAGCAAGCAATCCTTTAAATGTTCCAGTTCAAGACAGACAGATGGACAGGCTGGCACACAGCAGAAGACTGGAGGGGGGTAAAGACATAAGGGAGTCATTAGGTAAGTATCCCATTCCCCTGGTGGGAGCAGGAAATCCCCTGTTCTCATTCTCTGCACCCTGCCACCTCTCATCTTGCCAGTGGGGGAAGAGGCATGGTAACAGACCTGGGGGGGGGCATAGAAAGCTCCCGTGTTAACTGGAGCACTTCCTTGTTGTTCTGGAAATGACATCGTTCGTAGAGTGAAACAGAAGTGACAGATCCTGCATAGAGGCTGATTTTTATCAACTAGGCCCTGCACAGGACTAGATATGGGCACGAACGGGGGGGGAAAACTGAACACCCTGTTCATCGTTCGATGCCATCCACGAACAACAAACAACAAACATGGACGAACATGAACTGTTCCCAGACATGTTCGTTGTTTGTTGTTTGTGGGGGCCAGAACCCTCACCCCCATCTCCCAGTTTCAATCTCAGGGACCTGTCATCCCTGTCATTAGGACTATGGTGTGATGTCACTTCTGGGAAAAATCCACAGAGTTTCTGGTGATTCCTAAAGAAGTGTGACATCACTTTCAATTTTGACTCAGAAGTAATGTCACATAGAGTTGCCAATATCCAGGAGAGGCCTGGAAATCTCCAAAAATTACAACTGATATCCAGACTACAGAGATCAGTTCTCCTGGATAAATGGCTGCTTTGGAGTGTGGACTCTGAAGTCCCTCTACTCCCCCAAACCTGCCCTCTTCTGGTTCCACCCCTCAAAGCTCCAGGAATTTCCCAACCTGGAACTGACAGCCCTAACATCCTGATATGAGCCTTATGGCCATTTTTTATTTTCCTCTGGCTACCACACAGAGCAGTGCCAGGAAATGGGAGCTTGGAGTGGTGGACTGGCAGCCCTATTCCTGTAACCTACATCAATCAGTAACTGCATCCTGACTGCTGCATTTTCACTAATTTGTCTAAACAAATTAGTTTTCAAAAGGCGCCTCACATAGAGTACATTGAAATAATTTGGTTAGTAGTCTGTATGTGCTGTTGATTTCCATTTCCTTTGTAATGGAATTTTTGAAAGACTACTTCTCCCAACAGCTGCTGAAGTAGAAACAGTTGCCTTTTCCTGAGAAGAGGAGGGAGAACACAGAGAAAGGAGCGAAAATAGAAAGGCAGCCTATGAGAGACCTGAAGTCAAGAAAAAACCCATGAGATATGAAAGAACAGCAGAGAAGATTGTAACTTGGAATAAAGAACTTCTTGGAACTCTGCTGTAAAAGTAAAGCTCCAATTAAGAGACCTTGTTTACATGTGACTGTGGGCCAAGCTACACATGACGAATGACACTTGAACAGCAAGTGGATTGAGTGGAGGGCAAGTGAACAGGGAGAAATGCACTTGCCGTTCAAGTGTCATTCGTCATGTGTAGCTTGGCCCTGTGTCAGAATCAGTGGACTTGATTGACAAGCATACAAGGCCTAGTTAATGCCTAGGGTTGCCAGGCCCCTCTACCTGAAAAGCGAGGGGGGTGGCGATTAGGGTTCCCAGGTGCCCGCTGATGACAGGCAAACTCCCAGGCATTTGCCCTCTCATCCACCAATCACCCAGCAATCAACAGGAGGTGGCAAGCTCCCGGAGTTTGCCTGCCACTAGCAGGCATCTCAGGAATGTGCGCCACACACGCATTCCAAATCAGCCCCATGTGGTGCACAGGAGCACTCCTGTGGCCAGTGCATTGATATCACTTCCAGAAGTGATGTAATTGCATCAGTTCCGGGGTGTATGCATGCAAATTGCACACACAAAGGAAGACCTTGTGCCAGGCACTCTACCCGCCTGGCGGGAGAGTAGAGGGACTTGGTAACCCTAGTGCCTATCCTCTTCCCCTGGTGAGCAGAGGCAGGTTGGAACATGCTGCATGCAGGCTCCATAGGACCAATGATGTCACTTCTGGTTTAAACCAGAGCTACAGCATTTCAGCAGGGCCAAAACATAGTGTTTTGCTATGTTTTGGACCAATTCTTATTGAACTGGCCCCACTGAGATGCCATAGCTCCTGGTTTAAAGTAGAAGTGACATCATCAGACCTGCAAAGCCTGCATGCAGCATACTCCAGTTTGCTTCTTTTCACCTCCATCCCCTCCATCCCTGCCAGCCAGGTGAACGGTGACATGGGTTAGAGGCTGGGAGCAGGAGATCCCCTGCCTGGAAGTCCTGTTAAAGGATGACTTTGGGAACCCAATTATTTTCCACCGTCTTTTAGATTAAGTTTCCCTATTTACTCAGCAGATTAAAGTTCTTGTTATACCTGTGTGTCAGTGCAGTTGCTGGAACCTACTGGGGTTGAAAAAGAAGTTGCTTGCCCTGAAGTGCCTTCAGTATTTGTCTCAAATCACATTTGTATACAAACACTACTAATGAATGATTTGGGTTAAATTTTCTTAGATTCACATTTACACTAAGAAGAAAAAAAATATTGCCGGTAATGTAATCACATTAATAAAATAGATACCTCATTTTCCTAGATAAAATAACTAGCATCTCCCATAAAGTTTTTATAAATTCCATTCTGAGACAGCTTATTGTGACCCAGTTAAACAGAAAACTAGTCCTATTCATTAGTCATCACACTGCTAAGAATGAATCAGATACAGAACTCTTGAATAAGACATGTATTAATGACAGTGGGATTCATTTTCTCTTCTCTTTGTAGTAATTCATTCCATAACATCACACAGTCATAACTGTTCATTAATTAGTAGCACATTTTAATAAGTGAAATTGGTTTGCAGACATTTATAAGAATAGAGAGTCAGTTCTGTTCTGGATCACAATAAAGAGCCAAGAGGGGAAATGGAATATCCTGAATAAATTGAATGTTTATGACCCAATGAATCTATTCATTATTGATAATTTGGTGAATTTGAATGAGGTTGTACAGATGAAGAACGATCAATCTATCAAGAGTCATACAATGAATCAAATAATCAATTAAAACAAACATTAGTTTCCCAACTTTACTATTTGCATGGAGTAATAGTATGCAGATGTAGGAGAAAAATTCCATTATCTGCCAAATAATTTTCATTAGTTTCATTTAATTATAAATCTTGACATGTATTAGTTGGCTATATGGGTAAGTAGCAAAAATGGGCAGCTGTTCTGGTTGGATTTAAAATGTGGATATTACTGCATCACTCAGAGAGATTTTGTGCTTCAAGCTATCTCTTTTCATTTAATGATTATAAAGATGAGCACCCTACAGTCTGCAGAGGAAATTCTTCTTTAATTATACTTTCACAGGGTAGATTGTTCATTTAGATCATTTCAATTAGGCACCAATCTATATTTAATGCCAAGTAATAAAATGTTAACAAACATTTAAAGTTTACTATAAATGAAAAATATATAAATATAAAATTTAAAATCTCAAACCAGATTTTTGTGCCACAACATTTTAAACCAATGATAAAGTCCAAATCTAATCAAGATGGTCTCCTGGAACCCAAACAATGAAGAGTCTTGTGGCATCTTAAAGATATTGAACAAGTGTGTAATAGCATATTATAGCAAGTGTATTATAGCATAAGGCAGGGGACCCCAACCCTTTTGAGCATGTAGGCATCTTTGGAATTCTAACAACACAGGGTGGTGGGCACAACCACAAAATAGCTGTTGCAGAAGGTGAAGCCAACCACAAAATTGCTGCTGCAAGAGGTAATGCCAACCACAGACTGTCAGGGAGTAAGATTACACAGAAATCTAATAGTAAATCTTCAATTTCAGACAGAAGTTCTGTTTCACAGGATGCCTTTTAAAATGAACGTATTGTTTAAAAAATGCATACACATAGCTTACCAGTGCTCTTGTGGTAGCTGCTGCCCAAGCAATTTAAAAATTTCTGCACAGCTAATCAGATCTCCAGTGGCCAATAAGAAGTCCTGGTATGTAAATGTCCCATCTGGCCCTGCCAACTTTTAAAAAATACTTGGTGGGAACCAGGAAATATGTGAGAGGGTGCCATGCTGGGAACTACAATGCTACCTTGGGGGCCCCTCAGACAACAGTTGTGTGTTTGTACATGAACGCACACAGGTGAGCACTCACACATAAATACATAAAGAAGAAAGGTGGAAGGCAGTGGGAAAATATTACAAAATGAGAACAGAATATCAATCAGTCAAGAGATAGTTATGAAGAGCACCAATGAACCTGTGAAAAATGTAAGTACCCCATCAGATGGGGCACTTAATAGTGGTTAATTTCCATGAAACCACTGGGGGGAAATTGTGAGTTCTTAATTCCACCTGTTTCTATTCATTTAATTATCTATCCCCAGCGATGGCCCATTTAAAAATTAAGGTAATTCACATGAGTACAATACATCCCAAATGTAATATTCAATTAAATTCTACTACATTCTACCATTAAAAAGTTTGGATTGAGCAATTTGACAATATGATAAATCTATGCAATAAAGAATAATTTGATCACTAATAAATTGTTGAATGAAACTGGCCACAAACTATAAACCTAAATATAGAAATCAAGTTTAGAAACTGTTTAGGTTAAAGCAGAAGGTGGGTGAAGCAGAATAAACCATGAATAACTCAGTAAACTCAAGACAGAGTAAACCATGGAACAACAGAAGAGAACAAGGGAAACCTGATCATCTTTGGTATCACTTGACATGCTTTGTCATATGAATACTTAAACCAAAAACCTTTATTAATCGCAAAGGAAGTATGTCTTCAGCAATCTGTTCTTTGTAGGTCTTTAACTGCTACATACAATTGCAAAGAAAGCACACAGATTTTTTAATTGCTTTCATACAACTTCAGTAAGGATGTTTCTAAATTCATATTTGTTCACATTTATGCTTATATTTTCTAATTCTGAATTACTTGGTCTTGTTACCAAAGGGGAACTGGTGTACTGAAAATCCTCAGTTTCAGAAGGTTTAATTTCGAACTGTGTACAGCATACCTTGCTGCAGTTTCAATTTCTTCCATTTGTTTTTTTCATATCCTCTATTTAACCCACATATTTGTACCTTGATAAAACACTGTTGATGTGACTACAATTGCATGTATGATTGTATCAAGATTCTTTAAGCAGGAGCACATGTATTTATCAGTAGAAGTCAATCAGAAAGGATCTGCAAGCAATCATTCGAGCCAATATGGAAAACAAAACAAATTTGCTAGAAATACACCCAGAATTTGCTGTTTCATTTCATTAAAGTGGCCTCAACCGTGAACCAAATCCAAGAAAACAAGTTATAATAGCGCCCTCCCACCAAAAAGTTGTGTCAGGCAGGAACTGAGCTGGCAGCATCTTGTTTTTGTTAACCACTAGGATCTCAAGGGGTGAGAGAGCCCTTACATTTTTAATTACCTCCATTAGTGGGAAGGGGAAACTTCACACTGCGCATGCATGTATTTTTTGTCATGACCCAGGCAATGGCATTGTCTCCCTGACAATCAAGTCCTTGCAAAGGGAAACTCCCTCCTCACCAATCAGCTTTGGAAATGTTCTTGTTTAACTCCATTAGCTGGAAGGGGGAATGTGCATCTTTGGGGGATTTTTTGTGGCGCTACCCGGGAACTGGTCTGTCTCCCCCACCCCCATTAGAGCACTTCAAAGGTTGGTCACTGTGAGGAAAAGTCCTGCTGGGGTGAGTGCAAATCATCTGCTCAAACAGTAGAACTTGATAAAAACTCTGAAAGGCTTTGACCATAGACTGCAATTCTAAAGACACTTCCTTGGGAATGAGCACTATTGAATAACTTGGGACTTACATCTGAGTGGACCTGTTTAGTATTTTCCCCCATCCAGCATCTTCCAAAACATTCTTTAAAAACAAGTTATCTATGTCAAGCTTAAGTCAAGCCCCCTGTGAGCCATTCACCTACTCTGCCCTTTCAAAAACAATCCTGCCTGCCCAAAGCAAAAGGAAAACTTGATGAAAAAATGTCTGTTTGGGGCACAGGATTCAGAGAATCATGTTGCCTGTCTGCCTGCCTGCACTTAGGCAATGGAAATTGTTGGAGATTAATGGGAGAACACTCCATTTTACAGCAGAACACTGAATGTTAAAAGGACCCTCATTGTGGGAATAAAACAGCAAAGCACACAGAAACATGACAGCAACAGGAGAATGTGAAGGTAATACTTTATTGGCCCTAGTATCATCACTTAGAAAAAGAAAAAAGTGAACGTGAAGCAGGATTGTTTTTAATGCTGCCATCCACCCCCTTACTGCCAATTAGTTTCCTGCCATAGTGTACGCTTGCCAATGTGAGCCTTCTTCAGGGTCCGTTGTTGGGTGTGTTTGTAGTGTAACTGAGAAAAATCTCAGTTGGATTGATGGTTTAGAGGGAGGGGAACTAATAGTCGATGTGAGTTTTGATTAAGAGTGAAAATAACTGCCACAGAGCCTCATTTCCCCAACTCCCCTTGAAGAGAATAGTTCGTGTTCTCAGTTTTTTCCCTGCTGGCCTACCACTACCAATATCTTCCACTGATCAAAGTAAAACCTTAGATTCAAGATGATTACAAAACAAATATACCATACAGGCCTGTTTCTATTTTTATCCAATGTTCCAAATCTGGTATTTTTTAAAACTGCAGTACAGTACAAGTGGATTTGCTAGTTGAGAGATATCACTGTTTCTCAATCTCATTTTTTCATCTATAAAATGGAAATAATCATTAGATATCTGGCAAGTCAGTTATAATTGAACACTAGTTGGTAAAATATCTGTACATCAAGAGATATATACACAAAAATCAATTATTTTAATAGCAAGATAGCAAGTTTAATGTTGGTCAATAAATGGCCCAAATTTATACCCAAACCTTGTGTCTGTCTCTTCATTCTGGAGGGGAGGGGTGAATGGTTATACTTCATAAAAGTAATTTTACAAGTCAGAACCTAAGACCATGTTGTGTCTTTGGTCAAGATGCCTTTTATACTGATACAAAGTACTATTCTGTCAAAAACAGTCATTATGATCCATATGTAGTAAAGACTGTGACCACATTCAATGCCTAACCTCATAGCCAGAGGACATTAAATCTATAATGTATGATTTTTATTGAATTTATGAGGGTTTCATGATCCATTTTCGAGGTCCCACAGCACTTTAGATTGAGCTGATTGCACAGAACTAGCCCCAGTTGAAATCGATACAGCTTATTTCCAATCAATGTCTTAAGAGTCTGGGGCTAAAAGTAAGCTTGATATGCACAGGGCATGGCTGGACTGAATACAAATGGAAAGATGTTAAATCAAGCCATCTTCATCTGCAGAAGAAGGGCTATGGCTTTTATGTACTTTGGGAGACAACATTTAGCACATTACCATAGATTAGTGAGAACAAACTAAGAAGCATTAGTAATAATAAAAATATTACAAGAGGCACTGTAAATGTTGCAGAAAGAAACTGCAAAATGCTAGCTTCTTAGCTCACTAAGAATACCAAGATTACACAAGTAACAAAAAGTAAATGATATATTGTATGAAGGGTAAAAGCAAACAAAAATATGTACAGATACATGGAAGCAGACTTGCTTGGCAGTTTGCCTCTCAGCCCACCTAACTCTGGTGATTGGCAGGAGGATGCAGGCTGCCTGATGTTTGCTTATCACCCGCAGACAGTCCATGCAAATGGCTTCATGTGTATTCCCTTGCCCCGCAATGCCATCACTCTCAGAAGTGACATCATTGTGTGGGGTGCAGGAATGCCTGCACACTTTGCATGAACGTAAATACGCCCCCCCCCCCCAATCTCCCAGCAGATATGGAAAGCACTGTAAGAAAAATTTCAAATGAGTATGTATAAGACCTTTACATGGAAGAAAATAGATAAAGAATAGTGTAAGGAGAGAATTTTCAAGTAGCATATGCAATTTATTTATTTATTTAAAATATTTATTAGCCATCTTTCTACTTTATGGGACTCAAAGCAGCTGACAATGTAAAAACAATCATGAAAATATATTTTAAAACCTAGAGTTTAAAACCACATTTTAAGACTGTTAATAAATAGAAAAATTAAATTAATCAATGCAGTCCTAAATAAAAGTCTTCAACTGCCTCCTGAAAATCAATAGTGAGGGGGGCCACATATACCTCCCTCGGAAGGTTGTTCCATAATAGTGGGACTGTCACAGAAAAGAACCTCTCACGTACCCACCAGACAAGCTTCTCTGGTTGATGGGACTGTCAGGAGGGCTTCTGTGGTGCTAGAGCTGGACTAGAACTGGGAAGAGTGGGGTTCACATTCCCATCCATCCAGGATGTTCACTGGGTGGCCTTTGACTGGTCATTCAGCCTAACCTACTTCACGGGGCTGAGATGATATAGCAGAGGCAAAGGAAATCATATATACTGTATGTCCTCCTTGGAGGAAGTGTGGGATAATGCCGTAATAGAAAAACAAGAGAGACTTTTTTATTAACTTGAATCTTTGGTACAAAGTTTCCAGTTATAGGTCTTATATTTTGTTTTACATGGAAATGAAAATTATAAACATATATTCTTAGACATTAATACTGATTACATATGGTAATTATCCAAAATTGTAACTTTGTGAATTAACTACAATTGAATGCCTCAGTCATTTGATGAATTTATCACTAAATAATGCCTTGAAGTGCACCGCACAACTTCCTTGAAAATCAATTGTATTGATTTCTGTTTATGCAAATGTGCTCTCTTTTACAGTGAATGAATTTCTTCCTTTCAAATTAGAATTGGGATGTAATCCAAAATTGCTTTCTCTTATGGTCAATGAATATATCACAGAAGAATCATTAAGTAGCTGAACTGACACATTCAGCTTCCAGTAAAAGATTTTCAGTGTTAAGATAACTGCAAAAATTTGTGTGTGCGCTTTAAAATACAGGTTCATGTAAAAGATGAGGGCTTTGAGTGGAACCTGTTTATTTAAGACCAATCAGTGAGACAAACTGTTATGGTCATTTGTTATAGTTAAACTAGATAATGGGAGAACTTTTATCTCAATCATATAACTAAGGGATGTTCAAACACTTGCCACTTTGCTCACATCCTGTTTCCCAGTGACAATCAGGCAGCCAGTTATGCAGCAGGCTGTTCAGCTATTCTCACTCTCTTTGTGTCTATTTGCAAGAACGAGGTACTTGTTAGGGTTGCTGAACTCTAGGTGGGGCCCGAAAATCTCCCAGAATTACAATTGATCTTCAGATTACAGAGACGTCCCGCTGGATAAAATAATTGCTTTGGATGGTGAAATTTATGGCATTATACCTCTCTGAGTTTCCTTACCTCTCAAAAACTAGTCCTCAGGCTGTACCCCCCAAATTTCTAGGCATTTCTCAACCCAAGGTTAGCAACCAGATTACTTATAGCAATCAGAAGCCAACTCTCTTCCAACAATGGATGAGCTGGAAGTCAGTTTCTGATTATTGGCAGAGGAGATTTTATAACAACAACAACAACACTTGATTTATATACCGCCCTTCAGGATGACTTAACACCCACTCAGAGTGGTTTACATTCCCAGTAAAAATAAACATGGGGGGGTATGTGCTGATTTCCAACTGATTGTGGGAATCTGCTGGAAATCAGGTTCTCCATGGCCTTCACACTACATACTTGCTTCCAGAATATGGCGAAACGCAGTGCAAAAAACGCGGAAGATAGCGACTTCTCGTGAGAGTTTTGTGCGACATTGCACAAAACTCTCATGAGAAGACGCTATCTTCTGCATTTTTTGTGCCGTGTTTCACGACGTTCTGGAAGCAGGTATGTAGTGTGAAAAGGGCCCACATCTCACTCCCTGAAAATTTTGCTGCCTTCCAGACTTGCTGAGATGCAACTAATTTGGGGAGAGGCAATCAGAAGCTCAGCTGATTCCCTTCTTTCTTCTCCATCCCAAGCTGTCATCTTGTGTTGCAAAAAAAAGGGTAAACACTTTCTGTCTCCTCTTCCTTTTGCAATGGGGAAATCAGAAGCACTGCTTCTGCACATACATCCCAACTTGCAGGGAAGGGGAGAGACATGATATGCTTCTCTGCCTTTTCCAGTTGGGAGATCAGAAGTCAATAACTTCTGATTTCCAGCTTCAAAGTGTATCAATTTGGGAGGAGGGGTGGAAGCCCGTTCCCACTGATCTCCCATATGCTATCAGTCAGCTTCTGATTGGCCCTGATTTTTTCCTGTGTCTAAGCACAACAAGGGTAAGATACAGAGGATTACTGGGAATCAGAACTCAGTTCCCAGTTCATCCCCTGATCAGCTGTGAGTTGGCCTCTGACCAACAGGCAGATGCAAACTTGTTCAGCAGTTGCTCGAGTGCTGGATAAAACCTGAACACATCTTTGTCTGATAGTAGTCTGATCATGGATGTCAAAGAAGACATGTTTGACTACCGAAATTCATAGCATCCCTAATGTAACCATAAGTGAATGCCATTCAGTAGGAATTTGCCATTAGCTTCAATTGTAGGCAGACTGTATTTTCTGTTAATGTACTGTAATCACAATTATGTAGAATTGCTCTAAAGGATATTTTTGTTATGGTGTGAAAAAAAATGAGCAGGATTTTGTCAGACGTGACGATAAATAAATGCAGATGGCTTTCCCTACCAAAGTTTACTGAGTTCTTCTGATTTTTGTATGCAGCCAATCATATTTCTGTTTTGTGAATGAATTATTCACAAACTGTGATTAGTAATTGACTTATCCAGATTTTACTAAAGTCCTTACACAGATCTCATATAAGAATTAATAGATTTTTTTCATTATCAAAATGCTTACTTTAAAAAATTGTAAATAAATTGCAAAATGCTGTATAATTAACTTTTCATTATGTTTTGATGTAAACAGAAAATAATTTTCACTAATTTGTAGTACAGTGTTCATCTAATGATATGTTAATTGCAGTACTCAAAATCTGAGTGAAAATTTGGTCTGGCACATTAAGCATTAACTATAAAATAGACAGGATGTATCATTAAATGCAATAGACACAAGACAATGAGTATATAATGGTTTGCATTGACATTTTAGACAGTTTTCCATGGAACTGTTGCAAAGAAGTTGAACAGAAAGCAGCTTTTCCTGAGCAGCATATTAGAATCCTCTCCTTCAGTATTATAAAAGAACTACACAGGAGTGTTGCAGCTCAGTAAGATTTTTCCCACAAGAGGCATATCTAATGATGTTTACAGTTACAATGCGGCCACCCACGGCAGCCACAAGTGGCTTTGGCCGTAGGGCCGGAGTTTGCCTCCTCGGATGGAGGCGGAGACAGTTGTTTCCCAGCCATCCGGGTCCTGTTGGGGGCGGGCGGAGTAAGAGCCGTTAGGCATCTCCGCCCCCTTCACCCTCCAGTTCCTTTGAGCGATCGGCCCACCCTCCTCCCTGTTTCAGTTCAGGATTAGACGGTTGCTGGTTTTGAGCCAGGTAGGAATTTTTCCCTGCTCCCCCTGATTGGCTGATGCGGGGGGCAGGTTTTTTGCCTACCTTGTACTGAAGCAGAGGTGTGAGGTGTTTTAAGGGTGCGCTCTGTAGGCCTTCCCTGGCAGGAGAAAGTTGGGAAATAGGGAGCGGGCTGATGAGCACCCCTTTGGCAATTCCCCATCGGTGGGGAAATGGGGTCTCTCAGGAGGGATGGTAATGCTTTATGGCTACCACCACCTGGGTAGACTGCCTCCAGGGAACCCCAGGTGCAAGTCCTTCCCTCATGCTGTGTGGCTGAGGCTTTAGGAGCTTGAGGGGGAACCCTTTGCCTGGCCGGCCGGGCCGAAGCCATTCCACGAATGGATTATGCCTGGGGCAGTGGGGCTCGCCCATACAGGTCAAGGCGGTGGTCAGAGGTGACCCTGTGGCTTGACCTGTACCACATAGTTTGCCCTTGCCGCAGTTTAGTGTTGATGTTATGTTTAATAAAGCGGCCATTTATACCAAAAGCTGTGTCTGCCTCTTTCTTCCAACTGAGGGGGCAAAAGCCACAGGTCCTTGACTCCAATTTTCAACTATCTTGTCTGGATAAGAAGGAAATGATGAGAACAGATGACCAAAACCCAATTATGAACTATACTCAGATCTCAAATACTGTAGCAAGTCAGTCATCAATTATATCTAAATATCAAATATTGAAATCAAATGTCACCTTGGAGCAGGTGGGAAAACTTTTCTGTACCCAGGTTAAGAGCCATAGGGCACTGAGGAGAAATTGAGAGTCTTTCGGCTAAAAAGAAAATACCAACCTCAGTAGCAGCTGTGACAAAAGGAGAAGTTTGGTCATTCAAAAGCAACCAGCTTTAGATCCCCAAATCTCTGATAAAACCTTGTATTTTGGTTAATAATCTCATAAACTAATCCTTTCTGAAAAATCTATAATTTCAGATTTAGTCACTTAAAAGTTATTTTTCTGTCAGTAATTATCCCCCACATAACTGGTTACCTTATCACTTTTACCTTTTGTTCTTATTATTAATATCATTATTTGGAATATTAATGCTTGTTTCAAATAAGTCAAGACAGGAATTTTAAAAAGTGTTTTGAATCAAGAGCTTTTTAAAAAATACCTTTGTACACTTTCTATTCCATATTCTATCTTTCCCCATTTCTTAAATTCATAAAATTAAGACTAGAATGCCTGTGAGTATATTTTCTCCAGCTACCTGCCTAGAGATCTCCCAAAATTACAAGCGAGTTCCAAACAACAGAGATCAGTTCCCCTGGAGAAAATGGCAGCTTAAGTGGGTGGGCTGTATGGTATTATACCCCACTGAGGTCCCTCCGCAGGCTCCACCTCCAAATCTCCAGGAATTCTCGATCCAAATGTGGTAACTAAGTGTGTACTGATTCAGTTACCTAGGATGCTGTCTGCTTATTCCTCTTTCCCAAATACTTATTAGTATGCATGAAAACTAGTAATTTGGGGACAGTATGTCAGACTGTGGCTAAATAAGGCTCTCACTACAGGGTTCCCTTTAGAAGCAAACACAAGTCCATTGTTTGAAAAAGGAAACTTTACTGCAGAAAAGGTCCATTATAGTCCACTGTCCTGAATAGGAGACTCAGGATGGTACATGATCATTGTTACCAATGAAGAGCAAGCATAAGGTACAGAGTAACAATACCCATCTGGATTAGCCTCCCCCCACAGTTCTCAAAACAACATCTCTCAGTCCTGGGAAGCTGCTCTCCTTCAAGGCCAATGCTTGGTGGAACGGTGTTAGACAAAACAGTCTCCTCCGGTGGGAAAGCTGCCTGGGAACTGGTGCACCTGGGAAGAAAGCACTTAGACACTAGAAGCATTAGAAAATGGAGTCAGTACAGTTTAGATATACACTGGACCTGACATTCTGCCCCCCTTAAAACAGATCCCCCCCTGGCTTATATGGGTAGCGAGTATGAAAAGCTTTGGTTAATCTAGGAGCATGAACATGTGCAGAGTTCACCCATTCATCGTAACCAGAATCAAAGTCCTTCCATCTAATGAGGTAAAAAAGCTGATTTCGCTTGAGTTTAGAGTCCAAAATTTGTTGTACCTCATAGTGTATTTGGTCGTCAATTAAAGTTGGAATGGGTGGAGCTTTGATGTGCCATTTGTTGTCGGTGGGAGCTCTTTTTAAAAGACTGACATGGAACGTATCATGCACATGGCGCAGGTTCTTGGGTAAAGTTACAGCAACAGTCACTTTATTTATTATCTTGCGCACAGGAAAAGGTCCCAGGAATTTCAGAGCGAGTTTGCGGCTTGTCTGAGCTAGTTTCAGGTTCTTTGTGGAAATATACACATGATCTCCAGGTTGTAATTCCCATTCGGCCACACGATGGCGATCTGCGTATTTTTTGTAATCCAGTTTGGCTTTTTCCAGGTGTTTCTTAATAAGAGTCCATTGTTGCGCCGCCTCCCCCCACCACGAAGATACATCTGGCAATTTAGAGGAATGGAGAGGGGGAGCGTCCAACGGGAAGGGATTGAAGTGAGTTCCATAGACAATTTTGAAAGGGGCCTCTCCCGTTGAAGCGTGTACACTGTTGTTATATGAGAATTCGGCTAGAGGGAGAAGGTCCACCCAATTATCTTGTTGAAAATTAATGTAGCAACGAAGGAACTGTTCTAGTATCTGGTTTGTTTTTTCGGATTGTCCGTCGGTTTGTGGGTGGTGGCTTGAGCTGATACCTTGCTCAATATTCAACATTCTCAAAAGCTCCCGCCAGAAGTTGGCAACGAATTGTCCGCCGCGATCCGAAATCACCTTGGACGGAAAAGAATGTAATTTTACGATGTGTTTTAAAAACAAATCCGCTAGTTTTCGAGCGGAGGGTATAGCAGTACAGGGGATAAAATGAGCTTGTTTGGAGAACAGATCTACCACAACTAAAATACAATTATGTCCTTTTGAAATAGGTAGATCAGTGATAAAGTCCATAGATATTATTTCCCAGGGTCTGTTTGGCGTTTCCAATGGTTGCAGGAGACCCGGAGGTTTTCCTTTTCTGGTTTTGGCGCTGAGGCAAACGGGGCAGGAACTAACATATTGGGAAATGTCTTTGCGCATGCCCGGCCACCAGAATTGCCTTTGGATTAGGTGCAAAGTTTTCAGATACCCATAATGACCAGCAGTGGGAGCATCATGACAGCGCTGCAAGACTTCCAGCCTGAGGCTGTCTGGGACATAAAACTTGCTCCCAGCTAGCCAATCCCCGTGAGGGGATTGTGTCAGTTTGTTTCGCGGAGCTTTATCCCCCTCCTTCTCCACTTCAGTTTTAAGTTTCGATTTCCACTCCTGGTTGGCCGGGAGGGGCGGCTTGGCACGACTGCGAGTAGTCACCACGCCCCCAAGTTGCGTAGGCGAGAAGACCGTGTCGACAGTCTCCTCCCGTTTGCTCTTATGTTGGGGCATGCGCGATAGGGCGTCCGCCAAAAAGTTAGTTTTGCCCGGGAGATAATTTAGAGTGAAGTTGAATTTGGAAAAGAATTCCGCCCATCGCAATTGCTTGGCATTCAGTCTGCGTGGGCTTCGGAGGGCCTCCAGATTTTTATGATCTGTCCAAACCTCGAAAGGGTATCGCGCCCCCTCCAGCCAATGTCTCCAGTTAGTAAGGGCTGCTTTCACTGCAAAAGCCTCCTTCTCCCACACATTCCAATTCCTTTCCGCCTCCGAAAATTTTCTAGACAAGAACGCACAAGGCCGCAATCTTCCATCCTCCCCCTTCTGCAGTAAAACTCCCCCTATTGCCGCATCGCTGGCGTCGACTTGTACTATGAAAGGGGATTGTTCGTTGGGGTGGGAGAGGATGGGTTCCGTTACAAATTGCTCTTTTAGGCATTCGAAGGCAGTTTGGCAATCGGGGGTCCATTGTAGTTTGGAGGAGGGTTTTTTAGCTTGGTCCCCTTTATCTTTTGTTTTCAGCAATTCTGTTAAGGGGAGTGTGATTTGGGCGAAATTTGCTATGAAGTCTCTATAGAAGTTGGCAAAACCCAGGAAGGATTGCAGTTCTTTACGGGTGGTGGGTGTTTGCCAGTTTTGGATCGCTTGTATTTTGGCTGGATCCATTTTTAGACCCTCTTGGGAGATACAATACCCGAGGTAAGTGAGTTCAGGTTTATGGAATTCACATTTGGACAACTTGATGGGCAGTTTATTCTTCATCAAGGTGGCCAGGACTTTTTGTACCATTTGAACATGTTCTTCCTCGGTGTCCGAATAAATTAAAACATCATCAAGGTACACCACTACCCCTTTGTACAGAAATTCGTGTAGAACTTCGTTTATCATGGACATGAATACAGACGGGGCTCCCGTCAATCCAAAAGGCATAACTAAGTATTCATATTGTCCGAGGGGCGTATTAAACGCGGTTTTCCACTCATCCCCTGCCTTGATACGAACGTGGAAGTAAGCATCTTTTAGATCTAATTTCGTAAAGATCTTACCTTGGGCCACGACGTTGAGAAGGTCTCGGATGAGCGGTATAGGATAGGTGTTGTTGGTGGACACTGCATTCAGTCCTCGGAAATCCGTGCACAGTCGGAGTCCCCCATCCTTCTTTTTCACGAAGAGGACCGGAGCGGCGTGGGGGCTATTGGCTGGGCGGATGAACCCTCGTTGGAGGTTGGTGTCGATGAATTTCCGGAGCTCTTCGCGTTCATGGAGGCTCATGGGATAGAGTCGTCCTTTGGGCAGTGAGGCTCCGGGTAAAATTTCCACCGCACAGTCCGTTCGTCGGTGCGGGGGTAGAGTATCAGCTTCCTCCTCAGAAAAAGCATTTAGAAAAGGCCAATACGGTTCGGGTATTTGGTTGACTTCTTCTTGGGTGAGAAGGGCCTTTTCAGTATGAGTTGGATCATCGCCCCAGTTTTGGTTCCAACGGTGATTTTTACAGTTGGTATGGCTGAAGGTAATACATCCTTGTGCCCAGTCTATGTAGGGATTGTGATCACATAGCCATTTGCTGCCTAGAATTAACGGGTACTTGGCAGTAGAGCTGATGACGAAGGACCTCCTTTCCCAATGTTGTCCCATGCCTGTGATCACTGGGATGGTCTCAGTGGTGACAGGATTCATGTTGGTACCATCCATTTGCTCAAAGATTACTGGATTTTGTAAATCCCGAGTTGGTAAGACCAGTCCATTGACTAGAGCTGGGGCGATGATGTCTCTCGAACAGCCCGAGTCAATAAGAGCTTGCACCCGAATGTGCATTTTTCTCTCTGGGTTGATTAGAGTCACTGGCATGAATAAAATGGACCCAGGCGGCCGGTTCCGTGCAGGGACGGGCTTGGGGCGGATCTGTCGTTTGGGCCCTTTTACGACAGATCCATCTCGTTTCCCGACTGGGGACTTTCTGGATTGACTTCTGCGGTTGGGGAAGCGGGGTCGTATTCCATAATTTCTTCCGCTTCCAGCCCTCTCTCTGAGGCTGGCCTTTGGGAAGCGCCGCGGCCTCTATTCGCTCGTGGTGCGGGAATCGGGCGTTGGAGAGTAGGAAACGGAGCAAGGGTTGGCCGCCGTAGTTGAAGCGGAGGTCTTTGCACAGGCCGGTAGGGGCATTGTGCTGCAAAGTGACCAGCTTGTCCGCATTGCAAACACAGCCCTTGTTGCCATCTAGCATCTCTCGCTCCACGGGTGGCGTAGCCAGCTCCCCGTCCTCCCTTCTGTAAAGTCAATGGTCTTCTTTGTCCCGTTTGTTGTTGTTGTTCAACCAAACGGATTTCCAAAATGCGATTCTCCACTTCGCAAACAAGTTGGATCCAACCTAACAACGTAGGGGGATTGTCTTGCATGAGGGCTCTGTCCAAAAGTCTCGGGTTTAGTCCTTGCTTGAACAGAATAATCTTGGTGGACTCCTCACACCTAGGGCACTTGGCTGCCAATTGCCGGAATTTTGTGACATAGTCTCTTGCTGACGTGCTGCCTTGTTTGATGGCTTGCAATTCTGTTCGGGCCCTGGTTTCTTCTAAGGGGTCTTCATATTGTGCCCGGATAGCATCCACCAACCCCTGGAGAGTATCGAGTTCTGGGGCCCCAACATTGTATAGTCCTACATACCAGTCCGCTGCCTTGCCTTGTAAGCGAGATCCAAGATGTTCAATTTGACTGGCCTCACTGCCGAAGAGGTGTCCCCACCGGTTGAAAAACTGTACCACTTGCACCAAGAAAAATCCTAGTTTGGAGGGATCCCCATCAAAGGTGGCTTCCAGTTTCACCCAGCCCATCGGGAGTTCTGGTCTCGGAGCAGGCGCTGGGTAGAAGTCCATCGGCAGTCTTAATTGCGCCTGGGGCGCGGGAGGAGGTAACTGGGGCCTCGGTTGGGGCAACGGTGGCGGTTGCACTGGCGGTGCTGGCAGAGGTTGCCGTGGTTGAGCTACCGGGGGTGGTCTCGGTTGGGCCGGAGGCTGCAGTGGCGGGCGAGCAGGTGGCGGCAGTCTTGGTCTGGCTGGTAACACGGGAGGCGTTGGCGGTAGCTGTCGAGGTGGAAGAGGCTGGTGTGGTTGAGTGGGGATCGGCCGCGGAGGAGGGGGTTGGAGATGTCGTAGTGGTGCGGGCCTTCCTGGTTGATTCAGGGGTGGTAAGGCGGGCTGGTCCTGTGGCTGCTGCAACGGTATGAGCTGCGGTCGAGGTGAGAGGGGCCGCAGCGGCAGAGGTCGGACGGGTGGAAGGCCGCGCGGGCTTGCCCCTCCGGGCGTCGTTATTCTGGGAAGCAAAGGCTGGCCTCGTGGCGCTGGTAGACCGTCCCCCGAAGGTTGCCCGACGGGAACAGTTTCCCGCGGTTGCCGAGGGGCTTCTTCCTCGGATGGAGCCGGGTGTGCTCCCGATTGGTCCGGCCGGACCGTTATAGGAGAAGTATGGGGGGGTATCACCGGTGTATCACTTGGCTTTTCTTCCCCTTCCGTAGGCCGCTCAACGGGAGTCTCGTCTGGCGGCACATCCCCTCCCGAGTTGGGAGGTTCGGTGGGAGTCTCTCCGGGTGGCTCAACCGGGTTATCCCCTCTCGGTGGAATTTCGTGCTGTTTGGGAAATTCCTTGGGTTGTTCTCCCGGTTCGCCAGGGTAGGTGCCCCCCTCTCCGGTAGGTGACGACCGTTGCTGGACTCCCTCCACCGGATAGGAGATGACACTTTGGAGGGTAGCTATCTGTACCGCCATCTCTTCAGGAGACAGTCTCTCTCCTGCTCCCATTGCAGAAATTAAATGAATGGCATGAGCCAAACTTTCTTCCATATCCATCAGTTTAGCTTCTAACTGTTGCATTCGACTTGGCCCCGGTTGCTCCTTCATGGAACCTCCATTCGTTGCACTCACCGGGGAAAAGGGGCCCCAAGGAGGAGGGTCCCCTTGAACGACTCGCGATCTCGCTGCTAGAATTCCCTTGGCCAGACCCGTCACTGCCGAGATGCTGGTATCTACCGCATAGGTGCGACCTTGTATCTGCTCCCAACTTTGTTCAGGAACTTCCGTTGGCTCTTTCCACGGAGCAAGTTCGGAATAATCCCAACTCAGGGCGCTGCGGCGGGACGTGTCCCCCTCCGTCTGCTCGAACGTCCTGTTCCAATATCGCCATGGTTGGCTGCTATCTAGCTCAGGGACGGTTTCTAGGCTTCGGCGCCCGTCCATCGAAACTCGTGGATGGAGTCCACCTGCCCGGCGCTCTCTCGTTTCTCGGGGTCTGGCTCCCCACTCCGACGGGGTGGGTACCGAGATCAAGGGGAGAGCGGTCGCCTTCGGCCTTGCCCCGAGGTCGCCTTCGGTCTCGTCCCGAGCACCGAGGTCGATGAGAGGCGGGGTGGAAGTGGAGGCTCCGGTCCCGTTCCCGGCTGCTCCCAGCTCCTGGGAGTCTTGGGCTTGCACTGGTTGATTGTCGGGAGACGCATACGGATCAAACAAAGGATCCCTGTCTGGGACAACCTTGGATTCCGCTGGGCCCGACTCAGACATGATTGGTAACAAAATGTCAGACTGTGGCTAAATAAGGCTCTCACTACAGGGTTCCCTTTAGAAGCAAACACAAGTCCATTGTTTGAAAAAGGAAACTTTACTGCAGAAAAGGTCCATTATAGTCCACTGTCCTGAATAGGAGACTCAGGATGGTACATGATCATTGTTACCAATGAAGAGCAAGCATAAGGTACAGAGTAACAATACCCATCTGGATTAGCCTCCCCCCACAGTTCTCAAAACAACATCTCTCAGTCCTGGGAAGCTGCTCTCCTTCAAGGCCAATGCTTGGTGGAACGGTGTTAGACAAAACAGTCTCCTCCGGTGGGAAAGCTGCCTGGGAACTGGTGCACCTGGGAAGAAAGCACTTAGACACTAGAAGCATTAGAAAATGGAGTCAGTACAGTTTAGATATACACTGGACCTGACACAGTACACCCTCATAAAGGTAAAGGTGCAAGCACCAAGTCATTACTGACCCATGGGGGGACGTCACATCATGATGTTTTCTTGGCAGACTTTTTATGGGATAGGTTGCCACTGCCTTCCCCAGTCATTTACACTTTACCCCCAGGAAACTGGGCACTCATTTTACTGATCTTGGAAGGATAGCCTCTACAAGCCCATTTCATCTGCAAATGCAGGTTCAACAGAGGAAAATTTGTGGCAGCAAATTTATTTCAGCTCTACCTGTCAAGCAGTACTAAAAGGACAATGTGAAGGAGAACACTCAGGAAGATAAATGCTAGCAGAGAATGGAAATTATTATCTCTAAACTACAGAATGAAGATTTTTTTTCCCCACTGTTCTTCTCTTCCTGCAAAATAAATAATTTCTCTGTTTGAGCATTATTGCTCCTCAAAAATGAGAACCAGTCTAAAGAAAGTAAGGTAAATCTTGCCATGGTATGTAATGATGTGCCAATTAGAGCTGGTTTCTGTTTCAGCTTATTCGACAGTTTAATGAGCACATGAAACTCTCATTAGCATTAATTGAAGTTCTGTGCATGTACTGAGGGCAGAATAAATCCCTGCCGATTTTTAGACTGTAGATGCATATACACAGCATGGAGTAAATAGGGAATAGGGTGAAATCTATAGGAATGACCATAAATTGAATTAGTATGAATGGAGAACTGATTTAGGATAACAGCTTTTAAGGAACATACAAACAAAGAAAAGGGTGAGATCCACTGACCTCAAACTGAGACAGACAATATATTTTAAGATGGGCTCATCCTGAGTCCAACCATCTGTAAACATTAGGAAGTATCCAATGCATAACTCTGATGAAATATCCAAGGAAAGCGAAACTTTGTTTGAAAAAATGGAATGATTCTTCAGAAGCCTGCACTGATTATTGATGACAGGAGTCAAGTACTATGTTTATATTTCATTTCTGTTCTCCAGTTATAGAGGGTAAACAAAACCTTAAATTGTCTTGTAAAAAAGTTGTTTATCTAATAACATCTTTCTGAGAACTTCCACTGCAAGCTGTACTATTGTGCTCCTATGTTCTCCATTAATTTCTTCAGCATAATGGACCTAGCATTTCCCATATTAAGTTTGTGATACAATTAAGCTTACTATGTTGGCAGAAAGTAAAACATTCTGACAAACAACTTTTAACAAAAAAATGACCTGGATGATCCATAACAAAGACTGAAAACAACAGTTATCTTATTTCTTTTTGCTTTGTGATCCTCTTTTCTATGTTGTCCTTTCCACAGGGTTGCCAACCTTCAGGTGGGGCCTTGAGTTCTCTTGGCATTACAACTGATCTCCAGACTACAAAAATTGGTGTGTGTGTTATGTGCTGTCAAGTCACCTCTGGCCTATGGTGACCCTATGAATGAAAGACCTCCAAAATGGCCTATAATTAACAGACTTGCTCAGATCCTACAAACTGGAAGATGTGGCTTCTTTTATTGAGTCAAGCCATCTCATTTTAGGTTTTCCTCTTTTCCTACTGCCTTCCACTTTTCCTAGCATTATTGACTTTCCAGATAATCTTGTCTTCTCATGATGTGACCAAAGTACAATAGCCTTCATTTTGTTATTTTAGCTTCTAGGGAGAATTCAGGCTTGATTTGATCAAGTACCCACTTATTCATCTTTTTGGCTGTCCGTGGTATCTGCAAAACGCTCCTCCAGAACTACATTTCAAATGAATCAATTTTCTTCCTGTTAGCTTTCTTCTCTGTCCAACTTTCACATCCACACCTAGTAATGGGAAATACCATTGTTTGGATTATCTTGATCTTGGTCCCCAGAAAGGCATCCTTGTCTTTAAGGATCTTTCCTAGTTCCCTCATGTTTGCTCATTCAAGTCTTAACTAGAGATGGGCACGAACCTGAATATGACCCAAAAAATCCCACGAACCAGCCCGGTTCATGGTTCATGGAAGTTCTTTTCCATGAACTTTTACAAACTGGTGTACTGGTTTGTTTGGTTCATATTAAAGGGCCATGCCCCTTTCCATGCCACTGCAAAGCAGCAGGGAAAGGGGCATTTTAAAGGGCCATTTCCCTGACGAAATGGCCATTTAAACTTCCTGCTGCTTGCAAGTGGCAGGTCCCTTTAAACTACCAGCTGGCAGGTGGCAAGGGAGGATCCTCTCACCAGTGGATAGCTTAAAAGGACCTACCACTTGCAAGCGGCAGGGCCCTTTAAATGCCGCAACCCCACAAATGCCCAAACCCTTTAAATGATCAGCTGGCAGGCAGCGAGGGAGGATCCCCTCACCAGCGGATAGTTTAAAGGGCCCTGTGGCTTGCAAGCAGCAGGTCCCTTTAAACTATCAGCTGGCAGGCGGTGAGGGGGATTCCCCCCCCCACCTGCCAGCTGATAGTTTAAAGGGACCTGACACTTGCAAGCGGCAGGAAAGAGCCCTTTAAACAATCAAAAGCCCCTTTCCCTGCTGCTAAGCAGCTGGAAAGGGGCATTTAAACCCCACGAACCACGAACCACAAACTGGTTTGCGAACTTGCCCCAGTTCATGGGAGTTCGTGGTTCCTGGTTTGTGGAAACCCCACAAACCACAAACCACATGGTTCGGGTTTTTTTGTGGTTTGCGCCCATGTCTAATCTCAACCTTCTTCTGATTTCTTGGTTGCAATCTCCCCTTTGGTTAATGATTGAGCCAAGGAATATAAAATCTTGAACCATTTCAATTTCCTCATTGTCAGCTTTAAAATTGTGTAGTTCCTCAGTAGTCATTACTTTTGTCTTCTTGATGTTCAGTTGTAAGCCTGCTTTGGTGCTTTCTATTTTATCCTTCATCAGTACTCATTTCAAGTTCTCACTATGATTGCACTTGATTTGATTACCCCATGATTACACTTCAGGGCAAACTCAAATTTGTTGGAGACCTCAAATTAAATATTGTTCAAAAGCATATGCTTTTTTTTTAATAAAATTTTTTATTGGATTAGATTATAATATCATTCAACACATACATTACCCCCTTGTAAGTCTATTTCTAACCCCCTCCCTTTCCTCCCCCCTTTTTAATTGATTTCCGACAGTTTTCCAACCCTTAGTCTATCTTATTACTTAATTACTTAATATCTCATATATTCTATTAAACACACACTTAATACTCTTTTCTCTAAGCTTATTAAATCTCTACTAAAAATATCTCTGTAATTTCTACATAAGATAATGCTAGCATAATAATATATATTAGCAATCAAGATATTAAAAATATAACATTATATCCATTTTACTTTCGATTTACTTAAACTCTTTACTTTCCACAATCATCCTAATTCTAATATTAGCTTAGACTTTAATATTCTACTACACACCCATCTTTTACTATTTCTTATTCTAAGCTTATTTTAAGTCTATAAGGTAACTGTTATACTCAAATATCCATTATATACTCTTTACTTAAGCTATATATTGTAAATAATATCTAACTAGCTTAATCTTATATATCCATAGTAAAACATCTATTATTTAATACTCTATAATTTTTAATTTTATCATAACCCCAATGGTAGCTTAGATTTTTATAATTAAATTCCCCCTTTCCCAGTAAAGTCACTTCTCTCTTCTTCTATTACATTTCAGTAATTCTCGAACTGCCACAGTTCCCCTTTCACATCCCATTTTTTTTCTAGATATTGTTTCAATTTCTCCCAATCTGCATTAAATTGTCCTGGATAAAGATCTTTAAGTTTTCTTGTCATTTTGTCCATCTCAGCCATGTACAGCAATTTGTAAATCCAATCTTCTGTAGTTGGTATTTCTTGTACTTTCCATTTCTGCGCATATAAAAGTCTTGCTGCTGTAATCATGTAAAATAACAATGTTCTATACTGCATTGGAACATCTTCCATTCCCAAGTTCAGTAGCAGCAATTCTGGGTTCTTATTTATTTGGGTTTGCAAAACCTCATTAATTACTTCAATTATATCTCCCCAGTATTGCTTCGCTACCTCACAAGTCCACCAAATGTGGTATAATGATCCTTCATGTTTTTTACATTTCCAGCATTTATTCGAAAAAGCATATGCTTTTAAAGGCCTCACATCAAAAAGAATGTGGACAAAATAAGGAGGGTGTAGAAGAATGCAACAAGGATGAGGGATCTGAAGACTAAGCCCTACGAGGAAAGGCTGAGGGCCTTGGGAATGTTTAGTTTGGAGAAGAGGAGATTGAGGGGGGACATGATTGCTCTCTTTAAATATTTGAAAGGCTGTCACTTAGAGGAGACAAGGAAGCTGTTTCTGTTGGCAACAGAGGATAGGACCGGAAGCAATGGGCTTAAATTACATGCAGAAAGGTACTGGTTGGATATTAGGAAAAACTTTTTCATGGTCAGAGTAGTTCAAAGGTGGAATCAGATGCCTAGGGAGGTGGTGGGCTCCCCTTCACTGACAGTTTTCAAGAAGAGGCTGGATGAATATTTGTCAGAGATGTTTTAGGCTCATCCTGCATTGGGCTGGAGGTTAGACTAGAAGGTCTGTATGGCCCTTCCAACCCTGTGATTCCCTTTTAATTCCCAGAAAGAGAATTCTTGTAGTCATGGAGCCTGCCTGGATGAAAGTCATCTGAATCAGGGACTGCAGTAAAGATTGCCCCCTCCTCCCACTTGTTTACACTGAGATGTGCTGACAGAAGAGGAGTGAAATGGTGACTTCACCCCTTCTCATCCTCAATGCATCTCATACAGTTGTTTATTTGTTTGGTCCCTAGGCTTCCGGGAATGATCTTTTCAGGAGCTGAAAGAGATTGAGGAGGGGAAAGCAGAAACACAAGGGAAAACCAGTATTCTGATAACAATTGCTGGAAACTAGCCACAGGCTTGTTATGACACATCCACAGAATGTTTCTGTAGATAGAACTATTTCTTGCCTCTCTCCTCTTGCAGCAGTCCAAAATGGTACACTAGGAGGACAGCATTTTAGGCAGCGTTTGGGGCTAAAGCAAAAAGGGGAAGTGGAAAAAATCATGCATTATAGTGGAAATAGTTCCATGTGTGAAAACACTCAGGTGGATCCAGGACACTATGCCCAAGTTAACCAGTTTACTTTTTGCTAAAAGAGAGAATGGCACCCATAAAGTCCTAGTCTGCAAACTACATAATCTGACATAAAGCAAACCAATAAACCAGCAAGGCAGAATGATAGACTGTGAACAAGCTTTGTATTCCAAAGATTTCTGGTGGCAACCAGAAACATGCACATTTAAAGCTGAGTGAGAGACAGAGTAAATTTCATCTTGGAAGGTACAAAATATTTAGTTTTATTTATTTGGTGGTGGTGGAGAGTCACAGCTGAATTATGACGACCCCTGGTGGGGTTTTCATGGCAAAAGACTTAGGATGCTTCCACATGCTCCAATTTTGGGGGTTTTTCCCTGTCCCAAAGCCACGTCTTCACAACCCACTTCAAAAACTCACCTTACAAATGCATCATCCTCATGTGTGTTTTGTGGGTGCTTGTTGTGAAAAAAAGGTCCCAAAACAGAAAATGCATTCTTTATCTGCACCTCATCACAAATGACAATGGTGCATTCCCGCTCAACTTTCCTTTTTTTTTTTTTTTTTGAGCGCATGCGGGATTGTGCTATACCATTGTCCCGTCTTTCAGCTTCTGTAGAAACTGGGCATGCATAATAAAGCATGCTCTACTGGTGATTTCCCTCTCAAAGTTTTAAATGAAAAAGTGTTTCATAAATATGCGAACAGTAGAGTAGCATAATCGCACGATTCCATATCCTACTATATAAAAAGCAAACTGTGTACCTGACCACTCACTCCTTATCCCCATGCAGGCATAGTATGCAGGGATAAGAAGTGAGTTAGAGGCAAAATGGTTTGCCTCCCTGCTGCCTTCTCGGGGCTTCCAGAGACACAGAAAGGCTCAGCGCGACAGTGAGGCCCTCCCAAGGTCCTGCACCAGCTGGGGGCAGGGCTTCCCACTGCCTCTGCAGGGCCTTGCCTTGGGAGGGCTGTGCACAAGCCAAGCAGTGGCCAAGTGGCCAGAGGAAGAGGAGCCCCTAATCTCTTCCCTGATTCCCCCCCCCCTTGACTGATGCTGCCAGGTGAGGAGCAGGGGCTGTTGGGGCCTGTTCTGATTGACAGTCTGATTACTAAGTGATTCAATGTAACAAGCACTGCAGTGTGATCCCTTTGTATATGTAGATATTGTAATAGTGCAAGGACTATTTTAAAAAAGTAAAAAAAAAAAGGGTGGGGGATTATATGATTGCTCATGCAAGCCAGTCACTTGCATGTGTCTGGAGGTAGGAGACGTAATGGCGAGAGGAGGGGTTGGAGATTTGTGGGAGGGCTCCTCTGAAGTGAAAAAAGCCTCAATATGCATTGTTATGGTAGATAATTGTGCAGAAAAACCAGCATAAAAAATAAAGACAGAATAAAACAGGTTTCAGAAAAAAATGCTTAAAAACCAGGATCATCACAACCCACTTAAGCACGGGAAACAATGATGTATGTAATGAGTGAAATAACTCACCAAAGTTCCATTAGCAGGCCGTCCCATTAAGGTCGTGTGGAAACAGCCTTAAAGAGTTGGTTTGTCATTGCCTGGCTCTGCAATGCTAGTTTTTCATACAGGTCTCCCATTGAATTATTAACCAAGGCTGGCCTTGCTTAGCTTCTGAGATCTGACAAGATCAGGTTTATCTGGGCTATCCAGGCCAGGGCTTTGTTGACTTTTTTAGATTGGTACGCCACCTTTCACCCAAATGAGGATCCAAAGCAGCTTATAACATCATTCTCCCCTCCTCCATTTTATCCCCATAACAACCATCTTGTGAGGTAGTGACTGGCCCAAGTTTACCAGTTAGCTTCTATGGAAGAGTGGACTTCAAATCTGGAACTCCCAGAACTTAGTTTTATACTCCAAGCAATATACCAAGCTAGCACTATAAAATCTAAATGCTTGCATATTGAAAAATCAAGTAATTATTGGATGGCATACCTTACCAGTCCTTTAAAGGTTGTAGAAACAGCACCAAAAAAAGGAACTGCTAGTAGCCCCAAGCGCTTGCATTGCAGTAAACATAACCCTGAATGAACATTTCATAAAGGACTGTCTGAGCCCAGCTGAAAGGACATTTGTGAAATAACACTGAAAGGAAGAGCTCTTGGGAGAACGACAGATCAAAGACTCACAAAAATACAGTCCTGGGAATCTGGGGAGGCAGTGAAGAAGAGAGATGATAGCTGTCCAGACTGAAGGTTCTGTATCTGACTGAAAGGTTTGCTAAAGCTTGTTCGGAAACATGGACAAGCTCAGGAGACATAATTGTCTTCTGAGGATGGAGAAAACTATTTCTTTTCTGTAATGACATGTTTGTATTCAGTGTGGTGATGGAATGTAGTCCTGCAGGACTACCACTTCCACTCAGTGTGCGCCACTGGTGCAAACATCACTCACTCTGTCCAATGGGGTTTGTCTGTTTGCTACCCAAGAACAAAAATAGATTAGAATATCAGAGAGAACTGCTTCTCATGTTTTTCATCATTCTTCAGAATACAGCCTTTAGAAGGGTGCTGTATAACTCAGAAGCTCTTAGGCTGCATTCAGAACACCTTGGATCTGAATGAAATAAATAATAATAAAATAAACTGTTCTAAGGAAACAGTTACCTGATTTTTGTTGCCTTTGGAGAAAGCTAATCTAGCTGTTCAAATGGAGATTCAAGTAACACGAGGCATTTCTCAGATTGGAGGAAACATTATTCAAACCATGCAGAAAGTGCAGTTTCTATGCCAGTGGGCTTATGGGTGTTACTCTGCTTGGGACTGCAGTGTTAGTCTAAGGATCTAACCAAATTTGAATGAGAGGTTTGGAAGTGTCCTTTACTTTTAAAACAGGAGTTTCTTTATAAATGCTAGAATATGCGGGCATTTTAAAGGAGATCTACTTTGTCTTATCGCAAATCCTCTCTAACTTTAAAGAGTGATTTTCATTGTAATGCCTATTAAGATTTATCTCAGTTTTACCTTTCTTGCTGTTCAGGCAGTCTCTTGGCATTCTCTGGTGCTCCTGCACATACTAATTCGCAGCTTTCTGATGCAAGAAGCTATGCATAAACTTATGTTAAGCAGTGGAAGCAATGAGTTGAAACACTTGGCATGAACTGACATGGAATCAAGCAGCTTTCTCTGAGGAACTTCAGCCAGGAATCTCACTGATCTTGAAAAGAATGAATGCGTTCATATTTAGTGCATTATTTGTAAGCATGTTTTCTGTATTTGGAGGAAATCACAGACATATATCTGCATAGGTGTTCTGGGACCCATCCATTAAGCTTCTTTTCCTTTGCCAAAAAACCCCCAAACTAACTATAGTCTTGGTTTATAGTTTTTAAGAACTGAGCTGTCATGGATAAAAAATTCAAGATATTCTTTGGCTGTATCCACACTAGCACTGTTGTTGTACTATATCATTAATGTGCATCTAGATTGGGTTGCCCATACAGGGTAATCCAGTGGTGAATAGTTGTAAAGAACTACAATAGCCCAATAGCCAAAAAAAATGTAGATGGAACCTACGGTATTCATAATTTAATAAATAACTTCTTCACACATCACTCAGCTTATTAAGGTTTTAAAAACCATTTGTTAATCATATCTAATTGTTTTTCATCTGTTATAACTATTCTGGATGGAATGCGGGACAGCTTAGTGAAGAAGGAAAAAAAGTAGGACTCGATACCTCTGTTGGAAACGAAGAGGAAAGAGAGAACTACAGAAAAGCAGTCTAAATAACCTAGAACATCTTGGGCTTTACTGCATGTCACTTGCATGTTGCATGTTGCCAACTCCAAGGTGGAAAATGTCTGGAGATTTTAGAGTGGAGTCTGGGTAGGTGAAGTTTGGGAAGGGGAGGGAGCTCAGTGGAGCATTAGGAATTTTGAGCTGCAAAACAGATTTGGACTCCATATCTAAGTGAATCTTAGCAGAAAATTAGCAGGTGAGTTCACAAATTTGAAGTTGTAGACCATCTGCACAGGAAAGCTGATAATCAGTCCCCTGTACATTGAAACCTCCAATCCATCCTCATAGAAGAGCTCATTGTTAACCAGATGTAGCAGTATTCTTGACAGTGTTACTGTATACAAATACAGGCTAGTGAATGTTTGTGTGCCTCCCATTAGAATAAATGAAAGTGTTTGCGTAGGATACAAAATGTATTATTTGGTGAGCATCCCTAATTAAGCCATGAAGAATAATCTGTATAATATGCTAGTAATGTCCTTGCTAGCCTATTTCAAGAAAGTCTGACTTGAGATGTAAATGATATGCAATAAAGATCAGAATGCTGTGGAAAGCACACAAATATCTACACCATTTGTAGTATGCTTAAAGGCTAATGAACTCATATCCTAGGACCAGTCTTTAATGAAGTAATACAAAACTCAGAAGCAGGACAGATACATATTTAGGCTTTTTGATTAAGTTGTGATAATTTTTTTGAAAAAGATCCAGCCAATGGGAAAGAAAATGGTAAACACTATACTGAAGGACATTCAGAAAATCAAATTAAATATGGTCTTCAAGGCATTCTTTTTGCCTTTGGTTAATAGAGGGATCTTTCTAGCAGCCTTCAAGTTCACAAGCTGAAAGACAAAATTTTGAGACAGCATGCATTTATTCATACCCAGTTTGATGAACTGAGAGACAGGTGTCACTCTTACCAAGGCTTGTTTAGATTATACAAGATTATATCAAACAAAAGCGCTGGAGTCAAAATACACCTCTAGCAAGTTGTTTCTGGAGCTTTAGTAAATGCCCCCATCCCTGTCCTTATAGGAAGCAAGTACTTGTTTGTAGGAACAAAATGTTAAGTAATTAAGATAAATGTGTAATAATTTCACAAATATGGGTTTTAATGAGGAATTGTAAAAATGCAGCTTGGTTGTGTCTCTTTTTCCAAAAGTAGGATGCTGTTTTTGCAGTAATAGTACAAACCACTATTAGTTGAAGAAACAGCAGGAGGCTGGGAAAGTAACATTATAGCTGTGCCCCTGAAAGAAATATGATTGTGGCATTAAGATTTTAATGACAGGCAAGAGAAACAGAACAAATCAGAATTGAAGGAAGAGAACAAAACATAGGTTGGATGCTTAGGTTGATAATACACATTTCTCTAAGGGCAGAACTACACTTTCTGAAGCGAGGACCGGGATCCCAACCCTGCATATGCCCCTTGAGGATATTATGGGAAATTGAATTATTTTCTGTGGAGAATTAGCAGGCAGGAAACTGGATGTATAACATTTTCCATGTCCTCTAAATGTGCCCTGATATTCCAAACAGGTGGTTAGATTTGCAACCCCAGTTGGAATGAAGAGACAGACACAGGCTTGGTATTAAAGGGCTGTTTACTAAAATGACCATTAACATAAACAAGGCAAGGGCCAACTAAGTGGTACAGGTCAAGCCACAGGATCAGCTCTGGACCTCCGCCTTGACCTGCCTGGGCGAGCCCCAAAGCCCCGGGTGTAGGCCACCCCTTGAATGGCTGCAGCCCAGCCAGACAGGCAAGGGATCCCCCCATCAAGCACCTAACGCCCCAGCCATATAGCATGAAGGAAGGCCTTGTACTTGGGGATCCCCAGCAGGCATCTGCCTGTGCAATGGTAGCCACCACAAGCATACCACACTGATGGCAGACCCTGTTCCCTACCCATGGGGAAGTGCCACTGGGTGCTCACCAGCCCGCACCCTATACCCAAAACTCTCCTGCCAATGACAGATCAAACAGCACCACCCAAACAATACCTCAGAACACTGCCATTAGTGCAAGGTAGACGAAAAAACCCTTCTCCCAAAGCCAATCAGGGCAAAGAGGGGAAAAAATTCCTACCTGGCTCTGACACAGCAGCCGGCTAATCCTGCACTAGAACAGGGTGAGGTGGGCGGACCGAGAGCACGAGGAAACTGACGCTGGGGAAGCGGAGCTGCCTGCAAACGGCTCTTGGCTCCACCCCCAGCCAAAGCCCTGGATGCCCAGGAAAGGAGCCTGTCAGCTTCCTCCAGGCAGGGCTACAAAGCCGGCTCCCAGCCTAAGCAGCTTTGCTGCGGCTGGGAAAGCTGAATTCTTTTCCCCCAGCCAGTCTCCAAGATTATAGGAATCCTGGCTGCAGGAAATAACAGCCTGGACAGCATTTACAGGGAGAATCCTGAATTGAGCACTCCCTCCTCTACCAGATTTCCACTCTCCCCCACCCCCTCCTGTATTCATTGGCAGAACATGTTCGCTGATAAAATATGCAGTTCCATCCTAAGGTCCGTAGACATTGCGCAGAAACAGTAGAGGAGAATGTATATCTCTTGAACACACATGAACACTGGAAGCTGCCTTATACTGAATCAGACTATTGCTTCACCAATGTCAATATGGTCTACGCAGACTGTCAGTGGGTTTCCACGTCTCAAGAAGAGGCCCTTCCCATCACCTACTACCTGATCTTTTGAACTGGAAATGCCAGGAATTGAACCTGGGACCTTCTGCATGCTAAGCAGATGCTCTGTCACTGAGCCACTGCCCCTCCCTTTCTTGCTAGGGTAATTCCCCTGGAAATGATTGCCATTGTCATGTTTAGCACAGCAGAATGTACTAAACACATACAGCAGAATGGGAAAAAGAAAAAACTTACAGTTTTGACACCCAGTTACTCCCAACCTGCAGGAAGGTCTTTACCTGCTTTAATATGGAGTATTTGACTGTTGGCACACCATTGTAAGGTTAGCATATGGTAGCATGCCAAAAGCTAAATGTTGCAAGGGGGAGTTGATATCACAAGCTTTTTTCTGTGGACAAAATATGCTGAGTATTGAGGACATCATCATCATTTCAGGGGGATTCCGCATGATCAATTTTGATCGGACTTTCTGAGCAGTCATGCCGCAGTGGAGTCCTACGAATCCACTTCTCCCCGATTCATCATTAGGCTTTTGTTTCGCACATTTCATCGGCTCAAAGTCCATCATGCGGAATTTTTGACAGGATAAAAATCAATTCCTCATCGCTTTTTCCGGGGGAAGTGTCAAATGATGCATATCTTCATTCCCCCCCCCCCAAAAAAAACCCGTTGCTACACATAAACGTTGCATCAAACCAACACATTAGAAAAAAAATTCTCACAGAAAAACGTTGCTACACATAAACGTTGCATCAAATAAACATATTGGATAGGCCAGAGCACTTCCCGCCAATATTGTGGAAAAGTATTGGCTATTGACATTTGGAGGGGAAATTGTTACCAATGACCCTGCGTCTATCTTTCCTGCTTTCTTCGTGAGCAGTGTGGTTTAGTGATAGGTGTTGTGTTGAGGACGGTCTCTTTCTCCCTCCATGAAATGCCTAGACCACTAGTTGAACGCTGAAGTCCCTCCATCACACTTTCACTCTACCTCAGAAGTTGTCAGCGGTCAGCGAGCAACAAGTAACAAATTTGGCGTGTTGTAAAATGGACCCGTTATTGGTCAGCTGTTGTCATGTGACACAGGATATGTTTCTGCATAGATTTGTAGAAACGTTGCAACGTTTTTTTACATTTTTTTTTAAAAAAAAAAAGAGGGGAAGGGAAAGAGTAGTGGGTGTAGCTTAGAAAACATAATTGGCCAATCAAATTAAGTTGATTCGAAGGGTGAGAGAAAAGGGCAAGGGTGGGGAGAACATCGGATAAAGAATTCCGCATGATTAAAATCCCTAATCTGCTGCGCATGGACAAATAAGTCGGGGGAAAGCAGGATGGAAAAAAAATGGACAAAACATGCAGTGACTTCGAATCTGCTGCTAGGATTGCCTTCCCACGTGTGGAAACACAAGAAAAAATTGAGGTCATTTAGAAGCTGAAGCAGGGAAAACCATTCGTGCGGAATCACCCATATAAATTTATAACAGAAGCCATAGTGCACCAAAAGCTTTGTGATGTGTGGTAGACATCTGGTATATGTAACTTACAGTACAATTCTAAGCATACTTAATTACAGTCTTCTAAATCCATTGAAAGTAGTTTGCTTATGATTTCCTTTTAACAGTAATCCCATGAAGAGTTACTCTAGTCTAAGTCAATTGATTTCAGTAGCCTTAGACTGAAGAAACTCTGCAAGAGATAAATTAAAATGTTACTCACTATGCTTTCCTCTTTTACAATTGCAGCTTTATCCCACTATTCCTCCCCAGATCCTCAAAATAGTCTCCTGAAACAAAGAAACAGCTATTCGCCCAAGGCCGCTCAGTGCGCTTTATGGATCTTCCCAGACCCACTCTGACACCTAGTCTGAGTCAACGAGTCTGGCTCTTGCAGTGAATTAGCAGCAAAAGGAAGCACTAATGATGCCATTTAAGAGAAGCACTGGAAAATTTAAATTGAATTTTTTTAAAAAAAATCATTTAACCTTTGAAACTCTCTTAAACATAATATTGACTTCCATCCTTTAATTCCTTTGCCTAACTCCTTAGTGTTAAATATGTCAGATACTTTGATGAAAGGAGTAAAAGGTCAAACTTACACTGCTTTCTAATTGTATGTTTCTGTTAACATTTTAACACGGTTTAAAAGCCAACTCTGTTTTCAGAATTTGTCTTTAGGGAACTGATAGAAACCTTCTTATGCATCCTGGAGCTACAGGACATTAGGAAATACTGGAAGAAACTGCAAGAGAGATTGTTATTGAACTAGGCTCAATCCTAACACTAAAGGTGAATCAGAAGTATAATGGCATGTTGTTTAGTACAAGTGGTTACTATGTGTGGTATTTTTATTTGTTTTGCATCCTTACTTCTACTTATATAAAACACTTCCATCAGTCCCCTAAAAGGAAGTAACAAGCTTTAATTACCTCATTCCCACTGATAAGCCTGTGTTATTCTAAGAGCACATTTTATCCTTCCATAATAGGATATATATATATAGTTTGTCTTTGGATTTCATAGTGACATCCTGCAGATCATATTCAATAAAGCCTTGCAACCTACAGTGTTAAATAACTCTACTCAACACTATTTGCATGTTGATGGATTAGTTCATACTCAGTTGCTCCTCAGCGAGAGTCATGCCGAGTTAGGATGATACTGTATTAAAAAGTCTGAGTTACACCTAACAAGTGATATCCCAGGGACTTAACAGGGCAATTGTAAGATCATTAACTCCAGTGGGCTTAGAAGGTTGTGACTAGAGACAGGCACGAACCGCATTACGAACTTCAAAACCCCATGAAATTGGCGATTGCGTGATCGCAATCCGGTGGTTTGTGATTGTCCTCGGCCAATGAACCTGCGTTCGGAAGAAGTTTGGTTCGGTGCATTTGGCCGCGGTTCGGGAAGCCAGACAGTCAGGTGCCAGCAATCAATTCCCCTGGAAATGGAGCTGGGGGAATGCCTGAACTCTGTCTGTACTCCTTCTGTCGCCCTGGAAACCCAAATGGAAGCCCAGTTTACCTTGATCAGCAGGGCTTCCTTCCAACCACGGAGCTGCAAAGTGGTTACAAGTTGGGAGAAGACACCCAGGGGAGGGAGGGGGAGGGGGTGTTCTGTAGCCATGGGCACTCCAATCTCATCCCTGCAAACACTGATAGGCAGCTCTGATGGCCAAACACAGACCTCCTGTTTTGCTCAATGGGACCTGTGCTTATAAATAGCCATGGGCTCCCTGGCTGGGTTTCACTTTCAGTGAGCAGTGGAGTGGGACAGAGCTCTTGCTTTCCACTTGCTAGCCTTTGGGGAGAGAGATTGAGAGTATAATTCATCTTGGATTTTTGTGGGATTTTCTTGGGGGCCTTGAATTGAAGAGGGTATAACTCCAAGATCCCTTTTGCAATCTTGTCCAAACTTGGGTGATGGCTGTAGGAGAGGTTGCAAAACACTCCCCGGGAATATGGGCTCTCTAAGTGCCACAGAGGCCATTCCATGCCCCACAAACTGCAAACCGCAAACCGGTTCGGCAACGGAAAATGTTTGTTGCGGTTTGCGACTTCGGGATCATCATCGGCACCAAACCACGAACCGCAGAGTCGTTAATTTTTTTTGATTCGTGCCCATGTCTAGTTGTGACTTTTCTTACAATCACACTCTGAAGCTCCTAAGTGTTTTTTTTTCCTTTGTAAACAGAACTGCAGGGTCCTTTCCCCGTGACTTGAAATAACCTTGCAGAGGAGGCATTTGTCCTGTTGGAACAAATATATAGGAATCATATGTTGCTTTAATGTTTTGCCCACTGGGGCAAACAGCACAGTGAAGGGCTGCTAAAGCTAGCACTTCCATACCATGCTTCAAAACCAGATCAGGGTCCCACATGATTTCTATTTACAAAGAAAAAACACTCTGACCACAGATCTCATCTAGTTAAGCCCTGTCTATCCCTGTATTATCCAGAGGTGCTTCTGATGGAGCACCTTGCAACACATGTAGATGCGGATTGTTTCTGCCCTTTGTTTCTGATACCCCAGTGAGTATCAAAATACCAAAAAGTATATTAATTAGGATATATCAGTCTCTCTGGTCCATTTTTCTTCTTCCTAGATTACATCTGCAACATAGGGTTAATTTTACAGCTTACTTTTGCTGCGTACAACCAAGAATACAGTCAAGTCTGCACTTAGGAGCTTAAGTTTTTGTTTTGTCTGTAAATACACAAGGTATCCTATACTTTGCCTCTCTGCTAAGTAGATAAAGACAACTATAGATTTAAAACCTAGACTCTATTATACTTTTGCTCTGAACACTTCTGTAACTGAGTTGTATCTGCTTGCCTAGTCCATCAAACTAGAGAGAATACTTTGTTTTTTGTTTTTATAACTGTAATTGTATTTCAAATGTGTGTAAATAAACCTTATATATTGAATTACAGTATTAGACATTTTGTAGCTATCACCTCTGTCTAAATATAAATGGTATGGGAAAGGATTGTCTTTGCTAAATATACAGATCTTCTATTGTACCTTTTTTCCTGTACAATTATTATAGCTGCTTTATTTTTGTGACTGTACTGCATGACATATTTGCTCTACTAGCAACAAAATCTGTTGTGATTAACAATACAATGGGCTCTAGTGGGGCCTTGTGAGGGCTGCACCACCCCACTGAGTGGGCTTGAAGTGCCATGGTGTTCCCAAGGCCCCACAGCCCTCCAGAGAAGCCCACCATGGCACTGCACAGTGGGCTGATTTCAGCCCATTTGAGGCCAAATCGGGTCTGTTTGAGGCCAAAATTGGCCTGCAATGGTGCATAGAAGTACTCCAGGGATTGTCATACTACCCCAGCAGTGTTCCTGTGCTCCACATGGGGGCAATTTTGGCCCATTTGAGGCCAAAATCTGTTCCCTGTGGAGCAAGAAGCACTCCAGGGCCTGTTGTGCCACCCTAGCTTGCTTGGGGCCTGTGGTGGGGCCTGTGGCAGGGCCACTGCTGTGCCAGGTTTTCCCACTGCAGCAGCAGCCTACTCGTGCTGCTCCAGGCCCTCCCGCCATTGTGCTGGGCCTTCCTGGGCTCCAGAGGGCCTGAGGATGCCACTGAGGTGGCAGGAAGGCAAGCTGTGTTGCCGACGATTTATTTCTTCTCTCCGTGTGTGCGCCTGCGCAGGGATAAAAAGTGAGTCATTGCCAATACATCTTGCCTTTTATATAGTTTTTTATAGTTTGTTGTTTTATCATTTTTGTGATTAAACTACGTGACGTATATTACTTTTTATATAGACTGTAAAATGTATGCATTTGTTGAAAAACAATAAATCTTACATATTGGTTAAATAAATGTTGCTGTTTGATTTGAGGACATTCTATTATGCTTATCTCACTTAATATACATTTGTTTTTTTTGAACAGATTACTGAGAAAGTATGAGGAGTTTAGTGGTTAGAAAGTGGAAGCTGATAGAACTGTAACTTTATAACTCAGTAAGCTTCCTGAAGCAAAGCACCAATTCCTGACCATATTGCTCCCCCAACAGGTAGTGACTGTTACCAGCAGTTACTACCTGTTCGTAACAGTCTGTTACATTGTTTTTAAAGGTGAACTTAGTACCAGCAATAAACCTAATCCAGTTTACCAAATTACTTTATAGTGCCAAGATAAGGAGAGTAGTGGGACAGTCTAAAGGATTCTGGGGATATCAAATCAGGCAAAGGGATTTGAATCACGCAATATCCTGACCTGCCTGGCCAATAACTTCCTTTTTCAAAAGGTGGAGGAAGTTACAAGGGGTTCGGCCATACTAGACTTGATATTAACCAACAGGGAAGAATTGGTAGATGAGATGAAGGTGGTGGGGACCTTAGGGGGAAGTGACCATGTACTTCTTGAATTCCAGTTGCTGTGGGGAGCCAAGGAAGTTTATAGCCAGACTCGTAGGTTAGATATTCGTAGGGCCAACTTCGATGAACTCAGAGGCTTGATGAGAGTCATTCCATGGGGGAGTGTGCTGGAAGGGAAAGGAGCAAGTGAAGGGCGGGCCATTCTCAAACATGAGCTTTTGCAAGCTCAAGCCCTCACTATCCCAGCAAGACGGAAACATGGTAAGGGCTCCAAGAAACCGATGTGGATGCACAGAGAGCTCCAGAATAAGCTAAGGAAGAAAAAGGAAATGTTCAGGAAATGGAGAGAAGGACAGACCTCTAAAGAGGAGTATATGAGGGTTACTAGGTAATCAGCCATCAGAGAGGCCAAAGCTCAGTACAAGCTGGGTCTGGCCAGGAGGGCTCGCTACAATAAGAAAAACTTCTACAGATATGTGAGAAGCAAACACAAGGTAAAAGAGGCAATTGGACCGCTGTTGGGAGTAGATGGAGAAACTCTGATGCAGGACAGAGAAAAAGCAGACAGGCTTAATGACTTTTTTTGCCTCTGTTTTCTCCCTGAAGAACTCAGGCACATCTAGAGATAGTAGAAAATGTGGCAGGACACCTGAGTGGCTAATTGACATTGACAGAGAGGTAGTGGAGAGGCATCTGGCTGCACTGGATGAATACAAATCCCCTGGGCCGGATGGGGTGCACCCAAGAGTGCTGAAAGAACTTCCAGAGAACTTGCAGAACCCCTGTCCATCATCTTCAAGGCCTCCTGGAGGACTGAGGATGTGCCACAATATTGGAGAAGAGCGAATGTTACCCCAATCTTTAAGAAAGGGAGGAAGGATGACCTGGGAAACTACAGGCCGGTCAGTCTGACTTCTGTTGCTGGGAAGATATTAGAACAGATTTTAAAGGGATCAGTCTGTAAGCATCTGAAGGACCACTCAGTGATCCGGATCCAGATCCATGGTTTCGTTCCTAACAGATCTTGCCAGACCAACCTGGTTTCCTTCTTTGATTGAGTGACCAGCTTACTGGATCGGGGGAACTCTGTTGACGTGATTTATCTGGATTTCAGTAAAGCTTTTGATAAGGTCCCCCATGACATTCTGATGGGCAAACTGGAAGACTTTGGAGTAGACTATAGGACAGTTCAGTGGATAGGGAACTGGTTGGAGGACCGCACTCAAAGAGTGGTGGTCAACGGTGTTTCATCAGATTGGAGGGAGGTGTCCAGTGGGGTGCCGCAGGGCTCGGTTTTGGGCCCAGTACTTTTCAATATTTTTATCAATGATCTGGATGAAGGAGTGGAAAGGCGGCTCATTCAATTTGCTGATGATACCAAATTGGGAGCGGTAGCAAACACCCAAGAAGATAGAATTAAAATTCAACAAGACCTGAATACTCTGGAGAAGTGGGCAGCTGTGAATAGGATGCAATTCAACAAAGACAAGTGCACAGTATTACATCTGGGCCACAAAAATGGGAAGCACAAATACTGGATAGGGGATAAACTTCTGGGCAGTAGTATATGTGAAAGGGATCTTGGGGTAAGAGTGGACTGTAAACTGAATATGAGCAGTCAGTGTGATGCGGTGGCAAAAAAGGCAAAGTCAATCCTGGGTTGTATCAAAGGGGCCATAGCATCGAAATTGCAGGAGGTCATAGCCCCTCTCTATACTGCCTTGGTCAGGCCACACCTGGAGTATTGTGTGCAGTTCTGGAGGCCTCACTTCAAAAAGGATGTGGACAAAATCGAGAGGGTGCAGAGGAGAGTGACAAGAATGATCAGGGGTCTGGAGACTGAGCCCTACGAGGAAAGGCTGAAGGCCTTGGGAATGTTTAGTTTGGAGAAGAGGAGGTTGAGGGGGGACATGATTGCTCTCTTTAAATATTTGAAAGGCTGTCATTTGGAGGAGGGCAAAGAGCTGTTCCAGTTGGCAGCAGAGGGTAGGACGCGAAGCAATGGGCTAAAACTACATGCACAAAGGTACCAGCTGGATATTAGGAAAAACTTTTTCACGGTCAGAGTAGTTCAAAAGTGGAATCAGCTGCCTAGGGAGGTGGTGAGCTCCCCTTCACTGGCAGTTTTCAAGAAGAGGCTGGATGAATGCTTCTCAGAGATGCTTTAGGCTGATCCTGCACTGGGCAGGGGGTTGGACTAGATGGTCTGTATGGCCCCTTCCAACTCTATGATTCTATGAAATAATGCGCCAGCCCTCCCCAAAAGCCAAAGTCATTACCATCCAGGTGAATGACCAGAACAGGAGACAGAGGACACACCTCCCCCCAAGCCACCAGGCCACTACTTGCCTATGCACTGCACGTCTGTGTGAACCTGCAATGGAAGGTTATCACCACCCAGGTGAATGACCATAACATGAGGCGGAGGACCTCCCCTTGAGCCATCAGGCCACTACTTGCCTGGGTGCAGCAAGTCTGTGTGAGCCTGTATGGAAAGATCCATGCCCTGTGAGCCAACGTGAGGCAGAGGCCTGTACTAGACATGGGCACGAACCACATTACGAACTTCAAAAACCCACAAAATTGGCGATCGCGATCCAGCAGATCTAGATGGTCTGTATGGCCCCTTCCAACTCTATGATTCTATTATTCTATGATTACTATTCTTGATATGGCTTGAAACTGGTTACTTTTTTATTGCTTATGGATACTAATGTCACAGCCTCCTTCTTGGTCCTCCACTGCCCAGCACCAAGGTTTGCCAAGTACAAAGGGGGGTGGTTGTTTTTAAAACCCTTTTTCCTTCTTAATTCGCTTTTTATCTGGAGTTGTAACTTTAGTAGTTAGCTGCCACCATAAAAAGAATCATCCCTTTTTGATGTTTTTTTTCCTGGCTCTCTTAAACATCAGGAGTTTAGAGGGATGTTGTGTATGTGAAAGAGAGAGCAAGAGAAAGCACATTGTTGGCTGTATCCCCCCTTTCCCCCACTACATCTATCAGCTTGTATTGTCCCATGCTTCAGCACTGATTTCTAACAAGGAATAAGCAGCCTGTGATGAACATGAACAGTATTAATATGCAGTCAGCTCACATGCAAAGCTCTTAGGTAAAATCGGACTATTAACTAAACATAAATCCTAGAAAACACAGACAGTTGGGAACAATCATATAGACCAATTAGACAAAGTCTAGAATGAAAATATGTAAGATATCTTGCTAGCGAATCCTATACTTACAAAACTTCAACAATTCCTTCTCTAGGAATGAGTTCAGGACAAATTATCCAGGCACAGCCTCACAAGGCTTAAATTTAATATCCGCATCTCACCATAGAACTCCAAGCCAGGCTAGCTGCTTGGGGAGTTTCCCTTTCCAGCCCAATCAGAATTTAAGGGAAGATTTCAAGTTTTCCCTCCAATCCTACTCATTCTATAATGGTTAAAATGCCAATCAGGGAAAATAAAACTGATTCATCATGGCTTGTTTGACAAACTTGGCCAAATGCAGAACATTCTGCAATTGGAGGTCCAAGAATCATACAACAAAGTGAAATGTAATGAATGTCAGTAAATATGCAATTGCAATATTAAACACAATAGTCATGCAATAAGCTCAAGCTAGTAGGCTAGAAAGCTGTGAAACAATGAAATATAAAGGTGCAGGCACACCGCTCCTGAAAACTGAAAAGAGTCCAAACAGTGAAAAGTCCACTCAGATAATTCCATGAAGTAATGAATCAAGTGAGTTCATCTGTCGAAATAGCTTTGGAAATTCACAGTAAGTGAAAAGTCTCTTTCCTTCTTCAGCATACATATGCACTGTGAGGAAAAATGTGGTAGTGTGTACTCCTCCGCCCAACAACCTGGGCCGGCTGCTGCCAGTTGTTTCATGCACATGCACCTCCTCAGGGGTGGAATCCAATGTCACCTACAATCATATAAAATTAACATAGTAAAAACCTCAGTACATATAGAGCAAAAACAAGGTAGAAGACCTCACATTGACTTGCCAATGCAGTTAAACAGTCAAAAAAACATTTTTTACATTTTACCTAAAGTGCACAAGAATATTTTCCCACCTCCCGGCCGCCTGATTATATCTGGAAGTAATTCCATTTTGGAGCCTCTAGCAATTTTTCTTGATCAATTTTTACAACCCTCTGTAGCTAAAATGCCATCGTACATTAAGGATACAGGGGACTTTATTCGACATGTAGAAGGGATGGCCATGGGAGTTGATTCTGTGCTGGTATCCATGGATGTGTCATCCTTATACACCTCCATTCCTCACGAAGGGGCACAGAGGGTAGTCGAGTTAACTTTAAGGGCTCAAGTCAACCAGGAACCCTCCATGGATTTTCTTTTACAGTTGTTTGATCTTGTTGTGGAGAAAAATTATTTTCGTTTTTCAGAGCAGTTTTACTATCAGACTCAAGGTGTTGCCATGGGTTGTGCTACTGCCCCCAGTGTGGCTAACTTATTTATGGCACACCTAGAGGAGGATTTCATTTGTAATGCTGATTCCAATCCTTTTTTTGACTTTATTGTTTATTATTGTCGTTATATTGACGACATTTTTTTGATAATCAGGCAGGGAGATGTACTTGAAAGGCTTGGCGAGTGGATGAATTCTATACATGAGAACATTAGATTCATGTGGACTTGTAGCACATCTAGTTTAACTTTTTTAGACATAGTTGTCTTTAAGACAGGTGGCAATACTTTGGCCGTCAGATCATTTCGCAAAGGGACAGACTGTAACTCTTATTTGCGTTACACTTCCCATCACCCTAGGTCCCTAAAACAGAACATACCATTCAGCCAGTTACTTCGCATTAAACGTAATTCCTCATATGATTTGGATTATAGTAGGGACTCTAAATGCTTGATGCAGGCGTTCTTCAATAGGGGATATCCTCAGCAGGCCCTTAACAGGCCTCTGCAATGAGCTTCTGCAGTACCCAGGGACAAGTTGTTTGATAAGAAAGAAAGAGACCGTGACAGCCGCTTAAGGTGGACTTTGGATTTTACTCCATTGTTCCACAGGATTAAACACATAATCAACAGACATTGGTTCATAGTTAGTGACATCAAGGGCTTTGAGTTGCCCCCCTTGATTGGCTTCAGGCATACCAGAAATTTGAAAGATGTTATGGTACATTCAGACTTTGGGGTGGAGAGACAAGTCAGCACTCACCCTGTTGGATTATTTACGTGCGGCCACTGCTACGTTTTCCCTTTGGCTATTACTGGCACTAACATTTCTATACCAGGCACTCACAATATCATTGTCAACCTTAAGGACTTTGTCACGTGTCAAACCCAAGGCATGGTATATTTAATTATCTGTACATGTAACTTATTTTATGTGGGGAGTACTGTCAGGTCCTTAAAAACTAGGTTACTAGAACATACGTCACGCATCAGAATGGGCAACGTGGAAGCCCCACTAGTTGATCATTTCCTGCAGTTGAATCACCAGGAAGATGATTTTAAATTTATGGTTCTCTTCTCGGGTCAACATGTTCCCTCTCGGTCTCTGCAGAAAATTCTCCTTCAGAAGGAGTGTTTCTGGATACACTGTCTGTGTTCTTTAAAACCTAAAGGGCTGAATCTTGAAATGAATTTGTCTTGCTTTCTGTAAGTTTGATTTTTGTTTTTTGTAACTTTGTGACATACACTGATGTATATACTGTATAGCAGAGCCTGTCTCTTTAATGGATGTACTATTTGGGCATTTCTCCTTTTGGGAGATTGCCAATTTGCCCTTTATAACGTGGGTGTCTGGGAACGGGAGGTGCTCAGCCGCCGCCTGATTCTTTCCTCTGTTAATTACCGGGAGGTTTATTGACTGTTTAACTGCATTGGTAAGTTTTTTTTACTGTTTAACTGCATTGGCAAGTCAATGTGAGGTCTTCTACCTTGTTTTTGCTCTATATGTGCTGAGCTTTTTACTACCTATGTTAATTGTATATGATTGTAGGTGACGTTGGATTCCGCCCCTGAGGAGGTGCGTGTGCATGAAACAACTGGCAACAGGCAGCCTAGGTTGTTGGGCGGAGGAGTACACACTACCACATTTTTCCTCACAGTGCATATGTATGCTGAAGAAGGAAAGAGACTTTTCACTTACTGTGAATTTCCAAAGCTATTTCGACAGATGAACTCACTTGATTCATTACTTCATGGAATTATCTGAGTGGACTTTTCACTGTTTGGACTCTTTTCAGTTTTCAGGAGCGGTGTGCCTGCACCTTTATGTTTCATTGTTTCACAGCTTTCTAGCCTACTAGCTTGAGCTTATTGCATGACTATTGTGTTTAATATTGCAATTGCATATTTACTGACTTTCATTACATTTCACTTTGTTGTATGATTCTTAGACCTCCAATTGCAGTGTTCTGCCTTGTTTTTTCTGTACTTATAGTGGAGGAGCCTCTCTGGTCTATATATCTCAAATTTGGCCAAATGGCAAGAACCGACAACTACATACCTGTCTCTCCCTTTCTTGGGATGTAATGTTAGTATTTTACTGCCCATCTCCACAGATAAGTGTGTGTAATTCTAAAAGCACAATTTATCCTTCATGACCACTTATATGACAGTTAGTACAGTAGTATATGGACATTCACTAGAGTTATATCTTTAAATTAAGAAATTGGGAATTGACTTCTGTAACCACTGTTTGGTTTGGATATGACAACTAGAAGATGTTTGAAACATGCCTTCCTTCAGAAAAAAATGATTTTAGGGCAAGTATCCCAACAGTAAGTAATAACACATACTCAGCTAAGTAAATCTTTAAATCATTCTTTCTTACCCACTAATAATTGACATCATTTTGATTCATATACCACACAGTTATTATTTTTAAATAAGTCCTGTTTAAAATTCAGAACGCAATTTAAATATATGTTTCACTTTCAATATTGCAAGACCAGAAGCATTATCTTTTTCTTAAAACTAGATGACTTCTGGCATCTCCCACCACCATAATGTGAACAGTTGCTGAATATCTTCAATCAAATATCCAAACTTCCAGAACAGTTATATCAGAGAAAATGAACAGATGCCAATCAATCCAATTTCACCCTCAGCACCAATTCTGACTCATACCAGGAACTCTCTAAATTACATAACTAACCATGAAACCTTAAGCAGAGTAACTCCAGTCTAAGCCCACTGACTGCAGTGGGCTTAGACTGGAGTAACTCCTCTTAGGATTTCACTGTAAAAAATAAAAAGGCAGTTCTTCAGTCAGTATTGAGCAGATTTACAAGCACAGATGCCTCCTGGATGAGTCTCTGAGTCTCTGTAGTTCTATAAAAATGAATACATAAATATATTTCAGCTAAGAAATACCGTTAGAATGTAACAGTAGCAATAATTTAATTAAGTCAAGAAAATGTTATCAATTAGAAAAGCCAGTTTAAAGAATAAACTTGGAAGAACTTTTCCAATTAGTTCACAGCAAATTTTCTGTATCCATTTTTCTCCTGTCCATGCTTTCTGAGCATGAAATCAATGATATTTTGTAACCCAAGTTTGAAGAATAATTAATTAATTTAAATTTTGTTAGTTGGCCTACATCCAAATGCTGAATCTGGTAAACATTTATGAAATATATATAACTTCAATCACTTATTTGGGTTACAAATAGAAAGTATCAATGCAGTCTTTGCATATTCAAAAATGGAATGTTTCTTGCAATGCCCATTTTATTTCTAATTGAACACAGCCCACATTCACACTATTTATATGTTTACAATTTAAAACGAACAGCATTGTAAGTGAATTTTCATCTGGACAGCATGTTATCATATAACAACAGCAACATTTGATTTATATACGACCCTTCAGGATAACTTAATGCCCACTCAGAGTGGTTTACAAATTATGTCATTATTATTCCCACAACAAAACACCCAGTGAGGTGGGTGGGGCTGAGAGAGCTCCAGAGAGCCATGACTAGCCCAAGGTCGCCCAGCTGGCTTCACGTGGAGGAGTGGGGAATCAAACCCACTCCAGGACCTAAGCCCCAGTCAGAACCTATCCTCTGTTTAAAGGGCTATCCTTCCTGGCCAGTTACTTCATTATTTCTCAATTCTCAAAGTAGAAACCTAAATAAATTAGCAATCAACTCTCCTGCACATAGAAAATTCAGTCACACCAGCAAAATAATGCAAAATGCTTGAGGTTCATTTAATCTGTGTATTCAATCTCCTCTATGGTTGCCAACCTCCAGGTGAGTTGTGGAGATTTCCCAGAATTACAACTGATCTTCAGACTACAGAGATTAGTTCCTCACCCATCAAGGCTGCATTCAACATTGCCCTTCACTGGAAACCAGCAGGAGTTTGGGATGGCAGGGACTGTTGAAAATTATGTCACATAATGTTGCAGTGGGACTTCCGTATGTCCCTTCTGGGTCAGTGTGTGATGCTTTATGAATTTCCCTGACCTCTATCATAAAAACTAAGGATATGCATAAACAAAATCCCAAGCTGCAAAAATCATGAAAAAAACCCTGGTTTCGAAACTTACTTGAGACTCTCTGGAACGGAAATGCTAATCCAGGCTGCTTAATCGTAATGGAATCCCTTCCTCACAGAATGTTCTTTTTCAAGTTCCAGCATTTACCAGTAATGTACCATGAACTCACAGTTCACTTTGAATTCTGTACTGAACTTCTCTCTTCCAATCAAGAGAGGAGCAAAAAGCCAATCTCAAAGAGAACTGCCATTCTCCTTCATCCCTTCTTCCCTATTCATCCTTCATTGTGTGCTGAAGAGAGATCTTTTTTTGTGAAAGTAAAAAAGCCTAACGGTGGGATGGATTGCTCAGGGGTAGGGTTGACAATCCCCCACTGGGGGGGGGCAGGGGATCCCCTGCTCCCATCCCCCACCCCACTTACCTCTCTGGGGGGAATGCGCCTCCCAGGGTGCATTCCTGGGTGGTGCAGCATGCTCCTGGGCAGTGCGGTGCAATTCTGGGCAACACGACATGCTCCCACACCCCACAGAAGTCTGATTTAGGCCCAATTCGGCAAGATTTGGGACCAATTCAGCCCAAATCAGCCTGTATTCGGTTGGATTTGGACCCAATTTGGGTCAAATTGAGCCACTGCAGAGCACAAGAGCATTCCTGTGCTCCGTAGTGGCCGGATTCAGGCTGATTCGAGGAGATCTGGCCTGAATTGGCCCAGATTTATCCAGATTTGGCCCGGATTCAGCCCCAAATCATGCTTCATGGCTGCTGGATTCAGGCTGATTTGGGCCAATTCACCCCCTGTTTGGCCCCATTTCAGACCAAACCAGGCCACTGTAGAGTGCTGCCATGCTCCCACCCTCCACAGTGGCCGAATCAGGCCTAATTCATCCCCCTTTCTAGAAGTGACATCATCATGCAGGCCAGAAGCCCATGCGCATGAGGGGAAGAGAGAAGGTAGGTGCCAGGCCTCCAATGTCCTGCCCAGGGTGGATCAGAGGACCTGGAAACCCTACTCAGGGGCCTGTAGAACTCAAATGCTTTGCCCAATGTGCTTGATACTTTGGGGGGGGGGGGTGTTGAAGGACAGGCAGAAGATACTCACTGCAATTTTTGTGACATTTCCTTAAAAAACAATGACTCTAGCTCCCCAGAAGTCTCTCATAGGGAATAATGAAAGTGCAAAGATGGCTGCAGGGGAGAGGGGGTCCTGCAATGGAAGCTTTTCTCATTTTCTGCAAGGAAACAAACAAACCATAAGAAGGAATAAAAGGAAATGCAGAGTTTTCAGTGGAAATGTAACTTTTAAAACTTTTAAAATTGCCAGTCGCTGTAGGAGCAGAGAAATGAAATGAATGCAGATAGAGCTTTGTTTTTTTTAATGTTGGTACTTGGATGAAGCTCTTATGCTGGCTGGGCTGCTGCTTGGCAGTCATTTTAAGGATTAGTGGAGAGATGTTAGTGCAGCTATGCAAAGAGAGAGACCTACTTTGAGAGGTCTGTACAATCAACCCCCTTTGTTCAATCTACTTGAAACTTAGGGTTCTTTAGATTAGAGTGAGGACTGTGTACTTTGTGATTTTGGCGTAAAACTAGCTGTCCCAAAGGCTCCAGTTGGCCCCCCTCCCCTTGCCCATTGAAAATAACAGCCACAAAAATCATGAGAACGGGGGGGGGGGGGGGGACTCTTAACACATTTTGAGCAATGCCCAACAGGAAACCTAAACAATCACAGTAAACATTTCACTCAGTAGTCCTGGATTTGAAAAAAACAAAATATTTCAAAATGCACAGTCATAGTAAAAGTCAGTTCAGAGAAAATGGCACTTCCGGTGCACTCGCAGCCCGCTCATCCGGGTGCCGCCATTTGCTCTCCTGCATGGAGGGAGATAGATGGATTTCCCGGGACTTTAAGGTAGGCGTGGCTTGGTCTATTTAGGCCAGCCCCGCCTTCGCCCTTGCAGCAGTCACTGTTGCAAGCTCGAGGGCGACGGAGGTGTACTCCTCCGGCCTCGGCTTGCAAGAGAGAGCGAGGGTTAGCTGTTCAGGCTAGCTGCAGCAGCATGCGGTTTGACTTCTCCCTTCTCTGCTTCTAAGCAGAGGTGACGGGCAGCTGGATAGGGGAGCACTCTGCTCACCGCCCCCCAGGCTTGTTCACAGCTGGGGATTCTCCCCGCCACAGCAGCGGCAGCGTTTGGGCCATTTGGGCATGGTGAAGTTTTTCCATGGCACTCAGTTTGCTGCGGCTCCATCTGGCCAGCTGTGAGGTGCCTGTGGGGCTTGGCTCACTCCAGTTCGGAACACAAGGCACGGCACAAGTGGCGGCAGGGAGCATATGAGGCGGCTGAGCAGCATTGCCTGCAGCCCTCTCTGGGCTTGGATAAGTTGGGGCCCCTGGGGAGTTTGGGTGGTTCATGGCCAGACGCGCTGCAGCGCGACTTGTGCGCCCCCCCTTTTTCCCCAGCCACAACGGCTTTCCTTTTGAAGGAGTAGTAGAGCCCTGGGAGTCTGCTGCGGGGTTGGCCTGGTTGCCTTTGGGGATGTTTTGTCCTCCTTTAAGGGGACTATTTGGGCGGCTCTGCTGGTGCTCTGCTGGGACACTTGCCTTCAGTTATTCAGCTTTCTTCTGGGGAGGGCTTGTGTCTTCCAAGGCATTATATTGTGCCGGGCCACTTACTCTAGTGGGGTGTGTAGCAGCTTGTAGGCCTGGTGTGCATACACATTTAGTTATGCCTCCAAAGAAAGGTGGGGCTTGAGCAAAGGAAAACAGCCTTCCAAGAGGCCTCCGGCTAAGAGGGTGTTGCCACCTGATTCCTCTTCTGATGAGGAGGATTTGTCAAGTGGGAGGCAGGAAATTTTGGATAAGTTGGCTGCTCTAGAGAGGGCAAGAGGTGCTGGATCTGAACAAGCTACAGGGGGCAGGAGTAAAAGGACGGCTAAGAGAGTCTCTGATGCAACTTTTCAGAGGGATGTCTTAACCCGTTTGTCTGCCCTTGAAGGTCCAACTGGGGCAGTTGTTGAGGAAGCTGGTGGCCGCCCTGAGGATCCTGAGCCTGCTGGGATGTCCAGCTGTGCTGATCAGGAGGTGTCTTGGGCAGTGGAGATGCCTCCTCTTGCTGTGGTTGTCGACCCCGCCGAACCTGAGGGTAAGTCATCCACGACACAGGACACAAACACATGGCTTTGGGGGTCCGTGGGTGTGGCATGTGGCATGTACTTCAGGCGCCCCAACAGCAGCACAGTACCATGCCGGTTGCACCACAACCAGGCTGCTCTTCCGGGCTTGGCCATCCTCATTATGCCTAGCAGACGGATGCGAACCCCTGGCCGGTTTGGGGTCAGCAGGCACTGCCTTGGCAGTTTGGGGTTGGCTCCCCTCCGGCAGCCTCAGCACCGGTTGGAGGTGTTTCTGTCAGTGCTGCTGGTGGTCAATCCACAGGTCAACCGCAAGTGATTTGGCCTCCCTTTCCCCTGGGGCCCTACTACTAGGCCTCAGTATTGGGAGCAGTTCCTTATCGGGCTATGCCTTTTGGGGACATGGCCTTGCCCTTAGGTGACCACCTGACACCAGCTACAAGGGATAAAATTTTGCGTGGGGAGTTTGTAGATGTATTCACCCTTCTATTCAGGGAACTGGAAAAGAAAGACAAAGAGGAGATGGATGACCGTGACAAGGAAAGGCTTAGGTGGCATAAGGTCGACCACACCTGGGCGAATTGGTTGCCTGGCATGCTAATTTATGCCGAGGTCATTGCACCTGCCCAGCTCCAATGGGTGGCTCCCCTGTTTCAATATATAGATATTATCTACAGGGGGTATACGGACTTTGTCGGTGCAACTTGGCTGCAATACAACGAGAAGTTCCGTATACATGCAGCTGTCAACCCCACCTTGCCATGGGATCAAATCCACCAGTAGCTCTGGCTGCAGCTTATGGCCCCAGCTAAGCCCAACCCAGGGGATCAGTCTGACAGTGGGCATTTGCTACAGCACCTCGCCACCCCTTCCAGTTCAGCCCTGGCTGCTTTGCTGGGAGTTTGCTTATCAGGGGGTTGGCTCCAGAAAGGGGTGTGGGTTCAAGCATGAATGCCCATGGTGCAGAGGATCCCATTCATTCTCTGTGTGGACCAGGCCCCGGCCACATGGAGGTGGCAGGCGGCCTGGTGTCGGAGCCAGCCAACCTCCAGTTGACAAGGGGTCCAACGCCCATAAAACTGAGGGTTCTTGAGAGGTTGCTGCAGGGATACCCTGACCATGCTTCAGCCAAGTTTTTGTTAGATGGTTTTACAGTTGGTTTTCGTATTCCATTCCAGGGCCCTAGGGCTCCCTTCATGTCAACCAACTTGCGATCGGTGTCTGGCCTGGAGGAGGTGGTCCGACTTAAAATTTCCAAGGAGTGTGCTGAGGGTAGAGTGGTTGGACCGTTCCTGGCTCCTCCTGTTCCTAACCTGAGGGTTTCCCCCCTGGGAGTTGTGCCAAAGAAGGTTGCAGGTGAGTACCACCTAATGCATCACCTGTCTTTTCCAAAGGGTGGGTCGGTGAACAATGCCATCCCAGAACACTTGTGTTTGGTGCGGTATATGTCTTTTGATGAGGTGGTTAATATCGTTAAGCGCTGCAGGGTGGGGGCGAAATGGCAAAATGCGACATTAAGTCTGCATTTCACCTTTTGTCGGTTCACCCTGATGATTTTGAGTTGTTGGGCTTTTCATTTGAGGGGCATTTTTACATGGACAGAGCGCTCCCTATGGGCTTCTCAGTTTTTTGTGCGGCCTTCAAGAAGTTTTAGTTTGTTTTTGGAGTGGGCTTTGCGCCAACGGCTGTGGTGCCAGAACTCTGCCCACTACCTGGACGACTTCCTTTTTGCAGGGCCCTGTGGGTCGGGGCAATGCGCTAGGCTCCTTGCCAGGTTTATCGCATTGCTGGGGAGCTGGGAGTTCCCCTCGCCCAGGAAAAAAACGAAGGCCCGTCCCAAGTCCTGACATACTTGGGTATTGAGGTTGATACTGTGCACCAGACTTTCTATTTACCCAAAGCCAAGATAGTTGACCTCAGGGGGTGTTTGGCCTTTATCAGGAGCAAGAGAAAGGTGTCGCTGCTGGAGCAGCAATTGGTTGGTCATCTCAACTTTGCCTGCAAGGCTGTGGCACCAGGGCGTGCATTTTTGCAGGGTCTGTGTGATGTTATGGCCACCTTGAGGCTGCCTCATCACAGGGTGTGGCTGTCTCAAGGGATTAGGGATGACCTGGGGGTATGGGAGGACTTCCTATCATCTTCTAATGGGGTCACTTTTTGGTGGGAGGAGCTTTTACTTGATGCCGAGTTGTGAGTGTCCTCGGACACTTCTGGGTCCTCGGGCTTTGGGGTGTACTTTTGGGGGCACTGGTGTATGGAGCTCTGGCCAGCAAATTGGCGGGATGGTGTCCTTACCAAAGACCTTACGTTTCTGGAATTTTTTCCAACCCTTGTGGTGGTCTGGTTGTGGGGGTATGAGCTTGCCAACCAAGCTGTCCACTTTTGGTGCAACAATTTGACTGTGGTGCAGGTAATCAATTCCCTTTCATCCAGGTCGCCCAGAGTCATGAGATTGGTCAGGGTCTTCACACTCAGGCTGAACATTTTGTTCAGGGTGAAACACGTTCCCGGTATTGACAATGGGGTGGTGGATGCTTTGTCTTGCCAGCAGATGGTACGGTTTCCTCCGCTTGCCCCCGAAGCCGATCTTCAGCCAGTGCAGATGCCCCCAGATTTCTGGAAGCTTGGAGGTTTGAGGCACACAGAGCTATCCGACTAGCCATCATCCCCAGCACTTGAAGGTTGTATGATCATGCAGTGCAGCAGTTTGCTTGTTTCAGGCTTGAAGCAAATTTAGAGGAAGTTTAGACTATTCCTGCAGAGCATCTCATGCAGTTCTGTGTGGATAGGAAGCTTAAGGTGTTGTCGGTTAAGACGATCAGGGGGCTCTTGGCCACTTTGGCCTTTGCCAGCAAGGCCCGGGGCTTTAAGGAGGTTACTGGGGACTTTAGGGTCTGCAAGATGCTGGAGGGTTGGTCTCAGGAGGCTGGTGCCTGGCCAGACACGAGGCAATCTATTTCCCCCTCCATACTTAGGGGTTTGGAGGGGTCTGGAGTACCGTGTGTACTTCTGGATATGAAGCCGCTCTCTTTCATGCTGCTTCCCTCATGGCCTTCTTTGGGGCATTTAGAGTGGGGGAGCTGGTAGCACAGTCCCTCATGGACCAGTCTAATCGTGCTCTCCTGTTGCAGGACATCCAGTTTTCTGGGGATAGTGTTTCCCTCCGTGTGTGGAGGTCCACGACCGACCAGTGTCAGAAGGGGGTGGTTGTCAGGCTGGATTCATGTGGGGAGGCCGAGCTGTGCCCCATTCTTGCTCTCTGCTCCTATTTGGAGAAGAGGGGCACCGGTGAGGGCCCTTTGTTCTGCCACCGTGATGGGTTCCCACTAACTCGTTACCAGTTTTGGTCTGTGACTGAGAGGCCCTTAACTAAGTTAGGGTTGGTGGGGGTAAAATTTTGTACCCACTTCTTCCAGATTGGGGCGGCTTCTACAGCAGCTGCAATGGGTTACCCAAAGGGTTCCATTTGGAAGGTTGGATGGAAGAGGTCGGCGGCTTACCGGGGGTATGTTTGCCCTCTGCCAACCCCCTTGTGAACAGAGGCTAATTGTCTTCTTTCTCTTTATGTGCTGCTGTTCACCATGGGAGGTGTCGGATCCTCATATGCGGACACAGCATGATCTTTTTGGCTGCTCATCAGGCCAAGAGGACACCATTGGGCTCCCAGCTTGGCCTCAGCCGTTGGGCCCAGGTTGAGTGGCAGGACCGTTGGGGCCTCTGGTGGCCGGGCTTGCTGCCACTCCTGTTTGAGGGGAGGACTTCCCTCCCCCTCATTTTTTAGTTATTCACTTGGGGGGGAATGACTTAGGGTTGGTCAAAGGCAAAGCCCTTTCCCTTCAAGCTAAGGCAGATTTGGAGTACATTTCCAAGCAATGGCCAAGGGTTCTGAAAATTTGGTCCTCTATCCTTCCACGCAGGTTTTGGCAAGAGATGCTGGACCATGATGGGGTTGAATGCGCTAGGCGTAAGGCCAATAAGGCCATGTGCAAGGCTTTGGGTGCAGGGTTGGGGATTTATTTGCTCCATTCCCAGATCTGGGACACATACGCCGACCTCTACAGAGGTGACGGTGTGCATTTGTCAGTGAAGGGCAATAATATCTTTTTGACCAACTTACGGCAAGGGTTGTGGCTGGCTTTACAGCAGATGTGGGGTGCAAGGGCCTAAGCAGAGGCTTAGCCCTTGCATTGGCAGGTTAGTTTGGGTAGGCAGAGCGGGCTGGTGAGTACCCGGTGGCATCTCCCCATTGGTGGGGAATGGGGGTCTGTTTTGGATTGGCTGGCAGGCTGTACAGATGCCAGCTGAGAGGACAGACTGCCCATGGGACCCGCTGGATAAGGCCTTCCCTCGGGCTTCATGGCTGGGGTGTATGGCGCTTTAAGGGGGGAACCACTCTCCTGGCCAGCCAGGTTACAGCCGTGCAATTGGATGGCTCGTGCCTGGGGCAGGGGGTGCTCACCCATGCAGGTTGAGGAGGAGGTCCAGTGGGACCCCTTGGCTTGACCTGTACCTCTAGTTTTACCCCTTGCCGTTAATAAGTTCTTAAGTTATTGTTGGTCAATAAATGGCCCTGTTTTTTACCCAAGCCTCTGTGTCTGTCTCTTCATTCCGAATAGGGGGACAAATTCCTAGAATATTGTGTGATACAGAAGTACCTGGAAGTGATGTCACAGCATCATGTGATACGCCCCTTCCATTTTTGCTCCCACTGCTCATTTGAACAATGGTGGGAGCTGGAGGCTGGCACCATGAGATTGACTGCCAAAATGGATAACCTGTTAACTGTTAACTGCAGACACTCATCAAAAGAAAACTGCCACTAATTTTTTATTATTTATTTATTATATTTTTAACCCACCCTCCCCACAAGCAGACTCAGGGTGAGGTACAACATTGGTTAAAATACAACATAACACCCATAATCACAGCATAAAAACAGCAAGTAATAAAACCATCCCAAGACATGCAATCCTGCACTCCTGCCCGTCAACATACAAAAAAGAGGGTAGTAGCAGACAGATAGAATACTGTACCGCTTTACGAGATAGCCAGCAGTGGACTCTCCATAACCCCTCATAGAGGGAGACCAGTGGAAGGCTCGGCAATGATGGACTAAAATTAGCCTTGACCATATGCCTGGTGAAAAATCTCTGTCTTACAGGCCCACCTAAATGATACAAGATCCTGGCAGGCCTGAGTGTCCTCAGACAGAGAGTTCCACCAGGTTGGGGACAGAACTGAGAAGGCCCTGGCCCTGGTAGAGGCCAGCTGAGCCTCCCTAGGGCCAGGGATCACCAGCAGATGTTTATCAGTTGAATACGAGGAGAGACAGTCCCTTAGGACCTAAATTTATCTAATATAGATAGAATTATTTCAATAAAAGTATTGTATAGACTTCAGTCTGACTAAACACATTTTAAATAAAATTGTCTTCCATTTTTTTCAAAACACCTTTTAACTGAAAGCATTTTACTTGTTTCCTTCACCATGATTCATCTAGATTTCCTCAAATAATTCAAGTTAAGTGCGTATTCACCCATGTCTGTAATCATGGGAGCTTCTCCACTACTTTTGGGATATAAACTTAAGCGCAACACGACACAGATATTTAAAAAAGCATGCTGAATCATAAAGCAAGTAGAAATCTGTGTCATAGCTCACTGTGCCACTGAAAAACACCTGAAACATGCTAGAGTGACAGCATGATCATATGGTGAAGGCATGACTACTAAGCCACATCTTGCAATATCAAAAGGTTGTATGAACCTGTTCTTGTTTTTTTCTCCTTTACTGTTTGAAGGATTCTGAACATAGCAGATGCGAAGTTGGCATGGTTGTTGTTTTTAGTTATCTCCACCGCCCCATCAGCAGAGATACATTAAGTGAATACAGATTATCTCATATGAAATTATGGCTCCTAAACAGATATGTATGAATATTAAATTATCTTACCTCTTTGCATATTGACATACTGTCCAAATAATTTCTAGATGGTTCAGTATTTCAGAAGGGAAGCCACAGATGCATCTTATCTTTCTGTTTTAAAAAATTGATCCCATGAGTTCAAATAATTACATTTCACTTACAGTCAGAGGGTGAGCAAATGCAGCTTGAATTAATCCTGTCTCAAAGCTTGTAAATTTGTCAAACTTTCCTCAACATTCACTATGCTTTAATGCTATGTCATATTTTGAAGCATATGAGGTAATATTGTATGTCTGAATACATTAAATCAAGAAGTGTGTGAAACTGTACTGAAACAATGCCACTATTTTCAATAGCATGTAAAAAGTATAGCATTTAGTATGAAGAGATTTGTTCAAATTCATCCTGTAGAATTTTATATAAGTTGTCATAATGAAATGTTTTCTTATTTATTGTTCTCACTAAATTCTACCCATCACCCAGACAAGTCAGGAAAAATGTAGATTTCCACAGAAGGACAAATGGTTAAAATTGCTCAGAATTGTGTCTTGAATATTATTTAAGTAGCCAGTGGTGGCTGGCCAGGCAGCCCCATGAGACCCAGACAGTGGCTTGGCATTCATGACAGCCTGGCTGAAAGTAGCATGGCTGGGCCAGAAGTAATGCACTGCCACTGATGGAAAAGTGGGACTCAAGCCAACCACTGAGAGCCTCAAAGGGAGAGCCAGTCAGAAGGGGGCCAGAGGCAAAGTGGTGGAAGCCAGAGTTGCAGCAAGCCAAAGAGGGATGAGTTGGTTAGGCCCTGGGAGGCTGGTAGAAGGCACAGGCAAGAGCTGAAGTCAGGGAAGAACTGAGAGGCTGGAGACAGCAGGGAGCTAGCAACAGCCAGTGCAGCAGGGCTTTGGGAAGCTGGAGGATGGCCCTGGTAAGAGGCCAGGGGGAGCTGCTAGGAGCTGATGTGGACTAGAGAGAGACCAGGAGGCCCAGGCTCAGAAGGAGGGTCCAGGAGATCAGCATGGAGGGAACCTCCCCAGAGGCCAAGGAACTTATCAGGGATCCAGGCCAGAACAGGGAGGAAGGTGCAGCAGTGAGGGATTCACAGGGCATCTCAATTTGTGAGAAAAAAAGCAACCAAGGAAAAGAAGATTCTGTGCAGGGGGCCAATGAGGAACCAGTGGGAACACAACCTAACCCAAACAGGCAGGACTTTGACACCATGGGGGTTCATGTTACCAGTATATTTTCTGGTTCACTGGGCTGGAAACATACAGATATTTCAAGAGGGGTCATCATTTTCTACAGGAACAATCCTACTCAGGTATATTCAGAAGCCCCATGCTGCTAAATAAGGCTTACTCCCTAAACAGTATTCTACATCACTTTTAGTACTTGAACTAGAGGAGTTAGCCGTGTTAGTCTGTAGTAGCAAAATCAGAAAGAGTCCAGTAGCACCTTTAAGACTAACCAATTTTATTGTAGCATAAGCTTTCGAGAATCAAGTTCTCTTGAACTGATATCAGAGTCATTACTATGTAGAGAAAATTCTGATAATGTATGCATAGAATAAGAATCTGATATAAAAACCTAGAATAATGAATGGAGATGGAGTAAATCTAGCATTGTTTCTTTCAGATTTGGATATCCGATCCTTATTTCATGCATGAAAGCACATGTGGCCATCAATATAACCTGGGGTTTCAAATATAGCAATGGACTCCTATGAGCATGGAAGGTTACCATTTCCCAGGGGGAAAAGCTACCATCTCCAATGAAATCTGTAGCCATTCTCAAGGCCTATAAGCAATTATTTTTCCAGTTATATCTGAATTCCAGTGGATTCAGCACAGGTTGGTTAAGCGACATGTACTTCTCAACTGCCAGCAGATGTTTTCGTCTTAAGAGTTCCTGAAAACCAACACAGCATATTATATGACATTTGCTAACATAACCGTATCTCAAATTCTTCCATAGGTATAAAAGTCTTAAAATTGGGCCATGGGAAACTTAGATAATGGAACATACAAAATGGTTCACTGACACTTAATTAGAAAATACTTATTCAGTCAAAGAAATGAGCTTCCCTACATTTCCTGTTTCATAGTCTAAACACTGACAATTGCCTCTGGCACAAAATCAAATGCCATGTTGTTGTTTGTTTTTAATCCTCATGTAAATTATTTAGTTTATTTGTTAAAGACTAAAGTCACTAATACCCCACTCTCACTGTCAAATCAATATTTGGCAGTATTTAGTGTCTAAATACCTAAGCTTTTAATGCAAAAATGACATTAGTTCCCTACTGAGTCCCCCAAAGGCCAATTAATATGCCTTATGATCAGTCTCTTGTGATGATAGATGTGTGAGATGGAGCTGATGATCCTGTAGGACAGGTGCTTTTCTCATTTTAGTTTCAAGCACAGATGTATCCCCCTTCCATATCAGCATTTCATTACCGATTGGCAGCAGTGAAAAGCTTTCAGTTTGCTTTGTAATTAGATGATAGGAGCTGACTTGATAGAGGAGAAGGTATCTCCTCAGATCAGAGAGCATTTATAAAGCAGATGTTGGAATGTTGAAAAATGTGTAGTTCAGCACATGGGACTGCTATATTCTCAGAGAATCTATTGCTTCTCTAGCATTTCTCCAAGTCATTGCCAATTCATTTTGCTGTGTTCCATTAGCATCCAAATATAAGTTTTGCCATACTAGTCTCTACAGATCTGCATGTTATCTACAGCCAACAATTATAACTCAGTCCAGCTATATAATGAAGGAAAATGTAATGGATGGTCTCAGTTAAGGCAACAACAGTTTGTGTGTAAGGCAAAGCTCTAAGAAAGTTTGTTGTTCCAAAGAGATATTGCGAATAGTCACTTTAAGGGAGCCAGTTTGATGTAGTGGTTAACAGCAGCTGGACTCTAATCTGAAGAACCGGTTTTGATTCCCCACTCCTCTGCTTGAAGCCAGCTGAGTGACCTTAAGTCAGTCACAGCTCTCTTAGAGCTCTCTCAGCTCCACCCACCTCAAAGGATGATTATCATGAGGATAATAATAATGCACTTTGTAAATTGGTCTGAGTGGGCATTAAGTTATCCTGAAGGATGGTATATACATTGAATGTTGTTGTTAAGGAAGTCTGAAAGCATTTCTTGTTCTAATGTAAACCATCAAACGTATTCTTTATCTGGAGCTAATGAATAAGGTGGTTCTAACCAATACAATGAATTGCCAATAAGAAGCCATAAAGTGTCAAATTTATATTCATCTGGTACATTTTTATCATGCCCTTGCTCCAAAGAGCTCAGGGAAGCAGACAAGGTTCTCCTTTTCCATTTTATCCTTGCCACAACCCTGTGAGATAGGTTAGCCTGAAAGTATATTAAATGGCCTAAGCTATACTAGTTTTGACCCTGCATCTTTTAGGTCCTATTGTAACACTGCATCTATTATAACAGACTGTTCAGCAGTCTGGTGCCAGTTTGGTATAGTGGTTAAGAGAACCACTATACAAAGTTTGATTCCCCACTCCTCTGCTTGAAGCCAGCTGGGTGACCTTGGGTCAGTCACAGCTCTCCAGAGCTCTCTCAGCCCAACCCACCTCAAAAGGTGATTGTTGTGGGGATAATAATAACTTACTTTGTAAACCACTCAGAATGGGTGTTAAGTTAAGTTAAGTGAAGGGCGGTATATAAATCAGATAATATTATTATTATTACTGACTCAAATTAATTAACCTCTTTGTAATAGAATTTCTTCATAACTGCTATTTTCACATGCCTGTAACCCTGCAGAAAATCATGCAAATGTCATGGCACAATGACGTCTTCATAGCGCGATTTCCCATCATTACCCCATTTAATGGTGCAATGATGTCACAAATTGTGCCATTAAACAGGGTCATGACAGGATATTGCGCTATGAAGATGCCATTGTGCCATGAGTTTTGTGCGATTTTCCAGAGGGTTACTGGCATGTGAAAACAGCAAAAATAATTTTACAATAACATTCAAGATATACTATGGTGGGACTCAGATGAGTTTGTACAATAAAGCTGTAAAGGTTTCCCAAAATTACTTGTATGCTAAAATAATATGTGAAAAGGGGAAGATCTGTCTATTAGCTACCAAAATGGTTTGAGGAGACCATATAATCTTGATAATTGGAAATCCCAATTACACCTTACAAAATTAAACAGAAAACTTTACACAGGAAATAATAAATATTTCCCTATATGGCTTCTGGCAAGATTTCATTTCATTTCATAGCGTTTGTCAAAAGAAACTTGTGGGATTCAAAGCCTCCTTTTAAAGCACCAGGAAGGGTTCAAAATGCCAGATCCTCAATTGTATTTTCTACTGTGGCCTCCTCTGATGACTCATCTTGAACTAAGTAACGACAGGCCACCTGGAACAAGTTCATGCCTGTCTAGGTCCCCTTTTTGTGCCTCCATTTCCCTTCCCTCAATCATTTTCTTCTCAGACTCAGCTTCATCCTCTTTTAATTTATGGTGCTCTGACATAGCCTTCCTTCCTCTTTTTCACTACCTGTTATCTCATCCTTGCTATTGTGAAAATTGTAAATCAGATTAGACCACCTGGTTTCCCCCAAATGGTTTCAGAATGATATAGCCAATAGATGGACACATGATGTGAAGAGTCTAGCATTGGGTGCAATATCAATAGATGCTTTAGTACAATTAAGCCTTTCTTAATTGACTTCAGAAGAGTGTGTTTGTGGTGGACTGTGCATTCTTGCTAGTTGTCTTGGTCTTGTGCATTAATTGGCTAAGCCAGTATCTGAAGAATCAATAAAGAGTTGAATTTCTTTACTAGACTTTCAGGTTATCCATCAGAGATGTTCCTTTCCCCCAAATAATGGTCTGGGTTCAAATAATTGCTTGCTCTGGCTGATTTTTCAGCCATGTACAGCATCCCACAGGGATTCTGCTTTAACTAGGGAAAGTGCATGAAAAAAATAGCAAAACTATTAAACTGAGTTTCATTTGTTTCAGTCCTTTCAGTTATCTCCATAGCCCCAATAAACAGAAATGTTAAACAAGTACTTTGCCAGCCCTATTTGCAGAAATTACTGTATTACTGTTTTTATAGCTGATTGGGTAGAATTTGCCAGATTCCTTTTACCTATGTTCTCTTAAATCTTGTAAAATGAATTACACTTAACCTTGACAAATCTTCCTCATAAAACATTGGATCTATCTTTTCCATTTGTTAATTTAAAAGTACGCTATTTAATTGAGCCATAGTGCAGTAAAGGGGGTATTTTGGAAGAACAGCCATGTTGCCAACTAATCTTCTACTTATTTGGGGCACAATCAAGCCCGACTTCAGCCTTTTCAAGTCTCATAGATTTCAATGGGAAAACACTGAAATGCAGTTTCATATAAATCAAATGCTTCCAGGCTGCCTTAAGGCTACAGGAGACTTTTGATGGATTATTGAACCACACTTCCATCTTATTACCACACTAATTTGCTTCTTTTCTGCAAGAGAGCCAGATGAATTCTATCCACAAATGTAATTGCTAGGTAATCACTTTAGTCTTTAGTTTCTTAAGACACATCTTTCTGTACTGTCAGCCACAAACCTCCTCAGTCTTCTTTCCCTGTATCTTTACATCATGTTCATCTCTTGCAGCATTCCTTGAGGGTTTTTTTCTGACATTATTTCATAAAGATTTACATAAATACCTCCCACTGTAATAGATTAACCTGAAATACATTATATTTTTATAATTTTATTTAAAACGTACATGTATATTTTATTTATAATTTTTAGTTATACAACTCTGTCTTAGCTCCATTGATATCCAAGCAGGTTTACAAAAACATATAAAATCCATGATAGTAAAAAAAGAAGATCATAATAAATCTAAAAAAACATCAATACAACCAGTAGCAATATCATATCATTGAAGAATGAAAACAACCAGCAACTAGCAATTGGCATAAGATTATTACACGGCTTCTTCTAAGAAAAAGACTGTGAGAAAAGAAATCTCTCTCTCTCTGGGACTGGCCACTTCAGCATTAGACAAATGGAAAAAGAGAAAACATTCCAAATTCAAAGAGAAATAACAGAAAGCCCCAAGTCTTGTGGCTGCCCATCTCATTTCAGAGCAGGAAGAGCACATAAAGCCCATCTTCATGAATATGTGTAATTCAAAAGACTATGGCCCATGGCTCCATTATTCCACTAGTTTTCTCCATGTGGATAACCAGCTATCTCAGAATAACCATAGCCTGGATCTCAACATCTCTAAAGGAAGAATTTTTAATTAGAAGAGGCTGAAGAATAACAAAAGTTCTATCGAAGTAAACATATTGTAATAGCTCTATAACCACCACCACCAGCGAGTGGTGCTGTAGTGCATTTGAATGTTTGGGCTGGTTCTGTATTAGATCTAGTTGTTGTTCTGTGTTCTGTGGAAGTTGACTGGTAAACTATAGTAAATGTTTCTAAGATTTGTGCTGAAAGCTGCACTGGAGACCACTTGGAAACCTTTTATTAAAAGTTTGTTCCTTAGCAAGTGTGTTACAAGTGGTGGCAGTGGCTTCAAGACGGCAAAAAAAGCTTTATTGCCGGAGAAGAAATTTAGGGAGACTTGGAATTAGCATGTACTTCTGATTTTGAACTTCTGGTCTCTGTGAACAGGTAGAATGGCCAGAACGCAGCACAGTACCTGGTAGTGTTTTTAGAAGAGAATGCCAAGGCATTTTATCTGTAGCTTTCCTGTGCAGAACATGGTTGCTACAAGCAGCTCTGCAAGCACTTAAAAGGCCAGCATGAATGTGCCCTTGCCTTTCTGAAATAAAGAAAGGAATGACAAGCAAGGGAGAGGGAAGAGGGGGAACCTCTTCATTTGATAGAGCTTTTCCTGCTCATCCCAGTTCAAGTGACAAGCTGATCATAACCAACTAAATGTGGAGCAGGCAATGCAGAAAGGAGCTTCTATCCAGTGGCAGGATCTTCTGTGAAAATCAAGTTTATAAATGGATTAACAGGGGAGCTTCATAGCCTGCTTGTAAAAAATAAAGATACTGATTTAGACAAACCAAGGGTCTATGTTGTGTACAGAGTGCAGAGTGTGAAAGCAAAAATGAGGTTTTCCTTAAAGGTACCTGCTGTTAATTCTAATGACTCTTTTATGATATCAGCAGCATTTCTGGAACAACTTGCACCAATGGCTGGTTAACAGTTAAAGATGGTTAATTTGGAAGCAATCTTGGAGGAAAAAAGCAGCACCAGTTCCCCAAGGGAGCCCCAGGCCAAATGACACCTTCCAACAATGCAGAAGAAACGGCCACTGGAAGTGGAATTGTCCTAACAAGGGAAAGATGCACCAGAGCAATGAAAAGTTGCTGATGCAGAAGAGCCAGTGTCAGCAAATATAACAAAAGCTCTGGTGAAGAGCAGGACAGGCACCTGCTACTCTGTAAATGGGAACATTCATGGCTGAGATTCAATGCTATTGGATTCAGGTTCTGAAATAAGCCTCATTCATAGTAAGCATTCAGCTCTGAATGAAAAGGAAATAGGGTTAAATTGGTGACTAAGTGATGACAAGCTATTTGTGAGCAGCAGGAGTGATTCAGTTCTCAGTGACATTGGGGTCTCTGAAGAATACATGGATTTTCATAGTCACCATAAGAGATATCTAGTGCAATTGTTCTTGGAGTAGATTTTATTCAGGGGCATCACAAGGATCCCTGGACTGTCAGCAGAACATGTTTGTTCTTGGCTGATTTCCAGGTTATGAGCATTAAAAAATCTGGACCTCATCAGGCAGCACTACAGTCTGTAGAAAGGCCTACACCATGCCAGCATAGTGAGAAACAAACTGCTTTCAAAAGCGGCTCATAATAGAGTGCCATTGAAGCCTAGAAATCATGCCCTAGTTGTTGGCAGTCAGACCCCCTCCTCACTCTAAGAGCACAGTTTATGGATGAAATACCATAAATAACCTTTCCTCATATATCATAAGTCCAAGGTACTGCCTGGCTCAGAGTGGATGCCAGCCAGCGGGAGCCTAGAAAACTACCAGCATGTGAGTCAGAATGGATGATTGACTGATGCCTCTCTACACCCCAGAAATAGATGTTTAACTTAAAACAATGAGACTTCCAAGAAATTCCCGACTTACCTTGTCAATGTCTGATCTCACTTCCTCACACCCACCTACCCTAATCAAAGCTACTCAGCAAAACTGGTAACTTTTCCCACCCAATGCTAAAAGGGTCATTAAGCATCTTTCACATCTATAGTCGACTTTAGGAAGCTTCTCCCAACTCCATTGTCCACCTTCAGAGGCAACCATTAAGCCATTGTTTTGGGGACAAAGACATCAGCTTGCCTGAGGGAGCATTTTTCCAGCCATGTGCTGTGTGTGCTGGATCCATCCACATGCCCCCAAGTCCATTTGGGCCTCTCCTCTTCTCTGTGAAATACTAGTCATTTTGCTACCTCCGAGGACCCCGTTGCTCTTTGAGACTGGTTACTATCACCCTCCCTGAAACTGCTTTCTCCCTTTTTCCTCCTTGATTTTCTTAAGTTAGCCCTGTATGCGTGCCGTGTGTGATCTTCTGTAAATTTGCCTTTTATCTCTCTTTAAATAAAAAAAACCTATCTGGTTGAATATCTGCCTGATTTATTTGAAAGTTCTCTAAGGGAATAATCCTCATAAACGTAGGTGGAGAATCCCAGTTACCCCCCTCGCTTGCCTCCTTTAATTCTAATTCCCCCAACAATTAAGGACACATCCTATTTGGGTAACAGAGTAACTCTTAGCAGTAAACTGCTGCTGCAAGGAAAGTATGAGATTGCTTGAACCCAGCACTGCCCATCTAGGCATGTTATTTGGTAGCACTTTGTTTCAAGTTGGGGTTCTGGGCCAGAGCTCTTAATATGATTGAGCAAGAAGAACAACTCATAACAAATCATACCTTAGGGGCAGTGTCTAAGTTAGCTGGAGTCTCAGAGCCTCTTCAATATGGGGAAGTTAAGAGCTGTGCAGGTACAAAGCTGGTAAGTGAAATGGGCATTGTTCTGATAGAAGCAGCAGTAGAAACCACTGCTAAGAAACGTGTTTTCATACAGTAATAATAAAGAACCTGGAACAATTTTTTTTAGTAGTTTTGATTTGGTATCTGAATATCAAGTGTTCTGGTAGACAAGGAAAAAACTGCCTTTCCTACACCCTATAGACTTTTTAAGTTCTGCAGAATACCTTTCAGACTTAGTAATGCCCCAAATACATTTCAGTGTTGTTGATGATTTGTAGATGATTTGTAGATGTAGACTGTATCAAAACCTTCAACACCAATGTAAAAAAGATTTGTAAAAGACCATGTGGAGAAATGCCATTCTGTTTGTGGAGTTAACTTTCTATGGGCTGCAGAGCGCCACAGACCACTTGGAAACTTTTTATTCAAGTTTGTTCCTTGACAACCATGTTACAATATCTCTCTGTCAGCAATTTGCTTTACTTCATGTTCCTGATGTTACTTAATTCCAGTATCTTACCTACTTCTGTCTTGACCCTCCATGAAGGAAAGTATACATAAAGATCCAGCTAGATACTGCTCTATATTCTTCAGCCAGTTGCAGAGAAGGGAGAAAGAGAAACAGTTTTTATCCCATTCCAAGTTTTCCCTTATAAGAGAACATGTCAGCATGCCTGTCTCACTAGTGACATATGGATCCTGAATTCATTATTCTTCCTTAAAATCAGCTATGGCCTCAAAAAGTGTGATGTGACCACAATGATCCATGCTTTGATCACACATTGCTGTGATGCATTCTATGCGAGGTCTCTGAAGACAGTTTGGAAACTTCAGTTTCCAGGCCACTGTCAGGAGCTGGTTACAGCTCATATCATCCTGTGCTGAAAGATCTTTACCAGTTACCCATCCATTTCTTGGCACAATTCAAACTAATTTTGAATGTGTGATTAATCAACTTGGGTCTAACCAAAGTGAATACAGCTCTCCACCCAATTATGGTAGCCTTCCAAGAACTCAACCTAATCTTGATGCCTATCTTAAGACTGCAAAAAACTGTCTCTTCTCATACTATCCAGCCGTCCAGTTAATATCTGCCTCTCAAGTCCTGCTCTTTTTGCCCCCATATTCAGAGGTGCGGCAGGTGGCAAGTAGAGCCAGGGTATTTTCTGTAGTGGCACCTCAGTACTGCTGGCCTTTTGAAACCTTCTGCAGTTCCAGGATCCACCAGCTTTTCCTTGAGACACAGTGGAAGTGGAACCATGCTGCTGGACCCACTGAGTGGCAGGCAGTTGCCCCCCCCCCTTCTCTGGCCTCAGTAAGTGTGTTGGTGGATTCCCCAACTCCAGACAATCTTATCAGCTTTGTAATGTTCCATTTTTGTTTTATGGACAGTTTTTACACTGCTTATGTCCAATGGCTTGTGCACATGTCTCATATGAAACAACTTAACCAGTCTATTTAAACATTGGAGATCTGAATGTTCATTAAACTAATGACTGTTTAAAGGAATATGGGCAAAGACAACAGACTGGGTAATGCATTCAACCAAAATGTTTTTTTTTTACACTTAAATAAAATAGTAACACCATCATAAACAAACATATATACCAACTGAAGGCCACAAACCTATGGATCACTGTTTTGGTAAACAAAGTTTAGGACCAATTATGTTGCTAGGATTTACCATATTTAGCACACTAACAACAGTGTTGATATTGAATCATAATCTTTACACAGAATTGGAATGTGTCTTCCTAGAGATGGTCCAGATATGAATGAGCCAGCTATATACTAACCTTCAAAACTGAGCAATGGAAGTAAGCTAGCGGTTAGAGTGTTGGATCAGAATCTAGGAGATCAAGTTTGAATCCCCACTGTACCATGGAAGCTGACTGGGTTACCTTGTGCCAGTCACTTACTTTCAGCTTAACGTACCTCACAAGCTTGTAGTGATGATAAAAATCAAGGAGAGGAGAATGATATAAGCCAGTTTTGGTCCCCCATTGGGAGAAAAGACAGAGATAAACTGAGTGAATAACAAAATGGTAGGGTGGATTTACCCCTCTTCCCATGAAGAAGATTGATACATGGTATTCCATGCTCTTTCAGAACAACACATAAATTTAGGTCCAATCTTTTCTTCTCTAATCTTATTTCATCAAGCAGAAACTGTTGTCCCAAAGTACTATTAAATTAAGTAGAACATTTGTTGGGTTAAAATTTTTCTTAAAATGTGGTCAAAGGAAATTATTAAAACAGAACATGAGCATATGCCATGAAATCAATGCACAATAAACAAATAAGACAATTCAAAAAGAGATGGACAGCTTTGCTATGGAAACACCATCATAGTGTATGAGATGATAGCCTAGAGTAATAAAAAACAACAAAAAAGTTATAATTCTTGATGTAAAAAGACTTAATTGCATTCTGGTTGTGACTAATAAACAGATTAAGCAAATATTTGTTTTCTATTACACATCATTATATAGCTGTCAGTATCCAAATAATAAGCAGTAGAAAAATCTTCAAATGACCTACATTATGTACAGAATAATGTCAACCTGTTAACAGGAACATAAATATAGGAGACAAAATAAACGAGATAACAGTAATTCCATTGAATAAAACTATTGCCTTTGATGGATTCTCAGAAAATGGTAACTCATCTGTCCCAAATTGCCTCCCAAGTTTTAAACAGGATTCAGTTCTTTGCACAATGGAAGACTCTGCCACTTTAAACCTTATAAACTTTGATGATAAAAAGTATGTATAATCGAGTATTCCAAAACACAATATATGGACTTCATGTTCTTCCCAATTCAACTGAAACCCTGGGCCCATTTCTTTTGGATACCTTAGTTATTTATTAAGAAAATTTTATATGCTGTATCTCTAGATATCTGCTCAAAGCTCCTTACAACAAATAAAACAAACCCATTAAAACACAAGCACTAAAAAAACAGGTCAATGCCATCAAAGCAAGATCCATATAAATCAAGCCAACAGCATTAAAACAAGCCAGGATATAAAAAGCAGATTGCAAAATGTTTTAAAGATAAAATCCTGTAATTCAAAGCCTGGGTAAAAAGGAATGTTATCCTAGAGCCTAAAATCATGTACCATAGGAAATGAGATGAATGTAGGCATACTGGTCTTGCAGCTTGACTCTCTGACTGCTGTCCAATGGACTTTTCAACTGTCACTTGTCCAACATTCCGCCAAGCTGCCTACATTACCCATTAAAACTTGAGGGAAGCTGGCAAGTGTCCAACCTGTGTCAGGCGTCACTTGTGGTCCCGCTCATAGTCGAGGGTATTCCAAAGGCCCTGAAAAAGCCATGCCTCTGATCAATACTTACCTCACCTCTGAAGATGGGAGCAGGACCTCCAAAAAGGATCTTAATTGGCAGGCTGAACAATACAGACAGAGATGTTCTTCAAGTATCCTGGCCTCAAGCCATTTAGGGCTTTAAAGGGGAAAAAACCAGCACTTTGAATTGTGTCTAGAAACAGAGGGGCAGCCAGCACAAATCTTTCAGTGCACGGGTGGTATTATTCTTGTAGGGGAACAAGAGTTTGGGTTGAGTTTGTGGGGACTTTCCCCACACCCCCTTTTTCTTCCTTGTTGGTATTATTCTTGTATTCAGCCTCTGACAATTATCTGGCTGCCCCATTTTAGACCAACTGAAGTTTCTCAACAGTTTTCAAAGGCCACCCCATATAAGGCACATAACAGTAATCAGTAATTAAGCTTTTCAAAGTCAGGCCATTACTGACATAAAGTCAAAGCTCATAAGGGGTGCTACATGCCACAGTGAAAACCTGAGCCTCCAAATTTAGGCCAAGAACCATCAACATGCCCAGTTTAAAATTTTGCTCCTTTAGGGGCAGCACAGCACCCTCCAGGACAGGCTGACATATCAATCCTCTGGAAGTTTTGCCATTGACCAACAGTACCTCACTCTTGTCTGGACTGAGCTTCAGTTGATTGGCACTCATCCATCTCATTACCTTCTTCAGGCACCTGTTCAGAACTTCTACCATCTCACACAACTCAGCTGGTGAGGAAAAATAGAGCTAGGAGACATCTGCATATTGATGGCACCTCACTCTAAATCCCTGCACAATCTCTCCCAGTGGTTTCATGAAGATGTTAAGCAGCATGGAAGACAAGATAGACCCCTGCAGGCCTCCATAGCATAAATATCATGGTGCTGAATGGCAGTCCCTCAACACCACCCTTTGAAATCAGTTAGCCAAATAAAAGTGGAACTGAGGAACATGGTGCCCCCCCATTCCCAAATCAGCCAGCCTCTTCAGAAAGATACCATGGTTGAGGGTGTCAAAAGGAACAGGGATGCACACCTCCGGACAGTCTCTTGGTGAAGATCTTCAATCAAGGTGACCAAGGCTGCTTCAATCCAAAACCCAGGCTAGACCCATATTGACTTATTGGAGCTTTCCCCACAAATGGGCTCAGAGCGGGTAACAACAAATAATAAAAATCACATCAAAGCATATTAAAAACATAAAATTCAGTGCCATCTAACCAGTCTGCCACTCTTTCAGAGATTTCTGTAAATCTCTGCCAGGTCAATGACAGAGGGCAGAGTAGAAAATTCCCCCTTTACCAAAACAAGGATCTTGTCCCCAGCAAAAAACAATCCAAATGTATGTCCTGCTATGGGCATAGGGACAAGAATGTTCTGGAACAGCCCCATGGATGTCATGGCAGCCATGATGAGGTCCTGAGGGAAGTTAGTCTTGGCAGTACTTCTACTTGGCTCCCTGGTTTTGCCAGTCATCTCTAAGAGAAACTTTGCCCATTAGCATACCCATTTCTACGATTTCCAGTACCTTGATCAGCTGTTTTGCAGTTGTCACCTAGGGGCTATGTCGGACTGCGTTACAGCTCAATAAGCACACCAGACACGTGCGTGGGTTAAAAAATGGCCACAACTTTATTGATTACAGCTATATGGAGCATTGGCCTGGCATCAGGGCTGGATCCCCGTTGGCATTGTAGGCGTCACTTCCGAACCGATGCATCACCCGCCAGCCTCCTGCTGGCACCTTGGCATATGCTGTTCCGTCGCCGGCTCCGCCTGGCGACCCTTGCCTCCAGATCCGTTGGGGTGAGCAGCTCGCAGGCCTGCTCACCCTGTTGGGATCCAGCCCAATGCCTTAAAAACCACCACCGGAAGCAGGCCAGGGGCCCGCCTCCCCGCCAATGCTCCAGCTGCTGTAACCACAAAGGTGGAGCCACCCCTTACCCCTGGGGGCCCCCGACTTCGATGACCAGAGGGAGGCGAAAAAACCCCAAGTGGCCTCGGACAATCTGGCCCCTTGTGGGAAAAATTCCTCCCTGGCTCCCGAAGGCGACCAGCATAACAGCCCTGGTGATCTCTGCCAGGGCCCTCCAGGGGGCCCACTCCAACCCCCTGCCTGCACTGCTGTCGTTGTCTCACCATCCGTCTGTCGACCGTGCAGCCTCTCTGCAGTAGGGTCGCCGTGCCTGCAACTTAATCACATAACGTTAGTACTGCCCTTCCTGACATAACCCACGTAGGCTCTGGACTTCCACCTGCCCACGCACTTTATCATGTCAGCGGACAGGCCCACCTCCACTGCTGTGGTCACGGCTCCTATGTGGCACGAGTGGGACCCATAAGCCTCTGGTGGGAAGCCCGCCACTCGCAGGCTGGCTCGCATTACGGCTGTAAATTGATGCCTCGTGAGTGGCCTGCCATTGGCGTACACTAGGAGCTGTCCCGGGATGGCCAGGCGCCTGTCTAGGTAGGCTCTGACCGCCCGCACTGGGCACGGGCCCCCCTGCCCCACTGCACTGAGCCATACCAACGCTCCGTGCCCCAGCTGGTCAGTCTTGGACCGCCGTACCCTGATTTGCAGCTCAGCCCCCTTAACCACGATGTCTGCTCGTGCTAATGCCCTGTTGGACAGATCCCCGGAAGAGGCCGCTGCTAGTTTGCTAATGCGGAAGGCCCCGTAAAATGCGAGGCTGAAGGCCGCCCCGAACAGTGAGCTTTCAAAAGGAGAGTGGCATGTCCCGCTCAGCTGCCCCAGCATAACCCGTAAGACCTCAACTGTGACAGGCCACCTGGCATCCCTGCGAGGCAGCTCCCGGTCCAACCCGCCAGCTCCCGGTCCAACCCGCCACGGCCCTGCGGGCCAGGAAGCTGCCTGTTGGGTCTGCCCTTCCTGTTGCCTTGCAAAAGAACAAGATTGCCGCCATGTGCAGCTTGGTGGTCTTAGGTGCATACCCAGCCTCGTCCATCCGCACCAGGTATTCCAACAGGGCCACTTCCGGCACGTCCTCTCATGCCCGGTCAGGCCTTTCCAAGAGGAATGTCATGAAGGCAGCGATCGCGGTCCTGTAAGCCCGCCTGGTCATAGGCGCCAGCGAATTCAGTACTCCCTGCACTATCCGGTGTTCCCAAACTCCCACAGCTCCTCCGGGAAGGGGTCTGGGTGTTGCTTTGCGTCTGGTGCCAGTTCCCGAAACCTGTCCTTCTGAAAGCGAGAAAGGGCATCCGCTATGTTGTTCTCCACTCCCGGTATATGCCTAGCTCCAAACACGATGTTGCTCTGCAAACACCGAAGTACCAGCCTGCAAACCAGGAGCATGACGCACTCTGAGTGTGACGACTGTCTATTCATGACTCGCACCACTGCCTGGTTGTCGCACCAAAAGAGAACCTTCTTGTTGCTGAACTGCTCCTTCCAGAGCTCTACTGCTACCAGGATGGGAAAGAGCTCCAGGAACGTAAGATCCCGCAGGATGCCGTCTCTCTGCCAGGCCGCGGGCCACTTCTGGGCGCACCACTGGCCTCCCCAGTACACTCCAAACCCAGCGCCTCCTGCCGCGTCGGAGTGCACCTGCAGGGACGCCCCCGCCTCAAGCAGGTCCCTCCACCAGGACACACCATTATAATCCCTCAGGAAGGTGTCCCAGACCCACAGGTCCTCTTTCAGGTGCTTCGTTATCCTAATGTGGTGCTGTGGCTCTGATGCCCCGGCTGTTGCTCTGGCCAACCGGGCGCAGAATGGTCTCCCCGGGGCGACAACCCGGCATACAAAGTTCAGGCTACCCAGGAGGGACTGCACCTCCCTTAGCGCCTTCTTCCTGTTTTTGAGCACTGACTTGATCTTGTCTTGCAGGCCTTTCAGCTTCTCGGGGGGCAGTCTGCAGGATCCCAGCACCGAGTCTATTTCTATCCCTAGGCCCCAGGTAGTAGGGCCTTCGGTCTTCTCTTGGGCCAGTGGAACGCCTAACTCTTTGGCCAGCCCCTGAAACAGCCCCAGGAGTCTGTGGCACTTGTCCTCGCCCCCCGGCCCCAATATGATAAAGTCATCCAGGTAATGAGAGACAAACGGGGAGCACGCCAGGTCTTTCAGCGCCCACTCTAGGAATGTGCTGAAGGTCTCAAAAGCTGCGCAGGCCACCACACAGCCCATAGGCATGGCCTTGTCCATATACCATTTGCCTTGGAATTTGAATCCCAGGAGGGACCAGTCCTCCGGGTGGACCGGCAGCAGCCGAAAGGCAGATTGTATATCGCACTTGGCCATCAGTGCACCCCAGCCGCATGCCCGCACTAAGTTCACGGCATGGTCAAACGATGTGTAGCGCACTGTGCAGAGCTCTGGCGGTATTGCCTCATTCACTGATGCTCCTTTCGGGTATGACAGGTGGTGAATCAGCCGGAATTCGCCCGGTGTCTTCTTCAGGACCACCCCCAGTGGGGACACTCTCAGATTGTTCATGGGGGGGGGTAGATCAAATGGGCCTGCCACGAGCCCTGCTTGCACCTCCTTTTCGATCTTGGCCGCCACGATGCCCGGCAGGTCCTGTGCGGACTTGAGGTTGGGCGCATCCGTAGCGACCCGGGGACCCATGTATGGGATCCTGAATCCCTCGGTGAAACCCCCCCAGAGCAAAGTGGCAGCCGCCTTGTTGGTGTAGTACTGCAGCCACGGCTGCAGCACCGCCGGAGAGACTGGCGTCAGGGCGAGGGATCGCCAGTCTCCTGGGCTGACTTTCTCACTTCCTTCCAGGGGCCGCGGTGGCGCACAGCCCCCCCCACTGCCGGTGTTCTGGCTCCATCATCCCCTTTGGCTTTGCTCCCCCCAGCGCCTCCCCGAAAGGGGCAGTCCCGCCGTGGGTGGCGGCCCTGGCACTCTTCGCACACGTGGTCGAAGCAGCATCTCATCTTGCGGCAACCACCTGCGTTGAACTCCCAGCAGTGGCATTTTGCGGTGTGGCATCTGTATCCTGAAGCCTCCGCCCTGGCCTGTCCCCCCATGCCTCTATTGTTGACTGCCCTCAGCCAACCCATGCTGTCTGGCTGATCCCAACGTGTGAGCTCATTGCTGGAAGCCTTCTTCCGAAAATTCTTGTCATACTTCAAGGCTGCCCGTTCGCCCGAAGTGGCTTTGATGTGTGCCACCTCGCTCATGTGCATGGTGAGGTGCCAGACCCGCTCTGGGTACACGGCTTGCACCACCCCTGCATACTTGCAGTACCCAAGGACCCAATTAGTGAACATGCACTCGGCAGGCTTCTCCCTGTCCTGTCGCCTGCATTTGCACGGGGTCCCGCTGTCCCCTTCTGGCTCCTCAGCTTGCAGCAGAGTGAACACGTCCATATAGTACCCATTCAGGATGTGCTCCCTCATGCAGGCTGGCAAGTGATACCCGATGGGTGCCTCTCCCGGCCCCACACGTGGCAGGGACTTCCCCTGCCGGGTTGAGCGGGAGTGCTCCCCCCTGACCGGGCCCCTGTAGCGGCTCTGCTCTGATGCCTGTGTCATCAAGCCCACTTGGCCAGCCCCGGGGAATAGGCAGCCGTCTCCCAGTAGTCCCTCGCCTTCCGTTCCCAGTCTTCATCCCCGGACGACTCAACTCTCGATTCCCTGGATGATGTCATGCTGCAGCTCCTGCTCCTGCGATGAGACCTGCATGACCACCGGCCCGGTGCCCTGGGCCGTCCTGTACTCCATCCTCATTCGGGCCCACTCTCCCACTCGCCATCGGGACTTGCCCACTCTGCTTCCTCCTCCATCTCAGTCGCGTCTCTGACCTCCATCGACGGGCTCCTAGTTGTATGGCGCCTGGCCTCCTCTTGCCCTGCACCCTGGAGGGAAGACTGGCCCCTCCCCCGCCCACCCACCGTCCCCTGAGGAGGGGTGTGGTGGGCCCAGAAGGGATGGGGGCTGGTGGCGGCCACCCTGCTCGAGGCAGCCCTGTGGCTCACGGTGGAAGCCCCACCCCACCAAACATGGCAGAGAGCACGGCCATGTTCTCCTGCATGCTCTGCCAAGCCACCTGGATGTTGACCCCCTGTGCGGGGGGGACGCCCGGTGTGCGGCCCAGTCCCCAGGGGGCACAGATGGCCTGCTGCTGGTCGCCTTGGCCATAGCATTGGCCCTGGGGGGCCCGGCGGGGCTCCCCCCAGACCTTCCGAGGGGCCCCTACCGCACCCCTTGTGACCGGGCCCCATCGTGAGGCCTTGGCCGCTGTCTTGCCGCTCACCTTAGTGCCTGGAGCCATCTAGCCTGGAAAGAAATGACGCCCGCCTGGCGAGGCGGTCCGCTTGTCAGCTCCAGAACTGGAAGGGAGGGGTCCACTGCAACCCAGTGCTGGGCCACACCGACATCGTGTCTCCAGCGTCAGCCTGGCCCTGAAACTCCCTTCCGCCCAACACTCTCCCGGAGGCATTCCCCTCCCCTGCAGGGGGGGCGCCTATCCATTGGGCCTGTCCAGGTCCCCCCATGAGGGGCAGCGGCCCATGCCCGGTGAACCCCCGCGGCCATGGCAGCCTGCCCCCAGGCGGCGCCCGCCCATTGCTGCTGCCCAGGTAGGCCCCCCCCTCAGCCAGAGGCCAGGTCACAGGCCAGCCGCGGCTGCGGCGGCCAGCACAGGTGGCATCCAGGCAGCCCACCCGGTGCCACCACACAAAAGGCCCCCTCGGGCTGAAGGCCGCGTCGTGGGCCGGCCGCGGTCGCAGCAGCCCGTGCAGGCGGAGCCCGGGCAGCCTGCCTGGCGCCGCCAGTGAGAAAGGCCAGACGGGCTGAAGGCTGCATCCCGGGCCGGCCATAGCCGCAGCGGCCCACACAGGCGGCGCCTGCCCCACGCCGCCGCCCCCAGAAAGGCCCCCCATGCCGAAGACGGGAGGTCCCCTCGGGCCGGAGGCCGCACCGCTTGCCGGCCCCCTTGGGGAATGGGCGACCCACCCCCTGCGCCCCCCTCCCTCAACCGCAGAGGGGCCCCGCTGTGGCCGGGGGGTGGGAAAACCCCCCAGGAGCACCCCCCAACCCCTGGGCAGTTGCTGCAGGGGGGGGCCCACCCGAGCATCTGGCTCCTTACCTGAAACTTGCTGCTGCAGATGCTCGGACAATAATGGCATTGACCACGCAGCTGGACCCTCCCCCTCCACTCTTCGCCCCGCCTCCACTCCGTCCGGCCCCAGGTGCCAACTCCGCTTGCTGTTGAGTCAGCTGCTGCTTTTTGTTGGAACTGATGCTGATTTCCAGAACTGAAACAACATAATCTTAACTCTAAATTTACTTAAAAGTTTTTCAAAAATACTTTATAGGCACTTTGATGCACTTCTTCCTTCAAATACAACAGTATAATTAATGGATATGACCTCATTCTTACCACAATTATTTTAAAAACTAGCATCTGTTATTTGAGAATAAGAATAAATATAATGACACTCCTCTTTATAAGAGAAAAAAAAAAGCTTGCTCAGTATGCTTGACCTTACTAATGCTTGAATCTATTGGTGTTTTTAAAAAAAATTACATAACAAGAATTAAATTCTTCAAATAATGCAAAAAATATAACATGCTTCCCGTTCATAAGGGGGGGGGGGAATTGCCATAGACTTTTAAACAAATCTATGTTTTACTTTTAAATAAAAAAAAATGAATGACATATTTGAGAGAATCATCTTTAATTTTTAACTGTAATTCTTCCCAAGGTGATAATTGTCAAATATCTATTAAAAACTAATTCTTGTAAGTCAAAGAGAGAAATTCTACTCAAAATCCTATTGAAGCCTATTCAATAGGGCTTTCTCCCAGAAAAAGTGTTTTTAGGATTAGGGGTGAACATTACAAAATTCATGTGCTGCAAATATACACAAAAATTGCTGCTTTGGGGTTATTACTGTGATTCTCTAGAACATATTATGAGATCTGCACCAGGCTGATCCTAGAATCACAAAGATGAAAGATTTAGCTAGAAGTTACCTGAGGTGGCCGGAAATGGATCAAGAAATTAAGCATGTTGTACAGGTGTGTGAATTATGACAAGAAAGACATAAAATGCTTACCGTGGCTCCCCTCCATCCTTGGAAGTGGATAGATCAACCTTGGACATGATTACATATAAACTATGTTGGTCCCATTCATGGTAAGATGTTCCTTATATTGGTGGATGCACATTCTAAATGGGTGGAGATTTATTGTATCTATGTCAATTAGCGAAGCTACCATTGAGCAGCTAAGGATATGTTTCAGTATGCACAGACTGCCTGGAATGTTTGTCATGGATAATGCTAGTTCCTTTACTATTGAACAATTCAAAAGATTTATGGAACAAAATGGCATTCAGCATGTTACATCTGCACCATATTACCCAGCATCAAATGGACTAGCGGAACGTGCAGTACAGTCTTTTAAGGAAGGCATTTCCAAAACACCAAGTGAAAATTTCAATATGAAGCTTGCTTGTAATTTGTTAAATTATATAATTACGCCGCATTCTACTACCAATCTATCTCTAGCTAAAATGTTGATGGGATGAAAGTTAAGGTCCAGATATGATTTGTTTCACGTGTACTTAACAGGCCGTAACATTATAAACAACAGCAGCAGAAATTACATCATGACAGGCAAGTTAAGGGATTTTTTTAAAATAGGAGATGCAGTTTATGTCAAAAACTTTGACTCAGGTCCATTGTGGATACTTGCTACAATACAAACAGTAACAGGCCCAGTGTCCTATTCTGTCATCTTTCAAGATGGACAGATTGTGCAAAGACATGTGGATCAATTGAGGAGGCCATTGGGAACACCATCACCTGTTCGGAGGCCAATGCAATGTTCTACATGTCAGAGCATTGTTCCTACATATTTAAGGAATTATGTTGAGGTCAGTCACTTTTAGATCAGCAATGGAATGTCCTGGAAGATTAAAATGATCTCCCACTGGTTTTTGAGTGTTGTGATTTCTAATGTTAGATTTATGTCCATTTATTCTTTTGTGAAGGGACTGACCTGTTTTCCAATGTAGAGAGTAGGAGGGCATTGCTGACACTTCATAACTAGAGATGGGCACGATCCAAAAAAACCCACGATAATGGCGATCGCGCGATCGTGACTCAGCGGGTCGTGATCAGCCATGGCCAACGATCCAGCGATCCAACACCCACCTTCTCGCATAGCTGGGAATAGCAGCGTGCCCCGCTTTGGCCTCCACGATCCACGATCCATGGATTGGGAACGGGAGATGATCGGCATGTATCATTTAGTCGGGATCATCACCGGCGCCGATCCACGATCAGCTGGATCGGCAATTTTTTGGGATCGTGCCCATCTCTATTCATAACATATATAACATTAGAAGATGAACAAGTGAATGAACCTGAGATGGTATTAACTGGTGTTGTTAGGTCCAGTGATTGTGTAGTTGGAATAAATGTAGGGACAGAGTTGGGATCTTGGTTTGTTCCAGGCTGTTGTCCAAGAGCCCATGTCAGTGTAGGAAAATACATTATTTTGAGTGAGAAGTTGTTTAAAGTTATGGGGCTTTCTGTGGGCAAGAAAAAGTTTGCCTCCCAATGCTTAGTTGCAAGAGAAAAATATAATTATCCAGCACTGATGATGCATTTAGCTGTTTTGAACTGAGAGCTGTATGTGACCAACCAGTGAAAAATTGCTCAACAGGCAGAGGATTAGAAGTATTCACTGGTCACATCACCATATTTTCTTACTAAAGTTGTCAATCTCTAGGTAGGGCCTGGAGATTTCCCACAATTTCAATGGACATGTAGACTACAGTGATCAATTCCCCTGGAGAAAATGGCTGCTTTGGAGGCATTGTACCTTTTTGAAGTCTTTCCTGTTCCCAATCTTCTCCATGCCAATGATTCACTACCACATCTCCAGGAATCTTCCAATCCAGAGCTGGCAACCCTACTCAGCACCAGCATTAATAATAATCAGTCCTTTCTAGGCTCCTATCTGGTGAAACAATGTGGGTTGATGACATCACTGGATACAACAGTACACTAGACAACATAGCACAGTCCAAAAATAATTCTCAATATAACTATTATTATTAATTAGATTGAACAGATTCATGCGAAAATATGGGGGAGATGGTTTTGACACATATTCATTTCATTCTGGAATATTTTATTTTGGTGCAGAATGGAGTCTATCTTCAACTTTAAACTTAGCCTTGGGGCCTTCTGCCTATTTGAATTCCAAAAGAGGGAATCATACTTTCAGGAAGCACAGATTTTTAATGAATATTTCCAAGAAATAGCAGAGTTTGAGAGTGAAGTTATGGTAGTATGTTGACCAAAACTATGAGACCTAAACAGTCTTGCGGATCAGTTTCCATATACTTCAGCATCCTGTTTCCAACAGTTGCCAGCCAGGTGACTCCAGGAATCCTACACACAGAGCATGAAGATATCAGTCTTCTCACATTGTTTTCCCATTTCCCCAATATTGGGTATTCAGAAGTCTATGATGGATACATATTCAGATCCAGATATAGCCATGATATCTTTGGTAAAAGTGGGTAAGAATGCACAAGAACAATGTTCCAGCATTACATATAATATTTTAAAAATATATTTATGAATGTATTGAGAAGTCTCTCATTTTCTATGAATTTGGAATAAGACAGCCTTTCATAGCAATAAGCTGCTTTGAAGATGAATGTGCTAAGGGTCATATATCGATGGCCAATAACTCCCTGGAAATTTGTTTTGACTTCTTTTATTCTGTATTATTCATAAATGATAATATTAGGCTTTTTGTTCAGCTTCCTACTTTTGCTTTATTTACTTTAATTACAGATAACTTATAACACTTAATAAGCAAGGATACTTATGCTGAGAACAAGTTATTGATATAATTCTACACTAAAAATAACTGCTATGTCTCAACCCATATTATGCATTTTATTTATATTTCTGCTCAGGGCTTTTTTTTCAGCTGGAACGCAGTGGAACCGAGTTCTGGAACCTCTTAAAAATGGTCACATGGCTGGTGGCCCTGCCCCCTGATCTCCAGACAGAGGGGAGTTAAACTCCCCTCTGTCTGGAGATCAGGGGGCGGGGCCACCAGCCTTGTGACCATTTTCTCCGAGGGCAACCCACTGAGTTCCACCACCTCTTTCCCCAGAAAAAAGCCCTGTTTCTGCTTATTTGTTTCTAATGGGTCGAACATATTGTTTTATGGTAATCTGCTGCAAACCTTTTAGCTGTTGCATTAGATTTTCCCCATGCTTATTAAAATACTGATTTTTCCCTCCTTCATTTGCAGTGAGCATCTGTGCACAGCTACCAGTTGGTATACAGTCAACAACAGTGGTGATTATAACATGATTACAGTTCCTAGATACTGGCTCTGCTCCTGCTTTTGTGTGCAATAAGACAAAGTTTACTTAGGATGCTGGATGTGTATGGATCCCATATAAAAATGAAATATTCATGGAATGTAACTAATTCAAGAGCATTACCTTATGCATATTGTTACAAGTGCAGGGAGACCATCGTTTTATGAGGCTGATGGCTTATTATTAGTCCAGGATGATCAGTTGATGTTACATCAGTGAGAGCTAATGATGGAAGATGGTGTCCTGATGGCTGTGAGTTTGTCAAGCTTCAGCATGTATTACCTGTCAGAGCTTGGGGGATGTGACACTTCCCTGTGAATTACTGAAGGAAGAAAAACATATGGAGCCAGACTGCAAGTTAGTTTACAGTGAGTCATAGATAGAGAAAATCTGAAGTCCAGCCTAGATGATGTGAGGGTGCGGAATTGCTAGTTGGGAAAAATTATTATCTAGGGTATCAAAAACCTCAAATCTTGTAAACAGAATATGGATAATACTGAGGAAGATCCTGCCTGTTGCCAATGTGCAGAATTTGTGGAAGCAAATCTTATCTTCTTCCAACAACTACTTTCTGTCTTCTCCCTCATGCTGACAATGAGAGTACCCTTGTGGTCAAAATGGCACGTGACATGGGAAGGGGACTGAAGTACTGACGAACAACTGGGGGAAATCATCCCTTCCTGTTGCACTTATGGAGAGTTGCTCAGCTTATGCAAGAGAGAAGGAAAAGAGGAGTTTCTCCCAATTTTCCCTCCAAACATAAATCCCCCAATGCCATATGTAATTTTGCCTACAAGAGTCCCTGACACTCAGCATTACACATGCAGAAGTTGAGGAAAGAAAATGATAAAGATGCTGCTTTGCAAACTTTTCAACTGTCACTTCATATGATTTATCAACTATCAAGTTCCTACTTGAATTTAGTGACTTTCCATTAAAAAAATTAAACAGGACAATTCTGTTTCTATGCTACAGATAAATTGAGATGTATTTTTACCTTTACCTTTCCTTTCGTCCGCCAAAGCTCCATGAGACAACAGACTTCAGCAGCAAAAACAGTTATGACTTAAAGGATGAAAGTATTGAAAAAAATGGCTACAGAGAAAGTAATTTTGGAGTCTCTGTCACAAAGCATAAAAGCCAGAACAGCTGAGATTGAAAGTTCAGAATGACAAGCTAAAAGAGGGGTAATAAAAAAGCTCTGATTAGAGTTGCTGGTCCCTGGGTGGAGGATCCCATGCTTCCTGCTGTCTCCCACCACCACCACTCATCTGGCTGGCAAGGGAACAAGCATGAGAATGGGCCTCCCAAAGCATGCTCCCAGCACGGCATGAAGACATCACTCCCAGGAGTGATGTCATTATGCAGGCCACGGGAGTGCTCCTGGGTTTCATGCTGGACCAATTTGACCCCATTTGGGGGCCCAAATTGGCTTGGCACAAAGCCCAAGAACACCTCTGGGGCCTGCACAATGACATCATTCCTGGGAGTGATGTCATTGTGCCACGCCAGAAGTATGCATGCCCTTTGTAATATCCTCAAAAAGTGGACACTCAAGAAGAATATGAAGTGACACTCTTACCTAGAGGGCATGAACAGAGTAATTCAGAATATGAAATATTCATAAATATGCACTGGCAAACCTGAGAAGGGTTAGCATTTAACCGAGGCAGGCAAAAGGCCTCCACATATCAAGGGATAGATAAATAATATGCATACAATGGAAGATTTTTAGGGTGAATGGGAATACCAAAATATTGAGAAGAGCAAACACAGCATGCTCTGAACCTAGTACTTTGATCACTAAGATTTATAATACGTTTCATAACCAGAGCATAAATTTTATACCAAGGGCCATCAATTTTCCATCATGCAGTTTTATCCAAGAAGATCTAAATGGGTCCACTCCCAATATGAACAGATATCCCTTCTTAATAAAGTCCAATTTAAGCCTTTAATTAAATGCAGAAAGCCAAACCCTGGCTTGCAATGATTTTGGGCCAAATTCCGCATGGAGAGCCATACTCAATACACAATAGGAGGCATTGAAGAAAGTGGCTTCCAAGTCTTCAGTAACTGAGCTTGTCTGAATAGAGGTGCCAAATAAAAAAAAAGAGAATGACTTTTAAATTAAAAGGCCAGAATAGTACCAGGAATATATCTTCTACCTTTAGAATGGAAAAAAATTAAAATTGCTCCTGCAGTTAGTTTGGCCTTATTAAGTGCCAGTTTATGAGGAATGCTCCAAGACAGATGTGATGTAAACAAAATTCCCAAGTACCTGAATTTCCTACTTTGGTCAAGCATAAGACTATACAAAGGCAAATCAAAGAGAGTTTTCCTTTTTTTTTTTTAGAGAAGATCATTATCTTTGACTTCTTTTGATTAATTTGCAAGCCCGACACAGTCCTTAGTGATCTTTGGAGTCCCACTTTGGTGCAGGAAGGAAAAACTATAATCAGTTGAGATGCATTGTTATATCAGGCAGAAACAGGAGTTATAGCTTAAAGACTGCATCAACCCCATGCAGATATTGAAAGTAGCAAATATAGGCCATTCACAGTCTAGTTGGGGTTCTGCATACTGGTGGGATTTCATTTTTATTAATTTTTTATTTTAATAGAAAGATTAAAATCTCATTCAAGGGAAAAGACAAAAGGGGGAAGAAAATATATATAAGAAGGAAGAAAGGGAAAAAAGAAAAAAGAAAAAGGATGAAACAAAATAAGTAAAAGAAAAAAATAATACCTATATAATAAACCATTTTCAGTTTCCTCTACAATATGTATAACATCATTATAAACAATATTCTTGTAATCTTAATGATACATAAACTTAACCTTTTCTATGTATCCCCCTTTGGTTTAATTTCTCCAAATTTGTCCTTTTAAAAGTCAAATCCACAGATTATCAATTCATTTTTTTTCGATTTTACTTAGAAAGTCAATAAGGGGTTTCTAGTTCATTATAAATGTAGACAATGTTCTATCTCTAATAAAATCAAAAGCAGCTCCATGATTTAAACTAATTAAACTTGACCATACTAGAACTTCCTACCTAGTTAATATCCTCAACTTCCGGTTCTACCTCTGTCTCTAATCAATTCAAAATTGTAAGTTTAACCATCTTGGCTAACTCTTATCATTTTCAGAATCCAGTCATCTATTGAAGGCAGTACTGAACTTTTCCATTTTTGTGCATATAAAAGCCTTGCCACCATAATCATATATAAAAAACAAGGTGCCACAATTGTTTTCCAGCTGTTTGTCCATTTGTCTCAACAAAAAAAGCTTCTGGTTTAAGTTGTATATTAATCTTCAAAATTTTCTGAATTATTTATTTATTTTCTTCAATTTATAGTCCGCCCTCCCCACACAAGTGGGCTCAGGGCGGATCACAACAGACTTAAAATACACCACACAACTAATCACATCACCATTAAAAGCATAAATAATACATATCATTCAATTTAAAATATATACTACAACTATATAAATATAAGTGTAAAAACAGAGAACATGGCAGCACGTGAGCATTTTACAGCAACTATGTGAAGGACAAGAGGTGACATTGGGCGAGAGGGCATAAAATTTTAACCTCCCCCCCACCAAAGGGGGGGCAAAGCCTAGCATCAACCATATGCCTGGCGGAACAGCTCTGTCTTGCAGGCCCGGTGAAATGCCAACAAGTCCTGCTGGGCCATGGTTTCACAAGACAGAGCATTCCACCAGGCTGGGGCCAGGGCCGCAAAAGCCTTGGCCCTGGTCAACGCCAGGTGGGCCTCCCTAGGGCCAGGGATCTTTAACAGATGTTTATCGCTTGAGCGAAGGGTCCTCTGCAGCTTATATGGGGAGAGGCGGTCCCGCAGATACAACGGTCCCAGTCCACTTAGGGTTTGTAGGTTAATACCAGAACCTTGAACCTGATTCGGTACTCCACCAGCAACCAATGCAGCTGGAGCAACACTGTTGTTATGTGTTCCCATATTGGCGTTCTGGTGATAACCCACGCTGCCACATTCTGCACCAGCTGTAATCGCCGGATCAGGCTCAAGGGAAGCCCAGTGTAGAGTGTGTTACAGTAGTCCAGTCTAGAAATGACCATTGCTTGGACCACTGTAGTTAAGTCATGGGATGATAGATAGGAAGCAAGTTGCCTGGCCTGAAGAAGATAATAAAAAGAAGACCTGGCAACTGCAGTGACCTGATCCACCATTGTCAAGGAGAAATCAAGAATCACTCCCTTTTTAAAGTTAATAAAAAGTTTATTTAAAAAAAAAAAGAAGAATCACTCCCAGGCTCCTAACTCTCGGGACCAGTGTAAGCACTGCCCCATCGAGTACAGGAAGCCGGGGTCCCGAATCCACATTTCCACGACTCAAGTACATGATCTCCATCTTCGTAGGGTTCAGTTTCAGCTGGCTTTGTCTCAACCATCCAGCCATGGCTTCAAAAGCACACTCCAGGACATCCGGGGCCAATCCAGGCCGGTCATCCATCAACAGATAAAGCTGGGTATCATCCGCATATTGGTGACACCCAAGCCTGAAACTCTGCACCAACTGGGCGAGGGGGCACATATAGATGTTAAATAATAAAGGGGAAAGTATCGCTCCCTGCAGCACACCACACACTAGTGGCCTATGAGACAATAACCTCTCCCCTAGCGCCACCCTCTGTCCCCGATCACGGAGAAAAGAGACTAGCCACTGGAGCGCTATCCCCTGAATCCCCACATCGGTGAGGCGGTAGGTCAGAAATTATCATACGAATTTGTTACCATTTTTTTTCTTTGTGACAAGTCTACCAAATATGGTAAAATGTAAAATAGTGGGACTTCTCAGGTATGCAGAAATGTGTATATTAATAAAAATGTTGCATAATTAAAAGAAAAAAGACCTTTTAAAACATAGGGTTTTTTCCCCTTTACATTCTTAACCATTCCCTGACAGGATCTGTGTTTCCTCCTAAGGTATCCTTTGGCTATTGCTAGGGTTGCCAACCTCAAGACGGAGGCTAGAGATGTCCCGGTTACAACCAGACATGGGCACGAACAGAAAAAAACGAACATGGTGTTTGTTGTTCATTGCAATCTATGAACAACAAACAATGAACATTGATGAACATGACCTGATCACGAACAGGTTGATTGTTTGTTTTTCATGGGGGCCAGCAGGCTCTCCTCTGCCCATCAAGATCCCTACTATACCACTCCCAGAAACTCTACCTGAGCAGGCTGCAGGAAATGTACCAATGATAAATAATAGCTTGGCTCCAGAGCCTGGCAGCAGCCCTGGAATCTGAAGAGGTAGATCCCTATCCCACCACACACAAAGATAATTCAAGCTCCAATGCACTCTCCTTGTCTCTCTCTCTCAAAATGCCAACAGCAACTGTCTCTCCTTCACTGTCTGCAAAACCAGAGCTGGGAGCCCCCCTCCCCCCCTGCTCTTTGCGTCCTTGTAACAAATTTGGAGCTCCACACTTGAAAGGAAGACCTGCCTATCAAGCTAAACTGGGCTTAGATTTGGGTTTCCAAGGCAACAGCAGGAGTTCAGACAGAGTTCAGGCAGTCCCTGCCTCCAGTAGCCAAGGGAATTGATTGCAGGTGCCAGATTGTCCAGCTTGACGAACAGCAACGAACAGCAATGAACGAGGCTTGCAATGGCCACCTGTTCATTTAGAATGGGGCCTCACAAACAGCTTGTTTGCGAACAGCTGATTGGGCTGTTTGTGGCTTTTTTTAGTTCGTATTGCTGTTCGTGCCCATCTCTAGTTACAACTGATCTCCATGCCACAGAGATCATTTCCTGTAGAAAATGTCTACACTGGAGGGTGGACTTTATGGCATTATACTCTGCTGCAGTCCCTCCCCTCCCCAAACCCTGCCCTCCCAGGCTCCCCCCTCAAATTTCCAGGAATTTGCTAAACCAGAGTTGGCAATTCTAGTTGTTGCACATTACTCTGGTTACTCCACCACAGAGGAGATTTTGTGACATCTTCACTGCCTGTCTCTCCCTAGCCAATATTGTGTAGTGACCCTGGGCCAGTCACACTTGCTCAGCCTAACCTGCCTCACACTGTTTTTGTTGCATTGATAAAATGAAGGTGGGGAGAATGATATTGCCTCATCTCATACCAGTAGCCGGAGTTCTCCCAGATTGGATGGATTGGTAGGACCAGGATTTCTAGTCTCTCCATTACAAACCTGTAAGATTGTATCAACAATTTACAAACTTAGTTTTAACTGCTCCTGAGAAATTTGAGCATAAAATTGCTAATAGACTTCAGCCAGGGGTGATTCACTTGGAAAATATTTTGAAGAAGAAGTAAAGGTGTCTTTACAGTAGAAGTGGGTGGGAGGTGGAAGAAGACTCAAAAACTGTTTATATAAGAAAATGAAACAAATATCATTGATTTAGAAGCCATTCACATTTCAGTCATGCACCTGGTACTGTGTATTCATCCAACAGCAATTACAAAAGAGAAAGAAAATAAAGATTTTTTTTAAAAAAATGTATAATTGTATAACCACAGAGAAAGTACAGTATATAATACTGCTTAGGTGATTCAGTCTGAAATACGAAATAGCAAGCAATGATTAAATACGTCCTAGAATGTAAAAGAATATTATGAATCGACATGAGCACGAACAGAAAAAAAAATCCGAACACCCTGTTCATCATTCGCTGCCATCCACAAACAACGAACAACTAACATGGATGAACATGAACTGTTCCTGGACATGTTAGTTGTTCATTGTTCGTGGGGGCCAGAACCACCCCCACCCCCAAACCCCTCCACTTAGCCCCTTCCCCATAAACCCACTTACCTAGCCCTTTAAAGATCCCTTTAAACTATCAGCTGGCAAGCTGCAGGGGGAGATTCCCCCCTGCCACCTGCCAGCTGATAGTTTAAAGGGCCCTGTCCTGGCAAAACAGCAGTATCTGCTGGCAGCTAGTTTGAGGGGTTACAAAAGTGACCTTCCCAATGTCAAATACCCACCAAATTTGCAGGGGACATAGTCCTCACTGTCCTCTGAAGACCTCCCAAGTTTCAGAGAGATTGCACCCTGGGAAAGGCGTGATCCACGGGTCTCCCTGTTGGCTGTCATTTTCTCTTCACAGTAGCAAAAACAGGACTCTCTGCTGGAAGTACTTTGAAGGGTTAAAGCCAGAAGGAGTTCAGACAGAGTTCAGTCCCTCCCTCCCTCCAGTTGCCAAGGGGATAGATTGCAGTAGGTAGCAGACTGTCTGGCTTGACTAACGGCTGCCAAAGGCAACGAACAAGGTTTACAATGACCACCTGTTCATTTAGGATGGGCCCTCACAAACAGCTTGTTTGAGAACAGCAGATTAGGCTGTTCATGGGTTTTTTCTGTTTGTAATGCCATTCATGCCCATGTCTAATTATGAATCCTAAATAAGGAGTGAAATGTTTACATTAAATACTGATGATCTCAGAGAAAACCTAATCCAGTCTGCTGAAATACAAACAATAACTTTATCAATAAGAGAATGGAACTCAAGCATAATAGCAACTAAAACCCCTTTCACTAAACCAAAAAACCTAATTAGGGCAAAATAATTAATATTCATGTGAGATTAGCAAATGTTAGTAGTGACTTTAGATCAGTCATGAAATCATACTAGTATAGAAAAAGAGACATGAAATATATTCTTTGTGCCTGTTTTAAAGTAATTGGTCCCTGCCTGGGCCCCTCTGGCTCCTTGGGCCTTTCTGGCTACACACCGGAATAGGAGAACTTTTGGCCTTCAGGAAGTATAGATACATGGACATTCCTTAGACCCATCTGCGGAAACAGAGATGAGAAAGAGTGAGGGTAGAATGACCATATATGGGGAAGCTGATAAGAAGAAGGTATGAACAGGGATAAAATTGCAGATGTTCTGTCACGAGATTAAGTTTGAAAAACTTACAATAGCCAATCCATGTCAGATCTGTGGCTAAATAATAGCTGTATCCAGACTACCTTCTGCAATCAGACAAAAGCCCGTTGTTTCCAAAAGATTTACTGAAAAATGCAACCATTATAGTCCACTGGTCCAGATGCAATATCTGGACTGGTACACGTGTATTGTTACGAATGACAGGCAAAGCATAAGGTACAAAGTTTCAGATCCCAGCAGACCCAACCTCCCCCCATAGTTCTCAAAACAATCCCTTTGAAGCTGAGAAAGTGAAAGTTTCCCAAGGCTGGAACAGCGGTAGCCAAAACAATCCTCTTCTGTGAGATAGCTGCTTGGAACATCTTGACACCTGTGAATAAAGCACTTAGAATATTGAAAGGATTAAAATGGAGTCTCTTTGGTAACACACACACAGGAAGAATATTCTAACCCTGTCATTTCTGCCCCCTCTAAGATGCCCCTCCCCCAGCTTTATGCGGATAACGATTATGAAATGCCCTAACCAATCTAGGAGCATGAACATGTACAGAGTGCACCCATTCATCAAACCCAGAGTCAAAGTCCTTCCATCTGATAAGATAAAACAGTTGATTTCTCTTAAGTTTAGAGTCCAAAATTTGTTGTACTTCATAATGGGTTTGATCATCGATCAAGGTTGGGATAGGAGGGGCTCGAGTGTGCCATTGGTCTGCTGGTGGAGCCCTTTTTAAAAGGCTGACATGGAAGGTATCATGAACATGGCGCAAGTTCTTTGGTAAATCTAAGGCAACAGTCACTTTATTGATTACTTTACGAACAGGAAAAGGTCCCAGAAATTTGAAAGCTAGTTTGCGGCTGGTTTGTGTTACTTTTAAATTTTTTGTAGAAAGGTAAACAAGGTCTCCTGGCTGTAAATTCCATTCGGCCACACGATGGCGATCAGCGTATTTTTTATAATCCTGTTTGGCTTTGTCCAGATGTTTTTTAATTAGAGCCCATTGTTGAGCAGCTTCCCCCCACCAATCTGAAATGTCTTTGGATGCTGAAGTAGTAGGGGGGAGCGCTTCAAAGGGGAAGGGTTTGAAGTGGAAGCCATAGACTATTTTGAACGGAGTTTCTCCCGTAGAGGCATGTACACTGTTATTGTATGAGAATTCTGCCAAGGGAAGCAAATCGACCCAATTGTCTTGTTGAAAATTAATATAACAGTGGAGGAATTGTTCTAATATTTGATTAGTTTTTTCAGACTGTCCGTCGGTTTGAGGATGATGGCTTGAACTTAAGCCTTGTTCAATTCCCATGATTTGTAAAAGCTCCCGCCAGAAGTTGGCAACGAATTGTCCGCCGCGGTCCGAAATCACCTTTGATGGAAAAGAATGCAATTTTACAATGTGTTTTAGAAAGATATCTGCTAGCTTTCAGGCCGAAGGTATAGTGGTGCAAGGTATAAAATGTGCTTGTTTGGAGAACAGATCCACTACGAGTAAAATGCAATTGTGACCCTTGGAGGGGGGAAGGTCTGTGATAAAATCCATGGATATGGTGTCCCATGGTCTACTTGGCGTTTCTAAAGGCTGTAGAAGTCCCGGTGGCTTGCCTTTGCGGGACTTGGCACTAAGACAGATGGGGCATGACGCTACATATTGAGAAATGTCTTAGCGCATGCCCGGCCACCAAAATTGTCGTTGCACTAAATAAAGAGTTTTTAAGTACCCATAGTGTCCAGCCGTAGGGGCTGGAATCAAAATTGGGGTAACAACCCCACCCTTGTGGAACAAGCTCTCCTAACTCAAGAAGAAATTAACCAAATACCCAAACAGTACAGAGCCTATATTCAAGCTTTCACTGAAGAAGAAGCCAACTCTTTACCTCCCCACAGGAGGACGGATTGTGCAGTGGAGATTTTACCGGGCGCAGTCAGATGCTTTGCCTTGAGTGTGACTTCCGTTTCTCCAGTCTGATGTAATGTACCTTTAAAATAGCATGTACTCCTTTGTTCTGGTGACACACTCAGAGCTCACCTAGTAGTAGTGTGTCCTATATATACAAATATATCTGGCTTTTCTTTACAACATCCTTCATTAGACTTCATTCTTTCTGTATGTATTCATTTCTCTTAATTGGCTAAGATAACCAGACACACAATATCCCTTAACCATATTGCTGGGTATTTTCATGGTAGCTACTTGTGGTAAATGGCCAACAGCCAACAAGCAGGATCTTCTTGCAGTAGTAGCTTTACTTTTCTGATGTCAATATTGTTTTGTTTATTCCGTGTGTTAGGTTCTTTGCCCTGTGCTTGTATCTGTGCACAAACACAAAGATGAAGTTCAATTGCTGAACATCAGTTCGAGGAGAAAGTTAGTAATAGTTTGAGCTGAAGGCAAAAGGCCGTTAACCTTGGATCTCATTAATGTTCCAGGGAGGACAACAGGGATGTTATTCAAGGATATTTCAAATTCAACCCATAGTGAAAGAGGGGGAAATTGGAGACATAAGAATAGTCATCACTGTCTGAAAGGAAATATGAAATTATGAAGAAGTCATCATATGTCATTCATTAGAAGTAGGCAGAAGCAGTATCTAACCAGTAACACTGAAGAGACATGAAGCCCACTCTCATTTAAAAATGGATCTTCATTCTGCACTTATCCATTTTACCTAGCCCCAGCTGAAAGCAACACTGAAGCACAGATCTTTTTTACTTCAAGTCTATCACCAGATAGACATAGATGGGAAAAAACTATTGTCTGGTACAAGAAAAGATGTCTTTCCCCTATTTTATCACAGAAAGCTCTTCTAAAAAAAAATTCTCATACAGTACAAATGAACAAATAACAACTACTGCTATGCAAATATAAAGAAGAAATTTTTTCAAGAATTATATGGTGTGTCATTTGTCAGTATAAGATGATGCTGGTGTAAGAGTAGTTTGGTTTACTATATAAGAATTTTTCCTGCATATGTTAATATGAAAAGGCTAGATTGCTTTGAAGATTGATTCCGGGAGTCTGGGCGGGGGCATTTTCTGTCCAAATCACACCAAACTTGGTGGAGACCTTCTGCTAACTCTCCTCTAACTACCCCCCCCCCAAGTTTCAGAAAGATTGGACTTTGAGGGGCCATGTTATGCTCCCCCAAACGCAGTGCCCCCATCCTCCTACAATCTCCATGGTTCTCTATGGGGAACCACCTGCTTCCACCTGTCCTCCCACCCTCCACCCTCCCACAGCCCCACAGTGACCCAAAGACACCCTCCCCAACATTCCCACACTGGCCACTACCCCAGGAGCAGACTGGCCAGCCGTCCCCCATTGTTCCCTGTGAGGGTAACTTTTAAACTCTCTTTCCCAGGGCAATTATGCACAGCCCAGGGGTGCCACAATGGTGGGCACACTCCTGAGTGCGAGCTTGTCCTTGTGAAACAGCACCTGAACCACAGACACCCTCTCCCAAATTCCCCCACCACCTACAGAGATGGCTGGCCGGTCAGCCCCATTGTTCCCTATGATGGGAACCAACTGCACAACAAAGAATAAAACACACACACTGAATAAAGTTTTTTAAAAAATATTTTCTCACTTTCAAAGTACAAGTAGGCAAAGCATTGTGACACATTACACCAGCAGTCCCCCACACAGAAAAATAACAATGGGGTCACTGTGGGGCTGTGGGAGGGTGGATTTAAAAGGGGGACTGTACCACAGATGCCACATTCCGTGGGTACCTGCTGTGGGAGATTTTCCCATAACGGGAATCAATAGAAAGTGGATAGCCACAGGACAGGGGAGGTTAGGTTTTGGGGAGGGGTGTGTGGTATTTGGCAGTTTGGGTGCAGGTGGACTGTGGCTGTGGCCATTGGCAGCCCCAATCCCATGTGTTTCTGCGGTGTGGAAGTCTTCCTCACAGTAGAAAGACAAAGTGGTGTGGCAGGAGAACCACCTTTGGGGGGGCATAAAATTGCCCCCCAAAGGGGGATCAGCTTGGGCCTTGGTGGAGGGTGGGAGGACAGGTAGGAGATGGGCCCCTGAAGGTTGGGGGCATTTTGCATGCAAAATGCCACCCCTAGCCAGACAAGCCTGTCTTATTTTCCCCATAGGAAATAATGGAGAAAGGGGGGCTAAGAGCAGCATCTTTGGGAGGCCATAAAATGGCCCCCCAAAGTGAGATCTGCTTGAGCCTTGGTGGAGGGAGGGAGGACAGGTAGGAGGAGGTTCTCTGAAGTTTGGGGGCATTTTGTATGCAAAATGCCACCCCTAGCCACACAAGCCTCTCTTATTCCCCCCATAGGGAATATTGGAGTGGAGGTGGATAGGGACACCTTCTTTGGGAGGCAATAAAATGGCCCCCCAAACTGGAATCTGCCTGAAACCTGATGGAGGGTGGGAGGACAGGTGGAAGCAGGTTCCCTGAAAGTTGGGTGCATTTTGCTTGCAAAATGCCACCCCAAGCCACCTAGAAAGATGACTTGTTTTTCCCCATAGAGAACCATGGAGATTGTAGGAGGATGGGGGCACTTTCTGAAACTTGGGGGGTAGTTAGAGGAGAGTTAGCAGAAGATCTCCACCAAGGTTGGTGAGATTTGGACAGAAAACGCCCCCCCCCCCCCGACTCCCCGAAAGCCGGGAGAAGGTTTTCTCATTGAAAACAATGGCCGAATCAAGCCGAAAAGCGAATATCGAATCGGCTTGCTGTTTCGGTATTCCCTGAATACCGAAACGGTTTCCTGATTCAGTTAAATCCGAATCAGGTTTATTGAAACAGGCAGGCCTTGCACACCCCTAGTTCCTGTTCTTTCCTTAGTCATTTCAGAGTTGTTAAACTATTAATTTCCTAAAATTTGTCTTCAGCTGCTTAAATTGTTATCTAAAAATCTTCATGAGATTTAAATGTCCATTTATGATTACTTCTTATTATGCACTGAAACAGTGTAGTTCTTCTTGACAATGAACTCCTGATGAGATCAAAACAAACAGTTTCTCTTATTTCTCTCAGCATCATTTTCAAACACAGTTTTATGTTATCAGAAATGAAACAATGTCAAATTTGTAGGAGCAAAGGAACTTAGTTTTGATCTTTATCAAATGAGGGCTTGTGAGTAGAGGCAGGCATGGACCTGGAAAAAAACCCACAGACCATTGGCCCATGGTCCACTGCATTTCACATACCATGGACCATGAATTTTTCATGGACCTGCTCTAGTGTGTGGACTAGTTTGTCAGTCCATAGCCTGTCACTCCCGAGGGCCCTGGGACTGCCCCTGCACTCAGAGATGCCAAATTCACAAGAAGTCTTCAGTATGTTCTCCTCCAGCCACCCTCCAAGTTTGGCCAAGATTGCATTTCAGAGGTCCAAGTTACAGACCCCCAAAGCAGCCGCCCCCAGAAAACTTCCATTTGCTGTCAGTGTCTTCTTTGCAATAGGAACAAATGGGGTGGAGGGGGGCTTCTTTGATGTGCTCTAAAATGACCTCCTCGAATTCCAAGATTGTCCAAATTTGCAGGAGAGCTACTCCTAACTATCCCTAAATGACCTGCCCCAAAGTTGTGGCTCCTTTAAAAACACATCTCCCACGAACTGCCTATTTGCGAATGCCAAACAGGGCAAGTTCATGTCAAATTTAGGTCATAGATTTAACTGCAATGCACACCCAGACTGGTTGTGTAAAGCTGACAACTGTTGGGCCACAGGAAATTGTTGTTGTTGTTGTTGTTGTTGCTGTTGTTGTTGTTGTTATTTGTCAGTCCTTGGCAGGTAGAATCCCCAAGTTCTCCACAGCAAACACACAGGTGTATTGGTTGAAGTAACTTTATTAGAGATCCATCAAGTTCAAGGTACTCAGACAACTGAATTGGCAGAAGTGACGTAGATGGGGTTGGTAGTGTTAGTTATAGGGAAGGTTCCCACCCTCAGGATAGGGACCATTAAAGTTTTGGATGCGAAGGAGCTGGGGGAGGGAAAGGGAGAAGCTAGGTTTAGGCTAGACAGAACAAAGAATGAAATCATCTCAGTTCCCAAGAAAGATACATTTCGAGCTGGCTGCAGCTAGCCTTCAAGAACACTTGCTGGAGGCAGCGTGGAAAGAGAAGGTAAATACTTGTGAGATAACCTATTGCCTTAACATCAATAAGAAACTTCTCATGCCCTCAGAAGACCAGCACATAACACAGAATACATTCATGGCAAATATGCAGACAGGCTTTTCCATTTTCCATGACTGTTATATCTGGTGTATTATGTTCAAGGTGCCGATCAAATTGAATCCCAAAATCTCACAAGATCTTAACTTGGTCATTTTCTAGCACCTTTTCCACCTGATGTTCCCATGAATTCTTTGATACTGGAAAGTTATACTTTTTACACCATGACCAATGAATCAACTTTGCGAACCTGTCATGTCTAGCTTTGTAGTCTGTCTGGGCAATTATGCTGCATTCAGAGATAAGGTGGGACAAAGTTTCATCTTTTTCCTGGCAAAGTCAACATTTTGGATTTTCTGAATTTTGGCTTTCATAACATTCGTTTGCAATGCTTGTTCTTGTACTGCAAATATCAGACCTTCAGTTTCTGAAGGTGCCAGTTCTCTGGTGGGGGCTAGGGATCCCCTACTTCCAACCTCCATCCCCTGCCACTACTTACCTGGCTGCTGGTGGAAAAGGCATGAAGAACTGGCCTGGGAGACAAGGAACCTTCCAGTCAGCCACACAGAAGGCACACTCCAATTGGCACGTCAAAATCACTTCCTGTGGCGGCATGCTTCCACACTTCACAGGGGCCAATTTTTGCTCCCAACAGGCTGAAACACGGGAGCAGGCCTGCTACCAGTATGACGATGTCACTTCCCAGAACTGATGTCATTGTGTCAGTGCCAGGAGTATGTGGACACTTAGATCATGCACAGGAAGAAGACTAGAAATAAGTGCTGGGTCTGCCCCCCTCCTGCTGGGAGGGTATAGGGACCTGGCAACCTTAAAGAAGCTGTAAAGTGTTCACCTCTATCAGCTCCCAAGCTATAAATACCTTAGATTTATATCACATAGCCTAAACTTGGAAGAGTATCCAAAATCTGAGCTATCCCCACTTATCTTCTCTTTTAGTATTGCTTCTCTGTTCATATTGCAAGCACAGTTATGACTAGAAATTGATTGTCACCTCTCTTTACCCTAGTCTGTTGCATGGTGCATATATTCTCTTGCACCACTAAACTACCCTTCTGTTCTTTTGTGGAAATTTGCCCTCCAGTTGAAACCAAAGCCCTTCAAAATCTGATGCTATTTTACAGGAAATTGAAGTTGTTTAAAAAATGTTAGGCCCCAATCCAGGTTGCTGCCAACACAATCTGTATCAGGGCTCCCTGACAATTTTTAAACAACAAAAAATGCCTGTGAAATGGTATTTCCAGCAGAGCAGCAGCTGCTGCCAGAAGGTGAACTTTGGGGGGATGGAAGTGGAGGGAGAGGCAAGGGCTTTCCAGATGACCCAGCCAGATTAAAAATACCAGGGAAAGAAGTGAAATGTTGCTAGAAAATGGGGAGAATCCAGGAAGGGTCATTGGGAGGTGGTGGGAGAAACAGGGAAGGATTTCTGTGTTGGGGTCGAGAATGGAAGACGTAAGGATCTGTTGAGGAGGAGAAGGGAACAGAGAAGGATCTGTGGGGGGAGAGAAAGGGGGAGAGAAAGGAACATGGAAGGGTATTTGTGAAGACAGGAAACAAAGGCAGGGGAATGGAATTCTCCCCTCCTCATAAATGAAGTATATTAATATATATTGCTGAAGATGGGGAGGTAGAAAAAAGATACTTAGTTGGTGAGTAGGAAGGAGAGAAGGAAGCAGGGAAAGATTATAGAGGTTGTCAGGACAGAAAAGGGAAGGGGGATAGAGGAGAAAATGAGCCCCCCTCTCAAGTTCTTGCACAACTTGGCCATAGTTTTCTCAGGCCAAGCTACCAGGGCGAGGGAAGGAGGGAAAACTGAAGACCAGGGAACAGGTAAAGGTAGGTCGACTGGTGGGTGGGAAGGAGAGAAGGAAGCAGGGGAGAGGCTATGGAGCCTTTCAGAGAAGGGAAAAAGGAAAGAGTGGAAGGAGGAGAAAAAACTTCCCCTTAATTCCTTGCCAGTCCTCTGCTTGTAATATATAAATACTAAATAAAACTATTCAGCAGAGCCTCATTTCTTTGATTATTCTAGTAAAGCTGTTACCAGAACTGCTCTTATTAAAGGGGGAAATTAGCTTTAGCAGTCTGTAACTTAAAATTAGCACGGATCTTAACCTATGTTTACGGAGGTCCTGATTCCAGACACTCTAGTGAAAAAGAGGCAGACTACAAATAGGTTCAATCACGTGTATTTGCTAATAATGTGGCGTAAGCCTAAACTTGCACAAGCATACAAGAAAGCATACAAGATCTAGGAGATACAGAGTGTCCGGGGTGGGCCCTCCCCCCCCGGACTGGACCCGACCCCCCACCCCCTCGGGAGCCCACCACCAGCCCCCCGAGCCCCGCCCAGCCCCCCAACCTACCTGGGAGCCCACGGCACAGGGTTCGGAGGGGACGTCGACCCTCGGCTTCCCGGCCGCGCTCCCGCTTGCGCCCCCGCCGCCGCGGGAGCCGCGAGACCTGCCGCCACCGACGCAGCCTTCACAGGGGCAGCGGGGCCCGCCGCCGCCGCTGCGAGAACCGCCGGGTCTGCCGCCGCCGCCGCCGCCGCCGGGAGAGTTGAGCCCGGCGCCGCCGTTGCCGCGGCGGGGCCGGCCGCGGCCGCGGCCGCCTCTCGCGACCGCGGAGCGGCCGGAGCCGGGCGGGCTGCCCGGCGGGATGACGGCCGCGCGGCAGAGAAGCGGGAGCGGCGGACGGAGGAGAGTAGCTCCGACGCCGCCGCAGCCACCCGGGGAGGTGGCTCCGGGGCGAGCGCGGCCCAGCGCGGGGAGGGGGAAAGCCCAGATGGGGCGGGCGGAAGGAGGGACGCCCAGCGAGACATCCCCGCTCTGGGTTGGCTGGATGGCTCCTGGGAGGGCTCCCCGGTCTGAAGCGGCACCGGGGATTGGTGAAGGGTGGTGGAGGGAAGAAACAGGCACTAGAGAGAGGGCAGGGGGAGGAAGGGTGACGGAAGGGCAGGGGAACCAACCAGGCGGGAGTAGCCAGGTGTTAGCGACTAGGGCAGATGAGCCAGGGGAGAGGGTTGGTGGAAAGCCAGGGGGCAGAGCCAGGAGGGACTATAAGAAGGGAGCTCCCAGTGACGCCGAGGAGGAGACGGCTAGTTGGAAGGTTGGACACAGAGAGAGAGCGAGTATATTCCAGAACGCCAGATAGGAGGCAGAGCTTGGTGCTTGAACCACTGCCCCTATCCAGTCTGAGGCCGAGGGAGCACCTTCAACCTCCCCCTGGTGGTCACCCCCGGGACGGCAGGACGCGGGGAAGGCGCGGCCGGCGGGGCGGGGCCTCACAAACTGGTGGAGAATGCACGCACTGGCAGCCCCGTGAGGCACCCGCGCCCGCACCTGCCCACTCCAGCCGGCTGGAGCAGCCCCCGACCCCTCCTGCGCCCGGCGGTGTTGAAAGCGGCGAGTGTGGAGACCCCTGCCGAGACTGCAGGCTCCACGATGGATCTCACGCAGTTTGGCCAGTGGCTAGCCGAGCACCAGGGGCAACTATTGAAGGAGGTGGCCCAACAGCAACTGGATGCGCAAGCCGCTCTCGCGCGTCAGCAGCAGGACGCCCAGGCAAACCTCATCCAGAACCTTCAACAGGCGTTGGCTGGCGCCGGGGCCGGGGCCGCCGGAGGCGCCGGACCCAACCCCAGGCCGCCGTTCCACCTCGCTAAGCTAGGCCCGGAGGATGACGTGGATGCGTTCTTGGAGGCCTTCGAGCGTACCGCCGAGGCGGCAGGGTGGGCACCGGGCCAGTGGGCCTTCATCATCGGGCCTTACCTTACGGGGGAGGCGCAGGCCGCCCTGAAGGCCCTTCCCAAGGCCGAAAGCGCGGACTACGCGAGGCTTAAGGAGGCGATATTGGATCGCTACGAAATCACCCCGGAGACTTACCGGCAGAAGTTCCGGTCCATCGCCTTCCAGAAGACTGACCGGCCTCGCACCCTGGTGGCCAATCTCCAGGATGCCGCCTACCGCTGGCTGAAGCCCACCTCGGATGACGGCCGGAGGATTGCTGACCAAGTGGTCCTCGAGCAGCTGCTCCAGGTGATTCCGACGCGGGCTCGAAACTGGGTGGCCTATAATAAGCCCGCCACCCTGAAAGAAGCCACCACGCTGTGGGAAAACGTGATGGCCGTGGAGCCCCGGGAGCCTGGGAAGCCGGAGCCCCGCCCCGGCAGCGACGGGAGCCGCAGCACAGGCGAAAAGGGGGGACGGGCGCGGGCGGGACCCCGGCACCCCGCCCCTGCCCCGCTGAATCGAGCAACCGGAGGACCCTCGGCCGGGCCCCGACTAGCTCTCCCGCCGCCCGTAACCCCCGCTACGCCTAAGCCCGGCAGCTCAGCTAGGGAGCCGGGAGACAAAGGGCCGTGCTTCACCTGCGGGCAACGGGGGCACTGGAAAAGAGAATGCCCCCTCATGGAGTGCGACCTGGGCTGGGACACGGCCCTGCCCGCAACGAGCCGGGCCCCCCGGCCTCCCCCTATGCTTGTCTTGGTCTCGGTGATGGGTAGGAAGTTGACGGCACTCCTCGACAGCGGGAGCTCCGTGTCAATGATCCGCTCCCACCTCCTGCCCACAGACCTCCCGGTGGTCCGTCAGGCCGTCATCGCCTGTGTCCACAACCATGTGGAGGAATGCCCCGTCGTCTTGGCCCCAGTGACGTACCGGGGCCAGACCTGCGAGACGCCCTTGGCCCGGGTACAGGCTCTCCCCTACCCAGTCTTGCTGGGGAGGGATTCCCCCCACTTCCGCCCCGCCATGAAGACGGCCCTTCCCCCGGATCTGGAGGAAGTTGGGGAGGTCATGGTCGGGGACGACGAAGGAGACGCCGAGGGACACCCGGAGGAGAATGGAATCGGGGATGTCCCAGCCCAACTCCGCCGGGGATGGGGAACCGAGCCCCGATTCGCCGCCGCCCAGGCCGAGGATCCCTCGCTGGAAAGCCTACGCCGGATGACCGCGGTAAGTGAGGGACGGGTCCTTGATCCCCGCCGAGCAGGACGGCTACCGCGGGTCATCCAAGTAGGAGGGCGCTGGTACCACTTAGTGAAAGGAGGACCAGGGGAAGTGGCCCAGCTGTTGGTCCCAACTGCCTACCGCCCAGAGGTCCTCAAGGCCGCCCACGACCACCCCTGGGGCGGCCATCAGGGTGCGCGAAGCACTGCGGCCCGGATTGAAGCCCACTTCTTCTGGCCGGGGCTAGCCAAGGAGGTCAAACGCTACTGTCAGGCTTGCCCGCTGTGCCAGCGGCAAGCCAGCCGCCGTCCAGCCCGGGCCCCGTTGGCCCCGCTACCCATCATCGAGGAGCCCTTCTCCAGAGTGGCCATGGACTTCGTCGGCCCGTTGCCACGGACGCCACGGGGAGCCCGTTACATCCTGGTCCTGATGGACTATGCTACCCGGTACCCTGAAGCCATTCCCCTGCGCGACATGAAGGCCCCGGGGGTCGCCCGGGTGCTGCTGCGATTCTTCGCTCAGGTAGGATTGCCCCGGGAGCTGCTGTCGGACTGCGGGAAGCCTTTCACGGCCCAGCTCACCAGACATCTGTGCCGTACGCTGCAAGTACGACAAATCTTCACCAGTGTCTACCACCCCCAAACCGACGGGCTGGTGGAGAGGTTCAACCAGACTCTGAAGGCGATGATCCGCAAGTTAGCCCATGACCGCCCCCGCCAGTGGGATTTGTACATAGACCCCTTGCTCTTCGCGGTCCGCGAGACACCCCAGGCCTCTACGGGATATGCCCCCTTCGAGCTCCTGTATGGGCGGCGACCCCGGGGGATACTGGGACTGGTGGGGGAGCAGTGGGCCCCGAGGGCCGACCCCGAGGGACGACCCGCCCCCGAGTATGTTCAGGACCTCCAAGACCGGCTGGAGACCTGTCGGGCCGCCGCCCGGGAACATCTACGGGAAGCCCAGCGGGCCCAGAAGGCCTACTACGACCGGGGAGCCAAAGCTCGGACATTCCAGGTGGGGGCGAAGGTCCTTGTCCACCATCGGGTCATGGGGCCGGGCCCAGGGGCCCCGTGGCGGGGACCCTACCCCGTCACCAAAGTGCGGGGGCCCCTGTCGTATGAAGTCCAGTGCGGGCCGAGCCCCCGACACCGGAAGAGACTGCACATTAATGACCTGAAAGCCTGGCACGAGGCGGAGGCGCACCAGTGCAACCTGTCGCCCGACCCCCTAGAACTCCCCGCTGGCGAGTTGCCGTGGACCCCGAGCGGACTCGCCGAAGAGGAGCCCGTCCTGGACACGGACCTCCAGGACGATCAACGGGCGCAGGCAAGGGCAGTGATCCGACAGAACCCAGGTCTTTTCTCCTGCCGACCGGGCCGGACCACTATGCTGTCTCACCACATACCTACACCCCCGGGGCAAGTGGCAAGGACCCCCTGGAGGCCACTCCCCCTAAAACGGTGGGAAGTCGTGGCCAAGGAAGTGGAGGACATGCTCCGCCTCGACGTCATCGAGCCCTCTCGTAGTGCGTGGCGGAGCCCCATTGTGCTAGTGGGGAAACCGGACGGCTCCGTACGCTTCTGTGTGGACTACCGGCAGGTCAATGCCATCGCCACCTTCGATGCCTATCCCATGCCCCGGGCTGACGTACTGATCGACCAACTCGGAACGGCGCGCTACCTGTCAGCCCTGGACCTCACAAAGGGGTATTGGCAAATACCCATGGCACCCGAAGACCGGGAGAAAACGGCCTTCGCGACCCCCCAAGGCCTGTTCCAATTCAAAGTCATGCCCTTCGGGCTGCATGGGGCCGCCGCCACCTTTCAACGCCTCGTGGACCAGGTGCTGGCCCACTGCCAGGGGTTCGCCCGAGCCTATATAGATGACATCATCATCTTTAGCCCGGACTGGACGTCACATCTACAGCACCTGAGTGCGGTCCTGGCAGCCCTAGCCGGGGCCGGCTTGCGAGTCAACCCGCGCAAGAGCCGGATCGGGTTCCAGGAACTCACGTACTTGGGATTCCAGGTGGGTCGCGGGGTCTTACGCCCCGTACCCGACAAAGTCACGACGTTGGAGCAGAGCCCCCGTCCTCGAACCAAGCGGCAGATGCGGCGCTTCTTGGGGCTGGTGGGCTACTACAGTAAATTCATACCCCACTTCGCCAGCCAGGCCAGCCCACTCTCCAACTGCCTGCGCAAGGACCAACCGGCTACCATACACTGGGACCCGACCGGCTCCGTGCCTTTGAAGCCCTACGCCGGGCCCTGTCAGGGGCCCCCGTGTTGCGGAACCCCGACTTTGAGCAACCGTTCCTCGTACACACGGACGCCTCCGACGTGGGGCTGGGGGCGGTCCTCTCCCAGGAAGTCGACGGTCAAGAGTACCCCGTGTTGTTTATCAGCCGGAAGCTGCAACCGGCAGAAGTCAGATACGCTACTGTAGAGAAAGAGGCCCTGGCGGTGAAGTGGGCAGTGGGGGCACTTCAGTTTTACCTTGCCAACAACCCCTTCACCCTGGTCACGGACCACGCCCCCCTGCTATGGATGGCCCGCATGAAGGACCACAACCCACGGGTTCTCAGGTGGTACCTCTCTCTGCTCCCTTTCAGCTTCCAGCTCCGACACCGTCCGGGACGGCTCCATGCGAATGCGGACTACATGTCGCGAATCCCGGAACATTCCACGGACCAGGAGGCTCCCGACCCCCAGGGGGGGGTGTGTCCGGGGTGGGCCCTCCCCCCCCGGACTGGACCCGACCCCCCACCCCCTCGGGAGCCCACCACCAGCCCCCCGAGCCCCGCCCAGCCCCCCAACCTACCTGGGAGCCCACGGCACAGGGTTCGGAGGGGACGTCGACCCTCGGCTTCCCGGCCGCGCTCCCGCTTGCGCCCCCGCCGCCGCGGGAGCCGCGAGACCTGCCGCCACCGACGCAGCCTTCACAGGGGCAGCGGGGCCCGCCGCCGCCGCTGCGAGAACCGCCGGGTCTGCCGCCGCCGCCGCCGCCGGGAGAGTTGAGCCCGGCGCCGCCGTTGCCGCGGCGGGGCCGGCCGCGGCCGCGGCCGCCTCTCGCGACCGCGGAGCGGCCGGAGCCGGGCGGGCTGCCCGGCGGGATGACGGCCGCGCGGCAGAGAAGCGGGAGCGGCGGACGGAGGAGAGTAGCTCCGACGCCGCCGCAGCCACCCGGGGAGGTGGCTCCGGGGCGAGCGCGGCCCAGCGCGGGGAGGGGGAAAGCCCAGATGGGGCGGGCGGAAGGAGGGACGCCCAGCGAGACATCCCCGCTCTGGGTTGGCTGGATGGCTCCTGGGAGGGCTCCCCGGTCTGAAGCGGCACCGGGGATTGGTGAAGGGTGGTGGAGGGAAGAAACAGGCACTAGAGAGAGGGCAGGGGGAGGAAGGGTGACGGAAGGGCAGGGGAACCAACCAGGCGGGAGTAGCCAGGTGTTAGCGACTAGGGCAGATGAGCCAGGGGAGAGGGTTGGTGGAAAGCCAGGGGGCAGAGCCAGGAGGGACTATAAGAAGGGAGCTCCCAGTGACGCCGAGGAGGAGACGGCTAGTTGGAAGGTTGGACACAGAGAGAGAGCGAGTATATTCCAGAACGCCAGATAGGAGGCAGAGCTTGGTGCTTGAACCACTGCCCCTATCCAGTCTGAGGCCGAGGGAGCACCTTCAACCTCCCCCTGGTGGTCACCCCCGGGACGGCAGGACGCGGGGAAGGCGCGGCCGGCGGGGCGGGGCCTCACACAGAGTATGAAATATAGAGACTTTCGCATTAGCGGGTTCCCAACGATGGTGGGGAATACTCACAATCCTGGAGCGAAGCAGAGACACAGCAGCGAGGTGGCCCAATGCCAGCACTGGGACCACAGACGGACAGCAAGGGATTCTGGATAGGAATGGCCTAAGCCACAGACAGCAAGGGGTTCTGGATGGGAATGGCCTAAGCAACGTGTGGTCTGAGAGACCAGCTTAAATACCCCAAAACGTACCCTGGGGCTGGTGCTGTACTTGGTGGTTCTCACAGATTAAAACTGTGGGTTACTGAATGGCTTGGATGGGCCACTTTGGTAATCTGATTGCGACAAGTGACACCTCAGGAAGAGGGGACAAAAGAGGGAGGGGGAAATCCGAGTGGGCTGAATGGATGTTCCAGCGGACAGGGCTTGTCCTGATGTCATCAGCTCTGGAATGCGGTGGTTTCTTTGAGATGCATTCTCTAAGTACTTGGGATGGTCGGCACTTAGTTCCTTCTCCGGGGCGGCTCCTAAGATATGCAGAGCGGGGCGAGGTACTCTCGCTGCGGACGTGGTGTGCCCGCTTCGCCGAAATGGCTTCCCAAAGCAGTCTTCTTCCCTGGGTCTTCTGGCTGCCTAAGAACATGGATGCCGGCTGGGCATAGCTGGGGCTGGATAGCAGGCTGCCCGGTAGCGAGGGCAAGCTCGGGGACCGGCCCGCGGGAGGCTCCAGGCGGGAACTGACCAGGGAGCGCCTAGCCAGGCTCGCTGGAGGTTTCCCCGGCAGGCGCCCGGCTGCTAGCAGTGGCTTGGGCCCATATGAGGCAGGCTTCCATGGAGGCAGGGGGAACAGCACTTTAAAACACAGTCCAAGGCAGGGAACAGGCACGGTCCGTGGCAGATGGCAATGCAGGCACGGGGCACACTTGTAATAAAGTCCAAACACACACTGGGAAGTCCAGATACAGGCCAGGGCAGGGTTGCCCAGAAAAAGAGTCCTTTGTGCAGTTAACCAAACATGGGGTCAGTAAACTACACAGTCTATTGCAGCAGCAAGGTAATAAAACAGCAGACAGGAAACTGGCACGTGTACCAGAACACACACGTGCAAAGCAGTCTTTGGTGCAGCAGTGAAACAGCAATGCAGGAAACTTTAACACAGTTCATGGCAGGCCTTAAAGCAGGAGAGGGGGCCTACTTGGCAACAAAGCTCTGACAGGATACCATTAAACTACAAGAATAGAATAATATATTGGTTCTCAAAAAGTGGTTTGGAACTCTCAATAGTTAGTTGCAAGACCAGGAGGGAACAGGAAGAAAAGGAAACTTGGTAAAGGAGATTCTGGAAGACTCAATAACAGATTTGAATTGGCCTCTGCATACTGGGTAACATGGCCATGAACTGTTGCTCAGAAATGCTATACATTTATAAATACTAAACATGAAATATAAACTGATATGAGGTATCTGGTTTTTTATGTTGGGGACAGGAATGCCACGGTGTGGGATCCTTGCCTCAAGTCCACACCAGCCTCCACCCCCACCCATGCTCACCTGCCCAGGGGGTGGGCTGGGTATACCAAAACAGGAGAGGCAGATTAACTGGTATGAGCATGGAGTGCTCGTGCCAGCCAGTCCCCTGGTGAAAACATCATTCTTGGTGTGATCCAGTAGCAACACGTAGCACCAGGCCCAATTTTTAAAAAGTCATACAAAAACAACTGGTGGTGCAGTGGCAGAGGAAGCCACGGGACCCACATCCTCTGTCAATGATGTCATTCTTGGAACAACCTGGAATTGATAGTTCATGCCAGGGGGAGCAGCTGATCACATTTCTTTGTATGGCTAGCAAGCTCCAAGCAAGACCATGATTGAGAAAGTGTGCTGGGTGGCTAAAGAAAGGAAGATTTTTTCAGTACTATTCTTGATGTCTCATCAAACAGTTGTTTGAACAAAGGAGAATTCCTGCCGTTGTTTTTGGAAGGGAGGATGAGAGCAGAGAAGAGCAGAGATGTCCTTTGTATGTGAAGGACCTCTAATATGCCTAGGTTTGTTGCTGCAAGAAGTGAAGAAAAAAATTCCCATGCATGCAACAGCTGTGTTGCTCCAAGGAACTTCTTGAAGTGAGCGGGTGTATGGTGAACACATGAAGCTGCCTTAAAAACAAATCATACTCTTCATCCATCAAAGTCAGCATTATCTACTCGAGCTGGCAGCAGCTGTCCAGGGTCTTAGGAAGAGGTCTTTCACTTCACCTACTGCCAGTTCCTTTAAGTGAACATGTTGGGGACTGAACCTGGAACCTTCTGCCTGCCAAGCAGATGCTCAATCACTGAGCCACAGCCCCTCCCCATGGTGCTATTGGGAAGTAAAAAAGGAACAAGAACTAGAATTTTGAGGCTCTGAGATGAAGATTCTAAGCCGATTATCTGACAACACTGATCAAAGAACGTTGTCTCTATATTGAGTTGTATGCATTTATACCGTATAAATGTATGAGTGGCATATAACGTTGCAGGCCATGCTTTGTTATATGCCACATAAAGATGTAAGATTTATTTTATAAGTTGGCATATTAAAGCTATAAAAGTAAAAAAGGGCTATGTTCTTAGCTGGGGTCTGTTAAATTGCTGTCATCACTTTTTTTTAAATTGAAGACACCAGCGATTGACCAGACCTATTGCTGTTCTATAAAGTGGCCTACCAGAGTAGGTCGGGAATAAGATTTAAATGTGCATCAAAACTAGCCATTCACTGTCTTTAAAAAACTGCTGACCCTCCCTTCAACACACCTGTATGGGATTAGTTGGTTGGGGGGAGGGGAAAGAAATTTTTGTCGTTCCTCTGAAATTGACTGGAAGAGGTTCCTTTTTTCCCTCATTGTTCACACTGCTTGTGTGGAGGGAACAGATAGAAAAAGTAGACTTTGTTAGTCTTGTTATGCCTAGCTAAAAGATTAGGTAGGGTTAGTGCAGGTTTAGGCACTTCCATCCAGGGCTTCCCCCCCGCCCCCCGGCAATACATGCTGGTACACAATACCAGCACCTCTTTCCATAGTACTGGCACCTCTTTCGTCCAGCAGGCTTGGATCCCCAAGGCAGCAAACATCATAGTACCGGCATCTTTCTCTTTTTTAAAGAAAAAATGCACTACTTCCATCTAATTAGATTGACAAGCACCTGGAGGCATCTGTGCAGGGTGGTGATGGGGAGCAACCAGACATTGTCCAATTGCTGGAGGAGGGAGACTTTATGATGATCATCTGAACCCACACATTGACCTATGTAAGTGGATGGTACTGATTAAGAACATCTCTTTACATATTTTGGGTGTTTACATAGGCAAAAAAAGCAAGGTATGGTTGTAGCGCCAATCCAAGCTTTGACTCAGGGTAGCCCTGTCCAAATGCTGATGAACCCATTAAGTAGTAACTTAGGAAACCCATACTAATGAAGTTAATAAATAGCAGTTCACCTATAAATGGTTAATTGACCTTGTCTGGTGGCCTCATTTATAGTATGGGATAGCAGTTATATTTAAGTGCTTGCAGACTAGATTCTTATTTTATTCCTCTTATTAAAAAAAAAAGATCTAGAATGCACTAGAAAGCTGTAGTGCTCCACTTAAAACCATAAACATTAATTTTACTTAGAATGTCTTAATCTCCCTCCTTAATCTCTAAAAAGTATTTCATTATTTAGATGCAATTAGGAAGCAAAGGCAATTTATTCAACTATTTAATTCCTCTCAGCAATGTTTAAGGATCTAAAAACAAATCAATCAATGAAGATAGCAGTCTTAAAAAAGAAAAGCAGTCCCTTCACTAATTTCATACATATTTGCAACAAAAACAAATTAATTAGCACACTCATCCTTGCAAGGGATCAAAAGCAATTCTGACAATAATTTCATCTTGATTTGTAATAAAAAAATAAATAATTTATCCAAGCTTTATTCTGAAATTCTGAAGCCGTTTATTTGAATTCACAGACAATTGCTCAAAAGTTTCAGTAACCTATTCTTGAAGACTACTAGATATCTTGCACTGGGATCTATCTAGAGTTTGCAGATGTTGAGCCTAAACTGAATACAAGATCCCAGACAGAATAGTATTTTTGTATTAATTATAGCAACTAGAAGACAAGTAGCACTTTTTAGGTCTGTGTAAAGAAAATGGCTTTTCTTTTCAAACTGTGACCATTTTAGAAATCTTTGGTTCAGGAGGACAACGGTTTAGTTTACAGAGCTTGCTAGAAGACCAGTACACAGTGACCTTGGAGATAAGAGACTGCTTGCTAACAAAGCTTTCTCAGCTTAGTACCAATTAACATTCCTGAAAACCGAGCACATATGGTTTGCACCTGTGGGAAAGAGATGTGGGCCTAAGCTGCAGATAGGTACTGTTTCTTCCCACTCATGTGGTTCATACTAGCAACAGTGACATCAACTTTTGAGGTTCTCATTGGCTAAACAGGCCTAACAGACCCAAATAAATGACCATAGGAAGATACTCACCAATGCTTGTTAGGATTTTGTTAAGAAGGAACGTACAGTAAATAATTTGGCTTGAAAAAGCAACGCGAAATGGGATATAACCAAGGCTGGCGCACCCGTTGCCAACTGCCCGGGAGCTTTTGCCTCCGTTGCTTTCCTCCTGGAACGTTCTGCCTGTAAAGGAGAAGAAAAAACAAGCTGCTATCATTCTGCATTTTGGACATGGATACTTACTTTTTGTTAGGATTCAAATAGACTTCTTGAATGTATAGATGCATTGTGAATTTCTATCACTATTTATAGCATTGGTACATATAGGAGAATCTGCAATGTTTGAAATGGTAGTAATATAATGTTATAAGTTCGTGCACATACAGCACTTGCACTTTGTTAAAAATAAAATTAAAAAGCATATTACATATTTATTTGGGTCTCTTAGAACTAGTTGGGTTCTTCGGGTTGTATTGCTTTAGCAATGGACTCTCTCCTTTTTGGTTGTTTAAACAGGCCTAAGCCAATTTGTCACCCTTTAAGTTAATTAGCAATACCAATAAATTTAGGAGCAAGAAGTTGGAAGCATGAAGGTATGCCAAGAGAGGAACTAGTTTCCCCTTTTGAACATGGATACACCAATGCGGCCATATCTTATCTGCTGTTATGGATTTAGAGCAATGTCCTTATTTTGTCTCTATGGAAGAGAACCTGAGGTAATTTGAACCTGTGCCTAACTGTGACTAGACATGGGCCCGAACAGCATTGCAAACAGAAAAAAACCCATGAACAGCCCATTCGTCTGTTCGCAAACAAGCCGTTCGTGAGGCCCCATTCTAACCAAACAAGTGGTTGTTGCAAGCCTTGTTCGTTGCCTTCGTCAGCTGTTCGTCAAGCCAGACAGTCTGGCGCTTTTCAATCAACTTCCCTGGCAACGGAGGCAGGGACTGAACTTTCTGAACTCCTTCTGTCTTTCCTTCTGGCTATAATCCTTCAAAGTACTTCCAGCAGAGAGCCCCGTTTTTGCCACTGTGAAGAGAAAATGACAGCAAAGGGGGGGACCCATGGATCATGCCTTTCCTAGGGTCCAATCTCTCTGAAACTTGGGGAGTCTTCAGAGGACAGTGAAGACTATGTCCCCTGCAAATTTGGTGGGTATTGGACATTGCGAAGGTCAGTTTGTGGGGTGTTTAAAGGGCCCTGCCCCTTACACGTGGCAGGAAAGGGCCCTTTAAACTATTAGCTGTCACGAATTATCACAAACAACGAACATGTTTGTGAACAGGGTCATGTTCGTTACTGTACGTTGTTCATTGTTCATGGATGGCAATGAACAGCTAATTCGGGGTGTTTTTTTCTGTTCATGCCCATGTCTAATTGTGACTGCCTTCTAAATTACTGTGGATTGTGAAGTTGGAGCTTATTGCTAAGCCTATGCTATTTTTTCCCAGTCTGTTTTGTATTTTTGAATATCTTTGCACCAAATAGAAAAATGTATTTTTTAACTTGTGGTTCTTGACTCCTAAGAGATGGAAACCACTGTCTTGACCCAAAACTATTTACCAGGTAAAACTTTGTTTAAAAACCCTACTTGCAAACCCGTCTTGTAGGGTATACTTTCTGGTTAATTTCCCTAAAGAGCCAGGAGATTTGTCCTTTTGCTCCTGTGCTGTTGGGATAGATAAATGGACTGGTGGTGGCTACCAGAGCTGATGTGAGTGCTGTCTCTCATTGGCAATTTTGTAACTTTATTTGCTACAAAGTGGGTGCCCTGTGTGAACTTATCCCTGGCTTGGGGTGAGGACAGACGGAAGTCCCCACTTTTGATGGTCTGGTTTTGCACTCTGTTAATTTCCTTCATCTCATCAAACAATATAGAAATGTACCTCTATGAGGTCATGAAGGCAGCAAGGATAAATAGAAAAGCTGGTCTTAGGTTTTCATGGTGTTCTTTTGTACCATCTCAAATGACACACATATATTATGAATTTACCCCTTAAACAGTCATCTGATTAATATTATTAATAATTCACAGTTAAATATTGCATTATCTCTTCCTCCTTACTTTACTTGGTATGCCAAGTCTAAAGATGGAAACATTTAATGAATCTATGCATTGGATGTCCCTATGCTAGAACTGTTCCCAATGACATATAAACTGCAGTCAAATGAGTATAACAGTGATCCCCTCTATGTCCAGTACACATGTCTATGTACACATGATTAAATAAGTAGTGTTTAATATATCTTTCTCACTTTGGTTCAATTAGGGATACTACATAAGCAACAACCTACAAATGGGGATAAACCACTTGCACACTGTGCTTCTCATGGGGCAAGTGACAGAATTATTACAGTCTTGTGGTATGCAGTAGATTGATCACGTGGAATATGTTCCAGCCAGCATTATAGAGTGTATTATCCACACACTAAGGAATGTGCATATTGTAAAAAGAAAAATGACAGCACTTGCATTGAGCAACACCTCAAAACTTTTTTCTGCAGTGTCCAAACTGAGGTCATGATGGAAGACACAGACCCTACTATCATCCAAGGCAATACAAGGAATAAGGAGGCAAAAGTTTGTGTAATTATTTTACATTTCAGGAAAATAATATAAATGATTCACTACATCAATTGGTTTAGATAAATACCCAAATAATGGACTAAAATGTTTGACTGAAAGTACTAATGACTATAGTGTACTAAGAAATCAAATAGCTAGAATAACTCTGTTCTACAAAAGTCACATTTTTAGGGATCTTTGAGTGCATGAGGGAAATATGAGATACTAAAGTTATTATTTGCAACACATTACTGATAATTAGTATAGTCTGGATCCATAAGATTTTTCTGGCTTCTAATCCCAATTCCTTTGCCTGGTTTGCATGTTTTATGTCTTATATACTGTCAAGTCGCCTCCAACCTATGGCGACCCTATGAATGAAAGATCTCTGAAATGTCCTCTCATTAACAGACTTGCTCAGATCCTGCAAGCTGGAGGACGTGGCTTTTTTAATTAAGTCAAGCCATCTCATTTGGGGCCTTCCTCTTTTCCTACTGCCTTCAACTTTTCCTAGCATTGATTTTTCCAGAGACCCTTGTCTTCTCACGATGTAACCAAAGCACAATAGCCTCAGAGTCAAGTTACAAGTGACACAGTTCACATGGCGGGTCTGCGCAAGTTTACTTGGGAAGTATAGTTGGAGACATTTTCCCATAGCAACTGCAGTGGCAGTGAAGCTTCAGCCACTCAGCTCCTCTCCTGTCCCCTGCCTGCTCCTGTGCTCTGGTGGGCTCTGCGAGGAGGCTCAGCCATGACGTGGAGGCCTGGCAGCCAGGCTGCTTCATCCTTCCTGCCTGCCTTCCCTCTTCGCTTGCAGGAGCTGGGGCTCCCACAAATGCAGGTGGACAGATGCGCCTGCTGTGGGGCAGGGAGAGCAGCAGCACAGTGGGGTGAGGATGGAGATGGGTGGGCACAGCACTGTGCTCCACTCCCTTGTCAGGAGGCACCTGGCAACTGCACTCCAGCCCTGTGCAGCTCCAGAGGGCTGCAGGAGGAGGGGAATGCACTGCCCTTCGCTGCCTCTCCCTTGCTGCTGCCCATCCAGAAGGTGCTACTGCGCTCCCCCTGCCGCCGCCCCCCCCCAGCCAGGCCGCATGCACAAGCTGCCACATGCAGGCACTGGGCATATAAAGGACAGCTGAAGCTTCACCACTGCAGCAGCTGCTACAGGAAGGAGGGAGTCTCTGACTGCACTTCCCAGCTAAACTTGCAGGGCCAATCAAGTGTGCTTCACGTGAACTGCATCAGTTGTAGCTTGACACTCAGTTTTGTCATATTAGCTTCTAGGAAGAAGTCAGGCTTGATGTGATATAGAACTTACCTATTTTGTCTTTTTGGCTATTCATGGTAACCACAAAACTCTCCTCCAGCATCACATTTCAAATTAATCAATTTTCTTCCTGTCAGCTTTCTTCATTGTCCATCTTCCACATTCATACATAGTAATGGGGAAAACCATTGTTTGGATTATCTTGATCTTGGTCCCCAGAAAGACATCCTTATCTTTAAGGATCTTTTCTGGTTCTCTCATGATTGCTCTTCTAAGTCTCAGTTTTCTTCTGATTTTTTTTATTGCATTCTTCATTTTGGTTGACGATTGAGCCAAGGAATAGAAAATCTTGAATCTTGAACCATTTCAATTTCCACATTGTCAATTTTAAAATTGTGTAGGTCCTCAGTAGTGATTACTTTTATATTCTTGATGTTCAACTGTAATCCTTCTTTGGCACCTTCTCCTTTAACCTTAATCAGTAGTCGTTTTAAGTCTTCACTGTTTTCTGCCTGAAACGTGGTGTCATCTGCATAACTCAAATTGTTAATGTTCCTTCCACCAATTTTCACTCTGCCTTCTTTATCTAATCCAGCTTTCCTTATGATATCCTTATGATATGGAGATAATATACATCCTTGACTGACACTTTTGCCAATTGGAAAACATTCTGTTTCTCCATATTCTGTCCTAAGAAGAGCCTTTTGTCCAGAGTCCAGGTTGCACATCAAAACAATCAGATGTTGTGGCACCCTCATTTGTTTTAACACCAGCCATATCTTTTCATGATGCACACAGTCAAAAATTTCGCTCTAATCTAAAAAACATAGGCTGCTTTTCTTCTGAAATTCTGAGTATGCTCCATTAGCCATCATAAATTTACAATGCAATCTTTAGGGCCTTTTCCTTTTCTAAATCCAGTTTGATCACCTGGCATTTCTTGTTCCACATAGGGTATGAGTTTTTGCTGTAGAATTTTGAGCATCACTTGGCAGGGGAAATTATCGTGATGGTCTGATATTTGCTTCACTCTTTGGTATCTCCTCTTTCCAGAATTGGAATGTAGATGGAACATTTCCAGTCTTTGGGCCATTGGTTTGTTTTCTGTATTTGTTGACATATTCTTGTTAATTTTTGGATGGACTCAGTTTCTGTAGCTTGAAATAGCTATGTTGGTATCCCATCTACTCCAGGTGTTTTGTTTCTCCCAATTGCTTTGAGTGCAGCTTTTACTTTACTTTCTATGATTTCTAGTTCCTCAAAAAATTCTTCTTTGAAGGTATCTGTCATCCATCCATTCATTTTGTATAGTTCTTCTGTGTATTGTCTCCATCTTTCCTTTATTTTGTCCTGATCAGATACTGTATTTCCATATTTCAGCATCCCAAGACATAGTTTGAATATCCCTTTGATTTTCTGGACTTTGTGGAACAGATCTCTTGTTTTTCCTTTTTGTTGTTCTCTTCAATTTCTTTGCACTGGTTATTATACTAGATTTCTTTGTGTCTGCATGCAAATCACTGAAAAGCTGCATTTAGAGTTCTGACTATTTCTGTCACTCTTAGCTTTTGCTTCTTGTCTGTCTTTTGCAATTTTTTAAGAGCTCCCTGAGTCATCCATTTAGGCATTTCTTTTCTTTTGGCTACAGGAATAGTCTTTGTACATTCTTCCTTGATAATATCTCTGGTTTCAGCCTATAGTTTTTCTGGTTCCCAATCAATTAAATTTAGCATTGCAAATCTGTTCTTTACATGGTCTTTAAATTCTCCAAGAATAATATTTAGATTATATTTTGGCACTATGATTCTTTTAGTGTTTCTCTTCATCTTTATTCTGTTTTTGATATCAGCAGCTCATGATGATATGTATCACAATAAGCTCCTGGTCTTGTTTTAGCAGAGGCAATAAAGCTTCTCTATCTTCTGCTTCTAATTATGTAATTTATTTGGTTCCTATATTGGTCACTCAGTGATTGCCACATATACAATCTTCTTTTTGGTTGTCTGAGGCACATGTTAGCAATGAACAGGTTGTTGCTGAATCCACAGAGAATATGCAAAGGAGTGACATTTGTTTTCATACTTTAACTCTGAAGGCCCAAATTCTTGTACTTACATTGTTAAGCTTTTATACAATTATTTTTATATCAAAGCTGTGTGTTTCGAGTATGATACTCATTTATGTTTTTAAATGGATGTAATGGTTACTAACTGTAATTCCTCAAATAAAGGCTCTGGAATTTGGAAATAAACCTGAAGAGGTAGGGGACCAAAAGTTTTTGCACCTGTGTAAAAAAAAAAGAAAAAGAAACAAAGAACAGGTTGTTGAACAGGCTTCACAAACTTCTCTATTCATATGGTCCTTCCACATCCTGCATGCCAGCAGCTAATTGCCATGGACCATCACTTCCATGGATAGCATGCAGGACGTCAAAGGACCATATGAATGGCTATATGAATTTCTGGTACTTGTGAGAGCAGTAATTATATTGCCCTTGAAAAAGCACCACGGGTGTGAAACGGATGCGGCCAACTGTCTGTAGGGAGTGGCTACTTTATGAGCGTCCATTCATACATTCATTGAAGAAATTCTTCATGGTTTTGAAGCTTTCACACCACCTCTACTTCTTCACTTCTAGGGAAGAGGCTTACCAAGTGCTTGCGGACTATGACTATTGAATTCTTTTTGTACTGATTGTAAAACTATTTTGAGATTTTGTACTGATTGTAAAACTATTCTCATATTGGCTTTTGTACTTATGTTGGAAGTGTTTATTTTGACCGTATTGAAGTGTGCTTTATTATTATTGTTAATATACAGAGTGCTGTTTGCACCATGAATTGTTGGACTGCTTGGAATTATCCTGTGGGTGAGTTGTTTTGAGCTAATTCCAGGTCTACTCCCTGTGATTACCTCCCCCTTTTTTGAGTTTCAGTATTTGAGTTAACAGCAATGTGGTATTTCATTTTATTGTACTGTTAGAACAATGAAAGCTTGATTCTTTCATTGAAAGCTTGATTGTTTTTAATAAGATTGGTTTATATGTTAGCATATAATATCTACCCTTAGATTCTCAGCATGGAAATTTCGTGTCTTACATACCTCTAAACTTCCCAATTTATATGCTCAGAGGTACCATAAATGCCCTACTTCTTTTGCATTCCTAGATATTTACACCAAGAAAAAATTTTCTCAATAGGAACTCCATTGGAGCAGTCTAAAACTAGATAGGTTTCCAAGCTCACCCATCATTGGCTCAAGTGGCCTGGTGGGCTGAGCAGGAACAGCCCTTGGTGGCTGAGTGGCATCAACTAAGCCCTTAGTTGTTGGAGCAGATTGTGGCGAATGAGGCTTCACACCACTCCATGCTGTTTTACATGGAAGTAAGGACAAGTGAAGCCAGCAATAATTCTGGCTAAGCCAGGGTGGGTTTGCCCCAAACACTTATAGCTGTGGTAAGTTGCATGTTAGCAACACACACTAATGAAGGGATGTTTAGTTGATGTAGATTAATAAACTAGTTAACATGCATACTGATGTCTCATATGGGATGGTAGATGGGATTTCTATCTTTTCTCATCTAGAATTTTCCCTATCCTTCTCACACAGCATTAAATCAATAGTGTGTAGACTGCCATACAGATAAGCCCCTTTCTCAATGCTGGCATGCTAGTTTTCCCACTGAATTTTAAATAATTAGTATTTATGAACATGAACAGATGAAATAAATATGTCAGAAGGTGAACTAATTCAAAGGAGTTACAGCAATGACAGACACAGATGATAAACACCCATACTGGAAGATTATTATAGATGCATTTTAGGAGTGATGCATTTTAGAAAAACTGCATTTGCTCAAAGTGATTGGGAACAGCAATAGTAAAATGTCTAAAATCTCTTTACTAAACCGTGAATCTGATTTTCTTTTTGCCAAAATGTATGTGGCTATTGTACATTGTCAACAAGCAACCTGAAGCAGATCAAACATATTAGAAACACCAAGAACCCACACAAACATTTTCTGAGGTATTTCAAGATGTTTTGCTTTATCACTGCTCAGGAAGCACTGTGGCCATCTTCCCTTTTAATTCCTACCTAGTCTATACTTCAGTAGTTTTTATGAAAGCCCATAGAATCATAGAATCATAGAATCATAGAGTTGGAAGGGGCCATACAGACCATCTAGTTCAACCCCCTGCCCAGTGCAGGATCAGCCTAAAGCATCTCTGACAAATATTCATCCAGCCTCTTCTTGAAAACTGCCAGTGAGAGGGAGCTCACCACCTCCCTAGGCAGCTAATTCCACTTTTGAACTACTCTGACCATGAAAAAGTTTTTCCTAATATCCAGCTGGTACCTTTGGGCATGTAATTTAAGCCCATTGCTTCGGGTCCTACCCTCTGTTGCCAACTGGAACAGCTCCTTGCCCTCCTCCAAATGACAGCCTTTCAAATATTTAAAGAGAGTAATCATGTCCCCCCTCAATCTCCTCTTCTCCAAACTAAACATTCCCAAGGCCCTCAGCCTTTCCTCGTAGGGCTCAGTCTCCAGACCCCTGATCATCCTCATCGCTCTCCTCTGCACCCTCTCGATTTTGTCCACATCCTTTTTGGAGTGAGGCCTCCAGAACTGCACATAATACTCCAGGTGCGGCCTGACCAAGGCAGTATAGAGAGGGGCTATGACCTCCTGCGATTTCAACCCAAGATTGAATTAGCCTTTTTTGCCACCACATCACACTGACTACTCATATTTAGTTTACAGTCCACTCTTACCTCAAGATCCCTTTCACATATACTACTGCCCAGAAGTGTATTCCCCATCCGATATTTGTGCTTCCCATTTTTGTGGCCCAGATGTAATACTGTGCACTTGTCTTTGTTGAATTGCATCCTATTCACAGCTGCCCACTTCTCCAGAGTATTCAGGTCTTGTTGAATTTTAATTCTATCTTCTTGGGTGTTTGCTGCTCCTCCCAATTTGGTATCATCAGCAAATTTAATGAGCAGCCCTTCCACTCCTTCATCCAGATAATTGATAAAAATATTGAAAAGTACCGGGTCCAAAACCAAGCCCTGCAGCACCCCACTGGACACCTCCCTCCAATCTGATGAAACACCGTTGAACACCACTCTTTGGGTGCGGTCCTCTAACCAGTTCCCTATCCACCGAACTGTCCTATAGTCCAGTCCGCAGTCTGGACTATATTTTCCCAGTTTCCAAGAATTAAAGTATGATGCTAAAAAATTTCATTATGCTTAAGAGCTTCCAGACAGAGTGAAGCAAAACAGCAACAAAAATGCCCCATGACAGAGATTTTAATATAGATTTCTCTATATGTGAATATACAGAGTGTGTTATCTGCTATCGGGCCATTGGTCCACCCAGCCCAGTGTTGTGTACAGCAACTGAAACAGCTCTCTCAGAATACAAGCAAAGATATTGTGGCTTTATCTGGTGTCTTCTACATGCAAATGCATACCGTTGCACCAAGCTATCAAAGACTCCTGTAGTAGTTGTAAACTGTATATAATAAACATAGTTGTGTAATATCATTAAAATAGCAACTAAACAAAAGATACGTAATTGGTAATGATCTAATAATTGCTTCATGCTGGTTTATGGGAAACGCTTTGAATTAGACTTTCTGCAGGTTGTTTCCAGATATTGCATACCCTCTTGCCAGAGGGATCTGCTTAGGTGCAGCCCACCCCCAAAAAACCTTCCATCTTTGTCCTCTGCAGAATTGAGATTTTATTTTTCAGCACCCTGACCCAGTATTAAAGCACATCACTTCTCTACTCATAACAATATACTTCATATACAATACTCACATACAGCACTATAGATTGATAACACAGCTGAACGAGAAAATAGGGGGGGGAAGGGTTATTGACAGACCTTTCACATGGTAAAGCATTTTAGATCATAGGAACTCTGTAACAATGAACTGCACTCAGCTACATATAAACACACAGAAATTTTTCAGGCCAACTACATTGTACTTCTGTTGGTTACACAATAGAAAGCATATTTTGGCTATGTGTTCAGCTTGAAATCTTGTTCTAGCAAGTAAGACAGATAAAAACCTATTTCTAGGCCATGATTAGAATAGGCAATAAATAGATAATGGTCTAGGTCTTCTATTACCCTTGTACCATAAATGCAGTGTCTCTGGTCATATGAGATTTTACTAAATCTATTTTCAAGGACCATAGTAAGTGTGCTTTCAGAACTGGAGTGCTGTAAATGCTTTCTACAATTTACAGCTTGTCATATCATAGTAGTAACTTTCCATCTTGTATCAGGATGTGAAAAAATGCAGGCAAGGCGGGGGGGGGGGAATAAAGATTCCTGAAGTGCTGCCATATCATCTTGCTTAACCCCATCTTCAGTTCTAATTTTAATTAAAGAATCAACAGATTCTAGATTGACCAGACCCCAGAATAATATAGGAAGCCAAACATGTTTTAGAAAATAATGTACTCAGTATTTCTGAGAGGGTATCAACAGGCTTCCCCCGCCCCTGCCCCAAAACCCACACTGTTTTGGTAATTAACAAATTCATTCTGAGCTATTTAAAACAATAGCAATATATTTATGAATATAGCAGGAACAGACTTGACTCTAACTTGTGTACTCAACAGAGATGCTGGCCTGCTAAGAGAAAGAGCCAACAGTGTTCACCAAAAAGCGTCCTCTTCAATTTCAGTTCAAAACAGATTAATTTGTCCCCAAATTTGAGCTCTACAAGCTATCCAGAGTGTAGAATTAGCATGTTGGACTGAAAATCTGGGATATCTGGGTTCAAATCCCAAACCGTAATCATGATGTTCTTTGGCCAAACCCTTTCTCTCATCGGGCTCTTTTGAGGATAAAAAAGAAGAGGAGAGAACCATATCCCCTGCCCTAAATTCTTCAGACAACAGGTGAGATTTAAAAAAAAATCTAACAGATTTGTGAGGGACTTTTTTCTTTAAAGATTTGTAATGGATGAATTACCATTGTAACAGCCTTACAAGGCTGGGAAAGACACTAAATGGGCTATCACCTGGCCATACTAGGTACAGAATATTGACTCCTCTTACTTGATTGCCTTCTGGCAAATTTACTAAGCTCAGTCAGGGTGACAGTGGACCTTACCACACAACAAAGCTGGTAGGAATTGGTCACGCTACTAGTTATTCAAGAATTAAATCTCCTGGTTACTTGACCAGCAGACAAAGCATTTTAAAAAAGCATTCAAAACAATGTAATGAAACAGAAATTTGAAATGGTTTACAAAATGAACTTGTTTGTTTTGTGTTATAATTAAGGATTATAATCTCCCCCCTTCTTTTTATTGGTGTCATCGATTGTTTCTCTTGTTCTTTTGGCATTTTGGAATCCCAAATGACATTCTTTGTTCAGTCTGAGATCTCTAACCTTTAAAATTAGCTGGTACAATAAATTAGTGGTTTTTGAGCTGAATTTGGTTCAGACAGTTAAGAGGATTAAGCAAGGGTATAAAGCTTTTGCACTAAATCTATTGACTTGCATTTCCTAGAATACAAAATACATTGAGAAATGTGGTTTCTGTTCTTTAACTTTGAATCCCTTATAACTTAGTCTTTCATGGGCCATGGATTTGATCTGTCATTATTTCTATGAGTGTGTAAAGCTATCTTTACACTTTCTTTTCAGTTAATTAAAATTGTCAATTCAGATTTATAAGAGATCCCTGACATGCCATGATAATTCCTTCCAATTAGTCATAAAGACAAATAAGTCCCTCCACAGTTGTCGTCTATATGCCATATGTTCAAATATAGATAAAGCAAGTGGGGGACCCACAAGGACTTGTGAGAGGCATCTCATATACCCCTCCCCCTATGTTCTCTTTCCCTGCCCAGAATGACTTAGGGAGCCGACTAACTTGTGCACCTCCCCCTGGACCACTCCTTGGGCACTGGCATAGGAACTTACACTGCACTTATTCCTTCACCTGGCCACAGTGGACAGGTGCTATGAACGGGCGCTATTGTAGGGGGGTTTACATCCATGTAAATCTGGGATACAATGATGTAACCGTTAGTCCATTCCCTGTGCATTTTCTGTTCCCCCCTCCCCCTCAGGATTGGGCTGAAAATGCACTAACATACCTGTACAATTGTAAGTTGTCTATGTGTGTTACAAGGGTATGGTACTTATATGTTGAACCATATTGTTACTATTTTTAATCATACTTTTGCACTTGTATTTGTTTGATCAAATTATATACTGGTGTTTATTCATTTATTTTATATTTGTAGTTACATTTAATTCACTGTTTCTGTTCTAACCTCTTTGGTTACCTATCTGACTGGAAGAACTTCATTTTCTAGAGAAGCATGATTGGTGGTGCTGTGGGCTTTCTACGTACAGAATGGAATGAACATGTTACAAATGACTGACATCCATTACCACTGTTTGTTCTGAACAACATGTGGATTTTCTACCTTACTATATATGTACAACTGGTACGTGCGTTCTGATGCTGATATTTATGCACATTGCCCCTTTCAAAAAGAACTGAATCATACATATTGGGAGGATCAGGTGTAGCATACATACAGTCAAATGTAATGACCAAACAAGGCCAGCAGCCCTATTCAGTTTTTTACATTTGACTGTGTCATTACAACCTATTCTGTGTTTGTTACATCACAAAGTGTTACTGTGTATGTGTTACTGTGACATTACACCTTCTGTATGTCCCCTCTCCCTTGCCTTTAACAGGTTTTGGAAATTCACAAGTATGTAATGAACATTTGAAGTGGCTTGCCGTTTAAAGGGTTCTTGATACTTCATTGACTGTGATTTCTGACATGAGAAATCAGGTTATCTGTTAAACTGAAAGTTACAAATGATCAATGCCTTAATTCTAGAGCAGTCATCAAAGTGTTTATTTTATATTGTCATTAAAATTAAGGATAAAGAATTGAAGTATCTATGAAAAGGGTCTGTGTGGGATAAAGCAGATGAAAATTTTATGAGACAGCCTCACAACAACTCTGCACAACAGTAGGTCCTCTTTCTCCCCACTAGTTTGTTCTTTCCCTTCACTAAGAAAAATATCTGAAGTGATAGAGGGGAAAAGAACTGTCTAGAGAACAGAGAAACATTGTTTTTTTCCAGATGCAAGTTTTTATTCATGCAGCTTCTAAAAACACACTTTTATATGATATGGTAGAGGGCGAAGCAACATAATAGCATTGTTACTACAAAATAACAAAAGATACTAATGGAAATATTTAGTCAAACAAAGATAAACTACAGAAAAAGGCATTGAAGAGAACAGCCATAAAAACAATAATAGGGAAAAGATATAAATTATCAAGAAACTGACTGTCTCTAGTCTGTTTCTTGGCCTATTCATACTTTGGTTCAGGTTTTATGGCCTAATTTGAAGCTTGTTAGAAGCCAGAGCAGTTAAGATGATACTGCAAGTTCCAGATCGGTAATGGAATGAGATGGAACCTGCCACAGGTGCAAGATCAGAGAGGTTCAAGGACAGAACACTGAAGGGAGTTTTCACACCCACATTCCAACTCATTAATGCATTGTACTCTGGGAGTGGAATGATATTCTCCCACCTATCTGGAATGTGTCAACTTCAGTGGCCGACCATCACAGGATGAGCCCTTCAGTGATTGATAAAGTTGGTAACTGTTTTATGGAATTCAGTCTGCAAACTGTCCTACCTTGTAGGGCTGAAGTCTATTCTATTTAAACCCTGTATGACTTGAGATTTGCCTCTGGGTCTCAAGTTAAGAGTTAGTCAAAGAGGCTGATGGTGGCAACAACACTCTGGAAGTGAGGGTTCACTTTCTGGTTTTGAGTGTTTGGATACTGAAAAGGGAGTTTTCCTGGCATGCAAAAAATTCAAAAATGCTTCCTGAAGGAGGTTGGGAGAAACACAGGCCTAAGGCTGGGTGAATAACAAGACTAAGAAGAGAGCAGAAATCTTCTTATACAGTCACTAAGATAAGGGGAGGAACAAGATGGGGTCAGTTCATTGCTAATCATCTTGGAGATCTGGGTTGCTCTTTAGGGTCAGATTATTCAGCAAGAAGCCTCCAAAGCCCTTGCGGAAAATGACCCTCTATTATTGGTGCTCAACACCTTGTCCATGGCATGGTTCGCTGCAGCGTAAGAAGCCACTGCTGTTAGCTTAACTTCAGCAGGATGCAGACTCCATTTTCTAGCTCTAAGCCCATGTTAGACCCAAAATTGAGGATCAAAGAAAAGATTTCTATGAGACAGGGGTTCCAGGATCTACATAGGTCATTAGGTCTACATAGGTCTACATAGGTCATCACACCAATGCTAATAATGTCTTCATTGGCTCCAAGCTCAGTTCAAAATGCTGGTGATGATTTATAAAATCCAGAATCGCTATAACCAGGATATCTAAAAGACAACTTACAAAAATACTGTCTATATACCAAATCACAGACAGACAGTATAGTGTAGTGATTAGAGTACTGGACTAAGACTAGGGAAACCTGGGTTCAAATTGCTGCTTGTCATGAAATGCACTTGGTGACCATGGGCCCGTGATTCTCTCTCAGCCTAATCTTCCTCACGGGCTTGTAGAGTGGATAAAAGTAGTTAAAACATGAAAGCAAAATCTATAAATGTTTGGGACAGATTAATGTTTGGGGCAGATTTAGGAAGTGGAACTTTCTTCCTATACACACAACTGTTGTCCTTCCAGTACCCATCATTACCCTATTTTTCTATCCACTCCGCTACACCATTATTTACCAAAAAAAGTCATTATGGGGAAAAATCAACAAAAATAGCCATTTAAGTTAGAGGTGAGCATGAACAGCAATATGAACAAAAAAAAAGCCATGAGCAGGCCAATCAGCTGTTCGCGAGCAAGCTGTTAGTGAGGCCCCGTTCCCGATGAACATGTATTCATTCCAAGCCCTGTTCGTGGCGTTCATCAGCCATTCATCAAGCCAGACAATCTGGCACCTTTCTTTTTTTTTATTTAAAAGTTTTATTGGATGAGGTAATATACAATAATTTATTAATACATTAATCTTATCCTAATTAACCCTTCAACTTAGATATATACCCCATCCCCCTCCCCTCCCAATTTTCTTTGTTGACTTCCAACAACACTCGAACCCCCTTTTTATTCATAGATATTATTATTACATTGTATTGCTATTACTCTTACCCTAATAAAGATCTTAATATATTTTTCTTTCGTTAGTCTTTTTATATAAAATTTAAAATCCCTCCAAAGACCACAATTGTCCTTTAACATCACATTTCTTTTCTAAATATTCCTTAAGCTTCCTCCAATCTTCCAAAAAGGTATCTGGATCTTGCTCATTCAAATTTCTCGTTATTTTATCCATTTCGGCCATGTACAACAGTTTCCTTGTCCATTCTTCAACATTCGGTATTTCTTCTTTTTTCCAATATTGAGCATATAAAATTCTTGCTGCTACTAATATATAATATAACAATGTCTTATCATTTCTATTGACCTCTTCTAAGTGTAAAGATAGTAATAGCATTTCAGGATTTTAAGCAACATTATATTGTAATATCAAAGACATTTCGGCACATATTTTAGACCAGAAGTCTCTAGCCTTTTGGCAAGTCCACCACATATGAAATAGAGAACCTTCATGCTCCTTACATTTCCAACATTTGTTTGATAACTGTTTGTTAGTGATGGCTAATTTTTTTGGTGTTAAGTACCATCTATACATCATTTTATATCCATTCTCTTTAATGCTGGTACAAGTTGATATTTTTAAGGTATTTTTCCATAATGGCTATTTCCTTGTTACAAATTATAGCCCACTTTACCATTTGAACCTTAACTGTTTCATCTTCTGTGAACCACTTCAATAACAACTTATACATTTTGGATATTACCTTAGTATTATCTCCCAATAATATCTCTTCCAAATCTGAATTTTTGGTTCTAAAACCTACCTTCCTTTGATCTGAGTCAAATAAGTCTTTTATTTGTCTATATTGTAACCAACCATATTTGAATGGCAAATCCTCATTTCGCTTAAGTTTCAACTCGTTTTTTTCTAATATTGTTAATTCTTTGAGGGTAAGCCATTCTTTTCCCTGATATTCCAAGTTTGGGTTGACTACTTCAGTTGGTATAATCCAAAATGGTTTCTTCTATACATTTCTTATATTTGAGCCAGGTTAACAGTAAATTTCTTCTTAGGTAGTGGTGCTGAAACATTGCATCCATTTTGTACTTTTCATACCACATGTATGCATGCCATCTAAATATTTTGTTATAGCCTTCTAGTGTTAGTAACTTTTGATTGTACAAAGTCACCCATTCTCTAATCCACACCAAACATATTGCTTCATGATAGAGTCTTAGATCAGGTAACTGCATTCCTCCTCTTTCTTTAGCATCACAAAGAACTTTCATCTTTACTCTTGGCTTCTTTCCTGCCCAGACAAACTCAGATATTTTCCTCTGCCATTTTTCAAACTGCTTTTTATCTTTCACTATTGGTATTGTTTGCATTAAAAACATCATTCTAGGCAACACATTCATTTTAATTGTAGTAATTCGACCTAACCACGACAAATTTAATTTATTCAATTTTATCATATCTCTTTCAATTTGAGTCCAGAGCTTTTCGTAATTATTCTTGAATAAGTCTATATACTTAGCTGTCAACTCTATCCCCAAATATTTAGTTCTGTGTACCACTTCGCAATTTGTTAATTCACTCAGTTCCTCCTGCTGCTTTTTGGTCATGTTTTTTGTTATTATTTTTGACTTCTTTTTATTTATATAAAAGCCTGCCAAATCTCCGAACTCTTTTATTCTATCCAACAATCTTGGCAGGGTTTGTAAAGGATCTTCCACTATAAACATCACATCATCTGCAAATGCTCTCAATTTGTAGGAAGATCCTTTTATTTTTAATCCTTTTATATTATCATCTTCTCTGATCCTCCTCAATAGAACTTCCAAGACCATCACAAACAAAAGCAGCAATAGTGGACATCCTTGTCTAGTTCCTTTCCTTATTTCAAACTTCTCTGTTAGGTCATCGTTGACATAAATTGTTGCTCTTTGTAGTTTATAAATTGTTTTGACTGCTTCTATGAATTCATTACCTAAATCCATCATTTCCATAGTCGCAAACATAAAGTCCCAGTTCAAATTGTCAAAGGCCTTCTCTGCATCCGCAAAGAAAAGGCCAACTTCTTTATCAGGTCGTTTGTCATAATATTCAATGGCATCTATCACCACTCTCAGGTTATCTTTTAGTTGTCTATTTGGTAGAAATCCAGCCTGGTCTTCTTCTATAAAGTCCATTAACCATATTTTGAGTCTTTCTGCTAGTATTCCTGCCATTATCTTGTAATCGTTGTTTATAAGCGATATAGGTCTATAATTTTTTACATCTGTCAAATCTTGACTTTCTTTTGGGATCAGAGCAATACTTGCTTCATTCCACGTGTCTGGGAGGCCTTTTCCTTGAAGCATATCATTCATTATGTTTTTAAAAGTCGGTACTAGGTCCTCCTTCATTACTTTATAGAATTTTGCTGTGATCCCATCAGGTCCTGGTGCTTTCCCAATCTTAGCTGCATCAATTGCTTGTATAATTTCTTCTTCTGTAATTGGAGTGTTCAGTCTCTGCTTCATCTTTTCTGGTATCCTTGGTAGGTGGGTATTCTTTAAATATCCATCTATCTCTTGTGCACTTACTGATTTCTTTTGGAATAGCTTTGCGTAGTATTTAAAAAATGCACGCTTGATTGAATGACGATCTTTCGACTCTTTGCCATCTTCTGTTATTCTATTGATAATTTTCTTTTCCTTCCTTTTTTTCAATTGCCAGGCTAGATACTTTCCTGGTTTATTTGCTCCTTCAAATGACTTCTGCTTTAATGTCTTTAACTTCCATTCTAGCTCTTTATTACTAATGGCTGTTATTTGATCTTGTAATATTTTGATTTCCTGTATAATCGATTTTTCCCTGGTCTTTTCATGTATTTTTTGTTGTATTTCTTGCCATTTCTTCTGTTTTCTTTTCTTGTCCTTGCTGTTTAATAGAGTTAGGTTTCCTCTTGTTTGTGCTGGAATGCAGGCGGGGAGTCTGCCACGAGCCTCTCTGAACGTCCAGAGTTCAACCAAGCCGACGGGGGAGAAGGCAGGAAGCGTAGTCCAAGGAGCCAAATGCAAGGGTCAGAGCCAAAGAGCAGTCAGAGCAGAACTGAGTTGCAGTAGAAATGGGCGGGTCTGTGCGCAGGTGCTTCTGCAACGAGGGAAAGGGCATCCTGGCTTAAGAGCTTTCACCTGCAGGGCAGTGCTGCACCCTGTTACAACTCAAGGTTGTTACGTCGTTGTTTGAGTGCCTGAAGCCTTGCACTTCACCTCCTTTCCTGTGCAGCAAGACGCTGTCTCCCTCTGTGCTGCCTATCAGGTTCAGGGGAGCTGGGTGGAGATTCTGCCCTGGTCTCAGGAGCTGGTGCAGGTAAGGAAACAGCCTCTGTCCCTGAGTCTGCCCTGGATTCCTCAACCTGCTCTGGCAAGGGTTCCTGCTGCTCCATTCCCTGCTGGTTTTCCAAGCAGCTGCCTCTGGAGGGGCTTGGAATAGTCCCACTCCTGTCGTCCTCCCCGAGGTCTTCATCCTCTGAGGACTCAGATGCCACAACACTGTTACAGCCTTATAAGTATCCCATACCATCTGTATTGAGACTTCATTATTGTTATTTGTTAAAAAGAATTGTTTGGTTTCTTCTTTCAAATACTTCAGATTTTCTAGATTTTGTAATAAATTCTCATTTATTCTCCATCTAAATTTTTTTCGACTCATTGTCCATTTCCATAACATTGGATTATGGTCTGCACTCACCCTTGGTAAAATTTCCACTTTTTTAGTCATTAAAGTCAATTCTTTTGTTGCCCAAATCATATCAATACGTGAAAATGATAAATGCCTTGCAGAGTAGTAAGTAAATTCTGCATTTTCTGGGTTTTCTTTTCTCCATACATCTTCTAAGTGTTCTTGTTGAACTAATTCAAAAAAAGTTTTTGGTAATTTCCCTAATTTTTTGATAATTGCTTTTGATTTTTTGTCTAATTGTAAGTCCACCACACCATTAAAATCTCCAGCCAATATCATCTGATCAAATGCATCCTGATCTAATTTGTTCAATAAATCCTTGAAAAATTGGTTTTTTCCTCCATTTGGCGCACATAGGGCTATTATCAAAATTTTCCTTGCATTTACGTTTATTTCCACAGCCACATATCTTCCATCATTATCCTGAAAAATTAACTTTGATTCTACAGTTCCATTTATATAAATCACTACTCCTTCTTTTCCCAGTTGCTTATTTTTTAAATATTTTACATCTTTATCTTTGATATGTGTCTCTTGTAAGCATATTACATTAGGATTTTGCTTTCTTAACCAATGAAAAATTGTTTTTCTTTTTTGAGGTGAGTTTAGACCATTCACATTCCAAGATATTAATTTGTACTCCATGTTATTACATTTTTAATAGTCCAGGAAAGTCCTCCGCATGTTCCTGTAAAAATCTTTCCATCTGCTCCTTGGTTTTGATAACAATTCTCAAAGCTTTGTAGTTGAAGCTTAATCCTTCTGGAATTTCCCATCTATATCGGATGTCTTTATCTCTTAGTTTCTGGGTCAGTTCTCTATATTTTTTCCTCTCTTGGAGAATCCGTTTTGGTACTTCTTTCATAATCTTGATTCTACTCCCTTCCTTTATTAATGGTTTTTCAAAGTGTCTTTTAAGAATCTCTTCCTTCATTCTCTTTGTCACTAGTTGCACAATAATATCTCTTGGTAACTTTCTCTGTTGTGCAAAAGCCGAATTGATTCTATATGCCAGGTCCATATTTGCTGTTATTTCATCCTTCTCTTTCCCTAAAAATTCTGCCAATATCTCTGTCATCTGCTCTTGTGTGGTTTGTGTCTCAGATTCCTGGATACCGCAAAATCTTAACTGCCTTTCCGTCGCCTTGCACTCCATCACTGCCACTCTTGTCTGAATCACTAGATTTTCATGTTCCATTTCTATTCTTATATCGTTTGTCTTTTGCTCTACTTGTTCCACTTTTTTAGTTGTTACTTGTAAATCCTCCTTTACTCCATCTAGATTCTTTGCCAAGGCAGCTACATCAGCTTGAATAGCATCTCTCATATCTTTAAAATCTTTTGCCAGCATTTCTTGCATCTTTTTTCTCCAGTCCTTCGATCGCTGTCTCTACTGAAGTTTGCCATTCCTTGTCTGCTCCTCTTTTTCCTGCCATCATGGGACTCGGTTTCGAGCCTCCCCATGTGTCTGCCCTTTTTCTTAACTCCATGTTGAATTGTTAAAGCTTACCTTCTTTTAGTGTTCTTTCCAAAATATAAAAGTGTACATAACTGTAAAAAAAGTCCTTTTAAAATCCAAATTGTCGGGCGTTTTTTCTCTGTGGTTATTTTACAGCGTCTCTATGGTTTCTGGCTTAGCTTTGTACCTTACTGTTCCTGTTGTTTTCGTGGCTCCTCCAGTAGTATACTTGTTTTGCTTCTGAGTGCAACCTTTCGCGTCGCTCCTTTTCCCTTTCAATTTACTGTCCTTGATAGGAATCTAGTTGTCTGCTCCGCTGTTAACTTCCCTTCTCGCAATGTTTCTCTAGTCCCCCTTCGCTTTCTCACTCTGGTTATCTCGATTCTAACCGCAGTAAGTATAAACAAAATTTCTTTTAATATTTTTAGTCCTTGTTTACTTCTCCAGCATCTCCAATTTTAACTCAGTCTTATTGCTGGGCACTTAGTGTTTTATATTCTGTCCATTAATTTATTTTCCCTTGGTCTTTTTGCTGCTGTTCTGTTTTTTTTAAAAGTCTGATAACGATCTTTACCTTTGCTGATTCTGCGGGTTGTCTGTGTTGTTTCCTTTGCCAATTCTTTGGTAAAAGTTGTTGCTGAAGCTTGGTTATGGGGATCTTATGCCAATTTAATGACTCCTGAGGCACTGCAGAGATAGTAGCTTGTCCTTCTCCGAGGGGACCTCAAGGTGATGGTGGGAGTCCTTGATTCAGAACCCCCTCCTTCACCGAGATCTCACTCTCTCGGGGGGTGTAGCATTCAAGACCCACTTCTCCCTGAAGTTGGGGTGGAAACGGGAGTTGGAGCGCCCCGCTTTCCAGTAAAAACAGTGGCTCGGGCAGCCCAGGTTGTAGGCTGTGTCAGATCTCCATTAATCCAAACTGGAAGTCACAATCTGGCACCTTTCAATCAATTCCCTTGGGAACAGTAGGTATGGACTTTCTGAACTCTGTCTGAACTCCTGTTGCCCTGGAAACCCCAATCTCAGCCCAGGAGCATTTCACCCTGACTCAGCCACTTGTCAGGGAAAACCCTGACAAGGGCTGATTGCAGCCTGCCAGGGTTTAAATTTCCCTCTCCCTGCTGCTGTGCAGTGCAAGAAGAGGGACATTTAAATCCCCCACTCAGCTACTTGTCAGGGAAACTCCTGACAAGTGGCTGAGTGCACCCTGCTGGGGTGAAATGCCCTTCTCCCTGCTGCTGCACATCTCTTCATGGATAGCATGTTTTCAGTAAATAAACAAACGCAACCAAACTTTCCTTTTCTTTAAATAATCACTTTGAAATCTTGGGGTTTCAGTGATGCAGCAGAAATGGAACAATTATGTACCTCTCCTCCAAAGTGCTACAAATGCAGCAAGACAACTGACAGAAGAACCAGTCAATCGTATCATTTCCTCTGAGCATCTTAGGTATAGATTCCTTCATCGTAGAAATTTTATTTTGGACCTAAAGTGAAAAGGTGTCTGTGCTAAGTATCAACTAATTATGTATGCCAAATCTATCCAAGGTCAGTTCCAGGTGCTTTTAAAGAATAAGCCTTCTTAAAGTCCGCATGTACATGAACACACCTACTTGCCAGACACACACACACACACTGGTCTTCCCTCTCCCCTTTCCCTATTGCACAGAGAATCCCAGTGAGAAATTTACTCCAGTTACCAGTGACATATGAATGCTGATGCTTGTGTTTTCAGTTAGTCTGCCCCTGCTCCTAGGGATTTATACTTCACAGGGAACTGGATTTAATTCCTACCTAGGACAATCTGTTTAAGAAGGGAGAGGGAAGAAGTGAATCAGCAGCCCAGCAAAAAGCTAGATTTATGCACAAAGTTTAATGCAGAATGCAATGTGATGCCTAAATGCAGCCCTAGAGGATACTAATGCAATAGTCTTTTCCTTGTCAATCACTTTCAGTTTTTTTGAGCCAAATGTACTGAATGCTGCAACTATAAATAAATCCCACTTGAAATGTCACCTCTTAAGAAACGTTATTGATATGCAACAATAGTATATCTTGAATGCCAAACCCATCATACCTCACTTAAATGTCATTAAAATTAAGCTTTTTAAACAAATAATATATATCTTATGATCCCTAATATTAATATTTGTATCCAGTTATTTGAGCATTCAGGAGAGAGAAGCTCACAATACAAGAATATTGACAGAATTATCACAGCCATAGCAGTAACAAATGTCCCCACCTTCCACCACCTGATGTCCTAGAATGTACTGTCCATATCTGACAGCAAAATCACTTGTAAATATTTTAATATATAAAACATTGCAAAAATAATGGCAACCAGGCAGCACAGAAAAAGCAACAATAATCAGAGAGAATAGACACGATCACTCTGAAGTGTTGTACCTTTTAGATGAAGTTGTTTAGACCTCTTCAGGCCCTCTAGTTTGGGGGAGTGACTGAAGATGGTGGAGTTCACTTTTGGTGTTGGCTATGTTCTAAGACAAAAAATAGAGTTATGTCTGAAGCCTGTTGAAGCTCATCTCTTAACTCTACTACATCTAGTTTAGTTTAGTTTATTTGATTTTTAGCCCACTCTCCCCGCAAGTGGGCTCCGGAACAGTTACAGAAATAATAAAAACACAAGGAATAAAACAATAAAATCACAGATCTCCAAAAAGACAACTTTCAGTACTGAAAATCTCTACAATATTGTCCGGCGACGCCGGCCTTTTGTCCACCCTCACCACCAGCCCTGCAGCAGCAGGCACCCCCTTTAGGTCCTGCAGCACAGCCTCTGGCAGTACCTCAGTTGCAGGAGCCCCTACAGGCCTCCAGGCCTCTCCCACCCTTAGGCCAGTTGCAGCCGATGCCCAGGCACAACTCTGGGGAACAGCCGGCAGCCATTCAGCAGACTCACCTGTCTCCTGCAGTTGCCCAGATGGCTCCACTTCATCCAGGCTCACAGGAGGTTGCCATCAGCACAAGGCAGGCAGGCGCAGGCCCCAAGATGCCAAGGGAGCCACTGGGGAAGGTTCAGAAGCAGCAGGGGTGAGCCAGGCAGAGAGCAGACCAAATGCCACACCCTAGGTGGGGATGGAGGGGGTGGAGCCAGGAGACTACAGAGTCTACCCAGCCCTCCTATCAGATAGGCTGGGAGCAGGGCCAGTCACGGAGATGGGGTGATGATTGGGGCCAGAGCCAGGGAGGTGGGGCCAGGGGAGGCCTTTAAATTCAGGTTCCTGTGAAGGCCGAGGAGGATTTTGCAGGGAGAGACAGCTGGAGCGTGCTGCTACTCCCAGGGCAGGAGAAGGAACAAGGTGGCGCAACCCCCTTCCCTGCCCATCTGAGGCCGGAGGACACCTGCCTGGAGAGTTGGTAGGATGGCAGGCCATTAGGAGAGGGTGCCAGTGAGGGAGGATCCTCACAAATATAAATTCCAGCATCCCAAGATGGGGTCCCCTTCACACTTTTCTGCCCATCATACATAATAAAAAGGGGGGGGAGGAGCGAGTGGATATTACACTGTAACATTGCATATGTGGGGGAGGATCACTATATGGATGGCTATATAGCCCCCCTCCCCTGCTAGCAGTAGACCGGTAGGGAAGTTCATCTGATGGACTTAATACCGACCTCAGCCATATGCCTTGTGGAACATCTCTGTCCTGCAGGCCTGCCGAAAAGATACAAGATCTTGGTGGGCCTGAGACTCCTCCAAGAGAGAGTTCCACCGGGTTGGGGCCAGGACCGAAAACGCCCTGGCCTGGTTGAGGCCAGCCGGGCCTCCCTACTGGCAGAGACCACCAGTAGATGTTTACTCACTGATCTAAGCACTCCCTGGGGTACATACAGGGAGAGGCAGTCCCTCAGATATGCCTCTTCATCCCAATTCTGCTGCCATAGTCGCTCAAGCCATCTCAGTTTCCACTTCATTATAGCTCCTCCTTATACCAGGGGGCTAGTCTGGTATGGGGATGGAGAGGCTGATGGGGGGCGATTTCATTGATGGTTTCCGAGAGACAGTCATTCCAGCCCCCCACCAGCATATCTAGCGAACCACCAGGGGCCATCAGATCCCGCAGAGCATTCTGGAAGCCAATTGGATCCATTAGTCTCTGCAGGTAAGCATAAATTAGCTTGCCACCTATGCAGGAGGAGGCTGTGTTGATATCTAAGTGTCAAAAGCCAGTGTGCAGAGGCTTTAGATCAGAACGATCAGTATGACAGGTAGACACATCAGGTGACATAGAGTCAGATGGTTAACATAAGGGTCAGGAGACCATGAAGTGAATGACTCAGCTAACCTCATGCATGTATCTGATTGGGTGTCTACATGTATATATAGCTACCATGTACAGTATGGTTGGGGCTTCTTGCAAGTCCAGGTGTAGGCGAAGCACTTTGTCTCTCTGGACTGTAAACTTGTATATATTGCTCTTTATCCACCTATAAATAAATTGTATTATACACCTTTGCTAAACTAACAAGGTGTGGACTCTTTGTGGATCCTCCTTAAGCTGGTGCAGTCACGCTGAATACACACCATCCAACAGGGTTATGGGCCCAGCACGCTTCCGCTGCGCAACTCTGCTGCAAAGTTGGCAAAGTTCTGGTTACTGGGGAACTGAGAAACAATGTTTATATTGTAGAGAATAGGCAGGCAAAGGCTGACACGGTTACAAACAAGTGTAGCCATGACAATTGTGTGCATTTATTGCACAGGCGTTTAGGGCACGCTAGCTTTGGGGTTATAAACAAAACTCTAACACTCCTGAAGGGAGAAAAGGTGTCAAGCTGCTCAGAGTTCCTAGACTGCACTGTTTGCAAAGCAGTCAAAACAAAGGCATTCCCTGTAGCTAAGAAAAGTGGCCGGGTGTCTACAAAGCCACTTGAATTAATTCACATGGATCTGATTGGTCCATTCCCCAAAAGCCATTCTCAAAATTGTTATGCCCTGGTCCTAACGGATGATTTTAGCCGGTACTCATGGCTGTATGTTATGAAACACAAGTCTCAAACGTTTGATTTGTTTAAGGTTTGGGCAAAAAGGGTACAAAAACAGTTGGAGCTGGACATAAAGGCCATCCAGTCTGACCAAGGGGGGGAATTCATGTCTGCACAATTCTCTCACTGGTGTGATAAATATGGTGTTTTGCACAGGGTAGCAAATACAAGTGTGCCACAAGAAAATGGTCTGGCAGAAAGGCATGGTGCCATTATACAAGAAAAAATGGCTGCTATGTTAGCTGATGCTGGTTTGCCAAAAACTTACTGGGCTGAGGCAATTATCTGTGCCTGTTATGTGGTAAATCGTCTGTGGTCCCGTGCTGTGAATGAAATACCTTTTAGGTTACTTTTCAACAGGGACCCTAACCTAAAGTTACTAAGGGTGTTTGGCATGACTTCTTGGGTGCATATCCCTTTAAAACAGCGGAGAAAAGGGGGCCCAAAAGCCTCTAAGATGATATTCATTGGATACCAGAGTGGCATGAAGGCCTACAGGTTTACAAATGAAAACAAAAAGGTATCGTACAGCAGGTCCGCCAGTGTATGTGAGCATGGAAGTTGGAAAAGGCTTCACGGGTATGAGAGTGAAAGCCAGATTGTGTTGCCAGTTACCAATGAAATGCCTGAAACAAGTCCAGAGGGGGACGTGAGTGTGAAAGAGGAGATTAGTTCTCCAGCCAGGCAGGTAACACAGGACGCACAGAGGTCTAGTCCTCCCATACGTGTGTCCAGTCGTCCTAATAAAGGTGTCCCACCTCAAAGGTATGGTTTTGAAGCTGCAGCAAACTGTGTGCTGGCTAAAGAGCCAGCTAATTATTCTGAGCTTCTCACTTATGAGGGGGAAGAGAAAAAGGCTTGGCTCGAGGCCATGAAGGCCGAATATCAGTCTCTAACTGACCATGAAGTGTTTACAGTTGTACCTAAGCCTAAAGACACAAATATTATTGGTTGTAGGTGGCTGTATAAGGTGAAACGACTTCCCTCAGGTAATGTGCAGAGGAAAGCTCGCTTAGTAGCCCGTGGTTTCTCTCAGGTACAATTCCACGACTATGACCAGGTATTTTCTCCTACTGTTAGGCCTGAAACAGTAAAATTAGCCTTATGTAAGGCAGGGGCTCAACACAAAAACATAGATCATTTTGATGTCTGTACAGCCTATCTCCATGCTCCTATACAGGAATGTTTATACATGGAGCAGATACCAGGGTATGAGGTGTCAAATAAACATATGGTGCTCAAACTAAACCGAGCCTTGTATGGGTTGCGTCAATCAGCACGAGCTTGGTTTCAATACCTGTCACAATCACTAAAAGCAGCAGGTTTTGAGCAGGGCAAAGGTGATGCCTGCATTTTTACAAAAATGGTAGGAGGTTCAGAAGTCCAACTCCTTATTTTTGTAGATGACATATTGTGTATATATGAAACAGAAGAACAATTATGTTGGTTTAAACAAATAGCCAAGGATATTTGCAAAGTGAAACATTTGGGTCCTATCTCCAATTATTTGGGAGTGCAAGTGTCCAAAACTGAGGATGGATTTTTCCAACTGAATCAGAGAGATAAAATTACAAAGTTGCTCTCAGAGTATGGATTAACTGAAGCACATGGTGTGTCCACTCCTATGACTACAGGGTATATCAGGGAGCCAGATGATTTTCCCTGGGAAGATGTACAAAGATATCAGTCATTGGTGGGCAGTCTTTTGTATCTCTCATGTTGGGGCCGTCCAGATATAACACAAGCAGTAAACATGCTATGCCAAAGGTGTGCTAAGCCTTTCCATAGGGATTGGATAGCAGCAAAACGCGTCTTGAAATATCTTAAGGCTACTCTCAATTTCTCTTTGGTTCTAAAAGCCACTGAACCTATGCAGATCACTATGTTTTGTGATGCTAGTTGGGCAGATCGCCCTGACGGTAAATCCACTACAGGACTAGCCATATTTGTAGGAGGTGCTCTCATTGCACATAAGACATTAAAACAGTCTTTGTTAGCACATTCATCGTGTGAGGCCGAGTTTGCTGCCATGAGTCAAGGTATCTTAGAGCTGGAAGTAATACAACAGCTCATGTCTGACATGAAAATGCATTGTGCAGTACCTATTGCTGTTTATGGAGATAATACAGCAGCACAACAGTTAGCCCAAGATGGTGGAACCAAAACACGCAGTAAACACATCTTAATCAGGTATTTGAACGTAAGATGTGCTGTAGAGCAAGGATTCATAAGATTGTTTAGATGTACATCTGGTGACAATATTGCAGACATGTTTACTAAAAGTCTGTATGCTGTACCATTTGAACGATTATGTGATGCCTTAAACTGCTCTCATACTGGCTTGGAGGAGTGTTGATATCTAAGTGTCAAAAGCCAGTGTGCAGAGGCTTTAGATCAGAACGATCAGTATGACAGGTAGACACATCAGGTGACATAGAGTCAGATGGTTAACATAAGGGTCAGGAGACCATGAAGTGAATGACTCAGCTAACCTCATGCATGTATCTGATTGGGTGTCTACATGTATATATAGCTACCATGTACAGTATGGTTGGGGCTTCTTGCAAGTCCAGGTGTAGGCGAAGCACTTTGTCTCTCTGGACTGTAAACTTGTATATATTGCTCTTTATCCACCTATAAATAAACTGTATTATACACCTTTGCTAAACTAACAAGGTGTGGACTCTGTGGATCCTCCTTAAGCTGGTGCAGTCACGCTGAATACACACCATCCAACAGGCTGGTGCTCCCAAATGAGCCTTCAGCACTTGTGGTGACAGGGTTGTCTGATCCAGCTTGGAAAATTCCTGGAGATTTGGGAGGCAGTGCCTGAGGGGGGTGAAATTTGGAGAAGGTGGACCCTGTGAGGATGTCACTTCTAGAACGAAAGGTAAGTCCTCAAATTCCACCCCTTCCCGTGAGGTCTCATCATCCTTTCAAAATTCTAATTTAAATTTTTCACCTTAAATTGTTTCCAGTCCCCTCCTTAAGTCTTTTTCCCATCTTGAGAATTTAGTTAGAAAGGAGTAAGATTCTTGCTTGTATAATAATAATATGAATTATTTAGATGTTTTCCCACTGGCATCATGTAAAGGCTCTTAGCATTAGCATATCTACTGGAAAGTATTAAAAAGATTTTTAAAACCTTTGCATAAAATCTTTATTTACTGGGAAGTAATTAAAAATATTTTTTCCAATTAAAGATATAAACCCACACACTGAAAGGCTTTGCAATTTTATAAATGAAGGACTCTCATTAGTTCATCAACTTTTGTTCATTTGTGTGCTGTCACTGAGTTACCAAAGATCTTTTTCACTCCAGCATAAAATAATAAGATACATCGAAAAGATTGCAAAACTAGTAAAAGTATCTTGGACTTTAAGTCATGGTCCTCAATCACACACAGCAATGTAGATTCACACCTAAGCCCATTATAGTGTAGATACAAACGATATAGTGTAGCCAGCCAGTTTAGTATAGTGGTTAAGAGAGACAAGACTAATCTGGAGAACCAGGTTTGATTCCCCACTCCTCCACTTAAAGCCAGCTGGGTGACCTTGGGTAAGTCACAGCTCTTCTTGAGCTCTCTCAGCTCCACCCACTTCTCAAGGTGATTGTTGTGGGGATAATAATGACTCTTTATATTTTGTATATTTATGCAATATACATATGTGCTAGAGGCCAAGAATAAGCAAGGAGGAAAGAGATTCCCTGCTCCATCAGTGCAGCCCAAGCACAGTTAGTACATTGTATCTTGAAACAGGGGGAGAAATAAATTTCTGCCAATCAACAGTAACAACATATTACCACCCTAGTCAGAAGAAAGAGGCAGACACAAGGCTTGGGTACTAAAGGGCCCCTTTATTAAAGCAACAACATAATCAGTTAATGCAGCAACAGGGGGCCTAACTAGCGGTGCAGGTCAAGCCAGTGGTCGCACTGGGACCTCTGCCTTGAACCTGTCTGAGCAAGACCCACTGCCCTGGGCACTAGCCATCCATGAAGCATGGCTAGGACCCGGCTGGCCAGGTGAATTTCTCCCCCCTTAAAGCTCCAAACACCCCAATACATGTAGCCTGAGGGAAGAACTTGTCCAGGAGGTTCCATCAGGTAGTCTGCCCTTGCAGCTGGCTGCCATGAAGCATGCCAGCCACTCCTGACAGACCCCAATTCCCCACCAATGGGGATATGCCAAGGGTACTCACCAGCCCGCTTTCATTTCCCCAACTGTACCCTGCTAGTAACTGAATAGCATTCTGGCACCATCTGTTCCAATTACCACAACCACTGCATGCAGAGCAAGGTATGCAAAAATGTCCCTTCAATGCAGCCAATTTGGTGAAAGGAGGAAAAAAATGCTACCTGGTCCCATAAATGATAACCAGCTAGACCTGCCCTGCTACAGGGTGTGGAAGGTGGGAGGAGCACGAGGCGCAGAATGAGTGCCACAGGGGCAGAGCTGCCTTTTAAGGCATGAAGCTCCATCCTCCACTAGAGCTGCCTCCTCTCCTTCCAGGGCAGCAATAGACACACCCGGCCATAGCAGCCTCTGGCTGCAGCTGGGGGTTGTCACCATAGCTTTCACAAGGCTAACCAATAGTTTAGAGAGAGCAACCTTTTAAGTTATATAGAGCTGCTCTTCAAAGAAGATTAAATTGGACTTCACTCCAAAATAAGAGAATAGTGCTTTATGCTAATGTTTGATTTAAAGAGAAGACCAGAATAATTACTCCATTGGGATGCATCTGAAGTTCTGATTTTTCCTCCCAGCAGAAATAGGAATTCACAGAAAGATCCTCCCAAGCTTTTTTGGTGCCTTAGATGAATTATCATTTTGGCATCCCCTCTTCCATTCAATATCAAAGAAGTGAGAAATCTATAATAAACTTCTACGTTTATTTACTTTAAAATAAAGTGGAGGAAAGAAGTTAATGGTGGCAAAGACTGTTAGTAAGGGTGTAAGGATTTACTATATATGTGTAAATACATATTATACAGACTGAGGTAAATAACGTTAAATTAAAAATGAACATGAACATGATTCTTGTAGCACCTTAAAGGCTGACTAGTTTTTATTATGGTACTTCTCCCTCATCCCATGTGCATGTGGAGGGAGACCTGGAGGAGGTTCTCTTCAAGTGGACCTTCATTCACCTCCCATTCCTCAAGACCTGGTTTTCCTCCAGGCTTTCCACCTGGTTGCATCCCTTTCTGTTTGCATCACCCAAGCCCCATGGTCCTTCTTCTGCAAACCAGCAGATTTGACCTGTACTGTATGTTGGGTGTGTGTGTGTGAAATTTGTCCATAGGGCAGGAGAAGGTGGTGGCCTTTTGGCTAGATGCCAGGATATTGGTGTGCTGGCGCTTGAGCCCAAGACAAAATGCATGCAGGGTTGTCTGTAGAGCAGCCTACCTATGCATGGGCTTGAAAGGACCTCTCAGGTGCTAGAAGTCATCAGAGGCAGTTGTGGGTGTTTTCTATCACCCCTGGTTGGCTGGGCTGGATCTTGCTTTGCATTTCTTGTCCTCTTCAGAAAAGGAGGAGACTGCTTCTGGACTTACCCACCTTACCAGAGCCATGGCTGCAGCCCATGGTAAGGCTGCCTGGCTTGGCAGAAGGGGCTGCAAAACTGGCCAGAAGCATCAGCACTAGATTACCCACCATGAGTTGCAACTTCAAGCTACACTCCAGCCCAATCATGGGACACACCAGCCCATGCTCTTTCCTCTTCCTAATCACTATGACATACTATTTACCCTAGAGTGTTGCCTGAATAACAGCCATTTTTTCTCCCACTCCTTAGTTGCTTGAGGACTGGAGTTTGGGGCTAGGGGAAATAAATGACAGCCCTAGGCAATGATAGGGTTGTCAACCTCCAGGTAGGGCTTGCAGAGCTTGTGGAATTACAACTGATCTCCAGGCAATAGAAATCAGTTCCCCTGGTGAAAATTGCTGCATTGAAAGGGGACTGTATGTTATTATGCTCTGTTGAGGTTCCTCCTCTCCCAAAACCCCACCATCCTCAGACTCCACCCCCAAATCTTCAAGATTTCTCAACTGAGAGTTTGCAACCCTAGATGAACAGGATGGTATTGAATTGCTGAGAGTTTATTAACCAAAGTAAATGCGACTCTTCTGATGTGCTACTGGTAGCAGTCTGAATAAGGCCATTTCAGGAACCAGAGCACAGTCTGTGCTCTAAATGGCTGCTCTGGTACATACTGAAAAAATTGATGTTAGCAAACCTGCTTCTTGGGATACATATGCTGAGATACTTTACTTTTATCTTGAAGCAAACAAGATAGATAACCCTGATTGTTCACCTGTCTGTGGGGTAGAGGTACCAATCTCTAAGTGGGGCCTGGTGTTCTCCCAGCATTACAACTGATCACCAAACTACAGAGATCAGTTCCCTGGGGGAAAGTGGCAACTTTGGAGGATGAACCCTATAGTATATCCCAGCTGAACTCCCTCCCCTCCCCAGGCACCATCCCTAAATCTCCAGGAATTTTCCAACCTGGGCTTACAGTGGGGCTCAGACATTTGCCATACTTACTGTACTGCTTCTCCCAAGACAAAATAGTTTGATGAACTTGTGGGGTTAATGAAGGCTCGTTTCCCACCAACACCACCAGTAATGGTTCTGAGGGCCAAGCTACAAGTGACTCCCTGTTCACTTGCCCTCCACTCAATCCACTTGCCATTCAAGTGTCATTCGTCACTTGTAGCTTGGCCCTCAGATCTAAATTTCACAAGAGACCAACAACCAGCTGATGACATTGTTACTTACATTATAGAGCTGCACCATCTCTATCTACACTGCTACTCTAACCCTTTTTCACTTGATTAAACACATAAAAGATAACTGTTGCCTAATCTTGACTATTCTATAGGGTTGGATTCTATAGGGTTGCACTGGTTTAGTCTTTGAAGATATATAAAAACTTTTGCTTGCACTACATTTGTGTAGCATTATTACTAATTACTACAGTTACTAATGTGGCAGCACACATTAGTTCAAACAATTTGACTATCCCTGCCAAAAATGGCATTCAGATTGTACTATATGCTTTTTGCATTGCATTTTACAGTGGGCTTTGCTGGATAAATTTGGACTGAAGTAACGACAGGCCTTGTCTCTCTACAGCGCTATATAACAGCTTTTTAGCATTTACCAAGCTATTGCATTGCTCATACTGTTAGCAGTTGCTCGATATAAAGTTGTTGCTCTACTATTTTAGTTTTAACATTTTAAGCGTGCTGTATTTTATGGGCATCTTTAAGGATTTCTGTTAATTTGTTCTGATCCTTTGGGATGGCCTATACATTAAATTTCAATAAACAAATTATCAAGTTATGGTCCTATAATTGCACCACTGAATGTAAGAACGATATCACTGCAGTCTGTTTATGATCGGGATGCTTTCCTTCTCATTTGTATAGTTATGGCTTAATTTACTGGATTATTTAATGGATTTAGAAAGGTGTAACTCTGCTTATGATATTACTATAAGCATTTTGGGCTAAAAATTTCACAATTAAGCAGAGGTCACAGGTTACCTATGGAAATCTGTCAATGCAAAATATTTGCTGCTTAGCTTTTAGGTCTCCAAAGAAAAAAGGCACCCACTCTAAACATGTGAAAAAACTGGGTGCAGAAGCGCAAGAATAGGGAAATGCAAAGAATAAGTTAAAAATACAAAATCAATGCAAAGTATATTCACTTTACACTTTACAAGAAGCACAAAGGCTTTTCAGGTATCACATAGTATCAATCAAGTAAATAAATCATATAAACAATATTACGTTAGAATAGTTTCAAACAGAAAGGTGACCAACAGGTAAGTAAACACTATGGTTGGTGCAAACCCATTCAATTCAAGGAAACATCCAACAGGTAAGTTCCCAGGTATCTCATACAAAGATAAATATAGGTAAGTACAGCTCTGGTCCTTATTAATAATGAAACATTCATTTTGTTCTAGGTGGAAGTTGGAAAGGTGGGATGAGAAGGCAAAAGCCCATGTTGCCCAACATGCAGTGCCGGCTTGAGACCTGATGTTTTGTAAAGCAACCTCTTTAGGGGCAAAGAAAAGATCCACCGAGCAAAAATAATGCAGTTAAGAACATATAGCACCAATCAGTCAAACAAGTCAAATTGGCATGAGGACTATGTGATACCCAAAAAGCCTTTATGCTTCTTGTAAAGTGTAAAGTGAATATACTTTGTATTGATTTTGTATTTTTGACTTTTTCTTTGCATTTCCCTACTTATGTGCTTCTGCAACCAGTTTTTTCACATTAGCTTTGAGGTCTGACATGACTAGGTTAGACTGGGCCATACAAGTGCAAGCAAATATTAGCTATAAGAAAGTAATTACAGTGAAACTACAAGTGGAAACTTAGCTGATGAAAGAAACAGTCTTTTATATCAGTATAGCTAATTTTCATTGTAGTCCAGTCTATGAATACTTAAATCTAGAGACTGGAGCCATAAACAGACAGGACATATCTCTCTACAAACCTGGGGAAAGATCCAGGTTTGCAGAAGAATCTGAAATCTAAAACAAACACCCCCCCCCCAAATAATAGAAACAGCACATGCACTTTTAAGAAACAAATCGCCTCTGCAGTGGCCAATGTAGCGGTTGCTAGGCAATCACAACAATATTTCCAACCTTCAAAGCCTTGGTCTCTGTAAATAAAAGATAGGAGGAGGGGGCAAGTGTTAGGGACCACATTGGGGAAGCATAGTATGGCATGATGAATACTCAATAGAGGAGGAGGACCTGCCTTGAGCCCTGCTTGGCAGATATCCCTGCAATGTAGGCTCTTCAGTGCCTCACTGAAGAAAACTTTCACAGACACTGATATTGCCCCTAAGCTAACAGGACCTTCAAGCCAGGAGGTCCTATCATGGACCCACGTATGGCCAGACTCATCACATTCTTCCCTAGGAGCCCAGGAACAGAGAAGCTACAGCCAAGGTCTGGACCAGGCATAGGTGTGTACACCTGATAGCTCAAAGTCTCCCCTCTGCTATGTAAGCAGCAGACAAAGTTGTCTGCTCCCAACCGGTGCTTTCCCACCACTACCCAACTGGCCAACAAGGAGAAAATGGTATTAACTAGGGGGACTTACTGGTAGCGTGAGTCCTTTCTGGTGATGTCATCATATTACTGGTAACGTGCTGACATCACTTCCCATATAAGCGGAAGTGATAGCATCACATTGCAGGGAGAAGCCTTAGTATTTGTGCAAAACCCATAGAGTTTTGCCCAATATCAGAGTGGTTCTGGCAGCACCAGCAACATGATAATGTCACTTCCAGAAACAACATCATTACATTACTGATGATGTACTGACATCATAGGCAAGGGCCCCCATGATCCGATAAGTCCCCTTGCTCCTCACCGGCTGCCTTTGCTGGGATCTGGCAACCCTGGAACCAGAAGAGACCACTGAGTCACCGCAGGATCCAGGTTCTGCCATTCCTTGTGAGGAGAGGAACTGACACAGCTGGTAAGATTAGCCTAATGCTGGACCCAACCTTCAGAGAGGTGAAAGCTAGTGTGAGATCAACTTGTTTGCAACTTGGCTGATTAGCCTGCCAAGCTTCTTGTTTGTGCTTTGCTAGTCCTCTGAATCTTGCTACCTGAACCTTGGACTTATTTTCGGAGTGTATCTAGAATACGCGGCCTGACCCTAGGCTTGACTTTAGATTGTAACTCTGAGACCTGATGGCTGAACCATATGTTGTAGGGATAATAATAACATACTTTGCAAACTACTCTGAGTGGGCATTAAGTTGTCCTGAAGAGCAGTATATAAATCAAATGTTGTTGTTGTTCTGGCTCTCCTCCTCATGGTGTTTCCAGAACAGCCCCCAATAGGGAGTTATTTATATAACATTAGTATATGAAGTATTCTGAGTACAAGAAATTCCAAAGTAACATAAATTACTCCCTTCTTCTCCTACACCAAAGATCCAAGCTTAAGAGGGCTCCCTCTGAGCTTTAAAATGAGCATTCCCTTCAGTTGCTGTGTTACTGTAGAGAAAGCAAGGTGGGTTAGGGGAACCTAGAACCAACTTGCCAAAAAACATAATGTCTAGCTCACCCTTATATTATTAATTGGGAAGTTTGCAAACTAGATGCTATAGCCCTCATTAAAAGCTGTGGATTTTTCATTGGTGTAGTTTAAGAAGCCCAGTAGCCTGACTAGCACAGGCTAGATTGATCTTATCAAATGTTGGAAAGTAAGCAGGGTCAACCTTGGTTAGTATTTGGATAGGACACTACCAAAAAAGCCCAGGGTTGCTACCCAGAGGCGGCCAACGGCATGCCAACTTTGGATATCTCTTGCCTTGAAAACCCTAATTCATATGTCAGCTATGACTTGATGGCAGAAGAAGAAGAAGAAGAAGAAAAAGAAGAAGAAGAAGAAGAAGAAGAAGAAGAAGAAGTTTTGATCAGCCAATGGATTAGTCCAATGGCTTGATATTGAAACAAATTATTACTGTTTGACCTAATAGCTTTTTACACTGCTTATCAGTTTTGATGAGAGTTGAACTATATGCATGGCAATCTTCAGTGTTCCAGGCTTGGTCCTTGTATATAACCCCTATACTCCAAGTACTATATTTTAATGTTTCAGTCATGTGCTTAAGTATTTGCATTTCTTTTATCTACATTTGCAGTTGTAATTATCACCATAACTTTAAAGATAATTATAAAATATTTTAATTTTTGCATTCAAAGAAGAAACAAATATTTATTTAAGAGAGCAAAATGTATCATTCAGAGTTTTCATTACATTTGACTACAATATGAAAGTCTGGTTTGTTTCACACATATTGCTATTATGCTAGTTTAATAAATAGTTCATAGATCATAAAATATTCAGATATTAAACACACACCTCAAATACATGCAGTGCAGTTGCTTCCTTTTCTGCAATCGTTCCATCAACCTGATGCCCAGAAGTTTTCCTGCAGCCATATATTTAATAGTGAGACATGAATATTTATTCAAAACAAGATTAAAAAACCTCCCATGCCAGAGGTTATAATACAAAAAATTGTGGAGGTGTGAATAAAAGTGTACCTAAAGACTAGAAAAATGAAATTCCCCTATGACTCTGATATCAGAATTTAATCAAATTCTTTTGATTAAAATATTAGATATATCAATGTCACTATGAATACTTGGTTACTAAAGTTACATCCTAAGATTTTTAAAAAGTTATAAGTTCATGGTACACTCAGCTCTGGATTCTAACTGGGATATTCAGTAAGGGAATGCACCAAGATGAATTGTATTATAATTTCAAACCCAAACTTCCAGAAAGTGGTGTTGGATTTCAACTGTAATTGCTTATTTCTGGGTAGTATATGACCAGTTTGGAGTCAAATCTGTGTGTGGGGGGGGGGGGCGTTTTGGGAATTCATGCTAATTATTTTCAATGGGCAATGTATTTGAGGGTTTGGGGCAGCTGTTTATAAAGATAACAGCATCAAATTTGCACAGAACACGGTCATTCCTCTAATCTGAAGACCCCCTAAGTTTCAAGCAAGAAAAAAGGTGATTGATTTTAGATACCCTTGAAGTAGGTCCCTCTCTGTGCAGTTGCACTTGTCTCTCTACTGATTCCCAAAATAGCAGCTAGAGATGTACAATCTGAATCCAGGATTCAGAGGAAAAGCCAGATTTTTTGCTGATCTGACTAAATCCAGCTTTCCTGAATTGAATCAGAGAATCTCATATCTGATTGGAAAACCTGAATCCAGACCTCTGGGAAAATTCCAGGTAAATCCAGGAAACGTGGTTTCAGCCTCCGGCTGGCTCCTTCCTGGGCTTCTCCCACCTTTTTTCCCAGAGGAGGGAGTGAAGCAGGGAGGGGGGGGGAGTGAGTGGCCAATCTGTGCAGGATTGTCACTGAAGTCCAGCTGGCTTCTGAACATGACACTGGTTCAGTTAGGCTAAGTTGCAACAGTGATCCTTGCTTTAGTTTGGTTTGGGTGAAATTCTCTGTTTTGACATGATTTTCTGGTTTGATGTTGCTCCCATTGATTCACTTTGGTTCTTCTTGCTTCAGCTTGGTTTGAGTGGAATTCTCTGTTTGGACATGATTCTCTGGATTGATGTTGGTCTCCTTGAACCAACTGGACAGGGTGTGTGGGTAGGTGAACAGTAACCGGGAACATTTTCTGAGATAACTTTGGAGAAAACTTTTTCCACAATCCACAACATTTTTTGTTAGCCTCCCTTGTATTATTTGAAAATTACTAAGTCTCAATTCAAATATCATGGGGAGTGAGGGGGTGGAGCAGAGATGACTCCTAATGAGCAAGTACCTGGTTAACTATCTGGCTCACATTCTCCCTCTCCTTATACAGTATACCAAGATTGGAAACATAAGTTTTGAAACAAGCTTCAATCCTTGCACCACTGTTGTTTGTTCATAATTTATGCTGGTATTTATTTATTTATTCATCTACGGGACTCAGGGTAGCACACATGGTTCTCTCCTCTTCCATTTTATTCTTCCATCAACCCTATGAGATAGCTAGGGAGAAAGAAAATGACTGATCCTAAGTCACCCAATACATTTTATGGCAAGGTGGGATTTGAACCCAGATCTGAATCCAGCACTCTGGTCTGAATCCAGCATTCTAACCAATACATCACATTGAATTGAACCTGGAACTCTCATAAGTTTAAAAATATAGCCTAAGAAGAACATACTTTTTGCAGAATCAACTTGTTTTACCAAAGGCCATGAAGAAGACAAGTCACTCTTCAATATTTATGTAAATTCATGGAGAAGAGAATTACATTTTTCATCACAGTGTTGTTTAGTCTTCTTGTTAGTATTCAGTCTTCACAATGTTCCACATAACAAAAAATCAACATGTCTAGAATAATGGCAATGAGAAATGTAGCGCAGATTTAAATACCCAAATCCTAAATTTTCCGATATATGCTTGCAATTTCATTATGTAATGTAGTATTCCTCATGAGATTTAAGTGGGGGATGAAGTCTTCATATTAATTCTGAGTACATAAACTTAAATTGTGTGGATTGGCCTTTTCATAAAAATGAGTGTTGTGACATGTGACTAAGGTATGCACGGTACAATAGTTGTTCAGATTTCCCCTGAGGGGAAAAAATAAGCATGTCAACAATACTTCAAAAATCCTGAAATGTCTTTGTTGAACTTTAAGTAGTTTAAAATGCTAGTAACAGCAAATGTAAGGTCAATTTATCAAAGTAAGTTAGACTTCATTAAATATTCTTAATCATCATTAAGCCCTAAATGACGTGTGAGATCAATGTGATTGCTAAGAAAACATGATGAATTACTGTAAGCTGCCATCGAGATATTTAACTACCAGGATGTTGCTAGCCTGCATAATATTTCATGGAGTTTTAAGGATTACTTATTGAGACTAACAGGTGTGATAAAGGCTTTTCTAATAAGAATGTAGAAAGGAAACCGTAGAAGAGCAAATATGTGCCTTATTAAAATTCAGGGCTAATTAGTGCGTATTGTTGATGGAAAAGCTGGAAATGAATATTCTAATCAGAAGAAGAAGAGCTATCAAATGGCAAAGGCAAAGTCGATTACTTTAGAAAGTCAAGAGTTTATTGACATCCACATTTTGTGCAAGTTTGACTGGAATGGGAAAATGAATTGGGATTAAGGTGGGATATACATACCACATGTCCTTTTCATATTCGAACTCAGGCTGCTTAGCCAAGTAACTACAAAGACAAAAGAAACCTCCAAAGTACTCATTCTAGCCTTTCCTGCCTTTATGAAATGGTCACATGTATTTCCAAAAGCAAAAGTATGTAATGATGTTAGGGTTCTGGGAAGCAATTCAAATCTCTTGATCAACACTCATAAAGGCATTTAATTCATAGACAATTTTTTTAGTATACTTATATAGTGTTTCTCCTACATAAGCTCAAAGCCATTTGCTTTCACATCCCAAAAGACAGAAGTGAAACTGCAATTAATTAAGTCATTTTCTTCACTTTAGTGGGAGTTTCCTAAAAGGTTACCCAAAGTGTTTGCCATCCAGCCCTATTGAGGCTAGAAGCTTGGAGCAGTAACTTAGCTACTCCTCACTTATCATAGCCATTAACCAAGAGATGTGCCAAGAGATACTGCCATCAACAGTGTCCTCTTATACTGGCTAGATTTAGTGTGTGGGTTCAAGCGCTCATCATGTCCAGTGCTGAAAGTTCCCCTCCCTCAGGCCCAGCTCCATTCAGGCCATACTGTCTAGTTTGATTAAATTCTCTCCATCAGAGGATACCTCAGAATATTTGGCAATCTTAAATCAACAGGCCTCAAAACTAATCCTGTAAACACTTGGTAAATGCCTAACCTAAAATCTGACCTATTTAATATTTTCTTCCCCAACTATTTCAGCGTTGGGCTCTTCTCCCAGCAAATTCAAGAACCCTCCCCTGCCGAATTCCTGATCACCCCCGCAGTGGCCAAACTATTCCCACACTGCCATATAAAAGTGAGCAGGCAATGTTTACCCACAAATGTTTGCCAGAAAAGTTGTGTGTGTGTGTGTTATGTGCCACCAAGTTGCTTCCAACTCCCTTTTCTGAATCCAGCTTGCATATCTGGCATTTCTTGTTCCAGATATGGTAAGAGTCTTTGCTGTAGAATTTTGAACATCACTTCATTTGAGTGGGAAAATAAACCAAGGATCCAATAGTTGCTGCACTCTTTGGCATCGCCTTTTCGGAACTGGAATGTAGACTGAGCATTTCCAGTCTGTGAGCTATTGTTTTGTTTTCTGCGTTTGTTGACATATTCTTGTTACGAGTTTGATGGACTCTGCTTCTGCTGCTTGAAATAGCTTTATTGGTATTCCATCTACTCCAAGTGATTTGTTTCTCCCAATTGCTTTGATTGCAGCTTTCACTTTCTAAGTTTACTTTCTAAGATTTCAGGTTCTTCCTCAAACATACTTCTTTGAGGGAATCTGTCATTCTTCCATCTCTTCTGTATAGTTCTTCAGTGTATTGTTTCCATCTTTCATTTATTTTGTCATGCTAGGATATTGTGTTTCCATATTGATCTTTCCTAGTAGACATGGGCATGAACAGAATTACGAATGGAAAAAACCCATGAACAGCCCAATCTGCTGGTCGCAAACAAGCCATTCATGAGGCTCCATTCTATCTAAACGAACAAGTGGTCATTGCAAGCTTCGTTCGTTGCCTTCGTCAGCCGTTTGTCAACCCAGACAGTCTGGGGCCTTTGAATCAATTCCCCTGGCAACAGCAGGGACTGAGCTCTGTCTGAACTCCTTCTGGCTTTAACCCTTCAAAGTACTTCCACCAGAGAGTCCCATTTTTGCCACTGAAGAGAAAATGACAACAAAGGGAAGGACCCATGGATCATGCCTTTCCTGGGGTGCAATCTCTCTGAACTTGGGGGGGGGGGGGTCTTTGGAGGACAGTGAGGACTATGTCCCCTGCAAATTTGGTGGGTATTGGACATTGGGAAGGTCAGTTTGTAACCCCTCAAAGTAGCTTCCACCAGAGAGTCCCATTTTTGCCACTGAAGAGAAAATGACAACAAAGGGAATGACCCATGGATCATGCCTTTCCTGGGGTGCAATCTCTCTGAAACTTGGAGGGTCTTCAGAAGACAGTGAGGACTATGTCCCCTGCAAATTTGGTGGGTATTGGACATTGGGAAGGTCAGTTTGTAACCCCTCAAATTAGCTACCTTCCAACAGGCAGTCCCGTTTTTGCTACTGTGAAGAGAAAATGACAGCAAAGGGGGGGGGACACATGGATCGTGCTTTTTTCTGGGTGCGCTCTCTCTGAAACTTGGGGGGTCTTTGGAGAACAGTGAGGACTATGTCTCCTGCAAATTTGGTGGATATTGGACATTGGGAAGGTTAGTTTGAGGGGTGTTTAAAAGGCCCTGCCTCTTGCAAGTGGCAGGGAAGGGCCCTTTAAACTATCCGCTGACAGGCGGCAGGGGGGGAATTCCTCCTGCTGCCTGTCAGCTGGTAGTTTAACAGGATCTTTAAGGTGCCACAAACAACGAACATGTTTGTGAACAGGGTTGTGTTCGTTACTGTTCGTTGTTCGTGGATGGCAATGAACAATGAAGAGCTTGTTCGGATTTTTTTTCCATTTGTGCCCATGTCTAATTCCTAGCTGTGATCTGAATTTCCCTTTGATTGTCCAGAACTTGTGAAACTGATATCTTCTTCTTCCTTTTTTATTGTTCTCTTCGATTTCTTTGCACTGGCTATTTTAACCAATTTCTTTGTCTCTGCATGCAAGTCAATTTCTGACTCTTTTCTGTCTCCTTTTGCTTTTCCTTCTCATCTGTCTTTAGCCATTTTATGAGTTTCCTCAATTATCCATTTAGGCTTCTCCTTTTTTTTGGCTACAGGAGTCTTTGCACATTCTTCCTTGTTAATATCTCTGGTTTCAGCCCCAGCATTTATTTTAAGAACTTTTTTTGGTAATACTTTCCTAGGTAAAAGGAGGTTGTTAAAACTATGATAAAGTCAGTAATAATAAGTGATGATCTCCCATGAAACAAATGATCTACCCACCACAAAATATGCTCATCAATATAAGTGTGAGAGAGATCCATCTGCATTTTGCTGACAACCTAGCCCCAATCTGTGGATGATGTTACCCAGTAATTTCATGTCGACACTGAAGAGTATGGGGGACAAGATATTGTGAGACCCCACAAGCAAAAATCCAAGGGGCTGAGCCTCAGTACCCTACCACTACGGGCCAAGCTACAAGTGACGAATGACACTTGAACGGCAAGTGTGGGCCAAGCTACACATGACAAATGACACTTGAACGGCAAGTGGATTGAGTGGAGGGCAAGTGAACAGGGAGAAATACACTTGCCATTCAAGTGTCATTTGTCATGTGTAGCTTGGCCCTGTATTTCTCCCTGTTCACTTGCCTTCCACTCAATCCACTTGCCATTCAAGTGTCATTTGTCACTTGTAGCTTGGCCCTACCTTCTGAAACCAGGTAGGGCTGGAACAACAGTGTAATGATGTCTTCCAGTCACAGCCTGGAAAGGCAGTACAGAAGGATGTCATAATCAATGGTATCAAAAGTTGGTTAATTCCTCTGCTACTGCCACTTTGCCACCACTGTGCTGCTTGTGAGGGTTCCCTGACATACAGAAGCAGAACTGGGGGGGGGGGTGCTCACTTGGTGGCAGGGGGAGGCAAGGAAATGTTCTTCAAGTTCTAGTTTTCTCACAGAATTTTGCATCTGACTCATTGTCTATGCCAAGGCTAAATTATAAAAAGCATTTGTAGAAACTCAAATAGACTAAACTGGATTTTCAACAAAGACAGATGCAAAGTACTTTTTATTATACTTCCTAAAACTTGAACTAAGTGAAAAAAATTATTAGAAAACATGTGCTTTTGCTAAAAGAGTCTTATTTTTTAAAATGCTCTGATCATTCACTTTTTTTTTTTTGCATTAGACCATAATGACATATAAGAGTTTGGTGTTACTACACAGCATCATTTTGTAAAGCACAAATTACTCTTTGTCATAAATAGCATTAAAATATCTCCAGCAGGTACACTTCGGACATGGTTGCCTAAGCATATCTCCAAAATTAGTTTCATAGCCTGCAGCACACACAAATACGTGAAAACTGGCACAAACTTAAAGATTTAAAAAGACTAGAACTCTTTGATTGACATAAAAAGACAACTTCACCTCCTAATTATATAAACTTCAGATAGGGAAATTGTGTATTCCTGCACACCCATAGATTTCAAAGGTCTTTTATTTATATCAGCAGGGCAATCATTTTTTAAAAAGCCAAATGTAATAAATTACATAGGCAAGCCAATTATGATAGCTCCAGATGGTATCATATACCAGAATTACACTGAAATGTTTTTCAAAACGTTGACACTTGTAAACTGCAGAAAGAAAACTTTATCAGCATGATAAAATTGAGGGCCGGTGTTAATGGTCAGCATGGTTCAGTACCTTCTAACACCCATAAACCAGTGAGAGTTCTTCCATAACCAGAGATTCTGGGGTCAAAAGAAGAACAAGAGACCCATGCTTTTTTCTCTTTGCTACCACAAAATGCTTCTCCATTGGGATACCAGAGATGACCCTGTAATAATGTTTTTCCATTTCTCAGTGTCAGAGCCACTATACTGAACACTTCTGGGCTCTACCAGCATTTTTTGAAGCAAAAAGTTTGGGACTGGTGGGATCAACAAGAATATCAGAGTATTAAGTGCCACTTACTTCACTGCCACTAGATATTTCTGTCACTAGGAAATAGGAGGCCGTGCCAGAACACCATTATGATGTAGGGACTTTGGGGTCACTTTCCCCAATCATGATAGAAAGGATGCTCGTGACCACCAGGAGCACGTGCATGAAAACATCTTCACAGTAAGTTCAAGGTTTCCCCACCACCACCACCACCACCACCGGGAGGTAAGGGGACCTGGCAACCCTACCAGTATAGCCTAACCAACTTACCCAATCAGAAAGGGTACAACATGATCTGCAGTTGCTTGCCTTCTATGATGGACCCCCCCCCCTTCACTCTCCCTACTGTGATACAGATTTTCCTACCAAAATTCAGTTTCCCTGCTTTGCCTAAGCAGCACCAAGGACCATCTTAATATTTGTGGTTTTTAAAGCCTGTTTCTTCCACCCTGTCATGCAAATATAATTTTGGCTTTTTAGCCCCGCCCAGGGATTTGATAGGGAAAAGCAGGAGCCCTCTTCCTTTTTGTTGGAAATGGCACTAGAGACTGTATAACATTTAAAAAGAAATAAATTTATTTAACAGGCAGGTATTGAGCAAATATAATCAAGAGATGGAAATGCAGAGGTAAAATTTTGTTGGAAGCACAGCATACACTTCATGTAACAGGCAAAATAGTATCCTTGAAGCTTATTTTCATATATTCTTGGTTAACAAGAGGTGTTTTACTTTGTAATTTAGGTACAGCGACAGTGTTTGTTCAGGAAGTTTCCTATGGCCCTTCAGGTTTTCCAGAGTTACTCACTTTCTTTGTGTACCTAACTCACTCATTTCTTGAAACTGAGGGGTATTTCTATCTCCTGGGTAGACTAAAACCACTTTCCCTTCACAACAGATCTGTATCTTTAGTAGGCCAAAAGCCTGGATCAAAGTGTTCATATTGAACAAGAAATGTGCTAGTTTCTTGGTAAATAGGATAAAAAGACTTCTAATAAACCATGTAATAGAACTAGGATTGCAGAAAACTGAAACAATGCAGACCGATGAACCAGCCAGTTCATGAACCAGTGTTGGACCATGAAAAGTTCGTGGTCCATTGTCCATGAAATGCCATGGACCATGGACCCACGGCCCATGGGTTTTATCCAATCTGTGCCTACCTCTAATCCCCACCATAGAATCTGTCTCTTTCACTGCTGCAGCACACTGAGTTGACACTTTCATTGAGCCATCTACTATGACCCCAAGGTCTTTTCCCCTCTCAGTCTCAGCAAAGGAGCTGCTGCCGGGGACTGCTGCTGCTGAAGCTGCCTGCGCTCTGCTGACCAGGGAGGCTACTCCATCGAGGGCTGAGCTTTTCCACCTGCTCAGCCCCACCCCCTGGGTGCTCTGGCCTCAAAGGAGCTGCTGCCAGGGACTGCTGCTGCTGAAGCTGCCTGCGCTCTGCTGACCAGGGAGGCTACTCCATCGAGGGCTGAGCTTTTCCACCTGCTCAGCCCCACCCCCTGAGTGCTCTGGCCTTAAAGGAGCTGCTGCCGGGGACTGCTGCTGCTGAAGCTGCCTGCGCTCTGCTGACCAGGGAGGCTACTCCATCAAGGGCTGAGCTTTTCCACCTGCTCAGCCCCGCCCCCTGAGTGCTCTGGCCTTAAAGGAGCTGCTGCCGGGGACTGCTGCTGCTGAAGCTGCCTGCGCTCTGCTGACCAGGGAGGCTACTCCATTGAGGGCTGAGCTTTTCCACCTGCTCAGCCCCACCCCCTGGGTGCTCTGGCCTCAAAGGAGCTGCTGCCGGGGACTGCTGCTGCTGAAGAACTGGTGCTGTTTATTGCTGCTTAGGATGTTTGTATGCTGTGATAAGGGGATGGATATGAGGAAGGCATCTGAGATAGGGCCAGGGATACCAGTCCTCTGGGGACGGGGGAGGTATGGCGGTGGGGCCTGGTTTAAAGGGAGAAGGTCACGGAGATGTGGAAAGGCTCGGTGCCCTTCTAACCTACGCCCCATCCCGAGGCATGCCGGTGTTGGAGCTAGGAAAAATCCTCCTTCGACACTGATGTTGTGCAATGCCAGGTCCATAAATAATAAGACCAGTATGCTGCATGATACTTTTATGGCAGCTAATATGGACCTGGTATGCGTGACCGAGACTTGGGTGAGGGAAGGAGAAACAGTTTCTCTTGGTGAGCTGACCCCCCCGGGTTATGCGGTCCTTCATCAGTCACGAACTGAGGGTCGGGGGGGAGGGGTGGCAATCCTTGTCCGGGAGGGTTTCTCCTTCAAGCCGCTTCCCGCCCCGAAGATCTCTGGCATTGATTGTGTGGGCCTGGTGTGGAATGCCGAGGAGAGTTTGGCTGTCTGCTTGGTGTACCGACCGCCCAGCGCACCAGCAGACGCCTTACCGCGCCTGCTAGAGGTGGTTGCTGGGTGGGCCTTGGAGTACCCCAGGTTGATGGTGCTGGGGGATTTCAATGCCCATGTAGATGATGCCACCTCGATACAGGCCACGGACCTGGTGTCAGCCATGGCAACACTGGGACTCTCCCAATTTGTATCGGCACCCACACATGAAGCAGGCCACATGCTAGATCTGATCTTCGGGATGGGATTGGATGTGGTTCTGGATAAAGTAGAGTTGGTGCCATGGTCAGACCACGCGGTTGTGAAGGCCCGGCTGGGCATGCCACCCCCCTCCTGCAAGGGCGGTGAGCAAATTTATGCTCGCCCGCGGAGACTTATGGACCCAATTGGGTTCCAGAATGCTCTGCGGGAACCAATGCTCCACGGTGGTTCATTAGATGAGCTAGTGGAGGGCTGGCAAGTCCGGCTCTCTGAGGCCATCGATGAAATCGCCCCCCGTCATCCTCTTCACTGCCGGAATCGCCGGGCTCCTTGGTATACGGAGGAGCTGCGGCAACAGAAACGGGAGCTAAGACGACTTGAACGCATGTGGCGGCGATCTCGGGATGAGGAAGCAAGAACATCTTATAGGCTGTTTATGAAGTCCTATGAGATGGCGGTGAAAGCTGTGAAGAAAGAGTATTATGCAGCTTCCATCGCATCAGCTAGCTCTCGCCCAGCTAAATTATTTAATGTGGTCCGTTCATTGGTCTCCCAATCAGGTGGAGACCATCAAAAGTTGAATTTGGAGATAAGCTGTGAGGCTTTTGCGAGCTTTTTTACTGATAAGATCTTGCTTCTCCGCCGCGACTTACCAGCCACAGTTGATACAGTAAATGAACTAGAGGCCCCTTGGCCGTCTTCGGGACCCATATTAGATTATTTCAGCCCTCTTTTCGGGGAAGAGGTGGACAGGATTCTGCAGGTGGTACGGCCTACCACGTGCCCCTTGGACCCGTGCCCGTCATGGCTGGTGAAAGCCAGTGTTGACGGGCTTCGGAATTCCTTGGAGGCGATTATAAACCTGTCCTTGAGCTCTGGGGTTTTTCCCAAGGCGCTGAAGGAAGCTGTGGTACGGCCTCTTCTGAAGAAATCATCATTAGATCCTGCTGACCTGCTCAATTACCGACCAGTTTCCAACCTTCCGTTTTTGGGGAAGGTGATTGAGCGGGCGGCAGAGAAGCAACTGCAGAATTTCCTGAAGGAGACCTCAGCCCGAGACCCCTTCCAGTCTGGTTTCCGCCCGGGACATGGGGTCGAGACATTGTTGGTCGCCCTCACAGACGATCTCCGCAGACATCTGGATCAGGGCGGATCAGCACTGCTGATTTTGCTGGATCTGTCAGCAGCGTTTGATACGGTCGATCATGAGCTTTTGACCCACCGCCTTGCCGATGTGGGGATTCAGGGGACAGCACTGCAGTGGCTGGTCTCCTTTCTCCACGATCGGGGACAGAGGGTGGCGCTCGGGGAGAGGGTGTCATCTAGTAGGCCACTCGTTTGTGGTGTGCCACAGGGAGCGATACTCTCTCCATTATTATTTAATATCTATATGCGCCCCCTCGCCCAGCTGGTGCGGAGTTTCGGGCTTGGGTGTCACCAATACGCGGATGACACCCAGCTTTATCTGTTGTTGGACGGGCAGCCTGGATCGGCCCCTGATGCCCTGGAGCGTGCTTTTGAGGCTGTGGCTGGTTGGTTGAGACAAAGTCGGCTGAAATTGAATCCCACGAAGACGGAGGTCCTGTATGTGGGTCGTGGGGAGATGGCTTTGGGACCCCAGCTTCCTACACTTGATGGGGCAGCACTTACACTGGCCCCGAGGGTTAGGAGCCTGGGGGTGATTCTGGATTCCTCCTTGAAGATGGAGGACCAGATCACTGCAGTTGCCAGGTCTTCCTTTTATTATCTTCGGCAGGCCAGGCAGCTTGCCCCTTATTTGTCTCCCCGTGACATGACTACAGTGGTCCAAGCAATGGTCACCTCTAGGTTGGATTACTGTAACGCGCTCTACGCTGGGCTTCCCATGGGCCTGATCCGGCGGTTACAGCTGGTACAGAATGCAGCAGCGCGGGTCATTGCTGGAGCACCGGTGTGGGAGCATATTACACCGGTGCTACGCCAGCTGCATTGGCTGCCAGTGGAGTACCGAATCAGGTTCAAGGTTTTGGTGTTAACCTACAAAGCCCTACGCGGACTGGGACCGACGTATCTGAGGGACCGTCTCTCACCATATGAGCCCCGGAGGACTCTCCGCTCTGGCGGAAAACATCTTTTAAGTGTCCCTGGCCCTAGGGAGGCCCGCCTGGCGTCGACCAGGGCCAGGGCCTTTTCAGTCCTGGCCCCGACCTGGTGGAATGCTCTGTCTTGCGAGACAAGGGCCCGGCAAGATTTGCTTGCATTTCGCCGGGCCTGTAAGACAGAGCTATTCCGCCAGGCATATGGCTAACGCCGGGCAGTGCCCACCCCCCCGTGAAGGGTGGGTTAAACCATCACCCCTATGCAAACACAGAGGCATGTATGAACCACTGGGCAGCATGAATTGTTATATTTAATGTTTTTAAATGTTTTTAAATGTATTATTTAATGTTTTTAAATGTTTTTAAACATGTTTGTATTTGTTATCCGCCCTGAGCCTGCGAAAGCAGGGAGGGCAGAATATAAATATAATAAATTAAATTAAAATTAAATTAAAATTAAAGTTTATACCCCATCAGCATATGCCTTCTCCCTGCCTAGCTGAGCTGTGGACTGGCTCCTCTGTTGCTCCTCCACTGAGCTGCCTTGTGCTGCAATGGGGTGGGTAGCCTGATGTTGCAATGCTGCAATGGGCCTGTCCAAGCCAGCTGGCTTGCAACGGACTGGGCAGCCCCACGTTGCAACTTGCTGCCAGACCAGGCTGGATTGCGCTGCAACAGGCTGGGCTGTGCCACCCAGCACTGCAACAGGCCAGGCAGCCTCGGCTTGCAGTGTGCTGCTGGGCTGGACTACACCACAAGGGGCAGAGCAGCCCCATGGTACAGCACACCACCGAGCCACTTCTCAACAGGCTGTGTTGCACTGTAACGGGCCACCGGGCTGGGCTGCCCCATGATTCAGCAGGCCAATGGGACAGGCTACCCCATGTCACAGCAGGCTGCAGGCTGGGCTGCAGCAGGCCACCAGGCCAGGCAACCCCGTGCTGCACCAGGCCACCGGGCTGGGCAGCACCACACCACAGCGGGCCGCTGGGCCCGCCACAGCAGGCTCCTCAGTGGCAGGTTCCTCAACAGTGGGAAGACTCAGCACTGCAGCACTGGGTTTTCCCATTGCTGGCCCAGGCCTTCCTGGGCCTCTGAAAGCCCCAAGGCAGTGGGAAGGCCTCATGCCAAGGTGCCGGGCCTTCCTGCTGCTACACTGGGACTTTCTGGGCCTACGGATGCAGCGGGGAAGCAAGCTGTTTTGCCCCCTCTCGCTTCTTATCCCTGTGCATGAGTGGTGTACTGTGTATGTGCAGGGATAAAAAGTGAGTCGTCAGCAACATGGTTTGGCTTTTATGTCTTAGGGATTGTGAGGTGGTGGACTAGCCTAGGGCTCTGCCCCAACCCAGTCTCAGGGCTGCAGGAAGGCTCTGGGACCAAGCTTATTGGGCTCCTTCATGGCTCATTCTTCTGTTTCATTTTTCTCCTTTCAATTCTTATTTGATTGTGAGGTATTGGGCTAGCCTAGAGCTCTGCCAATTGCTGCAAGCCAATGCAAGTCAATTGGCATTTGCGGCTCCTATTCTATCTACTGGAAGTTTCCTGATGGCAGCCAAGTTTTCCTGATGGCAGCCACTCGGACCTCTGAAATGCAATCTTGGCCAAACTTGGAGGGTGACTGGAGGAGAGCCTGATGAAGACTTGCTGCAAGTTTAGCATCTCTGAGTACGAAGAGAGCAGTCCTAGGACCCCTGAAAGTGACGGACCATGGACTGACAAACTGGTCCGCAAACCAGGACAGGTCCATGAAAAGTTCATTGTCCATGGTCCGTGAAATGTGACGGACCATGGTCCGACAGTCTGTGTTTTTTTTCCAGTTCATTCCTTCCTCTATCCCTGGACTGTAACTGGGTTTGGGTCAGGACTCTCTGCTTGCAAAAGTAAAAGCTAGACCAGTGGTGTGAGATGGTGACCTTTACCTGCTTGGGTAGGTGGCAAGGGTGTGAAAGGGCTGTGTTGAGGGTTCTCAATCTGCCATAGAATGGGTCCAAGCATCTGGCAGTATACAATGCACAACTGATCAGCTGTATTAGGATTTGTAGTTCAAAGCTATGTAAACCTGGACTATATAGTCTTTCATACTTACCTCACCTTTCCTCAACTAATATAGTTCAATGGAGAAAATGTGCTCAGATATTTCTCAATCTCTTGTTTTCCATCCTCTCTCTGAGGAACGTTTTGAAAGAGCCAGTGAGCCTAATTCACAAATAATGGTCTCAAGACACAAAACACAATATTATTTTACCAAGGAAGTATGGATAGGATTTAGGTCTTTCAAGGATATGGATAGGATTTAGGTCTTTCAGGGACCTTCAAGCTTTAGGTCTTGAAGGTCAGTTCAAACTTAACTTCAGCACTGGTATTTTAAAGGATGCAGTAAGCAACAATGTGGGAAGGTTCAAAAACTGCAATTGCCCGTGGGTTGCACTTTGGATCTTTCCACCTTGCCACATCCAACATCAGCTGGCAAGCAGAAACACCAATGATGTTGTGATTGTGAATCTGCAGAGGACTGGGAAGGTGTTGGGGAGGGGTGATGATGAGCAGAGGAAGCACATGAGTCTGAAGGGCACTGGAGAGATGCAAGGAGGCTGCTGGTAAGTGGCATAGTGAATCTACAGGAGACTAGAAAGCATAGGGGCAGCTAGCAAGTGGCAACATTGTAAGTCTGTGGAGGAGCAGGAAGGCATGCAGTGCTAATGACGAGAAGTGGCATTGTGATGAGCCTGTGGGAGATGGTGAGCAGAGGTCACCTCCCTGGTCAAAACTGGCAGGCAGTGAGCGATCCACTGGTGACCATTCATGAATCCCTAATTTCAGACTTTCTCTCAGCCATCTCCATCAATAAAATGACAATAATAGCCCATACACCTGTCATGAATAATGAGATAATTTGCATAATATTGAAAAGAGAAGGATATGGTGATTGAAACAGAAACAAATACCACTGAAAATTACTGAAATATGCAATTAATTGAAAAATTTCCTCATATGCAAATTGGAATATATTATAAAAACATAGCAAGATATGTCACTGAGATAAATATCATGCCACTTTAATTTAAAGTTGTTTTTTTGCAATTAAGGTGCAGTTTTATTTTCCCTTAATAATTCTGTACTAAATAAATAAGGACAAGTTCTGTGTAAATAAGGACAACCTATCAAGCCCAGCTCATTCAATGAAACCATCAGAAGGAGGACAGAAAGAAATCTTCCATTTAACTGAACTACTCAGTTTAACTAAGCCCCCCCAAAATAAATACATGATAACAGTATTTATAAAATAGCTAGATAATATTAATAACAAAACCTATGAAAGAAAGTTCATCTGTGTACTCCCCATGAGAAAAATCAAGAAATAGCATTGTGCAAGTTATCCGAGACATGTACATTTCCTTGAAATACAAATTGTTCATATTCTGCTCTGCTTCAAGGAATAAGTTCATATTGTACTGAGTTCCAACCAAGGCTTTCTGAACTGGTGACCCACTTTGACAGCCTTCCTCATGAGCTTCTTAAAGATAATATCTCCCACAGTTCAGCAAACCATTTAATGAAAAACAAGGTACATGGCAAAAGTACATCATAACGCTTTGCTGCTCTTCAAAAATTACGAACAATACTTCTCTCAACAGAGTTATAAAAACACTACTTCCAATTTATTCACTATAGTAAATTCTGAATGTAGAAAACCCCAGTCATAGTATAATTTTTCATAAAATACTCCAGTTTATGTTATCATACCTTTTTATACATTTTCTTAAAAATCCTTACACAAAAGAATCATGTTTGACTGCTACCAGAATTCCTGCCCAAGTTTTGTGAGTTACACATGGGTACCAAAGAAATAAGACTCAATAGAAAATATACTTTCCTTTCCTTTTAACAATGTATCTTTTCAGCTGAAGGTATCACTAGTGCTGTCAGATGTAGTGAAGGGGCAGTTTCAAGAAAGAAGCAATTGTGTACATTATATTGTCTGCTTGTACAAGGAGGAGGAAGTAAGACCCTTGCAGCCTTCGTTTGGCTCTATCCTACCATATGGCTGTCCCTGGCCAATCTGAGATCTGCACTTCATTTGCTTTTTAGGAAAGGCTAGGAGGACAATGGCATCTTCCACACTAATGGCCAGGAATGAATTTTTACAATTACTTCAGGGGTGTGGAGCTGATAGAAGTCTTGCCTATGACTTTAATGCCAGTAATTTTCCAGCTCACACTCAAGGGTTGGCAACCATTTCTTGCCTTGCCAGTATATAGAACATGTGAGGAGAGGAGTTTATGATATAATCATATTCATAAGCTTCCCTATTAGCGTGAGAGTCAGGGTTGACTGCTAACAAAGTTGTAGCAAAATATAACAAAAGTCCAGTGTCACCTTAAAGACTTAACATTTATTTTAATATGAGATTTTGTGACTTAGAGCTCACATCTTCTGATATGTGAAAAAAGATTAAATACTTTTTAACTAGCCAGTACATTTCTCCCTTGTGGAATAGTCACATGAACACATAGTAGTACATTTTTCTTCATCTTTTCCCCTCAATGACTGGTAATTCCTGAATGCATGTGCATATACATATGCAAGTGCACATGCGCGTGCACACACAGACACACCTTATCTTTCTTCCAGCCTTAATTTGCTTCTTGGTATCAATCTAGGATCTTGCTTGGAGAAAATTAAATGCTTTAAACAATGGACTGGAGTACAGTGAAGTAAGACCCGAGAAGTTATCAGCCATCTCTCTGCCTATATGCTTCATTTTTATAAAAACGATTTATATCCACCCCACAACTGGTGTGTTTGGGAATGAATTTTTATTAGCTATATTCCAAATGAACATCTTTATTACCCACTGCAATGTTAAATGATTCGCATGCAAGATATACAGGTCTTAAATAGTTCTTCTGAATTGGAGGCTATTCATTTTAAAACCTTACAATGGGACACAGCCTCCCTTTGGGCACAACAGTCTTTCCCTGACTTTCAGGTCCTTTGCAGTTCAACACACAGAGTTGTTTGATACAGTTTGTCCTGCGAAATTCAATTTGTGATAATCTCTTCAAGATTATCAGACCTCAGAGCTTGTGATGTGGCTTTTCAGAATGCAGAAGGATAATTCATTTGAGGGTTACACTTCTTTTTCTTTTTCTGCAACTAGTAGCTTATAGTAACTGGGATTATGCTTGATTTATGAGGTACTTTGAGGCATTTGTATGTCAAAGGATGGCAACAATGTATTGTCTTGCTAACATCAGATACGTGCAGCAACTACTTCCCCAACCTGCTCCTAATATGTGGCAGCCTCTGAGAAAATATAATTGAATGCCTTGATTTCTAGTGGTTCATAGGTTGATACCTGCAATTTGTTTCACATTTTATGTGGAAAGAAAAATGGTACAAACAAACAGTTACACAATACTCTTCACCTCATGTGAGTCTGCTATTCAAATCGTATTATGTTTACATATGAATCATCTTTTGTTTGCAAATTGCGTATATAAAATCCAAGTATGTTCTCCATATATACAAAAACCATATGCATACATGAGAAAATGGGCACTAGAAGGCAAATTAAAGGAATTATATGAGACAATAGGAAAAAAAGATTCTCGAATAATGTTAACATTTCTATTTAAAATGGAAAGGCATCCAGGAAACATACCTATTCAATGAGGGAAAAAATTGGGGCTGGGACAAACCCTAACATAAAAGTTGAACCATTTCCCACTCCATGATCTTCTCCAATAGAAAATTCCCCTCACCGGTCTTTCAGATTTTACCATGGATGTCCAGGGACCTGGGCTCATGGGCTTAGTGGGGGTCTCAAAAGCAGGCTATAGCATCACATTTGAAGTATACATTACCATATAACGGGGTCTCATTACATCCAGAGGCTAAAATTACCTAACTGACCACTGACCTCAACAGGGCTACTATTAGCCCCAACAGGAATCCAGCCCTTCATGGCCTGCAGATCCAGCTGCTAGGGCCAGGGGCTGCCTTTGCTGCCCCAGAAAGGGAGAGCAGCAGGGCATGCCTCTGACCTTCTAGGCACTCAAGAGGTAGGATGGAGCTGAATGCCTTAAAAGGTGGCTCTGCCCCCTGGCCCTTCAGTGGTTGCCTCATGCTCAGCCCACCTGCCCACCCTGTAACAGTGCAGGTTTTGCCAGTTGTTGGTTGTCAAGGCCAGGTAGGATTTTTTCACTCCCCCCCCCATTAGCCATTAGGGAGAGGTGTTTTGCATATTTTGTACTGTGTGCAGGGGTTTGGGTAATTGGTTCAAGGTAGAGTTGCAAGTAGATTGTTAGTGGCAGGACAGGGTTTGGGAAAAGTCAGCAGGCCGGTGAACACCCTTGGCAGGGAATCAGGGTCTGTCAGGAGCAGCTGGCTGCTTCACAGCCCAGTTGCAAGGACAGACTGTTGGTGAGGAACCCCTGAACAAGTCAGTCCTCTCCCAGCTTCATGGACAGGTGGTGGAGCTTTAGAGGGGAGAACCACTTTACCCGGCCAACCAGTCCCAACCATGCATGTGGATGGCTTGCACCCAGGGCAGTGGGGGGCAGTGGGGGCTCACCCAGACAGGTCAGGGCGGAGGTCCATGGGTGACCCTTGCTGTGTTAGAGTTTATGTTGTCAAATAAAAGTGGCCTATTAGTACCCAAGTCTTGTGCCTGTCTCTTTATTCTGATGGTGGGGTGGGGGGACTGAATAACTACTTCAATGAATAACAGGTGTTTCCTGAAAATGTTGTCATGCCATCACTTCCTAGTCTTCTAGGGCAATTATTTCAGGTTATACTTTACTGTGAGTTAAGTGAAAGCTAAGGTCCTTGGTGTTAATGTTTGGTTACTTTCCCCCTTCATTCAAATACAAACCACACTGTGTCTGACTAAGGTTTAATCATGGCAAGTGGGTCTTAAATCGATATTACATAGGCCATTTGGAATCTTTTTAAAACCACCTCTGCTTAATTATGAAGAGGTAGGAAATTGATTGAACACTACTTTAGCCTTCACTGAGGATATATTTAAAAACTCAATAATGTATTTCAAAACACTGTCCCACTATCAATATTTGCACCCATTGTGCAATGAGCACATTTTGTTATATGCTAATAAATTCCAGATGTGTGTGTTCATTTGTTTTTTCTCAAACACTTGAACAGATTTTAACAGCTTTCAAATCAGCCCGTACATCTGCCCTTTACCATCACCCCCAAATAAATTTTCCCAGCACTCAACAAAGTTGACAAATTCTCCGTAGGAACTGTAGCAATGAAGGAAAATGTTTCAATTTATAGTTAAAAATAACGATTAAGATAAAGAGTTCAATTTCTCCTTTGTTCTGCTGCTCTGAACCCTGAAAGCTATAACTTTGATTTAAAGAGGTGGGCAAATTGCAAATGATAATACATCCATTCATAACACAATACAGCTTGATTTTGCATAACAGTGTCTGGCAGGCATGCAGAATCCATCAGTATAGCCATCTCAGCACAAGAGAAGAGAAAACAGTTGCCAAGCTAATAAAATACTTCTAAACAATGTATTTTTCAAAATATACATATACAAACAGTGTGTATGTATAGGTATAACTCCTAATAAGGCCACTGCTAAACGGATGATCCTGAAAGCTTGAAATGTATGTACCTCTCCAGAATAGGTCACAAATATCTGAAGAAATGCCTTAGATAAACTTCATGAGGTATGGAATGCTTTTTAAGGATCTTTTGACTGAAATGATACTGTCATTCAAAATTTACAAAAAGAACACTTTGTAGTTTGATCCATTTGCTCAATACTCAAGTATATTTCACCCTAAGCAGAGTTACACCTTTATATCCATTGAAGTCAATGGATATAAAAAATGTAACTTTGCTTAGGATGGCCCTATTATACTTTATCATGAATCTCCTATACTATTCTTCCTCTCTTCGTTTGCAAGTTTCCTCCCATCATTAAAAAATTGTCCAGTACATTTACCTGCATTAACAACTACTACTACATCCTCACAGAAACAGCACTCAATGAGTTTTAACAGCAAAACTTTAAAATCAGGGTGAGAGGAAAGTGGACAGGTTTGTGGATGACACAAAATTATTCAGGATAGTGAAAACCAAAGTAAATTGGGATGAGCTCCAAGAGGGTGAATGGACAACAATCTAGCAAACTGGATGTAATGATAGATAAGGTTGAATATAATGTAAGGTTAATGAGATGTAATGTAAATGTATGCATAAATGTAATGCACAAATTTATGTGATATAAATGTATGACCACTAGGGCAAAACAGGCCTAACTTCACATTTACATTGATGGGGGCTGAGCTGACAATGGCTGACTGTACAGTAACTGTACAGACTGAACACTGCACAGTTCATATCAGCCCATCTTGAAAAGGATATTATAGAGCTAAGAGTAAGATTTGGGTCCAATAGCACCTTAAAGACCAACTAGATTTCCAGGGTACCTGACAAAGGGAGCTTTGACTACAGGTGCTACTGGACTCAAATCTTGCTCTTCTACTGCAGACCAATACGGCTATCCACCGGAAACTCTTACGGAGCTAAGAATATTAAGGATCAACCAAAATGATCAAGGAGTTGGAACACCAGAGTTTAGAGCTTTTGAGTTTAGAAAAGAGATTATGAAACCAAGAAATGATAGAATGTATAAATTATGCCTAAGGGTGTTTTAAGTGGGAGGAGAGAACTTGTACTTCCAAAATGCTAGGTCTATGTGACATTTGATGAAATTGATTGACAATAGATTCATGACAGCCTAAGAAGATCTTTTTTCACACAATGTGTAATTAACTTGTGGACTTCCCTGCCATAGGATGTGGTGATAGCTGCTAGTTTAGACGGGTTTAAAATGGGATTAGAAAGATTTATGGATGATGATTTACTTTCTATTAAGCATGATGGTTGAATGCAACTTCAATGTGGTCAGAAGAAATATCCTGTTAATGCTGGTTTGTGGGAAGGGCGGTAGGGTGCAAAAGGGGAAGCTTGGATCCTTTGCCCTGCCAAGAACTTTTATGGATCCTTTGCCCTGCCCAGCCACTCTGGGAAATAAGATGCTGGACTAGATTGAACTTTGGCAGCAATCTTCTATTCTTAACTTCAACCAACATTAGGATTGCTATGTGCCTGCTGGCATTCCAGCGACCAGTGGGTGAAAGAGAAAAAAATAAAAATTGCCATCAGTGACGGCATCACATCACTTCCAGAAAAACCCAGAAATGACATCATTTCTCTCTAGGAATTACTGGAAACATCTATGGTAAATCTAGAACTGACATCACTCATCTAGAAATCTCCAATCCTAACCAACTTGTGTTTCTTGTTTCTGTCTTTAATTTTTGTATTTAATGTACTTTCCTTATGGTTATTAGCTTTATTATTTGTTTAAAAATCTATAGAATATTTGTTACAAAAGCAAGAAGAGATGAAAAAATAATATAAATACAGATAAATTCCTAAGTTGTATTCCATTTTGCAAGTATTCAAGCTCTTAACCTTTTGAACTCATAATGTCTTCTAAATTTTACTATTCATTATTTTTGTTTGTTTATCTAAAATTCATAACATAGATTTTTTCAATAGAGCATTCATTAGATATTGGTGTGATTGATTAAGCTTGAACAAGTGTAAGAACATTATCCAATCCATCCTTCTCCTTACTGAGACCATTAGCATACATCTCGGCCATGGATCCCCATCTTTACATTGTACACATATAAGAGCTAATGATGAAAATAATGAGATCTCAGACATATAGAAACCTTATGTGAATTTGGGAGGAAAAGAGGTTGTTGGCATACCTAACAGCAGACCTCATTTTAATCCATTAGATACCTATTCTGATTCACATTAAAGTTTACATCGTCTAATTTGGAAGCAAACAGGATTCTATCAAATTCTGCACTGAGCCAGTTATGGAAAAGGTGTTTAGCAGTTGCATTCCATCTTACAGCATGAACAGTAAATAAAGTCATATCAAAGTTATGTTATTGATTTAGAGCTGGTTGCCTGCAGCTGAAGAAATCCTAAAATCCTGTGACTTTTCCTGCTCTCTAGAGCCTAGAAAGATCTAGATTGTATATGTAACATAAAAGAGCACAGAGAATCAATGCCTTGACTAATGTGTTTGTCATTAATGGACAGAGATAGCATATATAGTATCAATGTAGATTTTTTAGACCTTGATTAGAATGAGTTCAAGGAAGATGTGCCATCATTTTCTCAAGCAGTCAAACTATTATTCAAGATTTCAACAAAACTATTGCAACTAAGGTCAGTGTTCATTGAGACCCAGTCAGGGATAAGAAGTGAATCCATTACTCCTAAGTATTACTGTAACATTAAAAGTGAATGAAGGAGATACCAACAGGCTAGAAAAATGCCCACATTATTTCCCAAGCATTCCACTGATAAATGGACTTTATATAAATAAGGCAGAATTGATTGATTCACTAGTACCTTTATCAACAAATACACATTTTTTACTTCTGCATTTTTAGTTTACATGCTTTTCTGATCTCCTGCTTACTGTACTTGAGACATTCTTTCAATATAAACCAATACTTAAGGATTGACAATTTTCCTGCAAAAAGGAATTGTAAAAATGTAATTGTAATCAGATATTAACCGCTTCATATTATTTTATTTCTTTCATCTGTGGAAAATCATCTCCATAGAATTATAAATGTAAGATGAGAGATAAGAAATTAAGAAATGTATTCCTCTGGCTACACTTAACAAACTCAGGCTCACAAAACATATCTATTCCTTGTCAATTAACTATTTATTACCCTTTTGATAGGGCTGCCAGGTTCCCCCATGGCAACCAGTAGAACATGGGGGGAGGTGGAAACTTACCAAAGAGAGCATGATCAGTAGGAGCCTCCCTGACCTTCTCAGACAGATCATTTCATAAAGTGGGGGCCACAATGGAGACTGTCCATTTGCAGGAAGAGCAAGTTTGATTCCCCACTCCTCTGCTTATAGCCAGCTGGATGACTTTGGGTCAGTCACAGCTTCTTGGAGCTTTTGCAGCCCCACCCACCTCATAGGGTGATTGTCATGAGAATAATAACACACTTTGTAAACCGCTCTGAGTGGGTTTACTGCTTTGAGTGGAGTAAGTTGTCCTGAAGGGTGATATATAAATCGAATACTATCATCATCATCATCATCATCATCATCTCCAGGGCTTTTGTTCTGGGGAAAAGAGGTGGTGGAACTCACTGGGATCATAAGCGCACGCAAAGTGCGCACGCATTCCCAGGGCCACACAATGACATCATTGTGCAGGGCGGAGTCACCCTCGGGAGCACTCTCGTGATTCGGGCCCACTCACCTCTCTGCCCCTTACCTGGCATCAATGTTCCCTCTAAGCGGTGCAGTGTTGTGAGCCAGAAATCTACTTTGTGAGCAGGGTGCAAGTTTTGAGGCACTCCTTTTCCAAAACCAGAATCCATTTGATTAAAAGACTTTTGAATTAGATTGTTTGAGGCATTAGTATTGGGTGCCATCAATATTTTGATGACATTCACTTATGTATTCATTTCTCAGAAGCTTATGCCTCAATAAAGTTGGTTAGTCTTAAAAGTGCTACTGGACTGCTTATTATTTTGCAACTACAGACTAACACAGCTAACTCCTCTGGATATTAAAGAATGCATCTGTAATATATGGAATTCACTGCCATGGCCTTTAAAAATGATTAGAGAAATATGTGGATGAAAGGTATATTCACACTTCTTCTAACTGGGCTTCTTGTATTGTTTTAAGCATTTTAATGGGAAAATAAGCATCTTTTTTCTTTTGAAATGCTACCACAGCACAGGGAACACAGCTTTGATTAGCAAAAGCAAATGAGGCTCGAAGGGCCAGAACTCTTTCCTCTCTCTGCACAACTCCAATCTAAATCAGGGATGAGCAAGGTGATACCAAGCATAGGCTTCAGACCATAAGAATTAACTGGGGCAGTATACCACCTGAGCCCAGACCCGGACAACCCAGGCTAGTGTAGTCTTAGATCTTGGAAGCTAAGTAGGTGATCCCGCCAGAGTTGTTTTGCAAAGGCAGGCAATGGCAAACCACATATCTTGCCTTAAAAACATTTATGTTAACATTTTTAAGGTGCAAAAACATGGTGCAAAAACAAGACTTGGAGTATGCAAAATGACTGACCATGGAAATGAAATAAACACCATGCACAGATTTTTTTTAAGAAAGGCAAATGTAATGCATCTGAAACCATCCACAAAATAAAATTCAATGTCCCTCAATGAAACCTAAATTTAAACAAGAAATAAAACCCCAATGAATTTTCAAGTGTGCACTTGCAATTTCACTTGGTGCACATATGAGAAATGAGTCATAACAAATGACAGGTAAACACAGGTAAAGAGTAAAGGAAGGTATAGTAAAAATATCAAAAACATGAAATTACTTCGGCAAAATATAAAGAACACAAGAACTCCACCCAGCAGAAATTTGCTAGTGTACCAGAATTCAAGAAAGTGAATATAGGAAAGGGGGAGGGGGAGAAGGGCACTAAAATACATTTTTAAAAGCAGCTCCTCATTTGGGGCCATTTGCTGCATTTAGTAGGGAGAAAATCAGACTGCACTGAAAGAACTATCTCTCCTCACATCCCTGGGACCGGCCATTGCAGGAAGCTGCACAGTGTTTTATTACAGCTCCCAGAATCCTTATTGCCTATAACTCCCATACTACACAGGTCCAACTACATTGTTAACCCGTTTATTGCCCATGTGCTACTTTGTGCCACAAAGCTCCAGTCAATTCCAATCATACAGAGAAAGGGCTTTTTAAATTTTAACCCTCCCCCCTTTGTCCGGCCCACAGGGACTGATTAAAAATAATATGTCCTTTTTAATTGTTAATTCAATAAAGAAGTATCAAAATTATAAGAGGAGAATTACAGGGGATTTAACATAACTATCGGGGAGAGTTTGAAAGGAGGATATGCAACAGAAGACACGACATCATGAACCCGCAGGGTGAGGACTGGTTGAGAGGATGAGGAGGAGAACACATGATCATGTGATCTCTTTGGAGAACTGCCAGAATGGAGTTTCAGCTCGTTCTGGCTGAAAAAAAGCCCTGATTATCTCTAAATGTAATTTTATTTTCCTTTTCAACAATGTGCCTTTTAACTCTTGGAGACAATGGTGAAAGACACAATAGTGGAGGGGCTGCTGAAGCAAAGCATTATATATTCACACTTGTTTGGTCATTCTTTTTTCATAATCAAACATGTCTGAGCTGATCTGAGACTGGTGAAGTGCATGAGTCATTCAACACTGATTCATGCTGCTTGCAAACTGTGAACCAAACCAGTTAGTTGGTGATCAATCATTCTTGATTAGGTTGCAGAAAGATCAGAGAGCTTTATGATCAATATCTGGGTCTCTTGGATCCTAATCCAACATTAGCTCTGTTCACAGGTTATAATGAATGCACATAAAATCTGTATCCAGGGTTCACATGATTTTTCTTTCTATATTCATTGAGTAAATTCTCACTACGGATGTGTGTAATAGGGAAAAAACAAGCCAAAATTATACACAGAACTTACTGGTTTGGCTTGTTAAAGCAGCTTCCGGAACGCTGAACCAAATCCAGGAAACTAAATTGTAATGAGTACCTCCAGCCAAAAAGTTTGTGTTTTTTTTGTTTTGTACATTCTATCAGCAAGCCAGCACTGGGCTCACTTCACAAGGCAGCAGCTTGTTTTTCTGAACAGTACCAATTAGATTTCAAGGGGAGACAGACCTTACATTATTAATTAACTCTGTTGGCAAGAAAGGAGACTGAGACCAATGTGCACAGTATGAGTGTATCTCCCCATCCCCACTCCCCAGGGAAATGGCACTCTCCCTCCCTGCCAATCTGGTCCTTGCAAGTGGAGATCCCTCCTCCTCCTATGAGCTTTGGAAACATTTGGAAGGGAGACTTAAATCATAGGCTGCAATTTGAAAGACACTTCCCTGGAGTAAGCACTATTGAATAATATGGGACTTGCTTCTGAGTAGACCTATTTAGGATTGTTCCCTAGTCTTTCAGGGCTCTCTCTTTTCCTGAGTAAAATGACAAACATGCACCTTATGGGGAAAATATAGGCAGGTTTGCCTGCCTGCTTGCACTTGGGAGATGGAAAAGATTGGCAGCAAGAATGCTGCATTTTGCAGTGGAACACTGAGCATCAAAAGGAAGGTTTTGTTTTCCCTCATTGTGGGAACAAATCACAAGAAAATATGAAACCAATTGGCAACAGCAGAATGCAAAGGTAATAAGTTATTGGCACTGTAGAAAAAGGAAAAGGTGAACATGAAACAGGCTTGTTTGTAACGTTACTGCACTTCACTGGGTGGAGCACTCTCCTACTTGGGAATGGCCCACTACACCCACCAACACTCGCCTTCTATGGGTCCATTGTTGTGTGTGTTATTGTACTTGAGGAAAAGCTCAGTGGATCAGTGGTTTAGATTACAAGGAGGACTCTAACTTCCCTAGAGCATCATTTCCCCCATCTACCCCTTGAAAAGAGCAGTATGCACCTATGTATGAGTAGTCAACATAAGTTCAATGGACCAAAAGAAAAAAAAAGGATCGGTTCCAAGCCAGCACTGGCCAACCCAGAACAAATCCAGAACAAATTAGAACAGAATTCTTCTGGAACCCTCCCAAATCTGAAATGGAAACTTTCTTGGTGCACACCCCTATTTTTCATATTATTTTCAATATAATTGCAGCTCTACATGTGATTCAAACCCCACATTTGTTCCTGTACTGGTCTCCAGTTTTATTTATAAATTGAATGTGAATTGGCTCTTATCATGCAAGGTGTACATTCATTCCCTGTAACATGTGAAGAGGGCTACTCTAATCACTACATAACAGTGATTCTCAAAGTCCTTACAAATGAATAGAAAAAGTTGACAACTGGTACTATTATACTGGAAGTTTATATGAAAATTATTTTTTTTAAAAACCATATTATGCACATGCAAGTCTCGACTTCCAGAAGCCATAAAGGCCAAAGGAAGACAGGAACCTGCAGCATTGTCAAGTAGGATGCTCAAGTTATTCTACTGAAGATAAACCTCAACATAACAAAGCCTGGAAAAAATATTATAGCAAATTGAATACTGTAACAGTACTCTGAGTTGCTTGATATTTCCTCAAACGTCTGGATTTGTCTAATGCCAACAGCCTACTTGGTGGGAACAGAGAAAAGGAATGAAAGGACTTAAGATGCCAGAATTATTCATTTACAGGGATGCAGAACTTTGCTAAATAGGAGCTTGAGGGTACACAAGTATAACAGGCTGCATGTGTTGAAATCGTACAAACAACAAAAGGATAATTACTTAATATGGTTCAAAGCATGATTGCAAATGACAGTATGGCTAAAACAAATACCGACTATAAGAGATTTTTTACAGTTAAAAAACAAAGTAACAATTTTCAAAGTATTGTTGAAGGCTTTCACGGCTGGAGAACGATGGTTGTTGTGGGTTTTCCGGGCTGTATTGCCGTGGTCTTGGCATTGTAGTTCCTGACGTTTCGCCAGCAGCTGTGGCTGGCATCTTCAGAGGTCTGAAGATGCCAGCCACAGCTGCTGGCGAAACGTCAGGAACTACAATGCCAAGACCACGGCAATACAGCCCGGAAAACCCACAACAACCAATTTTCAAAGTAACTGTTAGATTACTGTAATGTGCTTTACATGGAGCAGACTTTGAAAACTATCCAGAAACTTCAGTTGGTCCAAAATGCAGTGGCCAGGCTGTTGTTGGGGACTGGAAACAGGGATTGGATCACCCTCAAGCTGAAATGTCTGCACTGGCTGCCCATTTGTTTCTGAACACAAATTCAAAGTGCAGGTTTGCTCCTTTAAGGCCCCAAGTGGCTTGAAGCTCAGGAACTTGAAGGATCACCTTCTCCCATCCTGCCTGCCATTTAACATTCTCTTTTCACACCCCACTCTCCTTACAAAGGTGAGATGGATGATAAGAAGAGGGGGGGTTAGTGGTGGCACTTCACCTTTGCAAGGTGCTCCCCCTTGAGGCTCATCTGGTACTGTCTCACATTTGGCCCTAAGCCCAAACATTTTTTTTAAATCCAGGCTTTTAAATTAAACCTTTTAAAGCATTTTTAATGGTCCGCTTCTAATCTGAGGACTGTTTCATTGTGATCATCATAGGCTGCTGAATGTTTGGGTTGTTATTTTTATCAACCAAACTTGTTTTCAATAACTTGCTTTAATATTGATAATTCTTTTTTTGCTTTTGTTATTTTATTGTATTATTTTTACTCTGTGAGTATCCTTAAGCAGGTCTCTGGAAAGCTCCTTCACTTTTATTGATCAATAGAATGTGTAAAATGGAATTATTCAGCAGGGCATTATTATAAGGTAATAGGGTTATAATAATGTATGTGAACCATTTGGGGCAGTTTCATTGCATTTCTTAATATATATATTGTACTGTTTTATTGAATTTTTGCCTTTTGTTTTAATTTGTGTAACCCACCTTACGTCTCAGTGAAACACAAGTGTATAAAATAAATATTTTTAAAAAAAATCTCTTAAAATATGTTTTTGTTGATTCTTGAGGACTCAGTCCTACTGACATCCAGTAATACTTGATTACTACTCATTTAACTATGGTTAACTGGAGATCAGACTGACAACAAATCTAAAAGTCAATATGGAAATACACAAGGGCGACATTCTAACTCAAGAAGATGATAGCCCTCCACAGATGATATGAGGCTCCCACTATCAATCTCCAATCAGATGGATGGTACTATGTCTCACAAGCACAAAACAAGAGCTTGAAATATGTGCAAAGCCAATACTTCTATAGTCTGTTTAATGTAGTTGTTCTGGATTGCTCTGGTCAGGCCTAATTCAGAAATAGGCAAGCACTTAAGAAGCCTTGAACATGTAGGTAGCTTTCCTACATCAAATAATTTAAGTCCTGGCAAGAGACATACCTCAGTTAATGTATTTATTTTATTTTTATTTTATCACATTTCTAGACCACCCTCCCTATCAGACAGGCTCAGGGCAGTTTAACAACAGTTTAAAACAGTAAAAACATTATAAAAACATTAAAACATTATATCATAAACAATTAAAATTGGTGGATATAAAATATTAAAATACAGCATTTTCCTGCATGGGTGGTGGAAGGTCTTCAGTGGTGTGGCTGGCAAGAGGACAGCCTAGCCCCCACCAAATGCTTGGTGGAACATCTCCATCTTGCAGGCCAGGCAGAAAGATAACAAATACTGCTGGGCCCTAGTTTCCTCAGACAGAGAGTTCCACCTGGTTGGAGCCAGGACTGAAAAGGCCCTGGCTCTGGTAGAGGCCAGGTGGACCTTCCTTGGGCCAGGGACCATCAGCAAGTGCTTAGTGGCTGATTAAAGTGACCTCCGAGAAACATATGGGGAGAGGCAGTCCCGAAGGTATGCTGGGCCCAGTCCACGTAGGGCTTTATAGGTCAACACCAAAACCTTGAACTGGACCCGGTACTCAACTGGTAACCAGTGCAGCTGACGGAGGATAGGTGTTATATGAGCCATGATTGGTGCTCTGGCAACCACCCATTAATGACTTAGGTTCATTACGAGGTAATGACTCTGGCAACCTAAGTTAATGACTTAGGTTCATTACAAGGTAAACACAAATAATACAGTTATGGAGTCTCTGCTTCCATTCTAAGCCTAAATTAACAAAACACAATTATTTAGCAATCTTAATTTCAACTCAAACAATAGAAAATCATGCCATCAATTATAGTAGCTACATAGATCATTTAAGGAGAGCAATTACAGGAGTCCAAAAAAGTATCTTATCCAGAGATTTTAAAAGTCACAGGCAAGGAGCCCCTTCTACGAAGAACTTCTTGATCAATTGAGCCTGTCATATTTATAAGGTTTCAGAACCTTCTCTTAACGATAGCTGTCTATCCCGCTTCAAAGATTCAAATTCTTGGCTAACTTATTATTTTATGACTTCGTACATCAAACAAGACTATCCATGTTTGAAACATCTTTTGAAACACGTAACAATAGTTAGTTCATTCTTGCTATTTCTTGTCTTAACAAACACTACATAGAATTAGTTATTACAAGTTTCTCATACATCTGAATATCTTTTGGCCCTCCAGCAATACAACTGTCCTTGAATAATGTTGCCAGCGTCTATGAAGTTAGACATTTTTGCCATTCTCAGATGCTCCTGCACCTGGGCTTGGTACATTGTATATAGTGATACAAGTTAGATGGCTCTTCTAAACAACACATGACAATATAACTGTGTAACTCTATTGTTTTATGCTCCTCTCTGAGGTTGTTTTCTTCCAGGCCTCTAGATTCCCCTTGTGGCTTGTCTAGTTATGGGGCCTGGCTAGCACTGTTTCTGCGTGCAAAGATATCTTGAATGACTTTCTTGATAATATCCAGCAACTGTCCCCATATAGGGCCAAGCTACAAGTGACGAATGACACTTGAACAGCAAGTGGATTGAGTGGTGGGCAAGTGAACAGGGAGAAATACACTTGCCGTTCAAGTGTCATTTGTCACGTAGCTTGGCCCATAGTTTAAGACATATCCATGACAAAGTACATGTATATATAATCTTTTGATTAAATAAAATAAAAAACAAAGAAATGCAATATTGTGAAATGTCATTTGGCTAGGAGCTAACGAACAAAAAATGTCTCACAAACCTCACACATAAATGGGACTGATATGGGTTTCTTCTTCACAGCCATGCATAAAGCTGACAATGTTCTAATGCACTTATATGTTTCTCTCCCCTCTGAAGCCAGACGTAAAAGGGATGGTGAATGTGTAGCAGTCCTCCTCTATAATAAATATTTTGGAGGGCCATTTATGAAGAGAAGTATATGATGCAAAAGAATCAAGTTTCCTGGTATGTTCACAATGAAAGCTGAGGATAGTACCCATTGGGAAATCTACCTGGGGCTTTAGATTTTACTCATTTGTTGCATCTATAGCCCATCTTTTTTTATAGTCTCAAGGCACTGTTCACAAGATTTCCAGGTTACCCAGTGAACATCAGGGCAGAATAAGGATTTGAACCCAGGTCTCCTAGATCCCAGTCTAGCGCTTTAATCTCTATACCACACTTTGCTTTTTAGCTTCAGCAAAGATATTGTATCATTTGCCTTCCAACCATACCCTGGGACCCATAACAGCTTCCATTTTCAGTAAGACTCCTTTGAAAAAGCATCAAATACACACACATTTGGAGAAAAGACTAGTCCAAAGCACTGTGATTACTTCTTCTGTTGATGCAAGAGGGCATTGATTTAAACTTTTATATTACCTTTGCCTCCACACCTTCCCTTGAAAGTGCTTCCATTTGCTGGCCCTCGTCCTATCTAAAGCAATACTCATGTGAGCAAGGCATACAGAACGGATATATTCAGATATGTTGGCTGCCATCCCTAAGCATTCAAAATAGACATGTCTGAAAGAATCTGTAGTGAACAGTTTCCAGTATTTTTCCTCCTTATATGTTCTTCTCTTGTCTTTATTATCTTACTTCTTTCCCAGTGACACAACTATTCCCAAGTCAGAGTCCTAAGGCATTGCTTTCTTAGTGACATTCAGCAATCTAGACACCACATGAAATGATACCACTTGGCCTGCAGGTATTAAAGATAGCATTAAAGTCCAATACATGATAGAGGAAGGATGAAAGAGGAAAAACATTTTCTGAACTTGCAAAGATACCTTGTCGGTATAGTTTTCTTTTGAAGCCAGGGCGGGGAGAGGAGAGAAGAATTAAACGAGTCAACATCCTCTGTTTTATTTTCATTTCTACAATATATTTAGAATTTAACAGATTTCTTTCTGTAAGATTGAGATAACAATACTTCATATATATTTGGAGGGGGAGAGAAATCACTTTTAATATTTTGGACTCCTCTCTGATTTGCTTTTCCATGCATTCTCATAATATACATTCAAACAATAATTGTGTTCTGAAATGTGTTTGTGATATCATTACACAATACATTGAATTCCTGCTGGCCGTGTCCCGTTGCAACAATATAATCATATGAGAAAATACTACTTTCTTCAGTGGTGTGGCTTTCATACAGGCCAGAAAGAACACTTTTCAATACTGCTTTCTAGTCATAACTTATGACATGTGAACATATCCCCAAGATAAATACAAGCATCTACAAAACAGTGCATATGGCCAGAAGGAACAGAGGAGGATAATTCATCAGAGGAAATGGGGTAATGCCCCACTGAGTCAGGCTGCTCCCAGCTCCCCTCTGCTTGCCACCTTACAGTCCTTAGCAGGGGGTGGAAGGTTGCTATCTATGTAGTCAATTTATCTCATCTATATTCACTTTAGTTCTACCAGCAGGCAATTATCTCCCTATAAAGACAAAGGTAGCGCGCTCCTCTCCCCCTACGAAACCAGGCCCATCTTTATCAGTTCACTAGTTCAGGAGCAGCTGTTCTCATGGTTCTCTCTGAATCCCTAATTGGTCAATGGATCCATAAGTATGCATTGACCAACCCTGTAAATCCTTCTTTCTTCCCCAGGGAAGAGAGAGGAGAAATAAAAACTGATCAGTCAGTGGCGGTGTGCTTTCTGGAATTCCTGAGCCAAAAATATACATGAAAATTGCTGTTTGCAGTTGTTACCTTTATCTTCCAGAATGTTGCACAAATTTAGGATTCTTAGGCTTTATGAAAAACACCTCCCCCCTCCAAAAAAACCAGTGCAGTCCTTTGTGTTTGGGTGCTTACTATCATCATCATCATCACCACCATCAATGTCAGCAGGCATCTTGTTTTTCTCTGATTCTTGAAGTTACCAGGCTGTGGCCCACAGAAGGCAGCTTTCCAACCAATGCAAACCAGGCATAGGGCCTGGAAAAGCTGTGGTGCAGGCTTACTCCTTCTACTTACTTACTTACTTACTTACTTACCAATTAATCCCTGCCAGCCCCTATAACCTCATCCCATTTTCTGATTCCTTCTCTCCATTCTACCCGCCAGCCACCCAACCATTACCTGCACCATCTTCAGCTTTTCCTCTTTCCTTCCCCATAGTGGCCTCTCCTCAGGAAAAGTCTGACATAGTGGTATGGTGGCTGATGGGCTGTGCTGTACAATGGCTGATGGCGCCAGGTTGGGCCTAATTGCATAGTGGTAAAAAGGCTGGGCCAGGCCCAGTTGTGCAGGGACCACCAGACCGGAATGGGCTGAATGGTATGGGCAGTGAGTTCACCCTGGTTACCACCAGGCTGATCACCAGCATGTCCTCCTCCATCAGGGGATAAGATAGGGGAGAGAACAGGACCATTTCCATGGTTGTTTTGTCCTCCAAGTCCACCCCTGCCATCCGCTGGCTTTGCTTGACAGAAATCAAAGCTTAGAGGCTGCCTACTAAAATGGTGACAGAGCTCAGCTACAGGCATTATTATTCTATTGTTTGGGAGAATTTTAATCTCCCCAGGGTTTGGGGGGGGGGTTAGATATCAAACTAGGATTTTCTTCAGGTTTCTAGAGAAATCCCTCCATCTGTCCCTAGCTCCATGTTGTGAATCTATTCACAGCTTCAGAATTAGATATATGATGAGTCTCATATAGAAATCTTGTTGCAGGTGCCCATTGACAGAGATTGTCTGACGGGGTTCCTGCAGTAAAACTTCCTCTAATGACCTCACAGTACACCCACTGTGAAGAATAGAAGGGCTCATCAGCTATTTTGGAACCCGGCCATTTGGAGCTTTAAAAACCATCACCAGCACTTTGAACAGGACTGGGATACACACTGGCAGCCAAAGCCAGTTAGGTGCTCATCATAGGCAGCACCTGTAAGTATATGGGTGGTTAGTATAGGTACTTTCCATGTGGTTACAAGCACACCATGTTAACTCACTATTTAGTAAACTCCTGTTTCTGTATTTTCCCACAGAATCTTCGTGTCCTGTCATTCTCATGCTGGTCTTCATTCAAATGCTGAGTTACAAGTGTAAAAATATTACCCTCAAAGAGGCACCAAGTTGTGCTGAGGTTTGTACAACATGCCTCGTGGTGTATCAAGCATATCTTATTGTGGTATTCATCTGATAGATGTTTCCATGCATTTCAATAGAAAACCCATTTTAAGGTACAACTGTCTATCCATTGGTCAATTAATTGGGAAGAAATTCTTAAGGAATTTACCCTTCACCCAATGAATCCTCCCCACCAAATTATAGGCAGATGGGAGAAAAGGGACTGTATGTTAGAATCTTATGTGACAACAATTCATCAGAGCTTCAACAGAAATCTAATGGCATGCCCATATTGATTTTCCCATAGGCTTTTCCTCCAGAACAACACTTTACTCTTTTTTCCATGTCACATCAACTAAACTTTGAAACTTTGAAATCTTAGTTTAAAGGTTGGGTTGACGATCACAGCATGTTTATTTCGGCTTCTCATCCGTAATACCAAGCTGTAATTAATTTTATCTCAAGAGTTACATACAAACACAGACTAACTTTATTTTATACCTCATAAATGAATATATTTTCCTGGCACGTAGAGTTGCTGGCAACAATTAAGTTAATTCCAAAGGAAATTCCTGCTGTCTACCAAGGTGCTTCACACTCAGACATCAGTAATTGCTCCCCAAGTGTCATTGCGTACATGCTTATTTTAGATAGCAAAAAGATGAACTGTACATCATTTAGCTATCTGTTCATTTTCAAAGAATGTTGTACTAATTGCATTATTAATTGGAAAGTGATGATAAATGGGTCAATAACAAGGATCAGATTGTTGTTGCATATTCATTTGGAATATTGATTATCATGTAAAGAGCTGTTATTTCATAACAAAGTTTCAAGTTAGTCATCAATTAAGACACTGCAACTTGCTTCCTCTTCAGATCCTGGATATTATGCAAAGTCTTCCTATATTGGTTGTTGTTGTGGGTTTTCCGGGCTATATTGATATGGAAAAGACAGGACAATATTGGTTTGAGATTTTATAGCAGGCCTTTCTTTCTTTCAGCCTTTCTTTCCTTTTCTTTCCTATGTTAAGCCCTTTCTAATTGATGATAAAGAATGGTATTTGCTCCATTTAATGAGGCAATCATCAATCAATCAGTAGTTAAAAGATACAGCAGAATAATGAATTCAAGTGAAAATCTTACTAATAATCAGAATGCACTATGGTTCATCATCCTCACATAATTATGGAATTTTGCGCAAAACTGGAAATCCTTAAAAATCAAGGAGTAAGGTTTTTTGTATTTTTATAAAAGTGTTCACAGATTTAATAAGCAGGCACTGGTGCTGTTTGTTGTCTCTGGCTGAGGGGAACGTGCACTCTCTTCATCACTTTGCCTGGCATGGTCCCTCTTGCATGCATTGCACCGGGGTGGAGGGGAGGAACACTGGCTGGAGCTGGGTGGGCCCCAAGAGCACGAGCCCACACAGGTAGTATGTAGGGTGTGTAACTGGGGGGGACAGACTTGGTGGCCCCAGCAGAGCTTCAGGTCGGTGGTGGCTTATGTGCTTTCAAGAGATGGCTCCAAAGAAATTATCTGGCATGGCCCAGCAAGCTCACAGTGGCCTGGTGATGAGGGGGTATGCTGACAGGCAGTGCAAGTCCTGAGAAGCACTGGGCTTTGGAACAGAGTGGGTAGCTGCTACTGCCCCAGGTAGAAGGGACTTGCCCACACAATGGGAGGCTTCCAGGAGGACAAGATGATGGCGCTGCTTGTGGGGATTGAAAGGGCAACCTTGAGGTCATCTAGTGAGCTGGGTGCCAAGAGAGCCCTGGACGGCCTCCCACAGCTCCAGCAGCTCTGACAGTCAGGCCAAATGAGGCAGGTCTAAGGTCAAGAAGAAGAACTGTGGGAAGGAATCTCAAAGACCAAAATAACATATATGCCACCACAGATCATTTATCTCTGTGGGATCTTCTGGTAAGTCTTCCTCAGACGGGGAAGAAGTCCACAAGGCAGGGAACAACTGGAGGGCAGCTGTGTACCTGGAGTCTTGACTTGGGCCCACTGACATTGGTGCAAGAATGGCAAGGGCAGCAGCAGATTGGAATCACTGGGGAAGATTGGTGCCTGCTGCCACCACAAAAGGTGCCTCTTTTCAGTGCCAGTGAAATGCTGCCAAGGGTGCATCTTGCCCAGAAAGTGAGAGAGTGTATTGTCGAAGGCTTTCACGGCCGGAGAACGATGGTTGTTGTGGGTTTTCTGGGCTGTATTGCCGTGGTCTTGGCATTGTAGTTCCTGACGTTTCACCAGCAGCTGTGGCTGGCATCTTCAGAGGTGTAGCACCAAACGACAGAGATCTCTCAGTGTCACAGTGTGGAAAAGATGTTGGCAGGTCATTTATATCTACTCAGGAGGGGTGGGGTTGAGCTGAGTCATCCTGTAAGAGTTTCCCAGGGTGTGGAATGCTAATGGCGGGAGGCTTCACTGTATCCTGAGGAGGTTCTTTTGCATGCGCTGATCAAGAATTCCTCACTACATCCCGACACTCACAGAAAACTATGCAAGACAGAAGCACAGCCACCTAGACTATATGGACTCCCTAAAATACATAAGGATTCAGTCCCACTCCGACCCATTGTGAGTGCCATTGGTTCACCGACATATGAATTAGCTAGACATCTCCTGCAGGACCACATCGGGAAAACCTCGTCTTACATCAAAGATTCAGCAGATTTCATCAACAAAATCAGTTCTCTGAAACTCAATCCACAAGACATACTTTTCAGTTTTGATGTTGTATCCCTGTTTACCAAGGTTCCGGTAAAAGGCACAATCGCACTTATTAATCAGATTTTCCCAGAGGATGTAACAGCCTTATTCCATCATTGTCTGACAACCAGTTACTTCCAACGGGATAACGAATTCTATGAACAGATGGATGGGGTGGCCATGGGGAGCCCTCTCAGCCCAGTTATAGCAAACTTCTACATGGAACATTTTGAAAAAACAGCTCTAGAATCAGCACCCCACAAACCTAGTGTATGGTTCCGGTTTGTGGATGATACATTTATCATTTGGAGCCATGGGGAGGAAGAATTGATGGGGTTTTTGAATCATCTCAACAACATCCACCTGAACATACAATTCACAATGGAGAAAGAAATCAAGGGAAAACTCCCATTTCTGGATGCCTTGGTCATCTGCAAAGCAAACTTTCAGTTAGGTCACAAGGTCTACAGGAAACCAACTCACACTGATTGGTACTTACACAAAAACTCCAGTCACCACCCCCGACAGCAAAGAGGCATAATGAAAACATTAGTGGATCGTGCAAGACGGATATGTGAGCCGCACTTTCTCAATGAGGAAATTAATCATCTAAACCACGCACTTCAGGCAAATGGCTACTCCAGAAATGAAATCCGAAGAGCAATCAAACCCAGGATGAATCAAACAACTAAGGAAAAACAGTCTCCTACAGGAAAAGTGTTTTTGCCATATATCAAAGGAATTACTGATCAGATGGGAAAGCTTATGAAAAAGCATAACCTTCAAGCAGTATTCAGACCCACCCGAAAAATACAACAGATGCTACGATCAGCAAAAGACAGTAGAGACCCCCTCACCTCTGCAGGAGTATACCGTATACCCTGCAGCTGTGGACAAGTTTACATCGGGACCACAAAGCGTAGCATCCAGACAAGAATAAAAGAACATGAAAGACACTGCAGACTTGGACAACCTGAAAAATCAGCAGTGGCTGAACATAGCCTAACTCAAACAGGGCACAGTATCTTATTCCAGGACACCAAAATACTGGACAACACTTCCAACTACTTTGTCAGACTGCACAGGGAAGCCATTGAAATTCACAAGCATAAGCAAAACTTCAACAGGAAGGAAGAAACCTTAAGAATGAACAGAGCATGGTTTCCAGTTCTGAAAAACACCAGGCTAACAAAACACTCTATACCCGACAATAGCCCTGCAGAGAAGATTAGCACATCAAGCACCAATCCATATGCAAAAGAACCTCCTCAGGATACAGTGAAGCCTCCCGCCATTAGCATTCCACACCCTGGGAAACTCTTACAGGATGACTCAGCTCAACCCCACCCCTCCTGAGTAGATATAAATGACCTGCCAACATCTTTTCCACACTGTGACACTGAGAGATCTCTGTCTTTTGGTGCTACACCTCTGAAGATGCCAGCCACAGCTGCTGGCAAAACATCAGGAACTACAATGCCAAAACCACGGCAATACAGCCCAGAAAACCCACAACAACCATCAATATACAATCTGTTCTCTAGATCTTACCAGTGCATCTGGAGGATCATTTCTTGCAACATTTCAAGTTTCATATTAACCGGAATATGGACAAGACCATGCCTATGGGATTAGCAGTTACCTGTGCTGCCTTAGAGACCTTCAACAATTTTTTGGAATGGGTTGTCATGGTCCGCTGCTGCTCTCACCTGTCTGGATGATGTCTTGTTTGCTGAGCCAACTAGGGACTCAATGTGTGCTGATTGGCTTCAGGGTTTCCTGGGGCTAGCTGAGGAGCTAGGTGTGCCACTGGCACCCAAGAAAACCGAGGGTTCCATGAAGTGCTTACACTATCTTGGCACCCTGATTGACTCCATGGCTGGCACTTCCAGCCTACCAGTGGTCCTCCAGAGCATGATCAACATGACCCTAGGGAGCAAAAAAAGCATCCTGAGGGAGATTTATTCCCTGGGGTGATCCACTGGGGTGAGTTGTGTTGACTGGATGGCTCACCACACCCCTTTTGGCGTCCTCTTAAGAGATCTAGAGGAAACCAAAAAGTACATGCCTGAGCAGTCCTCTGCAGACCACTCTGGGTGGCAGGGACCATACCTGGTCAGGAGATACACCCCGACCATCACACAGTGCCTAGCAGGCAGGCTGAAGAATGCATGCCATCAAGTGGCAGGGGGCCATTTGGGGTAGTAGCTCCATTGCTTTATACCACACCAGTGCTCCAATAGGTGTAATCAATAAAGTTATGGCTTGTTTTCGACTGAAGACGGTGGGTTTTGTATTCTTTTCCCAGACATCGGCCTCACTATTAGCACAAGAAACTGAAATTATGATGCCATAAAGAGAAAGTTTGGATAAAATTCTCAGTGCTCAGAAACTGGAACTTTAACACAAGTGAATAAATTTCTGCTCAGCAGGGTATATTGGCATAACCAAATCAAGCTCTTTATTTTTATACTTGTAGCTTGAAGGTTTGATTAAATGTATTAAAAGATCAGAGAAAAATAGATTGTTAGGTCAGCCTCTCATTTATTTTACCTTGTTATTATCACCAGATTTCTGAAACTGAAATTTGTTTATAGTACTTAAGAGCATATGGACACTCCTATATACTCTGCAAGTTATTAGATTTTATTCATTATTTTATAAGAATGTCATAAAAAAGCACTTCAAGGGAAATTTCATAAAGACATTGAAGTTTTAGGCATACTAATGTTGTACATAAATGTCCATGGATTTTGGTAGAATGGAACAAAGGCATGGATGAGATATAAGATATTGTTCTGAATGCAATTTCCCCATACCAAAAATGAAGACACTAGACACCACGTGTGGGTTAAACTAGGGTTGCCTGCAACAAATATGGAGAGAGATGCTGCCCGTTAACATGGCCCTCCCACTGCAACTGTAAAAGTTGAAGCGATGATGTGCACTGCTGAGGGATTAACTCCCAAGCAGCCTGCAAGTATAGTTCAGCCAAAAGTGGCTTGTTAGGGTATCTCCCGTCTCAATTTCTGATGCCTCGGGGTGTTTGCCAATTTATAATTAACAAGTGTTAACCCCAATTATGGTCTAATCAATCCCTTAGATTCAAGCCTAATTATATGACCCAATTTAGCCACAAAAATGTAAAAACTGGGGGGGGGGGCGGGACATTTCCAGTCCCATCCAAGAGACCCCCCCCTCCAAAAAAAACTCCTGCTCAGATCTGAAAGATCTCACTAGTCTCACAGTATTGAAACAGAAAGGGGATCTTTGTTGCAAATGTATACTAAAGGAAAGATCCACTTTAAATAGCTTTGTCATCCTCAGGTATGATAGGCTGTGGCAAAAAAGTTGTGTTTATTGCTCTCCTTCCCCCTGTCTGATTGTAGCAGTGAATAAAATCATATTCACTCTACTTGAGCTGGAAACATAGTACTTGCAGTTACAGGTACAACTAATACTATAGTCCATTTCATAGTCAAAAGATTTCTATAATCTACTGGTTACAGACAATCATGTCTGTATGAGCCAGCATAGATAATTGCTTGGAATAACGGCAACATGGACAAAAATCCCGGTCTGGAATAAAACAAACTGAATTTCAAGAATAAGAGCAGGTACAAAAAAGCTCCCTAAAATATGTGTAAGGAGTTATGGGCAGGTGTTGGAGAAACATTGTGAATGATGAATGATTATATACATATGCTGTAATCATGTTCAAAGATGCAAAGTTTTTATCTTTGATTCCTTGAACTTTCATGGAATATGTCATGCAATACAATCATGCTGAAGAAGGGAGGGAGGGAGGGAGGGAGGAAGGAAATTTGTTGCATATCATCCATTATTTCTGATCTGTTTTCACTGAAAGTAATATTTATTTACATGGAATATAAAAGTTTGGGGAAACAAAAACAATTACAGATTTATTGTGTACTTTATACATGTTTGCTGATTTTAAAGACAAATGTACTGGATTGGTTTTTACAACAATCCACTGAACTAGCATCAGTTACAGTCCATGAGAACCACTTGACATTTTTATTCTGTCCCTTCCTCACCCTGTCTTAACTTCTCCATTGTCTTACAGCTTTCAACAAATAAATTATAGCCAACAATTTCTCCCTATATAAAGAAAATGTACCTTCCTGACAGGTTTTTCCGATATTAATTCTTACAGTCACCACATCAGCTAGAAAGCACATTCAGAATATTAAAAGAGAGGTTCTCTTGTCTCGCTCTGCCTGTTGATTCAAAGGAAGGCCCTCTGATGTCTCAAAGATCTATCTACAATAATGGAGTAATGAAATGTGAGTTACTTTTAGATGACGCTTGTGAGATTAATGTGTCACTTCAATCTAGATTCATACAGACTTAAAAGATTTAACATTAAGGTCAGACTTTGTAGGAAATCTCTGAGGATGTAGAAGATAATACAAGAGAAAAGAAACCTTTACCAATGTATTTGAAACCAACACAATTCACATTGACATACAGAATACAAATTAATAAGATTTAGAAAATCCTTTTCTGATAACCAACCCCCCTTCCCCACTCCACAGGATCTATATGAGGCTCAATTTACATGTCATGCTGGTATAAAATAAAAAACTTACCTGTGCAATATCACATCCACCCACCATCTTCTTTAAATTGGACTACTATGTGCAATGCTGCTATGCATGTGATGTTATCACACCAGAGATCTATAGTAGAGATGGGCACAAACCTGAATACGAACCAAAAAAACCCACAAAACAGCCTAGTTTGTGGTTCACGAACCAGCCCGATTCATTGTTCGCGAACCAATGATTTGTGGAAGCTCATTTCCATGAACTTCCATGAACTGGTCTACTGGTTCATTTGGTTTATTTTAAAGGGCAATGTCCCTTTCCCTGCCACTTAGAGTGGTGGGGAAATGGCCATTTAAACTTTTCCTGCAGCTTGCAAGCAGCAGGATACCCCCTTCCACCTCCCAGCTGGTAGTTTAAAGGGACCTGCTGCTTGCAAGCGGCAGGGCCCTTTAAACAGCCCAAAGCCCACAAACTGAAGCGGCAGGAAAGGGCCCTTTAAACTATCCCTGCCACTGCATTAAAACGGAATGAACCACGAACCACGAACTGGTTTGTGAACTTGCCCCAGTACGTGGGGGTTCGTGGTTCCTGGTTCGTGAAAATGCCACGAACCCCATGGATCGGGCTTTTTTGTGGTTCTTGCCCATGTCTAATCTATAGCACAGGTATGCTAACTATAGTATAGCTGAGGATGGGTTTAAACAAGACAGTTTGTCCGTGCAATGTTACATGGGTACCTTTTTATTGCCCACTGAAATAATATTTAAATCTTTGCACCTTGCAAGTTATGACAGCTCAGAATGATCTATATAAGGAACGCTATATATGACAGGACACCAAATCTACCTCATGACAGCCCAAGTCCCTCTGAATTTTTAAAATATAACTAACTAAGCACCTAAGCAATTTCATAATTTTGTAAGCTGTGTAGATCTGGGCCCTTGAATATATAATGTATTAATATAATTAATGATGATATTTGATCAAAATCATTTTTAAAGAGGCATGTTTCCCAACTGAACCAATAAATTAGGACTTCAACAAAATATTGTAAATATTTGTACAGGTCAAAACACTTTTGCCTGTGAATGCTACCATATTCCTAAATTATGAAACTATCACTGGACTGAATATTATAGCTCCAATAGACAAATAGGCTCCCTCCAAAGATGTGTATCATCTTTTAAACCATAACTTCTCATCAGATTGGTAAAGAAAATAATCTTATATATAGGCCTATGTCCAGAACACAGAAGAGGAACTAAACTGATAAGTTTGCCATTCTTACAGCACTTTTGCTGCTGTATTTTCATATATATTTCACAAAAATATACGTACCATCTCTTGTATATTTGGTACACCATAACATTCACTGATGCTGCAGCAAGGTCATGCATAATCATTATCATATTACTCAAACTAAATTACTTTTAGTGGGCATCATCCCACAATGCAGGAAGTCTTCAGATTTCCTAGAAGTGAATCGTTATACTTCTTTATACTTTAAATCTTTATACTTTATGGAGCTCATTGTATATTTCCACTTATCAGCCAGTGAATAATTATTACTATATTTCCTGGGCATTACTTTTTTTCCACTAAGGTGCTGCTTCACTCATATTAAACAGACCCCACACAAATATTTCTTGCCACCCTCCTCCTCATTCTCCTCTTTCTTTGCATAAATTGCTCTGAATTATTATTATTTGTTTATTAAGTAAAGGCTTCTTCCAAGTTGACGTTTGGATAAAGGTGTGTTTTTATTAAGACAGTCATTTTCTCAGTCCATTTATGATGGTCTCATTTCAGTGCTGGAACCCAACACAAAAACAGTCAACAAATAATTAATTCCAGACTTTCCAAATATTTTCTAATAAATTATTCAAATGTTTTTTTTTTCATTTCTTTCCCAGACCAAGAAAAAATTGTCAGCTGCTTTTCTTTGCATTTTATTAGCACTTGAAATTGGTATGATTTATATGTGCCTTACACATTCTCTGAATAACTAAATGTTATTTTTGTTAAGCAATCAGGAAAATGCACATGTATGTAGTTTACTGAGCAACTTTGTAGAATCTGGTGATTAAGATATACTTCAGATTTGGCATTATGCAAAACAATGAAGAATCCTTTTTCTATCAAATGTAACCATGTAGATACCTTTTAAGAATATTTTTAGCTTTAAAAAACAGTAAAAACTTCTTGTAACCAGATCTTCGCCAACAGTTTCTATCTACTGCAATGTCCCTGCAGTTAAAATGCAGGATTCATGTACAAGCTGCAGTTGACAATATTATGAGAAGGTCTTATTCAGAAACAGTAAGTAAAGATGAGTACAGTCTCTTGCCTAACCAGGTTGGTCCAGGTAGTCTGATCTCTGACCAGGATCAGCCCTAGTCAGAATTTGGAGGGGAGATCACCAAGGAAGGCCAAGGTCACTATGCAGAGGCAGGCAATGGGAAATCACCTCTGAGCATCCTAACTTGAAAACCTCAGTGGGAGTCACTGTCAGCTGCGACTTAACTATACATACAAGGTCTCTTAACATATATCCTAGGAGCCACTATAACTTTCCAGCACTGGTTTTCTTTTGTAGTCCTGCATATCTAATTTATTAGCAGTAATTTGTATGTCGAGGAATTACAACAGCAACTTGGATGGATGTGCATGTCTCTGAACCATATTCCTTGTCTTACTTCTATACATTTCTGCAACTGAAACAGTTGTTAGAATTAGGGCATTAAAGCAGCAGAAAAAAAGAATGGTCTCATACATCATCATATAAGCTAGGCTTGGAGTTTGCATGGTCAAGTTCCTGCTCTGAATTGCTTTCAAAGATTAACAAAGATTACTATGGTCCCCATAACAGCCGATTGTTCTGTTACCTTAGCCTGTATTAGCTTTCGAGAAAAGTCAAAGACAACAAAACAGATATAGCACTGAATAGCACCTCAAAACCCATGAAACTTCAGGATCCCACTGCTCAATCCAAGATTCTTACTTAAATGAATCCATGCAAGCTGCCTCCACAAATTAAGGCGATGCCATTGCTGAGCTGTCAGGTGTCAGGGACAAGAAGGCAGTTTGGGCAGCTGGTGCCCCAGGGAACATAGGCCCAGCCATGGGTCAGAGGACAAGGATATCAGTGTAATTGGGGCCCTGCAGTTGGAATGTGGCATGTTTGTAGGCAGTGCTTTCTTTAGAGGCTGCTAATTTTAACTTATTTTTAATTTTTAAATGTATCTCTTTTTTACAGTTTTATCTATGTAGTTTTCTCTCTTTCATGCATTGTGCATGACTAGATGACTAGCTGGACCAGATGACTCTAGAATGATAGAATCATAGAGTCACAGGGACCTCTAGGGTCATCTAGTCCAACACCCTGCACAATACAGGAAATTCACAACTACCTCCCCTCCCCACACCTCCAGTGACCCCTGCTCCATGCCCAGAAGATGGCAAAACACTGTCAGGATCCCTAGCCAAACTGGCCAGGGGAAAACTGCTACCTGACCCCAAGGTGGTGATCCGCCTTACCCTGGGCATGTAAGATTTCTTGCCCACCCTCCCCACAAGCAGGCTCAGGGCAAGTTACAACATTATATAATAATACAATAAATTAAAACAACAATATGCAATAAAAGGTAAAATACACAATTTCATAATTCGGTACAAAAGTTAAATCCACAATCTAAAATGCAGCATGAGATGATTCACCATATACATTGCTACTCAAACCCTTTTAACAGAGGAAACACTTGAAAGAATAGAGGAGGCACTTGAAAGACCTGACAGATTAGCTTTAAAAATCTGCTTGTTTTTACTCTCTAAAGGAGTGTGATGCTCAGAAATAAGATGGTAAGTGTTTAGGTGTCCTTAAGAAGTTAAATGAGAAATCAAAATGTTCTTTGCCAACCACACATGTAACAATAGGCAAGAATCAACTTCTGCTACCATGAAGTTTAAATCAAAAAAAAACTTTCTCTGCTAGTTCTGTGAACTTTCGGCATCAGCTTTTGAATAAAAACAAAATAGTTTAATTGTAGTACACATCCCTTGGATCAACAAATGGGAAGCAAAGCAGCATTTAGCTTTACTTTTGAACCAGCATTTCAATTTGATTGATTTGAGATATGTGGAATAGGTCCCAAGTTTGATCTGTGGACACTGTATAGTCCTTTATTTCTGTTCTTCAAGGTAGCTGCCTTTACTATGCTCTAAAACATTACATCTTAAACAATACAAAATACATCCTGTCAGAGCTTTTGATTCACAGAGGCTAATTCCTTTGTTTCCTAGAAAGTCTTTTAAACTAGGGTAAAGACTGGAAAGAAAAAAGTCTTGCAAAGAGCCTATACTCATCGATCTTATCTCACCTTCCCATCAAGTGCCTGTAGCCACTCTCTACTAATCATCAGACAAAGGCTTCAGAAAATGAGGCTGCTAAGGCAGTTAGGGGACCTCATTTTGAGCCAATAAAAACAAATTGATTGGATCATTTGGGTCTTTACCATTTGGTAAGTAAACCCACTTAATCAACAGATTGAAAACCCTACAGAAAACCTTGGGAAAATGTCTTATTCTAACGTAGATCCTCTGAGCATTCCCAATGTTCTGTTAGTCAATCAGTCATAATGTTTGAGGGCCCTACTGAGCCACTGGCAAATCAGAGATCTCAAGTTTCTCTTGGTGAAATATGAGGCTCTCAGGCCATTACAAGTGCTCCATCTGGTTGCTGCCTATGCTGAAAGTGGGGAGGGAGGTGCGCGGAATGACAGAGACCAGAGCCAGTGCAGGGTAAAAAACAGGCCACAACTTTATTAACATAACAATAGGAGCATTGGCGCAGCATGAGGGGCAGATCCCGAAAACATCGGCTGGCCCGCCTGCCAGCCGGAACCCACCCCCCTCAGCCATGCTGAGGGGGGGACCCAAGGAGTGGCATATGGGGGGAGTCACCTGGGTGTACACCCCTGAGTGGCCTCCCCTGCCACCTGGGGGTGAGCTTCCCTGGCCGCCCCCGAGCCGGGCAGGCCCTTCCATAGCTCACCCCCAAGATCCCTTATGGGAATCCCCTTAGAGGGCCTGGGCGCGCAGGCCCTGGCCCCCCCAAATGATTATAACAGTACAATTTGTAAAGTGTAAATGTGTTTGCTCTACTGTTCATATCTGACTTTCCTCGGTATTGGCTTGCCTTTATGTTGGCATGCCTAAATGTCTTATCATCTAGAGTTTTGCAAGGGAGGTATCATAGGATACCATACTCTGACAGACTATATGACTGTAGTGTAGGTAGTGTGGCCCCTCTATATCACCTGACTTTTGAGTGCAGTTATTTTTCTGAGACTAGGAATCTTTTATTTTTTCCTTTGCTCCAAAATATAGAACACATGGAGGCATTATCTCTTTTATTAGAGGATAATAGTAGACCTATCACTCTCAGCTGTGAAAGTTTATATGCTTGTGATTGATCTTTGCAACTGTGTAAATGTGGTCTAGTTTTTATATTTTAGTAGTCTACTTAAAACTAGTAAGTTAAGAAGCAATATGAGGTAGAGAGAGAAAGTAATTGGGGTCCCTTGTCCACCCTGGTGGGGCAGTTTGTTGTCTCTCTGCCAGGCTGTGCTCCCACCTTCCTCATGGTAGCAAGCCAGAAGGAGATGGAGGTCATAGATGGAGCAGCAGGTTGCAGAGGTGGGGGAAGGAGATAAGGTGGGTGTGGGGACAGATCATACATGTGTGCTGTTTTGGCATAGCCAGTGCCTGACAGTTCAGCCATGCTCTCCATTCCCCCCTACCATCCCTTCGCCCTGACATTCACTGGCCAAGAGTCACCCTAAGCAGCCTGGCTGGGACACCAGTAAGCCCCAGGCAGCTCTGACCAGGCACACTCACCTTGTCCTCTCCCCATGCCAATTTCCTGGTGATTGCACCCTTTGCCACAAATGGGGTATGTTTCTCAGTCGCTATGTTTGGGGTTTCCCCCCAGGGCACAGATTGCTAAGCCTCCTTTCCACTTGTTCTATATGTCTAGTACCCCATTACTGTTTAATATGACCTTTAAGGGGGTGGGATGTGTGCTGTGGGCTTGGCTCTTCCCCTTCCCCACTTCTTGTCTGGGACCTACATAGGGCCAGGTCCTTATAGCTCCTGCCCTGTGATTGGTTCCCTGTCCATTATGGTCATGCTTTCACATACCCATATTGTCTTTGGGGTGCAATAGCACAGATACTAGGGATGCTGGCAAGGGAACAGCCTATATGCACCCCCCCCCCCTTCTAGGTCTTTTGGTCACTTCCTGGTCCCTGTTGAAAACTTTTAAAAAGCTAATTAGAGGGACTGCAAGTGCACTAGTAGTCAACCACCTCTGCTGTGGCAGATTTCAGGATTGTGGTGTAATTGTTCTCATGGAGGGTTGGGGGGGCAAGATGCAGGAGGGGAATTTATGCATGCTTTCATTTAAATGCAGTTATTATGTGATGTTTGAATACAGCCACTATCTAGCATGTACACCTTGTAGGTCTCCTTTACACTTCCTTTTAAAAATTAAAGTAAATACTTAAACTGAGAATATATTGACTAATCAAACAAGTAAATATACTTCTAAATTCAGTATGATCAGAAACTGTTAAACATCCTGCTGCTACCACCAAGACATAATGAAGGGTAATCATAAAATGAACATGAGAAGATATGGTAAACCCAACAGCTCTTTACTCAATGAGAAAGCCAACTGGGGTTACAGAGTCAAATTGCAAATATCTCCTCACTTTATGGACTGTTTGTCAAAGAAGGAAATCAGAGCATAATGTGTCATCTAAGCCTGAGATCAGCAATTTCCCCACACTGCTGCGCATTGAAAAAATTAAATGACCATGCCCTTGCAAGACAGATGAGTTTTGCTTGAGTAACCATCCTTTCAAGAAGGATGTGCTTTGCCTGAATAACCAGTGCACTCAAACTTCAGATCTAGGACTCTTCTAATTTTATACTTAAATTAAAAGGGAAAGTGTGGGATGGAGTTTGATGTTCGTAGGTTGAAATTATGTAAGAAGTGATAAAATGAAAATATAATTACAGAGTGGTAGCTGTGTTAGTCTGTTGCAAAGAGTCTTAAAGAAAGTAGTTGTGCTTCCGTTCAGACTTATGGACGCTATTAATCTTACCTGGACAATTCATCAACAGCTGGACTTTGGAATATTTTATACCTACTCTGACTGCATCATTTACTCTTTGACTGGCTCTCATTTTCATCTGTTCTCTGCATTGCAACACACCTTTCTCTGTGAATGCCGGTCCTTCTGGCCACTCCTGAAAAGAACTCTCCCCACTCCCGACCCTTTCTGTGCTTGCATAGATGCATTTCTACCAATTGTATGAAATGTTTTATGGATCTGACAAAGTGGTTTCTGGCTCACAAAATCTTATGCAGCAATACATTTGTTTTAAGGTGCCACAACAATCATTGCCATGGACGTATCCACCAGAGGGAAAGTGGCAGGATTCTAATTGTACTGATTTTTAAAAAAAATGTATGGAATTTGAGAATCCTACTAAATAGCAGAAGGCCTAGAGAGAAACCAGACCTAGTGAAGGATACTAGCAAGTTTAGAATACTAAATTCTTTGCCGTTCTGGAGAAAGGAGTAGATCACGTTGAGGACGTGAAATTTGAAGGATTCTGGTCATCCGGATACGGCGCTCCAAGACGGACCAACAACAGAAGGGGGTGGATGTTGTGCTTGGCCGCTGTGCCCTTACTGATTTATGCCCAGTGGCGGCCTTAAGGCGTTATGTTGGTGTCCGGGGAGAAGCCCCTGGTGTTCTTTTTCGCTACAATGACGGTGCCCCCTAGACTAAATATCAGTTTTGGACAGTCATGAGCAAAGCACTTCAGAAGCTAGGCTTGGGCGGGGTCAGATTTGGGACCCATTCTTTCCGAATTGGTGCTGCTTCTACGGCTGCAGCGATGGGTTATTCCAGACCCGATATTCAGAGGGTGGGACAATGGTGTTCTGGTGCTTATAAATCATACATTAGGCCACTGGGGGGTGGTCAATCGTCCTGACATGGTTTTTCTTGCAGGTGCTGTGGCTCGTCAGGAGAGGGTGCGGATCCTCATCTGTGGCCATAGCATGGTCTTCTGGGCTGCGCACCAAGCGAAGAGGACATGGATTGGGTCCCAGCTTGGACTCAGCCAGTGGGATACTGTTGAGTGGCAAGGCAGAAGAGGCCTGCGCTGGGCTGGGCTGCTGCCACTCTTGTTTGATGGGAGGAGTGCCCCTCCACCTCATATTCTTGTTGTCCACTTAGCGGGCAAAAATCTGGGTTTGATGAAGGGCGTGGCCCTTTCTTGGCAAGTGCGGGATGACTTCCAAGAGATTTGGAGGAGGTGGTCTGGTGTCCTGATCTTTTGGTCGGCAATGCTTCTGTGCCAGGTGTGGCAGGAGGCATTGGACCACAGCGCTATAGAAAGGGCTAGGCGGATGGCCAACAGAGCCCTGTTCAAGGCAATGACAGGTGGGTTGGGGATCTATTTGCCCCATCCACAGATTCGGGCTGAGTCTGTTGACCTCTACCGAGGGGATGGTGTGCACCTCTCTTCCAGAGGTAACAGCATTTTTCTGAATGACCTGCGGCAGGGCCTTAGGTTGGCTTTAAGCCATTTGTGGGGCGCTGAGGCCTAAGCAGAGGCTTGGCCTCTGCAGTGGCAGGATTTTAGTTAGGGAAAAATCTGTAGTGGGCCGGTGAGCACCCTTGGCACCTCCCCATTGGTGGGGAATTGGGGTCTTTCAGGAGCGGCTGGCTGCTGTACAGCCCAGCTGCAAGGTCAGGCGCCCTGGGTGGGGAACCCCTGGACAAGCCAGTTTTCCCCTGCTGCCGTACGGCCGGGTGGGGGAGCTTTACAGGGGTGAACCACTCCACCTGGCCAGGCCGGGTCCCAGCCATTTGGTGGATGGCTCGCACCCGGGGCAGCGGGTGCTCGCCCAGACAGGTCAGGGCGGGGTCCAAGAGAGACCCCAGGGCCTGACCTGTACCGCTAGTTAGGCCCTTGCTGTAGTTGATGTTTGCTGTTGTCATTTTAATAAAGTGGCCCATTTTAGAACCCAAAGCTTTGTGTCTGTCTCTCATTCCGACTAGGGGGGCAATTAAAAGACCTCCTAACTCTAATTTTTGTTCCTCTTTTTTTCTAGGTATACCCTTACTCATTGTTTTAGTAGAAAGAGACAAGTATAAACTTGTTCAAGAGATAGAAAATTAAGGTTCCCATCTTAACTTATTTGATTACTTCCAAATCACAAGGTCTTTGTTCATCCTCACTCAAGTGATATAGAAAAGCCCCACCTGTGCCTTGATCCATAGCCATGGAACTGCTGAAACTATTTCTGTCAAGTTTATATGAAGAGTTGTCAACAAATAATTTCGATGGACATTGAAAGGACAATGATTGTGTAAGGGAAATTATGCTGCTGTACAAATACATTGATATCAATGGGCTCCTCCTCAGACAGTTCTCATGATAGGACTATTTTATTCTACAACATATTAATAAATAGAGAAACACAATGTTCCTAAATGAGAGCCAGTTTGGTGTAGTGGTTAAGAGCGCGGGACTCTAATCTGGAGAACCGGGTTTGATTCCCCCTCCTCCACTTGAAGCCGGCTGGGTGACCTTGGGTCAGTTACAGCTCTCTCTGAGCTCTCTCAGCCCCACCCACCACACAGGATGATATTGTTGTGGGGATAATAATAACATACTTTGTAAACCGCTCTGAGTGGGCGGTCCTGAAGGGCAGTATATAAATCAAATGTTGTTGTTGTTCAAGCTGAACATGCCAGCTGACATCCAAAAATAGACTTTGTGAATCTATCAGTTCAAGTGCCATTTCTTACAAGCATACCAAGTGCTTTAGTATCAGAAGGCATCACAATTTTAACAATGTGGTTATTTGGAGAAAGTATATAAATATTAAAAGAACCTTGAAATCTTACTTCTTTTTTCTTGCCAGTTTCCAGTTCTACATCAGTCACAAAACACTGAATACAAATGTTTTTAGAGGCATTTCATCAATTACTTTATACTTTAGATTGTCAAGACTTGTGATAAGTTTCAAAGATTTGTCAACTTGTTCCCATGATAGAAATCATGTCAGGACAGCCCAGCAGAATCCATCTGAATTATCAAAGCTATTATCTCACAATCAAACTGTCACTGGAGCAATCATAAAAGAATCAAGTGGGTTTTCAGTCACAACCAAAGCCATCTCTTGAAGAAAAATGTCAACATGAAAAGCTGCTTAAAATGACATTGCTTGCATCCCATTTTATTTTGTATGGCAGTAAGAGCTGGCTGGTTACACAAAACAAAATCAAAGCCAATGAATTTTGGGCATACTCCAGCCTCTTTTTTTAAAAGGCACTAAATGCTGTATGAGTTTAGTTTAGATTTCCAGTTAGGGCTTTTCAGAATACTGTCATCAGTTTCTGTGAGCCATGGGGTAATAGTTTCCAAGTCTTTAACAAAGCCTCTGCCTGGTATTTATGTCACTGTTTCAAAGCTGTGGTATAAAACAATAGAAGAGGTCTGGAAGGAAGGAAAGGAGAGGCAAAGATAGAATATGTTTCTTTAATGAGAACTGTGGAAAAAGCTTGCATTGTAGTCTTTGAAATATGAGGAATTATATATTGGAATTTTTGTACAGCAGTGTTACTATTGATCTATCTTCAACTTCACAGTCTTTTCAGAAGGTACAATAAATACTGAACTGTATAAAGTGCCATGAATAAAAAGAGCAACAAACTTTTCCAGCCTGAAACTAAAAAGCAATTAAAAACAACTAAATTTTTTTTCAATCAATCATTCATTAGTCAATCAGTTAGCTTTATGAACCCTAGCAATCTTGAGCTCTATCAGGGTTCTTACGTGGTGATTCTGTAAGCCCATTTCTCTTCAGAAAGAGTGATGTCAACACAATATAATACGTATCTCCCCCCACCCCCAGCAATGAAATGAAAAGCAGACATAAAACTTGGGAATAAAATTGAGCCATTTTATTGAATACAACATAACTTGTCATTATGGCAAGGGATCTAACTAACTAGTGGTACAGGTCAAGCCACGAGGTCGCTCCAGACCTCTGTCTTGACTTGTCTGGGTGAGCCCCCACTGCCCCAGGGGTGAGCCATACCAACGCATGGCTGTACCCAGCAGCTAGGCAAATGGTTCCCCCTCCAAGCCTGCAGCAACTTGCCGTACAAGTAAGGGCCTTACTTGTATAGGGGAGCCATGCAGCAGTCAGCCCTCACAGCTGGCTAGCATACAGCCCACCAGCCGCTCCTGACAGACCCCAGTTCCTCACCAATGAGGATGTGCCAAGGGGGTCACCGGCCCACTCATTTTCCATCCTAACCTGCCAGTGGCCAAACTATTTACTGCTCCACCAAACCAGTTAAATAACCAGTTAACTAACACATCCCGCAGTACAAGGTAGGTGAAAAAACCCTTCCTTGAAAGCCAATTAGGAGAAGAGAAAAAATTCCTACCTGGCCCTAATAAACAGTAATCAGTTAATCCTGCACTGCCATAGGGAGGGTGCGTGGGCCAAGCAAACTGCTGCAACTGCCAGGTGAGGGAAGGGAGGAGCAGGCTTATATGCTTTAAGCTCTGTCCACCCCAGCAAAGCCCCGGATGCCCGGGAAATTCAACCTTTTCTTCTAACAGGGCCGCAAATGTGGCCCCCAGCCAAGCCACTCTGCATCCAGCCAGGACAGAGCCAGCTTCGTCATTCTCATGTGATGAAGATTACTTCTGTGCCCAAAACATATATAAACAATTTACAAATAAATGTTACAGAAGAAGACTCTGATGGAAGATATATGATTTTGAAGATCAGGCTCCTGGAAAGCAAGATTTACACACTAGCAACAGTATATGCACCAAGTGCAAGTGCACATAGTATTACTATGTGCCCAAAACATAGTAACTTTAGCTCCCGAAGGATATTCTCTGAGATGTAAATCAAATGCAACATAATTTGTTTCTCACAAATGGAATCTTGAGAATAAAAGAGGAGTCCTGCTGGATCAGATCAGCATCTTGTTTCACACAGTGGCCAACCTGAAGACTCTCCTGGAGGGCCAACAAACATAGTATGTTGCCTACTAGTCCTGGTATTTAGAGGTTTCCTGCATCTGGATATGGAGATTTTCTTTAAACATTATGGTTATCAACTGAGTTCTTCTTCAAAGGTATTTACTGGGTTTATAAGACTAGTGATTATTATTTTCATTACCAGGTGTTACCCTATCTACTACTTCTAGTTGGGGCTCTGCGCTGCATGCTTTGCATGCAGAAAATTCTAGGTTTAGTCCTGGAATCAGTCCTAGTTGAAGAATCTCAGATAGCAGATGTTTGGAAAGATCTTTCTCTGCTTGGGATCCTGGAAAGCCATTGTCAGTCAGATAATACAATACCAAGTTGGATGCATAAATGTGAACTATGGGGGGGCACTAAGGGGCTCGAGCCCCCCCTTGATTTGGCTGGGGGGGCTGAGCCCCCTTGGGCAACCAGTGAATTACATGGGGCTGAGGGGCTCAAGCCCCCTCAGATTTGGCCAGGGGGGCAAGCAGTGACAAGCTCACGAGGGACTCAATTACAATGGCATATGAAGCACTAGACAGTCCACCCTTCCTGTTGTATCACGTTACAATTTCCATGATTCTTTAGAGCTTTGTTCCTGTTTTTTGCTCGTATGTATTTGTGTGTTTATTAAGAATTTATAATTTAAAAAAGGAATTGCGGTTTATATAAAAAATTTACAAATAAATGTTACAGAAGAAGACTCTGATGGAAGATATATAATTTTGAAAATCAGGCTCCTGGACACTAGCAACAATATATGCACCAAGTGCAAGAGAAATTTTTTATGAAACTGTTTTCCAATTCATTTTCGATTTTCAAGAAGGTAATGATCTTTGGAGATGTGAAAGGGGTAATGGATCTAAAAAAAAAAGGTAAAAAAACCAAAGAAGGCAAACTTCCCCAAAATTTGTTTAATTATATGAAAATGTTACAATTGGAAGATGCTTGGAGGATCAAAAATCTGAATATTGGAGACTATACTGTCTTTTCTGACAGACCCTAAACACATTCAAGGATTGATACGTAATTTGGATATAAAAAAATCTGAGTTATTTATATTGTTTATTATATTATATATTTACTCTTTCTTTTTCTTCTGATGTAATTATAATTGTGCTATCTTTTTATTTTCTTTTTTCTGTTCTGGTTATATTTATAAAAATAAATTTTATATTAAAAAAGAATTTATTCACTGCCTTAAAATACCTATGGCTATGGCTCACATTAACTAGCTTAGTCCCTAACCCTGCCTGGCTCCACCCACTTTCAATGTAGCAACAGTCAGATTGCAAGGCCTCTGTTGGACATAATTGCAATATAACTGCTTGGCTACAATTTACATTTGAGGAATGGTAGATTGGTAGATATGAATCTCTCTCTCCAATTTCCTATCAAAGTATGGAGTTCCTATAATAAAGAACTCTTCTTTTCTAAAACTAAGGCAAATGTAAGTTTTTTATTTTCTGTTTCACACTCACACCAGCCAGCACGCTCCAACCACACATCATCATGTTTTCTCTGCAATCAATGCTACTCCATTAAGGACCAGTTTCTGTTCCTTTTAATAGGAAAAAAGTGAGTCTCTATTTTATTTTACTTTTCAGTTACATTATCCTTACTTTGTATTTTGGAAATGGAATACTGGGAAAGAGTGGGCCCTATGTTTCCTTGTTGAAATAGCTTTGCTTGCTTGCTTGCTTGCTTGCTTGCTTGCTGATTTTTTTTTTTTTTGGCTGGGTATGGGAGAACAATTAGTTTTTTCATTGTTGTGGGAGGGGGACTGCTTCAGCCACTCCTAAGCTCCTCTTTCAATTTCCATTCCATTTTTAAATGGAGAGGTGGTATCTGTTGCAGAAAAGGACAATTCCTAAAATTGAGTGCTGTCTCTCTGAAGCAATGAGAAGCAATGTTCATGCATCTGCATGAACAAGATTGGAGGGGGGATGCAGATCAGAGGCCTTTTTAAAAATTTATTTTTCCCTGTGTGCAGATCAGAAAGAACATTGGCAAGGAATGTGAATTCTGTACATGTTCATGCCCTGCATTTTTCTGGTACCTAAAATGGTACGGTGCAGTTTCAAAGGGGTGACCAACTAGCTAATGCTTAGAGAAGAAATGAGGGTGGGGGAAAACAGTTCAGTAGCACTTTCAAAACTAAAGCAAATGTATTGCTATAGGATCTGGGGATTCTTTCGGTAGATAGATACTTTGTGTCTTCTTCAAGCCTGTGATTTTCTATGTTTGCTGAAGTGGATGCAGAACCAGATCCTTTTTTAACTTAACTAATATCCCCAGAAAACCTGTTAAGCATTCTTTGTAAAATGTCTACACTCTAAAAAGTTGGTCAAGTAGGTTTGTATTGACAGTTGTTCACCAACTAGGCAGTTACAGCTAACACGAACTGGATTCAAGCATATAACAGTGACCATTAGTTTGTCCTATACTCATGGTATGTATATTTGTATATCTTAAAGTGACTATCCTAAAAGTGAATTTCAAAATAGGACACAGCAGGAGATCGCTGAGATAACTCTATAACCACTGGCCAACTCCCACTTTTCCCTAGGTTTGGCCCAGCCCAGAGGCATTGTTAGGGAGGTCGTCATGGGTGCCTGGTCCCCCTAAATTTGTGGGTAGCCCATCCCTAAATCCCCCATGGCCCCACCTTCATATATGGTAGCAATGGAAGCCCCTCCCTGTGATATTGGTTCCTCCCTGTGATGTCATGCTCTGTTTCTTTTAAGAGCCTGGCATAGCAATGCCTCTGGCCCAGCCCCAGCTCCACCCCCCCCAGGAAATTGGAAAGTCTATGCCCCTGGCTGGATGGACTCATCATCATAGTGTAAGGTGGTGCATCAGTATATTCAGTTCATTGTCAGGAACCATGTGGGTAAAGCCTAAGGTTTTAGGGTCAGAGGAAAAGCCATTTGTCAGCTAATTGGGACAGAGGAAAGTAGGTTGTAGCAATCTGAAGAGTTACGTTAGAAGCACATCCTTGATGGTACTGGAGTAAAGTGCCAGAATGTTAACTGCTGAAATTTCTGGAGAGAGCCTCAACTGGGCTCATTACTTATGGCATCAGATACAAAAAGTCAAAATATCCACAGGGAGAATGTAACTTGCAAGAGCCGAGTACAGACAGTGGTAGGGTTGGCAACCTCCAGGTGGGGCGGGGAGCTCTCCCAGAATTACGACTGCTTTCCAGACAACAGAAATCAGTTCCCCTGAAGAAAACAGCTCCTTTGGAGGGTGGCATTATAGCCCATTAAGCTCTCTCTCTTCCCTAAACTCAGCCTTCCCCAGGCTCCACCTCCCACGAAAGGTTCAGAAATTTCCCAACCTGGAGTTGGCAACCCTAGCCAGTGACAGGCATTTCCTGACATAGGCACCAGTGCCAGTTAAGTTCACAGATCTTATGATAACAGACTTGCAGTTGAATATTTAGAGCCAGTCTTATTGAGGATTTTAAAATATCCTTCAGGACAAAAAGGTAGGGTTATAGATATGAGCTGAAAAATATAGTCGCACCCAAAATTCAGAAGGAAGTCTTTTCATGTAGTTCTCTACTTTTATTAATGTTGGGTGCAGGGTCTTTTACTGATGTTAACTTTCTTCCAGAAGTCAAGAACTTTAAATCTGTTTTTCCAAAATTACTGTATTGTTCTTCAAGCACTCATAGTAGCCGCCAATGAACTGTTTCTGCCTGGTAACCTGTATGATTTTTAAACAATATTTAATCATTCTGTCTACCTGCTACCTGTACTGTTGTTTCTTTGGGCTTCTGCAGAGTGTATCCCCTATATTGGTGGTTGGTGATCCCATGCTTACAAGGCTTGAATTGTTGTCAGCTTACTACTTCAGCTTTTGCTTGTTGTAGTATGTCCTGTCTTGTTTTGTTTGTTCTTTGTCTAAATTCTTCCACTCAAAGGGTCAGGTGATATGATTCTTGGGTGCCTTCAGTGTAATCTGAAAAAAGTATGTCTCAGTCATGCCAGATTAGTTTGGCCCATGAGGAATTTTTTTCTTTGTTTCAGGTTTGCTTGTGGGAGTATCTTTGGACCAACTTTTAACCTTGTTATTACCTCAAAATGTCATGTTTTCTCCCCGCTTTCTTCTGTTTCATTTAGGAGATAATGATTTGCCCTGAGTTCAAGACAGAGCTCTAGAAGACTGCATTGTATGATTTTACCTTTACAAAATACAGTTTCCCGGAATACACTTTGTTCATCCAATATGCTGAAAGAATGTGACATGAAGACTCTGATACGGCAAAAGGTTCAAGAGAAGGGTATCTACAACACTGGCAACTGTGTTCTAGGAAGGTTTCTAGATTTCATCTCTACTCTAGATCAGTTTTGAAATAATAATTTCTTTCATGATTATTTGATGATTTGGCAAAACTGCAGTTTTCTTTATGTTTACCATCATTTGATAGGAAATTGATATTAAAGTTCACATCCATTTAGGGTACAAATAATGTAGAAACTATACATGTTTTATATTTTATTTTATTTTATTTTATTTAGCTTATATATCACCTTGCCACCATATTTAGTGCTCAAGGTGGTTTACAATATATATTGAAATGATCTGACCATGGCACTAGCTTACACATATACAACACTATATATAGTGTTGTGTGTGTGTGTGTATACCACAACACTATAAAATAATATAAATACAAACATTAAAATCAGTAATACAATAGTAAAATAGGAATGCAAACAGTAGTCTAGGTGAGAGGTGACCATAGCATGAACCACTGTGCTGAGGTCAGACTGAGATAAATACAGGGATAACTGGCAGGTTCAGCAGAGATTGTAGAATGGCAGCCAATGGCAACACTAAAAAAGCATTCTTGAAGGAATGAGGAGAACCAAGCCAAAGCAGTTCCCCTCAGCCCCTGTGAGGCCAAGCAGTTGACCAAAACTGAGTGGTCAAGCATGTCAAACAATGTCGACAGATCTAAAAAAAATCAGCAGTGCATGCCCACCTTTATCCAAGTGGAGTCATAGATTGTCAGCCAGTGCCACCAGAGCTGTCTCAGTACCAATCCAGGCCCAATTACTTTGTCCAAAAATGGTAAAATCAATACTGGGTGGTAATTTGCTAGCTTGTTCTTATCAAAGGAGGCTTTCTTCAAAAACAGTCTTACTATCGCCTCCTTGAGTAAACTAGGGAACTCACCCTGTGAGACAGATAGATTAATGATCTCCCCAAAAGGACTTGTCACCACATACTAGCAAGAGTTTACGAACCAGGAGGAGCAAGGATCTAGTGAGCAGGTGGCAGGCATCACAGCACTCAGGATCCTATCAATGTCTTGAAGGGTATGTGGGCTGAAAGAGTCCAACAAGGACCCAGCAGAGCATGTGGAGCCTCTGGTATACTACAGAGAAGCAGAGAAGTTAGCCGTGTTAGTCTGTGGTAGCAAAATCAAAAAGAGTCCAGTAGCACCTTTAAGACTAGCCAATTTTATTTTAGCATAAGCTTTCGAGAATCAAGTTCTCTTCGTCAGATGCCTGATACAGAGACTGGTCAAACAGAAGAGCAGGAGAGGGAAGAGGCAATTAGGGGGGGAGGGGGAGGGAGCAATCAAAACATTCCTTTGCTAGTATATGTAAACATCTCCTTTTGGTGTGTGGATCAGTTGGCTTCAAAGGAGTTTGCCCTGTTAGTTTGTAGAAGCCAAACAGCTAGACCATCCAATTCCAATGCAGTATGGGCCTTCGATAACCACAGCTCTCCCTGCCAGATGCATCTGACAAAGAGATTTGTGGTTCCCGAAAGCCCACGCCAGGTACCACTGAGCTCCCCCAGACCCCACCTCTGTAAAGGAAATCTGTTACCTGTGGTAATGTGATAACCATTCATAGTCCCTATTCAGTCCCAGCTTGACAGAGTCAAAATTGCATATGAATTCCAGTTCAGCAGCCTCCCGTTGGATTTTGTTTTTGAAAGGTTTCTGTTGAACTACAGTGACCTTTAAGTCTTTGATGGAATGTCCTGGTAGATTGAAGTGTTCTCCCACTGGTTTCTGGACGTTTCCATTTCTAATGTCAGATTTGTGTCCATTTATTCTTTTGCGTAGAGGTTGGCTGGTTTGTCCAATGTACAGAGCAGAAGGACATTGTTGGCACATGAGGGCATATATCAGATTGGAGGATGAGCAGCTGTAAGAGCCAGAGACAGTGTAGTTGATGCCATTGGGTCCTGTAATTGTATTCCCTGGGTAGATATAGGGGCAGAGCTGGCATCTGGGTCTGTTGCAGGGCCTGGTACCTGTGCTGGTGACTCTGCTGGCCGATTCATGGTTGTGAGTGAGAAGTCGTTTAAGGTTGGGGGGCTGTCTGTAGGCAAGGAAAGGTCTTCCACCCAGGGCTTCTGAGAGAGAGGTATCATTTTCCAGGATGGGTTGTAGCTCACTGATGATACGTTGGATGGGTTTGAGCTGGGAGCTATAGGTGACAACCAGTGGTGTTCTGTTGTTAGTTCCTTTAGGTTTGTCCTGGAGTAGGCTGTTTCTGGGTACTAGTCTGGCCCTGTTGATTTGTTTCTTCACTTCATTTGGTGGGTACTGTAGTCCCAAAAATGCTTGTTGTAAATCTCTTAAGTGTGAGTCTCGGTCGAGAGCATTGGAGCAGATACGGTTGTAACATAAGGCTTGGCTGTAGACAATAGACCGAGTGGTATGTTTAGGGTGGTAGCTGGAGGCATGTAGATATGAGTATCGGTCTGTTGGTTTCCGGTATAAGGTGGTATTTATTCGTCCATTATGTAGTTGTACAGTGGTGTCCAGGAAGTGTACCTGTTGTGTAGAGTGGTCCAGGCTTAGGTTGATAGTAGGGTGAAAGTTATTGAAGTCTTGATGAGATCGGCAGAGCTTAAAGACTTTGTCTGCAAAAAAAGTTGCAAATAAATCACAGCCAGAGGCAAAATCATCCTTTACTGTAGGCTTCATAGACAGAATAATTAGTTGCCAAATCAATCTAAACAATTATGCGGGATGTCAACTTGTGAATGCAAGGGAGGAGGAGACATGAGATTTCTTTGCCACCTTCGCTGCCATCTCATACGGCTTCAAATGGGTCCTATAATGTGTTCTCTTAGATTCACCATGGGTTTGATGCCAATCTCACTAGCTGTCTAAGTCTCCTCTTAAACTCTCAGCTCCTCATTAAACGCAGGAGCAAAGAAGGAGTTGAAAAGCAATCTGATAGACGGCCCTTTGAAGACCCCTGTTGCAGAACTCAGGGTCTCACCATATGCAGGGCTGGTGCCAGTGTTTCTGGTGCCAGGCAAGATACCTACTTGCCCCTCCCCCCCCCCCGGCTAACCAATTTTAAAAAACAGAAGAAATGTAAGGGAAATGAAAATCACAAAACTTGAAAATTTTTACATTTTTAATTTAATCCAGTCCTGCTGGATCTGACCACTGGTGCATCTAGTCCAGCCTTGTCTTGTACATAATGGTTAATGAGTTGCCCTGGATGCCAACAAACAACATAGACTGCACCCTGACCTGGATAGTTCAGGCTAGCTTGATCTCAGAAGCTAAGCAGGGCCAACCCTGGCAAGTACTTGAATGGGAGACCACCATGGTAGTTTTAAAAACCAGACTGTTTTACTAGCCAGGGCTGAACATAATGAGGACGACAAAAACCAAGAATGGCTTATGAAATAGAAGGATATCTCTTGGGATTGAAGGTAGCATTCCCCAGACCCCATCCCACCTCCTAAAGTGACAACATTAATGTTAAAAAGATACTTTTCCAAAAGTCAACAGAATGGTGTAGTGAGGAGAATCACTCTTGAGTAATGCCATGGGCATTAGCTAATAGCTGCCATTGATTTATGCAGCCACATTTCACACTAGACTCCAAAATGTAATGCCTCCCGTATTAGTTGGGTGAGCAGCACGCACCACAATATTTCAATCCTGGATGAAGAACTGCAAGGTGGGGAACTGCAAGGCAGCACAAGGTGGCACAAGTGCACAAAGCAGCAGGCACAGCCTGGTTGCTTCTGTGTCATACATCCTGCAGCACTCCCCCACTGGTGCCTGGTTGGGCTGAGGGGGCAAGTGCATGAAGCAACAGGCACAGCCTGGTTGCTTCTGTGCCATGCAGCCCATGATGCTGCTGTGCTGGTGCCGGGTCAGGCTCGGGCCAGGGGGGCACAAGCGCACAAAGCAACAGGCACAGCCTGGTTGCTTCTGTGCTGCGCATCCTGTGATGCTGCCATGCTGTTGCTGGGTCAGACCAGGGGCACAAGCGCACGAAGCAACAGGCCTGGTTGTTTCTGTGCCACGCGGCCCATGACGCTGTGCCAGATTGGCCTGGAGGGCGTTGTTGGGGGCTGGCACAGACCACAGCACCTCCTTCAGAGAGCTGCACTTGAGGTGGCTGCCAGCTCCACCTCAATGGACACGCCAGCCCTGTGAACATGAGACAAAATACACTCAAATTCCACGGGTAATTCAAGTGTATTTTGTAATTTGAGTGTATTTGAGTGTAATTCAAGTGTATTTTGTCTCATGAGGTTTGACCCTCAGTGAGCTCATCAAGGGAATCACTGTTAGGCCCTGGGAAATCTTGCAGAGCATTCTAGAACTCATTCAGATCCATAAGTCTCCTTGGGCGAGCAAAACATATGCTTACCATACTTACAGGGGACAGTAGAGATCTTCAATCTGGCTCTCAGCTTACAATATACTGTGTTATTCAGATCCACCCCGGTGAAAAGGTCAAATTTAGCATGTGGCCTGCTTCATGTGTGGGGACCAATACAACCTGGGAGAATCCCAATGTTGCCATGGCAGCCATAAAATTGGTGTGTGTTGCATAAATGGCATAAAAATTTAAAAAATGGGAAAATTTGGAGAGGAGATAGGATGTAAATATTCACGGTAGTGGCCTGAATAATTTACAGAAGGAGAAAAGGAAAAAGGAAAGGTCTTGATAGCATTACCCAACAGGCTGATCTAATGATATATGAACATGAGGCCAGGTTTCCAAATGGGCTTAAAATATTTTGGCAGGAGTTCAGTCCTCATTGCTTTGTGAAGGATGTTTTCTTTAACTCCTGGAATCTGATTTGTCATATAATATTGACTTTGGCAGTTAGACATTTGACTAAAGTCCACTGCTTTCCCTTGAATAAACAAGTGGGAACTATAAATGTAACTTTCAAACTTCACCTCAATGACCTTTGTGTCTTTCTTTGCCTTGTTGTCTAAATGGGGCATGATGTGACTAGCTATCATTACTAACAATGCTGAAACCAAAAGCCCTGTTCATCTTTTATGCACCCTTTTTTTAAAACAAATAAAGTTGTAAACTGTTTAAAATCCACTTTATTGTATGCTGGTCTTCCTTTTCCCTGCCTTGCAGTGATATTTTCCTTCATATTGTGCAGTCTGACTTTTGTATTATGATGAAAAGAAGCTTGTGAGAGAACAGCAGTAACAAGCAAAGATGGTCACTATATTGATCTCCTTGGTTGAATGCAAATGTCACTACCCTGTTTTAAGACACCCTCAAAGTTAACTACTACTAAACATTTAGACACATGTCATATGAATCTTAAAAGCAGGAATGTCTCATGCAATGGACAATGATGTTGTTTTCCTTCCTAGTACTTCATTTCTAAAGACATCCACTTGAGACAACAACCACTCCAAGTGAAGTACACAGACAAGGACAGCAGACTATGTTCTAACATTATATTCCCTGTCATGTCTGCCATAGTACACAATCAGTCTCCATCTCAATGCCATCAAAGCAGTCAGTTATGATTTTTCTCTTACATAACAAGGAAAAATAAAGTCTGGATGGTTTAAAAGGGTTGTACATTAATTATTCACTCATACACTTGTGCAAAAAACTTGGTGAAAACAAGTTAAGTCAGAAATGGACAGATGAGCATTTGGTCCCCATGTAGATGCTAAATCAATCAAAATGCTTTTTAAAAAAACAGTTTCCCTTTTAATCTACGCACAATAAATTTACTGTTCTACAGCTGTACAGAATATATATGTTTGAAGGCAGTTTTGTCTCAGTTCAAAAGAATTATTATTCAAAAGATTTACAGAACAGAGCCTGAAAAGTCACAAAGCTCTATCACAAGAGATAATGTTCTAACAATGTTAAAATTCTGCCGCTTTAGGGCAAATTAGCCAGAGATGCTTTACTTTGAAGTATGCTTCTTTATATACTTAGCATGTTTACTTGCAACATTACTGTTTGAGTTCAAATAATCTTCATTTTAAATGTATTTCTTCCATCACTAGGCAATGAACATTTCCCCTGGATGGTTGTTTTTCAGTCTCGTAATTTTTTTAGTGTCTAACTTTTCTTCCCTTTTCCCTGCAAAAGGGAATTTACAAGAATTAAAGAGTGAAAGTGTTGCCAGTTAATGTTAATTTGAAAATAAATACAAGTAAAATATTGCCAAAAAATAGCCCTCCTCGCCCCAAAACCCAGCAGTGCAGTCAACATTCAGTATAAACTACAATGTATTTCAAAGATAATATATAAATGAGAAAAGTTTGAGACAATTTTGCATGCCCAAAGTGTGATTACTCAATGCAAATTAAAATATGGATGAAAGCATTTGTGGGACTGCTCACATTTCTAAGGCAAACTGTTCTCAGAGAGAACAGTTTGATTTCCATTAACACTGCCCAGAAAATTGATTGCACAAAAGATTTGGGAATTTACAAAATAATTCCAAACTGTTTTCAACGAAGCACGATTTTGAAAATGATGGATCCAACTTTTTAAAATAGAAATGATTTGTTCTCTCTTATTTTATGAAAAATAATTTACTCTAGGAATGTTTTAGGATTTTCAGTGTCGGTAGAATGAAAGTGCTTGGAGGACGACTGAGTATGTGCAGTCGCAAACTGCCCCAACCTACTCACATTAGAACAAACAAGTTTGTAGTATGTAGAACTCTGTCTATGTGGCTGGAAATCCTAGAAAAAGTAGGGTTCCTGTTTGCATGGAAAGAGGCATGCATACGTTCCAATAAGTATGTGTTGATTGGGCCATAGTTTTCTGTCACTATTTCATATCTCCTGCATATATTCATTTACAGTGAAATCCTAAGCAGAGTTACTCCAATCTAAGCCCATTGATTTAAATGGACCTAGACCAGAGTAACTCTGCTTAGGATTTCACTGTTAGTCACTGAGCATCTAAAACAGGCTCATATCTGTGATCTCCAAATCCATGTGTCATTTGAGCATCTTTCTTAGTGTCACCTTAACAGCTGCAATCCTATGCACATTTATGTGGGAGTAAGCAGCACTGAGCCTTGTTGAAGTTACTTATGAGTAGACATTGCATTGTAAAACTCTTCCCCAATTATTCTCATGCAAAATATCAATAGCAGTAGCAGATGTTCTGTCTTGCATCAAGTTTGCAATACTAGTGATAAATAAATGGACTGGAGGGGAGTTTATTGTGTAGTGCTTTGCCAAGGCCAAGGCTAGAGACTGCTAGTCAGTTGAGAAACTGGAGGTCTAGGTTGACCAATACCTACTGGCATTTATTTGAAGTAGAATTTTTTCCCATGTATCTTCCCAACTTTCAAACTCCAAACTTGAGTGGAGCAAAGAGGATCCAGCAGCAATGGATACAATGAAGTGCATTGCTTCAGTTCCGAACAGAATAACCACTTCATTATCTCATCTCTCCATATTTGATCTGGGATGGCTACAAAATGGGGGAAAACAGCTGAATTTGTAATGTGCTCCAGAAATCTTGTGAGAAGGAACTCAGGTTTTTTTGTTCTTACGCTATTCATAGCAGCATATGTTTGAAAATCATATCAAGCAGGCCCATGTTTCCCTTTTAAGTGGGTTTTAAAAACAAATTACTGCTTAGTTCAAACAAATGCAACTTCCTTTCATCCAGTTCCTACAATACATTACCAAAGCTTTTTGTGGAAATTTCCTTCCTCTAACAAATTCTGTTTATCTCAAAAGTAAAAACCAAAACTGTAAGTCTCTTGGTCTAATGTTGGCCCAAAATGACTAATCAAGTTTTACCACTCGTATTCACTGCTTTGAAACTTGGTATATTTCTTTACTTGAATAATGTATGCAGTGGAGTTTCAAGACCAATGCTGTTAACAAGCACAACTCCTCCAAAAGCTCATCCTTCCATTTGTCGTGGGCCTTTCATACCCCTACAAGTAGCAAGTAGCAAAACACAATGCAGCTATACCTGATACCTCCTAAACAATGAAAACATAGAGCTTGTGTGTGTGTGTGTGTGTGATGTGCCATCAATTCACTTTTGACCTATGGTGACCCTATGAGATGCATACTATCTCCCTACCTGTTCAACCTCTATGTAGAGTATATCATAAGGAAAGCTGAATTAGATAAAGAAGAAGGTGGAGTGAAAATTGGTGGAAGGCACATTAACAATTCAAGATATGCAGATGACACTACATTACTAACAAAAAATAGTGAGGACCTGAAATGACTACTGGTGAAGGTTAAAGGAGAAAGCACCAAAGGAGGATTACAGCTTCTACAGATCAAGAAGACAAAAGTAATTACTGAGGAATTACACGATTTTAAAGCTAATAATGAAGAAATTGAACTGATTCAAGATTTTCTATTCCTTGGCTCAACTATCAACCAAAAGGGAGACTGCAACTAAGAAATAAGAAGATTGATCTTTGGAGGAGCAGTCATGGTGGAATAAGAAAAGATCCTTAAAGATAAAGATGTTTCTCTGGGAACCAAGATCATGATAATCCAAACTATGGTATTTCCCTTTACTATGTAATATGAAAGTTGGACAATGAAGAAAACTGACAGGAAGAAAATTGATTCATTTGAAATGTTGTACTGGAGGAGAGTTTTGCAGATACCATGGATGGTCAAAAACAGCAATAAGTGGCTCTAGAGATTATTTGTAATCGAGCCATAAAATAGAATGTATCAATAACTCCTCAAAAGATTAATTTTCAACTTGCATTTTTATAAAATCCTGAGATACAACTCACTAAAGAATAAGGTTTATTAAAGGTGAGTTTTACAGCACCTAAGTTGATTCATTGTCATTAGCAAAGACAACTGCACAAATAAACAGTGAAAAGATGTGACTAAGCTACAACAGACAACTATAACAGAATATTTTATAGTCAGTTTAAAAGAAAATCAGCAAATCTTTCATATTCAAATCTAGGATAAAACATAATAAACATGATCCATCCTTTTATTTGCCTGTAGATGAAGGCCTCTGTACTTGGACATACGCCCTGCCCTATCACTCTCTTTGTGGGCCAGATGCACATGGCACCCTTGCCCAAATTCCAGGGCTTGCATATATTTTCAATGAAAGAAGAGATAAACCAAGCTTAACCTGACCAAGCTCACACATAAAGTAAACAGGGATAAATTTTCATTTCCCAGACATATTAAAACAAGAACTGGTAGAACTGACCTCATTGTGATCTGCCTCTTACTTGTTGCAAACAAGAACCACTGCAACGTAGTAACTTGTAAGAACACAAGCCACAGAATATAACAATAATAGCTGGAATACCTACCCACAACTTACTTGTGGGTCTTAGACATCCTGAGAAAGGAGACACAAAAACACAGCAAGAAATAGCACTGCAATAATACCAAATATCAATTATGATGTGTCTGTGAGAGTTCCATAAGCACATATCAGATACCAATGCTTAGGCCATGCTTTTAATGTGAAATATTATTATTTAAATTCTTTGTAGTAGGAGCACTTCTTGCACAGAGGAGCACATGCCTTGAAAAAAGGGAGTGTAAATATCAGCAGGACTAAGTTTGATCCTCACAGTTTTAAATCTTTATTTTACTAAGGTTTTTTTTTTAAACGTATACACTCTCCCCTTCCAGTGCTGTATTTCACATCTCTCCCAATTGAAAAAAGAAGTAATACTGAATAAAGGAGAAAATTTTTGTTTCACTTTCTAATTTTGCATTTTCAAAATAACTATTTACTGTAATTACTGTTTTTCTGGGTGGGGTATTGCCGGTTTCGCTCAAATCCATGTGTTTTTCTTAGTTATCATGAGTTTAGGACCCATTCTTTGCAATGAGGCCTTTGGGACAGCTCTTTGGGACAGCTGTTTTTCACCAAAATCTTACAGAACACAGTCCCCCTCTAAACCATTGACTTGCCTAGTTTGAACACACACAACAATGAGGTTTGGAGTTGACAGACCCTAATGAACACCTGAAGAAGGCATCTAGGCAACTGTTGGTTGTTTTTCAAGCAAAAAGTTGGGGAAATGAGGCTCTGGGACAGCTGTTCTTGCACTTAACCAAAAACCACATCAACCATTAGCCCCCTTCCCTCTAAATCATTGATCCACTGAGAGTTTCCTCAAGTACACCCACACAAAAACAGACCCCAAAGAAGCCAAGTGTCAATGGGTATACATTATGGTGAAAAACTGGCTGGCAGAGCGCAATTTGCAATTCTCTTCCTATGAAGAGGCAAATTACAGAAGTAACAGAGTTGGCACAGTGGGATCTGACTCAGCTCAGCTTTGATCTTTGAACTCCAGAATGGAAAAGCCCAGAAACAGCATAGAACTCTTTCTGGGCTTAAGAATTTAAAGTGTAGTTTGGCTCCGAAAGCCTTATTTGCATCATCAAATTTATTGTCACAAGAGGCATGGTTAGAGTGAAACCTGCAGAAGGAACTGACCAGGACTTAGCTTGATGCTCTCTGCCTCTGAGCACCTGAAAGTTAATGTTACTGTATTTTTCACCAAAGAGTAGACCATAATTTTGCATACCATGATGGTTTGCTTTGGGACTTTGATCTGTTCTTCTATATTGGCTTAATGATAGGACTATAACATTTCATGCCATATCCAAAACATGATACAGCACACTGTCATTAACAGACAAATGTTGGCAGCAGCTGTCAACATTGGGAGTCATATTGGGAGGAGTGGGTAGAGGTTCTTTGTTTTTGTTTATGGAAAGTAGAGGGATGGCCTTTCATTTTCCTGTCTTTCACTGTGGGCAATATTGAGGAAGAAGAGCAACCAACAGACATACATGCATGATGGCAACTGCATACATCCCATTGATTTAGGCTAGGGGAGGAAAAAAACAGCTGGAGAGAAGAGTAGGCAGAGGCAGAAGCGTCTGCTGGTGGAGAAAGCAGCAGGGTATGATCAAGGGCCCAAGGCTGGAGCAGCTGTAAGACCCTTCCTCCTGGAAGTAATTGCAAGGACTCAGTTGGCAGGGAGACAATGTCGTTGCCCAGGCAGTGCCCAAAAAAAAGATGCACTCATGCACAGTGCACATATTCCCCCTGTCCACCATTGGAGCTAATTAGGTAGTGTAACATAATGTAAGAGCTCTCTTCCCTTGGGATCCAATTGGTAGACAATGCCTATAAAGAACACAAGATGGAGCAGGCCCAGAGCCTGCATGCCTGCTACTGCACAGTAAGTACTTTAACAAAACACATGAACTTTTCGGTGGGAGGATATTGTTATAACTTGGTTTCCTGAATTTGATTCACCATTTCAGAAGCTGCTTTAATGAAACAAAACAATTTCCATATGTATTTCCAGTGTGTCTGTTTTGTGTTGCCTACTCCTAGTAGTCAATACAAGCATGGCTATCCTTGGCAACAAGGTCTGACAGACTAGTATATTTGTGTCTAGGAAGCAATTACACCACCACTGCTTCAAGAAAATGGAGATTTCATTCTACAGTGCTTTGTGGTTTCATTCTTTCCCTAAACATCCAGAACTATTTATTATAAAACAAGCATTCTTTAGCGCACCTGCTGGCTTTTTATAGCACATGGTAATCTACTTTGATCTCTGGGAGAATGATCCTGGTGGCTGTGTGGAGTTGGACAAAATGGCCTTTGTCCACTTTGGATTAGTCCACTAATCTTGTTTAGTCACATAAGCTTGGTCAATTGATCACTGCTGAAGATATAGAACTTTCTTATCACTTGAAGTCCAAAGCTTTCCAAATGAGTTGGTTTGTATATTATCCTGGTGGTCATCAAGGGTAGGGCAACCAAATATAGAGACGTGGAGAAGATTACAAGCATCTTTGAGCCAATCCCAAATATCTGGAATGAGAAAACAAATTTAACTCCATTGAAAAATACTGCTTTGAGGAGTTTCTTGGTCTTATGAAAGCTCAAATGGTGGTATTAATTCCTTGCCAGTCCCTAGGGCCATGTAATTAATCACTTGATGCTATAAGCAGGAATTACATATACAAATCAATCCATTGGTCTTGCAATTCTCAGGGCAAAAAGTAGCAGGGTGCTGCAGTCCAACCTTATACAAACATAACTAGCCAAATAATGTTTATGTAGATCAAAGCATTGTGCAAATCCCTCTGTGCCTCACTTTTATCTGTGAATGAACCAAAATTACAATAGGTTTCAAAACAGCAGGTTAGCAGACACATAATCAGCATTTAATAATGCATCATAGTTTATGCATGCATCATAATGCATGCATCAATAATGCATCATAGTTTATGCATGCATAAATATCCCCATGAAAAGAAGTCTAGTGCGGTTATGTCAGGAGAGCAGGGAGGCTATAGGATTGAACATCCCCTACCAATCCAGCAACCTGGAAATGTTGCATTAAGGTAAACTCAAACCTCTCTTCCCCAGTGCAGCGGAGCACCATCTTGCTGGAAAATAATTTCATTGAGGTTAGGCAACTAGATGACAACATCTATTTCTGGCACAATTCAAAGTCTTGTTCTCAACTTTTGAAACCCTATATGGCTTGGGACCAAAATATGTGGAGGACCATCTAATGATTTACAAACCTACCCAACCGCTGCGATCTTCTTCTAAGGCCTTGCTTTGGGTGCCTCTGCCTTCTGAGATTAGGCATGTGGCAACTCAGCAGAGGGCATTCTTGGTTGTTTGTGGTACCAAAACTCTGGAACTCTCTTCCCACAAAGACTCTTCAATCCCCTTCTGTTACTATCTTCTGCCGTGGGTAAAGACTTTTTTGTTTAGTTCAACGATCCCTTCTTACTGCTCAATGTTCTATTTGTTGTTTTATGTGTTGTATGTTATTTTAGTTTTATTTTAGTTTATTTTTAACTGTTTTAATTATTTGTGTTTTTGTTAGTTTTAATGGTTTTTAAAGTGTGACTTTATTATGTGTGGTTTTAATCTGCTAAGCTCTTATTTGCTGTGGGAGCAGGCAGGGTGAAAAAGGTACACATTTGCCATTTGACTCAGAAAAAGAGAGTCCTGAAAGACTGTGAAAACAATCCTAAACTGGTCTACTCAGATGTAAGCCCAACATTATTCAATAGTGCTTAATAGGGGTGTGCAGGGACAGGAAAATTTGGTTTTCCCGCTTCAGAATTTCCAAAGTGGGGGGGGGGAAATCGGCAATAAGCGATTTCCAAAGTGGCAAGCCACTTCAGAAACCACTTATTGCCTTGCTTCGGTATGCTCCGTAAAGATTCAGAGGACACTGAAACTTCCCTCTCAACCACTTATTTCATCTGATGGGAGGAAGAGGAAGGGAGTTCCCTCCTCCCCCTCCCATTGGGTGAAATAAGCAGTAGCAGGACTTTCCCCACTTCAGCTGGCCTGTGGGGGGGATACCCCTGTCAGCCAGCTGAAATTTAAAGGGCCCTTTCCCTGCCGTGCAGGGAAGCCTGGAAAAGGCCATTTCCCTGCCACTCAAGTGGCAGGGAAAGTGCCCTTTAAATGCCAGCTGGCCCACTCCCCCTCAGGCTGGCTATAGGCCAGAAAGGGCCCTTTCCCTGCCACTTGCACAGCAGGGAAAGGGCCTTTTAAATGCCGGCTAGCTCACAGGGAGAGCCCCCTCTCTGATGGGCTGGCTGAAGGTCAGAAATGACCTTTTAAATGCCAGCTGGACCACAGGGGGTTCCTCTCCCTCATGGGCAGGCTGAAGTGCCAAAAGGGCCCTTTAAACTCCAGCTGGCCCATGGGGATCCTCTGCAGATCAGCTGGACCTAGCCAGGTTTTAAAGCCCTGAAGCTTCTGGAAGTGACCTGAAATGCTTCAGGAAGCTTTGATTTGGCATTTCTGAATCAAGGCCAGCATGCTGGGTCAGGTTCAGAAATCCCGAATCTTTACAAATCAGGTCCAACTCAGGTATTTATCCCAAATCAGAAACCCAAATTGCACACCCCTAGTGCTTACTCTCAGGGAAGTGTCTTTTGAACTGCAGCCTATGATTGAAGTCTTCCCCTTCCAAATGTTTCCAAAGCTGATAGGAAAGGAGGCGTCTCTCCTTGTGAGGACTAGATTGGCAGGGAGACGATGCCCAGGTAGTGATATGAAAAAACGATGCTCTCATGCACATTGTGCACATTTCCCCTTCCTGCCAAGAGAGTTAATTAATAATGTAAGAGCTGTCTCCCCTTGGGATCCAATTGGTGAATGCTGTTTGGGAAAACAAGATTTTGCCTTGCTAGCCCAGTGCCTAGTGCTGCTGCTGCTTCTGTGAAGTACAAACTGAAACTGGTGAGAATGTGCTGTTATAACTTGGTTTTCATTGTTCCGGAAGCTGTTCTGGAACAAAACGAAACAGCAATTTCTGGGTGTATTTTCAGCTTGCTTTTTTTTGTTTGTTTTGTACACCTGTACTTGCTTTAGGTCCTGAAAAATTTCATCAGCTCCCTTTTGCCTCTGTCAGCTTCCCCATGTCAATAAGTTTGGTCTCAAGGGAAAAGAACTCATTGCCAGAGAGCCAGTTTGTCTCAACTACCCACTCACAAATTTGGTGCCATATGCAGTACTCTAAGCAATACACTGTAAAGGTCTTATCCCTTTGCTGGCTTTCCAATTTCATCGCTAGTTGTTTTACTTTATAAGTTTTAAACAAACTTTATAAGTTTTAAACAAAACTGTGAAGCTAAGGTACTGTTAAACTTAGTTTTTAATATATATATATATATTAGTAGACCAGTAGTAAGATGATGACTCTCTGTTGCTCTAGTTTCCTTGCCCTGTTGCAGAACTCACACAGGCAGGGGTAAACAGAGAACTTAAACTGGCCCAATCAGCTTAAACCTGACTATGACAACAGTGATGCCCAACCTGATGGCACAGAAGAGGCAGCTGTGGAGATGAAATTGCTGCTAATTGAAAGGTCAAAGCAAAATAGACCCTGCAGTCCTTGCAGAGCTACTGGGGCTTGACTCTGTTTGTTTCTTGCTGCCAGCATCCCTCCATGGCAGCAATCTACCAGGAACTTTCCCTTTAAGTTCAATGGAAAGGTGCTCAACATGCCTATCCATCATATCTTATTCAAATGCTTAATTCCTGGGGTTCTTTATGCCCACAGAGCTCCACTATCAATGCCTCTATCCTTTTGAGCGGAACGAATACACACAGAAAATGGGTTTCAGTTAAATGAAAAAAAAAATCATATTGTGGAGCACATGCAAAATGAACAGCTGGACTTGCCCACTGTTATTGCACTGAATTCATTACTGTTGAATTTAAGCAGAATCCACCTGAACCTTTCCACAAATAAATTAAGTACACAAGTATGAGCATGGTTCAATCACATTGCCTTTAGTGATATTAAATGGCTTTCTTAATTAGGTAACTCATAGGCCTTTAAACTCTAATTACTTTTCTTATCTTTGAAAAAGTAAAATGGCTATCTGACTAATCTGCTATATTGCTTATCATTTTCAAAATGTTTTATGGAGAAATGAAAGTTCAATGAGCTAACACTTCCACATGCAGACCATCAATATAAAAGTGTATGCTGAAAATATTACTGTATAAGCCTCTAGCTGCCAACAAAGTCTTCAGATAAAACTATTGTGGTTGGTGTATTGATATTCTCATCATCATATTATAGGAGGCTGGTATCAAATTCTGCAATTATTAAGGACAGTTGAAATAAGGGGCAATATTAGGGATCCCATTCCTCCGGTGGGGGCAGCGGATCCCCCACTTTCACCCACTGTGCCCCACTATCACTCACCTGGCCAGTGGGGGGGGGGCGGGGAGGCACAGGAACAGGCCACCTGGGCACACTCCCAGAACAGCACAATGATGTTGCTCCCAGGATGTTGGCCCCAAATGGGCCCATTTGGGTCCATTTGAGGCTAAAATCGGCCTGCTGCAAATTGTGTGCATGCCCCTGCACAATGACACCACTTCCCAGAAGTGACATCATTGCATGAGCACACATGCACTTTGCACCTGTGCAAGGAGCCTCATGAAACCACTGAGAAGGTAAGCACCAGGTCCCCCATCTCCTGCTAGGAAGGTAAGGGGACCTGATAACCCTAGGGGGCACCCATTTTCTTTTAGCAGGGTACTTGATTCTGTGGGAAGTAGATTTAATGTAGAATATTTTATATACCTTTATGTGCCTTTATTACTGCCATGCAATATTATTCTCAGGAGCTAATGTAGCATTTGTAACACAACTTGCAAGAAAATGAGACTTGAAACAAAATGACCAATGCAGAATGTATGTTATGTATGTTAATCACTGTGAAGATAAAGAGCAGTCACTGTGAAGCTTGCTATAAGGTAGTTGCACCTGCAGGACACCTGTTCATGACTTGATACAGAAACTTCTTAGTAAAGCTGCTTTATGCTCAATGTAGCAATAGAGAAAGGGGACAGAAAATGTGTTACTGAAAGAAGGAAGCTAGCAGCAAGTGAATTAGATTAAGCTGCACCTTTCAAGGCTGAGAAGAAGCTCCAGAGAAAGGGGAATGGGTGCTAGCTGTAACAGCAAGCACATTCCTCAGGAAGGGAGAGTGATCCCCTCCCACAGAACCCAGCATACACAGTTGCCAGAAGCAATATTGGGGCGCCCTTGGTAAAGTGTTACATAAGCTAGAGAAGGAGGGAGAGTGAGAAGCCTATGAAAGAGATGTGTGGGAAAGGAAGAAAGATGTTCCTCCTAGAGATAGACCAAGGACAGATGAGATAAGCAATGGCAATCGGGAAATATTGTAATTATGCTGTTGACCAAAGCTGTTTCTTCCAATAAGCATACCCCTAGACTATTATATCATTAGAGGTGGTAGCCCACTTGAGCCAATGGGGACCACAACAATATTTGAGCCAACAGAATAACAAATATTGTAATTAATCAAAAGGTATAAAATGCTTTGCACAGCTATTGTTGTTTTGATGAGCATTGGAAACAAGGAGACCTTTTACTCTCTGTGTAACCATCGTTCTTCCATGTTTAATAGCCATTGTAGACCTGCTTCATTCACAGGACTCTGCATCTGTCTCTTCTTATAATTGGCTGAGGGACATTCGGACCACAGATTGTGTGGAACAATACCTCTAAATATTTGCAAGCTCTATTGGTAGTTCTATAAAATCCATATAATTTATGTTTAACACCATGTTGAGGTAGGGAGCACCTTGCTAGCCTGGGCATGGCCAGAGGAATGCGCTGAAGGGTAAAGTCAGAGCTCTTTGCTTGTGACTCTTCCTAGCCTATAATTTGCAGCCTGAGGCCTTCCTTGAAGTAAGCTGGCCCAGTGGATTCAGAAGCTGCCCAAGAGTTGAAATAATTGTTTGGTTCTAAGTGTTTATTTGTTGCATTTTGTAAGCCACTTAGGGTCTCCAGTCAGGAGAAAAACCGGAAAAAGTACTTCAATAAATAAATAACCATAGGTTTATAGAACTTTTCTTCACTCCTACTATCATATCAAAGACTCCACTCAGAATTTACTTGTGTGAATCTTGTGGAGCCTTGAGCCTTGGGCTTGATCCAAAAGTTTCTTTCTATTAAGGAAGGGATCTTGCATTAGAAAAAGACCACAGCCATTGGAATACAATGGAAGACTCCTCCTTTAGCGGAAGGGAACTTTTGGATCCAACTCATTATTTGTACAGTTTTTTCCCAAAAAGAACATGTCTTTGAATATAAGACCCAGAATACATACAAGATACTGCTAATACATACTAGACACTACTAATCTTCTTACATTCATTCACAAGAATATTAGTTGGCATTTATTACTTAGCAAAAGCGTCACATGAAATGAATGGCAGACTCATCGAGAATACAGAGAATGTCAAATGACTCCGCAGATCAGGTGGAATGGCTGGCTGTTAAACAGCCATCGATGACATGCCCTCTTGGGTCACTTAAGATGGTAGATGTAAACGACTCACAATATCCTTAGCAGCCTCAAATGGAACTAGTTGATGGGCCTTGATCTAATATAGCAAGGAAATTTTTGTGTACTTACGACTTTCATATGGTAGTAATAGGCACATGTCACATTTTATGAACTTATTCATTACTATTATATTATTGGTTATTGATTTATTATTAGGAAAGCACCAAATAAACCTTCTAGGTACAGCACAATGTTAAAAATAAAACACACATCTTGCCCAAAGGCTGACTTTTTATAAAGAGACTGTATGTAGGATAAAGTATTGAGAGGATATGCTGCTTATCATGGTTATTTATCCTAATGCTAGGTACTAATAATAATCAATTGTAATGATATAGCTCTCTCCTCTAACTGGTTCCTAGTCTTTTTTTCCCCAGAAATTAAAAAAAAGCAAAACACTCTCTGAATTATAATCAGCTTTACAAATTAGTCATTACATTCACTGAGATAGGCAAAAATTGAAGCAGAGATTCTGCTTTTCAGTCCAAGGTCTGAGGGAGACTCTTTCCCCTTCCAATACAAAATGGCTGTATTTGCATGTCCTATAGCAAGTCAGTGTCATAGGCAAATTGTTTCAGTCATACTTAACTCTGAAGGATACATCTATGCCAATCCTGAATAATGGCAACAGTAAATAATGATGATGATGATGATGATGATGATGATGATGATGATGATGATGGTTCCAAAATGTTTTGTGCAAGATCTCAGAGAATCTCACTGCAGTTCTTTGGCTCCAGAACTTGCAGTTTTCTTCAGAAGGGCTTTGTCTCTTGCTTCCTTTCCTCTATTTTCTTCATGACTAACTCTTCGAATCATGATATGGCATTAGCCTAAAGGGTAGCAAGCCTTGCAAAGGTTGAATACAAATCAAATCCAATACTGTACTTGCATGCAGTATATCTGATTTATGGTTATCGGCAGAATGCATAAAATAAGTATTTTGTGGCACTCTCTTGGGAAGAATCAGATATTGCTCTGTTTAAATTCAGTTTGAAAGAAAATGAATTTTAAATACTTTAGAACACTTTTAAACAAACTATTGCAAAATGCATGAAAGTCTTATGTATTAAGTTATGGTGCTGCCATTCATATTATTGCAGTCCAGGGGCTGTGAGATTTCCCGTTAACATCTTATATATCCAGTGCTTTATACCACTGCTGTAAAAATGCACATTGAACTGAAAAATCAAACAACCAAGTCTATCTTGACAACTTTTCATTTCAAAAAATAAATTCAACAGTGTCTATCAAGAAGTAAGTGTAAAACCAAAAGCTAATGTTAAATCTTGGGGAGAGGCGTGGAATAAACGTACATAAATCTCACAAACACAACCATGCATATCAGTTCCTCTTTGGGGAAGACTACATTTTGCAGACAGACAACTGCATGAAAATTAACTTCTACAAACTCTGATCTACTCTCTTAAATCTGCTTACATCAGTGCTGAAATTCTCCCTCATCCTCACAATATGCGTGTATTATTGACAGATAGGGCATTATGGATTAAGGACATTTAGTAAAGGCTTAGTATGGCCTTCCCTGATACTTTCCCTGATAGGGCCAAACTACACATTACACATTGTATTACATTAAAACATGGACTTTTTCATAACAAGGAGCATTGGGAGGCTATTTGGTATAGGGTAGGGTGGTTAAGTCTTTCTGACTGCCATTTTCCACTCAAAATTACTCCTTTCCCCTTTTGTGGTTCTTGACACAGAATGAAAGGTAGCTGGGGGAAATTTTTAAGAAACCGCACAATTTCCACTATATTTTCTGTATAATCATGCACGAATGAAATCTGAACAGCTTGCAATACTGAAATGGTAGGCAAAGTTTCTCCCTTGTGCCATATTACAATAGTGAACATGAGCACCAAGCAGACTGTTGCATTTTTGTATCTACAGTCACAACTGTAGAATTACTTTCCTCTGAAGTCTGTGTTTGAAGTGCTGTAAAAGCTTAAGCTGGAATTTAGTGACTTGCCTGGCATATATGGAGCAGTTTGAGTATATTCTCGAACAAAGATTTTACTGGTATTTTTATCCTAAGTGTTTAGGATGCCAAAAGCCAGAAAATAAAATAAATTAGAATGTTTACATAAGTAAGTAATTGCACTATAGTAGAGATTAGGGGTATTCACTGGAAAAAAATCAATTTAATTTTTGGATCTGGCTGTTCCGAACCAACTATGCACTGTTACTGTTTATTTTTCCTCAGCTGGGGCTTTCCTGGCTTGGATCTAATCTGTTTGGGGTTTTTATTATCATGAGCTTTGGCCCCATTTTTGGCAATGTTGGCTTCGAGGCTCTTTGGGGCAGCTGTTTTTCCACTGAACAACACTAAAATCTCACAGAACACAGTCTTCCTTCTACTTCATTGACCTGCTGAGTGTGTGTGATTGGGGGAAAACCCAACACAATTTGAGTTTAAAGTTCAACCACACTTACCTTAAAATGGTTTGAGAGAGGGAAAAGGTCTCCCTTGTGTGTGCGCAGAGGCAGAAAAGGATTTGTCAGTCCCTGCTTTCCACCAGCATACTTTTACAGATAGAAAAGAGCCATGGCGTGGGCTCTTTCTCTCTTTTCTTCAAGTTTGCCAAGTAGATATGTGGAATGGGCAGTAAGAGAGCCACAGCTCTTTTCTATCTGTGGAAGTGTGCTGGGTGGAAAGCAGGGACAGATGAAGCCACTCCTGCCTCCACATGCACACAGGAGCACTTTCCCCTTCCCCTAAACCATTTTGAAGGTGGGAGTGGTCACATGTTAAACTCAAGTTGAGTTGGGGTTTCCCCAATCGCATACAAGTTTAGTGCATGTGTAACCAGACCCTTACTGTTTTCCATTCTCCATATCCATTGCAATAGAAGCCCACCTGCTTTGTCATGTAGAGACTACAGGCTTCCTTCATCTAAAAGTAAAACACACATAGAAAAGAGATGTATCAGATTCCTCTGTGGGACTCACTTATATGAGAGTCAGTCTACTTTGGGGGCCTATTTTAAAAAAATAAAAATGTGGCATTGAGCAAAGGAAACAAATCTGCTTCCCCCCCCCACACACATGGTGCACATGGGTGCCCCCGCCCCCTTTTGTCTGGTTGAAGCAGGGTTTTTTTTCCTTCCAGTACTTTGCAAATCAGAACTTTTATTGCCTCTAGAACATGGACATTTTCTCCTAGCTGCCTGAAGTTTGGCAAAGGAAATCCCAGGGGTAAGAGGTTTCATTCCAAATGGGCAGGAAACAAACAAAAATACAGGTAGGAATGTTTCCCACCGACACCAATGGAAACAACTACTGAATTGTTTAACTAACACAAATATGTGCCATAAAAGAAAATGAGCAAAAGTCTAACATACCATTCCTTGACAGTGCTTTCAAGTATCTTGTAAAAAAAAATAAGGTTTCATTCCCAGCAATTGGACAGATAGTGGCTTTTAGCTTATTCTAGTTGGCTTTATGTCATTTACAACAAGTTGTTCTATTATATTGATGTTTTCTATTTTTTAAAAAAGGTATACGTGAACACATCTCAATATTATGTAATAGCTTCCCTCACATATTCAAACACAAACAAGTATATAAAATTAGAATGCAGTAAGTCGAGTCAGAAAAACATTTCAAGACCAGTGTACATTTTATTCACTTATCCAGTAATTTAAAATAAAAAGCAATTTTCTTTCAGTAGCATATAGCCGTTGAAAGAGCTTGGTAGTTTCTTCCTGTCCGTTACTGAAATAAAATTAGCATTCTGGTTCCATCATTCTAAAGGCACAGCAGAGATAGAATTTACCATTGCACTTGTGGTGTATCACAGTATTAGGAAACAAGAGTTGAAGAAAACATTTTGAAAAGTCAAAATGTAACAGAATAGGAATGGGTAGGTTTTTAAATTAGATTTGTATCCCTGCAATGTGAACTGTTAGAAAATTTCAGATATAAAATCAGTTCTGGCTGAATAAAATGACTCAGAAATTTTACAAACAATAATATTATATAACAAGCAGGAATTATTTCATTTTTTTAAATTCCCTTTCAGTTGTAAGGTCAATTAAAAAAACATTTTTTATTATTTGAGTGCACAGCTGCCAGTCTTCAGTCAAACTGTATTTCGAACATAATAACATATCACTAAATTAATGGATAAAATGTTCCAATTACATTCAGCACTTGAATCTACAGAAGTTAGAATCTGGAGAAATCTAATAAAATCCATATTATACACATTTTTCTATAGTGGGTGAAATATAAATCTATTCCACTTCCCAAATCAAAAACACATTCTGAGCAAATACAATGCTTAATTATCCCCAAATGAAGGGCAAATTGGTGGGTGGGCTCCAGAGTCTATGAGAAGCTTTACATAGATAGCAGTATCTGAACTGGCATGTTTGCTTCCATAGGAACCTGACCATTCCATAAGTTAACCTACAAAGTTCTTCAAAGGTAATAAAGTAATTAGTAAAACAGTGCAACTTCCATGATAAACAGGAAATGTGAGCACCTGATGCTTGCTGTTTTCATGACTCTAATGTAATGAACAAAACAAAGGTTCATACACTTCTTCCTGGGGAGACAGGTGTGCTAAATGTACAGAATCTACCAGCATTCCCATTCTGGAAGTTATTGAAGTTCAAAAACATGAAGTCTGTAGCACTTGTGATCCTTGATTATATGGAAGCTATCACATCTGAACTTGCTCATAGAACAGACTCCACTGTAACTAAATTAGCTGTGGGATTGAATCAGTTGAGCACTTCTGTTTGTGCATAGCATAGGAAAAACACACAAATATATATCCATTTTAAATGAATACCTTATTGGAAACCAATATTTTCATTCAGCCTCATAGAATTCCCCTCTTTACTATGAGCGGAACTACAAGTGACAAAAGGCACAGGTTGGACACTTGTCAGCTTCCCTCAAGTTTTGATGGGAAATATAGGCAGCTTGGTGGAATGTTGGACAAGTGACAGTTGAAAAGTCCATTGGACAGCAGTCAGAGAGCCAAGCTGCAAGACTAGGATGCCTACATTTCCCATCAAAACTTGAGGGAAGCTGACAAGTGTCCAACCTGTGCCTTTTGTCACTTGTAGTTCCGCTCTATGGCTTCTGTCCTACATGGAGTTTGTCTAGGCATGTGCTATGCTCCCTTCATGGTGCTCAAAGAGAATTTGACTCACCCTGCTGCTGCTTTGCAGATCCAGCAGGGAGTCAGCCTTTGCAGCCCTGCCAGAGGAAAGGAGGCAGGCTCCCTTCCCTCCCGGGCATCCGGGGCTTTGGTCAGGGGGCAGAGCTAGGAGCTGTTTTCAGGAGGCTCCGCTTTCCCCCGGCTGCAGTTGACGATGGCCCGGCCTGCTGCCCCTCTTGTTTTAGGGACAGAAGGGTCCTCCTCCACACATTTTGGTCATTCACGTTGGTGGTAATGACTTGGGGCTGGTGCAGGGTAAGGCCCTGTCGATGCAAGTAGCTGAGGACCTGTGGTGTATAAGCAGCTGATAGCCAGGCGTGCTTATATTTTGGTCAGAGACGCTACAGAGACGGGTTTGGCAGGAAGCTTTAGATCCCAGGGCAATTGAGAGGTCCCGGCGTAAGGCTAATCATGCCATCAAGAAGTGTTGGGGGCAAGGCTTGGGCATTTATTTGCCACACCCCAAGATTAGGGCCGAATTTGCCCACCTCTACAGGGGCGATGGTGTACATATGTCACCTGAGGGTAATTATTTCTTTCTAGATGACCTGCGGCAAGGGCTTCAGTTGGCTTTAGGCCACCTGTGGGGCACGAGGGTCTAAGCAGAGGCTTGACCCTGGCAGTGGCAGGAGATTTTGGGAATAGGGTGCGGGATGGTGAGCACCCAGTGGCACTTCCCCAAGGGTGGGGAACAGGGTCTGCCATTTAGTGCGGTATGCTTGTTGATGGCTACCGTAGCACTGGCAGAAGCCTGCAGGGATCCCCAAACACAAGGCCTTCCCTCATGCTGTATGGCTGCGGCGTTAGGTCCTTGATGGGGGGATCCATTGCCTATCTGGCTGGGTTGCACCCATTCAAGGAATGGCCTACACTCGGGGCTTTGGGGCTCGCCCAGGCAGGTCAAGGCGGAGGTCCGGAGTTGACCCCGTGGCTTGATCTGTACCGCTTAGTTGGCCCTTGCCTTGTTATGCTATGGTCATTTTAATAAAAGGCCCTTTAATCCAAGCCTGTGTCTGTCTCTTCATTTCAGTTGGGGTTGCAATTTCATCTTCTGTTCTTCACAAATGGAAAAGCTGATTGAATCCAAGAAATAATCAAGAAAAGCAGCAATTTACCAACCATGAAAATGCCACAGAGATCATTGGGGACTATATGAGTTATATACCTTGGGTTTGAATTGAGTTTGCTCTGCTTATGCCTGAATGAAAAAGTGTGAGTTTGCCCAATAATCACTCCTTGCTTTAGTGCCATTGTTGCATGGCATTTTGTCCAAAAGGATCCCCCATCTGTCAGCAAACGGGTTTTGGTGCATGCAGAGGGGAATGCTTGGAGAAGGGATGAACAGTATAAACAGCATGGAATAAACTGTCTCTGTGCAACAGTAGGATCCAACCTTGATTTTGGATATGGAACTTAATGTCAGAAAAAAATCCCTCAGTCATTGCAACATTGACCAAACTACCAGTTGATATAAAGATGATATGATGCAAACAAGCAGCTCCAAACCCCATATTGACCTCATAACATTAGTGAGATATTGGTATCTGAAGGAGACGGTCAGGGAACTTAACACTCCTGCTTGTTTTAATGATGTTTTGTTTTTATATTAATAAGTTGTGGGTAGAGGTATGCAATGAAAGAAAAAATCAGTATAATTCAGACCTGGGTATCAGGAATACCACAAATATTTGGTATTCCTGATATCTGGGTCAGATTCTCTATTCATGTTGAGTTTTATAAGATATTCCTGAATATATCCAGCCATTGCTCCCTATGGGGGAAACTATCTGGGGGGCTGGGGGGCATTTTTCAAGAAAACTCCATCCAAATTGCAGGGAACCTAGCCCTTCCAGTCCACTAAACACTCCCTCCCCCAAGTTTGGACCCAGGGGTCCCATTCTATGGGCCCCTGAACAAGCTGCCCCCAGCCACTCTCCATTGTTTCCTATGGGGAAAATATTCCAAGGCTTTCCGGGGAAAATAAAACTTGAGCAAATTGGGACCCTTGGCCAAAGCCAGTCCCAATGCAAGTCTCAGTGCAAGATGAACCAACAAAGACCACCAGAACCAAACTGAAGCAAGGAAACCAATCTCAAACTAGAGACAAGGCAGAGCAGAACCAATGAGTCTATGACATTCATTTCTTCCATTTAGATTAAATCTCAGTGTATATAGTACAGATCTAAACTGAAACAAGAGAATCCCACTGGAGACAAGCTGAAGAATGTGAATCAACGTCAAACTAGAGACTCCTACTTGAACAAATACGAAATCAGAGAATCCCTCCAGCACTGAAGCAAGGAAACTAACATCAAACCAGCCAATCCCACCAAAACCAAACTGAAGCAAGGGACATTGTAACAAATAAATAAACAGCAAGCAAGCAACTGCTTAAGCAATTATCCTCCAAGGAACAACAAATAAATAAAGAGCAAGCAGCTGCTTAAGCGATACCTCCTCCCATTAAAACAATTCTTAATAATATATAAAGAAACACTGGCAAACAGCAAAGCAAGCAACTCTTGTCTTTAAACTAACACAACCAGAAAAAAGCATATCCATTAGCCGCTTATTCACTCCCTCATGAAACAAAGTAACAAAAACAGCTTGAAGGAGCAGCCAGCATGTTTCAGGATGAAAAAAAATAACAAAAACAGCTTGAAGAAGCAGCCAGCTAGCTTTAAACTGGCAGAGCTGTTTGACAGATAAAACCAAATATATTAAGTTTTATCCAGTATTAATATATTCAATATCCTGATTTTATTTGGGATTTTCTGGATAATGCCAAGCAGGTATATCAATACCTGAACACACACCCTTAATTATGAGGACGAATTGTAAATTGCATTGAGCAAGATTCCACAGAAACATGGCATTGACTCAGCCATGAGTTCCCCCCATAATAATGGTCATAAAACTGAAAAAAAATGTGCAAACTACTGGGGTGCAAGTTCATCGAATGCTAGGGTATTTATACAAGGCTAATGGAATCTGAAAATTTCCATTTCTTCTACATGATATTAAATAGAATTTATATAAGAATGAACTCAGAACTAATGCGTTTTATCCTTGCTCGGTTATTCTTACTTAGCATTAGGGATGTGCGTTTCGGCATTCAGAATGCCGAAAGAATGCCGAAACAAAAGTGTTTCGGCTTCTTTCAGGGAATGCCGAAACGTTTCGGGGAATCCCGAAACGTTTCGGGTAGCCGAAAGAAAAAAGCCGAAACGTTTCGGGATTCTTTCGTCTTTCATTCGGCTTTTCAATGGGAAAATGCCTCCGTCTTCCCGGACGTCTGGGGGAGGCATCTTCCCACCGAATAAGCCCAAAATTGGTGGGGACCTTCCTCTAACCCTTCTCTAACAACCACCCAAGTTTCAGACAGATTGGACTTTGGGGGGCCATGTTATGGCCCCCCAAAGCAGGTCCCCCCATCCTCCCATAAAGGAGCATCTTCTTCATTATTTCCTATGGGGAAAAAATGAAGAAGCAGGCTTCCTTTGCCAGGGGTGGCATTTTGCATGCAAAATGCCCCCTTACCCTCAGGGGCCCTTCTCCCACCCCTCCTCCCACCCCCCACCAAGGCTCAGCCTGCTCCCACTTGGGGGGGCCATTTCATGGCCTCCCCAAGTAGGTGCTCTAATCTCTACCACTGACAGCTGGGGGAGGCTTGTGTTGCCAGGGGTGGCATTTTGCATGCAAAATGCCCCCCAACCCTCTGGGGCCCTTCTCCCACCCCTCCTCCCACCCCCCACCAAGGCTCAGCCTGCTCCCACTTGGGGGGGCCATTTCATGGCCTCCCCAAGTAGGTCCTCTCAGCCCCTAAATTCCACCCCTTACAGCTCCACACAAACCCAATTCCCCCCAGCTGCCACACACAGACCCAAATCCCCACATTAGCCCCTCACAGACCCAAATCCACCCCCACCTGCCCCACACCCATAACCCCAGGAACAGGCTGGCAAAGGCCAGCCCTCTCCCTTTGTTCCCTATGCTGGGAACTTCTAAACTCTCTTTCCCTGGGCAATTCTGCACAGCCCAGGGGTGCCACAATGGTGGGCACACTTCTGAGTGCCAGCTGGTCCCTGTGAAAGAGCACCTGAACCACAGACACCCTCCCTCAAATTCCCCCACCACCTACAGAGATGGCTGGCCAGCCAGCCCCATTGTTCCCTATGATGGGAACCAACTGCACAACAAAGAATAAAACAAGAACAACACAAAATAAAGTTTTTAAAAAATTATTTTCTCCCTTCCAAAGTACAAGTAGGCAAAGCATTATGACACATAACACCAGCAGTCCCCCACACAGAAAAATAACACAACTCACTTAACATCAGAGAATCACAAAGCACGATTCCTGTCAAAAACACTTTATTTCTTGAACAGCTTTAGGCTACACAGCAGGGGGGGAACACCAAAGGGCATGGCAGCAGTATCTTACACAAAAATAACACAACTCACTTAACATCAGAGAATCACAAAAGCACAATTCCTGTCAAAAACACTTTATTTCTTGAACAGCTTTAGGCTACACAGCAGGGGGGGGGACACCAAAGGGCATGGAAGCAGTATCTTACACAAAAATAACACAACTCACTTCACATTAAAGAATCACCCCAAAAAATTGCTGTCAAAAGCACTTTATTTCTGTAACTGCTTTAGGTTACACAGTAGGAAGGCACCACAGAGCAGGAAAGCAGTGTACTACACAAAAATAACACAACTCACTTCACATCAGAGAATCACACAAACACAATTGCTGTCAAAAACGGTGAAGTGGGTTGTATTATTTTTTGTAGTACATTGCTATCATGCCCTTTTGTGCCCTCCTACTGTGTAACCTAAAGCTGTTCAAGAAATAAAGTGTTTTTGCCAGGAATTGTGTTTTTGTGATTCTCTGATGTTAAGTGAGTTGTGTTATTTTTGTGTAAGATACTGCTTCCATGCCCTTTGGTGTTCCCCCCCTGCTGTGTAACCTAAAGCTGTTCAAGAAATAAAGTGTTTTTGCCAGGAATTGTGTTTTTGTGATTCTCTGATGTTAAGTGAGTTGTGTTATTTTTGTGTAAGATACTGCTTCCATGCCCTTTGGTGTCCCCCCCCCCTGCTGTGTAGCCTAAAGCTGTTCAAGAAATAAAGTGTTTTTGTCAGGAATTGTGCTTTTGTGATTCTCTGATGTTAAGTGAGTTGTGTTATTTTTGTGTAAGATACTGCTGCCAAGCCCTTTGGTGTTCCCCCCTGCTGTGTAACCTAAAGCTGTTCAAGAAATAAAGTGTTTTTGACAGGAATCGTGCTTTGTGATTCTCTGATGTTAAGTGAGTTGTGTTATTTTTCTGTGTGGGGGACTGCTGGTGTAATGTGTCATAATGCTTTGCCTACTTGTACTTTGGAAGGGAGAAAATAATTTTTTAAAAACTTTATTTTGTGTTGTTCTTGTTTTATTCTTTGTTGTGCAGTTGGTTCCCATCATAGGGAACAATGGGGCTGGCTGGCCAGCTATCTCTGTAGGTGGTGGGGGAATTTGAGGGAGGGTGTCTGTGGTTCAGGTGTTCTTTCACAGGGACCAGCTGGCACTCAGAAGTGTGCCCACCATTGTGGCACCCCTGGGCTGTGCAGAATTGCCCAGGGAAAGAGAGTTTAGAAGTTCCCAGCATAGGGAACAAAGGGAGAGGGCTGGCCTTTGCCAGCCTGTTCCTGGGGTTATGGGTGTGGGGCAGGTGGGGGTGGATTTGGGTCTGTGAGGGGCTAATGTGGGGATTTGGGTCTGTGTGCGGCAGCTGGGGGGGAATTGGGTTTGTGTGGGGCTGTAAGGGGTGGACTTTAGGGGCTGAGAGGACCTACTTGGGGAGGCCATGAAATGGCCCCCCCAAGTGGGAGCAGTCTGAGCCTTGGTGTGGGGTGGGAGGAAGGGTGGGAGAAGGGCCCCAGAGGGCTGGGGGGCATTTTGCATGCAAAATGCCACCCCTGGCAACACAAGCCTCCCCCAGCTGTCAGTGGTAGAGATTAGAGCACCTACTTGGGGAGGCCATGAAATGGCCCCCCCAAGTGGGAGCAGGCTGAGCCTTGGTGGGGGGTGGGAGGAGGGGTGGGAGAAGGGCCCCAGAGGGTTGGGGGGCATTTTGCATGCAAAATGCCACCCCTGGCAACACAAGCCTCCCCCAGCTGTCAGTGGTAGAGATTAGAGCACCTACTTGGGGAGGCCATGAAATGGCCCCCCCAAGTGGGAGCAGGCTGAGCCTTGGTGGGGGGTGGGAGGAGGGGTGGGAGAAGGGCCCCTGAGGGTAAGGGGGCATTTTGCATGCAAAATGCCACCCCTGGCAAAGGAAGCCTGCTTCTTCATTTTTTCCCCATAGGAAATAATGAAGAAGATGCTCCTTTATGGGAGGATGGGGGGACCTGCTTTGGGGGGCCATAACATGGCCCCCCAAAGTCCAATCTGTCTGAAACTTGGGTGGTTGTTAGAGAAGGGTTAGAGGAAGGTCCCCACCAATTTTGGGCTTATTCGGTGGGAAAATGCCTCCTCCAGGCGTCCTGGAAGACGGAGGCATTTTCCCATAGAAAAAAGCCGAAAGAATGCCGAAATAATGCCGAAAGAATCCCGAATCCCGAATCCCGAAAGAGATTCTTGTTTCGGCTTTCAGCTTTAACGATAGAGAATTTTCTTTCGGCTTTCTACTTTCGGCTATAGCCGAAAATTTTTGGCTTGCACACCCCTACTTAGCATGTTTATTTCTTTACAGTAAATCAATATCATAGGTACTGACAGGCTTATGAAATACATTAATCACAGTTACTTTTAATAGAATTAAAAACAAATGAATTTCTGCAATCAGGTGCTTAGAATAGTTCTCTTGCTGTGTGTGTGTGTATATATATATGTATGTATGTATGTATATGTGTGTGTGTGTGTGAGAGAGAGAGAGAGAGGTATAAAATTCTTCTGCAATTCAGATTACATTACACCATTCAGATAAACTTTGTTCAGAGAAATACAGAGATTTCTTCTGACTATAGATTTTGTTAACTTATTCCCCTGACTTCATTTTTCATTGACAAAACAGCTTCCACTAGCAATATATCAGAAATAAATAAGGATGTGCAATCAGAACTTTGCTAATCAAGACCTAAGCAACAAAAATCCACCCGTTCATAAAACTGTAAATGCTTTGAACGTGACCATCATTCAGGGCCTAACTATATATTATGCTTTTCCAAGGGATGTGTCTGAAAGATGTGGTTTGAAGTTCTGTTCTTCTCAAGTACATGTTCTGGAATGTAATTATCAAAACTAGAACTTCAGAATGTGGAGAAGAGCCTAGGGAAAGTAAACGTACAGTTAGTTGCAGCTAAGTCTCAAATTTCTTCATCATGTCTTAGCCCTTCAGGTTGTCCTAAATTTCTCTCTTGCCTCCCATCTCCTGCCTTGGGGCTGGCCAAGTGACCAAGAGGACCCGTTTTATATACCCTTAACCTACCCACCCCACACACCCTTTTCTTCCAATCTCTCAGGTCTGGGGACGTAATCTTCAGGTAGAATCCGCCACCATCAAGATAATTCCTCTACCCCTTCTGCTTCCTCCCTTGGCTCTCTTGGACACCAGGGCTATCAGAATCTGCTTGAGAGATGAAGGCATGTGGGCTGATTTCTCCCCCTTATCCATTCAGCTCTCTTGTTTTGCTCATTTAGAACCTGGCTAAATCCTATTTGCATGGGGAAATGGCTGGACTTCATAACTGAGATGCTAAGCACTAAGAGAATAGGTCTTTAATAACTAAACATAAAACCTAAAAAAACACAGATAACTGAAAACAATCTGAAGACCGATCACTAGAGGCAAAACACTAATGACGATGATGATAACAACTGCGCTTATATACCGCTCTTCTAGACAGATTAGTGTCTCACCCAGATGGGTGAACAAGTTAGTGTTATTATTATCCCCACAATACAGCTGGAGAGCTAGGGCTGAGAAGAGTGGCTTACTCAAGGCCACCTACTGAGCTCATGGCAGTAGTGGGATTTGAACCAGTGGGGTGCTGATTCACAGCCAACCCACCTAACCACTGTGCTACAGCAGTTCTAGGTAAAAGAGCTACAGGATGTAGTGCTAGATATGTCCATACTCACAAAAAGAAACCATTACATTCTTCTCCCAGGAATGGGTGCAAGAATTAGCAGCAGGACACAGACTTTTTAATTCCAAGCTTGGCCACAGTATTGCCCCCCCCCATCCCAGCATTGAACACAGACTTCAATTTAAGGCTGACAGTTTGCTTGAGTCTCCCATAGTCTGTGGGGATCTTTGTTAACCCAATCAAATTTGGGATCCACAGGCTCAAACCTTTCTTCCAATCCTACACTTAGCCAATCATCTCAAAATTTTGGATAAAGATTTTAGAGCGTTAGTAAGGAAAATTAAAACTTATCCATCTTGACTCCTTTGACAACTGAGACAAACAGCAGAACATGAGCCCTGAAATCTATTCTGTCACCATACACTTAACTCCTTCCCCTCCTGGTGGGCATTTAATTGCCCTCTATCTCATAAACACATTTCATCTTTCCATAGCACAGGTGACTTTAGGTAAGCCTAATTAACAGGTAAAAATAAAGAAGTGTTGTCATACAGTATGCAACTCAATCAATTAACTTTTTCTTCTCCTTATACAAATGACCAGTTTAAGAAACAACTTGCAGCTGGTCAGAAATGATAAATGCCTTGTAAAGTTAATGATGTTAAGCAATTAAGTGCTTTTATCTGGATGAGAAAATGCTAAAAAATCATTGGACAGATTTGCTTTGCATGAACAACATGCAAGAGTGCAAATATTAATTGGAAACAAAATATAGCCTTGGGGTATTGTAACAAGGCTTTAATTTCATTAGAAGCTATTAATGAAGATATTTCACTTAATTTTATTAAAAAGGCTGCATATGGACGTCTGAGATGAGATGCTCTGCATTCAGAAAATGCCAAGCTGCTAGGAGTAAATTTCATGTGTATTTTGAAAAGGAGTTTGAAATTGGCTAATAATGTGCTTTGAGCATCACAAGGCTTAAAATGTGGAAAAACCTATGCACCAGACCCTAAGGATTGTGTAACAAGTTCCATGGACAAATGGTCTAGCAACATACAACATAGTTCTTTTGCATCCAAATCTGAAATGCATACTGAAGAGCCAATAAGAAACAGGATATATCTTTTTCCTTAACCTCAAAATAAAACAATGATGCCTCAAGTGAAATTCTTATCCATCAGGATTCATTTTCCTGGAAACCATCATGAAAACTCAAATAGAAGCTGGACATTCACAATTGCAAAACATGCACATGATTGTCCTGTTCTTCTGCCTTCCAAAGAGCTCTTAGGCTTGTGGACTTTGAAGAAGCATATGCACATGAATGCCCCACCTACAAACATGTATAACTCACATGGAGGTGTATACATGTATTTCTGGAATTTGCTTCTCTCTAGGAATAAATTCTGACAATTGGTCCATATGTATGAAATCTACCTTTGAAAAGGGAATTCCTTTCTTGGGTACAGAAAATTTGCTGGACCTTATCTATATATAATCCAGATAAAGACAACTGGGAGGTAAAGCTAGCATCCCTTGGCCTGCCCCATGAAAAAAGGACAAAAAGAAGGTTCCCCTGCAAGCCTGATGCTATTTCTTTTGTGCATCAACTTTTAAACTGCTGACAGTTTTTGCTGATGCTTTGCATCATTTTTGCATGGGTTGCAGAGTAAAAAACTTAATAAGGAGAAGTAAACAGTATAAATGCCAAACTCAATAACCCAAAGGGAAGATTGTGCCTCGGTGAGATGAAACCTTCCTAGCTTGTGAGTTATCAGAATCAATCTTTAGGTGAACATTGGGTTTCTATTTTCGGTGTCTAATTTTTCCAAGTCTCGTTGCATTTTCATTTGAAGGCTTGTATCAGAGATAATGTTTGGCATGCAAAAACCTTCAGAAAATGCCCCCCTTTGTTATTTTTTTAATTACTTGGCTTATGATTGCCAGGGAAATCATTATAAGAACTGAGAGAAACTTTCCAATGCCTCATTATAATGAACACACAAAAAAAACCCTCTTGGTAAAAGCCTACATTGTTGTATTATTGGATCATTACTGCAGTATATGTTCAGCAGATGAACAATGTTTTTTCAATGAGAAAATGATTAGACTGATACGTGAGTCTGCAATGATTTACTAAAGGCAGGCAGTAGTGGGTACTGTGTGGCAGAGGACCTTGATTTTCAAATTTGAACTAAAAAAAAAAGATTAAAAATCTGCCCATAAGTGACTGTTGTCTTTACCTTCACATTCCAGATTATATTTCACCTTTCTGAAAGCAGTATTGAATTTTATGCACTGCTCTAATGATGAAGGCTGTTAATAAAAGCGAATCACAAGTTGTTATTAAATGTTCTATTGGCATGATTAACAGAAGTTTTCAGAGCTCCTGATCTGACATGATCTTTGTGGGCTGACACTTTTTATAAACCTGTGGTAAGAAGAATAAGGCATTTAGTAGATAACAAATCCATGCCTTCAGTAAAAATCAGAGTAGACTACCATATAATTTAAATAGATAGTCCTGATATAGCCATAAGGGATGAAGTAGTAGTAGTTTGAGATGTATTCTACAAATCAAAATCATTTAGTCCCTTTAGGATGATTGAATGAGTCAGAAGTCTCTCTGCCTTCACCTGCAAACCTCACCCTGGCTGTGACATAACTAATGCAGTAGAGATTGCACAACAGGGTGCCATTTTCATCCTACTTTTACTCTAGTTGGATTGGCCTAGCAGGGTCATGTGACCTGTTTACAAACTCAACAGGACAATGGTTGTTGTGGATTTTCCAGGCTGTATTGCTGTGGTCTTGGCATTGTAGTTCCTGACGTTTCGCCAGCAGCTGTGACTGGCATCTTCAGAGGTGTAGTGCCAAAAGACAGAGATCTCTCAGCGTCAAACTGTGGAGAAGATGTTTGCAGGTAATTTATATCTACTCAGGAAGATGAGTTTGGGTTGTGTCATCCTGTAAGAGTTTCCCAGGATGTGGAATGCTAATGGAATGCTAATGCTTCACTGTATCCTGAGGAGGTTCTTTTGCATATGGATTGGTGCTTGATATGCTAATCTTATCTGCAGGGCTATTGTAAGATGTAGAGTATTTTGTTAGCCTGGTGTTTTTCAGGACTGGAAACCAAGCTCTATTCATTCTTAAAGTCTCTTCTTTCCTGTTGAAGTTATGCTTATGAATTTCAATGGCTTCCCTGTGCAATCTGACAAAATAGTTGGAAGTGTTGTCCAGCATTTTAGTGTCCTGGAATAAGATACTGTGCCCTGTTTGAGTTAGGCTATGTTCAGCCACTGCTGATTTTTCAGGTTGGCCAAGTCTGCAGTGTCTTTCATGTTCTTTTATTGAAATTCATGTCCCCTCCCCAAACTCCCTTGAAAAGAACAGTGTGCATCTCTGTATGTGTGGCTAAAGCCTGCCTTGTGTGTGCACAGCAGGCTGAAACTCATGAAAACAATAAAAACAAAATGAATCAGATCTAAGCCAGCACCTGCTTATCTAGAAGAAACCAATAATGGAATAGAATTTGTCTAGAAGCCCCAGAAACGGAAATGGAAATTTTCTCAGTGCACACTCCTAGTTAACAGAACCAAATTACACAGAACACAGTCCTCCCACTAAACCATCGACCTATTTATTTATTTATTTATTTAATGTCATTTATGGACCACCGTTCTCACTGAGATCAAAGGGGATTATACAGTGTGAGAGTAGTACAGTCAGTATCAAGGACAATTTCATAGGGTAAATAAATGCAAGTTTACAAAGACATAATATTAGCAAGACTCCAATACAGAGTTGAAGAAATTCTGAAACAGAAGATAAGCAATTCTAGGGCTGACATAGAAGTATATATTTAAAGCAACAGATAGTATGTACGGCAACATAGTGATAAAGTGTATGGGTGAAGTCTATGGTCCCTAACCCATTAGCAGAGCATCTGAGACCCCTCCCTACAATACAAAAACCTTTTTGAATTATTTAGTTTTGCATCGTTTGCAGAAAGCTAGGAGAGTGGTGGCTCTCCTGACCTCCTTAGGCAGGCTGTTCCACAGAGTAGGGACCACCACAGAGAAAGCCTGTGTGGGGGCTGCTATTGATTTTGCCCATGTGCAGGGTAGCACCTGCAAGAGATCCTGTTCAAATAAGTGAAGTTGCTGTGGAGGAACATAGGGAGAGCAGCGGTCCCATAGGTATGCTGAACCAAGGCCATGATATGTATGTGATAACCAATACCTTGAAATGAGCATGGTAACTGATAGGTAGCCAATGGAGTGACTGCTGAATGGGGGTGATGTTCATGTTCCTGGTCACTCCTGATAACAGTTGTGCTGCAGCGTTTTGCACGAATTGTAGTCTTCTACTTAACTTAGACGGAAGACCTATGTATAGTGCATTACAGTCAGCAGCGCACCAGGGTCTGTGGTGTTAGCGGCCAGCCGGCAGGCTGGGCACCTGCGCATGCGCACAAACACACCAGCCTGTGTGATGATGTCACATGTGACATCATCATGGGGGTGCACGTGCCGCCGGCCCAATTGCTGTGGAGGGTGCCTGGGATGGCACGCAGGTGGCCTCCCAGCTCTCCTGCTCGGTTGCCCTGCACTGCCACAGACGTCTGCCCATGGCTGCTGTGCCCGGCCAGGGGCGTGTGCTAGTGGCGGTGGCAGTGTGGGGCAGGAGGGCTAGGAGGCTGCAGCTCTGTGGTGCATGCTCCCGCCCCCCGCGCCTCCTCCAGCGCCCCCTCCGGCACCCCGTGGCCTGAGGCCACCGCCTCCCTGGCCTCAGTGGACGCACCAGTCCTGATTACAGTAGTCAAGTCTTGATGTTACCATAGCATGGATCCAGGTGGACAGGTTGACCACGTCGAGGTAAGATGCCATCTTCCAGGTTAGAGTGGGGGGTGTAGAAAGCATTTTTGCAGCTGCCTTGTTTTTCTAATAGAAGCATTGGATCCAGTATAACCTCTAGGCTCTTAACCAAGTCTGCAAGGGTCAAACAAACTCCAAGTCTGAGCACACGCAATGGCAGGATTCAGTGTTTATGAATCTGAAGAATGCTTGGGTATGATGAGTATCAGTGGCACATCTGCGCACTGTTCTATTATAGGGAGTTGGGGAAAAGAGACAAAGAGATAGTTATTTTCTCTCTTAACGGAGAATTGCATTGGCCATAAGTCCCCCTCCCTCTAACCCATCTAGAGTCTAAACCATCAATCCACTTAATTTTTCTTCAGTTACACTACACACACAATAAGAACAGACTCTGAAGAAGGCAAGTGTGGACAGGTGCACACTATGGCAGGGAACTGGCTGACAGACTGGTGGCAGGGGTGGTGGCAACACTAAAAACAATCCTGCTTCATGTTCACTTTTTTCTTTTTCTAAATGATGGTGTTAGTGCCAATAACTTATTGCCTTTCCATCCTACTGTTGCTGCTGTGGTTCCTTGAGTTTTGTTCCCACAATGAGGGGCAAATCCTTTCTTTGGAAGGTTCTGCTGCAAAACGGGGTGTTCTCGCATTAATTACCACCAATTTCCATTGCCCAAGTGCAGGCAGGCAGGCAGCATGATTGCCTGAATCCCGCTCACCCCACCTGAGCAGACCTGTGTTTTTTCCATAAGTTTTCCTTTTGCTATAGACAGGCAAGATTGTTTTTGAGAAGGCAGAGTAGGCAAATGGCTTGCGGGGGGCTTGACTTAAGCTTAATATTGAGAATTTGTTTTTAAATAATGCTTCAGTGGATGCTGGATGGAGGGAAACAATCCTAAGCAGGTCTACTCAGACATAAATCCCATGTTATTCAATAGTGCTTACTCCCAGGGAAGTGTCTTTAGGATTGCAGCCCATGATTGAAGTCTTTCAGGGCTTTTTTCAAGTTCAATTGAAGTGCCCAAGTGCCCTGATGGAGGTGAAGGAGACTGACAAGTGCTCAGGTAGCACCGCAAAAAAAAAAAAAGATGCATTCATGTGCACATTTCCCCTTCCTTCCAATTGAGTTAATTAGGTGGTGTAATGTAAGGGCTCTCTCCCCTTGAGATCTGATTGGAAGAATGCTGTTAAAGGAAAAAAGATGCTGCAGGCCCAATGTCTGCCTGCCTGAGGCCGCTGCTGCACTATAAGAACTAAAACAAATCATGAACTTTTCTATGAGAGGTTTCTGTTATAACTTGGTTTCCCAGATTTGGTTCACTGTTCTGAAATAGATACCAGAAGTGAGGGGAAGCAGCCCATCAGGGCAACAATGTAAAGACTATTTAAATATTTTTTCTTATGTGGACCAATAAATTACTATATATTTACAATCAATATTTTAAAATTTTTAAATATATTTTTTCAGTATAAATATTAAAGTGCTAAGCGCTCAAAGTGCTCAAATTTCTTACTGCTAAACACTAATACTATATTATAATAAACATCAGAGAGACAAAATCCCACACCTAGTTAGCAATATTAAAATTAAAGTCCACAATGGCTGTCCAAGATCTTTTAAAGGTACCGTTCCTTTTGAGATGTGATTTTAATTTGTTGTTCTCTGTTGATAGAGGTATCCAATTGAATGAATCTTTGCAAGACTGTGTGTATTGAAGATACATATTTACAGGAAGCAATCCATATCTGTCCAATAAAACTGTACTTTATCCTATTATTTACCTGAGCACAACAGAAAAGCACCAGAAGACGAGACACCTGCCACAGCCCCACCCAACAAATTTGATGCCAGCAAAGACTTTCGTTTTGTGTACTGCATTGTCAAGGGCAACCAATATTGTTGTGATTTTTCTGTAAATACAATCAAGAATCAAAACTGCAACCTGTTTTACATAATAGGGAATCAAGACTGCAACTTGCTCTACAGTAAACCACATCTCCTGTAATGCAATGTTACCAAAACATACTCACTTAGTCCTTTACGTCCTAAAACTCATACACAGACTCTTCCCTGACAAGGGCCATGTCTTGTGAAATACAGACATACCACTCATTATTTAAAGACCAAACACAGTTTTGACCGTCCCATTTTTAAAGGGCCATAGTCATAAATAATTACCAAAAAAAGAAAGATCCCATTCATTATTCCAAAAAGCTTCCTTTTGAAGCAAAATCTGCTGAGTATTATTTTTGGTGCTTTTACTAATGACATACAGGACGATAAATCTGAACTCTCATTCTCCTTTGTGTTTTCAATAAAATGGTGGACTAAAGGTGCTTCCAAATGTTTATCTCTAATCATCAACATATGTTCTTGAATCCAAATTCTAATTGTTCTAGTTGTGCTACCCACATACAATTTTGTACAGGAGCACTCCACTCTGTACACTACTCTGGATGTACTACATGTTGAGAATGCTTTGAGTTGGAAATGTTCCCTTGTATCTAATCTAACAAAAACTTCCCTGACATTGCCAAAGTACAAAAGTTACAGTGGCCACAGAGGTGATGGCCAACTGGACTATCATTCAAAACTGTAGGTGTCTGAAAATCTTAATGTACCAATTGATCCTTTATATTACATGTCCGCCTATGTGCAATGCTTGGGAAAAGTTCACAGCCTACAATTCTCTCTAGGAGGTGCCAATGGTGGCATACAATGCCCATTATGCCATTTGAGAGAAGGGTGTAGTCCATGGCCCATCAGATTCTCCTGTCTGCTGTACTTTGCTTGGATTCAAACAACAGGCTCCTATCTGTCTATATAGCTCTTATCCTTGCTGTGGATAAAATCCGTATAGGGTATCCTCTGTCCGCAAAGTCTCAGCTAAGGCTGTCACACTCCCTCATATAATCAACTGAGTGGGATGAGTTTCTTTTTAGCCTAAGCATCTGTCCAAAGGGTATGTTCTTGCGTAAATGATTGGGGTGAAAGAAAGAAAAATGGAGATAGGAGTTACGATCTGTAGTTTTCTTGAAGAGTCTGACTTGAATGATATTAGAGTAATTTCTTTATGCTATGACATCAAGAAAGCTGATAAAATCATGGTGACAGTGCTATGTGTATTTAATATTAGGATTCACCGCATTCATCCAGCTAACAAACCTATCTACTGCATCCTGCACTTTAAATAACATAAATAAATCATCAATATGCCTCTTCATTAAGTGGATATTAGTTAAAAAAGGGTTGTGGTCTTCATGTGAGATGTGTGTACTAAGTGCACCATGAATAGGTTCACAATGCTGGGGACAGCAGAACAACCCATGACCACCCCATTGATCTAAACATAAAATTGTTATCTGAACCTAAAGTAATTTTTTTCAAGTATAATATCTAGCAGTGACAGCAAAAATGGTTTAGGAGATGATTGTATTTTTCTATTAGACAGTAGGGATGTGCGTTTCGGCATTCAGAATGCCGAAAGAATGCCGAAACAAAAGTGTTTCGGCATTCTTCAAGAATCCCGAAACGTTTCGGGGAATGCCGAAACGTTTCGGGATTGCCGAAAGAAAAACCCGAAACGTTTCGGGATTCTTTCGGCATTCTTTCGGCATTCGAGAATCGCCATTTTGATTTTGCTAGCCGTTTGCCTTAGCAAGCGGCTAGCAAAATCCTGCTGGAAGCAAAGGCTTCCTGCAGGCTCTTAGAAGAGGGGAGGGGGGGAGAAGGAGTGAATCACTCACTCCTTCTGTCACCCCCCACCCCTCTTGCAAAGGAGGATAGGGAATCCTGCTTTGCCTTGCAAATGCAAGGTGCAAGCATTGCATTGCACTTTGCATTTGCAAAGCAGCAGAGATTCCCGCCAAAACTAACAGGTAGGGGAGGGGGAGCAGGAGGAGGGTGGCTCTTGGAGTGTGGGTGGGGAAAGGCAGGGGACTGGGGACTTTAGGAGTCACCAATCCCACTGCTGCATTCTCATGCCAGCCAATAGATTTAAATCTTTGGCTGAGGCTGCAGCAGGGGATTTAAATTTGGAGCAAGACTGTCTGGAACACTTCTGTTGCTGCTGCTGCTGAGCTGTGACCGAGAGAGGAGAAGAAGAGAGACTGCACCTGGAGCCTGGAGGACATCTGCCTGGAGGATCAACTGTGCTGGACATCCTGAGAGGACACCTGGTAGGCCTTTTTAAAATTTTTGTAAATTTTTTTGATGCTTGGCAATGTGCTGCTGTGGCCTGCCTCTGCAAAAAGGTGTTGCAGTTTATTCTTGGCATGGCCTGGGGGACAGGTTGGGCAGACAATGTTTGATGGTGGGGTGGGGGTTTCAGCATTGGTTGTTGTGCTTGCCTTCTTTAAGCTTGATCCACTGTTTTAAGATTAAAACAAGAGTGTGCCAGCTTTGGGCCTACACAGGCCAGAAGCCTTTCTTCTGGCTGGCTCTCACAGTTGTGCTTCACAATCTGGAATGGTGTGGCTTGCTTTTCTGTGTCTGGTCCCCTGCTTGCAAGGATTCCCGACAGGCTCCGTCCTGATCAACTGTGCCAGCCTGTGGGCCACACACAGGTATGGCCTGGGGGACAGGTTGGGCAGACAATGTTTGATGGTGGGGGGGGGTTCAGCATTGGTTGTTGTGCTTGCCTTCTTTAAGCTTGATCCACTGTTTTAAGATTAAAACAAGAGTGTGCCAGCTTTGGGCCTACACAGGCCAGAAGCCTTTCTTCTGGCTGGCTCTCACAGTTGTGCTTCACAATCTGGAATGGTGTGGCTTGCTTTTCTGTGTCTGGTCCCCTGCTTGCAAGGATTCCCAACAGGCTCCGTCCTGATCAACTGTGCCAGCCTGTGGGCCACACACAGGTATGGCCTGGGGGACAGGTTGGGCAGACAATGTTTGATGGTGGGGGGGGGGGTTCAGCATTGGTTGTTGTGCTTGCCTTCTTTAAGCTTGATCCACTGTTTTAAGATTAAAACCAGAGTGTGCCAGCTTTGGGCCTACACAGGCCAGAAGCCTTTCTTCTGGCTGGCTCTCACAGTTGTGCTTCACAATCTGGAATGGTGTGGCTTGCTTTTCTGTGTCTGGTCCCCTGCTTGCAAGGATTCCCAACAGGCTCCGTCCTGATCAACTGTGCCAGCCTGTGGGCCACACACAGGTATGGCCTGGGGGACAGGTTGGGCAGACAATGTTTGATGGTGGGGGGGGGGTTCAGCATTGGTTGTTGTGCTTGCCTTCTTTAAGCTTGATCCACTGTTTTAAGATTAAAACCAGAGTGTGCCAGCTTTGGGCCTACACAGGCCAGAAGCCTTTCTTCTGGCTGGCTCTCACAGTTGTGCTTCACAATCTGGAATGGTGTGGCTTGCTTTTCTGTGTCTGGTCCCCTGCTTGCAAGGATTCCCAACAGGCTCCGTCCTGATCAACTGTGCCAGCCTGTGGGCCACACACAGGTATGGCCTGGGGGACAGGTTGGGCAGACAATGTTTGATGGTGGGGGGGGGGTTCAGCATTGGTTGTTGTGCTTGCCTTCTTTAAGCTTGATCCACTGTTTTAAGATTAAAACCAGAGTGTGCCAGCTTTGGGCCTACACAGGCCAGAAGCCTTTCTTCTGGCTGGCTCTCACAGTTGTGCTTCACAATCTGGAATGGTGTGGCTTGCTTTTCTGTGTCTGGTCCCCTGCTTGCAAGGATTCCCAACAGGCTCCGTCCTGATCAACTGTGCCAGCCTGTGGGCCACACACAGGTATGGCCTGGGGGACAGGTTGGGCAGACAATGTTTGATGGTGGGGGGGGGGTTCAGCATTGGTTGTTGTGCTTGCCTTCTTTAAGCTTGATCCACTGTTTTAAGATTAAAACAAGAGTGTGCCAGCTTTGGGCCTACACAGGCCAGAAGCCTTTCTTCTGGCTGGCTCTCACAGTTGTGCTTCACAATCTGGAATGGTGTGGCTTGCTTTTCTGTGTCTGGTCCCCTGCTTGCAAGGATTCCCAACAGGCTCCGTCCTGATCAACTGTGCCAGCCTGTGGGCCACACACAGGTATGCTGCTTTGGCCAAGGTAACCCTTTTTGGTTGCTGGCCTGGCACTCACAGTTGTGCTCCACAATCTGGAATGGTGTGGCTTGCGTTTCTGTGTCTGGTCCCCTGCTTGCAAGGATTCCCAACAGGCTCCGTCCTGATCAACTGTGCCAGCCTTCGGCCCACACACAGGCCTGCTGCTCCGGCTTTGGTAACCCTTCCCGTTTGCTGGCCTGGCACTCACTGTTTTGCTTCACATTCAGGTTGTTTATCGTTGGTGGACCTCTTCTGGACTGGACTGCACTTGGTGGACATCGGCCTGCAGATCTCTGCGTGGAGGATCAACATTGCTGGACATCTGCACTGGTGGACTGGTAGGGTTGTTGTTAAATTTGGTTTTTGAGCTTATGTCTGCTGCTGTGCCTACCTGCGAGCATATGCTTTGGCTCTGTCTTTATGGCTTGGGCCGGGGGGGGGGGCATTTTCTGGTTGGGCAAGAGGATATTGTTTGGGGGTTAGGGGGGCCAGCATTGATCGCAGTGCCTGCTTTCTTTCATGTTTCATTTTTCAAGTTTGAGTGTGGGGTGGGCATGAACTGCTGTTTCACAGGACTAAAAAATGAGTGTGCCAGCTTCTGGCCTGCACAGGCCAGAAGCTCTGCTGGGTGGATGTGTTTTGTTTTGCTGCTGGTTGGCCCTAGCCTTTAAGGGGGGGGGGCTGACTTGGCTTGTGCAACGGGGCCTTGAATTTTGGGGTTGCGTGTGCGGCGTGTGGTGTTGACTCTGCTAACATTTCCAATTTTCTTGACAGCATCGTGGAGGAGAGGAGGACCAGCTGCAAGACCGCCTGAACATCGCTGGACTGCAGGACTGGTGTTACTGTGAGCGAGTCCGGGTTCACATTTGGGTGGCCTTGGGGGTGGGTTCTTGCTAGCTTGGGAGGGGGGAGGCTCATCTTCAAAACACCACATCCACACCCCACACCGACATACCACAGATACATCGGTCCCGCTAAATAGTGTCTCTTAGGTAGGTAGGCCAGTTGGTAGGTGATCAGTGGATAATTGCCCTCAACATAATTATTAGGGAAACCGAGCCTAGTTTTTCTTAAAAAACTAAATAGGGACTCAGCAGGGAAAGCATTAGTGAGTGAGTGTTAGGTTTGAATTCTATATATATATATATATATATATAAAAATTTGTAATAGCTGTCAATAGGCTTCCCATTAGTGCCCCCATAACTAGGGTTCCACTGCCCATCTCTGGCACCCGTGGTGGTGCCAGGCCGGCCCGGGCATACTAGTGTGTGAGTGTTTAAGGCTTTGTCACCTGTTATTGGGGTTTAGGGCCAGCTCAATTCCAGAGGAATTCAGCTGATTGGCAGGCTCAGGTTCCCTGACATAAATAGGGTTGCTTAAAAAGGCACTTGATTGTTCATCTCCAAGTCACAGAGCCACTAGAAGCACAGATTTAGAGCAGGTTAGTTAGGTCTTGAAAACAAAGTTGACCTTTGTTTTCTAAATCTTTTCTGATTAGTTAGGGTTGAATTTGGGAGGGGAAAGTATGTCAGAGAGGAAAGCAGAGAGGGGCCCCGGGGGAAAGGCTAGGGAGAAATCTAGAGGGGAGGAGGGGAGGGGGAGGGGGACTGCTGCGGCAGCCCCTCCATCTGAGCGGAGGAGGCCCTCCCCTGCGCTGCTGCCGTTCACCAGCCTGGCTTCTGGTGACAGGAAGAGGGTTCGCAAGACTCTCTTTCCTGAGGCAGCTGCTGGAGGGCCACCCCCAACCCGGGTGCGTGAGGCAGGGGCTGGCACTGGGCAGGGGCCTGCTGCTGAGGCTCCTCCTCCTCCAGTGGTTGCGAGCCAGCTGCTGGAGGAGGGGCAGCATGTGGTGTCTCCTGGGATGGGCGCGGAGCACATGACTTTCCCTGCGCTCCCGCTCACCCCAGGAACCCGGAGGATGTTGGAGGAACTGCCCGTGAGACCCCCCCTGGGGCGGTCCACCCCAGTTTCCTCTGAGGCCAGCAGCAGGCCTCTCGCGGCTGTGCAGGAGGAGAGGACGCGGGAGGAAGAGGCAGAGACTGTGGTGGAAGAGCCCACATCTCTGCCCCTTCAGCCTCGTCCATCCCCACCTGCCCGGCCGAGAGTGGGACACGGTGTGTCCGGCCAGAGCACCTCACAGGAGGTGCCGCAGGGTGGTCCCGAACGCGCTTCTCCTGGGAAGCGTGGGATGCCCTTTTCCTCCGAAATCTGGAAGCACTTCCAGACAACGGAGGATCCCCGAGCAGCCCTGTGCCTGCATTGTAGGCAGCGCGTCAGCCGTGGCAAAGATGTGTGGCATCTCTCCACGTCTGGGATGAGGTACCATATGAAGAGGCACCACCAGGCGGTGCTTCTTCGGGAGGAGGGTTCTAGTGGCGCCGCACGGCCGCCAGCTAGCCAGAAGGAGGCAGGCTCCTCTGGTGCTCTCCCCCCAAGGGTACCTGCAGGAAAGGGACGCCAAGCCTCTCTCCCGGAGATGCTTGGTATGCAGGGCGCTAGTGTGCCCAGAGAGGGGATCCGGAGGGCGAGCAGGCGCATCACGCGCCACATCGTCAACATGATAGCAGTGGATGGGCAACCGTATTCCGTAGTTGAAGACTTCGGCTTCTCAGGGCTGCTCCAAAATTGCTTTCCCTGGTACGCCGTCCCTGCTCGCACGTCGTTGAGCAGATCGGTGGTGCCCTCGTTTTACAGGGCTGCCAGGGATCATGTGAAGGCACAGCTGTCCCGGGTTGCCGGGAGAACTGTGCACTTCACATCGGACATCTGGACCTGCCCAAGTGTGCAGCAAGCGTACCTCTCGCTTACTGCTCACTGGTGGGAACCCGAGTCGGTTCTGGGTGGGGGCCGGGGGGAGGTGCCTAGCACAGCTAGACAGGGAAGGATGCGAGACCGCCAGGCCGGCTACTGCAAGGCCTTGCTTCACGCCGAGGTGCTCGACGTGTCCCACACGGCGGAGAACATCGCTGCCACCTTAAGGAGACAGTTGGACGAGTGGATAGGCCAGGGACCCGCCACCGTGGGATGCATGGTGACGGACGGTGGCAAGAACATGAGGGCAGCGGCGCATCTAGTGAGCCGAGAGAGCGTCTACTGTGCCGCTCACAAGCTTCACCTAGTGGTGAGAGATGCGCTGGGGTTGGGCTCCTCGAAGGAACCCGTGGATACCCGGACCCGTGAACTCCAGTTACTTGTCCAGAAATGTCGGAGGCTCACGGGTCACTTCTCGCGCAGCGTGAAGGCCACGCACGAACTGCGCCAGACACAGGTCAGGACAGGTGTGCCAGAGCACGCTCTGATCACTGACGTCAGCACTCGCTGGAACTCCACCTGCGCCATGCTTGAGCGCTTGGTGGAGCAGCAGGCCGCACTCCACACGTGGCTCTCCGAGCACCACCTGACTGCGGTGCGAGTCAGGTGGGTGAGTTCAACCGGGAGGATTGGCTCACCATCACCCAGACAGTGGAGGTCCTGAAGCCCTTCAAGGACTTCACTGTGGCGGTCTCGTCAGACACGGCGACCCTCGGTCTGGTCATTCCCCTGGTGCACACGCTCCAGAGGAATCTGGCCACCCTTGCAGACCGGGTCGCGCCCCGTGCTGACCTTGTTCCAGCGGTGCGCGCATTAGTGAGAAGGCTGCAGCAGGGCATAGCTGCCAGGCTAACTCCTCTCACTAAGGAAGAGTCATACATGTTGGCGACCATGTGTGACCCGCGCATAAAGGGCACTTTCGCCGAGCGGGACGGGAACCTCACCCAAGCCAGAGACGGGCTCTGCTCTTGGGTGAGGCGCAGGCAGGCCAAGAGGGGACGCCTGTCGACAGGGGGGACGCAAGAGGGGCCCTGCCGTGCGGGTCCCTCTGACGCCCCCTCTGCGCAGGCCCCCCCCGAGGCCACCACCGGAGTGCCGATGGAGATGGAGATGCTCCGGTGGGCCCTCGTCCCCTCTGGGGTCGTGAGGACCGTGAGAGAGGATCCGGCGGAGGCGATGGTCAGGGACTACCTCGCGGAGCCCTGCGAGTCGCTCTCCACCGATCCGCTCAGCTACTGGGCCAGGAAGGAGTCGGTCTGGCCGGACCTCTCCCTCGAGGCGCAGCGGCTGCTCTCATGCCCTCCGACGAGCGTGGAGAGCGAGCGCGTCTTTTCACATGCGGGCGACATTGTCGGCCCACATCGCACTCGCCTTCTCCCATGGAGAGTCGAGCAGTTGACCTTCCTGAAGGTCAACTCTCGCCTCTTCGATTTCTCAGGACTGGACTTCCAGAGTGACTGAGGTGAGCCCAACTTGTGGCCTGCATCCTCTATGAGTCCAATCCTTTGGAATCGCGCTCTCCCCTGTATAAAACCCTGTATATACAGTTAAAACCGGCCAGTAGAGGGAGGGTGGTTAGGAACCAGTGGCAAAGGGAAAACACCCAGCAATTTGAAAGCCCCCCCCAGGGTATTCAAAACATCTCCCATCACTGAGACATACCCTGTGGGACCAAATTTATTATGAGAAATAATGCCCCAGAAACATGGATTGCTACTGGAGGGAGAAACAGGTTAGATAGGGATTGCTTAGGTGTTTTTATCAGATGAAATCCTTGTAAAAAAAAATTGTAGAAGAATTGTTGTACTGTTTTTTGAAAGTTGATGTTCCGTTCATGTAAAAAAAAGGAAAAAAAACCAAAAAAAATTGTTGTGATTATGTTTTTTAAAAGTTGATTGAATGTTCATGAAAAAAAAAAACCCAAAAAAATGTTGTGATTATGTTTTTTAAAAGTTGATGTTCTGTTCATGTAAAAAAAAGGAAAAAAAACCAAAAAAAAATGTTGTGATTATGTTTTTTAAAAGTTGATTGAATGTTCATGTTTAAAAAAAAAAAATTTGATGTTAATGTTGGGTTTGCATGGTTGGGGGATGCGGGTAGAGTGGTGGATGGGCACCGGCCAATGATGATCTCTCACAGATGTTCCCAGGTAAATTCTGAGGCTGGTGTGGGGGTGGGGGGAGACCTCTGCAGAACTGCTCCAGAAATACCATTGTCCAGTGCCTTGGAAGTGCCCAGTTCAGCTTTGTGTGTCTGAACTGAAAGCACAGCCACAGGAAATGACATAGGTTCTGCTGGACCCTGTTGCAGTGGTTCCCCCCCCATTTAGTCATGTTATGGAGGGAGAGTTGTATTAGGCTGGTAGTTATGATCATCTTCTGTTTCCATGCCCTGTTGTGCCCGCTCACTATGTAACCTGCTGTAATGTTCAAAACTTTACTGTTTGTCCATTTCGAAAGAAAAATTGTGTTTAAGATTCTCTGATGTGTAGTTAATTGTGTTGTGTTGTGCTATGAGGGACAATAAGTGTAATATGTTGTGATTTGTTGACCACTTGTAATTTGAAAATGAGAAAATAAAGGTTTTTTAAACTTAATGATTGTGTGTCTGTGTTCCCTTCTTTGATGGGAGGTTGGTTCCCAGCATAGGGAACAATGGGGCAGGCTGGCCAGCCTGTTCCTGGGGTACTGGGTGTGGGGCAGCGGAGGGTGGTTTTGGTTCTGAGAGGGGCTGAGTGGAGGATTTGGGTCTGTGTGTGGCAGCTGGGGTGGGGGAACTGGGTTTGTGTGGGGCTGTAAGGAGTGGACTATGGGGGATGAGAGCACTGGTTGTCCCTTGTGCCCAAGTAGGCCCCTGCTACTGTCCTGGTGTGGGCTTCCATGCCTCTATCAGTTGCTGGCCCTCCTTTGCCATCTTTTTCTGAAATTTTCCTAGGGCTGCCAAACTCCTGGTTGGGCTTGAGTTCAGGTTAGAGAGAGTAGTTCCCTACAGAGAAACTGGCTGCTTCCAAGGGCAATCTCTTTAGAGGGCAAATGCGGACCATGGATTCTGGGGGAGATCCCTACTCAGATTTTCCTTTCCACAAGTCCCACCCCCAAATTGCCAGTAACTTCCAAGGCCAGAGTTTGCCACCCCAGAGAGATCCTGTTCCCACCCTCTTAGCCTTGGCATGAAAGTTGTAGCCCCCATGGAACGCTTCCAGGTTCCTGATTCCAAGCCGAATGACACCAATGTAAGACAATCCAGACCTCCATCAAAAATGGATTTTAAGTAGCAGTGGGATTGGGCTGCATTTCAGTCATTCACATATCTGGTTGTGTTCCCAAACATTTAGCTTATGTTTTTTTAAATCAGCGTATGGCACTTAAGGACACTTTTAAATGGTTCTAAAAACATTTTTTTATTATGAAGTATTTAATGTGGCATTGATCAAGGGCAGGCCTTTTGGCCAAATGAGCAGTATCAGTACAGTAAAATTTAGACAAAGCTCATAGGAGGAAAAAGCATTCACACTGTGAAGTGGGAAGAAAGTTTCAATTTACATGTACCATGGACTCCGAAAAAGACATGTAAGTGGCATCCAGACCAAATCAGGCCTGCTTTCTCCCTTGAAGATATCAATTGATGATAGTGCTTATGTCACATCATGAGAAGACAAGGTTCACTAGAAAAGACAGTAATGCTAAGAAAAATTGAAGGCAGTAGGGAAAAGAAGAATACCCTAGATGTGGTAGATTGACTTCGGTTTGCAATACATGGACAAGGTTTTTGGGATACTGTGGAGCTCAATATAATTCTAAAGTACACCACAAGTGATTTGAATGCATAAAACATACAGACACATACACATAAAATGTATATACCCCCTCCCCACCAAATTAAAGGTTTATCTTATGCCCCGGTTTTCTCCCCCATGGGAACCTAGAGTGGTTTACACATTGCTGTTCTCCCTTGATTTGTTTCACCCTCATCACAACCAGGCTAACAATAGACAGCTGCTCCATGCCTCACATTGGAGTGACTCCACCGATGGCCTTCTTAGTTGTTGGAGGGGGTGGAGGGGGGGGAGGAAGGAAACAACGCACTCCTGCCCACTCTATCTGGGGCCTAGGTGACCAAATTGCTTGGCCTTGGCAAGGAGCCAGTGGTGGGGCGGCACTGGTTCTGGGGCCCCGTCCAGAACATTTGTCCAGGGCCCCAAAATCACCTAGACTGCCTCTGGAAAACACAACACAATTGTTTACTTAGGCTGAGCCAAGAACATCCATCAAGCCTACAAGGCACAGAATCAGAGTCTGCCAGATTCTAGACCAACTCTCTAGCCATTGCACTACAGTGGATATCTAAAAATTGTTCATACCCCCACCAGCAACTTGAACATTTTTCTCCAAAAGGCACAACTTGGCTGGGTCTCAAAAAGGACTATGATGCATGGGCCTGTCAATGCATACTGGTACTAAGGCTCTGGCCGGGGGGAGGGGGGCATTGTGCCAATGCCACCCTGGCTTTGGAAGGGGACAGTAAAATAGAAGAAATAATCTAGTTTCAGTGCCTCCCCCCCTTCTCTGTCTCTCTCTCTCTCTATAATGTGAGTGAAAACATTACTATACCATCACTGAAGCCTACAGGATACTTAGGGTCTGTTCACACACGCATGATCATTTAATGGCAATGCTCTGGCATGATGATGTCTGTTCTAGGAGGTGATGTGATCATCACACAAGGCTGGGGAGCACGCACAATTCACAGCAGGCAGATTTGGGCCACAAGGGATCCTGCTTTGGCCTGTAGGGCCCAAATCAGCCCACTGCAAAGCACAGGCATACTCTCAGGGCAGCCAGATGACATCAGTGACATCACGGCAGCAGCCCCTGGAGCGTACCTTGAAGGCTCATTCACTGACTTTCCCCCTTCGGGGTGATAGGTGAGAGTGGGGGATCCCCCACCAAGGGGAAACGGATCCCTAATTGTGTCTGAGGTTGTGGAAATCAAATGGGTCATTACCTCCATATTGCTTCTGTCTTTGAGGGACTTACATGCACATTATATTTAACTCCAGATTTCTTGATTGTCAAGGAATGCATGTGGTGGGGGGTGGGGGGAAGGGTGGGAGAAGGGCACCTGAGGGTGAGGGTGGCATTTGGCATGCAAAATGCCACCCCTGGCAAGACAAGCCTCTCCCAGCTGTCAGTGGTAGAGATGAGAGCAGAGCACCCACTTGGGGAGGCCATGAAATGGCCCCCCCAAGTGGGAGCAGGCTGAGCCTTGGTGGGGGGATGGGAGGAAGGGTGGGAGAAGGGCCCCAGAGGGTTGGGGGGGATTTTGTTGCTGTGGTTCCCCCCCATTAAGTCATGTTATGGAGGGAGAGTTGTATTAGGCTGGTAGTTATTATGATCATCTTCTGTTTCCATGCCCTGTTGTGCCCGCTCACTATGTGACCTGTTGTAATGTTCAAAACTTTACTGTTTGTCCATTTCAAAAAAAAATTGTGTTTAAGATTCTCTGATGTGTAGTTAATTGTGTTGTGTTGTGCTATGAGGGACAATAAGTGTAATATGTTGTGATTTGTTGACCACTTGTAATTTGAAAATGAGAAAATAAAGGTTTTTTAAACTTAATGATTGTGTGTCTGTGTTCCCTTCTTTGATGGGAGGTTGGTTCCCAGCATAGGGAACAATGGGGCAGGCTGGCCAGCCTTCTCTGCGGGTGGTGGGGGGGGTCAGGGGGGTGGTTGTCTGTGTGCCAGGGCAGGTGCTCTTTCCCAGGGACGATTTGGCACTGCCACCATTGTGGCACCCCTTGTCTGTGCAGAACTGCCCTGGGAAAGAGAGTTTAGGGGTTCCCAAAAGGGGAGGGCAGGCCAGCCTGTTCCTGGGGTTATGGTGGGTGTGGGGCAGGTGGGGATGGATTTGGGTCTGTGAGGGGCTACTGGGGGGATTTGGGTCTGTGTGTGGCAGCTGGGGTGGGGGAACTGGGTTTGTGTGGGGCTGTGAGGGGTGGACTTTAGGGGCTGAGAGCACCTACTTGGGGAGGCCATGAAATGGCCCCCCCAAGTGGGAGCAGGCTGAGCCTTGGTGGGGGGTGGGAGGAGGGGTGGGAGAAGGGCCCCAGAGGGTTGGGGGGCATTTTGCATGCAAAATGCCACCCCTGGCAACACAAGCCTCCCCCAGCTGTCAGTGGTAGAGATTAGAGCACCTACTTGGGGAGGCCATGAAATGGCCCCCCCAAGTGGGAGCAGGCTGAGCCTTGGTGGGGGGTGGGAGGAGGGGTGGGAGAAGGGCCCCTGAGGGCTGGGGGGCATTTTGCATGCAAAATGCCACCCCTGGCAAAGGAAGCCTGCCTCTTCATTTTTCCCCCATAGGAAATAATGAAGAGAGATCAGCAGCAGCATGCTAACAATATGCTGCTCCTTTGCTTTCTTATGGGGAGGATGGGGGGACCTGCTTTGGGGGGCCATAACATGGCCCCCCAAAGTCCAATCTGTCTGAAACTTGGGTAGTTGTTAGAGAAGGGTTAGAGGAAGGTCCCCACCAATTTTGGGCTTATTTGGTGGGAAAATGCCTCCTCCAGGCATCCTGAAAGACGGAGGCATTTTCCCAGCAAAAAAACCCGAAAGAATCCCGAAAGAATGCCGAAATAATGCCGAATCCCGAATCCCGAAAGAGATTCTTGTTTCGGCTTTCGGCTAATGACGGTAGAGAATCTTGTTTCGGGTAATCCCGAAACAAGAAAGCCGAAAGTTTTTTCCTTGCACACCCCTATTAGACAGTGCCAATTCAACAACGAGACGTGCCTACTCGTGAGGAATGGTTATGTGCAAGGAGGTTATGTCTAGGATCATAAAAACTGCATCTTCAGGAAGGGGGCGACCCTCAATCATTTTAATAAAGGATGTAGTGTCCTTGATGAATTTAGATGTTTTAGATACAGCAAGCTGCAAAAATTGATCCAAATAAATAGCTAATGGTTCAAGAACCAAGTTGCATCCTGAAACTATGTCTCCCCAGAGGTGGAAAACCTGCCTTATATATTTTTGGTAATACATAAAATACTGGGATCCATGAGGACACGCTCAATAATGCTTTATGAATGGTTGTTGTAATATCCCCCATTAAAAGGGCCTTATTCAAAACTATCTTTATGAGGGCTATTATATGGCTAGTGAGGTCCTGTGGGGTAGGAATGTAGCTAGACTCGTCCTCCAGTTGTTTTAGGACCTCCTTTACATAATCATCTGTATCCAAGATGACTATCCCACCAACCTTGTCAGCAAGTTTTATAACAATCATGGGGGGGGGGGTCACCATTTAACCCTTCTAATGCTTTACGTTCCTCTGTTGATAAATTATGCCACACCCTAGTGTTTTTTGATTCTAGTTCAGTGATATCATGCAGAACCACCTGTTTAAATACATCAATTCTTGCATCAGAGACCCTAGGGACAAAAGTGGATCTAGTGCATAAAGGGGTGATGTTAGAAACTGGGGAAGATTGATCATCAAAAAACCATCGCAATCGAATCAATCTAAATGTTATATCTGAAGAAATTCTAATTCTCTCTGTGGTGTTATAAGACTGGTCATCAGTTTTATTTTGCTGACTCTTTTCACAGTTAGTATTCTACTGAACTAAGGCATAAAATGCAAAAAATTTAAAAATTTAAAATCGGTCCAAAATTCGATAATGTTATTTTGCATTGATCAGCAGCCCCAGATGATATTTGATTGACAACATTATGCTGCACATCTGGGAGGCCATTCACTGTACTATGCTTAATGCTGACAATAATTCTATAATTCTTCAAACAGAACCATTATTTGCACAATCTTGCATAATATTCTGATTATGATTTACAATTATTGTATAAGCACAAAAATCCATTAAACCATCTTGGAAATCATACCACGTTAGAATGTACAAAATATATGGTTTTTTTACATAATTTCCCCCCTTTGTGATTAGTGGCTGCTTTGATAAATAGGAACTATTAAAAAGCTATGTCAACAACTCAAACATAATATATATGTATAATTTTAACTAGAAAACTAGAAGCTGTAGAACCAACTTTAAAAGGGAATTTTGTTTTGGACTGAACATTTTTATATCAAATTTACAGATATGTTGTCTTCTCTCCATGGGTGCCTTAAAATTACATTGCTCATCTTGTGTGATTTTATTACAGAGGCCTTTTTTGGAATGGCTGTATCACATATATGAAGCCAAGCTGAGCATCAAAAATGAGTAACAAAAAGCCCCCAGTGAGGAATAATAAGGTAAAGCAATAACTTCTCCAAATTATATTACAGCATGGTAAAAAAGGGGGGGCTGATTTTTTTCTCTTCTATGAGTGTTCAGTTTATAATGGCACACACTGAGAAATGGAAGGCATTTGAATTCCAAGAAAGTTAATTGTTGTGAAGCATTTAACAATGCATTTTTAAATTATGCTGGCTTGTCGTAAGTTTGATACCACAAGACTCAACCAACAGGAGGGTGGTGGTGGTAAAAAAAACAGGGAGGGATAACAAGATACATGACATGATTCCAGAGAAATTTTTTCAATGAGCTACATTTAAGGCCTAATTAAGTCTGACCAATCTGCACATCGTAAATCAAGAAGGTACCTAGAGCTTGTCCACAGGAAACAGGAGGAAGTCTAGCAGGAACTTTCTGATCTAAAGCCTGTGAAATATGTAGGAGACTGAAGTATGAATTAACACAATATAAAGTTTGTGTTTCCTCCATTCTCTTCTTTCCAGATCAGTATCTAAACTTCCACTATTTTTAACCATTCCATCTCTTGACCACCTGCTCTTTCACTCCCTTATTCTTAAGCACCAGGTTTCATCAGAACCCCTTCTCTGACTGGCTTCTTCTTTCATCACTTCTATAGCTCCACCACTCACTTACTCATATGACCAATTCATACTGAATGGAGTACAAAGACTGGGGTCTGTGCTTCTCATCCTGTGTCCTATGTACTAGTTGCATGCGAGCTGCTGATTCTCTTCAATTCCTGCACATGTGCTTGTAAAATTTGCATAACAACTGTGACACATGTGAAGATGGTACATCAGCCTTCTGTACTATTTTCCAGACCTGCTATGGTGCCAATGTTGTGCTTTTTAGCTGACTGCAAAAACCTACCATATACTTGTGGGTTTTGTTTTCTACCTACTTTTCCTACAGAGTTTTCCTCCTCAGTCCATTGCATACTCAACATTGTTTATGATTCAGTATTTAAATTCCCTGTTTCTTAGCTTCTATAATTGCTTCTATAATTCATGTAACTGCATTCCAGTCTTGAACACATGTATGCATGAACGCATGAAGCTGCCTTATAAGGAATCAGACCAGTGGCCCATCAAGGGCAATATTGTCTTCTCTCTGGCTGCAGCTCTTCAGCTTTTCAGGGTGAGGTCTTTCATATCACCCACTACCTAATACTTTTAACTGAAAATGCCAAGGATTGAACCTGAGATCTTCTGCATACCAAGCAAATGCTCTACCACTGAGCCACAGCTCCTCCTCATTCTTCAGTCTGCAATCTGCCCAATGTGAAGTTCTAATTCCAGCCAAACTGAATCTTTTCCTGCCTTCACAGGAACTGGCCTGTGAACTACTTAGACTCTAAGCAACTACAGAATCCTAGTATTTACATCAGCTAATCAGAGACTTCACTGCCATAAGCAAAATATAACATAAAGAAACATGGTTGCTACGATGGAATTGGTGTGATGGAAAGTAAATCCATTACTTACGTGATGGTTAATTCAGGAATACAGTTCTCTGAAAAAAAATCAGAAAACATGCTATAATAGTTCAGTCACATATGTAATACCTACCATTATTCCAAGTGACTTCATTTTAAAATACAGTTGCTTGTTAGCTGAAAAGGTGAATTAAAATTTCAAAATTCAATTCATTTGTTACTTTGGCTCCATTCATTCAATAAAAACTTTTCAGCCAGCGAACAGCTTGTAATCAAGAAAAGTATATTTAGTGTTCAATTATACAAATTATAATTAACCAAAAGGTATACATTGATCCCTTGAATTGGTATGGGGGGGGGGATTAAGAAATAAAGCTATGTACAACATGGTATGTGTGTGAGTTTGAATATCCTGGGGAATATATATGAAAGAAAAGTTTATGCAGTGTTACCTCCTGTGAAGTACCCATTCACTCATATATGGCACAGTATTTCCCCCAGAGGGATTGCTGATGGAACTACACACACATATTCCGCATTACAGGAACAACGTTAGTCAACATACAAGTAGAAAATCTACTAGTGCCATTCCACTAAACATCTGGTACAGGGGTCACCAACTTTTTCTTTAGTGGAAGTAACTTCTGAAGAATTAAAAATATGTCAAGTTCCCCTTCCTGAAGCATTTTATCAAGTTTTGTTCTGTCCTAGAAGAACATGGACTAGGAAGCTATAAGCACAGAGAAAAATCCTATGAAATAAAAGCTTTATAAAAATAGCCTACAGCAGATAGCAGATCTTTTTGCAATCTTTTCCTAGTTCTTCCAGGGGATGCATAGCCTGTCTACAGCACCAGGCAAGCTATGCATAGCTCATGCACTTTTTGCTGGAAACACCTGAACTAGTACAGAGCTAGTGAATTTATGCCTTTATTTTCAAACTTATCTCCCTATACACATTTGTAGCCTAAAAGACCTTTAGAGTAGACTAGACATGGGCAGGAACAGAAAAAAACAAACAAACAAGGTGTTCATTGTTCGTTGCCATCCATGAACAATGAACAACATTGATGAACATGACCTGTTCACGAACATGTTCATTGTTCGTTGTTCGTGGGGGCCAGCAGGCTCTCCTCCAGCCATCAAGATCCCTACCACACCACTCCCATAAACCCTACCTGAGCAGGCACCAGGAAAGGTACCAATAATAAATAATAGCTTGGCCCCAGAGCCTGGCAGCAGCCCAGGAACCTGAAGGGGTAGAACTGTCTGAACTCCTGCAACAGACAGAGTTCAGGCAGTAGAGATGGGCATGAACAGCAATATGAACTAACAAAAAGACGCAGCACAGAAAGGGGCACTTAAACCCCAGCCGGCTTGCTTCACCTGCGTGGCTAGGAAGTCCCCACCAAGCAGCTGAGCCTGGAGTTTAAATAGCCCTTTCTATACCACTGTGCCACAGCACAGAAAGGGGCATTTAAACCCCCACTGGCTTGGCTCAGCTGCCTGGCAGGGAAGTCCCCACCAAGCAGCTGAACTCAGGGTTTAAATGCCCCTTTCTGTGCTGCTGTGCAGTGGCATGAAATGGGAAATTTAAACCCTGGCCAGCTTGCTTTACCTGTGTAGCTGGGAAGTCCCCACCAAGCAACTGAAGCTGGAGTTTAAATGCCCTTTCCCTGCAGTTGCACAGTGGCACAGAAAGGGGCATTTGAACTCCTTGACCTGAAGCTTCCTGAAGTGATACAAATTGCTTTGGGAAGCTTTGATTTAGGGTTTCTGAAATGGCCCTGGCATGCTGGGGCCAATTTGGAAATCCCAAATCATTGTGAATCGGGTCTGATTCAGGTATAAATACGATAAAATAAATAAAAAATAAATATTTTCCTCGAATCAGAAGCCCAAATTGCACACCCCTAGTGGCTAGTGCTAGGTCTAGTAACAGCCTAGCACTCATGGCAGCTTTAAACACAAGTCTCGGCTGCTGCATAACAGTAGCCCAGCATCCTCTAAGATAGCAGTTTTGGTGCTGAGCAGAAGGATCCATCAAATTTCTTCACTATCCTATTGCTTCCTCACCCTTCTCTTGATTGGAAAAGGCTACAGAGATGTTATGGATGGTACAGAACCACTTGGAGCAGCCACTAGGTACTCAGGCCTGTCCACACCAGGTGCTGCAAGCTATTCTTCACTGGACCCAGTGATTACACATTTATACATTAATTATTGTGATAGGGTTGAAGCAGGAATTGGGGGCATATCTTACAGGCTTAGTTTGTATACCTAAACCCAATGGACTTCTCCATATGCTGGCATTTTTCTGTTAATTACACAATTCTAAACAAAATGTGGGACAGAAGAAGAAGAAAAACAGTTGTTTTACATTATTCTTCTGAAAAAGAGGTGAAGCAAAATGGATTGTACAGGGTTAGTTGTAGCTTCTCCTGCTTCTAAAATGTCATGTGAAATGCCATGGTGAAAACATTTCCGGATAATTTATCTGCCAGCAGCTATGGATGAAATCTGTGAAATTTCAACTTGTGGCATTTATGTAAGGTTCAGAGCCCACTGTGCTGAGGTTCTGGGGGCTCATGGCTCCCACTTCAAGGGCATTTCTGCACTTGACACAGACTTGGGGTCTAAATAAAGAACTCAGAGAATGACCTGATGGCATTTGATATTCTTACATTGTTAAATCTAAGTAGCTTTCTCAGCCTAGTCTGTGCCTAGGGTGAACTGGTAGGACTATCATGTAACCTACTATGTGTGTACTAACAAATAAAGAAAATATCATCAAAGGAATAAAAAATGATTAATTCTCTCATTTTAAAAATACCATTCCCACTTGAAGTTACTTGAATACAACATTTACAGTCCATAAATGATACCAATTAAGAAGTTACTACTGAGAACAAGTTGTTTACAAAATGAAGACGCGGCAAGGTGCCAGCAAAGAACCTCCATTATCTTCTTGAAGGCTGTGTTATCTACACAGTAACCCCCCCCCCCGCCAAATTATAGACTGTCTACTAAATAACAATTACAGAGAGTAAAGACACATAATTAAACATGAGGCAAAATTTGATTTCCTGTTGAAATGCAAATTAATATTTATTAACACAAATTTAGATCCAGAAAGGTCTGCTTAATCAAGGTGAGAGGCAATTTTCATCAGTTGCTCTTTCAAAGGATAAATATGTATGAGAAGATTAAATCCCTCAGTCACAGCAAAATTGTAAGAAACACTACAAAATATACCCTGGCAATCTGTAGATAAAGCATCATTGCTATTCTCCTTTGTTAAGAAAAATACTCTTGGTCTCAGAACACATTTTATACAGAAAGTGAGAAAGGAGAAACACACATGACATGTGCAACTCATTTCCCCATTTCTCTGCATCATGTGAACGAGTTCTTATTTCATGCTGATCTGATAGTCCAGGATACTCCACAGTAATTTATACACAGTTGCTCTTCTGTCTTTGCATTAGGAACACTAATGGCACTTCAATTCAGTCCAAAAATAAATGGCATTTTATAATGCTTGGATAACTTCTTTGAAACAAAACAGATGAAAATGGTTCTAGGCCATTATTTAGTTTAATCTCCTATTAGGATACATGTGTCAAATTATTATTGTCATATCAATACAAAAAGGGCAATAAAGTTATGAACTTATGACAAGCAGGCACAACACCACTTATTTTGGGGACAAATGTTAATTTCACTGAAAAATTCTAATACTGAGCTTTCGAAATATATGCAGTGGAAATGTCCATAGAAAAAGCCCTACAGGGGCTCCACTTAACAGCCAAACATTTTGGAAGCAAAGTTCTTTCCTCCTAGATACTTAACCCTTGGCATGGCCAGAAATATCTCTGGCAAGAAAGGAAGCTGGGAAGATTCTGCTTGATTACTAGCAGCATCTAAGGACTATCTAGGTTGAGAATGTGCTCTCTGCCAGTTATTATGTTCTCCCACAAGACCTCCAACCTCCTATTTATTGATTGATTGATTTTGTTAGGGAAAAGGGACCAAAGCAAACAATTTAAATAGTATAATTTAAATACAACAAATGAACGAAGGTGTGGAGTTCTAAATTTACAAGTAAAAGGGACAGTGTGGGTGCACTGAATCCTTCCCCTGCCCATGACTATCTGTAGCCTCTCCCCCATTTTTCTCCTACTTGAACCTACTTTTGGAACTGGAGCCTGACTGAGCACAAAGTAATGCTGACAAATAGTATCAGATAAATAAACTGCAGAATAAGGGAAGGTTTGGCACTCACTTTTATGTGTGCTTTGCTTTTTAAAAAGAGATTCCCCAGCCCCTACTTTATAAAATGACGGGATTTGTGATGGGTGAATTTTATTTATGTATTTAATACCCCACCTCTCTTAATGAGATTCAAAGCCGTTTACCATTGTAAATCAATATGATCAATGGCTGAGACATTCAATAAACAATACAACAGGCTATGGATTGCAGAAATTTGAAAATGAGCATAATTCAAAATACAAAGATGATACATTACTGAGGGTAAAATGTAAGTTGACATGACATATTAAAAGACACGGACACTACCCAGTTGGAGCATATCTACATCAACGGACAGTACCCAATAATATATTCTACAGTCCCTGTCCCTTACCAAAGGATCTCTCTGAGCCATTTCTTATTGCACAGTGAAAAAGCTTTCCTGAATAATTCAGTTTTGCAAAGTTTATGGAAAGCCTAGAGTAGAAGCTCTTCTGACCTCTTCAGGCAGGCCATTCTACAACATGAGGGCCACCACAGAGAATGTATGTGTATAGGCAGTAACTAATTATACCCAATTGCAGGGTGGTATCTGCAGAAGGCCCTGATCACGTAAATGAAGCTGCTATGGCAGAGCATAGGGAGATTGGCAGTCCTGCAGCTATGAGGGGCAAGGCCATGGAGTGCTTTGTAAGAAATAGCCAAAACTTTGAATTCAGCCTCGTAACTGATGGGTAACCAGTGAAATGACTGCAGAATGGAAGTAATATGTATGCTTCACCTAGCATCTGATAAAACTTGAGCTGCAGCATTCTGCACATTTGGAGTCTCTGAGTGGATTTTGAGGGGAGACCTATGAAAAGAAAATTACAGTATTTCTTAGTCTTTATTAGGGATGTGCACAAGAAAAAATTGTTTTATTCAGATCTGGATATCAGGAATACCAGAAATAGTATTCTCTATTCGAATCCAGTTTCATTTAGGAATCCCAAAATATATTCAGCCATTATTCCTTATGAGGAAACCCACATGGAACAGCAGAAATAGGAAATCTCCCCTCCCCCCAGACAGTTTTTGCATCAGCTTGAGAAAAAGGTAGGAGCTCTCCTTCCCCCAGAGGGAACTTTGCAAGCCCATTTGGGATCTCCTTTTTCACAGAAGTCATTCCCCAGAGCTGTGACTGTGTGGAGCATGGGTTGGCTCCATGGTGAACTCATAAAAGTAATGTTTAGAGTGACCCTAAATCTCTTCCTTTTCACTTCCTGGGAAAACAAAACCTTATAACAAGGTACAAGAATAACTGTTAGAGTAGAAAGCTGGTGAACTCTCCTGAATATCAGAAATAATTTTGTTCAGATTTAATGGTTGTGGTTCAGTGTGTGATTGCATATCCCTATTTGCAAGGAGTGCCATTTCTTTCACACTTTTCTGGAACCAGCATCATATAAAATAGGAGAGGGATTAAAAACTATCCTTTTAGCAATTGAAGTGCAGAATATACCAGATGTCATTGTTGACAGGCATTTGCTCTTCCCCCTTAGTTGGTCTAAGTCCATACTTTGTAATGCAGCTTATGGCACTGAGTAGAATGGATGGTTTATGCAGTTCCAAATTCCTTCTCCTTGAGTTGAAAGACTACTACTCTAAATATTTAATTCCATCACGTTTTAATGGAGCAAATACAGATTCGGCTTCTAATTCATTGGAACAGCATGGTGGCTATCCAAAGTTCTCATTTTAAAACAACAACATCAAAAATCCACAGCAGTTAGGAAATGATACGAATGCCTTTAAGTTAACTAAACAGAAAGGGGGAAAGGAGATGGGTCTGTGAACAGGTGGCAGAAAAAGAGAAAATGGTTCTTTTATTGCTCACTCTAATTTGCTTGTTGCCTTCCCTGGGAATTCAACCGATTATTTCCTTTTTCTTAATTTTCGTTTAAGAATTAGGATAGCTTGCAAACTGTTTTCATCTGTACTTATTTGCCTCTTGCAATACTAATATTTAGACACAAATCTAAACATTTAAATTTTGTTTGATGAGCTGGCAACTAAAAGAATGCCAGTTGGTGGTCACCCAGTCCTTGTGAAAGACTGTTGAAACAATAACAGCTGAAGCTAGAACACAGAAGCAAGCAGTGAGCAGATTGAATAATGCTGACTTTAGACATGAAGCCTCCCGATTATGAAGGTCACAGAACTAAAAAGTCAAAAGGGATCAAAGATTATCTGATCTTCAACATCTTCAGGAACATTCATCTTGCCATGCCATATCATTTCCCAAAGCCAAACAACATCTTATTGAATTGTAGTTGACCAAATGTTTAGAAAATGCCAAATACAGGAGAGGAAGGCTGCACCAAAGACAGAAGAACAGCAGAAAAACAATGGTGTAGTGGGAAGAAAAAATATTTTATCAAGTTACCTGCCCCTATGCATTTCGCATACACTTCGTCATGGTGTCCTGTAAGAATATAAATAAAAACAAATTGCCATTAAATAGTATTTAATGCAAAACACATAACAGTACCAACCATAAAGTCCAGGATACCTAACTAGTGGAAGAGAAGAGCTCAGCCAGCATGACAAGGCTATATGGTCTCAAGTAGTTCCCTGAGAGAATAGCAGGTGATAGAACTACCAGGCCATTAAATCTCAGACATGGCACCATCAGAACAAGCAATGTGCTTGAGTGACCTACTGGAGTTGTGTACTGAGAAAATTTCTGTTTCAGTTTTGAATCCAGGGCTTCCAAACAAACTCCATTCCATTATTGGTTTGTTCTGGATGGGGAACTGCTTGTTTGGATCTAATCATTCCCCCCCCCCCTTTTCATGAGTTTTGGCCCATTGTGCATGCACAAGGCAGGTGTTGGCTATGCATATGTATATGCATGCTGTTCTTTTCAAGGGGGTGGGGATGGGGAAATGAAGTTCTATTCATGCTTAACCAAAAACTGCAGGTTTAACCAACCATTTGTCCCTCATCCTCATTCAAAAACCCATCAAATCAATGAGTTTCTCCTCAAGTACAAACACATAGACAAAAAAATGGATGCCAAAGAAGGTGAATGTCAGCAGGCGTACACAATGGCAGGAAACTGGCTTGAGTGGCAAAACAACAGTGGTAGATGCTCTTTGACCCATTGTCTTCTGAGAACTTCCTTAGTCAACAATGGTGGTGCCTAAGAAAAGGGCAGCAGCAGCAGAAGGCCAGCGAATAGGCAACCTGGTCCACACCATACATACCTGGATCCTCCTTGGTGCAAATCTCCTTTAATAATTCTTTATTATTTCCAATTTTCACCCTAATCTGCATAGCATGAGCCTTTGCAACAGCACGGGACTTGGAGACTGGAGGAGACTCCTCTCTTCTCCAACCTGTAAGTGCGTGCCCACATGGACATTGCATGTTGGTTGCTTGCTGGCCTTTCCTTGCATTCTGTCTAAAAACACACAGAAAGGGATTCGCGAAGTAACATCAATGGCACGTTGCCCTCTGCTGCTCCCCTCCCAGGTACAAAGCAAGCCACTTGTAAATCGATCCCTTCAAGGATGATCCAGGCAATGCCAATGCCATTGCCTGGGAGGCACAGAAGACAAAAAACATTGATGCATAACATGCACGTCCCCCTTCCTGCCAACATTGTTATGCTATACCATCCAATTGGGATATGATTGGTTGGTTGACCTGCTACTGCCAGCCCAAAGCCAGTGCCTGCTTGTACTGCCACTGCACGGTAAGAACCAAACCGAAACACAAACTTTTCAGGGGGTGGGGGCTGTTACAGTTTTGTTTCCTGATTTTGTTCCTCTGTTCTGAAAGCTGCTTTAACAAACCAAACCAGGGGTATTTTCAGCTCATTTCTTTTACTTTGCACACCCCTATAACCCACAATACTTGCAGATTTTCATATGGAAGGGAGTTGGTAAACCCTTGTCAAAAACAAGCTTTAAGCTGATTAGATTATCTTCAAGAAACAGGGCCATGAGAGAGGGAGTCTAAGGGGACAAAAAGTGAAGTGGAATCATACTGTATTCAACAGCAAGCAAAATTGATGCCCAACTCCCGTAAAATATTTTAAAGGTGTGGAGAAAGTCGCACTGTTCTCACAGATGCATCATTTCTCTCCTCTGCTTTCTTTTCTTTTGGATCTTGATTTCAGGACTTGAAGGAAGGCAGAGGGATGGAAAGTGGGCCCAGAATATCTGATCAGAGCACAGAGCTCTTCAGAGACTGAGCCTTCAGGGCTTATGGGGCTAGAGGGCTGATGGAGTGCAGAGAGCTTGGAGTTTGAGGGATCCAGTATTTGCTGGCTAGGTTGGAGCAGGACAAGAGAGATTGGGAAGGAAGCAGCTCAGAGGTGATAAAGAAAGCCTAAGGCTTAGTAGAGGGGCAGCTCTCATTAAGTGGAGTGGATTGCGGGATCCAGAGGGCTTCCTCACAAGTAAACATGCTGAGTTCCAGCATTCAACTAGGCTGTTAGTCAATGGTTGGCTTCAAAGAAGCCATCTACATATGTTCAACTGAGATACTCAGTTCTTCCAATGCTTTTATTATGAAAGTGTATCCCATGCCTACTTTTATCCAGAGTGATAGGTAACCTCCTATATACAGTGTTATATTCCTGTATAATGAGGCCTAACCTATCAATCCTGAAGCCATTTTGACAGAAAGCTATATTTCAGACACAAAATGTGTTCTCTTCCAATGATCCAGAATGCTGTGCCCTTTGGTCGAAAAACAGTTCACTGTTTGCTTATAGCCTGTTTACTTATGGCATGTGGACGGAGGCAAGTCAATAATGTGAGAGGTCAATGTTTTGAACTGTCCAGGACGGCTTGGACATATTACAACAATCAGCAAAAGGAGGGGCTGGAGAAAATCAAGCCGCGAGTTTAAACGTTTTTCTTTCTGCTAAACTCTTAAGATTCAAACCACTAAAATTAGTGATTAATACACCAAATTATCTGCTTCTTATACAGAAAGACTTACACACACACTTGCAGTTAAGAGGAAATAAGATGAAGCTCCCTAAAGCTCCTTTTCTTGATCTCTCTCCCTGAAAAGCCCATTTTTCTCTCTAAAACAATTATCTGTCTATCTATAATGCAATTAGGTCTATCTCAAGTCATATTATACACTATTGCCTTGCTGCCAGCTTATTACACGATTGCTTTTGCTAAACAATACATAGTACACACATATATATACTCATATAAGCTGTTAAGGGCAATTTACACAGGATAATTCAGCAATCACACATCATATATAGCTATAATCACATAGCTATAAGGAACTTAGGATATACTGAACCGAACAAAATGGAGTCTAAATGAACCTTTGGACAATTACGTGGCATAATGAGCATGGTTGGGATGGGTCAGAATAACCCAGGGGATTTTTGTTGATGCATGTTGTCACAATTTGAGCAATGATAGTAAATATTGGGGAGTCAGGGTGACTCAGCCGTTTTGCAGACTTTATGGTGGTTTTCTTGCCAGAGATGACTCTGAGAGATCTTATTGGTGGAAGAGAGGGGAGAAATTATTCAAGGAAACATATAAAAATGAGCTTTGAAAATGGCAGAATCAATGAGAAGAGAGAATGAAGGGAACACTGTCCTTCCTGTCTCTCCCTTTCCTTTTTGGAGCAAGGTGAAGCTCTCTCTCCTCACCAATACAGACCTCTTGAGGCATCTTCAGGATTGGTAAGATAATTCATCATGCTTCATTGTATTCTTATGTTGCCTTTGTTTCTATACTATGTTACAATTTGGCTTGCTAAGACTCTTGTAATATGATTTCTGAAGGTTTCTCTGTAACCTATGCAAATTGATCTAAATAAATTTACCAAATTTGTGACCTGACTTGTATTGCATCTTTTACTCTCTTCATTTGGGGAAATTCTCTCAGTGCAAAATACACAAGATCCCTCTCTCACATATTACTGCTGGTTTAGCCGAAAAGGCAGTAGCCAACAACAGTTGGTACTCATGCACTTGTGGTCATTCTCATTGATTTGAAAATAAGGGGCAGCTGGACAGGGTTATACTTCCCTTGAAAAGCCACATTTGCAACATGGGAATATGACTCGACACAAGTGTCACTTTAGAAATCCAGCTAGTTGCAGTGGTTCAGAGTGGTTTTGCCCTGCCTCAGTTGTTGCACCAACAGAAAATAGAGTCTCCTCCAAACTATAGCTCAACCAAGTTAGTGGAAACTCACAAATGGAGGGAATAAAAGGTTAAGGAACCCAATCTGTAAAGTTCCAAATACAATTTTATATGTGCTATTCATTAGATCTATAAAGGGAAACAGTGCTGTAATAAATAATCTAAAACATTTCTGAATCTCTTGCAAAAATGTATATACAGAACATTCCATTTAGCGTTCTAAAGGTAAATACAATCAAATATGAGTACAATCAAATATACAAATTACATAAGTGACAAATAGAAAATGTTGGCCACCAGTGACTAATTGGCACTGATAAGGCTTAAAGATCAGTCTTTTTCTCTTATAGGTGCAGTATAAGGAAAAAGCTGGAGAAACATCCAAAGAGGTACGTATCCACAGCCAAGGATGCACTTTGTAATGCTATTTATTTCTTTATTCTAATAGGTGGAGCCATCAATATCAGTTTGCCAAAGTGATGCTTCCCTCCTGCCCAACATGGGGTCGGCTATTGGAAACCTAATGTTTCATCAAGTGACTTCTTCAGAGACAAAGCCCACCCAAAAGCATTCTCTAATAATAAACATATTCTAGATAAATACTTTAAAGCATTACTATCCATAGAAATGGGAGTAATTAATAATAATTAATCAATATTCTCACAGAGCCCATTAGCAACACATCTCTGATGGCAGCCATGTGCAACACCACTCAGAGTAATTAATATAAACTTTAAGCAATTACACACCAAGTGTGAACTTAAAGGGACACGATGGTCCAAGCATAGATAACACATAAAGACCACTGTATTCATAAGAAACATAATCAGTTTAAATCATTGTGAAGACCCCTGGGTTTTAGAGAGTCTAAAGTACGTATCCAGTGGGCCTCCTTACAGAGAAATTCTTTTTGTTGCCCAAGATGATACCTTATCTGCTGAGTATAAGACTGTAAATCAAAGCCCATCCTCCCTTTGATGGAAGTTAATAAAGTGTTCGACCATTGGTGCCTCTATTATTTTGTTCCTTATACTGACATACATTCTAATAGTCATGTTTTCAGAGGGCGGATAGTGTTGCCGATGTATAACAAATTGCATTGACAAATACCCTCAAGGACTGGCATAGGGTAAAGTGTTTAAGATGCACTGTTATTCGAGTGCCCAGAATGGTAATGTGATTACCCGTCAAGGCTAGTGGCAAAGCCAACAGTGGCCATGTGGCCATGTGGTGTACTAGAAATTATCGGACCAGAATGATAGTCTGAATGGACAATAATGTCCTTTAAGTTACGGGTTCATCTGAAGCATATAGATAGAGCTGGCCACAACTTGTTCTATCACTAAGTAATGGCCAATATCTACATACAATTTTCTTAATATGATTTGATAATGGCATAATGTCCTCTGCCCATCTTATTCTGTCCACCCCTGCCTTTGGTCTTTACCCTCAAGCAGCTGTGGCAGCTGCTCTTTTGTGAGTATCAGCCAAAGTGCCAGAATGGTAACCTCAGTCCTTGAAGGAACATATCACAGCCTTTTTCTCTCTCTTGTAATCTCCTTCATCTGAGGAGTTCCTTTTTAATCTAATCATCTGTCCAAATGGGATGTTTTTAAGATGTCTTGGGTGGTATGAGTTGTCATCCATGCTCGAAACTCCTGTATCTAGTCAGATCCTTTAAAAATAACACCACAGTATACTTCACATAGGTGGAGTGACAGGTCTAGTCATCAGCCCATAATCCACGACCCCACATCCAATATCGAATATTTGATTAAGGTAGTTCCAGATGAAGCACTTGTAGCAGGAGATATTTCTGATAATTTACACCAGGCTTTAACTAATTTGATTCCTAGAGTGCCTGTATTTTATGTTCTGCCAAAAGTTCATAAAAACATTTTTCCATCCCCTGGTAGACCCGTTGTATCCAGTAGCAATTCCATCCTGAAAACTTTAACAGTCTATTTAGACACTTTACTCCAACCGGCAGTAATAGCTACCCTAGCATATATTAAAGACACAAGGTTTTTTAAATATGTCCATCTGAGTTTGCAGTGATCTGTAAGTAGGAGTGGTAATGAAATTTAACCCTCTATTCTGGAGACTAGACTCTAAATGATTAGAGGGTGCAATGACAGGTTAAAGATAAAGTCTAGCTCCGCCTTCAATAGTATGAGCATTTTGAGCCCCTTCCTAAAAAAGAAGAAGAGGTCCTAGTTCCTATGCATACATTTTGATTTCTAAGGTTCTTTGTAGTTGGACCCTCATCACCGGAGGTGACTATATCCCATGGTTCTGAAGTCTCCAAATCGGAAAACCGCTCCAGGGGTTTTGTCCATGAGATTTTCTTATGACCTGTGAGATCCAATTGATCCCACTAGGTATAAACTCTACCATTAGAGTAGTCATGGCTATGCCTTTTGAATTTCTTAATCTTGACTTCTCTAAGCTTTGATTCAACATCTTAAACCTGCTTCTCTATATCCCTCAATCTATTGTCAAATTCTTCTGGGGTGATGGTCTCTTTAAGAGAGTCAGTAACCCCTGATATTTCCTAATTGATTATTTCAGCTTCCTGTTTACAAGTTTCAATAATCAGTAATATTAAATCAAAGCTACACTTGTTGAGAATGGCAGTTCAATGGGATCTGAATCCTTCATTTTCAGAAAATATCCCTGGGGGGTTGTGGATTCAGATTGGGTTCCTTAACCCCTTATTCCTTTCAGTTGTGGGTTTCCACTAACTTGGCTGAGCTATAGTTTGGAGTAGTCTCTTTTTTCTGTTGTTATACTTTAGCTTTGAGGCTATGGCTGCTTATCAAGCCGTATTTGCTTTCTCGGAGGAGGATACCAATAAAATTTTGTCAGACATTCCTTCTTTTATGTCTGATGCAAACAAGGGGTGTGCAAAGGCACACTGTTTCGTTATTCTTGTTTCGGGTTTACCCGAAACAAGAATCTGTTTCGGATACAGGCAAAAGCCAAAACGGCTAGCCGTTTCGGCTTTCGGCTTTCGGGTTTGTTTCTGCTTGTTTCGGCTTTCTTTCGGCTTTTTCAATGGGAAAATGCCTCCGTCTTCCCGGACGCCTGGGGGAGGCATTTTCCCACCGAATCATCCCAAAATTGGTGGGTACCTTCCTCTTACCCCTCTCTAACAACCCCCCAAGTTTCAGACCTATTGGACTTTGGGGGGCCATGTTATGGCCCCCCCAAACCAGGTCCCCCTATCCTCACATAAGAAAGGGAAGGGTGAGCATATTGTTAGCTTGCTGCTGCTCATCTTCTTCTTCATTATTTCCTATGGGGAAAAAATGAAGAGGCAGGCTTCCTTTGCCAGGGGTGGCATTTTGCATGCAAAATGGCCCCCAACCCTCTGGGGCCCTTCTCCCACCCTTCCTCCCACCCCCCACCAAGGCTCAGCCTGCTCCCACTTGGGGGGGGCATTTCATGGCCTCCCCAAGTAGGTGCTCTTTTCTCCACCAATTCCACCTGGGGGAGGCTTGTCTTGCCAGGGGTGGCATTTTGCATGCAAAATGCCCCCCTACACTCTGGGGCCCTTCTCCCACCCTTCCTCCCACCCCCCCCAAGGCACAGCCTGCTCCCACTTGGGGGGGGGCATTTCATGGCCTCCCCAAGTAGGTGCTCTTTTCTCTACTACTTACAGCTGGGGGAGGCTTGTCTTGCCAGGGGTGGCATTTTGCATGCAAAATGCCCCCCAGCCCTCAGGGGCCCTTCTCCCACCTTTCCTCCCACCCCCCACCAAGGCACAGCCTGCTCCCACTTGGGGGGGCATTTCATGGCCTCCCCAAGTAGGTGCTCTTTTCTCTACTACTTACAGCTGGGGAAGGCTTGTCTTGCCAGGGGTGGCATTTTGCATGCAAAATGCCCCCCAACCCTCAGGGGCCCTTCTCCCATCTCTACTCCCACCCCCAACCAAGGCTCAGCCTGCTCCCACTTGGGGGGGCATTTCATGGCCTCCCCAAGTAGGTGCTCTCAGCCCCCAAAGTCCACCTCCTACAGCCCCACACAAACCCAATTCCCCCCCAGCTGCCACACACAGACCCAAATCCCCACATTAGCCCCTCACAGACCCAAATCCACCCCCAGCAGCCCCACACCCATAACCCCAGGAACAGGCAGGCAAAGGCCAGTCCTCTCCCTTTGTTCCCTATGCTGGGAACTTCTAAACTCTCTTTCCCTGGGCAATTCTGCACAGCCCAGGGGTGCCACAATGGTGGGCACACTTCTGAGTGCCAGCTGATCCCTGTGAAAGAGCACCTGAACCACAGACACCCTCCCTCAAATTCCCCCACCACCTACAGAGATGCCCCATTGTTCCCTATGATGGGAACCAACTGCACAACAAAGAATAAAACACGAACAACACAAAATAAAGTTTTAAAAAAAATATTTTCTCCCTTTCAAAGTACAAGTAGGCAAAGCATTATGACACATTACACCAGCAGTCCCCCACACAGAAAAATAACACAACTCACTTAACATCAGAGAATCACAAAGCACAATTCCTGTCAAAAACACTTTATTTCTTGAACAGCTTTAGGTTACACAGTAGGAGGGCACAACAGGACATGATAGCAGTGTACTACACAAAATAATACAACCCACTTCACCGTTTTTGACAGCAATTGTGTTTGGGTGATTCTCTGATGTGAAGTGAGTTGTGTTATTTTTGTGTAAGATACTGCTGCCATGCCCTTTGGTGTGCCCCCCTGCTGTGTATCCTAAAGCTGTTCAAGAAATAAAGTGTTTTGACAGGAATTGTGCTTTTGTGATTCTCTGATGTGAAGTGAGTTGTGTTATTTTTGTGTAAGATACTGCTGCCATGCCCTTTGGTGTGCCCCCCTGCTGTGTAACCTAAAGCTGTTCAAGAATTAAAGTGTTTTTGACAGGAATTGTGCTTTTGTGATTCTCTGATGTTAAGTGAGAGTTGTGTTATTTTTCTGTGTGGGGGACTGCTGGTGTAATGTGTCATAATGCTTTGCCTACTTGTACTTTGAAAGGGAGAAAATAATTTTTAAAAACTTTATTTTGTGTTGTTCGTGTTTTATTCTTTGTTGTGCAGTTGGTTCCCATCATAGGGAACAATGGGGCTGGCTGGCCAGCCATCTCTGTAGGTGGTGGGGGAATTTGAGGGAGGGTGTCGGTGGTTCAGGTGCTCTTTCACAGGGATCAGCTGGCACTCAGAAGTGTGCCCACCATTGTGGCACTCCTGGGCTGTGCAGAATTGCCCAGGGAAAGAGAGTTTAGAAGTTCCCAGCATAGGGAACAAAGGGAGAGGGCTGGCCTTTGCCAGCCTGTTCCTGGGGTTATGGGTGTGGGGCTGCTGGGGGTGGATTTGGGTCTGTGAGGGGCTAATGTGGGGATTTGGGTCTGTGTGTGGCAGCTGGGGGGAATTGGGTTTGTGTGGGGCTGTAGGAGGTGGACTTTGGGGGCTGAGAGCACCTACTTGGGGAGGCCATGAAATGCCCCCCCAAGTGGGAGCAGGCTGAGCCTTGGTGGGGGGTCGGAGTAGAGGTGGGAGAAGGGCCCCTGAGGGTTGGGGGGCATTTTGCATGCAAAAGGCCACCCCTGGCAAGACAAGCCTCCCCCAGCTGTAAGTAGTAGAGAAAAGAGCACCTACTTGGGGAGGCCATGAAATGCCCCCCCCCAAGTGGGAGCAGGCTGTGCCTTGGTGGGGGGTGGGAGGAAAGGTGGGAGAAGGGCCCCTGAGGGCTGGGGGGCATTTTGCATGCAAAATGCCACCACTGGCAAGACAAGCCATGAAATGCCCCCCTAAGTGGGAGCAGGCTGTGCCTTGGTGGGGGGTGGGAGGAAGGGTGGGAGAAGTGCCCCAGAGGGTTGGGGGGCATTTTGCATGCAAAATGCCACCCCTGGCAAAGGAAGCCTGCCTCTTCATTTTTTCCCCATAGGAAATAATGAAGAAGAAGATGAGCAGCAGCAAGCTAACAATATGCTCACCCTTCCCTTTCTTATGTGAGGATAGGGGGACCTGGTTTGGGGGGCCATAACATGGCCCCCCAAGTTCCAATCGGTCTGAAACATGGGGGGTTGTTAGAGAGGGGTTAGAGGAAGGTTCCCACCAATTTTGGGATGATTCTGTGGGAAAATGCCTCCCCCAGGGGTCCGGGAAGACGGAGGCATTTTCCCATTGAAAAACCCAAAACAACCCGAAACGTTTCGCGTTATTTTCTTTCAATTAACCTGAAACGTTTCGGGTTTCCCAAAACGTTTCGGATAACCTGAAACAACCCGAAACAAGTTTGTTTCGGGTTTCTTTCGGGTTTCAGAAACCCGAATTGCACACCCCTAATGCCAACACCCCTCAGAAAGAAGAACGGCAGACGTTACAATTTTTATAATCTAAACATGTTAAGCTATTATTACACACTGCCTCTCTCAGAATACCACAAAACAAGAGAGGGTTCCCTCCTCCCCCACCTATGGGGTAAAAAAGGTGGTGGGACGCACGAAAGCAATTCTTTTCTTGCCATTTGCAAATGGCAAGAAAAGTGCTGCTGTGAGCTTTTCCCACTGTCTTTTTCACCTGATGGAAGGGGGCAGGAGCAACACTTTTCTTGCCATTTGCTTTGAGCTTCGGTTTAAACTTCCGAATCCCTAAGTGGCTTGCCGCTTCAAGATTTGGGTTTTTCCAGATAGTTTTCCCATTTTAGGTAAACCTGAATCTTTTTAAGGTGCACAACCCTAATTGGGAGCATGTAACCCTGACATTACAGTAATTACTCTGACTGCCAATCCACTCCAGAGCACAATTTGAGGTGTTGGTTGTGGCCTTTAAGGCCCTACATGGCTTGTGACCAGGGTATCTGAAGGTCTTCTCCCATATGTTCCTGCCCAGGAATTAAGACCACAGGGAGAGAGGCCCTCCTGTATGTCCCATCAGCCAAAAAAGATCACCTGATGAGTACACTCATCCTACAGCTATGGAACAGCATCCCTAGGGAGGTGCACCTGGCCCCCTCACTGCCAATGTTCTGGAGGCAGCTGAAGACATTTTTATTTAGGACTGTTTTTTCATCAACTTTGTACTTATGTTTACTGGCTGTCCTAAACTATGTTTTTAAACTTAGTTTTATTCATTTTATGACTGCTTTTAAATTTTGTTTTATTCACTTTCTGACTGTTGTTTTATTTATATTGTAAACTGTTGAGTTCCTACAAGGTAGAAAAGCAGCTAATAAACAGTTTAAATAAATAAATAAAATTCCACACAAACCAAAGGATGGATTTGAAAGAGCTGCCAGCTGGTTTCACTTAAGTTATTTGGACCCACTAAAAACTTTACTTAGCAGGGGAACTAGACTTTCCAAATGATACAGAGCAACATTTGGCTTCCATCCACCTGGCTTTCCCCATGCCTTTCAGTTTTTTACACAAAAACGTAGAGTTTGCGTGTTGATGTGTGCTAGGTGGTTATTATTTTAAAATGGGGTGGGTGGGTTGCACCATATCCTATTGCAATGAGCACTGTGCAAATCATAAGTAAAATGTACTCATTAATAATCCTATCCCCTTTCCATTAATATTTCTTACCTAATAAAATCGAAAAGAGTCCAGTAGCACCTTTAAGACTAACCAACTTTACTGCAACATAAGCTTTCAAGAATCACAGTTCTCTTCATCAGATGTGTGGAGATGCGTGGAGATATGCATCTGACAAAGAGAACTGTGATTCCTGAAAGCTTATGCTACAGTAAAGTTGGTTAGTCTTAAAGGTGCTACTGGACTCTTTTCGATTTTGCTACTACAGACTAACACGGCAAACTCCTCTGGATCTATTACCTAATAAAAGATTATTATTCTATTCAGGATAACAGCAAACCAACTGATTTTTTTTTTACAATATTGGTTTGCATTAGGGTCATAGAAGTGGGGAGGAGATGGAATTTTTGTCCATGGTGGCTCTGTTCCTAAAGACATGGTTTCAACTGAATTCCAACTGTTATGCTCCCATTTTCAGTCAGCCTGCCATCTAAGTGTAAATGTCAATAGCCTGTATGCAAGAGACATTCATTCACAAATACTGAATCCAGAATGTGTACAACCCACAAAGATTAGTAAATGCTTTCCAGAGTAATGGCTACCATCACATCATATATCCATTTATTATTCCTAAAGCTAAACAAATGCTTTCACATTCATCTTTTAGATCTCATTTGAACACCACTGAAGAACCTCCCTTTACATTCCAAAGGGAGCTCAGAACAAAAGGCTGTTCTTATTCATAAAGTTGGAAAATAGATATAAGCATGCAAATTCAGTCACAGGATGTCAAAGTATATCACTGCTTGGCTTTTGCTTCTGAATGGTTTTGGCATTGTAAATGCTGTTTGAGAACATAAAAATTGACAAAACTAGACCAGAATGTCACATGAGCATGCAATGTGGGCTAAAATCATTTGACTGAAAATCTATATCACTAGCAAGAGAGAGAGAAAGCCATATTTTTCATAAGCAGAGTTAATCTTTGATTGAAGATTGTGCAGCAAGCATATGAGAAACTAGCAAGCCTGGCCACGTACTGCCAACACAGGCTGAGTCATTCAGAGCAGTTGGAAATTTGTTATGAAGTGTTGCAGTAACAAATTTTAAATCGATACTCTGTCTCTGGCACACTCCTCACCATTTCTGACACAGCTGGTTTGAGCTTCATTATAAGTGAAAGGCGGATCAATGTCTTGCTAAAATTCATGTTCTTGAGAATAAACCCTGAACAAAGGGCAGTGAAAGGTGGAAAAACAGCCATCGTATGCAAATCTGAGGTGAACAAAATATCAGTTTCTTACAAGTCTTCCTGTTTTAATTAAAGACTAATTGCGGAAAATGAAATATTTAAAAACTAGGCAAAAAAAAGTTACACTTTATGAAAGTGTTCCACTGTTGTTATTGTTACAGAAATTAAGAAACCGTTCTGTAAACTGTTCTTTCTACTTGAGACTGCTTAGCTATTGTATTTTGTATTTAACTGCTTTATTGTTATTATATTTCTCTGATAATTCTCAATAAAACTTATTGGGGGGGAAACTAGGCAAAAATACCACTCTTTTCAGAAGAATATATTTTTCCACTTGATTGATCAAATCTGATCTAGAATACCCAGTTAGCAATGGGCACGAATAGCAATATGAACAAAAAAAAAAAAAGCCACGAACAGCCCAATCTGCTGTTCACAAACTCCGTTGCTGTTTGTTGTTGTTCATTAAGCCAGACAGTCTGGCATCTGCAATCAATTCCCTTAGCAACTTAGGCAGGGATTGTCTGAACTCTGTCTGAACTCCTGCTGTTGCCTTGGAAACCCCAATCTAAGCCCAATTTAGCTGGATAGGCAAGTCTTTCTTTCAAGTGTGGAGCTCCAAACTTGTTACAAGGGAACAAAGACCAGAGGAGAGGGGGGATCCCTGCTCTGGCTTTGGAGAGGGGGAGAGAGCTGCTGTTGGCATATTGATAGAGAGAGTGCATTGGAGCTTGAATTTTCTTTGTGTGTGGTGGGATAGAGATCTACCCCTTCAAGTTCCAGGGCTGTTGCCAGGCTCAGGGCCAAGCTATTATTTATTATTGGTACCTTTCCTGCTGCCTTCTCAGGTCAGGTTTCTGGGAGTGGTGCAGTAGAGATCTTGACTTGGATGATGGCTGGAGGAGAGCCTGCTGTCCCCCACGAACAGCCAAGCACGAACATGTTTGTGAACAGGGCCATGTTCGTGGCTGTTCGTGAGTCCCTGTTTGTGGATGGCAACGAACAACAAACATCATGTTTGGGTTTTTTTTTTTAGTTTATAGTTTATAGGTAAGCCTTCATCAGCACATTTGGAGTTAAAGATAGCCAGCATGCGTTTCAATCCTATCTATGTGCGAGATAGTAGAGCAGTGTCATCAGCATACATTAGGATTGAAAGATCTTGATTGTTGAGGGTGGGTGCATGGTGAGTAGGTCCTGAAACTGCTTTAACGATATCATTCATATAAAGATTAATAAATAGGGGGATAAAATACAATCTAGCCAATAACCATAGCAAGCACCTGCTGATTGCAGTTTCCTTTAGCTTCTGCCATAGTCTAGTTCTAGATATGCTATCAAATGCAAAGCGTAAGTCCATGAAGGCTATATATAAATGATTATTTACTGTAGTGGTATACTTTTCAATCAAATGGGCCAAGACCAGGCAGTGATCAACTGCAGAGCATCCTTAGCAGAACCCACCTTGTTCTTCGCTCAAAATTTCTGACTCCTCAATCCATTCTTTCAATTTTATGCTTAAATAAGCTTCATATAGTTTCCCTATTACTGAGAGGAAGGTAATTGGGTGATAGTTCTGTGTGTTCTGCCTTTTCCCTTCATTCTTAAAGATGGATACCACCAGAGCTTTCTTCCAGACAGGTGGAATACGTCCCGATTCCCAAATAATTTATCATAGAAAAGAGGGGTGGTGGTCAAAACTTCTGTCTACCACTTCGGGTTTGATTGTAATAGATCTATCGGTACTCCATCTATTCCTGGTGCTTTTCTCGATTTCCTGTTCTTTATTAGGTGTTCAATGTTCTCAACTGAAACCAGTGGCCAAGATTCCAGTTCCCCGATCTCAACCAAATTTTCCTCTTCTCTATTTCTGGTTGTATCCCTTTCATATAGATGACTAAAGAAAGTAAACCATACATCTGAGGAGATGCAAAAGGGAATAAATGAAACATTCTTAGCACTGTTGTTTACAATACACCCAACAATACCTGTTGTTTCCATCATGAGTAGCAGATATCAAAGCTCTCCATTTTTTCATCAAAATTATCCCTTTCTTATAGATTAATAGTCCTTTCCATCTCTCCTTAGCCATCTTAAGTCTGGCTAAGGTATATTCTTATCTCTTCAGTCTAAACTTCTTGTGATAGGCTTTTACTTTTCTTAGCTGAATCCGGCATTCATAATCATACCAATCATTCTTCCTTTGCTTTGATCGATTAAAGCAAGGTAGCTGGTATACAGATTTACAAAGATCTATTATCTGACTCAAAGGATCATAATAAGATGACACATTGACCACAACGGCACATTTAATGTACAAGAGGTGACATTTTTGAGAATGGATTATTGAACCAATTTCTTGTGATATCAGTGGTGTCCATTTCCTTATTTTTATTCTCTGGTTGATCTGCTCTACGTGCGCAGTTGGAGATGGTAACTTAACTGCTTGTTTATCTACAGTTAAAGTTAGCATAAGGGGGAGATGGTCACCCTCAAGAAAGTTACCCACTTTAAAGTCGCAGATCCTAGTTAGCACCTCTTCCAGTGCTAGGCAGTAATCTACTGTACTGACATCTTTATGGGTAAAACAAGTAAGTGTCCCTTCAGGATTCATGATTTTATTTCCATTTATTATCACAAGGTTGTGAGAGAGTACCGGATTTATTAGTTGTTTACCAGCTGAATTTATCCCTTGGTCCTTTTCTACTCTGTTTAAATGAAGTTCACTATATGGGAAGACTTCCTTGTCTGAAATTCCTTGCATCTCTGAAATTATATTAGATCCATTTGCACCAATTCGGGCATTAAAGTCCCCTGTTATTATTAAATAATGTTTTGGTAGCCCTCCTCTTGCTTCTGAGATGAATTCATCCAAATTGTCCCAGTTTTTTACTAATTCTTCTTTCCTTAGGACAGGGGGTAAATATTCTGTTATCGATAATAAGGAGATTGCTGGGAGGACCAAAAAGACAGCAATTGCTAGGGAAGTAGAAGCCACTGTTCTCACCTCCTTTATATTCAAAGAGTTTGCAATTAGTTGTGCTAATCCTCCACAAAAGTGCCCTTTTTTGTTATATCTTTCAGCACTAACTGAGAAGGTAACATATCCTTCTACAAAGATTTCTTCTGGAACCCATGTTTCCTGAACCAGCAGGATATGAAATTTCTTAATTTGGGTGTAAATTTCTAGAATCTGTATTTTCGATTACCATCCTGAAGCGTTTCATGAAAAAATATTAATGTTAGACTTTCCTCTAGTCAATTGATATTTGTAACCTCCTGCACCTTATTAAAGCTAGACCTTACTGTTACTTTGGGCAAAGGTTTATGCAATTCGTATGGGCCTCTTCCTCTATAGTACCACTAATTGGTTAGATTGTGAGATAGATTCCATATTTCTCTCTTCTGGGGCTAATGTTCTTTTATCTTCCCTCTCTAGCCCCTCAACATTCAATTGAGTGGGGTGGCTTTTATTTCTAATTTCTCGTAATATACACTGAAGAGTTTGTAGTCATAAAAGAACACACTGTTGGACTTCTGTTACTGAACCAAAGGAATCTATTAGCTCAGCCTCCATGAGAAAAGAATAATTCTTATTGTGGTCTATAAGATGCTGTTCTAGATCACCTGGAGTTAGTTGTTGTATTTTCTGGGGTTTCAAAGGTGAAGTGAGATCAATCAATTGGGATTTAGTGGTCCGGTCTCACATTTCTAATAGATTTAAACTAGCTTCAGAGGGTTTTCCTCTCTCTACCATTGTCTCCTTGGATGGGGCCTTCTTCTGTTACTCTCTTGAATGGTGGACAGGAGCCTGACTCCTCTCCCATTGCTTTACAGAAGCCTGACTTGTAGACATGTCAGTATGCTGTAGACATAGTTTATCTCAGTTTCATTAAGGCTTTTGATAAGGTTCCGCATAATATTCTTGTTAGCAAGTTGGTAAAATGTGCCTTGGACCCTCTTATTGTTAGGTGGATCTGTAACTGGTTACTGGTTCCTCATCCTCTTGGAGAAGAGTGACAAATGGAGTGCCTCAGGGATCGGTTCTAGGACCTGTTTTGTCCAACATTTTTACAAATGATTTGAATGAAGGAATAGAGGGAATGCTTATTAAATTTGCAAATGATACTAAATTGTAAGGGGTAGCAAATACAGTAGAAGACAGTCAGGACACAGGATGATCTTGACAGGCTGGAAAACTGGGCTAAAACAAATAAAATGAATTTCAATGGAGATGAATGTAAATTTCTACATTTAGGTAGGAAAAATAAAATTCATAATTATAGGATGAAGAGACTTGTCTTGGCAGTAATATATGTGAAAAGAATCTATGGGTTTTAATAGACCATACACTGGATACGAGTCAGCAGTGTGATGTGGTAGCTAAAAAGGAAAATGTGATTTTAGGCTGTATCAACAGAAGTATAATGTCCAGATCATGCAAAATGATGGTATTGCTTTAATGTGCTCTGGTTAGACATCACCTAGAGTATTGTGTTCAGTTTTTGGCACCTCAATTTAAGAAGGATGCTTAATGTGGAATGTGTCCAGAGGAGGGCAATGAAGATGGTGAATGGTTTGTCAGCCAAGTAATATGAGGAAAGGTTGAAAGAGCTCAGTATGTTTAGCTTGGAGAGAAGAAGACTAAGAGGTGATATGATAATCATCATCAAGTACTTGAAGGGCTGTCATATAGAGGACAGTGTATTGTTTTCCATTGCCCCAGATTGTCTGGCCAAAACCAATGGGTTGAAATTAAATCAAGACTTTTTGGCTAAGCATTAGGAAGAACTTCCTAACAGAGCAGTTCCTCAGTGGAACAGGTTTCTTTAGGAGATGGTGGACTCTCCTTCCTTGGAGGTTTGTAAGCAGAGGCTAGAGGGCAATCTGACAGCAATGCTGATTCTGTGAACCTAGGCAGATCATGAGATAGAGGGCAGGAAGGGTTACATCAGTGCTTAGTTCTTGTGGCCCTTTCTTATATGCCCAGGGTAATTCCGATCACCGGTTGGGGGTCAAGAAGCAATTTTCTCCAGGCCAGTTTGACCAGGGATCCTGGAAGTTTTTGCCATATTCTGGGCATGGAGCAGGGGTCACTGGGGGTGTGGAGGGGAACTAGTTGTGAATTTCCTACATTGTGCAGGGAATTGGGACTGGGTGACCCTGGAGGTTTCTTCCAACTCTATGATTCTATGATTCTAACCTCATCCTATTGTGAGGGGCTAGTGCTGTAGTTCTGACCCATGGATGTCTACATATGATAATAGCGGAGGCTACAGCTCTGGATGAGCAATCCCCGATATGCTTGGCTGTGTTAATCTGTTATTTGGTGAGACTCAGAGTTTCTCCTTGCAAGATTTTAGCAATCCTTTGCTTGTCATCTGGAATTAGATTCAAATATGGGCCTATCTTTTCCGATAAGAAAAGCTGAACTTACTGCAAAGAACATCGATATATTCAAGAATAACTATGAGAAGCTGTGGCAACAAATAGACAGAGATATGATTAAATGGAATAAACTGAATTTGTCATGGCTAGGAAGAATAGCAGCAATTAAAATGAATGTGTTACCGAGAATAATGTTTTTACTGCAAACGATACCAATAATAAGGGACAACAAACAATTTGACAAATGGCAAAGGAAGTTATCAGATTTTGTGTGGGTTGGGAAGAAGCCCTGAGTAAAAATGAAAGTGTTATGTGATGCTAAAGAAAGAGGAGGACTACAATTGCCTAATATAAGACTATACCATGATGCAGTATGTTTAGCGTGGCTTAGAGATTGGATGTTATTAAAAATCAAAAACTACTTACACTTGAAGGATACAAAAAGCTCTTTGGTTGGAATGCCTACTTATGGTATGAAAAACTTAAAGCAGACTCTATGTTCTTGCATCATTACATAAGAAGAAGCCTTTTTACGGTCTGGTCAAAATATAAAAAATATTTAGATGACGGCATCCCGATGTGGGTGGTACCATTAGAAGTTGTCGAACCAAATATAATTTACAACAGAGAACAATGCTTGACCTATGAAGAAATTTTGAAAAAGGAGCAAAATATGGCTAAGTTGAAAACATGTGATGAGTTGCCATTTCAATATGGTTGGTTCCAATACAGACAGATTAAAGACTTATATGATTCGGATCGTTTGAAATTTGGATTTAAACTGAAAAATACTGAACTGGAAGAAAGCATATTGCAAGATGGGGAAAAAAAGATATCTAAATTCTATAAGGTCCTGTTAAGATGGTACACAGAAGATGAAACAGTTAAAGTGCAAATGGTGAAATGGGCCATAAACTGTAATAGAGATATAACAATGGAGGTGTGGGAACACTTGTGGAAGAACACCTTAAAGATATCAACATGTACTAATATCAAAGAAAATGTGTATAAGATGATGTACAGATGGTACCTAACGCCGAAGAAAATAGCATACAGAAATAACCAAATGTCTGATAAATGTTGGAAATGTAAGAAACATGAAGGTTCATTTTATCATATATGGTGGACTTGTGATGTTGCAAAGCAGTTCTGGAGGAATATTACAGAAGCCATGTATCAAATTTTACAATTTCAAATAAATAAAAATCCAGAACTGCTTTTGCTGGACTTGAACTTAGATGGAATTAATCCACAAGACAGAACACTAGTATTTTATATGACAACGGCGGCAAGAATATTGTATGCTCAAGTTTGGAAGACACAAGAAGTGCCATCTGTTGAGAATTGGATACAAAAACTACTACATATGGCTGAAATGGACAAATTAACAAGAAAACTAAGAGAACAAAATCCAGAGGAATTTTTTAAAGACTGGGGGAAACTGAAACAATATATAGAAAGAAAGTGCGACGTAAAAGGGGAGATGTGGTTATTAGACAATTTTTAGGTTTTGATTAAGGAGGGAGATAGTGATCATTACAAGGGGGAAATATGGACAATGATGTGAAATAGTTATTGAGTTAAGAGAACAATTTATTTGCTAAATAATCAAATAATATTAAGTAGAGTAGTGTTAGACATTGGGTTGGAAAGCTGTTGGAAGTCTATAGTAGAGAGGGGGAAGGATGGGGGAATAGATTAAGAAAGGGCAGATTTGGAAAATGTAAACATTTATATTATACTCACCCAATAATTTTTTTTAAAAAAAGCTGGTAGTAAGCCATGGTGGTCTAATAATTACTGATTTTAAAGATCAAGTCTTCAGAAGCATAAACCTTTCTACCCAGTATGTCTAGTTTCCTGCCTTTCTTATCGATTGAAGCTGAGTGGCCCATGCTTTTTTGGAGGCCTTGCCCTTAGAAGGATTCAGTGACAATGGAATTAGCAGGAGGGTGAGTAAAGAGAAAACCTGCCCCTCTTATTTGACCTTATACATATTGTCCAGCTTTTTTGACTTCGCAGAAGTGGAGGCTGGTCTGTACCACACATTTTTGGTCACATCAATTATCCTTTACATGAGTGGAAATGCTACAGTCCAACTACTTTTGAGTGAAAGACCTTGAAGACAGGATCCAAATAGAGCAGAGGAGAGGAGGTCACCTCAATTTCAAAAAATCTCGCAATCTGAATTTACTGCTCAGTGTACACGGGGAAAATCTTCACTCAGAAAGTCCTCAGTAAGGAATTCTGGAAGAGATGGTTCCAATGCAACATCTGAACTGACATTGGAGTCATCATCAGACTGTATGGCATGGTTCAATGTCAGTTCCAGAGCAGTGTTGTCTTCTGGAATCATGGCTGGAATCGATGCAGATTTAGTTTTACATCTTGGTTCCAAGTGAACTGATACATAGGGGCCTTCATTATGGAAGTAGTAATGAGGGGCCGGGTACATACCCAGAGAGCCATCATATCTGTAAGCATAGTAATGGTAAGGGGAACCATATGGAGAATAATGGAACTGATGGTGTCTTTGATGACGAGGCAGTTCTAAGTGAAAATTATTTTCAGACAGAACCAAGGAACCTCTCTGCCTTTCCGCAGGCCACATTGGTGAGGGTGGCAGCAGGGAAATGGATGTTGACGGTTTGATGACTTCAGGAATCTCACCCTCTGAAAGTGATGGAACTGAAGCAAAATGATGTCTGGGGGTTGAAGGTGAGGGGGTTGGAACTTTGGATGGACTAGTTGGAACCGACGTGGTCGGACCCAAAGAAGATTTCTTCTCTTTGTGTAACATCGATATTGAGGGTTTATCGACATGCTTAGACTTGAGTTTAGCCTTTTTAGCAGGCAGCTCTGACAGGCACCGAGGTGGAACTAAGGAATATGCAGCTAGAACCAGCTGTTCCTTCTGAGCTGAGTGTCAGATGCCAGACATCCTGGCAGAACCGAGGATACTTATTTGTTTTCCACAGCATTGTGATTGGAGTCAGTAGAGCACTTCAGAGCTGACTCTCAAAGAGCCACTTGAAGCCATGATGCCATTTCATGGCACACTTTAGGCATGAATTGCTGACAGACTGTACACTTAAAGGTGACATAGCCCAAAATGTATATGCAATTATATGCATATTTTAGAACATGAAGATGTTTGGAGACTATGGCACCTTAATGGCAGAGAGATTAAGAAAATGTATTTCAGATATAATTCATGAAGATCTAACAGGATTTGTTCCAAAGTGATATATGAGAGATAACACTATATATTTGCTTAATGCAATTGAGTACTCAAGGAGAAAAACGTTATCTATGTTTTTGGATGCAGAGAAAGCTTTTGATAATGTGTCTTGGCAATTTTTGATAAAAGTATTACAAAAATATGAACTGTGGGTCCAAATTTCTAAATTGTTTGCAAAGCATTTATATTGATCAGCAAACCAGAATTTTAGTAAATGGTTCCCTAACAGAGAAAATTGAAATACCAAAAGGAACTCAACAGGGGTGTCCAATATCATTGCTATTGTTTATTATGGCATTGCAAATATTGGTTGTGAAAATTAGGTAAGACATTATAATTGTCAGAATAAAAGAAGGCAAATAAGAATATAATACCAAAAGTTATGTAGATAATGTTGTTATATCAGTGACAAAACCAAACATTTCTCTGAAACACATAATGGAACAAATTCTGTACATAAATTGAACAAAAAGAAGACTAAGATAATGTTGCGAGCAGCAACCAGAACAGAACAAGAAGAGATAGGAAAAAAAAAAACAGATTGTGCTGTCACCAGAAAACCAGTCAAATATTTGGGAATAAAAGTAATGGGACAAAATGATAACTTATATAAAGATAAACTATCAAAGCATTACCAAAGAGCTGCAAAGACGGGAAAACTGGATATTTTGTAGCTAGGAATAATCTCTGTTGTTAAAATGAATATACTATCAAAACTGAACTTTCTGTTCCAAATGTTGCGATCCATATTGATGAGAAGATCTTTTAAAAATGGCAGAAAAGGATAAATGATTTTTTATGTAATGGGAAGAAACCAAGAATAAAATCTAAAATATTACAAGACGAAAAAAACTGAGAAGCGTTAGCAGGACCAAATATCAAACTATATCGTCAAGCAGCTGTACTAGTTTAGATATCAGATTGGATTATAAACCCAAATAGAAGAAATATAAAACTGGAGCTATTTGATACCAGAAAAGGAATTCATAATTATTTATGGATCAATAAATCATGAAAAACTATTTAAAGACAAGACGACACTCATATTTTGAGGGTTGGACTACTAAGAATATGGTTTCAGTGCAGAAATAGATTAAGTCTGACAACTTCGCCATTGACATTCCAAATTGATGACTATTATGATATCATTATAAAAAACAAAAGCGATTATATAAATTATGGATATATGATGGATATACAAGGAAAAATAAAAACAAGGCAAAAAATTCAAGCTCAAGGGAAAAAACAATTCATAGCTGATGTATTTCAGGAAAAATTGAAAGATTTTTTTGATCATGTACCTGAAACTTTTTCCACTTAGAAACAAAATCAAAAGGCAATGTACTTTCAAAAAAGATTTCCTCCAGCCCTCTGACCCTTTCCCAGTGCCTATGCCACCAACAAAGAGCCACTATTGTCAGACAATTGTGCCAAGAAAGGCTAATGAAATAACTATGATCTAGGCATGAACGTTGAGCAGAGCAAACGCCATCTGGGCAGCATTGGGATTGCACAATGGAACAGATTACAGTTTGTATTGGAAGTGGATGGAACAAATGTCCTGGGCAGAACTGGTAGGCAGACTAGAACAGTAGACAGCGACAGGGTTGGAGGGTGAGAAGTATCCCAACAACCATGAGCACAGAATATGGATTCTTTAGATATGTTTCATCAACGTTTCAGCAACTTGGTAAATTTTACATATGATTATTTGCTGGTGAGGGGAGATTTTAATGAAACACAGTCTTAGATTGAAGTACACCTCTACCTAAAGAACATTCTATGGTGATATCTACACTTAAAGCTTATATGGTTGAATTAAGTTTAATTGATCCTTGGCGTATGTTACACTCAAAGGACAGAGATTATACTTTTGTTTCTTCTCTGCATCACAATTGTTTTCAGGTATATTATTTTGTGCTTTGATGCCTAAGATTATGGCTTGCTATATAGATGTAATTGTTATTTTTGATCATGCCCCCATTTTTCTAGCTCTTCAGTTTCCAGATTGGGTTAGACCACCCAGTTTATCTCACCTTAATGTTTCTCTTCTTAATGATAAATTTTTTAAAACACACTGGAAACTGAGCTTTCAGAGTACTTTAGTATTAAACAAGGAACTCCTAGTACGTGTGCTATCGAATGGGAAGCTTGTAAAGCTTGTATCAGAGGAAGGATTATTGTGTAAGCTTCTCACAAGAAGGATCTTAGAGACAGGGAAGAAACAATAATGAAAAATATGCTGAAACATATATTAAGTCGATTTGCTACTTCTCCCACATGAGATCTCTATTGAGAGTTGCAAAAAGTTAAATATGTGTTAAACAACATATTGTCACTGAAAGCAGAATATGCTTCAATCTGCTTGTATGAAGTCATTATGAAAGAGGAGAGAAAACTGGTAACTCATTAGCACACCGTTTAAGGCAGCAAAATAATAAGAATTATATTTTTATTATTAAGGATGAGAAGAATGTAATATATACTGTCTTTACTGAAATAAATTTACAGTTTCAAAAGTTGTTTTCTAAATTGTATAGTAATGCCAAAGAGCAGTCAGACAAAGACTTGGAAGCATTTTTCTCTCACTTTGCTCTTCCATGTTTAGATATTGCCCAGCAACAACAGTTGCTGAACCATAGCAAATGGATGAAATTAAGATAGTGATAACAAATATGAGCACTGGAGCAAATCTCCATTGCCAGTAAAATAGTATAAAATCTTTTCAGATTTGAAAATCTTTTCAGATTTTCTACTTCCAAAATTATATCAATTATACAATGAGATCTCTGAATCCAGTTTATTGCCAACGTCACTACAGGATGCATATATTACTGTGATTCCAAGGCCTGGCAACGCCCATACTCAATGTGCAAACTTTAAACTTACTTCTTTGATGAATGTAAATGCTAAGATATTAACTGCCATTCGTGATAACCTTGGTACATGTAGACCATGTTGAATTTATTCAAGATAGGCAAAGTTCTGATAATCTTAGATCAGTCATTGAAGTGATTGCATTAAATAGAAAGAGATCTGATCAAGTTGCTACCATTTCACTGAAAAGCTTTTGACAAAATACGTTAGAAATTTATTTTTGTCACCTTGACTAAATGTGATTTGCTTCATGAATATTTGAAATGGAACAGAATTCTTTATTCATTCTCCAGATCTAGGGTACAGACTAAACGCATCTTTTCTGCACCTGTTCCTCTTGAAAGGAGTACTAGACAAGATTGTCCTTTTTCTCCTCTTATTTTTGCTTTATGTTTGGAAACTCTGGCTTGTACTATCAGACAATAATAATATATAGGTCTTTATACATAACTCACTAGAATTTAAAATTATCGTATATGTAGATTATCTTTAAATATTTATTTCAGAAACTCAGTCTTCCATTCCCATATAAATGTGCTTAATTGATAATTTTGGTGATTTGTCTGGTTATTCAATTAATTGGACAAAATCAGAGTTGATGTCACTGGGAGACAATATATCATGGAATGTATTTGCTGGTGGACATTTTTGATGGTGTCCAGATGACATTATTTATCTTGGCATATTGATTCCTACAGATATTAAGAATATGATTGTGTTAAATTTTTAAAAGTTGATTGCTGATATACCTTTGGATTTGGACAGATGGTCAACTCTAAACTTGTCATTATGGAGTAAACTAAATATATTAAAAATAAAAATTACACCTAGAATTATATGTTTTGTGTGCAATTCCTTTCATATACCTTGTAGCTATATACATAAAATTAATGCTTAGTTTTGGAAATTTGTGTGGGAATCATCACTGCCTTGGATTTCATTAAAGGGGACTCAACTTTCAATTAATGAAGGAGGATTTGGTTTCCCTGATCTTAATTTATATCATCAGGCATGTTTGTTAGCTTGTACAAATTATTGGGATTGCTTCTCTTAGTTGGATTATCCATTTTGGGTTCACTTGGAGGCTTCTTATTTGAAGCCATTTTTTAAGTGGAATTTATTAGGGTCTATTTATGTTCCTCCTGCAATTTCTGCAGTTAGAGAAGTGGTGGTCGTGACCCCTGGAGGGTTTTTTTATGGCAAGAGACTAACAGAGATGGTGTGCCATTACCTGCCTCTGCAGCCCTGGCCTTTGTTGGATTTCTCCCATCCAATTAGTAACCAAGGCTGACTCCGCTTAGCTTCTGAGATCTAATGAGATCAGGCTCATCTGGGCAATCCACGTCAGGGCAGTTAGAGAAGTATGGTGCATTCGTGACAATATCAATTTGACTCATTGTCACATACTAAACTAACATTATTGGCCAATCCAGATTCAAAAATTGGGGGGAAATCTTTTCTATGGAAGGCTTGGATAGATGGAGATATTTTTACTCTAAACCAATTGATAGGTTATGATCATGAGTTTTTGTCATTTTCTCGAGGTCTAGATATGATTTGCCAACTTTTGTTAAACCACTTCTCACAAAGAGGCACTCTCAATTATAAACAAAACCATCTAAAGGAGACAGCACTGAGAGGAATACAATTTTTGAATATCACCCAATAACCCTAAGTACAAGTACCTATGCTATACCAAAGTCAAACCAATGCCTCATATGAATAAAGTACATGAATACATATCTAGCCACAATAAATACAGTTATAAAATCAGAGAAACATCCAACTTCATGTTGATATACAGCAAGGGTAAGTCCAAGGTAAGTATATAAATGTAAAGTCCAAAATGCAGTGATGTAAACACTCTTCCATATTATGATGTAATGACTTATTTCCTTTTTCCAGAGACAGAATCATGTTAAACTTATCTTTGCCAACTTCACAAAAGCCTTGAATTTTCAAAGTGCCTATGAGATTGCCAGCGTACAGAAAGCACCTGTTTCGATACACTTCTTCATGGCATTTAGACATTTTTACAAGGCAATATTCTTCAAAAACACATACAATAATGCAAATAATAACTCCCATTAATAAAAAGCAATGTTACAACTAATCACTTTGGATTCCTCATACTTACTTCATTTCAATTGTCACTGATGCACAACCACTTGGGACAGAGGCAAACAGGCAAAGTTTAAGATAATTATTCAGCAAAAACTATATTTAGGGTATATTGGACACCACAGCACCTTTTTTAGTAAAAGATTAAGTACAGTGTCCAGTTGTTGATGTTGTACCTTACAAGAAGCATCTCTTAAGCATGTCCAGATATTTGTTCCTTTGGAAAGGAAGTTATTACTTATATTAATTTTGCATTACAATACTAATTTTTTTAAGTATGTTTATGTACTTTTAAACGACTTCCTATTTCATGAAACCTAACTGATGATTAAAGCAAATGGACTTTCCATGCCCTTACAGTCACTACAAGACTTATACTACAACCTTGGCGGGGGGGGGCGGGGAAGCCGACTTCCCATAATTGATTGGATTGAGGACTTATAAACTTACCAACATTTGGGCATATCACATATAAACAACAATTGTGTATGGACTTATTTTAGATTTCTGGAGACCTTTTATATACACTTATGTTGCCACCACTGGTTTTGTTTTTTCTTTCTTTTTTTTGCACTTTGCACAAATAAATAAAAAAGTGAAAATTAAAAAACATACATACACTAAATGAAAATCACACACATACACAGTCAAGATCTATTATCTAAATCTGATCTAAATCTATTTATGTCTTACAAACCTTATCCTTATGCCAAATATACCACAAAAGGGGCCTAAACTTAATATAAAATTTCCCTATGCATCTACAATCTATCTTATTCCCAATACACTAAGTGATACGCAGGAAATCAAATGTAGGTTGAGGTACATAGAAGGTGGCACAGAGAAGACCACTGAGAGTGCTAATAAGCAGCAAATGGTTAGTGGACAGCCAGGGAATTATACAAGCATCGTACCTTTCAGTTGGAATGAACCAATGTGAAACTGCCATCTGGTGCCTGTTTCAGGAAGAATTTGAAGACAGAGACATCACTCACAGACTTTGCTCTTACCTTATTCACCCTTCTCTTGGCAAAACCATTGACAGGACCAGTCAGGGGGTTGACCAGGCAACTGGGGAACATTTCTGTTTCCTTCCTAAAGAAGCCAGGCCAAGGTGTCCATGGAACAGTTTTCACTTTCCTTCTCTTGCAAGCAGTTTAGCTAGCTTTTTATTGGAGACATTGGAACTCAAATATTAGGAATTATTCTGAATATCTGGAACAGAAATTTGAATTAAGAATTATTTGTAATTTTCTTGAATATAGAATTATTCAGTGTTTTCAAATATTTCCAAATCTGAATTATACATCCCTACTGCATAATGATTTTAGTTGAGAACGTGATCCCTTGGCTACATCACAACTTGTAACAGTATGTGAGCTTCCTTCACCAATAGAAATTTATCACAATAAAAATGGTGATGAGAATGCGGCCCTTCCCACCAGCCACGAAGCGGCTTAAGCCGGGGGATGTACTTTGCCTCCCCCCCACTGGAAGGAAGAGGAGGAGGCAGCACCCCCCTCATCCGGGGATTTGGCCAGGGGGTAGAGACGGAGGCCTTGCTAGGCGGCTCTGCTCCCTCAGCCGGCAGTTACTCCACGTGATCGGCCCACCAACCTCACCCTGTTTCAGTGCAGGATTAGCTGGCTGCTATTCCAGAGCCAGGTAGGAATTTTACCTCTTTTCCCTAGATTGGCTTGGGGGAGGAGAGGTTTTTTGCCTACCTTGCACTGAAGTCTTTTCTCTTTACCTACAAATATTGCCTGTTAATACTTCTTCATAAAATTGCATCCAGATTGTATAAATATTATTGCATGCCACCAAACATCCTTCCTCATCTGGTTTCTCCATTTGCACCGGCAGAGAATTTGTCTTGCCATCTGATCTGATTCTATGAATAGCAAATGGGCTGAAGCATTGAAATTCTCAAAGGGTTCAATCAAGCTTTACTAAGCATATTGCTGCTTCCAGAATGAAAATGCTTATACCGGTAGCTGTTCCTTTGATATAAATGTGCAGAGCATAGAGTAGTGCTTGTTTAGTTGGCAGTCAGCTTCTACATTTTAAAATACAGCATTTAGGGAAAATGTAAATGCCACTTTCAATAAAACAGTAAAAGAAAATTTCATAACACCAACAAAATGGTGTCACTATTCAGAGTAAATTCACCTGTGGACACAACTTCACTGTTCCACAATTCAGTTATTTATTATTAAAAATTGAGAATGGATTAAAATGTGGTAGGGCATAAACTCTATGTTGTGCTTGAGGTTTTTTGGTGATAGTTTCTCTTTATTTCTCATAGAGTTCTGAAATTATTTTCCTCATTTAAAACACCCACAGTGTTGAATATCCTTGGCTTATTGTGATTCAGGAGAGCAAGCATCCACTGGTGTTATTCCTCTCTCCATGGTTTACATGAACCAATATATCACAGCACAAAGTACCTATTATTTTATGAGAAAATATATATGGTCTAATTTTCTGCCACTATGAATCTTGTGAGGTTATTTTTACATCTGTGGGAAAATACAAATCAGGTGGTACCTGCTGTTGTCACTGATGAATCTTCTCCTCCAGGCTGGCAACAAGGCATGGCCCCCATGGTGTTGTGCCTGATTCACAAACATTATTTCAGCTTTTGCCTCTCTTCACAGATGTTTTGCTCTCTCTTCCTCTCTTCAACACAACGGCAAAAGTAATACAAGAGTTTCCTATCCATTAAGGAGTGCTATACTTAAAAAAAAATCAACAGACTTCAGATGAAGCAACATGGAAGTGGACAATCAAAGCAAGAATTAAAGAAGCATCTCATGCTGAATATCCAGTAAAGCTACACTCTCATAATAATGGCTTTGTAATCCCAGGACTGAAAAGCTTGGGTGTATATATGTTGCTGATATTCAGGAATGGAATTACTAAAAAAATAATCGTCATATTGCTCACACCTAGACTTCAGCTGATCTTTTCTATCTCTGATATTTTCCACCAGAAAGCAGCAGCAGTGGAAGAAATTGATTGGGGAAAAAATCCATTTCACTTTTGGATTTAGGGGTGCCGGAAGCTTTTAAACAAAACAAAATAATGATTTCAGGGTGTATATTCGGAGCATTTTTTGCATTATGCATACCACTATCACAATTTTACCAGTCATGAAATCAGCAACATTTCCAGCATTCTAACAGTTAGGGCTTTAGAACCACATATCTCTATTGGACAATTAACCATATGATGATGCTCTAAATATATGAAGGAGAACTTTTAAACCCAGCTGCCAATCTTTTTGTGATGAATGTCAACATGACCATCTGAGTGATGCCATGGAGCCCAGACGGCATTGGGGCAGGCACGGTGGCCTGGTCAAAAGAGAAAATTGCTATGTTGAGGGGAATGCTAGGACACCGGCGGAGGGGTTGGCCCACTCTGGCCACCCACATTGTCATAAGGAAGCCATGGGCCAGTGGGAGGAGGCCAACAGATGGAGGAGGGGGGCATTGGAGCTGCAGTTTAGGCTGGGAGGAGTCAGTACTAGGCATGAGGGACATGAGGCAGCAGCAATCCAGGGCAGAAGGCAGTGAGTTAGTACTTAGTTATGCCTGGCCAGGCAGGTTCCAGAGCAGTCATCAAAGGAGAGGAGGCAGCATCAGCAGGAGGCAAAGGGGAGAAGGCAACGTTGACAGAGGATGGCCCATAGAGCCCAGAAGGCCCCAAAGAGGGGAGAGGCCTTCTTTTTTTTCTTTTATATATAATTTTTTATTTTCAATATCTAACATACAACTACTACATACATACATACCCTACAGAACAGTAACTACAAAAGACTACAATAACACAAGGGATAGGAAAGAGGAGAGAAAAAAGAGAGAGGGAGGGAGGGGTTGAAAAAAGGGGAAGGTACCCTACCAACACTAAACACTAAACACTACATTTCTGTTTTCCCTTCATACTGCCATTATTCAAAAGTTAAAGCTTTATATTATATTGATGGAGTGGTTGACCTTACTAAATGCAAATTACAATTTAATTTCAAGTTAAATTTTTCTTCCCCTCCTGGGTCCCGGACGGAGTTCTCTCTGCGCAACTTCAGCCGCAGTGCTCGTTTCCTCCCCCTCCCCCTCAGACTTCTCCTTTTCGTCTTGCTTGGTGCACTGGAATTCTGGGTTCCTGTCCTCAAAATCCCTTAGTTGATCTTCTGATAATATCTTAAAGGCTTGATCTTTATGGGTGAACCAGATTCCTTCCGGAAATAACCATTTGTACTTTATTCCACGTTCTCTCAGAAGAGCTGCGAACTTTTTATACTTAAAACGTCTTTTCCGGACTAGAAATGGGACGTCTTTCAATATCTTAATTTTGTTGCCCAAGAAGTCCAAATCCGCATTGTATGAATTGTATAGGATAGTGTCCCGGATCCTCTTAGATGAAAAATCGATGATGATCTCGCGCGGCAACTGACGCTTCATTGCATACTTTGAAGTAGCCCGACGGGCTTCCAAAATGGCGCTTTTAACTTCTTCTTTAGTTGCCCTCGCGGGTGTCGCCAATAGTTCCGAGACAAGACCCCGTAAGTCCTCGTTTTCCTCCTCTTTCACATTCTGGAGGCGCAAAATTGTCTGTGTTCGTTCCACTTGTAGCCCAATCAACTGATTCTCCACCAGTTTAAGCTCTTTATTCGTAGCCTTCACGAGTGACGCACTTTCCCGAGTAGACTTCTCTGCCCCCCCCCGCTGCTTCCTTGATGGTTTTCACTTCGCTCTCAATTAAGCCCACCCTTTGATCTGTTTCATTCAGCTTGTCAACAAAGGGTTTTATAGCTTCACCAACCGCCCTCCGTACAATTTCCTCCAGCGATTCTCCCTTTAAGGCAGCCGAAACTGACTTGCCAAGGGCAGGACTTTGTTTTTTTGTTGCCATTTTGGGGGGGGGCGCCAACCAAATTTTGAGACTCAGCAAAGGGGAAGAGTGAGCCTTCTTAGCTTCAGATCTCACCTCTCCTTCACGTACGCTTGTAATAACAGAAGGAATTCGCTTACTTGTAGGCTCTTGCCTAGTTCTGTTCTTTGCCGTTTCTCATGGCCCGGCAGCACTCGAGGCGCCGCGCACGTCCGCCGGCCTCTGTAGGGACAAACGGGCAATTAACCCCCCGCATTGATTCCAGGGGGCTCTTCCTGCAGCGTCCCGGACCCAGCCTCCCTCACTGGGAGTTTTGGGGGCTAATCTTCGCAGATCAGCCGCCCAGACAGGGTGCTCGGCCGCTTCCTCTCGAGCCAGCGAAGAGGAGCGTCCGACATGGCGGAGAAAACGAAACCGAATCCGAGGGGAGAGGCCTTCTTGATGGGGTTCACATGAGGGCAGCACTACACAGGGATCATCACAGAGGTGTGAGGGGAGCACACTTTGTGAAGGATGGAGAAGAAACCAACAAGACTGGGACATAGCACACCCAGAGGCAAAGAAAAACTAAACGGGTCCTGTCTGTGGTCAAGTAGCTAGGAACTCATTATACAGGAGCCTACAGGTTGACAAAAAGTTGCAGATCCAAGTTTTTCTGTCTAGTCTTCAGTTTGCCAGGTTAGGAGGACCAGGCCAATTCACATGCTGATGTGAGACAGCCAACAGTTCAAAATAACTTTTCCTCTGACACCAGAACCTGCACACATTCAATGAAGTCTTAGGAAAAGTCCTAAACACTGGTTTCAGCTAGGTAGCTGTATTGCAGTGGACCATCAAGAGTTGAGTCCAGCAGCACCTTAAAGGCCAACAGGATTTTCAGGGTACAAGCTTTCAAGAGTCAAAGCTCCCTTCCTCAGATATAAGTAGGAATGGAGATCCCTGAGCCTTTAAATCCCACTCAGAAGGGGCAAGGGCTGTTGCAAGGAAGAATGTCAGGATGCAAAGGTACGGTGCAGCATGATTAGAGCAGAAATTAACATCTGTAGTGAGAAAAGAATCCTATGTCTCTATTTAGCCCCTCCACAGGGGTTCATTGTTCTGAATCTGCGAATGAACTCAAGTTCAGCAATCTCAGCTGCATCCTAAAAGCTGGTAATATTTTATCAGGTAGGATGGGAGGGGTCTGATAGAGTTTAAAAGAAGTTCTCTGTTCTTTGTTCGAGGGATTTGAAGAATCAGGTAAAATTCAGTATTTTTAAAGGAATACTGAATCCAAATTGCACATCTCTAGTGTAAATTTTATTACTTGAAGTCTACTTTCAGTTTTAGTTACAACTCCTTCTTAGGGTTTTTGTCCATTTTACTTAATGGCGAGCCAACAACAACAACAAAACAGTTTTTCTTCTCAAAGCCTCGGTGTGTTTGGGCTATGCTAAAACTTAGGTTTTGGTTAGCAACATTTTTAGGGATTTTTTTTAAAGCAACAATATTGCTGAGATTTTCAGGGAAAACTCTTGTTTTCTTTTGTTTGCCATAGCTAAAAGCAGCAAGAAAATTGGGGCTAAATAGCTAACCAGGAGGATACAACATTCTTTTCTATAAAGAATTTGAGTTTGCCTTGAGCAACTTTTCAGAATTTGGTTGGACAAGCTCAGAATTGTACAACTTAATCCTCTAAGGTGTTCCTTTGTTTGTTCCATGTTCAATGAAGCTTTAAAAATCACACTGTGGCCTATGTGTAGAGCTCTTTTAGTGCTGCAGTTAATTTTGAATGGGTGAAAGAAAAATAAAATTAAACTTCCGATGCATGTATAGATTTTTATTTTACGTACGTTACAAGTAGAGTTGCCAACCTCCAGGTGAAGCATGAAGATTGCTCAGAATTACAGTTGATCTTCAGGCTACAGGTATCATTTCCCTGGGAGAAAACAACAGCTTCAGAGGGTGAATTTTATGACATCATATCCCTACAAAAATTCCTGTGTGTTTAAAGTGCCATCAGGTTGCAGCTGACTTATGGCGATCCCTGCTGAAGTTTTCAAGGCAACAGACTAACAGGTGTTTTGCCATTGCCTGTCTCTGTATAGCAAACCTTGGTGGTCTCCTATCAAAGTACTAACCACCAGCACTGACCCTATTTAGCTTCAGAGGGCTGATGAGAGCAGGCTAGCCTGGGCTGTCCAAGTCAGGTTTCAGCTCCTTCCCCAAATTCCACCCTTCTTAGGGCCAAGCTACACATGACGAAAGACACTTGCCTGGCAAGTGGATTGAGTGGAGGGCAAGTGAACAGGGAGAAATACACTTGCCATTCAAGTGTCATTTGTCACTTGTAGCTTGGCCCTTAGACTCTGTCCCCAGATCTCTGGAAATTTCCCAAACCAGAATTACAAGCTAATTTAGAACATCTTAGAGAAATTATGTTTATTGCATTATACAAATGAGCATTTCAAGCCATATAAATTTTTATTGAAAGCCATTTAATTATGAATACTGTCAGCATCACTAACTGATAGGCTATGTATTTCTGAAATTGGTATTTTTTCAGCAAAATCACAGTTTTCAATTTCTTTTTGGTTAAGCCTTTTTACTCTATCTTATAAGACTAGCCAGTCAAAATGATGACTTCAAGCTGACACATTCCAAATGTAACAGGGCATCCTTGAGTCCCATTAGTAATGCTTGAACACATATCACTCAGCAACTTTTAGCTAACAGATACTTTTTATACCAATCATTTTGCATATATAGAGGGAATTCCTGAGTGCTGTAATCAGAATGATTCTAAAAGTGACCACTGTGCCACGGCAGAGACCTTTTTGAACAGAAATTCTCACATGGCTCCCTCAAATTGGGTACTACTGATTTAGATATTCATTGCCAAGAAAAGCAGGCATACATAATAGCTGAACAATCAGACTGAACTCCTTGAAACAGACAGTGCGGCATAATAACAGATGATAAAGCTCTAATAATGGATCTAAATGTTTCAATCAATCCCTGCTCCTCACTTGTGATATATTCAAAGCTCAACCTGAACATTGTATTTTTAAGGGAGCGTGCTGGTGATTATCTAGGTTAAAAACATCATTTCAATTCCATTTCATATTATTTTCCACTGAGGCCATAATTTATATATATATATGGCAGAGACATACCAAGGTAAATGCTTGTATGAGCTATTGTACCCAGCTAAATTCATGAATATCCTAGTTAGTTTTACAAGTCCTCTTCAATCAGCACTGAAACATCAGTGTGTCAATACCAGATTTTAATATCATTTTTCTAGTTTCAATTTTTTTAAAAAGCTGACATGAAAGGGTTATCCCCACTTTCCTGTTCCTGCATAGTACAATTAAGTGGGTTACAAACGTATTCCTTCTTTTCATTTCCTCCAACAAGCATTATGTTACACATACAATCCAACAAACCTTTCTCCAAGAATATAAGTACTGCTTGACAGGCATTAATGATAGACTCCTTTCAAGAATCATACCTTTATGGCTTCTTTTTAATTGAATTCCACTATTTAAGTTCTATTTTGTAATACCTTGTAATTTAGGGCAGAACTGGACATTATAAAAATAGAGATCCTAGTCAAGGTCCTCCATTCCTCTCCCTCCATTGGTTAAGATGTCATTCAATATAATTAGTGTACTAATATTACATGAAGAGTCCCCGCCCTGCACCAGCCAGTGTTGTGGAGGGGGAACAGAGGGACATTTTCAGGGTAATGATCTCAAGACATAATATAAGCAGAGCAACAGAAGTCAGTTCTTTAGTGTTTAATGTCTGCTTCCGTCCTTGTTTATCTTTTTCTACATGGTCATTTTTGTAAAGGGGGCATTTACCAAAAAAAAAAAAGTAGCTATGGCTAAAGGAGCTGGTAGTAGGTGATGTGAAAGATAGCCTGGAGAGCTGCTGGCAATTTAAGTAGGCAATACTGACCTTGATGAACTAATGCTCTGATTCAATATAAAGCAGCTTCACATTTTCATGTGTTCACTGATTTCATGCATATACATTTATATATAATACAAACTCACACTATGTCAAATATCAACTGTGTCTATTTCATATATACAATATATAATGTATGTATCATTAGCTAGATATCTGGTGTGTGACTTATTTAAGAGAATTTGGCCCTCCCAGCCGGCAGGCAATGGCTGCTGAGGCTGGGGGCCGCTTTTGCAGCCCCGGAAGGAGAAAGTGGCTCTCTCTCTCCTTGCAAGAGTGCAGGCTTTGTGAGAGGTGGGGCTGAGCCTCTGTAAGGCAGCTCTGCCTTCTGAGCCCCGCAGTTGGTTTTGTACACTCGGAGGAGGTAGCCAGCTTGACGCTTAGCTCCATCTGAGTGGCGAAGAGTGCGGTGGTGGCGGCGGCTTCGTCTGCAACAGCAGCGAGGCGAGGCGAGATCAGCGAGGCGTGGTACTCTCGAGGCGGCGAGGGATGCTTTTGAAAGGATTCTTTGGCGGCGTCCTTCGTTGCGCCCTTGTGGGGGAAGTCGCCCTTGTGTGTGAAGTCGGCGAGGCAGCCAGGAAGGGTATCTAGTGGCGCTAGATTGTGGCACTTGTCAGCCCTCTGTAAAAGGAGTGGGGGGTTTCTGTTGGCGTTGCTGGATTTGAGGGGCGTATTTGAATTTTTCTTCTTAGGGGCTGTGGATCCCCCGCCATCCACCCCTTCAACTAGGGATAGTGCTGCTTGGTGCTCTTAGGGGGATTTTGGGTGGTTGTTAGGCACCGCCCCACATTCCCTGTAATATCAGGAGTGATTTAGTCTGTGTGTGTGCTCCTGCAAGCTCCTATTTGGCAACCATTTGGGGAGATTGCTGTTTGGGGGGCAGTGTGAGATAGGCCTTCTTCCTGGTGGCCATTTTGTTGGGCCTTCTTGTTGGTGGCCATTTTGTCATAACTTTGTTTGGTGGCCATTTTGTTTCATCATGCCTAAGGGAAAAGCGAGGGGCCAAGAGGCCTGCTACAAAGTGCATTGTCCCAGCTTTGTCTTCCTCAGATGATGAGGAAGGGGGAGTGTCCACTACAGATCTTCTGGCATGGATTGCTGCATTGGAAAAGGCTAAGGGTGTCACCCCTCCAAGAACTGGTGGGGCAGTGTGTAAAAAATCAGGCAGGTTGGCCACAAAGACGGCTTTTTGCCATGACATTCTATCACGTCTTTCTGCTCTTGAGGAGTCAGCAGGTGTGCTTACTGGCAGAAGGAGGAGCAGCGCCCAGCCAGCTGGAGGGTGATGGAAGCTCAAGAATCTGATGATGCTGAACAAGCCTTGCCAGAGGAATTGGGACCCATCACTTTAGCTGTGGAACTACCTGTGACAGAGTCAGTCAAGAATGTTCGTAAGGTTATTCCCACACTGCAGACCTACACATGGCCGTGGGGGCCTTTGCCTCCTGCAGCTGCCCCTACAATGCCAAATCAGCCACAGGCATCAGGCACACAGGCTGGCTCTTCTCAAGCCTTGCCCATGGCTACAGTTACTTCACCTTGGAGCCAGTCTAATTTATGGGGATAATACGGGGTTAGTGCCCCAACTCTGCAGGGGCAAGCATTTGGCACTCCCTTTGGCTGGTACGGCACTAATCAAGAGGCCGCTGGGCAGTCTGCAGTGTGGCAGAATAACCCGCCTGGTTATTGGAACCCCCAACAGGGTGCAGTTAGGTATGGGATGGTTCCCTTCAGTGCGTTACTATTTGGTGACACGGCGCTCCCCCTTGGGGACCATTTGACACAGGCTACTAGGGACAAAATCCTGCATGGAGAATATGTTGATGTCTTTACCCTCCTCTTCAGGGAACTGGAGAAGAAGGATAAAGATGATTTGGATGAGAGGGAAAAGGAGAAACTTAAGCATAGAAAGGTGGATAGGAACTGGTCCAATTGGTTACCAGGGATGTTTATCTATGCAGGGGTTATTGCTCCAGTGCAGCCCTGGTGGGCTGCCCCTCTCTTTCAATATATGGATATTATTTATAAGAGCTATACAGATTTATCGGGTGCAACTTGGCTGCAATATGATGAGGAATTTCGCCTGAGAGCAGCCCTCAATCCATCTATGCCTTGGAACCGTATTCACTAGCAGTTGTGGCTGCAGGTCATATCCCTGGCAAAACTGAACCTAGGGGATTGCTGGTATAGTGGTCACTTACTGCATAAGACCCAACCCCCCACTGGGTCATGCACCACTGCGGGGTAGGCGGTTCAACCCCGGCTGCGCTGTTGGGAGTATGGTTCCCATGGTTCCCAGAAATCTTGTTCTTTCCAGCACCAGTGTCCATTTTGTGGTGGCCCCCACCCCTTCACGGCATGTCCAAGGCAACGCAAGAAAGGGGGTAAGCGTGGTGGAGGTGGGGGTGGGGGTTCCCAGTGGCCTTTTAACAAAGGGCCCCAGCCCAATAAGACTGAGGGTCCTTAGACAGCTGCTGGAACTTTATCCCAGGTGACAGGATGCATTGTTTTTGTTACACGGTTTTCAGTTTGGTTTTAGAATTCCCTTTCAGGGCATTAGGGCTCCGTTCATGTCATCAAACCTAAAGTCTGTTGTTGGCATGGAGGGGGTTGTGCGTGCTAAAATTGACAAGGAATGTGCTGAGGGCCGGGTATTAGGCCCCTTTTCTGTTCCACCAGTTTCTTGCTTGCAGGTTTCTCTACTGGGTGTGGTCCCCAAAAAAGCAGTTGGTGAGTTCCGTTTGATCCACCATCTGTCATACCCCAAGGGTGGCTCTGTGAATGATGCTATTCTGGAGCATTTATGTTCAGTGCACTACTCTTCCTTTGATCAGGTGGTCAGGGTTGTCCGGTGATGCGGGGGGGGGGGGTTGCCGAGATGGCCAAATGCGACATCAAGTCGACATTTTCCCTTCTTCCAGTTCATCCAGAGGATTTTGAGCTGCTTGGGTTTGTGTTCAAAGGTCAGTATTATATGGATAGGGCACTCCCCATGGGATGCTCTCCTGTGCTGCCTTTGAGCAATTTAGCTCTTTCCTCGAGTGGGAATTGAGGTATCGGCTTCAATGCTGCAATTCTGGCCACTATTTAGATGATTTTCTTTTCGTGGGGCCTGTAGGGACACGGCAACGCACCCGTCTATTGGCTGGCTTTGTCAGCAGAGGAACTGGGTGTTCCCTTGGTGCATGAAAAGACGGAGGGTCCTGCGCCAGTGCTGATGTCTTTAGGCATTGAGTTGAATGCCAGGTGGCAAACCTCATGCTTGCAGCAGGTGCCAGACTGTCTGGCTTGCCGAACGGCTGCCAAAGGCAATGAACAAGGCTTTTAACAACCACCTGTTCGTTGAGAATGGGGCCTCCCGAACAGCTTGCTCACGAACAGCAGATTGGGCCGTTCGTGGGTTTTTTCTGTTCATAATGCTGTTCGTGCCCATGTCTACTCACAAGTCACTTCTCACACAGTGTGAAAGCAACTCACCAACTGCACCAGAAGTAAGCCAAAACAGGTATGCTGGAGCATTGCCTGATCTTCAATGTTGTCACTCACTGGAACTCCATCCATGCCATGCTTGAGCATTTGGTGAAGCAGTAGGTCACCCCCACAGTGTGGCTTTCAGAGAGTGACACTTGGAGGAGGGAGGGTGAGTTCAGCCCAGACGATTGGCTCACCATATCCCAGACAGTGGAGGTCCTGAGACTCCTGAGGCCCTTCAAGGAATTCACTGTCGCAATCTCGTCTGACATGGAGACCCTGGTGCATTTCTCTGGTGCATATGCTATGGCCTCCTTCCTGGACCCAGATGCAGGACATGCAGTCCTCATTCATGGAGTTCGTGGTCTTGAGAGAAGGCTGCAACAGGGTATCATGTCCCACCTGCAGCCTCTCACCAAGAAGGAGTCGTACATGTTGTTTACCATGTGCAACCCACACATTATGAGCCAAGTGACTGAGATCCATTTTATGCAACTGTGCCTGCTCGCCATGCTTGTGGCTGGATACTGCTTGGTTGTGTTCTGTGGTGTTCTTCCACTGGCTAAACTGGTGTTTCCCACAGCCTAGCCACTGTGAATAACACTGGTTCTGTTGGGATAAATTGCAAGAGAGTTTGCTTCAGTTTGGTTTGGGTTAAATGGATGTGGTGTGAAGTTGGTCCCCTTGCTTCACTTTGGTTCTGGGGGGATTCCATTCCCTTCTTCAGTTTGCTTGTAGTTGCAAGACTGTCCCTTGCTTCAGTTTGGTTTGGGTGTTTCTCTGATGTGATGTTGGTCCCTATAGGGAACAATGGAGAGCGGCTGGTCAGGTTGCTCAGGGAGCTCTGGGATTTTTTGGGGGGGAGGGTGTCAGTTTGGTTCTGTTGGGCTTCCACAGGGATGATCTTGCATTTGGGAGCATGTCTTGGCTGTGGCGTACTTGCCTTGTGCATATGTGCCCCTGGGAAAGAATTTGTAAAAGTTCTCATCATTGAGAACAATGTCAGCCTGGTCAGGGGGGCACTGGGTTTTTTTGGGGGGGGGTCAGTTTGGTTCTGTTGGACTTTCTGGTGTGGGGCTTGCATTTGGGAGTATGCCTCTGGCCATGGCAGCCTCGGTCCAGGTATTTTTGCAAGAAGCTTGGAATACTGTTTTGTTTTGGAACCAAAGCTTCCCCGCAGTGTGTGTGCAAGAAGCTTGGGGTCCCTGTGTGTACCTGCTCCAAGGCTTCCCTGCTGGGTTTGTACAAGAAGCGTGGGCCCCAGTTTGAGGTTTACTCCAAGGCTCCCCACCTGAGGTACACAAAGGGCTTAGACTCAAGGTTGAGGGCTAGGCAAAGGCCAGTGAATTCTCTGTATAGGCTAGGTGGTGGGCTAGGGACCCCCATCCACAAATTGGGGCTGAATTTGCTGACCTCTACCAAGAAGATGGGAGCAATGGCATTCAGGATGATACAGGCCAGGGGCTAGGTGGCTTTAAGCCACCTGTGGGGCACAAAGGCTTAAGTAGAGGCTTCACCTTAATGGTGGCAGATTAGAAGTTGGGAAAAATGAGTGGGCCAGTGACCACCCTTGGCATATCCCCATTGGTGGGGAATGGGTCTATCAGTAGCAGCTGGCTGCTTTACAACCCAGTTGCAAGGACAGACGCCCTGGTGGGGAACCCCTAGACAAGTCAGTCCTCCCCCAGCTTTATGACCAGGTGGGGGAGCTTTAAGGGGATGAACCACTTCGCCTGGCAAGGCTGGGTCCCAGCCATACGATGGATGGCTCGCATCTGGGGCAGTGTGTGAGTCGCCCAGACAGGTCAGGGTGGAGGTCCATGAGTGACCTCAGGGCTTGACCTGTACCACAGTTAGGCCCTCTGCAGTCTTGATAGATATGTTGTTGTAGTTTTAATAAAGTGGCCCTTTACGTCTCAGCTTTGGTGTTTGTCTCTTCATTCCAATTGGGGGTGGGGTGGGGGAATAACATAGGATTTATTTCTGAATAAACCTGCTTATCATTCCTTCCAAAGACCTTATGTAATCTGAGGAGCTGTAGCATCAACTATTGATATAAGAAGGATGAGCTTAAAAGTCACTTCCTCCAAGTAATCTTGTTCTTTGTATTAATGATGATTGGCCCCTTTCTTTCTCTTGGGTAGATTTTGCCTTTAATCTTTCTCTTACACCCTCAAGGTAGATTGCTGCCACCAGGAATATTATATTCCAAGATATTTCCCTTTAGTAATGTGTCCAAGCCCTTTAGTTCCAAGCCTTGTGTCTGTCTCATTATTCCAACTAGGGTGGCAAAAGATAGATCTTTCTATAGAAAGTCTAAAATATCTGAAATCTAAAAATATATGGGGGGGGTAAGTTCTCCCTAAAATGATAAAAGGAGTATCTGTAGCCTTAAGAAATGAATGTCTCCAATCTCCCCTGCTACAATATTGCCATTATCCCCAGTGGCTATTGTTGCAGTACAACCACAACAGTACTGCTAGCCTTCAAGCCTTGGTTTCTGTCAGTAAAAAAGTGTTTGGGATGGGGAGGCACTGTCCTTTCCAGGCTGTTTTTGTCCAAGCACCACCAAATAGTGTGGAAAGATGCTGGGAGCAGATACAGGGGAAAGTGAGGCACCCGTACTAGTATTTGCAGGTTCTCACTGTGCAGCTGGGCCCCATGTGCAACAGGGCAGGAACTTTTCCGTGGAGAGGCTAATATGCAGAGGGAAGGAGGGAAAGCTAAAGATGGGGAGTATATAAAGGTAGGTTGGCTGCTGGGTCAGAAGGAAGTCAGAAGAGTGGAGATGCTATAAGGGTTTTCAGAGATGGGAAAGAAGAAATAGTGGGAGACGGGGAGAAATGAAATGTTACCTGCACTTGTTTTCTAATTCTGTGACCTGCCTTGAGTCCCAGTGGGAAAGATAGATTGATGGAGAGTTTGTAGATTAGCAATTTTCCCATGAAGAAAAGCTAGAGTCTTGGATTTTATAGCTGAGGTGGGGGATAACTAAGGAGGGACATGATAGAAGTCTATGAAATTATGCGTGGAGCAGAGAGGACGGGTAGAGAAAACGTTTTCTCCATCTCCCAAAATACTAGATCTTGGGTACACTATATGAAGTTTATGAGCAATAGAATCAAGATGGTCAAAAGGAAATTAATGAACAAGTGGTTCAATTATAGATTCACTGTCAGTGAATGTAATGATGGCCAGGAGCATAGATGGCTTTAAAAGGGATTTAGAAAGATTCATGGAGGATAGGTATATCAGTGGCAGCTAGCCAAGCTGACTAAAGAGACCATCTTTATGGCGAGGCAGCAAACCTCTGAATACTAGTGTTAGGAGGCTACATCATGGGACAGTCTTGGCGTCTGTCCTATGTCTTGGTCCTCTGAGGCAGTTGTTTCATCACTGTGTGAAAGAGGATGCTGGGCTAAATATACAACTGTTCTGATCCAGTGGGCCTCTGCTTGTGTTCTTATAACTGAAGCAAATAAATAGATATTTAAACCAGCATGGACATTAGAAGGTTTTGACTGATTGAAATAAAGCACCCTTGCCTCGCTTTTTTGGAAGCAGAGAAAGAAACTTTTTGTACATATAGATTACCTTAAAATGAATCAGAAATAAGGATAAACATGAAAATTAATATGTCCAGAATAATAAAAACCATTTCTATACTGGTTAAAAATATGTATAAAGCAGTGGTCATTACTAGAGATGGGCACGAACTGCATTACGAACTTCAAAAACCCACGAAATTGGTGATCACGCGATTGCGATCCAGCGGTTCGTGATTGTCCATGGCCAACAAACCAGCGTTCGGAAGAAGGCTGGTTCGGTGCTTTCGGCTGCGGTTCGGGAAGCCAGACACTCAGGCACCAGCAATCAATTCCCCTGGCAACGGAGCCGGGGGAATGCCTGAACTCTGTCTGCGCTCCTTCTGTCACCCTGGAAACCCGAATGGAAGCCTAGCTTACCTTGATCGGCAGGTCTTCCTTCCAACCACAGAGCTGCAAAGCGGTTACAAGTTGGGAGAAGACACCCAGGGGAGGGAGGGGGAAGGGCATGTTCTGTAGCCATGGGCACTCCAATCTCATCCCTGCAAACCCTGATAGGCAGCTCTGATGGCCAAACACAGACCTCCTGTGTTGCTCAATGGGACCTATGCTTATAAATAGCCGTGGTATCCCAGGCTGGGTTTCACTTTCAGCGAGCAGTGGAGTGGGACAGAGCTCTTGCTTGCCACTTGCTAGCCTTTGGGGAGAGAGACTGAGAGTATAATTGAGCTTGGATTTTTGTGGGAGTTTCCTGGCGGCCTTGGATTGGAGAGGGTATAACTCCAAGATCCCTTTTGCAATCTTGTCCAAACTTGGGTAATGGCTGTAGGAGAGCCTGCAAAAGACTCCCCGGGAATATGGCCTCTCTAAGTGCCATGGGGGCCGTTCTGTGCCCCACAAACCATGAACCGGTTCGGTAATGGAAAATGTTCATTGCAGTTCATGATCTCGGGATCGTCATTGGCACCGAACCGCGAACCGCTGGTTTGTTAAATTTTTTTGGTTCGTGCCCATGTCTAATCATTACCTCTGAGTCAATGACAAAAAACAGATTTTTTAAAAAATCCAGAAATATATAGACTCCTTACTTTTCTAATTATCCAGGAACCAGAGTGTAGGTGTCTTATTCTGCAATATAGGGTGGAATGTTGGCATTAGAGTGTTATGTCAATAAACTCAATATTTCACAATGAATATGGTACAATTACATTGTAAATGTCTATTTACTCTCTTTAATTCCAACACATACCTAGTGGGAATAGTGTTTATAGTCCTTTTATAAAGCAAAAGCAGATGCAAGTGAGATCACTTAAAATTAGCTTTGAAGAGAACAGATGGTGTCAAAGCAAATGTGAAGTATTTTTCAATTTGTGTACTATAGATTGAAAATTGATTTTAGGACTTCCCTGTGCACAGACTTGCAATTTAAGGCTAAGCAAATAAAGAAACACTTCTCCTTATTGTCACAACAGGATGTCAAATTATGAGGTTTCTATTCACAAGTCTGCACTTGTTTGATCAAATGTAATGAGTCCTTTGTTCATCTACTTTAGGGTTCTTCTCGTAGTTTTATAGAGGTCTTTGTACCTTTGTTTACCTGAAGGTATCAAATTACTTTAGCCCAAGAAACTACTTTCCAAAGTAGCTTCTTGTTTAAATGGTGTGAGAGCATCAAGGGCTGCAGATGTGCTAATATTTAAGCATGCTATAATCCTTTTAAAGACTACAGGCCAGATTCTGCACTGAGCCAAATGGTATCATGTTTGGGGGAAAGTACCAAATTATTTGTGCAGAGTAAATAGATGACCTTCTGCTTCAATAAATATCTTACCAAATAGTCATTATATTTCCTCTTACTTGTACTCCAATTAATCTTCCAAATGACCAGAGATTTTGTTCTAAAAATTGTCTTTATTTAAACTATAAACTACACACCACAAGACAATAAACAACAAACATAGAGAACAAGAAAAAAAACACATTTCTAAACATAACACACTAACAATACATATATCTATAAAATTAAGAAGAAAAGAAAAAATAAAATAAAAAAACACCTAGATTACACTACAAGTTGAGTTCCAATTTTCTCTGCCACAAGTATATATCATTTCTAGAGTCCCACTTATTCTAAGATGCAGAGGAGTTAGCCGTGTTAGTCTGTGGTAGAAAAATCAAAAAGAGTCCAGTAGCACCTTTAAGACTAACCAATTTTATTGTAGCATAAGCTTTCAAGAATCAAGTTCTCTTCGTCAGATGCATGGTACAGAAACTGGTCAAATATAGAAGAGGAGGGGAGGAGAGAGAAGATGCAGTTAGGGGGGGAGAGAGAGGGATGGAACCAAAACATTCCTTTGCTAGTAAATGTAAACATCTCCTCTTGGAATGGAGATTAATTGGCTTGTGTGAGGCTTCAAAGGAGTTTGCCGTGTTGGTTTGTGGCAGCAAATCGAAAGCAAACCGAAAGCTTATGCTACAATAAAATTGGTTAGTCTTAAAGGTGCTACTGGACTCTTTTTGATTTTGCCACTTATTCTAAGTTAGTCACAAAACCCCTCTTTTTTCTATTGTTCCTGTTTCTTAATCCATAAATCCAGATGTCATCAAATCCTTGTCATCCATTTCATGCAAAAAGTCTATTAGTGGTTTCCATTCAGACAAGAAGTTAACTAATGTCCTTTCTCTAATTAATGCAGTAAGTTTTGCCATTAACACAAACTCCAAAACTTTTGTCAACCATTCCTCCACTGTAGGCAATGTTGTAGTTTTCCACTTTTGTGCATAAAATACTCTTTCTGCTGTAGTAAAGTATAAAAAAGTGATCCAAAACTTTTTTCCAACTGGCTGTCCATTATTCCCAACAAAAATGCGGCCACCCACGGCAGCCATGAGTGGCCTTAGCCGTGGGGCCGGACTTTGCCTCCTTGGATGGAGGAAGGCAGACGCTTTCCCGGCCATCCGGGTATTCAGGGGGTGGGCGGAGCTAGCACCGTTAGGCATCTCCGCCCTCCTTCCCTGTTCAGTTGCTCCGAGCGATCGGTTGGAGCAGGACGCGTCTGGTGCCTGCTCTTGCCGTCGCTCGGAGGTTGGGCCGGGAGCGTCGGAGCCTCCTCGGGACTGCAGCCGGCATTGCCTTGCAGCTGCGGCTCGGCTCCTGAGGGCTGGCATGGCTCGGTGCGGCGGCGCGGCGCGGTTCCCTGGCGGCGGAGCGCGGCGCTGCGGAGGCAGTGGCCGCGTCTCTTCGGCGCGGACGAGGCAGCCGACGGGCGCCTTTTCCCGCGCTCTGTCGTTACGGTTTGGGCGACTGCGCCGCTTTCTTTTGCAGCTTTTGGGTTGGGGGGGGTTTGCTAGCGTTGCCTTCCCTTGCCCCTGGCTGCTAGGGACCCGGCTGCTTCCCTTTTGGGGGGTTGTGAGGGCTTTGCTCGGCGGGGACAGCGCCCCTGGCCTGTTTGCACGTGGCTCCCTTGGCTCGCTGGCGGCGCCATTTTCGTCACCGCCGGCCGGCCGCCATTTTGGGACGTTACTCCCAGCCCTTTGGCTGTGAAGGTGGCCTTCTTTGTGGCTTCTATTAGCCTTGTTTGTTCGCCTTAGTAGCCATCTGGCCTAGTGGTCTGTACGGCGGTTCATTACTCCGGGGAACTACATTGGATTGCAGTCCCTGGGTTGCCTCTGGTAGCCAGCTGGCCTAGTGGTTACTGGGTGCCCTCTAACCCTTGGCAGTGTGGGTTGGCAGGTATAGCCTGCAGTTTCCCTTATCTTTATCTATCGTGGGTGGTCTTTGGGGATGGCCTCCAGGAAGGGCAAAGGCACGTCCAAAGGCAAGCAGCCTGCCAAGAAGCAGCCCTCCAAGCGGCCTCCCCCGGCCGTGTCTTCCTCGGAAGATGAAGGGGACAGTAGCTTTAATTTAGCAATTTTGAAATGCCTGGAGGCCCTAGAGAAAGGTAGAGGAGCGCCTGCACCTACTGGGGAAGTTAGTGAGCGGGTTAGACCTGTGAGAGCTGCCTCCAAGGCTGCCTTTAGACAGGAGATCTTAAAACGCTTATCTGCCCTTGAGTCCACTGCAGGATCAGCGGAAGGTGAGCCGACGGCTGTACCGGAGCCCCCCAGCGAGGTGGAAGTGGTGGCTGGTGACGCAGATCCTGACGGGCAGATAGAAGGTGGTCAAGTGGCGGTGGCTGTGGAGCCTAGTGGGCAGGATGGTAAGTCTGCTTTGCCACCCCAGGCATGCACATGGCCATGGGGACCCTGGGGTCAGGCCACTGCCTCCGGGTCCCTAGGTCCCACCACACCATCCACTTCATTCAACACAGCTTGGCATTGGCCGGGGCAACCGGCCGTGGCTGGCACGGCCCTGGCTGCATCTGCTTCTCCTAATACTGGTTCTACTCCAGGTTCCTTGGGTGCTCCTGATACTCAAAACTTGGGGGCGCCTTCTTTTGGCTGGCATTACAGCGGATACCCGCCTTGGGGCTTTATGCCTTATGGCACTTATGGGCAAGTTCCGTATAGGGCTCTCCCATTTGGGGACACGGCTCTACCCCTTGGAGATCATCTTACCCAGGCCACTAGGGATAAGATAACAAGGGGTGAGTATGTTGATGTCTTCACTCTTCTTTTCCGTGAATTGGAAAAGAAAGATAAGGAGGACCTCGATGAGCGGGATAAGGAGAAAATTAAACGTCGTAAGGTAGAATGTACGTGGCACAACTGGCTCCCGGGGTTCTTGATTTTTGCGGGGGTGTTGGGTAGGGCACAGCCTTTGCGGGCGGTGGCCCTGTTTCAATACCTCAACATTATCTACAGGGGATATACTGACTTCGTTGGTGCTGCATGGTTGCAGTACGACGAAGAGTTTAGGATGAGGGCGGCTTTGAACCCTCAGATTCCCTGGGATCAGATTCACCAACAGCTGTGGCTGCAGGTTATGTCCCCTGCGAAGCCTAACACCGGTGACAGGGCGGACAGTGGCCATTTGATTCACCGTCCACAGGCAGCTGCTTCCACCCGCTCCCAGGCGGGGCAGCAGGTTCAACCCCGGCTGCTCTGTTGGGACTTCACTTCGAAGGGTGTTTGCCACAGGAGGTCCTGTAAATATAGACATGAATGTCCGTCCTGTTCCGGACCACACCCCTACACTGCCTGTCCCAGGTCCAAGCCAGGCGGGGGTGGCAGGTGATCAGGCGGGGGTGGTGGTCAGCAATCGGGTGGAAAAGGGTCCCAGCCCGGTAAGTCTGAGAGCGCTTGAGCGCTTGTTGCTTGGCTATCCCAAGCGGCATGACGCGTTGTTCTTGTTGAATGGTTTTAAGTTTGGTTTTAGGATTCCGTTTCAGGGCCCGCGGGTTTCTTTCATGTCCAAGAATTTGCGTTCTGTTATTGTCATGGAAGCTGTTGTGCGGGATAAGATTTTGAAGGAGTGTGCAGAGGGCCGGGTATTGGGTCCGTTCCTTTCACCTCCTGTCCCTTCCCTGCGTGTTTCCCCTTTGGGGGTTGTTCCTAAGAAGGCCCCTGGTGAATATCGTTTGATTCACCATCTTTCTTTTCCGAAAGGGGCGTCAGTTAATGACGCCATACCTGAGGAACTTTGCTCTGTGCGCTACACCTCTTTTGACCAGGCGGTCAAGGTAGTACGTAGGTGTGGGATCGGGGCCTTGATGGCTAAGTGCGACATTAAGTCGGCTTTTCGCCTGCTCCCGGTACACCCAGATGATGTAGATCTCCTGGGTTTTTTCTTTGAGGGTCATTTCTTCATGGATAGGGCTCTCCCTATGGGGTGCTCTATATCATGCGCTGCTTTTGAGTGTTTTAGCTCCTTTTTAGAGTGGGAGCTGCGGCGTAGGTTCAAATGCCGCGACACCTGTCATTACCTCGATGACTTTATGTTTGTTGGGCCCACGGGTTCAGGGCAATGCGCCAGTCTGCTTGCCGGCTTTGTGTCTTTGGCGGGGGAACTGGGGGTTCCCCTGGCGCATGAGAAGACCGAGGGCCCGTCTCAGGTTATGACTTTTCTGGGCATCGAGCTGGACACAGTGCACCAGTCCTTACGCCTCCCAGCTGATAAAGTGACCAAACTCAGAGAGTTGTTGTCTGCTTTCAGGAGTAAGCGGAAAATATCTCTTCTTGAATTGCAACAACTGGTTGGATCTCTGAATTTTGCATGTAAGGCAGTCGCCCCTGGCAGGCCGTTTTTGCGTCGGCTGTGTGATGCTATGTCTACTCTTCGCGCCCCACATCATAAAATACGGATTGATAGGGGTATGCGTGCCGACATTGAGGTTTGGGAGGAGTTTTTAGGTTCCTTCAATGGGGTCACCTTTTGGCGCGATGAATTGCTGGTTGGTGCGCAGTTGCAAGTAGCTTCTGATGCATCTGGGTCCACAGGTTTTGGTGTGTTTTTCCGTGGGCAATGGTGTGCTGAGCAGTGGCCCGTGGATTGAACTGAGAGCGAGATGGTCAGGGATTTGACCTTCTTGGAATTCTTTCCCATTCTGGTAGCGGTTTTTCTCTGGGGTCACGAACTTGCTAACCATGTTGTGCACTTTTGGTGCGACAACATGGCAGTAGTGCAGGTGGTTAATTCCCTTACATCAAAGTCAGTCAGGGTTATGTCGCTAGTCCGGGCGTTCACTTTGAAGTGCCTGCAGTTAAATATTTTACTTAGGGCTAGACATGTGCCAGGAGTCGACAATGGGGTGGCGGACGCTTTGTCTCGCCAACAGATGGATCGCTTCCGGCGTCTTGCCCCCGGGGCCAACATTCTTCCCTCCAGAATGCCACCGAATCTGTGGCACCTTGGCAGGCGGAAGTGAGAAGAGCTATTCGGATGGCCATTGCTCCCAGCACTCATCGAGTGTAGGACTGTTTCAGGACTTTAGGGTGGGGGCCGGGCTGAATCAGTTGTGGCCCATCCCCACCGAGCACCTCTTGCAGTTTTGCGTAGCTCAGCGGGCGCGTGGTTTAGCGGTTAAGACTATTAAGGGCCAAATGGCTGCGTTGGCATTTGCCAGCAAGGCCCGTGGCTTGCCGGAATTCACCGGCGATTTTCGGGTCTGGAAGATGTTCGAGGGTTGGTCCCGGGAATTGGGGGTGGTCAAGGATTTGAGGCAGCCAATCTCCCCGGCTATTCTTAGAGGCTTAGGGGCATTGTGGGGGGAGATCTGCACTTCGGGTTTTGAATGCCAACTGTTCCATGCAGCATCTCTTACAGCGTTCTTTGGCGCCCTGCGGGTAAGTGAACTGGTGGTCCGATCACAGGGGGATGATTCAGGACGGGCTTTATCGGCAGGTGACGTGCAGTTTACTGGGGATAAAGTTTCAATTCAGATTTGGAGGTCTAAAACTGATCAAAAGCGTGCTGGTTCTGTATTAATTCTGGGCCCCTGCGATGATGAAGCTTTGTGCCCGGTTAGAGCTCTTCGTCCTTACCTAAAGGTTAGGGGTGAAGATGAGGGAGTTTTGTTCCACCACTGTGATCACTCTCCCTTAACCCGCTACCAGTTTTGGGCGGTGATAGATAAAGCGTTACGCCAGCTTGGATTGGTGGGTGTTAAATTTGGCACTCATTCATTCCGAATCGGGGCCGCATCTACTGCTGCAGCCATGGGGTATGCCGACAAGTCCATCCAGAAGGTGAGCAGATGGCGGTCATCTGCTTACAGATCTTACATCCGTCCTCTTCTGTGATTTAGTCTCACTCAGTTTCATTTTTCCAGGTGCGGCGGGCAACTTTGAGAGGAAGCGGATCCTCATAGCTGGCCACAGTATGGTGTTCTGGGCTGCAGTGCAAGCCAGACGGACGCCGATTGGAGCTCAGCTCGGGTTGAGTGAAGATGCCTCAATTGAATGGCTGGGCCGGCGAGGTCTTCGTTGGGCTGGTGTGCTGCCTCTTCTGTTTGGAGGAAGGACGGGTCCTCCTCCCCATATTTTGGTCTTACACGTGGGTGTTGAAAGACAGAGCCCTGTCATTGCAAGTGATCGCCGATTTGAGGTTGATTAAGAGCCGGTGGCCTGATGTGTATGTGTTCTGGTCAGAGATGCTCCCCCGACGTAAGTGGAGGGAGTCTCTGGACCCTAGGGGCATGGCCCGTGCTAGGCGCAGGGCCAACAGGGCTATTCAGAAAGCCTTAGCCACGAGACTGGGCATTTACCTCCCTCACCCTTGCATTAAGGCCGCAAATGCCACCCTTTATAGGGCTGATGGGGTTCATTTGTCCCCGTCTGGCAATGACATCTTCTTAGACGATCTGCGGCTCGGGCTCAGGTTGGCACTAGGCCACCTGTGGGGCGCGAGGGCCTAAGCTGAGGCTTGGCCTGTCGCGTTGGCAGGAGAAAGTTGGGAAATAGGGAGCGGGCTGGTGAGCACCCCTTTGGCAATTCCCCATCGGTGGGGAAATGGGGTCTCTCAGGAAGGATGGTATGCTTCATGGCTACCACCACCTGTGCAGACTGCCTCCAGGGAACCCCAGGTGCAAGTCCTTCCTTCATGCTGTATGGCTGAGGCTTTAGGAGCTTGAGAGGGGAACCCTTTGCGTGGCCGGCCGGGCTGAGGCCATTCTATGAATGGATTACGCCCGGGGCAGCGGGGCTCGCCCATACAGGTCAAGGCGGTGGTCAGAGGTGACCCCGTGGCTTGACCTGTACCGCATAGTTTGCCCTTGCCGCAGTTTTAGTGTTGATGTTATGTTAAATAAAGTGGCCATTTATACCAATAACCTGTGTCTGTCTCATTCTTCCAACTGAGGGGGCAAAGTCTCTGGTTTCAGCTGAAGTTTAATCTTCAGAATCTTCTGCATCGATGATTGTATCTGCAACCAAAAACTCTTTGCTTTCTTACATGTCTACCACATATGAAAAATGTCCCTTCTTGTTTAGCACATTTCCAACATACATTTGACGCCCCCTTATACATTCTAGCCAATTTTTCAGGAGTCATATACCAATGATACATCATTTTGTAAAAACTTTCTTTAATACTGGAGCTTTGTGTAAATTTCAGCCCCCTTATCCACATATTTTCCCATTGCTCCATTAATATATCATGTCCAGAATTTTTCGCCCACTTAATCATGTGTTGTTTTACTTGCTCTTGCTCTGTCTCAAACCTCAACAGAAGTTTATATATTTTAGAAATAACATGTTCATCATTTGTACAAAGGGCTGTTTCAAATTCAGTTTTAGATTTCTCAAAGTCATAATGACTCTTGTCTAGTTTGAATCTCTCCAAAATTTGCATATATGGGAACCACTGACAGGCGTCCCCTTCTGCTGCTAATTCCTCTCTTGATTTAATTTTAACTTGGTCCTGCGAGAATTCCAATAAAGTAGACTAACCATTTCCCTTCTAAAATGAGCTTCCTGCAATGACAGCCAAAGAAGTATTTTTGAACAAAACCTAAGTTTGTATTTATTCCATACTCTCAAGACTGCATGCCTTACATAATGATTATTAAACTCTGCATTGGTTTTAACTTTGTCATACCATAGATACCCATGCCACTCATATTTTAGATCATGCCCTTCCAGGTCCAGTAATCGTCTATTTTTTAACAATATCCATTCCTTCATCCAAACCAAATAGTTAGTTATAATCTCAGATTTGGGAGGCCCAAACCTCCCCTTTCTTTTGTGTCCTGTAGAACCTTAAATTTAACCCTTGGCTTTTTGCCTTGCCATATAAATCTCAATATATCCTTCTGCCATTGCTTAAATTGTGTCTCTGTTGTCAATGCTGGAATTGTCTGAAATAGGAATGACACTCTAGGTAAGACATTCATTTTAATTGTAGCTATTCTTCCCAACAGTGATATTTGAGTTTTATCCCATCTTAGCATATCCCTTTTAATTTCTTTCCAAGTCTTAGTATAATTGTTTTGGAGTAACGTAGAGTTCATATTTGATGAAGTAATACCTAAATATTTAACCTTTTTCTCAACTTTAAACCCTGTTATGCTCTCAAGTTTCATTAGATCTTGTATTTTCATATTTTTAGTTAAGACTTTGGTTTTCTGCTTATTAACCTTAAAACCAGCCACTACACCAAATTCTTTCAATTTTGTCATTAGAGTTTCAATTCCTTTTAAGGGGTCCTTCAAAATCAATACCAAATCATCTGCAAAGGCTCTCAGTTTGTAGTTCTCCTGTTTCACCTTAACACCTCGAATTCTCTCATCATGTCTTATGTCCTTATTCGGAACTTCAAGCATCAGTATAAATAACAAAGATGACAAGGGGCAACCTTGTCTTGTGCCTCTTTGTATTCCACATGGTTTGGTTAACTCTCCATTCCCGACTATCCGTGCTGTCTGGGTTTTATAGATTGACTTAGTCCATTTAATAAAATTGTCCCCAAAGTCCATATCTTCCAATATCTTAAACAGAACTTTCCAGTTTAAGTTGTCAAAAGCCTTCTCAGCATCTCGGAAAATCAAAGCAACTTGTCTTTCATTATGTTTTTCTAAATATTCCAGAATGTCCAATACTGTTCTTACATTGTCCTTTAGATGCCTCTTAAGAAGGAATCCACTGAGGTCTTCATGAATAATGTCCCATAGGATACTTTTAAGTCTTCCTGCCAAGATCGATGCAAACAGCTTATAGTCATTATTTAATAATGATATTGGCCTATAGTTTCTTGTCAATGTGTGATCTTGCAAATGACCAGAGATTTTGAATTGGAATCATTAGCTGAGTCTTTCCTAAGCTTTAGCATGACATTCAGCAGTTCTGCTCAACCAGAATTCATACCTGGTCAGAAGGGTTCATTTACTATGCCTTTCTATCCCTTGCAGGTAGCATAATCTCAGTGTATTGATTGCTATTGCTTTTGGAGATGGATATTGGTGATAATATCAACAGGTTTTATGCAACCTTTTGCAGTATCCAGGGTTCTTCCTTGTGGGCCTTCCTTCTTCTGTTTTCACTGTGTTTTGTGCAGATACACAGTCACACATGGCAGACTCAAGACAAGTCCTTGTGAGTAGACATGGGCACGATCTGCATTACGAACGTCAAAAACCCACGAAAATGACGATCGCGCGATTGTTACCCGGCGGATCATGATCATCCATGGCCAACGATCCAGCAGTCGGGAGAGGCCTGGATCATGGCATTCGGGCTCGATTCGGGAATCTAGACACTCAAGCGCCAGCAATCTATTCCATGGGCAATGGAGCCAGGGGAATGCCTGAGCTCTGTTTGCCCTCCTTCTGTCGCCCTGGAAACCCGAATGGAAGCCCAGCTTTCCTTGATCAGCAGGGCTTCCTTCCAACCACGGAGCAGCATAGCAGTTACAAGTTGGAAGAAGACACCCAGGGGAGGGAAGGGGAAGGGGGTGTTCTGTAGCCATGGGCACTCCAATCTCATCCCTGCAAACCCTGATAGGCAGCTATGACAGCCAAACACAGACCTCCTGTGTTGCTGAATGGGATCCATGCTTATAAATAGCTATGGGCTCCCAGGCTGGGTTTCACTTTCTGTTAGCAGTGGAGTGGGACAGAGCTCTTGCTTGCCACTTGCTAGCCTTTGGAGAGAGAGAGAGAGACTCTGAGAGTACAATTGTGTTTGACTTTGGTGGATAGGGATCTATCTCCTCTGGTTCCAGGGCTGCTGCTTGGCTCTGGGGTCAAGCTCAGTGGGCACCTCAGCTGAGGGCTCACATTAGTGCCTGATCTGTTCAGGTCTGTGGGAGTGGTGGGCTAGGGCTCTAGTCTCTCCCTCCCTCCTGTTCCAGGGCTGCTGCCATGCCCTGGGACCAAGCTCGGTGGTTACCTCGGCTGAGGGCTCACATTGCTTATTATTAATCAGTGCCTGATTGGGTCAGGTCTGTAGGAGTGGTGGGCTAGGGCTCTAGTCCCTCCTTCCCTCTGGTGCCAGGGCTGCTGCCAGGCCCTGGGGCCAAGCTTGGTGGGTACCTCGGCTGAGGGCTCACATTAGTGCCTGATCGGGTCAGGTCTGTGGGAGTGGTGGACTAGGGCTCTAATCCCTCCCTCTCTCTGGTGCCAGGGCTGCTGCCAGGCCCTGTTGCCAAGCTCAGTGTGTACCTCGGCTGAGGGCTTTCAGTGTCATCTCCTCCTCAGTTGTTGTTTGCTGGCACTATGAGGCTCCGGGTGGGGGACAAGAGTGGTCATGGGGGGAAGTGCAGAGATTGTCCTAGTTGCAGTACAGGAAGCAGTGCTGTGCAGGGCTCTGGAGCAGCAGAGACTCCCACTCCCCCCAAATCACCAGTTGAGGCTGTGGAGGAGGCCCAAGAGCTCTTGCCTGTCATCTTTGGCCCTGAAGAGACACCTGAAGAGGCACCACCTGAGTTTGTGGTCTCCATCCTCGAGCAGTGAAACATCTGTCGGGAGGAGACGGAGGGCCGCCAGCTCATCTGATCCGGGATCAGTGGGAGGGTCTCCAGAATGCACCCAGAGCAAGAAGCCTTGCCCCGAGGCTGTGGCTGGTGGGAGTGGAAAGGTCAGGCAGACCTCCCTGGGGGAAGTTGTCCCGTCGGGGTTGGGGGTGGTGCCACTGAAAAGGGTGAGGTCAAGGGCTCAGGAGGCGGGCGTTCATGTGGTGACGTAGGCGATCGCCCTGCAAGTCATGGAGGGTGTGGGCTTCCAACTGCTGCTCCAGCACATTGCCCCATGGTTCTCCATGCCGTCACGGCACACCGTTGGGTGTCGAGTCATGCCCGCCCTGTACGAGGCAGTGTGAGACATGGTGCACAGAGACCTGTCAGCCACTGAGGGCAGAACAATCCACTTCACGGCCGACCTGTGGAGCAGCTGCCATCACGGGTACCTGGCCATTACTGCCCACTGGTGGCAACCACAGGACCTCCGCCTCTCCAGGCCAAGATCTGGCAGACATATGAAGGTGCCCCAGAACTGTCCATCATCGCCACCAACATCCTTTCCTGCCCTCCCACCAGCGTGCAGAGTGAGCGGGTGTTCTCCCACCTGGGAGACCTCTTTCATCCCCGCCATGCACGTCTGCACCCGGACCTGGTGGACATGTTGACATTCATCAAGGTGAACCTCAACCTACTGGGGTGCCCTCCTGTGGTCCTGGACCTACTCGGCGTCTGACCCACCCTGGGGTTGTGGCTGGCCCAGCTCGTCCACAGCGGGCTCAAGCCTCCCTCAGTTCTCGGGGCTGCTTCCATGGATGGTGACCCTTTGCCCTCCTCTCCCTGACAAGTTCCCATTCCCTCTTCACACCTCTCCCTCTCTGGATCTGTTCAGATGCCTCCCAACCTCTCCTGTCTTTCCCATCCCATCCTTTCCGCAAAGTCTGCTGCTGCTGCTGGCCACGAGGAACAGCTCTGCTGCTGTTGCTGATGTCAGAGAGGCACCGTATGGTCCTCCCCACCCTTCCATGGCACCTGGTGTCCCCTCTAAGCAGCGGGGAATGGGTCCTTCCCACCCTTTCCACAAAGGCAGGAATTTGGGTGCTGTCTGCTGCCGCCTGTTTGGACCCCAAAGGGCAGCTCAGAAGCTTTTGCTAAGCTTGACAGGTTTGAGCTGCATGGGGCACCCCTATCCATGTGCACCTGCTGTCCTGCATGGGGGGAATGGGACCCACGACCAGTCACATGTCCTTTCCGCGAAGGCAGGAAGGTGGTTGAGGTCTGCCACTGCTGCTTTTGGGCATGAGGGGCAGCTCAGGAGCTGTTGCTGGTGTTAGTGTGGTGCTGCACGGTACCCCTGTGCAGAGAGAAGGAAGCAGGAAAAGGGAACAGGCTATGGAGACTTTCAGGAAAGGGAAAGAGAAAATAGTGAAAGATGGAAATGAGATGCTCCTCACAACTCCTTGCCGGTCCCCTTGTTAGTTTCTATTCTTCATGTTGTACTATCAGAGTAGATGGCATGTGGAGACATGTTCCACTACTCATCCACCCTAGTCACTGCAGAAGCTATATTTCTAAAATGATAGCCTTTTAACTAAAGATGCAGAGCCATAAGGTCATAGGCCATTAAAAGGAACTCAGATCTATGCCATGACATTGTGTGGAACATCACAATGTGCGGAACATCAAATCTAAACTATGTGCTGCTTTTTAAATTATTTTAATTATCTATATGTAAATATATGACATTTATATGCTTGTATAGCTATAATTTAATCGATTAGATGTAGTGTTTTAAAGTTTAAATGGTATTTGATACTTGTAATTTTGTTATCCGCCCTGAGCCTGCAAAAGTGGGGAGGGCAGAATAAAAATGAAATAAATTAAATTAAATTATTCACAACATACATTGTTAATTATTCAAAGAAGTACTGCATTGTGATACCATTCCAAAACATAATTACCTTATTCAAGTTTCCCAAGCAGAAAAGAGGGCACTCTTGTTTGTTGTAGCTTATTCATGCCTCTCTGCTAAAAATTTAGCTCAGAAATTCAATTTGCTGTTTTTGCCTTGATCTGTTATCTTTGTGTTTGGGATTGGATATGTCTGCCTTCTTTAAAAGTTTGCAACCAATCTTTAATGTGAAACTCGAAGTCTCAGCTAAATGTGAGATTAGCTTTGGCTGCATTCTCTGAGTGTAAACATTTCACAGGCATCTTTTTGTCTAAATGTCAATGGTGTAGACAATTACTCAAAAACTGTCAACAAAGAGGAGGGCTTGCTATGGTTGAATGTCATCTGTGACTTGTTAGGATTCTGTTTTCACCATCTGACAGGTTTTGGTGCCTTATCAAAGCAGAAAAGAAACTATTGAAGAAGAAATCTTCCTTTTGAAAGAGGAAAGGAGAAATAAGACAACACAGCAATAAGTGTTAATGTGACTTCTTGCAACAGCTATTTCAATCAGTCTATATTAAAGAATGGCTGGCACAAGTATTTACATTTATCTTATTTTAGTTTCAAAGGCCACCTTTATGAACAAGAAAAGAGCCAAACCTCATTCAAATACATGTGCACAGGAGAAACTGAGCCTTAAATAACAAAACCTACTGGGATACAGAATTTAAGCTAATGCTTTGCTTTTTCATCTCTTGCCTTTTTTCCAGCTTGCTATGGAGACAAGTACTCACAAATGACAATTGCTACTCATGGAATAATGAAGTCACTGAAAGCACTACTGTTTCCAATTTTCCATTTTATTCAACGTACAGCCCTTTTTTTGCTTTTTAAAAACATCCCCACAATTCTGTAATACAATGGTGCCATATTTTCTTTCTCCTGTCTTACTTTTAAATGACAAATTTGGACAAATGTTGTCCAAAAGTCAAAAACACAATCCATAAATTCCTTTATTAGGACCAACCCAGTAGCCATTACAAACCAACCAAAAGGCTTCCAAGCCCTGTGCCTTGTGTTTCTATATCCACGTACTAGCCTTGCTAACAGTCACAATGTATTTACTAATACCATACATAAACTCAATACACAGTAAAATGCATGTACAATGAACAATTATCAATACAATAAACAATACAATTAATTCTACACATGTGGAAAACCATTCATACAATTGCTAAAATGCAGGTACCTCAAGATAATAAAGTGCTGGTGCTACCAATTGCTACATGAATTCATTGCACATATAACTATTAAAGTGCAAGTGCATAGTAACAACCCAGCATATTTCTATTCCACAGGTCCTGGATAGCAAAAGCCCAATTAGTGAGTGAGAATGTCCAATAAAACGACGTCAATCCTTGTTGTATATACTTGCTGTTTGGAATCCAAAAACAAAGGTCTGGTCCTCCAACGGGTTATCTAGATCCTCATATGAGCCGTTTCATATAATCTTTGTCAAAGAGCACACGGGTTAAAAGTTCATTAATCTTATTCATAGATACTTCTTCACAAAAACCATTCAATAATTGCTGTTGAATGCCACAGCCACCGAGGCACCAGGATGCCCGCCATGACAGCAGGCTGGGGTGTCATGGCGGACCATGGAGTGCTGCTGTGCTCCACACCGGTCTGATTTCTGCATGCTTGTGGCTGAATTGGGCCAGTGCAGAGCACAGAAATTCTGAAGGCTGAAGAAGGAGTCTGGCTCAGAATTGGTGTGGATCTAGAAGGCGATGATGGCTGCAAGATACGCCAATCGCCTCCTCCCACTCCACTTCTCACTAGGAGTACAAGTTCTAGCAGCATGTTAACTCAGGGCCAAGCTACAAGTGACGAATGACACTTGAACAGCAAGTGTATTTCTCCCTGTTCACTTGCCTTCCACTCAATCCACTTGCTGTTCAAGTGTCATTCGTCACTTGTAGCTTGGCCCACAGTTGCTGGGTTGTAGCACCCCAAATAGTTGAAATATGAATGTTGGATAACACAAGTGAAAACCCAAAGAAGTAGATACAAAAGTTGTAATACTGTCAGGGACTGGGTGTGAAGCCCCAGAGACTGGTGTTGTACTGTCAGAGACTGGGTGTGAAGCTCCAGACATGGAGCTAGAGAATAGAAGCCAAGATTCCAAGTAGACTAAAGCTGCAGCCCTAAGAACACTTTCTTGAAACTAAGTCACATTGGGAAAAAATACCTACCTACCTAGACCTGTTTAGGATCACTCTCTAAAAATCACAGAGGGAATCTTCATCCTTGATTCATCAGGATTCTTCCAGTTTCTCATTGCAAATATAATTGTGCATTAAGGAAAAGAGGTTATCCAAATCCAATACTAGTATGATGATAGCATCTCACCTATGACATTTTTCAAAAGTGTAGTCTGTGGAATAATGGGGCTGCTGCAGAATTCTGGTCATATTAATAACACAGATTTATGCTCAGATTAAAACCAATACATGACAAATATCTTCCATTACCATTACAGGGAAAGTGCATCCTTTCTCATTTTGCTCTTGAAACAGAGATCTCTCAGGACTTACAGGTTTTCACTTTAATTATAGATATGTCTTTTGGGGCCTTATAAAAAGAAAAGATTTCTTCAAGCTGGATTATGGCAGTGTTGCCAATTGAGACAGTGTGTGCAGAATATGTTAAATGCTAGCTTTGAACCTCCATCAGAACAAGCACTTTGAATGGAATCAGGTATTTGCCCTGTATAGTATTCTGTTCCATTCTACTGCAAACATATCCTTGTACTAAAAATCAGAGCAGAGAAGTTATAAAGTTAAAAGCACATTACCAGGCTGTAATCGAGATTTTTCACATGGTCTTTTCCCCCCCATCAGTTCTGGCCCCATAAATCATTGATTTACCCCCTGATTTCTGCACGCATTCTTTTTTTTTTTTTTGCTTTTTGTTTTCACGTGGATTTTTTTTGTTTTCTGCTTTTCCCCCCAGTTCTTTTGAGACTACTTTTATCCCAATCTTTTTTTAAGCCAATGTCAAATAGTCTTTGTTCTTTGTACAGAATGTTTCCTTTGGTTTTGTTTGTCCTACCCACTGCCACACAGCTCCAACCCATTTTCTGATGATTGGTTGTTCATCATAGTCAAACCATTCCTCCCTCTCTACACCTTCCTTCTCCCTCCTGGTTTCACTTTCAGTCTTTTTTTTAAATTGTTAGTTTCATAAGGTTATATCAACATAACGTTGTAAATATTAATGCCACATGTTCTCTGAATCCCCATCTTTTATTTTAAAAGAAGCAAGTCTCTAGCCCCTTCCCTTGTGGAGCTATGCCATTTTTCTTATATCTCCACAAGGCTACAGACTTACTCTTTTTTAAAATGAAAACTGGGGATTCAGAGAAGCTGCTGCATCTATTATTACAATGTTGGGATTATTATAATGTTACAAAACTGATGATTTTTAAAAAATTGCAGAAGTACCATCTTAAGCATGCATACACTAAAAATAAAAAGAGGAGGGTGCTGTAACACCACAGATGATGTCACTGATGATGAAAAAACACTCACTTGAAAATCCTGGTTGTTTACATTATATGAGGAAGAAAATAAACTGACTCCACAACTGACTCCACAATTTACTTATTCTCTATCTTATATGGTGCAATACGGTTTAACCATAATAGTTTGATTTCCCTTCTTAAAAACTGAAAATATAACTAGAAAGGGTTTCTGCTTTTCTATCAATTATCTAACTCAGTAAGCACAGAGCCTTCTATTTCAGTTAGCACAGAGGCTTCAGTCTCTGTAACCCATGTATTCGCTTGAGGGGAAGCTTAGTTCTGAACCATATCAACGCTAGGCTTCCACTAACAAATAGAAATGTGGACTTACGTAACACATTCTGAACAAATCAAATGTGACAAGCAAAGAGGAACAGGAGATTAAACGCCTGAAACTGTAAGAAGGTTGGTTCTACTATATCCCATTCCCATTACACATTTTGCCTGGACAATAGATTAATCAAGTGTCATTTCCTGTTCCCTTCACTGTTTGCCAGTACAAGAACCTTGAAAAGCATAAGGATATCACATCAGGCATAATATAATGCCGTATTATTATGACCTCTTGTGTTGTCTACACCATGATTGGCAGCCATTTCACATCCACCTGACAAGTTAGTGAAGTTATAAACAGACAGGGTGGGGGGAGCAGCTAGTTTTACTAGTTAACCCCATTTTCTCATTGAAGGTCAATGCACTGAGAGATCTCTGTTTTTTGGTGCTACACCTCTGAAGATGCCAGTCACAGCTTCTGGCAAAAGGTCAGGAACTACAATGCTAAGACCACGGCTATACAGCCCAGAAAATCCACAACAACCAAGGTCAATGCATCATGGCACAATTCAGCATTCTGCTGTTTTTCTTTCCAATATAAAGGTTTCATTAGGAATAGAAAAAGACAGTAAATTCCTTGTAGTCAATATAATTGGATTATAAGAAAACTAGCAACAAAGCCCATTGTGTTTAAAAATACAACAGGCTCTAGAAGGGCCTTGAGAGGTCTTGTGCCACCCCAGCAGCATTCCTGAGCTCCATAGTGGGCTGATTTTGGTTTCAAGTGGGTGGAAAACTGGTGCAGGAGCACTCAGGGGCCCATCACCCCACCCCGGCAGCATTCCTGCACTCTGAACTGGTCCGATTTGGCCTGAAATGGGTGAATTGGGCCAGTGGGGAGTGCAGGAGCACGCCAGGGCCCATTGAACCTCCTCATCAGCATTTCTGTGCTCTGCACTGGCCTGATTTGGCATCAAGCAGGTGGAAATCAGGCCTGTGCAGAGTGAAGCAGCATTCCACTGCCCATCATGACACCTCAGCCTACTCAGGGCATGCTGAGGGCTGGGCCAGCATGGCGGGCCTCCCTGGTGCCTCAGCAGCTGTGGTGGCAAACCCCTCCAGAGACTGCATTGAGGCTGCTGCAGCGACGGAGAAGGCCGGTGTGGAACTGCAGCCCTCCCCACCGGCGTACTTGGTGATAGTGCCGGGCTGTGCCCAGCCTTCCCACAGCCACTGCAGAGCCTTGGGAGGGGTGCACTGGCCCTCCCTGCCCCCTCCTAAACAAGCCATATTGGTGATGACTGTTTATCCTCACGCAGGCCAGATTGCACCTGTGCGGGGATAAAAAGTGAGTCATCACTAATATGGCTTACCTTTTATATTGTAGGATTCTTAAATTTTCTTCAGCATGAAATGTGCTATTTGCTTTCTTAGCCAGCATACTATACCTCTATGTAAAAGTTAACTTAATTTTCCTGATGTGAGCATCTCAGATGTGGAAATCACTCCCCCTTTTCCCTGTGCAAAAGAACCAAAGGTGCAAAGTTACTTAGAAGTAAGTCCTACTGAGCTGAGGTAACTATTTCTAAGTAACCAAACACAAAAGATCAGGTGGCACATAACTTGAAGAAAATAACACTAGGAATATTGAGGAGTAAAGTAGTTTCTCCCTCCTCTTGTCACCATTTTCCTTTTACTATGAGTCAGATAGTTCTGTTCCCAAAGTACACCAGTTAATAGTAATCTACATCTTAAAAGCTCAGGGGAAGAAAATTTTCAGAACTTCCAAAGCAAGGCAGCTCATAAGGGCTGCATGACTTGGAAGCTTGGGCATAAAGGACATGATGCATACGTTCAAAACTAGCAGTCAGTATGTATTTATCTGCTTACACAAATGAACTGCCCATATGAGTGGTGTACCATCAGAAGATGGAACTCACAAAAGACCATATAGCTGTTTGGTGCACTGAAAACAACAAAGTCCTTTCTGACAATTTTGACATACAGTCTTTTGTTGAGTATTCTCTTCTGATGTTATATTGCTCACATCAGTGGCTAAGGTGCAAACTTAAGAACACTGTCCTGGGAATAAGCACCAGTGAATAAAGTAGATCTTGCTTCCAAGTAGACCTTGTCAGAATTGCTGCTTAAATCTGCATGATAGGATATTGCACAGGTTGATCTTTATAAGAAACTTTTATGCTGCTCTTTGCATATGAAAACTGAAAATATGCAAACTAGTCACAAATGTACCAGAACATGGTGTGTAATGTTCCTCTCCTTTTTCTTGAAAGAAACGTGCAAGGGAGGGCTCGCATAGACAGATGCTATATGGTATTTGTGAAAAGTCTTGTGCTACAAATGTAAAATAAGGTATAAAATCCTTTCAACAGTTATAGCCTCTAAAGAATGCTGAGTTGTTTTTTTATGATAGTATCAATCATTCTGTGTATAGAAGTATCGTTGCAGACCAAACTAGAGTTCGGCATGACTTGGGGGAGGGGGGAGGTTGCTGATTTTTTCTCTCAACAGCTTACCTTACTACAAACTTCTTTTCTCCTGTATTGCACAATGATACAGGAAATAAAGTAAAGCTATGAGAAACACGCTCATAGGAGAGTATAGGTAAGTTCTGTTTCTCTAATGCCCTTGTTGTTCTATAACAACTATTTTATATGTGATTGGGGCACAATTATGTACTATTTGTTCTAGTAGACTTATAGTTACTTGAATGCTATTATATGAGCCTCAACATCATCCCTTTAAACTGTCAAGTTCCCCATGCCTTCTACTTTCTTCACAAGTCTTATATTCAAAACCCCCTCTTATATTTCTTTCTTTCAGACTTTTCCCATCTCCTTATTTATAGTTTGCATTTCAGACTGCTAGGAACTTCAAGATGGCACTGTTTTAAAAATTACAGTAAATGACAAGCATTACCACATCTGCTTTGGAATGTTGTGCCCCAAATAGTTCAGCAACTTTCTAGGTGTGGCTTATAGCCATTCTCCTGTGACATTTTAGTCTTTCTTGCAGAGTTTCCAAATCACTTTAATAAATAATCCAGAAATTTGTCAATAGAGACTTGTTTTAAACTCAGTTGAGGGCCTGGCTAGAACTTGGATAGATATCAATATGGGAATTTAATTCTTAACCCACCTGTCACCGGCTGCACTCCAGCCCCCATACCTGATTCTTTTGGTCCCTCAACTACCCAAGGCCTTAGGCAAAGACACCGTGGCCTTCTCATCTTCCATCCCTTCCCCTGCTCCTGCATAACCTAGAGCCAAAGCCAGTATGACCTCCTCAGCCCTCTTTTCTCCCTCTTCTGAAGGCAGAACTGAAGCCAGTGCAGGTTCCCTGGGCAATGCCTGATTCCTTCCCTCTCTTCCCAATAGGCTGGAGAAGACTCCTGTCCTGAAAGAGCCCTGCATTTCTAATGAGCAGTGTGACAGGAGGGGCCTTAAAGTGTCCAGTACCATCATGCAGCTGTGAGACAGATGGCACTTTAAGGGGCCTGTCCCAATGGTAGCTAGGCTTACCAGGTGCCTGGATGAAAAGTCCTGTCTCTTTAATAGAGGCTTAATGGATTGTTAGTTACCAGGTACTGTTATTTATCTCAGTGCTATGAAAACCTTCAGTTGCCCAATGCCACACATTAACTCTCTATTAAAGGAACAGGACTGTTCTCCAGGACTGTTGGCAACCATGGTAGTGAGCTGCCAGACAGCTGCCATGACTTCCCTGCCAGGGTAAGGGTCTGCTCTGCTCTTCTATACTACTATCACCAATTAACAGATACAGTTATTCAGAAACACATTTGCCATTTGTTCTACGGCAGCTTTCCCCAGCAGTATATAATATTAACAAAAAATAACTTCGTAAAACTATGACAAACAATGATAAAACAATACAATTGCAAAAAATTAAAAAACAGGAAACCTCTAAAAGGCTTTGTTTCCAAAGACTCAGTGAAAGATGATTTCTAGGGGCGCTACAAAGAAGGGGGCACTACTTCTTGAAGGAAGTGAAGCTAGCTGCTGCCTTCTGCACCAGTTGTCTTCAAGGGAGGCCCAACACAGAGTGTGTTACAATTGTCCAACTGTGAGATTCCAGTAGGGTGGATTAGCATGGCCAAGACAGCTGAGTCTATGAAAAGAGAAAGTTGCGAACCAATGCCGCTTATGGAAGGCATATTTTTGCCACCACACTAGTTTTCTTTTCAAATAACAAGGTTAGTCCTATGAATATCCTCAAGCTCTTACCCTGTCATGTGTGTGAAAAGGCGTGAACACTCCCATGCCCTCCTGTTGTTCTGGACAAGGACATAATTTTGCATTGTGACTTGGAAGCTACAGGTCACATTGGGGAACAATTCAGTAAAACCACTTCCAAACTGAGTATTTAGGAGAGATTTTTAGTGAATCGTGGTCCAAAGTGATCCGTAGCATCCACAACATGCTGGAAAATGATGTCATTTTCCAGCATGATGAGGAAGCACATATGTGAGCCACTAGGGGGCCTCCCCCCTCCTCGGCAAGGAGAGCAGAGGCATCAGGGGTTGGGGCAGGGGATTCTCCGCACCCAGCGGGGGGGGGGGGTGGCAAGCCTATTTCAATATGATTTCAACAAGTCTCAAAAATCATCCTTGCTCACGTTGCCTTGACATTCAATAGAACCATGCTCTGAATCATTGGTAATATAAGGGTCCATCTGGATCTCCACCATGAAGTGATGATAAAATGTTACCCTACATTGGCCAAAAAAATTAATTGTATGAACCTATCCTTCAGTTCCTTAAGCAGAGCTCAATTTTTAAAAAAATCCCATCACCACCACCAAAGTTAGAAGAACTAGATAACTAGACTACTGGGTTTTATCATGATCACTACCGTCTCTAGCATTTGGCTTGCACCACAAACTAAGGAAGCACATAAAGAAAGAGATCAGATGTGGGAACTTTCCCTCCTGAAAGGTATAGATAATCTTATTACAACAATTTCAGCTTAGTCAAGATATTATTATGAAATTTGTTTTAAGACTGGATGCCTAGGCAGTTTGCCAAGGTTTTAAACAGAGCAATATCCATTCCTCCCTCTCTTGCTAAATTATAACACCTTAAATGTGGTTCAGACTCAAAGTGCTGACACAATCTTTATTATAGCAGGTTGAATTGTGTGGCTATAATATAGCTGCGCAAACATTTTCATTAGCATAAATGTCACCTGCAGCACAAACCAACTAAAGCTGAACATTCACTGAACACAGAGTAATTTGAGTGTCCTTCAATTTTAATTTCATCGCTGATTTATGAAAATTTGGACACTGCTACAAACAATTTGCATTTACCATATTAATTCCAGGAATGATTTTCAAGCAATGTGGGACCTGTTATCAGATGTGGGTGGCCTATCCAGTAAAAAAAATCATGTGGCTAGAAGAGTTTGGGGTGGAGACAGAAAGGGACAAAAAAACTAAAATAAACTGGAAGTTAATATTCTGGCTAATGCCTTTGTATGAGATACACATTTGTTTATTTTTTCATGTTACTGAAAAGGCACATGTTGTTCCCTGAGGGACAAAACATTATTTGTTCTGAAGGCATAATTATTTACAAAAAATATGATTGAAATAACTGAAATCCTGTGGTGACTCTTTAATCTGGCCAACTCTACAAGTCGTCAGAAGCAGTAAACATGTATGCCTGAGTGAGTACAATCACAATTGCATGTAGAGTTGCCTGGAGAGCTTCTAGAATTACAACTGATTTATAAACTACAGAGATCAATTCCCCCAGATAAAATGGCTGCTTTGGAGGTAAGGTAGCAGGAGACTTGCTCAGGTGGGTGGATGAGGGCTAGGCAGTGACATAATAACAGAGTTTGCCCAAAGGCTAGATCATCCTCAGCAACATGCTGACATCACACATTAGTGTGTAGCAACATGCTACACACACACACACACACACACACACATTATCCTCTCAATTTCCTCCTACCAACCAATTGAGCAGTGGCAGGAAGAGCCCATTGGCAGCAGTGGATTCCCCATCACCAGCAGAAACTAGGGGTGTGCACCAAGAAAATTTCCGTTTCAGTTTCAGTTCCAGGGTTCTGAAACAATTCTATTCTGTTGCTAGTTTATTCCAGATGGTCCAGTGCCAGCTTGGAACTAATCCATTTGGGTTTTTTGTTTTTATGAGTTTTGGGCCGTCATCACACGGGCTTTTATTTAGCGCTAAAATGGCGCTATTTCCCGGCAAACACCCACCTTATTCCAACACTGTAGCGATTTTCTCTCTTCTGCTTTGTGCTTGATAGTCGCGCTATTTTGTGCCTCAGTGTGAATGCCTCACATCGATGTATTTCGCCTCGCAACGCCCTATGCCCTCCCTTCAATCCCAGAATCCATTTCTTCCCGCGACTCCCCTTTTTTTATTTTATTATGTCCTTATAACGCCATAACGACATAAAACAATGCAAACTTTCTGCTGAAGTAAAAATGACTCAATCGCCATGGCAGAGTCTTCAGCGATGGGGATCACATCAGACAGGGAGTTTTCTGCGGGCAAAGGGCTATTTATATAATTTCAAAGTTGGAAAGACAAAAGGGTCATAATGTTTTGCTCTAACGGAATGTTTATATGCTGTTATTCCGTTATAGCAGAATTAAACGTCAGAATAATAAAAAAGGGGGGGAGGAGCTGCTTCTGTGCGGTTAGAGAGAACAGAACAGAGTGCTTCGGTGTGGACAGCTGGTGGCGCGAAGAGCCGTTAGGTGACCCAAAGAAACGTTACTGTGCCGATAACAGGTAGGACGCTATATGCTGTAAATTTAACTGAAGAGATGCCCGTCTGACGACGGCCTTGGTCTGTTGCGTGTGAGTTGGTCACAGATGCGCAAATGCACACTGTTCTTTTTTGAGGGTGGAAACAAGGCTCTGGGGCAGCTGTTTTCACACTTAACCAAAAACAGAATCAACAATTAGTCCCCTTCCTAGTCTAAACGATTGATCCACTGAGTTTTTCCTCCAGCACAATAACACAACAACAACAACAACAACACATCTATAGAAGGCAAGTGTCCTTGGGTGGGGCAGTGGCAGTAGGGCACTCCCAAGTAGGAGAGTGTCCAATCAGTGCAGTGCAACAACATTAAAAATAATCCTACTTCTTGTTTACTTTTTTCTTTTCTATAGTGCTAATAACTTATTACCTTTGCATACTGGTGTTGCCTGTTGCTGCTATGTTTGTAGTTTTGTTCCCACAATGAGAGGCAAATCCAAATCTTTGTGTTCTCACTGCCAATCTTCTCTATCACCCAGCCAGAATGATTGGTTGAATTCCACCTCCCACCCCCCAACGCCCAAACAGACCTTTGTTTTTTCCAGAAGTTTTCTTTTTGCTGTAGGGGCAGGGAGGATTGTTTTTGAAAGGGCAGAGTAGGTACATGTTTGCCATTTGACTCAGAAAAAGAGAGATCCCTGAAGGACTGTGGAAGCAATCTTAAACAGGTCTACTCAAATGTAGGTCCCATGCTATTCAATAGAGCTTTCTTCTAGGAAAGCATCTTTTGAAGTGCAGCGTATGATTACCTGTTGTAACGATCTGGATTTTTTTTAATGATATAGTTAGCTGGACTTTTTGTTTTTCTTCCTTAGGGTAACTGCATCTTAAAATGTGTATACACCATGCTTCCCTAAGGATATTTTGCACATCACAACCTTGCTACAGAGAAGGCACTATTTAATTATAGAGAAAGACAGTATGGTATAAATGTTTAGAGAGAGGCCTGGAGAGACACAGGTTCAAATAGCTAGTCAACCATGAAGCTTGCTGAGTGAATTATGGCCCATTATTCTCTCTAGTCCCTATCTCACAGTTATTAACAGGATAAAATGGAAGTGGTATGCCTTTGAACAATGAGGATGCAAGTGAATTTTGCAAACTTCTGTTATGAGTTTCTCTATTACATACTACAACACTGGAGATCAGTCTCCAACAGTGATGTGTTCTAGAAACTTCTGCCATAGAGAATTTCAGAATAATCCATTGAGTTTCTCTCTGGCAGTGAGAAACTGTGTTATTAAGGTATATGCCTTAGTCAGTCTGATACTTTAATGTGTCTACTTTCATCATCAATAAATCTAATTCTTAGCATAGCTAAATCTGTGATACTTAAGTCCAGAGACAGGACCATGAACAGTAAGGATAACCCACTCCCAGCCTCTGCCCCTCGGTACCTCTCACTTGGCCACTGGGGGGAGACGGTACAAGAAACAGGCTTGGAAGCCCCCAGGGGCACTCCAGCACACTCCAGAACACTTCCTTGTCACGCTGAGAAAGACATCATTCTTGGAGCAACAAGGAAGTAAAGGCCCTCACGCAGGGCTGATTTGATAACAATCAACCCCCAACACTAGTTAAGTCTTCCTGATGTGCCCCCCCCAAACCCCATCCTTTGGGTTGAGCTCCAGGGTATGTGGCAACCCTATTGAACAGACAAATCTACCTACAAACTTGAAAAATGCCAAGTTTACAAAAAAATCTGAAATCTTTTTTTCTGCCTGCTGTCCTTTACTTTTTAACGGTTATCTTAACAAAGAGTTCTCAAAAACCTGAACATTGATCTGTGCAATTTTTATTCTTAATAAAAGTGTTAGATGCCTTTTGTTTTGCTTTGCAGCTACCAGCACCCTCCTTCTAAATAAGCGTCATGCAAATCAGCAGAACTTCAATTCAAATTCCATTGCTGGAGCTATTCTGGTTGTCAAAGTACATTTTGTTTGACATGTCTTAATTATCCTACTGTAGCTACAAAACAAAATGGCCAGCATTTATGTATGTGTTTCAGAGGCAGTTTAACATGCTGAATTATTTTAACTACTTATGTGTGTAAATTAGAAATCTCATGCATGCAGCACATTTGGGTCACCTGAAGGGCAAAAGAAAGTTGACACATTTTTAAAATGTATGTTTTTGTAGCACTGATTGCTATAAAGAACAACCTCAGGGCAGAAAATGCATACAAGGTTACATGGGCTTGAAAGTTATTTTAAGTTTTAACCCTTAAAGAAAAAGAGATACATATTGAAATGATATTACGATATCCACAAAGCCACTCTTTACATAATGAATTCCAGAGGGTAGATATGGTAGTTGGTTACACACAAAAAATGGAATCTTGTGACCCATTAAAAGCTAATAGATTTATTGAGGTATAAAATTGGTCAGATGAAGTGGGCTCTGGTCCATGGAATTTACATCACAATAATCCTGTTAGTCTTTAAGATGCCATAAGCCTTCTTTTTATTATACGAAGATATCTTTCCTGTCTAGGGCTGGCAGATATTACCTGGCAACAGGTGGGAGATAGGAGGGGGTGGGGGCATGGGGGCTCCAGGGAAAACTGGAAGTGATGTCCACTCTAGGAATTCTCAGGAACTCTATGGTAAATGTGTGTAAAACCATATTGCTTCTAGCAAGCCATAGAAAGGACTGGTGTCAGTTCTGGGTTTCCCCCCAGAAATTATATCATGCTGACAGACCAACGGGCATTTTTTTTGTTTATTAGTCTCCTGCTATGAGAAAGAGGAGACTGTAGTCTGTGACCCCCTTACACACTGCTACCCATCTTAATCCTCCCTTCACAGATATGGGTTTTCACAGGCAGTTAAGGGCAGACACAATACGCCTCCTGTCTAACTTCTATTTATCAGGTAGAGAGTCCTGACCCCAATCCATAGCACGGGGAGCCAGTGCACCTGCTGCAGGATGGGAGTAGTATGTGCCCTGTATGGTGTACCCATCAGGACACATGCAGCAGCATTCTGGACCCACTGTAATTTCTGGGTCAAGCTCAAGGGAAGCTCTGTGTAGAGCGAGTTACAGTAGTCTGTTCTGGAGGTGACTGTTGCATGGATCACTGTAGTTAGGTCATGGGTCAACAGATATGGTGCAAGCTACCTGGCCTGTCGAAGACAGAAGAATGCAGACTGGACAACTACCATGACCTGGCCCTCCATCGATAAGGAGGAGTCCAGTATCACTCCAAGACTCTGGACCAATGAGACAGGCACTAATGGCACCCCATCAAAAGTGGGAAGCTGGATTCCCAAATCTGGCAACCCCCAACCCAAGTACAGGACCTCCATCTTTACTGGGTTCAGCTTCAGCCAGCTCTGCTTTACCCATCCAGTCACAGCCTCCAAAGCTCTCACTAGGACATTAGGGGCAGAGTCAGGCCAGCTGCCCATCAAAAGATACAATTGGATGTCATCCGCATATTGGTGGCAACCCAGTCAGAAACTTTGCACCAACTGAGCAAGGGGGTGCATATACAGGTTGAATAACAAAGGGGAGAGTATTGCCCCTTGTGGGACACCACACACCAAAGGCTGGCGTGTGGATAAGCTTTCCCCGAGCACCACCCTCTGTCCCCAACCATGGAGAAAGAAGACGAGCCACTGCAATTCAGTCCCTCAGATCCCTACTTCAGCAAGGCAGTGGGTCAACAGTTCATAGTCAACCACGTCGAACGCTGCTGAAAGATCCAACAAAATCAGCAGCACCAACCTGCCTCGATCCAGATATCTGCAAAGCTCATCTGTGAGGGCAACCAGTATTCTCTGTCCCATGTCCTGGGCAGAAGCTGGACTGGAATGGGTCCAGGATGGAAGAATCCTTCAGGAAAATCTACAGCAATTCTGCCACCACCCACTCAATCACCTTCCCCAGAAACAGGAGGTTCGAGACTGGTCAGTAATTGGACAGATCAGTAGAGTCCAAAGATGTTTTTTTAGGAGAGGCCTCACCATGGCTTCCTTCAGCACTCCAGAGAAAACCCTGGAGCTAAGTGATTTATTTATTTAATTCGATTTGTATTCCACCCTCCCCGCATCAGCAGGCTTAGGGTGGTTAATAATAACCTCCAATTGGGCCCCCAACCAGTCCATGCTGGCCTTCACTAGCCACAAAGGGCAGGGATCTAGGGAGCAAGTGGCGGGCCTCACCTGTCACAGGATCCTGTCAACTTCCTCCTGAGAGACCAGACTGAAGTGATTTAAATAAGAACCAGAAGATGGCCAAGGTGCCTCCAGTTCCGTTACTGTGTCAACTGTGGCTGGCAGATCATGGCAGAGAGGCAAAATTTTATCTGCAAAGAAGCTCCCAAAAGCCTCACAGCTAAGAGCTGAATTTTTAATTTGATGGTCTCCCTGAGAGGGAGACCAAGGATCAAACCACTTGAAACAATTTTGCCGGGCGTGAGCTTGCAGACGCCATGGAAGCAGCATAGAAATCCTTCTTTGCCACCTTCACAGCCACCTCATAGGCTTTCATAAACACTCTATAAGATGATCTTGTCTCTTCGCCCTGATTCCACCATCACACTCACTCAAGCCGTCTCAGTTTCTGCTTCATCTGACGTAGCTCCTCTGTATACCAGGGGGCCGGTTGAACACGGGAATGGAGAGGGCAATGGGGAGCAATTTCATTGATGGCTTCAGAGAGACAGTCATATCAGTCCCCTACCAGCTCATCCAACGAACTGCCAGGGGGCTGTTAGCTTTTGCCCTTTAGCCAACAGTTCACTATGCGAAAGGGGGGGGATCTTTAATATATCTTCAACTGAGTCAGATTTTCCCAAATGAAGAGAGAGCAAGGATACAACACAGGCCTGGACATGAATTTCAGTAAGTTTTATTCAAATCATTTTGCATAGGTTACATAGACTTTAAGTATCTTGGTACAACATGGTCTTAGCATTGCAATAGCTTGATTAACAATACAACAAGAACAAGGCATAGTAAATTATTTTACCAATCCTGGAGATGTCCCAGAGATTCTCGTTGATGGAAAGAATGGGAGAGCGCTTTGCCAATCTGAAAGGGAAAGGAGAGAGATAGCAAGGAGATATTCCTTCCTTTCTCTCCTCCTAGCTTCTTAGACTCCATGGTTTTCTTGCTCATTTTTATACAGTTTTGGCTTACATCATCCCATTCAAATTCACCAATGAGATTCTTCAGAGTCATTCCTGGCACTGGAAATCACCTAAAAATTGTAACATTTGCAGAATTTGCGCTGAGATCGTGACATCTGTAAAACGGTCAGGTCATTCTGATCCCTTAATATTTGTTATCATTACTCATATGAATATCATGTATCAGCAAAAATCCCCTAAATCTTAGCTTATTGCCACGTTTCCATTCAAAGGTTCATTTAGACTCCATTTTGTTTGGTTCAGTATATCCTTAGTTCCTTATGATTAAGGTCTATGTGATTGATATATGTATAGTGATTGCTGAGTTATTTCATGTAGAGATATAATGAGATTGATTGAGCTGTGAATATATGGATATATGTATGCATGTATGTGTGTTTCCAGCAAAACAATCATGTGGTTAGTGTCAGCGTGATGTTATAGTCAAGGCAGTGTTTCTAAGTGACTTGAACTAGTATTGGACTGTTAGAGTTTCCTCTTTAAGACCAAAAGCTCTTAAAAGAATCTCTCTTGCTGTGGATTTTCCTCTTTTCCTCTCTTTAATTGTGTTCTCATGATTGCTAGTGTGTGCACAGTGTTTTCCTTCTTCAGGCATAAGAGTAGATGTGGAAGTTACTGTGTTTTTAATGTCTTTGAATCTTAAAAGTTAGAGAGAGAAAAAGTTATCCGTTTAAAATAAGCCTCTGAGTTTATTATCCGTCAGACCCCCCCCCCCCTTTTCTGCTAGGTTTCTGTGACACTGAGCATGGTCAGATTCTGGCCGCCTGACAAGATACTGACCTGCTATCGATTTTTGCTTCTGTACACTGGCTAATGCAAACAGCAAAAGCAAACACTACTTGTCCTCTCCTGTTCAGAATATGTCATTTTGGAATCTGTCCCAAATGAGCATAGCTTAATGTCAAGTAAAATATTCTGGTGCTTTTCGTGCTTAAAAGAAAAATGGCTTCAGGGTATCATGACTATGCTAGGCCTCACTATACAGGAATACAACAGGGCACTGGATCCCGCAGACTATCCTGGAAACCAATTGGATCCATTAGTCTCTGCGAGCAAGCATAAATTAGCTTGCCGCCTATGCAGGGGGGCTGGTGCTCCCAAATGAGCCTTCAGGACAACATGGTCTGACCATGGCACTGCTTTAAAGGCATCAAGATCCACCTGTATCCCCATCTCAAAGATCAAATCTAGCATGTGGCCTGCTTAATGCATGGAAACTGAAACAACTTGGGAGAGTCCCAGTGCTGCCATGGATGACACCAGGTCTGAAGCCTGCACAGATGTGGCATCATCGACACTGATGTTGAAGTCACCCAAGACCAATAACCTGGAGTGCTCCAAGGCCTAATCTTCCACCACCTCTAACAGGCTCAACAGGGTAGCTGCTGGCATGCTAGGCTGTCGGTACACCAGACAGATAGCCAAACTCTCCTCAGTATCCCACATCCCACAAGGGGGGACGCCCTCAACCTGGTGGAACATCTCCATTTTACAGACCCTGCAGAACTGTAATAGGTCCCTCAGGGCCCAGAACTCCAGGAGAGAGTTCCACCAGGCTGCAGCCAGAGCAGAAAAAGCCCTGGCCCTGGTGGTAGCCAGACGGATGTCCCTCAGGCTGGGGACCACCAGGAGTTGTTTGTCCACAGAGTGCAGCACCCTGCAAGGGATGTAATGGGAAAGGCCTAATGATCTGACTAATGATCTCCATGTTGCTGGCATTAAGGGTGAGAGAAACAAAAAAGGAAGGAGAGGGGCAAAAGCTTATGGATATATAAAAGATTATGAAATTGGTAAGGGGTAAACTGAATAAGGACAAGAGCTAGCTCCCGAACCAACCTGAAGCTTCCTGTTTGGGAACCCTTGGGTGTGACATAAAATGCCTGCTGATGTTACCTTGTATCTTCATCAGGCAGAGCTAGAGTCTTACTTTTTTAAAAAATGAAAATTGAAATTCAAAGGGGGGGCATGGTATATTTTTAAGGTGGCTTGCCCCACATGCCCCCTATAGGGGTAGACCTATCTAATAACAAGCAACATTGCAGCCTGTGCGTAAAAGGGATCAGGCCATACACTGTAAAGAATAGGTCTCAAGCTGGTTTCCAGTTTCCCAAAAATGTTTTGACTTTTTGGATATATTCCTATGCTAATTCAGTCCAATTCACCAGGCCCTTCATCAGAAGGCATGAAATAGCTTATGATATATCACATCTCCCTTCAAAATCAAGGGTTTTTTTCTGTTTTGTTATTGCTGTTGGAACTATTGAAAGCAAAAGGATGGGAGGGAATCTGGCACATTAAATTCTAATATGGTGTGTTGCAAAGAAAAATATAAATAAATAGGCAGCAAGAACTAACACATTGAGGAATGGATTGTCAATGACATATGTGACAGAAACAGGACATTTTCAAATTCTGAAAGAAATACATATGGAGGGGAAAGGCTATTCAGTATTTCTCTCTGAACTAAGATCCCATAAAGCTCCACCATAGTTTGTGGTTTCTCCATAGTGTGTCTAAAAAAGGAAATGAACTTCTGCATTACTGCTTAAACCCCACTCAGCTGTGTGCAGGGCAAGAGGCATGCCTTTATCTTCTCCTCAAATCAGTTTCAAATCACATGTGCTATTCCTCAGGAACAGATATGACTGGCCAAATCTGGCACATGGATTTATTTAAAAAACAAGTGAGAGCCCATAAGGATTTGTGGAGTTCATCTCATTTAATCCTCCCTTACTATTTCCTCTTTCTCTTCCCTGGCAGTCCCCATAGCTATGGAATTAGATGTCTTCAAAATGCAGATGACACCCAGCTCTATATCTCACTATCCAAATCACTGGGTGATACAGTAGAAATCTTGGGTCACTACTACCTGACAGCTGTGGTCAAATAGCTGAAAGCAAATAAATTGAAACTGAACCGAGACAAGACAGCAATGATGCAGAATGGGAAGGTTGGGATCTTGAAGGACACTGCACTCCCCATTTATTATTGGGTTCACTTGACCCCTGCAAACTTGGTTAAGAACCCAGGGCTACTGCTAGAAAAGCAAGTTAACACAGCTGCAGAAAAAAAACACCCTTCTACAAACTCAGTGAAGCACAGATGACGGCCTTCACTCTCAATATGGCCAATCTGACCATCTGGATCCATGCCATGGTAACATCAGGACTTGACTACTTTAATTCACTGTGCATAGGTCTCCCCTCAAAGTTCACTCAGAGAATCCAGTTGATGTGCAACACCACAGCTCAATTATTATCAGGAGATAGGTGGAACATGCATATTACTCCCATTCTGCAGTCACTCCAATGGCTACCCATCAATTATCAGGTTCAGTTAAAGAGGCTATCACATATGAAGCCCTCCAAGGCCTTGATCCCTCATATTTGCAGGACTACCTCTCTCCTTATCCTGCACCATGGAAGCTTCAATCATGCGAACCTGGCCTTCTGCGGGTGCCACCCTACAAATGGACAAAATCAACAGCTGCCTGTACAAATGTATACTCTGTGGTGGCCCCCCACCTTATGAATCAGCATGCTCAAAGCCATCAGGAAAATTCCTGCTCTCGTAGCTTTCTGAAAACTGCAAAACATTATTCAAGAGGACTTTCTACACAGGTGATAGGGCTATGCTGTAAGGAAATGGTTCACACAAATGTGTTTGTGAATAGGAGTGGGTGTAAATGAAATTCCTAGCCATAAAAATCATGGGGAAAATGTTTTCAAGCCTTACTTCCATCTCTCTGGAACAGAAACAGTGATTCAGTCTGCTTGGTAGTCATGGGAATTCCTCCCTCAACATTCTGTGATATTTTTCTATTTCGAATGCTTTCAATTGTGTAGCCTCTCAGCAGCATGCACATGCTTCTCAGTTTTTTCCCCCTGTGAGACACAGGGAGGAATGTGGTCAGTATTCATACGCACCTGCTCTCTGTCTTGACTTGGTGGTGGGATGGTTGCATGCTGGTTAGGGGGCTGGTGAAGGTAATGAAAACAAGATGTTTTACAAAGAAAGAAAACATCTAGGGCTGACAGGGAAGCCAGGGGTCTGTGCCTCTGCAAGCCAGTCAATATAACACACCCTTCAGCTACACTTAATTAGAACCACAGTAACTACTGAGGTGTTGTCCTGAGAGAATTGCTGCTGTGGAACAATCTCCTCCCTGCAAAACAGCGAGGGATCATGTTAAGCAAATGAGGGTAAATTTGGGGGGAAATGACTGGTTTTTAAATGAAGAGAGTCACAGTGATGGCTTGAGGCATTGGATTAAGTATGCTATTCAGTGGCCTTCTGCTGGTGTGCTCACTAGGGTTTTTTCCAATTGCCAACTATAACAGTAGAAATCCAGCAGAAGTAAGGTTGAGAAGCATCAAGAGTAGTACTATATTCGTATTAGTCTTTTGGGACTCATTGACTATGTCAGCCCTGAGTTAAAAGGTATAGACTAGAGTGTCTCTAAGCTTAGTTAGAATACATCTCTTTTTCTTTCAATTTTTGAGTAGGTAAGTAGCTTTTTTAAAAAATGGAAAGGGAGGCTGGGCTAGCCAGACTCCCAACATTATTGGTCAAGAATAGAAAGAAACACGGGGAACAATTCATCAACCGCCTCCCCCTCCATAGCCGTCTCAGACTTTTGCACAAACATTTCTCTGTCTACCACAAACAATGGGGGGGAGGTGCATATCTCTGGCCAACACAGGAGCAAAACATTTTGGCCTTGGTTGGTGCACGCATGATTGATGATAATCAGACACTAAGAATCATCGTATGCAAATAAATTGTTCACAAGCCAATGGCACTGCTCTCTTGCTTGGGAGCCAGCCTGCACAATGGTTTATGTGCAGTTTCCCACCATAGGAGTCAGTGAAATGACAAGTATGCACCATCGACACCTGCCTACTTCAGGATCCATTAAACACAATAAACCCCTTGTTTATGTGTTCTGGAATCTTGGAAAGTTGATGGGTCAGACGGAGGGCTGTGCCCTGTGCAATTTTGGTGCCATTGAGTTCCAAGACAGCTGCCCCAGATTTTGCATATTCACCCTAAAGAGCTGTCAGGTCAAAATTCTAGCCTTTCATGAAACTCGTGATTCAAATATTAATAAAGATTTTACTAGGGAACTATTTGCCAGTTATAAAGGTAATTCTTGGCTGATCTACAAGTGAACAGTCAGCTTTCCTTGAGCTACCTTAATTTACATTAAAATAGCATAAGCAAGCTTCTGATTGGTTTCCCAAAAGCAATCATCTTCCCCACTCTGGCTTATGATTGGTTTATGACACCAGAAGTGGGTGGACATTCTTTGCCTATTTTGAGTAGTGGTTAAGAGCAGCAGGACTCTAATCTGGAGAACCAGGTTTGATTTCCCCACTCCTCTTCTTGAAGCCAACTGGGTGATTCTTGGGTCAGTCACAGCTCTCTCTGAGCTCTCTCAATCCCACCCACCTCACAAGTTGATTTTAAACTGCTCTGAGAGTTGTCCTGAAGGCCACTATATAAATTGAAGGATATTGTTATTTATATTTTTTAAAGGATCTTGGCTAGTTGGCCATTTTAAAATCACTATTTTGGGCTGTAGAAGTTTCAGAGCCAAGCATACCACCTGACTGTTGCCATCTTTGATACATTTTAAAATTATTTGAGACAAAGGACTTTGTGGAATCTGTAAATTATGACATTTTCAGAGCAATCCTAAAAAGAGTTGCTCCAAGTGAATCCCATTGAATTTAATGGGATTAGACTGGAGTAACTCTTTTTAGGATTACACTGGATTTTAGTAAAACAATTTTAGCTAGAGACTGAAGAATAAGAACATTCCTCAGTAATCTTGTGATCTTGTACTTTACACCTTTTAAAACTTCTTCCTCTCAATAATGCAACTTTATTATCTAAAAAGAGTGTACACCTCTTGTTACAAAAGAGTTTGTCTACATTGTTTGGTTGCACGTCTTCTTAAAAGGGGCTTCATATTCTGGTTAATAAAATGTACTTAAACTTTTTGCTGGGCAAACTGACTGGCTCTACAGCTTACAACAGTTCTTTCTAAGCATTTGGTGTGGGGATTTCAAATATATCTAATTTTCAACTTGGCTCCATCTGTGGATACTTACATCTGGAGTCTGGAGCCATGAACAGACAAGACAGATCATTCTTCAAATCAGAGAAAAGCTCCATATTTGCAGAAAAACCTGAAATCTAAGAAAGGAAGACAGTGGAAGGTTACCCCACCCCCAACGCAGCACTTGTATCTTTAAGAAACAAAAGCCCTCTGAAATCTCAGAGGTTAATAGGCAGCCACAACAATGTTGCCAGTCTTCAAGCCTTGGTTTCTACTAGTGGAAGTCAGAGGTAGGGGTAGGATCTTTTCCAGGACTGTTTTGGTCTATGAGAGAGGATTCATTGGGGCCCAGTCCAGCAGCAACCACAAGTAGGCCAAGCTGCTTGCTACTATTTAATCCAAACAACTCGGTGGTGAATACCACACTGGAGGGAGACACAATAAATATACACTGTTTAGTTTTATAAATATATAATCTTTTAAGAATATTTAAAGTGAAAAGTGACTAGTACTTAATAAATATGTAACAAAGTATCTGTATAAAAAGTCAATAAATATTACAAAATCACAAGTTTACACTGGTGTCGGCCAAATAAAAAAATACATACTCTCATACATAACCAATCAACAAGTCCTCTCTTTGTATTGTAGATGGCATAGCTGAAGAAAGATGCTCGAGAGAAATACAGAAGTTCAACAGGTAAGTATTCCAATAATTCAAATGAATGAATAAAATTTATTCATTTTCCTTTGTTCTCTTTTAGGTGGAGCCATGAAGACCCAAGAGGATCCCACTGCCCAACAAAAGGCTGGATGACAAATTACACTTGTTTCATGTACACACTTTATTGGAGCCAGAAATCAGTCCACCGAAGGCAAAAATTTGTTCTATAAATAAAACAATACATGTCACCAGTAAAAAATATATATTAAGTTACCAAATACCAAAAGATATAATATGCAAATAGCTTACTCAAAGCTATTTGGACTGTAGGTTGTCTGATGGGTGGGTAGAAGAGAAGGAAGCAAGGAGAGTCGAGAGGATATGGAGGCTACCAGGAAGAAGAAAAGAGGAAATAGTGTGGGAGGTGAACACCAGGTGAAATGAAGTGACCACCACAAGATTTTGCAGGTTTCCCACTTATAAATTGCTATATTTATGATGGGGTAATAGAAATGTGTTAAAAGCTGTGTTAAATAAACTTTATATCACAGTCTTAAATAATGACAGAGCAATGACTGGTGCAATTCCATTAATGTCATTTCAGGATACGATTTCTTCTAAAAACAATTGAGGCACATCCACATACATTACCATCATTATGCTTTTTTCCCTTTGATTTTTCCAATGACAATGGGGTCTCTGATATTTCAACATCCCCTTCCTGTTTACAGAATCACAGAATCACAGAGTTGGAAGGGGCCATACAGACCTTCTAGTCCAACCGCCTGCCCAATGCAGGATGAGCCTAAAATTTAGTTAGTTATTGTTCAGTTTAGTTAGTTATTGTTATTTAGTTATTGTTTATTAAGTTAGACAAAATATCCTCTAATGTTCTAGACCAGTTTACCTATGCCTGTCGTTCAAGCCTGAGGAATATTTAACCTGATTGCACATAATTGCATTAGAAGCATGGAATACAGCGGTGCTTAAAACTGGCTCTATAAGGAGCTAGACAGAGCATAAATATTATTTCTATTTTGTAGTCACTCCATTGGCTACCCATCAGTTATTGGTCTCAGTTCAAGTTTTGGCTATCACATAAAAAGCACTTCATGACTTCGGTCCCTGATATCTATGGGGCCACACCTCTCCCTATGCTCTGCAATAGCAACTTGACTCATCCAAACAGGGCCTTCTGCAGGTGCCACCCTGCAGCTGAGCAAAATCAACAGCAGTATTCTCTGTAGTAGATCCCACCTTATGAAACAGCCTCCCTGAAGAGATCAGGAAAGCTCCTGCTCTCCTGGCTTTCCACAAACTGTGCAAATCTGAATTATTCTGGAGGGCCTTTATACACAGGTAATAGACTGTGTTCTCAGAAAATGTTTCCGAGAGATGTAATATACCACTTTGTACTGCCTGATGCTGCAAGTATGTGGAATATGGATTTAATGAAAGAGATTTTATATACCATTTCTGTGCCTTTCAGTATTATATGCACTTTTACTATGCCCAGGAGCTATTGTAGTATTGATAACACAACTTGCAAGAAAATGACACTTGAAACAAAGGACCAAAGAAGAATGTATGTTAAACATGTTAATCACTGTGAGAACTGAGAATTAACAGTACAATGCTTGCTATATGATAGAGATGTACCTGTCACACGCCGACTGTATGATTCTAATACAAAAAGCTCTTTGTAAGAACTGTTAATGCAAAATGCTGCAAATTAGGTCAGCCAGAATTAGCAACATTTCTCTCAAGGCTGGGAAAGAGAGAAAGTGCAGAACTGGGGGCACATTCCTTTCCACCCATAGAACCCAGCTCCTTGCAAGACCCAAGGTTGCAAAGAAGCGACTTCAGCGACTTTAGGGCACCACTGTTAAAAAGTAACATTGGCAAAAAGGAGGGGGCAGGAATAGGCCCATAAGAAGGGATGGGTGAGAGAAAGGAGGAAGATGTTCTTCCTAGAGATAATGCCAAGGACAGATAGGAAATTGCAATCTTGCAATTTCTCCAATTATGCTGCTGACCTAAGTTGCTTCTTCCAATCAAAGTATCCCTAGACATTTGTGTCAAGATAGGAGGTCCCCTTTCTATGCCAATGGGGGACCCCTGCATTCTGCGAGCCAATAAGATAACAAATATTATAATTAGCCGAAAAGTATTAATTGTTTTGCACTGCTATTGTAGCTCTGATGAGCTTTGAACACAAAGAGATCTTCTACTCCTGTGTAAATTGCTCCTCCATTGATTAATTAAACAATCTATCTTGCTTCATCAACAGGACTCCTGGTGTGTCTTTCTCATTGTGATTGGCTAGAGGGACACTCAAAGCACCGGGGTGTGCTTAACAAGTATAGTATATACTTGTATATAGTATATAGTATAACTAGTGTAAGCACAGCATATATGTATATACTAGTGTAAGCACAGCATAAAATACATCTATATCTGTTGGAATAAAAAGATAGCTTAGGCACAAAGAAGCACTTTGCTCATAGCTAAAACCATACAGGTACATAACATGGTATATCAAAATAGTCTCTATGGATGATTTTAGAAAAAAATAGTGGATCTGCTTCTTTCATGTTGAAAAAATTCCATTCAATGGAGCAACACAACTGAACTAGAGAGTAGATACTTCCGTTAACCAAGCTCATGCCTGATGTTAAATATATATTTTTTAAAAAATGCTCCAACTTTCTTCTGCAGTGCAAAACATACTGCTGCTGTTCTTTTTGCTTTACTCAGTGATACATAAGATTTATATATTCATCTGATTAACAAAAGTGCAGCATCAACAATATAAATAATTCCATAGCATGTCATATATAGAGAGAAAGGTTTAATTTGAAGTGTGGGAGAAGAATGATCATTGAACTTTGAAAAGGCTACCATTTGTTTTACTGCTGCTATGTGCAATAGAAAAGAGGACCCAGCTAGAAAGTGCTAAAAAGGCCATGGGCACAGAACAGACATTTCAGCTTTACGTTCCATGGACTACTCTGAGATGATGTAGAGACCAGTGGCACAGAATAATAGGGTAAAAAAGTTTCTCAGAGGAATATTATTACCAGGAACATAGAAGTATCTTCTAATTAAAAAGTTGTTATACGGATTTCAGTAAGGAAACAGCTGTCTATTAAAATGAGTTCAGCAGAACTGTAGAAACACTAATGCCTCTAGTTGTAGCTATATTTGCTAATAGGAAGCAAGTTGATTACATTCCATGAATATATATGTGAATCTGCCTTATCCTGAGTAGACATGGGCACAAACCAAAAAAACCCCCCAAACCTGGGAGGTTTGAGGTTCGTACAGTTTCACGAGCCACAAACTTTCACGAACTTGCCCCAGTTCCTGAACTGGTTCGTGTGGTTCGTGAAAACGTCACTCCCAGGGCAGCAGAAGGTCTGCAGAACAGGGATGTGAGCTTCCAGTTTCCCCCTTTTAAACGCCAGTGGGAATCCCCATCAGCTGAAAAAAGCTACCGGCTGTTCTGCTTCCCATGTTTGCAGAAGTTTGCTTATTCTCTGCCGGCTTTAAAAGCCAGGAAAGGGCTAAATGGCTGTTTTTCCCTTCCTCCTTTGGGGTATGCACACACTCTCTTTTTTTTCCCCAAAGGCAAGAAAGTGTAACAATGTTGTAACATTGTAGCATTGCAAAATTATAACATTACTGCACTTTCCTCCTGGCTTTAAAAGCCAGGAAATGATTAAATAGCTGCTTTTCCCTCTCTCCAAGGCATGTTTCAGAATTTGCAAAGAGAAAAAAAATGAAGTGTTTTGCACAGCCCTTTGGGAACAAAGTGGCAGGGAAGCCACTTTTGGCTTATCAACACTTTTGATAACACACAGTTTTTGAAATTTGAAGTTAGACCCAGTGCTGTTTTTTTTTAATTCAAACATTAGTAATTTGGGATGTTTTTTTAAAGCAATAGAGGAAAATGATCTGGGAACAACAGGTTGGATCTATTTGTGTAGTAGTGCTTGCATTTTGCTTGCGCAAGAGGACAGTGCTTATTGTATCCTCCATCTGGTTTCTTCTTACCCTACATGTTGTAGTGTTGTTCATAATTTCATAGAAAAGAATTAGCCTTATCTCATAGGAGATCCACCTGAGACCCAGAAGATCTTTAAAAGATGTGGCTGGTAATGATGGCAAAATACTAGCTGGCACAGAAGTGCCCATTGCTAAGGCAACAGAGTTGAGATGCGCAAAAACAGGGGACAAGGATGTCTCATGAGAGCTACTCATGTACCTGGGGCAAGGTCTTATTTGGGCTGTTTAAAGCTAGCTCTGCAGACAACTTGGAAAGATATGCAGGTAAGGTTTGCAAAGGCAAATTCATTTCCAGGACAAGCAGAAGCATCTGGACATATTTATTCTCATATCATCTTGGGTTCATACTCCTGCTCATCCTCCAATGTGATTTACACCATCATGTGTCACAGTTTGTATAGGTTACTAAAATTAATTAAAACAATACAGTATGCCAAACTATCCCAGGAGTCACGAAACAGCCTCATTCAGTACCACCTTAAATCTTATCTTTTTGGCTGCGAGTGCAAACTGAGAGACTCTATAGGACACATGATTATCAGTGTCAGATAACAAAAACACAATCTTCTCAATTTCAGAGTATGTGTTTGTCACTGATAGGATTCTGGCCAAAAATTTAGCCCTGGGTACACTATATAATGGGCAATAAAGTAGGTAGTGGGAAAACCACCATCACATGTCAGCAATGCCCCTCCACTCTCTATATTGGACAAATGGGCCAGTCCCTTCAACAACGAATTAATGGACATAAGTCTGACATCAGGAACCAAAACATTCAAAAACAGTGGGAGAACATTTTAACCTTCCAGGACCTTCATTTGCTGACCTAAAAGTAGCAGTTCTCCTGCAGAGGGATTTCAAAGTGAGATTAGAAAGAGAGACAGCCGAATTCCAACTGATAACGAAGCTCAAGACGATGCAACCATCTGGACTGAATTTAAACAGTCTTCCGGTCTCGTTACCAATGCTAATTTCTCCACACTCACTACCACTCTGCATACCCCACCCTATTCAATCATGCCTGCCTTTGTCATTCACCAGCTATTATCATTTAGCTTCTGTAATCATTCCACTCTCCAAGATATAAGGATAGATGGACTCATGTTCTAGCTGTATCTGAAGAAGTGAACGATGGTTCATGAAAGCTCATACCCTATCACAAATTTTGTTAGTCTTATAGGTGCTACTGGACTCGAATAATCCCATCAGCTTCTTCCTATGTCTTCACCTTATACCCATGCATTCTGCCCACAGATTTCATTTTCCCCTCATGAGCTGTAACACTGAAATGACAACAACATGGTCCTTTCTGTGCTGAAATACTAATATGCTTTTGGACCACACAGGTCTAATTGGTTTCTTCCTTTGTTTGTATCTATGAAAATATTAGTGAAGTTTTCCCATAATTCTTAAATCTTGAGGTCATGGACATGAATATCTACTAGAGTGTTTTTAAAGTACTCAGTAGTAATGGTATTACTAGACTCCACTAGGATTAGGATTACAGAAATCTGAAACGAAGCATAAATTTGAAACAGAGCTGAAATGAAGTGTAAGTATTAATATGACATGTTAAACAATACATATTAGGATTATACACAGGTTGTATGCATAGTCTAGAGTCCCTATTACTTTAGTAAAGCTTAACCGTTTTTTATAGTATAGTATAACACTATCACCTGTGTAAAAATGCCCTCCTTGAATATTTTGCACAAAGAGAGTGGGAGCCTTGGATTAGCATAGAAAGCCACAGTGTATTTTTTTCCTCCGGCTTATTGTTGTGAAATTGAAACTTCTGTGCCTTCCTTGCCCATTCTGTGAGTGACACCATTATTACACGTAAAGGTTGCACAGTGCTTCTTTGATCTTCAGGCATATAAAAGCCACGTTGTTTCTGTGGGCTGTAATATTTAAAGATAATCTGATCTGAACTTCAAGGCTGGCTACCTTGCTTCAGTGATTTGCAATTCAAGGACCTGGAGTGGGGGAGAAGCAAGAGGAAGACTCTTTACACTTCTCGGCAGAAGATGTACAGCAAGCACAGGCTTATTTGTATAGTCTCTGGAATTATAAATGCTGAGGATAATGTCTGCTGGGAAGTTCTGCTTTATGCACCACAATGAGATTAATATGAGGCTTTGCAAACAAAGAAACGTATGTGGTGGATCATTTTATTTTTTTTAAAAAATGCATGCACATGATTATTCCTTTACTGTTTCTCTCAGCCTTCGCGGCTTCTAGTTAGGTTTAGGACTCTTGTAGTGACTTAAGATACATTTACACAAAAAATGCAGGCTTGTTTACAGCCTTGTTAACACCCATGGCTTTTAGCAAAGGAATGCTAGAAACTGTAGTTTCAGGAATGTAGATACACCCTTAGAAAGCCAGCATCAGAGAAATGCATACTGGATTTTACAGAAAACACATGGAATAAATTATAATTGATGTCCTAGAATGAGAGTGGGCAATAAACAGACCCTATTAAATTCTGTTCCATTATTAAATGAATATTCTAGCTTTAGAAATAAAGAAGTATATTGCTTTCAGTTACTGCTTCTTGCCTCTGATGAAGATTCCAGGCAGTAGCTGCCATCTGATGGTTCAGTTACTGGTTGGTTGCCTCATCAGAGGGCACTGAGGAAGGAAGTGTGACCAGGAGGGTGATAGCTACCTTAAAAGTGGGGATCTAGTTAGTATGTCAGGGCATCTGATTAGTGAGGAAACTGGAAGTGTCAGCCAACACCAGGAACTATGACTCCAGGGCATTCAACAAGTCAAATCTTTGTCAAATCTGGCGGTTTCCAAGTAGCAGTTCTGTGAAAATGAATTGTGGTTCCAAATAGGCGGTCTCCTTAATTAGTTGGGGGAATTAGCTTTAAGGGGGCAAGCAAAATGGGGGTAACTGAGATTCTCCATCTATGTTTATGGGGAGAACTCTCAAATAAATCAGGCAGAAGTTCAATCAGAACGTTTTTTATTGAAGAGAAAATTAAAAGGGCAAATGTACATAAAACCACACACAGCACACATACAAGGCTAAGTAAGAAAATCAAGCCCAACTTCTCCCTGAAGTTGGATTGGTAGCAGGCGTTCTGGCGCCTCGCTTTCCAAAAAAAAGTGCCTCGGACAGCCCAGATCTCTAGGCTCCTTCAGATCACCATTAATCCCAAACTGGAAGTCCCCAGTAATGACTAGTCTTGAAGACAGAGGTCCATGAAATCAGCAGCAAAATGACCAACGTTTCACAATGAAGAGAAGAGAATGGGCCCAAACGGATTTGGGGTGCATGGATAGATCTACACACACACAGCATATGGCTGAGGAGCCCAGTTATAGATAAAGATGTTCCCTGAGGCGAGCTGACGTCTTCGCCCCCGAAAACATAACTTAATTAGTTGTCCAGAGATTGGACAATGTTGGAAGAGGTTAGATGGTTCCTATTTGAGCTAGACTATAAGTTGAAAAGTGTTTGATGGCCCTTTAAGCACCGGATGAGAAAAGCTACCAGGTTTGCTGAATACCTATGATTAGAGTAAGTGGGTGCAGGGAAGTGAGATCGGGCAGTGACAAGATAAGTCAGGAGTTTCCTGGGAGCCTCATTGTTCTAAGTTATGCATCTTTTTCCAGGGTATGGAGTGGCATCAGTCAATCAGCCACTCTGACTCACATTCTGCTAATTTACCAGGATTTTGCTGGCTGGCATCTGTTCTGGGCCAGGCAATTCCTTGGACATGATATATGAGGAAGGGATGTTTATGATATTCCATCTATAAACTGCCCTCTTAGCATGAGGAGGGGATCTGACTTCTAACAGTTTGTACTATACTGAAATAATTTTAGTTTCTCTTGTAGAGTGCAGTACAATTTCTTAATTTTTTTGCTCTTATAATAAGGAATAGTGTGCAAGAAGTTAATGGAAAATACAATTCATTTCGCTATGATCATAACTCAAATCAGCATTGGTGGTTATGCATGGCCATTGAGGCATGACATGCTGGTTCCCAGGTAGGCCTGGAGTTTGGAGGCTCAACTTGCCTCTGTTAGTATGGCATAAAAATTACATCAGTGAAACAGCCTGGAATTGGGGCTAGCACCAGAAATTATTAGGGAGACCTTTAAAACACTGAATTCAAAAATCACGTTTTCCACACTGTAGATTATCTGTATGCTCCAAAAGATAAGCAAGAAAATTCTACTAATGCATGGAAAAAACAAATTATGATTTAAAGCCTTCTATATCTCTGTAATTTGCTTGCTGCAATTCTTATGATTTGATTAACTAAGGGAACATTTTCAAAAATAAATTGTTTAGCAAACCAAAAGTTTTCATTAGCCATGGCAGGGAGTAAACTGGCACAGGAAGATTATTTGTAGCTAAGTGATGTTGATATTATAAGAACACTTGTGATAGAAAATGCAGAAATATTTTCACACAGCCTGCTTTGTCAGTGTGACTAGAAAGATGGACACTAGTGATCTGGGAGATATGCCAAAGTCAAATCACTAAAAATATGCTGTGTTTTTCAAAGTAAGAACTCATTTGAAATGTAAGCCAGGAGGATGCAATAAACTCAGATGTAATGAACAACACAATAAAACTAGTCTTTCAAGCTTTAATCTGATTATAATAGGTCTTTACTGTAAGAGGTGATTATGTCACTAACTCATTAGTAGCTACAACCAGTCAATAAACAAGCTCCTTTCAATTCTAGAAGAACAAATCCTGTGTGTTCTTGCCTGGCTATAAAAAACTAAGGAACCAAAGCCCTTAGTTTGAGATTTCATGAATTCAACTCTTCCTTATCCTTGTGATTTCCCTTCTCAGCCTTGTAGCTCCATCCAAGACGATGGCAAGAGGGCATAGTACCAAGTAAGCTGCCTGCCTGTGAACTAACACATATTCAAACTCCATCACAAATTACTAGTGAGTGCCCAGAAGCATCAGGCTGGCTGCAGTTGGAAATAAAATGTGGCTTCAGCAAAGGCAGTTCTAAGGGTTTTTAAAATTATTTTTCTGTGGGTTTGGGCTCATTGAATTAGTCATGAGAAAGCTTCAGTACTTTCTCTAATGAGCTAGGGATGAATAAGTAAGAGTCTGCTTTGCTTGGAGTTAAATTGGATCCTAAGCATCCTGTCAGCTGGCAGGCTTGGATGATGGCAAGAAACTTGGCAGGGATGCCTGATTTGATTGATTTGAATGACTGCTTAAATGGATGTTGATCCTGATCAATAAAGTTATGGCTCTTATTTAAACTCTAATTAGTTGCTTAAATCGTAATGTTTCAAGGGCTAAACACCACTTTTATAAACAAGTGACAGACATAGACTTCCTTATAGAGCACTAACTTAAATTCATATTGCGTTGGTAAATAGTTTTACAATTTTAATAAACTACTTTGAAAAAGAATCAAATACTTTTGTGATAATCTATCTTTTTTCCATTTTCAAAGATTAGCTTTTGTTGAACTGGAAAAAAATTTAAATGACAAGAAATTACAGTTTGTAAAATTCCACATACACGAGTTAATTGCATGGTGGATGCTCAAATGAAAAAGTATAGTTTGTTTTTTTATAATAGAAGCATGTTTTGTTGTGTTACATTAAATTGGTAATCTACTTTTAGAAAGATATATTGTGCAATATCATTATTAGAGGGGTTCTGGACAAGTTCTGGTTGGAGAGGTTCTGGACTAGTTCATTTTCATGATTTTTGACCTGTTGCATGCATGCAAAGTAGGCATTAACCATGCATGCACAGACGCACTGTTCTTTTCAAAGAGGTTGGGGAAATGAGGCTGCTGATTTTGCACTTAACAGCATCAAAATTGGGAAAAATGCACACCATACACATTTACCTTTCCATCAACAGGATTAATGCTAAGGGAGGCTCACTCTCCCCCCCCCCTTGGGTTGGTTGCATGCAGACTTGCAGGCTCCCTTAGGAGGTGGTGGGCTCTCCTTCCTTGCAACTGTTTAAGAAAAGGCTAGATAGTCATCTGACAGCTATGATGATCCTCTGACTTAATATGAATGTATATAAGATCAAGAGAGTGTGAGTGCATGAAGGGTTGAGCCAGTGCTTGGCTCATGAGGCCCTTTCTTATAAGCCCAGGGTAATGTCAATCACTACTTTGGGGTCAGGAAGGAATTTTCCTCCAGGCCAGATTGGCCAGAGATCCTGGAGGTTTTTTGTCTTCTTCTGAGCATAGAGCAGGTGTAACTGAGGGGGAGGGGGACAGGTGAGGTACCTGGAAATTCCCCATATTGTTCAGGAGGCTGGACTAAATGACCCTTGGGGTCTCTTCCAGTTTTATGTGTCTATGTTTCTATGAACTAGCAATTTCATTTACTTCATTATGTATACCCTAGTCATTATGGCAATTCTGGTTTTAGTGGTGTAATATTTAAAGTGCTAGACTAGGAATGCAGAGACCTGAGTTCAAATCTCTACTGTTTCAGAAAGCCCCTGACCCAGCCACTCCTTGCAGCTAACATAACTCATAGGGTTATTGTGAGGATGAAAAAGAAGGAGGCAATATCACCCTTAGCTCCAGGCTGACACAGAAAAGGATGGACAACAAGATATTTGGGAGAAGAAAGACAACTCATTTTAAATGGAGTCTCTAGACTCCTTGGTAACACACCCCTTAGTAGGGAGTCACCTTATGGCCTCTTGAATGAAAGGAGAGGTGGATAAAGAGTAGAGGTGGGCACGGACTGAAAAATGGAACAAAATTTGACATGGACTGGTCTGGTTCAGTGTTCTTGAACCAGCAGGTGGTGGAACAGGTGTTTTTCACGGACACAACTACTTTGGGGGAGGTCCATTGGTCCATTGGTCTGTGAAACCAGACGTGCCGGCGCTGAGCTATCAATTCCCTAGGCAATGGAGGGGACATCTTCTCTAGCTGTCAAACAGAAAGCTGCTGTTCTTCTCTATGAGAGCAGAAGGAGTAAATCCCCCCACACACACCTCTCAGACACCTTTCCATTTACAGCAGGGAGTAAGACCCGGAGAAATGGCAGGGTAGATTTTTCAGTCACAGACTGAAGGTATTTGAAGCTTTTGCTTGATATTCTGTTTGCTTCTGTTCCACAGCCAGGCTCAGGGGCTAAGCCTGTGAGGACTCACAGAATACTTTTATATATTATATTTATTAACAGTATCATTATTATTTAGAGTATTTGTCTCAGCTGGGAAGGTGCCTGGGTGGGACCCCTGTCCTTGCCAAGTGTGAATGCACTCCCTGCCCCCCCCACACACAAGGGGAATTTTAACCTCCTTCCCCATGGGTCCTCCCTTCCCCTAGTCCACCAGTGCCTGTCGCCCTTTGGCTGCATCCCAGCAGAGGGGCTCATTGTCCATAGTTGGGTTTGTTCCAGGAGGATCTGAACCCCCTCCTTTGGAAATTTCTTGCCACTAGACCATGAGGATTTGTGTTTTGAAACAATGTTTTTGCACCGTGGTGGTGCAACAAAGCGGTGAGTGCATGGTTTTTAAAGTGCAATTTGTGGCAATAGACATGATATGGGATTGTGTGGTGGATTTTGGGTGGCCCGATGTAAAAATCAAGAGGATCCATGAGGATCCATGCTTTTGAAGTAAGTTTTTGCGCCATGAGAGTGCCACGAATCAGTGAGTGCATGATTGTTTTGGTGCTGTCTGTAGACTAGGACATGATCTATAATATGATGGCTTTTTGTTTTGTTTCAATATAAAAATCATATGAATTCATGAGGATCCATTTAAAATCATTTGGATCTGACTTTTACTAACTCCTTTTGATGTGTTCCCAGAGAACGTCATTCCATTCTAGTGGCTGTCATTCCAGCCCCAGAACAGTTTAGTTGCTCCTGGGGTCTGTCATTCCATTCTGGGGGCCTTCATTCCAAGCCCAGACAGGGTTTCCAGCTCCAGGTTGGGAAATTCCTAGAGAATTTGGAGGTGGAGCCTGAAGAAGACAAGGTTTGGGGAGGGGAGAAACCTCAGCAGGGTATAATGCCATAGAGATCTCCCTCCAAAGCAGCCATTTTCTCCAGATGAACTCATCTCTGTGGCCAGGAGATTAGTTCATCATGGAGATCTCCAGCCACTACCTGGAGGCTGGCAACCCAGAGCAGAGAAGTGTATCAAAGCTTATGCAGAAATAACAGAGAACAGCACCTCTGCAGAGCACTTTCCATTCTCAGAGGAAGATTCTCTTCCACATTTTCATTGCAACTTTTTGGTGCTGCAATGTATCTTAATGGAAACAAGGCAAGTCAATTGGCATTTGCGACTCCGCTATTTTATCTAATGGAACTTTCCTGAGGGCAGCCACTTTGAGTATCTATAACTCAGACATCTGAAATCCAATCTATACCAAACGTGGAGGGCAGCTGGAGGACAGCCTGCTGAAGACTCCGTGCAAGTTTGGCATCTCTGAGTGTGAAGGGGGCCATCCTAAGGCCCCTGGAACTTACAGACCATGGACCGATGAACTGGTCTGCAAACTGGGGTGGGTCCATGAAAGGTTCGGGGTCTGTGGTCTGTGAAATGTGATGGACCATGGACCAATGGTCTGTGTTTTTTTCCCAGTCCATGCCCGCCTCTAATAAGGAGCATTGAATCCTCCCCCTTTCTCCAGCTCCCCTCCTCTCCACTCAGGCTTATGTATCCTAATCAGCTGTCTCTTATCTTCTTTTACACCATAAAATGTGAATGCCAGGTGAGCACTCGTTTCAAGGAAAGCTGCCTTATTAAGATGACAACAGCAGCTCTCCCACTGACTTGCAATAGTGGGACAATCCCGACCCCAGGCTCAGTCTCCCTAATCTCTTTGCTTAAGCTGACAATCAGCTGGTTGTTGGTCCTTTAAATGGGGGTGGGTCCTGCAGGAGCTTCTGACTCCATCTATTTCCACTCAGTGGAAATAATAGAAGTAGTCTGAACACATATTTGTTGTCCTAATCACAAGCTTGTTTTCAGAATATTGTTTTAGAATATGTGGGTTGAAATCATTTACAACCCATTGTACTTATGTTATATTTTTATTCACTGTGAGCTGCAAGACAGCAGGTGTTATATCAGTCCCTACAACACCTAAGCCAGTGTTCAGAATTGCTACAGCTATGTTACTTTATCAAAGATCAACTGAGCTGTTCTATTTATTTATTTATTTAATTAAAACATTTGTATGCTGCCTTTCTACCCAAAACATGGTCTGCAATGTAGCAAACATTAAAACACTAACAATTTAAAACATTTTTAAACAATTCAAACTTAATTTTAAAACAATATTTAAAATAGTATTAAAAAGCAATTCAATAAACATAGACAGGCACATAATACCAAGAACAGGGAGGTGGTAACAGTTATTTTGGATAACAGTTATTGGGGGTATGCCAACAAAACAAAAAAGTCTTTATCCAATAGTGAAAGACAGCAATAGAGGGGAACAGACAAATAAAGGGGGAGGGAGTTCCAAAGTTTTGGCATCAAGACTGAGAAGGCCTTTTCTTGGATTAACACCTGTCTAGCCTCAGATGCAAGGTCGGGTCGAGGGGGGGCAGGGGGGTAGTCTGCCACCTGGCGCCCCCAGGGAGGGGGCGCCAGGAGCAGCTGCCAGCTGCCAGAGGGGCAGGAAGCCTGGCAGCCCCCCCCCCCCCACATGCTGCCTTTCACCTGCCCCGCAGGACAAGGGACGACCGGCTTGCCGCGCACCCCCCTGTCCTGCAGAGCAGGCAAAAGGCAGCGCAGGGGGCTGCGGGGCTGCCCGTGCCGCGCTGCCTTTTGCTTGCCCTGCAGGGAAGGTGGTGCGTGGCAAGCCGGCCACCCCCTGTCCTGTGGGGCAGGCGAATAGCGCGGGCAGCCTCGCAGCCCCCCACACTGCTTTTGCCTGCCCTGCAGGGCAGGGGGTGCACAGCAAACTGGCTGCCTCCTGTCCTGCAGGGCAGGTGAAAGCAGCGCGGAGGGCTGGGAAGCCACCCATGCCATTTGTCGGGAGGTGAATGGCGCGGGCGGCTTCCCAGCCCCGCACGCTGCCTCTGTTCCACCCTGCGTGATGAGGTCACCTAAGTGACGTCATCACGCAGTGTGGGGAGCATGCGCGCGTGCAGGGTTGCCCCGGGCATGGGCAACCCTAGATCCGGCACTGCTCAGATGGTGGGGGCAGCTGAAGCAGGGCCTGCAAAGATAACTGGAAGAGACTGGTAGGTTCATATAAGAGAAGGCAGTCCTTAAGATATGCTGGTCCCAAGATGTATAGGACCTCTTAAGGATGATAAGGATGATTGCTGTCTTTTAAAAATCCAGAAGAGTGTTAAGTGGGCCATATGGATGGGTTGGAGTTTGGAATACTTTGGTTGAGCAGCAGCAAGTACTGATTCTAAAATCAACGTCTCAGTACTTATCTGGAAGCTGTCATGTCATAAAAGTAAAGGACTATTTTAAAAAATGCTCAAAGGAAGTGAATCAGTGCTCCCACTGTCCCTATCCTACCAATAGCACACCCTCTCATCATTTCTTTTATAGACAGCTCTGGCTTCAGATGAAAAGAATTGTATCTCCCATATGTCCCATGAACCAATTATGATCCACTAGCTGTCACCTTCTGTTTGTCCTCCTGCTTAATGTTTCCCACCTGGCACTCAACAGAGTCTGTTCCTTCTCAATAATGGGTCCCAAAGTGGAATGGACTTCCCAAAGAGCTGAGGAAAACACATAAGGACAGAAGACACATAAGGAAGACATCAACAGTTATGATTTAGGAGGTGCTGTATTGCTTTTAATAGGGTTTGAACTGCAGATATTTTCTTTTTGGGAAGCTAATGCGATTTTACTGCATTATGAATGTTTTTAATTTAAAATTGTAAGCTTTCTTGAACTACAAGAGAAAGGCGAGGTATTGGTATTTTAACAACTAATATGGTAGTGGAGAATGCCCTCAAGTCAAGGGTGACTTTTGGTGACCCTTGCTGGGGTTTTCATGGCAAGAGACTAACAGAGGTGGTTTGCCATAGCCTGCCTCTGCAACCCTAGTCTTCATTAGAGGTCTCCCATCTAATTACTAACCAAGGATGAACCGGCTTAGCTTCTGAGATCTGACGAGATCAGGCTCATCTGGGCTATCCAGGTCAGGTCATTAACTAATATAAAGAGATAAATAAAATTGCAAACTGTCAGGATTCTTTGCATCCTTGCCTGGAATTCAGCCATCCACCATGATGCCAGCCGTGGTCCTTTGGTTCTGCCTCTGGGTCCCTGACCTCAGGTCACTGGGTCAGCCCCCTTTGATGACTTCTTTTGTCAATGGAAAGCTTCGCCTTTTGGACTCAGAATTATGGTCTCAGGGTCAGGTGGTGTGCCCCTGAAAATCCTGCTCCCCGTGAGAGGCTGCCTTTATGCTTCAGGAACAGTCCTCCACTCTCCTCCCTGGCTGGAGTGTGGAACATTCGTTTTATCCTCTTTCCCTATCACCAACCCCATCCCATTTTCCAACCCCCTACCCTCAAGGTGAGGCTTAACACCTGGGCCAGTGGTGGCAATAACCCTTTGGCTCCTCCCCTCCCTGCCTTTCCTGAGGGCTGCTGGCTCTTTCACCCAGATGAGCCCCTTCAAGGCTCACACTGCCACTGCTTGGCCAGGCGTCGGGTGATGGGTGGGCCTTTTGGAGGCCTAGTATTCCAGGCCTCTTCTGGGAGTGGAGTCTCAGGGCTCTGCTCACCTGGACAGCCGCAGCTGCCGGCTAATGCTGCTTGGGAGTTGCAGGGGCGTGTGCTCACTTCTTCCAGAAGGCGGCACTGGTCTGGGGTGCATGCTTTCCTCAGATTCCCTGGGCTTTGGGGTGGCAGCTGTTCCTGTCACTTCTAACCGGGTTGTTGTCGTCATTGTCATCCAGTTGCAGCTTCAGGTGGGTGCCGATCAGGTTGAGCAGGGGCTGGGCCACATCCAGTTCGTGCCAGGAGGCTGACTCGAGACACAAATATTACCCTGCTTCTGCAACACAGAGCGTTCAGCAGATTCTATCAGTTCTGTCCATTCTATTGTTTTATCTTGGTTTACCTCTTCAGTTATCAGGACTATCAGTATACATCAGCAGAGTAAAACTGGTCATACAGAATCTCCTATCTAGTCTCTTCCTCATACAAAGAATGAGGCTTCTTTTTTCTTTACAAAAGTAATGATTTGTCCTTCTCAAGAGTGAGCTGTCATTGCTGAAATATTGATCCCATCCAAAAGAAACACTGTTAGTCAAAAGCTGACCAGCCAACCCACATATCCGGAGATGCCTACATGAAATTGGGTTTTGCTTGCCAGGCCGTGTATGGCCTTAAGTGAATATAAATTTGAATTTAGTAGCTATGATTTATGTCCTCCTCACAGGCCAGTTATTATTTAAGCATATTTTGGAATCCAGGGCCATTGTGGCAATTGTTTCCTCTGTATTGATTAACCTTGAAGCTCTTTGTATGTTTTATCTCCTGAACTCTGTTGTTCTGTAATTAGCTAGTCATCAAGAGAGAGAGAGTATTGTTTCAATAATCATTTTTTAAAAAGCGTTCATTTGTTATATTATTTTCCTCCTCCCCAGCTAATACCTAAGTGTAGGTGTGTGTGCATGTGTGTGCGGGGGGGGGGGAGGTGTAGTCTACGTTTTTGCGTTGTTTGTTTTCTGAAGCACTGGACTGAAGAAGACATGCAGCTTGTAACAGATACTATTTGCTGAAGGTTGGCACTTAATTATTAATGTCTTCCAGTTTTAAGGAGCTGGGATTATGTATTTAATTAGCACTCTACAATGATTAATTGAATGTTCACAAATCAATTAAAAGCTGCTTACCTGTTGTTAGTTTAGCAATGCCAAAGAAATCCCCTCAGATTTACTACAATCTGCATCCTGCAGAGGAATAAAAAATAACACCTTGGCCGATTCCAGACGGCCCCCTGCCTTGCGAAACGTCGCGCGTCGTTGCGCGTCGTTGCGCAGAAAACGCAAAATATCGCGTTTTCTCGCGTGAGTTTTGCGCGACGTCGCGCAAAACTCGCGCGAGAAAACGCGATATTTCGCGTTTTCTGCGCAACGACACGCAACGACGCGCAACGTTTCGCAAGGCAGGGGGCCGTCTGGAATCGGCCCTTGTATCAGTCCCTCCCTTAGATATCCCTCCCTCTCTTCCCCAGTGCCTGAAGACCTTTTTGTTTCATCTGTCTTTCCCTCAGCAATCCTTCCTTCTTGCTCTGTTTTAATTGTTGTTTTTGCATATGTGTATTTGATTGTACTGTATATGTGTATTTGTGTACTGTATATGTATTTTAGCTTGGTTTTAAGAGTTTTAATTATGTGCTTTTGCTTAGTTTTAGTGGGTTTTGTGATTTTTTAAAATTTTGTGTTTTTATTCTGTTAGCTGCCTAGGTGGCCCTGATCAGGGTAGAAATGCTGAGTACAAATTTTGCAACTAACTCAGATCGCCCACAGCCCCCGGATTTTAGCTAGAAATCTGGCAGGAATGCTTTTAGCCCTGAGAGTGAAGGGTCTCGGTGGGTGGGAGGCTCTGAATTAAGGGCTTTCCTCCCAAGCCTTGAGATCCTCCTCGGAGAAGGGCAGCCAAAATCTCTGCAGCAGCTTTGGGAGTCATTAAATTGACATAGGCTCATCGTTCCCCAAGCCTCAGGAACGGAATTGAACAGATTTGGATGTTTGAAGCAGTGAGTACATCCCAAGAAGTTTGTGTTAAGTTAAGATTACTATCTCCCCCAACGGACCGTTTTACTGAATAAAGACCGTAATTTTAAAAGAACTAAAGACTGAGTTACCAAGCTGAAAAAGTATATTAAAAGACTGAGTAATTTAATTGGTGTTTGGAGAGTGAGAAAAAGTTAAAAAGAGCTAAGAAGAATATTGTTTTGCATACCTGTGGTTGGGGAGATAGCAACGCGGTGGGCGGATCGTGGGAATTGAAAGGCGTGCCGCGTGACAGGAAGTGGAGGACAATAGACGGAGAGGAGATAGAGAGAAAAAGCAGCGAAGGAGGTCAGGAAGATCAGGAGGACCCGGAAGAAAAATAAAGTTGGAAGAGGAAGTGAAGTACCCACCATTGAAAGTAAGGGAAAGGAAACGGAAGTAAAGGATTCACCATTGAAAGTAAGGGAAGATCATCGGTGTGACAGCATTTCCATAGAGAAAGATCGCCTGACATTTTAAATCATAGAGAAACATCGCCCGACATTTTAAGGGTAAGGGAAGCCTCAATCGCCATTTTAATTGAGCACAAACGTTTAAATTTTGATATATAAAAATTGAGACTTGAATTAAAAAGAAGACGGAGTTAAGAAAGAGAGCTGATTCGTGGGGACCCAAGGCAAGTCCGATGGCCTCTAAAAAAGAAAAGGACTGGCAGGTTGCCATTGAGAATTTGGATAAGAAAATAACAGAGGGAAATAAAGAAATTTGGGAGATGATACAATTACAGCAAAATTTAATGACGGAAATGAAATAAGCAATTAAATCGGAAATTATGGAAGTTAAAAAAGAGATGGAGGCAATAAAAACAGATTTACAGAATACCCAACAAAAGATGCAAGAAACGCAACAGATGGTGCAGGATGGGGAGAAAAAAGCAGAGGCTATACAGAATGAGACTGTGAGTATGGGCGAAAGAATTGTGATGATGGAATGCAAAGCAATGGACAGACAGATTCGTATGAGGGCAGTTCCGGAAAAAATGGATGGATCTGCTCTTAAACAAGTAGCTGAAATACTGGCAAAAATTTTGGGGCAAACAGAGGAGGAAATGATGACTCATTTGGATATCGTGTATAGAGTCAATTCAAAATATGCAGAACAAAAGAACTTACAAAGAGATATTATTGTCCAATTGACCACAAGGAGAATGAAGGAAGAAATTATTAGAAGACACTTTGAAACTCCACTGGAAATAGCCGGGACACAGATTCGAATCATGAAAGAAGTACCACGTAAAGTACTCCAGGATCGGAAAAAGTATAGAGATTTAACACAAAAGCTGAGGATAGCGGAAATTAGATATAGATGGGAGCTACCGGAAGGAGTGACTTTTGAATTTCAATCAGGGAGACAAGTGATTTAAATCGAAATATGCTATGGATGTCTTTCTGATGGAGAATGGAAAAGACTTTCCTAGCTCATCCAGATTATAATTATGGAGTACAAATTAATTTCATGGAATGTTAATGGACTTAATTCACACTCTAAATGCAAAGCTGTGTTACATTGGCTATATAAACAAAGAAGTAACTTGATTTGTCTACAAGAGACTCACATTAGGGATCAAGATGTTAAATATTTAATTAACAAAAAGTTAGGAAAACAATTTTTTGCGGCAACAAAGCAAAAAAAGAGGGGAATTGCCATATATATAAAGGAAGAATTGTAACCTAAATTAATAGTGTCTGATAAAAATGGAAGATACCTGGCTGTGGAATGTTTATGTAATGCAAAGAAAACTTTGGTACTCGGACTATATGCGCCAAATGGTTACAAGGATATATTTTTTTAAAGATTTACGAGAACAAATGGCGCAATGGACTTATGATCAGGTAATTATAGCTGGAGATTTTAATGGAGTGGTAGATTTGCCCTCCCATTTGGAATAAAGAGACGGACACAAGGCATGGGTGAAACAGGGCTATTAAATGACCAATTTATTTATAATTAATTAACCTGTTAACTTAATAACGGCAAGGGTGGAACTAGCGGTACTGTTCGAGCGAGGGGTCACACAGACCTGCTTCCCGACTAGCATGGGCGAGCACCCCCTGCCCCAGGTGCGAGCCATCCAATGCATGGCTGTAACCCGGCCGGCCAGGCGAATGGTTCCCCCCTTTAAAGCACCATACACCCCAGCCGTAAGGCCCGAGGGAAGGTCTTTTCCAGGGGGTCCCAGGGCAGCCTGCCCTCTCAGCTGGTAGCCGTAAAGCCCGCCATCCAATCCAAGACAGGCCCCCAATCCCCACCAATGGGGCTGTGCCACCGGGTGCTCACCGGCCCGCTCTACCTACCCCAACTAACCTGCCACCGACATGGCCAAGCCTCTGCTTAGGCCCTGATGCCCCACATCTCCTGTAGGGACAGCAACAACCCTTGCCGTAAATCGGTCAGGAATATTCCATTACCCTTAACAGAAAGGTGAATCCCATCTCCTCTGTAGAGGTCGGCATAAGAATCACGAATACATGGGTGGGGCAAATAAATCCCCAGCCCTGCCACCAATGCCTTGAACATAGCCTTATTGGCCTTGTGCCTAGCCCGCTCAACTGCTTCATGATCTAAAGCCTCCCTCCAAACCCGACGTGGGAGGATGGAAGACCATATAATAAGGACACCAGGCCATTTCTCAGCAATGAACTTCAAATCAGCCTGAGCCTGTAAAGTAAGGGCCTTACCCTTGACCCAATCCAAATCATTTCCACCTAAGTGGATCACTAAGAAATTAGGAGGAGGGGAACACCTTCCCTCGAACAAGAGTGGCAACAGGCCCGGCCAACGCAGGCCCCGGCGGCCCTGCCACTCAATCTGAGCCCACCGGCTAAGGCCAAGCTGGGACCCCGACGGAGTCCTCTTGGCCTGGTGTGCAGCCCAAAAGATCATACTGTGTCCGCATATGAGGATCCGACACCTCCCACGGCGAACCACAGCACCTACAGAAGAAAGGAACAATTAACAAGAGCTTACAATGGGAGCGGTAGAGGATGGACATATCCCCGGTAAGCTGCCGAACGCCACCGCCCGACACCGTGGATGGCTGCTTCTGGGTATCCCATAGCAGCTGCTGTTGAGGCCGCCCCTATTCGAAACGAATGAGAACAGAATTTAAACCCCTGGAGGCCCAGCTTGTCCAAGGCTCTCTTGGTGACGGACCAGAACTGGTACCTCGTAAGAGGGGACCCATCATTGTGGCGAAACAGAACTCCGCCATCAGAGCCTCTCGTCTCAATATAAGCCCTCAGCGCACGAACCGGGCAAAGGTCCCCATCGGCACAAGGACCCAGCTGGACAACAACCCCCTTTCGAGCCTGATCAGTCTTAGATCGCCTAAGACAGATGGAAACACCATCCCCTACAAACTTCACGTCGCGAGCCTGAAGGGGTCTGTCGGACCCATCCGGCCGCGACTGAGCCACCAGCTCACCTATTCTGAACGCCCAAAAAAAGGCAACAAGAGATGCCGCATGAAACAGGAGGGCTTCATACCCAGATGAGCATAACTTGCCCCATACCGCACTTAAGCCCGCCAAAATGGACGGGGAGATGGGTTGTCTAGCATCAGGCCGGCAACCAGCCTCCCTGGACCACCCCTCTAACATTTTCCGGACCCTAAAGTCCCCTGTTGCCTCCGTAAAACCCCGAGCCTTACTGGCAAAGGCCAAGGCAGCTAACAGCCCCCGTATAGACTTTACTGACAAGCCGGCCTCCTTCCTATCTACGCAGAACTGCATGAGGTGCTCTGCAGGAATGGGCCAGCTTTGCTCCAAGCTAGCTTCCAACCGGAAGCCTGCAAACTGATGCACCGCGCGATCATACGACCTTCTGGTGCTAGGAGCGATGGCTAAACGGATAGCCCTGGATGCTTCAGCCCTCCAACGTTCCACAGATCCAATGGCATCGGGACTGGCAAGGCATCAGCTTCTGGGGCCAATTGACGAAAACGTTCCATCTGCTGGCGAGACAAAGCGTCCGCCACCCCATTGTCCAGACCAGGAACGTGCATCGCCCTGAACAAAATGTTCAGCCGGAGACACCTGAGCGTAAACGGCCGGACCAACCGCATGACCCTGGGCAACCGGGATGACAAGGAGTTAATAACCTGAACGACCGCCATGTTATCACACCAGAAGTGGACAACATGGTTGGCCAGCTCGTCACCCCAAAGCCACACGGCTACCAAGATTGGAAAAAATTCCAAAAATGTCAAATCCTTAATAATGTCGCCACCGTGCCACGCAGCCGGCCAGGGCTCAGCGCACCAGTGTCCCCGAAAATAAACTCCAAACCCCACTGATCCAGAGGCATCGGAAGCCACCCGCAACTCCGCCTCGAGCAAGAGCTCCTCCCTCCAGAATGTAACTCCATTATAGGAGAAAAGAAATTCCTCCCAAACATTTAGGTCCTCCCTGATCCCCTGGGACAGCCGAATCCTGTGATGCGGAAGCCGCAGGCCCGCCATCACGTCACAAAGGCGCCGCAAGAAAGGGCACCCAGGCGCCACAGCCTTGCAGGCAAAATTGAGGTGGCCCACTAGCTGCTGAAGTTCGAGCAAAGAAGCCTTCCTTTTGATCCGGAGAGCCGCCAGGCGTGTCAGAAGGTCTCTCACCTTGACCTCCGGAATACGGAAAGTCTGCTGGACGGTATCAATTTCGATACCCAAATACACCAGGACTTGAGCAGGCCCCTCGGTCTTCTCATGGGCGAGGGGAACACCCAGCTCCTCAGCTAGCCCAATAAATCCCATTAATAACCTGGCACATTGGCCCGACCCCATGGGCCCACAGAAAATAAAGTCATCGAGGTAGTGGGCGGAGTCACGGCATCCCATCCGTTGACGCAAAGCCCACTCCAGAAAGGTGCTGAACTTCTCAAAAGCGGCACATGACACGGAACATCCCATAGGGAGCGCCCTGTCCATGTAGAAAAGGCCGTCAAAAGAGAAACCCAGCAGCTCAAAGTCCAAAGGATGTACGGGCAAAAGGCGAAAGGCCGACTTAATGTCGCATTTTGCCATTTCAGCCCCAAAGCCGTTGCGCTTTATCATAGCCACCGCCTCATCAAAGGACGTGTACCGCATGGAACACAAGTGCTCAGGAATGGCATCATTAACCGATCCACCCCTGGGGAAAGACAGGTGGTAAATCAAGCGGTATTCACCTGCCGCTTTTTTGGGTACAACTCCCAATGGGGAGACCCTCAGGTTGGGCACAGGCGGGGCAGTAAAGGGGCCCAAAACTCGCCCCTCCTGGCATTCTTTTTCAATCTTTCTCCTTACCACCTCCTCCATGCCATCAACCGAACGCAGGTTGGATGACATAAAGGAGGCCCAAGGCCCCTGAACGGGTATCCGAAAGCCAAAACTAAACCCTTCAAATAAAAATGTGGCGGAATCCACGTCAGGGTAGGACAGAAGCAATTCAAAGAGCGCCCTCAGCTTTATGGGAGTTGGGCCCCTTGTCAGCAAAGGGCTTACCTTGACCACCCCGGGCGAGGACCGCCTCCGCGTGGCCGGGGGCGAGGACAAGCCGAGAATCCATGGGGCCCTTGCACCGCGGGCACTCGTGTCTGAACCCGCAACCCCTCCTGGCACACACACCCTGATAAGCAAATTCCCAGCAAAGCAGCCGGGGCGGAACCGACTGCCCCGCGGAGGTGCGGGAACCAGGAGAGGTGGCAAGACGCTGCAACAAATGCCCGCTATCAGACCTATCACCTAGGTTAGGTTTGGCCGGTGCCATAAGCTGCAGCCACAACTGCTGGTGGATGCGATCCCAGGGCAACGTAGGGTCCACCGCCGCACGCATACGGAATTCTTCGTCATACTGCATCCAAGCAGCACCGACGAACTCCGTATGCGCCCTATAGACTATATCAATGTACTGGAACAAAGGTGCAGCCCTTTGAGGCTGTGCCCGAGCTATAACCCCTGCATAGATCAGCATACCGGGCAACCAATTTGCCCAGGTGCGATCGATCTTACGCCGCTTAAGATGCTCCTTGTCATGGTCGGCCATATCTTCCTTATCCTTCTTTTCCAAATCTCGAAAAAGGAGGGTAAAGACATCTACAAACTCACCGCGCAGAATCTTATCCCGAGTTGCGGGCGTCAAGTGGTCACCTAACGGTAAGGCAGTATCCCCAAAAGGCATAACCCGATAGGGCATAACGCCTAACGCCTGATAATAAGGATTACTGAGAAAGGCCGGCCACCCCCACTGTGGCTGCCCTTGTGGGAGACTGCCTGTGGAAGAACCAGGCGCACTAGCCTGCACTACCCCCTGTGCTGCCTGCCCACCAGGCTGAAGTGGCGGAGGCTGGGCACCCCAAAACTGCCAGAGGCCAGCAAAACCCTGAATCCCCTGGTACGGATAAGCCTGCCCGGGCAGTAATCCCCCTAGTGGGGGCGCCTGAGATCCGCTGACCTGAGAAGGTGGGGCCCAGCTTGCCAAACCAGGTCCCCCAAGCGGCCCCCAGGGCCAAGTGGAAGCAGTGTGTGGTGAGGACAGCTTACCCTCTGCTTCAGGCTGACCAACGACCACAGCAACAGGTGGCTCCTCTGCTGCCTCCTGAGTCTCAGACACCTCCAGCTCCGCCATCCTACCCGATTCCAGGCTGCTAGGTGGGTCCGCTGCTGCACCAGCCGCAGTAGAGACACCTTCAAGAGCAGAAAGGCGCGTTGAACCTCCCTCTGAAAAGTGGCTACTGAAACCTTTTTGGATGCCCTTTGCACCCGGGCACCCGACACCTGCCCTGAGGCCATGCCCCTGCGGCGTTCCAGTGCCGCCAGCTTGGCAAGGATTTCCTGCCGTGAAATAGAATCCTCCTCATCATCAGAAGATGAGGGTGGCACAGCTGGATTCGGCGGAGGTCGCTTGGCAGGCTGCTTACCTTTACTAACCCCTGCACCCTTCTTAGGTGGCATGGCAACGACAAGCCTTCGCCAACTAGCCCATGCTAAACTACAGGAAACCCTAGTATTGCCGCCCCCAACCACTACAATGATGACCAGCAAAACAGGGGTGTGGGAGGATCCAATCACCCCCAGATAACAGCCACCCACACCCCAAATCCAGGGCACACCACCACCCTAACCAACGAGAAACCCAGACAAGGAAAAGGAGGGGGAGCACTCGGGTTGCGCGATGATGTCCCAAACTGCAACCACTAGGCTTGCTAACCGGCCGAAGATGGCGCTGGCCGAAGCCCCCCACCCCAGGTGCCAAACCCCAAGGGAAGGGCCGGAACCCCCTAGCCCCCAAGGAGGGCCAACACCCAACACCCCCCCGACTGAAGAGAGGGAACGAAGCCCTAAAAGGGGGGCAGTTAAAGGGGGGGGCTTGGACTGACGAAGCGCGGCAGGCCGCAAGCGGATGCCTCCGCAACCGCAGGCCCAGTGCCCAAACAGGCCCCGTGCGCGCCCGCAGCTGCCGCCGAATACTGCGGCCCAACGCGACGCAACGCCGATCCTGGGCCCTCCACAGCACCGCTGCCTCCCGAACGCTGCCACGCCGGAGCAAGGGGGAACAGCCGCCGCCGCCGCCGAAAACACGGCAGAACACTGCCGACGCGGGAAGGCCTGAGCGCACTCCGTGAGCGGAGGAAGCGAGATCCTCCCCAGACGAGCGCGCAACGGCAACTGCGCCACAGGGAGAGCGGGGCCGGCCTAAGTATGGCTGGCCACGCCCCCTTGGAATACCCGGATGCCCGGGAAACTACCGCCCTTCATCCAAGCGGAAGAGCAAAGCCCGGCACCCGGGTAAGCACACGAGCGCGCCCCGGGGGTGCCGATTTGCAAGTGGATAAAAGTTCATCAACAAGTAAAGTAAGGACGGGGAAATTACCAAAGTCTTTTTTTGAAATTCAGGAGCAAGAAAATTTAGAAGATGTTTGGAGAAAATATAATTCTAAAGTGAAGCAGTATACTTTTTTTTCAACTAGTCACCAATCTTTCTCTAGAATAGATATGATCTGGGCGTCTAAAGAACTGGTAGTGTTTACAAAAGAGACTGACATACTACCAAAAGTTAGCTCGGATCATAATCCTGTGATGTGGAGATTTGGAATGAAATACAAGAAATGGAGATGGAGAATTAATGAGGATCTTTTGAGTGACCCAGAATGCGTTGAGGTGCTGAGAAAAGAAACGAAGTTTTTTATTCAGTGTAATGCGGATAAGGAGGTGCCAATGCACATGGTCTGGGACACATATAAAGCTGTAATTAGAGGTGTGTTGATGGACTTAAATGGCAGAGAGAAGAGGAAAAAAGAAGCGAAATTAAAAGAGATTCAGGGGGAAATTATTCAAGTAGAACAACAACTGAAAAAGAGGCCAGGTAAAAAGAAATTGTTGTATGAAATAAAGTTATTGCAAGAACAAATTAGGGTTATGGAAAATAAAGAAGTGGAGTGGGAGTTGAAGAAAATGAAGCAAAAATCATTCGAAGGAGCTAATAAACCAGGGAGATATTTGGCGTGGCAATTAAAGAAAGAGAGAGAAAAGAACAATAAGTAGAATTATAGAAGAGGGGAGGGAATTATATGATCAAGGATCAATTGAGAGAGCATTCTATAAATACTATGCCAGGCTATATCAGAAAAAATAGTGGACTATGAAAAGATAAGAGTTTACTTTGACAGGATTGATTTACCAAAGTTGCCGGAGAAGTTGAGAGAGAAGCTTAGTGCTGAGATAACAATAATGGAAGTTTTACAAGCAATACAAGCTACTACAGTTGGTAAAGCTCCGGGACCAGATGGAATTACAGCAAAATTTTATAAAGTGATGGTAGAGGATTTGAAACAACTGATGCAAAAAGTGATGAATGAGATATTGGAAGGGGCTGAGATGCCAGATACATGGAATGAGGCTAATATTACACTGATACCGAAGGAGACATTAGACTTAAGTAATGTTAAGAACTACAGACCAATATCTCTAACTAATAATGACTATAAAATATATGCAAAGATATTAGCGGAAAGACTCAAGGCATGGGTAGTGGAATTCATAGATGAAGACCAAGCTGGCTTTTTACCGGAAAGGCAAATCAAAGATAACCTACGAGTGTTGCTGAATGCCATTGAGTATTATGACAAAAATCCAGGGAAGCAGGTTGGTTTTTTCTTTGTGGATGCGGAGAAAGCGTTTGACAATTTGAACTGGGATTTTATGTTTGCAACAATGGAGAAGATGCAGTTGGGAGCGAAATTTATGCAAGCAATAAAGGCAATATACAAAAACCAATCTGCAAATATAATTGTTAACTCGGATGTAACAAAAAAGCTGGAAATAAGAAAAGGAACAAGACAAGGGTGTCTGCTTTCCCCACTTCTGTTTGTAATGGTACTGGAGATTTTACTTAGGCAAATAAGAGAAGATAATTCAATAAGAGGACTGAGGACAAAAGGATTTGAATATAAAGTGAGAGCTTTTGTTGATGACATAATGGTGATAGTGGAGGATCCAATAGAGTGCATGCCTAAATTGATGAAGAAAATGAAAGACTTTGGAGATTTAGCGGGATTTGTAATAAATAAGGTGAAGTCCAAAATACTGTGTAAAAATATGACTAAACAACAACAAAAGGAGTTGATGGATAAGGTGGAATGTGAAGTAGTGAACAAAGTTAAATACTTGGGAGTGGAAGTGACAGTGAAAAATATTGACTTATATAAGAATAACTATGACAAGTTATGGCAACAAATAGATAAAGATATGATTAGATGGAATAAAATGAACTTGTCATGGTTAGGTCGTATTGCAGTAATCAAGCTGAATGTTCTTCCAAGAATGATGTTTCTACTACAGACAATACCTATTGTTAAAGATAGTAAACAATTTGAAAAGTGGCAGAGAACAATGTTAAACTTTGTTTGGGCTGGAAAGAAAGCCAGAGTTAAAATGAAAGTATTGTACGATGCAAGAGAAAGAGGAGGTTTGCAATTACCAAATTTTAAATTATACCATGATGCGGTATGTTTGGACTGGTTAAGGGAATGGTTGTCATTGAAGCATTTGAAGCTATTAGCACTGGAAGGATACAATAAATTATTTGGATGGCATGCATATCTATGGTATGACAAAGTGAAAGCAGATTCTATGTTTTTACACCATTATGTAAGAAGAAGTTTGTTTGTTGTATGGAACAAATACAAGAAATACATGCAAGAGTCTATACCAATGTGGATTATCCCTGCGGAAGTAGTAAACCCAAGAACAGAATATGCAGGGGAAGACTGGTTGACATATAAAGAGATTCTTGAGATAAAGCAGAACAATTATTTGCTTAAAGGTAATGATGAATTGCCATTCCAATATGGATGGTTTCAATATATGCAGATAAAAGATTTATATGAGAAAGACAAAAGGAAAAATGGTTTTACATTACAAAATTCTGAGTTTGAGAACTGTTTGCTTCAGGGGGGAAGAAAATAATTTCTAAAATATATAAGATATTGCTGAAATGGTTTACAGAGGAGGAAGTTGTTAAAGTTCAGATGGTCAAATGGGCAATAAATTGTAATAAGGAAATTTCAATGGAAGCTTGGGAAAAGGTATGGAAAATGTAGTTAAGATTTCAGCATGTACCACTGTGCGTGAAAATGTATACAAAATGTTGTATAGATGGTATTTAGCACCGAAGAAGTTGGCGAATGGTAATAGCCAGATGTCTGATAAATGTTGGAAATGTAAACAGCATGAAGGTTCATTCTATCATATGTGGTGGACTTGTGATAAGGCTAAGCAATTCTGGGGGGATATAGTTAAAGTTATGTCAGATATTTTACAAAGGAATATAAATAAAACCCCGGAATTGCTGTTATTATGTATGAACCTAGAAGATTTTGATAAAATGGACAGAGTTATGGTGTTTTATATGATTACGGCGGCCAGAATGTGTTATGCACAGATGTGGAAGACTCAGGAGATACCATCTATGGAAGATTGGATTTTGAAAGTTTTGAACATGGCAGAAATGGACAAACTAACAAGGAAATTGAAAGAACAAGAAGAATTGGTCTATACATTAAGCTGGGAAAAATTCAAGAAATATGTGGAGAAAGTGGGACATGAAGGGGAAATTGTGGTCTTTGGAGAATTAGGGGAGATAGAAACTTACTTAAGCTTAAAAAGGGGTATATTTTACCGTATTTTAATATTTATAGGGGAGTATAAGTATGAGTAATAAGGTTATAGGGAGTATATGTGAAATATAGACAATATAGTTAATTGGTATGTAAGGAATAGTAGGTTATATATATATATATATATATATATATATATATATATATAGTTTTGCTTTAGTTAGTATATGTACTTATTATTACTTATATGATTTTTATATTTTCAATTAAGATAAGCAATATAGTTAGTGTAGATAGTTAAGATAAGTAAAGAGATTTGATTAGTATGTATAATATAGATATATATTATAGATTTTAAGAATTTATATAATATACTTTTTAGATTAAGTTGGGTATGGAAAACTGCGGGGAGTCACCAGAAAAAGGGGGGGGGAAGGATGGGGGGAAATGTAATGGGGTGGATAATGATAATGTTTTTTATGTTTATGTTTGTAAACCCATCCAATAAAAATTCTTTAAAAAAAAACAAATTTTGCAACTAGCTAACTAACTAACTAACTAACTAACTAACTAACTAACTAACTAACTAACTAACTAACTAACTAACTACATACATAAAATGTTTTTCCTAAACCGATATCAATAAATATAAATGAAAGGTGTGATTAGAATAAAGCTGAAGAAAACTAAAACAACAATAGTGCCAAAATGCACTCTAAATAACATTCCTGGAGGGTTTAAAGAACATGTAAAGAACAGATGTGTGTTACTAAGTTCAAGTGAACATCAACTGAAAGAACTGTAGGTTGAAACCATAGAAATTATCAAGGAAAAATGTGCAAAGATTGTTCCTGTGTCCAAAAGAAATGAAATGCCTCAATGGATGACTGATGAAACTCTTAAAATTGCTAAAGATAGATAAGGCGAAAAAGAAAAGGTGACAGAAATAGAATCAGAACTCTAAATGTTGCATTTCAGTGACTTGTACATAGAGACAAAGATTACTATTATAATAACCAGTGCAAAAAAATAGAAGAGAACAACAAAAACAAAGAACAAGAGATCTATTCATCAAAAGGAAATTAAAACCATAGCTATAGATGCTGAAAGATATACATGGGAATATATAATGTGATCAGGACAAAATAAAGAAAAGATGGAAACAATACACTGAAGAGTTATACAGAAGAGATGATAGGATGACAGATACCTTCAAAGAACAATCTTTTGATGAAGAACTTGCACTTTTAGAACGTTAATACTGCCATTCCAGCCAGGGGCTTAAGCCCCTTAGGCTGGTGGCAGCCATTTGCCTCCCTGGCAGGATGAAGCCAGAGAGGATCAGCCCTGCTTCCTGGACTTAGCTAAGGTGGGCGGAGCTTCTAGGCAGCAGCCTGCCGCTCTGCCCTCTATAGCACAGTCTCGCCTCGTGCTCGGAGAAACAAGAGCTCTTTGCTCTGCCTTCCTTTGAGTGGTGAAGCTGAAGGGAGGAATGTGTGCTGAACAAACATTGATGGCGGCAGTGGAGGCAGTTGGAAAGCAGCGATAGCAGTCAGCTCTTAGAGGCTGTCGGAGGCGGCTGGCAGCTGCAGCGCACAATACAGGCCAGGGCTTCAGGGCCTTTTGGGGCTAGAGTAATTGAGCAGTTTAATTGAGCAGGCTGGTGGGGCACTGGGGTGGCAGGCAGCTAGGCTGTATTGGAGGGACTTTGGCCCAACTTGGGTGTGGTCGCTCCCCTTAATAGTTGTCTTGGAGAGAGTGGGTGGTGAGAGCCCTCCCCCCCCCACTCACACATACACCCCTCTTCCTGCCATAAGCCTGTTTGTTTCCATTTAGCCTCCCCCCCCCCCACCGGCAAGAAGTAAAATAAAGTAACTTAAAAAACAGAGCCGGTGTTCTTCACTTTGGCTTACTGGTAAAGCGGCACCTAAGCCTTTATTCTTGTAGGCCATAAAAGAGGGCCTGTCTCTGCCTGATAGCCATTTTGTTAGAAGGCAGATTTGCTCAGGGCTGTGCTCAGCGCCATCTTGTGGTGGAGAATTACTGGTGGCCTGTTTCTGCCTGACAGCCATTCTGTTGGCAGGCAGATTTGCTCAGGGCTGTGCTCGGCGCCATCTGGTGGTGGAGAATTACTGGTGGCCTGTTTCTGCCTGACAGCCATTCTGTTGGCAGGCAGATTTGCTAAGGACTGTGCTCAGCACCCTCTTGTGTGGCAGCTTGGTACTGCTCCTGGCAATTGCTACTTTTGCTGGGGCTTAGTGCTACCTGTCAGGGCTAGCGTCAACAGTTGGTTAAGGGGTAAAGCTGCGAGCCAGTCCAGCACATTATTAACGGCTGCTGTGTCATCATTTGGGAATGTTTATGCTGCCCAGAAAAGGGGGTGGCCCATCAATGGAGAAGTGGCCTGTAAACGGCCAGTGCCGCGGAACCCTACTCGGGCTCTGTCTCCCTCAGACGAGGATGATGGCCCAGGCAGGCAGGAACTTATGGAGCACATTGTTGCTCTTGAGAGGGCTAGGAGTGGTACAGCATCAGCTGTTGCGCCTGCTTAGCCGCACAAGGGTGCTAAAAGAATTACAATTGCTGCTTTTAATAAGGATTTTGCCTCTTGTCTTTCTCCCCCGGAGGGAGTATCAGGAGTGGTGGCAAGTGATGGAGGCAGCAACCAGGACCATCCAACATCAACTGAGAGTGTGGCTGACATTGACCAGGAATGGTCAGCTGACAGTGGGCAAGTTGCCATAGCATTGGAACGACCCATGCCTGACGCGCTAGAGGGAACATCGCAAGGTGTGGCGACTGTTCCATCGACTTCGGGCGAATGTTCCATCGACGAGGGGGCAGTAGGGTCGGCAACAGCTGAAATTGCGGCGAGCTGGCCCGCGGAGGCGGGGCAGCTGGCTTTGGTGGTACAGCCTCCGGGAGCAGAGGGTAAGTGCTCTTGGCCCCCTCAGGCTGGTTCTTGGCCTTGGGCTCAGGGGGCCCAGATACCACCTCATGCTCATTCAGTATATGGACATCATAAACAGAGCGTATACTGACTTTGGCGGTGCAGCGTGGCTGCAATACGACGAAGAGTTTAGGATGCGGGCAGCTCTTAACCCTTCGCTACCATGGGACCAGTTACACCACCATCTGTGGAGACAGCTTATGACCCCAACTAAATTTGGTTCGGGGGAGAGGTCTGATAGTGACCATATCGTTCAGTGATCAGGTGCCGGGCTGCCGGGTCCAGTTGCACATAGTTCTGGCCCCTGCGTGCTTGCGGGGCAGTCGGTTCAGCCCCGGCTGCTCTGTTTTGAGTTTACCTTGCGGGGGGTCTGCAACAGGAAGAACTGCCGTTATGGACACGAATGCCCCATCTGCTGAGGGCCGCATGCCATTAGTGCATGTAAGAAGCAGAAGCCCTTCGGGAAAAAGGGTGGCAGCCCCGGGGGGCAACAGGGTTATGGAAAAGGGACCCAGCCCAATAAAGGTGAGGGGACTTAAGGCCATGTTGGCAGATTACCCCAGACGGGCTGATGCCCAGTTTTTGTTAGAGGGTTTTTCTATAGGTTTCCAGATTCCTTTTCAAGGGCCGTGGTCCTCCTTTATGTCTGCCAACTTGCGTTCTGTGGTGGGCATGGAGGACGTCGTTAGGGCCAAAATAGCTAAGGAATGCACCAAGGGGCGGGTTCTGGCCCCCTTTTCCTCCCCTCCGGTGCCCAAATTGAGGGTTTCCCCCCTGGGGGTGGTCCCTAAGAAGGCACCCGGTGAATTCCGGCTAATTCACCATTTGTCTTACCCCAGGGGTGGGTCTCTCAATGACGCGATACCGGAGCACTTGTGCTCTGTGCGTTACACATCTTTTGAACAAGCCGTTAAGGTGGTCAGGCGTTGTGGCCGGGGAGCTGAGATGGCAAAATGCGACATTAAGTCGGCATTCCGTCTTCTCCCCGTGCATCCAGAGGACTTTGAGCTCCTCGGGTTTTCCTTTGAGGGTCGATACTATATGGACAGGGCCCTTCCCATGGGGTGTTCTATCTCCTGCGCAGTATTCGAGCGCTTTAGCACCTTTCTAGAGTGGGCATTGCATCATAGGCAGTGTTGCCGCCCACTATTTGGATGTCTTTATCCTAGTTGGACCCCCAGGAACTGGGCAGTGCGCGCGCCTGTTGGCTGACTTTGTCAGCCTGACTGAGGAGCTGGCGTTCCACTTCCTGTCCTGACCTTCTTGGGCATTGAGTTAGATACGGTTAAGCAGACGTCTAGGCTTCCACTTGAGAAGCTCTTAGACCTGAAGGCACGCTTGCGCACCATGCTGGGGAATAGAAAAGTTTCATTACTAGAGTTCCAGCAAGTAGTGGGCCACCTTAACTTTGCCTGTAAGGCGGTGGCCCCCGGGAGAGCCTTTTTGCAGTGCCTTTGTGATGCCATGGGGACCCTTCAGCTCCTGCATCACAAGATACGCCTGTCTGAAGGCATGCGGGAGGATCTAGGGGTCTGGCTCCAATTTTTGCAGGTTTTTAATGGAGTGTCCTTCTGGAGACAGGAGCTCCTTTTAGAGGGGGAGCTGCAAGTATCTTCGGACGCTTCAGAGTCCATAGGTCTGGGGATTTATTTCAGGCGGCACTCGTGTGCCGCCAGATGGCCCGAGGATTGGGTTCAAGAAGGGCGGTGTAGGGATTAACCTATCTCGAGTTCTTCCCAATCTTGGTGGCGGTTTACCTGTGGGGGGAGGAGCTTGCCAACCACTCCGTGCACTTTTGGTGCGATAATATGACAGTGGTTCAAGTGGTGAACTCCCTTTCATCTAAATCGCCCTGGGTCATGACATTGGTCCGCGCTTTTACTTTGAGGTGCTTGCACCTTAATATATTGTTCTCAGCCAGGCACATACCTGGTGTCAACAATGAGGTGGCAGATGCCCTGTCTCGTCTGCAGATGGACGGGTTTCGACAGCTTGCCCCTGAGGCCGATTTGGCGCCAGCCCTGGTGCCGCAGGAGCTGTGGACGATTGGCAAGTGAAAGCCTCCAGGGCCATCCAGTTAGCCATTGCCCCTAGCACCGGTAGGGCGTACGACACGGCGGTAAGGAACTTTGATGCTTTTCGGCAGGCTGCAGGCCTTCGCCGGATCTGGCCCCTCCCAGTCGAGCATCTGGCGCACTTTTGCGTAGCTCAAACAGGTAAGGGGTACAGGTTGAAATATATTCGGAGCCAGATTGCGGCCTTAGCTTTTGCCACGAAGGCCCGAGGATTTACAGATACCATGGGTGATTTCCGCATCCGGAAAATGCTGGAGGGGTGGTCAAGGGAGTCTGCTACCCCCTGGGATGATAGGCAATCCATCTCTCCTGGCATCCTTCAAGGATTGCAGGCTGTATGGTCGCAGGTCTGCAGCTCTCCTTTTGAGGAGCGGCTGTTTCACACTGCGTCCTTAATTGTGTTCTTTGGCGCTCTTCAAGTAAGTGAGCTGGTCCAGCAGTCCCTTAAGGACAACACTGGCCGGGCCCTCGCTGCAGAGGAAGTTAAATTTGTGGGTGAGCAGCTGGTCCTCAGAATTAGAAGGTCCAAAACTGACTGAGTTGTGCCCCATTGCAGCCTTGAGGGGCTATTTGGAGGTGCGGGGCGACCATTCAGGGGTTCTTTTTCACCACAGCTATGGCGCCCCGTTGACCAAGTACCAATTTTGGACGGTCACGGGCAGGGCTCTTCATGTGTTAGGGCTGGATGGGGTCAAATTTGGGACCCACTCCTTTTGCATTGGGGCGGCATCTACTGCTGCTGCCATGGGTTTCTCAGGGCCTGACATCCAGAAGGTAGGACGTTGGCATTCAGGAGCTTATGCGTCATACATCAGGCCGCTTGGACGCGGTAAATCATGTTGATTTGCGCAGGGGCTGTGGTTCGTCAGGAGAGGATACGGATCCTCATCTGTGGCCACAGTATGATCTTCTGGGCGGCGCACCAAGCGAGAAGGTCCTGGATCGGATCCCAGCTTGGACTCAGCCGGTGGGCTACCATCGAGTGGCAAGGCAGAAGAGGCCTACGCTGGGCGGGGCTGCTGCCACTCTTGTTTGAGGGGAGGTCTGCCCCTCCGCCTCATATTCTGGTAGTTCACTTAGGGGGCAATGATCTGGGGCTAATGAAAGGGGTAGCCCTCTCTTGGCAGGCGTGGGACGACTTCCTGGAGATCAGGAAGAGATGGCCTGGCGTTCTGATTTTTGCTCCTGTGTGGAGGGAGGCGCCCTGTGTGGAGGGAGGCGCTGGACCGCAGAGTGATCGATGGGGCTAGGCGGATGGCCAATAGAGCCCTATTCAAAATAATGACGGGGGGGTTGGGGATTTGTTTGCCCCATCCGCAGATTTGGGCCGAGTCTGTTGCCCTCTACAGAGGGGATGAGGTGAACCTCTCTTACAGGGGCAACAGCATTTTTCTGGATGACCTACGGCAGGAGCTTAGGTTGGCTTTAAGCTATTTGTGGGGCGCTGAGGCCTAAGCAGAGGCTTGGCCTCTGCGGTGGCAGGATTTAGCTAGGGATATATTTGTGGCGGGCCGGTGAGCACCCTTGGCACCTCCCCATTGGTGGGGAACTGGGGTCTTTCAGGAGCAGCAGGCTGCTGTTCGGCCCAGCTGCGAGGTCAGACACCCTTGGGTGCGGAACCCCTGGACAAGCCGGTCTCCCCCCGCTGCCGTTCGGCCGGGTGGGGGAGCTCTCCAGGGGCGATACACTCCGCCTGGCCAGGACGGGTTGCAGCCATTCATGGATGGATCGCACCCGGTGGCAGCGGGTGCTCACCCAGACAGGTCAGGGCGGGGTCCCAGTGAATGACCCCAGGGCCTGACCTGTACCACTAGTTAGGCTCCTTGCCGTATTTTCTTGTTGCTGTTTCATTTAATAAAGCGGCCCATTTTACCCAAACCTTTGTGTCTGACTCTCATTCCAACTAGGGGGGCAATACTGCCATTCCAGCCAGGGGCTTAAGCCCCTTAGGCTGGTGGCAGCCATTTGCCTCCCTGGCAGGATGAAGCCAGAGAGGATCAGCCCTGCTTCCTGGGCTTAGCTAAGGTGGGCGAAGCTTCTAGGCAGCAGCCTGCCGCTCCGCCCTCCATAGCACAGTCTCGCCTCGTGCTCGGCCCACCCTCCTCACCCTAATTCAGTGCGGGATTAGCCGGTCGCTATTTGATGGGGCCAGGTAGGAATTTTTTGTCTCCCTGCCCTGATTGGCCTTGGGTTGTGAGTTTTTTTTGCCTACCTCGCACTGGATAAGAGGTGTAGTTTGGTAATTTAGGGGTGGACCTTATTTGCTGCCATGGGTGCAGGATTTAGCTAGAGATATATTTGTGGCGGGCCGGTGAGCACCCTTGGCACCTCCCCATTGGTGGGGAACTGGGGTCTTTCAGGAGCAGCAGGCTGCTGTTCGGCCCAGCTGCGAGGTCAGACGCCCTTGGGTGCGGAACCCCTGGACAAGCCGGTCTCCCCCCGCTGCCGTTCGGCCGGGTGGGGGAGCTCTCCAGGGGCGATACACTCTGCCTGGCCAGGACGGGTTGCAGCCATTCATGGATGGATCACACCCGGTGGCAGCGGGTGCTCGCCCAGACAGGTCAGGGCGGGGTCCCAGTGAATGACCCCAGGGCCTGACCTGTACCGCTAGTTAGGCTCCTTGCCGTATTTTCTTGTTGCTGTTTCATTTAATAAAGCGGCCCATTTTACCCAAATCTTTGTGTCTGACTCTCATTCCAACTAGGGGGGGCAAGGGAAAGCTGTACTCAAAGCAATTAGGAAGAAAAAATCACCAGGAGTAGATGGGATGTCAACAGAGTTATTTCAAATGATAAAAAAAACTGAGCCGAGTAAAATTTTAACAAGAATATGGCAACAAATGTGAAAAAGAAAAACTGGCCCACACACTGGAAATGTTTAATCTACATTCCAATTCAAAAAAGGAGATGTCAAAGCTTGCAGCAACGACCAGACCATCACATTAATTTCCCATGCAAACAAAATGATGCTCAAAATTTTACAACAAAGACTCTTGCAGTGTATGGAATGAGATATGCTAGATGTTCAAATTGAATCCAGAAAAGGAAGAGGAAGAGGCAAATTTACAATGGTTACTGAAGTGTACCATAGAATTTCAGAAGAAAATCAGTTAGTGCTTGTAATGTTTCTGTTGTTTTGAGCCTGCCTTGGATTTTTCATTCAGCTCCTCTTTACATTTTCTTAAACTTTTACCTCAGGCAGGCCCTGGTCACTCCTTTTATTTCCACTCATACTTCAAGTGTTCTCTACATTGCCCAGGTTTATATCTCAAGAACACCTTTCATTTGGGGTTTGAATCCCACTGCTAACCACTCCTGTGGTGTTTTGGCCTTTTTGTGTGACCTAGATTTTGTTGCTTTCCAAAAGTTTTCCACTGACACTAAAGGTTTTCACCTTAGACCTCTTCTTTTTTACAGATATTATAGGAAGCCTCGTCACAAATACTAGTATGACAGAACAGTCAGTGTGTGGGAGTAGATGTGAGGTAAAAAGGGATTCTTTTTTACTTAACTAAAAGTAGAATTTATTCATAAGCTCATCCGCCCTGAGCCTGCTGATGTGGGGAGGGTGGAATATAAATGGAATATAAACAAACAAACAAACAAATATGAATGATACTTACAGAATATTGATAAGCCTACTGGTTTCAGAATAGGTTCATAAGTATTGTCGAAAGCTTTCACGGCCAGAGAACGGTGGTTGTTGTGGGTTTTCCGGGCTGTATTGCCGTGGTCTTGGCATTGTAGTTCCTGACGTTTCGCCAGCAGCTGAGTGCTTCTCCTGTTAGTGAAGATCTGTATGGAAAATAAGTCTTTGTTACTGGGTCTATGAATATAACCTTCAAGAATATATAACTATTTTGAAACCACCAAGCTTATGAACCTATGGTTGTTGTGGGTTTTCCGGGCTGTATTGCCGTGGTCTTGGCATTGTAGTTCCTGACGTTTCGCCAGCAGCTGTGGCTGGCATCTTCAGAGGTGTAGCACCAAAAGACAGAGATCTCCCAGTGTCACAGTGTGGAAAAGATGTTGGCAGGTCATTTGTATCTACTCAGGAGGGGTGGGGTTGAGCTGAGTCATCCTGTAAGAGTTTCCCAGGGTGTGGAATGCTAATGGCGGGAGGCTTCACTGTATCCTGAGGAGTTTCTTTTGCATATGGATTGGTTCTTGATGTGCTAATCTTCTCTGCAGGGCTATTGTCGAGTATAGAGTACAGATACATACAGATACATCAAAAACTCAATTTAAAACTACCCATATATTAAAAATTGGCAAAACAGAAGCCATCCTACATATTTTCCAAAAAAGCTACACTACCTCCTGCAGGTAGAGAGAGAAGGGGCCAGGCACACTCTTTGTGGAGATTGTTCTATAATTGTGGGGCTGCCACTGAAAAGGAGCTCTCTTGTGTGCCTATCAATAGAGATATGTGATCTGGGATTTGTGATCCAGCTAAATAGCTCAATTTATATTGAAACTGGCATAATCTGCCTATACTGAATAACATTGAAGAATTCCAGACCTGATCCTGGGAGCTGAACTCTGTTGGGCTGAATTATTTGGTCACAGGCAGCTTCAGGAAGTTACAGTAGAGGCAAAGCAGCAGTGAGCAAGAGACCAGAAGCACGAGTGAGAGGGCAGTGGCACAAAATGGAGGCAAGCTCCACGCCACTGCAGAAGAGCAGTGCGATGCTGATGGGAGACAGGAGGAAGCAAGCAGAGTGGATTCCCTTCCATTTCCACCCCAGCGTTGTGCTGTACAGAGTCTGCCTTGTTGCCATTTGAGGGTGCCCCAGTGACTGAAGGAGGCATTGTGATTTCATCAGGTTGCATTTTTCCTTTTCTTTATGTTATGCTATGTATGCTAATGTTGTGTTATATGCTATATGTCTATCCCCTTGTTCTTGTGTCTTTATGTATATGCTTTGTCTTGATCATTGAACTTGCTTTGTGTAATAAAATTATTTTCCTTCACGTGTTTCATTGCTATCAAATCCAAAGAACCCCCCTGCCCCTTGGCAGAACACACTGAATGTCCTAATTGCTGTTCATTGTACTTTGCTCAGTGAATGTCCTAGCTGTTAATTATATTGTATTTTTACTTGCACTGTGTAATCCACCTTGGGTCTCAGTGAGAAAGGTGGACTGTAAATGTATAAATAAATAAACAAACAAATAAATAAACAAACGTAAAGCCACAAAATTGCAATGTCAAACCAGAGAATCCCAATATAAAAGTAGAGAATTCTGTAGGTGGGGGTGTGAGGGGATGAGACTTGCCAGAGCCATGGAGATTTAAAAGTTAGTTGGCAGTGGCTTGAAGGGGTCTTCTGGAGCTTGGGCAAGGGTAGTGGGGTGGAAACAATGAAGAGTGGCTGGGGGCAGCCCACAAAATTGGACTCCTGGGTCCAATCTTCCTGAAACTTGGGGGGGGGGGGTTAGTGGGCACAAAGGAGTAGATTTCCTGCCAATGTGGTTGAGTTTTCTTGAATTCTTTTATCCATAAGAAATAATGACTGGATAAATTTGGGATTCTCTATTTACTATTTCTTGTCTCAATTATCAACAAAAAGGGATACTGCAGCCAAGAATTCAGAAAGAATTTGAGACTTGGAAAGGCACTCATGAAGGACGTGCCACTGGAGACCAAGATCAAGATGATTCACATTATGTATGCATGTGAATGTTAGACAATGGCCGAATCCACATTACCTCCACGCATCCCGGTGTTGCACTAAATGTCCGCGAAACACCCGGAAGTATAGCGTCTTTCAAGCGCGATTTCTGAATCGCGCTTGAAAGACGCTATACTTCTGGGTGTTTCGCGGACATTTAGTGCAACACCGGGACGCGCAGAGGTAATGTGGATTCGGCCAATGATGAAACTGACTGGAATAAAATTGATTCATTTGAGATGTGGCATTGGTGGAGGGTTCTATGGATACAATGGACCACCAAACAGATAAACGTGGATTCTAGATCAAATCAAGCCTGAATTCTCCCTAGAAGTTAAAATGACTAAACTGAGGATACAGTCCTGCTGACATCTTCTCCACACATTGACACTGAGAGATCTCTGTCTTTTGGTGCTACACCTCCAAAGATGCCAGTCACAGGAACTACAATGCCAAGACCATGGCCATACAGCCCAGAAAATCTACAACTAACTGAGGCGACTTTATTTTGGTCTTGTCGTGAGAAGATAGGACTCACGGGAAAAGATAATAATGCTAGGAAAAGTTGAAGGCAGTAGGAAAAGAGGAAGACCCAGCATGAGATGGATTGACTCAATAAAGGAGCCTATGGTATTTCGTTTGCAAGGCCTGGGCAAGGCAGTTAATGATCGGACATTTTAGAGTTCACTCACTCATAGAGTCACCATAAGCTGAAAGTGACTTGATGGCAAATAATACATACATAATCATTCACAGAAATGATAGCCTTTAATGTCCATGAGAAACTTTCATCAAATTGAATCATGGAAGTATTATCTACACCCTTTTGAGCTGCTTTAGCAGTTCTGGAGCCTTTCACTGGAAACTTATTGCCAACCAACAGACAGAAACCCACTGCTGTTTGGAGTGTGTGATAATGTCAGAGGAATTTGTCTTAGGCCTAGCTCCAAGCATTCTGGGCTACAGAGCCAATGGGATTAAGAGAGAGTCTATATAAACAGCAGGAAGTTCCCACACTTTAAAAAAAAAACCTGCAAAGCATACACAAACAAAAAAAATCCCAATGTCATAGAGAAGTGTTGCAGTCCAGGTTTTTCCACAGTATGTTAATTTTTTATGTGCAGGGGTTTGTTATGTGACCCCCATCACTACCTCCCTTGAAAGTGAACAGCTAATTTCACCATGTGATCCATTTGGGCATAAGGCATGAACACTCATGAAACTGCCTCATATGCATTCAGCCCACCAGCCTTTCAAGGTCAATGCTATCTACTCAGACTTAGCAGTGCCTCCTCAAGGTCTCAGATATCAAGGTCTTTCACATCACCTGCTGCTTTTTCAATGGGAGATGCCCGGGATTGAACCTGGGACCTTCTGCATGCACAGCAGAGGCTCTTCTATTGAGCTACAGCCCTCCCGATCTTACTGCATTAATATTCTTTCTAAGCACATTCACATATTTGACTAAAAAGTTGTTTTCCTCTTATGAGATGATCTCTCTGCTCCCCAAGCCTGCATGGTAGTGGCTTGCTGAAGGCCATACAATGAATACAATGCAGAGGACCTAAGCCCCCACCCATTCAAAGCCAAATGTTTTATGAGCTGGATCATTTTTGCCCTTCCAGAACCCTTCCAATACCTCTGCAGTCAGGCAGTCAGAGAGTGGAAGGAAATATTATACTTGCTAAGATTTTTTAATAATTTTTTTAAAATGTATTGCCCTCATACCAGTAAAGATGTTCTGAGACTATTTACCAACAAATCTTTCTTGGGACATGATCCAGTCTCTTGTAAAGTGCTTTTTTGGTTTGATATGTAAGAAGAAATTCACTGACATTTTTATTTATTAATGTCAAGGTGACCTCATTCATAAACACTGATTAAGCATTAGTATTGAGAACTCCAGAAAAGAAATAGTCAGCATTTTTTCAATAAAAATAAGTAGCAAATGTCATATGGTTGATTGTGCCAACTGCTGTCTTTATCTCACACCTAACAGAAGTTGCAGATATTAAGAAAATCCATTGGTTTTTTTATAGCACAAGACCGCATATAACAAACTGAACATCAATAAAGCTTTAGTGAACTTGCCGATGTAGTGATCTTTCTAATGTCAGACTATAAGTAACTATGACAAAAACGAGATAAAGTGATAGATGCATCCTGATGGGTATAGTTTTATTTTAGGCCAGACCCCGTAGTCAGCTTTTGCTTAGGGCTGAAGTCAATGGGAAAATGAAAGTAGTACAGGATCAGATTTTTTTTCTCCCTCAGAGAAAAACTTTGAAGTTGCAGACTCCATGCTTCCAAGGACACTACTTCTCAAAAGGCTTGCTATTTGCCTGCTGACAATGGGCAATCTCCACCCCTGCCCTCAGTTCCCCACTCTCAGTGATTTCAGAAGCAAAAGAAATATGGGGAAGGAATAGCATCAATGGTGGCATTTTAGGAATTTCCCTAATTTCTATGGTATAGACCATAGAGATTGGAGAGATCCCTACAGAATCACCCAGAATTGATGTCACGTACTCCAAACTTCCATCCTGAAGTGATATCACATCCTCTGTGGTACTCTAGGAATTTCCCCAGTCTCTATGATCTTCACCACTCTTCCACTCTTCTTGACAGACTAGTGCTCCACTCAGAGTGGTAAAAAAGGTTAGTGTTATTATTATCCCCACAAAGCAAGCTGGAGCTGAGAAGAGTGGCTTACCAAGGCTACCTGCTGAGGTGATTATAGTAGTGGGATTCAAATCAACAGAGTGCTTTTGCAGTACAACCACTTAATCACTGTGCCAGCCCAGGGCTGGCAAACCAAACCCTTCAGGGAGCAAGAAGCTATCTTTCTATGTATCTATCAAATAGGGTAGGCTCTTTAATTCTTGGTGACTTCAACTTATAAGGACATGATATAATATTCCTCCAGAAGCAGATAGATCCAGGAATTAAGAACAATTCCTATTGGGTAAGATAAGCCTGCCTAAGGATGCTCTAGTTAATTTTGGGGGGGGGGGGGGTTGAACTATAGACTTTTCTAATAGCCACTAAAACCAAATCTACCTACAGTTGGTAACAATGTCAAACTAAATCCCTCATCCCTATAAACTAACCTATCCACTTGTTTACTTACTTTTCCCCTAGTTGAGAAAAGTAGTCTCTGGTGAACCCGATAGTTAAAATACAGAGTTGTTATTCAGGGAGTTTCTCTGTTTAGTTAACTTACCAAGTCTACATACTTGGTGTCTATTGAAAGACTAGCTTTGGTTTATGTTGAATCCTTGGTACAGGTATATGGTATTAAGAAATAACCACTGCTAGTGCATTTAAAGTTATTAAGTTATCTCTAGATAACTACATCTGGACAGAATTGATATTTGTTAGTATCTGGATGTGTAGGTGTGTTTTCTTGTATAAGTGTATATTGTTGACCACTAAGGAAGGCCCTTGAGACTGAAACACATATGGTCTTGCGTTGGTCATTTTATACATTTATCAGCCGTGTTTGGAAAATATAGCTTATATAAAACTTACCTTGACTTAGAATACAGCTTGACATTCAGCCCTGTTTTTTACTATTGTGTAATATTATATTTTATCTGTTTTATCTGTACTATTACTATATTTTATCTGTTGTGGCATGGCCCTTGCAGTATATTGAGAAACTTAGTTCTCCACATGTCTCTATCTCACACCCTTTGCATTTGAAATAGTACCCCTGCTTCCATTGTGCACCTTATGAAGAAGTACATACTACTCCATCTTAAGGACCTTTCTGTCAACTCTGTTTTCTTATATTGACTTTCTCAGTTTATTTTAAGGACAATCAAATAATTAACATTCTTATTTAGATCACTTTTTCTGAGCCTGGGTCCTCTTGATACAACGTAAAACCTTAATAAGCTGACCATTTTGAGGGCAGACTACACTGGGATCATACACCAGGCAGGTCCACCCTGGTTCCCAACTCAGCCAATGGTTTTCACCAGCCTTATTTATCTTAGCCTACAAAGACATTCTGTACCAAGAGGTGCCCAGCTTCATCTGTCTTCCCTGATTGGCCACAAGGCATCTACCTGGTTCAAGAGATGCCATGCTCCTTCATAGAACAACCCAGCCACATGGCATATGACAGTCTCTTCTAAAAACCACCATCACATCACTGTGATGCCTCAGGTTGTTTGTCAATCAACCCTACCTAACCTGAACAAACTGCCCTATTCCTACCAAACAAGGGGGTCAGCCTAGCTTAACACCCCTTGCCTCCCCGCCCCCCATGCCTGCTGAGGGAAAGGTGAAGGTAAGCAGATAACTTCCTGTTTCCTTCCCCTAATTGGCTAAGACTCCTTAACTCCCAACAGTAATGTCTCATGTTCCATTTGCTTTGATGTGAGGCCAGAGCAAACTGAATCAACAATATTAATGCCATGTCTCCCTTTGCTTATAATGCCAATGAGAGGCTGTAGCAACTTGGGTAATAAATGACTCCTGTCTTACACAACAGATCTCAAGTTTTAGGAGCTCTTTAGAACATAACTAGAACAGAATATATAGTTTCAAGTGGATCAGTTTTAAGCAACATTACAGCATCATTCTAAGCAGAGTTACACCCTTCAGAATCCTTTGAAGACTATGCCTTATCATTGTGTACCTCTGCTTAGGGCAGTAGTGCTAGTGTATTGTTTGAGGACAGGGTTGCGAACAGGCCTGGAGAAAAATGTCCTATCTCTTTAACAGGGGATTACAATGTGGTAATAGGAAGATGAAGCTTTCCATGACATGGAGGTAAATAGCATTCCATTAAGCCTCTATTAAATGGGCAGGATTTTTTCCCCTCCAAACAGTTTGTTTATTTTATTTATTTATTTAAATTTATTAGTAGCTCTTTTACCTTACAGTACTCAAGGTGGCTTACAACAAATACAATCATAAAAACAAAAAATTAAAATCACAATTTAAAACTGCCAATAAGTTTAAAAAATATTCAAATGCTATTCTAAACAAAACCATCTTCATCTGCCTCCTAAATAATGAAAGAGAGGCTGCTAAATGTGAAAGTTAAAACATTGGAATTCTCGCCCCACCCTCCACCACCACCCATTGTGAGGGAGGACACCACAACTCTTACTTGCATAGCTGCTATAACAGGAAGAAAGTTACTAGATCATTCAGCAAACCCTTTCCTCTGAAATATTATTTTTCTTAATGCCAAGAAATTCTGGTTTTTAATAGGAAAGCATGCAACCACTGACCCAAGGCCTAGAAATGTTGTACTCTGTAAATAGCTCTTTGACTTGCTTCTGCTGATTGTATTTTCTCCACACAAAAAGGTGATTTATCTAAAGAAATTGAACTCTTGACTGATGCACTTCATTTTCTGAAAGCAGCCTGGTATGTCTACCACTAGCAGCTTCCTGGCTTTTGGAGCTGATTAGTGAGTGCTGCATTTAACTTGTCTGATAGCATGTTAATTTCAATTGGGATTGTTCAGTTTGGTCCCTTTGGTAAATTTAGTTCTTGCTTGGGCAATGAAAATGTGATCAGTAAACCTGTAGTGTGAAATTTAATTATACAAGCCCATCTAACTGAGAAAATTACACTTAGGGGTATATTTTGATATGAATAACAATACTACTGTTTATAGTACATAAACTTCTCCACATCACCATCACCATCATACTTCATTTTTTATATCCCATTCTCCTACCTTCCCATTAATAAATGGAAATATCCAATAATTTTATGCATAGAGTATATTTATTTTTATTAAAATGATTGAAATGTTAATACATTTACATTGATTATTTCTTAACTCTATTTCTATCAGAGCTGTATAATTTTATAATAATACTCTATTGTCGACTTTATTTTAAGGAATTCAAAAAATCAGTAAACTTACAGACACACTGACAGTGTCATCTGAATTGTACAAATCACATGTTTATTCCTAATCAAGTCAAAAAAATTTGGTTCAAATGGCAATTGAATATAGGCTATTCTACAATGGTCTTGATAAATAACGTTTTCCCGCAATGAATGGGATAATTTGTTAGGACCGATATTAAATATTGGCCCAGAAGTTAGCCTATCAGTGAAATTTTTCATGGAATGTGAAATATGTGGGACTGGTCCTTGGCAGTCAAAGCAGCAATCCTAAACATGATCACTTAAGCAAATAAATCCTATGGAATTAAGAAGGTTTTGCTTCTGAGTGAACATATATTTATTTAGGTAATAAACAGCTCCATCCTAAAGAAGTCTATTCTAAATCCTATTCAGGTCTATTCATTGGAGCTTACAGTCCAGTCCTTAGGACTAGACTGTTAGTACCCTGCTTTTGTCCCTGACAGAGACTCCAAGCAGCTCACAAATACACCCAATTTAAATAAACAACAATATAAACACAATTAATACACAAAATAGACAAAAATGCAAAACCAAACCTTCAGCAGAGGATCATGCTGTATTTTTTTCCATATTTTTTTGTACCAAACCGATGCGTTATGTGAAACACTGTGGCATTTTCCAAGCAGCTGAAGCACCAAATAGAAAAGTTTACTAGAACTACACACTTTCTTGTCAATTGCCATAAATTAACTAGAAATGTACTCTACTCAAAGGCAGCTTGAATTAATTTAATATTTCTAACAGAGATGTCTCTAGTTAAAGCAATCTTACTACATTAAATCATATGGGTTTTAATAATTTACAGTCTTAGATGGGTAGTCATGTTGATCTACTGTGAACAGCAGGATTTTAGTGACACCTTAGAGACCAAGAAAATTTTCAGAGTGTAAATTTTTGAGAGTCAGGCATATGAAGAAGGAGCTCTGACTCTCAAAAGCTTACACCCTGAAAATCTTCTTGGTCACTAAGGTGCCACTGGACTCAAATAATTTAAAGTGCAATCCTAAACAGAGTTAAGCCCTGCTAAACTTACTGACTTCAATGGACTTTGAAAGGTGTAACACAGGGATGATGCTATAAAACACTTATTTCTGGACGTGAACAAATAATCATTCTAAAGAAAAAAAATTCTCTGGATGGCAAAGAGCAGCTTTCCATTCATCGATCTGATTCTTCTTGCTCCAATTTCTTTATACCCCCATCAACTTGTGTCACACAGGACTATCCCCTGAGCTTTTGACATTTTGTCTTCTTCCACAACCTCTTTTTCTTGGCATTACCAGTCTGAATATTTTGGACTGAAGTGAGGGTCTCTCAGCTGTGCAGCCATATTAGTGTAAGAGTTACTGAAATAAAATAGGTGAAGCACTTTGAACATGCTATAGCAAAATAGAATTCTACATTATACTTATTATTTAAAGACATATTACTCCCCCTCCCATAAAAATACTCAACCTCAACTGAAACATACACAGGCCTTGTTCTACAGGTATAAATCACATCATTCAGAGCTTATGGAACATTTAATGAGACTGCTCCTTCTGCCATTTGTTTCCCCTTTGGATTAGTTCAGCAGCAAGGGACTTCTGTTGTTTTCACAGCCTGCCTAGAAACTGGAAATAACTTCCACCACTGAACTTTCACTTAGATTCTTGGCAAATCAAAATTATCTGCATTGTCACATAGCATTACTTTGGCAGGAGATCATTGTTACATGATTGGATGTAGAAGGTTTTTCTTCCCCAGAGCTGGTACTGAACTTTCTGTAACTCAGTTCTGAGTCTGGAAATGTCTAAGATACAAGCAGTCTAGCTTTTTCTCATCCTAGTCTGGCTTCCTATCAATAACAGATTTCAAGAGTCCTGTCAATCTAAAAGAAAGTATTTGTGGGAGCAGCTGCCTTGGACTTCTTGATCTGAAAGTATTCATCTCTCTTTGTGTTTCTTTCCCTTCTACAGGCCATTTGCCATGCCTTCCCAAACAATATGTGAGATATTGAATGACAGCCTTTCTAATGGATTATGTCTTGGTCACCAGAAGATGTGGTGATGGCTGTTGGTTTAGATGGCATTAAAAGGAGATCAGACCAATTATGGGAGATTGGTTAAACCTCCATATATGGAGGCAGTAAAGCTCTGGATATCACCAGATGCTGTGGTTAAATATAAGTGGGATGTGGACTTCATGTCCTGATTGTAGGCTTCTGGTGGCCCATACGATGTTGGACTAGATGAATTCTTAGTCTGATTCGACAACATAATTCTTTTGCTTTTGTGGACTGGATATTTCTAGCTAGTCCTCATTCATTCGTTCGTTCTTTTTCAAAGGCCAGTTGCCCATAAAGAAGACTGTTGACTGACAATACAAGAAGTGCAAAATATGTCGTGCTTTGGGGTGGGGGGGAATTGTTCTACCCCTCCTGCTATCTGCAAAGACTGAATATCACACATGCATAAAATGAAGGGATTGTTTGAGTTCAGTGTTTTTCTTTGATCATGACAGCTCACCTTCTGGAAAAGGAACTCAAGAGAACTGAAGTTTTCCTTTGTGAAGAAGTTTCTTTCTTGCAACTACATTTGGATGCCACATGAGATATACTTGCAGTTGTTTGCCTAGAGATAAGAGTAAGCTACATCTGGCAATTGCATTTGGAAATTGTTTATTTCTGTATTGAAACAACTGGCATGGCCAGCCATTCATTTACTTACTCAAGGAGGGTGGGAGAATGATTATACAATATGGAAAATGGATTCCTTGCTAACAATCACATGAATAAATTTAGCCCATTTCCTTGCAGCTAATAATGGCCTGCCTGATGAGGAAGGGTCACAGGGGAAATCCCCCTTGCTTAGGCCACAAGCATGGAACAATTTTGACTTTCACTGATTTGATACCAGATGAAAGCAACTCTATTGTGCCAAATCTTCTGATGCCAAGCTAATAATGGGTGTCAAGGAAGGCAAGCGCTGCCAGCAGAGTCTAATGAGGAATTTCAATCAAACACATATTTAGCATCCTAACGGCAAATGCGAATACAAAATAGCACAGAAAATATATGGAACATAATCATTCATACCAGATAATAAAGCCCTGGCTGCTGTGCATTATAAAACTACTAGATAAGTGATCTCACTAAGAAAATGCAGCATTCACTGGAGGAAAAAATGGGCTAAATAATTCATCAAAGCCTAAACCAATTTGCTTTTATGCTCTTTTTTTTTTTGCATATTTTAAAATGCCAATAAACATTTTCCTTGACTACTCTGTGAAAAACACTGGAAGCAGCTGCTTTCCACATCTCTTTCTCTGGTCATGCCTTTGTTTCCTCCCCATAAATCAAAGAAGCTTTACCTACAGAAACGGCTATGACAAAGTAAAGGTTTCAGATTACAAACTTCAGGAGACAATTGTCCCTTGTTGGATCAGTTTATTGAAATATTTTCCCCTCTGTAGTGATCCATCTAGTTCTCTAAATTTATATACAACAGGAGCTGATAATATCTACCGACATAACATGTCATTGAGTCTCAGGTAGCCTTGGTTAGTTAATTATGAGAATTGCTGTGACTTAACTGTCAGTCTTCAGCCACCTAGGCAAAGAAAACAATGGCAAGGGAGAGAGTCCTGAGAAGCCCAAGCTAGGCAAATCTTCTGTTAACTTGAATCAAGGATGGATAACCATTCACTGCCGGTAAGAATGTTCAGAACTGTATACTGGTCAGGCATTGTCCTCTTATTCAAAGTGCAGTCGTCTGCACACATCTGGATCTGCATTATTGTTTGCTGATTTTATATTTTATGCTGCCAAGTTTTGTTATTGTATATGTTTATATTGTAGTGATCTGCTCTGAGCCCGCTTATGGGGGAAACAGAACATAAATTCAATTAAATAAATAAAATTATTTACCTACATAATCACAATAGGAGGTGCATAGGGACTCCTGGGCTCTGGGATGATTCCTGCTGCCAACAACTCTTACAGGTGCTTTCACACATCTTTAATATCTGCAGGTGCAATACACTGAGATGTTTCCCTAAGATAGTGTCCATTAGTGAGCTTGATGGTGGGTTCTACACTTTATGCACAATCTACATCCCACGAATGAATTAAAAATAAAGTGGCCCTCTCTACCATCCTCTTCTTAAGAGGGTCTTTCCAGAATGATGGGGCAGGAGAGTTGTTAAAAATGAAGAAACTGGGATTCAGGTTAGAGGTTTCACTGAACATTTTGCACTTAGGGCTCACCAGTAGATATGGGCATGATCGGCATTACGATAGAAAAATACCCACGATAATGGTGTTTGCATGATCGGGACCCGGTGGATCGGTGCTGTCCACTGCAACCAATCCAGCGGTCGGCGGGGGGGGGGGGGGGGGGCCTTGATCAGGGCTTGATCAGGCAATCGGTATCTGATCGGGGATCCAGTCACTCCGGCGCCAGCAATCTATTCCCCTGGCAATGGAGCAAGGGGAATGCCTGAGCTGAGTTTGCCCTCCTTCTGTCGCCCTGGAAACCCAAATGGAAGCCCAGCTTTCCTTGATCAGCAGGGCTTCCTTCCAACCATGGAGCAGCAACGCACTCACCAGTTGGGAGAAGACAGCCAGGGGAGGGTGGGGGAAAGGGGTGTTCTGTAGCCATGGGCACTCGAATGTTTTTTTGCTTTTTAAAAAAATGGGCTTTGTAGGAGGAATGGCTGTTTTTCTGTCTGTCACTCTCTGTTTTTAACCTGCTTTTAAAACACTGTATTTTGTGGGAAAACCTCATTCATGGCTCTGCGTGTGTGTTTAAAATATGCTTTTGGAAGACTGGCTGCTTGCTTTTAAAATCGGATGGGGAGGAATGGAGGATTCTGTCCCTGCTTTTTTTTTAAAGCTGGCTGAAACATGTTGACGGGGTGTCTCTCTCGCTCTATTTGGAGAGGCAGGGACGGGTTAAAAACTTCCCCCCTCTGCTCTAAGTGTGTGTGTGTGTGTGTGTGTGTGTGTGTGTGTATGTCCCTTCCCTGAGGGGAGGCGGCTTGTCACTGGGTTACAAACTCCCCCCCCGCTCTAAGTGTGTGTGTGTGTGTGTGTGTGTGTGTGTGTGTGTGTGTGTGTGTGTGTGTGTGTGAACGTCCCCCCCTGCTCTGTGTGTGAACGTCCCCTCCCTGAGGGGAGGTGGCTCATCGCCGGGTTAAAAACTTTTTCCCCCTCTGCTCTAAGTGTGTGTGTGTGTGTGTGTGAACGTCCCCTCCCTGAGGGGAGGCAGCTTGTTGCCACCTCCCCATGCCCGCCGAGCCTGGCAGTCACCACCACCACCCACTTTCCCACATAGCTGGGAACAGCAGGGCACCCCTCCGCTTTGGCCTCCCCGATCCCCAATCCACGGATCAGAAACGGGAGATGATCGGAGTGGATTGGTGATTTGGGGTCGTCACCAGTGCTGATCCCCAATCAGCTTGATCGGTAATTTTTTTGGGATTGTGCCCACCTCTACTCACCAGTGTTGTTGAGAATACATTAGCCAAGAATGCCCTCGGAAATTGACTTATAGGCTAAGATGGCTTTCACCTTAAGGGCCATCCGTCCATTCTTTGGTGAAGAAGTAATTATGCCACTGGTCACAAGCAAAAAACCAGGTACGTTATTTTCCTGGGTGGTGGGGTGGGAATCCAACAACATTGTTTTTGGCAGACAATGAGAGAATAATTCTGCCACATACTCAATTTCACCCTCAGCTTGAAGTGGTGGAATTAATGGCTTTTGAGAGAGACTTTGTACAACACCAAACATTTCATCCTCTGTCCTTCCTTCTGACACTTCCCATTTTCTGTACGCTACGAGAGACAACATATAGATGGGCATCTCCATATCACCATGTCTTTCAATCTTTCACTTTTCTTCCTCTCTTACCTCTCTCAAACTGTCTGGGAAGATCATAGGATGTGCCCTTTGTTCCCTCAAATGCAAGCTGGTTACAAGGTAGGGTTGCCAGGTTCTGACTAGGGGCCACTCCACTGGGTCCTTATCACTGTCACTCAAATGGGCAGCAGGATAAAAATAAGGGGCAGAAAGGGGGGCAAATGGCAGCATTCCAATGCACTGACATCACTCCCTATGCAACCAGAATCACTCCCTATGCAACCAGAAATTATGTCAGCCCTATTAGAAATAGTTATATTTCGTTTGATAGCTAAGTAACTTAGAAGTATTTTCCCCAACATGCAATAGATTCGATTCATGGCAATTTTATGGCAATATCTTGGAGTAGAAAGAAAGATTCCTAGTTTAAATAATTACTTCCTCTATAAATACCATGGCCAGATAGTTGGGAAACCTCAATCTAAGCCCAATTTAGCTTGATAGGCAGGTCTTCCTTCCAAGTGGGGAGCTCCAAATTTGTTATAAGAGAGCAAAGACCATGGGGGAGGGGGGGCTCCCAGCTCTGGCTAGTCTTTGCAGACAGTGGAGAGGGAGAGACAGCTGCTGTTGGCATTTTGATAGACAGACAGGGAGAGTGCATTGGAGCTTGAATTTTCTTTGTGTGTGGTGGGATATGGATCAACCCCTTCAGGTTCCAGGGCTGCTTCCAGGCTCTGGGGCCAAGCTGTTATTTACTATTGGCACCTTTCCTGCTGCCTGCTCAGGTAGGGTTTCTGGGAGTGGTGCAGTAGGGATCTACCCCTTCAAGTTTTGGGGCTGCTGCCAGGCTCTGGGGCCAAGATATTATTTATTATTGGAACCTTTCCTGCTGCCTGCTCAGGTAGGGTTTCTGGGAGTGGTGCGGTAGGGATCTACCCACCCTCAGGTTCCATGGCTGCTGCCAGGCTCTTGGGCCAAGCTATTTTTTATTATTGGTACCTTTCCTGGTGCCTGCTCAGGTCAGGTTTCTGGGAGTGGTGCAGTAGGGATCTTGACCAAACTTGGATGATAGCTGGAGGAGAGCCTGCTGGCCCCCACGAACAGCCAACCACGAACAAGTTCATGAACAGGATCAGGTTCATGGTTGTTTGTGAATCCCTGTTTGTGGATGGCAACGAACAACAAACACCATGTTCAGGTTTTTTTTCTGTTCGTGCCCATTTCCGGTCTTGAGAACCACAGCTTATTAGAGACCATGTAAGTTGCCGGAGCTTTTCTCCAACACACAAATCTAGAATTATCCCAGCAGTGCATCCAAATGTAACATAACTGCATTTAGACAACACAACTTAAAATTGGAACCAAAAACAAGATGAGAGGCTTGTACTGTCTCTCTGAGGCCTTCTGCAAGTCTCTCGTGCACTCTCTTTGCTGTAAGATGGCTGATTCTTTGTGGTGGTGCTGCTGCTCTTAGGGCTTCTGGTCCCGTAGCAGATCTCCCAAGGCTGTAGCTCTCTTGAGGGTCCTTCTCTAAACAGATTCTAGGTGGCTTCTGTAATGTTTTGCATGTAACATATTTAATTTAGATTTTATTTCTCCTTGCTTATATGGGGTTTTAAAAATTGTTACTGTGAGTTTAAATGCAGACCTCTGAGGATAGAAGGAGAGAGGCTGGATGGATGAATGGAATGCAATCTGATTGAATGATAGCTGTACCCTAGGGGGCAGAGTGAACTGTAGTTTTTAATCAGATACAAAGTGTTCATTCTGGAAAAATCAGGCAAGTTGTGTGGAACGTGTGAAGAGTTAGTCTGTGGGTATCTCTGGGAAAGACAAACTGTATGTGATCCTAAGCTAGTCCTTGGGTGTCTGAGAGAGTGGATTCTGGCTAAATCAGGCAAATTGTGTGGAAGACTGAGAACATAATTCTGTTTAAGTCAGGCAAACTGTGTGTGCATAGGTCCGTTTGTGTATTTATGAGAGAGAGATTAATCTATCTTGGTCAGAAACGCCTGAGTGAATCTATATTCTGAAACCAATACACTTATCAAAACTCTGCAACCATCACACTTATTTTCGTATAAGTAAATTCTACGTTTGATAAAGGAAGATGTTCCTCCCGCCCCCAACTACCCACTCCTCCAGAGGGTGCACGCAGTATACATGATTCCATCCCCATTTAACTGTCCATCAACCCTGTGAAATAGTTTAGGATGAAAAATGAGCTCAAGATCATGCCATCAGCTTCATGGCAGAATGTAAAATGCTGCATACATCTAACAACCACAGACGTTAGAAAAGTTTCTTTTAAACACTGCAGTCCTGTAACTGGTTCATCACTTGCATGTTTCCCACTATGAGCAATAAATGATCATAATCAGGGGAAATCTATATGACATTTTTAGTATAAATTCATACCCATGAATGATTAATCAGTGAAAGTATGGAAGGATTTATCTGTAGCATGTATTTTCATAGTAAATTGTGAATGAAAAAATCAGCAGGGATCTTGGATTCCACAGTGTCTCAGAATCACTTGGTTCACAGTTATTTTAGCATCTCCCTAAAGTTCTTGTTATGGTGGCCCTCTCTCTGCTACTATCACACCTCAGTGTCATTGGTGTTTGATAATGGAACCCAAAATGGTGACAAGAATATGGAAATGAGGACCAATCAATATAAATTAAGCAAACTGGAGTTAGGATTTCCCACATCATCAATATATCTAATTGTTAACTTGGCCAAATCTGACGATATTTAAAAATGGACATTGGAGCTGTGAATAGACAAAACTGATCTTTTTGCAAAACTGAGAAATGCTTCCAATATACAGGAAAAAAGTCTGAAATATTTTTTAAAAGTACATTGGGGAGATAAAAATCCACAAATTACTAGAATTGGAGGTAGTAACCTTAAGAAATAAACGCCCTCAGTAATCATTCCTAGGTAACCAGAACAGTTTTGCCAGCATTCCAGGCTTGGTTTCTGCAATTAAAAGGCAGGGGGAAGGGGCAGGGCCTTTTCCAGGAGAGAAGGAAGCAGGGAAATGAGAAGGAGTTGTGGATTTCCAGGATGAAGAGGAATAATGTGGGGAAGGTGTCACAGAAGAAAATGAGGTTCTCCTTGCAAGTCTTTGCAGGTTCCCTGATGTGCAACTGGGCCCAGACTGCCAACTACCATAGCACAAGTGGAACATATTTTTCTGAGTAGAGGCTGCCAGGGGTAGAGGAGGATGGGAAACTGAAAATAGGGGGACAGAGAAAGGTAGGCTGACTGGTGGGTGAAAAGGAAAAGGCGGAAAAAGGGGAGAGGCTTTCAGGAAAAGGAAAGAAGAAATTGTCTGTATGGGTGGGGGAGGGGAGGGTATTAGGGGCCTCTCACACAAGTCCTTAAGGCTTCTGGCTTGTATTTTGCAATCAAGACGGGACAAAAAATCCAAGGAGACTATACAATCTTGATTTATCAATCACAAACATTCAGTAAGCATTTCCACGAATTCATGAATAGTCAACTCTTAAATATAACCAACCAAGCTTGTATTGAGCAGCGTCCATCCTATACACTTTCTTGTCAAGTGTCCTTCCAAAATATCTTTCAGGCAACAGACCATCGTGGCCACGTGGGTTCCAGCCAATGGACAACAAAGCTCCAGGAAGGAGAACTCATTTGAGGAAATCAGTATCAAGTTATTATCAATGCAATTGTAAATTATTGTAAAGGATTATATTGCACTTTAAAGAAGCTGGTGAAAAAGCAAAGTGGAGCAAAATGGGATGTGATTAACGCTGGCGTACCTGTTGCCAACTCTCTGGGAGCAGTTCTCCCTCCTGGAGCTTTGTTGTCTGTCAGCTGGAACCCATGTGGCCACGACAGTCTGTTGTCTGAAAGATATTTTGGAAGGACACTTGACAAGCAAGTATGATATAGTATGGACACTACTCAATACAAGCTTGGTTGGTTACATTTAGGAGTTGACTATTCATGAATTTGTGGAAATGCTTACTGGATGTTAAGACTGATAAATCAACATTGTATAGTCTCCTTGGATGTTTTGTCCCCCCTCTTGATTGTATTTAGGAGACTATCCCCCCTTTGTATTGTCGAAGGCTTTCACGGCCGGAGAACGATGGTTGTTGTGGGTTTTCCGGGCTGTATTGCCGTGGTCTTGGCATTGTAGTTCCTGACGTTTCGCCAGCAGCTGTGGACACTGAGAGATCTCTGTCTTTTGGTGCTACACCTCTGAAGATGCCAGCCACAGCTGCTGGCGAAACGTCAGGAACTACAATGCCAAGACCACGGCAATAAAGCCCGGAAAACCCACAACAACTATCCCCCCTTTGTTTGTATTGTATTTTCCAGTGTCTAAATGCTGTAGTAAGCCCAATTTTTGAGAACAGCCATGGCTCCGGGAGGCTTTGCTCAAACTTCCACAAGCTGATTTGCCCCAAAGAAGAAAATATAAACATAACCTATCAGATAATATAACAGACACCAGATGATTTGTATTGGGAAATTTGCATTAAGTAAAAGGACTTACCCATAGTACCATTTGTCAAAGCCCTTTTGTCCTACATTCCTTTGGGCACAGGTCCAGAGCAACTCAGTACTGGGAATGAATCCTCACTTCCTAGGATAATGGGAGCCACCATAATTCTCTCTGAACTAACCATCAGATGTGAGACCGAGAGGTGTGTCTCCAGCCTTAATGAGTATTAACAAGAAGTCAGTTTTGTTAATTGTTCTATGGAACTCACCTGCAGGCTGAGTTCCATAGAACAATTACTTGAGTGGCTGTGGATGAATAGGCCAAAGAACTGGATTTAGATTGAAGCCTCAAAACCCAAATAACAACACAGAAGTATGCATAAATAAAGTTTATTAAAGAAAAATGCTAAAAATTACAGCTATAGAAGCAGAAAACACTATACAGGCTTTAGTCTTCTAACGCAGATGTTACCTTGTCAGACAAGAGGCACAAAGTCCAGACAAAATAGTCCTGTACATGCTAATCAGGTCCAAAGCACAGAAGATATGCAGCAGAGTATATCCACCAGCAACCACACAAGGTAAGAAGAAGACTAGAATGAAGACCCTTGCTTTGTGGTCATGCTGCCAGCAGCTGGTCTGATGCTGTTCAGCCAATGAGGATGTTGTGCAGCCATCTGCATCTGGCACATACCCACACCCAAGATACTTCACACTAATGAGATGGAATGCGAGTATGAAACTCCCTCTTGGTCTCTGACCTTGAAGCTCTTACAGCCCATTAACTCCCTGAGGCTGTGCCTCAGTTCCATCCCTCCATCCATCTCTGGGAACTGCAAAGTCATGCCGACCATCTTTTTCCAGAGAGAAAGACCTTCAATAACTTAGCTAGGCCAGAAGCATGAATCAAAGATGTGAGTAAGCCAAGAAATGGATTTAGGAAGGGCAGTTTCTTGATACCACTACACTATTCTTAATCCCTCATCTCTGTAATGGCTGCTTTAAGTCTTTTTTTAATAAAAAATTAGATATGCCAATTACAGATGTTCTGGACCTGACCTGACCAGACATCTATTTTGGTCATAAATGGCCATGTCTATTTTGACCTGGTCATATATCTTATAGATTGCTCTTCAAATTCTAGGATTTTAACTGACTTGCTAACAGATTGCTTTCACTAAATTAGTTTTGGCACTTGTCAAAACAGGATGTGAGATGTCAGTCTTTTGTGCTGACAGAACCCATGTAAATCACAAAGCCAGTTTGTCAGACACAACAATAGGCTGCTTTCATTTTGATTTCCTGTCATTATTCACTGGAAAAGGCAGTGACACCTTTTGCAATTAAAGTTAGCTCTCATACCCCTTGTACCTCACTAGAAACAAGAGAATATATGAGTGCAACTAACTTTTTGACACTTAAATCCAGAGATATTTTTAATCAGAGGAGGAAAAGAAGCAATGGAAAGAGAATGAGGTACATGAGACTTAAGCTACACTGGCTGCACTGGCTACATGTATATGTTGTTTTCCCTCCTGTTTCTGATTCACATATGACACAAAAAACACAAGGGGGTTCCAGTGAGCTTCTGAGTCTTATGCATGAAAATGCCCAGAGTGTTTAAAAGGGGAAACACTTACTGAAGTAAGGACCAGGATGAAGACCTCATTTATACAAAATAATCAAAATAGGTTTAAATATAAATAAGGTTTTAATGGGAATTGTTACTTGAGAAAGTGATGCTACAGCCCAGCTCTTCTGGAGGACCATCCACCTTCTTCCTGGAACTCCAGGCCTCTCACAATGGAAACCTATTTTCAGTACATGGCGTGGCAGCTAGATCATTGGAACTGGGCTGGTTCTTTCTCTGCTCTTTCATCTGTGAACATGAACAACTTTGTCTAGACCTTGCATAATTGTTGAAACCTTTTGATAGTGAAAATATCACAGTTCATGAGGAGAACAACCTCCTTACACAAAAGCAGCCCAGGGCATTGTGCTTGTACACAGGAGGGGACTGGGAGGTGAAAACAGCCCTGGAGCAAGTCAAGCTGATGAGCCCCTGCTGTGCTGCAAACCATCAATGCAGGGCCTCTCAGCTCAGTGGGGCCAACAGTGTCCATTAGCTCACCCACTGGAAGCAATGCAGGAGGAGACAGTTGGTGAGCTGACACCAACTACCATGGCTGGAAGGTCAAGCAGCCATTCAAGCTCAGGCAAAATTGCTGGGGCTTGGCTCAACTTGCTTCTGGCCACCAGTGGCTCTCTAGGGCTATAGCTCCTGGGGAAATTTCCCTGTAAATTAAATGGTCAATCTGCTCCTGGTTGTACAGGCAGTAATTTAGTAAATGTTCTTTCGTAAGAATCTTTCCCTCTATGTATTTCTTACATTCACACATTTATACCGACAGCCACATCCAGAGTTTAGAGTCTTATAGGTTTAACAAAGCCTTTGATTTGTTGCCATTCGTGTAATGCACAGGGAACTTCTATTCATTCAAAATGGTGATTCTGTTATATTTATGCTGATTCAGATTAAGTTGGGGATCTTAACAGAGTGAAACTATTGCAGAAATCAAGGATGTGTTCACTCTATATCTTGTTCTTTTGAGTATAGTATTCTATTTAATTTTAACCTTGGGAATCTTTTAAGGTGTTGGTGGCATTTTTTAAAAAAAAATGTCTTTCATAACCTCTATTATGCATATTGCTCATCATTTTTGCTTAGATCTTGACAACTGCAGTTTTCTTTATTCTGGTCACATTCAGAGACTTGAGTCTAAAATTATTAATCTTTCTAACAGTACATGTATGCACAATTGGCATCTAAGGCTACTGGATAAAGGTTTAGTTTTAAATTTTGGGTTGTTTGGGAGCCAGAATGGTGCCGTAGTTAGCATGCTGGATTAGGGTCCAGGAGGTTCAAATCCCCACTGCCATGAAGAGCTCTGGATAATTTTGAGCCAGTCACTTTCTCTAAACTATCTCACGGGGCTGTTATGAGGGTAAAATAGAGGAAGGGACACCAGTGTACACCGCCTTGAGCTCCTTGGCGAAAAGATAGATTTAAAAATATACAAAATATGTGACAATAAATCAAAAATGATGCTACAAGCTATAGTGAGGTAGTGTTTGAAGACTAGCTATTTGTTACATAATGCTAATGGCTATATGTATTTTGTACTTTGTGTTATTTTTATTGGGTAGTGTTTTATTTGTGTAGTGGTTAAGAGCACAGGACTCTAAACTGCAGAGCCAAGTTTGATTCCCCACTCCTCCACTTGAAGCCAGCTGGGTGCCCTTGGGCTAGTCACAGTTCTCTGGAGCTCTCTCAGCCCCACCCACCTCACAGGGTGTTTTGTTGTGGGGATAATAATAACATACTTTGTAAACCACTCTGAGTGGGCATTAAGTTGTCCTGAAGGGCGGTATATAAATCGAATGTTGTTGTTGTTGTTGTTGTTGTATTCATTTATTCTGGACTGCACCCACTGGAGTATCTCTTTTTGTGCCTTAGATTTGTGATATACAGTTGTATTCAGGTAGCATTAACAACTTCATCCTTTTGTACTCAGCAAGCAGATTGCTGGCCTCTGTTTAGAAAATGCATGTGGCCCTTGCACAAGTGACATAGCTCATCTCATTACTTTCCATCCTTCAGTTTAAACTGAATTCACTATTGCCAAAAATATGATAAGATGGAGTTCTTGAAACCAGTTCTGATCATCCCTAAGCATGCTGAAGCTAAACATTGAATGGGCTGATAAAATATGAATTGCTCCTGAATAGACTTGCTCAGCTATGGTGTGGCTGAAGCCATACCAGTGTTAAACAACCTGCTCTGTATTTCTATCTGACATAACATCAAGAGTTGTGATGCTGCATTGTTGATAGGCCCCGATTTGAATGTTTGCGTCCTAAAGAAATCTTAATCATATGAAATTTTACCAATTAAATCTACATACCTTTGCATATAAATATGTTCATTTGCATATAAAATAGAAGCCCACTTTCCTATCTTCTAGATGATGCAGATGTGCAAGCACTGTCTGAGTGTGAAAGAAAAACTCGAATGCTCCTAATATTTGGTCAACTGCATAAAGTATTTGTAAATTCTTGAATTTTAAAAAAGTGAACAATTATTTTAAAAAATTGCTGCGTAATTAATCAAACTAAAAGACTTGTAATCAATTAATCTAATCTAGAGGTCCCCAACCTTTTCAAGCCTTTGGGCACCTATGAAATTCTAAGAAAGGGTGGTGTGCACAGCCACAAAATGTCTGCCAAAGGAAGTGGAGCCAATGAAATACATCAGGGAGTAAGGTTATATATAACTCTACTAGTAACTCTTCAACATTTCAGGCAAAAGAGTTTTAAAATGAGCATATTGTTTAAAAATACATTCTTGCATATACACAGCTTACATTCCACCATGCAGTGAAGTTCTTTGTGCTGTGATGGCAGCTGCTGCCCAAGTAATTTTATAAAAATCTGCATACCAATTAGATCTCCAATGGTCAATCAGAAATCCTGCTTGGCAAGTCCCACCGGGCCCTGTCCAATTCCTAAAAATATTTGTTGTGAGTAGAGATGGGCACGAACAGAAAAACAACCAAACATGATGTTCGTTGCCATCCATGAACAGGGACTCATGAACATCCATGAACATGGCCCTGTTCACGAACATGTTCATGGTTGGCTGTTTGTGGGGGCTAGCAGGCTCTCCTCCAGCCATCATCCAAGTCAAGATCCCTACTGCACCACTCCCAGAAACCTGACATGAGCAGGCACCAGGAAAGGTACCAATAATAAATAATAGCTTGGCCTAGAACCTGGCAGCAGCCCTGGAACTTGAAGGGGTAGATCCCTATCCCACCACTCACAAAGAAAATTCAAGCTCCAACACACTCTCTCTATCAAAATGCCAACAGCAACTGTCTCTCCACTGTCTGAAAAGTCAGAGCTGGGAACCCCCCTCCCCCCTGCTCTTTGCTCCCTTGTTGTAACAAATTTGGAGCTCTACACTTGAAAGGAAGACCTGCCTATCAAGCTAAATTGGACTTAGATTGGGGTTTCCAGGGCAACAGCAGGAGTTCAGACAGAATTCAGACAATCCCTGCCTAAGTTGCCAAAGGAATTGATTGCAGGTGTCAGACTGTCTGGCTTGACGAACAGCAACGAACAGCAATGAACGAGGCTTGCAATGACCACCTGTTTGTTTAGAATGGGACCTCACGAACAGCTTGTTTGCAAACAAGCTTTTCGTGGCTTTTTTTTTGTTTGTATTGCTGTTCGTGCTCATCTCTAGTTGTGAGCCAGGAAAGGTGGACATCTAGCCTCTTCTTAAAAACCTCCAAAAAAGAAGAGCACACTACCTCCTGAGGAAACCTATTCCATTGAAAAACTGCTCTGTCAGGAAATTCTTCCTTGGTTTAGTTTCAACCTGTTGTTTTTGGTCTGACCCTCTGAGGCAACAGAAAACATTTCTGCTGTATGCTCTATGTGACAGCCCTTCAAATACTTGAAGAGGGCTATCATATTACATTTCAGCTGTTTTCTCTCCAAGCTAAACATACCTAGCTCTTTCCACCTCTCCTCACAGGACTTGATCTCCAGACCCCCTCACCATCTTAGTTGTCTTCTTTGGACATGATCCAGTTTGTCAACATCCTTCTTAAACTGCAGAGCCCAAATCTGAACACAGAACTCCAAGAGAGTTTTAACCAAAGCAGAGTAAAGGAATACCATCACTTAGTGTGATCCGGACACTATACTTCTGTTGACACAGCCTAAAATCACATCTGCCTTTTAACTACTTCACCACACTACTGACTCATGTTCAGTGTATGATCTAATAAGACTCTTAGATCCTTTTCACATCTACTACTGCCAAGGCAGGTCTCCCACAGATTCCTGGATCTGGAAAGATCATGAGAGAGATAGACACAGATTTTGAGGAAACAACTCTTAACATCTATAAAAGGGTTTGGATTGGAAAAGAACTTATACCCAAATCATCCACATATCTCTTTTTTAAAGTTCTGTCTTCCATACATGGGCTCTCATAAACCCCTCTGAGCTTTATCATTCACAATATTTAAAGTCAAATCAATCTACCTTAAAAGATGCTTCCTTTTGCTGTTGATTAAAATCTATATTTTGAAGACTGATATTACTTTATAACTCAAAGGGAAAATTGCAGTGGGATTCTGAGCTTGCCATTATACTTTTATCAATAGAAAATTTCAGTGGCAGGAACCAGAGTAAAAGTATTTTAATAAATGAATCTCTCTATCAATAGTTTTATCAATAGTAAATGGTTTGTGTGTATATGTTCTCACCCTCTCTATACCTGATATCTTCTCTCTTGATGTTCTGTCTCCTCTTTTCCTCTCACCTGCACCCAGCTCCTTGTATTTCAATTTTATTTTCTTCACTTTCACCTCCAGTTATCATGGAAGAACTGAAGGCCTCACACAACTGGGCTGTGTTATAACTAGAGGGCCTAACTTCAATTCTTTTGTCCCCATTGGCTCTCAAGTTCCTCCTTAAATAAATCTTCAAATTCAGCAGCATGCTTTGATAGAGAGAATTCCTTGCTCTAATTGGGTTGAGCAGAGCTACCAGTTTATTTTCCTTTCGTTAAGACAGCACCCAAGATTTATGGCATATTATAACCTTTGATTTACAAGTATACAACAGGGAATATTGGAAACAAACCGATTCCTAGAATTGATAGCACAACCACTAATCCTGCTTCAGATTTCCCAAAGCAATGTCATGGACCCTGCATCCCACAGATTTTAGTCCAGCTAATTCCAGCCTCTCGATTCTCTCTCCTCTTCCTCTGAGTCCAAACTACTACCATTCCTTCTAGATGTCTCTTGTCTGTTCTGAAAGTTATCACATGTCACACAGCTAGAAAGAGTGTTCAAACAATTAAACCCTTTGTGTTAAACCCCTGAGTACCTACCAACTGTGTTCTGTAAACCCACAGCAATTGCCCTAATCAAGACAGCCTAATCCGTAAAACATCAGGACCAAAGTTAGTGTTGACCATTTTCTTTATTTTATATATTTTATATATTTTATATATTTTATATATTTTATATAACAAATGTTTAGTCTACCTTTCTTCTAAAGGACTGAAAGAGGCTAACAATGACTCTCATCAATTTTAAATAAAATACAAATCACTGCCAGGAAAAGGTGACCATAACTAACCAAAAACCCTTATAACAAATTGTGCCTTACATCCATTTTGTGTCTTGTCATTTATTTTTAAATAGATGCATTCTATTCAACTGCATGAAAGTGTATATGCAAAGCACTGCAGCTTGCTCGCTCAGACAGATTCACTGGGATCTTCTCTATCTATGAAATACATTTTAATCCATCCCTTCCTCCAAGGATTTCAGAGTGGGATCTCTCTTTGCCATTATCCTCAAAACAACACTGTGAGGTAGATTAGACTGAATGTAACTGACTGAAGGTCACTCAGCAAGCTCCATGGCCATGCAGGGGTTCAAACTCAAGTCTCTGACACTAACCATTGTATGATGCTGTCTTATTCAATAAAGATCTGAATTCTAAAGAATACTTCATTTCATGGTTGAGAAACAGTAGAGAACCATTCTAATAATAAACTAATTAAAATTTGATTTTGTTTTGAATATGGATTCTCACACTCTTCTCTGAGGATAAACTGAAGTGGATACAAATTGTCTTTTGACTCTGTTACTTTAAGCTTCTAAATTCATGAATTTTAATGACAAACATTATCAAATTATCCTTCTGTAAGATACTATACCTTGGTAGTTTTCAATGTACTATTAGAAGTACACTTCTCTTAAAGGAAAGGATCGTAAATTATCTACTCTCATTAAACCAAAGCATGCATTTAAAAAAAAATAAAGAGGCAAACTCAAGAAAGTAATTCAAAAGCTACTTATCAGTTCTCTGGGAACTTCAATATCCCTCTATGAATGGTTAACAGCAACCATTTGTTCTTAGTAGAAAAGACACTATGTGTAAACCATGTAGATATTAAGTATACTGCAGTGTTCTGGGAATAATCGCTTCCAAAAGACTGTAGACTTTTGGAACATAAAACATGGACAATTCCCTTGCTCAGCCCATAGATAGTGCTTACTGCATATCTATTTATATAATTTTGTCCCAACATATATTGTTACATGCTATAGATTATTGTGTGCTCTGCCACAGAACCCCAAAAGGTGTATAATGGAAAGTCAAACAAGAACCCCTAGTGGAAAGGGATTCAAAGATACCTCTGTCAAAAATTTAGAACTGAACTCATCATGAGTACTTCTGTGAACGACATTTTTTTTCACAAAAATCTGATATAAATATATGGAAGAGGTATATAAATCAGAAATTAAATAATATTCCCTTTTTAACAGGTATAAAAATGTAATAGTACAAGTGGTTGATGTTCTACAATGTCTTACCATGTTCACTATGAAACAGTGGAGCAGAAAGGAAAAGAATATTAGTCTTCTTTCACAGCATCCAGCAGACACCAAAATGTGGTATTATAAAGTAATATTTTGCAAAAAGTGTATTTATCCCTTAGTGGAAAACCTCAGGAAGAGAAATAATGGAACTATTAGCAACTTAGGCCCTGTGGTTTTCTAGGTGCTCCCAGAGTAATTCAGTTTGAAACAGCTTTTTTCCTCATGTGGTTTCCTATCCATTTATCACTTCCTTCCATTGCAACATCTTATTCTACCTGGTTCAGTCTGAACTTAACTTCTGAGGCTAAGTCCATCATTCCTTTCATGTTCTGAAGTGAAATAAAGACCTTGTATAAACTCTCCTTTTGAGTATAAAAATGCTTCTAGAGTAACAGGAGTTTGGTCTGTCGAATATATTTTATTCACTATTCAATGTTCACTTGTATGCAGAATAAATGCCAAGTAGTCTGATTTTAAAAGCGTGTCTCTAGTATATGACCTACTCATAATTGTGACATGAAGGTTACATTTCCATAACTGATTTTCAAAGCTGATGTGAGGTCTTCTCCCACTGTTTGGAAAAAAGGAGCAAAACAGCATATCTTATGTTGTAATAACCAGTACTTTATATGTGTGTTATCTATCATTGTTACCTATTAAGGAACAATCTTGAAGTTAAGAAGTTTATGACATCTAAATGTAACACAAAAAGCTGCAATAGTTGGCTGATGTTCTCACAGTTTTAAATCAGTGCTGGCTGTGTGATATCCAGGGCTTTTTTTCAGCAGGAACGCAGTGGAACGGAGTTCTGGAACCTCTTGAAAATGGTCACATGGCTGGTGGCCACGGAGTGGAGGGCAATCTAAACTCCCCTCTGTCTGGAGATCAGGGGGCGGGGCCACCAGCCATGTGACCATTTTCTCCAAGGGCAACCTACTGAGTTCCACCACCTCTTTTCCCAGAAAAAAAGCCCTGGTGATATCTTATACACCTGGTCATCTGTGCTTCATGGAGGCATCTGACTAGCCACTGGTCAAAACAGGATGCTGAACTAGATGGTACCTCTCATATGATCCAGCAGAGTCTTGGGATGTGACATAGGTAATTATTCCCATGTTAATTTCAGGTGGGAAGCCATGTATGCCAGCAATGCTAGAACAAAATTCAAATCCAGTAGCACTTTAAAAGACCAACAAAATTTTCCAGGGTATAAGCATTTAAGAGTCAAAGTTCACTTAGTCATCTGACCCTAATAATATATCCATACCTTTTTATCTCCTGTGTTTACTTGGTCTATGCTTCAGTTTGACTCTAAGATCCAACCTTGCCCTTATTTGTTCCTACAAAATGAATACTTGCAACAACTTTCTGAATCCTGAATATTATTGCTGTCTGCAAGATCAGCATTAGCTCTATTCAGCACAATGCTTTGTTTTTTCTTTCAATAGGTGGCCTACCTAGAACATAAACCTGTAATGGTCTCTTGAACCCCAACTGCTACTGATTACTATATAGTGGACCTTGTCCTCTTAGTATTTCACTATAGTTGGGCTGGATCCCACCAAGTCAGCCTATATCCTGCTTTCTGACAAGCTGAGAGATTCTTGCCAGGATTTCCAGTTTTCATTTTGTAAAACTTCTGTAATAGCCACTTAAAAGATAAGCTTAGAATCCTGAGGGTAAGATGTGATAAAAACTCAAAACCAATTAAAAAAGCCCAGCTTAATTACAGTTTTAAAGATGCATGCCCATTTCAAAAATTTTAAAGAGCTAACTATAGATTGGCCTCCAAAGTCCAGTTTATACTCTGATAAGGCATGGCTCAGCATCACAGATTACTAAAATTCATGCACGCACACAGAAAACTGTTGGATTTGGACTGAACTTGTCTCTAACTAAAGGCATTCACTGTAGTTGGCTCAGCCACTATAAAACTCTTGAATAATACTGCTGAAACAGAATGGTTGGCTGGACACAAGGTCCCATATGCTCAGCTAGATAATACTGAATCTTTCTAATGACTCACATCATAAAAAATTATCATCAACACTGACACTAATTGGTGCCCTTGTTGGCATGGTGATAAGAACTATCAAAGTTTAAAGATTATCACCAACACTAATTTTTGTCCATAGGGAGAGTTTTCCCAGGTCAGAGTTGTTGCATATTGATTGGACAGCAAAGGAGTTTGCACTGCCACAGGCTGTATTCAGCTATGTTTGTGTTTGGCTATTTTTTATGTGTTATTTATCATCATTCAATCCTGTCCTTGCAGTTTGCTGGAACAAACAATGTGCCCTATTCACCTTAGCTTTGTAACTGAGACCAGAGCAAAATCTTTCAAGAGACAAAATAAGTAGCTGTAAGTTTTATCTGAACAAATTAGGAAGTCATCGTCCATACTGCAAAATAAACATTTTCAGTACATGTTCCTAAACCAAAATATTAGTTGTATTAAGAAAACTTCCATAACTTCCATACCAAATTTTGTTGGTATTTGTAATTCCCTAATTGTATCAAGCCATATTACTATATTATAAACTAATGATGGAAGTGTTAGGGCACAATAAGCCCAAGCCCAGTGCAAATGAGCTAAAAGGGTGATCAGACCTCCACCCAAATCCATTTTGACCCAGCAGGACTTTTCCCCATAGACAGGGGTGGGAGTCTGGGAGATAGAGAGAAAGCCAGGCTGTAAGTTCTTGCATACAGAAGTAATGCGTATACAACTCACACCAAGGAAATTCAAAAGTATTCCATTACATTCCACTCATACACACATACACAGGCACAACTCCATACTTACCAAGGCTAGCTTTAGATGCAGCTGATACTGAAGAATCCCAACCAGTGGCTAAGGAGATTCTGCTCCCCTCTTCCTGGTTTTATATCCCTTTGTGTTTTAAACCCCACATGGTTTGCACACTCCCCCCTTCCAGGAATAGGGTAGGAATCAGCCAGCTCCAAGTAGATAGTACTTCGACAGCTTTCTTGGGAGAATGGACTTCTATTTGGGATAGCCTGGTGAAAACTTATCCTTTACCTCTTATCAGGTTGAGGTGGGCTTATTCTGTAGACCTGGTGGGATCTGATCCAGGGACATCTTCAGTATCTTCTTGGCCCAGAGTTTGCTACCGCAATAGTCAAGATACCACTGTAGAAGGACTGAGGTGGGGGAGGCAATCATGTGTATAATGTCCCTTTGAGATCCCTGCAAACTGGGGAAAGGATTGTTTGCTTTTTTAGCTTGCATTCATGGGAAACAATGGAACAGACTCATCTGCTTATTGTAGCAGAATTAGCAGATTCACTGACACCAGTGAAAATCCTCTATGCTAGCCATTAAATGGGAGAGGCTGTATGTCAGTGGAAAAGCCTCTGTTTTACACACAGAAGACCCCGGTTCAGTCTCCAGCATCTCTGATTAGAAAGGACCAGGCAGCAGGAGAACTGAAAGACCTGCAGCTGAGACCTAGACAACTGCTGCCAGTCTGAGTAGATTAGGATTACTAGCCTCCCGGTGGGAGCGGGGTATCCCCCGCTCCCAGCCTCTGCCACCCACCACCACCTCTCACCTGGCTAGCAGTAGGGAAAGTGAAGGGAATGGGTCCAGGAGCTCCAGAGCTCTTACTTGTCATGCCGGTAATGACATCATTCCTAGCATGACAAAGAAGAGAAAGTCTCTGCGCCTGACTAATTTGATGAAAATCAGCCCTGTAGGGAGTTTAGAAGATTTGCATCAAATCACCCCCACAGAGGCCTTCTCTTCCTTGTTGCACCAGGAATCACATCATTCCCTGTGTGACAAGAAAGAGTTCTTGGGGGGGGGGCGTGATTTGTGTGTGCACAAGGTAAGTCCCTGCTGTGTGCCCCCCCCCCCACAACCCAACCATCTCCAAGGTTGGGCTCCAGGGGACCTTGATAGACTGATGGTCTGATTCACTATAAGGCAGCTTCATGTAAATTGGGCTGATGCAGCAAAGGTTGCTATTCTGCATCTCTTGGCATTTCTAATGTTTTGTGAAATAAGATTAAAAGTTCTGTACAATGCTGCTAAATAATTGACTGCTAAACGATATATCCTGTAAGGGGGAAACCTGAAAATCTATTAAGCTTTTGCATTATGAAAAGTAGTTATGTATTTTAAGCACATACCCCCAAACTTTTTCTTACTGTTTGAAAGCCGTAAGTGGAAATCTCTGGTTGACAAAAAACAAAAACTTAATTATCCCTCCCTCCCTTCCATTCATCCATGTATCATACACCTTTTCTAAATTTTTATAGATAACTGAATAGAATTGCTGATACTACCTTTTGCCTTTATGTTTCTTTCTTTTTTCCTCCATGATATGGGATTAAATATTATTAACAAGAATAGATCCTTGAACTTTGTTGGTTTTTAGTTTTATGTATAAAGAAGTTTATTTTATTTTATTGAAAAAGTATTAAGCTATAAGCTCTACCATCACATTTCAGGAAAAAGCTGTGCAGACATCCCAGAAAAGAAATACACTGAGAATATTCATCTGTCTTCTGGTGCACAGTATCATCATCAAACTTGGTCTCTACTGTGCACTCGTGGAAACATTTCTTCAAGTATTTGTTCCTATTGAGTACATTAATGAGATATTAACAAATCCTACTACAGTTGATGCTGCATCAACAATTCTGTATCCTCAAGGTACATCTCCAGTTTCAAGGCCAATCTTCATTTCCAAACCTAAGCATAATATGATTGATAAAATGTTGACTTAATACAGTGAAAATACATCCTAATAAGCCCATCCTGTTTCTCATTATCCAAAAAAAATTAATGATCGCATCCCAATTATCTTAGATATTCCACCATGTCTGCAAGGAATTTTAAACAATTATTTTTACAATTGTCCTCTCATTCCCACAGCCCCTTTCATATCAGTGGGTTTGAGAATCATTTTTTATCAAATTTGCTTAGGAAAGATTTGTTGAAACATGTAAAGTTTTCCTGATTAGGTATCTTTTTGCTGTATTATGCTTCTGTAGTTTAATACATAACTTTTAATAACAAAAATGTCAGTGCTGTAAATGACATTTTTAGCCTTTTATAACACATGACTGTAGGGTCTTTCAATGCAAGATTGATTTTTTTTTTAAAAACAGCTCTTGCTCCATCTAGTGGTATTTTCTTTAGGAATTAAAAATCCACTAGAGGAGAAATTTCCACAGACATACTATATATTAATGTTTTCAGAGCCACCATGCAATACAGAAGGATGTAATTATGAGCATATATTCCTTTCTCACATGCTCTGATCCTATTAATATAATTAACCCCAACATGCTCTGGTCAAGATAAGTGTGTCTCAAGCAGTTGTCCAACACCATTAATTTTAAAAGACTATGGATGAAGACTTTTTTGTTTCCTTTGGCAAACCCCTAATAGGTTTTATTGGTCCTCTTCCCTGTTCTCGTTGTGTTTTTGTGTTTTATTTAATTATTTTTAATGTTTTACATTTTTCACTATTTTAATATTCATTGCCTTGGGGGCTCTATTTGGGTAGGAAGGCGGAATACAAATAGTTTAAACATACAGTCAAACAAACAAATCCTAGAAGGGAGTTAACAAGGGAAGAATTATTTAAGTACCCACCATATCTTATATACTAATCGCCAAGTGGCCCTAATCTGAGGATACTTAAATCTAGAGACTGGGTCCCTGAATAAACAAGACAGGTCTTTCAGATGCTCCAGGTTTGCCTAAAAATCTGAAATCTAAAAAAAAAAAAACCCTATTGTTTTTTAAAATAAAAATATCAAAAGGAAAGCCTGTAACTTGAACCAGATGCCCTCAATGGCGCTTGCTAGGCAACCATCACAGTTCAGTGAGTATTCTAGGTTTGGTTTCTGTCAGTAAAAGGCAGAAGGAGGGGCAGGGCTTTTTCCAGGCCTGTTTTGGCCTTTGAGGGAAGATTTGTTGGGCCCAAACCTAGAAGCAACCACTGCAGGACTTGATAGCACATGACTTGCATGACTAATACAGGCTTAACTGCTTGCTACTGTTCAAACAAGAGGAAAATTATCGTGAAAACGAATGAAAACTCAATAAATACATATTTCTGCAAAAGTCAGTAAGTGTAGTTTACAATTCTATTTTTACACAATGCAATTCATACGCTAGTTGCCTTCAGTATTCAAACACTCAAAACTTCCAGCCACAGAAACTGTACATAAAGTGCTAATGCTTAATACACTTCATTTGCCATTCCTATAAGCTCCTAACGTACAGTATGCAGCCTTCTGCAGGAGCATTACCTGATGTCCTTATTAATGTCTTTTGAATGATATGCTTTGAATGGTATAGAATTGACGTCGGTTGAGTAACCATCTTTCAAAAAGAACAGAAATGGGACCAGAATAGGGAACCAGTCTGCCCGTCAGATGGTCTTTCTTCTCGCTTCCTCTCCACCCAACTGTACTTGGACTTTACGCCATTGCTGCTATTAATTGCTGTTTGCACTTACCTGTTGGACTGTTGCAATATGATATGTTTTAGGCTGATCCTGCACTGGGCAGGAGGTTGGACTAGATGGTCTGTATGGCCCCTTCCAACTCTATGATTCTATGATTCTATGATATGGTACTGAGGAAAGGCAACGTTAAAATGTTTAAATAGCTAAATAAACTTTTAGAAGTGAGCAGAGCACATAACTAGGGTGATGGCATCCAATTAACGAAACCCAAGTCCCATTTCTTTAAACATCTAAAAAAACGCTTTAAGAACAGTTTTTCCCAGTGTGCCAGTTCTATAAACACTCGGTTATGTTACCTTGAATAAGTGGTTTATAAGAGTGACTACCTTCTTAACCCAAGTTCAGTCACTAAGTAAGCTCATTGAGTTAAATCTTTTTTACAGTTGATCACCGTAGAAACAGCAACAACAGAACACAATACTGAGTATTGTATCCACTCGCCTAAGAATCTGCAACACAAAGAACGCAATCATCATATTAACTCTTATATCTAGGATGATGTTGCCTTCAAACCTTCACATTTTACTCGGTTAGCAGTTGAATTATACTTTTTCAAACGCATAAAAGGGAAAAGTGAAGCACAGAGAGATCACATGATCAGATTTTCACAAATTTCAAGCTTCATAAAACATTTTTTCTCTTGTATTGTAATGATTACCACATGCATCCTGTGACAGATAGGGCTGGCTGGGAATAATATCACTTTGGTCTGCTGATTCCCTCTTCAACTCAAACGTGTTGTTCAAGATGTTGAAGGTTCAGCTCCAGACAGGCTGGGTACTCATTTCAATATTTCAATATGGTCTAATGTTAGTATCAAAACTACTTTTGTTGCCCTGGTACCTTATAAGGAAAGAGACGCAAGAACAAAACTGTTGGTTCTCCTGAATCTCTCAGGCTTTGATTACCAACTGTAGTATCTTTCTGGATCATTTGTCTGGGATTGGAACAGTAGGCACTGCGCTCCTGTTTTTGTGTCCCAATTCTGCCCATACAAGTCCAGAAAGTAATACTGGGGGACCTCTCTATTTCATGGCACTTATGTTTCAAACATTCTCTTGTCCATTATGCTATTTAACATTTATATTCAACTGCTGAGTAAATCATCCAGGGGTTTGGAGTGAGGCACCAGCAGAATACAATAACACCCAGTACTATTCTTCTGCTTGTCTGCACAGCAGTGTATGTTCTGAAGAACTGCCAGAGCTCAGTAAAGGGCTGGAGGGGAAAGGACATTAAACAGAGATTCAGTGAAGACAAGATGAAAGTTTTGTTGATAGGAGTAAAAGATGCTTATGGGGCTGGTATTCAGCCTACATTGAATGAAAGTTAAACTCCCCCTAAATGATCACACTGTAAGCTTGGAAATTTTAGTTCCAAAATGCAGCCACCAAGATGTTGTCTGGATTCCCCAAAACTGATTATATCTTGCCAGAGTGGAAAGAACAACAATGACAATTGATATTTCCAGGCAAATAGAAACTGCTGGTTTTAACAGTTAAAGCTCTAATTAGTTTGGGACCATGATATCTCATGGATTAAGTGACCTCCTTAAGAGCCTGCCCATTTTTAAGAATATCTGTGGAGACCCTGCTCTGGGTGTCTCCATCTATGGAAGTGAAGTGGATAGCTAACAAGGACAGAGCTTTTCATTTGTATACAATGCCATCTTCAGGCAACTTTCTCAGTACCTACTCATTTGATCTTTCAGCATCTGTTAAATATCTGTTTCTTTACTCAGACTTTGGAACTTCATGACTATCTAGTTTATGGAATCCTGTTCTAAATATTTGGAATAGGTTTTTAATTCATTTTTAATGAATTTTCATTAGGGGGAGATGATTGATTGTTTTGAATGTGATTCTAACTCACATTAGGTGCCTGAAATGGCAGGACTATTTTAAATAAATAGATAAATCCTATCCCATATGAGCTGATGTTATATAGAGAACAGATTTACAGTACTCTCCAAACACTGCCTGTCCTCATGATATGTGGCCACATGGGTGCCAAAAGAGATGCACCATGTTTACAGGCTTACATATTAAGATTGTCACCCAGTTAAAGAACTGTAAATACATTACATACATTTAAATAGATTAATTGATTGTGCCAATATCCACACGTTTGCAAATGAATCAGAAAAAGAAAAAGCACATTGTCTCCTAGACAGTGAACTCATATCACAGCAAGCACCATCTTAGAAGAGGCATACCCTTCAAAAAAGAAGAAATTCTTCTAAAATGGTGCCACAAATTTTTTGTTAAATATTTTTATTTTTAGACAATTAATATAACATTGTGGCCTGATATTCACAGGAAATGAACTTTGCAACTTTTAAAAAATAAAATTAGATTTAACTGCACACAGAGAAAATTTAAAATGTTAGCTGTTATTGTGAGAAGTTTAAATATATTAAAGGGCATGTAATCTATTAAAAATCTAAACAAGGATGATGACATATTTGTTAAATGCCATACTATGAATTGCTTAATTACCATAACCTTGAAAGGTTTCAGTGAATTGATGCAACACACCAGTTTCATAATCCTAAACAATTCAAGAAAATGTAGAAATCTGCCTTTTCACAGTAACTCATTGTCTTTCTCTCCCCTCTTCTTCCCCACTTCCCCCCCCCCCCACAAAACTGGAGCATCTTCTTGTCTCACAATTGCCTTTTTGAATCTATCCCATACAGCTTTCAGAACTGTATGATCATTCATGACTATTTATGACTTATGAAACTACCTTTCTTATATAATTTGCAAAGGGTAAGCATTGGTAGTGGTACCTTCTTGGATTTCTGAATATGTTTTGAGGATCTAATCTTTATTTGCCTCACCATATTATGCATAATGATGTGGTGGACTTAGGATTTCTAGGCTTCCCACTATGGTGGGAGACCTACTGCCAATTACAAATTTAACCAAAAAAATGTCAGTGTCCTCCATGCCAGCATGTCACTTCCATGTACAACCCAGCAGTTTCAGTGATGTTCTATGAATCACAGGAAACTCCATAAGCAGAGTTTACCATAGAGTTTTCAGCAATTCCTAGAGCTATCCATTGTCACTTCTCTCTTTTACCTGGAAGGGATATAATATGTCAGCACCAATGCCAGCATCACACATTCCCCCTCCCATATCCCTGTCCTCTAATCCTCCTGCTGGTTGGAACCCTAGGTAATATGACATGTGTAGAATTCTGGACTGTATCACTTCACATTGCAAATGAGGAAGTGAACCATACTTCCTTCCCTACCAAAAAATCATTCCGCCATGTAGTACACTGTTATATCACAAAGAGGTTGTGTAAAGGAACATTCAAAAGTAGGCCTCCATCCACTTTCTAAAGAGGTACAAATAATAATTCAGACACCCCAGATTATTATTACCTTATTATGTAGCAGTATGATATGTATGATATCACATGATACAAACAGATGTCTCTAATCATTCCAACATAATTTTTCTCTCTTTAGAGAGCTATTTATTGATACATCCCAACTGGTACCAGGAACTCCCACAAAGTGGCAGCTGCAACAGTTAGACCCCAAAACAAAATCTGGTAGGCCTAGATTTATGTTCACTCCAAACACGTTCTAGAAATGGCCAGCATGCTGAAAGCCATAATACAAGCACTACAATTGGTATTTTTAAAAGATTCATTGAAAAGTTGCAGTGATGTGATATGGTTTATCAAATACACCTATTCTTTAATAACAATCCTGTCAGGGTTTTTTAGAAATAGCCACTGATTCCTCTTTTTGTCCCCTTTAAGGGCAGGATTTCTCCTTCATTTCTCTTCAAAGAGAAATCAAGGCGCCATTTTGTAACTTCAGCCATTGCAGTTGTTTTATGTTATGCACCAGGATATATAACCCTGATACTCTAGCAGGAAGATAGGAAAGTTTGGGAAGATGCTGCTTGCCTCTGAGCATCTACAGAGTGAAATTCTGGAATTTTGCAGTACTTCCCTTCCTGCCCCTCCTCTCTTTGAATTTCTATTTGATCAAAAAGGAATTGATTAGAAACAGCCCAAATTTCTAAAAAAGAGGAAAAGGATTTCTGGATTTCAGGGAGAAACTAGATAAAGAGGAATTAAGAGAATTTCTCTTAGCAACTCCAGTTCCCACACTGAAGGGCAAATGCTTCCTTTGGCACTCAGCATTCTGCTGCAAAATAGGGTATTCTTGCATTAATTGCAGCCATTCTCCATTGATCAAGTGCAGGGAGGCATCATTGTCTGAATCCACTTCCCCCCTTAACAGACCTGTGTTTTTTCCTAAGTTTTCTTTTTGCTGTAGGCAAGAAGTATTGTTTTAGAAAGGGCAGAGTAAATAATATTTTAAATAATATTTTTGTGGATGTTGGATGGGGGGAAGCAATCCTAAACAGATCTAATCAGATGTAAGTCCCACGTTATTCAATAATGCTTACTCCAAAGGAAAGTGTCTTTATAATCGCAGCCTATGATTGAAGTCTTCCAGTTCTATTGATTGAATAGACCACATTCCTCCTTACAAACATTTCCAAAGCTGATAAGCAGGGAGGGGTCTCCCCTTGTGAGGACCTGACTGAGAGGGAGACAAGGCCATTGCGCAGGCAGTGCTGGAAAAAATGCACCCATGTGCATTGTGTTCATTCCCATCAACAGAGTTAATTAATAATGTAAGGGTTCTTTCTTCTTCGGGTGGCATTGGATTTTCGGATCCAATGCCATTAAATAAATGCCATTAAATAAAACAAGTTTCTGCCCAGCTTGCCTGCTGCTGCTGTGAGGTAAGAACCGAACTGAAACACAGAAACTTTTCATTGCGTGGCTATCCTTATAATTTGGTTTCCTGGATTTGGCTCACTGTTCCAGACAGTGCTTTAAAGAAATAAAACAGTGATTTCCATGTGTATTTCCAGCTATTTGTGTTATTATGCACATCCTATTAGATTCTATACTAGATTTTACCTGTCATTTTTTCCTATGGAATTCTTTGTGACCTTTCTAAGAATGAACTGATTTATGGGCCAATCATATCCATGCTTACTGTTATGCAAATCTCACTAAGTTCAATCAGGCTTGGTCGCAAAATATATACAGAATAGAAACCTTAATTATTAAAAAAATATTAATTGCATATTAATGCATGTTTCACCCCTTCAATCCTTGTTAAAGTCATTAATTAAAAAAATAGAGATTCAAATGCATATGCATACGGCTCCACACCTCTTCTATGGGGAAAATTGATTATTTATGTACACAGGACAGTACTGAATTGTAACATTAAGTTCAACAAGCCTTTCACATTTAATAAGTCTGGGCAACTTTCACCCCAAACTTGTTTTGCTGTGATTCTTCCATATTGTTTCCAATTATGAGGCCTGTACAGGTCAAATCCTCTCCTAATTTACTGCTCATCTCAGAGTTTTCTAGTTCTAATCTCCAGAGACACCATGTAGATGTGAGTTATCAGACTGCTTAACATATCAGCCAAATTACTCTGCTGTAATGTTTTTTAAACAGAGAAAAGAATATTATAGTTTGCCTATTATAGTCAAATATAAATGTTTTCTTCACAATATAAAGCTTGAATATATAAAATACATTTTACAAGGACACTTTCCACCCAGAATATAGACAATACACTGATATATTAAAGCAAATGTTAGATTTCAGGCATTAACAATGCTGTGCATTGGTATCAGCTGAAATAATTCTGCATAACTAGTGCATAGTGCAATGGTTAGAGTGTTGGACTATTGGACTAGAAGCGGGAAGACCTAGGTCCCTTTTGCACTTATGGTTTAAACCGTCATTTATGAGCATTCACCTCTATCGCAATGGCTTTGGCATGGCACGCCCATGTTCCACACTGTCTGAGGCAGTTTCGATTTGGTGTCTTGTTTTTCATTTTAGACGGGCTTTGAAGTCTCGGTGCAGTTTCAGGCTTTCATGGCTTTGCAATTCACATCACACTTCAAGGATGTGTAGTAACATAGCAAAGACTTGTCATGATGCCAAATTAGCTGGGCATTTTGGGTACCTCAAAACATTGCATCTGGTGCAGAGACAATGTTGGTGGCTTAAAATGAGACGTGGTGTGTTACAGTAGATTTCCACTTGCCAAGTATGCTTAATGGGGAAGAAAAGGGGAGGGAAGCCTGCCGGCTTGCTGCGATCCCTTGAGACTCCAGCTCAACCGTGGGCTACAATATCCATGGATTGCATTACAGACCCCCCCCCAAGGGAAAAATCATGATTTTAGTGGTGGTGGATTTATTCTCAAAACAAGCCCACTTCATACTGTGTTCCAAATTACCAATGACAAAAAAGCTGGCCGCTTTGTTCATGCAACATGTGGTACATTTACATTCTTTTCCTATAAGATAATCTCTGATTGAGGATCACAGTTCAAGGCCAAGTTCTGGAAGGAACTGTTGCAAGTGGCAGGGATTGAGCAAGGATTAAGTTCACCCTATCATCCCAAGAATGATGGGCAAACAAAAAGAGTCCATCAGATGTTGGAGCAATTTTTGAGATGCTACATTAATTATCAGCAGAATGATTGGGCTGATATTTTGGTTTTTGCAGAATATTGTTACAATAACAGTGTCCACAGCTCCATGGGAGCATCCCCCTTCAAAATTGTGCAAGGGTTCAAAGGCAAAGTGATGCCCTTTATAAGTAACCGGACTCCAGCCACCAGAGGGGACCTGACTGAAGGGTGGACTAAGCTAACCAACCAGTGGGAAGAGATCAAGCAAACGATGAACAAATCTAAAGAGAATTACAAAAAACAAGCTGATTGAAAGCAGCCCCCCTCCCCCGGAACTGAAAGTAGGGGACAAAATCTACGGTCTATGTTTCTACAAAAAATCTGCGGAGGGGGGAGCAACCGAGTAAAAAACTAGGGTGGAAGTACCTGGGGCCAGCATATCTGCCATGCCCTCAGGTGTATTGTGGTTGTGAAAGTATTGTGTCTCTGAGTACATGCAGAGTAAAACCAGTATTCTGTTGCTTTGTTGCTAACTGCTTATCTTCCAGGCAGTGTGTTTTGGTTACCAGTTCCTGCTGAAGCCTGGGGACCTGACCTTGGACTTAATACAGAGACTGAGCAGAGCTCCTTTCTCCCTCCCTTCCCCTCCTCCCAGGCAATGCACGCCAAAACCTCCAAAAGCCTCTTCTTCCCACTTGGGGGGTGGGGGGTGGAGACAGTATCCTATAATTGAACCCACTTTACTACCTTTAGGCATTCTGGTTAATTCCACTGTTACAGCTTCTTGAACTGATATTCTTCCTAATACAATAATCTTTAACTCATACACAAGAGTGATGCAGTGAAGTGATTGGTGAAGTATCTGGCATGAACTGACATGTTGGAAATCTCGGTGCAGTTTCAGGCTTTCGGGGCTTTGCAATTCACATCACACTTTGAGCATGTGTACTAACTTAGTAGTGTCGGAACCCATCCCCCCTCATATTTGCTGATTGGGCTATCCCGTGCCCACTGGAGAGACAATTGGTGGTGGAGTTCTGTGCAGAAACATGTACTTTTCATGCTTGTTCAACTCTCTTTTTTTTAAAAGCAAAGCCAGGAAAGGGATAAATGCTGCTGCTTCATTCCCTCCTGGCAGCTTCCTTGCCACTTTGTTTTGCAAATGGGAGAAGACACTGGGAGGGAGGGGAAAGCAGCCATTTAACCCTCTCCTGCCTTTTAAACCCAGGAGAAATTAGCAGTAATGTTACAATCCTTTCCTAGCTTTGAGGGAAAAAAAGAAGCATGCTCATACAACTAAGTGAGGAAGGGAAAAGCAGCCATTTAACCCTTTCCTGGCTTTTAAAGCCAGCAGAGAATAAGCAGCAAAGTTAGGAACTGTTCCTGGCTTTGAAAAAAAAATAAGAGAGTGCTTGCATACCCAGGAGGAAGGAAGCTAACGGAGAAGCAGTCTTATGGCCCTTTACTGATAAAAATGGCAGAAAAGACCAATCACCTCTGCACAGACCAATCAGCTCCTGGGGAAAAGCGAAGAGAGGGGAGAAGAGAAGAGAAGTAGAAGGGGAGTATAGAGTTCGCACTGACATTAATTGGGCCAGACGCGACTGGGCAGCAGCTTCAAAATAAAATCGCAGTATGTCCACAGGGGGGAAAGTCAGGGATACTGCGGACAAACATCAGTTCTGTGTCTCATGACTACCTTGCAAGTATGGAACGCCTGCAAACATGGGAAGCAGAACAGATACCGAAACGATTTAAAGTCCCAGTGCAAAAAGGGCCCTAGATTCAAGTCCCCACTTGCCATGGAACTCATTGGTAAACTTAGAGGAAGTCACTCTCTTTCAGCTCAACCTACCTCGCAAGATTGTTGTGATGATAAAACAATGTATGCCCCCAATCTCCTTGGGAAAAGAGTAGGATAAAAACTTACTAAAATAAATTTTAAAGGGGTTGCGCTGTAATACAATTAAAGCCATAGCATGATGCATATGGCAGGAACAATGAAAAGCAACATTAAAACAATTCTGAGGTCTTCAGCACATATCTGCATACCCCCCCAAATGGAAAAGATACACTCCATTTGTGGTTAAAGAACTAGAATAGTTATATTGACTGCTCTGGATCCACTCCTGTAAGTAAATGCACATTTAGAGAAAAACTGTATTGCTAATACTGTCAAAAATAGAGGTCTTCAGATACTGATATAACAATATTATTAGAAGCACTATATATTCCATTACATATTTTCCTTTGTCACATCATTTAAAAAGAGGCTGCTGATCTAGGTCTTAACAACAGAACAAAACGTCCACAATTAGGTTCAAAGTGTTGGTTCTTACCTTTAAAGCCCTGAGTGGGTTGGGACCAGCATATCTTCGGGACCGCCTCTCCCTGTACGTTCCCTGGAGATCGCTCCGATCAGCGAATAAATATTTACTTGTGGTCCCCGGCCCTAAGGAAGCCCGCCTCGCTTCAACCAGGGCCAGGGCCTTTTCAGTCCTGGCCCCAGCCTGGTGGAACGCTCTGTCAATGGAAACCCGGGCCCAGCGGGACATATTATCGTTCCGCCGGGCCTGTAAGACAGAGCTATTCTGCCAGGTGTTTGGTGATTGAAGGGGGTGGTGCCATGTCGGCCTCCCACCTTTGGGGTGGGGAAGGTTCTCCCCACCACTGCACCTTGTCAATTTGTTTTATTATTTATATATTGATTTTAGTTTTTGTTTTTATCGATTTTAACTGTTCACCGCCCAGAGCCCCTGGGGATGGGCGGTATATAAATTGAATAAATAAATAAATAAATAAATAAAATTATTTCTAAGAAGCTGAAACCAGCTAGATTCCATATGGGTACAGACACCAATGCCAAAAAAAAAATGATTTGGAACAAATATTACTTAAAATCCTTGTTAATTGGATGAATGGATGATCATATTGCACACTGTGGTAACCTAAGGGTTAATCTTAGAGGTGGGCATGAACCAAAATGTGAACTGAAGTTTGGGCCAGGCCAGGCCGGTTCGTGGGAGCTCATTTCTCATGAACCATGACAAATTTTAACCCGGTTCATTTGGTTCATATTTCAGTTCGTCACTGTAGACAGCCTGGCACCGATCAATCAGTTTCCTAGGCAATTGGGGGATGTGCTCTCTGCAGACCACCTGCTGACTCAGAAGTGATGTTTTCATGAACCAAACAAACGAGTTCGCAAACCAGGGTAAGTTTGTGAAAGTTCGTGGTTCATGGTTCATGAAACATGACAAACCACGAACTGCACTATTTGGAATTTTCCCAGTTCATGCCCATCTCTAGTCAATCTCATATTCTGAAGGAGATATACCAGATTGTTGAGTTCAGGGTTAAAAACATTCTTTAACTTGGTTTGTGCCTGAAAGAGGTTTGAGCTGTTGCTCTGGGTGAGGGGTAGATATCATGGCTGGATTGCCTTGCACGGGTATCTTAGCCCTTGAGAATAATGATATGAAATACAAAAATTTAGACAACATATCCTTTCCATTCCTTTTCTGACTTATTTTAAATATTATTTTTTAAGTTCCTTTCTATCCCAAGCAAAGACAAAGCTGGCATTATCCCCCCAACCCGAATAGACCCCACCTTGTGTCACTTCCTTCTTTTACACATTCTTCCACCTATGCTGTCCACTTTGAATATGCTGCTGCCCACAAGAAATAAAGTTCTTTTTAATGGATTCAAAAGCACTTAAGGAAAATGGAAGCTAAATAGAGCAACATTATTAATCCAACCTGGAAATTCTCTTAATTTAGCGTATGTGATTTTTCTAGATCTACTGAACAACAGCAAACATCTTATGATATTTAAGAAATGGATTCAATGCATCAATTTTTAAAGATTTACAGTACTCAGTATATATTTTCAGCACTTATACTACAACATCACTCTAGCTGCACATGAACAGCTGGTTAAATAGATCAATAAGCCATTTTTTAAACAGCATAACTCAAAAAGAATGTGTTACTTGTGTGCCGTATAGGCAAAGATTTCAAAGCTGTCTTTCTTCAGATATTTCATATCCAAAGCAATGGCTCAATATAATATGGCAAATTAATGGCATTAAGAGCAAATGACTGCTTAGCTTAAAATATGAAATCATATTTATGAGGAAGTTTTCATTAGATTTGTCTTTCTCAGCAATATAGCTAATTCCTAGCATGGCCAAATCTGCAAATAGTTAAATCCATGGATATTTTCCCTGCAAACTTTGGGGGGGCACCCAGGTTTGGAAAAAAAAATGGACACTCTGGAAAAATAGAGGGAGTGGTAGTAAAATCACCTCACACAGAGAAGCATTTGCACCTGCATGTACAACACATCTCTTTTGGAGCTTGTCATCACAAAAAAACTGCCCAGCACAAGGCTGATATCCAAGCGTCAGCTGGATCAGGAGCAGAAGAAACACTGTTGTTGCTGCTGCTGCTTCCACCTTCTCCTCCTCCTCCTCCTCCTCCAGTGGGTATGTATCTGCATGATCAGTGGATTGAGCTAAAATGCTGAGTGCCTCCACAGAGTCCGGGGGGCTGGGCTGCTATGATGGACACAGGGCAAAGAAAGGAGGCAATGTGGAGTGGGTGAGAAAGGTTACCTGTCTGTGTGAGGCCTGCAGTGGAAAGAAGGATGGGTGGGCAGAATGACACAGAGGAGGGGGGCAGGCACATCCATGAAGAGAGAGGTAGGGGAAGAATGGTAAGGAAGGGTTGGGTGAACAGAGCAACAAGGAGAGGGGTGGGAGGCAGGGAGGTCAGAATGAGGAAAGTGGGGACAGCGGTATGGCAAGGTGGAGGTGGGGACCTGTGTTGGGGGTAAAGGGAGGCAGGAGGATCTATGAAAGGGAAAAAATGGGGGCCGAAAGGGACAGTGGGAGGAAAAAATAGAGAAAGATTGCTGAGGAGAGTGTCAGACGTCAAGGGAGAAAGCAGGGACCAATGAGGGAATTTCCCCATACATTTCTCCCAAGTGCTCTTTAGTTAACATATAAGGTTGCTTCCCAGCAAATGGCAGGGTGAGGTGAGTGGATAGCACATTATCGACCACACATGCATGAAAAACTCATGTACTCCATGGCATCTGCCGATGATGTCACTTCCGGCATCACTAAAAAGCAAGGGCATCACACCAAATAGTGTTTTCGCTATGTCTCTGGTCGCCCCAGAATTGATGTCATCAGCCAAGGATGTGGGTGCATTTGCGTCCATTTCCCCAGTCTGCCTTCCAGCCTCTGCCAATGGCAGGCAACCTCTGGGTGGCCTGCCTCCTCCTGCCAGTTGCCAAAGATCAGAGGGCAGAGGCTACATTTCACCAGGAATTTCCCGCCATTTGTGGGAACCTGGCAAGGCTGTTAACATATAATAGTCATTACTATTCAGACTCAGTGCTTTGGGTAGTATGAACTGCATGCTCTGTGGAAGGCATTCCATGGATCTTTCCCACTTTCTCCATTGCAGCAGCCTCTTTGGCTTTTGAAGACCTAATACTAGAAGTTGGGGGCGACTCATGGAAAAAATACGATGGGTCACAGAGCTACAGCAAAGGGGGGAAATTGGGCAAAATTGATCCCTCTTCCTCTTGCACTGGTGCAAGAAGCAAGGAGTTGTGGTTGATAAATCCCAATTTCCCCCTTCACATCACATGCCTCATATCATCAGACCCCCTTCCCCTTTAAATAGCATAAGGGTCCTAAGGAATGTACAGGTTTGCATTTTACAAGTAATAGTCTAATAATTTTTGCCTAAAGCTTTGAATTTATCTGAATATAACATTTAAACCACATGACTAATATTTTCCAAATAAATTATTTCCTACTCAAAGTATTTGTTACTCCTGGGGCATTTAGGGAAATGGTAAGTTTTCCAATTCATATTTCCCCAAAATCCCACATCACTGTTTTTCACATTTCTCCCATTTTGAACTCTGTGGCAGGAAAATGTCATTGTAGATTCCCACTGCCCTTTTTCTCGACCAAGATCAAATTCATACATACCACAATGTGCTTTTCAGCCTCTCTCTCACTCTTGATGTGCATCTGGGTGAAACAGACTGGCATTTTGAAACATGCTTGTATCAGGCATCTGAATTAATTGGTAGCCATGTAGGAAGGTCAATTTGCAATTGCATTCCCACCTTGCTGAACATTATAATGCACATGTGATTTCAGCTTAAGGCTATTGTTCTTCTAACAGTCTGCTTATATCCCATTGTTTCAATGCCATTTCAGCAGCCTGTTTTCATAAAAGTGAATTAATTAAACTGGATATCTTCCCTTTTTCATCTGTTTCTGCCCTCTGCAAGCCATCTCAACAGGAGAGTGTATACATACATAGAAACAAGGGAGCAGAACAAGTGCACAGTAACATATTATGTATTTATTTAGAAAAAATTTATGCTGCTTCTCCAGAAACCTGCCAAAGGTGGCAAGATATTAATTAAACTTCAGCATTTAAAAAGAAAACCACAACATAGACCAGACAAACAGACCACTGAGAGCTTAACACAACAATTTCCAGACTAAAATGATATTTTAAAAATAACCCCTTAATTAAAAGCCTGGGTGAACAGAAACATTTTGGCCTGCATTTTGAATTGTGCACTGAAACGAAAGTACAGCCAGAGCAGAACTTTCAGTACTGGGGTGATACTATCCCTATATCTCACCCATGACAATGGGTCTGACTGCTGCATTTTGGATGAGCTGAAGTTTCTAGACCATTTTCAAAGGCAGCCCTACGTGAAGCTCATTACAGTAATCTAACCTGGATGTAATCAGAGCATGGATCACTGTGGCCAGATCACACTTTTCAAGCAACGGCTGCAACTGGCATATCAGCTGAAGTTGATAAAAGGTCTAACATACCACTGAGGAGATCTGGGGTCCAAATGTAGGCCTGGTTCCAGCAGTATCTCCAAGATACAAACCTGTTTCTGCACTAGTTGTAGTTATAATTTTCACATTATTTGCATGGTCTACACTCTATCTTCTCAGGTCTCTGGCAACTGACAGAAATATAGGCAACTGGGCCAGTTTCCACATCCCATGGTTATTGCTACAGAATTGCTGCTTTCATTAAGACTGGCTTTACGCTTGTATATTTTATAGCTCTTCATGTCTGCTTGTCCTGTTTATTTTTTATCTGTGAAGGCAAAAAGCATATAAATGTAACCACTACTGGAAGTACCAAAGATTTGTCTCATGAAGTCAATAGACTTAATTGACTGTGTTACCAATTAAACATAGAGTTTCATGGAGCAGAGGGTCATGAACTAAAAGAGCACAAAATAAATGTGTAGCTTGAACACCATCCATTACAGAAAAAGGCCCAGGACTAGAAACAGTAAAGAGTTTTATAGGCTTGGAGATCCATTCTGCAATTCTTGAAATATTGCTTCTATTTGAAGCGAGAAACGAATCCTTAAAAGAATGCTAGCAATCACCTTTTCACCTTTTAAAGAATCATAACAATGCTTTAAAGTCATCATGGCACAGCAGGGCTATAGAATCAGCATCCTTTTTTTAAAAAATCATTCAAAGAAGCAACCACACACTATTTAAAATAATCTTATCCCAGTATTTTTTCCGTGTCAAAGCATGGGAAATCAGGAGAAAAGTGCTTTTCTTTGCCTGTGTGCATTGTATGGGTCTAATATTACTTGCAGAATAAACTAATTTAAACATATATTCCTTAGTTAAAACTCCCCACTATATACAATAATACAACAAAGTTTCATATAACTAAACACATGGATATAACAGTGAACAGAAACTTACAACTAGTCATTTCAAGTAGGTAGCCATGTTGGTCTGCAGTAGAAAAGCAAGATTTGGGTCCAGTAGCACCTTAAAGACCAACTAAATTTCCAGAGTGTAAGCTTTTGAGAGTCAAAGCTCCTTTCTTCAGATAAGGGAGCTTTGATTCTCAAAAGCTCATAACTTGAAAATCTCGTTGGTTTTTAAGGTGCTACTGGACCTGAATCTTGCTTTTTTACAACTGATAATCTCTGAATTCAATCAACGAACTTCTTCTCATTAGTAGAACATTGCAGTGAACCAATCTTCCAATCCACTAAGGGGCCAGAGTCTTTCAATTCATTCTTCTTGCAAAAAGAATTCTATTCCAATAGATGGGTCAACACAAGAAAAAAATTATAATTTGTAGCTTGAAAAAACTTAGCTCTGAAGTAACAATATAATTAGAACAATAATACCAGTTATACTAAATGGAATACTTCCTTTACTAATTAACTTTTCATACACACCATTTCCAGTTACCTTAGCCAAGAAAATCTTATCTGCCAATCACAGTGAAGGAAAATCCCACTCAGGAGAGAAAACACTTCTCACAATGGAAACAATTTATATAGTTTAAATGGCCCAAGTGCTCAAATATTAATTGGTCATAGTACAATTCATCACCTTTCATACAAAACAATACATCTTAGTTCATACAGTATTATTATAAACAACAACACACTCCCCATGCGTTCAATAAATATCCAAAGAAAACGCCAAGGAGGTGACTCTAGGAAGGATCTTGGAATAAATTTCCAAAGAAAACAATTTCAATTACTACAGGACTGCTTAGCTAAACCAGCCAGTTACGCTTATTTAAATGGAGCAGGCACCCAGCACTGTGTGGAAGACAGAAACGTAATCCCATGAACTATCCCAAAGATAGTTGATCCATGCAGCTAACACTGTCTTAAATTGTCTGTTTGTGCAAGTTATCATTGGTTAAAAATATTCCCCAAATCAGAATTCAACAATGTGTATATAAAGGGCCAATATCCCTATCATTTAACAACCTATAGAGAATACTGGTTAAATCAAACAGGATTCTGTGAGGCAAACTCTAAAGAATTAGATGACTGAACAGATTTCTATCTTCAGTATTGCATTAAAAGAAGAGGAAAATATTATACGTTGGTAACTTATGAAAAACTACAGCTCCTGTTCATTCTTGTTCAGTGGCATTTTCTTTGTCCTTTTACATCAGGGATTTTGCTGGATGTGAGGTTCCCCAAAGACCGACATCCTCCAAAGACCATTCCGGGGTGGGCTGCTGCTGCTCTCTCCCAGGACACCCTCACATCGAGGGGGGGGGAGGCTTATGCCTGGAAGATTTGCGTCTTCAGCAGCTCATTCAAAGTGCACACCCCGAGAGGCAGCTGTTTGTCCAGGTCCTTCCTGTTTTCTCCTTTCCCTTTCCCTTTACTTTCTTCTGTCATTGTTCTGTCCCACCCCCACCCTAGTTCCCTAAAAGAAACATCACTTTTCCTCAGCTCCTTTCCAGTTTGTGAGGTGACAGGCAGGAGATGGGGGGGATGCCTCGGGGCTCACCCCCACATGCGTTCAGAGAGGGCAGTGAGCAGCAGCAGAGAGGGGAAGGCGTTTCCTACATTTCCCAGGTAAACTTACACTGACTCGCCTCATGAAAAATGTCTTGTTTGGTCCAGCTCATAGATAGCTAAAATGCCTACAGGGCAGGCATCAATTTCCTTTCTTAAGCTGCCAGCTGTGTGGACTTTATTCCTTAAAGCAGCATCCCCCCTCTACTGAGCTAACCAGCTCTAAAGCTAATACACATTATAATCCATTTTTTGAAAATTCAAGCATCAACATTACTGTATATTATTTCAATATGTCATTCCCTGTATTCTGCAGGCCAGAGAATCTGGTGTTTCTTAGCAACTTTCAGCGGCTTGAAAAAAATACAAAAATTTGTACAGGGTTGTAATTTAATTTATTTAAAATACTTACTAGTCACCTTTCTAGTTTGTAGGAACTCAAGGCAGCTTATAATATAAATAGAAATGAAATTATATCTTCAGATTTTGAGAAATAGCAACTCTTACTGACAATGTAGTCTCCAACAGATTCACAGAAAATTGTAGTTATAATGAAACTTGAAGCTGTTTCCCTTAGTATCTGTTGGTTGTCCTGACACTTCTCATGACAGTAAGAAAATACAAATAAAACAGAGACAAACTAATAAATGAAACTACTAGTACTTCAATGATGCATCACTGTACATTGCTTACATCCCTCAGGGTCTATTCTCACAATATAAACTTCTCTTGGCTGCCATTTTATCACATGTATTCTGGAAGTACTGTGCCTTCCAGGTGCATGGGAATCATATTTCAATCATAATCAAGAGGCACATGGAAAGGGGGCTTCAGCTCCCTACCTTGCACCATTTTCATGAGCTGAAAGGGCCCCAAGGAGCAGCTGTTTTCTCTGTTTGGAAACTTACATGTAGACATTATTGCACATAAGTTTCCTATCAGAGCACAAAGCTCCCTGAGGCTGTTTCAGTTCACAAAAATGATGCTGGGTATAAGGCTGAAGCATGCTGTGGTCACAGTCTGAATACACCTAAGAAGCACAGAACCTCTTGTGCACATATGATACAAACTCTTCATGGAAGCCATGAGGACTTTTCATCATGTGACTTGGTAATCAGGGAGGCATTCGCTACCTTAGTCTGTCAGGTAGAGCTTGGAAACTGGCTGCTGTCACACTGGATCCAAAAGCGAAAAACAAAAAGTTTTCTTTTTCCAATTGACAAGGACTATAGTTCCAGATTCCAGGAAGATGAGGAAATAATAAAATAATTGGTCAATTTTCAGAGACTACTAACTCAAATTAGATGTTTCCATTCATCATTCTTTTCTACGTCATATAGTCCATGAATGACGTAATCTGAGCTGTGATTATTGTATCAGAAAGTTCGGTAAGAAGGAAAGGGGAATCAAGGAAGTGTAATCTACACTTAAGAAGAAAGCAGTAATATGGTCTCAGTGCTAAGTAAAAAGACTGTGGTAGTACTTGATACAGATTATACTGATAATGTATGCATATGCTTGGCTCTGATGTAAAACGAATCATGGATTCACCATTCTGCTGAAGTAAATTTTATGTTTTTCATGCTAGATTATTGTATTGGCTATATCTATTAGGATAGCAAAGTTGCATAGTCAGGAAAATTTGAAATTACATAAGCTTCGATCAAATTCACTGCAAGATTCACTGCAAAACACACCCATATAATTTAGACTGTCTCCCTACACAAAACATCTTACACGAGAATGCTCAAGTGTAAGGAGACGCAATGTTAGCCGCGGAAAGTAGTTTTAAAAGACAGAGCCAAAGGCTACTTAGAGGGTTTGTTAATTTCATTTTGCCTCCTGGAAGGAGAGGCAAAGATGAAATTAACAAACCCTCTGAGAAGACTTCAGTTCTGTCTTTTTAAAGTATGCTTCCCGGCTAACATTGCATCTCCCTACACTTGAGCGTTCTCATGTAAGATGTCTCGTGTAGATTCTCAAGGCTCTGGAGGACAGGATCCTAAGGCTTGAGTCAATGATGTAAAATCTTCCCTCATGATTTTAAACATGATAGGCTAAACAGGTATGCGTGTCACGTATCTAGATGTTACTTCTGTTAGTATGTTAAATAGGTTATTTCCCAAGATTCTATATTTATGTAGAAAACTTACATGTTTGCATCAGAGATTTCCTATGAGACATCAGGCTACCAAAGGAAAAAGGGAAGATTTTGATGTACATAAATCACAACTTTAACAAAACCTTTTAAAATGAGGACCTTTGGAAAAATATTAGTAGTAGCAATGGTAGTAGCAAGAATATTCTTTGAAGTTGGGGAGAGATGCAGAACAAAAGTGCATTCGGCAGCAGGATTTGTTTGAGAGAAGTAATCCCAACAGATAGATTAGTAGGGCAGAGTGCAGAGAAGGCTGAGTGAGAAATGGCATTTATAGGGTCTAGTGCATTTTATAAAAATAAAAAGGTGTGTATGTGTGCCCCTGTGTGTGTAAGTTTAATTCACAGCTAGGAATTCTTCAGAAAATAGAAACATTTAACAAAAAAGCTCTGCCCTACCATAAATAAAAGTTAGCAAATCACAGCTGGAAAGCAGTACCTCTCAAAAAATGGAATAGTTTGAACTCAATGGCAGGAGTTAAAAGATGCTGTGGGTGCTGGATGTGATGTTTCGAGATCTCACTACTGGCTACTGTCCAGTTGTAATTGTCAGTCCTTGGCAAGTAAATCCCCAAGTTCTTCACAGCAATCACACAGGTGAATTGGTTGAAGTAACTTTTATTAGAGATCTATCAGGTTCAAGGTACTCAGACAGTGGAACTGGCAAAAGTGACATATTGAAGGAAAGCATGGTTAGTTACAGGTTAATGTCCCACCCCCCAAGGTTAGTAGCCCATTGGAATTCTGGCATGAATGCCAGAGACAAAAAGTATCAGAGTTTAGACTACGATAAACAACAATAGCAAACTGGGGATGAAATCATCCATTTTCTCAGGGAAGATACATTTCAGACTGGCTGCATCTGGTCTCAAGACTGTTGGCTGCAGAAGTGAAAGTGTTTAACTTCAATGCAGAGATAACACACTTAACTTCCAAATAACAGGCACTGAATGATACTCAGAACTCTGCGTAGTGTCAGAGAACCAATAGGTTGCATATAACATACACATGGCATGTACTGCAGGCAGGCATACATGGCAGTAATGCTCTTTAAAATGTTTTATACAGCAAACAAAATACATATTATCTCTCTAACACAGGATGTTTCACTGCCAGTAATTTGTAATTTGGTATCACTGAAAAACGAAAAAGTACTAACATTGATTTGGTAAACTTAATTTTAAAAAACATAACAATTCTTTGTAATATTCTACTTTTTACATACAGAAAAAGGAGGGCAGTACATGCCTGCCTGAGACCCATATCTTGTAGCTGTAGAATGGAGGGAATGCAGAGACAGTAAATTGATCTTTTTGTCAAGGGGAATGAGACTGTATGAGGAACAAAGGAAAACAAAGCTAACAGAAGGGATGAAAACGGGATAACGTACAACACAATTAGAGCTGAGTTACAATCATACATCACTCACTTGAATATGTGAAATGCTTCTATGAGAAATGGAGTTTGCCCCCCCCCCAGTCGAAATAAAGAGGCAGACACAAGGCTTGGGAAATAAAGGGCTACTTTTTATTTATGGCAACAACATGAACTGCAACAACTGAAACCTGGCAAGGGCCTAACCAGTGGTACAGGTCAAGCCTTGGGGTTACTCCCCTGGACCCCACCTTGACCTGTCTGGGTAAGATCCGCTGCCCCAGATGCAAGCCATCCAACTGCATGGCTGGGATCCTGCCAGCCTGGTGGATGGTTTCCCTCCTTAAAGCTCCAAGCACCCCCGCCGAGGAGCATGAGGGAAGGACTTTTCCAGGGGCTCCCACCAGGCAGCCTGCCCTCTCAACTGGCCGCCACCAAGCATGCCAGCTGATCCTGACAGGCCCCCAATATCCCCACCAATGGGGATGTACCAAGGGTACTCACCATCCCACTAACATCCCCCCAACTAAATCCTGCCAGTGATAGCCTACACAGCACCACTGTAGCCAATAGCCACAGCTCCAGCAAGCAGTACAAGTTAGGCAAAAAACTTAGTTCCCCCATACCTGCTTACTCTGAGCTGGCCCAGCCCCATAAGTGCCTTGCCCTTGCACTGTGCTGTAACTCATGCAAAGATACCCTATGCCGCTCATTAAATGAGGCAAACCGTTCCCTGAGGTCGGCTAGCTTATCCAGAGGCAGCCTAGAAGTTTGATGGACAGTGTCCAGTTTGATGCCCAGAAAAGTGAGGGCACTGGCAGGGCCCTCGGTTTTTTCGTGGACCAAAGGGACTCCTAATTGAGCTGCTAAATTAATGAAGCCCTCCAAGAGCCGGGCACATTGGCCGGTTCCCGAAGGCCCCACAAAAAGGTAATAATCCAAATAATGAATGGTGTCCCAACAGCGAAGTCGTTACACACTGCCCATTCAAGGAAGGAGCTGAAGCATTCAAAGACAACACAAGAAATCGAGCACCCCATGGGTAACACTCTGTCCATGTAGAAACAGCCTTCAAAAGCTCAAAATCCTCGGGATGAACCGGGAGAAGGCAAAATGCTGACTTAATGTTGCATTTGGCCAACTCAGCACCCATTCCACAACGCCTGATCACCTTGACTGCCTGATCAAAGGATGTGTACCTCACTGAGCAGAGGTGGTCAGGGATAGTATTGTTAACTGATCCACCCCTGGGGTACGAAAGGTGGTGTATCAGCTGGAATTCACCCACTGCCTTTTTTGGCACCACACCCAAGGGGGAGACCCGCAAACGTGGGACTGGCGAGGCTGCAAAGGGGCCCAACACCCGACCCTCAGCACATTCTTTGGCAATCTTTTCCCTAATGATCCCTTCCATACCAGCCACTGATCGAAGATTGGCTGCCATGAAAGGAGTCCTACGTCCCTGAAAAGGAATCCTGAACACAAACTTAAACCCATTGAACAAGAACAATGCATCTTCACGCTTAGGATAACCATCCAAGAGCTACTTAAGTGCCCTCAGTTTTATTGGGCTGGCACCCTTTTCCAGCTTGCTGCTGGGAGTTACCACCAGCCCCACCCCCATGCTTGCCCCAACCTCCTCTATGGCCCCTAGGGCAAAAGTTAAAGGAGTGGGAGCCCCAACATGTTGGACATTCATGCTTGTACCTGCACGGTTTCCCTGAGCATGTTCCCTGATTCGCTAAGTCCCAACGCAACAGCCGTGGTTGAACCAGCTGACCTGCAAACCCGCGGGTACTGGGCATGGCAGAGGACTGCTGTACTAAATGGCTGCTGTCAGAGCGGTCAGTAAGAGTAGCCTTAGCAGGGGCCATCACCTGCAGCCAAAGTTGCTGCAGAATCTTATCCCACTGCAAATCAGGGTTCATTGCCACCCACATACGGAATTCTTCATCATACTGCATCCAAGCAGCACCGACAAAGCCTGTGTACCCTTTGTATATTATATCCAGGTACTGAAAAAGAGATGCAGTCCTCCATGGCTGTGCCCTAACAATTACTCTCGCATAAATCAGGAACCCAGGGAGCCAATTGGCCCAGGTACAATTGACCCGGTGCCGTTTCAGCCGCTCCTTGTCCCTATCATTAAGATCCTCTTTATCTTTCTTCTCCAGTTCCCTGTAGAGAAGGGAGAAGACATCGACAAATTCTCCTCACAAAATCTTGTCCCTAGTAGCTTGGGTAAGATGGTCACCCAAGGGTAGGGCTCTGTCCTCAAATGGAAGGGCCCGATATGGAACCAAGCCATAAGGGGTCATTGTAAAAGTGGAGCCCCAAGAGGGAGCATAACCGGACCAGGCAGAGGATGGGCCAGGCAGTGACTGACCATCAAAACCCTGCCAACTAGCCCTGCCCATCTGCCCCAATGTACTGGGGTCAGCAGCACCATACTGAGCCCCCCATACCGGCTTACTCTGAGCTGGCCCAGCCCCATAAGTACCTTGCCCTTGCACTATGCTTTGCTGCATGCCTGACGAGTGAGTCAGAGATGAGGGCGCTGGGGTAGAGGCCTGACTGCAGAGTCCCCATGGCCATCCACTACCCTGCTGCATAAGTGAGGACTTACCGTCCACCACCGGGTCCACAGCCATCGCCAAAGGTTCAGTATCAGCCATCCAGCCTGGATTGACTCCTGTAAGCTCGATGCCACCCGCTGTGCCTTCTGTGTCTTGGTTGTCTACCGTCTCAGGGCCTGTTGAAATAAAAGGCCCCTCAAGGGCAGAAAGTCTGCTAAGAATCTCGGCATGAAAAGTAGCTGCAGACATCAGCCTAGCAGGCCTACTGCACTTTGTACCTCCAGTCTTCCCCTCTCCCCATGCCTGCTCCAACTCCGCTATGCAGCTCAAGATGGCCTGGCGACTGGAGCGCTCATCCTCGTCTGAAGATGACAATGTGGAGGGAGGCCTCTTAGGTGGGGGCCTCTTGGCTGGTTGTTTTCCCTTAGAAGGGCCAGACCTCTTTTTCGGAGGCATGGCAGTGTATATAAGCTCTTTATTAATAACTAATAACAATATTATTGTTTTTGTTGTTGTTGTTGTTGTTGTTGTTGTTAACACCACCTAAGAAGCAGTATAGGTGCCTCCAAAGGCTTATAGGCTGATGTGCAAACTGGCAAGGCGGCCTTAAAATGGCTAACCAAGCTTCCTAAATGAATTCAAAATGGCTGCCACCTATGCATAGAATGCAGAGTCCCACAAAATGGCCACCACTTATGACAACAATGAGGCAGCAACTGGCCATAAAATGGCTGCCCCTATCTAATGAGCAGTTAGGCTGCCTGACCCACAGACCCATAGGGAAAAAACACATATTGGGGCAATGATTGAATTAACAGTAATTGGCCCTTGATCCAAGGAAAGGCTGGCTGCACTTAGGCAAGCCTGCAGAGTAAGGCCACCAAAAAAACCCAAAAACATAATAATAATTCACTCAAGCCAGCGCTTGGGATTATAAAGCTCAAGCCCTACCAGCCCCAACCCCCGCAGGAAGCAACAAAGCTAGCCCTAGCCACCCTCAGCCAACAATGGGGAAACAGGTTCACAAGCGGCGAACCGCTGTAAAACAGGGAGCAGGATCTGTGCCGCACAAGCACAAGTTCCCCCCCACGCAGCTTTCACCGCTTCACCGGAGCTGAACTGCAAGGCAAGCAGCATGGAGCTCCAAACTCCGAAACTGCGCTCTTGGCTGCAATGCCTCTTGAGAAAGGCAAGCGACCAGGGGCTGAAAGCAAGTGGCGAGGAGCAGAAGACAAGCGGCAAGGAGTTGAAGACACGGAGCCGCACTCCTTGCCGCCAAACAGCTGATTTGCGGCCCACGGCTAAGCAAACCGCTTGTCTCCACTCCCCACAGCTCTGCGAAAGTCTCCAAGTGCTCGGGAAGCAGAGCAAACCTCCCACTTTGCCCGAGCATGAGGTGATAAGTGCGGGGATGGGGGCAGGCCTGTGCTGTTAAAGTGCCGAGTCCCGCCCCCTTCCCACGTGGCCCCACGAGACTGGGGGAATGCTGCCGCTTTTTCTCCGTGGTGTCAAATGCGGCCCCTGGCCTCAAGCCCTTGGCTGCCGGCCAGGTGGGGACCGGATTATATGAAAATATTGTTTCATGCACAGAAGTTATCACTTGTTGCTGTAGTCATCCAAGGACAAATATCCATCTGTGTATTCACCGTCAAATATGCACTTTCATTCTGATACAGACATACTAATTGTGCCAAGCAAGTTTTAATAGTTCTGTCCTATGCCCCAGATTTTGGTGGATCACTGGCACCAGCACAGTGCCAGAACAACCAGCTAGTATCTTATGCTTTCTCAGTGAAGAAAAGAAATGCACCAAAAAAAAAAGAAAGATCTGACCTCATGGAGCTAACAACTGCACTGGAGTCAGCAGTGATACCTCCCACATCCACCAATCAGAGCAGTCTGCCAAACCCCTCCATGCCATGCCTACCAACTGATGTAACATGCCCCCCAACTACACAGAACACAACAAAGGAGGACTGTGATATGCCTAGTAGAAGAACTTTAACAGCCAAGATGGGAGATCCACAGGTGGGAGTTTGAATCCCCTTTTGCAAACACATTCCCATTTTACAGCACACATACAGGAAAGGAACCATAAACACCATAACCATAACCACACCTCCACAGGATACCTCCTAGGTAAGGGTTCAGACCTCAGGGAATAAAAGGAAGAATCTATAAGGAGCAAGGCTCCAGTGCCTTTAAAACCTGGACTGACAGCAAAATCACAGGTAGAGTTGCCCTTATTAATGCATTCCCCTAATAGGTACAACTGGGCTAGTTAAGCAACTGGCTAGGAAGCAGCTCACAATGCTACAGGAGTGGCAACCACAGAGCAGACCAACTAGATGCACACTGGTCAATGCAGTTGTTGGTCATGTAGTACTGTACTCTCGGCAAACAATTAGCACTGCACTGCAAATGAGATCCATGGCTCACTTTACCTCTTTTGGAGGGCTCCCTGGATTCATTTACAAAGTTCCTGGCTAAGGGATCTGAACTGTGGATTTCCAGGCTCAAGTCTTTAGCTGCTTCACTACACCAGTCCCTTACTTAAACTTTTGCTTTTCCACATGAAAATAATTCATATAGTGATTTTATGCGCTAACAAAGTAATAGATATATTTTAATGAATGGGCATAACCTATGGAGGAACAGCTACATACAATGGCCCATCTATTTGTTCTCCTGCAATGGATATGGGGGGGGGGGGGGTACTTGCATCATTCATATAGTGAATTTATAGAAGACAAGGGTTGAGCCTTTTCATGAAATCCAAATGGTTATATTCTGGGTTTTGTTTGGTGCTAACCATGTGCACATGAAATAGGAACCATCCAGGGTATATCTTCAACCTGGGGGGGGATGGGGATGACTGTTATTATATAAATGGAATGCAGAATCCTTGGAAAGAAAGCAAGAAAGCATACACACTTATCTACTTCTGTGGTATCTACTTATAATCTTATTTAAGCAGAATTTCAAACTCATAGTTCATATTCAAGCGGAGCTCCTGAGACAATTAAGTTCTGAACTTAAACGTTCATTCCATGGCAATTTCACATTATAGATCATTCAGGTTAAAAAAAAAAAAACACAGCACCTTTAAAAATCTCAAGTACACACCATTCATTAATGATTTCACAGGAGAATGCAGAAAATGGACAAGAGTAGTCAATTCTCAGAAATAACAAGTGTATCGATTTGCCCTTTTTTACATCAACTAGAAGACACACTTCAGAAGCTAGTTATAGCTCCTTTTCAACGTGTCCTCTTGGTCTCTTTTTCCATCCTGCAGCTGCCTATTACTGCACTGCTGCGTTTCTCACTGAGTCACAGGGATGCATTTTCACCCCTGCACCACCTGTCAGTACCAACTTAAGGGTTTTTCCCTTGCTTTGACTCTCATCCTCCACTTCCGTTTAGTGCCATCTGTTACACACCTCAGGACTCCTGAACAGCAACTCCATTCTCCATGGTGAGATAATTTAGATATATATAAATCCCCTGCTGTGTGTGCATAATTTGAAAAGCACTACACTATCAGAAAGCTCATTAACTGGTTTCTCTGCTGTTTTACTTACATTTCTTAATCCTTTCTTGTTTACATTATAAAGACAAAGCTGACTGGATAAAGTCAACATATCTTCCTCCTGCTGACTGATAACGCTAAAACAATAAAACATTGAGACGAGGCAATGTAATTAAGTGGATGCACTGCTTTTCTACAACATGCCTACCTTTGTTATCTGCCTGGAAAACTCATCACCAAAACTCTTACTTATCAACAATAATCACAAGGAATCCCTGTCAGGAATTTTTAAAATGGCAGTGCTAGCAGGACTCTTTACACATTACAGCATTGACAGTTGGGTCTGGGTCCCCACCCTGTGTCAGACACTTCTTGAGCTGGGGTTCCTCTCAATTCCCACACCATGTATGTATCCCAGGGAACACATGGATTTCTTTAAATAGCAACCACCTGGGAAAGTTAGGGAAATCTTGCACAGGGGAAGGCTGAAGCCCGTTTCCACATACAGCACAGTCCTGATTCTAATCAAGCACTACACATGTAGGAATTCTGGAGAACCCACAACTCTCCTGAGGATCCAGATCCTGTGTATTCCTGAATGTGTGAAGAGGCAAACTTATCAGAGATGACTGCTACATTATCAGCCTTTTCCTGTTTGAAAAAAAAATGCTTTTCCTAAACCTGAACAATCAACACTCAAGTAGCAATGTGATGCTGTAGAAAAATCAAAAGATTTACCAACATAAAGGGCCCTTTTTATAGAATCATAGGGTTAGAAGGTACCTCCAGGGTCTTCTAGTCCAACTTTCTGTACAATCCAGGAAATTCGGGGTCATGTTTGTTACTGTTCGTTGTTCATTGTTTGTGGATGGCAATGAACAGCTTGTTCATTTTTTCCCCCGTTCGTGCCGTTCATGCCTATGTCTTCTCGCCACCTCCTGAGAATGCCTGTTCCATTTAAGGGCCACTTACTGTCAGAAAGTTCTTACTAATGCTTAGTAGAAAACTCTTAATTTCAACCCATTGGTTCTGATCCAACCTTCTGGGGCAATGGAAAACAACTCAGCACCATCATCTATATGACAGCCCTTCAAGTACTTGAAGATGGTTATCGTATCACCTCTCAGTCATCTCCTCTGCAGGCTAAACATTCTGAGCTCTTTCAACCTTTCCTCATAGGACTTGGTCACCAGACCCCTCACCATCTTCCTCTGGACATGGTCCAGCTTGTTTGTATCCTTTTATACTGTAGTGCCCAAAACTGAACACAATACTCTAGGTGAGGTCTAACCAGAGCAGAATAGAACAATACCATCACTTTGTGTGATCTGGACACTGTACTTCTGTTGATATAGCTTAAAATTGCATTTGCCCTTTTAGCTACCACATCATACTGCTGACTCATGTTCAATGTATAGTCTACTAAGACTTCTAGATCCTTTTCACACATACTACTGCCAAGACAAGTCTTCCCCATCCTATACTTATGCATTTGATTTTTCCTTCCTAAATGCAGAACTTTCATTTATCTCTGTTGAAATTAATTTTATTTGTTTTAGCCCAGTTTTCCAGCCATTCAACATCATCCTGTGTCCTGACTCTGTCTCCTATCATATTTGCTACCCCTCCCAATTTAATATCATCCGCTAATTTAATAAGCATTCCCTCTATTCCTTCATCCAAATCATTTATAAAAATGTTGAACAGAACAGGTCCCAGAACTGATCCCTGAGGCACACCACTTGTCACTCTTCTCCAAGAGGATGAGGAACCATTATCAAGCACTCTTTGGGTATGATCTGTCAACCAGTTACAGATCCACCTAAGAGCTGAAACAGACATGACGAAATACCTAGATTCAACTCGTGTTCTCTTACCTAAAGGTTTGTCGGGAAGTGTAGGCATCCTTGCAGCTTAAAGTTTAGCATTTACAGTGCAGGAGTCCTTGCAGCTTAAAGTTTAGCAGTGCAGGCGTCCTTGCAGCTTAAAGTTTAGCATTTACAGAGCAGCAGGGAGGGAAGTGCAGGCGTGGGGCATGGTGCATCTCAAGGTGCATCACGACATTTTCCCTTCCCCTCACCCAGCCTGGCCCTGCAGAGTGACACCTGGCTGCACCGGGAGAATTTAAGCTGCAAGGACACCCGCACTTCCCTCTCTGCTGCTCTGTAAATGCTAAACTTTAAGCTGCAAGGACGCCTGCACTGTAAATGCTAAACTTTAAGCTGCAAGGATGTCTGCACTGTAAATACTAAACTTTAAGCTGCAAGGACGCCTGCACTGTAAATGCTAAACTTTAAACTGCAAGGACGCCTACACTTCCCGATAAACCTTTAGGTAAGAGAACACGAGTTGAATCTAGGTATTTCGTCACGTCTGTTTTGAGTCTAACAGTAAGAGGATCCAAACCACATCTCACCACCTTGTCAACAAGGATATTATGTGGAACGAGGGTTGCCAGCTCCAAGCTGGGAAACTCCTGGAGATCTAGGGGGTAAAACCTGGAGAAAGTGGGGTTTGGGGAGGGAAGGAACCTTGGCATGACATAATTCCATAGAGCCCACTCCCCCTCCCCCAAGTAGCCATTTTCTCCAGGTGAACAGATCTCTGTGGCCTGGAAACCAGTTGTAATTCCAGGAGATCTCCAGCCACTACCTGGAGGCTGGCAACCCTTTGTGGAACCTTATCAAAAGCCTTACTGAAATTGAGATAAACTATGTCTACAGCATTTCCCTGATCCAGTAAGGTAGTAGCTTTCTCAAAAAGAGAGAGAGAGAGAAAGCTAAGATTAGTCTGACATGACTTTTTCTTGAGAAAACCATGCTGATTTTTAGTAATCACAGCCATCCTTTCTAAATGCTCAAGGTCTGACTGTTTGATGATTTGTTCTAAAACTTTTCCAGGTATATACATCAACCTGACAGGTTGGTAGTTACCCAGATCCTCCTTTTTCCCCTGCTTGAAGATGGGGAAAACATTTGCCCACCTCCGATCTTCTGGCACCTCACTTGTTCTCCAGGGCTATTAGATGGCTATCAGATAGAGGCTGCTTGTAGTCACAAAGCCCTATCTAAATTTCTAGTTTCCTCATTGCTGCCCTCGTAGGAAAAAAACTATATGAGAAGGTCTCCTTGTCTTTCTTCTTGTGTAGTTAGTCTAGTGAGTTTGGAGTGTGAACACAGGTAAAGTTACCATAATGACTAAAACGTAATGGAGATACTTCTGTAATATCAGCTCCCCAGCTGAATATTGAGCGAGTTCTACTAAATTAATAAAAAGTAGGATCATGGCATTAACCCTCTTGGATGCCATCAAAGTCCCAACAGCCTTAGCCATGACTTAGAACAATTACTATGGTTTCATTAAAAAAAACTGAAGTTTTTCTTATCTCTAATCAAAGCTGGTAGAAGATCACAGACTATTATGACCAAAACACTCGAGATACTCCTCATAAACCAAAATGACACAAAATCAAAGAAGAAACTTTAACTTTCCTTAACTCTGTACTATACAACATTATTCAGGGAATCCCTTTGGAGCAATACTACTTCTAAATCATGTTTGTTTTGAACAAAAAGAGATAAGAGCAACTAACCTATATTCCACAAATTGTTCCAGAATTTGTAGAAATAATATCAAGCTGCAAGGTGGTAGTGACTGGGTTATTTCTATGACTTTAACAATGTATATCACTTTGGCCTGATACTCCCTTTAGAAAGCCAGTTTTAATGCTCTTTCAGCTATTAATTTAGCTAAGAAAATATTATGGGGGAACTGGGAAAGTGTAGCAATAACATATCTAAATACACATGCTTAGATAATCTGTCTTGTACAAGATACTCATGTAACCAGTTGTTTCATTCAGTGTGTAAAAATACATTAAAGCAGATAGAGGCCATTTTCACACAGCCCCTTGTTCCTGCCTTTTCCCCACTTTAAGTCTGTGTTTTGCTGAGTTACCCCGAACAACTCATCCACCACATTCAGTACCCACAAGCATTTAACTTTGGTTGTGAGGTCACAGGAAATATGTACCAAAAAAATAGCCGTTTTGGAAAAGAAGTTGGGTGCTTTCATCACCATCAACAAAAGGTGCCCTTCCACCTTTTAATTTTTTTTTTTCATATGGGTTATTTTACTAGAATACTGAATGAAAAGTTAGAAAAGAAAAATGAGTGCAGCTACTATTGCAAACAAGCTTCTGTGACTGGACAAAAATGTAGAGGAGGAGGAGCAAAAGCTTGGGGGGAAGAACTGGTTAGAGATTGAGTTGGTAAGGGGAAGTTTCTTCAGAAAAGAAGCTCACAAACTCACCATGGGCTATGTTGCCACGGAGGGCGAGGCTGAGGTGGAGGTGTGTCCAGCAATGGAAGAGGAGGAGCAGCAGGAGATCCTCATCCAAGGGCAGCAACATGGTTGGCACCAGTCCAGAAGGGCTTCAGCAGGAGCAGGATGGTCAACAGCAGCAGCCTACACAGCAGGATCCTCTAAGAGGGGGTAATCTGACTGCACAGGGCGCATAACGGCCCCACCCCTACCCAGCCTGGGTGACAGGAGACTACTTGGCCTTGCACCCCTGGGTTCCAGGTGCTTTGTTGGTGCATGCTGATGGGACGTTCCTTACCAGATTTCAGTTTACAGTGGTGCAGGCCAGCTGGCAGGCTGTGGAGCCCCTGCATGGAGAGTTCAGCTCCCATTCATCCAGGATCCATGCAGCCACCACAGCAACAGAGGTGAAGCTGACAGTAGGCCGCATATAATGCATTAGGCATTGGGGCCACCAGAGCTTGCTTGGGACATATCTAGAGGAAAGGAAGATCTAATGCTTCTCTGTTCTAGTTGCAGGTGCAGTGGTCCCCCCACAACAGAGATGGCCCACTTAGCAAGATGTCATGGTGAGGAGATGGGCAAGAAGTGGAGGCTGCTGGGACACCTGGGTGATCATGCCAGGGATGCCCAGGGCCACTGGCCCAGGAGCCAGAAAGGAATTTCTCCCTGCAAGGGCCAGATTGGCTGGGGGCTTCCTGAGGGATTTTTGTCTTCCTCTGGCCCATCCAGGCCGGGATCATCCGGGAGAGAGGGGGTTGGCGCCAACTTAGCGCAGCCGTTGGAGTGTTGGCAGAAGTCAGGCCTCTGGCCTTCCTCTTGTGGTGGTTTTGAGGCATTGGGCCAGATCTTTAGGGGATGAGCAGGGTATCCAGGCAGATCACCCCTGTGGTAAAGGGAGGCAAGGGCCAGCTATCATGGCTGCTGGTGGAACACCACTTACTGTCCCATGAACCAGCATTGGGCTGGGGTGTAATGCATCAAACAACATGGGGCCCTTCAATGCCAAACGATCCGCTGCCCATACGCCTGCCCAATGCTTCAATCTGGTTGTAATCAATAAAGTTGTGGCCATTTCAACCAAACAACGTGTCAGTGTTTCATTTGGTGGAACCCAGCCAACAAATAGCACATAGGTGGCAAATACTTTAAGCATTCATATGCCAGAAAGTGCCAAAAAGAAAAGAAAAAACCTGGCTAGAAACATGCAACAAAAAGAAACACTGGTGCAAGTGTGATCTCGTTAAATCCATGGAAAACTTGGCATAAAAACACTGCAGTTAACTGGAAAATGATAATGTTTACATGCTTGGAAAAAAGCCACCACAGTTCTGTGAGTGAACTACAACTCTAATGACATTGGAAAACAGCCAGAGAGAGTACAACAAAGCCCAACGTCTCAATTTTCAAACAAAAGAGTCAAGGAGACCCATTTACAAGAAATGAAATATTTATTTTTATCCAGGACTCATTAATAATTAGTATGATGTATAGATAATGAGGGAGAAGGTTAGATTGCACATCAAGAAACATGAGCCAGGTCCTTCACTCAAGGGTAGAGGTGGGCACAGACTGGAAAACCCCCACAAATCATCAAACCGTGATCCATCGCATTTCACAGACCACGAATTTTTCATGGACCCACCCAATTCACAGCCCAGTTCAGCGGTCCATGGTCTGTCACTTCCAGGGGCCCTAGGACCACTCTCTTTGCACTCAGAGATGCCAAATTCACAGAGAGGCTTCGTCAGACTCTCCTCCAGCCACCTGCCAAATTTGGCCAAGATTGCATTTTGGAGGTTCAAGTTACTAACCCCCAAAGCAGCCGCCCCCCAAGGAAACTTCCATTAGATACTAGGAGTCGCAAATGTCAATTGACTTGCATTGGCTTGCAGCACCAAAAAGTTGCAATGAAGTAAAATCAAACAGAAAAGGGTGGGGGAAGATTCCCCTCACTCATCACACAGTCACCTTCCCAGCCGTTTCCTAGGGAATTAATTCTTGCTCCTTGCTCCTTGCTCGCATAGAGAAGAATGGGGTCTCTCTGGTTGGCAGCCAGAGATGCCTATCAAGTTTTTAAGGGCTAGGATTAGTGTTCCCAGGGCTGCAGAACGTCCATCCCCTCCATTGCATAGGAAATTAATTCTTCCTCCTTGCTCGCATAGAGCAGAATGGGAGCTCTCTGGTTGGCAGCCATAACTGCCTATCAGGGTTTTTACGGCTAGGATTTGTGTGTTCCCCGGGCTGCAGAAGGTCTGTAGACATCCCCTCTGTTGCCTAGGGAATTGGTAGATTGGCACCAGGATGTCTGAACTCACAGACTGTGGACTGACAGACCAGCCCAAATGGACCAAAGTTCGTGAAAAACGTGGTCTCACGAACTGCGTGTTCACGAACCATGAATCAGGCCAGTCCATGTCAAATTTAGGTCCATTTTCCGGTCTGTGGCCACCTCTACTCAAGGGACCTCTTCAGGGGTTTAAACCGCAATGAATGATTGTCTACTTGCAAACATGCAGTTAGAAGGAATGTCTGGAGAAACTGCTTCCAACGAAGATCCTACATTTATAACTGTTGTGTTTACATTAAAGTTATATGCTAATTGTAAATGCATACATATCTTCTGGTCTTCTGAGCTAGATCCCCTCTCCTTGTGCCAGCTGTGTATACATTTTGGGAAAACTGCACCAGACTTTTCAGAAATTCATTTTGTCCTAAGATAAAAAGTGATCTTTAAAAAGAAATTGCTATAGCAACTGATGTAGCCTGAGCATCTGTTCCACCCTACTCCCTCAAGACTTGGTGCCAGCATAAATAAAATTATACTACTTTAGAAAATAAGATCCTAAAATACAGGAGTGTGCTTCTACAATACTTGTGCAGATGTGATGAACCTGGAATTTACAGTCTTTTTAAAACTTACAGTCTTTTGCACTATATTGGTACAAATCTAGAGATGTAGCATACTGCCCCTATCACCCTGCCCATGTATGATAGATGAATTAAATTTCCTTTCTAAATGCTTGTATTATACAGTATTCAGGGAACATTACCAATAGTATAAGGCAAAGACTGATTTTATATTATGGCACTGTGATTTTGAAGCAATATAAAAAGTCCCTCAAAATTTCTATTAAAAATTATTGGATTTGGATGCAAAGCCTAGAGCCATTTACTTACAGAGTTTTCAGAAAAGTACACCAAATGAAACCAATTTGTTTAGTATAGCCTCCTCCTAGTTATATTTGCCTTCCACTGATAGTTTACTTTTATCATATTAAAATGTTTTGCCATACTTTTCTCTTACATCCTGATCCTAAATAACAACAACAACAACAACAACAACAACATTCGATTTATATACCGCCCTTCAGGACAACTCAATGCCCACTCAGAGCAGAACCACAAGTGACAAAAGGCACAGATTGGACACTTGTCAGCTTCCCTCAAGTTTTGATGGGAAATGTAGGCAGTTTGGCGGAATGTTGGACAAGTGACAGTTGAAAAGTCCATTGGACAGCAGTCAGAGAGCAAAGCTGCGAGACCAGGATGCCTACATTTCCCATCAAAACTTGAGGGAAGCAGACAAGTGTCCAATCTGTGCCTTTTGTCACTTGTGGTTATGCTCATAGAGTGGTTTACAAAGTGTGTCATTATTATCCCCACAACAATCACCCTGTGAGGTGGGTGGGGCTGACAGAGCTCCACAGAGCCCTGACTAGCCCAAGGTCAACCCAGCTGGCTTCAAGTGGAGTAAATGTGTTTACTTCAATATATGCCCTACTTCCTAGTGTTCTGATGGTGGTAACCTTCATTTTTCCATTGACTCATCTATGTGGTACTTCATATTTATGCTGGCATAATGTAGATTACAGAGTCCAACTCATGCCTGCACAGAAATTCAACATCCATTTTATGATCCATAACACATATAGTGAAGTAACAGCTAAGCTAAAATTCCTGCTAGAAGACAAAGCATTTCCAGTTGAAATTTTATCTCTTGAGACCACTTTCATCACAATCTGAAAGGTGTCTCTCCATTTAAATCACCATCCTCATTAGTTTTCAACTGTTGCTGGCTTTCCTTCCGCTTCTGCACAGGAGAGTCCACCTGCTTTTGCAACTTTTAACACCTAGGAATAGTCATGATTTTTAAAAAACATGAAACCCAACATCCCTGCTTAATGCAAGCTGCTTCAGAGCATGCAGTTCCCACAAGAAAAAGGAGTGCATTAGAACAAGACACCCACATGACGCTGTTAATTTCCCCCACAACAAATTGTTTTCAAACTCAGAAATAAAGAAGTCATGCAAAATTCACTACCAAGCTACAAAAGTGAAAATAGAAAACTTAGTTTGGGCTACTCAGGCAACTCAGTTTAGTTCTTTCTGTTGAAATTCCTAGGTCAGAGACTTTAGCTTCAACCTTTTCTTTTGTAGAGTTTATTCTTTTTGCCCTGGCACCCTTTGCAATAACACAAGACGATTGGGATCCCATTCCCCCGGTGGGGGGACGGGATCCACCCCCCATGTCTACTTAACGGGCTGGTGGGAGACGAAGGCCCAGGAATGGCCTCCCAGGCTCACTCCCAGGGCAGTGCAATGACATCACAGACATCAACGTTCTGCCCCAAGAGCACTCCCGCACTTCACCACAGGCTCAAATTGGCCTGCTGTGAAGAATTCACACACTCCCGCAGCTGCATGGTGACATCATCCTGTGTGGTGACATTGCCAGAAATGACATCATCCTGCAGCTGCAGGGCCACACAAGAGTATAACATGACTATAAAAAGAAGAAAGTATGAGCCCAGTCTTCTCCCCCACCTTCCATTGGGAGGGTATGGCAACCCTAATTGCATGGGTCAAATAAGTTTTATTTATTACTAAATGGCTGATCGATGTCATTGCTTATTTAAATAACCTGCCTTCTTTCAGGGTGCCACAAACCCACGTGCAACTCAGGCTTGGACTGACCTTCCCCTATCCTGAGGTAAAACCTCCTCCTCTGTAAGCTTATGAAGCTGTATACTGGGCTGGGAAGCCTCTGGTAACGTGGTTGATATTGAGCTTCAACGTTCTTCTTTGTCCCACCCTTATGAATATTACAATCAGTTACCCAGCCAAGTCTTTATAGGGGACAGATCAGGGGTTTGCAGCATCAAGAAACATGATAGTAGAGCACCTGGATATAAAGACAGCTTTTCTCAATGGAGAATTATCTGAGGAAATCTATATGGAGCAACCTGAAGGATTCCAGATCAAGGGAATGGAAGATCATGTGTACAAGCTCAACAAAGGTCTATATGGCTTAAAGCAAGCAGCAAAAGCCTGGTATGACAAAATATCAGGGCTGCTACAAAAGCAAGGATTCAAGCAAGGAAAAGCTGAACCATGTCTGTACACCAGAGTTAAAAATGGACAATACCAGTACATTCTTATTTATGTTGATGACTTGATAATATCTTGCCAAGACAGACAAGACATCAAAGAAATAGTTGATGGACTGAACAAAGAGGTAGAGGTGAAGCAACTTGGAGATGCACAACATTACCTCGGAATACAGCTAGGAAGACTTGAAGATGGAACTTTTCTCCTAAGTCAGAAAAGAAAAACACTGGACTTTATAGAATCTATTGGCATGAAAAACTGCAATGAGACAAGTATACCACTTGAACCTGATTACCTGAAAGAAAGGGATGAACATTAGGAATATTGGTGAATACAGAGAAGCAGTTGGAAAACTTCTGTACTTGAGCAAAACCACAAGACCTGATATAGCAGTAGCTGTTAGCATCTTATGCAGAAAAGTAAGTTCTCCTAATCATCATGACTGGAACGTGATAAAGAAACTAGCAAGATACCTGAAAGGAACATCAGACCTAAAGCTGAGAATCTCGCCATCTGAGAAACCAAGACTGATTGGATATATGGACGCCAATTGGGGAGAAGAATCAAGTGACTACAAATCAACCAGCGGATATCAATTCTTTTATGGAGATGGACTGATAGACTGGACTAGTAGGAAACAAACCATTGTAGCACAATCTACAGCAGAAGCTGAATGCGTGTCACCAGCAAGTGCCTGCAGTGAACTAGAGTGGATCTTCAACCTGCTAAAAGACTTTGGAATAAACGAACCTATACCTGTAGTTATGTTTGAGGACAATTATTTATTATTTTATTATTTATTCAATTTATATACCGCCCATCCCCAGGGGCTCTGGGCGGTGAACAATTAAAATCGATAAAAACAAAAACTAAAATCAATATACAAATAATAAAACAAATTAACAAGGTGCAGTGGTGGGGAGAACCTTCCCCACCCCAAAGGTGGGAGGCCAACATGGCACCGCCCCCTTCAATCACCAAACACCTGGTGGAACAGCTCTGTCTTACAGGCCCGGCGGAATGATAATATGTCCCGCTGGGCCCGGGTTTCCATTGACAGAGCGTTCCACCAGGCTGGGGCCAGGACTGAAAAGGCCCTGGCCCTGGTTGAAGCGAGGCGGGCTTCCTTAGGGCCGGGGACCACAAGTAAATATTTATTCGCTGGTCAGAGCGATCTCCGGGGAACGTACAGGGAGAGGCGGTCCCGAAGATATGCCGGTCCCAACCCACTCAGGGCTTTAAAGGTAAGCACCAACACTTTGAACCTGATTCGAAATTCAACCGGAAGCCAGTGCAGCTGGCACAGGACAGGTGTGATGTGTGACTGGTAAGGTATACCAGTCAGGACCCATGCCGCCGCATTCTGGACCAGTTGTAGTTTCCGGATCAGGCCCAGGGGTAGCCCAGCGTAGAGTGAGTTACAGTAATCTAGCCTGGAGGTGACCGTTGCATGGATCACTGTAGCCAGGTCCTGGGGCATCAGGTAGGGGGCAAGTTGCCTGATCTGACGAAGATGGAAAAATGCAGACTTGGCAACCGCCGTGACCTGGGCCTCCATTGATAGGGAGGCATCCAGGAGCACACCCAGACTCTTTACCACTGGCAAAGTTGCCAGTGGTGTCCCATCCAGGGCAGGGAGCTGGATCCCAACATCTGGCAGCCCCCGTCCCAGCTGCAGGACCTCCGTCTTCACTGGGTTCAATTTCAGCCTGCTCTGTTTCAACCATGTCGTCACAGCCAATCAAGTGTGTATTACCGTATGCCAAGGAGAAAGTACCAAAGCAAGAAGCAGATCTATTGGACTTAAATGTGAACTTGTGAAAGATATGTACCAGAAGGGACTAATCGAAATTGAGCATTGTCGTACAGAAGAAATAGTGGATGATATCATGACTAAACCACTGTCTAAAACTAAGTTTGAGTATCTTCGTGAAATGTTGAATATGTTTGATCCTAATGCTGAGACAAAAGTTGAATGATGTTTGTTAAATATAAATGCATAATGACTTCCATGCTAGATCTTGAGAAAGGGGTGCTGGAATATATGTGTGTTGCAAGGTCTGACATTCAGTCATTATGGGGTTAATGTGTTTACCTACCATGCTATTGTTTAGATTGACCTGGAAAGGGAACCTGGCACAAAGCCAATAATCTGCAAGCCCGGGAAACTTGAGAGTGTTTGTAAACTGTTATTGGTCAACAGGTCAGGTGACTGTCCTTTCAGGGTCAAGAAGAAGGAGGAAGAAGAAGATTCTCCATTCCATTATCCCAGCTCTTTGTTGTAAACAGTAAGGAAAATGTAGCTCCAGGTGTTTGTTGTTTTGTAGGCAACCTGTGACCCTTTTCCCTTTAGAAGTAAATGTTTTTTAAAAGCTAAACTCGTGTGCTGACTCTTTATTGATTCAAGATCCATTGCACCTCTTATTTAAAGCTATTTTTTAACCTTTTCCCCAACAATTATTGCATGAAGATTCAAAATTTCATGAAATGAATGGAAGGGATGCTTTTAACTTCAAGAAAAGATTCTCCAAATTACCAAATCTCACTCAACCACAGTAAACAGGCCTTTCATTCTTCAAATTCAACATAAAAGAATCAAAATTGAACAAAATAATTAGTTAATAATAATAACATTTGATTTATATACCACCCTTCAGGACAACGTAATGCCCACTCAAAGAGGTTCACAAAGTATGTTACTATTATCCCCACAACAAAACACCCTGTGAGGTGGGTCGGGCTGAGAGAACTCCAGAGAGCTCTGACTAGCCCAAGGTCACCCAGCCGGTTTCAAGTGGAGGAGTGGGGAATCAAACCCGGTTCACCAGATTAGAGTCCCGCACTCTTAACCACTACACCAAACTGGTGTAATTAATAGTTATTAATTCATTTCAATACACAAACATATTTCAGCCCCCACCCAGCTGGCAGACAAAGGCTTGAGGCTGGAGGCTGCATTTGCCACCACGGAGGATAAGTGGCAGTGTTCCCCAGCCTCTTAGGGTCATGTGAGTGGGGGTGGAGCTAAGTGGCTTAACAGGCACTTGCTGCCTTGTGCTTGGCTGGAGCCGAGGGTCTTTTCTCCTTTTCCCAAGCACTTGGAGGCCTTTGGTACGGTGCAGAGCAGAGCAGAGCCTGCTGTCTGAACAGCAGCGGTGGCAGCCCACATAACAGCTGAGAGGCAGCAAGGAGCAATGCAGCAAGGAGCGGAGCTGTTAGAGCATCTGGCTCCGTTCCTTAGGCTGCGCAGCGCTTGCCTTTCTGACCAGTGTTTTTCAATGGTTGTGGGTGCTACTCTTGCCTCTTACTGGCTGTGCAAGTAGGGCATTTGGGCCTCCCATCCTCTCTGGGAGCAGTACATGGGGGGGGGGTTCTATACTTCCCAGGTGGGAGGGTATGGGCGCCTTCTGCTGCCTGGGAGCAGCATTTGGGAAGTTTTTTCTTAACCCCCCCCTTTGGTTATTGGTTATAAGGGGCTTAGGTATGGAGGTAGCATATTTAGCAGGCTGACACAGGTTTTTTAGCCTACCTCCCTCCCATTCCTTTCTGGGGTGTTTATTTCTCTGGCGGGCGATTATTGTTGCCCTTTCCATCCTTGCTGCTGAGTAGGGTGTTTGCCCTATAGAGGGCTGTTAGTTTGTCTTTTCAATCTCCTCAAAGGAGAAGGTGGCCATTTTAGGGTGCTTGTTGGATCACTCCATAGCATAGTCGGTGGCCATTTGGGGGTGCTGGTGCTCTTCCAGGCAGGCATAAGCAGCAGCCATTTTAGAAAAGAAAGGAAAGCATTTGGCGCCTATAAGTGCCATTACGGGGGGGGGGGGCAGGATTTTCCTGTTAAGGCACGTAGCCCTGCCCCCACCCACATGACCCTAAGAGGCCAGGGAATGTTGCCATTTATCCTCCACAGCGGCTATTGCATCTGACGAAAAGAACTGTGGTTATCAAAAGCTTATGCTACGGTAAAGTTGTTTAGTCTTAAAGGTACTACGGGACTCTTTTCTGTTTTACAAACATATATAGATTTTATGTGTATTCAAGTATCTGATTGTCTTCAAGGCAGTGAACAGAGACTCCACAAGTTACATGGGTTTCCTGCACATATGTAGAACAAATCCTAACAAAACAATTTCTGAGTTCTTAAAACATTTTTAAAGCTTCTGAGTTCTTTTTGCTACTTGTTTCTTATGCTTCAACTGCTGTTCTAGAACAGCAATATGTGTCCTTCATTGATTTAGTTATTTCTCTTTTTCATGGCATTCTAACTCAAAAGTAGAATTCTCCCCATAAAGATAGAAAATGCTTTGTCTTCCACTGATCCTTTCAATTTGCAAACAGTTAGGGAGAAGTGGAAGAGAGAGAAAACAGTAAGTAGATTTAAAACATCAAGGAAGATTTGAGACCTGAAAAATAATAGATGGAAAATTTGTAGCTCAGAAAAGAGAAAAAGAATCCAGTTGTATAAGGATTGATTCTCAGACTTTGTGATTTCTCCATTTCTGCTTAGGTTTTCAGTTGGAATATTCAGTACTTTCTATGTCACTTCATCTGAAAAAGTGAATTGTTGACCCAAGTATCTTACTTTATCCATCAGTACGCCATATAAGAGATGTCCAATACTTGGCCAAAGTGCAACGATCTTCACTGATTCAAATCAATGTCCCCATTTTGCAGTTCATTTATTTTTTGAATAAGCATTTTTAAAAAGGAGAGTCTCATAGCACGCTATACACAAACACTTATTATAGCATCCATTTCCATGGTCTTGAGTACACTTTGTCAGATACAGTGAAAAGACCCTTCAATAAGCAAGAATTTGGTATACAGGCATATTAATCAATACTAATATAGCTATGAGTTCATTGCAAAGCATTGTTTTCCAGCATAATGGCATTTACACTAGAATAATTGCACTTTCATTGGAAGTGGGTGAATTTCTGTCAATTTCCTCCTCCCACTGCAGAAAACTTCATACACCTCCATGTAGTTTCTGTTGTTTACTGACACAGCCCCCCCCCCCGAAGTTTGGAGACTCATTGAACTGCAGAGGAGAAGGACATAGAAGGCCCATTCTGCAAGTGTTGTTCTTCACACAATATTTGGATTCAACCTAAAAATAGTTAAAACATGTTGGTTTTTAAACATCTAAAATGATATTATAATAACCAGGGGTGTGCATTTTGAAAATTACCGTTCTATTTTCAAATCCATGGCTGTTAATTGAAGTGTCTACCATGATCGGGTGGTTTTCCAGTGAGGTTCTACTGGTTCAGACTCAAAATACGTTAGCTTCCCCCCCCCCTCTTCTTATTCTTATGGTTTTTCTGGCTGTTCTCTTCAATGGAAAAGGGAAGGGGGAACCAACTGGAGAAACTAGGGCAGCTGTTTTTGCATACAACAGATTGATGGATTGCCTTTCCCGGGGTGCAATCTCTCTGAATCTTGGGGGGTCTTCAGAGGACAGTGAGAACTATGTCCCCTGCAAATTTGGTGGGTATTGGACGTTGAGACGGTCAGTTTGTAACCCCTCAAAGTAGCTTCCACCAGAGAGTCCTGTTTTTGCCACTGTGAAGAGAAAATGTCAACAAAGGGAAGGACCCATGGATCATGCCTTTCCTGGGGTGCAATCTCTCTGAAACTTGGAGGGGTCTTCGGAGGATAGTGAGGACTATGTCCCCTGCAAATTTGGTGGGTATTGGACATTGGGAAGGTCAGTTTGTGGGGTGTTTAAAGGGCCCTGCCCCTTGCACGTGGCAGGAAAGGGCCCTTTAAACTATCAGCTAGCAGGCGGCAGGGGGGAATTCCCCCTGCCACCTGCCAACTGATAGTTTAAAGGGATCTTTAAGGGGCCACGGACAATGAACATGTTTGTGAACAGGGTCATGTTCGTTACTGTTCGTTGTTTGTAGATGGCAACGAAAAATGAACAGCTTGTTTGGTTTTTTTCCCCGTTTGTGCCCATGTCTAGTTATGACTCTAACAAACTGTAACTTTTAAAGCTACACCAACAAACGGGAGAGAGACAAAGCCTCTACTCCAACTCCAATCAAGTGGATCTACTCTCCAGTGCCTCAGCACCTCTTGGCACAATTCTATCTAAAAATAAATAAATAAATATGGTGCCAGAAAATGTTCTTGCCGCTCATGTTTGCTTTTTTAAAAAGTATAAAACAACATTACAATACAGTTGCACAATCCTAGCTATAGAGGGTGTGCCTTGGGATCTAAGGGGAACTAAACGGAGAAAGGAAATCGTATGCCACCTGTTCCAAAGTGAAGAATCCAATACAATTTGGTTCTGGGCAGGAGAAGGGTACACTTGGTGGCGAAAAATACATTTAAGTTGCCTTCATAGGTGTAAAATGAGAGAAGGAATATTCATAACAGCAGTATTCATCAAACAATCTTTCCTCAGTTGGTCATCTCAATGAATTGAGTCAATAAAGTCATAATTCAATTTCATTGTACCTAGTGACAATTTTATAGTAATATTTCTGTTGACATAACAGCAGAATACCTGAGGTAAATAGCCATTTCAAAGGTACTTGGACTTACACCAATAGTAATAATTCCTACTGTTTCTGTTCACGAGTTGTTAGGAAAGAGGTGAAATGAAGAGAGGGCAAACAGTTCTGGCAACATGCCAGTAAGGGTTGCTGTGCTAATGGAGATGCAAAGAGCAGGCTGAAGGTTAAAGAAAATTGCATAGAACCGTTTGTAAAGCAGTGGGGGGAAACTAATGTAAGAAAATTTGCACTAAGCATGATTTACACTAACACAGCAAGTCACCCATTGTTATTTTCTTTGTAGTGTTAGAAAATATGCAATTTTTCTTTCAAAAAAGGGCCACCCATAGAGTTAATGAATTCATTTCAGAATAAAATCTGCTAGGCAAACTGAAGGATAAAAACATTTCACAGGTTATCTAACAGTTACCTTTCTTTCCATGTGCATTTGGTTCAAATATCTCTTGGAAGAAGTGGCTTAAGTTACTTTATTCTAATCCTTTTACTAATTGCAAGCAAATCTCTCACTATAGTCAATTAATTATTAAAATAATTGAAAGCTGCAGAAGATCTGGGCTCTGAGAGGGAGCAGGAAAGAGAGCTGCTGGAATGGTCTTTTTCTGTGGTCTTCCTTAACTACTGAGTGGTATTAACTGAGGTTACTATGTGGTAGGCCGAGTGGATAGAGTTGGCTGCAAAATGGTACCAATTGGAGTGGGTTTTTTTTCCCCTTTGTCTCTTTTGCCTGGGTTGGAGCTAATTGCAGAGAGTGATTGTTCCTAATTGGAGATTATCTGTTTTGCCTGGAGCTAACTGCTGGCCCCACCCTCTATTGAGCCTTGAATTGAATTAGGTTCCTCCTTACCAGAGGCACATCATAGCCATCTTGGCTCTGAGAGGGAGCAGGAAAGAGAGCTGCTGGAGTGGAAGTCTTTTTCTGTTGCCTGCCTAAACTACTGGGGGGAATTAACTGAGGTTACGGTGTGAGGGCATAGAGCCTGCTGTAAAGTGATGCCTGTTGGAGTAAGTGTTTTTTCTGTTTGTCTCTTTTGTCTGGGTTGGAACTAATTGAGGAGGGTGTTTGTTGCTAATTGGAGTGTCTGTTTTTCCTGGGGCTGACTGCTGGCCTCTGCTGGGTGAGCCCTGAATTGAATTAGGCTCCTCTCCACTCTTCCCTTAGCCTGTGGGCCTGGACTGTGGGCCCTGTTAGAAGCTGAGTATCTCTCATATATTACAAGTGTCAGACTTTCCCCCCCTTCTGTCAACCTTTCACAAGTTGTCTTCTGAAGTAGTTTGGCCAGGGAATTATAAGGGAAGCACCATAAAACCTGAACTACCCCTGGAATGGATTGCAGCAGCATGGCTGGTGAGAGAGCTGAGACAGTGACATGTACAGTCTGTGGTATGTTTGTATTCTTACCTGAGGGAAACAGCAACTACACTTGCAGCAAGTACAAGCTGGTAGCCCTACTGGAGAAGAAGATACAGGGACTTGAGGCATGCTTGACCATGCTCAATTTAATAAGAAAAAGTGAAGAGCACATGGACAGAATGCATGAAGCACTTTTCAGAGGGCAACATGAAGAGGAGGGAAAGGTATCTCAAAATTTGGAGAAGCACCCAATACAAGAGGCAGACACATGAAAGAAAGTAACCCACAGGTGCAGGATAGTCAGGAGATACTCTGAGCCTCTGATGCTAAGCAATTGGTTCCAGGATCTCCCCGTAGATGTTGATTCTGGGCCACTGGATCAAGAGCTACTCCCCCAGATTCCTCAAACCTTGAAAGAAATTTTTCAGGCCCCTGCAGATGAGAAGACTTGAGCTTCCATTCCTCAATATAGGAGAAAGTGTGTGCTGGTAATTGAGAACTCTCTACTGAGAGGGATAGAGGGTAAAGTGTGCCAATTTTGTCGTCTCAAGAAGTATGCTGTCTACCAGGTGCACATGTCCAGGATGTGACAAATTATTCTCCCTTCCTCCTGATACATGTGGGAACAAATGACATTGCTCGGCACAGTCCAGAATGCATTAAAATAGCTTTGGGTAAAAAGATTAAGGACCTGGGAGCACAGGCTGTGCTTTTGTCAGTTCTTCCTATCATAGGCCATAGTTTAGGAAGGGAAAGAAGAAAGCTGCATATAAATGACTGGCTACATAGATGGTGTCATCAGGAGCAGTTTGGTTTTTTGGACCATGTCTTATGCTTTCGAGATGAAGCTCTTCTATCGAGAGATGGTTTGCACCTCGTGAGGGTAGGGAAAAATGTGTTTGGTAAGAGACTTGCAAACCTGATAAGGAGAGCTTTAAACTAAATCCTATTGGGGAGAGAGACAAAAGTTCAAAGCCTATAACTGGAGAAAGGGACACTGAATATCTGCAGGGAGTGGAACATGTGCTAGGAAACATTAACTTGCAGGTAAGCACAGAAACAAAACCCTCAGGGCATGTAACTCACGGCTTCCAATGTCTCTACACTAATGCACAGAGTATGGGAAACAAACAGGAGGAACTTGAAGTCCTAATACAGGAAGGAGAATATGACATAATAGGCATTACTGAAACCTGGTGGAATGACACTCACAATTGGAAGACTAGGATTGAGGGATACAACTTGTTCAAAAGAGATAAACAAGGAACAGAGACGAGTACCATTATATATAAAGGATGTATATACTTGTGCGGAAATACATGTATCTGAGCATAGAAATTCAGTTGAGGGGGTAGTTGTGAATTTCCAGCATTGTGCAGGGGGTTGGACTAGATGATCCCAGAGGTGCCTTCCAACCCTATGATTCTAATTATGACACAGAACATATTGCAGAATGCTCTGCTGGGAGTCTAATACTCCTTTACAGTGATCTTGGGGTTTTTCACATACACAGGATGGGGGAATATGTCTCCTAGTTTGTGTGCCAACTTGCAGCATCTCTTGTGCTTTGAATGCTGACTGGCAGCTTCCTCATTTTCAATTTGTTGACTTTTCATATTTTCCTTGTCATTTCTCAATAATTTCTCAAACTAGCTTCAATTCAATTTGAGAAAGCAAGGAGAAATTATGAAGAAACTAGACAAGAGCAACAAATGGAAATGAGGATGTAAGGATAGAAAAAATAGTAACAGGTTAAATACTCAAACCACAGGAAAATCTCCATGTGTAGAAGACCCTTGGATAGAAGATGGCGTGGGGGGGGCAGGGGGAAGCAGAGAAACAGTATCATCCTCAGAACTCTTTTCCAGGACTAAGAGCCAAACTAAATAAGACAAATTACATGCGAATGACGCATAAACACACTTTACATGTGTTTCCCCCTTGCTTTTCTGTTCACTCGCACACCACAGTACTGCACTTGATCCTATGCTTGGATTGGCATGTGTTTCTTCCCCATTCCTCACTGAAGAGCAATGGTATCCCATAATGCACCTTCTCTTCACACATGCTCAAACCTTCCTCTGCAGCTTTTCTGAGAGGGAGACTTGTTTACTCAGTTGGACACAGCGGGAAAAAGTCTGTCAAGTTTCTGCTGCTGAGATCTTGCAGCTTGGCTCACCAGGAAGGGGGGCATCTATGCAAAGGTGGGTGGGCAATACCCACTTCAGGAATATTGGCAGTATTTCTTGCTGTCAGCAAGAATCAACTCTTTCCTATCTGTTTGTTCCCAGCCACATCCAATCTCCATTATTTCCTAAGGGGAAAGCTATGGGGCTCTCCAGGGGATGGGGGTGGCATTTTGAAAAATATATCTACAAAATTTTCAGGGGACCTACTGCTAACTGTCCTCTAAAGACTCCCCAAGTTTCAGCAAAATTGGACCCTGTGGAGCCATTTTAGCCCCCCCCCCCAGAAGGTGCCCTCAGCCACCCCATTTTTTCCTATTGTAGAGGAAAACTGACAGTATCTGGGGAAACCCGAAGATCATGCCTTTCCCAAGGTCCAATCTTCCAGGAAATAGGGGGGGTGTCTTTAGAGGACAGTAGATTCCGTGCAGAGTCTGTGGCATTTACTTGAAAAAATGCCACCCCAGCCCCCTAGATAGCTCCCCTAGTTTTCCCCATAGGGAATAATGGAGATTGGAGGTGAGTAGAGGCACCTCCTTTGGGGCCCATAAAATATACAATCTTCATGAAACTCGGGGGGATCTTTATAGAACAGCTAGGAGTAGGTCCTCAGCAAACTTAGTAAAATTCAGTCCTACAATGTCCCCCACCCAGACCCCTGGGAAGCCTCGGATCATATTTCCCATTGTAAACAATGGCCAAATTTTACCCAATTTGCTCTATATTAAACTGAAAAATGAGTACCCCCCTCACCCCGTCCTTTTCAGATTCATGTATCAGGCATATTTCTTAACTTTTGCTCAGATGCTTAATTGTGGTGCCACAATCTTTCTTCCCATCTCTTCCTTATCCTGATCTAAGACGCTGCATGGAGAGGAGGAGGAGGAGGGGGGAGGAGGGTGCAGGAAGGAGGAGTAAGGAGGCAGTGGCATCAACTAGAAAACAGGAGAATTTAAAACATGCCAGATTAAAAGCAAAACCGTTTGGATATAAGCTGGATCTAAGGACAAAAAGAGGGAGAGGGAAGTGGAAGCTGCCCAAAACCGATGCTCTACAACGGTGACTCACTGATTATGACCATGGACACTTGCAACCATGACTACACCAGTTTACCCAACATGTGCATGGACTAGAGCTACAGGACATGTGTTCACTCGGGGTAAAATGGACATGGACACAGGAACAGACATGATTCTAGGCACTTGCATAGCTTGGTGTAATTCATCTTGTCTTGTTCAGCTCTAAGCCCTACTGAATAAACTTGAGTAGGGTTCTGTTTAGGATTGCTCTTCAAATATCTCAAATACTTTCTTAAAAGTATTGGGCCTGTTACATTAAAAGGTCAGTGTTAGAAGTTTATCATTTTTTCAGAGGTTTTGGTTTCTTTGCTAAACATTGCTGGTCTTCTGTTAAACTCTACCAAGGCTCTTGACAGTTTATGACTATTTTTATTATAATGGTTTTGCTGTGTATTTGCACTGGAATTGCATACTTTCATCCATTTTCATCCATTGCATACTTTTATCCAGGTCCAGACTTTAAATCAGTATGCCTTCTCACCATTTGATGGAAAGATATGAGGAATCATGTTAAAGTATTCAAAATATTGTCCCAAAATATGCAAATCTCTAAATATACAAACCTCTAAATGTTTATTTCTTCTTTGCCTCCCCTGACCAGGAGGTAAAATAAATATAGCCTTCAGGGAGGAGAAGAGGGAAGGGGAAATTAAGAAACCCTCCGAGGCATCTCTCTTCACTTGATCATCCTCGTGTAAGATGTCTCATCTATAAAGACTCTTACACAGGGATGCTGAACTGAAAGATCTTACACTTGCTCTCCCATCGGGGATACACATGCATTGCTAGGGAGCCAAAAGTATACTTGAATATAAGAACACACAGAAAGTAAGTCACTTGAGTGTCCCCATGTAAGATGTCTTGTGTAGAGAGACTCTAAGTAGCTGTGAATTTGCCTTACTTCACACCTACCAGACCACAGCCTGTGTGTGCTTGTGAGATGATGAAAAGGACAAGACGTATGCAGTCATGGATCCTGTGAATGAGTCACTATACCTCCTTACCATGACAATGGTCTTCTGCACCTGTCCCCACTATACTAGGTCATGTGCATTTTCTGAGATGGGTCCACTCCATTGGAATAACCTACTACTAATTATCTGAACAAACTTTTCTTGTCTTGCTATAATGTAAGCCTCTACACAGGTCTTGTTTTTATTTATTTTCCTTTTAAAGCACATAGATGTGTTGGGAATAGAAGATCTTGGTTTGTGGAAAAACTGTACAGAAGAACAGTCCAGTGAACTTCATTGGGGGGAAATTTCCATAATGTTAGTACGTTACTGAGAAAGTAACAACTAGACATGAGCACGAACCACCAAAAAAAAAAAAAAACGAACCATGGGGTTTGTGGTTCGTGGCATGTTCACAAACCATGAACCATGAACCCCCACAAACTGAGGCAAGTTCATGAACCAGTTCATTGGTTTGGGGTTTAAATGCCCCTTTCCAGCCGCTTAGCAGCAGGGAAAAGGGAATTTGATAGTTTAAAGGATAGTTTAAATATATTGAAGCGATCCTGCACAGCAGCAAGGCAATCACTAAAAAACAGCACCCCGAATCCTATCCGCTCTAGGTGGCTCAAATAGATTGATAATTTACAATATTATCAGACACTGGGAAACCCAAGGAAATCAATAGGGTCACAATCTTTTTGTTTATCCACAGGCTGTTAATCCAGCAATACTATAGCAGTGATTTTTGATGCCAACCCATGTTCCAATTCATTTGTCTTAAAACAAGTTTCTTCCAAAGATATTCAGAGATGATCAGTTTCTATATATCCTCATACCTCCTCCCCCTCTATAAAAAATTTCACTCTGGCCCAGCAATGGTTTTTATAAACAAAAGACAAATCATGGCATCTTTCATCATTAAAGATGAAAGCTTCCAACAAATACACTAATTTTTCATGAGTACTTTAAATCAGTCACAACAAGGCTAAATGCACACATGAAGTCATGCACCCTCCTCCTTCAGTAATGCAGGCAAACAAAGCAACAGTGCCTCTTAAAGTATAGAAACTGAGTTTAGGCGAACAAGTAGAAAATCATTGTTTGGCTCCTGGTCACACAGAACAGCATAAAACCTTAATCTGGAATGCTTGCATTTTGCACACTTTTGAAAAAAGCAAACATGATGCTTGGATAGCCCCATGGTGGAACTGTAAAGAAAGCTCTCCCTCTGTGTATATACTATGAGGACTTCCACATAGCTACTACCTGTACTCTTAGAACAGGAAGTACAACAAAGCAAGTTGTATCAAAATGTGCATCCAGTATGCCAGTAGAATGTCCTATGATTGTGATGTGGCACATAGGAAAGTGTGTGTGTTATGTGCCTTCAAGCAGTAACCGATCCTGGCAAGGGGCTTTCAAGGCAAATGAGAAGCAGAAGTGGTTTGCCATTGCCTTCCTCTGCAGAGTCTTCTTTGGTGGTTGCCCATCCAAGTACTGATCCTGCTTAGCTTCTGAGATCTTACGAGATCAGGCTATACCATGCTGCCTTCCCTCTCACATAGGAAAACAGAGACCAATATAAAAGGAAAATGTGGATGGAAGAGGTTTGTAGTACTTGGATGACCAGAAGTATAATCCTATGCACAGTTTGAATGCAGACATGGAATAAAATACTACTGGCTGGGATAATAAAGGGCCACTTTATTAATTTTACATCCAATCAGCATCTGCAATGACCAAGAGCACATTACACGTTCCATACAGTGCAGGCATTTGATGGGATGCCGAAGGCTCAGGCATCCTGTGACTGGGCACTCTGGATTTCTGGGCAAGGCCACACCAGCTTCTCCTTGCTAAGTTCAAGGGAGTGTGCCATGTCCTTTCCCTCAAACCCCCACTACCATCAGATGCCATTTTCCTAACCACTTTTGGGCTTCCCAATGAAAAATAGCATGCTCAGGGATCTTTGGGGTAAGGAAAATGGGGGAGGGGAGGCTGATGCCCCTTTTCCAGACACATTGCAGTCACAGCCTGAATTGGGCTCAACATATGGGAACTGAGGAACTTTCATCTGACAACTGCACCAAAAAAAGGGTCGAGACCCCAGACCCAACCTTTGTACTCCATAATGTGTAATTATCCTGACTAGTATCTTTAGGACCACTCTGTCTGTGATTTGGTAAATAAATGAGGAGTAGCCATGTCAGTCTGTCACAGCAGAAATTAAGTATGATGTGCCACAAAATTGCTTATTTATAGCTTGCTACATTCAAAGAATATTATGTGTTAAAAATGTTTAAAGTCACACTATAAGGAACTACTTTCAGTCCCCTCTGTAGGATAACCCAACATAATAATTACATCTCATATGTGTAAATAGCAGCAATGACATTGATATAGGCTGCATCCACATTTTTCAATTCTGGGTTTTTTTCCCCTTTCCCAAAGCCGCTTCTTCCTGATCCGCTTCGGGAATTCACCTTTCACGTGCATCATCCTCATGCGTGTTTTGTGGGTGTTTGTCCCAAAAAAGAAAATGCATTGTTTATCTGCTCCTTGTCACAAATGACGTTAGTGCATTCCCACCCACCTTTCCTTTTTTTGAGTACATGTGGGATTGCACTACACCATTGTCCTGTCTTTCAGCTTCTGTAAAAACTGTGTATGCATAGTACTCTGTTCTGTACCATTGATTTCCCGCTCAAAGTTTTAAATGCAAAACGGTTTAATAAATATGCAAACAGTAGTGTAGCGATTCCATATTTAAAATAAAATCAGAAATGGCATTTTGTTCTCAATGTTGTTCCTAGACTGATAGTCTGATCGCGGAGTGATCCAATGTAGCAAGCAGTACAGTATGATTCCCTTTGTATACGTAGATAATGTAATAGTACAATGACCAGTAAAAACATAGTAAAAAAAGGGAGGATTATATGATTGTGCATGCGAGCCAGAGGCATGTGTGATGTTTAAAGAAGGGGTAATGGTGAGAGGAGAGGATGGAGATTTGTGGTGCAAAAAAACCTTCTACATGCATTGATACAGTAGGATAATCACATGGAAAACTTGCATCAAAAATAAACATGGACCAAAACAGGTCTCACCCCCCAAAAAAAAAAGCTTAAAAACCAGGATCATTGCAACCCGCTTGCGTATGGGAAATGATGACATTATTAATGAGTGAGATAACCCACCAGAGTTCCGTTGGCAGGCCGTCCCATTAAGGACGTGTGGAAGTGGCCTTGTCACTCACACTGTATAAAATGGAATATTTATGATATTTTTAAACAGTTTAAAATAGTTAGATAGCTTAAAATATTCAGATGGCTTCTGGAAGTCTTCCTCACTTAAAAGAAATAGAAGAACAGTGGATGTATATCATCTGTAACATGCTCTATAAGTTCCTGCTAGAGGAGTAGTAGAAATATATTAACATTCTTTGACAATAGCAGTATGCTAAGGAGTGTAAAGAACATAGATGTATGATAATTGCCTTAAGGCAATTAGCATTTCAAGAGAGAAATTAATTACTACAAAAACAAGAAAGACAAGAGGTAGTTCCAGAACTCAATTATACAGAATTTTTTCTAAGTAACAGTATGATGGAGATTGTTCCTTCTGCCATAACTACAGCAATTAAATTAAATGTGATCCATCTGACCCACAAACACATTTTTAAAATGTCTCACAATAACCCCTTAGAATGCAAGAAACAAAAGCTAGAAAATGGTAGCATTAAGTAACAGGGTATATCCATACACCAAACAATCCAGCTACAACATGACCTCCAAATGGTAAGGCCAAGCCAAAATGGCACCTTTGAGCTCTTGATTTCTTTCAGAGAATAATCAGCTCAATACAAAACTAAATCAAGGGAGATCAACAAATAATCAACTCTGGTTCATTATCTTGTAAGACCTTATCCTGTAAAGTCTTCCAAATTATTTTTTTTAGTTTTATGATTTGTCTGCTGGGCACCAGCAAATTGGTGGGCTATGTCATTATATTTTATTGTACATGGGTAACTGTTTTGATTCTGTTACATTGTAAATTGGCCTGAGTCCATGGGAGGCTGAGATATACCTTTTTAAACAAATTACTAATGAAAAAACAGACTTTGCTTATGGTCATGATTCAAAGAGCTGTGTTAACTAACTTGAAGTTTGTATACCAGGCCCATGGAATTTTTAACTTTTCCTTTGGACAACTGATTATGGCCATGTCCTAATGCAAGCTACTTTTAAAACTCTGTTCACTTTCAAAACTGTTCACTATGTGGCATGAGATTATGGTATGGGGAAAAAAGAATCCCATATCTAAAGCCCCATTAAATTAATAGAACAAGTTTCACAGTTGTTTGGATCCCGGCCACTATGTTCCAGAAGCCATATAGAACAATTTTTTTGTCAGAACCACAAATCTGTGTAACAACTTAAGACCAAACCAGATGTGACCAAGATATCCATCAATCAACAGGAATTCTGGTCTGTACAGAAAGGCAAGATGTGATATAACCATTCAGCTCCTGCTTACTTTTGCTAATCAAAAACAGGCTTTCCACACAGCTACTGCAATTTTAGAACAGAAGAAAGTTTTTTAAAGGCATGTTTCCCCTCCTTTGAAATTATTAACAACAGTATTAGGAGCCCAGTTTTTAATTAGCAAAACCAAGTTAGGCATGAAGGGTTATTTGTGTATTCCCATGTAGAGGTCATTTAAACCAATTGGCTTAGACTGGAGCAATTCTGCATGTAATTTCGCTGTAAATCCCTACACTCTTTCCACATGTAGTCTCTCAATTCAAGCAGCAGTTACTCATATGCACACTTTCCTTTATACAGACTGATGGAGATTCGTGAAGCTCATTGTATCTGTTTTGACACTTATTCTGTCATGTAAAAGTTCTCAATATAGGTGACTACTTCTCAGAAAAAAATAGAAAGTTAAAGAAAAGGGTTTTTTTAAAAAAAAAGTAATAGAAAATGTACCTTTGGATTTGATGTACAGTTAAATCATCCTGGAAATGTATAATATTTCAAATTCAGCTGGGAAAATAGGCATATTCAGCTCTGGTATATTGAGCCACCGGCTGACTGCTGTGGTTAAATGGCTAGGAGCACATAAACTGGAACTGAACAAGATGGAAGTAATGCTAATTGGCAAGGCTGAATTCTTGAAGAACATTATGCTTCCCACTTTTGATTAGGTTCAGTTGACCCTTGCTGACTTGGTTAAGATCCTAGTTTATACTGGATCCAATATTACTGCTACATAAGTAAGTTGCAGCTGCAAAAAATGCTTTCTTTCAACTTCATTGAGCCTGGAAAATGGACCTCTGCCCTGTCTCAGCCAATTTGACCTCCTGGATCCATGACTAGACATGGGCACGAATGGGGAAAAAACCCTGAACACCATGTTTGTCGATCGATGCCATCCACGAACAACAAACATGGACGAACACTGGTCCCGGACATGTTCGTTGTTCATTGTTT